>NC_030385.2:28440268-33440268 GCF_001625215.2 Daucus carota subsp. sativus | reverse complement strand
AAAATCTTAAAACTTTAATCTGGACACAAAAAGGAAGAAATGATGGATGATTTGTTACTTCTTGAGGATTTGGATACACATGGATTTGAAGTCGAAATGCTAAAAGATTGGCTGAACAAGTTACTAATGTTTAAGAACGAGGAGGAGAAGGTGAAGAACATGTTAAGACAGAGGGAAAGGGTGCTCTTTGTACATGTTCAGGAGAATCGCATGTTTAAAGAGACAAAAGCTAAAGTAGAAGAGAGGAGCAGGATTTGCGGAAGAAGTTGCATTGGTCTTAAAGATGAAGAATATTAATGCTAAAAACGCATCCGTGCTACAGGAGGAGGGAGAGAATGGTGAAAACGTGAGGGGATCAATATGTAGATTGAAGAACTCATTACTTCCCCGTTGCTGTAGATAATTAAAGGTCCCCTTGTTTTTGATTTTTGTCAGACTATATGATACATTGTCAAGACTTTTATCGAATTAATATAGTATCTCGAGATATTTTGACTTCTCTTATTATTATTTGGATATGCAACCACATTTTCCGTTGTAATTAAGAATAATTTGAATATAATAAAATCATGTTTTATATCTTATCAATTATATCACAGGAGCTTGGTTTAGAAAAAGGTCTCGGTTCAAATCCTCCAACTCATATTTATTTAATTAAATGTTTATATGTTTTGTCATGTTGGTTGATTTGTTGTTGTTCGATTAGTTGTATATATTTTTTAGGGGTGTTAAATAAATATTTCGACTTTTTTATCGGTTATTTTTTTTGTTGAAGTAATACAGTAGAATCTCCAATCTATCAAAAAAATCAAATAATATTTGTATGTTGATAAAATTTCTTTGAAGGTCATAAAATGTTTGTTTACAATTTCTATGAAGACCGAGATCTTTTTCTAAACCGAGCTCCTATGATATAATTGAGACTATATATTATTTAATTATCCTTAACTACAACAAAACATGTGTATGTATATCCAACATATAATCCAAATAATGGTAAGAGAAGTTAAAATATTTCGAAATACTATATTCATATAATAATTTGATATAAGTCTTGACAAATATCAGATAGTCTGAAAAAACCAAAAACAATGGTGACTAAAAATTATCAACTATAACGAGGAAGCAATGAGATCTTCAATTTGCATATTGATCCTCCCACGTTTTTCACTACTCTCTCCCTCCGCCTGCTGCACAAATGCTTTTTTAGCATTGATATTCTTCTCCATCTTTAAGATCAATTCAATTTCTTTACGAACTCCGGCCCCTCTCATCAGCCTTAGCTCTTGTCTCTTTAAACATGCGATTCTCCAAGACATGTACAGAGAGCATCCTTTCCCTCGGTTCTTCACCTTCTCCTCCTCGTTCTTAAACATTAGTAACTTGTTTAGCCGATCTTTTAGCATTTGGACTTCAAATCCATGTGTATCAAAATCCTCAAGAAGTGACAAATCATCCATCATTTCTTCATTTTTGTGTCCAGATTAAAGTTGTAAGATTTTCTTAACTATGTTGATATACGTAACAATTTTGAGTAAGAGGCAATATATTCTTCGATCTGCATATTAATCCTTCCACATTTTTCACTATTAGCATCCTCTACCTGCTGCAGATACGCTTTTTTAGCATCTATATATTTCTCCTTCTTTTGAATAAATACAACTTCTTTCCACAATTCATGCACCCTTTCTTCTCCTTTAGCTCTTGTTCCTTTAAATATACGATTCTCCTCAACATGTACAGAGAGCACCCTTTCCCTCTGTTCTAACATGTTCTTCAACTTTTCCTTCTCGCTCTTAAACATTAATAACTTGTTCAACCGATCTTTTAGCATTTGGACTTTAAATCCATGTGCATCCAAATCCTCAAGAAGTGACAACTCATCCATCATTTCTTCTCTTATTGTATCCATATTAAAGTTTGAAATTTTCCTAACTATGTTATTATAAGTAACCATTCTAGCAAGAGCTTGCCTCTCACGGACAATCTCCTTGCAGGATTTTAGTGGAAGAAAATGTAGATCCAGGGGCATTATTTTACAAGCTTCAAAAGATTCAATTAAATTCCCAGAATTTTTGCTTCAAAGGATTCAACAAATTACAAGCAAGTGCTTGCCCATAACTGAATCTTTTGAAATTCCGGGAATTGGCTGAATCTTTTCAAGCTTTTAAAAAACATGTCCCATGATCTGAATTTCCTTCCTCTAAAATCCTGCAAGGAGATTGTCCGTGAGGGGCAAGCTCTTGCTAGAATGGTTACTTATAATAACATAGTTAGGAAAATTTCAAACTTTAATATGGATACAATAAGAGAAGAAATGATGGATGATTTGTCACTTCTTGAGGATTTGGATGCACATGGATATAAAGTACAAATCCTAAAAGATCGGTTGAACAAGTTATTAATGTTTAAGAGCGAGGAGGAAAAGTTGAAGAACATGTTAGAACAGAGGGACAGGGTGCTCTCTGTACATGTTGAGGAGAATCGTATATTTAAAGGGACAAGAGCTAAAAGAGAAGAGAGGGTGCATGAATTGTGGAAAGAAGTTGTATTTATTCAAAAGAAGGAGAAATATATAGATGCTAAAAAAGCGTAACTGCAGCAGGTAGAGGAAGCTAATAGTGAAAAATGTGGAAGGATTAATATGCAGATCGACGAATATTAATGCTAAAAAAGCATCTGTGCAGCATGAGGAGAAAGAGATGGTGAAAACGTGGGTGGATCAATATGTAGATTGGAGTGCTCATGGCTTCCCCGTTGCATTAGATAATTTTTAGTCTCCCTTGTTTTTTATTTTTGTCAAGACTTATATTGAATTAATATAGTATCTCGAGATATTTTGACTTCTCTTATTATTATTTGGATTATATGTTGGATATGCAAACACATGTTCCTTTGTAATTAAGAATAATAGAATATAATAAAATCTTGTTTTATATCTTCTCAATTATATCACAGGAGCTCGGTAGGTCTTGGTTCAAATCCTCTCACTCATACTTATTTATTTTATTTAATGTTTGTATGATTTGTTGTTGTTCGGTTAAATGTATATATTATTTATGGGGTGTTAAATATATTATCCGACTTTTCAGTTTGTTATTATTCTATTTAAGTAATGCAGTCAAATCTCCAATGTCTTAATCAAATCAAATAATATTCATATGTAGATAAAATTTCTTTGAAGGTCATAAAATAGTTGTCTACAATTTCTATGAAGACCGAGATCCTTTTTCAAAACTGAGCTATTATGATATAATTGAGAAGATATGAAACATGATTTTATTATCTAATTATCCTTAATTACAACAAAACATGTGTTTGTATATTCAACATATAATTCAAATAATAATAAGAGAAGTCAAAATATCTCGAGACATTATATATTAATATAATAATTCAATATAAGTCTTGACAACATATCAGGTAGTCTGAAAAAAACCAAAAAACAAGGGTGACTAAAAATTATCTACTGCAATGGGGAAGCAATGAGTTCTTCAATCTGCATATTGATCCTCTCACGTTTTTCACCACTCTCTCTCTTCGCCTGCTGCAGAGATGCTTTTTTAGCATTGATATTCTTCTCCAGCTTTAAGATCAATTCAGTTTCTTTATGCAAATCCTGCCACTCTCTTCTGCTTTAGCTCTAGTCTCTTTAAACGTGCAATTCTCCTGAATATGTAAAAAGAGCACCCTTTCCCTCTGTTTAAACATGTTCTTCACCTCTTCCTCCTCGTTCTTAAACATTAGTATCTTGTTCAGCCAATCTTTCAGTATCTATACTTGAAATCCATGTGTCTCCAATTTCTCAAGAAGTGACAACTAATCCTTGATCTCTTCTCTTTTTGTGTCCATATTAAAATTTAAGATCTTAAAAACATTTTTATTAGGTCATCGTTCTAGAAAGAGCTTGCTCCACACAGACAATCTCCTTGTAGGATTTTAAAGGAAGAAAATGCGGTTCCTATGACATTTTGTTAGAAGTTTCAATAGTTTTACTTCAAAAGATTCAGCCAATTACAAGCAAGAGCTTGCCCCTCATTGAATCTTTTGAAGTAAGATTCTGGAAATTGGTTGAATCTTTTGAAACTTGTAAAAAGATGCCCCAATATCCGTATTTCCTTTCTCTAAAGTCCTGCAAGGAGATTGTCCGTGAGGGGCAAACTCTTGCTAGAATGGTGATATTTGTTAAAAAGATCTTAAACTTTAATCTGGACACAAAAGGAGAAGAAATCCTGAATGAGTTATTACTTCTTGAGGAATTGGAGATACATTGATTTGAAGTCCAGCTATTGAAAGATCTGAATAGGATATCAATGTTTAAGAACGTGGAGGTGAAGAATATGTTAATACAGAGGGAAAAGGTGCTCTTTATACATGTTCAAGAGAATTGCAAGTTTAAAGAGATGAGAGCCAAAGCAGAAGAGAGGGGGCAGGAGTTGCGTAAAGAAGTTGTATTGATCTTAAAGATGGAGAAGAATATCAATGCTAAAAAACATGTGTGTAGAAGGCGGAAGGAGAGATGGTGAGAAACGTGGGAGGATCAATATGCAGATTGAAGAACTCATTGTTTCCTCATTGCAGTAGATAATTTTTAGTCACCCTTGTTTTTGGTTTTTGTCAGACTATATGATATGTTGTCAAGATTTATATCGAATTAATATAGTATCTTGAGATATTTTGACTTCTCTTATTATTATTTGGATTATATGTTGGATATACAAACACATTTTCTGTTGAAATTAAAGATAATTAGAATCCAATAAAATCATGTTTTATATTTCTCAATTATATCATAGGAGCTCGGTTTAGAAAGAGGTCTCGGTCCAAATCCTCCCACTCATATTTATTTAATTAAGTGTTTGTGTGTTTTGTCATGTTTGATTTGTTGTTGTACGGTTAGCTGTATATATTATTTTACGGGGGTTAAATAAATTATTCGACTTTTCTTACGGTTAGCTGTATATATTATTTTACGGGGGTTAAATAAATTATTCGACTTTTCTGCCGGTTATTTTTTTATGTAAGTAATAAAGCCAAATCTCCAATATCTCAAACAAACCAAATAATATTCATATGTAGATAAATTTCTTTGAAGATCATAAAATAGTTGTCTACAATTTCTATAATGAAAAAAAAAATAGTACTAGTGATGGATCCAGAAGTTATTTTTGGTGGGTTCAATTTATTAAAATCAATTTCTTTTTAACATTTTTTAGTATATGCATACAATGTAAGTTCTTTGATATTTGTCAATTACCAAAAATGACCTTAATAATGGTTTTAAATTATATTTTCAGAAGGGCTTTTTGTAATCATACAATTAGCTTTTAAAATTTCAATTAGGGTCCATAGGGGTTAAACCCCTCTTTTCTTTTTCTTCTCTACTCCTCCCTATTCTTCGCGAATTCTCTACATTTCTCTTTCTCTCAACTTCAACTCTCTCTCGCTCGTTCGCTCATCTCTCTCCTTCTCCCTTCAATTCTTCAACTGTAAGTATCTATAAGCATGAGTATATTGGTGTGTATTGTTGTATATTTGCGTGTATTGCGGAGGAGGTAGAGGCGGATGTAGAATGTGGGCTCAGGGGGCTTCAGCCCACCCCTGAGTCCATAACATCTTTTTTCTTAAATTTGTCTATTTATAAAATTAGCCTACCCCAGGTAAAATGAGCCCATTCATTTTTTATATTGAACCCAACCCATTAACTAAACTAATGAACATTATACATATGAGACTTGGTGAAGTGAAAAGATCAAAAAAAATAAATTGTTCTCTTGCTGCTTGACTGCTCTGCCTGGCTGCCTCCTGCTTTGTTCCGGACTTCAGTCTTCAGTGCTTCCTCTTCCGCAGGATTATTATGTATTTGAGATTTTTAAGACTTTTGTAATTTTTTTTCATATTAATGAAGCCCCCCTCCTTGGTAAAATTTTGGAGCCGCCACAGAGCGGAGGGTTTGGAGGGTTTTGATTTCCGGTGAGGTTGAGGGAGGAAAGGTGGTTGATGGTTGGCGTTGGGAGTTCCCAATCGAGTTGAGAGCTCGAGATATCGAGCCTCCTCGAAAGGAAACTGGTCATGGCAATGACCGAAGGGAGCCATGACCTTGGTTTTTGATTTTCTTCTAAATTCGGTGTTTTGATGTTTGTATTCAAACCAGACTTGCTTGCATGTTATTTTTTGTGAAAATCAGCACTCTGATGATTAATTTGTAACGGGTTTAGCTTCATTGTTGATTTTGTTGCATTTAGGGCGGATATAATGAATTGAAGTTATAATACTTTTTGAATGCTGGTTGAAGTTTGATGTGTAATTAGCCACTTTGTTGGTTATTGGGTCATCGATTTGCTTAAGTTTTGAAGTGTTAAAGAGTAGCAAACAAGAAATTTGGATATATGTATGCTTCGGCTATGGGCATTTTCTATTATGAATTGGTTATATGCTTTACTTTATGATTTGCTTTGATGTAAGTGTTTTTATATGCATGATTAGGTGCAGGGAGGGATTATGTGTATGTGTGCTAGGCAGTGTGTGTGTGTGTGTGTGTGTGTGTGTGTGTGTGTGTGAATTATGCAAGGCAGTGTGAGTGTGTGTGAGTATGCAAGGTGTGTGTGTGTGTAATAGGTAGATCGTAGATGTGTGTGTGTGTGTGTGTGGTTATGCAGGGTGTGTGTGTGATAGGCAAATGTGTGTATGTGTGTTAGGAGGGTGTGTGCCTGTATAGCTAAGTATTAGTGTGTGATATCTCTATGTTGAGTGTTGATTCAAGAACAATTAACGGGGGTATATTCGATTGGGATTTTAATGGATTGTTTTTAGTCTATGGATTTTAATGGATTGTATGAGATTTTGATTTTATGCGGATTCTTGATAAAATGTCGCAGAGTTGATGGGATTTAGGTACAATGCTTCAAAATCCCATTGATTTTGATGGGATTTCAAAAAACTTAAAATACACTGAAGAATGCCACAAAATCCATCATTTTATGAAATGAAAAAAAATCCATCAGCATTTGAATACCATCAGATTTTAATGGATTTTAAACAATCTCAATCGAATACCATCGGATTTTAAAGCATAATTTAAAATCCCAATTGAATATCACCAGATTTTGTAGCATAATTTAAAATCCCAATTGAATACCTCAAGATTTTAATCGATTTCAAACAATCCCAATCGAATACCCTCGGATTTCATGAATGCAAAAAAATGCTTTAAAATCTCAATCCAATACACCCCTCTAAGTATTATTGTGTTTGTGTGTCATTCAAACTCTGTGTGTGTGTGTGTGTGTGTGTATGCTATACAAGGGTATGTGTGAACTAATTGGATGTAATCATATCAACATGTGTAGTTGGTTAGTAGTTGACTAATAGAAGTAATCCTAGACGTATTAAGGAGACTAGCAAGAGTCATAAGAATGATAACAGAAGTAAGAAGACTACAGTTATACACACGAACATACAGACATCTTTCTCTCATTTTCCTCCAATGATGCCGCACCATCGGTTGTCTGTAATGCTGCCCGAACAACCGATGTCTTTCTCTGCCCACACACTACCATCTCCACCCCATCCCCCCCCTCTCGCCACACCACCGTCGTTATCACACATTCTGATCTCTCATCATCACTCTCGATCTAAACTATTTTATATCTGCTCATCACCAATACAATTAGCTGTGTTGGTGATTTTTCTTCAAACTTTGGTGTTTTTGTGATTTTCTGTTGATTTTTGGTATTTTTTGTTTATTTTTTTGTGGTGATTATGGGTCGTAACTGGTGATCATGTAAACAAGTTGGTATGTAGATAGACATTGAGGATGCAGATGCTAATAATTAATTGTGGAGGCGTGGTGATCGTTTTTGTGATTTAATGTTTTGAAATTTGATTGTTTATTATTCTTAATTTGTTATCAAACTAGTGATATAATGGCTCCTGAACAACTAAGTGGTTCTGCCAAGAGGGAAAACTCAGTGGCTCAACCATGTCAGGCAAGATTGAGTGGTTTAGTGATGTTTTCTATTGAAAAAGAGCTAAGAGAAATATTAGATTATGAGAGTTTAATGGATGAGTTTGCATCCAGAAATGCCTGTAGAGCAATTTTTAAGAAATGAGATTAGTGTTATTTATATATGGGGGCCTTTTTTCTTAAGTTAGCATAAGGTCTTTTTAGTGTTGGTGCCGGCCCTGACACTACTTCTAATTAGTAACTTCACCCTTTTTAGTGTATTTTGCTTGTTCAGATATCAAAAACCCTTATTTGATCAACAAATTACGAAAAGTGAAAATAATGCATATATGCTAATTATGTGCATATGAAGATTAAAGTCGAAAGTTTTGTCGTTGAGATGATACATTTTTTTCCTTCTATTGTATCAAACATGAATTAATACAATTGTTATACTGGTAGTCTGGTACTTTGAATATATATTATATATTTGAATTTTAAATTTTGCGACCAAGTTGGTCTGGCTACTGATTGAGCTAATATTGGCAGCCTCCCTTGGAACTCCCTTCGAACTTGAGCCAGTCCTGAACAAATACTTTGAGGTTTGGGCCAGTTTTGATCAGAGTAGTACTTAAGTTGTACCTGTCTTATGTTAGACCTTTATTCTTTTTCAGTGCTTAGGAAACTTAATACTCTTTTCTCGGAGAATTTGCTTCCATGCAATTATTTGGTTTGATTCTGCATATTATGATGCGTGATGGAAACCTGATTAGTTTTGCATCGGACCTGATTATATGAATCGCATTATTAAATTTTATTTGTTTGACAACACTGAGGCTCTTTGTCACTTCCTATAACCTCTAATATCTGCTTTTACTAGATCTCTGAAAATGAATCATGGAAAACTTTAAATTCTTTTGTAATTGCAGCTAAAAGTGATGTCATCGGATAGAATGGAAAGTATACAAGGTTTAAACTTGCGCTATATGGTTTGTCAGTTTAATACTCATCAAATGGAAGCACCCGAGCAGGATGTCCATGTTAGTTTCACGGCCCCAACCCATGGAGATGGTACAACTACTGACTGAATACTCTCATTCAGTGAGTTCTTTTATTATTTAACCAAGTGTTGTTATATGATTCCGCTTAATCATGCAAATGGATTCGGGGATCTTGCAGGTCCTATTGTCCCTATTGATACTGAAAAGTTATTAATTGAGAAGCAGCAGTGTCAAGCGGAGTTACCTGCTCAGGTTGCATCAACTAGTTCCATGCCCCCAATCAACAGAGATGGTACAACTACAAACTGGATCTATCATTTTCTGGTTAGTGAATTTTATATAACCAAGTGTTACTATGTGTTTGCAGTTAATCATGAAAATGGAGTTGTGAATGTCGCTGGTGCTACTGGAGAATTGTTAGCCAGGAAGCGCAAAAATCAAGTGGAAGTACCTTCTCAGGACGCATGTAATGGTTTCATGGCCCCAATCAGCAGAGTGAATAAATTTACTGACTGGATCCAATTATTTCGTTGTCGGTTAATTTTGTTTATCCATTTTACCATATGATTGCAGATGATCATGCAAATGGAGTTGCATATGTGTCTGGTGCTATTGTCCCTGCTGATACTGAAAATATGTTATTTGAGAAGCAGCGGCGTCAAGCGGCTTTGCCTCCTCAGGATGCAACAATTGGTTTCACTGCCCCAATCACCAGAGGTGGTACAATTACTGACTGGATCTATCATTTTCTTGTTGGTTTTTATTTACCAAAGTTTTTCTTATATGATTGCAGTTAATCATGCATATGGAGTTGCGGATGTTGCTGGGGTAACTGTCCCAGCCAGCACTGAAAACTTATTATATAGGTACTGCAGGCATCGAGTCGAAGAACCTGCTCAGGACGCCTGTACTGGTTTCACAGCCCCAATCAGCAGAGATGGTAAATCTACTGACTGGATCCTATCATTGTGTTGTTAGTGATTTTTATTAAACCAAGTGTTATAATATGACTGCAGTTAATCATGCAACTGGAGTTGCGGAGGTCGCTGGTGCTAGTGCTGATATTGAGAAGTTACCATTTGAGAAGCACAGGCAGTACTGGGAATTTGCTGAATCTTTTGAAGCCTTTAAAAAAATGCCCCAGAATCCGCATTTTCGTCCTCTGAAATTCTGCAAGGAGATTCTCAGTGAGGGGCAAGCTCTTGCTAGAATGGTTACTTATAATAACATAGTTAGAAAAATTTCAAACTTTAATATGGATACAAAAGGAGAAGAAATGATGGATGAGTTGTCACTTCTCGAGGATTTGGATGCACATGGATTTAAAGTCCAAATGCTAAAAGATCGGTTGAACAAGTTATTAATATTTAAGAGCGAGGAGGAAAAGTTAAAGAACATGTTAGAACGGAGGGAAATGGTGCTCTCTGTACATGTTGAGGAGAGTCGTATATTTAAAGGGACAAGAGCTAAAGGAGAAGCTAGGGTGCAGGAATTGTGGAAAGAAGTTGCGTCTATTCAAAAGGAGGAGGAATATATACATACTAAAAAAGCGAATCTGCAGCTGGTAGAGGACGCTAATAGTGAAAAATGTGGAAGGATTAATATGCAGATCAAAGAACATATTGCTTCTCCGTTGTGGTAGATAGTTTTTAGTTAACCTTGTTTTTTTGTTTTTCGTTTTTGTCAGACTATATCATATGTTGGCAAGACTTATATCGAATTATTATATTAATACAATATCTCGAGATATTTTGACTTTTCTTATTATTATTTGGAACTCTAATCATGTCGTATAATTGCTCAACTGACGCTGTTCATCTTCTAAAGAGTGATATAATATTTATATTTTGTTATATTATCTTTAGTATAATACAAATAGTAGTAAAGTACTTTTCTATATATACAAAAAGTGTATCGAAGTACTTGTTCCGCTAAAAATTATAAAGTAACTTTTTGGGTGGATTTTATACCGACCTACTGGACTTCACAGTTGGCAGAATACTCTAGTAGCCTGGCTATGGGCTTTATCGATAATAATATTAAATCTTGCTTAATATTCTTTACTACTTAAAAGCCACAAATTTTGCATAAAATATTTTAATAGGAGATTTATTCATAATATATAAATGGTGTTTTTTAAGACTTTATACATGGAACTCACCGTGTGCGCATCTACTTGTTATTAATAAGCTGGCAAATTTTATAATTGGAATATTTTGTGTATCATTATTAATTAAAATTCAAATCATATAATCAAAAAGTGGTTACAGCATCTCCAATGGTGTCGGTTATAATGATTAGTTAAATGGACATGTAGAACATTATATAAAATTTGCTAAACTTGCAAGATTGCTTCGATAGTATTGATTATATTGGTTGTAATAAGTGATGCATAATATTTCTACAGATTTCTTATAGAGCTGTAGTGGATCGACAAATATAATTATGTACAAGAGGTTGGCTATAATTATAGACAATGAATGGATGTGATGTGGTTGGAGTGTTGTTTTTTGAAAGCGTGGGCTATATATATATATTTTTTTGATATGAAAACTAAGGTTTTAGCTAACGGTCTGTCATCGTTAGAGATGTTATTACCGTTGTAAAAAGTATACATTACAAAAGGTTTGCCATATATGTTACTTATTTCTATATTCTTTTTGAAAAATTTATAAAAATATTTATTTCTTTAAATTTAGTTTCAAAATTACATACAAGATCACAACAATAATTTGAATAATCAGGTCATAAGAACTGTAAACGAAATTGCATATATAATTGGATCATATGTATTCAAAAAATAAATTACAACTGGGTTATTTTCAAAAGGTGGCCTTCATTTTTCACCCCCTCCCATAAAAAGGTTTGCGTACTATTTTATACTTCCTTTCTCCCTCTCATTTGTGTACGTTTTTTTACTACTCGACACGTATTTTAAGACTCTTATGTAATATAATTCCGTAATTTTTTTTAAAATTTTTTTATGTATAAAAATTCAAACATCAAATTTTATTCAAAAAAAAAGATTAAAAAAAATTACGAAACTATATTTTTGTTTGTGAAAAAAATTTTCATTATCCCCCCTACTTTGTGTACGAATTAAATGGTATTTATTAATTTATTATTTATTAATAAAAAGGGGTAGTAATAAGTCATAGAAAATAAATATGTTATAATCCCTCTATGATGTATTTTAGTACAATTTTTTTAGGGATTAAATGGTATAGTTTCCACGAATATTAGAATGCATGCCAAATTCTCGTCTCCAAGATAAATTACGCGAATAGTGACAAAGGAAGTAATATTATATCTTAATCATGATTTCAAAAACCAACCTCTGTTTTAGTGTTTTTATTAGTTAATTTACCAGAGTGTTGATGAGGAGGGGAGAGAGCTATTCAGTTATGAACGATGGTTTGAGTATTTGATTTGATGAAGAATCTCTAGTCTTTTGATTTTGTCCCAAGATGGGGATATTTTACATGTTTGCTGGTGTGCTTCAGAGACTGGCTCCTTTAGTTAAATTTAGGTTGTGGTTTATAAAGTGTTATCTTGATTGCTACTTGCGCAGTTCCCTTATATCATCCCTACTTGACATTACAGAAAATTAGTATAATGATTGTTTTTGTTTAGAATTTGCCTCCGTGTTTTAACCTTAATAGTGTTAAGTAAGTGATCAATCTTGTATTAGATTTGTACCAAGAATTGGTAAAATTTTTTGGGGACCATAGAAGATGGCAGGAGTACCTTTAAGAGGTTATTTAGACCCATAATTGGGGATGGTGTATACCATATTCTTGTAATGTCGGTGGACATTGGTTTTCAGGAATCTTAAAACTATAAATTGAGAGATATAGTTTAATAAGATAAAAGTTTTAGGATACAATTTCATATCTTACAAGTCACAAAATCTAGCCAAAATTAGTGAAAATACTCATTTATTCAATACAAAGAAATTTTGGAATTTCATGAAATAGTGAGAATTGTTTTAGCTACCAATAATATACAATGATGATAATGGAATGAGTAAAATGAAGCTTTTGAATGTGACAAGCATGAATCGAATAAGAGCCAGAATTTAAATTTGTATTAATAGGAGCTATATTAATGGCCCCTTAAAGGATATTATAGAAATCACAAAATAGCCATAATCAAGGATCTGATTTCAAATTTGAAAGAAGAAAACACAAGGAAATCCATATAACTAAAAATTAGCCTACAAAATTATACTTCATCCAAATATGATATTGACTAAACCATATAGTATTTAGTATAAAATAACCTGACTATAAGTTCCCATATGGAAGGCTAGAAAAAGGGGTTAAAACTTAAGAATTCTTATTAATTATAGGAAAATGCTAGAGACCCCAAAAAAGTGTCCCAAATAATTTTCCCAAATGATGTGTCCAAATTTGATTGGCTGAATTCACTCCCATAATAATGAGACCCCCCTGCAGATTCATCAATCACCCAATCATAACTAGCCACTTGTTTGCCACATCATTTGGTAAAGATTTTTGGGAATTTTTTTTGGGGTCTCTAGCATTGCCCTTAATTATAAGCTATTCATTACAGTGTAAAGGGCAATTAACACCACAACTCAGCCATATAAAATATTTTCAAATCACATTGTGGAAATTATTAATGGTATAAATATATTTAACAGGTCCTAGTATAATAAAGGCAATGGATCTTTATTGAAATTATAACGAGCCATAATCAAGGATACAGTATGGAATAAAATATTTTATGGTGTCAACAAATTTGCTAAAATAAAGGCTTTGATTGTATGACAAACAGATCAGGTTAACAAGCTATTTAATATTTATTTTAGTGCAATTAAAAAAAAGGATAACCGACTCTCAACTTGATAAAATGAAAACAAAGGAAATAGTGAAATAAGAAGTAATAGGCAAGGTAGAACTAAAAAGAATCATTTTATTTTCATTTTAATATGTACTTAACTTTATTAGTAAAAAGAAAGTAGTGCTAAAAAATCTTATTATGGGTAGCTGTAATTATATGATCTCAAAACTTTTTTCATGGAGTAATTGTCGGTATGAATGTATATAATAAAGACCCCTAAGTAGTGCACTATTTGTCCTCCGAATCAAAATTATCTTATTAAGTCTGTAATGGAAAATGCAGATTTGTCTATATTTTACTATGTATTAAGTTCTTAAGTATCTAACCAAAGAGATTTCATTATCTCTTTGGTGTAGACGTTTTTTAATGTTTTGTATTATTGTAGTATTGGGTTACTTTCATTATTCTTCAAGAATCTCTATAACATACTTATGTTCTATTCCTATTTAGCTTTAGGTTGTTGGATTTCATCTTTGGTTATTATTAATCAACTTTATTTAGTCAATATATATAAATTTCTCATGTTCTTGTATTTATGTGGTTTTTTCAGGGTACTCGACAGAAGTAAAGGACGAAAAGCGGAGCAGGACCTTGTGGGTGTTTTCTTATCGAACATTAAAGCTTTATTGTCTAAGCGTCCCCGGTCATCTCTTCATGTCCGAGGGTTAGATGGTAAACTTTCTTGAACGAAAGGAACTCCTGGGAGCGGCTTTTGTATTCTGATACAAATCGTTTATACGAGAAAGTATCTTGTGACAAAAAAAAAAAAAAAAAAACCCCTCTGTTTCTGAAAAGAGAAACATGATTGAATCACAAGTCAACTTGGGCATGATTCCACCAAATGTGATCCATCCTCTTTAAGCTGCATATTCCTCAAACTTAATCTAGTTAATTAGCATAAACCTTGCTTATGTCCTATCTAATTGCCAAATAATTGCTCATGATTGCAAATCATCTACCGTATGCATGTTCATAATTGATAAATGTGTGCGAGACCTATATGCGTGTCTGCAGATACATGATAACGACTCTTGCGTGCCGAAGCCTAGAAAGCTAAGTATAAACACAAGAAAGCATGCAGACAACGAGACAAGCAATAATAACAAGTCTACCAGGAATATATGTAATGAAACAATTATTAGATTCCAAATAACTACCTCAATTATTACCAGTCTAAAAGGGCAGTCCATTGCATGGTGTTAATATGCACAAATCATAAACATACGTGCACTAGTTTATGTATACATTTGTCCATCGATGCTCCAATGCTTTCTTGAGTCTTTGTGAATCTTGTAAACAGTTAGTCTGGCAACTAGCTGTCTCAGATTGTATTTTACTGCTTGTGTGCATATGGGTTTTGTTGTTTTACGAATGGAGCGAGTGATGAAAGTGTTTCATATTCGAAGATGAGTTGTATTACTAAGTAGATGCATTCAGAGTTTAGAGAGATTGGAAGTAGGACCTGGCATGATTGCATGAATAATTACATTAGCAGTTAACAGTTAGCACACGTCATTATATTATATTTCAGCTCCATAGTTTAGACCAGAGTATTAAACTAAACTATTTGTTGATTGAGTAATTCAGTAATCAACAAAAATAGACATTAAAATCAAGATATGTGACGGCGACAGTTTCTTGAAATTTGTACGGGAGAACGGTGGTGATGAAAGTAAGAGCTGACTGAAATTAAGATTTTGAGTTGTTTGCTCTCAACTTGTGTTTTTCTAATTTGCTTACTTATTCCTTTAGATCAAGAGCGATACGTACGTAGTTTCAATTGCTCGAATTTACTATTCTTTCGAGCCGCATTTCTTAAATAGGCTAAATAAAATGAGGCCTAGTTATGAATCTCGCAGCATGTTGATTGGTTCAAGATTTTTCGAATTTCACTCAGATTCGAATTCTCCCAAACTCAATACAACACAGACTACAATGCAATTGATTCGAATTCAAATGCAATGGATTTCCCGACGAGCAATACACACAAACTACAAAGATAGAGTCTTCCGAGATATGTTTTCGAGAAGATCCCACAAACTCTCCAACGGGACAACCCGTTATAATACACGTAAGGCCTTATCTAGTCTTCATCCGCTACTTTCTACTAAGGGTGGCTCGTCAAGATGCAAAACAGGGTCTTCGAACATCGACGATAAATCCCATCCATAACTAAGGACGCCCCCAAGCACTAAATGTCCTCTCTCGCTACAGGGCACACCCTCTGTGTCTTCACACATACGTGACCCAAATACCCGTCCACAACTTGTCCACTAGTCTTTATATGAATCCGACCCATGCAAATCAATCCATTATTAAAATAAAAAAAAACATAATATAGCACAAAATTTAACGAGCGGGGCGATAGTTGAAAAAATATTATAATGTTTATATATACTGGATTTCAAGTGTCTTAAATTGTTTATTTTCCACATTTTCGTGGATTTAGTACGTAAATATGGATGTTGGAATTAGTTTCTTTAATAACATATTACTTATTCAATTGAAACTAAATTTCTTACTTTTGTTTCTTGCGATTTTAATATCGAAGGCGTGCCGATTGAATCAAATTGATATTTTTAAAATTGAAACTGATTCGTCAATAAAAAATTTACAATTTCGATTATGATTTTATCCTGAATCAAACCGTCTCTCCCGTCTGAATCACCCACTTGTTTTCACGTTCAATAATTCTTTCTAACAACCAGCTTCTATTGTAGATATATTTGAACTCATTCCGCAGCAAGCTTAAGTCGAAGAATAGTTTAAAAATCATCTAAACCTGATCTTCACGGAAATATATATATTAGAATATAAAATAAATATATAATACATAGTCTGCCGAATAATATAATTCTTGTTATAATTTTTGAACGCCGTATATATTTAAAATGTTAAATACGTCACTACGTAATCGGTATACTGTTTATATTAATAAAAAAAATATAGTAACAATAAATGAATGACACAATAAATGAAGGTCCCATGTTAGAAACATAGATAATGCTAACATAATTGCTAAGCACCGAACTGGTTACATTGAATACTAGCGTGTCCTTAATTAGTCAGAAACGTGTCCTTAATGTGTCACAATACTCTGAGGGGAGCCCCACTAAAAGCACCTTAAAGTTGAAACATTAATATAGGCATCCACTTGCATTGTTTCCTTGTTTAGCGGTAGCCGGCTATTAAGTGAGGTGACAATTAGCATAAAGCAGGCCATAATCAGACCAAGTGACTAATTCCAACTTAATTAATGATTATTGATTTGTACGCTTAGATGATCTAGGTTGTTTCTTGTTGATTTTCTCTTGCGTGATGCCTGTGTGTGTGCTAATTGCCCGCCTACAACTGGACCTAGATGGACATAGTTAACATGCTTAATCCTACTTAGTGAACATAGAACATATATTAACAAGTGGATCTATGTCTTTGTTAGTAGGAGCCAGCACTCACATTTTGCTAAATCTAGGGGTTACTCCAATGCTAAATTAATTGTTTATCTTTATCCTACTAGACACAAGAGTATTAGTTTATGTAGTAATCCTGTACTTCCTTGATCCTCTATATATGTTAGTAATACTTTTTTTAAAAAGTTATTCTTATATCATGTCATCCTCCTTGTGATATAAATTCTTTAACAAGTTTTGAAGCAGTTCTTTCTTACATCTATTTATGAAATTGACTAATTCATACACACACATATATCATTTAACTAAATTTAATATATTTGTCAAAGATAAAATAACTAAACGCATTTCGGCAAAAAAAAAAATAACTAAACACATTTTACAACTAACTTTTCTCAAAAACAACATTTAGAATGTACAAAAATAAGCAGAATTTCCTCATGCATTAGAGATACTGTAAACAAATGTTTACTATTTACTCCATCCGTCCCTCTGGGAAGTATAGGTTTGGAATGGACACGGAGATTAAGAAAAATGTATAAAGTTGGGTAAAGTAATAAGGAAAAAGAAAAGAAAAGTAGGTAAAGTGGTGGGACCCATAAATATTCAATTGATAGATTTGATAAGGAAAAAGAAAAGAAAAGTAGGTAAAGTGGTGGGACCCATAAATATTCAATTGATAGATTTGAAAAAGTAGATGGAAGTAGTGGATGGGTGAGATTTTTATATTATAAAAGTTTACTATTTTGAGAAAGTTTTGAAATGTATAAAATTGAATGGGACATCCCGAAAAGGAAAATGTATAAAATTCAAAGGGACGGAGTGAGTAACTGATTATATAGTTTGAATGTTTCACAAATTTCCAATTGTATGTAAAAAAAAATTTAGAAATCGATCAACGTTTTAAATCAAAATATTTTTAAGATGTGTAAAAAATGTCAAACCAACTGCAATATTTAATATAATAGCTTTATATATCCGTTTTTCTTAGACTCTGGTTTCGAGGCCGCGTTACAAGTGTTAACAAACCTTGACTGTGGAAAGTGTATCACGTTGACTCGCAGAAAAGCCTGCATCTGGAAATCAAAAATGTTTCGTACCAAACTTTGGTTGTTAACAATTATTTGATTAAAAAAATTATTTATTTTAGGAGAAAAGTTTTTTCACTTTAAATAAAAAAAATATTCACAATATATTTCACATTTTTTATACAATAAAAATGAAAAATTAGCAAAACTTTTAAAATGCCTTATATTATTTGATAAGAAAAACAATTAAAGGAATACTCTAAGAATAAGAAGCAAAGAGAGCAGAATTTGGTGAATAAGAAAATGGTAAAGTAGAGGGTGGTAACATGTGAGGTGTTGGGGGTGGGATAAGAAGTCAAAACAACATCCGCGTATCGGGGATCGTAATAATCGGAATGGACCATGTTTGGTCAAATGGGGTGCTCCACCTTAGACAAACAGCCGCTGCTATTTCCTTTCTTTCTTAACTACGCTTTGTAGGGTCACTTTTCAGCCGTTTTGCTCCTCTTTCTCTTCGCCAATCGCCATATATTACTCCTACTTTTAATCAGGTTCTCTAGTTGACATCTCACAATATCAAGTTTGGATTAACGGGGTGTTTCATCATTTTAATCCGCTAATCTTAGTTTGTTAGCGGATTGAAATAAAGATTTGAGCTCAAAAATTAATTTTTAAAAAATTAGTTTGAGAAGTTTTTAGGTTATAGGTTTTGATATGTGTCATAAAAAGCTAGTCAAACAGCTATTTACCAAACAATTTTACAAGAAGCCGCTAATTTAATCCGCTAGTCGAAATATCTATTTCAATCAGTTAGTCAAAACATCTAATTCAATCCACTAACAACTAACTGCTAACAGCTGATTCTCAAAGACTGATGATATACTATGCATCATATTGCCTTATGTGATGCTGATTATAATTATTATATGAAAACATGCTATAATTTGATGTATAAAACATTATTCATATTTCAAATCTTATCAGGACTCAAAAATAATATTTTGGTGCAAAATATAATAGAAAAGTTGTTCACTATACTAGAGCAATTGAAATATAAAATGTAATATTCCTCTGATGTTCGATAATAATTGAAGCCGGTACCGTGATGCTTTATATAATTGGTGGCCGGTACTCAAAAGTCTTCCCAAGCATAGACCTTGTTTACTCATTAAAAATAAATAAAATATTCTCTCTCTTCTCACTCACCCCTTTATAAATAGCTGACCACAACAAGCAATATTCCCTCAAAATATTTTCCTACTCCACAACTCTTAAACTCCATCCTTCCTCTAATTAGCAACCTCAGTTGCCTTCCGATCAGAAAACGTATATCTCGAACTCGACTCGAAAAATATATCAGTTCCGCAAAAATCGAGAAACATGGGTGTGCAAACTCCAAACCTTATGCGCAACAAAAAGACATGTAGAGCTGTAGGAATCCCGACCATTGATCTTTCAATGGACAGGACTTTAGTTGCTCAACTTATTATCAGAGCCTGTGAAGAACATGGGTTTTTCAGGCTCACTAACCACGGGGTGTCCAGTGAAATTATTTCGAGAATTGAAGAACAAAGTTACGGGTTTTTCGCCAAGTCAGCTTCGGAAAAACAAGCAGCGGGACCTCCAACTCCGTTCGGCTATGGTTGCAAAAGCATTGGCTTCCATGGAGATAAGGGTGAGCTTGAATATCTCTTACTTGACGCCAATCCTTCCTCGATTCCTGAATCAACCAAAGCCATCTCCAACGACCCCGAAAAATTCAGGTAATTCACCAAGACTGATAAATCTGTTCTTATATATTCATAGCATGCAACATTGTTATAAGGACACCAGCCGATGACAGAAATTTAAATACTCGAGTCCGTACATTTACGGAGACTCGAAACTTCAATCATTCTTTTGACATTTTTACTATAAGGAAAAATTATGGTAGAGGTCATTGTTCTGAGGATAGAAAGTTATGTGTGTCACCTTTCTTTTATCGGACACACAAGTAAATAGTCAACTTTTCAAAAGTACTCTCCCAGAGATTTTTGCCTTGCGTGTTTGGCACAACAGAGATAGTTTATAAAAATTATACGTGTATAATACTGTGTGGTCAGCACTATGATTATTCGCCTACCCAGCAATGGGACAGGAGACCGGCCATAAATTATTAATTAGGTACACATTTTCTTCACAATCTTTTGGTCAGATTTGCAGTTAAGTATACTAGAATATGCCTGTTTGGCCTTAAACCCGTTCTTGTTTTATAAGTCAGAATCAGCTTATTCAGTCGGACAGTGAAAACGATATAAGATTCTGTGAAAATAGTTGCACGTGCATTAAGCATTTGTAACGCGGAGTCTGCTGACTCTGTCAATGAAATCACAACATGCAATTAATATATTTTTAGTACCTAATGTCTCTGTTAGCTGAAGCTGCCGGACATACCTAGAAAAACCTTTCCATGGCCACACATTGCCAAGCTAACAAGAAATTGTGACATATATTAGGCGGACAGTACTAAATTTAATCAACAATGTGATATGTCAAATGTCGAAAGTTGTTTATTAATGTCAACTTGGGTATGCCCCTTGTATCTGCAGATGTCGAGATTGTGACTTGTTTTACTCGTTCTTAGTTTAGTAGTTGTAAAGAATCTCTGCATTTTTTATTCCGCAGACATGTATTTTTAATTTTCTGATAATTGCTATCTGGTATGCCAAGTTGAAGTTATAACAGAACAGTAGTCATTGGTTTTGCTCACGGATTTTGACTTGTCATATTGCAGTTGTGTTGTTGATGATTATGTGCAAGCTGTCAGGGATCTGACATGTGATATTCTTGATCTTGTGGCGGAGGGCTTAGGGCTCGAAGACAGAGCTACGTTTAGTAGGCTCATTGATGATGTTGAAAGTGATTCTGTTTTTCGGGTCAATCATTATCCTCCATTTGATCAGAATCAGAAGGTTTTGAATCCAGTTTCCAAGTTTCAAGTGCTTGATACTAATGTTGCAAACAATGGAACTCCTTCTCGTGTCGGATTTGGAGAACATTCAGACCCTCAGATTCTGACAATTTTGCGATCTAATGATGTTGGGGGGCTTCAGATTTGTTCATGTGATGGACTCTGGAGCTCTGTTCCTCCGAATCCTAGTGAATTCTGTGTGCTTGTTGGTGATACATTTCAGGTAATTACTCCAGAAAAACGAACTTAAACATTATTAGATATCCATAAATTAGATTCGTTTGCTGACCTTGTGTTTTTGAAATGCAGGCTCTGACAAATGATAGGTTCAAGAGTGTGAGACATCGAGTCATGGCAAACTCGAACAAGCCAAGACTATCTATGATGTACTTTGGTGCACCATCCCTCAACGCGATGGTCTCTCCCCTACCGCAGATGGTATCATCCCACAGTCCTACCCTTTACAAGCCCTTCACTTGGTGTGAATTCAAGAAAGCTGCATTCTCTCTGCGTTTGGCTGGTCGACGTCTTGATCAGTTCAAGTATAGTTACAACTACAACGATGATAAAATGACGGAATGCTGATATTCTCTGGACCATGGAGCTAGCTCACATACTGGTAGACCGATAAAAAGATTCATCAGATCCCTTGGTTTTGGCCGGTTCAAGACTCAGTGGAGGCAGAAGTTTGTTTCAAGAAGTACATGAGTTTGTGCATATAGGGTGAGTAGATGGAGGGTGATTTTGTAATACATTAATGAATATGAGTGATTCTTTTTAGAATGTAGATGAAGAGTCTGATCAAATTTATATAAGAAAATGCTTTATGTTGCCTAGTAAATTATATTCTAGAACAGAGATGAATCAAAGTGACAAGTGTGATGAAATTGTAAGTGGGCAAAGAGTTGTCCAACAAACATCAGACTCATTCCAAGAAGGCTCAGCTTTGATGAGCGACATATAGCCCGTTTGGCTGAGCTTAAAATTGTGACTTATGACTTAACGTGGCTTAATGTGATAATTTTAAACTAACTTCTGGTTTTAAGTCAGGTTCCGACTTATATATGACTTAAGTTAGTGTTTCACCCATATTACAAACAACATTTTCCAGCTTAAAGTCAGAAACAATTTAAAATTCATAACTTAGAAGCTCATTATACGTGCTGCACAATTTGCATGAAATTATCTCACCTACGCCCCTAAACAATCTGCATCAAGTAACAAGCTTCTTTCCCCACAAAACTTGTGAAGTGATGAACTGTTCAGGTCAATCCAATCCAAACCTAACTATAATCTACAAACTAGCAGCTACCAAGTATTTCAAAGATGGTTACCAAGTTTTTATAACAAAATATTTCGGTGCTGTTTATTCATTATATATAACAAGTATCTAGTCTATATATTTACATATGAGCTAGCTAGCTAGCTATAAATGGCTTCTCTGATGTTGATGCTGGAAGCTCTAGTTCGAGGTCAACAGGACACAGCAATCGACTCTGATTCTGCAGAGAAGTGTGAAGAATCGTTGCAAGAGAACATCAGAGATGAAATTGGCGATGAGACGCGAAATTGGTGTTCTGTTTATCATTATGCATTGGGTTCCTCAGGTGCAGAGAAGGAAATGCGTACTTGGAAAATTGCTCAGATATGTATCTGGCCATGAAATTTATGGATTCGATGTTTCTGGAAATTTTAGGAGCCTGTACGGAAAATATTGTATTCCTATCTTATTTTTAATGAAGTAATGATCAGAAGTAATAAAATCCATTTTCTCTAATAATTTTTTAACTCTGAATTGTATTGGCCAGTCAGGGGGTGTCATTCGATCATTTTTAAACAATTGAGGATTCCCCCGGAGCTAGGCTGCAATTGATCAATTTCAACAAGTCTCTTGTAATATGAAATTTCCCAAGAGGCCATTGATTTAATGCCATAAACATATATCATAGAATTCTTTTTTATTTTTTGAGTCCCAGATTTCGTTGGATTTATGGCCACAAAAACGGTAACTTTTTTGAGAAATTAGCAGAGATTTCCTAGTGCAGAGAAATTAGCAGAGAAAATTTTCCCCTAATCTATATTATTCAGTACACTTGACATGCACTTGCCCAGTATTTCCCTCTTTGACTCTTTTGAACAGGGATATCAACGGCAATATATATTACCCTCCCCCAACCCAGCTTATTACGTATAATTTACCCTCTCCACCTTACTTTTAGAGACCCCGCATATATCTTACGTTCTCCATCTTACTCTACCCTCCCCGCTTAATGCGTACATCTTATCCTCTTCGCCTTACACTAATGCGTACATCTTGACATATCAATCTCTTATACTAATAAGTACATCTTAACATATACATCCCGCTTAATAGGTACATTTCATCCTCTCAACCTTGCACTGCACAATCCTCATTTAATCCGTATATCTTAACCTTAGGTCACCAAACAGTGTTTAATCTCACGTGACGTACATCTTACGTCCGCTCAAGAAGGGATATGATATATTTGGTTTTGGCTTAATTTACTGCTGCAACAAAATTTCTTGAGCCGACTTTGGTTGCGCACCTCAACCACCCCCTTAATGCGTACATATCCTCTTCACCTTACTCTCAAAGACCCCGCGTATATCTTATCCTTTCCATCTTACTCTACCCTCCGCACTTAATGCGCACATCTTATCATCTCCACTTACACTTTCCATTTTACTCTACCCTCCCCACTTGATGCGCACATCTTATCATCTCCACCTTATACTAATACGTACATCTTAACATATCCATCCCTTATACTAATGTGTGCATCTTAATATATCCATCCCGTTTGATAGGTACATTTTATTGTCTTGGCCTTGCACTTCTCAGCCTTACGCTCCACACTCCACAGACCTCGTTTAACTCCACACTCCACAGACCTCTTTTAATCCGTATATCTTAACCTCTCCACCTTACTCTTTTCAAATATGTCGCTAAGCCCCACTTAATATCCGGGGGCGTACCATCTTAATTCCACTCAAGGCGGGATATGGTATATTTGGTTTTGGCTTAATTTACTGCTGCAACAAAATTTCTTGAGCCAACTGTGGTTCGAGCTGAGGAGGACCTCAACCACCCCACCCCAATAGAATGTGTCACATAATACCTCAACCACTAATGATTTTGTTCTGGCCAAATTAGGATCAGACATAAGTATTGATTTTCCTTCATCAAAAGCCATCCATGGATATCAGATGGACGGAACAAACTGCTGGAATAAAACTATTTGCCTAACGCAATTAACCTAGTGTACCATAGTCTGCTGGTAACAACAAGAGTTTGAGAGTGACTAGATGGATGTAGGATTTGTTCCTTCAAAAATAAAAAGGCTCATGCAACATTATTATTAATGGCAACAATGCCAGTGTGTGCAACATAACAAGTGGCATAAACGACACAACAGAAACCTGCAAAGACTGGCCAAGATAATTACATGCACCTGAAAAACTATCCAACGAATCTAGAGGGGTATAAATCTATTAACTTCAATTAACCCCCACCCCCCCTTTTACCTGCAAAAGAGAGACTATCCCTACATAAAGAATGTGTTGCTCGTTAATTTATGAGAGAAAATTCTTGAACATTCTCAAAACTATGATTGCATAATAAACTGTAACACATCACTTATCATATATATAGAGTACCATAACAAACCATGTATGAAACAGAACCATAACAAACCTACAAGAAACAAAATGAACATTTAAAGAGACCTCAAACATAGTAAAGAGGTCAACATAAAGACATAGTACACAACTTGGAAGCAAAAAAAAAATGCAAAAACCACTATCCGACTGTCTTGACAGATCTCAGAACAAAAGAATATGAAGAACTCTATCTGGTTGCAGTGAAGATTCAAACTCTGAGCAAGATGTCTACGACTGCAATTGCAAATTCCGGAATATAAGCAAACCCGTGAAATTTAAAGTATAATTAAGTTTGCATATTTGCAAGTATAGCACTCATCACTGAGTCAAATATTCCTATAAGTTTACCTTGTTTGCAATGTTATTGGAGAGCCAGTCCAGACCTTCATATAAACCTTCACCTGAAGTGGCACATGTGCTCTGGATGTACCTGTAACAACATAACTGTGTTATGAGAGAGGAGGGAGGGAGGGATGGCAGAAGAAAAGCGGGCCTTGTAATCTGTTTACCAGTGGCGCTGACGAAGAGAATGAAGGCCAAGCTTATCAGTAATCTCAGCAGCATTCATAGCATTAGGAAGATCTTGTTTGTTTGCGAATACAAGTAGGACAGCATCCCTTAACTCATCCTATACAAGTGTAAAAGCTAATATTATCAAACCATAAAATGGAAGGATTCAAAACAATTGCTGCTGCGGCATATTTCAACATCGAAAAAAGTGATGCCTATTACCTCATTAAGCATCCTGTGCAACTCATCCCTTGCTTCGACTACACGATCTCGATCATTGCTATCAACCACAAATATGAGGCCCTGAGTATTCTGGAAGTAATGTCTCCACAAAGGGCGGATCTGCAAGAACAGTAATTCAGATCAAATATTTGATTCAAGACCTGAAGTGTATTACTTTATAATGGAATGATCTCATTCTTGATAGTGAAATTTGGTATATGTTCAAATCTAGCAGATATTCAGCTACAACAAGATGGGAGTTTAAGCCCAACATGTCACTGATCTCTAACTTTTCTATATGAAACAAAAAGATCAAACTTCAAGACTTTGCATGAATCAATACCCCAGCAGAAAGGTTATAGTCAGACATTCATGATATTTCAGCATATACTACAGATTATAGATTATGTATCACATAATTAAGCACATGTTATAAACACAAAACACTTACAACATGAATGTTCACATTTGTTTATACTGAATATACTAACAAGCTTCAACATAACGGAAAAATTGAAGATAAATAAACTAATAGTAATAAAAAGAAAGGCTCCATTATTTAATTTTGCTTAGCAATAATTCAGTATATATACCTTGTCCTGGCCTCCGACATCCCAGACGGTAAAGCTGATGTTCTTGTATTCAACAGTTTCCACGTTAAATCCTAATTAATATTCAGATACAAGCAATAAGTACTAGATTCTATACAAGAAGAGAAACTGTCCCAGAGGGGCTTTTGGGTTTTCAGGTGATATAAAATTTCTTTGAAGTAAATAAGACAGAGAGCTAAAAGATATTGTTCATATGTTGAAAAAGAAGCACCCAAATGTGTATATGTAACAAGAATGTGAGGAGGTATCTTTAATCTTACCAATAGTAGGAATTGTGGTAACTATCTCTCCCAGCTTAAGCTTGTAAAGAATAGTTGTTTTACCAGCTGCATCGAGACCCACCATCAGTATGCGCATCTCTTTCTTGGCAAAGAGCCGACTGAAGAGTTTGGTAAAGGACAGCCCCATCTTTAGCACTCCTGATGTATAAGTCCCAAATCAAGTTAATGGGATCCGATGAGGGCAGTTACTAAATTAACTGAAAAGCTAAAGGCATCTGCAGGCTCACAATTTTGATACAGGAAAACAAGAAATTATAGCACTCAAATCTACCATTATTTTGTTAAATACACCGATGTATTCAAGAAACTTTTAATTCATTTCATAGCACAACCTCAACATCAGGAACAAAATAATGCATTGAACATAAGCTTCGATTCACAATCTAAGTAATAACAGTAGAAACTTGGTCCAGAGCATAACGAGTGAGTGTAACAAGTAATTCATTGGTGAAGTCAATCCGTTGTTACTAATTTACATTTTGGTAACACTGTTAATAATCACAAAACTAACACATGAATATAACTAAAACTCAGTCACCCTTTTTTATGGTAGCGACAAATTTAGTAGTTGATTGCATATGAGATTGACAGTTGCGACTAAATACAAAGATTTGATATTAACATATATGTCCAAGTATAACCGCGAGCAACATCACTACATGGTTCTCAACAAAAACAATACAACATGAGAGCAACAACACTACACGGTTTTCAACAAAAACAATTACAACACGCAGTTCAAATGTCCAAAACTTGTAAGTTTTAATACTACACCGTTCTAAACAAACAACTGTACAATCTTAAGTCTAAATGTCAGGAAATCTGAAAAATTGGACCTAAATTGCCGCAAATTGATGCAAAATAATCCTTTAAACCGAAAATTTCAGCTAACTCAATTGCGATTCAGCAATATTTGCAACAGATTAAGATCATATACTTGCACATTGATCAGATCTGAAAAAATCAAACTCGATTCTAAATCTGATATTAACAACAAACAATCACAATCATGACCAAATCAATTACAAGCTGAAGACAAACCAATCTACACAGCGAAATCAAACAGAATTCACATAGTTAATATCGATCAACATTCAAATCGCGATATGTATTAACCAGATCTAGATAAATGTGCATCCGAAAATTAAATTCAAAAATCATTCATCGAACCTCAATTGCAAACAATGTTTGTAAGAGGCGAAGAGATTTGAAAAAGATATGCATACATATGAGACACAGAGAAAGTTAAAGTACCTAAAAATGGTAGATTTCGAAGGAGAGGAAAACAGAGCGAAGGGGTGTGTGTAATGTGCGTATGTATAGATCCAGTGCTGGAGGGATCCCTCCGTCCCCTTTTACTTGTCCCTTTTGAAAAAATAACGCATCTTAAGAAAAAAAAAACGCATCTTAAGAAAAAAATGTTAGGTGGATATCTTGTTTTCATACATATCCCTAATAAATGTAATGAATTAGATAGGGTTGTGTGTATATATATGCTAGTCAAACATTGGAAATTGTTACATTTTGAAAAAACATACAAAAAATTGCTTTGAAAAGAGAAATGGACAAGTAATTTGGGACAAATTTTTTTTTCAAAAAGGACATGTAAAAAGGGACGGAGGGAGTAACATTTTAAAAGGAAAAGACTTTTGGCGATATTTTGTATAATGAGAAATTTTATATCATACTATCTCGATTATATTGTATTCTCATAAACAAATATAATATTTGTAGTATAAAATTTAGTTGTATTTTTCTTGTCATCCCGAAAAGAAAAAAAATCTAATAAATATTCCATTTTATAACTAGAAGTCTACTCTTATATTATTAAACAATTTCAAACACTAAAAACAACAGCGATGATGTAATCCAAGATAAAAATTGCATCATTACATTATTAAGTTATCATGTGATTGGTAAGATAAATATTTTTTTTTCTTATAAATAAAAAGTTAAAAAATATGAAATATATAATTTATAATTAGTTAAAAATAAATAAAAATAAAATTATAATTAAGGATATATATTATTAAAAATATCTATTAATAGATGTATTATACTTCAAGAAAAACTGGGAATCAAATAAAAAATTTATATAAATGAACCTGAATTTTTTTTTAAACCTCTAATGTGTCTATAAGAACTTATATCACCAAACCTCCTCGATACTCTGAAGAAAAAAGCTCTCATCCTCTTCTTTTTTTCTTAACTGTCTTTGGAGTTTTCATCGATTTTCACATGTGAAAAATCCTAAATAAATTAATTTCTTTATTTCATTCTGTTTTGTTCCCAATTTATTGGGTTTTTTAGGTGAATTTTGTTCCCAATTTATTGGGTTTTGTTTATTCTCTTTGGTGAGAGATTGGTGTGTTTTAATGTCTAAGGGTCTGTTTGAGACTGCTGTTAAAAAGTGCTGGTAAAAAAAGTGTTGTTGTAGAAATCAGATAACTGTTGAGTTGGGCTCCTTGGAGTACAGATATATTGGAGTCCTTGGAGACCCTATCTCATACCATTGGATTAAAACTAAATAAATAGCAGATGTGAGAGACATGTGGATATATTTTTTAAATTTAAAAAACTGCTTATTGTATTATATTATACAGGTCGTATTGTCCTGCATATCAATTTGTCCCCGCTTTTTGGTCTCATTGAAAGACAGTTACTATCAATTAATGTTCTATTGTTTCTCACCCGATTCATCAAAAAACTACTCCCTCCGTGCCTAAATGCTTTTCTCATTTGAAATGTCAGGACTGTTCATGACATGAGACAAATTACTAACTTACATCTAATCTATAAAACCAAATATAGTTATGAGTGATCTTGTTGAATTCGTATTTATGAGTACTTTAATACAGTGAAATTTTTATATTTATTACTAATATAAAATTAAAGATATTAACGATTAAAAGTGTGCGTTGGCAAACGTGTCAAAGGCAAACAGGAAAAGTATTAAGAAACGGAGGGAGTATCACGATAAGCACATTAATTGACAACAAATCTTAAGAGCGAGACTGCGGTAATGAAGATTCGACGACTGTTACCGCTTGTATCAGAGTTGCAGGACAAATCATCAGTACCTTTTGATTGTTGATAACAACCATACGCATTGGCCAGGAAAGACTTTAGAACTCATGTTTGTTCTGCGGCGATAAATCGAAGGACATGATAAACACATGGATAAACATGAGATAAAGATACTCAACAAAAATTCAGTAACTATAATGCTAAAATCTTGCATAGTGTATAACTGCTAATAAATGATGACTTTATACGTATAAATAATTGCTATATATACGGTCTCTGAAACGTGACTTTAGTTAATAAAAAAATTAAAAACTGACAAACTATTACCGGCCATTGGATGAAAACAGAATGAATGGTGGATATGTTGTCCTCCAATACTCCAAAGAATATTGGTCTCCACAGAACTTAATTCTATATGTATAACTAGTTTAGTTTTATATTAAAATTTTGTTTTAATTTTAACTGTTCATTATAATAAATTTAGTTACCAAGTTAATAAAGTTTAATATAATTATAACTTCTTAAAAGTTAAACTAAACTACAAACTCAAAATATTTAAATTTTGAGTTATATGGAAAATATATTTCTTGATATGAAAATAATTTTATATGTTAATTTATCTAAAAAATAGAAAATTTGATTTTAAAAGAAGAATAAAAGGTGAAAAACGTATAAGTTGGTTATATGATAACATGTGATTTTGAAAAAAATATTATCCGATTCTTAAAATATTTAAATAAATTTGAGAATGAAATTAATATTAAATAACATATATTCATGTATAAAATTTTCATTATTGAATTTCAAAAAAAATTATTCATGAATTTAATTTACAATTGATAACTACTATTTATAAATATAGCCGTTGAAATTTGAAAAATAGTTAGACATATTATTAAATGATAATAATATTTTTAATTAATTATAATAACTATGATTTATTTATGATTTTTATATACAATACATATGTGAATTTAGCAATTAAAATTTGAAAATAATAAAATAATAGATTTTTAAATAAAAATATCATTTTAATTAATTAGAATAAAATATATGTTTATATAAAATGTTTAATTGACTGAATTTTAAATTTTTTTTATCAAAACTTATTCACAATAAGTAATTATTATTTGAAAATATAATTGTTAAAATTTAAAAATAATAAAATAACAAAATTTTAAAATATAGCTAATCACTATAGCTAATACCGTTGCAGAAAAAAACTTACAGGTTCAGCAAATTTTTACGTAATCATTCATATCATTCTTTTCACATTTATTCGACTGTGATTGTTTTTTTTATTCTGCACTTTTCATTGTTCAATCAATTCTCAAAAACTTCGTAACAATGAAGTTAGGTGACTATTTAGATTTTAATTTCTATTTAATGTGGACGATAATATGGTAAGAACATGGCTTCCAATCTGGAAAAACATATTATCATTGAACTAACAAATAAAAAAAAGTAGACAATTTAGCAAAAACAATCCCGATTTGGAGAAGAAACAATCTATTAGATCTAAGTGCGAAACACAATCAACGCCAATGGTATAAGAAGCCTATAAAAAAATACCAATACCAAGTTACCAACAAACGAGTTATCAGAGGAGTCCAGATTTCAAGCTAGTTGTCATGTTTCCCTTACAGGCTTGCAGCCTACCGTTGCACAAACCTCCAGTCAGTAGCATTAAAACCACTAAAACTTAATAAAATATAATATTGTTTTGTTTGTGTATAATTTTAGAAAAATTTATGATATCGTTGTAATAAGCTGTTTATTAACTAGCTTATATAAAAATTGTGCTCGCCATCCTACCAGATTGTTTAGATTGGGGACGGAGACTCGACACACATTTTAAAACTCTGATTAATTCAGTTTTATAAATTATTTTAATTTCTTTTCTTCTGAATAAAAATATAATGTTTAAGTTTTTTTCATAAAAGGAAAATTTCAAAAATAAGTTATTGAACTATATTTAATTGGAGTCTTAAAATATGTGTCGAGTAGTGAAAAAAACATGTAAAGAAATGAAATAAATGAGGGGAATGGAAGGAGTATGATTTATGTACATGGAGAGGAGTGAGAGTTGAATTTGCTCTCCAAATAACACTGTGTTAAAAAGCAGGCATTTCCACGAATAATTACAACTTTAAGAAAAACAAATTTTATGTAATTCAGAATATGTATGTCTTTTGAGAAATGTTTTTTTATAAACGGATTGAAATAGATGTTTTGACTAGTAAATTAAATTTGCGAATTTTTTGTAAAACCATTTGGTAAATAGCTGTTTGATTAGATTTTTATAACACATACCAAAAACTAATTCAAAAATCTCCTCAAAATAACTTTTTGAAAATTAGTTTTTTAACCCGAACCTCTATTTTAATCCGCTAACTATCAAATACTAATATTAGCGAATTGAAATGATCGAACCATCGAACCTCTGAAACAATCCAAACCTCTAATTTTATCTCAAAACTTTGACTTTCAAACACGACCATTATAAAATTATTTCATTCTATCCAAATTAACATAACCTGAGATTTGGAAAAAAAATGGAAAAAATCTTTCAAATATTTGACATTTTCCTTATAAAATGGGTGACGCTACAAACATTAATATTCATCAGTGATGAACATAGCACTGGGTGACACTACAGACATTAATATTCATCAGAACATAGCACTAAAGGGTAAGTCTAAGATCCACCTCGGTCTCTTGTTCATCATGTTCTTTCCTACCTTGTTTACTACCAATACTATTACAAACATTACCAGGAACAGCAGACAATGGAAAACCACTAAAATCTTGAATTTCGAATGTCGGAACCCAGCTAGAACTCTGCTGGCTGCAATCCCACATCTTCCTCTTCTTATTCTTCTGCAATTCAATCAGCTCGTTCATCCGATGCTCGCGTGCCTTTCGACATTTTTGTATCAGAGAAATGAACTTCTCGATCTTCTCGTCTTCATTGTCATCCTCTAACTTCACTTCTTCTCCTGTGACAGAATCCACGGGAACATTTTTATCGTCTGCCATATTATTTATTTTCTCAGGTCACTCTGGTTTTTTTTTTCCGTTGTGTTATTGTTGTGCTCTGGCTCTGGCAATTTATAGAGATTGAAAAATGATTGGCTTGTGATCGCAGCATCCTGGCTATGTCACGGGCTGACGTGCACAGAATCAAGGTGACAAAATTGTGTATCGAGTCAATGTATGTGGGGCAAGTTGCAGACTTTGCACCTAATTATGTGTATGTATGAAATGACGTATGCGTTCTGACATCACGAATCTCTGTCATCTTTTTTGTCCCTAATTACAACAATATACTAGCCTTAAACCCGTGCAAAGCACGGGCGGCTATATAATTTTAAACTAATTATTAGTTATTATATAATAATAATATATATTAATGATAGTAAATTTATTATTTTTATTTTTTAACTAATTATAAATTTATATTTAAAAGTATAATGGTGGAGTTTTTATCTTGTAGTATATCAAATTGTTTAGAGATGTAAGACTATGAGAACTCTACGTGTAGCAGACTTTTAGTTATAAAGTGAATCACGAAACCAACATGACCAAACCAAAATTTTGTACGACGACAAATTATACCCATGTTGGCTTATTATATTATAGTATAGATAGTATAGATTATAGATAGCCCCGTATTTCGGCCTAAGTACCGACTGACCAAACTTTCAATGTTTCGCCTTTAATATTATAGTATATATGCGTATATATTTTTTAAGGTTTGACTTTAGTTTTTGGTATAGTCAAATAGGTCTTATATTGTTTTATATTTTGATTTGTTTATATTTTGTTTGAAACCACTAATTTTGTCTGAAGCCCGCTAATTATAAAAGTCCGTATAAAAGCCCGTGTACCGTCCGATCAAATTTTTAATGTTTCGACTTTAATTGTATAGTATTTTTTGAGGTTTGACTTTAGTTTTGGTATAGTCAAATAGGTTTTATATTTGTTTTATGTTTTGATCGTATATTTGTTTTATGTTTCGATTTGTTTATATTTTGTTTGAAGCCCACTAATTTTGTTTGAAACCCGCTAATTATAAAAGTCCGTATAAAAGTCCGTTATGTTTCGATTTGTTTATATTTTGTTTGAAACCCACTAATTTTGTTTGAAACCCGCTAATTATAAAAGTCCGTATAAAAGCCCGTTATGTTTCGATTTGTTTATATTTTGTTTGAAGCCCACTAATTTTGTTTGAAGCCCGCTAATTATAAAAGTCTGTATAAAAGCCCGCGTACCGACCGACCAAACTTTTAATGTTTCGACTTTAATAGTATAGTATGAAGCCCACTAATTTTGTTTGAAGCCCGCTAATTATAAAAGTCTGTATAAAAGTCCGCGTACCGACCGACCAAACTTTTAATGTTTCGGCTTTAATAGTATAGTATAGATGCGTATATATTTTTTAAGGTTTGACTTTAGTTTTGGTATAGTCAAATAGGTCCTATATTTGTTTTATGTTTTGATCTTATATATGTTTTATATTTTGATTTGTTTATATTTTGTTTGAAACCACTAATTTTGTTTGAAGCCCGCTAATTGTAAAAGTCCGTATAAAAGCCCGTGTACCGTCCGATCAAATTTTTAATGTTTCGGCTTTAATAGTATAATATTTTTTGAGGTTTGACTTTAGTTTTGGTATAGTCAAATAGGTTTTATATTTGTTTTATCATTTGATCATATATTTGTTTTATGTTTCGATTTGTTTATATTTTGTTTGAATTCCACTAATTTTGTTTGAAACCCGCTAATTATAAAAGTCCGTATAAAAGCCCGTTATGTTTCAATTTGTTTATATTTTGTTTGAAGCCCACTAATTTTGTTTGAAACCCGCTAATTATAAAAGTCCGTATAAAAGCCTGTTATGTTTCGATTTGTTTATATTTTGTTTGAAGCCCACTAATTTTGTTTGAAGTCCGCTAATTATAAAAGTCTGTTTGAAAGCCCGCGTACCGACCGACCAAACTTTTAATGTTTCAGCTTTAATAGTATAGTATAGATAGATACCACTACTTTTCTTCTTCTCGACTCTCCGGTAACTAATTAATACGAGTAGGTCCCATTTTTGTGAAATGGATATTCATTAAAATACTTCTATTGGAATTATTATTTTTAGATTAAGATGTTTTTAGACGCAATTACCTCATATAAAACAAAGAGTTTGTTTGACGGTGCTGGAGACAAAGGGTTGTCCTGGAAAGTAATTAGATTACTGTTTGGTAATATTTAATGGCCGTTTGACTTAATTTAAAAGAAGTGACTTATTGCTTAAAATAAAAAAGTGGATTATAAATGATAAGTGAACTTAACTTATAAGTTACTAAAAGTGTTTGGTTAAGTTCACTTATAAATCAGTCAAGTGTTTGGTAATTTAAATTTATAAATTAAAAAAATTCAAATTATAAAAATACAAGAAACATTATTAATAAATAAAATTTCCAACATATTAAAAATTTTAAAACTTCAAAAAAAATGCAATTCACTAAAAAAATCTCGAAAAAAACTAGCATTTCTAACTTTCAACTTCTGACTCCAGAGAAGCTGAAAAGCACTTCTGACTTCCGTATCCAAACACACGCAGATAAGCTAGAGTGAACTTTTATTAAAAAAAAAAAAAAGCAAGAAGCAGGTGGTTCCCAAACACCCACTTTGTGATTTTTGCTTATTTTGGATAATAATATAAAAAAAATAATGTTATTGGTAAGGTTTGATTGTAAAATATATAACAAACTCCTGCAAAAGTTAAAAGGCAGTTTTTTCCAAAAATATAAGAGAATATGCTTTTTCTAAAAACAACCGTTCAAAAAAATTATTTTTAAATTTATCAAACAATTTTTAACTAGTTTTTGAGCAAAAATCGTTGTTATCTGCAACAACTAACCCCAAAAATACCCAAATAAAAACCTTCACAGAAGCTCGCCCTCCAATAACATATACCAATACTAGCTAGGTATCAAACATCAATATCAATAAGTATTCTAAATTTAATTAATGGAATATATGAACTCTTATCCGAATATAAATAAACTCATCTAACTTTAAAGTTAAAATTCCATTCCTAGGCATTTCACATAATTTTATGACTATAATAATAGGTACCAAGAACTATTCTAAATTTAATGAGAGACTAATACAAGACTCTTCCAAAAGTAAAATATGATATAATATTAAATAATTAACTCATTTAGAATACTTCTAATATATCAGAGAAAAAGTCTTGTTAGATGAACAACAAACATTTTAAACAAAACATTTAATTACTGTCTATGGGCAGTTACGAATTTCATTTTACATACCCCAACAACATACAAATATATAATTAGGTAAATAAACTTATGGATCCGTAAATCAGAGGATAGGACAACTTGCCTTATTCAAAAACTCGTGCTGCTAGAAGACGTGTTTCACGCATTCTCTTCTTAATTTTTTTTTTCTCGAGTCGCCTTCGTATCTGTGGACTGCGGTAAATATAAATACTATTCTACTATTTTATCTGTGTCCTTTATTTGTTGTTGTAGACTTGTAGTGACATGGTATGATGGTAATGCCACCCAAAGATGACGAACAAATTATTTCGTCACTTTATTAGATTTGAACTACTAAGATGACCTATACCTGAGTTGCCGCGGCGGCGGCGCCTGTAAATACCATAGTATTTGATTTTTGTTTCTTGAGATATACTCCCTCCTTCCCATTTTAATTGTCCACTTTGCTCAAATCACACATATTAAGAAAAAGTAAATATGATATGTTGTTATCATAGTTATGCATTAATTATACAAAAACACTACTAAATTTTCATTCATTTTGTTAAAAGTCAACATAGTTTGCATTGTAAATCATGAAAATTGTACATGCTAATAAATGTTAACATTGAAACTTGTATAAAATTGTATTGGACAAAGAAGTAGGACAAATAATATGGGAAATTTTTTCTTTGCAAAGTGGACTATTAACATGGGAAGGAGGGAGTAGTATATTTTTTAAAGTACCTTCTTGTGTCCCTCCAGGTAGGGTGAACATGGGTTGGGTTGGGCGGGTTTTTAGAAAAAAACGACCCAACCCAATTAGTGCGGGTTAATAAAAACTTAACCCATTAACCGGAAAAAATTTATATAACCCAACCTTACCCAACCCAATTAATTCGGTTTGGGTCGGATTGGTTTGGGTTAAACTTGCGAAAATAATAATTAATAAAAATTTAGTCATTCATCGGAATAGGAAAAAAAAAATATACTCACTCGCACGTCGATAGCTAGTAACAGTCGGCATACATATATTTATAGTTACTCAGTTTCTATGAATCATTCACTAATATTAGTCGATGCGTAAGTTTTTTAATTGAAGAGAGAAGCCTATTACATTAGTGAAACATTTGAACAATGGTGAAATAATAAGAAATTGTTGTATACACCTTCAGTTACGGACTCTTATTTATAAGTTGTACATCAGTTCATTAACAGATCATTAACCATGTTCAAATTCCAAAAGTCATCATTTACATTTTATAGTTACCGAGATATTTAAAATTATTCATATTATTATTGTAAATGTATAGACACACCCTAGATAAATCAAATTTAGGTTAAAGATTGATCGGGATAAACTTAAGAATGTAAGATAGATATGTAAATATTATACACACACGTATATATATATAATCGGGTTGGGTTGGGTTAGTTAGGGTTAAAATCTGTAAAACTCTGACCCAACCCAACTTTATCGGGTTTTTTAAAAATTAACCCATTTATTTCTCGGTTTTGAACGGGTCGGGTTAATCGGCCTAAAAAAGGGCTGGTTTGGGTTGGGTTAGCGGGTTGAACGGGTTTATGTTCACCCCTACGGCTCCAGGCTGTCAAGGGTTTCGCAAAACTCTATTATATTATATGGTATAATTTTATAAATTAATTTAATAAAAAGTTATTATTCAAAAAAATAAAAAATAAATAATAAAATTATATTTTAATATTCCCCTCCGTCCCAAATTCTATGAGCTAGATTGACTAGCACAGTTTTATAAGTAATGAATTCTTGACTTAATCTTATCCACATAAAAAGAGGTAGTGGATATTAAATGAGGATAATTTATGAATATGTGGTTGTAATAATCTTAAATAGATGCTATAAATGGAAAAGTCATTTTTTTAGAACATCCAAAAAAGGGAAGTAGCTCTCATAAACAGAGCGAGTGCATCTGAAAATGCTTGTCAAATAGTGGAAAAGTCATAAAGAATAGGAGGAATTAATTAATTACGTTAGTAATAAAAAATTGAATAAAATATAAGTTAATACTCTCTTTTTTCATAAATTTTGTAAGATTAAAAATTCTTACTAGGTGGTTGTCATCGTGCTAGAAACTGTAAGAAAGTTCAAAAGCAAAAATTGAACAATAGAAATACTTCTGTTTAGGAACAAAGTCATTTAAACCGTACCTAAACAGTTGACTTAAAGTGCATGGCACATGCAAGTGTTATAAAATTTTAAGTCTTTATCTATCTATTTATTTTATAATTGAGTATATCTCATAAACTCTTTTGTTTGAGCTCGTGATTAAAAAGAATGAAGAATCTGGTTTCAAAGAAAACTTCAAGAGATTTTAAATGATTTTTAAAAATTTATTCTCTTTCAAAACCCTAGTTTTCTTTCTCTCTCTTCTCTCTAGCCGTCTCCCTCTTTTCATCTCCGACGGGGCTTCCATCGGTTTCCGGTGGAAAGCCCCAAATCTTTCCTTTTGATTGCTAGTTCTTGATTGTTCTTGCTTTTTCATTGATTTTCTTAATAAATCTCCTTTTTCGGGGAAAGTTTTATTAGATCTATATCATCGAAACTTCGATTTTCGTTCTAATTCCAGAGACCTTTTTGGATTTGTGGGTGGATCGGTTATCTCCCAAGCGTCGTGGTGCAGATCTAATTGTTTTAGTTTGTTTTGATTATAGTTTGATTTCTCTCCCTGGTGAGAGTGTGTGATTTTTCTCTCCTTTTGTGAGTGTGGTTTGGATTCATCGATAAAGCCTTTCGGAAATCGCATTTATGGTTGATAGCTCAAACGGAATTTTTGGAAAAGATGGTGAACACAGAGCAAGGATCTATTGGGGGGATCTAGTAAGGAGCACGGGGGGCACGTGCCCCCCCTAATTTGAAAAAAAAAAAAATTACCGTCGTGATTTCAGAAAAAAAAATATAAGTGCCCCTCCTAAAAATTTGAAAATTTAGGGGTGTCCCTGCCAACTTTCAAAATTTAAATAAGATAGAGTGCTTTACTAAAATTATGAGGAACTAAAAGGTAATTTCTACCCATGTATTTATATTTAAATATGAATTGTTCATGTTAGTGATACTACAGCTGTTTCTCTTAAGGCTGCAATTGAATCAATATTTGCTTCACTTGGATTGAGTATATCTAGATTGCGCGGGCAAGGGTATGATGGTGCAAGCAATATGCAAGGACAATTCAATGGGTTAAAACGTATAATTTTGGCAGAAAATGAATCAGCTCATGTTGTGCATTGCTTTGCACACCAACTTCAGCTTACACTTGTGACAGTTGCTAAAAACCACAAGAAAATTGCTTCATTTTTTCAGCATATAGCGACTTTGACTAATGTTGTTGGAGGCTCATGTAAACTCAGAGATATGTTAAGAGAAAATCAATTTAGAAAGGTTATTGAACAAATTCAAAACAATGAGATTGCTACGGGACGAGGAATGAATCAGGAAATAACTTTGCAAAGAGCAGGCGACACGCGCTGGGGTTCACATTATGGGGTCATAGTAAATCTGCTTGCATTGTTTTCTTCTGTGGTTCAATTATTAGAAGTTATTGAAAAAGAAGGTAGATTATCAGATCAAAGGGCTGAAGCTAGTGATCTTTTGGATTTTATTCAATGTTTTGAATTTGTGTTCTTATTGCAATTAATGAAGACCGTATTGGGGATCACTAACGAGTTATCACAAGCATTGCAGAGGAAAGATCAAGATCTTGTAAATGCCATGGATCTTGTTAAAGCGTGTAAAAGAAGATTTCAACACACGAGGGATAATGGTTGGCAATCTCTGCTTGAAGAAACATGTGATTTTTGTATAAAGAATTCAATAAGTATCCCAAATATGGAGGATGTGTTTGTAGCTCGAGGAAGATCAAGACGTGGGGTACAAGAATTCACAAATCTGCATCATTTTCAGAATGGTTTATTTTATACTATCATAGATGATCAGATGGGAGAGTTAAATAGTCGATTCAATGAAGTTAACACAGAGTTGCTTTTGTGTATGGCTAGTCTCAATCCATCTGATTCTTTTTCTGCATTTGATAAAAAGAAGTTAATTCGGTTTGCAGAGTTCTATCCTTCTGATTTTTCAGCATTGTAACTCTTATTACTTGATAATCAACTTGAGAATTACATCATGGATGTGGGAGAACATCCTGATTTTTCTGACTTGAAGAGCATCGGTAATCTTTCACAAAGAATGATCGAGACAAAGAAGGATGTTGTATATCCTTTGGTTTATCATCTATTAAAATTGTCACTGATTCTTCCAGTTGCAACTGCCACGGTTGAAAGATCTTTTTCAGCCATGAAAATCATCAAAAAGTACATTGCGGAACCGAATGGGAGGCGAGTGGATGAATGATTGTTTAGTAACTTATGTCGAAAGAGAGATGTTTGAGACTATCTCAACAGAAAATATAATTAAACAATTCCAGAAAATGAAGTCCAGGAGAATCTGTCTATAATTGTGTATATACCAGGCAAAGGTTTTAAAATACATGTCCAGTGTCTAGTATGTTTCTACAACTATATGTTTTTTATATGATTAATGCTAAGATGCCTTATGTGTGTGTTTCAGGATACTAGAGTTGTTGACGGACACTCGTTTTTGTCGCAAAATACTATACTTTTGGCTTGGCTGTGATGCTATGGTTGCTGGTACTTGGCTGCAACGTGTAGGTACATTTTATCAATCTTGTACCTCTGTATTTTGTATTTTAGAAAGTCTTCTGGTTGTCAATAGTTATGCTCCTGTATTTCAAGTACTTAAGTAAGAACATGTTAATATATTAAGAAAATATTTTGGTGTTCCTCCTAGAATTAGATCCTGGATCCGCCCCTGGATCTATACATGTACCATCGTCAATTTCAACATCGCTTATTTGTCTCATATTGGGTATGAAGACAGACATGTTAATTTTTTCTACGTTTGTTCGACTCGATCATTCTTGTAGATGCCGTATGACTATTATTTATTGAATTATCTTGTTTTCTTCAAAAAAAATAAAAATTATTCTCTTTCTTATTTTTTTAGAAGCCTTCACATAATTTTTAACTTAATGTTAGTAATAAAAACTTCGGTCGCACTCTCGTAATCATTCATTATTTTTAATAATAAATAATAGTTATTAAACATTAATCAATATACTTATATAAAGGAGAAGCGAGGGGCGTGTATGTGGCGCCTCTCACATCGCTCCATTCTATTTTTCTAATTTTCTGGAATTTTTGGATGAAAAATATCAAAAATTAGAACTACCTTTTTTAGTTTCGGGTATATTAGAAGCAAGTTTCAGAATCTGATTTTGTTTCAGATTATTTATGGAATATAGTAGCTTAGAACTACCTTTTTTAGTTTCGAGTATATTAGAAGCAAGTTTCAGAATCTGATTTTGTTTCAGATTATTTATGGAATATAGTAGCTTGAAAATTTTAATCTAATTTTGTTTCAGATTATTTAATTATTGGAAAGAGTAGCACGCAAGTCTCTCTGCACCTATAAATACCCCTATAGATTGTAGATTGTAGGGTTTTGATCATCTGAACACAACCTCCTCTCCCTCAATACTACAACCCTACCTCTCTCTGATGATAGTTCTCTTGCTCGATTTCTAACTCGGTGGTACCGTTCTTCTGCAACGATAAGTGAATGCTGTTTATACAGTATTAAAAAAATAAAAGTTGTTGCAAGAAAGGTAGTTATAGACCGCTATGTTAGAATCGACAAATCCAAACACGAGAAAAGAATATAGTCTTAACATGATATTGATGGATGATATCTATAAATTAATTGTTAGTGATGTATGTTTGTTGGTTATTATTTTATAATATTTGTTTTGTTCTTCAGATATGTTTGTTGTTATTAATTTTTATATGATTTACTTTGCATACAGAAAAAAAAATTATTCCTGCATTATTTGTTTGCTCCGTTCAAACAATTTTTAAGTGAAGGCTGTTTATACAGTATTAAAATATAAAGGTTGTTACAAGTAAGGATAGTTATAAACCGCTATCTCACGGATTTAAGTTACATGTTTTTGTGCACAAACAATAAAAAAATTGGAGTAAGTTGACAATGTAAGAACATGATTACTTTAAAAAAAAAACACAAATAAAATTAAGATTAATCGTGTTGTAAATTGTTAATTACATGTATGAATTTATTTTCATTTTTTCATCATGAATTATAATCCAATTCTACAATTATATATATTAGTATTAGTATTACATCAAGATTTTTATAATATAAAATTTATTTAATCCTACAAATATTAATTTTGAAACATTAATATAGTTTTTATAGACAGCCACAAAATTATTTTATTCTAAAAATAGTAATATTAAATAATTAATATAATTTTTATAGACCGCCGCAACGCGCGGCTTATAGTATCTTGAAAGTTTTAATCTGATTTTGTTTCAGATTATTCAATTATGGGAAAGACAGATTATTTATGGAATATAGTAGCTTGAAAATTTTAATCTGATTTTGCTCAGATGGAGAAGCAAGGGGCGTGTAGGTGGCGCCTCTCACATCGCTCCGTTTTATTTTTTAATTTTCTGGAATTTTTGGATGAAAAATATTAAAAATTAGAACTACCTTTTTTAGTTTCGGGTATATTAGAAGCAAGTTTCAGAATCTGATTTTGTTTCAATTTTGTTTCAGATTATTTATGGAATATAGTATCTTGAAAGTTTTAATCTGATTTTGTTTCAGATTATTCAATTATGGGAAAGACAGATTATTTATGGAATATAGTAGCTTGAAAATTTTAATCTGATTTTGCTCAGATTATTTAATTATGGGAAAGAGTAGCAAACAAGTCTATCTCCACCTATAAATACCCGTATAGATCGTAGTATTTTGGATCATCAAAACACAACCTCCTCTCTCAATACCACAAATCTACGCGATAGTTCTCTTACTCAATTTTTAAAGGAGAAGCGAGGGGCGTGTAGGTGGTGCCTCTCACATCGCTCCGTTTTATTTTTTAATTTTCTAAAATTTTTGGATGAAAAATATCAAAAATTAGAAATACCTTTCTCTTGCTCGATTTTTAACTCGGAGGTGTCGTTATTCTGCAACGATAAGTGAAGGCTGTTACAGTAAAGGTTGTTGCAAGCAAATGTGGTCATAGACCGTTATATTGGAGTCGACAAATCCAAACACGGGAAAAGAATATAGTCTTGACATGATATCGATGGTTGATGTCAATAAATTAACTATTAATGATGTATGTTTGTTGGTTATTTTTTTATAATATTTGTTTTGTTCATCGGACGTCTGTTGTTGTTAATTTTTATATTATTTACTTTGTATACATGAAAAAATTATTCATGCGTTATATGTTTGCTCCGTTCAAGCAACTTTTAAGAGGGTAGTTATATTTAAGTTAAATGTTTTTGTGCACAATCAATCTAAAAAAATTAGAGGAAGGTGACAATGTAAGAACATGATTACTTTTCCAAAAAAAATAAAATTTTAAGATTCGTCACGCTTTAAATTGTTATTTACGTGTATAAATTTATTGTCATTTTTTCACCATGAATTATAGTCCAATTTTGCAATTTTATATATTAGTATTTGTATTACATCAAGATTTTTATAATATAAATTTATTTAACCGTAAAAATATTAACTTGAAACATTAATATACTTTTTATAGACAGTCATAAAATTATTTTATTATATAAATATTAATATTGGATCATTAATATAATTTTTATAGGCCGCCGCAACGCGCGGATTCTCAACTAGTATTTTAAAAAGTTCATAGTAAATACAACTAAAAAAATCTAAAAAAACTAGCATGTCCAGCTTCTCGTCTTAAAAACACTTCTATTTTTTTTCAAACAATGCGCAAAAAGTAGTTTAAAATGTTAAGATAAGCATTTTTTCAATTAGCCAAAATACCCAAAATAAACTTATTTACATTATACTTGTGCCGTGCTCTGCAGTATATTACAGTGAAAAACTATGTCGAAAACTAACTTAACTCATTGTATTTACTTTTTGTTTTCATGTTTTGTATCTCGGAAATTAAAATCTAAAAATTAAACTTTCACATTATGTTATCGTTTCATGTACCAGAGTCCACTTACACAGCACAAGGGATATACTTGGTGCCGAAATAAAAAAAAAATAGAGATAATCGTTAAATGCATCCTTTTAGTACGAGTTAATTGTATCTTTTTAATCTAAATTTTATGTCTTTGGCGTCGGAGAAAGTGGTGTTGTGTGAACTTGGAGGCCGTAAAGAAATTGTTCGTTGCTTCGAGGACGAGGATTTCAAGAGTAGTAATGCAGATGGTACGAGTTTTTACAATATTGTACTGGAGTATGCTGATGGAGGGACGTTACAGCAGCTGATCAAGTCAAAGGGATGGATACTGAATATGAAGCTAGTTGGTATGCGTTGATGTTGCTTAAGGGTCTCTTTCGTTTGCATGAACGAGGGTACGTTCATTGTGACATGAAGCCGAGTAATGTTCTTGTTTTTAATATTTCTTGGGATGAATTTAAGGGGGTTGTTAAGTGTAATCTGAAATTAGCGGATTTTGGATTGGCGAAGAAGGGAGGAGAGAAAAGTTTGGGGGCTGGGGAGGAGTACAAAAACCGGGGAACATTGCTTTATAGTTCCCGGAATCCGTTATTTGGAGTGCATGAAGCAGCCATGGACATATGGGCAGTTAATTGTATAGTTTTGGAATTGCTTTTGGGAGAGGACCATTGATATTGATGCACAATGTTTAGTAGAGATGATTGCGAATTATGAAGATGACAGACTGATTTTGTTGGTGCCTGAGCTTGATGATTTGTGGTGAATGCAAAAGATTTTGTGAGAAGATGTTTAACAAGGAAGGCGGAAGATAGGTGGGCTGCAACGCCTGCAAGTGCAACCAAAGGCTAGTGAAGCAGTTTGAGGCCAGATATTGTTCCTATCAGAACTTGACGAAGTATAAACCTTGTACTCCTCTCAGTCATTCATTCGGATTATCTATGGGAGTTTTTTTAGTTCAGTCTTGACAGAACTACTTAAGTTGGAGTACTTGACAGAATGTATCAAACTATCAAAGGCTCTTTGATTAGAAGTAATGTTCTGCTTATGCTAAGTAATTTGGAAAGACGATTAGAGATGGAACACAGAAGTTAAAAGCCAACAAATCCTTCATGTGAAGTTTCCTTTAGTTAGTTATTCAATTGATTAGAGATTAGAGATTTGTAGCTTATGGTGTTTTGATTAGCAGCTAAATATCTAGTATTAGAGCATCTCGAATGAGATTGACTACAAACGTTGGCTGAATTAAATCGGTTTAAAAATTGGCTGAAACTATCTTCTTGAATATTTTTACCCTGTTCTAATCTATATCTTCTTCTGCTACCGTACTTAATTTTCCTTTGCGACTTTGCGTCTATGTTTTCTTCTGCTACAGTACTTCTTAAATTTCCTTTGCGTCCCATCCCATGTGTCTCTGACTTCTGTTGCCCATGTTATTATTACATCTTTATTTGTTTAGTGGCTTTTTTTTTTTTTTTTACAATGCATGCTTATATGCCTTACAACTTAGTATCTGTTCTAATAATTCTCGAGGTGAGCCAGAGTCCAACCCGGATGTCCCGGGTCAACAGAGGATAAACCCACCACTGGGCTATCCAATCGTGCTCCTTAGTGGTTTGTTTTTAATCTAACAATGTTTATTACAAATTATGCTACTGTGTCAGAAATTTTGTTGTCTATTTATTGTAACTTTATTTATTTAGTTTATAAATTTTAATCTAACAATTACAAATCATGCTTCGATGTCAAATTCCATTTCCTTCTCATAGTGGAATACATTCTTACTGATAAAGCCATAAAGGATCGAATTCGAATTCATTCTTCACAATGTGATATGCTTAATAACTATCTTGTCCCTGACAAAAATAAAATAAAAATGCAAAAAACAAAATTTAGGGTGTACACATTGAAGTTAAACAAGTCAATAAATGAATACCTTCATGAAGTAAGGATCCATGAATTAGGTCTGAAACATAAGCAGACTGCATACAGGAATAATCAAAATAATTTGGTCCAGGACAAACAAATATTGGCTTAATAATGGTTATAAATCTGTCAATTGTTAGAAATAAAGGTCAGGATACTCTCCAGCAGAATTACTTGGTGTTAATTCTGTTATAAAAAAGAAAGAAAATAAATAAATACATATATTACAGGGAAAACCGGCATTATGACTAAGAAAATGTTAAGGCATCATCTTTAGATAAGGAGCACATATTGTGTACGAATATGACATTGCGGAAAGCCTATTAAGTGAATAATGCGCTTTGCTTTCTGGCATGCTCTGGAATGAGTTTTCCCAGCATCTCTGGTGCAACCTTCTTCAGCTCTAAATATTAACAGCAACAATCACATGTAAGACAGTCATTTCAAAACCAGCACAATAAACTTTTGACCTTGATGAATCCTTACCGTGGGACTTAAAGTTGAAGAGGGGAGGAAGAAATCGTCCGTTTGGAAGGCGGGTGTTTGGATCACGAAGCTCATCGAAAAATGGATGCATCAAAGAGTCCAACTACAAGGAAAAAAAATAACTGTCAAATTTATGCCTACCGTGACATTGTATGAAGACGAAACTGATCCCTGAAGTTTATGCAGAAAAAAGTAACGAAAAATATTCTCAATAAAAACCTCATGCCTATGGCATGATTTGGTGTTAATATACTCACAGCTGTGCTTCTGAGGTTTGGAGAGTACTGCAGCAACCTTGAAACAAGATCAACAGCTTCTGGTGGTGTGCGTTTGTGGAATATCTGCAAAGAAAATAATTAAATATATTGCATGAACTTTGTAAAGCCTAAATATAGTTGAAAATAGATCAGACCCCATACCTTGTGCCATGGATGAGCTTTAATCTGAGGGAACTTGAACTCTGTGTAATTGGGATTCATGCATTTGATTTCTTCTCTTGTCGGTGTTCCCAAAACCTGCACAAGAAAGAATTTAATCAAGTCCTAGTTAAAATTATAACCTGTCCTAAACCAAAAAAATTGCCTCCAGAAAAAACTATTAAATAAGTTCAGGAATAACTATAAGCCACAACTTTACTAGTGAAACATTCGAGAATTACTACCCGTTTAAAAGTAAATGAAAGTCTCATATGCCAACATTTATCACAATATTGCAAAAAATATCTAAAATGTGAGATAGCTCACCTTTATGATTTCCACAAGTTGGTCCACTCCACTCTCACCAGGGAAAAGGGGCTGAAATCAGCAGGATGTAATTACATCAGCCAAGTGATAAACATAAGATGCCAGATATATAAAAAAACAAGATATACATTTTGAAATATCTATTTACCTGTCCAAGCAACAACTCAGCCAAAACACAACCAGCAGACCATATATCTATGGCTGAAGTGTATTCTGTAGCGCCAAATATAAGTTCAGGAGCTCTGTAGTACCTAGAGCAGATGTAAGAAATGTTTGGCTCCCCTTTTACCTGCCCAATTTAAAGCAAAGTACATAAGACCACTACACTACAAATTAGGACAAGTAATCAGTTTGACAGCAGGAAAAGTAACATACCAAGACTTTTGCACTTCCGAAGTCGCACAGTTTCACTTGATGAGTATGTGGGTTAACCTGCGACAGAAATTCAACAAGTGAGTTCACAGACACAAAAACATTTGCTCCACTAGCAATATCTACTAGAACAAGGGTACTAGTGTGACGTTGATTAACTTGCTGTAATTGCAAATGTCCAGTTTGAGAGCATAGTTTAGAGAGGTAAACTGAACTTACCAACAAATTCTGGGGTTTGATGTCCCTGTGGCATACTCCAATACTACCATGGATGTAAGCCAATGCTCTCAAAATCTGAATGAGAAATACAAGGAAATCAGGCTATTAGACAACTGGAAAATCACAATGGAAAAAAATATCTGATATTTATTGTAGCGCGATTGCAAACAGAAAGGAAAGAATTCAGAATGCCATCACACAAGGGTCACCCATTAGGAGAAATGGGGGCCATGGCCATCCGTGGAATTTTCAAAAATACAAACAATAAAACAAAAAGAAAGGAAAAAATCTTGGTAAGAATCAGGCATACCTGGTAACTATACAGCTTTACATAAATCATAGGCATTCGTTGGGTCATCTTGTTGTAGTGTCTGATCACCCTATGTACCGTTTCTGGCACAAACTCCAATACCAAATTAAGATAAAGCTCGTCCTTTTCAGTTGTTGAAAAGAAACAATGTTTAAGAGCGACCACATTTGGATGATCCAGAACACGCATAGTCTGCAGCTCCCTATTCTTGTACCTCTTGTCTTGAAGAACTTTTTTAATTGCAACAGCTTCACCAGTCTCTAAGCACTTTGCCTGTAACATATATGTATAGTGTCATTAATATTCAGTAGGACTTGCATCAAACAAAACTTTTAACTCCTAACATCACTTGATAATATGGGACTGGTCAAGAAATAAGCTACAAACCTGGAATACTACTCCAAAAGATCCTTGCCCAACGACACGCTCTGCCATATAACTTATCGTCTGTATTACAAAATGAAACATCACAATACAGTACAATATTATACAAACTAATACACCAAATAAAATTGTGGATGAAAAACCATACCTGCTTTGGCTGGCCGTTTTTACCACCAATAGTTGTCACAATAATATGACCTGTCTCAGTCCCGTTACCATTAACAATGGTTGCTTCCATTTCCTGTAAAACATCAGGAACAGCAAGTTATTAGTGAAGCACTCAAAATTGATGAACAACAGAAAGAAAATGAAATGATATGTATTACTAAGATCCTACCTTGTCGTCACTAATTTTCATGTCATTTATTTTTTCAGGCAACCTATCAACTGCAACACTATTTCCACTAGGTTCCCTTGATCCCAAAGTGGGAGCTACACCCACTGAAGCCATTAAACTGAATATTAAGAAGAATAATTCAGTCTTCCCCTGATTCTGTTTCAGCTGCAGAAGCAAGGTTGATGCCTTACCTATAGAAAGGCATCTGTCAGTAGCTTATCAATGTAATTAGCCATTTTTGTGACAAAAAAATGTAATACCATTTAAGCAATCTAATACTTTTTGCACAATATGCAAGCATACTGACACAGGGCCACAAAGACCAGAAATGAGAACATACCGGACCATCAAAATGTTAATATCAGACAAGTGTACCAAACCTATGCAGCATATAAAACTAAAATACGTTGCAAGGGAAAATTTATCACACGAATTTCACTAAATTATATGAACCATATGCAAGAACAATCACTTAATCGCACTACACACGTACATAAAATCTTCGGTCAACTGCCATAAATCAAAAATTCAAAAACACAGGCATAATGATAGAGAAGCAATTAGGCCAAATTGGACAGTCAACTACCTACCAGAGATCTATGACAAAAACAACCATTAAAAAGTTAAACGTATTGGCACAAAATTCTTTTACAGCAACAAAGAACAATTAAAAAAAAAAGTAAAAACTGTTCAACACACCAATATAGCAACAAAACAATAAACTGATAACTTTACATCAGGACAAAGTTTTATCAGTAAAAGATCAATAACCAAACTACCTCTTTCCAACCCAAAACATCAAATATCAGACTCTTATGTTTGAATGAAACCCTCCAGCATAACAAAATAACAAGCATTAATAATAACTAAAAAGCACTGACATTTAACACAAAGATATACAGATCTGGAAGAGCATAAGCTACCATTTCACAAGTCACCAAAACAACAAATAAATCACCAGATCTACACCACTAACAGAACTAAGAACAAACAAAACAAAGAAACACATATCAAAGAAAAAGATTGAAACTTTACAACTTAAAACAAGAAAAGAACCACGAAACATACCAATCAGATGAAAAAGATAAGAACTTTGACAAAAAGTTGACCAACACAGCCAAGATTGCTTCACAATTGCTTCAAAGAACAAAGGGTTTTTGCAAACTGGGTCAGAAAATCCAAGAACTTGGGTTTTCAATTTGGGGGAGATTGTGTAAGAGAGAGAGAGAGAAAGAGGGGAAAGAGTCTGTTTACGTATTGTGTGTTGTTTGGTTGTATTATGAAGACAAGGAAGAAGAAAGAGTAAAGGTGGGGATGATGAGTTTGGGGTTTGACAGTCAAAGGCAGGCTCAGATATTGATGAAGGGGGTGTTATAATATTCTTTTCATTGGTCACTCCTTTTTGACCGTTCAACTCTGTCGTTTATAGAGTAATTTGCATCTGCTCTTGTTTGTCTTTTTCAACATCAAACACCTTTGCCCCATCTCCTCTCATTACTGCTGTTGTTTGGCTTGAAAATTTCGTGGATCAGATCTACGGGTGTAAATGAGCCGAGCCGAGCCGAACTCTAAAGTGCTCGTGTATCGTTTGTTAAAAAATTAGTGAACACGAACTCGAGCTCGAGCTTGGATCGAGCCAAAAATACTGTTTGAGTATCGACTCATTAAGGAATAACTCTGTTCACGAACGGCTCGCGAATTGCTCACGAACATGTTTCACGAGCTTTTGCTCACGAACCACTCATTAACTTACGCTCGCGAACATGTCTCACAAATTTTTGCTCGCCAACCGCTCATTAATTTTGTTCACGAGCTTGTTTAATAAACTTTGCTAACAAGCTAGCTTATGCTCATAAATTTATTTACGAGCTTGTTTGTTATTTAATTTAATTAAAATAAATAAATTAAAATTCTAACAATATTTTAATTTATACTCTAAGGAATCATAAATTCATAATAAATCATCCATTAATAAAACTCCCACATCTACGAGCCATGTTCACGAGCCAATTTCACGAACCATGTTCACGAACTCATAATTCGAACTTGTTCGCGAACTATTGAGTCGAACTCTACTGTGCTCAAGTTCAGCTCGTTTATAAAACGAAACTTAAAATTGTGCTCAAGATCGACTCGTTTGTGAATCGAACCGAGGTCGAACCGAGCTTTTTTCGAACCGAACACCGAGCGGTTATCGAGCGTATCAACTCATTTACAGCCCTAATCAGATCGAATCGGAGCGGGACGATAGACTGGTCATTGGTTATCAAATTTAAACTAAAATTTATAATTTACTCCCTCTGTCCCACCCATTTCTTTACACTTTCCATTTTGGAGTGTCCCACCCAATTCTTTACATTTCAAAACTTACCAAAAATAATCAATGGGTCCCATCACTTCTCCACTTTTCTTTCCTTTTCACACTACTTTAAGAGCATCTCCAACCATCTAAATCCCTTAGCTAAAAGTTGAGTTGGCATACCTAAAATAAAAAAATTTAGCCAACAGCTCCAAAAACTCAACTCCAACCACGCTCACCTGTTGTCTATAAATTTAGCCAACCTCTTATGGATGGCTAAATTTGTCGAACCTCTACAGGTCTGTAAGAAAATCTGTAGGAAAATTGTACATCATTTATTACCATATTGAACTGATATATTCTATTTTAACAATTTAAAATATTAATAACATACTATTTTTAAATTATAGCCAACTAAGAGCATCTCCAACGGCGTTGGCTATAATCGTTGGCTAAATTGGACCTGTAAGACTTTATGTAAAATTTGTTGAACCTGTAACACATTTTGCTTCAATGGTATTGGCTATCTTGGTTGGCTATAATTTAAAAGTAGTATGTTATTAATATTTCAAATTGTTAAAATAGAATATATCAGTTCAATATGGTAATAAATGATGTGCAATCTTGCTACAGATTTTCTTACAGACCTGTAGAGGTTCGACAAATTTAGCCATCCATAGGAGGTTGGCTAAAATTATAGACAACAGGTGGGCGTGGTTGGAGTGTACTTTTTTGACGATGTTGGCTATAATTTTTAATTATGGTATGCCAACTCACATTTTAGCTAAGGGTACTCTATGGTTGGAGATGCTCTAATATAGCCAGTACCATTGAAGCAAAATGTCTTACAGGTTCAACAAATTTTACATAATGTCTTACAGGTCTAATTTAGCCAACGATTATAGCCAACGCCGTTGGAGATGCTCTAACTCCACTATCTTCTTTTTATATATTAAAAATCAATGGGTCCCACCACTTCACCCACTTCTCTTTCTATTTTCCACTATTTTATACATATTTCTTAACCTCCATGCCCAACCCTTTCGATAAGAAATGGGAGGGACGGAGGGAGTAATAATTTACCCGTATTATACAAACTAATTTAAATAATATATAATTTATAAATATTATAAAATATAAATACATTTATAGTTTAGCATCTTGTATTATATATATACATGTACATATACACAAGAATGATGAATGAATTTAGGAATTGTTTGAGTTTGAAATACTAAAATCCTTTATTTTTTAATATATAATGCATTAGGATTTGTCGGACTTGTCCTTATAATTTAAAATAAGTTTGTAGAAATAAGAAATGAGAGTTCCATTAGGATCATATAAATTGTTGAGAAATCGTAATTTTCTCATAAATACCGAAGTTCAAAAATTTTTATTTGCAAATATACCACATTATTTTCAAATATTTTGCAAAAATATCAAACTTTTGAAGGTATTTGCAAAAATATTGTGTCCAACTCGTTTCAACTGCATGCAACTATATTTGCAACCACATATCATACTTGCGACCTATGTGGGGCCAATTAACTGAGGTTACACGTGTAAACAATTTGCAACTTATGTGGGGTCAGTTAACTGAAGTTACATCTCGTTGCAGATCATATTTTTACAAATAATTTATGAAAAGTTAGTATTTCGAAAAATAGTAAAATCGCAAAAAACTTAAAAAAAAAGTGACAGTTTTGATAAATTCCCAATCTTTTTTGTCTCTTCAAGACATTCGGAAAAGAAAAAAATGATCAATATATTCAAGATACTCACTTTAAACTATATAATTCGTAATATTTAAAAAATTATATATTCTAATGAAATGTCAGTAAAAAACATTAAAGATTACTGGAAATATCATCGTCGGTGTTTGGAAAAGCCCCGCTTCTGGAGTTTTCAGTTAGAAACACTTATTCATACCGTACCGAAAAGCACGTATAAAAAATTAAGATTCCTAACTTTTGTTTCATGACTTTTACTTTTTTTCCAAATACTTTAATCACTTATAAGTCTTAACCAACTTCTAACTTCTACTTCACTTATTTTACTTTAAGCAAGAAGTACTTATTTTAAACTCACCCAAACGACCTCATTGTGATATATACAAGTATCAATTAACTATTCAAAACACAAGGCAACAAATAATTATGTAAACACAATTATAACTCTGTAAAAGAATTATTTTTATTGATAAAACTAAAATCATGTTTGTGTGCAATAGTATTATGTTTGATAGTTACATAAACTTTCGGATATCCTTCCTATATCCGAGTAGAATTCGCATTTGGACCGACTCTTTTGTCCAATTGTGTTGAACAACCAACACGCTATCCACGCTAAAATCAAATCATATATAACCTGGTTGAATGTCTCTATTAAAGCCCGGAAATACTTGTGTAATTGACCATTTCGAAACTGTTAAAAGTTAACCCGCGATATAATTTTACAGATATGGAGATTCCAGGGGCAATAGCAGCTTTCATTGTCCTGGGGACAGAATAATGGAGTATCTCTATCCATATATTTCCCCTCTGGATTATTAGAGATGCTCAATGATTTGTTTATATAATACCTGTGCAACTGAACATGACAGAGGCTTCAATAACATTCAATCCAACATCACAATTATTAAGAGGAAGAAAGAACCAAGTGTGTGGATAATGTAGATCATTACAATCTGGCCAATTCCACAATTTCATCAAGTAGGAACACATGTACATAAAAAGTCCGTACTCAGAATTTCAAATTTCTGAATTATTCGATATCATATCAGGATACCGGCTCTTTCAAAACTTGAAGACGTAATCCGATACCAGACGCTATATTCACAAAATACGAACTCTTTGATATCATTTCAGATCGGAAACCAGACGCTATACTTTAACAGATACTAATGATTATTTCATGTTGCCGAAAATCAAAGCTACTTAATTATGAATGAAAGATTAGTTAATCAGAATCCAACTTCCAACAGCTGTTAGACCATGAATACAATAGGCAATTGGGTGATTTGGCATATGGCTTTTGTATAATTTAATCCTACAAATACAGCAGTATTGCACGTTATGTGACTGTCTGACCATCTCAAAGAAAGATTATTCTCCCGTCTTTAGTGCCCAATAATTGCTAGTCCTCAATTGTATACTCATTTTGTCCAACACAAATGTTTAAATTCAAGCTTTGTGCCGAAAGGTTGACCAAACTTCAACCAAAAACTAATTATTAATTTAGGCACCCTTGTATTGCCTCCCCGTATTTATGATAATCTGACAAGCTCCAGCCAAATCACTCATATCTACAGTTTTCTACAAGAGAAGTCCGGTATACTCGTCTTTTTACCTTGTTATATGCAGTTTTGCCTACTAAATATAAGGGTCTACATGAAGGATGACATAATATTTATAGTATCGTATTATATATGAGAGTTAGGACCAAAATGATGAAGCCTTGTATCTGACAGCTCTGCACCTGCGCACAAGTTTTTATCTCTACAGTTCAGATTCAACATACACGATGGTGCAGTAAGAGATCACCATGTCTTGTTGATCCACCTTTGTGAAAACTGTGCGCATAGACCACCAGGAAATTAATAATTTTGATGCAGAAACAAAGAGGACATTTGGTTATGTAATAATTGTGAGAACTGCATTATATTTGACATTCGACAGCGGTCCATTTTGTAATACAAATATTCAAACCCAGTGTGACCGGTGACATTATCAGCAGTCATGAGTTCAGCAGTACCTAGGGCAAAGATTGCGATGCTGAGTCTGCTGCACTGGACCTAGCAAAGTTTGCAAAACCTTCCAAACCTCTTAATAGTAAGCTTTCAAGAAATGGTTGCAGGGCCTGAAGGAGTAAGCATTAGAGCAATACGCAGAAAATTTGAAACATGGTAAAATAATAACAAATAGATAAACAATGGTAAAACAGTAAAACTTTTGAATTCAGATTAAGTTTTGAATATTTGGCTCCTCTCTGGCAAACAAAAAACTGCTACTATGTTTTTTCTTCATGGAAAAGCAGTAAAGCTTACCGCTGACACTGGGATTAGTATTTGAGGAACTTCGTATGAAACAGTAAGCTGAAAAGAATAATAGATTGCAAGTGTAAGATGAATAATAAAAAGGACGAACATGTACAAGTAAACCATTATTATAAAATAAAATTTGCTAACTTTCTCTTTCTCCCATCATGAAGCAGGCTAAATTACAAGGAAAGAAAAAGATATTTTCGTCTTTCATTGATTTAAATGTTAAATATCAAAATTTTAATGCATGAAACTTGAGTCACTGTACAGTGACATCATAATTACTGTAGCAAGAGCTGCCACTGAGTAGCTACTGTGGCAAGCTTTGAAGGAAGCTAAGTTCATCACAGAAGAGGGTCAATCCTCCTTCTTGTAATAACAAAGAAAATATAAAACTGCAGCTGAAGTAGTAGTTATATACACACACAGTTCACTGCAAATCTCGTGTTCAGACTTCAAAGAGCAATATACTCATCTCTATATCCACTTATTCTGTCCTTTATACATATATATACACATACATACATATATATATATATATATATATACACACACACACACACATATATAGGGATAAGATCAAATAAAAACTTTTTTAAGTTACAAACTTACAAACTTTTTTAATTTTCCCATCGTGTTAATCCTTAGTTATGGAAAGTATCCATGTTGAAATTCTTCAGAAAATATCACAATTTTTAAAAATAACGCATAAATAAATAACCCACCCCTACACACACACACACACACACACACATATCTATTTCCACATTAAAAGTATAGGTTCAATAACAAAGAAACAAAAAATTAAACATTCCTTCAATACTTTAAAGTGTGCTACCTATTCAATGATAGACTGATATGAACTCAAGATTGGCAACCAATCAGTATTTGCCACCACATAAAAGTCCAACTTCAACTGAAGGCTGTACTACAGAGTAGTACTAATAACAGAAGTGGCAGAACATAATCCTATATATTGTTATCATTAATGATTGTTGTTTACAAATGGAGATATGGATTTTAAAATGCCAAGTGTTATCTTCAACATCAGTGTCAACGATCCAGTCATTCATTGTAGCGATTACGCACTTATACTGAATATGCAAAGAGACATTGACCGAGACATTTCTGGTATATTGGAGTTGTAATACAATGGAATATTATAACAGTAATATCACAGCAACAATTCTATGGTAAATGAGACTTGTACAAACACTTACTTCCACCACGCATGCCGAATCACCTTTGGGGAAAAATCGCACAGCTCCTCTGCCACATGAGAAGCATAAATAAGATACTGATCACTTCTAAGAGGAAATTGGCAAGGCAGTTCATACCATTCAGAGATATAGCAATAAGGCATCGATGATGTAATAATATTATATAGTAAAAAGATGCAAAAAGACATGCCTATTTGGTATCTTAGTCTCCTAGTTTAGCGGTAAACTATACTAGCAAAAGCATCTTTTAATTACTAGCTCATTGGTTTGGCACTTGCTTATGCTACTCATTATACCTGTTAGGAAGACCCTCCAATGATCTCCAGTGAATTTTTTGATTACGAATGGGCTGCACAATTTAAAAAATAAGTGCCCAGAAAAACTGATAGAGGTGTATACACATGTTCATAAGCCAATGTAAACATAGTGGCAAGATTCATACCTGCATATTTCGTGCAAGCCAAGAGAATTCAATATCACGCCCAAACGCATTGTATTTCAGTGACCACCGTGATAATTCAGGCTTATCCTCCAAAACCTGTGAAATTCAATTCATCGTCTGGTTGCTTATTCTAAAAAAAGTAATGCTTCTATATCTTAAGCTGAAGTTAAAAACCTCTAGTCCACAAGATAAACTTAGAATTCCTAGAAGCTATCAATTAGATATCATATATAATACCATGTGACATTCTTCTTTTGCCCACTAGCCATAACGAACTACAGTTTTTTAGTTTTTCTCTGAAGAATCAAGATGCAACTATGAGCTAGTATTAAGAATCACAATCCTGAAGAAATTTCAAACTAAAAGTTATGAAAATTGAAAATAATGTCATGTTCTAACAATATATGTATAAGAAATCTAAGTGCAACAATTTTGTTAAGTTTATATAACTATTGACATGAATACATTAGGGAACCTAAATAGTGCATTGTGGATGAGGAGATTTAGGCAGAACAGGAAATGGAACAAGTTGCTTATGGCATTTTAACAGTTGACTGTATAACATAAAATTCATTTTATGTGAGGTCTAACTATAATAGTAACTAGTCTAGACATTTGCTGGATCAAAACGCAAGCCACAAACAACTCAACCAAGGATGTGTTGACTTAGATGGCATAAATGAAATTCCAGAATATTTTTATTTAGCAAATATTTATCAATGTTTTTTATTATAGGTTTAAGTCATGGTTCATCCCTCTTATCTTCTTTACTCTCAACTGGACATCCTTATCTTGTACCTCTTAATTTCTCCAGAAAATTGCATTCCCTCCCCACGCCATTCCATTTTTATAAGTAGACAAACCCAATTTATCATCAATAATGAACTCATAGAAATTAGTTATATCACTTAACTGGCCTCTAAAGGACCTCTAGTGCTTCTTAAGCACATTGCCCGTAAACTATGCATTGCAATTTGCTAATGCATTGCCTTTATGACTATGCATTGCAATTTGCTAATGCATTGCCTTTATGACTACGGGAAGGAATAAATAAGCTACTGTTGATGATTGACGAGGAGGTATTAACGCTTCTATCAAGGCCCATTTTTTGGTACAGAGATCCTTCGATTCATAACAAGCAAAAGTATTCTTAATACTAAACAGTCTAAACCTAAATTCTAGCAACAGCCTAATCTTTCAATAGTACATAAAGCAATACCATGGGTAAAAGGTAAAGGAATCTACAGCAATAAAAATTATACATGTATAGATCAAATACACACTGTGTTAGGAGTGAGATTTCTGAATATTTTCTGGGCTGGAAAGGTTGACCCAAAAAATTGCATTAATGTGCGGAACTAAATCATGTAAAATCAGCTAAAATGTGAGAAATCACTTCAGCTATTGCGTATTCAAACACACCTTTACAGATGAAATGAAAGGCATCCAACGGGGAATGGCTTCCCGATCAAGATAACAATCATAAGCAACAGATACAGGGACATCAATTTCCATTTTAACCCTGAGTCAGAAACACTTTTGTAGTTAATGGATTTAGAAAGTTGCCAAAAAAACTAGAATATCAAGATTAACTCAGTAAAATATAGTCAAAATGTTTACATAATAACAACACAAATGCAAGATCTTACCGGAAGATTTATCTCCCCTCATCTTACAACTACAAGTAATATACACAACTGTTTAAATCTAACTATGGCACTTAATACATGGACTGATGGACTACTACAGCAACTAAGAAGTAACATTAAAATTAGCACAACAAGCACCCTTGACTGACTCATACTTAAGGCAAATTCGATATAGTAAGGATCAAAATTTCAACTTTTGTGGTTACCAATCTTCACACTAAAACTATCACATTTAAAGAATGTAACATACCAATGAAAAAAATAAATAAATAATCTATAAGATGAATTAGAAAGAATTACTTGGAATCCTGCCATTCCATAACAGGAGAAAAGGGTTTGATTCTTTTGTGGGGCCTTGATGCATATGGGTATTTCAAGAACATCTTGCTGGTTGATAAAGAAGACAAGGGAGAGCCTCTGCAGCATAATACACTGGGTTTTTTAATGAAGATAGAGAAGCCATTTTTACTTAGCTTGGGGCTTGCTGAGGATACTAATGCTGCTGCTGTACTAGCCATTCTGACTCTGTTTCTGATTCAACCAATCAAATACTTGGATTATGACAAACATACAAGTGGTGTCTGAAATTTAAGGTCTTGCACTCAATTGCTGTTCAGTTGTTCTGTCACAAAATCGGGTTGGATTCATATGAGCCGACCCGATCCGGTAATATGCATATATGTTTTGTTTTTTGTTTATTTTTTTTTCCCATAAGACTTTCACGTCAGTGAATTGTACCGAAATACAATACTGAAAAAAAAAGGAAGAGCTTTTTTCATACATAAAAACTTTCATCTAACCAAAGGACATTTCAAAAAGCCCCACAAAAAATTAGATAAAAATTTATGATGCTTAAAAAAAAAACACTCGAAAGAAAACAAAATCCGCGAAACTAAAAAATGAGAAATTTCATTCAAAAAAGCCTATCGACTAACCGAAGGTCATGCAGGGATGGCCCCGGAAATTTAGCCAATAAAACTTTAATGATTGAGAAGAAAACCCAGATGAAGGACAAAAATCCGCGGAAAGAAAGAAAATAAGGTGGAGAGGAAAAAAAGAGGAAGAAAGAAAAAAACAAGTATGAAATATTATGCAGGCACCAAAACAAAGTCATCTAAAATGACACAATCGTTAAAATAACAACCACCAAAATCGCAATATGCGATCAAGAAGCCATCAACCATGGCACTCCCTCAAAAGGAACACAAAAATTCAAACTAAAGATACAACATGTTAAAACACAATTTACGATATAAAGTCTTATAAATCTAGTAATAAACGAGACACAAAATTCAATTACGAAAATATAACCAATAACAAAGGACATAAGACAAATACATTTAAAAACAATAAGAACAAAGATTTTGAACTCATACCATTGTCGTTGAGTCAATTCACACGATCCTTACCTTACCATATATAAATATGTAGATACCGAAATGGCTAAAACTGAATCGCAGTCGCTGACTCGTCATTGACTCATTCTAATTGATGAATACCAAATCAAAATCTTGAAAATCGAGTAGATCTAATATCCAAGTACAGATCAGTTGGAGAGTATTATTAAGAAAATAAGAACAAATCAAGAAAAATTAACTGATTCGGAGTTTTTCATCGGTGAAAGTCGATGGAACCTCCTACGGTGGCTAAAAAATGAAGAGAGGGTTTGAAAGTTTTTATGTGTGTAGAATATGGATTTACTTATTATGGCCAATCCCATTGGAGTAAATCAACTTGCAGATTCAATAAATATTTAGACAATCAATATTTCTGTTATATAAGGCTGTTATATAAGGCAACAGATTTATCTAACACCGTTGAAGATGCTCTGAGAAAGTTAAAACTTAAGATGATCAATATACAATGATTGTAGTAACAAAAACAATTTGAACCACCTCTAGTTTGAATTGGAGCGAAGCTATATGCAGGGATCTTGTAAAAGTTTAGCAAGTTTGTCATGAAAATTTTAACAATTGTTTCAATATGAGAGGAAACAAGCAAGTCTGCCATTACCGTGTATTATATATTAATAATAATTACAAATATATTAAATATATATTATATATGTTCGGTTCGGGTTTATCGGGTGAAAAATTTAGTAAAACCCAAACCAAACCAAAATTTTCGAGTTTTTTATATGTAAAACCATACCCAAATCAAACCGGAAAAAACCCGAATTTTCGGTTTGGTCGGTTTTACCAGTTTTCGAAAAACCATTCTCACCCCTACTCGTACGTGTTTTCCAAAGGTTAGCTTATAAAAAATGAGAAAATAGATATTTTAGCCACCAAACTTATTGTTTGCTTAGAAATTTGTCACCGAATTATAAATTTTTTCCTTCTTGTCACTAATATTAAGTTCGGATTTCTTTTTTGTCACTAACGTCGGATTTGATTATTAACATTATATTATTCTTTTTAGCATTATTGAAACAATAAGTTCGACGGCAAAATTTCCCATAAAAAGTTCATTCATTGACGTCAGACTAATTTTAAGTACTTTGAGGGGGCATTTATTAACAATGTTTAAATGTTTAACCATGATCCCAAAGAGTTAGAGTTAGGATTTCTCTTTTTATTTAAAATACATTCGATAATTAGGACAATTATGAATTTTAAGCACTCATCCGAGACCGAACTTGGGTACGCCTGTAAATCGATCGCATATCCGATCTGATCTGATCCGATCCGTGGTTAAATAAATGGATATGGATCTTTATTAAAAAAATCCGATCCGATAAAATATGAATATGGATATGGTCAAATCCAATCTATTAACGATCCGATCCGATCCATGCTTAACTATATTATATATTTTATATTGTATTAATATTTAATATTATATTACTATAGTACATACAAAATAATTTTTTTTGAAAATACAAGATAGAACCCTAAATCATATTTTCTTAAAACCGATCAGCCGCTCCTAAGTCTTGACCTGACTCTCACCCTTATTAGAGCATCTCCAAGGGAGATATGTATAATTGTTAGCTAAAATGATAAAAATAGATGATAGGTAAAAATTTGCTGAATCAGTAAGTGGTTTTACTCCAGCGGTGTTAGCTATAATGGTTAGCTATATGTTATATTATTATTTTTAAATTTTAACAAGTATAAATTTAAATAATAGTTATTTGTTATAGATAAATTTCATAAGTAATGTTTTCTAAATTCAACCAAATGAAATTTTGAAATAAAATTTTATACAAATATATGTTATTTTAATTATTTGAATTTTATTATTTAAAAATTTGTACTTTACTATTTTCAATTTCGACGGTTATGTTTTTAATTAATAGTTATTTATTGTAAAAAAACTCACAATAATTTTTTTAATTCAATCAAACAAAAATTTAATAAAAGATATACGGATCAATCAAAATAATTCTACTATTTGATGCAAATCATATAAGTTTAAAACTAATTTAATTAACAAATATTATTTCAATATTTCAAAAATAATATAATATCTTTCTAAAATCACAAATAACATATACTCAACTTATGTTTTTATCATTTTTATATTACTTTTTCTCATAAAAATTTATATTTTGTTGGCAAAAATAATGTATATATATATATATATATATTAGTTTCATATGCAAATTTTAAAAATAAAAAATATAGGTTATATATAGATAATAATAATTATAATATATATATATATATATATATATATATATATATATACATGTTGGTATTTATATAATAATTTTATAATAAATAATAAAATATGTCTTAATTATTTGTATTTTTATTAAATTTTTAAAAGTTAATAATTGCATTTAGCTTTATTAACTTAATAAAGAAAATAAAAGTAAAGTATATATAATATAATTATTAAATAATATAGGAGAGACCTTAATTTATTTAACAAAGAAATTTATTAGAATTATAGTATATATAATATATTTATTAAGTAACATAGGAGTGATGTAAGTGACAAAAGTATAAAAGTAAAGTACATTTTAAAGGAAAATGACATGGAAATAATATAGATGATGGGTTTTCATTCAACAAATGTAGCGTGCGTGTTTTACATTATTTATAATTATTGCTAACAATTCACTGCGTTGGAGTACTCTCTTTTGCAACCATTAGCTATACTTTTAAAACCTAACGTGACAGCTAGATTTTTATACCTAACAGGTGCATCCCCTTGGAGATGCTCCTATCCGGTTAATCTAATAATCACTCTTTATTTTTTGTGTAGAGTGAGTATAAACACAAGGGAGCTAAACTCTTTCACTTAACACCTCCTCAATCACCGGGTTTTGTATTTAGGGCATATTTATTAATTTTGATCCTTATTAATAAAGGAGTAGACCATAATTAGCTTCCTCCAAAGGTACTAAGCAACTTAGTTATTATTATTCTATGTACTTGATATATTCTATGTTTAAGGTTTTATCGCAAGAACCAACAAAGTTTTTCAGTTGCATTTTTATTAATAACATGAAGATGCAGACTTTACCTTACTGTTTTATTAGTTTTTTTTGTGCTTAGTACGTTAAAATTCATGAATTAATATAGTTAGAAAATATCACTTTTTTTCTTATATGGAAGGTTAAAACATTGTCCACGACGAAAAAATATATTTCATAATTTTTAGTGGATCGGATCTCCGATCCGATTATCCACGATCCAAATGGACCGGATATGGATTGACTTGTAAAATATCCAACTCCTGATCCGATCCGAATCCGATAAAATTAAATGCATTAAGATATGGATCTAGGTAGATCCGATCCAAATTCGATCAGTTTACAGGCCTAAACTTGGGAGTAGTTTCACAAAATAGACTATAATGAGATCATTCACATAAATGAGAACGGCTTCGTAACAAAAGTGAGAATAATAATTCTTTCAAAAACAAAAGTGAGAATAATAATTCTGTTTACTAGAATTTATATTTATAAAAGAAAAAGGAAGATAGAAAAAACACATGGATCGGGCGGCAAAAGGGCTGGGGCTTCAAATTTAGAGTATTGTCACATCATCAGAAAATCATTCTCACCCTCTATCTCTCTCCTCTCCCACCCCCTCTCACATAAACCATCATCGCAAAATCACTACCCAATCCATCTCCCGAAAATCACTACTCATTTTATCTCCCGAAAATCACTCACCCAATCGACTATATCTTTATCCCATGATGGATCTTCTTGATATAATGAGCGCTTCAAGAATTGATGGGGGTTCTGTTACTCTAAACGAAGACCTAAGAGCAACTCCAAAGGACCATCTCCCCTACTAATAATGAGCTTATATGGATAAAAATAGGAGTTTAAGTAAAAATTTTAGGTGAGAGAAAACAAAAGCCCTTATTTAGGGGATAGAAAAGTAAGCCTCTATTTCTTCCATCTCATCTCCCTCTCTCATTTTCCCTCTTTTTTTTTTATCTCCCTCATCATAGTAGAAGTTCTAATAAAATATTATTTTTTTCAAATATAGGGATGATTATATGAAATACCGTGGGAGCAAAACAACTTTTTGCTTACCTATATTTTAAGTAACCATTAATATATTATATTTTAGGGGTTCAAAATAAGTAACACCATTGGGGTTGCTCTAACTAAAGAAATTTTGCTGAAAACCCCATTTGAGGGTTTGACAAGATGCAAGTTTGTCTCCAAAAGCTGGGGAAATTGGCTATCGAAATCAGAATTTCACCACCAATATACAGGCAGAAAAGAATCAAAATCAAATGTGGTGTTTCCAGCTTCTCCTAAAGACAATGCGTAAGTCCCTTTTTTCCCTCGATTGTGATCACCCCCAGGCAACAGTGTTCATGCGAAAAATCCCCTTCTATGCTTTAAACATGTTTATTGTTGCCTCGTACATGGGGCTTGTTTGTCTCTCGGATTCTTGCCGAGAGACTTTTGTAAGATCCATGTTATGGAATCCTTTAACAGGGGAGGGGAAAGTTATTGAGTATCCTCGAAGAAGGCTAATGAGTAGAGCAGATGTGGCAATAGGGTTTGGGTATGATGGGTATGACTTCAAGATTTTAAGGCTCTCTCCTTCCAATTCATTTTCTATCTTCAATCCCAAAAATAATTCGACTCTTGTTGAGATCTTCTCGGTTGAACAGAATGTTTGGAAGGATCTTGAAATCAAGACACGCTTTATTCCCTTAAAAGAAAAAAAAATAGTTTTATCATAGATGGAATCCCATACTGGGAGTGTGCTGATCATTGTTACTCTTGTTATTTGCTGTGGTTTGATACGAGAAATAACAACCATGGGCAGATCCCTTTTCGTGTTATTGATGATGTTGGACATTCTAGAGTCACCATGTTTAGCATACATGATAAGATTGTTGCTATTTTAACTGATACACCTCATCATTGTGTCAGAAGCTATAATCTAGAGGCAGACGGGTCTTGGTCTAAAGGATTTACTGTTGGGCCCTTTCATTTTTTTTTTTCACAGAAGGTGTATGCTGCAGTATCTAATGGAGGGATGATCCTGTGTTCGAATCTGTATAATGGAATAGAGTTTCTTGATGTTGTCAATAATGTTTTGGTACCTGTCTCCGAGCCAGAAACTTTTGCAGCTGACTGGCTTCAAGCAATTCCTTATAGAGAAACACTGGTAGGTTTTGGTCCGGGAACGCTGGTTCTGAGCGAGGAGAACTTGGTTAGAATGGCTGGTTCTTCGAAGTCTTTAGTGGAGGACATTTATAACGACCTGGTTTCTCGAAGAAATGCACTGATAAAAGCGCTAACAAAAGATCTAGACCAATTTCATTCTTGCTTGGATGCAGGTCCTTGTTATAATCATTGGTTTTATTAAATTAAGATATTGCATAGTTCTAATGCTACATCGTTTTGTATTTAGAATATTTGGGATCATGTGCCCAACAGAATGTAAGCAGTCACCACTTGTAGAGTGACACGTGTTGTCTGAGCACTACTAAGCTGTTTCTCCTATTCTGCTTCAGTACTTTTCTTATCAATGGAGTTTTCCGGGGGTGTATTCGATTGGTATTTTAATGGATTGTTTTTAGTCTATGGATTTTAATGGATTGTATGTGATTTTGATTTTGTGCGGATTCTTGATAACACGTCGCAGAGTTGATAGGATTTAAGAAGAATGCTTCAAAATCCCATTGATTTTGGTGGGATTTCAAAAAACTTAAAATTGTAAGTCTAAATGTAAAGACAACCCTATCTGTTACATAGGGATGATAACTCAACAATAGAACAGGACAAGTAAATAACACTACGCCTGCACCGGAATTGGAAGATACGAAGACAAAGGTTGAAGAAGCCATCTACAGTCTTGAAGGAATAAGTTCACTGGAAGAAGTTCATTAATATGTTCATGCCTCAGTGAAGAATAAAGATTGAAGTATTCAAGATTGTGGAAGCAATGAAGATGTTGTCCAAGTACTCGAAAGATTTCAGTGCAACCCCTGAAGCAAGATATTTCTATATATCTTGGTTGGTTATTTATAATCAACAAACTGAAGCATAAACTAACCCGGAACCGACTGATCAATGTTTGCTGACAAAGACGGTACAATGTTTAACTTCAGTGTTAGTCGCTTGTGAACCAGACCAGTGCACTAAGCGTCAGCACGTACGGAGCTTTGCAAAGTATTTATCGATCGAAGAATTGATCCAGTCATATCAAGTCATTTGTTCCAAAGCCAAGCCAAGCCTAGTCAAATGCCAGCTATGCCAAAGCTTACTGCTCAAATGCCATATGTCAAAGCTTCCACAGAAAGCCATATCAGGAAGTGACACTTTATATATGTGTGCACTTATATATTTGTATATGTACAAATATAATTATATATGTATATATATGTATATTTAATTAAATATAATATATATAATATATATGTATATATGTTTTTAAACATATGTATATGTATATTTATATGTATATATATTTAAATAAATATATATGTATATAGTATATGTATTTATATTTTACATAAACATTTATATATTTAAGTGTATATATATATATATTATATTATGTGCATAAATATGTGTATATTTATATCTATAGATAATTATATATATATATCCCTATATATATTTATATTTATATTTACATATAATTTTATGTATATTATATATATTTAAATATATGAGAATATATTTAAATATATGTATATATATATATTACTATATGTTTATATAAATATTATTTATATACATTTATATATATATCTTTATTTATACATATATTTATATAATATTATGAATATAATATAAATATATGGATGGAGCAAACTCAAGTCAATCTCAGTCAAAGGAGTGATAACAAGGAAAGCTCTTACTATGTGAGGAACAACATTTGACCGAAGTCAACAGCTCTTCCTCACTTAGAAAATTCTCTAAGTACATCACAGTGAAGACATAGCACTCTTGAGGCGCAACCTTTGACCAAAGTCAAAGTTCGTCCCCAAGAGATGAGAGATAACAAGGGAAGCATTACAATGGTGGAGCAAGTTCATATTTGCCTTAGAATTTCTCTAAGTCACCATATACCTCTTGCACACTCTATGGCGCAACATTTGACCAAGGCGCAAGGTTTGACCCGGGCGCAACATTTGACCCAGGCGCAACATTTGACCCGGGCGCAACATTTGACCGGTCAAATGTTGCTCCTCTACTACCAACTTCCCTTGGCACAACTTTTACAACTTAGAATTCATCTAAGTCATGCACACAAGGGAACACTGTGAAGGCGCAACCTTTGACCAAAGTCAAAGGCGCAACCTTTGACTTGTCAAAGTTGGCGCTAACAATTCTCTTGAATTGTTTTGTTCTAAGTTGAAGAACTCCACAGGGCACAGAAGGAAATCCCCTGGAGCGCAAACTTTGACCAAGTCAAAGTTTGCGCCTCCAATTCATTTGTCCAAGGCGCAACTTTCACTTGGTTGATTCTAAACCAAGTCCCAGCCTAAGGAATGCACTGTGAGGCGCCACTGTTGACTGAGGTGGCGCCAAGTTTGACCTCAAGTGGAGAAAGGACATACTTGAGCGCAACTTTGTGTTATATGTATATATATATATACATGTATATGAAAGTTGCGCCACCCCTGATACACACTGGAGTTAGTTTTATTTTTATAAAACGAATCCGTCCAGGACGAACTCAAGTCGTCCAGGACGAACTCGTTAACCATGGTTAGTTTATGAAAGCCTATAAATATGTGATTGTGGTTCTCACAATTCACATCATCCTTCGGGATGGATGGCCAAGTGCTTTGCACAAACTCTCTCAAATATACACACACCCTAGCCTAGTTTTGTACCATAAATATTTGTAGTGGATAGGGCTTGTAATATTTAGAGGAGTGGTCATTGTAGCCAACCTTCGGGTTTGGATTTGTAGCACCTTCGAGGTATTTATCAATATACAGATATACCTTGGAAAATATTGTGTGTTGGTTTAATATTTTCATATCCTCAGAAACCGACCCAATAAATATCCGGAACACGAAACCCATTACAGAACTGCAATTTGTTTATCCGCAAGATTCGAAAGAATTTTAAATTGTAGTGAGTATCGTATTCAACCCCCCTTCTACGATACTTTGGACCTAACAATTGGTATCAGAGCGAGGTTGATTGATATACAAATCAGGATCCTTATCGTACGGAAAATCAAGAACCTAGCTTTTGATATTTGATTAAGGGAAATGTTCTTCCGGTTTGTGTTGCTGAATTTGTCCGTAGGCCTAAGCAAGGATTATCTGTCGGATACTGAACTTTGGACCGGGACTTATAAATTTATACTTTAAATTTTAATAAGTTTATTTTATAAATTTAACTTAATTTATTTTAAACTTATTAATTGAGTTTATTATGAATTAATTAAATTTATCTTATAAACTTAATTAAATTTACTTTATAAACTTTGCTAAATTCATTTAATAAATTTGCTTAAATTTATTTTAGACTTGTAAGGTTTACTCTTAGACTTTATCAAGTTTATCATAAATTTTTATAAATTTATTATTTAAATTTGTATAGTTTATGATTTAAATTTAAGTTAAAATATAAAATATAAATTCAAGAGGATTTAACTGATTATGGATATAAGTTCAAGTTCAAGGGTTCAATTTCATTTGTTCTGGAAGCTATGATTTAATTGGAGACGAGACACTTGAATATTTTCAAAAATTAAATTTATCTAATAAATTTTAATATATTTACTAAATGAATTTGAAATAAATTTATTCTAAACTTATTCAGTTTATTATGAATTTATTTGAATTTATTTTTTAAATATAATTAAATTTACTTTATAGATTTAACTAAGTTTATTTTATACTTTATTTTATTTCATCTTTTAAAACTTATTTTTAAATTTATTTTCTTTATAATTTAAACTTAGTTTAAATAATCAAGTGTCCCGTAACCTTTTTAATTATTCTACTCCAAAACAAATCAAATTGACATTTAGTTGAGACAGATCAGGCTGACAGATTACAAGACAAACATCGGACTTTCAAATACCAGATTCTCAGAACCGGTAATGGAAGTACATTGATGACCCAATCCAATTGATTTCTCAAAGGATTATTAGAAGCAGTTTTCTATGTTCGACAAAGCTGATTGTGATTCGAAGAAGATTCTATTGAAGACTAATTTGGTACTACTAAAAGTGGATTTTGAAGAAGGTACTTCAGGCCTTGATTTGAGTAATTACTCCGACTTGATTATCAGATCACCAGATCAGGATGGGAATTTGCTACATCTACAATGAAGCATCTTTCCAGGGCTCGGAATGTCAACTTTGAATGGCACCACTAGTAGTAGGAAAAGAGAAGTTTTTGCAAAAGAATCTTCAAGGGATTTCAAATCTAACTCAGTGATTCAGGGATATACAATTACACAGTGAATTGTATCAATGCTAAATCCATCCAGAATCAACTGAACCAAAGACAGAGAACTGTGGAGGTTTAAGGATATTTATCGAGTTACTACCGCACCAAATCAGTTTCGTGCATTTATGTCAGAACCTTATGATTGAACAGAAGAGTTTGTAACTGCTGAATTTGAGGAAGCTCAAGTCGACGAAAGTTAACACTTTTGAAGAATGTGAGGACAGAACTTCAGGATTAACATAACACTGTCTAAGAGGTTTAGTCATGTCAGATTCAGATGGAATCCATTGGTTTCAAGTGGAGACTCTTTGGGGTTCAGTTCGACAGGTTGTTTGAAAACTGATTTGGTCAGTACACACAATATTTTTGGTATCTTTAGCAAAAGAAGGTTGCTATACATATTGAAGCCTCGACAAACAAGGATGATAGGGCTTGTATGAAATTCAAGTGGATGTTCTGAAAGAAGCATCACAACAAGTTCTTATGCTATTTTAGGAAAGGTGTGAGATGGATCAATTGCTGATGAGAAGGATGATTATGGTTATCTGGCTATCCTAGCATTCTCTGAAGATGATTCACTTTGCACATCTCAGGTATGAATTCTTTCTAAACTTTGCAATACTTATTTCTTTATATTCAAAGCATGTTATAAATCTTCGAGTAGAACTGTTTAATACACAAGCACAAGCATGATAGCATCACTATAGATAATGTTGAACTAGTATGCTAGATCACTGTTCTGGTAACTAGGATTGATGATAATCTTGTGCATGTGTCTTTAGCAGATTCTTAACATGTGTATGAATATTTAGGATCTGATTATTTGCAATAATGAGATTAGAAGCTTTCCTTTGGAACACGACTCTTAGTTTTAGGGGTTATAATCCTAGCATGTATAACTTTGTTAAAACACTTTGTTTCAGATTCCCTAGTACAATTAGATTTGCTTATCTAATTTGAATTGTTTGTTAAGGATTTTATTTTGTTCTATGATGGAATGTCTACCTTGTGTTAGTAGAACTTTTAGAACTTCATGCTAGATCTAAAACTGACTTAGGTAATAGAGATAGTATAATGCCATATAACAACAGATTGGAATCAGATCCTTATGCTCTTAGAAGATTATTGAATATATGTAATTCTACTTTATACCTGTTGCACTTGTGTTAATTGGTTTAAGTAGAGAGTACTGAATCTTCTGAATTGCATAACTGCATGTCTTGCTCTTGTCTTATCTTTGATTGTTTGCCATGTGTATTCAATGTTGGTTATTTTAGTGTAAATTGAATTAACTAGTTGATCAATGTAATCATAATATTACATCGAACAAGTCAGGAGAGTACGGAGTGTATGCTTAGTTCAAGTTTATTATGATTATTAGTGCTTATGAGGCATGTTCATTGGCATTAGACACATCTATTGGAAGAGAAGTGTCTATTGGCATTAGATTTATCCATTGACATTAGACACATCTATTGGGATAAGATGTGTTTATTGCCATTAGACAAATCTATTTGGTTGAAGGTGTGTCTATTGTCAAAAGACACATCCGTTGACATCTATATATAGATGTTGCATTGATCATTTCAAGGATATGGTTCATTTGAAATACACAACAAAACACATTCTCTCTTCTTGCAGAATTTCTGACTTTATCCGATTGAATTATTTGGTGAACCACAAATAACTTCAATCTGAAAGTGTTCACACGACTTCAGAAAAATCCAAGTTACCACCAAATTTATACAACAAAGATTGAAGTTATTATATTCTGAAGATGACGAACGGAGAATCTGCAAAAGACATGACAAGTAAGTTTGCAAAATTGGACAAGTTTGAGGGTCAAGATTTTCGAAGATGGCAAAAGAAGATGCATTTTTTGTTGACCACGCTAAAGGTTGTGTATGTTCTAAGTACTCCCATGCCCGAAGAGATTGAGAATGAAACTATTGAACAAACAAGGCAACGCTGCAAATGGGAAAACGATGACTACATCTGTCGCGGTCACATCCTAAACGGTATGTCTGATTCCCTTTTCGATGTATATCAAAATGTTGAGTCAGCGAAAGAATTGTGGGATTCTCTTGAATCCAAGTACATGGCAGAAGATGCTTCTAGTAAGAAGTTTCTTGTCAGTAATTTTATGAACTATAAAATGGTCGATTCTAGACCGGTGATGGAACAATACAATGAATTGTTAAGGATTCTGGGACAGTTTGTTCAACACAATTTGAAGATGGATGAATCTATCTCTGTTTATGGTGTTATTGACAAACTGCCACCATCATGGAAGGATTTTAAACACACCTTGAAACATAATAAAGAAGATATGACATTGGTTGAACTTGGAAGTCACTTCCGAATTGAAGAGGCTTTGAGGACTCAAGAAAATGAGAATAATCCTAAGGGCAAGAACCAAGTCGGTAATTCTTCTGTGAATATGGTTGAAGATGGTGGATCTTATAAGAATCCTAAAACCAGCAAGGGTGATAAACGGAAATTCAAAGGAAACAACAACAACTTTTCCAACAAGAGGCCTAAGATTGCATGTTGGAAGTGTGGCAAACCTGGACATTTCAAGAAGGATTGTCGGGTTGGTAAAAGTAAGCAAGAAAGGCTTAATGCTGGTCCAAGTGGATCCAAGGATCCAGAAAAGCAACAAGGTCAGATTTTGATCAAAAATTGTAATTCTGGTCAGAATTATGTATCATTGATATCTGATGCATTTTATGTGCAGGATGATAATGTTGCTTGGTGGATTGATTCTGGAGCAACAAGTCATGTATGTAAAGATCTTCGTTGGTACACGGAATTTCAACCAATTGAAGATGGATCTATCTTAAAGATGGGAAATGTTGCAACTGAACCGATCAAAGGGCTAGGAAATGTTAAGCTAGTGTTTACTTCTGGAAAATGTATATATTTGAATAATGTGTTGTATGTTCCTGGGATTCGAAAGAATCTCTTGTCTGGTGTTGTATTAAATAATTGTGGATATAAGCAAGTTTATGAAAGTGACAAGTATATCTTGTCAAAACATGGCACTTTTGTTGGCTTTGGTTACTTATGTAATGGCATGTTTATGTTGAATGTAAATACTCCATTTAATGATGAATCTTCTTGCATGGCTTCTACTAGTACTAGCCTAAATTTGAATAAATCAGAATTATGGCATGCTAGACTAGGACATGTACATTATAAAAGAATAAAGGATATGTCTAAAATGAGCCTCATACCTGCTATTGATTTAAACAATGAAAAATGTAAAACATGCATGTTAACAAAGATAACTAGAAAGCCCTTTAAAGTTGCTAATAGGGTGTCTGATGTATTAGAATTGGTACACAGTGATTTGTGTGATTTTCATTCTACACCATCATTAGGAAATAAAAAATATGTGGTTACTTTTATTGATGATGCTTCTAGATATTGTTATGTATATTTGTTGCATGCGAAAGATGAAGCTCTTGACTCCTTTAAAATATATAAAGAAGAAGTAGAGCTACATCATCATGGTACCTTGATTAAAAATCTACGTACCGATAGAGGAGGTGAGTATTATGATCCGGTATATTTTCAATCTACTGGTATAATACATCAAACCACGGCTCCTTATACACCACAACAAAATGGTGTGGCAGAAAGAAAAAATAGGACTTTGAAAGAAATGGTTAATTCCTTGTTGTCCTACTCGGGTTTGAGTGAGGGTTTTTGGGGTGAGGCTATGTTGACAGCCTGTTATTTACTGAATCGAATTCCTAGTAAGAGGAATAAAATTACCCCTTATGAACTCTGGTATAAAGAGTCACCAAAATTGAGTTTTCTGAGAGTTTGGGGATGTAGAGCAGTTGTAAGACTCACTGAACCCAAAAGAAGAAACTTGGGTGAACGAGGTATAGATTGTATCTTTGTTGGTTATGCTGAGCATTCCATCGCATATAGATTCTATGTGTTAGAATCTAATGACTATGTGCCTGTGAACTCGATTATCGAGTCAAGAGATGCTATCTTTGATGAAACAAGATTTACATCTATACCTAGACCGAGGGACATGCTTCAATCTTCTTCTAGTAGGAACTCAGTTTCTACTGAAGATGTTCATCAACCGTCTGAACCGAGGAGAAGCACTAGAGCTAGAAAAGCAAAGTCTTTTGGAGATGAATTTCATCTTTATCTAGTTGAGGGTTCTAGAGATGAAATTAAAGATCAATACCAATATTGTTTTATTATTGAGGAGGATCCAAAAACTTTTACCGAAGCTATGACATCGAGAGATGTTGCATTTTGGAAGGAAGCTATCCAGGATGAAATGGATTCTATCATGAATAATAATACATGGGAATTGAGTGATTTGCCCCCTGGCTGTAAAGCATTGGGGAATAGATGGATCTTCAAAAGGAAAATAAAGGTGGACGGTTCGATAGATAAGTTTAAAGCCAGATTGGTAATCCAAGGCTTTAGACAAAAGGAAGGGATTGATTATTTTGATACTTATGCTCCTGTTGCTAGGACTTCAACTATTTGGTTGTTAATAGCACTTGCTGCTATACACAACCTTGTCATTCATCAAATGGATGTAAAAACTGCATTCTTGAATGGTGAATTAGATGAAGAGATTTATATGAAACAACCTGAAGGGTTTGTTGTGCCTGGTTGTGAGAACAAGGTGTGTAAATTGAAGAAATCAATTTATGGTCTAAAGCAAGCACCTAAGGATTGGCACGATAAATTTGATAAAGTGGTCTTGTCTAATGGTTATGTTATTAACCAAGCAGACAAGTGTGTATATAGCAAATTTGATTCTTCTGGTAAAGGAGTTATAATTTGTTTATATGTGGATGACATGTTGATTTTTGGTACAGACCAAAATCAAGTGGATAAAACCAAGAAGTTCTTGTCATCTAATTTTGATATGAAAGACATGGGGGAGGCTGAAGTGATTCTTGGTATAAGGATCAAGCGTGAGAATAATGGTATTTCAATTTCTCAATCTCATTATATTGAGAAGATTTTGAAAAGATTTAATTTTAAGGATTGTTCTCCAGTTAGCACTCCTCTTGATCCTAGTATTAAACTCCTACCAAATAAAGGTGTTTCAGTGTCTCAACTTGAGTACTCAAGGGCTATTGGTAGTCTTATGTATGCCATGATAAGCACTAGGCCAGATATTGCCTATGCTGTTGGAAAGCTTAGTAGGTACACTAGCAAACCAAGTTCACATCATTGGCAAGCCTTAAGCCGAGTATTTAAGTACTTGAAAGGAACCATGGATTATGGTTTGGCGTATACTGGATTTCCTTCGGTTATTGAAGGTCATTCAGATGCAAGTTGGATTTCCAATGAGGAAGATCATTCTTCCACAAGTGGATGGGTATTCCTCCTTGGGGGAGGTGCTATCTCTTGGTCATCAAAGAAACAGAGTTGCATTACAGACTCAACAATGGAATCTGAATTTGTGGCATTATCAGCTGCTGGTAAAGAAGCTGAATGGCTAAGAAATCTGATATATGAAATTCCATTGTGGCCAAAACCTATATCACCCATATCAATAAGGTGTGATAGTCAATCTGCCTTGTCTAATGCTTATAGAGAAGTGTTTAAAGGCACATCTAGACACATAGGTGTTAGACATAGTATGATTCGTGAGCTTATCACTCACGGTGTTATATCAGTGGAGTTTATAAGAACTCAACATAATTTAGCCGATCATCTTACCAAAGGATTGAGTAGAGATCTTGTGCACAAGTCGGCTGTGGGGATGGGATTAAAGTCCGTTTAAAAGTCTCTCATGTTGAGAAACCCAATTCTCACCTAAGATTAAATCAGATGTTGAATTCAATGTGGAAACTTAACATCTAGAGACTGGAACACATTAAAGCAGCATCCCAAGTTATGTGTTCAGACCTGCAAGATAAGGAGGTTGAAGTCTATCTTCTTAATAGTTCTTTTGAAAAATCGCATATGCAGGTGCGAGAATAAAAGAACTACCTATTTGAGCATGAAGTTTAGCCGCTTCAAGAAGCTTGGACTTGGCTTTGATATGCTTAAGAAGGATTGGGACACAAGGCTAGTCAAATATAGTGTCAAGTAAGAAAATTTGAGAATGTAAAGTTATGTGTATATTATCTTCATGTATTCATTGTGAATAGTAGAGGTTCAATCCATCGCGATACCTTGATATTCGAATATTTGAAATGTGTAATATACTAATGTGAAATTCAATCGTCATGATATTTCATTTATGCATAACTTTGTTATTTGTTGTGATTTTGTTTAGTTGATTATGGATTACACTAAAATGGGGGAGGATTGTTGGTTATTTTAGTGTAAATTGAATTAACTAGTTGATCAATGTAATCATAATATTACATCGAACAAGTCAGGAGAGTACGGAGTGTATGCTTAGTTCAAGTTTATTATGATTATTAGTGCTTATGAGGCATGTTCATTGGCATTAGACACATCTATTGGAAGAGAAGTGTCTATTGGCATTAGATTTATCCATTGACATTAGACACATCTATTGGGATAAGATGTGTTTATTGCCATTAGACAAATCTATTTGGTTGAAGGTGTGTCTATTGTCAAAAGACACATCCGTTGACATCTATATATAGATGTTGCATTGATCATTTCAAGGATATGGTTCATTTGAAATACACAACAAAACACATTCTCTCTTCTTGCAGAATTTCTGACTTTATCCGATTGAATTATTTGGTGAACCACAAATAACTTCAATCTGAAAGTGTTCACACGACTTCAGAAAAATCCAAGTTACCACCAAATTTCTACAACATTCAACATCATGTCTGCTTATTTTCATGTCATGAATGCATTTCTTTGTACTTGCATTGAATTTAGAAAAGCATGTTTGAGAATCACATTAGGGCAATGTCTAGATAAGAATTAGCATGTTAAGGTTGCTTCTGTTGTTACCACTGTTAAAGAAAAATCTCTAATCCATCCGGATCCAGTTATGATTGGGGACCATAGAACTCTTTCCATTTGTGATTGCAGGTTACATATGATCCATATGATTTTTGGTGCACTCTGTTTGCTGAGTAGCTGAAATCATATGATTCACAAAAAGTACCCTGTTAGCAAATGTGATTGTGTGAGCAGTTCCGTCAATAATCTTTGAAAGATGACAACAAAGATTCTCTTACGGGACATGCCTGTTTTCCTGGAATGCCATCATGGAAACATATATTTCTTGAAAGAGTCAAAACACACAAATTCCTAGTAACAGACGGTTCTCTGACAAAGGACATTATGTCAGTTCATGGAATAGTGTTTTATCTTAAATCAAGAAGGATGTGAATTTTACTCGTAGCTAATATGGAACTTCAACTGAAGATGGAGTGAGCTGTTTTGATAGTGAAGCTTCATCAGATGAGTATTAGCTATGGCACTTGAAGCTCTCAAACTTGTATGTCAAAACAAGGAGCTCTTTTTATTAGTAAGAAGAGAATTGGTGAGAGGACTACCTCATCTGGAATTCATTATGGATGAAGATTATGAGGTATGTCAATAGGGAAGTCGAAGGAGCATCGCACAGAAGCAAAGATATGATCAACATTACTGAGCCGTTTCAGATGATACGTATGGATTTCGACGGAGCAGCTAATGTCATGTCTGCAAACAAATCCAGATTTCTTTTTGCGATGATCATTGACTACTCTAGATTCTTTCGTGTTGTTCGTATGTGTTCGAAGGACAAGACGTCACAAATGAAGGTTGATCAAGATGAACCCTGATCATTGATAAATCTAGAAAGACACCATTCTTGTTAGTGGCCAATTAGTAGCAAACACTATCTTTTGGTATGTGTTTGGAGGAAAATGCATCTTTGCAAGTCTTGCATCTAAAGCTCAAAGAATATTTTCCTCGGCTACTCAATGGAGTCTACAGTCTACAGGGTGATTATGATTATTCAAAAGAAGGTGATTGTAAGTCTGGACAGGACATTGAACGACACTTTGCTCCAAGCTGTTGAAGGTGATATTATTGGTATAATGATGATTCAGATCCAAGCAGAATCTCTTTGCAAGGATAAGGATTATTAAAGAAATCTCAGCAACAGCTTAGGGGGAGCATTTGGTGGATCCATTAGTCAAACTCAACACCACATTGAAGATGAACAGGACATATCAAGAACGTATCTGCTTAGACAAAGGGTTTGAGTCTATATCATTCCCGGATTCTAGTTCTTAAATGTTCCTAATGGTGAAGTGAAGACTAGGAGAGCTATTGTGAAAGGATGTTATTTCTTTTAGTTTCAATCTGAAGTGAAACTTGAGGAAGATTCAGAAGCTCTTAAAGGGATCTAGATTGGGTGATTGCACAGCAAGATGATCTCAATCAAGTTGGAAAGCAGATTGTGCGGAGTCTGATACCCTGACCTAATGACAATTCATTACTTAATACTTGTCGGGTATTCAGATTCCAACTGGATAATTTTGGCTCTGTTACGAGGGACAAGCCAAATTTGGTTGCTTAGAGTTATTGCAAAGGAGAAGGTTATGAAGATGATGGAAACAGAATCTTTAAGTTCAGGACTCTACATCTTAGGGGACTCAACGACCTTCATGATTGAACTAAAGCACCATTGACGAGACTCGGGTTCAGGATATTACAATGAGCTAGAAGATGAAGATTCATACAATCTCAAGGACTTTGCAAATGCAGGTCCAACGGAATTTGTATTCTCTTTCTTCACCATCTCTCTATGAGTGGGTATCCAACACCTGATGATCGTCACAGACATGGTATGACTTCTGACTAGCATATTATCTTAATATCTGTTTGCTAGAGTCATATTTGGTATCCAAATTATTACCTCTCATGATACAAGGCACACACAATACAACTATCTGTGCTGTAATACCATGATTATATTATATGTGGACTAACGTCACTTGTGCAAGATAATTGCTAAGTGAATGCAGATTAGTGATATGATGAGTTTGTTGGAAAGTTGCAAATCTTTATGGTCTACTAGTTAGCCTAAAGAATGATGGCAATAAAAGGAAGTCAAGGATCTTTTGAATATGCGCATTTTGGAAGATTCTAGACCTGCCAAGACTTATGCCAACAACCACTGGACTTCATCAGTACAAGAAAGGTACATCAACTGAAATGTCAAGTCTCAGAGGTATTCAACTCATCACTTTACTCAACTGCAAGTGGATCACATACTATATTTTCTATAAGGTACTACTTCTTTCATGAGCATGTCTATCGTATTTCTTAAATGAATTCATGAGTATTAAATTGTCTATACATAGGACTTGTGAATTTATTTAAAATCCAGTACCTCGTGCTTTTTGCTATTCTATGTGATTGCCATGTTTATTGCTTTGCATGCTTAGATGGTGATTATATGTTTTAGCATGAGTGTTTGTTATTTCAATTATTTAAATTGTGTTGCATGACAATTAAGTGACTTATTTGTTCATGATTTAAATGATTAGAGATGACATGAAGCATGACTTAATTATGTTAATTTTTTCTTGATCTATACCTCTTCAACAATTGGTATCTAGTAGAGAACTTTGTCATAATCTAGTCGTGATATATCTGTATTTGTGAACATACTTAGGATTTTTTTTCTAGGTTGAATTCATTTTTATAGGTATAAAATTTGAAGCATGACTTATTTGTTTCTAGACTTATGACTTGTATCAGTAATTGGTATGTGGTTAGAATCTAGTTAGAATTTAGTCATGATATACTAGTATTTGTGGAGTTACTTAGATTCTCACTAGGCTGAATCCATTTATATTAGTGTATATACTTGAAGCATAACTATTTGTGTTAGATATTTGATGATTTATTAATTGATATTTTATTTCATGTCTAACTGCATATAGTTGTGATACTTTTAGTGTTAGTGATATTTTTGCATGCTTATATGTAGATCACTAATATTAATTGTCAATATTTTCCGCGAGGAGTTGTGTGAGTTCACTTGTGTTTAATGATTATCTGTATAAGACTCGTGAACTTTTCTTCAACTTTCCCTCGGGCTTGCGAATATCTTTGTATGATTGTCATGATTTTAGTTGTTATATGCTGATCTGATAATTATATGATATTGCGTAGGTAATTATTATTTTTTCTTAGTTAAATTGTGATCCATGACAATTATATGCTTATTTGTTTCATGATTGACTTTGATAGAATAATAGAAGCATGATTGATTCATTTTTGAAATGTTTAATTGGTATCTATTTCTGATGCTTTATTGATGTTTTATTTGTGAATTGATTGTGATGTATTGGCACTGGTGAAATATTGTTGCATATTTCTTAAAACCACTGGTGCTAATATATTTTAGGTGTTTAATATTCTGAGTACAAGGGAGACAACAAAATCTTTATTCTGTCTCGTATTTATGTTCTGGAGTGGTGAGTTTCTGTCAAGAAATTTCCTTATCAATTGATTTCAACAATTGGTATCCACTACTCTATTTCATAAATATTTCTTAGAATATTTTGCATCTATACATGTAGCGTCATAGGACGAGACATTGATTATCTTGTATTTGTGTACTTGGTGATCTTTGTCACCTGCAGCGTCTGTTTTGACGATGTGCTTGTATGAGGCCTTTTCACTAATTATTGTGGTGAATGCTTTATACACTGTAGCGCATAAATTTTCTTGTTTCCTTTTTAAATTGAAGTGAGAAACAGGAGTGTAAGTCTAAATGTAAAGACAACCCTATCTGTTACATAGGGATGATAACTCAACAATAGAACAAGGACAAGTAAATAACACTACGCCTGCACCGGAATCGGAAGATACGAAGACAAAGGTTGAAGAAGCCATCTACAGTCTTGAAGGAATAAGTTCACTGGAAGAAGTTCATTAATATGTTCATGCCTCAGTGAAGAATAAAGATTGAAGTATTCAAGATTGTGGAAGCAATGAAGATGTTGTCCAAGTACTCGAAAGATTTCAGTGCAACCCCTGAAGCAAGATATTTCTATATATCTTGGTTGGTTATTTATAATCAACAAACTGAAGCATAAACTAACCCGGAACCGACTGATCAATGGTTGCTGACAAAGACGGTACAATGTTCAACTTCAGTGTTAGTCGCTTGTGAACCAGACCAGTGCACTAAGCGTTAGCACGTACGGAGCTTTGCAAAGTATTTATCGATCGAAGAATTGATCCAGTCATATCAAGTCATTTGTTCCAAAGCCAAGTCAAGCCAAATTAAATGCCAGCTATGCCAAAGCTTACTGCTCAAATGCCATATGTCAAAGCTTCCACAGAAAGCCATATCAGGAAGTGACATTTTATATATGTGTGCACTTATATATTTGTATATGTACAAATATAATTATATATGTATATATGTATATTTAATTAAATATAATATATATAATATATATATGTATATATGTTTTTAAACATATGTATATGTATATTTATATGTATATATATTTAAATAAATATATATGTATATAGTATATGTATTTATATTTTACATAAACATTTATATATTTAAGTGTATATATATATATTATATTATGTGCATAAATATGTGTATATTTATATCTATAGATAATTATATATATATCCCTATATATATTTATATTTATATTTACATATAATTTTATGTATATTATATATATTTAAATATATGAGAATATATTTAAATATATGTATATATATATATTACTATATGTTTATATAAATATTATTTATATACATTTATATATATATCTTTATTTATACATATATTTATATAATATTATGAATATAATATAAATATATGGATGGAGCAAACTCAAGTCAATCTCAGTCAAAGGAGTGATAACAAGGAAAGCTTTTACAATGGTGGAGCAACTTTTGACTAAGTCAAAAGACACTATGGTGGAAGCTATGTGAGGAGCAACATTTGACCAAAGTCAACAGCTCTTCCTCACTTAGAAAATTCTCTAAGTATCATCACAAGTGAAGACAATGCACTCTTGAGGAGCAAACTTTGACCAAGTCAAAGTTCGTCCCCAAGTGATGAGAGAGAACAAGGAAGCTATGTGAGGAGCAACATTTGACCGAAGTCAACAGCTCTTCCTCACTTAGAAAATTCTCTAAGTATCATCACAAGTGAAGACAATGCACTCTTGAGGAGCAAACTTTGACCAAGTCAAAGTTCGTCCCCAAGTGATGAGAGAGAACAAGGAAGCTATGTGAGGAGCAACATTTGACCAAAAGTCAAAGGCTCTTCCTCACTTAGAAAATTTTCTAAGTACATCACAATGGAGTATCCACACTCTTGAGGAGCAAACTTTGACCAAGTCAAAGTTCGTCCCCAAGAGATGAGAGAGAACAAGGGAGCACATTCACTATGGAGTTTCTTGGAGTTAGATTTATTTTGTTAAATCGAATCCGTCCAGGACGAACTCAAGTCGTCCAGGACGAACTCGTTAACCATGGTTAGTTTATGAAAGCCTATAAATATGTGATTGTGGTTCTCACAATTTACATCATCCTTCGGGATGGATGGCCAAGTGCTATGCACAAACTCTCTCAAATATACACACACCCTAGCCTAGTTTTGTACCATAAATATTTGTAGTGGATAGGGCTTGTAATATTTAGAGGAGTGGTCATTGTAGCCAACCTTCGGGTTTGGATTTGTAGCACCTTCGAGGTATTTATCAATATACAGATATACCTTGGAAAATATTGTGTGTTGGTTTAATATTTTCATATCCTCAGAAATCGACCCAATAAATATCCGGAACACGAAACCCATTACAGGACTGCAATTTATTTATCCGCAAGATTCGAAAGAATTTTAAATTGTAGTGAGTATCGTATTCAACCCCCCCTTCTACGATACTTTGGACCTAACAATTGGTATCAGAGCTTGGCTGATTGATATACAAATCAGGATCCTTATCGTACGGAAAATCAAGAACCTAGCTTTTGATATTTGATTAGGGGAAAGGTTCTTCCGGTTTGTGTTGCTGAATTTGTCCGTAGGCCTAAGCAAGGATTATCCGTCGGATACTGAACTTTGGACCAGGACTTATAAATTTATACTTTAAATTTTAATAAGTTTATTTTATAAATTTGACTTAATTTATTTTAAACTTATTAATTGAGTTTATTATGAATTAATTAAATTTATTTTATAAACCTAATTAAATTTACTTTATAAACTTTACCAAATTCAATTATTAAATTTGTTTAAATTTATTTTAGACTTGTAAAGTTTACTCTTAGACTTTACCAAGCTTATCATAAATTTTTATAAATTTATTATTTAAATTTGTATAGTTTATGATTTAAATTTAAGTTAAAATCTAGAATATAAATTTAAGAGGATTTTAATGATTATGGATATAAGTTCAGTTCAAGGGTTCAATTTAGTTTGTTCTGGAAGCTATGATTTAATTGGAGACGAGACACTTGAATATTTTCAAAAATTAAATTTATCTAATAAATTTTAATATATTTACTAAATGAATTTGAAATAAATTTGTTCTAAACTTATTCAGTTTATTATGAATTTATTTGAATTTATTTTTTAAATATAATTAAATTTACTTTATAGATTTAACTAAGTTTATTTTATACTTTATTTTCTTTCATCTTTTAAAACTTTTTTAAATTTATTTTCTTTATAATTTAAACTTAGTTTAAATAATCAAGTGTCCCGTAACCTATTCAATTATTTCTACTCCAAGACAAATCAGATTGACATTTAGTTGAGACAGATCAGACTGACAGATTACAAGACAAACACCGGGCTTTCAAATACCAGATTCTCAGAACCGGTAATGGAAGTACATTGATGACCCAATCTAATTGATTACTCAAAGGATTATTAGAAGCAGTTTTCTATGTTCGACAAAGATGATTGTGATTCGAAGAAGATTCCATTGAAGACTAATTTGGTACTACTAACTGTGGATTTTGAAGAAGGTACTTCAGGCCTTGATTTGAGTAATTACTCCGACTTGATTATCAGATCACCAGATCAGGATGGGAATTTGCTACATCTGCAATGAAGCATCTTTCCAGGGCTCGGAATGTCAACTTTGAATGGCACCACTAGTAGTAGGAAAAGAGAAGTTTTTGCAGAAGAATCTTCAAGGGATTTCAATCTAACTCAGTGATTCAGGGATATACAATTACTCAGTGAATTGTACCAATGCTAAATCTATCTGGAACCAGCTGAGATCAAAGACAGAGAATTGTGGAGGTTTAAGGATATAATTATCGAGTTACTACCGTACCAAATCAGTTTCGTGCATTTATGTCAGAACCTTAGGATTGAACAGAAGAGTTTGTAACTGCTGAATCTTAGGAAGCTCAAGTCGACGAAAGTTAACACTTTTGAAGAATGTGAGGATATAACTTCAAGGATTAGCATAACAGTGTCTGAGAGGTTTAGTCATGGCAGATTCAGATGGAATCCATTGGTTTCAAGTAGAGACTCTTCGGGGTTCAGTTCGACAGGTTGTTTGAAAACGGAGTTGGTCAGTACACACAATATTGTTTGGTATCTTTAGCAAAGGAGGGTTGCTATATATATTGAAGCCTCGACAAACAAGGATGATAGGGCTTGTCTGAAATTCAAGTGGATGTTTTGAAAGAAACATCACAACAAGTTCTTATGCTATTTTAGGAAAGGTGTGAGCTGGATCAGTTGCTGATGATTATGGTTATCTGGCTATCCTAGCATTCTCTGAAGATGACTCAACTCGCACATCTCAGGTACGAATTCTTTCTAACTATGCAATACTTATTTCTTTATATTCAAAGCATGTTATAAATCTCTGAGTAGAATTGTTTAATACACAAGCACAAGCATGATAGCATCACCATAGATAATGTTGAACTAGTATGCTAGATCACTTTTCTAGTTACTAGGACTGATGATAATCTTATGCATGTGTCTTTAGCAGATTCTTAACATGTGTATGAATATTTAGGATTTGATTATTTGCAATGGTGAGATTAGAAGCTTTCCTTTGGAACACGACTCTTAGTTTTAGGGTTATGATCCTAGCATATATAACTTTGTTAAAACACTTAGTTTCAGATTCCTTAGTACAATTAGATTTGCTTATTTATCTGAATTGTTTGTTAAGGAATTTATTTGTTCTATGATGGAATGTCTACCTTGTGTCAGTAGAACTTTTAGAACTTCATGTTAGATCTAAAACTGACTTAAGTAATAGAGATAATATAATGCCATATAACAATAGAGTGGGATTATTATGAATTGATAATGTGATTATTAATTTGTCTATGATCATTATGCTTTTAGGGGATTATTGAATATCTGTAATTCCGCTTTCTACCTGTTACACTTGTGTTAATTGGTTTAAGTAGAGAGTACTGAATCTTCTGAATTGCATAACTGCCTGTCTTGCTCTTGTCTTATCTTTGATTGTTTGCCATGTGTATTCAACATCATGTCTGCTTATTTTCATGTCATGAATGCATTTCTTTGTACTTGCATTGAATTTAGAAAAGCATGTTTGAGAATCACATTAGGGCAATGTCTAGATAAGAATTAGCATGTTAAGGTTGCTTCTGTTGTTACCACTGTTAAAGAAAAATCTCTAATCCATCCGGACCCAGTTATGATTGGGGACCATAGAACTCTTTCCATTTGTGATTGCAGGTTACATATGATCCATATGATTTTTGGTGCACTCTGTTTGCTGAGTAGCTGAAATCATATGATTCACAAAAAGTACCCTGTTAGCAAATGTGATTGTGTGAGCAGTTCCGTCAATAATCATTGAAAGATGACAACAAAGATTCTCTTACGGGACATGCCTGTTTTCCTGGATGTCATCATGGAAGTATATCTTTCTTGGAAGAGTCAAAGCACACAAATTCTGAGTATCAAACTGTTCTCTGACAAAGGACATTATGTCAGTTCATGGAATAGTGCTTTATCTCAAATCAGGAAAGATGTGAATCTGCTCGTAGCTAATATGGAACTTCAACTGAAGATGGAGTGAGCTATTTCGATAGTAAAGCTTCATCGGATGAGTGTTAGCTATGGAACATGAAGCTCTCACACTTGTATGTCAAAACAAGGAGCTCTTTTTATTCGTAAGAAGAGAATTGGTGAGAGGACTACCTCATCTGGGATTCTATATGGATGAAGCTTATGAGGTATGTCAATAGGGAAGTCGAAGGAGCATCACAAAGAAGCAAAGATATGATCAACATTACTTAGCCGCTTCAGATGATACATATGGATTTCTACGGATCAGTTAATGTCATGTCTACAACAAATCCAGATATCTCTTTGCGGTGATCATTGACTACTCTAGATTCTTTTGTGTTGTTCGTATGTGTTCAAGGACAACACGTCACAAATAAAGGTTGATCAAGATGAACCCTGCTTGTTGATAAATCCAGAAAGGCACCATTCTTGTTAGTGGCCAATCAGAAGCAAACACTAACTCTTGGTATGTGTTTGGAGGAAAATGCCTCTTTGAAAGTCTTGCATTTGAAGATCAAAGAATACTTTCCTCGGCTACTCTATGGAGTCTACAGTCTACAAGGTGATTGTGATTAATCAACAGAAGGTGATTGTAAGTCTGGACAGGACATTGAACGACACTTTGCTCCAAGCTGTTAAAGGTGATATCATTGGTATTATGATGATTCAAATCCAAGCAGAATCTCTTTGCAAGGATAAGGATTGTTAAGAAAATCCCAGCAACAGCTTAGGGGGAGCATTTGGTGGATCCACTAGTCAAAATCAACACCACATTGGAGATGAACAGGACATATGAAGAACGTATCTGCTTAGACAAAAGGTTTGAAGTCAATATCATTCCTGGGTTCTAGTTCTTAAATGTTCCTAATGGTGAAGTGAAGACTGGGAGAGCTATTGTGAAAGGATGTTGTTTCTTTGGGTTTCAATCTGAAGTGAAACTTGAGGAAGATTCAGAAGCTCTTAAAGGGATCCAGATTGAGTGATTGCACAACAAGATGATCTCAATCAGTTTGAAAGCAGATTGTGCGGATTCTGATACCCTGACCTAAAGACAATTCAGTACTTAGTACTTGTCAGGTATTCAGATTCCAACTGGATGTTTTTGGCTCTGTTACGAGGGACAAGCCAATTTGGTTGCTAAGAGTTACTACAAAAGAGAAGGTTATGAAGATGATGGAAATAGAATCTTCAAGTTCAGGACTCTACATCTTAGGGGACTCAACAACCTTTATGATTGAACAAAAGCACCATTGACAAGACTCGGGTTCAGGATATTATAGTGATCTAGAGGATGAAGATTCATACAACATTTCAAGGACTTTGCAGTTGCAGATCCAATAGAATTTGTATTCTCTTTCTTCACCAGCTCTCTATGAGTTGCTATCCAACACCTGATGATCGTCACGGACATGGTATGACTTCTGACTAGCATATTATTTTAAAATATCTGTTTGCTAGAGTCATATTTGGTATTCAAATCATTACCTCTCATGATACAAGGCACACACAATACAACTATCTGTGCTGTGATGCCATGATTATATTATATGTGGACTAATGTCACTTGTGCAAGATAATTGCTAAGTGAATGCAGATTAGTGATATGATGAGTTTGTTGGAAAGTTGCAATTCTTCATGGTCTACTAGTTAGCCTAAAGAATGATGGCAATAAAAGGAAGTCAAGGATCTTTTGAATATGCACATTTTGGAAGATTCTAGACCTGCCAAGACTTATGCCAACAACCACTGGACTTTGTAATGACCCGGATTTTTAAAAATATTTTTATTAATATTATAAATGATTTTCTTAAAAAGAAAGGAATAAGATTTAATATTTTATTCCAGTTTAATGAGTTTTCAAGGTTTTATATTTAAACCCCGGGTTATTGTGTTATTGATAAATAATTGTATTTTCAAAACTGATTTTCATATATTGTTTTGAAAATTCTGTATGAATATTATGTGAATATATGGGTGATGTGAGTAAGTGGTATTGGTGGATTTGTTGGTTAATTAATTATGGTTAATTATGAGTATTATATGATTAAAATATGAATTTTTGTGAATTTTATATTATCTGGTTTATTTAATTGACCGCTCATATGTGCTCGGATTTGAGATATTTCAATTTCTATATGATCAGGATAAAATGTAGTTTATTTGGATATTTTGTATCGATTTATGGAATGTTAGATGATTTTATAATCGATTTACAGATTTAATTGCGTATATTTGTATTTATTTATTAATTATTTGATCTTTTTGGAAACCGTCCACTCGTGACGGAGCAACGATCTTATTCCCGAAAGTTTCGAGAAAACTCACCTTTAGCCTAATTTGAATATTCCGGACATTTTTCGTGTTTTGACTTTTTCGATCCGGAGTACGGTTTTTCCCGGAGTCGGTCCGGCGGAGTTTTGCGGGTATTTGAATTGTTGATAATTATCCAGTTTGTCTCGATAAACGTGAAACTAGATATTTTGATTCATCCTTATCTTGTAATAATTGCAGTGGGACCCGCATACTAATGACTGATTTAAAAAGCCCCGTTTTGATGATTATCTTGAAAACCAGTACCGATTGGACCCCGTTTTATTATATAAAGCTATTAAATACGTATTTTCATGTCATAAACGATCCAAAGGGGTACCAATTATTTGTAAATATAAATAGACCTTTCTAGAGCTGATTTTCACCCGTAAAATCATTCCACCAGTTTCTCTGCACGAATACCGAGAGAAACCGAGCGGTGTTCTTCGTGTTCTTCATAATCAAACGAGGATTTGAAGGTGTTATTGGAGTCAGAATCAAGCGTGCAAATAGTCAAATCGAAGATATCGAAGAGTAGAACTCTAATCAATCATCAAAAACAACCTGAGATTCACAGGTAGGGAGTAATTGAAGTTTTAAAATTCGAATTATTATATTTTTAAAGATGAATTTTTGTAAACGATCTTGTTTGATTGTTTTGATGCTTCTATGTTGTAGAGCGTGTTTTTCTCGTCGTTTTGGTATATTATATGTCAGAAACGGAGTTCAATAACATGTAGAAAAGCCGGTTTAATTCTTAAATACGTGTTCTTGGTGTTCTTAGTGTGTTTTGAATGTTTTGGCCGGAATATTGATGGAATAGACCTGGGTACGTGTAAATCATGTCCACAGATAGATCGTGGAGTAAGGAATTCGTGTATGTGGTCAGATTGGACAACGGAGGCGAGATAAGCTCGCCGGGTTCTGGAAAACAACCGCCGTCGGCGGTTTTTGTTTAAGTTTTTCCGGCCAAACGGCCGATCCTTTGATAAAACCGATTGCACGAGTGGATTCCTGAGAGGGAGTAGAGCGGATCTGCACCTTTTCGTTCAGTTCTGGGCACCGAAACGCCGTCTCCGGCGGCCAGGGGCGGCGCCGGTGGCAAATTGCCGCTTGGCCCCCCAGCTTTCGGAGATGGTGGACTTTAGTCCCTGGACTTTTGGTATTTGCAAATTGGTTCCCCTTGAAGTTTCAAAAACTTATGTTTTAAACCTTGAGGTTTTAAAATGTTTTAAATCGTATATATTTAATTATTTTAAATTCTAAAATTGTTTTTAATTATTTATTTTAATTCCGAAAATTGTTTTTAATTAATTGTTTATTCAAAAATAAATCTAAATTAGTTTATTAATTACTTTTAATTAGTAATTAATTATTTTAATTGGTCAATTAATTCAAATATTAATTGATTAATCAATTTAATTAATTATTAATTGATTTTAATTGATTAATTAATTGGATTTAATTATCCTTTTTGATTTAAAAATTCCGAAAATAGTTTCGAGCTTTAAAATATTTTTCCAAATTATATTCAAGGCTCGATAATTGGTTATGAATGATTTCAAGTCCAATTTCAAGTATTTGGGACTTGATTATTTATTCGAAAAGTGATTCTTTTATCGATTTTAATTCCTAAAAATGTTTAAAAATTCCAGAAAATTCCCGAAAAATCATTTTTAACCCAAGAGTTGATTTGATATCAATTGGGGTGGGAAACCTTATGTGCTATATGAAGATTACTATCTATTTGATGTGTTATGTGCCGATAGAGAGTAAGAAAACAGTTTTGTTCATAACTTTTGACTCGTAATTCAGAATGGAGTGAAACGAAAAAGGGATTAAAGCTTATAAAGTCTATTTTAATGTGACATAATAATATGATGGAGTCGAGAATGTGAATAATTGTTGTTAAATGTGCACAATGTGATTATATGTTATTTGATTGCTATTAATTGATGATTACGTGATATACATGTTTATTCATGATAGTATACACGTGTGATAAAAGATTTGGATGACATAGTGTCGTGAGTTGATTGATATTGGATAAGAATATATGGATTATAGTAATTGGATCTTGTGGGTTGATTATTGATTGAGATAGGATAACAGGTGGATAGTCTAATAAATAGACGAGACGATGTCGGATTTTCGATAGGATTCATATGATAAGTGATTGGTAATATGTTATGTGGAATATGACTTGACTATATGGTAGAGTCAAAGCATGATTACGTGTTAAGCGATATGTGATAAGTTTAAAGGGGTATATAAGTGGGTATCGATATACGTGATATGTATATGCGATATATTGTTTAGTGACTATAGTATTATCTTATTCTCGTAAAGGATTTGGAGGAGACGTGTACGCTCGAAGACGTCAGAAAGTCGGAATGGTATTGCAAAGCGAATAAGGGATGAATCGAGTAAACGAAGCGATGTGGCGAATAGAGTATAGCCAGAGATGGTCTAGAGACTATGATATGCATAGATTGTGAAAGTGGAAAGATGAGATAGAGATGTGAGACTGGAGTCAGATTTAAGGCAAGTATCCTAAACCTTTCTCTTGGATATATTGCAAATATTCTGATCCATTCCTTTGGTATATGTTTCAAGTATTCATACCTTTCTTTCCAATGTTCGAAAGTGCGAGTATTCTGACCCATTCTTTCTAATCTTCAAGTTTCTAAAGAATTTCCGTTTTACAAATTAATTCGAAGTTCAGATTGTCATTGAAGCATGTGTTGCTCAGTGATAGTTAGAGCTTTGAATGAATTGGGATCTTCTTGATTATTCAACCCGCCATTGTCATGCTGGTTTAGCAGGCTAAATTCAGTTGCTTAGCCGATAATGGAGGATACTGAATAGTTGAGGATTTCCTGAACTGTGATTTATGAAATGATGGATCATGATTTATGAATAGATTATTATCAAAGTTTGAATTGGAATTATTCTGTTGTTGATGATATTTATGATGATGTTCTGTTGATTTACATTGGCTTCTTGAATTGAATTAAAGAATTGGATTATTGTTTTTATATAAACCTGTGGACCAGATTCGTGGTCATGTTAGGCCAATGAGTGCCTTGGATCCAGTGATAGAGCATGGCGGGGCCTGCTCGGGGTTAGTGCGGAACTGATCAGCTGCCTAACCTTGGTTTTAATTAAAATGTGATAGTCCAATTCAATAATTCTTTGGAAAGATTGAATTTCTCAGTTTAAATGCTGCAAGGTATTGTAAATCATTCTATACAATACCATGAACTCCTGAACTCAGGTTGAATCCTCTTATATCTTGAACTCGTGAACTTCTATTATATCATTTCAGAACTATCATTGTTTATTATTACTTGCTGAGCATTGTTGCTCACCCTTGCTATTCCTTTCTAACCATTTCAGAAAGGCTTAAAGATGAGATGATTGATTTAGATTGTGAGTAAAGCTAATGCTAGGCGAGGAGACAGAGTTGAGGATCCAGTGGTCGAGGAGTGTTCAGGAAAGTTGATGAGGTTGGTGCAAGCTGGAATAGTTGACAGTGATTCTTCTTATCGAAGATGATCTGATTTGGTAAGAGATGTTGTGTAATAATAGTGGTAGATTCTAATTTCAATACTGTAACCTGGATGCGATCCTGTTGCTTTTAGGGGGGTTAAATGTTCTCTTTCGAATCATTTATTAAAGTTTAAATGTTCTCTTGAAATTCTCTTATTATGGCTTTCAAGTTACAAATTCAGGTTTTGAAATCATTTGATTTATGTTCTTTTTCAAATATCTTTTGGTTTTAAATTCTTTTGATTTTTCATTATATAAAAAAAAAAATATATACAGGTTTCAAAAGTGTTTAAAAATGGGTTTTATGTGGTGACGTCAGAATCCAGGCCCCCGGATTCTCGGACTGTCACAGTTGGTATCAGAGCAACAGGTTACAAGTTATTGGAATTTGAATATAGATTATAGTTTTAAGTTTTATATAGGATAGACGTTGTGTGACCTCATATCGAGGTATTGTGAGACTATTTGGACATAGTCTAGAGAGGTGAGTGAAGCATAGAGTCTAGTTAGATGATCAAGTTAAGTGTGGACATTTAAAGAGATTAGGATTCTTAAGTTTAGACATATGATTTCTAGTATGTTGATTAATTGAGATGGTGAATTGTGGAAAAGGTCAGTATTAGACCTATATAGAAGAGTTTGATAGTGAATGATTGAATTGAGAATGGTGAAAATGCAGAGTTCAGAGTATTCTGACTATACTGCATATTTGAAATTGGATTATTGTATTGATTTAAGGATGATATAAATGCATGGTTCATAGTATGTTGACCATGTCAGATATTTGGAAGATGTATATTGTTTTGAGTGAAGATATGAAGAGTAAGTGTAGAGTATGAGTTGTATTGGATTAGAAGGAGAGATTGGGAGATAGAGGTTGATAGGTGAGAAGTGAATGATAGAGAGTACGTGGAATTGAGTCCAGTTATTAGAGATGATGTCTACGAGTAAGTTAGAACGTTAGTCCTCGACGACAACGCTTCGAGCTAATCGGGATTTCAAATGGCATCAAGGTGGGCCCATAACCCACAGGTTGATGATCCAGACAATCGAAGATACGTTACGTGTTTGTGCTATGGATTTCAAAGGCAACTGGGATAAAGTAGAAGAACGTGAACTACTTGGGCCAGACTTATTACGAACGATAACGTCTACGATGACATCTTACGAGGCTATTACGAGTCAAATCGATTGATTATCAAGAACGTTGAAAAGAAGACATACGACGGACAATGATTTATTGAAGCAGAGCGAAAATCTGAGAAGACCTTGGCAATACCTCTCTTCAACTAAAGATTCTTTTGATTGTTTTCTCATCAGTGAGATATTATCATGATATCTTTTCTACAAAAGTTTTGATAAATGAGATCTTAATTTCTCAAATTCTAAGATGACATTGATATTGACTATTGGTGTGAGTTGGTATTGATTTGATGGGTGATAAAGGTTTGATGTGAAAAGACAGTGATGTTCCTTGATATTGTTTGATACTTCATGACATTCCTTGATATTCTTTTATATTTCTTGATATTCTTGATATTTTTTACATTTCTTCACGATATTTGATATTCCTTGACAATCTCTGATATTCCTTGATATTTCTTCCATCTGATTGGGATGAACAACCCTACGTATAGGGGACACAAGGTATACCTGTCTGTGTGATAGGAGTTGGATGGGACGCCATCACTTGTGTGTGTTGTGATTACAAGAAGGTTAACAACCTTTAGTAGTGTCTAAAATGGACACGCAACATTAAGTTCGTTTGATCGTAATGATCTCCCAGTCACTCTTTTATTCCAATGTGACCTATTCTGAAAACATCTTGTTCTATTATGAAATTCTCAAAGATTGATTCTTGGGAAATGAAGTTTGCAATTGTGAAGGCTTTGATTCTCCTATTTCTTTAACTTTAAAGGTATGCCAAAGTTGATTAAGGGCGGATGAGCATGTGATATTATGAAGCGTGCACAATGATTTTACAAATGATACGTTTTAGTTTTCTTCGCGGATTCCGAGGGCGGAATCCTTATAAGGGGGGTAGAATGTAATATCCCATATTATTAAATTTAGAATTGATTATTATAAATCTATTTGTCTAAATATTATTGTTGGCTTTAGTTGAAAAGTGAATTGATTATGTGAATAGTTTTATGTGATTATACTTGTTTTGTGGATTGATATGGATTTTACAAAATTATGCGTCCTCCTTCTTTCTCTGATTCCGAGGACGGAATCCCTATAAGGAGGGTAGATTGTAATGACCCGGATTTTTAAAAATATTTTTATTAATATTATAAATGATTTTCTTAAAAAGAAAGGAATAAGATTTAATATTTTATTCCAGTTTAATGAGTTTTCAAGGTTTTATATTTAAACCCCGGGTTATTGTGTTATTGATAAATAATTGTATTTTCAAAACTGATTTTCATATATTGTTTTGAAAATTCTGTATGAATATTATGTGAATATATGGGTGATGTGAGTAAGTGGTATTGGTGGATTTGTTGGTTAATTAATTATGGTTAATTATGAGTATTATATGATTAAAATATGAATTTTTGTGAATTTTATATTATCTGGTTTATTTAATTGACCGCTCATATGTGCTCGGATTTGAGATATTTCAATTTCTATATGATCAGGATAAAATGTAGTTTATTTGGATATTTTGTATCGATTTATGGAATGTTAGATGATTTTATAATCGATTTACAGATTTAATTGCGTATATTTGTATTTATTTATTAATTATTTGATCTTTTTGGAAACCGTCCACTCGTGACGGAGCAACGATCTTATTCCCGAAAGTTTCGAGAAAACTCACCTTTAGCCTAATTTGAATATTCCGGACATTTTTCGTGTTTTGACTTTTTCGATCCGGAGTACGGTTTTTCCCGGAGTCGGTCCGGCGGAGTTTTGCGGGTATTTGAATTGTTGATAATTATCCAGTTTGTCTCGATAAACGTGAAACTAGATATTTTGATTCATCCTTATCTTGTAATAATTGCAGTGGGACCCGCATACTAATGACTGATTTAAAAAGCCCCGTTTTGATGATTATCTTGAAAACCAGTACCGATTGGACCCCGTTTTATTATATAAAGCTATTAAATACGTATTTTCATGTCATAAACGATCCAAAGGGGTACCAATTATTTGTAAATATAAATAGACCTTTCTAGAGCTGATTTTCACCCGTAAAATCATTCCACCAGTTTCTCTGCACGAATACCGAGAGAAACCGAGCGGTGTTCTTCGTGTTCTTCATAATCAAACGAGGATTTGAAGGTGTTATTGGAGTCAGAATCAAGCGTGCAAATAGTCAAATCGAAGATATCGAAGAGTAGAACTCTAATCAATCATCAAAAACAACCTGAGATTCACAGGTAGGGAGTAATTGAAGTTTTAAAATTCGAATTATTATATTTTTAAAGATGAATTTTTGTAAACGATCTTGTTTGATTGTTTTGATGCTTCTATGTTGTAGAGCGTGTTTTTCTCGTCGTTTTGGTATATTATATGTCAGAAACGGAGTTCAATAACATGTAGAAAAGCCGGTTTAATTCTTAGATACGTGTTCTTGGTGTTCTTAGTGTGTTTTGAATGTTTTGGCCGGAATATTGATGGAATAGACCTGGGTACGTGTAAATCATGTCCACAGATAGATCGTGGAGTAAGGAATTCGTGTATGTGGTCAGATTGGACAACGGAGGCGAGATAAGCTCGCCGGGTTCTGGAAAACAACCGCCGTCGGCGGTTTTTGTTTAAGTTTTTCCGGCCAAACGGCCGATCCTTTGATAAAACCGATTGCACGAGTGGATTCCTGAGAGGGAGTAGAGCGGATCTGCACCTTTTCGTTCAGTTCTGGGCACCGAAACGCCGTCTCCGGCGGCCAGGGGCGGCGCCGGTGGCAAATTGCCGCTTGGCCCCCCAGCTTTCGGAGATGGTGGACTTTAGTCCCTGGACTTTTGGTATTTGCAAATTGGTTCCCCTTGAAGTTTCAAAAACTTATGTTTTAAACCTTGAGGTTTTAAAATGTTTTAAATCGTATATATTTAATTATTTTAAATTCTAAAATTGTTTTTAATTATTTATTTTAATTCCGAAAATTGTTTTTAATTAATTGTTTATTCAAAAATAAATCTAAATTAGTTTATTAATTACTTTTAATTAGTAATTAATTATTTTAATTGGTCAATTAATTCAAATATTAATTGATTAATCAATTTAATTAATTATTAATTGATTTTAATTGATTAATTAATTGGATTTAATTATCCTTTTTGATTTAAAAATTCCGAAAATAGTTTCGAGCTTTAAAATATTTTTCCAAATTATATTCAAGGCTCGATAATTGGTTATGAATGATTTCAAGTCCAATTTCAAGTATTTGGGACTTGATTATTTATTCGAAAAGTGATTCTTTTATCGATTTTAATTCCTAAAAATGTTTAAAAATTCCAGAAAATTCCCGAAAAATCATTTTTAACCCAAGAGTTGATTTGATATCAATTGGGGTGGGAAACCTTATGTGCTATATGAAGATTACTATCTATTTGATGTGTTATGTGCCGATAGAGAGTAAGAAAACAGTTTTGTTCATAACTTTTGACTCGTAATTCAGAATGGAGTGAAACGAAAAAGGGATTAAAGCTTATAAAGTCTATTTTAATGTGACATAATAATATGATGGAGTCGAGAATGTGAATAATTGTTGTTAAATGTGCACAATGTGATTATATGTTATTTGATTGCTATTAATTGATGATTACGTGATATACATGTTTATTCATGATAGTATACACGTGTGATAAAAGATTTGGATGACATAGTGTCGTGAGTTGATTGATATTGGATAAGAATATATGGATTATAGTAATTGGATCTTGTGGGTTGATTATTGATTGAGATAGGATAACAGGTGGATAGTCTAATAAATAGACGAGACGATGTCGGATTTTCGATAGGATTCATATGATAAGTGATTGGTAATATGTTATGTGGAATATGACTTGACTATATGGTAGAGTCAAAGCATGATTACATGTTAAGCGATATGTGATAAGTTTAAAGGGGTATATAAGTGGGTATCGATATACGTGATATGTATATGCGATATATTGTTTAGTGACTATAGTATTATCTTATTCTCGTAAAGGATTTGGAGGAGACGTGTACGCTCGAAGACGTCAGAAAGTCGGAATGGTATTGCAAAGCGAATAAGGGATGAATCGAGTAAACGAAGCGATGTGGCGAATAGAGTATAGCCAGAGATGGTCTAGAGACTATGATATGCATAGATTGTGAAAGTGGAAAGATGAGATAGAGATGTGAGACTGGAGTCAGATTTAAGGCAAGTATCCTAAACCTTTCTCTTGGATATATTGCAAATATTCTGATCCATTCCTTTGGTATATGTTTCAAGTATTCATACCTTTCTTTCCAATGTTCGAAAGTGCGAGTATTCTGACCCATTCTTTCTAATCTTCAAGTTTCTAAAGAATTTCCGTTTTACAAATTAATTCGAAGTTCAGATTGTCATTGAAGCATGTGTTGCTCAGTGATAGTTAGAGCTTTGAATGAATTGGGATCTTCTTGATTATTCAACCCGCCATTGTCATGCTGGTTTAGCAGGCTAAATTCAGTTGCTTAGCCGATAATGGAGGATACTGAATAGTTGAGGATTTCCTGAACTGTGATTTATGAAATGATGGATCATGATTTATGAATAGATTATTATCAAAGTTTGAATTGGAATTATTCTGTTGTTGATGATATTTATGATGATGTTCTGTTGATTTACATTGGCTTCTTGAATTGAATTAAAGAATTGGATTATTGTTTTTATATAAACCTGTGGACCAGATTCGTGGTCATGTTAGGCCAATGAGTGCCTTGGATCCAGTGATAGAGCATGGCGGGGCCTGCTCGGGGTTAGTGCGGAACTGATCAGCTGCCTAACCTTGGTTTTAATTAAAATGTGATAGTCCAATTCAATAATTCTTTGGAAAGATTGAATTTCTCAGTTTAAATGCTGCAAGGTATTGTAAATCATTCTATACAATACCATGAACTCCTGAACTCAGGTTGAATCCTCTTATATCTTGAACTCGTGAACTTCTATTATATCATTTCAGAACTATCATTGTTTATTATTACTTGCTGAGCATTGTTGCTCACCCTTGCTATTCCTTTCTAACCATTTCAGAAAGGCTTAAAGATGAGATGATTGATTTAGATTGTGAGTAAAGCTAATGCTAGGCGAGGAGACAGAGTTGAGGATCCAGTGGTCGAGGAGTGTTCAGGAAAGTTGATGAGGTTGGTGCAAGCTGGAATAGTTGACAGTGATTCTTCTTATCGAAGATGATCTGATTTGGTAAGAGATGTTGTGTAATAATAGTGGTAGATTCTAATTTCAATACTGTAACCTGGATGCGATCCTGTTGCTTTTAGGGGGGTTAAATGTTCTCTTTCGAATCATTTATTAAAGTTTAAATGTTCTCTTGAAATTCTCTTATTATGGCTTTCAAGTTACAAATTCAGGTTTTGAAATCATTTGATTTATGTTCTTTTTCAAATATCTTTTGGTTTTAAATTCTTTTGATTTTTCATTATATAAAAAAAAAAATATATACAGGTTTCAAAAGTGTTTAAAAATGGGTTTTATGTGGTGACGTCAGAATCCAGGCCCCCGGATTCTCGGACTGTCACAGACTTGATCAGTACAAGAAAGGTACATCACCTGAAATGTCAAGTCTCAGAGGTATTCAACTTATCACTTTACTTCACTGCAGGTAGATCACATACTATATTTTCTATAAGGTATTACTTCTTTCATGAGCATGTCTATCGTATTTTTTGAATGAATTCATGAGTATTAAATTGTCTATACATAGGACTTGTGAATTTATTTAAATATCATGTACCTCGTGCTTTTTGCTATTATATGTGATTGCCATGTTTATTGTTTTGCATGCTTTGATGGTGATCATATGTTTTAGCATGAGTATTTGTTATTTCAAATTATTTAAATTATGGTGCATGACAATCAAGTGACTTATTTGTTCATGATTTAAATGATTAGATATGACATGAAGCATGACTTAATTATGTTATTTTTTCTTGAACTATACTTCTTTAACAATTGGTATCTAGTAGAGAACTTTGTCATAATTTGGTCGTGATATATCTGTATTTGTGAACATACTTAGGATTATTTCCTAGGTTGAATTCATTTTTATAGGTATTAAATCTGAAGCATGACTTATTTGTTTCTAGACTTGTGACTTGTATCAGTAATTGGTATGTGGTTAGAATCTAGTTAGAATTTAGTCATGATATACTAGTATTTATGGAGTTACTTAGATTCTCTCTAGGCTGAATCTATTTATATTAGTTTATATATATGAAGCATAGCTATTTGTGTTAGATATTTGATGATTTATTAATTGATATTTTGTTTCATGTCTAACTGCATTAGTTGTGATACTTTTAGTGTTAGTGATATTTTTGCATGCTTATATGTGGATCACTAATATTAATTGTTAATATTTTTCTGCGAGGAGTTGTGTGAGTTCACTTGTGTTTAATGATTATCTATATAAGACTCGTGAACTTTTCTTCAACTTTCCCTCGGGCTTGCGAATATCTTTGTATGATTGTCATGATTTTAGTTGTTATTTGCTTATCTGATAATTATATAATATTTCGTAAGTAATTTTTATTTCATCTTAGTTAAATTGTGATCCATGACAATTATATGCTTATTTGTTTCATGATTGACTTTGATAGAATAATAGAAGCATGATTAATTCATTTTTGAAATATTTAATTGGTATCTATTTCTGATGCTTTATTGATGTTTTATTTGTGAATTGATTGTGATGTATTGGCACTGGTGAAATATTGTTGCATATTTCTTAAAACCACTAGTGCAAATATATATTAGGTGTTTAATATTCTGAGTACAAGGGAGACAACAAAATCTTTATTTTGTCTCATATTTATGTTCTGGAGTGGTGAGTTTCTTCAAAGAAATTTTCTTATCAATTGATTTCAACAATTGGTATCCACTACTCTATTTCATAAATATTTCTTAGAATATTTTGCATCTATACATGTAGCGTCATAGGACGAGACATTGATTATCTTGTATTTGTGTACTTGGTGATCTTTGTCACTTGCAGCGTCTGTTTTGACGATGTGCTAGTATGAGGCTTTTTCACTAATTAGTGTGGCGAGTGCTTTATACACTGTAGCGCATAAATTTTCTTGTTTTCTTTTTAAATTGTAGTGAGAAACAAGAGTCTGTGTCTTTTTCAAAGACTAGTTCATTTAAACTTTTATGCATAGATTCAGACTCTCGTACTCAAACAAGTTTTTAATGGAAAACTTTGATTCTTTCATCAGTTGTGATTGTCATTCTTTATGCAAATCATTTTTACAATCACAACTGATTCATTTTTTCTCAAAAGATTAAATGCAATTGCTCTCATTCAAAATCATAGATTTTCTAAAATGCATTTATATCTCCTTCTGTTCTTCGAAACTTAATCAGCCTCTTGGCTTTCCTAGATAGTCATAAGGTTGAAAACCAACAATCTTTATCCCAGACTATAAAATCAAATTCAGAACACATCCCAACTTTCCCCCTGGAGTAATAAGGAACTTTTCAAACAAAAAGTCAATGAGGGAGAAACTGTACTCGTTGCAGCAAATAAGGATGTGAGGGATAGTGTACCCACAGCTCTACCTCTCAAGATGAAAAGGTGTTTTCAAAATTGAGGTAACTGTTGCTCATCTGTATTCTCCCAAAAGAATATAGAGCTGAAAAGGCAATTAAACAGTCTCTGGAATCATTCTCTCAACAGGATGAGTCCATTGAAATTCGCTCGTCAGCCAGAGCATCTTGTATTGAGTCAAGCACATCATCAGTAATCACTCTGATGAAGAGCCTAAACAGAAAATATTATGGACACAATACAAGAGAGTGCACAATAAGGTTAAAGGTTTTGTTCCAGAAGCAACTTCTTCATTCACCATTTTACGGTAAATAAGATGGTTGATGCCTTTACAGGTGTAAGGAGGAAACGAGGATCTCAATTGCCAAATCTTCAGGATTCTCGTCTCCCTCCCCAGATAAGAACAGATCTGGATCCAATCGGAATGGATTTCCTATTTATAGGAGATCGGCAACTCTCTGACTATGAGTCAATTTATTGATGAGTCGGTTGAGGATCGGGGATTTGCGAAACCCCATTGCACCGCCAGTGACCTCTCTTGAAGGGACTATGGTGATTTTCTCATGCAGGTACAGAAGACCATACTTTGAGTGCTGAGAGAAACACTGTGAGCCAAACACTGAGAGTTAAACACTTGGTGAGTATCTGAGAAGAACCAGTGAGATATCAGAATGAGAAATATGTGAGCATGAGTGAGTGCAAACACATAGGATTTTGAGAAGAGTGAAACACTTGTGAGGTACATATAATAATAATTGGCATTGAAAGTTCACAAGTTGTTGAAAGAATTGACGGAAGCAACTACGGTTCATTCCATTTCACGGTGTGAACTTGTGGTTGATGATTCTCTTGAATCAAGTGTCTTCACAGACATTGAGGAGGACTTAGGCCTTTGCCATAATTAAGCCTTTGTCTAACCTCCCAGAGCAAACAACTCTGGATCCTTAATTGGATAAGCCACTTAGTGGTTGGCAACTTGTGGACCATGATTCGGATTTATCTGATGAGTCTATAGGGACTGGGAATTACGAACTCCCATTGCACCACCGGTGACCCCCTTTAAGGGTGGCTAAGGTGATTTTCTTGCAGGTACTCAGCATTTTGGAAGCTCAGTATTTGTGTGGAGGGATACACTTACAGAACTCGTGAGTGACACCCTTACCCAAAAACCGAGAGAAAATTGAGTGTTGAGTGATACACCTGCAGAACATTTTAGTGAGACACCCACTAATTACCAAATTTATACCTAAAGACAAAGTGGATGTTGTTACTGGAATGTCAGTTTTTATTCCTTACTTTTCCGTTTGGAACCTATTCTTTCAGCATAGGGACCAACCCAATCAAAGTAAACCCTTCTTCTGAACTCTTTCTTCGACCCCAGCTTTAGCGTTGTTTAGTTCTCTATGGGGAGATTATCTTTTGGTACAGGAAGTATTGTACACGTTCCTTGACCTATTTGATACCACATATCCTTGGAGGATTCCACAACTAAGGGGGAGAATATATTTAGGGGGAGAATATATGAAAGGGGGAAGAAAAAGTAAGTTAGATTTCTTCTATTGTCTACAACTAAGGGGGATTAAACTACTCTTTAGTTGTGTACTACTGAGGGGGAGATTCTTCTTTCAACTAAGGAGGAGGATTGATCTTTCATCTAAGGGGAGACAACTACTTATCACTAAGGGGAACCTGATCAAGGTAACGGGAGGAGAAGTATAAGGTGATACATCTATTCTTCAGTAAGTGGTAGACAGGAACTTATTCATTACCACTGGAGAATTCAATAAAGCTGCTGATTATTCTTTGCATAATGGAATGTTTTGAATTCTCTTCAAGATAGACTATGAGGATTATCTGGCAGGTAAGCAAAAACCAGAGAAATGAAGGTGATATGCACATCTGTTATTTCTATTCATGAAATCTGGAAATGTATTATATGATCCAGAAACTTTGTAGCATTATTTACTAGTCCAGGACTTTACTTTTTCTAGTGTTAGTTGAGTTATCCTCCAGAGGATTTGCTTGTTATGATTAACAAACAAATAGGGGGAGATTGTAAGTCTAAATGTAAAGACAACCCTATCTGTTACATAGGGATGATAACTCAACAATAGAACAAGGACAAGTAAATAACACTACGCCTGCACCGGAATCGGAAGATACGAAGACAAAGGTTGAAGAAGCCATCTACAGTCTTGAAGGAATAAGTTCACTGGAAGAAGTTCATTAATATGTTCATGCCTCAGTGAAGAATAAAGATTGAAGTATTCAAGATTGTGGAAGCAATGAAGATGTTGTCCAAGTACTCGAAAGATTTCAGTGCAACCCCTGAAGCAAGATATTTCTATATATCTTGGTTGGTTATTTATAATCAACAAACTGAAGCATAAACTAACCCGGAACCGACTGATCAATGGTTGCTGACAAAGACGGTACAATGTTCAACTTCAGTGTTAGTCGCTTGTGAACCAGACCAGTGCACTAAGCGTTAGCACGTACGGAGCTTTGCAAAGTATTTATCGATCGAAGAATTGATCCAGTCATATCAAGTCATTTGTTCCAAAGCCAAGTCAAGCCAAATTAAATGCCAGCTATGCCAAAGCTTACTGCTCAAATGCCATATGTCAAAGCTTCCACAGAAAGCCATATCAGGAAGTGACATTTTATATATGTGTGCACTTATATATTTGTATATGTACAAATATAATTATATATGTATATATGTATATTTAATTAAATATAATATATATAATATATATATGTATATATGTTTTTAAACATATGTATATGTATATTTATATGTATATATATTTAAATAAATATATATGTATATAGTATATGTATTTATATTTTACATAAACATTTATATATTTAAGTGTATATATATATATTATATTATGTGCATAAATATGTGTATATTTATATCTATAGATAATTATATATATATCCCTATATATATTTATATTTATATTTACATATAATTTTATGTATATTATATATATTTAAATATATGAGAATATATTTAAATATATGTATATATATATATTACTATATGTTTATATAAATATTATTTATATACATTTATATATATATCTTTATTTATACATATATTTATATAATATTATGAATATAATATAAATATATGGATGGAGCAAACTCAAGTCAATCTCAGTCAAAGGAGTGATAACAAGGAAAGCTTTTACAATGGTGGAGCAACTTTTGACTAAGTCAAAAGACACTATGGTGGAAGCTATGTGAGGAGCAACATTTGACCAAAGTCAACAGCTCTTCCTCACTTAGAAAATTCTCTAAGTATCATCACAAGTGAAGACAATGCACTCTTGAGGAGCAAACTTTGACCAAGTCAAAGTTCGTCCCCAAGTGATGAGAGAGAACAAGGAAGCTATGTGAGGAGCAACATTTGACCGAAGTCAACAGCTCTTCCTCACTTAGAAAATTCTCTAAGTATCATCACAAGTGAAGACAATGCACTCTTGAGGAGCAAACTTTGACCAAGTCAAAGTTCGTCCCCAAGTGATGAGAGAGAACAAGGAAGCTATGTGAGGAGCAACATTTGACCAAAAGTCAAAGGCTCTTCCTCACTTAGAAAATTTTCTAAGTACATCACAATGGAGTATCCACACTCTTGAGGAGCAAACTTTGACCAAGTCAAAGTTCGTCCCCAAGAGATGAGAGAGAACAAGGGAGCACATTCACTATGGAGTTTCTTGGAGTTAGATTTATTTTGTTAAATCGAATCCGTCCAGGACGAACTCAAGTCGTCCAGGACGAACTCGTTAACCATGGTTAGTTTATGAAAGCCTATAAATATGTGATTGTGGTTCTCACAATTTACATCATCCTTCGGGATGGATGGCCAAGTGCTATGCACAAACTCTCTCAAATATACACACACCCTAGCCTAGTTTTGTACCATAAATATTTGTAGTGGATAGGGCTTGTAATATTTAGAGGAGTGGTCATTGTAGCCAACCTTCGGGTTTGGATTTGTAGCACCTTCGAGGTATTTATCAATATACAGATATACCTTGGAAAATATTGTGTGTTGGTTTAATATTTTCATATCCTCAGAAATCGACCCAATAAATATCCGGAACACGAAACCCATTACAGGACTGCAATTTATTTATCCGCAAGATTCGAAAGAATTTTAAATTGTAGTGAGTATCGTATTCAACCCCCCCTTCTACGATACTTTGGACCTAACAAGGAGTCTGTTTTTTTTAAGACAAGTTCATTTAAACCTTTTATGCATAGATTCAGACTCTCGTACTCAAACCAGTTTTTAATGGAAAACTTTGATTCTTTCATCGGTTGTGATTGTCATTCTTTATGCAAATCATTTTTACAGTCACAACTGATTCATTTTTCTCAAAAGATTAAATGCAATTGCTTTCATTCAAAATCATAGATTTTCTAAAGTGCATTTATATCTCATTCTGTTCTTCGGAACTTAATCAGCCTCTTGGCTTTCCTAGATAGTCATAAGGTTGAAAACCAACAATCTTTATCCCAGACTATAAAACCAAATTCAGAACACATCCCAACTTTCCCCCTGGAGTGATAAGGAATAACTTATTAGACTGAAAGTCGATGAGGGAGAAACTGTACTCGTTGCAGCAAATAAGGATGTGAGGGATAGTGTACCCACAGCTCTACCTTTCAAGAAGAAAAGGTGTTTTCAAACTTGAGGTAACTGTTGCTCATCTGTATTCTCTCAAAAGAATATAGAGCTGAAAAGGCAATAAAACAGTCTCTGGAATCATTCTCTCAACAGGATGAGTCCATTGAAATTCGCTCGTCAGCCAGAGCATCTTGTATTGAGTCAAGCACATCATCAGTAATCACTCTGATTAAGAGCCTAAACAAAAATCTTATGGACATAATACAAGAGAGTGCACAGTAAAGTTAAAGGTTTTGTTCCAGAAGCAACTTCTTCATTTACCATTTTACGGTAGATAAGATGGTTGATGCCTTTACAGGTGTAAGGAGGAAACGAGGATCTCAATTGCCAAATCTTCAGGATTCTCGTCTCCCTCCCCAGATAAGAACAGATCTGGATCCAATCGGAATGGATTTCCTATTTATAGGAGATTGGCAACTCTCTGACTATGAGTCAATTTATTGATGAGTCAGTTGAGGATCGGGGATTTACGAAACCCCATTGCACCGCCAGTGACCTCTCTTGAAGGGGCTATGGTGATTTTCTCATGCAGGTACAGAAGACCATACTTTGAGTGCTGAGAGAAACACTATGAGCCAAACACTGAGAGTTAAACACTTGGTGAGATTCTGAGAACATTCAGTGAGATATCAGAATGAGAAATATGTGAGCATGAGTGAGTGCAAACACATAGGAAATTGAGAAGAGTGAAACACTTGTGAGGTACATATAATAATAATTGGTATTGAAAACTCACATGTTGTTGAAAGAATTGACGGAAGCAACTACGGTTCATTCCATTTCATGGTGTGAACTTATGGTTGATGATTCTCTTGAATCAAGTGTCTTCACAGACATTGAGGAGGACTTAGGCCTTTGCCATAATTAAGCCTTTGTCTAACCTCCCAGAGCAAACAACTCTGGATCCTTAATTGGATAAGCCACTTAGTGGTTGGCAACTTGTGGACCATGATTCGGATTTATCTGATGAGTCTACAGGGACTGGGAATTACGAACTCCCATTGCACCACCGATGACCCCCTTTAAGGGTGGCTAAGGTGATTTTCTTGCAGGTACTCAGCATTTTGGAAGCTCAGTATTTGTGTGGAGGGATACACTTACAGAACTCGTGAGTGACACCCTTACCCAAAAACCGAGAGAAAATTGAGTGTTGAGTGATACACCTGCAGAACATTTTAGTGAGACACCTACTAATTACCAAATTTATACCTAAAGACAAAGTGGATGTTGTTACTGGAATGTCAGTTCTTATTCATTACTTTTCCGTTTGGAACCTATTCTTTCAGCATAGGGACCAACCCAATCAAAGTAAACCCTTTCTTCTGAACTCTTTCTTCGACCCCAGCTTTAGCGTTGTTTAGTTCTCTATGGGGAGATTATCTTTTGGTACAGGAAGTATTGTACACGTTCCTTGACCATATTTGATACCACATATCCTCGGAGGATTCCACAACTAAGGGGGAGAATATATTTAAGGGGAGAATATATGAAAGGGGGAAGAAAAAGTAAGTTAGCTTTCTTTAGTTGTCTACAACTAAAGGGGATTAAACTACTCTTTAGCTGTGTACTACTGAGGGGGATATTCTTCTTTCAACTAAGGAGGAGGATTGATCTTTCATCTAGGGAAGATAGCTACTTATAACTAAGGGGAACCTGATCAAGGTAACGGGAGGAGAAGTATAAGGTGATACAATTATTCTTCAGTAAGTGGTAGACAGGAACTTATTCATTACCACTGAAGAATTCAATGAAGCTGCTGATTGTTCTTTGCATAATGGAATGTTTTGAATTCTCTTCAAGACAGACTATGAGGATTATCTGGAAGGTAAGCAAGAACCAAGGAAATACAGGTGATATGCACATCTGTTGTCTCTATTCATGAAATCTGGAAATGTATTATATGATCCAGAAACTTTGTAGCATTATTTACTAGTCCAGGATTTTACTTTTTCTAGTGTTAGTTGAGTTATCCTCCAGAGGATTTGCTTGTTATGATTAACAAACAAATAGGGGGAGATTGTAAGTCTAAATGTAAAGACAACCCTATCTGTTACATAGGGATGATAACTCAACAATAGAACAGGACAAGTAAATAACACTACGCCTGCACCGGAATTGGAAGATACGAAGACAAAGGTTGAAGAAGCCATCTACAGTCTTGAAGGAATAAGTTCACTGGAAGAAGTTCATTAATATGTTCATGCCTCAGTGAAGAATAAAGATTGAAGTATTCAAGATTGTGGAAGCAATGAAGATGTTGTCCAAGTACTCGAAAGATTTCAGTGCAACCCCTGAAGCAAGATATTTCTATATATCTTGGTTGGTTATTTATAATCAACAAACTGAAGCATAAACTAACCCGGAACCGACTGATCAATGTTTGCTGACAAAGACGGTACAATGTTTAACTTCAGTGTTAGTCGCTTGTGAACCAGACCAGTGCACTAAGCGTCAGCACGTACGGAGCTTTGCAAAGTATTTATCGATCGAAGAATTGATCCAGTCATATCAAGTCATTTGTTCCAAAGCCAAGCCAAGCCTAGTCAAATGCCAGCTATGCCAAAGCTTACTGCTCAAATGCCATATGTCAAAGCTTCCACAGAAAGCCATATCAGGAAGTGACACTTTATATATGTGTGCACTTATATATTTGTATATGTACAAATATAATTATATATGTATATATATGTATATTTAATTAAATATAATATATATAATATATATGTATATATGTTTTTAAACATATGTATATGTATATTTATATGTATATATATTTAAATAAATATATATGTATATAGTATATGTATTTATATTTTACATAAACATTTATATATTTAAGTGTATATATATATATATTATATTATGTGCATAAATATGTGTATATTTATATCTATAGATAATTATATATATATCCCTATATATATTTATATTTATATTTACATATAATTTTATGTATATTATATATATTTAAATATATGAGAATATATTTAAATATATGTATATATATATTACTATATGTTTATATAAATATTATTTATATACATTTATATATATATCTTTATTTATACATATATTTATATAATATTATGAATATAATATAAATATATGGATGGAGCAAACTCAAGTCAATCTCAGTCAAAGGAGTGATAACAAGGAAAGCTCTTACTATGTGAGGAACAACATTTGACCGAAGTCAACAGCTCTTCCTCACTTAGAAAATTCTCTAAGTACATCACAGTGAAGACATAGCACTCTTGAGGCGCAACCTTTGACCAAAGTCAAAGTTCGTCCCCAAGAGATGAGAGATAACAAGGGAAGCATTACAATGGTGGAGCAAGTTCATATTTGCCTTAGAATTTCTCTAAGTCACCATATACCTCTTGCACACTCTATGGCGCAACATTTGACCAAGGCGCAAGGTTTGACCCGGGCGCAACATTTGACCCAGGCGCAACATTTGACCCGGGCGCAACATTTGACCGGTCAAATGTTGCTCCTCTACTACCAACTTCCCTTGGCACAACTTTTACAACTTAGAATTCATCTAAGTCATGCACACAAGGGAACACTGTGAAGGCGCAACCTTTGACCAAAGTCAAAGGCGCAACCTTTGACTTGTCAAAGTTGGCGCTAACAATTCTCTTGAATTGTTTTGTTCTAAGTTGAAGAACTCCACAGGGCACAGAAGGAAATCCCCTGGAGCGCAAACTTTGACCAAGTCAAAGTTTGCGCCTCCAATTCATTTGTCCAAGGCGCAACTTTCACTTGGTTGATTCTAAACCAAGTCCCAGCCTAAGGAATGCACTGTGAGGCGCCACTGTTGACTGAGGTGGCGCCAAGTTTGACCTCAAGTGGAGAAAGGACATACTTGAGCGCAACTTTGTGTTATATGTATATATATATATACATGTATATGAAAGTTGCGCCACCCCTGATACACACTGGAGTTAGTTTTATTTTTATAAAACGAATCCGTCCAGGACGAACTCAAGTCGTCCAGGACGAACTCGTTAACCATGGTTAGTTTATGAAAGCCTATAAATATGTGATTGTGGTTCTCACAATTCACATCATCCTTCGGGATGGATGGCCAAGTGCTTTGCACAAACTCTCTCAAATATACACACACCCTAGCCTAGTTTTGTACCATAAATATTTGTAGTGGATAGGGCTTGTAATATTTAGAGGAGTGGTCATTGTAGCCAACCTTCGGGTTTGGATTTGTAGCACCTTCGAGGTATTTATCAATATACAGATATACCTTGGAAAATATTGTGTGTTGGTTTAATATTTTCATATCCTCAGAAACCGACCCAATAAATATCCGGAACACGAAACCCATTACAGAACTGCAATTTGTTTATCCGCAAGATTCGAAAGAATTTTAAATTGTAGTGAGTATCGTATTCAACCCCCCTTCTACGATACTTTGGACCTAACATTAAAATACACTGAAAAATGCCACAAAATCCATCATTTCATAAAATCCAAACAAATCCATCAGCATTTGAATACCATCAGATTTTAATGGATTTTAAACAATCCCAATTGAATACCATCAGATTTTAAAACTTAATTTAAAATCCCAATTGAATACCACCAGATTTTGTAGCATAATTTAAAATCCCAATTGAATACCTCAAGATTTTAATGGATTTCAAACAATCCCAATCGAATACCCTCAGATTTCATGAATATAAAAAAATGCTTTAAAATTCCAATCCAATACACCCTTCTTCATTTTGCCTTTAAATACTGCATTTTCTCTTCTTTACAGTGGTTACATTTGAGTATCCAATTTAGTCGGTTACATATATATTATGTAACTTGGTGTAAATCTCTGTATTATTTGATTTATGGAAAAGCAGATGCTGAACAACAATGCCTCTACGGGTTTACAGATGGACATTGGGAAGTCAAAATTCCTGATGATCGATTCGGACTATGGTTTCCCCACCCGAGACCCGTCACTTATCTTGATAGGCACTTAAAAGACGAAAATTATTGGTTGGCGCATGTTTCAATTGAGAGCGAAAGTTGGCTATCTTCGATAGCTGATTACTACATTTCCGAGTTGGGACTGGATGTAAAAGAAAGGTATGGTATCTGCATTTTTGCATACTTAGTTCTCCCGTTTTTGGTGGTTTTGAGCAATTGAGTGATAGCTATTTATTAATTGTCCAGGGATAAGCTTCATGGTATGTTACTTGTACTTTGTACTTCTTCCCCTAGATGAAGCAACTGGATATGCAATGCCATCAACTGAGGACGATGAAGAATATATTGATTTTGCCTAATCCAAAAGGTAATAATCATTTTTGTTTTGGCTGTTTTTTTCTGTTATGAAATGGTCCAATTATGTGTCCTGTTAGCTGTCCAATGTAATTATTCTTTGATTTTATATTCCTAATAGTTGACTAATGAAACAAACACAATAACATTGACTTGGGTTTAGTGGAATTTGTATTATTTGAAGTAGAACGATATAAATGATTGTCTTTTTTGATGCTCGGTAGAAGAAATGATAAATTTTGATGGTGTCTTAATTTTGACGATTTTTGAGAGATTGTAACTTTATTGCATATAAGTTACTCCCTCCGTCCCCCTGAGTAGTATACATTGGGGGACGGGGACGCGGCACGGACTTTAATGCTCCTCTAAAGTGTAGTTGTATAATTTATTTTTAAAATTTTATTTTTCTGAATTAAAGTTTAGATGTTATATTTTTATTCAAAAAAAGAAAATCTCAAAAATAAGTTACGGAACTATGTTTTACAAGAGCATTGAAATGCGTGTCGAGCAGTTAAAAAGAAACGTATACAATTAAATGGGACAGAGGGAGTAAATGTTTGGGTGATTTTAGGTCGGTGGGTTAGTTTTTTTTTAGGTATAAGTCGGATGTTAAGTTGGGAGGTTTGCTGGTGTAATATTCGTAGTTTTTTTATATTTAATTGTTATATATATATATGTATATATTGTATAAATTTTTGAAAAAGTATTTTATTGTGCAATATTTTATTAGTATTTTATGATGCAAGTATTTTGTTTTGCAAACTTTTACTAAAATTTTAAATTGCAAGATTTTATTTTATTATGAAAGATATTATTACTATTTTATTGTGTAAGATTAAAAGTATGTTGATAATAAGATTTTATTAATGTTTGATTTATAAGGTTTTATTAATATTTATGTGGATCTAGTTTTAAATAGATTAAACATCCGTGTCCTATTTTTAATATATAAGATTTTCTTCAAATTCATATTTTATTATATTTAATTTATTATATTTTTCTATGACTTTACGAATTATATATGTGTGTATTTTATGCATCGGTAATATGTGTGGATGTGTTAAAAATGTGTTATCAGTGATATTTGTATTTGGCAAAGGTTTTTAATATTTATTTACTATGTATTAATTATTATATATTTTGATTTGGAAACAATTAAATTATTTAACTACCTTTATTCAATTAATTGATTGTTTGTGTACATTAAAATATTTTTATATAAAATGTTTTCTGTAAACAAAAGAAAAGAAATTTTGTTTAGTTCTTAATTATTTACTAAGTAATATTTTTACTCATGTTACTTGGATATCAGGTTTGGTCAGTTGGCAATGTGAGATTATAAATATCAGTATCAGTGTTGGCCAGTTGGGCAGAGTTATATTATATTTAATATATGCTAGTCACAAACCTTACTTGCATACTGTTAAAAATCATAGGATTACAAAGATTGTATTTTTATTGTCTAGTAGACTGATAATCTTTTATTTTTAAAATTGTGTAGGGTTACAAAGATTGTATTTTTATTGTCTAGTAGACTGATAATCTTTTATTTTTATGATTAAAATTGTGTGTAGGGTTCAGTGCTGCGAGTTATAAGTGATTGTTTTGTTAAGGTAAGATTACCTTTCGCACTTTCAGAATTGTTTCAAATGCTTTATACTGCTTTGTTATGAAAGTTTGGGATTGAGAAAATATTTTAGATATAAGGAATTCCCAGCTAGCTATGAATTATTTTAGAATTGTGAAAGTTTGGGATTGAGAAAATATTTTAGAATCATCGAATTTTGATAAGAATTGAATTTACTACAAATTTTACAAGACAGCTGATTTACGTGAATAAAACCCTACGAATTTTTGTAATAAAAACGAAGATAAAGGTTGGGCGGCTTGCACAAGATATAAAAGAATGAAGGAACACAATCAATATATAGAGAGTCTCGAAACCCCAATTCTTGACCTTCCCGTTATCCGAATACAAGTCTGGTCCATATTTTAGGCCCACTATCCTAATCATAATCCAATTCTAATCCTTTATTAATATTATTAATCAATTAATATTATTCTAAAAAATACGAGATATTACATTCTACCCTCCTTAAAAAAATTTGGTCCCCAAATTCTCCCAAATCCATTCTCCAAAATCCTATCTTAAAATCATGACACATAACTGAAAACTCATTAATCATAGATAAGTCAAACTTAAACCTCGTTCCACAGATCGCACACTAGTCCCATACCTAACACACCCCAAAGGACAGCCTGCTCTGGATACCAACTATAATAGCCTGATTTTTCGGACTATTATCATTCTATCAAATAATAGAAATCCAAATTTAATTCCATAAATAATATAAAGAAAGTCACATAATATCATAAATCAATCTCTCAAAAATCCCAATTCTGAAATTGAACATAAAACTAATATCCTTCCTTCATGGAGACGCAGCTTCTAAAATGACTGAAAATAAAATATAATCATTATTATTATACTCTAGCCCACTCCAATCAAATCAAACTCCAAAGCCGTGCCAATAACATTAACCTGAAATTTGTAAGTCGTGAGCTACACAGCCCAGTAACAAAACAAATTCGACCAACTGACCAAAAACTTTTAAGGCTTGATAAAGTTCACAATTTCATAACCAAGAATCATAAATCATAATTTCATAATTTCATAAAGTAAATTCCACAGTTCGTTAGGCCACTAATACCCGGTGGTACGGTATCACAGGTTCATAGGTGTCAATAATGCGCCCCTTACTAAGGTATCATAAATTGTGCCAAGCACGCCCTAGTAAGGTATCATAATCTAGTTCCGGAACTATACGCAATTACTAACAGGTTCATAATTCATAGCTAGCTGGGAATTCCTTATATCTAAAATATTTTATCAATCCCAAACTTTCACAACAAAGCAGTATAAAGCATTTGAAACAATTCTGAAAGTGCGAAAAATAATCTTACCTTAACAAAACAATCACTTATAACTCGCAGCACTGAACCCTACACAGATTTTTGATCATAAAAATAAAGGATTATCAGTCTGCTAGACAATAAAAATGCAATTTTTCTAACCCTATGATTTCTAACAGTAGGCAAGTAAGATTTCGGCCTATCATATATTAAATATAATATAATATAACCCTGCCCAACTGACCAACACTGATACTGATATTTATAATATGACACTGCCAAACTGACCAAACCTGATATCCAAGGAACATGAGTAAAATATTACTTAGTAAATAATTAAGAACTAAACAAAATTTCTTTTCTTTTGTTTCCTGAAAACATCACACAAAAATCAATTAAATGAATATTCGTAGTTTTTAGGTTGATTACAATGCCTGTTAGTTGAAATGAATGTAAATTGTGTATAAGTTGATATTTTAGTGGTGATATTAGCTGGGGTGGTTTTATAGACATAGAGCTGTTTTATAGATAATGGCTTTGTAGAGGTCAGAATATATTTATTTTAGCTGCATTAAGTTCTGGTTTTAGAGAATCACGTATGTGATTTGTGTGCCTTAAATCGTCTGTTTCTTGTCTTCTTCTTGTGTTTCGATGTAATATCTGCAATGCTTGCTTGAGTTATTTGTACAAATTCTGAGGTTTTGTTCTTATTTACTGCTTAAAAAGGTACAATGAGTAAGAAAGTAAATAATCAGATATCATAGGTTTCTGGCCTTCCTAAAACTAAAGTTTTTTGACATACTAACTGCATTTGGTTGGAATGAATAAATACATTAGGAAAATGAAAATTGGTAAAGAAAAGTAAAGTTTGCAAGCAGGATATAGATAGAAGAGTGAAAAATAAGAAATTGAAATTTTTTGTAATAAGGAGTGTGAAAGATGTGTAGGTAAAAACGAACATGTGTGCCAAACTTGCTATATTTCAATTACAGTGTGGATATTTTCTAATTGAATGGAAGAAGTTATAGATGATATGAATAAATACCCGTAGAATAATACAATTTGATACCTTTCTCACTCATTTTTATTTCTTTTAATCAAATGGATCATAAGTGATAGCGATACGGAAAGTGGAGATAATTTTGTAATATATGGAGTGGTGATCTTCTTTTTCTTCGATGATGATCATAACTAATCTAGATGGAAAAGTAAAATAAAAATAAAAATTGGGGTATTAGAGTTGGCTGATAAATGGTTATACTTATACAAGATAATTCAAGCCAAAATTGTACATGCAACTGCAAGTATCTAGTTTAGGGTAGCTGATCTAAAGTTGGGAACACGGGTCAGTGTTAAGCACTTGTCCATACAATGCCAGATTACTTCTCTGCAGTCCATATTTAGAAACAATTGGGTGTTATCCTTAATGAATTGACTATGGCTTTACAACTGGAAACAGGATATGTTGGTCCTTTTGAGATTCTCTTATTTTTAATTTTTTTATTTGAAATGTGGAGTATATGAATCTACTTAATGTGTTATATGGTGTTACAGTGTATTATTTTTTGAATTATTTGCTAATTATCTCTCTACTGTGCTCTCTTTATCACATCACCATCCACGTATTTTGCTATTTTTATGGTTTATGATCTATACAAATATGGTTTATGAACAGGTTTCGTGAAGATGACGAAGAGGAGATTCCAGCTGATGAAGAAAGTGATAATGATCCGAATCTTTGTTGAATGAGTTGCCTATGCCGGAAATGAATCCAATGAGTGAATCTTTGTTGGAAATAATTTCTATTTTCGCTACTATCTAGTTTCCAATTGTACTGAGAAACTTTATTTTTTGTTTGCTTTAAACTCTGAACTTGACTACGAATGAAACTGTTATTCTTTTATTTCACTTCCCTACTCATCTTCTTGCACTAGATCGGAAGAACTGTTCTTAAATATCAGAATCTTCTAAAATTGCTATTAAACATCAGAATGTTCTGTAAGAATTGATATAAAATATCACTTATGTAAGAATTGTTAAATATCAGAAACTTTAAAGTAACTATTGCAATCCTATTTTGCTGAGTTTTCAATGAGTTTTGTAAATCCTAGTACGAATAGAAGACATATATATATATATATATATATCTTTGAAACCAAAGGAGTTTTTAAAATCATAAGCAAGTCCAATGGTGATGTTATAATAGATGTAGCTATTTTCATAATTTGAAACCAAAAAGTGATTTTTGATGCTAAAATAGAACTTATGATCCAATGTTAAATGTAAAATAGAAACAAACATATCCAAATAAAGCTATATTCTCATTACATAATCTTAAAGTACATAACTATATTTGTCACTATTACTTTATTAATGTATTTTGTCACTTGCATGCTTATGTGGCAATTATAGCACCATCTATACTTGGTTCTATATTTAGAACCAAGTATAGCATTTTGCTATTTTACATTCAAGTTTAGCATCCCATTGGAGTTGAGTTTTGTGCTTGGGTGCTATATTATAACAATAGCACCTACTTTAACACCTCCATTGGACTTGCTCAAGTCCAATGCTAGATGCTATATATCTATTGCTATTGCTATAATATAGCACCAAAAAGTGTTTTACCTAATTTCTATATAGAACCAACTCCAATGCTAAGTTCTATAACTTGTTTCAAATTTAACCAACTCATTAACTTTTACCTAATTTCTATATAGAACCAACTCTTTAACTTTTACCTAACTCATTAACTCATTAACTAGTTTCCAATTTCTATTTATTGATGATGTGGCAACATGGATGGATCCATCCTTGGTTTCAAATATATAACCAAGGATGCATCTATGCATGGATGCATCTATGCATGGATGCATCCAAATATAGCACCCCTTTAGAGCAAGTCCAATGCTAAATGCTATATATCTATTGCTATTGCTATAATATAGCACCAAAAAGTGTTTTTTGGTGCTAAAATAAAACTTGCACTCCAATGCTAAGTTCTATAACTAGTTTCAAATTTAACCAACTCATTAACTTTTAACTACCTTCTATAAATTTTATTAAATATCTTAACAAATTCTTCCCTTTGGAGTTGATGTGGCAACATGGATGGATCCATCCTTGGTTTCAAATATAAAACCAAGGATGCATCTATGCATGGATGCATCCAAATATAGCACCCCTTTGGAGTTGAGTTTTTTTTACTTTTGATGCTATAATATAGCAATAGAACCAAGTATAGCATTGCATTGAAGTTGCTCTAATACAATTACAAAACCTATACTATCTTTAAAACTCTGAAAAAAGTGTATAAATATTTAAGTATGCTCATTAAACTATCGCACCATCCATCAACTCAACCAAGTCCTCAGCCTCAACTCTCAAGAGTTAAGATACAATAACTCCCTGCCTCTCTAAGTTTAGTAAATCAACTGGGTGTTATATCTATGAGGAAAAAATCGATGATAACTCATCTTGTAGCCGGGATTCTGCCGGAGGAGTTGATGATGGTTATTTTAATGAAAATTCCGGTTAGATTTTTAGTACGCTTAAGGTGCGTTTGCAAGTCATGGAATGCCCTACTTACTGATCCACAATTTGCAACAAAACTCTTGGATCGCCATCAACAAAACCCTTAAGGTGGTTAGTCATGTTTTGTGGTTTTAGTCGGTCCTTTGGTTGCAAGTATGTAGCTCTGTTTTGCCTGAACCAGCAACCCCGTATTCTTTTCGAAATTAATCCAAGAGCAGGTAGGAAACTGGATTTTTATCAAAATTTCAACTTTCCTGACTGTTTCAAAGAATGCATTGTTTCTGGTTCCATCAATGGCATCATCTGTCTATCTTCTTTTTGGAGATCAGATACTCGTTTTGTTGCTTTATGGAACCCCACCATCAATTACTGGAAACCAATTCACCTCCCCCCTCACATGGAGGATGATGATCGCTATGCATCCATTGGCTTGGCTTTTGATTCACTCACTAATGATTACAAAATCATTAGGCTCGCTTCTCTATTCACTCCCATCTGCCCCAAATCTCGTATTGAGGTTTACTCTGCTAAACAGGACTCTTGGTCAGTCGTCAACTCAAATTCTTTACCACCCAACCAAATTGTAGCCTTATTCTCAAGGGTGTCCCCTATTGGTCAAGGAATAACGTTCCCGGTGATCCTTCTTATGATAAATTTCAGAGTAATTTTATAGCTTCCATTGATCCTCATACTGGCTCTTATAAGAAGATTCCGTATCCACAGATGGTCCTCAACAAAAAAACTAGTATCCATCCTTTCAATTTTATGGATTCACTCGCCCTCCTAATTTATTCCCCTGGTGAGAAACCAAACCAAACTTTTCATGTGTATGCACTAGATGATGAGAATACCTGTGCTACCACCTGGATTAATGTATACTCTACAGCCTCCCCAAATATTCTGCAAAATGAAGATATATATACTCCGTTGCTTTGAGGAATCTGGAAAGATTGTAGTTGCGGGGTGGAACCATAATAAGAGTTTTTCTTTCTTATATGACATCAAAACTGATTGTCTCATTGATAGCATTGGACTGGATGCTTTTCGGCCGAGTTGGGATGAATCCTTTCACCATGTCGAGAGCCTAGTTTGTATTCCTGGAATGCAACCCATCCAGAATGAGGTTGATAATCACAACGAATGCACTCAACCAATGTTCTTAGGAAGACGACTTGGATCAATGCTTTAAGCTCAGTTTGCAACTTTGTTGACTGAAAAGGATAATTTCATCTAAACGGAGAGCTGCTGGAGTTTAATAGTGCTGCAACTCTGCACAAAGCAAGAGAGATATTATAGTGTGTGTGATATTAATTCTATTTTTAAGTAAGATATAGTTAGCTAAACTTCATTTCTGTCCTGGCTTCCAGTTTGTCTTAACTTTATACTTCTGATCTAATAAAAGAACAATTTTTTTTATTAAGAAGGTAGTGAGTTTGAAAGTGAGGCCTCCAGTATTGCATGACCTCTGATAGCATGTGGACTCATCATCTCCTAAAATATTAGCATGTTAAAACTATGGCTTTATTGGATCACATCCTTTATGTAACACTATATATTTCGCCTTGAATGTGTTTGAAGGGGTTGAAACTTTTCCAAATCAAAAAACTACAAAACCGTCTGAAATCAATGTCATGGTAACTAAGTGTTAGATACATGTAATTCCATCGAGGTATATTAATATATTTAGTTTGTTTCTATCAATTTTGTTAATGTAGTGCTTTCATTGGGGAAAACTAAATTGCAGGTCCCTGAACTACTGACGTTTTATTGTCTAGGTCGCTGAACTAAAGATTCCGTATTTCAGGTCACTTAACTTTTCTGTTTTCTGATCTAAGTCCCTTCGTCAAAAAGATTCTAACGGTGTTAACTAGGGTTCTTGAGTTTCATACAGATCAAAGCAATTTTGAAGGTGTTACTGATATCCAAATTCAAAGTTCAAAGTAGTCAAATTGAAGCTTGAGTCGCTGGCGACACTCATATGACACCAATTTTCAAAAATTATGTTCAATTTAAAATTTTATAAATTTTAGTCACTAAATTCAATAAAGAACCCTAAATTTATGGTCCAATTTGGGGTTTTTTAAAATTAAATCTAATTTGTGAAAATTGTTGTCATATGAGTGTTGCTAGTGATTCAAGCTTCAATTTGACTACTTGAACTATGAGTTTGGATATCACTAACACCTTCAAAATTGCTTTGATCTGTATGAAACTCAAGAACCCTAGTTAACACCGTTAGAATCTTTTTGACGGAAGGACTTAGATCAAAAAATAGAAAAGTTAAGTCACCTAAAATACGGAATCTTTAGTTCAGGGACCTAGACAATAAAGCGTCAATAGTTCAAGGACCTATAAATTAATTTGCCCCTTTCAATATGCTTAAATTATAATTTAAACTTCTTTCCCTTAATAATGTGAAAAGACTCAGAGGCTTTTGTAAATGGTTTTATATTTTATTTGATATCTTTTTTAGCAATAGTACGGCCACAATGTTTCCATCATGTAGTTTAATTTGATAATTTGATTTCTGATATGATTTTTGTATCACAACTTATCTGATCTATTGACAAACTCCATATCTGAATTAGCCTGAATCTTCATACTAATTGCAAACTATGTCACCAATAGTTTTGCATCAGACTGCATTGCACTTAGCTCAACATATTATGGAGTACACAACAGAGATGCTGAGATGCTTAATATTAGGAATGTTATACTTTTGCAGTTTATATACAATTGTGTGTGCGCGTGTGTGTTGTGGAGAGAGTTTTAATATTCCTTTTATATATGTTGGTATATCGAGTCGAATTTTTTTCAGGTCTGGACATTATTGTTGGGATAATAGGGACATGATTCACCTTATGCACAAAGGGAGTATATGATGGCAGTCAAGAAAATAGAGTACGAGGCTATTAAGTTGCAGTGGCAAGTATCTAGCTAAATATGAGGGTGCTTGGGCATTTACTAATGCTCTGGTTTTTTAACACATGGTACTCATGGTTGTACAATTGCTTTTTGGCTTAAACACACAACAGCCATTCAAATTTACACCAATATACATGTCAACCCTCAAAGTTCAAAAATGAACGGTCCAGCCACTCGAGTTACAGAAATGTAACTGTTAGCCACAATGGGCGGAGAGTGCATGCCACACTCAGTTGCTGAGAGTACTCTCACATATACACTCAGCTACACTGCCACCTGCCACGGTTCGGTTCCTCTGTTGTACATAACATTGGTGGTGCTTTTTAATTTTTTATTCTTTTTATAACAAGGGTACCAAATATTGTTATAAACATCCTTCTTAAATAATATTAGCTCAATATTCTGTGTCATCTGATTTGAATATTTATTATTTTATGAAAATGATTTAATTTAACTTTTTAATGAAAAGGTTGTGCTAGAAGAAAATGTATATTTTAAGACAAAAAGATTTTTATAATTGAAAAATAAACGTGTTTGCTTTAAAATAAAATTATTATATTCAAAATTTATAATTTATTATAAATCATCATAATGATTAATTTTTTAAAAAATAACTTATAAATAGAATGTCAAATGATTCTCGTAAAAACCAAGTTTGATGTTTTTATTTTATTTTATTGTACTGTGAAAATATAATTCTAAATTTTGCAAAACAAAAACAAAAATTCTACACAAAAAGTGTAAACGATATTCAACTTCACTAATAATATTATAATATATTAATTATAAGAAATGACTGAGAAACACAATTTCTTTACACGGACAAAACCCTACAAGTTAGGGTCGAGAAAAAAACCGATTTAAAAACGAAACCGAACCGAAATCGAGAAAAATCGATCTGAATGTAACCGAGCCGAAATAGAAACTGAAAAATTTAAAACCGATCCGATTTAAATTGTTGGGATCTGGTTATACCTCCAAACCGAACCCATAAAAAATGAACCGAAATAATTATTTAAATAATAATTAAATAATAAATATTATATATAATATATAATAAATCCTTGCTATCGTGAATAGTCTGTAATGCCTCAAAGAAGTATCAGCTTGACTCGTGTAATCCTTGGACATGAGCTTAACTCCTGAATGATTCTTAAAACAAGAAACTAAATTATATAAACCAAACTGAAGCCCTTGTAGAAAGCTTGTTTGCAAATCATTAGTAGAGTTTCGGCTCAAAGCTTCAGTCTTCATTCTATTTGGCATTTCAGAAGCCATGGCCGCTCCTTGAATTTTTTATATTTTATTTTACAAAATTAAGAAATATATATTAACAATACAATAAAATAAAAACACATTCAATGATTTTATTTTAAAGTAAGTCACTATTATAACAATAAATTATAAATTTAGAATTTAACACACCCAATGGTTTTATTTTAAAACAAACACGTGTATTTTTGTTTTTAAATTAAAAATCTTTTTAATAGAAAATACATATTAGTTTAGAATAACTTTTTCATTGAAAAAATATTTATTAAAATCATTATAACACAATAATAAATATTATAAATCGCGTGATGTGGATTATGCGTTAACATTATTTAAGAAAAATGTTTTTTTTTGGTAAGTATTTAAGAAAAATGTTTATTGCTATCGGGGTGCACTTGTTTTAATAAAGGATAATGTTGTACTAGACATAAAGGTTAAAGGGTGGAGGACATTGGTTGACTGGTTGTGAACGAGAAAAAGATACATGCATGTGACTCCGACTATACGTCTGTCACTCAAAGGGAAAGAGTGTGCCGTGCACTCTACCTTCAATGTGGCTAATGACGACATTTCTGTAACTTGAATGACTGGACCGGACGTTTTTAAACTTTAAGGGCTAACCTGCATATTGAAGCAAACTTGGATGGCAAATGGAGTAATAAGCCTTGTTTTTTAAACAAGAGAGAGAGCCAAGAAAAGCCAATTATCCTGATCAGACTCTAGGTTTCAGATTAATCCAAATTCAAACAATTTTAGTGTTAAAAGCCATGGAAGATTGTTCAGGTTCATTCATTCTCCATTTGGATGAAGTGATTTGATTTACATGTGCTTCTATGTCACTTGATTATGCACATTATTTAATAGATTTGGCTCAGGGTAATCAAATTTTGCTAAGAAGATAGACCAAGTTTTATTTAATCTCTCAATTGAAAGTTGAAGATCATCAGGTGAATCCTGTCAAGGCTGAAAAAACAGAGCCTGCTAATGTTATTAGCGTCAAGAAAGAGGAGCCTGCGCCTGTTAAGGTGAACTTTGGCTGTGGAGGAGGCGCTTTCTGCCGTTAAATTTGGTCCATGACTTGAAAAATATTTATAATACCTTACCTATAATATTTATAATCCATGTCTTTGAATTTTCATTATGAATGAAATTATAATATTATGGAAATTTAAGTAACAATGAATGTTCTGAATCTTATTTGAGTTTTATGTTTACTGTTTGTGCATAATGAATGATCGAAACGAGCATATGCAAATCTTTCTATATAATCAAGAAAAATAAACTTTACTCCACACTTGTACAATTTTGACAAGACTTATGATCAAAAAATGAAACAATCAACGTTTATAAAACATTTTGAGAATAATCACAATTCACAGATTAGTTCACGACACTGCAAATCCTTCTGATCTCTCCTTGTTTTCCTGTCAGGACGTCGATAGAGCCCATACGAACCATAGCAGCAGCAAACTTAGCGCTCCAGTTTGATCCGTAATTAGCATTGTTCCATGCGTTCTTAGATGTCAGAGGGCTCGTTAATAGCGTCTGATCTGATGTCAATAAGCCTCTGTTATACTTTAGTCCCACGTAATATTGGTTGTCCAAACGTTGAGGTGTCAGGGAATCAAGATTCACTGTACGATCTTGGGCACTTGATTTAGGACATCTTCTCTTCAATGATGCAGCATATTTTGGATCCAGAGATGGATCTTGGGGATGAGTCGCGTTAAATTTATAGAGACGGTCTGTGAATGAGCTGCAATGTGAGACGCCAATTGAATGTGCGCCAGAGAGTGTGACCATTTCGTCTAATGATAATCCTTTCTTTGCAAAGTTGTCTACAAGTTGCTGGGCGTTCAATGAAGGGGGAGGGAGATTTTGTGTAACTTCGTCGAATACTGATTCAGTTCCATCACGACGCCCTGAAGGCACTGCATAGTTTATGCCCCCGGCTCTGAGGGCGCTGTCACGGGCAGCAAAGGCTATTATATCTGAACACGACACCTTGTTGGGACATATAGCTTCAAGCTTCGCTTTGGCCTCGTCGATCACCTCAAAACCTTGTAGACTAGGATTATTCGCGGGATGAGATTTTTCTGCTAGCTTATTTGATGTCGAATCCAACAGTACCGAACCCTCACAACCCTGAAAAATGAAACCATAGCTATCTCATCAAATAGACGTTACATGTGATTTTTGAAAAGAACTTTTTGAAATTATATGATCATGTCAAGCCCTATAGGATTTCTCATGCATGATCATATTTTTCACAATAAAGTAGACAAAAATGAACTGTAACACGTACCCTGACAAAGCAGTCATGGAAATGCATTCTAATGAGGCTAGCAGCAATGCCTGGATCCTTCGACGCCGCTTTGTTCACAGCATGTCTTACAATTGACTCTGCCCTTGGACAGCTTTTCCTGTAGTAACCAACCTTAAGTGGCGACGAGGAAGCTCCTATTGTGGATACGATACAAGACAGGATCAAACAACAACACAGCACCAGTTCCATGCACTTCAAGCTCTTTACCTTCATCATCTTCGATATCTTAAACCACGTCCGGTTACCAGATACAAGACAGAATGTTTGTTTCTTCCAACTCGATATATGGTTAAAATTGTGAATGCAGTATGAGCAATGACTGCTATGTTTTTATAGTAAAAACAACGCGGGGGGAAATGGTTCCGCTGAATTAGCTTAACTCATATTTAATCGATGATTAGGTGGAAACGTGTGAAGTTGTCATAAAATTAAACCATGTCCGGCTTTGTAACTGTCTGCTGAGATTGAGCAATATTCATAAACAATACTGCAACCAAATCCGAGTAGTCCACATTTGCAATGTATTTATGAGGAATGTCTTTCTAAATAGTTCTTTGCTTTACAGTTCTGTGTGAGATGTTTTAGTTTTAAAGACCTTCCAGATGTAAACATCCAAACTCTATGTGCCTGTCTGGGTACAGCCACTTATGGATTTTTATGATAAAAAACCGTCTTCTACTTTTCTTGACACGTTAGTGTAATAAATTAAAAATACTTATAAAAAGCTGAGAATACAGATTTTGTTTCAGGACTTTTGATTCCTTCCTAAACAGTTTAGTCACTTATAAGTCTTAATTTACTTCTCACTTCCAATCAACTTTTTTATTTTAAGCAAGAAGCACTTTTTAAGTTTAGCCAAACGGCCCCATATATATAGAGCCTTGTCTGAGTGCTTGAAACTCGGGACTCAAAGTTTTTTCGACTTTGAATTGAAAAATATTTGTCTATGTAATAAATCAGAAACTAAACGAAAATTAAAAATAAGTCAAAACCATTTATTATGTTAATCATAAAATATTATGATATTTATAATTATAACTCTAGACAGCAGTTTAACAAAAAATTTATCAAACAGTTTGTTTTCAGCTTTTACTCAAACAACATATTTGAAATCAAGTTTACCAAACAGTCTCAGTTTTTACAAACAACACTTTTACTCACAGCAACAACTGTAATTTTCAACAGCAATTCTAAACAGACCCTTAATTGGAGTTTCGTGGACGTGGTTTTTGTACAGCAAGAGAAGCTACACAGCTGCATATATATTTTGTCGAGACATGATCATTTATTTTAGAGCAGTGCTAGGTGCACATAACTGTGTACAGAAAATTTGTACATAATGACTTGCTTGTGATGTGGTGGGTTTTAATTGGAGTGCATGGTTGGTGTAAATGCAGGGGTGCCATCCAATTAAAATCTACCACATATCATTATATACATATTTTTGTACACAATTAGTATTGGTGACATTTCTAATAAAAAATTGTCTGACTAATTGAAGAAATAATAATAATTAAAGAGTGTGGATGCAAACACTTTGGGCTAAAGAGAATGAAGATAGATTTAAGCTTTTATTTGGATTAGTGCATATGTTTTTTCTGAATTTGTATGAGTTGTTAGATTTGACAGTGGTTAAGGTTGGTTCCTTGCAGGTGAGGAGATCTGATTCAACAAGTAAAGAGTAATAGTTGGTAATTTTTATTTATAATTTGACCTGGTGATTAGTGGTAACTAACACCAGATAAAGAATGGAGAACATTCTGTACTTTGAAACAGTCTTTTTCCCCAGCTTGAATGATGTTTAGCAGAAAGTGACTTGCAGTACTGGTTCACATCTCCATTTGGAAGGGCTTGGTTATGTGATTTTTGTGTTCAAATCATCAGACCCAAGCTCACTACAAACTAGCTGCACCATTGATGGTATCCATAATCACGTCCAGTAAACCATCGGTAAATTAAAGACAAAATTTAAATATATGATAATTACATTTTTTTTTATAATAAATTAAGTTATACGCTTTTTCTCTAAAAAAACGTAAACACAACTGCACCGGCATAAAATCACGAAAATCAGACCACAAAAATGCGGCGCGGTTTATACATTTAAGAATGAATCTTTTTATTTGAAATTATGAATAAAATTTAAATATATGATAATTACATTTTTCCATAATGAAGTTATATGATAATTATCATTTCGGAACTATAACTCCTCTTAAAAAGATATATAGAAAAGTGTAAATATAACAATAATAAGTACTATAAGAGACATGTTATAATAGTATAATCGTTTTACAAAAATTTGGTATAATAGTAATACTAGATTTATAAAATAATAATTAACTATATATTATTTGAAGAAGTTTAACGAATATGAACATAACACAATTATAAATAATATATATGTGTATAATATAATTTTATCCAGTTTTTATTAATAAATTTAAATACATTATTATATATATTACGATGCAATTGTTTGAATGGTCACTATTAAGATTAAAAACTGTATTTTGTGGAATGATGTGGACAGTTTATGCGGGACGGTTTAGTGATCACCCGTGTAACACCGCCATCCAAGGCCGCTTGCTGCTCCAATGATGATCATGCTAAAATAGTTTCGTTTTCCAGGCGATGGTTCAAGTACAAGTTAAGTCACTGGGAGGCTTCACCAAGTTAAGATTTATTTAATCAAAATAGGTTGTCTAGTTTATTTTTATGATAAATAGCTAGGAAAAGATTTGATTAGTGGATTTTACTGACAATATAAGTTTTACAAACATGCAATAAACAACTAAATGGATCATCCAAATTCATCCAATGCAATTCTAAACATGTGTTAATGATAATTAATAATATGAATTTCACAGTTATTAGATACATGAACATCGTTTAAACTCAAAGGATTAAGCAATTATTCAAAAATCCAAGTACAGTATTTAGGGATTCCAAAAGCCATGCTGTGCATGTATATATAAATAGCTTATTTCTGCTTCTTTCATTCATCACACAACCTTTTATAAGCATTTTAAGTATATTATTGAGAAAGAAAATGGTACAATGGAAAGGAAGAGCTGCTTGGAATGAGCCACTGTGGATCAACAAGGATGGTCACAACTCCAAAGAAAGAGCCAGTGGTGACCATGAAGACGCCAAAAGTTGAAGTTGTGTAGCCTGAGACAGTCAAGAAAGCTGAAGAGTATCAGGTGAAGCCTATCAAGGTTGAAAAACCAGAGACTGCCAATGCTACTAGCGTCAAGGAGGAATCCGTGCCTGTTAAGGTGAATGCAGGCTGTGGAGGAGGCGCTTCTTGTCGTTAAACCTGCTGCATCATTTAAGCAATATTTACTATACCTTATGCAAAATATATTACATATACAGGTGCAAAGGAATTTTCATTTCACATAATGTACTGCTCCTGGAATAAATTTGTGATCTTAAGTTTCTAAACAAGTTTGTGTATAATCTTCTTCAAGTTTTTTGTTTATTTCGTGTTTCTATATATTTAATTTCCAGTGGATGAAGTTAGGGACAGATACAGTTTCTCTAATACTTGAAGTAAGGGATAACCAAAATACACTTCTCAATATCATGCAAGCAGGTGCAATTGCACTTTCTTCACAAGGAACATTACATTCACCAAAAAAATTTAATTCACAATTGCACAATTTCTATAACCAAAAATGTTGAAGAAAAGAAAAATAATTATGAGGCATAAGAGACTAATCACAAAAAAATTAGTTGACAGCAGAACAGATCTTTCTAATCTCCCCTTGTGTCTCGATTGTGTTGACAAATATACAAGTGGTGTCTGAAATTAATTAAAGCTCTTGCACTGGATTGCTGTTCAGTTGTTCTTGTCACAAAATCGGGTTGGATTCATATGACCCGACCCGGTTATAATGTATTTGCATATATTTTTTGTTGGGTTTGTCTAGTGTGTGCCATGTGCGCATGCTAAGTACCAAATTCTATAAGTTTGGTGGATTTTTATTAGTGTGGTTGGAGAATTTGCAGGGTTCCACCATTATAAAAAAACAGGAGCCAATCAAAATCCACCAAACTTGTAGAATTTGGTGCTTAATGTGTGCTCATGCGCACACACTAGAAAAAATCGTTTTTTATTATCTAAATTATAACTAATATAAATTTCAGTACCTTTGCATAAAAAAATAAAATAAAATTCAGTATCTCTTTATCCTCTTAAAGTCTATTAATTTCTCTACTTTCATAGGAGTATATAATTTTGTAAATTATGTTGTCCATTGAGCACCTCAGTAATTGAATGTCAAACTTGATAATTTAAAAGTTTATTTATTTCAGTTTAAAATTCATAAATATAACATAATTATATTTTTTTTAAACTAGCAGCACCATCGGTAAAAGACACCATTTGCATTATCTATGAGACTAAGAAATAACATTATCTATGAGACTAAGATATAACATTGTTAAATGTTATTTAACAATGTTAAATGATCATAAGTTTCTACTAAGTAGAAACTTAACACACCATTTATATTATCTATGAGACTAAGAAATAACATTGTTAAATGATGTTAATGCAATGTAAAACTTATGGTCATTTGCCATTTGAGTAGAAGCACTAAGGCATGTTCCGACAAAATTATACATAATCATCTTAATACCGACTCCTTTAGAAAAGAATAACCACCTGATCTGCTACAGTTCAAAATATAATAAATTAGGGGACAGATGAAACCAAATGCAAAATTTAAAAAATCATCATGTTTTCATTTACTCTTATTCAAGATGGATGTTAATAGACGGACAATTTTCTCTGCTTGGTGACAATGTTACTGAGCCTTCAATGTGTTGATCTTGCTCCCTGCAATTGTCTCATAGTAGTATATTAAGCAGCACTCTTTCCTTCACAAATAACAATGAGGTGAAAAGTTCATTCTAAACAATATATTAGATATACTAATAGACATATATACAGCTAGTTTACAAGTATACTCTGTTCCTTCACATATATGCACCTCAGTAATTTTTTTTTCTGAATACAGATATAACATAAATATTTTTATTCAGAAAAAAAAAATTTAAAAATAACAATTATAAATATGTGGTCAAAACTTCTAAAAATACTGTGTTAAAAATCAAATGCCCCGTATATATAATGGATCAGAGGAAGTAGTAGTTAATAATTATTCTTTATTATTTAATATTATAAAATATTTATTCTTTATTATTCAATAAACACAACCAGCTTTATTCTTAATTTTAAGAATATTAAGAATAATAAAGAATATTCATTGTTAACTATTTATTTTGTTCACGTACTCTTAAGAGTTTTGAATATTCTTTATTATTCACATTGATTGTTAAGTGGTTAGTTATTAAAAAATATTCATTTATTATAATTTAACATACATTAGATATATTTTTCAAGTTATTAGAAAATATTCATTTATTATAATTTAACATACACTAGATATATTTTTCAATCTGTTTTTAACTTTTCCCTTTTTTTATTATATTTACAAATTTCAATCAAATTATAATAAATATGATTATTCAAAAGTTAAAAAAATATATATATTTAAAGATGGAGGACATAGGAGTACATAATTTCACGTTCAACAAATAATATAACTACATTACAAGGTTGGCTATTAAATAATAAACTTGATGGGCAGATAAAATATTAAAATTTCTCTGTTAGGAAATAATAGTTTCTTGACTCTTTTTTTTCACGTACTTTAAGAGTTTTGACTGTATATTTATAAAAATTATTTTAAACTTTTTTTTGTGAATAAAAATATTGATGTCATATTTTTATTCACAAAAAATATTTTTGAAAAATAATATTTATAAATGTGCAGTCAAAACTGTTAAAAGTACTTGAAAAAAAAGTTAACAGACTATTATTTTCGAATAGAGTGAGTAAATATTTTGTTATACTGATTTGTCAAAACTAAAATGTGTGGAGTAGGATTTTGTTAATCCTATCAGATTCATGTGCTGCTATTTGCTAACCTCAAAACTTTAATACTCAGTCTACCTTCTTTTCTCTGTCTTAGAAATCTTGATTAAAGAGCTTCAAAAACTTTGAATAATTTAACATGCGGGTCTGATATGCGATTCTGAGACATATGCAAGTACACGGGTGGAATTACCCTCCAACCCTCCATTCTAACGCGTTAACTAGCTAGTTTTCAAAAGTGAGGTACACAAAGTGCACAACTGTAAACGTAGGTACATAGTCTGCATTTTACTCTATCCTTTAAGAGCATCTCCAACGGTGTTGACTATATTTGTTGGCTAAATTGGACATGTAAGACATTATGTAAAATTTGCTGAACCTGTAAGACATTTTGCTTCAATGGTATTGGTTATACTGGTTGGCTATAATTTAAAAATAGTATGTTATTAATATTTTAAATTGTTAAAATAGAATATATCAGTTTAATACGGTAATAAATGATGTTTAATCTTTTTACAGATTTCTTACAGACTTGTAGAGGTTTGACAAATATAGTCATCCATAGGAGGTTGACTAAAATTACAGACAACAGATTAGTGTGGTTGGAGTGCTGTTTTTTCAGAACGTTGCCTATATTTTTTTATTTTGGAATGCCAACTCATTTTTTAGCCAAAAGATTTGTATGGTTGGAGATGGTCTAATACATGTGCAAATAGCTTAAATTTATTTTTATGCAGTATCCTTTTAAAATTGGATTAGGATTTACCCATTTAGGGTTTGATACAAACTGAAACGGTGAAACCAGAATCAAACCTCAAACCTTGGTATTGCAGCAATTAACCATGGTGCAGACCCGATCAATGTCGAAAGCTGATACCGAGACTGCTACTGATACCCAGATTGTCGGGAGAGCGAGCAAGCAAACAAGGAAAAAGGCTACAAAGAATGCTGATTGCTATTTGAAGTGCTCAACACTAGACAGCAAAGCTAAGAAAACAGTTAGCTATCTGAAACTCCCAACAAAAGGCAACGAAGCTCTGTTCATTTTCATGGAGGACTATATCATTCGACATCCAATGCAAGACTCCTCACAATTTCACACTGTAGACTTTGCTGGACAGGAAGAATGGAGACAGATGAGTGATCTTCAAAGAGCTCCGTTTGTTAAAGAGGCCATGGTGCGGACCAGATCAATGTTGAAAGCTGATACCGAGACTGCTACTGATACCAAGATTGTCGGGAGAGCGAGCAAGCAAACAAGGAAAAAGGCTACAAAGAATGCTGATTTCTATTTGAAGCGCTCAACACTAGACAGCAAAGCTAAGAAGACAGTTAGCCCAACAATAGACAGCGAAGCTATGTTCATTTTCATGGAGGACTATATGATTCGACATCCAGTGCAGGACTTCTTACAATTTGACCTCATAGACTCTGCTGGACAGAAAGAATGGAGACAAATGAGTGATCTTCAAAAAGCTCCTTTTGTTAAAACGGCCATGGAATGGAGGGAAAAGAGGGCTAAGCCAGCACATTGATTAGGGATGAATTCTAGTCTCTAGATGTTTTCAGCTTGGTTCCTTATTTAATTCTGTTTATGGTAGTTTTATCTTTGCTGCTGTGTTGAACTCGTTTTTTTTTTAATATACTACCCTGTCATTTTTCATGTTTAATGTTAAAAGAACTAGAATCGTGTTTTACCAAAGCTTGACATTAAATTAATAGAAGGTTGGGATTTTATATCTCTGAGGCAGAGGAGTGTTGGGATTACCCTATTTTCTACTGGAAGCATTAGATTCTGGACAATATTCATGTACAAACTCTGATGAAGAGCCCTGCATAGGGCATATGATGTAGGCTAATCTTCCTGTGAATGGGTTTGTCAAGTCTGTTGTCACAACTATATACTTTGACTTGGTCAATGAAAGGCCGACTTCCATAAAAAAAAAGGTTTCAAGATTAATTGTTTTGTCACTGAAATAGTTTGTTTAATTTTTGGTGATGCTAACTTTCGAATTTATAGAATTTATGTTCATGGACAAAGTTAGTCGTAATTGTGCTGTTGTATGCACTCTGCTTGCTATGGGCATTACAAGGGATGGATTGTTTTAGATAGTGTTCAATGGGGCCCAGTGCAGAAATGTTTTCAAGGCCTGTAAGTTTGTTGTTGCATCCAGCATTTTTTGATGAATATGATTTACCTCATCAGCCATCTGTTAGAGCCAACATTCCCAGAAGCTGTTCTGTTCTCTTTCTATGGTTGATGAATGTTTTTTGACTTCATTAGGAAAAATACTAGTATAATGCTCTACAGTGAGATGGAGAATGGGTTGGTATGTGGCGTTTTTTCTTGGTAAAACATTCCCCCTATGATGAACCTGAGAGGAAACTTACTCGTAGGTTCTTTCCTTTAGCTCGGTACAGCATCAGGATTGTACCATTAAGGCATCCCTGAATTTCTTGAATTTAGGTAATGCGATTTCGCTGAAGAAGTTGATCGGGAAGGGAATTCCTCCGGTTTTGTGGCCAAAGGTGTGGTTCTCATTGTCTGGTGCAGCTAAGAAGAAGTCTACTGTGCCTAATAGCAATTATAATGATCTGATTGTTGCGGTGGAGGGGAAAGGTTACACCTGCCACTAAGCAGATTGATCATGTGAGTAGTGTCTTGATTGTTTTTGCTCTTCGATATATGATGATCTGTTGTTTTGTTTTTTTGATGCTCTTGATATTGCATATGAATGATAATTTGAGGTAATGGATATTGCATTTTGAGATCATGTATAAAGTATAGTTTTATAATTTTTTTTAAAAATTTTCTTTTTTTGAATAAAAATTTAAATATCAAACTTTTATTTAGAGAAAAAAAATTTAAAAATATATTACGGAACTATACTATAAATGAGCGTGGAAAAACGTGCTAAAAAGTAACGTAAAGAAATGAGGGGATAGAGGGAGTATAATTTATTCTTTTTATAAAAAATTGATTACATGTTTTTATTTTTAAATTAATAGCATCTTTTAACTAACCAGAGTAAAATATATTGCTGCATTGATTTAATCAGGTGCATGAACCCCTTCCAACCCAAAGGGCAGCCTTTTAACTCACCTAAATCTACATCTGCATAAATTTTTACTCATACAATGTAAGGATTCCAAAAGCCAAACTATGCAACTATTTATAACTCTACTTTCCCAACTTCAATTTCACAAACACTTTCGATTATCATTATATTGTGGAGAAAGACAAGCACTGTTATTTGTGAAATGGAAAGGAAGAGCTGCTGTTCTGCAAGGAGCTGCTGCCCCTCAACTATGGCAACTCCCAAGAAAGAGCCTGCGGTGACCATGAAGACGCCCAAAGTCGAAGCTGTGAAGCCCGAAACAGTCATGAAAGTTGAAGATCATCAGGTGAATCCTGTCAAGGCTGAAAAAACAGAGGCTGCTGATGTTACTGGCGTCAAGAAAGAGGAGTCTGTGCCTGTTAAGGTGAACTTTGGCTGTGGAGGAGGTGCTTTCTGCCGTTAAATTTGCTCCATGACTCGAAAAATAATTATAATATATTTAAAAAAAACATGTCTATGAATTTTCATTATGCATGAATAATAATAGAGTAAATGACAAAGTGGTGGCTGTAGTTTCTCAAATTTTACAAAATGTTGGCTGGAGTTCAAAAACTACATATTGGTGGCTGGACTTTACCTCCGTCTTTTAATATGGTGGCTGCCGTCAAAGTCCGTTAAATCTTGCCGTTAAGTCCAAAAAAAATAATTAAAAAAAAGGATAAAAATGAGTTTTTGCACAAATTTAGGAGCAAACACATGCCCAGACAAGATTACACTGAAATCAATTATCAAATAATCAGCGAGTGAGCTTCCTAATCTAATAAGCCGATCATTAATATATGCAGCAAATAAATCTCGTCTTCAACAGCTCGTTTTGAATCAATCAAAACAGATGGAAGGATTACAAAGGTCTGCAGTATCGTTCAAAAGGCAAGGCTCATCAGCGGAGATTAATCGATTCAATCAACGTAAAGCAAATCAAGACCAAGCAGATGAAGATTGATGAAGAAGGACGATGAAAAGACGCCGTTGCATCTGTTGAGAAAGGTGTATCATACGGGAAAGGTGTCGCAGGCGATTGATCCGCCGTCGCCGAAGGTTGGAGGTGGTCAACGGAGGGGGTGTTATGAATATGGCGGAGTCAATCGGAGATGGGGCAGACAAAAGCTGTCCCTATAGATATCGTTGTAGAAGGCTGTGGATTTCGAAAGCTGGAGTACGAGATGGCGAGAGAAGGGCGGTGGTTGGGTGTGATGAGTTCGTGACTACTGTTGATTAATTTGGGGGTTGGTGAGGTGATTTTCACCGGAGAAATAAGTAGGCGGAGGCGGGGAGGAAGAAAAACAGAGGGATGAGACGGCAGGGAGACAAAAGAGATTGATGGGTAATTAACCCGTTTTTATCTTTTTTTTTAATTATTTTTTTTGGACTTAACGGCAAGATTTAACGGACTTTGACGGCAGCCACCATATTAAAAGACGGAGTTAAAGTCCAGCCACCAATATGTAGTTTTTGAACTCCAGCCAACATTTTGTAAAATTTGAGAAACTACAGCCACCACTTTGTCATTTACTCATAATAATATATGGAAATTTAAGTAACAATGAATGTTCTGATTCTTATTTGAGTTTTATGTTTACTGTTTGTGCAATTTTTCTGTTATATAATCAAGAAACCAACTTTACTCCACACTTGTACAATTTTGACAAGACTTATGATCAAAAAATGAAACAATCAACGTTTATCAAACATTTAGAGAACAATCACAGATCAGTTCACGACACTGCACATCCTTCTTATCTCTCCTTGTTTTCCTGTCAGGACTTCGATAGAGCCCATACGAACCATAGCAGCCGCAAACTTAGCGCTCCAGTTTGATCCATAATTAGCATTGTTCCATGCGTTCTTAGATGTCAGAGGGCTCGTTAATAGCGTCTGATCTGAAGTCAATAAGCCTCTGTTATACTTTAGTCCCACATAATATTGGTTGTCCAAACGTTGAGGTGTCAGAGAATCAAGATTCACTGTACGGTCTTGTGCACTTGATTTAGGACACCTTCTCTTCAATGATGCAGCATATTTTCGATCCAGAGACGGATCTTGGGGATGAGTCGCGTTAAATTTATAGAGACGGTCTGTGAATGAGCTGCAATGTGAAACGCCAATTGAATGAGCGCCAGAGAGTGTGACCATTTCGTCTAATGATAATCCTTTGCGTGCAAAGTTTTGTACAAGTTGCTCGGCGTTAAGGGAAGGGGGAGGGAGATTTTGTGTAACGTCATCAAATACTGATTCAGTCCCGTCACGACGCCCTGAAGGGACTGCATATTTTATGCCTCCGGCTCTGAGAGCGCTGTCACGGGCAGCAAAGGCTAGTATGTCTGAACAGGACACCTTGTTGGGACATATAGCTTCAAGCTTAGCTTTGGCCTCGTCAATCACCTCAAAACCTCGTAGACTTGGATTATTAGCGGGATGAGATTTTTCAGCTAGGTTATTTGATGTGGAATCCAACAGTACCGAACCATCACAACCCTGAAAAATGAAACCAAAGCTATCATCAAATAGACGTTACATGTGATTAAAATTTTTAAAATTTTACAAAAACTCTTTGAAATTAAGTGATCATGTCAAGCCCTAGTAGGATTTCTCATGCAAGATCAAATTTCCCACAAAAATTAAAGTACACAAAAACGAACTGTAACACATACCCTGACAAAGCAGTCATGGAAATGCATTCTAATGAGGCCAGCAGCAATGCCTGGATTCTGCGACACCGCTTTGGTCACAGCATTTCTTACAATTGACTCCGCCCTTGGACAGCTTTTCCTGTAGTAACCAACCTTAAGTGGCGACGAAGCTCCTATTGTGGATACGATACAAGACAGAATCAAACAACAACACAGCACCAGTTCCATGCACTTCAAGCTCTTTACCTTCATCATCTTCGATAAGATTACCGGATCAATATACTTAAAATTATTATGCAGAACGAATAGAAGACAGAAAGTTTGTTTCTTCCAACTCGATATGGATGAAATTGTGAATGCAGTATCAGCAATGACTGCTATGTTTTTATAGTAAAAACAACGCGGGGAAAAATGGTTACGCTGAATTAGCTTAACTCATATTTAATCAGTGATTAGGTGGAGACGTGTGAAGTTGTAATAAAATGAAACCATGTCCGGCTTTGAAAGTGTCTGCTTAGATTGAGCAATATGCATAAACAATACTGCAACCAAATCCCTGTAGTCCATTTGCAATGTATATATATGAGGAATGTCTTTGTAAATTGTTCTTTGACTTTACCAGATCTGTGTGAGATGTTTTAAAGACCTTCCAGCTATCAACATCTCGACTCTATTTAGAGCGTGGTTGTCTGGCTGCTTAAAACCCCGGACTCGAAGTTATTTTCGACTTTAAGTTAAAAAAAATATTTGTAAATATAATAAGTCAAAACTGACTTAAAATTATAAATAAGCCAGAAACTGACTTATTTATAAGAAATTATTTAAAGTTTATCCAAACGAGTTCTTAGTTAGAAAGTTTCGTGGATGTGGCTTTTGTACAGCAAGAGAAGCTACACGGCTGCATGTATATTTTGTTGAGACATGATCATTTATTTTAAAACAAGTTGCTATAGCTAGTAAACGAGTATTGGTGACATTTCTAATAAAAAATTGTCTGACTTATTGAAGAAATAATAATAATTAAAGAGTGTGGATGCAAACACTTTGTCCTAAAGAGAATGAAGATAAATTCAAGCTTTTATTTGGATTAGAAATGTATATGTTTTTTCTTGATTTGCATCAGTTGTTAATTTTGACAGTGGTTAAGGTTGGTTCCTTGCAGGTGAGGAGATCTAATTGAACAAGTAAAGAGTAATAGTTGGTAATTTTATTTATTATTTGACCAGCTGGTGATTAGTGGTAACTAACACCAGATAAAGAATGGAGAACATTTTGTGCTTTGAAACAGTCTTTTTTTTCCCAGCTTGAATGATCGTTTAGCAGAAAGTGACTTGCACCAGTTCACATCTCCATTTGGTTATGTGATTTTTGTGTCCAAATCACCAAACCCAAGCTCACTACAAACTAGCAGCACATTTGATGGTAGCCATATTCACGTCCAGGTAACCATTGCTAAAAGAGATGATTAGTGATCCTGCAATTCCTACAGAACTGTAAACTGTAATTGTATCTGGGCAACACTTCTACGACTGTAACTTTCTTTGTTCTACTAAAATTTCATTACTGATATTATAATTTTTCTTGCTGATTAGTATTCAGAGTATAAACCGAATGAATAACGATATGTCCAACTCATTCTGCAGGTAGCTGTGATGATCGTGGTTGTGGATGGAACGGTTTTTTTCTAAATCATAAATCAAAATCACGGTTTGGTTGAATATTCGAATCGCAACCGCAGCGCGCTAGTGTAAAAATCATGTAAATTACATCATAAAAATGTGATACCCTTTGCACATTCCGTATGTTTAAGAACAGATATTTTTATTTGAAATTTAAAAAATTTAAATATACAATAATTATAATATTTGTTTTATAATGAAGATATATGACATTTATCATTTCAGAGCTACAACTACCGAAAAATATAAACAAAATTGTAAATACAATAATATGTACCGAGAGACATATTATAATTAATAATTATGCATAAAATTTATATATATGATAATTAAAATTTTTTTTTATAATGAGGTTATGTGATATTTATCGTTTCAGAGTTACAACTACTACAAAAGTGTGAATATAATAATAATAAGTAGTAAGAGACATATAATAATAATGTAATTATTTTATTAAAATTTGGTATAATAATAATACTACATTTATAGAATAATAATTAACTATATAAATATGTATATAATAAAAAAAAATTAGCATTACTAATATATTTATATATGTTATATTGTTATTACATGCGATGTGATGCAATTTGAACCGTACCAGAAATATTTCTAATTGCAATTTTAACGGCGCGGTTTGTGAAAAATCCAACCAGCAATCACAACTTCAACAAATTAAAAGAATGGACTAATCAGTGATTGTTTTCGTTTTATGTTTGTTTGACGCGGCTGTTTTTTAGATGCCGTATGACTTTTTATTATTGAATTGATTTTCTACTCAAAAAAGCAATCGCATTGTTAATATTAAAAAAATGTATTTTGTGATGCGGTGGAAACGGTTTATACCATATGGGCGGTTTTGTGATCATGCTGCTATCCAAGGCCGCTTGCTGCTCGAATAGTTTCGTTTTCCAGGCGATGGTTCAAGTACAAGTCAAGACAGTGGGAGTGGGAGCCTTCACCAAGTTAAGATTTATTTAAAACAGATTGTCTAGTTATATGTTTATGATAAATAGCTAGTGTTGGGAAAAAGAGTGTAAAACTGCTATCACACACTAGACTTCAATCAACAAGACTCACTGCAACTACACTCTACTTCCTCTTTGTGTGTAAAAATAGGATAATAGAATGATAAACAATCAAGAAGAAAAACGCAGCAGCTAATATGAAAAATAACAGCAGCAAAGAGACAAAGCAACACCAGATTTTTGACGTGGAAAACCTTCCAAGGTGAAAGGAAAAACCACGAGGTGACAGTAAACCACCCACACTAAAACTCTTCCACTATAAATAATGGGATACACAAGTTTCTCTCTAGATAATACTAGAGGTACATACAAATATCAATCTTCACGGAGATGTGGATTTCACTAGTAATACAGCAAAAACAAGTTCTTGATATTCTCACCAATTTAGAGCAGAGAGAATGCAAGATGAAACTCTGGTATTAGCTTCTTGTTGCTGCAGATACCCCTTTCTTCTTTCCAGAGAATACTAAAGAAACGTTTTGTCTCCCCCTTGTTTTTATTTCCTTTTTGCTCCCTACTTCTGGGACCTTCTGCTATACTAATTATATTATATGTTTTTTTTTTTCATTTTATTTGATAAACCAGTAGCCCACATAAGTGGACCTGGCCCAACAAATCTCCCCCTCCACTTTATGTGGGATATGCCTCGCTCATGCCTGCAATTTTTCTGCACGTAACAAGTTTTTCTCTTGCAAGAGCCTTTGTCATCATGTCTGACCCATTGTCGTCTGTATGAATCTTCTGAATGTGCAACAGCTTCATGTCTAAAACATCTCGAATCCAATGATATCTAACATCAATATGTTTAGTGCGATAGTGAAATGAAGAGTTCTTACTAAGATGTATGGCGCTTTGGCTGTCACAGTAGACAGTGAAATTCTTTTGATTCTGACCAATATCTTTCAAAAATTTCTTCATCCACAAGACCTCCTTGCAAGCTTCTGTAGTAGCAATGAATTCGGCTTCGGTTGTAGATAATGCAACACATCTTTGCAATCTGGACTGCCATGACACTGCTCCCCCTGCATAAGTAATTAGGTAACCTGAAGTAGACTTTCTGGAATCAAAATCACCGGCCATATCCGCATCAGTAAAACCATCTAGCACACATTCACCATTTCCATAGCAGAGGCACAATTTAGAAGTACCTCTGAGATACCTAAATATCCACTTCACTGCAGCCCAATGTTTTCTTCCGGGATTCGAAAGAAATCTACTAACAACTCCGACGGCATGAGCTAAATCAGGTCTGGTACAAACCATGGCATACATGAGGCTGCCTATTGCAGAGGCATAAGGAACTTTCTTCATCTCTTGTTTTTCTTTTTCGCTTGAAGGGCACTGCTCTTTACTCAACTTAAATTGACTTGCAAGCGGAGATACAACTGGTTTTGCATTGATCATGTTAAACCGCTCCAAAACTTTATTGATATACTTCTCTTGAGATAGCCAAAGTTTCTTGTTCTTCCTGTCACGTATGATCTGCATGCCAAGTATTTGTTTTGCAGGCCCTAAATCCTTCATAGCAAAGGTATTACTGAGATCTTTCTTTAATTTCTCAATCTTACTCACATCATGGCCAACTATTAACATATCATCTACGTATAACAGGAGAATAATGAAATCATCTTCTGAAAATCTTTTCACAAACACACAATGATCAGAGCTTGTCTTATAATATCCATGAGTCTTCATAAAAGAATCAAACTTTTTGTACCACTGTCGAGGCGCTTGTTTAAGACCGTACAAGCTTTTTCTTAGCCTGCAAACAAAATCTTCTTTTCCAGGAACTTTAAATCCTTCGGGTTGCTCCATATATATCTCCTCTTCTAAGTTGCCATGTAGAAAGGCGGTCTTCACGTCAAGTTGCTCAACTTCAAGATTTAGTTTTGCCGCTAATCCCAACACTACTCTAATGGACGACATCTTTACAACTGGTGAGAAAATATCTTCGAAGTCAACACCTTTTTTCTGACCAAACCCTTTCACAACAAGTCTCGCTTTGTACCTCATTTGCGCACTATTTTCATCGGTCTTCAACCTGTATACCCATTTATTTTTCAATGCTCTCTTACCCTTAGGTAGCTTGACTAAATCATAAGTGTGATTTTTGGTGCAAGGATCTCATTTCTTCTTCCATGGCTTTTATCCATTCATCTTTTTCCTCATGTGAAATAGCCTCATGGTAAGTTTCTGGTTCTCCCCCGTCCGTTATCATCACATACTCAGTTGGAGTATATCTTGTTGAGGGCTGTCTTGCTCTTGTAGATCTCCTCAATGGAACCTCTGTTTCTGTCCGATGTGTTTCTTGCTCTTCATTTCCAGCATGCTCATCATCCTCATTTGTCTGATCAAATTCAAACCTGCCACCATTATCTTGATGGTCTTCTTGACCATTCTCCATGCGATCATTATCTTCCATTTGATTGTTGTGGACTGTAGGAGGGGGAACTGGTGTCAAATCAATATATGAGCTAATAGAGGGTCTTGGTTTATCAATTTTCTCAACTTCACCAAACTGGTCTTCAAGAAATACCACATCCCTACTTCTAACAATTTTCTTGCCCACCGGATCCCACAATCTATATCCGAACTCTTCATGGCCATATCCCAAGAAAATACACAATTTTGCCTTGTCATCAAGCTTCGATCTTTCATCTTTCGGAATATGAACATATGCCTTGCACCCAAAGACTCTCAATTTATTATATGAAATATCTTTACCTGTCCATATTTTTTCAGGTACATCACCATTAAGTGGAACTGAAGGAGAAAGATTAATTAAATCAACAGCAGTTCTAACAGCCTCCCCCCAAAAAGATTTTGGTAGTTTAGAATGTGAAAGCATACACCGGACTCGTTCTTCAATCGTTCTATTCATTCTCTCCGCTACCCCATTCTGCTGGGGTGTTTTTACCACTGTTTTCTCAAGCCTGATGCCATGCATTTGACAATATTTTTCGAATGGACCCCTGTACTCTCCGCCGTTATCTGATCGGACACACTTCAATTTTCTACCTGTTTCTCGTTCAACATAAGGATGGAATTTTGTAAAGACCTCAAGCACCTGATCCTTAGATTTTAAATTGAACACCCAAACTTTCCGCGAATGATCGTCAATAAATGTTACAAAATAGAGAGAACCACCAAGAGATTTACTTTGCATACTACAAACATCAGTATGTATCAAATCAATCAAACCCGACCTTTTAGATGATGAATGAGTATTAAATGCAACTCTATGTGTTTTCCCAACTATGCAATGATCACAAGTTTTAAGAGAAGACATACTTTGTAATTGAGGCAAATATTTCTTTCTGGCCAGTGTTTGAAGTCCCTTTTCGCTGATATGACCGAGCCTCGCATGCCAAAGTTCAGCACTTACATCCTTCTGAATTGCATTTATATCAGCCTTGCAAAGTGTGGCTTGTGTCAAATAAAGCGTGTTCATTTTCTTTCCCTTGGCAACAACGAGTGAACCTTTAGTAAGCTTCCATGTACCTCCACCATAATAATTATAATATCCCTCATCATCAAGTTTACCAGTGGATATTAAATTAAGACGAATATCTGGAACATGTCTGACATCTTTGAGCACTAGCTTGTTACCAATGTTGGTTTCTAAGTGAATATCACCAATACCAACTACTTTGGACGAACCAGTATTTCCCATTCGCACTATTCCAAAATCACCACCGGTGTAAGTTGTGAAAAACTCAGCATGAGATGTAACATGATATGATGCACCGGAATCGATCACCCAATCTGTATCCTGGAAAGCAAGGTTGACATATGCATTATCAAAAACAATCTCTACATCACCATCGTTGGAAATTGTGTTTGCCTCAGTCTCATTCTTCTTGTTCTTCTGTTCTCTTTTTAAAATTCTGCACTCCTTAATCATGTGTCCTGGCTTGTTGCAGTGGTAGCAAGTCACATTTTTTCTTGATCTAGACTTGGATCTCCCCCTAGAATGATCCTTTTTGTTGTGATTGCGCCAATTTCTCGACTGACTTCTTCCTTGTCTTTCATCTTTCTGCATTAGAAGTGCCCCAGAAGAAGATTCACCTACTTCCTTTCTTCTCGCCTCTTCGTTTAACAAGCTATCTTTAACCAAATCCATGGTTAGTTTTCCATCAGGTGCAGAGTTGCTGATTGTCACCACTAATGTTTCCCAACTATCAGGCAGTGAGCTAAGTAGTAAAGAAGCTTGAACCTCGTCGTCAAGCTTTAATTCCAAGGCGACCAATTTATTGGCAATGCTCTGAAACTGAGTTGTGTGCTCCACCATGCTGTTTCCATCTCTGTACTTCAGATTAACAAGTCTTCTAATTAACGCAGTTTTGTTCCTTGCTGTTTTCTTCTCGAAGATACTCTCCAGCTTTTTCCATAGAATATGAGCTTTAGTTTCATCACAGACATTTTCAAATACACTAGCTTCAACCCATCTTCTAATAAATCCAACAGTTTTTCTATGCATAATTGTCCAATCTTCACTTGAAATATCATCAGGTCTTTGATCACCTAATGTAACCGGCTTATACAAGTCTTTGCAATAAAGCAAGTCTTCCATCATACGCTTCCACATTGAGTAATTTGTTGAATTCAATCTAATCATTCCATCAGACCCATCCATTTTTGACACACAAGAAACTAATTAATCTCTAGCAACCTCGCTCTGATACCACTTTGTTGGGAAAAAGAGTGTAAAACTGCTATCACACACTAGACTTCAATCAACAAGACTCACTGCAACTACACTCTACTTCCTCTTTGTGTGTAAAAATAGGATAATAGAATGATAAACAATCAAGAAGAAAAACGCAGCAGCTAATATGAAAAATAACAGCAGCAAAGAGACAAAGCAACACCAGATTTTTGACGTGGAAAACCTTCCAAGGTGAAAGGAAAAACCACGAGGTGACAGTAAACCACCCACACTAAAACTCTTCCACTATAAATAATGGGATACACAAGTTTCTCTCTAGATAATACTAGAGGTACATACAAATATCAATCTTCACGGAGATGTGGATTTCACTAGTAATACAACAAAAACAAGTTCTTGATATTCTCACCAATTTAGAGCAGAGAGAATGCAAGATGAAACTCTGGTATTAGCTTCTTGTTGCTGCAGATACCCCTTTCTTCTTTCCAGAGAATACTAAAGAAACGTTTTGTCTCCCCCTTGTTTTTATTTCCTTTTTGCTCCCTACTTCTGGGACCTTCTGCTATACTAATTATATTATATGTTTTTTTTTTTTTCATTTTATTTGATAAACCAGTAGCCCACATAAGTGGACCTGGCCCAACAGCTAGGAAAAGATTGATTTGCGGAAGTTGCTAACAATATTTACGAACATGCAATGAACCGAAACTGAATAGATAATCCAATCAAATTCATCCAATGCAATACTAAACATCATAATTAAGAAAATGAATTGCCACAGTTATTAGGTACATGAACATCGTTTAAACTCAAAGGATCAAGTAATGATTCAAACATCCAAGTACAGTAATCAGGGATTCCAAAAGCCATGCTGTGCATGTATAAATACCTTATTTCTGCTTCTTTCATTCATCACACGACCTTTTATAAACATTTTAAGTATATTATTGAGAAAGAAAATCAGTGTACAATGGAAAGGAAGAGCTGCTGTTCTGGAATGAGCCGCTGTGGGTCGACAAGGATGGTCACAACTCCAAAGAAAGAGCCAGTGGTGACCACGAAGACGCCAAAAGTTGAAGTTGTGAAGCCTGAAACACTCAAGAAAGCTGAAGAGTATCAGGTGAAACCTATCAAGGTTGAAAAACCAGAGACTGCTAATGCTACTAGCGTCAAGGAGGAATCTGTGCCTGTTAAGGTGAACGTGGGCTATGGAGGAGGCGCTTATTGCCGTTAAGCTTGCTGCATGATTTAGGCAATATTATTTACTATATCTTATGAAAAATATATTACATATACAGGTGCAGAGGAATTTTCATTTCACATAATGTATTGCTCCTGGAATAAATTTGTGATCTTAAGTTTCTAAACAAGTTTCCGTACAATCTTCTTCAAGCTTTTGTTCATTTCGTGTGTTTTTATATAATTGAATTCCAGTGGATCATGAAGTTAGCAACGGATACAGTTTCTCTAATACTTGAAGCAAGGGATAACCAAAATACACTTCTCAATATCATGCAAGTAGGTGCAATTGCACCGTTTTCACAAGGACCGTTACATTCACCAAAAAAATTTGATTCACAATTGCACAATTTTCGACGGAAATCATTACCAAAAATGTTAAACAAAAGAAAAATAATTATGAGACAGTAGGAGAATAATCACAAAAAAATTAGTTGACAGCAGAACAGATCTTCCTAATCTCCCCTTGTGTCCCTGTAAGGACTTCGATAGAGCCCATGCGCACCATTGCAGCAGCAAATTTAGCGTCCCAATTCGATCCAAACCTAGCATTGTTCCATGCATTCCTAGATGTCAAAGGGCTCGTTAACAATGTCTGATCAGAAGTCAATAAGCCTCTTCTGTTTCTCAGCCCCACATAATACTGATTGTCCAAGCGTCCGGGTGTCAGAGAATCAAGGCTCACAGTAGGATCTTGGGAGCTTGTTTGGGGACACTTGTTCTTCAGCAATGCAGCATATTTCGGGTCCATGGACGGGTCTTGGGGATGTGTCGCGTTAAAATTGTAGAGACGATTTGAAAATGAGCTACAATGTGAGACACCAATAGAGTGAGCGCCAGAGAGCGTGACCATTTCGTCTAATGACAACCCTTTCCGTGCAAAGTTGTCTACAAGTTGCTTGGCGTCAAATGAAGGTGGAGGGAGATTTTGTGTGACTTCGTCGAATAGTGAAACACGTCCATCACGACGGCCTGAAGGAACTGCATAATTGATGCCTCCCGCTTTAAAAACACTGTCGCGGGCAGCAAAAGCTAGTATATCTGAACATGACACTACGTTGGGACACATAGTTTCGAGCTTAGACTTGGCCTCATCAATTACTTCAAAACCTTTTAGACTCGGATTATTAGCTGGATGTGATTTCTCAGATGGTATTCCCGGTGTTGAATTCAATAGAACTGAACCATCACAACCCTGCAACAAAAAATTCAGAACGTCTATCAAATAAACGTAAAATCTAACTAAGAACCAAAAACCTCAGAGATTTTGTAACTTAACATGATCATAACAAGAAAAGCTTGTACAAGCTGGCTTGCCTTTTTTTTGCCAGAAATAAGACACTTCTTTCAGAAAAAAGTACGTAAATTTGTACCTTTTTGAGAATAGGTGACTTATTTCTGACAAAAAAATAAGATAAGTCAAACGGGACCAATTTAGAATGTGGATTTGAATGAGTTGTTACTCGTACCCTGACAAAGCAGTCATGGAAATGCAGCCGAATGAGGCCAGCAGCAATGCCTGGATTCTGCGACGCCGCTTTGTTCACCACATTTCTAACAATGACCTCTGCCGCCGGACAGCTTCCACTATAGTAACCAACCATAAGCTGCGACGAGGAATCTCCCATTGTGGATACAACACAAGAGAGAATCAAACAACAAAACCACACCACTTCCACAGACTCCGAGCTCTTGAAATTCATCATTTTCAATCAAAAAATCGCGCTCTTCTTCACGACTACTCTGTCTAAGTTAATAATATGAATGAAGTATCAGTAATGAGATCCTACGCTTTTATACTAAAAAAAAACGCGGGACAAAGTGGTTGCGGTGAATCAGCTTAATCATTTCAGCTTATTGACTGAAAGACGTGTGAAGTAGTGATAATAAAATTAAAGCAAGTCCGGCTATAATTGAGCAAAAATCATAAACAATACCATCAGAACAAAATCTATATGCTTTATCTGCATAACGTTCTGCGCATAAGTTATGTTTTATTCTATTTTTCATTGATGCTATATTGTTATTTGACTTGATAGCTATAGTGATTAGGTAGATGTTGCTTTTGTTGGTAAGAGAAGCTACATGTATACATCAAACTTCTGCGACTTGATTGATTCGGTTAGCATATAATAATGTTGTGGACATGATTATCTATTTTAATGCAAATTGTTGTCGATAGTAAAACCCAAAGCATAGTAGAACATCTTGTGTTATAAACTTATGCCAAGGTTTTGCACGCGTACAACTGTGTAAATCCAAAATCGGTGGATAATAATCTCTGATTTTCTGGAAAACTAACTGGAGCCCAAATGTCATAATCTGTTTAAGAAAGTTGTAATTTTTTAGCAGGATAACAGACTCCATGCAACTGTCGTTTTAGGAAGGAATTTATACCTAAAAGCTTTCCTGTTGGCTTTGCTGAAATCCTACTGGACACACAACATATAACAAACATGTGCGTTTCATTTGGTTTTATACGTTTCTTCTTCTTCCTCTACTGTCTCCAGTTGTTTCTTTATACAGTTGTCTAAGCAATTTCTTGTAATATTTGATCATCTAACCATATAAGAGTATACAATTATACAAGTAAAGTGCAGTGTCGTTAAATTTTCGATACATTTATTCCGCCTGATTACACTTCCGTGCCGACATTCTTATTCATGTACCTAAGGATTTTGGTTATGAAACCTGTTTATTATAGGTAAATTATCGATACTCTTTCCGTTACAAAATAATAACATTGTATTGTTTTATTTTTGACTTCGTCAAATTGATCAAATTTTTGACTTTTTTTAGAAAAAACTTATATATGATTAGAAAATATATTTGGTTCACTTTAAACTGTTTAATTAAAGGATATGCAATATACAACTTACATATAACAAAGCTTTGATATGTTCTGCAGTTCTACAACAAACAAATTACATTCATGTACAAAGCCTGTATAAAAGCTCCGAAACTTTCAACAACAGAGCATTGCAACTTGCAAGTACATGATCGTAAGTTCGTAACAGCAAAAACAAACTACAACTAACAAAGAGTTGACATTAATTCTTGACTAACTACATGAACACTTGGTCATGCGCAAAACACATGTAATTAGCTTATAAACATCTCCCAGCAACTTTAAGACAAAGGAGCTCTCTTATTCATTACACGTTCACTGCATACTTTTCATATAAGTTTGATCTATCTTTTCTTTTCTTTCTTTTTCTAGAATTATGAAAATTTTGTATTTTTTTAATTATTTGAGGTGGATTTGGGAGATGTCTCCCCTTGTTAGTCGTTTTAGATTTTTTCTTGAAATATCTATGTCTGCTGAATCAGGTCAACACAGTTACGTTAGGATTCAGTTTTTATCCCCATAATTGTTTGAAAATTATGTTTGAAGATGTATTTGTAATTAGTCATTTTTATCTTTTAATGTTAGAATATCTTCCCAATTTGAAGTATTATTTGATTAAAGGTTGAACCTCCTCTAAGAGAGAGGAAATAATTAACCTGAGACTTAAAGTAATTATAAAGAAATTATGATTATAGAAATTGAGCAAATTTGTCAAAAATAAGCAGTAACAAAATATTAAATTTTCCGATCACCAAATACTTACTCTCATGCCAGAGTTATTTACCAATAATCCTGATGATTTTCTCAGACTTGCAAATTATTAAAACCCTGCTAATTGTGTAAAGCCTTACACGATTGATCTCCAAATTATGTAATTTAACATTAGTTCAGGAACTAATGTAATACAACAAATCTAATGAGGTTCCCTAGATTTAAAAGATGCAATATAGACTTATGGTAAAAAGAATTCTACAAAATGGTGTAATTTTTTTTCCGTTCTAATTTACTAGTTGAGAAGCCGCGCGTTGCGGCGGCCTATATAAATTATATTAATAATTTAATATTAATATTTATAGAATAAAATAATTTTGTGGCTGTGTATAAAAAATATATTAATGTTTTAAAATTAATATTTGTAGGATAAAATAAATTTTATATCATAAAAATCTTGATGTAATACCAATAATAATATATAAAACTGCAAAATTAGAGTAAAAGAGAAACGAGGGGCGTGTAGGTGGCGCATCTCACATCGTTTCGTTCTATTTTTCTAATTTTGTGGAATTCTGGATAAAAAAATCAAAAATTAGAACTACCTTTTTTAGTTTCAGATATATTAGAAGCAAGTTTTAGAATCTGATTTTGTTTCAAATTATTTATGTAATATAGTAGCTTGAAACTAAAAAAAAGTAGTTCTAATTTTTGATATTTTTCATCCGGGTATTTATAAGTGCAGAAAGACTTGTGTGCTACTCTTTCTCATAATTAAACGATCTAAAACAAAATCAAAAGATTAAAACTTTCAACCTACTATATTCCATAAATAAGCTGAAACAAAATCAGATTCTGAAACTTGCTTCTAATATACCCGAAACTAAAAAAATTAGTTCTAATTTTTTAAATTTTTCATCCAAAAATTTCAGAAAATTAGAAAAATAGAACGGAGCGATGTGAGAGGCGCCACCTGCGCCCTCGCTTCTCCTTTATACAAGTATATTGAATGAATTGATGATTGATGATTGATTGATAATTGATTTGTTTGTATGAATTACCTTTTAGATTTTTCAATTGGATAATTAAAAATTATTATCTTCAGCTATTTTTAATAAATCAATTTTTGATTATATATCTTTAAAAAAATTAAATATATATATATATTTTTTCAAAATTATTATTATTTATTATTTAAAAAACAGGTGAAGTAAGAAAATATCTCCTCTAATTGATTAAATAAAATTTATTTTTGTCACAATTGATTAAATAAAATTATATATTACTGTTTCAGAAAAAACTAAAAATTAGTTAAAGAAAAACCCTTCTCCGGTCCAAAACCCTGTACATGAATTGAGACCAAAATCGCGACCCCCTTTTGACATCACAGACACAGCAGCGGCGGCGCCGGGGTGGCTATGGAGGATTCAAAGAAGAAAGAATGTCAACTGAAGAGAGGAGAATACCTGGGAGAAATCTCAGCCCTCTGTTTACTTCATCCTCCTTCTCATCTCTCTTCTCTCCCTTACCTTCTCTCAGGTTCCTCATCACTTCACTCCCTCTACATTTGTTTATTGTCGGAGTAATGAAATATTCATTTAGGTTTTAATGTCTTTTTTTCCAATAAGCTAAATTCTACTAATTTTAGTTTATTTTCATGGGATTTCTATTAGTTCATGTCATATTATTGTTCTTGTTAGGACAAGTTGTTTATGTTTGTTGTTCTAGGTAAGTGAAGTAACAATAGTGAAACTGATGTGGGACACGTTCTAGCTAGGTACTTGGAGTAAAACAACGGCGGAGAGCGGATATCAGAGAGATATAGTAGAGAGAATTATATGGGAAAATGTACATATTGTGTTGATTGAACTAACTGCGTAGAAATTATACAGAGAGATTGTTTTTATACAGTTTAAATAAAGCGGGAAAGGCGGTTATTGTAACTAATTATCTACAACTAGTCGCCATCAGGTAGGAAAGTGATGGTGCCAGCTGTCATGTTACTCCAATAACTGAAGTCGAACCATGATATTTGATTTTGAGCTCTTGCAGTACTAATATGAAGTAGCAATAATAGGAAACTGACTATGGATTGTTTTTGGGTAATGAAGAGAATTACTCGTAAAAAAGGAGGTGTCCTGTTTAAACTTAACGAGTTCTATATGACCAGAAACATAAAAAGTACAGACCATGGTGTATTTGCAATGCAGGTTACTGCTTGTAGTTCCTTTTTTGGGGTTCCTTTCTTTGAAATTGCTGACGTTTTGTATAAGCAGGAGTTTGCTACATTACTTTTTTGTCCTCTTTCTTTGCTCTATATAAAAATAAAAATAGCCACTGTCACTCATGTCTCCCCCCTTTCATTTTCAATCTTTTTTGCATCAGGAACTGGTTCACAGATACTTTTTTATGACTTGCATACGGGGAACATGATAAAGTCATTTCAAGTCTTTGAAGGTATACGTGTGCATGGTATTTCTTGCACCGTTATGAGTTGTACAGAAGGAACATGCATCTCCAAGCTTGATTTCAAGATTGCTGTCTTTGGGGAAAGAAGAGTCAAACTATTTAGCTTGCACATAGATATTGCATCTAATATGCAAAATCAGGCACAAGTTTCTGTTGATTTGATCCTTCATCAATCGTTGCCAAAGTTTAATCATTGGGTTTTGGATGTTTGCTTCCTAGAGGTCCATAACAGTCATGCTCACAGCATACCTGTGCTCCTATATGTGTTTATATTTGTTTATTTATTTCATACTTAGAGTCTTTAATGTAACCATTTTCACGTGTATGGTTAGTAGGATGCAACAAGTTCTTCCTCCAAGGGGAAACATTATCTTGCCATTGGATGCAGTGATAACACTGTCTGTATCTGGGATATGACGAGATCGTCTTCAAGCTTTGAAGTCAAGTCTCCTGGTTGGTTCTGTCAGCATCTTGTCTACTAGACTGATAAAGATATTGTTATAGAGTATTGTTTTTGTTGTAAATTTATATGCTTATCGAAGGGGTAATCTCATATATACTGTACATCTGATGAGTATATATGTATAACCAAGTGTCAAATAATGTCATAATATCAGTAAGAAATATGAAAGAGTATTGTGGCTTGTAAATCCTACTGAATGGAACATGAGATGTGGAACTTCCAGGATAGGATTAACTTTTATATTAAATTATGCTTTAGTATTGCACTACTTGCTTATAATTTCTTCTTTGTCAACAGAAAGGTGTCTTCTTTATTCCATGAAAATGTGGGGTGAGCAAATTGAGGCTCTTCATATTGCATCGGGCACAATTTTCAATGAGGTAAATAGTTCATGTATGGCTAACTTTACACTGTGACATTTATGGTCCTTTTGTTCCATGTTTTTTTTTTAAGTGTCCAAACATAATATCTTCAAGTGTCGAAATCAGCTCTCCTCTTCCTTTTTTTATCCGTTCCTGGGGATTATAAGATAGAAAACGCTTTTAGATCTGTATTCTGATTATTGTTTGAAGCGTCGAAGGCTCTCAATGAGTGTTTTGCCACTACTTATGGTCGGTTTCGAGACTGATTTAATGAGTTCCATTTAATGTTTGCAGTATTATATTAGAAAGGTTCTAGTCCTACATTAATAAAATTTTCATCATCACATAAACAAAGACAGACCAAAGATGAACTTGTCTTTTGGAAAAAAAGTTAAGAGTTGACTAAATTTGGTTAGTCTAAAATACACTCCTTGTTCATTCTTTTTGGGCCCACTTGAACCTAGGAACCTGTATTAAATAAGTTTTTACTGAACTGTAGAGGTCTACAGTCTACACCTTTTGATTTAAATTGTAAGTTCCTTGTGTGTAAATTAGGGAATTATTATCCTTATGTTAGAACTTTACTCTATTCTATTTCTATATACTTCTCGATGTATTTCTAATTGAATTTTTGATCACATTTAAGGGGTTAAATATCAATCAGGTGACTCATTACAGTCCGATGATTCAAGTTGGTCACTGATTGAAAAAGTGACTCAAACGAGTTACTCATTTAAAAATTTGTATCAGAAATATCACTCTATCGTTAGTCGAAATTCTGAAAGTATTATACCTTGAGTTTCGCAATTTTTTTATGAATGGTATTGCATCCAAATGAAAGGTTTCGAGTTCTACTATTTTAGCTAAGTTTGTTGGATTTTTAAAATTTTATCAACTATTTATTTTTAATTTTTTGATTGTTTTATTTGATTTAAATAAAAATAATAATTGATAAAATTTTAAAAAGCTAACAATATTAGCTAAAATAGTAGAACTCAGAAACTTTCATTTGAATGTAATATCATTCATAAAAAATGTGCGAAACTCAATATATAAAACTTTCAAAATTTCGAATAACGATAGAGTGATATTTCTGATACAAATTTTTAAATGAGCAACTCATTTGAGTCATTTTTTCAATCAGTGACCAACTTGAGTCATCCGGCTGTAATGAGTAACCTGATTGATATTTGACCCCACATTTAAGATAATCATAACTTTAGTCCCGACTTCTATATAATATACTTATATTGGATTGGAAAAAAAAGGGATAAAAAAAGTAAAAGCTCTGAAGGATTCAAGTCTAGTATTCCAAAATCTAAATGGTGTAGAAGTTAATATCAGATATACTTCTCACAGCGTAGTTTTTTTAAATATATTTTCATAGTAAGATAATAATATATCAACAGATTAATTGCAGTGTTGCAGATTTTCTGTGTATTAAACTTTTTTTTTTTGAAAATTATATGGTTATTCTATGAAGATCGACATTTTCAGCTATCACAATTCACAGCTGAAATAGTGAAATCTGGAACTTGTAATATTTGTTGCTAAATTATTTGATGCTTACAGATTATTGTTTGGAAAGTGGTTTTCCCGAATGTAAGCAATCCAGGCAAGGAACTCGTGAATCTTACTTCTTTAGACCATGCAGCTCCCCAACATCATTTTCATCAATTGGAAGCTATTGCTGTATGTAGACTTGGTGGACATGAAGGCTCAATTTTTAATATAGCATGGTCATCCAATGGATCAAAACTGGTATCCGTCTCTGATGATCGTAGGTGATTTTTTGTTTAAGCATGCTTAATTTCTTGTGATGTGTTGTTATCGATCCTTACAACAGTAAGTCATTCCTTGCTTATTTTCAATTGCAGTGCTCGAATCTGGACAATCCATGTTGAAAAGGAAGGCCTTGATATTTGTCATTCAATTGGCCCAGTGCTATTTGGTCACACTGCCAGAGTCTGGGACTGTTGCATAGTTGATTCCGTGAGTTCTGCAATATTTGCATGTTTAGTCTTTATCATTTACTTTCATTTGTTCACTATTGAAAAACTACTAGTGTACATTTTTGACGGAAAGCAAGTAGACGTGTTTTTCTTCTTCTAGACCTCATTAACCATACATCTGAAAAACATATACCGAGGATCCCTAAAAGCGCTTTTATTTTAATATTCCATTTTTCTGCTTACTTTGTATTTTCTGTCCCCCATCCCGCTTTTATGTTTGGATCCCACTAGTTGCTGAACTATTGTCCGTTTCTGTGATCGGAATCTGCATAGTTTATTATCACTGCTGGCGAGGATTGCACATGCCGTGTTTGGGGAGTGGACGGCATCCAACTGAAGGTGATCAAGGAACACGTGTAAGTTTGTTTCCTCAAATTATATTGCATATGCTGCATAAAGTTATTTTATATTTGAAGTCTTGAATCATTGTTGATGATCATGAGTTCTGAACTGAAAACTATCATCAGCTCTGCAGAATATTTATTGCCATGCGTTTCACACTTCCTGTATTCATTATTTTTAGAGCATTTGTTTTCATCTCACCAGTACTTATGTTGTGACTGACTTCTAGCTTCTTTTTAATTAGCTTTTAGATACATACCTTGTTGCCGTGAGTTGATCACGGGCTGAACATGTGTTCCATCACTAGAAACCTTGACTATTATATAATATGCTATATACCATAAATCTGTATTTCTATGAAACTTTTTGGATTATAGAGGGTGGGTGGTGGTGTGGTGTTGAGGGGGCCTAATGAAGAGTTCTCATGACTTTGAATAATGTAAAAAGTCTATGTGTTTAATTCATGAATCTGTATTAAATATCCAAACAGCTTATCAGTTATCCGAAATTGATATTTTAAGTGATTGTGTAACTTGCTTTGTTGCTCTTTTTAAATCTGTTGCAGTGGTAGGGGAGTATGGCGTTGTTTGTATGACCCTTGTACATCTCTTCTTGTTACTGCTGGCTTTGACTCTGCGGTGAAAGTCCATAATCTGCATACTTTTGAGGCCAGCAATTCTGATAGATCCATTCAGTTGATAGACAATTCCATACACCAAAAAGACCTATTTTCTTTTTGTATCCCAAATTCTTCTGGTCATGCTGGACTTACAGACAGGTATGATATTTAAAAACGATTCTGACGTGTATTTATCTTGGTAGATCACAAAGCTAGCCCATTCTTCATATCTGACAGTACACGAAATATTAAATACAATTGAGGCAATACAATATATTAGTTAAAGTATTGGCTTAAGAGCAAACTAATATATATAGTGTAAGTGGTAATATGACAAATCTGAATGATTACATTTATGATCCAATGAATTAGCAATCCGAATCCTGAATGAATATTTGGTTTTAAATGAGTATCCAAAATGTCTAAATGATACTCCCTCTGTCCCATTTTAACTGCTTTTTTAGAGAGATGCACAAAAACCAATTTTTACATTTATTGAGATGTTTATTTGAATAATTTTACATAGTTACCCCTAATAAAGTCAAACTAAACTATTATTTATATTGCATAGAAAATACAAGTTGCATTAATGAGGGGTAGAATAGAAATTCACCTATCAAATACTGCATGAAAACAAGAGAAAGTCACTTATTTTGGAACAACAATTCATTTCTAAAAAGGCTATTAAAATGGGACGGAGGGAGTATTGTTTTTTCGGCCAATTACATTTACACTCTGTTCTTGTTTTTTTTTAATATATGCATAATCTGATTACTATAAATTTTATTACTGTTTACTTAATAAAGATTTATATAATAATATCTAGACCCTTTTAACGTGTTTTCTGATTCATATACATAATCAGTTTTTTATTTGTTGTTTAATCTGGTGAACTGTTCAAACACATTGGTATATATGTATATACTATATAATCATTATATGGCATAATATTATATCAGAATAAAATAATAATATATCATTTAGTTCAAACTAAAATATTATATGTATAAAATCGAGTCATTGTAATTTTGTTGAAGTAGAGATGAATAATACATAACTATTCATAAAAAGGCTAGATATGAATTTTAGCTATAAAATAAGTAATGGCTATAGTTAGAGGCGGCCATTCGGGCGGGCCGGGGCGGTTCGGGCCGGTTCAGGCGGTTTCCGAACCGTCGCCGGTGAAACCGTAACCGGCACGGCTATACAGGCGGGGCGGGCCGTGCCGTGCTGGGTTGAGAAAGTGTGGAACCGGAACCGTATAATACGGGTTAGGTGGGTTGTACGGGTTTGCACAGGTTGACGGTTTTGGACGGACCGGCGGTTCAACCGCGGTTTGCTTGCTGAAATGAAGTGTGTTTGCTGGAAATTGGAATGAAGTGACCGACTGTGATTGCTTTGTTTTGTTTTATTTTAAGTTTTTTTTTCTTTTCAATAACATGTGTTAGTTTTTGAACCGATTTTAATTTAATGTTAATGTTTATTTTAGTTTAATGTTATTATTTAATTTAATTATTAATAAATTGTAAACAAATAAATAATATTTTGATAAAAAAATAATGTTTTGGTAAAAAGAGAATGGTACCTCTTATAAATTTTATTTATTAAACATAATTTGCAACAAATTTAGTTAGTAAACAAAATCAACCCTAAGCCAAATTAATTTTTAAAACAAAATCAAAACGAAAAAAATTTATTTTTATAAGTTTTATAACAAAATCAAAATTAAACTAAATTAATTTTAAAACAGAATCAAAACAAAGTGAAATTAATTTTTAAAACAAATTGAAAACGGAATGAAATTAATTCTTAAAACAAAATCAAAATGAAATTAATTAAACTAGTCTCAACTTTACAAACTAAAATGAAATCGAATAACTAAACTATAAACAAAAAACTAAAACACAAATAAAATCAAAACAGAGTGCGTAGTTGGTACAGATTCACGGTTTGGCGGGCCGGTCCCGGTTCGGGCCGTGCCGTGCCGAACCTTTATGTTTTGGCGGGCCGTGCCGGTTCGGTTCACGGTCCCCAACCCCCAGACCCGTATTCGGCACGTCGTCTTAAGCGGTCCAGGCGGGTTTTGAACCGGCCCGTGTTTAGACGGTTTCGAGCGGTTAAAAAGACGGTTCGGGGCATGCCGGTTCGGTCGGTTTGGCCCGAATGGCCACCTCTAGCTATAGTTAGAGGAAATAATGCAGTACTAGACATAAGCTTAAAATTTGTTAGAATAATTCTGACAGAATTTTACACCTTAATGATACTGGTAATTTTGATTCGTTTAGATGACGTGTGTTTAAAACAGTCTGGATGTAAGAATCCTCGATTTTATATCCCATTCTGTCACATTTGGGAGTAACTAAATCAATATACTTGTATAAAGGGGTAGCGGGAGGCGGTGAGGTGGCGCCTCTCAAATAGCTTCAATTTATTTTTCTAACAGATTGGCTGCTTTGGTTATTCTAATCAACAGGCTTGTAGCAATACCTATTTCAAATGAAATATGAGTAATTGTAAGCAGGTGGCTGTGTTTTTTCTTTTGCTCAGTTTGAAACTTCGGCAAGCGAATTAAAAATGTTTTTAAGAAGTCACAAACGAAATTTAACTACACAGAGACACACACACAGTACCTCCATTTTGACTTGAAGCCAGTAGCTCTAGTACAGTAGGAGAGAGATAGAGAGGCTAGCTGCAAGCCACCAATAATAAATTGTATGCTTGACAGTTGATTATAAAATCATTTGGAATTATTAGCTAAATCGATTGACCAGTACTTGATTATTTTTCTTTATATATGTAGTTATTAAACTTATTCAGTTTACTTCAATACATTAAGTAAGAATGCAGATCCCCAAATTAGTGTTAAAGTAGCGATATACCCATAGTCAGTGCACACTTATCAAATATCTGGGCTCGATATGAGACTGGCAATGTACTTACCAGCAAGCCAAATTTGTTTAAATATGATACCTAGAATGTACTTGCCCACAAATACATACATATATATAAATGTTTACAATGGTTTAGAAGTTGCTCTGGTAATTGGCGAGGCTAGGGTCTTTTCTTTGATTTCAGGAACCTGGTATGCATTGGATGGAAATACCCATAGGAAACTTATTATCATTCTTATTTCCTGTTTTTCATGCGTGGTTTTGGAGGTTTTTTTTTTTGGGGGGGGGGGGGGGGGGGGTGTTGGATTCATTCCAGACAGTCGATGTTTCTGCTTCAATGAAATTTAGAAGTAATAACTTTTCGAATTGTGCATAAATCTCAACTCTCATTTATTAATTAATAATTTTATTAAATTCCCTTAATCTTGTCACTTCCACTGGTTCGACCCTTTATTTAACTGCCATTCTGGTATCTTATTGCAGCAAAAGTGAATATGTTCGATGTTTGCAATTCACACGGGAAGATACTCTTTATATTGCAACGAACAATGGTTTTCTCTACCATGCAAAACTCTTTGATACAGGAGAGGTTAAATGGACTAAACTTCTTCAGTCCAGTGGAGAAGCTCCTATTGTTTGTATGAACTTGTTGACTAAAGAAAGACTCGATCTTTCTTCTGGTATCGAGGATTGGGTTTCTGTTGGAGATGGTAAAGGATATGTGACGATTGTTAAAGTTTTAGGTGATGTTTCTTCTCCAAAACTGGGTCTAACTTATACTTGGTCTGCTGAGTCGGAGAGACAGCTACTGGGAACATTCTGGTGCAAGTCGCTGGGATATAGGTATAAAATTTACAACATCCCTTAAAGACTACAAAGATTAAACCGTTACTTGGTAATCTGAAGTGTAAAAAGTTATAGTTGTCTGTAATATATTGGCTTGTAGACGAGTCAAGCCTTACTCTTCGAAACACACACATATTTTTTCCCATGCACTCTCTCTTTGGGGCCTGTTTATGGAGTTCTAATACAGGTCATGAAAAAAAAATTGTACTCATGATCCTTATTTCAACAATAAAAAGGTGATATATGCAATTCTAGTTTTATCAAACAGAACTGATGCTAGTCCCCATGGTTTCTTACTTTCAATGGATTGAGTAATATTTAACTTTGTCTTTTTTCATTAGATCTGGCAATTTTGTCGTTTACTTTTGTGTTTTGTGTACTTGACTGTGAAACCCAGACACAGAACGAAATGGAAAAGAATTTGTGTCCTTTCTGCATTGTCTTTTTGTTCTCACTAAATAAATAAATATATAATATAATATAAAAGAATAAAAAATACATTAATATATTATATTTATATGAAATATACATGAAGTATTGATTGACATATATATAGTCATACAATTCTATAAAATTTGATATGTATATTTTATATATAAATGGGCATATTGTGTACTTTCGTGTACTTAAAATCAAACCCATACCTGTAATTTCATGTTGTGCTGATGTTTTCTTGTCATGTGCCATATTGCCGGGTCTACTAATCCTGTCCATAAAAAAAGTTCAGTTCATGACTGTTATCACTATTTTCTTTAGTCTTCATTAATTAAGTTTGTATGGCACTTCAGTTTCCCTTGCACATATTGTGCAGGTTCATTTTTACTGCTGATCCGAGAGGAAAATTGAAGCTTTGGAGGTTTTCAGAGCCTTTTCCTGCCAATTCTCATTGCTCTGTCGGAAGTTCTGATGTGTGTTTGGTAGCTGAGTTTGTTTCAAGCTTTTCTAGAAGGATAATGTGCCTAGATGCCTCACTTGAAGAAGAGGTATATATACATTTTAACTTTTTTGATTTTGCTGAATCCATCTAGGTGTTTATTTTTGATTGTGAGACTATTAAATGAGGATTGTTTCAAAGGTGCACTTCTTAACTACTTGAGCTATTGAGTCGGTGTGTATACTATAAAAAATAGCACTATATGAGAGCATATACAGTTGCTTAAAGATTTATCGAGCTATCAGTGTTTCTCACTTATAATACATGTTCGTGGATTCCTCTAGTTAGTTATGGACCTCATGGTGTGGCGATCACCATAGAGTACCAGCATAATAGACTGGACATGCGAGTAGTTTGGCATGCATTGCTAATATGCTGAAGCTATCCGCCTATCCCTAATATGAACATAAAATGCACTGCTAAGATAAGATTCCAATTGAAGGTGTGATGGTATTGTATGGTATAATAGTTCCCTGTTCGATTCTTTCACAAATCTTTTAGGTGCTAGTGTGTGGGGATCTACATGGTAATCTGGTGTTATTCCCCTTGGGAGAGGAGCTAGTGCTGGGTACATCTACTGGTTCAGAATCCAAAATATCTCCATCTGTTTATTTTAAAGGAGCTCACGGGATATCAGGTGTCTGCAGAGTTATAATAGCACTTTCTGGTTTTGGTGAAGTCAATATATGCTCGGTATGCCCTTGATCTTAATCTTATATTATATTGCTTCTCATCTATGTTTTTGTAAATGTGTATCAATGCATTTGTTGCCTCTCTTTCACTGTTGGTAAGTTATGTCGTAGATGCTCATAACAGTTCATTATGATAAATGCCTCTTGCAAGTAGTAGACTGTATCATTTGCAATTCAGGTGAATGATTTTATTGTACATAGCGATATGCAGATATAAGATGTTTTTAATTTAAGCATCATTATTCAGACTGGAGGAGATGGTTGCATCTGCTATATGGAATATGACAGGGACAAAAAAAAGTTGCAGTTCACAGGGATGAAACAAGTGAAAGAATTAAGCATGGTGCAATCAGTTTCTTACAAATCTATGTTAGACGATGATTCAGGAAGCGGAAACTATGCAGTAGGTTTTGCATCAGCTGATTTCATCATCTGGAATTTAATCACGGAGACGAAGGTATTTACTCACCACTATATCTTGTAATCGAAATTCATACAATTCTCTTCATCTTAAACACATGGTTCCCTTTATAACAGGTTGTCCAGATTCCATGTGGCGGATGGCGACGTCCTAATTCATATTTTCTTGGCGACCTGCCAGAGTTAAGGAACTGTTTTGCTTATGTCAAGGTCTTTCTGCTGTTTCTTTTTTCTTTTTTCCAAAAAGAATTTGCTCCACCTTATATCTCCTACAGTTTTTTTGGTGGAAAGAAATACACCAATCACCTTCTAATTGTATTTAGTTTTCTCAATTATGGTTGTTTGACTATCAGGATGAAATCATCTATGTCCATAGACATTGGGTGCCGGACAGTGAAAGAAAAATATATCCTCAGAACCTACATTTGCAATTCCATGGCAGAGAGATGCATTCTTTATGTTTCATCTCTGGGAATACAATATTTCCCTCAACCAAGCAGCAGGGATTCTGTCCTAATGCATGTTGGCTCGCAACAGGGTGTGAAGATGGAACTGTGAGGTTGACCAGGTATGAAAAGTTATCATTTGGTCACTAAAAGTTGATACTGTAACATCATCTTCGTTTCTAACCACTTTTATTATGGTCTATAAGCTATAGTGTGATGGCATACTTATAACTTCGGCAGATTGCATATATAGATAGGCCCCTCACCTTCCCTTCAAAAGCCTTTTATGTCCTTTACCTTTGGATGAGAGCTATTACACTCTTGCACAAAAATTATAACACCCATGTACTTTACAATTTCATAACATTTGAATCATACTTCAGATGACTACATATACTTGTATAATTCTATATTAATTTATGTGAAATCTAATACTTATTTCATGATTAAAACTTTATAAGACTGATAAGCTAAAGGATAAAAATAGAAATATTATATTATATTCGATTTTACATGAACATATAATTATTTTATATTTTCTAATTAAATGTAATTTATAATTCATTCTATTCTCTCTATATTATAATGTAATACCATATATGGAATTCAAAGTATGTTCTTTTAACGGTGCAATAAAAATAATTATGTGCGAATTTGTGGTTAAAACATTAACTAGAACATCTAATATAAAATAAGTTAAAAAATAATTAAATAATTCTCGAAAGGATTTAAGTACAATGAAATAATGAGTATTGGGGTATGATAGGTTCTTTGCAAAGGCTTGGGGCATAATAGGTTTTTGGGGGCAAAGTTTAGGGGCCTGTATATGCAGTTATCCTATAACTTATGTATACGGTACCTATATTCTTCAGATTGTATCCTCCTTTATCCTGGCACCACAGAATTATTAATACTTTTACTACAGTTTATATATGTTATGATGCTTGAATGGTTGTTAGTAATTTTGTGATTAAATACTCAGATATGATCCGGGTCTTGAGAATTGGACTGCTTCAAAATTGCTTGGTGAACATGTAGGCGGATCAGCTGTCAGATCTATATGCTGCGTATCAAAGATGAATCTATATGTAGCAGATTCAACCACTTTGCCCTCTGGGATGATCTTAGAGGATGTAGATAGCCCTTTATTACTAATTTCAGTTGGTGCAAAGAGGGTTCTAACTGCTTGGAAACAAAATCTTAGAAAAGCTCTTCCATATGGAGAAGATAACAAGACCAAGAGTGACTTTAGTTATAAATCAGAACTGTCTACATCAATGCCATTCAAGTGGCTTTCCACTGATATGCCAATTAGAAGTAGCAATAGTCGCGGAAATAAAAACAACACGGAGTAAGTTGGTGAAACAATTTATATATCTTGACAACATAAGAAACTTCTTTCTTACATAAATACCGTTCTATCTTCAAAACAGGAACATGGATTCAGTAGACCTGCTTGGGGACAAATACGAAAATGACTGGAGATACCTTGCTGTTACTGCTTTTCTTGTTAAATCTCCAGATTCCAGGTAAAACATGAATACAGTACAAACAAGCAAACAAATAATATAATGTACTTTCCATCTTATTGATATGTCCAATTCAATTAAGTTGTTCCATATCTTGTTCACCTCCCAGGATTTCTGTGTGTTTCGTTGTTGTTGCTTGTTCAGATGCTACTGTTGCACTGAGGGCTCTCATACTACCTTATCGACTTTGGTGCGCTTCAGGCTACGTATCACTTACAGTTAATAGTTGATAGACTATATTTAAACCCACCAAATTATTAAATATTCTAAATTCTAAATATCACCTCATTGCAGGTTTGATGTAGCGTTGTTGGTGCCCTTAGCATCGCCAGTTTTGTCATTGCAGCATGTCATTATTCCCAACAGTGTGGCTTTAAATGGTTAGTTTAATATGCACTCAAACCAAAAATGGCCTTCTAAATTTGGAAGTTGCAAGCGTAGTTATTAAAGCATTATGTGGAGTCGCTAGCAGGGGATGACTAGAGGACTAGGTGTTAAGTTAAATACAATAAAATTATACATGTTATATATTGATATACACATGTAATTAATGATACTATAAAAATTGGGGAACTTACCTGGTAAACTTTCCGAGGTAGATAACGCTGTAAATGCATAGTCTATCCCATTAAGTTTCAAAGTAGAGTGATAGATTACGGCCAATATTATAAGTAGTAGTGTAGTACTCCCTCTGTCCCCCTCAATTGTTTACATTGGGGGACGAGACTCGGCACGCATTCTAATGCTCTCATAAAATATAGTTTGATAAAATAATTTGAATTTTTTTCTTCTAAATAAATATTTACTATCTAAATTTTTATTCAAAAATGAAAATTTTCAAAAAAATATTATGAAACTATATTTTATATGCGCCTTAAAATGCGTGTCGAGTAATGGAAAAAAAGTGTAAAGAAATGAGAGGGACGGAGGGAGTAATTGATAAGTTAGGAAGCACGGACACGGCGAAAAGGCTGCCGTATGCGTGTCGGACACGGCTGATACGGGGACACGACACCGACACGGCTGAGTACGTATCCGATACGCCATGTGGCGTGTCGGAACGCAAATGCAGCCGACATGCAACTAAAACCTCTGCCCAACTTTAAAAAAGGCCCAGTAATGTTTATAGCCTAATACCAATCGTCTTTTATATGTATACAGATTCTATATGTATATAAATGTTTAGCTATCTCTCTGTTTTTCATCTTTCAATCTAATATATATACGCAAAAGCCTATATATACATACATTCTATATATTTATTTGCTAAAGATAACTTGATTATATAAATATACGAGTGGGACAATGAGTTCAAGTGTGAAGTTGTTTAATATTCAACATATATAAATTATATATTTTATATTACTATTTATTTTTTGCCGTGTCCCGTATTCAGGATTCTTTGCTAATTGGCGAATCCTCGTATCCCGTGTCCTGTGTCCCGTATCGCCGTACCCGAGTCGGTGCTTCCTAGTTGATAACTATATCTATTTAAATTTTTACTGTAACTTGGTTTTCGTATTATGGTGACTTTCAATTGGTTGGTCCTTTTAAAGCATCTCCAACCATAGAAAGCCCTTCACTAAAAAGTGAGTTAGCATACGAAAAATAAAAAATATAGCAAATCTATTGAAAAAATCACACTCCAACCATACCCATCCCTTGTCTATAATTTTAGCCAACTTCTTATAGATGGCTATATTTGTCCAACCTCTACAGGTCTATAAGAAATCTTTAGAAAGATTACACATCATTTATTAACATATTAAACTGACATATCTATCTATTATATATATAATAGACCAACATGCCACATTTTATTCACCATGTAAATTACTCTTTTAACCCTCTCTTTCATTAATACACTTGCAACTAATATCTCTTCCATTAATACATATAATTAATAACTTGCAATTAATACATGTAATTATATCTAAGACTTTAATAAATTCATTATTAGACATGTAATTGATGTGTTTACCTTCTTTATTAATACATTAAATTAATATTTATAATTAATATGTGTGGTTATATCTAACATATTAATTTATTCATAATTAAATTTGTAGATAATATGTTAATTATTAATGGGTAGGTAATTAATTACATCGTCAAAGCATGTATCACACTAACTAATTTAAAGTCAAAAAATCTAATTTTGCATAATTTTTAACAATAATACGTTAATTAAGTTCTTGGATGAATGCTTATCAAAATTATTTGTGGGCCCTAAATACCTTTAAAATATTTTACCGTAAAAGGATTATTACGAGGATACGTCACAATCAATTGAATATCATGTGATATTTCATTCGGAGTTTTGCAACATATACACGACAGCCAGTTAAATATCAATATGATGATACTCCACTTGAAAAAGAATATGTGATACCTTGCTCGCATTATTATAAGGACAACTATATCTAATTCATATTAGTGGTTAATGCATCACCCTGCAATAACAAGATCCCAAACCCAACACTTGGACAACATCAAGATAACAACATCCACGCGCATGAGAACATTCCCGTGTGACCGTGTCTCAACAATATTTAACCAAATTATGAATAATTAGTAGAGAAGTCCTAAATATTCGCAAAATATTTGACTGCAAGAGTATTATCATGTTGATACGGACAGCCAGCCAAATATCAATATGATATTCCACCTGTAAAAGAATATCAGTGTGATGCCTTACTCGCATTATTATAAGGACGACTATATCTAATTCATAATAATGGTTAATGCATCACCTTGCAATAATAAGAACCCAAACCTAACACTTGGACAACGTCAAAATATCAACATCCATCACGCGTATGAGAACATTCCCGTGTGACCGTGTCTCAATAATATTTAACTAAATTATGAATATTTAGTAAAGAAGTCCTAAATATGCGCAAAATATTTGACTGTAAGAGTATTATCATGGTGATACATCTAATTAATTGAGTATCGGGATGATACTTCGATGGTAGAGGAGTATCAGTGTGATATTCCACTCGGAGTGAAACTTATATATTTATAAAAAAAAACTTAATTGAATTCTTCTGTAAATGCCCAGCCAAACTACCCAATTTTCAACAATATTTGACCAAAATATGAATATTCAGTAAGTTCGGGCCCTAAATACCCAACATGCCCGTGACACAACAATATTTAACCAAAACAAGTATATTCAGTAAAGAATGTTGTAAATATCGACAAAAGCTTTGATTGTAAGAGGATTAACATGATAATATATCGTAACCTGTTAAGTATCAGGTGATACTCCACGGGTAGAGGAGTATCAGTGTATTTCCCACTATGAGTGGAGCAACATATTTATAAACTTGGTTAAATTTTTTGGCAAATCTCCGGTCGAAATAATCAATTTTCAACTATATTTAATCAAAATATAAATATTCAATTAGAAAGGGCCTTAACTACCCACTACATACTCTAATATCAGAATATTATCAGGATGATATGCCACAACCAGTTAAATATCTACAAATTTTTTATTATAAGAGAATTATCATGATGATACGTCACAACCAGTTACCTATCAGGGTGATACTTCATGTGTCGAGGAGTATTAGTGTGATATTCCACTGACAGTGGGACAATATATTATAAGATTAATTAAATTCTTAGGTGAATTATTGGTCGAAATAGTCAAAAAAAATTTTAAAAAAATTATAATATATTGAAGGTGAATGATGAAGATACACTACAACCAGTTGAATATCAACATTATACTTCACTGATGCAGGAATATCATTGTGACACTTTGCTTACATTATTTTAAGGACAACTAACAGTTATTGCACTCTAAAAAGTAATAATAAAAGATATGTTTACACTACACTGCAATAACAAGGATCTAAAATTTAAACTCTTTATTTTTGACACTGTCGAACAATAACAAGAATAACAATATTCATCACGCATATGAGAACATGCCCGTGCCTCGCACGGGCTACAGTGCTAGTTCTATTTTAATAGTCTAAAATGTTATTAACTTACTATTTTTAAATTATAGCCAACCAATATCGCCAATACCATTGAAGCACAATGTCTTACAGGTTGAGCAAATTTTACGTAATGTCTGACAATTCCAATTCAGCAAACGATTATAGCCAACCTTATTGGAGATGCTCTTACAATGCTTGAAAATCTATTGCAGAAAACATACAAATTGGAAGCCAGTATATTGCACTTGGTGGATCTACTGATGGAAGTATCACCTTCTGGGATCTAACTAGAAGTGTTCAGGCCTGTATGCAACGAGTGTCAGCTCTTAAAATGGAAGACTTTAATGACTGTCAGAAAAGGCCACGTACTGGGAGAGGTAGTCAAGGTGGACGGTGGTGGAGATCGTTAGGCAGTATTGAAAAGCCAGGTGATAGCTCGGGTTCACTGGGGTCTTCAGATAGAAGTGAAAATGGTCAAAGTCATTCTCTACATGAGTCTTCATCAGCATGTCCTCAAAGAAGCAAGGAACTATTTTCACAAGTTGTTGATCCTGCTTTCTCTGGATCAGAAACGAGCAACGAGGATTCCTCACTTGAAACTTGTGAAATAAGGCCATTACATACTGTTGAAAATGTTCACCAATCAGGGGTCAACTGTCTACATGTTTCTGGTATAAAAGATAATACAGGTCCTAGCTCTGGTTTTCTATTTTATGTTATAAGTGGGGGTGACGATCAGGCACTTCATTCCCTCAGATTTGATGTATCACTGCTACAGTCTGTTCATTACACAGAGAATGCGAACCCAGATAGACATGGTTGTACCGAGTCGGAAACTTCGGATGGTAGTATTTATCAGTGTCAGAAACAGAACTACTCAATTAAACTATCATGTCACGAAAAAATTCTCTCAGCTCATAGTTCTGCTGTAAAAGGTTTGAATCTTGTCACATTGGTAAAAATTCTGTATTTTTATTTTTTTTTGAACTAACAGTGGCAGTCAATAATTTAAAGCTTACAAACTGCATGTACCGTAGAAATAATTGTGTGATATAGCTTGGTCCATTTCTATCCATATTAGTATCATGAAACTTCTGCTTACTGTACACCATATAAATGTACCTCCTGTGTCGGCGACTTCTCAAAGGAAGCTTGAACATCTCCTGGAACCATTATTACGACAATTTGTGCTGAAGCGTCATTTTTTATGCTGTGCAGGAGTATGGACAGACGGGATTTGGGTTTTCTCTACTGGTCTCGATCAACGTGTCAGGTGTTGGCATCTTGAAGAGGATGCGAAACTAACCGAACATTGTCACTTGGTCATTAGTGTGCCAGAGCCAGAAACATTGGATGCTAGAGCCTGTAGTAGGTAAGAGCTTTTTGGGACTTGGCAGTCCTTTTTCTGAATAGTTTTTAGAATTTAAAAACCTTGATTTTTTAGTGTCTTTCTTTTCGATAAACACCTTTTTTATGATCTGTATTCTTATTTTTGAGATTTTTATGCGTGCAATATGTCTTATTCAGGAACCAGCATTATCAGATAGCAATAGCTGGTAGAGGAATGCAAATGGTTGAATTTTTTGCCCCTGGGGGAATGAGTGCTAAAGTGTTGTGATCGATGCATTGCTATGTCCTACATGCCATGGTAATATTATATGTTGTGATCATGATATTATTTGTTTGCACATAATAGTTCTATGTACTATGGATGATCAGAAATACCTTGAAATCATTCTAAGATGCTCGTATTTAACCATTTAACTTTTATAAATTCATTTCCTTGATAAAAAGCAAAAAAAACTTTCATTTTCTTGATTTCTGTGATCGATAATCACATCTATAGCACAAAGTAAATAGATGCAAATACCTAGCCACCCCACTTGTTATTTTTTAAAGAAAGGGACTGACTTGTTTGTTTGTTGTGGAATTGACAGACAGTTTAATAGGACATGGTTTTCTAACGAACAGGCGTACAGCAGGCTGCATGTATTTCAGTCTTAATGAGGTTAGCGAAATTGCTGCTGCCTCCTTGAGTTGGGTTTTTGCCAAGCGTAAAAGTCGGAGAAGTCTAGAACTAAGGTAGTCTGCATTGCATGATTATCTGTCGACAAATTCTTACTAGACTGCAACTGAGGGCTATTCTCAGCAAGATGCCATCCATCACACAGTGCACCAGCCACCAGCCACCAGCCACCAGCCTTAGGTAAGTGAAGATTTTTTTTTTTTTTTTTTTTTTTTTTTTTTTTTTTTTTTGAGTTCAAATTTGCGAGTACCAAAGATTATGAGTCACATTTTATAAAAAGATTATGGGTCGCTTGACTCACATTTTGTTTATTTGTGAGTTGAAAGACCCAGAATGTCCTCATCGAATCGTATAGACACATCCAATATTTTTGGAGCATATAATTTAAATGTTAATACACAAAAGGACATTTTGGAAACCAATTGTATCATGGATATCAAGATTGCAGCCTTCCCTGGAACAGTTGATTAGTGGCAGAAGTCCAAGCATTGTCCTTTGCAAGGTGAGCGAGATGATCAGCAAGGTTGTGTAGAGGCCACTTTCCTGTTACTATTGCCTTGTAGTATCCGCTTGTCATCTAAGTATTAATGGTCCAGAATAATCGATTATTAGCAGCATACTATGTGCGGAAAGAAATAGCTAGAAAGTAAGAGCATCTCCAACCATCGAAAGCCCTCGGCTATAATGTGAGTTGGCATACTAAAAATAAAAAATTTAGCCAACACCACGAAAAACTCATGCTCCAATCATACTCAGCTGTTGTCTATAATTTTAGCCAACCTCCTGTGGATGGTTAAATTTGTCGAACCTCTACATGTCTGTAAGAAATCTGTAAGAAGATTGCACATCATTTATTATCATATTAAACTGATATATTATATTTTAATAATATAAAATATTAATAACATATTATTTTTCAATTATAGTCAACCAATATAGTCAATGCCATTGAAGCAAAATGTGTTGTCTTACAGGTTTTATTTAGCCAACGAATATAGCCAACATCTCTAAAAATCACAGAATAAATGATGTTCCCGTCGAAATACAGTATAGTCCTCTGTTTTCACATAAAAAATTTGGGAGCTGTACCTTCCAAATTCCAATATCGTATGTCATGGATATCGGAATCTCCAAATTGGATGCGAAACAAATTAGAAATTAGTGGGATGAAGTCATGTCTACTTTGTGGAAGTAGATATAAAATATAATAATACCTATATGCGAGCACAAACATAAAATAATATTAAAATATAGGAGCAACCAGGCTGAAGAAAGTGGGAGAGAGTAATCCAAAGATGACACACACGTACGTGTGAGTGGAGCCAAACTTTTGGGAGGTTTGTCACTTCACTGAGCAGTATTGTTTTTGTGTGAGCTAAGCAAAGGCAACTGGAGTCTAAACAACCTTCAAGTTGGATGCATCTCCTTGTTGGAATTGCACTCATTTACCAAACTCTCACCAACTCTTTCCATTCCCTCCTCAGTCCTCCTCACCTACTTTCTTTCATTCTTCTTATGAGATTCGTCGATTGTAATTATAAAATAGTATGTGTCATATTTTAATTTTAATTGGGTATAACTTTAATTATGGTAGTAGAATTCTCTTGTATTTATGTTAATCATTTTAATCAAATCATTTCAAATTATCGTGTCATCCATGCCGAATCATGTTGTAACAAATTTTGCATTAATATAAGTAATATTACTCTCGTACAAGTTAATTAATATAACTTTACATAAATATAAAAATTGTGAGTTATTTAGCTTGATTTATTAACGAGGAATTTTATTTCATTAATATGAAAATTGCACCAATAATAATGAATAAATAGTTTGATTAAAATTAATCACTCGCCAGCTACATTATTTGAGCAGAAATTGGACACATATATCTGTTTGGCAAACAGAAGCAGAAGCTGCTTCTGGCTTCTGCTTCTCTTGACCCGTTTATGTAAATAAGTAGAAGCATTTTTAAGAAGCTGAGAATGCTAGCTTCTCTCTCACAGCTTCTACTTCTTTTCCAAACACTTTATTAACTTATTTACTTCTCACTTCTACTCCACTTCTTTAATTTAAGTAAGAACTCATTTTTTTTAAACTAACCCAAACGGCCCCATGATTTGAAACACCTAACATTGATCTTACTCCTATATTAGTTGAAGAAGTAGCCACGAACAACTGTACCTACCTGTCCTACCATAATCCAATTGCCCTAGTAAAGCAGTTTTAAATTGCCATTAATTCAAAGATTACAACATTGCTAACTTGCTCTGGTGGGGGTATTCAAAGGACTTTTTTTCTTTTGCAACAATTCAGTCAATTAGTCGCATTTTCTCAAATGCAAGTAGAAAAATTTTGAAGCTCAAATATCCACCGTATCGAAATTTACCAATAATAAAACTCAACTCAAAATTCGAATATATAGGAAAGTGATTAAGGCATGCGTCTCCGATAATTTCGAGCCTCGTTCGTATCGAAAAAATTAAGAAAAAGCAGTGACCAGAAAAAGCGGTAACCGGTCATATCTCACCCGTTACGTACACCAGCAGCCTCTATAAATACAAGACCCTACTCCTCCATTTTATTCGTCGGAGATTTGAATTGGAGAGGACATAGCTTTCATATTCGTCGCTAATTATCTCTCAGGTAGATTTCAATAGCCACCTTCTACATTCACTTATCTATCATTTGAGTTTTAAATTAAATATACATAGATAGATCTGGATTTAATTGAGTTGGATCTGAGTTTTGTATGCTTGATTGTTATTGTGAGTGTAGATCTGTTAGAGTGTGTAGCATTAGTGTGTAAGCATGTAGACTTGATTCTGCTACTTGAATTGCTGGTTGAACTAGCTTGAACACTAGTCCACAGTCCACAAGCTACTCACCTGTGTATTCATTTCTCAATATTCAATTAATATTTAAAAACATACAATTTCATCTATATTTTCAAAATCGGATGTTATGTAGCATCATGTATATATTTTGTCATCATGAGAGCTATCAGACCTCTGGATGCCAGGGGTCTCAAGTTCGAGTTCCTCTTACCCACGATATTCTCATTTATCCAAATATTGATTTAATATTATATCTTAGTAGGCCCAAAAAGGGATGAGATCCCCTCCTAGTCCTAGAGTCGGTTTGTCTGAGTTTAAAATTGTGACTTATGTCTTAAAATGACTTCATATGATAAACTGGTTGGATAATTTTGACTTGTTAATGACTTATGTGTTATATGTGTTATTAAAAATGTAGTAATAAAAATAAAAGTGATTTATGAGTAACTTATGACTTATGGGTAACCTTTATCTAAAAAAATTAAGTCACCGAAAAAAGTACCTCAAACTTACTTTTGACTTTAAGTCATTTTCTGGCTTATTCTGACTTGAAGTCAATTTCGGGTTTATTACACAAACAGATAGTTTTCGGCTTAAAGTCAAAAATAGCTTTAAGCCTATGAGTTAAAGTCCAGACAAACATGCTCCCAGTAATTGAAATTGTCTACTATTGTGGACCCATAATCCCCACAGTAATTAAAAATTGGATCGCACACTAGGGCAAAATATAGAAGGTATGAACCACCTAGTGATCCGCTCTTCGACCCATATAACTTGCTTTTGAGTGAGGGGATGTTAAACTATTATATTATCAGATTAAGCCCAAAAAACTAACATCTTAAGTTTTTAGGAGAATTGGTCACTTAACAAAATGTTATCATGTTATTTTTAATTCAATTTTCTGTTAATTTCATGTTCGATTTTGTTATGCACTAAAAAGTTCTAGTTCTTAAAAAGAGAATCTAAATGCATAGGTGTTCTTTCTGGTTGTTTATATTTGACCCGTATGATGCGGAATGATGTTTGCTTGCAAATTTCAAATATATTTCGAAATGTATAATTAAAATCTTATGGGGGAAGAGTTTTATATTTTTTATATGATTGTTTTTTTTTTTCCGGGGGAATGCTGTATTGAAACGTCCTTTTTTTTATGATTGTTTTTTTTTGGAGAATGTTGTATTGAAACATCCTTTTTTGGTTAAAATTACGTATTGTTTTATTTTCACGTTGGAAAAAAAGGGTTCAGAAAAACAATATAACTTCAAAAAGTTAACAAGGTTAGGGGTAGAAAAAGTGAGGAGGAGAGGTAGTTCTTATGGTAATTACACCTCACTTTTAAACCCTAGCTAGCTACTACTTTAAGCTTCGGAAATGAAAAGTACTTTTGAAGAACAGAAATTTATGTGTCCAGTCTATGCCACTTGTCTTCTTGTTCTTTGTATTTGAGCCTCATTTTGGTCACAAATACCATATAGGTTCTTGAGAAAATAAAGTCACAATATTCAGATTCCCTGTGATTAAAGAAAAGAAATTCTGAAACTGAAGGATAGCATCTTATACTATAATTGGATGTACTTTATTCTATGTTATTTCACGAGGTTGGATCATGATACTATCACACCAAGGAAGCTTCCTTGTGAAGTTTATAACCCTACATAGGTTGATATAGGTGTCTGAATGTGGTTCTTCGTTCTTTAATGTGCAGCTTTGTAGTATGGAGACCTTTCTATTTACCTCCGAGTCTGTTAATGAGGGTCACCCAGACAAGCTCTGTGATCAGATCTCCGACGCGGTGTTGGATGCCTGCTTAGCCCAAGATCCCGACAGCAAGGTCGCATGTGAAACTTGCACCAAGACCAACATGGTCATGGTTTTTGGGGAGATTACTACCAAGGCCGATGTTGATTATGAGAAGATTGTCCGTGAGACATGCCGTAACATTGGTTTTGTTTCTGCTGATGTTGGTCTCGATGCTGACAACTGCAAAGTTCTTGTAAACATTGAGCAGCAAAGCCCTGATATTGCCCAGGGTGTTCATGGTCACCTTACTAAGCGTCCTGAGGAGATTGGTGCAGGTGATCAAGGCCATATGTTTGGTTATGCCACTGATGAGACCCCTGAACTTATGCCCCTGAGCCATGTCCTTGCAACCAAACTTGGTGCCCGTCTAACTGATGTTCGCAAGAATGGTACCTGCGCCTGGTTGAGACCTGATGGCAAGACCCAAGTCACTGTTGAGTACCTTAATGAGAATGGTGCCATGGTTCCAACCCGTGTTCACACAGTTCTAATTTCCACCCAACACGATGAGACAGTTACTAATGATGAGATTGCTGCTGACCTCAAAGAGCATGTCATTAAGCCTGTGATCCCAGAGAAATATCTTGATGAGAAGACCATCTTTCACCTTAACCCTTCAGGTCGTTTTGTTATTGGGGGCCCCCATGGTGATGCTGGTCTCACTGGTCGTAAGATCATTATTGACACTTATGGTGGGTGGGGAGCTCACGGAGGGGGTGCTTTTTCTGGAAAGGACCCAACTAAGGTGGACAGAAGTGGTGCGTATATTGTTAGACAAGCTGCCAAGAGCATTGTAGCCAATGGACTTGCTCGGAGATGCATTGTGCAGGTCTCTTACGCTATAGGTGTTCCTGAGCCTTTGTCCGTCTTTGTTGACACCTATGGAACTGGAAAAATCCCAGACAGGGAAATCCTCAAGATAGTAAAAGAAACCTTTGACTTTAGGCCAGGGATGATCTCCATTAACCTTGATCTGAAGAGAGGTGGCAACGGAAGGTTCTTGAAGACAGCAGCCTATGGACATTTCGGAAGGGATGATCCAGACTTCACTTGGGAGGTGGTGAAGCCCCTCAAGTGGGAAAAGCCCCAAGCTTAATTTTGTTTATGTACTCCATCCTGCTTGCAGTGGTTCTTTATTGTGATGAATGAATAACTTGTATGTCCTCCATTTCCTGTTTGCTGTTCAATTATCTAAAGGTATCCCTTAAGTTTGCAGTGCTTCATTATAAGTACTTTGTACTTGAGATTTACGAAAGTCAGAGTTGCTATCCCTACAGCTACATCTGGTTTTATTCATTAGGCGTTGCCTGTGAAATGTTGAACGATCTGCTCACTGATTTACGCACAATGTTGGTTCCTTGTTAAGCAGTCAAAGCAGTTGAACTCAAAGCATTGCTGTATTCAGATCGGCTTAAATTAATGAGGTTGTTTTTTTTTAAAGTCTTTCAAAAAAAAGAAAAAAAAAGTGGTATTAATTTCAGTTCAATTTAATGGTGCAATATGAAGTAAAAACAAATAACTAGTTGACAATTGACATCCGTGTCATACTCATACACTCAGAAAAACAACTGAGATATTTTGATGCACCTGATCTATATATTTTGATGGACCTGATCTATATTCGAAACCAGATTCCACAAATCGGTGCTTCCCTGTTTTTAAATTATAGTATATGTTTTTGAATTATTATAGACTTCACCACGCTTGCATATTATAGCCTATGATCAGACAGACTTGAAAAGTTAAAGAATGAAAACCTAAGAATCGTATTATTGAGAAAAATAGGATCAGAATCGATCATAAGTTTGAATTAATTATCCCATAATATAACAATATTTTATATATCTATATATCTAAAATATTTTTAAAAATATATTACTGTTTACTTATAAATTTTTTTAATGTTTTATTATTAATAATACACTGTAGATATGGATTTTAGATAGATATCAAGTGGTCGCAACCTCAACTGATTCCGGCTAAGAATAAGAGTCCAATACGTTGTTATTTTAGATGGTCCCTTCATTTTCATTTGTCCACTTTGTTTGCTAAAGCACTATGCAAACTTGTCGATCCATTAAAGTAAAGAAAAAAAGTTAACAGAAAAATAAAAGGTAAATAAAAGATAAGAAAGCAAACAAAGATACAGAACTTTCTCCAAAAATAAAGAAGAGAAAGTGAAGATCAAAAGAGACTCCAATAGCGAGTCACAAGCCACGTTAAGTCATAAGTCATAAACTCCAAACACGTTCCTAGTAAACAAATTCAAGTTCTTTCCATTTCCTAGTATACATTTTTTTAATAAAATTAATTACAGAAAAGCATTTAGGCTTTCAATTGACAGCAGCCAGCTCTGCCTAACTTAAAAATTATTTTATACCCTTTATTTGTTTTAAGTAGTTTGAGCATGTAAATCAATATACTTATATAAAGGAGAAGCGAGGGGCGTATAGATGGCGCTTCTCACATCGCTCCGTTCTATTTTTCTAATTTTCTGGAATTTTTGGATGGAAAATATTAAAAATTAGAATTACCTTTTTTAGTTTCGGTTTCAGAATCTGATTTTATTTCAGATTATTTATGAAATATAGTAGCTTGAAAATTTTAATCTGATTTTGTTTCTATATAAAGGAGAAGCGATATAACTACCTTTTTAAATTTCGGATATATTAGAAGCAAGTTTCGGATATATTGGAAGATTTTCTGGAATTTTTGGATGAAAAATATCAAAAATTAGAATTACCTTCTTTCGTTTCGATTTCAGAATCTGATTTTATTTCAGATTATTTATGAAATATAGTAGCTTGAAAATTTTAATCTGATTTTGTTTCTATATAAAAGGGAAACGATATAACTACCTTTTTTAATTTTGGATATATTAGAAGCAAATTTTGGATATATTGGAAGCAAGTTTCAAAATCTGATTTTGTTTCAAATTATTTATGGAATATAACAGTTTGAAAGTTTTAATCTGATTTTGTTTCTGATTATTTAATTATGGGAAAGAGTAGCACACAAGTCACTCCGCACCTATAAATACCCCTATAGGTTGTAGAGTTTTGGATCATCTAAACACCATCTACTCTCTCTCTCAATACCACAACCCTACATCTCTCTGGTGATAGTTCTCTTGCTCGATTTCTAGCTCGGTGATGTTGTTCTTCTGCAACGATAAGTGAAGGTTGTTTATACGGTATTAAAAAATAAAGGTTGTTGCAAGCAAAGGTATAGACCGCTATGTGAGAGTCGACAAATCTAAACACGGGAGAAGAATATAGCCTTGACTTGATATGGGTGGATGATATCAATAAATTAACTATTAGTAATGTATGTTTGTTGGTTATTCTTTTATAATATTTGTTTTGTTAATCGGACATGTTTGTTGTTAATTTTCATATGATTTACTTTGTATACAAGAAAATATTATTCATGCATTATCTGTTTACTCCGTTCAAACAACTTTTAAGTCAAAGTTGTTTATACAATATTAAAAAATAAAGGTTGTTACACGCAAGAGTAGTTATAGACCGCTATTTCATGGATTTAAGTTAGATGTTTTTGTGCACAATCAATCCAAAAACTTGGAGGAAGGTTACAATGTAAGAACATGATTACTTTTCAAAAAAAAAATAGCACAAATAAAATTAAGATTCGTCGTGTTTTAAATTGTTAATTACGTGTAGAAATTTATTTTCATTTTTTCACCATGAATTATAATCCAATTTCGCAATTTTATATATTAGTATTGGTATTACATCAAGATTTTTATAACATAAAATTTATTTTATTCTACAAATATTAAATCATGAATATACTCTTTATAAATAGCCACAAAATTATTATACTCTACGAATATTAATATTAAATCATTGATATAATTTTAATAGGCCGCCGCAGCGCGCGGTTTATCAACTAGTATAATTAAAACTTACATGCTTACACAACATCAAAATCTATACAGCGTATTCTAGAGGTAGGACTCTCTCCAAAAGTATGACTCTCTCTTTTATTTGTAAATTTCTCCCAAATTATGTATATTTCTTTGTATGTTTAGATAAAAAATTTAGTATAACGTGTTTTGATCTCTTTTACTCTCTTATTCACACTATTTGATCCATCCGATTTGCGTTTTCAACTGAATCAAATATTGGGATCTCGATCTACTCACCGACATCTGCAAGGACATCTTTGAAAACGACTCATTTTGGGTGAATATACTCCACAAAATTAAGGTGTACTTTTTCTAATTCACACTCTTAATTGTTTATGTGGTCCGTTGATAATATAGATATGTTCATCAATTCTTAATGTTATTATTCGTAAAATATATTTTTTGCATTTTGATATTTGCTTGCGTAAAAATAAGCTCTTTGCAATCTTGAGTCTTGACCAAACATAGATTTTTGATTTAGTGTTAATATGTTGTTCTTACGAGATATTAGATTCCGGGGAGATGATATTGGTTTGCGGTGGTGGTTGTATTATCTTTGACTAAATTTTTGGCATAATTTATGATTTCTGTTTTATAAAATTGTTTTAATTTTCGGTTTTAATTGTCTGCATTAAATTTCTAATTTTTTGGTTACAATAGAGACAAATTTTATCATGCAATATTATTTCCTTTTATAGTGATCGACTCATGTGTTTGTATTTTAAATTTTGATATTAACCTTTTTTGTAATTGTTATAGTAAATTTAGTGATTGACGTTTTACTTAGATTCCAAGTATATTGTATAAAAATTTGAATTTTTTTAATTAGAATTTCCTTTATCATGTTAAAGTTGATTTTTTTGTATAAATGAAAATTATTTGAATTTTTTTGTATTAATTTCATTTTCACTACTTGAAATGATATACACATGATTTTAGTAATTATTATTTATTGGATATATTATCCTTTATTTTTTAATAATATGTATATATATATAATCAATCATATATATGGACTTATATTCTTCTTGTTTCATTTGTTTATATTTTCAGGATACTTGCAAGAAGACGAATTTTTCTTTTCGAACATTAAAAAATTATTATCTAAATTTCCCCGGTCATCTTGCATGTCCGATGGTAGATGATAAATTTTCTTGAATGAAAGAATTATGACGGTGAATTAATGAATCATATCGGTTGAGATTCATTCTCATTTAAAAAAAAAAGAGAGAGAGACTCCAATAGCAACCGAAAATGTGGAATAGTGACAGATAATACAACAGTGTTTCGGATAAAAATTTGATTGGCATATTATATAAAACATTAATTATTTGCTTTTACCTTCATTTGAGAATTATTCAAAGAAAAAAAAAAAAAAGAAGTTAGCACCGCATTCTGACGATAAGAGTTAGCCTCAAAAGTCAAACTATACACTTGTTAGTTCGACAAGACAACATTGTACAAATTTGTTGTTTACAGCACGATCTATTACAAATAGGGTCCCGCCGAATGGATATTGACCTCCTAGGTGGCTCAGTTTCTAGGTAATTAAATTTTCGAACGCCCAGAATTAAGTAATTTTTTTAACATGGACAATGCTTTTCAATCACGGGACGGAGATTCGTTCAAAATTTAAAAAACACGAGACAAGAATTTTCTCCCCTCAATGATTAAAGTCGCTACATATTAAAATTTTGTTATAATTATGATCACGAGATATTCATTCCACGACCTACTAATCAAATCATGTAACAGCTGATAGGTACATGACCCGTTGTTAATAAAGTTCTATAATTTGATTCATGAGATGAGGTTTATGCAGTATTGAATGTCAATTTTCATAATTCAATTTTAAAAAGTTTATTTTTTTTTTTAGATTTATAGCAAGCATTTTAAAAATAAATTATATTAATTATGAATCAATACTCACTCCGTCCCCCTCGATAGTATACATTGGGGAACGGGGACGCGGCACGGACTTTAATGCTCCTGTAAAATGTAGTTGTGCAATAAAATTTTCTTTTTCTGAATTAAAATTTAGATGTTAAATTTTTATTCAAAAATAAAATTCTCAAAAATAAATTACGAAACTATATTTTATAACAGTATTAAAATACGTGTCGAGCCGTTGAAAAAAAATCATATAAAATTAAATGGGAGAGGAGATACATTTTTTTTTTTTTTAATATAGACGGGGATACATCTTAAATTATCAACAAGTTTCGTCTCATTTGGGATGAATAAACCGCAAAATGTTGGACCCTTCTTTCTGACTACAATTACTGTACACAATTACCTGGAAGAAGATACTATTATCAGTATGATCCGCTAGACCGCTACTGCTTGTTGGATGATAATCTGAAAATTATTATTGTTTAAAATTGCAATCATTCAAAAAATTGCCTCAACAAATTTCATTTTAAATTGGAGTTAAATAGCTAATACATAACTAAGCTGGTCAAAAACTTGCAGTTTGGTCATGTTGTTGAAAAAACTTTCAAACACATAACTTTACTTCATATAATTTTCAATCGAACGATCTTGCTAACATAAACTGACACGAACGTTAAAATTCATTGACTTTTAACGTTCTCCGTTAAAATACCCGTTTACCCGACCCGACCCAATCTTAATTAAATTTAAATTCAAAATAAAACATAAAATCACGTTTCATTAGCCGTCGTGAATCGAGAGAGTTTTGATTTTGTGTATATATTGTTGTTGCGTGGGGGGGTTGGGTTTGACAACAAAGGTGTGGCTGATGGCGGTGGAGCTCGGATTAATCGAGATGGCGCGGCGGATTCCGCCATTACAAATGATGATGAGATGGGGTTGGAAAGAGATAGAGAGGTGGAGGAGATGAAGGACGGCTGTGTATGCATAATAATGGCGGTGATAGTTGTTGTTTGGGCTGCTCTTAATCGAAGTTGAGGCGGGGTCGACTGTTGGTAGCCGGAGGCTTGCAGTCGACGGCGGGGTAGTCCATGGCCGTAGGAGATGATGGAGGTTGGTGTTTGTATAAAAGAGCTGCTATTAGATGTTGTCACTGGAGAGGGTGATGCTTATTATTTTTGGGTGATGTTTTTGTATTATTGTTCTTGTTATAGTGGTCTTTTTGAAAGATGGCTTATTCCTCTTAATGTTTTTAACGGAGTTAACAGCGATGACTGATATGTAAGTTTTTAAATACTTCATTAGTTGACTGTGAGCTTTTTTAACAACATGATCAAACTGCAAGTTTTTAACTAACTTAGTTATGAATTAGCCATTTAACCCTTTATTGCTGTTTTTGTCAGTTTTATATTTATTACTACACAAGTATAATTTTTTACATTTGAAAATAACAAAATTAATTCTTCAAAAAGTATAACAAAATTAAAAAATCACTATAAAGCCCAACTTAAAACCTTTACCTCCAAATCGCCTTTAATTTTGTCTGAATATTTATTATTCCGTGTGTTTTGTAAGACCATTTGTCTCTGAATCACGGCCACTAATTCTGACATATGAATACCAAAATAGAGTTAAATCCTGTGAATACTGCTGCTTTTTTTCTTTTTTTTTTGGAGGTCATTTATATACCGCAAGTAAAATATTATATAAAAATATCATAAATTATATAATTTTGCAAATCATGTTGTATAAAGATCTATTTCGCGGCGGAGATTGTAACTTTCCATAGATTTCCCATTATTTAATTTCAAATCTTGAATTTCATATATATTTCGCTTGCTAACATTACAAAATGTTATATTTTACGGAATATATTAAGTTTGTAGAACATTTCAACTTGCTAAATATACACATTCTGTTTATTAAACATAGATGATATTCAACAATTTTAATGAATTAGTGATACTTGTAGAACATATTTCACAAAATAATATAATTTATAATATTTTAATTACAAAACATACATAATCTCCGAGGTCTCCAATGATATAACGTCTCCGTAGAACTTTCTTCTATCAAAATATATTTATGCAATTAATTTTGTTAGACAATTTAATTCTTTGATGCATATACAAAAGGAGTTATAGTGTAAATCATCGAAAATGATTCATTTTAAAAAAATAATTATTTATCATTTTTCCCGTTAAATATTTACCACTTAAATATTTACCACTGATATTCGAGCGTTCTATATCAATGCTTTTCTGTTGAAGAGATGGAGCATCACTATTAGTGGAATAGTACTTTAAATTCCAAAGAAAGTTTATCATTCGTTAAATTTATAAAGCAAAAGGGCATTGACTTTGTTTTATGCCCACTTTTTTTTTTTGAACAATTGTTTTATGCCCACTTAGTAATATTCTATTAATTTTGTATTAAAATCTACATAATCATAACTCACTGAAACATAGTATTAGAGAAGACATCCACTTAATTTCCTCAAATCTGCTTTATTTAAAATATTGTTCATTTTAATAGACTCTTTCACCCAATGAGTAGCGAAATATTAGGAAATATCTAAAATCATGAATCCATCACAGCATGCATCAACTTGCAGGCTGCTGCCCCCTTTGGAGACGTAGACTTTGATATGAACTGATGCCACAATATTCAAGTTATCTACGTGATTAATAATGGTAGGCTTTGCATTATTTCTCAGAGTTGAGAGACAACAAAATAGCTCAGCTTGTCTTCTTACACTGATACGAATATTATAATAATTATTGCCATATTTCTGGTCAATTTTTTTTGTCACAATATTTCTGGTCAAACTATTCTACTATCATTTACATTTTATGCTGAAACATAGGTTAAGGTATTTGTCACAAATCCTAGTTTTTAATATTTATCCTGTAATTTTGGATACGGGAGCTTGACCATAATATTTTTGTAACTTATATATTTTAAATGGATTTTATAAATAACATTTTTAATTAGGTGATTAAAGATGTGGCGAAAAATCAAGCGTCAAAAGGAGTATTTTAAGTTTAAAGGCAATAGAATTTTATTTTTTTTTGTAAGGAAAAGGCAATAGAATTTTGAATATGAGAAAATAGGAGTATTTTAAGTTTAAAGGCAATAGAATTTTGAACATGGTGCAGCTGGGACTAAAGAGGCTATTTATATACAGGAGTCACTTGCGATCTTCAAAAAGCATAGGTGGTCATCACAACTCACAAGTTGCTAGCGATGACAGAAGGAACAGAGCTTGATGAGATTACCAGGTTTAAAGAGCGCAGTGAAGATGACGATGTAGATGAGTTGCAATGGGCTGCTGTGGAGAAACTGCAGAAACAAACACATACAACACTGAATTTAATCCATGATCGTACTCAACACTCTGTCGATGGAAGTAAAGAATCAGCACAAGGTAAGAAAGGCGAGATTCATCACCTGGCCATGCTTAAATCTGCTCAAGAAAGGCGTGCATTCATCGACAAACTTCTCAAGAAAATCGAGGAAGATAACTACAAGTTGTTGCTGAAACAGAGGGAAAGAATGGACAGGTATCTGTATATAATAACTTCTAAAAACAAGAGACCACATCATTTATGTTAGAGTTGACATATGAGAAATAATGACTACGCAATACTAACCAATTTCATTATTGTTTTCTCTACAGAGTGGGTGTAGAGATACCTACAGTAGAAATTAGGTATAAGAACTTAAGTGTAGAAGCAGAATATGAGGCTAATCAACAGAATCCTCTGCCTACACTATGGAACACCTTCAAACAGGTTTTCAGCGTAAGTGTTCTCATTTTCACTCAACTAAGGCAGACTTTTTGTTCCTCTAAATTTATGTATTAGGTTCCCACTACAAGAAAACGGTATTCTACAAGTTGAACATGGTTTAAAGGACGAAATGCCAATGTTGAACAGAGGATAAGGAAAAATATAGGCATCAAATCTCATGCAATGAAGATGTATATTCTACAAGATTTGAGTGGAATCATCAGGCCTTCAAAGTTAGTCTTCATGTTCTCTCTTTTACACTAGTGCTAAAATGCAATGCTGTAAAATAAAATGCCAAAATAGCCCAGAAGTTTAAATGGACACAAAAAGCCTGATCTTAAAAAATATGCACATAAATGCTCATAATTAACAAAAGCTTGATGCAGGATGACGCTGTTACTTGGGCCTCCTGGATGTGGAAAAACCACTTTGCTGCTGGCACTTGCTGGAAAACTTGACAAAAGTCTCAAGGTTTTGGGCACTGCTAATATAGCACCCACCTGCAAATGCATGATATCTTACACACACATTATAGACAACACAGAAGTCGAAAAACATAGATTAATTCAATACAACATGATAGTTACACAATAATTATAATGTTAACAGTAAAGCTATAGACATACCTTCTGATTTTTTACAGAAACGTAACCACTGATTACTGTTCTTGCCGCATCTTAATATACATTAGGTCACTGCAGACATATCTTACAACGGGTACAAGTTTAATGAGTTCGACTCTCATAAAACGTCAGCTTATATAAGCCAATATGACCGGCATATTTCTGAATTGACAGTAAGGGAAACCCTTGATTTTGCAGCAAGATGTCAGGGTGTTGGAGATAGAGCAGGTAAATTTTTGAATAGGAAGTTGAAATCCCCAAGCATTTTAGGCACTGTCAATATTGTGGTTGCCTTTGTTTTTTTAGAACGTATGGCGGAGGTCACTAGAAGAGAGAAACAAGCTGGAATTGTCCCAGAGCCTGACATCGACACCTATATGAAGGTAAAAACTTTTGCATGACTACAGCGATCTTCAATCATGTGCCTGAACTACTGCATCATGATTCATTCACTTCTCACAGGCAACTTCCATCAAAGGCTTATCAAGGAACCTTCAGACTGACTACATATTGAAGGTGATTCTTTTAAACAAGTATCTACCAATACTCACTTTCCTATGTTCTTGCTACAAAAATATTCAAAAGATGTATCTTTTTGGCTTAGATACTTGGACTGGACATTTGTGCTGATACAATTGTCGGAGATGCAATGCGAAGAGGAATATCAGGAGGTCAAAAGAAAAGGCTGACAACAGGTGATGTATACAAGGACCAATAATACTTAATATAAACTTGATGTTACTTGATGACAATTAATATATATATTGATTTTTTTAGGGGAGATGATAAGTGGTCCATCTAGAGTTCTGCTCATGGATGAAATATCAAATGGCTTAGATAGTTCAACCACCTTTCAGATTGTTACTTGTCTTCAGCAATTGGCATACTTTGCAGGATACACTATTGTGGTGTCACTACTACAGCCAGCCCCAGAAACATTTTGTCTCTTTGACGACATAGTTTTGATAGCTGAAGGAAAGACAGTATACCATGGGCCTAGAAATAGTGTTTTAGACTTCTTTGAGGAGTGTGGGTTCAGATGCCCTCCAAGGAAAGGCATAGCTGACTTCCTTCAAGAAGTATGATTTTGAATATGTTCAACTACTCTTATCATTTGAAATTACTTTCTGAGACATATTTCGCCTTAAAATATGTCTGTAGGTAGTTTCTGAGAAAGACCAAGCGCAGTACTGGCTCTACGAGGACAAACCTGCGACTTACATTCCTCCAGAAGAGTTTGCTAGACAATTTAAGAGATTCCATATAGGAAAGAAGTTGGATGATGACCTATCCCAGCCTATCCATAAAGCTGCGCCTGGTGATAGTGCTTTGTCATTTACCAAAGTCAGCTCCCCAAGGAATTGGCAGATATTTAAGGCATGCATAGCTAGAGAATGGCTACTTATGAAGCGTAACTCATTTCTTTATGCATTCAAAGCTGCACAGGTTTGTAATACAACTTGTGATGTGTTTTAAATCGGTACTGTGTGGCCATGCCTCTCAACCTAAAGAAACTAAAATAATTTTGTTTGTCCTTATGACTTGTAACTTGATGCAGCTTATGGTTGCAGCATTCATAACAATGACAGTATTTTTGCGCACACAGACAAAGATTGATGATGCCGGTGCAAATTACTTCCTCTCTTCCCTATTTTATTCTCTAATCAGAATGACCACCCAAGCTCTTCCAGAGCTGCCTATGACTGTTTCTAGACTTTCCATCTTCTACAAGCAAAGGGATTCCTACTTTTACCCTGCATGGGCTTATTCCATTCCAGCAGCCATTCTAAAAGTTCCATTTTCACTTCTAGATGCTTTTATTTGGTGTGCACTTACCTACTATGTCATAGGCTACAGTCCTGAACCAGAAAGGTATGGTAAATACCAAATTGTGTGATTTTATAGTCTTTCATATATATATATATATATATATATATATATATATATATAGGGATAGGATCAAATAAAAACTTTTTTAAGTTACAAACTTACAAACTTTTTTTTATTCTCCCATCGTGTTAATCCTTAGTTATATAAAATATCTATGTTGAAAATTCTTCAAAAAAAAATCACAATTTTTAAAAATAACGCATAAATAAATCGCGTTTTCAACACATTTATAACTGGGGTTCAACATCGGGTGTTGAACACTAATTATCATTGTGTTGAATATATCTAAAAAGATGTTTAAACTATACCTCTGGGGTTTGGGTAGGGTCTAAAAACATAAATATTAGTTATATAACATGTTAACCTTAGTTCTTACATTTAAAAATTGGTTTACGTACTTCTCCACCACTATTTTAATCGATGTTCAACAAATTATGTTAAAAAAATGTTGAACTCAAGTTATATATGTGTTGAACAAAAAAAGTTTGTAAGTTTGTACCAGAACCCTCCCCTATATATATATATATATATATATATATATATATATATATATATATATATATATATATATATATATATATATATATATATATATATATATATATATTAACAATGTCTAGGTATATATGAACTCAGATTTTACAGATACTAATGTTACAACACCATGCAGGTTTTTCCGACAGTTATTACTGATGTTTATACTAAATCAAGTATCAGTAGCAGCATTCCGTCTGATAGCTTCCATTTATCCCGATCAATCGCTTGCTACCTTCTTTGGTCTTTTCTACTTAATAGCAAGTTTTTTATTCTGCGGCTTCATAGTGCCACGATGTAAGGCCGTGCTTCATTCCAAAATTAAAATTACATTTCTATAACAGAGCAATAACAGGTAGATCTCCAATGCAGCCTCTTTACCGAAGTGGTTGGAGTGGGGCTTTTGGTTATCTCCATTAACTTATGCAGAGCTTGGTATTTCAGTGAATGAATTCCTAGCCCCAAGGTGGCAAAAGGTAAGACCAGATCAGACACAACATCTGTCATATTTCAGGAATTTTATGACACGTTCAAATATCCTCCTATGTGTTCTACATATATAGGTTTCATATTCAAATGCTACGATAGGGAAGCAACTCCTAAGAAACCATGGACTAAACTACAGTGGAAGCATATATTGGAACTCAGTTATTGCACTCGTAGCATTTGGGATTTTCCTTATATCTGGATTCACCTGTATATTGAGCTTTTCAAAAGGTAAATTAAGTACTTTGACACACATATGACATATGGTGAGAAAACATATACAGAAGTTTGATATTTCCTTAAGTTTGTAGTTTCTAGTTTCTAATGTGTAAACAACATGTTACCTCACATTGAGTACTTGCAGAATCTACTAAATTTCTGGCAAAAATATCAATTTTCTTGCCCCTTCATATACACATACAAATAAAAACTTGCAATTGAACTAATATCTTTTAAAAAAATTCTGATGAATCATATATCATAACCAGCTCCCAGAAGATCGAGGAGTGCTGTTCAACATAAAAATATTTCTGGAATAAGATTGAAAACTAAAGGGGATAAAGTACCTGAAGAAGATAGAGGTTCTGTCACTGATTCTATCAAAGCTCCTGAAGGAGAGAAACAAATGGGTAAGAAGTTACGTTTAGTAATACACGAGGATGACCCACAAGTATCATATAGTTTAAAGTTCTACTTTCTGTGGTTTGATAACAGTGATGGCCTTACCTTTCAAGCCCATGGCAGTGACATTTGAGAACGTGCAATATTATGTTGATACCCCAAAGGTATCCATCTAAAACTACAAATAGGTTGGATATGACTCATACTGATCAAGTTGCATAAATGTCTATTCCAGAAAATGAGAGCGAAAGGTTTCGCAGAAAAAAAGCTGCAGCTCCTTCAAGACATTACAGGATCATTTAGGCCTGGAATTCTTACAGCTTTAATGGGTGTTACTGGAGCTGGAAAAACGACCCTTTTAGATGTTCTTTCTGGACGTAAAAGTAGTGGCATCACTGAAGGAGACATAAGGATTGGAGGGTACCCAAAAATCCAGAGTACTTATGCAAGAATATCTGATTACAGTACAAATATATATATACACATATATGCAACGTATATGACCATCATCTTCACTCAAATCATAATAATGGACCTCTTACCACCATTACCAGACGTTTCCATGACTTGCCACCATTGTCTATCATCATTAATAGTCACATACACTTTCCATCATAACTTACAAAACTAACGACTACTTACCATCATCATACAACTTCTCTTGCGGCTTCCTACCGTCAAGAACCTTCCTAGTTCCTACGGATGAAATTGATCATCTATAATCGATTATCAATAGTGTAGATAAGTAGATTTTCTCAATTTTGATAATAAAAATCGATGTTTACATACTGTATAAAAACAGTGATTAGTGCAGTATAAATTAGTGATACCCGTAGTTATAAATAGTGGTGGGGAAACTGGTTTCTAGTTTTTATTTTAAGAGTGGTTTCCATTTGATCATGAGCCTATACACACACACACGCAGATATATAATTATTATATATATAAAATATATGCTAATTTCCAGTAGAGAAATTATTAACATTAACGAGAGTATGCTCTTTGCACATGCAGAACATGTTTATTGTTTCTGAAGTCTACACAATGCATAATTATCTTGTATATACTATAATGACTACTTTACTTACAGGAGTTTGTCACTGAGGTTCTTCAAATGATTGAACTCGAAGATATTCAAGATTCAATAGTTGGGATTCCTGGTGTAAGTGGGATATCATTTGAACAGAGAAAACGATTGACCATAGCAGTAGAGCTTGTTTCAAATCCATCCATATTATTCATGGATGAGCCAACTTCTGGACTAGATGCAAGAGCAGCAGCAATTGTCATGCGAGTAGTAAAGAACATTGTTAGAACCAAGAGGACGGTCGTGTGTACCATTCATCAACCAAGCATAGACATATTTGAGGCATTTGATGAGGTATTTAGACAAAAATTGAAAATTCCTGTCAAAAACTAATGCCAAAAAATAGCTCAGTATACATTCTGTCTGCACTCTAAGATGCTATACACAGTACATGTTATTGGAACACCATGGTTGTAAAACCTACCGAAAAATAAGAATAGACGTTTAGATTGGTAAAGATTCTGCCTGTAAAAAACTCAGCTTGTTACCATTAAGTCATTAACTCTTTTTCATTGGATATGCTCAACTACAAAAATTTAAAAATTCATACAGACATGCCTCTTGTTACCAAATGATGATTGCTAGACTCTAGCCAAGGGAGACCTAACATTTTATAATACGTGATATAAGAATAGGACTTCAGTTCAGTACACATTCTTCCTATCCTGAGTAAAGAAATGCATGTTTTCAAATTCAGTTTGTTTCTACTAATATTTGCAAGTACAATTCAAGTAGCATAAAGATTGTACAACAATCCAAAGTAACCATATCAGAAACCAAGATTTACCTCAACAATGTAATGCTGCAGACTGCCAGCTAGTGAGCTGTGAGACAATCTTCAGTTTTCTTTTCTGGACCACTTAAAAGTGGAACTGTTTCATGTTTGCTGCAGCTAATTCTAATGAAGAGAGGAGGACAGATAATATATTCTGGAGAACTCGGTCAGCATTCGAGTAAATTAATTGAATATTTTGAGGTAAGAGATGACCATTTAGTTATTTCATCATTAACACCTAGCTTTTCAGATGTAATTTACAAGTATTATGTAGGGTTGCTCCTTAACTACATACTGTTCAAGTTCAATACATATTGGAAGTTGAAATCTGAATATATGACCCTATATCTCATCACTAACTTTCAGAACATGAATTTTACAACATTGTAAAGGACTAATTATATTGAAGTTGACCAGAGAATCTAAAACTTCTTTTAACGTACTTTAGTCATTTGATTCATTCAATTAGTCATTCATAGCCTTAAAATCCTCATGTCATTTTCAGAACATTTTCATCATCACCATAATAAACAGTAGATCTTACTTTTTTAATCATTTGATTCTTCATGGCAAAAATTTACTTGAATCCTGAACCAAACTGTAACATGTAAAGTTTCAAGGAGTTTTGGTAATAAATTCAGCATTAAAAAGAAAACTAAAAGGTAGAATGGTAGATACTAAAATAATAGTACTTATCATAAAGTTACTAATTAGTAGATAGTGCCTCATATATCCCTATCCCCTGCTAAACATCCCTATCCTGCTATACATTAATGGAAGAACTTAAAAACCTCAACATTATAATCTCACAAATTTGGAACTGGTGTATAGGTTCATGTACAAAACTATTCAACTCTCTCTATTACAACTAAGAAAAAAGTAGTTAACAATTACCCCTAAAACCTCTCAAGTCAAGCTCATTTCTGACCCACGTAAATATAGAAAACCATACAGGTCCTAAACTTTTTCAAATGTTCCCTTACTTGTGCAGAACATTCCTGGAGTACCAAAAATTCAGGAGAACTACAACCCTGCTACCTGGATGCTTGAGGTTTCGAGTTTAACTGCAGAAGCACGACATGAAATCGACTTAAGCAAACTCTATAAAGAATCTTCCCTATGTTGGTGAGTATTATTTTTATACTGAAGCTCTTTTCCGATGAATTCTTATGCATTGGTCTGCAGCAGGTTGACAGAGTTATTTCGCTTTCACATCACTAATGAGTAATGAGGTCTATGTACAGAATAACTCCAAATACCATATATTAGATCTTCATATCTAAACTATATACATTCCATCATTATAAGTTGTTGCAAACATGAGATAATATCTATGATTTCTTCGCCATTGATTTAATAACTACGACAACAAGTACTTTCCAATTTATATCTTTCAAAGGATATCCATAGTCATACTTACAGCTATAAGGAGCTTAGTAGATTACTTTACTATGTAGGAAAACCAAGGTACGGGCCAGAGAATTGCACTCTCCAGGACGAGGTTCAGAAGAACTACAATTTCCAACCCGTTTTATGCAAAACGAATGGGAACAGTTTAAAGCATGCTTGTGGAAGCAGAACTTGTCCTATTGGAGGAGTCCTAAATATAATTTGGCACGTCTAACATTCGTCACTGTGGCATCTTTTCTACTAGGAGCTATTCTATGGGGAAAAGGAAAAGAAATGTAAGTGTGATTGCTTTTTAGTTTTTCCCTAGATTAGTCTGCAAATAATTACTGCTCTATTATTTCACCTAGAGTAATACATAAAAAAATAAAGTGTCGACTGTAGACAGAAAAGAACCGTCCTGGTACTCTAGCTCTGAGAGCATATATACTCAATTTTCACTTATTGAATACATCATTCAGCAATAGTTGGCAGATCAGATATAAACCCCATCCGTATATGTGAACTAAAAAAGCTTATTTATCGAACAGTCTTCTGACAAACATGTAATAGGATTAATCTGGTTGAGAAGTCGGGGATAACCTCTTGATAGAACTCTATCTCCTTCCGATTACCCGCGTGACAAAGTTATGGGTTCGAATCTTCCTAAAAAGCCTGAGAACCTGATGCAATAAAAAAATCGGTTTTTTCAAGTGAGTCACAATGTCAATTATAAAACTTGTTATACAGAAGTTCTGATAGACACTTAGAGTTATCTGTTTGGACATCTAGACATCTAACAATAGTTCTGCTTGAATATTTTGGTCTGAAGAAATGACGAACAGGACTTGTACAATATAGTAGGATCATTGTTCATCTTCCAACAGTTTCTGGGGATAGGTAACTGCAATTCTATTCTATCACTTATAGCTACTGAGCGCAGCGTTGTATACAGAGAAAGGTTTGCAGGAATGTACTCTTCATGGACTTATTCATTAGCACAGGTATAAAGATACTGAGAAGCAATGAATTATTATACTTGAAATACAGCTTCCAACATGTCCTAATGAACGTAAAACTGACTTCTCCGTCTTTTCTCTTTGCAGGTCATTGTTGAAATTCCATACATATTTCTTCAATCATGTATCTTCATTATAATCACATATCCAGCAATAGGCTTCTACTGGTCTGTCGCTAAAGGATTTTGGTATCTCTACACCATGTTCTGTACAATGCTCTATTACACTTACATTGGAATGATGTTTGTTTCTATGACCCGATCTTTCCAAGTGGCATCTGTTACCTCAAGCTTCTTTAATACCATGACCGCACTTCTCTCAGGATTTCTAATTCCTGAACCTGTAAGCCCTTTCTGAAATCTCTCAACCCTCTCAAGTATAATGATTCTGATCGAAATATTACATTATACTCTTATAGCTTATTTATTCATCTTTTTTCGTGTTTTTTGTAGCAAATGCCTAAGTGGTGGGTTTGGTGTTACTGGATTTTGCCAACATCCTGGTCCTTGAGAAGCTTTATCACAACACAATACGGAGATGTAGACAAGGAAATAGGAGTACTCGGGGAAAAAAAGGCAACCAATGCCTTTTTAGAAAGTTATTATGGTTATCGTAGCGGTGATACATGTCTTGTGGCGATAGTTCTTGCTGCATTTCCATTTGCATTTGCATCACTGTTCATATACTTCTCTGCAAAACTCAACTTCCAGAGGAGATAAGTAGAAGTGAAAACATAAGACTGGAGTTGTAATACAAATTCAAGATTAGCATTTACGACATCTTTTGATTGGATCAAGGGGAGGGTTTGACCTTAAAAAGTAAATGGGATCCACAGGATAGCCGGTAGAGAGACAGATGTGATGCCACTTACGACTCCATAGTTTAAAGGAGATAACAACATAATCAGAAAAACCATAGAAAGAATGATTTTCTGGATAGGCTGCCCATTTTTGGTGACTGTATTTACGCTGGAAAATGAAAGTAAAATAAGTTGCCAAAAATAAATGTAAGAGTAACCATGATTTATCACGATAATCATGTACTTCACTGCAACTGTATGCCGGGGGAAATCATGCAGTAGATGGAGGTCATACCATCACTTTTTGAAGGGACTATCTATCGTACTCACAATGCACCTTTGCAATAGCAAGAACTAAAATAGAAAACATGCAGCCTCTCATCGAGCTAAAATACTAGAGGCTTGAAATTGCCACATCGCAAGAAAGAAATGTATCAATGAGACAATTTCGAGTAGAAAAATCAATGGTCATGAAGACAATTTTCAATCCGTAAAGACCACAACCCACAGATATCCCTCAAAACCTTTTTCCAACCTAAGATCAGGTCCATCATGTTTAGGTTAGCTGTATAATTAGGTCATTCAGTTTAATGGAGCATATCATGTAGCAATTGTTCCCTATTTTTACCGGTTGCTTCAAAACATATGAAATTTTATCATCTTCCTCAAATATCACTCATCCTAAGTTACCATATCAATAACAATAAGAATATATGAATCTGGAGATGCTTAATAAATTAACAACACAAATAGTCCAACAGAGCATTCACATAAGATTACCACTGAACCTAAGAAACACTAACACAAAATTATTACAAACTGTGATGAAATGAGAGACATACCTTCAAGTTAGAGAGAGAAGATCCATTTATAATTTTTATGTAGCCGATTGCTACTTTGTGCACAGCTAGTTTGCGATATTTGTTCTAATATTATATTTTAGTTTATTTATTCATATTCTACAAAGTTTATGAATTTATTTATATTTTTCTAAAAATTAAATATTCACATTTTCCCTTCTACACTATTCTCAAGTTCAAAAATTAAGAACCTATGTTATAACATACTCCCTCTGTCCCCGGCCTCCCGGGTTTATACGGCTAGTTTAGTGTTTACACGTATTTCAATATGTTTGATAGATGTATTTTTATACAATATTTTTTAATAATTTTTATTTTGTATAAAAGTTTAAAATTTAAATTTTAATAAAAAAAAATTCACGAAAAAATATTATGTGCACAAACCTCTTTTGTCTACCTAAAAAATATACAAAAAGTGATAAGATCATATAAAATGAGACAGAGAGAGAGTATAATTTTATATAATATTTTTCCTATTATAAATTATAATATTTTTATCATATTATGTGTTTTTTTAACAGCACGAGTAAGCCGGTTATTTCATTAAGAGTTTTCTTAATCAGAAAATCAAAATAAATATTTATTTATCAAACAGAAAAATAAAAATAAAAGTTTTAAAATTTTATTATAATTCTAATCGCAAAAAAAAATATGTTATACGGACAGGTCCTGTTTAAAACACAACAGTCTTCCCAGGCGCCCAATGTTAACATCGCGACTCGTGAGAATAAACCGGGCAACAAATACAATCAGACATTTATTACATTCGGTGTTTTTCACACTCACAAGTAGAGCACGAGTGAGCTTCGATGTCAGGCGACGGGAAAACACCGCCGGCGATCGCCGGTGCAGCGAAAATACAGTACAGGATGGCGAAAACTTCGGTGTGGTGGGACATAGAGAACTGCCAGGTCCCAAGGGGATTCGATGTGTACGGAATAGCACAGAATATAAGCTCAGCACTGGCCAAAATGAGCTACTGCGGCCCCATTTCTATCTCTGCTTACGGTGATATTCTTCGCATTCCTAAACCTGTTCAAGAGGCTCTTAATAGTACTGGCATTTCACTTAATCACGTCCCTGCTGGTACTTACTCTCTCTCTCTCTCTCGCTCGCTCTGCAGATAGCTTAGGGTTTAATTTTTGATTGGATGAGTATTTTACTAGTTTTAGTAAATCTTTTAAGTTGTTATTGTCCGAGTTTATACGGCAATAGTCTCTCTATTTAGTTGCATAGGGATAACTTTGCTTATTCTCGACACGATTTTATTTGTATATATTGCTTATGTTTGTTTTGGTTAGTGTTTTTGTAAGTGTGCTTCAGAATGCGACAGTGTTATGTTTTTTTTGGTTAGTGTTTTTGTAAGTTTGCTTCAGAATGCGACAGTGTTATGTTTTTTTTGGTAAGTGTTTTTGTAAGTTTGCTTCAGAATGCAACAGTGTTATGTTTTTTTTTGGTTTGGTTAATATCTTACTATCTTTGCCAGTGCTGTTCTCGCGATTTTTCTGTTTCTTTATAAATCAAAAATTGAGATGCATTTGTAAATCGGGATTGGGTTCAGCATCTGTAGTAATGAGCAGTAGTTTGTTCAGTTAGGTGTGAAGCAATGGTGTCAACATAGCTTAGTGAAGGGTTTGTCAGGTTGAGCATATATTCGTTTTCGTGATTGTGTTAATGTGTATGTTACAAATTTTTCAAACTAGATACGCTAATGGTTTAAGTAATACGTTTTTCTTTGGCCTTCATACAAAGTAGAACAGAATCATATTTTTTGTTATGTTTGTGGAACATAGTCATAGCTTTTCATGTAAGAGAGGTACATGTGTGTGTTTGTATGATTCCAACATTCTTCAGTCGATAAACAATTCCTCCAGTGCCTCTTATATATATATATAATTTGACAAAACATATAGTTTCTTTTGGTGAATAAATTATGTCTATACTTTTATTACGTTGTTGAGACGCCTTTGCTTGTAATGCTGCTAGTATTATTCACACCATCATGATACAAATTATACATATGAAGTCCTCTTGTTGTAACTGAAAAAACAGTTTGTCCAAAGTTGTTAATTGCTTAAGTACTACCAGATGAAATGAATTTGACTCTGTGTAAATATGTTTCTATAGAACCTAATATATTCTAGTAAACTCTTTTTATACCAACAAATTGACTTTTGTCTTATTGTAGACCTCATTGATCTTGGTAGATAAGATCTCATTAGGTTAAGGACAGTGTTTTAAAACTCATGATTATTGTGCACTGCGAGTAGACGAAGGTTCTGCGAGTTGCGTATGAGCGATTCTCAAATTGGCATAAAATCGCGCTTACTCGCAAAAAGCACACAACTCGCTGTAAAAAGTGCCAAAAAAAAAATCATGCTGTTAATAGCAAGACTCAAATGCCCTTAACCTAAAAAAACCCTACTTGTCTTTATAACCGCTAATGTTGAATATCAGCTCTAAATACTACTTTTAATTTGTGTTCGGCTCTGCCCTCTTAGACTTACTAAATATACTGAGTTATGGACCTATAATTTGATACTTTTATGTGATATTTTTACTGTGTTGAAGAATTATTATTATGGCTAAAACTATATTAAAGTACTCTTCTGTTTTGAAATTTTAGAACAAACGTTTAAAAAAGTATATATGTACAAATACAGATAATTGTTTATATAATTTCACTTCTGTCAAAAATCGTGCGAGTAATCGCGCTTCATAATTGGATATTTCGCGTATTGCAACACTGGTTGAGGATATATCATACTCAGTTTCCTGACTTGGAATGTTTTTGTTTTTCTTGATATATTTGTATATGCACAGGTGTTAAGGATGCTAGTGACAAGAAAATCTTGGTTGATATGTTGTTATGGGCAGTCGACAATCCTGCTCCTGCAAATTATTTACTTATTTCTGGGGATAGGGATTTTTCTAATGCACTTCATCAATTGCGAATGCGGAGGTATAATATCCTCTTAGCCCAGCCCCCACGAGCATCTGCTGCACTCGTTGCAGCTGCAGAGAGTGTTTGGCTCTGGGCAACCCTTCTTACCGGAGGATATCCGTTGGCCACTGGTGGATTTTTGCAGCTTGGTAATAATAGCAATATTCTACACTCTGCAGCATCTCAGGGTCTAGGTCGGGATGCATCTCTATCAAACAAAACTGCAGGTTCGTATTCCGAAAATATACCCTCAAGTAATCATAGATTCATTGGTCCTGCAGTAGCTGGTGCAGAGAATCAGCCTCTTATAACAAGAGCCTTGAGTGTTGATACTGCCCAGCCTGAAAATGCCCCGGTGAGACAGATAATGAGCGCTCCTCATGAATTTTTTGGAGTTAATAAGCCTGTAATGCCTGCAAGTATCTCGCAACCAACACAGCAGCTGTCTTTTAACATGATAGATATTAGCAGTTTTCCAACTTCTGAGGTTCCATCTAAAATATCATCAATTTCCAAGAGCAAATTGGACAATAGCATGGGCAAAGCTCCACAGTGCCGAAAGCCTTCTGACTACATAGAAGGCCTTATAGGTGTCGTTTTACTTGCTTTGCACCATCTGAAGCTGGAAAAGCTAATACCCTCGGAAGCAAACATAAAGGACTGTATTCGTTATGGTGAGTTGAAGTTCCGTAATATCGATGTCGAGAAGGCTATAAATTTTGCAGTTGAGCACCAGATGATAGTGAAACAAAGTCAGGGGGCAGTGTCTCTGTATGTAGGTCGGATTGAGAGACTGTGGGAATGTGTGGACACTAGTGGTGGCAACCAGTATCAGTATTCCAAAGCTACGTGGGATGGGATTCAGAAGTTTTTATGTTCCTCAGCTGGTCATTCAGCAATGATGGCTTCTGAGTGCAGGTAACTTCTGTACTCGTCTTTTGTGTGTTTTAAGTTTGAAATTTGTACATTGTGAATAATTGCTTTAATCAATCTGCAAAACAGGTATCAAGCAGGTTTGATTCTGAAAACATTATGTTTGAAAGATCTTTCACTGGGTGAGGTATTACAGATATTAAATATGATAATAACTTTGAAGAGATGGATTACGCATACTGAGCCTGGATGGCAACCCATCACAATTACCATTGCAGAGAGTGAAAGTAATTCAAGTTCTGGTACTGATGCTTGAAGTGGTAAAGTTTTACTGTCTTGGCATCTGCAAGTATGCGTAGATTGTTATACACTAAGCCTAGCCAAAGAAGGAAAACAGAATATTTTGTAATGGAAAACCGTATTTTGGTCGTGAACACTCATGAATGGAGTGGTTGAAGCCAAGTCGATTCCAGCACCAGGGAATAGAGATAAGCATTTACCATTGGGTGTTGTGCCTTTATACTCGGTTACGAGTGAATTTTTTGTTGACTACATGGAATGGGGATGAAATTGAAGCTGAGTATATTTCAGCACAAGGGATAAGCATTACTGCTAGATTGTCTTATTCCTTGATGAACCAAGAAAATTTATGGTTCATACTCATCCTTGTTTGCAAGTAAGCAAAGCATCACTTCAGTTCTTTCTCTTGTGTTGATATTAATGGAACACTTTGGATTAGGGGAGACTGTATACATGGACTGTGACATAAAGTTCAAACTTGAAGGGTCGGTAATATTTCTTTTGATGTTGGTTTGCATCATGCAAATTGTCATAAAATGTTACCCTTTGGAAAAAAACGATTATAGTGGATTCAGAAAAAGTAGAGTAAAGATGATGCAGGCAACTCCAACTATGGGGCAGTTTTGCCCTCGTATTAATCTACCAGCGGTCTAAAATATGATTCAAATTTAAATGGGCAAATTAATTTATAAGTCCTTGAACTATTGACGTTTTATTGTCTAGGTCCCTGAACTAAAGATTCCATATTTTAGGTCACTTAACTTTTCTATTTTCTGATCTAAGTCCTTCCGTCAAAAAGATTCTAACGGTGTTAACTAGGGTTCTTGAGTTTCATACAGATCAAATCAATTTTGAAGGTGTTAGTGATATCCAAACTCAAAGTTCAAATAGTCAAATTGAACCTTGAATCACTAGCGACACTTATATGACAACAATTTTCACAAATTAGATTTAATTTAAAAAAAACCCCAAATTGGACCATAAATTTAGGGTTCTTTATTGAATTTAGTGACCTAAATTTATAAAATTTTAAATTGAACATAATTTTTGAAAATTGCTGTCATATGAGTGTCGCCAGCGACTCAAGCTTCAATTTGACTACTTGAACTTTGAATTTGGATATCACTAACACCTTCAAAATTGCTTTGATCTGTATGAAACTCAAGAACCCTATTTAACACCGTTAGAATCTTTTTGACGGAAGGACTTAGATCAGAAAACAAAAAAGTTGAGTGACCTGAAATACGGAATCTTTAGTTCAGGGACCTAGACAATAAAACGTCAATAGTTCAGGGACCTGCAATTTAATTTTCCCCTAATTTATATATAGCATATCTCGCGGATATAAATATATATATACACATATATGCAACGTATATGACCATCATCTTCACTCAAATCATAATAATGGACCTCTTACCACCATTACCAGACGTTTCCATGACTTGCCACCATTGTCTATCATCATTAATAGTCACATACACTTTCCATCATAACTTACAAAACTAACGACTACTTACCATCATCATACAACTTCTCTTGCGGCTTCCTACCGTCAAGAACCTTCCTAGTTCCTACGGATGAAATTGATCATCTATAATCGATTATCAATAGTGTAGATAAGTAGATTTTCTCAATTTTGATAATAAAAATCGATGTTTACATACTGTATAAAAACAGTGATTAGTGCAGTATAAATTAGTGATACCCGTAGTTATAAATAGTGGTGGGGAAACTGGTTTCTAGTTTTTATTTTAAGAGTGGTTTCCATTTGATCATGAGCCTATACACACACACACGCAGATATATAATTATTATATATATAAAATATATGCTAATTTCCAGTAGAGAAATTATTAACATTAACGAGAGTATGCTCTTTGCACATGCAGAACATGTTTATTGTTTCTGAAGTCTACACAATGCATAATTATCTTGTATATACTATAATGACTACTTTACTTACAGGAGTTTGTCACTGAGGTTCTTCAAATGATTGAACTCGAAGATATTCAAGATTCAATAGTTGGGATTCCTGGTGTAAGTGGGATATCATTTGAACAGAGAAAACGATTGACCATAGCAGTAGAGCTTGTTTCAAATCCATCCATATTATTCATGGATGAGCCAACTTCTGGACTAGATGCAAGAGCAGCAGCAATTGTCATGCGAGTAGTAAAGAACATTGTTAGAACCAAGAGGACGGTCGTGTGTACCATTCATCAACCAAGCATAGACATATTTGAGGCATTTGATGAGGTATTTAGACAAAAATTGAAAATTCCTGTCAAAAACTAATGCCAAAAAATAGCTCAGTATACATTCTGTCTGCACTCTAAGATGCTATACACAGTACATGTTATTGGAACACCATGGTTGTAAAACCTACCGAAAAATAAGAATAGACGTTTAGATTGGTAAAGATTCTGCCTGTAAAAAACTCAGCTTGTTACCATTAAGTCATTAACTCTTTTTCATTGGATATGCTCAACTACAAAAATTTAAAAATTCATACAGACATGCCTCTTGTTACCAAATGATGATTGCTAGACTCTAGCCAAGGGAGACCTAACATTTTATAATACGTGATATAAGAATAGGACTTCAGTTCAGTACACATTCTTCCTATCCTGAGTAAAGAAATGCATGTTTTCAAATTCAGTTTGTTTCTACTAATATTTGCAAGTACAATTCAAGTAGCATAAAGATTGTACAACAATCCAAAGTAACCATATCAGAAACCAAGATTTACCTCAACAATGTAATGCTGCAGACTGCCAGCTAGTGAGCTGTGAGACAATCTTCAGTTTTCTTTTCTGGACCACTTAAAAGTGGAACTGTTTCATGTTTGCTGCAGCTAATTCTAATGAAGAGAGGAGGACAGATAATATATTCTGGAGAACTCGGTCAGCATTCGAGTAAATTAATTGAATATTTTGAGGTAAGAGATGACCATTTAGTTATTTCATCATTAACACCTAGCTTTTCAGATGTAATTTACAAGTATTATGTAGGGTTGCTCCTTAACTACATACTGTTCAAGTTCAATACATATTGGAAGTTGAAATCTGAATATATGACCCTATATCTCATCACTAACTTTCAGAACATGAATTTTACAACATTGTAAAGGACTAATTATATTGAAGTTGACCAGAGAATCTAAAACTTCTTTTAACGTACTTTAGTCATTTGATTCATTCAATTAGTCATTCATAGCCTTAAAATCCTCATGTCATTTTCAGAACATTTTCATCATCACCATAATAAACAGTAGATCTTACTTTTTTAATCATTTGATTCTTCATGGCAAAAATTTACTTGAATCCTGAACCAAACTGTAACATGTAAAGTTTCAAGGAGTTTTGGTAATAAATTCAGCATTAAAAAGAAAACTAAAAGGTAGAATGGTAGATACTAAAATAATAGTACTTATCATAAAGTTACTAATTAGTAGATAGTGCCTCATATATCCCTATCCCCTGCTAAACATCCCTATCCTGCTATACATTAATGGAAGAACTTAAAAACCTCAACATTATAATCTCACAAATTTGGAACTGGTGTATAGGTTCATGTACAAAACTATTCAACTCTCTCTATTACAACTAAGAAAAAAGTAGTTAACAATTACCCCTAAAACCTCTCAAGTCAAGCTCATTTCTGACCCACGTAAATATAGAAAACCATACAGGTGTCCTAAACTTTTTCAAATGTTCCCTTACTTGTGCAGAACATTCCTGGAGTACCAAAAATTCAGGAGAACTACAACCCTGCTACCTGGATGCTTGAGGTTTCGAGTTTAACTGCAGAAGCACGACATGAAATCGACTTAAGCAAACTCTATAAAGAATCTTCCCTATGTTGGTGAGTATTATTTTTATACTGAAGCTCTTTTCCGATGAATTCTTATGCATTGGTCTGCAGCAGGTTGACAGAGTTATTTCGCTTTCACATCACTAATGAGTAATGAGGTCTATGTACAGAATAACTCCAAATACCATATATTAGATCTTCATATCTAAACTATATACATTCCATCATTATAAGTTGTTGCAAACATGAGATAATATCTATGATTTCTTCGCCATTGATTTAATAACTACGACAACAAGTACTTTCCAATTTATATCTTTCAAAGGATATCCATAGTCATACTTACAGCTATAAGGAGCTTAGTAGATTACTTTACTATGTAGGAAAACCAAGGTACGGGCCAGAGAATTGCACTCTCCAGGACGAGGTTCAGAAGAACTACAATTTCCAACCCGTTTTATGCAAAACGAATGGGAACAGTTTAAAGCATGCTTGTGGAAGCAGAACTTGTCCTATTGGAGGAGTCCTAAATATAATTTGGCACGTCTAACATTCGTCACTGTGGCATCTTTTCTACTAGGAGCTATTCTATGGGGAAAAGGAAAAGAAATGTAAGTGTGATTGCTTTTTAGTTTTTCCCTAGATTAGTCTGCAAATAATTACTGCTCTATTATTTCACCTAGAGTAATACATAAAAAAATAAAGTGTCGACTGTAGACAGAAAAGAACCGTCCTGGTACTCTAGCTCTGAGAGCATATATACTCAATTTTCACTTATTGAATACATCATTCAGCAATAGTTGGCAGATCAGATATAAACCCCATCCGTATATGTGAACTAAAAAAGCTTATTTATCGAACAGTCTTCTGACAAACATGTAATAGGATTAATCTGGTTGAGAAGTCGGGGATAACCTCTTGATAGAACTCTATCTCCTTCCGATTACCCGCGTGACAAAGTTATGGGTTCGAATCTTCCTAAAAAGCCTGAGAACCTGATGCAATAAAAAAATCGGTTTTTTCAAGTGAGTCACAATGTCAATTATAAAACTTGTTATACAGAAGTTCTGATAGACACTTAGAGTTATCTGTTTGGACATCTAGACATCTAACAATAGTTCTGCTTGAATATTTTGGTCTGAAGAAATGACGAACAGGACTTGTACAATATAGTAGGATCATTGTTCATCTTCCAACAGTTTCTGGGGATAGGTAACTGCAATTCTATTCTATCACTTATAGCTACTGAGCGCAGCGTTGTATACAGAGAAAGGTTTGCAGGAATGTACTCTTCATGGACTTATTCATTAGCACAGGTATAAAGATACTGAGAAGCAATGAATTATTATACTTGAAATACAGCTTCCAACATGTCCTAATGAACGTAAAACTGACTTCTCCGTCTTTTCTCTTTGCAGGTCATTGTTGAAATTCCATACATATTTCTTCAATCATGTATCTTCATTATAATCACATATCCAGCAATAGGCTTCTACTGGTCTGTCGCTAAAGGATTTTGGTATCTCTACACCATGTTCTGTACAATGCTCTATTACACTTACATTGGAATGATGTTTGTTTCTATGACCCGATCTTTCCAAGTGGCATCTGTTACCTCAAGCTTCTTTAATACCATGACCGCACTTCTCTCAGGATTTCTAATTCCTGAACCTGTAAGCCCTTTCTGAAATCTCTCAACCCTCTCAAGTATAATGATTCTGATCGAAATATTACATTATACTCTTATAGCTTATTTATTCATCTTTTTTCGTGTTTTTTGTAGCAAATGCCTAAGTGGTGGGTTTGGTGTTACTGGATTTTGCCAACATCCTGGTCCTTGAGAAGCTTTATCACAACACAATACGGAGATGTAGACAAGGAAATAGGAGTACTCGGGGAAAAAAAGGCAACCAATGCCTTTTTAGAAAGTTATTATGGTTATCGTAGCGGTGATACATGTCTTGTGGCGATAGTTCTTGCTGCATTTCCATTTGCATTTGCATCACTGTTCATATACTTCTCTGCAAAACTCAACTTCCAGAGGAGATAAGTAGAAGTGAAAACATAAGACTGGAGTTGTAATACAAATTCAAGATTAGCATTTACGACATCTTTTGATTGGATCAAGGGGAGGGTTTGACCTTAAAAAGTAAATGGGATCCACAGGATAGCCGGTAGAGAGACAGATGTGATGCCACTTACGACTCCATAGTTTAAAGGAGATAACAACATAATCAGAAAAACCATAGAAAGAATGATTTTCTGGATAGGCTGCCCATTTTTGGTGACTGTATTTACGCTGGAAAATGAAAGTAAAATAAGTTGCCAAAAATAAATGTAAGAGTAACCATGATTTATCACGATAATCATGTACTTCACTGCAACTGTATGCCGGGGGAAATCATGCAGTAGATGGAGGTCATACCATCACTTTTTGAAGGGACTATCTATCGTACTCACAATGCACCTTTGCAATAGCAAGAACTAAAATAGAAAACATGCAGCCTCTCATCGAGCTAAAATACTAGAGGCTTGAAATTGCCACATCGCAAGAAAGAAATGTATCAATGAGACAATTTCGAGTAGAAAAATCAATGGTCATGAAGACAATTTTCAATCCGTAAAGACCACAACCCACAGATATCCCTCAAAACCTTTTTCCAACCTAAGATCAGGTCCATCATGTTTAGGTTAGCTGTATAATTAGGTCATTCAGTTTAATGGAGCATATCATGTAGCAATTGTTCCCTATTTTTACCGGTTGCTTCAAAACATATGAAATTTTATCATCTTCCTCAAATATCACTCATCCTAAGTTACCATATCAATAACAATAAGAATATATGAATCTGGAGATGCTTAATAAATTAACAACACAAATAGTCCAACAGAGCATTCACATAAGATTACCACTGAACCTAAGAAACACTAACACAAAATTATTACAAACTGTGATGAAATGAGAGACATACCTTCAAGTTAGAGAGAGAAGATCCATTTATAATTTTTATGTAGCCGATTGCTACTTTGTGCACAGCTAGTTTGCGATATTTGTTCTAATATTATATTTTAGTTTATTTATTCATATTCTACAAAGTTTATGAATTTATTTATATTTTTCTAAAAATTAAATATTCACATTTTCCCTTCTACACTATTCTCAAGTTCAAAAATTAAGAACCTATGTTATAACATACTCCCTCTGTCCCCGGCCTCCCGGGTTTATACGGCTAGTTTAGTGTTTACACGTATTTCAATATGTTTGATAGATGTATTTTTATACAATATTTTTTAATAATTTTTATTTTGTATAAAAGTTTAAAATTTAAATTTTAATAAAAAAAAATTCACGAAAAAATATTATGTGCACAAACCTCTTTTGTCTACCTAAAAAATATACAAAAAGTGATAAGATCATATAAAATGAGACAGAGAGAGAGTATAATTTTATATAATATTTTTCCTATTATAAATTATAATATTTTTATCATATTATGTGTTTTTTTAACAGCACGAGTAAGCCGGTTATTTCATTAAGAGTTTTCTTAATCAGAAAATCAAAATAAATATTTATTTATCAAACAGAAAAATAAAAATAAAAGTTTTAAAATTTTATTATAATTCTAATCGCAAAAAAAAATATGTTATACGGACAGGTCCTGTTTAAAACACAACAGTCTTCCCAGGCGCCCAATGTTAACATCGCGACTCGTGAGAATAAACCGGGCAACAAATACAATCAGACATTTATTACATTCGGTGTTTTTCACACTCACAAGTAGAGCACGAGTGAGCTTCGATGTCAGGCGACGGGAAAACACCGCCGGCGATCGCCGGTGCAGCGAAAATACAGTACAGGATGGCGAAAACTTCGGTGTGGTGGGACATAGAGAACTGCCAGGTCCCAAGGGGATTCGATGTGTACGGAATAGCACAGAATATAAGCTCAGCACTGGCCAAAATGAGCTACTGCGGCCCCATTTCTATCTCTGCTTACGGTGATATTCTTCGCATTCCTAAACCTGTTCAAGAGGCTCTTAATAGTACTGGCATTTCACTTAATCACGTCCCTGCTGGTACTTACTCTCTCTCTCTCTCTCTCGCTCGCTCTGCAGATAGCTTAGGGTTTAATTTTTGATTGGATGAGTATTTTACTAGTTTTAGTAAATCTTTTAAGTTGTTATTGTCCGAGTTTATACGGCAATAGTCTCTCTATTTAGTTGCATAGGGATAACTTTGCTTATTCTCGACACGATTTTATTTGTATATATTGCTTATGTTTGTTTTGGTTAGTGTTTTTGTAAGTGTGCTTCAGAATGCGACAGTGTTATGTTTTTTTTGGTTAGTGTTTTTGTAAGTTTGCTTCAGAATGCGACAGTGTTATGTTTTTTTTGGTAAGTGTTTTTGTAAGTTTGCTTCAGAATGCAACAGTGTTATGTTTTTTTTTGGTTTGGTTAATATCTTACTATCTTTGCCAGTGCTGTTCTCGCGATTTTTCTGTTTCTTTATAAATCAAAAATTGAGATGCATTTGTAAATCGGGATTGGGTTCAGCATCTGTAGTAATGAGCAGTAGTTTGTTCAGTTAGGTGTGAAGCAATGGTGTCAACATAGCTTAGTGAAGGGTTTGTCAGGTTGAGCATATATTCGTTTTCGTGATTGTGTTAATGTGTATGTTACAAATTTTTCAAACTAGATACGCTAATGGTTTAAGTAATACGTTTTTCTTTGGCCTTCATACAAAGTAGAACAGAATCATATTTTTTGTTATGTTTGTGGAACATAGTCATAGCTTTTCATGTAAGAGAGGTACATGTGTGTGTTTGTATGATTCCAACATTCTTCAGTCGATAAACAATTCCTCCAGTGCCTCTTATATATATATATAATTTGACAAAACATATAGTTTCTTTTGGTGAATAAATTATGTCTATACTTTTATTACGTTGTTGAGACGCCTTTGCTTGTAATGCTGCTAGTATTATTCACACCATCATGATACAAATTATACATATGAAGTCCTCTTGTTGTAACTGAAAAAACAGTTTGTCCAAAGTTGTTAATTGCTTAAGTACTACCAGATGAAATGAATTTGACTCTGTGTAAATATGTTTCTATAGAACCTAATATATTCTAGTAAACTCTTTTTATACCAACAAATTGACTTTTGTCTTATTGTAGACCTCATTGATCTTGGTAGATAAGATCTCATTAGGTTAAGGACAGTGTTTTAAAACTCATGATTATTGTGCACTGCGAGTAGACGAAGGTTCTGCGAGTTGCGTATGAGCGATTCTCAAATTGGCATAAAATCGCGCTTACTCGCAAAAAGCACACAACTCGCTGTAAAAAGTGCCAAAAAAAAAATCATGCTGTTAATAGCAAGACTCAAATGCCCTTAACCTAAAAAAACCCTACTTGTCTTTATAACCGCTAATGTTGAATATCAGCTCTAAATACTACTTTTAATTTGTGTTCGGCTCTGCCCTCTTAGACTTACTAAATATACTGAGTTATGGACCTATAATTTGATACTTTTATGTGATATTTTTACTGTGTTGAAGAATTATTATTATGGCTAAAACTATATTAAAGTACTCTTCTGTTTTGAAATTTTAGAACAAACGTTTAAAAAAGTATATATGTACAAATACAGATAATTGTTTATATAATTTCACTTCTGTCAAAAATCGTGCGAGTAATCGCGCTTCATAATTGGATATTTCGCGTATTGCAACACTGGTTGAGGATATATCATACTCAGTTTCCTGACTTGGAATGTTTTTGTTTTTCTTGATATATTTGTATATGCACAGGTGTTAAGGATGCTAGTGACAAGAAAATCTTGGTTGATATGTTGTTATGGGCAGTCGACAATCCTGCTCCTGCAAATTATTTACTTATTTCTGGGGATAGGGATTTTTCTAATGCACTTCATCAATTGCGAATGCGGAGGTATAATATCCTCTTAGCCCAGCCCCCACGAGCATCTGCTGCACTCGTTGCAGCTGCAGAGAGTGTTTGGCTCTGGGCAACCCTTCTTACCGGAGGATATCCGTTGGCCACTGGTGGATTTTTGCAGCTTGGTAATAATAGCAATATTCTACACTCTGCAGCATCTCAGGGTCTAGGTCGGGATGCATCTCTATCAAACAAAACTGCAGGTTCGTATTCCGAAAATATACCCTCAAGTAATCATAGATTCATTGGTCCTGCAGTAGCTGGTGCAGAGAATCAGCCTCTTATAACAAGAGCCTTGAGTGTTGATACTGCCCAGCCTGAAAATGCCCCGGTGAGACAGATAATGAGCGCTCCTCATGAATTTTTTGGAGTTAATAAGCCTGTAATGCCTGCAAGTATCTCGCAACCAACACAGCAGCTGTCTTTTAACATGATAGATATTAGCAGTTTTCCAACTTCTGAGGTTCCATCTAAAATATCATCAATTTCCAAGAGCAAATTGGACAATAGCATGGGCAAAGCTCCACAGTGCCGAAAGCCTTCTGACTACATAGAAGGCCTTATAGGTGTCGTTTTACTTGCTTTGCACCATCTGAAGCTGGAAAAGCTAATACCCTCGGAAGCAAACATAAAGGACTGTATTCGTTATGGTGAGTTGAAGTTCCGTAATATCGATGTCGAGAAGGCTATAAATTTTGCAGTTGAGCACCAGATGATAGTGAAACAAAGTCAGGGGGCAGTGTCTCTGTATGTAGGTCGGATTGAGAGACTGTGGGAATGTGTGGACACTAGTGGTGGCAACCAGTATCAGTATTCCAAAGCTACGTGGGATGGGATTCAGAAGTTTTTATGTTCCTCAGCTGGTCATTCAGCAATGATGGCTTCTGAGTGCAGGTAACTTCTGTACTCGTCTTTTGTGTGTTTTAAGTTTGAAATTTGTACATTGTGAATAATTGCTTTAATCAATCTGCAAAACAGGTATCAAGCAGGTTTGATTCTGAAAACATTATGTTTGAAAGATCTTTCACTGGGTGAGGTATTACAGATATTAAATATGATAATAACTTTGAAGAGATGGATTACGCATACTGAGCCTGGATGGCAACCCATCACAATTACCATTGCAGAGAGTGAAAGTAATTCAAGTTCTGGTACTGATGCTTGAAGTGGTAAAGTTTTACTGTCTTGGCATCTGCAAGTATGCGTAGATTGTTATACACTAAGCCTAGCCAAAGAAGGAAAACAGAATATTTTGTAATGGAAAACCGTATTTTGGTCGTGAACACTCATGAATGGAGTGGTTGAAGCCAAGTCGATTCCAGCACCAGGGAATAGAGATAAGCATTTACCATTGGGTGTTGTGCCTTTATACTCGGTTACGAGTGAATTTTTTGTTGACTACATGGAATGGGGATGAAATTGAAGCTGAGTATATTTCAGCACAAGGGATAAGCATTACTGCTAGATTGTCTTATTCCTTGATGAACCAAGAAAATTTATGGTTCATACTCATCCTTGTTTGCAAGTAAGCAAAGCATCACTTCAGTTCTTTCTCTTGTGTTGATATTAATGGAACACTTTGGATTAGGGGAGACTGTATACATGGACTGTGACATAAAGTTCAAACTTGAAGGGTCGGTAATATTTCTTTTGATGTTGGTTTGCATCATGCAAATTGTCATAAAATGTTACCCTTTGGAAAAAAACGATTATAGTGGATTCAGAAAAAGTAGAGTAAAGATGATGCAGGCAACTCCAACTATGGGGCAGTTTTGCCCTCGTATTAATCTACCAGCGGTCTAAAATATGATTCAAATTTAAATTAATGAATAGTTTTAAATCAAATTATCACTCATAATCTGAATCACAGGGTCATACTTAATCATGAAAAGATGAAATATTAATCATGTAGGTTTATGTTTTGGAAAGATAACACCTGTTTTTTCGATTTTTTATAATGTATTTTCATAATCTAAGACATGACGATCTTGAACACTTTGACTCTGCAAAAATTAGTACGTTGTAGGGATATTGCATTGCATCATCAGATGGACCCATATGAATGATCACCTCGCATCTCCGATTTGCTTGATGTAAGGTCAAATAATTGAGACCTAACTTGTTTTTAAATAACCAGATCGTTGAAATGTTAGATGATAAATAAACACAAAAAGAAAATATTTCAAGAAAAAAGTTTGTTTTCTACATAGTAGAGATTTCAAATTGAGTTTAATATTAGCTCATCTGAATTTTTTAATTGAATGAAAAGTGATGTTCAAAATCAATTTACTCACGAAAAATTCGATTCGAACTAAACCTAAGCCTGAGTTGTTCACAAATAATTTATATATATAACTTTTAGGTTTTCAAGTTTGGTTGGCAAAATTTAGTTTATAAACTTACCATATACATCTGTATGAATATCGAATTATCATAATAATAATATACACTCATTCTTACGGACAAATTCATATTTATTTTCCAAATCAACCATTCCCGGTTCATAAAATATAATTTACGATTTTATAAATTACATTCAAAATTGGAAACAATCATAATAAGCATATATTGATACTCGATTCTTGCTTAAAATATATAATTATCATAGTATATTTTATTCTCTTTTTAGTGTCTAAATTTTTGTAATTATGATTTGTATTTTTATCATAGTACTTCAAATTATCCATAATATTTTGAATATTAAATCATAGCAGACCGCTGTTTCATCGGAGACCACGCATGTTCTGCAATTAAAACACTATAAAATACATTATGTTGTAGAATATATTCTACAAATATCATGCACTCATTAAAATTATTGAAGATCATCTATGTTTAATAGGCAGATAAAGTATGTTCTGCAAGTTGAACAAATATTCTGCAAACTAAACATATTTCATAAAATAAAACATTTTGTAATGTTATAGATGTAAAACTTATATGATATTCAAGATCTTAGATGAAATAATGATTTTGTAGAATATGATTTGCAAAACTATACGATTTGCAATGTTTTAATGAAATATTTTACTTGCAGAACATTGGTGGTTTTCAGGTCTCCAAAAAAATGAGAAAAGGCCCTGAGAGGCACAATTTGAGTATATAATGCCCCAAATGTCACTGTTTAGAAAAAAGGCCCTCACAGTCACTTCAAAACTCCACTTAAAGTGGCGTTTACTGTAACACATCAAACGGAGCACGCATTGACGTTTACCGGATTTACTTTTGTGCACATGCAAAATGTAACAAGAAGTTACGTTAGCAACTTAGTTTATAAACAAAAAAGACTTGGACATTAATAATTGTTATCATTTTACGGTTCACATTTTGGGTTTTTTAAATGATTTATTTATACTTGAAATTAAATCGACTGACGGTTAGGGTTTGAGAGGTTTGGGTTTTAGAATAATTAATTCGTACTGTATATTAAATTGGCCGACGGTTAGGGTTTAGGATTGAGGGTGTAGGGCCGTTAGGCCCTACTCCCTCAAGCCTAAACCCTAATTAAGCGAGGTTGAAGGACCGAAGGCCCTGAAGCCGAGACGTCGGCGGAATAAATAAATTTACAACCGTTAACATTTAGGGTTTAGGTTTGGGTTGCAGAATAATTAATTCGTACTGTATATTAAATTGACCGACGGTTAGGGTTTAGGATTGAGGGTGTAGGGCAGCCTTAACCCTAATTAATGCGAGACTTTAGGACCGATGACCCTAAAGCCGAGGAACCAAATTAAAAATTTAATCTTAAAAATATTGATTAATAATTTTTAATATTTTAGGATTCATATTTGGGTTTTAGAATATTTTATTTATCTTGAAATAAAATTAATTTTAAAAAAATAATATTCAAAACTCAAGTTTAAGTTGCGTTTTAGAAGTAAAACGTGGGTTAAAGCTGTGTTTTTAAGAAAAAACGTCACTTAAATTTACGTTGAGAGATTTTTGAGATTTTAAAAAAAAAATAAAAAAAGACATAAACGTGAGATTAAGTCACGTTTAGAAGTTGAACGTGACTTTAATTGACGTTTGTAATTCGAAAAAAGCCCAGCCCACTAGATTGAATGTCAACTTGTTCAAAAAAAAATTGAAGACGTTTACCGAAGTGACGTTTTGTATAAACGGGATATTAAGTAGCGTTTTGGTGTGACATTGAGGGTCATCTTAACCCAACGTGACTATTAAGGCCATATTATTAATTAATGTGACTGTCAGGGCCTACACCCCAAAAAAATGTGGTCTCCGTTGAATCTAACTCATTAATTTTATTCTAACTTGTTTTTATTACAATCATTAAGATTATTTAAAAATTTATAATATATTAAATATAAAATTATATATAAATTTTATCCGAATCCGTAGAGTTGGTCAGAATTCAAAGAATCCGATTGGAATCGAGTCGGAACCCTACCGATTAATAAATACAGTGCAGTATATTGATTCGAAACCGGAAGAAACACAAAAGAGGGTTCTGTATCAATTGCTGTGTTGCATCCTCTACCAAGAATGGGGATTCGAGATATGCTTCTTCGTTCTCGCAACATCATCAAATCAATACGGCACCACCAATCTACACACAAGTTTTGTTTATCTTCTTCATACTCCACTGGTAATTCTCTCTTCTCTCGCTCCAATTCATTCCTTCTCTTTTAACCCTAAAACCCTAGCTCTATACCTTAATATCTCATATGTAACTATTCCATTTTGTTATGATGATGACTTTGAAAAGAACCTTGAAATGAAACAGAATTGCATCCTCAATTTTCTAGCGATCTGGTGAACATAATGGAGCATAAGCTTTCCGCTATTCAACACCGAAGTGATTATCTCCAGGGCCTCATTAGTCAGGTAACAAACACCTTATTGTTCCGTTTAGTATTAGCTGTAATTGTTGCTGATTTGTATTTATATCGTGATAAGTAATATTTATCTTAATTACCAGTTTTCCCTATAAATCGCCAGTTATCGTTTTGTGTGGCTCTCATTTTCGCACAGTCCTGTGTTGTATGTGTTAACAGTCTTTTATGTCATTAGATGAGGTTTGATGTTTACTTAACTTGGTTTTAATTAAAGACAGCCAGAAGCCTTACCGCACGAGTGTATAAAGGCTAACAAGGAACTTCGTAAGCTTAGCGCCTCAATGGATCTCATTAACGAGTTGAGGGCTAAACAGAAGGTATTCTACTGCTTACACCACTTTCAACTCAAATGTTGTTGAATTCTATTTGTATCTGAATTAGTAGATTATTACTTTACTTGCCATAAAACTGTTTCTCTCTCACTCGCATGTGTTTGTTTATTGTATATCTTATTTTGGTTCACGATCATTGTAGTCATATTATCTTCTTTGGTGTTTGAAGACAAGCGCGTGGTTACTAAATCTATAATTATGTAAAAAGATTGTATGTTAAATAAGCGTATAGTGTATATAAAATTATAAGATACATAAGTGTATAATGTATGCATATAGAAGCTGTTATAATTTTATTAAAAAGAATAGTAATTAATGTTACAATAATGCTAAAAACTAAAGTACTATTTCAGTTGGCCCGACAACTTGACATCACGATCGCCAATTCGACCGGCTTTCCTTCAAGTTTAGAGTTGATTGAACCAGTCGGTTCCAAAAATACGACTGGTCTGTGACTAGTGGAGCACTTGACAACAATGATTATACTTGTTAATTATAGTATAATGGCGCCAATACCTGTATTCGAGTAATAACTCCATGACTAGTCGAGCACCTTACAACAATGATTATACTTAAATAATCATGAATGACCAGTACCTGTATTCTTGTAATGTCTCGCATCCCTTCAGTAAAGATTTTTTTTTTTTTTAGGTTTCATCATCTCATCAGTTTCTTCTGTTACATTCATTTCATCACTGTAGTTTTATCAGGATCTTCATAATATATGTAAGTTAGCCACCTGATGATTCTGTTTTCTATTTTACAGGAGATTGAATATTTGTAATCTCACCTTTTTTTGTTGAAGTGGTTGTCATTATTTTATAACACTACTTACATACTCATGTAACATCTTTTGCTTTTGGCAGTTCTTGTCCTTAGTTTAAAACTTTTCTTGCTTGTATATTGCTTTGCAGGAAATCGAGGATTTGAAGATGCTCAAAAGTGAATGTCAAGAAGATAAGTCTATGCAGGACATGGTTATGGAAGAACTTGGTCAGTCGATGGAAGAAGAGAAAAGACTGCAGAATGTTCTCTTAAAGTCATTATTGCCGAAGGATGATGCTGATGAACGTGATTGTATTTTGGAAGTGAGGGCAGGTGAGAAATATAACTGGCACTATGTCCTAGTCTGTTCAATACCCTTGCTCTTGGGCTGTAAGCTGTAGTTGGTAAAGTTGTAATTATTTATTATTTGCCCCAGGAACGGGAGGGGAAGAGGCTTCTCTGTTTGCAATGGACATATTTAAAATGTGAGAGTTGATACTATTGGGAATTTTCAGAAATATTATCATTCCCTCATTTAAGCTACTTCCATGAATGTCTAAATAATTCAGGTATGAAAGATACTCGCAAAAGAGTGGTTGGAAGTTTGAAGTTGTAGATATTACTGACTCTGATCTTAAGGGTTTCAAGGTACATTCTGCATTTTAATACAATTACCCTTGACACCTTAGTGTAAGTTCAGGTTTTTGTGTACATCATAGATATTGCCTTCACCTTTATTTGCATTATGACTCATGAGGTTCTCTAACATACTAACCTTAACCAGGAAGCTAGTGCAGCAATTTCTGGTGCTGATGTATATGGAAAACTTAAATTTGAAAGTGGAATACACAGAGTGCAGGTTTGTTGCCCCTCAAAATTGAGCGTCTTTGCTGTTTCGTCCCCCTCTACCCCCAACTTATCTTCATCTCTGAATGCAGATTATATGTGTGTGTGTGTGTGTGTGTGTGTTTAGATTAAAACTTGACAGATGCTCTCTTGCAGCGAGTTCCAGCAACAGAGAAATCTGGGCGTGTACACACTAGCGCAGTTTCAGTTGCCATCCTCCCTCAGGCAGACGAGGTTTCTATATATATTTCTATATATATATATATATATATATACACACATCTTCAACAATTTTGTCTTGGCCACTCTTTGTTCTTACGAATTTTGTACGGGGCATCAGTGTTAGTTCAAGAAGACTATTTGACCCGATCTAACTCCTTGCAGGTAGATGTACATTTAAAGACCGAAGACCTAAGAATTGATACATATAGATCTGGTGGTTCAGGTGGTCAGCATGCAAATACTACAAACAGTGCTGTTAGGATAACCCACCTTCCATCAGGGATGACGGTTGCAATTCAAGATGAACGGTCCCAACATATGGTAATTTATTAAATTTTGCAACTTGCAAGAACTTCTACTCCTTAAAAGCCTTAACCCTTCTGTCCTCCTACACAACTGATGTCTCTAACTATATATTTCACAATGATAATTTATACCGTATGTGGTTCAATGTCTTCTGTCATTCCAACTTTAAGGTGATACTGATTATTACATAAGATTCGGTCTATTGGTCAAATTTATAAAAAAACAATTTGCATAAAGCATCATGATATATATGAGGTTTTGTTTATATTTTATGATCTGAAACTAGATTCTGCGGATATGAACCATTGACCAAGTAAAGCACCAACAGAGATATAACTATACTCTGCTTATTTCATCTGATTTGCTCTGACCATCGATAATAGTAGTGTCAACAGTGGCTGGTATAGTGCTGTACTCTAAGGACTAAGGGTGATTAATGATATTGTATTTGCATGGATCTTTCAATATTAGTGATTTTACTTTTTAAAAAACTTGGCTACTGAGTTATATACTTTGTAATAATATTGGTGCCTTCTCCCTGCATACGTCCACCTTGTAACCTCACATGTTTGCTGCCTATTCCACAATCTGGTACCTTATCTGAAATCTTATTCATTTAGACCACTATATAGTCATGCAGAACAGCAGAAGTGATTGGTGTTCGACTTGAATGACGTGTGTTAATAATTGACATGCTGTTATGTACATGGCCAATGTATTGTTACGTCTTAAAAATATCACAATATTTCGCTTTATATTAGACTTTGCATAGTGCACATGGAGTGCGTTGATGGTTTTGTTGCTCTACTCTTTCCCATCTAATGTATATACATATACATTTTCCCTAGAATAAAGCCAAAGCACTCAAGGTACTGTGTGCAAAGCTATATGAGTTGGAGAGATCAAGAGCTTCCCTTAATCGGTCCAAACTTCGTATGGCGCAGGTATACCAGACTTTCTATGTAGATATTAATGCAACTTAGATTCATATTTTTCACAATTGCCACATAATACCAAAGCAGTTTACAGTCTTTTCATTTGTTTGTTTGAATAGATTGGCAGTGGAGATAGATCTGAACGTATCCGTACATATAACTTCCCACAAGGACGTGTCACAGATCACCGTGTTGGTATCACACACCATTCCATCCAAGATGTAATGGAGGGAGAGAATCTGGATTTCTTTATTGACGCTCTTCTTTTACAACAAGAAATGAATGCTCTGGCATCTTTTGGCTGTAAACAGTGATGTGAACAATTTTTTTTTTCTAATGACATTTTGATTATTTATGTATAATCAGTTGGATGTGTTTAGAATGTAGTAGTTTTTCTTTTACATAAGAAATGATTTATATAAGCCTAACTTTGTGTTCTGTTTAGGCCACCACATGTTGTAAGTTGTAAAACATGAGCACAATGCTTGCTGTTGAGCAAGTTCATGCTGGATTTTGCTTATATCATCGATAAGAATTAAATTTTGCATATTCTTGATTTTTTTTGTCACCCCAGTAAATTTATTTTTCCTTTTAACTTTTTTAATACGGAGTTCCTAAATAGATATCTTATTTACACTTGTGAGAGCCCATGGGTTTCAATTAGCTTGATAAGCCCGTTGAGTTTCTTTTTTTAAAACCCTTTGAGTTCTTGAACAGAATCGAAGTGATTGATTTGTTGTTTATGGAAATTCAAGATTTAGGAGGATGAATGCCCAATCTTTACCACCATTCCCCCAGTCATACCCAAAAAAAAATAAAAAAAGCACAATACACCTATAAGAAGATTTGCAGAGGGCATGTGGTAAACTGGTAATAATATGTTGTATCCCATACGTTTTCTCTCTGCCAAATATCCAACCAAGAATCCCCGAATATGAGTAGTGCTTGGTTGGAAGGATGGACTTGGGAGGAGAACGAGAAGTTTGAGAGTGCATTAGTTACAGTTGAGGAAGTGACGATGGATCATTGGAAGGTGATAGCAAGCATGTTTGGCGGCAATAAGACTGCTGATGATCTTCACAAGCATTACCTCCTACTTGCCGAGGAGGACCGGCTGAAGAAATTTAGGCGAATCTCGGAATGAGGCTTAATGAAAAAAAATAATAAAATAGTATATTAATAATATATATTATCTTTCTATAATATTTGAACATTAGAGCAAGTCCAACAGTGTCCTAACAAGTGCCCTATAAATATAATAAAAAATAATGTCCTAGCAATTTAGGACATCTTTTTGATAGGGTTAAATATCAAACAACTCATCAAACTGAACTTTAGGTATCAAATAACTCATTCATCTCAAAGTGGACTCATTTAACTCATTAAACACATGTAAAATCTCATTCCGTTAACATAAGTTAACAACGTTAGCCCAGTCAACTTAGTAATCGCCAGATGGGCTATTTACCACTCTGCAAAATTACTTGTACTCACTCCTTCACCATCCTTTGCTCCTGTAAACAAGAGTCCGCCAGATTTAATAAGATCTCGTAACTTGGTTTCATGACAATTATGGACGTCCCAAGCTTGTCAGAGTAATAAGCTCTGTAAATTTTTTCCGTCTCCGCTTCGTGAGTAATATCTTCCCTACATAATGGTAAAACATATTTTAAGAAATCATTCAAGATATCTACCAAACATTCAACCAGGGTACAAAAATTCCAGTTTGATCTTAATTTCACAAGAATCTATGCCCGTACAGTAGAAATATCAGGCTGATATAAAAAATCGTTTCTCTAAACCACAAAATCAAGAATTCACTACTCGAAGAGTAAAAATACAAATAGTTGCTTGAAAACTCTCAAAGTAATCAGGAGTCTAAATTTTTTAATGTAAAATTTCAATTCACAGAATTGATTATTATACTCTCATGACATGAATACAATGGTTTACTGCCACTAATAGATCAGTATCTTGCTTTAGCTTCAATAGTCAGCTGGCTTACTTTGGAAAGGGGTACCACCATGAGGGGATCAGTAGATAGGAAAATCAAATAAACAGAAACAACAGAACGGGTAAAATATCAACCATATAAACTGAATACATTGTATCAGTGTCAGGGGAACATGATATGTTAAGCACTTAATTAAGCATGTTGCCCACAAGATGTTCAACTTCTACATCATGTATTGAACACAATGTTTAACTATGACCACCCTAAACTTGAAAACAATCATACATATCAGATTTTAATACGCTTGCATAAAAAGTGAAAAAACTAAGATAACCAAAATACAACAATAAAATCCTTACTAGTTAAAAAGTTCATTAAAATCTTTACAATCCTTGCTAGTAATAATAAGAAGTTTCAAGTTACATAACTCAGTCGATCATATCTAAATCCTCTCTCACAGTGTCGATCATATCTTTACAATTCTAGGCACCTCTATTTCTAAATCCTCTCTCACAGTGTCGATCATATCTTTAATCTTCCATTGTGGGTTTTTTCTTAACCTTTCGCCATAAATATCAGTCAAGTACTTGACACTTGCAAGTCTATTTTTGTAAGGTTTTGTGCATAAATGATCGTCGCGTAATGCCCTTATTTCCACTGCACCAGAATCTTGTAATTTGGTAACCCATACATGGAATGGACACCCATTTTCACACTTAACTTGACACCTTACAGGATCATTAGTTACAAATATTATAGCTCTTCTCTCTTTAAGTGCATAATCTCTCATTACCATCCTAAATTCTTCCATTGTAACAAACTGCATTCCAATACTTAATTTGATCCTTTCAGTATTGTTAGGTTTATAAATTTTTGATTTTATTCTCTTCTTTTTTTTTTACAGGAGGCCCCACATAACCTGTCTTCATATTCTCATCTTCGCTTGAATCACATTCTGACCAAATATCCTCGCTATCAAAATCAGATTCCCTAAACTCTGAATTTTGGTAAGATTCATGATCATGGTCATTTTTCTCATCATCTCCCTCACTATATGAATCTCCCTCGTCAAAATTCTCTTCTTCTCTGGCATTAGTGCTTTGGGTTTTAGAAAATTTTGCGTTAATTAAGGGATCTAGTCCTGAATGATCCACAAACAAGTGTATCTCACCATAAGCTTCACATTTAGTGACCATACATCTAACAGAGTCATCATCGTACAAAAGCATAACACCCTCTGCAAAACTATGACCATCATACTGATAATAGACTAAACTATTAAGATCATATTTGTAATCTCTGGCGAATTCTAACAAGTCCCGAAAACTTAGCAAATCAGTATCAAATTTTGGAATAACGTCAACAATACCTCCATTATAGCAGTTGATACCATCATAATTAAGCTCTCCGTGATGATGCACATATATATTCATTTTGCTTTGCATCCTGTTAAACAAGAACATAAATCAGTGATATATATATCAATATGAAAAAAAAAAGAAATAAAATTTCTACATGCCATATATATTTACACCTGATCAAAGAATAAGGCAACTCTCCTTTCTTGATTTCAAGTGTTGATTCCAAGCTAAAATAGTATGGCCATGATTTGGGTATAAGAATGATTTGGGTACAAGAAGGAACAATTGTTTAGGTTTAGAGTTTCAGCACTACTCAAGAAAATACTATTTCTGTCTCTTCGTTTTCTTAGCCACGTTAAGAGTCTAGTCATATACAAGGCAAAGTTTTTTGGTATGGAGACTTGACGTCAGTTAACCTATTTAACGGATTGAGACTTAATCTCTAATTAATGAGTTAAATGAGTCCATTTTGAGATAGGTGAGTCATTTGATACATAAAGGCCAGTTTAGTGAGTTGTTTGATATTTAACCCCTTTTTGATACATGAACTCCAACAATATGCCTTATATGTGTGCCCTTATTATTAAACTAATAATTTATTTGAATTAGAATTGGAGGGAAGTGAAAAAGTAAGAGGAGAGAGATGCATTGAAATGGTGGAAAGTTAATATTTTAATGAGAAAATTAGTTTAGGACATGCTTAGAAGTGCCCAAAAATGAGGCACTTGTTGGATGTCCTAGTGGTTTAAGGCACCACTGGGACATTGTTGGAGTACATATTTCATCCATTTGCCCTATATTTTAACTTAGGAAATCCATTTAAGACATCGTTGGACTTGCTCTTACAAGATCAAACTCAGGAAAAATGGACGGAAAATATAGAATAGATATGATGTTTAAATAATTATTAAAGTTTCTATTAGATAATTGGGAGATTGAATGTTCCGTTAACCTTATAAATTAATATTCACCAGCGTAATGTGATGTGTACATAACACAAATAAGTTACATACATCGATAGTTGTATATTATTTAATATCATAGTGAAAACAAATGTGTTATTAAATTCAAAGTTTAACAGAAAAAATATACTAGAGACTAGAGAGAACTGAAAAGTTATAATAAAAGGTATTAGCAGAGCTGAGCAAACGGTCGGTTCGGTCAAAAACCGAACCGAAATAACCGAAAACCGAACTTTCATATTTTTTGAAACCGAACCGTAGTTATTATTCAAACCGAACCGAACCGAAATTACTTCGGTTTTTTCGGTTCGGTTCGGTTAAAACCGAACTTTATATATAAAAAAAAACTTCAAAAACAAATTAAAAAAATGCATAAAATCTGGTCCCTCAAGGCTCAATGTAAATTCTGGCAGTTGCAAATAGCATAACAGTAGGCTTCAAGCATTAAGCATACAGATACAGTAGCCATACACAATTAGACTCAAGTCTTTTACACTTAAATGTTAAATACTTAATGAAAGAAACTGAAAGCATCAATACTACTGGCCAAAACAACTCCTCTGATCCTCTTCAGTCTTCACCAATCCATGACATTTCAGAAACTCATCTGCATTTAAAAAACAAAAAAAAGATGTGTTAATCCATGACACCAGATTCAGAGCACAGACCATTCTATAATGAAACTGAAAACATCAATACTACTGGCCAAAACAACTCCTCTGGTCCCTTCACCAATCCATGACATTTCAGAAACTCATCTGCATTTAAAAAACAAAAAAAAGGATGTGTTAATCCATGACACCAGATTTAGAGCACAGACCATTCTATAATGAAATTGATTTGTAAAGCTTGCTTTACAATTATACTGCTAAATCAAGATTTAGCAAATCCAATTATACTGATATATAAATGAACCTAGCTATGCAAGAACTTCTGGCAATCAGCAATCCAAATATCACACGACCTGGCAACATTTCCATAGTCACTCATTTCAGGGTTCAGTGGATTCGTCAAGATTATATGGCCTATATACAAAGCATCAGAGCATATATACAAAGCAGAGCAACATATACATTCTTGCAGCAACAACTAGAGAGCAACATATACATTAAACCACCTTGCAGCAATTATGAAATAGAATTACACAGTTAACTTAATATGAATAATACCATATCTAGATGGCAGAACAGACCCCAAAACAGATTTAACATAACTAAATCCAATAAACTAAACAAAGGCAGTGAATAAGCAAAGCAAAGGCAGTGAATCCAAGAACAGTAAATAAGCATAGGCAGTACAGAATATGTTACCATTTCATGTCCAGGTCTATAGTATTAGCTTGAGCAAACTCCTTTGGTGAAAGATATATCAAAACCACACATTAATTCAATTGCACATGAAGGTTAAACTATCAATTTCAGGCCAATGAAATGCAAAATTAAATTTACATATATAATATACCTTCTTCAAATTTCTCAAAATCGTTTATGTCTCCCTCAATAGCAAGTCCACCTATCTCATTACCTATTAATAATATAAAACAATGAGCCCTAGTGAGTCCTCGTGATTTCTATTTTAGAAATTTAGTTTTAGTGTTAACTCCAATGATAATCTATATTTCTGTTCCCTATTATTATTTTACTAATAATAGATTTAAATCTAACTACCTGTTTGAAGGAGGAAAAAGATAAAAAAGAGAGGAGGAAAATGAATTTTCCATTCATTAATATAAAATAAATGACTAATGTTATGTAAAAATAGGTAGTGGCTAGAAAATTTCAGTATTGGTTGCTGGCCGTCTTTTGCTTTTTCCACTTGTAAGCAGCATCTAAAAACTTCATATTTGGGGCTTGTGCTTCTTCAGGGAAGATGTAGTCGATGTACTCCTCGTGACCAGCAGGACCATCCTCGGTGTCGATAAGCCTCCGCTTCTTGAATTTTTTCGGCATCTTTGCACGCACCAAACTTACATCCCCAAGCTCGCCAATACTGCTCTCCAGGTTTAACCATTCTTCTAGCAACATGGCTCTTTCCTCTTTCAGGTCAGGAGCAGATGTCCTGAAGTAGTTGATAGCACTCTCAAAAACCTTTCTGGCATTCTCGAGGCACTGAAGCTGCTGTGACTGCTTGGTTTCATCTTCAGGCAATTCAGGATCCTGATTCTCTATCATAGCAGATGCCTCAAATTTTGCAAAGCTGATCCACACCTTCAAGTGCTTTGTACGCTCAAGAAGTCTCTCATACAGTCGTCTCGTTTTTTCAAATTCGCCCTCAGATATCTCAAAGTCAATGTATGCCTTCCATAACAACTCTGGCATATCCAGTGCAGGTTGAGCAATTGCCAGCTCCAAAATGGCTCTAGCTCTGTCTGTTTCACTTAAAGATCTTTCCAACTCCGCATACTTGCTCCAAGCATAGCAATTTTCTGGTGACCACACCAAGTACTTTTCATACAGCTTTCTGCATCGGTCTATGTTGCCGAGTTGAAGCTCAATTTCAATGTACTTTTTAAATATCTTGTCTTTAGGGGCCCTCCCAATAGCTTGTCCAAGTATCAACCGAGCACCTTCAAGATTTAATTGCCTTATCTCAAACTGGGCAGCCAGCAACCAGACTTTTGCAAAGGAAAACTGATTATGAGGAATCAACTTGATACACTCCCTATAAACATCTTTGCTTCGCTCCACGTCCTGTGCATCAAGTTCCTCATACAAGGCATAATTAATCCAAAGGTATATATAACGCTGCCAATAACGCTTCTCTTCAGCCGGAGGAATATTAGCAGTGGCACGTTCATAGACCTCCCTAATCCTGTCCTTGTTCCCAACACTCTCCTCCAACCTGATATAATCAAACCAAGAATCATAATTCAACGGATTCTTCCTCACTTCATCCTCATACTGAAACCTCCTCTTCCCAACAATCGCATCCTCAATCCCTTCCCTATCACCATACCGCTTCTCAAACGCCACAAACTTCCTATACAAATCCTCCCCCCTTCCTGGCATATGATCAAGCGCATACTTATATATAACCCTCGCCCTCTCCGTCTCATTACACTTCTCCTCAAACTCTGCAAACGCAACAAACAAACTCTCTGCCTCCTCATCATCCCCCAACTTATCAACCGCCCGCTCATAAACACTCCTCGCCCTCCCAATATCCCCATTCTTCATCTCAAACCTGGCAAATCTAATCCACGCATTCACCTCCGGTCTACACTCAACGAACCTCTCAAAAACCCCTCTGGCTCTCCCTATCTCATTATACCTCAATTCAAACTTAATATACATCAACCAAGCCTGCGAATCCGGCTCCCAACTCATCCACCTCTCGAAAATCTGCCTCGCGACCGCCACATTCCCCAACATCTCCTCCATATGAATATACTTATACCACAACTGATCAACTCTCGGTAACACCGTAACCGCCCTATCCCAAACATTCCTAGCATGCTTAATAAACTTATTCTTCATCTCCATATCAGCATACTTAAGCCACATTGTGTGATCTCGATAATCGAGATCCAACGCGCGCTCACACACCGACCGCGCCCGATTAAAATCCTTGGACTCCTCGGAGAATTCTTTTCGCTTACGGAGACGATAATCGGAGAGCTCGGTTGAGTCTGTGATCTTCTGTTTGGGCGGTCGGATCTCCGGTTCTTGCAGCTCGCGAGCGTCTCGGAGGATTTGCTCGGCGGTGATTTGGATCGGCGCGGGAGTCTTGTTTTTGACTCTCGTTGGGCGCGGGAGCGCGGACGCCATGTTGGTGATGATAATGCAGATTGTGTGAAGATCGGAATCGAAGATACAGAGAACAAGGGAGTATTAGGGTTTGTATGTATCATTCTCTTTTCCTCCTTTTATAGTATCTTTTCCTTTTCCTTTTTTTCGTAATTTATTTTAAATATATTAAAATTAAAAGCGATATATAGAATATTTTTTAAAATCAAAATGAATTTAATTTGACTTTTGTATGAAAAATAATATGATATGTTTTATAAGTCATAATATTTATAATATTAATGATATTTCTAAAAAATAAAATGTATTAAATAATAAAAATAAATAAATTATATTATTATAAATATATTTGACTCTTTGAGTTGGGTTTGTTTCGAGACTTCTACGTGTTTCTTAACCAGTTTAATGGCTTGTGAGTCCTGATATACTTGTCAATTTGCGTAAATGTGCGATGCAATGTAATGGAAGTATGGAACCGCCTCACGTCCGCAATAACTTTGACTATCTTCTCCGCTGACGAACATCCATGTTTTTCAGGATAATCTTTCATTCTACTCTCTCTTATCGTGCTGACTAGGATGCTGCCTTTTATCTTCACACTACAGGTGCTATGAATTTTGATAACGATTTTAATTTTTGTTACTAAAAACTAATGAATTTTATAAATTTTGATGAATTTTTTAGGTTGTGCGTGCTGGGGAGCTCAAGGACAGTGGAACAAATTCCTTACTGAATCAGTTCATCTTGGGCAAGGTTTCATTTGTGTCCCGCGTAGTAAAGCATTTTAATTTTCTGCATTTTTATGATCCTCGTAATAGTAATGTTCTTTTAATATTTATCCTTGGACACCCAATTTTTTAGTAGAATGTAAAAGAGAGAAGCTACAGGAGAAAGTCAATATTTTGAACTCAACACTGTGATGAACAGAAGTGCTCTCTCTCCTGTTTGTTCGACACGGAGATTGAAAAAAATGTATAAAACATTAGGAAAACGATAGAAAAATGGTTGAAATGATGAGACTTATCAATATCTAATCGACATGTGTTGAAGTGTGGGTGAATGTAGATGGCGATATTGATTTTTATATAAAAAATAGTTACATTTTATTTTTGTAAGGTCTACATATTCGTAGATGAATTGTATCGAAATACAATAAATCGCATCCGGGATTTCTTTATTTCAAGAAAGTTTATTACCTAACCGAAAGTCATACAGGCATAACTCCGGATTTTTAGACAATGAATCTTAAATGAATGAAAAAAGAATACCCATAAATGATACTCTTAAATTAACTTGTTTTTGAAAGTTTTGAAATGTCAAATAATGAATCGGAGATTCAGAGAAGGAAAGTATGAATAATTGGTTGGGAGAGCAGTACTCTAATCTGTCTGCATGTATTAATTTGTTTAGAAGTGATGGGTATTAGTTGAAAGATGGTAACCATAAATGTGAATTTTGGATGTTTTCTTACTTGTTTCTTTGGCTAATTCCTAATTCTTTACTTTGAATTTTTTTTTCTAACATTTGTTTCACCTTCTTTTCTGTTAGACCATTATTACTTACTCATATAGTCTATTCACCTTCTGGTTTTGCAAATTCTTGTACTGTATTCCCTTCAACTTTTGATAAGATAAGTTCCTGAATTTTTCGGGTTCAATATCGGAAATTTTAAGATGAATACAGCAACTGCATCAAGAAGCCAAGAAGCTGACAGGAACTCTGAGAATCATGAGAATTCTAGTATAGGAAAGGAAAAAAAGAGTGGGGGTGCAGTCCCTTTTTACAAGCTTTTCTCTTTTGCAGATTCCACAGATGTGATATTGATGATTCTTGGTACAATTGGTGCTGTTGCTCATGGCTTATGTAATCCTCTCATGACTATTCTCGTAGGAGAAATGACTGATGCTTTTGGTAAAAACCAATATACCAGCAACGTGGTCCATGAAGTTTCCAAGGTATTTAGGATCTACTTGTATCGGTTACATGTGCAGTATATTTAGCTTAGTACAAATTTTTGGTTGAATCTTAATGTTTAAGTTGGTTGCGCGTTTAGGTATCGCTGAAATATGTGTATCTGGGAATAGGGGCAGGTGTGGGAGTATTCTTCCGTAAGTTTTCTCAACTTCATATATTTAGAAGCGGATGTGTAGTTGGATTGCCCTTTAATAAGTTTGATAATCGAATGTTCCTTTTTATGTGTTTGTCAGAGATGTCTTGCTGGATTGTCACAGGAGAGAGACAGGCTGCACGGATAAGAAGCCTCTATCTCAAAAATATTCTGAGACAAGATGTCACTTTCTTTGATGTTGAAACGAATACAGGAGAAGTCATTGCTAGAATGTCTGGTGATACCATTCTCATACAAGATGCTATGGGCGAGAAGGTACCACAACTAAAACTATGATAGTTTCATGATCGAGTCTTTTTTCCTTTTTCTTATGTCTTGTTTTTGCTAGGTTGGTAGATGTGCACAACTGTTCACGACATTCATCGCAGGCTTTTCCATAGCTTTCACTAAAGGATGGCTTCTCACACTTGTCATGCTGTCTGCCATTCCTCTCCTTGTATTAGGTGCTGGAATTATGTCACTTTTCATCTCTAAGATAGCTGTACGGGAACAAACTGCTTATGCAAAAGCTGCGACAATAGTTGAACAGACAATTGGTTCAATTCGAACAGTATGTCATTTCTGCTCTGCGGGTCTTGACTGGGACTAAACATGTTTAGACTGAACTGCACAACTTTATTTATATGCAGTGCTAAGAGTAGTTTTGGTTAATTGTTGAGAGAGCTTTACTTATTGTTACTACAATTCTGATACCTGTCTAGGTTGCATCATTCACTGGGGAAAGACAAGCACTGGTCAATTTCAGCAACTCTCTTGCAAGTGTATATAAGTTACGTGTAAAAGAAGGCTTGATTACTGGAATTGGTTTTGGTGTAGTTATCTCTATTTTATTCTACAATTATGCTTTAGCTGTATGGTTTGGTGCAAAGATGATACTGGAAAAAGGTTATACTGGTGGCGACGTATTCAATGTTATTCTTGGCGTGCTGTTTGGCTCCACGTGAGTTGCACCACTGATACTTTCATATGATTCCTAAAGCTTGTATACTACTTGCTTCTTAGAAAGATTATCTTTTTAAATGTTGTTAAACAAGTGAAATGTTATACTTTATACTCCTAGAAGTGCGCTAAAACTACATTAAGTTCCATAGATTATTTTTATAATATTTGCTGAACTCTTGTTTGCAATAAACATTGTCAGGTCCCTAGGACAGGCTTCGCCCTGTGTGAGTGCATTTGCAGCAGGCAAAGCTGCAGCATTCAAAATGTTTGAAACTATAAATAGAAAGCCAGAAATAGATGCATATGATACTAGGGGAAAGAAGTTTGATGATATATGTGGAGATGTGGAGTTGAGAGATGTCTTCTTTACATATCCAGCTAGAAGAGATGAGCAGATCTTTAGTGGATTCTCTCTTTTCATTCCTAATGGCACTACGACGGCTTTGGTTGGACAGAGTGGAAGTGGGAAGTCTACAGTTATCAGTCTGATAGAGAGATTCTATGATCCACAAGCTGGTGAAGTTCTTATAGATGGAACTAATCTCAAGGAGTTCCAGCTGAAGTGGATCAGAGGTAAAATAAGTCTTGTCAGTCAAGAACCTGTACTGTTTGCAGCCACCATTAGAGAAAACATAGCATACGGTAAAGATGGTGCAACTACTGAAGAAATAAAAGCAGCAGCTGAGATAGCAAACGCTAGCAAATTTATTAATAATCTTCCTCAGGTTTTCATCCACTGAAATCATTGTCTGATTTATTTATATTGTTTGCCATTTGATATTTTCCCCATCTTTATGAACAAAAGCCATAGTTAATATTTTGGCTTCTCTTTTATTGTTTCCCTCTTTCCTCATATTGCAAATATAGTGCTGCATATTGTTGCTTGACTTTAAGAAATATTCAGGGACTAGACACCATGGTTGGTGAACATGGAACTCAGCTTTCAGGTGGGCAAAAGCAAAGAGTTGCTATCGCCAGAGCAATATTAAAGGACCCACGGATTTTACTTCTAGATGAAGCAACAAGTGCACTTGATGCAGAATCAGAGAGAATTGTGCAAGAGGCATTAGACAGGATAATGGCTAACAGAACGACTGTCATAGTGGCGCATCGCTTAAGCACAGTAAGGAATGCCGATATGATTGCAGTGATTCACAACGGAAAGGTGATTGAAAAAGGTAGTGTATCTTGCAGATATAATATGTAATTGGAGTGATCACACTAGTGCATTTTATTTGATGTGCAAAATTGCCTGATGAAAATAATATTTATTATTGTAATAAAGTTTGTTGATAAATTGAACTGTTATTCATCAGGATCACATTCTAATTTACTAAAGAACCCTGAAGGAGCGTACTCTCAGCTTCTACTTGTTCAAGATGTGAACAATGAAAGCATAGATACAGAAGACACATCAGACATTACTCTTTCCGGTAGACAACTGAGTCAACGAATGTCATACCAGCGTTCTTTAAGTCAAGGATCATCTACTGTAGGGAATAGCAGCCGGCGATCACTATCTGTCTCATTCCGTCTACCAACGGGACTTACTGCTCCTGAGATCACAATTGGAGAGCCTCAAGCTCCTATCCAGCAAAAATCTGATAAATCCAAGAAAGTACCACTTCGTAGGCTTGCTCATCTCAATAAGCCTGAGGTACCAGTTTTGATGCTAGGATCCGTATTTGCTATCATTGGTGGTACCATATTGCCGATCTTTGGCATTTTGATATCTGGCATGATAAAAACATTCTATGAGCCACCGCATGAGCTGAGGAAGGATTCAAAGTTTTGGTCACTAGTGTTTGTAGGCCTTGGAGTGGCAACAGTCTTAGTGTTTCCAGCAAGGTCATACTTTTTTGCGGTGGCTGGGAGTAAGTTAGTAAGAAGGATCAGATCTATGTGCTTTGATAAAGTGGTTAGGATGGAGGTAGGCTGGTTTGATGAACATGAGAATTCTAGTGGAGCTATCAGTGCTAGGCTTTATGCAGATGCCGCCACAGTGAGTGCTTTAGTTGGAGACACACTTGCACAGATCGTTCAAGATGCAGCAACAGCGGTTGCTGGTCTGGTTATCGCTTTTACAGCATGTTGGCAGTTGGCACTTGTTTTCTTTGCTTTGCTACCTTTTGTAGGAGTTAATGAATATATTCAAGTCAAATTTAGGAAAGGTTTTGGGGCAGATTCAAAGGTTTGTACTTCAACTCATAATCATATATACTGCAACTGGTGTGTCACTGTTTTAACTATAAACCACATCTTACAATTAGATAATTGTTTAAATATAAACCATACCTAAATAGATGTAGAGAAAAATGTTGTTAATAGATACCAATTTATTAAGAACTGTTTTAGCAAGTTGCGAGATCTATATTGTATCTATTTACTTATATCATTAAGATCTCAAATGTCTGCAGCTGATGTACGAGGAAGCAAGTCAAGTTGCCAATGATGCAGTTGGGAGTATCAGAACTGTTGCTTCTTTCGGTGCTGAAGAGAAAGTTATGGACCTCTACAGAAGGAAATGTCAAGCTCCTCTTGGAGCAGGGATAAAGCAAGGATTAATTACTGGGTGTGGAGTGGGGATATCCTTTACCTTTCTATTTTGTGTCCATGCAACTACTTTTTATGCTGGAGCCCGGCTTGTTCAGGATGGAAAAACAACATTTACGAATGTTTTTCGTGTTAAGTACACAATTCCACATGTTGTTATTGTTTTTTATGTAGGATTCAATTATTCTGAGAATTTTTTTATCTTTCAGGTTTTCTTTGCACTGACCATGGCAGCTACTGGAATTTCTCAGTCGGGTTCTTTTGCAGCAGATAAAAGCAAAGCCAGTAATGCCACTACTTCTATCTTCTCAATTTTAGACCGAAAATCAAAGATAGATCCATGTGACGAGTCAGGGATGACGCTCGACAATGTTAAGGGAAACATTGAGCTACGAAATATTAATTTTACTTATCCAACGAGACCAGACGTTCAAATTTTCCGAGACCTCTGCTTAAAAATTCATAGTGGCAAGGTAGGCCTATCATTTCTCATCTCTAAATGTTTATACATATCTAGAAGGTAGTGGCTGAGTGTTACTATATTTACTGGAGTACACAACTCTAAATTTTTTATGTCTTGTGGTTATTGTTGTAGACTGTTGCCCTGGTTGGAGAAAGTGGAAGCGGCAAATCAACTGTGATCTCGTTGCTGCAGAGATTTTATGAGCCGAATTCAGGTCATATTTTGCTTGATGGGATTGAGATACAAAAATTCCAATTGAAGTGGCTAAGGCAACAAATGGGACTTGTGAGTCAAGAGCCAGCATTGTTTAATGAGACAATTCGAGCTAACATTGCTTATGGAAAGGAAGGAGGTGCAACTGAAGCAGAGATAATAAATGCGTCGAGGTTGGCTAATGCCCACGATTTCATTTGTGGGTTACAACAGGTTAGAGAAGCTATATGAGTATAAGTTACTATTTTTTAACTAATTGATTTGTAATATCATGCGCTACTTATATCCTCGAGTACTCTTCTAGCATAAAGTACCCTTTGCATAAATTTTAACAACAGAGTAAAGTACCCTTTGCATCCTGAAATATCTCATATTCCTTAGTGATGAGCACATCTGAAGGTGTTATAACTGAAGGTTAAATAATGAAATTAAATAAAGCGGTTCCTAATGTTAAATTCTTTACCTAGAATATTACAGTTATTAAAATACCAGGCATTAATGCATATCTCTGTAATATAATCTCTAGTATTCCATATCAACCAGTCAAACTAGACCTGTTTTAAGACAAAATACCTCATTAATCAACCTTCATATGATGCAATTACAGGGTTATGATACTGTAGTAGGGGAGAGAGGGATACAGCTATCTGGTGGACAAAAGCAGCGTGTGGCCATTGCACGTGCTATAGTAAAAAATCCCAAGATACTGCTTCTAGACGAGGCCACTAGTGCTCTAGATGCTGAATCCGAGAGAGTGGTTCAGAATGCATTAGATGGTGTGATGGTGCATCGGACCACAGTAGTGGTGGCACATAGGTTATCTACTATCCGAGGTGCGGATGTGATCGCTGTGGTGAAGAATGGAGTCATTGTAGAGAAAGGAAAGCATGAGAGCTTGATGAACATCAAAGATGGTGTCTATGCATCCTTAGTTGCACTTCAAACCAACAGTTAATCTTAAGAATCTGATAAGAGTCCAAGGCAGGGACTTGATCAATGTCATTACAATTCTATTCTGCAAATGAACAGAATGTGCAATAGGAACTGCAACTTAACTAGCTATGAATTCTTGTCAAAATCGGATGAGTTATACATCCTTTGTTTTATCATATCAATTGGTGGTTTGAGACCGTGGTGACAAAAAATGTACATATATTTGAAAATCTCTCTATCGTTTGTTAGAACTCTCATCGCACTTCTTTATTGCCGTTCATCTGTTTTTTAATTTTAACATTATGCAATGTGCATCTTGAAGCACCATCTTAAGCCTCTTATTTTATTTTATTTTATTTTATTTTTTTTTTTGAAAATGAGAATAAATCTCAACGAGAATCGGCAATTCACCGTAATAATTCTTTCATTCAAGAAAACTTATTATCTAACCGTTGGACATGCAAGATGACCGGGGAAATTTAGACAATAAAACTTTAATGTCCGAAAAGAAAACCGGCCTTCTTCCAAGAATCCTGAAAATAAAACAACATAAACAAAAAGAATATAAGTCGATATATTTAATAGATTACATCAAAATATTCGCACAATCATGATAACTCATGATTGAGACAATTAAGCTCTTAATTAAGGCATCATAATAAAATATTAATATCCTTAATTAAGACACAATTAACGCCCTCAAATAAGGCCCAATTAACGCCCTCAATAAATAGGCACAAATTACGCCCTCAATAATTGAGGCACAATTTACGCCCTCAATAAAGAGGCATAATTAACGAGGCACAATTACCGCCCTCAATTAAGGCACAATCAACGCGCTTTCCTTTCTGAAACCGGATTCGTTGCATTATCTTCGTGATTTAGTGATTTAAAGAGCATGTCCGATAGAAGAGTTCCCAGGGGGATAGATTAGAAAGAGTGGGTATAACAAACCCTTTTCTCTGTTATGTACCCGCTGAATCACCCTTCAATCTCTTGGAGTTATAACAGGTGATCTTCTCTTTTCTCTGTCAATTAATTTTTGTTCAGACCCGATTAAACAGGTATTACAGGGGTTGATGGAAATCTCAATTTCGTTTCATTGTTCAGACTTCTTTTGGCTCTCCCGTCCTTAAACAAGTATTATAGTTATATGCAATTTGTTATGTTAGTTTCTTGATCAATTTCAATGTTATGTACCTGAATTATATTCATGGGGCCCTTGATATGATTTGATGTACCCTTTGTGGTTTTGTACCTCTATGGCTATTGGTGAATACCAAATTATATGTTGGTGAATACCAAATTATATTTTTCTTCTCCAAAACCTAGTCCATGATGGTTCACGGCGGTCATCGGTGGTGGTAACTCGATGGTGGTAACTCATGATATCTTTGTATAATATTTAGGCTGGATTTACGTTTTAGCTTTATTAATTTTAATTATTCTTCAATGCATGTTGTTTTCAAGATTGACCGAAAAATATTTTTGACTTATATTGTGCATGATTTATGCTTCAGTTTTATAAAAATTGATTGTTATTTGATGAATTGGGTAACAAATCGTGGTTTTAATGCTGATTTATCTCAATTTATTCCTCCTTTCTTTTTTGTTATCCATTTTTAGTTAGTATTTTATATGATTTATCAGGATACATTTGTTTGCCAAAATTTTGTCTTATATCCAAATAGATATGGTTTGATATGTTTTCAGTTTTCAATTATACTTTCTTATTAAAATTTTAATATTTTTTGATTTTATCCGTTGAGATTTAAATTCTATTATGTATTATTTTATTAGGTATCTAACCAAAGAGATCTCACTATCTCTTTGGTGTAGATTTTTAAAGATTTATTTTAAATTAGTTTTATTTTACTTTCCTTATTCTTTAATATTTATATTATATTTTAATTATGAGTTTGTTGACTCTTTTTCTCATTTGCTTTAGATAGTTTTATTTTCTGTATGAACTTATTATTTTCTTTTTTGTATTGTATTTTTTCAGGGTACGCAAGTGGAAAAATATTGATAGCGGGACCTCTTATGGGTGTTTTATTAAAGAAGACATCTATTTTTAGTCTGTTTTATAATCGATGTAATTTTTGTAGGGCACTCTTTTTCCCCCTTGAGTTTTTTCCCACAGGGTTTTACTCTTGAGGGGTTTTAACGAGGCCCTTTTTTTGTGAGTTATCTCTTCTGACTTGAAAGGCTATGTTATCTAAACGTCCGGAGTATTTACATACTTTCGGTTAGATGATATATTTTCTTGAACGAAGGAAACTCTGTCCATCCGGATTTGTAACTTTCGATTTGGTTTTATACAACCGTTTTTATGACAAAAAAAAAAAAGCATGTCCGATGGTTGTGATACGATAATTGTGTTAAAATAAATGAAGTTATAGTTATAATTTAGCATAAATAACAAATTTTTTTTGACAAACAAAGGATTTTATTAATACGAATCGCAAACCCAGCCGGGACAAACCCCCGAATTGTCAACTACAATCTGATTGTGAAACAAAAAACGAACTAAACAAATAGTCGTTTTGTTTTCAGATCACAAATAGAATATTCATATTCTTTAATCTAAAAAGTATTACAATGATATCTCGAGCAATCCAACCTGCATTGCATCAGTTATGAAACTAGTAGTCTCGCAATTGACCTTCACGTAAGCATCATCTATAGCCCAATGTTCAGAACTATCAGTCAAATCAACTGATCCTGGAGCACCAAACGTCCCCAAAACATGAACAATTATTTGTTGTGAAAGGTGAGCTTTTGCGGTATCCACCATCGTTCCGAAATCGATGCGAGTCTTATCGATTTCCCAAAATATCTTATAAATCCTTTTCAGATTGATAATCGAACGACACATCAAGACACATAAAAATACGAAAACATAAGTTACATAACACACTAACATCCCAAAAAGATAGGCACACATTGACATCCCAAAATGATGGGCAAACAATCTTGATAACAAGGTACTCAAACAAGATTAGATCTTGGTTTTATTGAAAAACTAGTAAAATAATAGAGAGGATGAGAGAGCGAAGGGGTTAATTGATGAAAAGATGAAGATCTGGGAGGCGGAAAAATGACGGCTGAAACCCTAATACGGGAGTCTAACTCTGAAAACGAGATAGAAAAGAAAACCTTAATCCTAACAATTTTTAATAATAAATCAACGATATGTCCTCAAACCCGGTCATCCATTCCCGAGGGAATGATAAATCAATAATATGTACTTAAAATTGAAAATAATTTAAAACTCGGGATTTAAGTCCGACAATAACCTTAGAAAGAAGAGGTGGAATAAGATTGCCAACAAGACCAAGAAAAAGGAAAAAAGAAAGTTGTTGTAAAAATGGTCAAGAGAGAATGAGGACTTGCACATGACTGCAGTGACCAGTCTCGTCTCATCTCATTCATCTTTAAACTGAAAAGAGTTTGTTATTAAATCAAACTTGTCTCTTACTGAAACAGCCAAAGTACACTGACCCAACCTCCTCACTCTTACGCTTACACACACACACACACAAATTACATACACACATACATTAATACCGAAGGTCTTTTTCCTGCAACCCCAGCTCTCATTTTCTCAGAAATCACACAAACAAGAATGTGGTGAAGGGCTAGCTAATGTAGACAACAGGGTCCTACTCTCCTATTTCTTTCTTCTTGGGTCCTCATTTTCCCCTATTCTTTCTGTTTGTTTTTCGTTAAATTTTGATTCCTCCTCTCTCTCTTAAAAACCCCAGATATAATCACCCTTTATGATCTTTAAAACAACCCCTTTGGTTGCCCTTTTTGTTCTTATCTTTTCTTGCAGTTTGATTGGATTTCACTCTTTTTTGGTGTTCTGGGCTTTGAAAGTGAACAAGAAGATTCAAGATGAAGAGATCTTTTGTTGTAGGTTCTAATTGCATTGCTTGTTACTTGTTGTAAATGTTTTTTGATTCTGCATTGTGCACAAAGGGTCTTGATTTTGTATCTTTGTCAGAAGCTGCTACTATAATTTATATTTAGTTGCAGTAACCAAGTTGCAATTTTTATTTTTGGGATCTGATGTGAATTTCCACACGTGCTTTTTTCGGAACTGAGAACTGGATTTTTGATTTTTTTACTGAAATGTTAATTATAATTCTTTTAGCTTTTTAACTGCCATCTACTGGCAGTACAGCTTTGCTTTGTAGAAGAATTGCTGGAAATTAATTCTTGCTAGCTAGAACTTTGGGGTATGAAGTTAGCACTGGAATGCAGTTGAATACTTGTGTGTATATATACTTGTTTGGTTACAAAGGAAATTTACGTAGTTAAGTTGACTATGAACTAATGTCAGTTATTCTCATTGGCACTAAAATTGAATTGAATTGCACCTAAATAGCACTTATGTATGTTGTCACTAACATACCTAACGAATGTTTATGTTCCTGAATTGCCAGCAGTTGGTGGCCTTAATTCTGGAACTATTGCTGTTTGGTAAACCTCTGTGGGTTGTTAGTAGCAGCTCACTTTGTAAAGAGACTAGTTCAGGAATCGATCGGCCCCACAGTGTCTCAATTACTGAGTTTGGTGCAGTTGGTGATGGATTGACAATGAATACTAAAGCATTTGAGAATGCCATATTCTATCTCAATTCATTTGCTGACAAGGGTGGAGCCCAGCTTTTTATCCCGAAAGGGCAATGGTTGACAGGAAGCTTCATGCTCATTAGTCATTTAACTTTGCACATAGATAAGGATGCGCAGATTCTGGGATCAACTGTAAGCTTTAACCTGATTATCAGATTCTATTTTATGTTAACTTTACTATCAGCATAGTTGTGTATCTGTGTTTAATTGAGTAAAGTGCACTTTGTGTACTCCTACTTTACTCAAGACACCATTTGTAATACTGTTGTTCAAAATCGAGCAATTGCAATATCAATTTGTATTTCATTATACTTTGTTGTATTCCGTTAATTTGGATTAACTCGGTTAGTAATTAAAGGAGTAAAGTGCACTTTGTGTAGTTGCACTTTGCTCAAAACATCACTTGCAATACTCTAATTAAATATTTACAGTAAAATGTGAATACACAAAATGCACTTTAAGTAAAGTACGAGTACACAAAGTGCGCTTTACTCTCTAAATTATTAACGGAGTTAACTCAAATTAACGGAATGCAACAAAATGTAATGAAATACAAAATTGATATTGCAAGTGCTCGATTTTGAATTGCAGTATTGCAAGTGGTATCCTGAGTAAAGTGCAAGTACTAAAAGTGCACTTTACTCTGTTTAATTTATTTAATTGGTGTGATGGAAGATCAATTAGTATTGTTTGTTTTTAATTGGTGTATCAGATTCTATTTTATGTCATGATCGCTACATTGTGTTACTTGGCGTGTTGATGTGTTCCAGTTTAAGCTAGTGTCTTATAATACGCTACACCATTTTGAAATTTTTAGTATATGAGCATGGTCACACATTAGCAGAGATAGGTAGGTTCATGTGTATCCCTTAACATTCTGCTTGTACTAAATCTTTCAGAACTCTGACTATTTATCAACTGAAAACATATGCAAATTTAATAACTAGAATATATTGCATTGTTTCAGAACTCTAATGATTGGCCAGTAATTGATCCTTTACCATCTTATGGCCGTGGTAGGGAATTGCCTGGTGGAAGGCATAGAAGCCTCATTTATGGGTGCAATCTGACAGACGTTATCATAACAGGTTAATTGATTTGTTGTTTACATCACAAGGTTTTCTTGCGAGTTCTACAATTAAACAGGTTTTCCCATGCAGGTGATAATGGAACAATTGATGGTCAAGGTAGTGTCTGGTGGAATTGGTTCCGAAGTGAAACATTAAATTATACCAGGCCTCATATGGTTGAGTTGATAGACTCAAAAGATGTTATCATTTCAAATCTGACCTTCCGAAATTCACCTTTCTGGAACATCCACCCCGTGTACTGCAGGTAATATACATTTGTATCTGGTATTTGGCATCTGTTTCCAAATATATAAAACTGTGCCTGTGAACTGGTGAGACTTGAGACTCCTTTTACTCTGGATGAACAGCCAAGTTATTGTCCAGAATGTCACAATAATTGCTCCTCTTGATTCTCCAAACACAGATGGGATTGATCCAGGTTAGTTTCGTTGATTACAACAAGCGTCATTCTTATCATATCAAGTGCCTTTGTAATGTACACAAATCTATTGCATAGTTTTTAGGCTGCATCAATAATTTCAAGCTGCAATTAGTACACATTCAGTGATTTCAATCGGGGACTTTCTTAAGGATAAGAAAGAGGAACATCAATACTTTATTGATTGACCTTAGTTTAAACCAAAGCTGAATACTTCCTCCTTGATCTAAGCTGAACTGTTAGAATCGACGTGAATAGTAGACTATAGAGGATTTGCTACCAGAAAGATCTGCTGATCAAAACTGCATGCATGCTATACTTTTACAGTTTTACTTTTCAGTCTAACCTAGAAGTTTGTGTAATTGTTCCAGATATGTCTTAACAATAAATGTTTATATGGTAAAAGCAATGCCATGAAATCACTAATCTACTTAAATTTGCATGGCACTTAAAAGTGATGCCATGAAAATCATTAATCTGCTTAAAATGCATTCCTTAATTTAGGAAGTAGCAGATAGGAGACTGTTTATCTTCTTGTAGATAGAGATACATCTGTGAACCAAAACTACATTTATTTTGTGATTCACAACCATATATAGGAAATCTAACTGTCATGTTACATGTATTCAGACTCTTCAGATGATGTTTGCATTGAAGATTGCTACATAAGCACAGGGGACGATCTTATTGCCATTAAAAGTGGATGGGATGAGTATGGCATATCTTATGCTCATCCTAGTACAAATATCATCATCCATAGACTAGTTGGACAGACTACATCTAGTTCAGGCATTGCTATTGGAAGTGAGATGTCTGGAGGTGTATCACAGATCCATGTGGAAGATGTCCATTTTTTCAACTCGAACAGAGGTTTTTCAATAAAGACGTCACGTGGACGGGGAGGTTACGTAAGAAATGTTTTTATAACCGGGGTAATCTTGTCAAATCTGAAGGTTGCTCTAAAGTTTAATGGTAATTATGGCGAGCACCCGGATGAGTCTTATGATCCAGATGCTCTTCCTTCAATAGAAAAGATTAGCATTCAAAATGTTACTGGAAAGAACATTAAAGTTGCAGGTCATTTAGAGGGAATTGAAGGAGATACCTTCAAACACATTTGTCTATCTGATATTACTCTTGATGTACGATCAAAATCTCCATGGATTTGCTCTAATGTTGAAGGATTCTCAGAAATGGTTTCTCCAGATATTTGTAAACCGCTCGAGCCCAAAATAAATCCGGACTCCAAGTGTTACCAAATGTCAAATCACCTGCGGAGTATTCGTCCTCGGAACAAAGGTACTTCTCTGCAATGACTGTATATATGATTTACAAAGGCCACCCTTTACATCAGAAATGGTTTGTGCAATTGCTTTCTTTCTGGATTTGCAGTCAGTGTTTTTTATGTAAGTTTTTTGTGCAGTTTACAATAAACGGGCGATTTATAGGGAACATGTTACAGTGTCGTATAATATAAATATAATGGCATCTTTTTTCAGTGTTTCAAACACTCTATCTTTTCTTTTCTTTTAGCTCGACAGAATCATGTGTTGTTTTTTGCCAGAGGGATAACTGCACATTGAATCCCTTAGAAACGTATGTGAAAATACGAGAAATTGAACTGTCCCGTATTGTACCAACATGTCAATTGTCAGGTATCGGTTTCTTCAAGATGAACTAGCAAAAATTGTAAAATTTCTCAGTTGAACTAAACTTTAAGATATCTTCTACATATAGTCTACATAATGATATACACAGACAAGATTTGGACAAAATCTTTGGTTTCTCCATCCTCCTGATACACAAATCAGCCACTGGGACTGGGTGTGCGCGTAATCTTCAGCCTCTTCACTGTGGTCAAGAACATCCTGCATAACACAATTGCAGATTAATCATAAAACCCGGAGGAACATACTGTTTAGCTCGACAAATAAAGTCTAGAGTTATTTGCAAATTGCACCCCTACATTTGAGGCCAAAATAACTTTAGTATACTTATTTTCAAAAACTGCAATATGCATCCCTTGCAAAAATTACGTGCTGCAAATTTGCAGTTTTCGAAAGTTTAAAGAATACGGAAGCTTACTCCCAAGGAACATCCCCGACCATCATCCAGTCTCCATCTTGATCTTCATATGTTAACACATTATAATATTTCTTATGATGACAATATTGTTCCCCTTCAGCCCCTGCCATGATCATTAGTCCTTGCTAATTATAATCCCTCATGAAGTATCAAAATATTTATACAGACACAATATGAACTTACAGAGAATATTGGGAGTGGAGAACATATTCTCCAGAGTGGTGATCAAGTGTGGATATCCATGAAGAGCTAACACATCGATTTTTCGACCAATTTTGATGCCTTCCATTTTAACCTTCACAAACAAACTATTGTCACCACTCGTGTTATCCACAGTTTGCCTCAGTTGCCTACACGATGATGAAGACGACGACGATGATGGCGAGCCTGGACTGTTATTTGCCAGTGCTCTGCGAAGAAGTGTCTTGATCGGTGGCCAATCAGCCGAACCTTGTTGCCTAAACAACAAGCAAAGTATAATTCACTAGCCAAATTTTTTTTTAAGTGCATTTTATTATTAGGAGAAAATAAAATAGAGTTGAGATTTTGGAGAATACCTCTGAGAGAAGTTGGGCCCTGAAACGCTGAGGCCAAGGGTGAGATGAGTGGGGAGGAGTGATGAGGTTTCCATGGATGAGTTAGTTTGGTAATGGCTGCTGCTGTCAATTGATGAAGTAATTGATAATGGTGGTGATGATGGAGATGAATCTGTTGTGGTCATTGATCTCCTCATTTCTCATCACTCTAATGTTGTTTCCTGTCACTTTGACTAGGTGCAAGCCAAACAGAGAATATGTAGAATACGCACGTCTAACTACATATATAAGGTAAGGGTGACATGGTAGGCTGCTTTGTTTTACATTCCAAACATAGGACAAAATACACTGTGGTTGAAGAGGAACAATCAAGATTTCTTCTTCCTAATTATTAAATGAAAAATAAAAGACGTCATCTTCGCCTTTCAAAGTGCACAAATCTTTTGTTCCGGTCCCAAAAAAAATAGTATCTCCGACTATTAGGTTCTTTACGTTGAGTTTCTCAACGACTCGATGCGTATTCTAAAACTCCTATAAAATATGTTTCCTCCGTCCCTCTCATTTGTTTATAGTTTTTCTTTACTGCTCGACGTGTATTTTAAGATTCTTATAAAATATATTTCACAAAAATGAAATATCATGTCGAGATCTCCTAAAAATCTATGATCGAAGATGTCGAACTTTAAAATGAGTCCAAACATTACACAAGTCTCCCGTTTTTACGAGAAATTGACAACAAATATATGTTACAACTCAAAAATAAATACAAAAGGAAAATCGAAAAAGGGGGGTGTTTGTTAGGTGAGACAGGAGAACGAAGAGAAGTAAAGAATTTGGTGGGGAGGCATGACTTTGAACAAACTCCCTTTGGCCTGATGAGTGTAGCCTATCCACCCGACAATCCCATTTCTCATCAACACTTTGTACTAGAATACTCAACACTAATTCATCAACTCCAGTCCAGGTTCTTCCATACACTGCATGTATTTGCAACAAATATGCTAGTAGTCGTAGTAGTACTCTCTACGACCATACAAGCTGATAGGGACTTGGCAATTTCATAAAATATACGTGCATCATGCGTTGGACAACTCTCCAACAGGCATTCACCCGAGCTAAATTTAATTTAATATTCTTGAGTCTTGCATGTTTAATTCTTTTCTTTCCGATTACTCCATGAGATGCAAATCTATTAATCAAAGGTCAAAGTTGTACAGGGGTTCATTTTTGTAAATCGTAAAATTGCACCATCATTTACGAATTCTTTAGGAATTAACAATGATTATGAGAGCGGAATTTATATTTGGTTAAATATATAAGAAAAAATGGTCCCAAATCTCACATATTCTTCAAGTAATAACCAAAATAACATAGTTGAAATATTAGGGTTGCGCTCAAGAGAGAATCGGTTCTTAAAATAGAACCATATAACCACTAAGGTTCAGCTGCAGAAACCTAAATTTTAAATAGATTTTTATCATCTAAAACTAAATACATGGTTTTTCATGTTTTTTTATCGTTGTGTGTGTTCAAAAATAATTTTAAAATATAATACATAGATATTGACATTTTTTTGCATGTGAGGTTCTGCCGCAGAACCCTAACTATTCTGCCGCAGAATCCAACCTAATCCTAGAAATAAGGTAAGGGTTTTATGTTTCTTTCTCTAATGGTTCTCTCTTGAACATGACCCTGATAATCTAATCTAGCATTTTCAAAACTGAAAATGCTAGATCGTGTAGCGTTTTGTTGTTTTAATCCCAGCAAAACGCTACATCGTGTAGAACCTAATTAGACCTAATTAAACGTTATACCATGTAGCATTCTAATTAGGGTTAATCTAATTAGACATTCTCTTAGGATAACTTAACACTAGACGATGTAGCGTTTCTGATAAATAACCAAAACGCTATATAATGTAATGTTGTTAAATGGTATTTGGAAGCTATTTTTCTAGATACTGATATTTAGGACATTAACGAGCCGACACCCATATATAAGTGGGTCTATGCGTTTCTTTTGTGGTAATATTTGAAGTTTCTTAAAAAGAATGAGAGATAAAGTTGCCGGTTAAAGACGTTTCAACATGTGGTTATGAAGAAACCAGGGATCATCATCATAATTTGAATCCCCTCAAAATAATAGAAAAAGCTAGCATGCATACCCAATTATTCAAACAAGGGGCTGGAGAACGAAAAGCTAAGCAGTGTGAATTTTAGTAAGTTACATTTACACGCCTCGTGAAATCTACAATCTACCATACAACGCACTTTACCGTAAAAAGTAAAACCACAACTCCCGCACTATATTTGCATTCTCATTTTTAACTAGAACCTGAATAAAAAATCAGCGCCTCGAATTACGATCATATGTTCACATTCAGAAAATTACTAGTAATTGTAACTAGATGAGCTGATCAAATGTTATGATGAGCGAACAAGAATCGGAAATCGAAATTGAAGTCATAAAAAATCATAAAAAAGTTGCAGTAATTAGAAACTGCACCAGTAATTTGTAGCAGTATATTCGTGACGTGTCTGGTTATAATCCTTGATTTGGAATTAATTTTCTAAAATTTGCAAGTTAAAGTGACTAAAACTTGGTTGAAAATTAGTACTACATTTTTACGTAAAGCTTGTAGTTAAGAAAATTACAGCTTCTACTTCAAGCAGTGGGAGGATCTTAAATGTAGTATTAGACGGTCGCTGTTTTTTTGAATATCTTGAGCACTCAACAAACAACAATCTAGATCTGGTGGCCGGTGCTGAATATAAAAATCATTTATCGAAAGTGTAGTTTGTAATTCCACGTGCTAAAAACAATGGTAAAATCAATGGCATCATCTACGCAGTTGTTAAGAATCCCGACCCGTTCTTATATACTCGGAGTCCTGTAAGATTATATAAAGCTTGTATACACGAAGCGCTTATAGACAAATGGACAGGGTAGGTAGTAGGGGGACACAGAATCAGGGATTGGGCAGAAGTTTTCGTATAAATATGAAAGTCATTATCCGTTCCATTCGATATATCAAATTAATTCCTCATTTAATTAGACTGTGTTCATTTGGATAGATTGAAGTGAAGGGAAAGCTGAAGGAAAAATTATACAAAAACTTTTTATGGAGAAAAAAAAGTATGAAATGATATTGATTAAATATGAATGAGTTTAAGGGGCCGTTTAGATGAGTTTGAAACTAGTGCTTATTGCTTAAAATAAAAAAAAAGTGAAGAAAAAATTAATAACAAGTTAAAACTTATAAATATTTAAAGTGTTTGGGTAAATAAGTAGAAGTCATGAAACAAAACTAATATTCTTAACTTTTTTATAGGTAGTCTTGACTTTTTATACAAACGGTACGAATAAATATTTTAACTTATAAACCTAGGAGTCGGTATTAAAAATCCGGACCAAACACCCTCTAAATTTCTTGCGATAAAAAACGAAAATAAAAATAATGTAAATGTAGAATCAGCATTCCTTCTAAAACAGCCGCGGGCCCCGGGGCCAGGACTGAGAAGATTCACACATGGAATGGTAGCAAGTGGAGTCCTGTTTATTGTTTGATCCGTTAGTAATGAGTAAATGGACAAGTTCACGAGGGATTCTGCTATAAGGTCCGAAACAGACATCAAACTGTAAAACTGCACGTGTAGTCCCCTCTAATAATAATCGCAATCGGCATATCTCATCTAAAATATTATAAAAGACGCTAAATGTTCTCAAACGACATAGTATGAGGAAACACAAAAGGCAAGCAAAACCCACGTCCCCCTTCCCTCTCTTTCATCATTAACATGTACCTTTGCTTGGATTTGAAGCAAACAAGAATATAGCTAGCTTCTTCCTTTTTCTATTTCATTTTTAATGTCTACGAAAAGGATTTGTTTGTCTGTCTACTTTATATTATCAAATTAATGTACGTATTTGAATTGATCTCGTTGAGCGCTTGTTTTTGAGGAAGGACATAAAAACACTACATGTGAAAATTATGAATTCCTATTGCATTCCCTGATCAGATCGTTGATGCTTGAGTAATTACAGAAGTGCAGCAGCATAAGCTGTTTGGGCATTCAGAACAGTATGCTACCGAAAACAGAACTCGAAAGAGAAGGTTTTGGGAACAGTGGATACGGAAGACTGGGCTCGAAGGAGAATATTTGCTTAAAAATATTTTCCGGCGTAATAAAAAGAATACTACTGTAGATAATAGGATTAAATCTCAAAGAATGTGAAAGTTGATATCAAGTTAGTCATGAATTTTGGCGGGCTATCGCTTGAATTTGAATCAGTGAATATGTGCTTGAAAACTGAAAACAGATATTATGAACTTCGATGCATATTTCTTTAATGCTGCTTCAAGTGATGAAATATTTTCTTTAATGCTGCTACAAGTGATGAAATATTCTACACTGATAGTTTAGACAATTAATATAGCAAGATTTTTAAAAATTTATCGACTATTTTATTTTAACTTTGTATTTATTTTTCTTATTAAAATACACTAATTAGTAGATAATATTTTAAAAATCTCATTATGTTATCTAAAATACTAGAATTTATAACTTTTCATTATGATTGTAGTATCATTCAAGAAAATTGTATTGAATCTCATAAAAATTATTTTTTATTCTCGAGCACATATTTTAAGGTAATTGTCTGATATTTATTTTAATTTTAATGATTGAAGCGATATCCCGTTAAATTTGATGATTAATTTGATACTAACCCTTCACTTTGATGAGGACTTTGAGATTTAACTTGTGAAGAATGTAAGTGATAAAGCTACTTCTCAAAATGATTTTAAATAATAATAATTGAATATTATGAGATTTGAGATATAATTTGAAAAAAATTCCTTCATATTCTATATATAATTTAAGAGTTAAATTCTATGAAGTACATACAAACATTGGAGTATTGGAGTACAAATCATAATTTTTTAGTTTGATCATATATAATATCTTTGATTATCCAAATTTTGATATAATCTATCATTTATAAGTTGTCTTGCGCATAATTGTCAATTAATCATTAATATCTTTCAACTTTAACAAGTATTAAGATTATTGTTCTGCTTATTAGTTATATTGCAGAACATAGAGTCCTATGATTTATAAAAGTAATTATTCTACCATTTGATCACGATGTTTATGTTGCAGAATGTGCAGGTTGTCAAATATTTACAAATATTATTGGACAAAAAAAATTGAAATTTTAGATGACTAGATTACATTTTATCAAACTTTGTACTCCAATACTCCAATTTTTTTTGTACTCCATAAAACTTAACTCTATAATTTAATATTATAATTAGATAATCCAAAATTTTACCATTTTTTATCCAAATTTAATAAACCTGAATTTATTGAGCGAAAAAAAAATTTAAGGATAAGAGATTACATACACCCTTTAGTTTTTAGCCACGAAATTTTGAATATATGTCAAATAAGTTCAATATTTCTAAGGGCCTTAAATTTCATCTTTTCGACGGGCCTCTTCAAATCCTTGCAGAATGATAAGGACTTTTTAATTTTTTTTAGACCGAATTTAATATATCTAATTTCATTGAGCAAAAGTTAATTTTAAAAGATCAGAATCGAATATACCCTCTAATTTTAACCTACAAGTCCTCAATTTTGGAAAGAATCGGAACAATATATAGGAAAATAAGGTCTCGTGCCCAACGGCGGATCCAGGGTCCGAGCCAAGTGGGGTCCAATTTTTTTTAAACATGATAGGTAGCAAAATTAATATCATAGAATAAGTCTGATGTTATAATATTTACATATGTGAGCTGCATATTACGTTTACCTATCACAGCAGCATTCTTCGTTTCTTCATTTTCTGAAATCTCTCCATAATATCTTTATTACTTATTGTTTCGAATACGTCTCTTTCAATATAGGTCACCATACAATCATTCAACCATGTGTCTCCCATTGCATTCCGGAGTACATTTTTTATCAGATTCATCGCTGAAAATGCCCTTTCTACGGTAGCCGTTGCCACAGGCAAGATAAGTGCTAGTTTTACCAACATATACACCAAGGGAAAAGTCAGGTCTTTTTGTTTCTGAACCATGGTGTGAGCTAGTTCTGAATTTTTTGGCCCCATATCATCTTTATTGACCCCATTTTATATTACAGTTCTGATTTTTTATACATAAAAAAGTAGGGTTTTTTTTTATAAAAATTCAAGTGGGGTCAGGGGCCCCCACCTGACCCCTGTGTATCCGCCACTGCTCGTGCCTCTAGGCTCTAGTATCATGAGATTATATATACAGAGAAATATGTTACAGTTAAAAGATATTAGTACAAAAAACTGTACACTCAACACAATATTACACGACAAAATTTAAGTGGCCGCTTGCAATCTCGAAATGTGAAACAGGTTGGCATGCAAAATGTGCGGCATTTCCGGCTCAATTAAACCGTTTACATAATTAACAAACCGGGGAAAGCGATATGCTGGAGGATCGGCGTGACCAGAAAGCCTGGAGTTGGACACTACAGGGGAAGTGTTCAATCGCTTGCCAATACCAGCGGAGCAGTCTGGTATAGAAAGCACCCGTAACAAATCCACAGGACTCAAATTACTTCTGCTCGCATTTCTTCTCCAACATACTCGATATATTAGTGAAGCATTTTCTTCATTGTTTACGTGAACCTCTTTGGGTATTATCGAAATCTACAAACGTACGCATTTTTGCAAGAGACTGGAATTTGAGTCTAGACGAAGACATGGGTGTGCATTGAGACTTGACTCTTGAGATGGTTCTGAGGTGATTAAGATACCAAAGACATCTTTTTATATAGGAGTATATGTAATATGTAGTCGATATTGGTATTTGGACATGTAATTATTGTCTAAGATTTTCCCAATTAATCATTATCTATTTTCATAAATAAGAGAATCAATAGTATTAATGTTTAAAAGGGGTGTCATAAAGAAAATATCTTTACATGACAATATATAGCTTGTTTTCATATCTTAACAAGAATTTAATAGATTGTGTGGTTGATTCTAGTTCAGAGAGTTAATGGAAGAATCTCGTGGATTTTAACGTATATCTGGTAAGATCTCGTGGAGTTGGAAAGAAAATAAATGCATAGAAATACTAAGGAATTCACCATTAATTAAACAGTTTTTCTAGTGCGGGTCATGAGCACATGTTAAGCATTAAGAGACAAGAGCATCTTCAACGGTGTTGGCTATAATCGTTGTCTAAATTGGACCTGTAAGACATTATGTAAAATTTGGTGAACCTGTAAGACATTTTGTTTCAATGGTACTGGCTATATTGGTTGGCTATAATTTAAAAATAGTATGTTATTAATATTTTAAATTGTTAATATAGAATATATCAGTTCACTATAGTAATAAATGATGTACAATCTTCTTACAGACCTGTAGAGGTTCGACAAATTTAGCCATCCATAGGAGATTGGCTAAATTTATAGACAACAGGTGAGCATGGCTGGAGTTGAGTTTTTGGAGCTGTTGGCTAAATTTTTTTATTTTAAGTTGCCAACTCACCTTTTAGCCAAGGGTTTTAGATGGTTGGAGATGCTCCGAGAATCATAAGTTTAACTCATTTTTTATTTCTGAAAAAAAAAATATACTCATTTTGATTGGCTCTCGTTTCTTTAAAATGGTGGACCCCTGCATATACAACAACCACACCAATCAAAACGCTCCAAACATACACAATTTAATGCTTAGCACATGGACACACACTAGATAAATCCTTTATTAAACACTATAAAAAGAAGACTTAATTACCAAAAAAATATTAAACTTATGTGATTTTTTCATTTTAACCATAAAACTGTTTTTGTTGCAGAATAATGCAATTAAGTATACAAAATCAATTTGACATAACCCAATTTTAATGAATCTCTAACCATGGTTATTTCATAGCTGACATGAATGCCGCATACAGCACAACACATCAATTTTTTTAATTTAATTTTAAAATTTTACATAATTTATTATACATACATAAAAAGTCAGCTATATTTACATTTTCTTTTTGTGCATAAAAATTCAAGTGATAAATTTTTATTTAGGAAAAATAATAAAATAATTTATGAAACTAATTTTTTTAGAAGTATTATAATGCATGTCAAACTCTCGTTATCAGATCATCAAAAAATTGCAAATTACCACAATATTTTAATAATGCTAAAAATTATAATATAGTGTTAATAATCAAATCCGAATTTAACATCAGTGACAAAAAAAATCCGAACCTAACATCAGTGACAAAAAAATCATAGTTTGGTGCTAAGTTTCTAAATACACAATAAGTTTGGTGGCGAAAAAATCTATTTTTTCTTAAATAAAATTATCAATTCGATATAAATTAATATAAATCACATGATAAATAATCGATATACAGTACATGATAGACGGTGGTTTCAAAAAATCACACTAACATCGTCGCATTCGAACATAAATTTTAGTACGCTCTGTGTTTGTGTAGATTGTGAATTAAGATTTTGACCCTTAATGAGATAGTAAAAGTATTAATAAAACCCATGTACTAAATAATTTCATTAGTAAACTTGATAATATATGTGGCACCCATCTTAATTTTAACTTAACCATGGTTATAAACTAGTGAGATTGGGTTTTTAAAATAAAGTTTTTAAAGTTACTTGCATTATTCTGCAACAAATATATAATTGTGGTTAAATTGAAAAAAACATGATAGTTATATAGTTTTTTTGGTAATTAAGTCTAAAAAGAACTATCAATACTCCCTCCGTCCTTTTTTTAGTTGTCACATTTCTATTTTTGTTCGCCAAATTGACCAATTTTTGACCAAAGATTATAAGTCACTCTTTCATTATTTAAAAAAAAACTGAAAATTACATCTTAAAGTAGATTAAAAATTCTTTCCGGTGACATATTTTTTATATTTTTTCAATTGATAAAACATTAATAAATTTCGGTCAAACTTTGCTTAATTTGACCGGCACAAAACCAAATGTGACAACTAAAAAGGGACGAAGTGAGTATTATTTTGGCGTTAGAATTTTAAGAGTATCTCCAATAGTCTCTTAACTCAATCTTGAATATAATATATACTCTCGATTTTAAATTACATGTCCACTTTCTATCACATAATTTAAGAAAAGTAGATTTTGAGGGAAAAAAGTTGTATTAAGTTATTAATTGAACATAATATGTGGTATATGGTTGATCTCGAAAATATAAATTTGAAATACGTGAAGGAGAGTTGATTTCGGAAACATAAATATACATTGAAGGTTGAAGTAGACAAGTATTTTGAATTTTGAAACAGATTTTTTTTTCTAAAGTGGACATGTTTTTTGAAACGGAGGGAGTAAAATATTGGTTCTTCGTGATTTAACGTGGGTTCAACTCCCACGATACTTCTTATATTCACTTCTTATATTTTTTTATACTATTAAAAGTGAGTTTTTTTTTTGAAAATGAGAATAAATCTCACAAATATGAATCGGCAATTCACCGTGATAATTCTTTCATTCAAGAAAGTTTATTATCTAACCGTCGGACATGCAAGATGACCGGGGAAATTTAGACAATATAATTTTAATGTCCGAAAAGAAAAACCGGTCTTCTTCCAAGAATCCTGAAAATAAAACAAATGAAACAAGAAAAATATAAGACGATATATATTAGATTACATAAATTATAAAATAAAAAATATATTCAATAATTAATTATTAATAAAATCATGTGTATATGTATGTGCTGATCAAAATATTTACACAATTATGAGTCAATTGAACTCTTAATTAAGGCGCAATTAATAAAATATAACGCCCTTAATTAAGACACATTAAAGTCCTTTAAATAAGGTACAATTAACATCCTCAATTATGAGGCACGGTTTACGCCCTCAATTATGAGGCCCAAATAACGCACTCAATTATGAGGCACAAATAACGTCTTCAATTAAGGCACAATTAACGCTTTTCTTTCTGAAGGCGGATCCTTAGAATTCAGCCACCGCCACCACTGCTACGCTATCTCTCTTGCACACGACCGCAAATCATAACCTCAAATTATCAACCGATTACTCAGCAAAGCACAGATCAAACAAAAAATTTAATTAAAATCAAACAAATCACTATAATCAACAGCAATTAATCATAATTTAATCGAACAAAAGAAAATCATTCAACTGGAAAAAAACGAAAGACGCATACGTTTCATCTTTGACGGCGAGATTGAGGAGCGCGAGAAGTGCGGACTGAGCGGACTCAACTGAGTCAGAACAGAACATATCGACGAGCATTATCATATGAAAAGAAGAAAGAAGATAAATATATGTGGACCGAGTCCAAAGATCTTTAGAGAAGAAGGATTTGATAGTGCTCTGGTTGAATAACACAACGTAGAGTAAACCACAAAGAACAAATATGTAAACGCCATTTTCGATGATTTGAAATTGAACTTGAATTGTTGATGATCCATCATCAAATGGTACGAACCCTTTGAATGCCCCTATGATTGATTATTCGTCCGCCCTCTCTCGATTGAACAAATGGGTTATCAAATCAAAAACAGATTTTTTTGCTCTAAAATTGAGAAAATAGTTGGACAGTCAGTAGCTCTAAAATTGACGAGAAAAAAAAAATAGTAAATTTAAGAGTGATTAGAGTCTAGTGTTTATTGAAGCAAACAAAATTATCATCCTTTTCAAATTTTAGTTTAAGAGCCATTATAAAAAAGCTACTGGACCAGGCTATTCAATCTCTTTTGTTAAAAGGCAAGCGAATAGGGTTGCTCATTTAGTAGCCAAATTACCCTGTTCTCTGAATTGCCAAAACTTTCTTACGTCTCCTTCAGGTCTGTTGTTGGACTGCTTTTATTCAAAAAAAAAAAAAAAAAGCTACTGGAGATACTTTAAGAATTTATAATTTCATATGAATACTCCAAATTTCTAAAACTTTTAGAAAGAATCAACAAAACCATGATATTTTTATAATAATTATAAATCTTAATTAGTTACACTAAGATTTTCATAATAAAAAAAATCTTTTGCAGAATACACCCTTTTGTGTTATATATACCACTACAAAAAGAAAACTAAAGTATGCAGTCTGTTCTTTTTGTTATATTTTCAAATTTCAATCAGTTTTGTTACATAATTTATTTGTTTTTAACGTGTTTATTATCCTCCTCCCCATTAATTAATTTCGTTGGGATTAGTTTTCACTCTTTATTCAACTAAATAAAATATAAGATATCGATGACCCTTGACGAATCATGTGCTAATATATAAACTAATATAAAACTGAGAATTTACCAAAAGTACCATTTTTATAAAAACAATTATAATTTTACTATCTTTTTAAAATATTCATAAAATATTAACTTTTTTAAAAATATTTACAAAAATACGATCTGCAACCGATACATTTAATTGACCCGCACGCTTTCAAAGTATGTTGCATTTGTATAGTTATATACTTCTACTCACGAGCTCGTCTAATTCTCAGGCACACCATACACTTCTACTTGTAATATACGGTCGACATTAAAAACAAGGGATTTTTTATGATGTGCCCATGTGCACACAGTAGTCACTAACTTTCATGAGAATAGTAAGTTTTGATTGGTGGATGAATAATAAATGTTGATGGCTAACTCTCATGAGAATAGTAAGTTTTGATTGGTGGATGAATAATAAATGTTGATGGCCCCCTGCATATACACCAATTCCACCAATAAAAAAAGCCATTTTCATGAGAGTTGGTGTTTATTGTGTGCCCTTGGGCACACATTAGAAAGACCGCAAAAACAATGCGAACTTGTATATCCATTTCATTTTGGTATACCTGCCTTTTCTCTGTACCATCTTCATCAAAAAAGCATCAAGGGAAAATAAGTTCCGAGTACAGGTTCAAGACTGCAAGCAAAAAAAATGTTACATTTAGAAAGAAAACACAAGTTTTATCCAGATGATCTCCATATCCTCCCCTCAAGTGATATCACCATAACAGACACATCGTCATGGTACTTGCGGCGATCTCCATTTGGAATATCAAGCAACTCATGAAAGTCCATTCCTGCAACAAATGTAGTATTTATACTATGAGTTTAAGAATTTAGGCTAGAGATGTGAAACTATGTTGTATCTGTATTTAAGATGAATATAGCTGTTCAGCCATTTATCATTGCCCCAGAGATAAGAGAGAAAAACTAGTAGGACTTTTACTGCCAATAGATTTTTTTTTTCAGGTGGTGGGGTGGGGGGCGTGGTTTACATAACTCTAACTGGTAGGGGCGTAGTAAACCTTGCATGGATGGGCCTCGATATATAACTGAAATATCCGGTACCAACATAATAGAGCTAGTTGTCCATTTAGATTGGCTAATGTCAATGTACCATTATTAGAGCAATATAATAATTTAATTGAATACCACCAATAATTTCTGTAAATTGATAGGACAATGTACTTCAAACAAATTAAGAACTGTTGAGGGTTTTGTTAAATAAGATTGTCTTTATTTGTAGGTTGAGTCACGTAGAAACAATAGCATGTATTAGTTATTCTCATTTGTGAATAAATTTTATTTACAGATTCTGACTAGTACAAGTCACATTCTATGTATTACTGAACACTACAAGTAGCCCATGATTCGCGTAGCTAACAGATTATTTGCTAAATAGTGGTATGAACATAGAATTTTCCATCAAACAAGGATAATACATGCTGTATTATTTTAGTAGCAACTCAAGTTAATTACCTAACTTCATCACTAGAGGTAGAGTGGAAAAGAAAATGAAGTAACCGGCTCACAACAACTTATTTTTGACAGAGATCAGAGAGGTTACTCACCATTCTTCTTGGCAGCACGAAAGAGAAGCTCTGCAATGAGATATTGTGCAGGATCACCTTCAGGGACTTTTTCCATGAACCACGTGATATGGGCTACAACCTCTTCATTGCTGAAGTACTGATAAAGCCCATCAGATGAGAGCACAAGAAAACGATCATTTGATGAAAGTTGGAGATGCAATACAGAAGGAATGCAGCTTATATAAGGCGCCGTTCCCAGGTAATCAATCTGGAACATCTCCAGAAGAGCCTTATTGCATCCTGGCTGGAACCAGATTCAAGCAAATGTTATTATTACTGATGTCAACAACTACTATTGTGTAACAAACCATATAAATTCAGATTTGCCAAGATGCAATTCTTCAGAAATTATAATTTTGGATAATACAAATACATTTATACTTGCACAATGAAAACCTGACACCATGTCAGGTGACCCTAAAACAACAAACAAATTCCATACTTGTGTATAGTGTATACTATATGATTTAGTTGTAAAATCATTATACATTATAAGCTATTAAAGAGCAAATTGCATCCCATAACTTATCGCCTTTTTGATATTGATGCTCTTTTGGAAAAATTATTTTGCATCCCATAACTTCCAAAGGCGTGCTAAACTGCTAATATGCATCTCCTGGAAACATTTCCATCCGTTTGTCAGTAATGTAGTTGAAAATAGGTGTATTTTATTCTCTGAACACCTTTCCATGGGGACAACGATTTGAGTACACAGAAGAACATGAGAAGATTCAGGAACATAACCCCCCCCCCCCCCCCCCCCCGAAAAATCAACAAAAACAAAGGAACTACGAAAGTTATAGATCTGAAAGCAGCGTATACTTGAGAAATTAAATGTTGACATACAAGAATAACTGAATTTAGGGAGACATTCTTGGAAAAAAAATAAGGAACATTTCCGTTTCAACTGCGATACTATCAAATTAGGTGTTATATGTGTTCTAAAGTATTAGGTCATATCTCCATCTTGAAGAAAACCAGGTTAATTTTATTTATCAAGACAATTGCACGAAGAAAGTATATTGAAGGTAATTCTAGCAATGTTTTGAGAACCTACACATTCAAAGAAAACAGTTTTGTTTGTTTAGCATGCAGGTTTGATGTTTCAGTATCCACTCGATTAGAGCTATGTAAAACAAATTGCAACTCGAAGTACACTTCTTTCTAATATGTCTTCTTTCAACCAAAACCCTAAGTTCAAATTTTACAAGGAACTTTATTTTCAAACTATATAGAAATCAGTAATCTTGTATAAGTTGCAAGTGCACCACAATTTATGCAATAACTTTTTTAACATGCAGGACGTGAAGGTGTATCCCCTAAATCGGTATAAAAGGAACCAAAAACATTTATATTGAATAACATGCACTAAATGCAGAAACACGGAGGCACTGAGTGGCAACTATATTACAAGACGCATAATTAGGATATGAGCCATCATCATGATCACACAGACACCAGCCCAGCTACACACACGCAGACATCCTTTATAACTGAGGAAAATGGGTGCAAAGTGATAATGTGGTTATATTATCTTATGGTGCAGATCTACATGCCCACACAAGCATATATATACAGCGAAGTGGTTTGTTGATGGCATGTAACCCCGGCCCGATACTTATACACATTTTCATCCAGTGAACCTTGTATGAATGACAAGTATTCATCTTTGGATTCAACCAGAGCAAGTGACATGAAGTTAGTCATGTATCATTCATCCAATTATAATGTCTGCAAAATGTAATTAAGTGAAAAGTGTGCCAGAGGGAATTCCAGTTGGCCGTTGATAGCCCCACTCTCCGTACTCTTACTAATTGTTTTACAAAAATATATGTCAATTTATAATAATACTAACAGATTGTAGGCACCATCACTGGAAACAAAAATCGAAAAACAATGACAACTGAACTCTTTTTGCATTAAATTTATGTTGCTTCATGTCCTTTACAAATGTGTGTGTCATAAAAAACAAAAGTATTGTGCCCTGAAGCTTGATCCATGGGGAAAATATAATTTATAATATATATACATGAAAAAAATGAGAATCTCAAAACTAAAACAGACGGTAAACTAACCTAACCCAAATTCCACACCTCGGTAGAGATGGTATATCTGATCTTGCATGACAATTAGATGTGCAAGTTAAAAGATTAACTAACCTTTTTAAGAAACCCAGCTCCGAAGGCTCTCGTTACTTTTAATTGTCCTTTCACTCGACCATTTATAACAGCTTGGTTGTCATCAACATGCTCCGATTTTATCCTTAATATTTCCTGCAGCAGTCAAGCAATACAGGGGTTTAAAAGGTTGTGCACTCAATGAGTCCAACAATTTGAGTAATTATTAGAGAAATATTTTGCATTCACATATAAATTATTCAGAAAAGATTTAGAGAAGAAAAGTGTATCATCTTATTTTATCCTTACTGGAACTTGGCGGCATTCCTGGTCGGTTATTAGTCTACCTTATTTTAACTAAGGTCGAATAACCGGCTGAGCATAATGAAAAAATTCACATAAAACTATAACAAGTAAACTGGTCAACAAGACCCGGATCATAGCTAGTATTTTAGCATATGAAAACCTACTGGTTTGATTATTATTTCAGTCATCATACTAAATTTCATTTAAGTCAGACCAAACGATATAAAACTGGATCAATATCCAACAATATAAAAGTATACATGATTACATATTCAAAGATCAAAGCAAAGGAAAAACTCCAGAGAGCATCCTAAAGAATGGACTTGATCACATTTTCTATGTAATATGTTTGAAATATTGATTCTATTAAGATAAACTGAATGTTGACATTCTTGGTGCTATTAACATCTTCGCTAATAACTAACTTAAAAAAGTAAAGTTGTGACATATGTTGACAGTTGTCGCATATTTTGACCAACTACAGTCCAATTGCCTGGCAATTAATCAAAAGTAAATTTTACTAGCTTATAAATGGAAGTCGACGAATTCAGAGGGAGAGACTTATTTCATCTCAAAAGTAAATAATGTTATTCAAGAACACATTTTCTGTAATATTTCAACTTCCTGATTACTACCATAGGACGGATACTTGTTTATGAAGTCACCCAAACCAAATAAGACCTACTTGTCTGTAGGGTTTGGGACACGTACCTTATTTAATTGCTCAGAAAAATGTTGGAAATAAATAGCAAAAAAAAAAACATTTTATTTTTTATTTTGTAAATTTTTTAGAAGCCTGACGTGCTTTATACTATTTGTATACAGTAATAGACCTTTAAATAACCCATAAAACAGTTTCATTCTGATAAGTATCAAGATTCATAAAATAAAAAGCAAAGATATTTGAGAAATCATTATGTTCAGAACTACTAAGAATGGAGCAGCACACCTCTTCTACACTTGTGCTGTGATCCGAAGAAAGTTGTACCGCTCTCATCTTTAATCTGCAAATAGATATTTCCCTGTTTTTGTTCAAATCGCTGGCCTGGCTGTTCTGATTATGTATTGGAGATTCCTCTGATATTCTGTCAAGCTCCATCCTTACAAGGGACTCTCTTGACTTATTCTGGTTCCTGGCATCATCTCTTAAAAATGTTGAACTTTGGTGGCGATCATGAGGTTTTTCTTGAGCCAAAATTGCACGGCTATCGCCTAGGTTCATGACATATACATCTTGATCCTTCATTAACATAACCAGGACACATGATCCCATCAAAGCTAGCTCTGGGGTTCTGTCAAGATCTTTTTCCACCATTTTCATGTAAGCCTCCTCAGTTGTTTCGAGTGCCCGAGCCATTGCTCTTAAAACATTGTCGTGATCAACAATACCAGTTTTGCATCTCCTGATAGGCCTAAAAGTTTCCGGTTCTGGTATTCTTTCCTCAGCACTACTCTCTTCTCTATGCCAATCATAATTCCAACGTAACAGTTTTTTTCGCAATGATTTTCGATTTTGGTAGAGTTGTCTAATTTTGGAGCTGATAATTGACTTTCTAGTTCGTCCCTGTCTAGTAACAGAAGAAGAATCTAAGAAAATCTTGGTGTTCGCTGTCACACTATTGCCAACATACACTTCTGAAGTTGAAGGCTCTTCAACAAGGTTGTTACAACTACCTCGTTTTAAGTTTAACTGTTCCTCCCGAAAAAAACCCTCTGGACATATATTTGTAACATTTTGCACTGAATTGGAATTTGAACGAGTTTTCTGCTCAGTACTGGACTGAGACAACTGAACTTCATTGTCTTTTGCTTCTATCTGAAGTAGTTCATATAGTCGTTTGCTTTTCCTTGCCGGACCAGCAATCTTTTCAGTTGACAGAGGACAAATTTTAGTGCCCAAGAGACTGGGCTCCTCAGACCTAATCAAATGCTGGTCAACACCTATTTCCTCAATTTTATCACCATTAGACTGGTTTAAGGCAATACCTATAGTACTTAAATTTTCTGAATTACCATAATGTACATCCCCGATGTGCGATTGAGTATCGACCATCTGTTGGCATTGTGAGTCGGTCAAGGTGTTTCTCGTTTGGGTTAAATCCAGTTGCACATCCCTGTGTACAGATTTCTCTTCATAATCCCAAAGCAATCCTTCTAATTCCTTGTCTATCGATTTGTAAAGATGGCTCATAAGAAATTCCGGTGCATCTGGACCACTAAAACCATCATAAATACCAATAAACAACCATCCTTGCTCCTCTGAAAGCACCACGTGAACCCTATCTTCACCAGCTTTTCCGTGAGCCCACTGCAGGTTACGGGTCTCCCTGCACTCTCCTTCTAGTGGTCCATCTTCCGAAAAGTTGTGGGACACTTCTGTTTGAAATCTTGGCTCTTTAGGATGCCAAATAAATTGGTTAACTGGCTGAGGAAACAAGCGTTGCATCCAACCAACCCCTGCAGAATGTCTTGAGAAGGTTCGCAAAAGGGTGCTTCTCATAGGACCACTCACACTCCTCACTAGATGGCGGAAGCCAGGCCTTTTACGGACATGTGTAAGTGGTGCAGAAAAGTTTGATTTATCTGTTACCTCCAGTGGACCAGATATTGCCCCTTTTTCAATAGGTCCAGACATAAACCCCCCTCCCCGATCTAGTGGACCTGAGGCAAAACCTCTTTCCAAGGGTCCAGACATAAACCCGCTCAAGGGTCCAGAACAACGTGGCACAGGTTGCAAGGGAATTGCAGCAAATGAAGAGGTGCTTTCAAATGAAGCAGCAGGCTCTAGGGCATCGGTAGCGAACAATGCACACTGGTTTCCAGTTCGAGCTGTAGAAACATTAGCACTAACAGAAGCCCCAGATATAGCTTTAAATGTGGTTTCTGAAAAACTCTTATTGAGCTTATGCAAACCTGATATATCTTCAATTGTATCATGACGGAATGACCCACTCATTGTTTCAGAATCAATAGTACTTGAATCAATAGTAAACCTCTCAGAATTAGACGGCGTAATAGCAGGAGAATCAAAGATCATGGGTCTAACATAACAAAAGGAGTGACCTAACCCTTCATCTAGGGGCTCCAAGAAATCCATCTCAGCAGCACCTTTCCCATAGGATGGCACGAAGCATCCCACGACACGCGAAGTCCCATTCCCCATTCTAAATTATTCTTACAGTCTCTTAAATATCTAAAAACCTTGGCAATGAAGATTTTCTATAGCTAAGAATCATAAGCATCCACAAATAACTAGACATGGTGGCATTCTCTTATAACAGTACAACAAAACATGCCATAACCCCACTAATTTAGCACCAATTAAGATTAATACTATATCATGAAACACCATCAATCAAAATGAGAAGCCAAAAATTTAATGATCTGACCTGATGAAAGATGTGTCCAAGCTTGAAGATCAAATAACAGATCTACTAAGCATCAAGACTGCAATACATAACAAATCAAGAAACCCCAGTAACTCAATTTCTTTAGATCAAACAAAAAAAGATAGGATTTTTACAAAACCCCAAATCACCACAGTATCAAATTCAGCTAAAATCATCAAAAACCCAGATCAAGAAATGACCTAAGGAGTGGTGAAACACAACAACATTGAATGAATAGCAAATAAACAAGATACAAGTTGGAGTGTATAAAAAAATGAAAGAAGCCCAGATGAGAATCTAAGTAAAGAATATGAATGGAGAAGTGAGTGGACAGCTATGGTGGGAGAAATAGTAGAGAGAGATGAATATGTGGGGGACTGTGCCTTAGTTTAATGTAAGCAAGAAGGAAAAAAGAGAAAAGAGAAATGAAGAATGGATTTGGTAGGCTAGTGATGAAGCTAGATTGATGAGTTCATCAAATAAAGAAACTCTCTTTCTTGGGGTTTTCAAATGGTTTGGGAGGGTAAAAACAGAAGAAAAAAAAACACATTACCAACAAAAATGATTCATTGTTTTTAGTTGAAAGTCTTACTAGTACATAATAAAAGTAGAAAATGAGGTGTGTAATAGAGAAATGGGGTTGGTTGATTGGGTTTGGTACTTTGAATCAGCTGTTTGTGTATAAATTAATGTTGGGTATGTATATTATTGTTATTATTTGCAGAGAATATTAGTGAGAGGGGGGAGTAAAATAGAAATGATTGGTGGGGTGGATTGGTTAATGGCGGTGCTGTTAGAGTCAACACCACCACGAGCAGTACGACTAGTATACCTCTCTCTCTCCCTCTCCCTCTCTCTCTAGTCTCTCGTGTAAATTGTAATCATTGTCAATTTGTCATAATTGTAAGACCGACGTGTTCACTCCATGCTAAACCCACCTTCATTCCTTGTGTTTTCTTTTCTCACTTTATTTTATTCATTTTTTTAAGATAATAATAATAAAGAGTAAGATTTTGGGAAAATATAATTGATTTGTTCAATGGTATATTAGTAGACAGTGTTGTCAAAAAAAAGGAACCGGATTATTCAATAAAGATATCTAAATTAATTAGATTAGTTAGAAATTAATTGGATAATCTAAAAATAAATATGTTTTATCAGATATTAATCACCAACTTTTAAAAGATTAAAGTTACATCTTTTACCAAATTTGATTAAATATGTTTTTATATTTTATTAAATTAGTTAATGAATTGGGGTCCCGACTTGCACATAAAACAAGTGCTTTGCAGATCTATTGTTGGTCAAAAATTGACGGAAACTTATATAGTTATATGATTAAAATAATAATTTAAAAACAAATATCTTCATTAAATTTTTCTAAAATTTAGTTTTTTAGTTTTAAAAATAATAAAAATACAGCTTAGATCTTCGAACAAATTGATCCACTCAAAACGGGACAACCAAAGTACCGAATCAAGCACGATGAAGAATTAATCTGTTGCTCCTCATCAATTTGTTGCTTTACCGGTCTTTTGAACACCTTGTAATTAATTTACAAGGAGAAAGAATATATGAATTTAATAATCACTTGTGATGCTTGTATTTTACTTGCTCTAAACAAATTCTTGAGAATAGTAAGCATCCCACTTCTTCACTTCTCTTTGTTGATTGGATACAATATTATAACACAAAACCACTGAGAGAGGGAGGGAAGGGAGAGACTTGTTATAATAATATTATAGTAATAATGTATGATTTCATTTTATGTTTTTTTGATGCGTATTCTCTATGTGCAATACACATAGTTCAACGACATAACTTCAAAGGCCATGTTGCAATGTAAAATGAATGTTGACTATCTTCAAACTTTCCAACTTGTGATTGATACTGATTTGGACTACCTGGGTAGATCTGTTTTTTGTTTGCAAACTACACATAATAAAAAATTCACATGGCTGTTTACGTGCTTTACTTCAATTAAATAAATGAAAAGCTACACTCCTGAGTCTGATAAAATAAAAGACCCCAAACGCCGGGTCACAAAACCAACAGGTAATGTTTAACAGAGTTGAGGGAAATCGTCCGATCATTTATTAACGCCGGATAATCCAGCGTTTTGATATTTAGACAAAAGTGTTAGAACGTGTCACGTTTTAGTCAAAAAAACCCTACAAAACGTAAGATGATCTTGCGTTTTAGAAGTAAAACACTACATGAAGTATCGTTTAGGATTTCAAAACACTCGATCGTGTAGCGTTAAGGAAAAGTGGGATCAACGCTAAACAATTTAGCATTTGGATTGCAAAGTGATAGCTAACAGCCATTTTCTCCAACACTCAGTATATAAGGCCATTTTCTCCATATATGTGACAAGCAGGCCAACACCCTCGTTGTGTTTCAAAAACTCTCTAACAAACTCCTGTCCCCATTGCATTTCAGCTAAAAACACCATCACCATAGAACTCCTCTGCATTTCATCAGGCAGAAACAGCCTGAAAACTTGAAAAGCTACAAACTCACATAAAGACACCAAAATTCTCGACCAACGTTTTTTTTTGTCACAGTCAAGTAAAATAAATCCCATTATTTTTCCAAATAAACAGTTCAGGAGAAAAGCCATTGTTTCTTGAACAATGTTAATGTAGCTTTCATTATTATTTTATTACTGTCTCTCTATCTTATCATTCGATATAATGGTTTAATAATGGAGTTCTGTGAAAGAAATTAATTTCAGAAGTTTAACCCGGCAACAACTTACCCAGATGATCCCTAGCAGTCTGAGAAATATACAAGAAAATAATGTTGTGTTTGGTTGGAGACAATGGAATGGAATGGAATGGAATGAGTAAAATTACTTGGAACTAATAGATATAGGAGGGAAGTTTTGGAATAAATGTAAGTGAGGGTAAAATTGCTATAATGGGATTTGAGAAGAAATTGGGGGTGGAAGAGAATGAAGCATTCCATCTTAAATTGAAGGTATGATCTCTAGCACATAATGTAAGGAATGGAATGGAGGAAGGAATGAAATTTGTTAACAATTGCCCATAATATAGTTCATTTTAATTCCATTCCTTCCGGAATCATTCACCCCAACCAAACACAACATAAGAATGTTACTTAAAGAAGTCCAGCTGACCCAGTCCGTATATAGGGCAAACAATCTGGATCAAGTGCACCTATATGTCATACTCCTATGAATTTTTGAACAACTCACCTTAAGTGATTTGTTCAAGTTAAGAATGAATGTTGTAATTTTAAGCTAACTTATAAGTTGAATTTTAAAAAAATTAGGAGGCCCTTGAATTATATTTTGGCAGTTTATTTTACTCCATCTCCACATGTAGCCTAGTGTATATATAATTCTTGAATCATTCTTCCATAACTTATTAAAACTGATAATTTATAACTATATGTTACTTCTCTTTACCAGTCATAAGATGACCGCTAATTAAAAAATAAAAATTATCTATGATAAAGCAAAACAACAAATCAAAGTATGCAGTAATAAATATGCAAATTATATAGAAAAAGCAAACTGAATTTTCAACTACTATTAAAAAGACTATGTTAATTTTACTATATATACCCATATCTGCACCACATGAGAGAGATGGTTTTCTTGTGTTCAACTTTTCTGTATATGTATAAAAGATATCTTGCTGTTTCTGTCAGCTCAGATTTTAGATATACTGTATAGTGGCATTTCGTTAACTTCAATATAAATTCAAGCTAGCTATCCCAAGGTATACCTACACCTGCCTATATACAGAAAAGGTAACAGATTTAGCCGCAATCATCAGTGTATCACTGATTCACTGAGTATATCCACAATAATCAAGTCTGCGGCTGTCCTTTAGAAAGGTGATGAGGTATTGCTCAGATCACACTTATGCTCTAGGTTACCAGTTAGAGGTAAACATCACAAGCTTACAAAACTTCCACCATGATTCAAAAACTCACAAGTGAACTATTATTCCTGATACCTATAGTTTCTGAAAGACAAATATAACCAATTATGGAACAAATAAATAATATATATATATAATTGAAATACCATATCAGGATAGTTATACTTACAAGTATTAGAGGGGGGGAAAGGACACCAATTACAGCATGGAAAGAGTGTTGGCATATGCTCTTTGTGCTTCTTTACCAATGGATGAAAGGTTGATACTAATCTCTCTGCAGAGTCTGCCTTCCACAAGTCGAACAGGTAACCACATTTTTGGCTCCACATCAACAACATAGGAAAGTGTTGTTTGAAATTCTTGGTTGGGCAACGAATTAAATTGGTCACGTTTTATGGTATTCTACGCCATCAAATATTTTTTTAACATATCAGCTCTTGTTAATGGATCAAAAAAACATATTACAAATAGTAGGCATGCTGAGATTATTTTACAAGTTGTAGCGAAAATTAATTAAATTTTAGACATACTGATATTTATTTTATGATTTGTGGCTATACTCAGTTATATTACTTCATTTGTTCAAGCTCAAACATATATATATATATATATATATATATATATATATATATATATATATATATATATATGGATTTGATTAGTTATAACATCTGTAGATTTATTTTGTCATGATGAAGCCACAAAAACTAACATGCAGATATGACAGCAATGTGTTCAGATTTAAGTATGAACGCAAACAGGACATCTTGCTTAGTTAACAATGGAGGTGATGGAACTCATTTCGTACTTTCAAATCCATAATGATAATTTTTATGGCTTATATCCACTAAATGGGCTCTGACTGTGACTAGCATGGTCTTGGTTGCCAACTCTCTAAACATAGACATCCAGCTAAGGTAGCACAAGTGTGAAGGAGGGTATATTTGACTTGCAGAACATTAAAGTGTGCTAAAACTGCAGAAATATAGCATCTAACCTGTTCTATAGACCATTTTCCTTGAAAGAGTTTAAAGTCACCTTCGATCATATTAAATTCAATATCCCGTCTTTGTCCAGATGGCAAGCTCTCTAAATCATTCTCAAAGCAGTCGACAATTCCTTTGGCATTAAATTTTATTCCAAAGGCAAGATTCTGCTCTCCTATCTGTTAAAAGGGAATAAGAAACCAGGTTACTGTGACATCTCATCTCTTGACAGTTCAAATTTAATCATTTACACAATACAAAAGATAACAAAGTCAAAATTCAGTAACCTGTGCTAATGTTTAAGGGAAAACGCCTTATGAAAGCACTTCATTGCAAATAATATTTACTACCTTTTCTAAACTCACCACCTCTGTACTATTATTATATTCCAGATTTCATCCATGCAAGTTGTTGCCAAAATTACAATGACACGGATAGATAGGGCTTCTTTCGGAGTACTAACTTTCCAAGAATTATTTCCAAAAATAATTTTTAAGCAACATTTTATATAAAAAGGCTCTCTTTTTTTCTTTCTTTCAGAATACATTTAACTGCAACTAGTGGAACAACCTGCAACCACTATATTCAAAATAAATAGATTAGGGGGAGTAAAAACTTGAAGGGAAAAAAAAGAAGGAACGATGAAGGGAAAATAATATAGAAAAGAATAACCTACAAAACATTTAATCAAAGAACTCTCACTTTACCAAGATGTCAACGGTTCAAGATTAGTCGAAGACAAAATGGGAGCATGAGCGTGCTCAAGTAGCAAAAAACCACTGTGCTAATAAATCATAGAAATTTTAAAGAACACGAAACTTAGGAACCAAACTTCCACGAAAAGAATGAGTGCGCAGTCAAAGCTACAACGCACGACAAAACATTAAAATGACTGAATCAACTCACTTTCAAGAAAGCCTTCTAAGAATTCTACTCTACTTATAATTAATACTCATTTTAACCACAAACCCGAAAGTAAGAACCTATGCTAAACAAAGAATTCAGCTTCTCCAGGATCAATCACACAAAAAATTAACATATACACACAGTACATAAAATGGACCTGAAAAAGGCGGGCAAATTTATCACGTTTTTCGAGAAGCTGATTAACAGCAAGACCAGGTACAATATCAGAGAGTTTCTCATAATCAGTCAACACATCCCAAACATGTTGTAGACTAGCCTCCACTTGAATCTTAGCTCGAATCCTCCTTTTGTTCTTCCCAATCTTCTCTATCTCTATTTCCACCCCTTCATCCGACCCGACCCATTCCTCCTCATCCGGGTCGGGTTGCATCCCCGGCTCATCTTCATCATTTTCTTGAATAGAAGTGACAGAATCATCTGTAGTTGAAGAATTTGAGATGAATTTGGGAGATTTGAAATGGGGTTTTCGAGAGAACGATGAAAATTGGTGTAATTTGGTTGAATTTGTGGGCTTTGATGTGGGAAATTGGGAGGGAGAAGATGAGAAGAAGGAGGGTTTTGATGTGTAGAGTAACATGGAGGAGAGCAGGCGACAATTTTACGATGAATCTGATGATGATGAGATTCGATATGTTCCCTTTATATACTCCACAAGTACGCCAAAAATACCTTGAAACCAAAATTTTCATGTCCAAAAATATTGTGATAAGAATAAATAATCTAAAATATCATTTCATTAATATTAAATAATTTAATATATTATATTTACAATAAAAATTATATTGTATAATAATTCTAAAAAAAATACCGTATCATATTGCATCCCACAAAAAATACGATATAATATTTTAATACAAAGCACTCTGATATTTAAGCGGTATTTGGATGGTTGGCGGAAATGAAAATCAGAAATGGGAATGAGGAGTAGGGTAACTCAAGGAGTGCGGAAAGAATGATTTACATTCCAAAATAGAATGAGGTTCCCATTCCATACAAAAACTTGCTAACCAGAACATATATAAAATTTCGACTCCCGCTGAGATCATTAACTATAAACTAAACGCCCCTTTAGAATTACGCTATACTATTTGTATTATTATATAAAATAAATTTAATTAATCAATTAATTTACATCATAATTTAAAGGACGGGAAAATAGTGTTAGTAACATTCTGACATTTTCCTTATTATAAAAATCTCAAAATTGTTAAAGGATTTCAAATAATTTAGAAGTGTCTTCTGGAAAATTTTCGGGTGCTTTGAAAATGAATAATTCTAGATTTGTCCTGAAAATATAGATTTTATAGGATTTTGCGCGGACAACACAGATGATATAGATTCAATAGGATTTAAACACAATATTTCGAAATCAAAATTAAAATTTAAAATATATCGAGAAATCTCACAAAATCCATCATTTTATAAAAATCTACAAAAATTAAAAATACACAGACAAATCTTACAAAATCCATCATTTTATACAAATTCAAAAGAAATCATCAGAATTTAATAAATTTTGAACAATATCATTTAAATATCATCAGATTTTTTAAGTTTAATTTAATATTCTGATTGAATATTTCATAATATAATTTAAAATGTCGACAAAATATCTAATATTTTAACAAATTTTAAATAATATCAATTACATATAAAAATCATTTAAAATTCAATCAGAATTTCATGAATGATAAAAATCATTTAAAATTCCAATCGGATGCGGTCCTATAAATTTACGGGGGTGTATTCGATTGGGATTTTAATGGATTGTTTTTAGTTTATGGATTTTAATGAATTGTATGGGATTTTGATTTTGTACGGATTCTTGATAAAATGTCGCAGAGTTGATAGGATTTAGGTACAATACTTCAAAATCCCATTGATTTTGGTGGGATTTCAAAAGACTTAAAATACACCGAAGAATGCCGCAAAATCCATCATTTTATGAAATGAAAAAAAATCTATCAGCATTTGAATACCATCAGATTTTAATGGATTTTAAACAATCCCAATTGAATACCATCGGATTTCAAAGCATAATTTAAAATCCCAATTGAATACCACCAGATTTTGTAGCATAATTTAAAATCCCAATTGAATACCCTCAAGATTTTAATGGATTTCAAACAATCCCAATCGAATACCTTCGGATTTATAAAAAAATGCTTTAAAATCTCAATCCAATACAGCCCTCGTTGTGTTCTTCCCAGCAAATTAAACGAGTTTGATAATAAATTAGGGTTTTGAGAGTCGACTCCCAAAATTAGCCGTCACTTCTCCATTCTTCACCTTCATCCTCTACATCCACCAAATCATTTTCGCTCTCCCATCTTCTCCACTATTTACCTATTTTTTGTTTTTCAATAAAATCGAGTGTTGCTTAAACCTCGAAGATTCCAATCAAGTTTTATTTTCAGATCTGTTTCGGATTTGAGCTTGGACTTGATTGTTTTCTGAATAAATCAGATCTTTTGAAATCAAAGGTCCGATTGTGTTTTTCCGTCTCGCCTTTTGGCGTGTGTTGATTTAGTACCCAAATTCTGGGTGTTATATTTGTGGTTGTTATGTCTTCCTGCATTATCAATGAGAATGATTTGGATGGAGTTTTGGGAGATCTGGTTTATCGCATCATTAATACTTTCGGCATGTCTATAGCTGGCTCCCGGCATGTAGATAGCTGGGGTATGCTTGGAACGGTGGTGATCGCATGTGCTCCCTTTCACAAATTATAGTTGTTCATTATTCGAGGATTCTTGTTTCTCATTGCTTAGTTTTTACAACTGAGTCGTCTGAACACCGCAACAGCTATGGAGCTATTGTGAAGGTCAATTGTGAAGCTACCATTTTCGGGATTGATGTAGGCTGGATTACTCGAGAAGCCTTTGTATTCATTTTCAATTTCAAGAATCATTGGATTCATTGTGTTAAGCAGTCTGGAAACAATGCGGCTATTTGTTTAGCTCGTTTTATTGTTTATTAACCTGATTGCATTGTCAGTTGGGGATCTGTCCCGACTAGACTTGTTTTAATTTAATGGAGTGAATTTGCATTTTGTCAAGAAAAAAAAAAAAAACGAGTTTGATAATACTTCAGAGCCGAGGGCCCGAGGCACAAGCAAACATACATAAAATTACATACTCCACAGCAGTAGAAAAACTAGGTCAGAAAATCAACTAGTAATGAAAGGGACGAAGCAGAAGAATTTTCGAAAACGAAATTTGGACGATTTGCAAGATGATAATACAACCAACACTAATCTCGATGACGCCGAAGATGAACACCAAAGAAGGTTTGCTCTCTTCTTCTCTGTCTTTATCTGTATCTATATGTCTGTGTTTGTGTCTATATATTGCTGATTCTGTGGATTTATTGCTAAAGTTGGATGCTTTAATGTGAAATATAGAGATGCTAGTTGATAATATATGGTATATGTGACTAATTGAGATGATATTGAGAGCAGATTGGCGTTGGAAGAGATCAAGTTCCTTCAGAAACAGAGGGAGAAGAAGTCCGGGATCCCGGCTTTGCTTTCGGGGAATCAAGGGGCGGGGGCTGTTGGCCCTGTGATTGCCAAAGGGAGTGATAATAAGAATGAAGTGGATGGAGAGAATGATGAGTTGGTTTTGCAGGATACTTTTGCTCAAGAAACTGCGGTTATGGTTGAAGACCCTAATATGTATGTCCTATCTACGAGTAATGATTATTTTATTTGTTTCGTGTAATTGTCGTGTCAAAATTTTGATTTTATGATTTATAGTAGCTTTGAAGCCTTATATGAGAATTGCCTATATGGGTTGGGATTATTTGTTCTATTTTGGGTGTTTGGTTATTTGTCTCTGTTTGTTCGGAATAATGTAATTATATGGACGGTGTGATAGGATAATTGGATATTTTATCGTATGCATAGTTAAATCAGCATTATATATGTGCGCTAGATAGCAATTGAATATATAAAGCACTTTATGTACAAGTCACAATATACAATTGAGATAGGAATATGTGACCTCACCCTTGTAACATACGCTCTTTCTTTAGTTTTTGCATATTATAAACTGATAAGATGAATTTATCTAAAAAACACTAGTAAATTAAATAGGAGCGTGGTTAATTTTTTCGACCAAGGACACCTGCAACAATAGGTTTTCTGCTTCTGGCAGCAAGAGGGTTATCCTTTTATCTCCTGCTTCATGCAACCACCATTGGAAAAAGCCATTAACAAAGTTAGCTTATTCTTCTAGGGATTCAGTTTCAGCTTAATTTTTGTATCTTAGGATGTTAAACAGGCTAGATGGGCATTATATTTTTTTTGTAAATGAGGTCAATTAATTTTATTATTTTTTCTCTAAATGTGTAGTAACTATTGTTCGATGTGTGATAATATTAAAGCCACACCACACTATTTGCTTGTGTTTTTTTGTGTTGCATAGTCATGCTATATAGTTGGAAATATTAGTTGATAGCAAAGTGGAGGCAGACTGACAGTTCCATAGGAATCTAGTCAAAATTAATTTCAAATTATTTTGTCACATTTCTACATAGAAAATCGGATTACTGATACTGTGTATTTGCTGTTCGTATCTATTATTTCTGCAACTATCCCTCATATTCTTTAAGAAAAGTTCTGTCCAGGAGTTAGCATTGTCTGTTCGAATCCCTGTAATAAGTCATATATCAAACCAAGTATTAACTACAGGTGTTTTAGGGTTCTAGAATTCTTTTAACAGTTATATTTACTAAATTATTAGTCCTGTTTGATCTTTTAATTGTCCATAATGAGCAGGTTGAGATATGTTGAACAAGAACTGGCCAAGAAAAGGGGGAAAGTTATTGATGATGCGAATCAAGTTGAAAATGAGATCAAACATGCGGAGGATGAATTATACAAAATTCCAGAGCATCTTAAAGTGAGAAGACCGCCTTTTCCTGTACTCATTTTAAAAAATAATAAATATCTGACTTTACATATCTTATGGCATTAAGTGAAGGTCTAACAACTTAAACCTGATAAAAAAAATATTTTCATGATGGTCCTGTACATGTGCTGCAGGCACCAACCCGTCCCCCTTTCCGTAGTAATCACCTAATAGGTATAACAGAATAACAGATAAAGTTGTCATCTTTTTTGATCAGTTAAAGATCCTATTGGTAAATTACCTTTATTGTCTGTATGCATAAATGATGGTAAATATTATAACATTTCAGTATTAATGCACTCCCTATTTAGAGCTTGGAATAAGGATTTTAGTAGCTATTATGCTCAATTACACAAATATTTCTATAGACTCATTCATAAATAACTTTGTGGTGAACTGGATAAACTTTTACTGTCTTGGTCCTGTCTGACAGTCAACATTTGTGATGTAGGACAAGTGATGAAATTGAATTAATTAGACAAAATGTGATTCAGCAAACAAAATAACGAACAAAGAACGACTTCGGGGGTTAAATCACAACTTTAAGACTACCACAAGATATGAGCTCAGTATGCGTACATAATATCATGTGTCTAATAATATCAAATATCAAGCTAAATTTGATGATATCCCAACATGTTGTATATAGAGGAATAGTAATCTGAATTAAGTAGGGCCCTTAATAAGTGGGCGAAAAGATAAAATAAGACAAGGCCCAATATATTGATGAGTCCAATAAAAGAGCTAATACAAGTAAATAGAAGGCCTAATCCCTATCATTATGTTAACTTATAGTTGAACTGCCGTTTCATCATTGTGCTTCTGCATGTGACATCTGACAAGAATTTACAAAATTTACTGTATCTCTAGTACAACTGTGGCCCACATAGCTAGCTGTTCACATATCTTTTATACAGCATCTGTTTGTTATGAAGCCTCATGGCAGAAACCTGATCTGTAAACTTCAAATTCTTCCCCATCACACAATAATCTCATTGAAAGTCTCATGTCAAAGCCTCTGTTCTTTAATATTGGGAGGTCTCACAACTTTTTTCACATGTATTTCTTTTGTGTACCCAGGTAAAGAGACGAAACTCAGAAGAAAGCTCTACTCAATGGACCACTGGGATTGCAGAGATTCAGCTTCCCATCGAGTATGGCTTATTCATGCTCAAAATGCCTTATACTAAATGCCTTGTAGCTCAGTAACTGCATTTAGTAAAATTCAAGTTTATAGCACACATGATCCTTGTTCTAGTTCACTTTACATCACATGAACTGAAAAAAAGCAATATCCTTCTTAATACGTAATTTAGTTTTCCTGGTAAATGGGCTCATGTGATCTTGAGAAAGAAATGGTAGCTGGTTAAATATGGACTTACGGTAGTATTAGTTTACTAGGCGATCTTATTGTTTTATGGTTGTGGAGGCTGTTTTAAAGAAAGACATGGGAAGAATAGAAAGTTGAGACAGGATATTAGGCTCCTTCTAGAAAATCTACTTTTCTAAGCTGCCAAAATAAATCTAGGCACTGTCAATATTTAAGGACATGACTTCACTTATTGGTTTTACTCCATATTAAGAATAATTTTATTTATTGCTTATAAACCAGTTGAAGTAATTTGGTGCTTTCTATTGTTTCAGATACAAGCTGCGTAATATTGAGGAGACAGAGGCAGCCAAAAAGCTCTTACAGGAGAAGAGGCTTATGGGTCGAACTAAAACCGACTCTGGCATTCCTTCAAGTTACAGTGCAGATTACTTTCAGCGGGGCAAAGACTATGCTGAAAAACTTAGGAGAGGTCTGCTGCTACCCCTTTATCCTCCCTCAACCTCAGTTATTACTAAAATATGTACATAGCTTCTACTTTCTAACTAAGAAACTGAGCATAGCAAGTTATTGACTTGTAGAATATTGGTTTTTATGAAGTGATGAACCTGGATGTCGAAGTCTCAGGTCCTTACCTGCTTCGTTTCTGACAGTAATTTTTCTTATCCTTGAGGAGTAACTAAACAATTATGCCCAAAACAGATAGGTGATGTAGAAATTTTAACGTGATTCCAGAATCATTAATACCTATTACTTGTCTATTATCACTGTATAAACATCTAATTGAGGCCTTAAATTAACACTATAGCAGGGCAGGTCTGAATGTTCGACGTATTTATAGTAGAATACTAGAATCGTAAACCAGGTTGTGGATTGTTTTAGGTTCTTAAAATTCTGAGTTTAGTTAAAAATTTAATATACTTGAATATGGTCAGCGCCCCCCCCCCCCCCCCCCCCCCCCCCCCCCCCTCCTCCTTTTGCTGTCTATTTTATCTCTGGAAAATACTAGTTAATGCAAAGTTTCTGTACGTATGTTTTTGCTTGTATGGTATAATTGATCGACCGTTGACAGAAATATTTTTATATAATAATAGTAATATCATCCTTGCAGAACATCCACAGCTTTACAAAGAAAAAGATCCCCAGAAAGATGGTCTAGAAGCTAGGCCTAATGATTCTAATCCAGATGCAGCTGTCCGAAGGCAAGCTGCCACTGATGAAATCATGCTTGAACGCTTTCGGAAAAGGGAACGATTTCGTGTTCGAAGATAATTTGCCCTTGTGAGCTTGGTGCAGACCCAATGAAAGGCCTCTACTACTCTTAATTGGAGATTAAGCCTCTTCTGTACTTGATATATCTGAATCGAGCCTCTCTGTTATACAATTTGCCAGGCTATATGCTGTGTACTTTACAATACAAAGCTATGATACAAAACTGGCCATATCAGAACTCTGCTTTATGTGAAGGTGTGTCCAATTATATCAGAGGAAGGCATGCTGCAGTATTAGTTCCATCTCTTTTCTGGTTTAGTGTATGTACAATTTTTTAGGAAGCCCGCCAAAATTTATTACTTGTAATAAGATTCTGAGCAATATGTATTCTAGATTCCTGATTTATTTATTTTTTTCGTTTGTTCTGTTTGCCCAAGGAATGCAGTCTGACGGTTATTTTTCTTATTCGGGCATTACTCCTCTGGCTAGAGGATTAAATCATGCTAAAGGCTTTCGAAAAATTTAACGTGCTCATCCGCAAATATGATATGAACTCTGGAGCTTGACACAAGCCTAATGAATGCCTCTACTACTCAATATCGAAGATTCTATCTTAGCCTCTTCACTAAATGATACATCTACAATTGCCTTTTCGGTTTTACAATCCATATGGCTGATAAGTAATAACTCTATTTTAAGCACTGTCCATTTGATGCTATGCCAAAATAGTCTTGCTAGTTTATCTTACTAGTTTCAACTTTCAAGTATGTATAACTTTTTAAGAAGATTGCTAAAATTCTTTAAGTATCTGAATACCACAAGCTACATGCGTCCTGTTCTTTTCCCATTTGCACACAGAATCAAGTTGACAAGTCTTTTCATTCCTACTCTGGTCGAAGAATCAAGTGCTGCACATTTGAATGCGTAGTTCATCAGTATTTGTTTTCAATTTCTTGTTTGATGTTCAATGCTTTACATTCAACATCTGAGTCTAATCCAGATCACCTAATGTTACTTTCGTGACATGTCACATTTAAATCTAAACTATTGACGAGGAACCGTTGAGTATGGAGCAGCCCTGTATGTCATTTCTACTGAGGAACCGTTGATTGCAGAGCTCAAGCTAAAACAGCACAAATGCCGATTCTCATGGGTCATCTTATCATTAGTGTTCTTTTATTTAGTTCTTTTCTACAACATTATATTATATCTAACCGACAGAATGTTACCCTTTTTACACTTCACTATAATGTTTGTTATAACAAAATCCAGTTCAGTATGATTCATATTATATAGAAAAGACATTAGTTCGGCTTATCATTGAAATTTTGGTATAGTTGAAGCTGGTTGGCCAAGTCGAATATGAATTCTTCTGTCATGGACAAGAAACTCTCAAGCACCTTCTCCACTTGACAGGACTTCAAAATTTGAAAAGAGGACCAATCTCCCATCAGAAAAAAATATTTGTCAGACTCAAGTTCCATTAACAGATGTTATGTCAGGATGGTATCATATTATTCACGATCTAAAGTCTAAACCCCAAGAGAGGAGAATTCACTGTAATATACTTTCCACATCACTAATTATCCACTACGCACTTTTCATCATTCATTCATCAGCATGTCATCTGCTATATGCATATATGTGTATAGTTACAACTTACAACAATAGAATTGTGGTTTCTATGAGAAAGGGAGCAAACTTCGCCAGCTGTACATCGGACTACGTATATGATATACCTGAGAAGAGGTAAGCTTTGCTCATGCTAGAACCTATGAAGCTGTACATGTCATTTTTACAGCATCTACACAATTTTGAGGTTACTACAAAGATGTCCGAGTTCTGGCCTTGCATTCATCCAGGTGGTGAACCTCATCCCAGCTGCTGAATTGCAGTAAAGGTAGGATCTGAATGTAATAAGGAAAAAATAGCGTCTGCAGAAACAAGATTGTAAGAAAATTGTTATAAATTGATTTGAATCTTGCCCCGGCTTACACTAAAACAGCAAGGAAGATGATCATTTTTTTCCTTGATGCACTAGTCAAAAAAGTCAATTTAGGATAAAGGCATGCATATAAATATATAATTTACATGGAAACTTTTTGAACAAATGAGAAATTACAAGGACTATGATGTCATGCTAATAAGCTGGCAAGAACTCTAGTAATTTCACAACTATAGAGAGAGCCAAGTCAAAAGAATGCATGCATGACATTTCCATATTTAACATACAATATTATAAGAATCAAGAGAAGATGAAAATAGATGTAAATATTATAATTTACCCAGGAACCTAGGTTATATAGCTTAAGCAGATCACAAAAACCAAAAATTAATCTAACCTTAATGCTTTAAGACCAACATCCATTAGGTAAGCTCGATGTTCATCATCCCCCACTGGTAACTTTTCAAGTTCTTTAATAGAATAGAGGATGTCATCGCGCAAATTCCCAGCACCTGCACACCTATAGAGACAGACTGATTCAGAGAACCCCGCCTAAACAATAACACAAACATACAACTAATGGAAGATCCATTCTTGTACAGAAGTTCAGCCTTTAGATTGTTAGTAAGCTTAAATTATCATAATTTGATCTGCATCAAGATAATATAAACATAGCACCTCTGGAAGCATTTAACTCTTATACAAAAGGAGATACTTAAACAGACAACACAAAAAGTCATTGCTAAATCTCTGTGCTTTTGATCACATCATTCCCTTCTTTGTAATCATGCATTTAAGCAGGCTTAGATTTATCTTCTTGTGAGACTTGCAAGGCACCAATGAGACAGATTTTATACTTATCCAGATAAGGTTATATACCTGTCTATAACAGCATCAACATCTGCTTTGCTCTCTGGACCATGTATCAGAACTCTTGTCAAGCTTAAGATATCACGATAATCACCCATCCTGTGTGCTTCCTCTGCAGAAAGATGTGAAGATCCAACAAGTGGTCTGGGAATATTAGATGCCAACTTGCCTTCGGCTTCAAGTCTTATACAGATAATGGCCATTGCATATGCAACCCCCCCAAAACCTGTGTGTGATACAAAAAGATAGGACTCTGCAGAGCTGCAGAAAAGGGCAGTTTCAGTACTGAGATTTAAAATAATTCTCTGTTTAAGACACAACAAGAAAAGGGAAAAAATACTTTAATATACACTTCTTTAGACCATCAAACTATATGGTCAGTTTGTTAGGAATAATATGCGAGATTCAACTTCTAATGCAAAGCACACACACAAAAATATATGACGCGGAAAACCCACGTCCCAACTATTATTATACATATATGTTTTGGATCACCCAAGCACGTGCTACCATTGTAATAGGCTGATACCTAACACAGATCTATGCCAGAAAAGGGCACAATGAAGCCAAATCACTTCTTCAATAAGTAGCTTACAGAGCAAATCAACCTTACTTTCAGATTTCAACTTTCTAAAGCGAAAGAACGTTATAAGGTTTTGCTGCGACAATTGTTTTTGTCTCAGCTTGTAAGCCTTGAAATTTTACAATCATCCTAAACTCGTCATGAAGAAAATTGTCAAATGCTTCCAAAATTAAGACAGAAAAACCAACCATTAATGTTGCTATTTTATGTGCTTTAAAGACTGATGATATACTTACTCATCCATACACTCCTGCACTGCATCAATATCAGACGCTAAGGCTTCTCTCTCTCTAGTTAACGGTATTCTTCTATATGCTATGTTAAACCTATCATCTTTCAGAGAAGCATACACCTCACTAGGTGTCTTTACGTCATCTAGAAAGATATTCTCCCAATATCCTATGACACTGGCTTGATTTAATGTGGGATTATATTCTTCACGGTGTAAAAGCATACGACCACCAGACTGTCTGATCTCAGATATTATATCTTCTTTTAGCCTGGCCTCCATATGTTCCACCTGCATTTAAATAGAAGCGATGTTGAGACTATTGGTCCACCTTAATGATTAGTTTTAACATGAATGCTATAATAAAATTGTGACAGACCACTGGACCAGTTATTCCCACATGCTTCAGAGTATCAACAGGCTTATTTAGTTCTCTAAGGACAAAAGGTGTGCCATTAATGTAAACAACAGCTTCTTCTCTCAGGTCGGTCAGAATCACTCTTTCCGCATTACTCCCATTAACAGAGGGTTTGGCACTTAAGTAAGCTAACATCTCCTTTGCGCCAGCAATTGTGGGAGTTGCCATGCTATACACAGGATGCCCATCCACCTGAAAGAAATGGAGAGATATTACACATACATGTATAGCATAGCGTATCTAACATCAAACACATAAATGCATCTAACCATTGAGAACTCATTTTACATAAATAAAATAGCTCAGTAATAATTTATCCTGTGAAATGTGCCAAATTAGCCAATGAGTAATTATACAGAATTCGACCTATATAACAAAAACAAAAATCTCCGACTAATGCATCTATTAGCAAGTTTATGAAGTCCACTCCTAAACTGGCCAAAGAATATGATACTAAAGTTAACTGTGTCATCTTTCTTTTGACTGAGTCACGACCAATTTCTAAGAGTCGTAAAGAAAATCAAATTTACCTCTCCAACTAGGTAATAAACAAGAAAGATATTTACTTTCTAGAATGTGCATACATTAAATTACTACAAATATCATATAATATTTCCTTTAAAAAAATGACAAAAATACCATGATTTTTACATATTTGTACAAGAATAACACTTTTCAAATTAATGGCCAAAAATACCATCCTATTACCCCTTCTCAGAATGGGTAGCCCTGATTTATCCATATTTGATGCTTATAATACCTTGACGGGGATAATTGATAATGAGGTGGTGGCGTTGATGATCGGTGGTATATGTGTAGATAAAGGTGTGGTGTTGTATATAATAATAATTTTAGAATAACAAAATGAGTTTATAACAAAGTTACCCACACTGAGAATGCGTATCACGGTTAGACATCCTAAAAATGCGTATCAGCCTTTAAATAAAAATTACATGCGATACCCATTTCAAGAATGTGTATCATGGGATAAACCCATTTTAAGAATGTGTGTTAGAATGGTATTTTTGGCCAACTACATGGAAAAATGGTCTTGTAAAGAAAAAGTTAAAAAATGGTACTTTTGTCTTTCACCCTATTTCTTTACATATCCCTTGTTTCTTTGACATTCATATCTAGCACAACACAAACATAACCAGCACAAATAAATAAATAAATTTATTTATTTATTTATTTATGAAGTAAGAGAAAACCATATCTATTACATATAACATATAATTCTTAGTTGTAAGAACACAAGTTATAATATGTGTGTGTGTGTGTGTGTGTGTGTAAAGGCTAAGGCTCAAATGAGGACTAGTTACTGGGAGAACTAGTATGTTCTTCTATACATTATATTTACGTGTTCTGTCAACAATTTTCACTTTTTTCCTTCAATTACATAAAACATTCCCACAATAACCTTTTTATTCACGTAACACATCAAATTTTAATAAATAATGTCGTGACTTTTATAGAACACAAATAGTAGAACTAATAAGATTCGTACATAACATTCACATATTCTGTAAATAGTATTTCATTATTTTTTTTTTCTAAATGCATGATTTTTCACGTGATTTTGTTTTAATTTATAGAACGTATATATTTTGAATAAAAAATACGGTAAATTTTGGATATATGTGTGTGTGTGTGCGCGCGCGCAAATGCTCAAATTGAAACCAAGATTAGTCTAGAAACTAGAAACCACAAAGCCCCCTATTATATTGGAGTAAGAACAAATATAAAGATATTTTCAGGATATATGTCACTGAAGACTTTGTTCATAATATTCTGCAATGAATTGGATTCCAACGTTTTAGATTCTTACAAACTAGCCAGCACATCACTCATCTTCTAACTTCTCAGCTAGCAAGTATAAAAGGACAAGTAATATCAAAGCCAGAATGAAGATTGCAAGTCAAATCTTTAGTTATGTAAGTATGTAACTACGTGTACGAAGAGGCACTAAAAGAAAATATGATAGAACTCTTATATATAAGATAGCAAAACCTAATTAAATAGTACGAGTGAAGAACTTTTCTATCTGAGAAAGCTTAAATGTGTTGCTTAAGCACTTTAAAAAGATCTGAAGACTAGTTAAAAATTATATTGTCATTGAACCATCATACCGTAAACGTTTACTGGCACAGAAAACCATCAAATTAGAATAGGACAGAAGGTCACTGGAAGAGAGTGGTGCACACTCACATTATAGTACCAACTACCAAATGCCTTTTCTGAGTTTTCGTGAGAAGGGTGCATAATTCAAGATGTTAATATAAATTTATAATTATTTTTATATGTTGTGATTGGAGCCAGAACCAAAGTTTTACATTACTCAGATAGTTCTGTTGGTTGCTAAATAATTTTATTAATATGTATGGTCATTTGCACGACTTCTAATACTTAGCCACACAATGCCTCTCTTGAGGCAAGAACTGTCAATGTTGTAGTGAACTAGTACTTCAGGAGTACCGATGGAATATAAACCACAGGTATAGTTGCCACATGTATAGAAATGACCCTTGTATAATGTATACTAATATACAAAATAGTATGATACGGTATTGAGGCATCACTGTAGCTTGAAAAATACTTTAGACTAAGGTAATAACAAGCAGAAGCTTTTGTTGCTTCAGTTTTATTTATATATTGTATAATGATCCAGTATTTGTATTATAAAAAATATGCATGGCTGCTTGCTTCTCGCTGTATGATGAGTAACCGAAAAGAAGTCATCACACAAAGGCCTTCCAAAGATTGCAAAAGCATATTAACTGCAGTGAATAGTTGGAATAGGCTAATAAAGAGTAAAAGTCTAAAACATCAGATTCCCCCTTTTTTGCAGCACATAACATTTATGCTTACCTTGAAGACATGAGGCGCACCGTGGATTTGTATTGAGCTGGAAGTTCTTTGACCAGGAAAGAAGTACATCTTAAGTATAGAACCTTTGCCCAGAACAGAACCATTACGATCTTTGACAATTGCTTCCATAACTGCATCACCATGCTGAAATTCGTGAGGTGTTCTCAACTTTTCCTGACACCAAAACAAAGCCCACGTCCAGTTTAGTTTCATAGAAATACTCTTTTCCTGAACTACGTAACTGCACAAAAAGAAAAAAAATGACATACAGGGACAGTAAAGAATCGTCCTGGCCGCAATCTGATTGACCATTTCATTGCTTGAACTTCCGGTTTTTGATGAAGCCAATTCTTAAATGTCATTTTCGCTTTCCCTTCTTCATAATATCCGTCAAATGCTTCACTTCCAAGATATGCTGCAAATGCAATAAGGCGAAAATAACGCTCAAGGTACTCAGCACCACGACTCAGTGCCACTCTCCTTTCCCTTGGCTCATCCTGTTGTTTATTGAATACCTTATTGTACTGCAGGACTGCTTGACGGATGTTCTGCAGAGCAGAACATCTATTAATGATAGCATCTAAGGCCTCCCGACATTTCACACCATTATCAAACAATGTTGTTATCTTCCACAATAGGAGGATATCATTTATCCCAAAAGTATGACTTGCTTCTCCACGAGGCGTGCCTCCAGTTTCTTCACCACTTGATACATTATCATCTGCCTCTTCACTTGATAAATCCTCGAGCAATACTCTAACTGGTCTCCCGTAGTCAATACGAAGCTTTAGAAGGCAAGCAATGACGGTACCGGTGGTTGTCCTTCCGCGACCCATCTGTAGATATTTAAGTAGCATTCATCACATTGACTCGATATATTCTCAAATGATATTTAAGTCTACTAAGAAGGTATGGATGTACTGCAAGTTTGTAACCAAGAAGAAGTTTAACCTGACAATTAAAGACCAAAGCTGCGTCTCTGGGAGCAGATACTATATTCATGGCCAATGTGTCAAAATCAGAACTCTTTGGAGCTTTACCATCAGTGATAGGCACCCTAGCATATTTGATTGGAAAACCATCAGCCTCCAACCCTTTGAAGACTTCAAGTGGGGTCTTAACTACTTCAGAGCTTATATGCTCCCATTCATCATATATTTTCCCATCATCACTTTCATGAATGACCATTATAGCTCCATGGTAGCGTTCAGCTTCTCGCAAAATATCATCCTTTAATCGAGCTTCCATTCCTTCCACTCTATCACGATCAATGCCCTAAAGTAGATATGCTATTATAGCCTCATGAAATATGAACAAGTAAAAGAAACCCAAACTTTACTGAACAAAGCTGCTAATATGACATATGAGCAATTAAAGAAGCTGGCCTATGCAAGATGTGCAAGACTTGTTAAAATCATGTCATCTGGTTATGTTAAAAACATGTGGAATAATTGTTCAGAAACCAAAGATGTATTTCTTTTGATTTTAGTTTGTAGTTCGAGATGAATAATTGACATGATCCTTTTCCATCTTAATGCTTTTTATCAAAGGAAAGAAAGATTAAAATCCAGAAACTGTTATTAAGAAGCTAGTTAGTACACACACAATGAAAATATAAAGGCACATATACATGTCATACTATGACTTACAAAAATGCTTTAGGCTTTGTAAGATGCAAAATGCATACCCGGTACTCAAGCATGTTTTTGTATGGTCTTTCAATCTCACGGAGAACAAATGGTCTCCCATTAATGTAGATTACTGGTTCTTCCCTCATATTATGCCAGAAAATCGGGCGGCCACCTTTAGAGCTACCTATCCTATGGATAACAGATAATATTCCATCAACGGTTGGATTTGCAACACCATAAACTGGAAAACCAGGAATTTCTCGAAAGTTAGGGGCACCCTCTACTCTTTCTGGTAAACGAGGATGTTGACAACCAGGACAGTGATCACTTTTAAGAACAGTTTGACTTCCTAGAACCTCTCCATGCCTTGAGCCTGCAATAGTTTCCATATCAGAAGGACGACCTTCAACAGACTCCGCATGTTTCATAGTAGATGTTTTCGTTTTTGCATAACCAAGCGCACCCATTGGGTCTCTTCTTAGCAACCTGCAAATGAGGCAAGGATAAGTTGCAAGATGTTAAAATGACGTTTTTATCAAGTAAATGTATCATTACAAACTGCAGGTGCTTTAAATCAGATAGAGGACAATGAAGCTTAATAGCATTTTTGGTTGAGTGGATAGATCCTAATAATATCAAATTAGTCAAGTCTTAGATATTACAAATTATTTATAATGTAAAGGGATCCTGATGCATATACATCACTATTTATATGCCAATCCTGAGTACATACCATAGGGAAAGTGTTAAATGGTTTGCAGGTCGGACTAGGGAACCCCAAACCAAACCCTTTGTTCTGGATAACGGGTCAATCTATAGCTGGATCATTGTGGGTCACGCTTCTCAGAATTCTGCCCACCCCCGTATATAATTCAAGACGATTGTGCAAAGAAGTGAAGGATAAAGTGAAAAAACAATAATAGGCTTATTACTTCATATAAAATAGAACGGGAGGAAGGAGAAAATGAATTAGATTCAATATGTATAATTGCCAGTTGTGGTATGAATATATTTACGTATGTGCAGTGTCTGGATTTCACTCTTGATCCTTAATCTTTTGTTGCGGGTCACTCATGAATGGAAACTCCAAGTGGTGTTCCTGGGCGTACTGCTAATCATGATTTAGTGATTGTTAAAAAAGTTGTGATGGAAATGAAAAATTATTGAAGATAACAAAAGAAACTTTTTGTGTGGACCTTTTAAATATCAAGCAAGGAAGGATTTTTTTGTTAGAATGATGCTGTGTCAATGAATCTAATTTTATGGTGGTCCCACGTGGTTAATCTATTCCAGAATTAGTTAAAATTAATTGCTCCTAAACTTTTCCATCCAATTAATAGCTCATCTGCTGAGAAAGCTTGGAGCACACACTCATACATTCACAGCGCAAGACAAACTCGCAGAAATTTACAGGGGCAGCATCCTTCTTTTATCTTATTGCATTGAAAACTATAAAAATGCTCATCAAGAGTGGGATATTAATCGGAAGAATACCTGTTTAAAAAATTCTGATGCAAGACTTGAAAATTTAGATTGAAAGAGAAGCACTACAATGGCTGTCTACTTTGACTTTCAATCATGTTTTAATATCTTAGGCTTATTTTATTGAAAAATGTATTTAACAAGATGTTAAATTCCATTAATTTTAACATCTTATTCAAAATGAGGCCAAATCAATAGCACATATGAGATGCCTATTATAAAATCAAAAACAAAAATAAAAAATATCTAGGGACTCCTCACATGATTTATAAATTTAACCATTAGCAGAACAGAAATATCTTGACGGAAATCAATGCTGTTTTTGATGGCCTGGCAAGACAGAAAGTACACACGCAGAAGGGTGACTGCTCCTAGGTTGTAACAAGTACTAATGTCATCAAAGTTTTGGATTCCAATAAAATTATGCACGATTAGTTATTCTAAATTACTCTCTGAAACAATAATGTATTGACACTAGAATGTGTATATGAAGTGTTACATTTGTCAAGTTACCTCTATTTCAGAATAGGGAATCAGAAGTACTCTAAACAAACAGACAACATTAATTACCTTTGAATAATGGTATATAGTTCTGGCCTTGATTTCATCCATTCATAAAAGCTGCAGTGACTGGAGGATCCTGGTTCAAGCGCTGCCCTCTCTGTATGAAGATATACAGAAAAGCATATAAGGTAATAATATCTTTCCAAGTACTCCACGAAAAAGGACAGCAGGGCCGCTCTCTTCATCTCATCAGACTGACGCAAAATGCTGTTGCGATAAGTTGTAATAGCTTCACGCAAGTTCTGCAGGGAAATCCCAAACAAAAACTCATTAACACCTACGAAAGAAATTATGTTTTTTACGGATAGAGTAAACCAGAATAAATAATATCAAAGAGAAGCTGCAGAACTCAAGAAGCAACAGAATATCTCTCTTCTGGAACAACTAAACCCTCAAAGTGAGATCTGGAAAGAAGAATTTAGGCATAAACACAGTTCTAAAAAAGTTGTGCTTAAACAGAATATAAACTGAAACTTGAATGAGAAGAACTATACAAAAACTTGATTGACACCTAAGTAGATCAATACATACAAAAATGAATTACCTGCATAGAGGAGCATTGGTCAATGACTTTGTCTACTTGCCTTTTTCCTTCAACACCACCCTGAACACATATCAGAGCAATACAGATATCAGAATTGTATTCTAATTCAAGACTGGGAAAAGTAAGGGAAACTCCTTCGAACCTCCAAAACCCGTATTAAACTTCTGATTACAGTATACTCTCCTCTAGATACTGCTTCCTCTGAATTCGGCATTTTGTCAGCAACATTAGAACAATAGTCAGAAATCTTTCCAAGTGAACTTGTCCTCGTGATACCTTAGAAACATTCAAACAAATGTATCAGAGATTTGAATTGCCGGCCTAAATATTGGCGAAGGGATCAAAATCTCAGAATAATAGAAGGCAGGAAACAGCATTTAACAGCAAGCTTCATCATTTCCAATGTTCAGGCTATTTGACAAATTATTTTCGTGCGTTGAATCATTAATATATGGCTGAATGGTACAGGATAAAATTTCTAAATGAATCACTCAGCTGAGTAAATGCTGAGTAAATGCTATTGTTCAACTACGTTAGTCTATACAAGAGGAAATGCTGGTTTTAATATAAATTTAAAAGGAAAATTATATTTATTAGTTTGATGAATATTAAGAATTTCTCTTATTTATTAATATTTAAATTATTTAAGAATAATATAATTAATGATTTTTTATTTTAAATTAATATTAATTAACAGATCCTATTAAATAAGATGTTTTGAAATTTTAATGTAATTAATTATCGTGAACTGTAATTATATAAAAGTTTAGCAAAAATTTTAAAAATAATAACGATTATGAGTATATTACATTTTTATATGTCAAACAATATTATTTATTCAGAATTCAGCTGTCTCATTCATTCAGATTATTCATATATATTATTCATTCAGTTCAGATTTGTTCAAATTTGTCAAATGACCCCTTAGCTATTTTGTTAAATCAAATATTTTGTCAGGACCAGGGTCTGTATAAGTAGATCCACCAAGTCCCGTGTATTCATATTGTTTTAAATGTTTATGTAATACTAGGGATAGAAATGAATAACACTTGACTGGACTTCACAAGGATAAATGGATCAATTCAATTTTTGTAGTGGCTTTACCTCTCTATGAGTGGGTTTAGTGGTTTGTCTAATAGCTCATATACTGTTACAGTGTTACTAGTTCAAAATTACTGTTCCTCTGTTATAGAGGTAAAAGCAAAATATTTGCGACTCGGGTCTATTTTTAATGACTTCACCAAAAGCCTACTATCACAATGCTATAGAATTTTATTACCGTTCTCATTTTCCTTTCTTAAATCTATGTATAAACAAAAGAAATATGTGTTCAACTCGCATCCGCGAGTTGGATACGTACTCAGCTATGTAGGTGCCCAACCGCCGAGTCTGACTCACATACGGAAGATTCCTCGCCATGTTTGTGCTTTAGATTGTTGAAACTAGATCTTAATTCTCTTTTGATACAGCAATAATGACACAAATGACATTCAGTTTTCAAAAAAACTTTTCCTACCAAGGTGAGAAGTCACTTGCCTAACAGAGTAAGTATTACAAATCTCTAACTAGCTGCTAACCTATGAAGATTTTTATTTTAGAACTGCCCTAGAACCAAGTTTTCTAAAAGAGCTAACTGACCACTTAAAATATATTCCTACTTGTAACTAAACTGTCTGTTAAGAGATAAATTTTGGACTTCTGGAACAATTCGGCTATCTCTGGTTCTTGTAATAGAATCACTACAGAAATTACTGTCTTATTAGGAAATGATAATAACTGTTGAAAAGCCTAACCCTTGGAGTGCCTTGTCATTCCATAATATCTCACTCTTTCATAAGGAAAAAAAATCATGTGCTTGTCTAAATTTATGATATAGGTAACAGAAATCAATTTGTTTTTTCTGTGCAGAGACAATACTCTTCTTGCTATGCTAAACAATATGCTCGGCCTGACATACTCTAGTTTGTAACAGAAACCAAGTTTGAATGATTGCATAATTTGGATTCTAAATACTACAACAATTCATCAAAGAGCCTAGGACTATTACATACTCCCTCCATTTCAAATTACATGTCCACTTTAAAAAACTCACATAGTTTAAGAAAAGTGGATTTTGAGAAAAAAGAGGTGTATTAAGTCATTAATTGAACCTAATATGTGGTGTATAGTTGATCTTGGAAATATAAATTTGAAATATGTGAAGGAGAGTTGATTTTGGAAATATAAATTTACATTGAAAGTTGAAGTGGACAAGTATTTTGAAACAAATTTTTCTTTTCTAAAGTGGACATGTATTTTGAAACGGATGGAGTAACATGTATGTGCTCTACAAAGTGCATGAACTGACATCATATTAAAAGCATGTATACAGATAGCATAAGCAAGTAGATGACTACCTGAAGATCCTATCCGATGTAGATATATTAATGTAGCAATCACCATCCCAGTTGTCGTTCTTCCACGTCCCATTTGACAATTAAAAATTATCTGCGTCTCTGTATCAGCTTGCGAGATTCTATGAACCTAAAGTTACAAAGAGAAACAAAACAACAGTTGCATAGGTGAATACCTGAGATGTGCTGCTGAAAAATTTGGGATGCTAAATATGTGCGTGTGTGTGTGTGTGCACAGGCAAATAACCAAATATAAACTAGCTTTAACCTAAAAACCATTTTTAAAAATTTACTCTATGTTCCTTCAATTTTTAAAAACTTACATTATGCCCCCTTAGTATGCACAATTACTTCCCGTATTTTACACTTTAGCCCCCAGTAACGCCACTGCCATGTCAGCAGGGCCCTATATACATCGCATAATTGAATCGGGGGAGTAATTGAAATTTTAAGAAGCAATACACATGCACATGTATGAACATATTATGAGAACACTAGTTACTACAAATTATTGTAGCTATTGACCTATAATGGACAAGATCCCTGCTAAAGGAATTTTAGCCAAAGCATGTGGTTTTCACAATGAAAGCTCACAGTAATACTAAAAAATAGGTCAACATCTCATAACAGGACCAACGTATATATAAATTACCAGGAAATTATAATTTTATAAATGATTTGTACTAAACATGTGAAAGAAGGGAAAGATTAGCAGGTAAGCTTAGTATAGCAGCTTGCGAGTTAATAAAATGAAAAGTAAAATGACAGTGCATTAACCTGAGTGTAGGCGAAAATTAAACTTGGAAGGACGGTACAAATGTTGCAGTACTTATTAATTATTTGTACTAGAAGAGGTTCGATGAGATCTTCTGTCCTGTGATTTTCCTCACATCTATTCCAGCTCTTGGTCTTTTATTTATTAACAGAGTATTAATAATACAAATTCTACAACCATTACGCATAATTTTAGTCATTTGTGCTTGGTTTGCCACCATCAGCGATTTTGAACATTACAGATGAAGGATTTTGATACAGTTTCCAAGGAGATGGTAGATGTCCTACCCCCTGCCTGCAATTCTAGAGGTCAACAGATGTAGCAGGTTGTTAATACCTTTAGTTAAACTTCCAAGAATTCTGATTCACAACTTTTAAAAAGTGTAACGCTTACAGCCACCAGGTACCTACTACTTGTTCAACACTAAACACCTGATTAAATTAACTTCTGGCCCTATACCCAATAGTGCTTAACTTAATTCAAGAACAGTATCATACATGTTCTGTACCGGGGTCATATTACCATCCCATGTTCATGAAAAAGATTGTAAGTTTCTAGACTAGTAATAACCATAAAACAGTTTTACCCTGACTTACCATGAATAGCATCAGCAATAAATTACAGAGACTTGCCATAGTGATCAAAACCACATATAAATCCTGTTTTGCTAATAAGTAATTACTGAAAGTACATGACTGTAAGAACTGAATAAATGACGACTGAGTTGATAATGCATTTTTACATTAGTTTCAATGCCATCAATCAACAAGTCAATATCCCAATTCCCAAATTGTCCTTGTAGACTTGCAATATCTCTTATATAAATTAGAACTTAATTCAATAACAAATTATCTCGAGATTCAACAAGGAACTAACCAGAGTATCAAAATCCTGCTCCTTTGGTGATTTTTCATCTGTTATAGGAACACGCTCATAATCAACCATATAACTTCTGTTCTGGAGTTCCAAATAGACCTACATCATATATCAGTAATATGTGTCATTAAGAAGGGTGAAAATAATACTTCTTATTCGAACATAAATGTTGAACAAATTTATATCATCAATCAATAGAAGATTAAATAAGAAGTCATTTTATACCTCCAACGGTGTTTTCACAGATTCTTGTGTCACAGGCTCCCACTGATCTACCATTTGACCATCTGGTAGCTCATCAGTTACGAGGATCATATTCCCATATCTGTTCCGTTAAATATAGAAACAAGTGCAGAAATAAAGCATATATAATTAATGTGCCAAAGTAACAAAAGAAATTGGAAAGCTCAGTGATACCACAGAAACAAGAAAAATCACATGTAAAAACCTTGATGCTTCTTGCAGGATATCTTCCCTTAGCCGATCCTCCATCTGTTCAAGCCTAAACCTGTTGATACCCTATCCATACGAAATTTAAAATCAATTTAAAAGGTCACATGTAGAATATTCAAAATGTTCAAATGGCATCCTCAATATTAAGACAAGGTCCACATAAAGCACCATTAAATAGTAATATATTTTACGATATTCGTTTGTGACAATTAACACACTCAAGCACACATATTGACTTTGGCAAGATTCCAACCCTCGACATCCTGTAAGAGGAGCGAGGGAGATGCCATCAAACCAAGAGGTCGTCATTGATTATAGCTTACAAAATTGCCTATAAGTTCAGTACCATGTAACTGCTTTTGAGCAATATTTATATCTCGCTAACAGGCCATGTTGTATGCCATGTTATGGTTACCAGCTATGTTATGGTGCACCATAAGCATCTGGATTATAGGTTTAATATATGGTCTTTTTACCAAATAGCCTAATGATATATGGGTACATCATATCGATAATTAAGTTGAAAACCGTGTATTGCAAATGAACCTGGTTGACGTATCTAATTAAAATTGTAACTGATTCTCTTGTCCATATGCATCAATAATAAGCGAGAGATAACATACGTGAAAAGTTTGGATGCCATATTAATTCCAAGAAGGACCTATGATTTTAAACACTTGCATACTTGGGGAAAAAAATCTAGGAAACTTGCCTCAGTGCTTCAAAATATACTGAACAGAAAGACCAATCAAATGATTGGCACTGATAACAATAGACAACTCAAATAATATCCAAGTAACAAAAACGCATATAACATGTTTGATGAATAATTCATGAAATAATAATGTGCATCCCATAATATCTGTCAACAAACACAACTCAAGAGTTTAAAATTTGTAGTAGCACACCGTGTGTTCCAGATTGGAGAAGGGTCTTTCCACATCACGCAATACAAACGGGCGTCCATTGATATACACCACCTGTAATGTGTATAAACATATTTATCAAGTGAACTAAAAGTTTGGATGAGAGTCTTCTCAAAAAAGAAACTAATATAGAAAGATAATTGTAGCCTGCAAAATTTGAGGCTGTCAAAGAAATTAATCACTCCATTTTCAATTCTGGGCAGTAAGGGTAGTAACCGGTCAGCCTATATGTAACATTTGTCTCTTTTCAAAAAAAAACAAGAAAGATAGCCCTTGACTCCCAGGTTTCATTCATTGGATCAGGAAATGGTAAAATCAAATACAAAAAGAAGAAAGAAGATATGAATATACGTAATCAGATAGTTCATAGTTTATTAATAATACTTCAGTTCTAATCCAAACAAGTTTATGAACATTTCTGATTTATAAAAATTTGACATGTACTATAATTGACTTAGTATATAACCCTTCATATGGAGGTGTAATCCAATATAAATAATTTATAAGCCTTATTATTAATATTTATTAATATTTATAAGCTTTATTATTAATATTATTATTACCCTAACTTTTAGTTACTGCCTGGTATTCTAGACTAATAACAGATTTCTATTAACTGTCTCTAGGAATGATTATTCAAGCCTGCTTTCTACCAGTTTCTCTATTTGATGATGTAATTCAATATTTTCTTGGGTGAAAATGTGGAAATGTTATATGAAATGCATATGTTTCACATGTGTCACATTGAAACTATATTGGAGAGTACGATGGTCACAAAAAATTTTAGACATTGCATAGAAGTTATGTGAAAGACAGGATATCAATCACGTAATCATAATATATCTCATACATGTCATTTAAAATATAATAATTATTGATCTAAGATAATTGGAATAAGTCTTTTAGTCAACAGCATTTACGTCACAAGGGGCACTGATAGAGCAGGGCTTTGCTGTGTCATGTAGTTAGTAGATGATACAAATGGAGACGTGCATAGCAAAAAGGCAATTTTGTAATCAAGTTTGTAAATCTTAATATCTTATAATTACGTCTAAATTAGACAGATGTTCCTGTGTTTTATGACAGTTGCCTTAGCATCACCAGGAATTATTAGCATAGACAAATTTCCTGTTATCACCAGTAGTATTGTAATACTCAGACACAGATGGGTAATTGCTTCAACTTCTGCAGCAGGACACATCAGCATATAGGTTCAACTTTAGCAATAGTAGCAGTGAAGTTCTGATTTTGATTCCGAATTCAAATAAAGGAGATGCTGTTTACAGCAATTTCCTATGTGTGTGCCTTGCCTATATATACGCCTAGATCTACATTCTTAATAGCTTCTTTATAAAAAGTAGTAGGATATACCGGTTCCTCACGAAGATTAATCCAGAGAACTTGTGTTTGCTTCCCAATTCTTTGAGCCCCGATATGGTCAAGAAGGTTTCGGATTCCATCAGTTGTTGGAATTGCAACACCATAAACATGAAATGATTCAGCCTAATAATAAGAAGACAAAGCAGAGTGAATTAGATAGAGGAATGTAATATGGGTAGTTCAAAAAGAGCAAACCCCTTGCAACTGAAAAATTCATTACAAAGCTATCACTTCAGTAAACAGGACAACTGTTACAAACTACAAAACCATCTATCGCTCTCTGGGAGTCAACTGGCAGTTCAATAAATATCTTAATCGACAGTATGACTTATTACTAGGTTTGTACTTAGTTGTTAAGATTTAAGGTTCTACTCATGTATAATGTATCATTATTAGAAGACTTTGATACTTTATTGAATTTGAGATGTTCTCTTTTATGAGTTGCACTTCTGTCAAATTTCTCTCTTCGACAGTAAGGAAAAGCAAAATTATAGGAGAAATGGTTTTTAAGTTGTTAATCCACCAAAACCTGTGCTTCTATAATTTTCAATTATCCTCTTATATCACCATCAATAACCTTTTATTTCCAAATAACGGCAAAACCTTTTTTGCCAACTATGGACAATACTTTGTTGTTCTTTATGTGCTAACAAAACCACAATTTCTAGTAAATTTCATATAAAGAAAAACCAAAGTGCAAGTCATTGCCGAGAGAGTGTCTTAGGTAATGCAAGAAACAATCCTTCCTAGCTTCTAATGCATGAGCCTGGACTACATGACCACAAAAATGTAAAGCGCGAGATAATTGCATTGGCTATAACTTTGGAGATTATCAACAACAATATGAACAGAGTTTCTATATACACTACACAAATGGGTGACTGGGTGAGCAAGCGCCCATTCCGCAAACAATATAATCAAGTTGATAATCTTGTAGCAAAAACAAGAAGAGACAAATTTACAAACCCAAAATAATAATCATTGCCGAGACTGCAAGTCATTGCTGAGAGAGTGTCTTAGGTAATGCAAGAAACACTCCTTAGCTTCTAATGCGTGAGCCTGGACTACATGACCACAAAAATGTAAAGTGCAAGATAACTGCATTGGCTATAACTTCGTAGATTACCAACAACAACAAGAAACAGAGTTTCTATATAGACTGCACAAATGGGAGACTGGATGAGCAAGCGCCCATTCTCAAACAATGTGATCAAGTTGATAATCTTGTAGCAACAACAAGAAGAGACAAATTAACAAACCTAGACTAATAATCAAGTAAAAATTAAGAACAAGAAGTGAAATGGTTGTGAATTGTGATAGTGGAAAGAAAAAAGTACCTGACGAAAATTGGGGGCGCCTTCAATTTGAGGGGATAAATGTTTCTTGTGACAGCCAGGGAAATGGTCACTTTTCAGAATAGTTTTCTTCCCCAGTACCGATCCATCTCTTTGCTTGATTACTTGATCTGGCTCCTCCGGTATCACCATCTCTCTCTCCTTCAATATCAAGAACTCTCTCTCTCTCCTGCAATATCAAGAACTCTCTCTCTCGCAATATCAAGAACTCTCTCTCTCTCTCTCTCTCTTGAATGAAATTGTAGCAAGGGGATGCGAAGGGAGTGAAGATAAGAAAAGTGAAAGGCAATGCCCGTCCAGATAAAGACAGACAGGCACCACCGCCCAAGATGATGATGATGATGATGATGATGAATGGGAGACGACACAAAACAAGCGTGTTTTTATGTGTGCAAGAAGGTGTTATCTAACAGATAAAGGAATATTCTCTTGTATCAGCTGCTCGATTGATTCTAATATGCTACTCTCCTCTCTCTCTATCTCTATCTCTCTCTCCGTCTCTCTTTCTGTGAATTGCAACTGCTTTTTACAGGTACAGTTGTTGTGTGTATATATAATGACTGCTTGCAGTGCAGCAAGAAACACGCGGAAGAAAGGGATTGGATTGGTGTCGATGCAGCCAAAGAAAGGGCCGTATTAATGGGCTGTGATGTTAATTGTTAAGGGCTGCTAGGTCCTGATTTGTGATTTTTACACCTTTACTCTAATTAAACTAGGATATCAATTTTAGTAAATCAATTTTTTTTTAATAAAAACAACTCCAACCTGCAAAACCATAGCTAAAAAACAAGTTTGAATATTAATAATAAATAATACTAACTTATAACCCGTGCAATTCACGGGCGGTTGATATACTTGTTATTTTATCGTATATATTTTAAATTTATATCATTGTATTGTAAAAACAAAATTATGATAGAATAATATGGTTAAATAAATGTTTTATTTAATAGTTGGATAAATTCTTCATAATTAGTCCGTCAAATGGCTAATTAAAAATTAGGTCGAACATATATATTTTAATGAGAAAGTTAATATTTTTTTAATATGTTATAATTTAAGGAGGCCTATAAACTCATATATAAACTAACCAATCAACCTATTAATATTTCGTTATTAATAATTAATAATATGATATAAAACATATTATAATTTAAAGGGACCCATGAAACCAAATATCGACCCATCATACTAACCTAAATTTAATATTTTGGTTTAATTGATAATAAAAAATATACTATAAGATGTTATAAATTCAAGAGCTCGGTGGGTCGAATACCAACCGATTCACCAAACTCAACTAACTGACCAACCAATTGAACTTTTTATTTTCGGCTTTAGTAATGTAATAATATATAGTATATGATATATTTGTAAAAGATTGATTTTTTAGTTAGAAAATTTATAAAAAGATAATATATTTTAGTTAAAAAGGTAATTACTATGTTTCTCATGTTATTTTAGAAAATGAGTTTTTTTGTTAGAAATATAAAAAAGATAATATATTTCAATTAATAAAAATAATTGATTATATAGATAAACCCGTACTTTGGCCCAAATTAAAAAGAATAATTGGTTATATAGATAGGCAAGAATAATTGGTTATATAGATAGGTCCAGAATAATTGGTTATATAGATAGGCCCGTATGTTGGCCCAAGTACCGACCGACTAAATTTTTAATATTTCGGCTTTAATAGTATAGTATAGATGTATAATTATCTCAAAATCTCACACTCTAAGGCTACACTTTCCTTAATAATAATATTATTCTAGTCTTTGTGGATAATTATATTTGTTGATGGCCACATCTCTATCCTATTAAAATAATATTCTCTTCTTTTGTTATTATTTGATGTTTTGGAGTTTAAATACTATCACTCCCTCCATCCAAATTTAGATGAACCTTTTGCTCATTTCACACATATTAAGGAGTATTAATTGATTGTTATTTTTTCTATCTCTACCCATATTTATTGTGTTGACTTTATATAGTATAACCTTTTTTTTTCCAGAAGATACTTTCTCGTATAATGAATTGTATCTGAATACAATAGCAGCTGTAATGAGTTCCTTTCGTTCAAGAAAGTCTACCATTTAACCCTCGGACATGCAGAGATGACTGGGGACACTTAGACAATAAAACTTTAATATTCGATAAGAAAACACCCATAAGAGGTCCTGCTATCAATATTTTTCCACTCGCGTATCCTGAAAAAATACAATGCAAAAAAAAAGAAAACAATAAGTTCATACAAAAAATAAAAGTATCTAAAAGGAAAGAGGAAAAGAGTCAACAAACTCCTAATTAAACTATAGTATAAATATTAAAGAATAAGGAAAGTAAAATAAAACTAATTTAAAATACATTGGATTGGGATTTTAAAGCATTTTTTTGCATTCATGAAATCCGAGGGTATTCGATTGGGATTGTTTGAAATCCATTGAAATCTTGAGGTATTCAATTGGGATTTTAAACTATGCTACAAAATCTAGTGGTATTCAATTAGGATTTTAAATTATGCTTTAAAATCCGACGGTATTCAATTGGGATTGTTTAAAATCCATTAAAATCTGATGGTATTCAAATGATGATGATTTTTTTTCATTTCATATAATGATGGATTTTGTGGCATTCTTCAGTGTATTTTAAGTTTTTTGAAATCCCACCAAATTCAATGGGATTTTGAAGCATTGTACCTAAATCCTATCAACTCTGCGACATTTCATCAAGAATCCGCAAAAAATCAAAATCCAATACAATCCATTAAAATCCATAGACTAAAAACAATGCATTAAAATCCCAATCGAATACACCCTCGTAAATCTTTAAAAATCTACACCAGAGAGATTGTACATTGAGAATGATAAATAAGAAAGGGCAAGAGTGAAAAATTGTTGATAGATGTCATTACCATTAGATGTAAATATGATGCGTGGTTAAGATTATCACTAGTATTAATCACACGTCATTTATTTATGTGACATTTATGTGTGTGCATATTTAAAACAATAATAAATGAGAGTTAATGATCAGATTTATTATTTTCCTTGATTAATACAATTCCCAATTAAATTTCAAGTATATAAATCAGTATAATAAAATCAAAAATATCAAATATTTTGTTTTCATACATGAAAATACATAACAAATTTGCGTGATTTAATTCTATAAATGTAAATGTATAACAAATTTACGTGATACTGCTGCAGCACTTGTATCAATATAAAAGATGGTATTACAATACAATATTTTTTTAAAAAAAATAAAAATACTGCCATAGTACATCAAATATTATACTTATATTATTTAATAATTATATCGATACTATTGCAGTACATATATTTTTTTTTGAAAAAAAATAAAAATACTACTATAGTACGTCAAATATTACACTTATATTATTTAATAATTATACAGATACTACTGCAGTACACTGAAAATATAATATCAATCAATATACCAGCCATTTAATTATAGAAGGTAATTTAAAATTTTTCTACATATAATTGTTGAAGTTAATGCATGCATTAATTACCTACAATCGTGTATAAAGACAATAGTAAATAGCCAATTTTAAATGTAATATTTGATCTTGACCATTAGTTTAATCAGAATCTAATGACATTATATGAGTTTTAAGTTCTAACTTTAAATCTGGTTCTAATTTGAACCTCACCCAGATTATATATTTGACATATTATATCCCGCTTGTCAGTATAAACTATCCAGGGTAAAAGCGTCGAATCATTTATTTCATCAGAAGTATAATTAACACTTCACTAATAATAACTGTGCATGACTCTTAGAACAACAGAATGAGGGGATATATTCTATTTATAATAATTTTAAATAATAAAAACATATTAATTCTAAGATGTAACCAATTAATATTATCATCAAAACAAATTATCCTGCATGTCCAACAAATTTTACATATTCATAATGTCATAGAGCAACTTCAAACATGAAAAATCCTTAACTAAAATATGAGTTGCATATTAAAAATAAAAAATTATAGATGATTGAATGAAAATACAACACTCTAACCGAATTATCCCCTTTCTATTATAGTCGAGATTTTATGATTGATTATATTTGTCGAACCATCACATATTGAAATCGTATATTCTATTTATAATAATTAATAATAATAATGATGATAATACATTATATTTAAAGCATAGTCAAGCAATATAATTATTATAGTCGGAACTCGGAACAAAATTATTAAAGGTACATCAAATTTAATATAATCTCTCGAAGGGAGGGGGTCGCTGCATTTTGGTTGTTAATTTGGGCTTGTCTTGTGACCAGAGGCCAGAGCCCACTCTAATTACAAGTAGTAATTTTGTAGGCGGTAATCAACTACAATCATGTATCCTTGCGGGGAACTTCATTCATCCTTTCTTTCTTTCTTCCTCCACGGGGCCAGAATCTCCTCTGCCTCTCGGAGAGAATATAAATAAAAGGTAAATTACCGCCGTTTAACGTTAATATAATAATTTCAGAAAATCAATATACTTATATAAATGAGAAAATCAATATCAATATACTTATATAAAGGAGAAGCGAGGGGCGTGTAGGTGGCGCATCTGACATCGCTCCGTTCTATTTTTCTAATTTTCTGGAATTTTTGGATTAAAAATATCAAAAATTAGAACTGCTTTTTTAGTTACGGGTATATTAGAAGCAAGTTTCAGTAATCTGATTTTGTTTCAAATTATTTATGAAATATGGTAGCTTGAAAGTTTTAATCTGATTTTGTTTCAGATTATTTAATTATGAAAAAGAGTAGCACACAAGTCTCTCTGCACTTATAAATACCCCTATAGATTGTAGGGTTTTGAATCATCTAAACACAACCTCCTCTCTCTCTCAATACTACAACCGTACCTCTCTCTGGTGACCCCCTCTCTGGTGATAGTTCTCTTGCTCGAATTCTAACTCGGTGGTGCTGTTCTTCTGCAACGATAAGTAAAGGCTATTTATACAGTTAAAAAAATAAAGGTTGTTGCAAGTAAATGTAGTTATAGACCGTTATGTTGGAGTCGACGAATCCAAACACGACAAAAGAATATAGTCTTGATATTATATTGATAGATGATATCAATAAATTAAATGTTAGTGATGTATGTTTATTGGTTATTATTTTATAATATTTGTTTTGTTTTTCGCGACATGTTTGTTATTGTTAATTTTTATATGATTTACTTTGTATGCAGGGAAAAAATTATTCATGCGTTATCTGTTTGCTCCGTTCAAGCAACTTTTAAGTGAAGGCTGTTTATACAGTATTAAAATATAAAGGTTGTTACAAGCAAGGGATGTTTTTGTGCACAATCAATTCAAAAAAAATTTGGAGTAAGGTGACAATGCAAAAACATGATTACTTTTAAAAAAAAACACAAATAAAATTAAGATTCGTCGTGCTTTAAATTGTTAATTACATGTATAAATTTATTTTCATTTTTTCACCATGAATTATAGTCCCTTGAAAGAGGAACTCCAAACTTTAAATCCACATATATACCTATTCTACTTTCCTGCAATAATCTGATAGCATATGGGGCTTTTACCATAGTAGCTACTCACTCATAACTCCCTCTAACGCAGGGAAGTAATCCAATCCCGAAAACGAAACTCTAGTCGCTAACTTCACAAGACACTTGTTAGACGGTTCATTTTCCGCTGATGCAGGCCGATTGGGATCCCAGCAGTCAAACCACTGTGTTCGTTCCTCACCCTCCTTCCAATCCAAAATCGATTAGAAGGTGGGTGATAAGCAGCTGTATCCGTATCAAGCCTACCATCTCTTCTCACCATTGTTTCTGGTACAGAAGTTCCTATAAAAATGGGAAATGCAATTTTATATATTAGTATTGGTATTACATCAAGATTTTTATAATATAAAATTTATTTTATCCTACAAATATTAATTTTAAAATATTAATATACTTTTTATAGACAATCACAAAATTATTTTATTCTACAAATATTAATATTGAATCATTAATATAATTTTTATAGACCGCCGCAACGCGCAGATTCTCAACTAGTAAACAAATAAAGTAAAAAAACTTCTCCGCCTATCGGAGAGAATATATATATAAGATAAATTACCACCGTTTAAGGTTAATATAATAATAACAGAAAATAAAAAAGTAAAAAATATAATGTATTTAACATGTTTTAAGACTTTAAGTAACTTGTTGACAAGTGAATAAAGTCAAAAACCGCAATAGAAAAAATCTTATATATTTGTTTTATGTCCTTATTTGAGGGAAAAGATCAGAAAAAAGAGTTTTTTTTTTTTGTTATCTTTTTAGTTCTTGCATTTTGGATATATAGATAGAGCATCTTCAACATATTACAATATGATGTATTAAATTATAATATGAGAAATATGTTATAAAATATATTCTAATACGTTCAGAGTCAGTTCCTAAGTTTTAAGGAGACACTTTTCATTCATCATCCATACATAATGATTAATCCATTCCTGATGTGATTTTTATTGACTGAATATTCACTTCTCATTTTTATACATTCCTTCCCACATTGCTTTACGTTATCGTTCTAAAAAGATTTCGGATTTAATATAATAATAATTATAAGAAACATAAATATAAATTATTGTTACAATTGTCATTCAATACAGAGTCCTCATTTTTCATTGAATAATTTTATATAATTTTATCTTGCATTTGAGAAATGCGAATAAACGTCCCACTAATATTCACGTCCAGGGATGATAATTTCTAGCCGTTTTGTGGATACTGAATCGTCTCTTCTTGAATAATTTTATATAATTTTATCTTGTATTGAGAAATGCGAATATACATCCCACTAATATTCACATCCAAGGATGATAATTTCTAACCGTTCTGTGGATATCGAATCGTATCTGTACTCCACAACACATGTAATTAACTGAGTTAACCGATAGCGGTATGGAATGAAAAATACCTGATATAAAAAATAAAGCAGAGATAAATATTATGTAACTCGCCCGCTCCGGATTGCACTTTATTCATAGATCTTATATATATACGTGTGTACTTACTAAATTTATCACAAAAATATAAAGTGGGTGTTTGGCAAAAGGGCTTGTGGGCTTTTTTGACATAGAAGTCGAATTCTATTTAAATCGAGATGTTTGGCTGATTATCAAAAGCACTTATATTAACCAACTTTTCATTTATAATCTAATTTTTTATTTTAAACAATAAGTTACTTATTTTAAACCCAGCCAAACGGTCCCAAAATATAATTATATAATTATGTAAACTATTTGTAAAATTTTACAAATATAAAAATTGTAAGGATTTAATACATGTGATAAGAATTATATATTTTGTATCCAAAATATTATAATTTTTATATACATGAAATAATTAATAAATAATTTAAGACTCAAAATTTGTGGATAATAGATAATCAATGCAAATGATGGATCATGAAACCGGTTCCAAACAAGATCCATGTCCATTCAAGTTACTAGTACTTCATCCGTCAAAAAAAAAAAAAAGTTACTAGTACTTCAGATTGTTCTTGATGCAGTGTATATACAAGACAGCTGAACCACAGCTCTGGATATTGAACTCTCTGAATTGAACAGGAATAGTAACTAAACAATTCATAAATTGTTTTAGCTGTACTGTCATGGTTTTACACAAGTACCAGTACACTAGTAGCATAAAATAATGCTACTCCCTCCGTCCCAATGAATTATATACATTGGGATCGGACACGAAGACCAAGAAAAAGTGTAATAAATGAGTAAAGTTAGATGGAAAGTGGGTAAAGTGGTGACACCCACATATTTTTTAATAATATATTTGAGATAGTAGAGTAAAGTAGTGGGTGTAATAGTGTTTTTATTATTATATAATGGAGATAGTGGGAGATTGTAGTGGGTGTAGTAGTGTTTTATATTATAAAAAGTTGCTATTTTGGGAATGTACATAAATGATGGGACATCCCAAAAAGGAAACCGTATAGAATTGATTGGTACGGAGGGAGTAGCACTGAGAACTGATTAGTCATCAAAAGTGAGTAGAGCAGATGGAGACCGCAAGCCTAATTAATGACATGAAATCTTCACTCACAAGTCACAAGTCTCACCAATATATTGTCACTAATCACGGTGTAATATGTTAATCTGGCTAACGAGTATTATCACCATCAACATAATGACGTGCCCTGTGAATAATATCTGCGTCCGTATGAAGTTTAATTTGTTTAAGCTCCGATTGGTGGTGAAATCTGAACATTGGTAAGCAAACTCATCGTACTATTTATATTAGTACTATTTCACCAGAATTTTGCTGCACAAAGAAGTCAAGAAGTGTCAGTCCTAACATGCAACCACCATGCATATTTAGCCAGCCAAACGTTGTCGAAGAAGTGTTACAGTCAATTTTTTAAGAAATGATATAGGTGTGTCAGTTAGATTGTGGTCCCATAGCCCCATATGGTAAGTACTCCTTCCGTCTCTAAATACTTTTCCTGTTTGTACTTTTCACGTTTGCCAACACGCACTTTTGATCGTTAATATCTTTCATTTCGTAGTAGTATTAAATATAAAAACTTCATCGTATTAAAGTACTTGTGAATACGAATCTAACAAGATCACTCATGACTATATTTAGTTTTATAGATTAGATATAAATTAGTAATTTGTCGCATGTTATGAACAGTACCGACATCACAAACAAGAAAAGAAAAAAGAAACGGAGGGAGTACTTATTTTCGAAGGATTTTTCCGAGGGAGATAAAAGAACGGGAGATATTCGGGCCGTTTGAGTTAGTTTAAAAGAAATGACTTCTTAATTAAATTAAATAATTAAGTAAAAATGAGAAATAATAAATTAATAAAGTGTTTGAAAAAAAAGCAGAAGCTGTGAGACGGAAGCTAGTATTTTCAGCTTTTTAAAAATACTTCTAATTTTTTACACAAACGGATCAAAAGAGCATAAACCAGAAGAAACTTCCGCTTCTTCATCCCAAACACGCCCATCATTCTTGAAATTAAGGGCAGTTTCACACTTTCTTTTAAGAGTGCGCGCTTCTTACTTCTTTTAACATATTGAGTTGTTTTTAATATTTTAATAAATAACTCAAACACTACACGATTTAATAAATAATATTTGAGATATTTTTCCAAAAAATCCTGATATACACATTAACAATGACGGTCAATACCACAGTTTCTAACATGACATAAAGGCCGTTTGGATTAGTTTAAAAGAAGTTATTTCTTAATTAAATTAAAGAAGCATAGTAGAGAAGTGAGAAGTAAATAAGCTAATAATTAAGTGTTTGCAATAGTTCCAGAGAGAAAAGCAACATTCTCAACTTCTTAAAAAAACTTCTACTTGAGCACGATTGGATAGCCCAGTGGTGGGTTTATCCTCGGTTGTCCCGAGATATCCGGGTTCGACTCTGGCTCACCCCGAGAATTATTAGAACAGATCTTAATATGTAAAGTATCACCAAAAAAAACAAGATGTGTTAACCCCGGAAATTCATTTTAGGGTTTGTTGGTTGGGCGTATTTTTTTAGCCGGAGGTTTTGTTGTGACGAATGCCCTTAACAATATATATTGTATGGATATGTGTATATGTACTTTATAAAAATGATTTTACACTCATGCTGTCAGTGTCAATGTGTTATGCATATGATCATCGATTAATTCCCCCTCGGAGGCTCCGACTCGCAATACCAGTAGAAAAATGTGTGCCAGTGCATCATACTCACATTATACATGCATGAAATGGAGACATTTTGCCGAACACAGAAATTACCAGAGATGTCACGATGAGTTCAGGTAAAGAGTGTTCACGTACTGGAGTCTTCGCTGATGTTATTTTATGTTCACACTGGAGTCGCTCATATCATTTCTGACGAATATAAGAATCATTCGACTATTTTTATTTTGTATTTGAGTGGTTCAACTACTAACAAGTTAATTTTCCAGTGACCAATGAATTTGGATGAAAACTTATGGTTGATTGAAAAGAGTTGGTTTATAATTAATGACAACTGCGTCTTGTGATAATATTTGGAAATAACAAAAGGGAAAATTAATTCTAAAATCCCTCAACTATAGGCATTTTTTTTTTCTAGGTTCCTGAACTATAAATGTCAATTCATATGTAATTCAACTCTTATTTTTTCCTACCTGGGTCTTTCCGTTAGATCTGGTTTGACGTCGTTAGTTTTTCCAGCGAACTTGGTCGGAAAACCTTAAATCCGATGAGCTCAAATTTTCCGACGAGGCTAATTTGAACATTAAAAATCACGAAAATTATATGGACATGCTCATAATCACACGATCTATCAATCTACATCATTATAATTCGAATAAAAGCTATTAAAATGAAAACTAATATTCAACTCAAAATTCGGAAATTACCAAATTAAATTTTGATGGTATAGATGGATAGGGGATTGAAAAACGAGCAATTTGATTACTCAAGCTTCAAATTTGGACCAGAATCACCTTCAAAGTTATCTTTGATTCCCATGAACTTAAGAAGAACTAACGGCGTCAAACCATATCTAACCGAAGGACCCAGATATGATAAAATCAAGAGTTGAATTACTTATGAATTGATATTTATGATTCGGGAACTTAGAAAAAAAAGTGTCTGTAATTCAGGGACTTAAGAATTAATTTTCTCATAATAAAATTGAAAGTTAAATATGTTGCTGAATTTAATTATTGTAAAAATTAAAAAATTGAAATTAATCAGTTAATATATTAATAGGATGATTAGGATTTTATTATAATTAGATTAAAAATTAGATATTTTGTAATATTATAATATTTAATATATTAATTTAATTTAGAATTAGCCAAATTATAAAAACCGAATTGGAAGACGATCGATCTTATCAGCAGAATGGAGAATTTTTTAAACCATCTTCGAAAGAAACAAATTTAGTTGAAGGAATCCTTTTGAAAACACTAACTACAATTTTAGCAAGTCATATAGATTCACTTCTTTTAGTACTAGCAACATAGAAAATTTATGTTTTACGAGGTTTAGTTGTTACTGAAACCAACAACTCTATTCTCTACTACATATGCCAAAACTAAAGAATAAATGTTTGCTCTTCCACCAAGTAGTTTTATGATGTAAATACATGCCATGTCGATTTTGCTGATCAAAATTAATTTCTGGCACAAATTTAACAACTTCACTCCTCATATTTAACAGTACTATAAATATGTTTCCAGTTCACTTGATAAAATTTGGAAACTAACTCCACCTTTGAATTCACGTCATGTCTGTACGTACTAGTCTTAATTTAAAAAAAGTTAGAAATTTTTATTGAATTTGTTTATATTATAGTAAGTGTTAGAAAAATTGGGATTTTAAGGATATAATTTATTATATTCTTGATGTTAATTGCAAAATCTAATGATTGTAATTTGTTCCTTGATATGAGAACTTAAACTTTCATATATGGAGTTAAGAATTTTTCTTAATGAAATTTCAGAGAAATAGAATTGAAGTTAGTAGCTTGAAAGAGTTTGAAACGAGAGTAGGTATTTGTACCATATAGAAGCGAATAAAGTGGGTTGGTGGCTTTATATAAAACATTACACATAAGGGTAGTGTATAACTCCTGATGAGTATAATGGTTTATGGTGTTGCTATGTACTTTACGCGTGCACATACGCGCCACCTCGCCACACACCGGATCGGACCATGTTCGGGAACTGATCGAGTCGAAAGGCGATTCGGGCGAATGTCAAGGCGTCTCGCGTACGAGAGGTGAGACAGTAGCTATGGAGTCCAAGTTGCTGTCAGTTGAGAGCATGTTCATTGGACGGTATGTATTGTCTAACAAAGATTCGTTTACGAGAGGTGAGACAGTAGCTATGGAGTCCAAGTTGCTGTCAGTTGAGAGCATGTTCATTGGACGGTATGTATTGTCTAACAAAGATTCGTTTGTTTTTTGGACAGTATGTACTGTCTGACAAAGATTCGTTGAATCTGGACAATAACTCTGATAATTATATGCAAATTAAACACAGTACATTCGTGGAATAAATATGGGATAACTGTTACGATTTTATATTTATGATAAATTAGACGTTATGTGACTGACTTGATTTAAATATTTTATATAACTGCCTTCATTTTGCTGCAATAGTGATTACCTCAAACAATAAGGCCATTTTGATGTAAATTATATTTTACTATTTATTTTAACAAATCAAATAACTAAAAAAAAATTATGTAGATGATCTACAAAACTTTTATCCCGTTTATATTCAAACAAATTTGTATGCGTACTAGTTCATTTCAAAACTTATCTACAATTTTCTTAATGTTTATTCTAATAAATTTTATAAAACAATGTAAATAGCAATAAAATATAAAATATCAACATAAAATTAATAAGAGGGAGAACTGGAGGCTTTTAAGATCAACATACAAAAATTTTCTGTTAATGCGTATACGATTATGTAACTTGCAGTAATCGTTTTTGACAAAAAAAGATGACACACATCACACTACTAGAAAAAGTAGAATAGACATCAGGGTATAGACATCGGTCGACTTTGGCCACGATGTAAAAGAGTGTATTAACATCGGTTGATAATTAATCGATGTCTATGATATTTTTGACATTAGTTAATATAAGAACCGATGTCTATCTTCTTTTAATTGAAAACAAAAAGCGCGCGGCAACCCCAGTTTTATCCCCTCCCCAAATATTTCACGTATATTTCCCCCTTAGTCAAATTTTCATTCCCCCCAATTCTTTTAACCCCAAAATCAAACAAAATAAACACACTCTCACTCAATATTCAAACAAATATTACTTCAAATTAAAAGTCTCCCTCATTTCTCTCTCCCCGTTTTTCTCTCGTTTCTCAGAATCGAAAGTCTTCCGACCCTAATTGAAACTGGTGAAACCCTAATCGAAGCTATTGAAACCTTAATCAAAGCTGATAAAGCTCTGAAAGCCTAATCTCTAACTCGAAGCCCTATGCTGCTCTCTTCAGTTCTCAAAGTCCAAGCCCTAATTAGTATTTTTCTTGCAGTTGCCATTCTTGCTCTTCAGGTAATTAATTAGCTCTCTTCTTCTTTTGTTCTTGTTCTTGCTATTCAGTTTTGTTGCTCTCTAGCTCTTGCTCTATCGTGATTCTGTTGATTTTTGTTTTGTGTTTTTGTTAATTAGTTTCTTGTTTTGGTTTGATTTGTTTATATATATACCTGGTTTGTCTAGGTTCGAACATGATTTTGTTTATATGTATGTCGATTTTGGTTTGATTACTTGTTTTGTTTGATGTAGAAACTGCGCAGTTATGAAGTTCTACTACATCGATATATAGCTATGATGGAACTACAGGTACCCTTTCGACTATTTTTGTTCTAAAAATGGATTGAATGTACATACTGTATTTTTTATTATTTTTGTTTTATGTTTGTGTTCCAGGAGAGGAACGAGAGGCTATTTTACAAGATTTTTATTGATAATATGGAGGAACTTCTCCCTGTTGTCTACACTCCAACTGTTGGCGATGCTTGCCAAAAATAAGGTTGAAGGTCGATGAAAAAGAATCTCTTGTTGTTGCTAGTCCAAGGTTTGTTGTGCCTGATTGTATATTAACTAGTTTGCTTTGTATATTTATATGTCCTTGTCTCATTGTGGTAGTTACTGATGTTGTGCTCGATGTCCATATATCTTGTTTTTATGTGTAATACGCCTGGATTGTGATTGTCTTCATGTTTTTGGTGATAGTATGTAAGAGAAAATTAAGCGGAAACTGGGTAGTATGATTGGATTTTGTCTAGTTATGCGGAATTAGTTCTTGCTGTTAGAAGAATTGCTATAAGTGCCTCTCAATTCAAGGTCTGACATCATCTGGCGGTAGTAGTAATTCAGTAAGCCTAGATGGGAAACAGGAGTGGTGTTTCAAGAGCACTCGTAAAAGATATAAAGAAGCTGAAAGTTAGTTGCTGACTTTCTCCCGTGAATGCTAATTTTAGTTGCGTACTTAATCTAGATTATTTAATTAAGGTTAATGCCATTTATGAACAGATTTATGGATACCTGGTATCATCAGAATCGAATTCTATTCATTCCGGAATAGAAAGGAATGAGATAAGCACTAATATTCAGGTACTTCTATTATATAAATCTCCGGATATAAACAAAATTAATAATCTGTTGTATATGGAAACCTAAACCGTAATTGTATAATTTGACTTGTGACTAGTTGGTGATGTTTCTAATAATTTTTTTTAATGCAGGGTGTGCTGCTTGGGCTGCTCCTCTTTTCATGTTTCTTCAAGTATGTATCCTAATTGGGCAACAGATTACAAATTCAGCATACATTGAAGCCAGAGAAGATCATCAGAGGAGAAAAGTTGCTCTGTTCTATGCCTCTTTAGCATGTATCTTGATTTTGATAGTTTCTCATGGATGCCGTTAGTTCATGATTTTCCTGCACATCCATTATTTTGGTATGCTTTCTTGTCGTGACTTGACTGTTGGATTGTTCGTATTGCTTAATTAATATTAATAGCAGTACTTCAGCAACTAATATTAGTACTTTCTCTTCTTGCGCTTTTGTTTTCTTAAAAAAAAGTATTTGGTTGATAAGTTCTTACTTCTAAATGTGTCTGAACTCAATTCTTTCATCTCCTTGTACTCACCAGTGAACTCAATTCTTTCATCTCCCTGTACTCACCAGTGCAAAGAGGGAAATTAGGTTCTCTTCATAGTGAATAATGAATATTGCAAGTTATGCGGTGTTCTCTACCCTTACTAAACAAATAATTTAAATGAATTATACAATTATAATCACTTTCCCAATGAGGCCACGAGAAAGAGGCACTAATTGCTATCTCGCCTGATTAGTTGCTAAAGACATTGATATTTTCTTTTTCCACTAGCTGTTGGTAGAAGCTCAGAAAGTAGTACTCTTGTAAGCTTCCTGAGGAGTGAGGATGTGCTATGATTTTTTTCTTTTTCTTTATATTCAACTCTCTCTGGTGTATTCCTCTGAACAGTGTGTGTTTGTTTTTCACAAATTTTTCCATTTGAATGTTTCTGGCTAATTTCTCCCATATAGTGTGTGTGTGTGTGTGTGTGTTTGTGTGTGTGTGTGTTTGTTGGTTTTACATACTCGGTGAATCAAAAATAAGAACTTGTGCTTATTCAGTTTCTGACCAGAGAGTTAAAAAAAGGTGATGTATATCTGACTGCTGAATTAGCTGGAACAGATATGACCTCAGACCTAGTTGGTGTAGTAGTGTGCACAGGTTACAGGGTTGTAGAGGAGACCATACTGAATGTCCAGGCAATAAAAGCAGAGAAGCCACCTCTGGACAATGTTATAGTAAGCCTGGAAATGATTTATAAATCGTTTCTCAGTCTAATAATACTGGTAAAAGATAACCCAATTCTGTTTGTGTTATTGCAGCATTTGAAGCCTCGTTTTAATTTCAAATTTAATAGGAGCACAATTAAAGTCGAAACATCTCATTAATTTAAGAAAACATCTCACTATTTTAGTCTTCTGCAAATATAAATGTGTAACGGTTTCTTTTTCAATGTGGTGTAGTGCACACTAGAAAGGGGGGCTGTCCATGCTTGCCACGCCGGAGGAGGAGTTCATTTTCTAGAAGGTTGGAAGCACCATGAAGTTGGCGCTATTGATGTTGATCAGATTAATGTTGTGTGGCATGGCATGAACTGGTTGCCGCTTGCGCAGGAAATATATTATGGGCTGCTATGCACAAACAGAACTTGGTCATAGATCCAACATACAAGGTCTTGAAACCACAGCAACCTTTGATTCCAATATCGGTGCGTTTGTAAATCACAGTCCCACTCTTACATGGAGCAAAGTGAGTTATATGATCTATGTTATAGTATTTTCTTAATTGAGCACGGATTTGATAGCAAATTTAGTTAACAACTGGTTGCAATATTGTTTGGTTGTGATTTTGCTGATGGAATTATTTTAGTTGGGAGCTTTTCGATGACTTTAGATTTTGGTAGTTTGGCCTTTGGTATATTGGTTGTATATGGTTGAATGTTGGATATTGATTTTGCGATTTCTATGAATGAATGTGGATAGTATTTTGGGTTCTTTAATTTCCTTTCATTTTTTTTAATTAGGACTTTCAAAAAATTGATTCATATGAATGAAAAATAATGTTTAAAATCAAAATATACATCATATTTTATTTCAAAAACGATGTCAAAAACACCTTAGACAATATTTATTAAAATAAAAACTGTTGTAAAAGTCAACTTTAACATTACTTCTTATGTAAGAACTGATGTTATTTATAACATATACATTGGTTTTTACAAAAAAATTGATGTATAAAACGTACAAAGACAACATAAATTTTAAGAAATCGATGTTATTATCATCATATACATCGTTCATTACAAATAACCGATGTATAAAAGAGCCTACGACAACGGAACCTGTAAGGAAACGATGTCTATGTCATCTAATCCCTTACGAGTCGCATGTTTAAATTAGTGTTATAGAGATAATATTACATTATGCACAGTTAAATCATGTAGTTTAACCATAAAAATGGCTGATAGACATCAGTGTTTAAGCTAAAAAACGATGATAAAAGTCACAGAGACATTAGTTTTTGGCCGATGTCTTTGTATAGGACCTTTAACATCGCCGACCTAGACATCGGAGGCTGATGCACAAAGACATCGGCCAAAAACCGATGTCTATTAACTAAATTCTAGTAGTGTCACTGCAGTCTATATAAGAAGCTACTCTATTTTATCTATAACAATATAACATCAATCTACATTCAGAACTTCACAAGAAACAAAAATCATTTTATCATAATTTTAAAAATGATTGGAAGGATAAAAATAGTCATTCTATACTGTTATTATTATTATATCCGATTTTCTAAAAATTTCCTATTTATTAAGAAAATTAGATTAATTCTTACAACATATATACTATCCATTATATTTGATTCAAAATCTTTAATTTATGGAAAAAAAAATCTCTTACGATTTGAGATGAATCGTATGGAGCCGTTTGGGTAAGATTAAAACAAAGTGCTCTTATTGTTTAAGTAAATAAGTGGATTATAAGTGAGAAGTAAATTATTTGACATAGAAGTAGAAGTTCTCAAACAAAAACTAGCATTCCGGGTACTTACAAGTTAAAAAAAGTAGAAACCGACTTAAAAAGAAGCTAATGTTCTCACTTTAAACTACTGTTGATATTATATGACTTGTTTGTGACTTGTGCAAACTTTTCCACATAGGTGGACTATAAAAGACTGTCTTTAGCCTTCATGCATAGATGCGCTAGCTATCATCAAACAAGTTAGAAGTGTTTGGGAAGCTATGGGTTCTTGTGAAGGAGGAGTTGCGGTGGTAGTGAAGAGGACAGAAGTTGTGGTGGCCGTGTTGCCGGTGGCCGAGAGTCGCCTGGCAATGTCGAATCTTGATTTGCTGCTGCCACCATTGGACGTCGGAATCTTCCTCTGCTATGACAAGGGCAGCGAAAATATTAACAACGAGACGAAGATTAGCATGCTAAAGAGAGGCCTGGGTCAAGCATTGGTTCCCTTCTATCCACTTGCGGGAGAAGTGGTTATGAATAGTCAAGGTGAACCTGCCTTGTTTTGCAACAACCGTGGTGTGGATTTTGTCCATGCTTTTGCGGATATCGATCTACAGCACCTTGATCTCTACACTCCAGACGCCTCTATTCACGGCAATTTCGTTCCCATCAAGAAACATGGCGTTCTTTCCGTACAGGTATGATCTCCGTATATCTTACTCTTTTAAAACAGATGCATAAAATATTTTTTATTCAGGGGCGGAACTAGCTGATAAGACTTAAAAGTGATTTTGTATTACAATTGACAAGTCATATTTTTCCCACAAAAATCACTACGTTCTCGATGAATTTTGTGAGATTGTTCAGGTGACGGAGACTAAGTGTGGTGGATTGGTGATAGGGTGCACCTTTGATCATAGAGCAGCCGACGCACACTCAATCAACAAGTTTTTAGTTGCATGGGCAGATATAACCAGATCCATCTGCCCCCTAAACATCTCAGACAAAGCCATGGTAAACAAATACACCCCATGCTTCCGGCGCTCATTACTAACTCCCCGAAAGCCCAGCCACCATGACCCCGCCATCGACGACATGTACATCCTCATCAAAAACGCCGCACCCCCATCTAATTCCCCGCCACTGTTCCATCTCCAGAGCCGCATATATCAGATCAGCGCCTACCACATCCAGCGTCTCCAGTCCCTAGCCGGACCCAAACGCACCAAACTCGAGTCCTTCACTGCCTTGCTCTGGAAGTTACTCGCCAAATCCGCCAAACACAACAAAAAGAAATGCAAACTCGGAATCGTGGTAAACGGACGAAACTGCTTAACCGATTCTTCCACAACCGACACGAAGATCTCCTTCGATGAGTATTTCGGGAACGTGCTCTCAGTCCCCTATAGTGAATCCACCGTGGGTGAGCTCAAGTCCCTGCCACTCTCCGCGATCGCCAACAAGGTGCATGCATGCGTGGAGAGCGCCGCAAATGAGGAGCACTTCAGGGGCCTGGTGGATTGGGTGGAGAAGCAGCGTCCCCAGCAAGCGATGTGCAAGGTTTACTCGTGCATCCCCAATGAGGCCGAGGAGGCGGCGGTTGTGGTCTCGTCTGGCCAGCGGTTTCCGGTGAGCCAGATGGAGTTTGGATGGGGGCGGCCTTGTTTCGGGTCGTATTATTTTCCTTGGGGAGGATATACCGGATATGTTATGCCGATGCCGAGTGCTGCGAATGATGGGGATTGGATTGTGTTCATGCATCTCTCGCCGAGTCACCTTGATTTCATCGAGAGAGATGCACCTAACATCTTCAAACCATTTGTTAAATAATTCAACCACTATTCCTGATTTCGTATGTTATGTGTAATTTACATTTCGGTTCTGGTATGTAAAATATAATCAAATATGTTTAATGTATGCTGTGTACAATATTAAGCCAAGGTCTCAGACTCTCACGTAATCAGATATAAATATCAAATTGATGTTCAGATGTAGATTTTCTCCGCTTTGTTATTGCAAAACGAGCTGAGGAATGCTTGTTGAAGATAATCGATGCATCAAATACTTTTTTCTTGTGATCACTGTATTAGACTTTTTGGTGTAACTAAAAGATGGTGTGATGTAGAAACATGTATTAGGCTTTTGTAATTGGCGAGGACTAATTTACAAGTTACTACAGAACACGAAAACAAACTGGCACCAAAAAGATTGTCAATCATAAGTCTCTCTACTGGGAGCATGGTTCCATGACAACATGTAATGCCATTATTCAATCATAGACTCGTCAACAGTGACACTACAGTTCATTGAGATTCATAAAAAAAACAGCCTTTATAGCTATGGTCCTAGCAAAATAAAAACTTGATTCATTTAGAAAATGTGTTCAAGGCGGAATTTCTAAAGAAGTTTACTTTATAACAATTTTAAAATGAGTGATTGACACTTTGCACCCCTTATGTTTAGGCGTTTTTTCGATTTGGTCTCAAACAATTTTTTTTGGCAGTACGCACCCTAAAGTTTGAAAAGCGCTTCGCTTTGCACCCCTTTGACCACTTTCTGTTTAATTGACCGTTAAAGTTAACAGATGTGGGGTTTTCACTTTGCACCCCATAGTTTTAATTTTTTTTTCATGAGTATTTTGAAATAATAGTAATAATAAATTAATAATATGAAATATTAGTATTTTGAATATTAGTAATAATAACCTTACTAATATTTCTTTTCATGAGTATTTTGAAATATTTTAAAGATCATGAAATTGAGAATGCCAATGATTGTTATACTTAATGCCTATGCTTCCCCTCACATGATCTCCAAACTTTAGCCAACATCTGTGAGGTTTTCCTACCTCCTCTGCCCAAACACTCTGTACACTTCTCGTCCAAAAAAGACTTAACTGATCAACACATTCAGTCCTTCCTCGAGTCCACTGGCTCAGACAATTTTGTCCCTGCAGAAGAGGTCACATAGCTCAGATAAACCATCTCCTTCTCATGCTCTGATTGTGTGTGCATTTCAGGCTCTTACCTCGCTCTCATTTCTAGTTAACAATTATCATGTACCCGTACAATTGAGTGTTACATTGCTTAATTAGGCGTATAACTTTGACATACCAATTAATATTCAGTATAATCAGTTATGATTAATAATTAAGTTACGGAACTATGCTTTCTTGGAGCATTAGAATAATAATCAGTTATAGTACAATGTTTTAGGTCGTAGTGCGCATGCGGTGTTTAGTAGGAGCCATTGGTGCATGCATATCTAAGTAACCAGGGTGTTGTAGTATTCCAATAGGGTTTATGTCTCAGGTTTTCTTTGTTTTTGCTCTGCAAGTCTAGTAAGTATGCCTTAGCGATGCTATCCTGTCAAGTTGTAAGAAATTTTGAGACATAATATATATAATATCTATTCTGCTTTAAAAAAAAAAGGTTTTCAATTACAACTTTTCCTTTGTTTAATATATTTCAAAAGATCTAGTTTCTGTCTATGCAGGGCCATCTAGCCATTTTTGTTCAACTTTCATAACATCAAGATTATTATTAATAATACTCGCTAAAATATTTTGAAAAAAAATATTTCAAAATACTCATGAAAAAAAATTAAAATTGTGGGGTGCAAAGTGAAAACCCCACATCTGTTAACTTTAACGGTCAATTAAACGGAGAGTGGTCAAAGGGGTGCAAAGCGAAGCGCTTTTCAAACTTTAGGGTACATACTGCCAAAAAAAATTGTTTGAGACCAAATCGAAAAAGCGCCTAAACATAAGGGGTGCAAAGTGTCAATCACTCTTTTAAAATATATGACGTACCGCAACTCAAGTTTACGTCACAGTGTGATAATAGAAAATCGAAACCGTGTGGCAGTCTTGGGTTGGATTGGATGGGCTAACTTGATATCTGCCGTTTTGATGTACAGCAGGCTAATAGGTTCATGTTTGGGCTGGAATAGGGAGGCCCAAACTAAATATACGAGAATAAACACAATCTATGCAGCTTTTAGAATGGGGTTCTCAGCAATTTGATACGGAGTTAAGAGTATAAATTCTAAAAATACATTCTATATCTTTTCTCTATTTCATATTTATTTATAGTGAGCTCCATTATAATAAAGTTAAGTGGAGGTGAATTGGAGGGAAGAAATTTTTTAAAGTGAAAAAATAAGTTAAGGGGTGGCTCTTAACTTTGAGGAGAGAGGAGGGAGAAGAGAGAAATAAGAGGCTCTTAAATCCTCCTTTAAATTAGAGCATCTCCAATGGTGCTCCAAAATCCTCTTTTAAAAAATAATATAATATGTGACTCCTAGTAAGTTAATACATTGAATATCGTGACAACTCCAACCACACTTTTTATACTTGCTCTCAACTCATATTTTATTATTATTTGAGATAAAAGTGGGAGAGAGAATTAGACAGAACTGAATAGAAATAGAAGGAAATAATTATTTTATTCAATGTAAATATGTTAGGAGCACCTAGATGCTCTTTAAAAAAAGGAGAGAGAGGAAGCTCTTTAATTTTTAAAGAGTTGCTAGGAGCCCATTGGAGCTCTAATTTTCCATATCCTTCTAAAATTTAGAGTTAAGAGCTTGTTTGAAAAGCCCATTGGATATGCTCTTAGAGCATCTCCAATGGGCTCCTCAAACAAGCTCCTAACTCCAAAATTTAAGAGGATATGAGAAATTAGAGCTCCAATGGGCTCCTAGTAGCTCTTTAAAAATTTAAGAGCTTGCTCTCTCTCCTTTCTTTTAAAAAGCATCTAGGTGCTCCTAACTAATTTTTATTGAATAAAATAATCACATACTTTTCTTTTTATCCACTTTTCTCTTATTCTCTCTCCAACTTTTCTCTCAAATAATAATAAAATATGAGTTAAGAGCAAGTATAAAGAGCATGGTTGGAGTCGTCACGATATTCAATGTATTAACTTACTAGGAGCCATATATTATATTATTTTTTAGAGAAGAAGTTAAGAGCACCATTGGAGATGCTCTTAGTCAATTAAAGAGGCAATTTTTTCCCTTATTCTCCTCAAATTTCAAGTTAAGAGTATGAATGAATAGTGTTTGGAAAGTCCATATAAATGATATCATAACTTTGCAGGAGTATTAAAGCTACAATGTTGTCTTTGTATATGGTTAGTGTCAACCTTTTGTCTTTTTCTAATAAAATACTGCTTTTAAGAGATTTTGTTTAATTAATGTAGAAATCCAAGTAATGATGAGGTAACAATGCGCAAATCCATCGATACAGATATATTATCAACCGAATTTATTAAAACGTTTCATTCTGTATCGGTCAATAGAAATCTCCTCGATACAAAGGGATTCATCATTCATATATGAGCTCTGAAGACAACAAGTATTCACAAATTAATCACAAAAACAAACGCCTGTAGCTCGCATGGCTCCTTCAATTCTCTTGTTTCTTTTCTCTTTAGTGCACCTTTCCAACGTTTTCTTGACATGCAATGCTTCGAATTTCTCCTCGATTCTCATCTTCGGTGATTCTTTACTAGACACAGGAAATAACAACTACATTCCTTCTTTCTTCAGAGCAAATCATAAACCATACGGTGTATCATTTCCTGGTGGCACTCCCACAGGGAGATTCTCTGATGGCAAACTCATGTCGGATTTTCTGGCTGAAGCATTAGGCCTAAAAGAGACCGTTCCTCCTTTCCTGGCCCCGGACTTGCCCGAGTCTCAGCTCCTTACAGGTGTTTGTTTCGCGTCTGCTGGGGCAGGGTACGATGATACCACCAGTTTGACACAGGTTATTCCAGTGACACAACAGTACCAACATTATTTCAAGGCGTACAAGGAGAGGCTTATTAGACTCGTGGGAAAACCTCGGGCTGCAGAGATTCTTGCCAAGTCTCTGGTGTTTTCGACTTCAGGAAGTAATGACATGGTCCTTAATTATTACGCGAATCCATTGACAATTCACGGATCCACGGACCAATACCAGGACTTCCTGATAGGTAACATCGAAAAATTTATCAAGGTCAGTTTCTTTTAGTTTCGTCTATCGGTTACACATTTTTAACGAGTACTTTTTTTCCAAACAAAAATCGTGATTTATTTATCCAATAATTTGCAGGCATTATATGCAGAAGGATGCCGGAAGATGGCTATAGCGGGACTTCCTCCCGTCTGTAATCCCCTGCAGATTGCAGGGCTGCTCGGATGCTTGAGTCTCGAAAATTCAGACCCCAATGTGTATAACAGAAAGCTCCAGGCAATGTTAAAGCAATTACAATCCTCTCTGCCTGGAAGCAGACTTGTTTATGCTGATATTTTCACCCCCATGAAGGAATTAGCCCTCAATCCATTCTTCCATGGTACATTCTTCGTGCCATTATACATTTTACTGCAAATTTATTTGTCGTAATTAAACATGAATGTTGCAGGTATTTTGTTACCATTTGGAACTTGCTGCGGAGATGGGATTCTAGCAATGGGGCCAGCCTGCAATTCCTTAGTGCCAAGGTGTTCGAATCCATCGAATCATTTTTTCTGGGATGCAGTTCATCCTACTGAGACCGTGTATCGCTACATGTCTGATTATCTTATCCGCAATGTTCTTCCGCAATTTCATTAATCTCCCTGCACCATGATTCATCTATTAATATGTTGTTCAATAGTTCAATGTATTTGATTAGGCGTAAGCTTGGAATATTTTTCTTTTAGTATATGTACTGCAGATCCATTGATCACTAATTCACAAAGTGCTGAATGTCATTGTGGCGATTCTTGTTTTAATGGCTACAACTTGGGTTTTGTTTTTGTGAAAATAATTACAGGACATTCACAGACAAGAAGCACATATGCAGAGAACTAATCTGCCATTCATAAACACTAAACAGTGTTTCAACTTATAAGTTGCTTGGTCCAGAACACTTTTATGGTCTTACTAAGAGCCTCTTTGGCCACATAAATTTAGCCCTCTGTTTATTTTTTAAAAAATACATATTTTATAATTTTATTGGATATAAATATTAAATAGGTGTCTAATATTAATTGTGGAGGAAAAAAATAAAGATTTATTTCGGGAAAAAATAGAACTTTATATAATTTTTTTTTAATAAAGATAAGCCTTTATTTCTAAAGAATAAGTTAAGAGCAACTTAATGTAACAAATTATATTATAAAAATTGTTTCTGCAAAAAAAATAAAAATATGCATTTTAAAAAAATTGATAAAATTCAACTTGAAAGTTTGTACCAACTTAATCTGATAGATATAATATCCAAGCTCTAGTTATATTAAATAATATAAGATATCTATATATATTTATGTAATATCCAAGCTCATGCTGATATTATATAAAGAAGAGATATATATTGAATAAGAAATCCAATCATAAATACTCTCACTAATATCCATATTAATTATGATTATCAAAGTTATTAAATTTATATTTTAGTCATTATTGTTGATAAAATACAATATCTCTTTTGAGTTAGTTTGGTTGGGTTTAAGATTGTGATCTATGATTAGTTGAGAATTTAAAATATTTATTTTTTTAAAATTTTTAGTTCTAATTGACCGCTGTATATAAGGGGTTGGCCAAGTACAAACTACAAATAGGGTTATGAATGGGGCGGGGACTTCATTTTCCAGCCCCGCCCCGCCCCATATATATTTTTCATTTTTTCCTGCCTCGTCCCCGCCCCATTCGCCGCGGGGATTTATTTTTAATCCCCATCTCCGCCCCATCGGGGATTTAATATAATTTCGCCCCGGCCCGCCCCGCTGCTATAATATTACACTTTAAATAATTACTTTAAAATTTAGTAATTTTTTCTTCAGAATTCAATAAAAATATACGAGACATGTATATTAAAAGCAAAAAACTAAATATAATAGAAATCAAAGGGACATGTTATACACCGTAAAATTATAGTTTTGTGTATTATAAAATAATAATATTAAATATATTAAATATATGCGGGGCGGGGAATCCCGGCGGGGATTCAACAAATACCATACTTGCCTCATATTTTGGCGGGACAGAAAATCATTCCCCGTCACTACCTCATCCCCATAGTAGCGGGGCGGATCTGCCCCATTCGGGGCGGGTTGGTGCGGGTTCCCCGTTTTCCCCACCTCATTTTTAACCCTAACTGCAAACCGTGAGTAAGATAGTAACTTTAATTAGAGCCAGTCGATTTTCTGTGAACACTTGCTGGTTTACTGTATGTTCACGCATATTACAACTCAAAATGAACTTCCCTGTGCTCACGCTGTCAAATGTTCATCACATCGAATTTTTTTTATTGAAGTTATAAATACAGTATTTGTTAACGATTTTTCTAGTGTGTGCGCATGGGCACATGTTAAGCATCAACTCTCGTAAAAATGACTTAATATGATTGATGGAATAAGTGTGAATGCAGAGGGATCATCAACATTTAATATTCATCCACCAATGAAAAGTTAGTATCATTATGAGAGTTAGCAAGTATTGTGTGCCGGGGGCACGCCATAGAAAATTCAATTGCTAATTTTGTTTATATTCTGTCACTTGAAATCGAAACTGGGAATTATGCGTATTTATTTTTATTTTCTGTTGATCTTTACTGAAATCGAAACCAAAACATTTCAGTTACAGGTGCGGTTATTCATTTCTAATGATTTCGGTTCTGATTTCACCAAAACTGAACCATCCTCCGCCCAAAATCACAGATTCACAGTCACAGTACCAGTTGTAACTAAAACGTAAGAAAAACTAGCAACAAGCACAACACCACAAATATGAGCGAATATCACATTAACATACAACAAAATTTTACATAATACTGCTACACTAACAACAAATGTTACAGCAATACAATATCATAATATAACAACAGATAATTCACCAACAGGCTGTTTACTTGATTCTTCCCGTCTTCTATATTTCACTTCCTTCTACCATTCCCTCTAAACAACTCATTGATCTTAGACTCGAGATCCTCCACAGTGTACTTGATATGTCTCTCCATTTGCCTCCCAGTGTCCGGAACACTCTGTACTCTCCCTAGGAAGCTGCGGTATGCCATTGACAAGTTACTGAATACTGAAATCCTCAATTCCTGCTTCAGCTGCTCGTCGAATATCACCCAATTGGATTGAATTTTGCATATCTCATCAAACTGGTTATTGAATAGCTTAATCTTCTCTTTCATTGCCCTCAACTCAACTGTAGGAGACGACGAATTATTATCCAATTTCAACACTTGCAGAACCTTACTCCACGAACTTCTCTGGTAATTCACATGATACTGCTTCACTTTAGCAGTATGTTTCCTAGTCCAGTCGTCCCCTAGAAGGGATCCCAGCTCGCTATCTTTCACTTTCTGAACAATGTACCTTCCGTTATTCATCATAAACACAGAAGCCAACGCAGTATCCCTGTAAATTTTCGACTTAGCCTCCAAATTACTCTCCAACAACTCCATCATCCAAGACATTTGTACTGACAATGATGAAGACGAAGAAGGCCTGTCCACAGGTGAACTAACACCATCCTCAAACACCTGTTCAAGCGTTTGTCGAGATTGGCAAGCAACTCTTATATAATTCATCACATATCGCGTAATCGGATGAAGTCCACCACCAGGAACCGCAGCTTTAGCCGGATCACGCCTAATCAAGTTCTCCAACTCCATAAAAATCCCTCTTATCGCTTCCCCCAATTTCTTCCAAATACTAATTGCTTCGTTACACATAAACAAACAATATTGATCCGCAAACACCATCTGAATATGCGGAATCAAGTCCCTAAGCGCCTCAAAAACATCCAACACCTTATACAACCTCTCCGGTGCACGACTCCCAATCGCAACTGCATCCGCAAACTGCAGAAGCTGAGTCATTCCACCTCTACAAACCTCCATATAGGACAAATCAGACGCATTCGAGAATCCATAAAACACTCGATCACACAACCTCCGCTCACTCGGAAACAGTATCCTCACCGCCACATTCGCAGCCTTAATCCACCTCTCAATCTCCTCCTCGAGATCTGCCCACTGCATCTTCTGAACCTCATCAGTACTCAACTTCTGTAACCCTAACCTGCTCACACTCTCATCCAAAAACTCTCTCCGATAACTACTGTACGCATACGAACACTCCTTTCCGTATCCAGCAATCACCATCCGCTTTGCAATCTCGTGCAAATCATTAATCGTCCCCGACGGCAACGCATCAATCACGATATTAAAATCCGATATCCGATGCGCAACCGGAATCTCCTCGTCGTCGTCGTTCTCATCATCGTCAATCTCCTCATCCGAGTCAAAGCCAGTCGACTCACCGTTCGAGTACCGAGTCACATCGAACGACTCACCGCCTCGTTCCATCAACGATTTAAACTCATCTTCCAGCCTAAACATACTCTGCTGCAACAAATCTTCCGCTCGGTCTAAACTACTCGCCACCGACTTCTCCGCCGCCATCGGCGTCCAATCGCGAATCACGGCGATCAAATCGTCAACGGCGTCCAAAAACGCGGCGGAGTCAGCCGAATCCGACCAAATCAACCGGTCCGCAGACAAGTACCTCGAGATCCGCCGGTCCAGAGACTTCAAATTCTGATCGAGAGATGACAAAGACGAGTTCTTCAAAACGTCGTCGTCGTCGATCAACTTCTCCGACAGTTTCTCGCGCAACCTGCCATCAAAGTTGGAGAAGATCTGGAGAATATCGTCGGCGGTGTTGTCCGTGTGGCCGAGCGTCTTCGCTATGTGACGCGCTACTGCTATGAGCTTTTCTTCACCGTTTTCCGCCATCTTCGAGAGAAATGTATAGATACAGATAAGTGTATGTAGAGGTGTGTGTACCTAGATTATATATATGTGTGAACCACAGGAGATGAGAGGGACCCACAAACGCGGTTTGAGTGATAAAAGGGTAATAAAGAAATAAAGAAAAAGTAAAAGCGGAGGTGATGAACAAAGTAGAAGCAGAGAGGAACCATCTGAATCAACAATAGTGACGGATGCGAACTAAAAATAAAGTAGTTTTTGGCTTTTCTTAGCTAAATTATCGGCACTCTATTTTTGAGTTCTAGATTTTTCTTGCCTTATTTTCACTAATTTAAACAAGTTCCAAAAAAAGGATTTTAAGGTTTCCAAACCAACCTACAGTGTAAATCTCATTCGATCTTTTTAACATATACTTACTTTATATATTTTTTCCTTATTTTTTGATTTTTGACACATATTTTTAAGTGTTTTGATCGAATAATCAAAAATATTTTTTTGAAATTTTTTTAAATAACATATATAATCAAAATTTTAATTAATAAAACACTCAACCAAACATGATAATATTTGCTTACAAAAATAATTATTATTCTGGTCAATCCATCTAAATACAACAGCAGAGAGAGTGTACAGTTACTGTTTCTATTTCAAATAATTGCTAAAATCGAAACCATTTAGCTATTAAATATTTTACAACAACTAATTGAAAGATTAATTAATTAAATCCGTATTAAAATTTGGAAGGTGGGTGGGGAGTGGAGTGTATTAAAATATAGCCACTCCCTTTGAATTTGAAACTTAGCTGTAAATCTGACCAAGTCTTTTCACTTGAATGCAAACCTCAAGTGGCTTGTTTTGTCGAGGTAAAGGAATACCGTAGGATATGACAAAATAAAGATTGCTCAAGGTTAATGTTCTCATCTTTTGCTCGAGAGATACGAATGCTACTCGACTAGTAGTTCGCCAGGCTTGGGCTAGGATTAAAGAGAATATATGTTGCGTTTGGTTAGGGGAAGTCAAATGATATTTTAACTATAATTTAGTTGAATATATAATAATTTCATTCTTTCCATCATTCTATTTCTATCACCATTATGTTGTGTTTGGTTGGGGAGAAGGTAATGAAATGAGTAAAAATACTTGAAACTAATAGCGATAGGAAGAAAGTTTTGGAAAAAATTTGAGGGAGTGTCAAAATTGCTATGATAAGATTTGTGAAGAAATTGAGAATAGGAGAGAATAGAGCATTCCATCTCAAATTGAAGGTGTGATATCTAGCACATGAGATAAGGAATTGTTGATAGAGGAATTTGGTAATCAACAAAGATGAGGTTCATGGCCGGAATCAAGATCTATGACGGTGGTTTTGGTCGCCGGAGTGCGGTGGTTGTGTGTTTTAGGGGGTGGCTGAGATTAGGGTTTTGAGTTGGTCTCACGTGCTCTCAACTCATGATCCCCCAATGTGCCTACGTACCCCTATATTTATAGGGGATCAAGCCATACGTAGTTCTATTAAACCAAGACTCCTAGTTTGATCAGGACTAGGCTTCTCGGGGATAAGACCAACACTGGGGTGGTGACTTATCTCTTAGACGTCCAACGCCTTCAGAGTCCTACTCCAGTTAGAATTAGTCTTGAGGCTGACAACCTCAGACTCCTGATCCAAATAGATCACGGATTCGACAATATCTCCACTACGAGAGATAGCATCTACCACGACTCTTATGGAGAAGTCATCTGGGAGAGCCATGACCAACCCCTTGAGGTGTAGGGACGCGTCCTCACCTCCCGGTGAGGTCTTCGTCTTCAAGCAAGGTAAATAAGGAGCCAAATTACACGATCGTCTCAATCCCCCGATGAGGGCTAACTCACCAGAATACATGATCCAGACATATGATCGGCCTTCATATTACCCCGGAGGGCCTTCAAGAGTCATGATCACCTCAAGCCCCCACACGAGGGTTAACTCGGCAGATAGCAGGATTGAGGATTGTAGATCATGCCCGGATGAGCCCGGGAACTATCAGATGGGCCTGATAACTACCAAATGAGCTTGGTAACTAGTCTTCATATCCCTCGGAAGGGTCGTCGTATCCCCCGGAGGGGTCGTCATATCCCCCGGAGGGGTAGGTCTTCCTATCCCCGGAGGGGCGGTCTTCATCTCCCTCGGAAGGGTTGTCTCAGCGAATGTACACTCTCCCATAGGAAGAGCCTTCTTACAATATGTGTTTACATGTGGGAGCGACCCCTGAGGGCGCGCCCTTGCCTTCGCCGTCTTGTCCCATCGACCACTCCAACAACACATCAGACATGTCCTTCTTTAACATGAGGCCGCGCCCCTCAGTCACCTCCGAAGAGGGCGCGCCCTCCTCCAACACCATGACCAATTTTGGTCATAACAGGGTGGACGGAGGGTCGGTCGCGTCCTTCCATCAACGTCATCAAGAGTCGCGTCTCTCCTTCCATCAACATCCTCAAGAGTCGCGTCTCTCCTTGTGACTCGGAGGACGCGTCCTCTTTACGCAACATCGGCGGATTAGTCACGCCACGGAGGGCTGCGCCCTTCCGTTCAGACTAGTCTCTTCAAGGGTCGGTTGCGTCCTCACTTTATAAGCAGGAGGACGCGTCCTGATACCTCATATAGGACTCTTAGCCCAATTCATGTCTTACTTAGTTAAACTAAGTACATACCCGACCCAACAAATTTGGCTATAACAGGAATAGAATGGAAGAATAAATGAAATTTTTAAACAATTGTCCATAATATAATTCATTTTTCATTTCATTCCTTCCAAAGTCATTCACTCCAACCAAACACAACATTAGAGTTCAAACCATCCATTTTATGAAGAAATGATCCATTCCTTGTGATACCTATCTACCCAATTTTATCATACAAAATTAGCTCTCATTCATTTTTTAAAAATTCTCCCTCGTACATTCTATTATTTTCTTTCTTTTTACTCATTTCATTCTATTCCATCTCGTTCATCTCAACCAAACACAACATTACTGTGAATCTCTTCTGTCCCAGATGACCCAAACAATTAACTCCCGTCCACCGCAGGGACATCTCCGCGAGTGGTGTTTCAATCCAAATTTTTGACCACTTCAAAGGTTTGATTCGAATTTTTGATTCAAATTATATTACATAAATTTATGTTGAATTATATAATCTTAAAATTATTATGAACTACTTATATTATATTTAATAAATTAATTAAATTAAAAATGTAATTCTAATATTTGTAAAAATATTTAAATTATATACTTAATTGCTAATATTATTAAACAAAATAATCTTGTTGATTTGATAAAAAAAGAGAAGCAACTAATTTTTTAAATTAATAAATAAATAAAATGCCATACTAATTTTTCAAATTAATGCTCAATTAAGCATTTTTAAGTATAATACAAGCCTCTTTATTTTTTAGGGTATTTATGAATATACCTCTTTTTAACATATTAATTGCAATAATACTACTTACCTCAAAAACTTGCACATTTACGTTCATTTCTCTAAATTTACCTATAATTTGCAAATATACGGTACTTCTCTCTCCCCACTTTTCACTCTTCACACCTCTTTCCTCTCTCTCATCATTTCCTCTCTTCACTCTCTCCCTCTCCCCGTTCCCTCTCTTCACTCTCTCCCCGCTCCCTCTCTTCACTCTTTTTCTTTGCCTCTCTCTCCTCGCTCTCTCTCAGTCCGTAAAATGAATCGGGTTTCAGATTTTCGAGAAATCGATTCAAACTCGATTAAATATATGTACCGTGTGTATGATTGTATTGTTGGTGTTTGATGATTGTATGTATTTGTGGGGTTGATCGTTGATGGCGGTTTCGTTGTTTGACGGCGGTGCGCCGGTGTTGATGGTCGCTGGATTTAAGTAAAGCAGCAAGGGTCAAGATGAAGAACGCGAAAAGGGAGATCAAGAAAAAGTGAGAAGTGTGGAGATATAAACAGGGTGTAAGTATTGGTTGTTGATGCTTACTTTGAGTTGATTATTGAGTTGTTTTAGTTGATTTCCCGTCTTTGAATTGTGATATTATTATTGGGCTCGCAGGGGTGCTCATCTGATTATTGCAACTTATTATGCAACTATTTGTAATTTAAATAGTTTTTGCTAAAAGTTGCATACATATGGTTACATGTGCAACCACCGTATTTTTGCAAATATATTTTGAAGTATAATATTTTTGCAATTTGTTTTAAAAAATGACAGTAATTTCGCAAAAAAATCATTTAGACTTGGGTAATTATGAAAAAAGCCCTTTTTTGAACTCTATATTCGGTCCAAACTTGCGTGATTTTGTTCGGACGGGCCTCGGGTCACTTCGGGATTAGGAAGTGCTATACTCGCTGTCGATCTCCGAATCCAAATCCAATCCCCTGCCCGATCCCCATTATATCGGGGACTGTCTGTTTCTCATCTCGACCCAAATGGTATTTGGGGATATATACCCATAATGATTTGTTGATTTTTAATTTAAATCAAAATCTATATTTAAATACTTCATAGCTACTTAATTTTTTATCTTGCAAAATAGTAAGTACAGTTAATGAAATAGTATAAAAGTCTATCAATTTCAGTAGTTGCAAACATGCTGCTGGAGAACCCGTGACTGAAGTTGTCTGCATCAATAAAAGGTGATAAACATATAAATACATAATTATAATATCCGTACTCATAAAAAAGTCTCGATTAGGATTGGGCAGGTCAGAGTCAATGTCCATCCCCAATGGTGAACATATTATAATTATGGGGAAGAAAAGTCTTAAAAAGCAAAGATTAAGAACCTAAAATTAAGAAAAAAAAAATGAAGATCAAGGATATCAAAATAATATTAATAGTTACGGACATTATTTGAATTATCTTGGAGGAAACAAAAATAATTTATCAGATCAAACCAAAATTTATATTTGTATTGTTTTCTGGTCATTTTTTATATTGTAAATTTTATTTTATCATGTTATTTTTTAATTTCATGCATGTAATGTGCTCTTATTTAAATTTTAATGAAATTTATTTTTCTATTATTGTGAGTTTATCCTTAAAAAATTATTAATTATTAATTACAAATAATTATTAGTTGAATATAATAATCGCAAATTCTTTAAGCCCGATAAATGAAATATATATATATATATATAACAAAATGATTATTTTTTAATAAAGCAAGTGATCCAAATCTGGATCCGTGAATAATGCTTATCAAAATTGCTAGACGAGACTTTGGAGTAACCCGCACTAAATTTAGATCACCGAATCACTGTTGGATTTGCCCTTATCGCCAAAAATGATTAACTAATGTTATGCTCCTGCAAAAACAATCGAGTCAAAAAAATATAAAACTGATTAGATCGTTGATTAATCTAGTTTTTATGAACACACAATCAAGTGATTTGTTGAAGTTGATATATATACGTGTTTCAGTTTAATTATAATTAGTTTAAATTATCAATCCTAATCGCAATCTCATACAAATCTTTATCACTAAATCAATCCCTTCAAAATCCAGATATAGTGTCATCAATATTGAATCATAGTAAAAAAAAATAAAAATATACTCCCTCCGTTCCATTTTAGTTGTCACCTTTGGTATTGTGCCGGTTAAATTGACCAAAATTTGACTGAAATTTATTAATATTTTATCAATTGAAAAAATAAAAAAAATATGTCATCGGAAGCAACTTTTAATCTACTTTAAGATGTGATTTTTAGTTTTTTAAAATAATGAAAGAATGATCTATAATTTTTGGTCAAAAGTTAGTCTATTTGACCAACAAAAATAGAAATGTGACAACTAAAATGGGACGGAGGAAGTACCAAACTATCACAAGGGAAAAATAAACAAGACTCACGTAAATTGGAAATAAAACACACCAAGAAAAGGTTGTATCTAACAAACTATACAATCTAAAAATATAGAAATCCTTACCTAAAGAGAGCGTTATGATAATACAACTATACAATCTAAAAAGATAGAAATCCTTATCTGAAGAAAGCGTTATTTGTTTAAAAAAAACAAAGTAAAAAATAATGAATTCGATATTTTCTATCAGTGAAAAGCGATGAAAATCTCAACAGCATCTAAGAAAAAAAAAAAAAGCTGGTGTTTTTAGGATTTGAGGGGAGAGGCAATCTTTCTACGAAATGTTAGTTTCAGATTAATGCTTACATGTTCAAAGATCTATAAAATTATATATACATTTTTAAACAATACTTAAAAACTTATAATCCTTTTAGATATTGAAGTTTATATGGTTATGTTGTAATAAAATATGAATATCAAAATTACTCATAACTGAACCGATAAATATATCTTTTTCTGGTAATTAACTTGTTATGAGATTTTGAACCATTATTTAACAATACTATGTTGTTGCAAGAATTACGGTTCCTCTGTGATCTTAAACGTCATATTATATCTCTAAATTAAAATTTGATCTACAGACGAATGTTTTCCTCGGGTCGAACTCCTATATTTTCTGAGATGTATAATGTTTATTTTATAATTTTGTAAGTCATATTACATCTTCAAAATAAAGTCCGTCTCTATTCATGGACAAGCGTTCTTCTTTTCATGATACTCTCGATACTAAAGAATACAGATTGCTTGTTGGCCATGATAAATTTTAGTTTCCCTAGAATCTTGCAAATTTTATACGTGAGGGACACGCTCTTGATAAATTTTATTTGATTCGCGAGATACTAAAGAATACACATTGCTTGTTGGATAAATTTTAGTTTCCCTAAAATCTTGCAAATTTTATATGTGAGGGACACCTTCTTGATAAATTTCATTTGATTCGCGAAATGGTGTGGGGTTAAAATAAAAAACAGGATAATCTAAAAAAAAAAAAGAAGAGATTACGGGGATATGAATTTAGGATGTTATACATGTTTGATTCAATACTGAAATAAATATGTCTTTAAAAATTATAAATTAAACAAATTGAAAATATTAACGAAATTATTAATGTTCGTATTTTAGCACTGATGCAATTTTATACTTAATATTTTATGTATATCAAACTATCTAATTAAAGTTTGAAAATATAAAAAATAAAATTAGATATCCGTAGTCCACCCCTCGTGCCCACTGCCCAAATATCAAAAACTTGAGATGTTAATTGGGAAATATATCAAAAGTATCATTCACTCGTTTGAAATGTATCAAAATCATCATTAAACAAAAACCAGACTCAAATGGATCACTCATTACAAAAATTTATATCAAAAATATCATTGTATCATTAGTTGAAATTCTAAAAATATTATATATTGAGTTTTGCACATTGTTTACGAATGGTATTACATTCAAATGAAAGATTCAGAATTCTAGTATTTTAGACAATATTTTTAGATTTTTAAAATTTATGTACTATTTATTTTTAATTTTTTGATTGTTTTATTTGATTTAAATAAAAATAAATAGTATAAAATTTTTTAAAAATCTAAAAATATTTTCTAAAATACTAGAACTCAAAATCTTTCATTTGGATGTAATACCATTCATAAAAAATGTGTGGAACTCAATATATAATATTTTTAGAATTTCAACTAACGACGCAATGATATTTTTGATACAAATCTTTGTAATGAGTGACCCATTTGAATCAGATTTTTGTTTAATGATGATTTTGATACATTTTAAACAAGTGAATGATGCTTTTGATATTTTTCCCGATGTTAATTTTCATTTTTTTCCCAAAAAATAAAAAAAAATAAATAGCGGCACTGGTTTGGAATAGACACCTTAACCAAAAAGCCTTGCTTGGGAATGGGACTTGGAATAACAGAGGGGCGAGAATAAGCGATGTTATGCATCTACCCAAACACGACCTAGGTTTATATCAGGAAGAGTCTTAAATCTCAGAGTAGACCTCCGTAGTACCCATCCACCTATATGCAGTAAAGTCTTGGAAACGCACACACTCACCCGCTCTTCTCAATCCCTCTTTTACTCACTCACGCACACAGACACACACATATAAATTCAATTCATTTCCGTTCAATTCAATTCTATTCCGAATCTAAAATGGCATCGAAGTTCGGAATGGCGAGTGGAATTCCAGAGCGTCGCGTTCGACCTATATGGGACGCCATCGATTCTCGTCAATTCAAGAACGCTCTCAAACTCTCCGCTACTCTGCTTTCCAAGCATCCTAAATCTCCTTACGCTCTCGTAAGTCTCTCCTTCAATGTTTACACACTTACTGTAATTTATCATGTTCGTGGTGATTATATCTGAATTCAATCTACTACAATTAATAACAATGTACATGTCGGAGTTATATATCTTATGGTTAAGAGAGAATTGACTTTAATTCGACGATAAAGGTTACCTGGAAAGGAAAGCAATACGAAAATTTGGCGTATTTGTATTGCCGATAGTATTCAAATAAGCTGATACTACTTGCTACTGATATGATCCAAAAGATTTAACGGCGTATGACACGTGTAGGTTACTTTGCTTAGCTCAGTTCGGTGTATATTACTGGATTTGGATTGGCGTTCTATTACCACATGAGGAGGAATAACAGCTAGCCGACACTAAACTTTTTCATTGCCTGAACATCTAGGGATTCGTAATAGAGTTCTGATGGATTAATCAGGTTTATTATAATTGACTACAAATTATTCTAAATTAAACAATTCTGGTTTATAGCAGTTGACTCGATTATAACAATTCTTTTGTTTAGTTTAATATAATAGCTCCATATGGTGACAAGCAGATAAAAATTATTTTACGATCACCTGCATCTAATAAAATCTGAGTTTACCCTGATAGTTATAATTAAGCTACACAATGCTCTTTGGTTATGCAAATTCATATATGTTAATATTACAAATTAAATCTTAATATTCAGGACTATCCACTATAAAAATGGATGAAAGACGACATTTACAAATTTTATAGAAGTGGTTGAATTGGAAGCCGGAAAGAGTATCCTATATCTGCAGCTGATCTATAGAGACTACTGATGTGCTGTAATTAACCTTATCAACACTGCAGAGGGGTAGAGGCATGATTTTAGATGTTTATAAGCCAGGTCTGGGTTGGTGATTGTTCATTCATTTTTAAGGTTCATAGTAGTGGTTTGCAATTGTTTGCAAACACTCTGTGGGGCTTTTTGATGTGATAAAGACTTTTTGCTTCAATGTGGGTATTCAACTGGTTGGGAGATCTCCAAATTTACTGGAACAAATTTTTGATAGTAATTTTACATGTCTATTGGGTGATTTGCACCCCTAGGGCTGTAATGAAAGAATTTTATCCCTGACTCAGACACTGGGAAAAATGCTTAAAAAGATATTGGTGTTTGATTGTGTTTTGCATGAAGAATATGACATGGTTTGTATGCTTTTCAAGTAATTGATGTTTTAAAAATATTTATAGTGAAGATACGCGTTTAATCCATGCCAGATGAATTATGTCCTCGGGCATTAGTAATTAGACTGTGTTAATTAGCTCATTCGTAGACTTTTGCTAATATATACACTATTCTGTAGGCACTGAAGGGTCTTATTTTGGAAAGGATGGGAAAATTTGATGAGGCACTTTCTGTGTGCCTTACTGCTAAAGATATGTTGTTTAGCAGTGCTTCCATATTAATTGATGATCTCACTTTAAGCACATTGCAAATTGTTTTCCAGAGACTTGATCACCGTTAGTCTTTGCTTCACTACTCGATGTATATTTACAGTTCATTAAAAAAATTGATCTAGCTCATATTCATTTATCTCATCAGTGGATGTGGCTACAAGTTGTTATGAGTATGCTTGCGGGAAATTTCCAAATAACGTGGAGCTGATGATGGGACTTTTTAACTGTTATGTCAGAGAGTATTCATTTGTGAAGCAACAGCAGGTTGATGTTTCTGTCAATCCTCTATTTCTTAGGTTCTTGAACTTCCGTAGCATTATTCTTTAAGAGGTGATTTCGTAAGAGGGGTAATCGGATCTGGCCTTAACATTATCGTGCAGATAGCTATGAAAATGTACAAGATTGTTGGCGAAGAAAGGTTCTTGCTGTGGGCAGTTTGTAGCTTTCAGCTGCAGGTTCTGCCTTCTCTACTTGCTTGTCTTGTTATTTTCATTTACAGTTTTTCAGTTAAATGCTACCTTATATTCTTTAATTGAAGTTCTAAAGTGAAATGAACTGGCGTTATAAAACAGACGGAACTAGAAGTGGGCTAATTTTCTAATATGTGATTCTTCAAATTTTTCTTACAGAGGAACAAGTGTATTGTTCATATATTTTAAGTCTACTTTTTAGTTGACCAAGTCGATTCCAGAAAGGAATAGAAAATCAGAGCATCTAACATGTAGACATATATTTCATCATTCCCCTTCATGTCGTTGGATGCATTATTGTTAATATGTATGTGAAACATCTTATCTTCATCTATAGTGGTCGGAAAAATTTCTGAACTTGAAATATTGAAACCTAACAAGGGCTAGGGTGACCACTGGCTGAAGTCATAACCATTTTAGCTTATTATTGGGGTATGAATTGATAGAAAACCATAAATAGTAAAAAAATCAATTTTTATCTTTACCTGTTGATTTTTTAATTAAAATCTGTAAAAGCCTTTGAAATAAAACGGAGGAATAACCTTTATTAGGTCATTTAATTTCCATGGAATAATAAGCATGAAACCTCCATTCTAACTTCTGATCACATAATCTTATCTATTGTTTTGCTTATCCAATTGTTTTAATTTCAATAGGTTTTTTGTGGTTCGGGGGAAGACAAGCTTTTGCTTTTAGCCGAGGGTTTGCTTAAGAAGCACATTGCTACACATAACTTGCATGAGCCAGAAGGTGCATATTTCTTTTTCTCCTCTCTGTTAACGTGGGATTCCCTTTTGTAAATCATTTGTAACTTTTCAGCTCTTAGTGTCTACATCTCGTTACTGGAATATCAATCCAAATTTGGGGATGCTCTTGAAATTCTATCCGGTAAATTGGGTTCGCTTATAGTGATTGAAGTTGATAAACTTCGAATACAGGTAATTTTTGCAGTCCTTTTTTACTACTTCTGTACTTGATGTTTGCTAGTTTCATATTGATGACTTGTCGGATTATATGATTTTAACAAGTTTTACTTAATTGAGGTCCACTATATAGAGGATGTATATGTGCGTATGTAGCGTGACCTCTGTACAAGAATGAGAATGTGAGTGGGATGGAGCTTATAGAAGTAAAACAAGAGAAGAGAAGTGGAGCTTAGTCAATTAACTTGCATCGCTTGCCAGATAACTGTTACATCTCGGCATCATTAAGACAATTTGTCCAATCACAGACAAGCGAATTTTGCAACTGGGAGACATTTGTAAATGTAGTATAATGTATTTCATACTTGTTGAATTAAGCAGTTTATAGGCGTATTAACTCATTATGATAGTACTTTTGCAATTATGTCTCTCAATAAACAACCGAAATTTTGTTTTTCTGAATTTACTGCTGTTGGAAGTTTGGTGATGGGCACCCAACGGAGGGGAAAATGATTTGTAGGAGCAGAGAACAAAAGATATTTAAGATGTTTTTTCATCGGGTATATGGTTGATGAAGTAAATTATTAACTGTATGTGATTTATTCTAAATGTATATATGGTTTAGTATCATTAGTTATTTTCATCCTTGTCAGCTTAGACTAATTAAACCTTTATGCATCAAGTTGGTTGGCACCTCGGTGTTAAGGAATCAGTATAGGAGTAGGGTTCAAGTCTCTATCATAGCCAGTTCTTTCTTAAGAGTCAGTATAGATGTTGTTAGGAATTCCTAAATAGGGTCATGTACTTGCCTCTCTTTCCATCTCTATCTCTCTGTGCATATGTGTGTGCACTCACACCCGAGTCTGTGCAAGGTTTATATTTCATCTATTTCTTACGACATGGTATTGTTTAACTTTAAGTTGACAGGGGAGGCTTCTTGCCCGGGCAGGTGATTATATTCTAGCTGCTGATATATTTGAGAGAGTTCTAGAATTATGGTACGTTTTTCCGCACGGTTCTTCCAAGCCAATACATTCTTTTACTGTTAATATTTTAGCTTAATTTATGATGTCTTTGAAAAATTAATAGTTTATATTATAACAAAAATTGTCTATATTTGGGGATCTTGATCGATGTTCGAGTAGGTTATTAATTTGTGTTGTCTTCTTTATCTTTAGTGGAAATTGGTTATTGGTTATTGGTTCAGAGTTTATTTGACTGGTTTCACTTTTGGTTGCAGAGTTTTTGATCTGATATGATAATATGACTATTTTAGTAATTTTCAGGCTTGATTTTGTTGTGTTTATATCTTCGACTTGTCCTACTACTATGAATGAGCAGTAATTACTAAAGTTTATGTAATAGTCTAATAGATATACACTTGGCTAGGCTAATTGATTGAAGTTTAGAAGTTTTGTAGACGCAATATTGACGTGTCCTAGGTCCCCTCATATTTATCTATGCTATATTATTAAAGCTAAACATACCAATGTTTGGTTGTTAGTTCGTAGTCTGGTGCAGTGCATTATAACTGTAGATCACTTAAATTAAATTGATGCGAAGTGTTAGATTGAAATTTCTATATGTCATTATCCAAGATATTGCTAAAGGTCTGAGGTTCGAATCCCGTCAACAACATATTAAAATAAATTATTAATTTAAACACATATAAGAAATTTATTAACTACTCCCTCCGTTCCCCTCAATTGTTTACATTGGGGGACAAGGGCTTGGCACACATTTTAATGCTCTCACAAAGTATAGTTTGATAAATTATTTTGTACATTTTTTCTTCTGAATAAAAGTTTAATGTTTAAATTTGTATACAAAAAATGAATTTTTTTAAAAATAAGTTATCAAAATATGTTTTACGTGCACCTTAAAATACGTGTCAAGCAATGCAAAAAAAAAAAACTGTAAACAAATGAGGACAGAGGGAGTATTTAAATACACACGTGTATCACACGGGTTATAGGCTAGTCAGTCTTTAAGGCCTGTAACTTGTAAGCATTAAAATTTGCAATATACATTTACATTCCGAGCATTTGGTTTTTTAGTTAAACAAGCTATCTGCTTGCATATGCCTCTTTTTTTTCATAATAAAGAGATAGTATATATGCTATAAGTTTATATTATTACTTTGAAGTATAAATGGTCCATGGAAAATTCATAAACAACTTAAAACTGACTAATAAGTTGATACCTGAGAAGTAAAATAGAGACTTAATTCAGTAAACTTATGTGATTTGCGATTTGGTAGCAAATATGAATATTACCTTGTATATTTTTGTTGCTTCTTTTTCTGTTACAACTCTCTTACTTTTACATCTTCTAATTGACGTATTGTCTCTAAAGATTTCCAATATGGGGGCCGTTTGGGTAAGCTTAAAAAAAGTGATTCCTTACTTCAAGTAAAGAAGTGGATGAGAAGTGAGAAGTAAATAAGTTAATAAAGTGTTTGGAAAAGAAGTAGAAGCTCTGAGAGAGAAGCTAGCATTTTCAGCATCTTAAAACTGCTTTTACTTATTTACACAAACGGGTCAAAAGAAGCAGAAGCCAGATGTAGCTTCTGCTTTTTGGAAACAAACAGGCCCATGAACTTAACTCATATGTAGGAAAATTGTTCAATAACTTTTACTTAATGTTCTGAATGTGACTCGAAGTAGCAATTGACTTCTTTTCAGTTAAGCGAACAGTTAAATTTGGCAACTATTTGTTTCTGAAGTCTGCCTTAGTCTACCTGATGTAGGCTTTGCTTGATAGTTGGAACCATGACTTTTTGTTTTCCACTATTTGCAGTCCTGATGACTGGGAGTGTTTTCAAAACTACTTGAGTTGTTTAATCGGAGACAACAGTTACTGGAGCAAGGGAGCTCAGAATAATTCGATTCATCTTCCGAATTCTGGTGATTGCAAGAATTTGCATTTAACAGAAGAAATGGTGCATTCTTTGCTTCGTAGATATTTTATTTTTCAACTAGTATGCGAAATTTTGTCCGTAAATATGACATTGTCAACTGTATGTGCAGTTTGACTCCCGTATTTCCAGGGCATCTGATTTTGCATTGAAGTTAGCTGAAAAAGCGAGTAGTGATTCAATAAGATGCCCATACTTGGCAAGTATAGAAATTGAAAAAATGAAGCTTATATATGGCAGGGGAGATATGGACAAGCTAATTGAGGTTATGATCCAATACTTCTGCAGGTTAGGCTCGAGATCTTTGATTGTTTCTTTTTAAAGAAATTTGACATAGTTATAGGATATTCTAATTAATATTATTAATGCATGATTGTAAAACAGCTACATGAAACCAACATATAGTTCTTGTAACTTCTTAATTGATACATTGACAAAGACAAACTCGAGGACTACCCTACATTCATATTAGGTAGTTACTCCCTCTTTTTTTTTTGTGTGTATCACGCTTTGATTTTGGCACTTTTTTAGGTGGGTTGATCGGATAGTAGAAATTATTATTTTTAGTTGATTTTTTTTCATGAATTAAAATTTTGATTACATATTTTAGTTCAGAAAAAGAAAATTTTAAAAATAATATTTTCAACTACCCGGTCAAAGCACTTAAAAGTGTGTTCCAAAAGTCAAAGTGTTATATAAAAAACAGAGGGAATAGTAAATGACACAATTGCTGACAAAACAAGTGAGGCTCATTTATTTTGTCGTGTGCAAACTCATATATACATCTCACGTCTACATGAGAGTTAATGGCTAGCCGTTAATCTTTTGAATAGAGACGTGCTTTGATATTTTTCCAAATGATGCGACTTCTTGTTCGTAAATGTTTAAAATTTTGTGGCCAAAAAATAACTAGAGGCATGGAGCTGATAGAGTTTTATTTATTGAAAACTGTACTCCACCTTAGTGTCATATATTGTATCTTTTATCTTGCAAGTGACAATTATATAATGACACATCACTTGAACTTGTGAGAAATCTAGAAACGGCAAGACTATTAGGCATGGCAGTAATATATGCATTTAATTAATATTTATTCAACATAGCCAAGTTTCAGGAGAATTAAGGTAGCAGGCGGCTCATTATAAAGCCTGTAATTTCTTGTTCAATCCTACCTTTCAGCAACTGTAGATTGTGATAAGCCACTATCAGTCATGCATGGAATTAGGGTGGCCAGCAGCTTTCAATGACACCTTCTGCCCGATAGATTAATTTTATTGTAAATTGAGAGTAATATATCCAGTATGGCAGAAGAAGTTGTATATCATGGCCTTTGGTTAATATCAATGCTCATCTACTATTAAATTTCTTATCTGGAAAAACTCTCTAACAATTTAGTCATCTGATACTTTCATTGGATAAACAGGTTTGGTCACTTACCTTGCTTCGCTTCCGATGTTAAGATGTTTCTTGAAGTTTTAACTCGTGATAAGAAGAACGAGCTTTTGGAGAAGTTAGTTGAAAGCTGTGGAGCTCTTGTCACAGAGCCAAAAAAACTTCTTGGGCAATCGATAACAGTTTTTAAAGTTCGAGAGTTAATTGGGGACATGTGCACTCTTCCTGCTACTGGTATGTCCGCCATTTTGTTGATGTTGTTCTAGCATATCTTTAGCGAACTATTCTAAGAAAGTAAGAATACCTTATTGCTGGTGGAAGAATGTCTTTATGGGCAGCGCAAGTCTATTGTCCTTTTTTCTGAATAAAATTACTCAACAGTCAACAAGACTTAGAATTATCTGCATATAGCATTTTGCATCTGAAACCTTGTACAAGTGACCTGAAGGGTATACATCATTTACTAAGGTCGCGCTCAAGAGAGAACCAATCCTTAAAATAGAACCTTAGAACCTCTAAGGTTCTGCTGCAAAACCCTAAATTTCACATAGATTTTTAGGATCTAAATCTAAATACATGTTTTTTGCATCGTTGTCTGTGTTCAAAAATAATTTCAACATATAATACATAAACACGACATTTTTTTCCTGTACAGTTCTGCTGCAGAACCCTAATGAATACTAGAAATAAGGCTAAAGGTTCTAAGGGTTCTTAGGCTAAGGGTCCTAAGTGGAACATAACCCTCATTTACTAATAAGCACTAAAACAATTTTCTCAAATCATCAATTGATCCTATCTCCCTTTCCTTCGTAACCTGATTTACTGTTATAATACGCTTGGCTTTTTTCCTCTATACAACCTTGTTAGTTTGGAGGTTGCATATAAGCATTGTGACTGTTGCTCCAGAGTTTTCAGAAGAGGAATATAAATGCTTTAAGGCTGACTTCTGGTGTCCACTTTTAACAATGCCCTTTCTTAACTGTTCTCTGATATACATTTTGTACATGCATTTCTCACTATTGTCTGTTAATCTTTCTTTTTCCTTCTCTATTTCCTTCTGGAAAAACGGACATTTTGTTTTGTAACAGCTTGATTATCATTTTGGATTACTGGCATGTCAAATTGATGCAACTGTGAATTTTTTATCCCCTATATGTTAATGATTAGTATTTCTGGGTTTCATGTGGTTGATTAATTTTATTTTGGTCAAGTGTCTGGTTTTTTTAAAGGGATGTTTTTTAAGATTTTAAGTGTGTAGGTTAATATTCCCTTTCTCTCCAATGGAGCCCTGCCTTACAATTTTAAGGTGTACAAGGCTGTGTTATTTTATGTATACATATTGATATATGTACCACCATTTCTGTTTGCTTTAATAACTGTATTGTTTGAATTTCTTTATCTAATATTCATAACCTTTACTGTATTCTTTACTTGGCAACTGAACTATGACCTTCTGCCCTTGTTAGATATAGAGGGCTTTGCAGTTGAAATGGTGGATATTTATTGCAAGAATCTTCCACTTTCAAAGGACTTAGACATTCAAGAGAGTGTGCATGGGGAAGATCTATTGTCCATGGCTTGTAATATATTGGTTCAGGTAATGCTATGTCTTTGAGGCTTGTGTTGCTAGTTCTATACCTTTCTAAGCATTTCCTGGTTATAGCTCTAAATAATTGGTAGCATGTCTAAGTTTATTTGCATTAAGTGGTTGCAACATGCATATATCAATAAACTGAACAAGAATGGCTCCTGAGCATGCTTGTTATAGTGATGAGGTTTGATGTTTGTAGGCCTTCACAATAATATAGTGACCTGTCATATGTTGTGGGCACTGGCATTCGTATGGCACCCATGACGTTTATATGTAAGATATGAGGTATCAGTTACAATTTTATAAATTACATTATAAGTCTTAGTGAATACCTAAATATCAGCAGTACTACAACATGTAATTTAAAACGAAAACACCAATACACATTAACTTTGGAACTAATAAGAAAACCAAGTAATACGTTGTTACATTATGGGCAGAATGTATTAAAACATTGTAGGTTGGGAAGGTTCACAAACTAAAGTAAGAATCAGCAAATTATGAAGTTGCACATACAAATGGAATCATTAGGCACCATATATTTTACACTTAACTTCAGTTAAATGACAAACTAGGGCTTCATCTATGTGACTACTTTATCTATGTAGGATTGAGACCTGGATCTGACCGAACTTATCTAACATTAGGCATTTTGCATCAACTATGTGGTGGTTTGGGGCGTACTGTAGCATAGTGGTGAGTGCCATAAGTACCTAGGATGCAACATTGCCATATGGTGTTTTGGGTGTCTAGTAGCGCCCGCCATGAAAACCATGTCAAGGAGATTGAATCTCCTAATATTCTTGTTAAAGATTTAAAGATTTATGCACTTGTTGGTTTCTCATGGTTATATTGAATTCCTGGTTATAGCTATTGTGTTTACTTGGTTTGTTCAGTTGTCTATATCTTTGTACAGGCTAATTGTTATCCTTAATTATATTGTTCAAAGCTAATGTACGAAGTGTATTATGTGTTATATCGTTCAAAACTAGAGATTAAGTTGTGCGATTACACCTTATGAGCATGATTTTAACTGATTTCTATCGTCAGTGATGATGTATTATGTGGTGTAAGGTATCACTCAAGCTTTAAGAGGGCCTAGTAATAACTTACCTGCTGAACGTTGTATTATTTTCATGGACTATGAAGTTACCTACTACCTATATGTTCTTTCTGCCTACAGTTGTTCTGGCGTACAAACCATATAGGATATATGCTGGAAGCAATTATGATTTTGGAGTTCGGTTTGACAATTCGGAGGTTTGATATTTTTTTGCTTCATATTATCCTTTCTATTTTTATTTATACTAGACTGTATCTAAACTTGAATTCAGCACTTGTGAACAAAGTTTGTTGATGTAAAATCATTGGCAAGTAGTCAAATAAATTCTAACTTTTGCATCTCATTAAATTGTCTATAACTTATTCTTTCAGATCTGTGCTGACTGCTGACTATTATGTAACCCTAAGATTGTTAACTGAACCTAGATTTGTTGACATTTATTAATCAACATGTCCTAATATCTCTGTAGACATTAGTAGGTATGGTTTTGCACCTACTTGTATTCATGTAACTGAAAGCGTCTTTGTAGTTCTCTGTTTCAACCTTCACCACTAACTTATTTATCAAGCTAACTCATATGTCCTCTCATATCCTCTCTAAAGATTCTTTTTTTAATGGAGGACTTTTACTCGTAATATACCATGATTAATCCTTAATGAATCCCATGAACTTGGGACCACTTGCATGCTGCTAGTTATCTGTCTCATCTCATTCTACACTCTATTCATATCAGTTCGTTATCTGCCATTGTAAGTCTTTCTGCATTTATGTCTCTGGTTACATTCTTTTTCTTGTTTTTTGCAGACATGTATCACAATATAAGATTTTATTGTTACATTTGTATTCTCATTGGTGCGCTCTTCCTTTAGCATATGACTGGTAAGTTATTTCACTTTCTTGCAACTGTAGTCCTGTTTCTGGGAAGCCATTCCCTTTATTTAATTATAATAGTTTTGCTGCATAGAAATGAAGTTTATGTATCAGAGTGGGCATTCGTAGAATATTTGTTATCTCTCAGTTGCTTTACCTATGGTTTCGTTATGTGTAGGTACAAGTCTTTGGATGTGAAAAATATCTTGCTGGAAACTGTATCGCACCACATTTTACCCCAGATGTTAATGTATCCTCTTTGGAATGATTTGGGTGATCTCTTGAAAGATTATCTAAAGTTCATGGATGACCATTTTCGAGAATCGGCTGACCTTACATTTCTGGCATATCGTCATCGAAACTATTCAAAAGTATATATATTATTTTCTGTTCTTGTTCATTCACTTGTTATCTCTTTTTGCATGAGCTTTGGATTTGTATTTGTATATTATTAATGGCATAGTAGTGAAATGATCCCATTTTTATTTAATTTGATGTTTTATCTTATTATTTATGTACTATTGCCAAACAATGCATTAACCTTACGTTGAACAGATATATAATTCTTACTGTTTATTTCTGCACTCAATATGTTTGATTGCAATCCTGTACTTGATAATATTTAATGTGAGCAAGAGAGACAAGCCTCCAATATATGGTAAGAGTAAAGGGGCACTCAGAATTAGAACTTCAAAATGTTGTCATAAACACCATAGGAGGAAGTGAAGAACTGCTTTGCCAATTCCAATTTATCTTTATCAATCAGTAGTGGTAGTATGCTGATGGAAGTATTAAACCATCACATTTGTCATTGTGTTTTCAGGTAATTGAATTTGTGCAGTTTAAAGAACGACTGCAGCGTTCAAGTCAGTACTTATTGGCTAAGATTGAGGAACCAATTTTACATCTGAAGCAGAATGCAGATAGCATCGAGAAAGAAGAGGTACCTCCCTCATCTTTGCTTGTTTAGAATTAAATTATTTTGATGTTCCGAGTTATATTTGACAGTTGTCTTTATGTCTCTTCTACTTTTCCAGACTGTTCTTGAAAATCTCAAATGTGGAACTCACTTTCTTGAGCTCTCAAGTGAGATTGGATCCAAATCTTTGACCTTCAATGAAGATATGCAGCTGAGGCCTTGGTGGACACCTACTTATGATAAGAATTATCTTTTAGGTCAGTAAAACGTCTATTTGTTTTGAAGTTTTTCTTTTATAGTATCAGATTCTCATAGAATGGAAATTTTCTTAATATGTAAAGGATGCTATTTTTTCTCATGGCATATGTTATCTATTGTTCTTCTAGGAATACGAAGGATTACTATGTGTTATATAATTTGAAGAACAAGTTACTGTGTTTTTTTCCTTAAATTGAATATCTCTATCTATACATGTTATAGTATATTTTCTTATTCGAACTACTTGCCACCTTTTTTTCCTGTGTTTTTGTTTTAGCTCATGTGAACTTGATTTCTGTGCAGGACCATTTAAAGGGGTATCCTATTGTCCTAGAGAAAGTACGGTGAGTTACTGGGGAGGGCATATAAGCCTTTCCCATGTCATCTGGATATTGTATATAGGTCATTTAATGTTACATTTCAGTTTATGATTCGAATGATAGAAAATGGAATACATATCCACCACTCTTTACCTTCTAACTAAATATCTCTCTCTGTATTCTACCTTATTTGCAAGTTTCTCAATCCCCGTCTTCAGTTCTGATCTGTTCTCTCTCAATTTTGTCTTCATTACTCTGTCATCTATCTTCATCTACTTATATCTCTGTTAATTCTCTGCTTCCATTGCATGTTCACTGTTATATCTTATATAAACTAGATATATACCTGGAGATCCTGCCGTATGCCTTGATGCATTATATCTTCTGTTGCAGCAAACTCAGATCAAACAAATGGAAGCAAACGCTTTGAAAACAATTGAGAGGAGGTCCCTTGTTCCTAGGATGATCTATTTATCTATACAGAGTGCTGCTTTATCAATCAAGGATAATATTGAAGCCAATGGTTCATTACCTGAACATCAGGTCCCCTCTGAGCTAAGGATATTGCTTGAGCGCTATGCAAATATATTGGGCTTTTCTTTCCATGATGCGATCAATATGGTTTCCAATGTTCAAAGTGGTCACAATTCTTCAGAGGTATTAATCTATATCCAGCTTGAGTGATTATGTTATCTTATCCAATTATTTTGTTACTTTATTTATATTCTGATCTACCGTACTGATGTTTAAAATAATACTGACACATATAATTTATGCTTTATAATTATTCTAGAAGGGGAAATTATTCAACTAAGATTTCAATGTGTAACGATAATAAAATCCACCTGACAGACAAAAACTGAATATTCAATTCATATGTAATTAGAAGATAATACAATCATATATAAACAATATATGTGTGGAAAGTACGAATAGATATGAACAAAATATTCAAATTATATTTAACTAGAAGACAATTAAATATTAACAATATATGTACGAAAAGTATGAACAGATATTAAGTGAATTTATATGCAAGTATAGGAAAGGACTGACATGTATATTGACACATTTTTTTTATAACATTTGAAATGTTGTCAAAATAATTAATTTACCACTAACATTATATCAAAAAGTTATTGGTAAGCGGGACATTGTAAATATTAGAACAATAAATCAGGATACTTTTAAATATTTAATTCTTAAATCCTACCTGAAAGACTTGTCCATTTATATAGTATAATATTCAAGATGATCATTTTTAGGTATATGCATATATCTAGTTTAACCTTTAACCTGATACAATGACTTTATGAGCCGCCGATATACAATATAAGATAATTTTTGTAATGCAGCCCAGTTGATTGAGTCACACTTGACACTTGAGCGATAAATATGACGTTGATGTGAAAATAAAAATCCATATTTTTTAGTATTATAGTGGTTCCAGCTGATGCTGATCAGGGTGTTGACTGCTAAGTAGGCCCCTTTTTCATGTGGAAACAGTTTTTATAACTGTGCAAAACTTCAAATCTTTGCAATGAATTCCTTTTTGCTTCATGAAGTGTGCGGAGAGTATAGTCACACTGTTGAAATGGCATATCCTGAAGATGCATACCGAAAAGTTCCGTATCATGAATTGTCTTCTAAAATTCTTTATAGTTTAATAGGGTTTAAGTGAGTCCTTAGTGTTTGAGGGGTTTTATATTAAGGCCACTTTGGAAACTTGAGCCTCTTTTTATTCACCCTGAGCACTTATTATAACATTTTGTTTATCTAAATTTTGTGCCAATATGCATGTCTTCTATTAATTATTTGAAGTATCACTTATAAGTTAACATCTTATATTAAGTTTCTTTAGTCTTATTCCAAATATAGATGCATAGTTGCTACTAATCAATAATTATTATGTTATTGTTTAAGAACTCGATAAAATTGTAGCATCATTTAAAATTATGATTGTTGTGTTCCTTGAATAATTTTTACACTGTATATAATGAATATGATAAACAGCACTGAAAATTTTGAATTTTAAGAGAGAGATAGTGGTGAATACTTGCAACTTCCCAATAAATGACAGAAGTTGGCTCTTAAAATTTTGGAGCTTTTGTAGAGGCAAATGTTGTTATACTCATCTGAAGCAGAGTATCATACTTGCCGCACAATTGGCCCAAGCATCGCCTACTATCTACCTCCTTTAATATTTTATCTTGTTTGTGTTTTGTGGAGTACTCCCTCCGTCCCTAATTAGTTGTTATGTTTTGACTTTTAATGATCAAATTGATCAATTTTTGGCCGAAGATTTAGAACTATTCTTTTATGATTTTTAAAAACTGAAAATTATGTTTTAAAGTAAAATAGGTGCTTGTTTGGGAAAGTAGAAGTCGGTCTTCTTCTAATAAAAAGTAGGCTTCCGCTTTTCCTGAGCTATTTTTGTAAAGAAGCAGAAACACTTTTAAGAAGTTCTAGAAAGAGAAGTAGGAAATTGAGAAAGCTAGCTTTTTTTTGGTGCTATTTCTACTTCTTTTCAATATTCTTTTCCAGTAACACTCTACGTCTTTAATTTATCAAACATTCCAAGTTTAATTGTCGAAACACTTGAAAACTTACAAGTCACATCATCCAAACATTTTAATGACTTATAAACCATAAGTTACTTATCACTTATAAACTGCTTCTTTACTTTTAGCAATAAGTAACTTCTTTTAAGCTTAGCCAAACGGCCCCTATACTTTACGATGATATAATTCTTTTATACTTCATTAATTATTGAGTTAATTGCATTTTGTAACTCTTAACTTTGGCTCAATCGCAGAAGAGTTACCATATTTTGAAACGTGGCAGTTCGCCTTCAAAACTTCGAAGTGCCAACTGCCTCTTTCTTAACGGAATGGGGGTCGGGGGATACAAACTGCAATACATTATGAACTTTGGAGTGCCAACTGCCACGTTTCAAAGTATGGGTACTTTTCTGTGAATGAGCCAAAGTTAAGGGTTACAAACTGCAATTAACTCTTAATTGTATAAAATATGTGAAATTTAGTCAATTTAACCGTTTAAAGCTCAAACAGGACAACTAATTAGGGAGTAATAACCAAGGAACTACTATATAGGCTTTAAATGATACCAAAACTTCACGGAGATCCTAAACAATGCTGAAGTGATCGACTAGAAGCAATTGTGCATCTATTGATATGTTTGGGGTTAAGATTAGCAAATCTTAACATAAGAGTTAAGCCATTAACATAGAAGTGAAAATATTAGTACTTCAAATTATTCACTATACATATAGGTGAGGTAACTTGAGAAACAGAATAGAAAAGTAAATAGTTTATGTTGAATGAAAGGGTTTCAAGTTTTAGCGGTAACCAACTAGAAAAAACCCTCAACTACTATTATTCTCTATAAAGTTTACTGCATATATGACAATTGACATATGTGCTCCAACACATTGTAGAAGTTTGCCTTGCCCTGTTTTGCTCCACACAGAGAATAGATGTTTTTAGTTAGGGGACACATATAGGCTGATGCAACCTTTCTGATCAGCATTTAGTCTGTTATGTAAGTTACCATATGTGATATGGTATGAGAAGTTACGAGAAAGACTATATCACAGCATCGCTTATTCGTGAATTTCTTTCCGTGTTATTTATTGGTAAATGTATACATAGAAGGTCAGGAGTATGCTTCAATATCTGTTAGAAGCCTACTTTCATGTTAGTGACATCTATTTAATTATGCAGGCCGTAAGTCCAAACCTCATTGAATTGATGAATTTCTCTGTGTTCTACAACGCATGGATTTTAAGTTCTCATGAAAAAGGTGCATCCCTTGGAGAGAAAAACAAGTCTAGTTCCTGGCAGCTTGTAAATTCATTTTTAGAGAGACAAATCGTTGAGAAAGTCAGATCCATGAGATCTCTGCTGTCAACTCCCTGCAGCGATCTTCCTGTTGTCATCCAAATGGTTACAGAACCGTTGGCTTGGCATATTTTGGTAATCCAGTCTTTTGTCCGATCATCTCTTCCAACTGGAAAGAAGAAGAAGAAGGGTGGAGCTACAGAACATTCGAACTCTCAACTATCTCATGAGATCAGGGATTCTATACTTCTTGTCTATAGTGTTATAGAGCAAGTAATAACGTGGTTAAAAGAACAGCTACAGAAATCAGTGGATGAAGGTTTGGATATGATACTTTCCTCTCTTACTACGAAAGAAACAAATGAAGGTCCTGGTAGAGTTTTCCATGTAATAGAAACTTGTGTTGCATCAGCAAGTCACACAGAGCTTGGTGACCGTATTTCTGGAGCCCTGAGGTGTTGGGATCCTGCTGGTGTTGGCAGGAAATTAATATCTGGACAGAGTACAGTACTTTCGGAATTTTTAATAATCTGCGAAAGTAAGATTAAATCGTTGCAGACATTGAAACTGCAAGTGTGAAGCAGAAGCTGCTTATGATGTTATGCTGGTGGCTTTGGGTCATGCTGCAAGAGGACAATCAGGTTCTGAACTCCATCAATGGAGTCATTTGGGTTGTGTAATTTTGCAATTTTGTCATATTCTTTGTAGAGTGTTTGAGATAGTTAGTTACCATTTCCAGGAATGATCAGTTTTTCCCCTCATTTTGAAGAAGAAACAGTTGCTCTACCGATCATTGCATGTTTGAAATTGTTAAGGCATGATTTTTTTTTGTCAGTTCAATTGATGTAACTTTAGTTATTTTTTTTCCTTTTCTCAAATGTTGGACAAGAACTCAAATACCGATATTTTTTCGCAGTCCCTTCATACCAAATTTCGTCTTGTTCTAGTTCTGCTCATATTATAAAAACTTAAATTTTATAGTTTTAGATATGTTTGAATATATTTTGTAGTGTTGTAAAATTTGGGAGTCAGATTTATATATCTGTAGTATGGTGTGTTGGCGTTTTTAGTTAAAACAGTGCAAAGGTTGTGCAAAACCAGGAATATTATTGATGGACAATTACCAGGGCTGGACGTCAGAAACGGAGAAGCTCTTGATATCAAAGTCCTTGACAATGCTTGCTACAATATCATCGGAAAAAATCTCAAATTGGTCACTGAAGTGAGCCTGTAATATCAAAACTTATATCAAATTTAACGGGGTCTCATTTGTACCACTTTAGTAACGGATAATGACATGTCCGTTAGTTTGACCAGTTGACCGACGGAAAAATGATGTGGCGAACAGAGTGACCAGTAGAGTAGCCTGTGACTCAGATTGTAACGGTCACAGAAGGAGAAAGAGGATAAAAATAAAATAAACAATAAAAACAAAACATAAATGAATTGAGGGTGAGATGGATTCTCCATTATTATCTGCTGCAACGATCTAACAGTTGCCGAAGAGTAGTGTACCCCCGGCTGGCTACTAGTTAATTAGGAAACTTAAAAATATCACAAACTTCATATTTTTATTTTATAATATTTATATTTCATTAGTAATTATAATATATTCTGATTATATATGTAAAACAAAGTTTTAATTTTATTTATCCACTTTTCAAATTTATTAAGTAACTATTTTTTTCTATTTGACGTTTTGATTTTCGACGCACAATTTTAAATATTTTGTCAATATAATAAAATTAATTATCTGTGACCCTTTTTTTGCGAATTGAGATTTTTGTTACATATTTTTTTAGAGAAATAAAATTTTAAAATTAATAATTTTTCATTAAATTAAAAATGTAAAATAGAAAAATAAAAATTATTAGATCCTATCATGTTACACATTTTTTTTATCTTTCTCATTATTTTATATAATTTTTTGAAATGTCGTGCACTATCCAATTATTAGAAATTTGAAAATTGGACATGACCGAGCGTAAAATGATATAATTTATAATTAAATTTAAATATTTTAAATACTTTTATAAATCAATTAGTTAATCTTATAAAATCCGTCCTAAGAAGGAACAGTAGAGAGATTGTGCGGTACCTGGTTTTATTATTTTAATAATTTATTTTATTTGTTTTTTGTTATCTTTTTTATCTCCTCGGACCATTGCAATCTGACGCGCATGCCACGTAAGGCCACTCAGCCATCCTGTTAACTACTCTGTTTGCCACGTCAGCTTTCTGTCAGGTCAACTAGTCAAACTAACGTTCTTGTCATTATTCATTACTAGAGTGGTACGGGTGAGACCCCGTTAAGTTTGATAAAACTTTTGATACTACACGCTTACTTCAGTGACCAATTTGAGATTTTTCCCCAATATCATCATCCATTACTACTTATAAGTTACAATTTCGTCTTTTATCTTGGAACACGATTAAGATAATAGACTTAGCTCATTATAGCAATCATTTACCACAAAATATGACTGGTTATTAAATGATTGGACAAGAAATAACTAAAGTCATTTGAATCAAGTCGCACCATATCTATATATATGATAAGTAAATTTCTCTTCTTTCATGGAATTGTCAAAATTATGCGTAAAAAATATTGACCATAAACTTATTAGTAGGGCGCCAGGAGATAGCAGCATGGGCAAATCACTCTGGCGAGCAACCAAACTTTCAACTACCAAAGAACTCTCATATTTAGTTGATTTAAATTAAGGATGAACTCATAATCGCTAAGCACGCATATGGTTTATTTACATGAAGCTGACAAAGATGGGCAGGGTTTGCCTCCTCTTGGCCTCAGGACGATCGATTGTGAATCATAATGCTATAAGCCTACAACTGGTGCTTCATATATTATAAGTCGTTGAAATAAGAGTTTATCTGGGAGGCTACCCATGGAGATGCTCCCTGACAATTGCTTGTTGGCAACAAACTATCCGCTACTTTTTATCGGGAAAAGAAAACCTTATGGTGGGGTGTCTAAGACTCTAAAATGCGGATAAGCTCATGGACCCATTACATATACACAAAAAATCTAGGGTTAATGTCTTTCCTCAATAAAAAAAACCGCGGATAGTTTGCTGCAACAATCAATTGACAGAGATTATAACCCGGCTGATATTTGCCGTTATAAACAAGATACTGGAAGCTAAACCAATCAATTTTATGTCATAAATTGGTAAATAATTAGAACCTAATACTCTAATACTCTTCACAGAGGTCAGTGATTGCTATTGATAAATATATAAGATGATATCAGACTGTGTACAACGGTGATTGCACCTTAAAAACCACCTATCCCAGTTTCTTAATTCAAGAAGCAGTATATGAGATAAACCCTGCAATCCTTGGTTCAAATAACTCTGCGATAGATGGACAAATTCAAAATTTGAAGTTTGATATATTAGAGATAAGTGATGGTGTTTCATTAAAGGATTAATTAAGAGATAGAGGGAGGCGGGTCAACTAGAGCAAATAATGCAGACCTTTCCACCAAATATTTAACCTTAAACATCATATTCTTTAACTCTAACTTCCACTAGTTTCTCCAACTAATCACAAATTCAGTTGCCAAGTTCACAGCTTATACACAAATGACGATTGTATTTACGTTAAATTTATAAGATTAGTACTGACAACTGTATAATAATATGAAAATATATAGAAGTTGTAACTGTAAAGTGACCAGTTCTCCTAAAACGTGAGGGTGTTAGGAGGGCTTACCAGAATCGTATTATATTCTAGCAGTAACGATTATGCTCAATGCACAAAGCTCAGACCATGGTATATTGGTATGCGAGGGTTAACTGTGCACAAGCTTACCTTAATTTTCATTAATAAAGATATTTAAGTAATAATATGTATCTGTCATATTGTTTTTCTATTTGAAATATGTATTTTAAGAAGGAGGTTGCTAGTAGGTAAACCAAATGCTATGTATTGTTGGACTAAGTGGCCTAATAATTTCAATTACTTGTTGAGTCAGGACCTAATGGTTCTAATCAGGTAAATACATCAACTTCACAAAATACATGCTTAATATACTATGGTTTACGTTTATAACAAACGCATAAACTAATCGATTCATTCCCTCCAAAATGCAGTATAAATAACTACCATAATGAGAACTCTAAATCCACAAAATACAACTTTAAACTTTGTTTCATTTCCTCAGTCAGCAGAAGCTGAAAACCACAGAATGGAGACTCTGAGAAATCACATTCTACCTGGCCTTGTTGTGACACTCATATTGTTAACCTCTTATGTTACTGCTGAAACACACTACCATCAATTTGTGGTATGACTTTTAACGATTTGCTGGCTTCCTTTTATTCTTTATATATCTGTGGTATGATGTATTAGCTTTGTTTGATTAATCTCTTCTGTGACAGGTTCAAGCTAAAACAGTGCAGAGGTTGTGCAAAACCAGGAATATTATAACAGTTAATGGACAATTTCCAGGGCCAACTCTGGATGTCAGAAACGGAGATACTCTTGTTATCAAAGTCTTAAACAATGCTCGTTACAATATCACCATCCATTGGTACTAATAAGTTATAAGATCATCTTTTATCTTGGGGCACTATTTGATTCAAGGTTTTGGTTTTACTTATCACCAATTGTTGTTTCTTTGTTTATCAGGCATGGAATTCGTCAGATGAGAACGCCATGGGCTGATGGACCTGAGTTTGTGACACAATGCCCGATTCAACCAGGAGCAACTTACACATATAGGTACACAATTGAAGATCAAGAAGGTACATTGTGGTGGCATGCTCATAGCAGATGGCTAAGAGCTACTGTTTATGGTGCGCTAATCATCCGCCCAAAGTTAGGCTCCCCATATCCTTTCCCACAGCCCAAGATAGAATTTCCTGTTGTTCTTGGTAATCTTCATCAGCCATTTCTTCGATTTCAATATTATAGGCTTTATATACGTTAGATAACGCAATGTGTAATTGATTAAATAGGGGAATGGTGGAACAGCAATATTCTTGATACGATGAGACAAGCCGTTTTTACTGGTGCAGCCCCAAATGTGTCAAATGCATACACTATTAACGGTCAACCTGGTGATCTATATGGATGCTCACGTCAAGGTTTTCCAGAACAAATACTTATCTTCGTAAAAGCTACCAAACAGAACTGAGAATTTTATTTTTATTAAGCTGTGGAACTGTGTTGCAATGCAGATACTACAAGACTTTCAGTCAGCCCCGGGGATACAATTCTGCTCAGAGTCATCAATGCTGCACTCAATCAGCAACTGTTTTTCACCGTGGCAAACCATAGACTAACTGTGGTTGCAGCTGATGCCGTCTACAGCAAGGCTTTTGCAACCAATGTTATCATGGTTGGACCTGGACAGACTACTGATGTTCTCCTCACTGCTGATCAGAATCCTGGGCGCTACTATATGGCTGCACGTGCTTATGCATCTCCGAAAAATGCCCCATTTGACAATACAACCACAACTGCTATCCTTGAGTACAAGTCTGCATCTTGCACTGGTAGAAATGGAGCTTGCTCAAGACCAATTTTGCCACGATTGCCCGCCTACAATGACACCAATACTGTAACTGCATTCTCAACTCAACTGAAAAGCCCTTCAAAAGCTGAAGTCCCCTTAAAAATAGATGAAAATTCATTCTTCACAGTGGGATTAGGATTTGTCTTCTGCAACCCAGGGCCCAGATGCCAAGGGCCTAACAATACTCGATTTGCTGCAAGTATGAACAACGTGTCCTTCGTGCTTCCAAGAAGGACATCCCTACTGCAAGCCTACTTCCAAAAAATTCCAGGAATTTACACCACTGACTTCCCCCCAATTCCCCCAGTGAAATTCGACTACACAGGCAATGTGAGCCGTGCTCTGTGGCAGCCTTCTTTCGGAACAAAGCTTTACAAGCTCAAATTTGGTTCCTCAGTGCAAATAGTGTTGCAAGACACATCAATATTTTCAACTGAGGACCACCCAATCCATCTACACGGCTATCATTTCTACGTCGTTGGACAAGGTTTTGGTAACTTCAATCCAGGCACAGATACCGCCAATTTCAACCTCAATGATCCCCCACAGAGAAATACTATAGATGTGCCTGTTGGTGGATGGGCTGTTATTCGGTTTGTGGCAGATAATCCTGGTAAATTTTAAACATAAATCGCATAATAATTCCAGATCACATTCAATCTAACTATTTTTCTACATCACTTAACTATATTATCCGACTTCTCTGTTATTCACAGGAGTGTGGCTGTTCCACTGTCACATTGATACACATCTTACATGGGGTTTAGGTATGGCTTTCGAGGTTGAAAATGGTGTCGGAGAGTTACAGACCATGGAGCCACCTCCAGCAGATCTTCCCCGTTGCTAAGACTTGAGATTATCCGAAAGCACATTGGTGTTCAAATACTATCTGGATTACAGAATAATATTCGAGACATCTGGGGTTTATCTTTTGTTTCATCATTTGGCTTCATATCAGCTTCCATAGTATAAGGGATCTGAGATTCTTAAGTTAAATATCTGATTTACATTTTTTCTCACCTTTCAATTTCATGTAATTCTTACCAAGAGTGTAATGAATACTAGTCATATATACGAAGAGCTATCACAGTGTTGCATTCAGAATAACTCTCCTAAAAAATATACATGATGAAAAAGCTCTGCCTCGACCTAAGCTGAATCACTAGTATAAACATAAAATCATAACACCTGGAATGAAATCCAGGTCGGGTACTATCAATGTTCTAAAAACTGCAGACCGGTTCTAAGCAACGGAAGCACCTTCCACGTTTAGTGGTTAAACCAACACTTAATCACAATTTTATAATCTCGTGGATTAATTAAATATATTTCAATATTTATATATATTATTAATATTTCTAAATTTAATAATAATAATCTCAATTTATGATATTCTTAATAAAATATTTTTTCTTAATTTTTTCCATAACTATATTCATATTATTAAAAATAATATTCCAAAATTAAAATATTAGCAAGTGAACATCTTTTTTTGACTGCTTAATCCGCTTACTTTCCAAACACGCTTAATCAATTAATCATGCTCTTAACACAAAATCGAAACGCTTTCGACACCGATTTTGCTTGGTTTAAGCGGCTCTTTAGAACGTCCGGCACTATACATGAGCGTCGCGAATTACTATTTACAGAATCATAGGATAATAATAACCCGTTATATATTGCATTGGGCCAACTGGTGCAGGAGCAGGACCAGGGTGCTGAGTGAATATATGACATAATAAATATAGTGATTCAGAGGGAGTTATAACGTTAGTTAAGAGTGAGATTCTGAAATTATTTGGTCCCAGAAGACTCCAGAAATGAAATCCTGGTTTTTTTTTTTATCGTTTTCTTTGATGATTTTGAATTGCATGAAATAATTGAATATGATGATGCTTGTGAAGTACAGCTGGGATTATGATTAAACATAAATATAAGTTATGAGTTGATGATCAAGTTGCAGGCTTGCAGCATACTCCCCGGCCAGGCCACCAGAGAATTTAAGAGCTTCCTAGATTTATTCCGCCCGTTGCATGTCAGTATATAACTTGATTCAGATTTATTGTGCATGCGGACCACTTTTATTTCCCACACATTTTTATCAAATGTACAAAAACCCGTAAGTTGTTGGGGGAGGGCTCATCTATTATGATCCTAACCATACATATTGTGAACTTAAATGTTTTTGTCTGATATGTAAAAGACATTGTCCGGGATCTGGGAATTAGCGGTTAGCTGCTAGCTGATTGAAGTAGATGTTTTAACTAGCTTATTGAAGTAGATGTTTTGACTAGCGGATTGAATTAGCGGTTTCTCGTAAAACTGTTTGGTAAATAGCTGATTGATTAGTTGTTTTTGACACAAACCAAAACCACCATCGATCCCAAAAGGCTCCTCGAAATAGTTTTTTTTATCTAAACCTCTATTTTAATCCGCTAACTACGAAACACTAATATTAACGGATTCTACTGGTCAAACCTCTAAAAACCCTCAAATCTCTAATTTTGTCCAAAACCTCTGACTTTCGGGTCCAGGTTATGGTAAAGTCGAGAGGGCGGACGAATAATCAATCACAGGGGCATTCAAAGGGTTTGTACCATGCATCCGCAACACTGGAAATCCACGTTGGACCACAAATAAATGTAAAATAATTGTTGCAGCCAGCATGTGTGCTGGGGCCTTTAAATTCACATATGGTGGTCAGAAGTGAGCTAAACAGAAGGAGAATTTGAGTGAGCTTAGTTATAATCCGAGGCAATGGATTTGTCAAGTGAGGAAGCTGATATATCAGAGGTGGATGGTTCTGTTGAAGCACATTAGGAGCACAGTAGTATTCCAGAGAATCATGTGGGATATAATGATGATGATCAAAATAAGGAAGCAAGACGAGGTTGGGCTTGTCTTGTAATTGTGCCCTAAAGCGAGATCAAAAGATGCAGTGATTTTAATATCACTCAGATCTTCCGCATCTCTCCCGTACGCTGGTCGACTCAACGTGGACTCATTATGCATTTCTCCTCGTTATCCTAGACCGCGTATGGATCAACATTGGACATGCACTCTTTTTAAGATTATTGTTGTATTCCTCGGGTATGAGACGAGAGTGAGGAAATGGGCGCTCATTTTTTAAGATTGAGCTTTGAGCTCTGATATCATGTCAAATTGCTAATTTTCTCAGAATCTCAAGTTGTTGGGCTGAAGATTTATCAAAATTATGTTATAACTTAAGAAAGTATAGTGTAAACTTCAAAGATGTGGCCAAATTTTACACCGATTTTCAAAAAGTTGGTCAGAGTTCCAAATTCTCTGAAATGTAACCAAATTTTGACTGCACTTTTTAAAAATGTGGCTCCCGTTAAATGTTACTAACGGAGTTACAGAGAAAAGGGTAAAAATAAGTTCCGAATTCTCAGAAAAGTGGCCAAACTTTGGCTCCTTTTCAAAAATGTGGCTCCTGTTAGGCTTCTGTTAGTAACATTTAACAGTAGCCACACTTTTAAAAAATAAAGTCAAAGTTCGTCTATCTTTTTGAGAATTTGGAACTCTGACCAATTTTTTGATGATCAATGCAAACTTTGAACACAACTCTGAAATTTACTCGAAAGTATATATGAATCGACACACATAAAAAAATTCAAAAAGAAAAAGATTTATTATGTTTGATTAGGATGAATGAATTTGAAAAAAATAAAATGGAATTTGAAATAGTTTATGAATTTCATTTCCTCAATTACATTCATAATACGATTACATTCATAATATCCTATGCTTGATATCACACTTCAAATTTAATTTAATTTAATTTCTTCTTACATTTTATCATAACAACTTTGTATTCACTCCATTATTTAAAAATATATGACCTTCGTCTATTATACTCATTTAATTATGATTATATCATTCAATTATATTTTCCCGATCAAATAAACATAATGTTTTGTTTGATTGAGGTGACCGTTTTCAAAAAGAATGAAATTGAAAATAAAGTATTTTATGAAAGATTGTCAAGAAATTTCATTCATTCCACTTCTTAAATCATGTGCTAGATATCATAATTTCATATTCTATTTTCTATCATCTTCAATTTCTTTTTGAAAGTCATTATGACAATTTTTTACTCAATTTTCGTTTCAAAACCTTCATCTTATTTTAATTCGTTTCAAATAATTTTTATTTATTTCATTCCATTCTTCGTGTCAAACACAAGATAAGTAAAACCGTTTTTCAAACTTCAAAGATAACTTTCATCCGGAGTCCGGACTGGCAAGTCAGAACGTTGCTGCATATTTAAGGCTTGCGTGCTGCTGTCTTTGTGTGAGTTTTTTTTTTCTTTTTTTCTTTCTGTCAGGGTCTTTGTGAATTGTGAGGCTTGTTAAAGAACAATCTGGTGGGCGTAGCATCTTTTGCAAGTATCCAGAAAATCTCTGATGGTTTTTGCAATGATAATATAGCTATCAACGTATATCGCTGAATTTAAAATAAAAGCCGTAGTATCCAGGATAAAATATCTAAGTTACGTAAACTAAAATCGAACTTAATAAAAATCGGTCGGTAGGGAACAAATTGACACACGTTTTATTATAAATAAAAGGTAAGTTTTAAAAATCAATTATGTGAATCAGTCATATATGACTTGATATGAACAAACACCAGCTGAGAGCGAATATAAATAAAATCCAAGTGCTGAAAAGGACAACACAATCCTTCACCATATTTTATTATGCACACAAAAAATAACACTACGCCAAATTGAATATATTTGGAAGAAATTATCAAATGTATAGACTCTAAAATAGATGATATCCAAAAAATACTTCCTCTGTTCGAGGAGGTAAAACATGTTCTTAATGTTATTTTTTGACATGCTTTTTTTTTCTTTTCAAAATAGAGTTTTATAATAATTTTTTTAAAAAAAATTAATTCATGAATAAAAATTTGACATCAAACTCGTATTAAAAAATACAATTATAATTCACAAGAAACTCAAAATACATCTAAATATTAAGGGGCTGTTTGGGTGAGCTTAAAATAAGTGCTTCTTGCTTAAAATAAAAAAGTGGAGTAGAAATTAGAAGCAAGTTAAGACTTATAAGTGATTAAAGTGTTTGGGAAATAAGTAGAAGTCCTGAAACAAAAGCTAGCATTCCTAGCTTTTTATAAGTGCTTCATGACTTTTACACAAACGGTACGAAGTACTTCTAACTTATAAATCAGAAGCTGGGCTTTTAAGCCATACCCAAACACCCATTAAATCTAAACAACATGCTTGATGGAGGGAGTAATACTAATACACCTAACGATATGCAATATAAGAAACAAAGACGTGATGAAGACGCAGTTGAAGCGGTCAACATCGGGTGTCTCTTTCTCCACCGTTACTGTTAATAAATTACCACATCCCTCAGTCACCCTCAAATCCTGAAACATAGTTTTTTTTTTTAAAGATAGTGGTCATGCGAGCGCGATTGGATAGCCCAGTGCCGGAGACACTCGGGTTCGACTTTGGCTCAACTCGAAAATTATTACAACAGATACTAATTTGTAAGGCATATAAGTCTGCATTGTAAAAAAAAAAGATAATGATCATATTTATCTGAAATAATCTAGACAAATCAAAACGAATTTGCATTTTCTGAGATCTTTCATTTAAGTTATAATTACCATTTTACCCCAACCATCTAATTTCTGTGTGGAGTTAACATTATTTTGTCTGTGGAGTTTACACTCAAAGCAGCCTGTGAAATTTAATGCATTTTATCAGACCTTCTTACGTTTCCTCGGTGATAAATCAACTACAGTCTAATGCGAAGTATAGCTAGCCAGCAATATGCAATATAGAAACCAATTTTCTGAATAAGCTTAACCATACCAGACTGCATTTAATCGCCATTAACTAGTTCGCCTTCCTGTACAAACTTAAATTACTTACACATAAATGTATACTCACGCAGTTACATACAAATATTTAGAAATAAAAAACCTTAAAAATATGTGGAAAAAGTCAAACGATCTATATTTAAACGACCTGTATTTAAACCACGACGGTCCGATGGAGTAGTTTCGAAACATACTCACCTCCGACAATTAGCGTAGAAAATGTATCTAAACCGATGATCTTGAGAAAGTAGTGATACATAAAAACTTTGAGCCCCTGCCAATACGCACATTACAAAAAGTTAGTCCCGATGTCTTTAAGATCCTCCGCCATACATACAAATATGATATGAAAAAGAAGCAAAATCTTTTAGGAAGTTAAGAAATCAACTACCTGTGCCTGTCACAAAAATCATAAATCGAGCTAAAATAAAAAGTTCCGACAAACATAAATATCTTAACGTGCAATATAAATTAACCATGGATCGTAAAGACCGTAACCCATGTTTCTGGAGCTATGGATGGAGTATGAAGGAGCCGTGAAACTCAGAATAGATAGCGCCAATGTTGTTGATAGGTAGAAGATGATGTTTGGAATGATTCATCCAAACAAAGTCTTATTACACACATGATGCTTTATCATATCATCCTCTACGGCGCTATCCCTCCTGAGCTTTACAGATCCTGCTATACTATACTATCAATGCACTATATTTGGTGTCTATATTTTATATAGAGGGAGAGAGAGAATGAGAGAGTGGCTAATGGGTTCATCACATGGTGGGGGGAAGAAGGGAAGTGTGTAGGTATATATTTATAGGAAAAATCAAACACTTGCACTTAGTTAAAATTGGAGAGCTGGATTTTATTTATTTTGTTTGTTCAATTATATACTCCTCCGTACCAGTATAAGTTCACTATTAGTATACATTTCGAAACTCTTGAAATACTTATAAAGTATAACTTTATAATGCTTTATAATGCTGTTTTAAAAATTTTTTCTCTGGATAAAAGTTTGAACATCAAACTTCTGTTCAGAAAATAATTAAATTAATACTATGTAACTATATTAGAAAGTCTTAAAAACATGATAAAAAGTAACATATACAATTAAATGTGACGGTGAGAAGATATATTGATATACCGGGAAGGATGTTGTATACGTTCAGTTTCGGGTGCTGTTCGTTCGATAAGTTTAATGAGTTAATAATCAATCGACATACTTACATTCAGGCATGTAAATAGATCGGATATTTGATCCGGCCCGATCCGTAGTTAAATAAATGGATATGGACCCTTACTAAAAAAAATCTGATCCGCTAATAATCTGATCCGATAAAGAATGAATATGAATATGGTCAAATCAAATCTGTTAATGATCCGATCTGATCCACGCTTAGCTATATTATATCTTCCATATTATATTGTATTATAATATATTATATCGTATTATAATATATTATATTATATTATTACATGTATAATAAAAAAAATTATAAATGCAAGACAAAATCGTAAATCATATTTTCTTATAATCATGCAGATCATAATTTGTTTCCTTGAGAAGTATCAAGCAACTTTAAATTTTAACATCATTTTATTAGTATATTAATATTAATGAATTGAATTTTAATTGAGTTATATTAACCAACTAATTACATTTTCTTATGAAAATTTGAATTTTACAATTTATTATCTATTTATAAAAAAATTCTAATATTAATATGTGATAATTTATTATTCAATTAGTTTTAAATCAAACTTTTCATATTTCGTATATCTTCATATGTATAGAAAAAAGATATTTGTAATGCAACACATTAGAGTTAAAATGGGTTACGTAATGACTTGTATTTGTATTAAAATATAACATGTTAGAGTTAAAAACAATTATACGAAGGTTCGTGTTTGTTTTCGAGTTGAACACATTGATGAGTTTGTTTATATGATATTGTATTGAAATTTGATAAAATATTGTTGACAAATTGGTTATGTTATCTTTTATGGATATAGCTTTTAAAATATTATTTATCTTATATCAGTTAAGAAGATATTTAAAATTGCATATATATAGTTTTATTTTTAACATCATTATAATTTTTTATATGAAATATTATATGATAATATACTGTAATTAGTGTTTTTAGTATTTGAAACTGCTTAACAATGTAAGAGTAATAGAGCTCCACGTAATGTAGACTTGTAGTTGTAGAGGGAGATTACCAAACCAAAAAATATAATCAAAATTTTGGATTACAAATTATATCCATGTTGGTTTATTATAGTACAGTATAGATTCCATTCACTTACGCATCCTGTGTTGAAGGTTTTATAGGAACAATCAATAAAGTTTTCCAGTTGCATTTTTGTCAATAACACGAGGTTGCCGACTTTATTTTACCGCTTTATTAGTTCCTTTTTGTGCTTGTTAAGTTAAATTTCATGAATTAATATAATTAGAAAAAAATCACTTTTTTCTTTATGGAAGGGTAATACATAGTGCAAAAATATTTATTTCATAATTTTTAGTGGATCTGATCTCCGATCCGAATGGACCAAATATGAATTGAATCGTAAAATATCTGATTCATGATCCGATCCAATTCGAATCCAATAAAATTAAAAAATTAGGATCTAAATTTAGTTAGATACGATTCAAATCTGAACTGTTTACGGAATACACAAACTATCCTAGATTTTCTATGACATATTTCTGAATATAAATGTACACATGTATATTATCAAAAGAATACAGGAAGACTAGAAAGGATGTGTAGCATTGCTCCAACACTCTTCTGAAAAGGCTTTTAACTTTTAAAAGACCTGGCGGGTTTTTTCCCCTTGGAAATTGTACGTCTGTTTTCGTAAAAGCAAACTCCCACATTTTGACAGCTTCTTTAATCCCTCTTTAGCATTTTCCCCTGCTCGGCTGCTCCCCCACCGTCAAGTCAAATCTGCAGCAAACTTATAATCCGTTTAACAAGGAAAACCAGCACGGGATGAAATCCAAAACAAAACCAATGACCAGCTACTTTGCTCCGTTCGGATTTTTGACGAAGGATCATCTTATTCAATGGAACATAACGGCATGTGACTTGAATGAAAATTTTCAAGAATAAAATAATGTGGTTGAAATTTTTTTGAGTTTGATAACTTAATTACAAGTTTTTTGTTAGTTGAAGGACCAAAATATCATTTAACCCATTATTTAGTATTGAATATCAAAATGGTCACCAATAGAGGTCATATGACTTGTATGTTATTTTGCTCATTAATCATAAGAGGTTATCACTTGTATCATCTATAGTTTTTAATTCGTAATTATTGTTAAACATGTTAAATATTATTGTTATTTATAGTAAAAGGCTAATTAGCTTAAATTTAAAACGTAAATTCAAGTTTCAAATGAGACTCCATATTCGATTTTAAATTTTTCTTCTTTATTGATGTTTTAAGAGTGTTATTTTCTTGAGGAATGTCACTCTAACAGATGTGTGTATGTAACATGTATATATTGTTTTAAATAAATATAATAAAAATCAAGAAATATTCAAAAATATGAATAAGATAAATTAATTTCGATGTACATCACTGGTCTCACAGCCAGCCAGGCTTAAACCGATTAAGTATATAGAAACAAAAGAATTATCACCTTTTATAATACGAGTAATTATTTAAAGGGGAGGAGTGATGAATATTGTTTATATTAAGAGACAAGTTCCAAGCTTACATTTATGTAAGCCTTGTGCCACTATCATTTGTGCTGTCGATGTTTATTGAAAAAGTAATTATAATTATGTTTCGGCTTCATTATTCCATTGTCCTCCCGCTTGCCGGCCAAACCTAAATTTCTATCTCAAGCTTCGCTCCAGCTGCAAACCAGGGTCTCCCATACAAGACGAACAAATTCATCTTAACAAGAACTATATATATCACACCATGTGATAAACGAGTAGAGGCTACTATCAATTTAGATTTTAGGGCAATCTTTCACTTGACTACATTTTGGGGTTTCATATCAAAGTTGTCACTCGTCCTGTCTAAATATATCACCTACGCCATCATTTAACCATTATATATAAATCGAGTGGTTTAAATGATATGATTTTTTAATGTACGGTCTAGATGAGATTTTTGAACAAAATAAGTGGCCTCTTTGATATAAAACTCAAAAAAATTATAGTTGAATGGTTAATTTCTAAAGACGCTATTAGTTTAGTGACAAATAAAATTATCATAATACTAGTAATCAAATCTGAAACTAAGTTGGTGGCTTAAAAAAAAAATCTAAACCTAACATTAGTGAGTAAAAGAAAAAAAAAAATTAGTTGGGTGGCAAGTTTCTAAAACACACAATAAGTTGAGTAACAAAAAAATCTATTTTTCCTTATATAAAACTCTTAAATTTAATTAATAACATACACTCCCTCTGTCTCAATTAGTTATATACGTTTCTTTTTAACTGTCCGATACGCATTTCAGTACTCTTATTAAATACACTTCTTTAACTTATTTTTGAGATTTTTTTTAATATAAAAAATATAACATCCAAACTTTAATTTAAGCGAAGAAAATTTTAAAAATAAATTGCACACATATTAAAATCCGTGCCGTCCACCAATATATATTATTCCGGGTAGGGAGGGATTATCGTCTATTTCTAATTATTCCAGATTTATTATGCCAAATATATTTATATTTTTATGTACAATAAACTATTGTGTACTTACAATACAGTATAAATATTCTCCGAAAGTCGGAGTGCCTCGGCACTTGAACCAGTACAACCCTAGTCCACTCTGCTCTACTTAAAAGTGTCAGATATAACTTTTCAGAGTCTTCCTTTTTCACTTGAGCGTTTCTATTCTTTTGACTTTTTCGCCAGTTATGCCTGTGCTCCTCTGCCACACTGTCACACTGCTACTACTCTTTCCATATCATGTACTCCCTCCGTCCCCCTGAGTTGTATACATTGGGGGACGGGAACGCGGCACGGACTTTAATGCTTCTGTAAAGTGTAGTTGTGTAATTTATTTTTAAAATTTTCTTTTTTTGAATTAAAGTTTGGATGTTATATTTTTATTCAGAAAAAGAAAATCTCAAAAATAAGTTACGGAACTATATTTTATAAGAGCATTGAAATGCGTGTCGAGCAGTTGAAAAGAAACGTATACAATTAAATGGGACAGAGGGAGTATACGTTTTCTCATCTGTTCAACGATTTCTTCTATTTTGAGTTCAATACTCTCATCATACTAATTAATTAACATACACTTATTTTTAGTTCTTTACTAATATAAGAAATTTAAAACTCGCTATCAGAACATCTCTAACCGTTGAAAACCTCTAGTTAAAAAGTGAGTTGATATATTAAAATTAAAAAAATTAAACTAACAGCTCGAAAAACTCAACTCCAACCATACGCGGTTGTTGTCTATAATTTTAGTCAATCTTATTTATCATTGAAGCAAAATGTTTTACAGGTTCAGCAAATTTTACATGATGTCTTACAGATCCCATTTAACTAAGGATTATAATCAACGCCGTTGGAGATGCTCTTACACAATTAGAAGGGAAATAAAGAAATTGGTTTTTCTTACCAAAAATAAGGTAGTAAATTCTTTTATACATATTTCGTATATAATTATTAGAGGTTGGGCATAATGTAGTACTAAACCTGAGAGTTATCCGTTGGATGATGCATATCGCAAATGAACTGATACACTCGTGAACGATTTAACGTTTAGTCTGGAAAGAGTTCGGTTAGATATTTTCGATTTATTTATGAATCAAGTTTGAACACAATATCTTAGATCAATTTATTAACAAGCTGAATATAATCAGTCTATAAAATTACATAAATAAATTTAGTTGTTTTATAAAGAGATAAAACATGTGTCTTGTGGTTCCAACAAAGATGGTGCAGTGGTTGAATTCAAATTTCAAGATTCTTGCGGAGAACGTTAGCTAAAAAAATAGTATTATGCACACTGTAAATAAAAATAAGCCGGAGGAAAACAAATGCATGATGAAGCTATTGAGCGAAGTACAACAAGTGAAAGTAAAGTGTGATAAGAAGAGGTCTAGAAAGAAGCGTGTGGGAAAAGAGCGAAAGAAGACAGTACATATGAGAAAATATATAGAGTAAAATAATAAGTATTTTACTCCAATTACAGTACATGATTCCTTCTACTTCGGGCATCTTCTTCTGCGGTCATTCTGACTTGTGACTAATCTATCTATCATCCACTTATCTCATTTCTCCACGGTCACCACTAGAGATACACAAAAGATCTGTTCGGGCCAGATCCAGACCGGGTCAAAAAAATCTGGATTTTTTTATAACCAGATCGGGCCGGGCTTTTTCAAAAACCGGGCCGGGCTAGGCCGGGCTTTTTCAAAAATACTAGGCCTGGTTTAGTTATAAAAAACCCGGATTTTTCAAAAATCCGGATTTTATCCGGATTTTTTTGAAAATACTAGGCCTGTTTTAGGCCCTCGGACCGGGCCGGGCCAGACCAGTTTTTTTTTAGGATCGGGTTTTTCAGATTTTTTTCCGGATCGGATCGGATCGAATTTCAGATTTCAGATTTTTTGAACATCTCTAGTCACCACACTACACAGACTCACACACCACATCTACACGTATGGTAAATTTGGTCTATCGACTTCTTTCTTTATTTAAAGATTGTTAACGTGGGAAAAAGGATTTGTTTTGTCTCTTAGCAAGTCCAACAATACCCTATAATAATATCTTAAATTAAAATTTAAGGTATTCAAGATAAAAATGTAATTCAACAGTGGTGTCTTAAAACACTAAACACACTACATGTGTCTTATTATAAGGCACAACCACACTTGTCCTAAATCATTTTAATCCATAAAATATTCACTTTCTCTTTGTGTTCATACTTGACTTATATATAGTTGTATTCAAATATATTAATATTTTAATATTAAGACATAGATAAGGCATATTGTTGGAATAAATGTATGTGTATAGTATCCTAAATCACTAGGATATTATATTTTATTATATATATAGGGCTTCTACTAAGACATTGTTGGATTTGCTCTTATATATTTGTTACGGTGAAAAAATAAAAAAATATTAGGAATTCTTTTATTCATAGGACGATTAGGAGTTTTTCCATTCGCACGATGATATAGGGTTGAAATGAAGAATCGGGTGAAAAAGGGTACTACTATGTTTCTGTTTCTTTAATGAAAAAATTATGAAGTTAGTGATAAATGATTAATTATGGAAGCTATTTTCTCGTTCTCAAACGGGGAAGGCATTTTCCTAAAATTCATCATTTTTTCTCGCAGAAAAACGGAGACTAAGGGTCTGTTTGGGAGTGCTGTTAAAAATTGCAGTGCGGTCAGAAAAAGTGCTGGTAAAAAAAGTGTTGTTGCAGAAATCAGATAATTGTTTGGTAATTTTTTTGATATTTGTTTATATTAAGTTATAATATAAAAAATATTTTTTGTTGTGAGATTTGATAGTGAAATTTGTAACATCTTCCTGCAAAAGCTGAAAGCAGCTTTTTCCAAAAGGATGGGAGAACCTGCTTTTTCTAAAAGCAGCTTTTGGTTGAAAAACCCCAAACAGTACCTAAAGTTGAAAAGCTTTAGGATGATAAACCCCAAACAGTACCTAAAGTTGATGTTTGTCATCCGGAATTGTTGGGCCGGGGTTTTCAAGTCAGAATAACATAAGTTGACGGGCCGGGCTTGTTGCTTTATATTTGAAGAAAATTAAGATTGGACTGGCCTGGGCGTATTTGTTAAAATGACTATTCGTCGGTTCAAGTTTTTTGTTTCTTCGTCTTACAAATGACGAGAGCAAGAATGATTCAAAAATAAAAATATAAAAAATGACGAGAGCAAGAACAATATATTTTTATAATAGTATTAAGAGCAAATATTATATGTATTCGAAATAAAAAAGATATTGCTATTATTATATGAATTCGACACTTACGGTTACGGATATAGATAAATCCGTATTTGAATTATCCGTTTGACAACCTTATTCGTAAGTTAGTCAGGACGGATCAAATATTTGATTTCCCGCGGATTCACTAATATTGTTTTAAATCAGATCCGAATGATATACATACTATATCTCATTTTTAAGTACAAATTTAGTTAATTCTAAAAGGCCGGACAATCAATTTTGTTTTTCATTTGTCTCCTTTTTACTTTAATAATTATAAAATGGGACAAAGACACAAAAAATAAAAAAAAAAGAATTCTTATATTTTATTTTCACTGGTACTATTAATGGATTAAATTGTCATCGGACTGTTGGACATTCGTTTCGGAATATCTCTATACGATTTTTTTTTTAATTTTTGACAAATATGACTTATAACCGTACAAGTGAGTATCTATTCTGATAAATTATCGGGTGAACCAGGGTCGAACCGAAGACAACACATGATAAACTCTCGATCATTTGAGCTATCCAACCGTGTTCTACGATATTTTTTTTAATCAGTAAAATAGTGATTTTTGATTTTATAAAAAAACAAAGAAAGGGGTATAGACGAAAAATGAGAAAGGGGTAGGGGTGAGCAAAACCGAACCGGAACCGAAAAACCGAACCGAACCATGTAAATTCGGTTCGGTTCGGTCCTAATTTTCTGAAAATTCGGTCCATTCGGTCCGGACCGAATAGACCGAAATAAAGTTCGGTCCGGTCCGGTCCGTAAAAAAATATTTCGGTCCGGACCGAATAGACCGAAATATATATGATTTTAATTAATATTTATATTATATATCTTATATGTTATAATTATAATATCTAATTTGTAAATTTAATTATATCTATGTTTAATGAATTGGGGGTGATTAATTAATATGAAAATTTTAAAATAAAAGATGAATTTTAGTTTTATTTATAATATAATTTTTTATTTTAAAAATAATTTCGGTTCTTTCGGTCCGGACCGGACCGAACCGAATTATTTTGGTTCGGTCCGGTCCGGTCCATTATAAAACTTCGGTCCGGTTCGGTCCGAAAAAAATTAAAACTTCGGTCCTCGGTCTATTCGGTTCGGTCCGGTAAAAATGCTCACCCCTAGAAAGGGGGTAAAAGGCAGATAGGAAAACAAAAGCGTGGCTGAAACAACTCCTCTGCCCAAGGCCAAGATATTTAGTTGAATATTTTTGATTATGGAATGATACTGTGCATATAAATATGAATCCATCATGTAATCCTCCTCAAGCACCAAAATGAAATCCTCCTCAATGGTCATGAATGCTGCTTCATTATCTCTAAATTCATTATCTCTTCAGCCACCAAGAAGCTCACTTTCAACCACCACTACAACTTTACAGCCCACCAAGAACAACAGCTTGAAGCCCATTATTGTCACCGGCAATCCACCCACCTATGTTTCCGCGCCTGGTCGTCGTATTGTTGCTGGTCAGTTCTTTCCACATTTCTCATTCTTACGATTTAGTAGAAATTATTGTAGGTTTGTTTTTATTGTGGACTTATGGTTGCTGGTAAAATGAAATTTGGGTATTTGTCTGAATTGGGTTTTGGCTGACCCTTTTGGTAAAGTCGATTAAAGCAGAGCTAATTGTTACTTGGGTCAGTTGGGTGATTGGTAGATGAATAATACAAGGGTGGTATATTAATTTGGTCTTGGCAAATTTAAATGATTAACGAAAATGAGTTATACTTTTGGAAATTCTTGTAAAAGTTGTAAGTTATTATTTGATGGGGGAGCTAAAATGAATGGCTTTACAGGCCCTGATGATATCAGACGTTTTATCCAATGAAGTTAAGTTACTGGAACTATACTTGCATGCTTTTAGTGTTAACAAAATAAGTTTGAGTATGGAGTATGGCACAGCTACGATTTAAAATTATTATCTCGTTTGATGAATTTAGCCGTTTATGTGTTCATTCAATCCACTAAAGATATCCAAGTATATACGCGTTCGTGCTGGCTTTCATGATTCTTGGTGGTTATGAAAGTGTTCGTCTTATATCTAGTGTAACAACTCTAGAAGACTTGCTGTATAATTTTGCAAAACTTAATAATCTGTTCTTAATTTCAATCATAGATTCTTCTTGACGTCTTGTTTCAGCTTGGAGATATATTATTCTTGATGGAGCTTTGTTTTTTCTGGCTTGCTGATTTTTTTTACCCATCTTGCATGCTTTTATATAAATAACTCATGTAGTTGGGGATCTTCATGGAGATATTGACAAAGCACGTTCTGCATTTGAGTTGGCTGGTGTACTCAGTTCTGACGGGCAAGACTTGTGGACTGGTGAAGAGACGGTATGTACTTCTTCATATTGTGTAGGCTTACTTCAATATTCAAGATCACAGTCTATGATGGCTGCAAATATTTGTATTTAGCATCACATCTTCCTTTTTCCTTTTCTGATACATGCTTTGTTGTACAACTGTATATAGTAAGAAAGCTGTTTGAGTGGAGTTCCTATAACATCACATGTGAATAAAGAGGTCACTTGTTGTCTTAACTCACCTTGTTTTTAAAAGTTATAGTTTATTTATATTTTTGTGATCAGGTGCTGGTTCAACTCGGAGATATACTTGATAGAGGAGAAGATGAAATAGCTATTTTGTCATTGTTAAGATCATTGGATACCCAGGCAAAAGCTCAAGGTGGAGCTGTGTTTCAGGTTTATGCTACTAAAACTTAGTCCAATCTGCTAATGCATAAATTTGCTGAAAGTTTAGTGAAAGATGATCATGTGCATTTCTATGACTATATTGTGTGTTAAGCTAAATATATGCTATCTCGCAAAGCTGATAAATGTCATGTATGATTTAGGTAAATGGGAATCATGAAACCATGAATGTAGAAGGAGATTTCAGATATGTTGATTATGGAGCATATGACGAGTGTGGGGACTTCCTTGAGTACCTAAATGACTGTGAACATGACTGGGAAGAAGCTTTTGTTAGTTGGGCCAGTATATCTAAAAGCTGGAAAAAAGATCGAAAAATGTCTCAAAGTCAATGGGGTCCTTGGAATCTTGTAAAGGTATGTAAATACTGAATCCATACATGCTTGTTATTTATGCTCTAGCAAATACTGATTCTTTTATGGTCCAGATCATGTAGCTAGTGATAATCTGGTGGATTTCTAAGACAAATTATTATTGTTTTGGTCATCATATATCATGAACTACAATAGGAGCCCTTTGGAAGACAATATAATCTTTCTGGCATCTGATTAACTAATATTCCCCATAACCTGCAGAAAGATAAGTTATGGCACTCTATGTAATGTCAATGTTAAAGTTCATTCCTTGAATAAACTTTAAACAATACCCATGATTTCAGTACGTGGAAATAGAAGAAGTTAAAACTTAAATTTCTGACCGACTCGGAGAACTCATGGATATAAATCATACATAAACAATCATGTTAGGACATGTCACACATAAATCATTCTTTTTCACCATATGACTCATTGCCAGCACAAACATCAACCTAAAGGTAAAGTGTACATCTCACTCTCACCTTGACACCTTGTACCTCAGATAACATATATGAATCTATGTTTCATAATAGTATACAAATCCAACAAGCCAGTTTATCTGTTTTATTTAACATATCATGTTAGGACTTGTAGCCACCAGCATAGCATCCCACGGCAGCCTTAAAATTTAAGCATGAAATTTTTAATATTAAGAATGTTTAATAATAGTCGTTACGAGTACTATGCTGTTTTGCCCTTAAAGTGCCGAAATCAAATCAGACACCCTGGTTTTTTTTTCCTACGTTATGATCTATTATTATCAAATTGACTTGCCAACATTATCAACTCATAGAACTATATTAATTAGGTTATCATACTGTGTGAGTGGTCCAATTTTAAGAGGTGCAAGTCTCAGGTTCTGTTATCTTGTATAGAAGCACCAGATACGTGTTTTTTTTCCTTTGTTGCTCTAGCTATTCTCATTGAGTTATTCAAACATTAGGACAGCGACAAAAGGGGGTGATAGCAAGATCTGTTCTCTTTAGGCCAGGAGGTCCTTTAGCATCTGAATTGTCAAGGCATCCTGTTGTACTTAAAGTTAATGATTGGTTGTTTTGTCATGGCGGCCTTCTACCGCACCATGGTAAATTTTTATTTTTATTAGTCCCATAGAAATCTATAATTCTTGAAACTAGCTCATGGTTCTTGTGGTACTATTGCAGCTGCCTATGGTATAGAGAGGTTGAATGATGAGGTCTCGACTTGGATGAGAGGTCTTAGTGAGAGTGATGACGATCAGCAACTCCCTTTTATTGCCACTAGAGGATATGACAGTGTTGTGTGGAACCGTTTATACTCTCAAGATTTAGGGGAACTGGAAGACTATGAGATTGATCAGGTTAGTTAAATTTCTTAGATTCTATTAACAAACTGGGGTAAATTGTACACAAAATCAATTATTATGAATAGAGCTCAAGAGTAACCAGATAAATAAGCATCACATGTATTATTTTCTTGTAATAAGCTCAAGAGACTTGCAGAACTTTTCTTGTTTAAGATCATTTTGGCCGTAACCATTGTATTATTTGCTTTGTGCTGAATAAATGGTAAGTTCAGGTAATTGATCGGAAACCTGTCAGCATCGCTAATTTGTGTATAGTTCCACTGCTAACTATATTATTGCACTGGTAAACTTATAGATTGCAGATATGTTGCAGCTTTTGAACTTATATATAAATATTTAATTGTATTCTTGTTAGATCCAATCTATTCTTGAAGAGACTCTGCACGCAGTAGGTGCCAAGGGAATGGTGGTTGGGCATACTCCTCAAATTACAGGAGTAAATTGGTGAGGAACCACCATTAATTTCCAGACAGTATCATATTACATGTTTGGGCTTAAAGAGACTTGATGTTTACAGATAAATCATATATGAATATGCATAGATTCTCTCTCTTGGTCTAATTAGTAAATTGTTGGATAATGGTGCAGTGAATACAACTGCAGTATATGGCGCATTGATGTTGGAATGTCCAGTGGAGTTCTTAATTCAAGACCCGAGGTAAACTGACAATTGACCACTGAACCTCTTATATTTCACTTATTCTTTTACTATTTAGTATTATTCAGCAAGATAATTGAAACGTTTAAATTAAAGTTATTCGTTGCAAACATACTTTGACAACAATGTTAATCATTATATCAGAAAGAAAAGAAATATATAATCTACATAATGCAGGACGTACATGGTATACATGGTTTCTGAAACTTGAGGAATTTGAAACATAAAATGCATCTCTTTAAGAGCTTACACACCTGCTGTGATTGGATGAGTTGTGTTTGACTCCCAGGAACAAAATGAGTAGTAAGTTCAAATGTTAGATTCAGGCTGACAGGAGGGACGAGAGCTTAAAAGAATGAGGTTGAGAAAACTAGATAGAATGTCTGAGGGTTATAAGTTAGATTGTGATGCATTTTATGCAATAAAATAGATGCGAGGAATAGGCATTATGTACAACCGTTAGCAAATGAGTTTCTCATATCTTTTACAAGTTAGAAAGTAGAAGTTGGGATGCAGATACATCTTGGTTAATTAGGTTCCTCATTCCTGGAATATCTTTTGGCAACAACACAAAAAGCATATTTGTTTGTGTTGCTTTTAGAGTTTTATAAACATTATTAGTGCACCATTTCCTTTCATAATCCATGTAACAAAGTTAACAGTAATTGTGTGCAACTTATAATTACTTTGATTTACAATATAGACCATCATTTCATTCTAATAGGTGGTAGGCTCCAATATGTGTGTGTGTCTGTTTGTTTGGCTCCCTACACATGCAAACCCTTGCATGTGATGTGCTTAAAATTAAAGTTTCATATGCATCTGCAGGTTCTAGAAATTATCGACAACAAAGTGAGAGTCATGAAGACTCGGTGTGAATCTCGGAGTGAACTTAAGGTTGCTGAGTACACATAGACAGTTGCGGACCTTGAGGCAAGGTATGATGCAAAATCTGTCCTTATGTTTCATGAACTTCTCCAATATTACTAATTTAGGGATCCAAGATTAGGGAGTTACTTTTGCATATTCAAAGATTACAGAAGCTTACTCACTTTCATACCATAAATGTCATGGTTCACTTAAAAAGGTTCACTTGTTCCTGAAATAGGATATAGTTACTATTGTCAGTTTCTCGGAGTTTGGTCCTGTGTATGAAATGTGTAGCATCAAATCTACAACTTCATGGTGTATGAAGTTGTCTGTCTCCGGTGATGTCTAATTGTCTATTGCATAGACTATTTGAAAGTTAAACTAAGTATATTTTGTAGAATTATCACAGTAGCACTTGTATGACCTTTTTGTCATATGCTATTCCAGGAAATATACCCTCAAGCTGTTTACTGAAATATAGCAAATAAATTGCTGTACAGGGCTTGGCAACTTAAAGAGTGTAGAAAGGAAGAAAAAGAACATATATATGGTGCAGTCTACAGTACAAAGCTAATCGATTTGTGATACCAGATTCTTGACCGAAACTTGGAATGCACCTGAGAGCAGGCATCTTGGGACTATTAGTAGCACATATGTACATGCATAGTGAATCAATTATCAATAGATGTATATATTGATGTAAAGGTACAACAAATTTGCAGCTTGTATAGCTGCTGCTCAATTCTTGGTCTCAGTTGTGAAACTCATATTGCACATTTTATAATTTCAAATATTGAATATAAAATGTTAAACATGAAATTCACCATGAAGTAAACATGTTTGAAGTTTCAGAATGATCTTTCTCTTGTTTCAGTTGGTATTGGATCCCCAATGTTTCTTACTCTTCAATTTCATTTTTTCTTTAATACTTTGATTGGTCAAGGATACGAAAGCCTTGCAAGCAAATTTCACACAAATTGGCCACTTTCCACGCAAAATTGTTGATTTTCGGTGATAAATATAAGATTTTGTTAATTTACGATGGACTTGAAAAGTGGTCAATTTGAGAGCCACCGGCTTGAAAGTGACCAGCTTGGTACTTAGAAATTTGTGAGTAGTAAATCTGAAATTTTGTCAATTATATAATGATTAATTTTATACTTAGCCCTTTTAAAATCTAAATTTTAGAACAATACTTAAAAAAGTAACGATTTTTAAAAATTTCAATTTTTTTACGCAAATACTTATTTCTAAATTATCTTTGACTATTTTGATTGCTGTGGTGATTGTATATGCAAGAATTCATCACTATTAAAAAATAGAAGATAATTAGAATCATTCAAATTTATAAATTTTAGTTTTTAGTGCTCAACATGTGCGCGTGAATTTATAAATTTTGATTTTAATGTTTAGTATGTTTATACGCGGAAAAACTTATTTAATATCGGAAAGTTTGATTTTGTGACATATCCAACGTCTTCAGCTGTATTTCGCCCCCACAAATATGAACAAAAAACATCTTCGTAATCTCCGTCCACTTCAATACGTTACAAACACACTTCCATTACATATAACTACAAACCCAGTTCTTGAATGCAAGCTGCCAGTTTCGTGCCTCTAAACCGCTTGCACAGAATCAATTGTTCATCTCATCTTCTCAAAATGGCCTCTTCATCTCTTCTTCTCCCCTCCATTTCTGCCCACCCCATCTCGTTTCTTGATTCTTCAGGCTCTTTGAAAAGCTCCGCTTCTTTGTGTTTCAAAGGGTTTGGTACTAATGGTGGGATCAGAGGGCTAAAGGGGTGCAGAAATTTGGATAAATCTAGGGTTTTTATGGGGGTCCCTCAAACTACTACTGTGGACGATGCTTTGTTTCTTGGCTTCAAGCCCACCTCAGCTTTTCTGTTTCCTGGCCAGGTCTTGATTTTATTTTTGTTTTTCTGAATGTGTAATGTGGTTTTGTTTGATTGTGAATCCTCTCTTGTTTGTGTGTTTTATTGCTAGTTCTTGATTTCTCTTTGCATTTCGGAATTTCTCAGTAATTGTTTCACGGGTTGTTTGGAAGAAGAATGTATTTAGTTACTTGTTTTGAAGATAGTTATGTTTAAGGTGTTATGTGTTGTGTGCTGAGAAATATAATTTTGGTTAGTTATGAAGGGGGTGGTAATACAGGTTCATGGTAGTGTTGGTGAATGTTTGCGTTATTGGGATACTTGTTGATTAGATAAGATTGGGTGTCCATGGCGGTGGGATGCTGTGCTAGTCAAGCTGGTGATTAGTTGAGGTGCGAGAAAATTAGGCCCGGACACCTGTTATAAAAAAAGTATAATTTTCTAATAAAAGAGTTATTGGGGTTATTGAGTTGTTTAGTATCATATCTCAAATTTTGTTTATGTAAATCAATTGTAATCTGTGAAAAGTGGAACAGTTTTATTGGATATTGAATACATTAACTGATAGATACAAGGTTTTCATGTTAAGCTATATAGCAGAAGTTGATGATTTTTGGCCGAAAATTATAGGATCTGGTTTGTTATATCTTTTATCATGTTCTTGCAGGGTGCTCAAGCTGTTGGAATGGGTCTGGAGGCTCAAAAGGTACCTGCTGCTGCTGAATTGTTCAGTAAAGCAAATGAAATATTAGGGTGCGTATAAACATTTATTAAGATTACAATAAAATCTTAATGTTATGCATAGCTTGATATTGCTTTTCTCTTTCAATATTTCAATTTTTTACCTTTACCAGTACTTGTTTGTTAGTTAACTAGGTTAAAATTTACTGGAAGCGAATAGGAACTATTCCATTTAAATAAATCAATGATTTACTTGGTACTTATATGCAGGTTTGACTTATTGGATGTTTGCATTAGTGGACCGAAGGAGAAGCTAGACTCCACTGTTTTGAGCCAAGTATGCTGCCATATACTTTCACTAAATGTTTTTCTGTTCTTTATTGATTTCAATTGCCATTACTGCACACTATAAATAAGGCCCAGTCATTAAAGTAGTATTGTACAGACTCTCTGCAGCATATTGATAAGAGTAATTAAGTGCAAATTAACTGGAATTGCAGGTTTAGTCTGATATTAGCATTGACTCTGAGCTATTTGGCATATTGATGATGGCATTAGATTAATTAGTTTATTGATTATATTCTTCTGCAGCCAGCAATCTATGTCACCAGTTTAGCTGCAGTTGAGGTACTACGTGCCCGTGAAGGAGGTCAGCAAATTATTGATTCTATAGATGTTACATGCGGTCTAAGTTTGGGAGAATACACTGCTTTGGCATTTGCTGGAGCTTTTAGGTAGGTACTCAATTTCTAATGACAAGAATGTTTATGATTTTTTTTTCATTAAAAATCTTTACCTTATGCTTCAAAAGAATTCCAATGGACAAAAGTTTACAGTTGTTCAAAGTCATTTTAATTCAACTACCTACATGTGAACCTCTCTTTTACTAAATGAAAGTTGAGCTCTATATGAGATTTTCTGCAACTTGATACAGTATGCACAGTCTTTATTTTTAGCATTAAAGAGAGGCTCTGTTCCCGTGACAATTTAAGTACAATACACTCCCATTTTATAGCAGTTCCTACATTCTTTAGGTTTTTTGCATGTTAAATCAATTTATGAATAGATTTGATATGTTTTGTACATATTACATTGATATGCCAGTCTATTTTTTGTGATCATTCGGTCTTCTTATGATTTTCTGGTTCCACTCTTTAGCTTTGAGGATGGACTCAAGCTGGTAAAATTGAGGGGTCAAGCCATGCAGGTAGATAACCTGAAGCAGTTCTGTGTCATTTGCTAAACTGTTCGATTTTTCATATCATTTCTGCTTTAATACAGGAAGCTGCAGATGCTGCTAAAAGTGCCATGGTTAGTGTCATTGGACTAGATTCCGAAAAGGTGCAACTTTTGTGTGAGGCTGCTAATGAAGAAGTAGAGGAAGCAGAGAAAGTTCAAGTTGCAAATTTCTTATGCCCAGTAAGATTTATTTATTTGTTTGCATCTAGAGATAGTGAGGAAATCAGGAACTAAGGAAAATGTAAATGCTGACTGCGAGGATGGTTGGCTATTATTTCTTTAGGGAAACTATGCAGTATCAGGAGGAGTCAAGGGGGTGGAAGTCTTAGAAGCTAAAGCCAAATCTTTTAAGGCTCGAATGACGGTACTTTGAACTCTAGACTTTTGTTGTTAAACTGATGTTATGCTTCCAATGCCTCATCACTTATTTGTTACTTTTGCAGGTCCGTCTAGCCGTTGCTGGTGCTTTCCACACCAGTTTCATGAATCCAGCTGTCTCAAGATTGGAAGCTGCTCTGGCAGCAACAGAAATAAGAGTCCCAAGAATACCTGTTATATCCAATGTTGATGCACTACCACATGCAGATCCTGAAACAATTAAGGAAATATTAGCTCGTCAGGTAAAATATCAAGTGTTCTGTTGATGCTCACTATTATTTAGTTTACAGTTGTAGCATCATTGATTCATTTAAATGTTGGAATCATAGGTAACTTCCCCTGTTCAATGGGAGGCAACTGTAAAGACTCTCCTAGGCCGAGGTGTAAAGAAGAGCTATGAGTTGGGACCTGGAAAGGTAAGAGTTATGCTTTCAATATTTTAAGGCAACAGAGTTCTTAAAATATCTTGTAAATGATGTTGACACTTACATTTTCTTCATCTGTTCTCACAATATTTTAGGTCATAGCTGGCATTTTCAAGAGAATGGACAGAAGTGCTGAGATTGAGAATATTAGTGCATAAGAAATGTATGATAATATGTTGTTACTAGCACCATCCCCTCAAGCAGTGAGCTGGTTTTGTACCGTTTAGTCCCTTGAGATTCATCAAGAGAGAGATAGAGTCAAGTGGCTAGTTTGAATTTTTTAATTTAAGTCTTTGTGTTGAACCATCTTAGAAACGTCCTCCTTGGTTGCATGGATGATGTTGTGAAGGGCTAAATAATAATTTGCTTAATTTAAGTAATTCGGCAATGTATTGACTGATAAATTGTGATGATGTTCTATTAGCTACATTCAATTATATACTGGTTAGGCTTCTGGCAGCCATTATAAAATTTTGGGGATTTTAAGTGTTGGGGCTAGAGGCAAGTTTTATCTTGCTAGGACATGGTAGCAAGTGTGCATTCATTAACTTCAGAGCCCAACCAAATATACTAGAACCTCCATTAATAAATAATAATACCAAGTAATAAAGAATTAATAAATTGAATAGATCCAAAAACCAAATGCACCAGCCGGGAATCGAACCCGGGTCTGTACCGTGGCAGGGTACTATTCTACCACTAGACCACTGGTGCTGCATGTTCAAACTACAGGAATTAAAATACAGAAAAAAGGCAGCACAACTCCTCTTTATGAGTCTCCATCAACTTGGTAGCAATTGATATAAATCTAATAACAATAACAAGGCCTACACAAAGCACATGTATAACTTATCAGTCTGACTGGGGTTTTGGTAATCTGACAGGAATTTTGGTATAAAAAATTGGGGAAGATTAAATTATGCTAGCAAAATGGAACTTCCTTACAGAAAAATGAGGACAAATAAACTAAACCAATTGGCTGATATGTACTAAAAATTTAAAAAGGTATACAAATTTTAAGCTAAAGCTCTCTCTTATCATCTCCAAGACTCCAATCCCAGCTATTCTCTGGCAATGCTGAGCTGCTGCGGCATGTGAAAGGCTTAAGAGTTTTTCATCACCCATCTTCTATTGGTGTTGTTCTATTTATCAATCAAACAAAAGTATATGCCTCTCAGGTGATTAGCTCGTGTTCTTGTTGCTCCTACTACTATTGAACTCTTGGAAAAATGATTTTCCAGCTTCGTAGGTAGACCAGCAGATTGCGGCAGCAGGAGCATGGAAGAGCATTCTCGGCACCCATCCTCTCATTAAGCCATGATATCCATCCTTTTTTACTATAGTTCTGATAACATCTGTTATTGACCCACTTATAAATCTGTCACATCCACAGACACCCTGCACAAGTATCAGCTTAATTTGAGATCACAATAGATGAACTTTATAGCATCAGATCAACAAGCCTAGGATAGCAACATCATATTTTAGTAACTTTACACAGATACATGCCAAAACATTACATGAAGAGAACTCTAGATTAAGGAAATATAAAAATATTTATACTGAAAGTAATAGTGTTACATTAGTTGTTTTCAATAACCATGCAAATATTGTTTTTAGGAAAAAAGTGAATACTAATTTATCAGGTTAGGTCCTTTACAGCCGTGTCATGCTGCAGTTCTCCATTATAATTCATGGTCTATATATGTTTGGGCTTATACATGAATATGTGGAGTAGAAAACTGCAGATATCATCGTTAAATAAGAAGAATAGTACATCTTACCAAATTTCAGACTTATAGCTTGTCTGCAGAGCTCCTAATGATGGTCAGACTGCAATTAAATCTATAATAACTGAGAAACTCATTTGGTCTTTGCACCTATTCAGCTGGCTAAGATGAATTTATGTGCCAAGCACTGGATATTCATGAACAACATCTAGTACCCTCCATAGTCCAAAGTCTCCTCCACTTCCGGTTGTCTGTGGCAGTAATTTAGTAGTTTTTGTAGAAACCTATTCCGTGTACGCATTAAACTTTGTGTGGCAGTAAGCCATTTTAATTTTCTAAAACAGATACAGATTTGTTTTACCAAATAACGCTAATTTGACCACCTTGGTTTGAATAGAAGCTAACATGATTTGTTGTTTCAAACATCTTTAGATATGTACATATTGAATTTTTTTAAATTTATAGTTTGACACTTTACAAAATTCCAGGGTCTTTGTAGACTCAAAAGTTATGCTACAGCATATATTTTCAATAAACTCGTTCAAATTTAATTTTCTTTATCTACATGTCAAACTTCTAAAGTAAATTAACGCCGACATAATTTGTAGAAGTCCTACCAGGCTACTATATTTCTAATCACAAACCAGAAGAAATCTTATAACCTTGGCACCCAACTCCAAAAAATTATAAAAATTGCTGTCAAACTCATATAGTTCTTAGGTTTTCAAATAGCTACAACGTAAAACATTAACATTTTCAATATAGAGATAATTGAACTGAATACAACAACACATTGCACAACAGCTATTACCCCTTTCCTCTAGGTAATAAAAAGACAAGAGTCCAACCCTCAGTTAAGGAACATGTGAGCGAGTCTATGATTGACACAATCCTGTACAAAACTAAATACAGAGACAAGATTCAAGATAAGGGATGACCAAGTAAGACTAACAATTACACTACCTAAACAAGGTTTACTGTTAAAAATGATTCCTTTACCCCAAATTTAATAATAAACAAGAATACAAAATCATTTAAACGACAGAAGTAACTAACTAAATGATGCCACACTTATATTGATTTACACATCAACACATCATATACCATAGCATCACAGATAAACGTTAAAAATAGAAAAAAGAATGAAATTACCTGACACTGCAACTGAGTCTTAACAACATCAAGGGGAGTTGTAATTGCAGCAGCCACCGCCCCAGCAGCAGCACCCGCAGTAGCATGAACAACAAAACTCTCATCCTCACCACTCTCCTCTTTAACCTCAATTAACCCTTTTTTCACCGCCTCATAAGTAGCAAAATGGACAGCAGTAAACGGTGCATTCATCAAAACAGTAGTCCTATACGAAGCATAAAACCCCCTAAACCCTTCTTCCCTAAACACTCTCCCAACACAATCCAACACACCCGAATACGGACTATTCCTCATCTGCAACCTCTGTTTAACAACATCCATTGGCGTAAACACGGCATCACTAGCAACAGTAGCACAAACACCAGACAATGCATGTACCAAAGAATCATTATACCCAGACCCCAAAAACCTAGTCTTGCAATTCTCATATACAGAGAAATAAACCGCATGAGCCGGGCCAGCACCGAGACCCATTGCAGCAATGCCACGGTAGAATCCACCAAGACCCTGAGATCTAAAAATTGAAGTAAGAGCATGGCGAATTGAAACCGACTTAATTGGGCACGAATTTAGGGTTTGCATCTGGGTCTTGATTGTGTCAATCGGGAACATGGACATGTGCTCAACCATTCCGGCGATCGAGCCGGCGATCATGAACTGGTAGAAGTGAAGGCCGTCGTGCGAGGGCGGCGATACGGTGGTTTCTGGGTGGTAATTGGGCGGGTTCGGAGCGGGTAAGAGTTCGGGTTTCTGGAATTTGGGGGCGTTAGTAGCCATTAAATTAGGGGTTAGCTTAATGATCCTCTGCAATAGTAATAGACTAACAGTACGGATGAAATTGTATATGGAGCGGAGAATATTCAACTAGTTTAAGACAGAAGGCTTCCAAGATGCTTGGGCAGTTCAAGTCAAACGTGTGATCAACCCCTGTTTTTATAGTTTCTGTTCAAGTCCTATTCTAAATTTGCTATTTATTTTTATTTAACATATAAATTTCAATAATTACCAAATTATTTATTATGTGTAAATACATACATAGCCTCATATTTGTATGAAGAAACCAGATTAGCATTACAGTGCACTTGAGGTTCTGCTATTCATAGGGAGCTTGCTAATGGCTCTGAGATTTCGTTATGTCCCTTAAGAAAGCGTAAATTGCACTATCAGCTGATCCACCTTCTGCAACTGCTTCTTGCGAGATCTCCTTGAGTGCTTTCACTCTTGTCCTCAATTCTTTTCCTTCAGCACTTTCCAAGTCCATAAACCTCTTTAAAACCTCTGCAATTTCATTGCTTGTTATCACTGTTTCAAGTCCGGTATCATTCTTTACTCTCCAACCAATCCCCCAACCGTCCACAATCATCTTACTATTCGGGACTTGATCCCATCTCAGTGGTGATGTTATCATTGGCACACCAGCAAAGACTCCTTCTTTCGTCGAATTCCATCCACCATGAGTCCAAAAGCCCCCCACGGAAGGGTGGCACAAGACCCTCAGCTGGTCACACCATGGCACAACCATTCCCCTGTCAGAATTACCGCTATTAATTTTAGAGGCTTCCACGCGTGTAACCCATAAGTAATGCACACCGGCCTCATGAATTCCAGCAATGATTTCTTTCAGCTGATCATCATAGACGGAAAGGAAGCTTCCCTGAGAAATGTACAGAACAGATTTTTCTGCTTGATTGTCTAGCCATTTGATATAACCAGGGGCGCCTTGGTCATTGTGAAAATTGTGTTTGATCTGGAAATAAGGTATGGCAGGACCAATGGTGTAGATTGGCACCGACAGCTTGCTTCTGAGAGAATCGATGACTTGTTGTTCAAGTTCGGAGATTAAAGCAAACACAAGATAGTTTGATTTTTGTGCACATGTAGCAGCTTCAACACATTTGTACAGGACTTCTTCATGATCTTTTACATAGAATGAGGTGGGAAGATCGAGTATTCGTGTTGATGGTACCCCAGGTATGTAGTCTATCAGATTATCTCCTTGTTCTGCAAATATATATTTAACATCATAATAGTTGGAAAATGAACATAATGCTCATTGTTAACATAAGCAATCTTAGTAATCAATCTTTCCAGAATTTCGTTTTCGGGAGTAGTAATATACTGGCATATCAGTTGCATTTGAGTGAGATTAGTCATGATCTGCTGTCTAATTCTCCCTTTTTAGTTTATTACTCCCTAACGACTAGACCTCTCCCATATGTGTCATTTGTTTCTATGCAAAAAGCTAAACATTCACAAGAGAAAAAGATGTTTAATAATGATACATAAACCTTATATAGAAACATGCATTTTAAAAACAAACAGATACAACTCAACTAAAATCGGGCCTCTTTCAGATATATTTGTTTTTATTTTTTAAAATGATGCAGCCTGCAATTTAATAACTTGATACAATTATATAATAGATAACCTGCAAACTGAACTCACTGGTATGGAGAAAGTGAATGATTTTAATCTGAAATCCGTAAATTTGCAAATATTTTATAAGAGAGAATAAAAATAGAGAAAAACTTGAACAAGTAGAAGCATGTACTGAACTGACCTGATAAATTGAGTACAGGCAAATGACCGTTCTGACAGAGAAGATTATAATGCAAGTACATGGAGAACACCGTGGCTGACATTGCCCAAAACGCGGCTGTAGGTATATTCCCCTGTATACTCAAGGCCCAGTTTAAAATTGCATCGTATAATATCACCACTGGCTTAGGCTGAAGCCCCTCTATCACCTGCTCAACAGCAGTTTTCATTTCTGTAAACGTAGCTTTTAGGAAGCCCGAATAATCAGTGGCACGAACCAGCTCAGAAGGAATGACATTGGGGATAGTTTGGAACTGCATATTATCAGGTGGCTTGGTACCAGAGCTTAAGAAACCAAGCCATTCCTCAGTAACAATGAAGGTTATGAGTATATCGGGTTGCTTGGTTGCCAGTAGCTTACAAAAGTTTATCATAGGGTTGATGTGGCCTCTGGCAGGAAACGGTATGGCCACCAAGTGAGCAGTGAGAGCTTGCTCCAAGTCTAAAATTGATCCCATGGCTGGTGAAAAGGAGAACATTGCATGATATAAAGAAAGGGAGCCAATATATAAGCAAAAGATCCTCCAAATGTGTTACAGAAGAAACCAGAAGCTACTGGTATGAAATATGGACCATACATTGTAAGATGAATTTGATGTTTACACAGCCCCTTTCACTTCTAGTCAGTAGTTGGAAAGAGAACAACGACACCGGTCCACTGGATGAAACACTAACAATAGATAGAATTTCAGGTAACAATTAATACTAAATCTATGAGAGTTTGCTATATTTCGTGTAATTCTAAATTTATGAGAGTTTGCTATATTTCGTTCAAGACATTTTCGTAAGGATGAGGAGTTCAAGAGACAATCTTTCACACTCTTTTACCACTTCTTTATACTTTCCTCAATATGCATGCACTTGAAGTTTTATATATCTTGGCTGATGGGCTGACAAAAGATTTTTGTATGAACAGCTTCTGTCTAGCTTGTTTAACTATATAATTGACTCACCATGGCACAAGTGCAGAACCAACCCTTTATCTAAACATTTTGAAATAGTTATCTAAAATAGTGCGCGATGATAAAAATTAAAACTACATGTCTACTCCCACATCATCAGAATAAAAATTACATGTCTTCTCCCACATCATCATTGGATACATTCACAATAAAGGTTACGATAGATAAGTAACTTGCCTAGTGGTTTTAATATTTTGTTATGTCCCTAATGAAAGCATGAATTGCATGATCAGCTGATCCACCTTGTGCAGTAGCTTTTTGAGAGTTCTCCTTGAGTTGTTTCACTCTTTTCCTTAGTTCTTTTCCTTCAACACTTTCCAAGTCCATGAACCTCTCTACAAGCATAGTAATTTCATCCCTTTTCATCAGTGTTTCGACCCCTGTTTCTCTCTTCACTCTCCAACCAGCCCCCCAATCGTCAACAATCATCTTACTATTGGGAACTTGATCCCACGCCAATGGTGAAGTTATCATTGGCACACCAGCAAAGACACCTTCTTTAGTCGAATTCCATCCACAATGCGTCCAGAAGCCTCCCACGGAAGGGTGAGATAAGACCCTCAGTTGGTCACACCATGGCACAACCATTCCCCTATCAGAATTACCACCATTAATTTTAGATGCCTCTATGCGTGTAACCCATAAATAATGCACACCAGCATCATGAATTCCAGCGACAATTTCTTTCACCTGATCATCGGAGAGAGAAAGAAAGCTTCCCTGAGAAATGTACAAAACAGAGTTTTCTGCTTGATTGTCTAACCATTTGATATAACCGGGCACACCTTGGTTATTACATGTAGTGGATTTGATTTGGAAGTACGGTATGGCAGGACCAATATTGTAGATTGGCAGTGAAAGCTGACTTTTGAGAGAATTGATAACTTGTTCTTCAAGATCAGAGATCGAAGAAAACAGAAGATGGTTTGATTTTTGTGCACATGAAACAGCTTCAAGACATTTGTACAGGACTTGTTGACCTTTTCCATAGAATGGCGTTGGAAGATCAAGAATTCGTGTTGATGGTACCCCAGGAATGTAATCTATCTGAGTTTCTCCTTGTTCTACAAACACACATTTAACATAATATTGGAAAAATGAACAGAATGACCATTGCTGGTATATCAGTAGTAGTTCTAATCTAACTAGTCATTAAACTTTCGACATTTCAAATATACCTCATGTAGGAACAAGTTGAAGAAAGCAAAACTTGAACAAGTAGAAGCAATGTGTGAAAACTTGAAGTTAAGCAATGTGCACATGTTCTGAACTGACCTGATAAATTGAGTAGAGGCAAATGGCGATTTTGACAGAGAAGATGGTAGTGCAAGACCATGGAGAACGCCGTAGCTGACATTGGCCAAAACGCGGCTGTAGGAATATTCCCCTGTATACTCAAGCCCCAAGTTAAAAAAGGATCGTATAATATAACCACTGGCTTAGGCTGAAGGCCCTCTATGACCAGCTCAACAGGAGCTTTCATTTCTGTAGAAGTAGCTTTGATGAAGCCAGGATGATCCGCAGCACGAACCAGCTCAGAAGGAATGACATTGGGGATAGTTTGGAACTGAATGTTGTCCGGTGGCTTGGTCTCAGAGCTTAAGAAACCGAGCCACTCTTCGGTAACAATCAGGGTAATGAGAAAATGAGGTTGCTTAGTTGCTAGCATCTTGCAGAAGTTTATCATAGGGTTGATATGGCCTCTGCCTGGAAATGGTATGGCCACCAAGTGAGCAGTGAGAGCTGCTTCCAACCCTAACGTCGACCCCATTCTCGTAAGTTGTAAAGATCGATGAGAAATCAGATGATATTTAGGGAGCTTATATATTGGGAAATTCCATTTCTTCGTCATGTTTCCTCAATCTTCATCATTAAAAATTTAGTCTCACTCATTTTTAGTCACTATTTTCTCGTACAATTTTCTTTCTTCATAATTTATTTTTTTTATAATTTTTCATTTCATTCTTTCCTCGTTCCAAATTTTATCAACATCGAGTCAGGAGTCTCCCTGAAAGAATCCAACTCCAAAATATTTAAATGAGCTTGGTTACAGAGCAGCACACTTGACAAGAAAGTGAACAAGTTAGCTCTTTATTGGTCAAGATCGCTTCTCGTTTTCTTAAAATCATGTTACTTTGGCTTTGATAAACGTAATCTTTGCCCATTGTCATAATATTAATGCGTGACAGCCCCGTCCCCTTATTCCACTGAATCTTGTTAGCAAATACAATTACACTAATTTTCTAAAAACCAGATCACCATCAAAATTGACCAGGAACTTAATTAATTATTATCAATCTTGAGGTTTAGAAAAAACATTAAACTGAGAAGGCTGGTGACTAATTGTGTGCAGGCAAGATGTTGCTGATCAAAGCATCAATGGCATTCTCAGATGATCCACCTTTTGCTGTAGCTTGGCGACAAATCTGCTCAAGTTTTTTCGCTCTTTGCCTCATCTCTTTCCCCTCATCACTTTCCAAGTCCATAAACCCCTTGACAAGTCTTGAGATTTCAGCCCTTGTCACCAATACTTCAACCGCTGTTCGCCTCTTGACTCTCCATCCAGTCTTCCAATCCTCCACAATGGTCTTACTATTTGTAAACTGATCCGACAGTATAGGCAACGTGAGCATTGGAACACCAGAAAACACGCCTTCTTTGGTAGAATTCCACCCACAATGTGACCAGAAACCGCCAACAGAAGGATGACACAGGACCCTTAATTGATCACACCAAGACACAACCAGCCCTTTCGCGCTATCAATCACAGAAGCTTCCATTCTTGTTGCCCACAAATAGCTCACTCCACTATCAAGAACCCCTGCAACAATTTCTTCCATTTGATCACCAGAAACCGAAAGAAAGCTCCCTTGAGAAATGTACAAGACAGAATCATTAGGCCGACTGTCTAACCATCTGATATAATAAGGGATGTCTTGATAATTATCAGCAGAACAGCTTTGTTTGATTTTGAAGTAAGGGATGGCAGGACCAATGGTGTAGACAGGCATGGAAAACTCGACTTTCAGAGCATCAATAACTTGGTGTTCGAGCTCATAAACTGAAGTGAAAAGAAAATACTGTGCCTTTTTTGCCTGTGAAAGGGCTTCAAAAAGTCTATGAAGGATATCTTGACCTCTACCATAGTATAGTGATGGAAGATCTAGTACGCGTGTTGGAGGAACACCAGGGATGTAATCTATCTCAATATTTCCTTGCTCTGTATTTAGTCAAATGCCAAATTTACAAACAAAAAACCAATATAACAGTATAACAGTATGAATGTGGAGATTATGTAATTTCATTTTTAACTAACCTGACAAGTTAGTTACCGGAAAGTGGCCATTTTGCACAAGGAGATGACGATACTGGTACATCGAAAACACAGTAGCAGACATTGGCCAAAATGAAGCTACAGGAATATTCATTCGGTTCCCTACTTCTGGGATCCACATTAGAAAGAAATCGTAAATAATCAGCATAGGCCGCAAAGCCAAGTGGTCAATTAGTCGTGCTACATGCTCTTCCATCTTCGTTAATGTTGCTTCGAAGAAACCTGAAAAATCAGCAGCACGGACCAGCTCAGACGGCAGGACATTAGGAATCGTTCCAAAAGTTAAGTTATGTGGCACCTCTTCAGAGATTAACAGCCCATGCCACTCCTCAGTAACAACCAAGGTTATTATTATATCAGGTCGCTTGATAGCTAGTACTTTGCAGAAGTTGATCAGAGGATTAATGTGGCCTCTGCCCGGAAATGGTACAGCCACCAGGTGAGCCGTGGTAACTGGTTTCAAGTCTGGCATTGGTCCCGATGAGTGTGGAAATGAGGAGATTGTTTGATTTTATTTACTTACAGTGACTCTGTGAGCTTGTTTATCGAGTTCCACTTGTTGTGCAGTATAAATTAATAATGAACAAGTAGTTGCTGAGTATCTGCATATCTTCTCGTTTTCTTCAAATCATGCTGCCTTTGCTCTAATAAACGCAAACTTTGGCGTTACCTATTTGTCTGTTTGATGTTATCCAAAAGATACATTTAAAGTAAAGAGTTTTCATTAAAAAATATTCGATATGCTCTTGATTCTCAGCACTGGCAGGCGTTTAACATAAGGGTAGATGCAGACGAGGCCCGTGCCTAAGGTATCAAGTCTCAGAGCAAGCTCCTCAATGGCACTGGGACAGTCTTACTAAGCATACTAATAACTTTGCCTCAGACATCAACAATATAACAAGAATTGAACAGACTTGGTCAAGGTATCGAAATTCAAAACATGAAAGATAAACTTAATCTAGAGCAATATTTTGCAAGGGCAGATAATCATTTAGAATAAACAAGTAATGTTTTGCTTTCGACAAGATTAATGTTTTCAGTCTCCTGTAAAGGGAGTTAACACAAATAAACTGATGATACTGAAATTTATTCGAATAATCTGGTGTTCATCTGGCAAACATGCAGAGAAGCTTAATCCCTGTCCGATTCCAAAATGTCCTGAATGAAAGCATCGATGTCATTCTCAGATGATCCGCCTTCTGCAGTAGCTTGGCGAGCAATCTCTTCAAGTTCCTTCACTCTTTTCCTCATCATTTTCCCTTCTTCGCTTTCCAAGTCCATAAACCTCTTTACAAGTCCAGCAATTTCGTTCCTTGTTACTAACTTTTCAACTGCAGTTGATCTCTTGACTCTCCATCCAGTCTTCCAATCATCAACAATGGCATTACTATTCATGTTTTGATCAAAGATTATAGGGAAAGTTAGCATTGGAACACCAGCAAACACACCTTCTTTAGTAGAATTCCAACCACAATGTGACCAAAAACCGCCAACAGAAGGATGACACAAGACTCTTAACTGATCACACCAGGGCACAACCAACCCCTTCTCACCACTAACCCGAGAAGCTTCCGTTTTAGTTACCCAGAAATATCTCACCCCACTATCAAGAACCCCAGCAACAATTTCGTCCAATTGAACACTTGAAACAGAAAGAAAACTCCCTTGAGAAATGTACAGGACAGAATTATTAGGCTGATTGTCTAGCCATTTGATATAATGAGGGGCATCAATATTAGTCGACAAGTTTTGTTTGAGTTTGAAGTCAGGGATTGCCGGACCAATGACATAGACAGGCATGGAAAGCTCAGCTCTCAGAGCATCGATGGTTTGTTGTTCAAGCTCGTAAAAGGAAGTAAATAGAATACACTGTGTTTCCTTCACCATTGACATAGCTTCAAGAATTCCAGGCAGGATTGCTTGACCACTTTCATGAAATGATGAGGGAAGATCTAGTACGCGAGTCGAAGGTACACCAGGAATGTAATCTACCTCATTCTCTCCTTGCTCTTTAATCGAATTCAAATCAAAATGAGGAGACAAAGCACAAACTAAATTATCAAATGTACAAATTTTGTTGCAATTTTAATATATAGCAAGTATAAAATTATTGCAAATCATTTCAAACTAACCTGACATGTTGTGAACTGGGAGATCACCATTTTGTACAAGAAGATGATGGTGCATGAACATCGAAAACATCCGAGCCGACATCGGAGAAAGTGCAGCCACCGGGATATTCCTCTTGTTCCCTAGCCCTGGTACCCAAGACAGAAAATAATCGTAAATAATTACCAGAGGCCTCGAGTCCAGCTGGCGAATCAAGCACTCCACCGGCTCTTCCATCTTCGTTAATATTGCTTTATAGAAACCCGAATGATCAGCAGCTCGAACCAGCTCAGATGGTAAGACATTAGGAATGGTACCGAAACTAATGTTAGGTGGCAGCCCTGTTTCGGAGCTTAGAAATCCTAGCCACTCCTCAGTGACAACAAAGGTGATGAGCCAATCAGGTTGCTTGGAAGCTAGTTGGATGCAGAAGTTCATCATGGGGTTGATGTGGCCTCTTCCAGGATATGCAATCGCCACTGCGCGGCGTTGGATGGATGGTGGGGAGTCTCCGGAAGTAGAGCCCATTTCAGACGAAAAGTAGGATGGTCTGCAGAACTAGTTGTAAATTTGAATGCTGAACGTCAGTTTTTTTGGAGGTTTGTAATCTAACGTATCTTCAATTGGATTTGTTCCAAATTTTCTTAATATAGTCGGACCTTAGTTGGCAAACATTAATTAGATACAGAAGTTTAAACTACCTCAATGAGGAAATGAATCTAAAGAGAGGGGCATCCGAACGAGTCCACCATTAGCATCCGAACGAGTCCAATACGGGCACCCCATTAGCATCCGAACGATTTCAATAGACCGTTAAATAGGATGTCATGTCAAATGACGTTAGCACCCTTACTGAAGTAAAAACATAATCAATGCGCATGGTTCCTCCTCAAATGCTTGTAGCTTTCGAGGAATGTAAACTCTGCAAAGAACGTGACTATTCCCAGAAGAAGGTCCGGATACTGTAACCTCGCCCGAGAGTACCATGAATCCACTAGTGTCAAGTCTAGTTCTCATCGCCCTTGTTTTCTTCCTTTATATTTCGGAGATGATTAATTACAAAAATTGAACAGAAGAGCATCCAGGTTACAGTTAAGCGACTAATTGTTTGTTTCTTGCTACGTAGTCATAGCCTTCTGGCTATAGTTCAGCCATGGAAATAAATTTACTTCATAGATAATTATAGAAAAATTTTAAGAGTAGAATTTCAGATATCTAAACATGGAGCTGACCAGAACATGGGCAATTTAGTATTAACCTTAATAGTTTATTCTTAGAAACAATAACTAAACAATTACCATTCGAATAATCTGGTACTATTCTGGTAACAATTAGGCAGAAAATTTTAATCTACTTTGGTTTGCAAAATGTTGTCGATGAAAGCATCAAGAGCAATGTCAGATGATCCGCCTCTTGCTGTAGATTGGCGAGCTATCTCCTTATATTCTCTCACTCTTTTCCTCACCTCTTTCCCCTCATCACTTTCCAAGTCCATAAACCTCTTTACAAGTCTAGCAATTTCATCCCTCGTCGTTATTGTTTCAACTGCACTTCGGCACTTCACTCTCCATCCAGTCTTCCACTCTTCCACAATAGTTTTACTGTTTGTAATTTGATCCCACATTATAGGCAAAGTAAGCATGGGAACACCCGCAAACACACCTTCTTTAGTAGAATTCCATCCACAATGTGACCAAAAGCCGCCAACCGAAGGATGACACAGAACCCTCAACTGATCACACCAAGGCACAACCAACCCGTTCCCACTACTAATCCGAGAAGATTCCATTTTTGTTACCCAGAAATACGTCACTCCACTATCAAGAACCCCCGCAACAATTTCCTCCAGTTGATCACTAGAAACAGACAGAAAACTCCCTTGAGAAATGTACAGGACAGAACCATCAGGTTGATTGTCTAACCATTTGATGTAATCAGGGACATCTTCATCTTCAGTTGAACAATTTTGTCTGATTTTGAAGTAAGGGATGGCAGGACCAATGGCATGGACAGGCATGGAATACTCAGCTCTCAAAGCATCAATGACTTGCTGTTCGAGCTCGTAGACAGAAGTAAGTAAAAGAAAATTTGTTTTTTGCACCACCGAAACACCTTCAAGAGCTCTATGTAAGATAGGCTGACCTCTTCCATAAAATGGCGTGGGAAGATCAAGCACACGCGATGAAGGCACTCCAGGGATGTAATCTATCTCATTTTCTCCTTGCTCTAGTTTTAAGAAAACAACACATCAAAATTTATATAATAAATATAAATTTTAATCAAATTATAGTCAATTTAACTAGTCAATAAAATTGACATGTACTCAGGAACAGACAGAGTAAATGCAGGGGAGGACTGATTCATATCTTGGAGGCACGTAACAAATTTTCGGAAAGCATTTGTATATTATTAAATTTTGTAAAGGCATTTTTATAATTTTGTAAAGGATGACCAAATGAAACAATGTCACTCGTGCTTCTTACTAGATTCGTCTCCGGGTATATACATTAACTAGACAACTAACCTGACAAATTAGTTACTGGGAGATGCCCATTTCGCAATAGGAGATGATTGTGCTTAAACATCGAAAACACAGTGGCAGACATTGGCCAAAGTGAAGCCACAGGAACATTCCTCCTTCTGCCTAATCCAGGTACCCAACCAAGAAAAACATCATAAATAATTACCACAGGCCGCGAACCAAGCGTGTCAAGTAATTGCTCGATTGGCTCCTCCATATTGGTTAGCGTTGCTTCGACGAAGGCCGGATGATCAGCGGCTCGAACCAGCTCAGATGGTATGACATTCGGAATGGTGCCGAAACTTATGTTGGGTGGAAGGTCTGTTTCGGGGCCTAGAAATCCTAGCCACTCCTCGGTGACGATAAAGGTGATGAGGAAATCGGGGTGCTTGGAAGCTAGAAGCATGGAGAGGTTCATCATTGGGTTGATGTGGCCTCTGCCGGGAAATGGCAGCGCCACTACTCGGCGGCGGATGGACGGTTGGGAGTTGGGTGTTGTGAACTCCATGGAGGAGATATGATATTGGGTACGATGATGTGCAGGGGTCGTGACTTTATAAAGTTTAGTGAGCAGAAAAGCAGGTGCGCGAATTTAGTGAGCAGGAAAAGCAGGTGCGCAAACAAATCATATCTCGATACCCCAACAAAAATAATAATTTCACAGCGACCTTCCCAAACAAACTGGGTATCCAAAATATTAGGGGTGACAATTTCAGGCAACAGGTCGTGTTCGTGTCAGCAATTGGGTCAATTTCGGGTCAAGCTAAAATTATTAAAAATTGAATAAAATTGAAAATTAAAGTTATTAGAAATGAAATTCTAATTTCGGGTCATTCAGGTGATTTTCGGGTCACTTTCGGGTTTCTATCTCAGTAAATCGGGTTTCGGGTTGAGTCGGGTTTCGGGTCATGTCTGATATTGTCACCCCTAAAAATACTTGTCTAGATATAATCAAATCAAGTTTTTATACAAGAATATATGTTATTTAATTAAAAAAAATTATAATGCAAATTATATAGTTTTTAAAATTTAATTTCATTCCCAAATTTTCTTTAAATTATTTAAAAATAAGATAATTTTTAAAACTAAAAATACTATTTTATAAATTTAAAAATTAGATATCAACAAGTGTATAGACGTAGTGAAAATTATATGTTTTGCACCTTTTATTCTTGTTTTGAAATAAACTTTTCTATTTTTTAGATAAAACATATAAAATTATTTTCATATCAAAAAAATATATATTCATATAGCTCAAAATGGATGTAAATTTTAAAAATGAGAAACATACATTATATCTAAAAATTAATATATATACACATATATATATATATGTATAATATTTTTATTATAAATAATAAAATATGTCTTTTATAGTTTATTCAACTTTCAAGAAGTTATAATTATATTTACTTTATTAGCTTAACAAGTAAATTTATTAAAATCTACATTTAAAAGAAAAATAAAATAATGTAAATATAAAACTAAACTAGTAATATACTTAATATAATTATTATAAAGGAGAATAGGTGTATAAGTTTGAGAAGAGGCTGATGTGGATGAAATATAAATGACGGGCTTTCATTCAAATAGATGTCGGTGTCATTTGGTTCGAGAGTGGGTATGAGGGTATGGGGTTGGAATGAGGAATCGGGTTAAGATGGTATGGGGTTGAGGTATCATTTTTAATATCATGTGTTTGGTTGAGTGCTAGAATGAGCACATCTGATTTGAAATATTTTTAAGTGATTAACTATAATTAATTTAAAAAATTTTGAAATAATTTTTTATTATATTTTTGAGTCATCAATTTCATTTGGCACTAATAAATTGAATTTAAAGATATAAATAAAAATGAAATTAAAGAAAAAAAATTTGATTTCTCGCACCTATGTTTCATACCCACCTCCTCCCCTGGGTATGAGAATCTCATACCATGTAGGTTTGAGGTATGAGTTTGAAGCAAAAAAAATTTCAACCAAACATCATGTATGAGTTTGGAATGAACGAAACTTATAACTGATACGAGAAAAGCATGAACGAAACGACCGCATAGCGTGCTTATTTTTCTGTAGATAAAAATATATCTAACAAGTGAGGCCATTAGAGTAATAAACATGCAGCTAACTAGGTTTTATAGCTGAAGATGCTCTTGTCATCTTGCTATACATATTTAATATATATAAAAATTACTTCGATTTACCGATACAATCACATATATGTACCTATACTTGGGATTATATGTTAGCTTGGATTCTTTCTCGTTTACAACTTAATTAACTTGAACTGTGTCGGACCGATCTTTAACGAATACATACACTATCAACTTACAAATTCATAACTAGGAACTAGCTTTAGAACTGCATCGTATGTGCATATATATATCCTAGTGGCAAGCATCAATTATAAATTGATAAGTCCATTTACTTTTAATGTCAGAGACAGCACCGTCACTTCCATTTGTGATCAATAAATTAGGCAACGTTAACTACACTTATACTCTAAATCTCACATGCATGATCCAGTTGACTTCCTATCATTTTTCTCACATTCTTAAAGAACTTCGTTCACACTTTTGTTTTTATATTGTAATTAACTATCTCTTTATATCCCATATCTCTTTACATGCAGTGATGCATATAGCGTCTCGAACAGACTCATAATGTAGATTAGATGTAAATAAAGAGGAAACGGGACACGTAAATCATGTTAAATTAAGAAAGATATGAATAAATATATATAGAAATAGTTGAGCATTTCTGTAAGATTGATTCGACCTAGCTAGCTAGTTATGTCCAGAGAGACTCTCTCTTAGGAGGATCTTGCATGACAATATTGCTAGTAGGACCGAAATTAAGGTACTGCTGTTGAAGGCTATAGTCGAAATTATTTGTGGATAGATGAAGTGATTTGTCATCAGGGATCATCATCATCTGTTGTGCTGTAATTGGTATGTTGGGCTGCTGACTTTGCTGCTGCTGCTGCTGCTGCATCTGTAAACATAATATCTCTGCTTCGGCGACTGCAAGCTGCATTTGTAGCTGAGAGACTTGAGTTTGCAAGTAGGATATTGCCCCCACGCATCCGTAAACCGGGTCTCGCAATCTTGCATTTGCTTCGAAGACTAAACTGCTCACTGCATCTCCCCTCTGTTCAACTGGAATCTCCTGCAACAGATATAGCCATGTCACAGAGAGAGAGAGAGAGAGAGAGAGAGAGGGAGGGAGAGGGGGAGAGAGAGAGGGGGAGGGAGAGAGAGAGAGAGAGAGAGAGAGGATACCTGCAACATCTTGCTGACATTGCTAGCACCAAAGACTTTGTGAACAATGGCAAACTTATGAGGGTCATGAGGAGGGAAGTAAGGAGCAAAGATGCAGTCCTTGGCACAGCGGCGTCTCAACAACTTACACGAGGCACAAGGCGAGGCTCCTACCATGTTAGTGTTGTGATAACTGCTAAATATACACAACCAGATTGAATATACTTTTACGGAGGAAATCAAGGAGAGCCTTTATAGGAAGAAAAGGAACAATTGGCTTGCAGAGCAAAAAGTATGGCTTCTTAAAAGAATGACAAGATTGTAGGGACATATAGAATGCTTCATTAAAGTATGAAATGAATCAATTGTATACAAATTAAATCAAGAAGCTCATTAGACAAATACTAACAAGAAGTCGCAAGGTTGTGTGGAATGAGAGAAATTTGAAATTCAAGTACTCTGAGTTTGAAGAAAACTTTAGAAACACTTTGAAATTTACACTCTAGGACAATTGCGACTTGGTTCTTACAGCAGCGTGCAAGGGCAATACGGACAACTTTTGTAATACGTACAGCAGCATTGTGAGGTTGACCACCGCCTTGGCGCGTGATAGGATGCTACGTAGGTTTACAAGTCTCCATGTTCTTGTTTGACTCTTCCGGTATTAATATGTAGGGGTGGCAATCGTTTCGTTTCGTATACTTTCGTTTCGTGTATTTTCGTGTTTCGTGTACTCAAAGGTGAAACCCGTATCCGCCCGTTATTAATTTCGTGTACCTAATTTGAAACCCGTATCCGTTTCGAATCGTTTCGTGTATATTTCGTGTACTTTTCGTGTATATTATATATAAAAATATTAATATATTTTTTAATCAAAAAATGGATTTAATATATATTTTCCTTTATAAATTTAGTAAATGTGAATGATATATATTATACTTGTATACAATTCTTTATAAATTTGTTAATGTATCTACAATATATATCCACACATACATATAAATATATACTTTATACTCAATTATATATTTAATATATCATTACATATATATAATAAATATAATCTACAAATATTTCGTGTACTTTCGTGTATTTCGTGTACCCCAAATGAAAACCCATATCCGACACGAAATCTATCGTGTAATTTCGTGTTCGTGTACTTTCGTGTTTCTTGTATCGAAAATCAAAACCCGTATCCATTTTTTTCGTGTCGTTTCGTTTCGTGTTAGCGTGTTACGTGTCAAATTGCCAGGCCTATTAATATGTACTCCCTCCGTCCCCCTGAGTTGTATACATTGGGGGACGAGGACGCGGCACGGACTTTAATGCTCCCGTAAAAAGTAGTTGTGTAATTTATTTTTAAAATTTTCTTTTTCTGAATTAAAGTTTGGATGTTATATTTTTATTCAGAAAAAGAAAATCTCAAAAATAAGTTGCGGAACTATATTTTGTAAGAGCATTGAAATGCGTGTCGAGCAGTTGAAAAGAAACGTATACAATTAAATGGGACAGAGGGAGTAATCTCATCTCATCTATTAATACTATAAAATGCTACTCCCTCCGTCCCTCGGAGATGTACACGTTTGGAATGGACACGGACGCTAAGAAAAGTGTATAAAATAATATAAAGTAATGAGAAAGAGAAAGAAAAGTAGGTAAAGTGGTGGGACCATGCATATTTAATTGATAGATTTGAAAAAGTAGATGGAAGTAGGGGTGTCAATGGAGCGGATATCCGGTCCGACCCGGTCCGATCCAAGAGCTAACGGAGCGGATATGGATCACCTAAAATAATATCCGATCCGAAAAAAATCCGATCCGGAAAATATCCGATCCGATATGTATAGGATATGGATTTAATACGATCCGATCCGAAAAAAATCCGATCCGACTTATATATATATATATGTGTGTGTGCGCGCGCGCGCGCGCTCTATTAAGATATTACATATGTAAATAAATAAATAAAATTAAATAGCATTTGAACTTGGATAATTGAACTGCATTAGTACAACCTATTTCAATTTTAAGTTTCTCATATTTTATTAGAAAATTTGTAATATATATAAATTAACGTAGTGTTTCTCAATCCTAAACTCCCGGAATTTATTAAAGACTTGTAATATTTGAACAAGTGTATTTTTGTATTTTAAAACACTACATTTTGAATTTATAAATTTTTATTATAAGTGATTCCAACAAATTTTTATAAGTGAAGAAATTTTTTTTTTGTTTAAATATAAACGGAGCGGAGCTCCGATCCGAAAATCCGTGATCCTACGGATTAGGATATGGATCACACTCTAAAAAATTCGGTTGAAATCCGATCCGAATCCGAATCCGGTAAAATTAAACGGATCAGGATATGGATCATGTCTGATCCGATCCAGATCCGATCCATTGACACCCCTAGATGGAAGTAGTGAGTGAGTGGGATTTTTATATTATAAAAGTATACTCTTTTGGGAAAGTTTTGAAATGTATAGAATTGAATGGGACATCCCGAAAAAGAAAATGTATAGAAATCAGAGGGACGGAGGGAGTACTAGGCTTAGTTGTCAACTACTGTATGAATGGAAACAGGAAGATATAGTATATTACTGTTATGTGTATCTCGCAAATTCGCCACACCCTTAAACTTAATTAATTAAAAGAAATGTATATGTGTACACAATTAAACATACATGTGTTTCTTACAGAATCTGAAATCTCGTTTGACTTTCAGTTTTATTAAAGAGACAACAAGTATATATGAACATTTCCACCCTATCTCACAGTCAAATCATCTTCACATTTTGAAATTTGCATTCGATGTTTAGACCAGCTAGCTAGGCTGGTGAGTAAGTGAGTACAAAGTTTTTTTATATCACGAATGCTGGAGAGATAATTCTGTAATTTGAAATATTTATTTAAATAATTATAAGATTATAATTAATTTATACATGTTATAATTTTACCTAACACCGCGGTCACTTGTATAGTTGTATGAAACCTAAAGAGGGACGAATTAAATAAAATTTGTTTCAGAATGATTAGGTAAATTATCTAGAATTTTTGTTTATTCTACTTCAATACTAATCTCGAGTAATCCAACTTAGGTACATCATGAGTTATATCAGTTAATATTGAAGTAACAACGATTACTTAAAATATGAACAATTTTTTGTTGTGAAAGGTGAGTTTTTAATATATTCACTAATGTGTCATACTTTTTTTTCGATAAAAAAAATAAAGTATAACAATAACTAATTTGTTTGCCGAATATCTTTCTGGAAAATTTGTTAAGAATTTTCAGATTCATGAACTCATTTTATATTATATAAATGGGTCCTTCTAGTGTGTACAACTCCTAATTTTTTAGAGGTCGTTTGGTAGATCGGAAATTAGTTAGGTATTTAAAATACCTATGAAGTGTTCATATATGCAGTTGTTTGGTTGACTTAAAATACAGTAAGTTGAAGTCACCAGGAAGTTACATTAGCTGGAAGTTTCATTAGCTGTAGAACGTAGGAAGTTACTTACTCCCCCCTCGGTTACTCAGACTTCCTGCATCACGCACCTAATTTAAATTTTTTGTAATATAACATAAAACTACATAATCCACTCTAAAATAATATACTAATACATATAATATTAATAATAATTAATTAAATTTAAAAATTATAATTATAATTTATTTATTTATTCATTATGTGCAACTTAAAATATTATTGTGGGACACACGTAAATTTAATGAAAAAACTTAAATTGTTCTAAAATAATATATTGACACATATAATAGTAGAAATAATTAGTAAATTTCAAAAAATTATAGGATTGTTATTAGTATTGTTATTTTATGTAACTCAAAATATAATTGTTAAATTGTATTTCTTCATTAACAAAATTATAGAATATGTTCATTTGATCTAATAAAATAATAAAAAGAAAATGACAACATATTAATAATATTATTTTGTCAAAATCTTATAAATATCAAAAGTCAGGAATAAACTGAATACTTAATTTGTTTAATAAATTAATATGTAAATAGTTATATAAAATATATCTTAGGTCAATGTTATAATAAGAAATAATAATATATAAAAATATTGATCAAATTATTTTTATAATAAATTAAAGGATAAAAATGTTATTCAAAATTTATTAATAATAAATTTAAAATTTGGTTAAACAAAATAATGAACATAATTAGTATAGAATTCACTTTTATCAACCAAATATGTTTATTAGATTTCTCATATAATTTTGTCAACCAAACATGTTTATTAAACTTCCTAGGTAGTTTTTATGGAAGGGAAGTGTAAATATCTCTGGAAGCTACTTCCTACATCCAACCAAACTAGCACTAGTATTTTGATTCTTTTGAATTTTCATGCATGTAAGAAATTATTATTATTATTATTATTATTATTATTATTATTATTATTATTATTATTATTATTATTATTGGACCAATAACAATACGACGCCTACCTAAAAGTTGTTACTGGTATGGGCCCTCGGCAGGAAAATCCGTATATAAATTCACTACACATATATACTCCCCACCCAAACTCATATTATTCATAACTTGTAGCCCAGCCCAATTTATAATTCATGTGGACCACACAGTATGCAGAAATAAATAAATAAAAGTATAAAACGCTAACTTATAGCCCAAGACAGCACAAGACCTGCTTTCTTTTCCCTTACTCGATGATCTTACAAAAATGTTATTTATGGCGGCACTCTCACCTGTTATCTTGTAATTTAAATACACGCAAATAAAACTTTCATAATTTATCAAACCGGTAACAACTGCACTGCAGCTACAATGAGCCGTACTAATTCAGATAACGAAGCAAATAAAACGGCGATAGAGACTCCTGCACCTCCTCCAGTGGAGCCGATACGATTGCCGACAATCGAAGAAGTTCGAGGCCAAGATATTTGGAATAATTGTGGCGTTCGTAGCGTCGTTAGTGGTGTCATGGGTTTGTTTCTTTTTGAAATTTTCACTAGATTACTTTTCGACTCATTTTATTTATTCGAGTTTTGTTTATGGTTCAATTCGAGAGCGGACTAAAATACCACAATGCGGGTATATATAAAAAGGGTCTAAATTCCTTACAAGTGATTATTGTAGCAAATAATCCGCGATTTATGAATTTTATTCTCCTTGAGTCAATATAAAGTATAATTTGTTGCTAACTAGAGATTGCCGGGGATCATTATATAATCACTAATGATGTTTATTGGTTGTTTATATATTTTTTATATTGTATTGGTACTTGTAGTTCTACTCATGTAAGATTACATTTTGTTCAGTTTGGTAGAATGAAAGTAGGTTGTTGTAGCGGCAAAAATGTGATGATTGAAACATACATATATAGGAGATAATAGTTGAGGATCAATGAATATGATAGGGTGCAAAATTTGTGTGATTAAATTTGTGAAAACATGAATAAGATGAATGGATCGGATGAACATTGTTTGGGATAGAGCACTGGTTTAAATTTGTGGATTGAAATTGAACTTAAGGCTAAATAATGGCAAATTTAATACTGGAATTAGATGGTTTCTATGAATGAAGAGATGTGTTAAGTTGTATCGTGATGATGATTCTGTGTATCTTGTGCTGTTTTAATGTGTATAGGAGGTGGCCTTGGGTTGTTCATGGGATTGTTTCTAGGGGCTTTAGACAATCCTATAATGCAGGACCAAATGACAGGAAGACAACAATTTGTTTATACTGCAAAGCAGATGGGTAGCAGAAGCTGGGGTTCTTGTAAGGCTTTTGCTGTAATGGGCTTAATTTTTTCGGCTGCTGAATGTGTTGTTGAGAAGGTTATTCATTTATTCGATTGGTATGTGAAGTTTTATTTTGTCTATGAGAAGGGACAGGCGCGAAAGAAAACAATCAGTTGTGGGGATTATATATATCTGTCATATAAAGAACACTACTTTGTTGTTTATTATCTTCATAAATTTGAATTAGATGATTAATGGAAAATTCAGTTGAGTCACTTCTTTTTGGTACTTTTCTCGTTTGTCTTGTAGGCTCGTGCAAAACATGACATGGGAAACACAGTTGTTGCTGGATGTGTAACCGGAGGGGCGCTGTCAGCAAAAGGTAATGTCTTATATAATTACTTTCAACTCTTAACGATTTACTGGTATTGTAGATTCTCATGGTCATAGTTTTGAAGTTAAATGTGTTGCTTATCTAGCAGCACAATGGAGGTTAATATTTTATGATGAGTTGGTAATATCCTCCTCTGTCTTTCGGATGTTTCAACAGAATAAAATATACATATACACAATCATGCCAAAGTTTTCCAGAATATCATAGTTTTATGATTTAATCAAAGTTAGTGTTACATCATGTTGCAGTGCCATGAAAAATAGTTTATACAGACCCTTGATATTGATATTGAAAAAACAAGCATATCCTCCGCCATATCATGACACAAGAGAAGACAACAGATAACAATGTTAATGGTGTGCTTTAGATAAATGAAAGGAACGAGACAAAACTCTAACTCACTGACATGGCCCGTTTGATGTTTACTGTTTTCTAAACTTTCTCCCACCATTCCGGCATTTTCTTACCTTTAAATCTATCAACACAAAAGTAATTATCGGGTCTTGGTTTGATCGCAAGTTCTTTCCAAGGTCAGATACATTTTTTTTATCATTCCAATTAAATAAATAATTTACTGATATCATGTGCTATCAAGCCAACGCATGAGCCTTGTGAACCGGTACAACATTTTTATGTGATAACAGGCTAGCTTATTGGTGCATACTAATACACAGTCATACACCCCTGCAGTCCTCATAACTATTCCCTGAAATATAAGCTCTGATGTAGCTGTTCTGTATTTTTCAGCTGGACCACAGGCTGCATGTGTTGGTTGTGCAGGCTTTGCTGCATTCTCAGTGCTGATAGAGAAATTTCTGGAAAGACACTAGTGATTAGGTACCCATTAATATACCAGTTTCACAGAGGCATCAACTTAACTCAACCTGGAACAAAAGTAGAAGTAGTTCATCTCTTATATATCATATATTACAAATCTCATGCTCCCATGTCTACTGCCCACAAAGAATGCATATGTTGTTATCAGTTATGTCCATGGAATACAACAACTGTCTGATATGATGCAATCATGATTTACTCTTTTTTAGTATAATTAAGCCCCTCAGCCATTTAAGGTCATAATTTTCAGGGTTGTTTTTACAGTTTGTTGCCTACAATATCTATATATACCCATGCCTTCTAAATTACTTTGCCTATTTGCAATAGTTTCTCCGTATGTTAATGTTCCCGTAGCATGAGCGTTATCAGGCTGCAGTCCAGGACTCTGATTTTTTAGCATTAGTGCTCAGCTTTCTTCAAACGTGCATAATCTATTTACACAATAGATTAGTATTCTCAATGTTAATGTTAATCTGCGACTCTAACAAATTTGAAGTGTACATATTATCTTTTAAATGTTGAGAGATAAGTAAACAGAAGATGAACTGGAGAAGCATGCATTCTAGGCTGAAGTGATGGCTTTTTATCTTTTTTAACCTCTGATATAACTGTTTCATCAACATCCTACATGCTCATAGTTAAAACAAATTAGCAGACATGAGTTATAGATTAATTTAAGCTATATAAAAATGAGCACTGTATGTCTATAAGTACATACATATAGGGCCTTTGCTCTAAAGAAGAGAAAGGGACTTATGATACATATATAAAGGGAGTGATTAATGCGCAACTATAAACCCAGTGAAATCAGGAGGGGGGGTATTGAAACATGAGAGTGGGAGGATGGATGATCAATCTCAATCTAAGAATAGATGTGACGAGGACCCAATATTCACAAAAATACAAGAGTTCAGCACCTGAGAACTCAAGTCTGTGACATTGAACCCACGTGTAAACTTTTAATCTCTGTTTATACATACAGCCACACACACGTTCATAATTTTTGTATCCTGGTGTATATGAGTGTCCCGGGCCAGCACCAAGCTGCGCAGGGGACCATATTAAGTGCAGCTGTATATATGTACTTGTAAGTATACTCAGGTAAATTTACTCGTATAATTGTGCTTTCTTGAACAAGAGTTTGAATAGAGAATGTCATGCACACTGAATCAGAATTGTTTAGTTAAACCCAGTTCTTCCGCAGAACTGTTAGATACTAATCAAGTTAAAGTACTAGTTAAACACATGATTTCTGAGATACTATTTTGTCATTACTTTTGTAGCTTAACCCAAATTTAAAGCATAATGTTTAGGAATTGACGATGAGTACAGATTATGTTAATACTCTCTGTAGCTTGACCCATATTTTACGTAATCAGTTATATTATTTAAATCATAATGTTTAGCATAATTGAATGCTTGTATTGTTGTAGACATTCGCATTTCACTATCTAAGACATTTAAGTAGTTGTTGTTGCTAAATAAACAATGGCATGACTGTTAAGCAGCCACCTTGATTAAGAGACTAATTATATTTGTTAAAGAACCTTTCACACGTACTTGATAGAAATGAAACCTTGTCGCCAAAGACAGAGCCATGCTACCATACTCCAGGTATATATATATGTATTACAGGATAAGAATCCACACCTAACAATTGTTTTAGTCAGGATCACTTTGTTTATCAGATTTAAGGTAGATAGGCTGGTTTCAATCTTAATTTTTTTTTTAACATTCTGCTGATCGATACAGGAGAGCTTTGTAGCTACTTGAGTAATCTGTTAGTTGAAACTTAATCAAAACTAACGGCATCGATATTTCAAGTTTCATCATAAGTAGAGTGTCTGTGTGTGTGAATGCGGCTATCGCAATACTGACTCTTTTATCCTGTATATTTTTTATTGGTCCTATAGATCACAAAGGCTTCTAGTAACTGAACTTGTTTAGGTTCTAAATTATAAACTCCAGTATATGCTCAAGATCTCCTAAGTAATTAGGTCTACTAATCTAAGCATCATCTAGCTGTTAAAATTTTACCTGCATATAGTCAAATTTCGGAATACTGAATTTAGACACGAGAATTTCAACAAGAAAAAAACTGAGCATTTAGATTGTTATACTGAAATCATAATAAGATAATCTTACCATTCATAGTTTTACTTAAGCAACTAAGATATGATGCAAATTAAAGTTTTGTGAATATTAAGCAAACTACAGTGTGGAGGTAGAAGGTGTGGCAGCAGTAATCATGCCACTAACATCCACACTTCCAGCTTCAACTGCCTGTATATTGGAGCTACCTGGCGTGGCTCTCACAGTGACCCCCCGTTTCCGCTTTTTCTTCTCATAAGGCATGCCTCTGGCCTTGGACTGACTTTCTTTAACTTCCCTCAGATATATCCTAACCGCCCTGGCTCCAAATGGATTGGATTCAGGGCGGCCTCCATTCTCCTCATAGGCCGCCCTGAGGCGGCCTATGAGGGCATCTAAGCTACCCCACGCCTGCTTGAGCAAGCAGGCGCAAGGGGCAGGAGGATTCGGGTGTCCAAAATACGGACACCCTGCCCCGTGCACCTTAGTCTTCCCAAACTGGTCCAGGTACTTGAGAAACTCAATCACATGTGCACCACTGCACCTGCCTAGTGTCAACGGAGGCTTGTGGTTCTTCAGGTACTGTAAGAAGGTATTCCAGTCTCTCCGCTTCTGTGACTCGTACCTACTCAGCGGCGCTGCTGCTGATCCACCTCCATCTGCTGTCGGAGTCACAGCAGACGGCGATGGCGCCCCTCCTCCCCCTCCTCCTCCTCCTCCTCCTCCTGCTGCAGGTGCTGAACTCATTTTGTTTTCAAGTACCTAATGAAAATATGCATATGTGCATGAACCTTGTCACCTAGAGTGGGGATCAGAAGGGGGGATTTGTCACGGGGAATAAAGGATTATATATTGCTTTCATAAGATATCTGGGATTATTTGAGCCTTTTACTTTTCTAATGCTACTGTTCTGAGGGTTGAAATAGCAAGAGATAGAGGGAGAGTGGGAAATGAAAATGATAGGAGAACAATACAAATAAACAAAATAAAAGATATGCATGAACCAATAAATGAGTGAAAATTTAAAGTGAGTGAGTGACTGAGACAGACTCACTTGTGACTTGTGAGAGAGAATCCAAAGACAGATGAAAACCACCATTTCAAATTCATGTATTTGTATCTAGAATTTTATTTATTTTAGCAATTATTATTTTCATTTTATTTGATTATATCCAGTTGTGCCTTTAATACAGAAAATGACCCAGAGACTTGAAAAGAAAATATTCAAAGCTGGACAGCTATCACCTAATATATATTCCCTCTGTTTCTAATTTCTTGTAACGGTGATTCTTTTAAATGAAATTTAAAAATAAATTTATGATGGTAAAGATTGTATGTACATTTATTCGGACACCAATGGCCCTGAAACCCGACATAGGTTGATGATGCGTCATTTTCGTAAAAGATAAGCAGAAGAAAGTAGAGAATGGCTAGATTTGTTTTTTTCAAATATTTCACTTCACGTGGTGGGCCGTTGTTGAAGATTTGATTACAAAGTAATTTGTTCGGTAATAACAATCTCTTTCCCTTCCTAATTAAGAAATTTATTTACCCATGTCTAATCAAACGAAAATACTTACTTTTCATTTAGTATTTGATCATTTAGTGATAGGAGCCGGATTTATAATCTGATTTATTGAGATAAAATGTGAAAATTATCTTAAAATTGACCTGAAACTGAAATTTTATATCAAAATTATAAAAAATTTATTTATTCAATTTTAAGTGATTTTAACTTGACGCGAAATCAACACGGACATATTATGTGTTATCCTGAATTTTTTCCTATGAGGCATGCAGTGTTACAAAAATCGGGAATCGGAACTAATCGGTTGAGTTATCGAATCAAGGATTAATCGGAAATCGGGGAGTAATCGGAAGGATTAATCGGAGTGAAAATCGGATTATTTTAATATTAAAATATTATTTAATATTTAATTATTATTATATTAGCTATTTAGTAACTAATATATTTACTATATTCATAAACTCTATAATTATTCAGATTTAAAGTAACATAATATTTTAAATTTTAATAATTTATCATATATACTTTGATTAAGAAATATATATAAGGATTAATCGGATTTCAAAAATCGAATCGGCGGCCGACCTTGTAGGGGATTAATCGGTTAAATCGGAGATTTTTAGAACACTGGAGGCATGTTATATATGATAATTTGTTAATTTAGATAAAGTTTATTATTTGCAGAAAAATTGAATGCAACCTAACGTGTTGAATTGTCCATCATAATTTGTTTCAAGTCAATTTCATCGAAGGTCGAGATGTGACCAAATAAAATAAATTAAACCCATCTACAGACTACAATATACAATCGGGTAAGGTCATCATTTAACAATAATTGAAAAACTGTTTTTTGTGTTTGCCCACACGATAAGCACAAAATTTCATAAATTTTTTTTGTTTTAATTGGCTAACACTCTTTAATATTGATGGACTCCCTCATTTACAACAATAGCATTAATCAAAAACATCCGAACACAAAAATTTTAATGCATGTGCTCAGACACACACTACACAAACTCTGAAAAATAAACTAGATTTTCTACCGAAACCAGCCGAGAACTCAGCCAATCTAAAGTTCCTGACCGAACAAAAAAAAATGCTCAAAATCGACTAGTTAATTAAGGAGCAGAACACAAATTTGTTCACCATTAATTCGATAAAATATCGAGTTCGAAGAGTCGAGTTATTCACATATAATTCATATCAGGGTTGAAACTAGCAAATATTCATAAGAGGGTCAAAAAAAAATTTCATCAACAAGTGAAATATTTGATAAAATAAATACAAAAAATACTAATAAAAAAATTATAATAGAACTCTGCGTTCTTTCAAATCACGTAATCAAATATATAATTTCGTCAGTACTAATATAATTGACTACTTTTCTTTCAATATAAATAAGCATGATCAGAAAATTCTTCATAATAATTGATAGTCTTTAATTAGTTAGTAACACACATTAAATAAAGTTATATTTTGAAAAGGAGTAATGAACATTTCAAAAATCTCACAAAAACTAAATATTTTGCTTTTTAAGAAAATGAGAAGTTATATTTTCCCATCCAAGTTGAAGTTACAGTTGAGATAGTTTAAGAAGTTTGAATTGAAATATCAGTGTTTTTTTATTGTATTCTCAAGTTAACGAAATTTCGTTACCACATCAGTATTGTCGTTAAGTTTTTTTTGAAAATTTAACAGAATGATATATAATAATATTTTAGCGCTTTAAATGAGTCGACTTGAAAATCGGGTAGCTACTTGATATATTTTGTTGAGTTCGATACATGTACTTAATTTAACTATACTAGTGTAAATTGCAGAAACTGAGATATACTTGATGAGTTATACCCATTTTTATACAATCTTTTTATAGTACTTGACATGTATTTTAATATTTTTATAATTTATTTTTCAAAACTTTTGCTTTTAGATAAAATTTAAATATTAAATTTTATTTAAAAAATTTTGAATTATATTTTACAAAAAATTTAAACTATCTGTCGGGGAGGAGGCGTGTATAATAAATGTAAACTTCTCTAATGTAAACTTGCGTAAAAGAAGATGGCCGAGTTTATTGATTGGACGAGAGTGGGGTGAGATAGGGAAGTGAAGATGCAGTGGGATTCCCAGTGTCAGCACCGAATGCTTCGTGGTTCACAAATCATGGGCCTTTGCTTCAGGTGACGACACCTTCCATTCCTCGTGAATCTTATTTATGGTCGTTTTTTTCTGTTTGAATCATGTACATCATCAAAACCGACACTTTATACGATGAATCGTCCTCCCCTTTTTGTCTCTGCGGAGATTCTCACCATTTATATTATCAGATTTTCACTAACAATAATTTTTGAGTCGGGTCAGTAGATTTCTATGGATTCTAATCTCGTTAATAATGATAACTCAGCATGTTAAAAAATTTCAACAATGATAATCTTTTTGAAATTTGGAAGAGTAATGCTGCGTATCATAAATTGTCCCATATTTTTCCAAAATGACGTGACAGATTATTAATTGATTTTAATTGGATGATGTATGTGATCCAAGAAAAAGAAAAATCAAACCGTACACAGTAAATTTGGCAAAAACTTTGAGAAGAGTTCCTGAAGTATCTAACATTTTACATTTTGTAAACCTCCTGATCAGCTAATTAGCCTGGCTCCGATGTCCTCCAAATGTGGATACATAATTATCATCAGACACGTTGCTAAGCGCTCAAATTATGAAAACCCATGATACACGATTGTATTTAATCCTGTGGCGTATATGTTACAGCAGGAATGAATTGCAAAGATGGGTGTTGTATTATTTGGTTACACATACATGCATTTTATGATATTTCCTGCAAGCATTGGTGTAAAACCAGGGGAATTGACAAATGACAATACAATGTCACTGTTCTATTTATTACACCTACCAACCATTCAATGTTGAACTTGTCCTTGGTCATGAGAACGTAGCATGACCAAATATTGGATAAAACCTCCCTTAGCAGAAACATGGACAAATGCAAAATTATATTAAATTTCCATTTCATAATATTCTGTGAAAGCTACTCAACAACAGACAAATCCGTCATTGTTTCTCCTAATACAATTGTATTCATTTATGTATTTTTGTATAATGGACAGAAATCTGTTATTGGAATACCAATATGGATTTTAATTTCCTAATGGGACAATCAATAACAGATATACATACCAGTTTAGCCGCGGAATTAAGTCCCTACAAAAAGCGCAATTCATGATAGAAACTAGTATGTCTATGGGATATGTGTGCTTCAGAGCAACAGGTTGCAATTAGTCACCATATAAACCAGTTTGGCTATGGTACGATCATCCTTACAGAACTGTATGTTTGGCAGCAAAAGAGTGCATATATGTTATAACCTTGAGTATTTAGTACTCGTTAGAGACCTCAATGTTTGTTTCGAGAGATATCCCTGTATTATTACCTTTTTTCCTAAATTATAAAAATTATTATTTCATGATACTAGATTTCAAACATCTTTCTAATCCGTTTACATGGGATTGTAATACCTTCGCTCGCCAAAGTATTCTAATCTCATAGAAATGAAAAAGAAAGATGACCGAAATCTAGATCTATGTGATAATAATCCTTATATTTGAAATAAGGCAACAGTCAGGGCATTATAATTCTTCAAAACAAACATCGCCCAAGTACTCAAGAGCAAGTGCACAAATCAGCTCATGCACTTTTGAGCTACGAGTATAAGCACCCTTTCAATATCATGCACGTATTTAAATCACATTATTACTTTATATATATAGAAACTCCTGGGATCTTAGCAACTGAAGCAAATGAGCATTGTGAATAAAATTCTACCAGCATATATTACATAGACTACAGATATATTACTTCACCTAAAAAGAAGACAAGAATCTATACAGACAATGACAACTTCGGAAGCTGTCCTATAGATTAATCACAAGATGCAACAGAAAGTGCTACCTGAAGATCATTTGAGCTTCCACAAATATACATCCTATATGTTTCTATTTCTTGTTCATGACTCCAGGGTGTGCTAGCAGCATAATAGCTGCCATTTATTCTATCACGCAAAGAAAATATAATCTCCCGTAGAATTGGCTCGTGGCCATTGAGAAGATTTCCCATGCTCAAAACTTTCCTCCATGACTGATCTGCAGTGGGGGGAGAAAATAAGCTTGCTACAACTTCCCTGTCGGGAATGCTCACTACTTGCTTCATTTTGAATTCCTAGAAATGATACATAATGTATATTGCATCAGCCCGTATAATTTCAAGGGAATCTACTGTGTTAGTAAAACAGTGAAGCAAACATAGCCTTGGAATTCGTGTAAAAAATATACATTAAACGAATCCAAAAGAAGAAGCTTCCCTACAAGGAAATTTTATTGTACTGCATCCACTATCAACACATGATGCAAAGGAAGTTTTCCGTTGCTTAATGTGATACCGTGTTCAGCACTAGCCATATCGCTGGTACAACTGCAACCGGTGTTCTAAGCTGGTTTCTGGGGTAAAATAGTTTGTAGTGGTCTAGTGGAACATGACCCCTATATATATGAAACTGTGGGCCTTTCTATATAAAATACCATACTCAATTCTTACTTAACAATGTGTCATTACATATCAATACAAAAATATGTATATATATCAAGTCACTAATCACTATGATTATCACGAAGTACAATATTAGAACAGGCAGCACGGCCTAATGAACAATTTTACCTGGAAATAATCAGCTCCAATTGTGCCAGTCCCCATTTTTGGTATGTAAGTATTAAAGAAGTCACAAAATATTGCCTCTGATAAATGTGGAGCTTGTATGAACTTGCGATGAAGAGAAGCCGCAACATATAATAACTTCTCGATATGTTCATATATGACACAAAGCCGACTAATGTCTTCAGTAAAGTCACTGTCTGCAGTATTTGCTGCAACAGAATATAGCATATTACAATTTGAAGACAATAATCTCACACATCAAGAAAGGTATTCATTGTATATAAATAACACGACAGAAAAACGAGAGGAAAAGTCAATTGTTTATATACCTTGCAGACGCTTCAATACAGAAGCCATACTGGGGTAGAGCTGTCCTAATTTTGTTTTCATATTTTGCAAATTGCCAAAAGTGGTCTGGTGAAGAGTATCAGCAGATGCTTTAAAGGCAGTACAAACCATTTGTTCCAACAGTTGATATGGACTTAGTGTCTCCAAATAATGAAGAACCTGCAGAACCAAATATGACCAGAAAGAATAAATCTACACAGATATGGCACTATGAAATGAAACATACCATTATGGCATCGGGAGTAATATAAAAAAAAAATACAATTGAAAGGACACTGAAATATATTTTTCCGCCATTGTTATGAAGTCATCCGGCTAGTAGTCGAGCGTTCTCTGACTAATGCCTGAATTTCATTCAAATATAAAAGTAATAAAGTAGAGCTCCAGTAATTTGGGACATAATTGGAATCGACTTGGGATGATTAGTTGTTTACTAATTATAGCCAATTGAAAAGATATTAAATAGGATAGTGTTCAGTGTTTAACTCGATATATATATATTGGCTAGTATTCAAATAAAAACCACTAAATAGACACTTTAAATAGAAACCAAGAGAAACTATTTCTATATGACATCACCCATCCGGGGCCCATCGCCGGCCCCAGTCGTTTCACCTCGGGTCCACTAGAGCCTCACCAAGGCTCTGGATAGGCTCCGGACGGGCCCAAGAGCCCACACTTGGCCCACCTCAGGGCCTACAAACCTTCACATTCTTTGAATAGCATTGGTTTCTATTTAGTGGTTTCTAGTAGAGTAAGACCCCACACACACACACACACACACATATAGTTGCACTCTATGGAGAACCATCTTATATAGAGTCTAGTGGAAAACACCTATATATACACATAAAATTCATGTAGCGTTCTCATTATTCATCAAATATATAATTAGTAAATCAAAAAATAAAGTTTCATCATTTTTCTTCCAGAAAACATTGGAAATTAATCATAATATACAAACTGGTTTTACGGTAGAACCATATTCATCCACAGTGGTTCTACAGTAGAACCAAATTTAAAAATCATTAATTAGATTGTATGCGTGAAATTGTTTGTCCATGTTATGTATGACTAGTATTCTATATTAGAATCAAATTTAATGCATAAGTATGACTAATTTTAGCATTATTAATGAGATTTTAAAGTAGAACCAAATGGTTCTCCACCGGACTCTATATAAGATAGTTCTCCCTGGAACAATGTGTGTGTGTGTATACTAAGTTACCCGGACACGGGTATGGGTATTGGACACGGGTACAGATCCAAGAGTCAGATTCGTAGTTTTAGGATAATTAGGATTCGTGGACGTGGATCCGGAATTAGACTCGGGTACGGGGACTTGGCACTTAAGCTCCACGCAAGTCAAACTTTATATACCCTGATTTATGGTACATTCATTAAAATAGTGTCTACTGCACATAAATCACATACGCTAAAAATTGAAGCATAAAATCAAAAGAACAACATAGAAACAAGTCATTCATGGATCTTGATCTCTGTAAACAAGTTGAAACAAGACCTAAGTTTTCATTTTGACCTGGGATGTTACAAGGTGAGGTGTCCGGTTGTAATAAGAAAGATCTGACACAGATCCCATACCCACACCCATGTCATGTCGGTTGGACACGGGTATAGGCACAAAAATGGAGGGTCCGGGTAACATAGTGTGTGTGTGTGTGTGTGTGTGTGTGTATGGAGCACAAGTCAAGACTTTTATTTTATCACATAAAATATAAAACTAAACCTTTTCTCCTTCTCGATTTGGATCCAGAAGTGGTTTTTGGTTAGAAACAGACAAAGCAGGTGCCTCATTCCAGATTTTTCGCCATGAATTTGCATTATCAGACATTCTTGCAGACAGTCGCCCTCGAGGGGGCCACTTTGTTTCAGACTGACCCTCTGCATTGCTTCCATCTTGTGTGTCTTCCTCCCAGTCTTTAGGTGAATGCCATCGAATAAAATCTTCAAAAACAGCATCTGGATTTGCTGCTTTGAATGCTGACATATCTGTTTAAATTATTCCATAAAAATCAGTGTAATGGACTTCATAAGGAAAAGCAACATCTCAGTGGCAATGCCAAAATGTACATAAGAGTAAATAAGAAAAATGTAGCAGTTCACAAATCAAAATAAGATTTTAATTTAAATTTTACAGCAATAAAAATGTCTAGTATAATATAAAACCAAGACTACACTGGAACAACTGAAGGGGTGAGTAGACCTGCTTGTATATGTTTTAAGTTGGTGGGTTCTGTCAGAAAAACTTGGATGCTTTATGCACAACTAGAAATTACAAACATATAGAGCAACATCCAATTTTTCTTATCCTGAAATCTAATTTGAACTTCAAAATAGTATGAATAAGACCTGAATAAATTCCAAACAAACATGGCACTTTTTCATATACAAAGAATGTGCCCATAAGTAGTTCATAAAGTATGCCCAAAAAACGTAATTGAGGCTCTTTCTACCAACTTATATTCTAACTACTATAACATGAACCTTCTTGTATTGGAAGGGTGAAAAAAATGAGAACAGCATAGATAAACTTATAACATAATCATGTAATGTTACTACCTGACAACAATACATCCTTCTCTAGTTGAGCAGAAAAGCTCTGCAATCAAAAATGAAAATTATGTTCACAGATGTTGGCTATATAGTTCCGAAATTTATAATTAAAAAAAAATATCTCATCAATATGTACAGCATTTCACATCGAAAATAGAAATCAGCATCAGGAGATAAAACATATAAATTGATTTGCCTCAACGTGATTATCTACAAATGTTAATTGGTTATATGATGTAGTCATGTAGACAAAGTAGAGTAGGGGAATATTAATATTTTATTTCCACATGCACAGTTAACCAAAATGTATTTCCTTTGAAGCATCCATAAGCACTGGAACAAACAATTTCAACCCTACAAATTAAGTGGCAATAAAAATCAAGCACATTATATCAAGGAAGAAAACCAGTCGATGCTTAATCAAAACAAACCAGGCTATTCTTGGATTGTTTAAAAAGAGATACCGTGTAGCTACTAAACAAGCACTAACTATGAGCATGATATTCTGCACAATCCAAACAAAGTGAACCTCTTTAATGGCATGATCAATTGTGTGGTAAAGAGGTAGTGGAAGTTGTGTAAAAAGCTAGTACTCCAAAGTCTTAGCTGTCTAAGAAAATCGTTACAATAATGTGGTGAAAACTATTGCAACTTTAAATTCCATTATTGTAGCACTAATATCACCCCCTAAATGGTACACAAGATCCAGTATGTCAAGAAAATAAAGTGCCTCAAATATATGGCAATTATCATTGCATTAAAATAACAAAACTAAACAGACCCGGTGTGTCCCGCTCGTAGAGGGTCTAGGGATTTGAATTAATTACACAAAGATTATTCAAGTTAATAAAGAGCAAGGTTCACCCATTATAGAAGTACTATGTGAATTGTGTACTAATTTATGGTGCTTACAAAATCGCCCAAGGCTTCTGCAGCTCGCAATCGTTCTTCATGCATGTCCTCTGTCATTATTGGTGCATCCTGAGATATATTTATATGACAAAAATAGAATTCAATAACCCATGAATACATTTGTGATTCTAAAGAGCAGGAAGAAATACAATGTGCCTAGAATACTGAAATTTAGCAACCTGGGTGAATGGAGCATGCATGTATTGACGAGAGTTTAGAAGCATCATAGACCCCACAATACCAGCTGATCCGCTCATTGCAGAATCAGTATTTTTCAAAGAGGCAGATGTCATGACACTGGGGGACTTAATATCAGCAACAGGTGGTGCAGGCGACAAAGAACTGCAATAATGAACAAGTACTTCATTATTGGAGCATAATAATAGAAAATTATAGATCAGTCCAGATCTTAATTTGATAAATATCCTTATACCTTAGGTATCCCACTATCTAACATCATACTCTTGAAAGTAGAGAGTACAACCAATCTCACAAACTGTCAATCTTGATAAACCGAACTTATGCTGGGTTAGACAGCCTCGGGTTTTGGGCTTATAGCAATGATTCTTAAGGCAAAATGAACTGATATATGAGCAATTCATTAAGGTTCGTTCATTTAAATTAACAAGTATTATTAGCTTTCCCACCACAAACAAATTTTCTGAAATATGGGTAAACAAAATGCTTTTGTATACCAAATTAAGTATAAACATACTTGTTTGTCTTGTAGAAGTCGGGAAAAATGGCTCGCCTGGGTCAGTGGCTGCACTTCCCCATTTTGATCTTTATTACTTATTATATACAACCAATCAGATGGATTACCCTATCTACCAAAAACCAATAATTTTCGTAGATTCACATTATAGTATACTAGCTTGTATACTGTGTGATGGACAGGATAATTTTAAAATTGTTATCCTTAACATTTTAATTAATATTATTATAAGAGATGTGCTAATATTAGAATAGTTTGTGTAGTATTTATAAATTTATAATAGGATAGATATTTAGAACTAGTAACACAAATGTTTAATTCTAATATGTTGACTAATAACAGATAAGAAAGAAGCATAAATAAGAAACAAGTAGAGAAGATCCTAATTTGCAAAGTTCTTTTTTACAACGTCAAGTTAAATTGTTAGCTTTTGTTAAGGTACCTATTTAACATGCTTGTTTTTTAATGTATTATGGTGTGTCCCCATACCCGTGTCCGAGAATAAAACAGTGTCCTTGTGTCCCAAATTTTCTGAGTTTTCAAGTCCGAGTGTCCGACACTCAGATATGTCGTAGTCAACACTTCATATCCGAGTCGAAGTAACATAAGATATTGGGCCTTCATGGCTATAGCCTTTTGGTTTTTGAGGTGGCAAACCTTCCCCTCCTAGCCTAAAACTTTTAATTCTCAACAGGGCCTACTAATAAGGTCAAAATACTTAAAAACTCCTCGACCATTATTGAGTGGGGGAAAAAATAACCCCTCAACGGCTCATCCATGATGTGATGTGATATTTGCATCACCAACCATGATTTCAATCATGTCCCCTCATCTCTAGCAACCCGACCAGATATCAAGTAGTGCACTGTTGGGAATTTGCTTGAATATAAGTTGTGATGACTCTTTAATTTACCAATAGCATTAAGTACTCTGTAACATGGCTATGGCACATCAGAGTTTCATACTTCAAGAAGATTTAACTAAAAGTAAATAACCTACTTATAAGAAGTCCAGGACTGCATTACAAAAATACAAAAGAGTTCTCACTTGCTTTTTTCACCTGTCACGTTCCCTATTAAAGCTGTTGCCAGATCTGGGGGATTGAGATGATTCTGACCCAATTGTAATATCATCCTGCAGTTCAGACAGATATAGTGAATGCCAAGATATTTAAACAATTCTTAAGCATATCACTCACAATTAGAACATATTAACATGACATTATCCATGATTGACCTCGGCATAAGCAGACACAGATTCTTCACTTTCAATACCATCTTCACTCTCTTTGTCTTGCTGGCGCACCTTTTCAATGCAAATTGCAAGCTGAACCAAAGTGGAAGAGCTCACCATGAGATTGTGCAAACCAAGGAAATATCACCACAAGGAAATCTAATCTCTAATTACTCATTCCCCCCTTTAATTTAGATCCACAGAAAAAAGTAGTTGACCAAATTATTAATTTCTTTTACCATTTAACTATCTACCGACTGAATAACAGGATGTCAAATCGGACTCCACGTTTGTTAAAGTAATCCACGTTTAAAGTTTCTAATTGGTATCTTCACATTATTCTGTCTGTAACCCAGATTCCTATATATGATTTCACAAGCAATACTCAACCACCAACAAAAGATTTATCTTCCAAGAGAGTTGATGAATATACAATTTTTAAGTCTAGTCGTCTCGTGACATGAACTTCATCCTTCTTCAGTATACTATATATCTGAGAATAGGATGCTATCCATTATACTTTAACCTGTTCCTAGTAGCTAGTTGATTATAGTTTCCTCGCATTGTGATGCCAAAGTCACCATGTCTGATTTTTAATTAATATTTATAATGGAATTTCTCAACTCTTTCACTTGAGTCATAAATACATAAAAGAAATAGTAAATTAAGAGTAATCATTCTCTGATTGTCAGATTACATAATTTGGTTAACCTGATTTTGCATTGATGAAGGACAAGGATTAGAAAAGGGTAAAAACAAGGGGTAAATACCTGCCTTCGCAGAGAATCGATGGTCAGAAATTAATCCTCAGGTTTATCCAATAAAAAAACCATACTCTTCATCTCTACTTATAATAATGATTCCAACCGTTTGGATAAATATCATAACTTGGAGAACATGTAAACTTAAAGAATAAGACAAGTTCTAGATTGAAGGAAACAAATCCTTATATTATTAGATAATAATTAATCCCTCCGTCCCACCAGGTTCTTTACGCTACTTTTTGACACGCATTTTGTGACTCTTATAAAATATAGTTTCATAATGTGTTTTTTTTCTAAAAAGAATCTGAAAAAAAGTTTGACGTTTAATCTTATATTCAAAAAAAGAAATTATTTGAAAAAACGTTATTGAACTATACTTTATAAGAGCCTAAAAATGCGTGCAAACAGTGAACGTAAACATCCTGGCGGGACGGAGGGTGTATTACTTATCTACAACGATATATCTATTTTCTATAATATGTTTACTAGACAATATAATTATTAGTTAATAAACATATTTATATCTAAATAATGATATAAAATAATTAACAAGTCATTCAGTTATTTTGTGCTCCACATCACTCTCCTTAGTTTCAAAAGAACTCGACCACGCGAAATTTATAATAAAGAAGTATCAACAAACCTTGAATGGTACTCCATTGGACATGCATTGTTAAAAGCTAGCGAGATATAATATTAGGATACTTAGACTTCATAAAACCATTCCACAATAACGAAGTCACAGTGCTGGACCTTAACATCAAGTGATTTTGAAGCCATATAACCTTCTGCAATTTCTGTATCAGTCTTGGATCAACTATAATTGGATTGTTAACAAAGTTCTCATACACAATAGAGTCATCTCAATCAATATGAGATGCTTTCGTCTTTTTTATCTCCTTTCGAGCAATCAAATCATACAGGGTGTGTTTCATTGTTTCTAGCCCAAAAGCGATGTCAAGTAGTACTAGTCTTTCATATTCATCCCAATTTTGCAATCATCTTGTCATTACTGTTGACATTCTTCAATAAATTTAAGTAATCGATATTATATGGAAGAGAGAATGACAACATATCTAACAGAACCTGGTGTTGCTTCTTAGTGCACGATGTTTCACAAATCAACAAAGCTTGGTGTTCTTTGTGGTGACATTTTTAGTCCAATCAAGTACAAGGCTGTTCTGAATAATTATAGGGTTTAGGGGGGCCTCAACTATTCTGGACAGAGGATGCAGTGGCTGCAGGCTGGCTGCTGATGATAATGACTGCTGGATGGTGGTGTTTGGGTGTAGGAACGGTGGCTCTGATACCACTTGATGCATGGCAAGGGTTAGATAATGGTAAAAACAAGGGGAAAATGACTCTCCACAAAGAATTGCTTAAATCAGGGACAAATCCTCCGATCTATCAAATAAAAGTCAATTCATAAAATTGATCTCTGCTTAATGATTACGATTGCTCAAATAGATATCCTAGCTTGGAGACAAGTAAACTTAAAGATCCTTTATAAACTGAAACAAACCCTTCTATTATTAACCAATAGATATTACTTATCTATTACAGTACCACATATCTCTTCTGTAATATTCCTTATCAGAAAATATAATTTTAACAGTAACTTAACTATTTTATGCTAGGCATCGGTAATCATAGTTGCAATAATGCCTAAGTAATTCCTCAAGTCATGCATCAGCAATAATGCCCCAAGTAAATCCAAATTCCCAGACATGATAGGGAAGTTCGAAATTCTTAATATGATATATGTGGACAGTCACATGCACCACGCTAGCATGTTATTATTCTAGTCAACCTTGCAACCAACTTGCAACAGCCTCAAACTCCTACGACGTGATAAATTGTGGTGTATATAAATATCAAATTCTCGTTTACAAGGTTTCCTTAATTTTTTTTGTAAATTTTTAGAAATTAATCCAGTAAAAAAAGAGAGAGAGATACAAAGAGAAGAAAGAGGCACATAAATCTTCATAAATAATTCAGAGTTGGAAAAAAAAAAAAACTTCATCCAGATTTTAGTTTCTACACTAACAAAATACACATAGACAACTAGAATCCAGAAAGTATCAAAGCATTACCATTTGAAGCTTCTGATTGACCAAACAAGTTGAAAGGTCAATTGATCCGGAGCCCAGCATCCGGGGTAATGGTTGCGACTCTTCCCAGCACCAACGAACCTCCCGCACAAACTCTATCCAAAGTACAGCAATAGCTAACCCAAAAAAAACATGTTCAAGAAAGGCAGAAAGCTGCAACAGGAACTGTTCAAAACATCACAAATAATGAAATTGACCCTTTGCAGTGTACTATTCTCCCTATATTTCTGGATTGCAGATAAGTTGGGCCCAAAATATGATGTGAACTGTTACAGATATCATCACATTCCCTTGTGTTTGTATTTGTACTTCAGGTTTTCTTTTACCTATGGAGTGAGAGAAGGTTGTAGAAAGCAACTGTTACTTAAACACTAATAGCTTCAACCAAGAGTCCAAGACAATCAGAAATGACAACCTTATCCCATCCCCTAAACTATCTTGTGCTTCGGAGGGGAAGATGAAATTTACAGTTTGCTATGTACCAAAACAATATAGAAAAACCTTTCCCTATATTTGCTTACTTCCACTTCTGAACTATAATTTGCCTCATCAACAATAACAACCAATAAATTGTAAACATACCTCGTATATTGCAGTCCCCAAACCATAAAGAATGTAAACAAAACTGTGCAAAGAGTGATTCAAGTGGAGCTCCCTTGATATTTCGAGAAGTCTTGTCCCCGACATCGGAAAAATTGGCACGTTTACCTGAAGTTCAAGGTAGAAATATGTAATTTAGCATTCATGCATTTATTTTTTAATTCTTCACATTCTAATACTTCATTTGGTTAAAGAGAATGGAATGGACCGGAATAGAATGATTATGAAAAATTGTGGACAACATTCAAGAAAAAATAAAGTGCATAAAAGTGAAATGTTATGTGTGAGTACAAATTTTCTAGTCATGAAGTTTGTATGGACAATGAGTAAGAAGGATGGTGGAGCATTCCTTCTTAAATTGGGGGGTTTGAGCTCTAGTCTAGATTGCTAGGAATTGAATGAAGGAGTGATGGTTAGAAACATTCCTTCTTGCACCGGTGAGTTTGAGCTCATTACAGATTTCTAGGGATGGAATGAATGATAAAATTACAAACATTAACACACAAAATAGTGCATATTTCATTCCAATGTCTTCGAACATCATTTATCATAGCCAATCACTCTAGCATATAAAATAAAAAAAACAGAATTGTGACATTGTGGAACAAGAACCTTAGGTTCATTATTTCATTTAATTCCCTTTCTTGAAAATTTCTTTGTTTCCTAGGTACGAAGATTCATAGTATTAGACATTTTATACCATGCTTCTATATATCCTCGGGTGTAACAACTCAGGCAATCCCATGGAGATAATCATCAACAGCTTTCTGAAATGTATATATATAGTACTACTTACTTGATCTGTACATTTATGGTACAGAATTACTTCTAATCATTTACAATTAACTTGAGTAAGCTACAATTGACATAATCTGTTATATTAAAACAAAATTTCAAATGCTCGTCAGGCATGAGTTTATAAGAGCTTAATATTAGGGCATTGCCCAAACAATGTAAAATTTTAATAGATTATATTAAAAGTTATCGCTCCTACTTGAACAGTATATACCGACAGTCGTACATGTTTATAAAAGCTAAGCTTTACGTTGCGCACATAGAGAGAGCATTCCAAGACCTTGTTTATGCAACACCAAATTAAAGAACCAAAATAAAGGATCAACAAAGCAATAAAAAATATTGTAAGTACCTTCATGAAATATATCTTTAAGAACTCGATCAAGAACTGTTGGTGGAGGTATGATCGCTGATGATCTCATGTCATCAGACCCCAAGCTTTCAGCTGCAAAACAAAGCATTACCAATTAAAATTAAGAACTGTCACATTATAATAACGACAACAAATGCAACTTGTGTTTTGTATTTTGGATTAGTATATAACTTTAGAAGCATGCAATCTATCTTTAGGAAGATTCTAGCATTTGAACCTTTTAGAAAATCAACTATTTCAGGTTTATTCAAGTTGAAGTGCTTATATTTTGGTTCACCTATTATGTAGTGAACGGATCTGAATGTCATATACTAGAGAGGAGGGGAGTGGAGATCGTAAACAAATTTCCTCAAGTGGCTCATGGAACTATAGAACCCAAATGGTTGTGGTAGTTAGGGAAACACTATTGCACCCTGTTGTGTAGCTAATGCTATGTGCTTCTTTTTTTTGAATTTAACATATTAATTCAACAAGGTAATTTTTCGCATGGGCAACAAAAAATTACTCATCAAGTATAGTATATAAAACATAGTGCGTGTGTGTGTGTGTTACAGTATATGAAACCTTTGGTTCATGACCCTTGAGTTTTCAGAATAATTCGTAACTTAGCAATGGCAAAACAACTGATGACTATAATTCAGATAAAGAATTGAACCTGACACGTAATCTTCTATATACTTTGCCCTAGAAGAGATATATAACGCGTTGACCAAGAGGCGAAGTTGAGAAGCAAATCCTACTATATTTCCTACAGAGTTGCCAATGCTGAAACAGAGATAAAAGATCGACATGTTATTAATATATGTGTGTGTGTGTGCGCGCGCATTACAGAGATTTAATCACAGACAACATAGTGTGTGTGTGTGTGTGTGTGTGTGTGTGTGACTAACATCTTTTATACCTCTTTGACTTGAAAATAATGAGCAGATTTTTTTACTACACAAGTTGTTAATATTAAAACTACAGCTAGTCACAAAAGTAAGTGTTTGCCCTTTATATCTTTAACCAATGTTTTAAGTACTGGAAATGTCATTCGTGAAGATACATGAAATCCTACAGAACCAAGCAGTAATGACAAACACCAACTTTATATCTCTTATAGCATAATAATTTGACAAAAGTTTAGCCTTAAAGCATATGTACCCCAAAAACAATATTTTAATGTGTTTAGGCTCTATTATCCAGAAGGATGGGGAGGCAGAGGACATGTGAATTGCTATTGAGACCGACATGCTTAAGTCTCACTGGGGATATCACCTATTAAAGCAAGAAATCAGATATGCTACAGTAGTGAGCATTTAATTTGAAAGTTCAGGGGATTTGGTGCTTTAGGGTGATTAATTAAGTTTTTTCTACAGATTGCATTCTTGTTTGTTTCCTAGCACTTAACGCTATGTCTATTCCACTTTGTACTTTGGGTTTCATTATTCTAAACCTAAGGACGATAAAGTCCAAGTCCTTTAGTGTTTTTCTGTACAAAGACCAATAACTGATGATGGAGACAATAAACACAGTTACTCAAATCTATGCATGATGTATAAGTACAGATGTATAATGAACTGAGCCAAACCATAGAGAGCTCATGTTTGGTTTGTTAAAATTAGCAAATCCAAACTTTTATCCAACCTAAAAACTTGTTTGGCTCGGCGCAATAGGAAAAATATTGTTCCGGAATATGTAAACATAACTCACGAACTTCTTAAGAACAGTTATGATCACTCCTCACGAGCTTTAGCTCTTAAACCGCATATAAACAATGCTCACAAAAAGCTCATAATACACACACACACATACTAGCTTATAACCCATGCAATGCACGGGTGTTCTTTATTATTTTTTATTTTTATTATTTTAATTAAATTTAATTAATAATTTATTTAATTTTAATACATATGATAAATTACAATTTTTAACTATATGTATAAAATATTAATATGTTACTTAGGGGATTCGAATCTTATTTGTTAGTATTTCAGATAGATATCACAATATAATTATTTTTAATATGTTGTTGATAAGATTCGAACCTTAGTCCTTTAGTTTAGTCCTTTAGTAGCATAAATAATGAAATATAGAAAATTCAATCAAAGGGTTCCAATCAATTTGATTCAGTGATATAATGTTTATAATTCATTGTACAGGACTACAAACCAACAAGCCAACGACCAAACTTTTGCATGTTCAGCTTTAATAATATAGCGCGCGCGCACACACACACACATACATACATAGTAGTTACTCCCTTTGTCCCATTGATTTTTATACACTTTCCTTTTTTGTGTCCCACTCAATTTTATACTCCTTCTGCCCCAGCAGGTTCTTTACGTTACATTCTGACACGTATTTTGAGACTCCTATAAAATATAATTTCTTAATAGTTTTTTTTTCAAAAAAAAATCCCTAAATAGAAATTTGACATTTAAACTTTTATTTAAAAAAAGAAAAAATTGAAAAAACATTATAGAACTATATTTTATAAAAAGCCTCAAAATGCGTACAATTAGTGTACGTAAACAATTAGGCGGGACAGAGGGAGTACATTTCAAAACTTTCCCAAAATAATAAATTTTTATACTATAATAATCCCACCCACCAACTATTTTCATCTACTTTTCCAAAGCTATCAATTAAATATTAATGGGTGCCACCACTTTACTCACTTTTCTTTCTCTTTCCCATTATTTTATATTACTTTATACATTTTTCTTGGTCTCCGTGTCCATTCGATATGTATATATCTCAGTGGGACGGAGGGAGTAAATTTTAGTGTACAATAGAGTACTATGACATAATAAATAATAACCAAGAAGATTAAATAATATCATTAGCTCATAATATAAATATAATATATATATATATATATATATATAGGGTTGTGCTCAAGAGAGAACCGATCCTTAAAATAGAACCTTAGAACCACTAAGGTTCTACTAAGGTTCTACTGCAGAACCCTAAACTTTAAATAGATTTTTAGGATCTAAATCTAAATACATGTTTTTTGCATCGTTGTTTGTGTTCAAAAATGATTTTACATGTTTTTTGCATCGTTGTGTGTGTTCAAAAATAATTTCAAAATATAATACATAAACCCTAATTAATATTATTAGAAATATGGCTATGGGTTCTAAGGGTTCTTAGGCTAAGAGTTCTAAGTGGAACATGTGTGTGTGTGTGTGTATTAGGCAAGTCTCTAGGGATCTCAATACATGGGTAACAAGTAACTTCAATCCTGTTCCTAGCCATTAGATTATAATAATAAACAACCCGTTATTGAACCTAAATCCCGTTGTTTTTTGACTACTTGTTATAAAAATTCAAAAAAAATATCATACAAAACATTTATATATTACAGTTTACAATAAACTAATTTCATAAAATGTTAGGCAATTATAAAAACATAACACATTTATGTAATTATAATATATATTAATATTCAGTAATATAAATTCCATCTTGTGCACAAAATATATGTTCCGTAGATACTACTGTTTGAAAGGAAACATATTTGATATAAAATACATGATAGAAACATTATTTTGTAAATATAGAATTACAGAACGCCATCAGTCAGTAATATTAATGAATAAAATTTCACCTGTGTACTGTTTTGTAATAATATAAAGTTCTGATAGAAACATAATGTAAGGTTTTTCAAAACATAAAATATTGTGTTCGGTATTCGGTAAACAAAATATGGCATTCTTATGTTCTGTCAAAATTAATATGTTTACAGTATGTATTACGCTTTTGCAAAAATGTAATATCTAATTGTTCCATAATATGAACTAATTTATATTGTTCCCTACAAAAAAACTTAAAATTATTATACAAACTAATATTATTTGTAAGTATTTTGAGCCTAGTTATCTTTAGATAACATGTTCCATAAAAGATTAAAAATCCTTTGCAAAAAATAAAATCAAACATGCTCCCGAGTCTTGGAACATGTCCCTGTAACTCCATGATCTCTTATATAGTGTCAAGAGAACTAGTTGTCCAAAAAAGAATATGACAATAGAAGACTGTCATCAGACCTTTTCTATATCTTCAAATCTACTTTCAAGGTTTTTAGAGAAAGATGCTTCCAGAGTACAATAATTAACATGAAATTCGATTGATGCGATTTCTTACGAGGCATTTTGTATTATGTAATCTTTTCATCCTGCTAATTGGCCTACTTAATCTATAGCAGGGTTAACTGTTTTAGTTATCATTGTTCTGGTACTTCTATTTTTATTATAAATACTATGCCCATGTTAGGGTCCAACTACATTATGAGAAGCAGCATACTGCATTTCTGTTATCAAATTTAAAATTGACTTTTCTCTTATAAGAGATATTACACAGGTAAACCTGGTGGAGTTTGAGGTAAAAGTTATCAAAAAATTGAACTTCAGGATTCACCTTAAATTACGGATAAAATAGAAGGGTGGTTGTGAATTTCAACCTTTTAAAGATTCAGTTATCTATCTTAGGTACGAACTATATAAAAGAATACCAAGAACTTAAGTATCAGCTAAAAATGATATAATTCCAGATTTGGCCACTAGCACAGTACAAGTTGGGGTATTGATCACAAGATTTGTAAAACCAGGAGTATAAATGACTTTGACATAGCAATATTGTGCATGTGCTTACTTGTATAACTTATGAAGCATATGTCAGGAGACTTCTGTTTGTTCTTATTAGTTTTACGTAGATGGCTTGCTATAAGGGTCTTCAAGAATAAGAATAATATAAGACTAAACCTCTAAGCTTCTTACAAACTAATAATGAAACCAGCACCAAAAAATGGTAGCAAAGCTATTCACTGATCAGAAACATACTGGAATACATTACAACATCTGAATCAGTCGTGTAAGTGTAGGTTGCACAGCAAAAGATAATCTTACATGTTTTGAGAAAAGGTTGGAGTTATTATCCATTTGTCAGCTTCATGCAGGGAAGCATTTTCCAGTTCAGCCATTTCAAGGGAGCTTTCAATTGTTTTTTCAGTCCATATGATGATCAAGTCAAAATCTGCATGAATTAGTGGCACAAAAGTTCAAATTAAAAAAAAAAATCATTACAGGGAGATATGGATGTTCTGCGAGTAGACCCATTGTTGTCACGGTGCTCGACTTGTCGATTAGTCAAGAAAAGAAGTTCGACTAAAGGGCTAGACTTGCTGATTGTTTAAAATTTGGTCTACTAGGCGGTTGACTTGTCAACTAGCCAGGTCGTTATCGACTAGTGCAAAACCCGATCAAAATTCAGCCCAGATTGAATAAAATGAAGATAAGAGCTTATTTTCCTAAATACTGATCAGAACCCAGTCCAAAAACAGCCCAGATTGAATAAAATGAAGAAAAAAAATAGCTAATTTTCTGAAACCCTAATCAGCTGCAACAACACACACCTTGTTGAACTGAAACTGATATTTATTTATATATGTGTGTGTAAGAAGGCTTGATTATAATTAATTGATACATATGCATATAAATATATATATATATATATATATATATATATATATATGCATATGTATCATATGCATATGTCTTATTTATGTATTATATTTTGAAATTACTTCTGCACACACACAACGATGCAAAAAAACATGTATTTAAATTTAGATCCTGAAAATTTATGTAAAATATAGGGTCTGCAGCAAAACCTTAGTGGTTCTATGGTTGTATTTTAAGCATTGGTTCTCTCTTGAGCGCGACCCATATATATATATATATAGGGGGCTTCTCCTTGAGGAACTAACTAATCTAGTAACTTAGGAACTACCTTAAGACTAGTTAATCTAAACAACTGACACTTAACTAGACAACTGACACGGCGCAAGAATAAGAGAAAGAGGCTTGGAAGACACGGATAACCCTACGTCCTGTACTTGTTTTGTACCGTAAAAAAACATACTATATATTACAAAATATGAAAAACAACCTACTTTTCAATTTTAAAATTTGATATTGTTAATACTATTTTTATATAAATAAATTTATTTTTATTATGATTGTTGAATTGTATGATTTAATGTTTTATTTTAATTTGTTTATATAATTGCGTCATTGATGAACTAAAAAAAATACAGTACCGTGTAAATTTTAGTTAACTTAAATTTTTTATGTGATGTATTTTCTTGTCTCTATTGAATTTAATATTTTTTTCATATGTTCTGTAATTTGTTTGTTATATAATTTAATTTTTTGTTGTATGTTTTTTTATCACATTGTTGTACCTTTTTTTATAATATTTTTTATGTTCTGTATTTTCTTGTCTATATTAAATTTTATTTTTTTCTCCACATGTTCTGTAGTTTATTTGTTATGTAATTCAATGTTTGTTACATGTTCTTTTTTGTCACATTATTGTTTCTTTTTTTTCTTTATAAAATTTTTTATGTTCTGTATTTTTTTATTTATATTGAATTTTTTCTCCACATGTTCTGTATTTTATTTATAATATAATTTTTTTGTTATATGTTATTTTTTGTTACATTATTGTACATTTTTTTTATTATAACATTTTTTATGTTCTGTACTTTTTGTTTATACTGAATTTTATTTTTTTTCCTCCCCATGTTCCGTACTTTGGTTAATATAATTTTTTTATTATATATATTTTTTGTCACAATTTGCACCTTTTTTCCGTATAACATTTTTTTATGTTCTGTATTTTCTTGTCTATATTGAATTTTATATTTTCTCCACATGTTTTGTAGTTTATTTATTATATAATTTATTTTTTAGACTATATTTCAAAATATAGCAAAAATTATAAATTTACAATATAAAGATGTTGTGGTAAAAAAAATTAAAACTAACAAATGTAGTTAACATGAAGAATAAAGCAAACCCTGGCAGCGTGGACCACGTGTCTAGGGTTTTCCACATCAGGACTAGCGTGCGCCTAATAGCATTTAACTTCTACGGCTGAGATTAAAAGTTCCCAAGTTACCACGATTAGGGAGTTCCCCGTTGAACTATCCCATATATATATATATATATATATATATATATATAGTGTGTGTATAATGTGTATATATCAAATGTATATGGAAAGGAAGAAAGTAGATGTTTGTAATTAATATATCTACTTTGTATATAGTATATACGGGAATGTTGAATTATTGTGAGAAACCAAATATATGAGGTATATATAATCTATTATTATTAATTTGTCGACAAGTCCATGACTAGTCGCCCACTCGTACCTCCAACAACTCTACTTACTGCCATCCCAACCATGGTAGAGCTATGTTAACGATAAATGTGCCTGCATTGACGCGTATCTGAGTCAACAATTATCTAGGGAAAAAAAAAGAGGCAGGGCTGACCTTTTACTGGGTCCTCTGCTGAATACCATTCACTCCATGGACAGTCCTCATCCCATTGTGCTTTTCTGTGCATTTCACTTCCAGAAACTGCATTGGAATCATATACTTCCGCATTAGGTCTTTCAACTTCATTCTCGTCATCATGGAGAATGGTTTTGTAGGTTAGCTTCATTGTGAAATTGACTTTGAAACGATGCATAGACAAGTCCAAGGTTGAGAAGACCTTCAGCGAAAAGAAAGCCATTACAGGTTAACAAGGATGGAGAGGACTTAGCTTTAATTAACATCAAGTGCTCCAAAGAGCAACATTTATACTGTCCTAAACAAATACACAACAGAAATTACACATGATTTTATTTAGCAAAAAGGCAAAAAGAAAAAAGAAATCACATGATTTCTGAATAAAATGGATAGTGTATAGAAAACAATTATGGTTTCCCGCACAATATAACTTTAGATATGAAGTTGAGGATAAACTTACGAATTTTGAAATAAACAACTCGTATAAACCTTCCAAATGCATGAGTTTTACTGGAACCTGGCTACCAATACGGTCTGATTCAAATCTTCGAGTAAAAACTGTTCCCATATTTTGGATACCAATATACGCTTTGCGAGAAGGAACATGTACTGGAACAAATGCTGGCCACAAGCTACACAAAACTCAAATTAATCAATTCTAATTGAATATTCTTGTTCTCATAGGATACTACTACAAACATCAGCACATACTTCAAAAAAATGATTCATGTAGAGTAGAATGGTACATACAAATATAACTAATAATTGAAAAAGTACAACTATATAGATGATATCTATACATACATACATACATACATACATACATGCATGCATGCATGCATGCATGCATACATACATACATATATATATATATATATATATATATATATATATATATATATATATTAATGTAATGCAGGTATTTAACTATCATATTTTCCATGTCTGTTCCTGGTTGGTCCAACCTGGAAAAAAATAAAATAACTGGCCATGAGCTAAGCGAACACGAATCAATCACAATTCTACTAGCAAGCTCTTCCTACATGCTCCAGTCTCCACTCATATGAACATCGTGATGCAGGGCAGGGATTGAAAATAAATATATATGGAATTAAAAAAGTAAAAAGATAGGTCTGATGGATTAGCCACAGAATATCAACTACCCTTGGGATTTCCCAACATCAGGAGAGGAAAAGAGAATGGATTGCACCCCATACAAAAGAGAACATTTAAAAATTCAATAATCAGTTCAAGTCTAAGCCGCTATACTAATATGTGATAATATATCTTTATGTTGGACTCACACCAAAATTTAAAAACTAATAGACCATGCCTATAAAAATATGGTCTAATTAAAATAATGTTGACTATCTAGAAAACTAGATCCCACATATGATATAACTATTAACTATTTAAATCTATAATCTGCTAAGCTTAACTATATAACAACGAATGTCAAAAAATATCAATTCATGTCTGCTAAACTTGACAAAACTATTTAACAGTAAATGTCAAAGTAACTTCTATTCCAACAATCTGTACACTTCTTCCAAAAAACAAAATAATAATATTTTAATATAAACATGAAAGGAAGATGCAGAAGTAATTGATTAGTCAAATATTCATTCACACCAACTAATTCGAACAAAATCTTACAAGAAAATATAAAGATTTTAACTAAATTGATGTAATAAAAATTACATGTTTTAATGTAACTTGAGCATCATTCTAAATCTTTAATCGCAATCAGAGTATCAATCCAACCTGGAACTATTTGACAAAGCAATAGCAACTGCACTTAGAAGTTTGCTTGCCTCTGGTGCATCAAGAACCACCCCACTTGCACTTTGTGGTGCAATCACCTAATAATGATGTTCAGAAAGAAAAAAAAAAAAGTAAGCTACAGCGAAATAGTTCCCAACAATTAAATGTTACATGAAAGTTAGGAGCAAAGAAAAGAAATACCAGAAATTCCTCAACTCCAAAAGACAACTGCAGATCGTGTAAATCATAATTCCAATGTCCAATGCTTCCTGGGAGGCCAGAATATTAATTACAGTGGCACACATGATACATAACTAAGAGGTCGTTTGGTTGACATGTACAAGTTCAAATTCCCAGGAAGTATGTAACTAAGGTTGTTTGTTTGACAAGAAGAAAGGAAGTGTAACTTTCATGAAAGTGTGAATACCCACAAGACATGGGAAGTTACTTACCCACCTCCCCCTTTATTACTTGCAGTTCCCATTACTTTAACTTCCTATATATTCAACCAGACAATTTTTTCTGATTCCTATGAACTTAATATACCAAGGAAGTATCACTTCCTCTAGGAAGCAAAATACCTATATGCAACCAAACAACCAACTAGGTGTTAGTCACCTTTTGTACATACCATTACCACCATTTACAAAGTAATAATCCATGCAATAGTTTTTCGTTAGATACTTCAACTCAGACTTGACCTTGTACAAATTCTTTGATATTTCCAAACAATCAGCACTCTTTTCCTGAAACGAATAGAACATAGAGTATTTAATTGTAAAGGATTTACCGCAATACAAATAAGACTTAAAAAAGTATAATCTTAAAAATGCTCAGAAGCCATAAATCCGAACACATCTATACTTTGGACAATTACTAAATAACATGTAATGGAGTAAAACAGTTTGCCATATATCTCATCCAAACATACCAACAATTTTTTGGGACCATCAGCCAACCATTGCCGACAAACTGCCTCGATTTCAGATATGAACCTGCAATAAAAAAAATGCAATTTTATATGCTAGCGAAGGATTATATTCAAAGAAGGATAATAACAATGCTTGTCGATATATGATTAACAAGAACCAAATACCTCTCCCAAGAAGAGGCAAGAGTGAAATCATCAAAATGTTCGAACTGCAAGCAGAATAACCAAATTATTAGTCTCAAAATTCTCAAAAAAAAGGGTTTGTTTGGAGGGTTTGTCTAGTGTGTGCCCATGGGCACATGGTAAGCGCGGAATTTGATATGTTTGGAAGGTTTTGATTGGTGTGGTTGTTGTATTTGCAAGGGGGTCCATCATTATTAAGATAGGAGAGCCAATCAAAATCTCCCAAGCTTGTAAAATTCCGCGCTTAGAATGTGCCCATGGGCACACACTAGAAAAACCGTTGTTTGGATTATTAACTCAAAAGCTAACACTTGACCGAATAAAGTTAAAAGCGGTTTTACAAATCATTCCGTTAACCAGCCCATATACAACCTCACATATCGTTTCAGTTAGGTTTCGCCTTATCTTTCCCTATAACAACCATAACCTATCAACGCATGACTTAAGGCAAATTCCAAAGTAACCTGATGATCAAATATTAATATTTATCATTTTTCCCGATTCGCCATTCAATCTCATTAATTAAATGAAATCACTTCCTTCCACTTCATTATCTCCTCATGATCTTTACAAATACTCCTAAATAACTCCGACATACTGTAACAGCATAACTCAGTGTGTTTAACTCGATAAGTTGTAAAAGAGCTCGAAGTAACATCTCAAAGTACACTGCCATAATTTTAAGCAAATGGTAATATTTCGCTAAAAATCACTAGCCAAATTTAATCAAAACGCAAATAAATTGACATCAACAGTTATTAGGAAAACACATAAAGAGAGGCTTATCATATTAACAATCATGAAAACTCAAAAGCCTAAAAGCTACACATATGCATTATAGACGGATCTTAATATATCACTATGTTCAGTCTGCAAACTCAGTCGGCTTGAAAATAACAATTTATATGTGTGCGTATAGGCCAAAATTCTAACTCTCTCTCTCTCGCTCATTTATGTGCGTACGTATAGACCAATATTCAATCTCTCTCTCTCAGTATTGAGATATTGTAACACACCTCTTCTTCCTCGTCATCTTGATCTTCATCTTCGCTGAAATAAATTTCACTGCTGGAAGGGGCCATCAATCTATATGTATGTGCGCGTACTAGTATTAATATAAAGTGAGATTTGCGATCTTGAGAGAGAAAGAGGAAATAATGAAGTTCCGATTTGGGGAAATTCGGGTCGGTGGCACCCTCTTGCGCTCACGATTTGGTCTGTTCTTTCGTCTTTGTAAATTTTACTACTGTGCTTTTAATTTTACTTCTGTACGGTTTCCTTTTTGGGACGTGCCATCATTTCTATACATTCCAAATATAGTTAACTTTTAATAATACAAAACACTATTACACCCACTTCTTTCTTCCACTATCTTCCTTCTATAATAATATAAACACTATTACACCCACTATTTTCCTCCACTATCTCAAATCTATCATTAAATATAAATGGGTCCCACCACTTTACTCACTTTTCATCCCCCACTACTCCCTCCGTCCCAGTGAGTTATATACACTGGGATTGGACACGGAGACCAAGAAAAAGTGTAAGAAATGAGTAAAGTTAAATGGAAAGTAGGTAAAGTGGTGGGACCCATATATTTTTTAATAATAGATTTGAGATAGTGGAGGAAGGTAGTGGGTGTAATAGTGTTTTTATTATTATAAAATGGGGATAGTGGGAGAATGTAGTGGGTGTAGTAGTGTTTTATATTATAAAAAGTTGCTATTTTGGGAATGTATAGAAATGATGGGACATCCCAAAAAGGAAACTGTATAGAATTGATTGGGACGGAGGGAGTATTTTCCTCCACTATCTCAAATCTATCATTAAATATAAATGGGTCCCACCACTTTACTCACTTTTCATCTCACTTTACTCACTTTTTACATTTTTTCTTGGTCTCCGTGTCCAAACCAAATGTATACAATCTACCGGGACGGAGGGAGTAGTTTATTATTATAGTGAGATTTATTATTTATTATAGCTATTAGTTTATTAAGTTTTTTTATAATAGAATTTGAGAACATTCCTTTCTCTTTTTTACAACGAATAGTATAACTTAATAGTGTATGTGATTTTGATTTTACGCGGATTCTTAATAAAATGTCATAAAGATTGTATAGATTTTTTAAAATTAAAACAAAATGCTTCAAATCTCATAGATTCTGGTGTAATTTCAAAAAACTTAAAATACACTGAGAAATGCCATAAAATTCATCATTTTATGAAATTCAAAAAATCCATGTCATCAGATTTTAATAGATTTTAAACCATATCAATTGAATATCATTGGATTTTTAAGCATAATTTAAAATTCTGATTGAATGTTACTAAATTTTGTAACATAATTTAAAATCATAATTCAATATCCCAAAATTTTATTAAATTTTAAACAATTTCAATTGAACACTCTCAAATTTCATGAATGAAAAAAAATTAGAATCCCAATCGAATAAACCCGCTAATATATATTTTATACGAATTTAATACATTTTCGTGAATTTACCCAGTTACAAAAATTCAGCTAAAGGAACTATGAAAATCTTGAACCATACACCATGTAAACTTCGGAAGATCAACAACTTCGAAATCCGTATAACTGTAAAGCTAAAATCTATACTATCTATACTATATTATAAGGGTCATGTTCCCTGACATGTGGTTGTCAGGGAACGTTTATGTAACAACCTACTCCCCAGCCGTTGGATCGACGATCCAACGGCTGGGACAAAAGATTCGGTTTTTAAGTGTCCGCGGTTATTTACCGCGGATACTCCCTCTATCCGCGACTTTTCTGCGCGGACACATACCCTTTCCGCGATTTTTTTCCGCGGACATTCCAGAATGTTTTGCACGCACAGTTTATAACCTAGGTGATCAACTTCACTTGTGTTCATCTTTCTTTTGGAAATTGCACAGCTGATTTTGTGAGTCTTTTAGGCAAGAATCTGATCCATCTTCCATCTTTGTCTTGGGTAAGCTTAATTTGTAGTATTGTTTTGTTGATTATTCTTGTGTTGAGATGGATAAAATGTTTGCAAGATTTGAAGGTAGAAAAAGTTTGAAAACAACCAAAAATGTTGATGTACATAATGACAAAGTTAAATGTGGTAGTAATAGAGATAATATTGAGTATGTTGAAGTTGTTGATAGTGATGGCGAGGAGTTAGTTGTTAGTGAAGAATTAGAAGAAAGTGAGAAATTGTATGATGATATAGGTAGTATGCATGAAAGTAGTGGTAATTTGCATGATCATGGTGAGGATAATGTTGATGTAGATGACCCGAACACAATTCCCTACTTGAATCAACAATTTCCTAATTTACAAGCCGGGGAGAATTTGTTTAGGGCGTATGCTTTAAAGAATGGTTTTGCAATTAAGATACAAAACACACAGAAGCGTGCGAAAGATAAATCCATATATGGTCGAATGTATGTTTGTAATTTAGCGGGAGAAAATCGTGGGAAAAACCCCGTTGAGGACGATGAAATTTTGATTGGTAGAGTTGGTAGCGTTAAAGGCAAACGGCGTAGAGATGTGCTTCCTAGGAGTGGTTACAAAGTTAGAATGTACTTGGTTAATAAGAAAAAAACAAGTCATTGGGAGATAACCGGTTTGGAATTAGAACACAATCACCAAGTTGTTACTCCTTCTAAGATGAGTTTGATAAGACGGGAGAAACGTGTGACCGCGGCACAAAAAAATTTGATCAAGAGCTTACATGTTTCGGGTGTCCAACCAAGACAACAAATGAATATATTTGGAAAAATGCACGGAGGAGCGGAACAAGTGGGTTTTAACAGCCAACATTTAAGAAATGTCGTACGTGATTTTAGGAAGGACAACATGGGAGTTAATGATGCTCAAGCCGGTTTGGATTTGTTGTACCGTTTGCAAGAAGAGAGCGGCGGTAAGTTTTTCATCAAGACTCTCCTCGATGACGAACAAAGATTGAAGTGTCTTGTATGGGTCGATCCCTGCTCTTTGATGGCCTACAAAAACTTCGGTGATGTGGTTGCGTTTGACACTACATATCGAACTAATAGGTATGCTATGCCATTTGTGCCTTTCACCGGAGTCAACCATCACTATCAATCAATACTTTTTGGTTTTGCACTCGTTCGGGATGAATTGAAGACAACTTTTGAGTGGGTTTTGAGTACTTGGCTAGAAGCAATGGAAGGCAAAGAACCCTTGGTTATCATAACCGATCAAGATCAAGTCATGGCCGCGGCTATTGAATCACAACTTCCGAACACATCACATTTGTTATGCTCATGGCACATTAGCAACAAATTCCCCGAGAAACTTGCAACATATTATTCCAAGGAAGGGTTTAAATTTGATTTCAACAATTGCATATATCACTCTTTGACTGAAGTTGTGTTTGAAGATCGGTGGAATGCTTTGGTTTTGAAGTACAATTTGGAAGGCAATACATGGCTTCAAGGGTTATATGCTTTGAAGCATAAGTGGGTCGAGGCTTACACAAGAAACACTTTTTCTGCGGGTCAAAAGACCACATCAAGAAGTGAAGGAATGAATGCATATTTCGATGCCTATGTTGGTTCTTGCACCGGTTTGAAAGATTTTGTAGAGGGTGCACAAAAAGCTTTGGAGAGGCAATTCATGCGTTAGAAAGACGAGGATTATGTGACGTTTCATAGAAGTCGTTGCATGCAAATGAAAGCCGCTCTGGAGCACCACGCAGCTTCCATTTATACGAAAGATATGTTTCGAAGATTTCAGGAACAATTGGTTGAATCATCTAAGTACTTTGTGGAGAAAGATAGAGATCGGTCCTTGGAAGATGTTCAAGACACGTTCTACAAATGTTATAGACCGTTGATGCGTGCTTCTCAGAGAAACACGTATCTTGTATCATTCAACAAGGTGTCATTATGGGGTTCATGCATTTGTAAAATGTATGACAATGTTGGCATACCATGCCGTCACATTATTGCCGTCTTGACGAAGAGGTGTGTGGCGGAACTACCGGAACATTTTGTGAAACAGCGTTGGACAAGGGACGCCAATAGAGTTGATGGCAAGTTGCCATATCACACGTCCGAATTTCAATCACCATCTCATGAAATGACTCTCACGGAAAGATTCAACCACATGACATTACTTACCATGGCGTTTAGTCATAGTTGCATGGCATCGAAAGAGCGGTATGAGTATGCCGTTGGGGTTATTAATCGGGAAACAGAAATACTTGAGAGCATGCCCGTTGACGGGGTCGAAAATGAAGGAGGTGAATTAAATCCAAAAACAACTCAAGAAGGTGGTGAGAAATTGCATGAGAGTATCTTTGACCCCTTGGTGTCGAAAACAAAGGGACGGAAAAAAGAGCACCGCTTTAAAAGCCCCGTTGAGGAACTTACAAAAACAAAAAGAAAATGCCGATATTGCAATATGTTGGGACATGATGTTAGGACGTGTCCCAAAAAAAAAAGAAGATGATTTAAGAAAAGCTCAAACTGGCCAATTGTAATTCACATTTTAATTAAATTTCTCTTATGTTTTACTTGTGGTTTATTTGTCATTCGTATGAGTTGGTGTAACTAACTTGTTCTTTGTTGGATTTGTAGGTGAAATGGCCGACGGTTCGGATGATGAGTCAGTGTCACACGTCAGCAACTCAATCTCGGACTCGGAAGAAATGTGTGATTCACCTAGTTTTAGCTTCTTGGAAGACGCGATTCGTGAGCTCGACGAACTTGCAGAAATGTACGAACCACCATCCCACTCGGAAGAAATGTGTGATTCACCTAGTTTTAGCTTCTTGGAGGAAGCAATTCATGAGCTGGACGAATTGGCACAGATGCACGAACCACCTCCCCAATTGGAGGAAGAAGACACCGAGTTGTACCCGCCTGAGGAAGCAGCCTACCGGTCAAGAAATTGGACCGAAGCTTGTCAGTGGTGTGCAAGCGATAACATGTTCGAAAGGGTGGCTTATAACTTGACCCCATATTTTCTACCTATTTTGAACTTGGGTAAGGACTATCCCGACGGGCCAAACAAAGTATCGTTGTGGGATGGTGGTGATATTGTGACGTGTGATAGGATAGCCGACATTATGAAGTTGAGGCCTCGCTTGGGTTGCACGCGTGACCAAATGCGAATTGAATATGTCAAGGGGTGGGTGTCCAACCTTCGTGGTGATGATATGGGAAAATGGATAACGCGCAAAGAACCATGGAGCAAATTTCGTCTCTACGATGGATCTAATAGCATTCATGTCACACTATGGAATGATCACAATACGCATGCCAATGTGACCGAAGGTGTGCTCCGTGAAGGTTGTGTTGTTGTGCTGTATTGGGTGGCATGCTTCATTAGAGCCGACGCGACGCCCGGGCATTCCACACACCGACTATCGGGAGGCTTCTCCAACATTTTAGCAGTGTTTAGTTAGTTAGCTTCCCCGTACGTGAATAATGTTGATTTCAGGTTTTATATGTATTTTTGTGTAATCGCAACAAAATAGACACTGTTCGATGTATTATTGACATTGAAATGACAATATTATGTAGTAATTTCTTTGTTAGTGCTAACATTGTCAAAATGGTACGAGGTCTTATCATTATTTCAATTATGGTGTTTCTAGTCTATTGTAATTTATTTATGATTTTTGAACGTGTCTATTCGCGGCAATATGCATGCAAAGTTCACAAAATTGGTGAAAGTGGTCATTTTCTAAACAAATGCCAATAAGTAATGAAAATTTATTGTATGAACTTTTAAAAGTCATAATGTGGTTAAGGGGTCCTAGAAGAGTATATATGAGCATGAAAGACAGTAAGAGGGAGGGAAAAAAAAATTAATGCCACTGGAATATCCTCGGTAAATAACCGCGGACACTCCAGTCCATCCGCGGTTATTTAGCGTGGATACTCCAGTGGCAACAGGTGAAATGTGCAGCTTGTTTCTGCACATTCCCACCTGTTTTTAACAGTTCAAACAGTTCAAACTACATCAAAAACTGAATAAACAGCATTCCAACAACAATCTCCCAAAAAAAATTTTAACCAAATTTTGCGAAGCCTTCAAATATGGCCCAAAACGTCAAAAATTGTCAAACATCCAAAAAATGACTATACTCCAAAAATTCTCAAATTTTAATCACAATATAGAGGTTGACATTCCTAACAATATGCAATAAAGGGGCGGGGGAAACTCAAACGAGAAACACATAAACAAAAATTGAATGAAAGGGGTCGGGGGGTGGACACGGTCGATAAACGACCGATATAATCAACAACCAAGATATATTGAGATTGAAATAAAGTCAACTACATCGTTCCACTTTAATAAATAAAACGTAAATGTCATAAACTACGAAACTACGAAAATGTCATAAACTACGAGACTACGAAAATGTCATAAACGACATAAATGTCCTATTCCTTGGCTCCTTCTAGCCTTTGCCGCATAAGATGACTAGGGATTCGCCTCGCTCTCCCTTTCTGAAGCTCTTTTGCAATCCTAAAGCGGAATAGGTCAACATCCGAAGTATCCCACGTCAAGGTGGAGAGGTCATAACCTTGCAAGGTGTAGTCCATGTACTTGCAGACGAAGACCCCGCAATCAAAATGATTTTGCTGCTTCGGCATCTCATCCCAAACATGAACTAGAGGGTCCTCTTGCGGGAACTTTTGACCCTTGGCAAGAAAACGAAGCATCCCTCCAAGTACACCGACCTACAAACAACAAAAACATGAAAAAAAACATCAGAACAAAACCATCATGTATATTAGTACAAGAGGAGTGAAGGATTTAGTACCATTGCTTCTTCTTCGTCTGGATATTCAGCCTTATCGTTGAAAGGATCGAGAACCATGATAGCCCACTTCTTCACAGCAAAGACCATGAGAATCCAGTGATTGTCATTGACATTTGCGGGAACAAATATGTAGTCCACCTGGTTGATTGGTGGACCAACCCCACAACTTCCCACTTCAAATAAAAGTGCTTCACCCTCTCCGTCATATTTTTGTAGTCCACTTCCATGGCCAACGGGATGAAGAAGGGATCCATGAAGTAGTACGTAGGCTCCCTGGGGTGGATGCCCTCTGCAGCAATTGCTTCCTCCCGATCACGTAACAGCCACTGCATCAAATTATCATATATACAGAATTAAACAGAATTATACAAAGAGAAATATAAATGAACGTACAACATTAAACAGAATTATACAAAGACAAATACAAAGACAACATGAACAGAAATTGTACCATGTATGTGTAGATGATCCGATCATCTAACCATCCACCGAGGGCCAGACTCTGCATTGAAATAGGGGCAAGCGTGAATATAAGATCATGTCTTATACCACCCTCGAGACCCACTGTCATACCCTTCCCCCATCCCCAGTCTCTCCGGATAGTATCATAATAGAGCAATGGAACCCTAGCTAGGCCAGCAAAATGTGCCTCCCAATCCTCAGCAGAAATGTCATGATCCCCGTCTGAATCCTCCTCTATCTCGTGAAAATGAGCATAGGGCATCCAACTAACTATATCGCCAGCAACTCCATCAAACTCGCCTCTGTAATGTGGCAAGCTATGATGAGGAGCCGCTGAACTATCCTGCCTCCCCCGTTTCCTCTTGCCGCCCACAATCCAACCCTCTTCGGTATCCTCCTCCTCCACAGTCTCATCCTCCTTTCCCTTCCCCTTCCCTTTCCCCTTACCCTTACCCTTCCCCTTTCCCTCCTCCTCCTCCTGACCCTTCCCCGTCTTACCCTTACTCCCCTTCCCCTTCAACTCCTCCTTCCCTTTACCCTTCCTCATCCCCGTCTCCTTCCCCGTCTTCCCCTTCTTCCCCGTCTCCTTCCCCGTCTTCCCCTTTTTCCCCTTACCCTGGACCTCAACAACCTCCTCCTCTACCGGCTCCTCCATGTACTCAATCTCATCAGGCCTGGCCCAGAACTCAGCTGCCGGGTAACTATCCCTGCTAGGATCTGGGATCGGTCTCCCGATATCAAACCTCTCGTAACTCCACAACATCAACAACCAGACGCAGCAGGAGATCTTCTTTGACACCTTCTGTGCAGCTGTAGTCAGACCCCTGTACAGGTATGAAAGGACTGCTGATCCCCACGACCATGTACGCACATGGCTCAGTGTGCGAAGATGCCTGATATAGCGTGGATGGACAACATTCCTACTACTAGTAGGAAAAAGGATAGAGCCTACCACGAAGAACATATAGGCCTGTGTGTGAACAGCTATACGCCTCGGATCAGGACCTGGATCAGCACTCCCATAGGTCTCAAACAACCAAGTCAGCCTCACCCCTCCTCTAGTAAAGCCATCCTTCACCTGCTGAGGAGTCAACTCCTCAAACCATGCCCTCTCGAAATATGACTGGTTACCGTCAATACCATCTCCAACTAGTGGCCGACCCACAACAGGTAATCCTAGTATGTAGCCAACATCCTCTAGAGTGACTGTCATCTCCCCCTGCCTCATGAAGAAGGTATTGGTCTCGGGCCGCCACCTCTCCACTAATGCGCTAACAAGCCTGGTATCATTCTGAAGAACAATCCCAGGGTTGGCAAACGCGCCAAAGCCAACCATATGCAAAATCTCCCTCTACGCGTCTGAAAGAACCCAATGCCTTAAAGACCGGTTGCTAGACATACACTCCAGAGGACCACGCTCGACTCCATTCCAAACATCTGAACTCACATGGTATGAGTTATCCACGATAACTGCTCCACTAACAGGACCCGGCAAAATATCATCCATCCTGACACACAAATACCAATCCAACAATCAATAAACTTAGCATACTAACCGAAGCATACCATCAATTGACAATTTACAATCTATAAACTTAACATACTATCGATACACTTAGCATACCATCAATTACACTTAACAAATACCATCAATTACACTTAGAATACTATCAATTACACTTAACAAATTCCAATCCAACAATCAATAAACCACAAACAAAAAATAAATTACACTTAACAAAAACCATCAATTACACTTAGAATACTATCAATTACACTTAACAAATTCCAATCCAACAATCAATAAACCACAAACCAAAAATAAATTACACTTAACAAATACCATCAATTACACTTAGAATACTATCAATTACACTTAACAAATTCCAATCCAACAATCAATAAACCACAAACCAAAAATAATTTCCGATTGGTATACTATCAACTACACTTAGCATACTATCAATATCCAACAACAATTAGCACTAAAAACAAACAATTCTAACTAAAATTTCCTTTGAGACATTTTCACGAACACTTAGCATACTATGAATTACACATCATCCATAACAATCCATTTATCAAATCAATACTAACCAACAATCAATTACACATAATTGATTACATACATACAATCACAACATCCAATCCAATATATACACGCAATACATACATAGAATCCCAAAAAAAAAACAATGTATATACACATACACGCGAGGATATATATACACGCACCTTAAGTATAATCGTGTTCTTGAAGCTTGATTGGTATGTGAATGTAGTTGTGTTGCAGTTGTGAGAGGGTTTGAGGGCGAGAGAGTTTGTGTTTGTGTTTGAATATGTAAGTATGTAACTGATCATATACGTGCGTTTGCGCGTTTTAAAACAGACTGGATTATCCGCGGTTATTTACCGCGGAAAGGCATAGTGTCCGCTTAAAAAAACGCGGATAGACACAGTGTCCGCGGTTTTTAAGCGCGGATACACAAAAAATATTTTTTTCACCACAGCCGTTGGATCATCGATCCAACGGCTGTGGCACCATGTGTCAAATAAACGTTCCCTGACAACCACATGTCAGGGAACAGGACTCATATTATAATAAGCCAACACGGGTATAATTTATAATCTACAGTTTTAGTTATATTTTTTGGTTTGGTACTCTCCTTTTGGTACTACAAGTCTACAATTGTGGACTCTATCTATTAGTCTTACATTGTTAAACAGTTTCAAATACTAAAAACACTCATAATAATATATTATCATATAATATTTTATTAAAAAAATTATAACGATGTTATAAATAAAATTACAAATATACAATTTTGAATATCTTTTTTTAACCAAAAACCTTTATATAACTTTTTTTTAAAATTTAACGTGTTTTATTTCGATATAAACACGAATAATATATTATCATATAATATTTTATTAAAAAAATTATAACAATGTTATAAATAAAATTATAAATATACAATTTTGAATATCTTTTTTTAACCAAAAACCTTTATATAACTTTTTTTAAAATTTAACGTGTTTTATTTCGATATAAACACGAACCATTACATAACCCTTTCTAATTTTAATCTTGAAAGTTTCTGTTGTCAAAAAAACCAAAATTACAAACTTACGTTGAAATTCGATTGATTAAATTACTGAATCTTTCAAAGGTATTACACGATCATCTATGTTTGGAAAAAATTTAAATTTTCTGATTTTTTTTATTTTTAAATCTACATGTACTAAATTCGGATTAAATGTACCAAAATCCTGAAATATATATACACTAGCTTATAACCCGTGCAAAGCACGAGCGGGTATAATATTTGTTATTTTACTGTATATATATTAAATTTAACTAATTTTATTGTGAAAATAAATTTATGATATAATAATGTTGCTAAATAAATTTTTTATTTAACGGCTGAATGAATTCTTTATAGTTTTTTTTTTTTGATAGAATGAATTCTTAATAGTTAGGTCCGTCAAATGACTAACTAAAATTAGTTCGAACATTTATATTTTAATGAAAATGTTAAAAATTAATAATTTAATATAGAACATATTATAAGTTAAAGAGACACATAAACCCAAATACTGACACATCATACTAAATATTTAATTGTTTGGTTTAATAGATAATGAAAGGTATATCATATACATGTTATAAATTAAGGAGGTCGAATATCAACCGGATCACCAAACTCGACCGAGCTTTAATAGTATAATAACAATATACAGTATAGTATATATTTATAATAAAACTTTTAAACTGAGACCATTAGAGTATTTAAAAATAATGCTAATGTATTTTAGTGAAAAAGTATCACCGGTTTATTATTAATTATATATAATAATATTATATTTTTATAAATACGTTGCCCGCTCCGTTTTAAAACTCGGTGATTAATAACGATTAATCATCGATTAATCCTTATTACGTAAATCGCCGAACTGATTAAATATCTGATTATTCTATTAATCCCTGATCAATAAAATTAATCCTCGATTAATCCTTGTTCGGTGTTTTTACCGATTAAATCTGATTACCGCTTTTTACAACACTGGTCACCCGTGTTAATTGTAGAAGATCGGTTTTTTTAGTTTAAAAATATAAAAGATATAGTGTGTTTTAGTTAAAAAGGTAATTAACATGCTGCTTGAGTTTTTTTAGTATAAAACATAAAAGAGATAATATATTTTAGTTAAAAAGAATATTTAGTTATATAGATAAGCACGTATTTAGGCCCAATACCGACGGGTCAAACTTCTAATTTCCAACTTTAATATGTGACCAAATTATCCCCTTACGTGTAACATCCCGACTTTTCGGAATATTAATACTAAATTCAAAACTAAAATACAACACAATTTTATTAAACTAAAATTCTATTACAAAGATGACTATTACAAAGGCGCAGCTAACGGAAGTCCAAAAGTCAATCCAAATCTAACATCATCGAACTCCAAATCTAATGCACATCAACTCGCTCTTAAATCAAACCTGAAAATTGTAAGTAATGAGCTATACAGCCCAGCAAACAACTAATCGATCCAACTAGTCGGGCCAAGTAACATGTATACACATAAGATAAACTATACTTTTTATAAGATACGATAACAATACCACGAATACTACCCGGTGATAACACAACACTCCTACAAACCACACGATATGATAGTTAACAGCCACTTATTATTCTGGGTTTCCTAGGTTGATCTCGTACTGATCTCCCAAGCCAAAATGAGCCATGAGTAACCAAACTATAGTTATAAACTCTCCGCCCTTGCTTAGTTGCACAGCATGCGCGTATGATCTTATATGACTCGCCGCATATGATAGCTGTTCAACCCACAATTTGCTTATGATCAACCATTTCTTGTCTGATGGTACCGCTTTCAGCTTTTTCGCCAATGCAGAGGCAATGAAGAATATCTGTTTATCCTTGAGCATCTCGTCTTCGGTGCTGATGTTCAGAATTGCTTCACAGGCCTTTTTCTGCAAGGCTTCCTTCTCGTTAATGCTCTCCCTGCGAAAGAATTTACAGAACTTTCTTTTATTTAGTTCCGGCAATTTAGTGCCAAAAAAATCAGCAGCCTCAGTGCAAGTGTCGCGAAATTTTATTTCTCCAAAGCAAGAAACCGCAGACATCATATCAGGCTTCATGACCATGAGATATAGCATGTAGTCTGACAGCTTCTTTGCAGTGTCACGTAAATCACATCGTTCCTTGTTATTCTGTTGCTCTTGGCTGTCGACGTAGCAGACTTCTGTTGCAATGTGCCATACCAGAAGTATATCATCGTAGTTGAAATTAGCAACAAAAGGAAGGAAATTACCAAGGTCGTCTTCCATTTCATTGAGTACCCACTCTCCTTTCGACGAACATATTTCTTTAGCCATGGCTAAGCTGTGAGCCTTCTCTGACTTCTTTTTTAGCTCTTCGAAAATGAAACCGGTTATGTTATGAGTTAGTCGATGTGGTTTTACATACCAAACCTCATTCAGAAAACCAACTAGGCCAAAAAAATTATAAATGCTTTCCTTTCTATTGGATCGTTTATGTAAACAATAATGTATCAGATTGAATGTTGACAAGCATCCAGCCCACCTGCAATCTGTATATTCTAATTCGGGATGATGATCTTTATCTCCCACGAGATGAAGAAACCACTGCAGGAACACACTCCTAGTGTTATTAGCAACCAGTATCCAACTAAGAAACTTATCTTTCCATGAGTTACTGTTGGGGGTTGTATCAGACAAAGGCCGGAGCCTTATGACTGTCCAATCGGTGAAAAGTAGCATATAAAACGCAATCACCTCTAACACAATTGCTCCGATAAGCAAAGTGTAAGTAATCACTACATCATTGTGAAGATCATGCTTTCGCTGGTGAGAATGGTAGAGCATAAAGGAAGCAACAACAGCAATAAAGGATAGGGTTCGAAAGAAGTAGCCAATTTTATGATGCAACACAGAAAGTTTAGTAAAAAGAACATCATAGAGGTAATTCAACTCTACCTCAACTAACTTGAAGGCATCGTCACATGATTTTGCAAGGAAAAACTCCCGGCTCTGGTTGCGTTCATGGATGCTGAGAATGAGATCGACAACAAGTCCTTTGAAGGCTGTGAAGTATAGAAATGCATACTGCAGCACCTGTAAATGGGACAAAGCATCCTTATTCGTTTTAATCAGAGCTGTGTTCTCATTTCTCGGATCATCTTTGGCTTCTGAATCAGGTCTTGAAAGCATGGAATTGCGGAAGCTGTTTGCACTTCCATAATACAGAGCACACGTACGCTCAGCACACTTGATTATTCCACACAAAAACATGAGTATTGTCGGGGTCCTAAGTACGTCATTATATTCTAAAAACTGATAGAAAGCATACGCTACAGCAATGCACTGTGAAGCCAGATAAAACAAATGTCTGAGCCACAGTTCATTGTCCTCAGGCGCGAATGCAGTGATGGTGTCTGGACCCCCAAGGTGTAGGAGTAAAAAGGGGGCCCAGAAAATATGAAGATGATTGTTGTCATGATCCTCATCTTTTTCCTTGCAATACTGGGAAGACAGCCTTTGCCTGCTGACAATGAGCCCGAGCCCAAAAATAGCAAGCATTTCGGCAAGCAAATATGCTAACCAGAGAAGTATAACAATCCATTTGTGGGAAACTAACCTTCTGAAGTTTCCAGCAACAATTAAGAAGATTTGAAGGGAAAGACTTAATAAGATACAAATCCGCAGTTCCCTTTCGTCAAAATAATCATCCAGTTGTAGCAGGCAGGGATCACGAGGCTTCGTGATGATCATCTGACCTCCTGGATGGGACTAGCAAGCTTTGTTTAGGGTGCTCAAGCCGTCTATAAAGGTTTAGTTTTAGTTCAAGTGATTATTCCAAATGCATGCATTCATGATTTCATCTATATAGCAGATAACTCAAGTCTAGTAAATTGCTCTATAACACTTTCCTGTTAATAATCAGTTTATAGGCATTACACATGTAACACAAGTTGGAAACAGTGGAAGCACTGGGATGACTTCAAAAGAAAGAAATGAAAAGAGCAATTTCATTAAATATTACACAATTTCCTCTTTTGCCTTCTAAACAAATAATAAATTTCTGCAAGTACAAACCTCAAGTATAGATCTAACACACCTCCCCATACATGCATAAATAAACATATATTATTTCTTGAAAAAGAAAAAGGGAAAGAATAGAAGGATCAAATGGAACATTAATGTGGAGAAATTCTTTCTTCAAAATAACACTGTTTTAGTGCTTTACTTATCTGTCCTGTTTGCTTTAGATTAAAAATAAAGGATAAAGTTAACAAACTACAGTTAAAAGAAACAAATCATCAAAGAATTAAAATTAAAGACAGAGTAATCTTAATTTAAATAGGCATTACAAAATACAAATATGGAGGGAAAATATTGAACCTGTGCTCGTTCCACAGCAAGCAACATGAACTGTGATGCTCAAGATATCTGCAAGTTCCGGCATGTCTGAGCTTCCTTACAAGTCACATCTAAATAACACAACACTACAAAGGACCTTAATTTCATTAAGCGCCGAAGCCAGTGATCTTGTAATGGTTGAGAACTTATCAGGACTGCAGTTGAGTGTCGACAATAGAACTCAGCTTGCTCCTTACCACGATGTACTTGCACCTTAATTCTCACAAGTCACAACTAACTGATAAATCTTCATGTTTATGTCATAAATTACCAGAAAGCTCTTGATTGCTGATCTTTGTCAGTTTTGTTCAGTTTGTTGTCAAGCAACTTATATTAAAAGTTAAATTTATCACAAAACCAACCAAATAAAACAATTTCTGTGTTTTCTTTCCAGGGAATTATAACTAGACATTTTGCGCATGGTACTCGATATGTATGCTGCTGGTTAAGTGGTTAGTCTTACGAGTAGAATGAAAAATGGCATACCTGGCTCAAGTAAAATCTTGGAAAGCTCAGTTGCATAACAGCTCCGAAATCAACCCTTCTGGCATTCAAACAAGCATGCCGTGTGCACCTCTGGTGAAATCGTAGAAGACATATCCATTGATTTTCCAAAATTGGATATTTTTGAGAAGATCTTCCAGGAGATCACTTTGAAAATTATAATTGCTGATCAGTTCTTAACTGTTAATGAAATAAGCCCTCAACTAAGCAACTTTTACAGTATATCAGAATTGCCTTGTTACAGCCTCGTCTCCCAATTTAGGTTTATTGACAGCATGAGCTCAAGGATCGAGACTGAGATTATTATTGATCAAATTTGTGAGATCTAAAGAGTGCAACTCTAAATTTTGTTCTCCAGCAACCTGGACAGCATCCCCATCACCGAGTATGATGGCACGGCAGCTTTTAGTTTAGCTTCAACGGCAGATGAGATCCAGATGATTGATTTTGAAAATGCTGCAACAATTCACACAGGCTCTCCTCAAAGCGCTGCAACTACTCAGCCAAATAGGCCTGAGACGCACACAATTACATAAATGATACCAAGAAATTGCCAGCCAGCAAAACCAGAAAATAGCGAAGATTCAGAAGAATTGACAAACCAGCCCATGTATAAATTTGTTTTAGGGAGTGACCTGGCTAATAGCCTAACACTGGAGCATAATAAATTTGTTTCATAACTATTTGCCAAATGAATTTAAGCCGCAAAAGTATGGTACTATGGCAGTGAATACTATTTAACAACTGAACTTAAGCAATTAAAGTATGGTACTATGGTAGTATATACTACATACATTCAAACGTGCCCGTAAGAGTTGGATGGAAAGAAATTTTACATTGGAAAAGACCAGTCTCTAAAAAGATATATTCCTTTATCTAAATACAGCATCATATAGTTGGGAGCTAGAGCTTGCAGATTATGGACACCAGTGGTAACTTGTCAACTTTTATCAGCTCCTTCATCAAAAGCAGCAGAATTTCCAGCTCGTGAATCCAGTTGCTTCTGAACTTTGAGACGCCGTCGCTCATCAAAACTTTCCCAACCTTCAAACTGCAAAGGGATGATATAAGGAAAAAATTCCAAATATGTAAGTATGGCTTGTCAGAGAGACTATATTATAGCTAGAAACCTGGCGGAGAACATCCATTGTTATTTCAGTGCCATGTAGCTCCAGAGTTGACAGTCGGGTACACATTTTCAACAATGTAGCAGGAAAACCCTTCAGCCCATTGTGGTTAAGATACAAAGCCTGGAAAGCGTATAGGTACGATTGAAGTTTAAATTGTAAAGACAAGCCTACAATATATGTGATAAAACATAACAAGGTCCAAGGTTTTGTGTCTTTTAGTATCATCCTACATGATGGCAATAGAGTTTACACCTTGAACATGCATAGCCACAAACATGTTATATGATATTTTCAAGCATACTATATAACTTTTAATTCATACAATGCTGTTTAAACTATAACTTTTAAAATTTTTGACAGTTTATATGCTAATTTAATGTGTACTGAACTTTCTTCAATATGATTTTCCCAAGCCAGACATAAAATGAAACACACACAAGAGCATAAACAATAAAAAAATCATAAAAGCAGAAACAACCAGAGATACCCTTTTCATGTACTTCAATCCGAAAATACATCAGTGAAACTTGTAAAGCATAACAGCCTGTAGATATTGCCACTGCACAGGGCTGTCCTAACTTAGAAAGATAAGAACGGGTAGCATGACCAAGAAGGGAGAAACAATAAGAAGGTGATCGGTGATTCAAAAGATGACTAACTAACCTTTAGATTCTGTAGTTTGCTAATTGTCTCTGGCAAGTCTACAAGCAAATTCGATGAAAGATCAACCTGCACAACATTAAAAACTGAAGCAAACACTTGACCAGAAAAAAAAAAATAAACAAAGTCACCACACACAGATATAATGAAGAGGAGGGGGGGGGGGGGGGGGGTCAACAAAAGTGGGTAGGTACCTCAAACAGAGAAATGCAGCTGCCTATACTCGAAGGAAGAGTAACAATTCTGCAGAATGCAAGTAATAAGATTATCAGAACACATGCCTGAATTGATAAATTTTGTATGTAAACTAGGTCATTTGTCCAAGATTTTGTCATGTGCACTCCCTTGACAATCTCGTAGATCATAAAGCTTAAAACTTTGGTAACTTGTTCACTAATACTCACAGGTAAACAATAAAATAAAGTCAAAAACTAAATGCAAGCATACGGTTAGTAGTAGATGACTACTAATTAACCATATGCCTGTATGGGAAATTGAAACAGGAGACTGGTAAATTAATGCATCCATGTTACCTGTTATTGTTGGCTTTCAAAACCTGAAGTTTAGTAAGACATCCTATTTCACTAGGTAGGCAAGTCAACTCATTGTTTGCAACATGAAGATGAGTGAGGCCTGTTAAAAGACCCAATGTAGATGGCAAGCTTTTCAACCTGCAGTAAACATGAGAAAGTTAGTCAATAAAAGATACAGAACGCAGTAACCTTTAAGCATTCTGCCGCTGCATATAAAGAACTTCAACTCATAAACAATGGCAGAGGCAGGACAAAATCCAGGAGGGGCCAGATTTTTTTTTTAATTCGATGTCTTCGGATGACATACTATTTTAATCAGATATTTGTTACATAAAATTAACAATTCTCTTCTTCTGTATCTATATGCTGAAACATATAATAATTAGTCTGTACTTTACTTCAGAAAATAAAAAAGATAACATAAAAAAAAAAAATATTATACGCGGTCAAAAATAAAATTAAATTACAATTAAAAATAAAATATGAATAATGTATATAATCTATTTATTATGGTGTGTATGATTAAAATTATAATTTTGAAAATTTAATTATCACATTTCTAAGTAGTGATGTGAGTGAGTAATAAATATAATGTACTGATATAATTTCTAATTATAGTAATATATGGTACTGATTTCTACTTATAGTAATATGGGATGGAATAGGTTATCATAATAAAGAAAATTATATACATCATTTTTTAAAAATCAGGGTAGTCGATGGCGGCTTCTCGCCTAGCAAGTCTAGGTTAATAATATGATGTCTAATGGACAAACCTAGAAATGGCCTTAATTTGCATTTGTGGAATCAAGTTACAAACTGCTACTTTAATCTATTGTTAATCAACACAAGTAGTATATTATAGCTTAAAGCCGGATCTTAAGTTTTATTAGTTAGTAGCATATCATATGCTTATACGCTCACTAATCATATTTGATGTGCCCTCCCTCCCTCCTACGGAACATAAACCCCATGTATAGTTGCGAGTTAGTGTTATGTAAGCTCATGAGACACTGTGCAGTGCAAAAAGATTGGTATAATGGTGGGTAGTACACAGCAAACATTGAAAGATTGGTTAGCATAGCATAAACAGAATGATAAACTTACTGATTATGGCTCAATGACAATGCAGTTAAAGACTTCAACTGAGCTAATGCTTCCCAGCTAAGTTGATCATCAGATATGTTGTTGTCATTTAGCATCAATTTCTGTCATAATCAAATAAAGAGTATGACGTTCCTTTATTGAAATCCAGTAAAAATATATATAAAAACAATCTAGTGGAAGAGAAGAGCCTGGCCTACTTGCAGTGAAGTCAGATGAATGATAGTGCATGGTACTTCAAGAATAGAGTTGTGGCTGAGATCAAGAATTCTTGCAGAAGCTCCACAATTCCATACTTCTTGAGGTATGATCTATCATTTGGCAATCAACCATATAGATAACAATAAGATTCTCAAAAAGTATTCTCTAAATGTCAAAGTGCAATTACTCTCCGACTTGAAGTATAATCAGTAGTATAGAACGTACATTTCTTTCTTGTATTACTTTATCCTAATTATCTACTTTCAAATATATTTTCTTCATAGTGCAACTGTGCAAGCCTTTATACATAATTTGTATCAGTGACAAGCTATCATTGACTACTTGCAAGTTACTACTTCAAAATTTTAAACTAAATGTCTTGTTTCTCTCCCAAAAATCGGCTTCATGATTCTAGTGGATGAAAAACAGAATAAACATGCTACAGAAATTAATACTAAAATGACTATAATTAAAAGAATCATTGTACATCATTGAGCACTGCTACCAACCTTAAATGAAGCACTTCAAACTTGTTTTATCTAATCAAGCATGCGCTATTTAGTCTCAATGCTCAAAATTATAAGTCAGGCTAGTCATCATAAGTGCAAGTTGGGCTAAAGTTTAGCTGCATTGGGGTGGCAATGTCTGACATGGCCTGGGATCCTACTAGCTATTACCGAAACAACCCAAGACATAACTAGAGAAACCATCTATATTAAAACATAAATCCGACAAGCTTATATAATTCATTTTTATTAAAATTTAGTATGTTTCATAACACAAGTTTGCAAGCACAACTGCGTCTCCCAGACCCAAAACTACTACTGCTAGCAATACATACAAGAATTATAAAAATACCTAAAGTGAAATCCAAATACTAAATAAAGATAAGGTAAACAAATTGTTAAACCTTAAGGCCACTTTCCGACAATCCTAAAACCCCAGTTGCCATCCAACGCTGAAACTGATTTTTCTGAATAGACATAGGTTTCCTGTCTTTACTACTTTCCGGCCTCCTCCCCAACATAGACACGGCTGCAGATTCCTTCTTAATTGGACCATCCTATCAAAATGCAAATACCCCTTTAAGTTCTTGCAGCCTTTTCCATATCAACTACTAATTTTTCACAACCCAATTAACAAATTTTAAGAAAAAGAAACAGAAAAGCAATGAATCATACCCCTTGGTGTAAACCCTGAGAAGCAACGAGCATAATCTTGGACCCATTCTTGACCTCTGACAATCTCAGTGTTTTTTCATCCTCAAGAACTTTCCCTTCAAGAAAACATCAAGATTCCAACTTTAAGTTCAAATTGTATGAAAATATACATATAAACACAAGGGTGTTTGATAGAAACCTGAGAATATGAGTTTCTGGCCACGAGGGAGGACATTAGTGAGAGGTTGAAGAAGATTCTTGAGGTCTTTAATGGTGGAATCTAAAGAAAGATTGATGGGGATGGATCTTCCACTGAACTTGACTGTTATTTTGATCTTGTTGAGCATATCTTTGTTATCATTTTCACCGCTTGATTCATCTTTCTCCATCATCAAACACTTGCAGATTCGCCTGAGACAGAGAGTGGCGTGAGAATCACTGTTTAATATAGTTCCATATATGTATTAACAATAAATATTTGGCTTATAAAATATTTATATTTATATATATAAAGTTTTTTCACGGAATATTTTGGATGGATTTTTCCTATAATCTATATATACATTTAAAACAAAAATAGAGACGGTTAAGGAGTAAAATTATGGATTTGACATCTTATAGAGATGAGTAGGGTCAAAAAAATATCTTTTCATTATCTTTTTGATAAAATATATATTTTTATTAAATGGTCAAATGTATCTTTTTGTAATGTATTTTTAAAATAGTATCTTAAAATATGTATTTTGAAAATTGATATCATATATAAATTATTTTTCATTTTCTTAAAAAAGATGATACATGCTTTTAAAATAGGTATCTCAGCGATACACTATCTAAAAATGAATATCATTCATAAAATCATTCTCTTACGAATTATAATCCGCTAATATATTCATCGTATATAACTCTACATCGAGTTCTTTTTTCTTTAATTTTAAAAAATGATATTTTAATATAAATATGTACATCTAGTTTTATCCTTTTTTCGTATCGCACATGAAATCTTCCAGCTATTCGGCACAAGAAGATGACATATATATGTGCATGAATATAAGCAAAGGAAGAGGAAGCCAAAGAAAGACAAATTCGAAGAAAGAAAATAGATGCTTGATGATAGAGGGAACTGGTAGGGGTGTGCACGGGTCGGTTCGGTTCGGTTTCTCTCTAAAACCGTTACCGAACCGTGTATTTCGGTTCGGTTCGGTTTTTAGGTAGAAACCGTAACCGAACCGTTTGAAACGGTTTTTTCCGGTTCGGTTAACCGTTGGTCGGTTTCGGTTTTTTCCGGTTTTTATATGATTATAAACTAGTATATACAAATTTAATACTATTTTTAATTTTAAAAAAATATTTATATACTTATAATATCAATTTCTCTTATTAAACTATATAAATAATATATTGTATCACACACATATATATAATATGTTATATATAATAATATATAATAAATATTATATTTTTATTATATATTATATAAGTGGTTCGGTTTTTCGGTTCGGTTTTAAGAGTAAAACCGTAACCGTAACCAAACCGTTATGTCGGTTCGGTTCGGTTACGGTTTTTTTTCGGTTTTTGTCGGTTACGATTTTTTTCGGTTTGGTTTTTCGGTTTTTCGGCTCGGTTTCGGTTTTTCGGTTTTTTTTGCTCACCCCTACCTAGAGGGAAGAAAGCATGGAGAGAGAGCGCTCTGAGGATAGAAAATGAACATGAAAGCATGTAAAATGGATGATGAGATAAAAGGAATCATTTTTTCGATTATTAATATTATAGACGGTTCATGGTTGTTATTAAAATTATATTGTTTAAATCATTGAAAGATGCATACTTCCGACAAAAAAAAAATGTGACTAAATAATATGAATAATATTTTATACGAAATAGAAAATTGAATTATCTAATTACAACATTCCTCTTTAATATGACCAATTAATTTGATCATATATTCGATTATGATTAATTATGCACGTCTTGATCGATATTTCTGAGAATAATTATACTTGTGAAAGCTATCTGTCTTGGTTCCAAACAATGTGAAAGAAATACTGCAGGTTTTTTGTTTTTTTTTTGACAATGAGAATGAATCTCAACGAAAAAATTCGGCGATTCACCGTAATAATTCTTTCATTCAAGAAAGTTTATCATCTAACCATCGGACATGCAAGATGATCGGGGAAATTTAGACAATAAAATTTTAATGTCCGAAAAGAAAAATCCGTCTTCTTCCAAGCATCCTGAAAGTGTAAACAATAGAACAAGAATAATATAAGTCAATATATATAACAACTAATATATATTACAAAATTAAGGATAATATATCCAATAATAAATAAATATTAAAAACGCTTGTATATTATTCGGGAAGTGAAAATGAAATGAAATGAAATAAAGTCCAACCAAAGATGGATCTTTGGTTAGACACTAAGAAAAAAATAAAATATTGAGAATTTAATAAATCAGTCATTAACAAGCCAACAAGGTGGCACGTAATTGAAGCCAACAAAATGGCACGTAATTGCCTCTTACAAGCCAAAAAAAGCCATCAATCATGGTCACCCATAAATGGTACTCCCTCCGTCCCTTTTTACTTGTCCCTTTTGAAAAAATAACGCATCTTAAGAAAATGTTAGGTGGATATCTTGTTTTCATACATATCCCTAATAAATGCAATGAATTAGATAGAGTTGTGTATATATATATGCTAGTCAAACATTGGAAGTTGTTACATTTTGAAAAAACATACAAAAAGTTGCTTTGAAAAGAGAAGTGGACAAGTAATTTGGGACAAAATTTTTTTTCAAAAGAGACATGTAAAAAGGGACGGAGGGAGTACAAATTAGCCATCAATGAAGGCACAATTAACATACTAATTAACGAGTAAATGAGAATAAAAACGTTTCCAAACAATTTCAAAAAAATTCCATTTATACAAAAGAACAAACTTTAATGTGATAAAGTAAATACTAATTAAGAGTAATAAAACCTTTATACAAAGGCCAAAAATTCTAAACAAAACATCAGTCAATATATCTTATATAATCATAACTAAAAAGGATAATTTCAAAAAAGGATAATATCAAAATTTAAAAAATTAAACTAAAGAGTCAATCACTATCAAAGAAAAAATTGCATGAAACAATTAGCCTCCATTACAATCAAATAATTGAAGAAATTAAATGCAGACAATTAAAAAACAAAAATTAAATACAAAACAAAAACTGAAATCGTAACTTAAGCCAAAAATTAAGTCAAAAAATCACAACAACAAACCACTGCTAAACCACCATCAACAACCACAAATCACCGTTAAACCACCATCATCAACCGAAACCACCGTTAAACCACCTATCATCTAACCGATATCTAATAACTTGCAGAATCATGTTAACACCAGATCAAAACCAAAATTTGATCATGGACACGAAAAGTTCATACTAAAGCAAGCAAATATCAAAATACAATGAGTATATTCATTATATTTTATGAAGTAAAGAAATTAAGAAGTGATTCATATATCTACATAAACAAGTATGATTGTGAATTAGAAAAAATACACCTTAATTTTTGTGGACTATATTCACACAAAATGAATCGTCTTCAGATTTGCGGTAAGAGACTTTCAAGGATCGAAAGAAATACGGGTTAAATGGCTATTTCCTCACTGAAGTGAGGCTAAACTTGCAAGCGAGTAACTGAACTGAAAAAACTTTCAGTCAACTAGTTAAACCTTTTGAAACTTTCAATCAGGTAATCGTCGTTTAAAAGATTAAGAAATGGATGGAAAACTAATGTCTTTGCTGATTTGTTTAAAATAAGCATACGTGGTTGTGCTGACTTGGCTGAACGGTTAACCCGAAATAAAGATTAAACACAATCCTCATTCTCCTCTGTTTTTTATTATTTGAGTCTTTGACTTTTGGCACACACTTTTAAGTCCTTTGACCGGGTAGTTAAAAATATTTTTTTTGTGAATTAAAATTTTGATTATATATTTTTATCCAAAAAAATAAATTTAAAAAATATTACCTCCGTCCCTTTTTACTTGTCACTTTGACTTTTTGCACGTAACTTAAGGTGATTAAAAAACATAATTCCGCTCGTTTTTTTTAAAATTTTCTTTTTATGAATAAAAATATAAACTATAAACTTTAATTCAGAAAAAAAATTTAAAAAATAATAAGTAGAAGTATGTTCTTTAATCACCTTAAATTACGTGCAAAAAGTCAAAGTAACAAGTAAAAAGGAACGGAGGAGTAATAATTTTAACTACCCGGTTAAAGCACTTAAAAGTGTGTGTCAAAAGTTAAAGTGTCAAATAATAAAAAACAGATGGACGGGGGTGTATTCGATTGGGATTTTAATGCATTGTTTTTAGTCTATGGATTTTAATGGATTGTATGGGATTTTGATTTTTTGCGGATTCTTGATGAAATGTCGCAGAGTTGATAGGATTTAGGTACAATGCTTCAAAATCCCATTGAATTTGGTGGGATTTCAAAAAACTTAAAATACACTGAAGAATGCCACAAAATCCATCATTTTATGAAATGAAAAAAAATCCATCAGCATTTGAATATCATCAGATTTTAATGGATTTTAAACAATCCCAATTGAATACCATCGGATTTTAAAACATAATTTAAAATCTCAATTGAATACCACTAGATTTTGTAGCATAGTTTAAAATCCCAATTGAATACCTCAAGATTTTAATGGATTTCAAACAATCTCAATCGAATACTCTCGGATTTCATGAATGCAAAAAAATGCTTTAAAATCCCAATCCAATACACCCCTCAGAGTATATCATTAACTCTCATTATTCTTTAAAGATTTAACACATCTGTTGCTTTTCGAGGTTGAATCATGAGCTCATCTAGTTCAAATTCTAGAATCTCAGTTACAAATTGAAGAAGACTGAATCGAAGATTTGAGCATGTGAACTACCGATGTGGGATTGCTGCTCCTATATGGGAGGCATTAAAACTTGTTATTTATGGATCGGGTCAAGTTTTAAGTCGGGTTATTCACTTACGTGGACGATGAATGGCAATACTTAACGGTCTGCTGTTAAAAGTCAAAGAAAACTAACGGTTGTGAAATCTATGTGTACGTATAGTTATTTAATTGAGAGTTAAATGATGTTTAGTTACTCAATTGAAAGTTTTTTCAGTTCAGTTACCTACTTGCAAGTTTAGTCCCACTTCAGTGACGAAATAGCATACTGCAGGTTGAATGGCCATTACCCAGAGCATTTAAGCGCCGCTAGAGTAGCAGATGCACTTGTTTTTTTATTAAGAAATGAGCTACAAAAAGATTGTAGCTGCCACCTATATAGATAGATGGATAATATTGTATTTGTAGTAGTTATAAGCTATCAATTGTACACAGTGTTGTAAAAAGCGCATTAAGCGGCCGATTAAGCGGCCGCCTAAGCGGAATCGGCTCCAAAACACTTTGATTTTGTACTAAGCGGGAGATTAAGCGTTTTTGAAAATTAAGCGGATAATTAAGCGGATTAAGCGGTCGTTAAGCGGATTAAACGGTAATTAAACGGTCAAAATGATGTTGACTTCCTAATTTTTTTTAAAAAAAATTAATTTTGAAAATTTAATTTTCTAATAATATAACTATAATTATATTATATATTAAAAATATATATTTTATCAAATATATTAAAAATGCATATTCTTAACACAACATAATATTATTTTTTAATATATTAATATTATAACTAAATATTTAATTAATCCGCTTATTGACCCGCTTAAAATTCCGCTTAAGCGTCCACTTTACCGCTTAAGCGCTAGAAGGTCCTCCTACCGCTTAGAACCGATTTGCGCTTTTCACAACATTGATCGTACACAAGCCGTTGTATTAGTAATTTTGCAATATACTCCTAGTCTGCAATAAACTACCCACACAATGTGATTAGTCATATTACTCGATCGTGTCTCACGAAAACAAAATAGAATTATAGAAATAGGTTTGATATGGTTTCTATCCACTATGATAAGAAACGCTAGCAAGGGAAAGAAGAGAAAATGGTTAGATGTAACATTTGATTACCTACATTAGGTGAACATGGTTAATCAAGTCCTACTCAATTTTACATCGTTTTGGTGGGGAGCAATCATCGGAGATTACGAGTAGAGCAAGAAAATGGAATTCGAAGTGGGATGAACTCTTGCCGTCAATATAAGGACATTTTACCTTTCTAAATAATATCTTAAGAGTTAATTATCAATTAGGTCACTTTTTACACCAGAAAATATCAAGTGGATCACTCGGAAATTTTTGATCTCATTTCGAGAAGTAAACTTTATTTTTAATTGACTTCCACACATTTTTCTTGGCTGTTAGTATAATCAAATGAAAGGTTGTGAATTCTAGTATTTATGATAATAATTCAGATTTTAAGAAATTTATTTACTATTTGTTTTTAATTTTATAATTATTTTGTTTAATTTATATCAAATAAATACTAAATAAGTTTCTTAAAATCAGAATATATTATCATAAATACTAGAATTCATAACATTTCATTTGATTATACTTATAGCCAAGAAAAATGTGTGGAAGTCAATGAAAAATAAATTTTACTTCTCAAAAAAATATTAGAGGTATCTATTTGATATTTTTTTATGCCTTTGATGATTCAGATGAGACCAAAAATTTCCGAGTGATCCATATGATATTTTCTCATGTAAAAAGTGACCTAATTGATAATTAACCCAATATTTTAAGCCAACATCGTCTTGTAATCCAGAAGGGTCTGTTAGAGCAAGTTCAACGATTATGTTAAAATTAAAATAAATGTAGCTTTTGCCTATTGCTATAATTTGAAACCAAAAAATGATTTTTAATGCTAAAATAGCACTTATGGTCTAATGATAAATGCAAAATAATACTCAGCATGTCCAAATAAAACTATATTCTAATTATTGCTTTATTCATTCATGCATTCTTATGTGGCAATTATAACATCATCTATACCTAGTATTATATTTAGCACCAGGCATAACATTACGCTATTTTACATTTAATTGTTTAGCATCTTATTGGAATTGAGTTTTTTGCTTTGGTGATATATTATAGCAATAGCGCCTATTTTGGCACCACCATAATACTTGCTCTCTGGAGGTTTTATTAAAAACTGTTGTATTTTTTGTAAAAGTATTATAGTAAGAATTCACATATTTCTCTCGCTCCTGGTCATTCCTTCAAATTTTTCTGTTTAAATTTTCATCCAATTCTCTCTTTTTTTAACTTAATAAATATAATAAAATTTTATAATATACAAATCAGATTCATATAACTTTTCTTCACTATACTTATTTTATACATTAAATATCAATCAGTCCCACCATTATCCTTACTTTTCTTATTTTTTTCACATTTATTGCACGTATTTTCTTAATATTCGTCCCCAACTTAAATATAAAAATTTGGGAGGGGGCTGAGTGAATAATAACTAAAAAAATGTTAAAAATCAGATAATTATTCAGTGATGTTTTTGATATTTGCATATTTTAAGTTTTAATATGAAAAAGAGTAAACTTCATTTTTGTGTACCTATATTTTGGGTGTAACAAGACTATAATAATGATGTTTAAAAAGACTCAATTGACATACCAAATTTTGAAAGTCATCACGGAGGGGTCACTTTGGCTATCCTAATTAACTCTATTAGTTTGTTTGTTTATTTTGAGATATTTGCATCATTATCCCCTTTTAACCGCTCTCTGGACTAAATAGAGCATATAGCCCCAAAGTGTTATACGAACCATAACTTTTTTGTTATTTAAGAGAGCAACTCATTTTTTAGTACAGGTGTAAATAAAGAAAAATTAGGATTTGCATTATATTTTGGAATTGTTTGCATATTAAATAGTTGAAAGAGTCGTTAAAGGAAAAAATATAGAGAGAGAGTGAATATCAATTTTTTTTTGATTTTTTGGCTGACATTATGTCATTGGACAATCTATCATAGGATTAGAAAAACAAACAAAATAACGAAGTGGACAATTCATCTTCTCATTAAAGAAAGAAGAAGAAAGGTTGTCGTTTCAACATAGATAAAGATGTTGACTTGATCATAATTTTCGTCTGCGATTACCAGTCACGTAAGAATAAATTGATGCTCTCGGTTCTTAAACATTTCTCAATTGGAACATAGTTTTATTTTAAAATATTTTTTTATTTCATTTCAAAGATATAACTAATGCTATAATTCTAATTATATTTCTAAAAAGTAAAAAGTAATAAACATTTGTATTTGTAGAGAGGTTCACCATTATTAAGAAATGAGTCAAACCTATAATTTTTAGTGCCTGATATGTGCTCATGGGCACACGTAGAAAAACCGTTAATAAAATATTATTCTACACAATAATCTTTTTTTCCGAAATCACAGACAACAATCTTATTAAGAACATTACTTTTACGCATTATTCTAAAACCAGTAATTAATCATGATCAATAATTAACTAATTTATGTTCGTATTTCGTTAAACTAATTAAAATTTATTATTATTTAATTAATTATCAAATCATCTCTTATTATTTTTAATTTCGTGAATTTAGCGATCGAGTCCAATTCATTTTTTTTACTAACTAGTTTTAGTTAGGTACACCAACATAAATCCTTAAATGCTTTTAGGTAAAAATACATTAATCCTTGAAAAACCAATGGTCTTGTACCAATATAAACAAAGATCATCCAAAAGTATGGGAGGTAAATTATCCAGAACTGGGAAAATCTACTGTTTTCGCACCAAAATTTTAGGTAGGTGCAACAAAAGAACAAAGAAAGTCTGTCCTCAGGTAAGCGACAACTCAACTAAAAACACAGTCATCTCCTTTATTGCTTTAATCCAATAATTCCACTCATAAAGGGCTCCACAGTTTGGGATAATTATGCCACATGTAGTTGTTAAATTACTTTCTTTCTGATAAAATTTCTACTACGGAAGGAATTTACTTCGCCAGAACAGGCTATTAATTTTCAGTGTATACACTGTTAACATATATTTAATTCTTGATTTAAACAACTTGCTAATTACACTTATATTTGATATTGTGGGCACTGGGCAGGGTGAACCTTAACAAATTTACATAAAATAGTTGCCCAATCTATCATATTTTCATATTTTCACGAATAAGGTTTCAAATTTCACGGTATGAGGAAATGATCCAAAATATCATATTATCTTAAAACTCAAGATTTGTAAGTCTAAATGTAAAGACAACCCTATCTGTTACATAGGGATGATAACTCAACAATAGAACAGGACAAGTAAATAACACTACGCCTGCACAGGAATCGGAAGATACGAAGACAAAGGTTGAAGAAGCCATCTACAGTCTTGAAGGAATAAGTTCACTGAAAGAAGTTCATTAATATGTTCATGCCTCAGTGAAGAATAAAGATTGAAGTATTCAAGATTGTGGAAGCAATGAAGATGTTGTCCAAGTACTCGAAAGATTTCAGTGCAACCCCTGAAGCAAGATATTTCTATATATCTTGGTTGGTTATTTATAATCAACAAACTGAAGCATAAACTAACCCGGAACCGACTGATCAATGGTTGCTGACAAAGAAAGACGGTACAATGTTCAACTTCAGTGTTAGTCGCTTGTGAACCAGACCAGTGCACTAAGCGTCAGCACGTACGGAGCTTTGCAAAGTATTTATCGATCGAAGAACTGATCCAGTCATATCAAGTCATTTGTTCCAAAGCCAAGTCAAGGCAAATGCCAGCTATGCCAAAGCTTACTGCTCAAATGCCATATGTCAAAGCTTCCACAGAAAGCCTCAGGAAGTGACATTTTATATATGTGTGCACTTATATATTTGTATATGTACAAATATAATTATATATGTATATATGTATATTTAATTAAATATAATATATATAATATATATGTATATGTTTTTAAACATATGTATATGTATATTTATATGTATATATATTTAAATAAATATATATGTATATAGTATATGTATTTATATTTTACATAAACATTTATATATTTAAGTGTATATATATATATTATATTATGTGCATAAATATGTGTATATTTATATATATAGATAATTATATATATATCCCTATATATATTTATATTTATATTTACATATAATTTTATGTATATTATATATATTTAAATATATGAGAATATATTTAAATATATGTATATATATATATATTACTATATGTTTATATAAATATTATTTATATACATTTATATATATATCTTTATTTATACATATATTTATATAATATTATGAATATAATATTAATATATATGGATGGAGCAAACTCAAGTCAATCTCAGTCAAAGGAGTGATAACAAGGAAAGCTCTTACTATGTGAGGAACAACATTTGACCGAAGTCAACAGCTCTTCCTCACTTAGAAAATTCTCTAAGTACATCACAGTGAAGACATAGCACTCTTGAGGCGCAACCTTTGACCAAAGTCAAAGTTCGTCCCCAAGAGATGAGAGATAACAGGGGAAGCATTACAATGGTGGAGCAAGTTCATATTTGCCTTAGAATTTTTCTAAGTCACCATATACCTCTTGCACACTCTATGGCGCAACATTTGACCAAGGCGCAAGGTTTGACCCGGGCGCAACATTTGACCCAGGCGCAACATTTGACCCGGGCGCAACATTTGACCGGTCAAATGTTGCTCCTCTACTAACAACTCTTGGCACTAACCCTTTGTGACTTAGAATAATTTCTAAGTCACAACTCTACAAGGGATGCACTATATTGGAACAACATTTGACCTGGTCAAATGTTGCTCCTCTAATCAACAATCATGGCGCAACTTTTGTTACTGGAATTATTTCTAAGTACCAAACAGAGGAGCAATGAAGCGCAACATTGTTGAAGCGCAACATTTGACTTGGTCAAATGTTGCGCCCCAAACCAACATCTCCTGGCACCAATTCAAGTACTTGGGAGTTAGATTTATTTTGTTAAATCGAATCCGTCCAGGATGAACTCAATCCGTCCAGGACGAACTCGTTAACCATGGTTAGTTTATGAAAGCCTATAAATATGTGATTGTGGTTCTCACAATTTACAACATCCTTCGGGATGGATGGCCAAGTGCTATGCACAAACTCTCTCAAATATACACACACCCTAGCCTAGTTTTGTACCATAAATATTTGTAGTGGATAGGGCTTGTAATATTTAGAGGAGTGGTCATTGTAGCCAACCTTCGGGTTTGGATTTGTAGCACCTTCGAGGTATTTATCAATATACAGATATACCTTGGAAAATATTGTGTGTTGGTTTAATATTTTTTTTATATCCTCAGAAACTGACCCAATAAATATCCGGAACACGAAACCCATTACAGGTCTGCAATTTGTTTATCCGCAAGATTCGAAAGAATTTTAAATTGTAGTGAGTATCGTATTCAACCCCCCCTTCTACGATACTTTGGACCTAACAATTGGTATCAGAGCCAGGCTGATTGATATACAAATCAGGATCCTAATCGTACGGAAAATCAAGAACCTAGCTTTCGATATTTGATTAGGGGAAATGTTCTTCCGGTTTGTGTTGCTGAATTTGTCTGTAGGCCTAAGCAAGGATTATCTATCAGATACTGAACTTTGGACCGGGACTTATAAATTTATACTTTAAATTTTAATAAGTTTATTTTATAAATTTGACTTAATTTATTTTAAACTTATTAATTGAGTTTATTATGAATTAATTAAATTTATTTTATAAACTTAATTAAATTTACTTTATAAACTTTACTAAATTCAATTATAAAATTTGTTTAAATTTATTTTAGACTTGTAAAGTTTACTCTTAGACTTTATCAAGTTTATCATAAATTTTTATAAATTTATTATTTAAATTTGTATAGTTTATGATTTAAATTTAAGTTAAAATCTAGAATATAAATTTAAGAGGTTTTAACTGATTATGGATATAAGTTCAAGTTCAAGGGTTCAATTTAGTTTGTTTAGGAAGCTATGATTTAATTGGAGACGAGACACTTGAATATTTTCAAAAATTAAATTTATCTAATAAATTTTAATATATTTACTAAATGAATTTGAAATAAATTTGTTCTAAACTTGTTCAGTTTATTATGAATTTATTTGAATTTATTTTTTAAATATAATTAAATTTACTTTATAGATTTAACTAAGTTTATTTTATACTTTATTTTCTTTCATCTTTTAAAACTTATTTTTAAATTTATTTTCTTTATAATTTAAACTTAGTTTAAATAATCAAGTGTCCCGTAATTTTTTTAATTATTCTACTCCAAGACAAATCAGATTGACATTTAGTTGAGATAGATCAGGCTGACAGATTACAAGACAAACACCGGGCTTTCAAATACCAGATTCTCAGAACCGGTAATGGAAGTACATTGATGACCCAATCCAATTGATTTCTCAAAGGATTATTAGAAGCAGTTTTCTATGTTCGACAAAGATGATTGTGATTTGAAGAAGATTCTATTGAAGACTAATTTGATACTACTGACAGTGGATTTTGAAGAAGGTACTTCAGGCCTTGATCTGAGTAATTACTTCTACTTGATTATCAAATCACCAGATCAGGATGGGAACTTGCTTTATGTGTTGAGTGCATCTTTCCAGGGCTCGGAATGTCAACTTTGAATGGCACCACTGGTAGTAGGAAAAGAGAAGTTTTTGCGGACGAATCTTCAAGGGATTTTAATCTAACTCAGTGATTTAGGGATATACAATTACACAGCGAATTGTATCAATTCTAAATCCATCCAGAATCAACTGAACCAAAGACAGAGAACTGTGGTGGTTTATGGATATTTATTTAGTTACTACCGCACCAAATCAGTTTCGTGCATTTATGTCAGAACCTTAGAATTGAACAGAAGAGTTTGTAACTGCTGAATTTGAGGAAGCTCAAGTTGATGAAAGTTAACACTTTTGAAAAATGTGAGGACAGAACTTCAAGGATTAGCATAACACTGTCTGAGAGGTTTAGTCATGTCAGATTCAGATGGAATCCATTGGTTTCAAGTGGAGACTCTTCGAGGTTCAGTTCGACAGGTTGTTTGAAAACTGAGTTGGTCAGTACACACAATATTGTTTGGTATCTTTAGCAAAGGTGGGTTGCTATATATATTGAAGCCTCGACAAACAAGGATGATAGGGCTTGTCTGAAATTCAAGTGGATGTTTTGAAAGAAACATCACAACAAGTTCTTATGCTATTTTAGGAAAGGTGTGAGATGGATCAATTGCTGATGAGAAGGATGATTATGGTTATCTGGCTATCCAAGCATTCTCTGAAGATGATTCACTTTGCACATCTCAGGCTTGAATTCTTTCTAACTTTGCAATACTTATTTCTTTATATTCAAAGCATGTTATAAATCTCTGAGTAGTATTGTTTAATACACAAGCACAAGCATGATAACATCACCATAGATAATGTTGAAATAGTATGCTAGATCACTTTTCTAGTTACTAGGATTGATGATAATCTTATGCATGTGTCTTTAGCAGATTCTTAACATGTGTATGAATATTTAGGATTTGATTATTTGCAATGGTGAGATTAAAAGCTTTCCTTTGGAACACAACTCTTAGTTTTAGGGGTTATGATCCTAGCATGTATAACTTTGTTAAAACACTTACTTTCAGATTCCCTAGTACAACTAGATTTGCTTATTTATCTGAATTGTTTGTTAAGGAATTTGTTTGTTCTATGATGGAATGTCTACCTTGTGTCAGTAGAACTTTTAGAACTTCATGTTAGATCTAAAACTGACTTAAGTAATAGAGATAGTATAATGCCATATAACAACAGATTGGGATTAGTATGAATTGATAATGTGATTATTAATTTCTTGTGTCTAATCCATATGCTTTTCAAAGATTATTGAATATATGTAATTCTACTTGCTACCTGTTGCACTTGTGTTAATTGGTTTAAGTAGAGAGTACTGAATCTTCTGAATTACATAACTGCCTGTCTTGCTCTTGTCTTATCTTTGACTGTTTGCCATGTGTACTCAACATCATGTCTGTTTATTTTCATGTCATGAATGCATGTCTTTGTACTTGCATTGATTTTAGAAAAGCATGTTTGAGAATCACATTAGGGCAATTTCTAGATAAAAAATTAGCATGTTAAGGTTGCTTCTGTTGTTACCACTGTTAAAGAAAAATCTCTAATCCATCCGGACCCAGTTATGATTGGGGACCATAGAACATTTTCCATTTGTGATTGCAGGTTACATATGTTCCATATGATTTTTGGTGCACTCTGTTTGCCTAGTAGCTGAAATCATATATTTACCAAAAGTACCCTGTTAGCAAATGTGATCGTGTGAGCAGTTCCGTCAATAATCTTTGAAAGATGACAACAAAGATTCTCTTGCAGGACATGCCTGTTTTCCTGGAATGTCATCATGGAAACATATCTTTCTTGAAAGAGTCAAAGCACACAAATTCCTAGTATCAGACTGTTCTCTGACAAAGGACATTATGTCAGTTCATGGAATAGTGTTTTATCTCAAATCAGGAAGGATTTGAATTTGCTCGTAGCTAATATGTAACTTCAATTGAAGATGGAGTGAGCTGTTTCGATAGTAAAGCTTCATGAGATAAGTGTTAGCTATGGCATCTGAAGCTCTCGCACTTGTATGTCAAAACAAGGAGCTCTTTCTATTCGTAAGAAGATAATTGGTGAGAGGACTACCTCATCTGGGATTCTATATGGATGAAGATTATGAGGTATGTCAATAGGGAAGTCGAAGGAGCATCGCACAGAAGCAAAGATATGATCAACATTACTGAGCCGCTTCAGATGATACATATGGATTTCTACGGATCAGTTAATGTCATGTCTACAACAAATTCAGATATCTTTTTGCGATGATCATTGACTGCTCTAGATTCTTTCGTGTTGTTCGTATGTGTTCGAAGGACGAGACGTCACAAATGAAGGTTGATCAAGATGAACCCTGATCATTGATAAATCCAGAAAGACACCATTTTTGCCAGTGGCCAATCAGAAGCAAACACTAACTTTTGGTATGTGTTTGGAGGAAAATGCCTCTTTACAAGTCTTGCATTTGAAGATCAAAGAATATTTTCCTCGGCTACTCAATGGAGTCTACAGTCTACAGGGTGATTGTGATTAATCAACAGAAGGTGATTGTAAGTCTGGACAGGACATTGAACGACACTTTGCTCCAAGCTGTTAAAGGTGATATCATTGGTATAATGATGATTCAGATCCAAGCAGAATCTCTTTGCAAGGATAAGGATTATTAAAGAAATCTTAGCAACAGCTTAGGGGGAGCATTTGGTGGATCCACTAGTCAAACTCAACACCAAATTGAAGATGAACAGGACATATCAAGAACGTATCTGCTTAGACAAAGGGTTTGAAGTCAATATCATTCCCGGGTTCTAGTTCTTAAATGTTTCGAATGGTGAAGTGAAGACTAGGAGAGCTATTGTGAAAGGATGTTATTTCTTTGGGTTTCAATCTGAAGTGAAACTTAAGGAAGATTCAGAAGCTCTTAAAGGGATCCAGATTGAGTGATTGCACATCAAGATGATCTCAATCAGTTTGAAAGCAGATTGTGCGGATTCTGATACCCTGACCTAATGACAATTCATTACTTAGTACTTGTCGGGTATTTAGATTCCAACTGGATGTTTTTGGCTCTGTTACGAGGGACAAGCCAATTTGGTTGCTTAGAGTTACTTCAAAAGAGAAGGTTATGAAGATGACAGAAATAGAATCTTCAAGTTCAGGACTCTACATCTTAGGGGACTCAACGACCTTCATGATTGAACTAAAGCACCATTGACGAGACTCGGGTTAAGGATATTACAGTGAGCTAGAAGATGAAGCTTCATACAATATTTCAAGGACTTTGCAGTTGCAGATCCAACGGAATTTGTATACCTATTTCTTCACCAGCTCTCTATGTGTTGCTATCCAACACCTGATGATCGTCACAGACATGGTATGACTTCTTTCTAGCATATTATCTTAATATCTGTTTGCTAGAGTCATATTTGGTATCCAAATTATTACCTCTCATGATACAAGGCACACACAATACAACTATCTGTGCTGTAATACCATGATTATATTATATGTGGACTAACGTCACTTGTGCAAGATAATTGCTAAGTGAATGCAGATTAGTGATATGATGAGTTTGTTGGAAAGTTGCAATTCTTTATGGTCTACTAGTTAGCCTAAAGAATGATGGCAATAAAAGGAAGTCAAGGATCTTTTGAATATGCGCATTTTGGAAGATTCTAGACCTGCCAAGACTTATGCCAACAACCACTTGACTTGATCAGTACAAGAAAGGTACATCAACTGAAATGTCAAGTCTCAGAGGTATTCAACTTATCACTTTACTTCACTGCAAGTAGATCACATACTATATTTTCTATAAGGTATTACTTCTTTCATGAGCATGTCTATCGTATTTCTTGAATGAATTCATGAGTATTAAATTGTCTATACATAGGACTTGTGAATTTATTTAAAATCCAGTACCTCTTGCTTTTTGCTATTATATATGATTGCCATGTTTATTGATTTGCATGCTTAGATGGTGATTATATGTTTTAGCATGAGTGTTTGTTATTTCAATTATTTAAATTGTGTTGCATGACAATTAAGTGACTTATTTGTTCATGATTTAAATGATTAGAGATGACATGAAGCATGACTTAATTATGTTTTTTTTTAATCTATACCTCTTTAACAATTGGAATTTAGTAGAGAACTTTGTCATAATCTGGTCGTGATATATCTGTATTTGTGAACATACTTAGGATTATTTTCTAGGTTGAATTCCTTTTTATAGATATAAAATCTGAAGCATGACTTATTTGTTTCTAGACTTGTGACTTGTATCAGTAATTGGTATGTGGTTAGAATCTAGTTAGAATTTAGTCATGATATACTAGTATTTGTGGAATTACTTAGATTCTCTCTAGGCTGAATCCATTTGTATTAGTGTATATACTTGTAGCATAACTATTTGTGTTGGATATTTGATGATTTATTAATTGATATTTTATTTCATGTCTAGCTGCATATAGTTGTGATACTTTTAGTGTTAGTGATATTTTTGCATGCTTATATGTAGATCACTAATATTAATTGTTAATATTTTTTGCGAGGAGTTGTGTGAGTTTACTTGTACTTAAATGCTTACATGTATAGGACTTATGAACTTTTCTTCAACTTTCCCTCGGGCTTACGAATATCATTGTATGATTGTCATGATTTTAGTTGTTATTTGCTTATCTGATAATTATATGATATTTCGTAAGTAATTTTTATTTTATCTTAGTTAAATTGTGATCCATGATAATTATATGATTATTTGTTTCATGATTGACTTTGATAGAATAATAGAAGCATGATTAATTCATTTTTGAAATATTTAATTGGTATCTATTTTTGATGCTTTATTGATGTTTTATTTGTGGATGAATTGTGATGTGTTGGCACTGGTGAAATATTGTTGCATATTTCTTAAAACCACTAGTGCTAATATATTTTAGGTGTTTAATATTCTGAGTACAAGGGAGACAACAAAATCTTCATTCTGTCTCATATTTATGTTCTGGAGTGGTGGGTTTCTTTAAAGAAATTTCCTTATCAATTGATTTTAACAATTGGTATCCACTACTCTATTTCATAAATATTTCTTAGAATATTTTGCATCTATACATGTAGCGTCATAGGACGAGACATTGATTATCTTGTATTTGTGTACTTGGTGATCTTTGTCACCTGCAGTGTTAGGTCCAGATACGATTGTAGAAGGGGGGGGGTTGAATACAATCGTCACAAAATAATCGCGGCGGAATAAATCTGATTGGAATGTAACTTGTTAATCAGATTAAGATTAATTAATATAACAATGTTTTAAGTCGTTATATAATTAATATGGTTCGTTTTAATGTCCACTAGTTCGTAGAATAAATTTGACAGAAAGTATTCTAACTCAGCGGAACAAAACAACCGAATGATCAAAGCACAGTAAACTGTGGATTTAACGAATAGCAAGTTTAGCACAACTTGAAAGCTTTACAATACTTTGAACAAGAATAAATGAAGGGGGGAGAGCCATATTTATAGGCAAAACCCTTGAACTAGTAAGACAATGGTGGCAAAGACAATCCCTAGCTTGCTAAGACAATATGGCACTTTGTCTTGCTATTTTAGAGCTTGTAAGACAATTAAATTAATTGTCTACAACTAATAAGACAATGAAATCCGTGGGCAAGACAATCTAGGGGTCGGTAAGACAATTGAGAAGTGCGGTAAGACAATCTGGGAGATTGTCTTACCGAACAAAGCATGGTAAGACAATGTTGAAAAGCGGTAAGACAATCTCAGGGATTGTCTTGCCGCATTGTGTGAATGCAACAGGCGGTAAGACAATCCGGGAGATTGTCTTGCCGCATTAGGAGAGGGCAACAGGCGGTAAGACAATCCGGGAGATTGTCTTGCCGCATTAGGAGAGGGCAACAGGCGGTAAGACAATCTCTTGGATTGTCTTACCTTGCTTAAAAACAGCAAGACAATCTAAAGGATTGTCTTACCTTGCATGTTTTAGCAAGACAATGCCTTGGATTGTCTTTCCTTGTAGTAGAACACTTAGACAATCAAATAGATTGTCTTTCCTTCTTGTTTATTTCAAGTAGACAATCCATTTTCCCTTTAATTAATTAACCAATTAATATTCACTTAATTATTTTGAATGCATAGATTCATAAATTAAATTAATTCGAGATAGAATTAATTTAATAAATAAATTACACATCCAATATAATTATTTTGAGAAGTGAAATAAATAATTAGATAATTAATTATCCTTTTCCTTCTTCAGTAGAGTCTTCAGTCTTCTTTAAACACTTATGATCTTCGACTTGATTGAACGACCACCTTCTCTTGACTCAGAATATTTAACCGGATGAGCTGATACACAAATGTACTGTCTGGTTCATCTGTAACTAGCTGAATTAAATATTCCTTGTCAATTAAACAATTAGGCGGTGGCTTGTTCGTCGATTCTTCGTCTTCTTAGTTCATCTTCATTTGTAGACACAATATGGAATCTTCTGAATAAATAAAGTATTTAAACTTTATACCTTCTGATCTTCTGGACGTGCTACAAAAGATTATTTGTACACTGAGGCTTGATCATATTAATGAACTTCTTCCAGTGGTTTGCAGCAGCATCCTGAAATTCTTCTGACATAAAATCTTCAATAAATCATTTGACATTCTTCGAACGGATTCCAGTTAACAGTACTTGCTATTTTCTTGCTTTCTTATCAGAGTTGAGTTGATTCCTCTTAATTACAAATAGGCTTAACATATGCCTTTCAATCTCCCCCTATTTGTTTGTTAACATAACATGCAAATTATCGAGAGGATAACTCAACTAACTGATAAGACAAAGGTTTAAACATTGAAAGATAAATAGCAAAAGTTTCTGGTATTCATTAAACATTTACCAGATTCAAACATGATAAGATAGATTACAAAAGGGGTGTTCCTTTGGAACATATATTACAATACCCTATAATCTATAGATCAACTTCTCCTTCTTCAGAATCAGAATTGTGAAGAATAGGAGTTGAAGGTTCTTCCCTGGATGGCTTTTCTGCAGTAGTGGCTTCACCACGTTTCATCCTTTCGTTAGCCAGAGCCAGTTGATGCATAACTTCCAAATCCACAGGGTCCTCCTGAAAGTCAGCAGGCTGAGTCTTCTTGACTTGCTTCATCTTCCTTGTGTATTTAGAAATACCATTCCGAAGACAGTAGTCAGCTATTACATTATCAGCATCAGCCTTTTCTTTCGAAGCGAATCCCTTGGTTCGTAGGAGAGTAGATGCAAGAATCAGTTGGTTCACAGGATACTTTGGGAATGCTTCATCATTCAAATACACAGTATTTATGACGTCGTCATTGATGAACTTCAAACAATAAGGTTTCTTGACAATCTGAGGACTATTGAATTCAGCATGTTCCATCAGCTTGTCTCGAAGGAGTTCATTCAAATTAGAGCTTCTTTTAACTTTGTTACGAAGCACCCAGAGCTCAGTTACTGTAAATGACTTTAAGAATTCAACTGAGAGTCTGAATGTCCCGTTCCTCCTGGTATAAATGATAAGCTCCCATTCGTCTAGCAAGTTCCTGACAGCAACTGTAATGTACCACAGTTCAAGAGATAGGGCATGCATAAATAAATCCTCATCAGGGTTTACCTCCCTTAGATCATAGATCAAAGACATGAACTTCTTGTCGTCGAAGGGTTCCCTTTGAGGTCCATTGATGATTCTCCGTGCAATGTCCCAACTCTTACCAACTTTGTGCTTAATATCAAGATTCTTCTGCACACAGGCAGCATCATAGATTTTCTGCTTTTCCTTCTTGATTTCTTCTTCAGTAATCAACTTCTCTTCTAGGAGCTTCTGAAAGTCCCTGAGCTTTCGCTTCCTAGCTTCATTTTCCATCTTGAACTTTCTCACCAACTCTTCATGTTCAAGATCTACAGCCTCTTCTTCTGTCTGGAACAGATAAGCTTCATCAAATACACCATCTTCTTGATTCTGGCAGTAAGTGGCATCAAACACATCATCATCATCCATTTCCTTAGGAAAGGCATCATAATTGTCTTCCTGTTGATGCATGGGTTGCTTGCCTTTAGACTTTTCAGTTTCTCTGCCAGGTGCAGAATCAGAAGTGTTGGTGTTTGTGTTCCCTTTGTTGCTCTGATTGGAGCTGTTTCCTTTGTCTTCTCCTCCCTTGCCTCTATTCTCCCCCTTAGTTGAGGGATCCTCTCTGGAGGTTGGATCATCAGACTTGGGGTTACTGAGAAGGTGATCCAGTTTACTGTCGATTTCATCAAATTTAGACATATAGAGCTCATGGTTGGATCTTATCTCGACAGTTAAGCTCTGGATATCAGCTCTAAGCTCATCCCTGTAAGTACTGGATGGCCCCTCCTCTACTTTCTTCTCTAAGGTGACCAGTTGTGCACCTTTCAACCTTTCATTCTCCGCAATCATTCTTGCAAGTTCAGCTTGTAACCTTGCAATCTGTTCCTCAAAATGAGCTGTGTTAGTGTGTGCACTCACCTCACGTACACTCAAAGCTGTTTCACTAGCCTCTCGTGCATGTGTATCGCTCGGTGTTTGCCTTTGTTCACTCGATTCACTCATAGCTCCAGATGTACCTGTATATACTACCAAAGTTCCCTGAGATGGGTTCAAAGGTAGTGGAGGAACAAATTGTCCTCCGGATGCCATTGACGGCAGATGTACTTGCACATTGCCAAGTAGCTCCTGATCATAAAAGAAAGTGTAATCAGAAAAGTTTTCATTTAACATGTTTTGAAAAACTGACCATAGTAAGCATCCACATAGATAAAACTTTGAACAATAAGGTTTAAATTTGGTAAACAGTGGGTGTCTCACTAAAACATTCTGCAGGTGTATCACTCGACACTCAAAATATCTCTCAGTTTATGGGTAAAGGTGTCACTCTCAAGTTCTGTAAGTGTTTCACTCCACACAAATCCTGAGCTTCCAAAGTGTGATGTACCTGCAATTAAGATCACCTTTGCCTCCTCATGGAAGGTCATTGGTGGTGCAATAGGAGTTCGTAATTCCCAATCCTCGTCAGACTCGTCGGATAAATCCAAGTCATAGTCCACAAGTTGCCAACTACTTTCAGAGAGTAGTAAATCCTTTAAAGGATCCAGAGTTTGATTCTGGGAGGGTAGACAATAGGCCTTTCAATGGCATGAAACCTATGTTCCCCTCAGATACCTGTTAAGGCACTTGATCCTTAGAAGAATCCTCTACCAGAGTAGATTGCCTTTCACCTTCAAGGGTGAAAGATCCCTTTGGGGATCCGGAAATGTTCCTTCCGGGAGGGTAGACAAGGACGTTTTAGATGGCAACGTGTCCAAGTTTCCCTCGGATGCCTATGAAGGCACTTGGTTCAATTAAGAACCAGCAATTCCAGTGTCTATCCTTGATATGGACGACAAAGTTATTGCAACCGTCAATTACTTGAATATTTACAAACCACATAAATATTCACAATATTAGTATTCACAACATAGATACCAATAAGAAATACTTTACAAGCATGCAACAAACTTAAAATAGAAATAAATATATAAAATATGATTTCGATTTCTTTAAGGAGATAAACTATTTTGCAATTAAAATCAAAAATCTAATATTAAAAATAATATTAAATATTACACATATATTTGGTAAAATTCAACTTTAATTAAATATAAATACTTATGAACTTAACTTTAATTCATAAAAATGAATTAACTTAAATTCAAATATTTATGCTTAATTAATTTTGAAAAATACAAAATAAATATCAATAATTATCTAAATGCTTAAAGAATAATACAGGGGAGTAATCAGGCATTTAGAAAATTACAGGTAAACATATAAACATGCATAATTACACAGATAATTATTAAATAATATACAGACAATCATATAAAATCTAATAAAATACCTATAAATACACAGAAAATTCACAAAATTATATAAAAATATATAAGGCATATTAAAAATATACAATGAGAATCATGTCATATTTAACATCCCTAGCTCACAAACCAACTTAGAGAAAGTGGATTCATCAAGTGGTTTAGTGAAGATGTCAGCGATTTGATCAGCCGTGGGCACAAAATGTAACACCACTGTACCATTCATGACATGTTCTCGAATAAAATGATACCTGATATCTATGTGCTTGGTTCTGGAATGTTGAACCGGATTGTTGGAAATGGCTATGGCACTTGTGTTGTCACAAAATATTGGAATTTTGTCGACAGAAATCCCATAATCATTCAATTGGTTTCTGATCCACAGTATCTGAGCACAGCAGCTTCCAGCAGCTATATACTCAGCTTCAGCAGTAGAAGTAGACACTGAATGCTGCTTCTTGCTATACCAGGAAACCAACCGACGTCCTAGAAATTGACAGCTTCCAGACGTACTTTTCCTATCAATCCTGCATCCTGCATAATCAGAATCTGTATAGCCGGTTAAGTCAAAACCAGTATTCTTAGGGTACCAAATACCTAAACCAGGTGTACCCTTAAGATATCTAAAGATTCTTTTGACGGCTATAAGATGTGATTCTTTAGGATCAGCTTGGAACCTAGCACACAAACATGTTGCAAACATAATATCTGGTCTACTAGCAGTGAGATAGAGTAAAGAGCCAATCATACCTCGATAGCTTGAGATATCAACCTTCTTACCAGATTTATCCTGGTCAAGCTTTGTGGCAGTGGCCATGGGTGTCTTTGCCGGAGAAGAGTCTTCTAGATTGTACTTTCGCAGAAGATCTCTGACATACTTTGACTGGCAAATGAAGATGCCATCTTCCTTTTGGCTTACTTGAAGACCAAGAAAGTAGGACAGCTCACCCATCATACTCATTTCATAATTGCTCTGCATTAACTTAGCAAACCTCTTGCACAAGTTATCGTTAGTAGAACCAAATATAATATCATCAACATATATTTGAACAAATATCATATTATTATCATGCAATTTGTAAAAGAGAGTTTTGTCTATGACACCTCTAGTGAAATTGTTTTCAATTAAAAACTCAGAGAGAGTGTCATACCATGTCCTTGGTGACTGCTTGAGCCCATAGACAGCTTTGAATAAGAAGTAAACAAAATCAGCAAATTCTGGATTTTCAAAGCCAGGGGGCTGTTCCAGATATACTTCTTCTTCCAGCTTTCCATTCAGAAATGCACTTTTCACATCCATCTGATAAACTTTGAAGTTGGAGTGTGCAGCAAATGCAAGGAATATTCTGATGGCTTCAAGACGAGCAACTGGAGCATAGGTTTCATCGTAATCAATTCCTTCTTCTTGAGAATAACCTTTTGCGACCAGTCTGGCTTTGTTTCTTACAACAATGCCATCACCATCTAACTTGTTACGGAAGACCCATCTAGCTCCAATTGTAGACTTTCCTTTTGGCCTTGGAACCAGGGCCCAGACTTCTTGTCTCTCAAATTGATTGAGTTCTTCTTGCATGGCAAGAACCCAATCAGGATCAGCAAGTGCTTCATCTATTTTCTTTGGTTCTAATTGTGATAGAAAACCAGAGAATAGACATTCATTTGTCGTAGCACTTCTAGTCCTTACACCAACATCAGGATCACCAATTATAAGATCAAAGGGATGATCTCTGCTCCAAATCCTTTCCCTTGGAAGTTGTGTCCTAGATGATTCAGCTGTATTGTCAGTAAGCTGATGTGTATGACTAGTTGATCCACCAGCTCCCCCTGAGTTGTTGCCAGGTTGACTTGATGATCCACCACTAGCATCAGTGGAATCTCCAGCATTATTGCCATTTCCTCCACCATTGCCTGGATCATTATCATTGTTGTCATCACCTGTTGCAACCTCAGGTGACACATCATCATCTGAATCAGAATCTGGATAGTTATCAAACTTCAGAGATTCAGATGGATCAGCAGATTGTAAACTTGGTAGTTTAGTGTCATCAAATGTTACATTGACACTAACTTTCACTGACAGAGTATCAATTACAAAAACTCTATAAGCATTATTTGTATAACCAACAAAAATTGCTTCAGATGCCTTTGGCTCAAACTTGTTCAAGTTCTCTTCACCATCCTTGAGAACATAACACTTGGCTCCAAAGACATGGAGATGTTTGACATAAGGTTTCTTGTTGTTATACAGATGAAATGGAGTTTTCATATGATCCTTGTTGATCAAAGTTCTATTCTGGGTATAGCAGGCAGTAGACACAGCTTCAGCCCAAAAATACAGAGGAAGCTTTGCTTCAGCAATCATAGTCCTTGCAGCTTCAATCAATGTACGATTCTTTCTTTCGACGACTCCATTCTGCTGAGGAGTCCTTGGTGCTGAATACTGCCTTCTAATTCCCTTTTCAGAGTAAAAGTTAATTAGAGTTTGATTCTTGAACTCTGTGCCATTGTCTGACCTTACAGCTTTGACTGGCACACCTTTATCCAATTCAACTAACTTTATATGATCAATCACTGTCAACGGGGTTTCATCCTTAGAAGCAAGGAAGTAAACCCAAGTAAATTTCGAGAAGTCATCCACAATAACCAAGGCATATCTTCCTCCATCAATGGATGCAACATTCACAGGGCCAAACAAATCCATATGCAATAAATGAAGTGGATCTGTAATGGTATTGATGGTCTTGCCTTTGTGAGATGCTCTCTTCGCTTTTCCTTTCTGACAAGCTTCACACAGATCATCAGATGAGAATTCCAGGGAAGGCAAACCTCTCACTAGATCTCTCTTGACTAGAGAGTTCATGGTTTTGAAGTTGAGGTGTGAGAGCTTCTTATGCCATAACCAACTATCTTCAGCAGACGCTTTAGCGTAGAAACAGTGAACTTCGTTTCCTGGTCCTGAAGACAAATCAGCTACGTATATATTGCCTTTCCTTACGCCACATAGTGAAGGACGCTTATCCTTGATATGTTTGATGATACATATCTCCTTTTCAAAGTGAACATAATATCCTTTGTCACAGAACTGACTGACACTAAGGAGATTATGTTGAAGTCCTTCAACTAAAGCAACATCCTCTATGATGATCCTTCCAATTTTGTACTTGCCATATCCCACAGTACGACCTTTGCTATTATCAGCAAAACTGACTGTAGGGCCAGCTCCTTTTCTTATGTCTTCCAGCAGGGATTTATTGCCAGTCATGTGCATTGACGCTCCACTGTCAAGCACCCAGGTAACACGAACAATTCCACTGGCACCCTGTAAAAGACAAATTGATTAAACATTCTTTGGGACCCACACTTGATTGGGTCCAGCAAACTTAAAGAAGTGATTTCTATCAGGTGTAACAACAGAGCCTCTTGGACTGATACTTGGTTCCGATTTGACTGAACTTACTTCCTTAACAACAGCCTTATAAACCTTGGTTTTAGGCTTCGGAACATAAGTCTCCTTCCTAACACGAGTAGGACTAGCAGTCTTTGATCTAGCATGCTTGTTGTTTGTGTGTTGTCTAGGTGATGTGTTTTCATTTTTAGCATGCAAATTTTTAAAATAAGCAGACATCAAATTGAAAGCACAAGTCATACAATTATCAACACTACAAGATTTATGACATGCATCAAAAGCAGAAACAACAGGAGTATCAGTCATAGTAGTAGGAACATCAATAGATTCTACTCTAACCTTGTTATCAGATTTAAAGTTTTCAGTAGAATGACATCTATTGTTCTTGTTCTTACTATTCACAAAATTATTAGGCTTGTTGAATTTAGTTCTCTCAGAGTTGACACCTAAACCAGCTTTGGGCAACCTAACATTGCCTTTCACTTTGATTGGTTTCAGTGATGTCAGGATCTCATCTCTCTTCTCATTACTCTCTTTCAATTTAAGGTCTTCCTGTTTGAGTTCATATCTAATGACAACAGGAGTCTCTAAAAGAGGTTCAGCTTCTGAGGTTTTAAACAAAGGTTTAGGGGAATCTTTCAAAACAAAAGGAATCCCTCTCTCCTCAGCACTCTTCTTAAAAGGAGTAATGTTACTAGCCTTACCTACAGATTTGTTATAGTCAAAACCTATTCCAACAGTTCTCTTGATCTCTTGTTTATCATTAAGTTCTTTGACTATCATGGAGGCATCCTTGAAGGCTTTACATTTCACTTTCTCTTCGTCTAGCTGAAGTCTTAAAGCAATCTCACCTTTCTCTAGAACTTTGACTTTAGCACATTGTAATCCTAAATCCATAGTCAATTGTTCTATTTTAGGTTTTAATACTTTCATCTCATTCATCTTATAAGCATGAATTTCTAAGACTAAAGTATCAACTTTAAGATTGGCAGCTTTCATCTTTTTAATAGCATCATCTCTTTCAAGTCCTAATTGCATAAAAAGTTTAGGGCATGTAGGATCTACCTGAAAGCTTCCAGCAGGAGGAGGTGAAGATGATCCAGCATTAGCCATGAGAGCAACATTCCCTATCTGCTCTTCTTCATCACTGTCTGTATCATCCCAGCTTTTCCCTTCTGCCAGATAAGACTTGCTCTTGAAACTTTGACCTCCAGAAGTACCCTGATGCTTTCTAACCAATGCATCATACTTCTGCTTCAGCTCGTCGTACGAATCCTTTCTCTTTCCTTGAACCTTGGGCTGTTTGCATTCAGTTGCAAAGTGTCCCGGTTCACCACAGTTGAAACATTTAAACTTGCTTCTATCCACCATCCCAGTCTTGTATCCTCCTTTGCTCGTAGAAGATGAATAACCTCCTTTCTGAAACCTGTTCACAGTAGGTTTGTACTTGTAGGAGGGGTTCTTTTTGAATCTCATGTTTCCAAATTTCTTGGCAAATAGTGATAGAGATTGATCTTCTAACTGTTCAAGCTCTTCCATTGTATAGAACTCTTCGTCACCACTGGAAGAGGCAGTCTGACCCATCTCAGGTACAACAAATTCCTGAGTGGTTTTAGAAGGAACAACAACATCCTTCTTCTCTTCCGGTACAGGTGACTCAACAACTAGAGCTCTCGAATGGTTCTGTGTTTTACCCCAGCCATATCTCTGTTTACTCTGAACTTGCTCGAGTTCATAAGTTTTCAAAACTCCGTAGAGTCTTTCCAGAGAAATCTCATTCAGATCTCTGCTTTCCCTGATGGCAGTGATTCTGTGTTCCAGATGTTCGGGAAGGGTTAAGAGAAACTTCATGTTGACCTCTTTCTTGTCGTAGTATTTCCCATTCAGATTCAAGTTATTAATCAGATTATTGAGTCTGATAAATACTTCTGAAATCCCTTCTCCGGGATTGGAACCAAACTGTTCATACTGAGCCATCAGTATCTCTTTCTTGTTTTCCCTAACTTCTTCTGAGCCTTCATTTATAATTTCTAGAGTGTCCCAGATTTGCTTCGCGTTCGTACAATTAACAACAGCATTGTACATAACTGGATCTAGGGATTCAACTAAGATCAGTTGAAGAGCATCATCTAGGTTCATCTGTTCACTCTCTTCATCTGTGTACTCAGAAAGTTCTTTCGGAATTGTCTGATGAGGTATTAACACACCATCTTCTTCGTGTGCTAATATGACGTTCATCAGAGTAGAAACACCTTTGTTCAGAATCCCGATGTATTTTCTGTTCGCAGTGCGGAGGAATAGTAACATGTGCCTTTTCCATAGGCCAAAGTGTTCTTTGCTGAACGGTGGGATTTTAATGCTACTAATCTTTTGTGTACTCATGTTTAGAGATTTAAAAAGAATAGTGTTTGGATGAGAAATGGATTTTTGAAAGAAAAATATTTTAAATTAAAATTAATTTTTTTTTAAAAAAAATTAATTCGAATTAAAAAATATTTAAATTTGAAGTGAATAGTGTTTGGAAGAGATTTGGATTTTTGAAAGAAAAATATTTTAAATCAAAATTAATTTTTTTAAAAAAAAATTAATTCGAAATAAAAAATATTTGGATTTAATGTGAATAGTGTTTGGAAGAGATTTGGATTTTTGAAAGAAAAATATTTTTAATCAAAATTAATTTTTGGAATAAAATTAATTTGAATAAAAATATTTGGACGTTACAGAGTGTGTATAGGATCTGATACGGTAAAATGGTATCAACCGCTCTGATGCCAATTGTTAGGTCCAGATACGATTGTAGAAGGGGGGGGGTTGAATACAATCGTCACAAAATAATCGCGGCGGAATAAATCTGATTGGAATGTAACTTGTTAATCAGATTAAGATTAATTAATATAACAATGTTTTAAGTCGTTATATAATTAATATGGTTCGTTTTAATGTCCACTAGTTCGTAGAATAAATTTGACAGAAAGTATTCTAACTCAGCGGAACAAAACAACCGAATGATCAAAGCACAGTAAACTGTGGATTTAACGAATAGCAAGTTTAGCACAACTTGAAAGCTTTACAATACTTTGAACAAGAATAAATGAAGGGGGGAGAGCCATATTTATAGGCAAAACCCTTGAACTAGTAAGACAATGGTGGCAAAGACAATCCCTAGCTTGCTAAGACAATATGGCACTTTGTCTTGCTATTTTAGAGCTTGTAAGACAATTAAATTAATTGTCTACAACTAATAAGACAATGAAATCCGTGGGCAAGACAATCTAGGGGTCGGTAAGACAATTGAGAAGTGCGGTAAGACAATCTGGGAGATTGTCTTACCGAACAAAGCATGGTAAGACAATGTTGAAAAGCGGTAAGACAATCTCAGGGATTGTCTTGCCGCATTGTGTGAATGCAACAGGCGGTAAGACAATCCGGGAGATTGTCTTGCCGCATTAGGAGAGGGCAACAGGCGGTAAGACAATCCGGGAGATTGTCTTGCCGCATTAGGAGAGGGCAACAGGCGGTAAGACAATCTCTTGGATTGTCTTACCTTGCTTAAAAACAGCAAGACAATCTAAAGGATTGTCTTACCTTGCATGTTTTAGCAAGACAATGCCTTGGATTGTCTTTCCTTGTAGTAGAACACTTAGACAATCAAATAGATTGTCTTTCCTTCTTGTTTATTTCAAGTAGACAATCCATTTTCCCTTTAATTAATTAACCAATTAATATTCACTTAATTATTTTGAATGCATAGATTCATAAATTAAATTAATTCGAGATAGAATTAATTTAATAAATAAATTACACATCCAATATAATTATTTTGAGAAGTGAAATAAATAATTAGATAATTAATTATCCTTTTCCTTCTTCAGTAGAGTCTTCAGTCTTCTTTAAACACTTATGATCTTCGACTTGATTGAACGACCACCTTCTCTTGACTCAGAATATTTAACCGGATGAGCTGATACACAAATGTACTGTCTGGTTCATCTGTAACTAGCTGAATTAAATATTCCTTGTCAATTAAACAATTAGGCGGTGGCTTGTTCGTCGATTCTTCGTCTTCTTAGTTCATCTTCATTTGTAGACACAATATGGAATCTTCTGAATAAATAAAGTATTTAAACTTTATACCTTCTGATCTTCTGGACGTGCTACAAAAGATTATTTGTACACTGAGGCTTGATCATATTAATGAACTTCTTCCAGTGGTTTGCAGCAGCATCCTGAAATTCTTCTGACATAAAATCTTCAATAAATCATTTGACATTCTTCGAACGGATTCCAGTTAACAGTACTTGCTATTTTCTTGCTTTCTTATCAGAGTTGAGTTGATTCCTCTTAATTACAAATAGGCTTAACATATGCCTTTCATGCAGCGTCTGTTTTGACGATGTGCTAGTATGAGGCCTTTTCACTAATTAGTGTGGCGAGTGCTTTATACACTGTAGCGCATAAATTTTCTTGTTTCCTTTTTAAATTGTAGTGAGAAACAGGAGTCTGTGTCTTTTTCAAAGACAAGTTCATTTAAACCTTTTATGCATAGATTCTGACTCTTGTACTCAAACCAGTTTTTAATGGAAAAACTTTGATTCTTTCATCGGTTGTGCTTGTCATTCTTTATGAAAATCATTTTACAGTCACAACTAATTCATTTTTCCTCAAAAGATTAAATGCAATTGCTTTCATTCAAAATCATAGATTTTCTAAAGTGCATTTATATCTCTTTCTGTTCTTTGGAACTTAATCAGCCTCTTGGCTTTCCTAGATAGTCATAAGGTTGAAAACCAACAATCTTTATCCCAGACTATAAAACCAAATTCAGAACACATCCAAACTTTCTCCCTGAAGTGATAAGGAACTTATTAGACTAGATGTCAATGAGGGAGAAACTGTACTTGTTGCAGCAAATAAGGATGTGAGGGATAGTGTACCCACAGCTCTACCTCTCAAGAAGAAAAGGTGCTTTTGAACTTGAGGTAACTGTTGCTCATCTATATTTTCTCAAAAGAATATAGAGCTGAAAAGGCAATAAAACAGTCTCTGGAATCATTCTCTCAACAGGATGAGTCCATTGAAATTCGCTCGTCAGCCAGAGCATCTTTTATTGAGTCAAGCACATCATCAGTAATCACTCTGATGAAGAGCCTAAACAGAAAATATTATGGACACAATACAAGAGAGTGCACAATAAGGTTAAAGGTTTTGTTCCAGAAGCAACTTCTTCATTCACCATTTTACGGTAAATAAGATGGTTGATGCCTTTACAGGTGTAAGGAGGAAACGAGGATCTCAATTGCCAAATCTTCAGGATTCTCGTCTCCCTCCCCAGATAAGAACAGATCTGGATCCAATCGGAATGGATTTCTTATTTATAGGAGATCGGCAACTCTCTGACTATGAGTCAATTTGTTGATGAGTCGGTTGAGGATCGGGGATTTACGAAACCCCATTGCACCGCCAGTGACCTCTCTTGAAGGGGCTATGGTGATTTTCTCATGCAGGTTGATAGAATATATTTTTATATATATTCTATATGATTTTATTCTCATATTTCATTATATTTTGCACTGATTTGGACTTCTATTAATAGATTTTAATGTTTTATTGTAGGAAATAAAGAATTTCTAAGTTGAGAAGGATTTGAGCAAAAAGATCTATTTTTGGAGTTAAATTCTATGAAAAATCGGATTTGTTGGGCTCTACCCGGTTTCTGCACTGTTCGGGCCATATCTTGAGTTCCGGATGTCGGATTTGGATGATCTTACAGCCCACGCGAAGCTTGGGAGATTTTCTTTAATTCAGAGATAGCCCAAGAAGCAAAATCCAACTGGAAAAGCCCAGAAACAGAGAGGAAAAGACAGCTGCGAATTTTGAAGACTAATCCTACTTTGCTTTGGAGTTCTATTTTAGATATTGATTCAAAAACATTAAAAACAATTATTATTATTGTAGGAATAGAAAAAGATATTATTTGAGTTTTTATTATTAGTTGGGAGAAAAGGAGATAGATAGGACTTACGTTAGTTAGGTTTGGCTATGATCTTCTTCCTCCCGTAGACTGCAGCCTTTTGGGTTTTAGCTTGGATATTGAGTTCTTGATTAATACAAGTTTAAGGTATTTTTATATATTCTCTCTACATGTCTTTGATGATTGTTTATGCTTCTTCTATTCTTAGCATGAGTGAGTAATTCTTTTCTAGGGCGTAAGGAGAATCCATGGTTACACCATAGTATTGGCATGATGTTCACAGTAGTTTGATTGATTACAAGTAATTCTAGTCGATATGTTTTAATGCTTAATTTCTGTAATTGGCCAATATCATTGATTAAGTGTATGCGAATAAGGGTAATAAATCGAGAGATAAAATACTCATTAGAGGCACACATACGATTAGCCGAATGAATGTGAATGCGAGAGCATCATTGGAATTCGGAGAAAGTTAATACTCGAGAGAGATTAACACATGTTCTAATTACTTGATCAGTTTAATTACTAAGAGTTGTTAATTGTGTCATCATGTTTCGAGAGTGTTAGTACTCGAGAGAGACTGACATACTCTAGCTACGTGACCACTTTTATCATCTCAGTTTAGAAGCCAGTTTGGTGTAAGCATGGTGAATCCAATTGCCCTAGACCTTTAGTTAATTGATTTTCAGAACACATTTATTTGCATTGTTACTTATATAAAAGTCTTCAAAACTCATCTTTGTTATTCCGGAAGCAATTTGCAATAATTAGATTGAATTTCTTGAAACCTGTCTCCCTGTGGATACGATCCCGTACTTGCTAGTCTCTGCTAATAACAGACACCGTGCACTTGCGGATATTAATTTAAAACGCATCAAGTTTTTGGCGCCGCTGCCGGGGAGACGGCTAGTTTTCTATAGATTTTAGTTTGATTATTTAGATTGTTTCCATTGTCTCGTTGGAGCTTTAGTTCCAATTGAGACTGTTTTTACTGTTTTCCTTGTTTAGTTGTTCATGCCCAGGTCTACAGGAGACGCGGAATCAACTCCTATTGATCCTGATTTTGACACTACTTTACAACAATACCTTGATCGACAAAAGAAGGGGAAACAGCAGTCAAAGATTAAAATGGGTGATCTTCCTGTTAAATCTTTGAAGAATTATTCGCAGCCCTCTCCGAGTGGTGTGCCTACTGGCATTGCTATGCCAAATATTCAAGCAGCAAACTTTGAGATCAAACCGGCGTTGCTCACTATGATCCAACAGAATCAGTTTGCTGGTCTTCCAACTGAAGATCCTACACTTCACTTGCAAAGGTTTCAACAACTCTGCTCTACCATCAAGTTTCAAGGAGTCACTGCAGATCAAGTGAAAGTTATGTTGTTCGGGTTTTCTCTTCGTGATAAAGCTCAGAAGTGGTTAAATGATATCAATGTGACCGAGTGGGATGCAATTGCTCAAGCCTTTCTCACTGAGTATTTCCCTCCCAACAAAACTAATGATTTGGTTGACAAGTTGACCACTTTCAAACAAGAATATGATGAAACTCTTAAGGATGCATGGGACAGATTCAAAGATATTCAACGCTCTTGTCCTCATCATGGTCTTGAGAAGTGGTTTCTTCTCAAGCGCTTCTATTATGGTCTTGACTCTGAAACGAAGAGCACAGTGGATAATGCTGCAGGTGGTGTTTTTCTAGACAAAGGAGTTGATGATGGTTATGCTTTTCTTGCAAATCTAGCTGCAAATCACTTCAATAACCCGAGAGCACCTAAGAAAGGGGGTAAACTTGAAGTTGATGCTTATTCTCTTCTATCATCTCAACTCGCTACATTGACTCAGGAGATCCATTCATTAAAGACTTCAAAATCGGCGGCTACTCCTCCTATGAGTATTAATGCATTGTCATCCATGGCTCCTATCAACAATACTTTTTGTGAAGTATGCGGAATTCAAGGCCACATGGGTAACGAATGTTCCTACAATGTTCAGAATTCACAAAATTTTCAGATGGAGCACGCAAATGCTTTTCAGCAGAGACAACAGTACAATCCCTACTCCAACACCTACAATCCAGGATGGAGAGATCATCCAAACTTCTCATACAAGAATAATAATGCTCAGAATCTCCCTTCTAATCAGTCGCAGCAATATCAACAATCATATCAACAAGCTCCGCAACAGCAATACAGGCCTACTCAGGGACCTACAAATCCACCTGGATTTCAGAAACCCACTCAGCAACAAATCCCTCAAGCTACACAGCCTGATCATACCAATGATATGATGAAGATACTAATGCAAATGCAAAAAGGTCAAGAGGAAAGCATGCGACAAATGCAGGAGAACATGAGAGAGATTAAGGAGTTGAGGACCCATAACAAGATGATGGAAACTCAGATTGCTCAATTGGCTAGCTCTTCAAATACAAGGCAACCTGGTTCTTTACCATCTCAACCAACTCATTCCAAGGAAAACGTGAATGCTATTGCTCTTAGAAGTGGTCGCACATATGATGGTCCCCCAATGCCTACTCAAGATGTTTCTACTGAAAAAGAAACGGAAAGCACTAAAGATGACAAGGTGGATGAAGTTGTTGATCAGAAAGATAATGGTGGAACTGAAGGAAGCAAGAAAATTGATAAAGAGAAGATTAGTAGTGCTCCTCCACCATTCGAGCCTAAGCTACCATTCCCTAGCAGGATGAACAAAACAAAGGTAGATCAGCAGTTTGGTAAGTTTATGACCCTTGTCAAAAATCTGGAGGTAACTGTTCCTTTTACTGACTTGATTTCTCAAGTTCCTTCATACGCAAAGTTTTTAAAGGATATTCTTACAAAGAAGCGATCTTTCGGTCAGGTGGAGACAGTTGCTTTTACTGAAGAATGCAGTGCTGTTTTACAAAATAAGTCTCCACCTAAACTTAAAGATCCTGGAAGTTTTTCAATCCCATGTCATTTAGGTGCATTGTTTATTGACAAAGCTTTATGTGACCTAGGCGCTAGCGTCTCTGTCATGCCTCTCTCTATTTTTCAAAAGTTAAACATGGGAGAGCTAAAATGCACACAAATGACATTACAAATGGCAGATCGCTCTATTAAATATCCTTTGGGTATTTTAGAGGATGTGCCTGTCAAGGTTGGAAAATTTTATATCCCTGTGGACTTTGTGGTATTGGATATGGAAGAGGATAGTCAAATACCTATTATCTTGGGTAGACCATTCCTTTGTACAGCAGGTGCTGTAATTGATGTTAAAAATGGGACTTTATCTTTGAGCATTGGTGATCATACAATTTCTTTTACTCTAACCTCTGCTCTTAAGTCCCCATTGTTGGAGAATACTTGTTGCAGGATTGATGTCATAGATGAAATCGTCGAGGATGAGCTACCACAAGTTCTATTGAATGATCCCTTGGAAGCAGTTCTAATGCTTGAAGCTTCAGAAGGAGAAGGACATGTCGAAATTGATTCATTAATTCTTGAGTTGGATGGTAAGGTCGATCCGAGGAATTGTGAGGTAACAAACTCTATTACTTCCTGTGATAAACCTCATGTGAAGAAACGAGATCTAAAACCTCTACCACCTAATCTTAAGTATGTATTTCTTGATGATGATGAGTCTTATCCTGTGATTATTAGTTCAAGACTTGATGATAATCAAATCTTTAAGCTTCTCACTGTGTTGTGTATGCATAAACAAGCTATTGGGTATAGTATTGATGATCTTAAAGGGATTAGCCCAAACTTTTGCATGCATAGGATAAATCTTGATGATGATCATAAGCCTTGCATTCAAGGACAACGTCGCTTGAACCCTAACATGCAAGAAGTAGTTAAAAAGGAAGTGATAAAACTACTTGATGCGGGCATCATCTACCCAATTTCTGATTCTAAATGGGTGAGCCCGGTTCAAGTAGTTCCTAAAAAAGGAGGGACCACAGTAATTAGGAATGATAAAGATGAATTGATTCCCACTAGAGTTGTCACAGATTGGCGAATGTGTATTGACTATCGCAGGTTGAACACCGCCACTAAAAAAGATCATTATCCTCTCCCATTCATTGATCAAATGCTTGAAAGACTTGCAAAACATAAATTCTTTTGTTATTTGGACGGGTATTCAGGGTTCTTTCAGATCCCAATACACCCCGATGACCAAGAAAAGACAACATTCACATGTCCATACGGTACCTTTGCTTATCGTAGAGTGCCTTTTGGACTGTGCAATGCACCCGCTACTTTTCAGCGTTGCATGACATCCATATTTTCTGATTTCATTGAGTCTATTATGGAAGTTTTTATGGATGATTTCAGTGTTTATGGATCTGATTTTGATGAGTGTTTGCATAATCTTTCTAAAGTGCTTAAACGATGTGAAGAGGTTAATCTGGTTTTAAATTGGGAAAAGTGTCACTTCATGGTCAATGAAGGAGTGGTACTTGGTCATCTTATTTCTGAGCGTGGCATCCAAGTTGACAAAGCAAAAATTGAGGTGATCGAGAAACTTCCTCCCCCTGTCGATGTCAAGGGCGTCAGAAGTTTCTTGGGTCATGCGGGGTTTTATCGGCGTTTTATTAAAGATTTTTCAAAAATTGCAAAACCCCTCACTCAATTGTTGCTTAAGGATGCCACTTTTGTGTTTACTGATGCTTGTTTGGATTCCTTCTACAGGATCAAGGATGCTTTGATCACTGCACCTATCATACAGCCTCCAGATTGGAGTCTCCCATTTGAAATTATGTGTGATGCAAGTAATTATGCTGTTGGAGCAGTTCTTGGCCAAAGAAAAAATAAGGTGTTACATGCAATCTACTATGCAAGTAAAACCTTGGATGAAGCTCAAGTGAATTATGCTACTACTGAGAAAGAACTTCTAGCTGTGGTCTATGCCTTAGATAAGTTTAGAACTTATCTCATTGGTTCTAAAGTCATTGTTCACACTGATCATTCTGCGCTGAAATATCTTTTGGCTAAGAAAGAAGCAAAACCAAGGCTCATCAGATGGATTCTACTCCTCCAAGAATTTGACTTGGAAATCAAGGACAAGAAGGGTGCTGAAAATGTGGTTGCTGATCACCTTTCGCGATTGCACTTCAAATCCAATGTTGCTTCTGACACTCCCATCGATGATTCTTTTCCAGACGATCACTTATTTGCTATCACTGCAGAAACTCCATGGTATGCAGACTTTGCTAATTTTTGTGTGAGTGGCTCTCACCCTCCAGATTTGACCTTTCAACAGCGGAAGAAGTTTTACCATGATGCTAAACAATATTTTTGGGATGACCCTTTCCTGTATCGGAAGTGTGCTGATGGAATCTTTCGTAGATGTATCCCGGAATCTGAGGTTAATGAAATTCTTCAACATTGTCATTCTTTGGCATGTGGAGGACATCATGGTCCATCTAAAACTGCTGCTAAGGTACTTCAATCAGGTTTCTTTTGGCCCTCTCTATTTAAAGATGCTCGTGCCTTTTGTGTTGCTTGTGATGCTTGTCAAAGAACAGGGAATATATCTAAACGTCACGAGATGCCACAAACCGGTATTTTGGAGGTTGAGTTATTTGACGTATGGGGCATTGACTTTATGGGACCTTTCCCAACTTCTTGTGGAAACAAATACATCCTAGTTGCAGTTGACTATGTATCTAAGTGGGTAGAGGCTATTGCATCACCAACCAACGATTCCAAGGTTGTTATGAAACTTTTCAAAAAGATTATCTTCCCACGTTTTGGAGTACCAAGGGCTGTGATTAGTGATGGTGGTTCTCATTTTCACCAGAGACAATTTCAAACTCTATTGAAGCAATATGGTGTTACTCACAAGGTTGGCCTAGCTTATCATCCTCAGACAAGTGGCCAAGTGGAAGTCTCAAATCGTCAAATAAAAAGTATCTTAGAGAAAGTAGTGGCCAAGTCTCGAAAAGATTGGAGCTTGAAGCTAGATGATGCTTTATGGGCTTACAGGACAGCTTATAAAACTCCCATTGGAACTACTCCGTATCGGTTGGTCTATGGCAAGTCATGTCACCTTCCAGTTGAACTAGAACATCGTGCTTTTTGGGCTATAAAGGAGCTAAATATGGATCTAAAAGCTGCGGGTGAAGCCAGGCTTCTTCAGATGAATGAATTAGATGAGCTTCGTTTTGATGCTTATGACAATTCTCGGCTTTACAAGGAGAGAACCAAAAGAATGCATGATAAGATGATCCATCGCCGAGATATTCAAGTTGGTGATAAGGTGCTTTTATTCAATTCGAGACTTCGACTTTTTCCTGGCAAGCTTAAATCTCGATGGTCTGGACCGTTCACGGTAACCGAAATCAAATTTCATGGTGCTGTTGAAATTATGGGACAAGATGGGGCGAGGTTCAAGGTCAATGGTCAGAGGCTGAAATTATATGTTGATGGTGCATTTGTTGGTGGAATAGAGACCTTCTATATCCCCAACCCCTCTGCAGACGTCTAAATCAAGGTCAGAAGTCAAGCTAATGACTCTAAAAGAGCGCTTCTTGGGAGGCAACCCAAGTTCATAGTAAGTTAGTTATTAAAGAAAAAAAAAAAAATTAAAAAAAAAAAAAAAGAATAGATAGAATTTTTGTAGAATTTTTCATACTCCAAAAATTCTCTAACTTTTATGTGAAGTGTTTCAGGCGTAATTATAATATCTGGCTCCATGTGTATCTCGTGTTTTTTTTCTTTTATAATTCTACCAGGCAGGCACAAATTCTCCGGGGTGCAGTATGTGTTTTTTTTCTTTTATAATTCTACCAGGCAGGCACAAATTCTCCGGGGTGCAGTATCCGCTCACTATGGTGCAAAACCTTCTGCCCGAAAAAAAGAAGAAAAAACACTGTGGTGCCAAACCACTACTTGCAGTGCAGATCCTTCTGTGACTTAAAGGCGCGAGGCAGAATATTTTTTTTTTTTGCGGGCCCTGTGGTGCGGAGTCAGTTAGCCACGGTGCTAACTCTCCTGGAACATACATGTACATCACATATGTTAACTAATAACTACTACTCTGTTTACTTGTGTTTTGTTTTCTTCCTTTTTGTTTTTTTTGTTTTTTTTTTTTTTTTGTTTTTGTTTTTGTTTTGTTTTTGTTTTTGTTTTTGTTTTGTTTTTGTTTTGTTTTTTTTTTGTTTTTGTGTATGTGTGTTTTTTTTCTTTATAAATTATTATGATATTATATGTTTAATATATATTAATTATATATATTCATATTATTACTAAGTATATGTATTTAATATTATTTTATTATATTATTATTATTATTTATTATTTTTTTCTCTCTTATTACTTATGTAGTATTTATATTCTATTATACTAATATATATATATATTTTTATTTTATGTATATAATCATACTATTTATGTGTCTATCACAATTGTATTATTTGTAATATTTTTATTTTATCAATTTTAATAATCTGAAAAAGAAAAAAAAAGAGTTTGTAATATATGTCAATGTATTAAACTTTTGTATATATTTGATATAGCATGTGTGTTCCGAAGACCTAGGACTCGCTCGCAGGCTATAAGCAGAACTTCGGATCCTATACTAACTTCTATGCAGGCTGATCTTCATATATACACATTCTCTCGCACCAGGAGTCTTGTTCTCATCTTCACTCGCGGCCTCCTGCTGTTCTGTTTTCTATACAGACTACAGAGTTCGTTTGTCTTTTCTGTAATCTCTACAGCAGCCAGTAGCCGCTATCGACCAGCACCATCGATCATCCGAGCTTGTTGTAGTTCGCTGTGGTGTTCACCATGACTCGTAGCTCTGCACTTGTCTCACCTCCAACGAAGAAACAAAAACAAAGCTCCGAAACCGAAAAGCCTGTTATTGTCAAGTACCCTGCAGTCAAAACCAGTGGAGACACCCAACGAAATCTCTATGCAACATTATCCAAACGTCCGGTGTTCCCCAACAAGTATGTTGATTCTGATGCCACTTATCGCTTGAATATTACCCAAGAATTGACACATAAGCTTGCTAAAGTTGGATGGCGTGGTTTGTTATTGATGGATGAACCTTCTTATTCTACCCTTACCTATGAATTTCTGAGCTCATTCACGGTGACCACAGAGGGTTTGTTATCTTTCAGGATTGCTAATACAAATCATCAGATCACAAAAGCTCAACTAGCTAACATATTTGATTGGGAGTTAGTGGAGCCGCAACAACTTCCGGCGGATTATGCTACCCCTTTTTGGCTTAAAATCACTAGATTACCTTCAACCACAAAATATGTAGCTCACAATGCTTCTGCTTCTGATATTATAAGCCATTGTTATCGCTATTTTGCTCGACTTGTCTCATACACAATCTATGGTCGCGCTGAAAGCAATAACAAAATCCAGTCCGGGGAGCTTGCTTTGTTGTATTTTTTTGATGCAAAAGTTCCAGTTGATTGGACGAGTTTATTAATTGAAAGGCTATTGTATCAAGCTAAAAAACCTAAAGGTGCTCTTGTGATGGGAGGATTTGTTACTCGAATTGCTGAGAAATTGGGAGTTTTTGATCGTGGCACGACGAGTCTCAAAATTGTGGAAGGATGGTCTCCTAGAATTGATACTGAGTATGTAGTATACATGAAGATGTTAAGAACACGGCCATATGGTCCAATACCTCACAAACGCCTTGCGGAGGCGCCTTTAGAGGGAATTGAGCTACCAGCCTTAACACTCGAGCAAAAGGTTGATGAGCTAAAGCAAAAGGTTGATGAGCTAAAGCAAGAGGTTGATGATCTAAAGAAAAATCAAGTTCAAATGATTCAAACTCAAGAGAAAGCGGAGAAACAATTGTCTTCCATGGAAAAACAGTTGTCTGACATTGCTGCTTCTATTGTGAAACACTTTTCACACCATGCATCTTGATCCCAGGGGAGTTTTCTTTCTTTTCTTTATAGCGTAGGTCTGGTAATTTCTATCAGTATGTGAGTCTATTCTATAGTTTAATTGTTCATTGAGGACAATGAACCACTTTAGTGTGGGGATGGGGTCTCAATGTCAAGAAAATCAAAAATCAAAAAAAAAATATTATATATTAAAAACATCAAAAAAATTAAAAAATTGAAAAAATTATATATTGCCATGTCTCAAATTTAGGAAATTCATGTTAGTTACATTTAATTTAGAGCATATAGTTAATTAATTTGACATGCTTTTAGGTTGCACTTGCATATTTCATGAAAGTATATAATACCGAGTCAATTTCTCGTGATGAGCTGATTTGCATAATATCTTGGTTAGTAATCTGGACCATGTGTGATGTTTTGCATGCTTGGAAGTTGCTTGTGCGGAAATTATAATGACACTATTTGATGCTCTAGAGACAAGACTTAGACTAGCCTACTTCTTGAATCTTAGCCATGAGTCAAGCGTAGAATTCTGACTATTCCCTTTTGAGCTTAGAGTATGTAAATCTTATGTTTGGGAAAGCTGTGGGAAGTATGTCTTTCTTAGAAAAAAAAAAAGAAAAAAATATATATAAATATTGCAAATAAAGTATCAAGTACTCCTTTGAGATCAGCGGGTGGCAAATTCTGAAAGGGACGACCCATGTACATGTGCTGGTATTAAGCGCGATTGTACTAGAAATAAATCTTTTCTTGGTGACTTTTCACTACCCTTGGTTACTGGAGAATTACTTGACTTAAAAAAAAAAACAATAATTAGCTAGCGAAATCTTATGGTAGTCGTAACTCACTTACCCTGAGAAGCGTCCCAACCTTAGATTGAGCATGCAAGTAGATTCAAAAAAAAAAAAAGAAAAAGAAAAAAAGAAAAAAAAAGATGTATAAACATATATAGGAGAGGCATAAAAATTCCCTTGCGCCCCTAAGCTATAGTTGACTCTAATGCAATGGAGTGTTTAAGCATTGTTCTGATTAATGACTCATGTTTAAGACTCTGTTGAAATTTGTCAGTCTATGTTTTGTTTCATTAGAGAGCATGTGGAGCACACACGATGCACTCCGTACTTGCAGTGGAAGAGTTGCTTGACTAATGTGTGCGATAGATGAAATCCTTGATTGTTGCTTATTCTGAGGATTATCTAGTTGACGAGGTTGATACTTTCATGATTGTATTTCATATATATTCATTTAGTTTGCATTCATATTAGTTGCATATCTGAGACTTGGCAGAAAAATGGATTTTGTGGGTATATTCACTATAAACCCTCACGAGACAAAACTCGTCCTACTAGGGCTGCCTAGGGGTTTAACGGCTTGTTGCATACGCTCAATGCAATCGTGTCATCTACGAAAGTGGTGCTAGTTAGTTAGAACTTAGTTTATTTCGCTTATTTGCCCGAGGACGTGCAAAAGCTTAGTGTGGGGATGTTTGATAGAATATATTTTTATATATATTCTATATGATTTTATTCTCATATTTCATTATATTTTGCACTGATTTGGACTTCTATTAATAGATTTTAATGTTTTATTGTAGGAAATAAAGAATTTCTAAGTTGAGAAGGATTTGAGCAAAAAGATCTATTTTTGGAGTTAAATTCTATGAAAAATCGGATTTGTTGGGCTCTACCCGGTTTCTGCACTGTTCGGGCCATATCTTGAGTTCCGGATGTCGGATTTGGATGATCTTACAGCCCACGCGAAGCTTGGGAGATTTTCTTTAATTCAGAGATAGCCCAAGAAGCAAAATCCAACTGGAAAAGCCCAGAAACAGAGAGGAAAAGACAGCTGCGAATTTTGAAGACTAATCCTACTTTGCTTTGGAGTTCTATTTTAGATATTGATTCAAAAACATTAAAAACAATTATTATTATTGTAGGAATAGAAAAAGATATTATTTGAGTTTTTATTATTAGTTGGGAGAAAAGGAGATAGATAGGACTTACGTTAGTTAGGTTTGGCTATGATCTTCTTCCTCCCGTAGACTGCAGCCTTTTGGGTTTTAGCTTGGATATTGAGTTCTTGATTAATACAAGTTTAAGGTATTTTTATATATTCTCTCTACATGTCTTTGATGATTGTTTATGCTTCTTCTATTCTTAGCATGAGTGAGTAATTCTTTTCTAGGGCGTAAGGAGAATCCATGGTTACACCATAGTATTGGCATGATGTTCACAGTAGTTTGATTGATTACAAGTAATTCTAGTCGATATGTTTTAATGCTTAATTTCTGTAATTGGCCAATATCATTGATTAAGTGTATGCGAATAAGGGTAATAAATCGAGAGATAAAATACTCATTAGAGGCACACATACGATTAGCCGAATGAATGTGAATGCGAGAGCATCATTGGAATTCGGAGAAAGTTAATACTCGAGAGAGATTAACACATGTTCTAATTACTTGATCAGTTTAATTACTAAGAGTTGTTAATTGTGTCATCATGTTTCGAGAGTGTTAGTACTCGAGAGAGACTGACATACTCTAGCTACGTGACCACTTTTATCATCTCAGTTTAGAAGCCAGTTTGGTGTAAGCATGGTGAATCCAATTGCCCTAGACCTTTAGTTAATTGATTTTCAGAACACATTTATTTGCATTGTTACTTATATAAAAGTCTTCAAAACTCATCTTTGTTATTCCGGAAGCAATTTGCAATAATTAGATTGAATTTCTTGAAACCTGTCTCCCTGTGGATACGATCCCGTACTTGCTAGTCTCTGCTAATAACAGACACCGTGCACTTGCGGATATTAATTTAAAACGCATCAAGTTTTTGGCGCCGCTGCCGGGGAGACGGCTAGTTTTCTATAGATTTTAGTTTGATTATTTAGATTGTTTCCATTGTCTCGTTGGAGCTTTAGTTCCAATTGAGACTGTTTTTACTGTTTTCCTTGTTTAGTTGTTCATGCCCAGGTCTACAGGAGACGCGGAATCAACTCCTGCACAGGAATCGGAAGATACGAAGACAAAGGTTGAAGAAGCCATCTACAGTCTTGAAGGAATAAGTTCACTGAAAGAAGTTCATTAATATGTTCATGCCTCAGTGAAGAATAAAGATTGAAGTATTCAAGATTGTGGAAGCAATGAAGATGTTGTCCAAGTACTCGAAAGATTTCAGTGCAACCCCTGAAGCAAGATATTTCTATATATCTTGGTTGGTTATTTATAATCAACAAACTGAAGCATAAACTAACCCGGAACCGACTGATCAATGGTTGCTGACAAAGACGGTACAATGTTCAACTTCAGTGTTAGTCGCTTGTGAACCAGACCAGTGCACTAAGCGTCAGCACGTACGGAGCTTTGCAAAGTATTTATCGATCGAAGAACTGATCCAGTCATATCAAGTCATTTGTTCCAAAGCCAAGTCAAGCCAAATGCCAGCTATGCCAAAGCTTACTGCTCAAATGCCATATGTCAAAGCTTCCACAGAAAGCCATATCAGGAAGTGACATTTTATATATGTGTGCACTTATATATTTGTATATGTACAAATATAATTATATATGTATATATGTATATTTAATTAAATATAATATATATAATATATATGTATATATGTTTTTAAACATATGTATATGTATATTTATATGTATATATATTTAAATAAATATATATGTATATAGTATATGTATTTATATTTTACATAAACATTTATATATTTAAGTGTATATATATATATTATATTATGTGCATAAATATGTGTATATTTATATCTATAGATAATTATATATATATCCCTATATATATTTATATTTATATTTACATATAATTTTATGTATATTATATATATTTAAATATATGAGAATATATTTAAATATATGTATATATATATATTACTATATGTTTATATAAATATTATTTATATACATTTATATATATATCTTTATTTATACATATATTTATATAATATTATGAATATAATATTAATATATATGGATGGAGCAAACTCAAGTCAATCTCAGTCAAAGGAGTGATAACAAGGAAAGCTCTTACTATGTGAGGAACAACATTTGACCGAAGTCAACAGCTCTTCCTCACTTAGAAAATTCTCTAAGTACATCACAGTGAAGACATAGCACTCTTGAGGCGCAACCTTTGACCAAAGTCAAAGTTCGTCCCCAAGAGATGAGAGATAACAGGGGAAGCATTACAATGGTGGAGCAAGTTCATATTTGCCTTAGAATTTCTCTAAGTCACCATATACCTCTTGCACACTCTATGGCGCAACATTTGACCAAGGCGCAAGGTTTGACCCGGGCGCAACATTTGACCCAGGCGCAACATTTGACCCGGGCGCAACATTTGACCGGTCAAATGTTGCTCCTCTACTAACAACTCTTGGCACTAACCCTTTGTGACTTAGAATAATTTCTAAGTCACAACTCTACAAGGGATGCACTATATTGGAACAACATTTGACCTGGTCAAATGTTGCTCCTCTAATCAACAATCATGGCGCAACTTTTGTTACTGGAATTATTTCTAAGTACCAAACAGAGGAGCAATGAAGCGCAACATTGTTGAAGCGCAACATTTGACTTGGTCAAATGTTGCGCCCCAAACCAACATCTCCTGGCACCAATTCAAGTACTTGGGAGTTAGATTTATTTTGTTAAATCGAATCCGTCCAGGACGAACTCAATCCGTCCAGGACGAACTCGTTAACCATGGTTAGTTTATGAAAGCCTATAAATATGTGATTGTGGTTCTCACAATTTACAACATCCTTCGGGATGGATGGCCAAGTGCTATGCACAAACTCTCTCAAATATACACACACCCTAGCCTAGTTTTGTACCATAAATATTTGTAGTGGATAGGGCTTGTAATATTTAGAGGAGTGGTCATTGTAGCCAACCTTCGGGTTTGGATTTGTAGCACCTTCGAGGTATTTATCAATATACAGATATACCTTGGAAAATATTGTGTGTTGGTTTAATATTTTTTTTATATCCTCAGAAACTGACCCAATAAATATCCGGAACACGAAACCCATTACAGGTCTGCAATTTGTTTATCCGCAAGATTCGAAAGAATTTTAAATTGTAGTGAGTATCGTATTCAACCCCCCTTCTACGATACTTTGGACCTAACAAGATTACGTTGCGTTCTCTTTTACACTTCTTAATGTCAGATCATATAGTGTTTTGAAACCCAAAACACGCAAAAAACGAAACATCATGTTACGTTTTACAACAATTTTTAAACCTAAATATATGATGATTGAGCGTTTTCCTTTAAAAATCAAAACGAAAAAGAAAACACCGGATTATATGGCATTGATAAGTCAAATTTTGAATTAAAATTTTGGGCTTGCGAAAATTATGATATTCAGGATCTTCTCTTTTATACTCTCTCCATCCCAAATTAGATAAGCTAGTTGACTTTGGACACATAACTTAAGGTGTGACTGTATAATTCTGAAATTTAGTTTCCTAAATTTCTTTTGTAAATGAAAATTTCATATTCAAATTTTTATTTGCAAAAAAAAATTTCAAAAATAAGTAATGTAACTATACAGTCAATGAGGTAGAAAGTGCGTGTCCAAAGTTAACGAGCTCATATAATTTGGAATGGAGGAAGTAATAATGATCGACTAAGAGCATCTCCAAGGGCAAAATGTATAATGGTTGGCTATATGGATTATGTAAATTTTTTGCTAAGGGGACATAAATCGTTAAATGCTTTTAGGTAACAATACATAAATCCTTGAAAAACTAATGGTCTTGTACCAATATAAACAAAGATTATCCAAAAGTATGGGAGGTAAATTATCCAGAACTGAGAAAATCTACTGTTTTCGCACCAAAATTTTAGGTAGGTGCAACAAAAGAACAAAGAAAGTCTGTCCTCAGGTAAGCGACAACTCAGCTAATAACACAGTCATCTCGTTTATTGCTTTAATCCAATAATTCCACTCATAAAGGGCTCCACAGTTTGGGATAATGCCACATGTAGTTGTTAATTTACTTTCTTTCTGATAAAATTTACTTCGCCAGAACAGGCTATTAATTTTCTGTGTATACACTGTTAACATATACTCTATTTAATTCTTGATTTAAATATCTTGCTAATTATTTATATTTGATATTGTGTGCAGGGTAAACCTTAACAAATTTACATAAGATAGTTGCCCCGATCTATCATATTTTCACGAATAAGATTTCAAATTTCATGGTCTGTGATCCAAAATATTCATTTTAAAACGTTAAATTACGTTGCGTTCTCTTTTACACTTATTAATGGCAGATCATGTAAACATTTTGAAATCCGAAACATGCAAAAAACGAAACATCATGTTACGTTTTATCACAATTTTTAAACCTAAACATAAGACGATTTAGCGTTTTCTTTTAAAATTCAAAACGAAAAAAAACTCCGGATTTTATCCGGCAAAGATAAGTCAAATTTTGGATTAAAATTTTGGACTTGTGAAAATTATGATATTCAGGATCTTCTCTTTTATAACATTGATCGACTAGAGTCTCGTGAATTCGAGATATCCGAAACCGTAAAAATACAAGATCTATTTTGGAAATATAAGATAAAAAGTAATGAGTGTACCTTTACCGGCCGCCGTTTTTTAACTTGCACCATTGTCCCACATTAACATCAAGTACCTTCTCTGTTTCCTTGTACTTTCCAAGCTTTGCTTACATAGAGTACTACAAGTATATGAATGGACTTGGCTTTTATTCAATTAAATTAAATAAAAAAAAACAACATTCATCATTTAGTATTTGCGCGTTTCTTCTATATTCGGCTCAACTATTAGCCTCCACATGCACACCCTCCATCATTACATGATTTCTTTAACATCTGCTCCTTGTATTATGTATCTACATGCTTCATACTCACATCTACATTTTTTTATTCATTGTTTACTCATTCTACTCTGCTGACCCTTTTGTTTATCTTCTCTTTAGTCTCTATATATTTATGTGTTTGTTTCTGACATTAACTCTGTTGACCAGGTGCCTTTGAAATCGCTGCAATGAGACCAATGTGGAGGTTTAGTCATTACAGGCTTGTAATGCCGATGATTCTGGCTGTTGTGTTGGTTTTTCAACTGAATTTTAGTTTGTGTTGGTGTCTGAATTCTGAAGGCATGAGAGTTATTCAGTTTTGTTTGATGTTTTTTGATTTTTTTTGAGAAGGGAATGTGTTTGATGAAAGAATGTGATGGTGGATGCAGGTGTGGCCTTGTTGCGGTTTCGTGAGGGAGTTGAGAATGATCCGTTTGGGGTTTTGTCTAACTGGAATTGTGATAGAAGGGATTCTGATCCTTGTTCTTGGTTCGGAATCGGATGCTCTGAAGGCCGTGTCACAAGTTTGTAAGTGATTAGTTTAAAGAATGCTGCTTTTATGATTGTTCTTGGATTTCTCTGCTATTACATTGATGTATGCTATGTCTATGATCATGAGTTTATCTGGTTTTGCGGATTTCATCAGTAATTTCTTGTAAGCTTGCATTATCTGATTCCTTTAAGGTCCTGATGTTCTGTTATGTTGTTACTACTACTGATATTGTAGCTTAAGTGGATTTTCATTTCCTCTTGGTTACAAAAGGTCTAGACATCGACTCTTAGTGGAGGCATGTGTCGTATCATATTTGATCATGCGTGTATGAAGTATTCCATGAAAAAATTCTCAGGCGAAATAGATAATGTATTCCAATACGAGAGTCTGGACTTGTTACTTGTCTTAGATTGCCTGATGATTTTAGCAAGACGCAATATTATGATTCTTATATGAGTGTCATTTTATGATTGTATCTGCTCCAGATACATATCCGAGGAACATTTCTGTTGGTAATTTGCATAATTTTAGTTTGCATAATGGACTCCTCTTTTCTTTCTAACAAAGTCTAGTTGGTAATTTACAATTGATTGCAGAAATTTGAAAGATCTTTGTCTAGGAGGAACTCTGGCTCCTGAAGTTGGGAAGCTGGCCAAAATAAAATATATGTGAGCATACACGAACCATTGTTTGAGTCCTGATTTAGTTTCAGTTTTTCCTTTTTCATATATAGTGTTTGATACTAGTGCAGTATCTTACGCAACAACTCATTCTACGGAACTATTCCTGAAGATTTTGGCAAACTGAGGGAACTGGAACATTTGGATTTGGGATATAATAATTTCAGTGGCCCGTTTACCTCTAAACTTGGCGATCATCATTCACTTTCAATTCTGTGAGTAGAGCTTTTTGAATATGAAAACACTGGTTCCAATGTTGGCCAAGCTCACACTTACCCGATTGCTTTAACTGTTTCAGCCAGTTGGACAATAATAAGTTCCTTGGTAGATTGTCTCCAGAACTTAACGATCTGAAGATGCTTTCTGAACTTCAAGCAGATGAGAGAACTAATCATAGTACTCGAGATAGCTGCAGTAACATATATGCTTCTTGGTAAGCATGCATGTGGGAGTGTTCAAATTTTTTTCTTGTGATGTAAAACTACAAATCGAATATTAAGCTTGAGAATTTCTCTTTTATTGAATTCAAATCAGGAGCATTGTGCGGCCTGGACATATAGCTCAGAGAAAGCTGCACCAAGTCACAGAGCCAACTTCCAGTGAACAGATTGAGAATTCGGGAATTCTGTCACCTTCCTTGGCACCATCTCCATTTATATCCGCTCCAGGTCCACCAGTCTCATCTATATCAGAACCTCCCTCAACGTCTTTTTTGTCTCCATTTGGTTCTCCATCTCCTTCACCCTCACCTATCCAGTCTCCCAGTCCTGCTCCAATATCCACAACTCCTCCACCAGTTAATAATTCCCAAAATCCAGGGAACCAACCTGCTTCATCACCTTCCCCGGCTTCAAGTCCTAGCCACACAGTAAAGAAATCAAAGCATTATACGATTATGATAGCGTCTGGAGTTGTTGGTGGTTTTGTATTCCTTTTCTTATCAGCAATTGGCATTGGTTTTTGTCGAAGACATAAAGTGATTACTGTAAGACCATGGGCCACTGGGTTAAGCGGGCAGCTGCAGAAAGCATTTGTATCAGGTCATTTCCCTTTCACACAAACCTGCTGTTTTTTTTGTACATTGAGCATCTCCAGCAGCATCTTAACCCATTCCTTAAATATAATATAAAATATTGGATCCTAGTGACTTAAGATAATAATAGCTATTCTCACCTCCAACAATATTCCTTATATTCATTCCTTATATACTATTTTATTATTAAAAGTTGCCATTATTGCAATAGGTGAAGAGAGAGAACATGTTTGTATTCAAAATTTATTATAAAATAAGATTTAGGAGAGGAGAGAGGTTACCTAAAAATAAGGCATGGCTAGTGGATCTTAGTGATTTAGGGAATCACTAAGATACTGTTGGAGTGGATTATTTTCCCATATTCCTCATATTTTGATTTAAGACTTCAAATAGGGAAGCTGCTGGAGTTGCTTTAAGCATATTCTTAACTTATATTTAGCTACTGCTAGTTCTTGAAACTGTGGTAAACTAATGGTAAATTCATAACTCATCACACGAGTATGCTTTATCAAGCTTAGAACTTACTCGTTCAGATCTTGTTTATTTTGGAATTTTGGATCAGTACTATTATGTATGTATGATTTTCGTATACATATGGATTCTCATATTTAAGAAGTTACAATGTAGGTGTGCCAAAACTCCAGCGTTCAGAACTTGAAATTGCCTGTGAAGATTTCAGTAATATAATCGGCTCTTTATCAGATGGCATAGTGTACAAAGGGACTCTGTCAAGCGGAGTTGAAATAGCAGTGACATCTACGGCAGTAAAATCAGTCGAAGACTGGTCAAAGAGTTCAGAAACCCAATTCAGGAAAAAGGCAAGAAAACTTAAATCTAATCAAGCTCCCTCTAGCTCTCAATCTGTTGCCAATAACAAATATTCTTTTTCAGATTGACAAACTATGTAAGATGAATCACAAAAACTTCGTGAATCTTATTGGATTCTGTGAAGAAAAGCAGCCTTTCACAAGAATGATGGTTTTTGAATATGCAACAAATGGAACACTGTTTGAGCATCTACACAGTAAGCTTTGAGATTTTATTTTATTTTTTAAAATTCGGTATTAGTTAGAAAAAACTCTCTTATTTTCACATATCACATGAATTTTGTTTCCCCTCCCTAATACTGGCTCCGATACCTCGTTAAGTAATCAACTCTCCCAAAATGTTAACGTGATAGGACAAGGCCTTAACAGTACATATGTTAAAGCAAAGTGAAGGTAGCTCACTATTTTTCTGTTGATGCTCGATTTATGTAGTAAAAGAAGCAGAACACTTGGACTGGGGAATGCGACTCAGAATAGCTATGGGCATAGCATACTGCCTCGAGTATATGCACCAGCTCAACCCACCCGCAGCCCATGCAAATCTGCAATCTTCTTCTATATATCTGACCGAAGATTATGCAGCCAAGATTTCTGATTTCAGCTTCTGGAACGATGCAACAGCAGGAAAGATGGAATCAGTCAGCACAGAACTCTTGGAGACCTCAGTGTCTGATCCTGAAAGCAATGTCTACAATTTCGGTGTCATTTTGTTTGAAATAATCACAGGTAAGCTTCCATACTCCCAAGGCGATGACTCTTTTGTGAACTGGGCATCAGCTCATTTGAGTGGCACACGGAAACAACCACTCCGAGCAATGGTTGATCCAACTTTAGTATCTTATGATGAAGAGCAACTTCAGAAGCTGTGTGAAGTGATCAAAGTCTGCGTCCATCCAGACCCGAAGAAACGACCAACTTTCAAAGAAATCACAGCAAATCTAAAAGAGATAACAGGCTTAGGCCCTGACGGAGCAACGCCTAGAGTATCACCTCTCTGGTGGGCAGAACTGGAGATTCTGTCGACAAGTTCAACTTAGAAGGTGTTTTATTATGTGACAAATGTTCTATTCATTTCTTTCTTCAACTCTTACAACTACATTGGTTTAGAGAAATTTGGTTTATGCCCCAGTCAGTTCGTGCGGTTATGTTTTAATTTTGGTTCTGTCTTGTTTGATTATTGTGTCAAATTGCTTGTAGATAAACTGACCTGGTCACCGGCTTGATATTGATTGTTAATTTTTGCTGTATCAGAGAACATGGATATAATTAATGATGAACTTATGGGTGCCAGTGTTTGACAGCAACTGATTTGATTATAACACAACGAATAAATGGCACAACTAATTAAAGTATATCTGAATATGGCAGAAATGATTTGTTCTTTAAAAGATTTGTAATTTTTGTTTGTAAAAGATTTTATATATATATATAGAAAGTTTTACTCCAATAGAAACCTCCTTATCCTAGAAACTAAAAACCAAACTGAAATATCACTAAATCCTAAAGCAAATACCACTAAATTTTTAAACAACCCCATCTCCACCTCCATCTTCATCAAACCCACCTCCATCTTCACCAACCCCACCTCCACTACCACCACCTCCGTCGTCGCTTCCTTCATAACCACTACCACCTCTATGCCGCCCACCCCCTCCATAACCACCACCTCCATCTCCATCTCCATCTCCACCTCCATTATTTCTTTAACAACACAACCTCCACACCTCCATCTTCACCAGGCCCATCTTAATCGCCACTTCAACCTCCTTCAGATTCGTTCATACTTCTTTCTCCACCTCGACTCAACTTCAAAGGCGGAGCCGTCACTATTCCGGCAACGCTCCAACCCCCTACTTCAAGCCGCCCAAACCTCCGCTACAATCATCTTTCCTCCATCTCCACCTTCACCTCCACCATCTCCACCACTATCACCACCATCTGAATCGAAAACATGAACAGATCTGGAGATTCTAAGCTGGTTAATATCTGGAGATTGAGTTTTCACTAAATTCTACAGCACAGATCACTAAATCCTAAAGAGATAATCACTAAATTGTACTGAGAATATCACTAACTTGTATTGGTTTCTAGTTTTTATTTTAAAATTGGTTTCTATTTGATCATGAGCATATATATATATATATATATATATATATATATATATATATATATATATATATATATATATATATATATATATATATATAGGAGTAAGATCCTGGGAGAACTCATATTATCAAGAGAACCGAGAGAACTCCTAAATCTGCCGTTGATTAAGAATCTTAATATATTTCTATTTTGAAATAATATCTTTACAAAATCAATCAAATCTAATTATTCTAGGGGTATTTTTGTACAACAAAAAATATATATAATCAATAGCATTTTATTACCCTTTTTAATGATTTTCTTGCTGTTTTTAAGTTTCTTAACATTTTACAATTCTTTTTTAAAGCAATCAAAGCAATCAACCTAAAATAAGCACTCTTTCATCTTCTTTCTCTTATCAAAACATAACAGACGATGAACAAAGCTGTGGACAACCTTAAGACGATGAACAAAGCTGTGCACAACCCTTTAGATGATCACGTCCAACGTAAGTTCAGTAAATCTTTTTCATTTTTTTTTGCGTATCGGTCAATACAAGAGCATTTGTATTCTGAACTACCATATTTTCTTTTTGTTTTGTATTTGATTCATATAGTACTGGAAGACAAGGATGAAGCTGTGTACGATCAGTCAAAAATTATACAAGAATTTATTCCGCGGTGTGATCCTTCAAAGAGACCATTTCTAAATCAGACTTTCGACGATTTGGATTCTGTCTACGAGTTTTACAAAGAATACGGACGAGTTTGTGGTTTTGATATTAGAAAATCAGCTGAAAAAAACGACAGAGCAGGGAATACAATCAGTAAATATTATGTTTGCTCCAGATCAGGTTCTAGTGAAAAGGATTCACGAAAATCTGAAGATGGAGTTGTGACTCACAAACATCGAACAAGAAAAACCGTATCTATTAAGTGTTTATGTCCTGCATTGATACGTGTCAACATAGCGGGCAATGGTAGTTGCATTCTTAAGAGATTCATTGAAGAACACAACCATTCATTTGCTGATAGGGATGGTGCTCAGTTTCTCCGTTGCAATCGGAATCTTACATATTTTCACAAGAGTTTTATTTTCGATGCAGCAAAACTGAATATAGGAGCCACTCGTGCACATGGAATTGTTTCAGCGATGACAGGCTCTCATGAAAATGTTGGTGCAACCACAGTGGATTTTAAAAATTTTTCGAGGGATGTTAAAAAAAAAATAGGGATACATGATGCTGATATGATTATACAGAAGTTTCGTGATATCCAATGCAGTTCTGATCCTACATTCAAATTTGAATATGAAACTGATTCTTCAAACCATCTAACGCGTTTATTCTGGGCTGACGGAATAAACAGAAAAAGCTATGAAGTTTTTGGAGATGTTGTATCCTTTGATGCAACATACAGGACAAACAAGTAATAACAAAAACACCTATCAAGAGATCCTGGGTTGTCATGTAGGAGATAATATTAATTTGTTTTTTTCTTGACCAGGTATGGTATGGTTTTTGTACCTTTGATTGGAATAGATAACCATTGGAAAAGCACTACATTTGCTGGTGCTTTGCTTGAGAGCGAATCTGCAGAAAGCTTCAAGTGGCTATGTAATACTATGAAAAGCATTTTTGGACGAGAACCGAAATGTATCATCACAGACCAATGCCCAGCAATGAAAGTTGCTTTGGAGACTGTATTTCCACCAGTAAAACACAGGCTTTGTATGTGGCATATTATGAAGAAGTTCCCATCAAAGGTAAATATTATACAAACTAATACAAAAGCCCATTTGTGTGTTCTGTAGCTATTCTTAGTTCATCAGTTTCAATTTTTACATGTAAGATATATTGTATTCTGCAGCTAGAATCATTGTTTTGCGCAGAATCTCCTTTCATGGATAAGTCCTAATTAAGAAGATGTGGACAGATTAAATATTAGAATAAAAAATAGAAGGAAAACATAGTAATTTTTTTGAATACTAATTGCAAACAAAACCAGAGCAACAACAATAGAATGGGAATGAAAACAAAATGAACATAATGGGTAACTTTTTAGAATCCAGTAGTTGTGAAATATTTTTTATGAGTAAAAAAAAACAAGCACAAATAAAAAGTGAGTAAAAGAATTCAGAAAAGGATTCCAAAAAAGTTAAATAAATATAACTCTTAAAATAACTTAAATCTACGTGCGGTTCACTTACTCAACTAAATTTAAAATCTAGTAAAGAATCCTAATATAGTTTAGGACAAAACTTTATTGAATCTTTGAGGATTCATGTTACTAGACTTGCTATTCTACAAACTTAAACAAAGGCCCAAATGTGTGTTCTGTAGTTTTTCTTAGTGCATCACTTTCACTTTTACTTGTAATATTGATTGTTACTATGCAGCTAGGGTCATTGTTTTGCGCAGAGCCTGCGTTCATGGACAGATTAAATAAGTTTGTTTGGTCTGACCATACATCACCGTTAGATTTTGAGGAAGGTTGGAACGAAGTCATATCAGATTTTAATCTTTCCGGTAATAAATGGCTTACCGAATTATACGATATACGTCATTCATGGATACCTGCATACTTCAATGACGAACCAATGTTGGGTTTATTAAGAACAACTTCAAGATCAGAGAGTTCAAATTTCTACTTTAACCACTTCGTACAGAAAGGAGATACACTATCAGAATTTTATATATGTTATGACAGTGCTATTTCAAGCAGCTTGCACATTATGACAACATAGTTCCTAGAACCTTGTCAAACAAGGAAATCGAGAAAGATGCTGCACAACATTACACAAGGGTAATGTTCTACAAGATACAAGAGGAGATCATGGGATGCAGTGGAGATATCTCTATTATGGATTTGAAAATGGTTGATTCAGTCAAAACAGTTGTCATAAAAGATCCTCAAAATAAATCAAATTTATTTGAGGTAAAACTTTATATTGCAAAGCATTCTTCATGTTTCTCTCCTTTAATCTAGTTCACATAACAATCATTTATTTATTTGTTGACAGGTATCTCTAAATCTTGAAACACACGATTTAGAGTGTTCTTGTAAGCTTTTCACACGCGTTGGATACCTATGTAGCCATGCATTTTTCTGTTTAGGTATTAGTGGAATCCACATAATACCAAGGCAGTATGTTATGAATAGGTGGCTAAAGAAAGCAGTGGAGAGATTTTCAACATTAGAGCTTGGAGAAATTTCAGACCCATTATCTGGAGAAGAGTCTCGTAGAAAGAAGCTGCAAGAGTGTTGGTTTATTTTCCAAAGTTGCGTTAGTGAGGCATCCTCTGACCAAGGTCAAATTAATTCCCTTTACGATAGTTTGAAGGTGATATCAGAACAAATGAAGATATCCAAGAAAAGCGCAGGGTATCGTTTAACCGCAGACATGGTTGAAAATTTAATCGGTTCAAAGATTGTGGAAGATGTAACGGTATTACCTCCCAACCAGAGTAATAATAAGGGTTGTAGAAAGAGAATGGTAAACCCCGCTGAAAAATCACTTGGAGGGAAAAAAAGAACAATGAGACAATGTCAGTTCTGTAATACTCAAGCTTATCATGATTCTAGGAACTGTCCGGAGAAAAAAAAGAAGGAACATCTGGAACAGTAGTAGAAGATATTTGATGTTAGAATAGTATACAATCTTTTTCATTAACTCTATGAAGTTTTGTATGCTTAATATGGTTTCGATTATAATAAATATCATATTATATCTCAGCTTTCTTCTTTGAGAACGATTTATATGATGTTAGCAATGTTCTTTTATAATTTTTTTAACATTTTTTGACCTGTAAGCTTGTGGATTGTATTTCTTTTCTTGTTCTTCAATGTTTTTTTGGCATTTTTGGAGGTTAAACTATAATACACCATAGTATTCTTACAAATATGACAATCCATATACATACTAATTTCTTTATCACAATTCAAAGTTTACATTTAACATATAATATTTTATAAAAAAACATTCTAGAGAATCTTGTAATTTTTTTCAGAGAATCTTCTATATATATCAATAAATTTCTTTAGAGAAACTCTTATATAAATTAGTAATAGCAAGATTCTATTAAGTGTTTCACCTATAACTCTTAATATTTGAAGGATTCTCAAAATGTTCTTTTAAATATTCTATAATTTCTAAATTAGGATTCTTTACTATTAGTCATCCAACAAAATATTAATTCAAAAATTTTTGAAGAGTCAAAAGAAATGTAGGGTGCATATTTTATACACGAAAATTAATTTTTTTAAAAGAATCTTGGAAAAAACAAATATTCATTATTAGAAAATAATAAAATATTTAAGAATAAAATCTTTATATATAAATGATTTTAAGATTCTCTTAAGTGAGAACCTGTAACTTTCAAAATTTGAAGTATTCATAGAGTGTTCTTTTTAATATTATTATAATTTTTGAATTACAATTTTTTAATATTAAGTAGATTGAAATTTTTAGAAATAAGATTATTTTTGAAGAATTTCATTAAGAATTCTTTAAACTATCTTTTTAATTCAAAAACATTTTCTTATGAGATTATTTTAAAGAATCTTTGAGAAAAATATTTTCTTGAGTTGGTCCTTTCTAGTTTAATTGACCAGAATTTTATATTTTAAAAATATTTTTGAAGGGCATACATTTTAGTTTTATTTTAAGTTACGTATACTTATGTTGGAATGAATTTTTTTTTAACAAATTCATTGTTTTTTAATCTCAACTTCTTCCTTATAGTGTTCAAATATAAATAATATATTGTATTCTAATTTTTAATTATGTCGATCAAATGTGGAATATATATGGTAATTTTGAAACATAAATATAAACAAATCAATCACATTAATAGATTCACCATATCTTAATCAATCATTTAAAGTCTATTCAATTTGAATTTCAAATTTCGAATTTTAAAGATTCGCTTTGGAAATATTTTAACTAATTTTTCACATTTCACAGCTTACTTTTAAGATATAATATTTATATAAAAACATCTTTAGAGAATCCTGTAATATATTCTAGAGAATCTTCTATGTATATCAATATTAATAGATTCACTGTATTTTAATCAATAATTTAAAGTCTATTCAATTTCAATTTAAAATTTCAAATTTTCAGGATTCCCCGTGGAAAAATTTAAAAACTACTTTATCACAATTCAAAGTTTACATTTAACATATAATATTTATAAAAAAACATTCTAGAGAATCTTGTAACTTTTTTCAGAGAATCTTTTATATATATCAATAAATTTCGTTGGAGAAACTCTTATATAAATTAGTAATATCAAGATTCTATTAAGTGTTTCACCTATAACTCTTAATATTTGAAGGCTTCTCAAAATGTTCTTTTAAATATTCTATAATTTCTAAATTAGGATTCTTTACTATTAGTCATCCAACAAAATATTAATTCAAAAATTTTTGAAGAGTCAAAAGAAATGTAGGGTGCATATTTTATACACGAAAATTAAATTTTTTAAAAGAATCTTGGAAAAAACAAATATTTATTATTAGAAAATAATAAAATATTTAAGAATAAAATCTTTATATATAAATGATTTTAAGATTCTCTTAAGTGAGAACCTGTAACTTTCAAAATTTGAAGTATTCATAGAGTGTTCTTTTTAATATTATTATAATTTTTGAATTACAATTTTTTAATATTAAGTAGATTGCAATTTTTAGAAATAAGATTATTTTTGAAGAATTTCATTAAGAATTCTTTAAACTATCTTTTTAATTCAAAAACATTTTCTTATGAGATTATTTTAAAGAATCTTTGAGAAAAATATTTTCTTGAGTTGGTCCTTTCTAGTTTAATTGACCAGAATTTTATATTTTAAAAATATTTTTGAAGGGCATACATTTTAGTTTTATTTTAAGTTACGTATACTTATGTTGGAATGAATTTTTTTTTTAACAAATTCATTGTTTTTTAATCTCAACTTCTTCCTTATAGTGTTCAAATATAAATAATATATTGTATTCTAATTTTTAATTATGTCGATCAAATGTGGAATATATATGGTAATTTTGAAACATAAATATAAACAAATCAATCACATTAATAGATTCACCATATCTTAATCAATCATTTAAAGTCTATTCAATTTGAATTTCAAATTTCGAATTTTAAAGATTCGCTTTGGAAATATTTTAACTAATTTTTCACATTTCACAGTTTACTTTTAAGATATAATATTTATATAAAAACATCTTTAGAGAATCCTGTAATATATTCTAGAGAATCTTCTATGTATATCAATATTAATAGATTCACTGTATTTTAATCAATAATTTAAAGTCTATTCAATTTCAATTTAAAATTTCAATTTTTCAGGATTCCCCGTGGAAAAATTTAAAAACTACTTTATCACAATTCAAAGTTTACATTTAACATATAATATTTATAAAAAAACATTCTAGAGAATCTTGTAACTTTTTTCAGAGAATCTTTTATATATATCAATAAATTTCGTTGGAGAAACTCTTATATAAATTAGTAATATCAAGATTCTATTAAGTGTTTCACCAGACAAAATGGCATTGATCCCGTAAAGTGTTTCCTTCACGATCTGTACACCAGTGCGCAAAACATTCACTGAGAGATTGCAGTAAATCCTTACACCAATTATACTTGAAGCACTGATCTACATCACCAGAGAAACCTAACATTTTTAGACTAAGGTACGGTGTGGTAGATCCTTTAATGAGAACATTGCTCATAATTATTAAAAAGTTCAGTTTGAAGTTCATGTCAACCACAGAAGACAACTTCATAGCATCACAAACATCTGACGCGGTTATGGCCCATGAACGTGGCAAATCACTGAATTGCGATTTCCATGCTTCTCTCTTTTCATAATTAGAAATATAGTCTATTGACAAATCACCTTTGGGTAAACCAAGGATTTCATGAACATCATTCTCGGACACTGAAAACTTATAACCCCCGATATAAAAGGATGATTCATCGGGCTTGTAGGAGTCCGCTATTAGGTAGCTTAGAGGTTCAGGATACTCATTGATATCAAACATAAGAACCGTTCCGAGACCTGTATCAGCGACCCACTGCTTTTGTGCTACTGACAGATTGTCGATTGTATTCTTCAGAATACAAGGTTTCACACGAACAAGAGGACATCTTCTTTTGAGATTGTCGCTGACAGTTTTTGTTGGTGCCATCATAGATCTGCAAGATATGCATCACATAGTAGAACCCAAAGCTTGAGATCAAAAAAATTAAAAAAAACATAAACATACAGACTGTTTAGTGAGCGAAACTGACCTAGTGTTATCCGAATGACTCGTCATGCTCGGCTGCTATGGTTGATATATTGTTTAGGTCTGCAGAATAATGTTCTTACACGTCGAGATAAAAACATATAAGCTGTATTTATGGATTAGTCAGCCTGTAAGGTGGATACCATATTTAAAAAGATTTGCATATAATAAAGAATCCAATGTGGTCAAAAATGCCCCTAATCAAATGTTTATTCTTGATTTTGTGATTGAAAAGATATAAGGAAAAGAATAAATAATATCCAAAAGATCAACGGCTCTAAAGAGATCTCTCGGTTCTCTTGATAATAAGGTTCTCCCTCGAACCTTACTCATATATATATATATATATATATATATATATATATATATATATATATATATATATATATATATATATATATATATATATATATATATAGTTAAGTTCTATGGAGTACACAAAAACATTGGAGTATTGGAGTACAAGTCTTAATTTTTTAGTTTAATCATAAATAATATATATATATATATATATATATATATATATATATATATATATATATATATATATATATATATATATATATATATATATATATATATATATATATAGTTAAGTTCTATGGAGTACACAAAAACATTGGAGTATTGGAGTACAAGTCTTAATTTTTTAGTTTAATCATAAATAATATATTTGATTATGCAAATTTATATCCAATCTATCATTTATAAGTTGTCTTGCACATAATTGTCTATCAATCGTTAATATCTTTCAACTTTAACAAGTATTAACATTATTGTTCTGCTTATTAGTTATATTGCAGAACATAGAGTCCTGTAATTTATAAAAGTCATTATTCTACCTTTCGATTACAATGTTTATGTTGTAGAACATAATGTGCAGGTTATTAAATGTTTACGAATATTATTGAACAAAAAAAAATTGAAATTTAGATGAATAGATTACATTTTATCCAACTTTGTACTCCAATACTCCAATATTTTGTGTACTCCATATAACTTTACGAGTCAAGTTCTATGGAGTACAAAAAATATTGGAGTATTGGAGTACAAAATTGATACAATATAATCTAGTCACTTTAATCTTATTTTTTTTGTTCTACAATATTTGTAAACATTCGATAACCTGCAGATTATGTTCTACAACATAAATATTGTAATCAAAAGATAAAACAGTGATTTTTATAAATCGTAGGACATTATGTTCTGCAATATAACTTATAAGCAGAACAACAATCTTAATGCTTGTTAAAGTTGAAAGATATTAATGATTAATTAACAATTATGTTTAATACTACATATAAATGATAAATTATATATAAATTTGGGTAATCATAGATATTATTTATGATTAAACTAAAAAATTATTATTTGTACTCCAATACTCCAATGTTTTAATGTACTCCATAGAACTTAACTCTATATATATATATATATATATATATATATATATATATATATATATATATATATATATATATATATCATTATTACATTTCGATAAATTTAAGAACGACACAAACATCGATGACACAAACTTGAATTATCTGTGGCAAATAGAATAAGGCGGAGGCACAAAATCTAAAAATATCGATGACACATACTTGAATTGGAATCGTAAACAGAATAAGACGGAGTCACTGGCCGTTCACAAGATGAATTTGGATATTTTGTTAAACAGAATAAGATGGAGTTACTGGTTATTCACAAGATGTATTTGGTGAATTTAGTTGATTGATTTTAGGCGTTTGATTCATGATAAATGAACGTCTAACAGAAATCGAAACCTCAAACCATTCTCAGTGTAGCCCTGTTAGCAGAAATAGGAATTTTAAACCCTTGTTAATGTTTGTTTTAGCAATCTTGTTGTAAAATGAGAACATCTTCATACTCAAAGGTAAATCATTCCTTCCACGACGAGCTTCAGAAGCTCATTCTCATACCCATCATTCCCGTTACTGATTCCCATTTCCCATTCCCAAACGCCCCCTTACTTATATGTAATCTTTCATTGCGTCCAAGTTTTGATATAATTCATCACCTTTATACAAGAGATTTTGTAAGCAGTAAAAATCCAGTCTTCATTTAAGCAAAAATTCTGTGGTCCTTCATTCTCAGGATACAATGGAATAAAGGTAAAAGAACAATAATCTTTTAACTGCGAAATCCTGAGCCAACAATTTACTGTTGATGTATTCATGTAATTTGTTCTGAACTGTCATAGAAGTGCCTAACCTGTTGCTTTAAGGATCACCAGCAACATTAAGCATATATACAATTTTTCACTTTCCTTAAGCAGCACTGTCCCAATCCATGCTCATCTGGATGCTCTTCAGAAAACATAGGCAGGTAGAGTCCAAACAGTTCTGTACAGATTGGCTTAAGGAATGTCGTTACAGTGTGTCTGTGACTTCACTTCTGCAGATGGTTAACTTCCCCTCGTGTTCGACTATACAGATCAAGAGTATCCTTGTGGTTGGGATCCAAACATAATGCCGCCTCACAATCTATAAGCGCAGTAACAACATCGCCCATTGACTCATGGAATGCCGATCGGAGATGGAGCATTTGCAAGTCGGGCTTGAAAGATATAGCTTTATTAAGTTCATCCACTGCCTCAAATTCTCTCTGGTCATCCATCAGTACTGGTAAAGTGTCGTGATTGCACATGTTAGTACATTCAAATCTAAATGCAATTAATATATTAACATGCAAGAGATTGGACAGATGTTTTGCATGAATAATTCGAATTAATAGGTAATCATAAGAATAAAAGAGACAGGTCCTCTGAGAAGTATAAATTAGGCATATCCAGAATATCATTTTCCATGCAAGTCATTTATGTCTAAGGATAAATATCAAGTTGGTGACTCGTTTCGTCCAAATGTATCAATTGAGTGACTGATTTCCAAATTGACCCAAATTAGACACTCATTAGAAAAATTTGTATCAAAAATATTACTCTATCGTTAGTCGAAATTTTGAAAATATTATATATTGAGTTTCACACATTTTTTATGAATGGTATTACATCCAAATGAAAGATTCCGAGTCCTACTATTTTTGCTAATATTTTTAGATTTTTAAAATTTTATCAACTATTTATTTTTAATTTTTTGATTGTTTTATTTGATTTAAATAAAAATAAATAGGAGATAGATTTTTAAAAATCTAAAAATATTATCTAAAATACTAGAACTCGGAATCTTTCATTTAGATGTAATACCATTCATAAAAAATATGCGAAACTCAATATATAGTACTTTCAAAATTTCGACTAACGATAGAGTGATATTTTTGATACAAAATTTTCTAATGAGTGGCTCATTTGAGTCAATTTAGGAATCAGTCACTCAATTGATACATTTGGACGAAACGAGTCACCAACTTGATATTTATCCCTTTATGTCTATTATAGATTCTATTTAACTTTATGTTTAATCAACTGAAATCTTTCGGAGATTTCACATCTTAGTATGGTAAGAGTCCAGAACAAGTAATATACATAAAACCCCAACCATAAATAGACAAAGACCAGATGTTCTTTTTATTTATAAACACTTGGTTGGAGTACTGAATTTCACAAAAAAAGTCCATTGTTCAAATTTGTTTTTAATGAAGAACATGACAAATAAACAAATGACCAACAAATATTAGCATATAAATTATAAATAGACAAATGCCGACAAATACCAGATGTTCTTTTTATTTATCAACAGGAAAGATATCTAAAGTCAACGACGACAAGAGATGTTTCCAGAACTGCAGGGTTTGGTAAAGTCAATTTATTGGAGTATATTGCTAATAAAAGCTTTTGAAAGTACCTGCTGCCCTATATCTGTAGGGGTAAGTCCTTAAAGGATCCAACTGCGTAGCAGTACTGAGATCATTGTTGGCCATATCACGTTCGCCATACTCTGATCGTTTCTCATATGCTGATGCATTGTTTGGTGCCTTGTCGATCAGCTTCGTCATTTCCTCAAAAGCGGCTTTCTTTTCATTTTTAAGATAATAAACACGTGCCAACCCTTGATGTGCTCTTGTATGTTTAATGTCAAGAGCATTTATGTAGCAATCAGCAGCAAGATCCAACTTACCACAATCCACATATATACTTCCAAGGTTGTTCAATGCCTGTAAATAATCACAATATACGTGAACAAACAATCATCAAATGAACGCAAAAGTTAGGGTTTATCCATATAAGTTAAAACTTACTTGTCCCTTCCGAAGACCATCTGACGGACATCCTAGAGCATCCTTCAATAGTTGAATGACATAAGATGAAGCATCAGGATCGAGAGTTGTATCAGCCAGTGTGTATGCCTTTAGGAAAAAAGCTTCAAATGACCTCTGAATAGATATAGACTTCTCAGCTTTGGAGAGAGCTTCTTCACGATGGCCAGTGTCATACAGAATCCATCCTTCATATACAAGTCTTTCATAATCAGAGGTCGAGTGATTACGAGCTAACCGCAGACTGCGCATTGCAGCCTTCTGACAGTTTAACCTGCAACACATGATTACCAAATTGTAAGGTTAATAATGGTAGTTTAGGTACTCAACTTCCCATTGATGTTTGTTAATCGTTACCAAGTTGAATATATATATATATATATATAGTAACTTTAAACCTGAAACAGAGATATAAAATGTCTTTACTGTATAAAATGTCAACTTTACATTGTTAAATATCAACACAAGACCAAAAGAATTGCAGCATAAAAGCTTACCTTAATAGAAGCAAAGATTGCCGAAAGAGTAACAGGCTCTTTCCAGGGTCATTTAGTAGCATCTGATGTATGACAGCCAGAGATCCAATATCATCAATGGAAGACCATCGGTCATATAGTTGTAACCAACAATCTGCCGGACTCCATTGTTGTACAAGTTGATTAAGGAGATCAACCAAGTGATCACCTCTCATTTTTCCATGAAATAATTTGTAATCAGGCTCTAATGTTAACAGTGCTCTAGTGTCCCTTAGAGCAGAGTCATAATCCTTGAGAGCCATGAAAAACCAAGCTCGTAGTTCTAGGCAATCTGGAGAGAGCTTAAATCTGATAATTTTGTTAATCTCTAATATAGCATCCTCAAATTCGTTTTCTTCTGCCATTGCAACAGCCCTATACTTGTAAGGAAAAGAAAGTGTCGGATCCAATTTACTAGCTTCATTTAAATCCAAAATTTTCTTTCTTCCCACGCTATACAAAGATCGCTCCTGATACATCCAACCAATCGCTCCATAATCAGAAATAAGCATGTTAAGAATCTCAAATGCGGAAAATCTTTGCCCTTGCTTATACTTGATCCTAGCAACACCAGCTAAAGAATAAACATGACCATTCTCAGCTGCTGCGTCGAAGTACCACTCAGCATCTTCATACTCATTTCTTTCCAGCAATACACAGCCTAGTTGATGCAATGCAAGCGCCTTCTGCCATCTTTCCACTGCACATGCTCTTAAATTCTCCAGCAACAATACTTTCACATTGGATGTCGTCTTCTCCTCTATAGCCACCTGACTAAGAAAATAATACAACAAAAAGGATGCATTCCCCACCACTGCTAGTCTCTCTCTAGCCTCTGTACTACAAAATATGCCCATGACTTTTGTATTATTCAAAGAAGTTGGAAGCTCTCTTAGCAAAACTTGCAAACAAGAAGCCAAAAGAAGATTTGCCTCTTCCTCAATACCATAATCTATAAGAACTAATGCGTCTTCTAAACTAGAAACAAATGAAGCTAAATAAACATCGCAAGCAGACTTCATCTCCTCACAACAGAATCTATTAGCAAAAGAAAGGACTTCCAAAACTACTTTTGGAGAAGAACAACCAAATCTTCTTGTCCTGCTAAACAATTCTACAGCTGACATTCCATCTGCCGATATTCCTATGTACGAAAAATCAATCTTATCTTTTCTCGACTCCGCAAATAAACCATACAACATTACTTTAAGTGGGGTGGACAAATTAGCAATTTTTTCCCTAACACAATAAATATCCACATTTTCAATGCAAAAGCAAACATTTTCAACCTCTTCCGAAGTCGAGCACTCACCATTACTTGTACAATGAAACTTCAACATCTCATCACACATTTCATTACATTTACAATGATCAAATGCTAAATTAGGATCATACCCATCAACAAGAGCAGCTTTCGGGCATTCAAGCACTCGACCAACACAATCCAAACCCGAAACACCCACAAGCTCATCTTCTCTTCTCTCATACCTCAACCAAGCTGATAACACAACTTTCGATATCGGATCAACCGCATGTTGCCTAGCAGACTGAAGACACCTCCGGAGCAATTTCGAATCACCCAAACTACACAACAAAGCATACTGCTCAACAAACATCAAACACTTGCTGGATTCACAAGAACTCTCAATCCTCCTATAAAGCTCAGCAATTGTAGGAACAAAATCAACACTCTTGAGACAAAACTCAATGGGTGGCTCAAGAAGATCAGTTCTTGGAAACCCATGACCCAAAATCTCACTAGTATCAGCTAAAGATGGAATCTTGACTTGTTCTTCACAAGTGTTTGATAAAATAGAGTTAATTGTAAGCAAAGGATTTGACTTTACTGTAGTGTTGGATTCAGAGGGGTTGTTGAGGGCATGAACCTGGGTTGTCTTGCATCGATCTTTGAGCTTAAGGCCAATCATCATAGTATTAGAAGTGTGATAAACATGGTGTTTGATGAGATTTACAAGCTTGGATTTTGGATAAGGGCTAGTACTAGTACTAGTAGTTCTTGAATCAAGCACATCTTCATCAAGTGAAAAAGACATAGAAATGCAAGATTATTAATAGGAAATTCGAAACAATCACCAGAGTTTTGCTAAAAGCTAGAAAGGGGATTCATCAAAAAGTGTTGAACAAATTTGTGGATGCTGGATCTCACCACTTCCACCCTCCATTATTTTTATGTGGAATATTGTGAATTATTTATGCCAGCTTATTCTATCATACTTCATGTGTTTTTTTATTTTCTTGTTTTGTTGCTTTATATTTGGATGCTGGCTTTGTCTATATGACCAAGCATACAAAGAGTTTTCAGAAATGGGTCTTTCTAGCATTAAGCACTAAATTTGATGGGTTTAGTGGATTTTGATTGGTGGAGTTTGGTGTAAATGCAGGGGCCATCCATATTTATGATTACATGACCAATAAGAATGCACCAAACTCATAAAATTTAGTGTTTAGTGTGTGCCCTTGGGCACACCATAGAAAAACCGTTCAGAAATATTGTTATGGTTTTAAAAGCTGTTTTTGGAAAGCATGCTTATCTACATTCTAATTCGAGATAGACTGCACTATTAAAATTTTAAAACAAAAGTACATTATTCGATTATCAATTTTGAGCTGCACTAATCCTGAACAATATATTTTATCGAGAGATAAACATTTGGACATATATTGAATTCATAATTTTTGACATCTTAAAATAAAATAAATAACACTAAGTATATTTTTTACTTAGAATATAAGACATACCAAGCTATCATCAAGTATGGCAAAAAATAGTTTTAAAAATATTTTGATGTGTTAACATTTTAATAAATATAAATATATCTTAAAATATCTAAAATATATTCAATTACATATCTCAAATAAAAAACAGTTATTAGTCCGGTAAATTCACACTAATCATCAAACTTAAGTTCTCAATATTTTTATTTGTCAACATACCACTTTTCTTTTATCGTCATTAATATCAATTTAAAATATTCTATTTCAAGAACTTTAAATCATCTTTGTCATTAAGATTATTTTTGGGGCCTTTTTTCTTTAGAGTATTTTTCCACACAGCTACATGATTTAATCCTGAACCACACACATAACACGAACTCTTGCATATTTTTGTGCACACTCATAAACTAGCTCCTATGATTTATTCTCACAAACTCCTACAAAATGTTACACTTTCTTACACCCATAATCTCTTTTGATAATGTTGTATGCAAGTGACATCAATTTGCTTACCCGGGAATAGGCTCAACAATCAATGCACTGAGTAAAATCTTACTCTTACCATCATGCTGAACACTGAATCCATCTCCATCACGATAAGTATAATGAGTTGCTCTCAGAAGATCGAAAATATAATCAACTACTTGGAGAGGCAGAGCCATATTCTGCAATCGATACTTGTTCATTCTTCTCCATAGCTCTCTCATTAGGTCCTTCATGTGAGCATGAGCTTCTTCTTCGGTGCATCCTGTATCAGACATGTGACATTGCACTGCTTTCAGAACATCTCCTCTCGCTAGCTCATGCTACATTAAAAGTTATTGTCATAAATATAAGGTTTTTGGTTTTTTCTGTCAAAATATGTGAACAGTTCACGGGCACACACTAGAAGGACTATCATACCGAGGAGGTTCCATTGTCATCAATGATTCGGCCAAGTAGGCATGCTGAGCTTAATATCTCTGGCATATCCATCAAGAACGTCAGGGCTTCCCTTCTGACTGGATTTTCGGAACAAATGTAATTCTGAACTATGCAAATTTGAATTGCAATTGACTTCATTCCATTTCTCAGGTACTCTTCCAGTGTTGGTTTGTATCCACTATGATACCACCGCGCCTCCTCACAGTAAGCTTTGGCCAGATCGAGCCACTGTGGTTTACATAAACCGGAAGATATTTTATATACGTGCACATTATAATCATTAAGCAATGAAAATGAGTGTTTAACAAATTCAGAAGAAAGTACTGTTCTTTTTAGGTGTGGCAGAACATCAAAGCTCTGCTCCTTGAATATCTTGTAGACCATCTCATTCACAAAGTTGTAAAGCGCGAGGAAGCAGATCTTCATGTAGTCCGGAAGCTGTTCTATGGAATTAATATCCCACCTAGAATACCAAATGATAGTAATCTACTAAGCCTTATCAATATTATACACATTACAAGTTAAAAAAGATAAAATTAGTATATTTTGTGTGCACAAACCTCTCAATGGCATCAGTGAAGAGTTCCACTTCATCTAATGTGCCATAAACGTCGTAAATATCATCTATGTATGTAATGAATTGTACTTGCTTGGCTAATTGAATTCTGCTGTATCGTAGTTCTGGATTCACGTTCATTCCCACAGCCCATATGAAAGATTCCACCAGCCTATCTCTAGCGAAGCTCAGTCTGTTGGCCAAACCTAACTCGTTCCAGAATCTGCATCCGATCCCCATGCAATAACATTAGAACTTAAGTAAGAATACCATATTTAGTTCTTTTAAAGCTATAAACAGCATCTCTAACGCATTGTTCAGTACTACTAAATATCCAGTGGTGGCGTAAGAGAATATGGCCTAAAGAATTTTATGAGCTTATTTTTTTATGGCCATCAGGATTTCAAACTTCCTTCTTTTAATTGTGTTTTTATTATGAGTTGGGGCTTGGAATAAATGTTTCCTATCAGAGTCTAGATTACAGTCTCCAGCATATATAATTTTTAAGGCCAATCAGATTACTTTTTCATTTTGATCAGTACAGTACCTCGAAAAGCTTTTTAGATCCTCTTGATACACTCCTTGCACAATGTTAAAGTCCAACTTAGCAAGTTCTAGCAGTGCAGGATTCATGTTATTACTTCTGCTGTACACATCTATGTACCATCTTGCTTCTAGTTTTGGCATCCTCCAATCTAATGGGCTCTTCAAGGCATGCCTCACTTTGATGCTGAGAATCGGATCAATGATGTCATCTAAATGCTCTCTAAGAGTTTTGGTTGTAAAGCACCATGCAGCCTCCATCAGAGAATCCCCTTCAGAAGAGAAGTAATAAGATTCGTACAAACTCAAACTTCCCTTGACATCGTCCCAAAGACATTCTTTAATGCTTCCATTCTCCATAAAACTCTCGAGTACATCTGCACTTGACAGTAAACTAAAAGGAATCAACACATACACATATACATCTTAAATCTTTATGCAACAACTTAAATTTTGCACTTTATTTACCTTCAGATACAGCATACCCGTGTTGTCTGAGGAGTCTAAATTTAAGAGCAGTAGCATGCAAATCCTTGATTTCCCAGTGATTATTATTTTGATCCTCGAAAATCTTCTCAAGGGTGCTCTTAATTTCTCCATCAAAATAATAAGCCACTCCAAGTCTTTGCAAATCATCAATCAGCTCAAGTTGATCTAAAGGCTCACTAACATCATTAAACATCTCGACCACATCTTCTCTCAACTTGTCCACCCGTCCTTTGAAACGTTCAATCTGTTTGAAAAATTGTGCATTACATGAAAAGGAAAGGAAAAAAGAAGAAGAAATGAAGGGAAGCACCTTATATTCAGTGGTCAAGGACTGCACCAAATTGTTGTGTCTGTGAATGCAAGGTTTGTAATTTCCAGAACGCCTGAGAACTGGCAGTGTGTGATCTGCGAGAAGCCTATTCATTTTGCTTTGCTTCTTGATACAAAATTCTATAACATGCACTACTGATTATATAGACAAGGTTGGAGAAAATCAATTACCAGGCTTCTGAGAATAGTAATATTGTGTTTAAAATTAAGCACTCACCGGCCAGCTTGTTAATGTTGTGCTTTTTAAACTTCTTCTGATTTCGAAAAAGAAAGGTCATTTTAAGATGCACCAAATGAACCTGAAATTTTAAAATGTGAAACTCAGAGCTATGGTTGTACAATGTTGAAAATTTTGAAGCATGTATATATTGTATTAAGCATATAACTGAAGCTTGCTAATGCTGATAAGTTAAAGATGAGGCAACTAATGCTATAAAATTTACTTTGCTGGCTGCGCTTAAAAGCTTGAAAATGACAAATAAATACTCTCATTTTTCAGTCTTCTTACACGGATCTGGATTATAATTTACATGTTTTGATATGAATTTTAGTTTGATTCGTGCCGAGAAACCACTACAATAAAAAATTACAATGCACTAAAAGTCAGATTAATACTAACTTTTAGATTTGATTTAATTGAAGATATAAACTTTTATTCAGCTTCTCTGGGTATCCTACGGGATTATATTTGTGATTGTACAAAGAAATTAAAACATAAAGCTGGACAAAACAGTAGGTCTACAAAAATTATCTTCTTTTCGTTATTGTGATTTTTGAGTAATTGAGTTGATATCTGAAATCTGTATCAAAATTTACTTGAACCTAGTTTAAAAAAAAAAAAAAATCTACTTGAACCTTACAAGAAAAAATTACAAGATACTGAGACTAGACATTTGACACTTTGAAGGTGAAAATATATTTCATATACAAAGATATAGAACAAGGCTTTCTGTTTTTATTGTCAATTAATCTTTAGTACCTACGTTTCTCACTATTCTAAATTTTTCTAAAGGTTTGCATCCAGCATTTTGATTGCTGGAATCAAAGCTAATGGAACAATATCAAGAAGATGCAGCAGTGTCACCGTTTTCCCCAGAAGGTTGCGAAGGAGCTGTGGATGACTCACTTGTCGTGGTAATATTCTTTGAAGCGCTATACTTCTTCAGTAGCCTGTCTTTGTTTGCCTTCCACCATTCCTCTGCTTGTTGCTCTGCAAACTTCCGTTTGCTGCATTAAACATAATTATGACATATTAGTTACCTTCAGAAACATCTGGTGGTGAAATTTTGTTATCTTTAAAACCTGATTTTCATAATCTCTTTACAAACAATCTTCATATGAGCACATCAGTAAAATGTTAATTTTTTTTTTTTTTTATCAAAGAGAATATAATCCAACAGTAGAATGCTAGTCTCGTATGGCCAATGTGCATGTTGGTTCTTTAAAATCATTTCGGAAATATGTTTTTGGAGTCATGTTGATATATATTTGACAAAGATATTGATTATAAGTAATGTCTAATTTTGAATTCATGTGTGCATCCAGGAGTGACTGAAAAAGTACAAATATCAATAAATTAATGTACCTGAATTTGACTCTCTTGAAAATCTTAGTACCGTTTCCCAGTTGAATAAGAGTAACATATACACCAGGTTCAAACTGCTCTATGACTTCCTTTCGTCCATCAGCTGGAGCAGGTTTAGATTTTGATCCACTCCCTGTGCTTGACTGAACTCCGCCGTCTTTATTAGAAACAGATGATCCATTACTTTCATGTGCAGCACCTTCTGTTTCATCCAATTTTTCTACATTAAATTCACTAACAGAAGCAGATTTGGAATGTCGACTTTGTTGGCTAGACACATTGTTTTGTAGTGAAGTAAAAATAGATTCAGACGCTTCAGTGGCAGCGGTACTCAAAAATGATTCTGCTTTAGCTTGTATTGATTTGAAGTTTTCACTTTCAGAAATTTCCGGTGGTGAATTCTCAGAGATCGCTTTCAGCTGAAATATATGAAGGAAAGACCATAAGTTAGCTGAAAACTTGTCTAGAAGTACATATAATATGGCGATTAGCTATAGGAATATGCTCAAACACTTCACACCAAGGGTTCATTCATTCGCCTGAATATAATTTATTATGGAGAAAAAATTAAAGATTTCCATGAATTCTTTATTCCTTCATTTGATTATCATGAAAAAAAATTGGTGAAATGGTGAGGAATACTTTTAAGTTAGAAAAAAATTTCACTTCTTAAAGGAAGAACTCATTTTCTCTACAATCATCTAAATTTTTTGAAAAGAACGTTCCTCCTTCGATTATTTTCCTAAAATCAAACACACACTAGAACTAGTAAATAATCAAAAAAAAAACGTTGAAACAAAATCGAAATGAAGCCGGATTTTATCACTTTCAAGTGAATCCTTCGTCATAAGTAGGAGCTATACTAAAATTACCTCGTCCGTGATGCTCTCCACAATTTCTATAGCAATATTGCATTTGGAGGATTTCTCTGAAGCTAACTTGGTAGCCTCTTGAACAGTCTTTTGTAGTTTTCTAACCTCTGCGTCTTGCTTCTCACTCTTTTGCTTCAAATTTTTAAGCTACAATCCGCAAATAGGACATTCAGTCAACTAATCAATATTTTGAATCAATGAGATGAGTGAATGACAAGTAAAATTCCGTACTTGGTTTTGCAATTTGCTAACTTCTTGGGTCAGAAGCTCATTTGACTTCTTCAAACTATCGATGACACCCCTTGAAAATACCGGAGTAGCAGTGCGTGGAGGACTTGGTCTTCTATATGGTGAACTAGGTCTCGAGTTAGAAGCAGCTGATGAAGGCACAGATGGAGGCAGGCGAAATGGAGGAGCTGGAGCTGGAGGTGTTGTTGACATAGAAGGCTTCCATGTAGAGTGAAGTGCACTAAGTGAACTTGGAAATGCTACATCTTTTAGCTGCTGAATTCCTGGAACTTGCGAAGTTCGGACTATGGAAAAAGAATCAGCTGCAGTTCCCGTTCTGCCTGACTTAACCTCATGGTACTTCACTGGTTCTGTGGTAGGGGAGAGAAGAATCCTTGACATTCTAGATGGCCTAACACTGTCTGTTATTCGATGGGAACCAGTTGATTTCCTAGTGAAATTAGGACCACTACCAGTCTCTTCGGCCTTTTTCAGCTTGTTATAGCAGGAGTCACAGACACGATGAGGTTTTCCAGGTGTTGGAGCTAATGCTGCTTTTAAAGCTTTTTTTGAGCTACAAGCATGACAATGTACTAGTCCACAATTATAACAATTGTGCCTCTTTCTAGTAAAACCAAACGCTTGACGACAACCAGAGCAAACTGATTGATCTGTTCCAGATATCCACTTATGAACGCATATTGTTGCTGTATAATTTGATCCACATGAGATACTTCTAACGTGTCTGTCCTTTAGTGCTTCAACCAATATAGGAGTATTCCGATCTTCTAAATCCCCATGTCCTAATCTCCCATTTGCACCTCTTCCCCATGTAAATACTTCACTTCTTGATGTTAGTACACAAATATGAGAATCACCGCAAGCTATATCTTCAACAAATTCACCTACCAATCTCTCTTGTACCAAGCAAGGTGACTTGCCATCAGACTGAGGATTCCCTAGTTGGCCATATGAAGGACTACCCATAGTGAAGACATGACCAGATGTAGTTAAGCCCACAGTCAAATTATGTCCACATGCTAGCTGGAAAAAATTGTAGTCTACCAACGAAGATACACATGTTGGTTGTAGACAAGCTTCCTTGTTTCCATGGCCTAGTCGGTATTTATCACCATCACCCCACGTAAACAATTTTCGAGATGAAACATTTGAAGCGGACGGGCTATTCACCTCTACAATGGCTGCAGTATGCCACACTCCACAAGAAACTTTAATAGTCTTATGTGTACCTAGTGACTGAACTTCTTTCGGATATGGAACACTCTCTCGATCACCATGACCAAGTGCACCGAATGTTCCATCACCAAATGTAAACAACTTTCCGTTAGAAGTAGATACTGCTGAATGCCATGTGCCACATGAAATAGACACAACCTGAAGTCCTTCCAAAGGACCAGAAACTCTTTTAGGTATCCAGTGGCTTACATCACTACCATGACCAAGAAGTCCAGCATTGTGAACACCATCACCCCAGGAATACAAGTCACCAGAAGTAGATACAGCACATGTGTGATACTCACCACATGCAACAAAATCTACGTTAATAACTGCAAGAAATTCTACAAGTTTAGGACGACCAAAATTCTTTTCAATTCCATGACCAAGTCTACCTCCAGATTCTTCACCCCAAGTGAAAACCTCACCTTGCCTTGTCACAAGGGCAACATGACGTACACCACATGCTATTTGGAGAACGTCAAGTACTACATTCGACTCTAAAGTCTTAGGAATTAGCACATCACTTTTTGTAGATACCGTTCTATCAGATCCATCAGATACAGCCCCGTCAGACCAGATTTCCCCCCACACATAAACATCACCTAGTGATTCTATATCATCTGGTCCAGAACCTTGACTTGAACAACTCGGAGTGCTTGAGACACTAATTCGGAAACCATCTGCACCACTCGTTCTTCCTTGCATACTTGGACGTTCATACCCAGCATCTGAACCGTAATCAATAGAACTTCTGCTACTAATACTAGGAGTATAATCTAATGTTGAAGCAAAAGGACTCTTATCACTAAAAGCATCATTTATCTGCAATATTGACAGGTAAAAACTTGTTAGATATCAGAAAGGTCTAGCTTTAATGAAAGATGTGGCATGAGTAAATGTAGTTCAAAGTAAGTTGACATTGTTTCATAGAGACTGGCATGGGAAAATCAATAAACTCTATGCATGAAGACAAAGCAATTCAATAATGTTAAGGGATAATATTTACATCTGAAATATCACTCCTGCTGCGCCTACTACGAGTTGTTTGACCAGTAGATATCAAAGCTTTCAGGCCAGCAAGCCACACGTCTACCTCTACTTTGTCCTTGCAAATCTGTAGATTGAAATGATCAAAGATAATGAACATGGTAAAACAAATCCAGGAAAGTATCAAAACAAATCTAAATAGTCACAATCACTCACCAGGTCTAAAGATCTGTCGCCGTTATTAAATATTAGTGAGAAAGATAAGTACTCCTTCTCGGGGCGATGGTATCTTCTAAAAACAGGCTGCAACGACCAAAATACAGCTTTATCCATAAATACGTCTCAATTTATTAAGAACCATGAATTAAATATCCTGTGCCGGTGCTGTGATATTCTATTGTAGGGGAACAAAAAATATGTAACATAAAGTATCACCCTCAATACAGGTGCTAACTCACGGTTCTCTGCCCAGGTAAAATCCGTGTAACTTTAGATAACTTCAGCTGTCTTTCTTCTCCATGAGAGTACCAAATGAGAGTGGTTTCGTCCTATGAAGGAAAACACAGACTTTAAGCATCATGTTTTGTGAGTTAAGATATCACTAAACCTTTGATAGAAGAAGGGGTTGAATTAATTAATTTTACAAGTGAAAGTGTATAGATACATAAACAACATGATTATAAAGTTATAATGATAGTTTAATATGTGTACCACATTTATGAAACTTTGTACTGACATGTATAACTAGCTTCTATAAATAATTGTATGAAAAGTTAAATTCTTTCAAGTTATCGAAAAAAATTGTTTGATCCATTTATAGCTGTAATGTACCTGCATTTTGTAATAGATATTGAGTCCTACACTAGCTTTTAAGCTAACATTTAAATTAAATTCAGAAGAAGAAGAAAATACAATGTGATAACATTGTTGCAGGGAAAATCATCTTAAAGAGGATATGTACATGTATCAAATAAAGTCACTTGATACGATAGAGTTTAATGGATTCAGATTTTAATGGAAGAAACTGATATAACTCACAGCAGATACTCTGAATGGACAAAACTTAGGCTTCCCCTTCCGACCATACTTAATTAACTGAGTGCCCTTTTTCAATGCAATAAGTGCCTGAAATGAAATAACAAGAGGCAACCAATAAGACTAAAAGAGAACTTCTGAGACAGACGATCACACTAAAAGAAAACTTCTGGGACTTCTTAACATAATAGTTGAAAGCAATGGGAAAGGAATCCTGAAGAATTAGTATCTGCCGCATGCTGAAGATCATATTGTTTTAACACGAAATCTTACAGGTTTATTGTCTTTAAGACTATATAAAGTTATTCAGAAATTGTTTCCTTAAAGCATCAAAAAGTTTGAAATCATAAAATAAAAAGCGCAAGCTTCTTCTCTTAAGGATTCTGGTCAGGACTAATTGCTCTGTTAGGTGATCAGATTCAAACAGTTTATAAATCTATTAAGTAAGTTAATATGCAATAATCCACTTTCCTTTAAGTGAAAGAAATGTAAATCAATCCACCACTAAATTCCTTGCGATCGAGTAGTACTGTTAGTAATTATTTAAATTTTACTGATCAATTATCTATTCATGAAATTCCATTTATCACTCAAATTACTAGCTATTTTTAGGATTTCCCTTTTCCTCAAACACGAATGAAGGTCTTGAATCAAAGGCATATCAAGCAGCTTAAAACACACTTGAATAATAAATCTATCGTCCCTAACCAGTAATTGTTTTTCTCCCTGAGCAAATCCAACTATATGTACCATAAAAGTGTAACAGATATATACTCTGCTTTAATCATACACCAAAAATTGATGCAATCAAGCCTATCAAAACGAAGTTAGTGCAAATGATCAAATGCAGGATCTTAAACACAGACAATTAATGTCACTCGCCCATGCAACTCGAATCTTATCATAACAATGATATCGTTGTACCGCAACTAAATTGAAGAGAATCAAAACAGAGTGAGTTTACACTTTTACGCAGAAAGATATAGGCATGTAAAGTCATATGCTCCACAATTAAGTAGGGAAATTAGAAAAGATAGATTAAAAGAGAAAGGGTGACCTGCTCGACGTCACGGTCAGGATTGCCATAACTAGCTAGATCTGCCATTCCATCTGAAACAACTCCTCTTGGGAACTATTAACTGGAGAAGAAGAAGGGATTTCTTCTTCAATATCATCCGCATAGTCATCATAATAGATGCCAATTTTGGAATTTGATATGGCCTACCATGCATCAACTATAAATTTTAACTTGTGAATCTACTCTTTAATTTATATGTATTTGTTCCTCTAACTAAGATGATGATCTCAACACCAGGTAATTTCAATAATTAGTTTCCAAGATTAATCTCTGATGATTTGCGCTGATTCTTGATCCAATCCCACACTCTTAAACAAGATTTTCACACATTCGAAACAAAGGAAATCCAGTCTTCTTGCATGTCCTGCGAAAATTCGATGAAAAGAAAATCAGAAAAATTTGATCTTGTCTGTAATGATAATTATGTTGTCCTGCATGGAGGACACGTGTGTGGAGATGATGGATAGTCTAGGGTTCTTGAAAATTACCTGGAAATCACTGATAATAAAGAGATATATATGATACAGATACAGAGACAGAGAGATGAGTGTAATTATGCAGAGAGAGATGAAAATCTATGAGAGAATGGTTGTAAAGCCATGGCCATCAAATAAGGAAAGGGAAAGGAGCTGCTTGAAATTAGGGTTCACAATTTAGTATATGTCTCTGACTCTGAGATCAAACACTACTGCACTATGTAATAACTGTAAAAAGAATTTAAAAAAAATACTAAGGCTATGTTTTGCTAAAATAAAAATAAAAAATGGACAATTCTCTATTGTCATTATTTCATGTGAGATAATAAAAATGAGTCACAGGTTGTTTAGCCTTCTTTTGCTTACTGAAAACAGTGTTGCAAAAAGCGGAAATTTGACTTAGTAGGTGAAGGCACCGTCCAGGTATTAATCGGAATCAGATTAATTTAATATTATTGTAAAATTATATACAATTATTATATCATATATTATAAATTTATTGTCTTATAAAGACAAAATAGTATAAATTTATATATCATAAAAATATTACCGATAATATGTGTAGCAAATATCATTAACAAAATTATACACGTACTTTTAAGTTATTACAAAAGATATTACATCTTCTTTTTAAAAAAATATTAAAATTGCAAATTTCAAAAAAGATTAAAAAAAATCAAGTTTTTAAATTGACCAATTTTTTATCGATTTTTGACCAATTTTTTCAAAAAAGGATTTTTACCCGATTAATGCTTAATCGAGTCGGAACCGTCCGAACAGTTAATCCGCGATTAATCTCGATTAATTGCGGACTTTTAGAAAATTGATTGAAAGTCGACGCTTCGGTATAAATATTCTTGATTGTGTTTAATTATTATAAAGAATTAGGTCTGGATATTTTGAATTTAAATACTTCATTTATACATAATACATCCAAATTGATGTTTAGAAAAAAAAAAAGTTATCATCTCTAGTTGACAATCAATAAAAATGTAAACTTTATATTCTCTGATCTATCGTTCATATACAGCATCAAAGTCAGACAGGTGAAAATTCTAACATATAAGGGTTAAGGCATCATACTTGTCAGAAAAGAAACAAAAGTAATAATTTTTATCAAATAAAAAAAGAAAAGGAAACATGCATAAAATCATACTCCCTCCGTCCCCCTGAGTTGTATACATTGGGGGACGGGGACGCGGCACGGACTTTAATGCTCCTGCAAAGTGTAGTTGTGCAATCTATTTTTAAAATTTTTCTTTTCTGAATTAAAGTTTGAATGTTATATTTTTATACAGAAAAAGAAAATCTCAAAAATAAGTTACGGAACTCTATTTTATAAGAGCATTGAAATGCGTGTCGAGCAGTTAAAAAGAAACGTATACAATTAAATGGGACAGAGGGAGTAGTAACATGAAAACGGTAAGAGAACTGAGATTATGATCATGAATTCTGTGATAGACGCAGACCTGGTCTGCGGTTAAGAGTCTAAAATGGTTGAATGGAATTATAACTACGGATAAGCAATCTATTTTATCCTCCAAACCTTTGTTACCCCGAATCTTCATTTTGCCTCAAGTACTTGTGTCGGACACTCAACACTAGGACATTCGTGACACCTATTTTAGACAAAAACATGTAAAATTTTCAGAATGTTGCCGAGTCCGACACTCGGACATGTATCTATGTTTAACACCTTTATCCGAGTCCGGATAACATAGCTCCAAACGCTTGATGATCAGTCTTTGGGATACTCGCAGAGTAGATGCCGACTTTAATACTATGAATTACTTAGGTACCTCTTCTTCTTTCCTCTGAGGTCAAGTACTTAGATACCTTAGTGTGGCAAAATTTATCATTTTCACTTTCTTATCTGCAGAACTCACTCAGAAGAGGGAGGGGTCCTCTTTCAATCGCACAGGTACAAAAACAAAAATAAGAGAAACTAAACCAAATATCAAGTACCAAATACACCACATATTCATATGATAAAAGAAACAAACAAATTCTTCTTCCGAAATGTTTTATATATGATAGATCATAGAAATATCAGATACAGCAATCTTTATTATTTTGACAATTTCTACATCCAATGCCCGTTAATAAGCTTCACTCGTTATTAGAGCACAAGATGCTGGAAACCGAATTGACAATTGTCTTATTCACGTGCGATGACTACCACTTGCTTTCCAACATTTCGGCCAGAAAAAAGGCCAACTAGAGCAGCAGGGGCACTTTAAAGGCCTTCAGCTATGTCTTCCACACATATCATTTTTCCTTCCTTTATGCAAGGCAGGACCAATTCCAAGAACTTCAGATACAGGTTAAAGTAACAAAACCTTGCATGCGTATTCGTTTTGAGACGAGGCAAGATGAGTAGGCTTATCAAGATTGTACTGTGATATTATTCCACAAACCGCAATACGTCCATGGATATTCATGTTAAGGAGAACTGCATCAAGCATCTTACCCCGACATTGTCAAAGTAAATGTCAATGCCACTGGGAAAGCACCTAATGAACCCCAAGAAAAGAATATGTGATATGGAATAACAACTATAAGCAATACATTTGTTTATAAAATTAGTAAGTATTGTCACATCTATTCAGTCACCTTTTAAGTGCAGCATCCAAGTCTTTCTCTTCCTTATAGTTCAAAGCCTCATCAAATCCAAATTTATTTTTCAACAGTTCAACCTTGTGCAAAGAAAAAACAGTTGTCAATAATCAATTCTGATCTATATATAAATAATTCATGCATATAATATTGTAAATATGAATGAGATAAAAAATTGTAAGGAAACGTGATGTAGAAGTAAAATGGGCATTCTTTCCAAAACATGCGAGTTAGATTTCTAGTTCAAATAATTGGGAATAGAATGATTGAAATTAAAGAATAAAAATAATGGACATTATTTCTAATCAACCCAAGTTAGAGTACAAAATCCGTTCCATTCCATCCAAATGAACGCAATCTTAGTTATGTACTTATGTTCTAAATGTAGGTGTCCTCTGTGAAAACTGAAAAGGAATATCTTAGCGCAATTTAAACGTTAGCAACAACACCCTACATTTTAAGAACTGCAGTTATCTATAATATTAAACTAAGTTGTTGATCTACAACCATAACATTTTTAATTAGTTAGTATGCATGGAAAACTGGAGACTGGTAGCTAGGAGACCAGCCTTGAGACAGAGTGAGTGAACAGGAACAGTGATAATAAATGTTCCAGAGATAGATTACATACAAGAAAATGCAATATGGTTAATTCCAGATTTATAGTATGTTAATGATAAAGTATTACAGTCCCTGAGGACTGAGGAGATGACTACTTGTATCAAGTGCCACCTACCTAACAGGTATAACGTTGTAGAATAGGTATGTTAGTGGTTCAGAATTAAAGGATCGCTCATCTGCCTCCTGCTCCTGCGAATTACTAGCCTACCTAACAGGTACAACTTTGTGGAGCAATTTATAATGGTGAACAGATGTCGAAATGACTCCTTCTCGTCGTTTTGACAAGTTTGTGGGTTCATATCATTGTCGCGAGCACCACCAAATTATTTATATGATAAAAGAAACAAGAAAAATCTTTTTCGGAAATGTTTTATACATGATAAATCATAGAAATATCAAATGCAGCGATCTTTATTTTTTTGACAAGAATATTTATTTCTACATCCAAATTAATGACCGCTAATAAGCTTCAGTCGTTATTAGAGCACAAGATGCTGGCAAACCGAATTGACAATTGTCTCATTCACGTGCGACGACTACCACTTGTTTTCCAACATTCCGGCCAGAAAAAAGGCCAACGAGAGCAGCAGGGGCACTTTCAAGGCCTTCAGCTATGTCTTCCACATATGTCATTTTCCCTTCCTTTATGCAAGGCAGGACCAACTCTAAGAACTTCGGATACAGGTTAAAGTATTCAAAAGCAACAAACCCTTGCATGCGTATTCGTTTTGAGACGAGGCAAAATGAGTTGTAGATCCCCTCAGGCTTATCAAGGTTGTACTGTGACATCATTCCACAAACCGCAATACGTCCATGGAGATTCATGTTAAGGAGAACTGTATCAAGCATCTTACCCCCAACATTGTCAAAGTAAATGTCAATGCCACTAGGAAAGCACCTAATGAACACCAAGAAAAAGATATGTGATATGGAACAACAACTCTAAGCAATACATTTGTTTATAAAATTAGTAAGTATTGTAACTTTTATTCAGTTACCTTTTAAGTGCAGCATCCAAATCTTTCTCTGCCTTATAGTTAAAAGCCTCATCAAATCCAAATTTATTTTTCAAAAGTTCAACCTTTTGCAAACAAGTAACAGTTGTCAACAATCAACTCGTCTATATCAAAATACTTCAGCATATATATTGAAGCCATACCGGTGAGGCAGTTTTTCTCTGTATACTATCTATACACTTATTATAACGAGGATAATTTGATTGTTTTGATATAGTACTGGGCGATATATATGAACTCTTAGATCTTATTGTTTGATAAAATCAGTAAAGATCATATAATAATAATAATAAATGTATATTTATATATAAAATAAAATTTACACTTTTGATGTTCTAAATCAAATAGAAGTATAGATTCTGCAAATAAAATATATTCTCTTACTCTTTTCATGTTGTAAATATAATAAAATAAGATTTTATCAAAATCAAACAAAAGTAGGTTTTATAATTAGAATATGACTTTTATTCTTTATATGTTCTAAATATCGCAGAATAAATACGAATTGTTAAATCTTTATTTGGACCTCCATATTTAATCTTTTAAATATCCCTTACAATCAAAATATTAAATTTTTGATCGGTAATTGGGCATACGTGTCATTGATTTATAGTATCATGTTGAGATTGATATTTTTATTATAATTAAAACATATTTAAACATACTCATTGATACATATCTCCTCCGATCAATTTTTAATTAGGCTTTTTGACGAACTATTAAGAACTTTTCAACATCCTTTAATAAGAAAAACTATTTAACACACATTCAATAAAAATATATTAACTCAAACATATTTATTAATTATTATTTACAAATCCATTTTTGTTGAATCTTTATTTATTAATTATCAACAGAAGTAATATACAATTTGCAAAAACTTGACGCACTTAATACGCGAATCGTCATTGCTTTAAGCATCAATATCTATTTACAAGAGCACTTTTTATATTTGAAAATAGTTTAATAAAATAGCTTATTTAAAGGATATATCTCATATATATTATATGTAGAACTGCTCCAGAAAAAATAAAACAGACCTTTTCTTTGGTTCCAGCACTGCCAACAACAAAGCAGCCGTGAATCTTTGCAAACTGCCCAACAAGTTGACCAACAGCTCCTGATGCTGCTGAAACATAGACAGTCTCACCTTTCTTAGGCAAGCAGACCTCAAAGAAACCACCATAAGCAGTCATTCCAGGCATACCTATGACAACATTAACGATTAAGATTGAAATCACTACATAATGAGATCTCTCGTTTGCTCAAGGGTATACTATGGACCTCAATCAGCTACATTACCCATCAATTTCATATTGTGTAATTTAGAGGAGAAAAGTAAGGAAAGCGGTGGAACCAACTGATAAGTAGTAATATGTACAAATGTGAGTCTAGTAAAAAGTAGTGGATATAATTAAAATTTTATTATTTTTGGAATGTATATAATTGTGAGGGACATTTCAAAAAGAAATTATATAAAAATGAATAAGACAGAGAAAGTAAGCTTTAAAGACTCAGAGATCCCGTCAGACAACATGTGGAGAGACCTTCTCTCTGCATCTTTGGTCTCTAATATCTGGGACCTAATGGTGCATATGAGACAGCAAGACCCTGCTTATAAGCCTATCCCTTGAATGTTAAAACACAGAGCAAAAAAATTGCGTAGAAACGGATAATATAACATATGCAGCTCGTAATTTATGGGCACGGTCTGTTGTATTGAAGTAAAAGAGCTTATGTACGTATAAAGGAAAATTATATACCTGACAAAAAAAAGAAAAAAAAATTATATAAAAAAGACGTTAAATTCACCCAGTAGTCCTGTATAGTAGGAAAGAGGCACATCTGTATGGTGAATTTTGAAGAGCGACTTTGTATCTGTGATGAGGCTGTACTCTTCCCATCCTGTCATCCCCCAAATTAAGTCACCTATTTTGAAATTCGAATTTCCAGAATCCACCACTTTAGCCACACCAAACCCGACAATAACCTGCGAAAACAAATACATTGATAATCAGATTCACCAGTACAACTGCTCTTCCTTTAACGTAAAGATAATATGACTCCCCTCGGTTTCATTGATTTGAAATAGATTTTTATGGTATTAACTACTCTCTCTCTGTTTCAACACGTTTTTATGTTACTTTTTGACACGCGCTCCTATAAATTATAATTCCATAATATGTTTTTTTTAATTTTTTCTTGAATAAAAAATTGATGTTCAAACTTTTATTCAAAAATTTAAAAAACGTTATGGAACTATACACGTAAAAAACTTGCCGGGACGGAGGGAGTATCAACTAAATATCCCAGATTTAGACACTACAGAATATTAATTTGCATACTAAAGTTAAGGAATAAAAACGTAAATACAACATGTCATCAGTACTGAACCACCTCATATCTTAACTATCAAACATAACTAGCTTTGAGTTCCCTATATATTATAAACAACTCAAATGCGTATTCCTTTATTGTCCTCCACTTCATGATCACACAGACACAGTCCGCCTCAGTAGCAGCTCGTGGTGAGCTGATGGCTTTTGCTTGCCTAAGGGGGTGTCTGGTTGGGCTTAAAAGCCCAAACATCTTATACAATGCTGTTATATGATCAAATTCACCATAAAAAATAAAGACAATACTATGTAAGTGGCGGAGAAGAAAAAGTATACCTGACCAGGAGTGAAAGGGGGGAGGTAACTCTTTTTGTTGATGAAACGAGTCCCCATGTAGGGATCGCAAGACAAGTAAAGATTCTTGACTAAAACTCCATTCGAATCTTTGGGTACCTTAAGAGCTATTCTTCCCGTCTTCTTACCAAAGTCTGTCTCTTTTGGCGAACCATTAGCATAGTCTTTCAGTATTATCTGATCATTCTTGACTTCCTCCATCTCTGTGTCTTTGAGTTACCTCAAGTACATTCAAGTGTGTGTGCATCCCTCAGCATATATACAGGTGGTGACAATGTAACCGTGTCAAGCATGGAAGGATCCAGAATTGACTGCAACTTACTTATTGTTACTACCATGGTCCACGACACTTAGGGCCGTTGGGCTGGGCTTAAAATAAATGTTTTTTGCTTAAAGTAAAAAGTGAAGTAGAAGTGAGAAGCAAGTTAAGACTTACTCCCTCTGCTTTGAAATATAAGTTGTTTGACTTTTTTTGCACGTACTTTTAAGTCTTTTGACCGCATGTTAAAAATCATTATTTTCGAAATTTTCTTTTTCTGAATAAAAATATATGTTTGATATTATTATTCAAAACAAGAAAATTTCAAAAATAATGATTTTAAGTATGATGTCAAAAGACTTATTAAAACTACGTGCATAAAAGTCAAACGACCTATATTTCAAAACGGAGGAAGTATAATTGATTAAAGTGTTTGGTAAAAAAGTAGAAGTCGTGAAACAGAAGCTAGCATTCCTAGCTTTTTATAAATGTTTCTTGACTTTTTACACAAACGGTACAAATAAGTATTTTTAACTTATAAATCCAAATTCCGGGCTTTTAAGCCCGGCCAAACACCCCCTTGTTTTTTCTCAAAAGCACGTGTACTTTGAGAAGAGGAATATCTTACTGCAATTTAAACATTTGTACTGGGGGTGAGAAAAAACCGATTTGAAACCGAAACTGAACCGAAATCGGGAAAAACCGAAAAAAATCGATTCGAATGTAACCAATTCGAAACCGAAACCGAAAAATTAAAAACTGATCCGAATTAAATGGTTGGGTTCCAGTTATACCTCCCAACCGAACCGATAAAAACCGAACCGAACCGATTATTAAAATAATGATTAATAATAAATAATATATATAATATATAATAAATTTATAATCTATATCATGTTTAAAAATCAATAAATCTATTTGAATATTTAAAGAAAAGATAAGTTTATGTTAATATTTGATGCTCACTGCCACAGCTGATTCTATATTTTCTGTCTCGTACTCGGACACATTTTCTTACTCTGCTAGTTTTCTTGGCTGCATGCTCGAAAACATTTTCCTCTGGGTAATCTTCGATCCCAGTGTTTCCAATTTCCATTAACCTCTTCAGTGTTATTGTTTTCTTGCTTCACCCGCTCTTCACTGATCTAGGCAAGAAAATTATGTCTAGATTCCGTGCATTAATTTGTCTCGTCCGTATATTATTTTTTATTTTTAATCGAAACCGAACCGATTATAACCGAACCGAGGTTTTTTAAACCGAATCCAAACCGAAACCGAAACCGAAACTGAGCCGAACCGGCCCATGCTCTCCCCTAGTTTGTACAGGAGCCTGTTTGGAAACCTAAGTCATGGGCTTAAAGCTAACTTTTAACTGATTCTTTTTTGTTATGTGTGATAGGTAGAAACGATTTAAAGTCTAAAATAAGCTGGAAACTCACTTAAAATCATAAGTTAGTTTAATATACTTTTTCGGTGGCCTATTTTTTTATTTTTGGTGAAAATTATTCATAAGTCATGAGTTATCAATAAGTCAATTTTATTTTTATTACTCTATCTGTCCCTCTTATTTCTTTACATATATTTTGCATTATTGTTCGACACGTATTTTAAAGCGCATATAGAACATAGTGCATGTTTGGGAATGGACGATAAGTGCTTCTTTTTCGGAGAAGTCGGCTTCTACTTTTCTTGACCCGTTTGTTTAACGAAGCAGAACCATTTTTAAAAAGTTAGAAATGCTAACTTTTGTTTCAGGACTTCTGCTTCTTTCCCAAACAGTTTAATCACTTATAAGTTTTAATTTACTTCTCACTTCTGGTCTACTTTTTTATTTTAAGAAAGAAACACTTTTTTTAAGCTCACTCAAACGGCTCCATAGTTCCATAACTTTTTTTAAAATTTATCTTTTCTGTATGAAAATTTAGATCGTAAATTTCTGTGCAGAAAAAAAAATCAAGATAATTTATCAAATTATATTTTATGAGATTATTAGATAGTATGCCGAGCACCCGTTCCTCAATGTAAACGATTGAGGGGACAGAGAAAATATTACTCTCTCCGTCCCTTTTTATCTGTCCATTTTGGACAAAAAAACACATACCAAGGAATAATTGATTGTCTGAACTTTTTCATTAAATACCTCTAATTAATATCCTGAAAATGGTGGAATACCCCTATTTTATGTCTTGAAAACATGAATTCAACCGAGTTTTAAATAAGTCAAGCCTTGAAAATTGAAATTATGGAGATATATTTGAAAAACTATCATTAAATTAGTTTTGAAAGTATAAATGGACAGATAAATAGGGACAAATTTTTTCTTTCAAAGTGGACAAATAAATAGGGACGGAAGGAGTGCCTTTTTAATACCTCATAAGTATCTAGTAAGTCAAAGTTATCAAAACAAGACACTTTAATCTATGTTAAGTTATAATATTAAGTGCAGTACAAAGGTGTCTACTCTCTAGGTTAAGAAACGGAAATAGACAGGGTGGGTTGAAGGTGTTACTCACGCTAGCAACAGCAACTTATTTTAACAACTGCGGTTATCTGTAATATTAAGGTTGTTGAATACTCCCCTCTGTTTAATATATGACGTTTGACTTTTTGGCACACATTTTTAAGTGCTTTGACCGGGTAGTTAAAAACATTTTTTTCGAAATTTTCTTTTCCTGAATAAAAATATGAAATCAAAATTTTAATTCACAAAAAAAATCAATTAAAAATAATGATTTTTACTACCCGGTCAACCCACCTAAAGTTACGTGCCCAAGTCAAAAGTGTCATATAAAAAAAACAGAGGGAGTAACATTTTAGAGTAAGTAGTATGCATGGAAAACTGTAGACTGTATTTATGATAATGAATTTTCCAGAGATAGATTACATGCCGGAAAATGCAATATGGTATATGTTTGTCTATAGATACGGCTTCAATGTTTTCATTCGGTCAATTCAACCCTCCAAGTATCTGATATGTTCCGATTAGTTTTCGGGGATGAAATTAATAAAAGATAAATAATGGAGGGTATAAACTTGACAATTATTGAATATAAAGTTTGCTAATTTTTTTTAACTCCTCAAGAATACATTTGATGTCCCTTCTCATCCCTAAAAAAAACTGAAATACATTATATGTTACTTTTAACCCTCAATATTTTATTTTATTTTATTTTTTTGCCACGTTAACTCTCAATATATAATGTCCTTTTAACTGTGAAATATCATAATTATCTATATAACGTTTTTTGGTATGAGTGCCAATCAGAACATATAAGATATTTGGATAATTGAATCGGCCGAGTGTAAATATTGAGTTATATCAGCACGCACACCCAAACATTGAGAGTTAAAAATGCATTTAGTATAGTATATGTTAATGATACAGTATTGCAGACAGTCCCCGAGCAGATTATTACTTGTACCAAGTGGCACCACTCAGTCCAGAAAGGATCACTCATCTACCTCCTCGTCCTGCGAATTACCAGCCTACCTAACAGGTAGTACAACGTTGTGGAACATTTTATAACGGTGAACAGATGTCACAATTACTCCTTCTCGTCCTTTTGATAATTATACAGTTACTATTTTGGAATATCCCTCTCATTTCTTTACATTACCATAAATAGTAAGTTTTTTCAATCATTACACCTACTATCTTCCCCCACTATCTCATATTTAACGGGTTAATTATCAAGTTGGTCACTGAAGTGGGCTTAATGTATCAAGTTGGTCACTGAACTCAAAACGGTATCAAGATGGTCACTGAAGTGGCCGTAAATATTAAACAAGTAACTTGAAATATGAGTTCAAGTAGTAAATATATTATTTATAAAGTTTTACACATTATTTTTGGATGTTACCAAAACCAAGTAAAAGGTCATGACTTCAAATATTTATGACAAAAAATTTAAATGTTATCAAGTTTATTTATTATTTATTTTTAATTAAAACAAAAAAATAACTATATAATAAAATATAAATAATAAATAAACTTGATAAAATATAAATATGTTATTTTAAATACTAGAAGTCATAACCTTTTAGTTGGTTGTGATAACATTTAAAAATAATGTGTAAAATTTTATAAATAATATTTTTAGTGCTTGAACTCATATTTCAAGGTACTTGTTTGATATTTATGGCCACTTCAGTGACCATCTTGATACCGTTTTGAGTTCAGTGACCAACTTGATATAGGGCTGCACATGGGCTGGGTTGGGTCGGTTTCGGCCATTCAAGCGACCCAACCCATTTAGTACGGGTTACAAAAATTTAACCCATTAATCATAAAAAGAATTTGAAACCCAACCCTATTAATTGTATGACGGGTTGGGTTGATTAGGGTAGAGTTGCTCGGGTTGAAAATTTTGAAAGATAAGCATAATCCAAAATATGTTTTACACCATTTTGTTGTGTACAATTAGCAATAACATAGGACACTGCACCGATACAAAATATTAGAGCATCTCCAACGGTGTTGGCTATAATCGTTGGCTAAATTGGACCTGTAATGGTATTGGCTATATTGGTTGGCTATAATTTAAAAATAGCATGTTATTAATATTTTAGATTGTTAAAATAGAATATATCAATTCAATATGGTAATAAATGATGTGCAATCTTCCTACAGATTTCTTACAGAGCTGTAGAGGTTCGACAAATTTAGCCATCCATAGGAGGTTGGCTAAATTTATAGACAACAGGTCACTGTGGTTGGAGTGTGAATTTTTGAAGTGGTTGGCTAAATTTTTTATTTTTGGCATGACAACTCACCTTTTAGCTAAGGGGTCGTCATGGTTGGAGATGCTCTTAGGTGCTTTTAGAGTGTAGATATTCTCTCCATACTAAGGTGGACAGCTGAATCTTAATACAGTAATAACTATTTTTTGAAAGAATATACAGTAATAATTATTAAAAATAATGCTTCCGCCATGATTTATAATCATAAGAACTAGCAATGTGAGTCGTTTGATTTGAACTACAAAGCTTTATTTCTAATTGTTTCTGCACATTGCACTATACTCACTGCACATTCTATCATCAAATAAGTAAATATAATTCCGTGAGCAACCAAAAATATTCTATCAAAGTGTTAAAAGATATTTTTTGGCCGGGTTGGGTTGGTTTAAGGTTTTTAAAAGTTATATTTCGACCCAACCCATTATAAACGGCTCAACCAAAAATCAACCCAATTAACCCACGGTTTGGAATGGGTCGGGTTAGTCGGCCTAGTTCAAGGTTGGGTTGGGTTGGTTTGAACGGGTTGGACAACCCATGAGCAGCCCTAACTTGATACATTAAGCCCACTTCAGTGACCAACTTGATAATTAACCCCATATTTAACAATAAAAACTACTATTACACCCACTACCTTCCTCCACTATCTCAAATCTATTATTAAATATTGATGGGTCCCACCACTTTACCCACTTTTCATCTAACTTTACTCATTTTTCATACATTGTCTTGGTCTCCGTGTCCCCCTCCAATGTAAACAATTGAGGGGGACGGAGGGAGTATAATAACTTTATATCATTGTCGCGACCACCACGTACCAAATTATTTAGTACTCCTTCGCTCCCAATGAGTTACTCCCTCCGTCCCTATTTATCTGTCTACTTTGAAAGTAAAAATTTGTCTCTATTTATCTGTCCATTTATACTTTCAAAACTAATTTAATGATAATTTTTCAAATATATCTCCATAATTTCAATTTTTAAGGCTTGACTTATTTAAAACTTGATTGAATTCATGTTTTCAAGACATAAAATAGCGGTATTCCACCATTTTCAGGATATTAATTAGAGGTATTTAATGAAAAAGTTCATACAATCAATTATTCTTTGGTATGTGTTTTTTTTTCCAAAATGGACAGATAAAAAGTGACAAAGGGAGTATATACATTGGGATTGGACACGAAGACCAAGAAAAAGTTTAAAAAATGAGTAAAATTAAAATAGAAAGTGAGTAAAGTGGTGGGACCCATATATTTTTTAATAATAGATTTGAGATAGTGGAGGAAGATAGTGGGTGTAATAGTGTTTTTATTATTATGAAATGGAGATAGTGGGAGAATGTAGTGGGTGTAGTAGTGTTTTATAATATAAAAAGTTGCTATTTTGAGAATGTATCGAAATGATGGGATATCCCAAAAAGAAAACTGTATAATTGATTGGGACGGAGGGAGTAGCCACCTATATCTGGTTGAAACAGTACTAACGGAGAAGTCTACATCTGATGGTCTGCTTCAGTTGAACAAGTGATGTAATTTTCGTATGCAATGGGCTTGTTCAGTTGAACAAGTGATGTAATTCACGTATGCCAGCAGTCATCTTTTAACATCAGGAACAACGCTAATATCAGAGGTCGCAATATGTTTGCAAAATCATTAAAACAATCCAAATCAAACCAAAATTGTGGATTTGGATTCATTTGAAATCACACTTGAAAAATAGATTTGGTTTGGTTTCTAGTCTCACATTTCTCACAAAATATGGATTTAACCACATTTGGTCTCACTTTTAAAATTTCCTATAACTCTCCACACATTTTTAATTTTTTTTCTTTTTTTTTTGCTAGTTACCACACATGCACATTCAATGATTTGAACTCATGACCTTACTTAGAGAAGCCAAAAGCTTGAACCACTACACCAACTCACACACTCAAACACACTTTTGTTATATTTAGTATTCATTATATTGTCACTTGATTGTATTAATTTTTGTCCATTATATAATCCTTATTTTTACTTACTAAACTAGTTAACCATAATTCAAACTAAAACTATAACCACATTTATTAATATATGGTTTGAAAATGGTTTTGATTCATTTATCCAAATCAAATCCATTTTATAAGAACCAAAAACAAACCAAAACCATATTTTGCCATCTCTAGCTAATATGTTGAAACTGGAACATATACTAGGAAGACAAACGATACTGCAAGTACCTAAACTTCATTCAAAGAATATTATCATTGTTATCAATTGCCAAAAGTGGAATGCACTAATTTAGAATTTGTTTAAGTTTAAATATTTGTTTAAGAATGAAATTATTGTGATACATTAAATTAAATTTTCTCAAGAAAGGGATTCTCCGGATAAAAAAGTCTTCAGAAAATTTAGAGTCAATACACGATTTTTATGGGCCTCATGACTTGTGATATGCCAGGGAAGATTTTAAGAAAATCTAAAAAAAAAAATTGTCTGAGAAAAATTACCAGAAATTTCTCAGACACTATTGAATTTTCCACCTACTTCAGGATGAATATTGATTTTTTCACAGAATCGACCTTACCTCACGTGAAATTCGACGGTTATGGTGAGGGTGAGAAATTCAAGCGTTATGGTGAAATGGAATGAAAGTGTGTATGATCAGCTCCATTTATTTTGTCCAACCTAAACTTGATAAGATTCCTGTCAAAATTCATCCTGTTCCAGCAAAATGAATGGTAAACGGAGCCTGAGAGTCTAAACTGAATAAATCAGATTACAAACAAGCTGCAAAGTACAACTCTATTTGATGGCTAGAGATGGCAGACGCTCAGAGTATATTGTATTCTTTATGACACGTTCCTGCCACCATGTGTAAAAAGTACTCCCTCTTTCCCTCTCATTTCTTTACGGTTACTATTTTGGGATGTCCCTCCCATTTCTTTACGTTGCTATAAATAGTAAGTTTTTCCCATCATTACACCCACTATCTTCGCCTACTATCTCATATTTAACAATAAAAACTACTATTACATCCACTACTTTCCTCCAATATCTCAAATCTATTATTAAATATTGGTATGTCCCACCACTTTACCCATTTTTCATCTAACTTTAATCATTTTTCATACATTGTCTTGGTCTCCGTGTCCCCCTCCAATGTAAACAATTGAGGGGGACGGAGGGAGTAACAGCTATATGAGTGCATGCAGTATGTTATACTCCCTCCGTTTCTTTATTCTTTTCCTATTTGGGATGTCGGTACTGTTCATAACATGAGACAAATTATTAATTTACATCTAATCTATAAAACTAAATATAGTCATGAGTGATTTTGTTAGATTCGTATTCATGAGTACTTTAATACGGTGAAGTTTTTATATTTAATGCTACTACGAAATGAAAGATATTAACGATCAAAAGTGTGAAAAGTACAAACAAGAAAAGTATTTAGAGACGGAGGGAGTATTAATTAATATTTAAGTAAATGAGGAGGCAGAACTGCTCTTCATAGTTAAGAGGCTTTGAAGGCTCCTAGCAGTTTAGAAAAAGGTCAAGAGACTGTTGGAGCATACTTTATTTGATATTTTCTTTATATTTTAACTAAAGAGTGAGTATAGAGCATCTCTTAAGATGCTCTTAGCCATTTTCTTCAAACATTAATACAATGTGTGGACACCCTATTTGCAAATCTGAAATTCGGGGCACTAAAGGGCAAAAACGGGAAAAAAAATCCAACCACTGCATTACATTTTACTCTATTAGTATCAAATAAACAAGAGAGACTAATTTATTAACCAAGTACCGAAATACACCACATATACAAATGATAAAAGAACAAAGAGAAATACAAAATGCTTTGATCTTTATTTTGTTAAACAACAATATTTACTTCTCCATCTAGCTTTAATATATTGTAGTGCAAGACCTTGCCAAACCAAATTGACCATTATGTCATTCATTCATGTGCGATGACTACCACTTGCTTCCCAACATTCTGGCCAGCATAAAGACCTACTAAAGCTGCAGGGGCACTTTCAAGGCCTTCAGCTATGTCTTTCAAGTATGTCATTTTACCATCCTTTATCCAAGGCAGGACCAACTCTAAGAACCAAATCCTTTATTAAAAAAAGTGCAAGTCAGTAACCAATACGAGGGTCTGAAAAAACACAAGATCTATTTTTCTTGAGTCTCTTGACATTAAAAAAGATACCATAATAATTTTAGACTGTTTGGTGTCTGATCATTGAAATGGGCGTGGTAATGTTGTGTTTGGTTGGGGTGAATGATTCCGGAAGGAATGGAATGAAAAATGAACTATCTTATGGATGATTTTCAAAAAATTTCATTCATTCCTCCATTCCATTTCCTACATCATATGCTTGATATCACCCCTTCCATTTGAGATGGAATGCTCCATTCTCTCTCATCCTCAATTTCTTCTCAAATCTCATCATAGCAATTTTGCACTCCTTCAAATTTTTTCAAAACTTTCATCCTATCTCTATTAGTTTCGAGTATTTTTTACTCATTTCATTCCATTCCATTCCATTCTCCCCAACCAAACACAACATAAGTGTTTTAATTGTAATTGATCTATGGTGGTTGTCCAAATTGGAGGGAAAGAACATTCATTTACCTTTTCAGTGCAGCATCCAAATCTTGCTCTTCCTTGTAGTTAAAAGCCTCATTAAATCCAAATTTATTCTTCAACAGTTCAACCTTGTTCGTATAAGAAACACATGTACAATGTTATCAGTTTTGGTTAGTAACACAATAATTGATGCCTATATAGATATACAATAAAGATGAACCTTTAACTGAACCCAGTCTACTATTTACTACAGTATATTACTCCATATATTTTTGTTTTTTATACTGTTCCTGCATCAGTCAAGTCAAGCTATAGCACAAATGCTCCTCAGAAACTTGACAGTCTTAAGCTAATTAGTACAGTTGTTATTCCAAAGGCTTGCATCTATATACAGAAGCAATGCTATGTTTGAATATATTCTAACCAAATAATCTATTCGGAGAATTTTTATTATTATAATTTTACAATTATTTTTATTTAATTTATATCAAATAAATTTTACAATTTATTTTTATTTTACAATTTTACTCCCTCTGTCCCTCTCATTTCTTTACAGTTACTATTTTGGGATGTCCCTCTCATTTCTTTACATTACCATAAATAGTAAGTTTTTTCAATCATTACACCCACTATCTTCCTCCACTATCTCATATTTAACAATAAAAACTACTATTACACCCACTACTTTCCTCAACTATCTCAAATCTATTACTCCCTCCTTCCCATTTTAATAGTCCACTTTGCAAAGAAAAAATTTCCCATATTATTTGTCCTACTTCTTTGTCCAATACAATTTTATACAAGTTTCAATGTTAACATTTATTAGCATGTACAATTTTCATGATTTACAATGCAAACTATGTTGACTTTTAACAAAATGAATGAAAATTTAGTAGTGTTTTTGTATAATTAATGCATAACAATGATAACAACATATCATATTTAATTTTTCTTAATATGTGTGATTTGAGCAAAGTGGACAATTAAAATGGGAAGGAGGGAGTATTAAATATTGATGGGTCCCACCACTTTACCCACTTTTCATCTAACTTTACTCATTTTTCATACATTGTCTTGGTCTCCGTGTCCCCCTCCAATGTAAACAATTGAGGGGGACGGAGGGAGTACATTATAACAAGTGCAGTAATCTATACGAGTAATAGTTGAGGTTGTTGAAGCTACAACCATAACATTTTAATTAGTGAGTATGCATGGAAAATGTAGACTGGTAGCTAGGAGACCGACCTGGACAGATGGAGTGAGTGAACAAGAACAATGATAGTGAATGTTCAAGAGAGACAGATTACATACAAGAAAATGCAATATATATGGTGCCAGATTCATAGCATGTTCATGGCACAGTATCACTATTACAGTCCCGGGGAGATTAATACTACTTGTCCCAAGTGCCACCACTCGGTCCAAAATTAAAGGATCGTTCATCTACCTCCTGCTCCTGCGAATTGCTATATAGCCTACCTAAGAGCATCTCCGACGCAGCTCGCCTGTTAGCTTTAAAGTTTATGTGTCAGCCCATAAACCTAATATGTAAAAAAAACATCACTCCAACGCAGACACCTGTTAGCAATATTTTTAGATGCCGAGAATTAAGAACATTTGCTGAACCAAAGCATGTCATCTATATTATATCCACGTCATTTTCTTTTAAAATCTAACTCAAAAAAAAATTAAACTTGCTCCAACCTATATGTCTATATTATATTATAACTTTTTAATTTTATAATTTAATCTAATGTATTGTTAAGTGTAAAAATATTTATAACAAATAAATAATATAATAAAAATAATATAATAATATTAATATAATAACTTATATAGTTATTTAACGTTAATTATGAATTTTTAACAAAGAAAATTAGTAAATGTTTTACATGATACAAGTAATTTTTGTTAATTAGTTTTTTTAAGTTTCTATTATTATAATAGTATCGGTATATATGTTTTTATTAGTTATATTTTTTATTTTCACCTGTATTAAATAAAAAATTAATTAACTTTTTATTTTAATTCTTTCAAACCCGTTTATCAAAAGATAATTAGCTTAAAATCTTTAGCACTAACTTTTATTCTTACCCTTCTAAATTTTATTTTATTTTTATTTAAAGCATATAACATTCTACCTAAATCATTTTTATAATATTTAAATTGAAATATTTAAGGTATTATTATTATTATTGCAAGTATAGATGTATTATTTATTTTTTTTACAAATAATATTGTTATGTGAAAGTGTTACTTTATTTTCAATCAAATTTTTTAAAATTATAATATAATAATATAAAAATGTTAAATATTATAATTGATCATTATCTATTAAAGATATTATTATTTTTTCAATAATATAGAATAAAAACTAAATAAATTATTTTATTGTATATTTATAATTAATATTTAAAATAATATTTTGAATATAGCTAATGGTTTTAGCTAATACCCATTGGAGCAAAATTCTTTACAGGCTCAAAATTTTTTTAGCTAATGATGTTTTTAGCTAACAGTTTCATCGCGTTGGAGATGCTCTGAGAGCAACTCCAAGGCATTAGACCTCTTAGGTAAAAGTGTTTATGTGGCACCTACATGGCATCTATGTGGCACATTTTAGACAATAGGTTAAAATTGTACACTCCAACCATGACCCCTTAGCAAAAAAATATAAATAACTAAAATTGGGGTTGCTACATTTGTAAAACATCTAAAACTATTATGTATAATTTTAGATAGTATAATTATACATAATACCATTGGAGTGAAACTAGAACCTCTTAGCTATAATTTTAGATGATTATTTATATATCATATTATAGCTAACAAATATAAATAAGACCCTTGGAAATGTCTACTTCAGGTCGTTTTGATAAATTTGTGCGTTTATATCACTGTCGCGACCACCATCAAATTATTCAGTAGCCGCCTATCTGGTTGAAACAAGTGATGTAGTAGTCATCTTTTAACATTATAAGGTACAACACTAATATGTTGAAATATATTTAGGAAGACGAACGATAATGAGTACCTAAACGTCATTTAAAGAATATTTTTATGGGTATAAGCTAGTACCTGAAAGTGGGTATGATCCCCTCAATCATTTTGTCCGACCTGACAACCTAAATTTCATAATGCCAAAATTCAGCCCTTTCTGGCAAAATGAATGCAACGGAGCCTGAAAGTCTGAACTGGATGAATTAGATTTCAAACAGACTGCAAAGTACAACTCTGTTTGATGGCAAGAGATGAGCAGACGCTCAGAGTACATTATATACTCTGAGGGCTTCATCATCAATAGAATACACATAGGAGGCAGACTTAGGAACAGCAAGTGCTAATGTGCTATGATATCTTATTGGCAAAAATCTCACACCTCCCCTGTTCTATTCCTCAAAAGGGCAGCCGGCAGGGGTCCTCTTTTACATCACCACTCGCCGCCTTTCAATCACCGGAAAAAAAAAAAAGATGATATCGGTATTGAGTAAAGTGCAAATTAGTGGCTGAATTTTATCCATTGTTGTATTTTGGTGGCTGAAATTTCAAATTTGCAATAAAATGACCAGAATCTTTTTAGGAAAAAAGATTAGTTCCTTGAGAAAAGTGGCACTTAGCCATTTCTTTATATATAATGTGTGGCCATACTATTGCAAAATTGAAATTCAGGGCACTAAAGTGCAAAAACGGAAAAAGTTCAGCCATTGATTTGCATTTTACTCTATTAGTATTAATAAACCAGAGAAACTAATTTATTAACCAAGTACGAAATTACACCACATATACAAACGATAAAAGAACAAAGAGAATTACGAAATGCAGTAATCTTTATTTTGTTTAACAATATTTACTTCTCCATCTAGCTTAATATATTGTAGTGCAAGACCTTGCCAAACCGAATTGACCATTGTGTCATTCATTCATGTGCGATGACTACCACTTGCTTCCCAACATTCTGGCCAGCATAAAGACCTACTAAAGCTGCAGGGGCACTTTCAAGGCCTTCAGCTATGTCTTCCAAGTATGTCATTTTACCATCCTTTATCCAAGGCAGGACCAACTCTAAGAACTTCGGATATAGGTTAAAGTATTCAAAAGCAACAAAACCTTTCATGCGTATTCGTTTTGAGACGAGGCAAAATAAGTTGTGTATCCCCTCAGGCTGATCAAGGTTGTACTGTGAAATCATTCCACAAACCGCAATACGTCCATGGTGTTTCATGTTAAGGAGAACTGCATCAAGCATCTTACCTCCAACATTGTCAAAGTAAATGTCAATGCCACCAGGAATGTACCTAATGAACCCCAAGAAAATAATATTTTATGAAATAAAGTGCAAGTCAGTAACCAATACGAGGGTTTGAAAAAACATAAGATATAAGAGTCTTGAGTCTCTTGACGTTAATAAAGATATCTTAATAATTTTAGACCGTCTGGTGCCTGATTATTGAAATGGGCGTGGTAAGTGTGTCAATTGTAATTGATCTATGGTGGTTGTCCAGCTTCGAGAATGGAGGGAAAGAACGTTCATTTACCTTTTCAGTGCAGCATCCAAATCTTGCTCTTCCTTGTAGTTAAAAGCCTCATTAAATCCAAATTTATCCTTCAACAGTTCAACCTTGTTCATACAAGAAACACATGTACAATATTTATCAGTTTTGGTTAGTAACAAAATAATTGATGCCTATATGGATATACAATAAATATAAACCTTCAGTTGAACCCAGTCTACTATTTTACTATATTACTCCAGTCTCCATACATTTTTGTTTTTAATACTGTTCCTGCATCAGTCAAGTCAAGCTATAGCACAAATGCTCCTCATAAAATTGACAGTCTTAAGCTTAGTACTGGTGTTATTTCAAGGCTTGCATTTATATACAGAAGCAATGCTATGTTTAAATATATTCTAACCAGATAATCTATTCGGAGAATTTATATTGTTAAAACTGTTAACAATAAATACTTGTTAATAAAAAGAGAAATGGAAAAACAGACCTTTTCTTTAGTCCCAGCACTTCCAACAACATAGCAACCCAGAAGCTTTGCAAACTGCCCAACAAGCTGGCCAACAGCTCCTGATGCTGCTGAAACATAAACAGTCTCCCCTTTCTTCGGTGAGCAGACCTCATAGAAACCCCCATAAGCAGTCATTCCAGGCATACCTAAGACAACATTAATGATTAAATATTAAAATCTCAACATAATTTTATGTAGATGAGCATATCAATAACATAAAACATGTGGCGTCTCGGGGATTAAGTACTGTAATTGACAACTACAAGACTACATAATGAGTTATGTGCTTACTAGCGCAGAACGCCACTCTAAGATGAAAAGACTGATTGAGCAGAATCTGGTTGTTGAGTTTTTTTAAGTATTTCAGTTTTTTTAAACCAAAACAGAACCGAAATAATTCGGTTGGTTCGGTTCTGTTTAGAATAATAATTCGGTCCGGTTTGGTTTCAAAAAAAAAAGCACATTTCGGTTTTCGGTTTTTTCGGTTCGGTTCGGTTTTAAACCGAACCGGCCAAATGCTCAGCCCTAATTGTTAGGCTTGAATACCCTAGTTTGATTGATTGTATTATTAATAACGGTTTTGATTAATAATACAAGTGAAACGTGGGTTTACCACGTTATATAATTTTTGTATTGTTTTGAGGGGGCAAAATATAAAAAGAGAGAAAGAAAGGAATAGGGGCAAAAAATTTGCTATAAAAACTGCCAGAATCTTTACTTCCTGGGGTAACATAAAACACCTCAACCATGGGGGCAAATAAGCTATTTGCCCCAATTATAGTAGAAATATATAGAGTATCTATTATGAAGGTCAGTGGAGGCAAGTACCCCCACTGCCCCCATGCTGAATACGTCCCTGACGGCTGCAGATTATGCACAATATATAATGATCGCAAAAAAAACTGTACAAATATGATCCTTATCTTGAAGTGGGACAATCAAGCATTGTATCAGTTTGTGTACGTGACAGCAAAATAGCAAAACCGCTTATAAGCTTATCCCTTGAACGTTAAAACTCAAAAGCAACCAAAAATTTGCTTAGAAACAGAGAATATAACATACCCAACCACAACTACTACAAAATCTAGTAAGAGTGATATCCAATTTTGAATCAAGTTAATAATCTTCAAGTTCATAGCCAAATTTTATTACGCAAAAAAAAACCCGTAAATTTACCCAATAGTCCTGTATAGTAGGAGGGGCACATCTGTATGCTGTATCTTGAAGAGAGAGTCTGTAGCTGTAATGAGGCTGTAATCTTCCCACCCAGTCATTCCCCAAACTAAGTCACCTATTTTGAAATTCGGATCCCCCGAATCCACTACTTTAGCCACACCATACCCAACAATAGGCTGTCAACAACAAGTAGTGTCATCAAAACTTCCATAACTGAAATATGAATAAACAATTTAAAATATTAATTGATAGAAAAATATTCACTGTCAGGGTTAAAATAACCTGGAACTCAGGTGCTCTGCACAAAATATCACATACAAAAAGTGCTTTTTCATGCACGAGGTATATGGTAAATCATGATTTCTTGTTTGAACACTTGCGGATAAGTAAAAAATAAGTAGATACCTGGCCGGGAGTGAAGGAGTCCGCGTAGCTAGTTTTGGCCATACGATTTCTCATGTAGGGATCACAGGACAAGTAAAGATTCTTAAGCAAAACCCCATTTGAGCCTTGTGGTAACTTGAGAGTTATCGTTTGAGTTTTGTGGCAAAAATCCGTCTCTTTTGGGGAACCATTTATGTAGTGTTTTAGTACTATCTGATTGTTCTTCACTTGCTCCATGAGAAGATAGATAATATGTGTGTCAGTGTGTGCATATAAAGGAATAAAGAACTGCTGAGGTACGTGTCAAACACGAATGGGTCCAGATTAGTCAGAGAGGGGCATGTATTGTATCGGACGGATCCAGAATGCATTACTGCTCAACGAAGAAGTAATAGCTAGGGATGACTGGATTTGAACCTGTCACATTTTGTACCCAAAATAAATGTGCTATCGCGCTACATTCTTACAATTGGTCTACAATATCACTGTATAGAATTCCTATCTTATTTTCCACATTGTTTTTTCATCTATACAATTTATATGGACATTTCGTCTTTTTTGTCCCATTTAACATATTATAGCAGTAAAAGAAAAGTTTTATATACTCAGAATGTGTATTATTTGTGTATATCACTCACGTCGCTCTCCGGTTAATTTTACTTATCGAGTCGACAATTAAACCAGCATATGAGAACATAAGATAAATTTCTAATTTATGTCTAATTTATAAGACTAAACATAGTCATGAATGATTTTGTTAAATTCGTGCTCGCGAGTACTTTAATACAATGAAGGTTTTATATTTAATACTGATATGAAATCAAAAATATTAGCGATCAAAAGTGTGTGTTGGCGAACGTAATAAAGGCAAATACGAAAGTATTATGAGACGAAGGGGGTATAAATTTATAATAATTATTTTTATAAATTAAAAGACACTGAATTTTATAACATAACTAGTGAAAAAGCCGCGCTTCGCGGCGGCGTTATAAATTTTGATACGAATTAATATTATAATAGCAAAAATATTATTTTGGGTCATCTTCTGGTTGATCATATCACTAATAAAAAAATTATTATAATTAGTATAAAAATTGTTTAAGTGGTCATCCTGTCAAACACACACGGTACTAATAATAAAATTAGTTCGAGCCGCCCTCCCGTCAAAGACAATATTAATCCATAATTATTATTTATACGATAAAATTAAATATTGCAGTATAATTTAGATCAAAGTTAGTTTGAGCCGCTCTCTTGTCAAACACATTACTAATAACAAAATATCATAATTTAAATATTAGCTTGAGTCTCTCCTTAAGGTCAAACACAATATTAATAAAAATTATTCTAATTATGATAAAATTAAAGATTATAATTGGAAAAAAATATTTTCAACCGTGGTCCCGTTTTAACAAAAAAAATATATTATAACATAGAAAAAAATTATTTTAGCCACTTTCCCAAAAAACATAATACTAATAGAAAAATATTATTATTTATATAAAAATTAGTTTGGACCGCCTCCTCTATCCGTCAAACACAATACTAATCAAGAATCATTTACAGTATCACAAAATCAATATATCATAAAATCAATATATTATTCCTATTTTATATATCCTATTTTATTTTATTTTATTAATTATTTTTATTTTATGATTCCTATTTATTAGTTAAAAGTTATTATTCTTTTATGGTTCTAATTTTTCTGCTATTAGTTTTTTTTAAAGATTATTATCTTTACGATCCTTTATTTTCTATTCGAAATTTAAGAAAATTATAAAACTAAATCGAAAATAAAAATTGTATGTATTACCTTACCAATTTTAAATATAAATTGTATTTTATCAACGATTGTTAGTTTAAATAAATATAAAAATTATTCTAATAATGATAAAATTAAAATTTATGATTGGATAAAAATTATTTTGAACTGTGGTCCTGTTTTAGTAAAAAATATATATTATAACATAGGTAAAAAAATTATTTTAGCCACTTTCTCGTGAAACATAATACTAATAGAAAAATTATTAGTATTTAGATAAAAATTGGTTTGGACCGTCTCCCGTGCCCGTCAAACACAATACTAATAAGGAATCATTTAAATTATCATAAAATCAATATATGAATCCTATTTTATATATACTATTTTAGTTTATTAATTATTTTTATTCAATGATTCCTATTATTAGTTAAAAATTATTATTCTTGTATGGTTCAAATTTTTTTCCTATTAGTTTTTTTAATGACTATTATATTTACAATCTTTTATTTTCTACTCAAAATTTAAGAAAATTATAAGAGTAAATCGAAAATAAAATTGTACATATTACCTTACAAATCTTAAATATAAATTATATTTTATCTATGATTGTCAGTTTAAATAAATACAATCCTATTCGTTTTAGGATTCCTAAATAAGAAAAAAATTGTGTTACCTTTAGAATCCAAAATGAAAAGAATTGTATTAACTTTTGGAATCATGAACCTGATTTTTTAAATTATAATTATATCTTCAATCCGAAATTTAAGAAAATTATAAGAAAAGAATTTTATTATTTTTAGAATCCAATAAAAAAAAAGAATTGTATTACCTTTAAGATCCGTGAATTATTTTTTTTGAATTACAATTTTATTTTCTATTCAAAATCCAAAAAAATTATAAGATTGAATCCAATTATTATCGAAAATAATTGCAAGTCCATGCATTAAATGAGGTTGTGAAGATCTCAAAGATGTTTTCATGATAGAGATGCTATCTTTTTGACCATTATGGAAAGACGTGAGTTTAGCGGCTACGAACCTGTTTAGACCATTTGAGATTCTGGAAGATGCTGTTTTTATTTTTTAGATATATAATTTGAAAAAATTAATAAAATAAGATTATAAATTTTATAACTTTTGAAAATAAGAATTGTATTTTTTAATTATATTTTTTCAATAATTGTTATTTTGAATAAATAGAATCCTACTCTTTTATTATTACTAAATAAGTAAAAGAATTGTACTATCTTTGCAATCCTTTTATCTATACAATACTTGAACCTGGTTTTTAAATTATAATTTTATTTTCTGCCCAAAATTTAAGAAAATTATAAGACTGAATTGAACACACATGTGATTACGGACATAGTATTAGATTATTCTTCTATATATCTTATCGAAAATAAAATTTTATAATATAAAATTCAACTAATCTTTTATATATCTTATTGAAAATAAAAATTGTACATATTATCTTACAAAGATTAAATATAAACAATAGTTTATCTATTATTGGTAGTTTGAATAAATATAATCCTATTTCTTTTAGGATTACTAAATAAGAAAAGAATTGTATCATTTTAAGAATTTAATAAGAAAAACTAAATAAGAAAAAAATTGTAAAATCATTAGAATTCAATAATAAAAGAATTATATTACTTTTAGAATTCTTGAACCTGATTTTTTGAATTATAATTATAGTTCTATCTGAAATTTAAGAAAAATTAGAAAACTCAATCGAACAATTTTAGAGACGCCCGAATTGTATCATCTTTAGAATCCAATAAGAAAAGAATTGTATTACTTTCAGAATTCTTGAACGTGATTTTTTGAATTATAATTATATTTTCTACCCGAAATTCAAAAAAAATCAGAAGACTGAATCGATCAATCCTAGAGACGCCCGCATCCTCCTTTATATATATATATATATTGATTAATAAGTAGAATAATTATTAAAATTGAAATATGCTAATGATTAATCGATAATAATAATAAAGATTACTTATTAATGATAAATTATATATAAATTTTGATAATTAATTTTATCATTTATGATGAAATCAAAAAATTAAGATGTTTTCTCTAAGAGACCATTTGGTTCGAGTAATTTTGAAATCAGATATAAGTTTCGTTCAGTCCACGCGGTACCCGATATTTGGTTGAGAAAAAAATAATTTCAGACCATTCCTCGAATGCCTAAGGCTTGGATTTTTCATACCCATGGGCATGAGGCTGGTTTATGAGAAATGAATTTTGTTTACGCTACTTTCATTTATATTTTAGTGATTTCATATAAAATTTAACACAAAATAAATTAATGAACCAACAATATGTTAAATTAATATTATAAATAATAAAAAACAATAATATAATTTTTTTAGACGTATATAAATATATTTTAAAAATACACATACATTCGGCGCTGAACTAAACACATGATATCAAAAATGACATCTTAACTGGGTATCATCTTAAACCAATTTCAACCCCATACAACTATTTGACGATAAATTTACTCTCTTATCCTTGAGTTTTATGACTGGTTTCGTGGTTTCGGTAAAAACAGTCTGTTAAAACTTTACTCTATCTATAAATTTTATTTTTAGAATACTGAGTAAATTTTCAGCTTAAAATTTTGTAGAATTGAAGATGCTATATATAATAATTTTAAATAGCAATAACATATTATTTTAAAATACAACCAATCAATATGATTTAATATAATTTATCATATTAGGGTATAATATCTTACAAATTCAATATTTTATACAATTTATTCAATTATTTATAGCCAACGTGGTTGACTATATTCAGAACACCACTAAATTACAAATTTTCCATAATAAATAAAAATAACAATATAATAGAAGTTAAATAACAAATTTGCAAGATATTACCAACAAAAACTCTATTTGCTTTTGTTTGTTTAGGTTAACAGATTTTAAGAACACCAAGGAGCAGCTAAGTGAGTAGCAGAATCGTTCACACTCTTCGATTCCACGTATGTAGATACGCGTGTTATATACGTATACATATTTTCTTGTTTTAACAATTCAATTTCTTTGTTTTCTTGCAAATTTAACAGCGACGTGGAGGCGGAGGAGGTTCTACATCAGTCGACGAAAATGGTGAGTTAGGGCTTTATATACAGTATGCACACACATGTATGTTAAGTGGGTTGATTGTATATGTTGTTATATTGGGTTTAATTTATTGATTTTGTGTGTGTTTTGGATTGGAAACAGTCTTCAGATATTAGGAAGTGGTTCATGAAGCATAATGATAACAAGGGTAATGGCAATGCCAGTAAAGATAAACTCGAAAACCCCGAGAAGCCCGACAAGCAAGAAAAATCTGTGAGTGTTGTTTGTTATGCTTTCAGGGTTTATGTGTATTGAATATGTGTGTGTTTGTGTGTTTAGGGATAATTTGTGTACTTTTTGTGGGGTGGATTGTGTTAAATTTAGATGCTTGGAATAATTTTAAGGAATAGAAGGGGTTAGCAAGAAATTGATTTTTGGTTTTTGAACTTAGGGGCGCGAAGGTCAAGAAAGTTCGGGTAGAAGGAAATGTAGCCCGTATTTTGATAAACAAAAGATTAAAAATGAGAAGGAAATCGAGGAACCTAAAAGTGAAACGAAAACCCCAATTAGGAAGAAGCTTCAGAAAGTTGAGGATGCTGAAGATGATGATGATTTTGAGATGCCTAGTTCGAAAAGAAAAGGTTTAGTTGAAGTGACACCCAACAAGAGATCAAAGAGTGGAGTGGGTAGAGGAGCTGCAAAGAAGGGTATTGATCTTGATGAAAGTGACGAGGATGATGTGAAGGTTAAAGCGACGAAATCTACTCCGAAATCAGCTGGTAGGGGCCGTGGTGGGAAGGCCGTCTCAGTAGCCACTAAAGATGAAAGTGATGACGACGATGCTGAAGACAAAGATACAAAGTCTCAAAAGCCCGGAGGACGAGGTCGTGGTGGTAGAGGTACATCAGCTGCGGCACCAGGTGGTGGAAGAGGCAGAGGAGGAGGTGGTGGTGGACGTGGGGGTTTCATGAATTTTGGCGAAAGAAAGGATCCCCCGCACAAGGGAGAAAAGGTGGCATGCTATCTAATGTGAAATGCCTAAATAAAAACCAGTAATGGTATCGTTTTAATGGAAAAAAAATTCAATTTGCAGGAAGTCCCTGAAGGAGCTCCAAATTGTTTGGCTAATTTGACTTTTGTAATTAGTGGAACCCTTGACAGGTACCATTCTGGTCCCTACTTCGCTAGATCTTACAGATATTCATTATTGAGATTAAATTTCTCCATCTTCAGTAGCTGTTGCATTTTTTTAAATCAAATATCTAACAAGGTCTGAAATCACAGTGATAACTGATAAGTCTCTCCCTCACTTTATAATGTGCTTTGAATAATGGCTTGATTGTGTTTTTGCATCAGTCTGGAAAGGGAAGAAGCTGAAGATCTAATTAAAAGACATGGTGGTCGCATAACTGGATCCGTCAGCAAGAAGACGGTCATTTCGCGTTACTTTTTTTTTCCCTCTAGTTGCAAAGATATTGCTAGTTTGTTGCTAACACTATTGCTATACAGAATTATCTCTTGTGTGATGAAGATATCGGGGGACGGAAATCCAGTAAAGCAAAAGAGCTAGGGTATGCACTACACTGGATATATTTTCTTTCATTGTTCTAGCTCTTGATATACCCTAAATTATCTGTGGTTTATTAATGACGTGCAGCACTGGCTTTCTTACTGAAGACGGGTTATTTGATATGATCCGTGCATCAAAGCCATCTCCGGCCACTGCCCAAAATGAAACAAAGAAATCTATTGAAAAGACAGTCGCATCCACTCCAAAGAGCAGTCCGCAACAATTGGCAATCAGCAGTATGCATAATATAACTCTTCGCTTGTGAAATGATTTGCAGTTCTTGCTTTTGTACTTCAATTACCCTTATTGCTTAGCTCGCCCGTCGAGTCCCTTATATGTCCAGTACTTTGTTAGTGTCTTTTGTTTGATTTAGCAAATTTCTTTAGAGTTTTAGGAGACCTTTATGGTTGAGTATAACTATTTTTTTCAAAATTTCTTTTATCTTTGAAGACTAAGTTTTTTGTTGGCTTTTATGTGGGCTTGTCATGTTTAAGTATAAGATAAGATAAAAGCTTTAAAGATAATAACGTCTTTGTTTCTGAGATCAAGATTGAGATAAAAGGTATGCTTTACCTGAGTTAGTCAGTTCTTAGTATTTCTTTTCTTTTTGAGAGCTCCACCTTAACTTTGGTCTATAGGAATTGATATGTGATTTTTGTCCATATTTTATCTTGTAGAAGAGCAAGCCAGGATTTCCCCAGTCAAGAACTCAATTAATAAAGGTAGGGGCCAGAGTGCCTCTCCAGCCAAGAAAAAATCTCAAAGTACTGAGCATCCTTCATTGTCATGGACAGAAAAGTATAAACCAAAGGTCCCGACTGACATCATAGGGAATCAATCACTAGTATGTTTAATCTCTTACTTATTTCCTCTACATTATGCATGGTTGTCGGAGGGTTTAATGAGAATTTTTCAAATGTACATAAATGTAGATGATGTGATATATAGTTTTCATAAAATTCGACATTCTATTTGGTCAAAATGCAGGTTAAGCAGCTGCATGAGTGGCTGGTTCAATGGAACGAGCAGTTCTTAAATACCGGGCACAAAGGAAAAGGTAAAAAACCTATTAATGCTGGTGCTAAAAAAGCTGTACTACTGAGTGGTACACCTGGCATAGGAAAGACTACATCGGCGAAGTTAGTAAGTCAGATGCTTGGTTATGTAACAGTTGAGGTATAACTTCTCTAACAACCACTAGCAAGCTTGATGTATACATGGTGAATTCCTTTATTTATTTCTTTTCAATCGTTTGGTTTAGGTAAATGCTAGTGACAGTCGAGGAAAGGCTGATGGAAAAATTGAAAAAGGAATTGGTGGAAGTACTGCAAATTCTATTAAGGAACTAGTCAGTAATGAAGCCCTGAGTGTTAAAATGGATCGGTTAGTTTGTTCTGAGGCTCTGTTGTGCGTACATCTACATCACATAGTAATTGGCTAATAATATAAATATTTTCTTATACATGAGATTTTTTTCCAGCCCGAAGCATCAGAAGACGGTTCTGGTTATGGACGAGGTTGATGGAATGTCTGCTGGAGATAGAGGTGGAGTGGCAGATCTTATTGCTAGTATTAAGATCTCAAAAATTCCGATTATTTGCATATGCAATGACAGATACAGTCAAAAACTGAAGAGTCTTGTGAATCATTGCCTGCTTCTTAACTACCGTAAACCTACAAAGCAGCAGGTTCATTTCATTTATATACACAAGCATGTATCAGTTAAATATTATCTTTATCCTGCCATTCATTACTAATTTATATAGTATGTATGTTGATTATGGTTTAGCTATTTAGTTGTCATACGAAGAAATGGAATTTTATGTGATCTGATTTATGATACTCATATGTTAATCCACAAATATTATATGAAAAGCAATACGAAATAATAAGAATAAAAAGGCCCTTACTCCCTTTTCCCGTGGAAGATGTTGCCTACTGAAAATTAAATTGGAATTTAAATACTTTAGGTTGAGCTGCCGTATATTTAGCCCGGGTTATAAAACTGTCAGTGGAGGTCTAGAACTCTTAACCTGCGAATAGTCAGAATGATATGATTTGGTTAAGAGAGTTGTGATTCCTTAGTGCATCAGAGTATCACACCATATAGTGTATTTAGATGCCCTCTCGCCTGCCCTTGCATGCAAGGGAAAGAAAATTGAAGGATATCTAATTTATTTTACCTGCTTCACGATTGATAAATAGTGCATGTCATTGTTGGTAACTGGGTGAATTTGACCTGTGTGATAGATGGCAAAGAGGTTGGCGCAAATTGCAAATGCAGAAGGTCTTAAGGCTGATGAGGTAAATGTCTTGCTACAAGTTTCATATGATTATATTTTATTTTTTTTAAGAATTATTACATACTCCAAAAGTTTCTTTTTGATACTAATAGAGTGTGCGGTTATCATTCCTTGAGTATGATGATTTTGAATTTACTATTGTTTTTGGGCAACAAAAAATTAAAATTTTGAGGTTAAAAGGGACTCCCACAAGACACAGACGTGGAGACATTAAATACTTAATTTATTATAGCAACCTATTTCATCTTTAAATTCTTCAGTTAGATTTGGACTTTACTTGCTTTGGAGCACATGCTTGCATCTTCCATTATGACATGTCAGTAATCGAAATTTTAATCACTCATAGTTTTAGTTAAGCACAAATCGGAGTTACAGAAATAAGCAGTAGTTTGATGAAGAAATAATTATGAAAGCGAGGTAATCTTACTTTTATGTTCACCTATGACTTGCAAGAAGTATAGGACCTCTGTAAGGATTCATTATCGATTAGCTGTGTAGCAGGGATTCTTCACTTGGGTGAAGAGCCGTGTATCCCAAGTGCGGGAGTGCATACGAGGTGAGCCACATGGCTTGTCCAAGTTTTTCAGCTGTGGGATTCGCTGAGGTGGGGGGGGGGGGGGGGGGGTTGCGGGAGTGGTAATATATGTAATTATACATGGGTTTTAAAACAAAAGCAAGAAGACAAAGGACCAGAGACCCATCTCTCTTCCATCTGCAGAGTCTGTTAAAATACATAAGTGTCTATGTATGTATGTTGTATGATTGTATCTTTATATATAAGTGTCTGTGGATGGAGTTTATATGCCGTGTTTACCCCAGTAGCTCACCACTGACTTGTGCAAGTAGTATAGTACACTAGTACTGTAGCCGAGACTACTGCTTCTTTAGTATATAAGTGTCATGTTTTGTCAAGATGGTTGATGTCAACTTCTCACGTATATAATATATCTGACTATTTGATTTTATTAAGTGCAAATTGTTAATTATATATATATATATATATATATATATATATATATATGATAAATTAATAAATCTAAAATACTATATTACTTTAAATAAGAATAATTATAGAGTTTATGAATATAGTAAATATATTAGTTACTAAATAGCTAATATAATAATAACTAAATATTAAATAATATTTTAATATTAAAATAAATCCGATTTTCACTCCGATTAATCCTTCCGATTAATCCCCGATTTTTGATTAATCCCTGAATCGGTAGCTCAACCGATTAGGTCCGATTCCCGATTTCTGTAACACTGATATATATATATATATATATATATATATATATGAGTAAAGTATATATATATATATATATATATATATATAATTTTTTTTTTTTTTTGCCTTATTCCCTCACACCCGTATGGCCGTATCCCATATTTTTGAATCGCCAAATTGTTGTATCCCCATACCACACACCCCCGCACCCGCAACCATGCTTCATAGCCGATTACCCTTACCAGAATGTAAGAATTCATTACTGATTAGCCTTACCAGAACTGCTCAGCCCATAACAAATAGTCAGAAAGAGCATCTGTTGTTGAAAAAGGAACCTCCTACTGAAATTTAATGAATATAAGTAATTTGCTAAACCTCCCGACTTTTGTATTGTTATATTTAACAACAGCGGAAGATGCTTCTCAGGTTATATAATTTTTTTTATCTTGCTGCTTGCAGCTCTTAGGTTTATAGTTCTACGCGTGTCTCTTAACCTTCTTTCTATATTCAAGTTTGAACATACGATCTGGATTTAATAAATAGTGATCCCTTCCCCCCTGTTCATAGATTGCGCTGGAGGAACTTGCAGAAAGGGTCAACGGAGATATGCGCATGGCTCTGAACCAGTTGCAATACATGAGTCTTTCGAAGTCCGTCATTAAATATGATGACATAAGACAGCGACTACTGAGCAGTTCAAAAGATGAAGATATATCACCTTTCACAGCAGTTGACAAGTATGATCTTTGATCACATTTTCTTTTGTAAATTTAGTACTCTATTAACTGTGCTCTGCATCGCCATTTAATATAAAAGGTGAGGTTTCAGTAAAATATGCACGTGTGCATAAGATATTAAGATCTTTAATTTTCAACTACTAATACCTTCGTTCTTTCCTGGTTGGTAAAGTTTTTCATATGCTCCATTTTGATGCATCATTGCTGATTAATTTTTGAGTTCAATTGTTTTTCACGGGCATTAGTTACACACTTATGATAAAATAGTAGGGGGCAAGAAACCAGTTTTAAGATGATATTAACGATTGCATTGGTTTACCATTGTGTGGCCACAGTCATTCAAAATGATAGAAGAGAGGATACCAATTTGACTTGCTAGTTGGCAATTTGATTGTAAAACTGAAGTGGTATTTTTACTATCTCCTTGAATCAAATAGAAATTGAAAGATTAAGTTAATATGCTGTTGACATTTGTTGTTTGCTTATGGTTGTATTTGTGAAGAAATAATATTGTATTCTATGTTTGCATTGATGTCCTTTCATGGATTTCTAGTCAGAGCTCTACTAGGACTTGTTTTTCCAAATCAAGTATCACTGAAGTATTATGTTAATTTGCATCACTTGGATCGTTGTATTTCAGGCTTATAGCATATGGCATTATGTTTACAATAAACCATTGATATTTTGTTAGCTTTAGATGAAGGAATTTATCATTATCTGTTTTACCTTGCTTTGCCCTTGCAGGCTGTTTGGATTTAATGCTGGGAAGTTGGGGATTGATGAAAGGGTTAATCTAAGCATGAGTGATCCTGATCTTGTCCCTCTTATAATTCAGGTATTCTGCTAAGATGATTGGGTGGTATAGATCATCTTTTCTTATTCATATTCGCACCTCCATTAATCTTTGAAGTTATATCTGGGATGTAATAATCTGAAATCTATGTAACTTCTATATTAAAATTTTAGGATGAAAAATCATACAATGGTAAACATTCGTTTCATGGTTGATTGTGTGCTTCATACCGCAACTAGGCTTTCAGTTTTCTCTGACTATCTTTGTCAAAATCATGTGTTTGTGTTAATTTTTGAAATACCTATAGCGGTGCTGAGGAAATGGACAGTTTTTTACCCTTTGCATAATTGCATATGAATTCAAAATCAGCTTCCAATGAAATGACAGGAAAATTATGTTAATTATAAACCAAGTTCGGCTGGCAGAGATGACAATGGGCTGAAAAGAATGAGCTTGATCGCTCGTGCTGCGGAATCTATTGCAGATGGTGATATAATTAATGTGCAGATTCGGAGATATCGACAGTGGCAACTCTCTCAGAGTAGCTCTCTGTCATCCTGTATAATACCGTAAGTTTAATGAACGTTTGTATATAGGTATTACGATTGTGATGCAAGTCTAACATTGAATTACACTTTGTACTAGCGCTGCTTTATTGCATGGCCAGAGGGAGATACTTGAACAGGTAAATGACGTAAATTATATGCTAGCATCAGTGATATATTATTCTGAATCTAGAGATATTGTACATCACACAGTTTTGCCTTTGTATTTTGGGTTCTTACACTTAAAGTTTTCCATTGAGCATTCTAGTCGAAGCTCTATACGTCCTTGATCTCCTTTGTGCATCTAATCTGTCTGTTTGAGTATTGACTCTCAAGTTTCGCTGATCTCTTTCTGCATTATATGTGGCTAGAAGTTTTAGAGTTATTTGTATCGTGCTGGGATGATATGTTGGTTTACCCTTTGAGTACATTCTCCAAGCTGACATTGGGATTTTATGGATTATTTGCAATAAATCAAAAAGCTAGAAATTACCAACCAATATCTTCTTTTTCTACATTCTTTTAAATATTGACCGATACATGTTATAGTTTCTTCCTGAAACTCCTGACTATGCTATGGCTGTAATTATGTTGTACAAGGTTCTTGGTTTTGATATGCCATTATACTTGATAAGATATCTTTTATTTTGTAAATTATGTGTATCAAGCATCCTGCCAGGTTATATTGGAAAGTAGAATGTCAAGATTAATGTTAAATTCTAATTGTGTATAATAAACACATCATCGTTGCCTATCCAAGTTCAGAAACATTTACTTGCAGAACTTTATGAGTATAAACTTTTACTTGTTATACTGCATTCAAAGAGCTGATGTATATCACAGGGTGAACGCAATTTTAATAGATTTGGCGGGTGGTTGGGAAGGAACTCCACAATGGGCAAAAATTACAGGCTATTGGATGATCTGCATGTTCATCTACTTGCTGCTCGTGAATCTAATTTGGGGAGGTCTGTTCGACATTTGATTAAGATGAGTTTTTTATAATGTGTCTAGGCACACCGTTGAATTTTGTTATAATCTTATTGTATGAGTATGATTGGTATCATCAGTTTAATTAGTTATACTTTTACTTAATGACTGGCATGATGAGATGTCTTATTACTTTTGTTTTGCAAGTAAGATGTCTAATTACTGACATTTAAGGCCCCAAAGACAGATTTTAGTTTTTAAAGTTGTCACCACAGGCACTGGGCAATGGGCATCTTCTTTTTTTTTTCCACATTGAGCTTCCGTAGTTTTTGTGTAGATTTTCCCTATAATGATAGTCCAGAAAAATTGTATTGTTTTACCTGTTCTCTTGAAGTTCTCTTTTGGATTACATAAAGGGTATCTATGCGTCTGGTATCGTTTTAACTGTGTAAAAATTTCAGGACTACCTTGCGACTTGACTATCTTACTCTTCTTCTGAAGAACTTAACTGATCCACTTCGGATGCTTCCCAAGGTTGAATAGATATTAAAATGAGTTATATTTAATATTCAGATAATTTGTTTGTACATGATTTATTAACCAAGCTGATCACCAGGATGAAGCTGTTGAGAAAGTTGTGGAATTCATGGACTCTTACTCTATTAGCCAAGAAGACTTTGATGCTATTGTCGAGATATCAAAATTCCAGGTCTTTATATCAACATCTTCATTTCTTCTTGCTTTAAAATCGATTCAAATCTTTTAGTTATGCATATATAATGTTACAGGGGCACCCAAATCCTTTAGAGGGCATTCTGCCGGCCGTGAAAGCTGCCCTAACCAAGGCATACAACAAAGGAAGCAAGTCACGAGTAATCCGTACAGCAGATCTGATTACACTTCCTGGATTGAAGAAGGCTCCTAAGAAGCGTATTGCTGCAATGCTGGAACCAGCAGATGATGGCTTGGAGGGTAAAGCTGATGAGGCAGAAAATGAGGAAGGAAATTCTTCCGACGAGGAATTGGGTATTTTTTTTTTTAATTACCGAAATTAGTTTGAAGGATCTGCTATACTGATTTTTTCAAATGATGCAATTACATGCAAGCTCTCTGTTTGGTGGAAGCAACAAATTATATCTTGCTTCATTATGAAAAGTATTATGCACAATCAGCTTCTAGTTGTTGGCTGTTAAAATATGTGAATACATTAAAGGTTTTATATATTTACGGTTTACCTTTGGTTTTGCAGATGACAAAAATGATGGCGGTAAAGCAGTGCAGTTGGATCTCCAAAATCTTAGTTCGAAGGGTTGGTTTAACCAATCTTTAAATATGATTTTGCCAAATTTAGTTTTCTTTTTCTTTTTTCAAAAGTAGCACAGCTCATGTCTCTGTTTTTGCATGTTGCCTGGTTGAAAATCTGATGTTGATATATATTCTACCTTTTTGGTGGTTATATCTTTTAGGAATCCAAGTACAGATGGACTTAAAGGGTGCAGAAAAAACAAGTGGCAAGAAGACAGGTTCAGGCAGGGGAAAAAGAGGGGCTTCTGAAGTAGTAGAAAAAGGTGCCGGGCGTGGTTCTGGGTCTGCTGCCAAAAGAAAAAAATGAAATTGAATGATTAGGGTGAATAATGCTAAGATTTCTTCTATTGTAAGTATTAACGGTTTTGATTTGCACTACTGTGATGTGGTAATGTGAAATGAGGAAATGGTACGTATGTTTGATTGTTTTTCTGTAAGAGCTTATGGAATTTTGCTGTGTTATGGGTACTGCGCTTCCTCGTTAGTTATGGCAGGCTGGCTGGATTGCTTGGTGATTCCTAGTGAGATTTCAGATATGATTTGAAATTTTCTTTTATCATTTTTGTGGAAGTGATTCTTTACTGAGAGTAAGGAGGTGAAAGTTGAAACTGACAAAATTAGTGTAGGGCTCAATTATAAATTTGCATTTTCTTTTTAAATACAACTTTAACATTGTAGCTAATGTTGTACGGTATCAATTACCACCAAGGAAATACAACTAAAAATAGCGTAGAAGGATTTCAATTCTCAGCAGTAGTTCCCTGGCTTTTGGAATTTGTAAAATTTAATGGTGTCGAGCAAAATACAAAATACAATAGGGAAAAGAATGCTATCTTTAGTCCTTGTGGCTATTTTTTTTTATTGTGTTCAATTGAGGTGAAAGTTATTCATAGAATGGATAGAACATGCAATATATAGAGATTAAAACATCTTGTACACAAAAATGGTGAACTTATGATGATTTGGACATTAACATACAGCATGAAAATTGTGATCATTTATGTACACTCCCAACAGATATCATTCGTCATCGAGAGATGTATATATTTTGTTTTGATCAAATCACTTAAGAAACAATTTAAAGTGAAGTATACTAAAATAGACTTCAAAGACACAAAAACAAAAAAAATGTACAGTAGTTGCAAGTTATATATACTCATTTTAAAGTCCGCAGCCTGTCAAATTCACCTACTTATATTGGACATCAATGGCTGCTCCTTTGTATAAATTATAGAACATTACCGTCTTGACTACAGGCAAGAAGTCATCACGGCCACAGCAGTCCTGGAAAAAAGACTAGCTTAAATGAGAACAAAATGTAAGCAAATTCTTTTGTAGCTTAAGAAACTGACTCTTCACATCAGTAGATTTCCAGTTTCCAAGTTTTTATAGTGGGATGTAGTCTTACAGCAGGTATAAGTTAAGATCCTTTTCACTTACTACGATACAACCTTAATAGATAATCGTGTAACTTTTATAGGTATCTGCTATTTAGAGTCATCAGCATCAATATGTTTCTTTCTTTTCTTTTCTTTTTTTGTTAAGTACATTGATATTTTTTCAATTCAAGAATAGTGACATTAGAAGGAGCAGCTACGAATATGCCAAAAGACCAAAATAAAATATCTGACTCTGAAATATTTCATTAAATCCAAACATAATAGCAGCAGTCCAGGGACATGTCACCAGAATTTTACACAAAAACCTTGGAAAGGAGTTTTCCATCAAGATCCTTAGAAATTGAAAAGGGCAGTAGTTCTTTTGCTGGTATGGTGACGAGCTAATGAGATCTTTATCATGCATGGGTGCTTTTGAAAGTTCTGAGATCTCAAGGGACACTACAGCTAAAAAGTAGAATGAACAATACCCAAGTGCGGTAAGTAAAAATATACTTACCTAATTATATATCCGGTAAGGTGCTGCACGTGATCAATCTGAAGCAGAAGTTGTAGCACATGAAGCTTGTAGATCGCTCTCCTTCAATGAAGTGTTGCCATCCGTCTCGCTAGTGTGCAGGTTGCTACGCTCAGGAACCGGCCTACCCTCCAAGGTAGTTGATACAGAAATACTAGGTGAGTGATTGTTGATGTTAGTTTCAAGATGTTCCATCATTCGTGATACATTGCCAACGTCTACATTAATTTCCTTCCTAACTTCAGAACCTGAATAGGTTGCAGAGCTGTTGCGGGAAAATAATTTCTCCTTCCAGCCTTTTGTACTCTTTGTAATTGACTCTTTATATCTTTAAATACATATAATAATAAGAGTAAAACAAAGAATGAGAAAACGACAAAAGGGAACTAAAATAGCTTTGCTTGTGGCCACAACAAAGCATTTTTAGAAACAGTCAAAATATTATAAGCAGAAGAAAATAATTTACCTGGATGAAATTGTATTAAATCGAGATTTCACAGATTCAGAAAATGACTGAAATTCAGAAGGCCCCACTCTGTCCTGACTATTTGGGGAGGATTGACTTGAAGATCTAAAATATATATACAAGCAACAGTGACAAACATTAGTAAAACAAATTTGATAGCAAACAATGGTGTAATATGTTTATGGAAGCATTTAATAAATTGAAACGACAAGGAAAGCATTATACATGGACAGATCACACGAACCTATAGGGTGACGTGCCATGATGATTTTCCCGATTAGCTCTCGATCCAGATGCCTGAGCAGACTGAACGGAACTTGGTGGGGTTGACTGCACAGAATCTTCACTCATCCCTAATGGAAGAGGAGAGCCACTTACTGTGATTGAAGAATCAGTTTCACGCTCCCCTCTCTCAGTTGGAGAAGAGGAAGCAGTGGCCGAAGCTGCATTAGAATTAGTTGAGAACACCAGAAAATGAGGACGGCCTTGAACAGATGATCTAGTCCTCTGCCCTTCCCTCCTAGCAAAATGGCGTGCTCTTCCCATGGCGGCGGCAGCGGCTAAGTGTTGAATTATACGATCTTCAAGTTCAGCATCATTTCCACCAACTGGTAACTGCATAAGAGAAGAGGTTGACATGATTGATTTTTAATAGAGTTAACACCTTTTTATCATTATATGAATTTGTTATATTCATAAAAATATTTTTAGAGTGTGTATAAGCTTCTCACATTCTGTAATTCAAAATCCCCAAAGGCTGGATGATGAAATATTGCAGTATTCCTAGATGGAGTTGCCCTGATACTCCTTTCACGCTCTATCACATCAAGCAATTCCTGGCTGCCACAATAGAAATTTCTTGTACAGTTAAGCGCAAAGATTAGCAAAGCTGATAAATGATGGATCGAGAATGCAAATAACCTGCTAGGATCTTTCAAAGTTATCGGTTGCCAACACATGGGGCACTGGGAACTTCTTTGACACCTACAAAAATGAAACTGAAACATGAACCAATAATCTATTCGCGTCTAATATCCTTTTTCATTCATAATCTTATTTTCCTGTCTTTATCAACACATAACAAAATCACACCAGTATGATTGATAGACGCAAAATGCAGACACTGTTAGAGAATTAAAGACCGCTCTTGATATAACCAAATGAACTCTGCCACAAAGCTAAAAATTTGCACAAGCGTAACAGCTGTAAAATTCAGAACTAATCTAAAAGTTTACATGCCAGCACGTGCACGATTGTAAAACAAGAATCTGTTTTGTTTACAGTGTTTTAACATAGAAACAATTCCATTATAAGTTGAAGTTTTCCACATTTGACTACTATCTTAACCACAGAAGCATGCAATAAAATAACTTTTCTTCTATGAACAAACACAACAAAGAGTGAGGTCTGAAACTTTGCGACTGAGAACAAACACAAGCTCATAATTGACAACAAAATTGATCTGATATTAACTTCACCTTTCCTTATTTAAATTGAGAGCATTCAGACATTCTGACATCTCATTGCAACTCCAGATAGTAAATTAAAATCTTTATATTTTAAGTAACCGGTAAAAATAAATAGTTATATCGTCTAAACATATAGCTATAAGAACATTTTCTGATAATAACTTGATTTAAATTACCACTCAAGAATGCACTGAAGATGAAACTCGTGCTTGCAGATAGTAACCTGCATATGATACAAGTTATATCAACTGAAAAGAGAATATAAAAATATGAAACTTAACTTGACAATAATAAGTTTAACTTCGATAATGTACCGTTGAAGGTTCACTTTCACTAAATACTTCAAGGCATATGCTGCAAGCATCATCACATGCATCTTGAATTCCACCTTCCACAAAAGCTGCAGCAGATGTCAAATGATCATCCAATATCTTCTCCTCTTCCATCCCTGGGAACCATAATCCATGACAAATGAGATGAGAGACCAAAGAAAACATGCTATATTTCGATGTAATTTAGAAAACTTTTTATTTTAGTAATTTAGTTTGTAGTTTTTATTTTAAGGAGTTTTGTACTATGTATATATGAGTCACACGCCACGGAGTACAACCTTATATAGAGTCTAGATATACCCCCAAAAATACATGTATCAATCTCATTATTCATCAAATATATAATTAGTAGATCAAAATATAAAGTTTTGTCATTTTTCCTTATAAAAACGTTGAAAATTATCATAATATCCAAACTGGTTCTATATGCCATTGTTCCATAAAGAACCATAAGTCCCTTAGAGAACCATCTTATATAGAGTCCTGTAGAGAACCATTTGGTTATACTTTGAAATCTCATACATAATTTTAGAATTAATCATACGTATGCACAATATTTGATTCTAATACATAATACTAATCACACATAACATGCACAAACAATTTGACATTGACAACTTAAGCAAAAACATTATTTTTAAATTTGGTTCCGCTGCAGAACCACTTTGAACGATATGGTTCTACTGTAGAACCAGTTTAAATATTATGATTAATTTTTAACGATTTTTTGGAGGAAAATGAGTTGATTTACTAATTAAATATTTGACAAATAATGAGGTTAATACATTCTCCGTTAGACTCTATATAAAACGGTTCTCCATGGAGTATGACTCATATATGTGTGTGTGTGTATACCTAATATATGCAATAATTTATATAAATCCAACGATAGATTGTATGCATATATATCATCCCCGGTATTTAAATAATGTATTGATACGTCAAGTTTTATATGCAGTTTAAGACAATAGACTATAAGATATACATAATACACACTTCCACACATACTACATAAAATTGTTACAATTATAGATCACAATATGTACACATATATGGCACTCGGCCACTCGCTATAATAAGAAGAAAATGAGAAGAAATAGAGAGAAGAAAGAGCAAGAAAAAAGTGAAAACAAAAAAGAATGATTAGAGGAAAGAAGAAAGATAATAATAAAACATATATGGAAAAAAGGAAAAAGAGAAGTCGCAGCAGGAAGCAGCTGCTTTTTTTGGTGCAGTCGCTTGTGAAGTTGTTGCTAACTTAGAAAACGATATAAGGCTTATATAATGAATCGCTGATTAGGTTTGAGGCCAATCCATACAAAAACTATGAAAAATACGAGCAGGCAATCAATTCTAATATTTATCATACAGAAAAACTGAAAAAGTCATATCCAATTATAACTGAGCTGAATAATCTAAATAAAAAATTAAAATAGGCTTAAATAATAGCATGTCATCCTTTATCATCTCGTACAAATTCTTTTTAGTCCCTATCAGGTCTCGCCAATATGAAAGAATACATACAGCAACTATGATTAACGATGCACAGACCCTGCTTATGAGCGTTAAATACAGAGTAAATTTAGCTAAGATACGATTGCCAGTGTAATTTATACACCAATGAATGAATAATGATTATATTATCGAGAAGCTAATCACAAATTTAAGGGGTTAACGACATAAAAAAAACAACCTTTTTGCTACTGTATACGAAACACAACTGCAAAAACTCAACCAAGCTCATTCTAAAAAAACTCGTCAGTCGTCTCTGTAATCACAAAACTGAGAAACACCCAGTAACCTAAATTGATCAAGATCCACACATTCAATACCCCTTTACAAATCAAACCATGGATAAATTAACAAAAACTAATTTTTTTATTAAAAAAACAATTTTTGAGAATCAAGAAAATTGACGAATACCCAGCTCAAGAAAGTGAATAAAAACAACAAATTCAGTGTATACAAAACAAAACCAAACATACATACATGTGTAATTTATTTATTAGAGTAAGGGGTTAAGGGTTAATAGAGGAGAGAGCTTGAAACTAACCTGTGAGGACGAAAATGGTGGGAACGATCAAGAAAAGAAATGATTGTGAGTGAGAATATAAGTTATCAACAGACGCAGCATATTAATGTTTATACCGGGTAATTTCGTATTTACTGCCTTTTTCTATTCTTCTTTGAATCATGAATTGGATGTTCTGAACCTTCCAAAATTTTGTTCTTTAATAATCATTTTACGGAAATAGTATGTGAAATTTATGAATTTTAATATTTTATAAATGTGAACATCGGACTCGCTCTTTAAACAGTAAACTCGAGTTTCAGATTTCAGTGAGAAATTATTTGTCCAAGTTTGAAGTATGTGTATATACGTATTTTTTCTTTCATTCAAAGAATATTAAATATTATTTAAAAATATTATTATTTATATTGTAATATTATTTAAAAATAAAATTTTATATTTTAATATTAAAAACAAAAATGTTAACATTTATTTTTCTATGTGTAATCCTGTACAATATGTTAAAATCGTTGCATCACTTATGTTATGGATCAAAAATCAAGGGGTGAGTTTCGTGCTTTTTGACTGATCTCGCGAGTCGGAACTCAGACGGGTCCTCACGAGGTGCCTACGTATCTTCAGCGGGGTGAAGAATCAAGTCAAAAAACGTAGTTCTATTTTGGAGGGGTAGAGCCCTTTATATAGATGTCTCAGGGTTAGAGACTGATTAGAAGTAGGATCCCTGGTGTTAGAGTCCTAGTAGAAATAGGTATTTGAGTCAGAGATAGGATAGGACTGATCTCTGATCCTTATCTTGAGCTACTGGAGGTTATCTAGGACTCTAGATAGTTATCCACGAAATTCAGAGTTCTTGTAGGACTCTTGGAGTCCTGGACTCGTCAGTCAGACTCCTAGTAGGACTAGGATTCGAGTTCTGGGCCCTGACCGGGCTGGGGCTCGTGCCTTGAGTTTGGGCAGCCCATGTTTCTCAAACATGAATGCCCAACGGGCCTTTTATAACCTCAATCTGCTAGCCACGAATTTTGGGTGACAAACCCAGAATCCGGGCCTTATATTCTGGCCTTTAATCAGACCCGGGCTCAAAATTACCCAATAATTTTTAGGGCCAATTTCAGACCCATATCATTTGCCCCCCAACTTTGGATAAGTTTCGTAGAAACTTTTCTAAAGTTTTAGAGCATTTTCAATCACTTCTCGAGCCTATTCTGAGTAAGGTCAGCCATCTAGGCCGATTCTAGACTTTCCTTAGTCGATCCGAGGCATTTTGGGGGTACATCAAGTGTTCTGGGGCGCTTTTTAAGCGTTTTCCGGGCGCTAGACCTCGCCCAGGTCGATTTAGGGCGCTCAGGCGTCCAGGTCGACGCTGGCGCGCAACTCGGGCGCACCTCGGGTGCTCAGGGGCGCTCGACCTCGCCCAGGTCGATTTAGGGCGCTCAGGGCGTCAAGGGCGACGCTGGCGCGCAGCTCGGGCGCAGCTCGGGCGCTCAGGGGCGCTCGACCTCGCCCAGGTCGATTTAGGGCGGATTGGACGCCCAGGTCGATGCTGGCGCGCAGCTTGGGCGCACCTCGGGCGCTCAGGGGCGCTCGACCTCGCCTGGGTCGATTTAGGGCGGATTGGACGCCCAGGTCGATGCTGGCGCGCAGCTCGGGCGCTCATGGGCGCTCGACCTCGCCCAGGTCGACGCTCGCGCGCACCGTGGGCGCACCTAGGGCGCTTATGGGCGCTCAAGGGCGTTAAGTGTTTTTTGACACCCAAGTTAATTGTCGACCTCACCCAGGTCGATTTAAGGCATCCTTGGTGCCCAGGTCGACGCTGGTGAGGTCCTCAGGCGCACCTCGGGCGCTCTTGGCGCTCCTGGGGCGCTCAAAGGGCGCTTCTCGGGCGCTCTCGGGCGTTAGGTGTTTTTTGACACCCAAGTTAATTGTCGACCTCACCAAGGTCGATTTAAGGCATCCTTGGTGCCCAGGTCGACGCTGGTGAGGTCCTCAGGCGCACCTCGGGCGCTCTTGGCGCTCCTGGGGCGCTCATAGGGCGCTCAAAGGGCCCTTCTCGGGCGCTCTCGGGCGTTAGGTGTTTTTTGACACCCAAGTTAATTGTCGACCTCACCCAGGTCGATTTAAGGCATCCTTGGTGCCCAGGTCGACGCTGGTGAGGTCCTCAGGCGCACCTCGGGCGCTCTTGGCGCTCCTGGGGCGCTCATAGGGCGCTCACAGGGCGCTTCTCGGGCGCTCTCGGGCGTTAGGTGTTTTTTGACACCCAAGTTAATTGTCGACCTCACCCAGGTCGATTTAAGGCATCCTTGGTGCCCAGGTCGACGCTGGTGAGGTCCTCAGGCGCACCTCGGGCGCTCTTGGCGCTCATGGGGCGCTCATAGGGCGCTCACAGGGCGCTTCTCGGGCGCTCTCGGGCGTTAGGTGTTTTTTGACACCCAAGTTAATTGTCGACCTCACCCAGGTCGATTTAAGGCATCCTTGGTGCCCAGGTCGACGCTGGTGAGGTCCTCAGGCGCACCTCGGGCGCTCTTGGCGCTCCTGGGGCGCTCAAAGGGCGCTTCTCGGGCGCTCTCGGGCGTTAGGTGTTTTTTGACACCCAAGTTAATTGTCGACCTCACCCAGGTCGATTTAGGGCATCCTTGGCGCCCAGGTCGACGCTGGTGAGGTCCTCAGGCGCACCTCGGGCGCTCTTGGCGCTCCTGGGGCGCTCATAGGGCGCTCTCGAGCGTAATCATGTTTGATTATGATAGACCCAGTTCAGGTTGATTTAAGAGTTTAGAAGGCTTTTAAAGCCGAGACTCGCTGTGTCTAGTTAGCTTATTGTCTAATCGAGACTAGTTTTTTATTTGTTAAGTCAAACAATAATCCCTTAGGCATATCATAGGCCAATCTATTAACTAAGACTGAGCCATGGCATGTGTTTTAGGGGCCATTTCTAGGCTTATTCTATAATGGGGTTGTATTAGGCTTTCTCAGGCTAAAGCTTGGAAGGATCAAGCTGAGGGCCACAGAAAGACCATAGAACCCCTGTTTCGAGTTGATTAATTCGTTGTAGATAAACAAATACTCAAGGAAAACATTGAAACATTAGATATGGAACAATCCTCGAGAAATTTTATTGAAACTATAGCAGAAGAGATAAATAACTGAAATCAACAAAGTTTAAAACTAAATGACAATGGTCTATCAGACCTTATTCAATGGTTATCTACTTACTAAGACAATCAAACATAATAAATCTTCAAGTTGGTGGCGTGCCAACTCCTTGGAACCTTGACTCCATCCAGGGTCTGAAAGTTGTACGAGTCGCGACTAGTGACACCACTGCTTTGGCTCCATAAGCTAACTGAAATACTTCAAGTCTTGAGTCTCCACAGACTTTTAAGTTCTTGATTCTCAGAGTTCTAGCTAGTCCAAGGCACGCCAATAAGGCTTCACATTCAGCCTCGTTATTTGTGGCCGGGAAATCTTGCTTTGTAGAAAACTCAATGACGAACCCATCAGGGGTTTGGAGCACAAGCCCTGCACCATTTGTTTTTGAAACTTCGTCAAAAAGCTCATTAAGTTTCTCCTCTTCTTTGGGTTCCTCTACCCTACTCTCCTGCCCCCCGACTTCCTGGTTGTCAATGGTGCATTTAACTAGGAAGTCAGCCAGAGCTTGAGCTTTGATTGCCACCCGTGGCTTGTATCGAATGTCGAAATTTTCAAGCTCTACCGCCCACTTAATCAATCTTCCACTAGCCTTCGGGCTATGCATGTAATACCCGGGATTTCGCGACTTATATTTCGAATATTATATGCAGATGTGTCATTTTATGTGAAATTAGAAAATAAATAAATATTATATTATATTCCAGTTGGATGAGGTGCTATATGATTTATGAGTATGAGCCAACGATCAAAGAACCGAAAAATGATTATTTACGAGGATTTAAACGAGAAATGAATGAGTAATAAGTTTCATGGGAAATATATGGGTACATGATTTTGTGACCCGTATGTGTTGATACGGTTAAGTGGATAAAGTGAATATATGACCGATAAAGGATATCGGATTGTACGCAAATGACGGAGATAGAAAAGTGTAAATAATTATAATTTGAAACATTAATTAAGTGAAAGTATGAAATAATTGTGGAATGTATGACTATGTGCTCTATGACTTGTATGTATTGGAATATGTGATTGATGTGGTTTTAGATAGTTTTAAATATTTTATTGTGTGAAAATATGAGTATACGAGCTCTTACATATTTTTGTAAAATATTTGAGATGTGATAAAATCATGGAATTTGCCTTATTATCTCTAGAATATTCCTAGACACTTTCTAAAAATAATCGTTGAATTTATTTCAGTGATTTACTATTTCAAAATGATTTTATATTCATTATTTTGATTATCGAGCATTATCTTGTAAAATTCATATAAAATAATCTATACACTCAAAAATTATTTTAAAAATATGGGGAGAAAGATAATTTCATGATCTTTATTTTAAAAATAAAATTTGAAGCTCTCCAAGCTGTTTTAATATAATTTTCTAATTTACAAGCTAATTTTTCAGTAGTTTTGCAACAAAAAGATATGAAAATAAAAATTTTAGCTTTGGGGCCAAAAGACCATTATGCCCTGCGTTTTTCCCCTTAAATCAGACCCCCCACCCTCATTTTCTTCTTCCGGGTCGCGAGCAAAACTCTCCAAACCCTATCTCTTTTGTTTCTCTTCTCACTATATACAAACTATTGCTCTCTCTTGAAGGTGAGACTTGATTTGAGTTTCTTCTCATCTCCATCTTCTTGATGCTTGCTCGTATGTATGTATAGTTGTATGTATGGACTGATTTTTGAAGAACTCACTTCGGGTCGGGTTTGATTTCTGAAAATATGCTTCGTTTTTGATGAAATTAGCATGGGGCTTTGGCTTAAACGATTATTAATTGGTGGAACCCGTGATTGGAGACCCGATTTGGGCACCTCCGGGTTTTGCCGCCACCGGTGATGAGCTCCGGTGAGCTGGCGGGGGCGATGATGCTACTTTGAGTCCAAAAGTATTCATATTATCTCGTCTCAATGTGAAATCCGAGTTACATGTTGGATTGTGTAAAAGTTTTGTTGATGTTTCAAAAAGGGTTTAATCAGTTTGGTTATGTGTTGTTGGTATTTGATTAAATGTTTTGTGTTCATATGACGAGTATATTATGTTATTATGTGTTTATATTTTTTTCGGAATAAAGTGGAGTGGCTGCTACTGTAAATCAGTTCGTTCAGGGCTTATATGAACTCCGATTCTAAAATAAATGACATATTTGGATTCCTTGCGAAAAAATAGCTGGGATAGGCTCTTGAATCATGTTAATCGGATTAAAAATGAATGAGTTATAGGCGGTCAAAGTTTGGCCATGGCAGTTGACTTCGAGGAGAGAGAAATTCTGGTTGATGTGATGAAGAAGATGGTGACGTGGCGAGCTGTCATTGGCTTGAATATTGAAATCAGTATTTAATTTATTTGAAGGGCTATATGAATGATTTTGAAGAAGTGTTTAATATGAAAATTTAAGTAAATGAATTTCCAGATTTATTGGAATAATTAGATTTTTGGTTTGAGTTATAAAATTATAACTTTGGTATTAGTTAAATGGTGAAAGATGAGACAATAAAGTTGTTGGCTGGTTTTAAATGATGCATATATATGTATATGCTTTGTAATAGAAATTTTACTTGATCATGATGTTGTTTTTGGTTGTGGGTGTCGGCTTGAGTCCGACTGGAAGTTGATAAAACAAAGGAGGTGCTGCCAGAATTTTTATATATAATAATAATAATAATAATTTCTAGAGGCGCATCTATGTATTTTATTAACTTACCTGTTTATAATATATTATGTGACAAATGTGATTATTTGTTACGTGTTACAGTTATATGTGATTATATCATGTGTATTTGTATGAAGTTTATATACGAGTAAATGACACGCGAATCGATGGGGTAGATTAGTTTAGACATTCTAAGTGAATGTTAAGTATTGAAAGGGATACTAAAGTGAGCGTTATTACGCGTGTAGATTCGAAAGACGAGGTCGCGAAGCTTAGGAAAGGAAAGGCTCCATTAGGTGACAGTTAGAGGATTGCTTTATCAAGTGGAAAACGAGTTGAGGCAAGTAACTTTCCCCTCTATCTCTTAAGCAACTTATTGATAAATGATGATAAGTACTGTCACCCCTGAACTATCTTTTGAATTATGAAAGCCTGATTTCCTTTATCATTGAATATATTGTCTCACTTTTGAATGCGAGCTCTTTCATGAAGATCATGCTTCTGTATCCGGTATATTCTTATCTTGAAATACCTATCTTTTGATCGAATGATATTTTCTTTCCATATACTTGACCACCACAAGTAAATAGAATTTGTTTCTGTAAATGAAACTAAGAATGATTTTAGACTTGCAAGTGATTGCGAATGTCCTAATGATTTGAAAGGTTAAGAAGGTTTTTGAAAAAAGAAAGATATTTCTTTTAAAGAAGAAAGTTTTTCCAATTTAATGGTTTTCCACGGAATTCTATAGATTGGAGGCGTAAGTGGCCGAGTAACGCCGGTCCAGCTAATTGATTATGAAGACCAGTGAGGGCTGGCACATTATGAAGACCAGTGAGGGCTGGCATTTGAAAGACTAAATATAATGTCTTTCCGGGTACCCTATTCACGTCCAGAGGGACTGTAAAGTCCGGTATGGGGATTGTACGTGGCTGATCACCCGTGCAATCCAGAGCGTTATACACTCCAATCGAGTAAAGTATTTTATGAAAAGAAATGTCCAAGTGTTGGACTGTTTTGAAAATGAGATGGTTTTTGTGATGGAAAAATAAAGTTTTGATGAAAGGTTTAATTTGAAGGAAAAGTTATGAAAAAGGAAATTTTACAAAAGTCTTGAGAAGAGAAATGTTTTTATGAATTAATCATTTACAAAATGATTTCTATGGAATGATCATGAACTTTGAATATCTATTATGACCCTTGTAACCTTAGTCAATAACTGAAAACCCTCCATCTTATTTTGTTAAATTGTTTAATTTATTTGTTCTTTATAGTTACTTGTTGAGCTTTTGTAGCTCATTTTGTTGTTTATCTAACCCTGACAGCTAAGCAAGAGGAAGATGGCCAAATCTAGGTGCTCAGTTCGTTAGACTGTCTACATCCCCCTTTCTGTTTCGTTAGATTACTTTACCAGCTCAGGTAGAGGACGCTTTGGATAGTCAGTGGGGAGTAAGTATGTTAGTATGGACCGTTGTAAACAGTACCTTTGAGATGTTTTATATAATTCCAAGTCGGAATTATGGTTGATGCTATTTATTAAGGGTTTGTAATAAGTTTATAACTTATTATTTTGGTTAGTAGTTGTAACTTGTTTCATACCATTACCTGTTAAAGATCCTTGTGGTGTAAAGGGGTTGAGTATTTATATTGCTAAATACAGGTTGTGCATGTTAAAGTTGATTTGTGACTCCTCAATCTAGACCCCGGATTGGGAGGGCGTCACAGTTGGTATCAGAGCTACAGGTTTTGGTCCCTGAAACAAGTTATAATAGGCAGGCCTTAGGAGAACCACATAAGTTAATGGTGCGTTCCCAACCCATATAGGGTTCAGTTGTGATTATTGGATATAGTCTTAACGAGTTAAGTTTATAAGAGTAGAATAGCGTGTCTGAGTTAGAGTCGAAGACGTTTAGATGAGCGTCATTGACTTGTGATGCCAAGGCTAGGCTTATAAGGTGTATAAGTTGGCCAGGTGGATGGAATATGTGACTCGTAGTTGTTGTATCTCTATACTAGTAGGATTGGAGTTACTTGAGTTGGTGCCGAGTCATCAAGATGACCCATATTATCCTAGATTTGTTTTGCTGATTGTAGTAGCTGGTTTGCAGCTGGTGACACTTATGGAATATTTCTCAGTTTTTCCCCCTTATTTGATCATGTAGCCACATTATTGTGTTGTCTTTCATTTCAAACTTGTTTTTGTAACCCTGATTATCGTTATAACTACCTATGCATTTCTTTTCATAACATTGTTGCACCATACTGTTCCTTTCACATCAGTTTCAGATAATACCTATGCTTAATACCTATGTTTCAGAATAATACCCTGAACTCTTACCTTATGATTTCTATGATATGGCAAGCAACTTATGTGGTAATAGAGCTGCATGTGCTAAAAGTTTAAAATGTTGGAATTATATATATAAGGTGGATAAGAAGAGATTGTTTTATGATATATTGCCATGTTAGCATGTTGCCTAATAGGTTGCTTGTCTATTCATCAGAAAAATGTCAACCACACCAACCAACCCAGATGAGGGTAATCAGAATCAAGGTCGGGATCAAGAAGACCCTACCATGACTCAAATTCTCCGTCTTCTTCAGCTGCAAACCGCTGCTTTGAACCAGCAACCCCAAGCTCCTCGAGTCGGAAGCTTTAAAGCTTTCCAATCCCTCCACCCACCTGAATTTAGGGGAACTACAGATCCAATTAAAGCGAAGTCCTGGATAAAGGAAATGGAAAAGGCTTTTGCTTTAACGGAGGTTGGTGAAAATAAGAAAACAGAATATGCAAGTTTCTATCTGAAAGATGAGGCAAATTTCTGGTGGGAGTCCTCCAAGACCTTAGAAGGAAATGGTGTTATTACATGGGAAAGGTTTACAGAGTTATTTTTGGATAAGTATTTACCTCAATACTTACAAGATCAGTTGGAAGTCAAGTTTTTAGAATTGAAGCAGGAAGGTATGACTGTAGCAGAATATGAGGCAAAGTTTTCAGAATTGGCAAGGTTTGTGCCAGAATATGTGAATACGGAACACAAAAAGGCGAAACGATTTCAACAAGGACTTAAGTCATGGATACGTAGTCGAGTGGCAGTTTTTGAACTCCAAACTTATGCTGCAGTGGTTCAGAAGGCTATGATTGTGGAAGGTGAAAGTGAGATGTCAAAAAAAGAGAACGATAGTAAGAAAAGAAAATTTGAAGGTTCCGCAGAAAGCCAAGGGCAAGCAAGTGGAAAGTCTAAAGGTAAATTCGGGAAAGGTTCTGACAACCCAGCCAATAAAGGATTTCAAAGATCTAAGCCTGGAAATGTCGGACAGAGTAACCGTTTCTCTAGTCAGAATCAGCAGCAGAAAGCCAATAGACCTCCGGCCCCAGAATGTAAGACTTGTGGGAGGAAGCATTCTGGAATCTGTAACAAGCCTAACATCACATGCTTCAAATGTAACAACAAAGGCCATTATTCTTCAGAATGTACTAGCACTTCGGGAAAGAAGGGTGTGACATGTTTTAAGTGTGGCAAGTTGGGCCATATGGCAAGAGATTGCAAGGAGCCTGTTCAACAAGCAAATGTTCTGAGGATAGCTGGATCACTACCACCGACACCTCCAGTACAACCAAGAGCCAGAACTTTCAATATGACGATGAAAGATGCTGTTCAGGACTCAGATGTGGTCGCAGGTATGCTTGTCGTGAACTCTTTAAATGCAAAAGTATTAATCGATTCTGGAGCTACTAAGTCTTTTGTATCCAAGAACTTTGTTGATAAATTGAATTGTGCTACTCAACCGTTAGAACCCAACTTAGTTATAGAAGTGGCTAATCAGGATAAAGTATCGGTTGATAGTATTTGTCCTAGTTGTGACATAGAGATAGAAGGTTGTCATTTCTTCGCGAACTTGATACCTTTCAAGTTAGGAGAATTTGATATTATTCTAGGAATGGATTGGCTAGCAGACCATGATGCTCGAATTGAGTGCAAGAATAAGAAAGTGAGATTAAAGTCCAAGGATAATAAGGAAGTCGTCTTTCGAGGGCGCAAGCAAGAGAAAAAGTTTTTGACGATGATTCAAGCAAAAAGATTATTAAGGCAAGGATGTGAGGCCTATCTAGCTCATGTAGTCGATATTAATAAGAAACCACCCAAGATAGAAGAAATTCCAATTGTTAATGAGTTTCTCGATGTTTTCCCTGATGAGTTACCTGGATTGCCACCAGACCGAGAGATAGAATTCACGATTGATTTGGCACCCGGAACTGAACCCGTTTCGAAAGCTCCTTATCGAATGGCACCTATAGAAATGAAAGAGTTAGCTATGCAATTGCAGGAATTATTGGATAAAGGATTTATTCGACCAAGCGTATCACCATGGGGAGCGCCGGTTTTGTTTGTCAAGAAAAAGGATGGAAGCATGAGGTTATGTATCGACTATCGTGAACTTAATAAGTTAACCATTAAGAATAAATACCCATTACCACGTATCGATGATCTGTTTGATCAGTTAAAGGGAGCGACATGTTTCTCTAAGATTGATTTGAGATCCGGTTATCACCAGTTGAAGATCAAAGCGGAAGATATACCTAAAACGGCATTTCGTACGAGGTATGGACATTACGAGTTCTTAGTGATGTCTTTTGGGCTGACAAATGCACCTGCTGCATTCATGGACTTGATGAATAGAGTTTTTAAGAGGTATTTGGACAAGTTCGTAATCGTGTTTATTGACGATATTTTGATTTATTCTAAAACGGAAGCAGAACATGCCGAACATTTGAGGATAGTCCTTGGAATATTAAGGAAAGAGAAGTTGTATGCCAAATTCTCTAAATGTGAGTTTTGGCTAAAGAAAGTTCAGTTTCTTGGTCACGTAGTGAGCAGTGAAGGCATCAAAGTGGACCCTGAAAAGATCGAAGCAGTAATGAATTGGGAAAGGCCAAAGACACCTACAGAAGTTAGGAGTTTTCTAGGATTAGCTGGATATTATCGAAGATTTGTACAGGACTTCTCAAAGATTGCAGTTCCATTGACAAAGTTGACCAGAAAGAACGAGAAGTTTGTATGGACGGACAAGTGTGAAGAGAGTTTCCAAGAACTAAAGAAGAGGTTGGTAACAGCACCAGTGTTGGTTTTACAAGATGAAAAAGGGGATTTCGTGATCTATAGTGATGCTTCTCATAGAGGGCTAGGATGCGTTTTAATGCAACATGGAAAAGTGATTGCGTATGCTTCTCGGCAATTGAAGCCTCACGAGCCGAAATATCCAACTCATGACTTGGAGTTAGCAGCAATTGTTTTTGCACTTAAGATTTGGAGACATTATCTATACGGAGAAAAGTGTGAAATTTATACGGATCATAAGAGCTTAAAGTACATTTTTACTCAGAAGGAATTAAATATGAGACAAAGACGATGGTTGGAGCTGATTAAGGATTATGATTGTACAATAAACTACCATCCTGGAAAAGCAAATGTGGTGGCAGATGCTTTGAGCCGAAAGGAAAGACTGAATACGTTAACATTACCAAAAGAGTTAGTGAAAGAATTTGAAAAGTTGGAACTTGAGGTACGAATACTGGAGTCACGAGACACTGTGATGTATACAATGACCTTTCAACCTGAGCTGTTCGAGAAGATTCGACGATGTCAAGAGCAGGTGATGCTTCAAGAGAAAGATAAGTTGTCCGGCGAAGAGATAAATAGTCAAAAGGATGATAAAGGCATATTGAGATTTTCTTCTCGTATTTGGATTCCTGATGTCACAGAATTGAAGCATGAAATTTTACATGAAGCTCACAATTCAAGATATTCAATCCATCCCGGAAGTACCAAAATGTATAGGGATTTAAAGAAAAACTTTTGGTGGCCAAACATGAAGAAAGAGATCGCAGAATGGGTAAGCAAATGTTACACGTGTCAGAGAGTAAAAGCAGAACATCAAAGACCCAGTGGACTGCTTCAACCACTGGATATCCCTGAATGGAAGTGGGAACACCTCGCTATGGATTTTGTAGTAGGATTACCAAGAACCCGAGCTAACCATGACGCCATCTGGGTGATTATCGATCGATTAACCAAATCGGCACATTTCTTACCTATCAATGAAAGATTTTCATTAGATAAGTTGATTAAGTTATATCTGGATGAGATTGTTATGCGACATGGAGTACCGGTGTCTATTGTGTCAGACAGAGATCCTCGATTCAATTCGAGGTTTTGGCGACAATTTCAAGAGCATTTGGGAACCAAGCTGAATATGAGTACCGCTTATCATCCACAGACTGACGGGCAAAGTGAAAGAACTATTCAAACAATTGAAGATATGTTAAGAGTTTGTGCATTGGATTTTAAAGGAAGTTGGGACGATCATTTGCCTTTGGTGGAATTTTCTTACAACAATAGTTACCACGCGAGTATTGGTATGCCGCCATACGAGGCTTTGTATGGAAGAAAGTGTAGATCTCCTTTATATTGGGATGAAGTTGGTGAGCGTAAAGTTTCAGGTCCAGAGTTGATTCAACAGACCAAAGAAAAAGTGGAATTGATTCGGAAAAGATTGATTGCTGCACAAGATAGACAGAAAAAGTATGCTGATCAAAATCGAAGAGATATGGAATTCGAGCCTGGAGAGAAAGTATTGCTAAAAGTATCACCATGGAAGGGACTATCCAGATTTGGAAAGAAAGGGAAGCTGAGTCCAAGATATATCGGACCTTTTGAGATATTAAAGAAAGTTGGAAGGGTTGCTTACGAGTTGGCTCTACCGCCGCAGATGCAACATATTCATAATGTCTTTCATATATCTATGCTTAGAAAGTACAATCCAGATTCAAGTCATGTGATAGAATATGAGCCCCTAGAGATTCAGCCAGACTTATCTTATGTAGAGCAGCCGGTAGAAATCCTAGATCGAAAAGAGAAGGCGCTTAGAAATAAGATAGTGCCGTTAGTAAAGGTTTTGTGGAGGAATCCTAGAGTTGAGGAAGCAACTTGGGAGCTTGAAAGCGAAATGCTTAACAAGTATCCTCATTTATTTACTTAGGTGTGATTCTGGGGACAGAATCCTTTTAAGGGGGGAAGGATGTAATACCCGGGATTTCGCGACTTATATTTCGAATATTATATGCAGATGTGTCATTTTATGTGAAATTAGAAAATAAATAAATATTATATTATATTCCAGTTGGATGAGGTGCTATATGATTTATGAGTATGAGCCAACGATCAAAGAACCGAAAAATGATTATTTACGAGGATTTAAACGAGAAATGAATGAGTAATAAGTTTCATGGGAAATATATGGGTACATGATTTTGTGACCCGTATGTGTTGATACGGTTAAGTGGATAAAGTGAATATATGACCGATAAAGGACATCGGATTGTACGCAAATGACGGAGATAGAAAAGTGTGAATAATTATAATTTGAAACATTAATTAAGTGAAAGTATGAAATAATTGTGGAATGTATGACTATGTGCTCTATGACTTGTATGTATTGGAATATGTGATTGATGTGGTTTTAGATAGTTTTAAATATTTTATTGTGTGAAAATATGAGTATACGAGCTCTTACATATTTTTGTAAAATATTTGAGATGTGATAAAATCATGGAATTTGCCTTATTATCTCTAGAATATTGCTAGACACTTTCTAAAAATAATCGTTGAATTTATTTCAGTGATTTACTATTTCAAAATGATTTTATATTCATTATTTTGATTATCGAGCATTATCTTGTAAAATTCATATAAAATAATCTATACACTCAAAAATTATTTTAAAAATATGGGGAGAAAGATAATTTCATGATCTTTATTTTAAAAATAAAATTTGAAGCTCTCCAAGCTGTTTTAATATAATTTTCTAATTTACAAGCTAATTTTTCAGTAGTTTTGCAACAAAAAGATATGAAAATAAAAATTTTAGCTTTGGGGCCAAAAGACCATTATGCCCTGCGTTTTTCCCCTTAAATCAGACCCCCCACCCTCATTTTCTTCTTCCGGGTCGCGAGCAAAACTCTCCAAACCCTATCTCTTTTGTTTCTCTTCTCACTATATACAAACTATTGCTCTCTCTTGAAGGTGAGACTTGATTTGAGTTTCTTCTCATCTCCATCTTCTTGATGCTTGCTCGTATGTATGTATAGTTGTATGTATGGACTGATTTTTGAAGAACTCACTTCGGGTCGGGTTTGATTTCTGAAAATATGCTTCGTTTTTGATGAAATTAGCATGGGGCTTTGGCTTAAACGATTATTAATTGGTGGAACCCGTGATTGGAGACCCGATTTGGGCACCTCCGGGTTTTGCCGCCGCCGGTGATGAGCTCCGGTGAGCTGGCGGGGGCGATGATGCTACTTTGAGTCCAAAAGTATTCATATTATCTCGTCTCAATGTGAAATCCGAGTTACATGTTGGATTGTGTAAAAGTTTTGTTGATGTTTCAAAAAGGGTTTAATCAGTTTGGTTATGTGTTGTTGGTATTTGATTAAATGTTTTGTGTTCATATGACGAGTATATTATGTTATTATGTGTTTATATTTTTTTCGGAATAAAGTGGAGTGGCTGCTACTGTAAATCAGTTCGTTCAGGGCTTATATGAACTCCGATTCTAAAATAAATGACATATTTGGATTCCTTGCGAAAAAATAGCTGGGATAGGCTCTTGAATCATGTTAATCGGATTAAAAATGAATGAGTTATAGGCGGTCAAAGTTTGGCCATGGCAGTTGACTTCGAGGAGAGAGAAATTCTGGTTGATGTGATGAAGAAGATGGTGACGTGGCGAGCTGTCATTGGCTTGAATATTGAAATCAGTATTTAATTTATTTGAAGGGCTATATGAATGATTTTGAAGAAGTGTTTAATATGAAAATTTAAGTAAATGAATTTCCAGATTTATTGGAATAATTAGATTTTTGGTTTGAGTTATAAAATTATAACTTTGGTATTAGTTAAATGGTGAAAGATGAGACAATAAAGTTGTTGGCTGGTTTTAAATGATGCATATATATGTATATGCTTTGTAATAGAAATTTTACTTGATCATGATGTTGTTTTTGGTTGTGGGTGTCGGCTTGAGTCCGACTGGAAGTTGATAAAACAAAGGAGGTGCTGCCAGAATTTTTATATATAATAATAATAATAATAATTTCTAGAGGCGCATCTATGTATTTTATTAACTTACCTGTTTATAATATATTATGTGACAAATGTGATTATTTGTTACGTGTTACAGTTATATGTGATTATATCATGTGTATTTGTATGAAGTTTATATACGAGTAAATGACACGCGAATCGATGGGGTAGATTAGTTTAGACATTCTAAGTGAATGTTAAGTATTGAAAGGGATACTAAAGTGAGCGTTATTACGCGTGTAGATTCGAAAGACGAGGTCGCGAAGCTTAGGAAAGGAAAGGCTCCATTAGGTGACAGTTAGAGGATTGCTTTATCAAGTGGAAAACGAGTTGAGGCAAGTAACTTTCCCCTCTATCTCTTAAGCAACTTATTGATAAATGATGATAAGTACTGTCACCCCTGAACTATCTTTTGAATTATGAAAGCCTGATTTCCTTTATCATTGAATATATTGTCTCACTTTTGAATGCGAGCTCTTTCATGAAGATCATGCTTCTGTATCCGGTATATTCTTATCTTGAAATACCTATCTTTTGATCGAATGATATTTTCTTTCCATATACTTGACCACCACAAGTAAATAGAATTTGTTTCTGTAAATGAAACTAAGAATGATTTTAGACTTGCAAGTGATTGCGAATGTCCTAATGATTTGAAAGGTTAAGAAGGTTTTTGAAAAAAGAAAGATATTTCTTTTAAAGAAGAAAGTTTTTCCAATTTAATGGTTTTCCACGGAATTCTATAGATTGGAGGCGTAAGTGGCCGAGTAACGCCGGTCCAGCTAATTGATTATGAAGACCAGTGAGGGCTGGCACATTATGAAGACCAGTGAGGGCTGGCATTTGAAAGACTAAATATAATGTCTTTCCGGGTACCCTATTCACGTCCAGAGGGACTGTAAAGTCCGGTATGGGGATTGTACGTGGCTGATCACCCGTGCAATCCAGAGCGTTATACACTCCAATCGAGTAAAGTATTTTATGAAAAGAAATGTCCAAGTGTTGGACTGTTTTGAAAATGAGATGGTTTTTGTGATGGAAAAATAAAGTTTTGATGAAAGGTTTAATTTGAAGGAAAAGTTATGAAAAAGGAAATTTTACAAAAGTCTTGAGAAGAGAAATGTTTTTATGAATTAATCATTTACAAAATGATTTCTATGGAATGATCATGAACTTTGAATATCTATTATGACCCTTGTAACCTTAGTCAATAACTGAAAACCCTCCATCTTATTTTGTTAAATTGTTTAATTTATTTGTTCTTTATAGTTACTTGCTGAGCTTTTGTAGCTCATTTTGTTGTTTATCTAACCCTGACAGCTAAGCAAGAGGAAGATGGCCAAATCTAGGTGCTCAGTTCGTTAGACTGTCTACATCCCCCTTTCTGTTTCGTTAGATTACTTTACCAGCTCAGGTAGAGGACGCTTTGGATAGTCAGTGGGGAGTAAGTATGTTAGTATGGACCGTTGTAAACAGTACCTTTGAGATGTTTTATATAATTCCAAGTCGGAATTATGGTTGATGCTATTTATTAAGGGTTTGTAATAAGTTTATAACTTATTATTTTGGTTAGTAGTTGTAACTTGTTTCATACCATTACCTGTTAAAGATCCTTGTGGTGTAAAGGGGTTGAGTATTTATATTGCTAAATACAGGTTGTGCATGTTAAAGTTGATTTGTGACTCCTCAATCTAGACCCCGGATTGGGAGGGCGTCACAATGCATTATCATCCTAAGGGGTTGGTCAGTCAAGACTTCGATCTTATTTGTCCTCAGGACTCTGAAAGCCTCTCTCAGGCGCTCAAGGTGATCAGCTTTCTTCAAGCTCTTCACTAGCATATCATTGATATAGACCTCCACGGTCTTCTCATTTAGATGCTTAAACATCTTATTAGCTAAGCGCCAATACGTGGCTCTTGCATTCTTAAGATCAAACGCCATAACCTTTTCTGGTTTACCTCGGAACAAGGAGATGGGAACCAATTCCTTAATTGATAAAACCTGCCCCCCGACTCCCTCGGGTTTCAAGGCTGCAACATAACAACTCTTGGCCATTTTCTGGTCTCCTTTTTCTTCTCCTACCCCGTTTCTTGTGGGGAACTTGATTTTCAAGTGATATGTGGATGTTATGGCTTTAAAAGCATGCATCCCTGTCCTTCCTAGGATAGCGTTGTAGGTTGATGAGGCCTTAATGACCATAAAGTTCAACATATAAGTGGCCTGTCGTGGCTCTGCTCCCATGGTTACTGGTAATTGGATCATTCCTTCAATCTTGGATTCTACTCCGTTGAAACCATAGATCGGCATGTTGGACGGTGTCAACTGTGAATCAGCATACCCCATCTTTTGATAAGCATCATAGAAGAGGATGTCTACAGAAGCTCCATTATCAACAAGAACCCTATTAATAGATGAGTTTCCAATAACGGGAGTTATGACCAACGGGTCGTCATGGGGGAACTTCACCCCTTCTAGATCAGAATCATCAAAGGTTAATGCAATCTCGGTCTTGGCCCTCTTCGGGGGTTCTCCAATGATACACATCACTTCACGAGCATAAGCTTTTCGTGAGTTACTAGACAAGCCTGCTGCAGTCGGTCCTCCAGAGATCATATTGATCACGGGCCCTCGAGGCTCGGTTCTCCTATCATGATCATCATTGTCCCTATCGCGACTATCATTGTCACGGGGATTCCTATCTGCATCCCTAGTATACCTGGACAACTTGCCTTTCCGGATCAAAAACTCAATCTCATCCTTCAACTGCCGACAATCATCGGTCTTATGTCCCGTATCCTTATGAAACCTGCAATACAAGTCCTTGTTTCTCTTTTCGGGGTCAGTCCTAATTGGCTTCGGCCATCGAACTCCTCCCTCTTTCTCAATTTCCATCAGAATCTGACTCCTGGGGGCATTCAGCCTTGCATACTCAGTGAACCTCGGTCCTGATTGCTTCTTGGTAGGTGACTTTTCACCATCTTCCCTTTTCAAATACTTGTTATCAGCATCATATTCAGTATCGTTCCCACGCTTCTTAGAGTCCGTGGTTGGTCCCTGGTTATTCTGGGATTTTCTCATGCTTTCCTCCGCCTTAATATACTTCCCGGCTCTCTCTTGGAGCTCATTCATGTTGTCAGGGGCCCTCTTGGCTAGTGAGCGGCGGAAATTATCATCCGTGGTTCCTTGTTGAAGGGCGATCATCGCTACCTTTTGGTCCAAATCCGGGACTTTGAGCGCCTCCTTGGTGAACCTATTCATATAGTCTCGAAGGGATTCGTTCCTGCCTTGGTGAAGGTTCATCAACGAGGCTGAACTCTTAGCGTGGGTCTTACTCCCAATAAACTGGCCTATGAAAGCTCGGCTCAAATCTCCGAACGAGGATATAGAGTTAGGGGGTAGTCGACTATACCAGTGCTGAGTCATCCCGCTCAAGGTTTGGGGGAAGGCTCGACACTTGATGGCCTCCGTGACTAGTTGCAACAGCAATGCATTCATGAAGGTTCGTACATGATTCGCGGGGTCACCCGTTCCATCATATGCCTTAATAGTGGGTAATTTGAACTTTCAAGAAATCCTTGCTGCCATGATTTCCTCGGTGAATGGGGGGATCGGGTTCTCTGGATCACCTGCAGCCAACAAGTGAATTCTATTCATACCTGAGTTCTGAGGGTTTTCAGTCCTTTGTCGAGGTTCGGGCGGTGGCTGCCTGGCCTGTTGTGCCGCCCTGTCTCTTTTCAATTGAGCTATCTCCTGTTCATAAGCTCGAATCCTGGCTTCGTACTCCTGGTCCGTGGGTCGACGGGACTCGGGGTTATTCGGCCTGGTGTTGTGCTGGGAGCCTCGGCTCTGGTTTCCGTCTCTCCTCCTTCGTGGGGGAATATCATAGTCCCTCTCCGAATCTTCAGAAGAGTCGTCCGTATAAACTACATACTCATCTGTTGGTCCTCTTGTGGTCGTCACAACGGTTGAGTAATGAGTCCCATGATCAGTGGCTGTGGCCACAACATTAGTCATAGGGGGCAGCGTGCCAAAAATCATAGGAATCGAGGTTTGAGCTGCGGTGGTTGTGCCACTGCTAGCAAGGGTCAACGTGACTGGTGGTGTGGTGGTGACGGGATTTGAGGTTCCAGCGGTGACCTGAGACAAGGGTGGATCCTGGGTTGCGGTGTTGTCTCCGTTTGAAGGTGCATGAATTTCTGAGCGTAATCTGGTGGACACCATGGTTGTTGTCTTCTTCCCACAGACGGCGCCAAATGTTATGGATCAAAAATCGAGGGGTGAGCTTCGTGCTTTTTGACTGATCTCGCGAGTCGGAACTCAGACGGGTCCTCACGAGGTGCCTACGTATCTTCAGCGGGGTGAAGAATCAAGTCAAAAAACGTAGTTCTATTTTGGAGGGGTAGAGCCCTTTATATAGATGTCTCAGGGTTAGAGACTGATTAGAAGTAGGATCCCTGGTGTTAGAGTCCTAGTAGAAATAGGTATTTGAGTCAGAGATAGGATAGGACTGATCTCTGATCCTTATCTTGAGCTACTGGAGGTTATCTAGGACTCTAGATAGTTATCCACGAAATTCAGAGTTCTTGTAGGACTCTTGGAGTCCTGGACTCGTCAGTCAGACTCCTAGTAGGACTAGGATTCGAGTTCTGGGCCCTGACCGGGCTGGGGCTCGTGCCTTGAGTTTGGGCAGCCCATGTTTCTCAAACATGAATGCCCAACGGGCCTTTTATAACCTCAATCTGCTAGCCACGAATTTTGGGTGACAAACCCAGAATCCGGGCCTTATATTCTGGCCTTTAATCAGACCCGGGCTCAAAATTACCCAATAATTTTTAGGGCCAATTTCAGACCCATATCAACTTAAATTAAATTTATTTAATAAAACCAATTATTGTTTTAAATATATATATATAAATTATTGTTATATGCTAGTATATTTTATTTATGTTGTTTTTTATGTTGGGTCTTGTGTAAATTCAAGTTGTACATAATAACATAACTAATAAATTTAAGTTCAAGGGATATACTATATAGCATGAGAATGTGGCTTCACATCTCTGATTAAAAATTAGTGAATATACACTGATCTAGCGGAATAAAATCTATTTTTTTGACGGAAAATAATAAAATCTATTAAGTGCACGAAATAGGACAGAGCAGGAGACTACTTTGAGTCGTTGACACACACAATGACACAGTGTGTCAAATAGGGATGCAAGGAAAACTAGTCCCTACTACAAATCTGAACTGCCGACTACCCCCTCTTGTGGCTTTATCGGGAGTGAATTCAAAACACTAAAACTTGTGGTTAGAGATTTGATTTGAGTGAGCTGGATATAAATTGAGTTGGGTTCAAACATAAAAAAATATAAACGTTAGTATGAATTCTCCTCGAACTCAAGTTTACCACTCAAGAAAATTTCCGCTCCGAGTTTGACTCGAACTCAAGCTTACCAAACTCAAAAAGACAACCACTCTAACTTGAGTTTTAATCGAGCCCAAAAATACGTTTCACCTCCGAGCTCAAATTATAAAACATCATGTAACACCTGGATATGAAGCCGTATTGGGGTCCCGAGGTAATAAAAACAGACGCTCAAGTTAAAAGTTGCAAAGCAGAAAGTTTGAAACTGTCTTCCCAGTAAAATCCATATACAACTCATATATAACAACATATACTCCACCCCCGTACATATATATCCCAGCATCAGATAATCTGACACCAGAAACTAAACTATTACTTTCAACTCTCCGAAATCCATATTTTCCTACTGCTGGGCACATTGCACTCTGTGAGCTCCACCAGGCATCTCTTCATCTTCATCATACGCCTCCTGTTGTGCATGGGCCTCCTTCCTTTTCATCTCTTCCATGTCCACGTCATGCAATGTCGTCTCTTCACACTCATCCAGCTCCACGGCTGTCATCTGTGGTTTTGACCTTGGTGGGAGCACAGCTTCTAATGCCGTCAGGTGGTCCGGGCTCAAAGAATCAGGAAATTCGACTTTGAAGTGGATGTAAAGCTGGCCCTTCATGACTGGATTCTGGTACACTGGCATACCCTCATCACTGATGGCCTTATATTGATCTGCATTTAAACAACATTAGTGAACTGGAGGCACATAATTTAGTTGTGATGGAAAATTTAACACAAGAGTAACAACATGTACCAGGCTTGACTACTTCTCCAGGATTTGACTTGAATAGCAGATGCCTGCCATCCAGATGAGTCAAGACAAACTGGTAGCCACATAAAGCTTCCGTCAGTGACAATGTGTGCTCCACGAATAGGTCATCACCTTTTCTCTTAAATTTAGGATGTTCTTTCTGCTTCAATACACATACTATATCCCCTGTAACAGTATCAGGCTGCCATATAACAAGACTGGTCAGTGAGATATCAATTTACAAACCAAACTTGCATCTAATTAGTTTCAAAGCCAAGCACCATACCGCTTCATCAGCTTCACCAGCATAGGTAATCTTCTGCCCGTTGTGCATACCCTTATCAACAATGACATTCTTAACCTTTTTCTGTTGAACTACCTTATTTCCTTTGCATTGAGCACACCGATCCCTGTCATTAATCCTCTCTCCTGTTCCGTTGCAACCATCACAAGGATGATGCATTTGTTGAAACATACCAGGTCCAAACTGACTAACAGAGACCTTCATACCAGATCCTTTGCAACCGGAACACTTCATGGATGCCCCGGATTTTGATCCCTTACTGGCATAGGGAATATATAAACATCAGAATCAGACAAAATACATTTAGGAACACAAAGAAAGGCACGGCTATAACCACCAGCAAGAATATAGAACCAACACACTCACCCTTTGCATTTACTGCAAATCACATTACGCGATAACGAAAGCTTCTTTGAGGTACCCCTATATAAATCCTCCAGAGAGACATTTAGGGAATGCACAACATCCTCTCCTCTCTTTTGTCTCTGTCCTCTACCATTACCGCGACCTGGAATTAAAAAGGCCGTTAAATAATATATCTCCAATTGAACAATATAATAGCAATACATCACTTATACACACAGGGACATAACAGAAACAATACAACATGAACATTGAATATGCTATATGTCAACTCACCAGATGGGATTGCACCATCAAAGAAAGAGTGGAACATTTCAAAAGGGTCATGCATCTCCCCTGGACCCCCCATCCCTTCCTTGAGTCCATCTTCACCATATTGATCATATATCTCCCGCTTCTCTGGGTCACTCAGAACCTCATACGCCTGAGAAATCTCCTTAAACTGCAACAGAAAACCAATGTACCATGTATTTAACTAACCATTTGCCTAATGATCGGACTGACAGCTGCTTGACAATATCCATAAAACACAGACACAGTACTTGAATTCAATAAACTAGTCATAGTGAAATAACATATAACATGTAATTCAGAATTCGACTAGTGAATTACACACATGACAATACAGAGAGAAATCTCCTAAAACTGCAAGAAAGAAGCAATGCACATTATATTAACCTAACCACCTACCGTACAATCCAACATAATTACAGCCTGACAGTTCATCCAAAATTATGTGAAATCTACAGCAAGCATATAACACTTGCACATCAATTTAATTCCAAAATATAATTCTAACAACATACTTCAAATTAAAACTAGAAATTACTATTAATCTCACATTCCAGCCATCTACATAATTGCAAGGCATTACACAAACATGACACATAAATACACTTGTCATTCTAAAATTAACGTCTCTCTCTCTCATTCTCCCTCTCTCTTAAATCTCTCCCTCCCTCTCTCTCCTGCAATATCAAGAACACACACTCTCTCCCTCCCTCCTCTCTCTCTCTCTCTCTCTCTCAAATCTCCTCCCCACACACACATTATACATATAACAAACGTGCATGTATATCTGTGAATGTAACAATAACCACTCAAGAGATAAATGTATAATACCTTCTCAGAATCACCGCCTTTGTCTGGATGATTCTTGATAGCAGCCTTGCGATAAGCCTTTTTCAACTCATCTTGTGTAGCATTCTTTGAAACACCCAGAACGTCATAGTACTTTGTGTCGTTAACCCTCTTCGCGGCTCTTCCAAACATCTTCAAACCCTAATATTACGCCCAAATTCAAACCCGTAAAAGTACTTGTCGAAAAGTTTTGTTTAAACCACAGATACAGCTTACAAAACCTTTCGTGAGCGCGAAGTTTGGTTTGCGAGTATATAGGAGAAGAAAAGGAAATGGACGGCTTGGATTGAATTGGCTGGACGCATGAGATTAAATTCTAGACAGTTCTGTACATATACCAGACCTTCAGACTATTCCCGCTTCGATTTATATTTTTCGTCTCCCAGATGGCCAGATGTAGTATAACAAAAATTAAAAAAGGAATTAAATATTTAAATTTATATTTAAATATAGAGGTATAAAATTTTGATAAAACAATTGACGCTCAATACATGTACAAAAATAATTAATTTCTACAATAGAATCATTTCTAGTAATTTTGAACATTAAGGATATTTCTTGATTGTTTAATAATTTCTTGAAAAAAAAAGTGACACAATTATTTTGTATTTGATGTAAGCCTTGCGAATCACTCAATATACAATATAAATCTTTCTTAAGAAAAATTAACGAAACCTATAACAAAAAACATCAAAACACAAAATAACATCTAAAAAAATGACACGACCCTCGGTAACAAGATATTCAACAAAAACTTACAAAAAATTTAAAAAAATAAAAATTGGCACGAACCTTGATCACAAGATATTCAACAAAGATTTACCAAAAATAATCAATTTTGATTTATTGGAAAAACTAGACGAGAGAGGACAGAAGTTAATTAATGAAAGAAGAGATGAAAATCGAAGAGCGGAAAAATGAAGGCAACTAGAACCCGGTACTTCGAGAGTCAGACGCTTAAAATTGCAAACCCTCTCTCGAGTTTTTAGTAGAGCCCAAAAATATGTTTCAGCTCGAGCTCACATCATAAAACATCACGTATACACCTGGATACGAAGCCGTATTCGGGTCCAGGGTAATAAAAAACAGACGCTCAAGATTGGAGGAAACTGAGATTTCAGAAAGATGAAACACGTATAGCCAAGTCAGAGTAGACTTTTTATTACTTTTAAAGGAGCATTACAAACATAAAACAACCAGCGTCAAGTGGCCATATTATGCAAGGGCAAGCAACATTATCAGTAAAACACTCTGACACTCTACATTACACAGTCACGTCAGTAGTAACGTGAAGAAGCCTCATGAACTCGGTGGCCATGGAATTGACTTCTAGGCTCAAGTCCATAATCCCTATACCCGCCAGGAAATCGTGTACGCTCCCTGTAAGAATCGTAACGCTCAGTGCTGTAGCCTCGAAGTGATTCAGCACCAGGATGAGATATAGGGTAGCCATTAGGGTCACTATAACCCGTTCCACTGTCAGGGTAGTGGTCCAACACCATCTTCTGATACTGCTGTTGACGCACTTGAGTTTCCCTCTTAAGGAATTCATCTCTTCGAGTGGCGTGCCGAGCTCGTAGTGCACCAAGTTGTTCCAGATACTTAGAATTGATGTTGTTTATGCTCTGAAAAAACAGTCTCGCATTTTTACAAGGTTTAGAAAGTCAATTTACCAGATGACAGAAGTAAATTTATATGCATACATAATGTGCACCTATGTAGGAGATCGATCATTACTTGAACAATTAGATAGCAGTGGCATTCATCAATTTTTGAAAGGACCGTGTAATATTCCACCAACTTCAACAGATTTAAATCGAATAATTCAAATATAAATCTGAGGATCTATTCAGCTTTTATCTGTCCTCTGTATTGATAGTTTAACTTCCTCTCTTTTGTTTTTTTCCTTTTCTATTTATAACCTTCACTACACTTGTCTGGATTTAAATAATACGAGAGAATTTATAAATTTATAAATTGATAACCAACCTCCCTATGCCTAGCATTTTCAGCATCCTCTGCATCATTCTGTTCTTTGGCTAGTTTCGTGATTTCATCCAAAAATCTTTGTTGTAGACCCTCAAAGGTCTGCAACACGGGTTTATCCTCGTACCCAATATCCATATCTTCTTCACCGGGATTAGATCTTGGATCATTGTTGTCTTGTCTCTCTAGAAGCATTCTTGGATCTGATTTCCGGCCCTGGTGGTAGGATATAGGTGCATCAGCTGCTTGACCTATAACACAAGCAACCACACCCAAGTATATCCAGATTTTATTAGATATTAAGATAATTCATTAGTCGGCCCATATGTCATAAGGCATCAAGCTTGTAAGCATATTCGTTGTAAGACAATACCTTTAGCATGTTCAATAAATGTAATAATATGAAGTAGCGCACTTCAGCAATAGCGGTTAATTACTACTCAATTACTATATGAGTGTATTTCTTAAGGTCATATAAACTTTTTCAGCTATAAATATAGTTTATGCCTACAAATATGTTTACAAGAATCATGCAGCTTTGATTTCTGGTATGTGGAAGAGTTAATAGCACCCATAGGAGATATGCATTATATATATTAAGACTGCCATCTGTCTGCCTCCATCACGAAATAGAGTTTTGAATAATATCAGGTTGAGCTTCTAAAATTTTCGTCAAATCCGACCGAAAGGAAGATCCACGTCGATAGAAAAAGTTGGTTAAAAAGAATCAGTGGTTGACTATATGAGTGCAATGTACAACAACTATATTAGTGACTTATATGCACAGGCTGACAGAATTTCAAATCCAAAATGCTAGGAAGGAATAGTACATGTGGTAATTATTAACTTCAGTCCCTGAGTTGTCCAATAGAGTTATGACACCTTAGACCAAGCCATAACAACAATGCATCTCCTCTATGTTGTTATTACGGAATTGACGGGATTTATGGCAACAATGACATGAATCAGACAAAATCACATATAACAGGGCACCTTTATGACTTCAAGGGGGAGAAAGATAACGGTTACCGAAGTAGTGCATAAATATATATAGAGGGAGACACTGGCACACAGATATCAATTTCCTAAAAGATGGAGCCAAGTCAAAAGCTAATATGATATTAACAAAGAGATGAACAAAAGAAGGTAATAAGACTCACCTTCATTAAGCACATTGGACGATCCATCTCTTTCCCACCTCCAATTTCCATCAGCTATTGAAGCCTCATATGAATGTTCTTTCTCCGAGGTCAAGGATTCTGGCCGCCCTTGGTAATTATTAATTTTTTGTTCCATTCTACGGCCAGCTATATGTTGCATCTGCCCAGAAACATATGCATTCCCACCTGGATCTCCATACTGTCCTGGTCGTCTCATCTCTCTTCAGGAGTAACTCAGAAACAGACCTACAAAGGTAACATCAATGTAGAGATCAGAAAGAAAGAAAACAATAACATAAGCTAATATTGCATCCGAAACGTAGCGTCGCCTAACAAGAACAAAGGTTTGGAGAAATCCTCAGTACAGGATATACTTTATAAGCTACGGCAATTTACACACATCTGTTACAAATATTTTACCAATTTCCATAAATATTAGTTTTTTCAGATTATTATATATATATATATATATATATATATATATAATTATCTTGTAGTCAGCACCCCAAGCACCACACAATGGTGCAACTAATGCTGGAAGGATTAATATTGCTATATTTTATTAATGTTTTTCAGAAACATTACACTGCACTATCACATATATTTTCTAATTAAGAGGACACCTCCCACATTTTCTCGACTTGCCTGAAGATACTCAAGAGTCAAGATGCATTGTCTTACTATCGAAGTCTTACACCATTTCAAGCAGTGGAAGAGCCAGGTTTACGATTCCAGGATACTTGAAACGTAATATGCTAAGATTGAGAGATGTTCATGTCACCATGGCTAATCTACATATGCTTAAGTTATATTGCAAAGTATAAGAGTTGTATTTTTTCTTGCTTTGTATCAATAATCAGTCAGTTATAATATATATATACAACCTAAGCTAAATTTATAGATTGAGGACCTTGCAATACTCATGGCACAGTATGCAGTGCCAGTACACCCTGATTTGGCTAATTACATGCATACAGAACTTCAAAATACACACAGTATATAACTTAATATGCAACTGAAATCTCAGGCTATGCAACGTAAACTCCCCAGTTTCACGTGGCTCTGCCCCTAACTTCAATATTACTACTGGCTGTCATTCGGGTTTCCAAGGATAGTGTGAGAGAGGATCTCTCGTGATGGACCAACACTATAAATATATAAATATTTAAATGAAAAATATATTTAAAGACTGAAGCAAATCTTCAGCTTAACTCATAATATGTTAGAAGCTCTCCTAAGTGCAAGGCACATCTTCAGCAAATCAGCAGCCTGAGATCAGCCCATTAAGTGAGGTGTGAGCCTGAGCTTGAGAGGCAGAAACCAAGCGTGCTGCACCAATCTGCACAGGGCTTTTTCACTCTCAAGTAAACTAATCTCAGCCATTTACTTGACAAATAGAGGGAAGGGGAAGTCAGATATACAATTATTTGGCCAAGCAAGAAATAATGTGTGTACAAAACTAGATTCTGACATTGCTTCTTCATTGTTGTCTTTATGTGTAATTACCAAAGGTTTTTCTTTATTAATCTCAATTACTGAGCACATATGAATCTATACTCTGATAATTATAAGCACAAAAGCTACCACTATGCCAGAAAGGTACAGTCCTAGGGTTGCGAAAAAATTTGTTGCAGATAATTGTGGCCTTTGGATAGCAAATGAACAAATGTTTGAGCATTAAATTTCTTTTCCTGCGTGTGCCTCACCCTTGCACCATGTCTAAACCCCAAGCACGACTAGGTTCCAGTCACTTTATGCTTATAAAAACTATAAATATACTCCCTTTCTAAAATTATATTCTTGCTCAATATGTAGCTTAGTTAAAAGCCTGTAGAAAAATCCTGCTATAAGAGTTCAATCTTCCCGGAAATACGGAATGCATCAAGTAATTATCATTTCACCTGGAGCTCCTAGTAACTACCATCTGACTCTGACCTATTTTTCTAGGTTTGCCAACAACTGGAATGACATCATACGCCGCCATCCAAAAGAAGATAAAAGTTGGGGGATGCCTCGTCTAAAGATGTATATTCATTAAGATCATCCATGGAAAAACTTTAAATGAACAACACGTCACTGTTGTAACATAAACAACAAAAGGCTTCCACATTCAACATCCCAGTTGGAGTTTCATCTCACACAATCTCCTAAAACTCTAATACACTCTGCTTCCTCTCCAAAACCAGGAATCCTCAACATCCCTAGACCATAGGACCCAATAGAGTATCAATGATTCAACAAATACGACCAGAAACTATTGCCACTTTGCAATTCCAATCACCAAACTCTGATGAAATCATCAACTTGACATTATTCACAACTTATAAGGTAATCTCACTTATTTTGACATCCTTCAGAGTTAAAGGGCACCTCAAACACACCAAAAAACCTCAAACTGATCGAAACACACGGTTTATTAAGGTCAATGATACATTGTTATGTACTATATAACTACTACTAGCCCCAAAACATATTAAACACTACAGTCACACTTGAATGTGCTGCCAACAACTTATAAACATCCAAACAGAAACGCGGAAAGTTCAAATAAAAAAATAAGGAGGTCGTAAACCATGTTTTGTGTCACCAAATTACAATCTGCACACTATTTAGCTTAACATTTGGGACAATAAGCTCTTAAACAAACGTAGCCCTCAATTCCTAATAAGAACAATTCACTTGATTCGCCACAGAATTTTTTATTATTAATAGGTGACCAACATATATATATATATACATATACAGATTTTCTGAATTAACTAAACACCACTCAAAAAAACAAAGATTTAAGAATTACATGTTATGGCGTATGTAGATAAAGATGCAACGTTAGTTGTAAAGCTATCGAAGATCTTCTGATATTTGCGGAAAAGAATATTAAGCTAAAAATAAAATAAATAGAGGGAGAATAAGAAAATGTTGAAGTGAAATGAATACCTGTACCAGAGGTTGAAGGAGCTGTGTGTGGGGGTGGGAGAGAGAGAGAGGGATTTGAATTTAACAATTAATTAATTGAGTGAAGAAAACTGGGGAAGAGAATGGATTAATAATCTGGGCCAGGTCTCAGGTGGTCTGCTTATTTGATTCAACATTTCTTTCTGGACTCTGATTGCGGACTCTTTTGTTTCGTTTTATTCGAGTAAATTATTTATTTTAAGATGAGTTATATATTTTTTAAAAATATTTATGTATTTCTTAATAATAAATGAAACCAATTTTTTAAAATATTCGCAATAAATATCTTGTTTTCCAAATAAATCTTATTTGACAACATGAACAATATACGTATTGACATATTTTTGGAAGAATGACGGGTTCTCATTTCCGTAAACTAGAATAATCACAAAATAAGAAATTAATATTTGATTTTTTGTATCAAAAAATATATATACAATTTTCTAACATAGGTCTAATATCTGGGAAAAAAAACATAGGTCTAATATTACTAGTAGTAATATATCTCAGCATTATATAATCGGACACTGGAAACTAAACTATTACGTACTTTCTACTCTTTGAAATCCATATTCCACATTGCACTCTTTGAGCTCCACTGATAAGGTACCACGCTACAATGCTCGCTACAGAAACCCTCAACAGTGCCCGCCTCCGCTACAGTGCGTGGGGATCCCGAAATCAAAACTCATCATTATAAAGTACAAGGCGAACAGGATAATAAGCATGCACAAATCCCAGAAGGACAGAAGAAAGGACAGTAGTCGCACCATAGCAGACGCCCATGCTGGGGAGTGTCCATAAGCCCGCACCCGCCACTGTAGCAACAGTGGCGGCCAAGGGCCTATATAAGGAACTCCCCAGCCAAAGTAGGAGGTAAGTGCAATTTCTCTCAAGAAAACCCTCTCTCTAAAAAGCACACCATACTTTAGAGTGAAAAACTCTCTGATTTCCCTAAACTTGTCAAGCATATTCCGATCACTGATTATCACGCCGGAGGCGCTTCACGGGACACACCCCCCGTGCTGCGTTGTTTAGCAGGTTAGGTCGCAACCTGAGCTCTCCGGAACAATGCATTGGAACCCCCGACGAGAAAAGGAGTTATCATCCACCAACTTACACAGTTAGTTAATACAGGATTCATTTCTACCAAGAGCAAGTCCTTTCTCCAAGGCCACGAGTATCCGGTAAACATAACCCTGAAAGGAAGGTATTCAAGTATGCACACAATACAATACAAAATCGCAAACTAAAAGTGGTTCAAGAATCACATACAACTGCACCAATAAAAGTGTTTCATTGAATTTTTAAGGATCACTTACAAAATCCATGTTTTTCAGGATTACATACATTGTCATATACAACTACATTTATTTTGTCAGTTTAAAATTTTGGTACAGAAAATAATAACGTGAATGTTGTTTAGAGTCTGTATTAGGAAGTGGCATCTGAGTATAAATTTTGTACTAATCTTATACAATTTGAAACTATTGTCATTCCAGTGGTCTGACAAATGCAGGTGTATCACAAACAGATGCAAATAGTTGTTTATAAGGTTGCTGACTTTAAATTCTAGATGAGTTTCCTAGCATTGAAAGGAACGAGTATGTATTGAACACTAAAGCTTGCCGTAAGGACAAAATGTATTCAAAGCACATGGCTTTGTCCTAAAACAAATTTAGCAAACATGAAAATGAAAGCCGAGTTGAAACTACCGATGCTAAAAAAATGTATATCATTCAAGGAAAGTAATTAAGTAAGAATCACAGAGAATAGCATTAACTGAACAATATATTTTTGGATTGCAATAACTGGGGTCTTGCAAATACCATCGGGTTTTGGTAGGCACAGATGCAGACTCTTTGAGAGAGAACGTTGTGCAGATGAATGAGGGTAGAACGTTGTGCAGATGAATGAGGGTAGACAAAATTAACATTTAAAACAACCTCCGTTATTCTGTCCGGTATTCACTGATAGATTATAGCCTAAAAGTAGATGGGGTCTTAATCAGGCACGCGGGCCTTAAAGCGGATAGTGTAATTAAAACCATCAACAGTAATCTTGTATGCATGGACCAAACCAACATATTCATACTTAGTACACTCGATAGTATTATAGCGATTGAGAGCCAACTTGATAATAGTGGGAATGGGAAACTCCTGGTTATGGAGTACAGAGCCTTCGTCACGTCTGTAGTAGATCTTTTTAGGTACCTTGACTCTGGTATAAGTAATCTTCTTATCACTGACTACAAAATCACAACCCCAATCATCTTCTTCACGTTCACCATCAAATAAAACCTCCTCCTCCGACTCTTTTATCTCCTCCTTGTATCTATCAAAATGAGTATAAACCGACTAATACAGAGGAATTGGCTTCTTCTAAACATAATAGGCTCTAATTTCATATTACATACATTGTAGATAGAGTAACCAAAAGATGTAGCAATCCCAGCGAATAACATTAATAAAAGATCATGGTTTTCGCTTATGATAGCAGTTGCCCTCCAAATATCATCAAGTTATACCAAATAAAAGGCCATTTGCTGGCATCAGCTGCAAATTAAAAGAAAAAGGAAGCTTAAAAGGCACATGTATCAATCTATCTATTATCTATTATATATATAATACTTCAACATGAGTTTTGGTGAGCCAATTTAATCATTAATAGCTTCATTAATATCTACACTAATAATTATTTCATTTGATTTATTACACATTATTAATTACTAATAACTACATATCTAATATCTGTCATTGATTGTCTCTAATTATTATGTCTTAATTAATACTCCCTTTGTCCCATTTAATTCTATACGTTTATTTTCAACTGCTTGATACGCATTTCAATACTCTTATAAATATAGTTCCGTAACTTTGTTTTGAGGATTTTTTTTCCTAAATAAAAATTTAACATCCAAACTTTAATTCAGAAAAAGAAATTTTTTTAAAAAAATAACTACACTTTGCAGGAGCATTAAAGGCCGTGTCACGTTCGCGTCTGCGTCCCTCAATGTATACTTAAAAGTGTGCCCAAAGTCAAAGCACTTAAAAATGTGCCCAAAGTCAAAACGTCAAATTAAAAAACAGAAGGAGTAATTCATTTATTATTAGATCATCTTATCAATCATTATACATTATTAACTACTAATTTAATATATGTTATTGATTATATCCCAAACTTTAATTTAGAAAAAGAAAATTTGTAAAAAAAATTTACACAACTACATTTTGCAGGAGCATTATAGTTCTTGCCGCGTTCGGGTCCGCGTCCCTCAATGCATAACTATCAGGGGACGGAGGGAGTATGTAGCAAATACTAATAATCCATCTGTTTTTTTTATTTGACGTTTTGACTTTTGGCACACTTCTTTAGATGAGTTGACTGGGTAGTTGAAATTATTATTTTTGAATTATTTTTTTGTGAATAAAAATTTTAGTTATATATTTTTATTCTGAGAAAGAAAATTAAAAAATACTAATAATCCCTTTGTTTTTTATTTGACATTTTCACTTTTGGCACACTTCTTTAGATGATTGACCGAGTAGTAAAAGTTATTATTTTTAAGTTATTTTTTTGTGAATAAAAGTTTTAGTTATATATTTTAATTAAGAGGAAAAAAATTTAAAAAAATTATATTTCTAACTACCTGGTCAAAGCACTTAAAAGTGTGCGCCCAAAGTCAAAGTGTCAAATAAAAAAACAGAGGGAGTAATTTATTTATCATTAGATCATATTATCAATCATTATACATTATTAACTACTAATTTAATATATGTCATTGATTATATCCCAAATTTTAATTTAGAAAAAGAAAATTTGTAAAAACAATTTAAACAACTACACTTTGCAGGAGCATTATAGTCCTTGCCGCGTTCGGGTTCACGTCCCTCAATGTATAACTATCAGGGGACGGAGGGAGTATGTAGCAAATACTAATAATCCATCTGTTTTTTTTATTTGACGTTTTGACTTTTGGCACACTTCTTTAGATGAGGTGACCGGGTAGTAAAATTTATTATTTTTGGATTATTTTTTTGTGAATAAAAGTTTTAGTTATATATATTTATTCTGAGAAAGAAAATTTAAAAAAATACTAATAATCCCTCTGTTTTTTTATTTGACATTTTGACTTTTGGCACACTTCTTTAGATGATTGACCGAGTAGGAAAAGTTATTATTTTTAAGTTTTTTTTTGTGAATAAAAGTTTTAGTTATATATTTTAAGAAAAGAAATTTAAAATAATAATATTTCTAACTACTTGGTCAAAACACTTAAAAGTGTACCCAAAGTTAAAGCGTCAAATAAAAAATAGAATATTTCTAACTACCTGGTCAAAGAACTTAAAAGTGTGTGCCCAAATTCAAAAAATCGAATAAAAAAACAGAGAGAGTAATTTATTTATCATTATATCATCTCATCAACCATTATACATTACTCCCTCCGTCCCGCTAATATTGGCCATCAATCAAATTCCATGTTTTATTCAATCATCATCAGTTATCCAAAAGTTACTAAATATATATTTTATTTTTCAATTTTACCCTCAATAATTTTAAGATCTTCAAATATACATAATCACTCTAAATTAGGAAAGATATTAGAGATCATAGCTGGCAATATTGATCTATTTTTACTACGTCTAATTTGTTCAAAATATCCTAAACTAGGCCAAATAATTAATGAAATCTCTATAGAATATTGGCGGTAAAACAATTTGCGCCAAAGTGGAGTACTCTTATCTTTCACTGGACAACAGAGAGGGAAAAGTTCCCTCCATATTTTCACATTAATTCATTATATAGTCTGTATCATACGAGTACTTGCTGATTTTTTAGTGAAGTAGTACTCCATTTTCAGTAAATATTTCAATGGAGGCAAACTCAAACACTACTAGATCAAGGAGGGAAAAAAATTTAACAAGCAAAGAGAAGCAGGTAATTTATGAGTTTTTATTAAAAAAAAGTGTTGACGGACGTACTGGTCAGGGTTCGGTTAAAGAAGTTGCCACCATGTTTTCAATATCACCACGTACAATAAGACGAATTTGGCAACAATCGAGATTGCAAATGATGAATGGAAATACGGTTGATTTATCAACCAAAAATGCTGGAAAGGTTGGCAGAAAATGTGTGCATGTTAGCCCAAGAAAAATTAAACAAGTTCCTCTAAATCGTCGTTCCACTGTTCGATCTCTGGCAAAAGCTATCAGCGTGTCAAAGACCACTGTTCACAGGAGAGTGCAGGAAGGATTAATTCGTCCACATACGAATGCGGTTAAACCCACTTTGACTGAGGACAATAAAAGAACAAGGTTAGAATTTTGTCTATCTCAAATTGATCCCGATACTTTATTATTTTCCGACATGTTTAATGTTGTTCACATTGATGAAAAGTGGTTTTACATGTGTAAAACCACTACCAAATATTATCTTGTTCACGATGAGCCTGAGCCGACACGACGCGTTAAAAGTAAGCGATTCATTACTAAAGCAATGTTTCTTGCTGCTGTTGCTCGACCTCGGAATGGTTTTTCTGGAAAAATTGGTATTTTTCCATTTACTTTCATTGAACCGGCTAAGCGAAATAGCAAAAATCGTGTTGCTGGAACTATGGTGACAAAAGTTGATGAATCCATTACTAAGGAAAAGGTTAAATCTTGTTTGATTGAGAAGGTTATACCAGCGATCCATGCTAAGTGGCCACAGGGTATGCGTACAATAATTATCCAGCAAGATAATGCAAAGCCTCATATTGATTGTAACAATGCTGAGTTTATGCAAGCTGCTTCGAAAGATGGGTTTGATATCCGTCTTATATGCCAGCCCCCTAATAGTCCAGATTTAAATGTTTTAGATCTTGGATTTTTTCGATCTATTCAAGATTTGCAGCATGAAAAAGCACCCACCACAATTGAGGAGTTAGTGGCTGCGGTTAAACAATCTTTTGATGAATATCCAGTTGAAAAACTTAACAGAGTATTTCTGACTCAACAAACGTGTATGAAGGAGATTATGAAATTCAAAGGGGACAATGATTATAAAATTCCACATATGGGTAAAGATAGACTTGAACGTGAAGGCACACTTCCTTTACAAATAAGATGTGAATCTGATCTTGTGAATGATGTTGTTGCGTATCTTGAAGAACAAGAGCAGTGACTTTTTTTAAAATAAAACTAGAGTTTTCAAGAGAATAAATTGTGTAGGACTTCAATTCTAGACACATTTACTTGTCATTGTTGCTCTGTTTTAGCAGTATTTTTTCTGAAATGAGAAACTCTATTTTTTAACGCATTGCTCAGTACTTTAATGCTTTATGTTTTTCTTGCTCAGTATCATCATCATGTGCAGAAGCTAATTACTAAATGGTGAGCTCAGCTTTTGTTAGGTGTTTGTCAAAATTGTTGGTTTAATGTTATCTAGTTCACGTGGAGAAAGATCATAGTAATATGCATACTTTTCAGTTTTCATATACTCTGGAATAAAGATATGCTGAGAGGTTTACTACACATGCAAAGTCCTGGCCAACTACCACTTTGTGACTGATAAAAGGATAAAGAAAAGAGCATCGCAAAAAAAAAGGATAAAGAAAAGAGGATGGCTTGAATGTTCAGGTGGAGTAACTTAAGCACCATTACGAGGAGGTTGTGTGTCAAAGATTATGAGTTTCGTACCAAGAATATTAAACCTCAACTTGAGTATTGTATATTTTTCCTTTTATACATGGTTAAAGAGCCAAGGGTAGGTTAGGAAAACAAACTTTCAGTTTACCATAATTAAGAAAAGTGGCCAAAAGTTTTGGGACAAGATTTTATGGAAAGGAGGCCAATAATAGAGGGACAGAGGGAGTATTAACTACTAATAACTACATATTTAATATATGTTATTAATTATATCTAATTATTATATCCTCATTAATCTCTCTGTCCTAAAATAAGTGTCACTTTGACTTTTTTCACGTAATTTAAGGTGCATAAAAAACATACTTCGACATATTATTTTTGAAATTTTCTTTTTCTGAATAAAAGTTTAACATCTATATTTTTATTCAGAAAAAGAAAATTTGAAAAATAATGTGTAGAAGTTTTTTTTTACATTTAAAATTACGTGAAAAAAGTCAAAGCGACACTTATTTTGGGATAGATGGAGTATCTAACAAATACTAACAATAGTAATTCATTTATCATTTCATCATACATTGATAATTACTAATAAATACATGAATAATATTTATTAATAATAATATCTAATACATTATTATAAAATAATACTTTTGAATGAATGTGTCCTTAAAATATTTGTAAAATACTCATAAATATCATTCATTTCGTCAATCATTATACATTATTAATTACGAATAACTACATATTCAAAATAAAAATATTCTTTGCGAGGAATTCACCAAGTTAATACACTCACAACACAACAAAGAGTGAACCAATATACGGTTAGGCAATTCGAGTTACAGGTTGTGATTATCAAAGAATTAATTTTAGGCAACTCGAGTTATATGTTATGATTAGTAATAATTTATCTAATTCATCAAACTAATGCACTCATATCAAAGAGTGAACCAATATACGGTAGTTAAAGACAACTCAAGTTACATGTTTTGATTAATAAAGAATTGATCTAATGAGTTAAACAACTCGAGTTATATGTTATGATTAGTAAAGAATTTATCTAATGTAGTTATCGTATTTCTTGATAGATTAAGTTACTGTGTCTTGCCAAAAAGACTATGCACACATAATATTACAATAATGGGTAATTGTTTTATGAATTTCCATATGCTTGAATGTTAAGGGTTTCATGCATGAATGTTAAGGGTTCTGATCATGTTAATTTGATTTAGTTACGATTAAGACAACTCGAATTATATGTTATGATTAGTAAAGAATTGATCTAAAGTAGTTAGGCAACTCAAGTGATATGTTATGATTACTAAAGAATTTATCTAATTCATCAAGCTAAGGCACTCAAATCAAAGAATGAACCAATATACGATCGTTAAAGGCATTTCGAGTTATATCTTGTGATTACTAAAGAATTGATATGATGTAGTTAGGCAACTGTAGTTATTTTTAATGATTAGTAAAAAATTGATATAAAGTAGTTATCATATTTCTTAATAGATTAAACAAGTTATCTTGTTAAAAGGACTATGCACACATATTTACAATAATGGATAACTGTTCCATGAATTTTCATATGCATGAATGTTAAGGGTTGCATGCATGAATGTTAAGGGTTCTGATCATGCTGATTTGATTTAGTGTAGTTGGAGTTTAGTTGTCGATAAGATTATTTCACAGTATAGTATATAATATCATCAGTTCTTCGCTAATTTTCTTTTGGAGGCATCATCCAAGCAACTGGTTTGTGGTGATTTTTTTTAATCCACTTTGATAGATGTTTTTTTGGCTGTTTCTGCATTACATTTTCAAAACATACAAAAAAACTGTATAAACTCAAATATAGAAATGTTTAGAGTATGCCCGTGCCTCACACAGGCTATAAAGCTAGTTAACAGTGTAGAGAAATCAGATGCCGCGAAAAATAAATCCCATATACCTGCAACAATGAGGTTACTTGCAGTATATGTAAACCTTTATAGTTGAAAGGAGTGATTTCAGAAGGAAGAATAAAAAAACAAAGCTATAGTTGTATGGGCTGGAAAGAGAAACAGAAGGTATTACACATGCAGCAAAATATAGTTATTTCGAAACATAAGTGGAGGGTACACAATAGAGTTGAGTATTGTACATGGAAAAAAGCTACTCCCTCCGTCCCCCTGAGTAGTATACATTGGGGGACGGGGACGCAGCATGGACTTTAATGCTCCTGTAAAGTGTAGTTGTGTAATTTATTTTTAAAATTTTCTTTTTCTGAATTAAAGTTTGGATGTTATATTTTTATTCATAAAAAGAAAATCTCAAAAATAAGTTATGTAACTATATTTTATAAGAGCATTGAAATGCGTGTCGAGCAGTTGAAAAGAAACGTATACAATTAAATGGGACAGAGGGAGTATTAAATTGCGATATATAGAATATACCATATTACTAAAATTAAGGATCAACAAACAAGTATAAAATTATATGTAAAGGAAGGGTTATAACTCACTCAAACCACCATGAAACACAATCAGTAATTGGAAGTTGAAGTAGGAAAGTGCATAAGAAAACTAAAGGGAAAACAAAATTAACAGGGAGGCAGAGGGTAGACAGATTGAATCCATACAGGAACAACATTTGTGATTCTGTATTAAATTCCCTGAGACATGTCAGCTTGAAAGTTAATGGTATCTTGACCAAGAGCAGCCGCTTTAAAACAAATCCAAAAACGCCAACGACCAAAAAATTGCATGTATGCCTTGACCAAACCAACAAATTCATAGTTCTGGTTTTTTCAAGTACAATTATTTTAAAAAAGTTTCAAGTACAGTACATGAATTAGTATCATCCATCCGCTTTAGGAATTCTAAATTAGACTAAATAAGAATACGCAGAATATAAGTCTGTAAAAGGGTTAATTACCTAATTCATAACTGAAGTCCTTCTCAGCTTGCAAGTCGTCCTTAGTTTGCAGTTACAGGAAAAGAGAAGCGGGCGGGCGAAGCTGCTTTTGCGGGGGTACATTAGATACTGGGCAGGCAGATTCAAAAAATTTGCAATATGGATTATTACAATAATAATTCCTTTCAATTAAATCACTAAACATAAATCAACTTGTATAATCATTAACTGTTAGTTGACTTTTAATGGTCCTCTGCCAACTATTGTCACATGTTATTACACATATTTTTTTTAATCAAAATTAAATTAAAAAAGATTCTGACTCAAAAATTCTTGACCCGTTCCATAATATTATAACTCGACTGAACAAATCAAAATCAACCTCATGATTATCCATAAATACATCAGTATATATATAATCGATAAATATAGATTAAGAAACCATCGGAGACGAAAGTTCAAAATCCATCTTCTAGTCATGTTAATTAAAACTCTATGTAAGCCTTTAATGTCAATCAGCCACATGAATCTTCTGCTCCATCAACAATTGTGCTACCCTCCTTCTCTTTATCCTCTTATTAATCTCCCTGAAAGGAATCTTCTCATCTTCCTTTCTCAATGTCTGATTCCTCTGCCTCTTAACCATCATCTCCTTCTTCATCACCATCAATTTTGCACCATCACCCTCAGTCATATCACCAACACCCTCCGCCTCTATCGACTTTGCACTAAATAAAAGAAAAATGAAGCTTAAAAGGCACATGTATCAATTAACAGTGTAGAGAAATAAATCCCCTATTCCTACAACAATGAGGTTACTTGCAGTATGTGAAAACCTTTTTAGTTGAAGAGGGTGATTTCAGAAGGAAGAATTTAAAAACCTAGGCTACAGTTGTATGCGCGGGAAAGAGAGAAAGAAGGAATGTAACATGCAGCTAAATATATTTATTCAACATACAAGTGGAGGGTACACAATAGAGTAGAGAATTTTACAGGGGAAAAAGCTGTAGGACTGATGGAAGATTCAGGCGTGGTAAAATTGTGATATATAAAATATACCATATTACTAGAATTAAGGATCAACAAACAAATATAAAATTAGTTGCTAAAGGAAGGGTTACAACTCACTCAAACCACCACGCAAAACAACCAGTAATTGGAAGTTAAAGTAGGAAAGTGCAAAAGAAGAATAAAGGGAAACAAAGTTACGAGGGAGGCAGAGGGTAGACAGATTGAATCCATACAGGAACAACATTTGTGCTTCTGCATCGCATTCTCTGAGACATGTCAGCTTGAAAGTTAATGGCTTCTTGACCAAGAGCAGCCGCTTTAAAACGAATCCAGAAACGCGAATGACCAAAAAATTGCATGTATGCCTTGACCAAACCAACAAATTCATAGTGTGTACGAGTATAATGGACCTGACTTCAAAATAAATTCGGCCGACTATAACAAATCTGGCTAAGACAAAAACATGTCATGAAATATCGCGACCTGATCTAAGAAGTATTCCAAGCAAAATTTATGAAACAAATACAAATCCATGATTTCGATAACCTAACAAATCTATACAACCTTAAAATTAGAAGAACAAAATCATAAAATGATTTCTATGAAGTAGATATGCTATCATAATATATACAAAACAAACAACTTAAGCAATAAAACACACAACCACCATTAATCTTTGACCACAACAAGATAATCGAGAAAAAAACGTACCTTTTTAAATTGACAGGGACATCTTGGTCACATATATTATTGAGAGAATAAACTTTGCAAATCCAAAAATTTAAGTCCATAAAATCGCCAATAACAAACCGCGATGTTTCTTTCCTCATGCACCTTCACTGTACCCTTCAATATCCATACCATCCAAGAGCTGTTTTATTTTTCGTGCCTGGTTGAGATGAAACCTCAACACCTCTCTGGCGATAGCTGATAGCTCTTTGATTCGTGAATACAAGACGAATATTTTGTAATTTAATATTATTACCGAAAGGATCACCAAATGTGTGCGGAGAGAGAGAGGAGGGATGATCCACTACTTTAAAAATTAGTATTACCCATCTGTCCATTTTTAGTTTTCATATTTGTAAAAAACACACATATTAAGAAAAATTAAACGTAGTGAATTGTTTTCATATATGTCCTTATTTATTTATTTTTACCACATCTGCAACTGCTAGCAACCATATATGCAACCACAAATGCAACTTTGAAAAAAATCTATTGAAAATTATAAATAGTTGCATAATAAGTTGCAAGTGGTTGCAAATGACGAAAATAGTACCCCTGCGGAGCCTATACTAATAACACAAAATCAACCACAAAAGCAACTACAAAAATCAAAATCAACAACCACGACCAACTAACAATCAATACTCTTAACCAATCGACACAATCACACTACAATCATATACACACAATTATATAGATACACCTATATGATACCTTAAGCTTAGTTTCGTTTTCGATTTCTCTAATTGAAATTTTGACAAGAGAGAGAATGAGAAGAGAGACAACAACTAGAAATAATGAGGGAGCACAGATCTAGAGAGGGAAAAGTGAGAGAGAGAAAGAGATAGAGAGCGAGGAGAGGGGGAAAGAGATTAGCGCGAGAGGTAAAGGAGAGAAGGAGAGAGAGACTGAAATATTGTGGCCAAGAGAGAGACGAGATGCTACTGAGATGGGACACGAGATGCTGCTCATATGTTTGCAAATCTTTTAACCCTCTCTTTTCAAAAAACGTAAAGTTGCAAGAATTTGAAGGATACAGTTTTTTTGAAATTAAAATGTTAAAAAACTGTATATTCATTAATTTCCCTATTTTTTTTTGCAAAACGGTTGGAGACTTTTTTAAACCTTGCTACTTTTATGTTTTTAAAAATAAATTCGACGTTCAATTTCCCAAAGAGACATGCAAATTCGAAAATACAGGGAAAGAGAGAGAAAAGAGATTAGTCCACCTGGAGGCAGTGTTTGGCTTTCATCCTTTTCTCCTCATTTTCTTCTTCTCGACCCCCTGAAACTTTACAAAACACCCTCACAAAGTATAAAACAATTCTAAAATACACACACATATACATACAAACACACAGACATAGATTCTCCCTAATTAATCTTCATTTCAGCTCAAATTCTCCCCAATTTCACTGCAATTAACCAATCGATTTGACCCTAGGGTTCCTAATTTATCGAATTTTCATTTCAATTTCATGCGATTTGTGTAAATTCATCTCTCCGATCTCGATAATTTAGGGTTTCACGTTATGGATGTTGACACCGATCAGGACACGGCGATCCCAAACAAAACTAGTCCCGAACAATCTCAGCCGCACGATGAAGATGACAAAACCTCATTGGGATCTGTGTCGCCAGCTCAGCCTCAATCACCGAATTCGTTACAATCTCAACAACCTGGTGCTCCGGGGCCCAGACACGCGCCTACGTATTCGGTTGTCAATGCGATTTTGGAGAAGAAAGAGGATGGACCGGGGCCGCGGTGTGGACACACGTTGACAGCTGTCGCGGCGGTTGGGGAGGAAGGGAGTCCCGGCTATATTGGACCTAGGTTGATTTTGTTCGGGGGTGCTACTGCTCTTGAAGGGAATGCTGGTGGTGGTTCTGGCACTCCTACGTCTGCGGGAAGTGCTGGGATAAGTATGTTGTGGTTTTAAATCAATTGAATTTTTCCCAGTTTGTTTGCCTAATTTGCGGTTTGGGAGTTTGAATGTGTTTGTTTGCTTGCACGTGTACATTGTTTATATTGTGAAATTGTCGTTGCAGAAATGTAGGTTGTCTAGTTATGTTTTAATGTGGATTGTTTGATTTAATGACATGTTTTTATACTTACTGGTTATAAATTGTGATATTAAAATTCATCTTGAATTTATTGAGTTAATTAAGCTTTGCATTAACAATTTGTTTGTTGTCGGTTTGCGGAAGATATTAGTTTTTATTTTGCTATGTCCGGAGAGTATTGGATATGCTGCATTTTTGAATGAGCTGTTATGAGGTGGTAAATTACATCGTTTTGATTTTTAGAGGACTTTTGAAATTTTGATGTGGCTGAAGCTGCTTAGCTAATTTAAAGTTGTTTGTCATGGCTGTTTTGTTTGTATTTGTCTACATGTATTCAACTGTGTGGTGTCGCTATTGGACACGACAAAAAAGTTGATGAAAGATTGATCATGTCATTTGATATCATCTAGTCATTTACCTCAACTACTTGTAAGGTTTTATATATATAAATTTATATTTTTAATTCCAATCAAGATTTAGTCCAATGTCTATTATATAGTTGCTCTTTTTCTTGTCATTATGCTAAAATTACATTTCAGTTCAGTCTATTTTTATTGATGTTCATTTATGTTGTAACGATATTGGCTGTGCTAGAACAGGATATTAAAATTATCAATACACTTTAAGGTTTTTATTGTTCCCTTTGCAGAGGTTTTCCGTGTTTGATAAAAAACCTACTATTTATAGTTGCGTGATGTGATTAGTATGCTTCCCTCAGCTGTTTTGTTATCCTCTAGCTAAGATTTTTGACATTTAGTAGCTCCCTTGGGCTGATCACCAGTTACCGACTGAGTTGATTTTGTTGGAGCATCAAAAATTACAGATGTCAATTAGGTTTCATTTAATTGCCCTAGGGGAGTAGGGGATACCGCAGTTGGGTAAAACAGAGAAAAATGAGCTGTTTGAATTAAAAAAAAAGATGTAATTGCTATAGTTATCTTATCTATTTACAAACCCCGGTGGCAAGTTATCTTATTATTAAGAACCTTACGTGTGTCTTCTAAGTTCGAAGTTCCATCACAATTTTGCTTTGTGTATATATATTATTGAGGACTTTGTCCAAGGAGGAAAACTAATTTGTGTTCATCTGAACTGATGGAACATCATTGAAACCTTAAACTTGTTACTATATTTGTTTGTACACTACCCCTATTCATCCTTAAATATAAGGCATTTGTTAGTTGTCCACATGAAGGCTTTCATCTTGTTAATTTTATGGACCTTCATAAGTGAGATGCTTATGTTTAATAGGCCATTCTAAAAAGTAAGCTACTTATATGTAATTGTGGTATATTTCAGTAGCTGCCAATATTTGTTAATTTACAGTAGAGCCTTGTTTACAAAATATTATATTGTTTAGCACAAATTGGTTGCGGGATGTGCTCCATAATAAGAAACATTATTTAATTTTGATGAAAAATAATATGCTTTGCCTTTTATAGTATATTGTTAAACAGGCTGTTATGTTGGAAGTATACTAATTCCGAGTCTACCATTTTTGGTTTGTTTGGTAACAGGATTAGCTGGTGCAACATCTGACGTTCACTGTTATGATGTTCTCACTAACAAATGGTCTAGGTAAGTTTCTCCGGGAGCCTTTGCTCTTTTGTGTTTATTCCCTAGCCATTATATGATTGGTAAGTTTTAGTAAAAATAGCCGTCATTTTGATAATGAGCTGTGACAAAAATTGTAGGATCACTCCATTCGGAGAACCACCCACGCCAAGGGCTGCTCATGTGGCAACTGCTGTGGGTACTATGGTAGTGATTCAGGTTTGTAAAGAGCTTGCTTTTTTTTTGAAGCTTATCTGCTTGCATAGGCTGTTGTCTTTTAAGCATCAGTTCTCTTTTTTATGCAGGGTGGAATTGGTCCAGCTGGGTTGTCTGCGGAGGATCTCCATGTTCTTGACCTGACTCAGCCAAGGCCACGATGGCATAGGTAAAATTATAAATGAGTGATTATCTATACATGAGTATGTAGCATATTCATTATATTTAAGAAAGAATGGAAGGTTTTATGTATATCTCTGATGCATGTATATGTTGCATATTTAAAACAAATAATTGGCATACCTGTTTGTTAAATGTTTTTATTTTAGAGTGGTGGTTCAAGGCCCAGGTCCTGGGCCTCGTTATGGGCATGTCATGGCTCTGGTTGGGCAACGATATCTGATGGCAATTGGCGGGAATGATGGTTAGGCTCTGTCCTGTTTCCTGCTTTTATCGTAATATTGTACCTTGATAAATGCTAAAACAGACGATAATGGGGAAATTGTTGACAGCAAAGCGACCTCTTGCTGACGTATGGGCCCTGGATACAGCTGCCAAGCCATATGAATGGCGGAAATTGGAACCTGAAGGGGAAGGTCCACCTCCATGCATGTAAATAACCTATTTTTAATTCATGTTTTGCAAAAGAATATCCATTAGAAAAACAATTTTTGTCAACTAGAACAAGTCCAGCAATTTCCTTGTCTGTTTTGTTATAAATATAGTACTCCCTCTGTCCCCCTAGGTTCTTTACCTTGGGGGACGGGGGCTTGGCATGCATTTGTAAGACTCCTATAAAGTATTTTTTTTCGAATAAAATTTAATGTTAAAAATATTTATACAAAAAAATAAAAATTTTAATTTAAGTTATGAAACTATATTTTGTATGCACCTTAAAATACGTGCCAAGCAATGCAGAAAAACTGTAAAGAAAGAGAGGGATGGAGGGAGTAAAAAATAGGACTCCTAGTGATTTGGGGTATTATTTTGTAAAATTGACTCCAACAACATTCCTAATCCTTGTTCTATATTATCAAAACAATATTTACGAACTAGCAAGTGGGAACTTGTGGGGAATAGAAGTGTAGAAAAGGAGGGGAAGTAAATTTTTTATTGATAAAAATAAAACAATGAATGCATTGTGGTTCCTTAAAAATAAGGAATGAGATGAATATCTTAACTTCTCAAGGAATCACTAGGATTTAGTTGGAGCACAATTTTGTGCTAAATTCCCTGAATTCGAAGGTTATAGTCCTAGTGCCAACTCTTTTCTTACTCTAAGCTGCATAGTAATGCAATACTTGCTTTGAATGTCAGTAAGAAACAACAGAACATAAAATTAGGGGTACACGGTGTTTTGGACAAACCTGATTTTAAAACCAAGTGGTTGTAACAGCTATGACTGACTTGGTGAAAATTTTCTGGATACTTATCAGCCACTTCTGTGTACTAGGTATGCTACTGCAAGTGCACGCTCTGATGGACTTTTGCTGCTTTGTGGAGGGAGGGATGCTAACAGTGTGGTAAGAGTTGTACTTTTTTTCTTATTTGTTTTTAGTAGTTTACAAGTTTGTTCAGTGATGCCTGTTTGCAGTTCTCTGTCATTTTGATAATATATTCTCCCTTCCGATATTGGTTTTAGCTGTATATTTGGAATGAGGGGCAATTTAGACTTTCATTTCTTCCATCTTCTTAGAAGACGCCAGTTATGGCAATACAAGTATATTCTTGTTTGTGTACCAAGTGCAGTTAGGCTCTGGTTGTACAATTGTTTCACGCCCATCGAATTACTTTGTTAATGTACCTTTTGCATACTATTGATAACATTTTTTTGTTACGTTATCAATCTTTGTTCTACTTGGACGAGTTGTGTCATCTTCCTTGTTTGTTATTTTAGTTGTGCAAAAATGGGAGTCCGATAATAAAATACAACCCCTATATAGAATAATCAGTTATCTGAATTTGACTGTAATGATGCTGAGTTGCTACTTCTCTATCTAGTTAATATAGTGCTTCCCACTCCACAGATTATTGGCAGGCTAAATAGTAGCCACTTCCCTCGTTTGGCTGTTCCAAAATATTTGAACTTTAGCACTTGAAGAAATTAACTTTAAGACATATACTATTATTTCAAAATGACATTTATTAATCCATGTCCATTATCGTTTGTATAAAGTAATTCACTTGAGTTCCCAGAATTTAATGAATCGATGCCTGATAATTCCACTACAGCAATATCGTTGAAGTACACTACGTGTCTTTTATCATGTGTTATCCTTTCTATCATCTTAAACAGAAAGGTAATGGAATTTTTTGTATACAGTAACACAACTGAGTTTGGTGGAATTAAGGACTTGGTTCCTAGTGGGAGTTTGTGAGGTAATTATAATTTCTATTAAGAAATGCATAGAGAACAAATGTATTGAGAAAGAAGTGATGTATATGGCGCAATAGGTTCAGACTTTGAGAAAAACTGGAGGGAGTATTACCTTCACTTTGTGTTGCTTGTTATGATAAAGCTGTCAATCTAGTTGTCAACTTCTAGATCTACCTCACCTTTTGATGGTATAAATGGAAGTAAATTAGTGCAACAATCTCTTTAATGGTGTGCAATTTCAACTAGCTCGCTCAAATTGGGACAGGGAGTAGCTATAGTAATTAGATATATGCATGAGCAGTAGGTTGATAGCACTTCTTCGTTTGCAATTTGTTGGTCATGATAGCTAATTTAATCAGTGATTTGGGGTTGTTATAATTAGTTTTCAGTAGTATCCGTCTACTTGCACAACAATGTATAAAATTTAATAAAAAAGCGCTGTAATTATTATATCATTTCCATGGACTAACTATATGTTGTTTTGTTTTGCTCCTTTAATTTAAAGGTTGGAGTAACTTGTTGGTCATAAATCGTAATTATTTTATCAGCTTATATGAAGTTCTGAGATGTTAAATTTTTTTTCCCCATAATCTCTCCCTATTTCTACAGCAAACTACTGGTATATTTTTAACTTGTTGCTATTATTTAACAATGCTCTTGTTAAAACGATAGAACTTCACTCGCATCTTTTGATTTTTTCAGCCACTGGCCAGCGCTTATGGCCTTGCAAAACATAGAGATGGTCGCTGGGAATGGGCAATTGCTCCTGGTGTTTCACCATCTCCTAGATATCAACATGCAGCTGTAAGTCATCTCTGCTAGATCTCTTTTGTCCTTTAAATACTCATTATATGCAGAAGCTTAATTCTTTATATTGGTGGCTAGGTTTTTGTTAATGCCCGTCTTCATGTTTCTGGAGGGGCGCTTGGTGGTGGGCGCATGGTAGAGGACTCTTCTAGTGTTGCAGGTTTCTATCTTGGACTACTTAACTCTCAGATAAATTTCCGTGTACATTTGTGAGAGATTTTAATATCATGCTCACTCAAATGCTTATCTGGTCGGTGGAAGGAGCTGCAGTCAAGCAGTCTAGCATAAGCATTTTTCATGCAAGATTTAGATTTACTAAATTGGACAATGGTCTTGAGATTGCAAATGCCACAATATTTCTTCATGTGTCATACTAGTTTGAATATTGACTTTTTACTGATCAACAGTGGTTGAGAACAACTATCTGTATGAACCTGAGAAAGAGTAGTCGGTTGAATTAGGTTTTTTCAATTTGAGATGACCACCAAATTATCTCGTGGAAATTCGCAAAATTTATAGATCATTTATCATGGAGAACGTGTCTCTAGAAAATCTTTATGCTCCTTTCTAATTGAGTTGACCATACCTTCAACAATGCCAATGCTTTACTGATCTCATGGCCTTACGCTGTGTTCCCGAGTTTAAAAAAGAAAAGAAAAGAATGTAAAATTGGTTATTCTCTTCTCTCCAAATCTTCCCAAAAGTGGGAAGCAATTTTTTTAAACAATATACTATAGACTTTCCAAATCTTTAGATTTCTTTTCCATTCTTTCTCAAAATATCACTCAGGAACACGCTAGAGAAATTTAATATCTCTCTTTCTTTTCTTTTCTATCATGGCAAAAAATCTGGAACACAATGTTAATGTCACAAATAAGTTGCTTGTTCACCGGTTGTCTAAGTTCAGTGTTTTTTTAATTTGTGACTATATTGTAGTTTGTTTGTGTGGCTATTTGGATCCTACAAGTTTTTATCAAGTACTTGGATAAGTAGAGTTACCACTTGGTTTTGACTTTAGTGTGCATATACTTTTAAGGTTGTATATCTGGATGGTAGGATTCTAAATTCGATGGATGGAAAAATTTTCTTGTGTTTTTGGTCTGTACAGTTCTGGATACTGCAGCAGGAGTATGGTGTGACTCTAAGTCTGTTGTTACAAGTCCTAGGACAGGGAGATACAGTGCGGATGCTGCTGGTGGAGATGCTGCAGTTGAATTGACAAGGCGCTGTAGGCACGCAGCTGCAGCTGTGGGTGACTTGATTTATATCTATGGTGGACTGCGTGGAGGTAAGCTTGCTATTTGCAAACTAGAAACTTGCAAGTTCGATCTCTTGAGTCGGAATATACTGCTTGTACTGAATTTTCTTATAGCAAAGCAGGCAGCAGGGTAGGGGCACTATTAAGTTTTGATTTGATAAAATATATGTTTGTTTCTTGTTATTTTGTAAGCCATTTTTCCTTTAGATTAAATTTGTTTCTGCATTAGTTTTTCTTTTTCCTGAATTTTGTTTTTCTTCTTTATGTTTTAGTGTGATTATTAACTTTGCAAAAGCCTTCTTTTAATTTTTGCCCAGTAGTTCTTCATATTTTGTTTACGCATCCCCTTTTGTTTTTGTAAATACATATATTTAGGGAATGCTGTATATCATTTTTGGTAGATGCATTAGGTAAGTTTAGTCACTTGTTTGATTGCTTCTCAATATTAGTATCATTCTCAGGTTAATTTGTCCTTGTGAAGTTGAAACACCGTGATCTTGTTTTTGATATACCGACTCATTATTTGTTTATGTGTTGTGATTGTGTGATTCTTAAATGCCTGCTTTTTGTCAGGAAACTGCACTGCAACTGCAGTAGCATTAGTAGAATATATAGTAGTAGTAATAGAAGTGAGGGTACTATAGTCATTCTGTGCTGTATGAGTATGCAAGTCTGTTATGTTAGTAGCTATAAGTACTGGTGTAATGTTCATTTGCAGATATGATATGAAAATTGGCTTTTGCCTCCAAAACCTCTCTCTCTCTGCTTCTCTCTCTATAACTGCTTTCTCTCTCTAGAATTCTCTTCTCTTCTCATCTAAACTCTGCTTCTCACCTCTATTTCTCTCTATTCTCCTCTCAATTCTCTGCTGTTACTCTATTTCTGCATTTATATACACAGAAAACACCAAACAAAGTCTCAAACTAGGTCAGGAAAGTACCAGATCCTGACACTTTTACATCTCTCTTTATTTTTCTACTATTGCTCATGCGTTTGTGTCAATATTATTTCTATTATTCTCAGGTTTATGTCAGTATAAAGTTAAAATAAGAAGTGTTTTCGTTATTCAACTGAAGATATATTTAACATAATTAGAGAAAAGAGCCATCTTAAAAGGAAATAAAAAATGGCCGTGACCTTTAATTTCTGTGCTGGTTCTGCCAATTGTTTATCCGTAACTTGTATGAAAATCCTTTAAAATTGATACCAAAAAATTAAAGGTTTGCTCGAGAAATTTGCATTGTGTATTTTGTGTATACAATTGACACGGCTTTTTTAACTCCTTTTTGTTTGTATATTATATTAAATATCTTGTGCAGTGGTTTCTGAGAAAAAAGTAAATAGAAAATTCATCGAAGGCTCTTGTCTTAAGTTTTTAAAGATTAGGAGATTTGGGGTGTATTTATTTACTTTTTAGATTTATATTTTTAAAGCAAAGCTATTGTCGGCTAGAACCTACCTAAGAGGGTTTAATAGGTCCGAGGGATTACACTTTTACCGTGTTTCTTTATTTTCTTTTTGTTATTATAAAGTGTTTCTTTTCTTATAGTTAAATGTGTATCTTCACCTTCATGGCTTCTTACATTGGTAATACATATTATATCTCAAAATTTTAAACTAAATAAGTATAGTAGTCCTTAGTGATGTATTGCAAGTACTAGGTGAACACATATTTAGTGATGTATATCTTCACCTTCACAGCTTCTTATGTTGGTAAGATGTTTGTCATTCATTATATACATATGTTTTCGTCACTCAGAGCCTCAAATATTTGTCATATGTACCTTTTGTAGCACTTCCATAATATAGATCCGTAGCATCCCCTTCTTTTTCTTTAGTGCTTTTATTTAAAAATATTAGTATTAACGTGAAATCTTTCTACCTTAGTGGAAATAACTATATAAGCATGACCTGCAATGGTTGAGTCTCCATCTAGCTATTATCCAAGTTGACCTTTCAGCATAATTTGGGTTACAAGCTCTGTCTAGTCTCTACAATATGTCCAACAAATATTATCCCAGTTTTATTAATCTCTTCTTTCTGTATAATTGTTGTTTGCTAGCAGCTGTGGTTACTTGACAGTGGTTGACATCTCCTGGCTTACACTAAGTAATCTGACATGAGTTGTCTTTCCCACAGGTGTGTTGCTAGACGACCTATTAGTCGCTGAAGATCTGGCTGCAGCTGAAACGACAAGTGCAGCCTCACATGCTGCAGCAGCAGCTGCATCAAATGTGCAGTCTGGGAGATATGGGTTTATTGAAGAAAGAACGGCACAACCAAATTCTGATTCACCTTCTGATGGTGCCGTGGTGCTTGGAAATCCTGTTGCACCCCCTGTAAACGGGGATATGTATACAGATATAAGCACTGAAAACGCCATGCACCCAGGCACAAGGTATGCAGTTAACACATTAATTAGTACTTTCTAGGTGTCTGTTCCATTGCTTAGCTATAGCCCTTATTCCTCAATGTATTTGTTAAATCTATATTTACTATTGTACTATGAGTCGACAGTTTTGTTCTTTAGATTGGTAGCTTAATGTGGTTTTATGTTCAGGAGACTGAGCAAAGGAGTGGAGTACTTGGTTGAGGCATCGGCAGCAGAAGCCGAAGCTATTACTGCAACATTAGCTGCTGCTAAAGCACGACAGGTTAATGGAGAAGTTGAACTGCCTGACAGGGATCGAGGGGCTGAAGCTACTCCTAGTGGGAAACAGATATCTACGCTTATTAAGCCTGAGTCGGCTGTAAACAATTCCATTCCAGCCGGTGTTAGGCTGCATCACAGAGCTGTCAGTACCAAATTAGTTTAGATTTTTTTCTCCTTGCTTATTTGCTTCATCAGAATTCAGTCTGATCGCTCTTTGAATGCACCTGTAGGTAGTTATAGCTGCAGAGACTGGTGGAGCTTTAGGTGGTATGGTAAGGCAGCTTTCAATTGATCAGTTTGAGAATGAAGGCAGACGAGTAAGCTATGGTACACCAGAAAATGCAACAGCAGCGAGGAAACTTTTAGATCGTCAGATGTCTATAAACAGTGTTCCCAAAAAGGTAGGTAAATTATATCAGGCTTCTAGTTGATGGTATTTTGAGATTGGATCTAGACATCCACCATTAATAAGGATAATTATACTACTTATTTCACAAGGTTCCGTTGACCTGTTATATTCGGGTTCTTACATTTCATTTATTGCTAGAACATATATCCCTGTTTGGAAGTTAGAGGTTTGAGAGAAAATTAGAGGTTTGGGTGAATCCGCTAATTTTAGTGTTTGGTAGCTAGCGGATTGAAATAGCGGTCTGGTCTCAAAAAGCTGATATTCAAAAAGCTACTTGGAGGAGTTTTTGGATTAGAGGATTGGCATGTGTGTAGTTGAAGCACAAAAATCTAATCAAACAACTATTTACCAAACAGTTTCACACAAAACAACACAAAACAGCTATTTCAATCCGCTAGTCAAAACATCTACTTCAATTAGCTCGTCAAAACATCTAATTCAATCCGCTAACAATTAACCGCTAATTGCCAAACAGGGTCATAGTCTAAGGAGACAATCATAGTGCCAGCCATTTACATTCACAGGAAACCAAGAAGTTTAGGCACTGTATTTGTTGGATTAGATCTCTGCTCGGTTTTGTCCGGGTCGCCAAATTTTCACCACATTATATAGTTTTTGTCCTGACTATGGCATTTTTAAGTTTGGGCCCTCTACATCCGTATATAAGATACGCATCAGTATTATATAATATAAACAAATTCAGCTGTAGCTTGATGGTTGAGTTATTGCATTGACTTGGAGTTCCTAAGGGCTAATACAAGCCATGCACAATCATCTATTTTGGTTGTGATTTACGATAATGAGAAGTTTGCACATTAGCAGGATGAATATCGACTGAATGGGCACTTACAAGATATATGGTGCCCAAGTCATTAAGTACACAGTATTGATCATGCATATCGACTGATTGTACCTCTACAAATTATGTTTTGTGCAAGTCTATAAGTACACAATATTGACAATGCATACTATTTTCTGAAAAACATAAACATTGTAGTGATACACATACTCGAAATGTGTCACGGGAGGTGAAAAGGTCCAAAACTTTGACATTTAGGGCAAAAGTTGCTGAAATTGTGGCATCTTTGTCACTTTCTCATGCTGTCCTTTGCTTGCTTGTGAGAGGGGGAACCTTGGTCCTTGTGCTTGTGAGCAGAAAAATCTCCTGTCGTCTACCAATTTGGGATGAATAGCCAATAATGTAACCTAGGAACCCAAATGAGGGACTCAGGTGCTCATGGAGGTGTAGTCGCCACTAGATGATAATGTCAATATGATATTAGTTACTTTAAAACTAAAAATAATAATGGTTTTGTCCATATATTGACAGGATGACCACACTTTGCCTTTATAAGCAAGAGTGTCCCAACTCCCAATTTCTAACTGATGATTTGTCTAAAATAAGGCATATATGCATAATTGTTTAATTTTCTATCATCATCATCATCATCATCATCATCATCATCACTTCTGTCTGGTTTTTGGTTGGAGGAAACTGATATTCAAGTTTCTACCATGGATTCCTCCCAAGTCTCTTTTTCTTATTCCTTTTGCTCGAAACATGTATATTTGCATAGATTTAATTATTATTGTGTGAAAGCTGAAACACATAATTTATTTTACAAGGTCTGGTATACTGTGACATTCAGTACTATGCTTTATAGGTAATTGCGCATCTACTGAAACCACGTGGTTGGAAACCTCCTGTACGGCGGCAATTTTTCCTGGACTGCAACGAAATAGCTGATCTGTGTGATAGTGCTGAAAGAATATTTACGAGTGAGCCAAGTGTACTAAAGCTTAGGGCTCCAATCAAGATATTTGGCGATTTGCATGGGCAGTTTGGGGACCTTATGCGGCTATTCGATGAATATGGCTCACCATCTACTGCTGGAGATATAGCGTATGTTTTTCTAGATATTTAAAATTTAATTGTAATATTGATATTGATACTCGAAAGGTCAAACTCTTGGGTAGTAAATTGGTTTACCTTCGTGCTTTGCAAATGCCATCATAGTTTCTTCTATATGCTAGAGAATCGTTTCCAAAGTCAAAAACATTTAGGTCCGTTATCCTGATCATGATTCGCTGTTAATGAGATTCAGACACACAGATATATAGTTAGCAAATTTTCCGTGTTTCCACTAGACAAATCTTCTACAAGCCGAGTGAACAAAATGACCCAAGCGAGCCTAGGCACTATTCACCAAGTGGAACTATATACTACTATTTTTTTCCTAAGCCCAAATACTAAGAAGAAAACATACAGTTAGAATTGTAAAAAGGAAACCTACAGTAGCAATTGTAAGAAGAAAACCTACAGTTCCTTGTGTAATTCGGTTACTTAATCGACCCGCTTCATTTTCTTATATATAGGGTCTTGCTCCACTATAAACCTCCTTAAAATAAAAACTAAAAACTAAAATAAAAATTTCCTCAATCGCTTTTAAATATAGCACATATGGTATGAAAATTGATCGTTAGGAGATTGAGAAAAATACAATGAAGTCAGATTTCAAAAAAAGCTCATCTAATGACGTGAAAATTCTAATTAGAAACCGAGGGGATTATGTGGGTTATGTATGGGAGGGTGTATTTTAAGGTGTCTTTTTAATTGTGTATGGTGCCTTCTAGGGGATCATTAGATTAGATTGATCCAAGGGCTTAAATTTTTTTCTAGTTTCTATTTTAATTTTGGTTTCTATCACACACACACACATAGGGTGTTGGTCCCGACTATGTGCTCAGCCTTGGCTAGAAGTGTCTGACATGGATATGTGTCCATGTGTCGGACTCGGTAGTATTTTGAAAAATATACAGGTTTTTGGCGCAAAATAAGTGTCCTTAGTCCAAGTGTTCATGTCTGAGTGTCGAGAGTCCGACACGGGTAATTTCGAGGCAAAATGAAGAGTTCGAGTAACATAGGGTCCAGAACAATCGATTATTAGTAACATATGTCCAACGGGAAAAAAGTGTTGGATGAGGGAAATCCTAAAATGAGTCAGTTTTCCGCTGTATGACATTGTAGTGCCCCTGCATATGCATCAAAAACTTAGGGTTAAGTCATCTAGCGTTTTTTTTCCCGCTGATAGTGTGCATATTTTAGTTAAAGAGAAATATGATGCCTGACAGTACCATACTTGTGGCTACTGGTTTCTAGGTTGTTAATAATTAGGAGTGATATGTGATCCATTGTTCTCTGCTCTTACATGCGCTACAGAATACATGACCAGTTTTGACTTGTCGATTTGATTCATATTCGTATTCCATTTTGATTGTGTTTCACTTGATATTTATATTACAATGTTTCAATCGTCAGATTCTTTAAAGTAGAGCTATATTATCGAATCACATATAGTTTGAATCTAGTGCAACATATTAATTGTAGGCGGTCTAACTTTTAGTTTCTTTGGTGTGATGCCTTACGAATAGAAAGTCACAATATCCTTGAATTAACTTTGAATTAGAATACGAACCTTAATGCAAATCTGAGCTTGACATGTGCCATCGTGTTTGTCCCCCCTACATCTTGGAGCTAGGAAGCACGGACACGGCAAAAAGGCTGCCGTATGCGTGTCGGACACGGCTGATACGGGGACACGGCACCGACACGGCTGAGTACGTATCCGATACGCCATGTGGCGTGTCGGAACGCAAATGCAGCCGACATGCAACCAAAACCTCTGCCCAACTTTAAAAAAGGCCCAGTAATGTTTATAGCCTAATACCAGACGTCTTTTATATGTATACAGATTCTATATGTATATAATTATTTAGCTATCTCTCTCTGTTTACATATGCAAAAGCCTATATATAAATACATTCTATATATCTATTTGCTAAAGATCACTTGATTATATAAATATACGAGTGGGACAATGATTTCAAGTGTGAAGTTGTTTAATATTCAACATATATAAATTATATATTTTATAAATACTATTTATTTTTTGCCGTGTCCCGTATCCAGGACTCTTTGCTATTTGGCGAATCCCCGTATCCCGTGTCCTGTGTCCCGTGTCGCCGTACCCGAGTCGGTGCTTCCTAAGAGTAAATGTTTTGGAACAGTATGTGTCATATATGAGAAATAATTCAAATTTTCAAACTGATTTAAGTATGCAGTGAGCAAAGAATATCATGTTGGCCAGTTTCCATTTATTTTTTGATTGACTCAAGACCCCCTCATATTCATCTGTTCGGATCAGACCCAAGCACCAAGTATCTTGGTTTAATATTTAGCACCACCAAATATCGTTTACTGCATCACAGGAGAGCCTTCTTATTACATGTTACTCTATCTGAAATGGACATGTTATTGGTGAACTCTATGTATGCCAGTTTGATAATATCGTAAGTGAGTGTGTTTGTTTAAATTTAAGAAATGTAAGTTTATAAGCATTTCTCTCCATTTTGCATCTCTGGGTATGTGCTTTGATTTTCATGTTGAAGAATGAAGATTTATATTTGGGTTGTACATAAATTGATATCCCTTTTTGATAAGCTGAAAGAGTGGGACATCATTTTTGTAATTCTAATATTGTATTATATATGATCAGATATATCGATTATCTCTTCTTAGGAGATTATGTTGATCGAGGCCAGCACAGCTTGGAAACTATTGCTCTCTTGCTTGCTTTGAAGGTATTGCCATTTGTTTGTTGAACCCTTTTCAAGTTATTCTAGTGCTCCGCTGTTACCCTTTCTTTCTATTTGCTGATGTGTTATTAATTGGTTAACAGGTTGAGTATCCTCTCAATGTACATTTAATTCGTGGAAATCATGAAGCTGCAGATATTAACGCCCTTTTCGGCTTTCGAATAGAATGTATTGAGCGCATGGTATGCTACGATATGTTTATGTTATAACATACAGGTCCATGCCAGTATATGTCAGTTTTTTGGTTGTTATAATCTTTCACTTTCTAGACGTCTATATTGACTATTTTATGTATAAAATAGGGCGAGAGAGATGGGATTTGGGCATGGCATCGAATAAACCGATTGTTCAACTGGCTTCCCTTGGCAGCTCTAATTGAGAAAAAGATAATTTGTATGCATGGGGGTATCGGAAGGTCAATAAATCACATCGAACAGATTGAAAATCTTCAGCGTCCAATCACAATGGAAGCAGGTTCTATAGTTCTCATGGATCTTTTATGGTTGGTACATCTCATTCGCTATCAACATGGTGATTGTATTTGTGTTTAATACAGGTAATCTTACTTGATAATTTTGTTTGTGTAGGTCTGATCCTACTGAAAATGATAGCGTTGAAGGCTTAAGACCAAATGCAAGAGGTCCTGGTTTGGTTACCTTTGGGGTTAGTATTGTTTCATATATCAGATTCTTTCGAGTTCTTCATGTCTTGTGTTTAGTACTCATCCTGTAATGGTCGTTGATTCAGCCTGACCGCGTGAAGGAATTCTGCAGCAACAATGATCTTCAATTGATTGTGCGAGCACATGAATGTGTTATGGATGGGTTTGAGCGTTTTGCACAGGGACATTTAATCACACTTTTCTCCGCCACCAATTACTGTGGTATGTTCTTGCCTCAAAGTAATTGTGGAGTAGCTTTGAAAAAGCTCGATTTTTTTTTATTCAGTTGGTGCTGTTTATTCAGGTACTGCAAATAATGCCGGCGCAATATTGGTCTTGGGTAGAGATCTGGTAGTTGTTCCAAAACTCATTCATCCATTGCCACCAGCACTTTTATCACCTGAAGAATCACCTGAACGCCACATAGAAGATACATGGATGCAGGTACCTTTAATTTCAGTGATATACAATCAGTGACCCTGTCTTTATTTTTCAACTTTTTTTTCTATCTCATCACCATTTTTATACGGTGGTATTAGGAACTTAATGCTAACAGACCGCCAACACCCACAAGGGGCCGTCCACAAGTTGCCAATGATAGAGGTTCACTTGCTTGGATTTAGAGGATTTACTTCCTGTTGTTCCCTTGCACCATCATGGATAATGTTGCCATTTTGGAATATATGGTTTTCTGTTTATAGCATGAAGCCATATGGAGGGGTTTTCGAGAGTTTTCCCATGCTTGTGAAATCTTTTCCTGCTAGAGGTGCAAAGGTTTTCAGCAGATGGATCTGTCCGAGCTCACATATAGAACAGGCCTATAAAAGATTAAAGACATGAGTTCAGAACTCGTGCCGGGTCAGAAAGGTTACAGAGCGTCTTATGTGCTGAAATGCTGCGGGTTTCTCCGAGGTGGCCTTTGTGCATTTGAGATCGAGTCAGGTAGAAGTTAGTCTTTTTGCTTGTCACTGTTTTTGGGGGTTGAGTAGTGGATTTTTGTTCTTGATGGTCCCATATAATGTGGTTTTCCCTGTTTTAGATAGTTCCCTTGTGAATTTTTTTTTAAAAAATTCCTAAAAGCATTAGGGCCTCCATATAACTGGTGAGAATGTGAGATATAATATTGAAATCAGTCATCTTGGGAATGAATATTCAGCTGTCAGTTTCGTAGAGGCATCTGTTCATATAATTTGTATATTATTTTGTAAAATTTTGTGTGAAGATAAGCATCTTACATGTATGAGCCGTATGATAAGCATGGCCTTGTTATCTTATTTATCCTGTAAATTTTTGTGCAATCAATATTACTGTAGTTGACAGTATCTTTGAAGAAATTGCTAGTTCTGGGCCTGTTTTACAACACTGCCTAAATTCTATTTTGTATTTACATACCAAATTTTAAATGGGTTCTTTCTGATTGAGCAGAGTAAGGGAGAAAATGTCCTAAAATTCACTAGTTTAAGACAAATGGATTTTTAATGTCATTTTTTTGGAAAAATGGTCCCAAATTGTCATTCCAAAACACGACTTCAAGTTGTGTTTTGATTCGGTGGAAAAACACGACTTAAAGTTGCGGCTGAAAACACAGTTTAAAATTGGTTTTTTTAATATTGTAAATATGATACTCCCTCTGTCCCTCTCATTTCTTTACGGTTACTATTTTGGGATGTCCCTCTCATTTCTTTACGTTACTATAAATAGTAAGTTTTTCTCATCATTACACCCACTATCTTCTCCCACTATCTCATATTTAACAATAAAAACTACTATTACACCCACTACTTTCCTCCACTATCTCAAATCTATTATTAAATATTGGTAGGTCCCACCACTTTACCCACTTTTCATCTAACTTTACTCATTTTTCATACATTGTCTTGGTCTCCGTGTCCCCCTCCAATGTAAACAATTGAGGGGGACGGAGGGAGTATGAAGTTGTGTTTTTAAAGATATTATGGACTTTTCTTTCTCCAGATAGTGACATTAGAGACTTTTTTATGCTAAAAGGTGACATTTAGGACCAGAATGTCCAAAGTAAAAATTGACTCGAAGGTTTATCGAACCACTCCGGTTATTTCTGATTGGCCTATGAGTTGGATTGGATTGTCAGTAGTCCCCTCAATATTAATATTTACCCTGATTTCTACGTGGACTAGAGACAACAGAAATGCTTATGTTGCGTTGAATTTGTGGTGACATCATGATAGATCATATACCGAGTGTTATTTTTCGACGTCTTTTAGGTGTTGAGTTTATCCCTAAGAAAATAAGGGAGGGACGTTTACGTTGCTATGAACATGTTAGGCGTAAATGTAATTCAGCGCCGGTTCGAAGAGTTGAACACTTATCGCATCTGGGCGAGATAAAGAGAGATCGGTCCTGTCGCACGTGGTCTGATCAATTAAGTTTGGACTTCGGAGCCTTAAATCTCACGGGGATATGACATCTGACAAGAATGATTGGCAACGACGTATTAGAGTAGTTGAGACTCGGTTTCATGGTTTACAGAGGTTTTGAGTGTTAGGGTTTTATGCTTTAGGAAGAGGTTTGCACCAATCTCTTTTCTCCCACGCCTTCATTCTTGCAATTCGTGAATGTGATGGTTCTTGATTTCTTCAATTGTTTCCTCCATCGGATTTCGCCATGCTAATGAAAATGTTTCGGTAAGTCTCATGTGAAGAAGGTTATGGGTTAAGGTATGATAATAATATTGTATCACACACCTTTTTGATTATTGTGCACTAAGCTGGGAGTCTTCACTGAAACAGTCTTTCTACTTTAAAGGTAGGGGCAGAGCTGCGTACATTTTACCCTTCTCAAACCCTGCCTCAAGCCGGAATAGTGGGTACGTATGGTATGGTACATGCAAAATGAAGGACAACACTGAAGCATCCAATAAGAATGTCATGATCATCAGCGATTGTCCACTTTTTTAATGTTTTATTTGAAGCTGAGAAATTAGAAATATAATTGTTAATTCTTAACTATTTTCTAGCATGTTTTGTTGAAGACCTTTTCGGAATTTATACTATGGATGTTTACGAATGATTGTAATATTTAAATTAAAATCATTGTTAGAATATGATATCCAAAAGTGTTTTGGACTTTCGTATCAAATAAAATTTGAATTTCATTTCAATACAATACATATGAAATTATGAACTAGTTTCAAATAACTAATATTTTTGTCAATTTCAGCCAATTTTTTAATTTTCACGAGATGATAGATGAATTAATTATTCCCTCCAATTCTAGTTATTTTGAGACGGTGGAGATGTACAAATGCATCATCATTCATCAGAAGTAAATTGCCGCCAAATATGCATTTATACATGTTTGTATCCAAATTTACAACTCAATATATTTTTTTTCTATTACATTTGATATTTTTAACATTACAGACCTGTTCTTGTATGTCTGCCGTAAGTTAGGTGTGTTTATTAAATCACCAGGTTAATACCTTATTTCATCATTTTACTCAGCTGGTTTACTAGTCTTTTTAAACATTTTCTTATGAATGAATTTTTCAGATTTTTTTGTTTATAGATTTGATAATTGAAAATTTATTTGACAAATATGATAAAAAGATGTTAACTTAAACACGTGCTCTTCGTAAAACTAGAAGCCTCAAAGAAGCCTAAGACCATCTCCAACCACAGCTCTATTTTAAAACAATTTTATCTTTATATTTTCACCTTTTTCACTTTATATCACTATTACATCTCTAACTATTACTCTAAATATCACTTCAAACTCTATTATATAAATATTTTATATATACATACATACAATTACACATACATAAAAATTCCATATTTTGAAATATGTGTCAAATCAAGTTGCATGTGCTTTCTTTATTATTACTTCATCTCTACGGTGTAACTTCAAATTTGAATCTAAACAATAGAGTATTTCATTTATGAAGATAGAGTTAGTAATGGTTGGAGACACTTTTTATGAGTTTTGACTTTATAATTAAAGATAAAATTGTTTTTCAAGGTATCATTGGAGATGCACTAATGTCCGATAAATTCCCGAATGCCTCGAGAGTCACCGGACCGTTTACGTGCACCCCGACTAATCCGGTTAGACTACTAGCACACTCATACTCCCGAACATAGTAACCCATTTACTTCCGGAGTGTCCAAGAAATCAAACTCGTGATCTTTGGAAGCATCAAGTTTTTGAAACAAAATGGCGCGGTTGAATTTCTAGATCTACTAATGAAAAAGTATGGACTCGTTGAGAATTTTAAACTCTCGGCCACGAGTGTCAAACAAATATTAGATGTTGACTTTCTTGATTCCTTAGCATTCGTTTTGAAATTGGAGAATTGCAGTCTCGGGTACATGCAATTATGCTATTGAAGTCTCTACTCGATGTTGCTGATCCAGTTCAACTTATGACTATTCAACCTCAAGTTAAGAGTTGAAGTAATTAGCAAACAAAATAATAATGTATCACCACAAGCCTCAAAGGCTGCATTGTTGTAGGGTACGGAAGAATGCATCTCGTATTTTTCTTCTTTAATTGCTTCTTTCTGAGATTCAATTTGTGCGGTCTTTTCTCTTCTTTTATTGGTTTTCAAGACCATATGACTGTGAGCGTGTTTCCGTGGCTTTTATACTCGGACTTTAAATTATTTTCGGCTTTAAATTAAAAAATGCATGTGTAATAAATTAAAAGTCAGCTTAAAACTAGAATTTTGTTAGAAACTGACTTAAAATCACAAGTATAATGAATTTTATTAATTGGCTTATTTTACTTTTATAATTTTTTAATAAAAATCATTTTCAAACTTCAAAAAAAGATTATCAAAATATTATTATTTTTCTAATAACTCGTAAAGTCATTTATAATATAAAATTATTAAACAAATAATTTAAATCAATATTTATCACATTAAATTATTTTAAATCACAAATTATAATTTTAACCGTATCCAACCAGGCTTTGTATGGAATGGACAAATAGCCCACACATATTCAGAACTTGTGGTCCACTATTATGAGATTTAATCTTAGGGTAGAATAACCAGCGACATAAATTTCAGAAAGAAAGTTTCAATATTTACTGCTGAGGCCTGAGCGGAATGAATAGACATTCGGCATTTCAGTTTATTGTTTTATCGGTTTTTCTAGTATGTACTCATGGGCACACACTAAGCAACAAATTTTATAAATTTGATGGATTTTGATTGGCTTATACTTCTTTATAATGGTGGACCCTCCTGCAAATTCACCAACCACACCAATCAAAATCCATCAAAATTATAGATTTTGGTGCTTAGTGTGTGCGCATGGATACACACCAGACAAACCCTTGTTTCGTAGATATAACAAAGACTTGTTGAATAGTACTAAACTGATTAACGATAGATTTTGTTGTACCTTCGTATGTTAGGAAAAAAAAACAAGATTGATTTAATACAAAATATACACAAAATTATACAACGCATAATATTTATATATTCCAATTTATATTTTTCATCAAAACTATTATCAATTATGATTAATAATTAAATCGTAACAAGATACAACACCCAAGAATCCGCTCACAAATAATATGTAAATTTATATCTTAACTACACATAACAAACACAATACGACTGTATAATATATTGTCAATCTCAAATTTAACTAAATTAGAATCTAATTCATATTGAATTGATACTTAACAATCCTTGTCTTTACTTTATGAGCAATTGATATTTTTTTATAATAATTATCTAAATATATAATTATTATTCGTATATGTTTGGATCACGTCATTGTTACGGACTGATATCTTACCCTTAATATGCTATTGATAATATTTCGTAATTTTATCTCCGTTACTGATTTATGTTCCACAAAATGGGAGTATTTTTTATAGTTAGTCGCTCATTTGTTTTCTATAAGTCATTTAGTGTATATTCTTCAAAAATAAATAGAAAATATGTGTAGAAAAATCGAGTCACTCGACTAAAAGAAGAGAGAGAGGGAGTGCATGTTGATCGTTGAGGACAGGTTGTATGCCGAAAGCCAAGTAAGACCAGCAGGGAGGAGGAAGTCAGCTGAAAGCCAAGTGATACTCACTGCGTGTGGGCCACTTATTATAACACGTGTTCTCGCTTTTTGACTTCTGAGCATATCCAGGAGCAATATTTTACTCACTCTATTTTGATTTTCAAAATATTAAATTGATCAATTTTTAATGAAATAGTATAAATTATATATTCATTATTTTATAATCTGAAGGTTGTATATTAAAATGGACTAAATATACTTTCTAATTATATAATATATTTTTTTCGATTATGTGATACATTTAAATTTCAGTCAAAGTAAAGTAAATTTGATTAGTTAAAATGAACATGTAAAAAGTGACAGTGGGAGGAGGAAATGTTATCATCGAAGAAATATTGTTAGTTGATCAAATTATAAATTTATAATGTTTATATGTGAAGGGTTATAATATTATTCAATAAAAAATCAACTCATTCTAATTTTTTTTATCCACAATCAACTAATTTTTTTTAATCCAACCTCCACTACATTCGACTGTTTAAAATTAGCTGCGTATTTAAAACTAGGTCCACGAAAATGAAGTTTGCTTCACCGGTCTAAAGTAAACCACCTCACTAAATTTAATGAAGAGGCCAGGGCATCTAATAGCCTTTGGATTAGTAGCTATTAGCCTATCCGCTATCCTTAGTTTAATAAAGGGAGGAGGAAACTGGAAAGGGAAAGCAAAAGTGAATTGATAAATTTCCAGCTATATATACACAAACAAGCACAGTACCCAGTTTGTATTTTTTATATGCAGAAGCTCAAAAACTAGCAACATAAAATAGTTAAATATTTGTCCTGATTTTACCATCAAGAAATGCGCGATACTTGGATTGAATGTTGCTAAGGTATTTCATATGCTTCCTATTCAAACAATACATTCAGATCATATATATATAGGGGGAACCACCTTGTATCGAGATTCGAGGGTGCTCGGTTGCCCAACCTGAAAAATAATTATCTTGAAATATTTTAAAAAGTTCCTGCACATGAAGGTTTTGATTCATATATGTTTAACCTATACAACTTACAGGATTTATATGCGTTTTATATTATTGAGAAATTATCCAAAATAGTACTCCCTCCGTCCCATTTTAACTGCTTTTGACTTTTTTACACGTATTTTAAGGTGTTAAAAAAATCACATCTAAGCATAATTATTGTTTATAAAATTTATATCAAATAAAAGTTTAGAATCTAAACTTTTATTTGATATAAGAATTAAATCTTTTTATTAAGCGTAGATACTATTTTTTTACACCTCAATATACGTGTCAAAAAGTCAAACATCAGTTAAAATGGGACACCTCAATATCGTTTTGAAAATATTTGAAAAATATAATCAGAAAAGCAGTCCAGTGTATGCAAAGTTGATTTTGTTGCATTTGATGTTATTTAAGGTTATTCCACTTAATACTTCAAGCAATAATTACCCTGCTAGCCTTTAACAGTTACTCCCTCCGTCCCAATGAATTGTATACAATTTCCTTTTTGGGACGTCCCATCAATTGTATACATACCAAAAGTAGTAAATTTTTGTAATATAAAATAACATTACACCAACTACTTTCTTTCACTATCTCTATTCTATAATAATATAAACACTATTACACCCACTACTTTCCTCCACTATCTCAAATCTATTATTAAATATAAATGGGTCCCGTCACTACACCCACTTTTCACCTAACTTTACTTACTTTTTACCACTTTCCTTGGTCTCCGTGTCCCAGCCATTTGTATACAAATGACCGGGACGGAGGGAGTAATACGTATCAGAGATTCAGAGTATACATTTCTATTTCTTCAAACAAAAATGTTACAGCATCTCTAAAGGGAATATATAATGGTTGGCTATATTGATTGGTTAAATTCATTATGTAAAGTTTTTGCTAAGGGGACATGAATGCGCTTCAATTGGATTGTCTATAATTGTGCTTATGTAAAATTATACATAAGGGCTTACTTGGTTCGACAAATATAGCCAATCAAAAGTGGTTGATTATATTTTTTGCTAAGGAGATGGAGGGTTGGAGTTCAATAATTTTTAGATAATCTCTATAAGTGTCATCTAGACTTTCACGAAAGAAATTTTAGCTAAGGATTTTTGGGTTGAAGATGCTCTAAAATATATTTTGTACCCAAGATATTATAAAATATGAACAAAATTATATTGCAAGACATACAGTTATCCACTTCATACTTGATGCAATTTAACTCCTATATATGATGAACCATTTTAATAATGAATACGTATCCGAGTAGAGTTCCGTGAAGAATTGCAATCTAAATAATCAGTCAATGGCAGGGGTGAGCATTCGGTTCGGGTATCCATATACCGAATGGATATATCCGAAATATTTTGGTTCGGATATCGAACCGATAAAATATAATTCGGTATATGGAATGTTTTTAGATAATTTCGGAATTTCGGTTTTTTAAAACGGACTTTTGGATTTATCCGAATTAATCAAAAATCCAAAATTTTGTAATAAATATCTTTTATACTATTTTCATCTACTAATTTATATAGTTATGTTGTAACTTATCCTTTATGTTTTTTTTGAAACATAATAAACAATATCAAATTTCAAACATTATCTATGTGTATGTTTATCATTCGGTTGTCTTTAATAAGCTATGATTTATCAATTTATTTCTCTAAGATAAATTATGATTTGCACTTTGTTTTATTTAAATAAATGGTGCCTTATGTTCCTGTAGTTTGACTTGTTAATATGGTCTAGAATGAATATTATAATTTCATTTTAAGAATTTCATTTTCTTTTTAATTTTGTTATATACATACAGTTTGTGTTATATGCACAATTAAGGTTGTGTTATATGATACTTTTTGTTGTTTGGTTTTTTGGAAAGTTTGGAATCCGATCCGGATTAATATTAATGGTTTGGTTTCCATCCGAAATTAATTCGGTTCGGTATTTGGAAATGAAATTTCACATTTTTAGAAATTTGGATATCCAAAATAATTTCGGTTCGGTAATCAAATTTCCGAATACTCACCCCTAGTCAATGGTTAATAAACATAAGCAACAATGCAACATGCAGGCTTCCAATCAACAAGTTAAAAAACAAATTAGGAGTGATCTCATTGTAATCGCAGGCCAATTTAAATATGCTAATCATTTTGGTGTCACACGAATAATTAAAAATAGAATGCAATACAAGGAATCCATTATTTTATATGACATGCTCAAAATATCCTTCTGCAACATCTCAGAACAATGTTCTTGTGAGCATTATAGAGTTTCAAATCATCATTTCAAGTTGCTTAATTAATTTAACAAGCAATTAACAGAACTAATTAAGCGAATTTAGTAAATAGATATACACCAATACAAGGAGAACTAGTCCAAGCATTGTTATGCAACCGAAGAATCTCCCTGGCTTTCCTCTTGACATAATCTTGACAGCTTGCTTGAATCACCATGCACAGCTTGGCAACACCTCCGACCATCAACATCTCCCCCAGGACCTCATCCGTGCCCGAATATCGCGCGATTAACGCTAATACCTGAACTGCTCTATCATCTGTCCCCGGAGAAACCCTCAGAATCCTCTTAGATACCAATGCAATACCTACCGCATGCTTCACCAGCTGAGCCCGGCCATCAGCACAAGCACAAAGATGAGCCAATAAGCAAAATATAAGCTCCGTCACGTGTTTTCCCGGCTGCCCTAGCTCGAGCTCGATTAGCTCATGAACAGCACCCGCTTCTATGATCTTGATTCGGTTTCGCCCCCAAGGACACAAATCTATTAGAATATGTAGCATTGTCTTTATTCCTTGCTCGGATATATGATCGTCTCTCAGCATTTTGACAGTAACGTAGAAGAAGTTATTATGTAATCTTTCGAGTAGACTCGAACTCGCGACGTCGATAATTGTTTTCAGCACCAAAACCGCGAATTGTTTGAGCACCACGGAGGTTTCAATTTCAATTTCATCATCTTTGTGATCAACTTGGAGAATCCATAATATTGACTCGATGAGATCAAAATTCTCTTTGACGACGCGAATATTGTCGAGAGACGGCTTCCATGTAAGATGAAGAACCCTAAACGCTTCTTCGAGCCCGAGCAATCGACTTTCCTCAAAGCATTTCACGATCACCGCAACCATGGCCTTTGCGGTGCCCGCTTCGGCCATGCATTTTCGATTCTTCTCGTTCTCATTCGCAAGAACATCGATCAATTTCAAAGCGCTTAGACTCAACTGCGGAATGTTGAGCTGGCGGTGTAGTTTAAGAACATGAGACATGCTTAAAGGAGATTTCGGAGTAGGGATCCGGTCAATACCGCAATCAGCATTGGCTGTGCACCACGCTTGGATGAGGCGACGGAGCGTGTGGTTGGGAGTCAAATCCGAGTCTCTCGGCAATGGCTGTTTCGTCGCAGGACAGACGACATCGTCAGCCGTCAGAAGCCACTGCTCTATGCTCTCCCGGTCATACGTTATGCCGGTGATGGCCGTCACCGGATCTTTCATAATTTGTAGTGAAATAGGACAAATGAAATACGACGGTATATCTATTTCTTCCATTTGAGTGTACAAGAAACGCAAGAATCCGAATAAAATCAAAATATTCGACTAGAATAAAAAGTAACAAAGTGAGAGTCGTGAGGGCAGGTAGAATAACTTAGAAGAGATCCAAAATTAAATGAATGTAGAGCATGGTATATATACAGCTGTAGGGTTTGAATGAATTTAATCAAATAAAAGGGCTGCGACTATTCTAGATACACAGTTAGGTTAAGTTTAATTGAATTTATGATGTACGTATATATAAAAAGTTGATACTTTCTTGTTTCGGTTTAGTGGTCATACTTAGCTTTGTAAAATGAGTGATTGTGGTGGGTCAAACACGAGAAGCCCATAATGATAATAATGAAATGGGTAAGCATTTGACTTTCTCCATCTGGCCGCCAAAGAGTGCTTGGAGGAGATGAAAGGAGTGATTCTCTATCGGAATATTTCGTGAGGGTTGAAAATTAATACGACGACTACTTGTTGGTATGTGGCTTTAAATAATGTGGGCGGTAAGCTCAATCTGTGAAATACTGTCGATGAGTCTGGTTTCTGATTCTGAGTAGCGTTGTAATTACGGTAAATATTTGAAGATTAATTAGAAAGACCAGATTATATACATTTTTTTTATGAATTACAAAATCGTCCGTCTTGATGATGTTTTAAGAAGAATATTATAGTGTGATAATATTTTACGACCTCGTTTTAACTTGAATTTTGACGGAACCGTTTGGTTGAGTTTAAAATTGTAACTTATAAATTAAAGTGATTTAATATGGTAAATTGACAAGTTAAAATATATGTTTTGGTGATCTTGACTTATCAATGATTTATGAGTTATTATAATATAATAGGAAAATAATTTATGTGTAACTTATGATTTATGAGCAACTTTTATCAAAAAAAAATTTAAAAATTAAGTAATTGAATAAATATCTCAAACTAACTTTTGATTTTAAGTTAGTTTCTGTCTTATTTCTAAGTTTAAGTCTTAAATCGAAAATGGCTAGGGGATTAAGTCGAGGGAAACATACTCAAGGTCGAAATCCATTTTTTTGGGTGTGGCCCTGATATCGGGATGTTTGGTTGACTTAAAGTCTTGGAATTGGTTTTATAAATTAGAATCAATTTATTTGTACTGTCAAAGTTAAGAGAGAGGCTAGCCACGATATTGAGTACTCGTCAAAATTAAGCAGAGTTTATTAAATTCAAGTTGGCGGGAGATTCCATTTTATACTAAAATAAATATTTGAATTGTTTTTCTTAATTTAGAAAAGTATATATTTCAAAAAGTATTAATATATTTCAAATAAAATTTTTAAAAGTTTCTCAAACTGACGTGTGAATGGATATATAATAACATTTCTAATAGTAATTTGAGTACTCATTCGTGTGCATCCAGTGAGAACCAATCTTATGGTGAGATATGAGATCTAATCTTAGCCACTCATTTAAATACATTATATTCATCTCTCCTCATTCATTTAATATTTTATCATCTTTTAATTCAACTACCTATCACCTTCAACCACCGCTGACCAGAGCCACCACCTCCGGCAAACATAAAATCACCACCAAAAAACTAAAAATCACCGTCAGAAAATCAAGAAAACAACGGCAGAAATTTAAAATCACCTCCGTTAAAACAAAATTCACCACCAGAAAATGAGAAATCAACACCAGAAAAAAAAATCACCACCGTAAAAACAAAAATCATCACACCACCACCATCTACAAACAACCACCATCACCCCTGTATCGGAAAAACCACCAACTACAAAACAAAATCACCATCGTATAAACAAAAATCACCACTAAAAAATGAGAAGTCAACGCCAGTAAATGAGAAATTAACACCAGAAAATGAAAATCACCATCGTAAAAACAAAAATCACTACATAAGCAACACCACCGCCACTCATCACACCACCACGATCAGCATCTTCAGCAAACACAGCAGCGTGGCGACGGCGGATGAAGGTAGGAGGTGGCAGATCCGCGCTTTTTGTAGTCTTTGGGACAAAACGCCGCGGCGAAGTCAATGCCACCGCCGGAGTCGCCAGAGTGTTTGTGTATCTTAAGCCTGTGTGTGCACAAACACCGGATAACCTTCTGTTCGAGAGGGAGGGGGGGGAGGAGGGGAGGGGGATGGAGAGGGGGAGAGAGATCTGAGGTGTTGCGGCAGTGGTGGCTGGGGGACTGCCGGCGCGGCGGAGCTGCCGCCGAGAGAAAAGGGGTGTTTTGTTAGAGCGGTGCGAGAAATGGGTGGGTGGGTGGCGAGAGAGTGGAGGTGGATTAAAATGAAACTTGACTTTAAATGTGTGGTTGGGATTTAATTTGGGGATAAAAATGTGTGGCTGAGATTAGATCTCATATCTCATATTAGTTGGGGTTCTCATTTGAGCACTTATATATATATATATATATATATATATATATATATATATATATATATATATATATATATATATATATATATATATATATATATAGGGTCCTACTCCAGTACAAACTCCTTACTGTACAAACGTACAAACCAGTGATTATGACAATAATATCTAGTGATTAACAGTTTTTAATTTAACAAATACATACATATATCCATCACCATCACCACCACAATCACCTCGAATCACCACCACCACCGCCCACTAGCGCCACACACACACACACACACTCTCTCTCTCTCTCTCTCTCAACCACCCACCACCACCACCAATGCCAGCAGCTCTCTCTCTCTGGTTGTTTGTCTTCACTGAGCAGTGCTATACACGCACACGATATCACCACTGCTTTTCTCCTCACCCTCAATCGTGTCTCTTTCCCTCAATCGTGTTTCTAGCACTGCAGCCGTGTTGGCGTCGCGGCTGCTGCTGGCCGCGCTGCATCACCACGCGGCTACTCCGCCCCGTAAGTGCTTCCCTCCCCTTATCTCTCCATCAGACCCGCCTGGTAGATTTAGTGATTCTATTCAAACATTTAGTGATTATGTTCAACACATTTAGTGATTGTTTGTATATTTGTACTGTAAGGAGTTTGTATTTGAGCACTTGCCTATATATATATATATATATATAAAATATATATGCGTCTAAAATTCAAAATAAGTCATTTATATATCATTATTATTTGTGAAAAGATGATTTTTAAACAAAATTTGGGTACTTGCCCTTTGGAACTACTCTTTCATAAAATATAATAAATGAATTATAATAGATGGGTCGCGCTCAAGAAAGAACCACTCCTTAAAATAGAACCATAGAACCACTAGGGTTCTGCTGCAGAATCCTAAATTTTAAATAGATTTTCAGGATCTAAATCTAAAATACATGTTTTTTTATGTTTTTTCATCGTTGTGTGTGTTCAAAAATAATTTAAAAATATAATCCATAGATATTGACATTTTTTTTGTGAAGTTCTGCTGCAGAACCCCAACTAATACTTAAGTTCTGCTGCAGAACCCTTACTTAATAAGGTAAGGGTTTCATGGTTCTCTCTAATGGTTCCCTCTGGAACATAACCCTAGATAAGTAAAACCGGACTTAAAAATTATTTAACTTTTCTGGACAATGCGACTTGTAAATTTTTTAAGTTTTTGAATACTGACAAATTGGTTGATATTTGAATTTGCAAGTTAAGGTTTTCCTTAAAAAAAAAAACAATTATTATAATATAAGAAACTTTTATTAATACATAAAATTTGTTGATAAAAGCTTTAGAAGATTTCATTGTCTTTAATTATATATTCAACTTCTTGATTGTCTCTCAACTTGTTTCGCAGATCACTAAGTAGGGTAGAACTTAGAAGCCAGTGTTTTTCTTGAAAAAAAGCCCAACTTCTGGTCGCCCACAAGTGAAATCCTTGAGGCTTATTTTATCAATCTTGTTAAGGGATTAGTTAGTTTTGAAGGCGACAGAGGTGATTATTAATATGTACAATTATTATTGGTGGTGAATTTTCTTTTTGAATAGAATAAAAATGAATAATACCCCAAATCACAGATTCAAAGTGGTCTCATATATCATACCAAATATTGCAGCTTTTTTCACACGATAAAAGTGCTACAATTCTACAAACGTATTTGTTAAGCATGAGTCATTGCGCTTTTGCACTTTTGTGTGCATGGGCTTTGTTGGTTTTGGAAAGAATATCATTATATATTCTCAAACTAAAGCCTTTTTCTTGTCACCAATATCACAAGTATCACCGTGCATATTAGCATAATTTGTTGCATTCAAAAATTGTACATGCAAATTAACTGGCGGGAACTATTTCAGAAATGGGATCATGTACTCACAAATGTATTTTTTTTCTATTTAAAAAGAAGTGGTAATATTTTAATGGGCCAATAATTTAAATCCCAAATTAAAGTACTACATGTCTTTATTTTCATTCAAAATTTTACTTTGAATCTTTTACGACTGACTTGTAAAATTGCTGACCACTGTTATTAAATAACAAATTTATTACAAAGTTCAGTTGTTAAACTACTCATGTCATGCCTGACAAAAACAATACCCTACTCATGTACCAGTTCATCTAATCTAAGCATTATGAAAAAAAATATTGAAACAAAAAGAATATAAGGATATTCACAATTCTAGTTATTCTTATCCATGAGCTACAAATTTCATGTATTTATATTTGGTTAGATACATGTATCAACAAATTTTCTAAATTGGGATACGTATTTCTTGATGTGGTCTCCTATATTTTCTTAAATATTTCTAAAAACAAAAATATAAATTTGGTACAATAATTTTTCAAAATGTGTCTTAGGAAAAATTTTCCATGCACTTTGTAAAAGATTGATTAAATCAAAGTTCATCTAAATGTGCGGAAGAACTAAAAAAGAGTAGACATCTCACAAAGTTGTTGTTTAGCTCGGTTTAAAAATGCTCGTGGATTTATAAATTAGAAATACCTCCTATTATCTATGCAGAAGGTTTGTAAGTTGATTTTTGATTTATAATCTAGAATCTGAGAAGTGAAAATTTTAGTTTTCCACTGACTTATTTTGTTTTTGAAGTTTGATTTTATAAAAGTATAAATGACCACTTTAAAAATTAAATTTATAATATTATATTATTATATTAATAGTTTTTATACGCAATAAGCTGTAAATACCAGAAAAAATATTAAAAACGCATAAATTAAAGTGACTTTTACTTTTAATTTTCTTTTCCTAGATTTTATAAATAAAATATATTAAACTTAATCATATATATTTTTTAATACATGCTTTAAAATTTAAATCTCCCCTGGAAACCAATGAATCCTCCGTGATTGTATGTGAAAATGATCCTACAGTTAGATGTGTGACATAGGTATGCTCAAAATTGGCACATAACGTAGACTTCCAGAGCAGCAGTAGTCCATGTTGGGTGAAAGCAAAGTGAAGAAGCATGGGAATGGTAAAATGGACAAAGTAGGGACTGGACCACAAAAGCAATAAGAATAAAGATGTGGGAAAACTAAATTTACTTCAGTTGATCAATTGTTACTCTTGCTTCCACAAAGGTATCTTGTGGGCATCAGTTCTCTCTTCTTCATGCTACTCATATTTATGTATGTATGGCAAATTTAGGGGCTCAAAGCACTTGTGCTGGGTGTCACTGTGGATAGAATTACAATGCACTTTGCACAATAATGTTTGTTTGGAATTTGTAGCATGCTATGGACTACTGTCTCCCTATTGGCCTCTTCCCATTGCGCCCTAAATAACTACACATGCACAATAGTGTTTTGTTGTGCTAAATTAGATACCTAACACCAAAATATGATGGTTGATGCTAAACAAAATTATATAATACGTAGTAGTAAATATTGGTTCTATACCTTATTCCACACTATTTATCTTTTGTTAAACAAAGCATTTCTTCTCTATCTAATCTTAAAACGATATTATGATGTTTTCTTATCATGAAATATAAAATATCATTATAATTATAAGTTTTTGTTTTCTTCTATTATATATATCTATACTATACTATAAAAAGCCAACATAGGTATAATTTGTAGTCGTACAAAATTTTGGTTTGGTACTCTACTCTAAAACTAAAAATCTACAAGTAGATATCTATTAAACAGTTTCATATACTAAAAACACTCCTTATGTATATTAATATCTTTTTAAATATAATTTATAATTAGTTAAAAAAAAGGTGAAACTACTGTTAATAACATATATTAATATTAAAAATTACTTATAGATAAACGTATAACTAATTATAAATATACAATTATGAATATCTTTTGTCTAAAATACATATAAATAATTAATAAAGACGCTACTTTTTAATTATAACGTATTATACTCGAAATTTAACACTTACGTATTCTATTTCATTACAAACACGAGCCATTACGTAACATATGAAGATATATGAAATATGAAAATTTTGATTTAAATTGAATAATAAACTGTCACATATTAATATAAAAAAATATTTATAGATAGATAATAATTTGTGAAAGCTAAATTTCCGTTAGAAGATATAACGAGTTGGTTAATATAATTAAACTAAAATCCAATTTAATACTAAAATACTAATAAAATGGTGTTAAGAATTAAATTATAATTAATAAATTACGAATCATATACCCGCCCGTGTTTTGCACGGGGTTAAAGGCTAGTATATATAAATATAATAAGATAGATATAATATAATATTAAACTTGTCCTTACAATATTTCTAACGGAAAAAAGGTCTTAACCGACAATCAATAATAACATTGTAGAAAATATAAAAATTATCATCTCTACTTAGTAATTTGGTTAAAATTTGACATTATGATAGGATTATTATCAAACAGGTCACTTGCTGCATCTAAATGTCAAAGATAAAAATACGAGATTCAAGTTCTAATACAAAGCGCACACACAGTGGCGGAAGGAGCCTTGTGACCGGGGGTCTGCTGCCCCCACTTAACTCAAATATAATTTTTTCTTATAGGTCTAATCTTGTGGATTAATGTTTGCCTCTGCTTTAAAAAATAAAACTGACCCAGACCCTCTACCTTTTTTTTTTTTTGACAAAATGCAAATTCATTCCATTAAATTAAAATAAGTATCTAGTCGGGACAAATCCCCAAACTAACAATGCAATCAGGTTGATAAACAATAAAACGAGCTAAACAAATAGCCGCATTGTTTCCTGACTGCTTAACACACTGAATCCAAGGATTCTTGAAACTGAAAATGAATACAAAGGTTTCTTGAGTAATCCAACCTACATCAATCCCGAAAATGGTAGCTTCACAATTGACCTTCACAGTAGTTCCATGGCTGTTGCGGTGTTCAGGCGACTCAGTTGTAAAAACTAAGCAATGAGGAACAAGAGTTCTCGAATAATGAACAACTATAATTTGTGAAAGGTGAGCACATGCGATCGCAATCGTTCCAAGCATACCCCAGCTATCTACATGCCGGGAGCCAGCTATAGACATGACGAAAGTATTAATGATGCGATAAGGCAGATCTCCTAAAACTCCATCACAATCATTCTCATTGATAACACAGAAAGACATAACAACGCAGAATCACCCAAGAATGGGGTACTAAATCAACACACGCCAAAAGGCGAGACAGGAAAACACAATCGGACCTTTGATTTCAAAAGATCTGATTTATTCAGAAAACAATCAAGTCCAAACTCAAATCCGAAACAGATCCGAGAATAAAACTCGATTGGAATCTTCGAGGTTTAAGCAACACTCGATTTTATTAAAAACAAAAAACTGGTAAATAGTGGAGAAGATGGGAGAGCGAAAATGATTTGGTGGATGAAGAGGATGAAGGTGAAGAATGGAGAAGGGACGGCTTAGTTTTGGGAGTCGACTCTCAAAACCCTAATTTGTGTTTTGGTAGCGTCACTAACACTACTCCTTTTACTTAATATAATTATTAAATATAAGAATTTACGTATACCCAGACCCTCTACTTTATTCTCATAAAACAGAAGTAATACATAGAATAGAAAATGTAATACACTCAGTGAAAAATGAACAATATACTGAAATATAGAGAGATCGATTAATTAGTAGTATAAATTTTCATGTAATGAAAGTTAAACCATTATAATATTATGTTTCCTCCGTCCCACCAGATAGTTTACGTTCACTATATGCACGTATTTTGAGCCTCCTATGAAGTATAGTTTCATAACATTTTTCTAATTTATTTTTTTTAATAAAGTTTTAAACATCAAACTTTTATTCATGAAAAAAAATTTAAAATGAAAAATTATAATACTAACTTTATAAGAGTTTTAAAAATGTGTTCTAAAAAATAACGTAAATAACGTGTCCGCATAAAAAGAGTATTTACATGACGCTCCTCTTTACATGAATTTCTAGTTCCGCCACTGCACACACAACAATATATTTGACGCGGAAAAACCACATCCCAACTTGTACTATTAATCAAAACCGTTATCAATAATACAATCAACCAAATTATTGGATACTCAAGCCTCACAGCACTCAAGCATCCGCTCGCAAGAAGAATAACGTGATTGTTTATGTAGATGCCGCATGATTTTATCTCCAAGCAGAACGAATTAATCAGAGATTTTTTTTGTATTTTGTTGACGTGACTGTTTATGTATATACCGTATTATTTATTATTAAATTAAGTCATTTATTAAAAAAAATTATAATCAGTGTCCTGCGGTAGATTAGATTAGTCATGCGTATAGGCAGATAGAATATCGACAAGCAGTAAGCCAGTAACCTAACCCTCTTAAATCGAGAGTTTGACTATATAAATTATTCTCAACTGCATTATAACGAAATTGGACATAAATTTGATATTTGTTAATGTTAAAAGCTTTTAGCTAAATATTACTTCTCCAATAAATGATGTGGTGAGGTGACGCTTAATGCCATGCGGTCTTGCTGGTTTTCATCCTATAATTTTGACAGGACAAACGAGTATCTGAGACGATTTTTATACGTGGGTAAAAAATCCAAAAAAACAAGATAATTCCGATCATTTTTACGAACAAAATCACTACTAAGAACGATAAATCTGTAATTTCGTGAAAGTGAGATAAAAAAAAAGTCCAAATCAAAAAAAGCTATGAATCCTTAGATTCGAAAAGACAAATTAATGCCAAATTTTTTTTAAAAAAAGACTAATCCTATCTAACAAGAAAGATTTTTAGAGAAATATAAATCTTAAAACAAGATTTATTGAGAAAAGGAAAAAACACGAAGGAAATAGAAGGTTGTGACTTTCCACTTGTACAGATCTGATGGAAGTCCCCGCGGTAGCTAATCAAAAGAGAAAAAAGAGCGGTCAAAGAGAGTCATATTCATGTAGAAATCGATAATGGATCGTAACTAATCATTTAATCTATAGAATCGTGATTTGTGAAAAATTTATTGAAAATCTTTTCGGCAAATCGGAGATTGCTAGACAGCCAAATTTAATAAAAAAAAATTTGATAAAATTATTTTAAATATTAATTTAGGACTTTTTTCATGAATAATACTGATTATATTATGCTTATTTTGATGACAAATTTATAATTTTCTTCTCAGACTTCAAATAATCTATTACCCTAAAGCAATGGAGCTACATAAGTAACAATTTTGCAAAAGAAATGAAAGGTAGAACCATTCACTTCTCAATCAAGTTTAAGAATACATTGATATATATTGAATATTCTTATTGAACTCAATGATCACAAATATATCATTGTATAGCACCTTTCAGTTTTAGAACATCATTAGCTAGGGTTTAAGAAATGATAATGCATCGAGTGATTTACTTAAAATTGGGTCGGCGCCAACCGCCGGACCTACGGAGAAGATAACGTTAAAAAGGACAAATATAAAAGTGAGTTTGCAAGAAGCGACAAATAAATGGTTAAATAGTAAATTTTCACGAGTGTATGGGTATTCTTAGAAATCAGGAACTGTTTAGTGCAAGAACTCCTGTAAGGGCTATCAGCTATCTATCATTTGCATGAAAGCATATTTAACATATTGGCTATATATGGTTTTGGTCTATGATTTGCATGTAAAATGGAATTTTAATTATCTTCTAATCATCTAAAAAAATTAGTATTAAGTATTGACTAATTATTTCTTCAGAAAAGTATTGACTAATCAATTTTGATTTTATTTCAGAATACAATATTCATTTTCTTTATTTTACACCCTGTGTCCCTGTCACTCTTATATTCTTTTTCTCTAATAAATTTTTAAATCAAAGTTATTATTATAATAAATAATATTAATTAAAATTTGTCATTATATAATATTCTAGTTCACTCAAAACTGCATTTCTTTGTTATATATTAAAAAAGCCTATTAGTATGATAGTGCAGATGGCATGAGAGGTAGCAGAATTCTCCTCTTCATTTCTATTTAAATGAAAAAAATATTATGATTTATCGTGTTCATTTGATACGCCTGGAATACTGTTGTCTAATTAAATTATGAGAAAAAAACTAATACTTCATTTTGTAGAATATAATATTTTTCAATAAATTTATATAGGTAATTCTTGATCTAAGGTTTTAATTAACTTGTCATCCCTCCTTTTTTCTTTTGAAACAATCGTCATTACTTTTTCTTATTTTGTTTTGATAAACAGTTAAAATATTATTATCATTTGTTCAGCATATTAAACGGGTGATATAAAATTGTTGAGCTTGAGATCATCAGAGTGGGAATATTATTATCATTTGTTCAGCATATTAAACGGGTGATATAAAATTGTTGAGCTTGAGATCATCAGAGTGAAGTAAAGATTAAAGAAAGAGTATGAGCAGACAGACACAGAGATTATTTTTATACAAAAGCTGTGAAGCCCACTTAACCATTCACCAACCCACCCAAAAAACTAACTCAAACCAAAATTTTCAGCTCAAATCTTGAATCTTTAGCTTCAATCTCACCAAAGATCCAAACTTTAATCTTTCTTTAGTGAGATCTTCAACACAAAATCTTACCCTTTTCTTGAGTACAACTTTTATTGCTAATAATGAAGAGCTTAATGACAAACTATGAGCTCAAAGCCTTTGGGTTTGTGTAGATTGTCCCAAGAGTATTTTTGAGAGTTTGTTTTTTAGTTTGCATATCTCTGTAGAATGGCTTGTAGAATGAGTATTTATGGGAGTTTGGATCCAGAGAGGAAGATGAGTGGTGGGCTGAGGACTAAACAAGCTGGGAGGGGGTCTTGCAGAGGTAGTTAGATTAGAGATTTTTATCAAGAAAAAAGAACAAGAGAACAATCGTGTCAGTGAATGTTCAAGAACTTCATTTCAAGGTGTTTTTGTAGCATATGGTAAAAAGATTGAAACTTTAAGGTCATAAGAGAAATGGGTTATCTTTTAAAAGAAGCTCTCAAAACTCTCTGTGGAGTTAACCAGTGGTCTTATGCTGTTTTTTGGAAGATTGGTTGCCAAAACCCTAAGTATGTTTCCTCTATATCATATATCCATATTAATGAATATCTACTTGCTTTGGATCAAGTTGAGAGGGTTATTCAAATATATACTTAGTTGTCACTTGTCATATATTGAACATTCAAGATGGTCTTTACTCTTTGATTGTTTGTGTTTTGAGTGTTTTTGTTGCAGTTGTATTGTTACATTCAATCTCATTTTTTCTTTTAGAAACTTTTGCTGACCCTTGTTTCTGTTTGATTTCTTAAAAACTGGAGACAATGCAGACATTATCTCCAGCTTTTTGAATATCTATGCAGATGAGCAGATCTTCTTTATTGTCTACTACTGTATACTATCTGTTCATCTTTCTTTGCGTTTACTTTGATTCACTTAAATTTATTGTCTACCTCTTGATGATGGTGTCTAGTTTCTGCAGAAGCTGAGGGAAGGAGAAAGTTTCACTAAATGTCATATTGCTCACCTTCTCAAGATTCAATTTTCTTTTTAAACATCTATATTTAATCAGAATGTGCATGTGTATATACCTCATGGTTAAGGGTCCTAAGGCTATAATGATTCTTAATACTTAAAATTAATTTCAGCTGTACAATCTGATTCTCCCTCTAGTTGAAACTGCTTTGTCTATCAGCACTTTACTGTGAAAAATAAATTTATATATATTGTCATATGAGTTCATTGTAATTCTGTTTGCCCTTCAAGTTTGGACAATGTTAAATTTGTTTAATTCCTCTAAAGCCGTGAAATCTTAATAATTTAGACCATTCTGTATATTTGGCTGTTCATCTGTTGGCCTAGACGGTATAAGTATACATTTTTATACTATAGATGATTAAGTTGGAGCTGCTTCTGGAATTTATATATCCGGTATTTCATTTCTAGGCTTTTAATCTGGGAAGAATGCTATTATGGTCCGGTTACATATTCTGGTGTACCACTCATGCCTGGGATTGAAATATCAAAATGTACTTTTCACGACTGGCATACTGGTCTTGCTGCTCCTGAAATGTACAATTCTCTTGGGTTCCAAGGGGGGGATAGAGTGCAATTACTTGTGAACAAGATGATGCTAGACAATCATGTTAATATTGTTGGAGAAGGGTATGATTTCAAATATCTTCTTTATGTTCTTGCTCTGTTTCCTTCAGTCCCTGCTTTCTTTTTGAAAGATGAAAAGCTCAAAAGGTGCTGTTTTTTCTACAATTTTCTTCTCCAGACTCGTTGGGCGGGCTGCATTCACCGGAAACTATCATTGGATTCATTCCCAGAATTATATAAAAGAATACCATCCACCAGAGGTATAACATTATACAATAATTTGGTCTTCTAATGACTAAATTTTCAATTAGGAAAGATGAGTTCGAAATTCAGAAGTACAGGAAGGAGATTTGACAGTATCTTTTTCTCATTGCATCCTCATTATCTGAACGTACATTTGATCAAAGATTCTTATAAGAGCAAGTCCAATGGTGATGTTAAAATAGATGTAGCTATTGTTATAATTTGAAACCAAAAAGTGATTTTTGGTGCTAAAATAGAACTTATGGTCCAATGGTAAATGCAAAATAGCACCAAACATATCCAAATAAAGCTATATTCTAATTACATAATCTTTAAGTACATAACTATATTTGTCACTATTACTTTATTAATACATTTTGTCACTTGCATGCTTATGTGGCAATTATAGCACCATCTATAGTTGGTTCTATATATAGAACCAAGTATAGCATTTTGCTATTTTACATTCAAGTTTAGCATCCCATTGGTGTTGAATTTTTTGCTTGGATGCTATATTATAGCAATAGCACCTACTTTAACACCACCGTTGGACTTGCTCTAAGATAGAATGTACAAGCTTTTTAGCTGTTTGTTCAGGTCTTGAATTCCTACTATAATGCATGTTTTAATCAACCCTCTATTCTTGTTCTGGATGATGTTAGGTACTAAATGAGATACATCAGCAGATCTCAGCTGGAATGCAGGTGGGTTTAATCTCTGTATCACATACCTATCACGTTCTTGTTTTCTTGTTCACAAATTATATCTGTTTTTAATATGCAGACTGTTGCAGTAATTCCTGTTCTTCCTCATGGTGTTGTTCAGCTTGGCTCGTCATCATCTGTAAGCACTAGCTTCTCTACCATGGGACATAGTGAATCCATGCTTGTTATATTAATATCCTGGTTTTGGTTTACATGGTTTCTAGTAGTGATTGAACTTAATAAGTAGTAGCCGATATCTCATTCATTCAATAATTTTACTCCATACATGCAATCAGTGAATTTTTATGCCATTCTTTATTTTCTTTTAGATTCTGTTTTAAGGTGGTACAGTTTAGTATTTAGTATTTTATATTTTAATACTCTTTGCTTTATGTTATATTGGATCACTATTAAAATGGATTATTATTACAACTGGCATTGCAAAACTCCACTTGGATTGTTGTAGCCTCTGTTTACTGTCAATATAATCTTTTCTGTGCAGTAAAATTTTATTAATATGATAGGTCTCAGTTTTGCTGCATAGTTTCATGTTCTGGGACCATTATATTTGTCCATTTAATTTAATATTATTTTGGCTTCATGTTATGTAACCACACAAACACTCCCACACCCACACATATTCTCTTTGTTTTATTTTATTCTAGATCATTGTTACAATTGTCATCCTGGAATTCATTTGAATTGTTTTAGCCTCCTTTCTAATGTCATTACACAAATTTCAGTGTTCTATAGATGTCAATTATGACAAGTGTTAGTTTTGTTGTGTGGCTTCATGTTATCTGACCATGATTATATTCTGAATATCTTTCTCTTTCCATAGATCTATCTGTTTTCTGTCCTTGATAGGTCAGAGGTGTAGTGTGTAGTTTTACTCTCTGTAACTGATTAGATAATCCCAACCAGATCTGCTCTTTTGAGGCTTTAATATCTATACTGAGGAGACATATTTAAGAGATCTTAGTTTTCATACTAAGTGAACCTTGATAGTCTGATACTAGAGTAACAAAGTCAGTTATTCTTTATTCACTTTGCAGGATCCCCTATCTGTACAATTTGCTTTAGAGATGTTATATTGATCCTCACTCCATTTATATTCATTTTTAAGTACTTCATTGTGCTAGAGCACTTCAAATTTTTCTTACTCTATTAAAGCGGGCATCTCAACTTGCACAGATAACAGAGAACATGCAGTTTGTAAATGACGTCAAGACTCTGATTCTGCAACTAGGATATATTCCTGGAGTTCTGTTTTCAGACAACTTTGCAACTACAGAACCTGCCTCGGAGCTTGAAGCAGTAGTTCTTAGTAATTCTGCTTCTACTAATCCTTCTGGAAAATCTAAGGCCCTGACTTCTTGCTCTACTGACAACTACAACCAGCAAAATGACTCTCGAGCTTTGAGTATAGTTGGTCAAACTCAGGATAATCCACTGTCTACTGCTCTAAACTTTAACCACCAACCCTCTGTTATATCCAATGCTGAAGCTCAAAATATTGCAGATAGAAAGCCGGCAATTGATCAAAGCAGCCAACTAGAAAATAGAATTACAGGAGCTGAAAGCATCAACTCTGATCCAAAATTTTGGTGGAATGAGAAGGCCCCTTCTTACCTTACGGAATCTATGGTAAATCAGCAACCCTCTCCTGGTCCATCAGCTACTATTTCTGGTAGTAGAAACTCGGAAAAAAAGTTGTTGGTAGATTACGCTGTTGGCTGTGGTAATGTATCTGATGCATCTCTCTTGAAGTGGACAACAGAAGGCTTGATTTCAAGTCCTCATGAATGTTCGGGCAATGCCCAACTACAAAAGTTAAGTAACCCGCATTATGTTTTGAGTGGTCTGTCAGAGATATCAAATGTGTCATCTCTTTCAAGTGTGCATGAATTTGTGAGAAGGCAAACTGAAAGTGAGTTTCAAAATGGCTATCAGTATACAAACCAGTTGTCTCCACTGAATATTGCAAAAGAATTGGCTCCCAACCACTCATCCCCTAGTAGTTCTGACACTAGAAATAAATTTCAAGACAAAACATGCTCTCAGTTTGACTTAGACAGGGGTAAAGAGGAAAAGAAAAATGATATGTTTCATGATAGTATTGACCCTTTTCCTCCAGCACACAATCATTTCACTCAGTCTAATGGTGGTTTTGGTTTTATTCATGATACTCAGAAGCAAAAATCTGGATATTATAGTATTGGGCATGCTCAGTTTGAGGATGCGCATGTCCAGTCGCATTCTGGGGATGACTTGTTTGATGTTTTTGGTATGAATTTTAAAAACCGTCTCCTCGATGAAAGTTGGAATAATCTCTTAAATGATGGGACTGGAACAAACTTGCAATATCTGGAGAAGAATAACCATACACTGTACAAACTTCAAAATGCAAGTTCTGTAAGGCAAGTACATAATGAAGGAACCTCAGATAGTGATGCTTTCTGTGTGACAAGCACAGATCATCTTCTAGATGCTGTGGTCTCCAGTGTTCAGCCTGCTACAAAGGAGGCTTCGGATGATAGTTTGTCTTGCAAGACTTCATTGACAAAGGTCAGTAGCGCTTATGCTCCTACTGCTTCAACTTCCTGTAAGCGAGCGATTACTTCTAACCTGATGCAGGAAGCATGCATTGATCTTGCCAAATCCTTACCAAAAGAAATGGCACTCAAATCTTGTTCATTCAATTATGAGCCGTGTAAAGAAGAGTCAGAGATCTTTTCCCAAAGCAAGTCCTTTTATGGATCCCAAAGTAATTCTTGGATTGAACAAGGTTCTGAAATAAAGCAGAGTACTAGTTCAACAGCAATTACCAAGAAGCCTGATGTAACCAGCAAATCAAATCGCAAAAGATCTAAACCTGGAGAGAATCCTAGACCCAGACCAAAAGACCGGCAGATGATTCAAGATCGCGTAAAAGAGTTGAGGGAAATAGTTCCAAATAGTGCAAAGGTACTTTTTTTTACATCCTTTTGTCTTGTTCAATTGATATGTTTAGTTATTAATGATATTTATTGCAAACTGTCTCCGCTAACAGTGTAGCATCGATGCATTACTGGAACGGACTATTAAACATATGATGTTCTTACAAGGTGTTACGAAGCATGCTGACAAACTAAAACAAACTGGGGAATCCAAGGTATACAATATATATACACTTTTCATATTAGAATTTTTCAATAGTGGATGATCAGTAATTCAGCCATTTAATTGCATATTAAAGTCTATAATGCAATTCAGTGTTTCATATGTTCTGCGGAAAATGGCTTTCTAAAACAATGAACGTTCAGAATAAGATTACATTTACTGTGTAAAACTGCAGATTCTGAACAAGGAAGGTGGATTACTATTGAAGGATAACTTTGAAGGTGGAGCAACGTGGGCATATGAAGTTGGTTCACAATCAATGGTCTGCCCTATCATAGTTGAAGATTTGAATACACCGCGCCAAATGCTTGTAGAGGTAGTAATTAGAATGTTACATCTCAAATAAATATCTGTTGGTATAAGCTAAAGCTAATAGATGCTACACTATAACATTATAATACTTTATTGCCAATCACTCACTTTTATGTATTAATGCTTGTTTCCTTTTTCTTACTTTTACAAATGGACAGATGCTCTGTGAAGAACGAGGTTTATTTTTGGAAATAGCTGATATCGTAAAAGGATTAGGATTGACCATTTTGAAGGGGGTGTTGGAAACTCGTAACAACAAGATATGGGCACAATTTGTCGTAGAGGTAAGCGATATCATCAGGAGTATTTTGGCCATCATATCTTTATGAGTTTTTTCAAGGAAGACTTAAATAGTTTAATTGTGGTCGATACTTTAAGAAGTATACAGTCAGATGCTTCCGAGTCATAAACCTCAAATATATATATATAAATTAAGAAAATTGATGGCTTTAAAACAAAGATTCTCAACTCCTCATTCCTCAAGTAGTTAGAAGTAATATTGAACGGTAATTGCTTCTCAAATAGCTCTCGAACTATTGTATATCTTTGCATACATATCTTTATTTTGCAAGTTCTGTGTACAGGCTAACAGAGATGTAACGAGGATGGAAATATTTCTCTCCCTCGTCCGCCTCTTGGGGCATACAGTCCAAAGCAGCGCAGTGTCAGCCAATGGTGCAGGTAATGACAGTGCAGCGCCTCACCAGCCTCTCCATCCTGGGGTTTCTATTGCTGCAACTGGTAGGCCATGTAGTTTTCAGTGAAATCACCTGATACATCAGTTTTAGGTCTGGATATGTTGAGAGCAACGGCAGGTTAGCGTTGCCATGACCAACATTGATCTGAAACTGATCTATTTATGGTTATAAATTTAGCTGATAGGCTTGTCATCTGTAAAGCAGAAGTGGACGTTTGCTTCTCTTGTCTAGTTCTGCTTTCTCTAGTTTAATATGCTTCTGTGATTTGGTAGCCACAGAATATTTCGGTTTGTTGCAAAATTGTTGTAGTTATGGTGGTTTTGTTGCTTAAACAGAAGATAAGGAACATGAGGAATCAATTGTGTGCTTAGATTACAAATGTGTAAAGGGAATGTGGGCATTGAATGACCAATAGGGTTGTTAGTGCCAATTACTTTCTTTTTACCATTTGAAGTGTATGACTTATAAGTTCTGCAATTATCCCTCAAGTCCTAAGTTAAACTTCTCATGAATTTCAGCAGAAAAAGTTGTCTGAAAAACACGTTCTTTTGCTGATGTCAGTAAATTCCAAGCATCTTTAAAAATAACTTGAACGCTCTTCAACTTGGTTGCCAAATGGTGTTTGTCAACAACTGAGGGCCATAATTTGCGACGAGATTTAGGGTCCTGGTCCTTGACAAACAATTGTATTATAATTCCAACTTTCAAATTGTCAATTCTAAATCGAATGATAATAGATGATGCCTCCCTTCTTATTTCTGATTAGACATTATCAAACCATGTTAGAATATAATATAAGATCCTGGAAAGAGCCATTCTCTAACACCTTGAGGTTTTAGAGTGACTGGTTCCTTGACATGGTATCAGAGCCAGGTTGGCAGAGGACTCAGGTTCGATCCCGGCACGAATGGCAAATTAATGCTCCAAAGATGAGCGTCCGTGATCCACTTTTCGACCCATAAATGGGCTCTCGAGTGAGGGGGAATGTTAGAATATAATATAAGATCCTGGAAAGGGTCATTCTCTAACACCTTGAGGAGTGACTGGTTCCTTGACAAAGCAACTACAAGCTATTACTTGAATTTCGAATGGAATGATGAATAGTACTTTGAAACAAATCTCAACAAACTAGCATGATCCGTGCACATCAAAATTTTAAATCTCAGTCATTCACCAACTCGCATATTTTTTGTTATTTAAATCCAAAATAATAATAATGCATATAATATAATAGATATTAATATGTAAAAATTAATTATAATAATTTTGATTAAAAAATTAAAACACTCTCCTACGCTTAAGCTTTCTGAAAAAAATAAAATTTCCATTATCACTGTCCTGCCTAATAGTTTGACTTATTGACTTGACAAGCAGCTCCGAGTTCTCCACACCAGTGACAAATTCTCAGTCCATAAACTTTATATCAGGATAAAAATCAATGTCGACTGCTACTGAAGCTCCATGTTCATCAGAAGATAGAAGAATCCATGTGTTTTGGCACGAGGGTATGCTCCAACATGACACAGGGAAAGGTGTGTTTGACTCTGGGATTGACCCTGGTTTTCTTGATGTTCTTGATAAGCACCCTGAAAATTCCGACAGAATCAAGAACATGCTTTCTATCTTAAAAAGGGGTCCCATTTCTCCTTTTCTTTCTTGGCATTCTGGGAGGCCTGCACTCATTAATGAATTGTATTCTTTTCATACTCGAGGTTATTTACTCACCACCCCTGTTTGTTTCACTATTTTCATGTTGGGTTTTCTTTATGTTGTTAAAAATTGAATCTTTTTTGTGATTACAATGTGCCCACTTGATTAAATTTTCTGTATTTGAGATTATATGCCACTCACTGGTGATTTTGGGCACATCTGAATTAGATTGGGTTAATTATCTAACTGGGCACTCACTTCACACCAATATATCATCCGGGGCACTCTCGAATTTTCGGTCTCATTTGAATCACCGTTTTCAGAAATTGTATCAGTCTTAAGAATGAAACGTTAAATTCGAAACCAAATCGACAGTTGAAGAACTGTCACTCATAGGGCTTTAACACAGTAGGATATAGAGATTATGTAGGTACAATTAATTGAATTTCCGCGTCCAAAAACTAGGTAAAATTGATGTGGAAGATATGGGTTATGAAGAACCTAATAATCCTTATATAGCCATTTTTTTGGACGCCGAAATTCAATTAATCATACCTACATTAGCCTACTGTGTTAAATCCCCATAAGTAACACTTCTTAAACTGTCGATTTGTTTTTGAATTTAACTTTTTACTTTTAAGACTGATACAGTTTCTGAAAACAGTGTTTCAAATGATACCGAAAATTCGAGAGTGTCCCGAATGATATATTGGTGTGAAGTGAGTGCCCAATCAGATAATTAACCCATTAAAGATTTGTGTATTAGGCAAAGTATCCTATTTTTAATTTGATTTTATATGACAGGAGTTAATGATGAATTAATGTCGAATAAAATTGATAGCTTTTATGTTTGAGGAACATTCGACATAAATTTGCATAATCTGTAATTGTTCCATCTTAAGTTGGAGGTTGTGGTTAATATTAAACAGTGGTTGATTGAAGTGCAATTAGTTTTGAAATCTTTTAAAAATGACTCTTGTTGATGGATGATTATGAAATTTGAAGGAGTATCTGATATGAGGATTCTGATTCCCAGAATATATTAATGAACTAATCGAAGCAGATAGATGTGGTGGGAGAGAGTTCTGTTCTGGTACATTTCTGAATCCCGGATCTTGGCATGCTTCTCTTCTAGCTGCTGGTACTGCACTGGCAGCAATGAAGCATATCCTTGACGGCTCTGGAAAAATTGCTTATACATTGGTTAGGCCACCTGGTCATCATGCTCAGCCCACTCAAGCTGATGGATACTGCTTCCTTAATAACGCTGGTCTTGCTGTACAGTTCGCTTTAGATACTGGTTGTAGGAAAGTGGTCGTTGTTGATATTGATGTTCATTATGGAAATGGAACTGCAGAGGGGTTTTATCGTTCTAATAAGGTTCTTACTGTTTCTCTTCATATGAATCATGGTTCATGGGGATCATCACATCCACAGAGTGGATCAGTGGAAGAAGTTGGTGAAGAGGAAGGGTTTGGTTATAATTTGAATATACCTCTGCCGAATGGAACAGGTGATAAAGGCTATAAATATGCTATGACAAAGATTGTTGCCCCTGCTGTTCAGAAGTTTGAGCCTGATATGGTAGTTTTGGTTGTTGGTCAAGATTCAAGTGCTGTAAGTACTAATTGTTTTTCTTATTTGTTTAGTTATGTTTTTGTTAGTACTAGTAATCTACTAAACTTGGATGCTCTTATTGAAGAAGTAGTATAATGCATGATCTCAATTTTAGCCATTGAAGAGATCTAGCAGAATCAGAAACATCAGAGTACTGAGAAAGAAATAAAAGGCCTTGGAAGAATAAAATTATTTACGTTCTTCTTTTCTATGATAGTCATTCTATCCAATGATCATAGAAAGGACTGTTGACCTGTTTTCCTCACTTCTTTTTAAGTAGTACTCTCCTCATTCTCTTTAGTTAGTACTTAAAACTTATTACTCTTCATTGAAATCTAAATATCTATACAATTCTTGCAGTCATATAGTTTCTAATTTGTGCTGATCCCTACCGTGAACCTGAGGGAAAATGGACGGATTCTAAGTATCCTCAAAAAAAATTTAGTCCCGGCACACACTTACCAGCGGTCTTATAGGTGTCAGTTTTTTTCTTACAAGACTTATATTACAGTCTCAATTATACTCTTCAGTTTCCTGTGTGCTAGAGTAACTTATGAATGACTGTATTCATAAATAGACGACTTACAAACTTTTGCCTTCAATGCCAAACCTCATGAATCTATCAACATATTTCTTCCTTGCCTAAACTTTACTTGAGAATAGTGTAATTTGAAAAAAAAAATAATTGGTACCATTGCGGTTGTACTTTTGCTAGAATTGAAGCTTGCAGGAAAAGAATAGTTTCTCAAATAGTCTTTTGGTAGAAGGTCCTTGGTTCAGTTCTTTCTAACATAAAAATATAGGACCTGTCAACTTTTTTATCGTTTCTTGTTTTAATGATTTATATTGTAAGTTTTTTTTTCTCTTACATTTATATCAGTTTATTCCTCTTTTTTTTCTTCACATCTTTACTTTTATGGGGTTTCTAGTTACAGATTATACTCCACTGTGTTATTAAAAATCAAGCTTATATTTTCTACATTTTGAAAATCTTATATATTTCACCAAGAATTTGGCCCCCTTCGCCAGAATTCCTGGCTCCATCTCGGAACCAGAGAGATGTGAAGGTTCTTCCGTTTCATATCAATAATTATATAGAAGTTGCTAACAACATCCGTGTTTCAGTTTGATCCAAACGGCAGGCAATGTTTGACAATGGAGGGTTACCGAGAAATAGGCAAGATAACCCGTAGCCTGGCTGACAAGCACAGCGACGGGCGTCTGCTAATAGTCCAAGAAGGTGGATACCATGTCACATATTCAGCTTACTGTCTGCATGCAACCCTTGAAGGTGTGCTTAATCTTCCACATCCCCTACTAACTGATCCTATTGCTTATTACCCTGAACAAGAGTCCTATTCAATTCAAGTAATCGATTCTATCGAGCAGTACCAGAAAGATGTCCCTATCCTAAAAGGGATATAATCAGATGTTACTTTCTTAGTTTCTTGTATTTCATCTGTTGCATTAAATCATATGCTTATGGTATTCGTATTACAGATGGTATTCTAGCTAATTTAGTGACTTGAATCATATAGCTTGTCAGAGTAATGTTTGCCAACAAAAGTTTCCCAAAGTAGCGGTAATGTTCATCATTTCTAATGTTCCCATGACTTTTTGGTCAAATGTTGCTGGGAAAGCAAAAGTTCTACTGTCATATTTATATAATACATTCTATTAAAGTCCCATTTCACATGCTTCTTGCCTTCTTGTGGACTCTTCTTTTGAAGCTTTTCATACCATTTATTCTTAGATGGATTTTGTTGGATCGTCCCCAAGTGGCAAAAACAATTTATGATATATGCCTGACAATTTGGTACGTAGCACGCTAACACGAAACGAAACGACACGAAAAAAATGGATATATGTTTTGATTTTTGATACACGAAACACGAATGTACACGAACATGAAGTTATACGATAGATTTCGTGTCGGATTTGAGTTTTCATTTTGAGTACACGAAAGTACACAAAATATTTGTACATAATTTTTATTATATAAATGTTATAATATATTGTATATATAATTGTGTAAAATATATATATTTATATGTAAATTTAAATATATATTAGAGATACATTAATAAATTTGTAGAGAATTGTATGCAAGTATAAATATATCATTCATATTTAGTAAAATCATACAGGAAAATATATATATTAAAACTATTTTTGATTAAAATTATACTAATATTTTAATATATATATATATATAATATACACGAAAAGTATATGAAAAATACACAAAACGTTTTGGATATGATACGGATTTCAAATTAGGTACACGAAATCAATAACGGACGGATACGGATTTCACGTTCTAATACATGAAAATACACGAAACAAAAATATACGAAACGAAATGATTGCCTAACTCTATATATCAAAATCATGTTTTATCATCTCTCTTTTTGTTAAAAAAGTTAAGCGCCCCATGTCTCACTCATCTCATTGGATGAGACTAATTTTCAGGTTATCACTTATCACCAGCAAATCGGAATCATTATGACTAATATCGTTAGAGTGCCACATTACTCAAACTATAAATTACAATATCTGGGAATATGTCACATTCTTCGAATTATAGTTACATCATATCTTTGAAATTATAAATTACGATATCATTTCTTATATATCGAAGATGCTGGAGCAGAGGTCATGTGTAGTAAACAATGAATGTGGCTAATGAGTTGTGTGACAAAGTATGCAATTGACAACTTGCTCCAAAGTGCTAGTCATTATAATCACATTTCTACCTTTCTTTTTCTTAATAAAGAGTTTAAAGCAACCTATTGGCACAGTTACTAATCTCTCGCACAACTGTAATTAATTAGTAATATTTTGGTCTTTAAATTGAAGAAAACACACCGCATTAGCACCACTAAACTTTATTTTACTTGCACCCGCGTCCAATTAAACTCCTTCAACATTTTTTATCCAAAACTTGTCATGGTTCTCTTTTTTCACGGGACAACATGTTCCTAACTCCCAGTATAGGAATATTATAATACATTTTGTTAAATAATATTAAATAATAATTTTTATACGCAGATACTAGAATATATATATATATATATATCTTCCAACGGAAATATGACTCCTTTCAAAATAATGTATCTCTAGAATTTTTATTTTTCAACCTTCTTTTTCTACATGTTAATATTTGTGTGTTAAAGATTAATTATCATTCTTAAATGAAACGGTGTGAATTCAAAACATAATATCACCCGAATTATCGTATCACATATTCACATTCTATTTTTCTATTTGTCACTTTTATTTTCGCACCGAGTTATGCTTGTGTTTACTTGAATGGCGCTGGAATTATGTTACTGGGGACAATCATGCTCATCATTTTATGTTTATATCCTTTCCTTTGTTCTTTTGTCGACGATTTATCTTTTGCCAGACAAAAGATAAGTATCGGTACCTTCGATTTCACCTTTATTCGATAGAGTTAGTAAAGAAAAACATTTATCTATATGTATGCATGTTAAAAAAATATATATTTTTTCCATCGAGATAGTTGTAAATTTCACTCATTTAGACTACTTGGTCGTGGAGTCGAGTAGTAATGAATTATGCTCATTTAAAAATAAATAGAAATTACAATTACCCTATTACTTTGGAAAATATCTATATTTGAACCTCGATCATAAATATATTAATATTGAGTATACATGAAATATATTAATACATATAAAAAAGACTTATAAATTTACCAAAATCCTAGATATGTACTTAAACTAACTTCTGATTTAAAAGTCAATTTCTGACTTAATTCTAATTTTTAACTCTAACTTATTATATAAGTAAATATTTTTTATTTTAAAATCGAAAAAAACTTAAAAGCCTTCCGATCCTTAAGCCTGCTGCATCACAAAAATATGGTTAGTATTTAATTATGGAGCATGGATCGGACTCCTTTTCTTTGTTGTCTTACCTTGTTGATAAAGCTTCGTGACAAGAGTAATAATTCTCGTGACAAATATTAATGATATAAATTCTGATCTGATTTAAAAATTGGTATATATAAGTGAAAGAAGGAACAACGCCATAATACCTTAACATGCGCCGATTTAGCGGGTAGTAGATTGGATGTGGGGCCACTCCTAAGATCTGTGCACATCACTGCTCCCCACCTGCAACAGTCATTGAATTATGGGCAATGCTAGAGACCCCAAATTTTTTCCCCAAAATTTGTTACCAAATGACGTGGCTAACAAGTGGCGAAATTTGATTGGGTGATTGATGAATCTGCAGGGGGGCCTCATTATTATGGGAATGAATGCACCCAATGAGATTTTGCCACGTCATTTGGGAAAAAATTTTGGGATAAATATTTGGGGTCCCTAGCATTTTCCTTGAATTATACTGTTTGTGTGTATAATTAAGTGAAAACACCTATTTGAGACAAGTTGAAAATTTTACGGTATTGAGAATCCTATAGTTTAATAGGCATGATAAATTATAAATAAATTTAGATTTTGTAAATATTATTATAAATAAATTTAAATTGTACTGGGATTTTTTTGAAATATTATCAAAATTTTAGTATATGAATTATTCTATTCATTTTAGCAAAAGGTCATGAGTATACTATGTTCATGTTTTTTATTTAAGGAGTTCTCTTTGTCCTGTTTGGAGAAAAAATGACTTTGTTTGGAAATATTATTATTTTGAGTATATTGTATTTTGTAACTCGGATTTTGCCTCAGTAGTAAATTAAATCTCATACTTTGAAACGTGACAGTTTGTAAATCTAAGTTTTATTTAATTTTTGATTTGTAACTCTGAGCTACATTTTGAAACTTTTAAAAATGTTCGTAATAAAAGAGAAGAAGAATGGCAAGTTTAAAGTTTCTTCATTCCTGAAATGCATACATAAATTTATGTATATGTTGACATGGACAAGTTGTACTGAATAAAAAAGTACCAGGCCCCTTGTCACGAAATTGATACTAGTTACGATCAAGACTAATAAATACACCTACAAGTACACACAATTTATTGTCCAGACAGACTATGAGGTCGTTTGAGTGAGCTTATAATAAGTGTTTTTTGTTTAAAATAAATAAATGGAGTAGAAGTTAGAAGCATGATAAGACTTATAAGTGATTAAAGTGTTTGAGAAATAAGTAAAAACCCTGAAACAAAGGTATAAGTGCTTCTTGACTTATTACACAAACGATACGAATAAGTGCTCTTAACTTATAATCCAGAAGCCGGACTTACACCCAGTAAACAAACACCCACTGTACTTGTATTGTATGTATAGAAATCTTGTACCGGGTTTGTATACAGACTCTAGAAAACCCCTAGTTTCTAGAAAATCTCCTCTCATTTGTTTTCTTGCATCAGGCCTTTTTCACGTTCTACTTCAGAATCACCACTACATTACTTCCATTTCACAATTATCTCTGTTGTTAAAACAAGAAAATTTTACTATTACTCTGAGGTTTGTTTTATCATTTGTTTTGATATATGCTATATGAGTATAATTTTCTTGATTTTAGTTATGTTTCTTTGTTAAATTCAAGAGCTGGGGAGTGTGAGATGTGATCTTGCAGTCATTTTATTCTGAGTCAAGTCATGGGTTGTGATCATTTTGAGTTTGGTATTAATATTTTGTTGTGGTTGTGTATTAGTTCACTTGTTTGTAGTCTCACCCACCCTGGTGATTTTGCAATTCTGGATGATTTTAGAAATGGGTTGGAAAATTCAGAGCTTCTGGAGTGGCCAAACAAGGGTGATGACCCTTGTGGCCCTCCTCTTTGGCCTCATGTCTTTTGTTCTGATGGTAGAGTTACACAAATTCAGGCTAAAAATTTGGGCTTGAAGGGGCCTTTACCTCAGAACTTCAATATGCTCATAAAACTTGAAAATTTGGGTCTGCAGAATAACAGACTAAATGGTACATTGCCTAGTTTTAGCGGGTTATCAGAATTGCAGTATGCATACTTGGATTTCAATGAGTTTGATGCGATCCCTTCGGATTTCTTTCATGGTCTAAGTAGTGTGAGGGTTCTTGCTTTAGACAGAAACCCGTTTAATGCGAGTTCAGGATGGTCTATATCTGATGAGCTTCAAGAGTCAGCTCAACTGACAAATTTTTCGTGTAGTGGTTGTAATGTGGTTGGACCTTTGCCAGATTTTTTCGGGACAATGCCATCTCTGTCTTTACTGAGGCTGGCAGAAAACAGAATATCTGGCAGTATACCGGAGAGCTTTCGTGAGTCCATGTTACAGATTCTTTGGCTGAATGGTCAAAGTGATGGAGGAATGACGGGCACAATTGATGTCATTGGTTCGATGACAGGACTGACTGAAGTATTGCTTCATGGTAATCAGTTTTCTGGGACTATCCCTGAAAGTATTGGGGATCTAACATCTTTGCAACAACTTAACCTTAATGGGAACAAATTTGTTGGCTTGATTCCGCCAGGTTTGGCAAATTTGAATTTACGGAAATTGGATTTGAGCAACAATATGCTTATGGGTCCGATCCCAAAGTTTAAAGCTTCTAACGTAACTTATTCTTCAAATTCGTTCTGTCAGTCTGATCCTGGTGAGAAATGTTCTCCTAGCGTAGATGCATTACTAGATTTTCTCAGTGCTTCTGGGTTCCCTCCAAATTTGGCTTCTCAATGGTCTGGTAATGATCCATGTCAACAGCCCTGGTTGGGTATCGTATGCAACTCAGAGTCCCAGGTTTCTCGAATAATTTTGCGTGGCTTCCATCTTAATGGCACATTAAGTCCTTCACTTGCAAATTTAGATTCTCTACTCGAGATTCACCTTGATAGGAACAATCTAAGTGGCACAGTCCCCTCAAATATAACGAAGTTAAAATCTTTGCGAGTGTTAGATTTAACCGGAAACAATTTTGCACCTCCATTGCCAAAGTTTCATGATAACGTGAAGATCATAATAGATGGCAATCCTCAATTAGTTGCTGCAAAAGGTGGGCAGCCACTTGTTGCTCCACTTGCCCCATCTCCGGCTACTAGTCCAAAGGTAAGTCCAAGATCACCATCAAGCAATTCCTCGGCAGGTAATGTTGATTCACAAAAACCAGACAGCCCACCTTCCCCATCCAAAGCTTCAACTTTTGATTCACCTGATTCTTTCACACAGAAGAACGAGTCAAGTAAAGGCAAGAAAGTCAAGTATGTCATTGTTGCTGCCTCAATTGTATCTTCTATGACTCTAATTGTTCTTACAGCTCTTTTATCTGTATATTGCTACAAGAAACGCAAAGACTCTAAGAAAGCTCCTGGTGCTTTTGTCGTACACCCAAGAGATATATCTGGCTCAAATAACATTGTCAAAATTACTGTTTCTAGCGACATGGATGGGTCTTATCAAACTGGGTCTAACTACGAGCACAGAGTAAACGGTGGATTACAAAATACCCATGTAATTGAGGACGGAAATGCAGTCATCTCCGTTCAGGTTCTTCGCAAGGTAACTGATAATTTTGCACCAAAAAATGAACTTGGGCGTGGAGGTTTTGGAGTAGTATACAAGGGAGAACTAGAAGATGGAACCAGATTGGCAGTTAAAAGAATGGAAGCAGGGGTAGTTAGTAACAAAGCAGTGGATGAATTTGAAGCTGAAATTGGTGTTCTTTCCAAGGTTCGACACCGGCATCTAGTTTCGCTTCTTGGGTACTCTGTTGAAGGCAATGAGAGGCTTTTGGTCTATGAATATATGCCTCAAGGGGCTCTAAGCATGCATCTCTTTCGTTGGAAGAAACTAAATCTAGAGCCCTTATCTTGGAAAAGAAGGCTTACTATTGCTTTAGATGTTGCCAGGGGAATGGAATATCTTCATAATTTGGCACACCAGAGCTTCATACATCGTGACCTGAAATCTTCAAATATACTTCTTGGGGATGACTTTAGAGCAAAAGTTTCTGACTTTGGATTAGTAAAACTGGCCCCTGATCGAGAGAGGTCTGTTGCAACTAGGCTTGCTGGAACATTTGGATACCTTGCACCGGAATATGCTGGTAAGTATATATACTATTCTTCCCTTTGTCCAGATGATTTTGTTTTAAATGCAGTTCTGTTGATGGAGCAAATATACATGTTTGCTTCCCAGTTTCCGTGGTGTTGTATACATTTACTAATGCTTTTGTGCCCTTAAAATAAACTATTTAGTAATCAAGTTTACATGAAATCCCTGTAAAAGCCTGCGTACTATGCATGGCCCGTGCTTGTATGGTATAACCAATGCCATCTTCTGAGTTACTGGTTTATGTAAAATAATTGTTTAAATCTGCCTAATGCATAGTCGTCGTGGTATTTAGGCAATTATCTCTTTTTATAGAAACATTGCAGTAGTATCATGTCTTATGCCTATTATATTTTTACTATTTTTCTTGTAATTTGTAGTGACAGGCAAGATCACAACTAAAGCTGATGTTTTCAGTTTTGGAGTTGTGTTAATGGAACTTTTAACTGGATTAATGGCACTTGATGAACAACGTAGCGAGGAAAGCAGGTATCTCGCTGAGTGGTTTTTACAGATAAAACCGGACAAGAAGAAGCTAAATGATGCTATTGATCCAACTATTGACGCAAAGGAAGAAATTTTCGATAGCATTTCCATTATAGCTGATCTGGCCGGACACTGCACTGCGAGGGATCCAAATCATCGGCCAGATATGGGACATGCAGTTAATGTGCTGGGTCAATTGATTGAGAAGTGGAAGCCTTTTGATAGTGAAACAGAGGACTATTCTGGCATAGATTACAATCTACCTCTGTCAGAAATGCTGGAGGGATGGAAGGAATCAGAAACCACTAATTCCAAAAACTCTGATTTACAGGATAGCACTGGAAGCATACCAAATAGACCAGCTGGATTTGCAGATTCCTTTACATCTTCCGATGCCCGATAGTGATAGTAAGAGTATTCTGAAAGAAATTTGTTTCTTGACTGCTTTCTTTGTAAATTCAGTCTTTCATATGAGTTTCAATGTTGGGTGCTGATACATGTACATAGTTGTACACTGTATCTGCATTCTAGTTTTGTGCGCAAAATATTGCCATCTTTCCAGCGTCTTAAATCACAATGTAGTATGTGCATGTCATGCACAAGGGCTTACAACTATAAATGTGCATGTATCACTGTTCTTGTTTTTTCCTTGAAAAAATTTGGTGACCTCGAGACCTATCTCGTAGTCTGCCTGGGCATTACATATCCAAGATAGTAGAGTTTGTGTGTTTCTAAGCGTGCAAGATATGAAAATTATGAATTTCAATCATGTTTTACCCATTCAAGTGGCGGCTTCTTTTCTTTGAGTTGCTGAAAGGTTTATATAAAGCTTGTTTCTGTTTCCTTGAATTGGAAAGGTTCTTGTGATAGTGAACACATTAAGGTTTAAGCTGTAGTTGATAACAGCTAGTCTTCTTTGTATAATAAAGTATGTACCCCATGGAACCAGCACTCACCTATGTGGTCTTATATGAAAATTCTTAGTACGAGTCGCTTTTCAATTTTAGATGCTGACCATCTGAATTATACAACAAATTTAAAAATAATAACCCAATGGAACAACAGCTCACTTTCGACTTTTGGATGTTCAACATCTTTATTATACAACAAGTTTAATAATAATATGAAGTAAAACTGAAAAAGGACTTCCAAAATTATAATCTGTAACAAAAGGCGTAATTTACATAATAAAGGTAGTTTCTTTGACCTGGTGACACTTAGTTCAGCCCCATAAGTTTCCTTGTCTTCCCCACAAACAAATCTTTGGACTTTATTAAACCGGGGATAAATCCGCTGAGGGTTAAAAATGGAAATTCAGCCACTCCATTACACCTACCTAGTGTAACAATAGCAATGGCCTTTGAAGTAGGCTCGTAAATCGACATTTTACCTTCATTTCCTCCAGACATTAATATCTTGATGTTATTCGCCACAACTGCAGAATGTTTTTGTGCCAGATACCCCTGTTTCATTTCCTACATTGAAATCACAGTTTCAGCTGACTGCAATATGCAACTATACAAGATATGTTACAGAATTTAGGCAGTTGAACCTCTTAGAGCGTTCAACTAATCACGTGTAATTGTACTGAATATTATTAATTAAACATATAAAAAATTTGGTCCAAAATAATTTTAAGATTAGAAGAGAATGATGTATGTAGGAACGGAAGTGGTATAGAATAGAAAAGATATCTGTGCAAGATGTACCTTAAGATCTGTAATATCACCAATTGCAAAGATATTCTTGCAGCCCTTAATTCTGAGGTTTGCATCTACTGCTAGCCTCCCAAATTCATCTAAACTGTCCCTCAATACAGTCTCTTTTAGCCATTCTGAGGCCAGTGGTTTCCCAATGCACAGGAAATGGCTATCTGCTTTGATTGTTTCTCCAGCTGAAGTTTTATAGTCTTTGCTTCCATCTGCAAGATTACTCAAATTGACTTTCTGATTAAATTTCACTTCCACATTTTTCGATGTCAACCAGTCTAGAGTCTTCTTGGCAGCTTTAGGTCCAAGCACTTCCAGCAATCTAGATCCATTATGCACCAGAGTAACCTTTTTCTCAGGAAAATCAACCGCAATTTCCCCAGCAAGTTCTACACCAGTAGGCCCACCTCCAACAATCAGTACGGACTGGGAAGATTTTATTTTTTCATTTTCTGCAATAACAGTATAACCTCAAGTTCAAATATAAATGCAAACGTATAACAACAAAGTGACTTATGTGAAAAGTTTAAGCTTCGTGCATATATTAATGTGTAAACCATCATGTTCCCACTTTTTACAATGATCATCAGTAAAACATTTCGCATCTGGCAGAATACAACACTGAACACTCCAATTCGTTCTTAAATTGAACATGCATCATTAATCTGACTAGTTTATGACCCATGTCAAGCACGTTTCAATATTTGCTTAAAAAATTAATATAGAAGTATAAGTTAAATAGCTTTAATTTAAAACTAATTTGTTATCAAATTTTTTTGACAATGTCTTGTCTTTTTTACTATATGTTGTAACATGCACAATAGTTGCAATGATAATAGTGACACTGACATCATTATCGGGGAAGTTTGCGTTTTCATGACAGTGTTACTCCCACCTTCTTCGTCTTTATCGCAATCTTGTGGAGGACGGGGCTTAAATTAAATTTTGTATTAATATGGATTTTGTTAATAATATCAACATGACTACTTATTTATTTGACAACTAAAACATTATCGGAATTTTACAAAGTTGTTTCATAAATTAAATTGTTTAAATTTTAGAATTTTAAAACGAATAGTTTTGTTGGCGATATAATTATGTTGGTCGGATAGTCATTACTAAGAAAATCCTAGTCAACATGGAAATTTTTTCATAGCAGTAATTATTATTAAATAAGAAACATATATGGACAACTTATTTATTTGATAACTAAAACATAATAGGAATTTTATAGAGTTAATTGTTTTATAAATTAAATTGTTTGAGTTTTAAAAATTAAAACGAATAATTTTGTTGGCGATATAATTCTATTAGTGGGATAGTCGTTATATTACAAATCCTGGTCTTTCCATAGTAGTATAATAATAATTATTATTAAATAAAAATTGATATGATGACCACCAAATTTTGGTATTTTGGTATTTGGTACTTCTGATGTTACACTAAAAAAAGGGTTACGGTTATTAACAAAGGGTATAGATTCTAGAGTCAGAAGAAATATGCAGGGTCATTTTAAACTTAACGATTACCAAGTTTTATTTTGGAAATAAAGAAAAGTAAAGCGAAGGAATAGGGGTTAGCACACTTGCTATGAAATGCCAAACACTGGACTAATGCCTATATGTTCTGAATTCTAATCAACGGAAACCCTACTCACCAAAGTTTGGATTGCTTCAGCAGTTCAAATATTTATTATTCTTACCAGTATGAAAGTAGGTCAGCGAGCCTATGAGTGTTACCTGACTGGTACTGTTTAAGTCTCTCTGTTCTACTTTCCGGGAACAGATCTTTGTGACCAGAAGCTATGACAAGATAGTCATAGGAAATTGAACGACCATCAGCAGTCATGACTTCATTTTCTTTTACATTGATAGCTTTGGATGTAACAATATTACCATTTGTGAGGTAATCCTTGTGGTAGATTACTGATCTCTCAGCAAATGATGGCTCTACCATTGCCCTCAAGTTTGCCCATGGAATCTCAAAATATTCTTTTCTGCATTCAATTTATCAAAATTTAGTAGGCTTAAGAAAACAGAGCTATAAGCTCACATATATAGATTTCATTTTGTTATCTACTCACTCAGCAATTATTTTTATAATATATTATCAGGAAATCATGTCAACACATGCAAAGTAGAACTTGTAAAATTCGTTATGTCCAGTTCAAGTAGGTACACCAAACCAATGCATTAATTAAAGAAAAAGAAAATTTAAGTCTTCAAATAGTTCGATCTCAAGTATGATCACGACCTACCATAACGATAAATAGGAACATCTGAAGTTTACAGAAATGTACTTTAGGCGCTTTATAGAATAGGAGGCTGCTTAGAACGTGAAACTTATCAATTATTTTAGAACCTCTTGATGCCTGAAGTTATACGGTATACATGATCGCGTTTAACTCAAAGAAGTATTGGGTGCTCACACTGGATGCTAACAAAAAATGCAAGGATATATGTACTAGCTACATATATGATGTGTATATTATCCCCAGACTAGCTCAAAGGAAAAGGACACATTGTGATGCCGGGCTAAAAAGGACTACAAATTGTGGTATAGAACCCATCGCCACAGAGAAGTAGAAATTCATCAACATAGAAAGATACACACATTATATACTAGCTACATATATAATGTGTGTATTATCCCACAGACTAGCTCAAAGGAAAAGACACATTGTGATGCTGGGCTAAAAAGGAATAAAAATTGTGGTATAGAACCTATCGCCACAGAGAAGTAGAAATTCATCAATATAGAAAGATACCTCCACTTACTCGGCAGTAAAACAATTTATATAATGATAAGAATCTAATTCTAATTATCTAGTCTATACAGAGTTGTTAAAATATGTTTCAAATTCCAGAATATTTCCGATAAATAATAAAAATAATTAATTCCAATTTTTTTATATCTAAAAAATAATATAATTCAAAAACTAGTTTCATTATTTTCTGCTCTGCATCACATTATTCATAATCAAGCAATAGTTTAAGGCCATTGTATATGAGGCAGCATCCTGAATAACAGTATGTCGGTAGTACATTAACATATAGTTTCTTCAGCGAATATCTCTATGCTTTTTTGTTTTAAGACAGAGTCACAATGTGCCTAACTTTATTGGCAATTTTGGCATTGCAACAAAACACAAAAGCAATCCTTGCCATCTCTTTTAGGTCCCATATACCAAAACTCCTATAATTTTAGTGGGCTCAAGTACCATGTACTACAGGGGAAGGTAAAATTTATAGCTTAACTACCCTACTATCTGCCTATCTGGATCAAGGTTTCTCTTTGCGTAGAAAGGTAACTTAGGTGGCTAGTGGGAGTAACAAAAACAGAGTGTAAAAATTCAATTGGCATAAATCTAATTGCTACTAAATTGATCGCAAGGCTAAGAAAACAAATAATAAAACAATACAAGTGCATTGCTAAATTCTTAATATTTACGTCATAACTCCGTTCATATTATTTTTCTTTGTTGAATCGAGAAATCCAACCACCATAGTACCTAAATTATAATATAATTCACATACATTCAAGCCTGGAATGAGATTTCAAGTTGGAATTTAATTTTATGGGGAATCACAAATTAAGTCAATGAGAAATTAATCTGGCGGAGCAATCAAGATTAACTTAAAACTGAATTTTGCACTAAAATGGAAAATTTCAAGACCTGCTAATTTATTTATTTTTATTTTGCTGAATCTTACTAAAATATATTATATCTAAAAAGCAATCAAAACTATCAAATACAAACCTCGTCAAATGGCTTCTAGTAACAAATCCCCGGCACTACAGATCATCCAATCACAATCACATCCCAACCTAACCAGAACAATCTAATCCGTTAAACTCATTACCATTCAATGGCTTCTATGTAAGTAGTAATATATCTGTGCCATTATATATCAGTCAATAAGAATCTCATCCTAACACACCCAAAACCAGATCTACACTGTTTAACTCATTCCAATCCAACGGCTTAATTGCACGATCTGCACCCCAAAACTTCCACAAATCAAATCTCACATCTACATTCATATATATACACACACACAATCACACCCTTTATCTCATCATCTCTCACAACTTTCATTATTCTGTAATCAGAAGAAACACTGTAGTGCATTCCTCTATGTAAGTGCTCATATGTGTTATCTAATTCAATCATATACAATTGTAAAAGATTCCATTAGATAACCCTTGGAACTTTTTCCTTGTGGTTGAGTCTTAGTTGATTACACAATCGACTATAATATCTCATCTTCAACCATGACGAAGGGCTCCAAGAGTTATCAAAGATGGACGAGACGAGTTCGAGCAATGAGAATGGATGACGAAAGAGTGTACAGATTTAATCAAGCTTTACTGCCACAGCCCAAAATTTATACAAGTGAAAAAGAGGCAAAATCGTGATACTTAGCTGAATGAGTGACGCCGGAAATGACTTAAATAGATTTAGAAGCCTAGAAACTGGCTGAACCAGTTGTTTGTCATTTATCTCAGAACATATTAATATTAAAATTGGCTTCTTATGAAAAAAATTGATATTTATTCAAAAGTGTACACAGACGCACACACACTAGCTTTTAACTCGTGCGAAGCAAGGGCTGAGATAAATTATTTTTGCTATTTTTTAATTTATTAAAATTATTATTCATCTTATTACTTTCATAATAGATTTTATTAATGTGTCTTGTATTGTCTGATAATAATATTTATGAAAATTAATATTATATATATTATCAACTCAATACTTTTTTAACCTAGTTATTTTATAGCGGTGCAGAATGATTATTATGTATGTTTTTTATTTATCAGTTTGGAAATTTTTTTAAAAACTCCATGATATAAAAAGTAGTCTTTTTGTTCAATTTTAATATGTATACGGTTAGGACAGAAAAATACGGGGACACGCCACGGTGGCGCACCCCGTACGTTTGAAGCCCCACCCTCGCGCATCCCCGCACCCGAACGTATCTAGTGCGCAGTTCGGTGGGGGGCTGCCGCACCCCTGCTTACCAGTCTTAAAGTAATCACTGACAAATTATCTTAAAGTTCAATGCTATATCAAAACCATATTGTTTCTGTAATTTTCTTTCGATTAAATTTTAACTTCCCAGATAATCACTAAGAATCTAGGATATATTCTAGGCGACTATCGATATTTAGAACCATCAAAATTAGCATAGGTGGTTAGGTAATGTATATGGTTGATGCAAATTGTATGTCATCATGATCTTGGTGGTCATTAATTCTAAGTTTGCTCAAGTTTCACTATGTTACAACTTACAGCTAGCAACTGTTCAAAAACTAGTAGTAGTAATCAAGGTGTACATACAATGATTGTCAATTATGTCAAACCCTAAAACCTTAAACATATACAAAATGATTAAACATATATCATCAAGTCCGTGAGGTAAACAATGGTATCAAATGCGATTTTTTTACTGTAAAGATGTTACTAGAACCATGTTTATATGAAGATTTTGTAAATCAGAAACTAACCTCAGAGCAAGTAACCAAAATCTGAATCGATAAATTCACAAATTACGACTCGCACAAAATCCAGATCTAAACCATTAAACTCATTCCCATCGGATGACATCTAGTAAGCAATCCCCGTAAACAAAAATCTACGATTAAACCACATCCAAATCCACCATAAAGCAGATATACACTGTTAAACTCATTCCTATCGCACGGCCTATCTCCGTGATCCAGACCCCCAAACTTACACCAATCAGATCTCACCTACACACATATATATACAAAACAGTAAAACACACTTGTATCTAATCAATATTTCTCACATCTCTATTCTATTTTCCTGCAATAATTAGATATAGTGCAGTCACACCAATCTACTATTTCTAATAAGTAAGTGATTGTATGTGTGTCCTAATTCAACCACATCGCTGTAGCTTTCTTCCTCTTCTTGTCTGTCCCGTAAATCAATTCACTAATGTAAAAAATTTCATCATATCATATATCACACAGTCGAGTTTAAATTCTCACTCCTCAACAATGACGAAGTGCTCCACATATATAACTTCAGTTTAAGCAACAAAAATGACAAATATAGAAGGATATACAATCTAGTTTTGCTATCATCTCTGTATTCGATTGGGATTTTAATGGATTGTTTTTAGTCTATGGATTTTAATGGATTGTATGAGATTTTGATTTTGTGCGGATTCTTGATAAAATGTCGCAGAGTTGATGGGATTTAGGTACAATGCTTCAAAATCCCATTGATTTTGATGGGATTTCAAAAAACTTAAAATACACTGAAGAATGCCACAAAATCCATCATTCTATGAAATGAAAAAAAATCCATCAGCATTTGAATACCATCAGATTTTAATGGATTTTAAACAATCCCAATTGAATACCATCGGATTTTAAAGCATAATTTAAAATCCCAATTGAATACCACCAGATTTTGTAGCATAATTTAAAATCCCAATTGAATACCTCAAGATTTTAATGTATTTCAAACAATCCCAATCGAATACCCTCGGATTTCATGAATGCAAAAAAATGTTTTAAAATCCCAATCCAATACACCCCTCTTAATCTTATTAATAAGCATATTTAAATGTATAACAAGTTGAAGCAACTTTACTGGAAAGTGAGAGATAATATGATAAACCCTAAAACCCCAAATATAAAGAGGTTAAAAAGAAATGAAACATACGGATCAATGAGAGTGAGTTGAGAAACGAATTGCAGAGACTTAGCAGCTAAAGAACCAGCCACACCACCGCCGATAACCACCACCTTTTTCCCATTTCCGGTTTCTTGTGTTCCGGCCATCTAATTAGCTGTATTAGCAGTGTCTGTATGTGTAAATATTCTCCCGGGATACTTTGAATTTATTAGATGGAATTTCTTGGAAGATAAGAAAAAAACTCCGTCCAACATTCTTCTTTACCTATATAATATTTAGAAAGAAATTTTTTTTAATTAATTCATGAGATTATACTGGAAGCAAAATTTAGGGGCTTTTTTATTTAAATATTTTCTCTTTTTTAATCAGTTCATTAACTACTGATAAAATCAGATATTATATAAAAAATAATTAATTATATAAATATTGTGCATTTAAAACGCAATAGAAATTTTTTGATTATAAAACTTATATTCTCTTGAAGATTTGTATTTAGATATATAGGTATCATGAATTTAAGACGTACTGAAAATTTTTGATCCTTAATATTTATATAATAATTTGATTATGTATTTCTAATATTAAATTTGTAATTCTCTTTTCTTTTTTTTTTAATATTTATATAATTTGGTTATCCTTAAGATTTATTTAAATTAAGTATGTATTTCTAATTTACAATTAAAAAAATAACTAAAAAAATGTGTCGCCTGAAACACTAACTAAAATTGAAGTGTGAGACTAATTAAAATTCAAGTGTAGCACTTTCGTACGTTACTTATTTCGTGTAACCCCTCCAGTCCTCCGACATCTATACTATTATATACTTATATATAATAAGCGTAAGGAAGATAATTTGGTCGCATGGTCCTCTGGTTCAAAAGCTTATCATCCATTGGATTTCATATTGAACAAATAAGCACCGTTAGATTGGAACAAAATTAAATTCTGTTCTATAAGGAAACTGATATTTACTTGCATGTTTATAATTCTTTTCTAAATCCAAAACAAATTCTGTCTTTCATGTCTTTTAGGTTTTTTTTAATCCAAAATAAATGTTTCCTACCAATTTTAATTGTATAATCGTATAAATCGCACCGTCACAAAATTATTTTTATCTAATATATTTTAAAATTAATATGCCCGATTTATGTGAGGAACGAATACTAAAACGTTTTCTTAATCCAAAACAAATTCTACTATCTTATTGCATGTTTATGATTCATCTTCTTAGTTCAAAATAAATTGTGTTTATCAATTTTAATCTCGAACCATAAAAATTTTTAGAAAAATATTTGAATCACAGTATAATAATTCTAATATAAAATATATTTATAAATATAATCTAATAGGAGTTGGCGTCACATATTCTACTTAAAAAAATTTAAAATTTGATAGAAAGAATTTAATACTTTGGCATGATACATATAATTTTAATTTATTATTTATAAATTTAATTTTTCACACCATTTAAAATATATTTTAAAAATTTATAAATAATTAAAAAGCTCCCGTGCCTTGCACGGGCTATAAGCTAGTACTATTAAAGCCAAAACATTAAAAATTTGGTCGGTCGGTACTTGGGCCTAATTATGGGCCTATCTATACAAACAATTATCCCTTTTTACTGAAACATATTATCTTTTCTATATTTTCTAATTAAAACATCTTATAAATTAATTAAATTTATAATATATATGATAAAATAACAAATATATCTATACTATACTATTAAAGCCGAAAGATTAAAAGTTTGGTCGGTCGGTACTTGGGCCAAAATACGGGCCTATCTATATAACTAATTATTCTTTTTAATTTGGACCAAATTACGGGCCTATCTATATAACCAATTAATAATTCTTTTAAAATCGTCGGTACTTGGGTCAAAATACGGGCCTATCTATATAACTAATTATTCTTTTTAATTTGGGCCAAATTACGGGCCTATCTATATAACCAATTAACAATTCTTTTAAAATCGAAACAATAAAAGTTTGGTAGGTCAGTACTTGGGCCAAAATACGGGCCTATCTATATAACCAATTATTCTGGACCTATCTATATAACCAATTATCTTTTTTAATTTGGGCTAAAGTACGGGCCTATCGATATAACCAATTAATCCTTTTAATTGAAATATATTACCTTTTTTATATTTTTGACTAAAAAACTTAATCTTCTAAAATAACATTAAGAAACATGGTAATTACTTTTTTTTAACTAAAATATATTATCTTTTCATAAATTTTCTAACTAAAAAATTAATCTTTTACAATTAATACGAACATGGGCGACATATTTATACGTAAAGATGTGAGCCAAAAGTCTAAACGTCAAATAATAAAAAATAGAGAGAGTATTATTATATTGTCGGGCGGTCGGTACTTGCACCGAAGTACGGGCCTATCTATATATAAAACCAATTATTCTTTTTAACTAAAATAAATTATCTTTATATATTTATTAGCTAAAAGAACTCAATCTTCTAAAATAATATCGAGCAACATAGTAATTGTCTTTTTAATCAAAACGGGTTATCATTTTTAGATTTTCTAACTAAAAAATCAAGTTTTTACAATTAACACGGACGTCATATATATTAAAAATATAATTATTAATAAATAACATGTGATATTATTAAACCAAAAATACATTAATAACATTATTTTTAAATACTCTAATGATCTCACATTAAAAAAAATATTACAAATCTATCATATACTATATATTATTACAATATTAATAAAGCCGAAATAAAAAGTTCACTTGGTCGGTCAGTTAGTAAAGTTGGTGAATGGGTTGGTATTCGACCCACGGAGCTCTTGAATTTATAACATGTTATACTATATTTTTTTTATCATTTATTAAACCAAAATATTAAATTCAAATTAGTATGATGGGTCGGACGGTCGGTATTTGGTTTCATGCGTCTCTTTAAACTATAATATGTTTTATACCATATTATGAATTATTAATAACGAAATATTAAAAAGGTTGATTGGTTAGTTTATATATGAGTTTATAGGCCTTCTTAAATTATAACATGCAAAAAAAAATATCTTAACATTCTCATTAAAATATATATGTTCGACCTAATATTTAATTAGCCATTTGACGGACTTAACTATGAAGAATTTATCCAACTGCTAAATAAAATATTTATTTAACCACATTATTCTATCATAATTTTATTTTTACAATAAAATTAGAAAAATTTAAGATATATAAAATAAAATAACAAATATGTTAACCGCCCGTGCATTGCACGGGTTACAAGCTAGTTTACTATTAAAGCCGAAACATTAAAAGTTTGGTCGGTCGGTACTTGGGCCTAATTATGAGCCTATCTATACTAACAATTATCCCTTTTAACTGAAACATATTATCTTTTCTATATTTTCTAATTAAAACATCTTATAAATTAATTAAATTTATAATATATATGATAGAATAACAAATATATTAACCGCCCGTGCATTGCACGGGTTATAAGCTAGTAAACTTATATAATCACAATCACTTAAATTGAAATTTAATTGTCCCAAAATTATAATAATTTATAATTAAAACACAGTAGTTTATAATAAAGAAAAATTATTTGAATTGACCTGATTGCATAAATACACAACATAACAAATTAACAGTACCAACAAATACAGTTCAGACCAACATACACTTTTAAAGGCCATTACCAGGACCCAGGACCTTGACCAAAAGGTGACACTGACACAGTTGGAGACACAGTCTCTCCCTCACACAAATACTGGAAAAATATTACAACAACAAAGCAAACAACTTCAAAGACACACAAACAAGTGGACCTGGCAATGCCACAAGGATTAAACAAAACAAACATATACAAGACTAACATCAGAATTCTGAAAGCCCTGCTTAATTACTGGACTCCTGAAGCCTCCTCTCCCCTGCAACACCCTCAGCATTCTTCCCCATAGCTCCTTCATTATCATCAGCTGTAAACAAACATACAACATAAGCATTTCATACACACTTGCATAAAAGAAAATGCACATTAAATTTATTACCTAAAGTTGTCCCCGGAGTGCTCTGAGCTCGACCACCTTGTCCGCCAAACCATGAACCTATTGCACCAGTAAGCTTATTTACCACACCTGCTCCAGTCCCTATATTTTCCAACCCGCTGCCTTCTTCACCGGTGCCCAACCGCTTCGCCACCTCCTCGGACTCTGTCACCTTCCCCATTGGCTTGTGTTGTTCGCTCTCTTCTGGCTCCCGTTTATGAACAGCATCGGAAACTATCTGTGAAATGCTACGTCCTCCTCCGCCACTAGGCACTTCCTCTGTCTTTTCCCCTTTAGGCTTACTGAAAGACTCCGTGATCATTGTTGAGAGCACCTTATCTTCTTCACCTGGCTTTAGCTTTTCCACCCAATACTCTTTCACGGATACTCCTTTATCCTGCCCTGCATTCCCACCGCTCTCCTGAGTGGTTTCAGCTCCAAGTCCAGACACTTTTGAAGTGGCATTCCCACCGCTCTCCTGAGTGGTTTCAGCTCCAAGTCCCGACAATTTTGAAGTTGCTGCACTACCAACTCCAACAACCTTTCCGTAGACAGGGGCCAATGTATCTGTTACAGTAGCTGCAATTTTGTGGGCATAATCACTAGCAGTCTCCGTCACAGACCCTGACTTGTTACCCTCCCCTGTCACAGACCCTGACTTGCCCTCCCCTGTCACAGACCCTGACTTGTTACCCTCCCCTGGCTGGCGCATTTGCCCAATCTTGGATGATATAACATTTTTAGCGGACTGAGCTGTATCAGCTATAGCAGAAGCAGCAGCAGCTGAAGCGGAGGTGATTTTCTCGGTGTAGGTGCTGCCCTTGTTTGATGGCTCATAGGTGTCTTCGGGCAAGTCCTGAGGGTTAGCAGCATCATAACTTTTTGGCACAGAATCAGATATGAATTTCCCAGAGTAGGAACTGCTCTTGCTTGCTGGGTCGTATATGTCTCCAGGCATGTCCTGAGGGTTAGCAGCATTGCCACTTTTCGGAACATAACTGGAGCTTTGCGAGGGCAATGGTTCAGGAGCAAACTGATTGTGGCTTCCTGTATATAGTCTTCCTCCCTCTCCTCGCTCTCTTTCTGGTTTTTCTTCAGAAATTCCCATTTCGTTGAACGATTGTATAACAGGGGTGATTCCCTCAGCTTCTTCACTACCTGCGGCATATTTGAACATAGTACAGTGAATGCAAAATTTTCCTAACTACTTAACAAAGCTAACTACTGGATCAATCTCAATTATTTTGTAATTAGTAAATTGTAAAAATCAAGGGGTCATTTGTATCGTTGCTCAGAATGGAAGTTGCGATGGGAATGAGGTTTATCATAATGAGAATGATATGAAGTCCCAATTAAATTGTTAATCCAAAGATTCCAAACACCAACATAAAGATAAAGGTTCAGATTCTCGTTAACATGATTCATTGACTATGAACCAAACAACTCCGAGTGTTGCACTAAATTAATTATACTTTGACACTACCTGATTCGCTAAACATTACTAGGCTAATCTCCGGGTCATATAAAGTATAAACATACGAGAAACTAAAAACCAAAACTTGAAGAACCAGTAACGTATAGCAATTATAAAAGCAAAACATGTGTAGAACCCCAAATTAATCACCCCTATGAGAAGTTAGGAAGTTGTTCATACCTCTACCAGCTGGATCAATAGTTTTGACCTGAACATTCGAAGGATGAGTTCGAATATCAGGACCTTGAGGATCGACATCGAAACAAGTACTCCCGATGCCACCACGAATTCCTTCCATAACATTTCGACCTCCAACCTGATCCGGATTCTCTCTTTCCTCACGAACATCTCTCCCGGTTCTCGTATTAATACCTTTATGAGGCAATTCATGATATACATCTTCACCAGTCCTAGTATCCACAAGTTTACAAGGCAACGGTGCATGCTTATGTTCTTCCAAAAGATGTTTTCCATGTTCTTCGTCCGCTTGCCATTGAACAAAAGGCCTCGTCTCCGGATCGACGAACGGAGAATCATAGCGAGGACCAACCATCGAAGGCCTATCCAAATTAGTCCCTCCTGCAGGTCCTGCAGCAGGTTGGCCACTACTCAAAGTTGCACTCCTAACCGCTGCCGACTCGTAAACTGCAAGCACATATCCATGATCAGTAACAATAGAGTAAAACCTCTATAAATGGAACGCTAAATTTTATCAATTTATCAAGGTTAAATATGTGCTATCGCTGTTATTTTGGACCGAAAATCTGTAGTTCAAATTTAATTTATCATAGATTATTAATTACTCTGTTATGTTGGACCGAAAATCTGTAGTTCAAATTTAATTTACCATGAATTATCAATTAATTGATCAACTATGCGAAAGATTAAAAAAGTTACTCTCATGAATTTTACTTACTTGGAGCGCCGTGGATTTCAGGATCTTTAACCATTTCATCGTCCTCGTCTTCTTCGTATTCGTCGTGGTCGTGGTCATGATCGTGCTCATGCTCATGGCCATGTTTAGTAAGTGTGTTCTTTATCTTCTTGGCCTTTGCTTTTACTTTCTTCAACACCGATGGCTTTTCGTGATGAGCCTCGCTATGGCCTTCTACACCTAATTTATGCCCAAACCAGTAAATAAATTGAAAACAAAACAAACTGAGGTTCTTTTGATAATGTATTACAAAAAATAAATCTAGCAGTGAGTAGAATATAGAATATGTACCTGACTGAAGTGCAGGAGGGTTGGTTGAGAGATCTGTGGGTTCATAATGATGGCCGTGAGTTCGTGGCAACTGTGACTCCATGGCTATTAGAGAAACAATGTTTAGCTCGTGAGAATATGTATATTTTTGTGTTTGAAGATATCTGTGTGAGATGATATGAATGAGGTCTGGTTTATAGAAGGCAGGGCAGGCAAGGAGATAGCATAAAATATAAATTTGCAAGGCGGGGTACGTTGAGAGAGGGACACGTATCAAGTTCTTGACGCGTGTCTTGAGAGTTTTATAGACGTGGCTTCTTTTCCAGGTGTGTTCAATGGGATATGATTGGATCCGTTATGGGCTATTTGAGCAAACCAAAATGGCAATGCTCATACTTTTTTTTTTTTTTGAAAATGGCAATGCTCATACTTTTATCTAGCAAAAAAAAAGAAAAAAAAAAGCTCATACTTGAAGTGGCGATAAAAAAAAAACTGTTTTTCATATCTTTATAATTGTGGACCCTTTTACATATATAACTACCGCATCAATCAAAATCTCTCGAATATATAAAATTTCGCGCTCAACATGTGCCCACGGGCACACACTCGACAACTCTAAAAAAATGAATAATCAAAATGCTCATGTTTGAAGTGGCAAAAACGCATAAAACCGCATCAAATTAACTAATAAAATTCGAACCAAAACAAAACCGCATCAATATTTTAGTTTTAATTTTGGTTTCATAAATTTTTAAAATCCAAACGAACCGCAACGTAACAATATTTATATTTATATATTTATTTTATATATTTAAATATGATATATCAATTGTATGGAATTTTTGAAGGAATCAATTATATTTATTATAACGGTTTTTCTCTGGTGTGCCCATGGGCACACAATAAGCGCTAACATCTATGAGTTTGGTGCATTCTTATTGGTCATGTAATTATAAATATGGATGGGCCCCCTGCATTTACATCAATTCAACCAATCAAAACCCTCCAAACTCATCAAATTTTGTGCATATTGTGTGCCCTTGGGCACACATTAGAAAGACCCTTATTATAATTTATCATGTCTATTCTTTTGCCATCTTTATGCTGTTAAATACCAACTTATCCAAGTGTTCAAGTTTTTTCGAGCATGTTAATTAATTTGCGGAATGTAGTTCTCTGGTGGATTATAAATGTTTGATGTCTCGCTGGTCTTGTTGAACAACTTCTATTGCATTATGTTGTGTGCCCATGGGCACATGCTAAGCGCGGAAAATGTTGTGCTTGGATCATTTTGATTGGCTCATATCTCATGATAATGGTGGACCCCTGCAAATACACCAACCACACCAATCAAAATCTCTCAAATCCAAAAATTTCCGCGCTTAGTATGTGCCCATGGGCACACACTAGCCAAACCGTTTCTTCAAAGTTTAAGTCAAATATCTCTACTGAATTATTTTTAGCATATTTATTATAAAATTGTTAAAAATACCGTTATTCCTAAGAGTTTATCGAATTTTTCACCGTTTGAAAATCGAACCGTATCACATAAAAATCGGAAATATTCATTTTATAAACCGAACTACGCCATAAGATTTGTTTCAATTTTGATTTTTAATTTTAGAATCCGCACTCTATGATTCCGGTCGCGGTTTTAATTGCAAACTGCACCATACACATCCCTAATTAAAGGTATTGTTTTTTTGGAAAGAGAGCGTGTTCGAGTTCTTTATATTAAGAATAGGCTGGATCAAACCAGATTTGTGATTTTGATATATATAAAATATTTTCTTTTTTTTTCTCAAAAAAAAATATTTTCTTTTATAATTATATATGAGGATATAATTAATTATATGTTTCAATTAAATAACAGGTCTTTATGATATTTAAATAATCGTTCAACTAGATCATTTGTTATATATAAATTAAAAATCAAATTACTGAAAAGAGAAATAAGAAAAAACAATATACAATGATTTTCTTTTGAAAATACAATGTTAATAGCATATAATTTCAGAAAATCAAAGTGTAATTGAAACATATTTTTAAGTGTAAATAAAACCCCTCCCCAGTCCCAGTTCCGCTCCTCCACTGCTCTGCGCATCAAAATGGAATAAAAGGCGCCAATTGTTTGGCAAATATTTTCAAAAAGTTGATCTAAAACACACACACAGAGCGAAATGCGAACACGTTTTCTCGGCCTCGATTTCTTCAACTCCTCAGCCTTAATCGAAACCCTAGATGATTTCCTCCGCTTTCCGGTGCCGGAAATTCAACCTCCGCCGTCGACTTCGACTTCAGGCGGTGAGAATCTCTTCAATTGTATAAACACAGATGATGCGTCTATTCTCAGCCTCTCCTCTCAGCTCCAGTCCGTACAGATCGACACCGCTCTCTCCAAGTTCTTCGATGACGTGCTTCCTCACCGCATTGAGGTGGATCAGTCCTGTTTTTCGCGAGATTGTTCTGATGAGGTGAACTATGTTCTCAATCACTTGTAGCTTTCGATAATTACTTATTCAGATAATTTACTCTCCAGTTTTGTGCATATGACGCTGTATGATAGAGGCTTGATTTGTGTGATATTGATATAGGTGTTGAGTTCTTTTGTTGTGTTTGATTATATGATTTTTGAGTCATCGATTTAATGTTTGTGCTGAGTGAGAGCTTTTCGAACATTAGGTTAAGGTTATATATCTGGTTTATTTATTATATGTTAATGTAACATGATGATGGTGGTGATCGGTGGTTATAGTGGTTTGTTAGTCAAATGTCGTGGTTATGTTCAGATTTTAGTTCCGTTGTTGGAGTGTTTGGATGTGTACAGTGGTTTTGGAGGCATAATCAGAGTTGGTGAATGTATAGAACAGAGATGCGAAGCCATTGGTGCCTTTGTAAGTATCATTTGTAAGGGTATACATCTATTTGTGTTAAACTTTATAGGATGCTAGTAGGGGTGTGCATGGTGCGGTTTGGTGCGGTTCCGAACATTAACTGTAACCAAACCGTTAAATGCGGTTCGGTTCGGTTCGGTTAATTATCATTAACCGTAACCACACCAATTAAAATGGTTTTTCGGTTGCGGTTAACCATTAGTCGGTTGCGGTTTTCTTTTGGTTTTTCTACTTTTGTCCATAATAATTTTTTTTAAAAAAAATATAAAATTTTCATAAACATGTACAGTATGTTCGGTTAAACATTACATACTTTCATCTAAAAAAACTTTATACACAATAATAACTAAAACATACATATTTCAACAAGAAATTAGATGATGTCAAGTCAATATAATTATCCAAAATTAACTAATCATAAAATTCAAATAAAAAGTCTTCAAAAAGTACATAAATAAAAAAAGTAGAATAGGTTTCATAATAAAATTTGATTAGCAGATTAACAACATAAATATTTCTGCTCTGTGGCAAACTACAGTAGTCCTAGTCTTCGAGTAAACGCTCCTCCAAATATTTGGGTGCCCTTCAGTTATTTAAGTGACTCAACAAGTGAGTGTCTCTGGACAGGAAGCCTCGATATAAAATAAGATGTGAAGTGTAAAAATGATTGAGGTGCTTTATTACTATTATTAATATATATATATATATATATATATATATTATTAATATATATATATATATATATATATATTTTTTGGTTCGGTTAATTTCGGTGCGGTTTTAGCATAAAACCGAAAATAAAACCGCACCATTAATTTCGGTTTTTTATTTCGGTTATTTTCGGTTTTATTTTCGGTTTGGTTTTTCTCGGTGTGGTTTTTCGGTTTTTTCAGGTTTTTTTGCAGTTTTGGTTTTTTCTGCTCACCCCTAGATGCTAGTGTAAATTTTCCACAATTAATAGTTTGATTCAGCTGGCTACGTGACAAAGCCAAAGCCATCTAATGAGTTCTGGTGTTGAAATGTTCATAACTTAAGTATACTGGTGAGACCTGTTTGATTTCATGCAGTTAAATGTAGATTGACATAGCATGTATGACTTATATAAATGGCTTGGTTGCCACATTTTACATGATATGTTGCTTTACTTACAAATGGAATTGTTTGCTCCTAAACTAATGAACAGAAAGAGTTCCAGACTACAGATGTTGATGTTCAGTACATTCTTTTTCCGAATTATTACTCAATCACATAATCAACCTTAGCATGCTAAGTAATTTAAAGTCACTTAGATCCCCTGCAAATTGGTCGATATAAATTAGTTTGTTGAGGAATGTATCTGATACACACGTGACACTGAAAACTCAATTCTTTTGCAGAAGAAAACAAAAGCTCTTCCTGAAGAGGTGGATACGGAAAAGCAGATTAATGCTGGGTCTGATACTTTGGAGGTTGAGTTCTTGAAGTATCTTAACTTTTTACACAGTGCGTCATAGTTTCCTTTCAAATTTATTGTTTTGTTGTGTTGCTATTGATGCTCATCAATTATATCTTATGCAATTATCTGCAGGAAGAAAGTGGGACTACTGTGGATGGCAACGGGGATGACATTTTTAAAATCCTACTGTTTGAAATGCCAGTGCTAGATATATCATTGGTAAACCCGATGTTTTGATCAGCATCTGCCTACACTCTTATCTCTTTATATGTGAAGTTCCTCACATACTTTGCTGTGCGATCTCTTGCTTGTCGCAGGAAAATGTTTGTACTTCACAAGAACAAGAGCTAAAGATTTTCTCAGAAGTATCAGATGTTGAAACTAGTGAGGTAATTAATTGTTTTCAGTTCATATGATGTCTACCTAAGAGCATCTCTAAAAAATGAGCTAAATGATGTCCTAAGGTATAATTTATGGAATATGGTGCAAAAAGTCACTCCAACGCTATCCTGGCCGTTCACTAAAAAGTTAGATACCTTCTTCATCCCTTTTAAAGAATGTGTAACCATTCCTCATATTGTGTCAAGAATAAAATAATCACTTCCCTCCTTTTTCACACACTTTCCCATATTTTTCGCATTATTTCCCAACTTATAGATTTTGAATTTATAATAATAATAATAATAATATAATAATAATAATAATAATAAAACAACAACAACAACAACAACAACAACAACAACAACAACAACAACAACAACAATAATAATAATAATAATAGGGAACATAAATAAGGATTATTGTTGGAATTGTCATTCAATATAATTCTAGTTTACTAAAAAATTGCATTTTTTTATTATATTTAAGGAACTCACTAAGATGCTGTTGGAGATGCTCTCTGTTACTTTACATACATTTAATTTAATAAGAAAAGAAAACCCTTTTTTTCTCTCTCTCTGGTACCATGAGAATTGATCTACTAGCAAAGAAATCTTGGGTGGACTTGTGGAAGTCACATGTAGGTTGCCACAGGGCAATACAAGGTTAAAAACTTGGCAATATATATTTATATGAACAAATGCAACTAAAAAAGGGGTTCTAACCTTCACATAACATGATAATGTAACTAGGCTGAACTTTCTTTGAGCTTTGCTAGAAGTTTGGTCTTTTAGGTGCTGCTTCATAAAGTCTGCAGTTTACTTTGATATTTTTTGTTTTATATAAGATAACGTGTTAAATTTTGAATCTTGTCCTACACCGCATCTTTTTGTGTTTAGAACATTTATCTGATTATCTACCTTGCTGCCATACTCCCCTTAAGTGATCTATATCTGAATTGCTACAGCTGTATTACATGTATGATGTACCAGAGTTAACAATTCTGAATATACATAATTTTAGATGACATACACCTGCTTCATTAATGCTCTGGTTGTTTTTTGTTATTTCAATTCAAGTCTCACATTGATCAAGAATAAAAATTAAGCTAATCTATATATATATATTTTTTCACCCTCCGCTTGATGTCACTCACTTTCTTACACAAGAATATGGAACTTATAACAATGTTAGTTGTTATATTGTTATAGTAAACTTATTACAATGTTGGTTGCTACAAGTCTTGCATGCAAGTCCCACATAGAGTACATTTTGCATGATTTATTTCAAGAATGTTTCGCTTCTGTACTATACCCCATAATTTTAGATTTACTATAATTGAAGTGTTTTTCTTACAGGATCTAGTTCCCATGCTCAAGATGCAAGATTTGTGCAAGATTCAGGAATCTCTTTTTGCAGTCGAAAATATTTCTGTGGATTACCAGACAGATGAAAGCGACTGTCTGTTGGAAGACAGCACTTCGTGTAAAGGACAAAATCATTCTTGCTGCGGTGAGTTTCCTCTTTTAGAAGTGGATGTCTCAAGTTTGGGAATATTCAGCAGCATATCCATGGATAATGAAATTAAACTATTTGAAAGCATTGAGCCTCAATTTTGGTGGGCAAAAGACGAGACTCCGTTTGAGGGAAAGGAGCTGCTGCAGTTCATGGAGTTGGACATATTTGAGTATCTTTCGTGCAGTTCTTTATCAAACCAGAGGCTTGAAATCGATACTGTCTGTTCAGATTTTATTAAAGAAATTGACCTTCGCAGTGTTATAGAACATGAAGTTATGGTAGAAAAGGTGGAAAAATATCTAGGGAGACCGGAGAATTCCTATTTTCCCTTGAGGACCCCAATTCTATTCGAGGAGCCCCAATTTTTCGACCTACTGTCATTTCATTTTTTCGAATTCATTTCCGAAATTGAAGCTTTAAGTGAAGTAAAAACTATTCAACAGCTGTTCTGTGAAGCTTCGAAAGTCAATAACTTTAATGACTTGATTGTTTCTCACGAGCTCACTCTTGTAGATGACTCTTTCAAATCATTGCCTGTGCCTATGCTTTCATATTCAGAAGAGAATAGTTTGGTTCAGGAGTATCTTGAAGAAATACTAGCTGAATTGAAGCCACTACCATCCTTGGCATCTGATGCCATTTACTTAGACTGGCATATTATAGAGGAGGGAAAATGCAGTAGCAGTAGATATTCTTCCTGTCTGAAAGTTCTGGAAGAAGTAGATGGTTGTGCTGATGATATAAATATGAAACCATATGATGCTGGGTTACTTGTCCTAGATTCAATTTTTTCTGATGATAATCAACACGTACAATACAGGAAAGAAGACAAAGAAATGTTGAAGATACCTTCTTTTAACACGCCATTTGCTCGTGTGTGTCAAGGTGAAACCTCAAGCGGAGCACTGAATGATGGATGTCAGAAAAGGGTGAAGGGAGAATCACCACGCAACCTTGAGTCTGACAGCGTTTCCAGACTGATTAAATCCATTTCAGAGTGTGATAATCTTGAAAGTTTCTTGACTTCTTCAAAATCCACTTTAACAAAAAACCCTTTAACAAGTAATACGGTGCCTGGGGGTTCAGCAAGTGATTCAATTGCAGATGATACCTGTACTACGGTGCCTGGGGGTTCAGCAAGTGATTCAATTGCAGCATCTGAGCATTGGAATATCGAGATTCATCAAATTAGGCTGTCTGATAATATTTTGGCTCTCCTTCATGACTTGAGTAAAACTTATCTGGGAATCTTGGATAATGATATAGTGCTAGGAAAGAGAAAGTACTCTTGTCTAGCTGCAGATGACTACACTTTGCCCACCATTTCAAACAAAAAGTTAATGGACTGGATAAAAGAAATAGGTACTGGAACGTCTTTGTCCAACAATGATGATAATATGGAGCCCCTTATCACATTGTATGCAATTAAACAGATGGCGTGGTACCTATGTTACTATGGTATACACGCCACTTATCTGTACATCGATAATTTACACCAAAAATTGCAGTGCTCGAAATTCAGATTAAGTTTTCTACGGGGTCTGGTGTTAGATGCACATGAGAAGGTGAAAAAAGAAATTATAAGATTTCATCCATCACTTCTCGTTATCCATGGGATCTTGAAATCCAGTTTCAGAAAAAATTATAAAATTTTGATTGTGGCAGAGCGAGTTTTCTGGTGGACTTTGGAAATGTTGTTAAATTCAATGGGAATATCAAGCATCAATGCACAGTCATTTCACACTCACACAAATGAACTTGGTAGTTCTTATAATATCACGTTTGTAGATACCATAATGGAGGCAGTGGTTCATTCCGATAGCTGTTTGATATCCCTTGAGTGAGTAATCCAATGCTTGCATAACTTATTAATTGGTACTAGACGTTCAAGTCCGTTTGCTTTGGAAATTTAGTTATGTGATTTTCTTCTTTGAGTATTTTATTGTTCTCAGTTTGATATTTCAATGTTCTATTTGGTAATTATGAGTTCTAAAGCAGTGACCATATATTTTATTTTTCCACTATAGGCATATTTCCCCATCATTTCCCTTTGGAAAATTCAATATTATTTTGGAATATGGAGGTTCATATGGGTCCTGCAGACTATCCACCATTTCACCTGGCGCCAGCGGTTTTCCTATACTTCATTTTCTCAGGATGGACGTGGAGAGCTCAAATGCTGCAAAAGCCTTTTGCGAAAATGTGGACACACCAAGTCGTATTGGAATAAGAAGGGCAAGTCTATCTTTACACATGTTCCATCTCATGTGGTAGCATGTTATATATGCCAGTGCCATGATACATTATGTCATATATTATTATCATTCTTCGACTTCACACATGGCCTGTGTATTAGGTAGATCAATGACTTATCTTCATATTTAGCCTTTTTCACTGCATCAAGGTTAAATGTGTGAACAAAGAGGCAAAAGGTAAACAAAATAGAGTGTGGGAGTGTAGCATATATCATAAAGTCCGTGAATCACCTTAATTTATTATTGTCAATGATGTATAGTTGCTCATTGTATATAACTCATCATCGTTTTTCTATGAAGATAGAGACATGTTTAAAAATAGCTATATGATCTGCCACCCCAGATTAGGTGGGCATGACATAAGACACAATTGGCACATGCTTTCGACATTAGTAGTTACAGTTATTATGCTCTAGCATATGCATTCTTTTAAAGACTGTTTAGAGTCCATCTACCTCTACTTATATCATTATGCCACTATTTGCTATTTGTAACTACTCCCTAAATTCTGTTGTGGGCACTTAGTGCTATAAAGAAGTTGCATTGACAATTTGTTAATGCTCAAGGCTGAGCTGGCAGCTGATGTGGCAGCCAGCTGGAAACTTAACTACTTTTCCCGCTCAAAGTTGTTAGAGTTGTTGCTTGTTATGAGTGTATATATAGTCTCTATTTGTGTAGTTGAAGGTGTGAACAGCTTGTAATATTCTCTCTCCAGAAAACAATGCTAAACACTTCTCTCTGTAGCAGACTTTGATCATATATCAAACTGTGCGTGTGAGCAATGGTGTTTTACAGAAGATTAATGAAGCTGATAGTGTTGATTGATTTACTGGAGTCTAGTGATGGAGCTTGAGTTGTAACACAATTGACAAAAATAGTTGCTATTTAGAATTGTTCTGAGAGGAACAACTGAAGCTGCATATGCTCCCTTAAGATTAATTCCTCACCTAAGATTTTATCATAACTAGCATATAAAGCAAAGATAAATGGCATAAATACCTTTAGAAAGTATTTAACATCTTAAGTCATTAACATATTTGAGGTTTTTAAAGGATGCCTCAGTTTGGTGAAAAAAATGATGTCTCTATGTTCACACTTCCATAAATGATAAAACAAGTAGTGTTAAGTTGGTTTATCTCTTCCACTGATAACCATGGGGGGCCTCTAGGTTCTTTCATATGACTAGAGCAAGTAACCTATATTATAAGTTTAAAGGGTTCGATACCTCAGTATAAAGATCACCTTTCTCACTTGGCCCCATTTTAATATAAACCGCTGACCGGTTCAGTTAGATGGATGTCATATGCAAGATGTCTGCTAGTATTATTTAATACCTTTTTTCTGACTTTTTTACTAAGAATTTGCGTCATTTTGTAATAAAGTGATTTACTGAAGCTAATCTCAATGGTCATACTAGGATGGACCTCAATGTGATCGGATCATAGGTGAGAACATTCAGAAGCTGGAAGAACTGCTCAATTTTGTACCAGCTAATGAGTACAACATGGGATCTCCAAGAGCTGCAAATTGTTTCAAACCTTTATCTATACCTCCGTCACTTCCATGTCCGCAATTAGATAAGGAAACTACTCAAGTTTTTCCAAGTATCTCATCTTTTCCTGACAAAGTTGTAGTTGTAAACACACAAAGTGTTGATAATGAAATGATAATTTCGAGGAGGAGCACATACCAGAAAATTCTTGCAATGGAGAAAGAAGGGACACAGGTTGTTGAGCGTGATTTACATCACCCTGTGGATGTTATTGTCAATGCTTCTGTTTGCCTTGTGTGGTATGATTGCAGAAACATTCGGAAGAAAGCTTCTGCTTCAAATGAGGCTTCTTCGTCCTTACCTTCATGTATTGAGGATATTGCAGCAAATGGTCTGACTGCTCTTAGTTTTGCATTCAGTGGCTGCATTATGGTATTTCTTTTTCTTATCAAGCTGAGATTATTTGGGAAGCACTAGTGATTGGCATGACGTGATATTGACTTAAATCTCTAACTCTAATAATATTCTGACTGTTTGTAGGTAAATTGTAGAAATATAAATGCTAAAGTCCTAATATATAACCTGTGCTCCTAAATTGGTGTATATATTCCAATTAGAAACTCAATGAAGTGATAGCTCTTATATTTCATAGTGAAACATGTCGAGCGATATGCTTATTTATGTATAGCGTCGTTTGCCGAAAAATAGAATTCTATATTACACTTTTGTCGATTATTTTAAGTAGGTTAAATCTATATTTTTATCTGGTGATAACTAGTTATATTCAGGTGCAATATGAGATATTACATCTCATAAGGTTCTCAGGATGCTTCTGTTTTTCTTTCTTGAGAATTGAGATAACCTATTTTTTGATGTTTAGAGCTGTTGATCTGATGCTTGACAAATTCTGAGAACATTACACCTGTCAATAATATAAGTGGTGGCATTGGTGTTTATCATGATATTATTTTTGTGGCCTCTGTGTTTTAGCTGTAATGAAGCTTTCAGTGAGCTTGGAGGGTATCCATTACTGACAAGTTATAATTAGGAGATTTGTGTAATTGAAAAGCACAATGCTGAATGTCTTCAAATGGGGTGTAAAGAATACTAGTTCTTTATAGAGAAAAGTAGTCAGTGGAAACCGAGTCGCTACGTGTGTTAATCAACAAGTTTTGATCCATATGGCATTACACCTGTACACTGTACTACTAGCTGATATTCGTTCTGCTATTTCTTGAGGACAAGCCACTCTTCTGAACTTACACATCCATTGTTGACTTGCTAAAAGAAAATTTGGAGAACAATATTTCAGGTTGATATCACCTAGAAAGTTATATTATTTAAGTCATACGACTAGCTACATTTACTTTACCACATTAGGTAGAATCTGATTTAATTTATAATAGTGGTTTGCCAAGTAATTTGTGTTCATTTAATATGGCTTTGTACCAGGTCTTTGAAGGACAAAGCAGTTTCCTTGGTGGAGTAATGGAATCATCAGATGAACTATATGCTGCAGCAGCTAGCCTGGGGATGGATTTGCAGCTCTTCTTCTCATACTCATCTGAGATGACCGATGAGATTATTTTGAGTTGCATTATCCATGCATCAAAGTTCACCAGAGGCCTTTATACTACAATGCCTGAATCAGAAACTTTGGCAGAATCATTTTTGACCACATTTCCTTCAATGAATCCACTTTCAGCTCATGCAATACTGTCTTCTGTTGGTGTGCTTATTGAATTTCTAGAATCGTCGCACGCAGATAGGGTTCGTGCTGTTCAAAAGTACCAGGTCTCTGATGAAAGCATTGCTTTGCTGAATGCATGTTTCAGGTATGGTGAGCGTGAAGATTGTAAATCTGGAACAACAGAATGCTCGTCCTCTGTATCATCTGCTCCTGATTCTGACAATTGTCCAACTAAAAGTGCTTCTGAAATGAGGAAAAGGAAATACATCCAGAGTGCTCTAAATGTTGACCTACCCGTGGATGACTTGTTTCACCTTGATACATCAAAGCTATTTGCAGAAGCCAGAGAGACTCCAAAAAGAATGTCTAAGCCAGATAATACCTGGTTATCAGAAGCTCCTGATGCTTTCAAAGAAGCCGCAAAGTCTTTGTCATTTGAAAATGAGTTGTTTCCTCGAAATCCAGGATCAAATATAAATTTTAAACCAACTTCCTCTCGGATGTCTACGCCATGTGGTTCTTATATGTCAAGAAGTCGTGTAATGTCTGAGGAGAGAGATAATGATGCGTTACCTGTTGATGATGCATTGTTCTGCCAAAACCAGGGACTGGAAAGTAGTGCAACAAATAAATTTGATAGGTGGAACAGCATGAACTCAGAAAATTTTGTTCAGAACTTCATAGGTGAGGTTATCAACATTGATGATGAACACCCGGAAGTTGAGGACTCCTCAGCAGCAATCTTCCCAGGTCTCTCATATTCTAACTCTGACATGGAAAGGGACCCCCCTCCAGTGTTTCCTAGAACTGCAAGAAAATTGTCATTCGACAATAATTGTTTACCTACCTTTTCAAGAGCTGCTGAGATCGACTATGACACAGATGGCTTTGTTTCCACAAGCAGTGATAGTCAAAATTTAGGAGGACAACAATACTTAAAGAAACAAGTCTTTCAAAATTCAGACAAAGAGATGAACGTTGAGGAAACAATGCTTCTGGATCACCATAAGTATCTACTGAAGGAGGATACATTGCCAAAATCAGTTGGAAGTTCTTACAAGCATTCACTCATGGAGAATAATATGCCGCATTATGGAGGTACACCACTATCAAATGCCATCCAATTTGCTCAACCGCACCAAGGATCTCCCTGGACAATAGAATTTCTTAACAGAGTCCGGGAGAAGAGCAGATTGCGTCAAAAATCTCTCCCTCGTGATCTATGTGGTCCTTCATTTGGATACAAAGGAAACATATCCAAGGTGATCAAACGAAGAAGTCCTTCTATCCTAGAATTTTTCAAGTATGAGAAGGGGAGCAACCCTAGTAAAAGAATGGAACAAAAGAGGCAAGATCGTTCTGCACAACCATCAAGTTCATACAAAAATGAAAAAAGTGTACCCTCCTTTCTTCCAGCAATGACACCCATCGATAAGAGAGCAAGACAGGTGCATTGTTATTATACTTTTAGCTGTGAATAATAGTATGTTTAAAATTAGTTATTAAACCAGACGTTAATCGACTGCAGACTCTATCTTTTGCAACACCTGGAAGCAGTGGACAGAGTAAGCTGGTGTGGGGTGAAAAGAGTACTCATGCACTCAAAAGACAGTTCTAGCTTCACAAATGATGTAACTTTAGGTGCAAGTAAGCTATTAACACAAGATTAGGTCTTTGTCTCAGCTCTATGAAGGCATCTTTTGGGTGGCGAGTGTACAGGTATATATGTATATTATTTTTGATGAATTTAATTAGAATCAAAACTCATCCTCGTCATTATGGGACTCCTGCTGTAAAGAGTAAAAAGAGTAGCTAGACATAGTGTTCCTCTGCATACATGAAGTATTTGAAGTCTTGTGTTTGCTAACCTTACTGAAGGCCGAGTTCACTTTTCAACTAAATCCTATTCCTTGCTGTTTCATATCTTCTCTTCTATCATCTAGATTACTAGATTAGCTTTTTGAGTGTTTTCTGCATACCGTCGTCTTAACTCTTAATTTGTCAAGAGACTTTTCTGTCATTTCATAATGGCCAAGTGCTTCTCGTATCTGTTAGAAAATAATCTTAAACTTGTGTTTTTATTTATTATTTAAAATAATGCTTATTTTGTCTGGGGAAGTATACATCATTGTAAACCCATGAGTATCTACTTCGTAAACTTAGCGCTCTATTTATAATCTTAACAATAGATGAGCTGACAGCATGAGGAAAAGTTCTATTTAGGTAGTACTAGTGTTTACTCGTACTCTAATTCTTGTTTTCTTAGGATATGTTATCTTGTATTAATGGCCCCGACGCTTCCGGTACAGTTTTTGTGACGAAAGTGATCAGCTCACCTCCTGGTCTCTAAGCACTTATGGAAACAATAACTTGGCACGATATCTGGATTATATCTATTTCTGAATAGAAATAATTTTAAGAGCTGGACCATCATAGCAACCATGCAATCTACCTAACACTGCCTTCAAATAAGTGACGCAGCATTTACTCATCTGTTCGTCTGGTTGACTGGTTGGTGAATATTGGTGGTTGAATGTTAAACTTAGCTCACTCGTCCATCTCGATCAACATATGTAGGTTTTGTTCTGTTCTTTTTGATGAACTCAGTTTTAGATTCGTTATTTCTGATAAAGTTACTAATAAACTGTCTAGTTTAGTTATTTTTGATGAAAAATATACTATATATCTCTTTGTACGTTGGGAATAGAATTTGTTAAACTTAATTTTTGAAGGAATTTGCTGGTGGATTATAAATGTTCATCATTCCGCCTTCACGTATTGTTTGAAAATACCACGTGAATGAAGTAATTGCATGTTCTGTTCTGCCTCTTCTTTATAAATCAAGTAACTCTTTAAGATAATATTAACAAATTATTTGATGGATAATAATGAATGTGTATATTGATGGTCAAATGTCAACTGATGAAATATTATAAATTAATGCCAGTTCTGAATTTTTAATACCCTACAAAATAGTAGTAATTGAATATCGAATGATTGATCGTGATCATTCCGAAATTAAGAACATTTTCTTAGTTTTCTCTGAAAAAAATTACTGTCGCATAACATTCAAGACATAAAATTTCATTATCAGCAAATAAAGTTTCTATAATGTTAAAGCATTGAATTTGTGGCCGTGGGGCTCAATATGGTTGGGAAAAAAAATTAATTGTGTTTTACATGTACTGTAATAATTAATGGTCAAGTCCGAGCGGCTTAAAAAGAGACACGAAACATTAAGAGCGTGGGCGCAAGTCTCTCCAATCCTAACATGCCACGTCACGTATCATCCTTAACAGGATTAAAAGAACCAACAGCAAATATGAAACATTATCGGAAACCCAATTATATAGGAGTACTACTTACAAACACATAATAACTAGAACATAACACGAACCCAGAAGAAGAAGAAAATAAAATGGGGGGAATCCAACTCAACGCAGTCCCCTTCACATTCGCAACCCACGTGTTGGGCGCAATCGCAGCGGTGATGGTTCTTGTCTGGTCAATACACTTCAGAGGAGGATTGGTTTTTGAATCTTCCAATAAAAATCTCATCTTTAATGTAATTTCTTACCCTCTCTTTCACTTCCCCAACTTTCTTTACTTATTATTTTGTTAATTTACGGTGACAACAATTGTTCTGCACTCTTGAAATTTTGAAACTCGCGTGTGCCTAAGTTTATGTGTCTGAATTTAGAAGGCTTTTGTGTTGTGGTTGTTTATGGATTAGATATTGACTTTATTTTTTGTGTACTTGTTGTTTGATTGAGATATAGCAAGTTTTTATGTCAATATTGCAAGTATGTTGATTAGCTAAACTTTGTATACCATATATGTTGCAACAATCCTTGTTAAATTTTAATACTTGAGAACTGAACTTTTTGGGAAATTTGGAGGAATCATTGATGATGAGTTAGAAATGTTTACCTGTGTGGTCTAAATGAAAGTTGAGTTTGTAAATGTACCATGGTTTGTATTTATGATGGATCAAGTAGACGTTTTTGCCTTCTGAACGAGGCAGCGGTCATCAGGGTTTCAATGTTTGCCGTCCAAATGAGACAGCACTTGCACTCCATGGTTTCGAACCTCCACTATCAAACTCAAGACCTTTGGTTTTATTGGAGCTTTGGTTGGAGTGGTTAATATGTAGATCATGCCTATGTCTTAACAGGGTCAAAAACATATGTCCTGTGGCCTGTATATTATCAGTCAATCTTGCGTGTCTAATGTGTACTGTTGGATTGCATTCTAATTTTAACGCAGCAGGCAATAGGGTTTCATCAGGCATTCACAACTGATTTACATTCTTTTTGCAGCTTCATCCTGTTTTGCTTTTAATTGGCTTAATTATCATTGGCGGTGAAGGTGAGTAATTTAGCGTTATGAAATATTTTTGATAGATAGTTATAGTATTAGTAGCTGATCTGAGTAACTTTTTACCTGTTGTTTCTTAAATATAGCAATCATAAGCTACAAATCTCTCCCATTAAAGAAGAAAGACAAGAAACTGGTACATCTAGTTCTGCATGGAATTGCGCTGGTACTAGCCATATTCGGGGTTTACATGGCATTTAAATTTCACAATGAGAGTAATATTGCCAATCTATACAGTTTACATTCCTGGATTGGGATTGGGGTTGTTGTCCTTTATGGCATACAGGTACTTCTCATATAATCTATCTTCACCTTCAGTTTGTTAGAAATATACTCGTAGCATTTTCATACTTCTGATATAGAAGTAACTGCTTCTTCTTGTTACGGCACTTATCTACCTGAAATCGAGCACCTCGATTGCAATTTATCATATTATTTTAAACTCAAACTAGGCTGATGACTTAGCTTTCTGACCTTGCATTTTCCCATCAAAATATGCAATCGTGGACGCATTGTAGGCTGAGGGATATAACAATCTGCGATGAAATTTCAGAATTTTTGTCCTAATAGTATGATATAACCTACACACATCTTATGTCGTAGCTTTGTTGGTAAGAAATATCTGGAACATGGGTTTGAATCTGTTCATTTTTTCTTGAATTTATGGAATTTAGTTGTATCCTATTAATAAGTTATGCTGGCTCAGCTTGTATGTAACTTTGGGTGTATAGGACTGATCTACTTTGAATCTTGCTTAAGCTATATTTTTCCTAATTTTTAAAATTCAAGTTACTTTTTTTCTACCAAGTGCCCAGTAGATGTAAATCATGGCTCCTCCTCCCCTGATGGCATGGCTTAGCTGCTAATAAATAGAATCTCTCACACTTAGATCCAGTGGACAACTCTTATAATCATTATCTGATAATTTTGGATGATTTGCAGTGGATTTATGGTTTTGTGGTATTCTTCTATCCTGGCGGTACTCCTTTGATCAGAAAGGAGTCGCTCCCATGGCACATTCTATTTGGCTTATTTGTGTACATCCTAGCTGTTGGCACTGCCTGTCTAGGATTTCTTGAAAAGCTTACGTTCCTTCAGAGCTCCGGGCTTGAGAAGTACGGTTCAGAGGCATTCCTTGTCAACTTTACAGCAATAGCCACCATTTTGTTCGGAACCTTTGTTGTGTTGTCAGCTCTATCTCAAGGCCCGCGTGAGGATGAATACAGCTACACAGCTATATCAAGCTAAAGTTGGAATTGCTCCCATGAAATAGAACTTTTATAATCTGTATTGGCCTACCACCTGTAAAGTTATTCACTGTTATTTAGCACACTGTTGCCCAGGTGTTAGCGACGAATTTTATTACCTGCATCTGTATGGACCTTTAATATATGTGCATTACAAATGAAGAATAGAGAATGTATCTTTAGTTATCACTTTAATTATCATATGGTCTCCTTTCATGATCAACTTTGTAAGTGTAGGTCGAACTTTGATATGATCCAATTACATATTGTTTGTATTGCATTAAGTACTATCTTAGCATTGAACATGTACATTTAGATGACTGTAGTATAAAGCTAGATAACAAAATAGTCTAGTTACTGTATATATTAAATATCAATCTTGCAGACCATTACAGGTTTCTTCTAAAGGTCTAATTTTTAGAGTTGTCTGGCTTTTAATGTGACCATTGCAAAACAAAACCTGGCATTTCAAGGATCCCATGAGAAGTAGCCACACAACTAAGTCATCAACTACAAGTTACGCCCTCACATTAGACTTTGGAGGTAAAGGGAGACATCATAATTGTCCTCTTGAAGAAAATCCATGTAGTTTCCACCTGGGATGTCCAACAGCAGGTCCAGTGCCGCGTCTGAGCAACTATTAAGTTCATATGAACCTGAGGAAATTGATCCGACTATGTCGTTTTCATTATCCGGTGTGATGAGCTGCATCTCCTTTCCATTGTCAGCCATGTCACGCAAGGGAAGGGTCGCCCCTGCACCTTCAGCCTGAGTAGTGATCACGGAGACTGATTCAACTTTTGATGGTGAGCACATCTCCTGTTTTGGCTGTTGAAAAGTCATTTCTGGTTCTTTCTTTATCTTTCTAAATGATTCCCCTACTTCAGAGTTCCATAATTTTAGGAAGTAATCAGACTGGTGTTCAACTTTCGGTGGGGGGACGGCCAGTGACGAACTCAAGGAAAACCGAGTCTCAGCCTCAACTCTGGCACTTTCCCACTGCACCATGTGACTGGTTGATGGGGACTCAGTTTTTAAGTCCATTTTTTTGGAGGAACTGAGTGATGGCTGGCCGGTTAGAAGGTTTGTGTTCTGTGTCTTGTTTAGCTTCTTCCTTAGATGGGTATTCCAGAAATTTTTTATCTCATTGTCTGTTCTTCCTTCCAAATGAGATGCTATAGAAGCCCACCTACAAGATATTCTTAGTGGCTTAGTTTGTGCAGCAAGTAAGTGTTCAAGATTTCAATATTAAAATTAAACAATACTAGGAAAAACTTGCAAGTGCCAAACTTCTAGTCATGTGTACTACTTATATGCTAGCAGGAACGAGTAAACTCCTTTTTGATTGAAATTCATATTATGAGTAGAAGAATCTATAGATGCTTACATTTAACTATAAATAATAACCCTGCAACTGTAATAAGTTGATACCACTATTAGTAATATTTGTTATACAATAACTAGTACAACAGAAACTGAGTATTGTATTAGCTAGGGTATATTATCTCCTGAAGGCAGCATGTATCACATATTATAAATGGGACAAACCAAATGCTATTACAAAATTTAGGTACATGATTACACTGTCCATAATATATTTCTATTCTGCTGGTAAAAGGAATCCAAAGAAAAAGAAATGAACTGAGCAATCACCTGTTACCAAGTTCTCCATGCAACCGGATGATTGTATTCTCTTCTTCAGGAGTGAATGGACCGCGTTTAATGTCAGACCGTAGATAGTTTGTCCACCGAAGCCGGCAGCTTTTCCCACAGCGAAGGAGACCTAGTTCATGTTACAGGTTGGAATACTGTAAGCCAGCTATAACCTTCCTTATGATAACATCATTGATATTGCATCACGCAAGTAAAGTAGGAGCCTATACATTAGCAAATGAATTGAAAATTCACCAACTGAAACCTGCACAGGTACCGAAAGAAACTCTCCTTCTTCGGGTTCATGGCTGTCAAAAATTTGGTGTACAAAAAAATGTGTATTTCAATCTACTGTTCTCTTTGTCATCCAGCCATTTAATGTAATTTTGACACTAGCAGAGGTAAATTCATCCTCTAAAGGCCTACTTAAGAATATTGCATTTAATTGATACGAAATGGCTACTGATTATCGAGCATGCTGTTGTGAAGTTCTCAGTGGAGAAAAGATTATTTACATATCATAAGCACACATACACTAAGTTAGGAGGCCAAACATGATGGTTTAGTACGTTATAGACTTGTAGTATCAGGTATATGGGAAGGTTGGTAAATATTGCAAGAAAAAACTCAAAGCCACGTAATGTAGATAACTAGTTGAGCCCAGGAAAATAAATCAGAAAAATAAATTATAAAAAAGGACTTATAGCTGTGACCAAGGTTTTAGCAGATAAACCACCATTACGTAGACAATATTAATTAGTCAAGACTTTTGAACTTCAAATGACAATTTTGTTTGTTACTAATTTAAGCATATGACTTGAGAGGAAAAAACAAATTTGGTAGCTTCGAGTTGTATATTATATTATCTGCAACTTCCACAATGAAGGAGAAACTTATATGAAAAAATCACATGATCTGGAAAATGTTGAACGCATATGCAGGATGTTCTGTAGAGTGTAGATCACAAGGCATCACAAGAGTTGGAAATTAATGTTTTTAGCAATCTTAAAGGAATGTAAAGGGCATTATGCTGCTGAAACCCCCGAATAACAGAAAAAAAAAAATAGATGGTATATATAAAATTTATAGCAGTGTCAAAGATCATAATAGATAAACACCATATGACTTGCTATACTAAATGTTAGTCTGACTTCATTATTCTCCAAACAACTGCTTTGTTTCTTACTGGTTCAAGCATATGGCTATGGAGTAAAAAGCAAATTAAGCATATGACTTTGTAGGAAATAAGCATGTTTGACTTGGTAGGAAATAAGCACATTAAGCGTAAATTTTGGAGGAGATGAGCACATCAATTGTATGACTTTGGAGGAAAAAGCAAAGACGTTACGCGTCACTTCTTCTTAGCAATGTTTTGTCTGATATCATTTGTAACTCCCACAAGGAAGAAGAAACTTCCGTAGAAAAACACATATTTCCAAACAGCTTACCGTTATCTCTCATGAAACAGTAATCAAAACAGGATTTTCCATTGACTAAAGAAGTAGAAGATACCAGTTCAGTTTTCCATTGACTAAAATAGATTATCAGACAAATAGAAAATATTGGTCCTTACCATACTTTGAAAACCAATGAACATAGAACTCTATACAATTACCTGCATTTTTTGGAACAGATCGCCAGGTACCATGTCCATTTTTGGAGATATAATCAACAAGAATCTTGTCCTCTTCAGCAGTCCAAGCACCTTTCTTTACTCCTTTCTCACAACAAGGCAGCCTTCCCATACTTCACATTCAAAGATCCCGAACCAAATTAAACTGCAAAACAAACACTATCACTAGCATGAAACTTAATAAGAGTGAACAGGGAGAGTGACATTGTTAATAGGATAAATCTGAGTGTTCAATAAAAATGCCAGGTTACGATATAAATGCTTCTGGATTACATGTACAAAATATATAGAGAAAAGTAGTCATTGTAGCTGACATCGGAATACTCAAGGACCATATAAATGACTTCTCCTTCCATATCTGACTATTTGTATGTGCATTTAGTTTTTGTACTACAAGCAGTCTTTGCCACCAGACTTTAATGTGTATCAAGAGACCACAGTTCAGAGCTTAAATGCAGATTTTAAGCCAGATTCACTCAATTCATGAATCACCATCTTAGCCTAATATTTATTCCAACAAATTAACTTCCAAAAAAACTCCTAAAGTTGTACAGATTTTATCACATTAAGTAAACTGTGTGCAAAGGCAAGTCATAGCATTGTCAATTCTAAAATTTAATGAAGAGTCCAAACACACACACACATATTTCCAAATATTCAAAATTTGGGTACCTGGGAATACATATCTAGAATTTACTCATCTTGTTGCACAAGTACAAACTTCTGTAGCTTGGACCACATGTGAACATACCTTTACCCTTTGCAAATATAAAATACTATTACATATTATCACCCCAAAACTAAACAAAAAAAAAGATGAACAAAGACCTGATCAAGCAAGAAGTATCCAGCAGGGAAAATGAATAAATGCATATAAAACATTTTCTAACTAAAATTCCACTATTTCAGACCAAGAACATATAAACACATCAACAGTAAAACCAAACCAAACAATTATCCGGTCCGAGAAGAGAGTAAAATGTACGCAGACCTCGACGTATTCATCACACATATCTAAACATTGAAGTACTCTTACATGTATATCTCACCTGACACAGTGACACTTTTACCATAAGACACAAGGTGGTGCTGGTGCCTACATGTAAAAAACACACAAAAGCAAACATATAACCAAAAGGGTCTTGGAAGCATTACCAGAAACCAAAGATTTGGGGAATTTACGAGACATTGATATTGAAGATGCTGAAAGAACTAGTACTAGTGAAGCATAAAAAAATAAAACAAAATAAAAAAACAAAGATTTTGATGATCAAAAAGCGGTGATGCATAAAAAAGAGTGTGTCTTGTGGGGGGTCTTACCTTTTCTCTCTCTGTCTCTTTACGTTTAGGGAGAAATGGCTGCTTAAATTGAGTACTACTTGGGAGTTTGTACAAGTAGTGTTCTTTCACTTGTGCACTCAAAGAAAGACAAAATGTGTGACCCCATCTCCTCACTCTGTTTATTTTTTTATTATTTTTATATGTTTAAAAAATAGCGGAGGTTACGATGGATTTTTATTTTAATTATTGTAAATTCGGATATGCGTTGGTCAGATATTATATTTAATTAGAAAATTAATATTATAATAATTTTAAATTTTAACTTTTAATATTTAGATTTATAGATTTTAGTTGGGGAGATAGAAGGTACATGGTCAAACAAAATCTATTTGATCAAGTATATTTTATAATAAAATGATGCACAATCTATCTGAACCATAGAGTCCATTTATCTGATCATGAATGGGATGAATTTATTTTAAAATAAATATACCAAGACATTTTCATATATAAAAGTAGGGTCTTATATTGTATATTCATAAGCATATATTAATAACTAACTTTTTTATTGATATAGATAAATTTCTCCATGAAAATTTTCATGTATATACATAATTATAGATTACACATACCACATTAGACATCTCCAACCATGATCCAAAAATTCAAATTTGGAGGAGTTTTGTCCCAAATCATTCCGATGGTGAACTTAAAAGTGATTCAAATTTGGACGTACTCGTATTGTTCATCCAAATCTTTTTAATATTAAAATATTATTATTTTTATTATTTAGATGATTTTGTTAATGTTATCAAAGATGATTAATTAAGATTAAAATATAATTAAATGATATTAAAATATTTCATAAATTAGAATGAAGAAATGTCATAATGACCATACATATTTATATTAAAATATTATTTTTAAATTGATGATGAAAATATCATTCTGATATTCATTTTAAGAACGAGTAATCGGATTTTTTCATAATTGTTTATGTGTAGAGGAATTTGTAGTGTTGTATAAGAAGTATATCTAATAAACAAAAGTTGAATTTTATGAATGATTATCAATTCTCAGAATGTGTATAGGAGGATATTGAGAATTCGTATTACTTTTTTTCTTCTTAAAAAGACTAATTTGTTGAGTGGGTTCAACCCAAGTCCCACATCGGAAAGATAAAGAAGGTTTATCTTGAATATAAGCAGCCAAAGAACTCCATTAGTATGAGGCCTTTTGGGAGGAGCCCGAAAGCAAATCCGTGCGGGCTTGGCCACGGCCCAGAGCGGACAATATCATACATTAATAGGTGTTAATATCATATTAATGCGGAGTTAATAGGTGTTGCGCGGCCCAACATAATTTACATGCGGTATCCATGTCAAAAATGTGTATCTTAAGATAGTCCCCTAAAGATGACACTAATTAAAATAGTAATAATTTTAATTTCACCCAGTCTAAACTAAATAATTTTAATTAAGAAGTTTAAACCCAAATAAACACAACACACACCTATGAAAATTTAAAAAGAAATAAATAACTTATCTATAAATAAGTTAAAAATTACATGAAGAATGACATATTGGAGGTATCCGAAGAATGAGCAAGCATGGTGCACTCTGGCCTCTGCATTGGATGGACGCAGCAGATGCCATTCGACAGAGCTCAGGTAAGTTGATGTGATCTGGACAAGTGTACAGTTGTTAGAAGCTCCAAACTTCTTTGCTTTTTTATTACGTAGAGCTGAAGCTAGACTGCTCTGGCTCCATTTTCAAAGTACACAATCTTTGCCTAGCCAGACCCCTGTAGCCTGTAGCTTTGACTCAAACAAGGGAATTATAATTATGCCTACGTAAATTGAAGCATAATGTTGCAAAGGATAAAAGGAGATTAGTGTAGCCAAATTGTATGAGAATCGGGTCTGGCCATAAAACGTGTATTGGCTGTAAAATTCTGAATTATTTTATCCTTTCCCTCTATATATTCTCCAAACTATGATAGATCACGATTTTAACATTATAGTCAGTTTCAATGTGTTTATTATCGGCGCAACAAATATTTCAAGAAAACGTAGCCATGATTTAGCCCCCCAAATTGCTTTCTGTTACATATTTCTAGGACCGTAAACGAATCAAGTCGAGCTGAGTTTTACCGATTTCAAGTTAGAGTCGAGTTTTTTCTCGTCCAGGCAAGCCAAACTCAATAAGTTTATCAATCTTTTCTCTCGGTTCGAATTTGAGTTCGTTAAAAATTGAGTCGGGTTCGAGTTTTTAACGAACCGATCTGAGTCGAGCCGAACCAAGTCGTTATCGAGTTGGGCATAAAATTTCTTTTTTTTTTTTTAAATTTCAATAATTGGCTTTGTCTATTTAGTACACAATTTAAATTTTAAAAAATTTGATTACAAAATTGAAAATAAAAAAGCTAAAACCAAAGTCTAATACTAAACTTTTTTTTTTAATGTATATTTTTTATCTAGTCAAGTCGAACACGAGTCCAAATATTTTACGAGTCGAGTCGAACAACTAAAAGCTCGATTCGACTCGTTAAGTTTTTTTCCAGCATCATTGGTTGTTCGAACTCGAGCTCGTTAACGAGGTGAGTCAAGTTTTTACCGAGTCGTCGAGTCGGCTTAACGACCAGCTCGGTTCGTTTACAGCCCTGCATATTTCAACACAAGGCTTACAAAAAAATTATATTGAGCATTGTATTGCAGTTAAAATTGATATTCTTAATTATGAAATGATTCCATTTTACATTTTGTTAAAAAATAATAACTGATATTTTTTGTTTATTTAGTGTTATTGTAAAGAAAAATAATAAATAATTTTAAATTTGTTTAAAAAAATCACAAATGTCGCTTTATCATGTTTGCAAATCACTTTTGTAATCACCTTGACAACAAGTAAAAGAATTAATTAATGCTATAGTGGCCGCATTTGGGCAACCTTGTTTTTCAAATTTTAAGGGCTTAAATTTTTTTTTTTAAAGATATACATTTATACTATTTTTAGTTATAAATATTAAAAAGATGTTGTATAGTCGTTATTTAACAGAATAATTAGGATCGGGTTAATTATCAAGTTGGTCACTGAAGTGGATTTAATGTATCAAGTTGATCACTGAACTCAAAACGGTATCAAGATGGTCACTAAAGTCACCATATATATCAAACAAGTACCTTGAAATATGAGTTCAAGTAGTAAAAATATTATTTATAAAGTTTTACACATTATCTTTAAATGTTACCACAACCAACTAAAAAGTTATGACTTCTAGTAATTAAAATAATATATTTATATTTTATCAAGTTTATTTATTATTTTTATTTTATTATATAGTTATTTCTTTTGTTTTAATTAAAAATAAATAATAAATAAACTTGATAAAATTTAAATATATTATCATAAATATTAGAAGTCATAACATTTTACTTGGTTTTGGTAACATTCAAAAATAATGCGTAAAACTTTATAAATAATATTTTTACTACTTGAACTCATATTTGAAGGTACTTGTTTGATATTTATGGCCACTTCAGTGACCATCTTGATACCGTTTTGAGTTCAGTGACCAATTTGATACATCAAGCCCACTTCAGTGACCAACTAGATAATTAACCCAATTAGGATTTATTTCAAAAAGTAATAAAATTATATATATATATATATATATATATATATATATATATATATATATATATATATATATATATATATATATATATATAGGGTCTTACTCCAGTACAAACTCCTTACCGTACAAACGTACAAACAAGTGATTATGATAATAATATTTAATGATTAGCATATTTTAATTTAACAAATACATACATACATCCATCACCACCGCCACCACAAATCACCTCCAATCACCACCACCACGACCACCCCACCCACCACCCACCACCCACCACCCACCACCCACCACCCACCACGACTGCCCAGCGCCACTCTCTCTCTCTCTCCACCATCCACCACCAACCACCACTACCCAGCGCCTCTCTCTCTCACCACCACCCACCACCACCATTGCTGCCAGCGCTTTCTCTCTGTGGTTGTTCCCTCACCGATTAGTGCTATACACACACATTCACCACTGCTTTTCTCATCTCCCTCAATCGTGTCTCTATCCCTCAATCGTGTTTCTAGCACTGCCCTCGCGCCGGCGTCGCGGCTGCCACCGGCCGCGCTGCACCACCACTCGGCTATGCCGTCCCGTAAGTGCTCCCCTCCCCTTATCTCTCCATCAGACCCTCCTGGTAGATTTAGTGATTCTGTTCAATCATTTAGTGATTCTGTTCTAGTCATTTAGTGATTGTTTGTACGTTTGTATACTAAGGAGTTTGTATTTGAGCACTTACCTCTATATATATATATATATATATATATATATATATATATATATATATATATATATATATATATTTTTTTTTTTTTCAAGAAATAAACTCTTATTTCTAGAAAATAGGAGTAGCCAAGCGGGACATTATCTTCATCTCAATACGATCACATCACCTATGAATTTTTTTCTTAATAAATAGTTAAATTGTTTTAACCTCTCTTAAATTTAAAATTATTGTTTTAAAAAAGTTATGAGATATGTAATTTTAATCAAAATTATATTAACTGCGAAAACAATGTTTACATGTAAAATATAAATAATATAAAAATAAACAAAAATATAGTATCAATATACTTATATAAAGGAGAAGCGAGGGGCGTGTAGGTGGCGCCTTTCACATCGCTCCGTTCTATTTTTCTAATTTTCTGGAATTTTTGGATGAAAAAAATCAAAAATTAGAACTACCCTTTTTAGTTTCGAGTATATTAGAAGCAAGTTTCAGAATTTGATTTTGTTTCATATTATTTATGGAATATAGTAGCTTAAAAGTTTTAATCTGATTTTGTTTCAAATTATTTAATTATGAAAAAGATTAGCACACAAGTCTTTCTGCACCTATAAATACCCCTATAGATCGTAGGGTCTCCGTTCTTTTTTTTTTTAATTTTTTGAAATTTTTAGGGTCTCCGTTCTATTTTTTTAATTTTCTGGAATTTTTGGATGAAAAATATTAAAAATTAGAACTACCTTTTTTAGTTTCGGGTATTAGAAGCAAGTTTCAGGATCATATTTTGTTTCATATTATTTATGGAATATAGTAATTTGAAAGTTTTAATCTAATTTTGTTTCAGATTATTTAATTATGGAAAAGAGTAGCACACAAGTCTCTCTGCACCTATAAATACCCCTATGGATCGTACGGTTTTAGTAGATCGTAAGGTTTTGGATCATCTAAACACAACCTCCTCTCTCTCAATACCACAACCCTACCTCTCTATGGTGATAGTTCTTTTGTTTGATTTCTAACTCGGTGGTTCCGTTATTCTGCAACGATAAGTGAAGGTTGTTTATATAGTATTAAACAAATAAAGGTTGTTGCAAGCAAAGGTAGTTATAGATCGCTATGTGGGAGTCGACAAATTGAAACTGGGAAAAAGAATATAGTCTTGACATGATATGATATTGATGGATGATATCAATAAATTAACTATTAGTGATGTATGTTTGTTGGTTATTCGTTTATAATATTTGTTTTGTTCATCGGACATGTTTGTTGTTGTTAATTTTTATATGATTTACTTTGTGTACAGGAAAATATGGCGGAGAAGCGAGGGGTGTGTATGCCTCTCACATCGCTCCGTTCTATTTTTCTAATTTTCTGGAATTTTAGGATGAAAAATATCAAAAATTAGAACTACATTTTTTAGTTTCGGGTATATTAGAAGCAAGTTTCAGAATCTGATTTTGTTTCGGATTATTTACGGAATTTAGTAGCTTGAAATTTTTAATCTGATTTTTTTTCAGATTATTTAATTATGAAAAAAAGTAGCACATAAGTCATTTTGTACTTATAAATACCCCATATAGATCGTAAAGTTTTGGATCATCTAAACACAACCTCCTCTCTCAATACTACAACCTCACGGATTTAAGTTAAATGTTTTTGTGCACAATCAATCCAAAAAAAATTAACGGAAGGTGACAATGTAAGAACATGATTACTTTTCATGATTGGTTTAAAAAAAAACACAAATAAAATTAAGATTCATCGTGCTTTAAATTCTTAATTACCTGTATAAATTTATTTTCATTTTTTCATCATGAATTATAGTCCAATTTTACAATTTTATATATTAGTATTGGTATCAGTAATGGTGAACCAAATAGACCGAAAACCGAAGTTTGAATTTTTTTTGGACCGAACCGGACCGAAATTTTATAATGGACCGAACCGGACCGAACCAAAATAATTTGGTTCGGTTCGGTCCGAACCAAAAGAATCGAAATTATTTTTAAATAAAAAGTTATATTATAAATAAAACTAAAATCCATCATTTATTCTAAAATTTTCATATTAATTAATCACCCCCAATTCATTAAAGATAGATATAATTAAATTTACAAATTACATATTATAATTATAACATATGAGATATATATAATATAAATATAAATTAAAAATATATATTTTTTGGACTATTCGGTCCGGACCGATATATTTTTTTACGGACCGAACTTTATTTCGGTCTATTCGGTCCGGACCGAATGGACCGAATTTTCAGAAAATTAGGACCGAACCGAACCGAATTTACACGGTTCGGTTCGGTTCGGTTTTTCGGTTCCGATTCGGTTTTGCTCACCATCAAAATTTTTAAAATATAAAATTTATTTTATCCTACAAATATTAATTTTGAAACGTTAATATAGTTTTTATAGACAACCACAAAAATATTTTATTTACAAATATTTATATTGAATCATTAATATAATTTTTATAGGCCGTCGCAACGCGCGGCTTCTCAACTAGTTTAATATAAAGTAATCAACCGTACTCAGTTATTCCGGGCTTTTTCCGGTGAAGCATTAAGAGCGAATAGCCGAATACAATACATTCAGCTCGCCATCCATAAATTTGTAAAAGTCGGATTTTCGGTTTCAATATTCATAAAAACGCTACATATAATTTATTTAAAGTTCGGGCTAGGGAATTGGGCCTGAAAGCGGTAACTTTCTTTTTGCGGGCTCATGCTCCATATCTCAACCGCGGACCGCGTATCACATACAGCGAGTATCTACGTCGTCTGAACTTCCGAACCAACCCCCACCCACGTGACACGTAATCTGTTTCTTTTCTCGTGCGATAATTATAAGATATTTGGATGATTTTAAAATAGATGTTTCTTGCTCTAAAAAAAATAACGCTTTTTGATTAAATTAAATAAATAAAACAGAACTAAGTTAAAATTTACAAGTGATTGAATTATTTGGGAAAGAAATGAAAATTTTGAGAGAAAAACTAATATTTATAATTTTAAAAAAGTATTTTTATTTTTTACACAAACGAATAAAAAAAAACAGAAACCAACCTTTTTTTAAACAGAAAATATTTACTGATCCCGATATCTTTTTAAGTGGATGATCTAAAAGTAGCGTTCATGACGCTTAAACATCGCCAATATTTTTTTCATATAAATAATAATCTAAATTATTTATATTTAATTTCCTTCTAAAATTTTAGTCTATCTCAATAATTTTTCCTTTCATTTTCAGGGCCGGCTCAAAGGATTTTGGGGCTTTAGGCGAAAATGGAAATGAGGCTTTAATTTTTTATAAATTAAATTTTATATTAATAAAAATATTGAAAACATTACAAAATAAATTTACCTAATAAATACAAGTACATATAAAATGAAAATCAATTCATTATTAAATATATGATAGAACACGTCTTCTTTTCGTAATATTTTTTCTTGGGACAGAAGTCATCTCAAAATATTTTTTTATGAGCAGCCAACACATTATTTCTATATACATAGCATTAAATAATTTTTATACATACACATGTAAGATGTTGTAAATTTAGATGCTAATATTATCTAACATCATTACATAAAAATTTGTGTTACTTTTATATTAGTATCTTCTATTATAAAAATATAAAATATATGTATGGTTTAGTATAAAGATATTTATTATTTTTGGGTAAGTAAAATATTTTTCAATAATAAAAATTCTAAATTTAATATTAATAATTTACATGGTTTTAATCTGTTCTTAATTACCAAATAATTTATTATTATTTGAAAATTTTAATGTACAACAGTGTGCTATTAACACTAAGGTACTGTTTGGGGTTGCTGTTGCAGACAGCAACAACAATTTTTTGCTGAAAAATAGGTGAAAAGCTGTTTGGTAAATCGAAAAGCAGTTTTTCCGAATAGCAGCTTATAGCTGAAAAGCTGCTGTTAGAAAAAGCAGGTCCTCCCATGCTTTTGGAAAAAGCTGTTTTTCAGCTTTTACAGAATGCTGTTATAGATTTCATTATAAAACCTCACCAAAAACATTATTATTTTTTATATTATAACTCAAATAAGTTAATATTTCTACAACAGCACTTATTTTACCAGCACTTATTTTGACAGCACATCAATTTTTAACAGCACTCCTAAACAAACCCTAACCGTTTGAAATTATAAATAATTATAAAAAAAAAGTTAGAAATCAAATGAATTCAAATAAAAATGAATTGATATAAAAATACATATAATGTTCAATATCTCATTTTATGATAACCGCGGTCTCTTCTTTTGACAATTGCAACTTGTATTTAGACTACATTTTCAAAAACAATTATTGATGGACATCTATTAAATTATAGATATAAATAGAACAACGTTATGTAGGCACAAAAAATAAATACAACTAATCATATTTATTTGTTTTTATAAAAACAAAATGATCATATATATAAATTATTATTTATATCACAATCTTTTATGGGAACTATATATTAATTTTCAGTTTATAAAAATAAGCATAACGTTATATATTCGGGGGCCTCAAAAATTTGGGGGCCTTAGACGGTCGTCTAAATGACCTGTATGAAGAGCCGGCCCTGTTCATTTTTCTAATTATATCAATATATTTTTTTCTAATTAAATGCGGTCTTTCGAAGCTTAGACCATTTGAATCCAACAAAATCTTTACCGAAAAATACCAAGACATGTCATAAATAAAAAATATAAATAACATAAATGATCATTTCTCTTAGTAAAAATTATAGTCAATATGAAACTGTTGGTTATAGTTGACCGCTCCTTAAAAATTACACATCATCAATTATCACATTAATATGATATATTTATTTATAATAACTTGAATTATATTAATATCACATTTTTTGAAACATAACCACTCTCAAGTCTCATCTACATGCAGTGTTATATTAAATGAAAATCAGATTTAATCGGTAAAATCACATAGTAAAAGTTAATTAGAAATTAATAAAATTTTTAATCAATTTGACGAGTTACGAAATATGGAATCGGTGACTAATCCCCAAATTTTAGAAAAGAGCCCGCATGTTCTACACTCTAGCATGTTCTACACTCTAGGATATACTTGCCGAGTAAATTAATATACAAAATTGATAAGATTAAATAGTCAAATAGACACTGAATACCCAAACTTCAGATACACCTTTCATTTGAGAGTTATACCGATGCATTGTTTCTTCAAATGGGAAGTGTAGTAGCCAATACTGTAATAAACTTTCCAGGTTACAATCTACAGCATAATTATAAAGTACACCGGCTTCGTACTAAAAAAGTAGCGTAGTTTATTAGTCAAGGAAAATGTACAGTTGGCAATACCAAGTTCCGGCATCATCTTATGTACCAATTCACAAATGTTTCGGAACCTCTAGCATTGTTGTCTTATATTTTTTCGAATATATCAGAACAACAATAAGTCACTTCTCAGATGAACATGAGATTATTCATACTGAAATCAAAACACATGTTATTTTCAGAGATAAATTCAAGAAGCTCATTGTCCAGGCTCTGATCTTCACACTTGAGCTCTGCCCGAGAAATCATATCGCACCCATACGAGTCATTGGTGAGACCTCCTCGGCTACTGTTGCTTTGGACAAATTGTTCAGTGGCAAGGGAATTGTGGAACTCAGTGTTGGAAACAATAGTGTCCTTAGCAAAAGTTGGCTGACTTGAATGGCTAAACTCCTGACTTTGGAATTGATCTAGGCAAAGCCAGTCGGCGAATAAGACCTTAGGTAAGTTGCTGTGACGTGCCACAAGATGATCAGCATCTGGTAATGTAGCTTCTGTGTTGTCAGATGAGTTTAAGGATGAAACAGATGAAGCAGCTTCGATTGTAGTTGTACTATTGCGTAAATTTGTGGCTGTTCTTGTTTGATCTTCAAAATTAACTATTTCAACCGTTCTCTTTTTGAGATAAGAATGCCAGTAGTTCTTGATCTCATTGTCAGTTCTACCAGGCAAATGTTGTGCTATCTGAGACCACCTGATAAAAACGCGAGGTCAAAACACTTCTTAAAAACGAAGGTGTGCTTCTCAGAGGTTGATAGTTTTCATTGCTTATTAAAATCTAATACAAGAGTACATTTGCAAAAACGAAGAATAAAGAACTAAGAAGTAGACCTTGAAGTTGTTTTCAAGGTGTGCCTAATGCCTATGATGAAAAACAGACTAAAAAGGACCAATCTAAATGAATTGCTTACTTGTTGCCCAACATCCCATGAAGAGTGAGGATAGTATCCTCTTCTTGTATAGTGAAGGTTCCTCTCTTCAATCCTGGCCTTAGATAGTTAATCCACCTTAATCTGCAACTCTTCCCGTTCCTTTTCAAACCTGTGCAATAAGATAAACGACAGAAATGCCAATTATTCAAGAGGATCATTTTTTGAAAAAGCGTGATTCAAATCTCTAAAACAGAGAGCAAAAACTCTGTAGTCGTTATTCCAAGTCCCACAACAGTTATATAATTTCTGAGTGATCTTTCTGCACAATGGATATTCAATACATCAAACAAGGTTAAGCAACTTACCAGCTTTCATAGGGAGAGAGCTCCAAGATCCATGACCGTGATTCATAATGTAGTTTCTAAGCTTCTCATCTTCAAGCGGTGACCATAGTCCCTTGTTGTGCTTAGCATCTGATGTTTCTACTGTCTTGCACCGCATTTTTACAAAGATGAGTTAGTTTATGAGATAATTGAATACCGTTAGCTAGCTAACAAATATGTGCTTATGAGCTATGACTTCAGATGCCTGGAATATAAAGGGAACATTACTTGTCCTTTGCTACCTTTGTTTATGAATAGACGTTTAAATAACTAATTTAAACTGCCAACTCTTATTTTAGTTAGACGTTTAAATAACTAATTCAACTATGATTAGCTAAGATGAACGGCAACTGTCTATGTATAATGTCAAAAGGAACTTTTAGACATTTTTAAATTCAGTTGAGAGATTGACTTTAAGCTCTTGCTAGTTGCTATCCCCTTCAGAGAATTCAAGGTTATAGACTAAACTACTGACCGCGAGCAATGCTTGTGACATGCCTCACTAACTAAATGTAATGATCTGAAAATGATAGAATGTGGAAATTACTTAAATATATGCAAATAACTTTTGATTTCTACACCGACGCTTGATTTATATAGACAAAGTTGTACTAATTAACATTTCCTGGTATAAAGAGACAATCAGAATTCACCTCCTATGGTACAGTACGTTAGAACTAAAAGAGCGTCGGAATGTACTCAGAATTCACCCGTTTATAGCACAGTACATAGAGAACCAGGCTTGAAATGTATAAAGCGTGAGAAAATTTGAGTAATCTTTGCAATTCTAAGAGTCCATCTTCCACACACCTGACTAACAGCTAATTAGGGGAAACTAATTCTTCCATCTAACATCTGCCAACAGAATCCTTAGCGTGACCCCATAAAATTAGCAGCTAGTATAAAATTTCAGCATGAGCCATGTGAAACACTAATAAAACAGGAATCATATCAAAACAGTGATCTGGTTTTACAAGATACTAATGGATAGACCTTCTATACCATCCTTATCAGCCCTGGTCCCTATTAGATGTTTAGCCCACCATTGCCTTTTTAGCCCACCTCTTTTCGAGGGTAAAAGGAATAAAACATGGGAGATACTAAATTTTACCGCGTCTGTTGCAGACCAGCATGTTCAAAGCGAGTGCATACTCGTTCAAGAAAATAACCTGGCCGGTTTAATCAGCCAATGAATTAGACCCAGTCATATTTGCTAAGAAGATTGAGAAACTTACAAAGCATTTACCCTATATAAATTTAACATAGCAGAAGGATTTTCACTTTTACACTCACAGCTATTATTAAGATCATCAGAAACTATTGAATGGAAATCCTTTTCCTGTTGATCAAGCTTTGTCAAATCCTAACTTGATGCGTATCTTATAATAGTATGGTAGAATTTCCTTTTCTCCCACAATTTCTTTCTGAGTTGAGGCAAGGAAACCTTCTTGAAAATTTGGCATTAGGTAGTCACATATTTCATCGAAAAGCATTTCTTAGTTGATAAAACAGTAAAGCGTTACACGAGCTATTGACATAATAGTGACGGTGTGAATCTGCATAAGAAATGAAACATCAGCTCTTTATTTTGGTTAGAGATGAACTCTGAATACTAATGTCAGATGCCAGAGAAATTGCAGTTAAATTACAAAAATGATATCTGGCCTTTAGAATTTTGAAATAACCTGGCTTTCAAAGGCACCAAGTTAACAGCTCTTACCTAAAGCTTTTACTCTGAAATCATCTTTATGAGTGATTAAGAAGTGATCAAGGATATAACACAACAGTTTTATTTTAGTTTTTAATTTTAAGTAAACCACATAGGGGTCTGACTTCCAATAAAAAGTATGCCGTTGATATATGCTTGTTCAGAGGAATTGAGTGAATATTATTAGTGAGATTCCGTGAAATGTTTATACTTATCATGAAAAAAACCTACTGAAGACTGCAGAGTAGAAACACTGAATTAAGCTTCTACTTCCTTAAAGTAATTACAGATCTGCAAGATGATTAACTTAGGCTTATGAAGTAATAAAACTAGTTGTGTGTAGAAGCTTAAATGATTTCTCTATGTAGCAGCCTGCAAGTAGGCAACAATACCACAACAATTTTATTACATCAATGATCAACCTCAGCTTTGTTAATTATATGAGCTCAAACACACCAACAAGTCTTATAATACTCTGATTGTAAAGGCCTTAGCATTCTTTACTAATCTTCTAGACATTGTGAAACTTCACCTTCACGTCATCCTGAAACGTAGCCTTAATCATTGAGATATTTATTCAATCGACCCTTTTCCCTTGTGGAAGAAGAATATTAGAGTGAAGACTTTCCACCTCCAAGAAGCATATGTAATATATTCTAACAGTTTAGCAGCACACATAAGAATAAGAATAAGAATAAGATATTCCTCGCAGCAGAGACCTGAGTTATTTTAGCAGCAGGCTTGTGTTATTACTGGTGGAGTAGCTTCAGAACCTTAAAAATACACCTTATAATACTCTTCACGCATTGCAAACAAAATGAATATATGGACGGACAGGGATCATTGGATGCACAAGAACTCGAATAGTTTAATTCATAGAAAAATCATAGAGTGATTCGAGCATTGATCTGCTTGTTTTGACCGTGTTACATGTTACAGATCGAATTCTTCTCAGTTTTATCAAATTCTTGTTGAAGTCTGCACATGGCTACTATTCTTATGTCGAATACAATGACAATGCAGCAGACAAGGCATTCTATATAGGCTTAACTGAACACGATTTTGTAAATCAAATGAGTTTCATACAAAGTTGACGAAATCAACAAACATAAGGTTAATCTTAATTTATATTCATTCACTTTGGAGATCAAGTAAACAATTGTGCTCCAACCTAACTATTATATCTGACCATTTCAGTTCAGCATGATAAGCATGGCTATATATGTCATGACTCATGTCCCCTGCTTACAGTCCATGAATAAATGAATCAAAAGCTAACTTCAGACGTAAAACAGTATCCGGTGTAATCTCGATAAAGTAATATTTTTCTCGGGCTCAATGTAACAAAAACGGTGTATTTTCAGCGACGAATAAATGAATAAGTCGATAAAGTAATATTTTTCTCAGGCTCGATGCAACAAAAACAGTGTATTTTCAGCCACAGATAAATGAATAATTTTTTTGTATCAGAGGGTATTCCATCATCTAGTTAAACTGTTTAAACCTTTAGTTGTCTCTGTATATATAAAAGATCGGTTTGGTTTGGTTTTGTCGGTATATTTTATTTTATTTTGTTGCTATCTCTACGCTTTACCGAAAATATTAATGTCAACAGATCTAGCTTCTGTTACTGTTCGAATCTCTTCGAATAAACAAAGCTATTATGTGCATTATATGTTTGCTCCTTCATTTACAATTCGTACGCAAATTGCACTCTAGTAAAAAATCTAGCCTTGCCAATTTGCCATTGACTAATAAGCCATGCGGGTCGACCAAACTTGAACAACACGGATACACCAATCTCCTTCCCTAGATTATTTTAATCCTCCAAAACTTGAATGATCCGGGAAAAAGCTTCTACGGTATGGTATGTTTTGTTGATTCCTAACTTTTGTTTCGTGATGTCTATTATTTTTTCACAAACAACTTATTCACTCATAAGTTATAATTAACTTTTAACTTATACTAGTTGATAACCCGTGCCAAGCACGGGTTTGACTAAAATTTTAAAATTTGTCATTTATTGAAAAAATAATGTTTTTTGTTAATTACATTATCATATTTTTATCATATCTATTTAAATTATTGTTTTTAAATGATATTTGAATTATTGTTATTTAATATAAGACTTTCAATATATTAAAATTTGATCCTATTTTAAATTTATGTCATAACAATATGGGTTCTTGTTCTATGAGATCCACAAAATAAGAGTAGTGCAGTTCAAAATTATTTAAATTTCAATTTTTTTAGTCTACATTATTTGTAAATATCTGAAAATTTGCAGGTTATGTTCTACAATATAATCGTTACAATCAAAAGATAAAACAATTATTTTATAAATCACTAAACACTATATATGTTCTAAAATATAACACATAAGTAGAATAATGATCTTAATGATTGTTAATGTTAAAAGATGTTAATGATTAATTGATAATTATATTTAAAACTACTTAAAGATGGCAAATTATATATAGAATTTGAATAATTAATGATATTATTTATGACTAAACTAAAATATTATGACTGGTACTTATTACGGCTTAAATGCGGACTTTATGGAACTTAACTTTAACGGTATGTTTTATTTTAGTAAAATTCTTATGTTGTTTGATGATTTTTAAATTGTTAAAATAATATTCAAGATCAACACATATAAGTTCGTTTATAGAGTCTTTAAAATTGAATAAAAATTTAAAATTTTAAGTCGCAATTATTTTATTCATTTAATAGGCAACCATTATATATAATTTTAGTTGGAGTTTTTGTAGATCTAACCCTAGTGTTGTAGTTGTTTGATAAACTAATATTGTAATTTGACAAAATTAATTAACTTTTCAAAACTAATTTGATATCAAATATTTTGACGTATGTCTTGTGTTTTGGTTCTTTTATTATACGTTGCAATATGGACAATGACTTCATTTTCTTTGAGTTTCTATTTGTCAAGTCAGGGTTACCACCGGCTTATTCGTCTTTATTGCAATCTTCTGAAGAGCACTGAATGACAATCATTATTATTAAAAAATATATGACCAAGTCTTTTGGTGCTTTGGTATCAATATTGAATCTTGTTTATTTTAATTCTGAAATATGATAGAAATTTTATAGATTTGTTTCGTAAATTAAATTGTATGAGTTTTAAAAATTAAAACGAATAATTTCGTTGACATTATTATTCTATTGGCAGGATATTATTTTATTATAAAATCTATAATAGTATAATTATTATTACTGCCGAATAAAAAAATTATATGATGATAATCAAATTAAAGTTATTTTATAAAATAAATTATTTGAGTTTTAAAATTTAAAATGAGTAGCTTTGTTGACTGAAATTTTGTTGGTGTGATAATCATTATATTACAAAAATTCTGATCAAACATGGAAGTATTCTCATAATTATATGATAATAATAATAATTATTATTAAGAATTATATGATAATAACCAAATTTTGGTTCTTTGATATTAAGTATTTTGATGATATTGATTCCGCTTATCGATAAAAACTATATATGGATATTATATTAGTATCAATATGAACTCCTTATTTGAACTCTGAAGCATGATAAAAGATTTACAGATTTGTTCCGTATATTAAATTATTTGAGTTTTAAAAAATTAAACCAATAATTTTGTTGATAATATATTTTTATTAGTGAGATAATTGTTATAATTTTTAAATAAAAAATAATATGATGATAGCCAAATTTTGATATGAATTTTATATTAGGGAGATAATTGTTAAATAAAAAATAATATGACGATAGCCAAATTTTGATATGAATTTTATAGAACTGCTTCATAAGTTAAATTGTTAGCGATTTAACTGTGCGGATAGGATAGATGTTATATTACAAAACCCTAAATACTATAGAAGTCTTTTTATAGAATTAAATATTAATTATAAAATCTTAACCAATATTGAAATATTAATAATAAAATCCGAATCAATATAGTAATAATCATTATAAAATCCTAAAAATGTATAATAGTAACTATAAAATCCTAACGATATGAAAATCTTTTCATAATTCTATAATGATTATTGTTATTAAATAAAAAATTTATATAACATTGTCCTAATCAATATTGAAATCTTTAATAATAAAATTCTAATCAATACAGAAGTCTTTCATTGTCCTAATGAATATCGAAGTTTTTAATGATAAAATTCTATTTAATATAGAAGTCTTTTGTAGTAGTATAATAATGATTATAAAATCCTAATCAATATGAAAGTGACCAAATTTTGGTACTTTTGGTACCGATGTTCCACCGAAAGGTGGTTTCGCTTATTAATAAAAGGTATTGATTTCATTTTTTCTTTATTTTAAACGAGAAGCATTTATTTTAAACTCATCCAAACAGTTGTATAATAGATTCTGTAAATGGTATATAAATAAGCCAATATAATTAAAAAGAAACAGAAGGAGAGTGGAGTCCAAATTAGACCCGAGATGGGCTTAGTCTCAGATGAGCTCCCGTAGGAATTAGGATTGAGGTGGAGCCAAGTTTGGACTTTTAAATTGGGTGAACAGGGCGAAATCTGTTTAGAGTCTTAATAGGAGTGGTCCGTCTGCATACAATTAGTTTTATTATATGATAAATGTTAATCATCTTCTTAAAAAAATGAAATTTGATTTTAATATTGAATATTATTATATATAAACTTTATGAAAAAGAAATTAACACTTGGACCGGAACGAGAAGTTGATTTCAAATTTAGTTCTACAGTATACTAATTTTGGATGAAGAAATTATCACTGAATTTAGAGGCAAAAAAAAAGTTCATATTTTAAATGATTCGGCAATATTAACTCGAAAGATCAGCACCAAAATGATTTCAACTTACTACTAAACCCGATTAAAGCTGTGACTATATTCAAATCATACAAAGTAATAAACTGTTCCCGGTTTCTGGTTCCTCCTGTTTATTTATTATACATCATTCTTCAGAGCACAGTAGCTTCGTGTTGATGTGTTTAAATATTTGACATTAGTGGGATCTGGCAAGGGCCATCAAAAGAAGCAAACCTTAAACATAAGACAACAGATCACTGTCTATATGATACGATAAAATAATTGCAAGATTAAACCAAACAACTGTCAGGACTTGTCACTAATTGCAAACATGTTAAGACCTAGAAACTACTTGTACAGAACATCCACAGTCATAATGCTAATCAAGTCTAAAAGGATACTAGGAATTTCACTAGGTAAAGTCCTCAAGTCCTCCATTATACTTCATGCCTGCAACATGTTAAAACTGAAATCTAGACACCTGCATAGGAATGGTGGATATAACAGACCCGTATCTCTGCAAGCAACAAGATTGAGCAAAAGTTAAGAATAATCATAAGAACATAGTTATGGAGGACAATAAAAACCAAGGGCTAAAGCTTTTAATGTGACATAGTTTCATTTGAAGACTTTGATATGATGAAAACATAATTAGATAGAGCGAAAATTTTGATATGGCATGGAGCAGAAAAATATTTGCCTGCACAAAACCAATATACCTGAATATTATCGTAGAGTTCAAATAGTGGAACTGCAAGGAGTTTCAAATTGTGCGGCACTGCAAAAAACTGTTTCTCGGGCAAATGAACAAGAAAAAGCTTCTTGCACTCCTGCATTGAAGAAGAGTTGGCCTCTAATAAATCTGCTATAGCCTATTGAGTGGAGAACAGACAGCAGGATATGTGAGATATGTACAGAGTTGTTCAATTACCTTTGGCTTTGTTATATGAGGAGGGCAGTATGGGTACAAATATGTCTCGAAATTTGGCCTCCACCAGACACCAACACATTCCCCTATCTGTTGTTGCATAATAAACATCAATGAAGCTTCAGAATCATATATATGAGCAAGTATATAAGAAGAGTAAACAAAAACGCAGATGCAAAAGTGGAACGGTTGGCATCTAATTAAAGTTTATATATTAGCTATTCATCCTACTAGTATAAGAGAAGCTTCTGGTTTCAGTTTATTAATGTTCAAACAGAAAACTGCCGTAATCGTGTAGTATACCTGCCAATCTGGCTGAACACCAGCTGATGGAGCTGCAAGTTTGCTGGAGAGTTTTCTTTTCAGGCCCTCAATTTCTTAAACATCATAAACAACCATTTTATTTTCAGTAAAATGCAAAAGAAAGACTTGATTCAATATCTGAAATAAAAAACAATACTCCCTCCGTCCCAAAAAACGTTTCCCGTTTGTAATGTCGGCACTGTTCATAACATGAGATAAATTACTAATTTACGTCTAATCTATAAGATAAAATATAGTCATGAGTGATCTTGTTGGATTCATATTTATGTGTACTTTAATACGGTGAAGGTTTTATATTTAATACAAATATAAAATTAAAGATATTACTGATCAAAACTGTGTATTGGCAAACGTGATAAGTACAAATGGGAAAAGTATTTAGGGACGGAGGGAGTATGAATTTTTACCATTCTCTCCTGGCTTAAGACGGCCACCAGGGAGTTTGTAGAAAGTGTTCCTCATTTGCAGAAGAAGAAGATGGGGATGATTATGTTCCTTCACCTGCAAAACCGAACATTTGTATTCTCATATTTCAAGACTTGTTTTGTTAATTTTACATATAATAACCATATCCGTGTACAGGATGAGATCATAAAACAAAACAGCTGCAATCACCAATATATGGCAAATTGTTACCGTAGAATCCTCTACTAGTAGTTTTGCCTTGTGACCATTTTCTTCTTAAGCAAAAACAGAGAACTGATCTTATTACCAACAGTAAACTATTCTATATGCGGGCCTTGTGTGAGTGTACAGATGCCATAGATAACATTTTATCGCCATTTTTATGTAACCACGAAATTCATTAAATCAATATAAAGAAAAGTGCATCAGACTGAGCATGCAACTCACAATTGCACTCACTCTACAATCACAAGGATTAGCATAATTACGGACTAACAACTTCAATAATCTTGGTGCACACTATACATTTATACCGCGAGTTCTGCAACAAAATCAAGTTCTATCTAAAATTCAGAAATGCCATATCACGTGTCAATGAAGGCCTTGTATAACTAATTTCTAATCAAGAACACTTGATCACCAACTTATAACTGCACCGCCGTAAACTAATCAGTTAACAAAAGTAACATCAAAAACAAACACATTGTGTGAGTAGATTAATTTCAAGAATTTGTGAGTGTAAATCAAGAAAAGAGCCGAGGGGGCATACCAATAGTATTCCTTCAACAGTAGTCCTCATTCCCTGCTTCATATAACTGTACCACGATATGAAGAAAATAAATTAAAACCACATTACAAGAAAAGTACGATCGCATTCTTTTAGTCCAGGGGTTTCACACAATTACATACAAAGCAATCAAGAATATTCAAGCAAGTGCATAAAATTTTCAGCAGGGTTTCACAAGATTCAACTAACGTCTTGCTGAATAAAGAAAAGGTGATAATAAAAATAGAGAGATATGCATGTATGAGAAAAATGGGTGGTAACTTACTTGGTTTTCATGCGAGTAAGACGATCAGGTACATTAGTGTCTTTATCCAACTTGGGCTCTTTGTTTGCAAATGTGTAGCCCGACAATGGGTATGTATTTACCACTGGGCACGCCATTTTTCTCTGTAGAAACAGTGGGGAGAGAGAGAGAGAGAGAGAGAGAGGGTTCTTGATATTGCAGGAGAGATGTTAAGAGCTGGCTGGAGAATAAGAGAAGACAATGGGATATGATGATGTATGATGTCTAGACTCTAGTACAGTCTAAAGCAGTTGCGTTTTTTTCTGTTTGTGCCTTGTGGAATCGGACTGTAGGAGTCGAATACATTTGTTACGTAGTGAACCAGACCTTTTATGAACTTTGCAGAATTTACGTGTTTTTGTTAACCGCGCTCGATCAAACCGATTGATTCTGAGTTTATTTTTTGTAAGGAAAAAAAAATTTGAGTTTCGATTTGAATATGTCAATATTTTTAGCACGGTAATCTGATTCTTTGATTAACTTTGCTTCTCTTATGAATTTAAATATATTGATGTATAAAATAATAATAATTCAAGTATACTTTATCTTATGTTTTTATGTGTTACATCCTGTTCTTGTGACGATATCTTTTTTCTCTCGTTTTGAGAGTCGACTCCCGTATTAGGGTTTCAGCCGTCACTTCTCCGCCTCCCAGATCTTCATCTTCTCATCAATTAACCCCTTCGTTCTCTCATCACCTCTATTATTTTACTAGTTTTTCAATAAAACCAAGATCTAATCTTGTTTGAGTACCTTGTTATCAAGGTTGTGTGCCCATTGTTTTGGGATGTCAGTGTGTGCCCATCTTTTTGGGATGTCAGTTTGTTATGTTTTCGTATTTTTATGTGTCTTGATGTGTCGTTCAATTATCAATCTGAAAAGGATTTATACAGTATTTTGGGAGATCGGTAAGACTCGCATCGATTTCGGAACGATGGTGGATACCGCAAGAGCTCACCTTTCACAACAAATAATTGTTCATGTTTTGGGGACGTTTGGTGCTCCAGGATCAGTTGATTTGACTGATAGTTCTGAACATTGGGCTACAGATGATGCTTACGTGAAGGTCAATTGCGAGACTACTAGTTTCATAACTGATGTAGGTTGGATTGCTCGAGATATCGTTGTAACACTTTTTAGATCAAAGAATATGAATATTCTATTTGTTAAGCGATCTGAAAACAAAACGACTATTTGTTTAGTTCGTTTTTTGTTTCACAATCAGATTGTAGTTGACAGTTCGGGGGTTTGTCCCGGCTGGGTTTGCGATTCGTATTAATAAATCCTTTGTTTGTCAAAAAAAAAAAAAAAGAAAGAAAAGTACTTGGATACAAGAGTGTTATTTTTTCTAATCAAATACTACCTTAAAACCTGTGTCGGGTGATTTATAACATTTGCAATTTTATTATTTATATTTTAAATATAATTGAAATACAAACCGATCACACTGACCGAATATTAAATGTTTTGACTTTTCTGAAGAAAAAAAATGTTTTAACTTAATTGATAATAAAAATTTAAACACATTATATATTAAGAAGGCTCGTAGAATTAATACCGACCGGCTGAGAAAAAAAATTATTATAATTTTATCCAACATTAAAGGTGATAATGTTTAAATGTGCGGGAAGTATTTACTTACTTTGGGTTAGATAATATACATCTCTCAAGGAAGGTAACCCTCTTTTTTTCACATATTGTATTCGGATATAAACCGATCCCGGTTATTTGAGGTCCGGATCTAAATCGAATATGATCCGCTTTGTATTTTCTATATTTTAACCGAGTAGTTTATGGTACAACAAATATGAGCCAAGATGATCCACTACCATTAAATATCATTATTATTTCAATTATCATTAAGTCTAAATAAACAAAATACTATAAAAAATAATAATTTTAAATTAAAAATTACAATTATATGTAGGTAAATATAATTTATTAAATATATATGAAGATAATAAGTATTATCATATTAAATAAATCATATTTATGAAGATTTACTTAAATAATATATTAAAATTTTATAAAATGATGACTACTTTCCTACAAATATGATGGATTAAAAATATAATATGCGTATGAGTTGGAATCAAATATAAATCATGAATCATATACAAGTTTTCGGGTGAGATCATATTATGAAAAATTATATGAGATCTAATTAGAGCGGGTATAAGGGTGTTTATATTTGAGATCATATATTATACGGGGCTTAATTTTTTCATCAGATTTGGATCGTTCCCAAACAAATATGAGACATATATGTATCATATTTTTAAACCGAATATAAATCGAGACACAATATAGTCTGTACCAAATTACGGCCTAATAATAATTCAGCACGGGGAGGGGGGTTATGAGCCCAAATATGAAATACATGCCCGTCAACACTCCCAGAGGCCCAGTATATAAGTCATAAACAGGCCAATTCCGTGATTCCTGTTAAATCATAATAATATTTTCGAAATGACGAGAATTTTTATTTAAGAACATTATATTTTAGTTTATAAGAATATATTTGCCATTTCCACACTCTTAATTTTTCACATATTTGTTTTACTCTTCATCGTCCCCTTTATGGATTGAAAGTTTTGGGATTAAATTTTAATCCCTCTACTTTCATTAAACTCCGGAAAGAATGCAACTCTACAGCGGGAAAAAAAATTAGACAGACGGCTGATGTGGGTGTATGCTGTACAGATTACAGACAAGTACAACTTCCTCATTAGTTGATTGAACACTTGAACCACTGATGACAAAATCATGGAAATTTAATCTTCCCAGCTGAGTCCAGTAATAAATTACAGTAACAGATAAGTTTCAAACTTCATTAAAAGATTCTTCGGTCACTTAATTTTAATTAGGTGCGTTTGGAGCGACACCTAACTGTCCTAAATGGCCTAAGCACATGGAAAGGCTGCAGATTTTGTAAAAACTGAAAAAGCATAGTAGTTTGTCTAGTGTGTGCTCATTGGCACATGCTAAGCATGAATTTTACATATTTGAAAGATTTTGATTGGTCTGTTATATATGTAAAGGGTCCAATCATTATTAAGATATAAGAACCAATAAAAATAAGTCAAATTTATAAAATTTGTAAGCATGTGCCCACAGACACATCCCAGAAAAAACCTGTAGTTTAATTAACTGGCACTGAATCTAAACTCTGAACATAGTTTAGTAAAAGCAAAAAATGAAGCTTTATATATGTTAATAAATATAAAAGTCTCTTTACCATTTGCCCCCGAACTAGTTTTGAGAAAGATTTACCAGAACTCGACTCGAACTCGATAACAAGAATATTTGAGTATTATATATTGCTTCTAAAATGAATCTTTCAATGAATTCAGAGTAGAATAAAATAAAAACAAGAGCAGTATACAGCTCCATCTTTTGTTAGTAATATCAATCGAAATTAGCAGAAAATAATGGCATCTCAAAAATTCCTTATACCTGGTCATAAAATTGGCATATTTCTCCTTTTGCCCACGAACACTTGCAAAACACCATCTGATCCACCAGCCACTAGTGTGCACTCGTCTTCACCCACTTGCCTCCAGCCCACGCTACTGACGAACCCATCGGTCCCACCCTCACATTTCACACCCTCCAGCTCATGCACCCATATTGGCTCGCCCCACCGTCTATCATAAACGAACACTTGATTATTCTCCGAACCGCAACATATTAATCCACCGCTTCTCCACACCGATAATCCGATAAATCTCCGGCAATTGACGTGGCCTCTGTAGGTACGGACGAGCCGCGAAGGCTCGTCCGTGTCCCACATTTTGAGGCACCCGTCTGTGCCGGACGTGACAAGGGTGTGGGGGTCCATGAAGCGCGCATAGGTCACGGTTTTATCGTGGCCCTGTAAGGTCATTACAGGGTGAGACATGATGCGAACATCGTAGCCGTAGATTACGTGGTCGGCGCATCCGACCACTATGCTGGATCCACCGAAGGGATTAAACTCGACACAACAAACGGGACTCCGTGTTACACTAGGATGTACCTTAGCCACACAATTCCCGCCTTCGCAACGCGGGTCCCACACTTGCATGGAACCATCGTCCGAACCGGACGCGCCTATTGTCGGATTCCAATGCGAATAATCCATGCTCCATACCCGCCTACCCCCGTGTTCGTCACGTTCGAACACCGGTATTTTTCTCTCGAGATCGTACTCCATAACGACTCCGTCGTAATCTCCCGACCCGATAATTCGAGAACCCGAACCCGGTTTCCATCTCAAACTACTCAATTTAGCGGGAGTGCATATGTAATAGTCACATGCACTAGCATGATCAAGAAATGTGACACCCTGGTCACTTCTTTCGTTACTCAACAAATTTTCCGAATTATAAATTCGAATTTTCCTCGCGATCCCTCCGGTAGCCAGGAACGTATCGGAGGGATCGAATTCTGTCACGCCGAGGGCATCGGACACGGGTCCGATAACCGAGCTAGAATTGGAAACCACAGTGGAGAGAGCGAAATCCCAGTCACACCTAGCTCGCTCTTGATCTTCTTGTAGTAGCAGTCCTTGGTTTTGGCCTTGCCTAATTGTTGAAGAGGTTGTTAATAAAGAATGGTGTTGTGAAGTAGATAAGTTTTTCATATGACAAGAGAGGGCGATTGGTGTATTTGGGTGCTAGTGGTGAACAAACCTGCTGTGCTTTCAGCCAATGAAATGTAATCTAAGGAGACCTAACTTATTCATAAATATTTAATCCTTTTCTATATACTCTTGCCACTGGCTAGGGTTTTGCTTTTTCTCTTTTTCCTTTCCCCGAGTACTCACATCTCTTTTCAGAGTTGTAATGAACAACTACTGTTTTTTGGGTGAAAAACCCTTGTGGTTCTTGTTAAATGGGTATAATTATAACAAGTAGTTAAGGGGCTACTCAAACATGTACTAACAAAGTCAATATTCTGTTTGGCTGATTATATTTTTTATTTCGAAGTCCCAAATGTGGTCTAGATATTGAGGCGTTTGGGTGAACTTAAAATAAATGCTTCTTGCTTAAAATATATAAGTGGAATAGAAGTTAGAAACAAGATAAGACTTATAAGTGATTAAAGTGTTTGGGAAATAAGTAGAAGTGCTGATACAAAAGCTAGCATTCCTAACTTTTTATAAGTGTTTTTTGACTTATTACACAAATGGTACGAATAAATGTTCTTAACTTATAATCCAGAAGCTGGGCTTATAAGTTTAACCAAACAGCCGCATTATAAAATTTGTGTATCAGCAAAAAGTTCGGTACAATGGCTGCCAAAAGATTTCTTATTCTTATATAGGTTGGCGTATCTCATTTTTAAGCATCCAAACTAATACTCCCACAGTTATTTTTTATACGTTGATTTGAATTAAAATTTTAATCAGATAATTAAAAATATTATTAATTTAATCAAAATTTCAATCAACAAAAAGGTTAATTAAAAAAAAGTATAATTGGTTTCAAAAAGAATATATAACTATTTTATCAAATGGTCAACTCACTTAAAAATGTGTTTTACAGGTCAAAACATGATCTAAAAACAAAGAGAATTACTATGTAATTCTTGAAATACCAAAGTTCTTCATCTATAAGAGAAAATTTTACATATCTCCGAAGGGATGTGGTAGCTTGATGTGATAATGGTCTTCGTTAGAACCGTATAATACTATAATCCATAAGATCAGAACCTCTTTAACCTCTTTTGATATGATTCGAATCGAAATTAGAAATGCTTAATGATTAGAATTTGACTATTTCGAAAAATCAAAATTTCTGTGTCCTCCATATCTCTTACTATATCCACCCTACTTTCGAGTTGTGATTTTCTTATAATAAAATAACTAAAATGCTATAATTAAAGGAACACTTCAATAGTAATCTAAATTCAATGATTCTCACTCACGCCATTATTTATCAAATTGGTAAGTCTAGTTTATTGTCCACATAAACTTTCGCTTCTTTCTATTTTCACATTCTAAATAATGTGAATGGAAATCTAGAGAATACTGAGTACTATAAAAAAAAAAATGAGCTAGAAACTAAATTTCTAGTTTACCAGATTTCTAGTTAAAACGTATTTAGAAGATTTGACAGATCCTATTCTTCTGTACCTACCTGAGCCGGACGAAAGGAACACTAAATTTCTTAAGGAGTACTTCCTAGTACTGGCAATTGTTGACGGGGGTAATTTTGTGTGTTGAGTAGTTGAAACTTGAATAAAGGATGTTGGCTCATAAACTGTCTTACTATTAACCATGGCAGCATGCAAATACTGAAACCTTTGAAGTCGTACTCTTAAGTTACTGGAGGAGCAGTATAATTATAATTATAATAAATGAAGGGGGTAGCAGGAGCTTGGCACAAAGAAAAAGGTAGTTGGATAAGTAGGCAACTCCAAGAAGTGATAGCGTGGATACAGAGTGTCGTCTAAACACTTGAATTACGTGGTTTAAACAAGGCCTTTTGTCTCCTTGGCTCTTGTTCTTTTACTCATTAATACCGACATTTCCTGTTTCCATCTCATTCTTCTCTTTTCTCCCATATCCAGTCACGTCGTCGTATATTTTTTACGGACGTAAGGTCTTTTCGTATTCCATTTTTACCAAGACGTCTCAGCTACTATTGCTTATTAAAACGCGAAGTATCAGATTTGTGTTTTCTTTCCGCTGACGGATTTAAAAAAGTCGCTTAATTTTTAATAACACTCTCAAACAGACTCTAAATCTTTTTCTTCGGCACGATAAATGAATAACTCTACTACTAAGTTACCCTCCACTATAGTAAATTCTAAAAGCATGTCCAAGATGTCCAATATCTATTTAATTACGTAAATAAATGATCACAAAAGCAGTTGCTTCGGCAAAACTGGAAACCCAAAATCTGAGCTACCTACACACCGAGGCTGATGGTGTAGCAGGTGCAAATACATACACGTATGTATAAATGTAAGTGGATATTTGTGCGCCAACGCCTCTTTAGCGCCTGTTTGGCTACGATCGCTTCCGGCTTTAATTATAACTAGCATAAAAGCCCGTGCGAGGCACGGGCCTCTAGTTCTAGTTTGTTTGTATTTTAAATAATATCCATGCGTCATTATATTATTTTGAATATAACTATGACATTTTATTCTATTCTTTGACATAATATGTAAATATCAAAATATAATATTTGCAATCTAATAACATTAATAGTAATAATAAGTACTATACTTTTAAAAAATTTATGGATCAAAAACTCCATTTGAACTGATTTTTCTATATTCAGATTCGTTAAGATATAGAGGCCACTACCATATTATCTACATGTTCAAAATTATATTTGAAATTAATATTGACTTTTTAGATTTTAAATATATTATGCCTCATTAAAAGTATCTGTAGTTTATTGTTGAAAATTATTAAATTATTTCATCTAATGCAACATGATTTTGATGAAAACTTGTTCTTAATATGTGAATTATGATATCCTAAATCATCATTAGATGAAGATGTGTGGTCCGCGTTGTTTTAATTTTATTTCTTCTTTTTTATCGTAGGTTTGCGTAATAGTTAAGTGATACATGATGTTGCACACACTTTGTACAAATAAAAATTGAAACATATGTTGTATGTAAAAAGACCCATACCTTATTTTATTATAAAAGCATCAATTGAACCAATAACCTTATAATTGTACCCACAAAAAATTCTGACACTTTTGATGTGGCTTACCCTTTTAATTTTTATATCATTTATAAAGTACTTCAATGTCTTAGATCTCAAATTGATTTTACTTTTAGATTTTAAATATCTTATAGCTCATTAATTGTAATTTATTATTGAAAATTATTAGATTATTTCATCGAATATAACATGATTTTGATGAAAACTTATTCTTGATATGTGAATTACGATATCCAAAATCATGATTAGATGAAGATGTGTGGTCCGCGTTGTTTTAAATTTATTTCTTCTTTCTTGAGTGTAGGTTTGCGTAATAGTTAACATGATGGGACAGATTATCAAACACATTTTGACACCTGTGATGTGGCTTACCCTTTTAATTTTCATATCAATTATATAGTAATTCAATGCCTTAGATCTCAAAATGCTGGAATTTCAAATAGCAAAAAGAGAGTAGATATCCATGAAGATCATAATAACATGAAATATTTAGTTTAATTAGTTGTGTAATTACTTTTATAGCTTTGTGCAAACTCATATTTTTAAATATTTTGATGCTCGCATTTCTTAGGGTGAGCAATGTAGTAAATCATATTCAATTGTGAAAGACCAAATCAAGTACTCGATATTCTGGAGTATGGGAAAACTATTCTTTTTTCTAGTCCCGTTTAGTCAAATATTAGTTTTCACCATATCGCGTCGAATATCCGGTTCAGAATTAATAATATCTTATTAGTTTAATTTGTAAATGATTAATTAATTTAATTGTAGTTTGAATTATTTTATTTAACTTATTTCTCTGCATTATTTTATTTTAACCAAGTAAAATTTATAACTCAATTATTTTTAGTAGGTCACATAAATGCTTTTTATTATAATTTGGTTGACTTTTGATTAACAATATAGAATTACCCTAAATTCACCTTTATATCACAAGTTATAATATTTCAAATTCATATATCATCAAAATTACATAATTTAGATATATTTTCTAACACCAAATTTGTTATCTTTGTCACTATTCTTATATTTATAATTTTTTAAAAAAAAATAATATGACATAGTCCATTTTGAAAGTCCATCAATTCTTCTTTTTAAAGATGCTTATTGAAATCTCATTTTTATTTGAATATGAATTATATTTATTTTTAGAAATCTGAATCACGGTTCGAGCCCGATTGTTCAGATTCTTTTTAAATTTTAAATTTATTTACGTAAATAATTAATTTACAGATATTAATCTATCATGTAAACACTAAACAACATATGAGACTTAACTGAAATAATAACCTATCTCAAATAAATAAGACATTGAAAATAATACAAATACAACATTTTAATGTATGTGATTAATGCTTTTGAATAAGAAACTAATTGATTGTGTAGCTCAAGTGGTTTAAGTGGTGTAGTTGTGTTGGAGAGGTCTTGGGTTCAATTCCTAAGTACAACATTTTTATATATATATGAGGAGAAGTTAGGTTCGGAGTTAGGCTCGGGTTCGGAGTTAGGTAATTTATTTGCTCAGGAGGGAGGCTTGACACGAACCTGTTGGGCTATTATATATATACTAGCATAAAACCCCGTGCGAGGCACGGGGCTCTAGTTTTTGCTGTATTTTAAATAATATTCATATGTCATTATATTGTTCTTGTACGGATCTTGAGTTTGTATTATGTTTTAAATAATATCCGTGTGTCATCATATTGTTTCGAGCGTAACTATTACGTTTTACTTTTTGACAAAATATGTAAACATGAAAAATGTAATATATGCAAGCTAATAGCATTAATAGTAATAATAAGTACTATTTCCTTCATTCCATTTTATATGACCCTTATTCTTTTTTGAGACATCTCTAAAATAATGAACTTACTATACTTACTATTTTTAAACACTACTTATCACTATTACACACACTACTTCTCTATTTTATACTCTTTTATATTAAATAAACACTATTACACTCACTACTTACCATCACTATCTCAAATCTATTATTAAATTTTGATATATTCCACCACTTTACCCATTTTCCAACTAAATTTCCTCTTTTTTACTACTTTTTTCTTAATCTCCGTGAAAGTCAAATAAGGTCACCTAAAATAGGACGAAGGGAGTATATTTTTAAAAAAAATTATAGATCAAAAACTACATTTGAACTGATATTTCTATATTCAAATTCGTTAGGATATAGAGACCATCATCATATTATCAATGTTCAAAATTATATTCGAAATTAATACTGAAATTTTAAATTTTAAATATATTATACCTCATTAAAAGAATCTGTAATTTATTGTTGAAATTATTAAATTATTTCAACTAATATACCATGATTTTGATAAAAACCTGTTTTTGATATGTGAATTACGATATCCTAAATCATGATTAAATGAAGATGTGTGGTCCGCGTTGCCCTACATTTATTTCTTCTTTTTTGAGCGTACGTTTGCATAATTATTAAAGTGATACATGATGGAGCAGATCATCAACACATTCTTTTTAGCATATGTTGCACACATTTTGTATAAATAAAAATTGAAACATGTGTTGTACGTAAAAAGACGTACCTTATTTTATTATAAAAGTATCAATTGAACTACTAACCATATAATTGCACCCCAAAAATTTCTGACACCTTTGATGTGTCTTATCCTTTTATTTTTCATATCAATTACTCCCTCCGTCCCATTTTATGTGACCCTTATTCCTTTTTGGGACGTCCCAAAAAGAATGAACCTACAATACTTACTATTTTTGAACACTACTTTTCATTATTACACCCACTACTTTCTTCCACTATCTCTTTTCTATAATAATATAAACACTATTACACCCACTATCTTCCTCCACTATCTCAAATCTATTACTATTAAATATTGGTAGGTCTCACCGCTTTACCCACTTTTCAACTAAACTTACTACATTTTTCTTAATCTCCGTGAAAGTCAAACCAGCTCACTCTTTTTGGGACGGAGGGAGTATATAGTACTTCAATGTACTCCCTCTGTCCCATTTTAACTGATGTTTGACTTTCTAGCACGTATATTGAGATGTAAAAAAAAATATCTACACTCAATAAAATAATTCAATTCTTATATCAAATAAAAATTTAGGTTCTAAACTTTTATTTGATATAAATTTTATAAAAAATTATGATGTTTAGATGTGATTTTTTTAACATCTTAAAATACGCGTAAAAAAGTCAAAAACAGTTAAAATGGGACGGAGGGAGTATTATATTTTTATTGTTAATTTAAAAATATTTGATGAATATTACTTTGATACATTATGTTATAACATTATCTCGTTATAAAATTTTAATTTTCTATAATTAGTTTTTTGAGCTTGTCTATTAAGACTTTTAATGATTTTTCATGTAATCGTTATAAAACAGATCTCAAACAAATGATTTTATGGAATTTCAAATAGCAAAAAGAGAGTAGATATGAGTTAGGCATCATGAAGTTCATAAAACCATAAAATATTTAGTTCAATTAGTCGTGTAGTTACTTTTTTAGCTTTGTGCAAACTCACATTTTTAATATTTTGATACTCGTATTTATTAGGAGTGATCAATGTGGCATATCATGTTCAATTGTTAAAGATCAAGTTATATATTCGATATTTTGAATCATGAAAAAACTATTCTTGTTCTAGTCCCGTTTAACCAGATATTAGTTTCACCGTATCGCATCAGATTATCCGGTTCAGAATTAATTATATTTTATTAGTTTAATTTGTAAATGATTAATTTAACTGTAGTTTGAATCATTTTATTTAACTGGTATGTTACATATTGGATGATGGCATATTAAAAATTATAGTTTTAAGACTTTAATATATATAACTTATTTCTCTGTGTTATTTTATTTAACAAAGTAAAATTTATAACTCAAATTTTTTTAGTAGTTCTCGTAAACGCGTTTTATTATTATGTGGTTGACTTTTGATTAACAATATAAAATTTCCTTAAATTCACCTTCATATCACAAGTTATAGTATTTCAAATACATATATCATCAAAATTATATCATTTAGATATATTTTCCAAATTTGATGTATTGTCACTATCCTTATATCTATAATTTTTTTTTAAAAAAATTTAGTTACACATCAAATTCTGAATTCATAAGTTTAAAATAAAAAAATATTCTACATAGGAATATTCTTTCAGTCACCTTATTTCGTGTTCTCCAAAATATTGTAATCTCTTTGTAAATTGTCTTTTATAATAAAAGAAATTAATATGACATAGCCCATGTTGAAAGCCCATCAATTTTTACTTTCAAAGATGCTCGCTTAAACCTCAGTTTTTGTACTTATTTCTCACATTCATGACTTAAAATTTCTATAATATTGTATCGGTGCTCGTTTAAACTATTAAGTTAGATTTGAATTCGAATACGAATTATATCTATTTTTTGAAATCCGAATCATGGCACGAACCCGATTATTCATATTTTTTTTAATTTTAAATTTATTTATGTAAATAATTAATTTATAGATATTAATCTATCATGTAAACAATATATGAGACTTAACTGAAATAATAACTCATCTCAAATAAATAAGATATTGAGACGAATATAAATACAAAAGTTTTAAAGTATGTGATTAATGCTTTTGAGTAATAAACTAATTGTTTGTGTAGCTCAAGTGGTTTGAGTGATGTATTTGTATTGGAGAGATACCGAGTTCGAGCCTCATGAATAATATCTTTTTTTTATATATATGAGAAGATATTAGGTTCGGAGTTAGGCTCAGGTTCGGAGCTAGGTAATTTATTTGCTCAGGAGGGAGGTTTGACACGAACCTGTTGGGCTACTATATATATAAGTAGATAAGTAGAAGTAGAAGAGCCGGCTTTTACTTTTTTCAATTAGTTTGTGTAAAATATCAGAAGTAATTATAAAAATTTGAGAATACTAATTTTTATTCCAAAATATCTGCCTTCTTTCTCAAATAATTTTTCATTTTTAAGTTTTAATTTACTTCATTCTTCTCGTTCACTTGCTTGCTACAAGGAAAAAAATACTTTTTTTTAAACAAATCCAAACTAACCTTAATCTTTAGCTCAATTTCTGCTTGTTTTTTAGGTTGCGGGGATAAAAGTATGGCATTGATGGAGGACTGGACATGCACCCACTTCTATTTATTCATATGTCAATCGCACGACTATATATTTCAGTCGAAATTTGAATCGGTAGTTTTTATATATAAAACGTTATTCTGCATTGGATTTTTCACTGCCATGTTCCGACTTCAGACTAGACTACAGATGTGATGCCTGTTTTGGGAATCCTGCTTTAAGAAATAAGAGCTTATTTTTTTTATAATTTTTTTGAATATAAGTATTAAGAAGGTGCTTCACATTCATCATTTGACAAAATAAGAATTTTTTTTAGAAAAAATAGAATTTTATGTACTTTTTCTTAAAAATAAACCGTCCTTTCTGAAAAATAAATTTACCGGGACAGACACGTTATAAAACAGCTGCTTATCCACTTGCTTTCTAACCCGTGTTGCTAGCATTTTTCTTTTGAAAATGTTCACCACTTATCGCTTGCATATGGGAACTTCCTGCGAGAAATATAGTTTAGTAATTTCAGGGAAGTAAAACAGCTTGGTGCTTGCTTAGTTGTATCCAGATATACTTTGGCCGTGTTTGAAATTTAGCGGTTTCGGAAAAAGTTAGAGGTTTGACCGTTTCAATCTGCTAATGATAATATTTGATAGTTAGCGGATTGAAATAGAGGTTTGGCCTCAAAAAACTAATTTTCAAAAAGCTACTTTGAGGAGTTTTTTTGGGTTAACGGTTTTGCTATGTGTCATAAAAAGCTAATGAAACAGCTATTTACCAAACAGTTTTGCACGAAACCGCTAATTCAATCCGCTAGTCAAAACATCTATTTCAATCAGCTAGTCAAAACATCTCATTCAATCCGCTAATTCTGAGAACTGTTTCCTCGTGTATAGTATCCATTTTCTTATACACCTTAAACTGGATTTTAAAAAACTCATAGAACTTAAAATCTGTCAGGAAAAAAAAACCTTAAACCACATAAGAACTAACCAAAAAATATAACAAATTATTTTACAGATAAGGAGAAGTGCTAGTTCAGAAAAAGAAAAGAAAAAGAATTCGTTGTAGCCAAATAAATTATGAAAGTAGACGTTCAGCGTTTGAGAATGACATTGATAACTCCCTTTCATCCAACAGGCTTCAAATATGCTGAAGTTACAAGTTGCACCTCGAATTAGTCCTGTATAACACCTACCCGGCTACCCAAATGAACATCAGCCAATCGGCTTACAACTTCCAGGATATGTGTGTGTGTCTTATATTTTGGAGATTTTAAAAGGACCACAACTTAACGTTAGGACAGTTATTGCTAATCATTTCAATTTTCCCCCCTTCTCTTAAGCTTGACTTATCTATGGAGGTGGCTAAACATTCAACTCATTCAAAAAGGACATGAATATTGACCAAGGATATGGTTCAAGGCCAGGACCACATATGTTTATAACCCAACTATATGTTCAACAAAACTGGCGATGTTATTGATTAAAGAAACTCAAGAAATGGGGCAAGGCATGGAAACTGAAAAGCGTTATACATCCGGGGGGGGCCTAACCTGACCAAAACAACCTAAACCGCATTTACAATCCACAGCTCCGACATAATTGCATATAAAATTAGACCATCGTGATAAATTATATCCTGACACCACCAAACACAATACAAACTAGAATACTTTTTTCCTTTTGGGAAACAGAAGTTGGACTAGAAAAGCATGTTTGAAGTGCAGAAACAATGTTTAAGAAAGATGGCAATTTAAACACTGTTGGCAACTAGCTATACAAGCCATTTGGATATCAATAACATTGCAGTCCTAGCATGTAGGATCTGCAGTAAACATGTAAGAGCAGATCCATATTTGATAGAGTCATAACACATTATACGTAACTGGCAGTCTTTCAAGGTACAATTATTGAGACTAAATCCAAGTTCGTGACAATTTTAATGTGCCGTTTTCAACATATCCCCTTCCGTAAGATGAAACTGTATTGGGGCACTTTTTTACAGTACTTACCGTGGTAAGGTAAAATCACCACATGGTGGTCAAAGTGTGGAAATATCGATAAATGAAATCTCATAACTAAATTAAACACATAATTAGCATGCCATAAATTGAACTGCCCTCTAATAAAATGTGCCCTAAACCAATAATCACTTTGAAATTCTTAAGTGTTGAATATACCTCCACCATTTTTCTTTTATTACAAAAATAGTCATGATCAGCTGCAATCACCGTGACTATGCATTTGATTAAGGTATAATATTCATAAACAGTTTAAGATATAATATAACAGAACAAGCAGGAAAGTCATCTTATTTAAAAAGATACAGTGCTAAATATGCACTACCGAAGAAAGCAAATCAGCAGCAGCAGAGCACATCACTCAAATACATGAATTCGCAAAAGTTTCTTCCAACAGAGAACTTATGTAATGTTATACCCACAAATCAACAGACCTCAGTATTCCTTTTTCCCAAAGTTTTTGCACCAGAGTTGTGATGGAATTGGACGAACAGGAAGATGTGGCCGTTCCTGTCAGGCATACAAATTGTTAGTGAAATAACCTTTTCTGGAGCAAACATATACAAGACCCATGCACATTATTTGCAACTTTGAAGGGAAACTAAGACAGGACTACAACTCTTAAGCAATGAACTTCTCCTACCTTAAGTAATTTTATTTTTTTTGCATCTTCTATCAGTTTCTAACTCCCCCAAAGTTTGATAATAGTTAAAGAGAAACATTGATTTTTTTAATTCAATGAATACGAAAGGTCGGTTTTGTAGCTTCAGTTCTCCGGAGATTTAAAATAAGAAGAGATATACAGATTCAGCAATAGAGCTTTAAGAAGCAATATCATAAAATTTCATTAATCTTTATATGAGCAGCAAGAAGCAATAGCATAACATTTCAATAGCATAAAAAACAAGGAATTAGTTAAAGGAAAGTAATAAGCAAACAACAACAAAGTAGGCAATCAAGAAGCACTCCAATCTCCAAACATATAAGAATCTAACACGGTGCTACCAGCATACATAGCAATATTCCATCTGATTGAAAGTACTGAAATGATAAATGGACTGATTTGTAGGTGAAAATCCATGACTTTCATTTCTCCCTCCCTTCAATTCATACGGATACATAAATGTCCTGTTCCTACTTCTACTCCTTTTATTTACAAATTTAAAAACGCGCATTCTCTCTTCCTTGATCCCTTTACTTTTAAATCAAACAAAACCCAGTTAACAGAAATGTTATTGTCTGTGTTCAATGGTTGTAAACTGTAAAGTATACCAGGATCCTCATGCCAATTAAGCGGACAATTTATTCCTTACTTAGTCCCCGTGACTTAAGGGGTGACTCGGTTGTTAATAGAAGTGGAAAGGAGGGGACGCATGAAAACTAAGGAAATGCAGGTAAATTAGTGAGGCTCCTGTTTCAATTAACCGAATTGTTGGTCTAAACACTAGCACACAAGATTGAAATTCTAATTGCCATCAACCAGCTACATTTACCATGAACCAAACACCCCCTAAACAATTCCCCAATTCTAATCAACGATCCACTTATTAACGTGTTACAGATCCCTAAACTCTCACCAATTCAGCAGAGTCACATAATCGAAAGTAATGCCACACAGATAGATAGATACATAGAAAGCGAGGAGGAAAAGAGGACCTCGAGCTTGACGGAAATCATGGCGATGGGAATACAAGTGATGATGATGCCGACCATAGCAATAGCAGTGTTGCGTTTCCAGTGAACGGGCCGACAATTGGGCCCACCGGGCATGCTCCATACTTTTGTTCTGAAGTCACCTGCTGCATCTCCGCCCATCTCGATCTGATTTACTCGAATGTGACGTTGTACGAGAACAATGAAGACTGGTTAATTTGGGGGAACTGGACTGGACTGCCCTAATTCGGATATGATATAGGGTCGGGTATTGTGATGAGGCCATTGTCAACACGGCGACGTTTCAAACAAAACTAATTTTTCTTATTTTCTTGCAAACGTTTTAAAAGAGAAGTTCTTTAGCATTTAAAAAAAAGAAGAGAAGTTCTTTGAAATACAAAATTTAATAATTTAAAGACTTATAAGAGTATGTCTGGTTTTCATAATAGTCATTGTTTTAATCCCGTTTTCAATTCTAAGTCAAAATATCTATTTGCATATTAAGTTAAATAAGAATTAAATTAAATAAATAATATAAATATTAAATAAATAAGTCATCAAATTTATTTTTAATAACTCACCTATGATGCATGTATTTCTTTGAAAAAACAAATATACATAATACATTTGGACTCTTATATTGTGTTTATCAAAAACATTTTATGTCGTATAATTCTAGTCATGACTAAATTATTCATGCACATTTAAAATCTTGATGTTGGATTGGATTTCGGAGCTCAAGTACCATTGCAAACCCATGCAAGTGCAGGACAAGGCTGGCCGCGGTCTGGTCTGATTCTTTTTGCTCTAGTGATTGGAAAATGTAGTTGAAACAAATAAATCATACCGAGCTTCTATATAATAACCGTATCATCTAAAATCTTAAGTTAATTCATCATCTCTGGGTTGTGTCTCCAGAAATCGTCCATAATTTCCGAATACTCTTTGTAACCTGTTAATGCCAACTTTGAGCTTGTAGTATAGTAAACAAAATCATTTATAGATACTGCAAGCTAACTGGTCTCATTCCAATGCTTCCTATTGTTACTTCAAAACATTTTGCAGGATGTTGTATAGACCTAGTATGTAACATGCCCTGTTAGCAGGAAACAGTTTTAGCAGGATGCTCGCAAAGATGTCATTCGAGTATCAAAGTTTATTTTACAGGTATTCAACTGTTCAAAATGCCCTTGGCCATACTTCTTATAAATTATAAATTTATAATCCATACAACTTCTAGCTGGCTGGAAAGTTTGAATTTTGAAGAATAGATAAGGTGGAAATATGGTTGCTACTGAATCCTTTCTGCTGCTTTCCAGTAGAGGTGAAACTGAATCATGACACTAACTAACATTCTCAAGTGGCATGCTGAGCCAGAGTTCGACTGAGAGTGACCAGGGGATGATTCTGGTGGGAAGCTAGAGCGATGCTTGGGAAAGGATTGAGTTTTCTGAGATTGACAGATAGTAACATGCTGTACATTTGTGTGATGGCATATCTGAAGTCTTGGCCAGAAACTCAGTCTTTTCAGGACAACAGTAACAAGAAATTGTCCTTGAGCAATTTCAGACTTGCATTATTAGCAGGGTTTGAAAAGGCGAGCTCGAGGACATCTAATAGATGTAAAATTATGGTTCATATTGCAAAATGGCACTTGAGCAACTGTACTTATCAGACCCCAGGACAGGCCTACAAATTGACAGATGGGACCAAAAAAAGAGCTCTTCTGGATGAAACGTGTGATCCGTCTGTTCCATAAACTTTCTGTTAACATTGCATCCACAAATAATCTTCGTTGGTAAAACAAAGAGCATATTAACATGAGGAGGAAAAATAAAACCAGAAATCCACTACTGTGGATGGAGTATAGATCTAAACTTAATTCAGACCTAATGCTCTTAATTACATTTACATCACCTTGCTGCAGAAACTCTATCTCCTGTGTGTTTCTTACACAACTCTATAATTTACGTACTTGTCGTTATGTTGTTAAAGTGTTACTGATACACACTTAAGCACAAAACAAGACACCTTAATTATCACAAATATAAAATCAACTCAGATTAGGATTTTAACTTATATTAGGATTGGATCCTTAATAGAAGATTATGTTATCCATATGGTATGATATGATTAAGCCACAATTGAATTACTGGCAATCAGCACAGAAGGTCTGAAAATAATCTTTCTGCTATTTGACACATGTCTCCAGTTTGCCTGTTTACTACTGCTTAATTAGATGCCTTAAATCTTTGTGAAGAGGCGTTAATTAAATATGGCTTGGGTAGTTATATATTATTGGTGCCAGATGATGGATTATTGTTAAGTTTTGGCCTTATGTTCTTTATTATAGTTGTCTATATTCTTTAAATAATCTTCCAAGTTCCAGCCAACATCTAGCAATCATAGACAAACAATCTGAAAACTTCTATTTCCTCATCTCTATTACTCTGCAGGAAGAGGTTATATATTCATCACGGATTACTAAAATTATGAGCCTACAAAGATCTGCTTTCCGGGTTCTGTTCTTCATTATCATAGTAACCTCTCAAGTTGTCAGCTGTCGGGTTCTCAGAGCAGCTAATCAGACGCGATCATTTCTGCCTTCCTCAGAATTGCAGCACTTAAGCAGTAGTTCAAGTTTTGAAGATTTGACCAACAAGAACATTGATATTACTCACACCTACACTGCTTCGAAGAAAGTTGTGCCAGGAGGACCGAATCCACTCCACAACTGATCTTAGCATACAAGCTGCGGCAATGGATGCAAAATTTTGGTATATGTATCACTCTATGTAAAAACAAGCGTGTATAAATATTGTATGGTTTTGAAGAAATGGCATTAATGGATCTCTCTTATCTTTATTTTGCAAATTGTTGCAAACTTGCAAAGGAGGGGTAGATAAAACAAATATTTGCGTAGCAAAATGGTGACTGGAGTCTGAATTAAAGGGATAGTCTAAAATCAGAATAGGTTGTTTTTCCAGCAGGATGTTCTAAAATTGAACTCTGCAAGTGAATATTAGCCATAGCATGTACAACAAAGGTATGTAGTATGTTATATTGCATATTCTTTTTCGAATCCTGAAACCAAACCATAACACTAGAACTGTTAAAATACGGTCTATCAATAATCAAGATGCTAGTAGAAATGCTTGATTGGATGATATATCACTAACAGAAACGCCTCTCAGTTTATGCATACTAATGAAATCCGGTATTCCAACTCATGGACACCGACGAACAGATGACTAAAATAGGTAACAGCAAATGACTGTACAGATGAGGTGAGGCTCCTGAAAGAGCACGTCTGGAACAGGGACTCCTACCAAATGAGGACGTTTCTAGGTTGTCCTTTCTTTGGAGTTAAATTATTGTTTCTTCTCTCTTCATGTATAAGGCCAGGCCTGCAACAATGACATCGCAACAACTGCATCAGTGCTAAGGCATACAAAAATCGCCACATTATATAATGTCTAAGCATGTAAATACGGGAGAGCTTAGTTGACTTCCTCTGCGATTATATTAAAATCTGAAATTAAAACTAATTAACTCGTATATTCTGCAACAAACAACTTAGCCTGCTCTGTTGTTTTAAGTGCAAAGCAGCCACAAACTCCCCAGAAGTCTCGTATTCGTATTATCACTAATTCTTTTGACAAGTTTGGGTTTCGGATTAAATTTTGCATTATAATCGAAGCAATCCAACTGTGTCGATGGAGACAGATATCTACATTATTATACATGGGGCAGCCTGCGACATGACATTCGATTATAGCTTAGTAAGGGTTTGACAATTTGGAGTTTTCTATAATGTTAGAATGATGTTCTTGCAACTTTTCTGCCAGTTTTTATCTAGACTGTTGCATACTATCTATTGGAAACTTGGAAGCATTACGATTAATGTATCTTACATAACTTATAATAATCCGGTGAATGAGTTAAAAACTCAAAAACACCAAGTTGTAAATTCTTTCAAAAAATATGGTGCAATCTTATATGTAACCGTTGCAACTCGAAAATCAACTGCTTTCAACCAGTGTTGCAACCACATATGCAACTTTGACCGTATTTTTGGAAGAAATTCTCAAAACAAGGGGGTATTTAGATAAGGACTTGATGTTTTACAGTTTCCATAACCTGAACTGCAGAACTCAACAAAATGTGGTATCTATCTCTGTGAGATTCAGCCATTAAGGTACTAGAATTAGTTCTTATTCTGATATTAAGGACACATTTTCGCCAAGGGAAAACCTTCAACTTCTGAATTTTACAATGACACCGAATGTCAAGTGTGGATTCAGAAAACTGACAACTTCATCAACTCGCACTCGCCTTAAATCAACTCAGAACCTTATTTGTTGAAATATGTAACATATATAAATAATTACGCGTGTTTGGTGACTCCGCCACATCCCCTGTTTGCAGTTTTTCATAAAGATATACAAACCGAATTCAAGCGGCAAGCTAGAAGAAGACGAGGATTTCTGGATTTTTTTATAATATCGTGATCTGTAGCATGCGTTGCCGCACAACTATGGGATCCTAACATGCCGTCACAAAGTAGACCTCGTATTAAACTAACAAAAATGTCAATACATGCCGTCACACAGCAGACCTTCGTATTTAAAACTCGATCAGTTATATCTAGCCTGACTAGAAGCGGCTAAATGCTCAGCATGTGTTGTTTGGTGAAGGTTCCTCCATGGTGAAGAGAAACTGAGATATAAAATTTGTTTGCAAATGAAAGTCAACTGAGAAATAAGCTTATTGTTTGGAATAAGCTTATTTTTCCAGAGCTGACTTTATAGTCGGCTATTTCGTTATAAATACTCTTCTCTGATCCATGTACTTTATACACCAACACATATCAGAAAACTTCTCAAGCCTTCTAGTTATACTTTGTCTGAAGCCATGAAAATTCAATATTCTTGTCGCTGGATTATAATAATTGTGGTCATAATCCTCATCTCACAATATCATACTTGTAGTTGTCGGCATATTAACCATAATAACCATCCTTCTTCCAGTGATGAACGATTAGAATCGACAGAGGAAAGAAGAATAAGAACCAAGTTCTTATCTGCATTTTCGCGATATTTTTCAGCAGTTCCTGAACATTATGCACGGCGAATGAACGAAGTTGATGGTCACCGACTTTACGTCGTGTCGCGGAGAATTGTGCCTTGCGGACCTAATCCACTTCACAACTGATTCAACCTCGGCAACACCTCCATCTGAAGAACAAAATTTTTGTCCTTGGTACCTTTTTCTTTGTTATGCCAGGATAAATGTTTTTGTTATAAACCATAATAGTATACTTATATAAAAGATCGAGTTTGCCATACATTCAAGTTCATATCAATGCTTCTATGGCTGGAGATCAGGCCAAAAAGCAAGAAGTATATGTTTGTAAATCAGTTATCTAGTTCTCTTTTTGTTGGAAGCATTAGAAGGAACAGAACAAGTACTACAAGATTACAGATGTTCCAAATATACAGAAGTGATGTGTTTCAACTTATGATTTATTTTACCTTTTCTTTGTCGTGGTCTAGCTTCTCTTTAGATTGTATTTCGAGATAAAAATTATATAAAAAAAATCTTTGAAAAAATTTATCATCTAATCGGAATACAAACAAAAAAAAATCAGAATACATACAAAAATTTCCAGAACATTTAGATATAAAAATTTTAATGTCTCATAAGAGATTATTCATAAAATCTCTCTAGTGCCAAGAAACCTAAATTTATGTTTTCTTATAATATGTTCAAATCATCGTAATCTATCTTTTTTATCTTTATCCAAATAACCGTAACTCAAAATTAATTATGAAAAAAATCAATCGACGGTATAACTAATAAGGTGCGTCGTATACTAATCTTATCATCCTCGTCTAAACTCTAATCTCAGTTCTTGAAATCACAATTTTATAAATTTTTCATTTTAGTTTTAATATTTTTTTTGTCTTATAAAACTCCTGAAACTTCTATCCACTTTAATTATTGATATAATTTAGATTATCTTTCGAGATAAAAATTATAAAAAAAATTCTTTGAAAAGAATTATCATCTAATCGGAATACATACAAAAATAATTGGAATACATACAAAAAATTCTCGAACATTTAGATAGGAAAATTTTAATGTCTCATAAGAGATTATTTAGAAAATCTCTTTACTGTCAAGAAACCTAAATTTATGTTTTTTTATAATATACTCAAATCATCGTAATCTACCTTTTCTATCTTTATCCAAATAACCGCAACTCAAAATTAATTATGAAAAAAATCAATCGGCGCTGTAACTAATAAGGTGTGTCGTATACTAATCTTATCATACTCGTCTAAGCTCTGATCTCAGTTCTTGGAATCACAATTTTATAAATTTTTCATTTTAGTTTTAATAATTTTTTGTCTACTCAAAATTAATTATGAAAAAAATCAATCGACGGTGTAACTAATAAGGTGTGTCGTATACTAATCTTATTATACTCGTCTAAATTCTGATCTCAGTTCTTGGAATCACAATTTTATAAAATTTTCATTTTAATAACTTTTTTCCTATAAAACTCCTGAAACTTCTATACACTTTAATTATTGATATGATATAACGAGTGATGTCGTCAATTATCTCAAGAAACGATAAAATTTATTAAAAAATAATAAAAACACAAAGTCTTTTTCAAAAATAAAAACAGAACTAATCGATAAGTAAAAAAGTAAATAAATGATTACCGGCCTTGAAAGTCGGCCTATTCTTTTCTTAGTGGACAAATATACCCTTTAATTTCTAACTGCTGCCGAAGATATCTCATTTAACTTCAACGACTTCTCTCTTCCCCTTTCTTTCTTCGCGGCTAGGGTTTCGACAAGGTCCTCTCCTCTTTTCATTTCGTTTTGTACATTTAATCTCTTTGAATTTAATTATTTTTTTCGGATTTCTATCATTCCAATTCATTTAATTTAGTTAATCATTATGTCTTACAAAATGTTTTTGTAGTAGTTTCTGAATCAAACCCACACAAATTGGTGTTTCATTTCTTATGTAATCTGTTTGCCTCATATAATTGCTTAGTATTGTATTTGCTAGATGATTTGTTAATTAGTCGAAAACAATTTGTAAATAACGTTTTTATCAGAAATCGCATTAGCTTGTTGTTTCGTGTGAGATTAATCGGAACTAGGGGCAATATAACCTGACTGGCGTAATATTATTTAGCGATATCTGTATGTATGTTTTTTCCGTTAATTTCTTACTCAAGCGTAGCGATTAGCATTACTCTGTCAGTGCATCTTTTACTGTGTTTTATCGAATTCCTTTCTATTTTTGAGTGTTAGTTATTGTTGTATGCCTGTGTTTTATCGAATTCCTTTCTATTTTTGAGTGTTAGTTATTGTTGTCTGCCGTGTTTTGTATCTTCTGCTACGTGCCTCCTTCCCGCCTTTGTTTAAAATTGTCCGTTCCCTTTCATTCAATGTGTCTTTAAAATTGTCGTTATATGCTTTTAATGTTGATTCAAATAGTGGCCCTGCTATGTAGCCTAAACCGTACAATATATTCGTAAGCAATTGACGCATCTTAGTATGTGTTTAGTGTTTACTGTCATTTACTCTGATGTATTATTCACGTTGACAGTAGTTACGGTATAGTCCTTCGGAAACTTTACTTCTACTGTACTAAATTAATATACACACAGTAAACACTTTTTTTCCATTGCAAACAACATATAACACTCTCATATCTTTTGAGCGAAGTTCTTTTAGTTCTCTTTACCCATATTCAAGTGAGTATTTAGCTTCTATGATACATACAAAATTAAAATGTGATATTTTACTCGTACATATAAAAATCTCACATCCATTAATTTTGTTTCTGAAAACAGATTATTCTTAATCACTTCACTGCAATTGCAGACTTTACAGGGTCAACGGAGTACAAGAATGAGGTAATTCTCTCAAAAAAAGAACTTATAGATTGTATCATTTTTTTTTGTAGTGTTTATCACTTCGCACATATGGTTTTTTACAGTGTGATAATGTTCTGTTGAGGAGTAAAAAGTTGTGCATTTTTCCTTAAGTTTGGGGCATTAATTCAGGAATTGTTTTGATCATTGTTATCAAGTCGACAACTAGTCGTCGACTAGTCGACAAGTCGTTTTATAGAAAAAGTCAAGCAACGACTTATTTAGTTTGGCGACTTTTTATTTTCAACATATCAGTGTCTCCCTCATCTTTGTATCATTTCAACTTCACATTATTATTTCCTTCCTGTCACTACTTTTTGGCTTCAGGCTATGTAATCTTTGTATCATTTTCAACATATAAGTATATCCCTAATCTTTGTATCATTTCAACTTCACATTATTATTTCTTTCCTACCACACTACTTTATAGCTTCAATTTATATGTGAACTAACAATCTGCTACGTCGTATACATCTCACTGTTGCTTATTATCTTTTACTTTTGATTCAAACTATGAATAGATGTGCGTTCAACTATATTTTATATATTAAATCTAGTAAAAATATGTATAAGAAGGACTTGTCGACTTTTTACGACTAGTCGGGCGACTTGTCGACTAGTCGATTCCAAGGTATCCGGGCGCTGATGCTCGACTTGGCGCCGTAATAACCTTGGTTTTGATATGTTATATGTTACTATATACATATGTTTGTGATTAGTTGCTGCTTGACCTTCTTATATCATAAAATGTTGGCTACAATGCATGTCGTAGGAAATCAGGTTTTTGAAAGCATCAATGAGCAGAAACGTTGGAGACAAAAGGAAGAGGAATCCTATGTCTGAAGTCAACTAAAAAATATGACTAATATGAACATGATATAGATGAAGGAAGTCATTATTTTATATGTCTAAGAGAATCCAAACAAAAAGGAAGCAAAATATTTGACATAGTTAAAAGATTTGAAAAGTTCATTTTTTTAATACGCATATGAAATTACTTTATCTGTGGATTTTCGAATTAACTTGAAATCAATGTTTGACATAGTTAAAAGATTTGAAAAGTCCTTTTTTTTTATATGCATATGAAATTACCATATCCGTGGATTTTCGAATTAACTTGAAGTCGATGCATATTCAGAAGTATACACTAGCATTACAAAAAACTTCCGATCTCTGATGTCTGGCTGCCGTCACAAGGTCAGATGTTCCTTTACCATTTTGAATGTTATATTAATGTTATATGATTTTTGGTGCAGTAGAGGCAGGGTAAGATGGAATGAAGAAAATCTGGATGAGATTGAAGCAAACAAACCTGTGAGGCAGAAAATTACAGAACCAAAGACTCCATATCACCCCATGGTTGATGATGATGGTATGTTTCTGATACATTTCTTGTGCACATCTGCTCATGCTTATCTAGGTCCATTTACACTTATACTCCTTCCTTCTCACGCATTGTGTCCACAATTAGATTTCCACCTTTTATTTAATCATACTAAATAAAGTAATAATTACTAAAATATTGTATTGTTTTTTTTTTAATAAACTACATATTTATCACTTAATTTACCATATTAAGTGAACTGAATGTGGACAAGAGTTTCGGGACAGACAGAATAAGAATTGTGGCCGCAATGAATGGGATGGAGGGAGTAACAAATTTTCACTTGACACGATGTCCAGGGAGGTCGGGTTTATGTTGATGTCTATAAGCCTTTGTCCTATCTATGCATTTTTAGGTGTTTTCTCTCAGCTACTCCACTTATAAGAACTCGGTGCGTGTTCCTTCAAATCCCAGATTTGCTCTCCTTCCAGTCAAATAGTTAATGGGAGACAATTTCCTCCTCATATGATGAGAACATGGGTGCCTGTTGAAGAAGGCAAATCTGAAATATTGAATAGGAGAGAGATATTCTATTGCCCATTATAGTGTAGACTATTAGGTGGTGTTATAAGAAAGAGAAATGAGTCACCTGGATCAAGACCCGGAAAGGGTCAGTGGTCACTTTTTGCATGTGTCGCATGTCATATAACTATAAGACATGTATGGGATAAGATGTGAGGGTTTTTCTAATACCTTTAACTATGAAGATGAAAAGAAAAGTATGAACTTCAGTAATATGACTCCCCCATACGGCTTGCTAGTCAGCAAGTAAACAGACCACTTCAATAGACTAATTAGTAGTTGATGGAAGGTTAACATAGCTGGTACCAATACTATGTACCCCAATTGTGCAATTTTGTATGTTGTCACCTAGCCAAAATAGCCTTGAACATCATGTGAAGGCAGATCATATGAATAAAAGGGTCAGAATTCCTGCTTTGTTATTTACATATATAATTGGGCATGTTAAACAAAGTCTCTATTTAGTAAATTCTTAAGTAGATGGGGTGGGAGTAGGGGTGGCAATCGTTTCGTTTCGTATACTTTCGTTTCGTGTATTTTCGTGTTTCGTGTACTCGAAGGTGAAACCCGTATCCGCCCGTTATTAATTTCGTGTACCTAATTTGAAACCCGTATCCGTTTCGAATCGTTTCATGTATATTTCGTGTACTTTTCGTGTATATTATATATAAAAATATTAATATATTTTTTAATCAAAAAATGGATTTAATATATATTTTCCTTTATAAATTTATTAAATGTGAATGATATATATTATACTTGTATACAATTCTTTATAAATTTGTTAATGTATCCACAATATATATCCACACATACGTATAAATATATACTTTATACTCAATTATATATTTAATATATCATTACATATATATAATAAATGTAATCTACAAATATTTCGTGTACTTTCGTGTATTTCGTGTACCCCAAATGAAAACCCATATCCGACACGAAATCTATCGTGTAATTTCGTGTTCGTGTACTTTCGTGTTTCGTGTATCGAAAATCAAAACCTGTATCCATTTTTTTCGTGTCGTTTCGTTTCGTGTTAGCGTGTTACGTGTCAAATTGCCAGGTCTAGGTGGGAGAGTGAGGATTAAAACCCCGTGACCTTTGGTGATGTGGGAAGGTAGGGGAAGGATCCTTGCGACTACACTTTCAATGAATCCTTGCCTCATAGTATAGATAAGTGGTATTCATATGTTCTTAAAGTATTAGAGTTGGATTTATGATTTGAAATCGTTTCCTTGTTATTATGAACCAAGAAGGGGATGGAGGTTTAGCCTTTGACATTCGGCTTCCCTGAATCTATCTATATCTGTATAATAGAATATTTATATCTGTCTATTTCTTAATGGTTTTAATAAAAGGTTTAAAACAGCAATTCATCCATTAAGCACTATTGGAGGATTGTAAGTGTGTTATATCTCTTGGTCTGCGACTAGGTATATTATATTGAGTTTGCGTAAGCTATTTCCTTTGACAAGTTCCCGTTTTGAAACTAATTGAGCTGAAAATTACTGATTATAGCAGGATCTTTATCTCCTAGACGAGGCAGTTTTGGTAGTTTGGAGGAAGGTTCTGGGGATGCGATGCATGCAGATGCAATACGATCTGCTTTGAATGATGTCGCAACTTCTAGTGGAAATAGCTCCCGGCGCACTGGGTGGACATCATCTGAAGATGAAGCAGAAACCATGGATGAAGATTTTGAAGGTATTATCATCTATAAATATTCAATGTATGTCATGGTGCACCATCTGGTTAAAAATTTGTGTTGCAAATTCATATTATAATTGTCTATTGGCCAGTCCTTTGAACAGAAAAAATATCCGACTGTCCTTCAATAATTCCTCCTGTTGATCATGCAAGTAGGTCATATGAATGTTTAGCTTTTAGTATGTTTATAGAGTCCTATAGAATAAAACAATATTTTAGTATAAATATATAAGATGAATTCTCTGTAATTTGAATAGTAACTCGAGTGATGCCTTTAGCAATAGTAAAGTATTTTCACATGTCCTGCTGAATTCATTAAGGTACTAAGTTGATGAAATTATATAAGGAAGCTATTTAAGTTTGAAATATTGTTGATCGAGCATTATTGGTTGTACTCTTGACATCTGGTTTCCCTAACTTTGCCAGACACTGATTCAGAGAAAAAAGATAGCTTTAGGGAGCACAGGCGAGCTCATTATGACGAGTTTCGGAAAGTGAGAGAACTCAGGCGAAAAGGATCTTTAGATGAAGAGGAATCCGACGAGGACGAGAATGGTCATGGAAAAAATGGCAAGGGCGAGACTACATCTTCATTGACAACTGCTGATGATGAAGACATGACAAATGGAAAATAGGGGGATCTTCATGCCTCGGTGACATGAATGTTGCTCTCATCTATTCTCGTAAAACAGTCCTGATTAAGTGTTATACAATCGAATTTTTTTTTTCCTTCCTTTTGTACATATGGATGAGCTACAAGGTTCATTGAAGTAATTTTCCTCCCATCTCTTTGGTGCGATTGTTTTGCCAAAATATGGTTTTACAGTAGCTCTATTAAGTTGGGACTTAAAGCATCTCCAAGGGCAATATGTATAATGATTGGCTATATTGATTGACTATATAGATTATGTAAATTTTTTTTTCTCAAGGGGACATGTATATGCTCCAAAAGGATTATCTATAATTTTGCTTGTGTAAAATTATACTTAAGGCTCACTTGGTTTGACAAATATAGCCAACCAAATATGGTTGGTTATATTTTTGTGCTAAGGGGTGGAGGGGTGGAGGGTTGGAGTTGTATACTTTTTAGATAATCTCTTTAAGTTCAATCTTGATGCCATATTTACAATTTTAACTAAGGGTTTTTGGGGCTGGAAATGCTCTTAGAAAAGAGATCTGTGAAATCTATAAGACTAAATTTATATTATTATTAGAGAATCATGACTAAATCTATATTATTATTAGAGTATCTTCAATCATGAAGGCCGGTTGGAAGACTTCTCAGCTAAAAGTTGAATTGGCATATCAAAAAAAAAAAAAAAAACCACCTCAAAAAAATAAATAGATTGAGTGACAGGATTTGAAAATGAGATGCTACATGAAGATAGTGAGGACGTTTCTTACTCAGAATAAATACAAAAGATAGGATAAGGATTGATGTCACCCCGGGTGAGCTGAGCCCACATGCTTATCTTCTGCTCAGCGATATTTGCCCGTTTCTTAAAAAATCTAATTTCCGTAGAAAATCTTTTTTCATCGGTCTAGTAAATCGTTTTATGTAGTTGCATTAATATTTCCTAGTTAACGTTGTCCAAAATAAACAGACGCCTGATGTGTGTGTATCTGAAAGAACAGAGATAAGAAATGAGTGAAGCCAAGGAGGCACCAATGTCTCAACTAGGCCTACAGATTTGCAGCCAGATCGGCTCAGTCTTCACCCAACCCACCTCAACCCCACCTCCACTAGACACCCTGGTTCACGAGCTCAGTAACGCAGCTAAGCGTGGCGCAAAGGTCTTCGTATACGGAGTCGGCCGAGAAGGTCTGATGATGAAAGGCTTGTGCATGAGGCTAGCTCACCTCGGTCTCTCCGCTCACTGCATTTTCGATATGACGACCCCTCCTATTTCTTCCGCTGATCTCCTCCTCGTTTCTGCCGGACCGGGTTTTTTCTCCACCGTCGAAGCTCTATGCAAGATTGCTAAAGATAGTGGCGCTAGGGTTGTTTATGTGACGGCTCAGCCGGAGGCGAGGGCGGCGGTGGAGTGCGGAGATGTTGTTGTTCATGTGGCGGCGCAGACGATGGCGAATGACGGCGCTGATAGCAAGAAAAGGGAGGTGCTTCCGATGGGGAGTTTGTATGAAGGAGCTTTGTTTGTGTTGTTTGAGATGGTGGTTTTTAAGTTAGGAGAGTGTTTGGGTCAGAGTCCTGATGTTATACGATCTCGCCATACCAATTTGGAGTAGTCATTAGCTTAAACACTACTCCATTGTTGATTATAAGTTGGTGTCCTTGCGTGGAAATTAAATAAATATCGATCCGTTGTATATACTGTGGTCTTGCTTAAAATATATAATAATATTAAATATCTAAATAATACTTCTTTTGTTTCTCTATTCTTTTTACATTACTTGATCCTTATTTTAAGGAGCATATAAAATATAGTTTTAAAATTCATATTTTCTCATGAATATTTAGACATTATATTTTCATTCATAAACTAAATTTATACTTCCTCCCTTCCGCTCATTTTCTCTAGTCTCCACTACTCGGTACATGGCTACTATTACATTTCGGACCACTATTTTTATTTTTTCGAGACGAGTTCGCCACCAATTATGGCGGCGCTATAGGCTAAGATTTGTCCCTTTCTAATGTATTTACCCTTATGCAAGTGTGTGTCGTATCTCCATTTCGTTCTCAAATGTATATAGTTGAGAGCACTGAGTAAAATTTGGTGTTTGGTATTTTTATTTATTTTTAATTTTTTTGCTAAATGGTATGGTCATACACCAAAAAAATGTAATCATTTGTTTTTATAACTAAATCCAGATGTCCAAAATGAGAAGGGAGAAAAATCAAATGCTAAACTAGCTTGATTTTATGTTTACCGTCATGTATAGTTTTAAGCTTTATATTGTTCATCAGACCAACCGAAAATTTTCTCTTTTTCGAGTAAAAGATGTTTTTACATATTTAGAACCAAACAAGAAGTTCATTGAAGATTGCAGTAGAGCCGGTGCTGCTTGTGCCACCAATGGCACTTTTATAAAAGCCATATCCAACCACATGACATGACCAAACACTGAAACACCAAGTTAAATAATTAAATAAACAATAATAATATAGAGTTGGTCATTGTCTTCATCACTTTATCCATCTACATATTCCAAATTAAAGAACTCACCTGATATAGACACTCGACCTGTATTATTCTCGAATACATACTCACGAGATAGGACAAGGAGAAAAATATCTCCTCAAAATATCAGCACTTATATTTACCTTAATTGGCCCACTAATTACTTAATTAATCACCGTATCTTCAACTTGATTCTCGAGTCACTTTTGGTATTAGCTGAGGATAATTGACCTGGTATTTTATCATTAACTGCTTAATTAAACATTATCGGTTTTTTGTGAGAAAAAAAAAACATTATCGGTTTATAACAAATTAACTGAGTAAACGAGCGTGTCAGAGTCTTTTCTGATACAATTGAGTAAATTCCTAGGGATAAATTTTTCAAAAGATAAATTATGTCAGCAAGTAGGAAGGAAGTAAATTCTTAAATTTTTAAATAATAATATAACAATATTCCATAGTAAGGGGATTTAACTTTTTGACACATACACTAAGATGTAAAAATAATAACTAAATTTGATAAAAACTTTCAATTCTTATATTGAACAAAAATTTAGACTATAAATTTTATAAAAATAATTATATTCAATATAATTTTTAATATATTAAAATACATGTAAAAAAAAAAATGAATACTAGGGGCCATTTGATGATCGTATCTTTCGCTGGATACGCTGATTACTTTTAGGATCTTCAAAGATATTTTATATAATTGATAAATACAATGATACAAGTGTAAAGTTTCGCTTTTGCACCTGAGGACTCAAACTATATGCGCTATTAATGATATTTTAATGTGTCACCTTCATCTTACAATAATAAAGATGTGGAGTATTTTTAATGTTTATAGTTGTATTTTGATGGAGGATTGTTCTAAAGTTTTTATGGAGTCTCCCCTCTTTTTCTCGAATTTTCAATATTTTATTGGTTTTATTTTTCATTAACATAATTCACTTGCTTAAAATTATTTATATATCTGTCATGTTATTTTGAAAAAATAATATTGTAACATATTATTTGTAAAAAATTAAAACAAGATTCGAATAGACAGGGTTAGAGCATCTCCAATGGCGTTGGTTATAATCGTTGGCTAAATTGGACTCATAAGATATTACTTAAAATTTGCTTAACATCTAAGACATTGTGTTTCAATGGTATTGATCATATTGGCTGATTATAGTTTAAAAATAATATGTTATTAATATTTAGATTGTTGTAAATAGAATATATTAGTTTAATATGATAATAAATGATGTGTAATCTTCAACAGATTTTTTTACAGAAGTTCGACAAATATAGTCTTGCTTGGTTATAATTATAGAGGGGTTGGGTGAGAATGGATTTTTTTTTGAGAGATTGACGTTTAATTATGTTTAGGTTACTGTTCTAACGATAAAATCTGCTGCGTCTTGCAACAAAATGAGCAGTATGGGCACGAGATATTTTGTATCAGGCAGACAGGCATACCATAATTTATATATTTCGAATATCATTACTCCCTCCGTTTCCTTTTTCTTTTCTTGTTTGTGATGTCGGTACTGTTCATAACATGAGACAAATTACTAATTTACATCTAATCCATAAAACTAAATATAGTCATGAGTGATCTTGTTGGATTCGTACTCACGAGTACTTTAATACAGTGAAGTTTTATATTTAATGCTACTACGAAATGAAAGATATTAACAATCAAAAATACGTGTTGGCAAACGTAAAAAGTACAAAAAGTATTTAGAGACGGAGAGAGTATTTATGATATCTCTACACGTGAACTGCAACCAATGGACCAATGGATGAAAAGAAGAAAAGCTTAAAATGAAAAGAGAAATATTCTTTGATTTTTCATTTCGAAGATACAAATAGTAGATCCGAAAGCACATGCATGATTCAATATAAACCATTCATAATTCATTAGTAAGATGCTAATAATCATAATCACCAATCTGCTACTATCATCTAAAACCAAATTGTGGATTAACAAATAAATAAGTAATTAAGTAGCTGGAGCTGCATTGAGTTGGTGCTCTTTCTCTTCATTAGGAGCATCATTCTCTCGTCTGCCTTCGTACTGTGGAACAACCTATACACACACATCATAAATACACATGATTAGGTAACATTTAACATCCTAAATTATCAAATCACAACGTGGGTTATATTAATGATGTCTTAATGGAAGGAGTTTAGTGAAAGAGCTTAGGTGCATGCATGACAGTTTGGTGATGCATTAACAAACCTGATCTTGAGTTGGAGCATTGCAAGGGCGCAATCTTCGTGTTCTCTTGTCACTTTTAACTCTTGTTGACTCCAAAATATCTGCAACAGTACTCATTGTTAGGTACGATTTTTATCTAAAACATGATTTATTTATTTTCTGACATTGCCGTAAATTTAATAAGCATTTCAATCCTCACCTAAGTTGTGTTATTACGCCATATATCCAAAACGTAATTTGAGATGAAAAAAGACGTGCTTCTTCCTATTATTTTCTTAAAAAGAAAATCTGAATAAAATTTTAATATCTATATTATTATTTTGAAAAATAATATGCAAATTTTTTTTTTCAATCATTTCATACTCAAGTTATATACTAACAACAATCTAGATTCAACTACACGTGAACAGATCAAACCCGAGTTCTATGACATACAACTCAGATACATGTGCGACACGATACAGTTAATTTTTCGAAATTAAGATGATTTATAAAAATAAAAAAATTTGTCGAAATAATAAAAATTATATATATATTTGTACAGGAAAAAAAATCATTTATCGAGATCTTACGAATACGAGAGGAGGTTATATTAGTACCGGAGGTAGAGTATCTTCTGGCGCGAGGTGTAGTCCGATGATCAAGAGTCGAATCCGAACCATCCGGTACATCACGATTCTTAGGAAGCGAATTAAGCATGGATCGAACAAACGAAGCTTCCATCGAGTTCAAATAATCCACGTGTCTCTCATTCGTCCAAACTTTACTACTCCCCTCGTTCTTAACATTGCTTCGAAATTTCGATGTCGCCGATGACGATAAATCCCCGTTACCCATCACCACCCTTGAACGATCTGTTTAATAAACTGACAATTTTTTTCGAAAAAGAAGAGAAAATATTGGTTGTGGGGAGAGGCAAGAACGAGCCGAGCTTTATATATACCCACACAAACACAAGAGTTTAAAAAAATATCTAAAAGGTAGCTTGATATTTTGACGTTAGGGTCTCGGAATGAACAGAATGCTACATAAAAATCTGACTTTACTACACCCAAAGAAAAAGATATTTATTCGACGATGGTTGATATTTTTGTGATGTTTACCAAAATGGCCTCAGTCGGGATCTTTTATATTCAGAAGGACCTATAAAGGGAGTCAAAAGTGGAAAAGGAGAGCTCTTTACAAGTGTGCAAGGGAGAGTTTGACCCATGTGGACAAAAACTAGGCCACACCGTTTAAATTTTAAAATAGCCATCCAAAATATCAATTTTATACCATGTATAAATGTCTCCAGAGTCCAGGCCATTACAAAATGTACTTATATTGCTGCTCAAAAGCACAAATATATACCTATAATATAAATTTTGTGTTGATATAAACATTTATATAAAATATAAGAAATTAGATGATATTACATATTTATAAATAAATAAGAAACTTTTATATTAAAGAAATATATTTATATGATCGTATATAAATATAAATATTTCTATATATATAATTAGCAAAATAATTACACATCAAAAGGTGAAACTCTAAAATATGTTTTATGTTAAATGTAAAATCTACAAAAACACGATACGAAAAATATATTGATATGTTTCGGAACGTGTATGTGCAATTTAGGTACACCAATTTGTAAAGAGGTGAGAAATAATTTAATATATACCTATATATGTATATATGAACTGGAATACAATTTAATATTAAATAATTAAAACATGAAAGTAAAAAGTGCGTGGTACAAAATCTCGGTACACGACATGATTGCTATGTCGGCAGTCGGTCGACGTATACATAATAAAAATATGGGCCTTCTCAGACACTGCTCCATCGATATAAGATTTGGGCCTTTGCTGCTATTGCCCCCCTTATACTAAGAGATGAGTGAAGCTTGAATGATGTTTCTATGTTTTCCTTACAGGTAACTTCAAACTTGATCAAGTGATCCGTTTATAACATAGTAATATTTTTCATTTTATAATATACAATTTTGATCATGTAATGTCTATACATGTATATATTACCTGATCAAAATTATATATATAATAAAATAAAAATATTATAAGCGGGCTGCGGACTTTCCAGAAACTTCACATCTTTCCTCTAACTCGTGGCACATGGTCTCTTCAACCATAGCCTGCACGCCCCCTCATCAGCGTTAAGATGCAACCGTGACACCTCCAAGGCTCCAACCCTAGTACGTGACACTTGACATCCAACCCTTGTGCGTGACACTTGACATCTAGTGCTAGCTTTGTCTCTGGTCACTCCAAGAACATCTCCAATGCAGCATCAAAATGGTGTCATTTATGAATTGGTTGACATTAAATTTGATGTAGTTTTTCGCGCCAAATTTAGAGTTGTTTGAAATGCCCATTATATCCTCACATCTATTAGACAAAACAAAATTATTACTTCTATGTCTCATTAAATTTGTTTTATCTTATATTTTTTATTCTTCAATTATAATCGTTTTAAATTTTCTTCCTTTACTATTTAAGCCACATCTTTTTATTTATTTCAAAATCAATAAATTTATATTCTTATATAGAAATTTTGTTTTTTAAATAAGTTTGATTCAAAAATAAAATGCACAATATCATGATTAAAAACATAAAGTTGATAAAAATAAAAAGTTACATGATAATAAATTATCAACTTGTAATTTAAAATTCATTTTATGTGTAAAAGTTTATTTTTGATGTAGGATTATATGTTGATGGGGCGTCATGGGCGCTAGGCCTCTTCAACATAGCTCAACACTCTGGCCTCATCAACATTGAAGCCCCACTCTACAAGAGTGACCCATACCCTTTATATCTTTGTTCAACATAAATTAGTGTGAATTGTATCATGTAATTTCGACTAATATTGCCTTCTTCATCATGAAACGTACTTCATCAAAGATCAATTTTATGATTCTTGATCCGGGGCAAGTGTTCGAAACACAACATTAGGTTTAGGCTTGCATAGTTAATGTTGACATAATGATCTTGTGTCAAATATATTAGAAAAATAGATCCAAATGACATCGTGTTAGACTTTATCGATGACCTTGTTATTTTGGTATGCAAATTTTTCGATAGCTTCCATTCCATATGCCGTATTAATATGATTCTCTCGATTGTCACACACGTAAGTATCAACAGGATTACAGGAGTACGAAATCATATGTCGAGTCCCCTATCAAATAAGTAATATTTGTGTTAAAATTACAACAAATCATATAATATCCATATCATTAGTATTACCACTAACAAACAAATAACACAAACTGCAATAACAAATTACTTCGAAAAACCGATACGAGTGACATTAGCGTTACCACCAATAAAAGACTATACAAAATTATGCGGGTGTTTGGCTGGAACTTATAAGTCCAGCTAGGGATGGCAATCGGTCGGTATGGTTCAGTTTTAGAGAAAATCGAAACCGGACCGAACACTGTTTTTCAAAACCGAACTCGAACTGAACCGAATCGAAACCCGAAGTTTAAAAACCAAACCCGAACCACCGGTTTTCGGTTTCGGTTCGGTTTTAACCAAAACTGAAAACTATATAAAAAAATTCTAAAAAAATATATTTAAAATATAGGTTCATAAACAAGTCTTTTATTCAAAAATTAACATATCCTCAATTTGTTACAAAACATTCATGATTAAATTAGCAATTACAATAATTCATAATTAAAGAGAAGCTTCAATTTTTTAAGTATTAGTAAAGTATTATTAATTCAGCTTTTTAAAATCCTTTTATTAATTTAGTTTATTAAAAATAAATGTAAGTTAATTGCTATACACAATAAAATAAAATATTATATTCTAATATAAGATTGTATGGATTTTATTTTATTTATTTAGTTGAACAAAATTTTTGATGATACTTTTCTTTTGTTCAAATATTATTCAATACTAGATTATGTTTATTTAATTATAAGAATATGTATTTAGTATTTATAAATAACTTTGTATCATATTCAATATTTGAATAAGTGATGAAATATTATTAAAAAAAAGATAACAGTATAATTATTCTTTTTTACACGTATCTTTTCATCTTTTGATAATGACTATTTTTATATAAATATGATATATATATACACATATATACATACATACATACATACATACATAAATATAAACATATATAAACATATATATATATATATATATATATATATATATTGTATATCGGGTTCGGTCGGGTTTCGGTTTGGTTCGGATTCGAATCGGGTTTCGGCTATTCGGGTCGGTACCGGTTCGGTTGGCCTAAAAACCAAACCCGTACCAAATTCAATCGGTTTTTAAAAATAAAAACCAAACCCGAAACCAAACCATAAAAATCGGGTTCGGTAAAAACCATTCGGATCGGTTCGGTCGGATATCCGTCGGTTCGGAAAATTTTGCCATCCCTAAGTCCAGCTTCTGAATTATACCGTTTGTGTCATAAGTCGAGAAGCACTTATAAAAAGTTAGGAATGCTAACTTTTGTTTCAAAGCTTCTACATATTTCCCAAACACTTTAATCACTTATAAGTCTCATCTTGCTTCTAACTTCTACTCCACTTATTTATTTTAAGCAATAAACATTTATTTTAAACTCACCCAAACGGCCCATGTATACTCAAAAGAAGCCAGTTTTTAATAATAAATCGGTACGCTGTATTAGTACTCGTATATAGAATCGGACACATGACAATTCTGAGGTCGTATATTTTTCTAAATTTTTATCATATCATGTACTCCCTCCGTCCCCTTAAGTAGAATATATTGGACGAAAAGGACACGGCACGGACTTTAATACTCCTGAAAAGTGTAGTTGTGAACCAGAATTTGGCTCATTAGCAAATCAGATCCACATGAAACGTGTTAGTTTGTAACCATGATTTTCAATTAGCTTTCAGTTCGTAACTTTGGCCCGCATATCCATTAAAAATTGCCATTGACTTCAACTGTTTGAGAGATGACAATGTGTATATTAGTTTCTAACAGCTATTTTACCCCATGTGTCCTGTGACCCTTTAAAGTTTATGTATTATATTTTGAAATTATTTCTGAACACAAACAATGATGTAAAAAGATTTAAAATAATTTTTTTTTTTTTGAAATTAAACGCATTGCATTCAACCAGAAGAATCAAAAGAAAAAGCCTCCAACAAACACGTTTTTAAAATATGTATTTAGATTTAGAATCTGAAAATTTATTTATTTTTACATAAACGATTTAACTTATTTTAAAATTTTAAAATAAATACATATGCAGTAAATGTTATTATTCGTAAAACACTTAAAAATTATAGTAAATGTTAAAAATTATACAAGTAATTTGAATTTAGTTTTCGAATTAAATTTAAATTTTACCTGCTAAATCCAAGTGCGATTCCAATTTTTTCGGTTCAGATTTTTTGTTTTTATAAAGATAGGATGGTACTAATACTTATGGTACACAAACATACACATATCTGGATTTTGAAATTTTTTGGGTCCCGCCTGAAATTTTAATCGGATAAGATTCATTTCTAGCCACTTCAGGGAAAGGTGGACATAAATTTATTGTCTCCTTCGGACCCACCTTTTAGTTTTTCCTTTTTAAAGGAAAAAATGGTTCAGAGAAAAGTGTCCATTTATAGAAAAATTAAGGTGGTGTTTGGCTACGGCTTTTAAGCCGACTTCTGGGCTTATAAGTTAGAAGCACTTATTTCGTACTGTTTGTGTAATAAGTCAAGAAGCACTTATAAAAAGCTAGGAATGCTAGCTTTTGTTTCAGGACTTCTGCTTATTTGCCAAACACTTTAATCACTTATAAGTCTTGTCTGGCTTCTAACTTCTACTCCACTTATTTATTTTAAGCAATAAGCACTTATTTTAAGCTCAGCCAAACGGCCCCTAAGTCTCGGTGTCATATTCTCTCACCTTCTCATTTAATTTTATATATTTATAAATTAGTAAGTATTTTAATATTTTTGTAAAATATAATTCTATACCATTTTAATATTATAAAAATATCCCAGCTTTTGCAACATGTTAGTAGTAATTGTATATAAATATATTATTTGAATATTAATTAAATCTTTTATAATTATATCAGTTTGTAATAAATTGGTTCAAAAAAATGAAAAATGATATTCAATTATATTAGAATTTAATAGATACTTTTTCACACCAAAAATATATAAAACATGCAATATATGTAGCAAACAAAATCAATTTGATGGGTTAAAATCAAATTGAATGATTCAGGTTGGTCAAGTGTATACACCTATTTTAAGGTGTTTAATATATTTCAAATAACCACAACTTTTAAAAAGATAAAATGGCGCATATTACTTCTGGTGAGTTTTTTAAAATATAATTAATAATATCAAATTTATTTATCTAGTTGCGAGTGGAATTTTTTGCATATATTTATTATTTCCAGTTGCATACTCTGCATTCCATTTTCGTAAACCATTCATACATGTGAATACAAGAAACCACTGTTGTATTACCACTTTAGTGCGGCACATAGGAAAGCATTCAATAATGTCCCAACCTCTTATCCACTGCCACGTCGTCCGTTGAAAAAGCAAGTTCTAGAAAAAACCTCAACTAGTATCTTCTCGTTCTTTCCCTTCCCTTTCCTCCTCTCCTCTCTTCCACATTATTCTATTTCCTCTTTTCTCTCCATTTCATCTCACTCTTATTTCAAGAACTTTCTAGAATAATCACCATAATTATGCTTCCTAATCCTCCCAAATCACTCGCCACATCTTCCCTAATTACTTGAACCGGAATCTCTAGTTAGTTTACTGTTCTATTATGGCTCCGCCAGAGCGTAGTGGCGGAGAATCCACGGTGGCCGAGGCGGCCAGGTCTCTTCCGACGCCGTTTCTGAATAAGACGTACCAGCTTGTTGACGATGGGGCAATCGATGATATCATCTCGTGGAACGAAGACGGATCTACCTTTGTTGTGTGGAATCCCAGTGAATTTGCGCGAGATTTGCTTCCCAGATATTTTAAGCATAATAATTTCTCCAGTTTTGTTCGTCAACTTAACACCTATGTAAGTAATCTCAGTTAATATGAATCGTAATTTGTGTATATTAACAAGTAAATTTTTATCGAGATATAGATTTTTTTTTTTATTATCAACGTAATTTTTCAGTACCTGAATACTCTTTGCCGATTTAATTGACAGGGATTCCGCAAAGTAGTACCTGATCGATGGGAATTTTCGAACGAGTACTTTCGCAGAGGAGAAAAGCATCTTTTAAGCGACATTCAGCGTCGGAAACTCGCGAATCTAACAGTTTCAGCATCTCCACCAGCTGCTCCTGCTCCAGTAGTAACAATCGCAGCTCCTCCAATTCTCCCAATCTGGACCACCGCTGCCGATTCCGGCGATGAACAAGCGATTTCCTCGAATTCATCTCCGGCAATCATTCCTCGCGACTCTAATTGTTCGAGCTCTGAGCTTATCGGAGAGAACGAGAAGCTCAAGCGCGAGAATTTACAGCTCAACAATGAATTAAGCCAGATGAAGAAGCTATGCAACAATATTTACGTAATGATGTCCGGTTACAGTAACAATAATCAAGCTGAGAGCAGCTGTAAGCCGCTCGATCTGATGCCGTTGAAGCGGTTATGCGATGATCGTACGGCTGAGAATGGGAGGAACGAGGTGGAGGAGGAACGGCTGAGATTGTTCGGTGTTCCGATTGGAAATAAACGTGTGAAGGAGAATGAAGAGATGGTGAAATGTGAGCCGTTGGATGAGGATAATAGTGGTGAAGGTGTTGATAATCAAGATAAGCGGTGGGTTGGGCCGTGTCAAAACAGGCGTATTTCATTTGATGATTAGAATAGAATAGAAGTAGTTCCCATTAGACACAAACAAAGTGTTGGCGCACGTGGTGAATGAGCCTCGTGCGAAGCTATGGAAGCTTCTGTAACTTTTGTATTACTCCTACTTCTGTGTTATGCATTTAATATTTTGAGATCCTGAGTAAAGACTGATACACAAGTTTTACTAGTATTTCTCAAGTAATTAATGTAAAAGTTTATAAATGCAAATTGTCATTTTTTCCTGAATTCTGGTAGGTGCGATTTGAGCCTGCAAATAAAGGCTCGATAAGATCCAGGGCAAAGTTGGTCCGCATGCTGTACCATACGCATTACTACAATAGACGGCTATCCAAGGTCGCACAATAAACATTAAATTTGTTGAGTTTAGTGATTTTTATCGATAAAATTGGTGTAAATGCAGAGGATGTACCTGTATTTATGATTAGATGCTCAATAAAAATGCACCAAACTCATAGGAGAAGCACTTATTGGGATCGTTTGGTCAAGGTTAAAAGAAGTGATTTCTTACTTAAAATAAAAAAGTGGAGTAGAAGTGAAAAATAAATAAATTAATAAAGTGTTTAGAAAAAAAGCAGAAGCTGTGAGAAAGAAGTTAGCATTTTAAGAGGCCGTTTGGATTAGTTTAAAAGAGGTGACTTCTTACTTAAATAGAAAAAGTGGAGTAGAAGTGAGAAGTAAATAAGTTAATAAAGTGTTTGGAAAAGAAGCAGAAGCTGTGAGAGAGAAGCTAGCATTCTCAGTTTCTTAAAAGTGTTTCTACTTTTTTACACAAACGGGTGAAGAAAAGTAGAAGTCAGAAGCAAAAGTCGCTTACGGTTCCCAAACAGGCCCTAAGTTTCCTAAAAATGCTTCTACTTTTTTACACAAACGGGTCAAGAAAAATAGAATTCAGAAGCAGCTTCAGGTTCCCAAGCAGACCCATTGTGCACTCATGGACACACAAAAAACCGTTAAACAATATGCATGAGTAAACTCTTTTCCACTCTTCTCATTCTTGGGTTTACACAATTTAAAACAAACTACAGCCTCTTTCTGAAATACACACTCACTAATATCAAGTAGGTCACTCGTTTCGTCCAAATATATTAATTGAGTCACTGATTCCCAAATTGACTCAAATGAGACACTCATTAGAAAAATTTGTATCAAATATATCATTCTATCGTTAGTCGAAGTATTGAAAGTATTATATATTGAGTTTCACACATTTTTTATGAATGGTATTACATTCAAATGAAAGGTTCCGAATTCTACTATTTTCGCTAATATTTTCAGATTTTTAAAATTTTATCAACTATTTATTTTTAATTTTTTGATTGATTTATTTGATTTAAATAAAAATAAATAGGAGATAAATTTTTAAAAATCTAAAAATATTAGCGAAAATAGTAGAATTTGGAATCTTTGTTTTGGATGTAATACCATTAAAAAAAAATGTGCGAAACTCAATATATAATATTTTCAAAATTTCGACTAACGATAGAGTGATATTTTTGATACAAATTTTTCTAATGAGTGTCTCATTTGAATCAATTTGGAAATCAATAACTCAATTGATACATTTGGACAAAACGAGTGACCAACTTGATATTTATCCCCTTACTTATTTGTGGTAACCCAATGGCACCCATCACTGAATTTAAAACCATGTTGTCCATGTACTTCAATATAAAAGATCCGGGAAAAATACGATACTCCCCCATCCCATTTTAAGTGTCCACTTTGCAAATTCCACACATACTAAGAAACAATTAATGTAATGTCTTTTCCATTATCTTCCCACAACTAATCAGTTTAGTTTTCATACATATTAATTACGCACTTCATTAATTACTTTGTATTAATCACTTCAAATGTATGACGCTTTGACTTTTTGCGCGTAGTTTAAAATCCTTTGACTATGTACTTATATTTATTATTTTTGAAAATTTATTTTTTAAATAAAAGTATATAGTCAAAATTTTAAATTAGAATTTTTTTAAAAGAAATGATGTTTCTAGGTGCTTGGTCAAAACACTTTGAAATATGTGTAAAAAATCAAAGCGTCATACATTTTGGAACGGAGGGTGTACATTCATAATCCCACTAAATATATTTATGAGGGCTTGTTGGTTGTATTTAATACTATATTAGAAATAGTATAAATTTTACATGAGTTATAGAGTGACATATATTTTGGGATTATTTTTTTTTTGATAAAATGGACACCTAAAATGGGATGGAGGGAGTACTTGTTTATTACTCCCTCCATTCCACTATATTAGACGTTTTTTGACTAGTTTTAAATTCCATTATATTAGTCGTTTTTGTATTCTCACTGACCTAGTTTTACTCACCTGCTTATCATTAATGGCTTATATTGACTTGTTATAAAAAATTTTAATTGTCATTCTACTTTCTTTAATGTCACCCACCCGCACTCTTTTATCTCCTTTGTTTCGTATAAACTCATATGCTCACCCACTCTATTTCTTTTTCTTTTTTTAAAATACTCTATTTCATTCTTATTTTTTATAGTGCTCTATTTTGAAATTATTTAAAATATGGATTTAACCTTTTTTTAAAACTTTGAGAATATAAAATAAATTTTGTTAAGCAAGCAAATTCATTAATATAATAAACCCAGGATCTTTACAAGGCCAATATTAAACAAATTCTTGCAACAACATCAACTAAAGATGACGATATATAACTTGATTTGATCATATTTATAGTAAATATAAATTGTAATTAATTTCAAATTAACTAGATTATATTAGAACGATCATATATAAATACAGAAAATAAAATAGATTTTGTCTTTTCTCAAAATCTTGAGAACTTCAAAGTATATTATTTAAAAGTGATTATATATGAATGAAACTCAACTTTCAAATGTAACTTGTTTAAATATAAGAAAGTGATTATATAGGAAAGAAAATTAACTTTCTTAAATACAAGAAATTGTAGAAAATATAGTTTTAACCTTTTCTCAAATTTTTGAGAATATAAAATAAATTACATAAAAACCTGATATAAAAACATTGTTATATTATAACTAATTTTAAACTAAATTATTTTAGAGTGATTATATATGAATAATAATTAACTTTAAAAAAGTAACGAGGAGTTTCTTCATGATTAAATATTTAAGTCAAAAATATAATTTATGTTACTCATCAGAAAAAATAATGTAACTCATAAACATATTTATCCTTCAATATGAAATAATATCAAAATAACACATAGAACCAAAATTTTAATTTTGTGGAGGGAATAGAATTTTATTGGAGGGAAGAAAAATTTTTGTTGGAGAGTTTACAGAGGGGAAAATGGATGAGAGTAAAAGAAAAGTAATAGAGAGAATTTAATGTTGACAATTCCTGTAAGCAGTAACATGAAACCTAAGCTGTATTTATTAAAAAACAGGTCATAGCTTCACTTCTAATATGTGTGCAAAATAACAAAACGACTAATATAATGAAATGGAGGGAGTAGACATTGATAGAAGTTCGTCCGGGTTCTTTATTTGTCAGCATATGTATACAATTGATCTATTGACTGAACACAATCATCTGCGAACCTCTACAATTACCACTAAACATCAACCTCAAACCTACACCTGAACTTGGAGATGCCCTACTTGATTCCTCAGCTTATCAGCAACTTGTGGGCAAACTTATATACGTTAACGTTACTACAACTAGTCATGACATCTATTGTACAACTGTTGAGCCAATTCTTGCAAAAATCATCCACTTACCTACAAGCTGGCAAAAGACTTCTTCGTTAGTTAGATGCAAATCCTTCTCAGGGTATACTCCAAGTTACATCTGGAGCTGCACAATTAACTACTTATTATGATAGCGACTAGAAAAGTTGCGGAGTCACTAGACGATCTACTAGTGGATACTGCATCTTCCTTGGCTCATCACCCATCTCCTTAAAAGCTAAAAAACATGTAGTGACAAAATCCTCAGCTATAGCGGAATATCGTTCTATGGCTCTCACAACCTGTGAAGTTACCTGGCTTTCTACTTTGCTCCATGATCTAGGTATTATTAGTATTACAAAACTTCCTCCCATAGTCCTCAAATTTGATAGTTAGGCAGCCATTTCCGTAGTTGCAAACCTTGTTTTACACGAGCGGACCAAACACATTGAAGTTGACTGACACTATGTGCGTGATCCAAACTGGTATAAATTCAGATCTCCAAAGTGACTATCTATTCAAATTGCTGATCTCTTTATTAAAATGTTACTGGTATTTCTTCATCAAGCGCATGTTGACAAGCTGGGAGTGACTCTGCCCAACTTGAGGGGGAGTGTAGCAAGACTACCTCTACATTCTACATTGTATTTATAGTGATGTCTTTGGCTGCATGTAATAGTAATAATTGGCAACTGTCAAAATCGTTATTGTCTTTTACATTTTATGTCTGCTAATATAAGGACCGCTGCCCTGATCATCATGAGATTTTGTGATACGAGGTGGTCGCTAACAGTCTCCTAGCATATAGGAGAAGACACTCTCTTTATTTTGTTTTTATGACATTATCTCTAAGAATTGATGCAGTTCATCTCTCAGCCATTTTGATTTGTTACCTTCTCCTGCAAATTATCATTGCATCAGTGTATTATCTTGATTTAGTTGACAGGATGCTTCCGTTCCTACCTTCGTCTCAAATCTTTTTCATAAATCGGTTATTGAAGTTAATGAAGAAGGCACAGAAGCTGCTGCTTCAACCAGGCATGGCTCGGTTTGCGGATGTGCTCAGAGGAAGAAGGTTGAGAAGGTGATTGACTTTGTTGCCGAACATCCATTCTTGTTCATAATTAGAGAAGATACTAGCAGCATTGTGCAGTTCATAGGACTCAGTGCATAATCCTTCGCGTAATTCAACTGCTGCCGATGAGCCGTTAGACTTGAGGCATCATTGGGTAGCATCAGTGTCTATGAGCAATATATAGGTCAGAAACGTTTTTAAGTATTTATTCCGTTTCCTTCCAAATAATTGATTTATATTAGTACTGCTTAGTTTATTTTAGACAATGTAGCCAAACTTAATCTTTTGCTTTGCTTTTCTTGAGAATTACTGTGTTGATTACGTTTCATAGCTTTCTTAATACTCCCTTCGTCCCAAAAAGAGTGAGCTGGTTTGACTTTCACGGAGATTAAGAAAAAAGTTGTAAGTTTAGTTGAAAAGTGGGTAAAGTGGTGGGACCTATCAATATTTAATAATAGATTTGAGATAGTGGAGGAATGTAGTGGGTATAATAGTGTTTATTTAATAAAAAGAGAGTATAAAATAGAGAGGTAGTGGGTGTAATAGTAAAAAGTAGTGTTAAAAAATAGTAAGTATGATAAGTTCATTTTTTTTGGACGTCCAAAAAAGGAATAAGGGTCACATAAAATTGGACGGAGGGAGTAATGATTTGCTTGATGCTGAAAAGAAACGGAGTACTAGGAAAATTTTGATTTTGATTCATGGAAGTTAGTCAATTCAACCAAACTTTCATCGAACAGCTAGAAAAATTGGATTTGATTCATGTATGCTCTTACAGTCTAATACTGCTGAGAAGGATTTGTTGTTATAATTCAAACATACTCGGGTGAGATCAGATAAGAGCTCATGCTTAACAATCAAGTTAAGCGACAACCGACAAGTTTGCATCTGATAAGCACTCATTCCAAACAATAAAATTACCAAGTCATCTACGAAAGTCGATTGAGCACAACAGTGCTTACTGAACTATTCTTTCAGTCGATGCAAACTAAATAATGGAAATTTTTTAGAATCAGGAGATGCAAACTAAATAACAGGATTGTATTTAGATGTCAATTGTTGGCATACAGCAGGCTAACAGCTACAATTTGCGCCTATAAGTAAAAGCCAAACACGATTAGGGTTTAATGGTCCATATGGTTATAGGTACCATACACATTACAATGCTTAACAAACTACGCTAGCATGATAAAACTAATGTACTACTACCTTTTCTGGCTGACTTAATACCGATATATACAGACATGCAAAGAAAGAACTCGGTAAGAAAATTACTAATAGTATAGTGTTACTCTTCTGATATACCATTTAAGACCTTCCAGACATTATGCATGGTAGGGCGATCATACGGATTATCAGAGAGGCATACAGCAGCAATCTGCAACACCTTAAGCATCACTGGCTTTGAATCTGCATCAAGTAGAGTTGAATCAAGTACATCAACAGCCTGGCCTTTCTTGATCTTTTCATAGACCCAACCTACTAAATTCCCACCATCAACATCTTTAAACTCGGGCCCTGTTGGTTCTTTACCAGTGACCAATTCAAGAAGAATCACACCATAGCTATAAACATCTCCCTTCGTTGTTGATCTCCAACTCTGTCCATATTCAGGTGGAATGTAACCAAATGTCCCAGCAATGTCTGTACTAACATGAGTTTCACAAGCACTGATGAGTCTTGCTAATCCAAAGTCTGCAACTTTTGGCTCGAAGTCTTTGTCTAGTAAAATGTTGCTGGCCTTTATATCCCTGTGAATTATGTGAGGGATGGATTCACGATGTAGAAAATCTAGACCTCGTGCAGCACCTACAGCTATTTTTAACCTTTTGCTCCAACCCAAAACATCAAGTGCTCCAGTTCGATTCCTAAGCCACAGATCTAAGCTCCCGTTAACCATATACTCATAAACAAGCAGCTTTTCTTCGCCAAACGAGCAGTAGCCAAGCAAAGAGACAAGATTCTCATGCTTCACCTTTCCCAAAGTCTCCATTTCTGCCAAGAATTCTCGATTGCCCTGTGTTTTGGATTGGTTTAGCTTCTTGACTGCTACTATTTTGCCGTCAGGTAAAGTGGCTTTATAGACTGTTCCAAAGCCTCCATCGCCGATTATGTTTGTCTTGCAGAAGTTGTTGGTTGCTTGAAGAACATCTACCAACGTAAGCTTAAAGAGTGGCTGCTCAAACATTGCCACGTTGATGCTTAGAGGCTCTTTTGATCTGCTGCTACTCAAGAAAAGGAGATTCTGATTAACAGAACTGTTTAGCTTGCTATCTTCACTTTCCTCTAAATCACTCTGCTTGTTGCTTCTGTGAACCCATATGTATAGGACAATAGTTGTAAAAAGAGTAGCTAATGCGCCACCAACAACAATCAGTGCTACAACCCATATACTTGTCAACCGTGATCGCTTATGAAAACTCTTCAGGGGGCATCTTAGACCAACTAATCCTCCACAGAGATCCTTGTTCCCAGCTACAGTTATATTCGTGAGGTTTTGGCAAATTCCGATTCTTGGAATAGGCCCTTCTAACCTATTCTCCGCCAAATTGAGAGTAACTGTGTTTTCAAGGCTACACAGCTTCTTTGGAATTTCTCCAGAAAGACCATTGTTCGAAAGATCCAGATACTGAAGCTGCATCAGATTTCCAAGATCAGAAGGGATCTCACCGCTAAAGCTGTTGCCATGAAGATCCAAAGACATTAAGTACGACATATTCCCTATAGACTGTGGCAGGCTCCCTGTAAACATATTATTACTCAAATCCACAACTTCAATTCTGCAAACCATTGAATCATGAAAGAGCTCATTGATATGACCCGAAAGTTTGTTCTGCTGAACATAAAATCCGACTAAATTTACCATGCTTGAGAGAGTAGAAGGAAGCTCGCCACTAAGCTCATTGTAGCTCAAATCAACATGTGTAAGCCCCTCCAAGTCACCGAGTGCAGATGGAATATAACCTGAAAGCTTATTTCCAGTCAAATTCAGTTTCACAAGACTGCTGAGTTGACCCAAGCTTTCTGGTAATGTTCCAGTAAGCTGATTCTTCCCCAGGTACAAGCCCTGTAGTTTTTGTGAGCTTCCCAGTTCAGCAGGAATAGTGCCTGTGAATTGATTACCATATAAATCCAAAGTAGTGAGATTGCTTAACCTAGACAGTGACTGAGGAATCTGTCCAGAAAGCAGATTTTCACTAAGTAGAAGATCCACAATTACTGAACAGCTCCCCAGTTCCTCAGGTAATGAACCATACAGTCTGTTGTGTGAAAGATCATACACTCCATGATGCTGAATGAAACTTGAATCCGGGATACTAATCTGCCTGAAATACTTGGAGGGCTTGGAAGGAATCGGTCCAGAAAGGTTATTGTACGACAGAACTAAGCATTGCAATTGCTCCAAGTCTGCAATCCCCTCTGGAATGGACCCATTTAACTGGTTGTTGCCAAGATCCAGTGTAGACAGAGAAATGCAATTTTCAAGCTCAACAGGAATAGAACCTTCCAGAAAATTAGAATTCAGCCCAAGAACGGAGAGGGAAGTAAGATTCCCGATTTCTCCAGGAATAGACCCACTTAACTGATTGTTACTAAGAACAAGCCTCTCAAGAGAACCAGCATTACCGATCTCCACAGGCAAGGTACCCTCTAAATGATTATTAGCAGCTGAAAACTCCAACAGATTCATAGAATTCCATAGACTCATCGGAATAGTACCTGTAAAATTATTCGAATCAAGGTCCAGCACCATCAAAGGAAGCTTTGACAGATATTCCGGAACAGGGCCGACAATCTGGTTATCAACCAAAACCAATTGAGTCAAATTACCACAATTCACAAACGTGTCCTCAATCGTCCCAGTAAGCATATTACTGTCAAGATCAATCTCCGTAAGCGCACCAGAATTACACAACTCCTTTGGTATCACCCCTGTCAACAAGTTGTTGCTCAAACTAATATGATCAAGCAGTGAACAATTCCCAATTTCCGGAGGAATTGGCCCCGAAAACCGATTACTCGACAACAACAACGAATCAACCTTGTCCCACCTCCCAAGCCAAGAAGGCAAGGGCCCCGAAAGCTGATTCTTCTCTGCTGAAAGAGACAACATCGGCAATCCCCCAAGCTCCTCAGGCAATGATCCCGTTAACAAATTAAACGAAAGCATCAATGTCTTCAAATTCCGACAATTTCCAAGCTCAGATGGTATAGAACCATTAAGCTCAGCATAAACAAGATTCAAAATAGTCAAATTCTCCAACTTCCCAATCCCCCTCGGAATCGAACATCTCAAAGGATTATACGACAAATCAAGCTTAGTCAATGAACGCAGCTTTGATATCGTATCAGGAATCGGCCCTCTAATTAAACACGAAGGCGAAAAGAAATTCTCTAAACTCGAAAGCTCCCCTATTTCACTAGGCAACTCCCCCGAAAACTTATTAATCCCGATATAAAGATCAGTTAATTTTTTCAACTTGCTAATCTCAGGAGGAATGTTACCGGACAATGTATTATTCGAAACATCGAAAAATGTCAACGAATTTAAATTGGTAAAAAGGGCGGGAGAAAGTGAACCTGATAGCACATTGCCGCTTAAACCAATTGACTGTAATCGAAACAAATCTCCGATTTCTTCGGGTATGTTTCCGGTGAACGAGTTGCCTGACAAGTCGAGTTGCCTCAGTGAACCCAGTTTCCCAATCTCCGGGGGAATTTCCCCTGTCAAACAATTAGGACCGAGTTTCAATATTTCCAGGCGAGTCAACTCGCCGAGTTGACTCGGTAACTCGCCGGACAGCTGGTTGTTGGATAGGTCGAGTGTGGTGAGAGAAGTGAGCGAGAAGAGTGAGATAGCGAGTGGGCCGCTGAGCGAGTGAGTCGGGAGGACGAGTTGAGTGACCGAGTTGTTTACACACGAGACACCGAGCCAGTGACAATGTGAAGTTTTAGTGGTCCATGAAGAGACTTGTGCTGGGTTTTTGAGTGAGTGTTTGAATGTAAGAAGTGAGTCTCGCTCTGCGAACTCGGTGGTTGTAATAGCGTGGGAACATAGGAGTTGTAAGAGAAGTAGAGAGAGAAACAAAGGAGCCATACTTACAATTCTAGAGAGAGGAGTGGAGTAAAATGTGAGAATATGTGTGTGTGCCTGTGCATATATTTGGAATGTGTGTGTGTGGGAAATTGAGGTAATAAATGGAGAAAGTTGAAAGCTGGAAGATGAATTTGAAGGAGGTTTTCAACAATGGTGGAAGATGCGTAGGAAATTGAAATGTGGCAACGCTGTCGTTTTGCGGAGGTTTATGGATATATGCCCCGTAGGATTTTGGGGTGGGTGGGTCAATGAATGTGAGGTCTAATGTCCAAAATGCCCGTCTGTGATTGGGTTAAAAACCATGTAACCAAACATTCATAAATTATGGTTTTTACTCCCTCATTCTCATTTTAATGTACTGTATAGTCTTGCTTCCCATCAATAATCATGTATGATACTCCCTCCGTATCAATTTATAGGTCCATTTTGAAATAAACACGCATATTAAAAAAATAATTAGTTAGATAGAATCTTATCTCATGTATCATTAGTTTGTACATTGATAAGGGAGAAAAGAGTTGAGTTTCAAAAAAATCACAATAAATATAGGGATTTAGTGCATTGAGAAATGAGAATAATGGATAAATTTGTATTAAAAAAAGAGAGGGACAAGTATTTTGGGACAAATTTTTTTTCCAAAATGGACCTATCAATTGAGACGGAGGGAGTACTCCCTCCGCCCCATCTAATTATTTACATTGGGATTGGACAGACAAGTTAAGAAACATGAATATAATACTTTTTCTATTTTAAAATATAAGTTGTTTGATTTTTTGGCACACAATTCTAAATCCTTTGACTGTATAATTAAAATCATTATTTTTAAAATTTTCTTTTTTTGGATAAAAATATATGATTAATATTATAATTTGGAAAAAGAAAATTTTGAAAATAACAATTTTAACCAGTGTTCTAAAAATCGGTCTAGGCGGCCGCCTAGGCGGTGCCTAGGCGCTAGGCGGCCCCGAAACGCCCCGATTCGGTCCTAGGCGGTGAATTAGATGTTTTTTTACAAAAATCGGTCCTAGGCGGTCAACATCCCGCCTAGGCGGTCCAAATCCCGCCTAGGCGGTCCAGGCGGCCAATAACAAAAAAAATAATATTTTTAATAAATAAAATCTTAAATTATAATTATATTATAAGAAATTAAGTATTCACTTGTACTTAACTTAATATCTTATAAAAAAAGTAAAATGACTAATATTTTTATTTAATATTTCTTACATTATTTATAAGAGACTGATTGGTATATATTTATTTAATCAACGATTTTGTATTACATGTATTAAGTATTTATTTTATATATAATATTATATTGTTTACCGGTTTCACTCTACTAGTAGTGAAAAGTAGATAAAATTATTAAATACATTTAATTATAATAATTTAAAAATAATATATGTCCGATTAATGCTCCGATTAATCTTTCCGATTAATCCCCGTTTTACCGATTAATCGCTAGAAGGTACCCCGACCGCCCTGGGACGCCTAGCGATTTCTAGAACACTGATTTTAACTAAGCGGTCAAAAGACTTAGAAGTGTGTGTCAAGCGGTCAAGCGACCTATATTTCAAAATGGAGGGAGTGGGAGAAAGAAAAGTGGGTGAAGTGATTGACCCATTGATTTTTAATATATTAAAGAGACATAGTGAAGTAAAAGTAATGTGAAAAGAGAGGAAAAGTGGGAAAATATCGGATCCATTAACTGTTTTAGGAAAGTTTTGTAACATAAAAAAGATGGGTGTGATGGAGGGAGTATGTATTAAAATCAAATCAATAAATTTTTTTTGAATTTTTTAAATTTTGATTTAAAATAATTAGTCAAATAATAACTTTTTCAACTTCAAAGTCATGCAAACATTTGAAAGCACTTAGTTTTGAAAGGAAAAAAAAACTGAGTTTATTAGATATAAAATTGTTGATATTTTTATAAAATTAAATCGGTTTTTCATATAATTTATGCTATTTTAGAACACATATTAAAATATAACAATATTGAAGTTCAGGATAAAAATATTCTAAACTTTTCTAAAAGAAATTGGTCAACTGACTTGATTTTAATTTGAAATCAAGATCAAGATATAATTGTACTATGCAGGAGGAAGTACACAATATAATGATGGTCTTTAAAGTACACACTGCTTGACGGTCAGAGAAGCTAGACGAACTTCTCCCATATAACTTGCATGTCATTTCCATTCATTTTCTTGTCTTTTTTCCGTAACTTGTTTAAATCTATTTAAACCACGCACCTCTCTCCTAATAATTTTGTTTGCAGCAGAAAACCTTAGTCCATGTATATACTCTCTCTGTCCTCCTTTCGTCCCCGTAATTGTTTACGTTCGCTGTTTCAACGCATGTTGAGACTCCTGTAATGTATAGTTTCATAACTTTTTTTTCATTTTTTTTTAATTTTAAACATCAAACTTTTATTCAAAGAAAAAAATTAAAAAATATATATTATGGAACTATACGTTAAATGAGTAGGGAAAAACATGCCAAAAAATAACGTAAAGAAATGAGGGGGACGGAGGTATAATTTTCTCTTAAAGAAACCTCGAATATATTTGGTCGAATTTATACCTCTTTGTTGTCACAGTGATCTCAAGACCGGCCATTTCTGAATGGTGTAATTGCTTACATATTTATCAATTAACCAATAACATCATTTCATCATATAATTCGGATTTTGAGATTTGAGAAAAAGATTCTGATGTAGCTTTTCATACAGTATACAGATGGTGCAAAAGATAAAAGCAAAACAGGGTACAGTTTTCTACTGATCGAGCTGAAGATATGCCATGCAAGTAGTGATAGCTACGTTTATTTTTTCACTATTTTGTATGCACACATCATTGCTTTGCAAAATGCAGATACAAATGAAAAGAAGTCTTGCTGAACAAATACGCCCAGCAATAATGCAGTACGAGTTACTTGTGGCTGTATACATTTCCATTTATATGGAAATGTATGTGCTTTGTGCAGTGAGGTACACAGTAGGGGAAAGGAGAAAGATTCTCCCCTCTGTTTTTTTCTTTAGAGTTATCTAGTCTGTGAAAAACAGAGGCTCTGATTGATTGATTGGTATCAGATTAAAGCCTATTGACTTATCTTAACATAAGTAGTGGTATAAAATAATTAGCAGTGGCGCGGAATTGAGATTTCATAATATATATTGTTGTTTTTTTAGATTGGTTGAAGTTTTAACTTTGAATTTTCTATCGATATTTAAAAGTCAGTCGGGAATGTAGTATAGACCGCTTGAATCGGCTCCCCACAAGTTTCAAGATTTGAATTATGTACGAAATGAAAAGAGAGAGGCTGCAAAAACCACAATGCATAATGATGGTTTTGTGATATTCTTGAGGACAAAAGCCTGCCTGCAAAATCAGGATTCTCCCCTGATAAAACTTCAAATTCTGGAAAAGAGTTTGGCTCAGTTGAGATTCCGAACAACCCCTTCAATAATTACAGTATCTGCCTATGCATACATGTATCATGTACTCACAAAATAAAAACATGCTTCTGCTTTTGACTCACCACACTTGTGTTTCTATTGCCTTCTCGCCCCAAAAAGGAAATTTTCATTGAGCTTCTTTTATAATTTTTTTAAATAATGTGAGCTTGTTTCAGTTTATTATGGATATAAGCTGTTCTGGTATTAAATCGTAAAAATTGAGCTGAAAAAAGTAAAAATTACTCCGTTGAGCTCGTATGGTTTTAGAAAACGAGTCAACGTTGGAATGTGAAATTTCAGGCTCAAAAACTGAGACATCGAAACTGGGCTGCTCTAGGATTAGATGGATGGAACCTGCTTAGACTACACGCCTAAACTATTTTTGTCTTTTGAAATGTACAGCAAATTGAAAACAAGGGGTCACGCCAAATCGCCAATTGTAGAGTGAACTGATGACACGTCCAGCGATTTCATATAGTAAAAACTTATCTTGTGGGTTTGTGACATAGGAAATCTCCTATAATATCGTAGCAGGTGATATGCGACAACACAACATACTTATGTTCTGGATATAAGCTGTTCTGGTATTAAATTGTATAAAATCACGTAATTTGTTGAAAATAATATATACACATGCTTCGCCCATTTTCGTTTCCGTCCTAACCAGTTTGAGCTATCGACTGAAAATGTAATCGCCTTTACTAAATCAAACATCATACTCACACAAACGGTGAGAATATAACAAAACTCACACAAACGGCGAGACAATAAAAAAACCAAACCAAACATTATTTGCATTGTGCATGAATCCATACGTTATCAACCCATCCACGCCAACCGAATCAGGTTGGAATTAATTCTTGTGCATTTTTGGTGCCGTGGACGATAAATAATTAAAAGTTATCTCATATGCGAACCAAACATTATTTGCATTGTGCATGAATCCATACGTTATCAACCCATCCACGTCAACCGAATCATGTTGGAATTAATTTTTGTGCGTTTTTAATGCCGCCGACGGTAAATGATTAAAAAGTAATCTCATATACATTATTGATTCTCCAGCAAGGCACATACTATAAATGATTGAAAGGTCTTTCAAGAGTGTGTCCTAACAAATATTTTTTATTTAGGCAGAAAATTTTGATAAACGAAGGCTTTTGTGCATGAAACGTTATTGTTAATAAAATTAGAGTCATAAAATCCGTCATCTAACTAAAGAATGGTTGTTAGCATATACAGACACTCGAGAGATCACTAAAAAGTGGTTATCAGCATGATCCCACTAAAATCTGAATTGAATACGTGCTCTTCATTGCATAGTTGATAACTTGATATTGATATGTGATCTACTAATGAAATTATCTCAAGGGCTGAATCTAGTGAGTAATTTCCGAAAGCATGAACCAGTTAAATTATTGAGGAAACTTGAAAATCAACCCAATAATTAATGCAAATGGAGGGGTGGTGGAAAATAAGTGCAAAACTCAGAGAGTAAAGATCGTGAGCAATATCGTCATACATAGCCGTAATGCGTAACTTCGTTGTCATCCAGATCTTCTTTTATGTACGTACGAAACTCAATGAATGCACTGTAGTTAGATGTTTGCATATCAGATTGCTTGAGCTTTGCGTGATAGCATTCAATTCCATTCAATACCATAACCTCTGTGACTGCAAATTAGTGCACAGTATCTTGTGAAGTTTTTAATGCCCAACTATTTTTCTATAGTAAGTTCAGTAATTTGCTGACTCCTTACACTGGATGCATGGACAGATTACTGTAAACTTTGATGAATCAATAATTTTATTAAATGTAATATATTTTTAATTTGGAAATTTAAATATCTTAATTGATGAATAAAATTCTACACTCGTTAAGGTGTTTAAACAGTTAAATTATAAAGCAAATAGAAATTCTTGATTTGTTGAGTTATCTATATTCCTCCATCCACTCATTTCTGTATATTTTATTTACTTTTTGCCACGCACTTTAATATTTCTATAAAGTCCAGCAATAAATTTTCCCTTTCTAAATATAAATCTAAATATTAAGTTTTATTTAAAAAAATTAAAATTAATTTATAACTTCATATTTTACAATAGTATTAAGTTGTGTGCTGCGTCTCTCCTCAATATATACAATTGAGGGGATGGTGGGAGTATGCGCATAAATAATTAATATTATTTAGTAGGGATATGTTAGTTAAGCTAAGATATATCTAAGATGAAGAACTATCGATGTAAATTGAAAATGAAATCGATGTTCAATTAAGATAAGATTTTTTTTTTTAATTTTATTATATCTGATTAATGTTTAATGATATTTAGAGAAGCATCGGCAAGCCTACAAATTACAATCCCTTGTAGGCATGTAGCACTGATAATCTGGATTCTGGATGCCTATTTATGCAACCACATCCATGATTACTTTCGAAAATGCCCAAATCAACAAGACGGCCTGATAGATCATGGACCACACGTCCATTCTTACACATTCTACTACGTCGCATTCTCAAGTTGTTTGATCAGCCCACTGAACATAGCTGTAATGATTATTTGAAATCTTGAACTATTACTCCAGCCACAAATACTGTTTTTTTTTTGAAACTATACTGTTTTGGTTAATCACAAAAATGATACAACTATATTATATATATATTAAAGTGTTATTTTATATACATTTTTAATTTTGAGTAATAATGAAAAAAATCATGATGAAATGAGAGGTATATTAAAATATATATATATTTTAAAATATGTGTAACATTGAAAACAAATGTAAATAAAATGAGAGGGATGGAAATAAATTTCACTATGTAAATGAGTTAAACAATGTGTGATCAGTACTCGTATGGAGTAAAATATTGTAACCGGTAAATGGACTTAATAATAACCAAGTCGAGCTAGGATTTTCATATTTGTACTAAAAAGTTGCACAAATTATTGGGCTGGGGAGGTTTTTAAAAGCTCGAAAAACATCAAACAACCGACTAATATAGTATATTTCAATATGTAACCACCCTAAATTTGCAAATACCGACGATACGAACTAATTCAGAGCAGTTGCGAATTATTTGTACACCTCTAAGCTCTAATATGTCTACTTTGCCAAACACTACAATATTTCCTGTAATAAAATATATAGCAAAGCCATTCATTCAACTTCTACAGGCTGTATGGATGTGTTTATCTAATTCAATCTTGCAAACTGCTATGAATGTGTCTTCTCTGTTTCAAATAGTAAGCCACGCTCAGAATCATTCACATCGACAGAAAACCATTATTCCAAACATCAGTCCAGGATGATATATTCTTTTCATTTTGCTCTGAGTCCAGACAAATGCCTCTGTGATATAATCTTCCATTTGGTTCCAAGTAATGAATGAAATAATATGGTACAGGAGCAGCAAACACACAACTTCGGCTGCCTTACCAAAAAATCATCTGCATGAGATAATAGTTCAGGAAGATACCAGATATAAGGCATTTATGCGTTTATTTCAGAGTTGCACCGCTGTTCCCTGCTACAGCTTCTTCTGCTCCAGAACATGCTTGAGCAACTAGTTTTCTCCAATCTTATTCCTGACATTTTATCTTGGTCTATTGATGCAGATTGTGAACGGGGAGATTCATCTCGCGCTTCACCCTCCTCATGCTCAAATGATGGGCATGTTCCCTGATTGCAGGTGCACAAAGGAAGGGCAACTGAAGGAAATGGGCTACAAGTAACTGGGCAAAAAATATCTGAGGAAACTGAAGCTACACGATTCTTTCGGATCTCAGGAGCACATGCTGGTGTTGACTGGACGAAGTCCAGGGAGTGTTCTCGAGAATGAAGCATGCAAGGGGTACATAGGCTAAGCGACGTATTCAGCTTCATTTCTTTTGTAGGGGATCCTGGCAATTTGCAAAACGAAATGATTCCATGTCTGCACAGTGGACATGGAATTGACCCTGGAGGACCTAAAAGTTCAGAAGCAAAGTTGCTTGTCGAGCAAAGGTAGAGCGCACATCGTACACAGAGTTGATGCCCGCAACCTGGAAGTATGGGATGGAAGCACATATCTTTAATAAGAAAAGAAACACAAATAATTCAACAAACTATTCAGATAACAAGTACTCAAAATTGAATCCAAATGGTGCCCGCCTCTGATACAAAACAGGACCCGAAATGCTCAACAGAGATATGTTGTAAAAAAGGGGAGCAAAAGCATTTCATCATTTATCTAACAGTCAAGCTTCTCACAAAAAGAAAATTCTGTCACAGTGTATTATATCTGCGCGGGTTTTAAATTCATGAATAAAAGTTTAAATGGGTAATTCATTACTTGATAGAGGACATGTATATGAGATAGCAGGATAAACAGCAGAATTCCAGCTATGAAATCCGAAAAATATTCCTAAGATGGCCATTCTCATCCCTAATTCTTTACAGAACTTAAGAAACATATCCACAGGATTCCAAGGCTGAAATTTTATGAAGTGCAATAGAAACTTTCTTCTTTTATTTAGCAAGTAAAACTTCTTTTTTCTTATCTAGTATTATTTCAACTGTAGTATTTTGAAAAGAAAATTATATACAACAGATTCTTAAAAAGGGTAGGAAAGGGTAGACCTTCAGCAGCGACCGAACATGCTCCCTCCAAGCAAACAGCGCAAACGTCAGTGTCATCAGAGGTAGTTGAGGACTGCAAACCAAGTTCTCTGTAAAATGTAATAAAACAGTATTATTAGTAACTGTACTCACACGTTTTCAGAAGTACTCCAGATTAGAACATAAATTTGGTCACTCAAGTTTCGGCAAGTATCTGACTTAACACAAAAGTAATACTCATAAAGTACTGCATATCTATAGCTATAATTATTAATTCATGGCATTGCAGAGCAGTCTACTAGATACCCCTCTTCCCTTGGTAACAAGAGGTCAGGCCAGGGTTTGAAAAAACCCATAAAATTTCATACTGCACAAACATTATTTATTGAAAATCATAAAACTTTGGAATCAAGTGAAAATGATGGTAGCATAGAGGGAATCTATATATATATATATCATGACATTTACAGATGACTAATTATTAGAAGTCTACCTTGCTATATTAAGAACACTCATGAGAGGCAAAGATAAATAATTTGAAGGGGGAAATACTGGAAGTATCTGCTCAGAATTCGGTGCCAAAAATGGCTCAAGCCAATGACGCCCCCACATTCTTGCAACGTCAAGAGGGAGCCACCTGAAAGGGAGAGGGAATTCCATAAATTATCCAAAATGGAAAGCATAAATAAAGCTAAATTGACTTACCCATTGCAGTTCAATGTCAACCGACTAGCACCACTTGCTAGGAGGATCTGCAAAATTATGATCTAAAGGTCAAACCAAATACAAGTGTTTGACGTACTTAGGGAACACACATATATATAATATTACCTGACAGCATTTCAAGTTTCCGCCACAAGCAGCATAGTGCAAGGGTGTGCTCCCCGCTCCTACAAAAATTTCAGTTATTACACACTGAACGCATGATCACAACACAGAAAGCACATTCATTATCTAGGAAAAGCATGTACCTATCAAATCCATAGACGTTCCATAATGAAATGTAACAGCAGAAACGTTAGCTTGAAGATTTAGAAGGAGTTGTACACAGTCAAAATAGCCATTTAAAGCAGCCATGTGAAGAGCAGTGATACCACCATCAGCTGCCTTATTTACAAACTTTGCCAGCGCACTGCCATAGGATTAACAATTACAATGGATTTGGAAGTTAAATTAACTTAGGTTTCTGGAACATATTGCATAAACAAAATCAAAGGATTTAAAAAATTAGTTATATGGCAAAAAAGCATTGAAGGTTCTTTGTACTTCGATGATGGATAATAAGCCTACAGCTCAGCCAGAATTTGGCAATGAGGGCTCTAAGAAAGCGGCATATAAACTAAACTAAACTCTTAAACTAAACTAAACTCTTATACAAGATAAAAGGGAACAACTGACTCACAAACCTTTGGTCATGTTTGCCTTTAACAGCGGAAGCACTCCTCTTATCACCCTTCACTTGAGAATTCAGACATTCAAAAGGAGAACTGGGAACAAAATCAGCCACAACAAGTCTGATGCATCTAACATGCCCGTTAACAGAAGCAAAATGTAGCGCCGTCCTCCCACTAAGATAATCCGCTCTAGTAACCTAAAACAACAAAATATTATACAGAACACATCACACATAATTATAAATTCATAGGTACACTAAACCAAAAGAAGAAACAATAAGAGAGAAAAACTCACATTGCATCTAAAAAGCATGAGAGTCTGAACAACCTCCCAATGCCCATATCTACAAGCTTGCATCAAGGCTGTCTATCTCACAACAAAAGAAAAACTAATAAAGTCAATCACTTTACTCTCTATTGCACAACTTAATCATCATATAGACACAAAAAAGAGTGGCCTTAAGCAAAAAAGCTGAAAATTTCCACCTGACCACAGTAATTTCTTGAATTGACATCAGCTCCAGTGTCAAGTAATAGAGCAACAATCTACAAATATAATCAATTTACCATATAAACACACACAAATACACAAAGATCACAAACATAAATCAAAGGGGTCCTAGAAAAAAGGGAAATTCAAAAAGGGGTAGCAATACATACATCAATATGGCCTTTAGCAGAAGCAAAATGAAGAGGAGAATTAAGGCCACCAAAAGTAGAGTACTTGGCTAAGCAAGGATTGCAATCAAGAAGCATTTTGGCCTCCACAAAATCACCATCTCTAGCTGCAGACACCAATCTTTCTCCTGATGCTGAGCAACCCAGAGAATTACCCATCTTTAAACACACAAAGACACACACTTTTTGTGTGTAGAATGAATTATTATATATAAATAAGTTATGGGGTTACTTGTTTTAATGGGAAGAAGGGTATTAGGTGAACTGTCGTGTGAAGAAAAAAGATGAAAACTTGAAAGAAAATATATAAATATATATGGGGAAGAAAGAAGATGACACAGAGTGAAATGAATAGTAGTAGTACTAGATTATAGAGGAATATAGAGATAGATATTTGACTGATTTGTTTGTAAGTATGTGCCTACTTGACAACAACTGGATCAGTTTTGGATTATAGCAGCACTGGCGTGTCCGGATTTTATTTTTTATGTTTTCTTCATCTTCTTCTTTTTCTTTTTCTTATTCAACAAAAGATACTGTGAACATACTTGGGGTCTGAGTCCAGTCATTTCAAATGTTGCATATTATCATGAGTTCCTCACACGACAAAGTATAAGTCCAATTTTCTGTTTAATTCCAAAAGTGGGTTTCCAAAAGTGGGTAATCACCGATTAATTTTGTTTCATAACTCGTCGAACTGATTAAGTATCTGATTATTCAATTAATCATTCAATTAATTCCTGATCAATTTAATTAATTTCTGATTAATCCTTATTCCGTTACCTCATCGATTAAGTCCGATTTCCGCTTTTGATAATATTGATTTTCTGATATATATACACATAAATTTGTGTTGTTTTAATAAAAAATAACTTGAATTTACCCGGTAAAATCTAATATAGAATTTGATCAATGATCCACCCTAACATGTGTGATTTATTTTTTTCTTTTTCAGAATTCTCTATCATATATGAAATGATTATTATTATCCTGTTTGCCTCAAGTACGTGATCAAATATTTCGAAAAACAACAAAAAGTATTTTATTTATACATTCAATTTAGAGTGCAGACTGCAACTCGCATGCACAAAGTCCCGTTTTCATTTCATTATTAACTCAAAAATCTATTTTACTTTATCAATAATTTAGAGTGTTTTTGTTTCCCTTTTCTAAAATTTCTGATATGTTGACATATTTGAAATTCCGTTACATTTTCACTCAGATGGTAAATGTAAAAGCTGAGAGAAAAGCAATGGCATCGCATGGGTGAGACTTGAGAGGCTGCTAGTGCCTAGTGGGGTGAAGTACTGAAGTGTGAACAAAGGCTTTACGCCCACTCGGGAGTCGGGACAATGCAAAGTATTGCGCGTGGACTGTGGGCGGTCTGAGTTTGCTTAAAATAAGTGGCTTCTAGTTTATAGTAAAGAAATGGAGTAAAAATGAGAAAAAAGTTAATAAAATATTTGAAAAAGAAGTAGTGAGAGAAGCTAGTATTGTCAGTTTCTTAAAAGTGCTTCTACTTCTCTACACAAACGGGTAAAGAAAAGCAGAACGCAGAAGCACCTCGGCTTTTTATAACAAACACCCCCTGTGTGTTTTACACTCAACACTCTTTGTTGCTCATGTTTATAGTATAAATAAAAAGATTGATCCGAAAAAAAAAAGAATATGAAAAAGATTGATCCGACAAACAAAAAAGGATTGATAAATCATAAATGATAGGTAGCAGACCAATTTCTGATCACTGTGACTGTGCGCTACAGATATTTGATACCCCTGAGTGTTCAGCAAAATAGGATCATAAATAAAAAGGGTGAAACAGATTTAATTAATAAAATTATAAAAGAATATTTAATTAGAGACTAATTAAATTAATCAGAAAAAAGTCAAATATTAATCAGTTTTGCAGATCACCAAATAGGAACTAATTAATAATTAATCAAAATTAATCACCAATTTAGAATAATGACAAAAACTCCTATTTCCTCTTGTTATACAGGATAATAATGCTCGGATCATTTTTGAATACTTTTTCAATTCCTTGGCATAAATTTTCATATTTACTATCATCCTTTCCACAAATACTTTATGTTGAAAATGGCGAGTTTTAATCTCCATGTGTTTAAAATCTTAAATTGGAGTTTCTGAAGCCCTACCATCAACCAACCTTTTATTGAACAGAAGAGAGCCACAGAGATTTTGTTATTAATCTTCAACATCTGCCAGACTTTGATTTCCATAAAAGTTGTGATTAGAGTTGGGTCAATGGTTGGTGCAAGTTTTATTCTCACCCATGCATAATATCCACACATGACAAATTCTTTTCTTGTTAGATGGAGTAAATTCTTTGGAGGCTAATTTGTCAACCTGGAAACTTGACTCATCATCATTAACCTTAATCATGCTCATTAACATGTTTCTAAACAGATTTACTTATTCTTCACCAAATCAAACAAACAGATTTGCTTAATCAACATGCTCAAACAAACATTACCACTTGAGCAGAATCACCATCCAAGATCTCCCATATTCTTTTTAGTTGACTCTTCTTCTTATAATTAATTAATTACAAATTAATAATAATGCTTGGGGGTTTAGGTAGGAAAAAGAACCCCCTAAAACCTGGATTAATTTAGTTTCTTTTAATTTATCAACCTGCACCTTCTTAGGCATGCAGAAAGCAACTAGTCCGGCTCCTTTTAATATGATATACTAGTTTTTTACTTGCCCAATTAGACCATCTTGTTTACTTAAACAAGTTTAAGGTCATAGGTTGTATTAAAGGTTCATTATACTTAATTAATTACACTAGGCAAGTGGTAGTAGGAAGATATCATAATCATCTTCCAATAAGTATGTTTATAGCTATAGGTAGTCCTTGATAGCTGTGTTGATCAGTACTCCCTCCGTCCCAAAAAACGTTTCCCGTTTGAAATGTCGGCACTGTTCATAACATGAGACAAATTACTAATTTACGTCTAATCTATAAGATAAAATATAGTCATGAGTGATCTTGTTGGATTCATATTTATGTGCACTTTAATACGGTGAAGGTTTTATATTTAATACAAATATAAAATTAAAGATATTAATGATCAAAAATGTGTATTGGCAAACGTGATAAGTACAAATGGGAAAAGTATTTAGGGACGGAGGGAGTAGTACTCTTTTACTGAATGTAGGAGTTGACAAATTGTAAACAACTTGGTCTGCAGTCTTGCGTTTATTGGTTAGGGTCATTAAACAAGTTAATCTAGCACTAACATTTCCAGGATTAACCAGATTAATTAAACACCCTTGTTGCATGCCTGAGAAAGACATTGAAAATTTGAAATGTGAGTCTGCAGAGTTATTAAAAACAAACTAAAACAAGAAGATTGAAAAGATTGAGTAATTATCATTATACTGACAGTAATATCAAAATGCCTTTGAGCCAAAGACAGAATGCATTGGCTAACCAAACTATTCATTATCCGCAATGGCTAATCCTCAGATTCAAATAGTATTGTTATAGGCTTATAGCTACCAATCTTGCAGTAGCAAATGTTCAGCAAAAAAAATGTTTGAACAGAAAAAAAGCTCTGAACAGGTTACCTCTAAATTTTTATGCATAGACAAGGGTGCTACAATATCATTCTAACAGAAAATCAGCTAATTCTGATTTTTCAAGTTTAACACTAAACTAACTCATTCTAGAATTTTTCATGTCCAGTTTTTTTTTTTTCTTTCCACTCGACATATGCTACTATCATTCGTATGCCGACCAGATGCGTATTCTCCCGGGCCACACTAATCATTTGGCTTATCATATTTCTCCGAATTAGAGATATATTTAAAATCCCCGGGGTGCAAAAGCAAACACTCCATGAGCTTGGCAAGTTCACAGTCCTTTTAAACTGTGCAATCTTCTTCAACCTCATTTTAAAAAGATTCTACGAAAATTCAAAAACTGAGGGGGGTGGGGGAAAAGCCATGCCTCTGATAGTCTAATTATAAGAACATTGTAGAAATAGATATCAGATTGTGGTTTTTCTCCCTTGTTTGTTTTGCAAGTCTAATTATTTCATTATTTGTTCATTCAAATAATCATCACAGCAGGAGCAACCGAACTGCAAATTATGGAAGAATGCAAAATAAACCTCAACAAAGGGATCAAAAGTTTAGACTACACCTGCATTGACTTGTGTTGTGCCACAAACATTTGGCAATAAGGCAAAACAAAAGGCTTATTTGTCCTTGCAAGAACAAGCAAAGTTTATCGCAAAAGTTGGCACATTAAGTACCTATAGGCCATAAGGCTATTAAATCCACAAGCACAACAGGAATATCTATATGACTGGGACAACAGAAAAACATCACTGATCAATGAGAAAGTATGTCACTTCTCAGACCAACGAAGTCAATACCCGAACCACCATTCATGCCAGGTGCCAATCCTAGAGCCATGAGCACCTGGCACACAAAAATGGATACAACTCGGTTCGTTCTTGACTCAAAAACAACCCTTCACTTCTACTATTGTTTTACCGAACTGTAACAAAACAAAAGTAACATGGCATGTGATGCCATGTAGCCGATGATATCTCCTCAATCACAGCCAAGGACATCTTTAATTCCCTGAACTGCACGAGACATGAGGGTCTTCACGGTGTCAATTGACTCCTCTGTGAGCTTCGCCATAGGGAGGTTGTTCAACAATATTTGAAAACTAACAGTCAGTAGAGATCCACTGCTGGTGTTATCTTCTGGGACCCCCCCATTGCAGCTGCTTCCTCCTTCGGACCTGGGGACACAGTCTGGAACTACTGCAAATCCAGATGGCAACAAGGCAACAGAAGAAGAATCTCCACCATTCAAAACCAGGGTCATAGATGACATATCAACAGCTGCATAAACTATGAGCGACCCGGATATATCGGTGGACGTTGCTTGGAGCCGCAACATGTTATTCTGATTCATATCATCAGTAATGCCCTGCATGAATGTGCATAAAATAAATCATTCACAAACAAGGTTGACTAGAATTATTTTCAACAAAGAATAGTGATACAGTGTATGCATGTCCCATGTATAACTGGAAAAAGTTTTCTTATGAACCTATAATACTGCAAGGTATCATATCTTCCTTTAGAGTTGCTGGAAGAAGACTAGAATGCATAGGGAACATAAATTCCACCTTTAAAAATTAGAAATAGACTTATCTTCTGACCAACATGCAGAACTAAGTGGAGCTTATTTGTCCATTTAAAAAATAAGTGATAACAGGTGGAAAATGAGTTGTAACAACTATTTAGCCAAGGCAATAAGGCATAATATTGTTTATAGAGGCAACATTTACTAGATAGGAATAGCTACTCACAGTCGGGCGTAAAACAGAAATGCTTTTGCCGTAATCAGCTTGGCCCTTGGATATGCAGATTATTTTTTCCATAGAACCCCCATGGGATAAAATATCCCATCGACTTCTATGTTCTTCATCCTTCAGCATACCAAACAATTGATGTGGCTGTACAGGCATCCGTACAGACATCGTGGCACTCAAAACCACCTCAGAGGGTTCTCCAGGATCAGGAATACCCTTTCGTACTAAGAACCTGGAATCATCACCCATATTCTTAAGTTGAACAACTTCCCATTTGTTTCCTGTTGCACAAACACCAGCACAGAAGATACGATTCATTCGCTGTGCTAGCTTTGCCAAGCTCCTTCTACCATCTGGAGTTATAACTGTTGCACATGGACATGAATTAGAATAAAGTGACAAACATGTTTGTCAGACACATTGAAGGAAAGTTCTAATGAATGACCTGAGTGATTCTCGCCAGACACTGTAGATGACATGATTGCATTCAAAAAGTCACAGTGCTTTTGAAGATGTGCCATCCACCTTTGCGCACCATATCCCATGCCACACCTGATCAAAGGCCTGTAGAGGGAGTGTATCGCACTCTCAAAATATTCACAATGTTCCACCCAGGTAACCTGTAACATAGCTTTTATGGTAAACAAGTGTTCTAGCTGTTTGGTTGAGGTAAAATCTATTATGATGGAAATAACAAATAAAAATGATTTGAGTATGTTTAGTTTCTTAAGATGTGAAAGAGGTTTTTGGATTAATCTCTAAAATTAGCCCTGCCAAAATATTGATTTCTAAGACTTGCATGGCAAGAATTTTGGGAGGATCAAGCGCAAATCAACATTCAGATTGATTAGCGTCAATAAGTTAACAAAAGAAAGCGCAAAATGCATCATTAAACGGCTTTAGTAACCTTTTTAACAACGAATCTTATTAAGTTCTAATGAGTCTAGAGTCTGTATTATTAAATACTAATAAAGCTACAGTAGTATATAATGAGACTGTATCCCAGTCATACAACCTCATAGATAGTATACAAAGGAATAGAAATATCCAAATATTGCTGATCCACAACTAACATAATATGAAAATAGCTAATTAAAACACTCAGGTTTCAATATTGCAGAACTAAAGCGTTGATTCACTCTCTTCTAAACTGGCAATATAATAACTAGCTATACACCATGCAAAGTAGCCCCGGTATTTAAAGATTATTTTAAGTAATAAAAGTTGCAGAATCATCTCCACCACCCACCACGAGGCAGTAAATAATAGTAGAAGGTTCAAACTTTCTGCCATAGTTTTGCTGTATATGTTTCATACCAACTAAAATATTACTTGACAATACAAAACCAGTATTACAGAAAATATATACATTAGTTTCACCATGAAGAGGTATTCAAAGATATATAGTTTGCTCAAAAGCCTTGCAGGGGCATGAAGAGAAAAGTATTGAAAAACTAGAGTAATGCACATAATTTGTTTTATAAATAGGACGAAGTATTTAAAGAAATAAAAATTGCATATCACTATATCAGCAATTACCTTGGAACAACCATTGGGCATATCTTGCAGAATACAGCCTGAAGGAAGCCGCCTACAAGGTGAAAATGTTTGTGAACCTACACCTTCAGAAATGTTGTCAATGGACACATCAACTACAACCCATGCCCCGTTGACATGTTGCCTGCAGAACCGCAGAAACCTCATTTGGCGAACGGGGACCAGTGGTGATATAACTTGGATCTCTGCTTGCATCTATAATGCATAGTTTAAAACTCATTTTTAGTAACCAGTATAAGTAAACAACTGTAAACAAAAGAGAAACTAATATATGTACCAATTGCAGGGCACAGTTCTTGGTTCCATTGATGCCGCCAGAAATCACCTCTAAAGTAGAGCTGCTTCCAATCATTTCAGAAAACATTTCAGCCCATTGATCCTTCAAACATGAAGAGGTGTGAAACAATCCAGAAAGAATTGGTAAGTACTTTTACTAAACAGTACACGTGAAAGAGGAATTAAAAAATGTATGCACCTTTCTGTTCAAAAAATAGCCTGCAGGATATAAAGTCTCTAAATGGCCTATTGGCATCTTAATATTGTTATCATTAATGTTAATAATTGACTCACACTCACACACACACTTAGCTCCAGAGGAGACTTAAACCCTAAACCATTTAACAATAGTGGGGGATAATGCGGGGGGCCTGGGGTAAAGCACCTATGATATCTTAATATTATGTTTAGGCACATATACTTAGAAAATTATCTGAATATAATCTTCAAGTGTATGTGCCTAAGAAGTTAGCTAAATTAAGAGTATAATATACATTTACAACAATAGATGCTTATTAAATTGAACAGCTTACCGCATTCATCAACACCTCAACGAGATCAGTGCTCCTTATGGCCAAGAGGGAGGTAGCCCTTGTACCATCAATACATGCCCTTGATGTTATGTCAACACAAGGAGTGATCACTTTCATGTACTCATCAAAATTCAGCCTTTCCCCACTTCCCGCTAAGCTTCTGAACCAGAGACGAGTATCGTTCTCAGCCAGCTTGATTATCTCATCCGTCGCAGTCGAAGCAAGCTCAAAAAACATGGAATCCTGAAACGAGGGATTGACAGGATGCATGCCAATCAGTGGCCTGCTCATAGGCCCATCGCCCCAAGAATCTGAAACCGCATTATTAGGATTAAGTCCAATGGATAAAGCTGTGTGTACATTGCCTAGGCTCCCCAAACCATTTCTTCTTGCTGCAACTTCCAAGTTAGTGTTCAACATTGGAGGGGAAGAGGTGCCACCAAAAGAGGACAAAGGTCGGACAATTTTGTTTGTCCAAGCACGTGCACGATCGAGTTCATCTTTTAATACTGCATTTTCAATTCTAAGATGCTTCTCCTCAGTGGATATCTCCGCAAGCAATTGTTGTCCACCGCATTTACCACAGATCAGGTTCTTCAGGGCTTCCTTTAATGCCAAATTCTCAATTCGCAGATTATCGTTTTCTTGCTTCAGAGACAGATTCTCATGACGCTCCACTTGTGCCTGGTACAGGTGAATTTATAGGGCATTTGACATTTAGCAGCTTTAAACTATAGAACAACTTATATCTTAAATTACCTTCATATGGGTTCTTTTATTTTGAAACCAAAATTTGATCTGTCGGTGTTCCATGTTCAGCTTTCTGCCTAGTTCCAGCCTTTCTTTCTCATCAGGATGATTATTTTCCTTGAATACACTAATACACAGGATTACACCTCAAATTTTAATCACCTCAAAACTATCCTGAATATAGACAATATGAGTAATCAGAACTATCCAGAAATTTTGATAACACTTACGCTTCGAGCTCTTGAATTTGATCTGGCGTGTGTCGGTGATATTTTGCTCTCTTACGGGATTTATTTCTTGACTGTTCCTGCCCGTCACCTGATGCAGCTTCCAGATTGTCACTGCCAGACCTGCTCATGTTCGCATCTTCCCTGGTCCTTGCCATTGCACCAGGATCAGAACTTCCCCCTACGTCACCGACACCATTTGGACTCTCCATCTTGGGTTTCTACAAGACCAATACACAAGGCTAATAACAAATTAAAACAGTATGCAACTAACATATAGTAGTAAAGACTAAAAAGGGGCCACAAAAAGATAACTGCAAAAAGTACAGAAGTATGCTAAAGTGAGAATGAGTTTATGATTTATATATACAAAGAGATGGATGTGCATATATTATATAGAGAACATAGAGATGCATACATGGGCAATAGGGAGGCCTCGAGGGTTAAACAAGGACTTGTAAAAATGCGTAGCCAACATTTGATGCTGAGCAACAGCAGCAGTGGGCATGCCACTGGTGCAAGGACTATCAACTAACAATCTGGTATCCCTACCATTGCTACTGCCAACAAAATCCCCAGAACCCATCGGGAGAAAACAAAGCTCTTTATTTGTGTGTTCAGAGATAACTACAACATAAACACCTTGTGTGCTCCACAATGTGAGTTTTTACTCAAGAATCTGAGCCTTTACATGGTTATATATACCAAGAGTCTAGTATTAAGAGTTCATGCACATATTAAATTAATATATTTATCAACTGAACTCAATCCACCAACTAAAAACCACAATATCTAGTAAGAACTAATTGAAAGGGGTTGGTGCAATGCAACCAACAAACCTTGTTACTGATATCATATCTCTATGACTTCATCTGTAACATTTACTATCATATCTGTATTGTCAAGCTAATGCTGTTTGACTCTTTGTTCCACGATCATCAGCAAAGAAAACCATAAAATAAGAAATATAGATAATTATTCGTAATTTCGAAATACAAATACATTTATTCTATATATATGCGATTCGATTCGCTACTTGAAGATATTCATGTCACTGTGTATCAAACTAGTCATGTGATTTTACACACAGTAGCCCAACATTTATATCAAAAGTGAAGTCAGGATCTCGGATCGATCACTCCTAACGAGCAAATAAAAAAAATTACTCCAAACGAGCAAATAAAAAAAATAATAAAGTGCGGATACTAAAAAAATCACTTTACAATTTCTGACCATCTATGTTGACTCTCGTCATCATAAAAACACAATCCATGAGAGATAGAACAATTAAGCCTTGCAATTAAACAAAATCTAAAAACAAATAAACAACAACAAGAGCAATAAATAAAGAAATAAAGGAGTACTCTATTGAGCAATAAAGAATAGTGCATGTAAGAAGAGGATGTAAATACAAATTTAAGGATTGGTGGACCAGGGAACCATCCTTTTCATTTTAACCTTAACCTCTGTGTTCTGTACTTCTGCATACGTGCGGGTGGATACTTGGGGATTATAACACAAGTGCATAAACAATGACATACACTGATACACAACTAAATAATCTATAATAAAATCATGTGTATATAACTAAGAATAGCAAAAAATTAATAAAGAGATTTGTTACCCCAAAGCAAGAGCTGCAGAGTTTACCTTGAGTAGTGGAGTAATGCACGAAAACCAATGAACAGTGAACCTTTTCTCTGTGTTAGCAGAGAAATGGAGAAATGAAGAGAATGGACTGCTTCAGAAACTTAAACAAATGAGTATTGCTGCGGCGGCGTTGTAGACTAATCTTTCTTATTTATAGGGATTAATATAGGGATTAGGGTCTTTATCGGGAACTATCGGGAACCTTCGGGATCATGTCCGAATTTTTTATATTTACGTTTTTATAAATATAAAGGAAATGTTTTTTTATCAGATTTTATTAAATTATTAGCTGTCAAATTTTATCGTTTATCTTATTCCAAAGCTTGAAACATAAAGCCATTTCAAAAAAAGTACCGTTGTATATGGAGCGTGAACCCGAGAACTAAACTCCAGTTGTAAAAACTATTAAATCTTGTACCAAAATTTATAATTATACATAAAAGTATTTTTCTTATTTCTTTCAATATCTATTTTATTATTTATTTGAAATATAATATTATTTTTAGTCAAAACACTATATAATAATTCACATATCTCACACACACGTGCAATCGATGTTAACCAATAATATACACAATTTTCCAATTTCCCCCATTCTAATTTGATTACACGAAACTTCTCAACTTGTGAACTTCAAATAATATATTTTATTAATATTTTTTATAATCCAAGTGTGTTTGAAAACTGTATATAGAAACAATATTACATATAACCTTTTATTATATTAAAATAGTAAAATATTTTTATCGATATAATATTTTTTACATACTTAAAAGACACAACTTTATCATATTCTTATATAATTCAAAATTATATTTAATTTTTTACAAAATTTTATATAAACTTTCACAAATTTAAATTCTATATACATATACATATATCTCTCGGTGTGTGTGATTGAAGGATAATATAATTATTAACAAAAAACATAAATAGTATATTAAAAATATTCCAGCAAATAAATGTTGAATATAAATATATTTATATAATTCCAATGGTTTAACTAATAAATAAAATATTAGGATATGTATTATCAACTAGTATAAAGAGAAGTGATTAAAGAATTATAAAAAATACTTTTTCTAAGATTTTTATTTGTAATTTTATTTTTATAAAATATATATGAAAATATGATCCTCAACTAAAAGTAATTAGTAAATTTTTTTTCTATAAGATTAACAATCCAATGCACCTTTTTTCATAAAAAACTATTCAAGAAGGTTTTATAATAAACAGGGATCCTCATTTTCTCTGGGCCATATCAAGCCCATAATAGTTTTGAAGCGGAAGCTGTAGTTTTCAGTTTAATTATGGTTAGCATAATAAGATTGGTATTGACACATGTACTATTTTTTAAGACTCAATTCAGTTGGTTAATAATTTTCTAAAAATTTGAGAGGATGCATGCTGAATTAGAGAATTAGCTAACATGGTACATGAAAGCTATCTGCATAAAATTAGTTTCACATTCATCCCCAAGCATATCAACAAAGCAGCAAACAGGTTGGTCAAGGGAGGTGCTTAATGACAATGATAGGATGGCTGCATGATTTTAGAAGATTAGTGTTAATGACGTTTTAGTGGATTAATTTTTGAGGTAAATCATGATTATTTCTTGTGAGATGGGTCAGAATCTGAATCATATAATATATAGTGGCGTTGACAATGTTTGTATTAACCGACTATGCTATGTGCTATATGACATCTATCTGGAATTACCAATGCATGTTCAGCAAATCTTCAGCTTAGCATGAGTATGACCTTCACTGAGTGCAATTTACTCCAAAATCATCATGAACTGTTTTTAATAAGAGGTTATCCACAGGTAACTAATTATCTTCACTTCTATCAGCATTATAATTCTGGAAGATTTTTGACAAGCTATGGAAGTAATGACATTCAGGTGCAATAAAATTTCCCAACTCAAGCGAGTATTGTTTCAGTTCTTTCTAAGATGGCATAGCACTGGATACCCCCACCCCTGGTACTCTGAAAGTCAATGTGCATGGCACATACTCTCTCATTCCATCAGAAAATGAAAATTAACAACTCTGGTATCAGTGCTGTTTACATGGTGTGTTTCGTCATGTTACAGTAGGTAACATCCCTATCCTCTCGAGGTTGGGGATCAGCTGTGGGCAATCTACCTCCCCTCTGAGGCTGCGAGGGTTAAGGATCACACCTATATAATTCTGGAGATCGACAATCTTGAGGCATATCACTTATCATGAACTTTCATTTGGGGGCTCCTCCTGGTGTCTACGGCTTGGTTTCTCAAATCGACATCTTGTTGAAGGACATGCATTGGACTTGTGTCATTGCTTATGCCTTCCCAGCGCGGAATCACATGTTGCTCGCTTTCTTGCTAGGCTTGGTAAAGATGTATCAGACATGCTGTATACTCTTGACAGAATGATAGGCTCTTTTAAGGAGTTACTTGGTTGGGACATGGTATTGGAGTAGACCATCCAGACTGGGTTCTGATTCCTGATGGAGCTCAAGACCCGGTGAATTTCGATGTTGTCTTAGGCATTGCTGATCAGATGCATGGCTTGACTCTAGAACAGGAGGTGGTGCAGGGTGCAACTGCTCATACGGAAGAAGCCATTCCAAATGGTATCCCAAATGTTCAAGCCATGGAGAATGGTGGCATGCATCCTGGTGCTCAGTTCATAGCGGCAATTGGTGAAGAAACGGTTGGTGATCATGAAGAATCCTACCCGTCGGGATTGGTTGACGGCTCCTTTTCGCAGGAGACCCTCCCATTGAAGACATAGATTAGCTTTTCCAGTTTGTAGTTTCAGTTTTTAGGATATGAGCTTCAGTTGTAGTTATATGTTTCTACCGGATGCTTAATAAGTTAGGTTCTCTAGAGTGTGTTCTATTCTCGTTTCTGGGTTCAGTCCTTGGTTAGTACCTTTCCTCACTTTCTCTTTGTTGGAGATTGAGTCATCAATAAAAGCCTGCTTATCAAAAAAAAAAAAAACATTTTTCACAAGAAAGGAAAGTCGCTTTTTGGTTAGATGGAAGCTGATCGTGATTGCATTTGTATTTGGTTGCAAAAGCGTATTTTGAAGAAAAATTAGAGAATTTTAATATTGCATTTCTCAAAAAAAGTTTGTTGTAACATTTTTTTAAAAATATTATATTTTTCAGAAAATACAACTATAATGAATTTATGCAATCTATACAAATGATATTAAATATATACTAGTCTGCCACTTTAGGACATTACATTTCGTAGTAACCTACAGGCTACAGCTACTACTCTTCTTGAGACCCGCCTGCAAACAACGTGGACGTTACAGAGTTTTACACATTGAACACACATTGAACTATAAGTGCGGTGGAAGCAGAGATGCACAAAAGATCTGTTCGGGCCAGATCTATATCGGGCCAAAAAAATCCGGATTTTTTTATAACCAGATCGGGCCGGGGTTTTTTAAAAATCGGGCAGGGCCGGGCCGGGCTTTTCCAAAAATACTTGGCCTGTTTTAGGCCCTCAGACCGGGCCGGGCCAGACCGGGTTTTTTTCGGATCGGGTTTTTCAGATTTTTTTCCAATCGGATCGGATTTTGGATTTCAGAGTGGAAGCCATCACTTCGAACCTAAACCTAATTATCCTTAAACTCAACGATAGTTTATTTGTTTTGATTTGCTCTTCTATAATTGAACAGATGAGATTTGTGGGATTGACGTGATAGGATATGGATAAATTATTTAAAAAGATGAAATAAATTTCTAATAATTTTAGTGATTGTAAAAAGTATACATATATGTAGTGGAAATCCTAATAATGTTAAATTTATGGGATAAAAATAAATAATAAATCTAGATATTAAAATTAATAGTGAGAAAAATGCTTTTAGGTATGTATATTTAAGCACGAAGTATAAATTAAGGACATTGATATAATATTTAAAATTACATAAATATCGCCGACATAAAAAGCTACATATTTAAGAACACCTATCTTATTAATAATTATTAGATTTAATTACAAAATACATCAATTTTATTTAAATTAATTACACTTTATTTTATAAATTTTAGATCAATACACAATTCATCCTTCAAATCTTTAAACGTCGTATATTGAATCGTTTTAGCCATTCTGTCTATTTCGATAGAAAAAACCACAAACGTCATTATATTAAGACTATATTAAGATAAATGAATCTTTCTTTTTTTAGTAAAAGATAAATGAATCTTAATGTCATTTTTTAGAAAAATGACATCAGTTGTTATTTCAAAACATAATTTCGTGTTGTATTTTAATTTTCTGTCACAGCGACACAACTTGAAATTATATTTTTAGATGAAAATAAAAAAAATTCAAGTTATGTTTCAGCTGGAACCACAACTTCAAGTTACATTTTTGCCCGATATTATAAATATGACACGAAGTTGTATTTTGAATTAACATTTGAGCCATTTTTCACAAAATGGCAATAGACATCCTTTTATGTTAAATACTCATGTTTAGGGATGGGCACGGGGGCACTTCGGGGGCGGGGAGTGCTATCCCCGACCCCGATCCCCGAACTGAATACTCATCCCCGACCCCGCCCCGAACGGGGTTTATTTTCCTCCCCGATCCCCGCCCTGAACGGGAAACGGGGATCCCCGCCGGGATTCGGGGAATTTTAATTTTTAATAAAAAAGTTATAATTTTATAATATATAATATAGTTTTTAATACACAAACAAACTACTAACTCCTAATATAGTAATAAAATATTATTATTTTATATTTTCAATATCAAATCATATTAAAATTGATTTATAATATAAATAAACAATAATTTAAAATATATTATATTACAATATATTTATAATCAATCAATAAAAATAAAGATCATTTTCATTATATTATAAAAGTTATCTATTTTTAGTAATATATTTTGTATGATATATATAAATATATTATTATTTATATATATATATATATACACAATCGGGGATCGGGGATCGGGGTGGGGAGACATTAATCCCCGACCCCGCCCCGATCCCCGAATTTTTTCTAAAACTTTCTCCGATCCCCGCCCTGAAAAATTCCCCGAATCCCCGACCCGAACAGAGCGGGGATCGGATCGGGGTCGAGCGGGGCGGGGCGAATGCCCATCCCTACTCATGTTTGGGACCAACACCCCTATTTCGATATATTATCATAGAAATCAAAAGGGTCAAAGAGACTTAAAATTAACTAAAGTCACATGTTACATGTATTTAAATCTATTTTATCATTTTAATATAACAGACGTAAACATATCAAAAAAAATTTAACATATGGTGCTTAAATATGTTAAGAGATGCACCGTATAATCATCCAAAATTTTAATAATAAAGTACCATTAGTCTATATCAAAGGAGTATATTTTATAGTTGACTTTAATTATTATCAAATAAATATTCATTTTTTTATATTGCACTAACATGTGATGTTTTATATCAATTGAACAACTCTTTAGACCCTATTTTGGAGGCACCTCTCTTCTTGCCGTGTTTTTATATTTTATAATAAATGTCTTACGAGCACTCTCTTTCTTTCTCTACTTTATATTATTCTTTGATGTTGAAAGAAAATCTTTAATAATAAAATATTAAACATATAATGAGAATAAGACACATTGTTGGAGTTGAAATTAGTAGAATATGGCCTAAATTACATGAACGTAATTTTTTTATATTATATTTAGGGCTTGAACTAGGACACATTGGGCTTGCTCCTACGTTCACTATTTACACGCATTTTGAGACTACTATAAAATATGCTCTCTCCGTCCAAATGAATTGTATACATTACTTTTTGTTACGCTTTTTAAAACTCCTTTAAAATATAGTTCCATAATATTTTTTCAAAATTTTCTTTTCTGAATAAAAATTTGATTTTTAAACTTTTATTCAAAAAAAGAAATTTTTAAAAAAATAATATGGAACTATATCTTATTGGAGTTTCGAACTGCGTGCAAATAGTGAATTTATACATTTCATTGGGACGGATCGAGGGAGTAGTTCCATAACTTTTCTTTAATAAAAGTTTAAACATCATATTTTTATTCATGAAAAAAATTAAAAAATATTTTAAAATTATATTTTATATGAATTCTAAAATACGTGTTAAAATATAAAGCAAAGAAGGCATGATCCTCTTCTTTCTTTATCGATATATACTTCCGATCCGATGGGTGTGTTGAGTTGTTACTAGTAATTTCAATAAGCAATTTCCAATATTATTAGTACTAGTTGATAACCCGTGCCAAGCACGGGTTTGACTAAAATTTTAAAATTTGTCATTTATTGAAAAAATAATGTCTTTTGTTAATTACATTATCATATTTTTATCATATCTATTTAAATTATTGTTTTTAAATGATATTTGAATTATTGTTATTTAATATAAGACTTTCAATATATTAAAATTTGATCCTATTTTAAATTTATGTCATAACAATATGGGTTCTTGTTCTATGAGATCCACAAAATAAGAGTAGTGCAGTTCAAAATTATTTAAATTTCAATTTTTTTAGTCTACATTATTTGTAAATATCTGAAAATTTGCAGGTTATGTTCTACAATATAATCGTTACAATCAAAAGATAAAACAATTATTTTATAAATCACTAAACACTATATATGTTCTAAAATATAACACATAAGTAGAATAATGATCTTAATGATTGTTAATGTTAAAAGATGTTAATGATTAATTGATAATTATATTTAAAACTACTTAAAGATGGTAAATTATATATAGAATTTGAATAATTAATGATATTATTTATGACTAAACTAAAATATTATGACTGGTACTTATTACGGCTTAAATGCGGACTTTATGGAACTTAACTTTAACGGTATGTTTTATTTTAGTAAAATTCTTATGTTGTTTGATGATTTTTAAATTGTTAAAATAATATTCAAGATCAACACATATAAGTTCGTTTATAGCGTCTTTAAAATTGAATAAAAATTTAAAATTTTAAGTCGCAATTATTTTATTCATTTAATAGGCAACCATTATATATGTTATTTTACACCAACTATGAGAAAGATTGTAGAAGGGGGGGTTGAATACAATCTTTTACAAATTTAAAAGATTCAAGAACAATACACTAAGAACACAATAAACAGAAAAACACCAAGTATTAAAAATACGGGTGGATTGAATGATCCACCCGTGAGATTTTATATAGAAGAATCTGTGGATCGTTTTACAATTCGCACAGCTGCTGGTTCATCACTCAAACAAGTTCTAACTCTCAGATTTTTCTCTCAAGTAATTTGAACAAGTTCAACTGATGCTACTAACTTGGTTATATACTCCAAGTTTTACAAAGCTTTTAGCTAGATTACAAAATGCACTCTGATCTAAAAACAATGCTGCACAACTTTGTCTTATGCATGCTTTCTGAGATGTCTTCATCTTTGACCATCATCTTGATTTGATCCAGATTGCACTGCATGAGATAAGTATGTTTCTGCTTCTTCTTTATTTTCCTAATTAGGCTTCCATGTCTATTTTAGTGTAATTCGATCCATGTGATTTGTCAGACTTAAGCTCTAGTCACTTTCAACTGCTCTTTGCTTCATCAGTTGAAGGTTCTGGTTGCTTTCAACTGCTATTGACTTTATCAGTTGAATGCCTGGCTCATCAGTTGAATGAATTACAAACTCCATCAGTTGAATGCTGTTCCAGTCTCATCAGTTGAATTCCTCAGCATTATCCGTTGAATACTTTGTCTTCAGTTGAATGCTTGATTTTCATCAGTTGAAACATCATCCAGTCTTTATCAGTTGAACAGTTACATCTCATCAGTTGAATATCCTTCACTTAGATAAAATTACATGGCATTGGATATTTACAATTAGCCATCCTATTCTACCCATCCGTTGATAATTCCCAAAGACAAGAAATGTAACAATTACAACTGAAATTTGATAAAGATTCTAAGTAAGACATGTTACAAAAATGTTTATGTTATCATCAAAAATTATTGATTCCTAACAATCTCCCCCAATTTATGACTGGAGAAGATGCAGACATAAATTCTACACTTGATGATAACAAAACATTAATAAAATAAAATGCAGAATTTAAATACTGGAGTTAGAAAAGATTACAGATGATTATGCTCCTCTAGACTGAGCAGTTACTTGTTCCTAGAAGATCTTCTTCTTCTGGACTTAAGTTTTTCTTCAAGAATATTGATCTGTTTCTGAAAGATCCTGTAGAACCATTCTTCATCACTATCTTGTCTGTTGAGCTTGGATTGAAGAGTCTTCAGAGTATTCAAGCTAGCAACCTTGAGTTGATCTTTAGGTCTGAAAAATCTCCTGACACCTTGATTGTCCCTGAATTCCATGACTGGAGTAGGTTCATGATGAATTTTCTTTCCAGTGTAGGGAATTTTCAGCCTTCTTTGTAGACTAGCATCTGAGTTCCATTCCTTCCTGATCTCAAGGATTCTCTTTAGTACCATTTGCTTGGCAGGTGGTGTAAATCCTCCAGTCCTCTTCATAGATCCATATATTTTTGTTAGAGAACTGAATCCCTCAGAATTCAGAACTCTGTGAAGAGGCCAGATGACATCACCCTTGTTTTTGTAAGAGAATACCAATCTTTCAGGTAACTTTGAAGTTGCTTCTATTCCTCTCACTTCTTGAAGATCATCCAGCTCCAGCTCCAACTCAGAAATTTCTTCAATGTTAGCAATGATCAGATAGTCATCAGGATTTTCAGGTTCTTTTGGAGGTTTAGGAGGGTTGGCCATCCTCTTAGCCACAGACTTGACTTTCTTCTTTGGCTTGGAAGATTCTTGAACAAGAAAAGCTGGAATTGGGATATCTTCCAAGTCAATTGGCTCCTCCTTTGGCATTATTGGCTCATCATGGAAGTTGACATCTGGATGTACTACTGTGGTATCCTTGATTGGAGAAGAAGGCTTTGAGATAGGCTTTTCTGGCACTTCTTCTCTTCTCTTGGCTGCCTCAGGCATCTTAGTCTTAGATTTGACTCTCTTTTTCTTTGGAGAAGATTCAAGAGGCAATCCTTTCTCATTTAAAAACTCAGCTGCCAACTCCTCTTCCAGCTCAATAGCATACCTTTCATCCACCTCTATTTGGTTCAAAGAGAGTTGGGATTCAAACTCCTCTTTTTCACATTCTCTGGCCACCTCTTCAGCTTTTGCAAATGAGTAGTGAGGATGGCCAGTTCCAATAAACAGCTTCTGGCCTTCTCTGTGGATGATGGCAAAATGAGCCTTTAAGGCCACATCTGCACAATCTTTATAACTTTTGATTTCTTGGCCCAAAAGCTTGTATTCATTTTTGTCAGGCCTGGCTAGTGGAAAGTAGATTGAGCTTGAGTCTTTTCCAGGCCTGGAGTAACCACAATTGTTTGGAAACAGAATTGACTTGAACTCATTCAAAAATGATGGCTCACCCTTTTCTGTCTTGGATGGAATAACAATCTCAGGTGTAATTACCCTGAGAATTGTGGTTGTGGTTGGAAAAGAGATTTGAGCTGTGGTTGCTGTAGAAGATGTAGATGATTTCTTGCCCAGTTGAGCCACTCTCTTTGCAATGGAGTCCAATTCTTTCATCCTTTCAATCTTTTGCTTTTCCCTTTCAGTGTGGAAAGGAGGAGGAATTTGACTGATTAATTCTGCAGGAGTTGGTAATTCTTTCTCCCCCTTTTTGTTAGCAGCAAGTGTAAGGGATGGACTGGGAAGAGAAGCACCAGAGGCAAGAAGAAGATGTTGAAGGAGTCCAGTCTGAATTCTTTGATGCTGCAACATCTCATCCATTCTAGAGTTTAAGATATAGACATTGCCTTCCAGAGCTTCTACTTGCTTTTCCAATTGCAGTTGTTTTTGCTCAGAACCAGAAAGAGCTGATTTGACCTGAGCTGGAAGCTTTTCATCAATTTGTCTGGTCAGATCAGTCTTAACAGAGGCAATGAGAGAATTGAGATGCTCTATCTCTTTCTGAAAGTGGAGAGATTGATATTTGTGAAGCTTGAGGTTTTCCAGAGCTTGACTGGCAATGGTGGCAGAGATGGCTTGAGAGGAGGATGAGCTTCCAGGTTGTGATTGAAGAAGAGTGGAGGCTTGCCTTTCCAGCTCCATGCTAACAACAATTGCATTTGCAGATTGCATGGAGAGCCATGAAGGTAGAGAAGTTGTAGGTTGTTCACCAAGAGATTCCTCAAGAGCATCATTGAGGTCTTCATCACTATCATCATAATGAAAGTCATCTCCAGCATTGGCAGGCAGAGCTGTGAGTGCCTCCTTTGCTCTAAGCATTGAAGATGTAGTGTGAATCAGATTGAGGTGCCTCTCAGCTGCTTGATTGTCCAATCTGGCAAAGTCTTGAATGGAGGACATCCCATGAGTAAAAGTCTCAGGGTCTAGTGAAACACCATCCAATATGGATCTGTATTCAGCTTGAAACTCTTGTTCACTAAACCCTTCATTGACACCTGCATTTCTCTCAATTTCTCTCTTTTCTTGCATCAAGGGCTCCCCTTGGCTCACCACACAACTCACCTCTCCCTCACTTACCCTTACTAAAGGGTCACTCTTATCCTCTCCTTTTTCCTGGCTAGAAGAAAATGCCAGACTCTCCACACCCTCTCCTTTTGCCAGCTCACTAGGCTGCCTCTCCACTCCATAGCTCACTCCACTCAATCCTAAAAGTGTTTGTGCTACCATGTGATCAACTGCTGTAGAAAGAGGTAAATTAATCGAAGTAGCAGCAGTTGTCAACTGATGAGAGACATCAGTTGAAACATGAGTAGAAGAGGCATTCAACTGATGAGAGCTGTTAAGCAGATCAGTTGAAGGACAAACACTTGTCAACTGATGAGGGAGATCAGTTGAAGAAAATGAATAAATAGGTTTAGAGGCTGTGATAGTTGAGTCTGTGGTGATTGATTTTAAGGGAAAATCCACAGAACACACTGTCACAGAAGAAGGAAATGGAAGAGAAAGATCCAACAAATCATCAAAATGATGATGATCAATCTCAGGTGGGGGCTTCTCCATGAAATCCAAAGATGGAGAATTTACAAGTGTGGTGTGAATTAATTCCACATCCACAGAAGAGGTTGGGGATTGTGTTTGAGGAGTAGAAATGGTAAGATCACAAATATGGGTGATTGGTTGAGATGAAGAGAGGGGCTGTGACTCCACATTTATTGGAGTCACATCAATCTGACTTTGAGAAGTTAAAGGCATAAAATCCAGAATGGATGCCTGTGTGTGTGCAGAGTGCTTCAGTTTTTCACTTCTCAGCTTCTTTCTCCCATAAGCTTTTATTGGTGAAGAAGTGGTGTCCCTCCCCCTTTTTGACTGTGTCCCTGGTTGAGGACTATTTTCAATAGCAACATCCTTTTGGGAGGATGCTGCTAGGGATGAGTTTAATTCCATATTAACATCTACAGTCTTTTGGGAGACTGCAGAGTGGCTTGGCTGGTTAACACACATCTCTCCATCCTTATTCTTAGGGCTTCTTTTATGTTCACCCTTTCCCTCCCCCTCACAACCTCCAATCACACTCCCCTCAGGTTTGTGTTTCTTGGATTTTACAACAGATGTCTTTTGGGAGGCATCTGAGGTTGGTTTAGAAGACTTGTTCTTAGAAGGTTTTGCCACTTGTGTGGACTGTTGATGGGCCTCTTCAATAGCCCTGATGGCAGAAAGCAAAGAAGGTGAGGGTTGAGAAAGAGTAGTAGGAAAGCCATGTACCTCTTTGTGCTTTCCAGCCTCCATTGTTGGCAGGTACACCACCTCCAAGGAAGGATATAAATTCATCCTAAAGAGGTCTTTAAAGACTCTCTTTTCCTGCACAAAACTGGGAAGCTTGGCTTCCTTGTTAGTAATAACTAGCTTATCATTGAGATGATTAGCTAGCATCATAAGAAATCTGACATAATAAATATTCCTAGGTCTATCAGTTTTATCACCTAGTTTCTCCCCAATTTCTTGGATCATCAAACCACCAAAGTTGAAATATTCATTAGTCAGGTACATGTAAAGCATTTGTAAAATCTGAGAAGTAAGAGCATTAAAATTACTGATTTTACCAGAAAATGCCTTAATAAAAGCATCACATAAATAACTCCATTCTCTCCTAAGACCCCTCCTTTCTATTTTACCTAAGGCATCAGTTGGTAAAACATAATTCATAGCATAAAGTAAATTAACCAACTGAACATCACTAGGCAAAGATAAAACAGTATCTTCAGGAATCTTAAAGCATGCTTTCATAATATCAGCATTAACAGAATGAGTTTCATTTTTAATAGAGAAAGTTAGAGTTTCATTCTCACTATTAAACTCTGCAGAGGTCCACATCTCCTCCACTATTTCATGGTAAATGATGGGAGCTTCAGTCATAGCATAAGAGAGCTGGCTTGACTTGATGAACTCCATCATCCTGTGATACTCCTTCTCCTCCACAGCCTTGGTATCCACAAATGACGCAAAGTTGTTTTTCTCATAAATAAACCCACTTGGTGCAGTATACTTCTTCATTGGTGCCATTGCAGTTACAGAGAAAGCTTGAAGAGAAATTAGAACTTGTTTTTGCACAGAGAGAGAAGAGAGCTTTGAGAATTCGAAAGAGTGAGATGAAAAGAAATGAAAATGAATTAAAACACTTAAATACTTTCTCAGAAAATTGCTGTGATTGGCTGAGAAATTACCGTTGAGAAGAAATTACTCTTATTTATCTCTACAAAAATTACACACACGATCGTGTGTATAAAGTAGGTGAGAGACAAAAGAGGTTTCAACGGCTCAGATCTGATAATACTTTCAACGGATGAAATAAGCGCCTCTTTAAACTTCCTATTCAACTGATGAAGATCAGTTGAAAGCGTCCTCAACTGGTGTCATCAGTTGAATGAAAAACAACGCAAGAGGATATTGTTTCAAGCATCAGTTGAAACAATTTCACTAGTTCATCAGTTGAAATATTATAGACTTTATCCAGAATTATAATTAATTCAATTTTGATAAATCAAAATTAATCAAATTCTGGCTGCCAAATTACAGAAAAATTCACTCTAAATTAGGAGAAATTTAACATACCTAATTTACTTACCAACCTTGTGAATGTGGATTCATCAAGAGGCTTTGTGAAAATATCTGCAATCTGTTCTTCACTTGGAACAAAATGCATTTCAACAGTACCAGCCATCACATGTTCTCTTATGAAGTGGTATTTGATGTCAATGTGCTTGGTTCTTGAGTGTTGTACTGGATTTTCAGTTATAGCAATAGCACTGGTGTTGTCACAAAATATTGGGATTTTTGAGAGATTTAATCCATAATCAAGTAATTGATTTCTCATCCACAATAATTGTGCACAACAGCTTCCAGCTGCAATGTACTCAGCCTCAGCTGTAGAGGTTGATACAGAATTTTGCTTTTTGCTAAACCAAGAAATCAATCTGTCACCAAGAAATTGACAGGTGCCTGTTGTACTTTTTCTATCAATTTTGCATCCTGCAAAATCAGCATCTGAATATCCAATTAGATCAAATCCAGAGTCTTTAGGGTACCAAATACCAAGATTTGGTGTTCCCTTAAGATATCTGAATATTCTTTTTATAGCAATAAGATGTGATTCTTTAGGATCAGATTGAAATCTAGCACAGAGACATGTAGAAAACATAATATCTGGTCTACTAGCTGTCAAATATAAAAGAGAACCAACCATGCCTCTATAATTAGAGATGTCCACAGATTTCTCATTAGGACTTAATTCTAATTTAGTGGCTGTTGGCATGGGAGTCTTAGCTTCTTTGCAGTCCAATAAATCAAACTTTTTAAGTAGATCATAAATGTACTTAGTTTGATTTATGAATATACCTTCCTTTACTTGTTTAACTTGTAAACCAAGAAAGTAGGTGAGCTCTCCCATCATGCTCATTTCATACTGACTTTTCATTAGATTAGCAAACTTCTTGCAAAGTTTCTCATCTGTAGAACCAAAGATTATATCATCTACATAAATTTGAACCAGAATAAAGGCACCATTTACATTTCTGTAAAATAGTGTTTTATCCACAGTTCCTCTGGAAAAATGATTGTCTAACAAGAATTGAGACAGAGTGTCATACCATGCCCTTGGTGCTTGCTTTAGTCCATAGAGTGCTTTTAATAAAAAGTAAACATACTCTGGAAATTCTGGATCTTCAAAACCAGGGGGCTGACTGACATATACCTCCTCTTCCAGTTCACCATTTAGAAAAGCACTCTTGACATCCATTTGATAAACTTTAAAGTTTGCATGAGCAGCATAGGCCAGGAAGATTCTTATTGCTTCTAGTCTTGCAACTGGTGCAAAGGTCTCATCAAAATCAATTCCTTCAGATTGAGAATATCCCTTAGCAACAAGCCTTGCCTTGTTTCTGGTGACAACTCCATTCTCATCCACCTTGTTTCTGAATACCCACCTTGTTCCTACAATAGTTCTGTTTTTAGGTTTGGGTACCAGCTTCCATACATTGTTTCTCTCAAATTGATTTAATTCTTCTTGCATAGCAAGAACCCAATCAGCATCTTTGAGAGCATCTTCTATAACTTTAGGTTCATCCTGTGAAAGAAATGCACTGTACAAACACTCATCTTGAGTTGCTCTTCTTGTTTGTACAGATGCATTTGCATCTCCAATAATTAGCTCAAAAGGGTGATCCCTTGTCCACTTTCTTTGTGGTGGAAGTGATTGTCTTGATGATGTGGCTTCATTATTGAAGTTCAGGTTTCCATGTTGGAAAGCTCCCCCTAAATTTGACATCTCATTATTTCTAGACTGATTGAAACTTTGAGACATTCTTTCAACTGATGATCCTTGAGGTGTTTCAACTGATCCCTCCAATGTAGTTTCAACTGATGCTTCAGTTGAATTTCCAACTGCCGTTGTTTCTTGCACCAGAGAGTCATCAGTTGGAATATTAATTCCAGGATTAATTCCAACATTTTGAATAATGTCATCATCATCATCACTGTCATACAGATCACCTTCACCTTCATTTTCAAATCTGAGATTATCATGAAATCCTTCATCTGAGAATCCTTGAATTTTCTTATCATCAAAAACCACATGGATTGATTCCATAACAATGTTGGTTCTCAGATTATATACTCTAAATGATTTTCCATCAGAGTATCCAACAAAGATAGCTTCATCTGCCTTGGCCTCAAATTTTCCAAGATTTTCACCTTGATTTCTTAGAACATAACACTTGCATCCAAACACATGAAGAAAGCTAATTGTTGGCTTCTTTCCTTTGAAGAGTTGAAAGGGAGTTAGATTATGAGGTTTGGTAATTAGTGAAATGTTTTGAGTGAAGCAAGCAGTGTTCACAGCTTCAGCCCAAAAATAGGTTGGAAGTTGAGCTTCATTAATCATGGTTCTTGCAGCCTCAATAAGAGTTCTATTCTTCCTTTCAACAACACCATTTTGTTGTGGAGTTCTTGGTGCAGAGAACTCATGAATAATTCCCTCTTCTTCACAAAATTCTTTCATCACAGAGTTCTTGAATTCTGTCCCATTGTCACTTCTTATCCTTCCAATTTTGACATCTGGATTGTTGTTTAATGCCTTGATATGATTGATGATGATTTTCCCAGCTTCATCCTTAGAATGCAAGAAGAAAGTCCAAGTGAATTTTGAAAAATCATCAACAATCACTAGGCAATATTTCTTCTTTGAAATAGACATGATGTTGACTGGTCCAAACAAATCCATATGCAAGAGCTGAAGGGGTTTCACAATTGATGACAGAATCTTGCTTTTGAAAGAGCTTCTCTTTTGCTTTCCTAGCTGACAGGCTCCACAAAGTCCATCTTTTGAGAATTCCAGCTTTGGTAGACCTCTTACCAAGTCCTTCTTTACTAACTCATTCAAGGTTTTGAAATTTAGATGAGACAATCTCTTATGCCATAGCCAACTGTCATCTGAGCTTGCTTTGCTGAGAAGGCAAGTGATAGATTCAGACTTGACAGAATTGAAGTCAGCTACATACACATTTCCTTTTCTTTGTCCAATCAGAACCACATTGTTGTCATCTCCTTTGGTGACCACACAGGCTGCAGGAGTGAAACTGACTTTGTAACCTTTGTCACAGAGCTGACTGATGCTAAGCAAGTTGTGCTTAAGACCAGACACCAATGCAACTTCATCAATGATGACATTCTCTTTTGCAATCAAGCCATATCCCATAGTATATCCTTTGCTGTCATCTCCAAAGGTAATACTAGGGCCAGCTTTCTCCACAAACTTTGTGAGCAGGGAGGAATCACCAGTCATGTGCCTGGAGCATCCACTATCCAAGTACCACAGATTCTTCTTGTGGTTTCCCTGCACACATTTTACAAACAGATCAAGTTGATTTTGGTACCCAAATTGCTTTGGGTCCAGATTTGTTAGTCTTAGCAGCCTTTTCCACTTTCTCAACCTTTTCCTTGGATTGAATTGGTTCAATCTTTGGTTTTGGTTGAGAAATTGGAACATCAACTCTGTTTTCAGACACAGGCCTTTGAGACATGCATAAATTGTTCATTCCATGCAAGTTTGAATGAAATTGAGGCATGTTAAAGGCATTGAAATAAGGATTGAACATATATGGCATGTTAGGCTGAGAATAAGGATTGTGAGGCAATAAACCAGGCATCATATTCATAGCAGATAAATTCATGTGAGGAACAGATGTCATAGGAATAGGCAAAGACAAATTAGGAGCAATCACAGTTTTACAATTGGCAGATAAATGATTTACACTACCACACTTGCTGCAGGTTTTCCTAAGAGCACTAGCATTGGGAGTGTAATTGGTGTGCTTGTTAATTCCTATTTTGCCATTCCTATTTCCTTTCTTCTTTTTAGTCTCCTCAGATTTATGCTCACTAGTATCCAACTTCTTCTTGTTCTTGTTACTGGAATTAAGAGTGTTATTAATACTATCACTGGTCTCAGAAGAGCTATTCTCACCTTTAACAAAATTCTTTTTAACAGGACCATATTTCTTGTTAAGCTTCTTGAGAACACTCTTGTCAACTGATGAGTTTTTGTTCAACTGATGACTCTCATCAGTTGAGACTTTGCCTTTCAACTGATGATCATCATCAGTATTCTCATCACCTGAACTGTTCTCAGATATCTCAAGCACTTTCTTACTCCTCTTCCACTCATTCTCTACAAAGGTCTCTCTACCTTGCATGTTGATGATGTTGGTGGAAACATCCCTACCAGATTTCCATTTGGCAATAATCTCTTGTTCCTTATCAAGCTGCTTTCTTATGATCTCTTCTCTTTTCAGAACAACCAAGAGATCATCCTTGGCTGTCTGACACTCAATTTTCAGCTTCTCAAATTCAATAAATTGAGCTTCTAAAACACTGTTTCTATCACTAAGAAAAGTGTTAGCTTCCTTAATTCTACTATTTTCCTTAGTGAGAGATTTTAAAGAAACATGCAAATGATACAATTCTGTAGACATTTCATTAATGGTAGCATTGCATTCATCTTTAGTTAACTCAACTAGGTTTGTAGTGAATACCTGACTACTGCTTCCAGTGTTTTCTTCTTGATCTGTGGAGTTGGCCATTAGAGCTAGATTGACAAACTCCTCCTCTTCATCAGAATCATCTCCAGCTGCCCAATCATCCTTTGTGATGAATGCTCTTTCCTTTTGTTTGAGAAGTTCATAATATTTCTTTTTGTAGTCAATGTTTTCACTTGACTTCTTCTCAACTTTAGGCTTTCTGCACTCATTTGCAAAGTGACCTGCATTCCCACAGTTGAAGCACTTGAATTTTGATCTGTCTACCATGCTTCTATCAGACTTGGGATTGCCTTTAAAAGATTTTGCAGAATTAAAATTCTTTTTGAATTTCAGTTTGGAGAATCTTCTTGACAGGAAGGCTAGATGTTCATCAATTCCATCACTTTCTTCACCAGAATCAGCTACTTCTTTCTCCTTTCTTCTTCCTTTGCTTGACTCTGAGCTCTCCTCTTTGACCAACTTTTCAGTTTCTTCAACTTGAGACTTTCCCTTGTCCTTGACAGTATCCTCCAGAGATGCAACTAGAGCCACAGATGAATGCCCTTTCCTTTGGCTTTTCTCAATTTCTTCATCTTGCTCCATTTCAAGCTCATAAGTTTTTAAGGTTCCATACAGTCTCTCTAGAGTATAGTCTTTAAACTCTTGTGTATTTCTGAGAGAGACTGTCATGGGCTTCCATTCTTTAGGAAGAGCTCTCAAGAATTTCAAGTTTGAATCTTTAACTTGATATACTCTTCCAAAGAGCTTTAGACCATTTAACAGTTTTTGAAATCTGTTAAATGTATCACTCAAACTTTCACCAGCCTTGAAATGGAATGACTCATATTGTTGAATCAGAAGCTGCATTTTGTTCTCTCTCACTTGCTCATTCCCTTCACAGATGGTCCTGATGGTGTCCCAAACTTCTTTGGCACTTGTGCAGCTGATAACACTATCAATCATTTCTTGATCCAAACCATTGAACAGAAGGTTCATGGTTTTCTTGTCCTTGTGCACTTCTTCAGTATCTTCTTGAGAATATTCATGGATAGGTTTTGGAATCATCTTACCTACCATGTCTTCACCATCAGCTCCCATACTTGTGCAGACTTTCATGGGGACATGAGGTCCTTTTTCAATGCAGTTCACATAGCTTTCATCAATGGACAACAGATGCAGATGCATTCTCACTTTCCAGTGAAAATAGTTGTCTTTGTCAAGAACAGGAATCTTCACTCCAGCATCCTTCTTTCCCATCTTTCTCTAGCAGTGTTGATCTTTTTCCCTGTTTGTTGGGAACCTGGCTCTGATACCAATTGTTATTTTACACCAACTATGAGAAAGATTGTAGAAGGGGGGGTTGAATACAATCTTTTACAAATTTAAAAGATTCAAGAACAATACACTAAGAACACAATAAACAGAAAAACACCAAGTATTAAAAATACGGGTGGATTGAATGATCCACCCGTGAGATTTTATATAGAAGAATCTGTGGATCGTTTTACAATTCGCACAGCTGCTGGTTCATCACTCAAACAAGTTCTAACTCTCAGATTTTTCTCTCAAGTAATTTGAACAAGTTCAACTGATGCTACTAACTTGGTTATATACTCCAAGTTTTACAAAGCTTTTAGCTAGATTACAAAATGCACTCTGATCTAAAAACAATGCTGCACAACTTTGTCTTATGCATGCTTTCTGAGATGTCTTCATCTTTGACCATCATCTTGATTTGATCCAGATTGCACTGCATGAGATAAGTATGTTTCTGCTTCTTCTTTATTTTCCTAATTAGGCTTCCATGTCTATTTTAGTGTAATTCGATCCATGTGATTTGTCAGACTTAAGCTCTAGTCACTTTCAACTGCTCTTTGCTTCATCAGTTGAAGGTTCTGGTTGCTTTCAACTGCTATTGACTTTATCAGTTGAATGCCTGGCTCATCAGTTGAATGAATTACAAACTCCATCAGTTGAATGCTGTTCCAGTCTCATCAGTTGAATTCCTCAGCATTATCCGTTGAATACTTTGTCTTCAGTTGAATGCTTGATTTTCATCAGTTGAAACATCATCCAGTCTTTATCAGTTGAACAGTTACATCTCATCAGTTGAATATCCTTCACTTAGATAAAATTACATGGCATTGGATATTTACAATTAGCCATCCTATTCTACCCATCCGTTGATAATTCCCAAAGACAAGAAATGTAACAATTACAACTGAAATTTGATAAATATTCTAAGTAAGACATGTTACAAAAATGTTTATGTTATCATCAAAAATTATTGATTCCTAACAATATATAATTTTAGTTGGAGTTTTTGTAGATCTAACCCTAGTGTTGTAGTTGTTTGATAAACTAATATTGTAATTTGACAAAATTAATTAACTTTTCAAAACTAATTTGATATCAAATATTTTGACGTATGTCTTGTGTTTTGGTTCTTTTATTATACGTTGCAACATGGACAATAACTTCATTTTCTTTGAGTTTCTATTTGTCAAGTCAGGGTTACCACCGGCTTATTCGTCTTTATTGCAATCTTCTGAAGAGCACTGAATGACAATCATTATTATTAAAAAATATATGACCAAGTCTTTTGGTGCTTTGGTATCAATATTGAATCTTGTTTATTTTAATTCTGAAATATGATAGAAATTTTATAGATTTGTTTCGTAAATTAAATTGTATGAGTTTTAAAAATTAAAACGAATAATTTCGTTGACATTATTATTCTATTGGCAGGATATTATTTTATTATAAAATCTATAATAGTATAATTATTATTACTGCCGAATAAAAAAATTATATGATGATAATCAAATTAAAGTTATTTTATAAAATAAATTATTTGAGTTTTAAAATTTAAAATGAGTAGCTTTGTTGACTGAAATTTTGTTGGTGTGATAATCATTATATTACAAAAATTCTGATCAAACATGGAAGTATTCTCATAATTATATGATAATAATAATTATTATTATTAAGAATTATATGATAATAACCAAATTTTGGTTCTTTGATATTAAGTATTTTGATGATATTGATTCCGCTTATCGATAAAAACTATATATGGATATTATATTAGTATCAATATGAACTCCTTATTTGAACTCTGAAGCATGATAAAAGATTTACAGATTTGTTCCGTATATTAAATTATTTGAGTTTTAAAAAATTAAACCAATAATTTTGTTGATAATATATTTTTATTAGTGAGATAATTGTTATAATTTTTAAATAAAAAATAATATGATGATAGCCAAATTTTGATATGAATTTTATATTAGAGAGATAATTGTTAAATAAAAAATAATATGACGATAGCCAAATTTTGATATGAATTTTATAGAACTACTTCATAAGTTAAATTGTTAGCGATTTAACTGTGCGGATAGGATAGATGTTATATTACAAAACCCTAAATACTATAGAAGTCTTTTTATAGAATTAAATATTAATTATAAAATCTTAACCAATATTGAAATATTAATAATAAAATCCGAATCAATATAGTAATAATCATTATAAAATCCTAAAAATGTATAATAGTAACTATAAAATCCTAACGATATGAAAATCTTTTCATAATTCTATAATGATTATTGTTATTAAATAAAAAATTTATATAACATTGTCCTAATCAATATTGAAATCTTTAATAATAAAATTCTAATCAATACAGAAGTCTTTCATTGTCCTAATGAATATCGAAGTTTTTAATGATAAAATTCTATTTAATATAAAAGTCTTTTGTAGTAGTATAATAATGATTATAAAATCCTAATCAATATGAAAGTGACCAAATTTTGGTACTTTTGGTACCGATGTTCCACCGAAAGGTGGTTTCGCTTATTAATAAAAGGTATTGATTAGATATTTTAAAGGTGCTAAAATAGTAAATTCATGCTAATTCGGGCCAAGAGAAAAAGGTGAGCTTGCAAGTTGCTTGTAAAAAAGCCTATCACTGGGTAGGCTGGACCAAATTTTACTAACTACCAAGTACCAACACAGTAATTTCGACTAACAACTGAAATGGATAAGGTCCATCCGACCATGAATGAAAAACAACAAAAGTACAGACTACAACAGACTATCACAACAGAAGTAGGTGCAAGAAGAAGGATAGCCTGTCCGAATAGTATAAAGGGCAGAATATCTAGAAAGTTTAGCAGATAAGTAAAACCAATTATTGCAAAACACCTCTGTTCTGTTTCCTTTTCCAGTAATCTTTTTTACCCTCACAAAAGTTCTGGCGCTTTAAATTCTAACAGGGTCCCATGTTGTAAAACTTCATAACACATCCACCCACCTCGACCACATACTTGAAGTCTCTCATTCCTCAATCAATCATACATTGTCACCGACAAACATTGCATTCTTACACCTAGTCTGTTCTGTTATGAGTGATGGGCCGGACTTCTAGGTGGTTCCGTTCATTGCTTGGTGGTAAGAGACCGTCCGGGAAGCGTGGGGGGACTGTGGGGAACAATGGCTCAGTGTCTTCAGAGTCTTCGAGTTATCCGCATGGTTTGGATGCGAGTAAGCATGCTATAGTTGTGGCGGCGGCTACTGCTAATGCTGCTGAGGCTGCTCTTGTCGCGGCTCGTGCTGCGGCTGAGGTTGTTAGACTAACGGCCACTTCTGCCACTGGCAGGACTAGAGCTGCTGATAATTATGCTGGAATGGAACGGAGGCGATACTTGGCTGCTGTGATTTTACAGTCTGCTTTTCGAGCTTATCTGGTTAGTGCTAACTAGTTGCTTGTTGAATTTTGTTAATTCACAGATTTAAAGAAATTTTGCACATCATATCTTGGTAATTCTTAATATTGATTGTGAGAGAGAGCTATATTATAAATTTTACCCTTGACATGATAACTAATTGTACACTGTCTAGTGTCTACTGTCACGTCATCAATCGCTGACACATTTGTTGGTTTATTTTTTGGGATCTCTGTCACTCCACTCGTTTCTTTTGTATTATGGTTTTGCAATATCTAGCAAAGTGTTTTTACCTTATCTTCTCTAGATTTATGTCATTTTCTGCTTTTAGTGTTATCATCTGCACTTCTGAGAACTGAAATTTTATTGCTGCGTAGCTGCACATGAGAATTTAATTCTTTGACCATTTGGTGATAGCTTAGATCAAGAACTTCAGTTTTTACTGGGGAATGCACTGCTATTAACCTTGTAATATCTTAAATCTATGATTAGTTTAGGGGATACAAGATGCACAAGTGTGCAGCAATTTAATACACCCACTCTAGCTTGCAGACATGGTAATCTTGATATCTACACCTGCACGGCTGCACCATACACAAGTCATATGGAATTAATGAATATAGGACCCAACCCTCTAATGATATAATTATGACTTATTCTTAATAGTACTAAACCATTCTATTTTCTTCTTTAGGCTTTTCTTATGTTAATGCCTCAGTAGTCTCTGTTCCAGTTACCCATTACTTTCTAAATGCTTTGTGCTCTGATAATTGTAAACTTCACAATGCCCGGACCCGGAGGCCTAATGCTGGCCTGATGTTATTCAATTGGACGGAGTATTATTTTCCGCAGCCTACTAAATTTCTGGGACTCTGTATGATCAATATCCAATTTCAAAATTTCAAAAATTATATCATGGAAACTGTGGTTGTAACTCATGCTGATCTTGTTTTTTGTGGTGGACACTTCAGGCTAGGAGAGCACTTAAGGCGCTTAAAGGATTGGTGAAGTTGCAAGCTCTAGTTAGAGGCCACATTGTTAGAAAACAAAGCACATATATGCTCCAGAGGATGCAGGCAATGGCTCGCATCCAGGCTCGAGCTTGTGCACATCGAGCTTATACATCAGACTCACCACAATCTAGCAACAAATCTTCCCACTCTCAGCCACCTGTATGTATCTGATTATTTGGTATTTAATAATGAATCCCTTCAATCATATTGGCACTTATCGACCACAGTCCTCTGGCCACCTGTTTTCTCACCAACAACTTGTTGATCATTTAACTAATGGTTATGGTATGGTACACCGCAGGACCTTGCATCTCTCAAAGCAATGAACCAACATTCTCGTACACATGGTACTAGACCTAATGGATCGGCTCTTAAGGTATCTATTACGGTTATTGTATATTAAAATTGTATGATGGATCCTGAAACTTGTATATGGAATTTCTGTTCCGTGATAATGCAGAAAAATGTTTCGAAATCCAACACTAAGGACAACATTGGACGAGGGAAGACTTACAACAATAGGCCAAATTGGTTGGACAAGTGGATGGAAGAAAATGCAGGAATTAAACTTAGAGAAATGTCAGCAACAAATGAGTATTGTGATGATGAGAAAAGCGACAAGATCCTAGAAGTGGATACATGGAAGCCTCACATGAATCTTAACCAAAATGACCAAGCCTATCAGAGGTTACAACATGTTTCTGCATGGAATTACAATGAACCTATCTATATACCACTCGATGCTTTATCAGCCCATTCAACAAAATCACAGAGACCAACTCGTAGTCAATCTCCCCTAGAATTTTCCAAAATTAGCTCAGTAAAAGTCAATCATACAGCAGCAGGGATAGCTGAGAACAGTTCAGGAGTGTGCTCAGCTACATCTAGACCTGGAAGTAGTAGTAGTAGAAGAGGACCAACTATCCCTGCTAGGAGCGAGTGCTCGCCAAGCTTTTATAGCAATTACTTATGTCAGCCAAATTACATGACTTACACGGAGTCAGCTCAGGCTAAAATTAGGTCCAGGAGTGCCCCCAGGCAGAGGCTAAACTCGGAGAGGCCTGATGCAGTGAAGAGGTATGTAAATGGATATTGGGATGAGGAGGCCATCTCAGAGAATGGCTGGCCTTTACATGCCAACTTTAGCACTATTGCTTATCCAGGGACTGATAGCTTCGAAAAGTTTGGATATGCTTGAGCCTGTCTCGTGTAGGCTTTTCTTAAGTTTTCAAACTTCTGCCCGAGGTGACACATCTGGTAATTCTTCCACTTATGGTCGTAGATAATTTCGTACGGCAGTGCTGATGAGGTACAGTTCTAATGGTCCAAAGTCATCTTCATCTACCAATTTTTCTATACTTGAAATCAGCATCACAGACAGTATCAGAGGCTATCAGCAAAAATTATTCCAAACCAGGAGTTGTGTGGATAGATTTATATGTCTGATGTTCTTTGTGTCATGTTGTACCTTTAAATCTGTGCTGTTGACAGGGAGAAATGGAATAAAATGTCGTCTCTGTAAAAATGTAAAGGTCGTATTAATTTTTTGATAGCATAAAGACACCCAGATGTGAAATGTTCATTAGCTTTGCATCAGTGTATGGATTTTATGTATGTTTCTATTGTAAAGCTACTTGTTCAGTGCTGTAGATTTCAATATATTGTTAGACGGTGTGCCAAAGAGATAAAAACGATCACAACCCAAAATGTTATAATATAATGATCCTGGTAAAAAAGTCTTTCCCTAACACCTTGAGATTTCAGGAGAACTAATTTCATAACATGATATCGGAACTCATGCCAGCATGATCTTTCCGATACCTTAAAAATTTAGGAGAACTAGTCCCTTAATGCAAAAGCATCATTTCTATATTTCTGCTGTAAAAAACGCATTCACGGACTAGTGTTCGTACGTTTTTGTTTGATACTGTTCTTATGACCCCAACTTCCACAAGACATATCACGTTCTGAAATACAAACAAATATGAGGCATTGGATGCTCTTCCATAATGTCGCTGTTAATTACTTGAAGTGCTTAACACTGTAAATTAACAACTTTAATGATTTGCGAGAGATAATTATCGAGTTATAGGATCTGATTACTGAAGATTCTTATGTTAATACTATTTAGAAGTTCCACCAGGACTTCTATATACTAGCCCTGCAATGATTTCTTTTTTATGGTAATCAACCCTGCAATGGTTTCAAGTGTGAAATAATAATAATAGAATTATAGAAAAAAATTAACTCTAAGAGTAAATTACCTACAACACAAGCTTATTATTCAAACTATGACAAAACTACAATTGAGTACTACAAGAAGAGCTAGCCTAAACTACATAATTGTTACAAGTGTTTTAATACTTGTGTTGGTGATAAAAGTCATTTAGTTGCGTTTACTTCCACTCCAGCTTCTCAAGGAATGCTGCACCAAAATGCAAATTTATATGAAAATTAGTCCTGCAATCACAAGCAGAGGCAAGTCAAATGAATTATACCATAACCAAAATCCCAACACATTCCTCGTATTGTAGCCTAGTTGAAATCCTCTATTTACGTAAAAATGCACGTTGTGACCATGGTCACAACATGCATTTTTAGATTAGAGCCAAGTGTGTTGGAAAAATTTGAAGTGGTACTTACTAGTTGCAGTCAGTGTTGGGATCGATAGTGAAGCCAAGAGAAACGCCACAGAAACCAGGCAAAGTAGCTATTGCAGTTGCGTTAGGATTATAAGAAGTAATCAGACCCATTATGCATCTACAGACAGACTGCCTATTTTCCACAGTGTCAGACAAATTATTAAGACTGGCCATTGCCTGGCAGCAAGGCGTTCCGGGGAAAGGGTCTGGTGCCCCGTACGTCACAAATGACGAGCAAGCTGAGATGAGAGATGTCACGGTGGTGCAGTCTATAGCAATGGTTGCTTGAGCGACCCTCATCGTTATCATCATCAAGATAAATGATGCTGCCACTAATTTCTGACCCTCCATTAGGCTCAACTTATTATTTTATCTTGCTAACTTAGCTTATGTATTCTTTTGTGATTTTTTTTACCAATGAAGTTGTATTCTTATGAATAGAAGTAGGTGGTGTGGTAGGTTCTGAATGAGGAAGGTATGCACTCTTCACAAAAGATGCATGAGGAAGAATTAGCCATGCATGTTGCAGAGGGCAGAGGCTGAGAGGCATTGCCATTACTCGTGTAACCACATTACAAGAGCTGTTTACTTTTACTATCACAATTTGATGGATAGCAAAGTAGTAATATATTTACAGAGAGAACATATTGTTAACGGAGAAAACTGGTAGGTTAACAAAGATGAGGTTCGCGGCGTGGATCAAGATTCTGTTGGCGAGAATGTAGGAGATGGTTGATTGTTTGTTATGAGGGTGGCTGCAATTGTAAGCAAAGGGTTCGAGATCGCTAACTGGAATAGCTCTCAAGAATGATCGATGCCTACAATTTGCCTACGTACCCCTATTTATAGGGGATCAAGCCGTTACGTAGTTCTTTCTCCTAAGAGACCCATGTGGGTTGGGCCTCCCCTTCTAGAATCTTCCTCCCGGAAGGGATCCAATACGATGAGGCCTAGCCTTTTTGGCTTACCCCAAATGCAAGGACACTCTCCTACTCCCTGACAGGGACAACCCGCCAGACTACAGAGATAGGACCTTCCAAGGTGTCTTCTGTTCTATCCTCTACCTCCCAAGGAGGATAACTCCCTAGACTACAAGGTAGGGCCTTCTTAATTCAACAATGAGATCTACTTGTGCTTAAGGGCGTCCCCCTAAGCACAAAGTACCTCTCACTGCCCTTTGAACTTATGATAAAATGAACCTTCCTTGGCAAGTGGGCGCGCCTAAAGATAGGGCGCGCCCTATCTTTTGACAGGGGTACTTTGAGACTGGACTGATGTTGACTTTCCTGGCCCATATAGACGTACTCACGTAGACCCGGTCCAGTTGCTATTCTTCGTAATTTTGCGTATAACAACTACCCCCCAGATCTTGGTGTCATTGAAAATGTCGACGAGATCTTTAAATCTTTCACCTCCTTCCAGCAACTGTCTTTGACCTATCTAGGCGCGCCTCATGTTCATGACCGTTGAAGTCCTTGCTGTATACAGCTATATCCCACAATCGTGTTATTATTATTATTATTATTTTTTTATTCGGGTATAAATACCCGATCTCTTTCATCCTCCTTCATTTTTACTTTCTCAATTTTAAAACCCTCGTCGCCGTCGCACCTTCTTCGAGCTCCACAGCCTTCGTCCGAGCTTCATTCTTCTTTCTGAGACCAGCCCAGAATTCGCCACATCTTAAGGTACACGCCCATGCCTTTATCCTTTTATTTCACCGATCCATTTGTTAGTTCTGAGCATGTGTCCTTTCGTCTTCTTCAGTGTTCTTCAAATGTTGATTGTATGTATATATGTATGTATCATCGTTTGATCTTGTTTCCTAGTATCTTGTTGCTTGAAACATATGTTAGTGATATCTGAAATATGGGATATTGATATTAGGCGCGCTTCATAGGGAAAGCTATGTAGTTTCTCGTCTTTCTAATAGATGCGTGTAATTGAGCCCATATATAACTTGCGTCCCTACGTTCTCTGTGGTTCTCTACTTTCCTAATCATGGCGCGCCCTATCTCAAGGCGCGCCTCTCCCCTCAATGTTATATAGCTGTCTAATACTTCCATACTTCTTTGGGGTCAATCCCTCTGCACATGTTATCTCTTTTCCAGTCTTTTTGTTACATTGTTACTCCTTCTTCCCCTACTTCATCTGCATCTCGGCGCGCCCAGTGATCTCAATCCAATTTTCTTTCTTTTGCAGCTGGCTAATCTGGGCGCGCCATATCTTCCTTCACCTATTCCATTAAGATCCCTTGCTCCTCAATTTCCCGTGGCTATGGCTGAGAGTGGAGCTTCTTCCCCTGAGTTGCAAGAAACCAACCGGGTGGACATTAATGATCTTTTAGACCAAGACGAGCGAGATCTTCGTAGTTCTCTTAAAAAGACTCACGTTGTTAGTTTTGATGAGGATCATCCAGACAACGTTATGGAAGAGGAAGTAGGAGATGAGATTAATGAAAATGATGAAGATTCTGAAGAAGCCGCAGCTGAGGAGGAGGCCAGAACTTTTTATCATGCCATGGAAGAAGAAGACTCATCAAATGAGGCGCGCCCTCCTTCTCCTGTTCCTTCTCCTAACCCCTACGCTCATCCCCGGATATTAGATAGTGAGCTGGATTTCGACTGGGATGAGGAAGAAGGAGTTCGTGAAAGCCTTAAAGCCAAACGACGGAAGAAAGCAGGTAAACTGGCCTGTGTGGGATTATCTTCGACTGCTTCCAAGGCTGAGATTGAATGGTGTCTCAGATATTACGATAAAGGATGCATCTGGGCGCGCCCTCACCCTGGGATGAGACCTCACATTTTTGATTACAACCCCAGACTCCGTATCCCTAGGATGGTCCTTACACCGAAGTTGGTTAAGTTAGGTATCGGCCCTCCTCTTCATCCCTATTTTAAATCAATAATTGAATGGTTTGATATTGCTCCAATCCAGTTGTCTCCTAATGGCTGGAAGCTAGCCATTGCTTTGTATATGTTGTACCAAGATCATAATAACCGTGCCCCTACCATGGAGGACTTGAGCTTTTTCTTTAGATTGGGCACATCCAGCCTAGGCTATTACTATCTAGTAGTTTGGAAAACTCATAATTCTACTGGATGGTCTGAGGGAAAGACAAGCAACGAGAAAAAATGGAAGGAGCCTTTCTTTTATACCTGGCCAGATGAAAGGGTCAGGACCCAATTCAACACTACTCCTAGTAAGTTTTTTAATTAGGCGCGCCTTATCTTTGTAACCTCCTGTATTTTCTATACTTAGATAATTCTTTCATATGTCTAGTTGAGCGAAAACAATCTGTTCTCACGGGGCGCGCCAAAAGAAGGGCAGAAAACATTATTAATCTTCCGTACGAGGCTAAGATTATTAATCATCTTGTTACTACGGAGCGTTTAAAAGAATATGGCTTTCTGAGCAACGCGGTAGGATCAATTTGCTCTTACCAGGACTTCTACGGAGGTCGTCCTATCAAGAGGAAAGCCAAAGAGGTCGAGGAAATCGAGGTTGAGGAAGAGGAAGATTATTCTGATGGTGTTACAGATCAGGGCGCGCCTGATTATGGTTACATCCTTTATCTTGACTTATATATCTGCCTGTACTTTTGTATTCTTTTACTGTTATCCTGCCTATCTAATTGTCTTTATTGCTGCCTTGCTTTAATTTTCGCGTATATACTCACACATACGTACTTGTATCCCGGACTAATCTTTCTTTCATGTATTTTCAGACATGTCTCTTCCAGGTGGATTTGGTTTGAAGACTGGGCGCGCCCAGTCTGGAGGCGCGTCTGGTTCTAAAGCTGTCAATAAAGTGTCTGTGGGCCAATCTATTTCCCAAAGATCCCCTCCAAAAAAGAAGGAACTTGAAAAAAGGAAACCTAATGTTATTAATCTTGAGTCTTCCAAGAGACCTAAAGTGGCGAACCTTACTCCTGAATCTTCATATGAAGCCCCGGTCACTGCTGCAGGTGATTGGTTTGGTCGGATGGCTGACACTTACTTTGGTCCAGGCAGGTTTCACAACTGGCAGCAGCGAAATGGAGAACAAGCGGCTGAAGCATGCAGGCGCGCCGCGGGCGAGCTGTTTTTTCACTTGACTTGCAATCCTTCTGACTCGGAAAAACTTAAAGCGCTCCTGGATACCGCTAATGAGGAAAATGCTGAGTTGAAGAAACAACTGGCGACTGCCACCAAGGACAAAGCTGAATTAGAGAGGTATAAGTCCAGGGCTGAGAAGGATATTCCTCGTTTGAAGCTGGATGCAGACAATCTTAGGACAGAGCTAAACAAAACAACTCAGGAACTTACTGCTGCTAGTGGGCGCGTCCTTTCTCTGGAAACTAAAGTGGAGGACATGGAGAATCAGCTTGCTGTAGCCCATGAAACATTTTTTGCTGAGGGGTTTAGAAGTTATGTGACAGGATTCTTGGCTGTGGATCCAGATTATGACTGGGGAAAGTTCGTCCCATCCACCAGAACCTGGATTGAAGAATTCAAGACAGAGCAGGCCAAGGCTATTGAAGAAAAAAGGATGGAAATCGAGCTTGAAGCTGCATCAGAATCTGCTAAGAGATTCCTGCAGCAACCTTCTCCTCAAGATGGGACGCGCCCAGACGTTGAAGTGAATGATCAGATCCTTCAAATAGAGCAAGTTACTGGTGAGAATGTTAACCAGAACAACCCAGCTTCTGAAACCGTCCTTTCCCAACAGGGTAATCCTGATTCTTCTCAGGATCAAGCATGATTTCATCTGCTTTTGTTATTCCGGATTTTATTTGGGCGCGGGACCCTGTAACCCTGCAAGTTGTTTTAACTTATAATTTTGGTGACATGTTTTTTCTGTCATTTAGGGCGCGCCCTCTCTGTAGGTTCGTTTTCAACTTATTAACTGCCTCTTATCATATATCTTTCCATTGTTCTGTCTGTTCGCTTGTACCTTATTTTTTATGCAAGAGTGCTTCAATATTTCATTCTGTTAAAATACTTACATATGACAGCGTGGCGCGCCGTGTGTCCCGGCGCGCCCTATCTTGAATTCACCGTAGTTTGGTAAACGATGATAGATTTGCTGGTCTATTTCTCCTATGTGTTTGCTTTTGATTTTTCTTTACACTATTAAGATTGGGCGAGCCATGTCTTGTCTGATGTATAAAGTATCAGCTTTCCTATCGACTTGTATTGTTAGAATGTGTCAGAATAGTGAGGAATCGAGTCGACAGAGAATGGGCGCGCCTTAGGATTGGGCGCGCCGCAAATTTGTAAACGGCAGAATTTCCTTCCAAATTGTACTAAAAACATTCCATCTTTTATTGCTCTCAACAATTACAGGTTGTTTCTATTGATAGTATTTTTTTAAGTGCTCAGCATTCCATGCCTTAGAGATGGGCTCTCCCTGCATGTCCTCCAAATAATATGCTCCTCCAAAGATCTCAGCCCGAATGCGGTAGGGTCCTTCCCAATTTGCCCCGAATACTCCGTGACCTGGCACTTTCATCCCTGGCATCATCTTGCGTAACACTAAGTCTCCCACTTTAAACGGTCTAGGCTTGACTCGACTGTTGTAGAACCGGGCTGTCCTTTGTTGGTATGCTGCCAACCTAACCTGCGACTCCCTTCTGACTTCCTCCAACATATCTAGATGTAGCCTCTGATTAACAACATTGTCCTCCTCCTGGAAGTGGTCTCTCCTGAAGGAACCTGCTCCGACCTCTACTGGAACCATTGCCTCGCAGCCATAAGTCAACATGAATGGCGACTCCCCAGTGGTTGTCTTTGGCGTAGTGTTGTATGACCACAGTACCATCGGAAGCTCCTCCGGCCAATCACCTTTCTTCTCCTCTAACTTGGCCTTTAGCGTGTGCTTGATGATCTTGTTGACTGCCTCAGTCTGTCCATTGCTTTGTGGATGGTACACAGCTGCAAAGTTCCTCCTTATATTCAAGTCATCACATAACTTCTTCAATTCTCTGCTATCAAATTGTTTCCCATTATCAGATATCAGTTTGTACGGGATACCAAATCTGCACACGATTGAATTGAATACAAAACTTGTTATCTTCTTAGCAGTAATGGTTGCTAGAGGCGCGGCCTCGACCCATTTTGTAAAGTAATCTACTGCCACTACTGCATACCTGACTCCTCCTTTGGCTTTTGGAAGCTCTCCAATGAGATCTATCCCCCACAAAGCGAATGGCCATGGACTGAGTAACGGAGTCAGACTTGCTGCAGGACGAGATGAATATGTGGCAAATCGCTGGCACTTGTCACATGCTTGCACGAACTTGCTTGCTTCACCCCTCATAGTTGGCCAGTAGTATCCTTGCCTAAGGATCTTCAGTGCAAGTGAACTACCCCCCGAGTGATTGCCGCATATTCCTTCATGCACTTCCCTTAAGATATAATTGCACTCTTCCCCCGCAATGCACTTCAACAGCGGCTGGTTGAACCCTCTCTTGTACAAAACACCATCATATATTACAAATCTCGCTGCTTTGTATCTGAGACTCCTGGCTTCCTTTACACTCTCCGGGAGCTGACCCTCCAGGATGAACTTAAGTATAGGGGTCATCCAGGTATCCACAACTTCGTCCTCGACTTCCATCAGATCTTCCTTGAATCGAGTAACCTTTTGGGCTTCTGACACACTTGGCTTCTCCTGGACACAGAATTGGATAGTTCCTAATAACTTGGTGTCCCTTCTGGAACTGGCTTTGGCTAATGCATCAGCACCTTCATTTTTCTCGCGAGGAACCTTTTCCAAATGTACCTCTTTGAACCTCTTCATTAACTCTTGTGTATGGGTCATGTATAAATTCGTCCTCCATCCTCGAGCTAAGAACCCCCCATTTACCTGGTGGACCACCAACATTGAATCACTATACACAATAAGGTTCCTAGCCCTCATTTCCACAGCTAGGGCTAGACCATTGATCAAAGCCTCATATTCTGCATCGTTGTTGGTTGCTGGGAACCCTAGGTGGATGGCACTCAACAACCGACACCCCCCGGGACTAACCAAAACTATACCAACTCCAGCTCCGTCAGAGTTGACAGCTCCATCGACATGCAAGTTCCACCATGTGTCATCCTCCACCAAAAGACCTTCAATGGGTTCAACAACCGGACTATACGGTACTATTGCCCACTCCTGAGCATCATCCTCAAATTCCAATAAGAAATCAGCCAGGGCTTGGCCTTTGACAGTAGCTCTAGGCTTGTATTCCAAGTCAAACTGTCCTAGCTCAACAGCCCACTTCATGAGTCTTCCCGTTGCTTCTGGCTTATGCATAATCTGACGGAGAGGGTATGAAGTTCTTACCTCAATCTTATGAGCCTGAAAGTACGGACGAAGTTTCCTTGCTGCTAAGATCAAGGAGTATACCAATTTCTCCATGCTTGTGTATCTTGTCTCAGCATCCAACAGCCTTCTGCTAACATAATACACCGGGAATTGCACATCCTTCTCCTCCTTTACAAGAACAGCGCTGATCGAGTATCTTGAAACAGCCAGGTATAAGATCAATGTTTCCCCTTCTACCGGTTTGGCCAAGAGAGGTGGCTTTCCCAATTGTTCCTTTATCTTTTGGAAGGCCTCCTCACACTCTTCTGTCCATACGAACGTCTTTCCGGCTTCCTTAATTGCTTTAAAGAATTCTTTGCATCTGTCTGAGGACTTGGACACAAATCTATTCAATGCCGCTATCCTCCCTGTAAGGCTCTGAACCTGCCTCACATTCTGAGGAGACTTCATATCAAGTAATGCCTTGATTTTTGCAGGATTAGCTTCGATCCCTCGATGATTTACCATGAATCCCAAGAATTTACCAGACTCCACCCCGAACACACACTTCTGAGGGTTTAGCTTCATTCGATATTTCCTGAGTATGTCAAACATTTCGGCTAAATGTTTAATATGATCTTGCGCCTCTTTGGATTTGACCAGCATGTCATCCACGTAAACCTCCATAGTCTTGCCGATCTGCTCCTTAAACATCATGTTTACAAGGCGTTGGTAAGTTGCGCCTGCATTGATTAATCCAAATGGCATCCCTATATAGCAATATAGGCCTCTGTCAGTTATGAATGAAGTGTGCTCCTGATCTGGTTCATGCATAAGTATCTGATTATACCCTGAATAGGCATCCATGAAACTTAACAGAGCGTGTCCTGCTGTGGCATCTACTAACTGATCTATCCTTGGGAGTGGGAAGCTATCCTTTGGGCATGCTTTATTTAAATCAGTGAAATCAACACAGGTTCTCCACTTCCCATTAGGTTTCTTGACAAGGACCGGGTTAGCCAGCCATGTAGGGTAGAACGACTCCTTGATAAGCTTAGCACCCAACAACCGGTCAACCTCTTCCTTTAGTGCTTGGGCCCGTTCTCCACTAACAGGCCTTCTCTTCTGTCTCATCCCTTTCTTTGTAGGGTCAATGTTTAAATGGTGACTCATTACTTCTGGGTCGATCCCTACCATATCAGCATGACACCAAGCAAAAACATCCAAGTTGCTTCTTAAGAAACGGATAAGGCTTGCCTTCAACTCTCCTTTCAGCTTAGACCCTATCTTCAATGTTTTGGCCTCTCTGGCCTCCCCAACCTGGATTTCAACGGTATCTTCAGCTGGACCGGTCTTGGTTGACTCTAGGGGCAGCCTTGGGTCTAGATCAGACTCCTCTTTGGTTCCAGATGTCTCCCCTTTTTCCCATATAGAGCAAGGCTTAAGCTCGGCATCTGAATCTACTTCCATTGGTTCTTTCCCTTTTGATTGCCCGAGATTATCTCCTTCATCAGGAAATTGGACAAAGTAAGTCATATTGACCTCCCCACCAGTGTTGGCAACAAGGGGCTCTTTCAGTGGTCTACTCTTCTTGAAACCTTTAAGAGATTGCAGGTAACACTCTCTGGAGTCATATTGGCATCCCCTTACAACTCCAATCCCTCCAGGTGTTGGGAATTTCATAGACAAATGATATATCGACGTGACCACTCTCATTTCTTTTAATAACGGTCGCCCAATAATGGCGTTGTGTGATGAGTCGTGATCCACAATCATAAAATCCATCACCTGAGTGGATGAGCATGTTCCTTCTCCTAGAGTTACCGGGAGCCGGATTGTTCCTTTTACCTTTACAGCCTCTCCACCAAATCCATAAATATAGACATCCTCAACTTTCATATCCTTATCAGGGAGGCCAAGCTTCTGGTAGGTGCCATAATAAAGAATGTTGACAGAGCTTCCGTTATCAACGAGCACACGATGAACATTCATTGGACCAATACGAAGGGCGATCACCAGGGCATCATTGTGCGGGTGGTGAACCCATCTGGCATCTTCTTCTGAAAAGGTAATGTCAATGGCTTGACCTCTAAAGACCTTAGGCGGTCTAGATGACAAATTATGAATATTAGTAAGGGGCCTACCTTTTGCTTCCTTTGCATATCTCTCCATAGCCCTGGTCCCTTCACCGGCCAAATGTGGCCCTCCAAAGATGACATGAATGCTTCCCTCCTTAACGAACTGGATGTCCTCTTGCTTTCCCCTTTCTTGATCGCCAGTATAGCCAAGCCCCCTTCTGTCCTTGGCTCGAATATCTCGTCGGGACCGGGCTTCTCGTACTATCCATTCATTAAGCTGGCCTTCTTTGATTAGCAACTCGATCTCCTCTTTCAGCTGTCTACATTCATGGGTATCATGCCCGGTTGATTCATGGTACTCACAGTACTTGTCCTTATTCTTGGCTTGCCAAGAATTTAGTGGAGCTGGCCTGCGGAAGAGTCCCTTGTCACGATTAACTTCGAAGATATGATCAATTGGCGCGGCAAGCGGTGTCTAGCGATCTTCCCTTTCTTCATGATCTCGAGGAGGTGTGTAGTTCCTTCTATACATGGTGTTGACCCGATTGGGGCTTCGACGCCTCCCCCTTTGTTCTGGACTCGGAGACCGGTCCCTTCTCTTTTGTCGGGCCTTACCAGGGCTCCTTTCATTCTTTCGACTTTCAGCCAGTGACTGTTCAACATTTTTGTATGCCTCAGCCCTTGCATATAAATCTGCCAGAGACTTGGGATCATTGCCTTGCAAGTGTTTCCAAAAATCAGTTCCTACTCGAAGCCCGGCCACCAAGAAGCTCTTCAATGTCTCATCAGTTGCCCCCCGAACATTGGATGACTCTGCATTGAAACGTTTGAAGTAGGCATGAAGAGTCTCTCCTTCCTTTTGCTTGATATTTGCCAGAGTGGTGACCGGTGGAGCGTACTTGACGGTTGCCTGGAACTGAGTCAAGAACATAGTCTGCATGCTTGTCCAAGAAGTGATGGATGCTGGTTCCAATTTCCGGAACCATTGGTAGGCACTATCTCTGAATGTGGCCGCAAGAAGTCTACACCTGACAGGATCCGGTATCTGGTAGACACCCATCTCCACGTTGAACCTTCCAAGAAACTCTACAGCATCTGAGTTGCCATGAAACTTTAAATCGGAGGTGGTGTTTCTGTAATTGGCTGGCAACGGAGCCTCTATCACTTCAGCAGAGAATGGTGATAGGGCTTGGCTTGAAAGAGACGTTTGGCTTCCGTCGAAATGTGCCAGAAGCTTCCTCAGGCTGTTGACATCAATGGCTCCAATGCCTGGAATGGTCTGAACGTTTGGCTGTGACAGAGTCATTGATGGTAGTGTTCCGGTAGCCATGAGGTCATTTGTCGTGGCGAGAAGATTGGATTGATTAGCGTGAGTCTGAGCAGATGGGGGCGCATTGGCCTGAGATGAGGCTTGAATATGCGGATTGGCATGAGCATTGGCCTGAGACGAGGCTTGAATGTGCGGATCGGCAATGGTCTGATCAAGATTTGTCTAACCATTCATTATTACATATCTTACTACTACCAGAACAAAATATAATATAACTTTTACGATAATTTACAAAGAGGAGACAAGAAAAGAACCTGATGATGAGTCTTTCCGTTGCCCGGAGACGTCGCATGCTCGCGCGTTCCTCCCTGACTCTGCCGTCCTTCAAGCACGATCGGGTCTTGCTCCGATCTTCCTCCCAAACCACGGGGTTCTTGTTCTTGCGATCTGTCATAGCTTCTTGAGTCTGATCCATGCGGAATCTCCTTCCTATGTCCTTCTCGACCTGCGCCTGCCGTTCTTGACCCGGTACTCGCATATTCAGGTCTACTTTCAAGATCTCTGATGAGGGCCAAAAGATCCGCCCTACTGACTCTTCCTCTGTATCTTTCCGCCAGGGCGTTAACATCTCGACTGGCCTCCTCCAGATGTGCGGTCGCTCGTCTATCTTGCGGGGGTCTTCCTCCGTTCCTGGCGCCCTCTCCTCCGGCGGTAGTCTGGCCGCCTGACGCGAATAAGTTTCGTGGAACAATCACAGGCCTTCTATCATCGCGATGGCCTGACTGACTTTCCTCTTCAAAAGGCTGCTTCCCGGAACGATGTGTTCCGGGAACAAGGGACTCCAGTTGAGCGACTCGCTCTCTGAGCGCTTGCTGTTCTCTCGCTTCGTTTCTCAAGTAGTGCAACTCCTTGAGTAACTCCTCGTTGCTTATGAATACCGGCGGCGAGCCGGAGATGGGGCGTCTCATAACGCCAGACTCTCCGTCTGTTATGATGATTGCTCTGTCCTGAGAGGCGTTCCCGACCGGCGTGTTGTCGACGGGAGGGTTATCGCCTATCCCAGATCTAGGATCGGGGGGTTGGTTCCCGCCGGGCGTTGTCTCGCCGTGATTCGACATCTTTCTCCTCGATGGGAAATCTTGAACTATCCCCTCCTTCTAGCGCCAATTTGTTAACGGAGAAAACTGGTAGGTTAACAAAGATGAGGTTCGCGGCGTGGATCAAGATTCTGTTGGCGAGAATGTAGGAGATGGTTGATTGTTTGTTATGAGGGTGGCTGCAATTGTAAGCAAAGGGTTCGAGATCGCTAACTGGAATAGCTCTCAAGAATGATCGATGCCTACAATTTGCCTACGTACCCCTATTTATAGGGGATCAAGCCGTTACGTAGTTCTTTCTCCTAAGAGACCCATGTGGGTTGGGCCTCCCCTTCTAGAATCTTCCTCCCGGAAGGGATCCAATACGATGAGGCCTAGCCTTTTTGGCTTACCCCAAATGCAAGGACACTCTCCTACTCCCTGACAGGGACAACCCGCCAGACTACAGAGATAGGACCTTCCAAGGTGTCTTCTGTTCTATCCTCTACCTCCCAAGGAGGATAACTCCCTAGACTACAAGGTAGGGCCTTCTTAATTCAACAATGAGATCTACTTGTGCTTAAGGGCGTCCCCCTAAGCACAAAGTACCTCTCACTGCCCTTTGAACTTATGATAAAATGAACCTTCCTTGGCAAGTGGGCGCGCCTAAAGATAGGGCGCGCCCTATCTTTTGACAGGGGTACTTTGAGACTGGACTGATGTTGACTTTCCTGGCCCATATAGACGTACTCACGTAGACCCGGTCCAGTTGCTATTCTTCGTAATTTTGCGTATAACACATATAAAATGTCTACACAGGTTCCTCTTTGATCACATAAACAAATTTTGGTAAATCTCTACTTTTTCTGGTAAATAATATATTGCTTTGAAGCTTTTAATTAGGACATGATCTTCTTGTTGTGAAAGGAACCGAAGTACATTCCATTATTCATTCGGCTAGAAGGGAGACCGCCATTTCGAGTGGAGGACTCAGTTTATGTTCACACAATCTTCGTTTCCTTTCCGGAAAGAATGAGCATTACGTGAAAGGAGAGACAAGGTTATATGATGTTGGAGGTGATCATTTCAAACACTTGATGTCAATGAGCTTGGGATAGCTACTCTTTCGAATTAGAGTTGAAAGTCATAATTTATCGAGATGATGGTGTTTTTTTTTTTTGAAACAGAGATGATGGTTATTTAGTGTAGAAATATTATTACGTCTTTAAATTGATAATACCTGAGTATTTGAAATGTATTTTAGTATTTCGTTTAATTTGAGCACCGCTTCTTCATGTTGCAAATTATATGGAGCATATAATATTTTTTAATATTTTAATATTTGACGATCCCCACACCTGAATTCTGTATTCATGTTTCTCCTCATTCACGTTATTCCCTCCCGTATGGCTTATTTACGCACCCGCACGGCCGCACCCATACTTCACAGAGTATAGGACATGCCGCAGGAAACTTACAATGGACACTATCTCATGATTCTCATCTGAGATCAGCTATTCAGCTTAGCTCACAACTAACAGATTATCATTATACACTAAAGTTACAGACATTTTTAGATCGAAGTGTCCAAGAGTTTTGTACAGCCGCAACTAACTTGAGAAAAAAACATGTCTACGAAGACATTATCCCTAAGTGCGATGAAAAACTAATTCCATATCACACAAGTCATACCACTGCTCCACTGTCATCAGGACATCTAATTAGGGATGGCAGAAAAATCCGATCCGAATGGATATCCGACCGTTTCGACCCGAATGGATTTTACCGAACCCGATATTTTGGATTTGGATTTGGATTTGGATTTGATTTTTAGACCCGAACGAGTTTGGATTTGGATTTGGATATTAGGTATTCCGTATCGAAACCCGATCCGAAATCCAAATCCGATCCGAACCCGATCCAAACCCGAAAAAAACCCCGAATAATATATATTATATATTATATATTATATATATTATTTATATTATATATATTTTTTTGGGCAATGATGTATATATCATTTAATATATTATAATTATATACTAATGTACATGTACTAAGTTGTTACTCCCTCCGTCCCATTTTAATTGACACTTATTCCTTTTTGGGACGTCCCAGAAAGAATGAACCTATTAAACTTACTATTTTTGAACACTACTTTTCACTATTACACCCACTACTTTCTTCCACTATCTCTATTCTATAATAATATAAACACTATTACACCCACTACTTTCCTCCACTATCTCAAATCTATTATTAAAATTTTGATGGGTCCCACCACTTTACCAACATCACAGATATCACAGATATCCGAACCGATCCGACCCGTTGCCATCCCTACATCTAATAACAACTTGCAAGAAACAAAATTGGGTGATAGATAATAGATTTGGAAAATGTTATGTAATGGGGGTGTTTGGATGATTGGTGGGAATGGGAATGGGGAATGGGAATGGGAATGGGGAATGAGAATGGAAGGTATGGGAAATGGTAACCCAATTCAAAAGGGAATGAGGTTCCCATTCCAAGCAAAAATTTTACTAATCCAAACACAATGTATGGGTATTAGGTTCCGATTCTCGTTAACCGGGCTCATTAACCATCAACCAAACGCCCCCATAGTTTTACTAAACATATCCTAATTAAGAGAAATAAATTTATTGGTCTAATTAAGATTATTGAAAACGAAAATGGCGCTACCTTGACGATCTGTTCAATTTCTCTCCGAAGCAAAAGTGTTACCTCTGTGGCCTGCCCAATCCTTGCTTGTAACTGAGGCATCACGTTGTTATCTCATTTATGTATTGTGGACAACAGGACCGATTATCGAACCAAAGATGAGCTCCTTTTGACCGACTCCTTGACAAAGAAATGAGTTTTCTGAGTGAGGATCATATTAAACTCTCCTTCACCGCCTAAGGTATCTAGAAAAGTTGTTAACTTAACAAAGTGTTCTCGTTTCCTTCTCTCAACCAATATCTTCAATTTTCGACATGCCCGTGTTATGGTATTGCAGTTTTAAGTTGTAAAAAATGGGAATCAGACTAAATCGGTAACGACACAGTTGGAGATTAATTGAATTTATCGGAGATTAATAGGATGATCAATTGCGCAACCGGAGATTTAATCAGTTCGGCGAGTTACGGAACATGGATTAATTAACCAGAAACTTCACAATCTATTGGTCTGTACGAAAATACAATTTAGAGCTTCAGGTAAAATGTGATTGCTCAGGAAATGTTTGCATATATGTCAGGCTTTTATCTTTTCTTCTATAACTACAGTTACTTTTAAGTGTTTTGGGGTTATATTTATATAATCCTTAATTCTTCAGTGTAGTAGGATCAGTGCAGTTGCGGGGCATACATAAAATTATAAACGGTACTCATGCTAGGAAACTTGTGCCGTTTTAGTTATAACGGATACATATTTTCTTTGTTTTATTTCATTTTTATGATAAAAAGAGTTCCATTGATCTCCGTTACACAAGATCGCTTGATTGCAAATCTAAAGCAAGCACTGCAATCAGCGAAAAAGAAAAGAAAATATTGTAGTATCAAATGCCAAGGAAAGTGTAATTGACCATGTTCTTTCACATTATTTCTTGATCATCCATGTGCTTCCACCTCAGTTTACTGCAAAAAACATATTGTGTAGTGTGTTAGTACAAGAATGAAGCCAGCTAATTATTTTACCATGCTTATTATGACAGTTGAGTTGTTTAGAGCGCTGCAATTCTCAATGTGATCATTTACCTGCACAAGACAGTGGAGGGAGGTTGCAGTGGGTAGGAATCTGAGCAGCAATTCGGAGAGTGTTGCAGTAGCAGTCATGGTCTACGCTCTGCAGGGCTGAACAGCATTCTGGGCTGGGGCTATTGTTGGCACCAGGCACAACAAACGGTGCACATGTGTTCAAGCTGCTAAGTGTACCTGAGCAGTTAGGCCCCTGTGCCTGGACTTGATGATCACTGATTTGGAGGAAAAGTGCAATCATCGCAACTGCAAGCACCATCTTGATTCCAGTGTTCCGAGAAACAACTGACTTTGTGGATGCTCCCATTTCTCGGTAATTTTTGCTAGCTCCCTCTCTGTGTTTACTACCTGATGGTTGATTTACTTCTTGATGATCTATATTCCATGGAATGCAACTTCTATTTATAGTTACAGCTTAAGGTTGTCAAAGGCAAAATAACTAATGGCGCATGACTTATCTATTCCTTGTTTTTGAGTTCAGTAGGTGTTGCATGGAAAACTGCATGCTTTCGAGTAACTGTTATTGATTCATTCCTGATATCATAGAACCCTTGTATCGTGTGAATTCTCTGTTAGCCCTTGTAAGTTGTAACTGGCCAACCTAATTTTAGTTCAGTTTGTACGATGAAATATTCATATTAATCAGCAGGATATTACTCAGCAGGGTATCATTACATTGTTATACTATATCTAAGAGCATCTCCGATGGGAGGCGCCAATGCCATGTGGCATAACATGGACCGGCACTCTCGTTAGCACCCCCACTGGAGATCTTGGGGTGCTATTGGGGTGCCAAGTGAGTTGGCATGGGCACACTTTGGGGTGTCAAAAGTTGGCAACCCATAAAGTAGGGTGCCAACTTCATTTGTGGTCCCAATAATACATAAAATATTGATTTGTGGTCCCAATAATACATAAAATATTATTTTTCTATTAATAAAGTTGGCATCTTGGAGTGCCAACCATTAGAGTGTATTTTGAAAGAAGAGTGCTAAAAATGATTTGAAAGAGTGTGAATATAAGAAATAATATTTTGAGTTATGCGTCAAAATTGGCACCCTTTGAAAGGTGCCAACCATTGGAGATGCTCTAAGCAAAGTTTTATGTTTAGTCTATACAAATCATGAATGTGTAATATATTAGAAACAAAGTTCCACGTGCATGATTTGTATAGACAAAAAATATAAAACTTGGCTCATCAGATAATATAATGATACCCTACTAATTAATATGAATATTTCATTGCACATTTTTAGATGTACCTGTTTTTAACAATAGGTACTAGAGATCAAGAAGCCAGGTTATCTATTTATATTGACTCAAGGATGAAATAAGGAGATGTATTTTTGTTCTGGTGTCTTTGCCTATGTTTAGCATTACTAAATTTGCATTCTGGAATTGGGATTGAAATTTTTTAAATTTAACCATACAACAAAAATGGAACGAATGGCTTATACATGTTGAGAAAACAAACGGCTGTTGTTGAACTAATGTTTCATAAATGGAACTAATGTACATATATGAGAAATTTACAACATCTTTGCTCCTCCTTCTGTACATGCGATCTCCATCTCCTTGAAACCATGAGGCGTCTCGTGATCACGACGCTGACATGGTTTCTTCTTTTTGCAACACTGATGAATGTAGCTGTTGCAAATGATGTCGGCATCAACTGGTCACGAAATTCGCGCCTGAAGTTGCTTCCATCCAATATTGTTGACATGATCTTGTCGAATGGCATCAAGAAGGTGAGGCTTCACAGCTTTGTGGGATCCGTGGCCAGAGCTTTCACAGGCTCTGGTCTGGAAATGACAACCACAGTGGCTAATATTGATATGATCCTGGTAAATAGTAGCCGGAAGGCTCAAGCTTATGTAGCTGAAAATATGACTAAAGCATACACCAGGCTCGATTTAAACGTCAAGTAAGGCTACACAATTCAAATAATCTCCTTAGACAGTTTGATTTTGGTTTAGTTGGGTCGCTGATTTTATGTTGTTATGAAATGTGCAGGACTATAGTGGTGGGAAATGAACCATTCACTATAGTGGATAACATTACTCAAATGTATCAAGACGATGTTGTTAATGCAATTGGATACATTTCAGAAGCTATTCCGAAGCAGCCAAGCCCCATCAACCAAATCAAAGCAACCATGGCTCATGCTCCGGATATTCTTTTATCCACTATTCAGAAACCCTCTGATGCCGATTTCAATGACAATGTCAATGATCGAATGGTAAGGATATTGCGGGTTTTAAATGCATCAGGTGCCCCACTAGCGATCAACATGTACCCACATTTGCATCTTTTGGAGAAGAATTTTCCTCTTGACTTTGGATTCTTTGACAACGACTCACCGTTCACTGTAAAGGATGGAGCAAACACGTACACTAATATATTTGATTTTGTATATGATTCATTCGTGTGGGCGCTAAAGAAAAATGGGTTTGGCAACATGAAGATCATTGTGACACAGATTGGTTGGCCTACTGATGGACACATCTATGCGAATGCGTCGACTGCACAGAGATTTTACAAGGGATTTCTCAAGAAAATGGCCAACGACGAAGGCACTCCGCTTCTCCCTAAGACACGAATTGAGGCCTACATTTACAACCTAAATGACGAGAACATGAGAGACATAGCGTTTCGCGGTCCCAGCATCAGACACTATGGGATTTATGATTTTAAAGGAACGCCCAAGTTTCAAGTGGATCTGACAATGAAGAATACAACAGGTGGGAAACTTGCACCAGCACAAGGCGTTGTTCCAATGCCGAATAGATGGTGCGTTTATAATCCAGATGCAAAGATCAAAGAAGCCAACCGCACGGGTGTGCTTCTCGAACAGTTTCAAATAGCTTGTGATCATAGCGATTGTACGAAATTGATGTACGGAGGGTCGTTAAATAATTTGACATTCGAAGGAAATATCTCTTACGCGTTCAACGACTTCTTCCAAGCAAATAACCAGATGGAGACTGCATGTGATTTCAAAGGTCTGGGAAAAATAACGGTAGACGATCCCTCCCAGACTTATGAGTGTCAATTTCCACTTCAGATTATATCGATGATTTACAGCTGGGGACAAGGAGAGATGGGAAATATATTAGCAGCAAGAGGAGCAAATGCTGTTGTTTCGAAAACGAGTGCTGCAAGCCTGATCAAAGTCTCTGGATTCTCAACTATTGTAGTACCATTGCTCTTATCTGCACTTGTGTTGTAGGACGAGATTTCAATCACTTAGCTGCCGGCTTATTTGTATTGACAATCTAACTTTTGTAAACTACTACAAGCATTGAGTTGTTCGATCTTTGTTTTTGCTACTTTCTCTACTCTTTTGGTGATTTTGTCAACATTTTAACTGGTCTTGTTGACAATCAACAGCTTTTGTGTTGCACATGTTTCTATAGTTATCAAATAGTTATTTATGTTGTAAGGGAAACATATTTTTATTTCATCATTATAATAGAAAGAGCTTCCATTGATCTACGTTACACAAGATGCTTGATTGCAAATCTGAAACAAGCACTGGAATCAGCAAAAAGAAAAGAAAATATTCTAATAAAAATGCAGAGGAAAGTTTAGTTGGCCATGTTCTTTCACATTATTTCTTGATCATTCCTGTGCTTCCTCCTCAGTTTACTGCAGAAAACGTATTGTGTGGTGTGTTAGTACATGATTGAAAATAACTAATTATTTTACCATGCTTATTTTGACAGTTGAGTTGTTTAGAGCGCTGCAATTTTCAGTTTAATCGTTTACCTGTACAAGACAGTGGAGGGAGGTTGCATTGGGTAGGAATCTGAGCAGCAATTCGGAGAGTGTTGCAGTAGCAGTCGTGGTCTACACTATGCAGGGCTGCACAGCATTCTGGGCTGGGGCTATTGTTTGCACCAGGCACAACATATGGTGCACATGTGTTTAAGCTGCCAAGAGTACCTGAGCAGACAGACCCCTGTGCCTGGACTAGATGATCACTGATTTGGAGGAGAAGGGCAATCATTGCAACTGCAAGCACCGTCTTGATTCCAGTGTTCGGAGAAACAACTGACTTTGTGGATGCTCCCATTTCTCTGTAAGTTTGCTAGCTCCTTCTCTGTGTTTACTACTTGATGGTTGATTTACTTCTTGATGATCTATATTCCATGGAATACAGCTTCTATTTATAGTTACAGCTTAAGGTTGTCCAAGGTGAAATAACTAATGGTGCATGACTTATCTATTTCCTGTTTCTGAGTTCAGTAGGTGTTGCATGTAAAACTGCATGCTTTCGAGTAACTGTTAATGGTTCATCCCTAATATCATAGAACCCTTGTATCCTGTGAATTCTTTTAATCACCCATGTTCGTATTGTAATACTGTATTATGAGATTAAGATACAGTAGCAGGCTTGATTAGTTTCCATACATACTACTAAGAAGGAAAATGGAGGCTAATTTGTCCATTTTTACATCATCAAATGAATTTGCCTCATCCAAAGTTGAGAAAAACAAAAAGAAGAAAAAACGAATAGAAATTTATTAAGGTCTTCAAAGAACTGTTACTATTAAACAAATATTTATAATATAAAAAACGGAGAAAAGGCTTTACGAAAAATGTAATTCTGATCCACTTTGATCTTGAATTGGTTAGTTTATCTGTTCATCAGGAACTGCAGGAGCTGTCCAATATCTCTTCACTGCAAAGAGAAGTTTTTCCCTTTCTAGAGGCCCGTCTTCATGGTCCACAATTCGACTTTCCCAGTCCATACCGTCAGCAATTGCCTTCACCTTCACCAAAATATCCACATCATCTCTTACTATTATGCTTCCTTCTGGCCTTAGGATTCTATCCATTTCCAGCACAATATCTTCCATCTCACATCTGTCAGCATTATGAATTTATCACGTTGTAAGTTTTCCATAGTGCCCTTACGTATTGAACTCACTAAAACTTTGGATACGAAATATTAACTTACCTATCCTTGTAGAGGGTAAATACCGAATCAGCATGAAGCAGATCATATGTTCTAGGATAAGTAGACATTGCTTCACACCTAAAACCAAAGAATCAGATGTTATGCCACATTGTAATATTTCGAGCAGTATTAAATGATCAAGTCCATAGGAAGTTCAAAATTACCAGCTTTGGTATGTTCCAATCAATCCACGCTCAAATACAACTCCAAGGGTATTGACATTAGCCTCAACAGGCACTACATTCATAACCCACAATGGTTCTTTTATTAGAGCAGCAGCAAATCCTCCCAAGTGTGCGTTCATGTCTAAAAGATTTCGGTATCTTCCAGCTTGTCCAAGTTGGCTATTCACATTTTTGTAGTAAGCGACTCTCTTTTTCCATAGCTCTCCATCATTCTGGAAAACTTCAGCTGTAACTCCTTTGAGTGTTCCTTGACTTATCCTAGGTGGAATAGCGTTGAGTCTTGCCGGCCACTTTTTTAATCCACCACCTGCTACCTCATCATCTGAGGCCTCAGGCAGAGGAACTAAACAAGTCTCTATACTTGTATACCTGAAAAATATATATATATATATATACACATATATATATAATTGTTTAGTCCCATTACTTAATACTATAAAATGAAGGAGGATCAGCAGGAGTATAGCACGAACCAGGCCTCATCGGGATTCTGAGCTGGACAAAAAGGAGGGTTCTGACTAATCTTCTTGTTGAGTTTGCACTCCATATGGTTCAATGGTTTTTGCCAAATAGCAATATCACCCTTCTCAATAAATTTGTTCCAGCAAAGGCTTTTAGCTACATTCTCGATACCAGTTTGCTCAGCATTCAAGTCCTCCTTTGTTCTCTCCCATCCTTTCCAGTGCTTCTGCCAATTGATTGGAGGGCCAGAAAGAATCCAGTATCCCCCGGGTCTTAGAACTCGATCAACTTCAATCAAGTAAGCACCATCTATTCCGCAAGACAAACAAAAATATGAGATGTCAGGTTAAGTTTGATCATGACCAGGACAACCGAATTATTGCAGCAAGTATACATGAACACCTCAACTGGAATATAACTGAATGTGCAACAAATTTGCTTGTCATAACTGACATTTGTTAAGAAGTAATTGCAAGTGATATCAGGATGCATGGCAAGTAGTGGAGTACCATTTTGGCCCCAAGGAATGAGGCAACGAGAGCAATGAGCAATGTCAAAAGCTCTTGAAGGGTAAGGAAGCCTTGTGGATGACATAACTCCAATCAATGCAGGAACTCCGCGCTCAAGGGCAAATTGGACTTGTGCTTCATGAGTATCTCTGGGTGCAAAGGACAAAGGAAGAATGTCTCTTGACATTAAATAAGCTCCCCAACTTGCAACCTGCAGCCCCATCCACCATTATTAATAAACAGTAAACAAATATCCCTATAAAACTGTGTTGCTATCAGATTTCCATTATGCTCTTGAAGCTGAGCATGCACTGCAACTACTGTTTACATGACGAAAGGGGTTTAGGAATTATAATAATCAATCAAGATTTTCTGTTCAATAACAAGAATACGCTTCAAACACTATATATGTTGTCCGTTGCAACATAATGTTAAAAACGCACTCCTTCTGTCCCACTAAATTGTATACGTCTAAGACAGAGGACTCGGCATGTATTTCAAAACTCTTATGAAATATAATTCCATATATTATTTTCATTTTGTTTCTAAATAAAAATTTAAAATATTTAGCTAGCCATGCAAAAAAATTGTACTAAAATGGGGGATACGGATGGAATATTCACATGCGACAGCAGTACATGTTCTTCACAAGTTGATGACATCCACATTTAGCAAAAAAAAATAAAGCAACAAAAAACTGCTGACATCCTTCCCTTTTTCACAGGTAAAATGAATTTTTGTAGCTATTCAGGAAATACTCCCTCCATTTCAAAATAATAGTCGCTTTGATTTTGTGCACGTATTTTGAGGTGCGAAAAAAACATAGTTCTACACATTATTTTTGAAATTTTCTTTTTCTGAATAAAAGTTTAACATCTTTATTTTTATTTAAAAAAAGAAATTTTCAAAAATAACATGTAGAAGTATGTTTTTTTTACACCTCAAAATACGTGCACAAAGTCAAAGCGACTATTATTTTAGAATGGAGGGAGTAATATTAACTAATTATTATATACTACCAGTTCATATATCCAGGGGAGGGAAGGAGGGAACACAGGAGATTCAACAACTCCAGATCACGTAGACCACTTTACTACTCTGAAATGCTTGTGCATGGAGTCTTGTGAGAAACAACATTAGATCCAAAGCTCCTTGTATTTTACCCTGACACTGTCCCCACAAAGCTCACCACCGCTTGTTTGAGTTGATAACGTAAATACTTAGTACATGTATTATAATACTCCCTCCGTCCCACCAGATTCTTTACAGTTTCCTTTTTGGGATGTCCCATCCAATTCTTTACATTTCAAAACTTACCAAAAATAGTAAATGGGTCCCACCACTTCCCAACTTTTCCTTCCTTTTCACACTACTTTTACACCCTTTTCACACTACTTTTACTCCACTATCTCTCTTTTATACATTAAAAATTGATGGGTCCCACCACTTCACCCACTTTTCCTTCTCTTTTCCACTACTTTATACATATTTCTTAACCTTCGTGCCCAAACCAAACGTAAAGAATTGGCTGGGACGGAGGGAGTATCTTTTTCTTTTGTTAATTTACATGTAATCCCCTTTTACATGTCCTCGTTTGACTTTTGATTAGTCAAATTGACTATATCTTGATTGAAATTTTACATATATCATATAATTCAAAAAATAATAAAAATTATTTCATTAGAAAGTATATTTAGTGTATTTTAATATGCAACTTTCAGATTTTGAAAATAATGAAGAGATAATTTGTAATCTTAAATCAAAATTTGGTCAATTTAACTGGTCAAAAGTCAAATGAGAACATGTAAAAGGGGAGGGATGGAGTATTATACTCTTATAATATCTTTTTCTTTTGTTAATTTACATGTATTATACTCTTATCAAGCGGATAAAATACTCCTACACTGAGATTTACTCCTAAGACCTTGGCCAATAGTTTTCGAGATTTGCATGTAACAATTGAGTGATTTTGAATTCCACACTAGACCGCCTCGATTACTCTGATTTTGACCATTTCCTTATTATGCTAATGCTAGCTAGCTTAGGCTTCTTAAACAATAAATATATTCACATTATCTAACTGCCCAGCCTACTGATTGCGATACTATTAAATTTTTTTAATCAAACAGGTACCAAAAATAAAAACAAAGTAAAAATGGAAACGATTCGAAAATTACCCCACAGCCGGTATCAATGGCGGTTCTGATGGAACCATCTTTGAGATTAATCAACTTGCCAATATCATCGATATAAGCATCCGCTCCATTCGGAAACATGGTCCCACCGCCAGGAAATCTGAACCGTTCACCCTCGAATCTAATCCAGTTCTGTATCGCCTTCTCCACCGTCAATTCCTTGTGGGGAACATTAGCATACCAGGCCAAATCTCTACTCACGGGCCACTTGAAGGGGGCCCTGTAACCAAACGGCGCCGGAACTCTGCATTTTAACAACTCTCTTTTCTCGGGACAATGTCTCTCCCTGTAAATCAGCCTGTCTCGGCTGAACTTGAGCGATCTCTTTTGGTCCTGGCATGGCGTGTACTCGCTCAGCTTAATGTCACAGGCTGGGTATGTTTTTGTCACTTCTTTCGAGACCGGCACGTCTTCGGCTTTGTGGTGCGCGGTGAAGTCGAGAGCGGGGGATTTTATGGTGGTTTCGACGACGGGGTTGCATTGGATGTTTGTGGCTTCGAGATTCGAGGTTGTGGTGGTGGTGGTGGCAGCGCCGTTGTGCTGCCATGCACCGAGGAAGTACGAGGTTATGCAGAGGATGACTACAATGGTGTAGACTTGGGGTTTTTTCCAGAAGGGAACCGGGCGGTTTGGTTTTGTGGTTGGTGTGTAGTAATCTTCCGGGTGCACAACAGGCCCTGCCATGCTCCAACTATTACAAACTTCCCAACCAAGAGTTTTCTTTACGTCTCTCTCGCTCAGTCTCTCTCGTGGTGTGGGGATATATAGGAGAGAGATGCAGGGGACTAGGGGAGGGGTTTGAGATGTGAAGAGACGGGGGACGTCCTGGTCGACTTAAAAAGAGAATATATCTGTCAAGTGGCTCATGTGGATATGAATTAAACTAAAAATGGGATTCAGTAATAAAAAAGGTAGCGAAATCAATTATAGAAATCACTGATTGAGCAGAGTTGGGCCATATTGAGTGTGATGTAAAGGTGGGAAAATAAACTTGGGGAGAAGGAAAGTATTATACCTAATGTGTTGCTTGTGAACTGGTAGTGCAGTACTGTTCGGGAAATGTCCGAATATATTGCTCACTGTACACGTATATTTAGACACAGATACAGTAATTTCCAGCTGCATACCAGGATTATCCTCCTATTTCAGTATCTTTCATAAAAAAGGAAGATTTTCCCCGTATTTTGAGATATAAAAATACTACTATTATTTTTCAGGTATGACTTTAAGAGATTGTCTTACGAAATTTATTCAAGATAAGTCATAAGATACTCAATATTTTATCAGCTTCGTTTTCCATTCTTATTTAACTTTTCATCTTTTGTAAATATTTTTGAGATGATCCTTTTCTATACTGGGTTTTTTTGAGATAATTTGAAAATATTATTAACCTATCAATATACTTATATAAAGGAGAAGCGAGGGGCGTGTAGGGTGTAGGTGGCGCCTCTCACAGCTCTGTTCTATTTTTCTAATTTTCTGAAATTTTTGGATGAAAAATAGCAAAAATTAGAACTACCTTTTTTAGTTTCGGTATGATAGAAGCAAGTTTCAGAATCTGATTTTGTTTCAGATTATTTATGGAATTACTAATTTTCTGGAATTTTTGGATGAAAAATAGCAAAAATTGGAACTACTTTTTTTAGTTTCGGGTATATTAGATAGTTTCAGAATCTGATTTTGTTTCAGATTATTTATGGAATATAGTAGCTTGAAAGTTTTAATCTGATTTTGTTTCGAATTATTTAATTATGAGAAAGAGTAGCACACAAGTCTCTCTGCACCTATAAATACCCCTATAGATTGTAGGTTTTGAATCATATAAATACAACATCCTCTCTCTCAATACCACAACTATATCTCTCTTTGGTGATAGTTCTCTTGCTCGATTTCTAACTCGGTGGTGCTGTTCTTCTACAACGATAAGTGAAGGCTGTTTATACGGTATTAAAAAAATAAAGGTTATTACAAGCAAAGGTAATTATAGACCGTTATGTTGGAGTCGACAAATCCAAACACGGAAAAATGATATAATCTTGGCATAATATTGATGGATGATATCAATAAATTAACTGTTAGTGATGTATGTATGTTGGTTATTCTTTTGTAATATTTATTTTGTTTATCGAACATGTTTGTTGTTAATTTTTATATGATTTACTTTGTATATAGGAAAAAATTATTCATTCATTATCTGTTTGCTCCGTTCAAGCAATTTTTAAGTAAAAGCTGTATATACAGTATTAAAAAATAAAAGTTGTTACAAGTAAGGGTAGTTATACCGCAAGCAAGGGTAGTTATACCGCTGTCTCATGGATTTGAGTTAGATGTTTTTGTGCACAATGAATCCAAAACAATTGGAGGAATGTGACAATATATGAACATGATTACTTTTAAAAAACAAACACAAATAAAATTAAAATCCGTCGTGCTTTAAATTATTAATTACATGTATAAATTTATTTTCATTTTTTTTCACCATGAATTATAGTCCAATTTTGTAATTTTATATATGAGTATTGGTATTACATCAAGATTTTTATAATATAAAATTTATTTTATCCTACAAATATTAATTTTGAAACATTAATATACTTTTTATAGACAGTCACAAAAATATTTTATTCCACACATATTAATATTGAATCATTAATATAATTTGTATAGACCGCCGCAACGCGCGACTTCTCAACTAGTTTATCATATTTGAGTGATTGTTGGAATTTTCAAATTTTAATAAAATATAGGTTGAAGTCGTAAAACAACAAAATTTGTCTATATTTTTCCTCTGTTTTTCAAAAAGTGATGGTATGTCAATTCCTGTTAACATATAATACGTCGTTAATAATACATCATTAAGTATTAAAATATAACTATTTATTATTGTGTAATTGATGATAAACATTTCTTTTAAAAAACAGAGAGAATTGCGTGAGGATTTTGCTATTTTCATAGAAGCTATAAATTTTATCAAGTAAAAATATACTACCAAATAGTATACTAAGGTATCTTTTATAGAGAAAATGGTGAGAAATTGTATTTTGACTAAAATCTACGTATAAACTTAAATATGCAATCCTTACAAATTACAGCTCGAAACCAATTTAAAGTCAACATTATTTTGCTAAAGTCCAAACGTAGTAGTAGCAAGAATAAGAGCATGATCTGAAAAAGCGGAGTATCTGGGTCTGGTAGTAACCGGACATGTGCAAATTAATTGAAAATACAAGATGGTAATCCAAGGAGGCAGCTTAGAAACACCCTTCCCCTTGTAACACAAGATGAACAAATCAATTTTTTAAATAATTAACTAATTTATATTTCCATCTTACAGCCATGATGCTGCTTATAATTTATAGTATTATTATTTTTTTTGTCTTAGATCTATAAAAACTGTTCAATTTCCATTCTAAACTGTGTTGCCGACGACCTTAGCAGCAAGTTGAAGTATTATTATCTTTTCGAGCGATTATTTAAATTACAAAAAATACGTGCTTGCATTTTGTTTCGATTTTTCTGTGTTTCATTCTTAACAATTGCTTGGGGTTAGATCGATTGGAATGTTTACGTATTTTATCCTAAAATTAAAGAACAATGCCCCATAAATGTATAATACTTTATTTCAAGTGTTTCCAAGTCAACTTGAATCAGTGGATCTCCATTATACTCTGTATTTTTAACAAGTCAACCATAATATATGTCTTAAAATTCGATCGTTTTGTTTGAGAAATCAAAATTTGTAAGTTAGAGAGTTCGAACTGTACATTGACTTAAAGGAGTGCACAGAATTAATAGCAATTAAAGGATGCATTTCGGGTTTGAACTGTAAAAATAAACGGTGCGAGTTGAGTTTCCCAAGGTATGGATACAATATCGTTTTTGAATAATATTTAAAGAGTGCGATATGCAATTACATCTTATATATATTAGGCCTCGTTTGTTTACTGTTGAAAGCTGTTGAATGTCCTTTGTCTGACCGATTCTTTTGAATCAGATCATTTGGGCTTCTCTTGCAGTGGGATGAGCGATTCTAAAACATGTTGAATCCCTCGTTCCTCAGATGTTGGCTGATTGATTCATATTTGTGTTATTATTCTGTTAACCCTAAATTATAATCAATTTTTTTTACACCGCGCCTCTGTCCAATCAATTTTTTATTTTATTAAACTTTTTTAGAACTGTTTTACAAGTACTTAAATTTTTTAATTAATTAGATTTGATTCTATGACATGATAATTAGATGGAACTACTAAAATTTATTATATAAAAAACCCTAAAGCCGCCTCTGCCATTCATCCGAGGGGCTTCCATCGGCTTTCACCGGTGGAAAGCCCCAATCTTGCCTTCTTATATTATTATTATTAATTAATCTCTTGTTTTCTTGAATAAGTTCCCAATTTATTTGGGTTTTGTTTGGTCTCTCCTGGTGAGAGTTAGGTTTTTATTTGGATTTTGTGTGTTCATCATGTCCGGGATTACAGATCTGCAGGATTTTCATGGCGCTGATTCAGTGATAAAGGTTTGTATGGTGATACATTTATGGTCGATTGCTCAAAACAACATTGGGAGTATTACAGCATGTACATATCTCTTCAAAAAATCGCTTGGTTGCCTACCGAAGAAGGAAGGATTCAACAGCGATATGATTATGCGTTTGTTCAATTTCGATTATATCTGTAGATGCCGTATGGCTTTTTATTATTGAATTATTTTCCTTTTTCAAAAAAAAATTTTATTATATATATTTTTGTCACTCTCTCTGTCTCATTTAATTTTATACGTTTTTTATTCAACTACTGGACACGCATTTCAATGATTTATAAAATATATTTTCGTAACTTACTTAAGATATTTTTTATTCTGAATAAAAATTTAACATCCAAATTTTAATTCAAAAACAGAAAATCTTAAAGACATACTATCTGGAGGATAGAGGGAGTAATAGGTTTCATTACATGTTATGAAAAAAAAAGTGTTAAATAGTCTCATTTAATCAGATGAGTAAAACAGGAAAAATATTTCATCCAGAAATTAGAAAAAATTCGTTATCCAATAATATTATTCATTCAAAATTCAGATTTCATATTTATTCAGATCGTTCAGATATATTAATCTTTTAAATATAAATATTTCACATTTATCAAATGGCCCCGTAATATAAAGAGTGAATTGCAGCTTGTGTACCCGAACTATCGGGATCTTGCACTTTGTGTACCTGGACTATGGTATCTAGCACTTGGTGTACCTGGACTATGGAGATTCTAGCAAAATGCATGCTACCGTTAAAATTGTGTTAACACCGTTAGTGGTTGGTTTGCTATGCAGTGTACAATGTGAATATAAGCAGATAGTAGAGAGCATTGGAGATAGTAGAGGCTTCACTAAAACACTGGAATCGATCCACTTAATTCAACAAACATTTAAACACGAAACATACTTGGTTAAAAACCACCATCCTAAACCAACAAACAACTAAACATCGACTAAAACATAGATTAGAACATAGATTAAAACATGATAAAAGAGATAACATTTTCATGCCATCTCTGCAGCAAGCATGGATGATAAGGAAGCAGGGGCGTCATGGATGTCACGGAGGCCACCATCAGCAGCAGTGAGCTCGGAGGTTGCAAGGGCTGTTGCAACTGCATTGCAATCTTTAGGAACATGTATGACAACACATGAGTCTCAGTCCTCACTCATGATGCTATTGATCATCTCGACAAGATCAGCTAGCACAAAAGCAGAGTCAATGTTGTTCACTTCATCCACAGCCCTCTTACAATCTGATTCAATGATAACGGAGTGCACATTACCCATCTCCCACGCCATCTTGAGTCCATAAAATATGGACCATAACTCTGCAGCCAAAGGGACAAGCAAACCCATCATCCCTGCATTACCTCTTACCCATTCTCCCCTGTGGTTCCTCATGACAGATGCAACTGAAGCCTTCATCATACCCCTGTCAAAGATCCCCTTGCAGTTCACCTTGCAAACATTAGCAGAAGTTGGCTTGCTCCACCCAGCCATGCTTAGTAAATCAGTAAATAAAAGAGTGTATATAAGATTTTTGCTAGTAAATAAAAGAGTGTGTGAAGAATTAGGCAAGACTATGCTTGTTTATATAGCAGTTTGACCATTAAATTCAGTCTCAACCACCTGATAGGCATTGGCCAAGCACAGTCAAAAGATGTTTACCAAGACTGCAACATTTGTAATTCTCAACACTGGTAGAAGCACTAGCAAATTCAAACAGCAAAAAACAAGAAAAGTGCAGCCAATGACAATAGCACTAGTTGAAAAACAGTGTCATTCATTTGACTATAAATTATGCAGTAGAAACTGTTTACAAAATAGATTGTGTACATAAATAAAGTTTTGTACATGCAAAAATAGTGACATTGTAGTAAGTCACACCCAAAAAATAATGGAATGCACCCTTGCATCCATTACATCTGTTTGCACCCAAAAAAGATCTAAAATATCTCAGTTTCTACTGCATCATTCCCATGACTGATTCACAACCTCCAATGAGGTTTTTTGACAATCTCTGCCTTTCTTGCTGTTGCTTCTGCTTCAATTTGTTTCAAAGTAGTAACATATTGTCCTCTAACCAAAGGGCCATGTGGCTGTATGCCCAATGGTGTGTTATCAACTTTTGATGGCTGAGTAAAAGATGTGAATACCCCCCCTTGATTGTATCCCTGCACATGTGCAATAACTGGAGTAGCTGATGCAGTAGCATTGCTATTGTCTCTGGGAGACATTGTTGGCTCTGCAGTAGCCTTCTTCTGTCCTTTCTTCTTATCAGTTTTTGCCCTTTCTTTGGAGGATTTATCATTTTTCTGAATTTCAAAAACAATTCATAAATTAAAGAATGCAAATAAAGGTTAATTCCTAAAGTAAAGAATTAAATCATAATTTAATAACTTACTTTTGCCAAGCAAGTTCTAGCATTGTGACCCCTTTCCTTACAGTAATTGCAAACAATAATGATCCCTTTCCTTCTCAATTTGGTTGCATCATCTGGAATGTCATTTTTTTGGCTCCTTTTTTTCTTAGGCCTTCCAGGTTGTACCTTAATCAGTGGTGCAAGTGGCCCAGGAATTCCAGTCTTCTCCCAGTATTGCTCACTGGTGATTGGTTCCAGTGTGTGCTGATAACAAGCCAAGTACATATCCTTTGTATATGCTTTATGAATGTAATCATTTAAATTCAAATTCTTCCAATGTATACAAGCACAAGCATGATAACAGGGCAATCCAGTTAGATCATATTTTCTACAGGCACAAGTTTTAGCTTCAAGATCAACAACTATCTCATGTCCTCCACTTGTCATGGTCACTAGATATTTACTTTTACCTGACCATTGCACAACACAGCCACTGCTCTGACTCATGGCCCTTAAAAACAATTTAAACAATCATTAGGACATTGATCTATTACATGACATTAGTACATTGTAAAGAAATCATTATGACCCTTACTTGTTTACTTTCTTCATTGGATTAGGACATAAATGATTTGCTGCATAATTCCTAGCCATCTTGTCTCTTCTACTTTGTATCCTTTTCATTGCACTCTTATGCAACCCCTGTAGAAGTCCAATTATAGGGAGATCCCTATATGCTCTTATGCTATTGTTATATACCTCACAATGGTTATTAACAAACATGTCAGAGAGACATGTTGTCCTAAAAGCTGATCTAGACCACTGTGATGTAGGCTTCTCCAACAACCAGTCATGGCATTTTTTGGACAACTAAGAAAAAATACTCAAAATATCAGTCATATGTATTTACCTGAAAATCAAAGCTCAACTAACTTTTATACCTTTTTAAGCTCAGTCATATGTTTTTGGAACATATAATCTGTAGTAGCTCTGGATGCAAGCCACAATAATGATCTGCAACCAACTCCTTTAAAGTCCTTATACATATTCCTGTACAAATGCATGACACAGAACCTATGCTCTGCATTTGGTACAACAGTGGTAAGGGCATTGATTAATCCCTGCAATGTTACATATAAAGGCATTAATATATGCAATGAAAATGAGAATTTTACAAGCTGAAAATGATTTGTATAAGGACAATCTTACCTTTTGTCTATCTGATATAAATGTCCAACTACCAGAGTTATTAATGTTCACATCCATAGCCACTAATGTCAAAAACCAGTTCCATGTTTCACTGTTTTCAGCTTCAACAACAGCCCAAGAGATGGGGTACATCTCATCATTAGCATCACATCCAACAGCAGTTAATAATTGGCCACCAAAGGGGCCTTTCAAGTGGCAACCATCGAGTCCTATAATAGGTCTACATGCTGTTGTAAAGCCTTTTTTTAAAGGGCCTAAACAAACATATATTCTCTTGAATCTCCTGCCTTGTACTCCAGCTTCTTCATTATCCAGCATTAACTCCACTGTGCTGTCTGGCATTGCCTTCTTCAATGCAGCCATATAATCCCACAATCTTCCATACTGTGCTTCATGATTGCCCCTTATCACCTTCAGAGCCTTGGTTTTTGCCCTACCACATGCATATAAGCTAACCTGACAGCCCCAATCATTTACAACCTTTTTATGGAAGGCACTAAGTGGCCAAGTAGGATTCATCCTAATTTCATTCTCATAGTACTCTGCAATCCATTTAGAGTTCATGAAATTCTGTTTAAAGGTTGGTGGACATCTATGAGTCTTAACAACTGTCTTCACTTGGTAAGTCTTAGTGTCTTGCATTGGACTTGCATATATCCTCCACTTACATCCAACACCTTTACAAATGAATTGTATCCTTTTTCCAAAATTTCAACACTGTTTAATTGCCTTCCTATGCACTATAGCATGCTTCTTCACTGCTGATCTAAGTGCATTGCCACTAGACAATAACATTCCTAACTGGAATTTTGGATCATCCATGTCTGTTTTTTCATTGAAAACAGGATATGTTTTACTCTCCTCATCAGTACTATTTGCAGCCATCCTTTCCTCCTCACTATTGTAGTCATTATCACTAATGTCAGATTGAGGATCCTGAACATGATCATCTACTACAGTGGAATTACTAATGTCATTTGCTTTGTTTTCAGTACATACTTTCCTCTTCTCCCTAGCAGCACAAACCTCATCATCTGCACTATCTATATTGGATGAATCATCATGAAAACTCCCAATTTCAGCTTCACTAACCACTTCTGGTTCTACCACTATCTCAGGCTCTCTATCATATGGTTGTGCCAAATTCTCAAGCAACAACTCCTCTATCTCTTCATCATCTAATCCATCTATGTTAGGAATCTCCAAAAATTCTAGATTAAGATGTTGAGAAGGATTGTACTCTTGGGTCTCTCCTAATTTGGCTCTCACAGCATAAACATAGGCCATTCTAGATGAATCCAATTTTGCACACATAAATAGTACATCTTCATCCTTACTTATCAAGCAACAATCAGTCACATGGGGGATTTGGTAAAATAAATCACAAAATCCTTGAACACCAAAACACTCTTCTAACATGCTGCCCAGTTCTAACATAGACATCTCATCAACATCACAATTATCGACATACCTGTAGCTGCCTCCAATATAAGCTCCAGAACCAGGACTAAACTCACCCCCTCCGTGTAGCTTCACGGTAAAAAGATCACTCCCATCTGCAATACAATGTTTGAAAAGAAACAAACACATTAAAGCTACAAACACAAACACATTAAAGCTCTAAACATAAACACAAACACATTAAAAGCTCTAGCATCATTGAAACCCTAACATTTTTAAATGACTGATCATTGATTTTGGTACTTACGATCGTAATTAGGGCATTCTTTAGGTAGATAAACATCGTTCCAAGACACTGGACGCACAGACCAAGGCATTGTAACAAGTTCTTGAAAGAAAGAAATGATGGTTTTAGGACATGGCTCCCTCTGTTAAATTGCCGCCAAGAAGCTTTGGAGTACAATGCTGGAAAGTACTGAAATACCCTTCACTATGCAGTCTTATTACAAGTTTACCTAACGGTGTTAACACAATTTTAACGGTAGCATGCATTTTGCAAGAATCTCCATAGTCCAGGTACACCAAGTGCTAGATACCATAGTCCAGGTACACAAAGTGCAAGATCCCGATAGTTCGGGTACACAAGCTGCAATTCACTCTAATATAAATAATAAAAGGATTTGCATTTTCTTGAAAAGAGCACCTGGAGTATAAGTATAGCCCATGAGAACAAGCCCAATCTTACGACCATTAAAGTTTCACTCGATAAACTACTTATTATTCATATTTTCTCAAAGCCCGGCCCAATAAAACCTTCAAATCCTCTATAAATGCACGGTCCCCCTGACATTTTACTCTCATAACCCAAACAAATAAAAAGTGTTTGTTCGTCGTCTTGAAGAAGCGAAAAAATGGCTGACGAAGATTTTGAAATGGACGGAGGGTTCGTATTTCACGCCTTGCCAGTTACACTTTCAATAATTTAATAATCTTATCAATCAATTAATTGATCGTGTTAGCTTATTATTTACTCGAAAGATTGAAATTAGGGTTTATGTTGGGTTTTCTATACATTTTGCTTTTCATATGTAAATCTTTAGATATTTGCGTGTTAGCTCAGTGTTGACATTTAGATTGAAAAAGTCAAGCTTTACGTTCGATTTAGTTGATATGGAATGGAATTGAAAATTGTGAGTGAAATTGAAGGGGAGGAGGTGATAGTGAAAAATGAAATGATTGGGATTGTTGTGAAGAGGTTGAGGGAGGAATGTTAACTCGTATGTAGTCGCGCTCAATTTTAAGTTTGTGTGACCGGAATGAAATTTATGAATGATTGAATGTATAGTATTTTTTAGGAATTTGTACAAATTATAAATATTTTAAATTAAGTAGAGCATTTGTATTATCTGGACTGATGCTAATGTAGTTGTATTTTGTGTAGATATGAGGATGAGCCACTGGAGCCAGAGCTTGATGTGAGGAATTTCTTTTCAACTGTCTGAATTTATTGATGGTGTTTATGATATTTGTGTGTTTATTGAAATTGTGAGTGATTAATATATAGGAAGGAGCAGAGGAGGATGTTGACGCAGATGCAAATAAGGAAGATGATGTGGCTGATCCTCTGTTGGCTGACGGTGAAGAGAAACAGGAAGAGGAACCAGCGGAACGGCCTCGGAAAACATCAAAATATATGACAAAGTATGAACGTGCAAGAATCCTAGGGACACGGGCCCTGCAGATAAGGTTCTTATCTTATCAAATTTATTGTTCAAGTATTATGTTTGGTTCAACTTGGTATTTCTGAATGAAATTAACACTTTGTCTTACCAAATCAGCATGAATGCTCCTGTGATGGTTGAGTTGGAGGGTGAAACTGATCCACTTGAGGTAATATAATCCCTTCAAATCGTTTTTGTCTTTTCTCTGTTAAGAGAACTCTACCCTGAACTAGGCTCAAACAACCCACATAGTCACCTTTTTTTAGGTGTAATAGTGTTTCTTTATGTTCTGAGATTAGTTGTTTGTGATCTTATCCTTTATCCGACAAGAGGCTAGGTGTTCTCTTGAAGTAACTGCTATTATGAAACATTAAAATCAATTCATCTTTTTGAGATTACTGTTGAGGCTCGAATCCTAGATCATACTGTTGTAATTTGCCAAAGTATTTGTATTGCATGTTGGAACTTTATGATTGATGCCAACTGTCAGGCCTTTTGTACACAATATCAGTTTATTTTGAACTTTCATTACCCTAAATATCAATCTACTCCTAGAGATCATGTAGCTCAATGCTGAACTCTTTAGTCTTTAGTGATAAGTTTGTTAATATTTACTGTGCATGATGCATTCATTATACTATGCAGCTGGCGTTCATAATTGAACTATTTATTCTTCATAGTGGTAAAACTATGTGTTAGCAGATTTGACTAGTTATAAATTATATATGAAAGCGCATTGTTCTACTGTACTTTGTAATCTCTCCTGTGTAGTGTTATCTTCCAGACCGTATAGATGTAAAGCACGTTATACTGATTATGAGATGCTCTATGTACTTCTGTTCAAAGTGGTCTGTTGGGGTAAAGTTTTTAAGAACACTTCCAGCTTATATTTTTTAGATGACTAAATGATACGTATTTTTATGGGAATACATACAATTTTAATAAACAATAATTTAAATATGGTCAATAACAAAAATTACAATTTACAAACATGCTAAACTTAGAGGCTGACTATAGTCATTAGGAATCTAATTGTAGTGAAAGTGTCAAAGATTCGAATGAAATGTAAAAGTTGTTTTGTAAGTAAATGAAAACTACTCAGGATGTTCCCTACAAGAATATAGATAATTAGCTACAACGTACAAGTACAGTTTTGATGAGTAATAATATAAAAAACTATCATATAATTCTATAATCTCTTGTTCTGCATTAACATACCCTCTAAAAAGGCATGACCCTGTCTAATATGATTGAAATTTTGTTGACAGCCCCTACATCTTCATCTTTAATAAAAATTTCTTTTTAATGAGAGGGAGAGTCCTGTGCCGTACTATCAATGTTGGGAGCAAGTCATCTTTGCAGAATGCAGGACTTTTACAGCATATCTGAAATTCCAATTGTTAATGCTGAAAGGCATTAACACTAAAACAATTTCATGTGAATATTGGGGCTACTTTACTCTATCAACACTTCGGTCACCCATTATAGGGTTTTTGTCGTCCAGCTTCATATATAATCACTTGTCAAGGACCAGTTTCCTATGTGTCTGTGTGTGTGTTTTGCGTGATTAGAAGTACTGAATGAACAGTGATTTAAATGAGCGCTGCCCCACCTCCGACCCAAAAAAGATGGCTAGTGTCTAGACCAGGTAAAACCCACTCTTGTTGGAGAGATTTTAAATCAGGTAAAAATAAAATAGGTTAAATCAAAATCCAACCGGATTTTTGGCTCTTGCACACATCCGCTCAAGGTCTGGCCGTTTAGGGATTTGTAGAATGCTTACCTGATAAATTTTATTAAAATGAAATGTCTCTCACAGAAAGAGGTCATATATTTCAATGATCATATAGGTCAAAATTTGAATAACGATTGAGATTACAATTATTTATATCAAGATGCTTATGTACGGAGACCATTTGGAATCCTAATAAAATGAGTATGATTCATTAGCTAGATTTTGAATAATTATTATAATCATCATCAAATATAAATATATAAGATTATTTATTACTAAGTATTTGTATATAATTTTTGAATAATATGGAATAAGTATAAATTTATTACTCTAGATTCTTGTTCCAGATTACAAAATGTATGAAAAATGTAGTTCATATAGGTTAAAACAATCTGTCTATTACAGAAAGTTGCTGGCATTCTCTTGCTTATATTAGCCTTATTATGTGCTATGTTTTGTTTTAGATTGCAATGAAGGAACTGCGTCAGAGGAAGATACCTTTCACCATCCGTCGTTACCTGCCTGATGGGAGGTATGGATATTGAATAAATTGTTAGTATATTGTGCTTGTCCATTTTATTGCCTCCCACCTAAAACCTATTTTTCCCCACCATCTGTCCAGTTATGAAGACTGGGGCGTCGATGAATTGATTGTGGAAGATTCGTGGAAGAGACAAGTTGGGGGTGATTAGTGTGGAAGTGTTTATGATCCGAATTTGTTGGCATTAACTTTCTAATTATTAGGGACCTTATTGCTATGATGTAAACCTTTAAAGTTTGATCTATGTTGAAGTATTCAGTGTTGTAATTAAATGTGCAACAGAAGTCTCTAGATATGCATGGAGACTTTTCTTCGGTACTATTATGTAGTCCTCCCTGAAACTGAGAAGTAAGTTATGTTCTCTAGTATGTTTAACTTTCCAGGAGAAACTTGTGGTGCTTGCTAAGCGTAATATGATTTGTTTGAGCATGTAATTTTTTTGTTTCACAAGCATTGTATATTTGAGTTCAGTAATATGTGGTTTCTGACATTTCTTGATGCATCTTCCTTTGGGGGTTGGAATATATAGGGGCCGTTTGGGTGAGCTTAAAATAGGTGCTTCTTGTTTAAAATAAAAAAGTGGAGTAGAAGTTAGAAGCAAGTTAAGATTTATAAGTGATTAAAGTGTTTGGGAAATAAGTAGAAGCCCTGAAACAAAAGCTAGCATTCCTAGCTTTTTATAAGTATTTCTTGACTTTTTATACAAACACTATGAAATAAGTGCTTCTAACTTATAAACAGAAGTTCGGCTTTTAAGCTGGAAACAAACACCCCATAGTAGTGAACCATACAAGATGCAGTGCAAGACTGCAAGGCATAAAATCCTATTGTAGTTGAGGGAACTTTCGTTTCATTGATGTAGTACAGACATGAAATGCTTCCATTGCCGTCTGTTGTGGGCCTTCTGGCCAGTGGGGCAGTATTATCATTTGTAGGTTTGTACCTTCTGGCATGACCCCACATCAATATGGGCTATGTACATGGTCCATAGTTTGTCTGCCTGCTTTTATTATATACAGTAGAAAACAATTAACGCTCCTGAATTCTGTAGGTTTTTCCTCTTTGCTAGGTTCAGATTTTTAAAGGAAAAAATTGTACTCACTTGAGGGCCCGAGGCCGAGGTCCGCTTTGTATTATATGTAGTGTCCAGATTTGAGATAAATTTAGTCTCTCCATTAGCGATAATTGTGTCCTCCAGTTAAACGAAAGCAAGCAATGCAAGCTACAGGGTGAAATGGAATTTTACCTGTCTGTTGCGTATGTGCTTGAAACTAAACCTAAAATGGTGAAGTTTCAAGAAACAGTGAGATGTCCTTTGGACCATGTTACTGTGTTGAAAGCTACCTAAAAGGACTAAGAAAAATAGGACTAAATGGCAAATTTCAATTTAACGTTTAAGTGCTTCAAAAAATTTAAGATTTGTGTAGCATATTTTTAGGCAGGAGCAACTTCAACAGGGTAGCTAGGATCCTAAGTTAAAATCCAAGATAATTTGTTTAAAAAAATTGCTCCAGAAACATGCTAGTACTAAAAAAATTTAGATCCATTTTTCATGTCATATTTTTCCATAAATATATTAAGGGGATGCTTGGTTCATGTTTAATGAGTCCGGTTAACGGGAATCCAAACGTTACACCCATACATTGTATACTCCCTCTGTCCCAATGAGACGTCCCACCAATTGTATACATTCCAAAATAGCAACTTTTTATAATATAAAACATCATTACACCCACTACTTTCTTCCACTATCTCTATTTTATAATAGGGTTTGTCTAGTGTGTGTCCATGGGCACATGCTAAGCACAAACATTTATAAGATTGGAGGGTTTTGATTGGTGTGGTTGTTGTAATTGCAGGGGGTTCACCATTATTAAAGAAGGTAAGCCAATAGAAACCCAACAAACTCATAAATTTTGGTGCTTAGTGTGTGCCCTTGGGCACACCACAGAAAAACCGTTTATAATAATATAAACACTATTGCACCCACTACTTCCCTCTACTAACTCAAATCTATTATTAAATATAAACGGGTCCCACCATTATACCCACTTTTCATCCAACTTTACTCATATTTTACCCAATTCCTTGGTCTCCGTGTCCCAACCATTTGTATACAAATGGCCGGGACGGAGGGAGTATGAATTAGCAAAATTTTTGTGTGGAATAAAAACCTCATTTCCTCTTAGGGGGTAAATCATTCCTTCTACACTAAAGGTTATCCTTTCCCGTACCTCTCATTCTCATTCCCGACTGTTCCCACTAATCATTTAAACACCTCCTAAAAATTCACGTCTCTTCCGTTTCACATTATTTTTCTCTCTTTGAGTTTAGGAAGAATTTGAATTTATTAACATAATACTCCTTCTGTCCCAAAATAAGTGTCGTTTTGACTTTCTACACGTAATTTAAGGTGTAAGAAAAACATACTTCTACACATTAGTTTTCAAATTTTCTTCTTTTGAATAAAAATATAGATGTTAAAACTTGAAAAATAATATGTGGAAGTATGATTTTTTTATACCTCAAATTATGTGAGAAAATTCAAAGCGACACTTATTTTAGGACAAAGGGAGTAACTATACGAGAAAAATAGGAATGATTGCTAGAGTGGTCCTATAATATAATACCTCAGAACATCTCCAATGATCTTTTCAAACAAATTCTTGATTCTAAATTTAAAGGCTTGAAAAAATAATGCTCTAGTGAGCTTAGTGACTCTTTAAAAATTCAAAGAGTTTTCTCTCTATCCTCTCTTTTAAAGAGAATTTAAATGTTCTTGACGTATTATCATTTATAATTTCATTCTCTCCTAATTTTATTCACTTTTCTTTCATTCTCTCTCCAACTTTTTGCTCAAATAATACTTTGTAATAAAATATGAATCATAGAACCACTAGGGTTCTGCTGCAGAACCCTAAATTTTAAGTAGATATTTAGGATCTAAATTTAAATACATATTTTTTTGCATCGTAGTGTGTGTTCGGAAGTAATTTCAAAATATAATACATAAATAAGACCTTTTTTTTATGTGCAGTTCTGCTGCAGAACCCTAACTAATACTAGAAATAAGGTAAGGGTTCTCTAATAGTTCTCTCACTCTAATATCATAAGAGCAACTCCAATGGGCTCTCTAAACAAGCTCCTAAGTCCAAATTTTAGGAGCAAATCAAAATCTAGTGCTCCAATGGGCTCCTAGATACTCTTTAAAAATTTAGGAGGTTACTCTCTCTCCTTTCTTTTAAAGAGAATCTAGTAGCTCTTAACTCAATATAATATTATTTTCTTTCCAATCTTCTCTCTCTTTTAGTTAACTTTTTCCTCCCATTTATATAAAATAAATATAAAATGTGAATTAGGAGCTAACTATAAAGAGTAGCATTGGAGTTCTCACGTTTTCCGATGTATTAACTTCCTAGGAGCCACATTTTATATTATTTTTTAAGGAATGATTTAGGAGCACCATTGGAGATGCTCTAATGTTCTTATATTAATAGAATTTTATATAATAATGTCACTTTGAAAAAACTACCATGAGTAGTGTTGGAGTTTCTCTGAACCATAGAAACTCGTCTACAGTAGCAGTGTTCTAAAAATCGCCGAGTCGGCCGAGTACTCATCCCGAGTACTCATTTTTTACCCCTCATCCGATCTGAGTTCCGAGTAATCGGGTTCAAAACCGATTTATTAAAAAATCGGTCAAAACTCAGTTTGACTCCGAGTACTCGAGGTCAAATCCGAGTTTGACTTATCAATTTTTTTATTGTTTTATTTGAAAATTATTTCAAAAGAGACTAAACGTAAATTTATATATGTTTTGTTCTTTTTTTGCAAAGTATTGACATTAATTAGACAGTATATGTGTTTTATCATTAAAACTTGCAAATTATTATTATGTCAAAAACTATCAAACAAGTAACTTTTATTTGAACTTCATTATTCCAGGTGTGTTATTAAAATATTAATATTATTAGATAATTTTATTATTAATCAGTATATAACAATATATGAGAGAAAAAATTAATTAAAAAAATACCCGATTAGTTATCCGATAACACATTCCGAATACTCTCCTGAGTTTCGAGTACTCATTTTTCCGGAAACAAACTGAATTGGACCGAGTTCCGATTTTTACAACCTTGACAGATAGTGTGAAGACGTGATTTGTGTTGTATGCGTTAACATTAATCTGGAAGTTGCATTTGACAAACTCATTTGACTCTCTAGCTTAAAATTCAAGAAGTGGGGTTAATCTGTTATAAAAGACGTGCTTCATGTGAGTATTGAGTACCATTCTCAATGATTTATCAACTTGTTCCAATTATTTGGGCGTGGTCTACATCTCTTAACCGTAGGCATGACAGTGCATTCTACAGTTCATTCATTATACTCCCTCCGTCCCGGTCAATAGTATACATTGGGGGACGGGGGCGCGGCACGGACTTTAATGCTTCAATATAGTATAGTTCTGTAAATTATTTTTAAGATTTTCTTTTTTTGTATAAAAATATAACATTTATAATTTTATACAAAAAAAGAAAATCTTAAAAATAAGTTGTAGAACTATGTTTTATAAGAGCCTTAAAAAGCGTGTCGAGCAGTGAAAAAGAAACGTATACAATTGACTGGACGGAGGGAGTATATCAACCAGCATAATAACCCGTGCAAGGCACGGGCCATTTGCTAGAATTCTTTTATGCATTATATAATTATAATATATAATATTCTTGATCATTTTCTTATTGATAAATATTATGCAGTGTTTCATGTATATTTAAATAATTATTTATTAATATACATGATTTTCATATAAGACATTACCCACTTACACGATATTTTAATATAGCTCATCAAACAAATTATATAATTTCATGCTTGTGTCATGTAATTTGTATTTGCTGAGTGAGTATAAGTATGACAGTCGCTATACATTTAAAAGAAAAAAACTCAGATTGATCCGGCTCGTATGTTAACAAATTGTATAACACATGTTGAATGCATAACTGAAAATAATTTTGAGTTTTGGTTGAATAAGTTATAAGTAATACTAGCTTATAACCCGTGCAATGCACGGGCGGTTAATATATTTGTTATTTTATCGTATATATTATAAATTTAATTAATTTTATAATATGTTTTAGTTAAAAAATTAAATACTATATTACTCGATGTTATTGAGAATATTGAGTTTTTTTAGTTAGAAAATATAAAAAGATAATATTTTAGTTAAAAGGAACAATTGGTTATATAAATAGACCCGTATCTCGGCCCACATATCGACCGACTGACCAAACTTTTAATGTTTCGGTATTATTGTGAGGTCAATAGAGTATTTAAAAATATTTTAATCTTAGTTGAAAAATATTATCCATAATTTATTTATAATTATATATAATAATGTTATCTTTTTATATTATGTTGCCCGTATTATTTTAGAAGATCAGCGTTTTAGTTTGAAAACCTAAAAAGATGATGTGTTTTAGTTAAAAAATGTAATTGATATGTTGCTCGGTGTTAATTTAGAAGATTGAGTTGTTTTGGTTAGAACATATTGAAAAGATAATATGTTTGGGTTAAAAAGGATAATTGATTGTATAGATAGGCCCATAATTCGGCCCAAGTACTGACCGACCAAACTTTTAATGTTTATTATAATTTAAAGAGGCGCATGAAACCAAATACCGACCCATCGTACTAATCTAAATTTAATGTTTCGGTTTAATAGATGATAAAAATATACTATAACATGTTATAAATTCAAGAGCTCCGTGAGTCGAATACCAACCGATTCACCAAACTCAACTAAGTGACCTACCAAGTGAACTTTTTATTCTTGACTTTAATAGTGTAATAATATATAGTATATGATAGATTTGTAATATTTCTTTTAATGTAAAATCATTAGAGTATTTAAAAATAATGTTATTAATGTAGTTCGGTTGAATAATATCACATGTTATTTATTAATAATTATATTTAATGATATTATATTTTTATATATATGGCGCCCATGTTAATTGTAAAAACTCGGTTTTTTTAGTTAGAAAATCTAAAAAAGATAATGCGTTTTGGTTAAAAAGGCAATTACTATGTTGCCCGATATTATTTTAGAAGATCGAGTTTTTTTAGCTAAAAAATATATAAAAAATAATTTATTTTAGTTAAAAAGAATAATTGGTTATATATATAGAATTATAGATAGACCCGTAATTCGGCCCAAGTACCAACCGCCCGACCAATATAATAATACTCCTTCTATTTTTTATTATTTGACGTTTAGACTTTTGGCACACATCTTTACGTATAAATATGTCGCCCATGTCTGTATTAATTGTAAAAGATTAATTTTTAGTTGGAAGATTTATAAAAGATAATATATTTTAGTTAAAAAAAGTAATTACCATGTTTCTCGTGTTATTTTAGAAGATTGAGTTTTTTAGTCAGAAATATAAAAAAAGTAATATATTTCAATTAAAAGGATTAATTGGTTATATAGATAAGTCCGTACTTTGGCCCAAATTAAAAAAAATAATTGATTATATAGATAGGCTCAGAATAATTGGTTATATAGATAGGCTCGTATTTTGGCCCAAGTACTGACCTACCAAACTTTTATAATATGTTATGAATTAGAGAGGTTCGGGGGTCGAATATCAACCGACTCGCCAAACTCGACCGACCGACCAACTGAACTTTTCCTATTTCGACTTTAGTGATATAATAATATAGGTATAATATAGATTTATAATATTACTTTTAAAGTGAGTAATGTTAATGTATTTTAATTGAAAAATATCACCGGTTATTTATTAACAATCATATATAATAATATTATAATTTTATGTATGTGTCGCCCGTGTTAATTGTAGAAGATCTGTCTTTTTATGTTAGAAAATCTAAAAAAGATAATGTGTTTTAGTTAGAAAGGTAATTACTATGTTTCTCTATGTTATTTTAGAAGATTAAGTTATTTTAGCTAGAAAATATAAAAAAGATAATTTATATTAGTTAAAAAGAATAATTTGTTATATATTATAATTATAATCATTTAAAAACAAAAAAATAAACAGGAAAAGGTTGCCTCAATCCGAAAGAAACCGGAGGAAGTAGTTGCGTAGTAAAAACCAAACACAGCCTAAAAAGTGTAATTTACAGAGAGCAAAGCGAAGCTATTTGCAAGGTCATGTATTTGTTTTATGTTTGGACTTCTTTGTATATTTGGACTTGTCTATATTTTAAAGCCCACTAATTATAAAAATTCGTGTAAAAGCCCGCGTACCGACCGACCAAACTTTTAATGTTTCAGCTTTAATAGTATAGTATAGATGTTATTTTATTACTCAAGTCAATAGTATTTTACAATTACCCTACTCAATTTAAAACAATAAATAATACATAGCTAAAGTCGTAAATACTTGCAAGCACAATATATACACTACCGTTAATGTAAGTTGATTTAAATGAAAATTAGTTTTTGAGATTAAAAGTCTAGGTTGACATTAAATCAATGTCAATATCATAATCTATTAGTAACTAAAGCTGACCCGATGTTCATAGGTTTTTATCTATTAAACAAATTCTCGATTTTGTAAGATGTTAGCTAATTGTCAATGTTATAATTCACAAATTAAAATTGGCCAAATCCGCCTTAGTCATTAACACATTAAAAACCTAGATTGAATTCATTATTCTCACTTTCACAAAAGACTTTTATTTTTTTTAGTATATCAATGAATATGAATACAACATCAGCATTGAATCTTTTATAATTAGTGAATATGGAGTCATATGTCCGTGTGTGTATGTAAATTATTGTTTGTTATATTTTTATATTCTAAATATTTTATTTATGTATATATGTTTTTTATTTTGAAAAAGAAAAATAATTCAATAATGAAAAGTCATACGGCATCTACAGATAGAGTCGAAATTGAACAAACGCAGAATCATATCGCTGTTGAATCCTTCCTTCTTCGGTAGGCAACCAAGCGATTTTTTGAAGAGATATGTACATGCTGTAATACTCCCAATGTTGTTTTGAGCAATCGACCATAAATGCGTCACCATACAAACCTTTATTACTGAATCAGTATCATGAAAATCCCGCAGATCTGTAATCCCGGACATGATGAACACACAAAACCCAAACAAAAACCAAACTCTCACAGAAGGAGAGACCAAACAAAACCTAAATAAATTGGGAACTTCCGAAGAAAACAAGAAATTAATTAATAGTAAGAAAAGAAGACAAGATTGAGGCTTTCCACCGGTGAAAGCCGATGAAAACCCCTCAGATAAAAGAGACGACGGCTACTTCAAGGTGAGAGAAATTTAGGATTTTTGAGAGGAGAGTATTGTTGAATTTCATTAACATTTACCGAGCTAATTGATTACTCAAATAACATACATTTATATTATTCAAATATTATATTTGTTTAAATATAAATAACAATTATTTATATATTGTAGTTGTAGTACTGGTCGACAGTTAATATCTATTTTTACACAATCGAGCATCAATCATGACTGTGACATAAAAATAATTTATATATTATAAAGACTAATAATTGACATTCACAATTTTTTTTAAGAATTTCAAGAAACATCTGTACCAATATTATCATTCAAATCGTTTTCAATCTTTTTTTCATCTATTATTTTAATTTTTTAATAATATTTTTCTTTTATGCTATTTAAAGTAAAAGTTTATAATAACCCGTGCAAGGCACGGGCCATTTGCTAGAATTCTTTTATGCATTATATAATTATAATATATAATATTCTTGATCATTTTCTTATTGATAAATATTATGTAGTGTTTCAGGTATATTTAAATAATTATTTATTAATATACATGATTTTCATATAAGACATTACCCACTTACACGATATTTTTAATATAGCTCATCAAACAAATTATATAATTTCATGCTTGTGTCATGTAATTTGTATTTGCTGAGTGAGTATAAGTATGACAGTCGCTATACATTTAAAAGAAAAAAACTCAGATTGATCCGGCTCGTATGTTAACAAATTGTAAACTAAAAATTAACACATGTTGAATGCATAACTGAAATAATTTTGAGTTTTGGTTAAATAAGTTATAAGTAATATGTTATTTTATTACTCAAGTCAATAGTAATTTACAATTACCCTACTCAATTTAAAACAATAAATAATACATAGCTAAAGTCGTAAATACTTGCAAGCACAATATATACACTACCGTTAATGTAAGTTGATTTAAATGAAAATTAGTTTTTGAGATTAAAAGTCTAGGTTGACATTAAATCAATGTCAATGTCATAATCTATTAGTAACTAAAGCTGACCCGATGTTCATAGGTTTTTATCTATTAAACAAATTCTCGATTTTGTAAGATGTTAGCTAATTGTCAATGTTATAATTCACAAATTAAAATTGGCCAAATCCGTCTTAGTCATTAAAACATTAAAAACCTAGATTGAATTCATTATTCTCACTTTCACAAAAAACTTTTATTTTTTTTTAGTATATCAATGAATATGAATACAACATCAGCATTGAATCTTTTATAATTAGTGAATATGGAGTCATATGTCCGTGTGTGTATGTAAATTATTGTTTGTTATATTTTTATATGCTAAATATCTTATTTATGTATATATGTTTTTTTTTTTGAAAAAGGAAAATAATTCAATAATGAAAAATCATACGGCATCTACAGATAGAGTCGAAATTGAACAAACGCAGAATCATATCGCTGTTGAATCCTTCCTTCTTCGGTAGGCAACCAAGCGATTTTTTGAAGAGATATGTACATGCTGTAATACTCCCAATATTGTTTTGAGCAATCGACCATAAATGCGTCACCATACAAACCTTTGTTACTGAATAAGTATCATGAAAATCCCGCAGATCTGTAATCCCGGACATGATGAACACACAAAACCCAAACAAAAACCAAACTCTCACAGAAGGAGAGACCAAACAAAACCTAAATAAATTGGGAACTTATCGAAGAAAACAAGAAATTAATTAATAGTAAGAAAATAAGACAAGATTGAGGCTTTCCACCGGTGAAAGCCGATGAAAACCCCTCAGATAAAAGAGACGACGGCTACTTCAAGGTGAGAGAAATTTAGGATTTTTGAGAGGAGAGTATTGTTGAATTTCATTAACATTTACCGAGCCAATTGATTAATCAAATAACATGCATTTATATTATTCAAATATTATATTTGTTTAAATATAAATAACAATTATTTATATATTGTAGTTGTAGTACTGATCGACAGTTAATATCTATTTTTACACAATCGAGCATCAATCATGAATGCGACATAAAAATAATTTATATATTATAAAGACTAATAATTGACATTCACAATTTTTTTTAAAAATTTCAAGAAACATATGTACCAATATTATCATTCAAATCGTTTTCAATCTTTTTTTCATCCATTATTTTAATTTTTTTTATAATAATTTGGTAACATTGTATATTATTTTCCCCAAATTAAATAATTATTAATTCAACAGAATTTAATAAATAATAGTTGAACTTGTTAATCATTTCAAATTATTGATCAATATAAACTTTTACTTTAAATAGCATAAAAGAAAAATAGGGATCACTTTCTTACAAATTAACCATCATCATAAAGTATAATAAATAATATTTTTTATTTAAAGTAAATTTGAAAGCTAAATCGATTTAGCATATCCTCGTCATAGTTTTAACGGATCTTGTGATAACTTATACTACTATCAAATTTCACATATACTAAAAATAGGGTCAACTGCCAAAATAATATATTACCCATTACCTTGATTTTATAAAGATCTCAAACACATTAATCTTTCTCGTCGAGCTCGTATCAGGAATATGCTAAATCTGGACATTGATGATGTATTTTCAGCTGGGTCATATAGTTGAATTTTTGAGTTTTTTTGAAAAATGGGTCAACTTTTGATTTTGAATTCAAGATAAACTCAAATACAATTGATTGATAAAAGAAATTCTTCCAAGGAAGGAAGACAAAAGAACTATTCCAAAAAAAATAAAAATACAATTGATTGTTCATGAGCGAGAGTATTTTCTGGGAAGGAATTGTTTGGGAAGCATCGACTTAGGGACAAAATTGTCTTTCACATCTATTAAAATGTCTCATCAATTATACTGTATGTCTTAAGGATTTAAGAGTATCATCAATTTTATCCCCCTGTTCTGTTATTATATATAGAAGAGATTAATAATAATGATTATTATGTGATATGGATGGATGCTGGTATAGATATGAGGAAGGCATGAATTATTTTCGGGTGGGGATAGAATCCCAGTAGGAAATCAGCCGCAACAACTGTAAACTATATAATATTGTTGATGAGACCCGGGTATTCAATATTTTTATGCTCCCTCTATTTTTTTTTTAATAACTTTTATCAGTTTTCTTAAACTTCACGAGTCCGAATACAATATATTAAATGATTATCTCCGTAACAATCTTTATCTTTATTTATGTTTTTCTATGTTTATCATTAGTACTAAACATTATATTTATTATAAAAATATAAATATGAAAAAGAAAGAAAAGAGTTTGAAAAGATAATAGTTTAAGAATAATTGTTATTTGAAAATATATTTTCAAATTATACCTATAACTTATAGTAAGATGGTTCTTTAATAAATATCAAATGTGTATGCATTATTAAGAAAGAGATACTAAACTTAAAAAACAAATATTGAAAATTACTCATGCGGTACACAATATATTTATTACTCCATCCGTCGTATTATTTATGTTATAGCCAAATTTGGCTAGGTCCTTGTTGGGCCAAGTATGTACTGAGTTTAACTAAGTAAGACATGAATTGGGCTAAGAGTCCTATATAAAGGAAGGACGCGTCCTCCTGCTTATAAAGGGAGGACGCGACCGACCCTTGAAGAGACTAGTCTGAACGGAAGGGCGCAGCCCTCCGTGACGCGACTGATCCGCCGATGTTGCGTATCTTAATGAAGAGGACGCGTCCTCCGCGTCGGAAGGAGGGATGTGTCCTCCAGGTCACACGTGTCCCATGAAGAGGACGCGTCCTCCTGCTTATAAGGGGAGGATGCGATCGACCCTTGGTGTTGCGTGAAGAGGAGGCGTCCTCCTGCTTATAAAGGGAGGATGCGACCGACCCTTGGTGTTGCTTGAAAAGGACGCGTCCTCCGAGTCACAAGGAGGGACGCCTTACTTGAGAGTGTTGATGGAGAGACGCGACCGACCTCCGTCCACCCACGTCCTGTAATATGTGGAGGAGGGCACGCCCTCTTCGGAGGTGACCGAGGGGCGCGTCCCTTGTAAGAAGTTGACAATGAGATGAAGACCAAGGGCGTGCCTTTAACGGGGTGTCCTCGCCTCCCCGGGGGCGCGACCTCATGTTAAAGAAGGACCTGTCTGATGTGTTGTAAGAAGGCTCTTCTTATGGGAGAGTGTACATTCGCTGAGACAACCCTTCCGAGGGAGACGAAGACCGTCCCTCCGGGGATAGGAAGACCTACCCCTCCGGGGGGATATGACGACCCCTCCGGGGGATACGACGACTCTTCCGAGGTGTTGTAGCCGTTTTTGTATATCATGTGGAGGGGAGGACGCGCCCTCCCCAGACATGGCCCGGGAGGTGCTGTCTCTTGTCCAGTAAGGAGGATTGAAGACAAGATAAGGGAAGGACGCGCCCTCCCCAGACATGGCCCGGGAGGTGCGGTCTCTTGTCCAGTAAACAGGGATGAAGACGGGAATTGGGAAGGACACGTCCTCCCTATCAGGGCGCGTCCTTTGACTCAGAAGAGGCATAGTTATGAAATACATGATGAAAGAAAGAGTATGAGTGAGTCTCCGTGACGACCCTTCCGAGGGATATGAAGACTAGTTACCAAGCTCATTTGGTAGTTATCAGGCTCATCTGATAGTTCCCGGGCTCATGCGGGCATGATCTACAATCCTCAATCCTGCTATCTGCCGAGTTAACCCTCGTGTGGGGGCTTGAGGTGATCATGGCTCTTGAAGGCCCTCCGGGGTAACACGAAGGCCGATCATATGTCTGGATCCTGTATTCTGGTGAGTTAGCCCTCATCGGGGGATTGAGACGATCGTGTAATTTGGCTCCTTGTCTACCTTGTTTGAAGATGAAGACCTCACCGAGAGGTGAGGACGTGTCCCTGCACCTCGAGGGGTTAGTCATGGCTCCCCCAGATAACTTCTCCATAAGAGTCGTGGACTCGTGGTAGATGCTATCTCTCGTAGTGGAGATATCGTTGAATCCGTGATCTATTTGGATTAGGAGTCTGAGGTAGTCATACTCAAGACTAATTCTAACAGGAGTAGGATTCTCCAAGATGGGCCTTCGGCCTATCTCCGACCTTATTGCCAAGAGGCCTAGTCCTGATCAAACTAGGACTCCTGGTTCCATAGAACTACGTATGGCTTGATCCCCTATAAATATAGGGGTACGTAGGCACATTGGGGGATCATGAGTTGAGAGCACGTGAGACCAACTCAAAACCCTAATCTCAGCCACCCCCTAAAACAAACAACCACCACTCTCCGGCGACCAAAACCACCGTCACGGATCTTGATTCCGGCCGTGAACCTCATCTTTGTTGATTACCAAATTCCTTTATCAACAATTTATATTGAGGGACGGGAATTAGGTACGTATATTAACTCCGGCCCCGCTTTACAATCCAGTTCTGGAGATCCTTAATTGAAACCTAAATTGCTTCGGAAGTGAGAAGTGAGTGATAGTAAGGAGTCATTTGTTAACCTAAATGAAACTAAAATGCTGGACGATATATGTATTTTCATTAAGACTGTTTGTTTACAATTATTCTTGAAGCTGAACGACACCAAAACTAGCTGGACGACTCATCCTACAAAATTGAGGCTCTGTGGTCCAGAAATTGCCGGTGCCTTCACTCTAGTGTCTGCGCATAATTTCTAATATAAGTATAGTTATACTATTCTTAACCCTCTTTAATTTATTTATCTCTTATTTAATTTTATTTTTATGATCATGTAGAAAGTTAGTAACATAAGACAAGCCTTAACTTGAATTATAATTTTTTATAAAATTCTATTATACAATATTTGGATCGTTAACATGTATTTTTTATATTAATAATAAATAAATTTTGTACGTTTTTGCTAAATGCTCATGTTCATTTTATGTATTTTAAGCTTTATAATCTATGATATTTTGCTATAAATATAGTTTATAGTCTTTATTTACATATTGTAAAATATTTTGGTTATATTATTCATTATAAATTTTATTTAGATTTTTTATTCATTCAGAAATTTTATTCTGATTTAACAAATGACAGAAAAATATATTCGTCCAGAAATTTTACTCCTTCAGATTTTTTACTCATCCAGAAATTTGATTCAGATTTAACAAATGATCCCTAAGTCTCCTGAGGGTGAGAAAGTTGAGAAAGATGTGCGGGAGCGATTGCGAGAGATGTGCGAAAGAGGGTGGTGAGAGAGAGGGATTCGAAAAAGGGTAGAGTGAGTTGTGAGAGATTGAGAGCTATGAATACTTTTATTTAACCTGCTCCAATGAAAATATTTGTATTTTGTCGTAATCCGCCTTTAGTAATTTATGTCCCGTCTATTTGTATTAAGTTTGGTTACATTTTTCATATGGAGCAACGGCTACACGGAATTTAGCATAGCCTTAAATATGAAATCTTGTGTACAGTGATATTTATTTATATTAATGATAACGATAAAAAACAGTGTAGCCATAGATCCACTGAAAAAAGTGTTGTTGAATCCAATATATGGTGTAGTGAGTTATAGAATTATAATTAACCGGAGTCTTAAAATACAATGAAAAAACATATAAATATATAAACAGAAAAGAGCGTAAAGTAGTGAAACCCACTGACAGCATATATATAAAATAAGTATAATACAATAAAATAGTGAACGTAATTAGTTTTTATATCATAAAATTTTACTATTTTGGAAAGTTTTGAAATATAAATATAAAAAATTGTCTAAATTAATATTCATCAATTATTTGAAACGTATTTTATTAAAATAATTGATAATTATACATACATTTGAGTTAGATTTTAAGAAATCCGACATATTAATCAAATAACTGATATTCATATATAGAGTTGAGTTGATTAGTTCGGACAGATCTCATATATTACCGATTCGAAAAATTAGATTATATAAAGATAAATTCTAAGATATTCGAACCCATACACGGAGAGACTTAAACCACACTTCTAAGAATTGGTTGCTAATATATACACATGTCATTATTCATTAGAAAACAAAGAAATTAGTTGATCGGTCAGTTTGGTGTACAAAGCATGTCAATGAATGATACGTCAAGCACGTTATACATCTCATTGGTTCAAGGGGAAATAAGCAAGGTTTTGCCATAAGGTCATCCATGGTGGATTGGTGGTTCTTGCCTTCTTGGTAGTATTTTATTATAACTTTTGATTCTTATAGATAGAGAGTATGTAGTGGGTGTTTGGGGCAGGCTTAAAAGCCACCCTTCTGAATTTTTAAGTTAGAAACACTTATTCGTACCGTTTGTGTAAAAAATCGAGAAGCACTTATAAAAAGTTAGTATTCCTAATTTTTGTTTTATGATTTCTACTTTTTTGCCAAACAGTTTAATCACTTGTAAATCTCAATTAACTTCTAACTTCTATTTCATTTATTTTATTTTAAGCAAAAAGCACTTATTTTAAACTCATCCAAACGGTCCCGTAATAATGTCAATCTGCAGACAGCAATTACAACACGTGCGGGGGTGTATTCGATTGGGATTTTAATGCATTGTTTTTAGTCTATGGATTTTAATGGATTGTATGGGATTTTGATTTTTTGCGGATTCTTGATGAAATGTCGCAGAGTTGATAGGATTTAGATACAATGCTTCAAAATCCCATTGAATTTGGTGGGATTTCAAAAAACTTAAAATACATTGAAGAATGCCACAAAATCCATCATTTTATGAAATGAAAAAAAAAATCCATCAGCATTTGAATACCATCAGATTTTAATAGATTTTAAACAATCCCAATTGAATACCATCGGATTTTAAAGCATAATTTAAAATCCCAATTGAATACCACTAGATTTTGTAGCATAGTTTAAAATCTCAATTGAATACCTCAAGATTTTAATGGATTTCAAACAATCCCAATCGAATACCCTCGGATTTCATGAATGCAAAAAAATGCTTTAAAATCCCAATCCAATACACCGCTCGTGGTCTCTTCTACTAAGTTGACGGTACTCATTTATAAAATTACTAACGTGGCTTATTATTTTATGTTCATAACATTGATTTCCACACTGTTTTTTGCTACGCTAGATATCCACACTGTCTTGCACAATTTATGACAGTATGGCCAGTGTTTTGGATTGTCGTAGACCGTATTTGTTTTCTTATCACGGCGTCAAACTTGAAAATCAGTTTAATCTGTCAATATTCTTTACAGTAATATTTTCATAATACTGATTAAATCTGGTTTAATTGTTCTTTCATCTTCAAATACTAAGATAAATTTTGATTTTTTAAATAATAATGGAGTATCTAATGAAATAAACATATAAAAATTAGATTTCTAATAAATTGTATGTTAATTTTTATAAATAAATCATTCTGAAATAAATTTATACAATGATTTAAATTATACTCCCTCCGTCCCATTTTAACTGCTTTTGACTTTTTTACACGTATTTTAAGGTGTTAAAAAAATCACATCTAAACATAATTATTGTTTATAAAATTTATATCAAATAAAAGTTTAGAATCTAAACTTTTATTTGATATAAGAATTAAATCTTTTTATTGAGCGTAGATGCTATTTTTTTACACCTCAACATACGTGTCAAAAAGTCAAACATCAATTAAAATGGGACAGGGGAGTAATTAAATTTTACTGTAGTAAACATGTGGCAACGCGAGCAAACAACGTTAACTTTAGGAATACTATTTGAGGATTCACAGAAAGTCAGAAACGCGTGACATGCATGCAAAACGCAGTTATTATAGTCTTGTAGGCTTGTAGACTTATAGCAGCATATCACCGTCAAATTTGTATCTTAAATGGTTGCGTTTCTCTTCAAACTCAAATCACATAAAATAAATTATCTTTAATAGAAGATCGAATATGAAAGGCATCAGATATTTATTTATTCGCCTCTAGCTAGCTTTCCGATCCTTTATTAGCCAAATGGAAAGAATCTCAGCACACACTAATTTTATCCACCAATTGAGAATGTATCAGATTCCAATTTGATCAGCCTCTTTAATACTTCTTTTATGCATTTGCTCCAAAACTAAACTTCACAAAAATCTGTCTGGTCTTGCATTTTTGATACACATAGTGTACATGGGAAGTGGAATTTCTGGTTTGGACGGTGAGAATGGCTCTGGCTCTGGCTCTGATCATGGTGGCTCATCGAAGACCGGACTCGAAGGCGTGCCAGAGATGTGCCTGGCCGTGATTCTCGGCTACTTGGAGCCCCCGGAGATATGTAAATCAGCCCTGTTGAACAAAACGTTTCACAGGGCCTCTTCCGCGGACTTTGTATGGGAATCCAAGTTGCCTGAGAACTATCAGATTCTTGTTGACAAACTTAGGACCAGGACTAGTGCTAGTACTGGTTTTAACAATTTGATCAAGAAGGATATTTATGCATTCTTGTCCGCTCCTAATCGCTTTGGTCCCGGTTTCACAAAGGTATTTTCATTTTTTTTGTTTGATTTTGGTTTCCATTTGGAGCTTTTGAAATTTTGGAGTATAATTTTGTTTTGGACATGACAAAATTTGCAGGAGGTTTGGCTGGAGAAGAGGAAAGGAGGGGTGTGCATTTCGATATCATGGAGAGGATTAAAGATAACGGGTATAGATGATCGGAGATACTGGAATCATCTCTCTTCTGATGAATCCAGGTAATTACCATACTTGTTAGCTGTAGTACTATGTATCAAAGTGTTCTAAATGAGTAAAATCATGTTGTTACCTCTTGCGTACCAATTTTTTTTTTTCTGACACGAGTTGTCTATTGAAAAAGGCGTTTAAAGTGTTCTAACATGAGAAATTTAATTTTATTCTAACACGAGTTATCTACTGAAAAAAGTGCTTAAAGTGTTCTAATATGAGAAGGGTCATGTTGTCTACTTGTTATGAGCTGAATATTTTTTATTCTAATTCGAGTTAATTACTGTGAAAATGTTTAGATTCAAAACAATTGCATATCTCCAACAAACATGGTGGTTAGAAGTTGCTGGAGATCTTGAATTCGAATTTCCTGCAGGAGTTTACAGTCTATTCTTCCGACTCCAGCTGAGTGGCGCCCCGAAAGGGCACGAACGGCGTGGCAGTGCCTCCAAAACAGTTCATGGCTGGGACATTAGACCCGTCCACTTCAAGTTGTCCACTTCAGATGATCAACACGCTGCAACCAGTTGTTATTTGAGCAAACCAAACACATGGGTTCACCATCATGTGGGAGATTTTATGGTACAGAACTCAAATGCACTAACAAAGATTAAGTTTTCAATGTCACAGATAGATTGCACACACACTAAAGGTGGCTTATGCTTGGACTCTGTCTTCATTTGCCCATATGAGCTTGGTCAGAGAATTAAGAAATACTAGATACATAGAGAAAAGCAAGCAAGTTAGAACTTTTTTTTTTTGCTTGATTGCCTTTTTTTTTTTGTTAGATGAAATTGCGAGTTTGGTATTAGTGAGGTGTATTGTAAATTATCTTCCCTACAAGTCTCTGTCAATTTCTTGTGCGATATTTCATGTGCAAAACAAAGTGCTTGTGGTCATTTTTTTTATTTTAATTTCAAGTATACAGAATTTTTAGCGTTTTGATGACCTTCAAATTGATTTAATCTTTTGTTTTGGTTATCGAGTTATTTACGCATCTATTTAATTCTCTGGCAACATAAAGACTCCTCTTTAGCCTGAGCCGGTAACTGAATCAACTGGGGAGCAATGATAATGCATACCAAAGGACTCAACTGAGCTATTTAGTTTAAGCATTTCAATCCCCCCACCTAGGACGAAGAATTGCTACAAGAATACTAGCAAACAAATGCAAAATTAGCTGAGCGAAATCAAGTTGATTCCTTTAGCTTTTTGACATCACAAACTCGATATTTGTTCTTAGACCTGACAATATAGGTCCAAACCATATATCCAGTCCAAACCAAATCAATTTTTAAAATTTGGTCTAACAAAAAGTCATATTTTATTTGGATTTGGTTGGTTTTGAAATCACTTTTTTTTTAATCCAAAATTAGGATCAAATATATGATATCCATATTTCAAAGAAAAATAAATGATGACAATTATGTTAAGCAGGTAGGGAATTCTGAGCAAACGGAAGTCAGCAAAACTGAATTTATGGCTCCCATCAGCATTCATTTTTCTGTATGAAAACCAATTGTTCCTGACGTTCAGGAACCGAACAGTTGCTGTCTGGAACTTCCGAGGGGAGCTTGTGACTTCATTTGAGGATCACCTTTTGTGGCATCCTGATTGCAACACCAACAACATATACATCACAAGTGACCAGGATCTGATTATATCTCATTGAGCTGATTCTGATGACCCACTGCTTGAAGGAACCGGTAAATTTTGATACAAATATAAATATCCATATTTTAATCCATAACCATATAAAACCAAACCAAATTATAACCATATATGAAATAATATAGTAATATATGATTTTGGTTCATAAACCAGCCAAATCCATATTAATCAACCAAAATTGGTCCAAAACCATATTCTGACAGGTCTATTTGTTCTGTTCCCACTACCGACAAAAATGAAAAGAAAGAATAAATCCAAATTTGGAAGCCAAAACAGATAATCATGTACAAGCAACTTGTTTGATTCGCCAATAACAAGCATCAGCTTCTTATTCTTCCGTACAACTAAAGGGCAAACCATCCTCAAGATCACCGCTAAAATAACCACTGTCTCTGAACTCATTCACCAGTTCCTGAACATATTCTTCTGATAGCTGCACATTTTGTGCCACATCTGGTGCTTTCTGGCAGTTGCCAGCTGCAGAAGACTCGCTATTGGAAGTTCCTCTGCGACTGTCGCTTGTAGTCGTCACAGATCCATTAGCACCTCCAGAGCCATAGGCATCGACAGTTCCTGCTGCTGAACCGCTAATCCCAAACCCAGGTCTATCTCTGCCACCACTCCCACTAGCACTTTGGCCAGAATGGCATTGTTGTGGCAGACTCCCAGTATTGCCCTTGTTTATATTCTGCAGTAGTTGCTGAATCATGTTCTGCTGCACAACCTGATTCGTGTGAGAAGTTTGGGAATGGTTCTGATGAAGAGAAGTTTTACCACTTGAACACCGCTGAGGCTGCAGGAGATGAGGTTTTGAGAAGCCACTGACTGGTAGATTCTGCAAGCGAGAACCTGCTGAGGAAGAAATTTGGTTCAGGTTGCTAAGGGAAGAAATTGCCTCCTGCTGATGTAAATTAGAGTTTGAATTAATAGAATTTTGTCTAGTCAGCTGATTCTGGTAGTTTGAACAATTTAAAGCAGCTTCAGTTGAGCCACTCAATGCTCCTCTATTAACCATTGTATAGTTATTGCTCTCTTGATTGCCGAGTCCAAGCTGTTGTGCTACTGGCTTGTTGAGTGTGTTACAATCACTTGACAAACCCTGGCTACCTGCTAACTGTTCCAACTCCTGCATCTTTTGCAGATGAAGCTTAGCAGGATTTGCACCTCCAGAAATAATTTTCATAGCCTCTGAAAATGACAATCACCACAACACGTCATATGTCATTCATAAGGTCTTGATTTTATTGTTCAGAAATAATCAAAGCAGAACAAATAAAAAAAAAAAAAATCTCGCGAAAATGAGTAGTTACCTATAGGCCCTAACTTTTGGTCTCTGCAGAAAGCCATAAAACCTTTCATGCTATTGACGATCTCAGAGATCTGTTAGAAATATTTTTAGCAAAAAATGATAAATGAAAATAGAGAAAAATAGACAGCATGTCACATAAAAGATAAGTAGCCCTGATATTACTGAACGTCTGAACCTACCTGCAAGCCCCTCACGTAGCTTTTTGGAAATCCTAAATCATTCAAAGACGGTAATTCCAAACGCTTTGCAAGTTGCCGCCCAGCTGAGACAAACCTGTGGGCAAATAAACACGTCAGTGACAGCAAATGTGGCAACAGAGCAGCAAAAATCAATCTAAAGTAGAGGGTTGACAATAAACTTGAAACCCATATAACATAAATGGTATGTGAAACTGGAACCCAGGGACATAATATCATTGTCAAAATGCAACTAAACGACAGATTCAAGATCGTAAGAAAAACTCAAATCTATAAATGTAAATTTGAGACGGTGTACTGCGCGAATGATATGGAAAAAAAAGCTCCATGGCCCTTTTTGAGCTACTTCAATGGGTAAAAATCCCGGAAATAGGTTGTCAAGTGGTGCAAGCATACTAATTAGAAAACAGTATTTCCTTGGGGCTTTCTCGGTGCTAATTCACTTAGGGGTCATTTGGCAAATCTGAACAAAAAATATCTGAATGATTAATATATCTGAATAATCTGAATGAATAATAAATCTGAATGCTGAATGATTAATATTATTTGTTAAAGAAATTATTAAACGTCTGAATAATACTATTTTATATTTCGTCTTTACTAAAATCTAATATATTACTATTATATATCATTATTATTGATTGTAATTTATCAATCTTGGTCACTATCAAAATACTATGCAATTATTTTAATTTTATTTTTATAAATAAAACTAAAATTAATTGTTATGTACTAAATAAATATTAATATAATATAGATTAAATATATCAATTACACGATTATGTAATAAACAAATATAATATAAATTTATCACATGTCATTTAAATTTTAAAACAGTACTAGTTATTATAAGCAGTGGACCATAATATATAGAGCCATGAAATCATATTTCAGCAGTGAGCACATGAATACACTTCTTAGCGCTTCAGCCAAGTTTTTGGGTAGGATTCAATCAGCTGTATTTGAATCGTTCAGTTGGAGCTAGTATCAATCCAAATGAACTTAACTGATGAGGCGGTCAGATTCTACTGCCATTCATCTTCAATAAGCAAAAAAACAAATGAACACTTACTAGCATTTTTAGAATCATGTATCATAGACCACAAGCCTCTCCAGTTGCTTCATATTAGTTTATACATGCACTGGTGTTCCTTTTTAGCACCAATTTCATACATATTTATAATGTCTTTTCACGAAACTAGCCGCAATGGTTGCCTGCTCCACCAAAAAGGTATTAAAGAACACCAATCATTCCGGCTCCATTGATGCCAAGCAGCATCCTAGCGAATCCATTGGGTTTAATAATTTGAATATCAAAAGGAAGGTAAATAAGGTTTCATGCCAACTTACAGAAACACTACCTTTTTCCGGTAAAAGGACACAGGATACAGATTTACTTAGGGGTCTAGAATTACCAGTGTAATACTAATAAGTAAATTTATATATTAGCACATCCTAATATAATTTAAAAAGAATCTATTAAACGTAGAGCTAGAAAGTGCTCGCAAATATTATTTCTTCAAATTCACATAAGAACACAAATATATGCAAACACCATATTGATATCAAAGACCTGTATCATATCATAATCACTAGGACCAAATCTCAGTAAATACCATAGCTCAAAAATCTACAATTTTAGGAATTCAATATAGTTCAAATGTTATCACATATCCAACCAATATCTAGTATTAAAATCTACCATTTGCACAGCATAACATTAGATCTTCATTATAAAAGACATGTTAAAGCTTTTACTGGTGTGTCAGAATTAATTTGCTATCATATATTCTTTATATATCCAAATGAAAAAACATTCACAATGCATAATTAATATAACAAACTAATCACAGCAACTCTCAATATCCTATTATTAAAACTCACTCCTTGAAATTCAAATGACCCCCTATCGTCTCCTTTCCCGCTTTCCGTATTCCTCTTTCAAAATGATTAAACTTAACAGGTTTTCTATAATTAAAAGATTAAGCATCAACCCTTGCACACACATATTTGATTATTTTGATCAGTAATGATAATATCAGTCATTTTAATGTAGTAATTAGTATACACAAGCATTATGGACTCTAGGGTTTTATTTATCAAAATTTGAATTTAATTTAGACAGGTATAAGGAAAGGAGATGGAACATATTCACACTCACAGTTGAATAATTTGAATCTAAAATCAGAAAGATTCTGTAGGGTCATTAATGTAGATCTTACGCGAACAAATTGACTTTCATAATTACTACTACAATAATAAAGGTAAAAAACTCACATGCTGCAGTTGTTTTGCAGATTCTGCTGTGAAGCCCGACCAGTTCCACCTTCAGCAATTGTGCTTTGACATTTCTGTGCAACCAGTAGCAACTGATTGACCTACACATAATATTTTATTTTAACTTTAGTAAATTATTTCAGATTACTATGTATTCATCTAATTCAAAAAATTCAAATGCTCACATACTTTCCTGTCAAATGTTTAAATACATTATATATACATGCTATTGCTCAAAGAAGAACAACCTTAAAAGAAGACCAAAGAAAAACACTTCAGACTCGAATACAAAATCTCATCTAAAACTTGAATCAAATTCTAATTTTAAGCTAATTAACCTTTTATTATGAATAATAATAATAATAGTATCTAACATGTTTAATAATAAATATGGATTAAAAAAAACATGATTCTATGCAAAACTAATCGTGCAAAAAAATATACATACGATTCTATTCTGGATTCTGTTCTAGATTCCATTCTAGATTCTATAATATTTCGTATTAATAATTTGGATGAGCTTGAATATTAGATTTTATATATTAAGTTTAATTGGTGTTTAACCATGTGATAATAATCTTAACAAATCATTGTTTTATGAAAAATGAAGTATTATGATAGTGTTCTTTGTCGAGTGCAACCCTATATATATCATACACACACACACACACACACACATGTATGCATGCATGTATGTATGTACATGTGTGTGTGTGTGTGTGTCTTTCAAACATTATACACCACAATCCGATTAATCGGTAGAGAAATTTAATTTTATTTAAAAAAGGTCAACAAGTTGCAAACCTGTGGTGCAACGAATCTGCGAGGAATAAGATCTTCATGGCGCCTTACACAAAATTCCCAACATAATATCTGTAAGATATGTTAATGTACATTAGCATTCAGATGTTTCGGAATGCACAGCAGAGTTAGTGAGATAAACAATTTCAAAGACATGTTAATTCTTAGATATCAATATGCAGCGTAAAATGCTCACTTTCAAATCGGAAGTGAATATTATGCGCAGTTGACCCTCACGAACAACTCGGAGCTGTTCATATACAGTTTCTTGAACTGCTTTACCATATTCCAACATCATTATTCCAGAAGGGAACCTACATTCACGAGGCAAATCCAAAAACAATAGGTCATCAATCACACCACTGCCAAATTGGATTTCATTGAGTCGAGGAAGCACTTCAAAAGTTGACTCTGTTTCAAAAAAAAAAAAAAACAGAAACTGTTAAACTCATTATATCATCATTGATACATATTCTATATAATTGTCCTTAGGCAACTAATACAGTTAGGCTGTGTTCACTTGGATGGAATGGGATGAGGTGAGAATGGAATGAAATCTATACTTTTATTGAGGGAATATTGAGGAAAATGTTTATAATTTTCATTCTTTCTTTCATTCCATTCCAAGCTAATTAAACTAAAATTCTATCCCGCATGTTTTGAAAGGAATACTCCATTCCATCTCTTCATCATTTTACCTACAATCCTCATCATAGAAAATTTAGACTCTTCCTTGTTCATTCACTATTTCACTCATACAATCTTCTTTCTCCATAAAATTTGTTACTATTTTACATTTTATTTCTTCCTCATTCCACTTTCAAGAGAACACAACCTTAGTACTTCAATAAAAGGTCATATGCACTCAATGGATCTCATATGGTCAATCATCATAACATGCTGAATTTTTTAAGCCTTCATTGAGTCGAGTAGTGACAGTACAAGTAATAAGACTACGCTTTATCCGGACATAGAAGATGATAAGCATCCGTCCGATTTCAGGTATGCTGATATAGACATTAATATGCAAGAAGAAGTTCCACTAGAGGAAATATATTATTAGATCGGTAATAGGCTAACAATTATACTCCTGCTTTCTAGGGTGCCAAGAAAGCACAGAGAACATGATGCCAAGATGCATTTGACTAATTTATGCAAGTGGAAAAACAGGTTCTAGTGGGCAATTACATACAACAAATTATTGCGCTATCTGTTGTAACACTGAAATATGGATGGCACGCAGGTTACAAGCAAAATCAAAAAGAAAAGGAGAAAAAGTAGTTCAACCATACATGCAAATTAAAGGTATAAACTACATTCACTGAATCACTGTCTGACAGAAGCCACACAAACATCACGTCTTAGTTTTACTAACAATGACTACTCTATGCATGTATAGGATACAGGGTTTCAATGCGCCATACAGTGCTTCCTGTAAGTAGATAAACGACAAAAGATCCAAAAGATGCAACGACACAAACATAGATTTACTCACCAAATCCTCGTCCTGATTTTGAACCACACATGTCACATTGCCATGAATCCTTTTCAAAAAAAGAAGTAAATAAACAAAATTAGTAAGCAAGAGGCACGAAATGATTCAATGTATAGTGAAGTAATGCTTTAAAAAACACCATTAGTTAAATGAAACAGAAGATAACAACAATAAAGACATAGAGACATTAACGCATTTGAAAGATTTGATAAGAGTTTTAGTTAGCAACAAAATCAAACCATGGCTGCTTGGGGGAGTACACCACTGGATGTCTGCCCATCATTATTATATAACGACAAGCACAACCTCTTCTTTGCACGTGGAGAATAGTACTCAGCCACGAACTTCTTCCAGTAGGCAATATTATTATCCTATAAAATTTAATTGATGTCATCAAAATTGAAGTTGAATTTAAAGCTGAAACTAAAAAAAGGGAAACTAATGTATTGTGATCAGAAAGAATTCGCGTTTCAATATAGTATGTTTTGGAACAAAAGTAAAACATTTTTCTTCGAATTTTTGCAAGAGAAAACAATTGGGATTAGAGGAGACAACTGTATCCACTTGTACAAAAGAACTAGCCTCAAAGATATACTCACAGGTGGTCGATGACGCTGATGATACAGGTATTGCATCACACGGCGAGAACACACACCACTGTCATTCGGCCGCTTCAAGCATGATGAGGACTGCAGACCCTGTTGTTGAAGCTGCTGTCTCATCTGCATCTGCTGCTGCTGGTCCAATAACTGTGTCTGCTTCACTGAAGGCATAGGCTGTGACAATTGTTGCTGCTGTTGCCTTAGTCTCTGCTGCTGAACTAAAGCTTGATGCTGAGAATTGGATGCTTGGAACTGCATGGAATCTTGTTTTTGCAATAGTTGTTGTATAAACTGCTGTTGCAGAATATCTTCCTGCTTACTGTCCAATCGAGGTTTCTTCTGCACATGAGAAGCATTAAATTGATCATGAACGAATCTGGGAGCATTTTGAAGTGGCGCTTGCCCTGTATCTTCAGTAGGCAAGGACGTGAAATTTGAAGCCCCTTGCTGCAGCTGCTTTTGTTGCATCAGTTGAAATTTTGAGTCTTGACTGGAGTATTGATGCACTGCGGACAACCCATCAATGGATGATGTTCCTGACATGCTTGTATTGTTGGATGAGAATGACATGGGTGAAGCTGGTAAACGCATGTAAGAATCTGTACTGATGCTTGCACTTCTCTGCAGATTAGGACCTCCAGAAAGTCCCGAGTTTGCATCAGCAACTAACGAACTTTCCCCAACACTGGGCCCAGAGCTTCTCACTCTGTTCAGCATTGTATTACTTGCATCCCCAGAAAATTGTCCCAAGTTAGGATGCATGCTGCCAGCAAGAGAATTCAACGAGTTCCCGAAAGCTGTATTCATGTTTGTGTTTTCCAATGTATTGTACTCTTGGAAGAGAATGCCAGAACTTGAAGAAGAATGTGATCCCCCTCCAGCCATCCGAGAAGGCGCCATTTGCCTCCCTGATTTTTTGTGGCCGGAGTCCAAGTAGGCACCTGAGATTTCCTGTCTAGAACAATGTATAGCTTAACTTAAATAAATTTATCAACCTTGTAAAGAGAATATGCACCATGATGTAGCATAGTATTTTATCATTCCTCCAACGCTCAAATTAGCGCTTGCCTCGGCAAAATTGCTAGCCAGCATAGTTGCACAAGGAAACATGATAAAAACCCGGATAACGAATTTAATACAATAAAAAAACAGGTAGCGCCTAGGGAAACAATCCAAAGTGGCCAATAATTAATCTATAGAAAACACAAAACAAAACAATTAAATTCCTTAATCGATCATGAATGAAATGACAAGAACAGGTCTAAAATTACATACGCTCAAAGGAATCCCCAAACAAAACCTAAGCTATATTCCGAATCACTATTAAATTCGATCCTAAAGCCGCAGAAAATCATAATAAACAAGGAAAACATTCAATTATCTCCAAAAAGTGAGGCTTATATACTCCAAAACAATAGAAGTCCAAAGAATATTCCACAACAAGCCTAAATAACCGCGGAGATTATTCATATACCAGAATGAAACAATTTTCGAAAGTGAAATAATTAAAACAATTGCGGCTTTTCTTTCATAGATAAACCTAAATGTGCAGTTGCAAGTTCACTCAAACAAAACAACAAACATGTATATACAAGAATACACTGAACAATCAAGATACACATATATTGATTCCACAATCACAAATTTGCTTTAATAAACAACACAAGTGTAATTACTACACAGAACAGAACGTAGATTAATTCGTTGGAAAATTAGTAACATGATTAAGCAATGAAAAGCCTAAATGTAATTTCATTTGTACGCGACAGAGAGAGAGAGAGAGGGGGGGTGAGAGAGAGACCTAGAGAGAAGAGGTGGTACTGCGCAGTAGATGTGTACTGTGGACGAGGTTGTGGTATTTGAAACATACAAGGGGGAGGGTGGAGGGATCCGATTTTTTTATTAGTGTTGTATACAAACATGCGACGCTAGGTTGAACACTGAACACGAATAGTACTTGTGTACTGGTATTGTATGCATATGTGATACCCGTGTACGTTTCTTTTCAATTGCTTTTCAACGTTCTTGTAAAATATAATTCCGTAACTACGAAATTTTCTTTTTCTGAATAAAAATATAACATCCAAATTTTAATTCAAAAAAAGAAAATTTTAAAAATAAATTATAAAACTACACTTTACTATAGCATTAAAGTCCGTGCCGCGTCCCCGTCCCCTAATGTATACTACTCAAGGGACGGAGGGAGTACTATGTTGCAAAGCTTTTCAATTTAAAATAAAGTTTTTTTACAAAAATCAATTTAAACTAACTTGTTCATATTTTCTTTTTTTTTAAGAGGAAAATGCATTTAAATAGAAAAAAAATTTATTCCATCATTGTTGTAGTCCAAAAATATTTGTCTAAATCTCAAAATTTCGGAAGTTATAAGTCGGTCCAAACTTTCTCCCAATAAAAATATTATTGTCAATATACTTGTAAATTATCTTGTTCATAACACGTGCTCTTAAATATAAATTACATACAATTAATATTAATTTCAGGAGTGTATTCGTTTGGGATTTTAAAGAGTTTTTTTATTCATGAAATCTAAGAATATTCGATTGAAATTGTTTAAAATTCAATGAAATCTCGGAATATTCAATTGGAATTTAAATTATGTTATAAAATCTGTTAGTATTCAATTACGATTTTAAGTTATGCTTAAAAATACGATAGTATTCAATTGGGATTGTTTAAATTCAATCAAAATCTGATGGTATTTAAATGCTGATGAATTTTTTGAATTTGATAAAATGATGGATTTTGTAGGTTGCTCATTGTGTTTTTAAATTTTTTGAAATTCCATCGAAATCGATAAGATTTTGAAGTATTGTGCTTAAATCCTAATAAATCTATATCAACCCTACGACATTTTATCAAGAATCCGCACAAAATTAAAATAATATACAATACATTAAGATCCATAAATTAGAAATAATCCATTAAAATCTCAATGAATATATGCGTAAGAAGAGTATTACCATTGGATCAAACTTACATTAATTACATAAATGAATATGCCCTGTTGTTAACATTCACTACTTGCATACATTTTGAGGCTCGTATAAGGTATAAGGTATAATCCATAACGTCTTTGTATCTTTTTATATTTTTTTTAAATAAAAGTGTAAACATTAAACTTTTATTGAGGAAAAAAAATTAAAAAAATATTATGAAACTGTATTTTATAGAAATTTTAAAATGCGTTCCAAAAAATAAGGTAAAGAATACTACATTTTATCAATTATCATGCCTTCATCTAACAACATTTAGTTTTCTCATGAATAATGCAGCAACAAGAAATTAACACATTGGTGATTGATTGAGCTTTTACATAAATTTCTCCAGGCCATACACCAAATTCTGCAACACAAACAAAACATTTAGCAAGTGACATGGATCTGGCTTGAAATCTTGAAGCAGCCAACACATAGATATTTGATCTCAAGTACCTTAAGCCGCACAACTTTTCTAATGGCGAGAATTAGCCCTGGCATAAGACTCTGCACATCTGTCACGTCGTGTTTAAGAGTGTAGACCTAGAACCAACATATTGCATCCATGATTTTAGTTCTGGGATGTATGTAATAATGTTCAAGTAATGTAAAGAGTATATGGACTTGACAATGTGCACCTCTCCTGGTCTGGAGAAGTATAGTGTGGTGCTAGAGGGGAGCCCCGGCAGAACCAAGCTGTGGACTCGAACACCATCTTCTCCTACGACTTGACCCCTTGCCTTATATGTGAAACAACTTTGTCAGTATTAGTTTGTAATGTTCTAAACACTAGATTCTATTAATGGAGGGTCTTTTTATAGTGAGAAGAGATCTTCCTTTGTGGAGTAGTAATGTTATTAACTGGTCATACAATTTTTTTATCATCAATCATGTATTTTGATTGTCTTTGGACCAATCTAAAAATTTGTGTATTGGACTTACTGTGCTGTCTGTTGAAAGGTCGTCTTTATTATAGATCTGACCAAGGCCGGAGAGGTTGTTAGCAATCTGTACTGCTGCTTGAGATGGAAAATCCTGCCACAAAACACAACATCAGTCTATTGATACTTGTAAGGTATTGCCTTGGCTGACATCTTGCTTTCATGTTTTATGTTCCTGCACATAATTGCTAGCTTTCTTGTCGCAAATCAAAGTTCGTTATGTTAAAGTAAAGATAGTCGGATACATGCTGAAATTTTATAACCTCAAAAGCTTGAACATCTCCAAAAACATTACATCCAACGGTATGATTCAATAACATTAAATGGAATTCTAGAGTGCACGCAGAAGGAAGAACTCATTCCTCCACCTTGTTTGTCCTACCAAGTCTTTGTATATATGATAGCAGCAATGTATATGATTTTCTTAAGAATAATGTGGCCAGTTTTTATTTTGAACCTTCAGATTACTAAATAATACTAGACAAGTTTCTGTACGAAGGACAGAGTGATGTGTAGATCCTCACTAGAAAATTACATTTATTTTCTTACCCCCGGATTTGACCTTGATTCAACAATCTCCACATTTTTGAAGTGAAAGGATGCCTGAATTGCAGCTTGCTGGAGTAAGATAGATCCTATAGAAAGAGTTGGTGCAACCAGACAACCCTGAGAATATTTTTGAAAGGTCACAATTTTTTACAGCAGGGACTTGCTCTCAAAAGGAATGCAGTCTCAGAACTCAAAATAAATTTGGTAGCAGGTATAGAAGTATCAGAATTATCATGAAAATTCGAAGGGGGACAATTTAAACATCTCACCCTCTGCTCACCATGCTGGCCTTCTCACAAAATGCAGACAATGCCATTACTGTATCTTGTTTAATGCGAGGAACATAGACCACACTGTTCATGCCAAATGCTGTTGCCTATCGGTATAGAAAAAATATTAGGTAACCAGTTCAATGTTAAGACTTGAGCATTACAGAGTTAAATTCTCAGTTCCCTCATTAAATTTTCTCCGTAAGTTTATATGTTAGCAGATATATGATTCGAGGATACTAACCTGCTTCACATTGTCATAAACTTTGGAAGGGTCAGTAAAATCAACGACAACTGCAGTTGCTTTCAACTGCCAAATATTTAATTATTAGCTCATACATTAAATTTTCCGAAAAGCATTACAACTCAGCTTGTAACTCGCTTTCCATGTCAGTATACTCATTCAATTGTATGAAAGAAAATTATGAACCTGAGATATAGAGCCTAATATCATGGTAAGATCGTTGATTATTGGTATTTCCAGAGGCTCTTCCATGTCGCATACCTTGTATTAAAAATCATAAACATTATGAACATGAAGTAGTATTACTAATGATAAAGCTGGCAATTGAGATGAGGAGAAACCTCCCCAATGTCTTGGCCAACAAGGTGAGAATCCACAGCTCCAGCTACTTCCATTCCTCTGGCATTTGTCACTGCAACTACAGCTGCCCTTCCGATCTCCTTGGCGGCTCCATTTATAACTACCTCTACTCCACAACATACAGTAAACCAAATTCTTAGTTCTTGATATGTGTGTGTGTGCTTGTTCAGGAAATGGCAAAAATTACATTGAAGTTTTACCTTGATATTGCTCTGAGAAGGCTGCATTGCACATGAGATACAAGGTCTGGACTTCACATGTCGAAAATTCTTGTAGATTATGAAATGGCTTTGGCAACTTAAGGCCACCATGGTCATTAAGAGCTTATCACTTATTTTGTTACCCTGCCTGCACACCCTGCAGAATTTAGCTCTTTGCACAATGAAGATAGCTTTATATTTTAGACCACATGTCTACTGAACAAAATAAATTCACTCTGTGGCCTCTGAGTTGTGGACTTTAGCTCTGGACTGCACCTATAGTCATGAAATTTAATCTGGGCTGCAGGATACATTTAGAGCCCAATACAAACATCTTCACTGTGGACTATATTATCTAAAAACAATTTATTTAGTGTAGTGATTAGTGAGATTTCTTATGGACAAATATTAATAGAAGTGACCTAGACAAAGGAATATGGTTGGGCTATGCAATCATTATTATACGATATATAATCCCAAGGTTCCGCTCTCACTTTGAGGGTCACAAACTGGACCACAGTAATCAACTAGACAGGGGGTGGGGGTTTTGTGTTGAAAATTTCCAAGGGGAACAACAAGAGGAAAAGAGAAGGGTGGTAGACTGGTAGCATAGTATGGGATCTACTAGCTAGTTGGCAAGAGGTACTTGTTTAAAAAGGTTTTTTTTTTTTTTTTGCATAAAACGGTTGTATTATACCAAGATTAGAAATTATGATATCCGGATGGACAGAGTTTCTTTCATTCAAGAAAGTATATCATCTAACCGAAAGTATGTAAATACTTCGTACGTTTAGATAATATTGACTTTCAAGTAAGAAAAGATAACCCACAAAAAAGAGCCTCGTTAAAACCCCTCAAAAATAAAATCCTGTGGGGAAAAAACTCAAGGAGAAAAAAGAGTGCTCTACAAAATTACATCGTTTACAAATAGACTAAAAACTGATGTCTTCTTTATTCCCTTCATCGATATTCATAGTTCAGTTGTCTTGTACACCCAAGGACCGTGATTCTCGATAGTAGCCATAAATAAGTAAAATTCATGAAATCTCAATCAAACCTCCTGAAAACAAGACAAAATCGAAAAAAGAATATGAGTGAATATGAAAAAACTAAAAAAGAAACATAAATGAGCCAATAATATGGCATTTAAATGCCTCTACAGGCCAAAATAAGCCCCAATCATGGCCGCCATAAATGATACAAAAAGCACTTAATTAATAATAAACATGATTCTTAATTAAGGCACAATTGTAGCCAATTAACACCCTTTTTCTCCGTCTTCCTGGATCTCTCCACCACCACCATGGATAACAGTTAGCATCCTATTCTTTAGCTGAAAACTAGTAGAGACGATAAAAACAAGGGAATGGATCCTGAAATATTGAAAAACTAACGCACGGGATATGTAATGGCTACATTTGGACTCGAAAATATTTGACAAGTTTCAATTCACAAGATATACCTGGATGGACTAACAATCACAAAACCTATGAGTAATAAAATTATTCCCCAAAATAGAAAAACTAAAATCGGCTGTGTACAAAAATCAAAAAAATGAAAAGAAATATGATAGACAAGAAAACATTAAGATGTTGGTAAAAGTCAAGAAACTTATCTCTTCGGGGACTACATTATTGATATAACTGCTGGTTTAAAAAGGTGTTTAATCTATACTATCTATACTATACTATAATAAGCCAACATGGGTATAATTTGTAATCCAAGGTTTTATTTATATTTTTTGGTTTGGTACTCTCCTTTTGGTACTACAAGTCTACAAATGTGGAGTCTATTAGTATTATATTGTTAAACAGTTTCAAATACTGAAAACACTCATAACAATTCATTATCATGTAATATTTCATTAAAAAACTTATAATTATGTTATAAATAAAATTATAAATATACAATTTTGAATATCTTTTTTTAACAAGAGCCATCATATAACTCTTTTTAATGTTAACGTGTTCTATTTCGATATAAACACGAACCATTACATAACCCTTTCTAACTCTAATCTTAAAAGTTATTGTTGTCAAAAAAATCAAGATTACAAAATTACGTTGAAATTCGATTTATTAGATTACTAATCTTTCAAAGGTATTACACGATCGGCTATATTTGGAAAAGATTTGAATTTTCTGATTTTTTTATTTTTAAATCTACGTGTACTAAATTCGGATTAAATGTACTAAAATCCTGACATGTATATATACTCTCTCCGTCCTCTTTTACATGTCCATTTTGACTTTAGACCAGTCAAATTGACTATATTTTGACTGAACTTTACACATATCAGATAATTGAGAAAAATAATAAAAATTATATTACTAGAAAGTATATTTAATCTATTTTAATATGCAGCTTTCAGATTTTAGAAATGATGAGTAGATAATTTGTAATGTTTAGTCAAAAATTGGTCAATTTGACTTCTCGAAAAGCAAAATGGACATGTAAAAGGAGACGGAGGGAGTATTTATCAGGGTTTGTCCATTTTCAAGTAATCGGGAGAAAATATAGTCAGTTGAATAATATAATTTAATTAAAATTCAATCCATTAATACTAAAATACTAATAAAATAATGTTAAAATTTAATTATAAATAATAAATTACGAACTATATACCCGCCCTTGCTTCGCACAGGTTAAAGGCCAGTAACAAGGAAAAATGGAAAATGATAGCTATGCAAAAATTGTTTCAAATTTTAGATAGTAATGTCGGATTTGTTTACCTCACATTAAAGACCTCTGGTATGTATATAAAATATTTAACTAAAACTAGTCATCTATATTTATGTTAATTTCAATTTTTTTTGTTATTTGAGCTAGAATTTGGATATATAACATTACTCTAATAAAAAACCGGTACGAATATAATTACTTAAATTTCATAAGTGTTCCGAAATAAGTACCCGTGTAGAAAATTGAACTTCACATATTAAATTTGCATTTTCTCGAGTTAAAATTAAAAAAATATAGCATGCAAACGCGAGTCATTTTTATACATTAAAGCATGGGCATAAAGTCAAAATAATATTTTTTTTTGACAAATATGGCTTATAGCCTTACAAATGAGTATCTGTTCTATGAAACTCTCGGAGTGAGCCAGGGTCGAACCCAGGACCTGGGACGACAGAGGATAAGCTCTTTACCACTGAGCTATCCAACCGTGCTCAAGTCAAAATAATATTTAATTTTAAACAAAATAGCACTACTATCATATTTTCTGTTTAATGTGGGTGATTAAAGTATTATTAGTTATACTTATTAGCTACGGTGACTTTGCTATATAAAACTTCTCTTTCCGTCTGATTTATTAGTACTTAACATCTACTATTTTGTTTGTAAAAAAAAAAAACATCTACTGTTTTGTAATAAAAAGAAGGGTTTGTCTGGTGTGTGTCCATGGGCACATGCTAAGCACTAACATTTATAAAATTGGAGGATTTTGATTGGTGTGGTTGGTGTAATTGCAGGGGGTCCACCATTATCAAAGAGGATGAGCCAATAGAAACCCTCCAAACTCATAAATTTTGGTGCTTAGTGTGTGCCCATGGGCACACCATAGAAAAACCGTAAAAAGAATTAGACAATCAAATCTTAAAATTCTCTCTACTTCGAGTCACTCCTCTGAAAGGTTTTTATCAGACCGTGAAAAACTCCAATATTTTCACTCTGATTTTTACCTTGTAGGGGATTAATCTTAAATTAATCGATTAAATTGAGGATATTCAGAACTCTGATTATATTTTGAAAACACGCTAAAACATTGTCGGCGATAGTATCTTGTTGAAATTGTATGACATTAAATAACTAATAACTACTTCCTCCGTCCCCCTCAATTATTTAAATTGGAGGACGGGATCTCGGCACACATTCTAATATAAAATATAATATAGATTGATAAATTATTCAACTTTTTTTGAATAAAAAATTATTATCTAAATTTTTATAAAAAGAGGAAACTTTCAAAAAAAAAAAGTTATGGAATTATGTTCTATATGCGTCTCCAAATGCATGACGATTGACGAGTAATGGAAAAAAAATTTAAAAAATCGAAGAGCCAAATGAAGTAATTTACTTCCTTCGTCCCAAAATAAGTGTCGGTTTGATTTTCTGCACGTAATTTAAGATGTAAAAAAACATACTTGTATACATTATTTTTCAAATTTTCTTTATCTGAATAAAAATATAAATGTTAAACTTTTATTCAAAAAAGGAAAATTTGAAAAATTATATTTCCTAGTATGTTTTTTGTGCACCTTAAATTACGTGAAAAAAGTCAAAGCGACACTTATTTTGAGACATATAGAACAAAATATCTTTGTAATGTGTGCCCATGAGAACACATTGAACACTCAAATTTATAAATTTAATTGTTTAGTACTCCCTCTTTTTGAGAATAAGAGTCGTTTTGACTTTTTACATGTAATTTGAGGTGTATAAAAAACATGCTTATGCTAATTTTTTTTTAAATTTTCTCTTTTCAAATAAAAATTTAACATTTATATTTTTATTCAGAAAAAAATTTAAAAAATAATATGTAGAAATATATATTTTTTACACTTCAAATCACGTGTTAAAAATCAAAACAGAGGGAGTATGTGCAGGTAGGCGAGGACGAGGTAGCCATCACAAAAAACCGTCTATTAAAAATGTCCGAGTCACCGGTGGCGCCAAATAAAATCAGAGCGAAAGAAAAAACGAAAATAGAGGGTGCGGAGTCTTTATCGGCTTTCGTGTTCGCAGAATCTCAATAATCCTTACCAAAAGCCAAGATATCCAGGTCGTGCACCATCTATTTCACCACTCATATCTTGCCACGTGGCAGGCTTACTTCATTTGATCCCTACTTGGCCAGACTGTCGGTGGCATTTCGGAATCTTTTTTTCCTATCAGGGTACCGGTACGACAGCTTCTTCTCTATGTACAGTTACACTTTCTCTGACAAGACAAAAGAACACTTATGAAATGAATATCTTTAAAATTCAAAACACTTGAGTGATAAAGTAAATATCAAAAATTTCAAAATATCAGAATAATATAATTGCTGCCAAGTTATATACACGGAAGTGTTATCAACAATATTTTCGTATTTATTCAAAAAAAAAAAACAATATTTTCGTATTAGTTATAAATACATAATAATTCAAAACACTCCAAAACTGTGATTTCATCGGAGATAATTATTTCAAGAAAAATTTGTGACATTTTCATAAATATACATAGTTTTGGATTTTATTAAAAGTTTTGAAAAAGTTGTACCAAATATATCGGCTACGCCCATGTTTCAATCTACTTAGACGTGTATGCGAAACTGGAATATCAACTAATATCAATATCTGATTTCATTTAATTTTACTGAATCGAATTAGATCATAGCTGGTTTTTTTTCGTCTGACCATATCATGATCCGTAAAAAGCATACTTAACGAATCGGTGATTTAAATCTATTTAAATACTTTATTTCTTCATAAATAAATTATTTTCGAAGCACATCAAATAACTTGAGATATAAATACATCACATTGTTAAATAATTTTACAATAACAATGTTAATAATTCTCTTATTTATAATGAAAACCATACAAATGACTAATTGATCCACGCTGAAATTAAACTTGACATAATTAGATTCACTTCAAATTATATAAGAAAGAGAAATATCAAGACAACGGAAGGATGAAAGAACAAAATGAGAAGCATCTTACCTTATCTTAAAAGCACATGTTATCTATTTCCCAAAAGAATCATGTATTCAATATAATCTGAAAATATATACTTAATTTTTGCTCGGTGAAGAACGCTAAACATGTCATAAATATTGTTGATGGAGGAATTTGGTAATCAACAAAGATGAGGTTCATGGCCGGAATCAAGATCTACGACGGTGGTTTTGGTCGCTGGAGTGCGGTGGTTGTGTGTTTTAGGGGTGGCTGAGATTAGGGTTTTGAGTTGGTCTCACTGCTCGCAACTCATGGTCCCCCAATGTGCCTACGTACACCTATATTTATAGGGGATCAAGCCGTACGTAGTTCTATTGAACCAAGACTTCTAGTTTGATCAGGACTAGGACTCTTGGGGATAAGACCAACCCTGAGGTGATGACTTATCTCTTAGACTTCTAACGTCTTTAGAATCTTACTCCAGTTAGAATTAAGCCTTGAGGCTAACTACCTCAGACTTCTAGTCCAAGTACATCACGGATACGGTATTATCTCTACTACGAGAGATAACACTAACCGCTACTTTTCGTAGCATGGAGGAGACGTCTGGTAGAGCCGTGACCAATTCCTTGAGGTGTAGGGACGCGCCCTTCCCCCTCAGTGAAGGTTCTCACTAAGAGGTAAGACAAGTAAGGAGCCAAGTTACACGATTGTCTCAATCCCCCATTGAGGGCTAACTCACCAGAATACAGGATTCAGACATATGATCGGCCTTCATGTTACCCCTGAGGGCCTTCAACAATAATGATCACCTCAAGCCCCGACACGAGGGTAACTCGCCAGATAGCAGGATTGAGGATTATAGATCATGCCCGGATGTAGCCCGGGAACTACCAGATGAGCCTGATAACTACCAGATGAGCCTGGCACTAGTCTTCATGTCTCTCGGAAGGGTCGTCATATTCCCCAGAGGGGTAGGTCTTCATATCCCCCGGAGGGGTGGTCTTCGTCTCCCTCGGAAGGGTAAGTCTTCGTATCCCTCGGAAGGGTCGTCACTGAGACTCACTCATCCTCTCACTCAATATATTTACATGTGGGCGCGACCCCTGAGGGCGCGCCCTTGCCTTCGCCGTCTTGTCCCATCGACCACTCCAGCAACACATCAGACAGGTCCTTCTTTGACATGAGGTCGCGCCCCTGGGGACACCCCGTTAGAGGCACGCCCTTGATCTTCATCTCATGGTCAACTTATTACAAGGGCTGCGCCACTCGATCACCTCCGAAGAGGGTGCGCCCTCCTCCACAGATTACACGACATGGGTGTACGGAGGGTCGGTCGTGTCCTTCCATCAACATTCTCAAGTAAGGCGTCCCTCCTTGTGACTCAGAGGACGCGTCCTCTTCATAGGACATGCAACATCGGCGGATCAGTCACGCCATGGAGGGTCGCGCCCTCCCGTTCAGATTGGAGCCTTAAAGGGTTGGTCGCGTCCTTCCTTTGTAAGCAGGAGGGCGCGTCCTGATACCTCATATAGAACTCTTAGCCCAATTCATGTCTTACTTAGTTAAATTAAGTATATACCCGGCCCAACAAAGACCTCGCCAAATTTGACTATAACAAATATACTTTTGAAAAATTATATATTATATAAAAATTTTACTCAAAACAAATTTTTTTTTTTTTGTCAAATAAGTCGAGTAGAACATCCAAACTCAATCGTTAACGGGTCGAATCAATCTAAATTCATAGATAATAATCATCATCACGGCTCTCTTGAATTGAATTGGGTCGGAACAGATTTATCAGACAGTATGAAATAAAAAAAATGTAATTACTAAGTTATTTTGTAATAATATTTAATAATGTAACTACTTGATAGGTATAGAGCCTATTATCGGCTGTTTCTTGGAAAGAAAGATGTAAATTATAATTAATTAGGTAATTTTTTATTTGAATAAATAAATTGTAATCATGTTGTTGAATATATTTGAGAACAGAAATGAACATTAAAATCCTATCTATAAAACAATTTTATAATATTTCAAACACCCTCATTGATTTAACAGTAAAACAGCAAAATAACATCAAAGTTAGATAAATGGTCAAATCAAAGATTAGGCTTGGGTATTTTTGGCTGGTGGGTACTAATAGAAGACGCTAATTGTAGTTGACGAGTGACCGGCTGCCGGAGAATTTTTACCTGCCTTTAAAAGTCGCCTGCCTTGACGTTCAAACACAATTATCCTTCCATTTCGATAAAGATTTTCGATTTGTATCCATATATACTTAATACATGCTAGTGAACACTCAAAAAAAGTCCTCAAAATACCCATTCTTTTGGCCAGCCCCATACCCGTTAACCCGTTAACCCGTTTACCCAGTTTTCAAAAATTTTGCTTTCTAATTATTGTTAGAGATAATTACTCAGACATTTATTTGACATATTCTCTTGCCTTATCCTCCACCCTTAATTTCAAAACTTTGAAACGCAGAAAAGTTACAAACTGATTCCAGTTTGTTCTTGGTTGCCTTGGGAGTCTTCTCTCGGTTTCATGCTCGGTGATGGACAGTAGTGGATCCGGGAGTAGTATCCCTCAACCTTCACATGCTGCAGGTTCGGATCATTCGTTGCGTAGAAATCATATGCGTATTATCTGGTATAGCAAAATCTTATTCATGCTTCTGAAGCTGCAGGTAGAAAACGGCGAGGGAGTGGTTCAGCACTTGATGATTTTTTGCGTGAGAGGTTGTCAAAAATACAGCAGCGAGGCGATACTAATTCAGGTCTGAATCCGAAAGCAGGACATGGTACGATTCATTCACGCTCAAGTGTAATTTAGATGCTTATATTGTTGTTGTATTTTGGTGTGCATTCATTTGTTTGATGTTATATCTGCAAGACACGACAAGGACTCCACTGTTTACCGTTGATAAAAGCAGTTTCATCGACATACCAAGTGATCAGAATGGTATGCCTCAATCTCGCTCAAGTGATTTCCATTTTTGTTTGAGTTGTTTTTGATTTTATGACTAACAATCGTGTGTTTTGATGTTAGTCTTGCGAAATACAAGGACACCACTATGCAGCGTAGACCCAAACAGTTTAGTCACTGAACCAAGTCATCAACACGGTATGTCTCATTCTCGGTCAAGTCAAATGTAGTTGTGTGTTTCTTTTTTTTTTCAGATATTGTTACAGTCATATATTTCTGTAGATCCAAACAAAAATTTCACTGGACCACTTGATCATAATGCCGTACCAAAAAAGAGTGCTGTCGAATTCGCCTCCGATAGTACGCATAACTCAATTGCTTTCCAAAATCAAAATGACAAAGAGAACATTCCATTTTCTACACCTCAACAAGGAAGTTCAGGTAAAGGTAGAGGCCACTAACACCCATAGTATGTATAACGTTATCTTTGTCAATCTGTTGTGATTAGGGTATATTTGTGTTGGTAGGTCCCATTCGTAAACCTAGAGGGCCAAGCGTCCAAACAATACTTGATCGCAAAAGTGATGCTCTTTCAACGTCAACCAAAACTCCAGGTGTTGTGCGTTAAAAATCGTGCATTTGTAGTTTATCCCTAATTTTGTAAGCTGTCTACCGTGCATTTATTTCTTAATCAACCTTCGTTGGTATGTAGTCTAATTCAAGCATTTTGTTTTTCTTATGCCATGTAGAAACCAAGAAACGAGGTCGCGGACCTGGTGTAAACAAACTATTTAACAGTCTGCAAGACAAGAGTGGTTCTTCCGGAGGTAGTCATCAGGGTATGTGTCCATTGTGCCAGAACATGTGGTTATGAACACATATCTGGATTTTCACAAAATTTTTGTTCATATCCATCTTTGCAGAAACAAAAAAAAGAGTCAGGGGACTCGGAGCCAAAACACTTGCAAGGCAGAAGCTTGCACAAGATGCTCAGGATGCCATTGTGCAGTCTGCTTCACAGAATCATTGTAACTAAATTATAGAACCTAATATTTAAAAATTCTTAGTAATTGTCCACATTTACATGTTGCACTCTTACTGATTTGGGAATTTTATTTGTCTAACCGCTTTTTACGAATATATTTTTTTTGCAGATCATCAATCATCTCCTGATATGCTAGGTTTGTGTGATGCTGTTGCCCCGTTGAATCCATTACATATTCTGTCATTTTTCTAAATAATCATCATTTTTTGACAAACAAATATACAGGGTCGGAAACTCCTAAAAGTGCGCTCACATTCCAACAATTTTCGTCGAATGGTAAAAATTCTACACCTGAGCAACATAGTTCACACACAGGCCCGAATAGGAATGGACACACTCAAAAAACCTCCATACCTTCATCTTTCCTCGGAGAGTTTGGCAGAGATGGTATGTTTTTAGTTGCAAAAAATTCGTGGTCTTCATCTACGTCAGAACATGGTCCATCACGTATCTCAAACCGTGATTAATATGCTTATTAATCAGTTGGAAACACCTTTTACAATTGTCTGCTTTTTATTTTATAATCACGTAAATGCTGTTTGAAACAATACATACTATTATTGCAGACTGCCGTAGAAATTTTTGTCCTATGTCCGGTGCATCTACTTCTGGTGTGAAAGATCTACGGCGTGAATTTGACAATGCACTGGACCAATCTGATTTTGTTGAGGAAGTGTTCCAGCACGGTACTGTTGTTCAAACATGTATAAGCATTTAAATGCATCCATCACTGTTTAACCTTGATTGTATATCTGTTTCTTTCAATACAGACCAAGATGACATTACCAATGATCCTGACATGTGGAGTGGGTACTGCACCCTTGGACCTCCTAATGCTACATGTGCCACATGTCGTGCTGTAATGTGGGATATGGAACGCAACAACAAATCTAATCGGAATGCTGCTCCTTCCTTCTCACTATGCTGCAAGAGTGGCCAGGTTATACTACCTTTAGAAGATCACCCTCCAGAACCTTTGGCATCTCTGCTAAATGGTGGTCCGAAATCGCCTCATTTCCGTCAGAATATAAGGGTATATAACTGCATGTTTGCAATGTGTTCGAGTGGCGGCAAGGTGGATCATAAGATAAACAGGGGCGGTGCACCATTTTGCTTCAAAATTAGGGGTCAAAATATGCATTTTATTGGTAGCCTTATCCCCGAAGAAGGTTCTAAACCAAAATTCTGTCAGCTTTATATATATGACACCGATAATGAAAACAGTAATCGAATTGGAGCAGTCGGTTCAAATACAGATGATGTGGACATGGAGATAGTTGAAGGTTTAACCAGGATGCTTGATGAGAACAACAAGTTGGTACGTTACTTCCGATCTGCACGTCAGAGACACAAGAGTGGTGATCAAACGGAGTTCAAGTTGATCCTTATCTCCTCCCAGGCCCAGAATGGCAGACCAAATATCATTGGACCGTCTAACGAGGTTGCTGGACTGATAGTAAATGCAAGTGCAGACACAGCCGGGTGCAGAGACACTGTTTGTCAAACTAAACAAGGTCATCTCAAAAGAGTTTTTGAGACGGATCCTTTCTTTATGCAGTTACAGTTCCCACTGTTATTTCCACTTGGGGAGGATGGATATCACACTCGAATTCCTTTGAGAAAAACTAAGAAGAGAAGTTTACAAATAGAGGATGCTGTTGATCATGAAGGGGAGAGAAAAATCAGGGATCATGTATCCATGAAAGAGTATTATTCATCCAAACTCATGATACGTCTTAATGAAGGTTATTATACATATCAGAGAAACATGTAAACATATAGAATGTTCATATTTTATGTGATTGAGCTACACACGTCTCAGAGTGATTATTTTAAATTAATAAACCAAATTGACATGTTCATTGTCCATTTCAGGATTAACTCCGCACCTCGGAGGGAGGTTATGGCAGCAATATGTTATTGACGCTTTTACCGCAATGGAACAGTACAGGCTTGATTGGATTTCGAGAAATCAGACTACCATCCGTTCTGATCTTTATACATCTGTACGCGATGCCGTACGTCGCGGAGATAATGATCCATCACACGTTGGTAAATGTGTGATACTTCCTGCTTCCTTCACAGGCTCCAAACGATACATGTCACAGTACTTCAAGGATTTGCTGGCCCTTTGTCGTAGTATTGGTCATCCATCATTATTTTTGACAATGACTACAAATACAAAATGGCCAGAGATACAAGAGATGATGAAAAATCTCCCTGGTGTGAATGTGGCTGATGCTCCAGATGTCGTTGCACGTGTCTTTAAACTGAAGCTTGACCAGCTAATGGAGCTCATTAAGAAAAAACACTTCTTTGGGCGGTGTATTGGGTGTTAAGTGATTTATACATTTTTTCCCTATACATGAATATCACATATTTATATTGTGCTCATGAAACAACTTACTGATCTTAATTTTCTGCATTGTTTCAGTGATGCATGTCATTGAATTTCAAAAACGTGGACTGCCACATGCTCATATGTTAATTTGGCTGGACGACAGAGATAAGCCTAAGACCGCGGAGCAAATTGATAAGCTGGTAAGTGCAGAAATACCAGATGAGCATGAGGATAGTATTGGATATAATGCGGTTAAGAATTATATGATCCATGGTCCATGTGGGAAAGATGCAACTTATTCTGCTTGCATGGTCAATGGCAGATGTGGACGACATTTTCCCAAGAGGTATATTTTTGATACCTTTATGTGTAGATAAAGTGAGATTCCACTAATCTAATTTGATACGTGAATTGTTTGTTGTCTTATGATCCAGGTATAGTGGAGTTACATGTTTTGATGAATCAGGATTTCCCATATACAGGCGTCGCAACACTGGAAGGACTGTTTTGAGAAAAGGTCATGTCCTTGATAATAAATTTGTTGTTCCGTATAACAGAGAATTGTTGCTTCGTTTTCAGTGTCACATCAACTTAGAAATATGTAATAATTCACGATCTTTGAAGTACTTATTTAAGTATTGCCTCAAAGGGCATGACACTGCCACAATGCTGATAAAACGGAAGAATGATAATTCAACAAAAACAGCATCACCAGCCTCAAAATCCAAGGTATTTGATGAAGTTAAACATTACTTGGATGGTCGGTACGTATGTGCATCTGAAGCTGCATGGAGGATATTTGGTTTTGATATTCATTCTAGATGGCCATCTGTTGATCGTCTACCAATACATCTACCAGAGAGCAAATACGTGAGTTTCAAGACGGGAGATTCCCTGCAAACCGTATGCAATCGTGCAGATGCAAAATTGAGCAAACTCGAGGCTTGGTTTGTAGCAAATCAAAAGCTTCCAGAGGCTAGGAATTACACATATGCTGAGTTTCCTTCCTATTTTACATGGCTCCCCAGAGAGTGCAAGTGGAAATATAGGCAGAGAGGCGAGGTTGTTGGCCGGCTATCGGAAGTTCATCCAACTGCTGGTGACCTCCTCTATCTTAGAATGTTGTTGTTAAGAAAAAAAGGCTGCACTAAATTTGAGGATCTTCGCACTATCGATGGACTGTTGTATGAGACATATAAAGAGGCATGTGGTGCTTTGGGATTGCTTCAGAATGATAAACAATGGCATGATGCTTTGTCTGAGAATGCACACTCATCGTTTCCTCATCAGATCAGAGAGATGTTTGTGAACATCCTATCTTACAGTTCAGTTGCCGATCCACATTTGCTATGGAAGAGTCACTGGAAGTGCATGTCAGAAGACATTTTAGTGAAGCGCCGAAATGCCACCGGTAATTTTGAACTAGAACTTACAGAGGCCGACATCCAGAATTATGCTCTTGCAGGTGATATTCAATTTCATACCTGTGTACATGAAATGAAACGCTCTTACTTTCATGGAAATCATATACTTTATGAAGATCTATAAGCTTTATCCTATCTTTTTTCAGCTTCTGTTAAATTGTGTCTGTTTTTATTAGGCCTTTTACCATGCTCTTATTGTCTTTGACATTGTATGTAATTTATCCGTTGGTTCATATCTACAATTATATCCTACTATATTCGAGTAAATATAATGCTTTGGCAGCAAAAGCATGTATAGAACACTTTTCGAGTGTTCAGTTAGATCTTCATATTATCATACCTTTTTATGTGCAAATTTGTGATAACTTAAAGTCAGTTTGTTTACATTTTATGAATGTAATAATAGCAGAGTGAATAATATACAACATCACTTTGAGAACTTTAGAATAATTTACATTTACATATATTATAAGACGTCCTGCACACAAGTTTAAGTAAATAAACTTAAATTGTATAGGTTTGGTTATGTAACTGTGTAACTTTATGGTTAAGTACATATATATGTGGTTATGTAACTGTGTTTCATTGGATTTATTGTTTTGTGGTTACTCCTTATAATGTGAAAATGTTAAAAAACCAATATTCCTCTTTGTACAGAAATTGAGAAGCTCTTTAGTGATATTGGAAAAAGTCTGAGGGACTTCCCTGATATGCCATTCCCTGCAGAAGTATATATTTCATCTGATACCAACCGTCTCATCGCAGAAGAAACTTCCTATAATGTTAGGGAAATGAAGGAAAAGCACGACATTAATTGTGAAAAACTAAATACAGAGCAGAAAATTGTTCACGATGCAGTCCTAAAGTCTGTTGATATGAAGGAAGGTGGTCTTTTTTTTGTGCACGGATCTGGCGGGTGTGGTAAGACTTTCCTATGGCAGACCATAATTTCCGCCCTTCGTTCTAAACGTCAGATTGTTCTACCTGTGGCATCTTCGGGAATTGCTGCAACTCTTCTCCCAGGTGGTAGGACCGCTCATTCTCGCTTCCATATACCTCTCAAGCTTGATCAGTACTCTTCAGCTGGAATAAAGCATGGAACCGAAATTGCGGAACTTCTTCAAAGTACTGATTTAATCATTTGGGACGAGGCTCCTATGCAGCATCGGTATGCGTTTGAGTGTGTGGACCGCAGCATACGGGATATAATGGCTGCTGTTAATCCGGAAAGAGCTAAAAAACCTTTTGGAGGCATAACTGTTGTTTTTGGAGGCGATTTTCGTCAGATCTTACCGGTTATCCCCAAGGCAGGTAGACCAGATATTGTTGGTGCTTCTCTGAATAATTCACGATTATGGGAACATTGCAAGGTCTTCCTCCTATTTCGTAACATGCGTTTGCATGCTGGCAACACCGATGAGCAAAACCGGGTGATTAGGGAGTTTAGTGACTGGCAGTTAAAAGTTGGAGATGGGAAGGTCGATCCAATTAGCTTCAAGGAAAATGTTTCAGAGGTACTATTTAGATTACCTGCTCAACATGTTCTTCACTCTGAGGACAAACCAATACAAAAGCTTATCGATGTTGTCTATCCAGATTTCGCAAACAACTGTTCCTCTTCTGAGTATTTTAGCTCTCGCGCCATTCTCACGCCAACAAATGTAGTTGTTGATGACATAAATTACGCCATTCTTGACAAGCTTCCTGGAGAGACATATACGTACCTTAGTCAGGACTCATTAGAAGATCAGGGTGTGGAAGAGAATGATTTTGACGAGTCATTCCCCATTGAATATCTTAATTCACTGAACCTGCCTTGCATTCCTAAGCATGAATTGAAGGTAAAAATTGGTACTCCGGTTATGTTGATGAGGAACTTAAACCAGATAAACGGTCTTTGCAACGGAACTCGGATGATAGTCACTGGATGCAAGAAGAACACTATTGAGTGTGAAATAATGTCCGGTTCCCATGCTGGTAAAAAGCATCTGATACCCCGCATAGAAATGATTCCCACAGAGACACCTTGGCCTTTTGATTTTAAGCGAACTCAGTTTCCCATTCAGATTTGTTTTGCGATGACCATAAATAAGAGTCAGGGTCAATCAATGGATGTCGTTGGTTTATTCTTGCCTAGACCTGTCTTCTGCCATGGCCAGCTTTACGTTGCAATTTCCCGGGTCACTTCCGCAGCAGGTCTTCATATATTGGTCATAAACGACGAGGGCAAGACATCGGATGTCACCTCTAATGTTGTTTTCCCTGAAGTTTTCTACAACATACCGTCTGTCAGTTCAGAGTACTAAGCTTATCTGTTTATGTTTAGATTTGATTGTTTTATACAGTTTATTCATATAAGTAAGTACTATTTGCAACGCAAGTTATCAGCCAGTCCAATTTGTTATAAATAAAACCAGTTTTTGCGGTTAAGTTGCTTACTAATACACATAGTACAGTGCTCTATTTTAATTCGATATTTTTATTGTTAATATTTTTCGAGGTAAAAGAAATGTCATAGGCGATATAATCCTAGATACAATAAAACTTAACAAATTAATATTGTATAAACAGTCTTTTTAAGCTTTTTAGATTTTGTGTAATAGTTTGTAGATTTAAGAAATGTTGAATGTTATTTGTGTTTTAGCATCAAGAAGGAAGTGCTTTTCTGACTTATTATATTCTACAAAACACAACTTCAAAAAATTAAACATCACAACTTTTAATTCATACTGCATATTACTGATAATGTATTATGTAGAGAAAACAGATCAAGTCTTGATCTTCGAAATAGATAAAATAATAGCACACTATATAAATGACAGATAAAATATAAGACTAGGACACAATAGAGAAGCCACGCATGACTAATCCGCTTCAGCAGCAATCTGGCTTCATCTGATCACTCTGGGGTAGATTGCTTTGCCGCAGACCGTGCAAGTTGTGTTAGTTTTGGAGAAAGTTGTTGCCTTTGTTTTTCAATATCTTCTGCCCTTTCTCTCATCTCAGTCATGTTTTGTTCTAACATCCCTTTGTACTGCTTGAATACTTTCTCAAGATCCTGTAATTCAATCTCCCTATATATTCTATGATCCCGTAAGGATTCATCGGATTCCCTGGCTAGCTTTCTTATGTCTGCGTTGCCTGACGACCGTGCTGTTTCGCCATCCCCAGTATAGGTAACGTCCACAATGTCTTGCCTTTCATTGAGCAAATCAATTACTCTCCTGTATACAAAAAAAAAAAAACATTTTTGACCTGTATGAATTATAAGTATAGAAGTAGTTATTATGAGTATTAGGCAAGATAATATACCTATGCTGTTCTTCCACGAACAAACCGCGTGTCAGGATCTCTGCCTGTCTATCCGTCATGCTTTTGCACATCATTGCAAAGTCTTCCTTTGCTGATTTCATGTCGCTATTTAGTTCGGCAGAATCATTGTTTAGTTTTCTTAGCTCTACACCTAGAGCTTCCTGCTCAATTTCAGAATGCTTCCTCTTTATTCCTCTGGGATCCATTGTAGCAGTATATTCCAATGTTTATGTGATTGAAAAGTGAATGCCTATAATATTTTCCGTGTCTGTGTCTGAATATATAGAGACTTATTTACGTTGTGGGATGCACACGATCTGCCACAACCTACCAATAATGGGCCAGTCACTTCATTGTGGAAGTTAACATGTACGTGATAAATCTACTTAATTACATGTACAATGGTATTAGTATTTGTAATGTGGTTATGTACGTTATTTATGGATATATTAATCATAATAATTAGGTCATGTGAGTAATATTAGAGCACACCAATAACTCACATCAAATTTGTAAAGTGCATTACCTTTTTGAACATGTTCCATGTAGCATAACTGAATTGTTTTTTGATTGGATAACTAACATGGAGGTGTAAACTAAATTAATTTTTTAATTTTAACTAATTTATATAATCGTTCTAGAATTTTTTTTTAAATTTACATGTCGTTTGTGTTAAATTTATTTAGATAAGACTTATGCGGCAAATCATTTATCCACAACAAATTAAAACCAACGTAATTTGTGAATAGTTTTGAAATAATACAATAAAAGGAAAAATGATTTAATGGTAACATCTGTATATTTATCAAATGCCTTATAAAACTATTCTCCTTGCAATATTATAAATCTTTTGGTGTATGAAATAATAATTTACATTTTTTCATGGATCATAATTTCCTCACTTTCTTTTAAGTTACTTGCATTTTTAAATTCTTATATTAATGAATATGAGCGTATTGCAAAGGATTCCAATTGAATTGGAATTTTTCCTTATACTTCGCCCAGAATTATTTTTAATCACATGTCAAAAAATTAATAAGTTTTCTTTTCACAATAACAAAAAAAAAATATTGTTAATTTCCCCATAAAAATTATTCGTTCTTTCTGCTTTTAATTTAATATGTGATTATATTGTTAGGCATATTACCAATTTAAAATTTTTATATTAGGCCAATCATTTATCCACAACAATTTAAAACTTACATATATTATGAATAGTTTTAAAATAATACATTAAAAGGAAAAATGATTTAATGGTAACATATGTATATTTATCCAGTGCCTTATAAAACATATCTCCTTGCAATATTATGACCACTGATGCTTTTAATTTAATATGTGAGTATATTGTTAGGCATATTAACAATTTAAAAAAGATTTATGCGGCCAATCATTTATCCACAACAATTTAAAACCAAAGTATTTTGTGAATAGTTTTAAAATAATACATTAAAAGGAAAATTGATTTAATGGTAACATATGTATATTTATCCAATGCCTTATAAATCATATCTCCTTGCAATATTATAAATCTTTTGGTGCTTGAAATAATAATCTATATTTTTACATGGATCATAATTTCCTCTCTTTTTCTTAAATTACTTGCATTTTAAAATTCTTATATTAATGAATCCTTTGCAACTCGTATTTTGTGAATAGTTTTTAAATAATACATTAAAAGGGAAAATTATTTAATGGTAACATATGTATAGTTATCCAATGCCTTACAACACATATCTCCTTGCAATATTATGACCACATAAATAATTTTTCACTCTTTCTGCTTTTAATTTAATATGTGAGTATATTGTTAGGCATATTAACAGTTTAAAAAAGATTTTACCAGGCCAATCATTTATCCGCAACAAATTAAAACCAACGTATTTTGTGAATAGTTTTAAAATAATACATTAAAATGAAAAATTATTTAATGATAACATATGTATATTTATCCACTGCCTTATAAATCCCTCTTTTTTTTTTAAATTACTTGCATTTTAAAATTCTTATATTAATGAATACTAGCATATTGCAAAGGATTCCAATTGAATTGGAATTTTTCACAATGTCAGCATCATTTTAAGATACATTTGACTTTATGGTAAACCAAAAAAAACAAATTATTCACTATAAAACACACCAAAAATAAAACATCTCTTATTGGTTCCACCTGCTTACAAATTAATTAATAAGTTATAAGTTATAAGCTACGCAATCCCACTAATTGTTAGGAATATTCCACGTATCCAAATGTAAAGAATAAAGACTTTTAATCATTCCTTATACTATAATCAATCCTTATCGTGTCTAAAATCTGAATACAAATTAACAAAGTGAGCAATAGGTCAAGAATTCATAGATTGGAAAAAATCATGAACTGAATATTTAATAATATATAATATATACCGTTAGTGTATATCAAAGAATGGCAATTTTTTGAATGATTTCGTTTAAGAGGGAAAATATAATATTTGATTTATTTCAACTGCATTTCCTAACGTAGCTAAAATCGGAAGAATTTATGGGCTGGACTGCACCTATAAGATATTCTAGATATCACTGATAGCAATTGATTTATCAAATCAATTCCTTAATCATAGCTAATGTGTAATTGATAACACATTTTAACAGACCATATCAGGTATCACATCTGTCCCTCCTAAATTGACGCAGTTGCAGTTACACAAAGATACATGTACTTATTTACATCACGTAGCAGTTCTCTATTTAAGCTGATCTTTACTTTGATACTGCATAACAAGTTCAGCATTTGGAAAATAGTACAGAAGTTGTAAGTCAATATGCAAGGGAGAATGTTCGATCATATTCAGAGCCTAGAAAAGTCGAGAACTAATTGGAGAATCAAGGCACGACTTACCCGTTTCTGGCCAACGTTCTCTCCTGAAACGTCAACCATTAAAGGGTACAACTTGATCCTCCTCGACGATGATGTGAGTACATATTATTAAGTTATGTTGTACTTTAAAGTTTCCTGGTGCTTCCATTTTTGTTTATTGTGATATTTGTTTATATCCGCAGAATACCCACGTACATGCTTACGCTTATCCGGATAATTGGCGCGCTATTGGTAAGGAAGTTGCTGAAGGGAAGATTTACACTGTCGAGAACTTCCAGGTTAGAGATACTATTGGGAAACTGAGACCTGTTTCAACAAAACTTTGCATTAGACTGCTCAGCAGTACTATTATTGAGTGTGTTGAAGATGATGCACTTATTCCAAATCATAAGTTTGAGTTTATGGACATGGGAGATTTGCTTGAAGAATGTAATCGTCTGACAGAGAATCAGAATCCAGAATTTGCTTACGGTACGTAAAATACATAATATAACAGATGTACACCAGTGTCTCCTATAAACTAAAGTAATGGTATGCATGATTTTTAAATTAAATTACCGTCTACTTTGCATTGTTATGTTAGACGTGATTGGCGTCGTTGAACATTTCAAGCATGTTACAAGAAAGCAAACAAGATATGGAGAGAGAGATCAGACACGTTTTATGTTTTCTGATGGCAGGTTTGCATTTAGATTATCATATCGCGTATTATAATTTGATAATATTAAATTTTATTTATTCACCTGTACGACGATTGATTACTTTAAAACGATGATGTTGAGAGATTAATTTGTGTTGTCAGACTGAAATTCAGTGTTACACTCTGGGGTGACTTTGCTAGCTCTGTTAATCAGACATACACCGCCGAATTGCAGAAACCTGTTATTGGGATCCTTACCAGCGCCAAACTCTCAACTTTCAGGCGTATGTTATTAAATTTATATATTTCTGTGTTTCATAGAAGTTTTTTTCAACATATCTTTTTCCCTGTGCTATATCAGAGGAGAATCAGATTGGTGCGTTGCCTTCTACAAAGATTTACTTTAATCTGGATATTGACCCGGTCACGGAATTCCGTGAGAGGTAATGTACATCCAACTTAACTTAGAATCTCACTGTAAGCTGTAATAGCGCGTCATGTTAGACTTACAATTGTTGCATCCCCGTACAGTGATAACTTTGGTTTATGCATTTTTTCAAGGTTGATCGAGGAAGGCTACAAGTCACCCCCGGACACTGATGAGTCCAGTTCTGAACCTGCTCCTAGAGCTGTAATCGAGAGGACATCATTCAAGGAACTCATTGAGAATTCTTTGTCCTTTGTGCTTAAGGTACATGGAAGATCCATTCAATCATTCTAATCGTTATTGTTTCCTAGCACTGGATGTTATTAGTAATGACTGACTTTGGTGTTTGATTATCTTTCAAATTTTTCTAACTATTACAAATCCTTCCAGAGGACTGTAGTCGTCAAATTTGTCATAAACAAAATCGAGGAGGAGGACAGTTGGTGGTTCAATAGCTGTGTGTCATGCCATTCTGAGGTTGAAAAGGTTGATAAAAAATTCAAATGTGCAGAATGTAAACGAAATTTTGGATACTGTGAGAAAAGGTACATCCAGTACGGGCTTATAATGCATCACAACAAATTTAGTACACAACCTAACAATGCAGTTTGTTCCCATTTTAGGTTTCGCATCGTAGTACTTGCAGATGACACCACATTAGTGACCAACGTCATACTTCTTGATCGAGTTGTGAAGCGTATGGGAGCTACTACTGTTGCTAACATTCTAAATCTGATGAAAAAGGTAACAAGTTTTCCGTTTCAAATACACAGCAACATAAATCAGATTTCTCCTTCTAATTTCAGATTCCAAATTTCATATTTCAGGATTCTTCTGTCACTGCTGAGTCTGCTGTGTTCAAGTCCATTGTTGGGAAAGAAGTGACTGCTCTGTTACAGTTATCCGATGCTAATGTCAACGGAGACAGCAATCTCTACAATGTGGTTGATCTATGTGACTCTTCAATGTTTGAGACTGCTATTATACAGTCCACTCCTGCTCAGGCCACCAACTCATTTTCCGTGGACGTTGATTCTGTACGTTCAACAAATTTTTTGTTATAGTATTCTAGAAGATAGATTTTGTGCATACTTCTTTGGACTACACTAACAGTTCTCTAAATTATTGCCTTCACAGCCAATTGTTGGCATTGAGCTCTTTCAAACCCCAGGCTCTTCCGAGTCTGTTGCAAAGAAAATCAAAATGGTACACTCCAGTTTTGACTCCTGATTTTGTTCATAAATTTGGATTTGTACATAAAGTTGTATTTACTGAGACATATATACATTTATGCAGGAGGATTCTCCGCCATGATTTCGTGAACGCACGGCAGGTCCAGTGAAGTCTGCAAATTGATGATATCTTTGTGACCAAGCTGGAGTATATGCTGCTGTTTTCATTAGTTATCTAAGCTTTTGCAATGTTTTCATCTAGAATAAATTTAACCAATGCGTATTGTGCTTGGTAGGATTTTGTTTTCGTGTCATGTGTTCCATCAAACTTGGTTTATCATGGTTTATGATATTTTATAAGTATTTCCTTTGTTCAACATTCCAATTTCAATGTGCATTTCTTACTGATATGCTATATCACATAAAATTGAATATTTGGCTATAGAAAATGAAAAATTGCCTGTGGCCTCATTTAAAAAAAAATAAAAATTCATCGATACTTATTCTTATGAGTTTATATCAAATATTAACATTAAAGGGTGGAAGAACTTATTCTTTATCTTAAAAGAAGTTTATATTTCTTTGCGGAGGAAATTTTAAAAAAAAATTCACATGTAAATAAATTTCAATATATTGCCTAATCTAAAGGAGATTCCATCCAAAGAAATAGGAAAGATGATTATTTAAATTATCATTTACCAACATAAATGTATTCGCGTTTGGTAAAATTTAATCATGACAAAGTTAGTGAAGCATATTTTGTTTTGTCCATTTGAAATTTATTAGGCATATAAGTTAAAAATTTATTAGGCATATAAGTTAAAAGTTTCCTAATTATAACATCTCCAGCTGATTAGTTATATGTTGTATTTAGACGTCATTATAAGTTAAAAATTAGTTTGGCATATAAGTTAAAAGTTTCCTAATTATAACATCTTTAGATGATTAGATATAAATAAAAATTTATCGATACTTATTAACATTAAAGGGTGTAAGAACTTATTCTTTCTCTTAAAAGAAGTTTATATTTCTTTGCGGAGGAATTTTTACAAAAAAATTCACATGCACATAAATTTCAATATATTGCCTAATCTAAAGAAGATTCCATTCAAAGAAATAGGAAAGATGATTATTTACGTTATCATTTACCAAAATAAATGTATTCGCGTTTGGTAAAATTTAATCTTGACAAAGTTAGTGAAGCGTATTTTGTTTTGTCCATTTTGAAATTTATTAGGCATATAAGTTAAAGATTTATTAGGCATATAATTTAAAAGTTTCCTAATTATAACATCTTCAGCTGATTAGATATATGTTGTATTTAGATGTTATAATAAGTTAAAAATTTATTAGGCATATAAGTTGAAAGTTTCCTAATAAAAACATCTTCAGCTGATTAGATATATGTAGTATTTTTATGTTATAATTAGAAAATTTTAAATATTTAGACTATATTGTTTTTTCGGATGTTACAATTATAAAAAAAATATGGATTAGGATAGTGGTTATTTTGATTCATATCTGCAATTATAGCGTACTTATCCTTAACATTGAGCATTATAATTATAATTTTTTGAACTGATATATTATACAGTCCCATAACATTGAGCATTATAATTATAATTTTTTGAACTGATATATTATACAGTCCCATATGTTATGATAACTCAATCAAGGACTGATTAAGGCAAAACCCATAATTTTTGGGGTTTTCCATGTGTGATGCAGACTACACTATACGGTATTCTATATTATAGTAATCAGATCATTATTATCCCGTGAAAATATACTAAACTCAGAACGTATGTGCAGCTCCTTTTCATTGTTCCAAGTAGTCGGAATGCAGTACTTCATCTTTTGTGGTTTTATGTTTTCTAATCACAATCTGATAACCATTACACTTGCTTTTTTTGTTTTCCCATTTCAGAACCATGTTTGACAGACTGAACTCCCTTCAACTATCCAGGACGGATTGGAAAATCAAAATACGTGTTACTCGAGCATGGGATTCGTTCAGCAGCAGTAATGAATTTATTGGGATGAACATTGTCATCGTCGATTCGGAGGTTTTACATACATATCAGTATCTCATTCAACACTCATTCTTTTTGTTTGTTTTCATGAACTAACTATGAAATTTATTTTTATTTCAGGATTTCCATGTCCATGGTTTTGTTATTCCAGAAGCATTAGACGATCTTAATATCCCTATTTATGAAGGTAGCATGTATATCGTTGAGAATTTTGTTACAAGAAGAGCTATGGGGACTCTTAGACCTGTTACTTCTGACATGTGCATTATATTAAATGAAACTTCCATTGTTACTAATATCCCGCTGGAGATTGGAAGGTTTCCCAGATATAAGTTCGAAATTACCCAGCTTGGAGACATATACTCCATTGCTAGGAACCTTGCACCAGATGAAGAACCTTTATACGCTCTGGGTAACAGTTCTGACTTTCGTTAACTATTGTGCAATTACTCAATTATTGTCCATTCTTAATGACCATTATCATACGTAGATATTGTCGGTATTATTATTGACGTGGGTGATACCGCCATTGAAGCCACCACATCTGGAATGAGGCAATCGGTTCGTTTTAATCTGTATGATGGACGGTAATAATGATTTATCCAAAATTTAAATATTAGTTCAAACTATTTCTCATGCTCTGCTTTTGTTTGACAAATACACAATTTAACTACATCTATGGTGAATGTCAGCAATACGATAAGAGTAGTTTTGTTGGATGAGAAAGTTTCATTGCTTGGTCATATATTAGATGGTGATTATCAATTGGAGCCTATCGTTATTTTAACTTCAATGAGACCTCACTTTCGCAATGGTAATTTCCAATAGCTTTAGTGGACCATGCTTAATCTAAAAAAAAAAAATTTAAACGATACTGATTACTATAATCATACTCATTAGTCTTTCCTTTTATGTGTCCACTAGGTGTCCTACAAGTTAGTAGCACAGAAGCAACCAAAGTGTATGTAAACATTTATTATCATGCAGTCTGGCAAATCCGTCGAAGGTAATTTGCTGCTCTGTGCAGAACACTCTTAGTAGTATCATTTAATTACTGGAATAATCATATTTGTTACATGGATTCTTACTGTGCTTTGGTTTATGTTTCTACGATGATGCTGCTTACATTATCTTGCTATTGGTTTACGTTTCAGGCTACTTGATCAGTTCTAGATTAAAAGCTTATTTTGAGGTGCACAGTTCGAAGATCGCTATATCTTTTTCAATAATGGAGTTCCACATTGCAACATTTATGTGTTTTTGACGTAATGCACGGCTCTGTAGTTTATTTGATACTTGATTTAAGAAATAAGAAGACATTTAGTCGTTTACCTTTTTCAACATACCCGTGAAACTGATTTCATTTTAAGAAATCAGAGTTGTTACCTTCTATCAGTTTGGCGTCGTTGCACTCTTACACGCTTGGATAACGGAAGAAACTCTGTATTATGAGGGGGTAAACTTATAATGCAAGGCTATCAATGATTTTCCAGTTTTTTAATGATAACCACAACAGTAAAGCAACATAATAGCAAACAATTGGATTTCAAAGCACCATGGAAACACCTAATTTGGTTCATTAGCACAAGAGGAACATGCGCAAAAACAGACTACATAGTGTATCAGCTTAGTGAACTAATAATGCATAGGCCAAAATGTTGAAAGCATAGCACATAAAAGAAGACAGCAGAAATAGGATATGCATAGTCTACCCTAATCTGACCGTACAGGTATATGCGAGGAGGTATTGAACTTGGTGAGTTTGGCGGCAAGATTTCTTCTCATTCCTGCAATTGCTTTGGCTCTCTCACCAAACACCTTCATATTTTCACTGAACACTTCCTCATATTCCTTGAACAACTGCGACATCTTCTTCTCTTCTTCATCCATCAATATTCCGTGACTTTTGAGAGAATAATTTGAATCTTCAGCAAACCTTGCAAAGCTGTCAGCATAAGGAGTTGGTAGAACTACGTTCTCCCCACTGGATTCACACTCTCCCTGCTTCGGTTTTCCTTCAAGCATTTCAACCACCTCTCTGCAGTTTAAATCTCAAAATCAAAAAAACATGTCATACTCAAGGTTAAATTTTCAAAAACTCAGTATAAGTGTTTACACATCAGTAATTTTAGCCAAGACTACAACTCACCCATATTTTTCCTCGAGAAACAGTGCTCGAGTGAGAAAATCAGCCTGTCGTTCTGCCATACTCTTGCACATCAGGAAGAAATCTTCATTTGCGTTTCTTATGTCAGTGTGAAGTTTGTTTGAGTCATTCGTGAGATTTGTTAACTCGACGTACAAGTCGTTCTTCACCGCCTCATATTTTCGCTTTCTTGATACCCTTTTTTGCTCCATTAGGCAGTCTGGCAGTGCTCTGCTTCTTTCGTGAGCAGCGTTTGGATTTCTGCAGCTGTTAGTGTTGTGTGTTAATGTGCAAAGGTTTGTAGAATGGGATTATGAAAAGACGCAGCAAATGACACCACTATTAACTCCTAAACAAAATACATCTATTGTGGCTGTATTTGCTTATCGTATACCTACCCTACAGCTATTGTGTACTATAACATCATTTCTTTTTATCTTCTTTTTCTGTCATTTGAGTTGCAAAAGCAATACATGGGAACCGTGTATGGGATACTCTTGGATTTTGGTAATAATTACAAATTTACAAGTGAGTATCTCAAAAAATGACTCAAGTATTTTTGTAAAATTTTCATAGTGTAAACAATTAACCATCCGCTTGGGTTGTACTCTTTTTTTTACATGAATTATCGGTAAAGATTGGCTATCACGTCTGTATTTATTTAAAATAATTGAATCGTCAATATACCATGTATACATACATGCGTTTATAAATCAATTTTGATCGTGTCCTAAATTTAAAAATCATGGAAATTAAAATAATTTTTGTTTCGTAAATAAATATTTTATATCCCTTAATTTAAAGTATTTCAATCATGGTATTTTAGGTGACAAAATGAATTTTTAATTTTGTGTCTACACATTTATTTATCCTCCACCTTCCTTAATGTTCTCTTCTGTCCAAATATTTTGCAGGGTATTTTATAAGGACTGACCCGAGGACCAAAAGCGTTTTTTCATCATAATTTAAATGATTGAAAATTTCATCTTCATTTAGACGCAGTATTGAACACATTTCTTAAGCGTTAGATTTTTTTTTACTCATGCCCACGATTTTACTTTTACAAAATTAACCATTAAATCATGATATTTCATAGGAGTGACTCTAAACATACGGAGACTATATTTACATGTACCAATAAACTCAGTGATTTTTTTATAAAAAAACAGGTCATTTGTATGTTTATTCTCCTTGCTATATAAATAAGACTATGACACAATAATAAATATCATGTTTAGATTTATGCTATAACAATATTGCCGTTAAAGATTTTTATTTGTTTTATTATTTATTTCTCAGTTTTATATAATTGAAAATAATAAATTTCTCTGTCACTAATATCATGGCCAATATATTTTTTTTGAATCTTAATATACATTATTAAACGCCTTCCGTAATCCAAAAGTATTGTCTGTTCTCTTTTTCTACAAGTATTTAATTTTGCCCAATTATTTGATTTTCCATATTCAAAATTTTAAAACATCAAGATCATTTAAGATTCTTTGTACTTGATCAGATATAGTATTAAGCAAATTTTTTAATACTCCAAATATTTCATACTAATGCTAGCGGTTTTACTTTTAGAAAATTAACCATTACATTTTGATATTTTTATAGCAGTGCCTATAAACATACAAAGAATTTACTTATATTAACCAACAAAATCAGTGTTTTTTTTATAAATCAAATTCTCTTTTTTATGCTTAGTCTTTCCCCTCTAGCCAAAGAAATATGAAACAAAAAAACAAAAAAAAATATACAATCATTATGACAGAATACGGAGGATATTGTTGCTCAACATATACATATTTTAAGCAACTGATTTATGTGATTAGTTAGTCTAATTTAGCCTCTTTTTAATCTGTAGATATCAATCCGTTTCTTTATTGTTTTCTTCCTTTTTATACTCCTGTTTATTCGTTCTATAAATTTCCAAAATTGGCACCATCTACCATATCGATATAAATATATCAGTCTTCTCAAGAATCTGAAGACAATGCAAAAAAAAAATTAACAATTAAATCATGATATTGGATAGGAATGACTCTAAACATCCGGAGACTATATTTATATTTATATCTACCAATAAACGCAGCGATATTTTTATAATTCAACTGGTCATTTTTATGTTTATTCTCCTCGCTCTACCCAAAAGTATATGACACAAAAAGAAATATCATGATTAGATTTATGCTATAAAATTATTGCCGTTAAATATTTTAATTTGTTTTATTTTTTTTCACATTTTTATATAATTGAAAATAATAAAATTCAAATATTATATACTAATGCTAGCGATTTTACTTTTAGAAAATTAACCAATACATTTTGATATTTGACAGCAGTGCCTATAAACATACAAAGAATTTATTTAAATTAAACAACAAACTCACTGTTTTTTTTATAAATCAAATTCTCTTTTTTATGCTTAGTCTCCTCCCTCTAACCAAAGAAATATGACACACAAAACAAATTACAAAATATACAATAATTATGTCAGAATATGGCGGATATTGTTGGTCAACATATACATATTTTATGCAACTGATTTATGTGATTAGGTAGGCTAATTTAGCCTCTTTTTAAGCTGCTGATATCAATCCGTTTCTTTATTGATTTCTTCCCTTTTATACTCCTTGCTATATGTTCTATAAATTTCCAAAATTTGCACCATCTACCATATCGATCTAAATATATCAGTCCTCTCAATCTTCAAGAAACATCATTGGTTCTGATACTAACATTACATATCGGTAGCATTGTCTATTTTGTATATTAAATTCTGTATGATTATATGTGTTTTGGTGTGATAGGTATGGAAGCTCATGATCACCTGTCTGCTTTAGATGACTCCAAAACCAGTTGGACTTTGAAGGTTCGTGTCACCAGAATATGGCAGACGCGTTATGGGAATGGTTTCGTCGACAGGCATAATCTCATTCTTTTGGATTGTTTGGTAAGATGTGACCAATTTCAACACAAACCGATTTATAACTATCATAACAAACTCCACTGTAATCACTGTATGCATCGAGTTTTATATTTTTCTGTTAAACAGGACAATCAAATACTTGCTATTGTCAATCCTGATTTATGGCAAAGATTCAGCAATGTCTTAATGGAAGGACGTATCTACACAATTGTCAACGTGTTAGTGAGGAATGCCACTGTCGATTTCAGACCAGTGCCAAATTCAAAGATGATCTTGCTTACAAATTTCACATCTATCACTCCTCATGTACACGACACCGGGATGATAGCTCGGCACAAATTCAATTACAAAACATTGCAAGAGCTGGATTACTTAGTTGGAAGAGATGGTCAGGAAAATTACCATGCTTTATCCGTTGGTATGTTATTGTCTGTTAAATCCATGTTAATTACTCTAATTTCATTCCGAAGCACTAAAAGCATGTTTTTCAGATGTTATTGGTCTTCTGGAGAACCTTCAGCCTTTGGAACGTGTACAAGGCAAGGAGAGTTTAATAGATGTCGTGAAGTTTAGAATTTCTGATGGAAGGTATTCGACATGACTTTTTTTCATTGGATTTAGATATGATACAGTAAACGTTTAATGTAAACAAGAATTATACTAATTTAGAATATTTTTTGGTTGTTGAACGTGCAAAGTATTTTGCGCAATGTGTATAAATGGGGTCCTATGATTGAAGAATTGAATCAAGTGATTAACGGTGTAGTTGAAAGACCAGTGGTGGTTGTGTTGGCAGGCTTCAAAGTATCCAGAGATATTGACGGTACTGTACAGCACACTCATGCTTCGATTTTACACAAAACTGTACCCTATCTATATCTCTGACATTTTTAATAAATTTCTACAGGCAATGCTCGGCTCTCCAGCATGGAGTCTTCTAGGATTTATGTAAATCTTAATCACCAGGATGTTTTCTCCTTTCGAAACAGGCATAATTGAGTTTCACATCGTAAACCTTTTCATTTTTTTTTTTAAATTGACTTATTATTTTAGCTCTAATTCTCATTCAAAATGTCTTGCTACATACAGGTTTGGCTAGGTGTTTTTTGGAATCCACAACTTTGCAGCAACAAATAAAGTGGGAAACAACTGTTTTCGTCTTAGTATATTAGCACAAGTAGCTTATTCATCGTAATTTTCATTCCGTTATTCACATGAACTCTTTTTCATATTTTTGGACTTTGGTTCAAGTTATGCCCTTTCCTTCAAGAATCTATGTACCTTATTTTTGCATTTTTATGAATTATTTATTTTTATTACGTTTTTCACAATTTGTAATACATTTTCTAAAGGATACGGAATTGGCCAAGCATTAAAGACAATAAAATCAAGCTGCCCTAATTGAATGATTTGTGTTTAGTCATTCTTTTGAACAAATTCATTGTTGGAAAAGCATGCCTTATATCATTTTGTAGATTTGTTAGGATTGTCCTAACACAAAGTTCAATGTTTTAAGAATACGTACAGGTTGTTATGGAATGTAAAATGTCATGACTCATTGATAGTATCCGTCAAGTTATCATTCCGAAAAGTGATCAGGAAGAAAATGAATTTAAAAACAAACTTTGGTTTTATAGGTCATCAAACAGTCTACAATGTTTTGCAATTAAAAAATATAGCTGATGAAGATGATTAATAGATACAAAAAATGTCAATGCGATTGGCATATGGGTAACAGACATGTCTAAAGCTGCTGTTAATATTCTTAAACGGACACCATTACACATCATATTGTAATCCCAAAAAATCACGGTTTCAGTCAGAACTAAGTTTAAATTCTTCTAAATTTTACTTATTAGGAAATCAATGTAGTCATCATGCTCGACCATTCTGAACATAAGCTTCTGACCAGCTGTGTATTCATTACCACGAATGAATTTATTCCACCCTGCTGAAAATCTTGGTCTTACCGCTGTGTTTATTATACCAATATCCCAGACACCCTTTTCTGTGATGAATTTAATCTTCTGCGTTTTCTTCCATATACCACTCGCAGGCTTGATTGTGTGAGGAATAAACTGAGATAGACATTCACGGAATATACATTAAAATGCTGGATAATACATGTCATCATATGAAGCTTTAATATATTAGGCATGTGCCAGAGTATTACCAGCCCGTGAGTTTTTTTGTCAACGTTTCCCGCTGTCAAGCATGTTTCAAACTCACGATTAACCACAGCATCATCTTCTACAGCCATTGGATCATCAATTCCAATATCTTCGTCCCCCCCTACTCCTATCGGTTCACAAGAAGATACAATGCCACTTAAAGTTAAAGTATTGCAGTAAACCAATTAACGGGAAGTTTTTAATAAATTTTATTATATAAGGTACTGTTCCACATAAGTAGTTTAACCTGATTCGGGTATTTCTTCAAAGCTCCAGATCCATTCATCAGCATCATCAGCCTGTCCCTGCTTTATTCTTGATCTGTAGTTGATCTCTACACCATTGGACTGATACACTCTAGCATACATTACATCTGACTCATTGAATGTAAAGACAATGGTCTCCTTCATTTTCAATCTGAAATGCTTGATCATATCTTCCAAATTATAGATATAACCAGGGAATGGTTTATACTTGAATCCCCAGTCCAGGCCACCAACATAGAGTATCTTTATCTGCGTTAGTTTCCACCTGTAAAATTGGTTTACCAAAAATGGCACCATCTGCAAAATTATGAATTCATTGCTATTTAGTTTAATCCACAAGTTTAAGATCACCAAGAAGAAACTATCCGCTATCAGGAAGCTTAGAATAATAATACGATAAAAGTCAGAGGCCAAATACTGAAGGATTAAGTTGAATTTTTTACAACTGTAATATGGTGTGGCGACATTTTAATCTAATTATACAATTTTCTTCAACTGGTGTCGATGTACTGCAATAATGTAGTGTGTTCATCATGTTTTAACTTTTTTCTCAGTCCGCAGACCGTCCATTCACAATCCATAGGGCGTATATTAGATTTAAATGCCCTCGGAATATTAGTTGCTACTGTCTGGCTTTTTTTTTAAGCATTAATCTTTGACTAAGAATTTGTAATATATTCATCAAATATAGAATTTAAACAGTTTCTATATGTATAACCACAGTATATTTTTGTTAGGTGTACTGTTTTCGCAACTGGGGTAAAAATTTTAAATTTTAACATTATAGTGTTGAGCTAGATCATTAACACATTTTTAAGCTAAATACTTAGAATACCATAAAGAGATATAAGTATGCTTACGAATTGTCCACGGTCAGACGCATTTTCATACACAACTTTGAAGAAGGACTTGCTCCATTTATTTGGCACCGGATCAGATAACACTGCATAAAAGTGCATCGAAATACAAGTGTTGGGTTAAAGAAAAAACAAGGGTAGGTTGAGACTATATAACTAATTTCCGAGTTTTGAACCTTTCACCATGTCCAATCCATGGTCTTTGTGATCGTAGATGCAGACTCTCAGACAATCATTGATTTCTTCTTTCTCTCTAAATGCCACCAGAAAATCACCATCTCTAAGTCCGGCGCCACTGGCAAAGTCAACCAGTCCTTCTCCTAAATAGCAGACTTCACCGCTTTTTCTAATCTTTATTGTCCATGATTTCTCAACAAACTTGAACACAACTGAACTCCCATCCTCCCAATATTTATAATAAGCATCCCACATAGGTGATAAGATCTGAAAATGTACCAGAGTGACAATGCACAATCGTAATAAATGCATCAATGAACGTACGGATAATTCAATAAATTTGGATAATAGTTTACGTGTACAGGAGCCTACAAGAGTTTGTAAAAGAATTACCATCTCCCCTCTGCTATGATCAATATCTGATTCCACAAACATCAGATATGTGTAATCAGTTTGGTGCGAGCATGCATTGAAAGAAATCGATGCTATTGCTTTCTCACCCTCAAGTGTCCTGGTGTCGAGAACATACTGAGATCTGTTAAGTGCCTCCCATTCTTTGCTCAATTCTATGTCTTCTGCTTTGTCAGTGGGATACTTACTTTCAAATGCGGTTTCTTTGAATAGTCTAACCACGAATAAACCATCCCCAAGGTAATCAAACTGTACCAAGTTGAAGATCTTTACTCCGTAAAATTTCATAAACCTATTTAGGCCATGCAATTCCCGCCGCTCAATATCACAGTACACACACCACAAAACTGTTTTGCAGCTTAGTCCTACCATGAATGGTAATGTTTGTCCAAATTTATCAACAAAATCAGCTGGTAGAGTCTGCATTCAGTTTATAAAAAACAAATAAGTTGTGAAAAACACCATAAAATGACAAGGTTATCACAGTCAAATTTAGGAATAAAATTTCTTATTGTTTACCAGAACCCCGAAATTATTGATATCTTTGCTCACTGACAAGAAGCTGTAAAGAACAGTTTCCTTTCCTGGAAAAGCATTAAAAGAACAATCAATCTGAATTCGAGATATAAATGTTATATAGTCAGTCATTAAAATCATAACTATAACTCACCACTGCCACAAACTCCTTCCCACTTCTGCACTAATACTCTTTTTTTTCTGGCCAGGTTCTGATCAGAGCAGAGATAATGTGAAATGCCGTTAGTTCCAATGTAAAAATTCTGTTTTTAGACTTGACAAGATGAACAAATCCTGTATAGAGCTTACAATTTGTACGTTCTGTAACTTGAATAACTTTCGTTAGTCGAAGAAAGACTTTAATAACAAATAACATCAATTATAAAGAGCAAATTACAATACTTTGCAGCTCTTATTTTGTTTCATTTTTTTTTGTCAAGCCTATGATGATGTGTAGTATTAAGTAAACGAAGAATAGCAACTGATGAATCACATTAAGCTATATTGACATTGTCAATTCACAATCCTCCTTATAACATCAATATCTGACTTTACCTTAGTTTCTTACAACAAATAAAGCTAAACAAATCAATTAATCCAACAAGTAACAAGCTGAAATTTACGGATTCTTGGCAAAAATACAGTTGATTATGTGACAAATCAAGAAAACTTTCACATAATAGATTAAAGCTATTTAACATTATCAAAACAAAGATTCTTATCCTTGCATTAGAAGTTACTGGAATCCCTAAAACTCTAAAAACCAGTGAGTGCATTTAACCAAAAAACAAGCACCATGTATCACAGAAATACCAAGAGATGCAATCACACGTTTCATCGTTGATCAATATGTCTACTGTGCACATTTGGAATCAGGGTTTTGAGTAGAAAGCTAAACACACAACAATCGCAAGAGAAAATAGTTCTTTGGTTGTTCGCGCGGGGTACCTTGCTCGAGTTTGATTCAACCATTTTCGATGTTGAATTCATCTTCTTGGTCGTTTGATGATTGCTTTTTTCTTTCTTCTTCTTCGCTTTGGTTAAGCTTTGGAGAGCATGCAGAGGTTTTTTTTGGACAAACTCTGTTTTTCAAATTGTTAGATAAACGTTTCATCTCCTTCTAAAAACCCTTGAAGATGTCCTAATTTTAGTTTTCTATTCTTTAAAAAAATCTGTAGCATTCTTTAAAAATACCAATATGTTAAGATTTATAAAATGTTGTAATTAGAATTCATAGCGGTGATGCTGAAACCAAAATAATTATTTTTTTCAATTGATAAGGATACAACAAATTTAAAATAGATTACGATTTATTGTTATAAATTAAGGGGAGTTATTCAATATATTGTTTTAGTATCTGTTAAACTGTAAGTATGGAGTTTTTTTAATTTTTGTTTCCAATATTTTTTTATCATGAATCCTATCTGTGTAATATATAATATTCGGTTTTGTGGTATGATTATAATAAATTATATTTATGGCGGTTAAAAAAAGTTCACCTTTTTTTATTGCTTTTGAATGATACGTCGATTTGTGCCTTTTTTTGGTTTTTTTGTGGTTTTGAAAACATTACACTATGCATAAGAAATGCTCTTTTTAATCGTAATTTTTACTAACTTGCATTTTTGTGTCCTAATATTATAATGTTTCTGCCCAGAATTATTTTATTTCTACCTCTATTTTGGTAATATTTGTACTAACGCAGTTGTTTATTATGTTTGTTATGGAACGTAAGTATAATTCCTGAATTATTTTTGATGACACATATTTTTTCTAATAAAGATTAGCAACAAAAATCTTGAAGTTTTTGAAAATTGATAGAATTTTGACGGGAGCTCGCGTAGCGCGGGCAAAATTCCCTAGTATGTGTAATATGCACAGCTTAATTATTCCACTTGGTTGATATTCACCCAATAATACAAATAATAATTACACCGACAGATTTTATTGTAATTGGTTTATGATTGCAATAGTGACTTTTAGGACATGACTTTGTTTTTTGAGATTTTCAATAAGAATGAGTTAATGGTAGATATTTTTCCTCATAATCGTGGAAGACCAAAATTCTGAGTTGTAATATTTTTTATTATTGCTAAAATCAAATAATAAAAGTTTGTAGAATTTGTTTTAGTTTGTTATAACATGTTATAATCGCTAATCTCATAAATTAAAAAATTATAACCATTAAACCTCTTGCTAGACGATACTTATTTGATAGGAATTAATAGAAAAAATTTATAAAACATATATCCATCACGATCCAAAATTATTTTTAAAGTTTTTATTTTTTTGGAACGGAGTTATATATATGAGTTGGAGTATGCGAATGAAATAATAATCATGCTATTCCTTTTAATATAATTCATATTTAATTATCAAAACTAGATAGAATTGTACTCGTTTCAAGAACCAACGTTGTTGATCTAATCGATATCAAGTCACTAAAAATTTATATGAAAACTTCACCGGTTCGAGAAAAATTCACCAACAATCTATTATCAATATTCTAAAATTGGTAGTTGTGAAAGTAAGCAAATTTGAAATATGCGTTAAATGATCTCCAACTCGATATATTATATAACATATTACGACGTATACATGGTAATTACCCACGAGAAGATACTTCTCTCATTATATTTTATAGCTAAATAAATATAAAATATTATTTGATTACAATAAAAAATTACTTTTCAAATAATTATACGTAATTTGACCATGTTTTTACGTATGAGTCAAAGTTTATATTCATTTTAAATTTTGAATTTTATCTGATGAAATTATCGCTAGACTATTTTTTTTTTATACAATTCATATATAGTCATCAAAACCAAGATAAAAATGTTCTCGATTCAATAAATCAATATTATTGATCTAATTCATATCTAGGCAATAAATTTCAGATGGAAATTTTCTCGGTTCGAGAAAAATCCACTCACAATCTATTCTCAATATTCTTAAAATAATAGTTGCGACTATAAGTAAATTTAAAATCTACGATCATTTATCGTAGATTTTAAATCTACTATGTAGCATGCTACTACCTATACCATAATTCACTATGATACACTTTTAACTAAACAACACTTATATAATATTCCCTCTAATTCAGAATAATAGTTAGTTTGATTTTTTATTCGTAATTTAAGATGCAAATAACAAATGCTTCTACAAATTATTTTTCAATTATTCTTTTTTTGAATAAAGTTTGTGTTGTGCCATAAAATCTCCCTGGGCTTATTTTATAGCCCATCATATTATTTGGGCTTCACCTAGGCTTATTGGAATCATTTGGTTAAGAATAATGGGCTTCGCCATGGCTGGGTGGATCATTGAAGATGTACAAGAAGGTGTATGGACTTGCATTGGAGGCACATTGAAGGCTGCCATCATAATGGGGTTGCACCTGAAGGCGTTTTAGGGGTTACCGCTGCTAGGGGTTACCGCTAAGTGCATCCTGGCTTGCAGTTATGGGGCTGCAGCTAGGGGATGCCGCTGGCAGGGCTTCCGCCGCTTGGGCAGAATGGCAGGCAGACTCCAAGCAGGACTCTTCTTCTTTGTTTCTAGGAGGACGAATTGGAGACATATTGGGAGTGTATCAGCTATTATTTATCTACGAATTAAGAGATAAATACGTGCATTGTGGAGATAATTACAATGGGGAAAGATAATTTAAGAATATTCGGATATATATTGAAGAGGAAGGCTTCAGGTGACCTACTTGGAGTGGGATACCGCTGGATAACTACTGAAAGAAGGCTGTTTTATCCTAAACTAGAGGGGATAAGAGCTTATCTCTTCAGAGTCCTAAATCGAGAACTACATGGGCTTGATCCCTATAAATATAGGGTATGTAGGCACCTTGCAAAGGGACTTGGATCATTTTCACGAGTTCTACACTCTAAAGAGAGGCACGTGTAACCTTTGTGACATATATTTCCGGGCAATCGCAGGACGGAATTCCATAATTCCGGCCTCGTTGTTTGGTTCTTTGCAAGCTCAGCCCTTAAACACACTTGTTTCTCATTTGTTTTGTTAGTTTATGTTAACGGTAGCCCCTAAGAGCTAGCCGTGATTTTCGTAGTCGTAACAGATATCCCTATAATTGTGCTACACGGTTCTGGGGGTGTTGTATCAATTCCTCTCACAACACTTTTTGGCGCTAGAAGGAGGTGATTACTGATCTTAGAGAGGAGAGATGTCAGAAATTCCCGAAAACACTGAAAACCCCAAGACGCCGGAAGGCGCTACGCAGGATGAAAGTGATCTTCCAAGTGGAGAACTGACCCGCGAGGAGATGAAGGCAAAAATGAAGAGAATGAGTAGGAGGATTGCCTCCTTGAAAAGAAAGTCAGCAAGGTCGAAAAAGGCTAGCAAGGTGACTCCCACCAAGCTAGATTTCGGTGTAGAGGGAGGCAGGAAAGAAGGTGGCAATCCTGAGAAAGAAGCTAACCCCGAAATGGATGATAAAGAGCACTCGCAGGCTGCCAGTGTGTTCGACCGCCTTGGGAGGAAACTGACCGAGCAAGACTTGCGGCACAGGCTTGGCAACAAGGCCCCTAACGGGGATGGACCTGAAGGCTCGCAACATAGGGCTCCTCCCAGTCAGCGACACGAGAAGCCCGTGTCTGAAGCTCGGTCAAAGGATAAAAACCAAAGGCCGTCAAAGGTTATCTCCATTCATGACGATGAGGAAAGCTCAGGGTCGCACAATGATAATGAAGTAAGCAAAAAGAAAGATCAGCCCCTAGATGATGACTACGAGGTTGCACTTGATGATGGGGACGATAAATGCAAGATGGAAGAACTGCTGGAAGCCCTAAAGAAGGTGAAAGCCGATAAGAAGTCGAAAGCCGAGCTTACCGTAAAGTCACCCTTCACTAAGAAGGTTAGGGAGTCACCCCTACCTCGTATCTACAGGGGGGTTGGCGACCTGCGATTCAACGGAACCACGGATCCCGTGGAGTATCTTAGCCGGTTTGACACTGAGATGGAGGTCTACCAAATTCCGGACCTCACAAAATGTCGCTTGTTGGCTGCAACCCTCAGGGATGACGCTCATCACTGGTTCAAAAGGCTTCCCGCTGATTCCATCAGCTCTTGGAGGAAAATGTGCGAACTGTTTGTGGGACAATTCAGGGCTTCCGTCACTTACGCCCCACCTGCCAACACTCTGGCCAATATTAAGCAAAAGGAACATGAGACATTGAGAGAGTATTTTAAGCGCTTCAACGCAGAGGTACCCCGGGTTAGGCCAACTTCAAAGGAAACCCTGAAGAACTTCTTGATAGCGGGGGTAAGGCCTGGAACAGACTTTTGGAAGGAGTTGCAAGGGCGAGAGCCCGAAACCCTAGCTGACTTCTTTGCTAGGGCTGAACCCCATAAGGTGATCGAGGAATCCCTAGCTAAGTTGAAGAAGGAGTCAAAATCTGAAAGCCGTAGCAGCTGGAAAAACAAGAGGGATAGGTCTTACAGCCCATATAGGAGGAACACCTACAAGAGGAATCCCTACGTAAGGCCTGCTGGTGAAAAATCCTCGAGCCGAGATGGCAAGACCTCGCCCATTACCGTGAACACAACCAGCACGCAGGGCTTCGACAAGTCAAGGTTGACAATGAGGAAGACAAGAGAAGCAAGGTACCACGAATACACACCACTGACGGCTTCTATAGATCACATTTTTGAGGTCGGAGACAAGGCGAGACTCTTCCGGAAGCCCTTTCGAAGTGGACCCCCTGGAAAGAAAGATCAGGGAAAATATTGTGCTTTCCACGACTTGAACGGACATGACACGACGGAATGTGTTCATCTTAAAGACCACATAGAGGACCTTATCAGAACAGGATACCTGACGGAGTTCGTAGCCCAAGAGGCTAAGAAATATAAGGAAAAGAAAGCTGAAAGGACAAATAACCAAGAAGCCAACCGTAACACCCGGGCTGGTAGTGTACGAATGATCATCGGAGGACCCTTCGTGGGAGGCCAGGGACGCAGTGCTATGAAGAGATATGTACGGGAAGCCCGAGGGCCGCCCTTAACCAATGTGTGCCATCTGTCTGAAAGGCCTCCCAAAATGTTAAAAGGGGAGACCATGGACATTACCTTCACTGAGGGGGATGCGCGCGCGGTACACCATCCTCATAGCGACGCCCTGGTGGTAACAGCCGTGATCGAAAATGTCAATGTACACAGGCTTCTTGTCGATAACGGAAGCTCTGTCAATATCTTGGCCTACAGTGCGTACCAAAGAATGAAAATGGCAGATAAAGATATGATGGCTTGCTATAATGAGCTGTATGGTTTTACGGGGAATGCTGTCCAGATTGTTGGAAGAGTAAGACTCCCGATCACCCTTGGAGTGGAACCCCGAGCTGTCACTCAGGTTGCAGAGTTCATGGTAGTGAACGAAGACATCTCCTATAACGGGATCTTGGGCAGACCTATCTTAAGGGACATGCGGATTGTAACCTCAATATACCACCTATCCATGAAGTTCCCAACCCCCAATGGGGTAGGATGTGTACGAGGATGTCAGGCTGACTCCCGGGAATGTTATAGCAAGGCTTTGAGGTCCGCAGTAAAAGCCTGTAAAGAAGCCCAACAAATGGATGAAGACATCCCAGAGAGCTGTTACAAGCAGGTGGATATTGAAGAGGAACCCGAAACCAAGGCTCAGGGAAGGGTTTTAATAAAGTTTGTGAAGGCAACCTGCAACATGGTGATTATCGTGCAACATCCGGGGGAAGATCCTTATCTAGAAGCCTCGCATGCCGTGCATGAAGGGCTTGCACCCACGGATGCACTCCCAACGAAGAATATTGATACAGCTGAAACCCTGGTTGAAGGGATTGTGGAAGATGTTACTGACAGTGACTTTGAAGGGGAATATCAAAAGCAGCCCCGAAATAAAAAGCAAGAAAAAGAGTGCGAGGCACCTTGTGACTTCAATAGTGCTATGGTAACCTATCAACTCGGAAACCGAACACGGCTTCCCGTTCATGAAATCCTGGGTACGCAACCCCAAGAGGGTGGCAACAAAGAGGTTACCGTTGAGATCGACCTCGACCCAAGGATGCCGGAAACCCAGGTGAAGACCGGAGCAGCTGGGGATACCCTGTCCATCTTGGTGGATGAGTCCGACCCCACTAAAGAACTAAAAATTGGGGAACAATTGGGGCCGGACCTAAGGGAAACCCTGACCGCATTCTTAAAGAATAATCTGGACGTCTTCGCTTGGAACCATTCGGATATGATCGGGATTCACCCGGAAGTCATGTGCCACCACCTCAATATTGACCCAGACAGGAAGGGAGTCAGACAGAAGAGAAGACCAATTAGTGGGGAAAGGGCTGCCGCTCTTCAAGAAGAGGTAGACCGACTATTGAAGGCAGGCCTAGTGAAGGAAGCTTTTTACCCCACCTGGCTAGCAAACCCAGTGTTGGTGAAAAAACCTAACGGAAAGTGGAGAACTTGCATAGACTTTACTGATCTGAACAAGGCTTGCCCTAAGGACAGCTTCCCGCTCCCTCGAATTGACCAATTGGTGGATTCCACTGCGGGGCATGCACTGTTAAGCTTCATGGACGCCTACTCGGGCTACAATCAGATCCCCATGTTCGAGCCAGATCAGGAACACACCTCCTTCATCACTGACAGGGGGCTTTATTGCTATATAGGCATGCCGTTTGGATTACTAAATGCCGGGGCTACATATCAGAGGCTGGTCAATAAGATGTTTAAAGATCAGATTGGAAGAACTATGGAAGTGTATGTAGATGACATGTTAGTAAAATCAAAGGAAGCTTACGATCATGTTACACACTTATCAGAGATGTTCGACATACTGAGGGATTACAGGATGAAGTTGAATCCCCAAAAATGCGTATTCGGGGTTGAATCCGGCAAGTTCTTGGGCTTCATTGTCAATCACAGGGGAATCGAAGCTAACCCTGCGAAGATCAAGGCCTTAATTGAAATGAGGTCGCCTAGGAACGTAAAGGAGGTGCAATGCCTTACAGGCCGGGTCGCCGCCCTAAACCGGTTCATCTCAAAATCCTTAGACAAGTGTAGAGAATTTTTTGCAGCCATAAAAAAGGGGCAAAAATTTGAATGGACGATAGAATGCGAGGCTGCTTTCCTGAAGCTGAAGGAGCAACTTGGAAGCCCGCCGCTGTTGGCCAAGCCAACGGAGGGTGAAGCCTTGATCCTTTACCTAGGGGTTTCCGAGTTCTCAATTAGCGCTGTCCTGATCAAGGAGGAAGAGCAAGCCCAACAGCCAGTATACTATGTGAGCAAGAGATTGCTTGATGCTGAAACCCGCTACTCAAACATGGAGAAGTTAGCCTACGCACTAATTTTGGCTTCCCGCAAATTAAGACCTTACTTTCAGGCTCACAAGATTGAAGTACGAACATCCTTCCCTCTCAGACAGGTCTTGCACAAGCCGGAAGCCTCTGGAAGAATCATGAAATGGGCAGTCGAGCTAGGCCAGTTTGACATAGAGTACAAGCCAAGAACCGCTATAAAGGGGCAAGCGCTAGCTGACTTCATCTTGGAATTTCCACCCACTTTTGAAGTCGAAGGGATGGAATGCATACCTGAACCACAGCCTCCAATAGCCATACCTGAGAATTGTTCCCCTTGGTGGAACCTATACGTCGATGGGGCTGTAAATGGAAATGGGGCCGGGGCTGGCATTGTCTTAGTCAGTCCGGAAGGCCATAAGCTGCAAAGCTCCATTCATTTCGACTTTAAAGCCACTAACAACGACGCGGAGTATGAAGCCCTAATAGCTGGCCTGAAGCTGGCCTTGGAAATGAGAGTGGAAAATATGAATGTTTACAGTGATTCTATGCTGGTAGTCTGGCACATCCGAGGAGGCTTCCAAGCTAGGGGTCCCCGCACCGATCTCTATATGCGGTATGCCCAGGAACTAATTGGGAAATTCAGGGAAATCAAGCTAGAGCAAATACCAAGGTCTGAGAATGCAGATGCCGATGCCTTAGCCAAATTAGGCTCTCTGAGGGATGCACACATGCTCGGGGTGATCCCACTCGAAATCCAGTATCAGCCTAGCATCCCCAAAATTGAAGTCATGGATGTTGAAGCTGATGAGACTAACCTCTGGACAACCCCAATCCATGAATACATAGCCAACGGAACCCTGCCTACAGACAAGGATGAGGCCAGGAAATTGAGGTACAAGGCAGCCCAGTATGTAATTTATGATGGAATCCTTTACAAAATGGGATTCAATCGGCCCCTCCTCAGGTGTATTGCTGGGGTAAGATGTGAATACATTATGCGCGAGGTGCATGAAGGAATCTGTGGGAATCACTCGGGGGGTGCCTCCCTCGCTCACAAAATCCTCCGTCAAGGCTACTACTGGCCTACCCTCCACAAGGATGCTCATGCCTTCGCCAGGGCCTGTGACAGTTGTCAAAGGTTCTCTAATACAAACAAAAGCCCCGCGGTACCCCTGAAGACCCTGACAAGCCCCTGGCCGTTTGCTGTTTGGGGTATAGATCTGATTGGTGAATTACCAAAAGGGAAAGGAGGGGTGAAATATGCAGTCGTGGCTGTAGATTACTTCACTAAATGGGCTGAAGCTGAACCCCTAGCTTCCATCACTGCAAGGAAGTTGGTAGACTTCGTTTGTCGCGCGATCGTCTGTCGATACGGGGTTCCCTACAAGCTCATATCAGACAATGGGAAACAGTTTGACAGCAATGAAATGATGAATTTCTGTGAAAACCTTGGCATAAAGAAAGGCTTCTCCGCGGTGTGCCACCCTCAGAGCAACGGTCAAACGGAGGCCGTAAACAAAATTATTAAGCACACCTTGAAAGCCAAACTAGAAGAGAAAAAGGGATGCTGGCCGGAGGAACTTCCCATGGTGTTGTGGTCTTACAACACCACTCCAAGGTCTACCACCGGCGAAACCCCGTTCACCCTAACATACGGGTGTGAAGCCATGGTTCCCGTAGAAGTTGGAGCAGGATCTTTTCGAAGGGATAACTACGACCCTGAGAATAATGAAGTCAACTACAGGCTCTACTTAGATCTGATTGAAGAAGTACGAGATACGGCTCAGTTGAAACTTGCTGCATATCAACAGAGGACCCGTAAATACTTCGATAAGAAAGTAAGGGCTCGACCCCTCAAAACGGGAGACCTAGTTCTCAGAAAAATGATGCCCAACATGAGGGTTCCCGCTCATGGGGCCTTCGGTGCAAAGTGGGAAGGCCCATATATCATCAAAATAGTGCTTTGGGAAGGTACCTATCACCTCACAGACATGGATGGAAGACTCATACCACGGGCATGGAACACCCAACACTTAAAGAGGTATTACCAGTAGTTTCACCCGGGTAGTATTTCTGTGGGCTTCGGCTTAAGGGTCAGGAAATAAAGGCGATTTATTAGTTGTAATCGCTATGCTTTTAGGAAAATTATCAGGCTACTATTTGCTTTATTTGCTAGGACGCTCGGGGGGTAGTGTCGTTACACCCCCCAATATTATACTATGTCAATTTTTACCATATGATTCAATAAAATTTCGTGGCTTTCCGTTATGAAAATGTTGTGTATGCTTGCTTACCATGATTGTTAATTGAATACTTCATGTATGCTTTAAAAATTATTTAGGGCTTCAATTGCATCTAGTTCTCCACCATAATTAAAATTATGCTAAAGAACTCGGGGGGTAGTAGGCGTATCATTAACATTACTCATTTGGCTTAAAATTCAAATAAATTTGGGAATCGAAAACACTAAAACTCATGAACACAACTCGATAACTTGGCTGCACCGGTGGGAAGGCTAAGGCTTTTCAAGCTTTCAAGGTTTCAAGCCTATCAAGGCTTTCAAGGCTAAAGCTTTTCAAGCTTTCAAGGTTTCAAGCCTATGGAGGCTTTCAAGGCTAAAGCTTTTCAAGCTTTCAAGGTTTCAAGCCTATCAAGGCTTTCAAGGCTAAAGCTTTTCAAGCTTTCAAGGTTTCAAGCCTATCAAGGCTTTCAAGGCTAAAGCTTTTCAAGCTTTCAAGGTTTCAAGCCTATCAAGGCTTTCAAGGCTAAAGCTTTTCAAGCTTTCAAGGTTTCAAGCCTATCAAGGCTAAAGCTTTTCAAGCTTTCAAGGTTTCAAGCCTATCAAGGCTTTCAAGGCTAAAGCTTTTCAAGCTTTCAAGGTTTCAAGCCTATCAAGGCTTTCAAGGCTAAAGCTTTTCAAGCTTTCAAGGTTTCAAGCCTATCAAGGCTTTCAAGGCTAAAGCTTTTCAAGCTTTCAAGGTTTCAAGCCTATCAAGGCTTTCAAGGCAAAAGCTTTTCAAGCTTTCATGGTTTTGGGCTTACAGTAGCCCTTCAAGGTTTAAAGTCCGTTGAGGCCCTCGAGGCCGAAGGCTTATCGAGGCTTTCGAGTTTAAAGCGGCTTACTTGGTGGAGTTATTACAAGGCTGATTTGGTGGGATTACTAGAAAGCTCACTTCGTGGATTATCTCAGAATTTACTTGGAGGAATTATCACAAAGCCTACGTCGTAAAATTATCTCGGAACTTATACCTGGAGACTACCCTAAAGGCTTACACCTAGGGGTCATTTCAAGGCTTACATCTAATGGTGTCCCTAGATTCTCACACATGTGAGATCAGATTCAGCTATGCTTAAATAGATTATTACAAGGAAAGACTAAGTGCTTTTATATACGCTATTGGGGAGTTAACACAAACATACACATCAGCATACATCCACAAAAAAGGGAACGACCTTGAAGAACAAGGCCCCAAGGGTCACAACCCCCCAGAAGGTGGACGATGTGTACACTTTCAGTACAAGGGTTATCCCCTATATTCATCCTTTCTACCTGCATGGAAGAGTTAGGCGACCAACACAATAATACCCAAGGAAATACAAAAAAGTTATACAAAGCAAATGAAGGAGTGAAAGCAGCTGTTATAAAGGGAATAATAAAATTCAAAGGAAAATTCCTCCCCGCACCAACAGGGGGAGGTCCCTTTGAAACAACGAAATATCTTGCGGGGCATTCCGAGGTGCCCGCACCCTCATCCAAAAAATATCAAATTCGTGACGACAAGCGCCACGCACAAATTCAGGATTAACAAAAAATAAATAAAAGTTTGATTAACTAAGAGGAGGGAAGATCAGGAAGCAGGAGAGGAGGAGCCTTTCTCGTCGGCAGGGAGGATGTCTTGCGAAGCCTGGGTTGCCGCTAGGGTTGTAGCTGGAACCCCTTCCGGGGGCGTCACCTCAGTTCCCGCAGAGATCGGCTCTACGGGCTTCGGCTCGTCTTCAGCTACATCCCTCTTTTCAATACCATCCCCGGAGAAACCTTGGGAAGTCGCCGGAACCCTCTCCTGGCCAGAAGCATCTTCGGCCTTCGCCTCCTCCAGAGCTACCGCAGCGTCGGGCCCTAACTTGGCCCAATCGTTGTCAGGGAAGAAGCGGTAGGCCGATTTCACGCAGTCCTTGACCCCTGCGGCAACTCCGGCCTCAAATACGGCGGCCTCCCGCTCCTTCCTCGTCGCCTTTGCAGCGACGGCAGCCTCCTGCAGCTCCTTCACCTGGCCCTCCAGCCTCTTCACCATCTTCCCAAGGCCATCTGTCTCCTCCTCCAAGGAACGCCTCACGGCGTCCTCCTTCCTCCTCTCCTCACGGACCTTGGCTTCAGCCTCCTTCAGCTCCTGGTTGGCCTTCCGCACAAGATCTCTGTCTTTGACAGCGGAAGCCAGGTCCGCCTTAGCCTGCTTCAAATCCGCCCTCATCTTCTCATTGACCCAGGCTGTGTCAGCAACATGCTCCCCCATCTTCAGATCGAGGAACAGGCTCTTAGCGTTGGCCACCACCTTGTCACGGGTGGCCTCGGCTATTGAAAGCCTGTCCCACTCCCGAACGGTAGCCTCGGGGACCTGGTCAGAGAGCATTCGCTGAAAGAGCTGAGTCTTTTGAGAGGAGGAAGCGGGAGAGCTGCGGGCCAAGGTTAACCTGGGCTTTTTGCTTGTACGGCCTTCAGCTGAAGCCCCCGCCTCAGCAGTCTTGGAGGGGTCCCGCTTGCGACCCCCGGAGGAGGTCTTCTTCTGCTCCAGAGAGGGAGAAGGGAGCTGGGAGAGAGGCTTGACAGAGACGGGAGCCTGAGGATCGGAGGCTTCCCCGAACAGATCCTCGTACTTGGTGGAACGCTTGATAAACCGTGGGATGTTGGCAGCCATATCTGTGGAAAGAGACGAGGAGAAACAATTAGATAATATCAAAACCTATACGGAAATATGGGGAGATGCAAGCATAGCAGATGGCATAAAAATCATAAATCATGCAGGGAGGAAATTTATAAAGCGAGTATCAAATAAGGAAAGTAAGTTCAAAGGTGCAAGCTAAGAGGAAACCTGGGCTTCCCGTCGCCTCCACATCTGCACCCCCCTCGTCAACGGGGGATGCATCTACCACCGTAGTGGAAAAACCGAGCCTCTCCAGATTCTCTGGAGTAAGCAGGCTGGAGCCATCACCTAGCCCGGTGGATAGCCCCAACACATGCTTGGCCCTCTCAAGGGACTCTCCCGCCAGAGGAGTCTGCACCGGCATGTCTACAACAAATACAAGCATAAGGAAACTAAACGGGAACCCTAAAGGGCTAAACTAGACAATGGATTAAGGAAAAGCTGGCTTACTGGGGGAGAGATTGAAGTCCTTCCTGTAGACTGGGCAGTCATAGCAGTAAAGGAAGAGCTTCTGCCAGTCCGACATCGACTGGCGGTTACCCTTGATGCCCTTCTTGTGATGGGTGTTCCAGGCAGTGAGGTAGAAGAACCCTGGGGTCCTGCCAGTAAGTTTCAGCTGGAAGAACCAGCCCAACTCCAAGGCAGACATCCTCACCCCATGGTGGATGTCATAGAGGATGTAGAGGCAGACCGCCATGCGGTAGGAGTTGGGGGTGAGCTGCATGGGGGAGACCTCATAGAAGTCCAAGACCTCCAGGATGAAAGGATGGAGGGGGAGAGACAAACCCAGCCTGAAGAACTGGGCGGAAAGCACGGCTTTGGGGTAGCCAGTGCCTGGCTTAAGGGTGTCAAAGCGGTGACACCTCTCTCCTGGCTTCGGGATCCCCAAGGTGCAGCCAGGGTTGCAGGACTCCAATAGGGACTGCAGCCGAACAGGAGTCATGATGGAGTCCATATGCTCGCAGGCCAGGACTACAGCTGGAGGCTCGATCACCTCCACGGAAGCTTCAGCCTCCCGCTCAGCCTCCTCGGGGCTCCCCTCGAGGGCTTCAGCAGCGGGGTCCAGCGGGAGGCCCGAGGTCCCATCCGCCTTACTGGACTCAGAGGTTGTCCAGTTGAGCTCCTTCACCACCAAATTGCGCCTGGAGCGGGTTCTGGAGCTAACCCCTAAACTGGGCCGGGCAGGCTGAAGGTCCTGGCTAAAGGAGGATCCCGTGTCAACCGCAACAACGGGAGCCTTGCTGGTGGCAGACTGAGAAGAGTGTGAGGACATGGATCCTTGAGACATCTACAATAGGAAAGGATGGGTTAACGAAAGGACACAGCAAGATGAGGAGAGGTCGAGAGAAAGAAAAACAGAAAGGGAGAAGGAGAAAGGGGTTTGCGGAAGACTGGGCTGCAAGGGTGGAGCCCTACGGGTGTGAAGGAGGAATGAAAAGGCTTTAGTTGGAGCCCTGAAGTGTAAGAGGACTACATTCCTCACAGGAAGTAGCACAGGCCACGGAGGACGGTTCATCTTCTTCGGGAAGCCCAGCAAGGGACCCGGAGCGGGAAGCCTAATCCTAACCCTAATCTCAACCACAACAATCAACGCCCAATCACAATCCTAAGATACCAACTAAACAAGTATACCAAGCAAATCACACAAATAATACATTCACAGTAGATAAAGGGCACGAAGAGGGGTTCGATTGTGAAAGAGGGGTTCCCCCTGGAGGCGATTGGGAACCTAGGGTTTACAATCTAAGGCTACGATCAGGGCCTCAAAGTAATGTGACAACATCAAGGGCGATAACCCAGTTGGGAAACAATCAGGGCCTAATTGGGGTCAATTAAAACCAGTGGTGTGTGTATATTCAAAGGATGAGTGTACATATTTAACTATACTTGCATGCAGGGCAAATTAGCAGTTTAATCGGGCATAATAACATCAAGCAAGGCGAATGTGGGTGTGTGCACGCATACCGAGGTGAACAGTCAAGAGAAATAGAGGCAAACAGGCATGGATCATACGAACGTTTAGTTGCAGACATGGTGCAAATGTGAAAGAAAAATAAAAACGAAGGCTCGAGGAGAGCATACCTTTGGTCGGAAGTTGGAAACGGAGACGGAGAAGTAAGCGCCGGAGAGAAAAAGCAAAGCGCGCCTGGAAGTGCTTCGGTCGGAAGAGAGAGTGTGGAGTGAAGTGTTTGAGAGATAAAAGAAAAGTGAAACAAGGCTGTGTGTAAGTGTATATATAGCTGTGGGAAGTGGGGGACAGCTGCGCCAGGTGGCGTGCCGTGACTGGCTTGGCGTGGAGAAGGCTTTGATGACGCAGGGCTTCCCGAGGCCTAGGTGGGTGGCTGAAGATGTAGAGGCAGGCTAGGACTCTACGGCTGCACCACCTAATTAGGGATTTTCTGTTGCAATTCAAACCAATTTGAATTTAAATTAAACCCCGAAATCTTTGGGATTAGCCTTATCACAAACTGACATGGCACACGCGGGAAACTAGAAAGGTGGAATAAAATTGTGGAAGCTCGGACATATTCGTGGAAAATAATTTTTATTATTTTGGGAATAAATATTCAAGGCTTGTGGTGGTTGTACTGAATTAATATAATTGGTCTTATAATTATGTGTGGGAATTATGTCTGAATTATTTCTTGTTTCTTACACCGGGCTACGCCCACGTAAGCGTAGGAATAATTTACGATTAATCTCTGACATAATTTAAGGGCTTGCAGCTGGTTGATTGAGGGTTACCGTTCTTAGGTTCCTCTCGTATTTAATACTTCAAGGAACCGGGGGGTAGTTGTTGTGCCATAAAATCTCCCTGGGCTTATTTTATAGCCCATCATATTATTTGGGCTTCACCTAGGCTTATTGGAATCATTTGGTTAAGAATAATGGGCTTCGCCATGGCTGGGTGGATCATTGAAGATGTACAAGAAGGTGTATGGACTTGCATTGGAGGCACATTGAAGGCTGCCATCATAATGGGGTTGCACTTGAAGGCGTTTTAGGGGTTACCGCTGCTAGGGGTTACCGCTAAGTGCATCCTGGCTTGCAGTTATGGGGCTGCAGCTAGGGGATGCCGCTGGCAGGGCTTCCGCCGTTTGGGCAGAATGGCAGGCAGACTCCAAGCAGGACTCTTCTTCTTTGTTTCTAGGAGGACGAATTGGAGACATATTGGGAGTGTATCAGCTATTATTTATCTACGAATTAAGAGATAAATACGTGCATTGTGGAGATAATTACAATGGGGAAAGATAATTCAAGAATATTCGGATATATATTGAAGAGGAAGGCTTCAGGTGACCTACTTGGAGTGGGATACCTCTGGATAACTACTGAAAGAAGGCTGTTTTATCCTAAACTAGAGGGGATAAGAGCTTATCTCTTCAGAGTCCTAAATCGAGAACTACATGGGCTTGATCCCTATAAATATAGGGTATGTAGGCACCTTGCAAAGGGACTTGGATCATTTTCACGAGTTCTACACTCTAAAGAGAGGCACGTGTAACCTTTGTGACATATATTTCCGGGCAATCGCAGGACGGAATTCCATAATTCCGGCCTCGTTGTTTGGTTCTTTGCAAGCTCAGCCCTTAAACACACTTGTTTCTCATTTGTTTTGTTAGTTTATGTTAACGGTAGCCCCTAAGAGCTAGCCGTGATTTTCGTAGTCGTAACAGATATCCCTATAATTGTGCTACACGGTTCTGGGGGTGTTGTATCAATTCCTCTCACAACAGTTTGACATCTATATTTTTTATTTTAAAAAAATGAAAAATATTGTGTAGAAGTATTTTTTTTGCAACTCAAAGTAGGTGTAAAAAGTTGGACAGACTATTATTTTGGAATGGAGAGAGTAAAAAGTCATGGTCCTTTCTGTTTTCAAATAAATGACACTTGAGTTTGCCATACAATTCTCAGAGTATTACCGTGTCTCTGAAATAACTATTTTTTTCTGAATAAAGATATTAAAAATATATTTTAAGTTACGAAAAGAAATTTTTGAAAAATTATGATTCTAGCCATGACGTAGGTGTATTTAAAAATTAATTTAAAAAATTTTGTAATACAATACAAATGTAGTTCTCAAAATTCGAATGGATTTTTTCTCGATTCGATGAACCAGCGTTGTTGATCTAATCCATATTGCGTCATTAGAATTCAGATAAAAACTTCCTCAGATCACGACACACGATATGAAACTTCCTCAGATAACGACACACCCACTAGCAATCTACTGTCATTATAAATTCAGATGGAAACTTCCTCAGATCACGACACACGATACACCCACTATCTACTGTCATTAAAATTTAGATAAACTTCCTCAGATCACGACACACGATCTAAAACTTCCTCAGATAACGACACACCCACTAACAATCTACTGTCATTAAAATTCAGATGGAAACTTCCTTAGATCACGACACACGATCTGAAACTTCCTCAGATAACGACATACCCACCAACAATCTACTGTCATTAAAATTTAGATGGAAACTTTCTTAGTTCACGACATAACCACTAACAATCTACTATCATTTGAATTTGGATGGAAACTTCCCCACTTCAATACACACTCACTAACAATCTACCGTAAATATACAAAAATGAGTAGCATTTTACAATTTTTATGCCGACTCACCGTCATAAAACTTATATATGAGTTAGAGTATGTTTATTTTAAAAATTTAAAATTATAATTTATAGGATGAAATTTGTAATACACAACTTTTATAATACGATTTGTATGAATTTATTAAAATTTATAGACGTACTATGTTCAATGAACCAATATTGCCATCAAATCTATGTCTAGGTGTTAAAATGCAGATAAATACTACCCCGATTCGAGACAAATCCACTCATGACGTATTGTGAATATTTTAAACTGATTCATTACATTTTATCTATATATAGTTAAAATATATACCAATTTACCGTGATAAATTTTGAACTAGACTATACTTGTTGATAACATTTTATAAAAAGGTAAATAATAAATATTTTCCAATCACAACCTGAAATCACATTTTAAATTTCTGTTTAGACAACATGTAAATACTAAAAATATATGAATTTAAATGCAAACTATCTATATTACGAAGAAAGTAGCTTGGTGCTAATCTGGTTATACCTTCTCCAACAACAAATAAACAATAACTTTCGACCATAAACAAAAATGCAAATTATATTTTACACTAGTTTTGCTGCATAAGCATAACCCTTTTTTTACATGGTAGGTATATGAATTCTGTTAGCCGCTACCGTTTCATTTTAGTAATAACTTTCTACCCTCTGTTCCTTCCAAACACCCTGTCTCTCTCTCGTATTCATAAGAACCAACCACCCCAGCCCAGTTGATAGATAGACCCTTTTGGTCAAGCCACCCCTCCTCTTCCTTGTTCCACCCATTTTTAATCCTTGCTGCCCATTTTATTAATTATAATTAATTACTAATCATAATTAATTATAATTAATTAAAATATCCTTGTTTTTATCAGCTCCTATAACTTCTAGTAATTGATCTGGTTACAAGGAAATTAGCAGCAAGAGATCTGAAAGCATCCCCTCTTACTAGGAAAGTTGAAGATTTCCTGTTCTTTCACACACATATTACAACACACACATACTAAACGAGAAAGTTTTTATGTATGTATGTTGGTTTGGTTTTAGTTACGCGTGGCTGTCTGGATTGGACTCGTGTAAGCATGGTGGCCTCTGTTTGAGATGACTAGTTGTAGTTTATGTGAGTTTGTATGTATCTTTTATACATACAGATCGAAACACAACTGCAAGACTCTCATATCTCTCTTCTCTCTCTTCCACCGACAACAACTAGTTAGTTGTTGAAACTAGTTTGACTTTGCAAGTATGATGCGTATGAAGGGTATTTACTCGCCGGAGAATGAAAGCTCCGGCGCCAAGGATGTGTGGGAAATGAGGCCGGGTGGAATGCTTGTGCAGAAGCGGGACCCAGATGCAGATCACCACCGTGTTCCGCCGCCGCCAACTATTAGAGTTCGTGTCAAACATGGTTCTGTTTATCACGAGATTAATATCAGCTCTCAAGCAAGTTTTGGTATGTTTTCTAGACTACAATTTTTTATTTTTTATTTTTTACAGTTTTGCTGTGATTTTTTGATATTTGATTGTTGTGAATTTGTGATTGTTTGATATTTGATTGATGTGAGTTTTTGGTTTATTGTTTGAATTATGCAGGGGAGTTGAAGAAGATGTTATCCGGGCCGACGGGAGTTCATCATGAAGATCAGAAGCTGTTTTATAAAGATAAGGAGAGGGACTCTAAAAGTTTTCTTGATATTGTTGGGGTGAAAGATAAGTCGAAGATTGTGCTTATTGAAGATCCAATTGGGCAAGAGAAGAGGCTTCTGGAGATGAGAAGGAATGCTAAATTGGAGCAAGCTTCTAAATCTATTTCACAGATTAGCTTGGAGGTTGATAGGCTTGCTGGTCAGGTAATGAATTATGAGATGAAATGATTGCGTTAAGCCTTTAACTGAAACCAAGTCAAACTATACATAACCATACTTGTTGAGCATGGGCGGGATAATATGTACGCAGACTTCATCTAATTGATATATATTTATTACTGTTGATGGGAATTGTGCAGGTTTCAGCATATGAATCTATAATATCTAAAGGTAAAAATGTTGGCGATAAGCAATTGGAGACTTTAATTGAGCTGTTAATGAACCAACTTGTCAAGTTGGATGGCATTTTTGCCGATGGAGATGTCAAATTGAAGAGAAGAACGCAGGTATATGTCTCCTTTAACACAAGCTTTTCAATTGTATATGTAGCAAATTACTGAACTCATGTTGTAAATATATATTTGAAGGTCACGAGAGTGCAGAAGCTTGTGGAAACATTAGATATGTTAAAGGAAAAGAGCTCAAAGCCTGGGAGCACGGCAACTCATATTGCTCCAAAACTTGAAAAGAAGCCATTGCCGAATCTTCTAGATATGTTAACAGTGAAGACCTCAATGTCCACCAGCAAAGGGACCGGTATTAGTCAAAAACTTCAGCAGAAGAAACCACCAATTCCAAGGCCTCAAGGGAGATACTCAGGAGAGCAAGTTCCATCTCCACCAATTCCAAGGCAGCAAGAGAGATACTCGGGTGAGCAAGTTCCATCTCCAACTCAGCATCAACAGTCGAAGCGTTCTGTTAGGCAGTTACCTGTAAATGTTCAGAAACAAGAAGCTACTCACTCACCATCAGGATCAGTAGTCATAACCACACAATGGGAAACTTTTGATCCTGTTCCAGCACCAATGCCTCCAACATCAAAGGCAGCATCAAGCAATGATAGTGCAAAACCTCCTCAATTTACGTGGAATTTGCTTTAAAGCGGTAAAAAACTCTTGTGTTTTGGTGTGTGGGGATGTGTGTTTTGAGTTTGTGTGTCCAGTTGCTTTGCTGCCTATTTTCTTTTATTCTTTGTGTGTAGAGTTTTTGAATTATTATCTGTGAATGACTTGTTACTTGAGAAAATAAATGGCGGAACTCTAATACCGCTAGCAATATTACATTGTCTTTCGCTTATTATCTGTTCATCGCACTTGAATAATGTTTTGGTGTTCATAGTAGTTGCTATCGCAGTCTGTAGAAAGTAGTATTTTTCAAGTAGATTTGTATCTTGCAACCTCTTTTCGAATAATGTTGGAAGCTTGAAGCTTCTTCATCCTTAAATACTATACTGTTGGTTGTTATATCTCTGTAGTTGTCGGTAATCAGGTTAACTAAACTCTGATTATTGATATAATAGGTGTAATATAGTATTCCAAGTATCCTTGATTCTTTGCTTCTTGTTGAGGCATGAGGATCCAAAATGACAAGTATAATGAGTTTGTAATCACATAACTAACCTACAATTATAAGACAAAGATAGGTATGATTAGAGTAGGGTATATGCTTGTATAGAAAATGATTATAGGAGTAGTTAAACCATTGCTAGAAAAGTTGTTGCCATCTGTGGTAGTAATCTTTAGTTAAAGCAAACAATGTTGTTATAATATTGTTATTTATAAATCATTTTCACGTTTGTTGATTCCAACAACAAAAATGCTACTTTTGCTTCTCTATTCCGAAATATATATACTCTCCCCACCCACTAATTTATATACAGTTTTTTTTCACTAATTGATATGCATTTTAATGTCTTTGTAGATTATGGTTTTGTAACTTATTTTTTTAATTTTTTTCCTGAATAAAAATTTAAATATTAAACTTTTTTTTGAGGAAAAAAATTTCAAAATAATTAGTGAAACGATATTTTATAAGAGTAAAATGCGGGTCAAACCCTCTCCCCAAACGTTAAGGAACGGATTGGACGGGGGTACGTGAAATTCAGTTTAGGATTTTATCTAGTGCTACAATCTTGTAACTTTGAAAAATTATCACATGTTTTCAGAGGACGGATATTGGAGAATTGCTTATGTTTCTGTGTAGAAAATGTTTTTAAAATAAGAAGGCAAATAGCTAATCTTTCGAGTAAAAGCTATTGTGCGCAATTATTCTCACTTTTCTTCTACAGAAGAATAAAAAGATGGTAATTATTGCATTAATCAGCCAGCTAACAGAAACTCTGAAGGTACTACAGGAAGGAAGACCAACATCAAATTATAAAGTGATTGATTATGACGATGATGATGCCACTTCAACTTTAGTTTAACTTTAGTTAAATGGGTGAAAATGCCAGCGCACAAACCAAAACACATTTTAAATATGTTACTCTCTGTTTTTCTAAGGGTGAAATAGGAAAGGTGGATAGGTTGAATGTACAGTAAAAATTATTTTTTTTATTAATATTTTTTATAATTTGAATTTGATTGTATATTTTTGTTTAGAAATAATTATATTAACTATTCAGGGAATACTATAATCATCAGTTTCTATTTCATCCGACTCTTTACCACTGAATTATTTGTGTTATCACGCTTTTTAAATTTATATGTATTATACTACTTGAACAATATTTTTAATCTATATTAATATTGATCGATTTTTTTTTGTAGTTTCTTTTGAATACAATTTATATAAAGCATTATTCTTGAATGTTTTTTTACCTAATTATATTTTACTCATAACTAATGACGTCTACAATATTATGTAAAAAAAAAAAGGAAAAAAGAGTTCGCGACTATAAATGTCCAAAGAGGGTGCTTGCCCGTTCATACAAAAATGGGGACTATTATTATAACTTAGTACTAAAATTATTTTCTAATATTCAAATAATATCAGGTTTTTATTGATTAATTTTATTCTCAAGTTTAACTTACTCTTCAAACACCTCGCTATTTCAAAGTGTGAATTACATAGTGTAATTTTTGATTTTCTTTGAAGTATTTTCTGATCATACTCAAAATTAAATAAGAGAAGAAAGTAATTATTAGTGAATTAAAAAATAGAATGACCCATAATTTTTAAATATTTGAAGATTTAACAGTACCAAGTTTAAGCGGACTAAGTGATATTTTAATATTAGCTTCATGCCTTCATGTAGCCAAAATGAAATTAAGTACATAATCTGAAGCCTCAATTCTGAAAGTACTCTAATATCAACAGGCCTTGATAACTTTAGATGTTAGGCCCCATACTTCTACATATGGGCTTCTACTTTAGATGTTAGGTCCCATACTTCTACATATGGGCTTCTGTATATGTTTTGAAGCAGTGGACCCAGTAACAGTGCTACAAAAGAAAGCATGAGCTGGGCCTTGTTTAATTAAAATACGCTTCAGCACAGCCTACAAATAAGAAACAAACATGGTTTGCATTGGCTATTTTTGCCGAAAGCCATAAACAAATTTTAGGTAAAAATAAGCACGCAAAGTTTGGTCATTTCTCTCGCTTTCATGCAGGTTGCTTGTAGAAATAAACATATTTGATAATAATTTCCGATAACAAGAAGTACTGTCGAAAGTGAACGTATTTTCTGATAATCAAAATGAACCTTACAACGATGATACACGCTAAATGTTTGCTACTCCCCCGTCCCAATGAGAAGTATACGTTCACTGTTTGCCCGTATTTCGAGGCTCAAATAAAGTATAGTTACATAATATTTTTTGAAAATTTTCTTTTTTCGTATAAAAATTTAGACATCAAATTTTTATTCATAAAAAGAAAATTTTCAAAAAATATTGTGGAATTATACTTTAAAGCAGCCTTAAAAAGTGTGCCAAAAAGTAGTGTATACAATTCATTGGGATCCCATTCTTGTACATCATCAAGACATAAAATAACTTGAAAAAAAGGGATTTCAAATTGTTGTGGTATTAAATTTGCCATATGCGTTGTATATATTGAAACTTGAACAGAATTTGGTATCTTCAAAAGAGCCTGCCTCCAGAGCAAGTCAAGAAATAACAACTATAACTTTAGAATAACTTGACGCAAAAAAAAGAAATGTAACTTTAGAATAAACAGGTAGCCACCTAGAACTAATATGAATGCCGGGTCAAGTGTAACGCATAATCTTTATTGATTTACAGCTCGTGCATAATGATTTCGATAGATTTCGAGTCCAGACTTTATGGAACTTTGAATGTTAGTCCAAGATGATCACTTTCAAGATCTGCTTACCGACTCCTCTATGCTCTCCCTCCCGTGCATCATATAAAGTTGCCATTTATTTCTAGAATAATTTTTATATAAATAAGATTATGACACGTTAGGTAACATATGGTAATATAGTTTACATCTCGTCAAACTTGATTTCTCCCATTACTTTATGTTTGTTTTAATTATTACAAATAATTTGTGAATTATAAAATGAAAAAAAAATATATACAAATTTATTTATTTCAATTTTTTTTTATAATAACTAGATCGAGAGTTCAAATTATGATAATACGTGACACGGGAGAATTTTTAAATTTTGGTAGCTCACGGTACCAAAAGAGTTAAGCAGAGACCTAGAAATTAAGAAAGAAGAGGAGGAAAAATGGGGCAAGTGGGTCGGGTATTGTCTGCGTTACAGGGGGCTAGTTGCTAGATTGTTGGCAGTCGCATGCGTTGTTTGCAACCAATTTAACGGATTAGGCCAAGCCCACTGAGGCCCACCAAATTATCCATCCTTATCGAATCCTCTTTTCCCCTTCTTTCCGCTTTATTCTGGTTTGAAATATGAGGTGATCGAAGTTTACAATTCTTTCTTTCGGTGTTGATATCCCCATGTTTTGTCTTTATGTACGATGGAATTATGAATTTAATTTTAATTTGGACATATATTATATTTTTATCTAACAACATTAATTTTAAGATTAGCAGCATTTATACATTTATTAAATTAAGTATTCATAGATAAATACACTTCATTTGAATTAAACATACTTTTAGAGTGAGTCAAATTTATAAGTTTATAAATCAATATCTATTCATGAAAAAAAAACTGACCCATGACTCATAATAATGAAATGAATGATAAAAGTATTATATTATCTTAAATTCTTGCAATTTTATTAATTTTCAAAAAATTATCAATATATTGTCTCCAACTAAAAGAAGCTATTTACAACTTATTTTTGTACAATCTAAAATAACCTTTTCTCCGAAAATAAAGTAGATTTTAACTGAATTGTAGGTTGATTTTGGCTTGATCGGTTTTACAAACAAAATAAGAAGATAATATTTTCGCAAAAGTTATGTATATCTTTCAAAGAAGCCTTAAGTATATGATATTGCAGTCTTTGGTTCTATGTCTATAGTTAATATCCCGACAAAAGAAAGTTTGGTGTTAATATTATTTTTTCTGTTATGAGATAAGAGTTAATTTAAATGTAGCAACCACTTGACAAATAATAAATGATTTTACATTAAAATTTTGATTCATTAAATTATAAATAATTAATAATGAAAATAATGCACTTTTTATTTTTTTTCTGTCAGGATAATATACTTTATATTAAATACATTGAGCTAAGCCAAATTCACACTCAATTTAAGAAGAGTGAATAAAGAAAATTGGTAGGATTATGTAATAAAGGTATTCAAACGTAACAGTATCTTGGTATACAATTTCAACAGCATGCCTCTTCTTTTTGAAACTCCACACGAATCTTTTAGTATCAGTGGCCGTTATGTAGTTACCGAAAGGAATGCGCAACTAAGATATGGTACAAGTCCTCTATCTATTCTTTCAGTGTCAGTGGGATTCTATTCATACATTCTTTGAATGCTTTTGATAATGCGAAAAACAAAAATTTTAGTTATTACTAAACTAACGGGTCTGAGACTCTGAGGAACCAAAACGTTGCATGATACTTTTTTCAAGAAGAAAGGAAAAAAATGCATTACACGTGGGTAAACTTTTATAATTTAAAGATCCAGTTTTTCTAAAAATTTATTTTTTATGACAAAATATCGTTTTTCAAATTTCACCACAGGTAATGAAATCATTAGGCTTTTAGTTCTAGTCAGCGCAATTTATTATTTTGCATCTCATTAAGTCATTTGAATTATAATTAGACAAAACATAAGAGCAATCCTCAAGTTAAAAGTAGCAACTACAAATAATATCCTCCATATGAGTTTTTTATTCCACAAATTCTCACTTGCATAATTATCGACTTGTCGTTTAGTACGTACTGTACCATTTTACGGCTTGATGGCGTTTTAAAAATTTAAAAGACTAAGAGGTGCTCAACTTTATAGGTGATTAACACACCACAAAAGGTTAAAAACAGTGAATTTAACCTCACTAGCAAACTCTAACGACCTTTCTTTTACCTAATTTATGCATCGTTGTCACGAGCCGGTGTTGTTTCTTTAAGGGGAGCTATTCCCTAATCTAATTCTGCTCAATTAATTAACTAATCATTGTCAATGCTAATACCTTAAAATGAAGTTACAACTCTTTAATTTATGCAATAATTTAGCCGTTGTGCGCCAATCCATATAATAGGGATCGGAATCATGAGATCATCTTCTAGCTAGTATGGAGTTCATTGACAATAGTAACATTATTTATAAAGGCCGCCTATATACGTAGTTCGCTAGCTAGCTAAGTAGGTTAGATTTAATTAATTAACAGATAAGCATTGCATTATAGAGGATAGTTAATTATACGAGGGCGTGCATGCATGTGTACTAGTGTAGAGTTATATCTTCATGATTCATCTTCCATATCCCAGTCGATCAGTTTCGTTCATATTATCTTCATTCATGCTTTTGAGATCATGATTAATTACTTTAACATGACGTGAACTTCACTTTTACTTATGGGAGCAAGATTAATTTCTTATTTACTAAGAATATCTCCGATTGTCTTGTCTGATTAGTTTATTTGACGTATTATAGACAATCGATCGATTGATTATTTTTGTGTAACTGATAAATCTCTATTTTATGACAACCGGTTCCGCTAAACTAAAATTTTTACATATTTTAACACCAAGTCAATTATATTTGAGAGACCTGACAAAAAAAAATAAAATTTGAGAGTCACCCTATACTCTAACAATGGACATATTTTTTGAGTATAATCTTTTTAATCTTAAGAATTAAGATATATTTAACGAATTGTTAGCCTAATTTGATAACAATAATCGTTCATTAAAAGAAAACTAATAGCAAATAATTGTATTGATTTTGATAAAAATCATCATGGGTAAAAACATAGTACTGTTTTTTGATATCGCGAATTATCTTACAGTTTTTTCCACCGCTTAACACACATTTTAAAACTGTCATAAAATATAGTTTCATAACTTGTTTTGATTTTTTATGAGTATTTAGATATTATACTTTTATTAATATTTAAAATAATTTATAAAATTATATATTACATGAGTTTTAAAATACGTGCCGAATTCTCGGTCACGGCATAAATTAAAGATCTAAACAGGCGAAAATGATTATATATTATGATTGGCATAAGATATAACTATTACATTATGCATGTCTTTAATAATTAGTTAATGTATAATGTATTATATATTTGGTTAGAATGGCTGAAAGGGTAGCTAAATGGCTTATGGAACATAGAAGGGTCGAACTAAACATGTGATTATCACTGTGGAATAGCTTTTTTTCCCGGCTGCCCCTAACTTTATCAAATTAAAATTATTAAATTGGGTCAACTAATCATGTTATTGCTTAATATGGGTAGTAGGTTATAATTAATTACTAATGGCTATAATTTAAGAACTTAAATTATCTTCTTTAAGCCAATAAAATCATCCCAAGGATCTAATAAGATTTAATCTGACAATTTTGATTATTTACACATAACTAGATGGTGTTCTTGTCCAACTATTCATATCAAATTGAAGTATTTGCAGGGTAGTAATATTTATAAATTATTTTATGTGTGTGCTTCTAGACACGCGGACTTATGTATTATCCATATCGCACATGATTTTATTAGCAATTTTTTTATTTTTTTTTGCAGTGTAAATGTGGCAGTTCGTTAGGCTAGTAGCAGTGAGCAAAGGGCACCGGCAATATTAGCGCTCGATGAGATGAAATATGCAGATAGACATATAGAATCGTTAATGATTCTCACTTGTGAGATTATTAATTTAACATGATGAATTTAGGTTTCTATTAACATCAAACGTAAGGAATATTGGAATAAAGCTTGATTCTGCATGGTTAACTCACTTATAATTTTTGTTTAAATTAATTTATTTATAGATAATTTATAAATAATATATAGTACATCTTTTCTAAGTTATAAATGATTTATAAGTTTAAGCAAAAAACATGCGCAAAATATACTTACACGTGCACCGAGTTTCAAATCCAAAATAAAAGATGCAAATACTTTGAACCTGTATGTAGACGTCCCGTCGCTTCATGGCATGGAAGCATACATGGTGCTAGAATAAATTTAAAGTCAAGAAACATGCTGATTGCTGCAGCATTGCTAGAATAGCTTTAAAGGACATTGATGCGGATCTGCTTGATCCATATTGATCTTATGTGGAACCGGATCTTCATAAAAATACTGTTTTTTATACGGTCATACGGGATTTACTATAACTATGTACGTAGGTTTTATTTAGACCTAAGAACAATATTATTATCGCATTTGTTTTTATCTTTTGTTTATGTTATTCATAATTCTTATTGATGATATCAATATCTTTTATTAATAAGCGATTAATAAGCGAATCCACGTTTCGGTGGAACATCATATCAAAGTACCAAAATTTGGTCATCTTATATTATATTTAATTCTAGTTGATAACCCGTGCCAAACACGGGTTTGACTAAAATTTTAAAATTTGTTATTTATTAGAAGAATAATGTCATTTTTTAATTACATTATCATATTTTTATCATAATTATTTAAATTATTGTTTTCAAATGATATTTGAATTATTGTTATTTAATATAAGACTTTTCATATATTAAAATTTGATCCTATTTTAAATTTATTTCATAACAATATGGGTTCCTGTTCTATGGAGTCCATAAAATAAGAGTATTGGAGTTCAAAATTATTTAAAAATATCTAGTCGTTTCAATTTTTAATTTTTTTAGTCTACAATATTTGTAAACATCTGAAAATTTGCAGGTTATGTTCTACAATATTTGTCGCAATCAAAGGATAAAACAATTATTTTATAAATCACTAAACATTGTATATGTTCTAAAATATAACTCATAAGTAGAATAATGATATTAATGATTGTTAATGTTGAAAGATGTTAATGATTAATTGATAATTATATTTAAAACTACTTAAAAATAGTAAATTATATATAAAATTTGAATAATTAAAAATATTATTTATGACTAAACTAAAATATTATGACTGATACTTATTACGGCTTAAATGCGGACTTTATGGAGCTTAACTCTAACAATATGTTTTGTTTTAGTAAAATTACTATGTTGTTTGATGATTTTTAAATTGTGAAAATAATATTTAAGATCAACACCTATAAGTTCGTTTATTGCGTTTTTAATCTTGAATAAAAATTTAAAATTTTAAGTCGTAATTATTTAGTCCGTTTAATAGGCAAACATTATATATAATTCTAGTTGGAGTTTTTGTAGATCTAACTGTGGTGTTGTAGTTGTTTGATAAACTAATATTGTAGTTTGACAAAATTAATTAACTTTTCAAAACTAATTTGATATCAAATATTTTGACGTATGTCTTGTGTTTCGGTTCTTTTATTATATGTTGCAATATGGACAATGGCTTCATTTTCTTTGAGTTTCTATTTGTCAAGTTAGTATTACCACCGCATTATTCATCTTTATCGCAATCTTCAGAAGAGCACTAAATGATAATTATTATTATTATTAAAAAAAATATATGATCAATTTTTTGGTACTTTGGTATCAATATTGAATCTTGTTTATTTTAATTCTGAAATATGATAGAAATTTTATAAATTTGTTTTGTAAATTAAATTGTATGAGTTTCAAAAATTAAAACGAATAATGTCGTTGACATTATTATTCTATTGGTAGGATATTATTTTATTATAAATGTATAATAGTATAATTATTATTACTGCCGAATAAAAAAAATTATATGATGATAACCAAATTAAAGTTATTTTATTAAATAAATTATTTGAGTTTTAAAAATAAATTGAGTAGCTTTGTTGACTGCAATTTTGTTGGTGTGATAATCACTATACTACAAAAATTGTGATCATACATGGAAGTATTCTCATAGTTATATGATAGTAATAATAATTATTAAAATTTATATGATAATAATAAAATTTTGATACTTTGATGATATTGATTCCGCTTATTGATAAAAACTATATATGGATATTATATTAATATCAATATGAACTCCTTATTTCTTTAAACTTTGAAGCATGATAAAAGATTTACAGAGTTGTTCCGTATATTAAATTATTTGAGTTTTAAAAAATTAAACAAATAATTTTGTTGATAATATATTTTTATTAGTGAGATAATTGTAATAATTGTTAAATAAAAAATAATATGATGATAGCCAAATTTTGATATGAATTTTATAGAACTGTTTTATAAGTTAAATTGTTTGCGATTTAACTGTCCGGATTGGATAAATGTTATATTACAAAATTCTAAACACTATAGAAGTCGTTTTATTGAATTAAATAATAATTATAAAATCTTAACTAATATTGAAATTTTTAATAATAAAATCCGAATCAATATAAAAGTCTTTTCATAATTGTATAATAATAATTATAAAATTCTAAAAATGTATAATAGTAACTATAAAATTCTAATAATATGAAAATGTTTTCATAATTCTATAATGATTATTGTTATTAAATAAAAAAAATTATATAACATAGTCCTAATCAATATTGAAGTTTTTAATAATAAATTTCTAATCAATACAAAGTCTTTCATTGTCTAAATGAATAATAATAAAATTCTATACAATATAAAAGTCTTTTTTAGCAGTATAATAATGATTATAAAATCCTAATCAGTATGAAAGTGACGAAATTTTGGTACTTTTGGTACCGATGTTCCACCGAAATGTGGTTTCGCTTATTAATAAAGGGTATTGATTATATCATTATTAAACTCCTATTAAAGTATTATACTCCTATTAAAAGATATAAGACATATATACTGGTCAAAGATTTTTTTACATAACGATTATTCATGATATAGAATTCTATCAAATATAACTAAATATTTTAATTTTTTAAACCGAAACAATTTAATTTAGAAATTAACTCTATAAAATCCTTATCACATAAATATGTATTCTCTATAAAATTTCTTTCAATTAATTATAGGTAGTCAGCAGAGCTTTTGTGCGGATCTGAGAATATAAAATAAATTAAATATTTAAATAACGAATCTTATTTAGAAAACGTATTTAAGTTATGTAACTTAAAAATTCCTTCAGACTTCTATATTGCAACATTGAAGTTGCTTGTATGATAAAGTAATATAGAAGTATGAAGGAATTTTTAAGTTAAATAACTTAAAAACATTTTATAAATAAAATTCGTTATTTAAATATTTAATATATTTTATTCTCATATCCGCACAAAAGTTCTACTGACTCCCTATAATTATTTGATAGAAATTTTATAGAAAATTCATATTTATGTGATAAGGATTTAAGGATTTTATAGAGTTAATTTCTAAATTTCATTGTTTCGATTTAAAAAATTAAAATATTTAGTTATATTGGATAGAATTTTATATTGTAATATCCCAAGTTCAGTTTTATTTGAAAATACATAAATTATATGTATTTTGAAGAATATTATTATATTTTCTACTTTCACCCAAAATTATGTTCAATTGAATTGGACTAGATTCAACCCAATCATTATTTGGGCCAAATATTAACTAGGCTTAGTCTAGTTACCAAGCCCAATTTATTTAGTATTTATTAATTAATTAATAAGCTCATGCTCAATCCCAATATATAGTTGAGACATGAGACTTGTACTCACATCTTCTCGATGTGGGACAAGTTGTTTTACAAACAAATAAAACTTAGATGATTATTTTCATCTCTACTGGTAGTTTTGTAAGAGTAAACTTTTAGACTTTCATTCCCTATTCAGAATCTAAAAACTTCTTATTTTAATTAGGCTATTAGAAAAGCCAAGTGAAGGAATATGTTTATACTTATTTGAGATTATATTATATAGAACTTACTAAGTTCTATGCTCAACTTCTATTATGGAAGGGGTGAGTTCCCTTTAATCTCCTAAGCAAATAGACTTGTTGGCTTTATATAGAGTTGAGAAGGAAATTTCTTTAAAACCTTCTCGATGTGGGACAATATAACTGTCCACAAACCAAACAAATAGTTGAAGTTGGTTTAGTTTTAAATATTGACTTTACAGCTTTGATTTATATAGAAGAGGAGGTGATGTATCTCTCATATCTCCTCGATGTGGGACTAAAAGTAGTCGAAAATGAATAAGCTTGGGTTGCAAGTGTTGGCTTCATAACATTATATGGAGAAAGAGATTATAAATCTCTATTTGCTCAACAATGTGGGACTTGACAAAGTCCTTTATTAAATAAAAGCTTTAAAACTTAAATTACTTGGAAATATTGGAGCCAAGAGAAGCTCAAAGACTTTCTTGAGTAGAAAGGTGAGCTAGTTAGGGATATATATAGATGTTGAGGGCAAGATGGCTCCAATATCTTCTCAATGTGGGATGGGTGATCTATTACAAAGAGAATAAAGTCTACAAACCACATCTAAAAGAAAAGGGGGCAAGGAGGGATATTTATAGCAAGAGCCAAGACACTAATTAATAAAACTTGTTGATACTAGCAAGACATGCATCCTTTGCACTTAGGCACCATGCTAGCTCCCGATAACTTCTTTTCTTTAATCTTCATTTTCGTACCACATTGATAACTTGACACTATATTCTTGTGAATATAACCAATGACCTAGTATCTAATTAAGAAAATTAGAGAAGCAAGGCAAGAGCAAGTTGTGGGCGTCACCCCTGACGCCAAGTTGGACAAGTCGTTGGCGCCACCCGACGCCAACTTTTCTTAAAACCTCATTGTTGTACCACATCGAGTAGAGATGGAAGGAAAGCCACACCTTTCCTTATATAAACACAACAAACTCCAACTTTCTAAAAATAGGAAGCTCACAGCCTGGTAAATCTAGTAAGTCTACTGACTTATTATTTTTATAGTTTTATTAATTTAATTGTTTTTATTTGAATAGTAGTAATTGGAGTCTTAATATAAGCATGATATTATAATAATAAAATAAATGTGTGAATATTTTAGGGAACGAAGTTGTTGGAGATTTTAACTAGGACATTGTACACTGTAAGTATATACTGTACCCTTCACTGGTAATATTTTATGATGTTTTGGCGAACATTGTTTTGATGATTTTCTGATGAGAAATGAGTATTCTTACATTTGTTCCGTGTGTGATGCTTCCTTTGTGAAGTAGTGTGATACTTCCTTCGGGAAGAAAAGCTAAACCAATTGTTTAGCTGGCCGGGATCCCCAACAGTAGAATGTGTGAACTTGTGAACATGCTTGAATACTCATACTCATCTCGATGTGTGAAACTGTTTTGATGACTCTGTGGAATTATTGATTTTATCAATTAAAGCTTTGTGAATAAAACTCAGTTGATTCGTACAATATATGCTTGCTGAGCTTTATGAGCTCATCTTTTCTTTTCATGTACTAACTCTACAGGAAAGGATTCCGGAGAAGGTTATTCCGGCAAGGGTAAAAATGTGGTGAACTGAAGTGCTAGACCTGGTTGGATTAGCAATAAAACTTTAGTAGTAGTATATGTAATCGGGAGAAGTGTTTTAAATATGTATTTTGTGATAAACCTGAACTTTTAGAGGCGTATGATGTAAGACTTTTGATGTAAGGTTAAATGTACCTTTAACTTATGCTGAATGTTAAGTTGAGATTATGAAGATATATTTTGGTTTGTTTAGTAGAATGACATCCCCGGGTCGGGTTGCCGAGGTCATCCCGGGCCGGGGGCGTCACAGGTGGTATCAGAGCTATAGGTTCGAGTATCGGCGAAAGTAGGATTAAGATTCTAGACTAGTGTGATATTAAGTTTGAAGAATAGGTTTAAGGGATATGTGGACCTTAGTTGTGAATTTGTGGCATGAACTATGTGTGTAGTATTACTATAGTTCTAGTATGATTTGTGGATTAGAATAGAGTTCTAATATATATATTATATGATTTTAGGTGACGATGAATGAAGAAAATAGTAGTGGCGCTGGACCTAGCATTCAAATTAGTCCTGAGATGATGTTGGTTTTGGAGGAAATGAGGAATATGTTGAAGACTATTAGGGGAGATCAAGAAAATACAAATACAATTAAGGTGAATACTGATCATTTGGAAGAACAAGATCGTATAAATAATCCGGAGCGAGAAGGTGAGAATAAACGAAGGTGTACTTACAAGACCTTTAAGGATGCTGATCCCCCGATATTTAAAGGAGATTTAGATCCACATGTTGCGAATACATGGATAAAGGAAATGGAGAAAGTGATAGAAATTTCTGAATGCTTGGATGAACAAAAGGTGAAATTCGCAACACACTCTTTAAGGGGGGAAGCTGTATTTTGGTGGGACACTGTTAAACAGACAGAAGATTGTTCAACGATGACTTGGACGAGGTTTAAGGAGTTGTTCTTTGATAAATATTTCCCTACGTGTATGAAAAATGAGATGGAGATGAAGTTTTTAGGATTGAAGCAAGAAGGAATGTCTGTGTCAGAATACTTGTCAAAGTTTTTGGAGCTTTCTAGGTTTGCCCCTCATCAGGTTAATACTGAAGCTAGGAAATGTCAGAGGTTTCAGGAGGGACTGAAACCTCAAATTAGAGAAAGGGTCTCTTTGTTAGAACTAGAACAATTTGATAAGTTGGTTGGAAAAGCTAGGATTGCAGAAAGGGAATATGAAGCTCGCACTCAATTTTTCAACAATAAGAAAAGAGGAAGGGAGACAGAATTAAGTCCTAAATCAGGGTATAAGAGAGATAATAAGAAATTTCAAGGGATGAAGAAAGAGAATTTCCGGGAAAATGATAGGAGAACGGTAGCACCTGAGTGTAAGAAATGTGGAAAGAGGCATGGTGGTGAATTTTGCTATCGAGGTGAGGGATTATGTTATAATTGTGGAGAAAAGGGGCATATAGCAACTCAGTGCCCAAACCCTAAAGTGACCTCTTGTTTTAGCTGTGGACGACAAGGCCATTTAGCAAAGGATTGCCCTCAGAAGAAAGTCAAGACTGAAGTTGAAACTAAAGGGAACAAAATTCCGGCAGCAGGAACTTCCCACCAATCGGCACCTAAAGCAATAGCTAGGACCTACGCCATGACAACTCAGGATGCTGAAATATCAAATGATGTGGTGTCAGGTACGCTCCAACTCTGTTCTCAAGATGTGCATGTTCTATTTGATTCTGGATCAACTCATTCTTTTGTGGATTTGAAGTATGTGGATAAGTTGAATATTCCTGCGCAAAGTTTAGATAATGTTCTACTAGTAAAACTCCCAAATGGTAGGAATTTATTTGTGAACAAAGTTTATAAAGATTGCACTCTTATAGTTAGCGGACATACTTTTCTAGTAGACTTGTTACCTTTAGAATTGAAGGATTTTGGAGTAATTTTGGGAATGGATTGGTTGACAAAGTATAAGGCCAATTTGGATTGTAGTAAAAAGAGAATATGTTTAAGGGGCCCAGATAAAAAGAAAATTTATTTTAAAGGAGACAGGTTAGAAAAACCTAGTGTCATGATATCAGTTTTAAAAGCCTATAAGATGTTAAGAAAAGGATGCGAAGGTTTTCTAGCTTATGTGATTAGTGAGGAGGAAGTTAAAAGTAAGGTTGAGAATACACATGTGGTTAGAGAGTTTCTAGATGTTTTTCCTGAGGAATTGCCAGGATTACCACCTGAAAGAGAGGTTGAGTTTGGTATTGAATTGGTTCCTGAGGCTCAATCAGTATCAAAAACACCATATAGGATGGCACCAACCGAGTTAGCGGAACTAAAGGTACAATTACAAGAATTGTTGGATAAAAAGTATATTAGACCAAGTGTTTCTTCTTGGGGAGCGCCAGTTTTATTTGTGAAAAAGAAGGATGGTTCTCTACGATTATGTATTGATTATAGAGAACTGAATAAGTTGACTGTAAAGAATAAATACCCACTTCCACGAATAGACGATCTTTTCGATCAATTACAAGGAGCCACTTACTTTTCAAAGATAGATTTGCGCTCAGGTTACCATCAATTGAGAGTGAAGAAAGAAAGCATTCCATTGACGGCGTTTAGGACTCGATATGGCCATTATGAGTTTGTAGTGATGCCGTTTGGGGTGACAAATGCACCTGCGGTATTTATGGATTTGATGAATCGAGTATTTAGGAATTATCTGGATAAGTTTGTAATTGTGTTTATCGATGATATTCTGATTTACTCGAGAACTGAGAAGGAACATGAGGAACATTTAAGGATAGTCTTAGAAACTTTGAGGAAAGAGCAGTTGTATGCAAAGTTTTCAAAATGTGAATTTTGGTTAAGGAGAGTAAGTTTTCTTGGACATGTAGTTTCAGAAGAAGGAATTTCAGTTGATCCTTCGAAGATTGAGGTGATCATGAATTGGGAAAGACCAAGGAATGTGACAGAGATTCGAAGTTTCTTAGGTTTGGCCGGGTATTACAGGAAGTTTGTTCAAGATTTCTCTAAGATAGCTGGACCATTAACAAGTCTCACAAGGAAAGATGTTAAGTTTGTTTGGTCGGAGGAATGTGAGAAAAGTTTTATTGAATTAAAGAAAAGACTAACGTCTGCTCCAATACTTGGGTTACCAGATGGAACTGAAGATTTTGTAATCTACAGTGATGCGTCAAGAAAGGGGTTAGGATGTGTGTTAATGCAACGTGATAAGGTTATTGCTTATGCGTCTCGACAATTAAGAAATCATGAGAAGAATTATCCCACCCACGATTTAGAGCTGGCTGCAGTAGTTTTTGCGCTTAAAATTTGGAGGCATTACTTGTATGGAGGAAAGTGTAAAATTTTTACAGACCATCAAAGTTTAAAGTACCTTTTTTCACAGAAAGATTTAAATATGAGACAGAGAAGATGGTTGGAGTTGTTAAAGGATTATGATTGTGAAATTTTATATCACCCTGGTAAGGCGAATGTTGTAGCTGATGCGTTAAGTAGGAAGGAAGTCGGGAATTGTGCGAGGGTCATAGTTGAATCATTGGATGTTCAAGAAGAAAGACTTGGAATTGAATTTGGTATACAAAAGAAGGATGGGAGCTTATTGTGTCAAATTAAGGTCAAACCGATGTTATTAGAAAAGATAAAGGCAAGTCAGATTCAAGATGAACGATTAAAGGAAATTTTGAATAATTCTATTTCAGAATCGGGAAAGAAGGATTTTAGGAAAGGAAATGACGACATCGTGAGGTTTCGTGATCGAATATGTGTACCATCTGATATAGAGATTAAGAAGGAAATATTGTCTGACGCACATTCATCATCTTTTTCGGTACATCCTGGATCTACGAAGATGTATAAGGACTTAAAGCAACATTTTTGGTGGCCTAAGATGAAGAGAGAAATTGCAGAATGGGTGGCAAGATGTTTAGTTTGTCAACAAGTGAAAGCGGAGCATCAAAGGCCAGGAGGTTTATTACAATCACTACCTGTGCCTGAATGGAAATGGGAACACATCACCATGGATTTTGTATTAGGGTTGCCAAGGACACAAAGAGGAAATGATGTCATCTGGGTTATCGTGGATAGATTAACAAAGAGTGCACATTTTCTAGCTATATCAGAATCATCACCTTTGGAGAAGTTAGCCAAGTTGTATATACGAGAAATAGTTAGGTTACATGGAGTACCTGTTTCAATTGTGTCTGACAGAGATCCCAGATTTACTTCAAGATTTTGGAATAGTTTTCAAGAAGAGATGGGTACAAAACTAAGTATGAGCACGGCATTTCACCCTCAGACGGATGGTCAATCGGAACGTACAATTCAAATTTTAGAAGACATGTTAAGAGCTTGTGTGTTGGATTTTAAAGGAAGTTGGGAAGAACATTTACCTTTAGCAGAATTTGCATATAATAATAGTTATCAAGCGACAATTGGGATGGCCCCATATGAAGCACTTTATGGACGTCGGTGTAGAACACCATTATGTTGGGATGAAGTGGGGGAAAGAAGGTTGTTGGGGCCAGAGTTAATTCGTGTAACTACGGAGAAGGTGAAGCTGATACAACAGAGGATTTTAACGGCTCAAAGTAGGCAAAAGAGTTATGCAGACAAGGATCGCCGAGATGTGGTGTTTAAGGAGGGAGATTTTGTTTTTCTTAAAATTTCTCCATGGAAGGGCGTTATGAGATTCGGAAAGAAAGGAAAATTAAGTCCTCGTTATATTGGACCATTTGAGGTTCTTAGAAGAATTGGAGAAGTGGCATACGAGTTAGCACTACCACCAAGTTTAGGACATATTCACAATGTGTTTCACGTGTCATATCTGAGGAAGTATATCTCGGATCCATCACATATCGTAGATTATGAACCGATAGAAATTCAGGAAAATATGCAGTACGAAGAACTTCCAGTAGAAATAGTAGATCGTCGCGAGCAGAAGTTAAGAACGAAGGTCATACCACTAGTGAAAGTGATTTGGAGAAATCATAATATAGAAGAAGCAACTTGGGAAACTGAGGAAGCAATGAGGACAAAGTATCCCCACTTATTCGATAAGGCAGGTACAATTAAATTTTAAATTTCGAGGACGAAATTTTTAAGGGGGGAAGGATGTAATATCCCAAGTTCAGTTTTATTTGAAAATACATAAATTATATGTATTTTGAAGAATATTATTATATTTTCTACTTTCACCCAAAATTATGTTCAATTGAATTGGACTAGATTCAACCCAATCATTATTTGGGCCAAATATTAACTAGGCTTAGTCTATTTACCAAGCCCAATTTATTTAGTATTTATTAATTAATTAATAAGCTCATGCTCAATCCCAATATATAGTTGAGACATGAGACTTGTACTCACATCTTCTCGATGTGGGACAAGTTGTTTTACAAACAAATAAAACTTAGATGATTATTTTCATCTCTACTGGTAGTTTTGTAAGAGTAAACTTTTAGACTTTCATTCCCTATTCAGAATCTAAAAACTTCTTATTTTAATTAGGCTATTAGAAAAGCCAAGTGAAGGAATATGTTTATACTTATTTGAGATTATATTATATAGAACTTACTAAGTTCTATGCTCAACTTCTATTATGGAAGGGGTGAGTTCCCTTTAATCTCCTAAGCAAATAGACTTGTTGGCTTTATATAGAGTTGAGAAGGAAATTTCTTTAAAACCTTCTCGATGTGGGACAATATAACTGTCCACAAACCAAACAAATAGTTGAAGTTGGTTTAGTTTTAAATATTGACTTTACAGCTTTGATTTATATAGAAGAGGAGGTGATGTATCTCTCATATCTCCTCGATGTGGGACTAAAAGTAGTCGAAAATGAATAAGCTTGGGTTGCAAGTGTTGGCTTCATAACATTATATGGAGAAAGAGATTATAAATCTCTATTTGCTCAACAATGTGGGACTTGACAAAGTCCTTTATTAAATAAAAGCTTTAAAACTTAAATTACTTGGAAATATTGGAGCCAAGAGAAGCTCAAAGACTTTCTTGAGTAGAAAGGTGAGCTAGTTAGGGATATATATAGATGTTGAGGGCAAGATGGCTCCAATATCTTCTCAATGTGGGATGGGTGATCTATTACAAAGAGAATAAAGTCTACAAACCACATCTAAAAGAAAAGGGGGCAAGGAGGGATATTTATAGCAAGAGCCAAGACACTAATTAATAAAACTTGTTGATACTAGCAAGACATGCATCCTTTGCACTTAGGCACCATGCTAGCTCCCGATAACTTCTTTTCTTTAATCTTCATTTTCGTACCACATTGATAACTTGACACTATATTCTTGTGAATATAACCAATGACCTAGTATCTAATTAAGAAAATTAGAGAAGCAAGGCAAGAGCAAGTTGTGGGCGTCACCCCTGACGCCAAGTTGGACAAGTCGTTGGCGCCACCCGACGCCAACTTTTCTTAAAACCTCATTGTTGTACCACATCGAGTAGAGATGGAAGGAAAGCCACACCTTTCCTTATATAAACACAACAAACTCCAACTTTCTAAAAATAGGAAGCTCACAGCCTGGTAAATCTAGTAAGTCTACTGACTTATTATTTTTATAGTTTTATTAATTTAATTGTTTTTATTTGAATAGTAGTAATTGGAGTCTTAATATAAGCATGATATTATAATAATAAAATAAATGTGTGAATATTTTAGGGAACGAAGTTGTTGGAGATTTTAACTAGGACATTGTACACTGTAAGTATATACTGTACCCTTCACTGGTAATATTTTATGATGTTTTGGCGAACATTGTTTTGATGATTTTCTGATGAGAAATGAGTATTCTTACATTTGTTCCGTGTGTGATGCTTCCTTTGTGAAGTAGTGTGATACTTCCTTCGGGAAGAAAAGCTAAACCAATTGTTTAGCTGGCCGGGATCCCCAACAGTAGAATGTGTGAACTTGTGAACATGCTTGAATACTCATACTCATCTCGATGTGTGAAACTGTTTTGATGACTCTGTGGAATTATTGATTTTATCAATTAAAGCTTTGTGAATAAAACTCAGTTGATTCGTACAATATATGCTTGCTGAGCTTTATGAGCTCATCTTTTCTTTTCATGTACTAACTCTACAGGAAAGGATTCCGGAGAAGGTTATTCCGGCAAGGGTAAAAATGTGGTGAACTGAAGTGCTAGACCTGGTTGGATTAGCAATAAAACTTTAGTAGTAGTATATGTAATCGGGAGAAGTGTTTTAAATATGTATTTTGTGATAAACCTGAACTTTTAGAGGCGTATGATGTAAGACTTTTGATGTAAGGTTAAATGTACCTTTAACTTATGCTGAATGTTAAGTTGAGATTATGAAGATATATTTTGGTTTGTTTAGTAGAATGACATCCCCGGGTCGGGTTGCCGAGGTCATCCCGGGCCGGGGGCGTCACATATATCATGACTAATCGTTATGTAAAAAAGTTCATATACTAGCTCTACCATATCTTTTGTTTCATTTCCACCGAAACATGGTTTCGCTTATTAATAAAGGGCATTGATAGTATAGGTATTGAGGCTGTTTTATACATATAATTGTATCGGTTTGTCTAGTGTGTGCCCATGGACACATGCTAAGCGCGGAAATTTTTGTATTTGAGAGATTTTGATTGGTGTGGTTGGTGTATTTGCAGGGGGTCCACCATTATCAAGAGAGAGGAGCCAATCAAAATGATTTAAATACAAAGTTTTTCGCGCTTAGCATGTGCCCATGGGCACACCATAGAAAAACCGTAATTGTATATCACTTAATTATGAATACAGCATAATCGAACAACAATATAATAATTGTGCAAGTTGATAGATTTGTGGAATCCTTGATGGGAAACAAAGATCACTTGGCATGCGTTATAACTAGCATACAAATTACCATGATTTTGTGGCCTGCGAGGATGGACTAGAAACCAGATGCATAAAAATGGGAGATCATAATCTCAGGAGAATACTTATCTTCGTTTATTTGCATATCTATAGTTTGACTCAGACTCACGTTGTCTCTGAATCAACTTACACAAGTTGTTCATTGCCTATAAAAAAAACTATATCATCAGGAACTACTTAGGCTAATCTGGACAATAATTCCTGTTCTTGACTGATATTTTAGATTACTAATGGGACTCCTAAAAATCCATCTTTTAATCGGTGCAAAATTATTTAGAAATTCCGATTCTATCACTGATATGTTAACTAGACAACTAGTGGTCTCATGAATTTCGGATAACATTCCTCTCTTATTGCAGAAGGTAGGAAAGTTTTGGTATAAATCCTCTCCAAATTAATTCATACATTACAGAGCACATGGAATCAAGTATCACTAAAGATGAATAATGAAATGCTTAATTTTAAAATTAGAAGATACTAAGGAATTGAATTATTTATTATGATTTAAAAATATTTATAATAAATGCAACAACAGTAAGGCTCAGGTACATAATAGAAAGCACATAGAAATTGTTAGTGGTTTCAGGTCTGGAATTAAATTAACTACAAAGTTGACTCCAGGATGCTTATTGTATACAGTACCAGACTACCAGTCATACTCTGAATTTTCTAATGCCAGTGGCTCTTCCTTGGAACAAAAAAATCTGCCTAGTTTGAGTTCTAGTACAAACATGACTTTTGGGGATCTGTTTTTATCACCATATGCTGATGATGTCTGTAATCTCTTGAGCATAGTTTAGTCTTAAAGACTTTGAAGTTTAAAAGTCTAATCATAATTAAAGCCAAAGATTATATAGTCTAATCATCTCTGAAGATTCATACTATTACATAAATAAAAGTATAACACTCTGGATTCTAGACTTTTATTTGTATTTACATTTATTTTTTTATATCATCCATTTAAAATGTCAATGATCTACAGTTTCCTGATAACAAGACAATCAGCATGCCCCCACATTGTGTGACTTCATGCATTTCATCCTTATATTTATTTCTTCAGTTCATCTAAAATTAAATTTCATTAAAAAATTCTCTGATAGTGCCAAAACCTGAATCTTTAGTTTACTCAGCATTTTAAATTCTTACTGTTTCTTCATAATTATGTAACCAGATGATGCACGCAATACCCACCTAATGAATGATACTTTTAATTGATTAAGCATGTTATCTTGCTGGAATATAAATCTCCAGGGTCTCATGTCTATTTTAATACTTGCTGCAATGAATTTGCGAGTAATTGGGCTGTAACACCAATATATGCACGTAGAATTGCATGTGTATGTTTAATGTTTGAGGATTTTGTGTAACAGAAAGTATAGTAATTAGGAGTTGTTTAGTGGAGTACTAGGATATGATAGTAATTAATAAACAAATCTCAGAGCTGCATCTGCTGAGGAATACTGTTCAATTAATTACTACTTCCTCTGGACTTACATATTACACCAATATAATTGCAAACTGGTCCCCTTCACTACATGCTCTATCCTGTTATATTCAGGAGTGATTTAAATTTCAGCCAACAGCACAAAAATTCCTTGGAACTAGCTATAGCCTTAAATCTCCAGACTCCTCTCTCTCCCCCAAGAAAAATAAATAAATTAAACTGGTGAATAATTAATTATACACTAACTAAATTATTTAACTAACATAAAGAATAATCTTTATTTTCAGCTTTGAGTGGCTTCTCCTCCTCAACAATTTGATCAACAAACACTGCAGCTCCTGCAGTCAGCTCTTTAGCTCTCTCTGCCTGGACTTCCCAGTTGGTTCGGGCAATTATGATCAACATTGTCACGGCGCATGAAGCCTGTGCAGCTAATAGTCCCAACCAGAGTCCCTGAAAATCGAGTTTTAAGTAGAATCCTAGTCCCACAGCTACTGGCATTCCGACCAAGTAGAAGCAACCTAAGTTTATGTTTGCTCCAATTTTTGGCCTAGCTGTTCCTCTCAACACTCCACAGCCTGTTGTTTGAGGGCAGTTTCCAAGCTCACACAGCCCGATTATCGGCAAAACAAGGGAAGTCAATGCAAGGATATCTTTATCTTGGGTGAACATAGTAGCCCAAACATTCCTCACACTAACTGCAAAGAAAAGTGCTGAGAATCCCAGCACAAAGCTGCAAGAAAGTCCCACAATGGCAGCAAGCTTGGCTTTTGCAGGCCGGTTGGCGCCTAATTCGTTACCAACTCTAGTTGATACACTAAAACTGAGAGAAGAAGGAAATATGTAGATAAGTGATGTGGTTTGAATCAGAATTCCCACGGATGCCACGGTGGCTCTTGGATTGACCAATAGCCCGCAAAGCAAAATCATGATTTCGTACCACCACCATTCGAGACAGACCGAAATGCAGCTTGGGATTGCTAAATTTAATAATGATTTCCATCCTTTAAGGCATTCTCTGGACAATCCATCCCAAGTTTTCTTGTAGATACCAGAAATGATTATGTAGATTATCAACGAAGCCACGAGATTAAAGTTAGTCCAAACTCCACTTAGCGCGACGCCTTTTGTCCCCAGACCAAGTTTCACAACAAGAAAATAGTTAACAGGAATGTGCAGAATTATTGACAGGGTGGCACAAAATGTCAAAGGCAAAGTTATGGACTGTGTTCTGAGGTAGATTCTCAAGGGATGCAATAAGGATTGAGCCAAGAGGTCCGGAAGAGACCACAGAAGATATGATTGAGCTTCCATCGCTATAGCTTCATCTTGACCGCAGAACAAGAGAATTCTCCTCATGTTGAGCCACAAAATGGCCACCGGAAAAGAAGTCACAAGTAACAAAAGAATTGTCCGTTGCAACGAAAGGCCAAGAAGCGTGTACTTCTTGGCACCGAAAGCTTGGCCACAAATAGGCTCCATTCCCATAGCGAGACCGGAGAGAATAGAGTAGCCAGTAATGTTGGCAAAGCCAACAGCAAGCGAGCCACCAGCCAGCGCCAGCTCGCCTAAATGGCCAAGAAAAAGCATGGAGATCATGGACCGCGAGTACAAAAGAAGGCCCGTGAGAATCATGGGAAGCGCTATGTTCGCAATCGAAAAGGCCTCCTTGACAGCCAGAGAAAGATGTGTTTGGTGAGGCTGATGTTGATGTTGCAGCTTACTATCTGTTGTTGGGGTGTTGGGGATCAAAGGACTGAGCATGTCGGGTTCGGGGTTCTTACAATCTGGTATGATAAGGTAAGAAGATTGATCTATCTTACATTCGCAACAAGGGGAAGAATTTAGTTGACACATTTTTGAGTCTGTGTTGTGTAGGAAAGACAGAGAGTGTAAGAAGAGAAGGCAGTTGATGATTTTAGAGGGGGTTTATGAGGAACAACAAGTGTGGTATTTAAAGGGAGTCTGGACGGCCAATTTAAGGCTTTTTGATGTATTTAAGATTAAGTATAAAAGTACAAATCTGGCCAACCTTTTGGCTTAATTTTCATGTCCTCTTTCGACCGGCCCTCTACAGGGTATGCTTAACTAGATTCCGGATTCATACTCATATATGTACACTCCTGCATTACGGATACATAGTATGTCATTAAGCATACTTATGCAACTATAATCTAGATTATAGGTATTTTAATTAGTGTCAAAGTTTGTGTAAAACGTTTACGGGTAGGGTCATAAGCAAACCGACCCACGACAATTAGCCCAGGACAAAAAGTTTTGGACACAACTTACCGGTCTCAAGTTTTTTATAGCACAGACGAAAGGTCCATAAGTTTAAGGCCCATGGTGCTGTATATGCTAACGACACGTTGCTTTCATTTACTTAACATTTTAATTCGTAGCTATTTACAACTTAATAAGATATTAGAGGTCAAGATTGCAGTTAGCCAGCTAAAGGTTTGTTGTTTTCGTCCCCCTTGGCTGAAGTGCCGCTTAAACTATTTGCCGCTTTTGAGTTTTGACCCATTAAATTATTCCGAGTATTCACTAATCAAAGGCGGCCAGTTACCTAATTACCCCTTTGTAATTTTCAAATGGTAAAAGATTTATTATGATAAGTTTAACATTTCTCAGTTATATATCAAACCTATCAAAATACTTGTCCAGCCCATTTTAATTCCGTAATGTACAAAATTTTGTGTCGAGCCCATTTTAGTTCCTCCTCTGTAGAGAACCATTCCATCTATAAATTGCATTCGCGTCCATTTTAAATTATGAAAATATTGGGGGCGGCAGGTCTCTCGAACCTGAGACCTCCCGCATATCAAAGCTCTGATATTATGTAGAGAATCATTTCATCTAAAATCTTAAGATATGAGTGGATACCTCTTTATGGATCTTCTACTTATATTTTAACATCCTCGGGTATCAATAAGTAACATTGGGCATGAATAAGCATTAATCATGTTTTGAACATGTATTACTTTTACACAAGTTCATACTTTCATACCAGTTTCACAAAAGACACGGAGACTGCACAACTCTCAGTGAACTTTAGTTTGCAATACTGAACTCGTTTGTTAGCAACAACAATGCAGGGAACATTCTTAAATCTAAATACAAAAAAAAAAAGATTGTCAGCTTTCGGACAGGAATCTTATCTAGTTTAATCCTGTAGATAACATAATTAAATTCGAACGTCTATCTATCTATCTATATTCATAGTTATAGTGTACAAGTCAATGAGGGAATAGTGAGAGAAACACTAGTGCCAAGTGGACGGCATTACATTTTCACAACTACGAGTGCGCTGGTCTTTTTTGTCAAGAGTTTCCTGCTCTTTTTGATAAGCACACCGGAAGACGGGACCCAGATTCGAGTTACGGACAAATGCAACTCCTATGCGACCGAAATCGATACATTTTTCTTTTTTATTCCCACGAGATACTCTGATTTTTCTAATGTTGTTTGTGGAATTAACAATTGTGTATGAGCCACATGAGTTTTGAATTTAACGTTTTGTTGCAGTCCTCACCAGCAAGACCAGCGGCATAGACCATGTTGTTGTTTATGTTGTTTTGTTACCTTATAGCAAAGTCTAGGATATTTTATTCTACTATTTCGAGAGCAAGTCGCAGCTATTCATGCCCTACTTATATAAAAGGAATATCGAATCTTAACCACAGACATCTTATCCTCTCATCTCCCCACATTGCCTGCAATCTAAACGTACGTTTCATGCCGTGTTAATGTGGTTCGTAATTCGAATCATTCTTTTCAAATTTCAAGGTGTTATTCGAACCTGATATAAATTATTACGTACAGTTCCAATCTGGTTCGTAATTCGAACCATTCTTCTCAAATCTCAAGATGTTAACCGAGCTTGATATAAATTATTATGTGTATCATAGTTACACGTGTCTAAATACTAAAAGGTAAATATTCTCGAAAGCGCTACAATTTTGAAATGAAATTTCGGAGCAATTATGTGATTTAACATATAGGGTACAGAACATGCAACACATTACCATTTACCTATGAATAATGTGTTTGTTTGAACGAATCAAACGTTGATATAACACCACAAAAATAGCAAGTAAATGGTGCGGGAGTCACCGGAATTGGTACGTATGTACACAGATTTTCTAGACCAATGGCTGCTCTAATCTGGATGAAAAGACTCGATCAACTTTGAGCCGATGACTTGTAATATGGTGGTAATCATAAGACATCTAATCACATTTTTCATTCACATGCGGACCTCAAATAAGAAAAGAAGAATGTTTAGAAAGATCCTAAATGCCATTAGTCGTGGTCGTCAATGGATGCGTTGATCATGCAAAGGACTTGGATCAATCAAAGTCGGAGTCAGTTGAACTACGCATTTTGAAAGTGGACGTGGTATCACAGTGATCCATGAATATGACACATTTGACATCGTCTACTTCCAGAAAGTTTGAATAGTTTAAGGGATTCGTTACTCCTTCCAGTCTTGTACACCTGATACGACCTTTTACTAATCTCCCGACCTAATGAAACAATAGTATTCCATTTGTGGGTGGTTAGAGAACATATATAACAAAAAGGAACATGTTAATAGATTCTGTAAGTTTGGTGAATGTACCACCGCTCCACTGTTTGCTATCGTCATGACTTACCACATTAAAATCGATTTTTCTTTCCTTTCGACGTATAAAAAAACAAGAGGAGGAGTCCAAAAGAGGTAATGGGGGGACGAGTGCTCCGCCGTAAGACCTGATTGATTGAAGAAATGAGCATGCGGCATTAGAGAAAAGAGGGGTATGAGTGACACAAGTGCCAAATTTGGTGCTAAAGCATATAATGTGCATGCATATTATTGAGTGGGTTGCTGCGAGGGACCGAGTTCCATTTGTCACATATGGGGGTGCCTCCACGTACTTGAATTATAAAGCCTCGAAGCAATGCTTAATCACATTAGACTAGACTTCTAGATTAGTCACTTTGTTATCTTTTTCAGGTTACTTTCTTTGACAAGGTAGCTAGGTGTACTTTAATTTTGAACCGAAAGATTAAAGCCACGGATTTTGACTGTACAAGAATCTAATTATGCGCATTCAAGTTCAAACTCAACAAGTGATGCTCAATCTGGATTTGATTGAAATGGAGTTTGTGCTCTGCTTCACTAGGTTCTTAAGAGATTAAAGCTCGATTTAAGTGGGGTTAAATAAGTAGGAAACTGTTACATGGCTGATGGCTTGATTCATTTTGACAAGACAAAAGGGCTTTAAAAAATTTGAAGCACTCGAATAAAGGCTGAGGATGCTATAAAGTTTTAGCGGTTTTTTAGCAGTTTGAAGGTACTGTACTACACGTAGGAGGTACGAGGGTATCTAGGTTGGAATTTGTAATGAATTGTCAGAGTTATTTGGTGTAGAAAGTACCAGGACCAGCAATTCAGGACCTGAACAATCGAAACGTGTAATGGAATCTTTGATGCAAGAGCTGAGTGAGGCAGCAAAGTTAGCAAAATGGCCCTCCTTTCCTACTACTCGTGACTGCTTGCAGACATTAGCAATAAAGAAAAGGATCAGAATCGGCAGAAATATCAGAGACTACATATCTTTTTTCGCATTGGTTGCTGGTATTGAGACAGGTTTCAAGCTCAGATATGAGAAATTAGCAGAATCAAGCTTTAAATTGTCCCAATTCAAATTGTACTTGCATTTATAATAGATTTTAATTAAATTAATAGTCTGTGGATAACATTTTAGCTTATTAGCCTTATTTTAGTGAAATTAAATTTAAAGATTGCTCCACAACTTGCAGCAGATTGAGTGGCAACAGCAATCAATGAACAATATGGTACCAGGTTTGCAGATCTGGAGACTGGAGTACCTTACAATTGAGATGCATCAGTCATTAACTTCTCTGTACCCTGAAAGCAAGTAGAATGTTGCTGTCAGTAACCACCAGATTAGGACAGACTTGTGCTAGTTTTATATAAAAAGGGCAGCCAATTATTTAACATATGCAACAAACAACTATATTATAGCTAAAAGATGCAAGAATTTGCTTTTTCTATACTAAAACCGAAACCATGAAATTCACTACATAGACACCACAGAGTGAAGTAATGAAATCATAACTACATGCGTACTAATGATGTGGATTGTAGTGAAGCCCAAGCACTAAAGACGGGAAGCCCAATAGTATCATATATATCTATCAGCATCGAAATTATTTAGCCTAAATCGAGCCCGCAAACAAGTCAAAGCCATGTCAAGCAATCCAATCTTAGTTGGATCAGTTAACAGTGTGTCTGCAGTACCTAGACTTCAGTTATCTTTAGCACCAGCACAATTGACAATGCATACATGATAAAGCTTTCTACTAAATCGGCTTACTCTGCATTAAAAAAGACGTGTAGATGATAAATCTGGAATTGTGAAGGTCGGGGCAATACTTAAAGACTTAAAAGCAATAGCTGCGTGGAAGTGAAAAAACCATACTTGTTGCATCCAGAGATTTGCTGCCTCTGTAATATGATTTTATGAGCTGAATAATTGTAATACTCCTGCTCATAATGCTCATTATTTCTCCATAAGTAACGATTATGAGAGCAATACCTCGTATGAGCTCTTCTACACTGCACATTATTGGACTCTTCTACACTGCACATCGTTGGACTACTCTTTGCAGATCAAAGCAGGGATGGATCACAGGCTTTGTGTTTAAGACTCGAGACTACTACAACAATTTGGTTATCTGTGTCTACTCTTCAGGTCTTCCAAGTCTTATCCCAGTGTACACACACTATATATACTAAACCGGATACGAGGGAGATAATATGTCCTGACTTTCTCTAAAACTGAAAAAAACATAAGATGTGCTGGATAAATACAGAAGACGAGTTGAAGATCAACAAAATCCGCATCCCATTTTAGGATGGATAAACATACAGCTAACAGATAGTATTCATCGGAGTTGCTCTAACAGGTCAATTTGAGGTGTTAAAAGTTGACATTTGGATTACAAATCGCGATGTGAGTATAAAAATATATTCACTTCTATGGGCGGATGCTAATTACTGCATAAAATGAAAAGTTATTGGGCAAAATTGGCATTCCTTAAAGCTGGGGAGCAGTTGCTTTAGCATTAGAAATCATTGCACCCAAGCAAGTACAGACAGTACACAGAGAATTTCTGTTTACAACTAGCGTTCTATAATTCTTGTCAAGACTAAAAATATATATATCTACGTGTACTGATCTTACAAATGCTAAACTTCTCTCATTAGATCACCTTTGCCATATATGGAATGCGACCGTAGGCTATATTGCATATGACACAACACCTGCTGTTTGTTCTTTACTTCAAGTAGTACACTTGTGCTTGGAAGCTCCATTTTGTCTAACTCTTAGATTGCCTGGTCTACACAAACCGTGACCGTGAGTATCTCCTTCTTCTTCTTCTTCTTCTTCTTCTTCTTCTTCTTCTTCGTAATAAAATAAAAAGAATATTAAACTTATAGAGCCCATCTTTCACCAAGAAATTCAGACCAGGACGCAAAGTCAATATTCCATACACCGGTATTTAGCTGTTCAAATAATGCCCACAGCAAAACGCCGATGACAGTGTCTCTTACCAAATTCTTTGCTAGAGTATCAAGCCAGCCACCATTCTCATTGCCAGAAGACCTTTGTCCAACAAGGTCCCGAAACCTTAATTCTCCAGAATCTGATACCAGAGCATATATAACTCCGTTCATATGGCCCTTTCCGATAACTCCCACCACTTTCTTACTGCTGTTCACAGCTTTACTCCGCTTTAGAGACCAAGCAATATACTGCAGAAGTGGCAACAAATCTTTTGTTAACGAAGCCTGCTATACTACTATAGGCCACAGAGAAAAAGGAAGTAGAGCAGCAGTAGATTCAGAAGCACTAATCGATAGTCACAATATATCTTCTCTTGGTCCCGAGAGCAAGAAAACATATATTGAGCCTTCCCCGTTATTCCACCAGATTCGGGATGTTACTCATGTTTTTATAAAGTCTTTTTGTAATAGTGATTGTGTGGGGGAAAGGCAACTTACTGTGTCACGTTCATGTATAAGAGGCTGCAGCAAGGATGGGAATGAGAAGCTTAATTGTTCGTAAAGTTGGAAATTGCTGTTATCAGAGCTTGATTCCTTCAACCAAAATATGATATGAAAAGAATGAGAACACAGTCTAAATTCAACTATTTAATAATCTTTACCCTATGTATATCTCTTGATGAAACAAACAAATTAAAGAAGTCACAAATTATCCACCTAAACTAATGAAGAGTATAGACCAATGTAAACCCATATCAAACCTTGACCTTGGATTTATGGAAGTTCATTTTCTCATTTTTTGGGATTAAATTGGGAATTAATTGGGTTAGTCAATTTCAATAAGGGGCTTGACAAAACTTTGGCTAATCTCATAACTGATACATCAGGCGTGACCTGCTTGGATGTAATATAATTCTTTTTATTAGAATTACTTCAACGTAATATAGTTATTGTTGGATTACCCAGAAGAGAACCAATAAGTAAATAACCAACAACTACAAGTATCATTTAAAAGATATATCAATGCATACCTTCAAAGTATCACTTGAAATATCAGATGTCAATGTTATTCCACGAACAACGGATCCAATTAGGTTTACTTTCTCGCTCAATTTAAGTGAATTCCAAGCCCTTTCAAGCTGAAAAACATATCATATATATTAAAGAAATGAGCAGGTCATGGTTAGGTATCATGTAACACAGTCTGTACAGGAAGAACACAGAATAACGCATGCACAGATGAGACTGGCGATAGCTTTCCCTCTACCTATTAATGCACATGAACTTGGACTACATGCATGTATGCACTTTTTAAATACTGTTCAGTGAGGATGGACAACAAAGGATGAACTCTGTCCTACAGATGATTACAGGCTTGTAAACCTGCGCAGGGAAAGAGAGGGGATGGATTAAGGAGTTAGAGAATGTGGTTTGTAATGTTATCCAACTTTCCCTCCCAATCAGATTTCACATGGCTGTTATTTGTTAGTATCTTACTTAACAAATAAATTTTGCTCTACATATTACATGACAATTAGAACACTTACGGTTATTTCAATTGGACGATCTCCTAGAACTATCTGAGCACCAACTTCTTCAGATGTCTTCCGAGCAACTCTAAACTGATTATAAGCAGAAATGAATTAGTGCATTGAAATGGTTTACAATTATTTATTTTGTCAACATATATAGAAGGGATATAGCAATTCAATTACCTCGTCCCCAAAAGGACGCTTGACATCTGTTGATACTTTTGAGGATAAGATTGCCAACAAGAGACGCAGTGCCAGAGCCGTTTGACCCCCTAGCATTAATAAAGATAATCAATTATGTGCTTCATAAAGGTATTCTCACGCAAGAATGCAATTCTCTTACCTAAATTTAAGCTACGGCCAACAGCACCAAAAAAACCATCCCCACTCAAGGAAAACATATTAGACTTCAATTTTGGACCATTCTCATTGTCATTTGAAGTGAACATAATACCAGCTCTGAAAATGAACTCTGCAACCAGTGAATTTAAGCTATGGATACACAAGACAAACTACTATGTAAAACATGGTTCCATTCTGATGCAGCGTTTTAAGTCATTTACAGTACAATATTTTCACACTCGCAATAAATCAATTTCGTTAGCAAAACACGGATTACATTTTAGTCATCTTCTTTATTCTAAAGAGAAACGCCTCCCCCCAAGGCCCAAACCATTCTTAAGACGACGAAGTCATCTTGAATGAACTCAACTACAGAAGTCCTCATCGTTTGAACCCAGAAAATCTTTCACTTAATGTTAAGTGAAAGTCTGTGAGTAGATAGTCCCGAAGACAAATATGAAACTTAAAAGTAGTTCCCTTCCGGACTCAGTTTCTCATAATTAATTTTGGATACTATGGTAATAACTCTCCAAATACATGGGTGCTAAGGAATTCACCCTTGGACCAAAGATTGAACCTACGAGTTTGGGGATTATTAAGATCTAATATAAACCGGTTATATTAAGTCCTGTGTTTTCGTTTTGGAGACCCAGTAACATAACAAATTCATGTTTTAATTTCTAAAAGAGCGGGTAACTTAACCAATTCAACCAGACTTGCAACATAACAAACTCAGAGAAACGGCATGAGCACAACTCCATTACCCTGAATATGACCTCAATTATTCCTACATTAAACTTTGATATAATTAACCTTGTACATTCATTTACCAAAACGAAAATGCTTCATACACAAAATTAGTTACAAATTTTTTCACAAAATGACATGTGTTAAGTTTTGATTGGTTAGACCTCTGTATTCACATAAATAACACCAATTAAAACATCTCATCTCAATTTTTCATCTCATTTTGTGCCAAAATTTGTACCCAATTTTAGGCATGCAACACTACTCTTACCCAAACAAAAGAAGTTAAAGTACAGTACCTGCTTCTACAGAGTTCCACAACAACATTATCAGGCTTAACCGTCCGGACAACACGTTCGACATCAACAGCGGACTGTGAAGAAACATGAGAAGTACCAATCAACCAAATAACCTCAGGCTCAACGAACTCAGTTCGCCAACCAGGAACAGGACCAAACTGACTCTTCCTAATAAGTACCAATGTTCCATTATCAGCCAAGTCAAGCAACTCGGGATGGGTTTGCGCTATAGTTTCTCGAGAATCGAGCAGATATTCAGTTCGAAAATCAAAACCAGGAGGCGGAGGCTTGATTGAGACCATGCATGGCCTGAACCTTAATTTTGTATCAGAGATTTTGTTGGGTTTTGATGGGAAATTTTGATGGTGTTTTTTATTGAAGAGTGGGAATGTGGAAGAAGATGTCAAGATTTTCATGATCGAGGATAAAGTGGTAATAGAGATGATTGGTTGGCTTTTATTGGTAGCTTAGTATTATGTGTTCAAGAATTGAGATGACGATGCTCTTGAATTTAACGGCTCTCTTTGGACGATCCCTACGGTGTCGTTTTGACCCCTTTGGAATAACGAATAAGTTTGATGATCACTTGAATTAAGGGGACAACACATGACTGCCATGCGACGTTAATTTAAGGTTTTTGAATATCAAATTTACATAAATAAACCGTACCAAAAAATAATATTCAAAATTAATTAAAAGGAATTTTATTCTCGTTGATAAGGCAAAAATCGTGTTTTATATGAGATCAGATCGGGGTGGGCAGGGCGAGTAAATTGCCCATGAGTACAAAACCTAGTTGATATTTCCTTTGTGCCCTCAACTGTTTCCATAGGGAGGAGGGTCTGACACGTATTTTAATACTCTCATAAAATATAATCTAATAAATTATTTATTTTATTTTTTCAGAATAAATTTTTATATTTAAATTTTTATATTAAAAAGAATTATGAAACTAAGTTTTATATGCGTCTTAAAATACATGTCGAATAATAAAAAAAATGTAAAGAAATGAGAGAGACAGAAGGAGTAGCTAATTAACAAGATGTTCATCGGACCAACTCCGATCATAAATCCAAATTTGAATCATCAAATAATCCAAATTTAGGACGGAATCCAAATCATATTCCAATCATGTGATCCAAATATAGATCCAAAATTCATTTATTATTATTATTATATTCTTATACTTTAATTTTAGAGATTTAAAAAAACAACTAATTTTATCCTTAATTATAGCAATAAAATCAACAAACAGGCAAAGATAAAATATTATAAAATAAATTGAAAAAGATGAAATGAGCTACAAAAATGAATTGGAAGAGTTCAAGAACAAAGGTTCACATTTCAAACTTTGAACATTTAAAGAGGAAACTCAAGGATCTTAAAATACAAAGAAAATGTATTTTGGTTACCTCAGAGGAGCAACAAGAACTGATTTAACCGACAATTAAAGTGATAATTTAGTTTTTATTTTAAGTTGTATTATCGTTTATTTATCTGTGTTGTTACTATTTTGTTTCATGTTTTAAATTTTTATGTATTCTAAAATTTTATGTATTTTGAAATTTTAATTTATAATTAATCATCGTTTTAATTATTTTCAAATCTTAATTAATCTATCTCTAATAACATTAACAAGATTATCAAACCATAAAAATAACAATATTTTAGTATTAAAAAGATTTAAACCAATGAATAGTATGTGATCCAAATTTGGACAAGTACTATCCACTGATTCAAATTTGTATCACTTTTTAGTCCGGAGTTAGAATGGATTGAAAAAACCGGTCTGAAACTTGAATTTTTTAATCACGTTTGGATATGCCCTCCCTACATGATGCATCGATGATTCTACTCTTATTTCTTTGAAAGGATATTTGAGAGCGTTCGAGGTCATTAGTTACAATCTTAATAAACTGAACTTGGGAGAAGTCATAATTAAAAATGAAAGATATGGCTCTGATGATCCGTAATCAGGAAAGTCATGTGGTTCTAACAAAAAAAGTCGGAGTACGAGTCGTATGTTAATGATCCTTAGTGAAGTCAGATCAAATAGAGTCAGATGCTAAGTTCGCAATCAATAGTAGGCTCAAAAAGATGAAAGCAAGTGAAGGGTAGAGGAAAAGAAACAAGTTAACTCCTTATCATATGTGGGGTGAAAAAATGTGAATGAGATGCGCCTCCTGTATTTTTGTAGTGGATGTGAATCTGACATGAATAAACATATTCATATTCTTTTTCAGATTTTTCACTAATCTCCTGGCCTAGCAATTATTAGACAGCTGTGAGCTGTGAGCTGTGGATTTCACTTAATTACTCATGCAGCGAGGACCTACATTTAGCTCGATCAGAACCAGTGTCGGTTAAGGCCCTGATCGAATTCGGAAATTGAAATATTTCTTCCAAAGACCATCTTTAGAAAGGATCGATATAGGTTTCTTGATAAAAGACCAGTGTTAGTTTCCTGTCTTGAAATGTAAAGTTTTGTTATTATGTTGTTCTATATAAGGACCGTGTACATGGATCAGTTCTTATGGTCTCATATATATTGTTGCTACTGCTTACCTGAGGGAGTAGAGTTTCGACTAGTGATTAATTTGTGCATATATGTACGTTTTCTTGATTACTGCTCAATTTATGGATTTTGATACAAAAAATAACTTGTGTTGTCTTCATTTTTTTGGACTCTTCCTATCTTCTTCCAAACGATTCTGTTGAGAAAATAATTGGAGGACCCGGAGCCTGTAGCTCTATCTTGTCTTGTTTCGATTCCTCGCGTGCAAATCTTCAGCTTGGTTACTAATATAAGTTGCAGTTCGACATTATCTTTGTTTATCTTCAGATGCAAAACAAACACAGATACACAAACACAATTAGTATTCGCTAAATGCATGGCTGAGAGAGATGATCATCAAAAGTTGCGAAACTACCCTTCACTATCGCAACACTTTGAATTTGAGTGTTTCGAGCTCTTATCAAACAATTTAGAGGGTGAAGACTACCTTCAGAGGCAAGTGCTGCCTTTATCACCCATAATCACAACGTCAATAGCTTCTTCCACTCACACGCATCCCCTGTATAGAGGTATCCGGAGCCGGAAGGGAAAATGGGTATCAGAAATACGAGTGCCACGTACAAAAACACGAATATGGCTAGGTACATATCCGACGCCAGAAATGGCAGCTGCAGCATATGATGCAGCTTCCTTAGTGCTCAAAGGCCCTCACACTGCCCTAAACTTCCCTACTCATGAATACAACAATGCACTTCTACTTACAAGAGGGTATTCTACAGCTGCTGTTATACGTGTGGCTGCGGCCAATGCAGCCGCTTCTCGGGCTGTTGCTTCAGAAAGTCTGGAATTGCCAGCACCTCAGCTGGCGCCACAATATTTCAGTAATTATGTTGGTAGTAATGGTACTGACGTCCTTGGACTGAAAGAAGAGTATGTAGATGAGGAGGAAATTTTTGATATGCCAAATTTGCTTATGGACATGGCTGAGGGAATGCTCATTAGCCCTCCCATGATCACCATCCCTCCGCCATCCTCGGATGATTCTGGCCAAGAGACTTTGTGGAACTATACACTATAATCAACTTTCTGTTTTGGCACTAGGAACCGATAATAATAATTGATGGCCGCAGAGATTTTAGTTAGTATCCAAAGCGATCATGATTGTGTTCTTTGGGAGAATTATTTTGTTGTATTTTTCCTTATATATTTGTGTGTTCTCTTATTTCCAGCTGGCTAGTCTATGTTGAGTTTTGATGATGAGGACATGTTATTGGGACATGAATATTGTCACTAGTTTATGTTGGGTTTTGATGATGAAGATAGATTATTGGAACATGTATATTGTGGATGACATAATCTAGGAGGTTGTCAGGTGGCCAGGCTACTTTCAAGAGTGACGAGTCTAGCTTCTAGATGTCTTATGATTCTAGACTATGTTCTATATATACCTAGAGTCATACGGTGGACGGTCAAAGTATTCTAAAACTACGATTTTTCGGTGAATAATCAAAAGAAATCAGGGCCGTAATCCTGAAATGTGTTCACCTAGAGTCTGTTCTATACGTAGAGTGACGAGTCTAACTTCTAGATATCTTATCTAAAGATAACAAGAGAGTCATTGCAATAACGACCATAATAATAAGTGTAGCAGTGATCACATTTGCTCTGAAAATCAGAAAAGGTTTACACTACAGTTGCTCTTTAAGTTTTTGTAAACCATATTTGGTTGGGCTCGCAACAATTGTACTAACCCTATAATTAATTACTGCTCGTGTTGGTATTGTAAAAGACATATAAATCAGATTCAATTAATGAAAATATAAAATAACAATAATCAGATTAATTAAAATTTAATTTAATAATCAAAATTCTAATTAATTCAATAAATGTGAAATAACTCACATGCTAAACCAATACACTACTCGAAGTGAATACAGATTTTGTGGTCTCTCCAAACGCAAATTCTATGGAGTAATCTGGATATATTAAGCAGTATCACTCTACTCCTTTTCAACCCAAAAGGGTCACAGGCCCAACCACTTGGCAATAAATATTACTACTGACTATCCTGTACGTTTTGTATATTCGGTTTTTTCGAATCACATATCACTATTCATATAAGTAGGCAACGAAGATGATATCGGATGATACCTGATTAATGTTAATTGATTATCCAGAAGCAATTGAATTGAAGGTTGCGGATGGGGCGGAACGCGGTGAATTGGGATTGAAGTTAGTCGGAATTTTTTACTGTGTCTGGCTCGATCAGTTGTGCGATTTGAAACCGCATAACAGACCCATTTCTGATTATAGGAGAGACTTTGAGTCCGTGGCATTGTGTAACTGATACATCAGCCCTGCCCTCGGTTAAAATAAATAACATTCACAACACCATTCTGATAATTAATTATAGTCCTGTCAATGTTGACCCTAGCCAGATCGTTCTCCTCGCACACGTATATACCGACCTAGGTCTCATGTACGCCAGTTAGGCATTCCATTTTGTAAGAAAAATAGAATAAAAGTTTCTTGATTTAGCAACTAGGCCAACTAGCATTCTTATTATAACTTCCCATATTATAAGAGCATCTCCAACGCAGGTCGCCTGTTAGCTTTAAAGTCTACGTGTCAGCCCATAAACTTGATATGTAAAAAAAACATCACTCCAACGCAAACACCTGTTAGCAATATTTTTAGATGCCGAGAATTAAGTACGCTACATTTGCTGAACCAAAGTCTGTCATCTATATCATATCCACGTCATTTTCTTTTAAAATTTAACTCAAAAAAAATTTAAACTTGCTCCAACCTATATGTCTATATAATATTATATATGTATTATAATATTATAATTCTATTATATATATTTGTATAACTTTTTTTTTTTTTTGCCAGCATTTGTATAACTTTTTAATTTTATAATTTAATCTAATGTATTGTTAAGTGTAAAAATATTTATAACAAATAAATAATATAATAAAACTAATATAAAAACTTATATAGTTATTTAACGTTAATTATGAATTTTTAAGAAAGAAAATTAGTAAATGTTTTACATGATACAAGTAATTTTTGTTAATTAGTTTTTTTAAGTTTTTATTATTATAATAGTATCGGTATATATGATTTTATTAGTTAAATTTTTTATTTTCACCTGTATTAAATAAAAAATTAATTAACTTTTTTATTTTAATTCTTTCAAACCCGTTTTATCAAAAGATAATTAGCTTAAAATCTTTAGCACTAACTTTTATTCTTACCCTTCTAAATTTTATTTTATTTTTATTTAAAGCATATAACATTCTACCTAAATCATTTTTATAATATTTAAATTGAAATATTTAAGGTATTATTATTATTATTGCAAGTATAGATGTATTATTTATTTTTTTACAAATAATATTGTTATGTGAAAATGTTACTTTATTTTCAATCAAATTTTTTAAAATTATAATATAATAATATAAAAATGTTAAATATTATAATTGATCATTATCAATTAAAGATATAATTATTTTTTCAATAATATAGAATAAAAACTAAATAAATTGTTTTATTGTATATTTATAATTAACATTTAAAATAATATTTTGAATATAGCTAATGGTTTTAGCTAATACCCATTGGAGCAAAATTCTTTACAGGCTCAAATTTTTTTTAGCTAATGATGTTTTTAGCTAACAGTTTCATCTTTAGCGTTGGAGATGCTCTAAGTTCCCAGGCCACGCTACTTTTTCTGTCAATTGAGATATATATATATATATATATAGGGAAAGTGCTCAAATACAAACTAAGTTAGTGTACAAACTACAAACCTTAATCTCAGCCATTGGATGCATTTAATTTAACGACCCCGCAGGGGCAACCACACACAACTCAAATACACCCTCACACACACACTCCCACCTAATCTCTTCCGTTTTTAAATTAATTTTTCCCGTTAATTGGTAAACTTTTTTCAAAATCCGACTTCACTGAATTTTTATTTATATCCCAACGATCAATTTGCATACCATATGTGCTATATTTCGATTCGATTTAGAGATTTTTTATTTTAGTTTGTAGTTTGTACGCTAAGAAAGTTTGTACCAGAGTAAGACCCTATATATATATATATCTACCCAACCACTCTCATTTCTCTTACAAACTCTCCCTGTCACAAACATATCTAGCTACATATTCATGTTGTACTTGTAAATGCATGGCTGCTTAAATTGCATAATGAAAAGTTGCAAAACCACCCTACAAAATTCAAGACCTAGTGCTTGTTTCCATCTCTTAACAAACACTTTAAAGGTCGATTTCGACATGCCGCCTCCACAGGCGGCGGTCGCCTCTCCCTCCGGGAAACATCCGATTTACCGAGGAATACGGAGCCGGTGCGGTAAATGGGTATCGGAAATACGAGAGCCACGTAAGACGACACGCATATGGCTGGGTACATATCCGACGCCAGAAATGGCAGCCGCAGCATATGATGCAGCTTCCTTAGTGCTCAAAGGCCCCGACACTGCCTTAAACTTCCCGAATCACATGTATAGTAACTTGCTTCTTCTTCCTAAGGAACCTCGTACTGCTGCATGGATACGTGTTGCTGCCGCTAATGCTGCTGCTTCCCGGGCAGTTGCATCCCCTCGCCAAATAGCACAAGATATCGATGTTGATAATTTTAGTAGTGATGCTTATTTTCTTGGAGCCGAAGAAGAGTACGTAGACGAGGAGGAGCTTTTCAATATGCCTGATCTGCTTATGCACATGGCTGAAGGAATGCTCGTTCACCCTCCCAGCAGAATTTCGATCTCGCCTCCAATTTCAGATAATTCCGAAGAAGAAAGCTTGTGGAGCTAGAGATCGAGTTTATTAATAATCAGCTTAATGTTCACATCAGAATCACCAATAATGATACTAATTCAGCTACGTATTAATTGATGGAATGCTGATTCGGTGAGATTGAGCTACAATATCGTGTAATTGATTGTATATGCCGTAAAATATGATTGTATACAGCTCCGTAATTAAGTTGAACTTTGCTTGAAAAGTGTTGGGCATGCAGCTAAACCTATCTCTAACCAAGGGGTCACTTTGGCGGAGCTTATGTTCTTATTTGTTAGGAAATATTCACCTATATGTTTTCTTCGTTTTGTGGTGAAGTCATGTACGAACTTCAAGTGCTTTATATACGTAATTGCAGTTGGCGTTGTGTTTGCGGTTGCTTCTTTCTTTCATTTGCAACAGAAAGTTAATCAGAAAATCTCACAGCATGCTATGTATCACTGTTGTTTCTACTGGAGAATGGAATTTGGTCACCTCGATAATCAGACAATATTTATTTAAGAGGACAACAATTAATAATAAATTATTTGCGATTTGTACATATTATACGCATATATATTATAATTATGTGGGAGAATATTGATCTTAGGGTTAATATTGATCTTTAAAATACATATGCTAACTGCATTGAAAGTTGTTGAAAGAGAAAATTATTTTCAAACATTTTTTATTAAAAAATGAACATATAATTAGAAATGAAAGAGATATCAATTATCATGTCTAATCAGTTGATATATTGATCTCATCAAAATCTGTTGTCTCCGCACTACAAGTACTTCGGATTTAGGAAACGTAATATCATGAATCTCTTTAAACATACCAGACCCGTTGGCAACAATTAATTAACACGACCCTGTTATAGGTAATAATTCTGACAAACCGAGTTCGTCCTTGAAGAATAAGATGGCAACGATTTAAGTAGTGTCCAAAATCAGCTCGTAAACTGTCCTAACAGTTTTAAAGTATCGGTTATAATATTCTTTGTTAATTTATTCGAGTAAATATAACTGTAATCAGTGCTAAACCTGATGTATCCGAACCTCTAATTTAGTATGATTGATGTTAAGTGATCAATTCTCCTAAAATATCAAGGTGAGAGGAGGAGGATTTACCAGGACCATATTCTAACACCAGGATCATATTCTAACATTCACAGGCGCCCTCCTGGCTCTGATACCATGTTAAGTGACCAATTCTCCTAAAACCTCAAGGTGTTAGGGGTAGGGCTTACCAGGATCATATTCTAACAATTGATGGGTCTATTATTGCAAATGCCAAGCACTAAACTAAAATCTGTTTGCTAGTTCATCAACTCTTTACTGTCTTTTTTTTAGGAAGGAATGGATGACAACTAAATTTTATGATTTTGCATATTTTGATAGCGTTGTAAGATAACTTCATAGCCTATGTCCTTAAATATGACCTTCTCGATGTAAACCACCATGTTAAGTGGGCTATTATTTTTATATATACTAGCTTATAGCTCGTGCAAGGCACGAGAGCTTTTTAATTATTTATAAACTTTTTAAATATATTTTAAATGGTGTGAAAAAATTAATTTATAAATAATAAATTAAAATTCTATGTAACATGCCAAAGTATTAAATTCTTTCTATCAAATTTTAAATTATTTTAAGTACAATATGTGACGACAACTGCTATTAGATTATATTTATAAATTTATTTTATATTAGAATTATTATAATGTGATTTAAATATTTTTCTAAAATTTTTTATGGTTCGAGATTAAAATTGATAAACACAATTTGTTTTGAATCAAGAAGATGAATCATAAACATGCAATAAGATGGTAGAATTTGTTTTGGATTAAAAAGTTTTTGTATTCGTTCCTCACATAAATCGGTCTTATTAATTTTAAAATATATTAGATAAAAATATTTTTGTGACGGTGCGATTTATATGATTTTAAAAATAAAATTGGTAGAAAAATATTTATTTTCGATTAAAGAAAATCATAAACACGTGAAATACAGGAAATTTTTTTGGATTCAGAAAATGAATTATAAACATGCAAGTAAATATCAGTTGTCTTATGGAACTGAAGTTAGTTTTGTTCTAATCTAAATGTGCTTATTTGTTCAATATACAATCCGATGGATAAAAATAATTTTGTGACGGTGCGGTTTATATGATTCTACAATTAAAATTTGTAAGAAATATTTATTTTGAATTAAAAAAAAACCAAAAACACATGAAAGACAGAATTTGTTTTGGATTCAGAAAAGAAATTATAAACATGCAAGTAGATATCAGTTTTCTTATAGAACATAATTTAATTTTGTTCTAATCTAACGATGCTTATTTGTTCAATATACGATCCAACGGATGATAAGCTTTTGGATCACAGGACCATGCGACCAAATTATCTCCCTTACGCTTATTATATATAAGTATATAATAATCATTTTTAAATTTGTCCCCGGGCTAAAGAGTTAAAAATAAATAAATTATACTTTATTATTCCCTTATTAGTTGTTATATTTGTAAGAAAATTATCTCTAAATAATTGTCTCCTAAAAAAATTAGGGAAATCTACAAAACTACCTACCTTTTCTTTAATTATTTACAAAAATACTACCTTCCAGAATTCTTTTTAAAAATACCTTTTCATAAAATTTTTTTTTCAAAAATACTGTTTGCAACTTTTGCAACCTCATCTGCAACTCCAGGCGGCGCCAGCCGTGTTGCAACCTCTTTTGCAACTTCATCTGCAACCAAATTCCTGATTTCAAGTTCTAGTTTTCAAATGTCGTTTTCGACCTCATTTTCGGAATCGATATATATATATATATATATATATATATATATATATATATATATCGATTCCGAAAATGAGGTCATATATATATCGATTCCGAAAATGAGGTCGAAAACGACATTTGAAAACTGGAACTTGAAATCAGGATTTGTAATTGCATATATGGTTGCATATGGTTGTATTCAGTTGCATATGGTTGCATTCAGTTGATTCTATTGTAATCTAATGGCCCCGCCAGGGGCACACCATACATCTGTTGTTACTTACAGTTTTCAGTTGCATTTAGTTGCAACTGAGGTTGCAAAAGTTGCAACTGCAGTTGCAAAAGTTGCAACTGCAGTTGCAACTTCATTTGCAACCTCATTTGCAACTTTTGCAACTTACAGTTTTCAGTTGAACTAGTTGCAATTGCAGTTGCAACTGTTGCAACTTTCCATTTTTATTTGCAACTTTTGCAACCTCATTTGCAACTTTTGCAACCTCATTTCCATTTTTATTTGCAACTTTTGCAACCTCACTTGCAACTTTTACGGCTGCGCCGCCCAAGGTTGCAAATGAGGTTGCAAATCGTATTTTTGAAAAAAAAAATTTTATGAAAAGGTATTTTTAAAAACAATGAAAAAGATGGTAGTATTTTTAAAAAAATGATTTTATAGATGGGTATTTTTAAAAAGATCCCAAAAAATTATCTTTAAATAATTGTCTCATTCCGGTTACAATGAATATTTATAAATATTCATTCTTTGGGTAAGCATTAGGACGTATTTCTTTCTCTTTTTTTGGGTCCATTTTTTCATAATTTTTGAATTTTATGTCTCAAGGATACATGTTACTGAGTGTATTCAATGGAAAATTTTAAGAAAAAAATATTCATAAAATTGAGATGTATTCAACAGGAATTTTTAAAAAATATATAATTTTGTGATATTCAATTAGAGTTATAAATTGTCTTACAATTTTAGAATTTTAAATTATGCTAAAAAATTCAATGATATTCAATTAAGACTATTTAGAACTTATTAAAATCTAATGGTATTTGATTATCGTTTGTACTAACGAAATTATTTATTGAATTTTATACTTCTTGAAATCTCATCTTAATTCATGGGATTATAAAGTATATGTTTAAATCTTAAAAACTCTATCATTTCTATGAAATTTTATCTAGAATTTATAAATTCTGTATAAAATAAAAAACTGATATAATCTTTTAAAATCTAAAATAATTATTAATTATTAATTCATTTAAATCCTAATTAAACCCCCCACACGATTTTTTGCTACAATTATGAGAAGAAATATAAGTATAGTATTATTTTTATTTGCCTACATAGTTTTAAAGCTGAAATTTGTTTACCGATTACATATGCTCAAGAGTCAAGATGGATCACATCAAAAATTTGTTCAGCATCCGGAACTATTCGCCTCAAGTTCGACAACAGTTGTCGTTTCCTGACATTGAATATGTGTCTTTCTAGCTCGTTTTCTACTTTAATTTTAAGTAGTGCCCTACCAAAAGAATCATTATTCTTGATTATGCTCTAATTTCAACAGAATAGTGTATTACTGGTAGGGTGATGTGACTCTCCCATTTCTGATTCTTAAATTGCTGAAATAGGTAAATTTTGATGAATTTGCTCCGTCCATTTCAAATCAGACATCCTCTCATATGTCTGCCCTCATATGTGTGCACTAAATTATGAGACATCATTATTGTTTGTAAAAAAGTAAACATGTCATTTATCATGCAACATGTAAAGCATCGTAACCAAAAATCAATATAAACAGTTATTCAGAGACCGTACTTGCTGATTTGAAACTGGATATTACCAATTAAACAGATTAGAATGTGTATCGATCACTAAATTCTGGCTAGGTCTCCTCGGAACTACAACTGAATCCGAGGTAACTAAAATAATCCCTCTATTGTATGGATATTGTAGAATCAGCAAACTTTGTTTTGTTTTATAATTAATTTAAAAATAAATTCTGTTATATATATAGAAAATATTTATTTACAAAAGAAATTACGTATAAATAAATAATATAATTTTATAGTCTACCTCTTATATTGTGTGTTCAAAATCAATCGATTCAGCTACATGTTGAATATTATTGGATTGTGTTTTTGTTACATTTACAACAATAATAACATCAAACGTTTTACTTGTATTTGAAATGAAAAATACTAGTTACCCAAAAGTTTTCTGAAACTTTTTCCACTAAATTATTTGCTAAAATCACAGCGGTACATCTCAGATGTGTAAACATAATTGAGTTACTGTATCATGCATAGTACATATACAAAATCCCATCCAATTGTGTAAACTTCAGAATAAAATTGAACGGATATTATTAATAAAGGGACAACGCCGATTCATAGTTATTTAATGATCATATAGTTAAAGATAATTTCAGAGCAAACAACATTTGATTTTTGATCAAAGAAAACAAACATTTGATTTAATCCGAACCGCACCCACCCTGCTAAATTTTAATAAACTAATAATCAAGGAGCCTAAAAACTAAAAATGATTAAAGTGCAGTGTAGGGTGATGAGTGGTGACTTCACCCTCAGCTCAAAGAAATAAACATACACTAAAAAATGTTTCATATGTCTATTTTAAGGATATTGAGAAATCAAAAGTCATAATAACGTTAAAAATATAGGAACTGACTATGATTTGGTCGTAGATATATAATATGAAAAGCATCTTCCCCGTTGTGGTCGCAAATTTATGTAAAAGCATATTGCCCATTGTAGAAAGAAAGATTTGGTTGTTAAAAATATAAATTAAGTTCAATAAAGAAGCTTTTCTAATGAGTCGACATGAAAATATTATATAATACAGTTTTCAATTCCATTCCAGGAGACAAAGGTTGAAAACCATGACCTTGCCTTTTGGTAAAAGCCAATCTTATTGCTCTTATTTTGCACCGTTTTTGTCCTTATTATAAATCTAAATTATTATTCTTAAAACCAATTATCTTTTTTCTGACCTGCACCATTCAAAACATCTGTAGCAGTCCCACTTGTTGAGGTTCTAACATATTTGCAGAAGATATTTAGAAGGGGGAGATGCGCAAGTTGTTTGTATTATATTATATATGTAGTTAAGTAATTTCGAAGATTTATATAGCATATTGCCATATTATATTACTCATATAATATTAAATTTTGCTAATTAATTAGTCATCGGTGTGTAAAACAGAAATGATCTTAGCTAAGTACTACACAACTTTGAATGACTTATTTTTCTTTATTTTAAATTTAAAAATTCATTTAGTTAAAGACATATTCAAATACTTGCAATCTGTCGAGCGTTTCAACTATTGCTCTTAACAAAATCATTGATGCTAGGTTGAATTAGATTTTAGTGCTTGATAAGATCATGTTTAACTGAATTTAAAATTATAATTTATGAATTAATGTGATAAACTGGAAGTTTAAAATGTTTGTTTGGATAATTTTAACTTGATTTATTAGTTATTAAAAATATAACAATAAAAAAAATTAATTTATAAATAACTTTTATAAAAAAAAATTTCAAAAATAAGTCACTAAAAAAATATCTTAAACCGACTTCTGATTTTAAATTATATATAACTATTTTTCAGTTAAAATCACAAACAGTTTTTAAATCCTGATTTAAATATTGTTAACACCGTTAACCTTATTTATGATTTCAAATTAAAACATGACTCATTTGTTTACAAGTGAATCATACCGATCTCAACCACGCCTTTTATTCAGATCACTTGCTAAATTGATATGTTTCTGGATGATAGAAAGAATTTGTCTAGACGACTGAGGCATAAAAAGGAAGCTGGATGGTCCATGACTTGTTTACGCATGGAACTGATACACTGCAGTGATACTCATTACTTGTTTTTGCTTCTGGGAGTTTTATAATAAAAGAAATTGTCTAGTGTTCATTCTTGGTTTTTTTATTAATTTTATATTTGGTTAAAATTGAGATGCATGTATTACAAATTAATCTATAAATAGGAGATTATTTGATTAAAATGATTAATTGAATGAAAAATTAAAAGTTTATTAATATTTTAATAATTTTAATATGTTAGTCTTATACACACTATATATAGCATTTAAAAAAATCATACTGGCTAACTTAATTTAAATATCGATTTGGTCAAATTCTTTTAAGAATTAATCAAAGATATTTTAAAAAAATGAAAAAATTTTAGAACACGGATAATACATAGTAAATCGTTCAAAATCTATACTATAAAATACATGATTTAGCATATCATTTTTTCATCGAGTTATTTAAACCAATTATTTTAAAAATATTATTATGCAACTAAATAATTCATTTATATATATATATATATATATATATATATATATATATATATATATATATATATATATATATATATATATATATATATATATATATATATATATATATAGAGTCCCACTCTATGGAGAATCAGTTTATGTGGAGAACCATGGAGACCCCTTATCCAGCCCTTAAAATTTTAATATTAATCCAACGGCTGATATTAATTTTGATATAACATATAAAAACAGAACTCAACTACTCAAAAACAAACACGGCGTGACCGTTATACACACACCTATACACACGACTGAAGAGAGAGAGAGAGAGCAAGAGAAAAAGCGCAAAGGAGATTCGACCGAGCGTGTGATTTCTGGCGAGCAAGAGAAGGCGGATTTCAATCAAAGATTACGAATCACAAACACGATACAGAATGCTGGGAAAAGGTAACCGAAATTGACGATTTCAGCTTGTTTTTACACTCGATTGTATTGTTTTTACTGATTCTGTTAATTTTGCGAATGTTTTGTTATAATTTGAGCTTGATTTGACTTTGATTTGAGGTTGCATGTGTGTTTATGCTTCTAAAATCGAGTCGATTAAGGAATTTATAAGTTTAGGTTTAAGAAGCTATGATTCTATTATAGAAACACAGATATATTAAGTGTTTAATCATTAATACCTAATTAACATAATGATTCTATAATTTATTAAGCTATAGAGTCAATTTGAATATGCTTCACTTTTGTCAAAAGCATCAGGAATGTAGAACTGGTTCTACAGTAGAGTCATTAGATTAGAAATCCTCAGAGCTAGGTATTATGTGAAAAACAAATGATTCTGTGATAGAGTCAATGTAATATATTGTAATTTGTTTTTGTGAAAGCATCAGGACTTTAGATCTGGTTCTACAGTGGAGTCATTTCATCAGTAATCCTGACAGCTATGTGTTATGTGTAAAACAATGTTTCTGTTATAGAGTCAATTTGATTTGTTGTAATTTGGTTATTTGAAAGCATCAGGAATGTAGAACTGGTTCTACAGTAGAGTCATTAGATCAGTAATCCTCAGAGCTAGGTATTATATGAAAAAAAAATGATTCTGTGATAGAGTCAATGTAATATATTGTAATTTGTTTTTGTGAAAGCATCAGGACTTTAGATCTGGTTCTACAGTGGAGTCATTTCATCAGTAATCCTGACAGCTATGTGTTATGTGTAAAACAATGTTTCTGTTATAGAGTCAATTTGAGTTGTTGTAATTTGGTTATTTGAAAGCATCAGGAATGTAGAACTGGTTCTACAGTAGAGTCATTAGATCAGTAATCCTCAGAGCTAGGTATTATGTGAAAAACAAATGATTCTGTGATAGAGTCAATGTAATATATTGTAATTTGTTTTTTTGAAAGCATCAGGACTTTAGATCTGGTTGTACAGTGGAGTCATTTCATCAGTAATCCTGACAGCTATGTGTTATGTGAAAAAAAAGGATTCTGTGGTAGAGTCAATTTGATTTGTTGTAATTTGGTTATTTGAAAGCATCAGGAATGTAGAACTGGTTCTAAAGTAGAGTCATTAGATTGGAAATCCTCAGAGCTAGGTATTATGTGAAAAACAAATGATTCTGTGATAGAGTCAATGTAATATGTTGTAATTTGTTTTTTTGAAAGCATCAGGACTTTAGATCTGGTTCTACACTGGAGTAACATCAGTAATCCTGACAGCTATGTGTTATGTGAAAAAAAAGGATTCTGTGGTAGAGTCAATTTGATTTGTTGTTTTTTTGTTTTGTAAGATTATCAGAAATGTTTAACTGGTTCTACAATAGAGTAATTGTATTAGTAATCCTCAGAGCTATGTTTTTTGTGAAAGACAATGATTCAGTAACAGAGTCAATTAGAATTGTTGTAATATGCTTTTATAATGAAACAGAATTGTAGATATGGTTCTACAGTGGAGTCATTATATTAGTAATGATTATAGCTATGTTTTATATGGAAAACAATGATTTTGTGATAGTGTAAATTGCATATCACTGTAATTCATCAGGATTGTAATGCATCAGGATTATAATGTATCTGTAGTTGTTTCTATTAAATATTTTCAACACACTGACTGTATAATACATCGCAGGACTTAAAATAAAATCCGGAAAGAAGAGTGGAAGCAAAGCATCAGGACTGAATAAAAATAAAGGAAAACGACTACGAATAATCTGTAGAACGCGTCATGAAGGACAACTGGACACAAAAAATTTTGATGAGTATATGAGGTAAATTATTTGGCACATTATAACTATTAGGCAGTTTGGTAATTTTGGTAACCTATAACATGTTTGTTATAGGTTGATTTTGAAGATTATACCAGAAGAAAGGAAGACAGGATGTTCGTTTTTCGACCCTATGTTCTTCATATCATATATGGATGCAGTTAAAAAGGCAAAGAAAAAAGATTGTACTGCAATTGAGAAAAGCAATGTGTGGAAGTGGATAAAGAAGCAAAAGATATTTGCTTGCAGATATGTTTTTGTTCCCATCTGCCAAAGGTATATAACAAAAACGTAAGACCTATAAATTATTTTACTGCTCCTAATGGGGTTTAATCATTTGACAGTAATCATTGGAATCTTCTCATACTCTGCAACTTGGGAGAAGATTTGGAGATGAATGAAAAAAGTCCATGTATGCTGTTATTGGACTCACTTCAAGAAACAGAACCAAAGAACCTAGAACCGTGCATCAAACAGTACAATCTCTATTTGATTAGTATTTTAGAATTTAATGATTTATTTATGACGACTGTGTTGTTTTAATAGGAACTTTTTCATGCAGATTTGTGTACCAAATGTATAAGAATGAGTCAGTACAAGGAACTGATGATGTTTTCCAGTTCGATTTGAGTATTCCAATGGTTCCTCAACAGGATGACGGTGAAAAATGTGGATACTATGTTCTTTACTATATGTTCAAGTTTTTGATGTCTTGTCCAGAAAACTTCAACATTAATGAACATGGTGGCTTTGTAAGTATATATTATTATTTAATTATAATATATTTTTGTTAACAAATAACAACCAAATTAAAATGTTTAACAGATGAATAGCAGTTGGTTCACAGAGGAAGAGATGAACAACTTTTTCAACAATCTATCATCAGAGAAATTGCATACTGACCAAATGCAAGCTTCAGAAGACATAATTGTGGTCAAGGAAAAGAGTATGCAAAATTCAATCTCATTAATTTAGAATAATATAATCACTTTGTTGGATTACAATTGTGGTCTTTGTTGATGCATAGATCTTTCAAGTAATATGGAAGTTGATGGCCAAAATGTCGATAATGAAATTGCTGCTGAAGAAATTGAAAAACTTTCTAAAGATGAAGAAGAGGCTGAGATGGTGGTACAATGTGAACCTATTCGTTCACTAGTTGTGTACACTCCAGAGAGCTCACAGGAGCAGCAAGAACCCAACCAACCAACACCACCTGCATGTAAACTTCAATTAGAATAATATTTTTTATATTGTATAATAAATAGTGCTATCCAGATTTCTTATGTCTAACACTGTTTGTTTTTGTAAACAGCTGAAACAATTGCCACTCATGAAAAAGATGGCAAGGAAAAGCTGGCTGCTGCTACACCTTCTGTGAGAAAATCTCCAAGGCTACAACCTATAAAAGAAGATGAAGAAGATTTCTCTATTCATATTGTCGACCCTGAGGGAGGAGAAAATGCAGACAAGGGACCAGCAGAAAAAGCACAAAGAAAAGTAAGGGCGACAAAGAATGAAGGTGTCAATAAAAGGAAAGCCGTAGAAGAGGTAAATAGTTACACTATAACAGTACTTGTTCATTGTTCATCCCATTTTACAACAGTAGAGATATAAAATATACATGGTTTCTATTGTATAGTACAGTTACACATTTGTAAAAACATTTAAATGGTCTGATTCTGTAACATAAGTAAAATAGTGCCAATTTTTTAATAATTATAGTTGGTTCCACTTTAGAAGCAAAATTAATGATTACTGATGAATACATCAGGATTACTGATGAGTGCATCAGGATTACTGATGACTGCATCAGGATTACTGATAGTCATCATCTCAGGTAGTAGCACTGTTAAGCTATTATTCTAAGATGAGCTTTAAAAATATTTGATTCATACGGATCATAATGATTACTAATGAGTGCATCAGGATTACTGATGAGTGCATCAGGATTACTGATAGTAATCATCTCAGGTTTACATTCCACAGTAGAACTGTTGAGCTATGTTCTAACATGAACTTTAATTTTTACAACATAATATTTAATATTTAATGAGCTATGTTTAATATTTGATACAGGTACAACATAATAAGGAAAAGAAATTGAAGAAAAAGGTGGAAGCAGAGAATGAAGATGAAGAAGTGGAAGAAGAAGAAGAAAAAGATGATGATGAGAAACCAAAAAAGATTTTAATCCGTGCTTATCCATCAACATTTTCAAAAACAATCTCAAGGCTGTCTGAAGCTCAAAGGCAGTGGGTGAAATCTGCTGGGTTTGGTGCACTCCTTCATTTTACTCTTGGTGAGGAACTGCCACACAAGACAATAGTTAATTGCTTATGGTGGTTCGAGCACAATAAATGTGAGTTTGGTCTATTCCCAAATCGGAATCTTAAAATAACAGAGGATGATGTTTTTGACATAATTGGTCTACCCCAAGGGAAATTGGATGTTAAACTTGAAGATTCTAAAGATAAAATCCAAAGCTGGGGCAAACAATTTAAAGAAAGGCAGCCAAGCAGGATCACTGAAAAGATGTTGCGTGAAAAGATTGCAGAGTCTCGTGATGCCGATGAACATTTCAAGCAGAACTTCATGATTCTGATGGCTAACCTTTTCATCAGAACAGATAAAACGTCCTTTGTTTGCCTCAAAATCCTGAGGTTCAGTGGTAATTTTGACAATGCAAGAGACTACAATTGGTGCAAACTTGTGATACAAAATTTGAAAGAGGCTCATGAACAATGGTGGAATGATCCAAAAACACAATACACTGGTTGTTTTGTTTTTCTTCTTGTAAGACACCTTGAAACATTTGATACTCTTTTTTACTATATATGTATAACTTCTGCCATCGTCTCTTATGACTTTCTATTTTGTCTGTAGTACTTTTATCTAGCTAGGACAAGCCATCCTGATGTTAGAGTGAAGAAAACATGGCCTGCCTTTGTTGGCTGGAAGAATTCATGCATTGATGACAGAGCAAAGAGGGAGGGTCTTGATAATAATTTTGGTTATGGAGATATTGTAAGTAGATAGTCTATATTCTTTCTACATATAGTCATGAATATAAAAAATGCCAATTATTTATATAATTATGCAGGTTCCAGAATTTGAAACTCCTGATGAAAGCAAACAAAATGATGTGAACTCTGAACAGTACAAGGTATAAAAATAATAAAAAATGAAGATGATTCTATAGTAGAACCACCATATTAAATATAACTGTTTTTGATTATGTATCCTTTTTAACTTGAGTTTTTGTTTATTTCCATAAATAAATGAATATAAATGATGTTTTTATTCTATAATACAGGGTGGGAACAGCAACTTCACCACACCTAAAGAAACATTGAAGGGCGTAGGACCCAGTCAGCTGTTTTCTCCACAAGACAATGTTGATGCATCAATATTGTCAATTGCAAGAGATGTTGAACAGAATCACAATAGCACTGAGGTGCTCACAGAGGATGTAAGAAAATTTATTAGAATCAAGTAATTTACTATAGATTCATAACTATGTGCAAGTACTAACATACATTAATGAAACTAGGAGATATCGTCAAGATTACAGCATCATTTATCACAAATGGAAAAGCTGAAGAAAGAATTTGGTGAAACACTTGACAAGGGGAAACAGCTGTTCCCAGAAAGTGATAAAATGAAAGAATATGAACAGAGGTTTGAAGAGATGACAACAGGAAGGTGAAAGATTTAAATAATACTTTTACTACATAACTTTCTGAACATAACTTGTTTAGATAGATTCTTAGAATTCTTTTTTACTCTTTGGCAAAACAGTATTGATAAAGGCTGGGATTTTTTCACATACAAAGACTGGAAAACATTTGACATTTTAATGCTCCCGGAAAATGAAAGGGCTTTTAATAAGATGCACGACATAGATGACTTTTTAGATGATTTAAAATTAGGGGGTCAGGTGGTTGATAGTAATATTTACACAAAACATATTACTAGGAATGAGCCAAGCTATGCTGCATATGGACTCAACAATCATCTGAAAAGGGTACTCAAACCAACTGATCATCAGAAGTCTCCATTCAAAATCCGAGGGATTGATCTCAACACACAAAGGTTCAGCAAAGATGAAGAAGAAGTATGGAGCTGGATTAATGGAAGAAAGAACCGAGCAATGTGAGTATATATTTAGTATACATTTTAGTTTCAAATAGCAGATGGTTATTGACTATAATGACTCAATCGTGATTTATAAAATATTATGATTCAGTGTTAGAGTCATTTGGAAACCATTCCATTCCTTTAAGTAATGATACATGACAAGTATTTGGATACTGACTGTATTTCACAGCTGTCAAATAAAAAATCATCAGTATTTTGATCCTGACAGTATTTCATATATATATATATAATCCTGACAGTATTTAATATGGTTGACACTATACTTTGCAAAAGCAAAAGCTAATAATTGACTCTGTTTTAAACATGCAGGATTGAGATATTCCTCTGGAACAACGTTACTTGCTTGAAGCATCACATTCAAAGCCTACAAATTGGAAAAGAAGTGTTGTTCCATGTTGTTGATGCTTATACAAGCATACTAAACGAAGATGAAAAATTCAGAGCAGCAGAGTCTCCTTATAGGTTTTTCTGCAGTACAATGGTGACAGTAAGTTAATCACAAATAATCTACAGTCTGTTATTTCATATTCCATGTTATATATTATATCTGCAGAACTCATATTATATGTTTAGAATTTTTATTAATAACTGTTATATGTGTCTTTAATGGTAGATGGGAAATGTGGTTAAAGGAAGCCAATTGGTAGCAAACAGTACTGATCCAAATCTAACATACATGAAGTTCAAATCCAACATGGATGCAATTTTGTTCAAGCACAGAGTTGATATTAATCATGTTGATCTGGTATATACTCTATCCATATTTATCATTTATAACAATGTGAGATTATTTCCTATTTTCATATTTAGATTGTGAGTAAATATATTTGTTTTTTTTTCAACCAAAGATCTTCTTCCCAATCTTCTCTGGAAACCACTTCTACCTGATATGCTTCAATTTAAGGAAGATTTGTGTTGACATAATTGACAACCGAAGTGGAGACCGTGTAGATATCATGTATGATGGAATACCTGAAGCCCTGGTATGCAACTTTTTCCAGTTTTAAATAAATATAGTAATTTATGTTTTATTTGATTATATTAACCAACTATTATATTTTTAACTATACGTTTCAGCAAGAGAACTTTGGGTTATACATGGCACAGAAAAGCCCAAGAAAAATCAAGTTGTTAAATAATGCTCCAGTGCAACGTCTAGAAATGAAATGGAGAACTTCAAATAAGAATGTAGACTCTGGAGTGTTTGTGATGCATCATATGGAAACATATATGGGATATACTCTGCGCAACTGGGATTGCAAATTTGCTGCGGAGGTTGGATGCAAAACTAACTTTTGTTTCTAAAATAATTTCAAGTTTGGATTAGATATGTGTTTTTTTCTCTTTTATGACCATTTGTGACAATCATATTTACAGGGTATTGAACAGAAAAGGCAATTGGAGAAGGCAAGAAAAATATATGCTGCAAAGATTGTCTACTCAGAAATAAACATCTTGAAAGACCACATGAAAACAGAGATAAAGTTTGTTAATCAGAACTAGACTAGACTGAACTTGTAAAAATATATTGATTAATCTTGGATAATTGTGTTGCATCAGTATTTCTGTTCCTGAAGTATTTGAATACTGACTGTGTTTCACATCTGTCATATTAAGATCATCAGTATTTTGATCCTGACAGTTTCATACATGTAAATAACTCTTAACACATAATTCTCTTGTAGAATTAAATTTGTGAATCAGAAGTGGACTGAGCTTGTAAAAATATTTTGTTTAAGCTTGGTTAATTGTGTTGCATCAATATGTCCATTCCAAACAGTACTTGGATACTCACTGTGTTTCACATCTGTCAAATTATAAATCATCAGTATTTTGATCCTAACAGTATTTCATTTATGTATTTTAACTCTTAACACATGGTTCTCTTGTAGAACCAAATTGTCATCATCAGTATTTTACTTTTAAGACATGATTCCCTTGTAGAATGAAATTCATGTCATCAGTATTTCCAATCCTGACAGTATTTAATCCTTAAGACATGATTCTCTTATAGAATCAAACTAACATCATCAGTAATTGATTTTTAACATATTCTGTATGTTCAAAAAACATGATTCTCTTGTAGAATCAAATTTAAATCATCAGTATTTTTGGATCCTGACAGTATTTAAATCTTAACACATGATTCTATTGTAGAATCAAATAAACGTCATCAGTATTTAATCCTTAAAGACATGATTCTCTTATAGAATCATATTTGACATCATCAGTATTTTGGATCCTGGTAGTTTTTCACAGCTGTCAGTAATTCAATCTTAGCATCATAAGTAAATTGAATTTAAACACATTAACTTTACTCATCAAAACATGATTCTTTTGTATTTCACTGAAAACGAAGTCAGAATTCAGAGAGTCTCTTGTTTTCTTTAAATAGAGTTTCATCTCAGTTTACTTTTTCTCACTTCTTCATCACCATCTCACCATGTCTGCTAAAGATCTTCTCGCCGAGTTTGATAGGGCAGTGGAGTCTGATCCTCCGCCACTTATGCCAGATCCGAACGCGGTTCCTCCGCCTCCTCCTCGCCCAACCTTAGGCGAACTTCAGGTCCTCATCACCGAGCTTCAGGCGAGGATAAGGATGCTTGAAAGGCGAAACGACCGCCTTGAAGACAAAATAGATGAGCTGCAGGAAGAAGTGAAGGAGTTGAAGATGGAGAACTCCTTCTTAAGGGATAAAACTGATAACGACTACTAAGTCGTTTGCTTGTAACTTTTGCTTGTAACTCCTCGCCCCATCACGGGCTTCTATTAATGAAAATATTTCCATTGTGTAACTTTTACTTCTTTCGTCTTCGACTTTTATTTTCATAGCAATCGATGATTATACCATTGGCTTTTATACTTAATCAACCACAATAGATTAAAATAAATTATTCAAAAACACAACATACCAAAAAAGATTAGATGCAATCAAACATTCATTTTTCATTAATAATAATATATTTAAAAAAGAAGACAGTACATAAAGGAAGACCTATCTAGCCCTATCAACTAGAAGACTCTTCCTATGCCTTCTTCTCCTCCTCCTCCTGCTTGTGGAGGATACTGGACATCATCCCCGCGAATCGAACGATCCATTCGCGGCGTCTGATGGCAGCAAGCCTCCTTGCCTCGGCTTCTTCACGGAGGCGCTCCTCATGAAGGTAGCAGTTCATTGTCAGAAACTGGACCTCGAGATGTGTCTCGAAGTCCATTTCTTCAACAACCTCATCAGGGAGGCTGAGAACATGGTAGCGAACACCCCAAACAGTGACGCTGAAGCAGCGCTGGCAGATGCGGACGGAACCGTCAGAGAGAGACATTTTCAAAAAACAAAAGGGTTGGAGAAGAAGATGAAAGGTTTTAGATAAGAAAGGGTTTCTGATATGAGTGTTACAGTAGGCTTACATGCATGCCTTTTTATAGAATAGTGTATTAAAGAACTGAAGAGACATTTATTTAAAAGGAGGAGGAACATTTAATCAATACGTGTTGGGAAGAAGCATGAATACTGGTGCAAGTAATTATGATTCCGTAACAGAAGCAAAATTATGATTTTCATTTTCATCCAAACGACCGTTTATATTATCTATGATTTAAATTAGTAATTATGAATAAAACAAATAATTTAATAAAAACCATGTATGATTTTATTTAGTTTTAAAACTTATCTTTCTTAAAACCAAAAAAAACACAAAAAATTATTAACAATTGTAATAATGTTTTTATTTAAATAATAAAATATACAGTAGGAATTAATTATTCTAAAACCCAAACCATAAACCCCAAATGTTAACGATTTCAAATTTATTTATTCCTCCTACGTCTCGGCTTCAGGGCCTTCGGCCCTTCAGCCTCGCCTTAATTAGGGTTTAGGATTGAGGGTGTAGGGCCGGTAGGCCCTACACCCTCAATCCTAAACCCTAACCGTCGGGCAATTTAATATACAGTAGGAATTAATTATTCTAAAACCCAAACCATAAACCCCAAATGTTAACGATTTCAAATTTATTTATTCCGCCTACGTCTCGGCTTCAGGGCCTTCGGCCCTTCAGCCTCGCCTTAATTAGGGTTTAGGCTCGAGGGAGTAGGGCCTACCGGCCCTACACCCTCAATCCTAAACCCTAACCGTCGGGCAATTTAATATACAGTAGGAATCAATTATTCTAAAACCCAAACCATAAACCCCAAATGTTAACGATTTTAAATTTATTTATTCCGCCTACGTCTCGGCTTCAGGGCCTTCGGCCCTTCAGCCTCGCCTTAATTAGGGTTTAGGCTCGAGGGAGTAGGGCCTACCGGCCCTACACCCTCAATCCTAAACCCTAACCGTCGGGCAATTTAATATACAGTAGGAATCAATTATTCTAAAACCCAAACCATAAACCCCAAATGTTAACGATTTTAAATTTATTTATTCCGCCTACGTCTCGGCTTCAGGGCCTTCGGCCCTTCAGCCTCGCCTTAATTAGGGTTTAGGCTCGAGGGAGTAGGGCCTACCGGCCCTACACCCTCAATCCTAAACCCTAACCGTCGGGCAATTTAATATACAGTAGGAATCAATTATTCTAAAACCCAAACCATAAACCCCAAATGTTAACGATTTTAAATTTATTTATTCCGCCTACGTCTCGGCTTCAGGGCCTTCGGCCCTTCAGCCTCGCCTTAATTAGGGTTTAGGCTCGAGGGAGTAGGGCCTACCGGCCCTACACCCTCAATCCTAAACCCTAACCGTCGGGCAATTTAATATACAGTAGAAATTAATTATTCTAAAACCCAAACCATAAACCCCAAATGTTAACGATTTTAAATTAATTTTATTAGACTGGTTTCTTGCCTGTAAGACTAAATTTATTTACCAAATGCTAAAAATAATTATTACAAAAAATTCATTAAATAATATTTATTTAAAATTTAAATTTAAGTAATAAATTAAGAATTCCTTTCCCCTAAACAAATAATTCAAAACAAACAAAAGTGCGCTAATTTTAAAAAAAACAAAGAAGCGGGAAAACCAATCAGCATTTATCAGAAAGTACAGAACCAACTTAACACACTCTTTCATAACTTCCACTCCACTACACAATCGACGGTTTTCAAATTCAATTCTCCAACTAAGCTTTCTCATCTCTTTCAGATTAACATCTTCAATCTTCAAATTCTAGTAAAATCTAAATCACATTTCACTAACTTCATCAAAATGCAGACCTCTCCTTTCATGAACACCAAGTGTTCGATAAAAAGGTACGAGTTTGCCCCAAACAATTTCTGTGCTCCTTTAGAGAAATCTGTGTTTCCTGATGATTTTCATATCATTATAGACTTTTTGACTTGTAGTCCAATTTATTACGCATTGACTCAACCTACTAAGGTTACTTTCAAAAGTGTAATGCAAATTTGGAGCACTTTAAAGTTTATAAATGGAGGCCAAACAGAGAAATCAAAATTGACGTTCAATTACAATGGCAAGGAGTATGTCATCACACCGGAGGTGGTGGAGGAAGCACTGCATCTTCCAAAATTAGAAGAAAAAACTCCAGAATATATTACAGCTGATGTGCTTATTGCGTTTTTGAAATTACTGGGATATAATGGTGATCCTGACAGGATTGGAGTACTGCAGAGATCTCGCCTGAAGAAGCAATGGAACTTGTACTTTGATTGTATGACTAGATGCTTCTTGAACAAGGTTTCAAACTTTGATGCTATTCCATCAGGATCACTTGAAATTGGGTATTCTCTTATCTACAACACTGTGTTTGATTATGGAAATTTCATCCTTAACTTGATAGGTACTAGAAAAGAGGATAAGCTTAAGTATATATGTTATGTTAGGTTTTTACAGTTGATTTTCAATCATATGTGCCCCTCTGCTGATTTTCCTGATGACGAATTAGTACCTATTAGTAAGATTTCAGAAACAGGGATTAAAGCCATAATAAATGGTGATAAGAAAAATAATTTAGAAGGTGAATGTTTTGTTCCTAAAGAAGTGTGGCAATTTCTTAGCACAAACATGACAGAAAAATATAATTTGGTTACTACTAGTGTTCCATCATCAACTACTGATATGGCACTAGACAGTTCACCAATTCGTCAAAGCCCAAAGAGAAAAATCAAGGACATCTCCAAACAGAAATCAAAAGTAAAAAAAAAGAAGGTTGTGGCATCAGGAATGGCATCAGATAATAAAAAAAAAGAGATGGACTCAAGAGATACACAAATGCAGAAACCTCCTAGAAAAAGGAAGCTTAGAATTCTGGATGTTGATTCAGATCGTGATGAAAGCACACCTCCTTCAGTGAATATCAGCAATACAGAAACGATTGATCCTGCAAATTCTGGGAAAAAGGCAGAGACCAATGTGTATAAGAGGAAAAGACTTGTGAAGTGCTCAAACTACGTTCCTACATTACAATTCAATGAACTTGTTGAGGAAAAAGTCAATCCCCTTCCTGAACTTGATGAAATGATGATTCAAAACATGAACAAGACAACTGAAATTGCTGACACTGAAGAACGGATTATGACGCAAGAGGTTTCAACTCAATTACAGGAAGCAGCTGGAAATTTGGATATGGTCATTTATCAACCTCTAATCAGTGTGAACCCTATTCATGAAGTTCCTGTAGAGAAAAATCTTCAAAGTAAGAATTTAAATATCAAGCATGATTTTCATTAAATGGTTTATTTATATAGAATGGATAATTTTATATGATTCAATGCATACTCTTTTTGCCAAACCGTTATTAGTATCAAATTCTATATGTATTTATAGATTTTTTCATATGATTCTATAGTATAATCATCTCATTAAGATAATTTCATTCTATGTCAGTTCCTGATGAGGATATTCATCAGGAACTGGTAACAGCTCATCACTTTTGGAGAATAAAAATTTATATACAATTTATAGATTCTGTAATAGAAGCATTCATATAAAGAATTTTGATTCTATCATATGATCATATAATATAATCACCTAATTAAGATAATTTCATTCTATGTCAGCTCCTGATGAGAATAATCATCAGCAACTGTTAACATCTCATCAGTATTGGAGAATACAAATCTATAAACAAATTATAGATTCTGTAATAGAAGCATTCATATACAGAATTTTATTTCTATCATATGATTCTATAATATAATCATCTAATTAAGATAATTCCATTTTATGTCAGTTCCTGATGAGAATAATCATCAGCAACTGTTAACATCTCATCAGTATTGGAGAATACAAATCTATAAACAAATTTATAGATTCTGTAATAGAAGCATTCATATACAGAATTTTGATTCTATCATATGACTCTATAATATAATCATCTAATTAAGATAATTTCACTCTGTCAGTTCCTGATGAGAGTAATCATCAGGAACTGTTAACAGATCATCAGTATTGGAGAATAAAAATTTAAAAACAATTTATAGATTCTGTAATAGAAGCATTCATATACAGAATTATGATTGTATTATATGATTCTATAACATAATCATCTCATTAACATAAATTTCATTCTATGTCAGTTCCTGATGAAGCTACAACTACAACAAAAACGGACAAAAATGACAAGGGAAAAAATCCTATTGTCGAAGATGAAGATGTCCATGACAATTCTGATTCCTCTGAAGATGAGTCTGACCCAGAGTTGGCTGAAGTTCTTAGAATTTCAAGGAAAAGTATTTCTGGAAGCAGCAGCAAATTTATGCAAGAGCAAATATCTTTTGACAGCTCAGACTTAAAGAAAAAAATGGAAGCAACAACAACACTACACCAAGGTCTTAGGTCTGAGCTCAAAGATTTGCATACTGTAACAGATAAGCTTCAAGAAAATATCAAATCTTCAGAAAACACTTTCGCAACAAAAAGTGAGATGAGCACTTTGTCGATGAGAGTAGATAGTCTTGAATCAAAGTTCACAGATATTACAGGGAAACTTGATGAAATTCTTCAATTGCTCAAAGGCAAGAAGGTAGTTACTCCAGAGGGCATTGAAATGCATGATTCAGGAGTTCAAACTGAAAAGGAAATAAACACTGATGCTGCTGAACCAGTTTGTTGGGATTTAATCCCATGGTCTTATCAACATAATGCTGATCAAGCAATTGATAAAGACGAGGGGGAACATGAGAAGCTTATGGAAAATGATGAAAATGTCCAGAAAGGTACTAATCATTCCTTTAATTCTGACTTGTATTTTTGTGAAAAGTTGTAGAAGATATATGCGTGTGTATGTGTTTTATAGGTTTGGTATGATTCTACATGCATATATGTTTTTAAGATTTAATTATTTTCATAATTTACATTCTATATACAAATTATCTAATCAATTTGATTTATGTGTGTTATTTAAAAGTTTAGGTTGTGAATCATATATTTTAAAATTATGGTTCCAAGGTAGAGGCATTAATGTTCTTTTGTGAAATAATTTATGTATGAAATTAATGTTTTTTTTTGTTTTAAAATTAATGTTCAGTAATGCAATCAAAATTTGTGTAGTTGTGCTTCTACAATAGATGCATATGTATATCATGCCTTTATTAAAAATTGATATTGAGGTTAACGTAGTTTGTGTATAAATTCAAGGTACTAATGATGATGACAAGATAATTGATAATACTGAAGAGGCCGCCAATTATTTTCAAAAATTCAAAACCAATGATGGAGAAGAAGTCTTGCTGTATGCAAGGACTGAAAATCCTTGTGTCAGTGGTTCGAATCCACTTCTAAGCGGGCGAAGGGTCCAAAGGCCGGGAGCGAGCCGGATTTGAAAATGAAAGTTAAAGAGTAAGCCAAAAAATGTGAGCGCTCCTGCACTATAGGCTTTTTTTTGGCGTCGCCCTATCTTGCTGGAGGCAGATAAAAAGCGGTTGATTACTCAGATTGGTTCTCGCGTCCCCGTGCCCAAAAGGATGGGCGAGTTCGGTTTGAGTGTTCATCGATCGGGTGGATCTATATGCTCCGGGGTGGTGAGACGAGGTGTAAACAGTGAGAAGGCTCTGAATATAAATGAACAAAGAGCAACAACTGTTGCTATGGCTGAAGATAATCCAGGCATGAGTGAGGAAGAATACAGGATACTTCAACAAGAAAGGTATAATGAATTGCAAGCTGGAGAAGGTCAGAAGGATTCAGGAAGAGGGAAAGGGAGAGGGAGAGGGAGAGGAAGAGGAAGAGGAAGAGGAAGAGGTCAGAAACAAAGCAAACAAAATGATTCAAATGAGGAACCAGTTTGTTTGGATTTAATCAGTTATCAAAAAAATGATGATCAAAAAATTGATAAAGACGAGGGGGAAAATGAGAAGGTTCTCCTCAAAGGTACTAATTATTCCTTGAATTTTGACTTGTATTTTTGTGAAAAGTTGTATAAGATATATGCGTATGTATGTGTTTTATAGGTTTGGTATGATTCTACATGCATATATGTTTTTAAGACTGAAATTTTTTTCATAATATAGATTCTATATACAAATTATCTAATCAATTTGATTTATGTGTGTTATTTAAAAGTTTAGGGTCTTAATCATATTCTTTAAAATTATGGTTCCAGGGTAGAAGCATTAATGTTCTTTTGTGATATAATTTTTGTCTGAAATTAATGCTTTTTTTTTTTTTAAATTAATGTTCTGTAATGCAATCAAAATTTGTGTAGTTGTGCTTCTACGATAGATGCATATGTATATCATGCCTTTATTAAAAATTGATGTTGAGCTTAACGTAGTTTGTGTATAAATTCAAGGTACTAACGATGATTACAAGATAATTGATAATGCTGAAGAGGCCGCCAAGTATTTTCAGAAATTCAAAACTAATGATGGAGAAGAAGTCTTGCTGTATGCAAACAGTGAGAAGGCTTTAAATATAAATGAACAAAGAGCAACAATTATTGCTATAGCTGAAGATAATGCAGACTTGACTGAGGAAGAATATAGGATACTTCAAGAAGAAAGGTATAAAGAATTGAAAGCTGGAGAAGGTCAGGAAGACTCAGGAAGAGGTAAAGGGAGAGGAAGAGGAAGAGGAAGAGGAAGAGGAAAAGGAAGAGGAAGAGGTCAGAAACAGATCGAAGAAAATGAATCAAATGAGGAAACAAGTACTACAATAAAGATCGCAACTCAAGAAAATCCAATTCCTTCAACATCAATTCCAATTCCAAAAGTTGTTCAATATAATGATGCCTTAGAAGTTGCAATTGATAAAGAAGAAGAGAATAAATTGATTAGAAATAGAAAATCAAAAGATTCAAAACAGGTAAACCATAATGTTTAAATTCTTGATTAGTTGACAGTTACTAATGGACATATCAATCTAGAATATATTCCTGATGCTAATAATATGTTATTCATTGCACTTGGCGTACAGCAAAATGCTTCTCTTCAAAATCCTGATATGAACTCAGATCCTGAGAAGACAATTTCTAAAGATATTTTGAATGCTGGTGAAGAAATTGTCCCTGAAATTGTTCCTCATGCTGAAACTGAATTAGGCAATGATCCTAAAATTCAGGTAAATCCAATTATTCATTTTACTTTCAAATAGCAGATGGTTATTGACTATAATGAATCAATGCTGATTTGTAAAAAATTATGATTCTGTGTTAGAGTCATTTGGAAAACATTCCATTCCTTTAAGTAATGATACATGAATATCTTCTAGAATCATATTTAGCATCATCAGTATTTCCTTTCCTGACAGTATTTTGATACTGACTGTGTTTCACAGCTATCAAATTAAGATCATCAGTATTTTGATCTTGGCAGTATTTTATATATGCATTTAACTCTTAAGACATGATTCTCTTATAGAACTAGATTGAAATCATCAGTATTTAACTCTTAAGACATAATTCTCTTATTAAATCAAATTGACATCATCAGTATTTTCAGTCCTGACATTATTTCACTCAATCCTGACAGTATTTAACTCTTAATACATAATTCTCTTATATAATCAAATTGACATCATCAGTATTTCCAATCCTGACAGTACCTCACTCAATCCTCACAGTATTTCACTCTTAAGACATGATTCTCTTATAGAATGAAATTGACATCAACAGTATTTCCAATCCTGACAGTATTCCTGATACTAATAATATGTTGTTCATTGCACTTGGCGTACAGCAAAATGCTTCTCTTCAAAATCCTGAAATAACCTCAGATCCTGAAAAGCCAATTTCTAAAGATATTTTGGATGCTGGTGAAGAAATTGTCCATGAAAATGTTCCTCATGCTGAAACTGAGTTGGGCAATGATCCTGAAATTCAGGTAAAATACAATTATTAAAACTTGGCACGTTTAATGACAACTTATTTGCTAATGATTTGGTAACTGATTTAATTCCCAAAAATATTTCTGATGCTGAAACTGTTTTAGTAATTGGACTTGTCATACAGGCAAAAACTGTCAAAGTAATTGAAGATGTGACTTCAGTTGCTCACTACAAAGTTACTGACGCGGTACAACAAAATGTTAAAGATTCTGGGAATATTCATGGTGTTATTAAGGATGCTGACTACATGAAAAGTATTGAGACCATAGTGGCTTATGTATATCTAGAAAGCTAATATGAAGAAGATGATGTAGAAGTGAAGAAAGTTGACAAACGAGAAAGAGAAATTCAAAGAAAGGTTCGGGCGAATGAAAATTTTTATCTGGGTAAAGTGTTGAACTCAAATCGCAAGATCTGGGATGATCCTTCTAGGCTGAAATCTGACCTCCCAATGAGTCACTGCCCCAGAGCAGAAAAGATACTAAAAGATAGAAGGCGTAGAAACAGAGAAATGAATAATGACAGCATGGCTCAGAGAATAATAAACTTCATCTCTGGAGGAATGATGACTGAAATGCCTTCTATTAAAGGAGCAACCTCAAAGATTAGAATTTCTGACTTAAAATTGATTAGTCATTCCACAAAAGCTGGACTTGGTTCTGATTTAATTAAATATGAGAATGCAATCTACATTGATCCATGTCCCCTTACAGATAGTCCTGATGAGAAGTTAACTGCAGAACATCTTGAGAAAATTGAAAGTGTAGCCATTGTTGAGGATCACTGGGATACAAAGGACATAAAGCAGAAAATGATATATTTTCTACATGATAATACAACCAGGGTGCTGCCAATTGAAGATCTCTTAATCAAGTCCAATAAGGAGCTAAAGTTTGTACAGTATTTACTAAGAGTGACAAATGAAACAACAGCCCTATGGTCTAGGATAATCCTGAATACTATAAGAAGAAGAATGGTGGATGGAGATGGATCTTATACTGGTGAATACACTCCAAGTTATACTGATTACTCGCTGAAAGAAGTCCCTATGCAAAAGAAGAGTGCAAAGGTTTCGGATTCAGAAGGTTCAAAATATCTGCATCTTAATCCAAGAGGGACAATCCCTACGTATATCAGTTTTGATGAAATCAAGTTTCAATTCAGTACAAACACAACCATCAGAGCAGCTCTATTTCAAATAGATGATGATGATGAAGAACAGAAAATCTTGAAAGACAAACTGATCAAATATCTGAAATCAAGGGAGGATAAACGTCTTGCAAGATTTCTAAGTGAAAGCAATGTTTTTCAAGTTGTAAATGAACAAAGAACAGAAGATCTATAAATCATTCTTTGTCTCCATCTGTAAGTATTATTTTTCATCATTAATTTTTGCATCAGTAATTATCATTGTTAATTTGTGCATCTTGGTCCCTTGATAGAAGCAATAAAATAAAATCATATATTTGTACTTGTTCATACTTAACCATGTTCATAATAAAAAATATTTTGAAAAATAAAACATAAAAAATAGACATATAAAGTCTGATTCTATAACATAACCAAATATTGCCAGTTTTTTTTTTTAATAAATGTAGTTGATTCCACTTTAGAAGCAAAAAAATAAAATAAAATAATATTCTATATTATTCATGTGTTTCATCAGTATTTGATTACTACATCAGTATTTTATAATTCATATACTATGATGCAACTATAGAGTCAATTAGAAATCACTGTCTCTAGAATAGTTTTTTGTGCATCAGGAATAGATACATCAGTATTTCTCATCAGTATTTTTCATCAGTATTACAACATGACAAGTCAACTGACTCTACATTAGAATCAACAAATCAACTCCAACACAATGATACTTGAAAAATCAATACACAAAATTAATCTAATAAAAAAAATACTGATTATATCAAAAATATTAAAAATCTTCACATTCTGAATCGCCAAACAACAATATTTCTTCATCACAAAATACTAACAACACAAAACATATCTACATTTTGAGAGTAACTACTAACTATACATACTAACTAGTCATATTTTGAGAGTAGAAGCTAGGACTAACAGATACTTGTATATTAGGAATAGTTGGAATCTGCTGATTAACAAGGAGTTTCTTCGGACAGTTGCGTGAATCATGATACCCAAGAGTATGACAAAATTTACATGTCCTGGTTGGTCTTTTCTTCCCATCACGACTTAACTCTGCACCACCAACAATTCTTTTACGACATCCTTTGTTGTTACTTGGCAGTGGTGGAAGTACATTACTTGAACCTGAAGGCCTCACACCAAAAATCTCTTCCAGCATATCATCTTTTGTTGCCGGACGTTTATCAAATTTCTCTTCGACTCTAATCCTCAAGCACTTCATCTCATCCAACAAATACTCTAAACCTTTCAGGTTATTGCAAACATTATCAACACAAGCTTGATACTCTGTCCATATCCTCATTGCAATTTCTCTACTGATATGCCCATCAGTAGCACATTCGCTTTCATCAGTAAACTTCAATTTGCAAAATCTCTCTGCATTCCTCATCCAACGCTTAGATATGAACTGATGTGGGATTTTATCAACACCCCACAAACTCAAACAATAGAAACAATGACGACACAGATAGCCTACTCTGGTAAACAGCTTGCAGGAACAGCTAATATCATATGTTGACAAACAAAATTCAACCTCAAACAACTTACCATTCAAGCTCTTATCACAAAGTAAATATTTATTCACGCCATCAGTAACAATTGGTTGCCAAGACTGATATGAAAGCAACTGGCTTTTATTTGTTTTTGAACCTTATAAAACATAGTTCGAGTATAAAGGCAAGCTGCATGCTTTTCAATAGCCTTCTCAGTAATAGATTGTGGAATACAATTCTTGTCAGTGGTGTTCAATTTGTTTTGGTCATGAATTTGTTTGTCAATAGCACTCTCATAACACAAGTAGAACTCTGAAAGAGTATCCCCTTTTTGGACGAAATGATTAAAGTAGAAATTACTGCTCTCTGACCTTGAGGTTGTTCTCAATAAGGCTCCCATTGGCTTGTCTGCAAAGAAAGCAGGAATCCATGATTCCCTCATTGCATATATCTCTTTCAACCAGACATGTTCACTTAATCCAAATTCCTTAAGCACATCATCCCAACCTTTTTCAAACTCAGGAACAGTCAAATGTGATGACCAAACAAACTTATTGAGTTTTTCCATAAATCCCGTTTCTGCACAGAACACAGGACCAACCTACATTCACAATATCAAAAACAACTGATAAGGGACCATGCAGAGAATTAATCATAAATAACAAAAAATTAACTTAAAATAATACAATATATGATTCTGAAGTGGAATTTTTTCCTAAAACATTTTCATACAAATATGTAATAAGAGAAATCAATAAATTCTACAATAGAATCAAGGATGATTATACCTTGGCAGGGAACTTTTGCATTATATGCCACATACAATAACGATGAATAGAATGTGGGAATGTGTTAGCAATTGCAACTTTCATCCCAAGACACTGATCAGTTATTATACATTTTGGTGGACGGCCAAATGCTTGAAGAAACATCTCACAAGCCCACGTGAAATTTGTTGCATCCTCATGATTTAGTAATGCAGAAGCAAAAGTAACACTCTTCCAATGATTATCTACTCCAATAAAAGGCACGAATACCATTCCATACCTTTCACACCAAAAAAATTGTAAAATTAGATAACAATGAAATTATTCAAAAAACTCATAATTTGCAAAATAAAATTAAACTGCATATCAAACTTACTTATTGGTACGGTATGTTGCATCAAAAGATACAACATCACCAAATACTTCATAACTCCTACGTCCTTGAATATCAGCCCAAAAAAGACGGGTAAGATGACCGTTTGAATCCGTCTGATATTCGAAAAAAAATCCTCCATCTGATACGTCCCTTTTGTTTTGAAACTTCTGTATCAGCATATCAGAATCATGTTTGCCGATATATAATTTTATATCTCTCATCCAGTTTTGAAAATCAACAGCGGTTGCCCCAACTTCAGAGTAGGATCCTGATATCGACTTGAACAAATTGTGAGCTCTATACGAGCCAATGTTTGATTTCGCAGCATCTAGAACAAATCGGCGCTGAAATGAAGTCATAGATCGATTACAAAGTAGAAATTCTTTTCCTGATGGCGATGCTAGACGATGGTTGTGAACTTCGATAAATGACGAAATAACATACGCATTGAAACCATTGTACTTCAGAATAATTTTTGCTCGACAGTCACATCTCTTTGTCACCGTCTTCCTCCTCTTGACTTGCAGTTAAACACTAGTTGATGCATGAGATGATTCTGAATTAACATCAACATCCTTTGTCATGGATGTATCGTGATGACCTCCTTTAGAACAAATTATGTACTTGGTAACTATAATACCATTCCTGACTTTTTGTGTTGATTTACGAACCTCAAATCCACCATCTCTGCCATAATCAGTATAGAACTTAAAAGCCGACTCAATGTCTTTAAACAGTTGACCAGGATATGGTTTAAGTTTGTCATCAGAAACTTTAGGATTCCACACTTTAGAGCTTCTACTAATTGACTCATCAAAACCTTCTAAGCAATCCTCAACAAAATCATGAACAGTAGTATCACAAACATTATCAACAACATCAATACAAACAGAATTGCCTGCAAAAATAATAAAAAAATATGTCATCATATAACATTCTAACATATACAGAATTTTGAATATATCATATGATTCTATAATATAATAATCTCATTAATATAATTTCATTCTATGTCAAATCCTGATGAGAATAATCATCAGGACCTGATAACAACTCATCAGTATTGGAGAATAAAAATATATATTCAATTTATAGATTCTATAATAGAAGCATTCATATACAAAATTTTGATTGTATTATATGATTCTATAACATAATCATCTCATTAACATAATTTGATTCTATGTCAGTTCCTGATGAGAATAATCATCAGGAACTGGTAACAACTCATCAGTATCTACAAACAACAACAATATTAAACATCAAAAAATGAATACAAAAAGTATAAATTTGAAAGTTCCTAGCTGTTTCTTACAATAATCATCAGTATCTCATATAATCTCATCAACATTATCTATCAGCAACAACACACACGGATAATTCGGAAAAGCTTATATGATTCTACAGCGGCAACAAAATTTAATAACAAAATCTTATTCGATTCTATAGTAGCACCATAAAAATCAAATTTTTATCTTCAAAAACTTATTTCAGTATTATTTATGCATAAAGTAGATCTATTGATTCGAACCTGATGATGATTGAATGTCAGCAACTTCGCGAAAATTAGCTTGATTTGAGGAAAACTGAGCTTGATTCGAGCAAAACACAGTTTGATTTGACGAAATCTCCATATCCGATAGCTTCAATCCACTGACAACGACGAAGTTGGAGAAACAAAGATTCAGCGCGAGGATGATGAGAGATAGATTGAGAGATAGAAAGAAAGCGAGATGGAGAGCAGAGATCACAATCGCGCGAGATCAGAAATCGCGCGAGATATAGAGAGAGAGAGAGAGATGAAATAACGGCAAATAACGAAAATAACGGACAGAGCGAGAGAGAGAAAGAGTCAGTTTCCTAATTGAACATTGTTTATGAACAGCCGTTAGATTTGATTTAGATCTAACGGTCCAGATTAATGGAGGGGGTTCTCCACGAGACTCCATATAAGATGGTTCTCCATAGAACAAAGGCCTATATATATATATATATATATATATATATTTATAGAGAGAGAGAGAGAGAGTGTTAAGTTCTATGGAGTACACAAAAACATTGGAGTATTGGAGTACAAATCATAATTTTTTAGTTTGATCCTATATAATATCTTTGATTATCCAAATTTTGATATAATCTATCATTTATAAATTGTCTTGCACATAATTGTCAATTAATCATTAATATCTTTCAACTTTAACAAGTTTTAAAATTATTGTTCTGCTTATTAGTTATATTGCAGAACATAGAATCCTATGATTTATAATAGTAATTATTCTACCATTTGATTACGATATTTATGTTGCAGAACATAATGTGCAGGTTGTCTCCATAGAACTTAACTATGGTTCACTTTTATATTTGAGTAACTGAGTAACTCATGCACAACCCTCCAATATTATACATTATCAACGGTTGTTGTGCATCCTGTTTTTTCTAAACAACACTGCACGTTTAGATAGATAAACTGCCAAAGCACATTGGCCCACGGGAGTCCAGTTCTGTATTTACTTCTTCTTAATTTATTCTATGTATTGTATATATTAATTTATGTTCTGTACATATTATTGTATGTAATATATTTTGGTGTTCTGTAATTTTTTTTTTTGTCATTGTGTTCGGTAAATTTGTTTTGGTTCGTGTGTTCTGTAATTTTTTTTGTTAGTGTGTTCTGTAATTTTTAGTTCTCAGTTATTTTTTTTATGTTTTGTTTATATTATTTTATGTTCTGTATACATATTTTTTTCAATATTTTGTACATATTATTTTATGTTTTGTGTATGTTTTTGTATGCTATGTTCTGTAATCTATTTGAGTGTTTATTTTATTGGGTATGTAATTATGTTCTGTATAATTTGTGCTATTTTTATTTCATCAAATTTAAGCACAAAATAATATAAAATTGTTTTTAATGCTTGCACACAGAAGTTGTATCGTGTATCAGATGGTGTACAAAATCCTCCCCATAAGATGGATAATTCAACGTGTCTTAATCAGCATTTTTCTTTTTATCTTAAATTTAAAATCTCACACGTAGTTACCAGGGTTACCTATATATATATAGAGTAATTAACAGTTTGCATCCCCTAACTTAGGTGGTTTTTGCGATATGGTAACATATTTATAATGTTGGCACTATGCCCCCCTCAGCTTATAAAAGTTAAACAAACTACAAACCAGTGTGCTCTCTCCGTTAAAAGATGACAGTCAACGTTATTGACTAGTGATATACGTAAGAATGTAATGTACTCCCTCCGTCCCAAAATACATGTCACTTTTGGCTTTTAACTAGTCAAATTGACTCTTTTTTTTTTTTTTGCTAAGCAAATTGACTCATTTTTGACTATACATAAAAAAATTATTTATTTATTATTTTTAAACATAAAAAGTTAAATCTTAAAATAACCTAGATATATTTTCTAATGATATTTTTTTGTTTATTTTTTTCAATTATATAATACGTATATATTGCAGTCAAACTATAGTCAATTTGACTAGTTAAAAGTCAAATGTGACATGTATTTTGGGATAGAAGGAGTAATAAAAAAACAAAAACCTGCTTGACTGATCATTCCTCCGCCCAACATCATCCCTTCAACTCCCCACTACAAGAAAAATCGGGTATTTTTGACCGGCTTATTTTTGACCACTAGCAGTCAAATTTAAGGTCAACTTCGTATGATATCAAGTCAAAGTTAAAATTGACCGACTATTTTTGACCGCTTTCATATTTGACCAAAAACGGTCAAATTTAGCACCGGTTAAATTTATTCGGTCATATTTAGTATGCTGTCAAATTTATCTTTCCCAGATCTAATTACTTTCATTACATATTAAAATTCATTTAGTTTAAAATTAAAATATTTGTAAATTTTTAAATATGAATAGAAATATATTTATTTTGTGTGAAATAATTTAAAAAATTTAAAATTTAAGTTGCATGACTTTGTAAAAGAAATATCCAATAAGAAGTACTACTCCTTAAAATGCGATTCATTCCTAATTAATATAATAATTTTTCGAAATAATTTAATCAACAATCCAACCGTACGGATGTTAACATACATTAATTATTAAAATGCTTTTTTCAACAATCCAACTTTACAGATGTTAAGATATATTGATTTTAGTCATGCGAAAAAATAATTAAAAGATTTGAAATTTGACTTACATTACTTATTTAGCTTGTTGTCTACATTATTTATTTAGCTTGTTGTGATGAATAAGATTTGTTGTGATGGAGAAGATGAGCCACAGGTACTGTACATAAAAATTGTTGGCTTTGTATTAACTGCATGGTACTGTATTATATATTTACTAGTTCAGAAGCCGCGCGTTGCGACGGCCTATAAAAATTATATTAATGATGCTATATTAATATTTGTAGAATAAAATAATTTTGTGGTTGTCTATAAAATGTATATTAACTTTCCAAGTTAATATTTGTAGGATAAAATAAATATTATATTATAAAAATGTTGATGTAATACCAATACTAATATATAAAATTGAAAAATTGGAATATAATTCATGGTGAAAAAATGAAAATAAATTTATACACGTATTAACAATTTAATGCACGACGAATCTTAATTTTATTTGTGTTTTTTTTAAAGTAATCATGTTCTTACATTGTCACCTTCCTCCAATTTTTTTGGATTGATTGTGCACAAAAATATCTAACCTAAATCTGTGAGACAACAATCACTTTCCTATATACAAAATAAATCATATAAAAATTAACAACAAATATGTCCGATGAACAAAACAAATATTATAAAAGAATAAGAAACAAACATACATCACTAATAGTTAATTTATTGATATCATCCATCAATATCATGTCAAGACTATATTCTTTTTCTGTGTTTGGATTTGTCGACTCCCACGTATCGGTCTATAACTACCCTTGCTTGCAATGACCTTTATTTTTTTAATACTATATAAACATCCTTCACTTATCGTTGCAGAAGAACGGCACCATCAAGTTAGAAATCGAGCAAGAATCACCAGAGAGAGGTAGGGTTGTGGTATTGAAATAGAGGAGGTTGTGTTTAGATGATCCAAAACCCTACAATCTACCAGGGTAGTTATAGTTGGACAGAGACTTGTGTGCTCCTCTCTCTCATAATTAAATAATTTGAAACAAAATCAGATTGAAATTGAAATAGAGGAGGTTGTGTTTAGATGATCCAAAACCCTACAATCTATAAGGGGGTATTTATAGGTGCAGAGAGACTTGTGTGCTACTCTTTCCCATAATTAAATAATCCGAAATAAAATCAAATTAAAATTTTCAAGCTAGTATATTCCATAAATAATCTGAAACAAAACCAGATTTTAAAACTTGCTTCTAATATACCTGAAACTAAAAAAAGTAGTTCTAATTTTTTTTTGATATTTTTCATCCAAAAATTCCAAAAAATTAGAAAAATAGAACGGAGCGATGTGAGAGGCGCCACCTACACGCCCCTCGCTTCTCCTTTATATAGATATATTGATTTTATACATGGATTGCCCACTTTATCCTTGCACAATAACGTCAACCGTTACTGTCTTAACGGAGAGAGCACAATGGGTTGTAGTTTGTTTAACTTTTATAAACTAAGAGGGGCATAGTGCCAACATTATAAATACGTTACCAAATCGCAAAAACCACCTAAATTAGGGGATGCAAACTGTTAATTACTCATATATATATATGTGCGCGCGTAATATTATTATCCAAAAAACACTAATCAAACGTTATGGATCATTCATGTTCAGAATTGTCCGTCGTTCAGAGATTTTGATCATCCGGAAAAAATGTAAGAGAAGTACTATGCATTGGGTTTTGGTATATAGTTTTGGATCTCAACAATCATCGTGCTGACTGCTTATGCCAACGGTGGGAAATTGTTGGTTGTGTCCAGTAGGCCTGGCCTGCTAAATAACTTACACTTGGGTCCACGTATGCCAAATTTCAACATTCCAATCCCCATATTTATTTTATGAGCAGAGAATATAAACCCAAAGCCCAAAGCTTTTCATTACTTTGTTCTTGGAGCAGTCGTGAAATGCTCAAGAATATCCGATTTTAAAGAGTAGTTCGTGAAACCTGGTTACTTTGCACGATTTTGATTTTTGAGCCTATAATTAGTATACTCTTATGTGTTTCTCATTTTTTTTACTTTTTTTAACCGCTTGACAATATTTTAATATTTATATAAGGTTTGATAACTTATTTCCAAAAAATTTGTCTTTTGATAAAATTTAGATATTAATTTTTTATTTTAAAAAAAATGCTTAAAATAATTTACAACCTATATTTTATAAGAATATTAAAATACGCGATGAGTCTTTCTATTCACAACATTAATAATCTTATATTTTATATAAAGGAGGTTCGTCAGAGCTGACGTGGCACGCTCCACAGCTCTCCTTCACTGTTTCACGCTCCCTGGCCCTCTTCCATAATTCCTCTCTAAGACTATATTATATGTGCCTTTAATTTAATTTAAATTTAAATTATAAGATTGAGTTATTTTGTATGAAAATATGTACACAGGAGATAAGAGGGGTGGAGTTTTTAGGGTGGGGAGTTGAAGAGCCTGTGCAGTTACCACCATTCCGGTAACAGTTGACCTATCGGCTGCCCAGCTGAGATGCTATAAATTATCACATCTCGCGCTAATGGCTCTACCTGGATTCGCTGCTCATTTGCGTTTACAAAGAACGAGGTTTGCTCCGGTATATTATTCCATCAATTCGGTCGGTTGATTGTTTCTGCACAGCTATGTCTCTTTGTTTATGGCTCCTGACCTGCTTCTTTCTATTTGAAATGCAGTCATGGCTTTTTCTTACCTTTCGGAACTAGATGACCATACAGAAGATTGGATGATCAAGGTCCGTGTTTGTAGAAAATGGGAATCAGTCAACATGAAGGATGGGAATTTGATCAGCCTTGATATGATACTCATTGATGAGAAGGTCAGTTCTTTGCCAAAAAATTAGTACCTATCAGTACTTCTACATATTTGTTCACTCCGTATCTTCTTTTTCGAATCCTCAGGAGAATCTTATGCATGCTTCTGTGCGCAAGCATTTGGTTTCTCGCTTTGAGGATCGTGTGCTTGAGGGGAGGGTATATAACCAAAAAATGACGTGGTTCATGAGTTAAATGGCTACCTAATGAACATGATGCCAGGAGATGGGAGGACATACCTAAGCTCCGACAGTGTATGTAAGGCAAGCATTAAAAATGACGATGATGACATCTTGGACCCATCAAAGTTTCTGAATAAGTTGAAATTTAGCGGCATCCCAAATCATGATATCCGATTTAAAGAAGGATTGCCCATCATGCTCCTTAGAAATCTTAACCAATCTGAGGGTATTTGTAATGGCACGCGGTTGATTGTCACCTGCTTAGGTAAATGGTCAATTCGAGCTGACATCATATCTGGAACAAATATAAGTAAAAATGTTACTATACCTAGGATAATAATGGCGCCAAATGAGTCACGGTTGCCGTTTAAACTCAATAGGCGACAACTGCCAGTGTCGCCATGTTTCGCCATGACAATAAATAAAAGTCAGGGCCAGACTTTGAAACATGTTGGCCTTTATTTGCCAAATCAGGCATTCACTCATGGCCAAGTATATGTGGCATTGTCAAGGGCCAGCAGCCGAGAGGGACTGGTGGTTGTTAACGCTGATCAGGAGATGAAGGAACACACACTTATCAAGAACATTGTTTACAGAGAGGTTTTCAGCAACATAATTGGTAAATGATGTTGCATCTCAAGCTACTGATATGTGAGTGCTTAGTTTGCTGTGTTTTTTGAGAATTTTATTGCGGGGAATCAAGTGTGATTTATTTGCTTTTACAATTGAGATCGGATTCTATGGTGATTTGATTATATATTTTGATTTTGGAGCAATTTTGTGATCATTGGATGGATTCTCGAGTCTTTTCTGATTCTTTGCAATGACATTACAATGGCACTCTCATGTAACTTTAACCAGATTACATGGTCCAGTTGTCTGCAGTTAGCACGGGCGTTTGGTGCGTTTGAGATTATTGTCTTTCTTATTGTAATAATGGTGGATTGATTTAAAAAGAACAGCTGTTACTTCCTAAAATTCCAGCCACAAATAGTATACTCTTGCCAGTTTGTTCATATCAACTCATGCTAATGATTGTTTTCATTTCGCCTAACTTAAGGTTTAATGTCATATTTGATCTGCGCAATATCAGCTACTCCATTCACTCAAGCCTTCCTGCTGTTCGGATCAGGAATACAAAATTATATGAATCAGTTGTGCTTAAAACAGTTACTGTCATTTTAGCAGAAAAGGATAAAAAATATATTCTTAGATAAATTATTAAATCTATTGTGCTTGGTATCATATAAATCACAGCTCCTTCGACCTCTGGATAGTTTACCTTTTGGTGGATTTTTTTATGTTCTTAAAGTTTAGTTCTTCACATTTTTTGGTTGTCTCAGTCTATTTTCTCACCTGGTTTTTTTTGGTTATGCTTGAAATTTGACTTCTAGGGGGGCTGCTGAGGGTGATCACTGATCACTGTTGAATGAGGCCAGGCTACTTCGGATAACTGTTTCCATGAATATAAGGTACTTGAATCCTGTATAATGTGCGTCAAATTTTCAATGCAAATGTCGAATTCTGTATGTTTCTTTACAAGGATTTGTCTTGCAATTTATGCTTTGATGACGGATTCATCTTAGGATTAAACACTTTCTTCAACTGCTGAAGCTATTCCGTTTAAAAGTCTGCTATGATGTTATCAGCAAGTAGTTAGTAATATATTACATTCTTTAGAGGATTGCATAATTTATGTACAGTTCCTACTTGCGGCAATTTTGTCTTAGTTTGCAAGTATCCCACTGGGAAACAGATGAGCAAGTGTTCTTTGTTTCAACTACAAAGTTTTGATTAAGATATGGAAACATACATATGGCATGATCTTGGTGATATGAGAGGCTGCTGACTTTTTCAGTTTTCCTTTCTAACAGACAATGCCTCCGGACAATTTGAGGTTAATTGCATACAGATCATTTCTCACTTGAAATGATCCCAAAAGAGTTGTGGACTCTAGGTAATTGGAGGACAAGCTTGAGCAACCGACACTCCTGAGGAATCTGGCTCAAATATTTCATCTTTTCTAGCCATTCTCTGCTTAACCATTTTCTTTCATATTTATATAAAATTACTGATTCCGGTATTCTCAAGGCTTATTCATTACTGCTGTATTAGTTACCAGATTTTTGGTTTCCACTTCATATGTCTCTTGCTCTTCAAATTTAATGCCTCTACAGATTGTTCGTGTCTGGCACATCCATCGCCTAAAATCTAAACAATGGAAGAAAGGAAACATAGAGAACCAACGCTCTTCTGGAGCTACTGCTTTATGCTCCCTTATAAAATTTCTAAACATAAAACAGGGTATATACAAAAAAAAATCTCAAAAGATTTTCAATCGCGCGGAGCGCGTTTTCATCTCTAGTTAAGGGATAAAGAGGTTATTATTGTTTTCTCAGAAAACTTTGATCCAATTTACTTAAAAAGGGATACGTGTCTCTATTTACTGATCAGTTATATTAATTTGTGCAACGTATATCAATTGACTGAAAAATATATTGTGTATTTCAACAAAAACAATTCTTCTTCCACTATAATATTGTGTATTTCAACGATAATTTAATAATCATTTTACCAACAACTTTTAATTTCCGATTCCAACAAAATCAAGTTTCACAAATTGACAAATAAAGTATTAAGTCGGGAACATAAGAAACATGTAAATAAAAAGAATATATTTTAAGAGTAACTTTAATGTCAGATTGACCAAAAAGCTTGAAAATGCGACCACATAACACTACAAGAAAACTGTTAATAGACATCATAGGTCAGACATCGGTCAGATTTGCCGCCGATGTTAAAAATGTTTTTAACATCACCGCTTCTAGAGGCGATGTCTTTAGCATTTTAAGACATCAATGAAATTTAAACCGATGTCTAAAATATCATTAAAAAATTTCAAAACACACGGCCATCCCTCTCTCCCCCCCCCCCTTAGTCAAAAAAACCCCGCCTTAGAACCAAATATTCCCCCGCCTTAGAACATTTTAGGCTTCCCTCCTTCTCTTCAGACATATTTAACATAAAATTAAAATCAAAATTCTAAACTAATAACTAAAATAACTAAAAACTAAAACATTTTTTACAAACTCACTCCAGCTCACTCGACTATCTCTCTCACTCGACCATCTCTCTCTCTCTCGACTATCTCTCTCTCTCGACCATCTCTCTCACTCAGCCCACCCACTCACCACCGCTCACCACCCACTCAGCCCGCTCACCACCGCTCCGCTCAACACTACCGCTCACTCATCACTGCCGCTCCGCTCACCACCACTCATCACCTATCTCCGGTGTTCTCTACTCTCTACTCAGCTTGGTAAGTTTGAATCGAAGTGGGTACGTCTTCTCTCACACATATCTTGTTTAAATCGAAACCCTAATTTGTAAATTTGGGGGTTTTTCAAATCGATACCCTAATTTTGTAAATTTGGGGTTTTTTCAAATCGAAACCCTATTAACTTCTCTGCCTTTGTATATTTTGCAGGACCTTTCTTCAGGAATTAAATCTTCAGGTATTAATTTAAATTTGGGGTTTGTGTGTTGAAATTTTAATTGGGGTTTGTGTGTTGAATTTTTTAGTCGCCTTGTGTGTTGATTTGAAATAATGTGTTTAGTTGTTTCCATTTGATGTTTTACACTGCATACACGTTGGTATATTTATCCGAATTTATATACTCCCACCACACAATCAAATTTAGTTTATATATGTGCATCTCCTTGTATATCTGCTGGACTCTAGTCAATATTTTGGATACTCCCTCCGTCTCAATTTATAGGTCCATTTTGGAATAAACACACATATTAAGAAAAAAGTTGGTTAGATGGAATCTTATCTCATGTATCATTGATTAGTGCATTGATAAGTGAGAATATAGTTGAGTTTCAAAAAAATCACAATAAATATAGGGATTTAGTGCATTGAGAAATGAGAATAATGTTGAGTTTCAAAAAAATCATAATTAATATGTAGATAAATTTGTATTGAAAGAAGAGAGGGACAAGTATTTTGGGACAAATTTTTTTTCCAAAATGGACCTATAAATTGAGACGGAGGGAGTATAATTTTAATTAGAATGAAGTTGGGTGATAATAAGATTAGGTTTATGGGCTGATGTGTTATTAAACCGTTCATTAGCATGCCGGATGATGCTCTGTCCGTTCCAGTACTTTAGTATTTTAATTCTCTGTATCATATTCAATCCTCTTTGCTAATATATATAGAGATATTTTATTAGAGAGACAATATAGTTGTCAATTATCTATACAAATGTCTTAAGAGCAACTGTAAACAAGCTATGAAATTCTATGCTATTGTATTGTTTAATTGCCCTGCTTTGGGTTTATTAGCTGGTTGATGATATATTATATGTTTGACTATATATTTAATCTTGTTAGCAAGATTTGATGATTTTTCTTTTTATGTTTACAGTGTTGACCCGAGGCAGCAAGACTATACTAATTCAGAGGTTGGAACAAGCTTGCACTAATTAATTCAGAGGTAATCCCACGTTCCCTTTCTTACCTCTGACTTGTTCATTTTATGCTCAAACTATGATCACTATTTGTATGCATGTTTCATATAGTTTAAATTTTCCAAATATTTTAGATGATTTAAGTTATACTTAAGTATGCCTATATATGAGAATCATGCATCTGATTATGCATTCTGTATGCTTCTGATTGTGCATACGCATGGTTTGAATTTCATATTACATAAGCCTATAATTGTGATGAGAATAGACATCCATTATGCATCTTTGTATGCTTATGATTATACATTTAATTTGAATTTCATATTATTTGTATGCACGTATGTGGTCTGATCTGAGTAATTAAATTTATATTGATTAAACATGAAATATTAGTTTCTTTAGTCGTGTATGAAATGCCCTGATTTTGAATAGTTTTAAGACATATCGAAGATAATTAACCTATAAAACTCTTATAGGCCATGATATAGATAAATAACTAATGACTATGGTAATACTAAATTTTTTAGTGACATAACATGTGCTTTGAAATGGATAAGTCGTGGATAAAAGCTGATAGGGATTCCTTACAGTATATAATAGGTGTTGAAAATTTCTTGATATTTGCCGAGGATAATGCAAAAAACCCAAAAAAAATTCGTTGTCCTTGTGCACGCTGCGTTAACTTCAAAAAATTCCCGGTAGATATAATCAGAGGTCATCTGTATGATTCAGGTTTTAGTTTAGGATATTTTGAATGGATTTGGCATGGTGAAGAGGTTTGTAACAATACTAAGTTAGCCGTTGGTAGTAGTTGCCCTCCTCCAAAGCCCACACCACCAACAGAAATCTACAACGTATGCGAAGCAGCCTATAGTAAGGACGATTACAATAATGATGAGTCTGAAGACTTCAAGAGGTTTGTTGCAGATGCAGAACAACCTCTATTTGAGGGAAGTGAGTGCACTAAACTAGAAACAGTCTTGAAATTACATAATTGGAAGGTTAGGTTTGGGGTTAGTGATAAGGCTTTTACTGATCTTCTTGAGTCTGTTGGGTCATTTCTTCCGAAAGACAATGTGCTTCCATCTAATATGTACGAGGCCAAGAAACCCTTGACTGATTTAGGACTTGAGTATGTAAAATTCCACGCTTGTCCAAATGACTGCGTATTGTATAGGGGTCCACTCCTTGAGTCTTCTTCTGAGTGTCCAAATGGCCATTTGTCTCGCTGGAAAATTGGGAAAGATGGTAAAATTAGGGTAAATGTGCCGGCTAAGGTTATGTGGTATTTTCCTATAATCTCCAAGTTTAAACGAATGTTTAAATCTACTTCTACTGCCAAATTAATGGATTGGCATTCAGTGAATCGGTCTAATGATGGGAAGATGCGCCACCCCTCTGATTCTCCTTCATGGAGGAATATAAGATGTCAACTGTATGCGATAAGATTGTAAGTCTCTTATAATATTAAAAGTTATGAATAATTGCCTATTTTATACGATAAGATTATTTCCGGTTTTCTCATAAATTTCATGTCAACAGGAAGAATTGTTGGGAAAAAAGGTGAAGGGTGAAATACAATTCGAATGTGGTGAAGATGTGCTGACCACAGCTTTAGGGAGTAATGAACATTCTGGCAGGGTTAGGGCAGTTGGAGGATACGTCACTCCAAAAAGATATTTTAATTTGCCGAATAAAATTCGAATCACAAAGGCCGAGTTGATGGCCCGTGATCGGCAAAGGGATGAACAGTTTGAGAAAAAAACAAGTGCTCTTGAGGCAGAGATTGCTCTATTGAAGACGATGATTATGAATTCTGGAAGTACTCTTAATTCCCCAATGTGGTCTGAAAAAGCAATGCCCCAAGAGGAGCTAGATAAGCCTGCTGCAGCTAAGGACCTTGACAAAGAAATGATGGAAAAGACACATTCGGCACCTGACAAAGGTGATGATGAAGAATGCGTTATTACAGATGCCCCCCGTAGGCCTTCACCTCCTGAAGATTCGGTAAACTAATCTAATTTCATACATTTCAGTTTTTTTTGGATACTTCTACGATTTTCATTTGGTCATTTAAATATTGTAGGGCCTGAGATCTTGTGAGCTATCCATCGAGACGATAGAGAATAAAGTTGCATTTGGTATGATGTATCCTCGCGAGGATAATTTGAGTAATTCAATGCATGGAGTTACTATACCAGATGGACACCAATGTGTCTCTGTTGATGGCCTGATACAACCAGATGCGGTGCTCCCCCCTGAGATAGGTGGTGATTTGGTGACAATTCGCGATGCACTTGGCTGTTTTTTCGCATGGCCTGACGAGTTAATATCCTACACAACTGCTGTGGTGAGAATTTAAATTTAAAATTTTCATTTGAGGATATTATGCTATTATAATGTCTACTTCATATTTTTTCTGCTTTATTGTCTCCAGATCCAGAGAAAAGAAAGGTCTCGAGCAAGTGCAGAAAAAACCCGCAAGAATGATGAGTTGGAAAATTTGAAGGCACAATTCATTCGAGTAAAGCCAAGTGCAAAAGTCCCAAAGGGCTTTAATTTATTGTACAAACATGCAGCAACTTGGATGAACACAACAGGGGTCTCGATTAAGATTAATTGCGAGGAAGAGGTGTTTGGCGTGCAAAAGACAATATATGTGCTACATGAGAATGTTGTGTCGCTGTTGGAGTATCAAATGCTTGGGCAAGCTGTAATTGCCTCGTACATGGCGTAAGTTCCTTTATTCAATATGACATGAATGTGAGCAGTGTTAGTAATTTATCAATTGTCTCGGCTAGTTTTTATATTTGTGTGTGTACTTTTTCGGTAGGCACTTGCATGCTGAGATCAGTGAGCACCCGGAACTTGTGGAAACTTTTGCTTTTGTTGATCCAGCAAGCTCATTTTACGTAAGTTCTGAATTTGAAGATTACATTCTCAATCGGTTTAGAGAGGGTAACCCGGATCGACTATTCTTTTTGCCGCATAATAAGAAGTAAGTTATGTTCTCTTCAAAATTTCAATTTTTTAAATGACAATAATACAAAGACTTATATATTATGTGCCAAAACTATCTTGGTCTGGTCTGTTTTTTGTGAACAGCAAGCATTGGATTTTGTCCATTATTTGGGAAGGCGAAATATATATTTTAAATCTACTCCCTCACCCGACACAGTTTCCAGAACTGGAGAATGCATTAGCAAGGTAAAATATATATTTTGCACATGATTTATTTTGCACATGATTTATTATTCAAAAATGCAAGTACAGAGTATTGAACTGAGATTGACGGGAAACTAAAAGAATGAAATCTTCTGACAATTTAATCACAATTTATGTTTATATGCAAGGCATTGAAAAAATTTAATGTAGAAACTGGTAGGGGCAGCAACAAGATAGGCAAGGCAAAGTTTCTCAGTGTAAGTACTATTATACTGAATTTTGAGTACGTAGTTATAGTTGATATATATTGCTTATTTATATAACATGTCTAATGTTTCTTCAATTTACGAGATAGGGATCTCCCAAGCAACCTGGTGGCCATGAGTGCGCCTATGTAGTAATGTGGTACATGAAAGAGATAATCAATGACACAAAATTGACATTTGCTAAAAAGGTATTATTTTATGCTACCTAATCTGCTATGTGTCTTGTATACTTTCTATACTTTCTTTTTGTAATTTATTGCTTTTGCTTGTACCTTATTGTAGTGGCTGCCCAAGTCTCGAGCTTCTTACACTGAGGACGAGCTAAATGAAGTACGTCTTGAGGCACTCCACTTCATCCAAGATCACGTCTGATGACTTTGCATATTCTGATCTTTAATTTGTGGTAAACTGCTAATGTAGTGGACTAGTTGGACAGTTTGGTATATATGGTCATTTTGTTTGGTTGTACTGGATAAGTAGCTAGTGTTCTGGTATGGTCATTTTGTTTGGTTGTACTGGACTAGTTGGATAAGTTGTCATTTTGGATGGTAATTGGTAGCTAGCTAGTGTTTTGGTATGAGTTTCCGGATGGATTGAATTGCTAGCTAGTAAGTATGTGGTTAGTTTTGTTGGATATATATATATATATATATATATATATATATATATATATATATATATATATATATATATATATATATATGTATATATATATATGGTTGGTTATTTTTTTTGGCAAGTTTTATTTTTTGTTTATGCAATGTAAGACATCACTTATATTTTAAACAAATGTTAAAGAACAATATAAGACATCAAATATATTTCAAACAACGATGTTAAAAACTTAAAAGACATCAAATATATTTCAACAACAGATGTTGAAGAAATTTAAGACATCAGTTATATTTTTAACAACACGATGTTAAAAACTTAAAAGACATCATTTTTATACTGTCAAAACCGATGTCTAAACTTCACATTCACATCACACTCAGGACAGGTATTGATGTCTATGTGGAAAAATTCATGGCTCCTTGTATGTTTAATATCATGTAGTAAGACCAATTTGATTATAAACTAATTTACCCATCATCATGTTTGGTAAATAATGGCTGCATGGACATCATTAAAATTGTTAAACGATGCCTAAACCTCACATTGACATCACACACAGGACAGGTTTAGATGTCTATGTGGAAAAATACATGGCTCCGTATATGTTTAATATCATGTAGTAAGACTAGTTTGATTATAAACTCATTTACCTCTCAACATGTTTTGTCAATAGACATCATCAAAAATTGTAAGGGTGATGTCTAATTATTATATTGACATCGTTTTTTGACCGATGTCTATATATAGACATCACCGACAAAGACATCGGTCGTTAAAGAACATAGACATCGGTTAAAAACCGATGTCTATTGACAGTTTTCTTGTAGTGTAATCATATATCAACAAGATGGTGATGCAGAATGAAACTTGCGATAGACGAAAAACAGTGTTCTAAGAGATGCACGAACAGTCTTCGATGAACACAGATACGAACCACCAAACAAAATATTTGAAATGCTATGCAAGGGATCAAGACACAACCAAATATCACAAATACAAGTCCACTCAAAACACATACTCCCTCTCTTTTGAAATATAAGTCGCTTAACTTTTTTGCACGTATTTTTAAGTCTGTGGGTTTAAAATCATTGTTTTTGAATTATTCTTTTTCTGAATAATAATATCAATCATATATTTTTATTTTAGAAAAAGAAAATTTCGAAAATATTCATTTTTAGCCTGTGGTCAAAGATCCTAAAAATACGTGCAAAAAAGTTAAGCGACTTATATTTCAAAACAGAGGGAATAACAGCATTAAAGACGAACAATCTAATTCTGATTTTAATGTTGTATTTTATGAGTGTATATCATTTTAATAAAAATTAAAAAAAAGGTATGATTTTGAATTCCGGAATTGCATTGAACATATTACTCTCTCTATTTTCGTGTTTTGCTTCCTTAGATTACACCATAATCATCAGGGGCGGATCTAGGAAGAGACACCGGGGACACGTGCCCCCCTAAAATCGTTTTTTACATTTTTTCACCATTCTAAATTTTACAAAATTATAGAAGTGCCCTCCCAAAATTTGAAAATATATAGGTGTTTTTCGAAAATTTGCTAGGTGCCCCCTAAGATTTTGTGTCTAGATCCGCGCCTGATAATCATAATATATACTCCCTCCGTCCCACCAGGTTCTTTACGTTACTTTTCGGCACGCATTTTGAGACTCCGATAAAATATAGTTTTATAATTTGTTTTTTCTGAAAGAAAATCCTGAAAAAAAGTTTGACGTTTAAACTTTTATTCAAAAAAAAAATAATTTAAAAAAACGTTAATGAACTATACTTTATAAGAACCTCAAAATGCGTGCAAACAGTGAACGTAAGCTTCCTGCTGGGACGGAGGGAGTAGGTGATTTCTCTCAAAAACATAATCGTCTAATCAATGATCATCATTAATATATTAAATATATTAATGTGTAATTCATTTACCAACATGTGTATTCATAATACTCCTACATATATAATGTATTTAATATTCAAATATATAAATAATATATTTTATTTCTATTTTGATAAAATAAGTCAAATACAACAAATGTGTGACCGGCAGGATAAAGAGGCCTGGAGTATTTTTAAGAACTTTTTTCTGAAACGATTGTTTTTAGCCTCTGTAGGAAATTATCACAAATTTCACTACTAGACATCGGAACAACAATATAATTCTATATTATAATTCAACATATATAAACATAAAAAAAATATGAAATAATTATCTAATTTATAATATAATACCTTTTTACGGTCACTTCTTTTAAGAGCACAAAATTATTCTCGAACTATAAGGCAACTTCAATTTTGATCCAACATTTAAGTTTATGACATATGTGCTCTTAACTTCTAGCCCTCCGGTCATGGACCAACATTTAAATTTGAGATATGTGTGCTTTTAATTTAATTTGATTGTTGATGTTATTAATTATTAAAATTTGCAATAAAATTAATTAATTTATTAAAATACTCAAAATCAAAATATATCAAATATGATAATGAGGTTTGATAAAGGTAATTTGGGATGCACATATAAAATGGAGTTAAAAGCATCTCCAAAAACTTTCTAAACAAGCTCTTAATTTCAAATTTAAAGAGCGGAGATAAAAATGAGAGCTTTAATTAACAGGCTCTTGGAAGCTCTTTAAAATTAAAAAATTCATCATCTCTCGTCTCTTATAACGAGCATCTAGTATCTCTCAACTTCTATTTATATTTATGAACATAATATTACTTTCCCTCCAAGTTTAACTCCAAAATTTCTCACTTTTTATTTTTTCCTCTCATTTATATGAATAAAGAGCAAGTATAAAGTGGAGCATTGAAGTTGTCATCTCCTTTTTAATGTCTTAACTCACTAGGAGCCACATATAATATTATATTTTAAAGAGTAATTCTAGAGTCTCATCGGAGATTGTTCTTTGAGTTACCATTTTTCAGAATCTGTTAAAATATAATACAACTCGAAGATAGTTAAACTATATGATTCGAATAAAATTTCAGTTCGATCCAAAGTTCTGAATTACTTGATAATCCAAAGGTAGGTCTATGCTTGGAGAGTTGGAGTTGTAGTAAAGGGCTAACAGCAGATGCATGCATGGTACACGCCTTCCCGTGGCCAAGCCGTAGGCCAACTAACCCGCCCGCCCGCTCTCACCACTTGGGTGTTACTACTCCGTGTCTGAGTTGCAGGGTCCCTGTTTCTTAATAAGATCAGAGATTTTGTCAGTTACTTCTCACCAACATGCCTACTTGACTACATATCTGTTAATAAATAGAAATGTGGGAGAACAAAAGCCAACTCAAGTCAATATTGTTATTATAAAAAATGTATGAATAAGAATATTCGTAATTGCTTTTTTAATTAGTGGTGAGATTAATAAACCTGTGAAATGAAATTTAAGACGGCTCTTAATCGGATAACGTGATGCATTTGGTAAAATATTGAGTTACGATTTGGAATTTAAACTGTTCCAATATGTTGTAAATTTGTAGTGATCTTATATTGGTTGGTCTATCCATACGATCTTCTATGTGAAATCTTTATTCATTTTTGAAAAACACTGCCTCCTTAAAAAGGTTGTTTCAAAATATTTCTAAACATGTGAAATATGTAAAGATAATGTTACTAATAATAATATGAGACCACCGTGAATACATGTGTCCAAAAGTAAAATAATTCATTTCTCGATCTGCATCATAATTAATTTTGTGAAAAAAAAAAAGAATGATTCATATAAGAATCATTAGGAATTAGAAAAGAAAGAAAAAGATTGACATAAAATTTTGGATACATACTCTTCATATATATTCTTTAGCATGCTATTCTAGTCGATATCAAAATGTTCTAATCCAAAAAATTTTAAGGTGTTTGTCAAGGGAGCTTATGAAAAAAATTCCAATCAAAAGGTTGCCATAAAAAGATAAAGTACTGTACAGACTCCAGTTGGCGTTGACAACGTTAGCTGTTTAACAAGTTGCTCCGAAACAAAAACAGCCCACTGGCCTATAATTCCATTTTATACTTTTCGAACATATATGGGTCCCATGGCTGGTTTGAACATCATGTTCATGCCATTCCGTGTTCGTCTTAAAATTCATCAACACGCACGCCGCAAAATATCCTTTCACTGTTCCGCAAAATATCAACACTATATATCAGTCTGCAAATATCCGTAACTTGACAACGAGATCGATTAAGCCAACACAACAACAACTTCACTTACTTCTACTACTACTAACACTCTGCTCAGAAGTATGATGAACAATACCATCTTCTCTGAGTACTCGAATTCATGTAAGCTATATAATCTTTATTCACTCGATGCTGCTTCGGATTCTTCGTCTTCCACGGAAGGTAGCTCAGATTCTCCTGTAATGTTGGCATCTAGCGATGCGAAGAAACGTTGTGGAAGAAAGAAGTTTCGAGAAACTAGACATCCTATATATCGTGGGATTAGAAGAAGGAACTCTAATAAATGGGTTAGTGAAGTAAGAGAGCCGAACAAGAAAAATAGAATATGGCTCGGCACATTTGCGACAGCTGAAATGGCAGCCAGAGCTCATGATGTAGCCGTTTTAGCCCTGAGGGGACGTTCAGCTTGTCTAAATTTTGCTGACTCGGCTTGGAGATTGCGGCTCCCAACATCGACTAATGCAAAGGATATTCAGAAGGCGGCGGCTGAGGCGGCGGAGGCATTTCGATCGACGTGTGAAGATGGTGAAGTGGTGGAGGAGACGAGTGAAGTCATGTTACCTCGAAATGTGTATGACGTGGATGAGGAGGTGGCGGAGTTCGGGATGCCTGGACAGCTGATTGCTGAGATGGCGCAGGGGATGATGTTGCCGCCACCTCATCAGTACTATTGTGAGGGAGATGATAACGTGGAATTCTGTGCTGAGATGTCTTTATGGAATTATTAATCGACGTCTGTAGAATAGTTTAGGAGATGCGGGCATCGATGTTGTATATTTCCATCTGGTCGGACTATGATTTATACTGTGGTCAACTGGAATAGGCACCAACCAGATCCCATCGAAAGAATGGAGGTTCAAATGCATCGAGTACGCAACTAATCCTCCAAACTTTGATTTGTAATTTCAAATTAAGATGATATTTTCTGAGAGAATCTCCGATCCCACACACCCCCTGACTAAAAATAATACACAAATATTATAAATAATAAATGTGGAATTTTTTTTAAAAAAAGGTTTAATTATAAAGGATTAAGAAATAACGTTATTTTCTGTAATTTTACTCAATCTTTTAATCTTGATATACGCGATATTTGACCAATATCTAGAATTCGAGCGGTACAAAAATTACAAATCATCCATTAGCATAATTAAAAAGTAACTATTTTATTTATAAAAATCAAAATAATAATAATATACCAAAATTTAAAATACAAATAATCAAAAATACAAGTCTTCTGAAAGAAATCTTTCCACACACTAACAGCTCTCTCCTCAAACCCTTAGGAAAAAGAATTATCAAGCTCTCCTTTTCTTAAGCCGTCGTCGGGAGCTTCATTTACACCGGCAGAAAGTCACATCAGTTATTTTTTTCTTTGTTCTTATTTGCTCAATAATACTCCTCCTCTTGTAAAGATTTTTTTATCTTTCGAGATTGTGATATTTATTTTATATAATTTTTTTTAGATGAGTTTTGTTTATATATCGATTGTTGTCAAGGAACCAGTTAGAAAATGGCCTTTTCCAGGATCTTCTCACTCGACAGCCCATTTATGGGTCGAAGAGTGGATCACGGCGTGCCACTATAAATTGTGAGAATATTGGGGGTGGCAGGGATCGAACCCGAGTCCTCCGCCAACCTGGCTCTGATACCATGTCAAGGAACCAGTTACTCTAAAACCTCAAGGTGTTAGAGAATGGCCCTTTCCAAGATCTTATATTCTAACAATTGTGTTTCCATAAAAACTAGTTTAATCATCAATGATTCGTTTTATATTTGTTTGACTAAAACTAGTTTAATCAGTGATGATTCGTGTTTTATTTGTTTGACTCGATTGTTTAATTTGTTGATGCCATATGATTTTTCATTTTTAAATTAATCCCTTTTTCCTAGAAAAAAATAATCTACAATATTATTAAAGTAAAAATACGACAAATTTTACACGATGTGTTGCACGTCAAATTTAGCTAATCATTTTTAGACATCACCTTGAAGTATAATTCTACGAACCCTAAGTGCATATTAAAAATAAAATTTATAAAAAATATTTATTAATTTCATTGCTCATGTTATAAACTTTTAGCTAAGAATTTTTATGACCGGAGATACTCTTGGTGAAGCAAGATTGTAAATGAATTTATTTATCGCGAATTATCACTGCGTCCAATATCGATCTCGTGAGCAAGTTGACCACTTGTACTGACACTTTTATATATCCAGAAAATCGAAAGCTTTTGTAATTATAAATAAATATATTTATTTATTTAAATTTAAAAATTAGCTAAAAAACACGGCATCTTAACCTTGACCGGAATTGAACGTGCTAGGCAGAAGCTAAGAGATTAACAGCTAACTGCTAGGTGCTAGCTCGCGTTTAAGGCGTGTGGCAACCCTAACCACATCTTTGTTACTTAAAAATACATAATGCATAACACCATTCTTATTTTAATTATACACGACTCCGTGGTCCAGTCTAGTATCATATGCACATTTGTAGGGGCTGATTATCATTGCATATGTTCGTAAATTTTTTTTTAATCATATGCACCAAGTTGCGCACCCCATTTAGTTTAATAATGGAATAAAATTTAGTGATTACCAACTACTTTCCTTTTATATACAACTTGCGAGTCCACACCATTTTTTCCTGCAACAAGTAGTATTCATCTTCTTTTAAACACCTCTATCCAGCTCTCTCTCTTTCAAACACTCACACGAGCATTATGGGTGATCATGTGCCAGAAAGAGATGATCAACAAATGCTTCCAAAGCTTCCTTCATTAGCGAAACAAAACAACTCCGAGTGCGTAGAGCTTTTATCAAAGTCTTCGGAGGTCGAATTACGTCCAACAATAAAGGCTCTAAAACTTAATGAGCCTGTGGCCTCGTCTTCCCGTGTATAGAGGAATCCGTAGCCGGAGCGGTAAATGGGTTGCGGAAATACGAGAGCCTCGTAAGACGACACGGATATGGCTGGGCACGTATCCAACGCCAGAAATGGCAGCTGCAGCATATGATGCAGCTTCCTTGGTGCTCAAAGGCCCTGAGACTGCCCTAAATTTCCCTCATCACAAGTATAATAATAACTTGCTTCTGGTTCCAGTTCAGCCTACCACAGCTGCGGGGGTACGTGAGGCGGCGGCCAATGCGGCTGCTTCTTTGGCAGTTGCATCAGAAAGTACTGTGGCCTTGCCAGCATCTCAGCTGGCACGGCATGGCGATTGTGATGTCAATGACAATACAAGTGATAATCTGGTGGAAATGAGGGAAGAATATCAGGACGACGAGGAGCTTTTTTATATGCCAAATTTGCTGATGGCCATGGCGGAGGGAATGCTTATAAGCCCTCCTAGGATCACAATCTCCCCTCCACCTTCGGATAATTCTGATTGTCTATGGAGCTATAGTCTTTAATCAATTTCGTACCTGAAGATCTATGCCAAGCTAACACTACAACTAACAATTTAATTAAATGCGACTGTGTAGGTTTTGATCCTTATTTCTGACCAATTATAATGGTTAATATATATAATTTCCAACGATAATAGCATTCAATCATTCTCATAATTTTGTCTGCATTCGAGAACGAGAATTATAAAGCATAATCAAAGTTCGTCGATAAATTATTTATGGTTTTATAATTGATCAGCAGGGCTTCACCTCCTAATCCAATGAGTGAAAACAACTCAAAAAGACGTTTACTAAGGAAAGAAAGATTTGGTTGCTTAATTATTAATCTCAATAAAGAAGCTTTAAAAAGTGTCGGATTAGACATGATAGTAATATTCAAATTCATTCTGGGAGACAAAGGCCGAAACCATATCCACGCCTTTTGGTTAAAGCCGAGTTATTGCATCACTTGTCCTTTCCGATATATCAATAAGTCGTGCTAATTTCTCTTGTTTAAGTTCAATAATTGATAAAGATGAAACATAATATAATTATGTTTCTATCGTGGAATCAAATAACATACTTAAGCAAATAAATGCATGGTCGAGTAGCATATGGTGAAATGCATAAGTAGAATTTATAGTCGTGTTTCTTCTGATTAGTTGATAATTTCAAAATCTCTGTAACATTTATATCTGTTTCTGACGAGGTTAAGTTGCCTTAAGCTATTCTGAAATTACAGCAAACTCTGCTTTATTACAGCAACTCAAATCTAGAATTTGAAGAATTGGAAGACTGAAGTTGGTGTAGCGGGAAAATTTTAAAGTTATTATACAAGCTAATGTCGTCATGTAAAACAAAGGGATCTTTGATTAGATATTTGCTTTTGATATAACATTTAATCTTTTCCGGTTTATTTCTCAGCTTTCACCCTATATTACATTATACGAGGAAGGTTTTACATTTGGGCTAAAGAAAATATTATTTTATATATTATGACAAACCATGTTGTAATATTGATCTTGTAATTCATAGGTGTAGCATCAGTATGTATTCGTTTCCAAAAGAAAAAGCATCAGTATATTATTCAAAGCAGAACCGAGAGAGAAGCTAGGAAGAAGCCGAGACTTTATACAGCAATTTAAGCTTCCAGTAGGAGTTTATGGATTTATTTAAATGATCGGATACATTTTTAAATGTCGTTCGATTGAATGATAAATTTAAATTAAGATGAATGTTTATCATGATTATTTTATCTTGATATAAATCATCTATCCGTACATGGTCGAAAAATAATATGTTAACAAAATTTATTCTATTTGATAAATTAAGAATTTTATGTATTGAAAATTATACATATATATTTTTCGTTTTCAATATTTCGAAGTGTTGAATACAGTATATACTAGAGAGTTGAGATTTTCAGGGAACTGCGAACTGGTCCCAACTTTCATCGGCCCGCCTCGTCAACCACTAGGCCGCTACTCCGTGTTTAAATAATTGGCAGTTTCTGAGCTATAACAATTGTAACTTTTTCTTATATAAATTTGTAATCAGTTGATATCTATTTCTTAATTTATTAAGATAAGGCGAGGATGCAGTATCTTCCCATCTAACAGATAAAAAATGGATTTATTAAAAATATCATTTGATGATTAATTCACTCACACGTAAATTTGGTCCTTTATAATATTCAAACTAGCACGGGCCTCGTATAAAAACTCATATTATATTATTATATTAGATCATAATATTATTTTTTGAAAAGATAAATATTATCTATTCATAATATTAATAAAATTATAAATTTTTAGTGGTTTCTCCCACAAATAAAGTACAATTTTAACTTGATAAATAATATTTTGCTGCAATAGAAGTCATGAAGAGTGAATTCTCCTCGTCACCACCTATCAGCCACTACAACTTACATCTCCAACAGTACAAGCTTTCTTTAAAACTGATCTTGGCTTGTGCCAAAATTATATCTCTATATATTCAAAGTCAATGATACGGTTCCTTCATGGTTTCATTTCTATTTTTTTTTTTTTTTTGACAAACAAGAGATTTTATTAACATAAATCCGCAATAAGAGCTACATCCACTTCGGTAGGAACAGAACTCCTATCGAAAAATCGATCTGGAAAAGAATACGATGCTCGAGCTAGCTCGTGAGCCACCATATTAGCAGACCGCTTAAGAAATAACAACGACACTGTGTTTTGTTCATCCAACAATCTCCGACACTCCTCAACTACGTGACCAAAGGGAGAAATCATTTTTACTTTACTACGAATCGATTGTACTGCCACTAAGCAATCTGATTCAATAGTAATGTGCTGCCATTTCTGATGCTTAGTCCATGTAAGAGCTTCCTTAATAGCCATAACTTCAGCCATTTCAGGATCCAAAATCTCGTTGAAGCATACTGTTTTCGCCATAACCATTCTTCCTGTTGATTCACGAGCTACTAATCCCAAACCAGAAGTGTTAAACTCAGAAAAAATTGCAGCATCAACCGACACCTTGATTTCAAACTCCTGTGGCCTCACCCAAGTTACTCCTCCATCCCCCTCCATTAACTGAGGAAACAAGGAAAAAGAATCCTTTCTTTGGGCATTTCTCCATTGCTCAAGGTATTGTTTTGCACTTGCAATTATAACATAGAGTTTAGTAAACTTCTTATTCCACACGACCTCGTTTCTGGCTTTCCACAGCGACCAGCAAACTGAAGCTACTTCTGCCCTCTTGTTGTTGTCACAATTCTGCAGAATACACTCCCACCATTGCGTTAAATTCACTCCTTGGTTCTGTATGTTCGGAATAATTTTTTGCCAGCATTGAATCGCAGCTGGACAGTGCAGAAAAACATGGTCAATTGTCTCTGGTTCCGTCCTACACACCGGGCAAATATGATCCACCTCTACTCCTTTTTGCTGAAGCATAACCACTGTAGGTAAGCAGTTAGCCAACGACCTCCATACCAGATTTAGAATCTTTGCCGGAGCTTTAATACGCCAAATTTTCCTCCAATAACTATGGTTATCAGATGGATTCCAGTATGATTTCTGAGCTTGCAACCACCTATAAGCACTTCGGACCGAATAATTACCATGTTTCTCAAGACTCCAGTAAATCACATCCCTCTCCCCATGACCTCCTATCTTAGTTCTTCGAATACACTCCTGATCTCTCTCATTAAACAGATCACTGATAATTTCGTCGTCCCAACTGTTGTGATTCATTGACATGAGAGAGGCCACTTTATTGTTATCGAGAGAAGGTGACACTGTCTCTATATATGGCCTGACATCAGCAAGCCATGGCTGTCCAACGATGTCAATATTCTCACCCGTACCTACTTTCCACCTAACACCACTGCCAACCAGCTCCTTTGCTTCCAAAATACTACGCCATATGAAACTAGGATTATTTCCAATCTTTGCATCAAGAAAACTAACCTCGGGGAAGTAGCGAGCTTTATATACCCGGCTAACCAAACTTGACGGATTAGACAATAATCTCCACCCTTGTTTTCCCAACAATGCCAAATTAAAATCTTTGAAGTTCCGAAATCCCATCCCTCCAGCTGATTTATGTCTACTCAATCGATCCCAGCTCATCCAATGAATACCCTTTTTATCCCCTGACTTCGAGTTCCACCAGAATTTAGAAATTGTCCTTTCTATGTCACGATGTATTTCAACTGGAAGCATGAACACACTCATTGCATATGTCGGCAATGTCTGGGCAACAGATTTCACCAAAACCTCCTTACCCCCTTGAGATATTAAAGACCCGTCAGCCATAATATTGGTCAGTGGCCAAAATTACACCCACAACAGTCACCAACATGCTTTGAAGTCTGATCACCGGTCTTTTTCTCAGGAATGTTGAAACCATAACATCCGCATCTCGATTTGACTGCTTATATAGTGCATAGTGCATACCTGACAATCATACAGTACAAACTTAAAAAAGAAAATTTAGGTCACCAAAAGAACATAATGTAATTAACCAAATAGTAAACTTATCATCAATTTATTAGCTTTATGCAAGTTTTGAATGCTATAGAAGGAACATCTTGCACTTTTTACTGGTAAAATTATAAATGAAAAAAAACACTGAATCATATGATTTCACCCTAAAATATATATAGGCGAGGGAACAAAGAGATATATTTCCAAGCACATTATTACTCATTTAAGTGTTCTTTTCTCGTCCCCAAGCCAAATCTAACACAAAATTTTACCACGTGTTCATGTTTTCTCCCCAAGCTTAAACCACGTTATATTTTAGAACAAAATGCATAAAACAAGGTGTATGTACAAAGTGCAACAATTCATACTCATTGTCTAAAAGTTGAACATGGATCACATCAAACACTTCACGCGAAGCACGAACACTATATCTAAAAGGCGAGAAGTTGAAAATCAAAGACTCTGGGGAGCTCTCACAACCCCACACATTGGTGGCCTCTTCTCTAATGCCACAAATGTGCATCTGACCACAATATCTAGAGCTCGTAATATTGTTTGTTGGGGCGATGAGTTTGAGACTTGGCAATTACTTGGATTGCCCCTTTAGTTTTTTTGATTTTCTTCTCGCATACTTGTAAATGTCCAGAAACTCTCCGTCCCCTGATTCTATATGCTCATCAGCTCCCCTGCCTGTCACCAATTCAAACAACATTACGCCAAAACTATATGTGTCCATTTGTTGTGCAGCTTTTTTGCAGTATCCACTTTCTATATTTGAAATTGACCATTCTAGTTTAAATATATAATATATTACTAATTTACTGACCTCTAGTCCATAAAACTTACCAGCAGCTTTCTGCAAAAACAAATTTTAGATATTATAAAAAATCACAAAAGCTAGTAAATGAAAAGATTAGGCACTTGGAGACGCCAAATGTGAGGATCTATCAACTTCAAATTCAATACGAATGCTACGAGTCCCTTTAAATAGAAGGAATGATAAACTTTCTCTGCTTGACTCGACATAATTACTATATATAACTACGCCAAGCCCTCTTCCTGACTCTCTCGATCTAGCTCACTCTCTATATTTCAAGAATTTACACCGCATTTTATTTACTTAAGATCGATCCATTTTTAAGTATTATTAAAATGTTGCAAATATAATTCCACTTCGTGTCTCCTTTGCCTAATTATACAGATTTAAATCTCTCTTTAAATGAATCCCTTCGTTTAATAATCACATCTACTCTTTATGCTCTGATTCGTATCGTTTAGTGTAATTTATTACTATTTGATTCATTATATTACAGTTACATTGTGTATATAATACACACACACACACTCAAATCTCCATTACAGAGTGTTTACTACTTGTAAGAGGCTAGGGATTTCAGCTTGTTTGCTCTCTAAATTGCTCATACTCTTCGAGATTTGGTGTGTGCATCATTTGTTGATCGATTCTTGATTCATATTTAACTCTTTAGTTATTGAGTAGCGGTTTTTAGCTAGTTGATTGAGTTTTGAGGATAATTGATTTGATTATTTGAATATCGATTATCATTAGCATATCTATGAATTTTTTATATGTGCTTAGTGTTTATTGCACGTCATTAGGATGCTTTCCTTGAGGTTTATTGTACTGATCTTGATATAGTGGAAATTTCACTTACAGGGCATTTTTGCGAGATCCGTACACGGAAATGCTTACACAGCGTGATTTAGTTTAAATAAGTTACAGGAAATAGTCAAATAACAAAAATAAAGCAATCTTATAAAAATCAGTAAGAGCTTAGAGCTTACTACTAATTACAGATGCTTTTGATGTCGAAAAATAGTATATAGATATAAGATGATTAGATGCTATCTTGTGGAGTTTGCTGTTCGGGTAGGGGTTGGGATTGACCAAGAAATGTAATTAAAACTATTAAAGGCCTATCTACATCTTGCGCTCAGAGTTTATTGCCTGAAAATTATTCTTTTCTAATTATTTAAAGCTAGTCTATCTTGTCTTCTAGGTTTGAGTAGGGGTTGGAATTGACCAGGAAATGTAATGGAAACTATAAAAGGCCTATCTAGCTTTTTCGCTCAGAGTTTATTGCTTGAAAATTATTCGTTTCTAATTATTTAAAGCTGTCTGCTAACGATCAATCTCTGCAGGTGCTCTGAAGTTAATATCATGGTTACTGAATATATATTTTTCAAGACTACACAAGCATCATTCTAAACTCCTTTGCGCTTGCCAACTTAGCAGATCCATTTATAAGACTTTTTGTGTATAAAATAATTTGGGTTAAAATTGCTATACTGAGCCAGTTCAAGAAAGGAGGGTCACATATAATGTAAGAACCCCTAATGTGGACTCAACATTTACAGCTGAGAATTTTATCCAGCAATAAATCTGTGCCTTTTGATTAAAAAATCAGTCTAAAATGATTACACTTGGTGTACTTTATAACACTACATAATACAACACTGATTAAACTCATTACATAAAAAAAAGAGCAAGGGTAATCCTAATCTAATTACCTACAAAAGAACAATAAGATTATATACAAAACTGCAGGGTTGGCATTGGGTTTTGCAAAAGAAAGTTGCAGTTTCAATTAGTTCACATAGATAGTGACTGAAGGTGAATACAATTTTACAAATAAACACCAATAAAGCTCTCTGTTATGGGGATATTATTAGGAATATATTTTTTATTTTCAGGCACCAAAATTTGATCTGGCATTACGTCAAAGATTATAGTAAATTTAGTTTGTTAATTCGAATAATGTTGTCCAAATGTGTTGTACTCAGTCTGCTGCAAAGTGTGTGTGAACCAAACTATATATTCACATGTTTCTAATATATCTTATTTGTGTGAAAAATATTGTCGAAAAATATAGAATCGGTAAGAAATTAAAGTCCTGAAACAAAGAGTTCGAGTATACAGCAGACCTGCAATTTAGAACTCACATTCAAAGATTCTGAATTGTGTAACCTGACCAGAAAAATTAGAATAAGAACTTCAAGTTCTGGGTAGAAGCTAGGCCAAAACCTACACAATGACATATCTGAAACACTATAGCTGAACAAGTTGAACCTTTCATTACAGATCTTACTAGCTTCTAGATAAAGATGATAGAGAAAAATAAAAGCACACTCAGGAAATGACGCCAATGCTTTACACCAGAGATCCTATCAATTTAAAAATTTATTGCCGAATGACTCCCCATTTGTAAGCTGTAGGGTTAGCCACTTAGCCATACAAAACCCGAACTAAAGCAAAAAAGTCAACCTTACATTATTACATTAATGATTAATTCTATTTTGGAGGATTCGTACCAAGAAAGCTAACTACACCAACCAAATCTTATCACGACCACCGTTCTATAGACCAAGATAAAATAATTAAATTCTAACACCATGTTATAACCATATCTTAGCCGAAGCCAAACTGTCACGGAGTGAAAGGGCCAAAGGTGCACAATAGAAGGTGATGTAAAACAATTAGACCACCTTCTAGTGCCGAATTCAATGATATATCTAAACGATGGGACGAGCCTAATTATTTCAAGAGCCTGATTATGTTACATGGTCGTGGCAATGCTTGTGGCGTATGTATTAAGTAGTGCAGGGTCAACATAAAAAACAACTGTACTCGATCAATAAGTTGTCCAAACTCTAGATCTAAAAGCAAGGAAATCAAATATTTCCCTCTCCATGCTCCGCAAAGATCATACACTGACCATATTATCCGGATTAAGGATAAAAGAAAAGTTGTAATAATTCTAGGCCTCAATATAATCATAACATGTAAATGAAGGTCTTGAATATACTACTCTTTCTCAAAAGTGTGCCAATGCACGAACCTACTAACAATAGAAAAACAATGCAATTAAAAAATGATCCATGAACTTACAAAAGAGCAGCTAAATCTTCCAAATGCATCTCACTGCATAAGCAAGGTAGGCAAACTTCTTAAAAAATGACTTCTCTGAATCCTGGTGTTGCATACTAACCAAATAAGTAAATAACCTATAAGAAAAGCCACACACTTAAACAGTAGGCGACCAGTTCCATAATAAACTTGTATGCCACCAAGATAGCAAAGAACAAATAATCAAACACACAGAAGTCTACATAGCAAAGAACAAATAGTAAAGAACAAATTACATAAGAAAGCAATAGTAGTACAGTACCTTTAAATACCCAAGCTGCTCTGAGTTGTGGATCCTTGTCCTGAAAATGGAATAAAGATAAGTAGATATGATATAACTTTATGCTCATTATTATACTCTTTAACCATGATTGTAATGACATTATCTTTATGCTCATTATTATACTCTTTGGCCAAATCAATAACTTTTTGATGAGATGTGTGACCCCCATGAGACATATTCATCCTCGCAACATCCGTTCCTGCCTCAGCCAACTTCCAGATCATTTTACGTGCATCCGTTGAAGGACCAATTGTGCACACAATCTTCATCTTCCGCTTAACGGGTGGCTCAAACCATATACTCACTGATGTATAACCAACCTTCTCAATTTCCAGTACACAATATCCATTTCATAGATTAAACATAGTACCGCTCTAGGGGGAACACCAAGAACTCAAAAATCCATATTTCTAAATTCAAAACTTATATCATAAGTACATTACCTACCTTAGTTACTCTACTCATCGTACTGTATATCAAGATCACTCGTCATTGAGAACTCAAAATCTATTCTAATTCATATAATAATCAAACATAAATTATCTATTACAATTAATCTATTGATATATGACTAGGTATATCCCGAGATCATAAGCTAAAATGTCCTTAACCAAAGCAACTTACATGTACAAGCACACAATATAATAAACATTACAACAAACAAGAGTCACATTATCGAGAACTTAAAATTTTCATATTAGTTCAAATAAACCACTACTGATTTTTTGAATTAGGTGCACCTGTGTACTGTTTTAACGTGTTTTAACGAGTTCTCACGCTATAGCGTTCTCGTCCGAATAAAAGCCTACACATACAAACAAATACACACACACACACTCAAAAACACATTCGTTAAAAGACCTTAGGGAGGTCTTCAACTTGAAGAGCAGCACGTCCGTACATTGCTGGAAACAGAAACACTAGAAGCAAATCAAACGCTCTTGCGGCTCTGAAGAGATCCAAAGCCAGAGTTTGCAAATGAGATGAAACCTAAAAATTTGCAATTACTTTTACAATTCCGCCAAACTGAATTCCACAAATTTGTTACAGAACACAACCATACACTTTGCCAATGAAGATAAGCACATAAGTGACCAGATATGAGTCTGTACCTTTAGGCGGGAGATACAAATTAGTCCTTGTCAAAGGAAGAAAGTGGGTGACGCGAGTGCACGGGAGGAAGAGAAGTAGCCAGATTGAGCAGTTACAACTATGGAAGATAAGAATCTGAGACGGGAATTGAAGCTAGGAGCGAAGGGTTTTACAGGAGATGGACAGGTCCGGATACAGGTTTGGAGGGGCTAATATGTCTTTTTATGATAAATAAATTTGTTGAAGTGGAAATCTGTAGGTTTGGAAGGGTATATATGTTTTTTTATGATGAATAAATTTGCTCAGGTAAAAGACCTGTTCTCGTATAATAGATATAGTAGATATTAAGTTCTGAACACATGTGATGCTATTTGATCAAAAATCATCATACTAAATTGTGAGTCTTAAACTATATTAGAGTGCAAATATAAATTATTTTAGGGGGTTAAAAATATACTGGAGTACAAGCTTAATATGTATTCAAGACTCACGTACAGACATATAAAATAAAATTTAGCAAATACACAACAGCACTCAATCACCGTGTGCAGAGAAGATTTTCTTTTAATATTCTGGATTGAGCTTGTAATGGAACTATTGGTTGGCACCGAAGTGACGTTTTAAATTTTATATTTCTTTCTCAATCGTAATACTGAACATACGTTTAATATAAGTGTGTACACGTCTGTGATCTGTTATAAGAAACGGAGAGTACGTGTACAAGTTGAGGAGCAATCAGAAGCTTCCTAAGAGCATCTCCAATGGGCTCTTTAAACAAGCTCCTAACTCTAAATTTAAAGAGCAAGTCAAGAATTAGAGTTCTAATGGGCTCTTAGAAGCTCTTTAAAAATTTAAGAGCATAATCTCTCTCCTTTATTTCAAAGAGCATCTAGTAGCTCTTAACTCAATATAATATTAATTTTCCTCCAATCTTCTCTCTCTTCTAGTTAACTTTTTCCTCTCATTTATATAAAATAAATATAAAATATGAATAAGGAGCCAAGTATAAAGAGTAGCATTGGAGTTCTCACGTTTTCCAATATATTAACTTACTAGGAGCCATATTTTATATTATTGTTTAAGAAATGATTTAGGAGCATCGTTGGAGATGCTCTGAGCGTCTTATGTTTTCTAGATTAGGAATCAAGTCGCGAGTCAAACATAAAGAATCAACGCCAAGCGTAGATTCGTACAGGTGGTTAACAACGTAAGCAGTTTAACAAAAACAGCTAACTACCTGTACTTATTCCATTATCTTCTTTTCGGCAACTGGGCCTACAGCTGTTCCCTCTCATACAACTCCCTGTTCGTTTCCAAATTCACCATAATATTAGTGTCCATATCACCATATGCAACCTCACTTACTACTGTTTAAACAGTTGCGATGAATACTATGTTATCTAATTACATAGAAGGAACTTCTGATTCTCCTGTGATGTTAGCATCGAGTAATCCTAAAAAACGTGGCGGGAGAAAGAAGTTTCGAGAAACTCGACACCCTGTATATCGCGGAGTTAGAAGTCGGAAGTTGAGAAAATGGGTAAGCGAAGTAAGAGAGCCGAAGAAGAAAACAAGAATATGGCTCGGCACATTTCCAACAGCTGAAATGGCAGCTAGAGCTCATGATGTAGCCGTTTTAGCCCTGAGGGGACGTTCAGCTTGTCTTAATTTTGCCGACTCGGCTTGGAGATTGCGGATCCCGACGTCGACTAATGCAAATGAAATTCAGAAGGCGGCGGCCGAGGCGGCGGAGGCTTTTCGATCAACGTGTCAAGATGGTGAAGTGGTAATCGAGAAAGAACAAGTGGCATTGCAAGATTACTTGGATGAGGAGGTGGCGGAATTTGGGATGCCAGGACAGTTGATTGCCGAGATGGCACAAGGGATGATGTTGCCTCCTCCCGATCAGTACTACTGTGATGGAGATGTGGAATTCTGTGCTGGCATGTCCCTATGGAATTATTAAGTAACTTTACATAATTTAGTTTTTTAGCTAATTTTCTAGTGAAGATACAGGGTTTTGTATAAACATATCTGAATTTAGTTTGGTAAACGGTGAGGTTTAGTTGTAATATGCTCTACTGTATTCGTCCAGCCTAATTACTTGTATATGTGCGGCATTTTTTTACCTCGTATGAGTGAATTGCGCATTTGTAGAGTGTTTTAAGCTTTAAAAGCAAATGCAAGAATAGCTATTAGCTAGTGTGGGAATCACCATATATAACAGTATGGAATTGTTGGTGTGTCGCGATAATTTAGAGTTCAAAACCCCTTTCTATGATGATAGCCCCTGGAACAAAGTTCGATTTATCCGCGGGAATGAGGTTTATGCAAAACTTTACTACTAGACAGTTGACCTGATCGTATTATTATGCTCATGCTTTATGAAATTGCGATTATTAACATGTTATGCTGTTAAAACTTTCCTAAATATTAATATTAATAATAATTAACTTCAAGAACAAAGGATTAAAATGTGTCTATATATACATGTTAATTTGGTATAACAAATACAAGGGCCCGATTGGTTTGCAGAAGTAGAAGTTATATCTTGCTTCTAATTTTCTTGACTCGTTTGTGTAAATAAATTGAAACATTTTTAATATGCTTGGACTAGTTTTTTTCTAAGAGCTTCTACTCTTCTTTCAAATACTTTATATACTTATTTACTTCTCACTTCTATTCAATTTTTTAATTTAAACAAGAAATCATTTCTTTTAAACTAAACTAAACGGTCCCATATTCCTAATGGTCGACTTTTTTCATTAATAAAAAAAATGAAAATGGGATATTTAGCTACGTCAACTTCCGAAAGTTTATGTCGCCCCACACCAACTCCCTCGCAGAGTGTAACTTAGGCATGTTTATTTAGCTAATTATTCTATAAAATAGTTTATAAACAACTTAATCGTGCGTTAACAAATATTATACTCCACAATACAAGAGCGCATCAATTTGATTTGATCCAGCATTTAGCTGTCAATTAAATAAAAAAGAATATTCATGCATTACACAGAAACAAAACACCTGGCAAGTGGTGACAGTAATAAAGTTGAGAGCTCAGTTTACGTAAGAGCACTGCACTGTATGTTCCCTTCTATGAAGCTGCGCGCACGTGGTCCATGCCTTCCCGTGGCTAAACCGTAGGCTTACATTCCTTGAACCGGCCTGCCCCCTCCAACCACTTGGCTAATTCCGTGTTCTGATTATGGATTAGCGGGTCCCCAGTCATAGATTAGTCATTCTGTCTCTATCATCTCTCACCTGCTTTTCTCAATTATCGCCAATCTCACATAGTATAATTAAGTAAATCTAATTATTAAATTATTTCATCCATCCCTTCCATTCTTTTATAAAAAAAAAATCATTCTTGACATGCATTTTAAATTTATATAAAATATTATTGTATAATCTATTAAAAGAATTTATATATAAATATTTAGATATTGAATATTTATTAGAAAAATTAAATAATTTATTAAATTATATTTTATAAAAAATTTAAAAAGTATGTCAAATCCAGTCTCTCAAGATAAGAGATCTAAAATGATACGGTGAGGGGGAGTATATTTTTTACAGGATATTTAGGTTCATAAGCTGCTTAATCTCCGTCAAAAAAAAAACAGAGCTGCTTAATCTCCACTGTTCAAACTGCTTAAGATTACTTGTAAGTAATAGATAGTCACGAACCTTCCTAATTGCGTAACGGAGTCCCAAGCTTAAAGTCATAGTCGGGAGTCAAATAAAAGTCAGCATCGAGAGTTGCCATAAAAGGATAAAGCATACAGGTGGATGACAACGTATGCAACCCCCCAAGTTGATCTTACTTTAAAACAAAAACAGCTAACTGCCTTGTAATAAATCCATCATGTACTTTTCACACACCGGGCCTATACGCTCTAGCTGTTCCCTTCTCATCCCATTCCGTGTTCGTCCCCGAACTCACATACACGCACGCCCCACAATATCCTTCCACATGCACAAATCCTACGTATATATATCAGTGTTTTACTTATCCATCAACTCAACAACATCAAGCAAGCAAATACAACTACAGCTTCACTCTTCTACTTCTACTCAATCAACTACTTGTGCTCATCATGGACATGACGAATGATGCAGTTTTTTCTAATTACTCGGATTCTTATAAGCTACATAATCTTTATTCACCCGATGCGGCTTCGGATTCTTCGTCTTCCACGGAGGGGAGCTCGGATTCTCCTGTAATGTTGGCATCTAGTAACCCAAAGAAACGTGATGGACGAAAGAAGTTTCGTGAAACTCGACACCCTGTGTATCGGGGAGTTCGAAGACGAAACTCCAAAAAATGGGTTTGTGAAGTTCGGGAGCCGAACAAGAAAACTAGAATATGGCTTGGCACATTTGCGACGCCTGAAATGGCAGCTAGGGCTCATGACGTGGCAGCCATAGCCCTCAAGGGCCTATCCGCGTGTCTTAATTTCGCTGACTCAGCTTGGAGGCTGCGTATCCCGACATCGACGAATGCCAAGGACATTCAGAAGGCGGCGGCTGAGGCAGCGGAGGCTTTTCGGACACCGTGTGATGATACTAGCCAAGTGGTAGCGGAGGAGAGCGGTCAAGCGATATTGCCTGAAAATGTTTATCGCATTGATGAGGAGGTGGCGGAGTTTGGGATGCCTGGACAGTTGATTGCTGAGATGGCACAAGGGATGATGTTGCCGCCACCTCATCAGTACTACTGTGAGGGAGATGATGGGGAATTCGGTGCTGGCATGTCGTTGTGGAATTACTGATAAATGTCTCGTTCTTAATTAGCGATATTAGAATTGGGAGATCGAGTATGACTCGTGAGTCTTGACTGTACATTTTAATTTAGCAGTACCAGAAAAGGTGTGATTTTTGCTATAAATTGTCAGGAGTCATGCTGCACTCAACAGAAACCGTTAGTATAATGATTTTATGATGTGTGAATGAGTGTAAGCTTGTATCCTTCAACAACAAAAAAAGTGTAAGCTTGTATGAATATTCATACCCATTTCTCATTATATTACTAACTTAGACTTTTTGGATTGAGCTAATTAAACAATATTCTCTTAATATTATTCTTCCATATTGTTATAGATAGATTATATTGTCTTAATATGATATATATCGATGATGTCACATTTGATACGAATTTATACTGATTTGATAAACTTAATTGTTCATAAGAGTTTGATTAAAATTATAAATCAGAAGAGCATATGATTGGAATATAATATTTTCATGAGATTATTTATATTTTTTATTTTAACATGTGATTTCATTTCCTAAGAATTTTCATAATTATAGAGGGTCTAATCACTTTTTATATACCGAGTGTCACTGTGGACACATGAGTAATCGGTAAAACTGAACCATTGATGAACCGTTCTCTACAATATTTGATCGTACATGTGTTATTCACTCTGTCCAGGGGTGTACTGTGTACACGATTCGGTCGGGCGGGTTGACGGAATTTATTGACCCAATCTAATTAAGTCGGGTTTTCAAAATTTCAACACAATCCAAACCGTATAATTTGTAACCCAAACCAATTTGTAGTACTTCGGTTTAGTTTGATTGGGTTAATAAATATTATAATCGTAGGTGTCGAATAGGTGTTCAACATCCAATTTTTTACACTAAAAATTATTTTAACAATCTCGTCAAAGACGTAAAATTGAATTCAGTTAAAAAGTTAAGTAGTACTCCCTCCGTCCCCCTGAGTAGTATACATTGGGGGACGGGGACGCGGCACGGACTTTAATGCTCCTGTAAAGTGTAGTTGCGTAATTTATTTTTTAAATTTTTTTTTCTGAATTAAAGTTTGGATGTTATATTTTTATTCAGAAAAAGAAAATCTCAAAAATAAGTTACGGAACTATATTTTTTAGGGGCATTGAAATGCGTGTCGAGCAGTTGAAAAGAAACGTATACGATTAAATGGGACAGAGGGAGTAATAAATAATAAACAAATATATTCATGAATTTAATCTCATATTCTCATTCATGTTTGTTTGCTACTTAGATAAATTTAAGGTCATAAATATATTTACATAACAAACAAACAATATTAATGTTTGTGTGCTCCTAGACAAATATAATAACGAATTTAATCTCATATTCTCATTCGTAAATTAATCTCATACATATTTAAATAGCAACAAAAATTACTATATTAAATTTAAGGGCACACAAATATAATAAAACTAATTGGACTAGCTAATATGTGATGGGATGGATAAATTTAATATATTCTCATATTTTTCAATCGGGTTGGGTTAGATCGGTTTATAAAATCCGAAACCCATGTTCAACCTAATTAAATCAGGTTAATACTATTTCAATCCAATTACTGATCGGGTTAAAAAAAATTCATATTGAATTGAACAAGATATGATGGGTTTGGATCGGGTTGGTTAGTTTCGCAACCCGTGAACACCCCTAACTCTGTCCATTGGGATTTAAACAAAGTGGATCAAATAGAGATACAGTTGAATGGAATTAAAATAAGAGATAATTGCGTATCGCACCCCCTAAGTATCGTTCAAAAATGATAGAGTACCGATACTTTATGAAACTCAACTCACACCCCTTATCTTTACTTCTCAAAACCGAGATGCACCCCCTGCCGTTAACTTCCGTTAACTCAGTGCACTCCGTTAAGTCAGTATATATATAATTGCAATTCGGACCCCCTAACTTACGTTCAAAAACGATATGGTATCTATATTTTTGAAAACTCGAATCGCACCACCTATTTTTATATCTCAGGAACGATACGCACCCCTTCCGTTAAATTCCGCTACCTTCGTTAAAATTCTACGAGCTCCTTTTAATTTCAGTACGATTCGACAGCTCATTTTGGGGTCGTTTGGTTGAAAGGTATCTGGAATCAGGTATGGGTTTTGTTTATTCCAAACCCATGAATGTTGTTTGGTTGCAAAATTTAAAACTTCAAACACATATCTCAAACCCCCGATGTATGAGTTTTTGATATCCAAGGGAGGAGATGTTTATAAGATGGAGGCTAGAGGGTATGGGAATCAATTTCATTTTTGATAATTTGTCGCTATTCCAGTGATTATATATTAAATTTTAATACAACAATAATCAATGATGCAAAAATATATAATAATAATATTTTTTTAAATTTTTTAATTAATATAAATTAAGAATATAATTTTTTAAAATTTTGAAATTTATTGATTCCAGAACCCAACCAAACACTTGATATCAGATATGATACCTTAAACTCATACCACCTTAACCCGATTCCTCATTTCAACTCCATACCACTCGGCGAACCAAACGACTCATGTTGCTTCTTTTTACGATACAGCAAGTACATGCTTAATACTCCTGTTTTATTTATTTAATGTTCTAATTTTCGACATGTAATTTCATATAGAGTAAACTTCAGAGTTGTGTCCAAAATTTACATCGATTTTCAAAACGTTGGCTAGAGTTCCAAATTCTCAAAAAGATGGCCAAACTTTGGCTTCTCTTTTTAAAATTGTGGCTCCCGTTAAATGCCAATAACGGGAGCTTAACGAGAGCCACATTTTTGAAAAGCGGACCAAAGTTTGGCCACTTTTCTGAGAAATTTGAACTCAGTTTTACCCTTTTGTTCATTCCAAATTCTCAGAAAAGTGGCCAAAGTTTGGTCCGCTTTTCAAAAATGTGGCTCCCGTTAATACATTTAATGGGAGCCACACTTTTAAAAATCGAAGCCAAAGTTTGGCCTTCTTTTTGAGAATTTGAAACTCCGGCCAACCTTTTAAAAATCGATGTAAACTTTGGCCACAACTTTGAAGGTTACTCTTTCATATATTTTGACTATATATAAAATTAATTATTTAATTTAATATGAGATTGTAATCGAAATCATGATTTATAATGATCTGTAATGAGCCTCAAAATACAATTAGCATCCTATTACTTTTCGAATAATATTTTTACTCAATTTTTCCTAGATTTATCTTCATTGTCATAACTCATCCCAAATATAAGAATATATACTACTCCTTCCGTCCCTTTTTAGTTATCACATTTGACTTTTGACCAGTCAAATTGACCAAGATTAGACTCAAATTAATAAATACTCTATCAATTGATAAAAAAAAACATGTCATTGAAAATAACTTTTAATCTACATTAATATGTGATTTTCAGTTTCTTAATATAGAATGACTTATATTCTTTAGTAAAAAATTAGCCAATTTGACCAACAAAAATGAATTGTGACAACTAAAAAGTGATTGATGAAATGACTTATATTCATTGGCTCCATCACACTTTAATAAATAGCATGGTATCAAAGATTGAATCCACCATTGACGTTTGAATTGTCGAAACAATACTCCAAGATTGAGTATGCAACATGCAGTTGACACGACCACAACCCTGCAGAACGAAAATGTCGTGTATAATTTTTTTAGGATTCATGATTACATTCTACCATAAAGGCACATTTTTGCGATGATGAAATGAGGGTCACAACAGCTGAAAACTGGGGATATAGGGGTCCGAATGATGTGAATCCGCCGGTACTGCTATTTCCTCGTGATTCGTGAAATTCTGGCAAGAAATGAATATTGTTTATTTTGAAAATATGTATCATTTTTAAATTAAAAAGCAATCAATCCCATTATATGATGTTCTATTTAATTAGTATATTACTTAAAATAGTTGATATATTGATTGATGGCATAAATTAAGGACAAGAGTTGGCTTTTTGGGTGGGAGATTCATTGCATATTTATTTACCGTTGCATTTGTTCTGATTTTATTCATTTGTGAAAATTTATATTGTAAGTTTAATTAAAGTAAATTCTATTTGAGATAATTGGATTAAGACCTACTACTTATGTACCTCAATGAAAACCGAAAAGTCAAGGGTTTGATTTCTTTTATATTAAATACTTATTAGAACATGAAATTGAATCAACGCCTATTTGAAATGAAATTAAGATAATGCAAGTCATTTCTGTATTCTCTAGGTTTGCCACCATTTTTGGAAGAGCTTAATAGCTAGGTGGTGTTCTAGCAAATTTAGTTTTGTTTTGCATGTAATTTTTCTTTTTCTTTTGATAATTTTTGAGTTTCAGCTCATAAATTATATTTAACTTGTGTTATCTCTTATCTGGTTGTGTTATTTTTAAATATAAGCGTTTTGTACTTAATTATTCACATATTAATCTAAGTATATATAATTGAATGTTGATTGCATTTTCTTTAATTATGTTTCAGGATTGGGAGCGCTTCACACTTAGCATTGCTTACACGTTAGATCATATTATATATAACTCTGATGACAATGAAAAGTTTGAAAGTACGATCAAGTTTCTGATTAAGAAATTGATCAGAAATGGTTCATTTATCGCCTGGTTCTTTATGCGAACCAGTCACACAAATGTCAGTGATGTCTTCACAACTGAAGGTGAAATCACAGACATTCACACTGTGGTTGTCACTGGGTGAAAGAAATGGCGGTTGAACAGATCTCTTCGGATACTGGGAGTATATAAATAGTTACGGATTAGGTGAGGGGAGGAATAGATTCGGCCGGATTACTTTTGATGCGGTCCGTAGTGTTGAAATTCCTTATCCATTTTTAATAATATGACTTATCATCTTCATGTCCCCTTCCCCATTTATGTTTTGATACTTGCAACTAGCTTGTTGATACAAACAAGTTTATATTGTTTTTTTTAATTATATTTTTTTTAATAACTTGGTATTACTTATTTGAACAAAGATTTGCTAAATTTCTGATTGTGCAAAACGTATTTGCAGTTCCCTTATTATTAATATTTAAAAATAAGGGCTAATGTTTAAACATGTGTAACGGTATTTGAAGATTCTGAAAGTCTTCTTATATACCATCACTGTTAAGTTGAAAAGAGATGTCAATCATTAGTAGTGTTCTTTCTAATACATGCTTATTATTTATTATGACCATTTTTTTATTCCAGTCTTTAACTGAAGTTCTTAAATTTTGGAAGTGTCTTGTGAGCATGTTATGTTCTTTCAAGAAGTTTGAAAAAGAAGTTTTTTGAATAATTTCTAACTTAGCCTCCAAGAGAATAGTGATATCGAAGAATCTCTGATTATTCTCGCCTAAGCTTGTAGTATTTTGATTAACGACTAGCTATAATCAATATATTACAAAATCATGACGGGTGAGGAAAAGAAAAATCGGATAACATTATCACATTATTATATCCAAGTTCATAGTGAATCCTTTATTTGAATAAATTATTGCATGGAGAAATTTTAGAGTTAAGTGCAGAAGGCAGATTACTGAATTTTCAAAAAAACAATTAAGGCTAATACTTTATATAATTACACTTTGCATCCTTTTGGTTCGTTTGACGTGTCACTTTGCATCCCTTCCGTTAATTTTGTATATTTTCATTTTGAACCAATAAGGTGTAAGGTGCAATTAAATAAAATATTGGCCTAAAGTGGATTTTCGAAAATCCAGTAAGCTACATTATGTAATTAAATTTTATTATTTAATTACATGCCAAACATATACACATCTTTTCTGTTTGCGCACTTCTAGACCAGAGACTCTTTTGAGGTGAGTTCAATTCAGGATATCACTTTTTTTTTTCCTTCCCTGAAATTAATTCTCCAATTACATTGTGTTGTTATTTTTTTTAAGTTATCACTAATCTATATTTCAAAGACTAAAATTGCAACATGTATCATTATTTAGTTTTGGTTTTTGTTTCCAATAATAATTCTATTCATACAGAGTAATTCAATTAAAATAATTAATATAATAAATATGAATATAATATAATTTTATTATTATTAAAGTTTTTAAATATGTAGAATATTTTTTTAAGTGGATTATTATTGTAAACTAGGTAGACTACATTTTTGATGGTCTTGCAAAAGTGACATCCATTGAAGAACACTTTTTTTTTCAAAATTGTTCTGAAGTTGATATTAACATGATCTTGATGATTTTAAATAAAAAAAGAAATGATTCTAAAATTCTAGAAAAAATTATATATTTGTTATATAATATCATCTTAAAGGGATATATGTAGAAATTAAGAAATTTTTAATTATTTATGTTCCTATTTTATACTCGAGCGTGAGTGTGGAATTAGGTTTGCGCCGGGTACAAATCCGTCATATTCAAGTAACATGTCAAGTATTAATTTTATATATTTTTTATTTTATTAAAATTAGAATATTAAACTTTTTAAAATCAATAATTGAGTTAGTTTACAAATTTTTAGCTTTAAAATTTATTATTCTGGTAATAATTTATATTACATTACATTAAAAATTATAATAAAAATAGATCTATTTTTAAATTTTATTAAATATATATTTATTTCAAAATTTTGTGATTCTTAGTTAAAATATTTTTATCACATCAGTTAATCTGATTTTCTTAAAAATAAATTGGTCTAATAGATCTGTTTTTAAATTTTATTAAATATATATTTATTTCAAAATTTTGTGATTCTTAGTTAAAATATTTTTATCACATCAGTTAAATCTGATTTTCTTAAAAATAAATTGGTCTAATAGATCTATTTTTAAAATATAGCCATATTTGTCAAAAATAAAATTTAAAAATATACATATAAATGATAAAAATCTCATGATTGACATTTATTCTTATTTAAATCTGCTTAACTTTTGGATCGAATAAATGAAGAGAAAAATGAGTGGAGCTCAATTACAAATTGACTTGTGTGTGCAAGGCGGTAACAAGTTACATACAGTAATTTAGCAAAAATATAAAAACAATATTACATGGACAGTAAACAAACATATATAAACTCAAAACTCTGCAACACCACCCATTGTATTGAATCTCTCCATCGTCACAGTCGACGAAGAAAATGATGTTAGCCACTTCATCTCTCCCCCTATTCTCCCCCCGCAGCACCCCCACTAAACGTTATGCTTTCTCTCAACCCCCTCTCCTTCATTCTCGCGCTAGCGGGCCCCACCTACCAATTGCACGATTCCCAAGCCACCTATCTTCTTCTCCTACAACCTTAACAGCAACAACTCCAGTTTGTCTGGCTTATGTCAGTGGCCCAGCTTCTGACCCCATCGTTCCCTCCAACGATGATCTCGATTCCTCTGACATAGTTCAACACCACCAGCTGCCGACACCCACTTCTGCTATTAGTTGGGGGCTGTTGTGGGCCCTCCTGGTCCCACATAAACTCCGGCTATTGGCTTCATTTGCTAGTCTTCTTGGTTGTTCTACTTGTACTCTCTCTATGCCTATATTTTCTGGTAACCCCTCTTTCTCTCTTGTTCATTGCTATTGTAAATGTATAGTCTCGCGCTGTTGAGAACAGTTGTTCTGCATTTTTTTACAATCGATATATAATGTATATGAAATGTTCAGCATAATTGGCTATATATAATCCAATTCACTATGTACACATTCTTTATCTTGATATTGTTTGTTTCATTTTGTTAACAGTTGTTGGATTATTTATAGTTAGTTTTGATAACTTTTTGATTGGTTTTCGAGAAATTTTTGAACCCTACATCTTTAATTGTATTATTGGTCCGGTATAATTGAGCTGAAATTGATTGTAACTAGATATAATTGGGTATTATATTTTGTGGCTATATGTAGGTAGATTTTTTGAAGTTCTGATTGGGGCAAGGCCAGAGCCTCTTTGGATACTGTTGAGTAAGGTGGGAGTTTTGTATGCTTTGGAGCCGATCTTCACTGTTATGTTTGTTGTAAATATGAACACCATATGGGAAAATGTCATGTCCAGTTTAAGAGCTCGGATATTTAGCAGCATATTGATTCGCAAGGTATATCTGTTGTATTTGGTTTTATTTATAAATGTGCTTATTAATCCTTTGTCGAGATCTAACGTGAGAACTCATTGCTGCTATCTTTTGATGAAGGTGGAGTTTTTTGACCGGTACAAGGTAACAATTAATATTTGTGAATATAGCTAAGAAGTGAATTTGCAGATGATAATGTCAGAATTTGTCAATCTGTGGTTTGTTTATTACAGGTGGGTGAACTCACTGCTTTATTGACATCTGACTTGGGATCACTGAAAAGTATTGTGAGTGATAACATTTCCAGGGATCGTGGTTTCAGGGCACTATCTGAGGCAAGCTACTCTACACTAAGTAAAAGTGAGCTTTTGTGTTGATTCATTTCTCTTTCCTTCCATGAAAAAACTTACCTTTTCAAATTCCTCATAAGTCGTAAGCATGATAGAATTTGCGCTCCCAGGTTGAATCAACCATGTTAAACTCTCCTCCCCCTCTTTCGTCGAAGTAATTCTTTCTTGTAACGTACCCATTTCGGTACTAAGGGTGGGTTGATAACCCACAGCGGAATCATATTTAACATTGTTCATGTAATGTTTAATATACTATTACAGCTGATAAACAGTAGTGGCAAGGGTTTTCAAGTTTAAAAGAGGATGAACTTACGATAGCACACAGATCACAAGTCTCTACATACAGTACTATGCATTACGATCTTAAGAGAACTTATAAAGTAATCTAATAGTGCTATGTCTTCTATATATAATTTTTCTATTTGCAGGTTACTGGAACAATATGCTTACTGTTTGTTCTTGCTCCACAACTTGCACCAATTTTGGCTGTACTTATGCTTGTCGTCTCTGTTTTAGTCGGTAATTTCTTAATAATCCTTTACTGTGCTCCCTGCCAACACTACTGTGCTTAATTTTGTGAAATGAAGCCTGTGGTTGGATTTCGTTATCGGATCTTCCTTGTGAACACCATATAGACATGAAATATAAAGTTTTATATACAACAAATTAATCATCACGGCCATCTTCAAAATTCAAATTTATTGAAAGATTAGCAAATACTTTGTTTGCTCTCTATCGATTATATAATTAGAGAAATTTCCATGGGTTCCTTTTGTGTGCTATAAAATTCATACTATAGATGGAGTAGTGTAGTTTATTCTAAACTACAACATGAAATAGTGTTTCTGTAAATAAGCTTGCAAGTTGAACATTTAATCCTTTTGCTTTATACATAAATCTTAAGACAGTAAATTTTCTATTGATCATTTACAAGTTTGGATGTTATCTGGTATCTTTCATTTTACTTTCATTTTGTCATTTGTAATCTGGATGTTGTGTGCCATCAGCATTATACAAGCGCTCAACTATGAATGTTTTCAAAGCTCATGGTGCGGCCCAAGCATACATAGCGGATTGTGTAACTGAAACATTTTCTGCTATACGCACTGTAAGATATCATGAGGAATATAATGTAGTTCTGTATGGTTCTGAGTGAAGGAAAAGTCAAGGTCATTTATTTTGCATGCAGGTAAGATCATTTGGTGGAGAGAAACGTCAAATGTCAATGTTCGGTGACCAGGTTAGACACTTCCATATGTTGAACTCATGTCATGACTATTATATGGACCATGTTCTTAGGATAACTTTTCTTTTTAATTAAGCCAGTACCTTCTTCATCATGCACTCAACATCTTTTTGTTGAAATTGACAGGTGCAATCTTATCAAAATAGTGGAATTAAGCTCGGGATTTTTAAAGCATTTAATGAATCACTGACTAGAATTGCAGTTTATCTATCGTTGATGGCTTTATATTGTCTCGGAGGAAGCAAAGTAAAAGCTGTAAGAACTTGACTTAAAGCAATGTACTCATCTTCTTGATATTATATATTAGTAAGTCTGATTATACTTCCCACACTAAAAGACTTTCCAGTAATCATCTATCTAATAAATTTTAGGATGACACCGTCAGACTATCATACGTGTGGGTATTGGCAAGCATTTATCTTTCTAACAGCAACACATTTGTTTCATGTAGGGTGAGCTCTCAGTTGGAACTGTGGCTTCCTTTATTGGATACACATTTACGCTGACTTTTGCTGTAAGTTCTTACCAGGCACTCCCTTTTTTTTTTTTTGGTTCTTGTCTTCTACACAATGTTTTGATTTCGAGTATCTTAGGTTCAAGGGCTGGTTAACACATTTGGAGATCTTCGTGGAGCTTTTGCTGCTACAGAGAGAATAAATTCTGTTTTATCGGGTGCTGAAGTTGATGAAGCCCTTGCTTATGGTTTGAGAAAAGATATTAAGAAAAAAGATGCCCTTGATAAAAGCTTTGACATGTTTTTTGTCAGTGATCCAGATGGAGATAATCGGTCTAAGAATATGAGTTACATGTCATCCCTGAAAGGAGATAGCAATGTGCAAAATCTTGCAAGATGTGGTGATATATATCTTGAAGGTATTTTTACATGACACATTTTGTACACTGCTATTAATGCACTTTATCCTGCAAATTTCATACATCTTTGACTTTCTAAACTTATAATAGCTTCTTGTTGCAGTACAAATATACTTTTTAGAGTATGAACATAAATGTTATCTTTCTTTCTGTAAAAAGTAAGAAGACATATTACTGTACATTTTTCCTTGACTAGTGACTTTGAGATTAAAACTGGTTTGCCTTAAATTTATATGTTCTTAGCTATTATCGTCCCATTATATAGATATCTAATAAACTCTACACCTATATTCAGTTCAGCATTATTTAATTTGCTTAAGGTTTGTTCTATTCATTATGCCTCTTTTCCATTAGAATAGTCATATCTTCTGGAGCTCAATAGGAGCAAGCAATAAAACTACCAATTCAATAAGTTGCTCAAATTCAGTTTCACAATTATATTTAGTCCAGTTTGAACCACCAAAGCTTATTTTTCGTGTAAAGAAAAAAGTAAAGAAACTCAGGTGGTGTTTGGTATTATTATTTGTTTTCAGAGACAACATTTTCATGTTTTTTGAAAACTCTTTTCTATTTATTTATTTCCTAATAACTGTTTTTTGAAAAGTGGAACAAACACCAAGACTTGTTTTCTGAAAACTGTTTTTGTCTTTAGTTATGAAGCCAAACAAGCACTTAGTTTTTTCTAACAGCAGGTTGGAAATATGTTTAAGCCTTACCTTATTGGTATTGAATATGTGTTTTATGAATTATAAGTTGAACTTGGGAATTAGATTCTCCACAGAGGTGGTAATCTTGATACTATGTCAAGTCTTCTGTTTCTCATACACTCAAAACCAGACAGAAGGATGGAGAAAATTGAGTTACCTCAGTCCAGTGTCATACAAAAAATTGGTAAAGGCTCAAGGTTAAATGAGCATCTGTTGACAGTAATTTAGCTTAATGGCTCACTAGAGAACTCTTTTTCTTGTTTACATATTTCGTCTAGGCTACTAAAATGCTTTTTATCTTTTTTGTCTGCAGATGTGCACTTCTCTTATCCTCTGAGGTCTGATGTGGAAATCCTAAAAGGTCTGAATCTGGTGCTAAAATGTGGAACAGTAACTGCTCTGGTTGGTCCAAGTGGTGCAGGAAAAAGTACAATAGTTCAACTATTGGCACGATTCTATGAGGTTTATTTTCAAAACCTTTGCTGGCTATTGTTATATTGTGTTATATTTTCGTGGTTTGTTACAGTTATATAACAATCTCTTGCAGCCAACAAGTGGTAGAATCACAGTAGCCGGGGAGGACCTACGGACATTTGATAAGAGTGAATGGGCTCGCGTTGTCTCCATAGTAAATCAAGTAATTTTTTGAACTTCTCTCTTTTTAAACACTTAATATGAATTGCATGATCCTTTGTCCAGTGTTGTTTAAGGATCATGCTTAGACGGCACAAGACACAGTTTTGAAGCCAAACCTGCGAAGCACCATTAATCGCACACTTTTGTCGGGAAAAAATACAGATTTCTCTGCCAGTAGAAAATTTAATCACAAATTTCAAAACAAGAATAATATTTGGCATTACTCTTAACTTGCAAACATAATAGAGCATATCCAACATATTAGAATATTGACAACGAAGCGTCAATCATTAGTGTTTAACAATTTTACAAGTTTCGGAGTAATTTAGCTCAGTCTCCTGCCCTCAAATTCCTTGCTCTTCCTCTTGATCAACTTCATCTCTTAAGAGTTGAAGAATAAGCTCCATGAGTTGCATTTGAGGTGGTTGTGAAGATAGGGTCCCCCCCTCTTCTTTTAAGGCTGTTTTTGTCTTGACTACCTATGTGCGCCTTTTAGCGTGTAAGTGTGCTTCACCAGCTGTTTTTGTCAATTTCAAAATCAAACCGACAACCGACTCACTTTTTCTAGTCACACTCCTTGCACAATTAACGTGCCTTTAACAACTTTGTCGATTCAACTACAACAGAATTCAAAGTAATGTCAATTGTCAACCATCTTAAAGTACGTCATACTACTTTTATAGTAGTTTTTAATGTTTCTAGGTTCGTGGTTTCACTATTTAGTAGGCACAATAGAGAAAAAATAATTATGCAGCTCCTTTTACTGTTATCACCTGATAAAGTATAATTTCTCTTGAGAAACTAGTAATCCTAAAGGAAATGTGTTGGGTTGTGCCAACCTTGAATCAATGTAGGTCAAGTCGACTCGTGCAGCTTCCTTTATTCAAATTGTTTGATATTATCTATTAAAATCTCCTAGGAACCGGTACTATTTTCGGTATCCGTGGGAGAAAACATCGCATATGGACTCCCAGATGATTATGTATCTAAGGATGAAGTAATAAAAGCAGCAAAAGCCGCAAATGCTCATGATTTCATAGTTTCACTTCCACAGGTATGTCATCACGAGAGTGTACTTAAAAATATATATATATTGCTAGTATTGTTCTTAATCTGCTTTATGTTTTGATTGAAAAGGGCTATGACACACTTGTTGGTGAAAGAGGTGGTCTGTTAAGTGGAGGACAGAGACAGGTAAAGCTAGCATTACACTCTGCATGCCCTTAGATATTGATGTATTCTTTCCTAACCTTTTACCCGTTGGCAGAGAGTTGCTATTGCTAGGGCTTTGCTAAAGAATTCCCCACTTCTAATACTTGATGAGGTAACATCATATATATATGTGTGTGTCAATTTGTAACAAGTTGAGTGAAAAATAGCAGTACTTTGACAGTGCCATAGAAACCTTATTATGGTTGTGCTTTATGAAGTCAAGGCTGTCAGCAACATTGTACTTCTAGTAATCAACATAATTGAATCGAAAGATAATAAAATTAATATAATAACTTATTTAGTTCTCTGTTCTGTCATTTTGGAAATTAGTAACATTGACTTGTCTCCTTGCTGTGCAGGCCACAAGTGCCTTAGACACTGTGAGTGAGCAACTGGTTCAGGGTGCTCTGAATCACCTTATGAAGGGAAGGACTACATTGGTGATTGCTCATAGGTTAAGCACAGTTCAAAATGCAGATCAAATTGCTCTTTGTTCTGATGGTACTATTGCAGAGCTTGGGACCCATTCTGAGTTGTTAGATAGGAAGGGTCAATATGCTTCTCTTGTGGGGACTCAAAGGCTTGCATTTGAGTGAAGTGATGATTATTTAAAAATCATTACTTTGTAATCGACTTGGGAGGCATCACTATGTAAGTCACACATATTAATATAGCCTCTTCCTGAAAACTGGAAAGTCGGAACTTACATACAACTTGGCAAATTTATTTTTATGCAGGTATTCTCCTATAGTGCCAAAAATCATGATTTAAAGTAGGTGACATGATGATTTTCCTGAAGATGACAGAGAAATTCCTGAAGTAACATTTATATATATGGTGTTATAAACAAATGATCCTCTTAATCATCCCACAACCTGCTAATCTGTATATAAGCACTCTTTTCCTGTATACAAGATTCATGTTTTTTATCTGCTTATACGCAAAGCATAGGCTGATTTGCGCCACATGTAGACATTTTCTGTATCTGATTAACATTAATAGTGAAAGGTCTTCTGTTAAAGCAAAATAGCTTCTGAAGCACCATGTGTAAGGTTTTTTTTTGTTTAAGCTGATTTACATTCAAGATCAAGAAACTATGTTGTTTCCTACTGATGGGGAAGATCTTTACAATTTGCAGGCCACTCATCCAATTTTTCAGGAATTATCGGAGGGTACAGTAGTTTCCTATCCTAGTTCCAGTACAAAATAAATAGTAAGGCTTTCTTTTTACCTCCTTGCTACTCAAGTACTTTAGACAAACTATTAAATGGTTGTAAAAGAGATTAAAGCATTCAAGTCGGCAAGACATTCAGTAGGAAGTCCCAGGAAAGAATCCAAAAGGAAGTCATCGATCGGCTCAACTGTGGCAACCCCTACCAATCTGCACCGTCCTTCTGTATCCATTCTTTCTCCTCTTCCCTCTTTCATTGTCCCCTTTGATTCCTCTGATGTCAACACTGTCTCCACAAGTAGTGGAGGAGCTTTATAGATGCTACCTATAGAAAACAAAAATTCCGCCTTGAACTTGAGATCCACCTGAAAAAGATTAAAAATCATATCTGTCTCAGAATTCATAGAATGTAGTACTGCAAGGATAGTTTATTGAATATATTATAGTAGACACCTGTCCAGATTTTGTGTTTATGCTTCCTTTGAACAACTGAGGGACAATATCAATTCTCAGAAATGGCGGCAAAGGCAACCCTAAGAACTTTGTCGTTGCAGTTGTCAATGGTGGAATATAGAGTGTTTTCACATCAAAATCAACCATGGTTTCAACATTTGATTCTTTAATGTTTGTTCCTTTGCCAATACCTTCACCCCCTTGCGCGTTGTATTTGAAATCAGGATAACTAGCAATACCAAGTTTGCAAGATTCAAGAGTCTTGAATTCAATAGTAAAAGCACTGGGTTCTTGCAGTTGAGTTGGAGGGACTGAGGTGATGGTGGGAATAGGATCTTGTTGATTTGACGAAAAGGCTATAGTTTTATTAATCCTAAACTTTGGTTGAAGTTGTAAAACATTCAAATATGGTGATGAGTGCTCTTTTGGTGATCTTCTGTTGTAAATTCTGCAGAGGATCTGAGGATTTAAAGAATGAATATGGCACCCCATAGTTGAGGGTGTTTGAAGCTTTTTAGATATGTTTCTGAATCGAATGGATTCACTTTTGTAAAGCACTGTATGAAGATATCTTGTGGGAGTTGTGGCTTTGTTGCAGCCATGCACGTTAGGATATGAGGCTGGGTTTTCTTCTATTGCTGAACAAACTGGACCTTATCTTTTTTCTTTTCTTTTTTAAAGCAGGTGTTTTCTCCTACTTGGGGATTGTAGCGTATATGTGCTAGATTTAAATAGGTGCGGGAAATTTTATTTTATTATTTGTTTGATATTTTGGATGTCATTTTTTTTGAATGGATAATTCTATCCTGATAAAAATTTGATTAAATCCGACAACATTTTCTCTTACAAATTTATTTTTATTAATATTGTAAACTGGTAGTATAAATAATAGATATTTTTATTATGTATCTGTAAATATTTTTCTAATATTAATATGTTATAATGTATTTTTTGATTTGTTTTGAATTATATTTTCCATATTTTATAATTACTTATTTGTATGATATTATTTATCTCATACTTCCTCTGATAGTATACATTGGGAACACGATGCGGCACTAAAAGAAATGTATAGAATTAAATGAGACAGAAGGAGTATAAATTTTATGTTGTTTGAAATTGATAACGTCAGAATTAAAAGAGGTTACATTATTAGTGTTTTTATCAAACTAAAATACAGTATATTAGAGTTAGAGTTGATCGATGATTGATATTTGTTTTCAAATAAAATACGTTATGACAAAAAAAAATAAATTGGTGTTTGTTTTTAAATAAAATGCGTTATAATCAAGAAAAAATATTGTTTATATTTATTTTTTAAAATAAAATATAAAAAATTGGGAATGATAAAAATATGTGACTGAAGCAAATTTTAGTATTACAAATTATTATTTAAAAATTCAACTACTTGATAAATAATCCATCATAACCTAAGAAAAACTGAATTATTATTCAAAAAAGCAACTACTTGAAAAATAATTGCTCTAAAAAAAAATTACTTGAAAAATAATCCATCCTAACCTAAGAAAAAAGAGTCCGTCCTATCATAAATCTCATTTAAATTTAAACTAGTCGAGAAGCCGCGCGTTGCGGCGACCTATAAAAAATATATTAATGATGCAATGTTAATTTTTATAGAATAAAATAAAGTACTGTATAAACAACCTTCACTTAAAAATTGCTTGAACGGAGCAAACAGATTATGCATGAATAATTTTTTCATGTATACAAAGTAAATCATATAAAAATTAACATCAACAAACATGTCCGATAAACAAAACAAATATTATAAAAGAATAATCAACAAACATACATTACTGATAGTTAATTTATTGATATAATCCATCAATATCATGTCAAGACTATATTCTTTTCTCGTGTTTAGATTTGTCGACTCCCACATAGCGGTCTATAACTACTTTTCCTTGCAACAATCTTTATTTTTTTTTAATACTGTATAAACATCTTTCACTTATCATTGTCGAAGAACTACACCACCAAGTTAGAAATCGAGCAAGAGAACTATCAACAGAGAGAGGTAGGGTTGTGGTATTGAAAGAGAGTAGGTTGTGTTTAGATGATCTAAAACCCTACAATCTACAGGGGTATTTATAGTTGCAGATAGACTTGTGTGCTACTCTTTCTCATAATTAAATAATCTGAAAAAAATCAAACTAAAACTTTCAAGTTACTATATTTCATAAATAATCTGAAACAAAATCAGATGTGAGACTAGATTCTAATATACCTGAAACTAAAAAAGGTAGCCCCATAATTAAATAATTTGAGACAAAATCAAATTAAAATTTACAAGCTACTATATTATAAATAATCTGAAACAAAATCAGATTTTGAAACTTGGTTCTAATTTACCTGAAACTAAAAAAGATAGTCTCATAATCAAATAATCTGAAACAAAATCAACTTAAAACTTTCAAGCTACTATATTCTATAAATAACATGAAACAAAATCAGATTCTGAAACTTACTTCTAATATACGTGAAACTAAAAAAGGTAGTTCTAATTTTTGATATTTTTCATCCAAAAATTCCAGAAAATTAGAAAAATCAGATGGAGCGCTCTGAGGAGCGCCACCTACACGTCCCTCGCTTCTCCTTTATATAACCCTCGCTTCTCCATTGATTCAAAGAGTTTACGAACAAACTCGAAACAGGAGTCCAGATCCAACCCAATTACCTAGTCCAACCCGAATAACAAATGATAGACCCATTAGGGATTCGTGTGAAATCAATTAGGTATCTCAATCCAAACCGTCCATTTTAGAATAGTCTCCTATTCAGAATCAAACACGATTGTGTTGCGATAAATTTGACATTTGTGTATATAAATACCCAACTCTGCGGAGCCTAGAGTAGTTCATTCTTTTAGGGTTTGTTATTCGTTTGCTTTGTTATTCATCCATCTCTTTGTTGATCAGCAGCAACAGCTTCTTGAAAATTAATGAATCAAGATGCACAACTGCAATTCTAGTCTCTACTTCAAAGCCCTTCAAAGAAATTTCGAAGCTTGTCGATTTCGCTTTCGTTGTGCCATCGTTTCTTTCTTTGTTGCCATCGAAGCATTCTCTGAACGACGCCGCTTTGTTCTTTAGCGCCTGTTTTGTGAGTAGCTCATCTCTCTTTTTTTTGATTCTTTGATTTGGGTGTTTGATAGATTTCGTTTTTATGGCTTGTGTGAAATCAAAATTGGATCTTGATGTTGAAGAGGATTGTGTAGTGGAGGAGTCTCCGAATAATAGGTATATACGATATGATGAGGTTTTGGGGTTTGGGAATTCTAGGGCTGTGTATAAGGGTTTTGATAAGGATGATGGGACTGAGGTTTGTTGGAATAAGTTTTGTTTGAGTGATGATGTGTTGAATTCGGGTTTTTGTCGTGAGAAATTGGCGAGTATTAGGTTGTTGAAGCATGGGAATGTGGCTAGGTATTTGGGTTCTTGGGTGGATGTTGAGAATAAGACTGTGAATATGATTACGGAGTCGTGTAGCTCGGGGAGTTTGAGGAAGTTTAGGATGAAGCATAAGGGTGTTGACATGAAGGCGATTAAGAAGTGGGCTAGGCAGATTTTGGAAGGGTTGTGTTATTTGCATTCGCGGAGTCCTCCTGTGATTCATGGTGATTTGAATTGTGATGAGTTGTTCATTAATGGGAATGGTGGGGAGGTTAAGATTGGTGGGCTTGGGTTTGCGATGATTTCACAGCAGGCTGTTGGAGGGTTTGTACCGGAGTTTGTGGCACCTGAGGTCTTTGAAGGTGCTGGTGATCAACTTGTCGACATCTATGCTTTTGGGATGTGTATGTTGGAGTTGTTTACTTGTGAGTATCCGTATAGCGAGTGCACGAATGCGGGACAGAGATATAAGAAGATTGCATCTGGTGTGAAGCCTGCTGCCCTTGAGAAAGTGAAGAATCAGCAAGCAAAGGACTTTATTGAGAAGTGCCTGGCACCTGCATCTCAGAGGTTGTCTGCCACTGAGCTTTTAAAACATCCATTCCTTTCCTATGATGATTCGAAAGAGCCTTCCAAGTGTCCCAAGTTCATCGATGCAAACTTGTTGCAGCCCAAGTCTAAAGCTCCTAGTCAGATATCTTCAGGTTGTGGAAACGTTTCCTGGGAAAGCACGTGGTCAACAAATGCCAAGGGAGATCGTGTATTGGTTACAGAGTTTTATATATCCAAAGGGAATAAGGAATGGAGATTGAGGGGAGAGAAAGCAGATGACAACTCAATTTCGTTTGTGTTACTCGTGAAGGATGCAAGACTGCACAAGAGGCTCAAATTTGAGTATACGTTTTTCCCTAAAATTGATAATGCAGAATCTGTGGCTGAGGAGTTGGTTTCATGTAACGAAGAGCTCTCGATGGAAGATATTCCCCCCACCAGAGAGTTGATGGATACATTGCTTTTTCAACTAGTTCGTGGCTGGAAATCATCAAATCGAGGAGTAAACCGTTCATCTGAGGAGAATGCTCCAGCTGAAAACGATCAGCACTTCTTGCAGTCCTGTCGGGATCTCTTGAGGAAGAGTGAAGAGGCACATGAGAATGACAAGAAGAGTTGGTTAAGTGGAAGGATGCCTGTTCCTTCAAAATCAGTTCTGTCTAGGTAAAGGAGATGGTATTTGTCACCTAGTATCTGGTTTTTTTTGTCACCAGTAGTTTGTGTTATGCTTGTGGTGTATGGATCTCCTATTGTTTCAATGCAATTCTTTTAGTTAGTTTTCTGTCAGCTTCTTATTAGTTGTTACACCTTATAGCAATCCATCTCCTTTCATCTTGTATCAGTAGAACTTTTGTTCTTTTAATGTTGAATATATTTTTGATAAATGATTCTCACTTTACTATAATTAACATCATTTTGTGTTAGCAGTAAACTTCATTAATTAAATATTGATCTGTAATATGAGAATATAAATTGTCCAGATTGGTATACAAATAACAACAGATTGGTATTACAAATAACAAAAGAATTACAGTTGTAGGATGTAAAAATTCATGGAGTTGCCTTGCATTATTTGTACTCTATATGTTCAAAATTGTGATCACATTGACATTTGACAGAGTCAAGCTGTAGACGACAGAATGTCAAACATTTAACAATGAAAAAACACATTCCAAGTGGATAAACATTTAACAAAGAAAAAACACATTCCAAGGTGGATGAAAATCGTAATAATCAATAAAGACACACAAATGTTTTTTTTTTTTTTTAATTTTAATACTATCAACTTTGTAAGATATTTTGAAAGTTTATTTTACAAAATATACAATTATATTTCTTTTCTAAAATTTCACATACATGGTAAAAAAAATTCTAACACAAGTTTTGTGCCCACAAAACATTGGATGAAAGTTACTAACAAACATTGGATAACAAGATTGGATCAAAAGAACATTGAATACAAGATGAGCTTAAAAATAAATAAAAATATAAACAAACTGGCCATATATATTGGTATAATTCGAGCTATTTATTCTACTGCAAGTAAAATAATCTTTGGAAAAACAATTTTCTTTTAAAGACGTATCACGCAAACCAACTCAGTTATGACTTATGTTTGACCAACTTATAACCTACGCTACTCATCTTCTCTAACTGTGTTGCAACACATTATAAAAATTAGGGTTCTTCGTCATACCTTAAACCCGCAATATTTTAAACCCGCATAAGGGCGTGTTTCAAAGGCTGGGCTATCCTAACGCTAACAACAATAACATGAATCGAAAAGTGTGTTTTCAATGGAGAGCAGGCAATTGTAGTAGACACCCATGTGCTTTTTTACACACAGAATTATCATCACAGCCTCAACAACATCGAATGTCGAATAGTAATGCAGCTTCTTCGAAAAGGCCAGCTGGGTTCACTAATGATCATTCGAAAGTTCCAAGGAGAAACACTAATTTTAATAACAAGTGGGGGAGAGTTCATGGGAGAGCTGCAAAGAAGATGGACGGTGTTTGTAATTTTTGGATACAGGGGAATTGTAAGTTTGGTGATGGTTGTAAGTTTAAGCATTCTTGGTGTACTGGTCCGTTTTCGTTGCTTACGCAGCTTCAAGGCCACACAAAGGTGATTTTCTTTCAGGTTCTGTTATTTGCTTTCGTGCTAATCGAAATTGTCATAGTCCCATTAGTGCTTTGTTATGTTAAGAATGATAGATGTAGTTATTTGCTGATCCCTACAATGCGCACACGCAGGGAAGTAGAATACTTTCGCAGACTTGTGACTATATTGTGTAAAGCAACTAACTAATCAGTTGTGTGTGTACATGTATGATAGTATTATATGAGACCTCGTGATATATGAGAAATAGTATGGACCTTGAAAAATATTTGTGAGGTGTGTCGTACAATCGCACCTTATGCAAGGGGACAGAATAAGGTTTTGTTTAATGGTCTGGTATGTACTTTATTAATGTTATGCAGGAAGATAATGTTTTATAGTGTTTTAGTTCATAAATTGTGGATTTTTCATGCATCAACTATCTTTTGATTTCTTCAACAGCACTAGAACCGGCTGCATACATATTGTAAAGCAACTGAATGGTTATTAAATTGAGTGTTTCCCCTTTTATCCGGGTCTATATATATTAATGTAGGGAATTTCTTCATATTTTATAAGGTCACTTGTGCTCTTGAAATCGATTTGGCACTTATGTTAACTAAGGATTATCTTAACAGGTTATTAGCGGAATAACTTTGCCTTCCGGGTCCGATAAGCTCTATACAGGGAGTAAAGATGAGACAGTCAGAGTTTGGGACTGCCAATCTGGACAGGTTGGTAAAAAAAATGCGACATTGATTGACTATTAAATTTGAACAATGTTTTTTCTTCTTATCTTCATGATAAGGAAGCTAAGGGGTCGAAAGAGGATGAGGTTGTGGTTCATCTTCTACAGTTATTATAAACCCTATGATGTGGCATCCACTGCACATATAGTACTTTGAATGAGAGAGAAGGTTAAACTTCTACAGAATTCTTGTTTTGTCTAATATATATATATATATATATATATATATATATATATATATATATATATATATATATATATATATATATATATATAACAACATTGTATATCGAAGAAGTAAGGGTGTCCTTTTTATTAAGGTATCTTGTAGAAGTCAAGAAAGCCAAGGATTATAATTGATTATCAAAAAACTATATCATCCAAGAATATCTGTTTAATTTAATTTCTTAAAGATTAAAACATATTCTAGTTTCCTTAAATAAGACAACTTTTCCGTAGTGTGCAGGGGTGACAAATATAGCTGGTGAAGTTGGTTGTATGCTAAATGAAGGACCATGGATATTTGTGGGTCTACCAAATGGAGTAAAGGTGAGGTGAAAGACTATCCATTTATTATTCTTGACTGTGTTAGTTTCTATTTCGGATCGAAATTTATTTGCCTGATTCTAAACTTAATTGGGCCTGTTGATGTGGTAGGCATGGAATGCTCAAACTGCTACTGACTTGAGTCTTAATGCACCTGGTGGTCAAGTGTATGCTTTCGTTGTTGGAAATGATTTACTCTTCGCCGGTGCACAGGTATAGTTAGTACGAGTATATTTTGGTAGGGGTACTTGTACAAGAAGATTTATCCTAATTTGTAGAACTCTATATCTTAATTCTTGAAATATTATTAAAGTGGGGTTGTGGTTGTTTATTGTTAATGTGAGATGTGCACTCCTTTTTCATATGGAAAATAATACGTTCTTGATGCAGGATGGCACTATATTCGCATGGAAATATAATGTGTCTATGAACTCCTTTGAGCCAGCTGCATCGCTTAAAGGTCACAGTAGTGCTGTTGTCACACTCGTTGTTGGTGCTAATAAGGTCTATTCAGGTTCTATGGACACGACTATAAGAGTAAGTTTTTGTATTTTTTTTCTTTATAATAAAATTTCTGAAATTCCAACCGAAGATTTGTTTTTAAGTAATGTATGAATTGTAATATAGCTCTTGACTAATATTATAACTAGGCCTGAATGAATAACATTTTTATTACTTTTTTGTCTCATATTTTATATTCTTTTAGGTATGGAGTCTTGAAACTCTGCAATGTGTGCAAACTCTGACAGAACATTCGTCAGTTGTGATGTCTGTTCTTTGTTGGGATCAGTTTCTTTTATCATGTTCGCTTGACAAAACAATTAAGGTTTTGAGCCTTCCCTTTTTTATAGTTAATGTGGGAGAGTGCAATACAATGAATTAGTTGCTGATTAATTTGCTAATGTTATGCAGGTTTGGTTTGCTGCTGAGAGTGGAAATTTGGAAGTAACATACACACACAGTGAAGAACATGTATGTCTTGATGGAGCATATTTTTTATGTCTGCTTATGATATATGTGCTTCTAATTTTATTGCTTATGTTTAGTAAATAGCTACTTTTCAAACTTAAGGTAGAAGATACATTTGTTAAGCTTTTCTGGAATTATCCTGTAATGCTAGACGGTAATCGTGTTGTTGGATAAAATAGGCCTGCAAAGTCTTGGGCACAATTTAATATTACCTTTAAAATTTTTGTAGTTTATCAAATTTTGGGTCACCTTATCTTTTTGGTCTGATTTGGACTGCAATGTAAATTGAAGAGATAATAATTTTGGATATTAAATTTGACCCTCAATCCGAGCTCTGTTACGGTTGCCAAAATGTTATTGCTTAGGTTTTTTCTGAATCTTAGGTCATTAGTTGTAGAAATCCTTCATGTTCATTATGTTTTGTTGTCAAATTTTAATAACCATATTGTTTCTGTTTTTCCCTATAAAATTTTAATTTTGATGCAAAATTTGTTTACATGCCTGCCCTTTGTTGTCAAGTACTAGAATGCATTATTCAATTACGATGCTTCATATCTGTTCTTTTTTCCCTATCAACTTTGTTTCCTTTGGAATGAGGATTAATCTTGTAATCTCTGTTTGCCTCAGGGTCTGCTCGCCTTGTGTGGAATGCTCGATGCTGAATCCAAGCCAGTATTGATGTGCTCCAGTAATGATAACTCAATCCGGGTCTATGACTTGCCCTCGTAAGTTCATACTTAACATCTTAGTACTCTATTCATGTGCTTTGTCTATCATTAAACTGAAAATTTTGTTTTATTTTGATTTAGTTTTTCGGAAAGGGGAAGAATATATTCAAAACAAGAAATTCGATCCATACAAATAGGTCCAGGTGGTCTTTTTTTCACTGGTGACGGAGCTGGTGAAGTAAGAGTCTGGAAGTGGTTGACTGAAGCAACGTCGACTGCATGAGTGTGGTAATCCGGTTGCCTTAATTTGTCATTTCTGGTGATGAATATTCTTTCTATTGCTGCAAGATCTGTGATCAGTCATAAGACAACCCTGCCTGAAGTTTTGATCTCAAGATGTAAATGTGCCATAACTATTTTCCTTGTCTTATTGAAGGTTGTTCCAGCCAGTTAGGGTTTGTGCCCTATACTTAGTTGTCAACTATAGGCTTTTATAAGAGTAGTATGTACTGCAGTTTTATATATAGGAAAAATAACATTTGTTACATGTCTATTTTCTGTGTATACGAAGTTACAATTTCTTGTAGTTCACAAGCATGTAACCAAGTGGGAGCTGGCCTTCCTCTTTCATTGGCTTGAATCTTGTTCTCCTTTATGCGCTTCTTTCCACCATTCTTGTGGTCCATATCTGTCACCATATGAGAAACTTGTTTGGAATGACAAGCCAGCAACTCCCATCTCAATCAAATCTCGGGATCTCATCCTGTAGGCCCTTCAAGTTTCTGGATATTTAGTGTACCTCAAGGTTGTGAAAAGCTGCTGTGTTGGTGTCCGCAACAGAATACCAAAAGAGGGCTAAGTGGTTATCTTTAGTTGTCAAGTTCATTATTGCACGCAATTCTTAGAGTGGTTGACGACATGACGTAGAGTAGACAGCGGAAACTTGGTAAATTCTGGTATAGGAACACATTAACCTGCTTGGCCACTCTGCTTTGAGCTTCGGAGGGTCGGTAAGTTGATGTGAAGGAAAGAAACTTATAACTCACAGGTTTAAATTTGACAATGAGGGGGTTGAAATGATTAGTAAGCAGCAAGAATACATTAGCAACTGCGCTTTTTGCTGGGGATCTGAGGTTGTCAAAGGATACATCTATTCATGTTTCAAGGCTAATGCTAGCACGGTGACGAGCATACTCAGCAACACAAAAGGCTCACAGATTTTGACCCTAGTTGACTTGATGGATTTAGTGCTAATCGATAATATACTGTACTAACATTTTATGCAATGATAATTAGTCTTAAAGAAAACAGATTCCATTACAGTTGCAGTTTGTATTGCAATTACAACCAAATGAAGTAGCATTCTAAAACATTGTCCTTTGAAAAGTAGCAAGGTACATATAATCAGCTTCCTAAAAGGATGTCTGATGATTATTGTCTTAAACACAACAGAGGACGGCATGGTGATTCCCTTCAACCCTACAAGTTGAACATGACCTTGATGGCACTACCACCACGAGCACTAATCTCAAAGGCTTCTTCAATTTCTTTTTGAGAGAATCCGTATTTGTGGGTTATAAGAGGCTTCACGTCGATTTTACCACTTTGAAGGAACTCAAGGCACAGAGGCCATGTGTTCTTGTAGCGGAAGACTCCTAACACATCAACTTCCCTGAATCCATTTGTAAGAAACGATTGATCACTATCTCATTGATACACATTCAAGGCAGCCAAAGAAGCTTCATTTATATATACTACGATTACACAAATCAGTGAATTTGGACTCCGGAATTAGTCAAACAAGATTTTAAATGTAGCCATGACAACAACTGTGTTAAGCAGAAGGACACCGTGACATACCTAGCTGCAGCTGGGGTGAGTGGGACACTCATCACACCATGACCCATTCCCACAAGGCAGACGTTTCCTCCTGATCGAGTAGCACGTAATGCCGTTGACATTGTTTTGGTGAAGCCAGCACAATCAAAAGTCACATCAACTTCGACCCCCATAACCTTGTGAATCTGTTCAAGTTCCTTGTCGAGATCCTGCAAAAAACTTGCAACCTTGTACTGAGGAAAGCAATCACAAAAATCTAAATAGAACATGTGGTCTGTAAGCAGGGACTGATGAGGACGCCTCTTACAGAAAAATAAAGTTTTTATCACACAAAGTTAAATGTTTGCACCCTTGTTCTAAAATTTAACCCTTGTAAAAGATTATATGCAAATTCTCTTAGAGAAAAGCTTATTTCAAATGTAAATTGTAAAGTTATATATCTGGATAATATCTTTTAAAGATGGAAACAGAAACCTGAATATCAGTTGATACTTTTACAACTGAATCGGCACCTAGCTCCTTCGCAACAGATAGACGATACTCATCTACGTCAACAAGCATGATCCGAGGGGCACCAAAAGCACGTGCTGCAAGCATTGCTACTAGGCCAATAGGTCCTGCTCCCATTATTAATACGTTTGTTTCAGGCCCAATGTTGGCTCGGCGACAAGCGTGCACACCAACACTTAAAGGCTCACACATTGCCCCTTCATCCAAACTCACATTATCAGGGAGTTTGAAACATAAATCTGCAGGATGTATCACCTGTAATAGGACAAAAAGGTTGCTATGAAGCGAGTCATGTCTCAACATAATGGACAGGATTTTTGCACAATGTTCGCATAATTTTTGACCATTTTTGCGTTTAAACAGGAAGGTAGATAAACCAATCAAAGAATAAAACCATGAACACTACCTGGTTCGCAAGAGAACCATGAACTGGGGGTGTAGCGAAGAACTTCATCTCAGGGCACAAATTGTAACTGCCTTGCTTGCATTGGTTACATCTCCAACAACTAATTCCAGGTTCAAGTGCCACACGATCACCAGGCACCAGATCCTTCACCTCACTTCCAACTTCCTCAACGACACCAGCACACTCATGACCAATTACCATGGGCTCTTTCACAATAAAATCTGCACATTTCATTTCCTGAAATGGTGCAAAATAAGTTCAAATTATCATCAAAACATAAACAAGCACTTCAGGGTCTTATCTAATTCAACTTTTTCAGGCTTTCACAAATTCTTAATAATCTATAGAATCTTGATGAATCAATATCCTATATTAAATCAACAGCCCTTCAAGTAAAATTAAAATACCTTGAGGTAATGAACATCACTCCCACATATACCAACAGATTTCATTCTAATTCTAGCATCATGAGGCCCTGTACAGTCAAAAGGTAACTAAAATAAACTAAATAAAATCAACAAAATAGATCAAAAAACAAAAGATGAGAGAAACTAACCAAGAGCAGGGAGCTTAAAGGGTTGAATCTTAAGAGTATCAATACCAAGAAGCCAAGCAGCCATGTTCTCCTGTTCACCAGAACCAGAACGGTCATTTCCTCCTTTTCCCATCTTTTTGTTCTGTGTTTTCTGGAGCTTTTTGTGTATATATCTCTATAGTTCGATAAATTTATCCGGGATACAATTTATAGGGGTTGTACACTTTTATTTACGGTGTTTAGATAAGACATTACAGTACACTTCTGGTGAATACGACATTTATCTTTTTAATGTTGGTGCCAGAACAGAGATGAAAATCACAGTGCAGGACTGGTAATCACTTTATTGATGTCGTTTGGGCAACAAATACAAAAATTAGAATATGAAAAATATAAATGCATATTTTTATAAATTTATTTAATTTAAAACTTTTGACTTCATAAAATATATGTGATGTACATCATGTACACTATAAGAGCAACTCCAATGCAATGCAATACTTGGTTCTATTGCTATATTATAGCATCAAAAGTAAAAAAACTCAATTTCAAAAGGGTGCTATATTTGGATACATCCATGCATAGATGCATCCTTGGTTCTATATTTGAAACCAAGGATGGATCCATCCATGTTGACACATCATCGATAACTAGAAATTGGAGTGCAAGTTTTATTTTAGAACTAAAAAACACTTTTTGGTGCAAGTTTGAAACTAATTATAGAACTTAGCATTAGAGTGCAAGTTTTATTTTAGCACCAAAAAACACTTTTTGATTCTATATTATAGCAATAGCAATAGATATATAAGAGCAACTCCAATGCAATGCTATACTTGGTTCTATTGCTATATTATAGCATCAAAAGTAAAAAAACTCAACTCCAAAGAAGTGTTATATTTGGATGCATCCATGCTTAGATGCATCCTTGGTTCTATATTTGAAACCAAGGATGGATCCATCCATGTTGCCACATCATCAATAACTAGAAATTGGAAACTAGTTAATGAGTTAGGTAAAAGTTAATGAGTTGGTTCTATATAGAAGTTGGGTAAAAATTGATGAGTTGGTTAAATTTGAAACTAGTTATAGAACTTAGCATTGGAGTGCAAGTTTTATTTTAGCACCAAAAAACATTTTTTGATGCTTATTATAGCAATAGCAATAGATATATAAGCATCTAGCATTGGACTTGCTCTAACATCTAGTATTGGATTTGCTCTAAAAAATGAAAATGCGATGAAGATGATATCTCACGAGTTAGTTGAGTCGTGCGTGTAGGGCGGCGAGCTATGGGGCCCATGAGAAACAACTATCCAAAATTGCTGACTCCACACTTCAGATAAGCACTGACCCTGTCATATTACGATAACATTTTCATTTTTCGATATTTATATGAAATTATAAATATAATTTATAATTTTTGATCAAAATATATTTAAGTTATAAATTAATTTAGAATAATAATAATATAATTTTCTTAAATCCAACCAACATCAAGGAACTACTCATCCGTCCCGGCCATCTAGGTTAAGAAATTTGTGCTCTCTCCATAGCTAAAGGTTTAACTCGTTTGACGTGTCGGGATTGTTAATAAATTACTAATTTACGACCAATATATAAGACTAAATACAGTGATCTTATTGTTTTCATAAGTTCTTATATTTAATACTAATATGAAATTAAAGATATTTGATTAAAAGTGTGTGTTAGCAAACGTGATAAAGACAAATATGAAAAGTATTAAGAAATGGAAGGAATATAAACTAGTTAAAAAAAATGAAAAATGGGTGAAGTGACGAGACTCATTGATTTTAATATATAAAAAAGAAATTATAGAGTAAAAGTAGTGGGAAGTAGAAAAAAAATGGGAAAATGTGAGATCTTTTAATCATTTTTCATAAGTTTTTAGATGTAAAAGAACTCAAACGACCCCATTACACAAAGAGAAGTGTGAGGAAATGATTGTAAGGAAATTATTTTGTGAGAAGGACCAGTTTCTCCTATTATTAAAAAGAGAAAGAGACAAGATTTGCCGCTACTCGACTTTCCTATTTTGCGAACTATGGAATAACTAATTTTTATTTATTTATTTTCTTGGCAGAATAGTTTTATATATTAAATTGTATTATAGTATAATATTCGAAGAATGAGATTTAGTTTTATATATTAAATTGTATTGTAGTATAATATTCGAAGAATGAGATTTCTTTTGTTCAAAAGTTAGGAGGCCAAAATATAATTGAACTCCGTCTAAAAAACAATCTTATACTAATACACTTGTTTTCCATTAAAATATATTTGATCCAAGAAAAAGATCAACTACCGTTACGAAAAGATACTCCCTCCGTCCCCTTTAATTGTTTACATTGGAGGGGGGACACGGAGACCAAGATAATGTATGAAAAATGAGTAAAGTTAGATGAAAAGTTGGTAAAGTGGTGGGACCTATCAATATTTAGTAGATTTGAGATAGTGGGGGACAGAGGGGTAATATGATAACTCTTTGTTACATCAAATAGATTCTATTATCTCATATTTTAACTGAAACTTCTCATTGATAATATGTTAAGTATATATATATACATGTGGTCAAAGAAAAATTATTTTATTAGATAATATAATTTGGTGATGAAGTGGGTGTGGGTAACAAAATTAAGTAACTAAAAATACTTTATTTCAAAACAGTGACAATTACAATACCATACAAGGGATTATTATATTTCAAGATACAAAAAACCAAATTTTATAATCTCTCAATAAATCATAAAAATTCATGACATGACTACGTGAAATATATATGAATCTGGATTCGATAATAGTCACATCTCTAGATTTATCGTAGAAGAAGCCCCGATGAATTATATATAAAAGTTAATGATACAAAGCTTTATCAAAAAAAAAAAGGTAATGATACAAAGTACATCCAAATCTAAGTCGATGTCAGTTGAATGGTAATCATAATTCTCGATATAAATAAATAAAAAATTGAAGATTGATTATGTTTTAGAAATCATACCGTAGCCGTATTACAATTCACATGAACTTATTTTATTAGCAAAAAGATTTTTAAAAATTGTTATATGAATAATATTTTATATTATTTAAACTTCTTAATTTTAAATTAGAATAACAAATTTTATTCCTTTATTTAACAATTGCAGTATGCTAGCTCTAACATTAACCTGCTAATACATCGCACAAACTCAGATAATATCCCGACTTTAGTCGCGCACAAAGTTTGCCCGAACAATTAGAAAATCAGAAATCACATCGGGACACTAAAAACATGATAAATATGTATCACAACAGAAGTCGACATATTGGCCCCAAGCTGGAGCGGAGCCCTTATCATTAAAAATATAATATTTCATGTGTTCAGGTAAAAAATTTAATCAATGAAGAAATGAAATAATAATTATCAGATTAGCTGATTAGATAAGTGTAGATTGAGTGATGATTGGTTTTAAAAAAAAAAAAGATAAGTGTAGATTAATCGGCATTAATCACTCATTTTGTGAACAATGATCATGTCATATAATTTCATGAATATTTGTTTAAAAAAAATTCTTCTAAATAAGAATATGTTTAGAACTTTCATATAGATTTTTTTTTGCCACGTCATATAGATTTTTCTAAAAAGTAAGTAATGAAATTATATTTTATATATAACTTAAAATATGTGTCAAAAAATATGTGTCAAACAATTAGAAAATAGTAAACAAATAAGAAAAACCGTGAAAGTATATATTATAAAATTCACCTGATTCCACCATTTTATGAATATACATATCATCACATTTTCAAATATGTTGTAAAAATCTAATTGATTAATCAAAATTTTAATTATTTCCTGATTGAGGGGTGCTGCAAAGCTTTTTTCAAATTTTATGACACATCAGATCTTAATTTGTGAATATACTCTCTCTCAAACAAATAACATATTGATATTCGAAATAAATTTGGTATCTTTGTTTAATAAAAAAGGAGAAATTAATTTAATAATAAAAGATCATACGACTTCTAAAAAATAATTGAGTCGAATAAATATAATGTAACCTATCCAGCGTATTTGCAATCGCATGCAAAACTTTAACATTGAATCAAACCCTTTAAATTTCGACAGGACAAGTTTAACATCCTCAACAAAAAAAACAAACCAAACTCTCGAAGAGAGAATAAGCAAATTGCAAATGATTTGGGAATAAGCTCTACTAGAAAAAATGTTGTGATACAAACAATACAATCTCAAAAAATAAAAATCCTTACTTGGGGAATAATATTATTGGAAAATAAAGAAAATAATTCGGTGAAAATTCCTCAACAAGAGACTGGGAGGGAGGTTTTTTTTTTAATTTTGAGAGGATATTCTTACACACTCCTAGCTTAAATTTTTGATTTAATATTTGGAAATTTTAAATAATTACTTTTATTTCTAGTTAAATATTTACTTTTTTGTCAAAAGTAAAATATTTACTAATATTTTAAAACCATGCTAAATATTTTCGATGCAATTCTTTGTGCAAAATCTTCACTATATACACAGCCGATCATTCTCTGTCATGAAACAGTATGGATCTCCCTCTAGTGTGAAACTTAAAAGAAATCGAAAAAATCTCAACCGAGGTCCGTTTGTTTTAAAGAAGTAGAAGTTGCTAGCTTCTGTTTTTTTTTTACCGGCTTTTTTAAATAAGTAGAAGCATTTTTAAAAAATTGAGAATGCTAGTTTCTCTCTCACAATTTTTTTTTTCTCCAAACACTTCATTAATTCTTTCCTAAACATTTGAAATTTAAATTTTCACTTCTCATCCACTTCTATACTTTAGATAAAGAATTATTATTTTTAAACTTTTCTAAACAGCCCCAAAATCTATGCGGAATCTAAATTCACATCAATAATCCAATTTTGAAGATAGCATGAAAAGATGTATCACAGCAGAAGTCTAAATATTTGTTCCAAGATGGAGCCCGAAACGTTACTGGTCATTGAAATTCTGCAAACTTTACCATGACTTCAGAATATTAACGACCCGACTGACAATTTATCAACAATGTACGAAATCATTGTCGTTCTCGAAAAGAACTAAATATATAAAATATATTATTAAGACCTAAGATTCTAAATTTCTATGCGGAGACAGTTATAAGATTTTTAAGATAATAATGATTTTCAGATCTTGCATATTTCATAATTTCATATTAAGAGTATCATGCTGATTTTTGAGATAATGCTGATTTTTGACTTGATTTTTGCAAATCGCATCAGAATACGTTCAATTATTAATTACTCGGTTAATTAGCCAACTTTTAAAGCATTGTTTAACATAATTGGTCAAATATTATTTAAAATTTGATAAATTTGTAACTTTTTTTCCTGTGAAGCTAAGTATAATGAATTAGTCATATTTAAAATTAGTATTTTATTATTACAATCATAAATAAAATATTATTTAAATATGATAATAGATGATGTGGAGTTTTAACATATAAAGATAAGACATATATAGGGAACAAGATTATTTAAATTAAAATTTTTGGTGTAAAATTTTACTACATATTTTATATAATTTTTATTTATGCATTTTGCACACTATATGTAATTATAAATATGGAGACTCCGAAACCGTAGAAATTGCGAATTGCAACTAGTTGGTTAACTTGTCGATTCAGAATTTATATGAAATTTATCGGAATTTTTTTGATAAGTTGGGAATATTCTGTCAAATTGGAGTGTATGTCGATAAATATTTTGTGAATAATTGTAGATTTTTTAACACACATATATGATATGATGAATAAAATATCATATCAGTGAATTATGTGCTTACTAATTCATTATTTCAACTTTTAAAATGGAAATTATATAGACTTTATTCATAAATCAAAATCAAAATAAATAATTTTCTAAAAATTTAAGTTAAAAAAATTTCTTAAAACATGACAATAATATTGTTCCACCCAGATCTTATTGATGAGTCTAAAAAACTAAATGAATATGAGTGTATATAAAAATTGGTAAGCTCAAAAGAATATCAGATACAACATCTAAATTTTAACAAATATAGATTTTTATATTTCGAGAGTCCATAATAAACATCTAGTAATTCTTCCTTCCAGCAAGTATGTGACTCATCATCATCCACATCAGTTTGGCTGGCAAGATATACACGCAAGTCGACCAGTGGCAGCAAATATTGGTGAGAAAGGAAAAGAAAATGACATAACATACGGTACATGGTAAATTTTTGTACACATAATATATTCATCTATATCCTCATTCCCCAATTCCCCAATTCTAGTAAAAAAAGATAGTTGCAATTTTTATTAGTGTGATAAAAAGTCGATGACCCTTTGGCTAACACTTTAAATAGGCTAGTTCCGAGGAGAAAATATAGATTGAAGAACAGCCAGTGTGTCACAGAAAGAAAAAAATGGCTGATGTACATGGTGATGCAAAGATCAAAGATGGACAAGCAGAGGCTGAAGATACAAATAACATGGCTGCTTGGCTTCTTGGAGTAAAGAAAATTCAAATTCAACCTTATCTTCTCCCTCCTCTTGGTTAGTTGATGCGAACTTACATTTTCAGATTTTTAGCACAATTCTCCCTAGCCTTAAGATGCATGAGCTGCTAATTCATCAGTTGATGCCTGAACAAGATAAATTTTTGCATTGTGCTTTGTTGAAATTTGTGTGTGAATCTTATCAGGTGCTCAAGATGTCAGAGTGAGAATAAAAGCTGTCGGCATTTGTGGGAGTGATGTCCATCACTATACTGTAATGTGTTTTTTCCATGATCATATTTTGTTTTTGTAGACTAGATTAAGAACAATTTTTGATTTTAGGAATGTTGGACTTATTTGATTTGTTTGCTCAATTAGCACATGAGGTGTGCTAACTTTGTTGTTAAAAAGCCAATGATTATCGGTCATGAGTGCGCTGGCTTTGTTGAGGAGGTTGGGAGTGAAGTTAAGTCTCTGAAAGTGGGGGATCGTGTTGCTTTAGAACCAGGTATAAGCTGCCAGAGTTGCGATCTTTGCAAGAATGGTCGCTACAATCTGTGTTCGCAGATGAAGTTTTTTGGCTCCCCTCCAACTAATGGTTCTTTGGCAAATCAGGTGCTTTCAATCTTTACTAGTTAGAATATTAATTTGGTTAATCGGATGAATAAATCAATAAGAATCACTTATTATTACACAATATTTCAGCTTCCTTAGTTTAAAGTTTAAACAAATTAAAACTTATTCTTGAAAATCTTGTAATTAGGTGGTCCATCCAGCAAGACTATGTTTTAAACTACCAGAGACTGTGAGCTTAGAAGAAGGTGCTATGTGTGAACCCCTTAGTGTAGGAGTTCACGCCTGTCGCCGTGCAAATGTGGGTCCAGACACCAATGTGTTGATCATAGGAGCAGGACCAATAGGCCTCGTTACTATGCTGGCTGCTCGAGCTTTTGGAGCCCCAAGAATCATTATGGTTGATGTTGATGAGCTCCGGTTGTCATTTGCAAAAGATCTTGGTGCGGATGAGATTGTTAAGGGATCCACATCTATTCAGGTTCTTATGTAAAAGAACAACTGATATGTTTGTGTTAACTTGTAAATCAGTGCTAAAGTTGTATTCCTGACAGGATATTCCTGAGGAACTATTGTGCATACATAAAGCCATGAATACTTGCGTGGACGTGACCTTTGATTGTGTTGGCTTCACCAAAACCATGACCACGGCTTTAAATGCAACCCGAGCTGGCGGTAAAGTATGTCTGGTGGGATTGGGGCAAAGCGAGATGGCAATTCCCCTAATGGCAGCAGCTACTACAAGGTAGTTTATATTGTTGATCCTCTGTTGGCATTTGGAAAGTTATTACACATGTATAGAATTGGTTGTGCTTGTCTTTCTAATTAAGTTGTAACTTTTGGTTGCAGGGAGATTGATGTAATTGGCATATTCCGATATAGGAACACATGGCCACTCTGCATCGAGCTCCTCAGGAGTGGTAAGATTGATGTGAAAAAACTCATAACTCACAGGTTTCAATTTGACAATGAGGGGGTTCAAAAGGCCTTTGAGACCAGCGCTAAGGGCGGTAATGCCATCAAAGTGATGTTTAACTTGTAAGGACTGAGGAGAGTATGATATGAGCTAATTGTGTCCTCTCTGGCTATGTAATGCATGTTTATGAATAACCTGTTTGTTAAATAATGTGTAACTAGCAGTTAACATGCTACTGCTAGATTGTTTTCAAATTTAAGCACCTACTCAAGGAAGCTGCATTAAGTTCTCCCCGTTTGGTTCAATCTCAACAAGAATTTCACCAGAAGATTGTCTTCCTAGTTCCGCCCATCATCCATTTTAAGACTTCCTTTCTCGATGAAGTTAAGATTTTATGACAGTCAAGTAGTTCACCTAATCGTTCAAGATTACGAGAGACGGTGGCAGATCCAGGATTTCATAAACAGGGAGCTCAATCATCATTCAAAAAAAATAATCTGAAATTTCGATACATATCAAACTATTAACACAATTAATTTTTTTAATCCCCGCTGGATCCGGCCCTGAGAGGAGATTAATAGTTTAACAAAACACAAATGCCAAATTTTGAAAAATTGTTCATTAATTTTGGTAACCTACAATATGCTTACTGGAAATTATATACTGCTACATGTCTTTAGCCTTCGAAATATATATGTGCTCGGCATTTGTTGATGAACTATGCAAGATGCCAGCAAGATTTTACCAGGCAGCGTGAACAGTCTTGTACTCTTGTTCTAGAACGTCATTGCCTTCACCGCATCTAAGCCAGCTTTTTTTTTTTGATAATAAGCCAGCTTTATTTTAAAATCACAAGAACAGCAAATTTACGCCTTTCACATTGTAAACGGTGTGGACCATGGTTACTAAAGAAGGGCCATCCTCCTCTGTGAGCTGTACTAGGGAAGGCCCATCCTAGTCGATGAGTTGTTGAGCATGATTGGGAATGTCTGGCCCCTGGTTTGATTGGAACAAGAGCAACTACTGCAATATCCTGTAAATATATTAAAAAAATTATTTAAGTGATTTATGAGAATATCTTAGTATATAAATTTCAATAATATATTTTATATTGTATTTTATTTTTAAAATAATAATATATTTGGATTAGTATTCGAGAGATGTGAAGAGAGATATGTTGCGAGGGCTGAAAATTAATGTGTGTTAAAAATAGTTACTCCCCTGGTCCCGTCAGGAAGTTTACGTACACTGTTTGCACGTATTTAGGCTCTCGTAAACTGTAGTTTTATAACGTATTTTTTAATTTTTTGAATAAAAATTTAAATTTCAAACTTTTTTTCAGGATTTTTAAAAAAAATAATATATAATGAAAGTTTACTTTATAAGAGCCTTAAAATGCGTGTCAAAAAGTAACGTAAAGAACCTGGGACGGAGCAAGTACTTAGTTGGAACATTCGATGTTCGAAATCATTAGAACATCTCCAACATTATCCCAACGAGATTCTCAGGATATATAATAAAAATGTAGTTTCTAAAAAGTAAAAATATATAGTGAATGACAACTCCAATAACATTTCCTATTTGTGTATCTTTATTATTAATATTACAATTCCAAAATCTATTACAAAAAGATAATGTAAAACATGTTCGAAACGGTGTGTAAATGTGAAAAATGAATATTTAATTATTAAAAATTAAATGAGAAATATTATCATTGTGTCAGAATATTATAACCTATGAGATGTACTTTGCAACAAATTAAAGTTTGAGACCAAATCGCAAAAAGATCAAAATTAAGGGTGCAAAGTGCTAATTACTCAAAATATTATTATTATATCATTTTTATCTTCTTTCCCATATTATTGTTAGGTAAAAAGAGAAATTTCAGTTGAAATTTAAGATATTAATTAAGAGTCCGCCGTGTACTATGAGTGAACAAAAAACCGATTAACCCGTCAAACTGACCTAACCCGTCCTTTGTTTCGGCCGAACAAACCGAACCGTTCAAAACAGACAAAATTATTGAGTTCGATTTTTATTACCCGAATAGATTGGGTTGGGTAAGGGTTTTTAATTTATTAACCCCCACTCAACTCCATCCAACCTGTTTAAATTAGTGATGGAATGGATGGTGCAGATATTAACCCGAATAGATTGGATTGGGTAAGGGTTTTCACTAAATGCTGCTATTTCCTAAAATAGAAGGATTGGCACTAAAGTAAACTTTTTTTCATTGTCTTGTTTTCTTTTCTGTTTGCACAAGCCTTTTAGATTTACAAGCTCCTCTCACCGTAACCTGGTGCTTCTGGATTTAAAAACTTATTAATGTAATATTGAAGGATCTATATTGTGCACCATTGAAAGTTTATAATTTGTGTTGTTGATTTTTTTAAATTTTTATAGGATACAAACCGATAAACCCGATCCTACCCGGTCTATAAATAATAGGGTTGGGTTGGAAATATTCTTGAGGGTTAACGGATTCAAAATTTTATAAACCGATTATATTGAGTTGGGTTTAATTTTTGACACCAACCTGGCCAACTCAAATCGTGTTCACCCTGTACCGTGGCCATAAGATTTGGCCTGGTGTTGCACTTTGTTGATTTTGTAAGCGCAGTTTTTGGATGATTTATATTGTTCTTGTCATACATGTTTTAATATTGAGCTATAACTTATAATAACAAACAAGACTTCACTATCCGATACCACAGGTTAACTATGTTTTACATGAGCTTAATATTCCTTGAGCAAAAAATACATGCTGATGTTGGTACAGATAATCTATTGACATGATAGTATTTGTAATTACAAGATCTAGATAAACTAAAAGAAGCGGTTAAACTGTATAATATACTTAGATATATAATTCCATTAGTGCACACGTCGGGGAATTTATCCTTTCCTATATACCCTCATTTGTTAAGTAACATCGCTAATGCGTTAAGATTTATTAAGAAACTGTATCCTATTTTTGAAGTGAGTTATCACTTAAAACACAAATGTATTTAATTTTCTTCAATGTAGTGTTCTAAGAAACGCATTAAGCTGTCGTATGGATATAATCCAAGCCTAAAACAATATCTTAATTTTATATTAAACAAGTAATTAAATGTTTTTGAAAGTTAAGCAAACTAATAAGCGGTTTTTAAAATATATTAACATTATAACTAGATATTAATTAATAATATATACTTGATTCGCTTACCGGTCTGTTTTAAATTCCACTTGACCACTTAAGCGCAGAAAGTCCTTCCAGGACTCAGAACTGATTTGTAGCACAAATATAGTATTAATGTTGATATTAGAAATACAAATCCTATAGCCATGGAAAGAATCAGAGAGGAGGATAAATTAAGACGTGGTTAACTTAGCGTGACAAGCTTGAAAACCATTCATACTCTAGCTATACTATACAACAGCGCTATCAGAAGATTCAGAACTCAGAAGTATTTATCAAGGGGGAGATCTTAATAACAAGTCCCGGAAAAACATCATCTGGGTCGTGTATATGAGGATTGTTTTCAACTATGAACGGATCCCTACACTTTTCGCTGATTGTATGCAGCGTTTCTCCCTCTTTCACTAGATATATTTCTTCACATATCCATCGCTGCTGCCCATGATATATTTCAGTGTCATCACTCTCTAAATCCGAACAAGTGCTGATCATGCTAGAATAATACAACTCTACTCCAAAACAGGTGATAAATAACATGAAAATCACAAATCCATATATAAAACAGTACCATGACATGGTATCGGCCACCAAAGTGGCATTGCTTCTTGATCCCGGCGCCATGTAATGTATAGTTATGCATGCATGCCGCATCTACGCGTTGCGACTTGCGAGAGAATGAAATGAAATGAAATTTGTCAGAAATGGTGATTTTCTTGTAGCTTGCCAAATTTCATACTGGAGACACTATATAAACACAATAGGTATGGGAATGAGATGCGTGGCGTGGTGGGAATTGGAAATTAGTAGTGGGTGCCTCTTGGCCCGTTCTAGAGCGCATACTATTTATAATTTCATTATTATTTATTTTATCCGATATTTAGTTGTTTATGCTTACTTGTTAAAATATTTGATGTTGTTAATAAGTGTTTGACTTGTACTCCAAAATGAAGTCTATACATGCATATCAAAACATGCCAATATATGTGAATTGATATGCATTGTTAACTTTTGCGAATTAGATAATGCAAAAAGATGAGTTATCCTTGCCTGATCGAGTCAGTTGACATTGGTAGATAATTAAAAGGTTGCGTTTTTCTTTCTTTTGATTAACTCAGAGTTAGTTGGATGCTCTTCGTCAGCTAAAACTTGAATACGATTTGCATGATTTTGTATTACATCTGTGAATTGCCAAATCAGGAGCGGAAATATAGTTTGATCTTAAGAAGTTAATGAATGAGATCTACACATATTTAGCTAGGAGGAGTTCCTAACCAACTGAAGTCTTACATTTCGTAGAAACGGGATAGTCCACTGGTTGGTTTATTTCCGACTCCGGCTCATCCCGGAAAATATAAAAACATATATCAATTTATAAGGCAGTGAGCCTAAATATTAAAAAAATAAATTTTTTTCATTAAGACTAAAAAAAAAATGTATGTCATATATATCAGAAGGGAAAAAAAAAAGGTTCAACCACTTGACGTCTTAAAATATTGAAACCATGAAAATAATGATTGGAGTGTATATTTTGAAGAACAAAATGCATCCACAAATCAATAAGCCTGGCCTTGCGGGTTACCTGTGAGGTACTTCTTTGGACGTCCATTGAGTGAAATGAATCTATCAATAGTTAGAGATTCTTACAAGTCAACCACAAGTAATTTCCTATAATGTTTTTTGGTTTAATTTAATTTAGTTTTATTCAAACGATATTTACATGAATCTAGGTGTGTTTCAAGTTATGATTTTAATCTGTTGGCGATTCGTTCCTGCAGCTATAGCTGCAACTATCTTCTTCCTTCCCTCTCCCTGTTATTCAGAACCAGGTAATCATATAAATTATTATATTCAATGAATTTATAACAAGGGATAATTAATTTATACGTCCTTGAACTTTGGCCCATTTTTGATTCGCGTCCTTCAACTAAGTTTGTCAATTTACGCATCCTCAAACTTTGTAAATTTCCAATTCAGGTCCTTCCGTCAGTTTTTGACTAACGGAAGTTAGTCAATTAGGGTTTTCAATTTGAGGGTTTTCGATTCGTTCATGGATTGATGAAATTGATGGTATGGGAAGTTTCGGGAGGTCAAACCGAACAGATTAATGTAGGTTTCAATGATGGAGGATTGCTGGAATGGTGGCAATGTCTCCGCCGGCCGGAAAATGGCCATTGATTCCGGCCATCCTCCGCCATTGAAACCTACATGAATCTCTTCGGTTTGACCTCCCGAAACTTCCCATACCATCAATTTCAACAATCCATTAACGAGTCGAAAACCCCCAAATTCATAACCCTAATTGCTAACTTCTGTTAGTCAAAAACTGACGGAGGGACCTGAATTGGAAATTTACAAAGTTTGAGGATGCATAAATTGACAAACTTAGTTCAAGGACGCGAATCAAAAATGGGCCAAAGTTCAAGGACGTATAAATTAATTATCCCTTATAACAATGATTAATGGTAAAAATGTGAAGTATACTTGACAAAGATGGGAATTATTTTCTGCAATAAGATATGGTTATAACTAATTGTGTATACTGATCATACCAGCTCCATTCGCTTCATTTGCCAAGAATTCGGTATCGGCTCCCCCAGTGGCGTATTACGACTACATTATCGTCGGAGGAGGGACCGCAGGCTGTGCACTAGCCGCGACTCTGTCTGAAGCCGCGACTGTTTTGCTACTAGAAAGGGGTGGTTTGCCTTACAATGATCCAAGAATCAGCAACGTTGCTGGTTTTGCCTACACTCTTTCTGATATATCACCTGGATCACCTTCCCAGTTAGTTATCTCGACTGACGGAGTTATAACCCACCGTGCCCGTGTCCTGGGTGGTGGAACCGCCTTGAATGCTGGATTTTACACCAGGGCAAGCTCAGAGTTTGTGACAAGATCACGTTGGGATCCAAAACTAGTGGAAGAATCATATGAGTGGGTTGAGAAGGTGGTGGCACACGAACCACAATTACAGCAGTTTCAATCTGCAGTGAGGGAAGGCATGCTCGAAGTGGGTATGATGCCTGATAATGGCTTTACGTACGAGCATATCCAGGGCACGAAAACGGGTGGTTCAACATTTGATAGAAATGGAAAACGACACACTGCGGCTGACTTGTTACAGTATGCTGATCCTGCTAAAATTGCTGTTCACCTTCATGCAACAGTGCAGCGGATTCTGTTCAAAAATCAAGGCAAGTGTATACTATGCATTTGCAATACTTGAGGGTGAGAAAGATTCGAAAGATACCTGTGCCAGTACCTTCTTCGATAGTCCAGCATTGCTAACTTTTGTTTGAACGCAGTGGAAGAATCCATTGTGCAGTCTTTATAATACATGACTCCTGCATAGCACGATGATGTAACAACTGATTAAAAGGTTAGTCCAAAATTGCAGGGAAACCAAGAGCGGATGGAGTCGAATTCAGAGACTCACTTGGCGCATCTCATACAGCATACTTGACTAAGGATCCTAGAAGTGAAGTCATTTTAGCAGCTGGTGCAATCGGAAGCCCCCAGCTGATGATGTTAAGCGGGGTTGGGCCAGCTGAACAACTCAGGAGTAAAGGGATCGACATAGTTCTGGACCAACCCATGGTCGGGCAAGGAATGGCTGATAATCCAATGAACGCACTCATCATCCCTTCACCTAATCCCATTGAGATTTCTCTCATTCAACCTGTGGGAATAACCCCATTTGGAAGCTACATTGAATCAGCTAGCAGGTCCATTGACTTAACTTGGGCTCTTAAATTGCCAGAAGGAATCACAAACAAGGTCTGCTACAATTTTCTAACATAATAATTTTCATTCTCTCTGTTTGCAATGGCATTAAACAGTGCATCTAGTACATTCTGAATTGACAAAAAATCCACAACAATTTGTTAACAATAGAGAACATAAACAACAACATGCTCTCAACTAGCTGACATTCCTTTTCGAGGTTATATAAGTTTTTCTGTATTGCTAAGTCTGATGTGATACTTGTTGAATTAATACAGACTAAACAATATGGAGTGGACCCAAATGCGCTAACATCGACAGTAAAAGGTTTTGTTGATAGGATCCTGAGATCTCCCCTTCAAGCCGGAATAATACTAGAAAAGATTATGGGTCCTGTCTCATCAGGTCATCTTGAACTTTTAACCTTGGACGCAAAAGATAATCCGCTAGTCACTTTTAATTATTTCAAAGAACCAGAGGACTTGGAAAAGTGTGTCAAGGGAATGGAAATGGTTATTAAGGTGGCCAAATCCAGAGCTATGGCCAGGTATAGATATCCTCTTGTACCTGCACAAGCTCTTATCAACACCATGCTGGCCCTTCCAATAAACTTGAGGCCAAGACACCTTTTCTCAACTCTGTCTCTCGAACAGTATTGCAAGGACACGGTTATGAGCATTTGGCATTATCATGGAGGATGTCAAGTAGGTAAGGTTGTTGATTACGATTACAAAGTTGTTGACATCGACGCATTAAGGGTTGTTGACAGCTCGACATTTACTTTTGATTCTCCTGGAACGAATCCTCAAGCTACTGTTATGATGCTTGGAAGGTATATATATATATATATCACTGTTTAGAATTAGTTACCACAATAATACATGTGATGATAAATGGGGTTCCTTGGCTTATTTAATACAGGTACGTGGGACAGAGGATTCTGCAGGAGAGGGGCTCTCGTAAGAAAATATAGAAGATTCGTGCATTATATATGTTAAGGGTAAAATAGGGTACAACAATATATGCTCCATTGTATAATATGTTTGTTGGTGCTATAAGTTGTTTAAGGTTAGATTGTACAGTAAGAATAGTTAGAAATTAATGATTGCCCTCTTCATTGTTGCACAAGCTGTGCAAGATATCTGGTCTAATTATGTTAATCACAGCAGATCCAACACTGGAAACTAGAATGTTTTTCATTCCGAAAGTGCTAACACTAACTGCTAATCCAGAAAGGTCGATTTAAAATGTTTTTAACCAAATATGGTATCATTCATACTTTTACTGGAAATGAGCTTTCCAGATGAAGTGTGCGCAATATATATGAACATACAATAATAGGTAGAGATGGAATTTAATAAAATTAGAATCAGAGCTTTTCAAGAGGAATATTGTACATGCATCATTCATGTAAAGGATAAGAAAGAAGCCTTTTTAAGATGCAGTAGCCAGAAATTGAAAAAGTATTATATAAATAAAATGACATATATATAACTGTGAACCTGGCTAGCATATACCATTCCTTAATTGGTTTATTCCTCACCCCCTAGCTTTATGTCACCTTATATACAATGCAAGGAGTTACAGGCTTACAGCAATATACTACATCAGAACAATCACGAGTAACTTGCAATCAGGATCATACGCAAAACTGGCTCAAGTTAGCTAGATGAGCATAATTAAGCAAAGTGGAGCAGTCACCGGTCTACTCTCAGTTGGCATGTAATTATGGTACTAACTGTTGTTAAAGACATGCCAAAGGAGAGTTGCCCTGTGACTGCTTCAGCTTTCTATATCAAATATCTACCAGGGCGCACATATAATATCAACTGGTAAGCCAATTCTTTTAATTAAACTTTTTTTGTTTTCAAGTATTTTAACTTTTTACCTAGCCCGTATTAGTCAATCCTGATATTTGTTGGGCTTGTGACAAATATTTAAGTTAACTAATAAAATCAAGAAAGAAGCTTACCTTGTTAGTCTGTCCCTCCAGGGTAATGGCCCAACTTGCACGAGGCAGAATGAAAAATGGTTTCTTCACTTCTACACGATCAAGTTCTGCATAACTTTAAGAATGTCTTAATACATGGACACCACTAGAGAATACACAAAGAGATTTATATATGTATATATTATTAATCACTATTCACTATCATAAATGAAAAGTTCATCTTCGTTCAATCTTTTGCCCCTTCCAGGCTTCCACCGAAAATGTCAGTACTAGAAATGCCTACCTATGTACAAATTCCTAAGATTAAAACATGAAAAACTTATGTACATATGAATATACACAAATTACATTAATCTATTAATAGTAATTTAATATTTCCCTTTTACAGAACATACAAATATATTCTACAACGCTTGTATTGGACAACATAGCCAAAAATTTAACATCTTAATTAATTTTCAGTCCGGCAAAACCAATGATAGCTCGAGTTGGTTTGAAGCATCAATTTCATCACCTTCAACTCAAGCAACAACATCGACCTGACTACCATACAGGTGCATAAGCCTCAGCAACTAATTCTTCCTTCCGAGCTTTTAAGAGCAGAACAGTCTTGAAAATCAGTAGCCATGGCACCCCTGCACAGTGTCAAGTAAAGGACTCGTCTGGCATGCTTCATCAAGTGGTCGATCCATCCATTTATTTGATAAATCTTCAGTGTTGCCGTACAGCAGCACCTAAAGGTCCTATCACATTCAACCTAGTTGCACCAGATTATATCTCTCTCAATGTTACAAACATGTAAGCCCTTTGAGTTGTTCCACTATCAAACCCAAGAAGTCATCCCAAAGATTGGAGCATGGTGAAAATTTACCACTCCAACACCTAAAGATGTTTCTCCCGTTACTTTGAGAGAAGGGAGTTCATAAGATGTCTTATGTAGTTGACATATTCAGCTCCATGTCTTAAATTTGATGAAAGAGCCGATAAAGGAAATATGAACTTTTTATTGATAATATGATGATCCTCAAGGAACTTATGACTTGACTTTCAACCATTTCATAAGGGAAGGCAAAGGCAGTGGGTTATCAAGCAAAAATTTGGTCAGCTTTTAAAATATGAAAAATTCCAATACTGAAAAACAATAGCCTTTATTCAGTACTCGGGAACAAAAAGTCATACCACCATCATTTAGATCTCAAAATAAATATGATTTTTTTAATAAAAAAACTTACCATATTCAAATGTAGTGAGCCTTTCATAAAGTGGACTGAATGAAGCTGAACTTATAAATACTACAGAAATGTTTGAAAAATAAACAAGGTCTAAGAACAATAAAATTCCCTTAGGTCAGTGTCGTGTCAGATTCTATTGGTGCTGGCAATATAAAACGTATAGGAATTTAATCTTATTCCCAAAAAAATTACTATAAATGTATAAAACTGAGAAACATGTAATATAATGACTACCTGCTCAAGAATTACAAATTCTTAATAATTAATTGTTGATTTCTAAGCACCTCTTAGTCTAATGAAAGGACTTATAGGTAATAATCTCTTTCTAGTCCGATGATGAAACTTATGACTTGACTTTCAACCATTTCATAAGGAAAGGCAAAGGCAGTGGGCTATCGAGCAAAAATTTGACCCAGAATTCAATGAAAGAACGTGCATCAAAAACTTATACTTCACCATATTAGTATTTAAACAGATAAATATATATTGTAAAATCCAATACATAAATTAAGTTTTCTTTCAACTGTCAGTTTCAACCAAAAACTCCAAACTTGTTCCAGCCTATATTATATATATAGATACCAGTGCCTACTTAAACTAACCATATATTATCCTCGTCTTATACCACTCCTCTTATACCATGGCGGACGAGCAACAAAATCTCCATTGGAAGGATGAAATTTCTCACTGGGTGGGCAAAATATGCAACCATGGTTGAATCCTGCATCAAATTCATAGTCAATATAGTCAGTCAAGGTGAAGGTTCACAATCACATCAACAAAAACAAAGGGTTTAGAATTATTAGGTTCTGAGTTATATATATGAACATGTAATCAACAGACTTAGTTTTGTAAAATTCTATTATTGTATCCAACATAATACATAAACTAAGCATACATTCAACAAAATACAGTATGAGCTTTACCAGGATCATCACTGGGCTCAAATGTAGAACAGTAGGTGACATGGAATTTCCCTGAATCATCATCTTTATAGAATTCACCAAAGAAGTGTTTTGGAGAGACGTTGCAGTCAGTGTTCTTTGGTTTAGCAATGAAGTTGACATGACTCCATGATCGACCCCACTTGGATTCGGGGTGTTGTAATTCCGAACTAGTAAAATTCAGGACTTCTAAAACTTCAAACTCAGCATCCTAACAACCAACAAGTGTAAGATCAGAAATGTTGCTTGCAGCACATATGGTTAAAATGAATATGAAAGAGAGCAAATGGGAAACCTGTCTCTTCTTATAAAATTCCAAAGCCATCTTTGCATGTCTAAGTTTTATTCGCTTCATGATATCGAACAAGCTGTTTTCCTCAAAAATTATGTAAAAAATCATATTAAAAACTAAACAGAAGCTAGAAATAACTAAAAGATATATTTATCATTTAAATTTTAAGTTCTCTTGAGCACAATAGGATTTATTTATATGCTACAAGTCACTTTTCACACTGTTATCGATCAATTAATATTAACTAACAAGGAATTCATCTATAATCATGCCATAGTGTATGATTCCCGAACCCTAACAGTCAGTGAAGCAAAATTACTTATAAATTAGAAACTTTACTGAGAGATATGGCCGCGATCGACTCTCTTATGCTTGACTTTCTTGTGCTCAACTTGGTGATGCTCAGAGCCTCCTCGAGAGGCATCAGTTCCTCTTTGCTTCCTTTAATTGCAGAAGAAAACAAATTAGAAGCACATATATATATAATAAACCGGAAAACCAAAGCTAAACTTTATCAAATTAGTAACTAATAGCAATAGTCTAGAAAGTAGAAACAACTATCATCCCAAACGAGTAAGACTAGAAGTCGATGGAATGGAGGAGAGAGATGGGTGCTTGGTCTTTGCGATTTCAAAGTCGAAAGGTGGCTGCAATTTCTAATATACGATTTCTGTGCAACCATTCTTTTCCTGGTCTTCTCTTTTTTAATATGAGCCCTTCCTTATTTATGATTAGTTTCTATGGCTATGATTAGAATTAACAAAACCTCAGATTTCCTTTTCTAACTAAATTTTACTACAAAGATGCGATCTTAGAGCTCATTTGCACTTAAGTATACCATCAGCGCGCGGTAAATTCCCAAAACCCCACTAGAAGTCCTAAAATTGCGCCTACGCCCAAGTCACCAGCACACATAGGTGCGCGGCTGCGGCTGGCTGACAGCAACATGATTTGGGTGCCAGAGGCACTGACTCCTATGCCTCGCCTCATTTGTGCCTGAGAAGCACATCAACTATGGCTAGAAGTTGCAACAACAAGGTCAAATTGACGTGAATTCGTGTAAAAGACCACTCAGGACTATATTTAGTCTTATAAATTATACGTAAATTAATAATTTGACTCGTGTTATGAACAGTCCCGACATATCAAACGAAAGAAGTAAACAGAGACGTAGGGAGTATAAGATATCAACAAATAATAATCATTATTTTCAGTAATTAAACATTTTGTAACAACAGAACTCACCTAGAAAGGGCAGTTTTTTTCCCCTTACTGTCTTAGCCTCTTCTAGGGGCGAAGATTAGCCTCATCTGGGACCGAAGACGGTGAAGATTTGTTTTACAGATTTCCCTTAAAATCTCCCTTCACTATTCTTTCACCAGTCTCTCTATGGGACGAATTTATAACCTGCTTTTGTCTTTCCCCTTAATTGGGGGCAATGACCCTCTCATATCTATCACAATTGCCACCAATCTATGTTTGCCACACTTAATATTTAGGGTTCTCTGGACCTTCCAAAAAAATTCAAAATACGCAGTTTGTTTAAAAAAAAGGTTTGGGGTACCTAGAAAATGGAAGGAGCCTCGTTTAGGTATCGAAATAAATATGATTAGTTTTACAAAAAGAACTTACCATATGATCAATTTTATAATAAGAACTTACCATATTCGAATGTAGTGAGCATTTCATAAAGTGGACTGAATGTTGCTGAACTAATAAATACTACAAGAATGTTTGGAAAAAAACCAAGGTCTAAGAACAATAAAACTCCCTTATGACAGTGTCGTGTCAGATTCTATTGATGCTGGCAATATAAAACGTATAGGAATTTAATCTTATTCCGAACAAAATTACTATGAATGAATAAAAATGAGAAACATGTATAATGACTGCCTGCTCAAGAATTAAAAATTCTTAATAATTAATTGTTGATTCCTAAGCAGTAAGCACCTCTTAGTCTAATGAAAGAACTTATATATAGGTAACAATCTCTTTCTTAGTTCAATGATGGAACTTATGACTTGACTTTCAACCATTTCATAAGGAAAGGCAAAGGCCGTCGCTATCGAGCAAAAATTTGGTCTCACAACCCAGAATTCAATGAAAGTTCATGCATAAAAAATATATAATTCACCATATTAGTATTTAAACAGATAAATATATAGTGTAAAATCCAATACATAAATTAAGTTTTCTTTCAACTGTCGTAGTTTCAACCAAAAACTCCAACCTTGTTCCAGCCAATATTATATAGATACCAGTGCCCACTTAAACTAACCATATATTATCCTAGTTTTATACCACTCCTTTTATACCATGGCGGACGAGCAACAAAATCTCCATCGGAAGGATGAAATTTCTCACCCGGTGGGCAAAATATGCAACCATGGTTGAATCCTGCATCAATTGCATAGTCAATATAGTCAGTCAAGGTGAAAGTTCACAATCACATCAACAAAAACAAAGGATTCAGAATCATAAGGTTCTGAGTTAATATATATATATATATATATAGAGAGAGAGAGAGAGAGGGAGAGAGAGAGAGTTAAGTTCTATCGAGTACACAAAAACATTGGAGTATTGGAGTACGAGTCATAATTTTTTAGTTTAATCAAAAATAATATCTTTGATTATTCAAATTTAAATATAATTTATCATTTATAAGTTGTTTTAAACGTTACATATACATACATACATACATACATATATATATATATATATATATATAATCAACGGACTTAGTTTTGTAAAATTTTATATGTATCCAACATAATACATAAAACTAAGCAAAACACATTCAACAAAATATAAACTAGGCAAAACACATTCAAAAAACTATAGTATGAGCTTTACCAGGATCATCACTGGGCTCAAATGTAGAACAGTAGGTGACATTGAATTTCCTTGAATCATCATCTATAAAGAATTCACCAAAGAAGTGTTTTGGAGAGACGTTGCAGTCAGTGTTCTTTGGTTTAGCAATGAAGTTGACATGACTCCATGATTGACACCACTTATTAGATTCGGGGTGTAGTAATTCCGAACTAGTAAAATTTAGGACTTCTAAAACTTCAAACTCAGCATCCTAACAACCAACAAGTGTAAAATTAGAAATGTTGCTTGCAGCACACATGGTTAAAATGAATATGAAAGAGAGAAATGGGAAACCTGTCTCTTCTCATAAAATTCCAAAGCCATCTTTGCATGTCCAAGTTTTATTCGCTTCACGATATCAAACAAGCTGTTTTCCTCAAAAATTATGTAAAAATCATATTAATAACTAAACAGAAGCTAGCAATAACTAAAAGATATATTTATCATTCAAATTTTAAGTTCTCCTGAGCACAATAGGATCTATTTATATGCTACAAGTCATTTTTCACACTGTTATCGATCAATTAATATTAACTAACAAGGGATTCATCTATAATCATGCCATAGTTTATGATTCCGAACCCTCACAGTCAGTGAAGCAAAATTAATTATAAATTAGCAACTTTACTGAGAGATATCGCCGGGATCAACTCTCTTATGCTTGACTTTCTTGTGCTGAACTTGGTGATGCTCAGAGCCTCCTCGAGAGGCATCAGTTCCTCTTTGCTTCCTTTAATTGCAGAAGGAAACAAATTAGAAGCACATATATAATAACCCGGAAAACCAAAGCTAAACTTTATCGAATTAGTAACTAATAGCAATAGTCTAGAAAGTAGAAACTACCATCCCAAATGAGTAAGACTAGAAGTCGATGGAACGGAGGAGAGAAATGGGTGGTTGGTCTTTGCTATTTCAAAGTCGAAAGGTGGCTGCAATTTCTAATATACGATTTCTGTACAACCATTCTTTTCCTGGTCTTCTCTTTTTTAATATGAGCCCTTCCTTATCTATAATTATTTTCTATGGCTATGATTAGAATTAACAAAACCTCAGATTTCCTTTTCTAACTAGATTTACTACAAAGATGCGATCTTAGAGCTCATTTGCACTTAAGTATACCATCAGCGCAAGTTAAATTCCCAAAACCCCACCTAGAAGTCAAACCAGCACACAAAGGTGCGCGGCTGGCTGACAGCACCATGATTTGGGTGCCAGAGACGCTGACTCCTATGCCTCGCCTCATTTACGCCTGAGGAGCACATCAAGACTCTGACTCCTATGCCTCACCTCATTTGCACCTGAGGAGCACCTCAACTACGGCTAGAAATTGTAATAACAAGGCCTAATTGACGTGAAATCAGGTAAAAGTTTAACAATGTTATGTGTAAATATTATTAACTAATCAAGTTTTCTCTGTAATTAGACAGGGGTATTCAATTCGCTAAATAACAATAAGGTGAAGCAATTAGTCATAAATAATAAACTTTACCAAAAGAAAGACTCCTCGTTGACTCACTTACACTTGACTTATGATAAAAATTAAATATTCAAAACTTTCGAGAAGAAAGCACTAAAAAGAAGCAATTAACCATAAATTAAACAATAATACCTAGACGCACACTCTTTCTTGACTCTCTTGTGCTTGACTTGGCGATGCTGGGAGTCATCATTACATCTTTGCAACCTTTGGTTGCAGAACAAAAAAAGGAAATAAAAACAAGCACAAAATTAAGAAAACACAGCAAAAAACATCAAATGCTACAAGAGAGAGTGATGCCTAAAGGGTGGCAGACAACAACAAAGAGGTCTAGTTGACATGAATTAAGAAAAAAGTTTCACGATGCTATCAATCAATGAATATTACTAAGTTAGTCACATTTACTTAATCTGTAATCAGGCCCGGCGGCCATTGGATTTGATTATCCAAAAAAATAAAATAAGCTGAAGCAATCAAGTTTTCTTCTGTAGTTAGACAGGGGTATTCAATTCACTAAATAACAATAAGGTGAAGCAATTAGTTATAAATACTGTAATAAAGTTTACCAGAAGAAAGACTCCTTGTTCACTCTCTTGCACTTGACTTGTGATAAAAATTAAATATTGAAAACTTTTCAGAAGAAAGCAATAAAAAGAAGCAATTAATTATAAATTAAAAAAATTACCTAGAGGCACACTCTTTCTTGACTCTCTTGTGCTTGACTTGGCGATGCTGGGAGTCATCATTACATCTTTGCAACCTTTAATTGCAGAACAACAAAAGGAAATTAAAAAAAAAAGCACAAAATTATGAGGACTATATAATAAAGCAAAAGCTTTTCAGAACACAGCAACAAACATCAAATGCTTCGAGAGGGAGGTGATGCCTAAAGTGTGACATACAACAACAAAGAGGTCTAATTGACATGAATTAAGAAAAAAGTTTCACAATGCTATCAATCAATGAATATTATTAAGGTAGTCACAATTACTTAATCTGTAATCAGGCCGGGCGGCCATTGGATTTAATTAACATATAATACACTTTACCAAGAGGAAGACTCCTCCTCGACTCTAAGGCGCTTGAGCTCGAAGCCTCCAGCCATATCATCTTCAGTTCCTTTTTGCAACCTTCAATTGAAGAACAAACAAAACAACTGATGAAAACATCATATAGAAGTAAATTAAAAGGTCTCAAGATCAAAGTTGTTAGTAGCATAATCATAATCAGGTATATACAATACAGTAATAAAAACACATGAACAAGCTGAAATTTCACTTCTTTTTCTTCTCATTATCGACTTTCTTAAGCTTCTTCATTCGGAGACACTTGTCGGGTCTTCCTGAGAGCACCGGGTGATTGTGATTATTTGTTTGTGTTGAGTGAGACGAACTAAACCGGAATAAGTAGCATTGGCTATTAGGGCAAACCAGAACTATCCAACAATTCAAATTTAGGATATATTATTCTAAATTTTATTTTATTAGGGATCTAAAAAATATCCAAATGTAGATTAGTATGTACATATCCAAACATTTGTTTTATAATAAAATAATCATTTTTTGTACTTCTTATTTCTCAAATTTAAAATTAATATGTGACTATATTTGATTAATAATAATCTATAAATCTATAATTATTAATTAATAAACTTTTTTCCTGAAAATAAAATTTATAATAATAGCAAAAAGATTCATTAAATTTTTTTTTCCTTTTCCACTAACTAGTCATGTAAACTCTGGTTTGTTTAGTTTAGTTCTAGAAAAATAATTATTGTTATATATTAGGTGGATGACTCCTAGCTTTCTAGCTTCCTTCACTCTTATACATATAGCTTTTGAGTTATCCCCATTATTGTATACACTCTTTGGCCTTTCACTTACTTGTAACTCACAATCTATGGCCCTATATAAACCTTGTAATATGTGGTTGGATGAATGTACAAAAGTGTGATGATCTCTCTCTCTAATATGTAGCTCTTCTCTTCTTAAGTTTTATCTCTATATATATTATCTATAACACGTTATCAGCACGAAGGCACAAAGAAGGAACGCAAGAAAAAGATGCCACGGTGAAGAGAATAAGTTTTCCTTATATAGCCGCAGGAGTCTAGGATATATCAAAATACAATCACCTGATCTCTATTCAACTTGAGGTACACAATTCTTTTACTGACCAACAAACTTATGTGACTACATTTACGCATTAATCTTTATACTTTTAATCTAGGTTGATTCTTTTCATCTAGTATAATTATAATCATGAGTTTGTACTAGGTCAGGACTTGAGTTTGGTTGTATTCTCACATGCATGCTATTATGAAATATCATATATATTTTAATTGTTATAATCTGATTAGTATTTTAGGAGTACTCATATTTTAATTGTTATTGTTTCTTGTTTCTGGAGGTGGATAGAGTATCAGTAAAGAATGAGGATGTAGTATAAAATGGTTTCTCATAGTTTAGATCATCGCTACTAACCAAAATGCATATCCGCTATCTTTTACAGTTTTGTGGTTTTCATTAATATAAATCTAGGAAACACTATTAAGATAATATAAATCTTACTATTTGTTTTGGTATTAGTTGTCGAGTTGAAGAGATTATGCACTAAGGAGACATAGTTGCTAAACGAATAGTATGCCCTGCTAGTTGACAAGTCTGTATATCTCCATGCTAGAATTTATATTTACGTGTTTTATGTTTATAAGAAATGGCAATTCCTCATTTAAAAAAAATGATGATTAAATGCATGTCTAAATTATTAATTTGTAATAGATTAATATGTATATTCTTGTCTCGAACTTTTCTGACTCAAATATATAAATTATGTTTACTTGGTAATATATATTTCTTTAGTGACATGTTTAATCTTTTTATATCATGCATATAAATTTTGGTATATTTTTAACAAATACTAAATCAAGGTGTATTTAAATTCTTATTCTCATGTCTTCATGCATAATATACTTTATACGTAGCTTTTGCCATGTGATAGATTTTATCAATATGCCTATTTATTTAGTTAACCTTAAACATTCATATAGTTGTCAAAATTTTCATATAGTGCGTGTATGAATGTGTTTTCTTGATTTTATGTGTTTGTGAATTAATATTTATGTTAATTATATTTTTGTAGTAAGAAAAATGTCAAATCTCACGAAACTTGAATTCAACGCACTTGATATCACCGGCAATAATTATTTAACGTGGATTCTTGATGCCGAAATCCACCTTAATGCTATGGGTCTTGGAGACACCATAAAGGAAGGAAATGTGAAAACTGAGCAAGAAAAGGCAAAAGCCATGATATTCCTTCGACATCACCTTCATGAAGGCTTGAAAACTGAATACTTAACTGTTAAGGATCCGTTAAACCTTTGGACGGATCTCAAAGAGAGATATGATCATCAAAAAACTGTGATACTCCCTAAGGCTCGCTATGATTGGCTACACTTGCGCTTGCAAGATTATAAAAGTGTAAGCGAGTACAATTCAGCGATGTTCAAAATCACTTCTCAGCTGAAATTATGCGGTGAAAATGTAACCGATAAAGATATGTTGGAAAAGACTTATTCCACTTTTCATGCCAACAATATGCTCCTGCAGCAGCAATATCGTGAACGGGGGTTCACGAAATATTCTGAACTTATTTCTGTCTTGCTTCTTGCTGAGCAAAATAATGAACTTTTGATGAAAAATCATCAAGCTCGTCCAACTGGTTCAACACCATTCCCTGAAGTGAATGCTGTTACTAATAATGATTTTGGACGTGGACGAGGACGAGGACGTGGTTTTGGACGAGGTCGTGGACATGCCCGTGGACGTGGTTTTGGGCATGGTCGAGGTCATAAATATCGAAATTTCTCAAATTTTAAAAAGAAACCTCACCACCAGAAGTGGACAAAGAATGAGGAAAAGCCTAAGGGAAATATGATGGGTCAAAGGGTTGAAAGCATTTGTCATCGTTGTGGAATGAAAGGGCACTGGAGTAAAACATGTCGTACCTCCAAACACCTTGTTGATCTCTACCAAGCTTCTTTAAAAGGTGTTGAGACTAATTTTACTGAGCAACATGATCCTCTAGGTCTATCCCAGCTTGAAACTCACCTTGGTGGAGATAATCAAATTGACCCACTCAACTTTACTCACATGGAAGTGTCTGATTTCTTTGAAGATGGCAATATGGAGGTGGCCAAATTTGGTGGTGGTGATGCCAATTAAATAAAAGGCTTTGCTTTATTTTATTAAATGTTTATGTGTTTACGGATGAACTATAAAGTTTCTTTTGTTTGGGTTTTTAATATGTTGCTTAATTTCAAATCTATGGAATGTCATGAGATGTTTTATCTCTAATTTTGCTTCATTTTTGTGTGAAGAACATGGCCAGCAGCCTCTCATCATATGTCATAGAAGATGAGGAATCACTTTGCTTAGCAGATAGTGCAACAACACACACAATTCTAAAAAATGAAAAATATTTTTTGCATCTAAAGTTAGCTAAAGCTACTGTGAACACCATATCTGGTGCATCAAATCTTATTGATGGCTCCGGAAGAGCAAATATAGTGTTACCTAATGGAACACGACTCACTATTGATGATGCAATGCTTTCCACCAAATCAAAAAGAAATCTTTTGAGTTTCAAAGATATACGTAAAAATGATTTTCACATAGAGACAACAAATGCAAATGATGAAGAATTTTTATATATCACATCGGTTGTCTCAGGGGTGAAGCAGTTACTTGAAAAGCTCCCCTCATATAAATCTGGATTATATTACACCTTCATAAATCCAGTTGAATCATATATGGTGGTGAACAAAAAATTAGAGGACCCAACTAATTTTATGATGTGGCATGATCGTTTAGGTCATCCGGGTTCAACAATGATGCGAAGAATTATAGAAAACTCAAATGGACATCCTCTCAAGAACAAAATTGTTCCTTTATCTAAAGATGTCCCCTGTATTGCTTGTTTTCAAGGAAAATTGATAACTAGACCATCTCCTGTGAAAGTTTCAATTGAATGCCCAAATTTTTTGGAGCGAATACAAGGAGATATATGTGGACCAATTACCCCATCTAGTGGGCCATTTCAGTACTTTATGGTACTCATTGATGCATCAACACGATGGTCGCATGTTAGTTTATTGTCCACTCGTAATGTTGCTTTTGCACGACTCCTTGCTCAAATAATTCGGTTAAGAGCACAATTCCCTGATCATAATATAAAGAAAATAAGATTGGACAATGCAGGGGAATTTACATCCGAATCTTTTAATGATTATTGTACGTCAATTGGGATTGAAGTGGAACATTCTGTTGCCCACGTACACACTCAAAATGGTCTCGCTGAATCTTTCATCAAAAGGCTACAACTGATTGCAAGACCTTTACTTATGAAAACGAATTTACCAAATACTACTTGGGGACATGCGATTTTACATGCGGCTTCTTTAGTTCGGTTACGACCGACCTCTTATCATCAATATTCCCCTATGCAACTTGTAAATGGTAGAGAACCGAATATCTCTCATTTAAGAGTTTTTGGGTGTGCAGTTTATGTTCCGATATCCCCTCCCCAACGAACAAAAATGGGACCCCAAAGAAGATTAGGGGTATATGTTGGGTTTGACTCTCCCTCAATTATTAAATATTTGGAGCCCGTGACTGGTGATTTATTCAAGGCAAGGTTTGCCGATTGTCAATTTGATGAGACAGTTTTTCCTGCATTAGGGGGAGATAAGGTTAAATCTGAAAAAGAAAAGCAAGAAATTTTATGGAATGCAGCATCCCTGTCTCATTTTGATCCTCGTACAAATCAATGTGAACTTGAAGTTCAAAAGATTATCCACCTACAAGAAGTCGCAAATAGATTGTCTGATGCATTTACTGATGTCAAGAATGTGACAAAGTCACATATACCAGCTGTTAATGTTCCTTGTAAAATTAAACTTCCTCAAGAAGATAATAAAATCATGCTAGCAAATGAGTCTAAAGCACGCCAGAAGCGTGGTAGACCTATTGGATCCAAGGATAAAACTCCAAGAAAAACAAGGAAACTTGATAAGGAAGTTGGTACATCAAATGACATCATAGAATTGATCACTGAAGACGTCTTCTAAGGATGATCAAACACCTGAAATTGTTGACAATGAAGAGATCTCGATAAATTATGTCATTTCAGGAAAGAGGTGGAACAGAAAAGAAATTGTCATGGATGATATATTTGCATATGCAGCTGCACTTGACATTTCTGAGGAAATCGAGGATCATGAGCCCAGATCGATCTATGAATGTAAAAAAAAAGAAATGATTGGCCAAAATGGAAAGAAGCTATTGAAGCAGAACTGAAATCACTTGAAAAACGCCAAGTTTTTGGACCTATTGTCCAAACACCTGCAGGTATAAAACCCGTCGGATATAGATGGGTATTTGTGCGTAAAAGAAATGAGAAAAATGAAATTGTGAGATACAAGGCACGCCTTGTTGCTCAAGGCTTCTCACAAAGACCGGGAATTGATTATGAAGAAACTTATTCCCCGGTAATGGATGCAACAACATTCAGATTTTTAATAAGTTTATCAATTCTAGAAGGGCTCCGAATGAATTTAATGGATGTTGTAACTGCCTACTTATATGGGTCACTCGATACTGACATTTACATGAAAATCCCTGATGGATTAAAAATGCCTGAAGCATATAGTTCAAAACCCCGAGAGATTTACTCAATTAAATTACAGAGATCATTATACGAATTGAAACAGTCGGGTCGTATGTGGTACAAACGTCTCAGTGAATATCTTTTGAAAAATGGATATACTAATAATGTAATATGTCCATGTGTTTTTATTAAAAGGACAAATTTGGGGTTTACTATCATTGCAGTATATGTTGATGATTTAAACATCATTGGAACCCCAGATGAACTTCATGAGACGATTGAATATTTGAAAAAAGAGTTTGAAATGAAGGACTTGGGTAAAACAAAACTTTGCCTTGGTTTTCAAGTTGAACATTTATCTAAAGGAATCTTTGTCCACCAGTCTTCATATATTGAAAAAATTCTTAAACGATTTATTATGGATAAGGCATATCCTGTGAGTACACCCATGATTGTAAGATCATTAGAAAAGAATAAAGATCCATTCCGCCCAAGAGAAAAAGGAGAAGAACTTCTTGGTCCTGAAGTACCATATCTTAGTGCTATTGGTGCACTAATGTATCTTGCCAATTGTACACGTCCTGATATTTCATTTTCTGTTAATCTTTTGGCAAGACATAGTTCTGCTCCAACTCGAAGACATTGGACTGGTGTGAAACAAATATTTAGATATCTTCGAGGAACAATGGATATGGGTTTATTTTATTCTAAAGACTCAAGAGTGGAATTAGTTGGTTATGCAGATGCAGGATATCGGTCTGATCCACACAAAGGAAGATCACAAACATGTTATATATTCACATACGGCGAGACGGCAATATCTTGGCGATCTACAAAACAGACTCTTGCAGCAACTTCTTCAAATCATGCCGAGTTGTTGGCACTTCATGAAACAAGTCGAGAGTGTGTATGGTTAAGGTCTCTAATCCATCATATTCGAGAATCATGTGGTCTTTCAGTTAACAAAGGAACTCCTACCGTCATTTTCGAAGATAATGAAGCATGTATCACTCAGACCAAGGAAGGCTACATTAAAGGCGATCGGACAAAGCACATTGACCCAAAATTCTTCTTCACTCACGAACTTCAGCAGAGGGGAGATATTAATGTTTGTCAAATTCGCTCATGTGAAAATCCAGCAGACTTGTTTACAAAAGCACTTCCAACATCTTCTTTCGAGAAGTTAGTGCACAAGATTGGGATGCGCAGATTCCGGGATATATGTTAATATTTGTATTAATGTTGAAATGAGGGGGAGTCATGATATTTTATTCATGCGACACATGTACTCTTTTTCCTTCACTAGGGTTTTTCCCACTGGGTTTTTCCTAGTAAGGTTTTAATGAGGCATGTTGTTGATACGAGTCATCCAAGGGGGAGTGTTATATATTAGGTGGATGACTCCTAGCTTTCTAGCTTCCTTCACTCTTATACATATAGCTTTTGAGTTATCCCCATTATTGTATACACCCTTTGGCCTTTCACTTACTTGTAACTCACAATCTATGGCCCTATATAAACCTTGTAATATGTGGTTGGATGAATGTACAAAAGTGTGATGATCTCTCTCTCTAATATGTAGCTCTTCTCTTCTTAAGTTTTATCTCTATATATATTATCTATAACAATTATCAAGTTCTAACAAGCCTATTTTTGTTTATTTAATTTGGCCCGGCTGTTCATTTTATTTGAGCTTGCTTATTTGGGCCAACTGTTCATGTTTGGTCTTTTTGTATGCTTTTGTTTCTCAACTGATGATGCAAGAGTAAAATTCGCCAAATCCGTAGGATATTTTAATTTGATGTTAATGATTATATTTTAAAAATAATATATTTTTATTATTATTAAATATTATAGATATAATATATCGTCTTATTAATCTATACTATATTATAATAAGCGTATAATTCGTATTCGTACAAAATTTTGGTTTGGTCATGTTGGTTTGGTGATTCACTTTATAACTAAAATTCTAGGTCCCACCCACGAACATGTGTACTTTTTCTTGTCTAACTACTGACCACCCAAAGCCACAGCAAGATATGTGGGGAGTAGATTACAATCAAACCACCGTCGAAGATCGAAGCGCACACAGCGAGTCGGTGGTTTAGTCACCGAGTCACGGCGAGTTGCTGTTGTTCGAGTAGCAGTTTGTTTTATTGGTTTTGTTTGTTTTGATTTCGCACCGAGTCTGTTTCGAGTTCATCGTCTTCACCGAGTCAATTTACTGAGTCGCGCGTCTGAGTCAATAGCATCGAGTCTCTGTTCTTTTTTGTTGTTGGATGAGTTTTGTTTTGTATGATTTTGTTTCCTCTGTTTTCGGTTGCAATTTGGTACAGTCCTATTGTGTTTTTGTGTTTTAAGAGTCCTGATGATCCTTTGCGAGTTCATGCTCCTCACTGAGTCAGTTTTGAGTCGAGTCCTTGAGTTTTGTTCACAGCTGAGTGTTATATTTAGATGATTGTAATGGTTGGGCGTTAATTGTGCCTCTTAATTGAGGGCGTTTTTTTGTGTCTCGTAATTGAGGGCGTAAATTATGCCTCGTAATTGAGGACGTTAATTGTGCCTTATTTGAGGGCGTTAATTGTGTCTTAATTAAGGGCGTTAATATTTTATTAATTGTGCCTTAATTAAGAGTTTAATTGTCTCAATTATGAGTTATCATAATTGTGTGAATATTTTGATCAGCACATGCATATATATTTGATTTTATTAACAATTAATTATTAGATATATTTTTTATTTTTATAACATATATATAATCTGATATATATATATCGACTTATATTTTTCTTGTTTCCGTTGTTTTATTTTCAGGATTCTTGGAAGAAGACGGGTTTTTCTTTTCGGACATTAAAGTTTTATTGTCTAAATTTCCCCGGTCATCTTGCATGTCCGACGGTTAGATAATAAGCTTTCTTGAATGAAAGAATTATCACGGAGAATTGCCGAATCTTATTTGTTAGATTTATTCTCATTTTCAAAAAAAAAAAAAAAAAATTCTGCTACACATAGAGTCATAGTCTTACATTTATCATAGTCTCACATCTCTAAACAGTTTGATATACTAAAAAGTGTGCTACACGTAGAGTTCTCATAGTCTTACATCTCTGAACAGTTTGATATACTCCAAGATAAAAACCCCACCATTATTCTTTTAAATATAATTTATAATTATCATTAATATATATTATTATTATATAATAATTATTAATAGATGCATAACTTATAAATACATTTGTTCTAATGTCTTCTACTCCAGTGGAGCATATACATAATCAATTTAGCCAATCAATATAGCCAACCATTATACATATTCCCCTTAAGGATGCTCTTAATAAGATTTCAATTCATTAATACTAAAACACTAATAAAATGATTTTAAAATTTAAATTATATATAATAAATTTAAAATTATATAGCGGCACGTGCTTTGCACGGGTTTAAGGCTAGTGTAATTAAAAAAGACACATAAATAATTTTCATATAATAATCTTCTGAAAGTTATGTAAATCTGGCCCGACCTTAAATTATATTTCTGTCACCACATTATTAGTTAACAGTGATCGAGTCTCTTGGGTCTCATGGCCTTCTCTTTCCTTTCCTTTTATCTTTTGGGACATAGACTTTACTCTAGTTTGATATGATATCTCAAGTCTTTCTTTTATCAAAAGACATGATATTATCAATTTTTTATATGATAATTTATTTTACTATTCTATCATTTGTAATATATTGTAAATATTTGAATCTGTGATAGAAATAGTGTCCAAATATATGATATATACGGCTAACAAATTATATGATCAAATACAAACAAGAGATCCGAGTTTTATATGACATCACCCACCCCTAATGTTATCTTCCACCGTCGTTTTTCTGGAATTTACTCCCGATCTCACTCAATTCATTTCGGATCCTCTAAAGTCTCACCAAGACTCCGTACTCCGTAATGATCAAAGAGGTGCTCTAGGCAAGTTATAAAACCAATACTTGACTCCACTCTGTTCCACTAAATCCCTGTGCTCTAGGCAAGTTATAAAACCAATACTTGACTCCACTCTGTTCCACTAAATCCCTCCACGCTCAGTGTGCCCCATCTAGGTTTTCTCAATTTAATTTTCCTCAAGTTACCTCTTTTCCCTTTTTGCACTTCCAGGTAAATGTTTTTAGAAAATATAGTATAAAAAAGTAAATTAAAAATTTAAATAAAATAACACAAAAATTAGGTAATGATATGATAACACCTTAGACAAGAAGCAACAGATTGCAAGATGCAAGATTGAAGATGTTTGAATAGTTTAAATCGTCCAATAGAACAATAATCAATCAATCAACCACCTTTGGTAAAGCGATGCCAATAATTAGATTTTCGAGAGAAAAAAACTGTTGAATTATCAAGTGTATAATCTTTGAATAACATCAATTCATGGATGCTAAAGCTTACAAATGATAGAAAGAAATAATTATCATAGTCAGAGTTTTAAGAAATTTAATGATTACAGCGGTTTGCTTTTGGAAGGTAATTCACACTTAATGGCGGGTGGAAACCAGAGCGATGGAGGCAAAAAGAGAAGGCTAGAGGCGTGCTAAGTTAATGTGATAAAATAAAATTGGGTGTGTTGGATTGATTTACTTTTCTAATATTTCTTATGTATCAATTTTTAATCTATTCTATCTAAAACTTCTTATACCTCTCAATTGCTTTGTTTTTAATTATTAATAATTTAATTTCTATCGATCAATTTTAATATTTTTACCCGGCCTGATAAAAAAAATATACTATAATTATATAAATTAAAAATTTTGGGCTCTTTCTAATTATGGGCCCTAGACCGTTGCCTTTCCAGACTACCCTCAGAACCGGGCCTGGATATTATCCAAGCCCATATTTCAACCCTTGGACCCATTTGGTTAAAAGAATAATCTTGCTAATTTTAGGTGGTTAACAACCGTTGGATGATAAACTTCAGAAGATATGGACCATGAGATATGATCTCTTGCTTATAAATAATGCACGATGTTTACCTTAGGTTTTCATACCCAACTCCGCCGCTTATTAGTTCATCACTCTCTCCCAATTCATAAACGCCCTTCAAAATATTTTCTTTTTCCGACTAAAACTATAATTTTCCGATTACTTCTGTCTATAGTCTACCATCTAGGTATAATGATTTGATAAAACACATGTTATGTTTTTATGAAATCGCGATTTTAAAATGATTTGTCGACCCACTTACCTAAATTTTGTAATATTTTCCGAAATTTGTACAAGTTTTGAAGGTCTTAATATCGTCGTGACTTTTCTCTCGATTCCAATTGATAAGGTAAGTTTCCAAAATCAATTTCATTTTTCTCTCATATTGCATATGTCAATTTATGAAAATTTGTTTTTTGTTACGTAAAAAAATTGTTCTAAAAATTAATTAGCGTGTATTATTATTCTAATATTTTTTATTTCAATAATTGTAGTAAATGATGAAGAAAATGCTCCAGATCTCTTTCAACATCACCCACAGGTAATATATCTTTTAATCTTATTAAAATTTTGTAATAGTTGAATTATGTATCGTAAATATGCAAAATTGTCTGGCTGGATTGAAATTGTTGTGTATATAACAAGAATTTGTTTGTACGTGATATACTACTTAAACGGAATCCTTGTTATTATAAGTAGGACATTAGTCAAGAATTCGGAAAAGATCGAGACATATACATCAAGCTTGAAAGATCGAGAAAGAAAAATGTATCCAGGAATGCTCTCGGCAACTTCAGGCCTTTTTCAACTATAGTGACATAAACCCTCCATATTAGGCACATGAGTACCAGATTCCAAACCCAGGTTTCTCCTTTCATGGGCCTCAAGTGACCTAAAATCCACCATTGTATGGTCAAGGTCCTGCATCAATTATTTTGTGGGTCATCAATAGGCCTAACCTCAACAAGTGTATATTTCACATGTTTGCACCGTTCAAGAATCTTTAATTCAAATTCTTATACTTAGCTATTTTTTTAAAAAAAGAGTTAATTATTTGAATAATGTTTGATTAGTTTTAAAAAAAATATAGATGGTTTCTCTTCATTGTCTACTCTTTATAAAATGTTTGGTTCATAAAATCGCTTCATGTGATAATTCAAATCAGAGTTGCTGAGACTACAAGAAACATCCAATGATGCATTTGGATCATTAATAGTTTCTGCAGCTGGTGACATGCCATCAATGAATGTAGTGATGAATGGGAGAGACCCTTCGTGTGTAGCCGGATTGCTCCCTCGCACAATTCAAGGAATCAAACAATTAAACATAAAAGGCTGGACTATAGATCATGATGTATAAAATTTTTAAAAGTGAATAATTTTATTTTTGTTTTTATGATATGATAATCTACACAGAGTTTTTGTTATTAGATTTTGTATAACAAGAGTTTCTCAAAAATTAATGATTAATATATTGTATATGATGATGTATGGAACTTTTAGTGTGAATAATTCTTTTTTTACTTTTATAGTATGATAAATATTTCATTGTTTTATCCTTGTAAAGTTGAATTATTTGTTAATTATGTGAAGCATCAGTGCAAGGCATAAGAAAAAGAGACTTGATTAAGTAATCTATATAATACAACAACCTTGAGTAATTTAATTCAAAGTGACCATACTACCTTTTGCTCAAAATTCATTTTTTTTATATAAAGGTCATTATTGACTTTTACACTAACGTATTTATTAGACATTAATGTTTTTTTAAGGAATTAGACATTAATGTCTAATCATTAATATACATTAAATTATTTCATATTTAAAACTCCAATACATATATGTTATAAATATCCCGTGTTTCAAAAGGTGGGAATTCGGAAATCGATGATTAATCAAAATAATAGGATCATTATTCTGAATTAGTTTTATTTTATATATGTAAAAATAATAAATATATATAATTATTCTTAGAATTTTAAATTATCCCCCACAAATTTTGTAAATTCCAATGTTCGACATGATTTTCAACCAATTAATCCAATTTTTGTCCAATTAGCCATCGATTTTAACCGAATTTTGTCAAGTTCTATTATATATCTAATACAACAATAATGAGTAATTTAATTCAAAAAGACTAATATGCCCTTACTTAGTATAAATATTAACATGATCATTATTTGAAAATAATTTCATATTATATATAATAATATATATATCTAATCATTTTTAAAATTTTAAATTTGCCCCACAAATTTTGTAAAATTTAATATTCAACCTGATTTTCGTCTAATTGATCAAGTTTTGACCAAATAATCATCGATATAACCGAATTTTACCAAATCGGATTAAAAATCCTTCTGATTATCGATTAATTAGTCAACTAACCGATTTTTAGAATATTTAATTATTATTTTTAAAAAATTATATATGTACATATTAGAATAATTATAAATATAATATATAACTATATGACAAGAATTCTGATTCGGCAAAAATCTCATTTCTTATATCAAATTTTCAATAATTTTAGTTGGGTGGTAATTTAATTATATAATAAAATTTTAAATAGTGTATATTTTTGGGTTTATATTTTAATAAATATCATAGTGAGGATATGTGTACATATAGATATCAATATAATATGACTTTAAATATAAATAAATGTACAATATAAATAATCTCAATTTAAAAAGATGAACATATACCAAAAAATAATTTAAAACAGCCGCGCTTTGCCCGGTTAGTATTATAATATCCTGACACTGGCCGTACGTGTAGGATGATGTTTCTTAGTGTGGGCTATTTTGCTGAGTTGGGCTAATGTTTATGTTTTTATCTTTTTGTAAGTGTTGTGTTGGCCCATGTCAGTTGCTTTTCCTCAGCCCAGCTTGGTATATATTTCTCTCAGCACATCTTTTTGGAATATATCTCTTTGTTTTAAAGATTGATTTACGCATTTTTTTTAAATCAAGCAATATAGTCCGTGCTCAGCACACGGTACTTATTAATTAGTTAACATTTTGAATTACTAATTTAATTTATTGTATGCAATAACAAAAGAAGTTATTTTACAGACGAGTTTAATATAAAATAAATTATTGAAAAGAAAAATCTTTGTATGACGATCTTAACAAATCGTAACTTATAAAAAGTTGTTTATAACTTGATTCACTGCATTTCTCTTATCAAGCAGTGGTTTAAGCTTTCCATTACACTAAAAGGCTAAATTAGCCATTTATGCGAATCAATTGTATACGTTTCTTTTTCACTGCACGACACGTTTTTTAAGGTTTTTATAAAACATAGACCTACAACTTATTTTTAAAATTTTATTTTTTTTATAAAAATAAGGGTGTTTGGATGATTGGTGGGAATGGGAATGAGAATGAGGGGTATGGGAAATGGTAACCCAAGGGGTGTGGAGGTATTGATTTACCCTTCAAAAGGGAATGAGGTTCCCATTCCAAGCAAAAATTTTACTAATCCAAACACAATGTATGTGTATTAGGTTCCGATTCCCGTTAACCGGGCTCATTAACCATCAACCAAACGCCCCCATAAATGTTATACTTTTATATAAAAAAATGAAAATCTTAAAAATAATTTACAGAACTATACTATATTGAAGCATTAAAGTCCGTGCCGCGCGCCCCGTCCCCCAATGTATACTATTGACTGGGACGGAGGGAGTAGTTATTAGTGGATTGAGTTAAATGTTTTGACTAGTTAATAGAAATAGATGTTTTGACTATAACGGTTTATTGTAAAACAGTTTAAAAAATAGATGTTTGATTAGTTTTTTGTGACACATATCAAAATCTCTAACTCAAAAAACTCCTCGTGGCTTTTTGAGCCAAAACCTCTATTTCAATCCGCTAACTACCAAATACTAGCATTAGCGGATTGAAATGGTCATACTTTTAAATCACCTCAAACTCCTAATTTTATTCCAAACCTCTCATTTTCAAACATGTCCAATAATTTTGGATTTGGATGACCTGCACAGGTCACGGGAGAGATCACCAGATATAAATCAAAAGGTAAACCCTGTATGATTTATGCAGCAAATGAAAAACAGGTCAACTCGCAAGTATGAATGGTTTATTCAATGATGTATAGAATGATGAAAAGACCCTTTAAGAAAAATATCTTAATTGGTGCGTATGTGATTCATGTATTTAACAGTATAGATATAGATGAGAGAGGTTTCAAAAAAAAAAAAAAAGAGTATAGATGAGAGAAAATATAGGGGCCGTTTGGCTGGGCTTAAAAGAAGTGACTTATTGCTTAAAGTAAAGAAGTTGATTAGAAGTGAGAAGTTGATTTAGACTTATAAGTTATTACAAGTGTTTGGACACCGTGACTTATAAGTTTTTAAGTGTTTGGATAACTTAACTTATAAGTTGGTATAGTTTCGTAATTTTGTAATATAATTATTTGATATTTACGAAATAAATTGAGAAAAGTTGATGAAAATATTAGATTAAAGTAATATTTATATTATATAAAAAATGGTTTTTGGTTTGCTTTGTCTCACATTTAAATGATCTATAAGTGTGTTTAAAAATTTATATAAATATTAATATATAATATTGATATATTTAAATATTTCATAAAATTGAATACAAAAATTTAAATTAAAAAAAATCTTTATATTCAATCACCTATGAATAAAGATAACATAAATCAGAAGAATAAAAAATAAATAAAAACAATAGGAAGTGAAAAGGAGGAAGCAACGGCTGAAAAAGCTCGGTCCAAAAAAAAGCTCTGATTCGTAGCTTATTTTATCAGCTTCTTTTCCCTTTTTTAAGCCCTTCACATCCCTTGCCAAACGGTTGAGAAAAGAGAAGAAGTGGGCTTCTGGGCTTTTAAGCCCAGAAGTTCTGCTCCCAAACACCCACATCATATATAGCTGACGCTACGTATTTCTTATAGATCATCGTAGAATTAAAAATGTACTAACACATTACTAATGAAATAATTGTTAATGGAATTATCAATTTAAATCACAAGTTAGCAAAATTTCAATTGTTCGCTCAACATTATAATAAATAATCTGAAATTTGAATGAAAGTGAGATACATAACTAATTGTCCCGGCGAATTCTTGGGAAAAAGTTGGCAAGTTTTTCTACTTTCATCATATATATTATTTGTTGTTTTAATAATAATAATATTTGAAGACATGTAGTCTTTGTAACATATAATCCGTATGTCTTATATTTTCAATACAAGATCGATTCATATATAAAACTAGTTGAGAAGCCGCGCGTTGCGGCGGCTTATAAAAATTATATTAATGATTCAATATTAATATTTGTGGAATAAAATAATTTTGTGATGTCTATAAAAACTATATTAACGTTTCAAAATTAATATTTGTAGGATAAAATAAATTTTATATTATAAAAATTTTGATATAATACTAATACTAATATATAAAATTGCAAAATTGGACTATAATTCATGGTGAAAAAATGAAAATAAATTTATACAGGTAATTAACAATTCAAAGCACGACGAATTTTAATTTTTTTTTTGTGTTTTTTTTAAAAGTAATCATGTTCTTACATTGTCACCTTCCGCCAATTTTTTGGTATTGATTGTGCACAAAAACATCTAACTTAAATCTGTGAGATTGTAGTATTGAAAGAGAGGAAGTTGTGTTTAGATGATCCAAAACCTTACGATCTATAGAGGTATTTATAGGTGTACCGAAACTAAAAAAAGTATTTCTAATTTTTGATATTTTTCATCCAAAAATTCTAGAAAATTAAAAAAATAGAACGGAGCAATGCGAGAAGCGCCGCCTACACGCCCCTCGGCCCTCGCTTCTCCTTTACAAATACAAAAATTCCAAAAAATTAGAAAAATAGAAAGGAGCAATGCGAGAGGCGCCACCTACACGCCCCTCGCTTCTCCTTTATAATCTACTAGATTTTCTTACCCGCGCTCCGCGCACGGGTGTTCTGATATTGTAGTTTTTTTTTTTTGGCGTTGTGAAATAATTTTTATGATTAAGAACAGAAAATCAAACCATCAAATAATCCCAAATTAAAAATTAAATTCAATAAAATAAAATGTCATTTAAAATCAACATAGCCCGGATGAAAATATTTCGTCCATGATATGAAAACATCTGACTTACCACCCATCATTTCTTCATGCATCATATTTGTATTAGTCTTGCAATTCTTATTTTGAGGAAGTCAAGTTAGATCGTAAGCTCCGACTCTGGAGGTACTTGAAGAAACAATTTCACAACCAGGTGGTTTAGTATCCTTATGTGGTCTTCGTCTCTTCAACCATTTTAATAGATTATCGTTTGAAAATATTTTAAATAAATTTAAATTTCAAATGCTTTGAATTATAGCACTTATTGAATCAATGCTTACGTATTAGTTAAGACAGTTAAAAACAAAAGTTAGAATGAATGCATAATTTGTGGGATTGTGCTAGAATCAATGCTTTGAATTATCGTTTGAAAATATTTTACAAAAATTTAAATTTTAAATCCTTTTTGCTATGAATTATGGCAGTCTATATCCATGTATCGGGAAATATAAAAAATTAATATATAAAAATTTCATTAAAAAGTGTTCCATTGATTAGGAAGTATAACAAAAAAGTATTGATTTGGAAATTATATGTATTGAATATGGAAACCAGTATATATTATACAAAAAAGTATTGTAATAATAACAGCCAAAATCAGTTAAATCAAAAAAAATTGACTGTTTTTCCTTATTTACAAATGGGTTATAGCAGGCTAGACCCATGTATCAAAAAAATTAAAAAAGTCAAAATATATAAAACCTTCCTTATCAAGAGCTAAAATTATAGAGTGAGATATTTATTTGAAATTATAACAAAAAGTGTTGATTTGAAAATTGAAAATAATGAACATGGAAACTGCAAAAATTTAATAGAAAAGTATTTTAGTAATTAATGTCAAAATCAGTGGAAATCAAATAAAGTCTGACTTTCCTATTGGCATATGAGCTATAATAGTCGAGATCCATGTATCCGAATATTTAAAAATCTAATATATAAAAACTTCCTTATCATGAGATAAAATTGTGGAGTGAAAAAAGACTCCATTAATTTGAAATTATAACAAAAAGTCTAGATTTGAAACTTGAATATAGTGAATAGGGAAACATCTTCATATTATACAAAAGAAATAAATGCCAAAATCATTGAAAATCAATATTTTGACTACTTTTCCCTATTTACATATGAGTTATAGCAGGTTTGATTCATGTATCTGGACAGAAATTGCGTCATATTCATTCTCGGTGGTTCTTGTCAAACAACAATGACATACGATAAGATGTAAACAAAAAGTCTAGATCAATAAGCAGATGTTGAGGAAAAGTGAATATAAATCTTCACACGATGAGCATCCGATAGTTGCATGGACGAATCATCTCTATTCAGCAGCTGCAAGGAAAACTCAATAACAAAAAGTGGCTCAATAAATGCATTAGAGTACATATGTGCATCCTAATCACTATCAATATGAAAGGAAATTATGCAAAAATAATCGTTAGAAATCAAAAATAATCTCAAATTCCTGGAACATGAAATCAATAGAAATCGTGAGGACGGATTTCTCAGCTGTTCTCTGTAGCAAATTATCAAACACGTTAAATACAAAATTATATACTGATTATGATACTTGCAGCGTTCAAACAACAAACTTCAGAACCCGTTCAACAATAATAGAATAAACAAATATACACAATGGAGCAAATATTGTAAATTAAGCTGGAAATAGTGCAAACCTATTTCACGACCAATGGTGTTATTCTCTTTTTGACTTCGAGACGTCATCCCTTGTCGAAGCATCGTCGCAAAAGGACTTTGACAGATACTACATGATGCATACACAGATCAACGCGATTTGTGCAAGATAAGTAGAATTCTATTATTAAATAAAGTAAATAAGCGCAAAGCAAAGTTCGTAGGTAGAGAAATTAATGTGAAAAGAAAGCCAAGATCAGTAGTACTGCAGTAAAATCCAACCGAGGACACAAATCAGTTCGAAAACTAAGCAAGAAAACATACTCGTCACGATTAGAGGCTTGGAAGAAAGAATGGTTTTGAATGTGAAATTAAAATTATGTCCTTTGATCTGATAATGATATCATATACAAATAAGTAGTAAAGCTTAAATCTGAACTGACGTCGTGATCAGTGGCACGATTCAAGGATGCGTGATTAATGCTATTTTGAAATTCTAATCTTGATATGATGATCGTGATATGATTTGAATGTGCTCTCAGATCCAATGATACTCGGGTCGGGTTTCTTGTAGATCCGAAAGGTTTCATCGCAGTGTTAATTTGAATAAGAAGATGCGGGGTCGAACCGAAAGCTTGATGGGTTGATCCACTCTAATGTGAAATTACCATATCAGCCTTAAAAAGAAAAAGAAAAATAAAGATGAATACAAACAATCAAGGATATGAGGTCTTGATGACGGTTATATATATATCCACTCTCTACCAAATATATAGATATATAGACATAAACATATATACATAGCTATGAAATCAATCAAACAAATTAGCATAATATATATATCCACTCTCTACCAAATATATGGATATATAGACATATACATATACATAGATATGAAATCAATCAAACAAATTAGAATAAATAAAATCGTTGTTTTAATTCTTGTCACACTATTGTTTAACGAAAGCTATAATCAAGGAAATTTGAATCTAAAATTGAAGAGAGACAACCATATGATTCCAATTTCAAATTTTTAGATGGTAATGGAAAGAATCGAATGAAATTCACTCCATTCCCATTCTGAAGCACCAATCATGCATATAATCAAGCAGAGCTAAATATTGACCACATATGCCTTCTAAATTGCTTACAATTTTTTATCCTCAAAAGATATTATTTTTCAAATTAATTTAAAAAAAAATTCAAACCAATTAAATATATAAAAAGCATTGATTATGCAGCTGATTGAGCATGCTTAAATATCAACTAAATGCTGCTTCACACACCCTACCATTGCGACGCTCTGTTAGTGCTTTAGTATATAATTTTGAACTAATTTCATATTTATTTTAAAATAAAAAATAAGAGAGTAAAACATATATAATGACGCATCTCACATTTTTTATATATAAGAATTATTTTATTAAAACTAAAAAATAAAATAATGAAGAAAACAATAACACATAAATAAATTTAACAAAATAATAGTCAAATCATAATTTTTTTAAAGTATAACATATTTATTCGTGCATTAATACCTTATTCTTTTTAATATAATCTTATGAAAATATTTTAACTATACTTTATTTTTAAATATTTTAAGAAAAGACGATTAGCAGTTTAACTGTTTAAGAGGTAATCACTCTTTCAATCTATTGAATTTTTAATGCAATATCATACAAAAATCTTTTAAGTGCTTAGGAAGTCTTTACAAATTTAATTCGAAAGAGATAAGCAAAAATACAATTAAAAATAGGTAAATATACAAAAATATATATGTAGATGTGAAATAAATTAAATGTATAAAGATAAGAAAATTATTGTTTGAAATTTTCTTAAATATAATTTAATTTTAAATATTTTAAGATAAGATGATCAACAATTTAAGAGATAATTCAATTTTTGAATTTTTAATTTTTCATGCAACATCGTACAGTAAAGTCTTCAGAGTGCTTAGGATGTCTTCCCATATTTAATCAAAGAGAAATTGGAAGTAATTAATTATAATTATAAATACACAAATATATGGATATACACACACATATGAAATCAATTAAAAGAATCAAAATAAGTAAAATAAAGTCTGTTACAATTAACATACTTGAAACCGGAGGAGAAAAATAAAAAAGATGAGAGAGATACCGATGAATTTGAGTTTTTAAAATACATGATAAGAATTGATTTGATTTTGAAAAACAATCAATGCTTTACATATTAGTTAAGACAATTAAAAATTAAAGCTGGAATTATTGTAAGGAAGGAAAAAAAATAGGATACATACCAAAAATGACAGCCATTCAACACGAATTAATTGTGTTATAACATCCAAAGAATAGGAAGCATAAATCAAGACCGAAAATATGAGATTACATATTTAAAGTAACCATTGAGCTGGATTTTATGTGGCATTTACGTGGCATTTACGTGGCTTTTAACGAATTACGTGGACTTTGTGACTTTTTGGTATTGATTGTGCACAAAAACATCTAACTTAAATCTGTGAGATTGTAGTATTGAAAGAGAGGAAGTTGTGTTTAGATGATCCAAAACCTTACGATCTATAGAGGTATTTATAGGTGTACCGAAACTAAAAAAAGTATTTCTAATTTTTGATATTTTTCATCCAAAAATTCTAGAAAATTAAAAAAATAGAACGGAGCAATGCGAGAAGCGCCACCTACACGCCCCTCGGCCCTCGCTTCTCCTTTACAAATACAAAAATTCCAAAAAATTAGAAAAATAGAAAGGAGCAATGCGAGAGGCGCCACCTACACGCCCCTCGCTTCTCCTTTATAATCTATACGGGTATTTATAGGTGCAGAGAGACTTGTGTGCTATTCTTTACCATAATTAAATAATCTGAAACAAAATCAGATTAAAATTTTCAAGCTACTATATTCCATAAATAATCAGAAACAAAATCAGATTTTGAAACTTGCTTCTAATATAACCAAAGCTACTATATTCCATAAATAATCTGAAACAAAATCAGATTCTGAAACTTGCTTATCTTATCTGAAACAAAACCAGATTCTGAAACTTGCTTCTAATATACCCAAAGCTACTATATTCCATAAATAATCTGAAACAAAATTAGATTCTGAAACTTGCTTCTAATTTACCCAAAACTAAAAAAAGTAGTTCTAATTTTTGATATTTTTCATCTAAAAATTCCAGAAAATTAGAAAAATAGAACAGAACGATATGAGAGGCGCCACATACACGCCCCTAAAAATTCCAGAAAATTAGAAAAATAGAACAGAACGATATGAGAGGCGCCACATACACGCGCCTCGCTTCTCCTTTATAGAAGTATATTGATCGATATTCATCTTCCGATAATATATATATGGTTTTCCGATAGTATATACTCCCTCCATCCCCTGAATAGTATACATTGGGCGACGGGGACGTCGCACGGACTTTAATGCTCCGGTAAAGTGTAGTTGTGTAATTTATTTTTAAAATTTTCTTTTTTTGAATTAAAGTTTGGATGTTATATTTTTATTCAGAAAAATAAAATCTCAAAAATAAGTTACGGAATTATATTTTATAAGAGCATTGAAATGCGTGTCGAGCAGTTGAAAAACAACGTATACAATTAAATGGGACACAAGGAGTATATGGCTTGAAGTCTATTGAAATTTCTATATATTCGATCAAAATTTTGGAAGTGGCTTGGAAGGATTGTTATTTTCCAAAGATTAAAAGAGGCATTGGCATTAAAAAAAATTTGGTTTGGAATAATGCTACTATTCTGTATCAGCTTTGGAGAATCATTAACCGGGATGACTCTCTTTTTGATTGAGTAGTTGTATCACCACGATCTAAAGCGCAAGGGGTTCTGGACTATGCCTATCCCGTATACATGTTCGTGGTCTTTGCGTCGTATTCTTCAAAGTCGTGATCTGGCTAAACAATTCATCTCGCACTCTCCTGGCAGCAACTCGAATTTTCTTTTCTGGCACGATCCTTGGTTGCATAAACTGGTGCCCAGTACCAGGTTTGACACATCTCTCCTTGAGTTGAATAGCATGTCTCCTCTTAGCAGAGTTCAGTTGAATGGCCAATGGGACTTTGGTGCTAGTAATCTTCGTCAGATTTGTGAGCTTAGACAGGATTGTAGTAGCCTCAGGATTTCTGATCATGATAAAATCAGTTGGAATAATAATGGTGTTTCAGGTCCTGTTAAGATTGCCACTTTTTATGCGGACTTATGCTCTCACCGTATTAAACACCCCCCCCCCCCCCCAAGGTTTTTATTTGTGTGGAACAATTTCAATACTCCTACATATGCTTTTTATGTCTGGCTGATTCTTAAGGAGCACATTCTGACAAAAGACCGAATGCTGCATTTTAATATGCATACTTCGCTCTTTTGTTTATTATGTCAGAACTCGGATGAGAATCATGCCCATTTATTATGTTCTTGCCCTTTCTCTCGCAAGATGTTGGATGCGTGTCCCGTAAGGGTGAGTAACAGCTGGATAGACATTTGTGATGGTAGATGCTTACTATCCCAAGCTGATGCTATTAGAACTAAGGTGGCGTATTTGTTCATCGTTGTTGCTTTTTATCACATCTGGATGGAGCGGAATTTGAGATTTCATAATCCTCGACAATACATTTCTTCCACTGATCTTATTCGTTTAATTCAAGAGCAAATCCGTGACAGACTCTTCACGTGTACTGCGTTTCATGCCAAAGCTAAGACTGATCCCACTCTTTCTAGCTTTATTTTTTAGCTGCTCTGCTGATCTATTTTATTGTTTAGTCGATTATGACCATTGCTTAGCCTACTAGTTTTAGTAGTGTCCTTGTAGCAGAGGAGTCTGTTCCTTTTCTATACTATTTTATTTTTCGTGGGGTATGTCCCTAGATTTGTATATTTCTGCCTTTTAATATATTTCATTTAGCAAAAAAAAAAATGAAGTCAAACTGGTTTCTGATTTTTTTGTCACGTAAAAAGAATGATAATCTTATTTAAATAATCCGTACAATTTTATCTGTATATTGGAGAAAAATCTAATTTTCTTAAAAACAATATGCTGTAACATTTTTCAACTCATTAATATATCTTTAAAAAAAATCAAAAAAAAAATATTATTGAAAAACATCAATATTCATTGACCATCATAAGAAAAACAAGCAGCAACCTAGCTAGTAGCTACTTTAGTGGAGTCCAGCTCTATAGAACCCTCCAATCCTCCATTCCAAATTAATAGAAATGGGACACACTGCTGCTGACTTGTTAGAGTATGCTGATCCTGCTAAAATTGCTGTTCACCTTCATGCAACAGTGCAGCGGATTTTGTTTAAAATCAAGGCAAGTGTATATTATGCATTTGCCATATTTGAGGGTGAGAAAGAATCAAAAGATACCTGTGCCAGTACCTTCTTCGATAGTCCAGCATTGCTAACTTTTGTTTGAACGCAGTGGAAGAATCCATTGTGTAGTCTTTATAATACATGACTCCTGCATAGCATGATAATGTAACAACTGATTAAAAGGTTAGTCAAAGATTGCAGGGAAACCAAGAGCGGATGGAGTTGAATTCTGAGACTCACTTGGCGTATCTCATACAGCATACTTGACTAAGGATCCTAGAAGTGAAGTCATTTTAGCAGCTGGTGCAATCGGAAGCCCCCAGCTGATGATGCTAAGTGGGGTTGGGCCTGCCGAACAACTCAGGAGTAAAGGGATCGACATAGTTCCCGATCGACATGTTAAGGGTAAAATAGGGTACAACTGTATATGCTCCATTGTATAATATGTTTGTTGGTGCTCTAAGTTGTTTAAGGTTAGATTGTACAGTAAGAATAGTTAGAAATTAATGATTGCCCTCTTCATTGTTGCAGCACAAGCTGTGCAAGATATTTGGTCTAAATATGTTAATCACAGCAGATCCAACACTAGAAACTAGAATGTTTTTCATTCCGAAAGTGCTAACACTAACTGTTAATCCAGAAACTCGACTTAAAATATTTTTAACCAAATATGATAACATTCATACTTTTACCAAAAGGAGCTTGCCAGATGAAGTGTGCGCAATATATATGCACATACAATTATAGGTAGAGATGGAATTTAATAAAATTGGAATCAGAGCTTTTCAAGAGGCATATTGTATATGCATCATTCATGTAAAGGATAAGAAAGAAGCCTTTTCAAGATGCAGTAGCCAGAAATTGAAAAAGTATCATACAAATAAAATGACATATATATAACTGTGAACCTGGCTAGCATATACCATTCCTTAATTGGTTTATTCCTCACCCCCTAGCTTTATGTCACCTTATATACAATGCAAGGAGTTACAGGCTTACAGCAAAATACTACATCAGAACAATTACTAGTAACTTGCAATCAGGATCATAGGCAAAACTGGCTCAATTTAGCTAGATGAGCATGATTAAGCAAAGTGGAGCAGTCACCGGTCTACTCTCAGTTGGCATGTAATTATGATACTAACTGTTGTTAAAGACATGCCAAAGGAGAGTTGCCCTGCGACTGCTTCAGCTTTCTATATCAGATATCTACCAGGGTGCATATATAATATTAACTGGTAAGCCAGTTCTTTTCATCAATTTTTTTTTTTGTTTTCAAGCATTTTAACTTTTTACCTAGCCAGTTTTAGGCAATCCTCATGATATTTATTGTGCTTGTGACAAATATTTAAGTAAACTAATAAAATCCTGAAAGAAGCTTACCTTGTTAGTACAGCCCTCCAAGGTCATGCCCCCACTTGCATAAGGCAGAAAGAAACATGGTTTCTTCACTTCTAAATGATCAAGTTCTGCATAACTTTAAGAATGTCTTAGTACATGGACACTACAAGAGAATACACATAGAGATTTATATATGTATATATTAGTAATCACTATCATAAATGAACAATTCATCTTTGTTCAATTTTTTGCCCCTTCCACAGAAAATGTCAGTACTAGAAACGTCTACCTATCTACAAAATCCTAAAATTATAACATGAAAAACTTGTGTACACTGTACATATGAAAATACACAAATTATATTAAATTTGTTAATAGTAATTTCATATTTCCCTGTTATAGTCCCAATGTAGAACATACAAATATATTCTACAATGCTTATTGTGGACAACATAGCCAAAAAATTAACATCTTAATTAATTTTGAGTCTGGCAAAACCTATGATAGCTCGAGTTGGTTTGAAGCATTAGTTTCATCAGCTAGAACTCAAGCAACAACATCGACCTGACTACCATATGATGGCATAAGCCTGAGCAACTAAGTCTTCCTTCCCAGCTTTTAAGAGCAGAACAGTCTTGAAAATAAGTAGCCATGGCACCCCTGCACAGTGTCAAGTAAAGGACTCGTCTGGCATGCTTCATCAAGTGGTCGATCCATCCATTTATTTGATAAATCTTCGGCAATGGCAGCAACCTGGTGTTGCAGTACAGCAGCACCTAGGGGTCCTATCACATTCAACCTAGTCGCGGCAGATATTATATCTCTCAATGTCACAAACATGTACGCCCTTTGAGTTGTTCCACTATCAAACCCAAGAAGTCCACATATCATCCCAAAGATAGGAGCATGGTGAAAATTTACCACTCCTGTACCTAATGATGTTTGTCTCATTACTTTGAGAGAAGGGATTTCTGTAAAGACAGATGCAGCTGTTCTCATCAGAGCTGATCCTTGTGCTATTGATGCCTTGCGCCCTACCTCATTTGTAAGTGTTGCATTCAATATCTTATCAACCTTATACCATGTTTGGAGATTGGGCGATTGGAATGCACTATAAACAAAAGGAAGAAGTAGGCTTCCAGTATTTTCCAACAGATGGACCACATATATTTTTAGATCTTCAGGTTCACAGACCATTCGGGTTTGAATTGCTGCCTCCAGACCAAATGAATGAGCAAATCCTCCAGTAGGAAGAATAGAATCAAGCAATTGCCACTGGCTCCAGGGTAGACCAGGGTTCGTTAATCGAGACTTTTTGGTACCATCAGCATTTTTCATCTCATATATTTCATCCTCCATTATCGCACAACAAGAACACTGTCCAATTTATATAGGAACGGCGATTAGAATTCATATATAATAAAAAGGAATTCTGCCTACAGCATACAAAATAGCAAAACCTCAAGTAAGCATATATTTGCAGAATAAAAAAAAAAAGAAGCTTGAAAGCTAAATGCAACAATGATTATTCATCAGGCCAACTTCCAAGTGCCAACGAATTCTTAACAAATTACAAACTATATTCTAGTTTAGAAACATTGGTAAAATCCGATTTGATGTATTAGTAAATGTTGAAATTGGTGCAACAAGACACTAGAGGATACATCAAAATAGACAGTCGACTATTTCTGTTTCATACTACCTTCAGATCTTAATAAAGATTGTTTTGGCTAATCAATATCCAAGCACCTTCGAGTTTTATCCTGAATTATATCAATACAGCACTCCAGGTCACTACTGTTGCCACCGTCAAAACGTAAGAAATTCCAAGTCAAGAACTTAAAAGAAAGCACATCCTAGAAAAAATTCACTACGCTTAAAATCCGAAATTAATCAGCTCAAGTTTCAAATACATATCCGTCATTCATCTAAGTTGTAACTAATTCAAATTAGGATCATACAACAAGCAAGAAACTCACTACTTTAAAGGGGGGAAATAACACTTGAGTTTCAATCAGAAATTGCCTACCAGAGCTTAGGATTTTGCTGAAATGTGTGAACCATATTCAAATGGGTTACCTAAAATAAAAAGTCGCCAATTGAATTTTTTTTTGCAAGAATTGAGAGTTGATTACCGGCGATCGGTACGTGAACTAGATGCTGCGGCGATATCACTGGTCACTGGTCAGGGTAGGCTATTTTATCAAGAGCTTACATTTAATTGAGAATTTTAGATAAATTATAGTTAAAACTAAACTGTACTCGTAGTTAATTTATCTCAAATTTTGTTATTTTAGAATTTTTGATTAAAGAATTATGAAAATGTGTTTCCAAAAAAAATATAGAATTATGAAAATGAATTGAATTTTTGGTTGATTATATTTTTTTCTTGAAATTTTATTGTTTATAATACTTTTGATATATTATAAATCAGTAACATAAATAGTAAGCATTTTTTATCATTTATATGAAAATATTTTCTAATGTTAATATGTAATAATGTTTTCTTTATGATTAATTTTAGATTATATTTTTATATTTTTATTTTTTAAAAATATTTATTTATTTTATATTGAACTCATTTTATCTTCTAGTATATTATCCCTCCTCTATTGTATTATTATAGTACGATATAGATTTTACGGATATAATAAAATAATCTAAAAGAAGAGTAAAATGAGTGGAATTGAAAATTTTGATAGGCTCTCATAAAATAATTAGAGCATCTCCAAGAGGCTCTTCATTTAGGCTCCTAACTTGAGATTTGAGGAGGGAGAAGCAAAATGTTGCTCCAAGAGACTCTTAAGTGGCTCTTAAATCTTAAGAGCCTCTTGTTTCTCTCTCCTCTCTCCTCAAAGTTAAGAGCCACCACATGGCTCCTAACTTATTTTTTTACAATAAAAAAATCATTCCCTCCAATCAACCTCCATCTTTCCCTCTCTTTTGTTATAGTGGAGCCCAATGTATGAATAAAATATGAAATAGAGAAGAGATGTAGAGAGTATTGTTGGAGTTTACACTCTTAACTTTGTCCTAAATTACTAAGAGCCACATTTTTTATATTATATTTAGGAGCCAACAAGGAGGCTCTTGGAGATGCTCTTAGTTGATACTCCTATATTATTTGTAACAATAATTAATTTTCCTTTAGAAAAGAAAAATGGCTCATTTTGTCTTTTTTTTTTACTTTGGAAATTGCTGATTAGGCCTTCCCAGTTGTTAAAGAAAAACTAAAAACTAAAAAGTTGTTGTAATATCTTTTCACAATAACAATTAGATTACCAAAAGAGTCATGAAGACAACTCTGTGGATCACAGAATGCATGTCAACTAAATTTCTTAATCCATGATTTTTTTTTGTCAGGCCTTAATCCATGATCTTAAAATCAAAGAATTTGCAAATAATCAGAAGGCATATACTGATATACACACATAACGTGCCTCACTGAACAGTTACACTGGCCTAACCTCAATTCCCTCGACAATAAGCCCCCCTTTCAAGTGCACACCCTTCACTTCTCTTAGCCTCATTTTCACCTCCTTCCCAGTATCCGCATCCTCTGTGTGAAAATAACCAATCTCAATCTCCATCCATCCATCACTGCGTTCACGAATACGGTCCGGTGATTTGGTATGACACAAACAAATACTTCCCTCGTACTTGGACTCCCCGACTTGAATCAAAACCTCGGACGCGAGGTGGTCTAATCCGAAAGCTCTGTTGGCAAATTTGACAACGAGAAATGCACCATAATATGTATTTGCAGATAACATTCGAGTGTTGATTGTCGCCGATATCTCTAGCCAGCAGACCATCACAAGTTCACTAACTTGCGCAAACCTCGACTGAAGCAAGTGCTTCCAGCTCCAGTACAGGGAGTTATCTGACCAGGTGATATCGAGTTCCCTCGCGCACAACATGTAACATTTCTTCCCTGTTGTTCTGTCCAGTGAGATCGTCTGCAGAATTAGACAAATTATTATTCTCAGACAAATAGTTCACGAGAAACCTGTCATAAGCCATAACAACTAACAAATAATTAACAACTACATATTTACGAAAGCTTAAATGTAACATGTTTTTAATTTTTTCGAAGAACTTGATATGCAACGCAACGCATACACTAACACGGAATCAATCCTATGACCATACCAACTTTTAGGACCCTAGAGCTAACCATTACACAAAAAACAGCTATCGTTGCAAATGGCGCAACTAAAGCCTTACAGTGTAGTAGCCAGCACCACAGTTCGAGCTAAGAAGATGCTGGCACCCCAACAACTGGACCATTGAGCAATCATTTTAACGATCCCCTAAAAATCAGTTTCAAATTTTTAGAAACGGTAGAATTCATACCTTTGTTCCTCCATCGATAAGGAGTGGACTAGTAAGCTTCATAAACAACTCTTTCTTCGATTCGAATGACACCGGAGGCGTTGACCTTGAGATAATTTCTCGATAATCCGGCGGCAAAAACGCTTCCCATATAGAATCTGAGTTTGCTACATCTTTCATCGATTGTGAGATCAATGCCGCTTGACACGCATCCTGAGGTGACGTGCGGGAGAGGACATGCGCAATGCAGTCTTGTGGCAGAACTTCCATCTTCGTAAATGTTTAAATCACAATCGGATAGCAAATAATTTAGACTTGTGCGTGCAGATAATGTGGTGGAGTTGTTTAATTTAAAGCAATCATAAAATCGCATGGTGATATAATGGCGACATGAAGCTGACATAGATGGCAACATTTGAATTGATCTGAAATATAAATTCTAAATTGGTGTACATTCGATTACGAAATATTATTATTTCTATATAGGTGTACGCTATATAGGCTAGGCTAGTTTGACATAGTTGTACGCAAGTGGGAATTAAAAATAAAAAGATTTGGAGATGAGGCTAATATTTGGAGGATTTGGACGAGAAATTAGTTGAATTATTAAGTAGTCGACAAAATTAACAAGTTGATGAAGAAGCGTGAAATGCAATATATCAAGAAGGTAGGGGAGGCGCTTTTGTATGTTTGGTCAAGTAAATAAAATAGTGGTCTATATTTGTTTGTTTTCCTGAATACTGACTATCCATGTTGATAAGTGAAAACACATTACACATGTGATAGAGTAAGACAGAGCGTTTAATCGGTTTAACTCAAAGAATCGAAAATCAAAATAACTTTTTCGAGCCAAAATTGCTATACAGATATAATGAATATTTTTCCCAGTCAAATCCCGAAATTATAGGGATAAACTCACCACCTGACATATTGTCGAACTGACTTGATATATTGTCGGAATGTGCTCAATTGTTTATATATTTGACGGAACTTTCTCGGAGAAAATTATGTATTCATGATTTTTGAAAAAACAATGACCGGTATTCTGTTGATCAAAGTTTAAACATAAGTTCAAATGTAAGTTAACAAATTTAAAACATCATGACAGACAAAAATTTAAGTAGTCTAGTCTGTTAGTTCGAAAACTGAAATTAAAATAGACAGACGACTCCGCATCAATACCGGTGTCCGCATCATTCCAGTTTACAATCTACGGAGTAAAGCCTGCAAGTTTGCAACCAAAACTAGTAAGATAAAATGTTGCTTATTACTTGGATAACAGATTCATAATACAACAGCATAGACAAGATGAACGCAGACTCCCTAGCAACAAATATTCTTCATTTCTGCAAGCAGCATTGTAAACAAACTACTAAAAGTATCTCTACTGGGTAGATAATATGAAACCATTCACATCTTAACAGTAAATACTTAATTATATTTTCTGCACAAGTTAGCAATAATTATGGAAACTAGAACAGAACATGCAACTTAAGATACAGGAAAAAGGATACAAAGTGCAGCTTGTAATTAGAACAGGGCAGGGCAGTGAATCAGTTGAGAATGCAGATAGTAGCAAAACTGCGCAGTTCCGATTCTCTGGACTATCATATGATGCTTTATTTCTCTGTGTTTTACAATTTACAACTGCTTTAAAAATTATCAGCTGCCAACCCTTTTTCTTCTTTTGCTAATTTATCATCTGCAAAATTTATTTAGGGCAGTCTTCATAAATTAAGAGCAATATATAAGTAAACTAAAGATCGGCAATAGAAGAAGAAGCTCGGCAATAAGGTTTCTAGGGAATCAAGCACTATTAAAGCCTGCAGCATCAGTTTCATTCTCTTTGAAGCATGATATTACGATTTGAAATGTCATTTAACAGCTACAAATTTTCAAACACAACAGTTGAACAATGATAACAACATAGTTTCTTTAGTAGTTAGTTGTTGAATTAGTAGTTACGTTCTAGCCTCGGTTGTTTTTCCCACCCTTAGCATGTTAAAGTGGAGAAGCCCCCAAAGAGACCGAAAGAAAGATGCTATTAAGCCGCCTTATTGTGTGTTGCACCGTTTATGATAGTCTCGATGTTGTCATTGCTGATATGAGGAGCCGAGGAAGAATAAGTAACACTAAAATATGGGGACAACTTATGAATTATCTCCCCAATATTTGTCCTCATATGCAGTGGGCATATAAATATCACTCCAGTTGTGATCATTTTATTCGATTAGTCGTTAACTTGATTGAACAGCACGATGGCCTGGGCGCAGCTTCTTTGTTTTCTGTGCCTCGTATATCTTTCAGCTTTTGTCTGCAATTGTCATGAAGAGAAGAAGGTTCTTCTTGAAGAACATCCTTCTTTACGAACACTATTTTTATGTCAGTCGTCGCAAGCATATCAAAATGTATTCTAAGCCAAGTCCTTGTATATGTAGGTTCATGTTGTATACATGGGAGATCTTCCGCAGGGAGGGGAGTCGCTTCAATCCACGCATCACAACATCCTTCACGACGTCCTAGGAAGGTCTAATACTACTATGGCACTATGTAATATATAATTCAATTGTGATAATCCAGTGGTTTCCTGATCAAATTCAAGATGAAGAACCTGATTCAGCTGTATATTGATAATAATCCACTGGTTTAGTTGCATAAACTAAAATTTGCACAGAATGATCAATTGAAAATGAGATAATGTAGTTTTACAGTACTTTGAAAGTTTTAAGATTACAAGTATTAACTAGTGCATTGTAGTGCAGTCATTCTTTGGCCAAGGAAGCACTACTACACAGTTACCAGAGGAGCTTCAATGGATTTGTAGCCAAACTTGCAGATGCTGAGGTAGCAAAGCTTAGAGGTATAAATTATAATGATTACTTAGTATCTGACTTCATAATATGCAGCCATCTGTATTGATTACTAAACTTTGGTAAATTCCTGTACCCGTAATTAGCTGCGAAGGGAGTGGTATCTGTGTTTCCTAACAGGAGGCTCCAACTTCATACAACAAGATCATGGGATTTCTTGGGTCTACCTAGATCCGATCCTTTAAAGCCTACTGAAGGAAACGTGATTGTGGGGATGCTCGATACAGGTAGTAATGATAATGTATAAAGAGCTGAGTTATATTTGTTTGAACAAACAAATAGTTTTAGTTAAGAAACTTGTAAATTTGCATTCTGTGCCAGGTTTGTGGCCAGAGAGTAAGAGTTTCCAAGATGAAAGCCTCGGTGCACCTCCTTCGAAATGGAAAGGAACTTGCCAAGCAACCAATTTTACATGCAACAAGTACACCTCTCTTCACTTCTCCTCGCTTTATTTAACCTGATTTCGAAGCTTATCAAGATAATGCGGTTTCACAGCAAGGTCATTGGGGGGCGATACTATGATATTGCAAACATGTCCGTTCCTGGTGCTGACATCAGATCACCAAGAGACGCAGAAGGGCACGGAAGTCACACCTCGTCAACTGTTGCTGGTCAAGAAGTGCAAAATGCAAGTTTTTACGGCATTGGAGAAGGCATTGCAAGAGGTGGAGTTCCCAGTGCAAGGATTGCAGTGTATAAAGTATGCTGGTCCTTCGGCTGTAATGATGTCGATATCTTAGCAGCCTTTGATGATGCAATTGCTGATGGTGTTGACATCTTATCTGTATCACTTGGTAGTAATACAGCAACACCATACGATAAAGATTCAATTTCTATCGGGTCTTTCCATGCCATGAAAAAGGGGATCTTGACCTCTTGTGCGGCTGGAAATAGTGGTCCATATCGGAGAATGGTCTCAAATTACTACCCTTGGGCACTGACGGTTGCAGCAAGCACCATGGACAGGAAACTTGTCACGAAAGTCGTGCTTGGGGATGGACAGACCTTTGTGGTAAGCTAGCTTGGCATAACTTGCATACTGTAACTTCCTCTTCTTATCTATTAAATCTTCCCTTAAACAACTCACCTCAGGGGACTTCACTCAATGGTTTCACTCCCAATGCCACCGCGTTTCCATTGGTATATTCTGGAGACGTGAACAATGTAACTTTTGGGGTTGGCCCGGAGATGTCAAAGCTGTGTTTGTGGGGTACTCTTAGTAGTAAAGCCGAAGGGGGAATCGTTCTCTGTGATGTTACCTATGATGGTGCAGCAGCTCGCATGGCTGGTGCAGCGGGTATTATCATGCCAATTTCATACTTTGAGACTGCGTTCGCTTTTTCTGTACCAGCAGTTTTGATCAGTTATGAAGATCACGCCAAGTTATTTGATTACATAAGGACTACAGAGTAAATATCACCAAACTTCAAGTAACATGATAAGATAATTTCTTTGGTTAGATAGAAAAAATATGGCCTTAATATCTCTTTAATTTGATTTCTAGAACACCAATTGCTACAATTCTCCACACTGAAGAATTCAAAGATGTCATGGCTCCTCTTGTCGCGGCATTTTCATCAAGAGGACCAAACCCTATCAGTCCAGAAATCCTCAAGGTGAGTTAAAAAGTATCATTTGCCAGCAGATAATCTATTTTGTCAGTAGGGTGCATTTTTGGTAACTGGTATGCTTTGTTGAAAACAAACAAAAACAGCCCGACATAACAGCACCTGGGGCTAACATTCTTGCGGCATGGTCTCCTCTTGCACTCGCTTCATTAGATATATTTGATAGTAGGAGAGTTGATTACAACATAATTTCTGGAACATCCATGGCTTGTCCCCATGCTACTGGCGCTGCTGCATACGTTAAGGCTTCCCACCCGGACTGGTCTCCAGCAGCAATCAAGTCGGCCTTAATGACTACAGGTAAGCCACCATCGCCCCAAACCGCAAATAATAGTAAATCATGCTGTCTGTTCATATATCCATGCATGAGTTTGCAGCAGTACATATGCTAAAGAGGTCTTTATTAATTTCATTTTTTGTAGCAACCATTATGGACCCAAGGAAGAATGCTGATGCGGAATTTGCATACGGTTCTGGCCAAATTAACCCAATGAAGGCCGTTGATCCTGGTCTTGTGTTTGATGCATCAGAATCAGATTATGTAGATTTCTTATGCAATGAAGGTTACAACACCAGTCTAGTAAGACTCATCTCTGGTGATTCTAGCAATTGCTCAACACCTGGCAAAACATGGGACTTGAATTACCCATCTTTCGCTCTCTCTTTATTAGATGGAGAAGAAGTGAGTGCCTCATACACAAGGACTGTTACCAATGTGGGATGTCCAAATTCTACTTACAGTTATGAAGCCTTTTTGCCACCATCCTTTAATGTGACTGTTGAACCTGAAGTGTTAACATTTACTGAAGTTGGAGAGAAGAAATCATTTACGTTGAATATTGTTGGACCGCCAATGGTGCAAGTGCCAATTGTTTCAGGCTCACTGGTGTGGACAGATGGGAACTACACCATCAGAAGCCCGATAGTGATTTTCAACGACATGCCTACAAGCTTTCTCACTTCAACTGAAAGCACACAGAAGCAAAATTCATTAGTGAAGAAGGTGCTTGAGCTACCACAGGGGCAAAAGTATATGAACAAACTACAACCTGTCCCTATGACTAGAATTACTGTCCCAGGAAAATATCTAGCTTGAGATGGCTAGAATTGAGACACTTTACTAAAAATAAAGGCGATTAACGTCAGACTACTACAGCTAATACCACGGCTATTTGCAAGAAACAGAAGTGAATTAATAAGACTATCTTTTCTGACCTTTCCATTGAGACTTGTAAGAAACAAGAAATAATAAGCAGACATACGAAGGTAAAAGATTGTTTATAAATGGTAGTACTGTGAGTATACCCTTTATTTACTGGAAATGCCCAACCAATCTGTCTGTGGTGTACGAACAAATTATCCAGTATCTAGATTACATTTAAGTAACAGTTGACACATACATTAGAGGGTGATGATGAACTAAATTGTAGGATCTGGACAGTTGTGTTAAAGGAAGTAAAAGTTATATGACGTTGAAGTAAAAGTTATATGACGTTGCAGCTCAGGTTATTGCAGGATGACTAAAAATTGACATTATGACGCCGTTACCAACTACATCTAACTTGGCATCACAGCATAGAATTTTGACCTGGGACATAGCAATTCCAGTTCTTGATAAGAAAGACCATCATCTGCAAGGCAGACCAATTATACAATAGATAACCATTACGTAACAGGGTCTGGAGCTATAAGGGCATGCTAATTAAGTAATAAAAATTTAAATTTGTATGATTCTTGTTAAGAAACATGAGAATGCACAACAACTCTTAATTGGCACATTAAACCAAAGCCATAGCAGCAGGACTGATATGGTCTGGATGGCAAAGAAGCCAAAAGGCAATGTGAGATTTACCAGATTCCAATCTACCAGCAGAAGATAATGAACATCAAGCGAAGGCTACATCTGACAGAAGACATACTTTATACCCTTCATTATCTTCCATGCTTCATGCAGCATACACATTGCCCCATCGCCCCCCATGAATATGAAGGAGAGACATCCTTTCAGACGGTGCAGCCTACATAACAAACTAAATCGTTCAATCAGAAGTACCCGGCCAACCCAATTTCTAAAAGAAACCAATAAAAATGTAGAACTACAAAAGACAATGGGGAAGGAGCTAAAACAACTGAAAGCATAGTAGAAAGCACAGCAACGACTGCAAGGGACAAACAACACTTGCACCATTTTACCATAACAAAATCGTAAGAAATATAACCGAGTGAGACATTAGAAAGGAACGGGAGATTCTCCTCAGCCATATGATAATTTCTTGGACTGTAAAATACTGTCTCTTCTGAAAAAAGAGGCTCCATGGAAGAGTCTTGATAGTTGCTTGACTCTTGTATAGACTATAATTTGGATCGACACTACAAAGATATATGAACTATATTCCAATCTCTAAGATCAGTACTTTCATCAATGTCACGTCCAAATATCTGACCAACAGCGCACCTGCCTTAGTGCAATAAAGATGAACAAAATCATCCAACTGTATAGAAAGTTTTAAAAAGTTATTTGACAACTGTAAATTTTTAAACAAAACAGTTAAAACTAAAATAAAAACACAGACTTTGATATTTTTAGTTGATCCGATAGTTCGGTTCCAAGTTCCAACAATTTCCTTCAGTTAAATGACACCCATGTCTGAGGTGGTGGAGCCCCCAAAGAGATGCTGTCTGTCAAACCAGATAGAATCTTTGGTGTTGCATAGCCTCTATGTTGTGGTCGCCGGATACGAGGTAAGAGACGCTACACTAAAAACAAATTAGAACTTATGAATAATCTCCCTAATATGCGGCTGCTTGCAATCTGCATATAAATATCATCAAGCTGTGATCATGTTAGTTGATTAATCATTAAACCAGACTGAAAACCAAAATGGTCTGGGCACGGTCTCTTTATTTTCTTTGTCTCGTTTGTCTTTCAGCTTTTGTGAGCAATTGCCATGAAGAGAAGAAGGTTCTTCTTGAAGATCATCCTTCTGTGCTCACTTTTTTCAGTTCAGTCTTGGCAAGTGCATCAACTTTGCATTCATTGTATTCTAAGCTGACTCTGTATCTGTAGGTTCATATTGTATACATGGGAGATCTTCCGGAGGGAGATGATTCTCTTCAAGCTACGCACTACAACATCCTCCACGACATCTTAGGAAGGTCTGATTCCACAGTATAATATATAATGAGCATACTTAAGCACTTCAATGTTGTTGATATATAATCAATAAACAATTGAGAAGAAAAACAACCAACATACTGTCCTGAAAAAGGGGTAGAATCTGAAGTATATAGCGGTTTGCATTGCAGTTGCTCTACAGCATCCTGTCTGTTTTAGTTTTGTAACTTCTAACTTCTACGTGTAGTGCAGCCATTCTTTGGCCCAGGAAGCACTAGTATACAGTTACCAGAGGAGTTTGAATGGATTCGTAGCCAAACTTGCAAATGCTGAGGTAGTAAAGCTCAGAGGTGTGATGATTACTTAATAGCTAAATTTATAACCAGCATCCATCTGTATTCTCTACTAAATTCTTGTGTATACCTGTAACCATAATTAGCTACGAAGGGAGTGGTTTCTGTCTTTCCTAATAGGAAGCTCCAGATTCAAACAACAAGATCATGGGATTTCTTGGGTGTCCCTAGATCCCAGCCTATTAAGCCCACTGACGGAAGTGTGATTGTGGGGATGCTTGATACAGGTGATCATGCTACCAGAAGAAGAGTTGGTTCGTATTTTTTGCAATACTAAGTTAACTTAATTTGGCATTTTTCACCAGGTATTTGGCCAGAAAGCAAGAGTTTTGAAGATGAAAGTTTTGGTGCGCCTCCTTCAAAATGGAAAGGAACTTGCCAATCAAATAATTTTACATGCAACAAGTACACCCCCTTTATCTTCAACTCAACAATTTTACATAGAACTGAAGCTCACAAAAATAAACTACTTACCTCATTCTTAATTCGGATGTTAATAAAGTTGATGTGCTTTGGCAGCAAGGTCATTGGGGCACGATACTATGACATTGCAAACATTTCCGACCCTCGCTCTGACTTTAACTCACCAAGAGACACGCTTGGGCATGGAAGTCACACTGCATCAACTGTGGCCGGCCGCGAAGTGCAGAACGCAAGCTTATATGGCATTGGTGAAGGCATTGCAAGAGGTGGAGTTCCAAATGCAAGGATTGCAGTGTATAAAGTATGCTGGGCCGCGGGCTGTACTGATGCAGACATCTTAGCGGCCTTTGATGATGCAATTGCCGATGGTGTTGACATTCTATCTGTATCGCTTGGAAGTGTTCAACCAGTACCATACGATCAAGATTCAATTTCTATTGGATCATTCCATGCTATGAAAAATGGTATCTTGACTTCTTGTGCAGCCGGAAATAGTGGTCCTATTCGGAAACAAGTCTCAAATTACTTCCCTTGGGCACTTACTGTCGCAGCCAGCACCATCGACAGAAAATTTGTTACTAAAGTGGTGCTTGGAGATGGACAAACCTTTTTTGTAAGCTTTAAATAACTTATTGACCATACCTTTCTTTCTCTTTCTCTCAAATCCTCACTTGAACAACTCATTTTAGGGAACTTCACTCAATGGTTTCACTCCCAATGCCACTGCTTTTCCCCTAGTATACTCTGGAGACGCGAACAATGTAACTTTTGGGGCTGGCCCCGAGCAATCAAAAATGTGTTTGTGGGGTACACTTAGTAATAAAGCCGAAGGGGGAATTGTTCTTTGTGATTATGCCAATGATGGAGGAACAGCTCGTCTGGCTAAAGCAGCGGGAATAATTATGCCGTTTTCATACCTTGAGATTGCGTTTTCATTTCCTGCACCAGCAGTTTTCATCAGTCATGAAGATCACGACAAGTTATTCGATTACATTAGAACTACAGAGTAACTATTATCAAACTTCAACTCCTTTTTATGTTATTGAATAGCTTATAAGATTACCTGGAAATAGTTTGGCCTTCAACTTCTTTTATTTAAAATCCAGAATACCAATTGCCACGATTCTTCACACTGAAGCATTCGAAGATAGCATGGCTCCTCTTGTCACAAAATTCTCATCAAGAGGACCGAACCCTATAAGTCCAGAGATCCTCAAGGTAACAACACAATAGATGCTAACAAGATGCTATGAATTCTTCTTTGGATTATATACAATGCTGAGACACACAATAGGCTGCACTAATGAACTAGTATCCTTTGTTGTTAAAATAACACAAACAGCCAGACATAACAGCACCAGGAGCAAACATCCTAGCGGCGTGGTCTCCCCTTGGACTCTTTTCAGTTTATAGGTTTGACAAGAGAAGTGTTGATTACAACATAGTTTCTGGAACATCCATGTCTTGTCCCCATGCTACTGGTGCTGCTGCATACGTTAAGGCTTCCCACCCAGACTGGTCTCCAGCCGCTATTAAGTCGGCCTTAATGACTACAGGTAAGCCTTCATACTGAAAACCCAAAAGAGTAAAGCAACATACTGTATGTTGCGGCTATTCACAGTAGTACATCATAAATGTCTTAAAAATATTTTCTGTAGCAACCATTATGGACTCGAGGAAGAATCCTGACGCAGAATTTGCATATGGCTCTGGCCAAATCGACCCAATGAAGGCAGTTGATCCTGGTCTGGTCTTTGACGCATCAGAAGCAGATTACATAAATTTCTTATGCGGTGAAGGTTACAACATCAGTACGATAAGACTCATCTCTGGTGATGCTAGCAACTGCTCCACTGCCAGCAAAACATGGGATTTAAATTACCCGTCATTCGCTCTCTCTTTATTAGATGGAGAAGAAGTGAGTGCTACATACACAAGAACTGTAACGAATGTGGGATCTCCAAACTCTACTTACATTTATGAAGCCTTTCTGCCACCACCCTTTACTGTGGTTGTCGAACCTACAGTTCTCACATTTACTGAAGTTGGAGAAAAGAAATCATTTACACTGAAAATTGTTGGATCACCAATAGTGCAAGTGCCTATTGTCTCAGGTTCACTAGCATGGACAGATGGAAACCACACCATCAGAAGCCCTATAGTGATATTCAATGACATGCCCACAAGCTTTTCTTTGTATGAGGATACGCTGGAAAAATCTACATTGCAGAAGGTGCTTGAGCTCCAACAAGGGCAAAATTATATGAGCATATTAGAACCTCTTCCAATGACCAGAACTACTGTCCGAAGCAAATATAGCAAATATCGTGCATGAGCTATCTTGAATTAAGACACGACGAGAATGAATAAAGAGAATACAATCAGAGTACTACAGTATATTTACAAGATGATCTGCAACAATCAAAATAATGATAATTTTTTTCTCACCTCCCAAATGAGATTTGAGAAAACTGTAAGCTGAATAATAAGCAGACATGGGAATGTAAGACACTGATTAAGCATGCTAATAATGACAGGTTACCTTCTTATTACTTCTCATTAACTTTTTGTTGCCAAAGCTGGAAGTGCTTGAGCAAATCATGTCAATAATGTTTGAACAGATCATTCAATATTTAGCTCCATCAACTCATTAAGTAACAATTGAGACAAAATACTGTTAAACAAAACTGATAGCCTCACAAAATTAGAGGATGCTGAACCAGCAAACCTTACAAGTTACAAAATCGGGATTGTTGTAACTTGTACCAAAGGAAAATTGAAAATTTCTATGATGTGGATAATTAGATAGACATAATTTGGTCTGGATCAGCTAATGGAACATGTGTCCACAATGTTGCGCAAAATTATCCACCAAATTAAATTTAAGTAGCTGGGGCCTGGGGTGTAAACATGCATGGCAAAGGTTACCACCTATCTACCAAGTATGAAGAGCTAAAAAAAAAAAAAAGAAGGTTCGGCCAACTAATTAAGTCCTAAACACAAGATAAGATATTGGCATAGAGAGGGGGAGGGAGGAGAGACAATGCATTTGAACATGGTAGCTTGTTTCGGGTGGCTAGCAGTTCAGATATAGCAATTGCTGTGCTTAATAATAAAAGACCGAAGACTACAATGAGATCTGCAATGCAGACCAGTTATACTCAGAAACCAAATGGAAGTTTAAATAACCATTACATAACAGAATTATGGTCCATCTGATCATGTGAAATATTAAAATTTTAAACTTGTAATCATCATATCGGAGATTCGATAAATATGGCACATCAAAGCAGAGCCGCAGCAGCAGAAGTGATTGTCGTGGCTCAGTATAGTCTTGAACAGCTATGATCTGTGGAAGCAAAGAACAAATTAAATAAGGAAAAAAATTACTTGATTTAACAAGTAACGATTGTCGTGGCTCAGTATAGTCATGAACAGCTATGATCTGTGGAAGCAAAGAACAAATTAAATAAGGAAATAAATTACTTGATTTAACAAGTATTTATACTCTGCTTGTAAGATTTGTGTGTGCAGAATTAGGTTGCACAGGCAGATGGTAATTAACTGATGTTTTGAGGCTATATTATTGAACTAAATGAAGAATTTAAAATTTTACATTGATGCTGCAACTCAAATTCATGTAGGATAACTAAACTGACATAATGTGCTCCGGATGAGTATATGGCCAAAAGGCAATGTGAGAGTAAAAACGTTTTCACAAATACAAGTAACTAGTTGAGAAGCCACGCGCTGCGGCGGCATATAAAAATTATATTAATGATTCAATATTAATATTTGTATAATGCAATAATTTTGTGGCTGAATAAAAAGTATATTAATGATTAAAAATTAATTTTTGTAGGATAAAATAAATTTTATAATATAAAAGTCTTGATGTAATATCAATACTAATATATAAAATTGCAAAATTGGACTATAATTCATGGTGAAAAAATGAAAAAAATTCTACATGTAATTAACAATTTAAAGCACGACGAATCTTAATTTTATTTGTGTTTCTTTTTTTGGAAAGTAATCATGTTCTTACATGATCACCTTCCTCCAAAGTTTTTGGATGGATTGTGCAGAAAAACATCCTACTTAAATCCGTGAGATAGCGGCTTATACTACCCTTTATTTTTTAATACTGTATGAACAGTCTCCACTTAAAAGTTGTTTGAACGGAGCAAACAGATAATGCATGAATAATATTTTCCTATGTACAAAGTAAATCATATAAAAATTAACAACAAACATGTCCGGGGAACAAAACAAATATTATAAAAGTATAACCAACAAACATACGTCACTAATAGTTAATTTATTGATATCATCCATCAATATCATGTCAAGACTATATTTTTCTCCCGTATTTAGATTTGTCGACTCCCATATAGCGGTCTATAACTACCTTTACTTGCAACAACCTTTTTTTTTTTTTGATGCCGTATAAACAGCCTTCACTTATCGTTGCGAGAGAGGTAGGGTTGTGGTATTAAGAGAGAAGGTTGTGTTTAGATGATCCAAAATCCTGCAGCCTATAGGAGTATTTATAGGTGCAGAGAGACTTGCGTGCTACTCTTTCCCATAATTAAATAAGCTACTATATTCCATAAATAATCTAAAACAAACTCTTTCCCATAATTATATAAGCTACTATATTTTGTCAAAAAAAAAATAAACTACTATATTCCATAAATAATCTAAAACAAAATCAGATTCTGAAACTTACTTCTAATATATCCGAAACTGAAAAAGGTAGTTCTAATTTTTGATATTTTTCATTCAAAAATTTCAGAAAATTAGAAAAATAGAACGGAGCGATATGAGAGGTGTCACCTACACGCCCCTCGCTTCTCCTTTATATAAGTATATTGATAGTACAGTGAGACTTACTAAATTCCAGTCAATACCAAAAGATGATGCGACACATCAGGCGAAAGCTACGTCTGACCGTAAGACATACTTTATACCCTTTGTCACATTCCGTGCTTCATGCAGCATACACATTGCCCCATGAATGTGAAGCAGAGCCATCCCTTCAGAAGGTGCAACCTAAATATTCATTCAATGAAAAGTACTACATCACATTTCTTAAAAAGAAACCAATATAATTGTAGAACTATGAAAGAGAAACGGGGATGAGCTAGACTAGGGGTAGCAAAATCGGACACGACTTGAAACCCGAAATGAACCCGACTCGATAAAGTATGAATTAGGGTCGGGGTTTTATATTTCGACTCGGGTTCGGGTTGAGTAATTTTTACCCGAAAAACTCGGGTCGGGTCCGGATTGACCCACAGTACCTGAACCCGACCCGAAATTTTCTATGTAGAGTATATTATGTATAATATATAAATTTATATTACACAACTACATTGAATTGTGATATATTTATATATTATTTAAACAAATTTACTCACTATAATCTCATTAAATTATTATGTATATTTATTTAATATATGATAGTAAACTGTAATTTTATAATAAAAATAATTACTTTTAAATAAATTTCAGGTCAAATGGGTCATTTTCGGGTTGATCGAGTACAGAACAAGTCCGGTTCGGGTTGAAAAATTCTCAACCCATTTCAGGTTCGGATCGGTGTTGGGTGGACCCAAAAACAAATAAGACTACCCGAACCTGACTCATTACCCGAAATTGTCACCCTTAAGCTAGACGGTTGGAGGCATAGTAGGAAACTATGCAAGGGAGAAGCGAAACTGGCAGCATTCTAGCAAAATAAAACCAATCCAAGATATAGAGAAATGACTGACATCAGGGAAAAACTTAATATTCACCTCAGCAACAAGATTATTTCTTGGACCGTAGAAGACTGTTTCTCCTCCAACTAGAGGCTCCATGGAAGAATCTTGATTGTTGCTTGTCTCCTTTTTAGGTTTTGATTTAGAGTGACTACCACCACTAAGATATATTAGTAATGTATAATGTGTGCGCTTCCCATCTCCAAGATCAGCACTTTCATCGATGTGACGTCCAAACCTCTGACCAACACTATACCTACCTTGGCACAATAAAGACAAACATATTCATCAAAGTGTTTAAGGTCTTCAATTTCAACCAATTCTATTCTGCAAAATTTAAACAAAGTGCTAAAACTTATGATGCTAACTATCAAATTACCTATAAAACCTAATATTAGGATTCAAGCCAACAGCCAATTTGCCTCGAATCTTGAAATCAGAGAAAATTTTGTCAAGTCCAGATTTCCATATAGTATCTGCAAGAACAGGATCATTAACAGAAATCCTATCATTGTCTCTAAAAGCTTCGCCTTTGGTAGGTCCAAGGCTGCCTTGGTGCACAAAACCTATTGACTCGGCAAATGCTACAAACGCTTTCGATTCAGCAGAAGTCAAGAAATTCGGCACCTGAAACCTTAAAGTAATAACCATTACCACCAAACAAAGATCATAAACATATAGCCAACTCAGTCCATGATCACATTGTTTTATTCCATACGTGTAGGTGAAACAAGTCATGTTCTAGCACAAGGAGCACCTATCTGACTGCTCGGGCTTTCGGGCACTCCTTAATTCTCTAAAGATTACATCTTTAACCCATAATCTTAACCAATACTAATCAATTTAACATCAAATGGCCACGATTTGAAAAGGGTGAAATCAATAACTCAGCATACAGTTGTAACAAAGCAAAATCAGATAAATCACAGCAAAAAAGGCATATTGACATCTGGAAACCCATATAACATACAGCCATAAACAATAGGATGAGTATTACTATATTATATGTCAAGTAAGAAGAAGAAGAAAAAACCATACACATGTACATAGAAAAAGAAAGACATACAGTGAAGAGATGTGAATCTTTGAGGTGAGTAACTTTGAGATTAGATTTGGGATTAATGAGTGGCCAATCCTCAATTCTTGATTTCTTCCCAGCTTTTTCTTTCTTGTTTCTCTCCCCCATCTTTCTTTTCATGGATCAACCCTGTCAAAACAATCTCTCGCCTTTCTTTTCAAAAAAATTTATATTGTCAAATTTTGAGTTACCAATTTTCACAGTTTTACTGATTTTTTATTTTTTTTGAGAAAGCTATTGTTTTTACATATATAGCTTTTGTTTATTAAATTAATTTTTTCAGTATAATTTGATAAAAATTTCAAAACTATAACTTGTTAATTCTGAAAACGTGCATATGGTCCAGACAAAAAAGAAAAAGATGTGTATATATACTCGTTGCTACCGAGTGAAATTCATGTGATATCAAATATAATTTTAGTTCAATTTTCTATTTAATATATAATTTTGTATATATATTTTTATATTCAATTTTAGTATATTTAATTATTACTGCCCCTTATCAGAGCATGAGAAACCGATAACTAAAAGTCTAAGTGGATTCCCAAAATTAAAATTTATAACAAATATCCACAAAAAACATCACTCCAACCATATCAAGCCTTTGTGTATAATTATAATCATCCCCTTATGGATGGCTATATTTGTCGAACCACTACAGATCTGTAGTGAATTCTACGTCCCGCAATTTATTTTCCTCCTTCCCGCTGATTTAATATTATTTATTATCATATTAAGCTGATATATTCTATTTATACCAATCTAAATATTAATAACATACTATTTTTAAATTATAGCCAACTAATATAGCCAATAACATTGAAACATAATTTTTTACGAGTTCAGCAAATTTAACATAATGTCTTAGAGGTCCAATTTAGCCAACGCCATTAGAGATGCTCTTATACAACAATAATTCTAATCCACATTACCTCCCTCTTTAAATTTACTAAATTTGAAAATATTTCTTTTTCCAAATTTTGTCGATGCATTTTTATTATTTACATTCTTTTTTTTGAAACAAAGGTGTTAATTAAATAATCGAAAGCCATGCGGCATCTACATCAATGATCGAGTCGAACAAACTGGAAATTGCAATCGCCTGTTCTCATGAAGAGACAGTTAAACGATATTTTGAAGATTAAGTATATACAAATACAAATACCCGCTTCATGCATCCTCGTTGAATCATCGGTACCCTCTTCATCATGCGCTAATAGAGCTATCGTTTGAGCTATCGACCAGAACTACGATTCCATGCAAACTTTCATCATCAAATCAAAACAAAACTCTCACGAGGGAGAGAAAACAACCTTAGATCTGGAGCGGAATCACAAAAACAAGAGAAATCAGACTGAAAATCCACCCGATTGAAACAGAGTGGAAAGACAGTGAAATCTCCGATGGTTTTAGATCTAAGAATCTTTCCGAGAATAGATCTGGAACAGAACCACAAAAACAAGAGAAATCAGACTGAAAACCCACCCACTTGGAAGAGAAACAGCGAAATCTCCGATGATTTTCGATCTAAATTTCAAAAAAGAAGTATTATTCGAAAACTATAAAGAAAGCAAAGTAATTAACTGATTTGGGGCTTTCCACCGGTGAAAACCGATGGAAGCCCCAGGCGGCTACGGCAAGAGAGAGGTTATACTCTAGAGACAATTAGGGTTAGATGAGGAGGCGAGTTTTGTGGTTATTTACATTCTTATATTTCACGTTTACTTTTAATCATTTATATTAACTCAATTGGCTAAAATGATGTGATTTAGATGGTGAGAAAAAGGGTTCAAATATCACTAACAACCATATTGAATGGTTCAATCCCACAGCATTTTCGATAATACTACCCAAGTTTTATGAAAGATTTCCATGAAAGTTTGATTTTATGAAAGTTTGATTCTTAAAATGTGACCTAATTTTTGGCCTACTTATTATAAATAAATCAAGCTCTGTGAAAAAAAAAGGAGAAAAAAAGGCAAGAACACCAATAAAATGAAGAACTTCATCGCTATTAGTTTTTCGGGAATTTTTTCACTGAAAAGAAGTGGTGTTCCTGTATCATATACGAAAAGGATACTGATACTACACAACAGAGGGGTGTGGTGGACACACTTGTGCATAGAGTTTATGAAATATGTTGGATCTAGCCGTCTGCTATTAGACTCCAATCATACATGGTTTACAACAAAAGAAAAAACACTGAAGATCCAGTATATATTGCAGCCAACACAAAACAGTCCAACCAGATTACATTATAGCTATTTGGTTTGATCCGGTATGTCGAGAATGATGATGCAGTGTAGTTCTCATCCAGCAACTTTTGTTAAGATGTGATGGATTGCTCCTTTTTCTGTTACTGTTAAGGCGCCGCATGCATTTGCAAAAAGGATAGCTGCTTTGAGTTTCTTCTCGTCCTGACAATTAACAAGTCAAATTATTACAAGACTAGCAATCAAGGATTATACCACATAATGAGGAATGTAATTAGTCTATTAGATGAAGATTGTTCGAGGGAAAGAGCTTCAATAAATATCAGAGAAGCTACTCGTCTCTTATTCTGCAAGTTACCTTGTACATATTTACGTCGGAAGCTAAGATGCTCAGTATCCCACCAACAAAAGCATCACCTGCACCAGTTGTGTCCACAGGTGTCACTTTTAAACCTGAAACTCTGCCCTTGAATTCCTGCACATAATGTTTACTCATGTTGCTTGGCAGGAGTATAGTTCTAATAGAGGAAATTAATTGATATGAACTATAGGAAATGCTATATCAAGAAAGTGATAAAAACTACAAATCAACTGTAATCATGCATGTCGGTAACTTTTAGAAGAATGTAGCTACTCTGTAGCCAACAAGAATATTCAGTGACCTTGAAAAGTACCAAAATCTGCACAGAAGCGTTTCTCATAAGACCGTTACGAATATAAAACTGATAAAAATACCTTGGTATAGTATCTGCAACCCTCAGATCCTTCAGTTACTAATAGAAGCTTTAAGTTGGAGTGGTAAAGCTTTCCCAAAACCACGTTATCGTCATAAGGATCCTCCCCTCCAGTTAAGAATGAAATTTCATCCTCGCTTACCTACCATGTCAGAGGGTCTTGCTTAGTGTCAAGACAGCATAGCCTTTTACTATCAAATAACATAATGTTGAGTCATGACTAGTAGACCTTAATAACATCTGCTTGGTCCCAAATGCTCATTATACCGTCCCGAGCAGCATTTGCTGACGGCCATAGAGCCAATCTCAAATTTGGATCATAAGAGAGAATGCAACCTGCTTTTCTTGCAACTTTCATTGCATAATGCTGAGTAGACCTACATGGCTCTTCAATTAAACTTATCGAACCATAATGGAAGATTGTTGCCTGCTTTGCACATCAGCTAACTGTAAACATCTCTACTATCGGCATCAAATCCATTACATGAAAAAAAAAGAAGAACAAATTAAAGCAAACCTTCTTGATAAGATTTATATCAAGTTCTGATTTGCGAAGAAGCATATCTGCACTGGGATTACGGAAAAACATAAATTCTCGCTCTCCATCCGACCTAAGGGTAACAAATGCCAGTGCTGTCCTAGCAGCAGGGTCAAACCGCATGCCAGAATTATCGACCTTGTTCTCTTTCAAAATTTCAGCCAACATGTATCCAAATTCATCCTCCCCAACCTTAAGATACAGTAATCAAAATTTTCAATATGATTGCTGCACTCAAGTCGAAGGAAGAGGAAATTTATACTTGGAGAAATATGCTAGTGACCTATACATAATAGAAAGGACTGAGCAGGAAAAAGAAGTTAAAAGAGGGAGTAATTAAAGTCAGTTTGTTGAAAATCCACAAATTCCCAGATTGCAAGATTTTATATCTCGTTTTTTTTTTTTGGTTTCGAATGATCTCCAGTTAGAAATTCATATTCGAATGATTTATTCTCATCAAACAAGAGAAACGCAATTAGTGTGAGATATTATATACTTAAATCATAGCTTCAGGAACCATCAAAGTGCCTTGAAAGTTCCAATACAGAGTGCAACGAGAAAAGTTCTGTTTCTCAAGTGTGATGATGCAATGTTTGTTTCCTTTTTTTAAACCTCAGATTTTTTTTATTTTTTTTCCTTCTACCAAGCACCAAAATACAGAGTAACAAGATTCATTGAACTTCACCTTTCCTATAAAAGCCGAAGAACCTCCCAACCTTGATATCCCAACAGCGACATTAGCAGGAGCACCGCCAGCGGCCTTCTTAAAAGCAGGTGCTTCTGCAAGCGAAACACCACCAACTGTAGGCACAAAATCAATTAGCATCTCCCCAAAGCATATCACCAGGGATCTTTCATGCTCTTCTCCTTTGGAATTTACTATCGTCTCATTATAGTGACCTGCGTGTAGGCAATAACTTTAGTTTAATAGAGAATGCAGCTAGAGAATCAGGATGCAATTTTCTATGATTTGTATTGCTTGCAAAAAAATAGCCTTGCCAAGATATGATGAGCTAATAACTTAGTTCGACGCTCTTGCACTAATTTTCTACATTATTCAAGAACATCCGGCTGATACAGTGATACTCAGATCAAATCATTAGTAAAAGATTCAAGTATTCTCACGATGAATGGCAATTAGACTTCTCAAGGACTCATGCCCATGCACAACTTCAAATTTTAATGACTGACTGTTTAAAAATCCCATGCGAGTCTGAATTTAAGAGGGAAAAAAAAACGGAAATGAGCAAAAATGAACGAACCTAAAGTGGGGTTTATCGCCATTACAACAAGGACACAAGTTTTAGTTCTGCTAGTTTGTAAGAGTATTACCAGAACTTTTATATCTATATTAATACACACTGTAGTGGACGCTATTTATACAGCAACCAGAGGAAAATTATAGGTGAAGAACATTATGAGATACGCACACGTTATATTTGTTGGCTTATGAGTTCGGATTTAACGAAGCTAATAGTAAATTGAAAAGGGGAAATGGTTTAGAGTAAAATAAGAAATCTGAGGATCAGAGTCTAAAACAAAAACCTAATTGACAAATTACAGCGGTCCAGAACAATCAAATTTTAATGACATGCATTACACTGAAAAAGCAGACGAGAAAATCATAAAGAAAATAATGATTTAGGTTAAATTATTATGGAATGATTTTTTCTCTTTTGGTGCACCAAAATATATGCATGGACAGATTTGGTGGAAATTTAAATATCTTAATCTAAAGGTTAAAATGTTAAAAATATTTATTATAATATTAAACACGGATAAAATGGGAATAGTTATTCCATTAAATTTTAAAAATCAATGGGATTGAACGTTAGATTGAGTTCCTTGGCTTATTAAATATTGGTGGGAATTTTTATTTTGCCAATTGATTTTTGTTCTGACAAGTACAAGACGGAAAAGAGATGGGGATTTGCCGAGGAAATTTCATGGATGAAATCGATCCAAAGCCTTGGTTCTGATTAGTCCACTGTTGTTTATTTTATTCTTCTCCCTCTTCCTTCTCATTTTTCTTTCTCCAAAGATGATATATAAGGCGCACAAACAGTTGTCAGTTGATCTTTAATTTATACGTACATGATTTTATTTCATCAAAGCCTGCAAACTTTTGGGCTTTCATTGCTACATGATAGGTTCAAACTTCAGACAAATCCATACCTAAGTATCAAGTTCTCCGCGAGTCCGATCATCCGATGACGTGCTATATACCTTCCTAAATCAACATCGGAGTACAATAATTAAAATTCATCACCTCAATAAATATTTTAATATTTTATATTCAAATAAAATAGAAATATAATTTTTATTATATTTAAAATAAAAATATATGAGATTATAATTATTAAAAAGAAAAAGAGAGATAATAAAAGAATAGTTTTATTATCTCTCTATAAATATCCGCGGATAGGGAAAACTCCCTTCCGCGGAAAATATCTGCGGATACATTAAAAACCCAAGATTGGATCTGAGCCCTTGAAATATAGATCTAACGGCCGCCATACAGTGTGTTAGATAACCCTTATCTAACACGTGGTTGCTAAGGAACAGGACCCTTATAATTATAGTATAAGGTTTTAATTACTACTCCCTCCGTCCCAACCATTTGTATACAAATGGTTAGGACACGGATACCAAGAAATTCTGTAACAAAGGAGTAAAGTTGGATGAAAAATGGGTATAGTGGCGGGACCCATTTATATTTAATAATAGATTTGAGATACTGGAGAAAGGTAGTGGGTATAATAGTGTTTATATTATTATAGAATGGAGATAGTGGAAGAAAGTAGTTGGTGTAATGATGTTTTATATTATAAAAGTTTACCACTTTTGATATGTATACAATTGGTGGGACGTCCCAAAGAGGAAACCGTATACAATTCATTGGGACGAAAGGAGTAATTTTTTTGATATATTATGTATTGTATTATTAATTTTTAATAAGTAATTAGTTATTAAAAAATATTTTTTGAATAGAAATTAAACATCTAATAGGATACTGATCTTCAATATCATAAAGAATAATGATCCGGATCTGAATCAACAAAAAAATTTCCGATCACATATTTTGTAAAGAATAAAATATCTAATTTTTAGATTTTTTTAAATCAGATACGAGAAAGAAAATTCGGATAGTCCGGTTTTCGAAATTTTATGCTAACCTAACTATTATACAGCAGCTATATTCTACAAATAATAAACATAATAGGTATGTTCACAAAACGGTGGCTAAGGCTGTAATTCGATCCGGATAAGTCGAGTTTCAAGCCTAGCCGAGTTTGAGCGAAATTTAATCAAGTCGAGTCGAGTCGAACCGGCTCGCTTAGCTAAACGAGCCGGTTTTAACTAGTCGAGCCAGCCAGCTCGTATAATTTTACACTTAATCGAGTCTAAACCTCCAACCAAACTCAATTCGTCTAATTTTACGAGTCGAGTTGAGCTGACTCGTTTAATTAAACAAGCCGAAACTTTTGTCTGAATTCGGCTTGTTTAACGAGCCGAGTCGAGCCCGGTTAAACGAGTTTAAGCTGGGCAAACTCGAATTAAGCTCTAACAGTGGCGAGCATATTTTTCCTTGATGAACCAATTGCTTCAAGCCTTCAACAAATATTTTCGCTCGACTGAAATTCGAGTTTGAGTTCGATTCTTTTCTAGGAAACCATACATGAGCCCTTTAGAGTTGAATTCGGCTCAACTCATTTATAATCCTATACGCATGACTACTTTGTCGTCCCTAACTTCGTAAAATTTGTTTGGTCACCGACACATGAAGAGGAAAAGGAGTACTGTTAATCCCTTTTTGAGAACAGTAAGAGGACTGTTACACTTGACAATCTTGTTCACAGGACTCGACAGTGAATTGTACGAGTTTTTCCTTTTCTACAAATAGAACAGGATTTATGCAAGTGATCCGCTTAGTTCGGAACTGACCAAACCTGTTTAAGTATGTACGCATTATCTGCACAAAGGAAGACCTACCCTGTAGGCAATTCTCACATAAAAGCCGACCTGTAAAAAAATCCAAGGCCAAGATCAAAATGGGGGCTCATATTTGATTCTGTTTGCCAACAAAAATATCTAAATCCATTTTGGTACAGGGCCACGCAACAAAATAATGAAGGGTACATGTGAGAGCTTGAAAAAAAATAGATTACTGTATCTCTTACTATATATTGTAAGCCACAATCACCATTTGCTGGGCCTGTTTCTTGTCATCTACGATTAAAATGGATGTGTTGAAGATTTATATTGTCCCGTCTTTTATCCACACTACAACACTGTGACCACCCACCACTCCACCTTCACGTTGCTTGCCGTTGTTGATCATGATTGACGTTTATGTTCCCTTCCGCCTCTTACATGCCCACCTGATTTTGTCATCTCTCATTTCTGTATTTTACCTCCGTGTTTCGATTTTATAATATTACAACCTGTGAATGCATAGCGTTACAATTTTAGTGCTTGAATACATGTCTAGAGGTACTTGTTTGATATTTATTGTGATTTTAATGATTCAAATGATACATGTTAAGATTGGTAAACAAAGTGATATATGACCTCCAATTCAGTGACCACTTTAATATTTAATCCTTTGCAATTATACACCTCAATAATTGATTACTTAATATGGTATCAGAACTAAGTCTTTTCTCTTGAGACCGTCGAAAGGATTTTTCGAATAAATTTTAAAGTCAAAAGAGTTCTGCTGCAAGTAAAAGTATGAAAGTTTATGATTATATATATATCAAAGATAAAGATTTGTAATGTGTTTTGTTTTACTTGTTGTTGATATATGTAAATACAGCTCGAATTATTAGTGTGGTGGTGGTGTATCAAATAGTAGGTCCAACACAGCAACTAAAAAGATAGACAGGAGAAGATCAGATATTGATTAATGTTTAGATAATTGACGAGCACTACAAATGGTGGATTTCGATAAGACTGACTAATGCTTCCAACTATTCCAGTGTGTTGGTGATATACTGATATCCCCAAGTAATGTTAATTAGTACTGTATACACTATATTAGTGTTCTATCAGTATATCAGAGTATCATGAGTTGAGATAACAAAACTCAGATGCTTACAAATTAGGTGACTCAATCTAGTCACGTAAACAGTAGAGCAAACAAGCCGAATATTTTATCTTTTTTGTTAGCCATTTCATGTTTATCCATTAAAATTGAGACATATAACAGTCCATGATAGAATTATTCATCACCCCTAGTTTGTCTCATGCGCTCGTGTAACTACAAGAAGCGAATGAAAGGTTGAAATCGTCGGTGCGATCGACATCTAAATCTGCATGCAAAAGTTAAAGCCATGTATTATCATGGGCTATGCTGGTAAATGCAGATTAGTGAAGAGCCCACTGCCAAAATACTGGATAGCACTTGGTGCTGAAAGTCCATTGAGAGGCTGGTGTCAACTGGCTGGCTACTCTAATTGTCTTTGTATTGAGAGGAATTGATCCCGTTTTAAGCTTCAACGGGATGAAATGATCCACTCGTACTATGGGGCCGTTTGTGTGAGCTTAAAATAAGTGCTTCTTGATTAAAGTAAAAAAGTGAAGTATAAGTTAGAAGCAAGCTAGGACTTATAAGTGATTAAAAATGTTTGGGAAAGAAGCAGAAGCTCTGATAGAGAAGCAAGCATTTGTAACTTCTAAAAAATGCTTTTTACTTTTTTACACAAACAGGTGAATAAAAGCAGAAGCTAACTTTTTTGGAAAAGAAGTGTTTCTCCTTGGTTGCCAAACAGGCACTATATATCCCACTTGGTCAGGACACAACATGTGGAGTAGCTTGTAACTCAACTCCATCCGTGCGGGAGTGTTTGTTTAAATATACTGCTTGTATTACTATTTATTCCGTTGAAGTAGCCTATTGTGGACCCAAAAATGTCTGCGATCGAGTAAATAGTTCTACGAACGAATGGATCGGATCGACTTGAAAAATGGAAAGATTTATACAAGTTATACGTTCATCAAACTATTATATTTATGCGTAATGGGCGATTCCGTCGTTTATAATCGAAAAGAAAGATCAGAAGAGGTTTTTCAAAGCATAAGAGGCTTTATAAACTGGTCAAGTGCCTTTTTAGAAACATATATGTACAAATAGAACATATTTCATTTAGCTCCATGCCTACTGTAACTAGTTATTTTGATTTTCTACTAGCTACCGGCTTAGCGGTAACCTCAACTCTATTTATTGGTCCGAGTAAGATACGACTTATCTGAAATTAGTATTCGGAATAAAAAAAATTCTGTGATGGAACAGATTATCTCTCGTTCCCCCATATCAAATTGATACTTTTGCATTAGCCTATTGTCCACCCAATATCAGATTTCACTTCAGTTGATGGATAGGACTAGTTTATTAAAGTTCGGCTTGTCTGAAATTGTATACATAATTTTGGCTTTTTGAATGTCCAGAAAACTTGACTTAAAAATTGGGCTCTGTTAGGGTTAAAAATGGGGCGGGTTCGGGCAGGGACTTCATTTCCCTGCCCCGCCCCATATATATTTTTGATGCCCTGTCCCCGTCACATTTTCTACGGGGATTTATTTTTAATCTCCATCCCCGCCGCACCAGGGATTTAATATAATTTCGCCCCGCCCCGCTGCTATAATATTACACTTTAAATAGTTACTTTAAAATTTAGTAATTTTTTCTTCAAAATTTAATAAAAATATACGAGACATGTATATTAAAAGTAAAAAACTAAATATAATAGAAATCAAAGAGACATGTTATACATTGTAAAATTATAGTTTTGTGTATTATAAAATAATAATATTAAATATAATAAATATATTATATTAAATATAATTATTTATTTATATTAAATATATGCAGGGTGAAGAATCCCCGCGGGGATTCAACAAATACCATACTTATCCCATATTTTGGCGGAGCAAAAAATCATTTCCCGTCACTACCGTATTCTCCATTTTAGCAGGACGGATCTGCCCCATTCGAGGCGGGTTGGGGCAGGTTCCCCATTTTCTTCACCCCTTTTTAACCCTAGGCTCTGCTCAACTTGATAAAGTTATTTTTCTTATGAAAAAGATTAAAGTTCAAATTTAGCCGAACTTATCCGTTCTTGTATACAGATGACTGAAATTCTAAATACATATATGATGACCATATCTTATTTTAATTTATTATAAAATTTCATTTTTTTGAGAAAAAAGATTATTTTTTTCCTGAAAACGGCCCGTAGCCATTTTTTGAAACACAAAAACAATATTTAACCATCCGATTGTAAATTTGAAAATTACGACCACTAAAATACAAAAGGATAAATTTGAGCTAAAACTTTGCATTTTAGTCGATAAAATTATAACTTTCAACTAACTTTATAGTCAACAATTTTTTAACACAAACTTTACAAAAAAAAAAAAACAACAATTTTTTAACACAAAAACAATCTTTATTAATTCTTTTCTACTTTCATGGATACTTTTTAAAATATATCAAATAACTAGTTTTTATACTTTTAAATAAGTATTTTGTGCCAAATAGTTTTATATTGCGTCCCCATGACATAATAATTAGATAACATAAATGTGATCCACAACGTACTAAGATAATTTCCAGAAGACGACCATCCATCTTTCTACATGTAATCCAACAAACAAGAAAGAGATGGCCACAAAGTGTTACTGTAGAACACTATTATTGCTAATTAAGGCAGTGCGAAATGAAACAATACTACTTTTGAGTCCATCCATACATGTCTAGAAAAGATGTAATCAACTGACCCGCATCTCCGGACCCTGCAACCACCGTAGTAGGTGGTTAGTATGGCCCTCGCGCATTGTCTCCTCTCCTACATGCACGTAATGTTGCTCGAGGCCTATACGTCGTATCACTAATATGCCATATGCGTGTGTACCTAGCTAGCATTATTGTACTAAGAACCACTAAACTTATCAATCCATTCATGTACTTCTCGATAACATTACCACTCAACTAGAGGAACTCTACACTGCTGTGGAGTTAACACTTAGATAACCCGACAAGTTGAAGTTGATATGGGCGAGGAGTACTATTTGGTAAATTTATTTGTAAACACTTCTCAGGATAAGTTACTTGATTATGATCGTTTATCGTGAATAAAGATTATGATTGGATAGTTCAAGGGATAGATTTATCTATCGACTTACCCGAGAAGAAGTGTTAATATTCAATTATAAGATAGTGTAATATGAGTCTTAAAAGTAGAAAAATGTCCGTTTATATGAAAAGATGTAATAATGTAAATTAAGTAAAGAAGAACGGGTTTTTTTTTCATAAATTTCTCGAAGATTATGAATATAATGGTCGATCTCCTTCTCATTAAAAATTATTGACGCCAAGAGTTTCGGTGTAAATATTTATCTAGGAATGTATGCAATTTTAGAAATAACGAGACCGGAAATATTTGAAGACGGGACGCGTGTTTCTTATCCCTGTATTAGTCCGTATTATATAAAGCATGAGCTTCTTATCATTCAAAGAAAATAAAACTATATTGTATGCAAATGAGAAATGAGTGTCCCATATTCAAACCAAATATATGATGCAGAAAAATTCCGTAACCAACCATATTAGCCGATTATTATGATTTCCAAATATAAAACATGTGGATTTAAAGTTTTTAGGTTTTATGAGTTATTGCTTGGACCGCTAGAAAGTAACTAGTTTATCTAACTTGTGCTCGAGAACTGACTCGGATTGTTTGAGAAACTCTAAAATAATGGTCCTTATAAAAGAAACGACAAAGAGCTCCCATCGAAGATTTGTTTCCTAGCAACACTAAAAAGAAAATTAGGAAAAAAAGACAATGACTGTTGAAACATGGATTAATTTGTCTGCCGATGAAGCCCCATACTGTAATTATGGACCCCATAGGCCCTGTTTTGCAAATAATCTCTTAGTTTATACCTAATTGTGCTTTACTTAATACTACTATATATATTCCTCCAAGGAGCTAGCTTGGTAGAGAAAACATATTGCCTAGTCTTAAACATTCCAATCTCTCTTCCCCCCACAGCCATTTTAGTATTTTGTATCTTAAAACTGTATTAGAAATAATATACCAGCAGAAGCAGAAGGATCAACCATGTCTCAGACATCCACCAAAGACAGCAAAGAGGCATTAGTTTTCGATGCCTCGGTGCTGCAAAATGAAACCAACATACCGAAAGAGTTCATATGGCCGGACCATGAAAAGCCTAATTCAAATCCTCCGCAGCTCAACGTGCCTCTCATTGATTTACAGGACTTCTTTTCTGGAGATCCTACCGCTACCAACAGAGTGTCCGAGCTAGTTGGCCAGGCATGCAGAGAGCACGGATTCTTCCTTGTTGTCAATCATGGTGTTGACAACAACCTCATATCAGATGCTCATAAATGTATGGACTTGTTTTTTGACCTCCCTCTCTCGGAAAAGCACAAGGCTCAGAGAAAATTAGGCGAACATTGTGGCTATGCCAGCAGCTTCACCGGCAGATTCTCCTCTAAATTACCCTGGAAAGAAACACTTACTTTTCAATACTCTGCCAAGGAGGACTCATCCACTATAGTACAAGACTACATCACAAAGACCATGGGTGAAGATTTCGCCAAACTTGGGTAAGTAGCTAGCTACGTACTTAATTCCATAAATTAATAATAATATTTACTAACCGCAGACATGGTATATCATATTTACAGGATGATATATCAAAACTACAGCAACGCGATGAGCAAACTATCTCTTGGGATCATGGAGCTGTTAGGGATCAGTCTCGGGGTAGGACGGAGCCATTTCAAGGAATTCTTCGAAGAAAATGAATCAATAATGAGGCTCAACTACTACCCGCCATGCCAGAAACCAGAGCTCACTTTAGGGACCGGACCTCATTGTGATCCGACCTCACTCACCATTCTTCACCAGGACAGTGTTGGAGGCCTGGAAGTGTTTGTGGACAACCAATGGCAATCCATTCCCCCTAATCTCAACGCTTTTGTTGTTAACCTTGGCGACACATTCATGGTAACTACATGCAATAACATTCTTAATATTACTCTGTAACTTTCGGCACTTTGTCACAATCAGTCATCTATCGTTTTTCGAATAGGAACTACTTGGTATTTTTGGTCGTTTCTACATGCTGTATTATTATATAATAACAATAATATCATAATTAATTAAATATCAGCAGCTATTACATATTTAAGTGACTCTAGCAGCCGAACATATTTAACATGTTATGTGTCCGTGTCCTAGCCAATTGTTACTTAAATATTTCATCCCCTTTCTTTTTTGGCCTTTTCTCTTTTACAACTGAACTGTAAATTTGGTATTTCATCTTGATTGTCTTCACTGTTGTCCTCTGTTTTTAATTTATATGAATTTCGGTTTTTTTTTATTATCTTCATGCATGTGTGTATAGTAGGACTGTTGAAGCTAAAACTAATAATTGATGAAACAAAAAATTTTGCAGGCTCTATCAAATGGAAGGTACAAAAGTTGCTTGCACAGAGCAGTGGTGAACAAGATGGCTCCTCGTAAATCACTGGCATTTTTTCTGTGCCCTGAGAAGGATAAATTGGTGAGGCCACCTACGGATTTGGTGGACACCAAGTACCCCAGAATATATCCCGATTTCACATGGCCGACTCTGCTTGAGTTTACACAGAAGCATTACAGAGCAGACATGAATACCCTTCAAGCTTTCTCTGCATGGTTACCTACTAACTGATCATTCGGTTTCATGTATGTCAGGGGACTGGACCGCGTATTTTCAGATTAGTCGTGATCGAGAGATAGCTATATTGTTATCAAATTTTTGTAAATTAATTATCTCGGATTATCTAGAAACATAATAATTATGATAATAGTTTCATCTTCAATTTACTTGCTAGCTTCCACTCTTTTATTCTCTTCCTTCCGGACCACAAGCAGTAGTACTCTTGCACGCATGTAAATAAATCAAACATAAATCAGCTCAATCATTAACTGAACTATTCTCAGACAAGTTGTAAACTTGGGGGAGATGAATGAGTATCTGCCCCAATGATTATTGGGTTACGATTTAAAAGAACATTGTCACTGGCCTATCAACGAATCCTCGATACAAGTTAAACACGAATTAATTTTCTTGAAGTACAGTATTACATAACCATACAACAATTAAATTCTTTGGTTGAGACTGATTAAAGGCTTAAGGTCACATCTTCCACTAAACCACTGAACTTTAGTTTACGTTGAAGTTCTTGGATCTACTATGAGTATTGGGGCAGAGTTAAAAGCATCACATAAATCCAAAACAAGGGCAAAAATCAGTGGCCCACCTCAATTGAATCATTCAAGAAATTTATATAAAATCCATTGATGATTGACAGACCTTTCTTTGTATCGGATTCTTCTGTTGCATGTGTTTTGTTTTTATTCCTGGTTTAACTTATATACACGTTCTTCTCTTAGTTTTTTTAAAAAAAGCTTTGGGCCATTCTGAATTAATAATAAAGTATAAATGTAAGATTACCAACTAACAAATGATAACAATGTACTACCAAGTAATTTGAAAAATGATAGCGAATGTGCTACCTCTTATAATATACTACTAGTATATTTATAGTCTGTAACAGAAGAGAGTACATGCACAAGTGTAGAGTCCGTATACATTAGGTAAGATGATTTGGAGGCTTGTGGCACCGCGACATTGTCCTTTGTGCTCGTCCTTCTGATTCCTAGCTGCAACATTCTTCATATAACATTGTATACTATTAGCACTTAAAATACATATTATATGGTAAAAAATTAATTATTTCGATACCACTAAATTAATTATCTCGATACCACTCGGGTCTGGCTAATTTTCAAATCTCAACAATCTTTTGCATACATGTTCATGACATGATATAACGTACACTCTTTTTCTAATAATTTGATGTCTGGACAAACTTTATACTCGTTACATATGAACCAGTTTTCGTATGAACCAGTTTTCATTGCGCATCTCAGCTAATTTCGTTGAACGTTGATTGCTAACAAGTTTGTATTAGCAGTCCACTTACTTATATGACTTCTTGTGAAATCGAATTCATGATTTTGGAATAATAAGCCTCCAAAGTCACGAACGTTGATTGCTACACATTTGTATTAGCAGTCCATTTACTTATGTCACTTATCGTGAAATCGAATATATGATCTTAGAATGGTAAGCCTATGATCTTGGAATGGTAAATCTCCAAAGTCATGATCTCGACTGACTGAGACACACGATACAACATATACTTTCACCTCTTATTACAAAGAGCGGAAGAAACTATACTCAAAGTATAAAATACTCGATGTTTTTAATTTGGTTAGCGCATGATTTAAGAACCTAAATATCGGCAAATAACCATCAGAATTGAAGTATAGACAGGGAAAGCAAGACGCTGATAGAATAGGAGATTACAGGAGAGCCGCCAAAGGTGAGGACAACGATAGTGGCTCTCATTTGTATTAGTTTCCAAAATGGCCACACCCCCTTCCTCCCCCCTTCACGTGACGCCCTTTTGTTCTTTGCGCTCGTCTCTCCTTTTCCCCACCCCCATTCCCTCATATTCATCCATCAATCTACTCATATAATTTCCCCCCAGCTCCACTCTACAGATAATAAATAACAATTTATGACAATTTTCGTGTTGGAACAATAAACTTTTTATAACAACCTTTCAACTATTGTCGTATATAATTGTGTTCAATCAGAAGGATTAAGATTAAGGCCACAAGCTACTGATCAACTTAAAAGCATATTCAATGGTGTTAGTAGTAGGATTACTTATAATTATTGATTAAAATAATCAAATATTATTTATATAAAATTTACTGGACTATAAAATATTTGGTTTTGATGATACTACTTTTTATATTGATTAGTTTTTTTTAAATGATATATAATTTTTTTTTAGATTGTTATAAATAAAATATATCATTTTAGTATTGTAAAAAGTATGATAATCTTCTTAAACTCTGTAAATGTTCGACAAATATATTTAATCATAAAATTATACACAACAACAAAGTCATTATTGGAGTAGAATTTTTTCACGTAATTATTTATAACGTTTGTTTATAATATATATTAATTATTTTTAGCTAGCAGTCTGCGTGTTTGGTGTGTTTGGTGATGCTATTATTGTCACATATTTTGTTTATAAAGATTCATTTATGTTATTTTGTTCTCCGGATTGTAAAAGAAATATTCTTGAGTTTTTTTTAATTTTTGAACAGGGTTCCTACTATTATACTCATAAAAGCGATATCCTTTTTGACAGGAATTGCATTATCTTCTAGTTTTGTGGAAGTTGATTTTCAGTTGTCTTGTCTCCGTAAAATAAACTTCTAATATTGCGTAAAATCCTACCTGTGGCTGTATAGCTCGTCATCTTTTGTTGAAAGTAGAATCTGCCCTTTTCTTTGTTACGAGTTGAGTTTCATTTATTTCAATTTCCGCTTAAAGAATAACTCACAAAAAGTACTATTATGAGCTTGCATTCTTTTATCATCATAAGACGACATATGCAAAGATTTGTCGCAGATTCCCGATCTGCATGTCGTATCCGTCGTCCCGTTCTAAACCCTCTCGTTTGGTTCTGTTGCCGTACTTTCATGTAGATGTCTCCCATGAAGATGTAGAAATATAGTTCCGAGGTTGTACAACATTAAATTGTACACTTTACTTTGTTCGAACTTGAAATGCATAAAAATGAACGTTAAATTCAATAATGCTTGATTCGACTTTGATTATTACTTTTGAAATTCAACTCGTACCAGGTTTCTATATCTTAGTTATAGTTTAGTTTTGAAATCGTTACAGATCATGTACTTATTATCTTTAAGAGTTGTTTTGACCTTTTGTCGTATTTCGATATGAAACAAATATATTTTTAATTATTTTTTTTGAATACAAATTTAACATCAATATTTATATTAGAATAATAAAAATTGAAAAATAATATGATAAAATATTTTTTTTTAATATTTTGGGACAAAAATAACACTCATAGTTAAAAACACCTCACGGATTCTCATAAAGTAGAATAGACCGTTTTGAAGTTGGGGAAGAAATGACAAATTAATAAAAGCGTCACTGATTAGGTGGAAGAAATGAAGTTGAGGATAGGTCCAATATAGTCACTCCGCATAACAAAATAAAATATTAAATTACTATATCCAATCGGACAATCAATATTATTTTTGAACAAAAAACACCAAAACACATTTAAATCCAGGTAACAATGGACTCATTATTAGCAGAGTTTCGAGGGAGCGGACACAGGTGAACAGCAGAGCAGCTAGCAAAAGGCCAATAGCACTAGAGGAAGGAATTTTTGGGCACAAGAGATACTATATGTTTCATGTTCTTTGAATGACAACGGGACCTAGCTAGTCTCGGTAGTGTTAAATTTGTCCCTGGCCACTGCACATGAGTGATCTGTACACTCAGCTCCATTCTTCATTATATATCATGCTTATATACCCCGGAGACTTCATTTCTTTCTATGCTGAATTTTGTTTTTTACACTACATGTAAATTCTTTCTATTCTAATTTCTATTTATTTTATGAATTTCAGGTTATATGAATAACTTAGATTAGTCCCGATGCTTGGTTTTAACAAAATTATGATCCACTGAAGTGTTATATTTTATTGTGTGTTCTGTAATTTTTATTGATGACATTTCATCTATACCTTTCGATAAGGATTTTTAATGTCGAAGATACTCTAACTATTCGTGTAATTGCTTTCAAACTCCAACTTCTTTTCGTCATATCAATTCATTCAACCTTCATTAATTTACCTTTCAAATACGTTTTGTTGGACCAAAAGTAAAAATTAATGATTATTGGATAATTTTTTACGTTTATTTTTTCTTTTAGATAAATGTTTTTCAAAAAATGACATTTATTTTTCTTAATTGCGCCAAATCGTGAGATTTCACGTAATATGAGAGGGAGGAAATACTATTTAATCAAATTTAGCGTGTGTAATGACTTTTATATTTTTATATTTTTCATGATTACAACGTTTTTCTGGAATCACCGATATTTTGATGAAAGACAAGTATGTATAAGATTTCTCGGGATTTAAATTACATTTCACCTTCTCGTTTTAATTATTATTTTCTTGATCATTAAGAATTTTATCATCCATAATCTTTTAGAACATATATGTCTCTAAGTTAAATAACAAATATTTTAAATAAAAGAAATTCCGTTTTTCGGAGATTGTATTTCGACTCAATATAGTCAACATATAAGTTGTTTTATCAAAGAATAAGGCAGAGTGTTAGGAAATTATATTAACCCTCATGAGGGCTTTTCTCATACATTTGAGAAAAAACTAAAAATTCTAAATACCCTTCTAAAACTAAACTTTTATACCATCATAAATTAACAATCCACGTAAAATTTTATAGTGTTATATGAAGATCACAGTATCATACCGTGGAAATGTATCACGATTTTGCCATGGAATTTCGAATTCATCAGAGATCTACTCTAAATAAGAGACGTCCCTTGTATTTCTAGCACCAGTACTGCGGGTAAATTTATAGGCAGCATTGTGTTTTACTTTTGGCATGAGCTCTAACACTTGACGACAAATTACTTTCGCACTAGTATTATACTCCCTCCGTCCCCCTCAATTGTTTACATTGGAGGGGGACAGGGAGACCAAGACAATGTATGAAAAATGAGTAAAGTTAGATGAAAAGTGGGTAAAGTGGTGGGACCCATCAATATTTAATAATAGATTTGAGAAAGTGTAGGAAAGTGGTGGGTGTAATAGTAGTTTATATTGTAAAATATGAGATAGTGGGGGAAGATAGTGGGTGTAATGATGAAAAAACTTACTATTTATGGTAACGTAAAGAAATGAGAGGGACACCCCCAAATAGTAACTGTAAAAAAATGAAAGGGACAGAGGGAGTAATATTAATGAGTATTAACTCTATCGCTAGCAAACAAAAATAAAAGAGATTAGGTCAGTGGTGTTTTGATTGGTCCAAGTTGGCAATTCAGAGGCTACTGCCATGTCGCGCCAAAGATCTTGATCAGATTGAGTTGGGAAACCTCGTTTCCATTCAATAATTATTGCTTAATTAATTAATTAACAATTCTCTCATGATCCTGTATATTCCCTAGCCAGCATGTAAAACGCCAGTACGGGTAATTTAATTAATCTTACAAAATCTAGTTAATATCTTCCTCCAAGTTGTCGTTTCTTTTGGATGTTTCCGTCCAATAATGAGATTGTTTACGAGATCATAGGAACAAAACGACAAAATTATGGCTAATAATTAACTAATTAAGTACAGATCAATGTTCCTCTAGAATTACTAATGCAATTATCATCTTAATTTTGAATGAGTGATAAGTGACTAACTGCACTGTACAAAAGCTTGCATGAGTATCAAGAATCTAATACTCTGCACTGTACAAAAGCTTGCATCAGTATCACATAATTAATTATTGAATTAATTATACGTGAATTAAAAAATTTGAGCCACCAATGTCGGTAGTTAAATTAATATATTTATATAAAATTAATATTTTGTATATATATAATATTAAATATTTATATTGTATATATATAAATATGCGGTTCGATTTTATAACGGGTTAGTTTAATATACATCCGAAATCAACCCGCAAACCACGATTTTTTAAATTAGTCGAACTGAAACCGCAAACCTCATTTCGGTTTGGATCGGATTAATATGGAATTGTTTTATGCGGATTTTGTGTTTTAAACCAGACCGCGATCACGCTAGAAGCAATATTAAATGCCGAGAGAGTGTATCAAATTTTGGATCATATATACCGGAATCAAGTCCAAAGTTTTATAGAGTAGCTTACGGCCCAATTAACTTTGGGCCAATAACAATCGTGAATATTAAGTTTTGTCATTCGTCAATTGTTTCAATGTCCAATTGTTTAAAGGTGCAACAGAAAGACAAGGCCTCAAAAATGAGGAATTACATTAACAAAAGTTTATAAATAAACTACTCCCTCTGTCTCATTTAATTGTATACGTTTGTTTTCAACTGCTCGACACGCATTTCAATGCTCATATAAAATATAGTTCCGTAAATTATTTTTGAGATTTTCTTTTTCTGAATAAAAATATAACATCTAAACTTTAATTCAGAAAAAGAAAATTTTAAAAATAAATTACACAACTACACTTTACAGGAGTATTAAAGTCCATGCCACGTCCCGTCCCCAATGTATGCAATTCAGTGGGACGGAGGAAGTAATAAATATTTTTCATGATTAAAAATAGTTATTATTGTAATTATAATAGTACATATTCATGGAGAAAATAAAGGGAAAGACAAAGGGAAGAGGACGAAAATCAGGCAACTTATATCTTGACAGAGCAGTTGCTAAAATTGATGATATAGGACATATATAAAGCACAAACTCTGAGACATATAACTTGAAAAGCTGACATGATAATGGTCCTGAATCATGTGCACTGGCTAGAAATGGGACCAATTATTCTATTGTCCAATTTTTTTTTATTATGACCTCATGATTACGCTGATTCTTACTCTAGTTTGGATTCCAAAAGGGATCAAAATGCAGGCCTACTGAAGATATCAGAGGAATTCCCCTGGACTTCATAATCCTGATTTTCACTCTATACCCCTCAATTACTCCCTTCTCCAGCCTGTGCAGCTTCTTGTACCCTACTGTAGTACCTTTGGCAACTAATTTTCCGTCGACATAGATTTTGTGCGTTCTGATTCTTTGGCCAAGCCCGATCGCCTCTTGGATCCTGATCACGTTAAATTTCAGTAGTTTTCCCTTTGCTGTAAGCTCAATCCAGTGATGACTGTGATCCTCACTTGGTGCCCAGTAAGTCCATAAATGGTCACTGTCTAGCACCTGTTCAGGCCCGAAATCGCTATCAGGACCACCCCTTTGGCTACTTACTTTAACCAAAGAATTTTTAGCTAGATTGGTGGAAAAAATTCTGTCAATAGCAGATTTAAATTCTTTGAGGCGTTGAACGTCAGCATCTGATATTAATCCTGTTTTGTTGGGAGGCACATTAAGTAATAACAAGCAATTTCTCCCAACAGAATTGTAGTAGATCTCAAGTAGCTGGGTTAGCTTCTTGGGTTTTTCAGATTTGTGCCAAAACCATCCTGGCCTGATCGATACATCACATTCGGCTGGCAGCCAGTCAGTTCCTCTGGGATCACCAGTGTTGAGATAGCTGCAACATTTTCATTGTGACCACTAGATAATCAGATACATTGCGAGAATAATGTACGTGCATCATGTTACTACAATTAGCTTTATGCTTTACAGTACAATTATATTTAGATCTGTCCAAACGATCTGTGCATGTGACAATGTTTAGTAACAACTTTCCCTAAACTTCAAATGGCATTAGAATGAACAACACCTCTCTTACAGACAGGGTGCACCCCTGACCCAAAAAAAATAAAAAATTTAGTAAAATTTTATATTTGCCACATTAATTTTATTCACACATAAAGCTACAAGTTGTATTCAAATTTAGATCGGTCCTTACTATATAAAATTATTTATTATAAATCGCAAAATCATAAATAGTAATAAAAATAACAAAATTAACTCCAAACTAATCCCGTTAAATATACGTGAACGAGAATTCGCAAGAAATAAAGCTAAACAGAACCATCATGATATAACTTATCAACACAATGGTGTTTCGAATATCTAACACAACACATATAATGTGTATTCTTTGTAAATTTAATATATGACATATCAATTTTTGTCACATAATTTCAAGTGACGTGATTATATACCATTTTAGTTTGTTTTCATATTTTTTTATTGGAAAATTAATTTACATATAAAATTCTAAAATGGTACTCAAAATATCTAAAAACATGTGTTGAAATTGAAATATTATATATTAAAAAGTTTGAGAATGTGTCGCCCAATATATATAGGATTTATTTTTGACAAACGTTCAGGAATTTATTTTATTAGTATAAAATACAATCGTGACTTAGAACTAATTAATGATGATTGCCTTGACAACATGGGGGTGCATGTGACCATATTTAATTGCACTGCATGACATATAGTCAACAAGAATGTGCCCAACCAAATGTAGTATTCATTACTCCAAGATGATTTCTTTTTTTAATAAGTGAGCAAGTCTATAGTAGTATAAAATTAGTATGAAAAATGAACTCATAATTTTCTGACAGTAGATTATTTTACTAGTTGTCTAGGAAGTATCAAGATGATTTTAGTATACTTGTCCTGGCCAGTTTGCAGTTAGATGTCAATTGTACTCACATCAAAGATACGATAGTATAAGTAATTGTAAGAGTTATTAAAAGTGTCGTTAATAAACGTGGTGTAATAAGTTGATAATGCTGCATTAGCTTTACTTACCCAACTAGGCTCTCATTTCCAATTGATAAAGAAGTGCGATTAATAGTGGACCAGCATGTACTCCCGGCAAAGCCTTTTTCATTTCCGACCCATCTGACGTCCGGCCCAGCGTCAGAGAATATGTTGATTGTACTCTGCAATTCCTTCACCATCGAAAACCAATCACTAAAATAATATGACATGTTTGGTGCATTTTTACCTTTTGCTCCATCGAACCATATCTCCTTCACATCCCCGTATCTGCAAATCCAAACAAATCCTTATCACGTTAATAATTAACCAACACATGGTTTAGTTTTTAATTAGCTAGAAAAGTATGGTTGGTTGTTAAATGATTACACTCTCAGGATCCCTGAATCATAAAAGTTTATAAATGAATATTACGTTTATAATGCACTTCTCTCATATGCAGTAGTAAGTTAATCAATTACAAATAAAATTGGAGTTTTCGGCATACTCGTTACTTATTAAGATAAGAGCATTTCCAACCCCACAAATAACTAAAAATTAATAATATATACTATAAGTAAAAAATATAAAATTATAAAAAAACAACTCCAATATATCACCCCTTTATTTATTATTATAGTTAATCTCTTGACATGACTACATTTGACCAATTTATACACATGACGATCAATATAAACAAATATAGTCAGTATCATTAAAACACATTTTTTTACGAATTCAAGAAAGTTTAAGTAATATTTTAGCTCTTTACAATCTCTGGTGTTATTTAGCAGAAACTGTTAATATTGAATTTGTAACTTACTTGTTAAGTAGTTCCTGCAACTGAGCCAGATAGTACTCATTGTACTGCAGATTACGCCCATATCGTCGATCATGACGATCCCACGGCGACAAATATAACCCCACGTCCACCCCCCGTTGCTTTGCCGCATTGACAAGCTCGTTAACAACATCACCACGACCATTTTTCCACGGACTTTGTATGACAGAATGGTCAGTATATTTGGAAGGCCACAAACAAAATCCATCGTGGTGTTTCGCGGTGAGGATCATGAGCGAAACACCCCCATGGACCGCGGCATCAACCCATTGGTTGGCATCGAGAGCGGTCGGATAAAAAATCGAAGGATTTTCTCTCCCCGTTCCCCATTCGGAGTCAGAAAATGTATTTACACCGAAATGAAGGAACATGATCAGTTCTCTTTGTTGCCATTTGAGTTGGGAATAGGAAGGGAGTGGAAGAACAGGCAATGGGGGTGGCGTTACTGATTTTGCATTGAGGAATGCAAATTTCAAGGTGAGGAATAGTAATGTCACGAGATGGTTAAGCCTGGCCATGAAGCTAGCTGGCTTATGGTTTTTGGATGTGTTAGAGCAACAATGAGAAAGGACCTTTAAAGATAAAAAGAGAAAGGGAAATGGACCCACTTTAAAATTAAAAGCAGTTGTTAGGGAGGATTATCAGCACTGAAATAAACAAAAAGTTATAATGAGTACTATGAGCACCAGTTTTTGTATTTTTATATTTTGTCATAAATAGCTAAATATTATTTTTTCTGTCCCCTTCAACTTTTTTTGTTAGAGAGGGAGAACTCGATACATATGTTAGTAATCTTATAAAATATATTTTTTTTTAATTTTTTTTTCTGAATAAAAATTTAATATTTAAATTTTTATACAGGAAAATAAATTATAAAATATAAGATATGAAAATATATTTTACATACAACTTAAAATGTGTGTCAAAGTAGTGAGGAAAAAAATTCATAAAATAATGAGAGAGAGAGAGAGTAAATTAAATTGTTAGTGACATTATTTTAGATTTTTTTGTGCGCTGATGAATACTGATCTAAATTTTTATTTATAACCCGCAACATGTATAAATGTCAAGGTTAAATATAAGTTCATGTATTTTTTTTTTGTGTTTTTATCGATTTGAGGAATGTCAAAATGTTACAATTTTTCTGACAAAAACTAGTTTTTACACACCCGACGCTTAGAGATTATGAAGATAATAAAGATTGTCATGTCACACTCCTTTTGACATCCGTGGGACTGTGGGGTTCTTAGGCATCCTTTGGATATCCAAATTTTGGGCGGGATGCAAAATGTATTTCGATCCAAATTTTGGGCGGGATTCAAAATGTATTTCAATCCAGTGATCCAAATATAAATCCAAATTCATTCACTATTATTATATTCTTATACTTTAATTTTAAATATTTTGAAAAAAGTTAACTATTTTCATCATCAATTATAATAATAAAATCAACAACTAGACAAAAATAAAATATTATAAAATAATTCAAAAATATTAAATTGTACATAAAAATAAATTAAAACTATTAAAATATTACATAAAAATACAAATTTTCTAAATTAATATATTCTTCCCATAAATTCTCATCAATTAGTGCATTTCGAAATTCAAGATGAGCATCTTTATCTTTGGTTTTTCTGTAGCTATGGATAAATTGTTGATATCCCTTATTTCATGTATTCAAAATTTTTATTTTAAACTGATCATCATTTTAATTATATTTTAATCTTAATTAATCTATATTTCATAACAGTAATAAAATTATCAGATAATAAAAGTAATATTATTTTAATACTAAAAAGATTTGTATCAAACATTAGTGATCCAAATTTGGACCAGAGAATTTGGACCAATACTATTATGGTTCAAATTTGAATCACTTTTTAATCCACTATTGGAATAATTTGGGGCAAAATTGTCCTAAATTTGGGTTTTGAATCACGACCGGAAATGCCGTTAAAAACAAAAAGGACCACACTCTAAATAATCTTTGAGATCACGAGATAAATGAAGTCCTATTTTCAGACGTATCCCTAAATTCATATTGACTAATGCGTTTGGAAGTTTTACTCGCTCAGTGGTAGGATATTAGTAGTATTGACCCCAGCCATCGACGACAACGGTAACCAGAGACGGATTCAGCGCGGGAAAGTGGGGGTACTTGCCCCACTACCTCCTAGGGATGGCAGAAAAAACCGATCCGAATGGATACCCGACCGTTTCGATCCGAATGGATCTTACCGAACCCGATATTTTGGATTTGGATTTGGATTTGGATTTGATTTTTAGACCCGAACGAGTTTGGATTTGGATTTGGATACTAGGCATTCCGTATCGAAACCCGACCCGAAATCCGAATCCGATCCAAACCCGATCCAAACCCGAAACCCGAAAAAAAATCCCAATATATATACATGTATATGTATATGTATTACTAATATACTTTTTTTTCAATTTTAAATCTACTAAATTTTGTTTATATATATATATATATAGGTAGGGTGTGAATGTGTATATTCTTGGGTTATAGTGACTTTTTTTGTTTAGCTAATGAGTTACTTTAAAATTTCATACTCCATACAGTGAAGATTTGTGTTTAAAAGTTATTAAATACGGTTCAAGATTTTATTTATGTGTAATACTTTATTATTAAAGTAGTTTAGTTTTAAATATAATGTAATTTAGGGGCGAAAAAATCAAAAATAATATTTTTATAATACTATATAAATTTCGGAATTCAGGTTTTGGATAAACCTGAATAAACCCGAACCCGATCCGAAACCCGTGGATTTGGATTTGGATTTGATATGTGAAATCCGATTGGATTTGGATTTGGATTTAAATTTTTAAAAATAATTTAGATTTGGATTTGGATATCTCAAATATCCGAACCGATCCAACCCGTTGCCATCCCTACTACCTCCACAATCCATCTATATTTTCACTGTATATTTGATTGCTTTGCTTACTTGCCCTCATGGTTGAGGTACTGGTTTTTTGGTACAAAAGGTGCATGTTCGATTCTTACAGGTTATGATAGAATTCTTTTGCCCTCTTCCTTTTCTTTCCTGTCTATTATATGTTGCGCCCCCACACGCAAATCCTAGCTCCGTCCCTGAGACCCTGACGGTAACGATAGGGCAGGTCCAGCGAGACTCAGGGTTTCGACAAGACAAGAAATAGTAAATTTTACATATAAACACCCTTTTAAGAAAAGGTTTGGTAATCTTTACAATTAATTTGATATGTATGATCGATAATTATTTATGTTTGATATTTTTTTAATAAAATTCCCCTGCGATGCTCGTGGGAGATTCCTCAGGGTATAAAAAGGCTGAAAAGGAAGGAGTCGAATTAAATCTTGTTTGATTGTTCGGTGTTTTCTGCAAAGGAAGCAATCATGTATAGGAAGGTGGCCCTTTTTGGCCTCGGTAATGCAATGGCAGGGTTAGTGTCGGACCTCACATCACATGTAGTACTAACGAACAGTGTTATTCACCTCGCACCGATTATTCAATCAGTTATACAAATGAGTAAAGAGGGAAATTGTACACTGTTAATCAATTCTTTTTTATTTTTATTCATAATTAAATAATAATATAAAATGAATTTCAGATTATTAATGCATACGGGATCTGATACGGGCAAATCATTAATTTATAACACATACTAATTTTTAGTGATATTGAGACCAAATTATTCCCTTACACGCAGCTTAGGGGCCGTTTGGGTGATCTTAAAATAAGTGTTTATTGCTTAAAATAAAAAAGTAGAGTAGAAGTTGGAAGCAAGTTAAGACTTATAAGTGAATAAAGTGTTTAGGAAATAAGCAGAAACCCTGGAAAAAAAAACTAGCATTCATAACTTTTAATAAGTGCTTCTTGACTTTTTACACAAACGGTACAAATAAATGCTTCTAACTTATAATCCAGAAGCCCGGCTTTTAAACTGGAAACAAACACCCCCTTAATCTCTAAAATGCATTAATAAAAGTTTTTTGTCTCAATTCCCGTCAACACATGAATTTCTTCTGAAGAGGGACATTTTATATTATTAGCGACTGCATTAAAATTCGGAGACAACTAGAACTTATTGAAAATCGAAGTCGCTCATTATTTCCACAAAAATAATATCATATATTACAAAAAATAAAGATGAAAAAGTGTTTGTTTCTAATATATTATAAAATAGGAGTTTTTTTAGACAGATATTATAATATAAGAGTCAGGAGAGGAGAAATATTAATTAAAGATAAGGGATGAGAATAATTTTAGTGATTGAAGAATCTATTAAAATATTGAGTGAATTTTTTCATCTTATATCCTTTCTATTTTAATTTAAGATTTCAAATAACTAAATTATTAGAATTGCTCTTACTTAAAAGCTATTTTTTCAAATAAAATCTAAATTGTAAGATCGTTTTTTTTTTTTGGAAATATGTGCAATGTTTTTGTGCTTCTACCACAGCCCAGGGGTGTCCATGGATCGAATTTAGATCGGATCGGCTTTGATCCATATCCTGATCTATTAAATTTTTTCGGATTCGGATCGGATTATAGTCGGATTTTTTACAACATGATCCATATCTGGATCCGTAGGATAACGGATTTTCGGATCGGATCTCCGCTCCATGTATATTTATAAAAAATATAAAAAAATTCCATTCGGATGGCAGAAAAATTTGAAATATTGCAAAATAAAAACTAAAAAGCGAAGTTATATGAAAACACAAATTAGTACACATATTAGCCCACTGTCACGTTACATTAGTTAAGGAAATATAAAACATAAGCAATGGAATGCAATCAGTTGTTGAGCTTGAGCAGGAAGGGGTAAGAAGCAAAGCTACTGGCAAACAATTTCCGCAAAGAATTAGAATTACACGGCCAAACTTGCAGAGACTAACAATGTCACTATATACTCTAACTATGATGTCTTATAACACTCTTAGTTTAAGTCTTGTGTCTTTCTGTGCATCGTATTAGTTTTACTTTTATTTACTTTTATATATATATATATATATATATATATATATATATATATATATATATATATATTAGTTAAGTAATATAAATGAATAAATAAATTTTAAATAAATAAATAAAGTCGATCAGATTTTTTTGGGATCGGATCGTATTAAATTCATATCCCATACATATCAGATCGGATTTTTTCTGGATCAAAATTTCTTCGTATCTGATTTTTTTTAGGTGCCCTATATCCGCTCCGTCAGCTAGGTATAGGCATTAATCCCGACCCGCCCGATCCCGACCCGATCCCTGCACCGAATGGTGCGGGGATTCGGGGATTTTTTCGGGTACGGGCCGGGGAACGGGGATGACTTTGAAAAAAAATCGGGAATCGGGTCGGGTACGGTTTTTCACATTCCCCCGGCCCGATCCCCGAACCCCGACCCGATTTTCCCCGACTGTCGACCCGATCCCCGACCCGATTATTATATTATATATTATATATAATATAAATATAAATATATACATATATATTATAATCATTTATTAACATGTTTATATATCTCTCTAGGTCAACTTCAGTCATGGATTTTCACATGTTTATAATCATTTATTAACATATTTATATACCTCTTTAATATAATTAAATATATTAAAATAAATTTTAATATTTATTTCTATTAATATAAGTCTTAAAATTAAAAAAGTCATAATTAAATCATTGAAGATCTGTTTATTAAAATGATTAGGTATTAATTAGACATTTTAGAAAATAATCGTAATAATGAATTTAAGTATTTAAATAGAAATTTTAGCTTAAATTAAAAATCCCCGAATCACCGCGGGTATCCCCGAATCCCGATCGGGCCTGGGATGGGGATCGAAAAATAATCCCCGATGGGGATCGGGCCGGGGATGGGGATTGGGTTTGGATTCGGGGATCGGGGCCGGGTATAACAATCCCCGACCCGAAAGGGCCCGATGCCCATCCCTACCGTCAGCTCTTATGTCGGACTGGATATTCGATCAATTGACAGCCTACCCAAGTCTAGCTTTTGTCTTTACTGAGTTGGGCCTTTGCCCTTGCGTACACACTTTTCAGCACAGATATGATATTGGGCACCACACAAATTCTTTAACAATAACCACCGGGTAGCTTGGGTTTTTGACAGGTCGAAGAGAACCTTGCCTCGATACTTTTCTTCATTGTACAACACACCCATAAGCCCGTTTTGAGTCCATTACATGCGCGGGCTCACAAGTAGGGTACATGTCACGGCAGTTCTCGCTGGCATGCCTATAGGCATGTATTTTATAAAAAGGCATACCCAAATAGCATGCCATTTTCCATTAAATATAGCAAAAACTGCTGCATCATTACAGGAATATTAAGAACAGAACTTATTAGAGTACTAACTTATATTAGTAGTTTATTTAATATTTAACTATGAAGTTGGACTATATTTTTAAAATTTTCAATATTTATAAGATATAATATTTATATAAATTTTATTATTTATATAAAAAATTAGTAAAAAAGCATGCCAAATGGACAAAAGGCTAGGGCATGCCCAAACTGGCATGCCCGTGCCGCTGTGACATGAACCCTACTCACAAGTCAAAAGTCACAAGGCACCCATGAATATTTTCAGCAGTGGGCATATCCTATTACTCCATCGATCTCATGATTATTTTTTTAGATATTTCAAAAAATAATTTTTCTATTAAACATATTTTAAAAATTATTATAATCATACATTCATCATTACACTTATTTAATATTCACAAACAATTAAAATTGTGTCGAAAAATCTCATACAAAATAGGACGGAGAAATAATTATTTGAACAAAAAGTCTTTTGCTCGAGCACAATTATAAGTTCATGAATACTCCCTCCGTTTTTCAATATATGACGTTTGACTTTTTGGCACACACTTTTAAATGTTTTGACCGGGTAGTTAAAAGTATTATTTTAGAATTTTTTTCTGAATAAAAATATGTGATCAAAATTTTAATTCACAAAAAAAATCAATTAAAAATAATAACTTACTATCCGGTCGACTCACCTAAAAATACGTGCCCAAGTCAACAGTGACATATAAAAAAATCAGAAAGAGTAATATCAATTTTGAAAAAATCTGCTATGACAAGAGAAGTCAAGTCGGCATATCTTTTCTACAAACAAAGTTCCCGTCTTATCGAATCGGACTAATTCCACCTTACGAGTGAGCCACGAGGGTCCGACTCACGACTTTACAAGTATTTTGCACGGGGTCAAGAATGAATTCTGGCATTATGCGAACCACAAACAGCATGGACGACCATCCATTAAAGAATGAAGAAGACATGAACCTGCAAAGTAAATATCTGTCTGGACTAGCTTTTGTAAATCAATATTTAACAAAGTCAATCGATGAACTTAAAATGATTACAGGCAAGCAAGCAGGCGTGTTTGGGCAGGTTTCAGAAACATAGTCATACGAGATGATTAAAATTGAAAGCAACATGTATCCAACAAGATTTCACAAAATGATGTAAGATCCAAACAAACACAAGAGTGACAGAGTATAGTTTGAAAAAATATACACAAATCAGGAAAACTGAAAATTACTGCCAACTAAACACATAAGAATATCAATTTGTCAAGCCAACCAGAACAAACTCACACTCTGTTTGTTCACCCACAAAAACAAATAAACCTGAGGTAGATTAATTACCATAGTTATCCTTAACATAAAACTATAATTACTGATCATTCATAATCATCAATCACCTAAATCACTGCTACCTGTTTAATATTATAATCACATATATTAAACCAGCAAGCAGGCTTGCTTGACTACTCAGTATAATATTAGATACAAAATTACCTGCTCCTCCATTATCTTATTTAATTTATATAAAGTTAAGCATGACAGCAGCTCATACATATTCTTAGCATTTTCTGTGATGTGAAATTTAAAGTCCACAGTTTTTATATAACTCTGGGCATTGTTTTATAAGTTGGTGATTAATTATCGATTAATCCATGATATGTAGTTCGTCAAACTAATTAAATATTCGAATAATCTCCGATCAATTTAATAAATTTTTGATTATTTCTTATTCTGGGTGTTTACTGATTAAGTCTGATTTTCACTTTTTACGATAATATTTTGTGTTGATCTCTAATCACATAAGTTGTACTAAAGTTTAATAGTGTAATCAGTTTTAAAGATGTTAGTTTTGATTGAAAATGATGGGCATGAGGCCTGAGGGTGAACTATGATCTGTATTTCACTACACATACATACGTTTCATAATCTTGTAATGAAAACAAAGTTTAACCTACGAATCACAGCTCAGACTTGATACAAAAATGATCTCAATTATATTTCATCTTCTTCATTACTATTTTAAAATTCCTGCAAACACCTGGTAACACAGTTTGTTACTCTCGATTTTCGATTTTCATTTTTAAGTTTAGTTCTCGTTTGAACTCAAGCCGAAACATAAATATTTCGATCATGCCATCTCGTTATGTTTCATCACGTAGACTCCTCCAATACTCCGCCACCGCACACCACCACCACAAACCTCACCTCCTTGCTCCTCTCCTCGCCGTCGCCGCTGCCACCTTGATCATCCTCATAGCCTTTATTTTTCACTATTTTCGCAAACTCGCTCACAAAACCACCTTAATAAACACCACCTCCACGGGACCTCACCGCTTCTCGTACTCAACTCTTCGTCGTGCCACCTCTTCTTTCTCCACTAGAAACCTCCTCGGACAAGGCGGCTCTGGCTCTGTTTATTCGGGAAAAATAAACAAACAAAATGTTGCTGTTAAGGTCATGGACGCTGGTTCTCTACAAGGCGAGCGTGAATTTCAGAATGAGCTTTTCTTGGCTGCTAAATTTGAGTCTTATTACATTTTGTCACTTGTTGGTTTCTGTTTGGACAGACAAAGGCGTCGCATGTTGCTTGTTTATGAACGCATGACTAATGGGAGCTTACAGAAGTGTTTACTGCAGTGTAAGTCTGTTGAACTTGATTGTTGGAAAATTCGGTTTTTAATTGCGGTTGATGTTGCTAAGGGATTAGAATATTTGCATCATGGTTGTGATCCTCCTGTTATTCATGGCGATATTAAGCCTAGTAATATTCTTTTGGATGATGATTTTAATGCGAAGATTGGTGATTTTGGTCTCGCCTCGTTGAAGATGAAAGATTTTGCTGTAATTCAGATGGAAGAAAAGGATAGTGTGATTAATGGGAGTACTTGTAATGAATTGGATTTTGGTTTGGATCAGTCTCCGGAGAGTTGTGTTACACTTACAATTACGGAGGAATTGACAGAGGGAGGATCGCCGTTTGAAGAGAATTCTGGAAGGGTTGATGGGGAGAGTGGAATGGAAACGGTGAATGGGGAAATGAAGAAGGATTTGTGGAGGAAGCAAGATGATGATGTGGTAGAACAGGGAGTGGTGAAAGATTATGTGATGGAATGGATTGGAAATGCAATTAGGAAAGAAGAGCCAAAGAATGATTGGAATGGAGGCTCATCAAAGCCAGGGGTGATGGGGAAATCAGAGAGGAAGAAGAAGAGTAAGAGGAGGTTGGATTGGTGGGTGTCATTAGATGAGGAAAAGAACATAAAGAAAGATAAGAGAAGGCCTGCTAGGGAGTGGTGGAAGGAGGAGTATTGTGAGGAACTTAGTAGAATGAAAAAGAAGAAGGAGAAGCAGGGGAAAAACATGTCTGCAGTTGATCACGAGGATAATATGTGGCCAACGGACGTTGATGATGTGTATGTGAAAAGGAAGGTGAAAAGGAGTAAGAGCAAGGGTAGTGTAGATTGGTTTTCTGATGGAGTAAGTAGTGAACTCGGGAGAGGTAGGCGTAGTAGTCATGATTCTGTGAGTGGAGATATTCCTAGAAGTTGTGGTATTAGTAGCACTCCAAGTATGAGGGGAACTGTTTGTTACATTGCTCCCGAGTATTGCAGTGGTTCCACTCCCTCGGAAATGTCTGATGTTTACAGCTTTGGAATGGTGCTGTTGGTTCTGATTTCAGGGCGTAGGCCACTTCAAGTTACAGGATCCCCAATGAAGGAATTTCAGCGTGCTAATCTACTATATTGGACAAGGCATCTTGCCCGTGCAGGAAAACTTCTTGATCTGGTTGATCAGTCGATGAAATCTCTAGACACTGAGCAGGCTTTACTATGCATCACAATAGCACTTCTGTGTCTGCAAAAATCACCTCTACTCCGGCCTTCTATGAAAGAGGTGGCAGCAATGCTAACTGGAGAAATGGAACCCCCAGTATTGCCAGTTGAGCTTTTGCCTTCACCAAACTCCCCCTTGGCATCAAAGTCTCGCAAGAAGCCACAATGAGGGTGTAATATCATGTGTTAGTATACTGTATAGTCTTATCACCTGTAAATTATTTTACCTTGTTTGATTTGCATGTAAATACCGAATCAAATTACATTACTAATATTTGTTTAGCTTTGTTGAGTAAAATTCTTGTTTGGAAGATTATGCTTATTGGGTGTGTCTAAAGAAAGGGGATTATTCTTGAATTGTATAAAGTATCTCAATATATAGAGCATAGGAATTCCGCAGGTATAGGAATGTTCCTGGTTGCATCTCAAATACATAGAGAATGTCGAATTATTGTTCTGTAAACTTGACCTCAATTGATAATTAATCTATTTTAGTTTAAAGTACTCTGTTGCCGCCACTAGGACACTGTTGAGGAAACAAACTGCTTTACAGCTTCAATAAGTCCATCAGCTTTCGAAGGTTCCATAAGCTCCATACCATGATAGCCGTCTCCAAGATATAGCGCGGTCTGTACACCCTTCTCCTCCAACATCCTGTGCAGCTCCATCTGCTTATCAATTAAATGATCCCCAGAACCACCACATGTAAGTACCCTCCATCCCAGGACCCGTAGGCGCTCTATGTTAACCGATCCACCTCCAATCAACGGATTACAGTACTCATGATCACGATCCACACCAACTGGCAGCGACATATTCCACATATGATCGCTGCCTGCAAGGGTCAAAATTGAACCGCTTCCTAGTCTTATTTCTGACTCTGTCCTTTCTAAACCGCTAAAAAAAGGTTGCTGCAGAATTAGCCCTTTTATCTTCAGCGGTTCAAGATCATCAACTATATCAGCTGCACGTAGTCCTGCATGATAGGCTATATTGCCCCCTGCACTAGAGCCGCCAAGGAAACAATTAGATAAGTCAGCATATTGATGGAGCCAAATATCTTGGCTCATCTTGATGCAATGCAAAGCTTCTACTGCATCGTCATACGCAGCAGGCAGGCGGTGTTCAGGGGCAAGACGATACTCGATTGAAGCCACCACTACATGGAGCTGAGAAGCTAGTTTAGCACAAAAATTATGACTTGTGGCCGAGGCAGCGCTCATGAACACGAAACCACCACCATGATAATATACCAACAGGGGGAGTTTCTGAGTACTATTAAGTACTTGTCGTGGAATGAATATTCGGAACCAAGTCCCCTTCTCGGAATTCATAGGAATGTCTTTACTAAGAACAGGAGTGTGTCCATCGTCGTCAGGTGTCGCGGGAATGGATGGTATTTCAAGTAGTCGCGTAAAACTGCCATCGGGATTACTTACTATTGGGCTCTTGTTAGCCGGAAGCTTTGGTCTTGGAGTGTCTGACATTTTCAATGTCTAAGAATTTAGATTTTTGCAACTCAATGTTTATTCTTCATTCGACTTATGAAAGGACAGTGATCTTTTATGGTAATATGAGGCCTCTCAAGATTCTTGGATACAAATGACTAATTCCCAAAATTGTTTTATTCTATTATTCTGCCAGTAGCTTCCATCGACGAGCCAACAAATATACTCCTAGGCCACACGTTCTTTACGAATCAAATGCCGGAGATACATTAAGGGTTAGATAGTGACTGATTATGATTGTTTGTTTTCTATAGAATACTACAAAGGAAAGTATAATCATAGAGAATGTCCATGATTTCTTTCTAAAAGTGTGATTTTTTTATTTAAGAAAATTACTTCATTCTGCAGTCCGTTTCTTTCTTTTTATGCTAAATATGTTTAAGTCCTTTTCAATTAACCCTTTATAAGTTTTTGTTATATACAGTACAGATGGTCTGATTTATTCTCACCCCAAGACATCCTCTTCATTACTAGCTATAGCGTTTCAACTCAATAGTTCCTTTCTGTAAAGGCTCACACGGGCTAAGAGTTCCAGCAAGCCCGAATCCTTGTGCATGAGCCTGGTGCACTTGCCAAAAATTTGTAAAAGAGGGACTATGAGCATTTTACCTCAGATGAAAATTCAATCTATCAGCATACCAGCTCACATACCAGCATACTGAATAATGACATATCTTAGAACTTTGTCAAAGAAATTGTCATCAGAATCAGAAACAAGTACTACCCATTGTTCATCACATACAATTGCTTGAAATTATACTGCAACTCGCACGACTCACGCTGAAAAAGTCCGGCCCAAGTGACGGGCCGCGCTTCTTTTGTGTGGCCTTTAAAATAAAGGCCGTTTATTTTCTAATCCAACAATTCTGGAGCAATTTGTTGAATAAGGTTTAAGTAGCAGATCGTTCGGGCTAAAACCAAACTGATCCGCCCACCCCTGAGGTGCAGAGACTTTACCATAAACTACACGTTAAGTTTTAAAATATTTCTTGCATAATAATCTCTCCCGATTTGTCAGAAGAATACTTATCACACCATAATTTGTTACTATTTTTTTCGAACTTGTGAACTTTCTACCATATACCCAGAGGCGGAACCAGGATTTAGGTTCCTCCTGGGCTGAACGAAAAAGATAGTAAAAACTTTACAACCCAATACCTATGTATAATTTTTACAACCCAATACCTATGTATAATAGAATTTTTTGCGCAAAGTCGTACAAAAATATATTCGTGAAGAAACTCCCAATTACAAGCACTAAATAAAACTAAACAATGCGAAAACATTAAAGAAAAAAAAACCTCAACGATGCAAAAGTGAGTAAAGCTAGAAAAGTGACTCCATTCCTGACAAACAACACATACAAACAGGCGGAGCACGAGCAGGCTATGGCTGTGATTTGTGAAGCGTGATTTGTGAACTTTAGCATCTCCAAAGGTCTCCTTGTTGGCTCCTAAATATAATATAAAAAATGTGGCTCTTAGGTGGTGTTTGGCTACGGCTTTTAAGCCGACTTCTGGGCTTATAAGTTAGAAGCACTTATTTCGTACTGTTTGTGTAATAAGTCAAGAAGCACTTATAAAAAGCTAGGAATGCTAGCTTTTGTTTCATGACTTCTGCTTATTTGCCAAACACTTTAATCACTTATAAGTCTTGTCTGGCTTCTAACTTCTACTCCACTTATTTATTATAAGCAAGAAGCACTTATTTTAAACTCAGCCAAACGGCCCCTTAGTAATTTATGACAAAGTTAAGAGTGTAAACTCCAACAATACTCTCTACATCTCTTCTCTATTTCATATTTTATTCATATATTGGGCTCCACTATAACAAAAGAGAAGGAAAGATGGAGATAAATCGGAGGGAATGATTTTTTTATTGTGGAAAAATAAGTTAGGAGCCATGTGGTGGCTCTTCCTCTCCCTCCTCAAATCTCAAGTTAGGAGTCTAAGAGCATCTCCAAGAGCCTCCTTGTTGGCTCCTAAATATAATATAAAAAATGTGGCTCTTAGTAATTTTGGACAAAGTTAAGAGTGTAAACTCTAACAATACTCTCTACATCTCTTCTCTATTTCATATTTTATTCATATATTGGGCTCCACTATAACAAAAGAGAGGGAAAGATGGAGGTTGATTGGAGGGAAGGATTTTTTTATTGTGAAAAAATAAGTTAAGAGCCATGTGGTGGCTCTTAACTTCGAGGAGAGAGGAGAGAGAAACAAGAGGCTCTTAAGATTTAAGAGCCACTTAAGAGTTTCTTGGAGCAATATTTTGGTTCTCCCTCCTCAAATCTCAAGTTAGGAGCCTAAATGAAGAGCCTCTTGGAGATGCTCTAAATGAAGAGTTTCTTGGAGATGCTCTGAAGCACCTGTACTGTATAATTAGGTTTTTCCTTGTTGGACTGCCCGGGCTAAATCTCTGTTGGGCCCGGATATACATATAAAAATTTTGTAAATTTTTTTTTTGGGCCGGGCTACAGCCCACCCCAGGCATGGGCTGGTTCCGCCCCTGATTTTATTATACCATTATACAGTTGTTACATTGTTGCAAAAATCAAGGCCTATTCAACCTCGAAGACAATGGATAAAAATAATTTCAAGATGACTATTTTGTTGAATATTTCGAATCTTGAACTTACGCATGAACCTCGTATATATTTTGCAAGACAAATTATTTGGCTATTAGACGACGAAGAATCGTGAAAATAAGATTTGAGCTATGTCTCTTATTAAGATTTAAGTCAAATTTGTTTTAGTTGAGAGTTCGAAAAGAGTTGAAGTTGCTCTGAAGATGTCTGTTGAAGACAGATTTTCGACATACATTCTGTTAGAGCTGTAATTCGAGTCGGGCGGCTCGCGAGCTCGCCCGGCTCGAACTCGTTTAAGTGCGCTCGACTCGACTCGACTCATTAAACGAGCCGAGTTCGGGCAAAGGTTTCGGCTCGTTTAATTAAACGAGCCGGCTCGACTCGACTCGTGAAATTAAACGAGCTGAGTTCGGGTAAAGGTTTGGGCTCGATTAAGCGTAAAATTATACGAGCTGGCTCGCTCGACTCGTTAAAACCGGCTCGTTTAGCTAAACGAGCCGGCTCGGCTCGACTCGTGAAATTAACCGAGTCGAGTTCGGGCAAAGATTTAGGCTCGATTAGTTAATCGAGCCGGCTCGGCTCGACTCGATTAAACTTGGCTCGAATTAGGCTCGGCTCGAAACTCGCCCGGCTCGGCTCGAATTACAGCCCTACATTCTGTCCACGTGTTAGGCACTTGTTAAAGTATAAATAATTTATCTATGTGTTATAAATACGTGCAATGTAATATCAAAGTAAAATTAAACAATCATATATGAAAATGAAGATATGATCTTTGTAGAGGGTCCTTAATGTTGTTGAAAACTATGGGCCCGTTTGACTGAACTTAAGAAAAAGTGATTTATTACTTAAAGTAAAGAAGTGCATTAGAAGTGAGAAGATGGTTTGGACTTATAAGCTATTATAAGTGTTTGGATACCGTAACTTATAAGTTTTTAAATGTTTGGATAACTTAACTTATAAGTTGGTATAGTTTCGTGGTTTTGTAATATAATTATTTAATATTTATGAAATAAATTGAGATAAAATTGATGAAAATATGAGATTAAATTAATTAATATTTATATTATATAAAAAATGATTTTTTGTTTGGTTTGGTTTGTCTCTCTTTTTGTTATAAATTTCATTTATTTACTTTTTAGGATGAGATTCAGGAGCTTGCAGCCCAAAACCGTACAGCTCATAAAATCAAAGAAGGAATGAATGAAAAGATTTGACTAAACTTCTGTTATATTAAAAATATAATTAAGGATGGAGATAACCTGTAGTAGACAGCATGAATAAAAAAAAGGAAGCGGCCACTAAAACTCTGAAAGAAGTTTAAGTTGTGTCTAGAAAAAAGCCACGCTCTGTTACTTTTTTTTTGCTAACTTCTTTTATTATTTTAAGTGCTTTAAATTGTTTGCCAAACAGTTGGCAAAAAAGAGGAAAAGCCCAGAAGTCCCATTTCCAAACACCCACTATATAAGTAGAATCAGAGAAAAGCTCCCGTATATCATAACTTATATAATTAATATCTACAATATCAGAGTTGACAGAAAAGACATGAAATATTATTTATCAACTTTGAATAATCTAGTATTTTGATTTTTAGAAGAAAACGTCACATTATGTTGCGTTTAGATCCGAAAATCTAAAAGATGTAACATGTTCTAACGTTTTAAGTGAACGCTACATGAAATAGCATTTAAGTTTTCAAAATTCTAAATGATATTGCATCAAGAAATGAAAGATGGATAAACGTTGCACAATCTAGCGTTTTGATTTGTAATATAATATTTGGGATTATTCACAAGCAGTTGTATGTGAGATCATCTTCTACGGTAGTGGTAATTGAATTTTATTGCTAAAAGAATGATAGATTGGGTCAAGATACTAAGAATTAGCATATAAAATGATTAGTCAAATATCAATAATTATAACTAAATGTCGACTATAAGTGTGTGTGTGTGTGTGTATATATATATATATATATATATATATGTATGTGTGTGTGTGTGTGTGTGTGTGTGTGTTTGCAATTTTTAACTGATACCTATTTATTGTAAGGGAGCGGATCATAACATATGAATGATAGTAGTATACATTCGACAAAAAAATTAAAAAATCATAGAAGAGCCAATTTTTGACCGAACGATATCATAACGCCGCTTATATATAAATAAAAACTTAAAACTAAAGTGCTCAAACAATTTTTTTATCACTAAACATATACTCCTGTTAACATACATATGTCACATGACCTGATATTGTTATAATGTTACGTGATTTTATGTATTTTTATCGAAACTTATTCTTGCAATGTCATTATGTCACTCGATTATATCAATTTAATGACTTAATGATTTGATTTGATAAATTGTGAAAAGATTAATCTGGAGCTGCTGGATTTTGATAAATTGGGCCACGTGAGGTCGAATCAACACTAAAATGCAGTTGAAAACACGGATACTCCGAAGACCTACCACCCTAGCTAATTTTCTCATTGACTTGAAATTGACAAGAAGGTTCTGAAAAAGTACGTACACACCTCTTCAAAAATAGCAATGACCCCCAGCAAATAAGTAACTTCAGTGAGATGTTACAACACAACCTCCAATAATATATTTTTTGTCAAACAAAATAATACTTCTCGCCAGTTAACTCTGATAATAATAATAATCAAATCCTGTGAGTGAGTCAGAAATATATATAGACTTCAATCAAACGTTGTACTCGGTGGCATTGAAGAGTGTAGCTGCAGCAGGTGGTGGTAGCAGTCCGCCGCCGTTGGACGCTGCTCGGGGTTCGGGTCCAAACACCTGTTCTGCAACTCTCTCAGTAGCTTTGGAATACTCGCGACTCCACTGCTCTTCACCAGCATCCCCACTCCCCATACATCAACTTTCACCCCATGCATGCCCCTTCCCATCTCCGGAGCGTGCTTCCCACTCGCCGCTGCATGTGGGTAGATCTGCGGCGCTCCCACCGCCTCCTCGAACCCCGTCAGGAACCACTCTATATTTTCGCTGCTTCTTCGCATGACCACTTTGTCCCAATCCAGGTCTCGGTGCATGAAAGATAAGTCGTGGAGTGCAACTAATGCTTCTGTCACGCATTTTAATGCGTCGACGAGTTGATCTAGATTCTTTGGCTTGAATTTGCAGCCTCGCGGCTTGAATGTGAGAGCCAAGTCTTTTTCAGAATCTCGGAATATAATTTCGGAGTGGGGGATTCGTTGGTCCAGAAAATCGTAGATTTCTTTCACCGCGCACCATTTTCTTTTGTTCGAGAAATATTTAGTGACCGTATTCGGTGTCATTTCGACGACATTTCCGCTGCCCAATTCGATTCTTTCGAAGTCACTGTAAGGCGAAAGCTTAGGATTTTTCCCACCTTTGTTAATGTGAAACAAGCATCTCTCGGCTAACAAAGACAGTAACCCAGCAATTCTCCAACATGGAATTAGGGCTTTTAGTCTTTCGGCGGGCGTCGACAAGTCGAGAGTGTGAATATCTGTTCGGATAATATTGCCGTCTTGTGATGGACTGAATGCGCAAAATGTAACAATGTAGCCAACTGCGTAGTAGCCTAATACGTAAGGAAGGTCCGTGTAAGTCCAAGAAAGCTTTTCCACAATTGAATTAGATGGATCAACTTGACCTTCCCTTACTTGATCAGTCTCCTCCCCTCTCCACAGACAGAAATTTCGCATGAAAGCGGTAAGATTAGGCCACTGGTCTTGAAATGGATCCTCGGCTGAATGTGAAGATGGTTTTCGAATAAATACCATTTCTGAAGAACAGAATTTGGAGATCAGGCGATTGATGCAATCATCCCAGAGGCCGATAAAAGAGTCTCTAGTGGAAGCAGTGAGACTAGGGTTTGACCGAATAATTGGACTCAGAATTTCATACATAATTGCTCTACAATCCAGGAGTTCACTGGAGGTGGTGAAGAAGAGTTCTTTTCCTTGAGGCAAGTCTCTGTATACATCTTTTCGCAATGGAAACCGCAGCTCTTCTGCCGGTGGCTCTTGTAAGTACCATGATAGCTCAACCAGACTTGGTAGTGTTGATGGAGGAATTTTCAGACACCCTAAATAATACTCAGTTGGATCTTGAAATTCCCATGCAGTAATAGCTGCATTATTTAAAAAATAATATGCAAATCATGGGACAGAAGCATAATATACATAAGAATGAAGGGAATAATTCTATTTTAAGCCATCACATTATAAATAATGCATACAATTTCAAAACAAGTACTTTCGAGTAAATTAATGATTTCTGTTTAACTTCTGTCATTTGATTCTGCAGTTGGTTTAATTCAATAAATTAAGAACTTGATTCTCAATAGTACTGAAACTTATTACTATATTTATGACTATATCAGAAAGCTTATGCAAGGAGATAAAAAATAATATAAAGATTCTTACAATAATAAAATATAAAGCTAGACAGACTTACATCTGATAGAAGGTTCTGTAGATGGAAGCTGCATCCTGTCATGGAAACCTGGTTTGTACAATAGAGAATATCTTTAAATATAAGTTAAATTTATTCTAAAATGCAATGTGTTTAAATAAATATAATAAATTAAAGATGTTGCATACCAGAAAAAGAAGCAGGATTGGGTGGAGCAGAGGTGGAAGAGTTTCTTCTGCCAAAGACTTTAATCTGTTGACCAGAAAGAAACCTATCCACAGAGAAGCCTTTGAGAGGAGTGGCATCTTCAAACGTTTCTAATGTGCATGCCACCATCGAATCATCTAAATATGTTAACTCATCTGCATTCAAGAAGCTCAGTCCTTGCACCTTCACTCTCCCTCTGTGATGCTCCCCTTCTTCACCCCACAAATTTACAGACTCTTCCCATATCATTCTCACTTTACCTATCCTCTTTAGCTCTCGAGACGGCGTTAACATCACATCTGAGGAGCAACCAGTATCATATCCTAGTAAACTCCCTCTTCCTCCTTGCCCGAATGCTTCACCACCACTAGTCAACCCTAGTTGTTTAGCCCTTGCTGTAAAAAAAATTTAAAAATTGTTAGAATACAATAGGATAGCAACACCTCGAGAATTTAGGAAAAATTGGTACATAGTTACCGGTGAGAGGGATGTCATTGTCATCGCGAAAAATGGGAGGGGGAGGCAAGGACCTAAGGAGCAAGTGAGAAGGGCAGGGATCATCAAATGCACCAGGTCTTGAATTCGAAATAAGAGTTCTCATTCGGGAACCCATGAACTGGCACAATTCATCGTAAACTTGTTCGTCGAAAGAAGTGGGCAAATTATAAGTTTTTCTTTCAACAGAGGAAAGCCTGAAGAAACTCCTGCCTGTTTGATCCCTCCCTCCGAATCTCTCCCACTTGTAAACCCTTCTGTAGTCGCCCAACATGTTGTCCCATTTCGTACCTGCTTGCTTGGCATCTCTATTCACCCCATGGCTCTTTAGATATTCCGAGACTTGTTTATCTTTCTCAGCCCGTGTCTTCGTCGCTGACCTCCCAGTTGCCGGTTGACCTGACCCACCCTGCCCCTCTTGTGGCGGTGCACTTGTGGACCCCCCTTCGTACTGAATCCTCCAGGCCCTGGCGAGCCACAGGGACTCATTAGGCTTCCATGGAGGGCTCACAATTTTCCCTTTTCTCATCTGCAACCGCTGCTCCTGCTGCTGAAGTAGCTGTTCATCTCCACCAGCTTCTGATAAATTAGCACACTCTTGGGAGCCGGAAAGAGACGGGTGAGATGGCGATGAGGCCGCGGTGTCGGAAGAAGAAGCCGCCGCCGCCGCTGGTGGCGGCGGCGGTGGTGGTATTGTGGAGGGAGGTTGATTTGAAGGAGAGGGAGTAGACTCATTGCTAATCACCAGTGGAATATTCACCTGCTGATAAGGAAGGTTTGTTTGTTTCTGTGATGGGGATGGAGAAGGCAAGAGCTTCCACTGTCCAGCTGAAGTATATCTTGGTCTCTTGGGATTAGTATTCACCACTATCTGGTTCTGATCAAATGAGCTAGGCACTGTGGCAGATCCATGAGCTGGAATATTAGTGTAAAGAGGTGGAGGAGGTGAGAGGAAGGGTGAACCACTGACTCCAACTAGATGATGATGATGAGGAATGGAATCAGTGCTTGAATCTTGCGCTGCTGCTGCTGATGCTTGTTGGGGATGAGTGGGAGGAGAAGATGATGTGGTGGTGGTGGTCAAATGTTGTTTCTTTGTGTTGTCTCCTCCTTTGGTGTCACCCATTTTTGGATGAATGGATATGAAATAATGGATGGATGGCCCAATATACTTCAATATTATCGATTTGACACACTTAATTTTTTATAAACCCTAGCTAGCTTTCACTATACTTCACCAACAACTGCAAAGAATTAACCAACTCTAGGAACAGCTTCCTTCATTGCATTTTATACCCCTTCTCCTGTGCTTGTCTGCCTACACCTGCAGCTCCTAATTTATTTGTGGTTTTTGTATTTTTCTAGCATATTTTATTGTAAGTTTATGGGTTATTTATTAAATTTATTCATATATCAGATGGCAAGTCTTATATTAAATTTTGACTGTTTATTCAGATATCGGATAGTTGGTTTAAAATTTATTGGTTTATTTGTCCAGAAATCGTATTAGATGTTCTGAAAGTTATGAGTCATTTGTACAATCTTGATTATTTATTCAAATATTGAAAGATGATTTAAAACTTTTAGTTAAACCATACGGATACTCCTATTATCTATAATTGAATTTTCAATTTTTTTCTTATACATTTTTAGATTTTATGGTTTCTAAATAACACTCCTTGCCCTAATCATGTGTGCTACAGTAGACGACTAGACGGTAGGGATAACAAGTATTTAACAATAATGATTAATATAAATTGCGGTATACTCCCTCCATCCTAATTCTTTTGTCTTGTTTGTCTTTTTGTGGTCAAATTGACCCAACTTTGATTGAAATTTACATATATTAAATAATTGAAAAAAATTACAAAAAATATATCATTAGAATCTACATTTAATCTACTTTAAGATGTCTTTTTCAATTTTTAAAAAATCATGTTAAAATAATTACTTATTACCAGTCAAAATTTGATCAATTTAACCACAAAAAGTGAAACATGACAAAAGAAGTGGGACGGACGGAGCATAGAAAAAGGTACGGAGCATTTGTTTGGACATGAATATTGACAGGCAAGGCGCGCATAAAAGCAGCAGCAGAAAAAAGACGAGAGAAGAGCTGCTGCGACGTGATTACGACTTCTCAGTTTAGCAACTTATTAATATGGCTGTGCTCCCACTTTATGACCTCTCCCAAAAAAAAGCGAGCAGAGCAAATAGCGGTATAATAATGATTGTTCTGACCAACGCGGCTCTAAAATTTATTATTCATTCATATCCTTATTTATTTTAGAGCATACCTCACCACCTTTAAATGGGTTTGGATTTTTATGTTTGTATGTTGCGCACAGCAGAGACAGTGCCACTGTTGAACGTTGTGTTTTCGGGAATTTATACATCATACATCCATGTGAGTTTGTAAGTATGTGAGCATATGGTATCTTCTCTCGTCTCTCTCTCGATATCTCTTTCTGAACAGAAAGCAGAGAGATAGAGAGAGATGTGTGGAGCAGGAGGCAGGCATGCAGATTTGTTCAGAGAAGAAGAAGTTGTTGTGCAGCAGAGCTTTTAGGCTGTGTTCTGTTTTTTCAATTATCTTTCTTTTTCTTCCACCTTAATATCATTCATTTCCAGGTCCAGCCAGTTGTATTCTCCAGTTGTACTCGCGTGGAATTCCTTATCCTCTCTTTCATTAATATGGAACTCTTCTTCTCCCTTTACCCTAAATTGCAATCTATTTATTGTCCGATTTGTTCTTCAAATCAAATTTTCATCCCAGCCTCTGTCGCATGCACAGCTTAAATGATGCACCCTCTGCAGCCCACAAAACTTTATAATCCTGTTAAATCTCCGTTCATTCGATGTTAAAGATGCACGCAGACTCGTTATCCGTGATTCCGATATAATATAGATGTACTGCATGTAACATGAAATACATAATCATATCTTGATTTATGCATTTGACTTATAATTTTCTTTTAAAAATTTATATCCTATATTAAGAAAAGAAACTGTCTTTGGACAGACCATCAAGAGTACAAAATATCAAAATATCAAAATTTTATCATCATCCTATAAAGTTTTTTATTTGATAACAATTATCAACCACCAACAGAACCATGTCGTTAACAAAATTAATTTTTTAATTGTTAAAATTCTACAATTTAATTTATAAAATTATTAACTCTCTAAAATCCCTATCATGTTCATTTAACAAATAAAATTTAACAAATAAATAAGTAGTCTGCATCAAATTAATATCAATACAAAATTTAATTGAAGCTTCGTTCTTTACAAGATTGTGATAAATACGAACAAGGTGATAATAATACGTACTGTCGTGAAAACACAAACTCCTCGTGTCACTGGTATGACCATCACCATTATAACAATTGTTCAGGTTACAAAATATAATAAAGGATCAAGATACAAGACAGTTTATCATATTGAAATGTGGAGCTTATTTATCAATGTCCTATAATAATTTTACTAAAATAAAATATATTATTGCATGGGAAACAGATTTATATCATAACATGTTTTTGAAAATATATTTTTAATAGAAAAATTCAAAATTTTAAGTTGAATCAAATGTAAATATATAGAAAAATTTATATTTAAACAATGATACTGTAAATAAGAATATTATGAAGATAATAATGTAATCAAATAGAAAGATATTATAATTATGATAATTAATAAATTAAATTTTTTTATTTAAATCCTTAGTAGGTGTCATAAGCTAGTACGAATAAAGCTAAGAGCATCTCGAACATCTTAGCTATATAATGTCCTAATCTATTATAATTGGGAATATGACACATAACACAACTCCAGCAGAGTTCTAACAATTCCTTAAAAAGTTAAGGATTCCAACTTCATCCATCATTTTGTAAGGATGGCGTAACCATTCCTGATATCATTTTAAAGAATAAAATATTCACTTCTCTCGCTTTTCCTGATCTTTCTCTGTTTTCTTTATTCTTATTACTAGTTGAATATAATGTTATAATAATAATTGGAATTATAAATAGGAAATGTTGTTGGAGTTCCCATTCAATAAAATGAAATTATCCCTTGAAAAATACATATTTTTTTTTATATTTAGGTAATCTGGTAGGAGTCTGCGGGAAATGCTCTAACATTTGTGAAAATAAAAAAAATAAGGAGGAAAGTAGTAAATCCAGTGGATTGGAGCTTTCCGTAAGTGCTAAGTGGACATAGGAGCTGCAAGAACACACACAGAATAAGGCTGCATAAGCAAGTAAAGGATGGAGCAAACTCAACTTTTGTGAGTGATATAAGTATTTCAATGGTCGGTCACAAGGGGCCTTCATTTTCTCAAACCGTTGGCAAGAGGGAGACACTGAATGACAAGTGAATGGCATCTAGCTAGACACAGTACCCATACACACACTTATATGTGTAGATACCATCTACTATTAGCTAGCTCATACTATGCAGCCTAGTATTTCTAGCACGGCGCCTTTTGCGAGCTTTTCATGCCTTCTCTCTCTATACTCCCCATGTTTACTTGAATGCAAGCAGCAGAGCTAACAGTACAAATCAGTGTGAAGGATCCTGTACATTTATTTATGCATATACGTTAAGTAATAGGGGGGTCATTGTTGTATTTGACTTGGTGTGAGAAGCTTTTTTGGACACTTGGAAATTAGATGCTCTCGCTAAACAGATCACACATACTTGATGTGTTTCTGTGCTGTGCTGTGCTGTTTAAAGAAGCATGAGTAGTGAGTACAGAAAGATTACTGCTAGATTCTTAGGATTAGTAGATACTGGAGCTGTCCAGTAGTGTAGTGTGTAGTACTACCTCCGTGCCTAAATACTTTTCCAGTTTCGCTTTATCACGTTTGGCAACGCACAATTTTAATTATTAATATCTTTAATTTCATATTAGTATTAAATATAAAAACTTCACCGTATTAAAGTACTCATAAATACGGAACCAACAAAATCACTCATGACTATATTTCATCTTATAGATTAGACGTAAATTAATAATTTGTCTCATGTCATGACGACATATCAAACGGGAAAAGTTTTTTGGGACGGAGGGAGTAATTAAAACAGTTAGCTTATGAAAGATGCTGCATACATATGCATGGATACATCACGCACATAAGATTCTTCATTGCTAACCTCGAAATTTCTTTTCACAACTTATCTAATTATAAATAATTAAATTTTGATACGTGATTTTGGAATTTATTGCTTAATAAATATTATTTTTGATAATATTATATTTAACAAATTATTTTCCGGGCATACTCAATATCGAGGTTACTTTTGACCCTTCCCTAATTGCTTTCGGCAAAAATTGAATGCATATATATCGGATATTTGGATGTGCAGAAAGATGAAAGATGAATGTATGATAGATGCAAAAATGAAAAAGCTTTAAACAGATAATAAGTGCTTTTCCCTGTATTGACATGTTTGAAAGAGCCATGCAGGAGGAAAGAAGGATTACTCCTATATATTCATAGCCCTCGTAGGGGGTCCTTACTAGGATTTGATATGATAGCTGAGTGAGAAATGAAGCTTTCTCATCTCTCCCACCTGTATTATGTATGTGTGTTTATAACTTTATATACACAAATATTCCCCCATCGGGATTTGAATATATTATTATTTTGTATACTGAGGATTCGAGGGAATCACAAGTACTCCGTTTATAATTTCTCTCTTTTTACCTACCACTTTTATGCTGTCCCGATTGAATTATGGAGCCTGCGATCCACTTCTTTTTATAACTTCGATTTGAGTTGATGGCAGTCAGAAAGAAAACCCTACCCAACCAGTTAGGCTCAAGGGACCCAGGTCCAAATTATTTGAAATCATGGCAAGATCACTACTTATTCAAGAATATGAAACTTATGTGAAACTTAGGCCAGGCCCAAGTTTTTTAAGGCCCACAATCTCTCTCTGGTAGCCTTTCTGCCCAATAAAGAGGCTCTCATAAAAAGCCCAATCAGGCTCTTTTCTCATCAGCTTAGCAATGCTGTTAATAGCGGGGCAAGTTATTGCATAGTCGTCTCTTTTGGAGACAATGTTGAGCTTGTTAAATCAACTTTTCAAGATAAAAGAGAGTAATATTGTCAGGAAGCTCGTTAGATTTAAGAGGGTAATGATGCCGCATATTAAAACAACCGAAATGTCATCTATACTATACTATTAAAGCCGAAACATTAAAAGTTTGGTCGGTCGGTACGCGGGCTTTTAAACAGATTTTTATAATTAGCGGACTTCAAACAAAATTAGTGGGCTTCAAACAAAATATAAACAAATCAAAACATAACGGGCTTTTATACGGACTTTTATAATTAGCGGGTTTCAAACAAAATTAGTGGGCTTCAAACAAAATATAAACAAATTGAAACATAACGGGCTTTTATACGGACTTTTATAATTAGCGGGTTTCAAATATAAACAAATCGAAACATAAAACAAATGTATGATCAAATGATAAAACAAATATAAAACCTATTTGACTATACCAAAACTAAAGTCAAACCTCAAAAAATATTATACTATTAAAACCGAAACATTAAAAATTTGATCAGACGGTACACGGGCTTTTATACGGACTTTTACAATTAGCGGGCTTCAAACAAAATTATTGGTTTCAAACAAAATATAAACAAATCAAAATATAAAACGTATATAAGATCAAAACATAAAACAAATATATGACCTATTTGACTATACCAAAACTAAAATCAAATCTTAAAAAATATATACGTATCTATATTATACTATTAAAGCCGAAACATTGAAAGTTTGGTCAGTCGGTGCTTAGGCCGAAATACGGGGCTATCTATATACCAATTATTCTTTTTAACTAAAATATGTTATTTTTTTATATTTTCTAACTAAAAAAACTCCATTATTTAAAATAACATCGAAATATATAGTAATTATCTTTTTAACCACATACATTATCTTTTTTATATATTCTGACTAAAAAAATGGATCTTCTACAATTAACATGGGCTACATATATCATAATTTTATTCTCACAATAATATTAGTTTACTATATTATTAAAGCCGAAACATTAAAAGTTTGATCGGTCGGTACTTGGCCAAATTATGGGCCTACTTATATAATCAATTATCTTTTTAACTAAATCTATTATCTTTTTTTATATGTTCTAACTAAAAGAACTCAATTTTCTAAAAATAATATTGGACAACATAGCAACTACTATTTTTAACTAAAACACATTATCTTTTTCAGAATCCTAACTCAAAAATCGATTTTCCAAAAATAACACATGCAACATTCATATAAAAAAGATATTATATATCTATATTATTATACTATTAAAGCCGAAATATTAAAAGTTCGGTCAGTCGGTACTTGTGCCAAAATACGGGCATATCTATATACCAATTATTCTTTTCAATTAAAATATGTTATCCTTTTTTATATTTTCTAACTGAAAAAACTTCATCATTTAAAATAATATCGAGAAACATAGTAATATTATAAATCTATAACATACTATTATACTGTTAAATTCGAAATATGAAAAGTTCAATTGGTCAGTAGGTCAGTCGAGTTCGGTGAGCCGGTTGGTATTCGACCCACGAACCTCCTTAATTTATAACATGTTATAATATATTTTTTTATTATCTATTAAACCAAAATATTTAGGTTAGTATGATGGGTCGGCATCTGGTTTTAAGCGTCTTTTTAACTTAATATGTTCCATACTATATTATTAATTATCAATGACGAAATATTAAAAGATTGATTGGTTGATTTATATCTGATTTTTAGATCTCCATAAATTATAACATGAAAAAAAAACGTATTTTAACATTCTCAGTAAAATATATATGTTCGACCTAATTTTTAATTAGCCATTTGACGAAATTAACTATTAAAAATTTATCATCTGTTAAATAAAAAAATTATTTAATCATATTATTTTATCATAATTTTATTCTCACAATAATATTAGTTTAAGTTAATATAAATACGATAAAATAGCAAATATTATAACCGCCCGTGCATTGCACGGGTTATAAGCTAGTATGATATGACAAGCAAGGATATATTTATTATCTTTTAATATGACATTTGTATTGATTTTTTTTTTTGTCAGGTCCATTTGTATTGATTTTTGATTAAAATGGGAGGAGTGTCAAAGTAGTCAGACACCTCGAAATAAAAATGAAACATACACTCTTTGTACTTTTACGTTTATTTATAATGATATTTATTTAAATATATTGACACTTCTGAGTGTCAATTATCAGAATATAAAGAATGTTTTAGAAGTATTAGAGAAGTTGAAAATTAAATATCTATTTTTAACAATTTGATTACATCAATAATTTTAGTTGACACCTTTCATCATATATGTCTTACCGCAAACTTTCTCCTAATCTGAGCATCTCCAACATTGAAAACCCTTAACTAAAAGGTGACGTGGCATACTATAAATAAAAAAATTTAGCCAACGAATCGAAAAACTCATACTCCAACCATATCAAGTTGTTGTCAATAATTTTAGCCAACCTCTTATCAGTGGCGAAACCAGGACTAAGAGTTAGGGGGCTGAAATGTATCGTCATTCATACTTGCATAAATAACTTTCTCAATATATACCATCATACTATCATTCAGTCATGCATCTCCCATCCTATTACGCTGATAAGTCTTGATTGTTTTCATAGCAGAAAAAACTCTCTCAACGGTAGTAATGACAACAGGTAAAACAAGTGGTAACTCAACTAGAAGATAAACTAAGGGATAAGCAGTGTGTCTGTATTTCTTAACAATCATGACATAAAGATTTTTTATACTTTGAAGTCCAGATTAATCTTTATCCGCTCTCATATCATAGATAAAATTGTCTAACTGATTTGACAATAACTCCAGGTCTAGTAAAGAGAAATCCTTTGGATAAAATTGTGCAAGGCAGACCAGTTTTGAGTTATTGAAACTTGAAAATTAATTTCTTGGATCCAAAAAGCCAATACAAAGTAGTGAACAAGTTTTATAGCAATGAACATCTAAAAATGTCTCTCATTCTTCCGCTCTTAATAGCTGCAATTTAATTTTCATACTTCGAACCATTGTCATAGTATTCTAAGTTCTTTGTTGTAAATCTTATGACACTTAATTAGTAATTGCCAAGATTACTTTCAGCAAAAGAACTCCACTAAGTTAGGGGTAGTGTCAATGTGTGCGTATGACTTATGAGAGCATGTCCAAAAGTTTCTTCATATGGGCTCTTTAGCCAAAATTTGTAGAATACGGAGATGAAATGAACTCCACAAGATCCTAGCACCTCTTCAAAAACTTAGGGGCTCTATTTTCTTCCTCAACAATGAGGAGCACACTCTCCTCTAAACTATATTTTATATTTATTTTTTTTATGTACAAAGTACTCAACATGCATGATATAGTTTGTGGGTATGCATATTTTAATAACACATATAGATACAAAGCGTATGTAGGGAATATTGTTGGAGATATTGTGTAATTTTACCTCTTAAATAGTTAAGAGTTGATTGTTTATATTACTTTTGGAGAGAAGTTAAGGAGTTTGTTGGAGTTGCTCTGAATGTATTTGTTAATTAGACTAATTCAGCGAGGGTTTGGAAAAAAAATATACACTGTTTTTTTGAGGTTAGGGGGGCTCTAGCATCCCTTAACCCTCTGGTTCCGCCACTGCCTCTTATGGAAGGCTAAATTTGTCGAACCTCTACAGGTCTGTAAGAAATCTGTAGAAAAATTGCATATCATTTATTACCATATTGAACTGATATATTTTATTTTAACAATTTAAAATATTAATGACATTCTATTTTACCGCTACAAGTATGTGTCAGATACTTAGATATATAGAATAAAAAAATAATTACTCGCTAATCACTGTTTCAGGCTTCTGGTCATTAGCCCTTGTACCGGGATGCTTGGCCAAACTGCTTCTTTCATCATCAACTACAGTATATATTACATGATGTTTAAACACAATTGGAAATATAACATCTCATTATGTCAGCAGCCAAACCGCTTCTTTTATCATCAACTACAGTATACATTACATGATGTTAAAACACAATTGGAAATATAACATCTCATTATGTCAGCAGCCGCGTAGCAATCGTCAGCTTAGAGTTTTGACTATGACAAAAGAGTATACCTTCATGTACGATCGAACATTAAACTGCTCAGAAAGAATACCATCATTTGACTCTGTTTTACATGATTTAAGGGTCTATTTTATGTAACTTTTCGCAAGGATTTCAAATATACAATTTGTTTTAAGTTTGTAATCAATAGAGAGTAAATAAAAAGTACACGAGTGTACCATAGAGAGTAAATTAAAAGTACGAGCGTACCATCGGTAGAAGTAAAAAATGCGATGGTACCATTGAAAAAAACCACTTCTACGAGGGTACCATCAAGAATTTTCCTAGATATAATTTAAATTTATATTTACTTGTATTTTAAGTCTTATTATCTTGATGTCTAAATGTACATATATCCTTACTATGATGATATTTATTAAAATGTAAATATAAAAAATAAACACTATTTAAAATTTTATTATATAATTAAATTATCATTCACCTAAAATTTATGAAAATTTGATAAAAACAAATAAGATTCTTGTCGAATCAGAGTTTGTGTCGTATAGTTAAAAAATCATATATATGATTTTATTAAATCATATATATAATTTTATTAAATCACAATAATTAAATACTCTAAAAATCGGCCGATTAACCGAATAATCGATAACAGACGAATTTTTAATACGATTTGGTAAAATTCGATTAAATCGATGATTAATTGGTCAAAATTGGATTAATCAGTCAAAAATCAGGTAGAATATTAAAATTTACAAAATTTGTGGGGAAAATTTAAAATTTTAAAAATGATTAGATATATATTATTTATATGTATAATATTAAAATAATTTCAAATAATGATCATATTATAATTAATGTATATAAATGGTTAGACATTAATGTATAATAAATATATTGCTTAGACATTAATGTATAATAAATGTGTTAGTATTAACAGTCAATAATAACCTTTATATATATTAAAATAAAATATTTTGTAGTAAGACTACAAAGTTCCATATATGTTACGGTGGATACAATGTTTGGAAATTTTATTCCAAGAGAAAACCCAAAAATAGTTGATCATGTAGAAAATATAGATCGTGATGATTAGTAATGAACTTCAGACGAAGATGAGGAAATTATTGAAAATAATGAAAGTGAGGATATCCTAAAAAAATAGAGAACATTGAGGTTCCCTACATAAAAAATTTTATATTTTAAATTTTAAATATGAGAAAAATAGTTTTTAGGACAAATGCTTTAGAAAATGCCAATTAAAATATAATGAACACAAGATAGCGTGAAACACAAACCGAGATAAATTAATTTAAAATTCTTATTGTTTTATTTATTTATTAAAAATATAATTTCTCTTATGAATTTTGTGATAAAGTTTATTACTGTTGTATTATTTGATGATAATATTTATAGAAATTAATATTTATTGAGTATTATTGGTTGTTCGAACTCGAGCTCGTTAACGAGCCGATCAAGTTTTTACCGAGTCGAGATCGAGACGGTTTAACAACCAGATTACTTCGTTTACGGCCCTGTTAACAGATAAAATGCTCTTTTTCTGTAAAACCTGCCTGATTTAACTTAAAAAGTAGAAATATGTTACATTTTTCAAGTCGAGAAATTACTTAGAAGTCATTCGCAAATTGGCACGTAATTGGACATTTTGTCTTCTGCAGCCAGATGTTTTCAACATGATCGTTCCTCCAAAGTAGAGTGTTTATTTTTTTTTTTTTTGAAAAAGGCTACCATTATTCCAGTTATTAGAGTCAAAAGACTTGTTTATAAAATTATAATTATATGATATGCTCTTTGAAATCACAATTTTATTTCAGAGTCCGGTATTTATACTTCATATAATAGAAAAAAGATAAAAAAATCAGTCTTTTTTATTAAGTATCAATTGACTTGATCGTTCCTTTTTTTTCTTCTTTCATATAATGATGAATATGACTTATTAATATGTAATTATGAAAGATAATAATGTTATAAAGTAGTAACTAATTAAAATTAATTGTGTGTTATAAATATGAGATATTGATAATAATTTAATAAAGTAATTATTATTATGACAAAAAAATAAAATAATCATTGGAATTAAGTGTGTGTCATAAATACGAGATATTAATGCCTATAATTAAATAGGGGTAAGATTGTAATATGAATAAAATTACTAATGTCTACTCCCTCCGTCCCATATTGAGTGAGCTGGTTTGACTTTCACGGAGATTAAGAAAAAGGTAGTAAGTTAAGTTGAAAAGTGAGTAAAGTTGTGGGACCTATCAATATTTAATAATAGATTTGAGATAGTGGAGGAAGATAGTGGGTGTAATAGTGTTTATATTATTATAGAATGGAGATAGTGGAAGAAAGTAGTGGGTGTAATAGTGAAAAGTAGTGTTCAAAAATAGTAAGTATGATAGGTTCATTCTTTTTGGGACGTCCCAAAAAGGAATAAGGGTCACATAAAATGGGACAGAGGGAGTAATAAATACGTTAGTGTTAAAAGTCAATAATAACTTTTACATATATAAATATTGTATAATGAGCAAAGGGTAAATTGATCGTTTTGAATTAAATTACTCATGGTTGTTGTATTATATATATAATAGATGTAAACGAATATTCTAATCCTAACTAATTATAATTGTACAGCTAGCAATTAACAGAAAATGAAAATATTTATTATATAATATGTATAGCCACAGTAGATTATTTATCATATCTCAAGAAAGAATTTTGGAAATGAAGACGATAAACATATTAATTAACCTCCCCTACAACATACTCCCTCCATCCCATTTTAAGTGTCCTGTTTGACTTTTGAATAGTCAAATTGACTAAATTTTGACTGAAATTTTCACATATAATATAAATTTTAAAAGTAAAAAAAATTATGTCATTATAATGTACATACAATATACTATAAAATGTAATTTTTAGTTTTTTAAAATGATAAAAATTTGTTTTTTACGCTTGGTCAAAAATTGGTCAATTTGTCCGTTGAAAGTCAAAACCGAACACTTAAAATGGGATAGAGGGAGTATTTAAGTTGAGAAGAGCTGATAACTCAGTAATGAACACAGTGAATACCCCTTTAGCTATCTTGATTTCACTATTTCAGGAGGTAGACTGTTGAAGACTGGGTATGTGTGGTAATTTCATTTATGTAATGCAATTAAAACACATAGTTTTAGCAGGAATGTAACGGTTTTTCTAGTGTGTGCCCATGGGCATATGTTGAGCACAAAAATTCATAAGTTTGGATGATTTTGATGGGCTACTACTTCTTTATAATGGTGGACTTCTTTATAATGGTGGACCACCTGCAAATTCACCAACCACACCACTCAAAATTAATCAAATTTATAAAATTTGGTGCTTAGCATGTGCCCATGGGCACACACTAGACAAACCGGAATGTAATAATACGACAAAATACATCATCAAATTACAGCAAATAGAGGATCTAGAGTATCCTAATTAGTAATTATGAACAGATATACGAGGGAAAGCCGATTTTTTTTTATTTTTCTTTCTAAAAGCTCGATGTTCCTGATTCCTGAATACTAGTGCATGTATTTTGCTTTTAAGGTGCTAACTCGCCTAACCATATACTCCTATTTAAGTTTAAGTTTGTCATACGCCATCATGGCATCATATCAGTTTGATATCATATATGATAACGCAGATGATATATAAATGAAAGGTGGTATTATAAGCTCGATAGTCGTACTAATGAGAATGCTGCATGTGTATTTGAATGGTATATATGTGTGTACCAGCATTTGCAAATTAGCGTCTTGAAATGAAAGAAAGGAAACAAATGAGATGTTGAATAGAAATCAGCTATTTTGCTCAGTATGTGAAAGCTGAGCTTATCTAGGAGCTAGTTCCAGCAATTCATGACTCGATTAAGCTGCCTGATATTCTGCAATTTCTAGAGCTGTGCGAGTAATAGAATACAAAACACATTACACTTTCAGTTAAAACAATATTCGCAATCTTATTCAGGAAAACAAGGACAAAAGAAACAATCTCAAGCCATCACTGATTTCTGCAGAAAAATTAAAATTTCTCCCAATGTCGCACCACTGAGATCGACTAATTTGTTAACACACAGCTGATCACATTGCATAAATTCCCTAAACAGCTAGCCTAGGGTTGACATAATCAACACACACTTTCATAGAACAACGGACAGTAGCTGAAACATAAACGAATCTCGGCCAAGTAAGCAGCAAAATTTTGGCATCGTTTCACTTAATAGACTTTGATGATCTTTCAGTCTTTGCACTTACCTGAAATTTATCCACGGATCACACCACATAATCTTTGTTGCAGCTCACATATATCTATAAAAGCCGGCTCGTATCCCTGCAAGGAAAATCTGTGATATGAGGTGAAGATCTTTTCAATAGAATAACAGCGTTAAACTTATGATCAATAAACCCTAGCTGATTAAATCAAGCAACAATTAGTTTCTAAGAACTAGATTATCAATTACCTCAGCTCGGATAATATGCACTAACTGGTCATTTACCCTTGTAGAGGAACAGCTTGTAACATTAAGCTGCCGTTCCTGGATCAGTACTTGCATCACCCCTGACAAGGATAAGTTCTCCTCCATCGATCCACTAGTAATTATGATCTCGACACCACAGAAGCATGGGGTGACGGTGACACTGATATCATTGTTATCGTCAAGCAAACAAAGATCTGAAGTCCCCTTCCCCGGGTCATCAATAAAAAATTTCTTGGGAGTACTCTTGATGAGGTTATTCTTTTTGACATCCAGTTCTCTGATTTCTCCCTGCAAGTGATTAATGTAATTCACAGCTTGCTCCATATGATCTGATATCGAACGCTTTCCCTGAAATTCATTCCATGTAATTAATTTTTGCATAATTTAATTATAACAATGAGCCCTAGAGAAGATAGGCTTTTTATTAAATAAAGGTGATTAATACGCATAAATTTATAGGAATTAAATAAATGTTACACACCTTAATGAATTCAAGTGGAAGTAGGGATCGAAGTGATACATGAAGTTTACCCATATCCTGTCTCCTTTGTCTCTCGATTTCTCTATGCATAATCTTCTTGCTTCTCTCATCATCTTTGCAGTCCTCACCGATACTCAAAACCTCCTTACCATGCCTTTTATTGCGTCCTCGAGAACAAGAAGAGTCTCGGTTCATAACAGGATCTTGTTGGATTGTCTGCTGTTCCGGATTAGGGTTGTCAAAATTCTGGATCTGGAAGACCAGCTCATCCCCTTGGTTAAAAAAATACATAGCTCAACAACCAAAATCAAAGAACAATATCTGAGATTGTGTAGACTGTAGGGCTTACTATAATGAGCGAATGATAAAAGAAAAGATGCGTTTGTTGAGGTACGAGATCCTCATCAATGGGGGCTCGATATCAATAGCTAATTAAGATTCCTTAAGATATCTCTTCATGAATGAATAAAGTAGAGAGTAATAATTTATAGATGACTTCTTTTTGTTTTTTTTTTAATGTTCACTTCAGTGAGAGAAAAGTACTCCTGACTCCTGAGTCCTGACTTCGATCCCCAGCAAACGATTTATATTTTAAAAAGGAATATTGCTTGTAGGTATTGTACGTATGAGTTGTGTATAAATGCATATTTGGTTAGCCCACATTTCTTAACAACCCCACGATTACAAATCTATTATACAATTACACCCCTGATTTCATGACTATACTTTAGAATGCAGATCATCTCTGATATCTTTCAAGTATTTTTAAGTCCGTATTTATCTATATGTAATCCAATAATTGTCTACTTTATGTTATAATTTAAGATTTATACATTCGTGTGTGTCTGCTCCTTCACATATATATATTTCTTCAATCTTCTTTTATCTATAAGTTATAGTGGTGTTGTTCACAGGATCAGATATTGTCCGATCCGTACTTGCTTAATCAATTAGTAGTATCAAGTGCACAACTTTTTATACAAGGCCGAGGTACCAAATTGAGCAGCATATATGTTGTGCTGAGATAGCTTCAAAACTAGGCAACAGCGTGTGTGAAAATCACAAAGTGTTAGTAAAATAACAATAAGTTTTGTTGGCAAAGCTCTTGAGATATCTGGCAAAATTTATTAATTAATCAGTGAGACTGATTATAATTTGAATCTTAGTTAAGCATTAATTTTGTTGCTTGAAGTGATACAATTTATACATGAAGTCGTATGGATAACTTCCGGTGCACAACACTTTATAGCTGAAGCCTGAATGTGTCTCCCCAATTATTGATCGGTTCAAGGCCCTTTTAGATGTCAATCTCATTTAGCTGTCAATCAATTCTGAAATATACAGAAAAGGTCGTGTTTATATGCGATCCTCCATCAAATTAAGAAATTTATTAGTGGACCATCCTTGTTAACAAGAAATGACCCCAAACAGTGTACTAGAGCCTTTTACGTACTTTAGTGTAAAATTGAGAATATTTAAAATGATGCAAAAATATATGTAAGAGAAAAATTATATCCTCCTTTCAAAATATTAGAAAATTAAGTGATAATACCAATTAATTGGGCATTCTATAAAGAAAAACAAACGTGCCTACAAATATAAAATGCGGACAGCTAAACACAGTATAATGACAAGACTTGCTTAAGGTGGCATAATTAGGAGGATTTAACAAGTGCGAGTGGGGACTTAAATCGCGATGTCACAGATTTCTTATAATCTTAGTTGATTTCTTTATATAGCGTGGGACATTATCACAGTATGATCACTTTGCGACATCACCTGCCGACCTGCCGTCTTCGAATATGAATAATTTATTACTTCGATTTCACTGCTACAACTTTATTTGTTGCATATATGATGATTTGATATACAATTCAAACAGTGAGTAGTAGTAGGTTTTACAACGTTGTTCTACTAAGGGATAAACTACTTTTATACCAAGTCAATAACAGAGGATTACATATGATCATGTGCTTAAACAAGTTTCATCATGTCTTACTGGATAACTAAATTGACTACTGAGGATCAACTATATATAAATTACAGCCGCGTTCACATTTATTTTATAGGAGTATTCTTTATTCAACATTTTGACAGATGGTAATTGGTTTCGTCACCATTTTGTTATAATTACGATGATTCAATATTACCACCATTTTACTTATCCAACTGAAAGTAAGGTTTTTACAACTCCCAATCGGGTATCCCGTCAGGTAAGATAAAATCAACTCCTTCGGAAAATGATAATCTCATTCATTTTGATAAAAAAAAATGTTATCATTTCAAAATAAATGTTATTTTTAGCATTCACTCTTCTTCGTTCGTTGCATTTGATCAGTCATTCGTAATAATACCATGCTACTTATTTATTCCGATATATTATAAAAGAAAGGTTCAAGATTACACTCGTTCGTTATTATTTTCAATTTTGTTCTCATTTTCGAATCTTGAGCACGAATATGGTTAGAAAAGGAAAAAGATTAATTCCTTCGTACTTAGCAAATCTTCGCACACAGATTAAGCGGATGAAACAGACTAATATGTAGATAAGATTATATCAGCTTACTTAGATTCAGAATGATATGGTACTATTGACTATTGCACGTTTGAAGAGGCTTGAGATCAAAGGGATCATAGAATGCCTATTGATTGATTGATCTGTAAGAGGAAAAATCTTCTTCCCCTCCAATTGTATGTGTACATACTCTACTATTTCATGTAAATCTTGAATTAGATATAGAGTTTTCGACTAAGATTGTGCATACTCTTACGTTGAGCAAGTACTAGAATATAGATGATATATGAAGTCTAATTCAGATAATTAACTTATCCAAATTTGCAGCATCACTACGTTCTGCTTTATAGTGGCCAAGATCGTTTGTAGCTAGCCTCAGTTCTATCTTGTACCTATTGCTTAGCTTAGAGATGATTTTCCTCTCTAGCTATTTGCAATAATTTCAGGATCATATGTGCTAATTTTTATAAGATCCTCGTTGAGTGCAATGCTGCAGAGAGTCGGTGGCCTCTACGTGAATCAATCACGAGCTTTTAGCCCATGCTGTTTCACTCGTGTAATTGTAGTAACTGCAGTCGGATCATGTGAGATTTGGACAACAATAATCATTTAGAAATTTGGATAATCATCTTTCTATGCTGAGAACCACAGTATCAAGCTGTTGTTCACCAAGACAAGAGGAGGGCCGAGGGCATAAGATTACTGCACTTAGGATTGCACTCAAATTTTTTCCATATAATTGTTCAATATATATAGTACCACATAAAAATGAGAAACACCGTACTTAGTTATTTTCCAATGCCTCAAAATATTGATATATTCAGTAACTTAAGATGATACCAGCTAGCCAGTTATTGCTGCATTTGAACGATACTGCATGTAAAATCCAATCAATGTATTGAAGAGTTAATCAGAATGCAAGCTCCAAGTATTCAAGATTTTAGTAGGCATATAACTTTGAAGCTGGCTGAGTAATCCTGGGTTTCAACATATAGGCACGACTGCGAAAATATAGAACAATCAATTTATGGTCCTTCATTAACTAAAACGTACTAAAGAGCATATACTTTTGGTTGACACAATACTCTTAATTTGCACACCACAATTTCCATGTCTTCAATATTTACAGACACTCCTCTCTTCAATTAGTCGTGCCATCAAGAGCTTACATATTTGTTAGAGCAGACACAACCACATTGCAATCATTTTCTAACAGCTAATCTTGGCTGTGCTGGGATTAGACTTTGATAACATAATCTAGAATTAGTAAAAATGAAATGTAGATACTTCAAATCTCGGCCAAGTAAGGAACAAAATCTTAGCAATGTTTGATTACACAGTGTCAACTGTGGGCTTCAGGCTTCCTACGTACACTTACTTGGAATTCAACCATATAACACATCATACAATTTCCACTGCAGCTCACAGATATTAATGGACATCGGATCAATTGCCTGCAAGAATGTTCTCAATAAATAATTGTCATTTTAAAAAGCCCTAGCTAAATGAACAATTAACATGTTATAGGACTGCTTAATTTCTTACCTCAGCACGGATAGTATGCAGTAACCGCTCATTTACTCTAGTAGAAGCACAGGTACTAACACTTAGCTGCTCGTCTTGAATTAGTACTTGCATCACCTTTGATAAGGGAAATTGTTCTTCCATGAATCCGCTAGTAATGATGATCTCAACACCACACAAGCACGGGGAAACTGTAACAGAAACATCATTATCAAAATTACTAGGCAGACGAAAATCTGAACTTCCACTCCCTTGACTAATAACAGTGGTATAATTTGGAATCTTGTGGAGTCTATCCCTTTTGATATTTAGTTCTCTGATACTTCTCTGAAGGTGATTAATATAATTCACAGACTGCTGCATATGATCTGATATCGAACGCTTTCCCTAAAAACACAAGGCAAAATCTTGTTAAACTTCAAAAACCGAGCCCTAGAGAAAATATAATTCAAACTCCAAAAACTGATTAGAAGAAAAAAAAAAAGAAGAAAATTCATCACCTTGATAAACTCAAGAGGAAGTAAGGATCTGAGTGATCAGGGCCGTTTGGGACTTTTTTGAGGCCCTGTGCTGACTTTAAGAATGAGGCCCTTCCAAATGACAGAACAAAATTTTAATATATTTAAAATAACAAAATATTATACACAAAATTAAACTACTACAACTGAAAAATTGTTTGTTTTTTGATTAGTTGGACTTAAATATGTGTGTGGTCGTGTGGGATTTACTACTTATACAGTGTACTAGTTTGTGGGGAGAGAGAAGTAATAAGAAGAGACGTGCATGACTGGGTCTTAGGAATTTAGAATTGATTAATGTTTAAATAAAATAATGGTAAAAATTAAAGAAATATTAATATTATATTATATTTATCATGAGTATACCAAAAGATAGAAAGAAGTAGTCATAAATCTGGGGCCCTAAATTTTGATGGGCCCTGTGCTGTTGCACTTGTTGCACTCCCTCAAAACCGGCCCTGTGAGTGATCCATGAAGTTGACCCATTTCTTGTCTTCTTTGCCTTTCGATCTCTCTATGCATGATCTTCTTGCTTCTCTCATCATCTTTACTAGTGTCTTCACCGAAACTTGACGGCTTTTTACGAAGCCTTTTATTGCCACCCTGTGGTGAGGCTTGGCTCAAAGCAAGATCTTGCTGGATTGACTGCTGGTCCGGATTAGGGTTGTTGGTCTGGATCTGGAATACCAGCTCATCTCCTTGTTTTAAAGAAAACATGGCTCAACAATAAAAATTCAATACACAAGATTATTGAGCTAACTTTAATGAGTTGGAGAGATACGTTTGTTAGGGTACGAGATCTTCATGATCAACACCTAAGATTCCTTCACACATCTCGTGTATTGTAAGGTGATGAATAGTTTATATGGTTTATCTATATTTTGAAACAAGTAGATGACTTGTTCTTTGTTTCTTTGTGGTCAATGGGAGAAAACTGCTACGGACTTCACAAACAATTGAATTTAAAAGGTCCGGTTATATGGGAATTGTAGTTGTGTACAAATGCTTATTTTTTTAGCCCACATTTCTTAACAACCCCACGATTTCAAATCTAATATTCAATTACAACCTCATGATTTCATTACAATTATTTGGAATGCGGATCATCGCCTGATTTCTTTTTTTTCTTTTTTTCTTCTTTTAATTTTTTTAAGTCCATATTAATCAATGTAAAGGTTTAGAGAGAATATATAATTGTCTACTAGGGAGTTCTTTGCTGAACCTTCCAACTAGTTTTAATTTACTTCGTTCTTTCTGGTGGAGAATTACGCCTACTATACCTTATATTCAGTTATTGGATCAGTCCTGATCAGCTTGGTTATATCATAATTATATTTAATTTAATTTTATAAAAAGATCATCCTTATAAGTAATATATATAACTATAATTAATATCTTAATCTATGGGAAAGATAATTAATATTATTATGGGTCAAGATATTTAAATAAATGATCAAAAGTCAAGTAATATGAACAATAAAAATTATCGTATAACTATAAAAGATATAAAATTAATATTTATTAAAGAATATAAAATAAATTAACATATGTAATCGATATATAAAAAAATAATAGTAGAATGAGAGTTAATTAAGAAGGAAAGAGAATTAGTGGATAATGAAAATTGTAGATGAGAGGTTTAGAGGAGATTATTTTGAAAATTGAGATTTGAGAAGAAATTTACGCATAATAAAATGTTTAGGTTATCCATTTAACTAACCAGCAAGGGTGTTTTGTTTTAGTACACATAAAGATACATACTTACAGATAAATTTTAGGTATATTCTTCAGAACTAGCTGGTTTTGAAAATTAGATTATTTAGAAGCATGCGTGGTCCTTATAATGGTATCGGACCTGCTTCTTGATCATCTGGAAATTTATATGATGATTATGGAAAATAACTTCATTTTTTTAATATAAAGATGAGATGCAAAACGATTGTATGCCTGTATCTGGTCTAATATCGAGTCTTGCGGTGGGTAGCGCAGACCCCAGTTGGATTTTTCCGAAGGGAAAAGAGATAAGTGTTACCAACAATATCCACAGGGAAGATACGTTTCCTCACATACATTTATACTTCAACTTATTTAAACATTATTGTATTGTGTATAATTAGAATGGATGGACCACTTTTCATAAAATGCATACAGCGAATTAACAAAGTATAAGAACAAAACTTGCTTACCACATTTTTATGTCTATGCGTATATACAAGGTGGCATTGTGCCCTCAAAGGGGACTCGACAATTGAGAGTGGGATCCAACAAGATTTGCCAGGGTTTGCGGTTGTCCCATAAAGAGTCCTTGCGAATAAGGCTGACTAATCAAACACCTACTCGTCTCGGTAGTAAGATGTCGAAGTTCGAAGCTCAATAAAGATTCGTGTATTTGAATTTATGTAATTCATCTTTATCGCGGAAAGAAAAAAAATTCACAAACGTTTGTGCTGTAATGATATTCTTCATTTATATAGGTCTGCAATTATATATGCTCTTAACTTTTAAACTAATTCTGAGGTAATGTAATGTATGTTTTCGAATACCTAAGAGTTAAAATTATACTGATCGAATTTGAAGGTTAATTTCTTCTAGCGTGTCAACTGTTGTCGAGAACACTTGAGAGAAATTGAACAAAAAAAACTGTCAATTCTCAATAGTTTCAACTGTGACCTGGATCTCTGCAATTATCATACATCTTAATTTTTCTTTTATACAAGGGGCTGGGGATTATCTCACTAATTTTTTGTAGATGCACTTCTCATCATTCACATATTAATGCACTTTTTAATAATCCTCGTTACAAGAAAAACGCGATCATCAGACAACGGGAGGGAAAACGTTGTTTAAAACAAGACACAACTATTAATTTTCATCATTCCAAAAGTATTGTCTAAACCATAAATCTTACAGGGATCTCAAAATCATTGGCCAAAAAACTCAATCAGACAACACTTTCTATGTGTCATGTTTTGTAAACCTATAGCTTTATACGACAGTTTAATAAAATCGTTGTTTAAGTAGACTTCAGACTATGTTATGAAAGACGGTTTTTAAAATCAGACAAGTGTTATTATGAGGTATAATGTAAAACGTTTTCACATAATGATACAATATATTGTTGTCTGAATTAGCTTAGTCTACATGTTTAATGCTTATTTAACAACGATATTAAGTGAAAAATCATTATCTTTGTTTAACTCGTACAATACATATTTTATAAAAAAAACATTGTCTATTTTATAGAAAAAAAGTACCTTTTTACAATAAGACGAAAATGTTTTAAAACACATTAGTTTAATTAAAAATACACACATAATGAATTTGTAAAATTTTAGTTTTTATATACAAAATTGATACTAAAAAATCTTGACATCTGTATTGTTCAACCATTGAAAAAATCATTTTACAAATTTAATCTAAAACTAATTATAGTTTTATGAAAAATTCCAGTACTTATGTAATAACTTTTAATAAGAAAGTATACTAATACTCTTGTTGGATTCATAACATATTAATATTATTACTAGATTCATAAAAGTATCAACTTAAAACTGGTAAACTATATATATTTATAAGATAAATATATTTTTCTATGTCACACCTTAAAAAACCAAAATTCATTAAAAAAATCATTTTAATTGTTTTAAAATATAAGGAAAAAACGACAAGTTTTACACACAAAACCATGTCTTTGGAAACTTCTTACAATATTTTTTTTCTCAATCTATTGTGTGTGTTATTTCGTATAATACCTAATTTACAACGATTTTAGGGAATCGTTATTTTTTTTATACTCAAAAAAAATCTGTCAATTAATTGTATCATTTAAAACTTGTAAATAGATTATTTTGTCAATCTCTGTTAAAAATTTAACAAAAACAGACTCCCCGCTTTAATCTCTTTGACCCCTGCCATTTCAACAATAACCACCGTCGGCGATTTCCCTCTCCTTCCTTTCCCGGCAACACAACTCCGATAACCCACGGTGACAACCACTATCGATCATCCGCCTGCCGGAGTCTCTCCTACCCCGTTCTTTCTCTCCCTCCCTCCCCCGACCACCACTGCCGACACGATGTGGGACTCAACCCCAAAACACACCCATGCTTCTCTACTACGCACATGAGCCCCGTATAGTACACACACTCACCATCCATCTTCCCCATCTTTTATTTTCCCGTCACCATCAACCCCTCGACGGCTCAGCCGTTTCGTCGTCGCCATTATTCACACAAACTTTACGTGCACACATCAAAAACACACTCACATCTTTCCTTAATTTTTATAACAATTTCATTAAAACTAACGTTACTCGTCAAAGGAAAGCGCTGAAATGTTTTTAAACCTTAATCTCATGAATGAAAGCTTTTAAATGCTTTTTTTATTTAATTGACACTTTTTTGACTCAGTAGGCTAATTGAAAATTTTGGTATAGCAGAGTGACAAAATAGAGCATTGGCCTTGTATTATATATTATTCCCTCCGTCCTTTTTTAGTTGTCACATTTGCAAAAAATACACATATTAAAAATAATTAAATGTTTTAAGTTGTTTCAATGTATGTCCTTATTTATTGTATTAAATACTAAATCATAAGTGTATATATTGGTGGTAAAGTCAAATCATGAACTAAGAATTAAGGAATAAATATGAAAAAAAAATATGTATTAATAAGCATTGGAACAATGAGCAGGGGCGTAGCTACGTTCATCACACAGGGTCACTTGCATCCCCTCACTTTTTCATATCCTCTTTGTATATATTATATAAAATTTAATTTTTTGATTTTTGACCCCCAAAAAGTAAATTTTTTGACCCGAGACATAAAACATTTAATCCCAAAAGTGCATAAATTTATATAAAAAATGAAATCATCTTTTTTATGGTGTGACAAGGGCACACAATAGTCACTAACTTTCAAATATAGTAATTTTTAATTGGTGGATGAATAATAAATATTAATGGCCCCTGCTTTAACACCAATTCCACCAATAAAAACAAGTCATTTTCATGAGAGTTGATGCTTATATTATGTACCCTTGGGCACGGGCACACATCAGAAGGCTGATTTTTTTATGAGATTGTTTTTCGACCCCTAGTCATCATGTATTCTGACTACGTCTATGACAATAAAACAACTATTGACTACGTCTATGACAATAAAACAACTATTTACGAACAAATTTTTTCACAAATGTGAAGATTAAAGAGAGACGGGGAATAGTAATCTTATGCACTTATGCATTAATACTTCGAAAAGTAACTTTCTAGGAGGCAATCGTTGATGGGAAATGCCATTAGGGTTCTTTCCGGGATTGGAAAAAGTTTTCAATTTCAGTGGATTTTGTTGTTAATTTGTTGCATGTAAATGTCAAATGGAGCTTATCTCTCAATAGTAAAAACCCATATGACGTTAAGGATTAAAGAGTACTTAGGCTTAAACTACTGTATCCTTTTGAACCTTTATTCCACGCAATCTGAACGTTAGACTACTATCTAATACTCCCTCCGTCCCACCAGATTCTTTACAGTTTCTTTATTTGGTCGTCCCACCCATTTCTTTACATTACAAAACTTTCCTATTTTAGTTAATGGGTCCCACTACTTTCCCACTTTTTCTTCTTTTTCACACTACTTTTACCCCACTATCTCTCTTTTATATATTAAAAATCAGTGGGTCCTACCACTTCACCCACTTTTCTTTCTCTTTTCTACTACTTTATACATATTTCTTAACTTTCGTGCCCAAACCCAATGTAAAGAATTGGGTGGGACGGAGAGAGTACTTTTTCTATTTTATTCATAAACTTGCGGCTCCTACATAGTCTAAGTCTGAACTGATACAAGAATATATTCAATAATTGACGATCAATATCAGTAACTATTTATATAATTTCCCTCACGTGCTAATTTAGTACCTTTCTTAATTTTATAAGATGGAATGACTAATTCAATTATTGGGATCACTGCATATATTACGGCCACATGCTTCAGTTCTTTAATAAAAAATAAAAAATGGATGAAATTGATTTTTAATTTGACTGCGATTGTCGCTATAGTAACCAATCATTATCGACTACTATTTTAATTGTGAAGTTTTGCAAGTACACATTCTCTTGCCCGGTTGGTTCAGCTACGTAAAAAAAAAATGACACATTACGTTTACAATTTCAAATTTACAAATACTAACCCATAATTTTCAAACATGGACAATTATATGTTCATATATGCCTATTTTGTTTGACATAGTCGCATTGACATATCCGTAAAATATTTTATATTTTTGTTGGAGAGCATTGTCTGCTACATCACTTGCTTCGCAATATGCTAGTTTACCAGCAAATCCTTTGATTAAGTTCTTACGATTAAATAAACCATCAGTGCAACTCAGATCACACAACACAGAAATAAATTGTTTACATCTGTAGTCTGTGCTACTGACTCATCAGTGACATTAGATGCAAGCATCCATGATGCATTTGATAGTACTCCTAAAGAAAACCTTCAATACTTCCGTGCCCCATTCGGGTTTCTCGATATATAGAGACTGCTTCTTCCATAACCTTAGCCTGAGCAAGCAACTTGGCTCTCTTTTTCCCAGAGGGATGTGTAGAAAGATAGTCTAACATGGCCGATGACCCGGTAATTTTGCCCAACTTCTCATAAACCTTAGGTGCAACGCTAGGATCATATCTAGCAGAAGCAAGTAGTAATAGCCCTATGTAATCCGCTTCCATCTCCATCCTAAAATAAAAAATGATTATGCAATCGAACATACACTATATATGAGTAAGCATCTATTTAAGAACCATTATAGATGATCAGAACAATAGTTAGAATTTGGTATAAGTAACACTTGCGCAGTTGCACTAACAGATGGCTTTAAAGATGTTCTAAACAAGTCCCGGAACATTTGGATATACACAAGAACACTACCCAACCAATATGCTGGGTTCAGAACTGATAAAACTACTTTATAAGAGATTTATGCGATATATGCAATACTCCTAAAATGAGATATATGCGATCTGTTTTAGCAATTAACAAAACCAGTGAAAACTGTTCTGAAACATTTATATACCGTTAGAAAAGAAGCCATTACTCTGAATTCTATGCACAACATCATACCATGCAAACGAATAAGAAAGCCAAGCAAGTTAAGTCATGAATATATATCTCACCTCCTTGAAAAGGGCAGTCTTAACAAAAGATGTGACATGGAGTTGACTATATCAGGCGTAGCAAACTGATAAAGAATCAGTTGTATGATGGAGTACCAAAAGTTCTTTGTTATCCCCTCAGCTAAATGTCGCGCAACAACATGACCAACCTATTCAAAGAGAGACATAACAAACTACAAAATATACCAAACCAATACACAGTATTTATATAAAACAGCATATCATTCATACCTCATGTCCGATAATAGTTGCAATCTCTTCATTCGTCTTAAATTTTTCTAGCAATCCCGTAAAAACAACAATTTTCCCACCTGGTAGGCAAAATGCATTAACAACAGGTTTATCCACAACCAATATTTCCCAGTTCAGTCCTTCCAAATGAGAAATCGAGGGCTTCACACCTTTCTCCTCCCCTTTCTTCCTACTTTGCTGGACCCATTTATCATCAAGAACCTCATCTTCTTTACTCCAATTTGCTTCAGCACCATCAGTTAACACCATCAAAGTCTGATCGCCACCACTCTCACTCACCCCAACATTGGCCGTACTATAATCCACATCAGTCCACACCTGTTCCTTCCTGATCAACCCCCTTTGTAATGCCTCGATAATCTCTTTGGCAATCAACCTAACTCGAACACTATCCGGATGAATCGCAGGCAATATCTTCCCCTTAAATTGTTCCTTTATCTCCTCAAACTGCGAATCACCCAACCTCTTCTCCAAGCCCGGTGGTAAGAGCACACAATGTGTCCTCTTGGTATACGGTATCGTCTCCAAATTCCCAAAATACAGAGTAAACACAACACCACCACCAAAAACCATAACAATAAAAATGTCTCTTGGATTCTCGAACCAATTTCTAGGCCCTCTTGGCCTAAAGTGACGAACTTGATGTCTATCAACATAGTAAAATCTTTTCCCAACCAAAACGCCCAATTCTTTCTTTTTATACCCATAATTAGACCCCCAATTCCTTGAAATTGGAGAAAACCCATATAATCTACTGTTGTTCACGCTTGAAAAAGATGATTCATATTGATTTATTTTAGGAATTGACTGTTTAATGGTGCTGCTGGGAGTTATTTTTGAGGTGTAATTTTTAAACAAATCAAGAAAAAGCTTGGATCTTTTGTACAATCCCATGGTTGCTTAGCAATACATATAAGAATGTTCTGACAGTCACTAGTCACTACACTTGTAATTTAACTCCACAAACAATAAAAACATTAAATTTACTCTATGTTCAGAACCTTTCGGAATGTCTAACCTGCGGCACAAGATACTCTCATATTTGCATAGTCATCGGTGAATCATTCAAAATTTTATTAAGTAGTATTAACTATACATTTATTTTTTTTATACATTTTATTAAATTTACTGTGACTTGGATCTTTAATATGCAATTATCATACATCTTATTCTTCTTTTATTAACATAATTATGCACTTCTCATCAATTCTTATTACACACGCTCACCATCACACCATCCATCCTTCCCATCCCTCATTTTCCCATCGCCATCAACCCCTCGACGGCTCAACCGTTACGTCGCCGCCATTACCCACACAAACTTCATGCACACACAGCAAATACACATACACACTCTCATCAGTCAGTAACACACAATTACACAAGCTTGTACACACCCCATCATTTCATTTCTCCCTTTCAACTGTCAGAGGTTGCCTCCGGCGAGTGTTCCGCGGCGGGGCTCCGGCTCCCTTTCCGACCCTTAAAGCCTCTAGTTCCCTTCCTTGATTTGTATAATAATTCCGTTAAACCTACCGTTACTCATTAAAGGCAAAGACATGTTTAACAACGTCGAAATTTTGACATATTGGTATAGTAAATGACAGAAATATAACATTAATCCTTACATTATGGGGCTGTTTGGGTGAGCTTAAAATAAATGCTTCTTGCTTAAAATAAAAAAGTGAAGTAGAAGTTAGAAGTTAGTTAAGACTTATAAGTGATTAAAGTGTTTGGGAAAAAAGCAGAAGTCATGAAACAAAAGCTAGGAATCCTAGCTTTTTATAAGTGCTTCTCGACTTTTTACACAAACGGTACGAAATAAGTGCTTCTAACTTAAAAGTCCAGAAGCGGGGCTTAAAAGCCCCGCCAAACAGCCACTATATATTACTCCCTCCGTCTTTTTTTAATTGTCACATTTGTAAAAAACACACATATTAAAAAAATATCGGTGGTAAAATTAAAGTAAAATTAACAATTAAGAGATAAATATGAAAAAATTTGTATATATATACTTTGGAACAAGAATAAAACAATTATTTAAAGACAAATTTTTTCACAAATATAACGATTAAATAGGGACGGATGGAATAGCAATCTTATGCACTTATGCATTAATACAGTAAAAACTCTATAAATTAATAATGTCGGGACCGGGAAAATTTATTAATTTAAAGAGTTATTAATTTATTGATAAATTAATAATTATTAATTTAAAAAGTTTTTAACTGATTATACTGTATATACCAAACAAAAAGGCATATTGTATATAAATTAATATACCAAACAAAAAAGCAAATTAGTCTATATCTCTTAAAATCACATTGCAGAGAATTTTGACACTCATGGTAAATTAGTAACAATCGTGTTCATATGTTTTAGAAATCAGTAACGACTTTTAAAGTACTGTACAAGAAATGTAAATAAGAGGAATAAATGTGTTCAAATGTTCAATATATTTTTAAACAAGTTTGGCATAAAAATTACATGAATATGTTAGAGTATTCAATCATATCTCACAGGATAGCTTCTCATCTAAAGGGTGTTGCGAAATCTAAAAGGAAAACAGACAACTCATATTTCAATACAACGTAATATATTTTTTTCAGTTTCTATGAATTATTAATTTATGATTTTCTTGAGACCGAAAATTATGAAGGGATCTTTCAAAAATTATTATCTTATTATTTTATCGAATTTTTCAATTTTTTACATTGGTCTAAGTCGGGACCAGACAAATTTATTATTTTAGAGAATTTATTAATTTACCTAGTATTAATTTAAAGAATTTCTACCGGACTCGAGAAAAGTACTCCCTCCGTCCCAGTCATTTGTATACAAATGGCTGGGACACGGAGACCAAGAAAATGTGTAAGAAATGAGTAAAGTTAGATGAAAAGTGTGTATAGTGGTGGGACCCATTTATATTTAATAATAGATTTGAGATAGTGGAGGAAAGTAGTGGGTGTAATAGTGTTTATATTATTATAGAATTGAGATAGTGGAGGAAAGTAGTTGGTGTAATGATATTTTATATTATAAAAGTTTACTACTTTTGGAATGTATACAATTGATGGGACGTCCCAAAAAGGAAACTGTATACAATTCATTGGGACGGAGGGAGTAACATTCTAGGTGGCAATCATTGATGTGAAATGCCAATAGGGTTCTTTGCGGGATTCGAAAAAGTTTGAATTTCAGTGGAATTTGTTGTTAATTTGTTACATTTAAATGTCAAATGCAGCTCATCTCTCGATAGTAAAAACTCATGTAACGTTAAGAATTAAAGAGTACTGTCTTAAACTACTGTATCCTTTCGAACCTTTATTCCACGCAATCTGAACGTTAGACTACTATCCCTGATACAAGAATAGATTCAACAATTGACGATCAATATCGGTACTCCCTCCGTCCCAGTCAATTCTATACAGTTTTTTTTAGGACATTCTATCATTTCTATACATTCCAAAAATAATAACTTTTAATAATATAAAATACTATTACACCTACTATTTTCTTACACTATCTTCATTCTATAATAATATAAACACTATTACACTCGCTACTTTCTTCCACTATCTCATAATCTATCATTAAATATATATGAGTCCCACTACTTTACCCACCATTTATATATAAATGATCGGTACAGAGGGATTAACTATTTATATATTTCCTTCACGTGCTAATTTAGTCCCTTTCTTAATTTTATAAGATGAAATGACTAAATTCAATTATTGGGATCACTGCATATATTACGGCCACATGCTCCAGTTACTTCTTTATAAAAATAAAAAACTTGATGAGTTATTGGTTTTTAATTTGACTACGATTGTCACTATAGTAACCAATCATTTTCGACTACTATTTCTATTGTGAAGTGTTTGCAAGTACCCATTCTGTTTGCAATTTCAAATTTACAAATATGAACCCATAACTTCCAAACATGGACAATTACATGATAATATATGCCTATTTTGTTTGACATAGTCACAGACATATCCGTAAAATACTTTATATTTTTGTGGGAGAGCTTTGTTAGAGAAAAAAGAATTCCACATGCTGCTGCATCACTTGCGTTGCAATAAGTTTACCAGCAAATCCTTTGATTAAGTTCTTACGATTTAATAAACCATCAGTGCAACTCAGATCACACAACGCAGAAATAAATTGCTTACATCTGTAGTCTGTGCTACTGACTCAGTGACATTAGATACAAGCGTCCATGATGCATTTGATAGGACTCCTAAAGAAAACCTTCAATACTTCCGTGTCCCATTCTGGTTTCTCGATAAATAGAGACTGCTTCTTCCATAACCTTAGCCTGAGCAAGCAACTTGGCTCTCTTTTTCCCAGAGGGATGTGTAGAAAGATAGTCTAACATGGCCGATGAACCGGTAACTTTGCCTAACTTCTCATAAACCATAGGTGCAACTCGAGGATCATATCTAGCAGAAGCAAGTAGTAATAGCCCTATGTAATCCGCTTCCATCTCCATCCTAAAATACAAATTAATTATGCAATTGAACATACACTATATATGAGTAAGTATCTATTGAAGAACCATTATAGATGATCAGAACAATAGTTAGAATTTGGTATAAGCAACACTTGCGCAGTTGCACTAACATATGGCTTTAAAGATGTTCTAAACAAGTCCCGGAACATTTAGATTTAAATAAGAACACTACCCAACCAACCAATATTTTTGGGTTCAGAACTGATAAAACTACTTCATAAGAGATTTTCACCACGTGCCCAGAAATAGTGTCATTAGATGTCAGGTAGTCAAATTTCTAAACTACCAGTAAGCACTTTAACATCACAATTCTGACAATTGATTTGAGTCTTTGACAATCCAATTATGCTTGTTACCAAGTCATCTCCGTACAGCAGGAACTTAGTGTTCGGTAACATCTGAAGAATTCTAATCATATCATTCTTCACTCACTAGACAACGGAGATTTACATTTCTACAAACGCTCTAATCACATGTTTCTGTGTTTATATGCTCTGTATAGCCATCTATTGGGGAATAAAATACAAGGGTAGTTTAGTCTTTGTTATAGAGTAGGTATTTAATGGCAAGCAAAGTCAGGATGTGAACATAAATTAGTCCTCTGTTGACAGTACGTGGAGAACCTGTCAGGACAAGGTTGGACAAGGATGAATATATACAGTACACTCCATCAATATATACTGAGAAGTGAACTTGTAAAAGTAATTACAACAAAGAAGAATCTGTCATGCCAGTTCTATATCCAAGTTGCTCCAGAGTATTAATGCGGAGAGGATTTTGGAGTACCAAGGCAAGAAGAACTGAAAAAGGTGAAAAATTATTTTGAGTACGAGGATTTAGCTGGAACGGTTAACGAGATCTGGTGCCAAGTCTCCTTGAGTTCCCTTGTAATTAAACTGATGACCAATCATGATTAACGGCTTGCAGTGAGGAGATTAACTGTGAATCTCTCAGGAAGTTGAGCTCTAAATTTGAGAAATTGTCAAGTCAATGGACTCGAGACACATGAAGTGTACAGGACTTTTTGAAGAGGTTAAAAAAAAAAATAGTGGAAATTCAGAAATATGTGAAAGGGGCAATAATGTTTATTGAAGTGATAGATTCGGTGAAATTTCTTTCTGAAGAGGTCATCTTTAAAACTGCTATACTTCAAGCTGATTTAAAGAGGAAATATTGTGTTCTGAAAGGATTGCTCTTTATCTTAAAATGTTATGAAAAATCTACTTCTAGCAACAAAGACCAGAATGATGAATTTGGAAATTTACTGGCATCTTATGAGAATTTGGAGAATGAGCATGATGAAGCTACTGAAAAGGTTCTGTTTCTTGAATAAAAGGTTTCTGATTCATTATCATCAATCAGACATGTTTAATCGAGTATTTGGGAAACCTTAACCAGAAACTAATGATGTTTGCTACTTTGGATAAATTAACTGAGACGCTTGAAATGCTGGAGAAGACAGATAAAGTTCTTTTGAAAAAGGCTACAGCTGAGTTGAAAAGGCCAAGGAGTTCACTCGAGCCAAGAAAAAAGGGCGGCAATTTAATTTTTAAAAAAAGAAAGAGTTTTTTTTTTATATTCATGATCAGATGATAGTGCTGGAAGGTGCAAAAGCTACAACAGAGACTGTCGATGCTTTAAGAAATGGAGTCAGCTGGTTACGAGAGGGATGTCATGCATGCGGAACTTCTTACTTTGAAGGAGAGTTCAGATGGGAAAAAAAAAAAAAAAAAAAAAAAAAAAAAAAAAAAACTTGCTGATGAAAATGGAGGAGTGGCAATAGAAGCTCAACAGCTAAGGCAAGAAAGCTCTATCTTGATGTAAAAAGGAGGTGAAGCTATTGGTAAGATCTGTGAAAGAACTTGCAAGTAAGGTTGACATTATTAGGTCGAGAGACATCCAACTTAGAGCTTAAATGTTTTGTCACTTTGTTTTATATCTTCAAGCTAAGAGTTTCACTTTGTTCTCACTCATTAGCTTGAGGGGGAGTATTGGGGAATAAAATACAAGGGTAGTTTAGTCTTTGTTATAGAGTAGGTATTGGGCTCTATATAAAGCCCCACTAGTTTCATTCTAGATATGTTTTTCATTACAATGTAGTCCTTTGAGTCATGACAGCAGAACATATCTGTTCATTTGCTGTTCTTCTTCTCAGTGCATAGTTCTGCAGTGGTAGTTTATAGAGTTCTTCAATTTATGAAAGTTATCACCAGCATTCTAATTCTCGACTCATTGTAAATTAAGCTAGAATTTTTTCCTTGTTTAAGAAATGGACTCTTCGTCGAGTCAGAATATCTGACCACCAGGTTAGTTTATAGCATAAATATTCTTTCAGCCATTCAAATGGTACATAGAAGTAAAGCATGTATGTGTACATAGATAGATATCAGAAAGCAATATATGAGTGGAGACACAGATATCTAAATAGATATACATACATACACACTGCACATTTACACTCACATACACACTAGTTACTACCCATACCTATGAAGCTGTGCGGCACCCAGGTGCTGCACTGCGCACCGGGTGCGGTGCTGGTGTTGCAGTGTGGCTGGGTGCGCACCGGGTGCACCACCTGGCGTATCCCAGCATATCTGGTCGGGGATTCACGAGGGTGCGGGAAGGATTTGTAATTTTGTGGCACTGTGATAATGGAATTCATTGCCAAAGGCAGTAGCTACTGCCGGAAAAAATCAAGATGGAAGCTATGATAATCGAGATGATTGATTTCATGTGTCAACTGAATATCGAATATTATGTCTTTCATTTATTAAGTATGATAAAATTGTGTATTTGACCATATGGTTTAATTTGAATGCTACTCCTTTAGTTTGTTAATTAACTATATGTATAACATATATTTTTTATTTTCTTAATTGTCATATCCTCCCACACCCAAATCCCCATACTATTTTTTTGCCGAATTCCCGTATCCCCACACCAAGTCCCCGCGCCCGCACTCCTGCTTCATAGACCCATACAGACGGGCGAAATCTAAGGGGCATGGGGGGGCACGTGTCCCCCCTTAAAAGAAAATTGATAGTTTCTCCACATTATAAAATTTTAGAAATTAGAGGATGCCCACGTAGAATTTGAAAATGCATGTCTATGGCTGACTGGCGCTTCTTATTTTTTGAAACAATTGCCAGTGAGCCTGTCAGCCTGATATCCTAAGCCAATTACTAAACTTCTTAGCCTAAAGTGTGAGTCAAATTGCACTCCAGTACCCCATTTCTATTGATCTTCCGAATCCAGCCCCAATATTCCATGGAATTCACAAACTACTCTTACAGTTTTAAAATTAATCAAACCAGCCCTTTAAGTTTTGGAGTAAATCAGGATAACTTCTAAACTTCAGAATTTTCACTTCAGCCCTTGTAACTTCTCATTTTGCAGTTTTACCAATACAGCCAGGGGAGGAAAATAGTGGTTGCAATAAGGAATGTCACTAGCTAAGGCATCAGGTTAGAGAAGTATATCGAAACGCAAAAGACTCAGAATGAACAACAAAAGAACAAACAGACCCCACTAATATAGAGGAAACCAGTAGCCAAATGTCTTGTTACCTAATTATACGGAATGTCACCTCCATAATAGAGAAATGATGCAGGGAATAAGATACCAGATCAGTTTGAAGGAGTGGAGCTAAAGTTTCCTTAGTGGAGACACTCCTGATGACTTGTTTCACAAATGCATAGTTTCAAAAAGTTTTTTACTTGGAAATTGGAATAATGTGATTATGTGAAGGCAAAAAACTACAGAAAAAATGGAAAAAAATATAATAATAACAATTAAAAAGAAGTGTTTGGCCAAGGCTAAATGATGAGCAACGAAAAAGAAAATAATAGGAGTCTTCTATTTTTTGTTAGTGAAATAGTTTGATTGTATTTAGTGTTTGGAAATTAGTGTAGTTGTTTATTTAATTATATATGTGGAGCTACTGGTTTATTAGTCTAGTAGTTTATTTATAATAAAGAGTAATGTTATCATGCCTTAGTCCATAACATAGTTTATTCTCCATATAATGTTGTAATCCCAACATATCATGTCATGGTAGCTTTGATTATACAACATTGTTTTTTCTGAATTGAAATTGATTATTTTTAATTTAGGGATTTAAACTTGGGGTAAGGTTGATGGGGTTTTTACAATTTCACTTTTAAATATAGAGAGACTTATCTGACATCTGAAAACCTGAAAACACGATGAACACACATCAAACCTTCTTGGTGACACAAATTTTCATTTTTTTATGGACTCCAATATAATTATGTACTCCCTAAGTTTCAAATTAGATGTCCACTTTCAAAAATTAACACAGTTTAAGAAAAGTGAATGTTTGTAAATTAATTTCATTAAATGACCATAATATGTGGAGTGAGGTTGATCTAGGAAACATAAATAAGAGACATGAAACTTAAAGAAAACAGCCGCACCCTACACCCTCACCTCCATAACAAAGAAACAATGCAGAGTATAGTATTTTGGATCATTTACAGAATAGCGCGGAGGATTTTGTACACCTTATTTAGCAAGTCAGAGTTTGTTCTATAGTAGATGGAATATTCAACTTTCCATTCACAAAATCACCTTAGGGCTGAATTTGTTGATAAGCCCTCAACGTATACCAACAAATGTTATCTGTCCTAGTACACCAAGACCAATATAAAACCCAGCATATGTTGTCATGTTAGATGAACAAAATGCAATGAGAGCTTTCAACATTTTGGCCTGATCATTATTCTATCAAGACAGAAATGCAAGGGTCAATTTTAAAGCGCTAATCGTAAAATGCGATTTTTAGCAATTAACAAAACCAGTGAAAATTATTCTGAACCATTTATATACCTTTAGAAAAGAAGCCATTGCTATGAATTCTATGTACAACATCATACCATGCAAACGAATAAGAAAGCTAAGCAAGTAAAAGTCATGAATATATCTCACCTCCTTGAAAAGGGCAGTCTTAACAAAAGATGTGACATGGAGTTGACTATATCAGGCATAACAAACTGATAAAGAATCAGCTGTATAATGAAGTACCAAAAGTTCTTTGTTATCCCCTCAGCTCCATGTCGCGCAACAACATGACCAACCTATTCGAAGAGACATAAGAAAATATAAAACATACCAAACCAATATACGCTATTTATTTAAAACAGCATAGCATTCATACCTCATGTCCAATAATAGTTGCAATCTCTTCATTCGTCTGAAAATGTCTTAGCAATCCCGTAAAAACAACAATTTTCCCACCTGGTAGGCAAAACGCATTAACAACAGGTTCATCCACAACCAATATTTCCCAGTTCAGACCTTCCAAATGAGAAATCGAGGACTTCACACCTTTCTCCTCCCCTTTCTTCCTACTTTGCTGGACCCATTTATCATCAAGAACCTCATCTTCTTTACTCCAATTTGCTTCAGCACTATCAGTTAACACCATCAAAGTCTGATCCCCACCACTCTCACTCACCCCAACATGGTCCGTACTATAATCCACATCAGTCCACACCTGTTCCTTCCTTAACCCCCTTTGTAATGCCTCGATAATCTCTTTGGCAATCAACCTAACTCGAATACTATCCGGATGAATCGCAGGCAATATCTTCCCCTTAAATTGTTTCTTTATCTCCTCAAACTGCGAATCACCCATCCTCTTCTCCATGCCCGGTGGTAAAAGCACAAAATGTGTCCTCTTGGTATACGGTATCGTCTCCAAATTCCCAAAATACAGAGTAAACACAACACCACCACCGAAAACCATAACAATAAAAATGTTTCTTGGATTCTCAAACCATTGCCTAGGCCCTCTTGGCCTAAAGTGACGAACTTGATGTCGATCAACATAGTAAAATCTTTTCCCAACTAAAACGCCCAATTCTTTCTTTTTATACCCATAATTAGACCCCCAATTTCTTGAAATTGGAGAAAACCCATACAATCTACTGTTGTTCACGCTTGAAAAAGATGATTCATATTGGTTTATTTTAGGAATTGATTGTTTAATGGTGCTGCTGGGAGTGATTTTTGAGGTGTAATTTTTAAACAAATCAAGAAAAAGCTTGGATCTTTTGTACAATCCCATGGTTGCTTAGCAATACATGTAAGAATCAAGGATTATATATCAAGAGAAAACAAAGAAAAGATCAAAGGGTACTCAAAAAATTGAAAATTAGAGACCGACCTGGAAATGTCTGGACACTGGAGTCTAGAAGCAACTCTGAAGCAGTAACATAAACATGTTCCAGCTCCACCGTTTAACCAAACAAACCACAAAAACATTAAATTTACTGTACTTTCAAATTTAACTTCTTTTTTTTCCTATTGCTAATTTTCAGATACTTTTTATTACTAGGTACTATTTTACTAATCTTAATAAACATTTTTAAATAAGTTGTTAAAAGATATTATCAATGATTTATTTTTCAGAAAAAACATATATTAAATGTACTAGATTAATAATGATTAATGTTTTATAATAGTTTAATGTGAAAGATTCTATTTTAAATTATTTCTTTCGATAATTTTATATTATATGTAAGTCATAAAGAATATAATTGTAAAAATAAATTTTATGGATAATTATTTTAATACTCAAGTCAACTTTTATTTAAAATTCCTAAATATAAAAAAAATTAATCAAGCATACTTCTTACCGACTTCTAACTTTAAATTTGTTTATGAATTATTATTAAGTTTGAGTCAAATTTATAACAAATTTTCTGATTTAAAATTAAAAATGACTTAAATCATGCAAAGATACAGTTTTAATAGTGTATTCAATTATTTTAAGAAATTAATAATAATATATGGATTTGAATAAATTTCATCCAATTTTGTTTTTACGCATAGTTCAGCAGATTCTAGATAAAATATTACAAAGTTAATATAAAATTTTTATATTTAAATGTTTCAACCTCTATTCTAAAAGTCGGTGATTAATCCATGTTCCGTACCTCGTCGAACTGATTAAATCTCCGATTAATCACTGATCAATTCGATTAATTCCCGATCAATTCCATTAATCTCCGATTAATTCTTGTTCCATAAATTCACCGATTAAGTCCGATTCCCGTTTTTTACAACACTCGTTTCAACATGTTATGAATTACAATAAAATTTCAAAAATAAATTTTTTAAAATCTGAACTAAATACACCCTATATTTTATTAAAAATTAAATTAGTTAAAACTCTCAAATAAATACAACTCTAACTCCCTACTCCAAAGTTATAATTAGGGATGCAAGTAAGTGAAAGGAATGTAAAATTATTTAATTTTCACTCCTATTTGTGAGTTTTTTTTAAAAAAGGAAAGCAAGTGAAAATGATGCAAATATAACATAATTTCACTCCAAAAATGGGATTGAGATGAAAATTGCTTTCGCATGCTTTCTCTCCTAAAAAAATTAGGCACACGAAACCAATAACGGGCGGATACGATTTTCACCTCGAGTACACAAAACACGAAAATACACGAAACGAAATTATACGAAATAAAACAATTGCCACTTTTAATCGTACCAAATATTGGACTAATGAGATTAACTCTATTATCAGATATTTTTTAGTTTAGAATTTATTTTAGATGAGAACAAAAAATAGAAAAAAAAAATTAAAATAATTTCCATCCAAAATCAAAAAACCTCAACTACAATCAAATACAAATTTAATCAAACATATTTTTTTTCAAAACATTATTTTTCAACGCCCATGCGGAGCGGGCAAACATACTAGTATAACATAATTTCACTCCAAAAATGGGATTGAGATGAAAATTGCTTTCGCATGCTTTCTCTCCTAAAAAAAACTCAGCAGCGTCTAAAATTCTTCACTCGATCAGTTAGCTTGCCATGTGAAAACTTCTAACACGATTTATATGAAACAAATTTGTAATATAACCGTGTTTGATTTGGGTGGGGTGAGTTTGGAGTTTGAACAAACTTATAAGAAAAGAAATTTAAATATCATAAAGATTTATTTGAAAAATATAATTTAAAGTACTTATCAAAGTAATTTTAGTGCTATTCCTTTGTTTGCGTAATATCTATTCTAATGAAATTATTATATAACAAATTACATGATACGAAAATGATAAATACATCGAAGCCTAACAGGTCAAACACATGAACAATCTACACAGCAAGAACTCGTCAGAATGAAATTCTTGTGTTAATGCCCTGTACGCACCTGTGCACAAAGAAGGATTATTTTGCCAATTCTCTGAAAATTTATGATTCCGCCAGTGCCACCACTGAACCATATTCTTATGATTCTACGGAACCCTTTCAATAATTGGACAATCAAATTATTCTACTCTTCGCCTAAGAAACAAGAACTATGAAAGTATCATTGTGCTCAAACTTAACTTTCATACAATCAATCTCCATTCTTCTGCCTAGATTGTTACACAAAGTCACAAACAACCAGTGCTCCGGTTAACTTTTCTCATTCTCTCTGACAGAAATGCAGATAATTTGGCCTATAACCTGTAAGAGATGATCATCAGTTTCAGAAGAGACAGACTGAGAACAGCGAAGGACAGGTCATATGTTTGTGTCCCTCCTCTTTCTCCAAATTGTTATTCAGTTATTCCGAGGGTTACATATCAAACTAAAATTAATCATTAAGATAACTTTATATCACTTTACGAATAGATATTAAGCAGATGCAATTTTAATCATTAAAAATCAAATAAAAATGCATCATAATATATGCATGAGAATTAAAGAATTTGTCCACATTATTTTGCATGCAATATATGTATGAGAACTAAAAATAGTTTTTATTTAGTTTTCCACATTTTTTTTGCATGCATCCCCAGTACTAGTTTTCCACATTTAACCCGTTAGCATATGCATTCATAGATCATGCTGTTGGTCTGGAGTCAATTACCTGATTTACAGGTTTTGGTTCAGTAATGGAGCTGGTTTGATTAGTATGATATGATCCCAAGAGATTACCAATAAATGTCCACTACATGCCTCCCTCGATTCCTTTCCACCAGAAGCTGAGCAGCGAGTCAGATTAGTTTTAGCATCTGCTGTGCATTGCTGAGGAATCAACTTTACTGAAATTCACCAACTCCTCCTTAACTTCTTCCAGTTGCTTCTTGTAAATAAAGAACTGCAAAACATTTTTAACTAATAGCAAGAAATTAGCAAGTATCAATTTATCTAATAATCAGTCTAACTAGCTACTACATTTCAGCATGTAGTCAGGTTAAAAGTTCATTAAAAGTTAAGAGATGATTGTCAATATAGATATCAGTGAAGATGGAGATGAGAGGATGGGAGATAAAACTTAACTTGTATTTTATCATAACCCTTTAACATCAGACATATGCTGCTGTATGACACAAGTTTCAGTTAATTATAGCTTGTGACATCATAATAATAGCGATAATCCACTAACTCACTCTAGCATAATTTGCTGGCCAAAACATGTACAAACTACAATCTGAAATCACTTGCTGCTTGAACTCTATTTTGAATTTCCTGGGTTTTTTTCCCGAGCAATTACTTGTTGCTTATTTATTCCAGCTTCGAGCTTGTTTTTTAATCAAAGATGATCATGAGTAGCTCTTTTGATCCATAACATGGCACTGTATAAAACAAAACATGACTCCTCTGCATTGAATATATCATCGAGACTGTCTACAAACAGCTAACTTTGTGGCATCAAATTCTTCCCATATACTTCTCATGATAGTATAGTATGGCGTTAAACAGACATGCTATTCTGTTTTAATTCAGATAATCCTTTGTTTAATTTGTATTTTCTCAATCCATTAGCGGGAGACAATTTTGACTAGATGTCTTTAGCTATATTCAAGAGCCTACTGACCTTTTAACAGTAGAAAAAACATTGCAAGTGAGCTGAGCAATGACCGTTTTGTTGCAAGGCTCCCAATAGCTCTGCAACAACATTATCTTCTGTTGGCCAAGTCAATGCACCTGTGACAAACCATAGCTTATGTTTTGAAGCTAGATTTACCCCGGTGATCTTCTCCAGGGTCTGGGGTCCAATGAGCCTTGCTGTTTATCCACTTGCACATATGTGATCCATCAGATGGGGAAGGAGGAAAAGAGGGTTAAGCATCTTCAAAGGTTTTCCACTAGTTGCCTCATGTATAATCATAGAGGATTTAAATGAAATGACAACGGAATGTAAAGAGCAGGGTAACACAATCAGATTTGTTATACAGTTCAAAAATAATTCGGAGAAGAGAATTCAAAAAAGTTGATCCAAAATAGCAGAAAAGTGAAGTGATTGTTAGAAATAGATACGAGGTACACTGTTTGATCTATTGGCTTTGTTTCAAATTCATCAGTGCAAATTGTGACACTGTCATAGTAACTACAACATCATATTAACAGCATAATCACACAAATGCAGGTTAGAGCTAAAAAAAAGGGTAATTATATTTCCGAATAGTATGCATAACAATCCCTATTAGCTCAAATAGCATAGCTTAATTACAGTCCACATGTAGCAGTTTAGATTGTACTAGGAAAAAGACATAAAGAATTAACAAACTTGGCCACAATTAAACATAGTTAAGAAGTCGAGTTATAACAACTGCTTAGATATTTATGACAGATAACACAACTTTAGGTGCTTATCCCAGGGAATTGACAACCAAGATGTACAAGTTAAAAATTAATCACAACATAATTAATGTTAACCCTGTATGCTCTAATAGCTGACACAAGGACACAACTATTGCAGAACAAAAAAACTTATCATGATCAGATATAATTACATATCAATATCATAGCTAAGATGGTCCAGCATACCTCGCAAAACTATTTTTCTACCTTGGGCATAGCACATTAAGTCACAGAACTATTCTTCTAGACACGTATTCTACCGGACTTGCAGTTATCGCAAATACAATTATGTCCATAACCTTACAAATACATTAGCAGCACTGCCCAGACAGCTCAAGTCTTTCAAATCAAAAGAATCAATTTAGAGTAATTGTATACGAAAACATGGTACTATGTAATTACAGGTGGAAAACAGCAACAAAATACAAGTATAGTTTATCCTAGTACTATTACAATATGGCAGTAACAAACTAAAAAAACTAGTACCCTTTTACATTACCTCTGCTGCATCTCTATACAATATAACAATAGAGCATCATTACAAACAATGCCCAACTACCCCTCCATATATCTCTGTTTATTTCCACTTATACCCTCCTTCCCGTTCTTTCACTCTCTTTAAAACACCTTCAACAGCAATATCAAATGCATCTTTCATGCCCTTTAAACCTGTATTAGGCTTGGCATACACAAGTTTTGGTATATATTCTACCACTTTTGCCCTCATTTTCTTCACTTCTTCTTGACTGAATTTCTCAAGCACACTTCTTATAGAAGTCCCATTCTCCACCTCATTCCGGTCTATAAAAACCGAATAACTCCCAGCTTCTTCAGGCAAAAACCACTCATACTGATAATAAGCCGTTCTCTTCCAGAAAAAAACCGGAATTGAACCAGCCACCATGCAATCAAATATAGACCGGCGAGTAAAACTATCCCCTCTAGGCTGCAAACAAAAATCCGAACTCAGAAACGTCTCAAGGATCGCAGCCGTACGGTTACTACATTTCGAACCACCACAATCAACAACCCTACATTTCTCCGAATCAGCATAACATTGTTTCAACAACAACCCTCTAAAATCATTCTTAATAAATCCCCGCGTCGCCCCTGCAAAACAATAAAGTGTACTGCGACGCCGTCCATTAACAAAATTCTGCCAAATTTTCACATCATTAGCCGAACTAGGATGAAATCCAGTAGGATAAGGCACACCAACATCAAAATAATCCCACGAATTCCGTTCAATTAAAAGCCTACTAATATTCCTCATCTCCGGAAGATAAATACACTTGGAACCCCAATCGCCATCATTCGACCTCCGAAAATCCCACGTAATTCTCCCCATAGTAATAAAATGATCCCACCCACTCGACCTATTGAAATACGGCTTCTCTCGCACCCACCTCAAAATCATCTCGCAATGATAATCACGATCCCTCGCCGTGAAATTACTCGACCACAAGTACTTCCCCACCGCGAGTCCAGCATAAAACGGAATATAAAACGCCGTAGCCGATTCAGGCTCCATAGTTCTACACTTATAATTCATCATTCGATCATGAAAAATAATCTCTAACGCGAACTGATCAGTCCAGTACCATGCATTCACAACGCTCTTCGGCACCACATTCGCCACCGACGTGAACTTCTCTCCGAACCCGTTGTTCATAAACGTGCCGCACCGGGACCCAAACGGGCTCAGCTTATCACAGTTCTGTAACAGCTCTTTGTTGAACTGTTCCGGGATGTCGTACACATAAACCCTGCCGTCGGGACAAAGCTCCGTCGAGTTGGGACCGCCGGATTTGACGGATATCGGGGCGTGGAGAGAGAAGGTGGAGATGGGGAGAGAGAGGGAGGCGTATAGAATGAGGATCTGGAGGATGAGGATCAGGAGAATGAGACATGAGCGGGGGTGATATATTAGGGTTTGTATGTGGGAGAATGAGAATGAGTTTGAGTTTTTGCGGTCTAGTGATGATTTGGTCGGGGTTTTCGGTTTTTCCGGGGAGTGGGGGTCGGAAATGGGAAGCATTAGAAAGCGCTTTAACGATTTTCCGGCGAGTTGTTGCCGGAAAATGGTGGGGTGGGGAGACAGGGAAGGGGTGTTTGAAGTGGAAGTGTTTAGGATGGGAGTTTGACACAGTTTCCTAGGAAAGTGGTAGACAAAGTATAGATACAAAAGCGCCACGTTTTATATACTTTATTTTGGAGTGTAATTTACATTTTACTGTATCTGAAGTGCTGTGCCTGTGATTATAAATTTTAACGATGATTAGTAAAAATCAATAATGTTATCAGTAAATTTCCTAAATTTATTACTTATAAATAAATTAAAATAGTTGTTATGGGATTTTTTACATAAATTACATCGGTGCGTGATATAACACAGTGATTTTTTCTTGGCGTCCTAAATTTTAAACGAAATTTTTGTTTGTACTGAAAATTCCTTGAAAAATATTTTATAAATTTTCAAATTTGTTAAAGAAACTCTTTTTAAATACTAAATCATTTGATTAGTGGTATTAAATAAAGAGCAATAAATTACAGTACACGAACTTTTAATGCTAATAATTATACGAGAATAAATTATGATAAGCAAAATTGAATTAAATAAATGAGAAAATGAGTTAAATGAAAACGTAAATGGCTGCAGCATTCATGGGCATCTTCGCGACGGTAAAAAAATAAAGGAGGTGATGGTCAGCCACCTAATTAGAAACGCAACCGACAAGAAAATGAGTTATACGTGTCATTTTCTTTCGTTTCATGGTTTTGTTTTCTCTGGTACACATGTCATGTCATTAGAGTGTGTATGCTTCACAGGTTAAATGTTTTTCTAGCCAAAATAATCCTTTTTTATTACTCACTGTGTTGAGCACTTTCGACTTCCCACCAACACAAAATAATATTTTATTATCCACCGGCTCAAATTTCATACTCTATAGAAATATTTAGGCAGGTGCTTGGCAGCCCTATTTCTTGGTACTTTGAACTTTGGGTCATTAACAAATCAATACTCATATTTCGAAAGATGATAGTTCGTACATCAAAATTTATATGAGCTTTCAGTTTATAATCCTGACTTCTCAAAGTTTATGTAGTATATTTTAAAATTATTTCTGAACACACACAATGATGTAAAAAAATATGTACTTAGATTTAAAATCTGAAAATTTATTTAAAATTTGGGGATGCTATAAAAAAATATGTATTTTTTATTTAAAAATATATATTTTGATTTAGAATCTGAAAATTTAATTAAAAAATTATTTTAAAGATAATATATATACATATACAAGCAACCACTCGTCGATTACCCCCACTTGCAATCAAGAAGCGGAAAAAAACTCTCACCGAACGGAGAAAATAACCTGAAAATACTAGTCAAAAATTAAAATAAAAGCAAATTGAAAACAAATAAAAGTAATTTAAATCTAATCGTCGAAACCACAATATAGACGATTAACTCTCAAATCACATAAACTTTGGTTGAATTAAAAATAAGTAAACTGAAACTCCTAGATTAAAAAAACAAACTAAACCTAATTAAAAGGATAGAAATCATTTCCTGAAAAGGAATATTATTGAAGAAACCAAATAAAAGAGTTTGAGACTTTCTATCAATAAAAGCTTTTCGGATAATGGTGACGACCACTTTAAGAATATAAAACTTTTTAGGATTTCTCGGAGAGATGGAGTATAATTTTATAATCTTTTTAAAGATGTTTTTTCAAAAAAATAATATAAAATTATACTTTATCAGAGTATTATACTCTCTATGTCCCTCTCATTTCTTTACAGTTACTATTTTGGGATGTCCCTTTCATTTCTTTACGTTACTATAAATAGTAAGTTTTTCCCATCATTACACCCACTATCTTCCCCTACTATCTCATATTTAACAATAAAAACTACTATTACACCCACTACTTTCCTCCAATATCTCAAATATATTATTAAATATTGATAGGTCCCACCGCTTTACCCATTTTTAATCTAACTTTACTTATTTTTTTTACATTGTCTTGATCTCCATGTCCCTCTCCAATGTAAAGAATTGAGAGGGACGGAGGGAGTAGTGAATGTCTGATCTATTCTGATACTCCCTTCGTCTCCGTAAATTATATACAACGTTTACTATTTGCACATTTCGAAACTCGTATAAATTATAATTTCATAATTTTATCGTCTCAATAAATGTTTAAATGTTAATTTTTTATTTTAAAAAAAAAATAAAATATTAAAAAAATATTAAAAAAACGTATCAAAAAAAATAACGTATACAATTGAATTGAAGTAAGGAGATAAAGGGAGTAGCTGTTATGTTTTCTTGTTGTGATTTACTCCTGCTGCGTTTGTTTGCGAGGAAGGGTCCAAGAGCATCTCCAAAATGGTTGGCGAAATTGGACCGGTAAGATATTATGTAAAATTTGTTGAACCTGTAAGACATTTTGCTTTGATGGTATTGACTATAGTGGTTGGCTATAATTTAATAATAGTATGTTATTAATATTTTAGATTGTTATAAAATAGAATATATCACTTTAATATGGTAATAAGTGATGTGTAATCTTCCGGTAGATCTTCTTACAAACTTGTAGCGGATCGACAAATATAATCATCCATAACAGGTTGACTATAACTATAGATAACAGGTGAGGATGGTTGAATTTTTATTTTTATATGACAACTAGAATTTTAGCCAAGGGTATTCATGGTTGGAAATGATCTAAGACTCCGCAACTAAACTAGGAAAAACATATCATTTAAGTTTCATGGAGAAGGGGTCCAAAGTTGAAAGCTAAATAAGTTTGTGATAAAGAAAACACAAGACAGCTTGAAGATGTTTATATTTTAGCGTCACGTGAAAATGGGTCCAAGTGTTCACAACCTGATTAATGTTGCGAACCATATGCAATGCGCATATCAATCGGTGCCGTCGGTGGTGGCTAGCACAGTACGTCAAGCGCGGTTAGCGGGGTAATTCACGCTGCATGATCCGCTTTACATGTGTCTAGAAATCAGCTATTTCGCAGCTGTACACGAATTGTGTACAGATAAAAGTAAGTTGTTGCGAAACATGACATGAGGAAAATGAGACGAGGAGGTTCATGAAGCTGCTTATGGGTCATGTACCGACAATTGTTGTTACTTTGCGTTCGTAGGCTTATCTGATTGCGTTGTTTCAGAGTACAGGCTGACCTTGCTGGCATTTATTTTGATTGAGATATAAGAATCAGATTTATCCCTTTCCTCTCGTCTCTTTGTCAAATCCTCAGCCACATGTTACAATCGTAAGATTTTTCGGTTTCGGTTTAGGGTTTTCGAATCTACGAAAAAATGTTGATTTTTTAGAATTACATTTGATAAAAATAATTATTGAAGTGGACGAACAAAATTGTACTAGAGAACTGCATATTGCAGTGTGCATATCATTCCTTGTGCAGGTTGACTGATTAAAAAATAACAAGATTAATTAATTATTGTAATGCAGAGGGCAGGCACAACAGCACTAGTGCATCTGAGATTCAATTCTACGATGAGTCATAGCAAATGACTGAGTTTCATCCCATTGTTTATTCTAGAGCTGCCTAATTTGGAGAATTAATATTATTCAGAATATTTAGGTTGATGGGAACATTTGCATTAACTTGGACACTAAGTTGAGTTGAAGATGTAGTGATGCCCCAACACTAACTACGCCGACATACAATTATGGTCAACTCTGTCTAACATAAACTTGTGCATCTCAACTGCAGAAGGCAGTCTGCTTTCTACCAAGGATTAAATTAGGCATAGTCCGGACTCAGATAAACAAGTATATGTATTCTACTAGCATTTATAAAAGAACAAAACAAAATGACCTAAAGAAAGTCTAAAGAAATCCAACTAGTCTTTATCAGGCTTATGGAGAAAAGTCTAACCACATGGAAATTAAAGAATGGCCATCCCAAAAATTTCAGAATATAACATTCTCAATTAGTGTACTCACATGTTTAAGCACCTTTTACTGTTATTTTAACACAACTTGTTTGCTTTAATGATGCAGACTGTCTATGAATTGCTTTTATAAAAGAACCACATGGAAATTAAGTAATGGCCATTCTCAGAAGAATCAAAATATACAGAAAAAGAAATAAAAGACAGTTCTAGTTCCACAAACCATCTTTTGACATAATCATCCATACAATGATTAAATGATGTAGTACTACTATTAAAGATCAAAAGATGTAGTACTACTGAAAGACCTTTAATAATGGAGATGGCAAATTCTAGAGTGCATTCAGCATCTATACCAACCAAGAGAGATTCTGAGTTTTACATTACATGGATGAGAACTAACATACTGATTCAGTCACAAAGAGCATTTTACGTTTAGATGATAAAGCTAGTGAAATAATCATGGAACTGCCTTGGTACTACTAAAGCTCAAATCATTTGCCAAGAGAGCAATCCATAAAATATACCCCAAGGAAAGTAAATATGTAATATTCTAGGCCAGAGTCCAGAGACATCAACTGTTGGCAAGAATCATTAGCACGGCACTAGGAAAGGTTTCTGGTAAGCAGTCCCGCATATGTAAAAGGGCCATATGAGCCTAGGAGTAATAATACCCTCATGGTTTGGGACATTTTTACAACTTCTATTCTACGTATACTTCCACTAAAATATGCTCCAGTTATTAACAACACATAAGTGGTCAACGGTGAAATCCTTACATGATTTGATCACACATTGATCAGCTTAATGTTTGGAGTGAAACCGTAGTGTTCAATCATCTCCAGTAACTAGCTATAATACAAGAAAAATCATTCTGCGCGCTAATGAACATTTTCATTTTCATAGAACTAATGTATTCAACTCCCTCATTGTCGATCACACAACCTTGTTTATATTTATAATTTATCCATGGTTTCAACTACGTAAATTTTGATAGCACATAGATTCACCTTTTGTTCCTTAAATATTTATGGCACGCCAGGCACAATTACGAAGGCAAATCTTACAATCCAACTTCATACTGATACTGTATTTGATTCGCAAATCTTAGAACCCCCCCCCCCCCCCCCCCCCCCCCCCAAAAAAATGATTTTGACATCAAAAATAGTTTCCCGATTGGCAGATATAAAATTTTGCTTAAACTGTAATTTTACATACAATGATAACCAAATGCAGCTTCAATTGATCCAGAAGAGAGCACCCGGGAAAATGAGTAAAGTAGTCTTTTGCAGGATACATGATTGATCTCAGTTCAAAACATGACATTAAATGGGAATTGAATTTCAGAGCATGGCATTACAAGTATATCATTACGGTTTCTTCAAGAGAAGAGGCCCGACATTATCCCCAGTAGCCTTGTTGTGCTTCACATGACTCCCATCACACAAAGGAAAAGTTTTGGACCTCCAACATCTACAAAAAAAAAGCCCGATCTTCATCAGTCAATATAAATGTCATTCAAAAGAAAAGAATAGCTTTTCATGTCTAGCAACAATTTAATTATGCACCCACTTTTACTCATAGGGCCAAATAGAAATCTGATAAAATTGAGTTTGAGCCTGATCCAACTCATTACAAAATGACCACAAATTATATTCATAAAAGATACTGTGATTGAATTTGAAGCCCTATTTCATATATTAGCAAAATTTGAAGTTTCGTTCTGGTGCCCGGACAAATATTAAGTTGAATCCTACCCCCGTATCCCACATTCTTGTTCCTAAATCCTACTCCTTCTGTCTCCCTTATTTGTTTACTTGTTTACATTGGGGTTGTTTACATTGGAGGACGAGGGCTCGGCACGCATTCTAATGCTTTCGTAAAACGTAGTTGGATAAATTATTTTGAACCTTTTTATTCTTCAGAATAAAAATTTGATGTTTAAATTTTTATAAAAAAAGAAAAATTTTAAAAATAAGTTATATAACTATGTTTTATATGCGCCTTAAAATGCGTGTCGAGCCGTGTGAAAAAACTGTAAAGAAATGAGAGGGACATAAAGAGTACTCCCTCCGTCCCGGTAGATTGTATACATTTGATTTGGACACGGAGACCAAGTAAAAATGTAAAAAGTGAGTAAAGTGAGATGAAAAGTGAGTAAAGTGGTGGGACCCATTTATATTTAATGATAGATTTGAGATAGTGGAGGAAAATAGTGGGTGTAATAGTGTTTATATTATTATAGAATGGAGATAGTGGAAGAAAGAAGTGGGTGTAATAGTGTTTTATATTATTAAAAGTTACTATATTTGGAATGTATAGAAATGATGGGACGTCCCAAAAAGGAAACTGTATAGAATTGATTGGGACGGAGGGAGTAATTGTTTTCAGCAGCTTAAATTGCATTTACATACACATGCCATTCGTTTAAAGTAGCTCGAATAATCTAAAAGACTCAAAATACAATTCAACACCGTCAACTCAGATTTGCAGGACATGTATTTATGGTACTACAATTTCCTACTACACCTACAAGACGAGTAACAAAACACACATAAACTCGAAGCAAACAAACATCATCGGAAACAATGTAAGAAAGCCAAGTAAAAAACTAGTACCTGCAATAAGGAGTGACGGCCTTGGAGAGTTGAGTAAGGTCAACAGAGTCCACCACTTTCTCCTCTGACTTTCTTATCTCTGGGTTTATACCTTCTGCTCTCACTATCACTGTCCTCCTCAACTTCTCATTTCCGAGCTTCCGTGTAGGTGTCGACACACCCAGTGAAAATAATCCAGAACCCACGAAGCCTGCAGCAATCGAACCCATTAATCTTCGCACAAAATTTATGTAAGAATTTAATGGAGAGTGTTTTTGTGTACTTGTGTGAGGTGAAAATGTATGTTTGGGGGTATGTAAAACTTGTGGAGAACACACTCTTCTTTGATTTTGACCACAGGTTCTGTGTGATCATCGTCACCGATTATAATATTACGTGGCTGGTGTATAATGTATCCACGTAAACTGTGTTGATATAATACCGCCTCTTTCTAGATTACTCGTGCACTTTGAATTTCTCATCTGTCAAAATTTCAATTTATTTATCTATAATTTTAAAAGTTTTGAATTCATATTTTAAAATAGATTGTACTTAATTTTACTGATATTATTTTTAAAATATTCCAATAGATAATATATATATATTAATATATATATATATATATATATATATATATATATAAAGTTGAACTAAATTTTGATCGGTTTGATAAAAATTGAGAATAAACAATTATTTCAATAATTTTTTCTAAAATATGATCTTTTAAAATATATATATATATATAAGATTATTTTATTTTTAAAAAGGTGTGTCCGTGTATTTCGTGAATAAATTGCAAAGCCAACAGCTGATTTTGTAAAGTTTTTTTCCCCAAAGTTCACGGAAAACTTACTATTTCTTCGAAGAAGTATTCGTTTGGTTCGCGAATGGTGTTGGAATGAGAAATCGGGTTAAAGTGGTATGAGTTTAAGGTATCATATCTCATATCAATTGTTTAGTTGGGTCCTGCAATCAATATATTTTAAATTTTTAAAAAATATATATTATTAATTTATATTAATTAAAAAATATTATTATTATATGCTTTTGCATCATTGATTATTGTTGTATTAAAAATTAATATCTAATTACTGAAATAGCGATAAAAAATCAAAAATGATATTGATTCCCACACCTTCCATCTCATACCCACCTCCTCTCTTGGGTATAAAAACTTATATCTTGAGGATTTGAGGTATGAGTTTGAAATTTTAATTTTTACAACCAAACGCATGTATGGGTTTGAAATAAACAAAACTCATATCTGAGTCCAAATACCCTTCACCCAAATGAGTTACGATTTTCTTTGAAAACTTAGCAAATTATTGTACAAACATATATTTATATTAAATATTTTCGTGCCTCCGGAAATAAAAAGTTGCATCTAAAATTATGTTAATCCAGAAAGCAGGCCCAAACAAAGATGCAGTCCACTGCTATAATCTATTGCAAAACAGGGCCCAACCCAATTACGGAGAAATCTTCTCAATTCTGTTACTAAACTAGGCCCAACCCAATCAGGTTTTTCCCTAAAGCCAGAAACCAGTGCACAACTTTACTACACAGTCCACATACATACCTGGCAAGTAGGGATGTGCATGTGGTTTAGTGTGATTTGCACCTAAATCACATAGTACTCACAGTTTCCAAAATTAAAAATTGAAACTGAACCAAATATTATGATATGATGCAGTTTATAAAATGAGCGGTTTCAGTTTTATATGATGCGGTTCGGTTTTCGAATCGCAAAGAGTTCAATAAACTTTCGGATATTCTTTAACAAATTTACAATAAATATTTCAAAAATAGTTACATCTCCGTAGTTACATTAGTTATGAGAAAAATATGGAACTATTGATTGATATAACCAGTAATATATTGATTGATATGATGAGTAAAATGAATGCCATAAAACTATATGACTTCAACTTTGGACAGAATAAAAAACATAATGTATTAGAAGTTGTTTCAACAAAATCATGAGCAGTAATCAGGAGTAAAGAGTCAGGTCAAACACCAAACATGTGCACACAAAAACTCCCACATTCTGCAGATTAATGAACATGCTCGGAGAAATTTGAACACTTACATAAGTTGGTACTCTAAAAAAAAGATGACAGAAGAATAGACATGGTAAATTATAATAGATATAATTTATATGTTATATTTAAATATATAAAATAAATAAATAAATATAATATTGTCGCGGTTTGGTTCGGTTTCTATTCGGTTTTAAAAGTTTTAGAAAACAAAACTAAAATCAAAGTATCGGAGCGGTTTTGTTTTGTTTTGATTTTTATTCGGTGCGGTTTCATGTGTTTTTTGGTGTAGTTTTAATTTTCGGTTCGATTTCTTCTCATCCCTACTGGCAAGTGAAAACTTGTTCATGGGACCGTCTGAATGGATTTAAAAAAAAATTACTTATTGTTCAAAAAAAAGATTATATAAATACGTGATAAATAAGTTGGAACTTATAAATTATATAAATATTAGATAACATGATTTATAAATCATCGAAAAATTAATAACATAATAAAATATGGCTATGTTTAGTTTATTTGGATGTATTAAATATTTTGTATATAAATTTTAAAAATTACAATTTTATATAAAAATGTATCAAGGAATTCTTGAAACACATGATAAACAGATGCGGATGTGACTAAAATTAGTCATACTTCTGCTCAGCAGAACATAACATCCACTGTATTTGGCAAATTCTCAATGGTGCACTCATGGTTTTGGCTTTTCTAGATGGTACGCAAAATAGTTTTGGCTTCCGGTTGGTACACTTAGACTACTGTACCATTCTAGATCATACCCCTCCCGTCAAGTCCTGTTAAGAAAACGTTTACTAATCATATAAACAGCATAAACATGATACCGAATTCAAAAAAGTCAACAAAAAACATAAAAAAAAAATCCAAAATATCCATCCACACCTCCTCTGCACACCCGACTTCTAACCTTGCCTCACACACCCTTTCCACAATCGTTCAAGATCTTCTAGCCGCGCCGGAATCACACCCATCGCCGATACATCACCATCTGCTGCCATCCACGTCTACCAAGCTCCGTAGCCACTGTAGCGTCCCCTCGCAAACCCCACTCTCCTCCTTCACTGTCACCGTCCCCACCCAAAACAAATCCGCCATACGACCCATTTTTCCTTCACAACGATCCCGGCCCTTCACCTACAAACCAATCCCCCAACAACCCTCGCTGCCACTCTGTAACAACCCCCTCCGCCTCTACCTTCCTCTATCACTAGCGCCGCCGCCGCACCGATTCACCCATAGACACATAGCCACGATCACAACACACAAACATATATACACACGATTCTCTATGAATCAAGTTTGAATTGAATAATAAGAAATTGTAACCCTGGTTTTAGACGCCTTTTTCCCAAAATTGATAACCGCTTCTGTTGCCAAAAAAATAGATATATGTGTATTTTTTTTTATTATTACTTTAATTTATGATTAGTAAACGTTTGCTTAACAGGGCTTGACGGGAGGAGTATGGTATAGAATGGTATAATAGTTTAAGTGTACCAACTAGAAGCCAAAATTATTTTGCGTACCATTTGGAAAAGCCAAAACCAAGAGTGTAGCATTGAGAATTTCCCACTGTATTTTTATGTGTCGAAGAAGTAGACATGTCCTAATATCCATTCTAAGAAATTTAGAAATGATCCGAGAATCGAACCTACAATGACACCGAGGTGGAATAAAATATGATGGGGGTGTTTGGCTGGATTTTTAAGCCCAACTTCTGAATTTATAAGTTGTAAGCATTTATTTGGATTTATAAGTTGTAAGCACTTATTTGTACCGTTGTGTAAAAAGTCAAGAATCATTTATAAAAAGCTAAGAATGTTAGGTTTTGTTCCACGACATCTACTTATTTTCCAAACACTTTAATCACTTTTAAGTCTTAACTTGCTTCTCACTTCTATTTCACTTTTTTACTTTAAGCAAGAAGCACTAATTTTAAGTTTAGCCAAACGTCCCAATAACTCTCAGCCTCTCTGCCGCATTTTTCTTTTGGTATTATGAGGCTTTTTCAGTAGATTAAAATAAGTGATTCTTATTTAGAATAAAAAAAATGAAGTAAAATATTTGAAACAAGCTAAAACTTATAATTGATTAAAATGTTTGGAAAAGATGCAAAGTGATGAAACAAAAATTATCATTCTCAACTTCTTCTGAATACTTCTTGATTTTTACACAAACAATACGAATAAGTGTTTAAGCACGGGCCAAACACCCTCTTCAAACCCTTTCCTTTATAAGTTAAATAAATGTAATGCACATACATAACCTAAGAGCATTCCCATCCCATTCCCCATATATCCCCTATCCCCATATTTTAAGGAAAATAATGAATTTTAGTTAAAATTTCATCTCCATCCGGTTCCCCATAATAGGGGAAAGTTTAGGGGCAAAAAAATGAGTCCCCAAATTTGGGAACTTACTATTCATCCCCCATTTCATATTTTATATAAATTTAATATGTGATAGAGGAGTGAGAAACTAAAAAATAATAGTTTGTAAATAATGTTGTAAAGAGAAGAGAGAGAAAGAATTAATTAAAAAGAATATAGAGATGAGGATGGGGATTGGGATGTAAAAAAATTTTAGAAGATAAATAAAATTTGAAGATAATTTTAGGGATTTACTATTTTTAGTATGATTTTGGGGATGGGGAAGGGGAACCCATTGTGAATGCTCTAAGTCCTAACAAATTAAAATTAGGTGGAAGGAGAACACACTGCATGTAAAACTGATTTGTACGAGTAAGCACTAAGCAACAAGCAGAGAAACACTTTACCAGCAAAATATACACATGTAAACTACATGATATTCCTGTCTACAGTGTGACCAACGAGTCAAGTCGGTCCAGTGTGTAATAAATACAATAAAATGAGACCAAAGGAGAACAGAGAAGACACCGGAGGAGTATATAATAATAATTGGTCACGACTCACGAGTGTGATGATCGCACAATTAATCCCATGTATTCAATTTCCCAACTAAACCTCCCCAAATCCACCATCCCCTTTCTTTTCAGCTCTGGTCCCATACCTACCGTGCCCTATACTAGCTATACTCAGCAGGCCTCTAGACGTAATTTTTCTTCACAAACTACAATACAGTAGAATGTTTTTTGTAAATATTTTTTGAAAAAATAAAATAATGAATATGTACGAATATACTCTTAAGGATGATACGAAGGCGACGGCGGGTGACCGGCCGATAAGACGGTGATCAGTGTTAAAAAGCTAGTAGGGGTGTAGCTTTTATCAAGTGTACATCTATGTTTTAATATAAAAAATAAGATTGTGTAAGAGGAGTCAAGGGAGGAGGATCTGTATAAGACAGCTACTTAGCACTGTCTACTCTACGTGTGTTTATAGCTGCCAGGCCTGCCAAACAGTTCCTCTACGCTCTTCCAGCCTCTGCATGGACATGGAGTGTCTCCCTGGATCGCAGGGCTAATTTAGAAAAAGTGACTTATTGTCTAAACAATTAGAAATAAGAAGTTGGTTTGAACATATAAGGAAGTGTTTGGTTACCGTGATTTTAAATTTTTTAAGTGTTTGGATAACTTAACTTATAAGTTAGTATTAATTTGACAATTTTGAAGTCATTTTCTGTTAGAAATAGAAAGAAGCAGAAGTTGAGTCTAAAAAAAAGCAAGGAAACCTAGCTTTTTTTTACTGGGCTTCTTTTCATTTAATTAAGCACTTCATCACGTTTGCCGAGCAGACAGATAATAAGCGAAAGTGGACTTCAGACTTTTAAGCCCAAAAACGATGCTCCCAAACACCCACCATATCTTTATGTAATAAAAACTAATTTCATTCCCCATAAATTATTAGAATAATAATTAGAATTTAGAGGTGATACGCGCATAATTAGAAATAATTTGTATGATTATTATAAAATGATTCTGAAGTGCAATTTAAGGGTCGCATCTTAATAGTCATATGAGTAGGGGTAAAGGTAAAAACAAAGAAAATAATGAGAGGGGAAGGATAGGTATGATAATGACGGCCCTGTCACTTTTCTCCAACTGTCAATTTTCTTTTCTTCCCTTGGGTGTATAGGGTTCAGACACAACCTCCATTTTATTTACTGTTCTTCCTGTAAATAATAAAATAAATTCACTGCTTCTACTACCTTTTACTATTCTGTACTTTATCGAAGAAATCTGAGGCTTCATTTAACAAAATGCACCACTTTTTCTCTCATAAAAATCTCTGCCTTACACTTCACGCCAAAAGCCTGCTCTCTCCTTTCTCCTAATCCTTCCCCTCTCTCCCCCAACATTCTCATCTCTCTCCCTCTCTCTCTCTCTCTCTCACTGCTAATACATGCATGTCCTCTTTATTGACACACAGCTTTCTCAATAAATGTAGCACCCTCATACTTCTACTTCTCCAACACTAGTAACTCCTTTTTGTATTTTCTTGTTTTATTATTATCTACTCACCCCCTTCTGCAATAAACAACTCATACATGGCAACCAACTACTAGCACCACCTTCTTCTTTCTTCTTGTTTCTCTCACAAAGTTTAAATCTTTGTATCCTTCCCAACAAGATAGAGATGAAAATGCAGCACTTTTTTATTAATATGGCCTTCATTGTTCCAATGATTTTTGTTTTACTCGCAGCTCCAGCTTCTACTACTCTTACTGATCAAGGTTCATCTTTTCTTTTATGATTCTTGAAACACTTTTTCTCATTCTTGTGTTATTAACCTATACTTACATACATATCTGACATTCTTTGAATTATCATGCATGAAATTTTGTTCTTAAAAACATGATTACTATATTATTCTGAGAAAACAGAGGAATAGTGCTACAGTAACAAAATTTTAGTAAGCTTAGTTGCAGACTTGCAGTGCATGTATAGTTGTACGTACGTTATGTTCTAACCGGTTTGTTACTATTCTTCACCTAATTTAATCATCTTCTACCAAACTCAACGAGATTGCACGTATACCAAACGAGAATCTCGTGACCCACTTAAGTTTTATTTATTTATATTTATTATTGTAATGTGTTACAGTGTTTTTTATAAAGTTTTGTTTCTGGGATTTGCAGGAAAAGCCCTGTTGTCGATAAAGTCATCTTTTAAAAATGTAGCAAATATATTGATGGATTGGGATGATGATGTTAACAATGCCGATTATTGTTCTTGGAAAGGAGTTTTCTGTGCTGATAATCTCAGCACTTCTGTTGTTTCTCTGTATGTCTTTCTATTTCTTTTTATTTTTATATCTCACTAAAATCATGAATAAATGTATTATTCATGTTTGTTTAATACATTTTTTGTATTTTGTTTCTAGGAACTTGTCAAATTTGAACTTGGGTGGTGAAATTTCCACAGCCATTGGAGATTTGAGGGATTTGCAATCCATGTATGGTTATGTTTCTTGATCCATTAAGGGATTTTTGTATGTAATGGTTAAAATTTTGTGTAAAAGTTGTTCTCTGCTGATGTTGAAATTTGAAATTTTTTCTCAGAGACTTGCAGGGGAATAAGTTGACTGGTCAAATTCCAGATGAAGTAGGCAACTGTGTCTCTCTTGTGTATTTGTAAGCATCCCCCTGCTTTCTTTCATATATTTGCAGAACACTAGTAATAATATAACACTTGTTCAGTAATTTTGACAATAATAGTACTCACATGGCCACTGTTGTTTAGAAGCAAAAAATGACTCTTGTGTTAAAACAGGACTTTTGTGTTTAGGATTGGATACCCTCGCTAATAGTAATGTAGCAAATTTTAATACTTGTTGACCTAGTATTATAGCCTATTACAGAACCATCTTCAGTTTAAAGTGATGCATTGATGAAATTGGTTAGTGCAAACAAATTGATAATTTTTAACTCCATTATTTTCTGTGTGGATGATGAATGCAGGGATTTGTCTGATAATTTGCTGTATGGTGACATACCCTTCTCGATATCTAAACTCAGACAGCTTGAGTTATTGTGAGTGCAAATACTAACTGAAGCAGCTTCGTTTTGATGATACATATATCTTGTCCCAAATTTTCTGACCTGTTGTCATCTGATCATAGAAACTTGAAGAACAACCAGTTAACAGGTCCTATACCATCAACATTGACACAGATTCCTAACCTCAAAACTCTGTGAGTTGTTCTTTACATTTTTGGAAGTATAAATTGATATATATATCATAAGCAAAATTCAAGACAACTCCTAGTCTTCACGTGTCTCCTGATTGCTACATCACATTAGCATTGGGCCCTTGGTTACATTGGAGTAATTCTTGTATCTGATGTTTGTATTTGTCTAGCGATCTTGCTCAGAACCAGCTCTCTGGTGAAATACCAAGTTTAATCTATTGGAATGAAGTACTCCAGTATCTGTGAGTGCGAAAGCTCCACACCTTTTTCTTTTATCTAAAAATTCTAGCTTAAACATTTGTAAGTCTACCTGATCAGCAAACTAATTAAACTACATCTATAGAGGTTTGCGTGGAAATTCTCTGACTGGATCACTTTCCCCTGATATGTGCCAGTTGACCGGCTTATGGTATTTGTATGTATCCTATGCACTCTGTTTTGTAATCTTATACTTCTTTTTTGTTTTATGCTTGTGACATTTTTAATTTTATTTACCAACTTCCAGCGATGTACGCCACAACTATCTGACAGGGCCTATTCCAAACAGCATTGGTAATTGCACGAGTTTTGAGATATTGTAAGTGCCTAAATGGATTCAGTGTTTGGAACTTCATGTCTTTGTATGTTGCAGTCTTTATATTTTTGGTTTTTCTTTCCAATGCAAGGGATATCTCATACAATGAAATTACTGGAGAGATTCCATACAATATTGGATTTTTACAAGTGGCTACCTTGTAAGTTTGCTTCTTTTTTTTTTTTTTTTTTGGTAACTAAAGCTATTGCTGAATTTATCAAGGGGGTCAGTGATGGATACAAACTCTTTTCAGGTCTCTTCAAGGCAATAAATTAACAGGAAATATCCCAGAAGTGATAGGTTTAATGCAAGCCCTAGCTGTTCTGTAAGTTTTCTAAGTTTGTATGTAGGTTTTACATGATAAATCATAAATGAGTTTGTTGCATCCATTAGAATTTATTATCTAGTATATTGACATAGCTCCTTAATGATGTCCCCCTCTTGGCCTTTTTAGAGATTTAAGTGATAATGAGCTAGTTGGATCAATCCCCCCAATTCTTGGCAATTTATCTTACACTGGGAAACTGTAAGTTTGATATTTGTTTTTGGAATTATTCGTGTACCTATTTTGTGTTTGACTCATCTATCAACCATGTTAGTTACCTTCATGGAAATAAACTTACGGGACCGATTCCGCCAGAGCTCGGGAATATGTCCAGGCTAAGCTACTTGTAAGATGCATACTTTAAAAGAATAAAGGCTGTATCTGTGTATTACACTATTACGGAGTATATCTTTTGTTTAAATGTATACTATTCTAAGCTTAAATAATTTCAGGCAATTAAATGACAATCAGCTTGTCGGTGGAATCCCTGCTGAACTTGGGAAACTAGAGCAGCTTTTTGAACTGTGAGTTCTGTGTTCTACCGTAGTGCTTTACGTTTACATCTCTAAAAATTTGACATTGATCACTTAATTGTTTAGAAATCTTGCTAAAAACAATCTGGAAGGGCCAATCCCTCAAAACATCAGTAGCTGTACTTCCTTGAATCAGCTGTAAGTATTACTCACCAAGTTGCTTGTTGCAAAGAATGCCCTTGATATTTAATAAATATGGTACTTCTAAATGATCTGTGGACATTCTTATTGATTTATCTAAGCTCTTTTTTAGGAACGTTCACGGTAACCGCTTGAATGGATCTATTCCTCTGAGTTTCCGCAATCTTGAGAGCCTTACCTACTTGTATGCTCTTGTTTCTTTGATGTTAATTTCTGATCGAACTACCATAACATAACTTTTCTCGGATAGATGGTTAAATATCAATTAATGCCTCAGGAATCTTTCTTCAAATGAATTTAGAGGCGGCATACCTGTTGAGCTCGGGAGAATCATCAATCTTGATACATTGTAAGTTTGACCTTGTAAACTTTTCTGTTGCTATGGTTAATTTTCACTGCATAGCCTTGATGGCATATTGTTCATGCTAGGGATCTTTCAAACAATAATTTCTCTGGGCATGCCCCTGCTTCTATTGGAGATCTTGAGCACCTTCTTACACTGTAAGACTTGTGTAGTGCTGTAGGCTGTAACTAAATGTTCTTGTTGTTATATGACACTGCTCATTTTCTTTGTAGTAATTTGAGTTTCAATCATCTTGATGGACCATTACCTGCGGAATTCGGGAATCTCAGAAGTATAGTAGTGATGTGAGTCATTAGAACAACAATATTCAACTTGAACTAAGAAAATTGCCTCTTATTTATTATTGATCTCAATCTTCACTCATATGTAGTGACATGTCATTTAACAATATATCTGGTGGGATACCTGGAGAATTGGGCCAGTTGCAAAATGTAGCATCTCTGTGAGTATTTTAGAATTGCTCTTTGTCATACACTCATGCTGTTATCCTTATTCAGTCATCAGCATTACGATGTCTTTTAATTCTCTTATGCAGTATTTTGAACAACAACAAAATGGATGGAAAAGTGCCGGATCAATTAACCAAATGTTTCAGTCTTGCAACTATGTAAGAGATACCCCCTTTTCTTATGTGATTATTCAGCCTTACATAATACTGACCCTTCTTGTTTGTTGTAGGAATATTTCGTACAACAATTTCTCTGGGGTTCTACCTATTGAGAGAAACTTTTCTCGATTTTCACCAGACAGGTATGTCCTTTACTCTCTTGCAAGTCCTGGCATCCTTTACATGCTCTATTGATTGTTTGCATCATTTGTTGTTCAGCTATATTGGCAATCCATTTTTATGTGGCAATTGGTTAGGTTCAATTTGTGACCCGTATGCAAGAAAATCCAAAGGTGTTCTCATCTCTCTTCCATCATTATTCCTAGCCTGGGAAAACATGTGTAACCAATATGAATTATAATTTTTAATTTTTTTGCAGTCTTGTTCTCAAGAACCGCAGTTGTTTGCATAGCATTGGGCTCAGTCACATTGTTATCCATGGTTATTGTTGCATTATACAAATCTAACCAACCAAAACAGTTTATGAAGCAATCTCACAAAAGTGTTCGAGGTACATAGTTTTTGTTAGCCTTCATTTCTTATGACGTTTAGTTTTCTTCCTTTATCAGATGTTTGCTGATTTCTCTGTCAGGTCCACCTAAACTTGTCCCACTCCACAAGGATATGGCAATACACACATATGAAGATATAATGAGAATCACCGAGAACTTAAGCGAGAAATACATTATAGGATACGGAGCTTCAAGTAACGTGTACAAGTGTGTTTTGAAGAATACCCGACCAATGGCAATTAAACGTGTTTACACACATTATACACACAACTTGCAAGAGTTTGAAACAGAGCTCGGAACAATTGGAAGCATCAAGCATCGGAATCTTGTCAGCCTTCATGGATACTCGCTCTCCCCCCATGGGAACCTGCTATTCTATGACTATATGGAAAATGGTTCCCTCTGGGATCTTCTTCATGGTTGGCATACATTTCCTTTTCATATATAAATAAATAGAAAATAATAGTTATGGTTGTCTAGTTTTAAGTTTTGCTCCTTAATATGTGGTTTTGATGGAGCACTCTCTCTGAAATTATTTTGTGATTGATTTATTCTTAGGACCTTTAAAGAAGGTCAAACTTGACTGGGAAACAAGGCTAAAAATCGCTGTCGGAGCTGCTCAAGGGCTTGCCTATCTTCATCATGATTGTGACCCTAGGGTTGTGCACAGGGATGTGAAATCCTCCAACATTCTGCTGGATGAGAATTTTGAGGCTCATCTCTCTGACTTTGGGACTGCAAGATGCATCCCAACTGCTAAAGCTCATGCATCAACCTATGTTTTAGGCACTATTGGCTACATTGACCCCGAGTATGCCCGGACTTCAAGGCTAACTGAGAAATCGGATGTGTATAGTTTTGGTATTGTTCTTCTGGAGCTACTGACAGGAAAGAAGGCTGTAGACAATGAGGCTAACTTGCATCAGCTGGTATTCATCTCTTGTTATTAGATATCCTTCTCCTTTCTATTAACCTAAACTGCTTGCAAACCAATTAAGTTCATTATAAATTCATTTACTCAAACACAACTAGCCAGCAGATTATAGTTTTGAGTTTGCACATTGAGTCATATGCTTTGTTCCAAGCTGGCACATTGGAATAAGTGTACTTTCTTTTAAACTCTGTTTCATGTTTCAGATATTGTCGAAAGCAGATAATGATACAGTAATGGATGCTGTGGATCCTGAAGTTACTCTTACATGCACTGATATTTCACATGTTAAAAAGACCTTCCAACTTGCCCTACTGTGCACTAAACAGCACCCTTCCGAGCGACCCACAATGCACGATGTTACCAGGATTCTACTCTCTCTGCTTCCATCTCCGGTTCCCAAAATTTGTCCTCCCTACAAAGCTTTCGACTATGCCCAATTTGTGATGGGTCAAGAGCAGTCTCAACTTCCCACAGAGCAGCAGCATGTTCAGCCCGACCACAATTCCTCCGATGCCCAGTGGTTTCTCAAGTTTCAAGAACTAGCATCAAAGCATACCTCGTAGACTTGTTGGTCAGTAATTTTAAGCAGCAGCAGACATTATGGAAGTGGGTGGGATGCAACAATACACTAGATCCCAAGTTTTGATCCCTCGTATTTACTTTTGAGATATATGAAGCTAGACGATTTCTTACACCAGATATTGCAACTGTAAACCAGCTGATGTATTGTATATTTTATCTAGCTATGTAGTTTGCCATGACCATCGTATGTAAATTCACTTATTTAAAGGAACTTTATGGTATTTATAAGTAGGAATTGCCGTTGTGTTTCTTTGAATTAACTTTGCAAGTTTCGATGAAATTGTTGAGCAAAAACTTGAACAAACATATTGCACTTGTTTAAATATTAAAGTTTTTACATATTTTTAGAAGATAGAAGCATTGTGGAAGAACTAGTAGCTCTGAAAGTAATCCGTTAAGTGGAACGTATTAACGTAAGCATCGCGATTTGGATGCAATCTAGACAGAGTTGCTTCTAACTGAGCTTCAGTTGCAGTTGCTGCTTCCACTTCTCCTGTAGTCCTTTAATTTTGTTGCCGCTTCCAACCCTGCAGCATCCAAGCATGCTTTTCTTCATAAATTCCTGCCATTCAGTGCTTATTACTAATTTATGTTGATGGGAAGTGAGATTAAGTAGTATGAAGAAGAAAGGGTCGTGAAAGTTACCATAGAGAGGTCCTGTTCACGCATTAAGTTGGCTTTCCTCTGATAGCTTCTTCTTCGGCTCATTAGTATTAGCTCTCCCAGAGTGGATGGCCTCTTCACCGCAAGGCTGCGTTCACTTTCAACATCCACGTCCTTGCCTGGTACTGCCTGAGGTGTGGAGTCTATTCCCTTGTTGCATCCATGTTTCCCCAGGAAACTTACCTTGGGAGTTAGTAATGGAAAAAGACGTTCCAGGAATGGTGCTCCGACTAGGCTTGTGTTACCAGTTGCATAACTCGCGTAACTGCTTGTACTGCTGTCACTCTCATATGCTGGTGAACCTGGTGCTTGTAGCTGGCCACTGTTGGTATCCATCGGAACATTCTCTTCCACTGGAACAGCATTAGTAAGCGCCAAAGTTGGTATCAGGCGATTGGCTACAAGCGATGGAGCAGAGCTGATGGACTCCTCATCGAACTCAAAACCCCATGCATCAAGGTATGAATCATACATTTCATCATCTGAATTATCACAATAATTTTGAGAGTACACTGTACGCGCAGGTGATTGAAAATCAGCTGGCATAGATGGTGGTGGGGGTAAGAGTAGTAGCGGAGCTGCCTTTGGCTTTTCCCTCAGGGAGTAAGGAAGAGGCTTCCCTGGCATTTCTTCCCATTTGAATGGCACCGAGGCGATGAGCTTGACGGGAGGCAGAGCAATGGGATCAACTGGTGTGACAGAAGGGTTAGGCTTCCAGTCCTTTTTAGGGAGACCTGGCCTGACTTCCCAAAGAAATGGAACAGAAGCTGGCTGTTTAATCCTCTGCCTATTCGAAGCCTGGGAAGAATACTGGCTGGCTACCATTGTGCACTGTGAACTAAATTTGATCTTCTAGCTCTGAGGATCCATTTACATATTCATGAAATGCAAATATATACAGAGCCCTGGGAGCATTAGTGCGGTAGAAAATTTTCCATTTATTAGTTGCAAATACCAGCTGCACTAATGGTATGTTTCGAAGATTAGGTCGACCTGCACTTTTAATCTCCTTGCATCTAGAAGATTAAACATTTGCCTGTGGTGTTATGTTCTTGTAACTAATCCATTATATTATATGCTAAATGATTTCATTATGGGCAATTGGGCTATATGTTCTCATTGCCTATTTTGTAAGTCCAACAAAAGGTTGAAATCGACAATCATAAAACTGTGGGCTTCTGAGAGAATTGATAGAGAGTTTTTTTTGCTCATTACCAGATGATTTAAGCCCTACAAAGTATTCAAATCTAGAATAAAATCATAGTTGAACAGAATGAAAATAGTTTTAAATTTTTTGCATGTGATAAGTTGGAATGATTAGGTTGTGTCATTAGTAAGGCCAAAAGCTGTTTGACCTTGTTTAGTGTTAAATTAACAACTCAACAGATACAGAAAGTTGGGTTACCTAAAGACTTGATAGCAATATTATCCTGCTCTGGAATCATCTGTTAAAACCTACAGAATCAGAATCCAATGTTGCCACAGGATCAAAAGAAGACCAGAATAGAAGAATACATATGTTCACATGGTATGTAAGTGAATCAAGATTTCTCATTAAAATCTGATTCAATAATGTCATATATATAAACATTATGTTTCACACCATACAGATCAGATTAGGAAGCAAAACAAAACCTCACAGATCTGACCTTCTGAACTCGATCTATTTAAAAAGAAAAATACAAAGAAATATATCATGATGATATTAATTTATACTCATTTGAGACAAATTTAACCAAAGAAGAATGCTTCCCAAGGACTAATACAGGAAGACAAAGAAGCCCATGTAATTAACTAGCATCAGTCTGTAATTTCAAGAATCCATTTAAGTTACTGCACTGAAACAAGGCCTTGGCATTCATTTCCCTTTCAAATCTCCATATGTAATTGAGACCAACTAGCAGCTCAGTTATGGCATCTTCAGTCTTCTCTTGGTTTGCAAAGTACAGTGTTTGTAACAAAAGAACATTAGTTTTAGGTGTCATGTTCTGCTGCTCAAAGCTCCTTTCACTTTGCCATTTTATCATATTATGTGCCAGTGGTGACAACCACCCTAATATCTTCCCAAGTGCATCCCTCCATTCTCCAGCAAGAACTGGATCAGTCGCCGTAAATCCTACTCCTTTTAGCCTGCCTCTAAGAGACCATCGAATACTTTGTGGCAACATCGCGTAAAGATCATCCCTAGCATCGTATCCAACCAGCTGTGGTGACCTTATCATCTTCTCCATCACAATTATCAAATTGGAATAATGCAGGGCCAGAGCAGCTGCGCCTAGTGTGCCTGTAGGCGGTTTTAGTATCTCAGAGTTCAACTCAAAGAATCCTTGAGACGGTGGTTGTGATTCTTGCTGTAGTTTTGAGTTCTTCATCATGATCAATGGCCCTGAAACCATGCTAACAGAATTGTCAAAATGGTTCTCGGATGGATACACAGCTGCAGAAGCCGAGAGGCTACGAGGCAGAGAACTAGCCGGAACTGGATAGGCATGACCAATTCCAAAAGCAAGCTTAATCCTCGCAAGAATTGTGAACACTGATCTTGCAAGTAAAATTGTAACCGTATCAAAATTTCGATTCCACAAAGACTTTTCTTTCTTATGCTTCACCTCCTGTCTCTGCCAAGCCAATTTCTGTTGCTGATCAATAATCTTGAGTTGCTTAATTGAAGCTTCATGTTCCTTGCACGACTTCATCGACTTCTTAACAACACTTTCCATTGCCGAAAGCTCCTCCAGCTCTCTGTGAAGCGTGGCTGTGGCCTTTACATACTTGTCCATCTTCTTGATCTTGGCCTCCATTTCTTTCCAGCTCATGATCCAGTTACAAGGATCACGCCCCGTGTTGGAGAACTCCTCCAACACGCGATCAAACGACTGAAGACTCGAGTCCTCACACCTCTTGCTCAGCCGAGCCAAGGACTTGGTTATATTTCTCAGATTTTCAACCATCTCCGCGCAAGCCAGGCTCACAAGAAAAGCCTCGTCATTAGAAACAATCTTGTGAACCCCTTCAAGCAATATGCATTCACTTTTGAGCCGAGCAATATTCTTCTCCGAAAGAGACCGCCACAGATGCATGATCTTCGATATGAGGCTCGCTATCTCAATAGCAAGAACTCCCACATTCGTCGATTTCTTGATCACATGCTTTGCATTCGGCGGTGTGGTATTAAAAGTGTTCGATATACTCTTCTTTACCTTAGAAAACCATGTCTCGAGCGCCATCGCTTTACAAACAGCTACCTCAAGAACAATTCAGAATAAAATTTGAGAGAAATGAAACAAGTGAAGAGAGTTGCAGAAAAGATTAGAAGAAAGCAGGGGAGTGCTGAGGCTCTCGTGGGGTGTTGAAAAGCTTTAGATATAGTAGTTTAAGAGCCACATGGGCGAGGAGTGTAAATGGAAAAAAAATACTCCCTCCGTCCCTTTTTACATGTCCACTTTGAAAAAAAAATTTGTCCCAAATTACTTGTCCACTTCTCTTTTCAAAGCAACTTTTTGTGTGTTTTTTCAAAAAGTAACAACTTCCAATGTTTGACTAGCATATATATATATACACAATTCTATCTAATTCATTACATTTATTAGGGATATGTATGAAAACAAGATATCCAACTAACATTTTCTTAAGATGCGTTATTTTTTCAAAAGGGACAAGTAAAAGGGGACGGAGGGAGTAGTGAATTTGCATTACATATCTATATCGTTTCGAGAGCAAGGGGTTGGTGTTGTTTCCGAGTGGTCAATTTGGAGCAGCCTCTAAGATTCATGGAGTATATTTTTAAGGTAATTATGTATTCGGTTGTTTTATTTCATTATCGTATCTTTTAGTCGGTGTAAGGTTCTATTCGGATTTGTTTTGATACATCATGGATATTTCTTTCTCTATTTTAATGGTACTCGTGTAATTTTCTTCTACCTACACTCAGGATCAAAAGCGAGTTGAGGTCTCTTCTTCCTTTCAAAGTCTCCTATAAAATCAAGAGTAGTTAAGCATTATTGCTAGTTTTTGTCTTTATATGATTTGGATATATGAAAAAAGGATGTAAAAACAGCGTACATTAATACAAACACGGAACACCTATCAAAAACACGGTCTTCCTTTCATTTAGAACGTAGTTAATCAAAATTATTTACAAGCAGCCAAGATTCCATGTTAACAACATTTTCAACTTTATAAAATCTTTAGCTAAAATTTAATAGATCGATCAAATTATAAGTATTATGTAAAATTTTGTTCACTAAACATTAATCATGTCTAAGAATACACCTAAGCCGGTAATATTAATTATATTTGACTAAAATCCAAACTTGTATCAAGATTCCACATCATTTGTTATCGTATTAAAATGATATATTTATAATAACTTAAAATAATAATAACATATCATTTTTAAAATATAACTCATTACCGAAATTTCTTATATGTCTAGTCTAGCCAACTGTTTTTAATTAATACCGTTTACAGATGCTGTGGGATAACAAGTTTATGCGCTTATTATACAAAAATTATATATTTTTCCTCATAAAATTACAACAGAAGCTAAAATTTAAAATAGGACCGATTTAATTATGAATCAAGCACAACCAACATCAGTCTCCAACCATAATATTTAGCAAGTGAAAGTAATTATGGATTAGGAGTTCGAAATTTAGAGCAAAGTTTAAGCAATTTTGGATTAGGAATTTGACCAATACAGTGGTTTGTTTTGGGGACAAGGGAAAAGTGACAAAGGAAAGAAAAGTAGCAGATGAAAACGGTACAAGATGATGTGAATAACACAAAATGATTTGGTGAAAAGCATGCGTTAAGGCCAAGCATTAGGGGCTGGCTAGAAAGAGGAGGTTTGATAAACTCCCCACTTACGCATTCCTACTCACATGCATGCTTTAAGCTTATAGCTTAAGTGGGTTGGGTGGTTCAACTGTTGCCTTCAATCTACAGTACTTCATCTCCGCGTTTGGTATTGTTTTCCTCAAATCTTTCCTCCTAATTTTCCAGCTAATTACACTTGATTTCTCAAAAATCTGATAAACTTGTTTTCAGAACTCAGATAAGAATTTTTGAAAAGAATATTTTCGATCATCATTTTGTGAGATTAATGCCCGATTCATATATAGAGATTCGGGCATTAATCGTAAGGCTTCTATCACGACTATAACCTATATTTGTTGACGGTGAAATATGCTTATATTTCTTCCTCTGTGAATTCTGCTTAGGAAAATTTAAAAAATAATTTAGTGACAGCTTTTGTTCAATTTTACAGGTAGAACTCTCATTTTGTCTTTAACAAACATTGGGGAAGTTCTTTCCTTCCGCAACAAATTCCAGCAATACGTGATAGTGATATTGATATTATAATTAGAAGAAATTACCAGCAACACTAAACTAAGAGCATCTCCAAGGGGCTCTCTAAATGAGCTCTTAACTTCAAATTTTAAGAGCAAGACAAGAAATAGAGCTCCAATGGGCTCCTTGAAACTCTTTAAAAACTTAAGAGCTCATCATCTCTCCTTTCTTTTAAAGAGCATGTAGGAGCTCTTAACATGTTTTTCATGAATATAATATTACTTTCCCTCCAACTTTATCACAAACATTTCTCTCTTTTCATTTTTCTCTCTCATTTATATGAATAAAATATTAATAAGGAGCAAGTATAAAGAGGAGCATTGGAGATGAAATCGATTTCGATGTCTTAACTCATTAGGAGCCAAATATTATATTATATTTTAGAGAGTGATTTAAGAGCCCCATTGGACAAAGATACAGAAAGAACTTTTAAGCTAATCGAGGACAGTGAGACATAGAGGACTTTGACTAATCATTTTCACAAGGGATTAGTTTATACTATAAGCATAGTTATAAAAGATGAATTTAAGTTCAGAGCCTACCAATTAAAGAGCATTATGTCGGCAAACCATAAACATACATGCAACAAGTGTACATCTCTATGTCTCGATTCAAGTGTTTGTTTTCTTATCAATTTTTATACTCATGTAACAATATGAATGGAAGTGTAATATATACTTGAAATCCTGATGGTTTCAAAATATAATTTCATATTTTATTTACAAGTTATTTTTCTAAAATAATTTATAAAACTATATTTGTCGTGTTCTTGCCATCAAAATAAAGAAATTAAGGGGAGAGACGGAATAATTATCACTCGTATGAACGTATATATAAATTATAATAATCTTAATTAAACATGAGCTAAAATTGCATCACTCCATGCAAGTATATGTTTTGAAGTGGAGAAAAGCCCGGGGGCACCGGGATATGTTTAAGAAGATCATTAAGAATCTTGATCAGTTGATTAATCACGTACTTAACATGTATCAAAACATGAGACACAGAGGAAGAGACTAATGAACTTCCTGCAGAAGTAGTTTAGGTACAAGCAGTCCCCTTGGTTTGGTTGTTGATACATTGACTCAACACGGTGATGGTATCTGATGGACCGAGAATCGGCCAATACCAAGAGACCGTAGGTCTCATCCCGGCGCTGTCCCAAACAAACCCCGAAAGCATTAAGACTGCAGGACATGTAAGACTGTAAGACCGTAGGACCCTTAGCTATGTAAGGCACCGGAAGAGCCAACCAGGCCTGAGACACAAACTCCCTTGCATAAATCCCTAGCCCTTCAAAGCTCTCATAGCTACACGTGGAAGCTCTTCCATGACGACACCTGTCCCTACGACCCCTGACTCACCTGCCTGCCTGTGCATATTAAATAGCCAGTCACCTACCCTAACATAATAGATATACCCATGTGGATTGAAAAGAGGAAAATCAGGAATGACTCAGCATGACTCAGCAGAAGAAGGAGAATAAAAAGAGAAACAATTAGAACAAGAAAAGGAGAAAAGAATACACACAGATACATATACACAAGAACGGCTCTCCCATTCTGGAGAGAGAGAGAGAGAAGACAGAAACTAAATCTATCAATTGGCGCCGCCGCCGGGGATCGAAAAGAAAGAGAAACCCGTGAAATTCACCGCCATACCACGACGACCAGGAAGAAAACCCTAAATGAAGAAAGGTGAGCGAAGAATCGAGCACCTGTATAGCATCACTCCCGTATAGCACCTTCACCATCTCAATCTTCTCACCACCCGTATAGCATCACTCCCTCACCATCTCACTCCCCGAATTTCGATCGCTTCGACCAATATGAAGCTCAACAACGACATCTACAAGAGCAGGTGGATAATTTGGCCGCCTAGATGACCACCTTCATCGGCCAAAACGTTCTTCCTCTAGGTCTCGAGCCTCAGAAAACTCCCACCACTGCCCATATGGCAACCGCAGTCCCCGACATGGACGAAGAGCAAGGTCCAGGTCCTCCGACCACTGTAGAGTGCTTTCAAATTCAGCAATCCATTAGATTCTGCTTCCCCGCCACTAACAATTGCTCTGAATACGAAGCCATCTAGCCGGCCTCCGCCTAGCTCACGATCTCAAGGTTGATTGCATACAGGTATACAACGACTTTCAGTTAGCATACAAATAACACATCTGTATGTAAATTTTTTCTACCACCTCATATATCTCACCTTTTCCTTAAGCGTTATCTAACACATAATAAAACAAGGCCATCATACGTAGCCCTACAATCGCTACGGCCCAACAGCAGGGAGCCTACATACATAGCCCATTCTTCGCTATGGCTACTCTGCCACAAGGCCATCATACGTAGCCCTACAATCGCTACGGCCCAACAGCAGGGAGCCTACATACATAGCCATTCTTCGCTATGGCTACTCTGCCACAAGGCCATCATACGTAGCCCTACAATCGCTACGGCCCAACAGCAGAGAGCCTACATACATAGCCCATTCTTCGCTATGGCTACCCTGCCACAAGGCCATCATACGTAGCCCTACAGCCGCTACGGCCCTATGGTTCACTGCAACCCACACAATCCTACGGGTTTAACATACGTAAGCCAAATTCGCTAAGGCCATAAGGTTCACTGCAACCCACACAATCCTACGGGTTTAACATACGTAAGCCAAATTCGCTGAGGCCATAAGGTTCACTGCAACCCACACAATCCTACGGGTTTAACATACGTAAGCCAAATTCGCTACGGCCATAAGGTTCACTGCAACCCGCATGACCTTACGGGTTTCAACAACGAGCCAACATACATATCCCTACCCCTGCTATGGCTCCTAAAAAAAAAAAAAAAAAAAAAAAAACACACAATGAGTACCCTACAATAGCTACGGCTCGTTATAATAAACACTCTATTCCAACTACGGAGTAACCTAAAAGATTACTCCACCATGTTGGCGGTACACTTACCCCGCCTATGATTTTTAGAAAGGCTTACACGCCTATGATTCTTACAAAGGCTTACACGCCTATGATTCTTACAAAGGCTTACACGCCTACAATTTTTATAAAGGCTTACACGCCTATGATTCTTACAAAGGCTTACACGCCTATGATTCCTACAAAGGCTTACACGCCTATGATTCTTACAAAGGCTTACACGCCTATGATTCTTACAAAGGCTTACACGCCTACAATTTTTATAAAGGCTTACACGCCTATGATTCTTACAAAGGCTTACACGCCTACAATTTTTATAAAGGCTTATACCACCATGTTGGCGGTACACTTACCCCGCCTATGATTTTTATAAAGGCTTACACGCCTATGATTCTTACAAAGGCTTACACGCCTATGATTTTTATAAAGGCTTACACGCCTATGATTCTTACAAAGGCTTACACGCCTATGATTGTTATAAAGGCTTACACGCCTACGATTTTTATAAAGGCTTACACGCCTACGATCTTTACAAAAAATTTAATACGATTCTTACAGGCTTACACGCCTACGATCCTTACAAGCTTACCCCGCCTATGATTCTTACAAAGGCTTACACGCCTTTCAACTCAGGGCTTATTCGCCCAAAGGCCAACATAGGTAGCCCTACAAGAGCTACGGCCCTACTGCGAAGAGCCCCCTTACAGCTCAGGGCTTATTCTCCAAGAGGCCAACATAGGTAACCCTACAACAGCTACAGCCCCACGGCGAAAAGCCACTTACACGCAGAGCTAATTCACCACAAGGCCAATACGCATGTGATTCCTTCGGCCCAAGGCCAATAATGGCTACACCCTTACCAAACTACGTCCCTACCATACAGACTACCAAAATGCTCACCTTAGAGCAACCTCAAGATTGCTCCCACGTCGTTAGGACAACTCACACCGGCCAACTTTACAACTTTACGAAAAAGCCAATCAAAAGAATAATAATAATAATATCATACTTCTTCATTATCCAAAAATACGAGACTATTCAGATAAAGTTTATTACACAGTTGCAAACTGTAATCGAAGTCGGAAAGTTTTCTTCATTATCCAAGTCGGAAAATGCAAATATCAAGACAACACTTACAAATCGAAGCCTTTTGCTATCTCAGGCCAAGAATAACCATGTAAGTACGAATGCCCACAAATTATGAAACACAATAACATAACAGTTAAGCTTCATATGATATTAAATATCATCCATTACAATATCCTTGATCACGTCTAACTTGAACAAAACAATCCGGTTGACATGAAATTTCACAAAAGTTACCATAAAAAGGAAGATCATTTCTCAAAACATTATGAAACGCTAAGTAGGCGAGAATATCTGCTAAAAGCAAAACCAAACGGACCAAACAAAACACGAAAACCCCATGACCAGTCTACGGGCCACCACCGAATCGCTCCTCCTCATTGTCTAACTCTGCTGCCCTGAAGCTTCCTACATTGTGAACAGTAAGATCCACTACGTTCCCTGCGCCAACAAAAGCCAAGCAATCATTAAAACCTTCCTCATGAAAGATCCCCGCCTTTACCTCTACCAATTCCTCAAACTCTTCAGATTTCTTGAATTGCTCGACCGCATCTTTATAAGAAATAGCTGCATCCTTTTCCACCTTTTCTAAGGCCTCCTCCGCTTTATCGGCCCTCCCCTTTTCTTTCCTAAGCTCTTCCTGTAACTTTTCCACCTCCTTCCTCAAAAGAGAAATCGTCCCCCTTTCTTCTTCCACAACTTTTTCCACGGAACACGCTTTATCCTTCTCCGATTTAAGCTCTTTATCCTTAGCAACAAGAGCCTTCTGCAACTCATCAGCCCGCTTCACCGCTCTAACTCTCTCTCTTTCCTTAGACTCCGCCCTAGAAACTTCGACAGCTACCTTATCATAGTTCTTCTCCGTACGCTCCACCAAGTTCATGACATAGGTCCCTAGCTGCAGATTGAAAACATGGTTACTCCATAATCAGTCAAGCACTCGCCAATATAAAAACTATAAATGGTAACACTAGTATAAGGGAGACGAAATACATACCACCCCAAGAGCGTCCTTAACGCCTGCAACCACCTCATCATCCCCCTTTGAATCCAATATTCCTTGATCTAGACCCAACTCGAAAATTCCCAAAGCTCCCACAGGAGCCGTAGGACCCGGAACCTTACTAAGCCATCCCGGCCCAGTATGGAACCGAAGAAGCGTACGTTTTTCCCCCTGCACAGCTGGTGAAGACAAAGACCCTTTCAACACCGACTCAACCTCCTTCGTGTCGATGGTCTCGCCCGTTCCCTTCTCCTTTAAAATCTCAGACTTTTTACGCCCTCCCGAAACAAAAGACTCGCCCAGTTGAAGCCTCCTACCACTTCCCTCTGCCGTCTCGAATCTCGTCCTTTTGAGAGGAATCCGCTTCTCCCCTAGGACAGAGGCCAAGGTCGAAGTCACCGCCCCTTCAGGACCTATTCCCTTCTCCCCTGTTTGAACACCACTAGAACTTCCCTCCTTGTCGCTTTCCCCCTTTAACGCCCGCCTTTGAGCCAATGAGAGTATCCTTGACTTGTTCATTCCGACGGGGTATGGTTGATCTCTCAATAACACTGCACAAAGAAATAAAGACAAGTCAGAAAACAAGTTAAATGAACCTACCATTACCGCATGATGAAAACAAGTCAACTGAACAGAAAATATATATTAGTTGCAAACGATGAATTGATAAACACTTATCCCCTCAAACTTACGGTTACGGGATACTAAGAAAGACACCATCCGGAAGTGCCTCTCAGACCATAGGCCTTTCGGCTTCCCCCCTACAAACTTCTTGGCCTCGAGTACTTCCAGCTGCTCTAACTGCTCGACTCTCCTGATGCCACCCATAATCCCATCTGAATACGTAGGCAAATAGCCCAAGTCCCCGCCTCTAAACATTAAGAACTCCTCATGCCATCCTCTGTTAGTAGTAGGCACCTCTATCAAAGTACCCCCCAAATGTTTACCCACCACCCAATGCAACTCCTGAAGGGGATAATAATCCCTCGACCCCTGCAAACGGTGCAACGACCAAAATAATGATAAAGTTGGCTCCAATCCCAGTTCAGTACACCTAGCTATAAACCCACAAATCTTCCGAATAGAATTAGGCCCCAATTACCCCAGAGCCACCCTCATACTCACAAGAAGAGTATGAAAAAACCTATGCATTGGCAACCGCAACCCGGCCCTTAAATGCTCAAGAGGAATGCCTACCCACATATCCCCGCCTCTATGGTATATCATTTCCCCCGATTCGGGCATCCTCACTTCATAATCCGAAGGAATCTGAAAAGCAGCCTTTACATATGGAAGATAAATAGGATCGAAATTGCAGGGCCTGTTAATATGCTCCAGCTTCCCCAAATCTTCACTGAGTAAGACATCAGAAACCTCGCCTCCCGGAGACTTATAAGAACAGGCCGTCCCATACACCCTGAAATACTCCTCTCTCTGGAATGCCACCGGCCTCAAAACAAACTTTTCCACACATTCCAACCATCCGGAAGCACTCCCCAAACAGCTAAACGTAGGAATTCGCAAAGTCTTTAACTTTTTTGTGCCCAGAGGTTCCACTCCCTCTACTATTTCCTTCCCTTTACTCACTTTCCCAACTTTCCCTGCTATCTCCTTCCCTTTACCCACAACTCCTTCCTCAACCTTCCTCTTTAGCCCTACGGTTTGAGCCCTGCTGCGAATCAACTCGCTTATAGTCGCCTCGTCACATGACGAATCACCATCACCACCGTCACTCCCTTTGTCTATCGAAATACTCCCACTCTCCGACTCATCCCCGTCGGATTCATCTCCCACGCCATACGAGGCGGACAACAGTTCATTCTCCGAGTCGGTAACACTAATATCACTGCCTCCTTCCACTCTCACCTTACCTCTGGCCATGTCTCTACCTCAGCAGTATCTACAGTGAAAACGGAGAAAATGTCGAAAAAGATTCCCCAAACAAACTTATCAATCTCAGAAAAGCTCGAGATCCTCTCGCAAATCAACAAACAAAAGAGCAACTAGCCATGAAATCCCCCCCCCCCACCAGTAAAAAAAAATCCCCTAAAAAAGCCTCACAATCAAACTCTAAACATATGTTTTAACTACGGAAGAGCATCACATGCACCTTATCTAGTTAAATAAAACATTCAAAAACAAACGACGAAATAAAAGACAATAGATCTTACCCGTAAGTAGAAATACAGCAGCGTACGACCTCCAAGCAAAAAACCCTCTTTGAAGCCCTTTCGAAGCCCCAGACAAGAAAACTTGACGGTTCCTCTGCTCACCCCACTATCTTTTGTTTTGAAAGCCCAAGTTAACTTATAACTTAACATCAACCCCCTTTTAAACAACAAAAAACCCGCTCACTTCCCGAGGCACTCACAATAGAGGCCTTCGCGGGCCCCTCCCACTAACCCTCGAGATACGCGCCCCTCTTAAAAAAAAAAAAAGAAACGAAACGAACGAAACTTCAGAAATATACAATATACGGCAAAAAAAAAAAAAAAACAAACAACAAAACAAAAAACAAATTCCCACAGGAAGACGCTTGTACACCTTTCGCTAGACCTAATCAAAGCCTCCTAAAGAAGGCTCCTTTACTACGGGGGGACATATGATGGACCGAGAATCGGCCAATACCAAGAGACCGTAGGTCTCATCCCGGCGCTGTCCCAAACAAACCCCGAAAGCATTAAGACTGCAGGACATGTAAGACTGTAAGACCGTAGGACCCTTAGCTATGTAAGGCACCGGAAGAGCCAACCAGGCCTGAGACACAAACTCCCTTGCATAAATCCCTAGCCCTTCAAAGCTCTCATAGCTACACGTGGAAGCTCTTCCATGACGACACCTGTCCCTACGACCCCTGACTCACCTGCCTGCCTGTGCATATTAAATAGCCAGTCACCTACCCTAACATAATAGATATACCCATGTGGATTGAAAAGAGGAAAATCAGGAATGACTCAGCATGACTCAGCAGAAGAAGGAGAATAAAAAGAGAAACAATTAGAACAAGAAAAGGAGAAAAGAATACACACAAATACATATACACAAGAACGGCTCTCCCATTCTGGAGAGAGAGAGAGAGAAGACAGAAACTAAATCTATCAGTATCTATGTTAATGCATCCACAAATCTTTAAATGGAGTCATGCAGATGGGGCAGCACTTGGATATTTATAATATTGCAACTTGGAATTGGATACTCAGCTGGATAAACTGTGTGTCAGTGTGTGTGATATTGTGGGGGAAAGTTAGTTGAATATATGGAGTAGATCCTATATATTGCAAGCCGTGGCGAGTGCATGTTATACATACCAATTTCCGTGACCTCGGATCTCCTAGTGTGTGTATGCCATTGACTTTACGCAGATATAATATTTTACATTAAACCAGAAATTTGTTGGCGAAAAGAAGACAGTTGACCCAGTAAAACATACTCTATATGGTACCTGAATAATATAAACAAATCTAACGAAACTGATTGTTCTACTATTAAAGTAATTCTTTTATTTTTCATATCTTTATGTTATAAGATTATCTCTGCTCATGTAAAATATTTTGCTATTAACCGTTTTGATTAACCATTGATATTCAGAATATCAATATTCAGAATATTGGATTGAATTAACTATTTTATACAAAAATATTTGATAAATATGTTCAGTTAGTTATTTAATTATTTTTATTCGAACAATTATTTCAATCCATTAACCAACATAGATATCACATATTTCAGGTGATCAAATCTTTTGATATATCTTAATATAGTCTCAATTTCTAATATCCTTTTCCACTCATAATATCAATATCATCTACAACCGAGGAGATCGTTTGGATCATAATAGTAGGCTAGTAGCTCATGACCATGATCGTGAAATTTAACGAAGAGGAAAAGAGAAAGAGTAGTGCTAGGTGCACATAATTGAGCCATCCAATTAAAATCTACCACATGTCATTATGTACATATTTTTGTACACAATTATGTGCACCAAGAATTTCCCAAAGAGAAATATTCAAATTTTCACTGGACTAATAATTAGTCAACGAACAGCCCAGGCTCTCAAGAACTTGTCTTGAAAGTTGACCCTTTAAATTGAACATGCAGTATGATGCTCGCGAGAAGAGAATCATCATTCCTGAGATGCATAATTGCTCGCAAAGTCAATGTGTACTTCTCTGTTTATGCACGTCCTCAAAGTATACTCCATACATGTTAATTATGAGATCGGTCCATTTGCATAATTTACCTTATGCTCTTAAAAGGCTCGATAAATATTAGTTTGAATTATTCGAAGCGTTTGACCACTCCTCAGTTGACCGTAATCCCTGCCTTCTTGATGATACAAGAACATGCAAGATTATCGAAACTCTCTGTTATCATTTGTACTTGGTGAGTTGGTGGGACTTTCAAGCAGCACACGATTTTTGGGTGCGATAGAATGTCGAAACCGAGTCGGCGAAAGACGACAGACCGACTTAACTCGGACTTATCTTATGAGATGCATGAATGTAACATCACTCATTCACTACATGTATATAATGCATTTTGCATGTCAAAATCCCACTCATTTCGCCTTTGACCGTTCCCAAGTTTTACTTTCCAAAAACCAAATAAATTGAAAGAGATATCTAGAATAGTCGCACATAGTTTGTTCCATGAACATATGCTTAAATTCCATAATATATCCTTAAATTCGATTAATTCAGATGATATTCGACGCAGCAATCATTTGAAACAATTTACTTATATGGCAAAAATTTGATGGAAATCATACCATATAAAGAATAGTCTTGTGCAGGTCTGTCAACTAACTTATTTACATTTCTTCCCTTGCTCATTTATTTTGGGCACATTTTTCTTAAAAATAATGTTGTGGGCCAACTAAAATTCTGTCCTCAATTTTTTTTTCAAATAATATATATTAATTGACTGACTTATGTGTATGCACAGATTTTATTATTATATTGATCATATATTATCAACTAATATTTGAGCAAAGAAAGTTAGAAATAATTTTCGAATACACACCATTTTCATTTCATGAACCAGGTTTGTGCAACTCGCTAAATACAACAGTAGTAGTATCTTCTGGAAAGGGAGGAAAACGCGTGAGGGCATTACAAATCATGGGCCTCAATATTCAAAGTAATCGATGAGGTTTGTTTCACTTTTGCTATACATTCTTCGAGGGAGGGGGGCTATATCCATGGTCAAATACTAATCCCACTTTAAACATTCCTAAGCATGACCACACCGTGCACTCAACCCCCTCCCTTCCCCCAGAACTCCCTTCATTAGCCCCCCCACGTGTGTCATCATTCATTATATGGGAACTGACCTATGTAGTATGTTGATCAACTCATTTGGTTTCACAAACTATGGGAAATGAGATTTCAGTCACGATAAAATTGACGTAAATTCGTCCCCACCAATATAAATTTGTGCCGAGATATCGCAAAATGTTTGGTGTAAATCAGCTTGATAAATCGCAACAGATTCTTATAAGATATGATATGGTGGCCTCAGAGTCTGCAGTATAATCTAGATTACTGCACAATATGAACCGACTTAGGCTAGTGTCCGGATGTCAAGAGTTTGAACCTTGTCAAAGACAAGACGGTCGTGACTCGTGAGTGATTTTAATTATAAAAAAAACAATAGGAACTGACTTAGGCTAATTTGGGTAAACACCAACATTCTGAAGTGGTGCTGCTGGTTTACACTCATCCACCCAAAGAGGAATCCCAGTCATTCTCTTTTACCAAATCCACTAGCAAGTAAATAGAGATTCAGCGTAATTTTCAGCCTTATTTGACATTCTCCATGTAACTTTGCCTCAGTGGAACTTTAAATTGTTCTTGACAACTCTTACGTACAAGTTAGCCATCGATAATATAAATAATTGAAACAATTCTGCACAAAAAGCCTCGGATGAGATCTTGATGCCAAGACGCTATGTTTAGTATCAACAATTCTAATCAGAAATATTAACAAATAACTGCTACAAGACATTAAACTTTATATAACTCTGCATATTAAATTGAAGAGAGAATATAATCAGGACTTAAAATCATTGAGAAATACACAAGTTCTATCTAGCCAACTGGTAGGCAGAAAAGACGAATGAGTGACATATCTGGAGAGATGCGATAAGATTACATATACAGAACAAGATAGATTCCACTACTAGCTCACCTTAAGTCATTATGCTGTTCTTGTGATTCAGGAAACTAGTTACATCTGAACAGCCTGTCGCTCGTTCAGATTTGACACTGTCTACCATCATCTCAACTCTAGGGGAACATCACATTTTTAAAATGCTGAAAGACGTTCCTATAATGCGTTCATCCACCCAAATCAAATCATTTTTGAATCCAAGGGGATGACTAAGAGGTCTTTAAGCTATAACGTTATTGATCTAGTAATGTTTTAATTACCTTATGGTTATGGCTCGCTAAAAAAAAAAGCAGAATAGATTGGCAAGATAACATTGTATGTAAACCGGTATAGTATCTATAGTTTTTCCATGGGCACATGCTAAACGCGGAAAATTTTGTGCTAAGATCATTTTGATTGACTCTTCTCTCTTGATAATGGTGGACCCCCTGCAAATATACCAACCAAACCAATCAAAATCTCCTAAATACAAAAATTTCTGCGCTTAGCATGTGCCCATGGGCACACACTAGACAAACCGTATTATCTATCGCTTTGATTCGTCTTGATGTATGATGTATATCTTAATATAGCAACCGCCTTCCCTTATATCTGTTCAAGCTGATGAGGACCTTTACGAGGAATGAGAAAGGTCCGGTAGGGATGGGAGAAGAGGAAAACAGGGCTGCAGACGAAGATAGTAAGTTGAGTTTTATCCGAATCCAGTTGAGTTATATTTTTATCTGAAAAAAATCAATTTAAGTGTAGAAAAATGATATACAAGTTCGACTCGTTAATAAATGAATCGAGAACGAGTATGTTAACAAAATCTAATTATCCCATACACTATTCATATATATTTTTTACTTGTAAAATATATAAAATCTTAATTATTAGACTTGTGTTCAACTCACTTATCTAATTGCTTATTTTTTTCAGTATCATTTCATCTTTCGCGCCAAGTGTTTAATATTATTGACGTGAAAGTTTGTTTTTTTAAAATATCTATCAATATTCATAATATTTTGAGTCCTATCCGAGTGAGTTAAACTAAGCGGCTTTAACCGAACTCGAACTCAACGGGCGGAGTTAGGGGTGAGCATCGGGGGTTTGGAAGGTCTAAACCAAACCAAACCGAAATAATCGGTTTTTCAAAATCTCAATCCAAAACCAAACCATTATGTTTCGGTTTAAACCGTTTTTTATATGTAAAACAAAGTTAGCAGCAAAATTAAATTTTAACTTGAAAAATAAGGAATGAAAAATTCAAGTTATATTTTCTATTTAATCATATTTAAAGAGGATACAAGAATATATTAGCTTGATAAATAAGCAGAGACGGAGGAAAATAAATAAAATGTGATTCGTATACTTTTATAAAATAATAAATAAAAAGAATGGAAACATAATACATGCATCAAAATTAATATCATAAAATAGAATAAATAATATTTTAAAGAAAATATTTACTAGGATACCTTTTATATGTTTAAGATTTTACATTTTTGTAGATTATAATTTTATTTTTAATAATACATTATTAGTACATGTATATTAATGTTTGAATCTACACATTCGGTTCGGATTTATCGGTTGGTTTGGAGGTAAAAACCGAAATAATTCGGTTTTTATAATTTGAAACCATAGCCAAACCAAACCATTATTAAACCGTTAAATTCGATTTGAACGAATTGGATCGGCCGGTTTCGATCGGTTTGGAGAATTTTTGCTCACCCCTAGGCCGAGTGCAAGCCCAGGCATGGGAAAAGCTCTTCTCATAGATTTTTAAATTCACCGTCATCTTCATTTAATGAATAAACAAATTTAAAATCACTTGAACAAATCAAATACATTTTTTATTCCCAAACCTGTTCATTTAGTGTTGTACCGGATATCAACACACAATTAAAAAATACTCAAAAATTGGTACAATAGAACATAACTATTGAAGACTCACCTGGCAAAAAAGAAAAAATAAACTATTGAAGACTCAGAATATTACTAAGCGACGGCCAATTTCGCTGTAGGAACTAGGAAGCTATTGAGCTTTCATGTTAAAGCCCAAAACCATATGTTGTGGTCCATGACCATCTGCACAAATCACAACCGAAAAAGGCGGTTTAAATAATTTTTAAAAATTTATTGTTAATTTTAATTATAATATCCTTATACAAAAAAATATTATTATCTTCTATATATAATTATAAATATTATAGTTGTTTGGATATAAAACTTTCCGTATACTGACATTTGATTCTATTTTAAATTTATTTTTTAAAAATATATATAGTCAAATACATATTATATTTTCAATTTATTTTAGAATGATATATTTTATTTTAGCGAAAATCATTATGTTCTTCATAATTTTTAAGAAAATGAAAAGAATATGAGGCCGTTTGGGTGAAATAAGTGCTTCTGGCTTAAAATAGAAAAAGTAAAAGTAAAAGTTAGTCAAGACTTATAAGTGATTAAAGTGTTTTGGAAAAAACAGAAATAATGAAACAAAAGTTAGGATTTTTAATTTTTTATAATTGCTTCTCCATTTTTTACACAGACGGTACGAATAAATGCTTTTAACTTATAACTCTCGAAAGCCTTAAAAGCTCCACCCAAAGCTTCACTATGTATATGTATCTGGTTTAAGTTTGAATCATGCCCAAACTTGAATTCGAAAAAAGTATCGAGCTGGATGTTCCAAGGACCAAGAGCCACCAGTTCGAGCGCAAAGGAATTTAAATCAAACCTGTTAGCAACTTCATTTTAGATCAAGATCACTTGACACCATGCTCGATATAAGCATCGGTTCTACGTGGGAAAACAAGCCATAGTTCGACCTCGTTCGAGGTCAAATAAACAAGGATTATGAGCTAAAAAATGTCCTCCAACCGGAAGGCAGAGCTTGAGCTAGTTAGACCTCATTTTAGGTCGAAACACCTTGAGCAACGAGCTCGAAACCGGACATGACCTGAATGGCCTCTTTGCTTGGAGTTGGAGCTAGTTTCAGCTTGATGAACTGCCAACTCGATTTGGCCTTCGAGTTGGGTGACAAAGAAGGGCCGAACAGACTGGAAGTCCCTAGAACTCAGAAAAAAGTTAAAAATTAAGTATAATTTTGCTAAAAAAACATATAAATTCTCGATAAATCCTGAAAAAATGTATAAATTCAGGATAATTATAAAAAATTGAAAACAAAATTTTAATTTTTTTTTGAACAAATTTTTTTTAATTTATTTTGAAAATTGTTTCTAAGTCTTAGAAAATTCTAGAAAATTGGTATTTAATCATTAAAATTCCAATAAAAGACTCTATAAATCAGAACAAAGGCTTGCAACGTTATATTAAAGGTTTTAAAATTTCCGAAAAATCTTCTACGAAACTTTTCCAAAATCAAAGGGCAAATGATATGAGTCAAAAATAATTCCTAATTATTATTGAATTATTTAATGACCTAGAAAAATAAACCTCACTTAATTAGAGTTTAAAACATGAATTATTAATTAAAACAATGGACATCTATACATGAGCTATGTGAAGTGTGAACTGTCACATGAGCTATGTGAAGTGTGAACTGTCAAATTTCAGGGTTTGACCCCAGTCCTGTCAATATCAGAATCTGAATATTAATCCAACAAAGAGACTGTCAAGAAGAATCAAGAACCTCAAAGTTCTATACGGATTCCAATTCCTCAGAGATGATTCTCAAGAGTCCTTAGTATAAACAATTTAGGATTAGAGATGGCAATTTGTACCGAACCGGTGGATACCCGACCCGTACCGACCCGATTGGGTTTTACCGAACCCGAATATTTCGGGTCTGGGTTCGGGTTCGGGTTTAATTTTTAAACCCGAACTATTTTTGGGTCGGGTTCGGATTTATGCCATACCGTTTCGAACCCGACCCGAAAACCCGAAACCCGTTCAAACCGAACCCGAACCCGAACCCGAAACCCGTATATATATATATATATATATATATATATATATATATATATATTAATATTAATATATTACTAATTAATAATTAATAATATACTAATATGTACATACGTTAATAATATATTTATTTATTAGACTTGGTCTTGGAGTCGGTCAGATCTCACAACACATGAGTCATGAGCTCAATACCTAAAACCTAATTTCTAAATCCCAGTATCCCACTTCACTTTTCACTTCAGACGGCGGTGCGACTCACCAGCCACCAGACTCACCACGGACTTACTGACTCAACATCTTCGAGCACGGAACACCCACAAGGTAAACCCTATATTCCTTTAAGATCTATTTTTTCTATATTTGTACTCTGTTTGATAGTTTTCAGTTTATACTTTGATTAGTGTTAGATTTAGGAATCAATGATTCGTATATTAATTATTTTTTATAAATTAAACTAAAACCCTATATTCCTATGTTGAGTTTTTTCTTTATTTGAATGTCCAGAGTTGTTAATTTGATTATCAAACCTATTGTTGACTTGGTGTTTATTTGTGTTTTTGTACGTAGTCACCGACTCACCATCATGAACACTCAGTCAGGAGCAGCTGATGAAAGTTCTCAGCCAACAAAATCAAATCCCTCAGGACCTGAATCGGGTTTCAATGATAGCAATTCAAGCCCGGATGTAACTGGACCAAATGTGACTGGTAATGAAGATGCTCAAGCACAATCAAAAAATCAAAAAGGAAAGGGTGGTTCAAAATTAAGAAGTGAAGTCTGGAACCACTTCAACAAGAGGAGTGTTGATGGTGTTTTTAGAGCATTCTGCAAATATTGTCCAGAGGACCTCAGTGCTGAAGGCAGTTCTGGAACGTCACACTTGAAAAATCATTACACGAAGAAGCATTCGAAAAATGTAAATATAAGGCAGAAACTTTTGACAAGTAACTTCAACAAAGATCAGCCACATATGACCACTTATAGTTTTGATCAAGCTGTAGCCAAGAAAGAGCTTGCAAGTATGATTATCATGCACAAGTACCCTCTTTCTATTATTGACCACATTGGATTTAAGAGGTATTCAGCTTCACTTCAGCCGTTGTTCAAGGTTCCATGTAGAAACACGATTAAAACTGAGATTTTTCGAATTTATGAGTTTGAGAAAGTGAAGGCAATGAGTTTGATGGAGAGCAATAAAAGTAGAATTGCTATCACAACGGACTTGTGGACTGCGAGCAATCAAAAAAAAGGATACATGGCAGTCACCGCACATTTTATTGATGATTCTTGGACTTTGCATAGTGTTATCATGAGGTATGCACATTTTAATCTTGTCAAATACTGAGTTTTTAGTACATGACTAGTTAGACTATTTAGTAATTATTGTATTTGTCTATTCTGTTAATTCTTTAGGTTTATATATGTGCCTTGTCCACACACTAAAGATGCCCTATGTGAGAATTTGGTTGATTGTTTGGTGGATTGGAACTTGGACAAAAAAAATTCATGTGTTACCGTTGATAATTGTAGCACCAATGATGCCATGATTGAATCTGTATTAGAAAGGTTAGATACTTCATCACTTTTGGCAGGGGGTAGTTTGTTTCACATGCGTTGTTCAGCACATATTTTGAACTTGATTGTAAAAGATGGATTAGATGAAATAAAGGCAGGAGTTGGAAAAGTTAGGGATTCAGTTGCTTATTGGACAGCAACACCTAAAAGGGAAGAGAGATTTGAGGAAACAGCCCGACAATTGCGTAATCCAAATACCAAAAAGTTAGGACTTGATTGTGTAACTAGGTGGAACTCGACCTACTTGATGCTTGAAACTGCATTGTTGTACAAAGATGGGTTCACTAGATTGAGTCATAAGGAGCCTCAATATAAAACTCTCCCTTCTCCTGAAGAATGAGAATTTGCTAAAGAAGTGTGTGGAAAATTGAAACCTTTTTACAAGGCAACTGAAATATTTTCTGGAACAAAATACCCCACTGCCAACACTTGTTTCATTAATATTTGTGAGATTCGACTAGCTATGACGGAATGGCGCGAAAGTCCAAATTTCATTATACAAAAAATGGCAGAGAAAATGTTAGTGAAATTTGAGAAATATTGGGATGTGATTCATGGTATTGTTGGAGTTTCAACAGTTTTGGATCCTAGATACAAGTTGGAGGTGTTGGAATTTTATTTTGATAAACTTTTTGGGTCACGTGCTCTAGTAGAAGTTGAAAATGTCCGTACTCTTTGTTTTTCTTTGCTGAGGGAGTACCATCAAAAACTTAATTCAAATACAGAAGGGAATGATGAATCTGTTACTTCATCAAATTCAGCTACTACTGGACATGTTTCGCAGTATGATTTATTTATAAGTACTAAGAAACGTAAAAAGGTGGACTTCATAAAATCTGAGCTAGAACATTATTTGGATGAGGATGTTTGGACAAAGGCAGATGGTTTTGATGTATTATCTTGGTGGAAGTTAAATTCACCCAAATATCCAACATTAGCTTGCATGGCTCGAGATCTTTTAGCTGTTCCCGCGTCTACTGTAGCTTCGGAGTCAGCTTTTAGCTACAGCGGAAGGTTGGTGAGTCCACATCGCAGCAGGCTTCATCCTACTACAATAGAAGCCTTGATGTGTGCTCAAAGTTGGTTGTGGGCTGCTGAAATGAAAGGTAATACTATCTACATCTCTTTTTAGATTAAAAGTACAGTTTTTATTTCAATATATATTGATGTAAATAATGTGATTTAGGTGAGTCATCTTCGGGATATGCAACTATCTATAAAGATTTTGAGGTGGAGGATTCTTGTTTTACTAGAGAACTCTGATTTTTTAAGGTATGGGCTAACTATTACTGATTTTGTCTTCTTATGTCATCTGCATACACTTCATTTCACTTCTGTAGATAATGCTATTTGCTCCTTATTCTTTAATTTTTATATGCAGGAGGAGCCAGGGAGGATTTCAGGCATTGGCCGAATACAAAAATCTGGATGCTCAGGATTAGTTGCCAGTGTTGCTTAAGTGTTTTGTTTTTCATATTAGCAGACTAAATGAACAGAATACCATATGGTTTTGTAATGTTTAAATTATAATTTGCTTTCAAATTTTCCGACTTTGTAATATTTTTGTTCTAAATTATTGAATTTTTGAATTTTCATCTTTGCTAAACAATTATGTATTTCGGGTTTCGGGTTAACCCGAACCCGAATAAAACCCGATGGGTTCGGGTTCGGGTTTACATAATTCGGGTTTTTTCGGGTTCGGGTTCGGGTTCGGGTTCGGGTTTATTATGTAAAATCGGGTTTGGGTTTGATTTTTGTAAAACCCGTTTCGACCGACCCGTTTGCCATCTCTATTTAGGATTAATCCTATTCTACGTCAAACACAAACACTTAGTTCTAATTGGTCTCCACTTCTTGAGATCTCCGTGTGAAGGGCTTTACCCCCTTCAAAATTAAAACAACATTTTTCGATTTATTTCTTCACAAACTAAAGATTCGTAGACATCCGGTAAAAACCTATTCGAGTTGTGACACTCAAGAACATTCTTAAGTACGTAGCTCACCGTTCGTTTTTCAATTCATAACATATAATTCTTTCTAACTCTGACGTTCCAAAACAAATACAGAAGCCAAAATATGATAAATTACATCTTTCTTTATAAAATGAAAAATATAATTTAGAATTAATCTAAAAACACATGATCACATATTAAATTAAAAAAAACATTTAGAGATAGATAATGACAATATTTATTATTTATACTACCGATTTATTATATATAAAAATATTATAAAATCTAAATTGGCAAAAAAATATAACTAATCGATAAATATATTTTAATTAAATTTAATGTATTTATATTAAAATATACATAAAATTATATTAAAATTTTAATTATATATAATAAATGTCAAACTATATGACTCAAGATTATATATAATTAAAGGACTTACTGCTAATATGGGAGGAAGGTACTATGTACATTTCACCTGAGCCCTTTAACGATAGCCCAGATAAATCTTTGTTTTAGCTGTAAAACACTGGTGTGATTCATTGCGCGAGTCGGTTCTGCAATTTTTTTACAGCGCTTAACAAAACTAAATCTTGAAACCCCGATTATTTTGGAGAGGCAATTGACAATAATTGTACTTGTCGCATTTTGCTACCGATCCAGATCAAATCCATCATACAGGTTTCATTTCTTTCTTCAAGATTTGTCTTTTATCTGTCTCTTGTTGATTCTTGTATCTATTTGTCTATATTTATGTTGTATATATCTTCGTGTGTGCTAATTATAGAACTGGTGCTGTTTTCTTTTGTAATGCCATGTGTTTGTCAAAGTACCCAATTTTTACTTTTTCTTTAATCTGTGTTTCTTGCAGATCTTTGTATGTTTCTGGTTATGTTATAAGTGCCCATTTGAGATTCTTGCTCATTTATGATTAAAGTTGCGGTATTTTCAGCTTGTGGGATAGTTTAGGTCAGCGAGGTTTCAGTTTTGGAAGCTACATGTGTTGTTGGAGTTTCTTGAATTCAATTAGTTTGATTAGCTATGAAACAGGGTTCCACTGAAGGGCATTCAGCAAAGAGTGCCTATCCGAAGAGGCTTGCATTGATTGTAGCCTCTTTGGTGGGACTGACCGTGTTTTTGGTTTTGACTTCATTGTTTATGGTTTCACAACCGATTGGGTCTACGCTTAGTGGGTATTTTTATGGAGTCAGTCGTTCAGAGAATTTTGGTTCCATGTCTGTGCCCCCTGATGGAGGAATGGTCAAAGATTTGACAAAATTGAATTTGACAGAGGGTGACAGGACTTTAGTTCCTCCTCTTGAAAATGGAGGGAGTGCATCTGAGACTGTTAGTACGCCTGATGTTAATGTTGTTGAGATTAGTAAGAACCCACATTCTACTCCTCAAGGTACAAATGAAAAATTGGTTTCACAGCCGGAGGTTAGTGTAACTGTGTCTGAAAATCCAGCTGTATCTAAGAGCGAGGAGACGGTAGACCAACCAGCAGGAAAGCTTGGTTCACTAAATGAGGGGGATTTCCATAATACTTCTTTGCCAACTAATGTCACAAATAGTGTTCAAACTGGAAAAGATTCCACACCAAGCACTGATGTGTTATCTTCTGTATCTCCCCTAGAGGATAATATAAGCAGCAAAGTTGGTTCAGGTTACTCAGGTATTCTAAAGTCCAGATTGTATTTCCTTTCTTTTATAATTGCTAGTCTTTACCCCTAAAATGCTTTTCTTGCCTTAATTCCTAATAGCAATGTTCAATTCTATTTGAATTACTTTATGTTCTTTCTACTCCTTAATATTACATGTGCTGAATATTTGGTGGCTCTCTTTCCTATTTCATAGTTCCCATTATTGTGCTACATTGAAATCATCATTGAAAAAGGTGAAGAGTCTTCAATTGAGTGCGGGGAGACAATGTTGCTAAATCTTGAGTGTATAAAGTAATCAAATTAAAGTGGTCCACTCCCTATTTTTTGTTTATTATTCAAGTGACGGATATGGATCTTGAGTAAAAGACTAAAAGTGTCTCGAGTTTTCAGCTTATAGGTGTCTGCCTGTCAAATAATTGTTAGTGCTTTTGGTTGGCATTTTACAACTCATTCTTTCATACCAGTTCACTGATATCCTCAAGAAAAAGCAAGTTACATTTTTTGAGTTTGTTTTATATCAAATTCTGGCAAAAATTTTAGAAGGTGCAGGATGGAGTTTTTTGTTCACTTTTATGTATCTGAATATTTGTGACCAATCATTCAGACACAGTGGTTAATCAAACTCTATGTTCACTTAGACATGCTAACGAGAGAATTGAATCATATCTGGAAAGTAATACCAATACCTATAGTAGTCTGTCGTAAATATAAAACAATTGGTAAACCTTATTTCATACAACATATTAGGAAGGAGGCAGAAACTGAAAACTAAGGGGTAGCTTTAATTTAATGATTTTGTTAACCACATATTTTACTTTGCATTTGTCTACTAATGATTGGTAATTACGAATTTGGTAGCAAGAATTTGTTTCCAGAAGAAGTGAATGGTCAAAGAAATTTTATTCTACGGTTTTAAACTTGAAATATATTCTTGTTGGTAATGTACAGACATAACACCATTCATTATTCACATCTTCATGTGGCTATGAAAATCATTTTATCGCTCATATACCATCGTGATTAAAACTGAGAATACTGTACAAGAATAAAACATGAACCCAAGTTCTAAACTATTCTCTATATTGGCTAAATGTCAGATTGTGATTTGTACCATGGGCAATGGGTATATGACGAAACTGGTCCTTTATATACCAACAACTCATGTCCTGTCCTGACGCAGATGCAAAACTGCCAGGGAAATGGTAGGCCCGACAAGGAATATGAAAATTGGCGATGGAAACCTGAACATTGTGACCTCCCCAGGTTTGATCCGAAGAAGTTTTTGGAATTAATGAGAGGAAAGACATTAGCCTTTATTGGCGATTCAGTTGCTCGGAACCAAATGGAGTCAATGTTGTGCATCCTTTGGCAGGCAAGTATTCCAACCTCTTAACGTACAAGCATGTTAATAGTCTATTTGAAATTAGTTTTGAGCAATTTGAGGTAGTAAGGCTCTCAAAAGTTTTCATATTCTGATTCTAAACTGGGGAAGTAGAAGCCTCTACATCTATGTGCATAAATGATATCATATTCATTTTGTACTACTGATGAGCTAACATCCAAATCAGCCAGTATTATATTACTTGCTCATGGTTCTTCGTCTTCTTTTTCATTTCTATACTTTCATTGTTTATCATTTTAAATTTTTATTCAAGAGCATAGAAATGCATTTGCCCATCCTTCCCTAGTCTGGAATTGAGATTTAAATTAGCAAACCTGTAAGCAGTTGACTCTTTCTTGTTCATCATCCTTGAGTCAGTTTTGGTTGATATTAAGTGACATGTACAGTAGTAGAGACAGATTTATGGGGATTTAAATACTTGTATTATTTATTATTTTATTACCTCACCAGGCATGTGTAGGGTGTTGAATCCTTCATTGGTCATAAGCATGATATTAATTTTTACCAACCTTTACCCTGAAAAGAATCACATCTGTTACATACTTGCTTGCACTCCCAAGGTACTAAAAAATTGAGGTTATGACTAGAGTAGAGTGTAAGCATTAATGTGCTAATAATCATAACCATGTCAGATGCCTGATTGGATGAAGTCTTTTATGCTTTTGGAGGCATGGCATTGGCTGTGTTTTATATCTTCGCAGACTTGTTATTCATTTTTTTATACAAATAATTCCCTTGGCTAGAGGTGGCAATATGGTTGCAAAACCATTAAACCAATCCAAACCAAACCAAATTTGTGAATTTGGATCAATATGAAATCACATTTAGGAAAATGGATTTGGTTTGGTTTCTAGTCTCATATTTCTCACAAAATATGGATCTAACTATATTGTGTCTCACTTTTAGGATTTTTTTATAACTCTTTACACACACACACAGTTCTTTTCTATTTTTTTTTTCCTTTTGCTAGTTACAACACATGCACACCCCGTGATTCGAACTCATGACCTTTCTTGGAAAAGCCAAGAGCTTGAACCACTACATCAACTCACACACCCACACACATTTTTGTATATTTACTATTCATTACATTGTCACTTGAGTATATTAATTTTTGTTCATCATATAATACTTGTTTTCACTTATTAAACTAGTTTACCCATAATTCAAAGTAAAACCATAACCACATGTATTGATATATGGTTTGGAAATGGTTTTGGTTCATTTTTCCAAACTAAATCCATTTTATGAGAACCAAAACCAAACCAATCACACATTTATATCCGCTTGATCTTGTATTATTGCCACAGGTTGAAGTTCCCAAAAATCGCGGGAACAAGAGAATGCAACGGTATTACTTCAAGTCAACTTCTACTATGATTGTTCGAATATGGTCCTCGTGGCTTGTCCACAGAACTTCTGAGCCCTTTGACTTTGCTCCTGAAGGGTTGGATAAGCTTCACCTTGATGCTCCTGATGAGATCTTTATGGAATTTGTCCCACAATTTGATGTAATTGTCCTTTCATCTGGCCACTGGTTTGCAAAGAGATCTGCCTATATCCTGAACAATGAGATATTGGGAGGACAGCTATGGTGGCCAGACAGTTCCAGGCAGAATAAAATCAATAACGTTGAAGCTTTTGGAATATCTGTAGAAACAATTCTTACTTCCCTTGGCACCCATCCAAATTACACTGGTTTGACCATAGTTAGGTCTTTCTCACCTGATCATTATGAGGGCGGAGCCTGGAATACTGGAGGTTCGTGCACTGGAAAGGTAAAACCTGCACTGGCTAGTGAAATAGTCGTGAATGGCTTTACCAACATAATGCACGAGAAGCAAGTTAACGGTTTCAACAATGCCTTGAAGAAGACGACAAACAAATCAAAACTTAGATTGATGGATATCACAGAAGCCTTTAGCTATCGACACGATGGACATCCAGGACCATACAGAAGTCCTGACCCTAACAAAGTTACCACACGAGACAAAGATGGAAAGCCCCCGCCACAGGATTGCCTACATTGGTGCATGCCAGGACCAGTTGACACATGGAACGAGCTGGTGATGGAAATAATTAGAAGAGAGTATGAGGGTGGTACAGGTCCTGACTCCTGAGTGAAATACATACCATATGACATTATTCTTATACTTTATACACTTGAACAGAGAGTAATTGGCTTACAATGCTGTTGTAATCTATATTGATGAGGGTTCAGCCTCTCTAGATCTATTTTTTTGTAGCACCGTGTAACATTCATCAATTTTCAACTTCTTTTTCAGTTGAAAGATGCCGATGGGATTATGCTTGCACATCCTGATATAATAGTTGAGGCATATATAATTATGGTTGTGAATTGTGATTGCTGCAGATTCAGAAGATCATAAAATAAAGGCAAGTGCATAATACAACTGATAGTATTGACATGAAATGTTTAGGTTATGATTACATGTTTAATCACCTTGCAGAGACTGGTGACAAGTTAAAATTGCGCGGTTAATGTAATGCTCTGATTCTTTGTTTAGAATCATGTTTTGGAGGACAAATTATCTATCACGTTATTGTAATCTAGATCTGGTCTAAATGTGTAGGTAATACTTGATTTATAATGCTCACTTTTCACTGCAAAGCATGGTTATAAGAATCGGGAATTCAAATTAATTAATTGATTTATTGATTTAGGATTTTTTAGAAATTCTTCCTGATAAATCGAGATTTGTTAGTTAAATCGGTAAAATCTATTTAAAATATTAAGAAGGAATTTTTTAATAAATCGAAATATTTAGAAGAGAGCTAAATAGTATAATTTCATATTATAAGTTGTATTATACTAGAAAGAAGATGCACAAAGTTAAGATCAAAAACGGGTTAATTATCAAGTTGGTCACTAAAGTGGGCTTAATGTATCAAGTTGGTCACTGAACTCAAAACGGTATCAAGATGGTTACTGAAATGGCCATAATTATCAAGTAAGTACCTTGAAAGTAAAAATATTATTTATAAAGTTTTACACATTTTTAAATGTTATCACAACCAACTAAAAGGTTATGACTTCTATTATTTAAAATAATATATTTATATTTTATCAAGTTTATTTATTATTTATATTTTATTATATAGTTATTTTCTTTGTTTTAATTAAAAATAAATAATAAATAAACTTGATAAAATCTAAATTTATTATCATAAATATTAGAAGTCATAACCTTTTACTTGGTTTTGGTAAAATTTAAAAATAATGTGTAAAACTTTATAAATAATATTTTTACTGCTTGAACTTATATTTCAAGGTACTTGTTTGATATTAATGGCCATTTCAGTGACCATCTTGATACCGTTTTGAGTTCAGTGACCAACGTAATACATTAAGCCCACTTCAGTGACCAACTTGATAATTAACCCAAATCAAAAACAGCACTTGCACTTCGATTAACAATGATGTTGTTACATAGTATTCGTATTATATTTGTCTTTACGATGATTAAAAATTAAAGTTGCATCTGCTCTCTCCTCGATCAATTCGAAATTCAAATATTCAAATATTCAGAGCGCCCAATTCTCAACTACTTTACTTCACTTGTCTTTGTCTCACATACAATACACAGACAACTACTCTATCTTAAATTCAAACCACTTATGTCTTGATCTGTTTATAACAACAACTTCATCAGACAGCTGAAACTTCAACACTTTTAGTTTACATTTCTTCTCCAGTTCAATCTACCAGTGTCAGACTCAACTCATTACAGGTATGTAGTTACATTCACGATCTTGTTTCGATCCTTTTGTCCTAAGATTGATTTTAAAATGAGCTAGCTACTGGTTTATACAAGCACCTGATGATGTAAAATTTTACTTGAGTATCGGTCGGTGTGATTGTCTTCAAGAGAAGTGTTATGTATAATTGAAGTTAATTAGTAACAGATTTTAATTTTGTTTTGCAGTAAGCTAAGTTAGTTCTTGTATAATTTTGTGTGAAGTTACTGATAAATAGTGAAATTATAGGTATGCAACTACTAGTAGACTGAATTACGAGTTTTAGCAATATATTGTTTGGATAAGGCATCAATACGAGTGTTAATAATTTAGTGACCTGATAAGTAGCAATTTGCTATCATAACTATGGTGAACATTTCATGAGAAGCATAATACGGGATCAGCTTTTGTTTTCTTACGCGTGAGATCTTTATCCCCCTCTTTGACTGAAGGAATTGAATGAGGTCGGATTACAATGGAAAAATTTGTACAAAATAATGTCAAAAGTAGGAGACGATTGAAGAAAATTGGGAGTTTAGGGTAGAACAAATATAAGAAATTTGTGTGATAAAAAACATATATATAATACTGCTAGATCTTGCTATGTGCTGTTGGCGAGTTTAGATGAAGGTACACGTACAACTATGTAACCTCTAATTTATATGTTAATTAATAAGTTATACATTAGTTCTTAAATTTTCATACATCTTGAGCACATTGGCCTGAATCTGAATGTTACATAAATCGCCATCATTGACAGGGTTACATAAATCGCCATCATTGACAGGACTGTTCTTTAAAATGTCTGCAGTTCATATTGATCCAATGCTGCAAGTAGAGACAACATGTGGATCTCTGCTGTATGAACTCCAGGTACTTACCAGCCCCTCTTTACGAACTGATGAGTTAATTTTATCCTTTATCTACTTTCCTTCTTTGTTGTTTTTTACAAATCTACACGTTAATCACCTATTTTTTGATACTCTCAATATATTCTGGACTTTGTGTTGAAAAACAGATAATATGGGATGAAGTTGGGGAGTCTGACAGTGAAAGAGATGAAATGCTACTTGAGCTTGAACGAGAGTGCCTAGAGGTATACAGAAGAAAGGTGGATACAGCTAACAGGTGTAGAGCTCAGCTAAGACAGAAAATTGCTGATGCTGAAACACAACTTGCAGCTATATGCTCCGCAATGGGAGAAAGACCAGTACATATTAGGCAGGTAGGGGTTATCAACTTATCATTGTGCCAGGTATTATGAGTTGAAAACTGATTTATTGGCCCTAAATTTAAAATGAACTCTAAATCCTTAAAAATATTACTACATTTTAAGTTATGTAAAAAAGTACAAATGATGGGAGATGGTGACAATATACTTATTGTTTTTTTTAATTAATTTGCTATGGGGTTTGATACTTGGATTTTTGCTAGCATCTAAGTTGTGCTAGGGTGACGGTGATGATTTAGGAATTTGTAATAATAGAATATAGTTAATAATCTACTGAAAATTTACCTTTTGAATCAATTGTCATCAGATTTCATTGTTGTGATTTATTCAGTCTGATCAAGTTCCTGGAAGCTTGAAGGCAGAACTCAAGACCATTTATCCAGAACTAGAGGAGATGCAGAAGAGGAAAGCGGAGAGAAGAAACCAATTTTTTGAAGTTGTAGAGCAAATACAAAAGATAAGAAATGAAATTTATGAGTCTAATAAACAAGCAGATATATGCAATGTTATCGATGATGCAGATTTGTCATTAAGAAAGCTTGAAGAACTGCACACAGAACTCCAGGCTCTTCAAAATGAGAAGGTGCTTTCTTTTGGATTCTGTCTCACATATGATGCAGAAGTTATAGTCACCAAATCTTTTGTTTCCAAATTCCCTTGACATCTTATTTAAAATTGAAATAATTGCAGAATGATCGCCTAGAGCAGGTTGTTGGTTACCTGAGCTCATTGAGTTTGCTCTGCCAAGTCCTTGGCATGGATTATGAGGAAACAATTAGTGAAGTCCATCCCAGTTTGGGAGATCCGAAAGGAACAAGTATAAGTGATGATACTATTGAGAGTTTATCAGTTGCCAAACAAAGACTGCAAGAGGTTAAAATTCAGAGAATGCAGCAGGTAAATTAGTGAATTATATTGCTGGCACTGCTGTAAAAGAAGTATAATTTATTCTGCTGCTTGTGATAAAATCTTAAGCTGTGCAGCTACAAGATCTTGCAACTTCCATGCTGGAACTTTGGAATCTGATGGACACTCCAGTTGAGGAGCAGGAGATGTTTCACAATGTTACTAGCAATGTAGCTGCTTCAGAACAAGAGATAGTAGAACCCAATATTCTTTCGGTGGAATTCATTAGTTATGTGAGTTCATGACTTCAACTTAAATATCCATGTCTTTGTAATTCCTGCTACTCATTAGCCTTTCCCTGTTAGCATTAACTACATATTTATCAAATAAATAAATCTACAACTGAGTATATAAAACAATGATGCAGGTAGAGGCAGAAGTGTTCAGATTGGAAGGATTAAAAGCAAGCAAAATGAAAGAACTCGTTTTCAAGAAGAGGTCTGAGCTGGAGGAGATCTGCAGGAAGACACACATGATCCCAGAGTTTGACAGTGCGATGGAAGCTGCTATAGATGCTATTGAAACAGGTATGGAGAGGTGGTTATTCAATTATATCACGTTAATCATATTGTTGTAATGTTGAAAATAACCCCATGCTTGATTTGTCACTATTTTTAACAAAGGAGTTGTGGAACCTGCTTCCATCCTTGCACAAATCGAGATTCAAATTGGTAAAGTAAAAGAGGAAGCCCTTGGCAGAAAAGAAATACTTGAAAAGGTTGAGAAGTGGATGGCGGCATGCGAGGAGGAGTGCTGGCTTGATGAATATAACAATGTTCGTAAATTGTCTCTAGGGTAATGTAACATGTTTGCATAGATCTCCATAAATAGATATACTTACCATGTTTTTTCAGGATGAAAACCGATACAATGCTGGAAGAGGTGCTCATATCATCCTTAAGCGTGCTGAGAAAGCTCGCGCTCTGGTTAGCAAACTTCCAGGTAAGATTAAAGTTATACTGAATTCTTTTTATCTTATCATTTTATAAAATCTGACCATCTACAAATGAAATCTGGCTTAAGTTCCTATCTAGTGCATTAAATTAAATTATACTGTATATAACTTGCACACTATAATTAGGAAACAAAAGATACTACAATATAACTTGTACTCTATAATCCACCCTAAAAATATACTGTGACACTTTTGTTTTGTTTTCCTGCACCACATGATACAGGAATGGTGGAGTCGTTGGCTATGAAAACTACCACATGGGAATGCGAAAAAGGAATTGAGTTCACTTATGACGGTGTAAGAATTTATCCTTAGGCCCCTTATTTTGGTATGTTACATATTTTCCAATGCTTAGAAACCTCAAGATAACAAGGAGAAGAGTGATTATCCAAATTGTGTTTCATGGTAATGAGGGGAAAGGGGAGGGGAAGGAAGCTTGCCCTATCTATAAATTCCCTGTTTTTGCTTGTTAATACCTAAAGTGTAGTTATTGTTCTTGCCTCGGATTTATTTTAATCTTCTCTGTATTGTGTCATTCAGATTCGACTTATTTACATGCTTGAAGAGTACAACATCTTACGGCAAGAAAAAGAGCAAGAACGCAAGAGACAGAGGGTATGAAACTATACTTTTTCAGTCATGTTTTTAATATGGAAGGTTGTGAGCAATTTCTCAATCATGATCCATTTACACATTTGTCCCCCATTTCAGGACCAGAAGAAGCTGCAAGGGCAGTTAATTACTGAACAGGAAGCAATATTTGGATCAAAACCAAGCCCTATGAAATCCCAGAACCTTAAAAAGGGTGCTAGATATTCATGTGGTGGTGTTCCAAGCAATAGAAGACTTTCACTTGGAGGAGCTATGTTACAAACTCCAAAAGCTCATATGCTTCACTCTATCAAAGGCACTCCGAATACACGTCAGAACAAAAGGAATGAGCGGCCGCACCAAGACAATCCGTTAAATTGCAGAAGGGATGATGAAGTTGCTGCTTTATCAGCTGGTAATTACTTAAGTTCTCTTGCATTTTTTTTTTCATTATTGAAGGTCAACATGTCTCAGTGGCTGAATTCATGTATTTTGAAGCATTGCAAGGTGGATTTTTTTAAAGTTATTTATGCAACTACTGTCCGTTAATTTCTCACTGTTCTTATTTAAAACTGTAGTATACATCAGCCTTTCGCCTCACCAATTCATATGTTCTTTGCTCTTCATTTCAGGAAGAAGAGGCTTGGACATTGATGGCCTTCCCGTAAGAAAGCACTCTTTCAACGCAACAAGCAATGCTAATGAAGTAGAGATGCCAAGTACACGCAAGCCTTTCTCACCTATATCCTCCTCCGAATCATCAAAAGCACATGCAGATAACGTTTCAGAAGACCTGAACAAGAAACATGACGGGAACTTCCAAAAAACAGTTACTAGTAACATCACACCATTCACTACTCCAACCAAATTAACTTCCACTGCATACGAAGAGAACAGGACTCCTGCCAAAACAATGATACCGCCTGTTCCTTGTACGCCTAAAACAGTATCAGTTCCAATGCAAACCATGATGACCCCAGCTCCTCAGGCATTCGCTTGTGGCACTACTCCAATCAAAGAATTCTACGAAGAGATCGAGTACTCATTCGAGGAAAGAAGAGCAGGCTTTCTGCTCACCAGATTACATCCACAGTCAGTGTTGCAAGTTTGATGTTCAGACTATTTCAGTGATTGCAAGACATATTTGTCGCTTGTTACTCATTACATCTGATATTTACATACTTCAAATTTGATTGGTGAAGGTCAATTCTAGCTGGCCTTTCTTTTATTTGTAAATAGTCTACTCATATATGAGCTGGAACAAGGCATATGCATCAGCTGTACACAACTGTGAGCATTTGGAAATTTTCTTCTTTGAGAGCAAGTCCAATGCAATGCTATACTTGGTTCTATTGCTATATTATAGCATCAAAAGTAAAAAAAATCAACTCCAAAGGGGTGCTATATTTGGATGCATCCATGCATAGATGCATCCTTGGTTCTATATTTGAAACCAAGGATGGATCCATCTATGTTGCCACATCATCAATAACTAGAAATTGGTTGAGATATTTAATAAAATTTATAGAAGTTAGGTAAAAGTTAATGAGTTGGTTAAATTTGAAACTAGTTATAGAACTTAGCATTGGAGTGCAAGTTTTATTTTAGCACCAAAAAACACTTTTTGATGCTATATTATAACAATAGCAATAGATATATAGCATCTAGCATTGGACTTGCTCTGATGAATCTATTTTTTCAGACCTTATAGTTCGACTGTTCCAGTCAAATGCAGAAAGCCAGAAACAAACTATAGACTTAAAGCAACTCCCTGAACACAAAATTCGACCAAAGATTACTCTTCTAACACAAAATTCGACAAAACATAACTCTAGTACTGCATGTCCTTTCAAAACTCTAACACATTGACCTAGCCTTATTTCACTCGAAAATCAGTATGTTATATAAGCCGTTCCTCGCATGCACCTGCCCGGCCAGCATCCTTTAAAAAAAAAAAAAAGTTAAAATTGAACATTTCTTGATAATTGACATCATGTTATTGAAAGTGTATGCGGGCCCCATACTTGTCGCATTTCTTAGAATTGAAGTTGCAGTTATCCGGGGATGTAACCATGCTTCTTAAAAAATTAGGAGACAAAATTGTAAACTAGTGCATATATGAGTTCACCAACTTTGCTTAGTAAAAGGGTTAGCCTAAATTAATTAATCAATCAATAATCCAAAATCAAGCATATGATAACTTCAAATGGCATAATAGTAATTATTCACATATTAGAGGGCATATGAAATTATATTTTCAAGTTTAGGTTTACCTGAAAAGTTGAAAAGACAAGGAAGCGGTCTACGATATTACTTTACAGCTTTAACAATTAATACATTCAATAATATAATGCTAATATGCACCTTTAAAATTAAATATAAATTCCCAATTCTTTATTTTATTAAATTTCCAAGACGGACTTGAAACCATTTCTTAACCAAAATTAATACTTCGAATTTTGTAATATAAATATTATTTAATAATTACATATGGAATATTATAATCACAATTCTAATTTATTAAATATCATTTTCCTGCTCTTCCTGCAAAACCCTAATTTCAATTCCTTCAACAAATTTTCTGAAATCATCGGGAAAATTATATAAATAATTTCATATATTTTTGTATGAATCAAGTCCCGCCATTGAAGCTCAGACAAAGCTACAACACAGTACTGTTGCTGTAAGTATATTTTTACTGTAGAATATATAGATACATATATGTTGTGTGTATTTGTAGTTAGATTTTGATCTTGTTGTAATCTAAGGCTGTTTGTATGTTTGTTTGTTGTTCTTTAACTTTGTTTGTGAATCTTGATGTTTTTTTGACTGTTTTGTGTAAAGATTGAATCTTTCTAGTGTTTCTTGAAGAATGGTGATTGAGAGATTTGAACTCTATGATTTGTAGGTAGTGAAAGTGTGAATTTGAAGTCTATCTCTTGTGGTTGTGTTTGATTTTTGGAGAAATGGAGGGAAAAGAGGATTCTCAAATGGCTCCAAGAACTGAAAATATAATTCATTTTGGGGCTGTCTCACCGCCGGTGGCTGCTCCGGCTGTGGCCCCTGAGGGAGTGGCGGTGGCAGGAGAAACCCCGGTGAGTACGGATGGGAAGAAGAAAAGGGGGAGGCCAAGAAAGTATGGCCCGGATGGGGCTTTGGCTTTGTCTCCGATGCCAATCTCAGCTTCAATTCCGTTGACTGGAGGAGAGTATCCAACGTGGAAGGCTAAGAAGGAGAAGCCAATTGACTTGTACATGAAGAAGCATAGAATGGAATATGGAAGTCCACAAGGTAAATTCAATACATACATTTATATGTCATATGTGTGTATATTATGTGTCGGTAATTCTTTGATTGTTGCTTCATTTGACATAATGAGAATATGATGTTACTAAATCTAGAATTATGGAGTCAGTTATGTTGTGTGAGATTCTATAATTCTGGTGCAATAATATTTGATCTGGGATTGCTGTAAAAAGTTATTACTGCAGGAGATTTTGAGAATCTTGCTGTTCCATCTTACCTTTTTTACCTTGGGCAAGATGCTTTCAAAAAGCAAAGAGTACAATTGGGGTACCTTCATGTTTATATAAGTGATGCCTGACCAGAGCAAGTTTGTCTTTTACCTAATAATTGGATGAAGTTAAGGTCAGACTAGGACCAAAGGAGTTGGGTGACTCATTTTTCTGGACACAGATGATGATGGCAAGGCTGATCCAGCTTAGATATGTGAAATCCCGTAGGATATCTGATAGCTAATATAGAGAAATATTAAGTCTTTTCTTCTATACATACCTGTATATCATTTTTTTAGTCGATTCATAACATCTGAAACAGATACTCGAATGTTTTCATAATATGCAATACTTAAACATAATCTTCTTGTTCTGCTTGCAAGTTTGCTGTGATATTAAGATAAACTTAATACCACATTAGAGAACCCTCGTTTTCTGAAATAATGTCATGTTTTGACTTGATCACTCTTGTAAAGTTTGACAAGATAAATACATAACATACATATTCATAGGTAGTGTTTGTTCAGAAATAGAAGTAATATATCTAGGTTTCATCCCTCCTCTTTGTATAGTTAATCTGCAGTAGGTTTGTCTTCAGTGTTTTAACTAGATATACTTGAACATGCACAATATTTGATGTCACAGTTTACCTACGGATCAAATCTATACTTGTTACTGGGAAAGTATGTATGTGTGATCTCTAGTAAATATAGACATTTGCTTTTGCATGGTTTACTTACTGTTTTTGTAATCAAAGTTTAATCCCCATGAATGCCTTGGTGGTATTTTTGATGCTAATGACCTCAAGGGCAGTGTGCAAATGAGGAGGGAAAGAATTAAGCCCATGACCTATCGTTCGCAGGACCTCAGTCTTCGCCTCTAGCCTAGGACCTTGTTGGCTTATCTGTATGCAATTTATGTAAGCTGTAAATATGCATGAGTTACCAAAGCTTTGACTAAAAAGGTTATTTTGCAGGTGAGAGGGAGGCCTACACTGCTGGGGCAAATTTTACTCCACACATTATTACTGTTAATGCTGGCGAGGTATTTTACATTATTATACGAGATATATATCTGTGTGTATATCATATTGTGTACCCTGTTTTGTATATTATGTGGTGTTAATGACGGTTGAATCATCTCAAAATCAAACTACTCATTATTGTGATTAATGGTACTCATTAAATAAGACACGACTTCTTTGTATTGTGGGGAATGGGAGAAAATTATGATGCTTTATTGAAATTTCTATCCTCCTTTGAACACCGAGCAGGTTTATCACCCATCTGTTTTGAACATATTAAATAAACGAATCCGAATATTCTTTATAATTAATATAAGTTTGGATAATGTTATAATAAAGAAATGTGATGTTTTGAATTTTTTTGTTCCATACTTCTCTGTTTCATGCTCCTTAATAGAATATCATGAAAGTATAAGCACACAATTATTTCCATATAGCATTAGTCTTAACTATCTGTTAAAACAATTGTAAACCTGGATTAATTATGACAGTAGAATTTAAGTCATGCAAAAACGGCCTTTATTGTCCTCTTCTGTCTTGCATATTTATTGTCATATTGACTTACTAAAAAACTACTTAGTGGAAAAGAGTGCGGTCTTGATGAGGTTAGCAGTTTGCAGATGTGACAATGCTGGATGAAAGAGAATGACAGTAGTTACATCCTTGCGGTGGACAATTTGGAGTACATTTTTTTTATTTAACTTTTTTTATTTGTAATTGCTTGCAGGATGTCTCAATGAAGATCATGTCATTTTCTCAGCAAGGTTCTAGAGCTATATGTATTCTTGCAGCAAATGGTGCTGTTTCCAATGTTACTCTTCGGCAGCCTAATTCATCTGGAGGAACTTTGACCTACGAGGTGTGAACGTAATTCTTGTTATTTTATCAACATAATTTGCATGGAATGTTTGCAACACTGAGATTTGTAGCAATATTAAGAAATATTGCTACAAATTGTGGGGTAACTAGGTCAATATCCTCCATCACCAGTAATATATTTCAGAGGCAACTTAGTAAAGAACAATTTCTTTGTGTCTTCCGCACCTACTTCTCTGCGAGAAAACTTGACATAAAATTATTATGCACAGAAATCTGAAGGTTTCATATGATTTGAAGTTTCACTTTAGCAGTTCAATTCAACGAAAGAATAGTAATTTGTGCACCATTGCAATATTCAGACTTTCATGTTGTAGAACTATGAATGAGTGCCATAAAATTATTATAAAGTATAGTGATAGGAGGTTTTTGGTAGAAGTAACACTGGGTGGACTTATTTGTGGAAGGTTTTGGATTATGTTATGCCTTTATATTACTCCCAAGATAAAGATATTATAGGCCATCTATTCAAATGAAACCAAAATAAATCTGATGAACTTTGAAAGTAAATTCTGTGAAGGACCAGTTACTTCAGGAGATTCTTTTTCAGAGATTGATATGCTTTTTGCAGGGACGTTTTGAGATCCTATCTTTGTCTGGATCCTTTAGGCCTACTGATAGCGGGGGAGCAAAAAGCATAAGTGGTGGCATGAGTGTCTCATTGGCAGGCCCAGATGGACGGGTCATGGGTGGCGGACTTGCTGGTTTGTTAGTAGCAGCTGGTCCTGTTCAGGTTAGATCATTTCTCATATTATAAGATGGAAAAAGTAGGATTACTATTATTATTTTATCTTATTTTTTTTCTTGATAACATAAATTAGCTTATAATTCTCCTTGTATATGTTTTCAAATTGGATCCATTCAGGCCATGATTCTTGTTTATTTGGTTGTAAGAATGAATTTTACAAGTGAAGCCGTGAAGTTTTGAGGAATACAAAGATGTTGAATAGTTTAAAGTTTAAACCGTAGGAAAGACACTCCTGAGTATCATTACTGACTAAAATCTTTATATGCTTTAGGTTGTGATTGGCAGCTTTATTCCTGGCTATCAGCAGGAGCCAAAGCCTAAAAAGCAGAGATCCGAGTTTGCACCAACTATCTCTCCGATCCCTGCTCCTAATCATGCTTATGCAGGAAGTACTGATTCAATATATACTGGTCCAATCCGAAGCATCACCCCTCCTTCATATCATGGAATCAATGGGAATGCAGGTAACTTTGTTAATGGCCCGCCTATTTTAGCTGCGGAAAATAATACTTCGTTGCCCAGAGAAGGCCATACTGTTGTACCTGCCGAAAATAACATGCCTATGCCTGGAGATGGCCAAACTATGGTTGCTGCTGAAAATAACATATCTAAGCCTGGAGAATCAGAAAATCTCAGTCCATCAAAGTGCATGGTTTCATGCTGATCTAGGCAATCTGTCTCGCAGTTCTGGGCAGGTCAAGTGATTTGCCCTTGAAGACCTTAAAAGTTCTAGGCTCAACCCCGTTTAGTCCCCATATCAAACAGGCTAGTTTCGGTCCGAGGCAAATCTAGGTTTACAATATCTACTACTTATCTTTTAGGCTAGGACTTCAGAAAGCAAATTCTCCTTTAGCTCTAGTGATCATTTGCTGTCTGCGGTTGTTGATTTAGAACTTTAAGTGTATCAGTACTTTGTTTTCGCTTTACCTGACTTGCTTATATCAGGATGGTTGGAAGTTAAAATTTTATATATTTATAGCTGTGTGGTTTGAAATCACGAACGATCGTAGTTGAATGAAGTTTGTCAGTACTTGTGATGTTCATTTTTGTGTAGTGTTTTACTATCTTATACCTGCAAGTTTGTTTGAACAGCTATTACCTCAGTACCAGGGATATAAAGCTGTGGGATGCAAATTAGTATATAAATTAAATCTGCAGATTATGAAATAATGATCCAGGATTTGTCATGCCTGAATTATTTTTTTGGGGTCAACTCATTTCTAGTTGGTGGCAAGTGAATTTATTGGTGGATGAAAAAGACGGATACGTTGAAGTACAACAACCGCAACCAATAATTAAATAAGTCAATTATTTGTTGGTTGCAGGTATTAAATCAAAATTGGTTGGTTGACGTATTTCATGTTCACGAAAAATATTTAATTAAAGAAAAAATGCCTTATCAATACTGTAAAAAAATAATGTGATAGCAGGATAAAAATTTGTTTCCAATACGGCAATTAGAAGTTACAGAAAGATGATCTTGTCTAATACAGAATTTCAAGATTGTGGCTAAAATTTTCGGATTTTCACAAAATATTGACTTATTTTTAAATAATCGGCATGTAAATGTGTTTATTGGGTGATAATAGATTTCTGCAACATCTCAGCCTTCCAAGCTTTAGTAGTCTTATCAATGAATGCTTCTACTCTTTCCGTTAGTTCATCATCTTCTTGCTTCCTCTCTACCCTGCATGGCTCTGTGAAGCTTCTGAATTCATTCTTATCATTGAAAGAAGGATGACTCTTCTTACTGTGAGCAGTCATGTACTTCTTGCTACCCCGTACCAATCCGTTCGATGGAAGAGATGTCCTGTCCTCATTAGTGTCTGAAGCTGTTTTCGAGATGCCAACGAGTAAAATGATTATGATCAGATTGCAGAAACAGAAGACAACAAATGAATTCGAAGCAACTAAATTGATCAGCTCCAACATAGAGTTGAGCATCCTGGCGGCAAGTCAGTAGAATTTTAGTTTGGAAAAGAGGAGAACTTTAAAGTGGCTTAGAGTTGGTTAATGCTAGCAAATCCTTTTATAAGCAGTGGAGGGGGGGAACTGTGATATCGAAATTTTGCAGTAGTCTCTTAGGAGTACAGGTGATAATTGATAAGGAGCTAAGGTGAATAAAGAAAGTATTAAGCAATCTGGTGGACCGTTGAATGAGAAATCCAATCATTATCCTCCTCACTAAAATTAGCTCAAATATACTCAGTTTTTTAACGACTTAAATGTATTTTTCTTTGTTTTTAATGTTGTAATCAACTGTTCTAATCTTACATTAATCACCCTCTTTAACTCCGGTACTAACACAATATCATCTCTAAAAAACATGTACCATCAAAGATGAAACATGATCTTAAATGTTCTAAATAATCACATCTAGAACATTACAAAAACAATAGAATTAATACTTATCCCTGATGTACTGAGAAAAATTGATTTTCGCCTATCGATATCCAAACACTTCTGAATACATTTCTTGCAAGTGCATCAGCGAGAGAGTTATATAATCCAAACAAGTGGAGTAATCAACAAAGTCAGGTAAAAAACCAAACACTCTAGCAACAAAATTTAAGGTTAAGGGAATGCACTACGAAAGAAAGTAAATATAACCCTATTTTGCACCACATCATTCTTAGTTATATGAATGACAGTAATTCCAGCAGTTTGCGCAGTTTGAATCAGCCCTGCTTTTATCATGTCTTCCTTCTCTTATTCTTGGCGAAGCCAGTGCTCTTGAAGCCTCTTCTTGTATCATTTGTGGTTTCAGCCTTATTTTGCTTTCTTATGCCTTTCTTCACTCCAAGTCCATGCTTTGAGTTTCTGTAGTCCCTGTTCTTCCTCCTCTTATCTGCTTCTTTTTTCCCCTTACCAGTAATCTCTTTTGCCTTGCCTTCAGAATGATCACTCTCATCAAATGTACTATCGTCCTCATCTGCTAAACCAATATCACCATCTTCTTCTGGCTCGCTAATGCCACTCTCTTGCCTCTCCTTTATCAATTTCTTAGCAGATTTTTTCTCCTCTTTTTCTTGCTTAGCCTTTTCTTTAAATTTTTGTGCCTGTGCTTCCTTGGCAATTTTCTCACTTTCCCTTGCTTTCCTTCTCTCCTCAGCCTCCTCAACCCTATTCTTTTCTGCCAGAAGCTGATCCTTAACCTTTTCTAAGTGAGTATCATTTTTCACCATGGCACCATTATAGTCAGTAGGCGTCAAAAAGGGGCGCCCCATGGACTGAAATTTCAAAAACGCCTCTTTTGTACCCTCCAATGCCTGAGTATAGAAAACAAGTTCTCGTGTCAGGTCATCATTTGCATCCACCTCCTGCTCTTGATTCACATCAAAAGAAAGTTTGTGTATCCAATCAACATTCTCAGGCCAGCTGATATCTCCCAGTTTATCAAGCAAGCCATCCCTGTTGTATATTGCATTTTCCGAAGGTTCACTTTGCCTTACTTCATCATCCTCATCGAATTCTAACTCAGACTCTGAGGACTCTGTATCAAGGTTTTCAGTGTCTGCCTTACTCTTTGCTTCCGCAACAAACACGGCAGGTCTTTTTTGGTGCACCGCCATTTACTATCATCAAGATCAAATAAACAAAGCTTTACCAACATCAATTTAGAATAGGGTGACATTTTGCACCACAAAAAGGAAGTAAGAATTTTAGATTTTCAAGGGACTGACCTGAGATATAACTTATCCATTAAAAGAAAAACCAACAATCATTGGACAAAAAAGAAAAGGAACTCACTTAAATCACTAGGGTTTTGGACAAAGGCTAATTCATATAATTTAATCTGCAGTATTGGGCACAAACATACAGACCACTAAACATAGCACTACTCAAGTACTTATTGCAAACACCGAAAGAGTTCCCTAACATAACCTACTCACCAAAGCATAAACCGAATCTTAACGAGCATGACTTCATGCTATTAACAAACATGATTGATCATTGGTTGCATACAAATACCATTCAAGTTTCACATCTTGCTTTCATTTACGCTTTCTCTGGCAGTTTATTAAAAATCAAATTGACCCAATTATCAAAACAAGGGTGTAAACTGCATTCCATAACTCTACTTATCAATATAGTCCACTATAATCTACAAACACTCTAATAACCCTCTAAAATCATTGCCAAAATTAGCAAAATGAAGCATGAATTAGTAGTTTGTTATATCAGTTAATTTAAATAAAAATTATCAATTATCAATTATCAATTTTTTTATAGCAGCGAATGTTGCTGCTATATTCACATACATGAAATCTTTTATCAATTACACAGCTGAAATATATATAGAACAGGAATCACTTACAAACAAACATAACTATACACACAGATACACGGACAGGGGGTACTAGAACGTGAGACTCACCGCAGAATGTGAAGACAGGAGCTCCGGTAGGTGTAAGAGAGAACAACGTCGGAGTTAAATTGGGATTCTAAATAACCTAGCTGGACTCTAAACGGATTTAGGTTTAGGTATCAATGGGCTGGTCTGGGCTGGGATGAATTGGGCCTTTAATTCACTGGATGTAAGAAAATGAAAATCCGGCCCAGGTTCGACTTTTGAGTTCAAATACTACCCATACAATCTCGCTAATAATTTTGATAAAATAATGTTACCCAATTTGTGGCTAACATGAGAAGATAGTGTATTTAAGTTTTGATATATTATTAATTCATCATTATGTATTCCACGAATAATTTGAAATAATTTTATTTTTATTTATAATAAGCGTAGCATTTGGTTATTTGACATATAAGAGTGTAGAATGAATAAGAACAAAAACAGTTATTTTTCGCTAAAAATGATACTCCATATTTTACTAGCTAGTGTCGTTCAACTTTTTTTTTCTTTTTTTTGAAATAACCCGTTCAACTTATTATTTATTAATTTGTATATAGCACTAGAAATGGAGGGCCACACTGGAACTAGAAGCCATTGGGTTGTCCACAATCCTTATAAAGACGGGCAACACGAATTGAAGTTCAAAGTCTGATGCACTGTATCTGCATCATTTTTAAGACCTGTCGGGTATGACTTGTGAATTCCCATTTCATTTTTTAATTATTTTCGGTGTAATTTAATAATAATAAAAAAAAATGACACCACACTGCATTATACTCAAAGCTCAATAGTCAATTCTACAAGCACACGAACGAAATTACTAACTAGAAGTTGCTCAGTAGGGCCACAGTGGTAGTGGTCCTTTATATTACTAGCAAGCTTCGCCCATGCTGCCCACGCTGCTGCCCCATGCAAACACCTTGATCATTGCACTTGGTTTATGCCAACATATCCTTCTTACATCTCTTTGCCATCTTCTGGACTACATTCATACAGAATATAATACTGTACACGTTGTGTCTGAACTCCAAAATAGAGACACTGCAATTTTGTTCTCTCCAGGGAACAATTTTGTTAGATCCAGATCTCTGTATTGCTATTGGGAGGCAGATATGAGACCCTTCCCCTCTAGTTAGTCTGCATTTTAGTGTAATTTTCATTTCTAAAATTTGAACTGTAGATTAAGTAACACATACGAGTATGCGACTTGATGAAGAGAATCTTCCACTAGATTTATACCACTAATTATAGAATCTTCTAATTAATGGCTTAATAAGCACCTTAAGAGTTAAGAACTGTTTTTGACCCCGAATTATTTAAAAGACTGGTTTTTTGCATGTACTGATACAATGAGAAATGTGTGGCTACAGATGCACAGCTTGCTACATATTTTTATTATTGCAGAGTGGGCACCCTCAGTAATAAACCATTTCAGATTTGCTATATATATGCAAGTGCAATAGACAGAATGTCAAGGCAAAACACTCTCTCTTGTTTTATAATTAAGGTTGCCCAAAAACCTGAACAAAACCATTCACGCAAGGCTTATAATTTAATTAAGATGGGTTGCTGGTCTGCTGAAAATGCCACTAAAGCTTATCTCAGAACCATCAAAATGGTAAGCTTTTCATATTTTTTCCCCTGCATTCTTCTTGAGCAAATGGCACAGTCAATAGCCTTTACTTATTTCTATCTGTAATAACAATTTTTAATGTTTTCTTTATGCAGGGAAATACTGATAAAGAACCGAATGTAGCTGAGTTCATTTCAGCACTATCAGCTGGAAACAATGCACAACTGATGGTGGTTGCTTGTGCCACCGCAGCAGGTTCACCAGCGCTTGGACTAGTTGCTGCAGCTGATCAAACTGGAGGAAGAGTTATCTGTATCGTACGTGATGAAGAAGAACTTCATACTTCAATTAGTACACTTGGATGGAATGCCAGTCGCGTTGAGTTTGTTGTTGGGGAACCTCAAACTTTGTTGTCAAGTGAATACAGAAACGCGGATCTTGTAGTCATAGACTGCAAACTTGAAAACCGTGAAGAGATATTTAAGGCCGTGCAAATATCAGCCGCGAGGGCTAAGACTAATACCACTGTTTTAGGTTACAATGCATTCTGCAAGGATTCCTGGCAATGGAGTGGCTCCAAGACTCAGTTTTTGCCCATTGGAGATGGCCTGTTGATGACTACAATAGCAGCAAAAGTTGAGCCTTCTGGTGGTGAAAATGGTGGTTTGGGAAAGAGAAGTCGTTGGATAGTTAAAGTTGACAAGTGTACAGGTGAAGAGCATGTGTTCAGAGTCAGGTCATCTCATGGAAGAGCTATAATCAAGGCATAAATTATTCTGATGTGCTTAATATGAAAGAATGTAAATAGCAGATAGTATTTTGGCAATTTAAATATCTGAAGATTCTAGCAAGCAAGATCTTGAATTGGTTTCTCCAATCAGATTTAAGCTGTTCAAATTGTGAACAAATATATCAGGTGCTTTTCTGAAATACTTCTTTTCACTCACAAGGACTTGATCTGTCGATCATGTTAAACTAAGTACTTTCTCATTGCCAACTGATTCAACACTGGTAGCTCAGTTAAACAACTTAAAGGGCAAAGGTTGTACTTTTTAAGAGTTAAAATGGCATGCAGATGAAAAAAAACACACAAATTGAAAAGTGTTGTTTTAAGGAGACCTGTACTCCATAAGGTTTTAGACTTTGCACCTCTTACTCTTGTTCAGAGAACCCTTAGTTTGCGAAACACGTAAAGATGCTTATTCTTAGAAGTTAGAACCTTAATATGGCTTCATTGTAATATGACGAAGTATATTAATTTAGGAGTGGTTGGGAGGATCTGTCGGTGTGTTTTTAAGGAGCATCACAAGTTTGTGGATGTAGGGTCATAGTGATGACATGTCAAATGATAGGACTATTCTGATTTAGTTGGTTAATTCTTTACTGCATTCAGTGCTTCAGATATGTATGGATCAGCTAGAACATTATTGGCGAAGAGATTTTAAAGGTGTTCATCATCAGTTAATACATGCAGGGAAATGGACTAGCTATTTGATTTTTTAACTGTAAAAATAGCCGTTAGATGCAAATCAGTACATGCACCTGGGGTTCGTGTTTGTCGAGCTACAAGACAGGAGCTGATAGACACTTCTTTCTGTATTTTCAGATTACGAAGCCATGATGGCTCCTGGGTTAAAGAGTAGACATCAGAATAAGGAGCATTTCTTAGTTCTTCACATACAGTCCTAGTTTATGTTTAAACTGGTTTGACTGCTGCAGTATTCTTTAAATTTGTGGCATCAATCGGCTTATCACCAGAAACGAAACAAGACTTGAGGAAATTCTAATTGAAAGGGGCGGACATGATAAAGAAAATGTGTGCCAAAAAGTCAAACGTCACTTATTTAAAAACAGAGTGAGTAGTTAGGATTGTAAAAATTCATTTCTTGGCATGACAAGAGGGAATTGTATCAGATGATTAAGATTGAGTAGATTAAGTTTGTGGCAATAAACAGTGTACAATTCTGTTCGAATCATTTTGTGCAAGTCTGGAAAATTCACACAGGCTGTATAGTTTGTTCCATTTGCAAGAGTATAGACTATCTCATGTACTCTATCAACCATGAAAATATGTAGGGTTTGGGATGAATGGATAGGAAGCAGGTCTATCAGATTGAGCCGGTGGATGAATTTCTGTAAGGTAGCGTTTATTAGTTTTGATTAAGAGAGGTCACCAATCCACACGTAAGTTGCACTGTGTTGACTAAGCTGGACATCTGCTGGGGTCTGGGGATGGGCAGGAATTACTACAATATCACATGTTTGGGTCATTCATCGCGTGATTTTAACTTTTCTTCATATGTCAAGTATCCCATCAGTACAGTTAGATAGTTTTTTATATAAGTGATTTTTGCATTCTTTATAATAGACGTCGACTTAATACAACTTAACTTATTAAACAAACATGTTCTAACAGAAGACCTTCAAAGAGCAAGGATGATGGCCTGATTGAATCGTATATTATCATTAACACTAGACATTGGTTTTGAATCCGTTATCCAGAAAGGCCTATTCTGATTATGCATGCTATATTTAACACAACATAATATGCATTTTCAAGTGTAATCTGAGAAAATGTATATTGAGTGGAATCATTTGGCATACTGGGAGAATGATTCGTGTGAAATCATTTGGTATACTTGGAGAATGATTCGTGTGATTTGTACTCTGCTTGTATCTAGTGAAATTGACCTCTTTCAATAATATCAAGAACAATGAGTGTTCAAATTAAAGCAAATGATCATTTGCTGAGTTTAATTATACTGATATACATAACATTGAACAAGTTTGAATCTTCATAGTCTAGTACACTTCAAATTCTAAAAGTTGAGGGACACACTGGACAGCTGGACCTACAAGCCATCGTCTAGTCCAGATTGTTGGAGCCGCGATGAACTGAAGTTTAATTTGATACTGATACACTGCATTTGCATCATTTATCAAGAATGAACTGATTTTTAGTCTAGTCACTGTATAAAAACCAAAAAAAAAATATCATAAAAAATCTGAAATATATATTGTGCATGCTATATATTACTAGCTAGCTCCACCGGTCCTTTACTCCCCTGTGGTCCTTAATTCACTAGCTCCTCCCATGCTGGTGCGCCCATGCTGATGGACATTTCATCCTGTATTTCCTGAATGAAGCCATGATGGCTTCTTTGTTAAAGACATTAGATGGAGCATTCCTTAGTTGTTCTCATACATTTGACATTTCTAGTTTGTGCTTAAACTGAATTTATGCTGCAGGGTATTCTTTTAACTTGTGGCATCGATCTGCTTATCAATGAAATAAGCCCCGGGAAGAATTCTATTCCCTTTAAAAGGGAAGGGCAGGATAAGGAGATTGCGTATAATAATTAGGATTGTGAAAATTTAGTCCTTGGCATGGCAAGGGAAATTGTCTCAAATATTTAAGATTGTGAAAATTCAGTTCTTGGCGCTAAACAGTTAAAAAAAACGTTAGTTAGGTTGTTTAAAATCAAGCCATGTTGTGTAAGTTCTGGAAAATCCATACAGGCGGTACTTTGGTCCATTTGCAGAAGTACAAACTATCATATGTACTGTATCAATCATGAAAATATGTAGGATTGATCCATTGGTGCTGGTGTATCAGACTTAAGTAAGAGGGGTCACTGATCCACACGTAAGTTACACTGTGTTGACTAAGCTGGACATCTGCTGGGGTCTGGGGATGGGCAGGAATTACTCATGCATCTTGTGATTCTAACTCTTCTTCCCAACATGAGTTGAGTATCCCATCAGTACAGTTAGAAAGAGTAATACATTATACCTGAAAAAAATATAGATTGCGTTAAATGAGTATCTATTTTTGTCGCTACAAATGAACTAGTATACTTGTTTTCTCACTAACAGGTCCATTATTTAAGTTAATTGATTTGGCATACTTAAAAAAAAGTTGTAAAAAAACCCCAAACCTTTTTCTTTTGAGCTAATTTGAAATTTTATGTCATAGGAAATGATTGATTTATACTCAACTTATATCTATTGACCTCCTTCATTGTTTTCATGAACAATGAAATGAGTGTGCTTCATATTATTTTTCTTAAAAATGATCATATGCTGAGTTTGAATCTTCATCGTCGAGTACACTTCAAATTAAAAAAGTGGAGGGACACACTGACCGGATAGCTGGACCTACAAGCCATCGTCTAGTCCAGATTGTTGCAGAGGCGATGAACTGAAGTTTGATTTATTGATGCCTGCATGTGCATCATTTATCAAGAATGGACTGCTCTTTAGTCTAGCCAATGAATTACAACAAAAAAAACAAAGATATACATGCAATATTACTAGCTAGTTCCACTAATCCTTCACTCCCCTGTGGTCCCCATGCAAACATGTTCATCCTTTAGCAGTATGTTTAAAGCCTTGTGCCCCACAACTTGTTACATTCATCTCCAGCAACATAACAAGATAGCCTCCTTTACCTTCTTTTCCACTCCATGTCTCAATTCTTATAAAAAGATGTACAACTTATGTCTCAATAAAGACAATTCCATTTTTTCTGAGATGGAAACAACTTGATTAGATTCAGATCTCTGTAACGCTGTTGGGAGGCAAAATGGATCATTTCTTCAATTCTGTTTAGCTGTTTCTTATACATATGCTAATTACTTTTCTGTGCAGCTTGTCAAAAATGGTCTTTGTTAAAACAAATATCACAAAATGAAGCATCCTCAGAGTAAATATTATCTGCTTCATTTCTAGCACGTAAATAATAATGCTAGAGATTTGAATTGTTATTATTTACATGTTTGATATCAGAAACTTTTCCAAAAGGTATCAGAAATTTACCAATATTGTCATATATGAAGAACAATACAAAATTGCATCAATATTGTCAGCATCCAGCCTCTTCATAAGTTTCAAGTTAGACGGAAACCAGGATAACAATGCTGTGTACAAATTTACAGTTCTGTTATATATTAAACAGTAATCTTCATGATCCAGGATATACTCCCTCTTAGACTTGCAAAGTGACTAAATTTGCATGTCTGATATAACGTTAGTAAAAGAAAATTGTTTGTAACAAGTTCATTTTAAACATCCTGCAGTTTTCTTTTTTCAAATATTAGGTTCTGAAAGTTCAACAGAGGCACCAAAATGCGATATCTACTTGAGTTGGTTGGTTGGAAACAGTAAAAAAATTAATCATAACTTGTGTACAAAATTAATACATGGCCACCTGCATTATTGCTGAGCAGGCTCAACAATTAACCTTTATGGATTTGCTATATATATGTGTGCGCAATTACAATGGATAGAATGTCAAGGCAAAACACTCTATTACACACTTAAGGTTGCCTTCCTCTTCAAGCCTGAAGCTTGAACAACCATTTACACAAGGCATATAATTTTGTTAAGATGGGTTGCTGGTCTGCTGAATATGCGACTAAGGCTTATCTAAGAACCATCAAAATGGTAAGCTTGATAACTTTTCTCATGCATTTCTTCATTTGTCTGGAGCCAATTACATAGTTCTAAGACTCAAAAACTTAAGTTCTGTACATCTTTAATAACATTTTTAAGATTCATCTTATGCAGGGATCAAGTGATAAAGAACCAAATGTAGCCGAGTTTATCTCAGCACTGTCTGCAGGAAAGAATGCACAACTGATGGTGGTTGCTTGTGCAACCAGAGCAGGCTCGCCAGCACTTGGACTAGTAGCTGCAGCTCATCAAACTGGAGGAAGAGTTATCTGCATTGTAAGCAGTGAAGAAGAGCTTCAATTGTCGATAGACATACTTGGCTGCAATGCCACTCAAGTTGAGTTTGTTGTTGGGGAACCTCAAACTTTGCTGTCAAGCGAATACAGCAAGGCGGATCTTGTAGTCATAGACTGCAATCTTGAAAACCATGAGGATATTTTTAAAGCTGTGCAAATATCAGCTGAGAGGAGAAAGATGAGTACAACTGTATTAGGTTACAATGCACTCTGTAAGAATTCTTGGCAGTGGGGTGGCTCCGAGACCCATCTTTTGCCCATCGGTGAAGGGCTGCTAATGACTACTATAGCAGCAAGAGGGGAATCCAGTGGACATGAAAATGGTTGTTCAGGGAAGAGAAGTCGTTGGATAGTTAAAGTAGATAGGTGTACAGGTGAAGAGCATGTATTCAGGGTCAGGTCATCTCATAGAAGAGCAGTAATTAAGGCATAGATTCGACTGATATGCTTCATATAACAGCAAGATGTTATAGTAGCATCTTAGAGTCTGATCATATCAGTGGCAGTGTAACTAGCAGATATTATTCTGGCATTTTTTATGTTTGAAGATCATACCAAGCTAGGTCTTGAATTGGTTTCTCCAATCAGATCTGAAGTTGCCCATACCATAAATAGAAATCAGAGTTTTTATGAGAACTATGCATGACTCATAAGGACTGCCTGAATTATGTAAATCTATATACTTCTCTCTTTATTATGCTGCTCAGAATCTATTAATGTTGTAGAGCAAACATAACAATCTCAGGAATCAATTGTTTTCTTTGCTATTTAACAGCAGAATTAAGCAAGTCAGAAATGAATCTTCTTCTTCTCAAGCACGACATACATGTTTCTTCACAAAAAAAAAATTCTTGCTTAGTTGCAAAGGTTTCTTAGATCAAAAAAGTAACAAAGGGAGACCCTTGGGCCTCTGAACTACACATTGATGTGTGCACACCAAAACTATGACTCTCAGCCAAAGGACCCCCCAGTCATTGGAGTATTCAAAGATGACAGGAATGTTCAACATGTACAGAGGGAAGGATTAGTGGACAAACTGAGACTTCACAAAATAAATGGAGATTGTTTAACATACACGGAGAGAGGGATTAATCGACAAACTTGACTTGATATGAAAAACATGAAATGGTAGTGGTACAACAAAGATATATTAGAAGCAGCAAAACGGAATATAGTAACTGTATGATAAAATTAAGTAAACCAAATTTACAGCTCTCAGCTTTGAGATAAAATGCTACTGAAATGCGCTCTAGACAGAAAAGTTGTTATGTATTACACAGATAAATGAAAAAATTATTTACTTAAACCAGAAACTATATTCAAGAAGAAATTGCTGATGGCATGTAGCTCTAGTTGATGCTAACTAGGCAATAGCAACCTCTGTATTTTATAAGAGTAAAAACGAAAGGCAGATAAAGAAAAAACATCAATATCTTTATATAGTCAACAGAAAACGACATGCTCAAGAAATTTAAAGACTCATAGTTCGCGAAATTCGGACAGATACAGTCGGTGAGTTTGGAGGAGCATCAGAAGTTGCTTTTAGTTGTATTTCTGGTTGTGTTACACTACTTAGGGGCTGTTTGGATTGCTGATGGGAATGGGAATCAGGGGAATGGGAATGGGGGTAATCGGGTTTGGGAATGAGGTTACCGAGATTGTTTGGATTGCTCTGGAATCGGAATCTGTTCACAAAATGAAGCTGTTTGGATTACTCTGGAATGGGAATGGGAATGAATTTTTTTTTTTTGTTAAAATTGAAAATTTCTATTAAAAAATTGTTGAATATTATATTTAAAATCAACTTATTTGTCTTAATTAATAATAATAATTGAAACTCCAATAGGTAAGTTATTTTTATTTTGTTAAAAGTAATTTTTCTTAAAAATTGAGTGTTGCAAATTTCATGTGATAAAATAAAATTTATACGTGACAAATTTGGCTAGGAGCAAAACAAACAAATTAATAAATAACATTCTCATGCATCCAAGATTTCTTCCACATAAAAAAGTTCCATCACATAAGAACAAGAAAATTCAATCACATAACAACAACAAGGTCTGTTTAAAGCTAAATCTGGCTAGTAGCAAAATAAGCAATTTCATGTTGCTGGATGTTACCGTCTTCTAAACACTAGGGGTGTGCACGGTTCGGTTCGGTTCGGTTTCTACCTAAAACCGTTACCGAACCGTGTATTTCGGTTCGGTTCGGTTTTTAGGTAGAAACCGTAACCGAACCGTTTCAAACGGTTTTTTTCGGTTCGGTTAACCGTGGGTCGGTTTCGGTTTTTTCCCGGTTTTTATATGATTAGAAACTACTATACAAATTTAATAATTTTATTAATTTTAGAAATATATTTATATACTTATTATATCTATTTCTCTTACTAAAATATATAATTAATAATTTAATATATTGTAGCACACATATATATATAATATGTTATATATAATAATATATAATAAATGTTATATTTTTATTATATATTATATAAACGGTTCGGTTTTCGGTTCGGTTTTAGAGGTAAAACCGTAACCGTTATATCGGTTCGGTTCGGTTACGGTTTTTTCCGATTTTTGTCGGTTACGGTTTTTGTCGGTTACGGTTTTTTTCGGTTTGGTTTTTCGGTTTTTCGGGTCGGTTTCGGTTTTTTCGGTTTTTTTTGCTCACCCCTACTAAACACTATGGCTGCAGAATTAACAATAAGTAAATTCAAGAAACATTGATCACTTATTTTTAGCTAATAAAATACGATAAATATATTCTTTTCTCAACTCTGCATCGGCATGGTAAAAAACCTTTAATTTAGGCGGCTCAGCCATAAGTATTTCAGCAGCTTGTAGCACTTGACCACCGGACAATCCTTCCATCTGTCTCAAAGCCTCCATCACTTTAGCAGCCATGTCATCACTCTCGCTCGCAACTAACTTGCCAAGATGCTTATCGATATTCTCCATAAATGAGCCTAGTTTGCTAGATACATCATCAAACATGGAAATTAAATTTTTTTCAGGGTTGTCCTTTGATCGCTTCCTTTTACCAGGTTTGGAAACAGAATCTTGATCAGCTTCTTCTGTAGAAGTACTAAACATCGAGTCATTTGTTTCATTCCCCATATTCTCTATTGCTTCTGCAAAATTTTCAGCATTACTACCCGTTGCTCGATCATTCCCCATCAACTCTGCAAGTGCATGAAAATGCGGAAACGAAACACCCCACATATCTCTAGCATCCTTGTGGCTCTGAAAGTTTCAAACATAAATACATTAGTCGATATGAAGCAGAAACAATTGATTAAACAACATCAGCTTACATATAGACTTATCCTATTAAGTTAGCTGATAAATTCTCTTATAATGCAAGCTGCACTTTCGTAGCTGATAAATTAAGGTAGCTATCTGCCTTAATTAACAATATGCTACTGAAGACATGAACCACATTTTTCTTACAGCAAATTACAAAAACTACATCATATTTTTTTTAGTTCTGAGCTTGAGAAAGTAACTAGAAATACCATGACCAGCAAATTGATTTAATAATAATCTTCGAGTTAGAAAGAATGCAAAAACCACTATGATCAACCAAATAAGGACTCCAGTTTTATTATGCCCAGAGATTAAAGTTGAACACAATTACACGTAGAAATAAAATTACATGCCACTACTTGTGTACTTTTACACAAGTAGTGGCATGTAATTCGAATCTAAGATAACTTTTACAACAGGAAACTTCTACTTCCAACTTTATTTAATTCTTGTCCTAAACTTGAACAGATCACTGGAGGAGCTAAATGCAAATTTTAGCGACAGGGCAAGTTAATCTCTATTCTTGTCCTAAATGTATTGCTACAAAGTAAGTTTGCCAGGAGAAAAAGAAACGAAAATTTCAAGCATTAAAAATATATGTTACAAGCCAAAATCATGCCTAAACTAACAATAACTTTTAAAAAGGTTGATTTTAATATATAGGGGCATCCGGCTCAAATAAGATAATAATACAAGTCCTCAAAAGTTTTATTAAGTTTGAATTAGAAAAAAATAAACCATATAGTACCTAGTGTATCCCTCTCATATAAAATTAGCCCATTGCAAGAACATAAAGCAAGTCTGTTTATTAATAATTGCATCGTTTACTCATCCAACTTAAGCTTATGTTAATCCACTTATACTTATATTACTCACAGGAAAATGGGGGGGGGGGGGCATGAAGTAGACATACTAAAAATATCATTTGGCACGCCTGAGTTATACCAGTCAAAAGAAAAGAAGATGAACAATGTGATCATGGTAGAAATGAAACATATTCAAGCACATGCCATTGTATTTTGACAGGTTTAAGCAACTAGACAACATGCAATTGTCGGGATCAAGAAGGATATCATGCTCAACAATCTATATAGGGAATTGAATATCACTACAACCTTTGTAGAGTTTGAAAAAATAATTCCAAAAGAAAGAGAAATGAACCATCAAAATAAACCCCAAAAACTGATAAAAAAGACAGAAACTGTAGCAAACTCTCATAAACTCTTGCCCAATTCTGATCTAGTTATTTGCACAAACAAAGCACAATATCTTCCATTTCTGAGAAATATTTTGTACTCATTAAAGACAGGTTTCAGGCATATATGATTATATCAGAAATACAATAAACAATTTAGGAAAGTAACTATGTACCTTACACCATTCGTCATACACGCTTTTATCACATTGAATTTTTTTTGAATTCTCGTCCCAACCAAATCCAGAACTAGCTCGCATATCGGCTATCGCGTGATACTTTCGCTTCAGATACTTCCACCTTGACTCAATGTGCGGATTAGCTTTTAAACCTGCCATAGGCACTTTCATTGCCATCAACTCTTCAACCCGGACCAAGTAACTATCCCTCCATCCCTTCTCACTCTTCCAATTTATATCAACAGCCACTTCTTGAAGGGTTTCAATGAGAGCACGATCCTCCTCATCACTCCAATTCATCTTGTTCTGCCCTCTTCCAGTATTCATACTATATATAAAAAGTCCGGAAAAAACATATCAGCATTTAAAAAGTTTGTCAAGAATAATTCGACAATGACCCACATAACAAAGTATAAGCATATAATAAACACACAGCACAGCAGACTCATAAATAACTCAAATCAAAACATTGAAGAACATAACTTGTTCAATTCAGCTATAAGATTCTCACTTAGACATTTAATCAAACACCTTGATACCAGTTTTCATGTATAAGCAGATAGTAAACACACAGCACAGCAGACTCATAAATTGCATATGGCTTGCATAAATGGTGAGCCAATTTACACAAATATATGCATATATTTGTGACGAGAGTATAGATATGATGAGAGTTTTGTGCAAAGAGTTACCTTGGAAAAAGTTTTGACTATCGAGCAATAACAGAGACGGAGAGTGGAGAGAGCTTGGGAGAGAGGGAGAGATGGAGAGGAGCTAGGGAGAGGCGGAGAGAGAGGGGGGCGAGATCGACAGACAACAAAAAATGATAGAGAAATGAAGAACTGATGCAGGAGCTGTATATCGAGCGAGACGATTGACTGGGATTCTGTTTCCGTAACCCGGGGCGGAAGGCAGGTTTGTGTTAACAGGCCAAAGGTACACGGGTTCACATTCCCCTCCCTTTAAAATTTAATCCAAACATTGGGTTATGGAATGGGGAGCCCATTCCCGTTTACCAAGCCCATGAACCTCCAACCAAACACTCCCTTAATATTTTTTGTCAAAATTAATAAAACGAGGTACAAATTGTAACGAGGAAAAGGATTCTGCACTAATTTGAGAAAGTTTGTGATTCTGGCCTTCTGGGGCCATATCGAAGACGTATCAAATAATATTGACTATTCTGGTTTAGATAACCAATTCTTTTTTATTCCATTTAGTCTTCAGAGTTCAGATATTGAGTTGAAAGATCAACAGGACAGCATTGGCAAAGATTGTTGGATACATGCAGGAACTGAATATCAGCTGTAATATCTGTTGGAAGCGAATCGGTGCATGCACCTGGGGTTCATGTTCGCAGAACTACAAGACAGAAGCTGATGAACATTTCTTCCTGTACTTTTCAGAACAAGAAGTCATGACTCATGATGGCTCCTGAGTTATGAGCGTTCGAAAAGAAAACTGTCAGTTTAGATAACTAAACAATGGTTGCAGAAATGGAGGTCGGATGAAAAACAATGTATTTCAGTAAATCAAGCCTAAAAGAAATGAATAAACATTGATGCCACGCTTTACTGTAACAAAAACCTTTTCTTCTACTGAAGTTGTATCTGAATGTCAATCTTCGATTTAATCCCAGCCTGATGGCAAGTGAACTCCAAAATTTCCCTGCATATTTAACCATAATTTCCCTGTATGTAGCCAGTGCCTTGGTTATCACATTCTGACTTGTAGGCTAAGCGGACTCTGCACCTGTGTTTGTTTTGCATACATGTATGCCACTTCATGTTTGGCACTGAGCTGCAATCAGATAGAGTGTGAATCATTCCTTTTACCCTTAAATCTTAATGATTATGTTTTATTACTTCTTTATGACTAATCCAAAACATATTTTAACATATAAGTAATTAAGCTTTGAAATCCTACATATTAAAAGAGAAATAATAGTGCAGGCACACAATATTGAGCCAGACTGAAATTTACACAACTACAGCAACAACAAACCACCTAGCACCTAGCATAAGAATGCGGCAAGACCAAGGCTAAACCATTCCTTGAAATTGAGTATGATAACTAAAAAATGAATATTCAACTAAGTATAACATTAACAAATCCTTCTAAAAGAAATTCATCCACTAGAAAATATCGCAGAAGCCAGAAGCAAAATGAAGGTCATCAAGTCCAAGTGCAAAATTTAACACAAAACGTTAACAAACATTCTTTTATATCAAATTTCTACGAAGTATCAAAGAACACTAATCCAACCACAATAAAAAGGTTCATTAAATTTTAGAACTAAAGTATCCAATAAAGATTCTATTCTAGTACTGGAGCTAGAAAATGGCTTAACACTTGATTCTAATGAACTTCCATTTGGACTTTGCACTTCTCTCTCTCTCTCCATAATTCAGTTTTCGTGTGAATTTATTTGCACTGTCATGAGCTTATTGTTCCAAATTTGGGAAACAAAGCATAACTTACTTGTCAGGAACATAGATCCATGCAATGACAGATTTAGAATTTGATAAACAGGCGGCTTAATTGATCAATTAAAAATTCTAAAATATTGATAGTTCTCGATGTCAAATTTAAATTTAAGACTATACATATCAAATCTATTGCTAAACACTACTAAAAAAAATTACCGATCCATGTCATTACTTACTTCAAACTGCAAGTGTGAAGAGAACAGTATTCTTAACTTGTACTACGATATTATTAACCAACTTGGCTTGAATCAAAGTTTTTAAGACAAACACATGGGGTAGATAATTCACATTTTCAACTCTCCTGATCATGTCGTTAAGCAGATTACATCCATTATTGAACCCCATGTAGAGGTTGAAGTTATAACGATTTATTAATATGCTTCTTTTTTTCTTTCATTTGGTGTGTGGAGGTTGAAGTTATCATCGTAGATTTATTATAATGCCTCCTATTTCTTTGATCTGGACCATCTGATATGTAATAGAACTTGTGTTTGGGGCATCTGGTTGTTATGTATTAAGACCTATAATTACAATTTAAGGTTGCAACAGTTGTGATATTGATTTAGCATTTTCCTACATGTTTTATTTCATAGTCATTCAATGACCAATGTCGATCATATACTCTTATTTATGAGATTATTACCGATGGACGTGTCCCCCCAAAACCTCCCCTCAAGGCTTAAATTTATTTTATTTTGAATATAAAAGTTGATTATATAGTCATTTAACCTCCCCAAAATCTCTCCAAAAACTTGTATTTACTGAATCTTGAGTATAGAAATTGATTATAGAGTTCATTTGGTCCCCCATAACTAACAAATCTTGACGGCCCATTCAAACATATATAGAAGTCTCATGTAAATTTGGATTTTGTTCGTACAAATTCATGAACTTATTAATAAAATCTTGATTCGCCCCTCCAAATTTTTTTTCTTGGTTTCGTCCCTGAAATGTATGGTGAATCTTCACAATATTTTTTTTTATAGTTCTTGAATCTTGACATATATTGTAAGACGTATACGAAACTTAATTTCATAATTTATTTTTAGAAAAATTCTTTATTATACATATATTACTAGAATATTGAAATGCATGCTAAGCCCGCATGTATAATATATCAACCTCGAGGTCCTCAGACTCTCTTTTAGCCTTTCAGGTGTACGCGTCCAACACATTTGATATTAGCTTTAATGTGTACGAGAGAAATGAATATATTGGGTGTTTGGTAAAAACTTATAAGTCCAGCTTTTGGATTATAAGTTAGGAGCGCTTATTCGTACCGTTTGTGTAATAAGTCAAGAAGCACTTATAAAAAGTTAGGAATGCTAGCTTTTGTTTCAGGGTTTCAACTTATTTCCCAAACACTTTAATCATTTATAAGTCTTATCTTATTTCTAACTTCTACTCCACTTATTTATCTTAAGCAAGAAACACTTTTTTGAAACTCCCTCAAACGATCTCCTAGTATTTGTTTCTACAATAATTAGAGTAGTAGCATTATGATTGTATTGCATGGGGTGCAATGAGTAAAAGGGCAGCCGCGCAATCCACTGCGTAACTAAAACAAAAAGAAAGCATACTTGTTATTACCTGCTTCTCATCATCATTGCTGTCTTTGATTGAAATTCTGCCACCAAATTGCAATTTGCATATACTTTGGGTTATCGCAAAAGTACCTAAAAGCTCCTAGTTATATCTATTATTCTATATTTAAAATAAATTATAATGTTATTCTATATACTTTGGGTTTCTACCTAAAACCGTTACCGAACCGTGTATTTCGGTTCGGTTCGGTTTTTAGGTAGAAACCGTAACCGAACCGTTTCAAACGGTTTTTTTCGGTTCGGTTAATCATTAGTCGGTTTCGGTTTTTTTTCCGGTTTTTATATGATTAGAAGCTACTATACAAATTTAATACTTTTATTAATTTTAGAAAAATATTTATATACTTATTATATCAATTTCTCTTACTAAAATATATAATTAATATATTGTTGCACATATATATATAATATGTTATATATAATAATATATAATAAATATTGTATTTTTATTATATATATTAAATAAACGGTTTGGTGTTTTGGTTCAAACTACTATACAAATTTAATACTTTATTAATTTAGAAAAATATTATATACTTATTATATCAATTTCTCTTACTAAAATATATAATTAATATATTGTAGCACATATTTATATATATATATATATATATATATATATATAATATGTTATATTTAATAATAAATGTTATATTTTTATTATATATTATATAAACGGTTCGGTTTTTCGGTTCGGTTTTAGGGCTAAAACCGTAACCGTTACCAAACCGTTATATCGGTTCGGTTCGGTTATGGTTTTTTTCGGTTTTTGTCGGTTACGGTTTTTTTCGGTTTTTCGGCTCGGTTTCGGTTTTCCGGTTTTTTTGCTCACCCCTATTAAACACCGATATCATGGTGATCTTCAGTGGACTTGCTCTATGTGCTTATTTGGCACACAAGATGGACTGCTTCTTTTAAATAAAAAAGTGACACACGCTTGTGTAAAATAATAGGAATATTATTTTTAATAAGCTAATGAATGAAATAACATGAATATTCCATATAATTTTCACTTTTTCTTATCTTGTTTTTTTTTCTTGTTTTTTGGTAACACCTAATTCCTTGAATTATGAACATTTCTAATTATAATCATCTAAAACTTTAAGCTAATTTCTGTCAGCAATCCCACATGTAAATTCAAAATATTTTTTGTTATCACTATTTGTTTAGAATGGACGTTTGAATTAACGGAGCTACAAAGTATGGTCATGTCTTCAATAGTAAGTATAGAAGTCTTGTTTTTCTTATTCCTCTCCTCTTTATCCTTGCATAGAGCACTGGAGCAGGTGAGTGCAGGTCTATTGCATTTGTGGAAACTAAAATCTATAATACTAGTATGAATTAATTTTCTGTAGTCAGAGCATCTCCAACGGTGCTCCTAAATCATTTCTTAAACAATAATATAAAATGTGACTCCTAGTAAGTTAATACACCGGAAAAAGTGAGAACTCCAATGCTACTCTCTATACTTGGCTCCTTATTCATATTTTATATTTATTTTGTATAAATGAGAAAAAAAGGTTAACTAAAAGAGAGAGAAGATTGAAAGGAAATTAATATAATATTGAGTTAAGAGCTACTAGATGCTCTTTAAAAGAAAGGAGAGAGAGTAGGCTCCTAAATTTTTAAAGAGCATCTAGGAGCCCATTGGAGCACTAAATTTTGATTTGCTCCTAAAATTTAGACTTAGGAGCTTGTTTAGAGAGCCCCTTGGAGTTGCTCTTAGCAACTTGTCATCCGACCTAGTTTAGTTAATAGAACGTTAATCAACATAACCCCACAAGTGAATTATCAACTCAACCAGTTATTCAACCATCCACCCCATTTACAACTCACAGACATAATTAATATTTAAGTGTATTAAGTGCTTCAAACATAATTACAGGTCTACAATGACACAAACATGTGAAAAATCCCCACAATCGTCCAATACTTGCCAATCCACCTCCACGAGTAAAATTAAAGGCTTGCTATGGCAGATGAAATATTAAATTATCCTGTATATATGTCCACGTAAATCATTATTATATGACACTTTCGATCAATCTCTTTCTGCACGCAAATATACACTGTGAAATTGTACTACTGGTAAAAATTAATTCTAGATGACCAGAAAGGATCCGACATTGCTTTTTATATATTAAATGCATTTCATGCATTTTCTTGAATTCCAGATTTCTTGAGTTCAGCAGGTCAGGATAAATTGGGAGCTTTTTAAGGACCACAAATTTACAAAACTCTATTCTCCCGTAAGAAATTTTATTAATAATGATATGTTTATTACTTTATCAGTCTCTTTTGAATTGACCAATACAGTGTTGGATTTAAACTTCAGTCATAAAAAAAAAAATTGATGTTAGATATATGTGTGTATGTAATAATTTTAATTAAATATTACAAAAGGAAATTTTTCCGAGACGTCTTTTTGAGACTTCTAAAAAGAAATGATTCAAATAAAATAGAACAGAGACCTGATATGGATGCATATTTTATAATTTAGAAAAAACAGTTCAAAAATATTATATATCAGACTTTTAAAATCGATTAAAATTATGTGTGTACTATTGACAAGAAAATTTTGGACTGCGGTCTACTGGAAAAGTATCGAAGACGACGTAATATTGATTCCCGACTGCCGAGCCTGGGTCAGCTTAAAAGCCAGTAGAGAAATGCCGGCGGTCCCCCAGAATAGAGGACCAAGAGAAAAGAGCTACTCACATTGCCTACATTAGGGGAGAGCATGGGCCGGTTCGGCTCGGTTTTTGGACAAAACCGGAACCGCAACCATATATCCTCGGTTTTCAAAATCAAAAACCGCAACCGCCGGTTCGGATTCGGTTTCGGTTACGGTTTAAAAAATCCCGGTTCGGTTATAATCGGCTCGGTTTCGGTTACAAAACCGATAAAAATAATATACAAACAAGATAAATTAATGCTCGCAATTCATACATAATAATTAATACAAGAGTCGTTTAGCACAAATAATAGGAGTATATTTTAGGTTCAAGTTTTATACACTGTAACTTGGTAAACTTTGAGAAAGAATATATGCAAAATAGCAATCTCCTTGTGTGGACACTGGATGTGTAACTAGCCAGTAACTAATTAGTGAGTTTTTTTTTTGAGATACTGATATGGCCTGATTGAAGCCTGAAGGCATGTCTTTTGTGCTTAGAGTAAAATCTTTTGAATCTACAGATCTTCTAAAAAAGCATGTTGAGAAAGAAAGAGCATTGAGTGTTGTAATCAAAATGTGAACAGTCGAAGAGAATTGGACCAATGCAAAGTTATCTACTGCATTCTTTTATCTAAGCTGATTTCATTTGAGAATTTCATTACCCTTACTCCCCAGTTTGCTACGGAAAACTGAAAGAAGCAGATGAGCCAGTTATTTAAGGCTACTGAACCAATTATTAAAACTGACTTCAGACTTGTAAAACTCTATAAGGCACAAGTGAATTGCTGCAAAACAGAGACACAAGTGGATTGGTGCAAAATAGAAAATCCTCAAATTTGCCGCAAAACTAGAAAATCCTCATATTTATGCAAATTATACTAAAATCTGCAGTAAATCTACAATTTATATTATTTATTTTTATTATTATTTAAATAATCGGTTCGGTTCGGTTTTTTTCGGTTCGGTTTTAACCGATAACCGGAACCGAACCCATGAACTCGGCTCGGTTTTTTAATTTTCGGTTTCGGTTTCGGATCGGTTTTTTTCGGCTCGGTTTTACCCGGTTTTTACCGGTTTCGGTTTCGGATCGGGTTTTTTTCGATTTTTTGCTCAGCCCTAGCCTACATAGTGGCGTACTCCCTCCGTCCCACCCAATTCTTTACATTGGGTTTGGGCACGGAGGTTAAGAAATATGTATAAAGTAGTGGAAAAGAGAAGGAAAAGTAGGTGAAGTGGTGGGACCCATTGATTTTTAATATATAAAAGGGAGTTGGTGGAATAAAAGTAGTGTGAAAAGGAAGAAAAAGTGGGAAAGTGGTAGGACCCATTAACTATTTTAGGAAAGTTTTATGATGTAAAGAAATGGATGGGACGACCAAATAAGGAAACTGTAAAGAATCTGTTGGGACGGAGGGAGTACTAAACAATAAAACGTTAAAAAGACAAAGCTAACCCCACGACAAACTTTCCCGCCCAAACAATAAACACACTCCCAGTCCACATGTACAAACACAAAAAGTTATCCAGATTCCAGATATCAACAAAATATGTCCCTCTCTAGTTCTAAAATATATCTTTTCAATTTTTTTGATAAAAGTTTAAACATTAATTTATTTATTTTTTGAAATTAAACATTAATTTTTTTAAAATAAATGTTAAAGATATATTATAAAACTATACTTTAAATGAGTCATAAAAATCGTTTTAAAAATTAACGTAAAGAATTTAGGAACAGAGAAAATAGTAAATTTCTATAATTTCAAGTTGTTAATATATATTCATTGTCTATTAACCATAACTAATTATATAAACAATACATCATCAAGCAGTAATAAAGAACTAAAAAAATTATCAATAATCACAATCGATACTAGTTACATAAGATGAGCAGCAACAAAATTTAAAATTTTTTATTAATAATTAACATTATATATAGCCAAGTTATGGAGTGCAATTTGATAATTAAATACTGTATTTTCTAAATTCAATCAAACAATAACTACAAACATGAGTCGTGGGTTCATATACACATACACAGGCTTGTCACGTAGCTGCCTAGCTGGAATATGAAAATAAGATACAAACGAAGATAAACCTAAATTTGTAGAGATTCTGTACACAAACCCACCGAACCGAGTTAATTTGACGCCAGAGTTTGAGATTGAAACAACCACCGTATCAATGTTGGTCTTTATAAAATCCGGAAATCACTAATATTAAAATAATAAATCATTGAAATAATCATAAATCAATCGATTTTAATAAATGAAACAATGACATGAAAAAGAGTTAAATTTAATGTAGGAAAAAAAAAAGAGTTAAATTTAAAATTTCATAATCAGTTATTCGGAAATCAGAATAATAAAAAGGTTTACAAGATCTCTTACAGAAGACAGCGTAAGACGAAGTGGTGTATTGGATTAAAATTTTAAATGAATTTTTTGCAATCATGAAATTTAAAGATATTTAATTTGGATTGTTTAAAATTCATTAAAATCTTGAACTGTTCAATTGGAAGTTTAAATTATGCTACAAAATCCGATGGTATGATTAAAATTTTAAATTATGTTTTAATCCGATGATATTCAATTGAATTGTTTAAAATCCGATGGTATTGGTATTCAAATGTTGATGAATTTTTTGGGATTTCACAAAACGATGGATTTTGTGAGATTTGTCGGTATATTTTAAGATTTTTTGAAATTCTACCAAAATTTATGAGATTTTGAAATATTGTGCTTAAATCCTAAAAAATTTATATTAACTCTACATCATTTTATCAAGAAGATGAAAGTCTTTCCCCAAAGTCTTTCCCCGCCTTCGTTGTTTTATTTTTCAAACTTCTGTAAAAAAAAAAAAATCCACCATCACTCTCCGGTCTCCATGCCCCCACTATCGATTCACTATGTTGTGTGTGTATGTTAAAATGTGTATATACAGATTGTATATAAGGAAAGAAAATATGAAGAAAGGACAGTTACATCAATTGGCGCCGTTGGCTGTGTTTCTGGCCCGACCCTGACCCACCAAACGAGGGGTCCATATTCTCAGCTACTCTTTTAAGAATATGTCTGTACTCCATTACCCGCAAATCAATGGCTGTTTCTTCTTTTTTAACCCCTCCTTTCATCTTTACCATGACTTTTGCTTGCCCACTATTTCGATTTTCGGTTTCACGGGAGGATTAGCTAATCATGTCTTAGCTTAATTCTTTTCTTTTAGATTTTGCTCTCAAATTTTTTTAAGAAGGAAAGCAAGTGAATATAAATGAAAACTGTTTTTTTTTTCATCCTATTTTTATAGTGAAAGCATGTTATATTTGCATCAACTTTCACTTGTATTATTCACTCGAGAGCAGAAATTGGAGTGACACTGACATAACTTTATTTTTTTTTTCATTTATATTATTTTTTAATTATAACTCGAGAGTAGAGGCTTATAATTTTGCATTTGTTACTGCTAAGTGTTAGTCATGTTCAGCCCCGTATGATCTCAAAATTTCAATAGAGATGGGCTATTCAAATTCAGATAATATTAATAATGTTTAATTTGATTCGAGTTCTTAAAACAAAAATATCAATAACAATTGAGGTCGACTTCGGCTTGAATTTTAAGCAAGTCGCATTTAATCAAGACAAGTAAATTCGGATTTATGGTAACAACTCTCGCGACACAAATGGATGACTAATCTCGTGATATTTATGAAATTCTAAGAACATATGCAACAGAGTTATCTGTAATCGTTGATTAAATTAAACTTGTAATACATTTTGATAAAAATTGCGGATTGCTAGATATTCTGTTTCAACGATACCCTCTCTTATCCATTATATACAGGGTGTTTGACCGTTTACACATATTTTTAGGAGTTTTAACCGCATGCTCAAAATTAGAATTTTTAAAATTTTCTTTTGTTGTATAAAAATATTTATATTATGTTTTTATCAAGGAAAAGAAAATTACAAAAATATTAATATTTGCTATATGATCAAACTATTTAAAATTACGTGTAAAAAGTCAAACGTCTTATATAATGGATTAGAGCGGGTACTAATCATATTGGCCGGCTATAATTTAAAAATAATATGTTATTAATATTTTAGACTGTTAAAAATATAACATATCACTACAATATGATAATAAATGATGTATAATTTTTTTACAGACAGGTCTGTAGAGATTCGACAAATATAATCATTCAAAATAGGTTGACTAGAATTATAGATAAAAAATAGGTACGGCTGAAGGGTGATTTTTTTAAAAAGTTGGGTATAATTTTTATATTTAATATGCCTAGGACTTTTTATACTTTGAGAACTCTGATAAATTGATAATCTCGAGTCGCATCAGTTACTCCTAACTAAAAATGACCTTTATTTGAAGGAACCAGGGATCTAATCATATATTGACAATATAAATTATAAAAAATGAGACAGTAGATAATTTTATGAATTTTACACTTTAAATAATCTTCCACTGAACTTATTTATAATTTTAACCTAATTTCTATAATAGTTATGTTTGTAACAAATGTAACGTCGTCAAGTATCATATTTGGACAACATATTATTATACTTATACAATTTGAAATAATAATAATATAATATTTTTAAAATTAGTTCATTAATATAGTCAGCAACACCGAAACAAAACGTCTTCAAATTCAACAAAATTTATATATAATGTTCAATTTAGCCCACCACTAAAACCCAATTTTACTAATAATGTTCTGAAAAATAATTAACGCTATTTATAGTCTTATATATTCAAAACCTTAGGTTGAAATTGAATGGGTAGAAATGAGACGGTATAAATTACGAAGAATTTTGTTAAGAAATATGCACTCGGACCCCATGAATTATATATATTGAGACAAATGAAAATAAAACATACTTTAATATTTTTGTAAATTGTAACTTAATAATTTGTTTCTAAGATTTCTTTCCAAAATAGAATTTTAATCTTTTAAAATTTTATTTGAAATTCTTTTAGAAATTATAAAACTGATCGCAGTATTAAAATGAATGCCGACCGAATAGTGAGGCGGAAGGAGTAAAAATTTATGAGAGAATAATAAATAAATTAACGTGAATTTAAAAATTTTAAAATAATAAAAGTAAATAAACATATGTGAATTTAAAATTTTTAATGACAAATATTATAATATCGAATAAGTGAAAATGATACAACGCTTTAAAAATATGCGGACTATGAGTTCTAATTCAAAAACATAAAACGGAAGGATGAAAGAAATAATCATACCATAAATGTCATCACATTCTATTTCATCTAATACAAAAAGATACAACCTAATTATTGATATTAATTTACTGATTTTTTTTTATTTTTTTTGACAATGAGAATGAATCTCAATAAAAAGATTCGACAATTCACCGTGATATTAATTTACTGATTTGATAAGATTGTAATTTATCAAATATTAATTGATGTTATTAGGCATTGCACAAAAAGTTAATGTGCACGTTGGTTAGTGTGTCACTTATGGGTTTTTTCATAAGAAAATTGACCTCTATATTTTTTAATCCGCTTGTTTAAAAAACTATAAATATTCATAAAAAGTTAAATATGCTAATATTTTTAGGACATCTACCATTCTACCTCTACCTCTAACTCTTTTCCAAACAATTTATTTATTTATAATTCATTTTTTATTTTAAATAGGAAACAGTTTTTTAAATTTATCCAAACGATCTAACTACAAAGTTCCCGACTGAAACTCACAGAATTCAGGTCGACATCATAAACTCAAATTGACTTAATTAGAAGTCTAGTTATAGGGGTGAACAAAAAACCGTTTAACCCGCAAAACCGACCCAACCCGCACCTTATTTCGGCCGACCAAACCGAACCGTTCCAAACCGAAAAGTAATTGGGTTCGTTTTTTATTAACCCGAATAAATTGGGTTGGGTCAGGGTTTTTAATTTTTTAACCCCCACCCAACCCAACCCAACCCGTTTAAAATAACATAGTCCAGTAGTCCATTATTAAAATTATAACAGTCCATCAAAGTATTGCAGCCTAGTCCATTAGCATCTGACCTAAATCATTTCTCTATGCTTCTAGTTCATAGCTTGTTATTATATTAATTTCTCTGTAAATATTCATAAACTTATTAATAATAGTTTGTAACCATCCTTAGATTATTATGCAAATGCAAGGTGTTTGTCTATTTAACCACAATCTGTATGTAGCTTAGTAGTTTAAATCTGTTTGTCTATTTTGTACTTGTTAATCACCATAGCAGAGAATGATGGAGTTGAAAAGCAAATGTTGCAATTTATTACTAGTGCATCTATGTCTCTGGGACTGGGATTGAGTCCAGAATTTTGAAATGCTGCAATGTGTTTCTGCAATGTGTAGTCTATTTAAACTACTAAGCTACATACAAATTGTGTTTGTTAGTTTTTAATTTTGACAGGTTAAAACCCGATAAATCCGATCCTACCCAACCCAACCCGACGTATAAATAATAGGGTTGGGTTGGAAATATTTTTGAGGGTTAACGGGTTCGAATTTTTATAACCCGATTAAATTGGGTTGGGTTGAATTTTTGCACCTAACCCGGACAACCCAACCCGTGTTCACCCCTATCTAGTTAACAGCAAATTAAACTATTAAGCAGGTCAAGTTAATACTTCCTAACACTAAACTCGATTCTATTCGAACAACATGTTGATTAATTCCTCAACTAATAAAAGAAATGGATATTTCCGAAAGACACTAAAATATCTCCACACCAAAAACCTTAGTACATGAAAATGAGCTAAATTCAAAATCCCAAGTATATATATCAACGCAGTCTCCATATCAAATACCCCATCTATCACTCTCTTTCTTTCCCACCCCACCCTCACTCTCCCTTCATAATGCAAGGGAGTCATATCCATGTCCACCCCTTGTTCACACTCGCTCTCCTATCCATCTTCTTCATCTCCACCTCCACTGCGTGGCGCCCATGGCCCACTCACAACGCTACCAAGTCGGAGCTCCAGTTTGGAGGCTCCAAAAAGTACGAAGGCTCATCGGACTTCGTGAAGCTCCGGTACCACATGGGCCCGGTTCTGACTGCCAATATCACCGTTCATATCATCTGGTATGGCAAATGGCAAACACCCCAGAAGAAAATTATCCGTGAATTTATCTCTTCCATTTCCGACCCGGGTCCGACTCGCGGCCCGACCCGGAAACCGAACCGGCCATCGGTGTCGAAATGGTGGAGGACGGTTCAGCTCTACACGGACCAAACCGGTGCTAATATTTCACGGACGGTTCATCTCGGACCGGAGAAGAACGACCGGTTTTATTCTCATGGTAAGTCTCTTACACGTTTGTCTATACAGTCTGTAATAAAGAGTGCTGTGACTGCTAGGACCCGACCCTTACCCGTTAACCCGAAAGGGGGTGTGTACTTGTTACTGACGTCGGATGACGTAATGGTACAAGATTATTGTCAGAATGTGTGTGGGTTCCACTACTTTACGTTTCCATCTATTGTGGGGTACACTTTACCGTACGCATGGGTGGGTAATTCGGGTAAGCTTTGCCCCGGAATGTGTGCTTACCCGTTTGCTGTACCCGATTATATACCCGGTTTGAAAGCAGTGAAATCACCAAACGACGACGTTGGGGTAGATGGGATGATAAGTGTGATTGGTCATGAGATTGCTGAGATGGCAACTAATCCGTTGGTGAATGCTTGGTATGCCGGGTCGGATCCGATTTTCCCCGTTGAGGTAGCGGATCTTTGTGAGGGTATTTATGGAACTGGGGGAGGTGGGTCTTATACGGGGCAGATGATCAACGATAAGGATGGTGCCACGTATAATATGCATGGGATTAGAAGGAAGTTTTTGGTGCAGTGGATATGGAACCCTTTGTTAAATTACTGTACCGGCCCTAATGCTCTTGATCTGTAATTTAGTGTTTTAATGTTGTTTTGTAATAGCTTGTTTAAGTAAGTTTATAATGGTCACTTTTGGTGAAGTTTGTTTTGAGAAAATGAAAAAGAAAAAAAGAGTTGGTTTGTAATAGCTTGTTTAAGTAAGTTTATAATGGTCACTTTTGGTGAAGTTTGTTTTGAGAAAATGAAAAAGAAAAAAAGATTTGGTTCTTCCAATGTTATAAATAAAGTACTACTGTATTATTTGTTGTAATTGAATTCATATTCTGCAAAAATTTTGCAGAGCCCACTATCTAGGAATACATATTCAACTACTATACTATTTTCTTTTTGGATATGGATGGCAGGATGGTGAAACTCAGTAGTTTCAATCCGAGTTTTACTGGTAGATGCGTGGGGTAGAATTTTGACCTGAAACTTGCTTTAAAGTCGATTATAATATGACCGGTTGTAAAATTGATATCAGATGATATTATTAACTCAAACTCCAATTTTATTTTTTGAAAGTTAAATTGACCGATTTTTTATTAAGTATTAAAAAGTATTTATTTTGTTTTCATTTCAAAAATTAAAATTTATCATTTAAAAAGGTTAAATATATTAAAAAATAGGATAAATTTCTTTACCTTTTCAATTATTATAATATATATAAATTTTGATTTAACTTGACTTGTCAATAACAAGTCAAAAAATACAGAAGTAGTCTCGAATTTAAACACTCTCAACATACGAGGAAGGTAGAGATTTTTAGGCTCAAAACTTGACGGAGAGAAGTTAAATTCATCAAATCTGAGCACGAAAACTGAAGGAAGTTGAAATTCTAATATTCTATGCTGAGTTTCCAAATTCGAACCCTATTAATAAAGCAATACGGAATTAAGGTTCAAGAAGTCATAGAGTACCTTATTTTAAGAAGCTGCGAGTTATAGAGTACCTTGTTTATCCTACTAAGTGCATCTCCAACGCTGTTGATTATAATCGTTGGCTAAATTAGACCTGTAAGACGTAATGTAAAATTTGCCGAACCTGTAAGACATTCCGCTTCAATGGTATTGGCTATATTGGTTGGCTATAATTTAAAAATAGTATGTTATTAATATTTTAGATTGTTAAAATTGAATATATCAGTTCAATATGGTAATAAATGATGTGCAATCTTCCTATAAATTTTTTACAGACACGTAGAGGTTCGACAAATTTAGTCATGCATAGGAGGTTGGCTAAATTTATAGATAACAGATCACTATGATTGGAGTGTGAACTTTTGAAATGATTGGTTAAATTTTTTATTTTTGACATGACAACTCACTTTTTAGCTAAAGGGTGTTCATGATTGGAGATGCTATGACAAATGCCCAAAATAAAAAAGCTTCAACATAGGATACCCTATCGATGAGAACACTTTGCAAAAAGGTCAAAACTCAAACCTAATGTTTGAAATAAAGGCCATGATGCAGATACGGAGTCCGAGTGCAAGAGAAAAGCAGGGTGCAATACAAGAAAAAACAATGAAAAGGAATGAGAAACGATTGACATGAGTGTCTAGAGAAACGGTGGTAAGAATCGCAGGCAATAGAGATTTAAAAAATGTGTATGGAGGAGTATATGTGAAGCACTCAAAAGGTACAAAATTGCAAATGTCAATGTCAGCAATCAGAGTGTTGTCCAGTACGATTTCAACGCTTATCCCAAGACCAGAGACCACCAGACAGGTCCCATCCTGCTCACTTTCTTTTCCCTAATTACATGCACTATTTCTTTCATTTTCTTTCGGCTAATGTTTTATGTTTTCGAAACAATTATTATTTGTTTAACTTTTTTCTTGGGGACCTAGCATCAAAAAAAGGAGGCTCCAAGCTGTACATCAGAGTTGAGCTACCTACTATCTGCATTGTGCTACAGCCTACAGCCCTAGACGTGGCAAAATGTGATTTTGATTTGGTTTTGATTTGGTTTTGGTTCTCATTATATAGACTTAGTTTGGATAAATAAATCAAAACCATTTTCAAACCATATATTAAAAAAATGTGGTTATGATTTTAGTTTGAATTATGGGTAAACTAGTTTAATAAATAAAAACAAATATTATATGATGAAAAAAAAGTAATACACTCAAATGACAATGTAATGAATAGTAAATATAACAATATCATGTGTGAGTGTGTGAGTTGATGTAGTGGTTCAAGCTCTTGACTTCTCCCGGGAGACACAAATATAGATCAAATATAGTTAGATCCATATTTTGGGACGAAATATGAGACTATAAACCAAACCAAATCCATTTTCTTAAATGTGATTTCATATTGATCCAAATTCATGGTTTAATAGTTTTACAACCATATTGCCACCTCTAATCCTCTATACAGCCTCATCCTCGCACACATCTTTTCTTTTATACTTTTCAGTTTTCATACGGGTTTGTTTACTTCACTTTTTTTAAAATTATTTGTACTAGAAATTAAATAATTAATAATCTTCTGTTATTAATATTCAATATCTCAAATAATTAATAAAATAGTAAAATAATATATATTATCTTTTAAAATGATATTATATATTTATGAAAATTCAATTTTAAAATTATAAATAAGTTACTAAAATAAATTAGGACTTTCAACTTATAAGATTTTGACTTATAAATAAAAATTAATATAATTTTATAAAAAAAAGCGAATAGGCTGATTTGAATATACTAAAGGGCAGACAAATTCACAACGAGAAACGCACTATTTTAAAGTAAATGCCAGCATTGTAAACTTTTCTTTTGTTATTGTTCGTATAAAAACACAATTTGAAAGGTGGATTACGTTTGACTAGATTAGCCGGATATGTCTAACAAAAATACATAAATTAGGCCACATATGAATCTCAAACCCTAGTAATTGTTTGATTTAGTTACGAAAAAATCATCCAAAGATGAGAAATTATAAAAATTACACCAGGCGTAATAAGAATCCCAAGAAATCATGAGAACTTTGAACTTGTTTCCACAATAGATTAAATATTTGTTATTATATTATATTTTGAATAATGGATGCACCTAGTTAGTGATTTATCACAGTTGAACTTAGGGGTGATCGCGGTCCGGTTTGGTTCGGGTTGGAGATAGAACCGGAACCAAACCATATATTAGCGGTTTTTTATAATCTCAAACCAACCCGCGACCCGCAAACCAATTAACCCGGACCAAGCGGTGCGGTTTTTAATGGTTCGGTTAAGCGGATTGATCGGTTTATGACTAAGGCTTATAATCAGAAATGAGAATTCATGAATAATACTAGAAAATAGAGGATCATTTTGTCTCAATTTACATAATTTCACATAGTTAAATTAAAATACAAATTTTGGTCTAATAAAATGCATAAAGTTGAACCGAAGTCGTGGAATACCGAATTGATATGACTTGTAGTTGGTATTGATAAGGTAAGCAACTAGACAACCTAGCAAGTATAAACTAAAAAATTAATATATTTATGTAAAACTAATATTTTGTATATATATAATATTAAATATTTATATTATATATATACACATGCGGTTCGGTTTTATAACGGGTTGGTTTAATATAAAACCGAAACCAACCCACAAACCACGGTTTTTTAAATTAGTCGAACCGAAACCGTAAACCTCATTTCGGTTTCGGTTTGGATCGGATTAATATCGGATTGGTTTATGCGGATTTTGCGGTTTAAACCAGACCGTGATCACCCCTAGACTTGAACTAGCACACAACTCACAGTTTTATCAAATGTCCAGACTTTAGTAAACATTTTGCTCTAAACATCAAGCTTGACAGTTGACATAACACAACTAGGCACTGTCGAGCCTTTTGTCGACTGCAGATTATTAATTTTGCCACAAAACTTCGAATTATCATCCGTAATTAGTAGTTTTGCTCGTCAGCTTTCATTACGTGTTTTTTATTTCACCATGCCCCCCATAAGAACAAAGCTCCGCTGTAGCCACCCTTCCGATTGTGCAAGCACCTGGACACGTTATCTGACCTTTACTCCCTCCGTCCCATTTTATATAATCTTATTAGATAGATATAAAGAAGTACTTGCACATAATATTTTTTTTGTAATTTATTATTAAAATTTAAATTTTTATATAGAATAAAAATTATGAAAAAATATTATATAAAAATACATCTATCGAACACATTGAAGTACGTATAAACAGTGAACAAGTCACCTAAAGTGGGACGGAGGTAGTATCTGACCAGCCTCTCCTCGCCACCTATCCAAGAACACTAGAACGCCGGATGGCACAACGTAAAGGAGAAACCTGAAGCTATATACCTAATAAGATATCACGTGTCCTGAGATGCAATATATTTGAGACATCTAAAATCATGGAGGAATACAATATTTTATCCGCTTGCTCCATGATTTGACTTCAGAGTGCGGCAACTTTTACCATGCTTTCAAGTTTTGACATAAATCATATTCACTTAAAAAAATTACGACAAATTTAGAAAAATTTAAATATACATTTCATAAACTACGGAACCAGTAAATTAGGGCTGTAATTCGAGTCGAGCCGGGCGAGTTTCGAGCCGAGCCTAATTCGAGCCAAGTTTATTCGAGCCGAGCCGAGCCGGCTCGGTTAACTAATCGAGCCTAAATCTGCCCGAACTCGACTCGGTTAATTTCACGAGACGAGTCGAGTCGAGCCGGCTCGTTTAGCTAAACGAGCCGGTTTTAACGAGTCGAGCGAGCCAGCTCGTATAATTTTACACTTAATCGAGCCCAAACCTCTACCCGAACTCGGCTCGTTTAAATTCACGAGTCGAGTCGAGCCGGCTCGTTTAATTAAACGAGCCGAAATCTTTACCCGAACTCGACTCGTTTAACGAGTCGAGTCGAGCCGAGCCCACTTAAACGAGTTCGAGCCGGGCGAGCTCGCGAGCCGTCCGACTCGAATTACAGCTCTACAGTAAATAACTTAAGTTTTTACAGTTAATGTAAAAAGGTTCACTGACTAAATCCGGTAATGACAAATGGAAAGACGTTACTGCTAGTCGTAGGGATCAGCCCAACCTACAAGTGAACACAGCCCAATAGATAGCCCACTCTTGTTTGGTGATGGGCCTAATCAAGACTCATATCCATGGCTTGCAAAGAATCCTGCTCTACAAAAAAGCATAAACAGTTCCAGGTTCTTAATTCATTTGGCAAAGTTTCGTAGTAAGATAAAATGCAACCAAAAGGTGGATCAGAAATGAAGAGGAGCATGAGCTGATACAGTCTCATTCCCTTCACATTACATTATGAAATGCCGATTTGCATATATTATCTGTGTTTCCCCTCGGCCTGGAATATCCGTTATCACTGATTAAAGAAAGAGCATGCTGTTATATACTGGTACTTAATATTACTAGGCTAATACATGAACTGTATCATACCCTGGACTGAGTGGAGTTGAGACCTCCATATACAATCCAAGAAGACACGTTAGGCTAGGCAAGTCGGCAAATTATAATCAAGCCCTACTGGCTCGACTCACAACCACAATCAAGAAGACCACAATGGAAAGCATGAAAGAAGCCTTTAGTTTCTCCTCGAATGAGTCCACAACTTGTTCCGTTTCATTCGCACTTTTAGATGGCAGAACCAAGCCATTCATCATATTTGTTATTTTGTCGACCAAGTCCACAAATTTTGCCTTCATGTTGACAAATATCCAACTCAATATGTCTACTGATGTCCCCGAGTCATGAGAATCATCACTGGATATGGAGCTCAGAGAGGCATTGCTTTCAGCTGCATTTAATAACGCATAACTAGTCAGCAGTACGAATATTACAGTTCAGAAAAAAGACAAGTATCTGAAACACTCATTAAGTATATTAAATTCTAACGCTTACACGTTCACTTTAAGCCAAAAAATGTAACCTGATTAAATTTTGTCTAATATTTCAGGATGTTTGCTAATTACAGTTCAATATCTATCTTATAGGGGACGCAGACACTCAATACATATATACAGAACATGACATTCGGTAAAGCGACCTGGACTAATTTAAAGACAATTTAATAAATAGATGAAATACTTGCACAAACCTTGAGCAATTGATTGTTTGATTTCCCGCACAACCTCATTGTTCAAAACAGCATCCCATACAGCTTTGTCAGAAGACAGTGAAATTACCATTTTCTACACAAAATGCAGTGGAGAACATTAAAGTACTTCACGTTACATTGATCTATAGGAAATCAAATTGTAACGTCAGAACAGGAAAACGTATACTAAATCTCATCAATTTACATATATCATAAGTGGCCCTCCATTCTCCTGTTTTGTTAATTAAGGATGTCTCAGAAAAAGTGGCAAGTGGAAAGTAGGCAAAGTATAATACACCATGCAACACTAGCTTAACTAAATAAAAGTAAAAATGCTAGAGTGGTGATGGTAGTTCATGGCTGTAACTTGTAAGAAGTGCAACACAACAAATTTAAAAGCTTTCATTACTATCAGCGGATTGACATTTAAAAGCGATACTCATATATCATCAGAGGCATTTACTGGTTTAAAAGAAAGATATAACTTAACTGTTTAAATAAGTACACATAGCTATACACATTTACCAATTACATGTAATACAATGTCCGAAGCGCCAGCAAGTTGGATACTTGGATTATTTAATCTTTAAATTTGCATTTGGACATAGATTTCCTTGGCAATTCTGATCAAATATTATGATAGAAAACAAATTTCTGCTGTAAAGGGGAGATAATCTGTCAATGCTCAGCATAAACAGCAGCCTTACCTGAACATGTGGTTCTGTCCGAAGTAAATGAAAAGCATCATACAATCCATCTGAACCAAAATTCTTTAAAAGACTTGCATTACAGAGTGGCAGTGAGGGTTCCATCCAATCTACCTCCGACCCATATGAAGGAACTCTGCGCAGAAAACTGGTCGGACTAGTTACTTGGTCCACTAACTTTTTATCCAAGTCATTAACAGCATCACCCGTTAGAACCTGTTGGAACAACACTGGGTCAAGGACCCTAGTTGGAACCAAATATTAGTAAAGTCTGGGCAGATGCCAAGAGAGAAGAAACTGCATTTAGCTCAGAAGCACAGCATTGGTGAATTCTTATCTATGCCAATAAAGTAAATGTAACAACTATTTACTTGCTTCAGAACTCTAGTTGGAAATTAAGGGGATCAACACATATCTCTGCCAATCAAAGCAACATCGCAAAAGCCAGGTCAAGTTAATACAAGTAGCTATCCTAGCAATTCTCTTCACATGCAATTACACATACATTGTCATTGATGCTAATTAAAATACATTATACAAAGTTAACAATAACCAAATCAAACCAAGTGTATCCGCTGCATCATTCCTAAGGCTAAGTAAATAAAATGTACACAAACTACCCTCCCAAGAGTAGAGAGTTTTTCTCTGAGAATCTATCCATATACAATAATTTACAAACACAATTTTTGGCATAAACAAACTATCTGCTCATTGGTTTTTGGTATTTAAAATTAAGTATCTTCACATGTGCAACTAATATCTATGATCATCAATATTCTGGTACAAAGACACACAAGCAGTCAATAATGAATTGATGAAAGAGTAATTCGTAAAGCACCCCGAATGTCAAGTTATTTATTTTTTGCTAAATAACATCAAATATCGTATATATGCCTCCATTAGTAAAATGGGAATATCAATCTGTATCAGTTGTCACTTTCCTAGTACCATAGAAAATCCTCAAAATATAGAACACTTTCAAATTAAAGAATAATGAGAAAGTAACGGTTTGTATATATTATCTGTCTGAACGTATATGGAATCTAACAAGACAATTACTTAGTTCTAGTTTAATAGATACAAATTAGCCACTTGTCTGCCGAACAGAATTTGGGGCACGTAGCCCTACTCTAAAATTAAAGTTTTTGACATGATAAACTAGCTATTCCCCAGTGAATCAAGAGATAAGCATAAGAAAAAAATTTAACTTTTTTTAATCAAAGATTATAACCTTTTTTGAAATAATAAAATAAGATTCTTACTGCTGGAGAGAAGAGACTGCATGTTGCACTTCTTCAACAGAAGGAACAGACCCAAACACAAGATTCTCATCACAACACAAACCCACATCCTTCTCCTCAACTACATCACAGCTATCAACATACTCCCACTCATCAGCCTCAGAAGAATCAGAAGCATAAGCCCACGTGGACATTGGAGCATGAAATGGATTGCAAAAAGGAGATGAAGCAGTAGCATTAGAGTTGGACACAGAGAGTGTGTTTAAGCCCTTGGGTTTGAAAATATTGGACGAGGGTCTAGGAGGAGTGGTGTTACCGGTTGGTGAAGTAGGGCGAGAAAGAGAGTCTTGGGTTGCACCACCACCACAACCACCGGCTCGCACGGTTCTGTGGATGGACCTCATCATCGCACCGCCTTTGTTTCCGGCGCCGTCGCCGCTACCAAATGACCGCCTCAACATCTTCCTTATCCAAATTTGGTTTATTTATCCGAACACGGAGACCCGAGATTATCTAGTTTGGACCTATGTTCTTTTTTGTTTTTCGAGACTTGGTTGATGATGTATAGTACTTTGTATTTTATCTTTAGGTACAATATTTTACTATTATAATCGTCTTACGTGTACTTGCAACATATCTTACATGGAGTTTTGCATTGTACATTTCATTGCCGGCACGATTTTATTTTTCTTAAGTTAATTTAGCGTATCGACTTTGAAGTAATTTCTGAGAAATGATTGAGATTGACCCATCTTGAGCATCTACTGCAAGTTCACACAAGATTTCAAAATATCCTTTTCAATCGCTTATTTACGTATACAATACAGTGTTCTAAAAATCCCCGATTTAACCGATAAATTCCCGATTAATCCCCTGCAAGTCGGTCACTGGTCCGATTTTTGAAATCCGATTAATACTTATATATATTTCATAATCGAAGTATATGTGATAAATTACTAAAATTAAAATACTATATTACTTTAAATATGAATAATTATATAGTTTATAAATATAGTTTATATATTAGTTACTAAATAACTAATATAATAATAACTAAATATTAAATAATATTTTAATATTAAAATAAACCCGATTTTAACTCCAATTAATCCTTCCGAGTAATCCCCGATTTCCGACTAATCCTAGAATCGGTAGCTCAACCGATTAGGTCTGATTCCCGATTTCTGTAACACTGATACAGTAGTGATATGTTTTTTTTCGAGAAAACAGTAGTAATATGTTACTTCTTGATGAACATATGTTGGGGAAAATCAGATAGGATTGAATAATTTAAATTTATATTTTACATTAATAATGTCATTAATTTATATTTTTTTACTAATATATATAACTTATATAAATAATTAATTTTTTTGCCCGTTTTAATTACAAGGAACTATCTCATATTAACGAGAGATTTTAAATCTCAGAGTTATGATAATCGGATAAATCCGGACTCAACTAATAAGGAAAAGAATACTTTATGTCCGGATAATTAACACTTTTAAGTAATATGATATTGTATATTATAAAAAATTAGAGATATATTGATAATATAATGTTGTGTTGCACGAAAATAAGGGACCAAAATGATAATAACATATATATTATATCATGTATAATAAAATTGGATCCCGTCATTAATAAATTAAATCATTTTTATCAAAAAATAACAAATCAAATCATTTTAAATTCATATCTGAGTATTATCGGACCTGGACATCACAGTATGGCCAATTAATTATCTGATTGGACTGGGTCTGGACCGTCTTTCTGATAGAGAGCCGACCTAAAACCCTAGGTTACTTTCAATTTCCCATGTTCTTATTAGCCCACTAGAAAGAAAAATCCTGGGCCTGGTCCCATATGAAAATCCCCTCTTAATGTCGACATGGTTTAATAATGTGGACTCACAAACCCAAAAGTCCCCACTTATTCTCTTCATCGCCCACAAAATATATCTGAAACATATTGGGCCAAGCCCAGCCCTTATCTCACCGCTTATAACTCGGAAGCTAAAACCCTAATTAGGTCTCCTTTCTCATATATTGATTGACACCATATTTCAGCCGTAACCAAACAGCCGAGGGAGGGACAAAGCTTTCCAGTTCAACAATGGGTACGCATTTTATGTTTTTCTTTCTAATTTAATCTTATTCAAATCCTTACACACATATAAATTGATGTTCATGTTTAAACTGTGGTAGTACTTTGTTAGATGCATTTAGTTTAAGATTGTTATAACTGATGTAATATACCTCTGCTTAATTTTATTACATAGACTTATGTATTGATTTGTAATAAAAATGAGTAGGAGCTTATACTTATGTTTCTGAGCTATGGAGGAAGAAGCAGTCAGATGTGATGAGGTTTGTGCAGAGGGTTAGGTGCTGGGAGTATCGTCAGCATCCTTCCATTGTGCGTGTCACTCACCCAACTCGTCCCGATAAGGCCCGTCGTCTCGGCTACAAGGCCAAGCAGGTATATCCATTTGTTAAACATTTTAACTTATGGTGTTAGCTTGTTTAATAGCTGATTTGCATTGTGTTGTTACTTCTGCATTTGTGATTAATTGTTCAACTGATTTTTGTTAGGTTGTGATATTGCTTTTAGGACTAGTTATCGGTTTTGTCAAATTTGTGTTGGTATATTGTGTGAGGAAATGAATATATAATAAAACATTTGTTTTTTAATCCGTAAAGATTCAGTTTCTTAAGTTGTCTGTTCTTTGAATTTTGTTGATGTAATATTGAGTAATACAGACAAGGGGGTGGAACATGGATTATAGTTTTGAGGGCATATACATAATGGCTTTTCAGTTCCCCTAAAGTATAATTCAAGCACTGCCACTTCCCCTGTATACTTGTTGATTTTCAGTAGTAAAAAGAAAGAAAACTGGCCTTTTGTTCATTACCCTTCTGATAAAATAATACATCAAAGCTCTTTGATTTGTCTGTAATCAAGTATTTACTTAGTAAAAAAGGCAATTTTGATTGGATTCAATAATGTGATACGTAGATTATAGCATTAACATGTTAAATTAAATTTGGTCACAAGTACGGGCTTCAATGTTGAGTTTGGATGATCTGGTTTTTTTGTTATGTCTAATTCACACTCCAAGCTATAAGCCAAAGAATTATTGAATTAGATGATATGAAGAACACAATGAAAAGTAAAATTGATCGAGTAGAGGCTTTAGACTTTAATGTATGAACATCAATATTAACTCTTTCTAAAGTTTAGACCTAAATGTTCAAATATTTTCAGAAAATAAATCCTTTTGATGGGCTGTGCTGGCCAGGGACATATATGTATATAATTATATGGTTATCAGCTAGTTGCTTACGCATGATATTTGTAGACATAAATATTGTTGGTATATATACTGCGCAGTCTGTTGTTTTTCCCTGGTTAATATCAAACAAGATTTATTGCGTCTTCTACATAATATTTTTGCCTCTTGACAAGTATGTTCTGCACTTTGGCTCAAGAATTACTCATTTGGAAGAATTTTGCATATTAGTTTGTTTAATGTACATATCTATGCCTAACATATAGCTTAAGAGTGTGTAAGTGATCATTTTGTTGTGTACCTGCTCTCTGCTTATTGATATAACACTTTACAAACTGAAAGTTGTTCTTGATTGTGGGATGATATTGCTGGTGTAATTCCAATTGTCCGTTCCCTTGATTTTCTAGTACAACTTTCTCCTTCAGTAGTTGTGGACAAGTTAGAACATTGGTAGTCACCAACATTATTAAAGTTGAATGTAGAAGTATCTTTTTCAAGATACGTAAAGTGCATTATATTTATAATATGCCAGCCTTTTGATGATAAATTAAATATCATAAACAATAGCTGCAACGGCCTTTTACGTTTATATTTTATGATATATCTCACTTGGTGGATTCTGTTGAGCAACGCCGATGGATGAAGTTTGCTGAAGCAACTCACTGTGTAATGATGAAATTAAATACTATCTAATGCAAATAAAATCTTTTAGTTGTCATCCTTAACTAAACAAATCATTTCTTCGACAAGTCACGGGGCTAAGTAAAAATTCTGTGTAGATAACTGCAGAGTCATTTTAATGGGGTGGGTGTTGTGTTCTCTACAGATTCTTGTGGTTTCTAAGATTGCTGATAATATTCCAATGCAGGGCTATGTGGTATACCGTGTGCGTGTAAAACGTGGTGGACGTAAGAGACCTGTTTCCAAGGGTATCGTATATGGAAAGCCCACAAACCAGGGTGTTACTCAGCTGAAATTTCAACGTAGCAAACGATCAGTTGCTGAGGAACGTGCGGGTCGCAAACTTGCTGGTCTGAAGGTTCTCAATTCCTACTGGGTCAATGAGGTATGCACAATGCAACACGATCAGTATCATGTCTAAGAATTGTTTACTTGTATGTGCGCCCTTCACAAGGCGTCTTTATGTAATAATTCTATTTGTGAATTACAGTACAATGTCATTATTTCAAAACATGTTGATCAAAGCCCATTAATGATATTACTGACATTTATAATTCAGGATTCAACCTACAAGTACTTTGAGGTAATTTTGGTTGATGCTGCCCACACTACTATCCGCAATGACCCACGGATCAACTGGATCTGTAACCCTGTGCACAAGCACAGAGAACTACGTGGACTCACCTCTGCTGGAAAGAAATACAGAGGTCTTCGTGGAAAGGGTCACCGTAATCACAAAGCACGACCTTCAAGAAGGGCTACCTGGAAGAGAAACAACACATTGTCCCTTCGACGTTACCGTTAATCATCATAGAGTGTTATATGTCACAGATAATACTCATATAGAGTATTCTCTGTCACTAAGATCATCATCCTTTTGGATTTCTAGTGTACTGTTTCTATTTTCTGCTAGGACTTACCTTGAAGCATTTTTAACATTCTGAGTGCAAGATACTAAGTTTTGTGTTTGTTTAATATTATATTTTGCATTAGACTTGTCAATCTTCTTCACCTTGCAGCCCAGGCACCCCTTTCTTAAGTTCATATACAACTGAGCTTCAAAGGTTTATAAAATTCAGAACCCTGACCACCCACCATAAGGCTAGTAAACTTTATTTCTGCCTTGTAATAGCATTATATAAGTTGCTATTTATAGATTGTATTGGGTATCTAATTGTCTATTGGTCTGTCTAGCAGATAGGATCTTATCGCAGTTTTTTTCCTTGTTGGGTTCAATAATTATGAAAGGTACTGAGAACAGATGGGATCAGTTTTTCCTGTCATATTACCTGACTTGTTTATTGAATAAGAAGATTTTTCTACCTATACTAAGATTAAAAATTAACGTTCTCCAGGCGTAAAAAGAAATGCTTGCACACATTGGTTTGTCAATGCATATTTGAAAAAAAAGCAATTTTCAGATTAACTAGTTTACTTGTAGCTGTAACTTTGCAAGATATCTGCAGTGTTAGTTACTCCTACATTAATTTTCTGTTGATATTACTCCTGGATGGTTCCTCAAAGTTTGATGTTTCACCTTGTGACATTACTGCCTCTTTAACAAAATAGCCTACAGTTTTTTAGTGATATCAAGCTAAACAATGTATTGTGGGTTTTTTTACTTACAAAAAAAAAAAAAAAAATGTATCGTGGGTTTTCCCGGATCGGCTTGCTTGATGTCATACTATAAAGAGGATCTGGTGATGGGAATAATCTGTTGTACTCGGATCAACAACACACACGGCATATTCCGTAATAAACAAAGATGGCCTTTTTCCGTTTCCGCAAACTCTTGTTACCTTCTTTTCTAGTATTCCATCAGGGTAGCTTCTTTGGCAAATAATTAAATATGGGTATGGGTTCAAGACATACGAATATCAGAACATACTATTACAAGTTTTTTCGTCATATGATTTAATCCTAGATTTTAAATGTATATGCGGGAATTATAGTTTAATCTAGCGAAAAATTGATTCATATTATAATTTCTCTTGACTAGGTTTTTTTTCGTGCCGGATGTATGCTAACAATATTCGACAGTTAGGGTAAATATCTTGTCATGCTCCTCCGTATCAGCATACGCAATATGTCATACTCCAGCGAGCATCTGGTGGTGGTAGCAATCTATTGTACATTGTAATTTGCAAGTTGTACAACAATTAGCATTGGACAAACTTGTCCTTTTTCAATTTTATTCTACTTTTCATGTTCAAAACTCTTGGTGATGTAACCTTCTTTCTAATATCCCATCAAGGTAAACTTTCTTAGTGAATTGCTGTAGCGATTAATAAAAAGCAAAAGAAGCGAGGCTGAACTGAGGTAGTCATGAACCATGCAAACATGATGATAAAAGAGACTCCACGGGTCTATTATGTGTTGTCTTCCAATGTTTCTAAGAGTGACTGACTAGTAATTATAAGTTTCAAAGTTAACTTTCCTAATTCATAGAGAAAAAGTGGGAAAAAAGAATAGAAGTATGAAACTTATAATTAAGATGTGGACAAAGCCGAGTGTACGGTGAAAAGGAAACCAAAAAAGGGTATCCAACCATAAAAAGTTAATCCATGATATAGCAATATAGCATCATCACAGGTTGATTTTTGCATAAGAATCTCCTGCATTGCTTGTGTTAATTTCAAACCTATAAATCAATAAGTGCTTGCATCCAGGGTTTAATCACCACTAGTCCACTACTGCAGATTGAATGATTGAAGAATTGAAGCTGTTGAGTTGTTTTGATTACAAAGCAAAGCAAGTATGCACATTATGTTCCACTAAGAACTGGCATCCTCAATGTCCATCAAGTGAGATTCAACACTGCAGGGTTTCCTGCTCTTATTAGTCTAGTATGCTCCCCTTAAAAACGGTGTACAGTGTTAGAATACGATTCTGGTAAATCTTTCTCTTAATATCTTAAAATTTCGGAAAACTTGATCACTTAACATAGTTTCCTCAGCGGAACAAAATGGAGCCAAAAGTGAAAACAAGAATTTCCCACACTACTGGCAATATCACAGTGTTATAGAAGTTTGACAATAGAGACAACCAGTTAACAGAAGTAATTGATAGACTTCTTGAACTAATATATTCTACTTTTTACATAAAATATCAATTAACAATAGCAAAATTCTAATTGTCGTTGTCCTGCTCTAATCAACTTTAAGAGGTCCATATCATCCGGTTAACTAGTCAAATAACTCTGTCCTATACTTCTAATAAGAGTATTAGTTAAGGTGTGTTTTCCAGAGAGAGAGATAGAGAGAGAACTTGACTTAAAGCAAAACTTTATCAAGTGCCTAATAAAGATACTAGTCGGATGTGTATGAACCATTTTGTTGTATTCTAATTTTGTTTTCGGACCCAAACAATCCCACCGATCCGTAAACTTTCAAAGTGTGATAATTATCAAGATCTTGCTATTGGATTCCATGTAAATTTTCTCACCATATTGTCAAATATTTTTCATAACGTTATGTTATTTATATATACGCACTTTCTTCTGGTCTCATCACAGTAAAGATTTAACTTAAAGCAGTTCTATCCATAACTCTAAATTGATAATTTACTTATTTTTTTTCAAAAGCTCGATTTCAAAACTCTACATTTCAATACAATTATTTATCACGTATTATACTCTATTTTTAAAGTGAACAAATATATCGATAATAGAGAGAAATAGTTTGAAATGTGTGTTGTTGAGTTTTTCTACCCACCAAAAATAATAATGATTTTGTTCTCCACTAGGAGAAAATGTTATAATCAAAAGTCCAATTTGAAGTCAAATGAAAGGAGTGCCCCATTTGTTTTTAACTGTGGAGGTGAGCCATGTGACAGCTTTTTGTCATTCTTTGGGCCGCTTAATTCTCTGCTTCTATCATTCTCTTCTGGGCCCATACCCCCTTTATCTTTATGTCCTATTTTCTTTTCCTTTATCTTTTTTCCTTGTTCGCGTTTCAGATTTTGTGCCCAGATTCTCAACAACCTGAACCTTGATAGCACCCTCTTGCTTTTTAAACATCAATTTTCGAATATTTTGGTGCGTGCTCTTACTACACCATATATTCACATATACAGGCAACTAGAGAAATATAACATGTGTATTTTATTTCTCAAAAAAAATATCAAGATGTCGAGAATTCGAATTTTATCAAATGTTACAAGAGTTGTCTTTCTTCTTATGCTTAAGCTAGCTATAGGTAAAGATTGTTATGACCAAGGCATGTGCATGGCTATGGTGATGTTAGGTGGTAAGGTGTATAGATAGGCCATGAATCATCAACTTAAACATGTTGATGGCCAAATATGTCTGAATATGTGACCTGAATCGACATTTGACTGTCGACTTGGGGAAGTGTGCATCTAAAACTAGCAACATAATAGAATAATTTGATTGGTTATACTGTGCATGATATAATCGTGAACAGTTACTCTGGCATTCTATGCATATTCATAACAGTTTGAATACGAGAATTCGAGATTCGAATCAAAGGGGATTTAAAAATCAAGTGTGTCTGCCCTATAAATCTATAATGTATATATAGCAAGGTTGTAAAAATCGGAAATCGGTCCAACTCGGTTTGGTTCTAGAAAAATGAGTACTCGGAACTCGGGAGAGTACTCGGAATGAGTTATCGGATAACTAATCGGGTATTTTTTTTAATTAATTTTTTCTCTCATATATAGTTATATACTGATTAATAATAAAACTGTTTAATAATATTAATATTTTAATAACACAATATAGTTCAAATAAAAGTTACTTGTTTTCGTCAAAAAAAAAAAAGTTACTTGTTGGATTATTTTTGACATAATAATCATTCACAAGTTTTGATGATAAAACACATATACTTTCTAATTAATGTCAATACTCTACAAAAACAAGACCAAAACATATATAAATTTACGTTTAGTCTCTTTTGAAATAATTTTCAAATAAAACAATAAAAAATTAATAAGTCAAACTCGGATTTGACCTCGAGTACTCGGAGTCGAACCGAGTTCTGACCGATTTTTTAAGAAATCGGTTTCGAACCCGATTACTCGGAACTCGGATCGGACGAGGGGTTAAAAACGAGTACTCGGAATGAGTACTCGGCTGACTCGGCGATTTTTAGAACACTGATATATAGTGGAGCATGAACGCATGCATGCGATTGTAGCGGGTGTTTAATGGACTCATGAGTCATGCGTGGTCGACTACAGAGAGGCGTGCGTACGTGAGGGCTTAACACTAGATTAAACGAAAAAAAAGCGTAGATGAATCATATTTATACTTCAAATGGGCTAGGCATAATCAGATGGGTTGCAGAAATTGGCCCCACTAAGTAGGCCGTGGACCCAGCCCACATTAGATGTGCCGTAAAAGAAGGTTCAGTAATTACAGAATGTTCTCTCTTTCCAGTTTATTCCATCATTTTCCTTTGTTGTTTGGTTACCATCTCTGCACCAACTTGTAGATTGTATCAACTTCAGCTCCAGAATGTTTTGGTACAAAATGGTTTTCTTCAAACATGAAATTCATATCAAGCTACTTCACTTTTTATGACTTGCCAAGTAAAAGAATCTTTAAAATTCCATATATAGCCCGAACCGTATCAGAACAATATTCTATTTTACTCCCTCTGTTTTGAAATATAAGTCAGTTTGACTTTTTTCACTAATTTCTAAGTTCTTTGATCGCATGTCAAAAATCATTGTTTTTGACATTTTTTTTTGAATACATATATATGATTGATATTTTTATTCAAAAAAGAAAATTCAAAAATAATGATTTTAAATCTGCGGTCAAAAGATTTAAAAATACGTGCAAAAAAAGTAAAACGACCTATGTTTCATAACGGAGGGAGTAACTCTCATCCCACCCCGACAACCTCATGAGTGTAATGAATCTTAAAAGGATAGCATTCGGTTCTTCAGATACATTCAATTCTTGATTAATTAATTATTCGTGATGAATTAATATTTGTTTCTAATATAATAATAACAGTATATATTTAATTAATTATTTTATTTAAAATATTTTATCAATTTTATCAAAAGTTTCCTATTTATGAAAATATCTCTGATAAATCAAAATATCTCCATTGAATCGTGAACTAACAAATCAATTAATTATTTTCGATTTTTGATTTCTATAATCATATCGACAACACATAAATTGTTTTTTTTACGTGGGGATTGCTTTAGCTCCGACTAACAACAAATATGTTCATCTTTTTGGCGATCTGTCATGCACATATATGTATTTACAGCTTTTGCTGCTTCTGATTGATTGATACTCCCTCCGTCCCACCCAATTCTTTACATTGGGTTTGGGCACGAAGGTTAAGACATATGTATAAAATAGTAGAAAAGAGAGAAGAGAGATAGTGGAGTAAAAGTAGCGTGAAAAAGAAGAAAAAATGGGAAAGTAATGGGACCCATTAACTATTTTAGGAAAGTTTTGTAATGTAAAAAAATGGATGGAACGATCAAATAAGGAAACTGTAAAGAATCTGATGGGACGACGTGAGTAGTATAGAGTACTAAGTTTAAGTATACTACTAAACGCAAAGTACATATATGTGACGATTCTAAAAGCCAGTTTGTTCTCGTTTCCAGCTGGAATATAACTTTGGCGGTTACACATACTTTATTAATTTTTAATACATATATTTTCTCTCATTCTCTCTTTCAAGTTTATACCTCCACACGCAACAAAGTTGTGCAGACTGCAGTATGGATCATTGGATATCTATACTATACTATAATAAGTCAACATGGATATAATTTGTAGTCCAAGGTTTTAGTTCTATTTTTTGGTTTGGTATTCTCCTTTTGGTACTACAAGTCTACAAATGTGGAGTCTTTAATTAAAATTCAATTCATTAATATTAAAATACTAATAAAATGATGTTAAAATTTAAATTATAAATAATAAATTACGAACTATATATCCGTCCGTGCTTCGCACGGGTTAAAGGCTAGTATATACAAAATACTCAACTGTTGTGCCGTACACAAGTTGTAACCGTAAATGGTACGGTAAATTATACTCCTATGGAGTATTTGAAATAATTCGCTCTCGAGCTGAAACTAACTAGGCAGCACGCGTTATTTAATTTCTTAGTTAATTTGTAGACAAACTTATTGATGCCTCTCCCTGGGTAGCTTGCAAGAAGTAGAAAAGCTTTTCAAACTTGATTTTCCAATTTTTTAGAATCTAACTTATAAATTTATAAATTGGAAATTGACTTATAAATTTTCTACACAAATTATTTAAATAAGATAAGATGTTTCAGAGATAATCTTGAAAACTTTGGGAAAAAAACCTTAGCCAAACATAGACTTATTATCAAGTATACTTTGAAGTCTTAACACAATATTAGTAGAAAGAAACAAAAACATATAATAATCATTCAGCTGATGATCTTAAAATTCTGTAACTGACAAAAAGAGAATCCACTGGTCCAACACTACAGTCCCATGTCTGGATTTCCCTTGGTCCTCTGATAATTTATCTAACAAAACAATAAATAATACACAGGGACAATTTGAAAATCTGAGGACTTTGAACTCTCTGGTACACCCTTACCCACATACAGACAGGTCGAATCATGGAATACATAGGTTGGAGGAGAACCGGCTGCCGATGTCAAGAAGAGTAAAAATAACATCAAGCAAACAACGGGAACCTCATTGCATACGTTTAGTATAAAAAAGGTCCTGATTGTCACAATTGTTAAGTGTCTCCTTGATATACGTTAGATTTCTAAAAACGAGTAACGTGGGTGTTTATGTACAACCTTCTCTGCTTTAATAATTCTGTAAGTTCTTTTGAGACGGGGGCAGTGGTCCATGTTCGTAAGTTAGCTATAGTCACAGACTCACTCTCACAATTAGGTTCCATCAAGGTGACAGAAGCACTGTAAAAGATGATAGTAATTCTCAAAAGAAGTAGGAGGGACCAATTTCTTTAATTAGTTGATAATATAAAAACAGGATTAAATAATAAAACTAATTAATAGTGGTAATTAATGATGACCAGAAATCACTTTCTTGGATCCTGAGATGGTGATAGCTAAATCCATCAACCACTACTGCAGAGCCAGAATGTTAATAAGCAAAGTTAAAGGAAACAAATGAATGATGAAAAAGTAGAAGTGAATAAAAAGAAATCATATAAGCATGGTATTTTGAGAGCAGACAAAGCAATATATACATACATAAATACAAACAAACAAACATACTCTTGATGAAAGAAATATAAAGTGCAGTTTTCATAATAATGTTGATAAAACAGAAAAAAGGGCTAGTTGAAGCTGAGGAAACTGTAGCAATATAATAGTAGTTTCTTTACTTGTAACCTCTTTTCTCTTTCAATTCATCTCCCTCTCTTTTTTCCCCCACACCATCACTCAAAACAAACAAAGAAAAGAAAACCAATCATGAGAAATACACCACCCCTCCTGCACCAAACTGCACTCCACAAAAGCATTTTTCTTCCTTAAATTTACTCTTCTAGCTTCTTCATAACACCAACACTAACACCACACACAATTCAAACATTTCAAAACCATGAAACAATTCCATTTCTTCTTCTTTCTTTTCTTTCTTGGAGGCATTTCAGCCGCGACAACTCTGCCTCTCCAACTCCTCTCCCTGCTCTCCCTCAAATCATCGCTTATCGACCCTTTGCATCATCTGAGTGATTGGGATTCTACTTCTAATCCTGTTTGGTGCAACTGGTCCGGGATCAAATGTGACAGACATAGTCGTATCGTGTCAATAGACCTCTCCAACCGCAACCTTTCAGGTACATTTCCTTCTAATATTCGCCAATTAGGCCACCTCCGTTTCTTGAATCTCAGCAGCAATGCTTTCCAAGGGCCTCTTCCGCGAGACATTTTTGAATTACCTTCTCTTATAAGCCTTGACATTAGTCGCAATGCTTTCAGTTCTGAATTCCCCTCTGCCATATCAAAACTCAAACACTTGTCCCTTCTAGACGCTTATAGCAACGATTTCAACGGTTCTTTACCTCAAGACATAACCCGCCTCCAGTTCCTCGAGCACCTCAACCTTGGTGGCAGCTACTTCTCTGGCGAGATTCCACCAAGTTACGGCAGTTTTCCTGCCCTCAAGTTCCTGCACCTCGCAGGAAACTCACTCACTGGCGCAATCCCGTCAGAATTAAGCCTTTTGAAGCAACTTGAGAGAATTGAAATCGGATACAATCGCTTCACTGGAGACCTTCCAGCACAATTTTCCCTGTTATCAAATCTCAACTACCTCGATATCTCATTTTCAAATCTTTCAGGTGTAATTCCACCAGCCTTTGGCAACCTGACGAAGCTCGAGTCTCTGTTACTCTTCAATAACCGCATTACAGGCAACATTCCTTCGAGTTTATCTCAATTAGCGTCACTAAAATTTCTTGATTTATCTTTTAATCAGCTTACTGGCATCATTCCTAGTGAACTGTCATTACTTAAGCAAGTAAACACATTGAATTTGATGACAAACAAGCTAACTGGAGAGATACCAGAGGGCATAGCTGATCTTCCTAATCTAGAATTTCTATCTTTATGGAACAATTCTCTCACTGGAGTCTTGCCTTGGAAGCTTGGCTCAAATGGAATGTTGCAAAAGGTAGACGTCTCGACAAATTTGCTATCCGGTCCCATACCTCCACATGTTTGTGATGGCAATAAACTCACGAAGCTCTTACTCTTTTCAAACAAATTCTCCGGTCAATTGCCTTTGTCTATAGTGAATTGCACATCTTTGGCAAGGTTTCGGGTTCAAGACAACAATCTCAATGGCTCATTACCATTAGGCTTTGGGCGTTCGCCTAATATAACGTTCATGGACGTCAGCAAAAATAATTTCAGCGGATCAATCCCCAAAGATCTTATCGATGCACCTCAGCTAGAGTACTTGAACATGTCCAACAATTTCTTTCACGACGAATTGCCAGATAATATCTGGAATTCTCACAGCTTGCAGATATTCTCAGCTAGTCACTCAAATTTGATTGGAAAAATACCTGACTTTATTGGATGTGAAAAACTCTACAGAATTGAATTAGAAGGAAATGCATTGACTGGCAGCATTCCTTGGGACATTAGTCACTGTCAGAAGCTCATTGTACTGAATTTGCGTCGAAATTCCCTGACAGGAATCATTCCCTGGGAGATTTCAACTCTTCCATCCATCACTGATGTTGATTTATCACATAATCTTCTGGCAGGGACGATTCCTTCCAATTTTGACAATTGTAGTACACTGGAAAGTTTCAACGTGTCTTATAATCAGCTCACGGGTCCAGTGCCATCATCAGGAAACATACTTTCAATTTTCCATCCTTCGTCGTTTATTGGCAATGAAGGCCTCTGTGGTGGCATACTTAAGAATCCCTGCCACACAACTGATCCTTCTCCGAGAGATGTAGAAGTGCAGCACAAGCAGCCGAGAAGGACTGCTGGAGCAATTGTGTGGATTATGGCCACAGCATTTGGCATTGCTCTGTTCATGTTAATCGCGGGAATAAGGTACTACCATGCCAGGTATCACCGCGGATTTGCATCAGGTGACAGGGAAATCGGGCCTTGGAAATTAACAGCTTTCCAGCGATTAAATTTCACCGCAGATGATGTTTTGGACTCGTTGTCTATGACAGATAAGATCCTGGGAATGGGGTCTACTGGGACAGTTTACAAAGCTGAAATGCCAGGTGGCGAGATCATAGCAGTGAAGAAGCTGTGGGGCAAGCATAAAGAGACAATCAGACGACGAAGAGGCGTTTTAGCTGAGGTGGAAGTGTTAGGAAACGTGAGGCACAGGAATATCGTGAGATTATTAGGATGTTGCAGTAACAGCGAGTGCACAATGCTGTTATATGAGTACATGCCTAATGGAAATCTAGACGATTTGTTACATAGTAACAATAAAGGCGATAATCTTGTAGCGGACTGGCTAACTCGCTACAAGATTGCAATGGGAGTAGCTCAAGGAATTTGCTATCTGCACCATGACTGTGATCCAGTAATTGTTCACCGCGACCTTAAGCCTAGTAACATTTTATTGGATGGTCAGATGGAAGCCAGAGTCGCGGATTTTGGAGTGGCTAAGCTGATCCAGTGCGACGAGTCTATGTCCGTGATTGCTGGTTCATATGGCTACATCGCGCCAGGTATGATCTTTTGTTTCGATCTGTGCTTTTGCTTTCTAGTTTCTATGTTCTTATATGGCACACAATTCAGCTCTTCAGTTTTCAAATTATGGGGCCGAAACAAATTAAGACTTATGATTAAAGTATTTGGGAAATAAGTAGAAGCGCTGAAACAAAAGCCAGCATTCCTAGCTTTTTTTATAAGTACTTCTTGACTTTTCACACAAACGGTATGAAATAAATGCTTCTAACTTATAAACTCAGAAAAGCCGTTGCCAAACAGCCCCTATATTTGCTCCTTTAATCCTTTTCCTTAAATGACATAAAACGTGATAATAGTCACGTTATTAGCCTCCCTAATGAACAACTTTTCAATCTAACTTTGTAGTCTATGACATCATGTCTTAACAAGTATGAATTCCGTGAACTATATGTTGAAATCAGCGTTGGTGCGTGGTTTGTAATAAAATGTTAAAAGATTTAATATAAGTGGAAAAATGGTATTGGACCGATTTGGTTTGAGTAGGGAATGGACCAACTCATCTTTTTCTTTTTTCCAGTTTCTAGCTATTATGGCTGAGTACTATTACGCGTGATGTGCCCTTTATTCTTTGCATTTGCCTTTTTATCATTTCTCGGGTCCCCTCTATGATCTTATCTCTGTTTTTCTCTAACAGACATTGAAGTTAGAATATTAATATATCTGTTCCAAAAGGAACTTTAACCGATTGACAATTTATTTCACTTGCAGAATATGCCTACACTTTACAAGTTGATGAGAAGAGTGACATCTACAGTTATGGGGTGGTTTTAATGGAGATTTTAAGTGGAAAAAGATCGGTGAATGCGGAATTTGGAGATGGGAACAGCATTGTGGATTGGATTAGAACAAAGATCAAAACAAAGGAGGGACTCAGAGATGTGCTTGATAAGAATGCAGGTGCATCTTGTGCACCTGTAAGAGAGGAGATGATGCTGGTGCTGAAGGTTGCCTTGCTTTGCACTAGTCGGAATCCTGCTGATCGTCCGCCAATGAGAGATGTGGTGTCGATGCTGTTAGAAGCCAAGCCGAAGAGGAAGTTGCCTGGAAATGGAGATTTTGGGGGTGTGAACAAATTACTGGCTGATTTTGATGGACAAAAGTCTGTCACTGAATGTTGATATATGTTTGATACATTTTGAATATCTTTTCATTGTCGTGGGCATTGGTATAGGATTTCACCGTTTTTCATTGTCATTTTCTCAATGTAATTTAGCTAGTATCTGTTAAAAACCAGCACTCCTATAAATACATATGTGCTTGTTGATATTACATTGGTTTCAACTGTCACCAACCCAACTTTCGAATATCATAAAAACTAAAAAACGAATCACGGCCTAGTGATAAAGGCTTATTCCTAGCACCGAATTGAGTCTGGATACATAGTAGGAATGGACTTTAGCTCTTCTCTACTGCTCTTTTAACTGGATGAGTTGGATCCTTAAGCTTTTCTCCTCTGCCTAGTTTTAACACAGAAATAGACATGGAAAAAGAACATGAATTTGGGTCCTGAAACAAACATATAAAACTGCCTGTTTGGAGGTGAAAAGTGAGATTAGAATGTACTAAGGGATTCACTGGAAGAATTTCTTACCTTTAGTGAAGCAATCAGTGATACACTGTTTTCTAGTTCCACTAAATATTCCTTTTGCTGCTTTACTATGATTAAAAGCTCTGTTAGCAGATAACATATTCTCTCAACCTGATGTGATGAGTCAAACCAGACACACAAGTCAGAAAACTGCTCATTTTTATGCAGTTCTTTTGTTCTACATATTCAGTATGTGCTTAGATTTCTCAAGATGAATCTAAAATACTGACCTGATAATCAAATTTCTTGAGTAATGTTTCTTCCACGTTTTCCATGACATCTGTGGCCTTGACCATGGCATCACTGACCAAGAAAACATCTCCCTACACAATTAGATATACAAGAAATTCAAGACCAGGTTCAATTGATACATAAACTACAAAATTATCATATATTGCTAACTGGAAACAATAATTTAGAAAATTCGTCTCTGACAAAAACGAAAATAGTTTATAATATATACCTTAACATCGTCAGCCAGAGGGACTCTAATTGATATTGCTGAAAGTTTTCGTATTACCCTGCCAACAGCTTCAGAATTTTTACCCTCCATTTTCGCCCATAATTTTAGCAAGTGATCCTGCGAGTGGATTATTTGATACACTTTGCTCACTTGCTTCATTTTCTGCATTTCAACTCGCTTTTCTAAGATGGAGTTCCTCATCTTAAGGATTTGTACAGATACATTGTAAAACTTTTTCTGTTACATAATGCAAAATAAAAACATCAGGTAAACACAAAAATCTCTATAGTCATGAGCAAGTGAGTGACATCATTTACTAAGTCATAACAATTATGTGATGGATGCTGATTTCTTACCTGGGCAATTAACTTGCGTGCATCAATTGCAGCTTGAGCACGCGCATTAACATACCTCCATTGCAAGAGATTATTATTTAAAACCAAAAAATGTTGACACTCCATTTTATGCAATGACGACTCTTTCTTCTTTTTAAAGTACTTCAACACACCATTCACTCCAGAAGTGGTTATTGAAGAGGCAGAAACTTTATGTGTCACCGGAAAGGCAGGGGAAGCTCGTGCTGAGGACAATGCCCATGCAGACGGAGAAGTAGTTGCTGAAGACGAATAAGTCTTTGTCACCGGAGAGAACTGCGAAGAACGAGCAGGAGACAAAGCCCATGCAGAAGGAGAAGTAGGCTTTAACCTTGCACTACTAGTCTTTGGCACACTCTTATCAGAATGCGTGTTTCTCTGTAAAAAGCGACCAAACGTGCCATCTTTATTCTTATCCTTGTCTTCTTTCAGTTTCTTCTTGTTTTTCGATGAATTTGTAGTACTTGCAGGTTCTGCATGGATCATCAAGTGATCCGGATACGCCTTTGTTCTTGATTTAGTAGTAGATGGAGAGCGGTGAACAGCTGGAACTACCGGCTTTTCGGGTAGTGATAAGGCCAGAGTATTGCCGCTTTTGCTTCGTGTTAGGCCGGGCGAGCGCCGTGCAGTTCCAGCATCACTTGGGGGCTCATAACGTCTAAGGGACTTGGTGTAAACCTCCATTTAGTCTGTCTGTTTAATTAATCAGAGGTGAAGTTGACGGGAGTTATATAACGTGCATGTAGGTGAACATTTGAGAAGTTGGAGAGCACGTAAGGCAAAACTATATTATACTACATTATTCGAATGACTAGCATGATCAACGTGCATGCATTTCATACGAGTAATTGAATGATTCGAGAGCGCTTCTTATCAACTGAACCTCAAACAAGTCAAATTTCCAACAAGATTAATTAAGGTTTTAGAATAAACGTGCATGTTTGATACTAGTATACATTATTAGGTTAGAGATGCTCTCTCCCTCAATTGTGTTGAGAAAAGATGACATGTCCAATTCCTATGTTTTAGGAAATGGTGTTAATTAGCCAGAGAAATGATCATGCAAAAATGACATGAGAACTGATACGGGATTCAAGCATTTTATCTACATATTTTAAATCGGATTTTCTATTAACAACCATATTTAGTTAGAAGACAGATTTCTATTAACTCCAATTTTATTAATAATGATGGTCACTGCATACACAAAAATCTCTCCAAATCAAATCTTTCATGTAAATAAAAGGTGATGGAAAGACCCATTTTAAATACAGAAATCTAGTAATCTGGTTTTTTGTGACCTCAGTGTCCAGTGTCGGGATAAGCCTAACTCAGTATCATATGACATATATCACTGCATCTTTGGCAACCATACTGATGGCTTCAAAGTTAAGCTGTCTAATTCAAAAATTCATTGCCAAATTCAATATCTTGCAATACAATGATTCAAAGATTCTGTTATCGGACCCCCACGGAGATGATTGCACATTGATGCAGAGAAGTAGTTTATACGGTTTAGCAAAAAAAAAAATAATCCCGTTATTGTTTAATTGACATCAGCTCAAATTCAAAACCGTATAAACTATTGCTCTGCACCAGACCTCCTTCAATTTTGTCCAAGAACCAATGCTTTATAATTCGTAGCTACAAAATATATATAAATGGGGTACATCTCCTACCCGGTGGAAGGTGTAAGACCCAGATATATGTTTTTGTTATCTACCATCTATGTAATCGAATTTCAGAGGCCTTGTGATTGACTTCGGTTACAACTAGGTTCCTCTGTTTCCAGTATTCGGCTTGCCCTCTGTTTGAAGGCCATCAAGATTTTCTCACACCAGGAAAAAATTGTGTGTATATATCGATGAAATTTATCATAATAATTTCGAGTTAAGACTTTTTTGACCTTGTCAGATCTTTGAGTCGTTATTATGTTAAAAATCAACTGATGAAAATAATTGTTTTTTGCTTAGTATTGGTTAATCAAGCTAGCTGCAACCTGCAAGTAGCTCAAACCGATGAAATCCTGATATGATGTTATTATAATGTCATTATGCTAATTATGTATTCACATATAACAAAATAAGTAACCGTTTAAAAGCAAACATTTATTAATCATTGCTTCTGGAAAAGAACAACTTTATGTAGCCTCTTATAATATGATTCAAAATATGAAAGTCCAAGTAGCCGTTGGAAAAGCTAAAGACAAAAATCTCAAAGGCAATTTTTTGTACTCTATAGATTACTTCAGTTGATTAAGTGAAGTAAGACTGGCCAAACAACAATAGAAACAGCAATAGCTCTTCTAGTTCTGAATCCTCTGAATCATGGTGGAAACAATAGAGATGTTATCTTCACCAATTAAACCAAAAGTTAGCCCATGTACTAAGAGCTGGTGGTTCAAGAACAACACTAAAACTCTTGATAATGTCATATTTTCTGTGCAAAATCTTGATCTCCCCAAACAACCCAACAAAGCCACTGCTCCACAGGAGAAATGTAAAGTTTTTGATCACCCGAAAGTTGTTTCGGACCGGACTTCTTTGCTTTCTGACGAGATTCTTCTTCAGATTCTTTCAAGATTGTCGCAATCCGAAAGAAATTCAGTTTCTCTTGTTTCGAAAAGGTGGCTGAATCTTCTTGGCAGCTTGGTTAGGTCAGTGAAGCTTCTTGATTGGGACTTTCTTTTATCAGGTCGTGTATTTACGAGGTTTCCAAATCTTACTCATGTTGATTTGGTTAATGCTTGTGTACTTTCACCTCAAAGTTCTTATATATTGTTGACTAACCAAGTTGTGTCATTTCAAATTGATTCCAATGTATACCAAATTAAACCAAATATACCATGTATTGATGACAAGTATTCTAGGATCGTGTGATATAAAGAAATGACTGATTCATGAAGCACAAAACATATCAGAGATTCAAGTTTTCACCAAAGAGTGATATTCATTATACTTGTCTGCATAACACACTGAATAACAAGCACCTTATAGATGAGTGCTTTACTACATGACAAAAGACAACAACGGTAAATGATCCTGACCATACATTACTAACAGATATAGTACTAGGCTGTTGGACAAAGTGCAGCAAATGTTCTAACAGAAATAGAAAGGGACAAAAGTAAATATGCCAAAATATTTGATTAATAAGTGTCCCTTCAATACGCCCCCTCAAGCTGGTGATGCTGAAGATTTGAAGGATCCCAGCTTGCTGACATGTTGGAGATGAGTCTTGACAGGAAGGATTTTTGTGAGTAAGTCGGCCACTTGCTCAGATGAAGGAGTGAATTCTGTTGTGATAGTGCCAGCTTTTAAGTGATCCCTGATGAAGTGGCAATCAATATCCACATGCTTTGTCTTTTCATGTTGAATTGGGTTTGCAGCAATGGCTATAGCAGCTCTGTTGTCACATTTGAGAGTAGTGGGAGGAATGTTTTTGAGTCCAAGATCTTTGAGGAGGGCTGTTAACCAGGTAACTTCACATGTGGTTAAGGCCATGGATCTATACTCGGCTTCAGCGGAAGACCTTGCCACAACACTCTGTTTCTTTGCTTTCCAGGAGATGGGAGAATCACCCAGAAATATGCAGTACCCTGATGTGGACCGCCGTGTGATTGGACAGCTAGCCCAATCGCTATCACAGAATGCTGTAAGCTTGGCTGCAGATTCTGATGCTAGGAGAATACCTTGAGAAAGAGTTCCACTCAAATATCGCAGAACTCGTTTTGCTGACTGAAGATGGACAGTTGTTGGCTGCTGCATGAATTGTGACAAGAGTTGCACTGAAAAACAGATGTCAGGCCTTGTTATTGTTAGGTAAATGAGTTTACCTATAAGTCTTTGATACACAGTAGGATCAGGAAGGGGATCCCCCTTTTCTGGGGTTAGTTTCAAATGAGTATCCAGTGGTAATTGAAGTGGCTTGCAGTTAATCATACCAAACTCAGACAATATATCAGAAGTATATTTCTTTTGACAAAGAAAAATACCATCACTGTTTCTATTAATCTCTATTCCAAGAAAATATCTAAGATCCCCCAAGTCCTTCATATGAAAGGTCTGTGACAGCTTGTTTTTAAGGCTGGTGATTGCAGACATGGAGTTGCCACACAGTAAGAGATCATCAACATACACCAGTATGAAAGTCAAGCAATCGCTGTCATGCAGAAAGAACAGACTATAGTCTGCTTTGGACTGAGTATATCCAATGGATAAAAGAAAAGTTGAGAGCTTAGCAAACCATAGCCTAGGGGACTGTTTAAGGCCGTAAAGAGACTTGTTTAATCTGCAAACAAGAGTACTGTTCTCATTGTCCAGAGTGTTATCAGATGTTTTACTGAGTCTGCAACCTATATGAGTGTACCTAGGTGGCAGCTTCATGTACACAATGTCTAACAAATCCCCATGCAGAAAGGCGTTCCTTACATCCATTTGACAAGTATGCCAGTTTTCCATAGCAGCGACTGCCAATAAAGTCCTTACAGTGGTTAATTTTGCTACAGGTGCAAATGTTTCTGAATAATCAATTCCATATAGTTGCCTATTTCCCAAAACAACAAGCCTGGCCTTGTGTTTTTCAATCGTTCCATCTGGGTGAAGTTTGGTTCTATAGACCCACTTGCACCCAATAGCTTTTTTTCCAGGGGGTAGTTCAACAATTGACCAAGTGTTGTTTAATTCTAATGCTTCTAACTCTTGATTCATAGCATCGACCCAGCTGTCACTTTGCACAGCAACCTTGAAAGATGTAGGGTCATTGGTTTGAGCAAGGCTTGTCATAAAGCATTGGAATTGAGGTTCAACCACTGTGTTGGCAAGGTTCGAGATATGTTGTGTTGGCTGAGAAGTGACATAATCTTGTAGCCACATAGGTGGAACATGTGCTCTTGTTGACTTTCTAACAGGTGGTTCATTGTTTGGAGTGTTTTGTGAGGTTGATGGAGTAAGAGAGCTATCAGTGTTTTGAGGTGAATTAGGTGTAGATCTTGGAGTATTCAGACTGCTGTTAGGTTCTATATCAGTGTCATCATCTTCAGGTATCCAATCATCACATGATGTTTGTTGAAAAGAAGGTAGAGAGGGTGGTATAGGCTGCATATATGATTTTGTAGAGTTGGTGTGAAATGGAAATATGTTTTCATGGAAAATAACATCTCTTGAGATGAATTGATTGTTTGTGAGAAGGTTTAATAATAAGTGTCCCTTCTTTAAAGGTGGATAACCAATAAAGGCACAAGGTACTCCACGATGAGCAAACTTATCAGTGGGAAAGGAGGGATTGGAAGCAAAAGCAAGGCAACCAAATATCTTCATGTGAGTATAGTCAGGTGGGTCTTTGTATAAGAGCTGATATGGAGTCAAGTTGTTAAGCACAGGGGTAGGAAGACGATTAATTATGTGAACTGCTGTCATCACACACGCCCCCCACAAATCTAAAGGAAAACCAGAGTGAAATCTTAAAGACCTTGCTATCTCGAGAATATGCCGATGTTTTCTCTCTACCCGGGCGTTTTGTTGTGGGGTTTTGACACAGGATTTTTGGTGAAGAATACCAAGTTCGGAGAAGAACTGGTGACAAAGTTTGTCATCAAATTCCAAGGCGTTGTCAGAACGAAGGAATTTGAAAACAGCAGTGAAGTGGGTTTGAGCATAGTTTACAAAAGTCTTAAGACTTTGTAAAGCATCAGATTTACGCTGGATAAGATAAACCCAAGTGTGTCTTGTATGATCATCGACTATTGTTAAAAAGAATCGACAATTATCCAAATAAGGAACTTTATATGGACCCCAAATGTCGATGTGAATTAACTCAAAAGGTTTTAAAGCATATGACTGGCTAATAGGAAAAGGGAGTTTAGTAAACTTTGACATAGGACAAGAAACACAGATCTGTGAATTATCTACACTAAAAGGCTTAACACATGGAATATGTTTCAATTTTCCTATAGAAGCATGCCCAAGTCTATGATGCCATAAAGAGAGGGGTGAGGAGTGTGTACCATGTGGAGCAGGTGTAGAAACACTGTTGCACTGTTCCAGAGGTGAGGCTGCATCAAGATAATAAATTCCATTTTTGGCACGTCCAACTCCTTTAAGCAGTTTAGAAGTTCTGTCTGTGATGGTACAGTGAGTAGAGAAAAACTGTACATCACAGTTGCTATCTGCAATAAGCCTCTGTACAGAAAGGAGGTTATGTTTGAATGAGGGAACACATAAGACTTTATCCAGAGTTAGGCCAGTAGAAAAGTTGACGGAGCCAGTATGAGAAATTTGTGCAGTGGCCCCAGTTGGAAGATTAATTTGTTGAGTCAAAGGAACCACTGTAGGTTGCAGCATAGAAGAAAGATGTGGTGTCATGTGGTTAGAAGCTCCAGAGTCAACAATCCAGAGACATGAGTTACCCTTGCTGGTTGTAAGTGACAGCATGCCAGAAAAATGGTAGTCAATCTCTTCATCAGTTTCAGTTTCTTGGACTGGAGGGTTTTGTAACTGAGGAACCAACTTGGCGAGCTGCTCAAGCTGTTGAGGAGTAAATAGTAAACCTTGAGACATGGAAGGTGGAGGCTGTGTGATAACATTAGCAGCAGTCATTCTGTTTTGGTTTGAGGGTTTTACTGAGGAAGGCCATTTTTTGGTGGTAGAGGTTTGATTTTGAAATCTTGGTTTAGAGAAGTGAGGAGAAGTGGAGTTGGAAGAGTGCCATTTTGGGTGGCCAATAACATTCCAGCATCTGTCTGCAGGGTGTCCTTTCTTGCCACAGACAGTGCATACAGGGATCTGTTTGTCGGTTTGGTTTCGTCCAAACATGGCCATGAGGTCCATTGAGGGAGTGCTGTTTAATACAGATCTCTGGGCTTCTTCTTGTTCAAGAACTGAACAAGCAGTTTCCACAGTAGGAAGCGGTACGACCATGAGTAACTGACTTCTTTGGTTTGAGAAAATGTCATTTAGACCATTCAAGAACTGAAACAGACGAGATTCCTCTCTCTGAATATTGATGGATGTTAACAACTTGACAACATCAGGTAAAGAGTTAGAAACAGCAGGCAGTGTATTCATGGCGTCTAACTCTTCCCAAACAGATTTCATGGACGTATAGTACTCAGTAACAGACATATTATTCTGTTTTAGAGCATACAGATCTTTACATAACTTGTATTTTCGAGAGCCATTTGTCAAGGCAAAACGTTTCTCAAGATTTATCCACATGTCTTGAGCACTAGACATGTACATGATAGATTGACGAATGGTAGGAGATACATTACCTGTGATCCAGGCTATGACCATGTTGTTTGCAGTTTCCCACAACTCTGCTTTTGTCTCGTCATCTGTTGGAAGAGGCACAGTACCATTGATAAAACCAAGTTTGCGCTTTGAAGATAGATTTATCTCCATTGAGCGTTTCCAGGCTCGATAGTCAGAGCTACCTTGAAGCTTATCCACTTGTATCGAAGTGGCATTATCAGAAGGGTGAAGGAAGAGTGGGTTTGACATGTCTGAGAGAGTTACTCTGCTTGAGGAAGCCATTTAGAGAAGAGTTTTTTTGAAGAAGAGATTTGATAGGAGAAAAGAAAGTAGATCTGGAGAAAAGATGTACAGAATAAGAAGATTGGTTTTGGTTCAAGAGCAACCTCGCTCTGATACCATGATGACAAGTATTCTAGGATCGTGTGATATAAAGAAATGACTGATTCATGAAGCACAAAACATATCAGAGATTCAAGTTTTCACCAAAGAGTGATATTCATTATACTTGTCTGCATAACACACTGAATAACAAGCACCTTATAGATGAGTGCTTTACTACATGACAAAAGACAACAACGGTAAATGATCCTGACCATACATTACTAACAGATATAGTACTAGGCTGTTGGACAAAGTGCAGCAAATGTTCTAACAGAAATAGAAAGGGACAAAAGTAAATATGCCAAAATATTTGATTAATAAGTGTCCCTTCAATATGTATATATCACTCGGAAGTGGGGTCTGAGGAGTGTAAGATGTGCGCAGACTTCATTATTGCTTCAACAAGCAGAGAGCATGTTTCTAGAAAGACTTCTGACTTGAAAAGGTATACTGACACCAATGTATCGACAACAAGTTTAGTTTCGGATAGAAGTGTTTTATCTGTACATGAGGTTGAGTTGGGGTTAAAGATATTAGCTAGCCGGTATCCAAATTTAGGCAAACTTGTAGTTGTTAATGCTTGTGAATTGGGGCTGTTGAGTGTTGCTGAGGGATGTCCTGTATTGCAAGAACTAGAATTGCATATGTGTAACGACCAGGTTCTGCGTGCCATAGCTGCTTTTCAGAATTTACAGACACTGAAATTGATTGGAAATGTTGTTGGTATTTATAATTCACTGGTCTCCGATTTGGGATTGACTATTTTAGCTCAAGGGTGCAAGTCATTACTAAAGCTTGAGCTAGTAGGTTGTGGGGGGAGCTACGAGGGGATGAAAGCTATTGGACAGTGTTGTCTAATGCTCGAAGAATTGACTTTGAGTGATCATAGATTTGAAGGTGCCTGGTTACCTGCTCTGGCTTACTACGACAGTTTAAAGACATTAAGAGTTCTTTCGTGTAAATGTATTGATCGTGGTCTTAGAGCGGATGAGGTATTGGATCTTTGTCCTGCACTTGAGAGATTACATTTGGAGAGGTGCCAATTAAGGGATAAGCAGAGTGTTGGAGCTTTGTTTCTTGTGTGTAGAACTGTAAAAGAGGTTGTCATTAAAAATTGTTGGGGTCTGGATGATGAGATTTTCAGCACAGCACATATATGCAGGTATAGTATCTGATTTTCTTACTCTGGCAAACTACATTACAGTTATTCTATATGTGATGCTTAAAGATAAAACAAAACAAACATACACTGTATATCCCACTCATACGTAGTTCCACTCGTAATGTTGCAAAGTCTCCTTCCACGAATATTTTCTAACATATCGTTACAGGAGGGTCAGTTGCTTGTCTCTAGAAGGTTGCTCAAGGCTAACTACAATAGGCTTGGAGGCTGTAATTCATTCATGGAAGGAGCTACAAAGCATCAATGTGATATCATGTAGCAAAGTGAAGGATAGTGAAGTAACGCCTATGCTTGCAACATTATTTTCTTCACTCAAGGATTTCAAGTGGAGGCCTGATTCCAAATCCCTTGTGTCTGCAAACCGTGTTTCAACAGGAATTGGTAAAAGAGGTAAAAGTTTTAGAAAGGCGCAAGACTGGAAGTTTCTATCTGGTGCTTAGATTTGGAGCTCCATGGCTGTAAAATATGATCCTTCATCTTATTATTGTAACATAGATATTCCCGAAACAAACTAAATGATAAAATGTTCCTGTATTTCTTTTACATCAGCAAATGTCTAAAAAACTTTAAATTCTGGCACATTGAAACATGTTCGACCAAAGTGTTCTTAAAATGATACTAGTGTATACCAAAGGTAAGATCGAGGCTTGTCCATAGAACAAATTGGTTGCTGTTGCGCCACTATAGTGTGAGCAGGAGAGCATGAGCACCCAAAAAGACAGAGGATCTGCCAATGTCACTCTGATTGTAACATGCATGCCGTGTACTGATTTAGTTTACTTCCTCTTCCCTGGACTTTCCTACCGGCATTTGAGGCCAAATGAAGATCTCAACTGGCTATATCACTATATGAAGAGAGGACACAAGGAAAGAATGGGATAGCAGGACTCAAAATAGATATATCAAAGGCAGGACTCAAAATAAATATATCTAAGACGTATGATAGGCTTGAATGGTGTTTTATTAAAAATGTGATGGGGGGATTTGGATTCGATGACAGGTAAATTGATAGAATAATGGGGTACCTGGATTGTAACAATTGAAACCGACTCACAACTCTGTGTCAAAACAATAAAGGGAGCAAATTCTAATCTGCTTGAGCTTGGAAATGTGGTGCAGCACTGTAAGTCCATGATTAGTAGTAGAGAAGGAGGTGTGGTATATTTTGTTAGAAAGTGAGCAAACAACGCGGCACGTCAGATTATCTGATTTCCTTAGCTTAATAGCTTCTTGGATATATGTTTCTCCGTCATTTTTGTTGGAGACAATCTTGTATGATTATTTGGTTGATTAATGAAATTCAACTTTACTTTTAAAAGAAGTGTTAGTGATTTTTGTTCACTTGTCTATGAATAACGTAGCTCATTTGGTAGTAAAGAAAGCATAGCATGTAATATTATTTTGGAGAAGTATTAATGAATGCAAATTCTTATATTCAAAAGAAAATTACAGTTTAAATTATTAATAATAATAAATTTGAAGATATCAGACTCAAAATTCTCTAAGTTTATTATTGTAATATTCATAATCAAATGCGTTGCTCCGACAGATGAAATGTAAAAGAATATAAGTGGAAGTAAGTGTAATCGGAAATTATTAGATTCGCTTGCTTCCGAATCATAAAAATTAGACAGGCGATTACTTTCATTAATGTCTTCCCAGATCGGAAGAAAATCATTTAATTGATTTTTAGTTATAATTTTGCCATTAACTTAAATAATTATGTCTTATTTAATAAAGACATATTTGTCAATTTCAATATTGTTGTAATTACACTTCTTGATTTTCTTTTCATCCGGCTCAAAAAATTTTGGGATGAAATTTTATAAACTTACCGCCATGTCCACTTAGTTTTCATTCCTAAATAAATTCTTGTCAGCATCAAGGTGAGTTCATATATTAATATTTGATTTATCTTTTTCTACATTTTTCTATGTTTAAAATTCGGAAACAGAATGTAAGTGTTATGGGACAGTATCCGGGTCATCAATATGGGGAAATTAAAAATTTTAAATATATAATTAAAATTGTTGAAACAATAGAGTCTACCGATTTTAAAATTTAAAATATAAGACGAGTATTATGCGTTTTAATCCACTTTTACATCACTCAGAATATATTAAATTTAAATACAATTTTAATTTGCTACTAAAAATGCCGCTCCTACCGAATATTAACGCTTATCCTGAGATGTACAAATAATCGATCCTCTTTTCTGGTTAAAAACCCTAAAACCAACACCAGCTCCTAAGCATATACACACACTTCTCTCTGTCCCTCGATCTCTCTCGATCTTAAGAGTGATGGATGCTCAACGAGCTTTGCTGGATGAACTCATGGGTGCTGGTATTGCCCTTCTTTCATCTCCTCTACTCTCTCTCTCTCTCTCTCTCTCTCTCTCTCTCTCTCTCTCTCTCTCTCTCTCTCTCTCTCTCTCTCTCTCTCTCTCTCTCTCTCTCTCTCTCTCTCTCTGTTTTTGGTTTTTTCTTATCTTGTCTCTAGCCAATTAATATATCAATCTATCTGTTTTGGTTCGAACTGTATGCTGTATATTGAACTGTATTTTTGACTATTTTGATGTATGCGGAATTTCTTATTGTTTTAAGCTGTAATTTTGACATTTTTTGTGTTTCCAGTTGAGTTAGTCCGGTCTCATCAGGTATGAACGATTTATGTATGTTGTGGTGTAATATCCAGTAATTTTTAGAATAACATTAATAGATTAGTATTAATAAAAAGGGGATTAAAATTGGATTATAATTAGGATTTAAAATTGAACTAGGATGATGGACTTTTAGTGTTATTAAGAATTTATGGTTAGTGATTCTATTTACTCAAGTTTGGAACATATTAGTACTCTGTTTGCAGATTTTGGATTTGTAGGTAACCTCTCGTCTTAATTTAAGATGGGGGTGTTACAAAGTGGTATCAGAGCTTAGGTTCTTTCCTGTAGAAGACCTATTTAGGTTGACCTGTGAGAGTGGGTAGACCCGCATTAGGATGGGTATTCTGTTCAAATGTATTTTATTTGTTGTTTCGACTTTTATGGAAGGATAATCGGAATAGGAGTTTACTTGGAAATTAGAGATTCAATTCGTGTGAGATGTCCGCACTTATTCGATTCAGGTACGAGTTTTAGTTTCGTTAGATTCCGGGGACGGAATCCTTTTTAAGGGGGTATATATATAATATACGTAGTTTTAATTAATTAGTTATATGTCTTGATTTAAGTGGGTTTGGAGAGTAGATTTGAGAGAATTTGGGGACCAAATTCTTTTTAAGGAGGGTAGAATGTAATATCCAGTAATTTTTAGAATAACATTAATAGATTAGTATTAATAAAAAGGGGATTAAAATTGGATTATAATTAGGATTTAAAATTGAACTAGGATGATGGACTTTTAGTGTTATTAAGAATTTATGGTTAGTGATTCTATTTACTCAAGTTTGGAACATATTAGTACTCTGTTTGCAGATTTTGGATTTGTAGGTAACCTCTCGTCTTAATTTAAGATGGGGGTGTTACATGTGGTGTGGTCAGATTTATCTTCTTTTTACTTGGACATTTCAGATTTGATGTTGAACATAAATGAATTTAATTAGCATTGTTTAGAAGTCGAATCAAGTTTAGATTGGTAATTCGACTTCGGATTAAGGTATTCCTTAAATTATCCGGAATTTTGGCGCGGTTTTGATATGCCTATGTTTTGAAAAGAGAATAATTGGCATGTTTGTACTCTGACTATTTTGTCCTTGAATTTATATTTTGAAGTACCCTTTATGAATGTTGAATATTTAGGACATCTATTCCGTAGTTCCAAACCTTTTTTTAAAAAGAAATTATTAGAACAACCTTGTCCGTACATGTTGATGCATTTTGAATACTAATGTTGTGTTTGGTTGGTAAGAATGGAATGGAATGAGCAAACACAAAAGAAAATATAAGAGGTAAGAGGGAGTTTTGAAAATAAAATAAATAAGTGCAAAATTGTTATGATGGGATTTGAGAACAAATTGGATATAGGTGGGAATGGACCATTCCTTTTCAAAATGGGAATGTGAACTCTAGTATTGGATGTAAGGAATGAAATAGGGGAAGGAATGAAATTTTTGAACAATGGTTCATGATAGTTCAAATGTGCAAACATCCGTTTTGCTCAAGTAATAGCCTTGTTAGAATGTTATAGTGTTGGACTGCTCTAACATTTGTCGTTATTCCATTCTTCTTTTTATATTTTCTTGTTTCTCTGTTTCTTTTGACCAAAATAAGCCAATGGATTAGTTTAATTTATATTAAGTTTAGTTCTTATACTTTTGTTTTATGTTCTTTACCCAACGCTAATTCATCTTTAATCTTTCATTATTTTATCTTGTGCTTCTCTTATATTTAACTTTTCTATTGGACTAGCTCGCAATTTAACTGAAGAAGAGAGAAAGGGTTACAAGGAAACCACTTGGGATGACAAGGAAGTGTGTGGCTTTTATATGGTTCGCTTTTGTCCTCACGATCTGTTTGTGAACACAAGGAGCGATCTAGGTAGGTTATCTACTGATCTGTTATAACTTTAATTATTTTTTACTATATCATGTCATTGAGGGTCACATACTTATTAGAGCAAGTCCAGTGCTCAAGTTAAAATGGATAGAGCCATTGCTATAATTTGAGACCAAAAAAGTAGCTTATGGTCTTAAAAATACAATTAGTGCTCAATGCATAGATCTAAATAGGACTTATGACCAACTTTATTTAAATCTTACTAACTTTACACCAAACTCCTTTAAACGTAGTTGGTTGGATGATGTTGCAAGGATGACAATAGCTATCCTTAGTCCTAAGTATAGGATCAACTATCCATATATTCATTTATAGGACTAAGTATAGCTCTGCATTGGAGTGGTGGTTTACAAACTTAGTCCTATATTATAGCTATACAACCAATTATAGCTATGCATTGGACTTGCTCTTAGGACAACAGTTAGTAGATTTTTTTTTTTAAGTGTATTTTTCTAATTTTATATTGACCAATTCTATTATTTTTTTAAAATTGTATCCCTTTAACATCTGTCATTATTATTACTGCAGGACCATGCCCAAAAATTCATGACCCGAAATTGAAAGAGAGGTAATTGCCAATGGGATATTCATCATAGATCTGTTTTATGTGATGTCTTTGTTAGTTTTGCTACAAATGTTTTTGTAGTTTTCCTTGGCACTTGTCCGAAAAAGTTTACAGTAAAAGTAAGGAGTATGTTATTGTGCATGGAGCTTGGAACATCTTGTGTGATAGTTGGTTTAAGAATGTAATTATGATTTATGTTGTTACTAAAGTGTGTATTGAATTGAATTACCTATACTAAATAGTTGCTAGAAGGAACTGTATTGGCTAATATCGAAAGTTCCCCTTAGTAAAAGTACTGATTTGCGGAAGGAATTGTATCAGCTAATATCGAAAGTTTCCCGTTAGTAAATTACTGATTTCCACATGTGTAGGGTGGACCCTAAATATGAGTAACATGCGTGCTAATAAGAATCTGGGCTTCTGGCAGTTGCAGGTTTTTTCCTTGAGGTAACCAGTCTATAGTTTTTTTAATCAGATGCATACAACGACAACATATATAAGTTACCAGCCACAGCTAAAGGCTCTGTAGTAACCCCCACCTCGCAGGGCCAATAATGCTACCATGACAAGCTAGTTGCACACATGCCTATAAAAGACCTAAAACCACTTTCGTAGCGGATTAGGTCATAGAATATATTTGCAACAATAGTAGTGATTCCATCTTCTATAGAAAATCTGATAGAACAGGATCTATATTGAAGTGATGGATTGCTACCTCACTTTTCAATTTCTGCTTCATGTAATGTTTCTGCTTAGACTGTTTTACATGATATAGTATCTTTTTTCAGTCAATACTCAATGGCCTATCTGCTCGAACCCTTTCTTAATCATCACAATAATATCATTTATGGTGGAAAAACCAATTTGTAGGAAGTAACGAAACTCTAGCGTTGCAGTCGTAACAATCTCATAAGATCTCTATGTTGTGCGATTGATTAGCCTTTGCACAGTAGAAGTTGGATGTAAGCAACTTAAAAGACCTCCGAACCTTAAATAGGAAGTGCATGTTCGTCCACATAATAATATATACCTTTTGTTAACTTTTTCATATATCTTTTCAGCTCAATATTGTTGATCTGTTATGGGTGTTATTTTTGTACTTGATTGGTTATCCTTTGTATGAAATTTAGCTTCGCGATAACTTTTAGATTTTATTTAGTTGCCGCGGTTTTTTCTTCTATCTGAAAGCATATCGTGACGTCATTAGGTTATCCATGTTAAATGTGGATTTGATTTTATACTTCAAATTACTATTAGCGCATATTACCCTTTTATGATATAACAGAATATGTGGCTACCCAAAACACGAGGCAGTTGCTAAAATACGTATTCACATAATTTGCATTATTTTGGTATAAGTTTATAATGCGATATGCCGATATTACAATTATCGTATAAGCTTATAGTATATATGCAGCCATTTCCATCTATATTCAGGTGTAAGTGTGTGATAATTACAGAGGATATGAAGTACATTTTGGAATGTGGTGATTGGTAGTGTTGTAATGCCTTCTTACTTCAATGTCAGTTTATGAAATATTTAAGCTGCTTCTCCTAATTTGCAAAGCTTGGCCTAGCGGATTACCCCCTCAATTCTTTGTAAAAAAGGGTTCAAACCTCGGGGAGGATTGGTTGTGTGTATAAATCTATAATTGGCCTTTACCAGTAAAAATATTTGCTTTGAGTTTTCGTGAGATTTAATTGATTGGTGTTTTATATAGTTTTGAGGGTTCCCCGAGACATGATTCGTACGTGCCAAAGTTTGAAGCAGACCTGGCCCATTTCTGTGAGAAATTGGTGAGCTCTTTTTATACCAGTCATACAAATCACTTGTGTGTAATCTGTTATTAGTTTGTATTTCATGATTTCCTTATGTTTTAGGTAATGGACTTGGACAGAAGAGTAAGGCGTGGGAGAGAACGTCTTGATCAAGATGTTGAAGTTCCCGCTCCCCCTCCAGTTCCAGCAGAGAAATCTGAGCAGTTATCAGTGTTGGAGGAAAAGATAAAGAATCTTTTAGAACAAGTGGAGGCCCTTGGTGAAGCAGGCAAGGTAGATGAAGCTGAAGCACTAATGAGAAAGGTGAAAACGTGTTAACTGATAGACTAATGGTTCTGCTTCTAGTCTTATTGGAATGTAAAAACCTTAATCTGTGATTGCTCATGTTTTTTCACAGGTGGATGTGCTTAATGCAGAGAAGACGTTCTTGACGCAGCAGCCCCAGAATGACAAACTCTTAATGCTTGCTCAGGAAAAAAAGATGGCTCTATGTGAAACTTGTGGTTCTTTCTTAGTAGCAAATGATGTAATTGAGAGAACTCAATCTCACGTCACTGGCAAGCAGCATATCGGTTATGGCATGGTCCGTGATTTCCTAGCCGAGTTTAAGGTACTGTTCTGAATTTGCCTCTCACTTTTATCTCCTATTTCTTTATTTCTTTGTTTCTTTTGTTTAATTATTCTGTTTGTGGGAGTAATTGCCAAAAATCGAATAAGCAGGAAGCTAAGGAAAAAGCAAGAGAAGAGGAAAGGTTAGCAAGGGAGAAGGAAGCAGAAGAAAGAAGAAAGCAGAGGGAAAAGGAAGTTGAGAGTAGACGTAGAAGAAGTGGGTCAGATGACAGAGACAGAGACCGTGGTCGTGATAGAGACAGAGAGCGGGATAGGTATCGAGACCAAGATCGTGAAAGGTCTCGTGAGAGGAATGGTAGAGGAAGTCGTGAAGGGGGGAGAGGGTTAGATTGGAAGTACAACAGTACCAGGAATGGAAGTAGAGATAGATACCGAGAGCGTAACAGGAGCAGATCACGTTCCCCTAGCAGGCGTAGTCACAGAAGGTCACCTTGAAATCCCGTCCAATTATATTACTGAATACTGTTGCTTAATGTCTGAAAGTTGAAGTCAGAAGAGGTAGACATGTTTATGATTTGTTGTGTTTGATGAATTTGTGTGTTGGATTTTAAATTATACTTTTTATGGGCGGATTTTTTTTTGTTCTCACAGCTTTGTTGAGACTAATCTCCTATCATCAATTTATTACTAAAGGAGAAAGTGATGAGGTAGGTATAACATCATTGTTTTAACTCTGTCATGGTCTGTTTTTAGGCTGATTTTTCACACATATAACTAAGATTTTCCTGTTGGAGTTTTAACTTGGTTTTTGGGTTATTGGGATTTTAATTCAAATAGTTAAAAAGATGGACTTGGTTAGTGTGCAACTGTGCATGTGTAGACCAGCTGCTGAAAAGGATCACCATTTTCTCAACTGTGAGGTAAATCATATATCTCAAACTATTGGTGTAGGCCTGTGGACTGGCTTCCACTTGGCACTATCTAAATGTTCTTTTAAGCTTTTGGCTGTCCTTAAGAAAATTATGTATTTGACCCATAGTGAGCTGTATGAATTGTAATTACTTTAGCTAAATGACTTGAACCTTGGCTTAGAGATGATTACTAGTTATGGCCAGCAAGCTAAGAAAAATCGTGGGGGTATTGATAGATCAAACCCCCCCCCCCCCCCCCCCCCCCCCCCCCCCCCCACCAGGAAAGAATTACCAAAGTAATGCAGGCTACATTGAATTTTGTAATATACAGTTGCATATGCTCCCCTTAGATGTATATTTCATATAACAGCATTTTACAATTGCGCGAAATAGATTTAGAATAAAATTGCTCCAGAATTGGTATAACTGCGCAGAGATCAATGTGTGGCAAGGTAGTATGAATGTCTGTTTCAGATATTGTATACAGAAGATTGTTCCCATGATACAAACTGCAGGGAGCTGATGTCATCTGCCTAGCTTGAAAGTGCCACTCGTGATTGTGTTATGCCTGGAAATTCCTGCCCTTGGTGCAGAGGGTCAGATAAAAAAACAAAGTGATGTGTGCTGGACTATTTACTAAATGATAGAGACAAATGAAAGTATATATGTACATAACTTCTGGAGGATAGCATGTGTACATTGGCTTTCAACATTTTACCCCATATAATATATTTGGCATGATTTGTTTGAGATACAATAACGGGGTTAATATTTGTATAAATGATAATTTCTACTACTGTTTCTTCTCTGCTAAATTTATTACTCCGAATGTTACAGCAGTTTTTTGGGTCTCTTTGCCACTTGTTTAAAAGTGATATGTATCTTTATTCCCTGCTAAATTTGACCACTAGATTGATTTAGGCAAAATTTCCCACAGATGAACTATTTCCTGATCACAAGAACACGCTTCACATTCTGAATCTTCAAGCTTTCCCCACCTCGAAGACTTTGGATGTTCTGCGATCGTGCAACAAGTCGGCATTACTAGTCCCACCACCATAGTGTTATTCACCCACATTGATCCAAGTGTTCTTGAAAATCTTTCCCGAATTATGTCAATGTTTTCCTTCGTCTGTAATGTCTTCATGTCGACGATGATCTTCATCCCTTGTTCTTTAGTTTGATCTCCATGCAGTATCATGATAATTCCCAGCACATACATAGCTTCAAGATGTCCAGATTTTGCGGCTCTCACTAAACAGTCGATGCTTGAACTCATCTCCATCTTTTCGAAATATCCTACCTAAAATATTTAAACATATAAATATGAACAGAGAAGTAAGCAAAGAAAAATTTGGGAACAGAATTTGGGTTACGTAGCAATACTCATTTCAAAAAATATAATGAATTGATCGTATTAAATTATGCAAATATACTCTGATATCTAAACACTTACAATCCCACGCCGATATAAAGCCTCTGGATTTTCTAAATCTGCGCATCGTTCCGAAAAGATTGCTTGTTTGCGATTGTTCGGTGTCCATGGAACTACGGGAAAATCATCAAGTGAAGCACGTTGAATAATGTATTTATCATCCGCAAATTTATTAAGGGTTCTGCAGCTGCATGAACACATTACAGAATTATTAAGCATGCCATCATATAAATATTAAGTGATTATGTAGACAGAAAATTGTATTATACCTGAGCTTGGCCTTGAACAAGTCAGAGGAAGAAGATGCTGCTACGCGGGCTACAATGTCGATAATCAATTCGTCAGGAATGGACTCCAATATATTTTTCTTAGTGTGTGTTTTCTTGAAATCTGTTTTCTTGGTAGCTTTAATACCTACACCCATGTTGAAATTTGTGGAGATGGAAGGCTTTGTATCGATACTTTGATGTGCCCGGAGATTTCTATTTATATGCGTATGTTCAGAAAACGGTTTCCTTCTGGTATTTGTGGTACTTGGATCAGTTTACCTTCTCCTATTCCGTATAGGTTTTGTTAAATTCTACATTACACTAAAAAACTAAAAATATAAAAAGTAAGTTTACGTACTAAAATTCCATTTCCAATTTTTTCCTATGACAAACGGGACTAATCTTAATTATGTGGTTTATGTGTATACTATACACAAAATCCCATTCATATTTGGGAAATCAACTTCCATGAAAACTTCTTTCGTGCAAAAAAATTAATCAAGGCCGTAATATATATGTCTTGACTAATGAACAACATAATGGTGGCAATAAACTTTTAAATCATGTTTCGTTGGAGAAAAATAACATTTGAAAAAAAAGGAAATCAATTTGCACGAAGGTTTCTTTTCTTGAAAGGGAAAATTAATTTTAAAGTCCCTGAACTATAGGCATTTTTTTTTCTAGGTCCCTGAACTATAAATGTCAATTCATAGGTAATTCAACTCTTGATTTTCTCCTATCTGGGTCCTTCCGTTAGATCTGGTTTGACGCTGTTAGTTCTTCTTCAGTTCATGAGAATCAAAGATAATTTTGAAGGTGATTCCGGTATCCAAATTTGAAACTTGAGTAATCAAATTGCTCGTTTTTCAATCCTCTATCCATCTATACCATCAAAATTTAGTTTAGTAATTTCCGAATTTTGAGTTGAATATTAGTTTTCATTTTAATAGCTTTTATTCGAATTATAATGATGTAAATTGATAGATCGTGTGATTATGAGCATGTTCATATAATTTTCGTGATTTTTAATGTTCAAATTAGCCTCGTCGGAAAATTCAAGCTCACCGGATTGGGATAAATATCAAATAGGTGACTCGTTTCGTTCAAATATATCAATTGAGTTACTGCTTTCCAAATTGACTCAAATTAGACACCCGTTAGAAAATTTTGTATCAAAAATATTGCTCTATCGTTAGTCGAAATTTTGAAAGTATTATATATTGTGTGACGCCCCCAGATCCGCATCTCGCAGATCTGGTCCGTCACTAAACATCTGGCTCAAAACAACACTTGCATTATATTAATATTATACAAGCACAATTATTGCCCCACAAGTCCAGGGTCGATCGTCTTACAACATTTCTACCAGGTCTAACTTTATTACATAATAACAAATCTGATTACAGACTATTATAATAACTGTAGATGGTATAACCAAACGACGTTGCCTAGCAGCTTCAGCTCATGTGATGTGCCTTCTCCTTTACTTTGCCAAAATCCGTTTACGGGCGATTCTCTTGATTTGTGCCATACTAACTCTTTACTGCTCAAAAGAAATAAAGTAGATGCAAAAATGAGCAACTAATTGCTCAGCAAGTCCACATAGCACAAAACAATCATTAACAGGATATGCGAATAAAGCATAGAAGACAATTCAAGTCAAAGTAACAAAACAGTTACCATCAAATGACAACACAATTTCAAGTACTGAAAATGCTGGTCTTCCACCTTTCGGTAACACTACATGGCTCGATCAGCATCATTTCGTGAATACTGTTCTCCTGTGTAGTCCTAGTGGTCTGATCGTAACCACTGAAGACACACCAACACTCTCTTTGCTAGCATCAGGGTTTAACACTGGAACCCTACTATCTGCCTTACCAGATAGTACATTTCAACTCTCCCACCAATTTAATAAATTCGTGTTGACCAGCTTGAACAGATTCCTCCGAATACAAGGAAATTTTCTCAAACAAACACTTCTCAATTATCACCCTCAACTCTATCAAAGAAGTGCGAACAATGCACCCTTTCATCATAACAAAGATTACCCGAAGGTAGAAGTTAAAAATAATTTAGAAGAATTAGATTCCAAAGGATAAGATGATCTCCAAAAGAAGTAAATTGAGACCATCGCTGCAATGTATTCACATCAAGTTTCGAAAATTCAAAATATTATCGTTATAGGATCAGCTCATTCCCGAATAATGGGAGGGCTCGAATTATAGAAAGTAGTATGTGAACAATATTTTGAAAGCCTTCAAAATGAAACAAAGATATTTTCTCGATTCACAATGGTACAAAATATAATATCTTCACAATTAATACTTTTCACAAAATTATCAAATAGGCACGAAAAACTTTACATCAAGACAGGGATAGTGAACTTGCCTGGTCTCCTTTGCTATAAAATATTTCTTAGCTTAGCTCGCACAGTGAAACTTCGTCCTTTCCAGATAATAAATACTCTATATCACACAACATTGTAATCAATATCCTTAGAGCATCTCCAACGGCATTGGCTATAATTGTTGGCTAAATTGAACCTGTAAGACATTATGTAAAATTTGCTGAACCTGTAAGACATTTTGCTTCAATGGTACTGGCTATATTGGTTGACTATAATTTAAAAATAGTATGTTATTAATATTTTAAATTGTTAAAATAGAATATATCAGTTCAATATAGTAATAAATGATGTACAATCTTCCTACAGATTTTCTTACAAACCTGTAGAGGTTCGACAAATTTAGCCATCCATAGGAGGTTGGCTAAATTTATAGACAACAGCTGATCATGGTTGGAGTTGAGTTTTTGAAGCTGTTGGTTAAATCTTTTTATTTTAAGTATGTCAACTCATCTTTTAGCCAAGTGTTTTAGATGGTTGGAGATGCTCTTATAAAAGAATGATCTTAAATGATCTACTTTATGATGAATAGTTCCTTTTTATAATATTATAAGCTTTAATCAAACTATTCTTTTCTTTTGTTACCCGCTCTGCATTAAATAAAATATTATAAGCTTTCTTACTCCATAATGTATTAAATTATGAATGAATGAATATTTTTTAACTCACCTCATTCAAATTTCTACAAAATCCCACCTTTCTAAATGATTCGTAAATCAATAATCACTTCTCTTAACTAATTAATTACTCCTCTTATATTAAGCAATTTCCAAAACCTCTTTATTTTATTTAAATCCCACTTACAAGTACTCCACCAAATTCATTATTTTACTAATTTCTATTTATTCCCTGTTTTATTAACCAATTCACCTCCTTTTTAATTAATTTAATTAATTCCCGGGTCATGAAATTATTTTTCACCCTCTACCCACCTCCCTCATCTTCCCACCTACACTGCCATCATCCTCGTCGGCCGGAGCTCGGCTCCGACGGCCACCTTTCCCCGCTGTAATATCTCTCTCTCTCAGTTCCTTTTCTTCCACATCTCTCGGCGAATTCCGCCGTACAACCCATCAGTCCAACCACTTTTTTTTTTCCCTCTGATTTCTCCAACCTCAACAATTCAAAACCCTTCCTTTTAGAGTACAAACCTTAATTCATAATCAATTCAAATTTTTCCGATGATTCAAGTGATAAACCAACATAGACATGAACTCCTATTAAATTTTACATTCACAACGTTAGAAGCTATCCACAATACTCTTTTATATATCACAAGAGAGCTTATTAGAGTATATTAGCATTATTAATGATGGGACCAAGCAATTAAAGGAAAGAAATTGATGCTGACATATATAATACTTACTGTATTTAAAGGAGCCTTGAACTTTCTGCATGGTACTGCAATTTAATCTAGTTCTCCTGATTATCCTCTCTTTTCACGAATTATGTGAAAATGGTAGCTTGCTCTGTATCTTGGCTTTTATAGCAAATTTTTAATCATGCTTAGCAAATTAAACATACTATTAATTATAATGATTTAATTACTTGGCCACTACTCCATATAGCACACGGTTTATTCAACCTCCTGTGTGCCACCAAAAATCATGTCCTGGTTTTATTTAGTCGGTTTGTAATTTTTAATTATTTTATTATTTTATTTATTTGTTTGCCCGCAATTAAACGTCGCGCACTGCTTGATTTTGTTTCGTTTATTTAACAAATATTTCAGTCCCGACTCATTTAATAATTCCTTTTTAAATATATACAATATTACTCGAAAATACTAGAATAATTAATTAAATAATTACTCTAATATTTTTCTATATATTTCGAAATTTTAATAATATTTATTTTAGCTAACCCGTAATATAAAAATGTTCCGTGTCATAAAAAATTACGTCTACCAATTTATTTACGTAGCTAATATTTAATTTTTATTGGTAGGTAACTAAATCCAATTTGCTAGCCAACATATTCTAAACTCGTATTAGCCTTAAATATTTAACGTACCAGTATTTTTATTAAATAATAATTTCACAATTATTATAAATAACTGTAACCGCTTAAAATTAAATAATAAACTTACATACTTGAAATTTCGCGGTTGTTACATTCTTCCCTCCTTTAAAGGATTCCGACCTCGGAATCAGATTTGATGTTGAAATAATTCTGGATATTTTGCTTTCACTGCGTCTTCCAGCCCCCACGTGGCTTCTTCTATCGCTTGATTTCGCCATATTACTTTAATCAATTTCACTTCCTTATTTCTCAATCCTTGATATATCGAATCTACAATATCCACCGGCGCATTTTTTTTTTTCCATATGGTAGATCTGATGGTAGGTTTATTGGCTCGTAATTCAGGACATGTCGATCGTCGGTCTTGTAAGATTTTAGAAGAGATACGTAGAATACATCGTGAATCATGGGCGGACCTACAGCCTTGGTACTGGGTGCCAAGGAACCCACTTGGCTGCTCCTGAGTGTATTATATATAGTAAAGATTATAACGAAAACCATTGGATTATTCACATGAACCCACTACTAGCCTATTAGGTAAAGCCTGATAAACTAAAATAGAGTCCATATAAAACAATCTTACAGCAGGCACAAGGTCCACAACACAGAAATAAGAGTGAAAAAGAAAACTTTAACTGCCTTCTCGTCTCTCAGTGTTCTAAATCTCCTCCTTGCCTTTGTTAACATTTATATAAGGCACCCACTCGCAAAAAATTCTGGGTCCGCCACTGTCGTGAATATGTTGTAAATCTGGGGGTAAAGCCATTTGATATGACACAACTCTAACTTTTCTCAAAATCTCAAAGGGTCCAACATACTTTGAATTTAATTTGTTTCTTTTCCCAAATCTGACTATTTCTTTCCAGGGTGATACCTTCAAAAGTACCTTTTTTTCCCCGACCTCAAATGTTTTGTCTTTTCTTTCTAAGTCCGCATATTTCTTTTGTCTATCTTGCGTTGCAACTAATCTTTTACGTATCTTCTCGATTGATTGGGTGGGTTGTTGGACTAATTCGGGTCTCAATATCTTTTTCTTTCCAACTTCAACTCATACAAGAGGTGATCTACACTTTCTGCCATATAATCCTTCATAAGGGGCCATTATTATGCTAGAATGATAGCTATTGTTGTAAGAAAACTCCACTAAATGTAAGTGATCATTCCAGCTTCCTTTAAAATCCAAAGAACAAACTCTTAACATATTTGCTTTGCCCATCACTCTGAGGATGATATGCCGTACTTAGATTGAGCTTAGTTCCGAAACATTCTTGAAAAGCTTGCCAAAATCTTGAAGTGAATCTTGCATCCTTGTTTGAAACAATTGTCATTGGCACTCCATGTCTAGTCACAATTTCATTCATATATAGCTTTTTAAACTCTTCATTGCATACTTTTCACTAATAGGAAAAAAAATGTGCAGATTTCGTCAGCCTATCTACAATTATCAAAATAGCATCATGATTAGCTCGAGTCTTTGGTAATCCAACTATAAAATCCATGGTGATGTGTTCCCATTTCTATTTTGGGATCTCTAATGGCTGCAATGATCTACTAGGTCTCTGGTGCTCCGCTTTCACTTTTTGACAAGTCAGACATTTACTTACCCACTCAACGATTTCTCTTTTCATGTTAGGCCACCAATAATTCTTCTTTAAATCTTGATCATCCTGGTGTTTCCCGGGTGAATAGAATATCTTTATTCGAGTGCTTCACTTAGAATATCTCTTTTGAGATCTGTCATGTTAGGAATCCAAATCCTGTTTGCAAACCTTCTAATTCTTTTCTCATCCTTTACACTTAAATACCGTCTCCTGATAACTTAGAACGCTATTCCTCCCATCTTTAAGGTCTGAACCCTTAACTTCTAAATTTAACTTTTCCATCTCTCTGATCAACTCGCTTGGTAAAGACATCACATTGATTCTTTCTTTTCTACTTAAAGCATTAGCAACTACATTGGCTTTTCCTAAATGATATTAAATCGTATAATCATAATCCTTGTTCAATTCCAACCATCTTCTTTGTCTCATATTCAGTTCCTTCTGAGTAAACAATTACTTCAAACTCTTATGATCAGTAAATATCTCACATTTCTCACCATACAAGTAATGTCATCAATGTTTAAAGCAAATACTATAGTAGCTAATTCTAGGTCATGGGTAGGGTATCTTAACTCGTAATCCTTAAGTTGCCTATAAGCATACGCTATCACTTTTCCATGTTATATAAGAACACATCATAGTCTCTTATGAGATGCATTAATATAGATTACAAAGTTTCCAGTCTCATCAGGTCAAACTAACGCAGGTGACATTGTAAGTCGCTTCGTTAATTCCTGAAAACTCTCTTCGCACTTAGGCGTTCATTCAAATTTCTTTTTTTTTTTCCTAGTCAACTTGGTCAAAGGAGTCACAATATTAGAGAAATCTTTTACAAATCTTCTATTATATCCAGCTAAATAAAAAAAACTTCTTACTTCAGTTGGGGTCTTAGGTCTTTCTCAATTCGATACTATCTCGATCTTTGCAAGGTCTACTGATATACTTTTTTTTTTTAGAAACTATGTAACCTAGAAACAGTACTTGCTCCATCCAAAATTCACATTTTAAGAAATTAGCATAAAACTTTTCTTTCCTCCAAATATCCAAGTTATCCTAAGATGCTCAACATGCTCTTCTTTTGGCTTAGAATAAATCAAAATATTATTGATATATAATAATGAACTTGTCCAAATATTTCTCGAATACTCTATTCATAGTATCCATAAATGTTGTAGGTGCATTAGTCAATCCAAAAGGCATCAACTCATAATGTCTGTATTAGGTACATTCTCAGACCTGATTCTTTAACTGATGGTATCCAGATCTCCAGTTTACCTTAAAAAGTAAGATGCTCTCTTCAACTGATTAAACAAATCATCAACCTTAGGTAAAAGGTCATCTTATTTAACTTTCGATAATCAATGTAACAATCCTCAAATCAGAGGGTCTAGATTTGATGTCTCCATACAAGATCTTCTTAAAACACCTTTGAAAGAAGAACTGTATATTGGAAAAGAACAAAATCAAAAATTTAAAATCTGAGTATTCTGAAGAGAACTTCAAGGAAATAAGAATTTCAAAACTTTGTTGGATATATAGAAGTCTTTCACAATGATAATCACCGGTCAATGATTTTTCAAAATAGCTTTTATTGAAATAAAAGAATGACTGGGAGAATAATTTGATCAAATGAACTAAGTGTTGCGTGTCCAAATTAAGACACTACTAAAGGTTGTTAACCTTCTTGTAATCACAACACACACAAGTGATGGTGTCCCATCCAACTCCTATCACACAGACAGGTATACCTTGTGTCCCCTATAATTAGGGTTGTTCATCCCAATCAGACTGAAGAAATATCAAGGAAATAAGATCTATATCAAAGATTTGCTTTTGAATCGTTATCTCACAATTTGGACGAACTTGATCTACCATACTTGTTTCTCAACACATTTCTTCCAAGGAATGCGAGCAATGCATCCTTTAATCACAAATCAAGGATTTTCAGTGGATAGAATCGAAAATAGGATCAAATACGGAATGATCTCTTAGAATTATTAGATTGAGATCATCATTGTGGTATATATGTATTCCAATTCTCGAATATTAAATCATGAATCACAAAAGATTTTGTAACGTCAAAAAAAATATTGATTATTAGGAGCAGTCACTTCCAGACAAGGAAGGACTCAAGATACACTATAAACTTCTCAATTTTCAAAATGAGATTTGAGGTCAACTTGAGCCGAAACAGTGTGAAACGTAATATTATTCATAAATGGCGTATTTCACAGATCTTATACTCAGGCAACAGGGGTCTCCTTTATAACATGTGCACAGTCTGCGAAGATCTAAACCTTGATTTCCTTCTATATTACCTATATTCTATGCTCTCGACATCTCTTACTTCACAAAAGGCTTCTTCACACTATGATTTCAAGGTTTCTTTTTCAAAATCTTGATTATTCTGCGAGAGTTTCCTCTTCCTATCGACTTTCTCTTTGTCAAACAACTCACTACTTGACTCAACGATACAACTTTATGCACTAACGTCGCATAATTAGTAATTTCGAGAACAACTCTATTCTGAATCCAGGGCTTTAAGCTTGACTGAAAACATCTAGCTTTCTTTTCGTCCGTAGTTACTTGATGTGGAATAAATTTCAAAAGTTCGATAAATTGAGCTTCGTGTTCCGTTATTAACATATTCTCTTGCTTAAGCTCTAGAAATTTGAGCTCCATTTGATTCTCTAGGTGTTTAAGAACATACTTCTCTAGGAATAACTTTGTAAACCTAGTTCATGACATCACACTAGACTCTTCTAGAAATCTCTTAGCTTCCCACCAATTATTAGCCTCTACATTAAGCATATAAGTATCAAAGTTAGTTTTCATATCCTTTTCTACACCAACTGTTTCAAAAGTTTTTCTCCACTTCTCTTAGCCATATCTTGGCCTCAACGGGATCTATAGTACCTTTAAACAATAGGGGTTGTAAGAATTTGAAAGATTTGAGGGAAAGGGTAGGTCTGATAAATTGACTCGAAGAACTTCTCTCAGAATTGTTTTGAAAATTCTAGGTATGTTATTGAAGAAGATCAACAAGTAATTGAACAAGATTGGGTCTGGTTTGAAGTCTAGGTGAAGCATCTGGTATTGATTCATCAATAGGGTTTTCATTCAGTTTTGAATTCATCTCTATATAAAAGTGTTAGGTCCAATCAGACGTAGAAGGGGGGGGTTGAATACGTCGTACCAATTTCTTCGATTTAATTTAATTGCGGATAATCTTGTTTCAGTCCATGTTAAATCAATCGTAAATAAATAACTCCAGCAAGTCGGGGAATATTCTTGTATTAGAAATAATCCTCGGGTGCTACAAATTCCAACACAAGTGTCGGCTGCAGAGACTACAATCACTCTATTACAAACTCTCGATAAAAACGATATTCTAATTCAACTCTCGAGAATGTGTATAGTGTGTGCACTTACAAAGTGTGTAGTTAGTTTCAAATGAAACTACAAGGCTCTATTTATAGGCTTTACAAAATCTAACCATGGTTAACGAGTTCGTCCTGGACGACTTGAGTTCGTCCTGGACGGATTCGTTTTATAAAAATAAAACTAACTCCAATTGTATGCATGAAGGGGCGCAGGTTCTATATACACATATATATATACATCAAAGTTGCGCTTTGAATCATATATATATATGTATATATAAAAAGTCAAACCTTGCGCCAGGGGAGTCAAATGTTGCGCCCAACAGTACTCCACAGTGATGCCTTAGATAAAAATACTGAAGTTGCGCCTGGGACACGGTTGGGGAGTGTGTGGCGCAAACTTTGACCGTGAGTCAAAGGTTGCGCCTCACTTGAGCATTACTGTATCCCTGAGAGCATTGCCTTAGTTAAATTCGAAGGGATTGACTCAAGTCAAAGTTGGCGCTTTGACTTGAGGTCAAACCTTGCGCCACTTCCTTGTAGTATCAGTATGCAGTGTATATACTTAGAAAAATCTAAGTACTGGAAAGTATTGAGGCGCAAACTTTGACTTTAGTCAAAGTTTGCGCTTCACAAGTGTTGGCCCCTTCCCTGTAGTATACTTAGTTATTTTTCCTTGTACTCCCATTTGCACCATTATATATATATATATTTATATTATTAATTGTGTTAATTTAATTACTTGAATTATTCAAATTCATGTAATTCACAATTAATATATATATATATATATATATATATATATATATATATATATATATATATATGCATAATGAATTCTTTGGCAATATATCCTGGAGCAGCTCGATTGACTTGATCAATTAATCCGTTGATCGAATCCACTGAATACTTTCGTATGTCCTGACGTCCTGTGCACTGGTCTGGTTCACGAACGACTCGAACTGAAATAATTCTTTGAATCCTTTGCTTGATAATATACTTGAGCAATCATTCCGGGTTAGATGTTGCTTCGATAAATTTGATTATAAATAATCAAATCAAATATACTGGAATCTTCTGGTCTTTGATACTTGATCTTCAGGCAATCTTGATAGCAGAAACACATAGAACTTTATTCTTCACTGAGACTTGAACATATTAATGAACTTCTTTCAGTGGACGGATGCTCGTCTCAGATATCTTGATTGTCTTTGACTGTTCGTATCGAATCTCCAACCTGTAGATTCCTGTATTATACTTACCTATTGTTTCCTGTCTTTTGTTGTGTTGAGTTATCGTAATTACATTTACGTTACATTATGCTTTACAAAAAGAGTAGACGAAACAGTTTAATAGGTCTCATCATTAAACAAAATACAAGGTTTATCCAAAGGTACAACAAGGTGCAATTTTATTAAATACACAGTATAAAACTTTTGAAAACAGGTTCCACACTTTGGTTAAAAAGGCAAGTTGTACCAAAGTTGCATATTTTTGTAAACTTTTAGAAACTTTAAAAGTTGCACCTTTTCTTTTGAAAACTCTAAACTTTAGAAACTGAAACATTTCTCTTCTTGAAAACCTCTAAAAAATTTAAAAGTTGAAGACTTCACATTGGATCATTGATGTAGCAAATGCAAGATAGCTGACAGAAATGAGACAGGTCAAAAGTAGTTGACAAGTGCAAGAAGCATAGGGAAAGTATAGACAAAAAAAGAAACAATAATATGACATAAAGATTTATCATCCTCCTAAAGTGGTCATAATATCCGAAGTTTTTATGAGTCATGATATAGAAAGTACACGTGATCTGATCATCATCCTACCACATCAAGTCTAATCTGGACATCACTATACAAAAGATCACCTATACATATCTCTACTGCCAGAATGATCTACTGATCGAAACTATAGCATCTGCATCCAGATAAAAGGAAGTGCACGATTCTCTATTCTGATACTATATAGTGTCCACATATCCTCCAGATACATCATATGCCATAACCAAGATACACACAGACTACGTGTGTTATCTCCCAAAGTCAAATTATACATAACACAACAAATATATCAACCATATATCTTTGAGACCCTACCTTGGAACTCAGAAAAGGCTTTATTTATCAGTATTGTAACAAGTTTAACATTTACATATCATGAGCCGGTGGAGGGTTCTCACAGATATCAGCACGGACTCCCTCAAATATAGAAACAGAAATCTTATACACAATCTCCATACCAAACACCCGAGCAAGAAAATCTGAACCCGCAGTAATAGACACAGGATTATAAGATCCTGGAATCTCAAATCTAGAGTCATCGATAGACTCTCTCAACTGCTTGTAGTGGCGAACCAAAGACATATACTCCAAAAGTGGTACAAAGTCGCCACTTGGAGGTATAGAAACTGGTACAAAAGAAGATCCACTAATTTGAAAAGGAGTAGTTTGAGGTGCAGAATCTAGAATAGTAGATAAAACTGTAAATGGTACAAAAGTTTCAGATAAAGTGGTAACAGTGTGGAATCTCGAACTCGAGGCTCCGATAGTGTATAAACAAAAGTGTGGCTACTCAAGGGTGATATAGGAGCATCCATAATCAAAGATGATACAACAGTCCCAAAATGATAACAATCAGAAGTATATGTGGTAATAGGACTATAAGAAAGAATTGTAGGCTCGAAATGTCGAAGCAAGTCCAGAATGAGAGGGTCTTTACTCTAAAAAAATAAGTGGAGGAACAGTAGAAGTGGTAACAGTGGGAAAAGAAATCAACTCAAGTAAAGATGAAAAGATATTCATCCAATCACTCTTAGTGAACTCAAAAAATTTTCTATTCTCGATCTCCTCAGATACTATATTAATGATCTCAGGTTCTGGTGGCTCTACTATCTGTTTAAGAAAATTCTCATACTTGTTATCTATCATATCAATCTCCATCGCTGGATCAGAATCAGCCTCGTAACCTGACATCTACATAATACAACAAACATCATTACTAATAACTACTACCATTGCTCGTAACCATAAATATTTATATTTATAGGGTCTATGAACCCTTCGTTAAAAGTTTATTTGGCACATATGTTCTCCCACGTATGGACATAGGTTCAACTAGGGCACCTATCTTAAACTTCGTATCATTCTCGCTCGTTATATTCCTAGGGTTTCTTAAATCCTAAGGATATAACTACAGCTCTGATACCAAACTTGTGACGCCCCCAGATCCGCATCTCGCAGATCTGGTCCGTCACTAAACATCTGGCTCAAAACAACACTTGCATTATATTAATATTATACAAGCACAATTATTGCCCCACAAGTCCAGGGTCGATCGTCTTACAACATTTCTACCAGGTCTAACTTTATTACATAATAACAAATCTGATTACAGACTATTATAATAACTGTAGATGGTATAACCAAACGACGTTGCCTAGCAGCTTCAGCTCATGTGATGTGCCTTCTCCTTTACTTTGCCAAAATCCGTTTACGGGCGATTCTCTTGATTTGTGCCATACTAACTCTTTACTGCTCAAAAGAAATAAAGTAGATGCAAAAAATGAGCAACTAATTGCTCAGCAAGTCCACATAGCACAAAACAATCATTAACAGGATATGCGAATAAAGCATAGAAGACAATTCAAGTCAAAGTAACAAAACAGTTACCATCAAATGACAACACAATTTCAAGTACTGAAAATGCTGGTCTTCCACCTTTCGGTAACACTACATGGCTCGATCAGCACCATTTCGTGAATACCGTTCTCCTGTGTAGTCCTAGTGGTCTGATCGTAACCACTGAAGACACACCAACACTCTCTTTGCTAGCATCAGGGTTTAACACTGGAACCCTACTATCTGCCTTACCAGATAGTACATTTCAACTCTCCCACCAATTTAATAAATTCGTGTTGACCAGCTTGAACAGATTCCTCCGAATACAAGGAAATTTTCTCAAACAAACACTTCTCAATTATCACCCTCAACTCTATCAAAGAAGTGCGAACAATGCACCCTTTCATCATAACAAAGATTACCCGAAGGTAGAAGTTAAAAATAATTTAGAAGAATTAGATTCCAAAGGATAAGATGATCTCCAAAAGAAGTAAATTGAGACCATCACTGCAATGTATTCACATCAAGTTTCGAAAATTCAAAATATTATCGTTATAGGATCAGCTCATTCCCGAATAATGGGAGGGCTCGAATTATAGAAAGTAGTATGTGAACAATATTTTGAAAGCCTTCAAAATGAAACAAAGATATTTTCTCGATTCACAATGGTACAAAATATAATATCTTCACAATTAATACTTTTCACAAAATTATCAAATAGGCACGAAAAACTTTACATCAAGACAGGGATAGTGAACTTGCCTGGTCTCCTTTGCTATAAAATATTTCTTAGCTTAGCTCGCACAGTGAAACTTCGTCCTTTCCAGATAATAAATACTCTATATCACACAACATTGTAATCAATATCCTTATAAAAGAATGATCTTAAATGATCTACTTTATGATGAATAGTTCCTTTTTATAATATTATAAGCTTTAATCAAACTATTCTTTTCTTTTGTTACCCGCTCTGCATTAAATAAAATATTATAAGCTTTCTTACTCCATAATGTATTAAATTATGAATGAATGAATATTTTTTAACTCACCTCATTCAAATTTCTACAAAATCCCACCTTTCTAAATGATTCGTAAATCAATAATCACTTCTCTTAACTAATTAATTACTCCTCTTATATTAAGCAATTTCCAAAACCTCTTTATTTTATTTAAATCCCACTTACAAGTACTCCACCAAATTCATTATTTTACTAATTTCTATTTATTCCCTGTTTTATTAACCAATTCACCTCCTTTTTAATTAATTTAATTAATTCCCGGGTCATGAAATTATTTTTCACCCTCTACCCACCTCCCTCATCTTCCCACCTACACTGCCATCATCCTCGTCGGCCGGAGCTCGGCTCCGACGGCCACCTTTCCCCGCTGTAATATCTCTCTCTCTCAGTTCCTTTTCTTCCACATCTCTCGGCGAATTCCGCCGTACAACCCATCAGTCCAACCACTTTTTTTTTTCCCTCTGATTTCTCCAACCTCAATAATTCAAAACCCTTCTTTTTAGAGTACAAACCTTAATTCATAATCAATTCAAATTTTTCCGATGATTCAAGTGATAAACCAACATAGACATGAACTCCTATTAAATTTTACATTCACAACGTTAGAAGCTATCCACAATACTCTTTTATATATCACAAGAGAGCTTATAAGAGTATATTAGCATTATTAATGATGGGACCAAGCAATTAAAGGAAAGAAATTGATGCTGACATATATAATACTTACTGTATTTAAAGGAGCCTTGAACTTTCTGCATGGTACTGCAATTTAATCTAGTTCTCCTGATTATCCTCTCTTTTGACGAATTATGTGAAAATGGTAGCTTGCTCTGTATCTTGGCTTTTATAGCAAATTTTTAATCATGCTTAGCAAATTAAACATACTTAATTAATTATAATGATTTAATTACTTGGCCACTACTCCATATAGCACACGGTTTATTCAACCTCCTGTGTGCCACCAAAAACCATGTCCTGGTTTTATTTAGTCGGTTTGTAATTTTTAATTATTTTATTATTTTATTTATTTGTTTGCCCGCAATTAAACGTCGCGCACTGCTTGATTTTGTTTCGTTTATTTAACAAATATTTCAGTCCCGACTCATTTAATAATTCCTTTTTAAATATATACAATATTACTCGAAAATACTAGAATAATTAATTAAATAATTACTCTAATATTTTTCTATATATTTCAAAACTTTAATAATATTTATTTTAGCTAACCCGTAATATAAAAATGTTCCGTGTCATAAAAAATTACGTCTACCAATTTATTTACGTAGCTAATATTTAATTTTTATTGGTAGGTAACTAAATCTAATTTGCTAGCCAACATATTCTAAACTCGTATTAGCCTTAAATATTTAACGTACCAATATTTTTATTAAATAATAATTTCACAATTATTATAAATAACTGTAACTGCTTAAAATTAAATAATAAATTTACATACTTGAAATTTCGCGGTTGTTACATATTGAGTTTCGCACAATTTTTATGAATGGTATTACATCCAAATGAAAGATTCTGAGTTCTAGTATTACAGATAATATTTTTAGATTTTTTAAAATTAATCTTCTATTTATTTTTTTTTATTTAAATCAAATAAAACAATCAAAAAATTAAAAATAAATAGTTGATAAAATTTTAAAAATCTAAAAATATTAGCGAAAATAGTAGGACTCGGAATCTTTCATTTGGATGTAATACCATTCATAAAAAATGTGCGAAACTCAATATATAATACTTTCAAATTTTTGACTAACGATAGAGTGATATTTTTGATACAAATTTTTCAAATGAGTGTCTAATTTGAGTCAATTTGGAAAGCAGTAACTCAATTGATATATTTGGACGAAACGAGTCACCTATTTGATATTTATCCCTCACCGGATTTGAGCTTTTCCGACCAAGTTCGCCGGAAAAATTAACGACGTCAAATCAGATCTAACAGAAAGACCCAGGTAGGAAAAAATCAAGAGTTGAATTACATATGAATTGACATTTATACTTCAGGGACCTAGAGAAAAAATTGCATATAGTTCAGGGACTTTAGAATTAATTTTCCCTTCTTGAAAATTTTAATCAAGATCATAATATTAGCCGGAGCAAGAAATAACTAACAGAGTCTATGCCTGCATTCATATTTTTCTATTTCAGTTAAGTTCCATGTAATCCACATATTTACTGTAGTAGCGTAGACCATGTATGTTCTGCAGCTATAGAATGACATAAAAATATTGCAAAATGTATGAAACTTGTTATTTTGTGAAATACATTCTATAAATATCACTATTTCATGAAAAATATTGAAAATCATTCATGTTCGACAAGTAGAACACATATGTTCTGTAATATGTAAATATGTTCTGCAAACTTAACATGTTTTGCAGAATAATGTGTTTTTCACTATTTAACTTATAAAATGTTTAGGATTGTCAAAATTTTTAACAAAATAATGATGTTTATAGAACATGATTTGCAAGATAACACATTTTGCAATGTTTTTATGTCATTCTATAGTTGCAGAACATACGTGGTCTACGGTACTACAGTAGATATGTGGACTACATGAAACTTTTTTCTATTTAATTAATATATATGTGAAGAAATTAATTTGAGGGGTGTGATGGTGTAATATATGCAGTTGAACACCGAAAATTGGATCCAATAACAACCTTGGGAATTTAGGTAGCTAACTAGATGTAATAAGGTATAACATCCCACAGACGGAATATTTGTTGATCACACCAACATGCTTCACATTCTAAATCAACATCTTCGTCCTCATCCCACCCTGCAGGCTTCGCAAGTTGGTGAATTCTGCAACAAACTGGCCTAATTATCTGTTCCACCCCCGTTGTGTTTTTCACCCACATTCGACCAATTGTGCTCGAAAATTTCTCCCGAATTTCTCTAATTTCTTTTCTCGATGTCTTTAATCTCTTCATCGCGTCGCAGATGATTTTTATCCCCGTTTGTTTACCTTCACCTCCAGCTACTATCATGATAATCCCAATCACATACATTGCCCCAAGATGCCGTAAATCTGCAGCCCTTAGCAGATATTTGAGGCCCGAGTTTTTTAAATCCTTCTTGATTCCAAAGTACTTTATCTATATATTACAAAATATTAATCTTAGAAAATATAATATAATGACAAAATTATACAAGGTAAATATGAACTGGGATTTCTAATGCTTACAATTCCATGCCGGTACAGAGCTTCTGGATTTTCACAGCTGGCGCAGCGGTCCAGGATAGCCTCCTCTTTCGATGTCCATGGAATCACGGAGAATTTGTCAAGTGAAACATGTTGAATGATATATTTATCATCCGCTATTTTTTTCAGAGTTTTGCAGCTGCATGAACGTGTAAAAGACTAAGCATGCAATTTAAATATGATCAAGAAGATTTTCAAATTTTGTACATCGAAATTTCTAATATACCTTAGAGAGGTGTTGAACAAGTCATCAGACGAACATGCTGCTACACGAGCTACAATTTCTGTGATGAGAGCGGTTGGAATGGAGTTCAATATGTTTTTATCGCGGTTGATTTTCTTGAAATTCGTCTTCTTTGTAGCTTTAATCTCTACACCCATCTTCATGGCTAGGAGATGATTATGGTCACAGTTCTTCAGGATTTGTTTATGATTGTTTATAGATAATTATTTATAGATTGTTATAGCTTTTCAATGTGTATATATGTCCGTAAAGAAAACTGTTTCCTTCCCTGATCAGCACTCAAGTTTACTTGATTTCTTTAGTGTTAACTAAATCAGGGGCTGCAATATATATGGAAGCAAGAGTATCTCCGAGACGTTATGGAAGAGTATGAGAAAAAAAATTTAGTCCCAGATCCTGTTTCTACTTTAGTGTGCTTGGGCTTTTTTTTTCGGATAAGCTACTGTCCTTGGGCTTAATATATTCATTGACTTGATATTTGGAATGAATGTTGGAACGAATGAGAAGCAAACATTGTTCCGCAAACATTCAAAAAATATTATTTTTTTAAATTTTGTTCCCTCAGAAAAAATATATATTTTGCTTGAAATAGACTAGTAAAATCATTAGCTAAAATCTTAACTGATATGTAAAAACTAAAATATATGAACAATTAGTAAAAAGTTTGCTAAACTCCAAATAAGCATTCCACTAATCTGGAATTATTAGCATATTTCTCAAACACGTGTATTATCATTATCCATATCTATTATCACATTAATAAATATTATTTTTAAGGTATGGTCAATTATTATGAGTAATTTTATTAGACTACAACACCTCATAAATTTAACATATTTAACATAAGTAATGTTTTATATTATTTAAGTACACCATGTTGGAGATGCAAAAGCTAAACTTTTGTAGTTATGTTACATCTGCAACTATTATATACTTACTTATATATAATAAGCGTAAGGGAGATAATTTGGTCGCATGGTCCTATGGTCCAAAAGCTTATCATCCGTTGGATCGTATATTGAACAAATAAGCACCGTTAGATTTGAAAAAAATTAAATTCTGTTCTATAAGGAAACTGACATCTACTTGCATGTTTATAATTCCTTTGACCTCTACTTGCATGTTTATAATTAATTTTCAGAATCCAAAACAAGTTCTGTCTTTCATGTGTTTTTGGTTTTTTTAATCCAAAATAAATATCTCCTACAAATTTTAATTGTAGAATCGTATAAATTGCAGTCACAAAATTATTTTTATCCATCGGATTGTATATTGAACAAATAAGCACTGTTAGATTAGAACAATATTAACTTCTGTTCCATAAGACAACTGATATCTACTCGCATGTTTATAATTCCTTTTCCAAATTCAAAACAAATTCTGTATTTCACGTGTTTATAATTTTTTTAATCTAAAATAAATATTTTCTACCAATTTTATTTGTAGAATCATATAAATCGCACCGTTAAAAAATTATTTTTATCTAATATATTTTAAAATTAATAAGCCCGATTTATGTGAGGAACGAATACAAAAACTTTTTCTTAATCCAAACAAATTCTACCGTCTTATTGCATGTTTATGATTCATCTTCTTAATTCAAAACAAATCGTGTTTATCAATTTTAATCTCGAATCATAAAAATTTTTAGAAAAATATTTAAATCACATTATAATAATTCTAATATAAAATACATTTATAAATATAATCTAATAGGAGTTGGCGTCACATATTCTACTTAAAATACTTTAAAATTTGATAGAAAGAATTTAATACTTTGGCATGATACATACAATTTTAATTTATTATTTATAAATTAATTTTTTTCACAATATTTAAAATATATTTAAAAAGTTTATAAATAATTAAAAAGCTCCCGTGCCTTGCACGGGCTATAAGCTAGTATATATCTAAATTGTACATAATCTTAATTCGTCCAGGTTATAAACTTGAAGCCAATAGAATCGATTATCTATTTAAAAACAACTTGTCATTCATATTTTAGTACTCGAAATCATCTCACATCAGGATTCTATTAGATTCACCATTCACGGGAATGATAAACAAGAAATACTCTTTCTTGAAATATGGACAAATGGAAGTTTAACTCCTAAAGAAGCACTTCATGAAACCTCCCGGAATTTGATTGATTTATTTATTCCTTTTTTACACACGGAAGAAGAAAACTTACATTTAGCGAACAATCAACACATGGTCCCTTTACCCCCCTTTTACCTTTCATGATAAATTGGATAAACTAAGAAAAAACAAAAAAAAAAAGCTTTTGTTTCTAAAAGTCTCTCCATTTTCTTTATTGTACATTCTAATTAACATGAAGTTCCTAATGTACAAATTGCTTAAATGGTCGTACGATCATATTAAAATCGAAAGACCTTTTAGTTAAAGCTAATTGCCAAAATGTCATGCTAGCATCCTCGGACCTCAAAAGGCAAGTACAGATGACAAATTTGATGTATAAATTACAAAACCTTGATGGGCGCCAAGGCATGTACAGATGACAATTTTGATGTATGAAATACAAAACATTGATGAGCGCCGACAAACAATATAGGTAAAAAAGGGAGAGAAGAAAAAAGGGAGGAACAGTTCGATGGAGTCGAATACTTTATAAGCATTAGATCCTGATGAAGTTTAGGAAAATTGAGGATCCCAACAATCTAGGCAATTCCTATAATTTTGAGAAACAACAGCAACGCCCTACTGTCCTAAGATGCACATTAGAAATAGGAGAAACAAATGCAATGAAATATTTTCCTGAGATACAATATTATGTGCCCCACATTACAAGCAAATCTATAATAGTAATTTCTGGCTTTAAACAAAGGATTGATATGCTGCATAAGTCAGTACTTTGGACCCAGCTAAGGGCGTCTTTTCCGATCGTCTTCATCCTCGTCAGAATCGCCACTTTCACGGAAACGTGGATTCTTTTCCTGGTCACCACTTTCTCGGAAACGTGGATTCTTTTCCTGGTTAATAGGAAATAATATGGATCAAAATTTCAGGCAAGTTAAAGGACAGGAACAATTAGCAAAGGACTTTTTTTGTTTGTCCTCGGACACAAAAAAGGGCCCAAGTAAAAGTTAAATATTAGCAATTTTCAATTAGCTGCATCAGACAAATGCCAGTAATGAGCATTGAAACTTTCAATTTGTTGCAGTAAGAGATGAAAGGCAACATCCCCATCTTTGACCACAGCCCGCTCTGGGCATCACTAAATAGTAGATACAGCAAATCTAATATACAAATTTTGTTATGTCGAGACCTAAATATATGTGTTAGCTACAGAAAATATAAGTAACTGCGACATGTGAGCATTGGTGTTTAGTTTTTACCGGTCTGGAGTCATGATCAGAATTTCTACGAGAATCATGATCTGAAGTTCTTTTGGTGATCTCTGGTCCAAAACGGTCATCTTCCCGATGTCTCTTCCGCTGATAATCTAATTTTCCATACATAATGCAAATTTAAATATTTTTTACAGCAATAACATAATCATAGAAATGATTTGGGATGCTAATTGATTCTTTAAAAGATCAATACCTCCTCTACCTTGTCGACTAGAACCGCCATAGCCCTGTCTTCCACTGTTTCTACCATCTATAGAATACATTCAGACGACCCAAAAAGCATTAATGCCAAGACAGACAAAAAGAACATGGAAATTCAGGATAGTGAATAAAATTCAAACATGCAAACTGCAATCTGAAACAATTATAAACAAACCTTCCATCCTGGTCAACAAGACGAGCCACAAAGGCATTTATTAACAGCTAAAAGGGTAAGAGCCAGTGAACAATTCCATCTATACAATTATTATTATTTTACTATTTTACTTTGATCTGAAAATGTGAGAAGGAAAAGACAGGTCCACCACTATAGTCTATTAGCCTCTTAAACCAGGTAATTACCACGAACAACTTTGTAACATCACTTGTTTTTTCTTGAAAAAGGTTATCGACTTTCCCTAACTAATTTGCAAATGTCATACATAAGATAGGCCTTATCTAATCCGCTGAACGAAATGTCTATTGTTTCCATATCCTTAAGACTAATTATATCATAAAGGTAGGCTGTTGAGCCCTATATACATCATGTTTCTTAGTGTCGTTACTCTTTCACAGGGTTTAGTGAAGACAACCTGCGATTTCACCTTAAGAGACGCACAATATTACACTTACATGACACATATAAGAAACACTTTTTCCAGTATTCTCTACACTCTACATCAATTACAAACAGAGAAGAGACAGGATTAAAGGAGGAAGAAACAATTTACAGAAAAAGGATATATTGATATAATTTAAATCAATTAAATTAGTAAAATCCATAAATGATATTATTAACACATACTTCTATTTCCAATTCAAAGTTAAAGTACGTTTAGATTACTATCAACTATCAAGCATCAACTTTATCATAACAGTTGAAAGTCATACATGCACGTACATATATATAATTTTCATGCTGCGTAAATAACATATTAAGAGATTCTATTCTTAAATACAAGAACTAAAGAAGCAGTGTGTGTGCGTGTGTGTGTCTGTGTCCATGTTATTTATTTTAAAATTGATTCAATGGATGTGTGGGCAATGGGGGCAGCTGACCTTCAGCGACCCCTAGTTGTGTCCTTTAAGTAACTAAAGGAAGGGACCACCTTCAATCATCCCCCCTCAAAAAATAATAATTTAAAAAATGGCAAAGTTTTAACAAACTGGTGACCTTCCATTAAATCGCATAATAGCATCGAGCTCTTGGTAGTTAAATGCAAGTCAAATCCCAAGAGTGGAGTGATAGTTATGTAACAATATTGCATTGCAAATTACAAATAGATAAAGTTCTGAACTTACAATTAGATGGCATAACAGGTGGAAAAGAGCCCAGAGACCCTACACCGTAATCTACTAGTTCCCTTTGTGCTTCCAGCTCCTTCTGAACTAATTTTCCATAACCACCTCTGCGTACAGCTAGTTAAGGAGAAGTAAAGATTCAACTAATACACATTGGGACAAGTAGACCTTGGCCCAGAATACATTAATTTAATACTGGAGCATTCAATAAATTTGTATTTAAACATATCAAAGTTCTACAATAATGCTACCACCTTCGTAAATAGAAACATATCACTGCATAATACGTAAACCGAAACTATTATCATGTGATGTGCTGGACTTGGTCACTCCTAAGTCCTAACTGGTTGTTCACAAAACAAAGTGCTCGAATGGTAAGATTTGTATAGGGGGTAATTGAGATACATATACAGCACTGATTATAGCTTAAGGATATTGCTCCATCACTAAAGAATGATATGTATTTTCTTAATGATACTGGGTTGCTTAAAAGCTAAACTGACCAACTTCATTTCTTGTAATGACAATTAAACGAATGAGAAGCAATTACAGAACTAAAATATATACTGAACAGGCAGAGATAATGCACAAAAATGGAGCCAGGTGGTTCACAGCACACATAACTTCGACCTAGGACCAGGGCCAGCTATTAACCTGTGCAGTCAGCCCAAAGGCACGGGGACGAAAATTTTCAGGGGACGAAAATTTTCAAGGGATGAAAATATATACTGAACAGGCAGAGATAATGCACAAAAATGGAGCCAGGTGGTTCACAGCACACAGAGCCGTGCCTGAGATTTTATGTTGCTTTGTACAAAATTTTAGACGGGTGCCCTATAATTAAAATAAAATAAAATAATAAAGTAAATAAAATCCAAAAATTAACTAAATATCTTCTTTTATAATATAATTTAAATATATCGAAAATCAAGAGATAAATTACAAGTACATAATTAATAAGATGTAATCATTATAAACAAAAAAACAATGACATAAACCTAATTTATATGTAAACCTATTTAAATTTTATATAAATATATAATTTAATCAATGTAATTTTATAAGTTAATATTTTTCATTTAATATGTAAACATTGCATGTAGTTATAAAATAAAATAATTTAATCACCTAAGAATTGAATTACTAAAAAAATGATAAAATGTAGAAGTTGTCTACAAAACCTTAGTGTTCACGGTTGTATTATAGTTCAATGAAATAAGTAAGATTAGTAGTCTATATTAAATTATTATGATTAATTTTAATCTTTAAGATCAATATAACATGTTTTAAGTTTACTTATAATTATAATTGATAACTAGTTAGCGCGTATTATTTTTTAAACTTTATTCTATCTGCATTTTTCTTTTTTGAAATGAAATTATAATTACTTTTTTTTCCAAGACTATATTATTATGTGTATAAGGCACTAAAAAATGGGCCCCTCAAAATTTTGAGCCCTGTTCCGTTGAACACTTGGAACACCCTCAGGCACGGCTCTGACAGCACACATAACTTCGACCTAGGACCAGGGCCAGCTATTAACCTGTGCAGTCAGCCCAAAGGCACAGGGACGAAAATTTTCAAGGGCCTCCAATAAGTCTAGGCCCGGTATATATGTTATATGTATTGGACAGAATCGCACCCAACTCTAGAGAAAAGAAGACACGTAAATAAAACATAAGAGAGTTTGGTGATTACTAATTTTTTTATATAATAAAATATGTAAATTATAGTTAAGTTATGATCAATGTAACAGAAATCTAGATTTTTCTCTTAAGGATGTACTGAAAGTATTTATGCGGTGTGAATTGTTTTCAATAAAAGGGCCCAACATTTAAGTTTAGCACAGGGCCTCTTTTATGATTGAGCCGGGCCTGCCTAGGACACAGAGGCAGACTTTTACAATCTTATACCATGGAGTAGAAGAAAGAGAAGATGTGCAGTAGATGATGACTGCAGATAGAAAGAGGGACTTAAAATGTTGATTAAAGTGACTAGGTGGTCCAAATGTAGCAAGTCACTGCTTGTTGAAAACTATAAGTGGCATAGTTGAAGAGGACAAGAATAAAATCTTATATGCTTAAAAGGATATCAGGATCATAGTCAGTGCGATATTCATCGCGCACCTGAAAAATAAGATTCGTGTCAGATGTAGTGCAGCTTTGAGTGTAGAAACTCAAGTAACAATTAAAAGATAAATCACCTGGCCACCACTTCGACCACGTCCCCATTGTCTTCCTTCTTGAAAACCCCAATCAAAATCCACACGAATAGGTCGATCATCAAGTATTGTCCCACTTATATATTTAACAGCATCTTCAGCATCATCTCTAGAATAGTACCTACAGAAATGTATCACAGAGCTGCATTAGCCTAGAACTTTAACACTTACTCCCTTTTAGTTATTTATTGGCTAAGAGACTGTGTTTCAACTAAATAAAAAACAACACGATGTTAAATAACTTCAGCAGCTAACAGGGGCAGAAATACCCTGAATAAGAGACCACAATAAATCATCAACTTATAAAAATATGATGATAAAAGTCCAACACCAAATAATACTGCCTGAGAAATTCATACATCTAGAAGATTTGAGTCTTCAGAACTACCGACGAGAGCAATAATATTTTATAGCAACATATCATAATCGCAAACAACCTTAGGACAAAATGCATGGAAGTTTGCATGTCTAAAAGCACAAGAAACTGCAAAAGAAACACAACACTCCAGAAACAATTGTAAAGATAGGGAACTTACATAATAAAGCAAAAACCACAAGGAGTTTTAGTGTTCTTATCTAATCCCATTACGATTTTTTTGATTTCTCCAGCTCGAGAGAACAGTTCGTATGCTTGTTCTTCAGTTGTGTAGAAAGACATGTTGCCAACATAAACAGTTGTTGAAGTCAGGAGAGCATGCTCAAATTCTTCTTGTGAACCTTGAAACCTTCTATCCCTATACGCAGAGATCTTGTTTGGATCCTAACAGTGAAGAAGAAAATAACAACACATGGGCATAAACAACTTTGAAAAAAAATGTAAACAGAAAGGCTATCTTGGATGCTTATATAAGAAAATACTACAGCAAAAGGCTTAAAATAAACAAAGTAGATGAACATCAATACTAAATAGATATGTGTATAGTCAGAAATAACCTATACCTATATGCCACAAGTTCCAACCATAGACACGATCCAAAACTTAGGTTTTGTACAAAAATACATAATGGAACAACCAGTAACTTACATGTATATAACAATTAAGTTCCATATTGAAATACAATTTTTTTTAGTTTATATGCTAAATACAACAATTTAGTACTAGTAAGGTGCCCACATCATATGTCTTCTACCTCCGCTCAGGTCATAAATAATACTTTGTCAAGGTTTATTTCCCCACTCTTTTCATCTCTCTCGCAGTCAGATAATTATCTGCTAATTATATGTCCAACCATACTACCCTATTTCTCAAATATAGGCAAAACTTGTGTCTGTTGGAAATATAACATAGGCATATTGATCATAAAATACATAATAAAAAAGGATCAGTAGACTACACTTAGGTGCCAATTAACTTCCACAATAATGTGATTTCTTTTTTGATTTAACCCTAAACATCAAATTCGACATAAAATTAATAAGATGTCACACTTTCTTAATCTACCTCTGTAGCGACTTTCAGAAATAAACAATACTTAGTCAAGTTTCGTTCCATCATTTTCTTACTAATTAGCTTCCAAAAAATTTATTTCTAATTAGCTTCCAATCATATACAAGCAATGTAAGATCCGGTAAGCTTGTGCATCAATTAAAAATGCTACATCAACATGTAATGCATCTCTTACATGTACCACAGCTCAAACAACGTCGAAAAAACACACGAAATGATGCGTGCAATGAGCTCGAAAGTAAAATTACCTTGAACAGTAAGGCCATTTGGGTTTGTACAACGACAAAATGAAAAATCACCTGCAAATTGAACGCAATTTGCGCAAGAGTTTGAATAGCTAGGGTTTTAGATACTGAAAATTAGGGGAACTTATGCTAGGTTTTAAATAAATAGAAGCGAATTCAATACTACGTTGAAAATGTTTGATATGTATTTGTGGGGAAAGAGAGAGACACGAACAGGAACAAGTGGGAGAGATAACTGACCTTGTTAGCTGCGGCGAGGCGAAAAACGGAGGCCGGAGGAGAGAGGAGATATAACAAGTACTCTGGGTCTCGATTCAGTTAATTCTTTTTTCTAAAAAAAGTACTTTTCGTGGGAAAAAAAAATACTTTTTGAAATATATCAATTCTTCCATTATATTTATTTTATTTTATTACTCGTACGATACAAGATTCCTTCTTGAAATATATTATTTTTAATATATCTAATATAGTTTTGTTATAATTAATACTCCTTCCGTCCCCCTGGGTTATATACATTTGGGGGACGGGGACGCGGCACGGACTTTAATGCTCCGGTAAAGTGTACTTCTATAACTTATTTTTAAGATTTTTCTTTTATGAATAAATGTTTGAATGTTATATATTTATACGAAAAAAGAAAATTTTAAAAATAAGTTATATAAGTATGTTTTATAAGAGTATTGGAGTGCATGTCGAGCAGTTAAAAAGAAATGTATAAATTTAATGGGACAGAGAGAGTATAAATGATATCTTTTAATTATAATAATTTAAAAAGAGTGATAAATACATTTTTAAAACATAATTGCTGAACAAGTCATGTTTTTTTGAGAAAGCAAATCTTATCGTATTGTATTTAATTGAGATTTTAACAACAAAACATATGTATTCAATCATTCATGATATACAGGTATATTCGCTTGAATTTTAAAAATTGTATCAAAAATTTAAAGTAAAATTTTAAATTATTCTAAAAATATGATGGTATTTCATTTCATATTGGAAAATTCTATGAACCCAAAACATTATCCCAAGTTTTCATTATCCTTTGAAATTATGGTTAAAAAGTTGATGGTATTTATTATCATTAAAAAATTTAAATATTATGTAGCAAAATGAAATTAGTAAGAAGGAAAAATTGATTTTTTTTGTCACCCAACTTATTATATTTTTAGAAACCTACCACTCAACTAAATGCATTAATGTTGTTTATATTTGTTTTTAGTCACTAACTTAGGTTCAGATATGGTTATTAGTATTATGATAATTTTTTGCAGCATCATTTATACATAGTGATAGTATGTAATATTTTGATTATGTGATGTATGTTTATGTTTTTATATACAACAATAATAACATAAAATGAGGCGATAGAATATTGAAATCAGGAAAAATCGTAATTAGAATTTTAGAAAGTCTAATCGAGTAATATGATGCATTTCACTATTAAGGTTTCAATCCATTAGTTTATCCTAAGATTTCTCTTAAATTTATCTTCATAAATTTTAATACGATTTTCAAGATAAAAATAAATAAATAAAGAGGAAAACTCAATCTTCGATGATTGTCCTCTATCATGCATCATTCAGAACCCGTAAACTGCGTATCAAACTCTTTCCATCGAAGATAAACGATATTGTGTACATAAAAACTATTATATATAATGATATAGACATATATCAAATTATCAAAATATTACATATTACCACTATATTGTAATAATGCTATAAAGAATTAATACAATGTTAATAATCAAAGTCGAACTTAACTTTAGTGGTAAAAAGAACCTAACACCAGTAAGTAAAATAAAAGAAATTATAATTGAATGCTAAATTTCTAAATACACAATAACTGGAGTGACAAAAGAGAAACATATAAATATTAGAAAAATGTGTAAAAATTAATTTATAAGAATAATGTTTTTAACTGAATATATTCGCAGACAACTCGTGAGAATTGTCCAGATTCAAGAAAACGTGACTTCTCTTAAATCCATCAATATAATAAAGTAAAATATTGTTAGGATCTTGCCCCAATTTATTCAATATAAATTTCACGACAACCTTTATCCAATGTAATATAATATAATTTTGATATTTGATAAAGTACACTATAATATCATTCAATTCTTGATCTCCGTCATAAATATTGATAATGTAAAAAATGAGGTATGGATCAATCATTTTTAAGCATAGCACATTGAATATAGTAGTTCATAAAAATTCGATATAATAAAAACAATAATCTCATTTATCAAAAAAATAAATAAATAACAGTAATAGTAGCATTCACTGTCACGCGATGCATTGGACTTGCTCATTAGCCTCAGGCCCTCGTACTATTGGGCTAGTCATTACGTTAAGTAGCCTTCTCCTCCGAGCAAATGAGAATACAAGACGCGGGCCCAACATGAATAAAGTCTATAAATTATTTTGAGGGTGTTTGGCAACCCATTTTAAGCCGGACATATCAGCTTATAAGTTAAAAGCACTTATTCGTACTGTTTGTGTAAAAAGCCAAGAAGCACTTATAAAAAGCTAGGAATTCTAGCTTTTGTTTCAGGATTTCTACTTATTTACCAAACACTTTAATCACTTATAAATCTTAGCTTGCTTCTAACTTCTACTCAACTTGTTTATTTTAAGCAATAAACACTTGTTTTAAGTTCACCTAAACGGCCCCTTTATCCACCAAGCAAATGAGCTGGTCTGCAAGAGAGAAGAAGAGAGCAAACCACACAAGGACACATCCTGATAAATAAATTAAATTTCATGAAACGAAGTGTTCTGTATTATTTGCCACTATAATGCTGGAGAATATAATAATATATATTAAAATAGACGTGCGCATATTCCATGACCAAGAGTACGATGAACATTGTTACAAAGGAGTAGCAAATGATTTATGTAGGGAAATGGAGTCGTCTGGTCCAACCATTATGCCACATAATATAAATAGCAAGGGGCACATGTTTTCAATAAACTTGAATAAATAAAATGAAAGGGTTTATTCCTTCAAATATGCGAATATAGCTGTGTGATGCCGTGACGCAAAATCGTAACAATTATAGCCTGACTTATAAGATTAAGATTAGGTCCTACATGAAGCGAATATTACGATTTTGCCATTAATTTAGTTCTAGGATAATTGGCTATTGCTCATATAGTCATAGTCATATGAGCAATCTATACTCAAAAGTAAAACCATGTTCTTTTCCCACAGTAAACCAGACTATGGTTTTGCTATTTAAAATTTAAATAGCTATGCGCACAAAAGATTCTCTCTATCCCCTATTTTTTTTATAATTATTCTTATTTTAAAATAATAATTTTACAATTTATTTTTATAAAATTTAAATATTATACTTTTATCATGAAGGATGAAAATTTTCATAATAGTTTTTGAAATCGTACTATACAAAACTATTAAAATACGTGTTGATTATACTATAAAATTTTCTAAAAATAATTAGAAGATAGTATTAACATTAAATTTTTGATGATAAGTTTTTTAGTATAACTGCACGAGTAATAAATATTTAGAATAATTGCTTGGTGTACCAGCCTGAATGTATTTATTAAGCAAATCAGGCAAAGAAGTGATAAAAGTGTTTGAGAAAAAATAGAAGCTATGAAACAAAATCTAAATACAGTTAAACCTCGATTAAGTAATATCCGATAAAGTAATAACCTCGCTTAAGTAATAAATTTTGTCGGTCCCAACTTGGGCCAATGTCGTAAAGTAATATTTTCGCTAAAAGTATAAGATAATAAAATTTTAGAAATTCATTAAAGGCCCGGTTAATATGTGAAGTAATAATTCATAAATTATATATATATATATATATATATATATATATATATATAAAATGTATATGAATTCAAAATTCAGTCCTTTTTAAAATATGAATCTATAGTAGTTTGTTTTTTCTTTCCACCAAGGCAAAAATTAACCTCATCCTCGACCTTATTTAAACGATAAATAATTTCGGTATGTTTTGCTCATGTTGTAACATGTATACTCAACATCTAGTGCATGCATGAATTTAGTTTTCACATATGATTAATTATTTTAAAAATAATTTTAAATTAAATACATTGCATTTAACTGATTCTTGTTTTTAAAAATAATGAATTATAATTTATAAACATATAGAAATTTGATAAAATAATAAAATTCGGTAAAGTAATATATTTTCCCGGTCCAAAAAATATTACTTTAAAGAGGTTTAACTGTATTATTAGTTTTTCATAAGTATTTCGACTTTTTGTACAAAAACCATGAATAAATACTTCTAATTTATAACTCCATAAGCCGGGTTTAAAAGCCTGGGTCAAACATCCTGTAAGACTTATAACTAACCGATTAAACTATTTTGGAAAGAAGCAAAATTGACTCTTATTGAAAAGCCATTTCCCAGCACGCACAATACTGTCATTTGTCATTACAGTGGTAAAAATCTTTTTGATGAATTTTAACATAATTTTTATAGGCAATGATAATTGGTCATAGGTACCGTAAGAAAGGTTTTCCATTTAAACAACATTTTTTTAGCTTAAAAACTTCTTTTTTTTTTTTCGCAAAACTGTTCCCATAATAGCACTTTTTTATCAACGTTTTTTCTCTAGATACAACAATTTTGATAACACTTCTAAATAGATCCAACAATAAATAAATTAAAATATCAATCAATTATTAGGGGCAACTCACTCGATCATCTAGAAATTTATAAACAAATAATTAGGAAGAGACGATAAGTCTACGAAATGTGCGAAATATGTTGGCTCGGGTCGCATCGCATGCACTGATGCACCAACAAACTTTCTACACAATTTTGCTCAGCCAACCAATACTTAATACTAAACTGGGTGTGGACCGAGCTAGGTAGACAATGTGTCGATTTCACAACACTTGCACCTCGTTCTAGTCTCTTCCTAGCCAAGTCTTAATTGGTGCGACCTTAGCGTAGTCATTGTTGAAAACAAATGTGCCGACTTGTTTTACTTGTACGTTTATATCAGCAGATGTATAGTGTAATCCGACACATAAGTCACAGGTGCATGAATCAGCACTATTACTGTCCACCAAAATTATTCTAATTTACAAGTGGTTGTGAAACTTTTACAACTTTTATTTAATTGCATGAGCCAAGACATGACGATGAGGAGCTGGCTTTTAATAACTTAATGCTGGGTAAATAGATGGCCACAAAACTCGAAGGAGTCGCTGTTTATCAGCAAACAAAATGCGAAATTTCCTTGTGATTTGGACTTGCTTACTCCTCACTCTCACTTTATAGAGCTGGCAGAACGGATGAAATTATCCACAAAAAGCGTTCTTCCATAACAAATTCTTGTATGTTTAGAAATTCCTGTGGTTGCAATTTATATATTTTTATCATGACTTTGGTGAATAATCGGTTCCCTGATAATATCTCGTAAAGTATGCCAGTATATATCAGAAAAGTATGCCAGTACATTATAATTTTGCAATATCGACAAAATGACTAATTAGGGTTTGATTTTACTGACCCGAGATATTCTGGCAAAAAAAAAAACTGACCCGAGATATTATATTATAAATTTAAACTTGATTAAAAAAAATTATTCACTTTCTTCTTTTGTTGGATGTCACATAAAGGATGAAATTTTCACCTGTAACATCTATTTAAAATTATTACAACAACATATTTACAAAATACACTTATCTAACCGTCAATAACTCTTTTTCTGTAATTAAAATTATGTCTAATATTTTTTTTTTTTAAAGATATATAAGTTAAACAAATTGCAATAAAATGGGATGGAGTAAGTACGAAAGAACTGAATCTAAAAAACTATAAGATGGGATATTAGGCAAAGAAAGAAGGATGAGATCATTTTAATCCTGAACTTAACCACTCAAACCCGGTTTAACCTAGCTCAGACGGAACTCTGAACACCTATTTAACAAGTTACCACACGTACTTGTCTACTTTACATATACATTTGGCAAAATTGTTTTTCATTTTTCTTTCTTTGAAATTTCTGTTAACTATATTCATCAAAAACGGATAACCATGTATGTAGTATTAATATCAATAATAATCGATTTTTCCGCATTTCCGTATTAAAATGGTGTTTTCCTAATAGTGATTTGGAGCAGATTAGCATCCCCATGCGGTGAATTTTAACTGAGAAATAGTTGATCTAATTACATATTATTGTTTTAACACGTACACTCGTCTTCTCGTACAATATGATACTAGATTTATTTAATTTAACATGTGTGCTTATCCTTCGAATTAGATTAAAATCCAAAAAATAGATCGTAATATACTCGAATTAGTTATACTCTAATTGATCATAATGGAATGGGCCACATTAATATATAACGGCCTATGATATACTGTATTACATTATTTCTCTCGAACATTATATTCGAATATCGTTTTAAATTCCTTTTTACCTTTATGATGTAACCACATAAGCAGTTTTCATTATTATGTCAAACTGCGCTGCTGTTTGTCGATTGTCGTTAAGGAGGAAGTTTCGTCCTTGGTAAATAAGAAGGTAGAGCATGGGTACATCCGTCATATAAAAAGCAACCTCCTCATTAAATACACTTTAGACGTTTATGCATTTTGCCACAGTTTCAGACATCATCAGACGCTGCCTCGTCTTATATTTAAACTCATCCTTTCAGCTCTAGCTCTTAAACTACATACACACGGTCTCTGCACATACATATCGCAGCACCACTCCATCAAGCTCAGTTAATACCAGGTATGCTCTTGTCTAGAAATCTCTTTTTCATTGCTTTATTTGTAACTTTTTATTTGCCTTTGTATTACTCCTGCTTCTGAAATGCTGAATTTTCGGTTACAAGTTGAACCATCTATATTTACTACAGTTATGTGTTTAATCTGGTTCTATGTAGTTTGGCGTCTGAATTAAGACAATGGGTTCTGAATTTTATTCTATGTTGTGGTTTTGTGTATTAGTCATGTTCATGTACTCTTAATAAGTTTTGTACGAGATTGCTGAGATGCCGCATATCAGGCGGCTGATCACGCGTTTAAATTACGGGATAAAATGTAAACGTGTTTCCTGGTGTATCGGGACCTTTCCAATCCCCTGAACCAGGGAACTTCAAGTTCTTTTTGCTATTTGAAGAATTGAAGAAATTGATGTTAAACAGAATTATAAAAATGAATTACGGCGTACTTATTGGTTATCGATTTGATTATTGAATACATTAAGTGGACTTTGTACAAATGCAAGAGTGTAATTCACGTATATTAGTGGACTTCAGCTTTTTTGTCTTATTGTATTCTTAATCTGATCTTGTTTTCTTGTTTCAGCTAGCTAATTACAGGGTGAAGAAGGTAGGCCTTATTGCAATCAGAACCACACATGGGTTCTATAATGGATTCTGCTGAAGTGAAAAGGTGTGGGAAGCCTCCGGGAATCCGGTTCTTGGAATACACTAAGAAATCGAATCTGTCTTTCAAAACTCACCAAGCAATTGTCTTAATTGTGACATTTTTGGCGTACACAAGCTATCATGCTACTAGGAAAACCACCAGCATTGTGAAAAGTGCACTCGATCCTCAATCTCCGGACTTGAGCTTAACATCCTTCTTTAAAAGAGCTGAAGCTAATAATTTGACTGCTAGTAGTAAGCAATCGTGGGTGTTAGGAGGTGGCTGGGCACCCTTTGATGGGCAAGATGGAACTGCTTTGCTCGGTCAGCTTGATGTGGCTTTCCTTTTTGTATATGCCATGGGGATGTTTTTCTCGGGGCATATGGGTGATAGAATGGATCTGAGGATTTTTCTGACAATCGGAATGGTGGGAACTGGTGTGTTTACAGCACTATATGGAGTGGGATACTGGGCGAATATCCATGTGTTTTATTACTTCCTGGTTGTTCAAATGCTGGCTGGTTTGTTCCAATCAACTGGATGGCCTTCAGTAGTTGCGGTTGTTGGAAACTGGTTTGGAAAGAAAAAGAGAGGACTTATAATGGGAATTTGGAATGCTCATACATCGCTTGGGAACATTACCGGATCATTAGTTGCTTCGACCTTGTTAAAGTATGGTTGGGGATGGTCTATGGTTGTCCCTGGTATAATGATTATTTTCTTTGGATTAGTCCTGTTTTTGTTCTTGCCGGTTAGCCCTGGGGCTGTTGGGTGTGATAACTCTGAAGATGATTTATATGTTCCACAAAAGGCAGGAGAGGGAGTGAGAGAACCTTTGTTGAGCTCAGATACAGATGGGGATAAATCAGCTGTGGGGTTTATAGAAGCATGGAAAATTCCTGGGGTTGCTCCTTTTGCCCTCTGCCTCTTTTTCGCGAAATTGGTTGCTTACACATTTCTCTACTGGCTCCCATTTTACGTTAGTCACACAGGTAATTAATTACACTAAGCCAATGTATAATTTGCTTTTGTGTAACATATGTTCATTTCAGATAATGTTTCTCCACAGATTTGTTTTAGAGTTTATACTTTGATCCTAATTTCTACCTAATTGTGTTGCAGCTATAGCTGGCGAGTACTTGTCAAATGAAGCTGCTGGAAATCTATCCACATTATTCGATGTTGGAGGTGTAGTTGGTGGAATTTTGGCTGGTCACGTTTCTGATCGCCTTGATGCCAGAGCCATAACTGCTGCAAGTTTTATGTACTGTGCTATCCCTGCCCTCTACCTATACAGAAACTACGGACATGTTTCGATGACTGTCAACATAATTCTCATGTTGATCACTGGTGTGTTCGTAAATGGGCCTTATGCTCTAATAACTACAGCCGTGTCAGCTGATTTAGGGACACACAGCTCCTTGAGAGGCAATGCAAGAGCACTCGCGACTGTCACAGCAATCATCGATGGAACTGGCTCGATAGGGGCTGCAATTGGACCATTGCTGACTGGTTATATCTCTACTAACAGCTGGAGTGCAGTTTTTACAATGCTCATGACAGCGGCTCTAGTATCTGGTTTGTTTCTGACCAGGCTTGTCGTAGCGGAAGTGGGAGCTAAGATTCACCAATCAAGAAGAGTCATCCCTACTTCGAGGACTCCTGCAGCCCTTGAAGTGTAATTTTCAGTCAAAATCTAGGAATGACTCTCCAAGTCTCAAGACTTAATTGCAACATTTCAGGATTTGGTTTAAAACTTTTAGTCCATAGAGTAGAAGAGGAATGTTACATGATCAAATAGGATAGCTAGAGGACTTTGTTGCACATATATGTCAATGTACATTAGTTTCATTAAGCAAAATTGCATCTGCAGAAGACAAGAGCCTTTTCACAGAGCTACAGAGTAATGCAGCTCATTTCTGAAAGAACATACTTCTTATAAATAACTTCTTACATAATTTATTTTAGTCTAACCAAAAGATCCTATTTTAAAAAATAAAATATAAATAAAAATTAATATCCTAGTCTGATTTTAATTATTTTTATCCATCCCACTTTTAATGTCCTTATTTCTTTTAAGTTTTAATTAATATTTTAAGGTGCAGGTAAATTATAGTTTAATATTTTTTCCCGAATTTTTATCTGAATAAAATAGTAATGTTAGATTTTAAAAAAAATTGAAAACAATTACAAAGTGCTAGTTACGTGTGTCAAAAATAAACACTAACCTAGATAGATGAATTTGATTGACAGAAAGTAGCATTAAAGTCATTTAATAAAATAACATGATCAAATAAAATTATATTTCCCGACCAAAAACAAAGTTAAGAAAAAAATATCGAGACAAATAAAAAAAACATTACAAACACATCTAAACACGAAAAAGAGAATCATAGCCGGTCTATGGGAAGAACAGCCTTCGGTAATACTGAGACCCCAAACCTAATTATTGAAGATAACGACAAACTAACAAACAGCAGCACTATTTCACTATTCATTTGTCCTATTTATTATTTTATACATTTCCTTTTATTAAATTTAGGCATACTTTATTATGTTTCTAAAAGAAAATGTGTAAAAAAGTTCTCCTGTATTTTATTTGATACAATAATTCAAAGTTTCAAAATCTCGATATTATATACACAGGGACCAAATTTAACCAACTCTGTACGAGATGAGAAAATCAAAATTCATGGTCACAAAGTCCAAGCATTTTAATATCCACTATTAATTTTATTACACCAACCTACCCTTCAAGACCAACAAAACACAAAATAAAAGCAGAAAAGAGGTTTACTATACGCTTTTCCCGCAAAAATTGCCCCAATCTCGCCCTAATTCTCGAGGTCAATAAGATCGCGCTATCTCAAGGATCGATCAGGTTTGCAATCTCCAACAATTCGTACATGTATATATCAATTTAATTGTTTGTTATTCATCAATTTATTGATTTTGTTATAAACTATTGTTGATTTCTTTAATTTGATCAAGTTTTGAATGATGTGATGGTGTCATATTGTAATTCAACTCTCTTTTGATTGTTTGACTCTAAATTGGAGCTGGAATTTTCTGAATTGACTTCGTTTTGATGAAGCTATGTGTCCACAAACCACAATTGATATGCTTTTAGCTGAGGTTTGAGTTTAAACGATCAGATTGAGTTTATTTACGAGATTATTCTGAGTGGTTCGCTAGTTCTGAAGAATTTTATTAGGTTGGTTATAACATGGGTTGAATAAGTCTACGGGGCATGATCAGATGCTAATAAGTTTGTTTTATCATTTAAGCAATTATTTTTGCATAGAAGGATTTCAAATATCAAGAATTTAGCGTTATGAGTTCAGACAACGACACTTGAGTTTAAGTAATCGCTTGTTCTGAAGTGGTTTGCTAGTTGTCGAGGAATTGAATTAATTAGATATATTAGGCGTAGAAGAAATCTATGGGACATGATCAGGGATTATGTATATATATTTTGTCAATTAGTCAATCATATTTGTATACCAGAATTTCCTAATTTCAAGATTTTAGCTTGGCTTATGAGTCAAGATGACACATTTGACTTAAGTAACTAGATTATCCTAAGTGGTTTGTTAGGTGTAAATATTTATATTGAATTGAGTTTTAGGCATAAAAGAACTTTAGGGGGCATGCTTAGGGGTCATTTAACAATTATATTTGTTGAAGAATTTGTTAATATTCTAATTGTTTTTCCTAATTTATGGTGCAGGTTTCTTTGTTGTGGATCAATATGTCTGGACAGTGATCAGAAAATTATTTTGATCTGAGAAATAGTACAGTGTGATGTTTATTTATGTAATGGAACCAACATTTAGGCAATAGGTTATGTTATTTTGGTCTCGTGAAATTTTAAAACGTTGGTTGTAGTAAAAGGAGTTAATTTATTGTCGATGGGTGTGAGCTACGTAACAATTTCATTATTCTCTACTGCGTTGAGCTACGCGGGCCTTCGTTACTGGACGATACTGTCACCTGAAAAACTTTTACTGGATGGCTTGATTAGTCAAAGTTTTGTTCTCTCTGAAAATGTTGTTGAAGCTCTGGAGTCCCTTTTGGATTCTTACACATCAATTGCATTGGTAGCAAATTTTGTATTTAACATATTTGTTCTGGCCATTCTGTCTCTCAAGGTAATCGATTGTCTCTAGTAAAATTTTCTAGTCACAGTTATTCCATGTAGCAACAAGATACTATTACTATGTATCAAAGATCATTTAAGCGAGTTAAATATTTTTCTGGCGGTTTTTCAATCATACTAATGTGGTCAGTTTTATCATAAATATGCGGTGCAAGAGGTCAGTGTTTTTTGACAATTTATTGAACATGTAAAAAAGAAAAAGAACTTTGTCAAACTGCAGATATATGTTATAGTGTAGTACTTTAATAATCTAGGAACGGAATTTGAACAATTCAATTTTTGCCCAATTTTAGAGAAAGTGCAGCGTCACTAGGTACTTATATGATAATTAAGACCGAAAAATATGTTTATCCGTAGTTGTGATTCATTTAAATAAGCAATTCTAGCATGTTTTGAAGAGGGCTATGTATCTCTAAAATGTTTTGTGCCCTATGATTTGCAGACTTTAGTTTAGTGTTATCGAGGAAATTTTTTATAAGGTGCCTGGGCATTCTTTAAATATAGTGTCACATTTGAAAGTTCTATCGCTGAAAGTAGGACAGTTATTATACGGTTAAGTTGTTGTGTTGTGTGTCAGTTGGTCCTGTAGTATGTTGGTCATGTTTTTAAGTCACTTTTTATGGTTTCGTAAGTACACTGTAATTTATATTTATATATTGTCCTTGTTACACAAGTGGTCTCCTAACTAAATCTTTGATTCATGTTCTCTACTCTTTGCTGCAGACTATATTCTTTGCTGAGTTGCACTCTTCTGAAAGTCGGAAACTGGTTGAGCGGCTCGTTAATTATGTCATATATAAGGTCATATGATCTTATAACACAATGTAGATGTTGTAATGTGGCACCTTCTATGATTTCCCGGTCCTAGCTATTTCCCTTTAAAATTATATATTTTGATGGGCATGGATTGGCGTTGGAAGTAAATTCAATACTGTATGATTGTAAATGAAGCTGGTACAAAAGTAAAGACCTTTGTTAATTTTTTGAATAGTAAGGAAAAAAGGTGGTCTACAATCTGGAGGTAGTCATAATGATGATATGGTGTAGTTATCTGGATTTAGCGTACAATCTTTGTGAGTTTGATACAGCCGATAGCCATCAATAAAGATTTCTATAATTTTTAGATGTTAAAGAAAGAAAGAAAGAAAGAAATTTTGCCAACTTGACGGGAGTCTAATGACAATGCTGCAAGTTACTAACGGTTTTGTGGTTCTGGAGGGTTCAAACTTAATTGTTTAATGTTTATCGACTGATAGAAGTTAATAGACATTCTTGACTGTTTTGCTCGTTTGATATTTGCTACTTTAAGTACAGTTCACAAGTTGAAATATTGTTTTATATAGTGAAACTCATGGTGTGAGTTTGTGTGTTGATGACTATTATAGGGAACCTTTCTTCCACTGGTAGTCCCGCCAACAATATACCAGGGGAGCTTATGGACTGCATGGCTGGTCATTCTGTGCTCCTTAAAGGTATGTAGTGAGATATAATAGTTTGTAAGAGATTTAACAGTGACATTTTTGTGCTTCTTTCTTGTATAGATGTTCCAAGCTCTTGCTAGAGATCGACTTGATCGCTTGAATGCTTCTCCTTCTGCTACTCCGTGGACATACTTCCGTGTGTATTCTGTTCTGTTGCTAGTCTTCATCGTTGACTTGCTCTGGTAACGCTCAACACCCTTAAGGAAATGTTAAACATATAGTTCGTTGTTGGGTATGCAGATATAGTTGGCAGGATTTTGGTTCGCACTTCGCAGAGGATTTTAGCTATAGATTAGATTAATATGGAGAAATTAAGTAATACTCGTGCTAAATATATTACCCTCGCCCATCTAGACGCACACTTTTCGGAAATTCTCATTATTTTGGTTGATGGTTGCAGGATAAGGACTTGCCTGATGCTTTATGGAACAATAGTGTCATCTATGTTCTTCTTATTGTTCTATGAGCCCCTAAGTATACTTTTCGAGACACTACAGGTACAAGTTCATCGAAAATCTTGCACATATTTTTCTCCGGCTGGACCGTAACTAACTTAGATACTGATATAGATCGCTGCTTGTGTAATGTTCAATTTTAGGCTATTGTAGTTCATGGATTCCAGTTACTTGATATATGGCTCCATAACTCTGCTAAAGATAGCACATCCCAGGGTAAATCGAACATTTTTGATATATCAGCAGGTTTGCTAATCCAACTTGCAATTTTATGCAATTCTCTCTTATTTTATTTAGTTCTTTATATCCTAATTAAGGGTAGTATATGTAACTTGATGGTCCTTAAGGATTAGAAACAGGATTATGACTACCACCGGTCATTGTTATCTTGCTTGGAAAATCTGCAAAATAAATTATGTTATATCTATTTCTGGAAGTGTCTATATTCAGTACCTTTTCTCCAAAAGTTTCTTTTACGTTTAGTTTAGCTGGTTGTTAATGTTCTTGTTAACCGGATGGTTAAGTGTACCATAGAGAAAAGGCCAAAAGATATATCATCTGTGCATTCATAAGAAATTAGCAATATAAGAGTTCTGTTTAAATTTGACATTTGAGGACAATACGCTATCAACCTGCTTTATTTTGATTTGCAACTCGATCAAATGCTAATCTGTTAGAATATGATCCTGGTAAGCCCTCCTCCTAACACCTTGAGGTTTTAGGAGAATTGGTCACTTAACATGGTATCAGAGCCTAGGCTCGCGGGAGACTCGAGTTCGACTCCCTGTGACCCCCAATATTCTCAGAATTTGTTAAGGACACGAAGGCAATGTTATGCCCCAAAAGATGGGCGCCCGTGATCCACTCTCGACCCATAAATGGGCTTTCGAGTGAGGGGGAATGTTAGAATATGATCCTGGTAAGCCCTCCTCCTAACACCTTGAGGAGAATTGGTCACTTAACATACACCTTGAGGTTTTAGGAGAAGGGCTTACCAGGATCATATTCTAACATAATCGTATATAACATTCGTTAATGTGCTACCATAATTAAATATCACATAATTATTCCCCACCATACTTAAATATAGGACATGATACCTTTTATTACTTTACAGCCACATATGTAATTTATCAAATAATATATAGTTACCCTTATTGTTAATCGATTATATATAAATTTCTGCTAAAATAATGGTTATGACTGTAGGGTCATTAAACGAATGGAAAGGCATTCTTGTGAGAAATTTGGGCTTTGTACTAGACATGATGACACTGCTGATGGCTCTTGGTCATTACGTGCATATATGGTGGCTTCACGGGATGGCCTTTCATCTTGTAGATGCAGTCCTGTTCCTAAATATACGGGTAAGTCTTATACTTGCTAGCGCCGCTACAATTTTCAGCGATTAGTTAATTTGGTTGATCTGAATCTGTTAACTCTTGAATCATAGTCCTCATTCCACTTCATGTATAATCTAGGCATTGTTAAGTGCTATTGTGAAACGTAATAAAGGATTTATCAAGTTGACGATAGCTTTAAGCACTCTTCATGGGGCACTTCCTGATGCAACACATGAAGAGCTACAAGCCTATGATGATGAATGTGCTATCTGCAGGGTAAGTTTAAGTGTATACAATAAAAGTTTTTATCAATGTGGATGATATTATCTAATATAACTTATATATAATAGGAACCTATGGCCAAAGCCAAGAAGCTTTCTTGCCATCATCTTTTTCATCTTGCTTGCTTGAGATCTTGGTATGGCCTCAAATATGGTGTAGATTGCTCTGTGACTGTGAGTTGCACTTCTATGACATAACTAAACGCTGAAATGGTATGTGAACCCAGGTTGGATCAAGGTTTGAATAATAATTACTTGTGCCCTACTTGTCGGAAGCCTCTTTTTGTGGGAAGACCAGAAGACGATGTAAATCCTCGTGCTAGAGAAGTTTCAAGTGATGAACAACTTGCCCGGCAACTAAGTTCGAGGCTTGATAGACTTCCTCCTGCTCCTAACTTGCCTGCAGGGGTTTCACCTGACCAAACAGTGAATCCTTTGGATGGTGGTGATTGGAGGTTTGTTTGTTGCACTGACATGTTGGTGCTTATTCATTAATTTTGTTTTGTTCAAAGTTTACGTCGATTTGTCTTTTCAGTCTTTATATAATTTTTTGACTGTTGCTTGTTGAAGAGGGCAATATAAACAAACTTGGTCCTTTTTGTCAGAAATGTCTTGCATGAAATCATCTTTTATTTTATTATAGTCAAAGACAGTAATTAAAAACTCAGTTACACTGTTACACATGCCTCCTCCGAGACATGAACCCTCGACCTCTTATTACCAAGAGGGATGGGAATCTGCTAGGCTAAGCCTCGCAGATTGCATGCAATCATTTACAAGGCACATAAACAGTTGAAGTACCAGATGAACCTCTGAGCAGCTTAGTTAGATATTGAAGTGTGCATTTAAGTATTGATCCCTAGCGAGAAAGTTAATAAGTTTTTTTTTTTCTTTTTGTGGTAAGCATTCACATGTGGAGAGTTTAAGCGGGTACTTGGCAGGACCAATTTTTTTCCCTCTTCCTCTTCAATTTGAGGTACTACGTTTATTGTACCAGTTGTTTGTATGTTTTCCTGTAGGGGTGGAGGAACGGATTCTGCTTGGCTGGGTTTTGATGGAGCGGGCCCATCTACAACTATGAGGTCAGTTGGGTTGGGAAGAGTTCAGATGATGATGAGACATCTTGCAGCTGTAGGGGAAACTTATGCTCAGACTGCCCTGGAAGACAATGCTTGGAACCTTTGGTCTGCAAGTTCCTCCCAAGCTAGTACATCTAGTTCAACAGTTACTTCTCCTGGCAGTGTAAGATATAGTGGAAATGCAGGTGGAGTACATGTGCGAACTTCTCGTGCTGCTAATGAGAACCTAGCAAGCATACTTGCCATGGCTGAAACAGTACGAGAGGTCTTGCCCCATGTCCCGGATGAATTAATATTCCAGGTATGTACTGATAGTACTTTTTATAGTATATATATAACTAGTGTTTATATTTAATCCATATTTTTGAATAATGAGATCATATTCAACTACATTTCTGAAAATGAAGGATGCACTATTTAGTTTAAGCTTAGATAAGTGTGTGAGTCTCTAGGAACATAAATAGCAATAAAGGGTGGGATTGGTAATATTAGTTCCTATTGCTTTAGAATTAATATGTTATACCTTTACGCGGATACAGATCAGTAATACGTATATGATCAATGGCTATTAAGTACTTAAATTCTCTATAATCTTGCATGCTGCGATTTACTGGATATAAGTATAAGCATAGAAGTTTCCTTTAGGCATCGTTTGGTTCGCGGAATGAGCATAGAAGTTTCCTTTAGGCATCGTTTGGTTTGCGGAGCGAGTGAGATGGGTCTAGAAAGTGGAATCATGAATCGGATTGGGATGCTATGGGTTCGGAAATCCATTTCTCATATCATGTGTTTGGTTTATAACATTTGAGTCATTAGCTAAATCCACTTATTATTGTATAAGAAAATGTTTTTTTGTAAAGATTATGGAAAAATGTTTGCTTGTGTATATAATATTTATGTTTGTGAATCTTTGAATATAAGTATCTCTCTACTATTTTGATTTCATCTTAATTAGTATTAAAACATAACTTTTCTGGTTTTAATACACACACACACTCACACACACACACACAATGTGAAATGAGATTGTTACACATGGTTGGCAAAATATTGAACTAAATATTAACTAATATTTTCATATAAAATAATATGTATGAATAAGCCGGTTGGTATTAAATAAAAATAAATCTTACTAATGTAAGATCAAAAGATCATTATATAAAATATTTGTATTTAAAATTTACATATAATCTTATAAATTAAAATCAAATAATAAAATTTAAATTGATACCTCACCACCAATTGTAAACATCTCCCCTGTTAGGGTTTTAAAAACATACGGGTTTGAAAACTAAAAATGATCCAACTAGACATTTAAGCAAGTCCGATGGTTGTGCTAACATAAATGGAGCTATTGTTATATAATTTAGTATCAAAAGTGGCTTTGGGTGTTAAAATGGAACGGTGTTTTCAATGCGTTGTTCTAACTCTTGTTTCATATATAACTAATTTCGAAATACACCACACTTTTCAATACAAATTTAACTAATTCTCAAGTATCCCACACTTTCAAAGTACCTCCTCATCCCTTTTTTTTTTATCCACTCTTTGATGAGTTGTCAAATATAGCTTCTATCTATATTTTGTTCCATGTATAACGCAAACTACAGCATTGTGCTATTTTAGCAGGATGTTTAGCATACCATTGGAGTGGTGTATTCTGTTTTTGGTGCTATGATATAGATATAGGACGAAGTATATCACTTACTCTTAGGTATGAACTCTGTTTACTCCAAACCCAGAGCCTCATTCCTTGTATCAGCGAACCAATGACCCCTTGACGGTGTGTTTTTAGATGTAGTGAACTTTTTGGATTTCTTCCAAATATCATAAGAATCTAGTTTACCTTGGGGGGAAGAAAAAACTGTCATTTCCTATAACCTTAATAAGATAAATATGGACAAAGTTCCTTCAATATATTCGTCATTTTCTGTATTGTGTGCCAGTTACTTGTGAGCTGCATTGTTCTTGTGTATAGCTGCCCTTCACTATATGGTTCAATAAGTGTTTCTGGTACATGCAGGATTTGCAACGAACGAATTCTGTGACGGTAACTGTGAATAATCTTCTTCGAGCATGATCATAAATTCCATTAATCCAGTTGCGACCATATATTACATGTGCCATTCTTAATTAATCCGATTAATGAATGCATTACTGGAGCTAGAAGGTGGCAACATTTTGCAGGTTCAAAGAGTTGCTTGTTTGCTAATTACAGGGTGCTTTGGCTTGCCTCAACATGTTTGTGATATCTAATAGCTTCATTTCCTGTATATATTAAGTGATGTAAGAGAAAAGAGAGAGAATATGTGCAAATGTAACATTTTTTTTCGGAAATAAATAAGTTAGCTCTGCTGCCCAATTGTGTGCTAGTTTGTCCTGTTAATGTAGTGGTTGCTTTCAGTGACATCTGATATGCATATTGTGACTGAAATTCGAAGTACAATATCAACCGTGAAAAAGGATTTGTTGATGCATATATGTGATTATAATTCGACAGGAGATTACTGTACTCCTTGTTTAAATATAACAAAATATAATTATATTTGAATCAAATCTAATTTTCGCATCGAGTTTTGATCGATTTGTAGCTATATGCAATTATAACTTGAATTTCTTGGTTAACTTTTGACCTTAAATATTTTGGCAGCTATTATCAGTATATGTGTGCGTGTTTCTGTGATCGATGTGTTCTGGAGTTCATCGAGAAGGATAGTTTAGTTCAATGTTTTACAGCATTATAATGGGGGCAGCTCTTAAGAGCAATCTTAAGCCAACCGGCAGAGCTCCAATCATAAGAGCTATCTTGAGCCAACCTCTTGACAATGAGAGCTCCAATCATAGAATTATAATAGGTTGGCAATCAAGTGTTCATTGATTAAATTGACAAAGTAATATGTCCATTTTTTTCATCAAAGGGGGTGTTCAATGTTGATTGATAATTTCTTACCGTTCTAAAAGAAAATGTGTTACGACTTTCATCGATAATTTCTTACCGCTCTAAAAGAAAATGTGTTACGACTTTCGGTAAATCAGTATTTTCATTTCACTTTACTTTTTTTTTTGCCACGCATTCCAAGAATTATGTATATACAAATAATAGTAAAATTTAATATATGGAAAAAATATATATCAAAACAATGTATGAGATCAACGTGTGTGAGAGGAGTGGACAAGTGAGCAGATGATCAACGTGTGTGAGAGTAATAGACAAGTGGTAGACCGTCGACGTGGTGACTCATGCCACACATTAGCATTGTAAACTCAGTCACACGTTAGCTTAGCAACCTGACCTTCTCTGGCTAGGCCAAAAAATGTGGGACTTATGTCTGTAATTTCAAAATATATGTCTCATGTTGCTCTACGGATTTCATAAGTTGCCACATTTCTACCATAGGTGATAGGACTATGTGCACTTGAAGCTTTGTGTGTCGGCATATAAATACCCTAGATCTAGAATAGAAGAATGAAGGGAATTGAGTAGAACTATGTACAATGAATAAAGATATGTGGACGATGATTTCGAGATTGAAGACAATGGGGTCTGAGTTTAAGAAAATTGGAGGGTATTAAGTAGACATGCACGCAGGGACTTCTGCAAGCTCCATACTTAAAAGTGCCAGCTTGAATTACAGTGCATTCTCTTGGTTCCAACAGCAATGCTACTACTACATGTTTGATATTGGATCCGAACAAGATTTCCAACATTTATGCATTTACGAGGTAGTTCCACATGTATGTGTTTGTCTTGTCGCACAAAAATGCACCGGAGAACTCACTCCAGATCCAATTTAGAGGCACAACATTAGTCATATTCCGAGGAGAATGCTAGAGTTCACAAAATCATCCCCAAACAATAATGAATATTTTAAATGCATAGTTGACAAGGAATATGTATTAAAAATGAAGTGTGCACATTTACACGACAAATTAAGTAGCATAATTTGATATTCATGAACCATTTGGGGATCCTAAAATTTACTCATTCTGAATGCAATTTAGAAGTAATTGATCAAATCCGTAACATTAATAGAAATCATATGTTGCTTAAAGTCAATCGAAATTAGAAGCTCTGCTTGGGTTAAATCGTTGTGGGCTGCAGCCAAGCATAAATCGTTCCTACATGTATACAAAAAAAATGCCCGAGGGATATAATTGTGCACAACAAATTTGTTGAGATGTCATGTGTTGGGGTTTAATTAAAATATATAATTTTTGTTAAAACTCACTGCATCAATTGTGATGTCATCATATACAAATTTTTTGTACATCTAACACTACCGAAGAAAATTTAACATCACAAGGAGCATTTAACATTGTAATTATTACCTAAAAGGATTCCTCTTCGATCCTTACATAAACAAAGAAGGAACTACCTGTTCCAATACTTCTTAGTTATATGTCTTTTGATTTTCAAAAAATCAAAACAATCGATATTTGATTAAATATTAAAATATATTTATTATTTTGATAAATAAAAGATAAATTAAATATGCATTCAAGTGATATAATTTTTTAATCGTTTAAAATTATATTGTATATATACATTTCAGTTAAAATATAATTTATTTTACTAGGTAATAGTCAAAAGGGATGGAGAACATAAAGTTATTACTCCCTCTGTTTTTTTTATATGACGATTTGACTTTTGGCACACACTTTTAAGTGCTTTAACCGGGTAGTTAAAAATATTATTTTTTGAATTTTTTTTTCTAAATAAAAATTTTGATTATATACTATTATTCAGAAAAGGAAATTTTAAAAAATAATATTTTTAACTACCCGGTCAAAGTGTCACAAGTCAAAGCGTCATATAAAAAAACAGAACAAGGTTGAATAAGTTATTTTAGTATTCATGGACCTGTACACGAGAAACTAAAATGTTCAGTTAAAGAAAAAAAGGTCAAAGAAGGTATTGTGCTGTGGTAAGAAATTAAGGTGGAAAACACGGAGCCACGAAACATGAATGAAACAGCGATCCAGGGAGACAAAATGAGATCGGTTTGAACAAACACGGTGGACTCTAGCATGTTGTTAACTTACCATTTGGCTTTAGTCTTTGCCGTCACTTAACTGTGTCTTTATTTTATGTTTCTGTTTGAATTACTCGGCATAGATGCGTAATTAGTTGCGAGCGACCTTTCCATGCACATATAAACTTGTCGAATGAAATATATTTAAGCTTGTATAATAAATCACACAAACTATGATTTTTTGACAATTTAGGTTTAACCGTCTTACAAACAAATATTTATATTTTAATATTTTCTGGATGAGCGATAGTCAAATCCGGATGTCCGATAATACATAGGATAAAATTCTCTGATAGTATCCGTTAATTCAGGTTTAACCGTATACACAGTTACAGGCAGAACCGGACGCACATGCATAAATAGTGATGCATGCATAGTTGTTGAGGGGCCAAGGAAGGAAGTGTGGTGAAGCTCTTGAAACGCTTGGTTTGTATAGAATATATACAAGAGGTGAGAGGACTGGTGATAGAAAATATCAGTAGACAAGGGGAGTCCACTGGAGACGTGGACCGAAACGTTTCTCTCCATAGACTGTCTCGTCTCATCACAAACTTAACACCAGAACTACTCTCTTTCACCACCTTTATTTAATGCCACAACCCTGCTTCGCTCTAGCTTCTTCTATCTTCTTATCTATCACTTGCTACGACTGAGATTGCTCGGTTAAATCTCCTTCAATCAAACTCATATAAATATACTCCTTTCTAGTTATCACATTCATATGCACTTCTAGTACAACCTATCCATATAACTACCTGGTCAAGCAATCATCATCATCATCATTAGAATCATGTACTCTGTTGCATCTCTTCTCATCTTTATCTTCCTCTGCATGCATGCCTGTATCGCTCGCCATCTTCCGCTTTTCGATAAGGATTTCCCCCAACAAATTTTTCCAGCCAAGGTAAGTCTCTATATATTTTTCTCTGGTATTCTTATATGTTAAATGTTAATTAGTTAGGGCGGGGTTGATATTTTAACGTGAGAATTATCGTTCTGCACTTTTAAGAAAATGTGAGAATATGCAATTTTTCAGAATGCAGAAGAGTCAATCTCACTGTCTCACGCTAAAAATGAGTACAAATTTCAAGGTTTTAGAATTGTGAATTTTATTAGTAAAGTTGATTTTCATGAAAAGCTCCGGTAGAACCAGCAGTATTTTAATATTTGAAGATCATAAAAATTTGTTTATATTATATAGAATATATATAGATCTCAAAAAAATGATGGCTATGTACACAAATACTTATACTTACCACGACAATTGACAAATATGTTTACATCTGGTGATTTATGTTTCTATTGGGATTTTTTTTCCCAGATGGCTAAGGTTGTCAACTTTAAGATGAATCAAGACGAAGATACAAATGCAAACAAGAGCCTGGTTGAGAAAAGTGTTCATAATGCCGACGAGGACAGTGCAGACATTCCAGACGCAGCAAAGGAAACTGATACTTCTCAGCAGGAAAAAACTCATGAAGATCACAGAGGTGTTATTTCAAACAAGTCTACTCTAGTTTCAGTGTCATGGCACTTGCAACCAAAGCACCAGCACACAAATCCTGTTTATTTCTCCGACTATTCCAGACCAATGACACGTCCTCCATCTCACAATTAAGCAGCCAACTCAAAGTTCTCAGAACTTTTATTAGACTCTCAACTCAAAAAATCACACCGATGATTAGATCTCCAGCACCGGTTCATATAAAGATCCAGCACTCTAGCTTTTAGCACGAAAATACTTGTATTTTGTAGGTTCAATCAATATTAATATACATTATCATAACAAAGGGAGCCATGAAACTTGCTAATTATACTATGACCAGAATTCATGATTATTGTGATATTATTTGCAATAATTCATAAGAGTATTATTGTGTTATCCTATGACGAAACATTAATAGGGATGTAATTAACATGCAGGGAGTGAGATTGATGTGTCACTGTCCGAAAAAAGGATTGATGAGTCAATGTCATCCCCCAACAGGATTGATCAGCCAACCTCTCAAAATGCAAAACAACTTCTGGCAGAGGTAATTAGTTGATCATTAAGTAACTAATCACCGAGTACTTATAAGTTAGTACTCTGAACAGGGGGCAGTGGGAGAATTGTGACTGGTAAAATGTCTCTTTCAGTGTCTCCAAACAGAGTATGAAAAGGCCAAAAGATCCGTGTGCATTATATGTGTATGCTCATGTTTATGCACTAAATAGTTCTGGTCCCATGTATATGCAGCTAAATATACAGTACTCATATAGTGATTCCTACAGCGCTTCCCATCAAGTTGTCGTCTCCACTTTTTGCAACATGCAATATGTTATAACTGAAACTTAGTTAGGCAGTGTATGATGCTCGAAGAGCAGGGTATGCGGAAAATAAGACGTACACAGACCTTGCCTCTACTCCGTGGAGTGGAGAGTCAGTTCCCCTAAGAATATATATTCAAAAATAATAAGTATTCCTGCTAATTAAAGAAAATATTCCAACTGGTAATTAGGAACTCAATGGTCATAAAGCAAAACTGTCATTTAGTTTATCAGTTCTTATAGTACATGTATATGCTGAAATAGTCTTGTAAACAGTAAAGTTTCAAGAAAGAAGCTTAACATGTAATCGATGAGTATCATGTAGGGCTCAAAATCGCGAAGACCATACGAGGAAGAGGAGGCTCTAAATGAGGGAGTGGAGGAAAGGCTTGTGGTTCTGGAGAAGGATTATAGCCCACCACAGCGGAAAACACCAATTCACAACAAATAAATCTCTCCTCTGGAACTATATATGCATTCATAGATTTGAATGCTGTTGTGATACTTATCTAATATATTAGTACATGATTGCATATTCAAGATGGTAGATTAATGTAATATAGTGGTGAGTACTGAGTATCTGTAATATATATATCCAGAATGCAGAAGCTGACTTGCTAAATAAATGAGAAGAGCACTATTTCTAATTATTTGATAAACTGATACCAAACTTTTGCTTTAACAATTCTACTAGTTCATAACTTATCCCTATCGTTATTTTTCAAATTCTGCAGATGTATGTAGATTTTAGAAGAATAATGGTTAACTAGTTTGAGTATGAGTTGAAGAAGACGCAGCGTGACAACTAGTTTTATACATTCGTGGAAGCATTTTAAACTGGGCTAGGCCCTAAAATCATGTGCTTAATCAAAGCACATCCTTTTATACCAGGAACAAAAGAGAAAGCTTTTTGGGCTTTCTAATTTTAAATGGGCTTAGGAATTAGGATCGTAAGAGCATCTCCAAGGGTGTTATGTATAGTTGTTAGTTATAATATAATATATAGATAATAATTTAAAATTATAGCTAATAGGTTCTATGTTAACTCCAATGATGTTATGTATAATCATATTATCTAAAATTATGCATAATTCATTTAGAGGTCTTCCAAATCTAGCTACCCCAATTTTAGTTATTCATATTTTTTTGCTAAGAGGTAATGGTTGGAGTGTTTCACATTTTACACATCCTCTAAACATGCCAACTAGATGACACATAAATGCCAAATGGATGATATAGCTAAAAAGTCTCTACCCTTGGAGATGCTATAACAAGGTTACGAATAGATTTCCAGCTAATGAATTTGTACAAAAGGCATACACGATGACAAACGAGATCGGCAAGCATGATATATATATATATATGTATAATCCTAATTCCTGAATACAAAGGATGTGCCAAATTACAGGTTCTGCCCTTACTCTACAAAAAAAATATACACGTCTGGGGACTTCAGCGTAATTGCACAAGCAGACTGGACCATCCAAACCAAAACGGGTCCTTACCCGGAACATTTAACAGTGTATTGCTGAATGATTTTCCGGATTATCCGAACTTGGGCGGGTCAGTACGTTTTTCAGTTTTGACAATCCATGATTTCAGCGGTCAGTTACCACGTTCATTTCAAAATTGTGCACAACTGTGATCCCGCTTCCAAACGCGACCTCGCTTTCTCCTCATTCCGACCACTCCGAGCTTATTGACCATGGATAATAGCACTCCTCAAGTTGCTGAAGATACTAGCACTTCTCGGCAATGGTGATAAGCAGGCCAGGAGACAGATGTATACTGTTGTTGGTGACATTATGAGCAAGTCTTATACAACAAGCAATATAGGGAACGCCATTTTATACGAGTGCATCTGTTGTGTTTCAATTATGTTTTTAGGAAAGGGCATGGTTGGTCATTTTGCATATCCTTTATCAGTTACGGAACCCATGATTTCAGCCACCATTTCTTCCTTCGATTTCAAATTTCAGAAACCGGTGACCTTCATCCGAATTCTGATCGTAATTCTACCATAAAACGATTGCTGGCATCAATTTTTACATATCAGGAACCATGGATAATGGTCAGTTCTTCTGTATAATGTTTCATTATGTGATAGTGGTGGTGCGTTTTGTTTTAGTTTTTTAGACTCTGTTGTAACTGGTGGTTCTATTTTTTAATAGTTTCTGATAGGATCCGAAAACTGCTGGATGATCCGGGGAAATTTTTGAAAATATTAGACAGTTATTTCGAGCCATGATTTCAGGCACGAATTCCTCCTTGAATTTCAAATCGCAGTGAATCAGTGACATTGATCGTGAACAGTAAAACTGTCGGCATCATCGTGAAAATTGTGGCTTATTTCTGCACTTCATCCACCAGGTGTGTACATAATTCCATTTTTCAATAGTTTTTAAATCATTTTTATTAGTATATACTTTTTTCTCTTTTAGTTTTAGTTTTAGTTGATTGTTAATTGCAATTGTAATTAGTTTGGGGCAAAGGTGTGCCATATTTTCATACATGGTTTTATTATTGATTTTGTACTAAATAATGACTCACATAGAATAGCTTAGTGTGTGTAGAATTGTGCTGCAATTTCGGGAGATAATTGTGTGATAATTGAGCACTGAAATTAATATTGCTGAAATTAATAGTTTCTCGAAAAGTGCCAATGATGTTCATGTTGCCCGGGCCTCTTCATTAGCTGTATCCTTGAACGGTATGCATAATGTGTTGTATGGCGTTTAACCCGTCGAGAGGTCCTACAATTACTACTGATATAATGCTGCTTACCAAAACGAACATTAATTTTGATTACATTGCTCCCCAGTTCAAACTCTAATGCTTTTGACATGTCTAACATTTGAATATCGAATCGTATATTTGTGAGCATCTGCAATATGTATTAATGTGATGGATAATCCAGAAAATTCAAATCCAAATAAACCGGGTGAGTTTTACATTCTTGATCCGTAATCGTGTTGTTTGGATGATTGATTTGGTTATGATTTATAATGTTTTGTACTGTTGTGCTAGGTTATAAAAGTCCATCTGTCCTTAAATTTTTCTCCTCCTTCACGCAAATATTGTAATGGACGTTAACGATATCATTTAGTCTAAGTGGCAGGTTCAAATCTGCGCCAAGGTATGCTGCATGCTATAAAATCAGGTATCATGTAAAAACATTAATAGAACATGACCCAAAAATATACTAACTGACCATTCATATCCTCTTCTGGCTAGACTCCATTGAAGAAGCTCTAACTGGAGTGCCGGAAGACAGTAGTTTGGTTGCTTTCATAGTCAACCTCTTCTCCTGTGCATCTAAATATTCACATGGAAGCTCTGTGATCTTTAGCAAGATTAATGACAACTACATCTCCTTCACCAACAGCAAAGGTACTGAAAAACTCGCTCAAACCAAATACTTTCTTGCAGCTTTTGTAGTACGAGAATTTAAACTCCCTCTACCCACAAACAGCAGTGATGATTCTAAATAGCTGTGAACCGAAGTGTTTGCAGGCCATCACTGATGGAACCTGTTATATGGTTGTGTCAGAGATGCCCATTCTGTTATCATACATTTAATAAAAACCTATGTAGAACAGATTAAATTTGATGTTACTACAACTACTATCATAGAAAAGTAGAAACAGGTAAAGATTGAACGATTAAAGTATTTATTTATAACTTTAATACTCTTATATCCCTAAAATTAAGCAGGCGAGGGAAAAGAATGAATACATGGCATTATCATATATTTACCGGTCTTTTATTTTGACATGTTTGATCCAAGTTGTCAAAACACCCCAAACCATACTAATGCTGTGTCAACAGGCAAAGACTTATCAATTCCGACATGATTACTATTTGGCGGAATGAAGTGTGCTTAATATGTTTACTCTATGCCTTATTACTTATCACAGATTTTGGCGACTTTTTTGTTACAGTGCATATTAAATGATCAATGAACTCATAGGATATTTTGACAGGAAAACCCATGTCATATGCAAGGGCGGCCTTAGTATTTTTTGCATAATGATCAATGAACTCATAGGATGAGTATTTTTTGCACCTCATTACTTAGCTAAAAGTGTTTCTGTCAGGAATTTGTCACTAAATAAACCAGGTTAGATTGGATTTAAGTTAACCAAATACTCATCTCAATAAATGAGAACCTTCATTCACAAAGTACCTATTTTTTTCAGTCGTTAGAAGTGGTTTTCTACAATTTTTACATGTCACATTAATTATATTTGGCAACCACTTTGATATAAATTTTACAATTCAGCCTTTTATTTCATAAAAATGGTTATCTATTCTTTCACAAATTTCAAAATCTGTCACCCAGGCCGCAGTGATGTTCCGTAGTCAAAATCATCGCAGAATACACACAAAAGTGATGGTGATTCTCTCATTACAAGGTATTTTATATTAAAAATTAAAATTACTTCACAGCTGTGTGCTGCCTATTGGTATAAAATCTAATGCTTGATAATCTCAGGTGTCTTTGCCATGTTATTAACCATAAGGAGGCTTGAATTTACTATGATAATATTTTGGATAATCTATTCTGTTAGGCAGGTCGTACATTGTGTTGATTTTCTTGGCTTTAGTTTAGTCTCTACATAGTTATGTTGGACACATCACAACACATGAATCTGGTGTTTTTAACTTTGTGCATATATTCAACTTCCTTAATTAGGCTTCTTTCTCCTGTAAATATTAATTGTAGGGTTTTATTGGGACATCACAAAATGGTATGTGCTCTTTGAAATCCTGTGTTCATGGCTTATAGCTGTCCTTGGAAGAGATCTTGCTTGATTTGGCAGTTTCAGTTGAAAGGATATTCAGAACTCCCTCTGCAGTAACCACATGCCGCAAGATGCCTGTTGCAGACTTCTTATATTCAAAGCTCTGAAGGAGAACAAACTTAGTTTCGTACCACTGTTGCGTCCTACTTGGCTTTAATCACTAACAAGCAGCATTCGTAGATGGGTAGAAGTATTGCATATGTCCATATAGTATTATAAAAGTTCCAAGTTGAGGAGCTAGCAAGGTTTCAGAGACGTATTCTGTTTCTGTTGTTACATATTTAGCTAATAAAGTTGTGTAAGTTGATGGTTTTGTGAATTCTGGAGATCCTGCACCTCTTGCAAATGTGAACCAGTATATGTTGGCGATATAGAATATACAATATAGAGATCCTTCCGTGAATATAACTGGTTTTTTATAACTCCTTTGTAGAAACTTTGTTGGCTGTATGAAATCTTTTCTCAGAGTATAATAATTTAAGTCTTAGCAGAGGGGCTTACAATGTTGAAGTGGATGGATATAATACTTTTTACCTTTTTATTAATTTAAAAAAAATTAAAAAATAAAGTGTTTAGGATGATAAAGATTTTGGATCACTTTTAATATTGAGATATATTAATTGTTTTGTTTTCTAAGTGTACACATGACCAAAAAGATATAAAATCAACTTATTCTTAATAAACTAATTCAATAATAAGTAATTAATTATAAGTTATAACTTAAAACTAAATTAAGAATATTAAGAGTCTGATATTAACTTATATTATGAATTAAAAAATATAGTTATTTAAATATTTAGAATACAGAGTATCATCAACTCCACCCACCTTTTTATAAAGTTTTTAATTGAATTAAGTGTATTATATTAAATTTTAAATATTTAGAATACAAAGTTTCATCGACTCCACCCACCTTTTTTATAAAATTTTTAATTGAATTAAGTGTATTATATTAAATTAATTTTGTTTTATTTTATATTTTATTAGTGTTCGAATTATATTTAATCATATATATTCTATTAAAATGAAATTTTTGAGTTTATATTTTTATCTTTTCAAAGTTACAAAACACAAGTCATATTGACCATCCAATATTAATAATGATTATCGTTCAATGTAAAAACTATTAAAAGATATCGGAAAAAGAAAACTTGATTTACTAATTATTAAGATTTTAAAATTTATAAATTTAATATTTACCAGTAATATTAAAAAGATATTATTTATCAACTATCATTAATTAAATCATTTAAATTCATTATTTACTAATTTACTCGCTATTATTATAATCATAAAATTGATATTACTTTTTCGAAGATATTGGCTTAATATATTTGTTTATAATTATAAAAGAATGACAATATTAAATATTCGATTCATATTTAATTTTGATAATTATCCCTAACATATTCGATATGTAATATTCATAAATTTCTGTTTTTCTTAACTATTATTATAGATTTTAATAAATATTTGAATATTAAATCTTAATTTACTAAATCTTCACAAATGAAATGCTTCGTTTTTTTTCATAGAGAAATATCTGATCAAGGATTTTATGTCCCAAACTGCAGGGATGCATAAATGAATAGTTGTCTTCGTTCCAATGTTTCAGTTTTATTTTTTATTCATCATTTGTTTATGTTCGGAGTGAAGTACTCGGTCTCATCAGACCCAATTCAAAAACCAGAGTCTTGATTTTGGTGATGAAAATGTGTATGGAATCATCATTTTGGTCGATAGCTCTGTCAGTCATGATGAAGAGTGTATCAATAATTCAACGAGGATGCATGAAGCGGGTACCTGTATTTTTATATATATATTTTCTTCAAAATATCGTTTAACTGTCTTTTTATGAGAACATGCGATTACAAATTACTGTTTGTTCGACTCGATCGTAGATGCCGTACGACTTTTTATTATTAGATATCACTTCTATTTCAAAATAAAATAAAATAATAAGAGCAAAAAACACTAATGGAAAATAGTTCTATCATGACTAACAATAGGTATTAACATCCCATGCAAGAGATATGACATTCAAACAACACCGTTACAAGAAAAATGATGACTTTTGTTAAGGTGCTCATTTAAATATCAAAAAGTTTGAAACCAGATTTCACTTCAAACATTGCTTCAGAAACATAAATATTTCAAGTTCAGTGGTTTCAATAATTTACTTCACAACCACAGTCATTTTATAAACAATATGCAAGTTCAACCAAACACTTTTATTAATTGTATCGTGCATCCACCGGACAAACTTTGTTGACGAACATGGTTTATATATGCATCGCTAATGTAGCGTCTATTCGATTAAGTAGTTTTGAAACATTGCATATATATATATATATATATATATATATATATATATATATATATATATATATATATATATATATATATATATATATATATATTAAATATCTTGACTTAGTATATGATATAATTTCTTGATTCACATTATAATTTTCTTTACTAGGGATATTTGATTTTATATCAAATATTAGATTTTTAGCTCAAATTATAATAATTATGGTTCGTATCACTCTAAAAAAACTTATAATATTGTATAAAAAATTATTAAAAAATTATTATATCAGTCTATGAATTTAATCTTAAACACGTTACAACTAAAAACACGTAATAATCTATGGTCTTATTTATTGGTTGTCTACTAAAACACAATCAATTCTAAAATATAAAACTACAAACATAACCCGAAGCACCGAGCACGGCAAGATCAGCTAGTAATATATAACAAATCAAATGATCACTTCATTATGGCCCAGCAAGCTTACCGTGTCTCCTACTCCCCAGTCCAATACCAAATAGTAATGGAATAAATCGTGGCCCACCATGCGTGCCACGTCTACACCTGGTTATACATGTTTTTGTTAGATTAAAGCTCTTCCACATTGCCTCAGAAACGAGGGGAACGTAGAAATTACCATCCACGAATTGATTTTTTCCTTGGATTATTTAAGTTTGAATTTTTTATATATTTTATTGAATGTCTATTTCTTAAACAGTACTACAACGTACAGTGCGGCGTTTTCTATTTTCCATTTTCCACGGGAACAATTTAGTATGCGACAAAATAATCCGGGCAGGCATAATTTTTTTTATTTTACTATTATGATTTGATAGATAAATATTTTGGAAAATATTTTTCCTTTCTTATTTATCAGAATTGATCTTCTCACTCATATTTGGAATAGATATTTTTTTATAATTAGACTGGGTAAGAAATTTAAATAGGAGAATAAAATCAGTTAAATTGAATAAATGATATAACATATTAACAAATATGTGAGAGAGATGTTGGCAGTTAATGGAAAACATTGAATTTAGTCGAGTTATTTAAATTATAGAATTTTATTATTAATAAAAAGTTAATGAAACATCTAAAAAATAGAAATGATTACCAACCGAAACCGTAGAGAGAGTTGGCGGTATTCCCAATTCTGAATATAATTATAATTTATTTTATTGCTTCAAAAAAAATTATAATTTATTTTATAGTTTATTGAAAATACGTGTTAAATTATAAATTTATAATTTGCTCCCGTAAAAGCGGAAAGTTGGCCGAACAAAGTTTTCATCTCGAAAAGCTGTAAACTTGCGCATATTGTCATGCCGTTAGATATTTTTGAATTTTCGTAGAATAAAATTCTTCTAAATATAATATATAATCACTTGTGTAAATGTGACATTAAATTTCAATAGAAAAAGTTCTATTTAGTCGGTTGATATCGAATTTTTGTTTAAATTCCTTCTTAGCGCAACTAACACAAATGTACGCAACTTGTCAATGTCAAATTAGTACGTACAACTTATATAATTTGGTTTTTAATTAGAAAGAATATTCAGATTTCTTATCCAATTGGGTATATATATATTTCTTTTGTTATTAATAACATTAATTTTTTTACGGTACCTTTTTTATGTCTTATAAATAAATATATATTTTAATACTTTTCCGGATGATTCAGGTCGAATTCACGGGTCTGGATATAATGTCACCGCAAAATTAAATCCACCACTTAAACTATTTAATCATACTCATGATTTTCGCTAATTTAATCGAACAGCATGTGGTGCATGAGGTTACACGCAAGTGGCACAAATGGGTCATTCCCGCAGTTTCCTTACTATTACACGTTTTCGTATACTATTGTGTTGGTGGAGCCGTAGGGACATATAGTTCCTGAACAAGAATGTCAAAATGTATAGCGTAGGTATGTTAAACTCGAGTCTGTAAGGCAAGTAAATATTTAAAACTTTAGTCGTTTATACAATTATAAAGGCCGTTTGCTGAGCTTAAAATAAGTGTTTTTGGCTTAAAATAAAAAAATATAGTAAAAGTTAGAAACAAGTTAAGACTTATAAATGATTAAAGTGTTTGGAAAATAAGCAGAAACCCTGAAACAAAAGTTAGCATTCCTAATTTTTTATAAGTGTTTCTCGACTTTACACAAACAGTACGAAATAAGTGCTTCTAACTTATAAACCAGGAGTCCGGTTTTTAAGCTGGTAACAAACACCCCCATAATGCGTAAATTTTCTATCTGTAGCACATAGGCTTAGTAGATTATTTCTATATAATTCTTTTAAAAATAATTTATTCGAATAGTATTCGAATTTAGTACGAATTTAGTACAAAACAATGTTGCGGAATCAAGACCGTTCCATATCATACGACACGGGGATTTTGGATGAAAGTAAAATTGTTAGTCCTCAACAAAGATAACGCGAGTTCAGATTTATATGAATACGCAGATACATAATTTTAAGAAATAGAAATAGAGTGATTTTTTTTTAAAAACCACCATTCATTTTATTTTGAATATTTAGAAGTGGATAATTTAAATATGTCAAATGACTTAAGTATGTTATATATAAAAAATAATAATGTTATGTATCTAATTTTTTTTCCTTCACAAAATATAAAATATTTTTTTTCAAATAAATAAATAAATATACTATATTCTCTAAAATTTTGCAAATATACTATATTCTCTAAAATCTTACAAATATACTATCTTTTAGATATTATTTGCAAATATACTACTTTCTCTAATTCATTTTTTAATTTTTTTATTACTTATTCTCCTCCTCTCTCGTCTCACTCTCATTTTCTCCCATTATCTCCCTTTCGAAGAGAAGGCTCGATAATAGAAAATAAGAAATCGAAAAGATATTTACAATGTGTAGAAGATTAATTTAATTCGAGTCCTCTACTTTCGATCAAGGATCAAGCCAAGGCAAATCACAATGCCGAAAATGAAGTCTCCGAGTCTCCGAAAGTCCATGCGTCTTCTCCTTAGAATAGTGCTAGAGGAAAATGAGATCCTGGTTTCGATTCAATTCAGTGATTGATAAATCCGTAAAAAAATGCTTCAAACAACAATTCCTTGACGGATGTTCAGTTTTCCAGTGATCATCTCATGCTCCTTTATATTTTTAACCTTTTTGAAAGTAAACTTTTCAAAACTAACCAGTCTGCGTTCAACTTTTCAAAACTAACCAGTCTAATTTTATTCAACTCGGGTGACCCAAACTAAATCTTAGCCAAAGCATAAGTCGCTCCAGGCGACCCCTGTATGGTGCCTGTGTATAGGGCGACCTCAGTGCTGGTTTTACAAAAGGGAGAGGCACATGGAATGGTACAAGCTCAAGCTATTACGTTTTTTGATTAATTTTTTTTGTAATATTTGAATGAATTTAAGAATACCCACATATTTATAAAATAATACTAACAATATTATAGCAATATTATTTATAAATATTATAAGAATAACATTTGTAAATTCCGATTATAACCATAATATTTGTAAATTCCGATATAACAATATCATTTTACGAATATTTTTTTAAAAAACTATTTTCATTTTTTTTGATTACGTTTATTATGTTAACCGTATTTGTAAATATATTCGAATAGTTAACATTTTTTAAATATTAAATAATAATATTTGTAAAAAAATTCGAATATTTTTAAATTCCGATTATGACAATAATATTTGAAAATTCTGATTATAACAATAATATTTGCAAATTTTGATTATAACAATATTATTTTACAAATATTTTCTTCTTTTTTTTCGATTTCGTTTATTATGTTTACCCTATTTGTAAATATAATTCAAATAGTTAATATTTGTAAATACTAAACAATAATATTTGTAAAAATATTATTGTTATATTTGTAAATTCCGATTATAACAATAATATTTGAAAATACATATTATAACAATAATATTTGTAAATTCTGATTATAACAATATTATTTTACAAATATTTTCTTTTTTGCAAATATTTTCCTCTTTTTTTTGATTTCGTTTATTATATACCCTATTTGTAAATATAATTCGAATATTTAATATTTGTAAATATTAAACAATAATATTGTAAAAAAAAGAATTCAAATATTTGTAAATTCCGATTATAACAATAATATTTGAAAATTCAGATTATAACAATAATATTTATAAATTCTGATTATAACAATATTATTTTACAAATATAATTCTATAAATATTATTCGAATTCTTTTTTACAAATATTATTATTTAATATTTAAAAATATTAACTATTCTAATTATATTTACAAATATGGTTAACATAATAAACAAAATCGGGAAAAAAAATATTTTTGTAAAAAAATATTCGTACGAATGATATTATTATAATCGGAATTTACAAATATTATTATTATAATATTTATAGATAATATTACTATAATATTATTGTTATTATTTTACAAATATGTGGTTATTCTCAAGTAAGATCACATAAAAAAAATAAAATCAGAAAACGTAACATGCAGGCTTTACCATTCCATGCGCCTCCCTCTTTGTAAAATCAGAACCAGCACCGAGGGTCGACCTATACACAGGCGACCCATGCTGAAAAAAACCACACAGTGGTCGTCCATGGCTGGGGCGACCCATGCTTTGATCAAGATTTAGTTTGGGTCGCCCAAGTTGAATAGAATTTAGACTGGTTAGTTTTGAAAAGTTGAACGTAAGTTGATTAGTTTTGAAAACTTTACGTTTAAACTGGTTAGAAATGTAAGAGGTACGGCAGAAGCAAAGCAGTTCATGCCAGCCTAAATAATGTATCAACATAAAACACAGATTAACGTGTGTAAAGGAAAGAAGCTAAAATGATAAGGAAAAAAAGCAAATGCCTAATTCAACGGTCATAGTGCCATTGTATACTCTAATACATAAAGTCACACAAGGCTTAAGTTATACGGAGACCACACTTATTTGGAGTATTGGAGTTCTCCATCTAATTCGTCCATTTTCTTCAATCCAACGGCTTTTCTTGTTGTTTTTAAAGTTTATCTATTACATTTTAATTTATACGTATATTATCTTTATACCGTATAAGAATCAGCATGACGGTATTCTATTCGTACAAATTCTAGTATCATGATTATCTTGTTTTTGTGTCCCTCTTCTTCTCGGTCTAGTTGTCCTTCACTTTTCGATTGTGCTGCAAATGATGAATCAAGAAGAGCCATCAGGTGTGTGGATTTTACATGTCTTCCACATCTAAAAGAGTTCTGCAAAATTATTTTTCTTCAAAAAAGATTCAATTTCAGATTGTCCTACAAGTGTTCTTGGTTGTCTTGTAATCTAAAAAACTCATCTTGGTTGTTCTGAACCACTGAGTCAAAAGGAGACAATGCTCGAATGCCCAATTCCTCAGTTCTGCACTTGATTTCGACCATGAATATTACCACTCTTGCGCTTTGATGTGATTTAGGGGAGAAATTGAAGGAGAATGATTGACTTATAATTGTCTTTGGGTTGCACAAGAAAGCATAATATGGATACATATGTCCTGTTATAAAGCACTATCCCTAATTTAATGTATACGTTTTTGTTTTCTTTTTCTAAAATAAAAAAATTTATCCATCTGTCTTTGAAATCAACCGTTCATCTTATTATAATCCATTGGTGTTGGATATGGTCTCCAAAGACTCTAAACTATGTAGTCTCTAAAGAGCCCAACTCATAAATATAAATGTGCTTTCAAAAGTAGATAATAGATTTCGGAGTTTCAAAAATAAATAATAGATAACACAAGTGTCCTATATCCTGTATAATTCGCATCAAGACAGGGATGCAATGCATAATTAAATATAGAGTTAGGTTGGGTCGGTTTAAAACTAATAGAATCCTAACCCAGTTCATGTTATTCGATTTTTATAATTTTTAACCCAATTAAATTTCAATTTTATTTTTTCCGGATTGAATTAGTGTCGGTTAGGTCGGGTTTCGAAACCCATAAACAGCTCTGACCACTACGACACTTGGACACTTAACTTTCAATGTCTATTTGTTTTTGTATGCATGCGATTACAGCATTATTTCCGGTGTCTTATTCACAGCCTAATCCACTTTTAACTAGACCTGACAATCGTGTCGTGTCATGTACTTTCGTGTCGTGTACTTTCACGTTTCGTGTATTTGAAGGTGAAACCTGTATCCGACCCGTTTCGGATTCGTGTACTTAATCTCAAACCCGTACCCGTTTCGAAACGTGTCGTGTAGTTTTCGTGTACATTTAAAATAAATATAATAATTAAATTTAATTAAAATATTTTAAAAAAATACATTTTTTATATATTATATAATGAAGTATATACATTTTTATGTATTATATAATGAAATATATATTAAATATTTATATATGTACACAATTATGTACAAAATTGTACATGTATATATATTACATACATAAATATGTATATATTTACATTAACATATACTTATTTTTTTTAAAAATATATTTATACCATGTACATTCGTGTACTTTCGTATATATAAAATAAAAACCCGAACCCGACACTAAACTCAACGTGTATTTTCGTGTTCGTGTACTTTCATGTTCGTGTACCGAATATTGAAAACCAAACCCGACCTTTTCGTATCGTGTTCGTGTTTTCGTGTCGTGTACCAAATTGCCAGGTCTACTTTTAACACATTCCTGGCAAATGTATTTGAAGGCAAAACTGAGTAAATTGATCGAAAATATACATAAATCTTCCCATTTTAATCGGGGATTATATATAGTCTTTCTTAACTAAAAAAATATGATTCTCGATTGAAGCCGAACATCGAATTTGTCTCTACAAACATATCCATACACATTAACAAAAAATTGCAAAATTTAATCCAGCGAAGCTAATAACCAAGAGCGCAGAACTACAGAAGGTGACTTGACCAAAACAAAAACATTGTTTCTTTACCTATTCGTAAGTAAAATTCTCCTACTCACAGGACTCCTTTATACTTATCTGATAAAAGCTGCAATATACGAAACGTTTATTTAATACAGAGACAGCAACATAAAAATAATCTCCATCGATGAATGGTCAACACTTTCACTTTTATACGAAACCAATATTACTACATATAATCGATTAGCGATTCGAATTCTCTTTCTCCTCTTGTGTAGGCCAATTGTTCTTGAAGTTTCAATGTCCAAATAAGCAGGAGTTATCAACAGACAGGTTCACGTCGGTTTCTGACACCCGACCCATCTGCAAAGTATCCACATGTCCAACCCATTATCCACCCATTACCCATATCCACTTCATTATATCTCACCATCTTTATAAATGCTTCACCTATATTTTTAGTTCCAACTATCCTTGACTACTCCTAGTCTATGCTATTTAATTTTCCATCCAATGGATACCTACCATTTTCTCCCCTCTCGTGATCTCGAACATGCAAGCTCTTATACTCCACTTCCCGATAGTCCTGAAACCCGACACGAACCCGATCCAGATCGTTCGAAAACTAACCGACGTCCGATCAAGATCGTGTCTAGTGTTCTCCTCGCCACGCTCATTTTTTCGTTTGTTATATTTTTGTTAGTCAACCCTAATGTGCAACAAGTTGTACGTAAAAAAGTGTCTAAAAATAGTAATGGCGAAGATCACAACAAGGCATCGAAATCTCCGGAGATGTTGGGCCCACCGTCACGAGGAGTGTCACAAGGGGTGTCGGAGAAGAGTTTCCGGCAGGCCACGGCGGAGCCGTCGTACCCGTGGACGAATGATATGCTGTCTTGGCAAAGAACTTCTTTCCACTTTCAACCTCAAGAAAATTGGATGAATGGTTAGCTTACCTTTTACAAAATATACACTTAACATATAGATTGACTCTAGTACGTATTTTGTATATGCACGTTTATTTATCTCCTGTTTTAAGTCCATTTTCTAATCATGTCTTTATCTTGCAAATCCAAACTTTTGGCGGATGCTTTCATGGGGGCTCTTTCTCTCTTTTGTTGTTCTGAAGATCCTAATGGTAGGCCCTTCATTTACCTTTTTCTCTGTCCATCTTCTTCTTTCTACCTCTTAATTTGTGGTTTTGGAGTTCTAACGTGAATAACATACCGAAATAAAAATCAGTCACCGTACAAATTTATACATTTAAATCCAGAATGTGAAGTGAATAATAGAATACCGTAAGAGCATCTCTAATAGTTTTACCTATAAAATATTGTGATATTGGCTATATTGGTTACTTATAATTTATAATTTAAAAATAGTATGTTATTAGTATTTAGATTGTTATAAATAGAATATATATCAGTTTAATTTGGTAATAATTTATATGTAATTAGCGGGAAGGAGAAAAATAAATTGCGGGAGATGACGTGGAATTCAGTAGTTCGATGACTATAATTATAGACAAAGGTTTGTTATGGTTGGAGTGATGTTTTTTTTAGACATTAGCTAAAATTTTTAATTTTGAAAAATCACTTAGATTTTTAGAGTTTTTAAGTTTGAGGTTGAAACTCTAATTTACAGGAAATATTTATCATATTTTGAGCGTCATTTATCAATGTACAAACGCGTGATTTTACCCGTTATGGAGTCCAGTCAGTTAATTAGTCAACAGCGGGAGCTTACTTGTAAGCTGATTTTCCTTAGAAAAATATACTCTCTCTCATTGAATTGGTTTCGACAGGAAAATTAGGATAATGGATAATAAAATTAGATCGAAAATGAATAAAATGGTAGGATCAATGTATATAAATTTTAATAATGTTTTATATTATTATAAAATAAAATTAATAGAAGAAAGTAGTGTGATTATCTCTACTTGAATATAGAAATTGCATAAAGATAATTGTGACAGATATACACTCGTTGTCGTTGACCGACTTTTGGGATTGTCATCTGTCCCTTGGCATCCTTTGACTATGCTATTGTTGTTAAAGTTGTAATATTAGTGTGTGATTAGCAATTTGTTATTGAAAAATCATAATTAGAAAATTCAATAACTTGCCAAAAGAGGTAAGAAACTTGGCAAATTAGATACGCCAAGAGCAGGTAAGAGAATGAGCTTCACAAATAATGTAGAGATAGATTATAATATGATATCGTGCGGGATGTAAACGGGGAAATCTGAATAGCAGGAGTATTATTGAAATGATACGATTCGATTAGCAGACGTGGTGATTTAATCTATGCACGATTATAAAATATACCAAACTCAAGATTTTAAAGAATGTGTCGGGCTTTTTCAAAGCTGTGGACCAATGAGATAAATGATTTTGCTCGATTAGTCATTTCACTGTCGCTAACCCAGCACGGTCCTCTTATATTTGTCATCTTTTCCATGCGGCATTTCTGTATTATTGGTACGACTGGGATACACTTTTCATTACCAAACAATATTTTTGGTATCGTCTCAACTCTCTCAAGTCTCAAGCATGTGATATAGGGACAATACACACAACAGTGATTTGGTTGATATGGATAGGAATGCTTAGTGTACATGACCTGTACTTGTTCAATAATACACTTCTAATCGTATCATCACAATAAATAATAAAATTTTATTATTATTATTTTAATACGTAACTTTTTAAATAAATAAATAAATTTAGGATGCGAAATGTATCTGGACCAACAACAGGTAAATCGAGTTATTTAACCTTTAATCTCACTCTCTCGAACATATTAAAATAAATATCATCTTCCACCCTCATGCTTACTGAGTTTTATTTGAATGTATAGTTGATAAATATGTTGGGACTATAGAGTTTTTATTACTACAAATTAGATTAGCTTTTATGTTATGCAAGATGCTAGTAAGTTAGAAGTTGCTAACCATCAATCGCTCTCTGATGTAAAGTTTACTGGTTTTAGTTGTACTGCTTTATATATTTGCTAGCTCGAATCTTTTCATATGGCAATTTGCCAATTCTGTAGAAGATTAACAAACAAGCTCAATCATTCTATTCTGGAATTTCCTCTTCTGTCAAAGGAAAAAGTATATGGAAATTAGGATTTATCTTCAGCTGAAATCCAAAAATTATCAATGTTTGTGTCTAGCGGAGTTCTAAAAATTTGTCGAAAAATATTCAGGCTCTAACTAAAAGTGAAAAAAAAGAAGATAATTTGATATTATATGGTGTATAATTTTTCTATCCTCACATCCTATAAAGGGTTCTTCTATAGCTATGTTACTGAGTATTGAAAAATTTGTATATTCATAAATCATAACTAGAGAGTTACAAAAGATAAACAGATAGTAAGAATTATGCAGAGTTCTATGAACATTTAAACAACTGCATGTGAAACAGAAGTGTTATGTACGTAATTCTGCTTGGTTGCTTGATTGTAAACAAATGAATATCTTATAATCCACACAATAATGTGTCCAACTACAGGTCCCTTATTCCACATGGGATGGTATCATCTATTTTACCAGTACAATCCAGACTCTGCAATCTGGGGAAATATTACATGGGGCCATGCAATCTCAAGGGACCTTATCAATTGGCTCCACTTACCCTTTGCAATGCAGCCAGATCAATGGTATGATATCAATGGTGTCTGGACAGGCTCCGCTACAATTCTCCCTGATGGCAAGATCGTAATGCTATACACAGGAGACACAGATGATCTTGTGCAGGTAGGCAGGGGTGGAGTGTAACAATAACCGGTCAAGTATTTTATTGCATGCCGCAAAGTTCAATACTCTATGACCTTCACTAATTTTAGGATGATAAAAAAAATATTTTTTTTATAAGATGTTTGAATATACACACCTTGAAATTATTTTTATATGTTTAGAGTTTAATTTTGGTGGTTTTTGGACGGTATTTAGTGTTGACAACTCTACGTGCAGGTTCAAAATTTGGCATATCCTGCCAACCTGTCGGATCCCCTCCTGCTTGACTGGATAAAATATCCGGATAATCCGGTCATGTTCCCTCCACCAGGCATTGGTAGTACAGACTTCAGAGACCCGACTACAGCCTGGATTGGCCCGGATGGAAAATGGCGGATCACAATCGGATCAAAAGTGAACAAAACAGGCATTTCACTTATGTATAAGACAACAGATTTTATAACCTATGAGTTATTAGACAATTTGTTGCATGCAGTTCCAGGTACGGGTATGTGGGAGTGTGTAGATTTTTACCCGGTATCAGTCACCGGTTCAAATGGGTTGGACACATCTGTCAATGGACCAGGAGTTAAGCATGTGTTGAAATCGAGTTTAGATGATGACAGGCATGATTACTATGCATTGGGTACTTATGACCCGATAAATGATAAGTGGACACCCGATAACCCGGAGTTGGATGTGGGCATTGGGTTGAGATTGGATTATGGCAAATATTATGCATCAAAAACATTTTATGATCAAGATAAAGAAAGAAGACTACTTTGGGGTTGGATTGGTGAAAGCGACAATGAAAGTACTGATCTTCTCAAGGGTTGGGCTTCTGTTCAGGTAAATCTAAGAACTTGTAAAATAAAGGTGCAAATTATGTATTTTTTTTTTGCTAAGCACAAATCATGAATTTTTTATTTAAAGAGCTAGAGATTTTTTTAGAAGTAGGATTTTAAATATTGGTGGAACATACACATGCTTATGTGTACATGAATACAATATTATTTAGCCTACAGACTAATCATTCAGACAACTTTACTGCATTCTATGTTGTATGTGTATTATTAATAAATATTGATTATACTGTAGTCAGACTAGTAATGGTGAATTGTAATGTTTTAACCTCATCTTTTATGTTCTGATTATGTGATATCTTTGTTTTAGTATTTAGTGAATTCTGTATATAGCTTTTGGGAGATTGTAGGCTAAAATGATTATGTTTTGGAATACAACTCTATTTTGGTGTAGTTGTGATAATGCTGATGTTTTAATTTACAGAGCATTCCAAGAACAGTGGTTTTTGACAAAAAAACTGGAACTAATATACTTCAGTGGCCAGTCAAGGAAGTTGAAAGCTTGAGATCGAGAAGTTATGAAATTAATGATGTGGAGCTTAAACCAGGATCACTTGTGCCGCTCAAGATAAGCTCAGCAGCACAGGTATATATTGTACATGTAATTTGATTTTGTGGAATGTTGACCTTGTATAATGCTAGCTTATCCTTGATTTGAACAAATAAAGATTGACACCTGATTGTGTATTTTTCTTTAAAACCTAATTGTCCAGTTAGATATAGTCGCAAGTTTTGAAGTTGATGAAGAGGCATTTAAAGGAACATATGAAGCAGATGCGAGTTACAATTGCACTGCCAGTGAGGGTGCTGCTGGTAGAGGCATTTTAGGACCATTTGGAATTCTGGTTCTTGCTGATGATCCACTCTCCGAATTAACTCCGGTTTATTTTTACATTGCCAAAGGTGTTGATGGAAATGCAAAAACTTATTTCTGTGCTGATCAATCAAGGTTTGCCTGTTTATAATTTCTTTGAATACCTTTTAATAATTACATTCTTGATTCTTTCTTATGCGTAAATTTTTTCATATCTATTTTGCTAAAATTATATGTCTGCCTTTGATGTTTATGTTTAAAGATTATTAATTTGGTTTAAAAAGGTACATATAAACGTGAATGTAAATTTTTATTTCCTCAATGATCTTGGATCACATGTTTGGAAAAATTATCCGGTATGCAGAGTAATATTAAGGTATAATCTAAGTCTTTGATGTATATGTAAATTGTGGTCTATTCTTAATCCTGGGAAGAGCTGTTATAACAGCAGGTTCTTTGGCACGCGCTTACAATTGTGGAAAAAGAAAAACAACAATATATTAGTCCCAAAAAAATTTCGAGCAGCCTATAATGAATTGAATGCATTGATCACCCAAGGCACTAGATATGTGTCAAACTTATGTAAAAAATATAATCTACACAGATATATTCAACACAGAGATAAGTTGAACTGGTATAAAATTCAATTCCCAAGAATAAACAATCATGGTATAAAATTAAGACGTACTTGGATTTTGGAATGATGAAAAGATGCAGAAAAGAAATTCTGTGCTTTAAAGGGACATTCATTGGAGAATTTATCTCTTACTCAGATTTATACTCTATATGGGTGACAAGTCTTGTAATTTAATTAGTCCAGCTCAATATGTTCGATACTTACTTGTAGCATTGATTATGCTTATGTTTCTTTTCTTAATTTATTCTACCCCTATGAGCATAAAAGGATTATTGCCAAAAAAAGAGCCGAACTTGAAGGGAACTGAGTTAACTGCTTTGCATCCTAATCTTATACTATGAAAAAAGTTGGTTGGATATAATTTTATCTCATTTGACATTAATTAGTGCATTGATAAGTGAGAATAGACTTGAGTTTCAAAAAAATCACAATAAATATTGGGATTTAGTGCATTGAGAAATGAGAATAATGTTGAGTTTCAAAAAAGTAACAATTAATATATAGATAAATTTGTATTGAAAGAAGAGAGGGACAAGTATTTTGGGACAAATTTATTTTTCAAAAGGGGCCTATAAATTGAGACGGAGGGAGTAGTCATTTGCGTTCTGTTTAATGTTGCATTTTAATGAATAAGCGAAGTCATGTAATGCAGATCATCAACTGCTTCTGATGTTGATAAAGAGGTTTATGGTAGTGATGTTCCCGTGCTCCCTGGTGAAAGCTTATCCATGAGATTATTGGTATGTGAAAGTTTACTTTAATCACAATATGTCTTAAAGAATAGACAGGCTAAGTTAGACTTATGAATTATCCCTGATTTTTGAATCTATTACTGCCATACCTGAAGTTCAAAATTAATTAAGAAAACAAACTTTATCAAAATTACTAATATTAGCATTTAGGGGTATGTGAATGAATCCAAATTTGAATTTTATGCACATGAGCCTGAAATATATCTGTAAACAAAATTTAGGTGGATCATTCCATTGTTGAAAGTTTTGCTCAAGGAGGTAGAACAGTTATAACGTCACGAGTTTATCCAACCAGAGCAATTTACAGTGCAGCAAGAGTGTTTTTGTTTAACAATGCCACAGGAGTGAGTGTCACAGCGTCAGTGAAGGCATGGCAAATGGCTTCAGCAACTCTCAAACCTTTCCCATTCGATCAGTTGTAACCTTGTAATATAGCTACCCCAGTGTGTACCTATCTTTCCTTGGGTCAACAAATAATTGAAGGACGAGAGTTTCGCCTGGCAGCAAATCGTGATTTATTGAAGGAACAAAATTTGGAAGTGATTCTATTATGAAGAGAGGTATTTTTTATGATGGACTTGCAAGTTGCAACCAGAAGGTTAGAAAGATAGGCTTGTCCCTATTGCATATATGTATTGTATTCTTTTCTTTTTTGATGATTATTTGTGTTGTATTCCAATCTGAGTGAAATTTGCAATATATAGTGAAGAGTGAAATTTGGAATATATAGTGAATTTTTATTGGGCCCATCTTGTTTTTTTTTCATTATTATAATCTACTTGCCACTTTGAAGGTATGCATTATAAATTATGATACAAATGAATCTGAAAGTAGATCAATTAGAATATTTTACAATTTTGAACTGGTTCAGTTTAAAGATATTATTTGGATGATCACATGATCTGTGTACAAGTTCCAGTTATATACATCTGGTGGGGTCACCTTAGGCTGCTAATTTTGCACGTATGTAATTCCTGTTTGGCTTCTTATGATTGGATCTACTAAGTTGCTTGGATGACTTCAGGTCTCTGAATCTGGGATTTTTTTAGTAAACACACATTATTGCAGCTTATCATCATTTCTCTTTGTCTATACATAAGTAGTTAAGTACTGTAAGATAAAACATAATTTGTGATTCGCCATTGTAGTACTGACTCTGAAGCCAGTTTACTACAATGGATACCAAGATTATTGTCCCTCCATGCAGTCCCCTCCTGGACAAAGCCGAAACAGAAAAAGCTTCAGTGGTTCACCAGCGATCCATCAAGGGTCTGTGTTCTCTTCTTTTAGTGTCAACCTTGTTAGTATTGCTTTTTGTCCAACAAGGACCAAGGATTACTAGGAATGGTGAAAATGATCTTAATTTGAAATCGCTGGAGCAAGCATGGAGATGGGTGTCGAAAGAGATCACATTAGATGTATCCGGTGAAAGAGTGAAGGCTTATCCGTGGACCAATGATATGTTATCTTGGCAGAGAACTTCTTATCATTTTCAACCTCAAAAGAACTGGATGAATGGTTAGCCCACTCGTACACTCTTACAGTTAAGTATTGACTTTTCAATATCTTATTGTAATGACCCAATCTTTGTTCATGTTAATTTCATGGCTTCTAAATTTGGGGAAACTGTTGTATCTCTGGAGCAGATCCTAATGGTACGCCACTTTAACTCTTGTTCTTTTAACTTTACGGCCATTTCTTAATTTCTTTGGACACCAATTAGCTCCTTGAGGAGTTTTAAACTGTGTACAGTAGGGTATTTTTTTGAATAATATGAAGTCCGAATACATAACAGTAGTAACCTAACAATTTAAGAACAGAAAGACCCAGATTCCCTATAAAACTTTTACAAAAGCTTCATTAAAGCTTAATCTGTTTTGCTGCAACTTTTACAAAGTCAGGATATGTCTGCAATGAATTAGATGTAGTACTGTAACAGTAAATATTTGTTCAAACTTGCCAACTCTTTCACCTTTATTGTTCTGTATAGAATAAAGCATACAAGTAGAATAAAATTTGACAACAGGATGTTGGTCATATTGTCAAGTTTTGGTGCTAGTCCGTTTATGACGTCCTGCAACTCTGCAAGTATAAATCTTGGAACGTCATGATACTATTAATTTAATTTTGTTAGGAAGACAATGTGTAAGTAACTCTTTAATGACAATATTAAGCACTGCCCATTAGGTCCATTGTTTCACATGGGATGGTACCATTTCTTCTACCAGTACAATCCTAATTCTGCTGTCTGGGGAAACATTACCTGGGGCCATGCTGTATCGAAGGATCTCATCAACTGGTTCCATCTTCCCATCGCTATGGTCCCTGATAATTGGTATGATATCGCTGGTGTTTGGACTGGCTCTGCCACCATCCTCCCAGATGGTCAGATTATTATGCTCTACACAGGAAAGACTGCCAATCTCACTGAGGTCCAAAACTTAGCCTATCCTGCAAACCTTTCAGATCCTCTCCTCCTGGAATGGGTCAAGCATCCGGGTAATCCGGTTATGGTTCCACCACCCGGCATAGGTTTTAAGGATTTTAGGGATCCCACCACTGCCTGGCTTGGCCCGGATGGAATGTGGCGGATCACTATTGGATCAAAAATTAACAACAATGGTTTATCGCTCGTATATAAAACTGCCAATTTTACTGAATTTGAGCTTTCAGATGAGCTGTTACATGAGGTTCCTGGTTCCGGTATGTGGGAATGTATTGATTTTTACCCGGTGTCACTGGCCAGCACAGATGGATTGGACACTTCAGCTAATGGGGCGGGTGTAAAACACGTGTTGAAAGCAAGTTTGGATCAGTATATGCAGGATTATTATGCAATAGGAACCTATGATCCAATGAGCGACAAGTGGACACCCGATGACCCGAAGGCAGATGTTGGCCTTGGCCTGCGGGTGGATGATGGGCAATTCTATGCATCCAAGACATTTTATGACCAAAATAAGAAGAGACGGATCATTTGGGCTTGGGTTGGTGAAAGTGATAGTGAATCTACTGACGTTTTGAAGGGATGGGCATCTCTTCAGGTAATGGCAGTGTCGTGTTTCATAGCTTTATAAATATCATATTTTTGGAGTCAAAAGATTGAGTATAGTCAGATAATTTGCTACCTTTTGTATATGCAGGCCATTCCAAGAACAATTGTATTTGATAAAGAAACTGGAACCAATATACTTCAATGGCCAGTGGAGGAAGTAGAGAGCTTGAGATCAGTAAGTTATGATTTTGACAAGCTCAAGCTTGGACCAGGATCAGTTTTGCCACTTAATATTGGCTCAGCCACACAGGTTTGTCACTATATTTTATGTCATAAGGCTAAGTTGCAATGATTTTACTGTATTTTTTTGAAGTTGCAGCAACACAGGTTTATGATTATGTTCTGTTTATCTGATGCTAAGTTGCACGCTCTGCACATGTTTCAATGTGATTCTGTGTACAATACTTTTGAGCTTAAGGCTGTATATACTTGTTGTTTGCAGTTGGACATAGTTGCTACATTTGAGATAGATGAAGAAGCATTACAAAGTACAGTAGAAGCTAATGAGGATTACAACTGCAGCTCAAGTGGTGGTGCCAGTCGAGGGGTTCTTGGACCATTTGGCATTTTAGTTCTTGCAGACGAACCATTGTCCGAGTTAACTCCTGTTTACTTTTACATTAGTAAAGGAACTGATGGGATTGCCAAAACTCATTTTTGTGCTGATCAATCACGGTTTGCCCCTTCTGTTTTCTGATCTAGACTTTTGAGTTATTTTAATCAAATTTTGTTTTCATGAAGTGTTCAACCTACAAAGTCTAAATATCTAATAAGTATAGTAATAGCTTCTCTATGGAGTGAATGTTGATGTCTTTGCCTGAAAACAATAAAGTGGTGGCATACTTATAAGCCTGCAATTTTCCATATCAAAAAATAGCATTTTCCTTCTCTTTTGCTGTAAGAGCAAGTAATATTGCTTACGTGTTTTATGTAGATCTTCAACTGCTTCTGATGTTGGAAAGCTGATATATGGAAGTGATGTTCCTGTGCTCAATGGTGAAAAACTGTCAATGAGGTTATTGGTATGTGAAGATCTGCCCAATTTCCATTTTTTTTTCTTTGGATGACAAAATTAATTGTATCTTCACTTATAGTAAGCGAAGTAGAAAGTAAAAAGAACGAGACACAGACAAATCATGTTATCTGTGCACAATCAATGTTCAAAGCGAAGATTAAAATGTAATTAGGTTATAAGTAAGACCCGATTCAGCAGCATTAAAATTCGGGCACATGATAGATAATTAATGTATTGGATGTTATATTTCAGGTTGATCATTCGATTGTAGAAAGTTTTGCACAAGGAGGAAGAAAGGTGATAACATCGCGGGTCTATCCAACAAAAGCAATAAATGGAGGAGCAAAACTATTTGTGTTTAACAATGCTACGGGAGTGAGTGTAACAGCATCAGTAAAAGCCTGGCAAATGATTTCTGCAAACTCGGTTCCTTTTCCACAAAATGGCGATCACTTGTAACGGAGCTCTCCTTTATCACCACATGTAAGATAAATGAGGTAGTTAAGGACTTGAGGCCAAGCAAACAGTGGGGTGAATTTATGCATTCTACTTCAACACTAGAGATTTGTCATGGAATTAAATTATTAAATTTTTGGTAGTTGATACGTTTTTTAGATTATGATTGTTCAACTTATTTGAATTAAAATTAACCAACAATATACTGCTTGTTGCTGTTATATGAAAAAGATTTCTGAGAAAATCTTTATGCAGAAGTATATGTATATGTAACATCACAAAAGAGGCCATTTGTTAATAGAATATTGTTCTTATTCTGTGTAGAGGTATATATTTGTCGTAGTGATAACATTGACAACAGAGCTTTACAGTATACTCCCTCCGTCTCAATTTATAGGTCCATTTTGGAATAAACACACATATTAAGAAAAAAGTTGATTAGATAGAATCTTATCTCATGTATCATTAATTAGTGCATTGATAAATGGGAATATAGTTGAGTTTCAAAAAAATTACAATATTTAGTGCATTGAGAAATGAGAATAATGTTGAGTTTCAAAAAAATCACAATTAATATGTAGATAAATTTGTATTGAAAGAAGAGAGGAACAAGTATTTTGGGAACAAATTTTTTTTCCAAAATGGACCTATAAACTGAGACGGAGGGAGTATAAACAAGTGGTGTGTGAAAGTAAGTGGATCACTAATTTTTTCGGCACCTGCACGTTTGAAATGCTGGTCAGATTTGTCAGCTTCTCTTCTAGTTTAGTTTTTGAGAGAAGTGAGGTTCAGCAGACTATTATGAATTATGATGTCACTTTGTTTTGTGCTAGCAATGCTATTTTAAAACTGAGGCTCAAAATGAAAGGGGCTTTTTCCCTATTTTGTGCCAGGTATGGGGTTGTTTCCCTATACTATCTTTATATTTTTTGTTCTACCTTTCCCTGTCTGATCTACATTTGCGTTCACTTTCCCAAACTAACCTATTTTGTTCAATTCTTTCCAAAATGATCTATTTTTTTCAACTCTTCCCAAACTAACCTAGTTTTTCTATATTCTAATATTTGGTTATAATTATAAATATACAATATTATTAATATATATATTTACTGAATTAATATTTTAATCCCTTATCTGTTTTGAATCGATGATTGTTTATCTTCAAAACACTGACCTTGAAAAATACTACTACCAAGAGGATTAACACTAGAGGCCCATACTACCAAGAATATAATATACATTGAAAAAATATAATGTATATTATATTCAAGCAAGTATTAATGAATTATTGTAATTTTAATATTTTAATTTATTATTGAAAATATAATATTAAAATATTAATTCAGTAAATATATAAATATATATATATATATATTAATAATATTGTATATTTTATAATTATAACCAAATATTAGAATATAGAAAAACTAGGTTAGTTTGGGAAGAGTTGAAAAAAATAGATCATTTTGGGAAGAATTGAACAAAGTAGGTTAGTTTGGGAAAGTGAACGTAAATGTGGGTTAGACAGGGAAAGGCTTCCTATGCTTGTGTAGATGTGTTCAGACTTGGTAAGCTTTCTGAATTTAATCAGAGAGGGAGGAGATTTTGCAATTTTTTAGTTGTCTTTTGCAAATTATCAGAAAAGTGGGTGTCTGTAATGTAAAATTTGGTGTAAACTTTGCTTCTGCTCCTTCTGAATGGTCAGTAATTAGTTTGAGTTTTACGATGTGCTTTTTCGTATTTTAACTTAGCCGGTTTAGTTTTCCTTAAAAATTAGATGGGCTCTGACCCCTGGCAATTGATTGCTAGATACCTTTAAACGGCACACGATTTTTGGACAGTTAGATGAACATCAACAGTCAAGATTATAATAATTTTTTAACACGTCCAACACATTTCAAACGCTGGATGGGTAAAATGACTCCGTCCAACGGTTAAAAAAGCGCCGGACGATTACCCATCTAGCAGTTAAAAAACGCTGAATATGTTAAAAAAGATGTTACAATCCTGTCCAACGGACCAAAAATTGTGTGTAATTTAAAAGTTTCCGGCTATCTATTGTTGGGGATCAGGACCCAAATTGGATATCAATTATCAAGCATCGTTTATTAGGTTCTCATGCCGTACTATTGAAACCAGGTGAGGAGCTAGGAAGGCTGAAGCCTCGACTAACCTCCAAATTTAGTGTAGAAAAGATTTAATTTAGTCCCGACAGACATCAAGAAGTTAATGTAAAATAATTTAAAATCTCATTTGATACGATCACCAAAACAGGGACCTTTAAAATCCAGGTTCTGCCATTGGATGCAGAAGACCTTGTAAAATACCATTGAAGCCATTGCACATTCCATCTGCAGCACCACTTGCACTTCTTTTAGGACCATTTGGCATTTTGGTTTTGGCACATGATTAAGTAGTTTTAAGAAGTAGTAGTAGTTTCAAGAGGAGATTAAATTTATACAAAAAAGTTAGTGGAGTGGTAGGCCTGCGGCAGACAGTGGGATTTGTAGGGAGAAAGATGAACACTGAAATATTGAGAGGGCAATCCAATTAAGTACTAGTACTGTATCCCCCCTACTATGCTGCATCATTCTAACTTCCCCTTCACGTTTAAGTATATCCTTTTTATTTTTCTTCCAATTTTTCTTTTCCTATCCTTCCAAAATGATGTCCAACTAAAAGCCAAGGTGATAAAGTATCGATGGGAATGAGAATCTGTTACAATCTATAAAATCAAAATCAAAACCAAAGCCACGTGTTTGTATATATGGTATAGTGGAACCTCAACAACAATGATCGTAACTTGGCTTGGTCAGAAAGAAGTTGTTTACATTTTTCTTCCTGGACACTGTTCTGTTAATCATCTGCAATCTCTTTTATGTCTCCAAAATATGAGTGTTCTTTACAATGACTCAATGTTTTATGTACATAGCTTCTACTTGCTGCACAACAAGTTGAAATCGTTCACATGTAAGTACGAAGCTAAAGGTTGGAGCTAGCTACCTAGCTAATAAAGTTTACATTTCCGGAGCTTCCATTGTTCGCAGTAAGTCATTTTCTCCAATGTACTAGGCTCCAAGCCCTTTTTGTTCAGATATACTAGCAATATTCCAACTATAGCAATCGTTCTCATTGGTTTTGCGGTTGTAGATAACTGATCCCCTCTTGGTTTCTCTTCTTTCTTTGATCTTGATGATGGTCACTTTCTTGACTGGAGTTAGCATGCTGCGTGCATATATGGATGCAACAACTATTAATAGTGGGATTTCCCTCTATATATTTATCCCATAAGAAACATAGATGGATAGATGTATACTTGCTTGATTAATTTCATAACCTGATACGTCGTGGTAATACATGATCTTCGGAGTTTCTTTGGCATTGTTTAAGGAGTTAAGTTCCTGCCCTTAAAACTTCGGCTCTTCTGATTTCTCTTACAAACATTTCTTTGTATACATGTGGCATCCAATAGACCTTTATCTTCTTTAACACGTTTGATTAATTTGCAATTGCCACTTCAGGAATTTTTTTTGAAGGTATTGCATGCTCTAAGGCACGCTTATATTGTTTTGTTGATGACATTCACTTCCCTTTAAAGTGTTGTCAAAGTACAATTTTACACTCTCACTTAAACTTTCCTGCAAGGAAACTGGTCTTACTTTATAAGCAGTATTTTTGCACCTTACAAGCGGCAAAACATACATTTAGTTATAACCTTGGGATGAATTTATCAGAACTGGGCTGTCTGTGCCTTCTTTAATACTGAACTGCAAAATGTATATTCGACATTTTTTTAACAAGTCTTAGATCTGGATATCTGCTGGATGATAATCGCACTTTCTTATGTATTAATCTATGGATATATTAGTATATTACACACACTATGTGTGCACACACATTACATCTTTCCACACACTTTGCTCTCGAAGTAACTAAATCTGTGTGTGCTTAATAAACATTTTCCCGTTCAATGCATAATGCGCCCAGCTAGCTCCATCTTCCGTTAGCACTATCATGATGAAGATATCATTGCATGTATGCAATTAACTCAATATTTTGCCTTATTACATATGTATGATACATAAGAATGCAAATGTAGAGCTTTCTGATCTGGTTTAAGGAGATCTAAAAACTTAATTACTAGTAATTCACTGTACTGATGAGTAGGTTGCGTATAATAAAAACTAAGATATTATACAATAGTCAATAGACATAATATTCATTTATATATGTAGTACTTCTGGAATACAACACAAGATGAACATATCTGATCATATAAACCAGGCGCGGCTTGAACAACATAAAAGGCCTGCGGCTATCTGGCTCCGTTAATATAGGCTATATAATACAGCCTATGTTATATACAATGACATTCTGGTTACTGGAACAGATAATATCCAGAAACAGCAGTTATAAGAGTTATAGATATATATATATATATAGTTCTGTAATCTTGTTATCTACAAGAATGTGGGGAAGTTTTTTCTTCAATAGGTCATATAATAACGATCATTTCCACAAATCAATCTGACAACTTGAAATTGAGTTTGACGTGTTTTCAGGATCCAATATCTCTTGGCTATTCAAATTTCTGACAAGGGTGCTTGAGTTATCATCATCTGCAGAAACGACACTGCTTAGAGCGGCTGCATTAACATTCAAATATTCATGATTATCCTGTGGAACATCTTCGTGGCTGAGTTGTGAAGCAACAAACTTATCAAGAACACGCCAGTCAGTTACTTGCTCAACTGCTTGATCATAACTCGATGGATAGCTGATTTCGTCTTGTGCAATGGATGAAGATTGCGGAATGTTTCTGCTAAGGTTCACGTTAAGGCCGTACGGGGGCATATAATTGCAGCTTCTGATGAGAGGTAGCGGTGATTGCAGCATTTTTGAGTTTTCAAGATGGGGAAGCTGGAAAAAATGGTCCGATCCAGATATATTTTGATACTGAAATTCCTGCTCCTTTTTGCAAGGATAAGGATAACGGTATGTAATGTTCGGTTGTTTGGGAGAATCCATGTCTGGCATGAATGAAACTTGATCTTCGTACCATATTGGTGACTCGTGCTCACTCATTCTTCGCACTGCTGCAATTTTCTTCTTAAACACCCTACAAACAACCCATCCTTCTTCCTGTTGTCATTACAAAAGCAAAGCCACACACACATATATAAGCCAATTGTGGCAAACTTTGATTGTCATTCAAACCAACAATAAGAATTAATTAGAAACATCCATGATCCATGTTATGCTTGGTTTTTCTAGAATGCAAATTTAACAAAATGCTGTAATGCTTAACAAAGAATAGTATGAGCAATGTGAGCTAGTAACAAGGAGTATAGTATTTGATTAAAACTTGCCTGGGTAGGTGCATTTTCATCTGTTTCAAGGCGATACTCGTGCATGATCCAATCTGACTTTTGTCCATTGGGGGCACGACCTTTGTAATACACTAATGTCTTTCTCATGCCAACTAAATCAAGCTTAGAATAAATTGCTTTATCTCTTCCTGTTGCTTTCCAGAATCCAGCAGCTGTGGCTCTATTCGTGCGAGTTCCAGTTGGATACTTCTTATCTTTATGACTGAAGAAGTACCATTCATTCTGCTCTTCTACTCCCAGTCCACATAGCTCTGCATATATTAATCAGTGCAATTTCCGTGTTAATTATAAGCTGAGCTAGTGATCAATTCTGTTCGTGTGTGTCTAATTATGTATAATGATCATATTAAGATGTGTCATGTACCTTGGAGATCCCAGGGCTCAATTTTGTAAAGATCGATGTCTTTGATGACATCTAGGTCAATCCTTTTAGAAGTAATCTTTTTTCTTAGGTAGTAATCCACCAGTTCTTCATCAGTTGGATGGAAACGGAAACCAGGAGGGACGATATGAGAAGATGTATCCATTTTTGTCTTCCAGTTATCTAATCCGATTCAGACCCTGCAACTGATTATTAATAATAGTTAGTTGTCGTTTAGGTAATAAACAGTCCATTTCATATTTCTCACGCAGTAAAAAAATAAGATAGATGGGCAGAACATAGAGTGAAAACATAAACAAATCCGGTTGTACACATCTGTCTCTGCAATGTACTAAGCATGCAGAAAGTTCAATTAATTGCAGGAGATCCGTGATTTATACACTTCTAATCCATTACTTATCTCATAATAATCTTAAGAAAGCAAGGATATATCCAAGAGCAGACTAAATTAAGCCTTACACACTAACATTCACCCACTTTTTTGCAGCATGCCCCTTGGGGACAATACTAGTTTCTGAAATCTGAACCATAATACGAAGCAGCTGAACCGCGCCATAGCTCTTCCATGGCCATATTTTTGTGACATATAAGGATCAAAGAGCAAACTTAGGGCTCTAAATACTAAATGACCTTGTATTCCTTAACTAGCTCCATGCTTGTACTAGCTAGCTAGCTAAAAGGAAGCATCTTGCCTGCGCTTCATGCGGGCATAATAAATTCATGTTATCCTTTGAGCAACGTATCTAGTTAATTAGTAGAGAAACAAAATCAGTGTGACAAACTTTGCTTAAATATTAGAATCGATCAGCATATGAAAGTGTAGTGAATGATTCCATTGCAAACGACTAACACAACAAAAAACAGAAACAGGGTCTTTTTTTGACACAAAATCGATCTTTGTAGGCCAAAAATCAGAAATAATTAATCAACTATGGCCGTAAGTTGGCCGTTAGTGTAACCTACGTTATTGCACTTGCTGTTAGATTAACCCTAGAATAATGTACTTGCTTTTCGTAATTTTCTTAGACCGGCAGAAGGGTTTGGATAAGTCCATGCTGACGTGTCTTGACTCGATGAAGGAGACCAGTATTCGTCGGAGCAAGCCAAACATAAATATATTTTGTGAGAAAGGACCTCACAATTTCACATCCTAATAGAGTTGGAAAATATAATGCCTGATCAATGTAATATTTTGCATTGTATTATTTAATAATTTGTCCTGATTGCGTAAAAAAAATATTTGGTCTGGATAAATAAAATTAGTATATATGTTTTTCAGTACATAATTAATATTGATTTCAACTTGAGCAGGGATAAGGCAATCGAATAAATCAACAACGGAAACGAAAAATATCAGTGTCCATTTGAAGACATGCACCATTTAAAAGTTAATCAAATTACTGAGAATTAATCTGTAAACATGTTACATCATTTTTAAAAGAAAATGTAACAATTAATAGGATTTGGAAAATCAAATCGCCAGATCACTTTATAATTATTAATTGTGAAATCCGTGATATTTCAAATCATGAAATATATTAATATATAACAAGCTAGCTAGCGAGCTAGAAGCCAAATTAAACATATATATATATATATATATATATATATAACAATTCAAAATTTAACAGGAGAAATTAACAATGAAAAATCTGTAAAAATATATATTAATCATCACCATTATATATCCTTTATAACGGCGTGGAAGGATTCATAATGCTTGTAGATCACTTGACCAATAGGTCACCAAGTTCTTGGGGAAACAAAATAAATAATTAAGTTAATCAAAAAGCTCGATTTTAGTTTACGTGAACTTTACTGAAGTTATATTAGAGTAAACCAGTTATATCGCGATATAGAATATTAACTATTATTGTCCATCCACTTAGTTATAAATATGAAGATCATGTGAGAAATCCACAAAAGTCAAGCAACTGAGGTTTGATGCAATTATGAAAACGTGGCATGTAATGATGAAAATAGTCAATGGATCGAAATGAATTACTCATCTACTTATAGTTAAGAGATATATAATTCATGGCAACAACATGTACATATCCTGTCTGGTAATAAGAAAGCATGTCATAACAGTTATTATTAGAGATAAAGCATGTGTGATTACTCAAGATTATTAATCAATTAACAGTAACTAAAGATGTAAAGAATAGTAAATAAGAGGGATCTTACGGTAACAGAGATGATAAGCAATCTCTTTGCAAGTCAAATTACCCTTCTTCCTCTTGTCAATATAATCGGAAACCCTAGTAGCCGTACGTAACAGGTTTCGATCCTATTTAGTGGGATGATACTACAAAAGACAAATTAAGGTTACCTCGGGACTTGAACCTAGCAGCTCACAGGAATATTTCAGATCCCGAGGAGGCCGGAAATGAAGAAGAAGAATTAGAAGAGGAAGTGATTTTAAGGAGGGAGGGATGGAGGAGTAAAAAAAGGAAAAGGGTGAGGAATGGTAGAAGGGAAAAAGAACTAGGGCTATATAGAGACGAACATGGACATGACCACCACCAAACAAATATATGACACAGCAGCACTATCTATATTATAATATATTACTGGTACTTATTACATGAAGAGATGGAAGCCCTAATGATGATAAATCATTTGCAAACAATTAACAACTATTAATTGTGGTAGCTAGTAGGCATAGGGGCTGTTTGTATTGAAGAAGCAGAAGCTGCTTCTGGCTTCTGCTTCTCTTGACCCGTTTGTGTAAAGAAGTAAAAGCACTTTTAAGAAGCTGAGAATGCTAGCTTCTCTCTCACAGCTTCTGCTTCTTTTCCAAACACTTTATTGACTTATTTACTTTTCACTTCTGATCCACTTCTTTACTTTAAGCACGGAATCACTTTTTTTAAGCTTGCCCAAACGGCCCCATAATTTCAAGGATTTGTGATCTGATCGCACCCTTTTTGTTCTTTCATTGTCCAAGTTAGAGCTCTCTCTCAACCTAGATTAGAGGACAAGTTTTTGTCGTCCTCAAGCGCATCCCAAATTAAAGACTCTTAACACATTCTTAAATATATTATAAAATATTGATTTTTAGTAATTTAATGTGTAGTCATCTCCAACAACGCTTCTCACTCAGAATGATTAAGAATTTTTCATAAGAGAGAAGAGAGAAGATACTCTTAGTAATTTCAAAAGCCATTATAAATCTAAAAATTTCTTGGAACAACTTTTTTCCTCTTCTTTCTAGAAAGTCAAATTAATAACTTAAATGAAGATCTGTTGAAGATGCTCTAACACAATATATAGATAGTTCAAATATCTCATTGATAATTTACGCGTAATTACCACATACTTATCTATAATATATTTATCGTGTTTATTGTTAATTGTTAATTTACATAGATATGGATTAGATACCAATATATTTAGATGATCTTTAACCCAAGTCATTTTTTAAACAATAATATCTTTTTATATTTAAAATTAAAAATTTGTTTGAAGAGTTTATCGGAAATATTTTTATAGCAGTTATTAATATTATTTAAGTATTTTTGCTTTGTCTTAATTTCAACGAGGGCAGTAGTCCTTTGCGGACCTAATTTCTGATATAGATGCATACAGTACACAGGTGGAGAAAGAGAAAGGGGAGCGTGGGGCAACTGCGCGCTAACTCCACCACCCGCAAGGCCGCAACTGATAAAGACTCTGCCTACACTGTACATCGAAAATTTTACGTTCCTATGTTAAAGTGACACACACACTTGCATAATAATGAACTGCTATAATTAGGGGTGTACACGGTTCGGGTTGGGCGGGTTAGCGGAATTTATCGACCCAACCCAATTAAATCGGGTTTTCAAAATTTCAACCCAACCCGAACCGTATAAATTTGTAACCCAAACCAATTTGTAGTACTTCGGTTTGGATTGGTTTGGTTATAATCGCCGGTGTCAAATAGGTCTTCAACATCAAATTTTTTACACTAAAAATTACTTTAACAATCTTGTCAAAAACATAAAATTGAATTTAGTTAAAAAAAATAAGTAGTAACAAATAATAAACAAATATATTCATAAATTTAATCTCATATTCGCACTCATAAATTTAGTCTCATATATATTTAAATAGGAAACAAAAATTAATATATTAAATTTAGGGCAAACAAATACAATAAAACTAATTGGATTAGGCTAATATGTGATGTGATGGATAAATTCAATATGTTCCCATATTTTTCAATCGGGTTGGGTTGGATCGGTTTATAAAACCCGAAACCCATGTTCAACCCAATTAAATCGGGTTAATGCTATTTCAATCCAATTACAAATCGGGTTAAAAAATTTCGGATTGGATCGGCCGAAATATGATCGGTTTGGATCGGGTTGGTCGGTTTCGCCAACCCGTGTACACCCCTAGCTATAATTATGTGAATAAGTATAAAGATTTTGATTACGGGAGTGAGAACCTTATATGAAAAGAAAGATTACACGGAGGACGTCAGAGATGAGCGAATGGCATGCACCAATCAGTAATCAGTAATCCAGTACTAATCGCATGGCTTAATCCGAATTAACAATAACATTCCCCTTTCTGTCGATATGTTTCCTCTGTCACTCTGGGTATCGTTTCATATACATGTTAATTTACATGGAAATTACTCTCCACTTATTAGCTAACAAGTGCGTGCATAATATTTAATTTGATGTTAAAATCTAGTTTTACAATATTACTCGCAATATATATTGTGATAAAGTTTTGATGATGAACTCATACTATTTAGTACATGAGACTTTTTGCTAAGGGATTAATGTTAATGATAAACATAATTAATAAGATCCAAATCCTAATTTTTTATATAAATGATCATTTAGTTATTTATGTTAAATCAAACCAAATCAAACATATCAAGTTTAAAACAGGATATTGTTGAGAATGTAAAATGTAAGCGGATCATATTTTTAGTTTGTGAGAAAATAAGGATCGGAGTATGTTTCCGTGAATATGATCGACGTAGTACGTGACAAATATACAACCACACTATTTAAAGCAATCTATATACATCATGATACTTGGCCCTTGATTCAAAATGATAAAAAAAATTCAGGGGATCGACAACCTGAATCAGCAATGCTTACATATTTTTTTTCTCCGTCAAATTATTCTTCGTCACGGAAAAACTTGCGCAACTTAAATTTTTGTTGTGTTAAAAGTTGGTATCAAGTAAATTATATGACTTAATTAGGTACCTCTGAAATTAAATAAAAATTACAAAATGAGTTTTTTTCCTGAAAGTTGTATATAAATTAAGGTTCAAGTAAATTTATCAAGTTGTATATAATAAAAGCAAGATAAAACTAATTTATCAAGAAATTACGAAGATTCAATTCGGTATATTGTAGTGAAAGTTAATTGGTTCAGAAGCCCTCACAACCTCAGTAATTTGTAAAAAAAAAAATGTAGATATATATGTAGTTTTCAATCAAAGCCAAATGGGAACTTAAACAAAAGATACAGTAGTGAGTTTTCGTTATCAGTCCAAACTTATCTTCAGACAATGGAATTTTTGAGGTTAGAAGCATATTTAGCATTCAATACGTTGTAATTATGTAATCAGTTTTGAATTTCACATAACTCTCATATAAGATTTCAAGAAAAGACTTTGATATATGATCTATCTCTCTGAGTCTTTTTTTTATAAAAAAATTTCTTTCTAGTGTGTTCAGAGAAACACACAATAATAACTATCGGTTACTTAGGTCAATGATTTTAATTAGAACCGATATCATTATTAATGAGATTAGAGCAAATAAAAATCCAGTACTTAACTAAAATTTGGTTGCACATGCTAGAAAATCAATCAGTTTTTTTTCTCTGCTGCAAATTAAACAAATTGTGCAAAAACTCCATTACTAAGTACTGAAGCATGAGCAACAATAACCAAGTTATAAATTGTAGACGCAAATAGATAGGCTAGGTAATTAGCACATCTAGATTAATATTATGATAACCCACAACACAAAAAATTTCCACGACACAATAGAGTAACGGTACCCGTTGTTGATGATCGTAACTTATACGTTTTACTTCCACCACCGACGCTCATCATTATACAGCTTTGCAACTTGTTCTACTATAATATGTCTATACAAACGCTCCTGTATAATAATACATGGATATCTACATGCGTATACAGCTAATATTGGTTTCCAATTCGAGTATAACGGAGCTTCAGCTGTCCGTTGATGAGTTTCATCAGCTCCGTCCCGTTGAAGCTTCTTTGTTTTGATTGCTCTCAGTACTGCACGAGTGTCCATTATGTTTTGTGGGGAGAATGGCCCTTGCTTACGAATTTACTGTTTTACCCTTTCTCCTTTAGGTCATGCCAGAGCCGAGCTGATAGAAGCTACGTGAGCCAAGCTGGTTGGTGGGTCCGATTAGATAGGACGAAATGATGGGGTGACTCTGCGCTTGGCGGCTCTGCGGTCTGGCGTGAGCTAGCCGCTATCATGCATTGGATATACTGTGTGTGGCTGAGTTGTGCGCGTGGATCCCACTGATTGTGAACTGGGTCCCGCCCTATTTTCTCACAGCATATCATAGATTGATAGAAAGAACATGTACGAATGAGTACTGGTGATATAATGAATTCTTGAATGTAATTGCTGTTTTTTTAGGGTAAAATGTGTTGCTGTCCGATGTGTCTAGTAATTAAAGTTTTGTTTTTTAAGATCTAATGTATCGAGGTGAAAAACTGTTTTGATCAACTAAGGACGCAGATAATTAACCGATATTAATTTATTTTCGAAATGAAATAAATGTTAAGAGCATAATGCCTGTCGACCATAAACTCAACCTATTGTTGTTGGATAAAAGTACGAACACTGAGTTCAATATATGGAGTTCAGCTCAGACAAAATATAACAAAAATATAATTTTGTTTGTGAAGTGAATTAATTCGTTATTATTATTGTTGATATATAATATTAGTCTTAGTAAGAATATTTTGTAAACTTACAGAAGAAAATTTTTATTATTATAAAATTCATACATTATGTTTAAAATAAAAATTCTAATTTTTAAAATAATAAAAACTTCCTAATTTTTTATCAAAAATATTTGAGCTTTAAAAATAAAAAATCGACAACTAAAATATGAGAAAGGAATATCTTCTTCTTCTCGGATCTTCCGAAGAAAACATAGGAGTATGTTTTTCTAGCGCAAGTCCCTATGTGTTGTTTCTACTACCAAGTACAATAAAATAGGGTCATACTTTTTGGTTGTGGGGCTGGGGTGGACCTACATCCAAATCATGCTTATAGCTCGTTGTTTCCTTTCCAACGTTGAATGGTCACAAATAACTCCGTTTTTCCGGTGACGTGGCTATTCCCCAGTGGCCAAAGAGTAAAGCAATCTATGATATATATTGCGGTTTCTCTAATCAAAAGTTTGTCCCAACTTGCCCCACACTCCCTGCTTTTCTACCCGGACTAGTATTGCGTTGCAAAAATATATTTTTTCTTCGTCCTTCTATACAAGTATTGTAGGACCTCTCCGGACCCCTCATTTGTTTATATTAGGGGACGAGAGCTCGGTACGCATTCTAATGCCCTCGTAAAATGTAGTTGGATAAAAAGTTTTATAAAAATTTGATGCTTAAATTTTTGTAAAAAAGAAAAAATTTAAAAATAACTTATAGAACTATGTTTTATATGCGCTTTAAAATGCGTGTCAAACAGTGTGAAAAAACTGTAACCAAATGAGGAGGACAGAGGGAGTACTACTTTTAACGTGTAATTAATTTAGTTTAATATATTTAAGTATATAGAAAAGACAAGTAAACGACTTTTTTTAACCAACTTCTTTATCTAGTTTTCAAAAATGACATAAAGAGAACGGGAAGAACACTTATATTTTCGTATGTAATATAATGGGACCTAATAAAATGTCCGAAAGAAATAGTGTATGTTTATTAGTAATGTCATTGCTAATGTGTAAGTGTAGGAATTACTTGAGAAATGCTAATGCATTACCGGAAAGTACGTCAAACGAAATGATTTTTTTTGTTAATTATTAATAATAATTTTATTACATGCATTGGGTACAAGATATAGCTTTTTTGATGATCCACAGAGCCTTTGATATATGCACGAATCAAAAATCGGTGTTTTTATCGGCATGTTGTGTTGGAGTATCTGGAATAGGCGAAACAAGTGGATGTGGTAGAAAGCAACTAACTCGCTCAGGCTGCTGCAACCAACTTGCTCAGGCCGGATGCATGGAAGAAACTCACATGTAGATCGAACCTGGAATAAACCAGAACTGATCAGGAGGCTGAAACTTAATATTGATACTGCAGTTTTCCAGGATGGTAACATCAATGTTGACTGTGTTTTCTGTGATACTCAAAGGAGATTTGTAGATGCAAGATGTAAGAAGTGCCAAAATGAGGCGAAAGCAATTAATTTGAAAGAAGTACTCCCTCCGTCCCATTTTAACTGCTTTTGACTTTTTTACACGTGTTTTAAGGTGTTAAAAAAATCACATCTAAACATAATTATTGTTTATAAAATTTATATCAAATAAAAGTTTAGAATCTAAACTTTTATTTGATATAAGAATTAAATCTTTTTATTGAGCGTAGATACTATTTTTTTACACCTCAATATACGTGTCAAAAAGTCAAACATCAGTTAAAATGGGACAGAGGGAGTATTGTCTTGGGTGATAGAACAACACTAATACACTATGACCACTATAATATTGTTGAGACAATTCTAAACCACTTGGCACTTGCTATGGTTTGCAATGGAACTCTGGACGAAGCATTTTTTGGTATCATGCATACTAATAAATTGTATCCAATTATTAAAGCACATAGATCCATTGCTAGTTCAATTTGATTATCAATCTACGAATAGTATGGCGCATGTGTTAGCAAAAGTCGCATATTTTATGTCAAGTTTGGAGATGTGATATGATAAGTCACATGATTTCCTCGTGTACTAGATTCTGATATTATCAATTGAAACAAGTATGTTTATTTCAAAACAAAAGAAATATACATTACAAATTAAATCCCGCAAATCATTTCATTTTCCTTGTGTATCGCTCGTCCCGTGATAATCATCGCATCTCGGATTTTTAATATTCAAGTATATCAAGAAAGAAAATGATTTTATTCTTTAAAGTCAAAATTCTGAAATTATAGACTAATCCCTTATTTACACCCATCCTTAACTACATAACAAGTTTCTATTAATTTTGTTACCCTGTTTGTTCAATAATAAAGTTCGACATGTCTTGGCCTAGCAGAAAAAGTACAAAATGTCTTCTATACAATTGTATACTTTGGATAATCGCAAAATATATCGACCAACATATCTATACTATACTATTAAAGCCGAAATATTAAAAGTTTGGTCGGTCGGTACGCGGACTTTTATATGGACTTTATAATTAGCCACTACAAGAAAAATAATTAAAAGCTACCAACGAAATTTGGTCGCTTTTAAGTAAAAGCGACCGTATTTGGTCGCTTTTAAGTAAAAGCGACCGAAAAGAGTTGGTCGCTTCGAAGGGGGTCGCTTTTACTGATTTGGTCGCTTTTATATATAAAAGCTACCGCTTTGCTGGTCGCTTTTGTTAAAAATAAATTCCTTTAAACCACTCCAAATTTTTGGCCATATTTTGAATTTCCCACCTTACAAAATTGGTGGAATTTAAAAAGCGACCATAATTCATTCGGTAGCTTTTATATGGCTATTTTTTTTAAAAAAAATTATTTTTGTTGCTAACCCTGTTTAGTGCACAGCTCAATAAACCATTCAATCATCCAAATAAGTTACGTATCCATATACTAGGGAGAGGTGGGAACAAAATATAAATTAATAAACACAAAATATTAATAATAGATAAATCTTTATCAACAAACAACAACATTAGAACAGGATTCAGACACACACTCACAAGCACAGAAACGCATTACTCCCTACGCCACTAGGAAACTAGTGTAATCCATGGCTAAATGAAAGTTACTTCCAAGTTTACAACTCGTTCCAACCCAAGCACCAGCATGCTTGATGATGGTGATCTGCAACTCATCTTTCTTTGCACCATCAACCCTGTCCAGAATTTGCCCTTCTTTTATAAGCACAAAGGTTGGCATGGCTTCCACTTCATATTCCTTGGAAACAGCCTGAAATTGCGACTTACATATCACTATACTGAAAAAATAATAAATTTCAAACTCGAAGAAAACGAAAAAAACTGCCATAATGATTAAGCTGGCCTCTGAAAAGTTGGCTTACCTCAAGTTCATCAACATCGACTTTAAGAAAGATGACATGAGGCATCTTTTTAGCAAACTCTGCCAGAACTGGGGCAATGAAATGGCAAGGTCCACACCATGAAGCGGTGAAATCCACAACCACCCATCATCAAAATTCAACTAGCTAGTCAAATTCGTGACCATATCACCTGAGCTAACCAAAAAAGTTGAAAATGCACGACTAATAACACAATGAAAATTAATAAACAAGATATCACATAAAACTGAAGTAAATATGATGACTATTAGCCAATACATCATGAATATGCTAACCACTAACTAAACAGTATCTGCCACACGACAGACCATAAAAAAAGCCCAAAAAAATTGTATTCAACACAATTCTTGGCCCCAAAATTACACAAAATACCCAAATCCAAACCTCTGAAAAAACAAAACATACTAGCAGAGTTTGTCAAAGTAGTACCAGGCTTATTCATGTTATGGCGAACCATGGGAGTGTAAACAGTTATACCAGCACATAGCAAAGGCGCTGCTGATGCCGGAGGGTAGTTCTCAAGTATTTTATAACAGTACCTACTCAATAAAATAATACAGACTACATATAAACAGTTTCCTTTCAACTCCTGATCTTCAAAGGAAAAGCAAACTTCGATATACAAAAGCTCTGGGTATAAGATAAAATTTTAATTTATCTCCTTAAAAACTTATTTTCAATGGACATAGGACATATGATAAACATTGATTCTGACACACAATCGGCAAATACAAAACCCAAAAAAATAGCAATTCGACAAATACGAAAAATAAGAAACCAACCAATTGAAACATAAACATTAAACCCGTATAAAACATACCAAACCCTCATTGTAAAAACATCAAAATCGAACCCACATAACTTACAAAAACATGGAAATCGACCAATGGAAACCCAAAATTCGAAGTCATACCAGAGAAAAGCGGAGTAAAACCCTAATTCTGAAAACGCCCCAATTGAAACCCTGATTCTCGGAGACAAAACATCGGACAGGTTGTGCGCGCACCTGGGCCGCCTATAAATTTCTCTCTGAAAACGATCTGCGGCTATACCCATCTCAAACCCTAGCTCTAGAAGCTAAAATCTCAGCAGGACCGAATTCGGTGAAAACGGCACGGTCGATTTTGGGGATGACCATGTCGTTTTGGTGAGTGTTAAGGGCGGAGGAAGAGCAAAGGGAGCTGAGAGAGAAGAGTTTGACTCACAGGGAGGGGGGCCGTCGGTGACGTCTGCCGATGCCATAGGTGTTTTGGTCTGATATTTTGAGACATTTTGAGACAGAGAGCAAGAGATGGAGATGTGCGTGGCTGACTCTGTGCGAGATTATGAGAAATATTATGAGAAATAAAAGGGATATAGAAAATCTTATGTTCACCAAATTGAAGATTTTTATTAAATAGGAAAATTTTAAAATACTTTTAGAATCCCACTGATATAATTCTTTTAAAAATGAATTTTTTGAGTAATATTTACTAACTCCAACACAATTTTTACAAATTAGCCACCTTTAATTTTGAAAGAAAAATCTAACGTTTTTTTGAATACCTCAAATATTTATATATTTCACAAAATTTAATCGATTATCACAAGATTTTGATATATAATTTATGATTTGATTATTAAATCTAACTATTTTTTAGTCTCCAATTCAAAAGATAGATGACAAGATTAATATATTTTACTTAAATTCTTATATTTTTTAAAAAATATTGTTAACTACTAATTTTGCTGTAACATCTAAACGGTGTCTAAATGGTGTATACTCCTGGTATGGTACTTTGAATTTTTTAAAAATATTTATCAATAATCCAACCTTACACATGTTAAGATTGATATATTTTAGTCATATTCTTAAAATTTCAATAAATATTTAGTTTATTTGATTTGAGATTTTAACAGTCAATTGATAATTTGACTATTACATCTTACTGGTGTATACTCCTGGTTTGATAGTTTGAATTTTATAAAAATAATTATCAATGATCGAACCTTATAGATGTTAAGATCGATATATTTTAGTCATATTCCTAAAATTTCAATAAATATTCAATTTATATGAGTTGAGTTTTTAACAGTCAACTGATAATTTGACTATTACATCTAAATGGTGTATATTCCTGGTTTGGTAGTTTGAATTTTTTTTAAAATAACTATCGATGATCCAACCTTATAGATGTCAAGATCAATATATTTTAGTCATATTCCAAAAAAATTAATAAATATTCAATTTATATAATTTGAGATTTTAACAGTCAACTGATAATTTGACTATTACGTTTCAATACAATCAAGTCGTTGCATGAAAAAATAATTTTAGAAAAATGGAAATAATCATGCGTGACAAGACTAGTTAAAAATAATTGTTTAATTTTCTTGACTATTATGAGAATACACAATTAAATTGTTATTTTTTATTTCTTCAAATAACTAAAATCAACACATATTAAGATATTTATGATTGAATGGTAAAAAAAATAAATCAAATATCATAGACCACAAGACAAGTTATTTAAAAATAATTATTTAATTTTGACTATTATAATAAAATATAAATAAATATTTACTTTTATTTCTTTACATCACAAAAATCAACTCATAATGTTTTTATAAAAATCATAAATTAATTATTCTTGACAAAAGCGACCGGCTATAACATGGTGGCTTTTGTTTTTATATAGTTTTACTTCTCTCAGGCGGGAAATTTCCCGCTCAAACACATGAAAGTTAAAAGCGATCGCAAGATTTAGCCGGTTGCTTTTATATTCAAAAGCCACCAAACAAAAGCGACCCCTCGTAAAAGCCACCAAACAAAAGCGACCGCCAATAAAAGCGACCAAACACGGTCGCTTTTGTTTATCAGTCAACTTAAATTTCTATTTTGAATAAAAGCCACCGTTTTTGGTGGCTTTTATACTTGGTCGCTTTTATTTGGTGGCTTTTAGTGTTTTTTCTTGTAGTGAGCGGGCTTCAAACAAAATTAGTGGATTTCAAACAAAATATAAACAAATCAAAACATAAAACAAACATACGATCAAAACAGCGGGCTTCAAACAAAATTAATGGGTTTCAAACAAAATATAAACAAATCAAAACATAAAACAAATATACAATCAAAACATAAAACAAATATAAAACATATTTGACTATACCAAAATTATAGTCAAACCTTAAAAAATACTATATTATTAAAGTCAAAACAATAAAAATTTGATCGATCGGTACACGGGCTTTTATGCGGACTCTTATAATTAGCGGGCTTCAAACAAAATTAGTGGGTTTCAAACAAAATATAAACAATTCAAAACATAAAACAAATATAAGATCAAAACATAGAACAAATATAAGACTTATTTGACTATACCAAAAACTAAAATCAAACTTTAAAAAATATATACGCATCTATCTATACTATACTATTGAAGCCGAAATATTGAAATTTTGGTCAGTTGGTACTTGTGCCAAAATACGGGCCTATCTATATACCAATTATTCTTTTTAACTAAAATATGTTATCTTTTTTTTATATTTTCCAAATAAAAAAACTCTATTATTTAAAATACCATCAACCAACATAGTAATTACCTTTTTAACTAAAACACATTATCTTTTTTATATATTCTAACTAAAAAAACGGATCTTCTACTATTAACATGGGCTACATATATCATAATTTTATTTTAACAATAATATTAGTTTACCATTATATACTTATATATAATAAGCGTAAGGGAGATAATTTGGTCGCATGATCATATGGTCCAAAAGTTTATCATCCGTTGGATCGTATATTGAACAAATAAGCACCTTTAGATTGGAACAAAATTAACTTCTGTTCTATAAGACAACTAATATCTACTTGCATGTTTGTAATTCCTTTTCTGAATCCAAAACAAATTATGTCTTTCACGTGTTTATGGATTTTTTAATCCAAAATAAATATTTCCTACCAGTTTTATTTGTGGAATCATATAAATTGCACCGCCACAATTTTTTTATAATTTATTTTAAAATTAATAAGCCGGATTTACGTGAAGAACGAATACAAAAACTTTTTCTTAATCCAAAATAGATTCTACCTTCTTATTGCATGTTTATGATTCCTTTTCTTAATTCAAAACAAATTATGTTTATCAATTTTAATCTAGAACCATATAAATTTTTTGAAAATATTTAAATTACATTATAATAATTCTAATATAAATAAATTTAAAAATATATTCTAATATGAGTTGGCGTAACGTATTCTACTCAAAATATATTAAAATTTGATAAAAAGAATTTAATATTTTGGCATTGATACATGCGACAAAAGGAATGGCCTGATTACAATAATTTATTTGAAACCACTAATGGTTGTGATGGTGTATTTACAACAGTTCTAACTTACAAACAAATCATAATTTCGAATTTTATTTTATTGAAAATTTAATTTATTATTTATAAATTAAATTTTTTCATACCATTTAAAATATATTAAAAAATTATAAATAATTAAAAAGCTCCCGTGCCTTGCACGGACTATAAGCTAGTGTGTGTGTATATATATATAGGCACTTGCTCAAATGAGAACTTTCTTAAAATGAGAACCGTGAGAACTTTTCTAATTTATCAATATCTCATTCATTTGAAGGGCCCCGCCAGGGGCACCTTCACAAAAAATGTATATAATTAAGGTCTCCACCTAGCTAGCCGAAAAAAAAATAAAAAAAAAAAAAAAAAAAATCACTGATGACGTGGCAGTGGACTTTTTTTTTGAATTTTTTTTTGAATTTTTTTTTTGACTAGTTAGGGAGAGACTAGTTTTATATACACTTTTTATATTGGGTACCCACTAGTTTGATGTTTAGATTAGTCAAAATATGATAAATTAAGGAAGTTCTCACGGTTCACATTTTAAGAAGTTCTCACTGGAGTAACCCTCTATATATATATATATATGCGTGCGCTATCATGTTCAATATCTGGTTTCCCATGTGGCAGCGGATTATTTATAAAAGCGGCTCTTAAAACTTAAAATAATATTGCGTATACAAGAAAAAAGTAATACGAAAACCACCAATTTACTGCGAATCTTGGAAATCATCCATATTTGTTATGTATAAGAGCATCTCCAATTGGTTGGTTATGATCGTTGGCTAAATTGGACCTGTAGCGTTTTATGCAAAATTTGTTGAACCTGTAAGACATTGTGATTCAATGATATTGACTATATTGGTTGGCTATAATTTGAAAATAGCATGTTATTAATATTTAGATTGTTATAAATATAATATATCAGTATAATATGATAATAAATGATGTATAATCACTCTACATATTTCTTACAAGTCTGTAGAGATTCGACAAATTTAGCCATCCATGGGAGGTTGGCTAAATTTATAGACAACAGGTCAATATGGTTGGAGTGTGAACTTTTGAAATAGTTGGATAATTTTTTTATTTTTGGAATGACAACTCACCTTTTAGCTAAGGGGTCTTCATGGTTGGAGATGCTCTAAGGAACATATTTTGTATAATAAAATATTTTATAATATAATATATGTAAATTTACAGATAAAAAGTGAACTCCATAAAAATCAACCTAATCTGTAAAATATTACTCTCTGTGTCCTCTTTACTCTGGGATGGGAGCTCGACAAGGATTTTAACTCACACATAAAATATAATATAATGAATTATTTTAACTTTTTTTCTCCTTCTGATAAAGAATAATATATTTTTGAAAAAAAAATTGTAAGTTTGTATCTTTTTTTTTTTGTCAGGATCTACATACTCGTAGATGAGTTGTATCTTGAGAGACAATAAGCCGCTACAAGAGATTTCATTCATCCAAAAAAGATTATCATCTAACCGAAAGACATGCAAGATATCTTCGGACGTTTTTGATAATAATACTTTAATGTCTGAAAGGAAAAAACCCATTAAAATCAAGGATTCTGCAAAAAACAAACGAAACATGAAGAACATAAGTTCATATATAAAATTATATACATTATACAAATTATAAAGGATAATATATCCAAAAATAGATTATTTCTAAAAGCGTGTGTGCATATATTTTCTAAAGTAACAAATAAAATAAAGTCTCAACCAAAGAAGGATCTTTGGTTAGACACTAAAGTAGTTAAAATAGAGTTAATTGCTCCTTACAAGCCGAAATATACGCCATCACTTATGGCCACCCATGAATGGTACAAATACACCTCAATCAAGGCACAATTAAAAATTAAATCGTTTAAAATCGTCAATAATGATCACCACAAATGTTACTAAATATTCATAAAGTGTAATTATCATGCAAGAGATTTGAACATCCATAATATTAGCACATTAATCATAATTAAAAATTAATATTCAACTTAAAATTATAACAAAATAATCATCAATAGAAACATGCATCTAAAAACATGTTGAAAATTAAAAAATTTTAATATAGAAGATCAAACCACACATTTAACATACCCACACAATCAAGAACACCAATACACAATCAAGAACACCAAGAACACCTATCAAAATCTATAACAAACCTAATTTCAAATCAATACTCCAACCAACCAAAACAAATCCGGTTGAACAAATCCAGCTAAGACAAAACATGTTAGAAAAATACGAAAAGAAAGTTACAAAACTCGACCTGATCTACAAACTAATCCAAACAAGATTATTAAACCAGATACAAATTCATAATATCTATCACCTAAAAAATCTATACAACCTTAAATTTAAAATAAGAAAGCATAAAATTACTAATTCAGATATGCTATCATAATATATACAAAACAAGAAACAAAACACACGAAAATCATTTACTTATGATTGCAACAAGATAATCGAGAAAAAAAACGTATTGTGTATATTACATACGGAATAAAAAAATATGAATAGATGATACCATGTTCGCGTAGAAGTCCATATGAAATCACTTTTCTGAAACAAAGATTAAACAATAATAACACCAATGATCTTCGCACGATCTAGCAAAAAGAAAGAAAGAAATGATCGTCGGACGATTAAAAAAAAAATTTATGTTGAGCGTTCCGGCTCATCTTTTTCGAACCACCACAAGACTCATATGCACTTCAAATGTTAAAATACGCAGAGTCATAGGGGTGCTCACGGGGTGGCGAAACCGACCAACCCAATTCAAACCGACCATATTTCGTCCGATTCAAACCGAAATTTTTTAACCCGACCGAATTAGTTGGGTTGGATATGGGTTTCGGGTTTTATAAACCGATCCAACCCAACCCGATTAAAAAAGATGAGAACATATTAAATTTATCAATCCCGTCACATATTAGCCTAGGGGTCGTTTGGTTAGACTTAAGGAAAGAGAATGGAATACAGAAAGGGAAACGAAGAGAAAGGAAATGAATGATGCTGAATTGTATTACCTATTTGGTTTTTATCCGGAAACGGAATGAAAAATTATATGATTATTCCTATATTTGATTTTTAAATATTAAATATTTTGAAAGAGTTAAATATATTTACGTTTATAATTTGATATATTTTATTATTTAAAAATTTCATTAATCTTATAAATATTTTGACATTAAAATTATATTAAATTTATTTTTAATATGTAAAAACTAAATTAAAATTTATTTTTGATCTTCAAAAATATTTTAAATATTATTTTTTAATGTTAAGATTTTTGAAATAAATTATATATGAAAATAAAAAAAGAATCAGGAAAGGGAAAAGAAACCTGGTGGGGGTGGGGAATGGATTATGAGGGATTTGGGGTAAACCTAAAACTAAAAGAAGGGAAAGGGAATGACAGATTTCATAAAACAAACGACAACAAAGGGAATGAAACTGATTGTTTCCCTTTCTCTTTGTTAGTTACCCCTAACCAAACGGCCCCCAAGTCTATTTAGTTTTATTGTATTTGTGTGCTTCTTTTTCTTTTCTTTTTTTATTTGTGTGCTTCTTAAATTTAATATAGTAATTTTTGTTTGCTATTTAAATATATATTAGATTAATTTATGAATGAGAATATGAGATTAAATTCATTATTATGTTTGTCAAAGAGCACATAAACATGAATATTGTTTGTTTGTTATGTAAATGTATTTTATGGCTTTAAATTTATCTGTTTAAGTAGCAAACAAACATATTAAATTTAAGAATATATTTGTTCATTATTTGTTACCACTTATTAACCCAACCAAACCAATCCAAACCGAAGTACTACAAATTGGTTTGGGTTACGAATTTATACGGTTTGAGTTGGGTTGAAATTTTGAAAATCCGATTTAATTGGGTTGGGTCCAACCCGCCCCAACCCAAGCCGCGTACACCCCTACGCAGAGACAATATTTTCTATATATTATCATTGTGGGCCGTTATTCCAAAATTATTTAGGAGAAATAGTTTCTTAATCGCACAATAGAATCTAGGTTTCTGAAAGAAGCCCAATTCCTGTCAAGAAAACAGGCCCAATTGTTGTATAAGATAAAACCATCCACTACTTGGACCAAAATACTAATCACAAGTACTACTGTATAAATTAATGCATTAAACAACTACATGCTTCCTTTGATCAACACAAACACACCAGTACATCACCAGATTCATCACCACACATAACAACACTATAACTTAAGATAAAGCTAAATCAAAAGAAATAATAAATCAAAGCCCAGAACTAAAGGGCACCCCGGTGGCTCTTAACCATGTCCTGCCTGCTATAAGCTTGTTCACCGTGAACTTAGAGGCCTCATTAGCACTCCTAATAACATGATACCCCTTCCATTTCACTCTGTTTCTGGTAGAAGATCCAGGCCCAAAATTTTTATACTCTCCATAATACAAAGTATCCCATGCAAAGTTCGTGTTCTCCCATGCCAACCAACCCTGTGGACTCACTAAACTATCAATGTAGGTCTTTAGTAACACTGTTCTCGAAAATTGTTGCCAAGGCCGCCCCAAGTAGGTTCTGAAGTGTCGCGCTACACGTTTGAGATCCGGGGCTGCTTTGATCACACTATATTGGATCGAAATGCCAGTGTTTTGGTTGGGATCAATGCGGCCTTGAGCTGTGATGACATTGACCTGGCCATGTAAAGGCCGTCGAACGAAGATAAGGCAGTTCTGGAAAACTACAGCTGCGTTACCAAAAATGAAGTCGACAGTGCCATAAATGTAACAATATTTGTAGAATTGGCGCTGGGCGTGGACAAAGAGTGTGTCCTGGTATCCTTCGAATCCACACGAGTAGAAGACGGAGAAATCAGACGCGGATCGAAGTGCAACTGCTTGTGCACTCTGTGGACCGGCTGTGTTGCGGAATGTTATGCCACGAGCTATGAATCCAATTCCATCAATTCCTGAACAATCAGTTCGTTAATTTTTTTCTCATAATGATGAACTGTAAAATTTAACACTAAACCTAAGTTATTATGAGTTGAGTGGTGAGATTAATATGAAATCAGTTCGTTTAGTATGTAGTTTACTGAAAGAGATGATTATAATTCGGAAAATGATACTATGAAATGTTATATCTAAAAGACTAAAACCTCTCGTACAAGCCAAGTTTTCACTGATATTGCATACACTAAAAGTTTAAAGCCTCTAGAAAAAAAGTGTAGATGTGTATTATAACTGGCAATAATTGTTATGGACTTGTGGTATTTGTGGTAAGTGTTCCACTTCTTCTACTCTTGTCATAGAAGCAACTTAAAAATGATGTGCACTCAAGAACCATGTCATTTTTGGCCCAAGGCCCTCTCAAAAGCACATAATTTGAAAAATTGTATATTTTAAAAATCTTTACAAATTTAGAACTCACGAACACACTCAAGTGATATCTGTTGGTTGATAACCAGAGTATCTGAAGCCGCTGATATCACTGTTAGGCGTATCTCAACGCGTAAAATTAATTTGCAGGATTAGAATTTCCTAAACTTGATTAGTAAGCACAAGTTTTTGGAATGGACTATTACGGTTGCTTGAATAGTAAAACATAAGACGAAATGAAAAACAGAGAGAATTTTACCTGCAGTTGCAGAGCTGTAGGTTGTGAATCCTCGAGCAACACTCCGGCTGCCAGAAATAACAGTATATCTCATCCCATCGCCGACTAACATAATGTTGTTTAAGTTATAGCCAACCTCAATATTCTCCCAATAAACACCTCGCTTCACATATATTATAAACCTCCCATGTCCTCTCCTCACTTTGGCTGCATAATTTATCGCGGCCTGTATTGAAGTGAATTGCCCTGATCTGTCTTTCGCTACCACTACATTCGCCCTCCATGCCCACGGTGAAGATTGCAACAGCTTCCTGTCACCCTCCCTGACCCAACTAGGAAACTCTGGATCCTCGTCGTTTTCAATATATTTTTTATGAGACAAGAAAGCTCGATTAACAGCCAAACAATCACTAATTAGTTCTGAAACATTGTTGGTAGTAATTGGAGCTATGAATTTTGTGACATTTAGCTCAAACGACCCTGATCGACAGGTCTCAAGATTTGTTAGGGCAGCACTAAGCCAAGTCTGCGCGTCAAAGCTTGAGCAGCCTTTTCTACTTGTGTTTCTTCTAGTGCCTTGTACAGTTCTGTTGAGTTGAAAAATAGTGTCACCCAAGAGCCTGTTGCAATCATCCCATGCCGCCTTCTTTCTCTTGCTTCCACACTCATTTCCAAGCCTCGTCGTGCAGTTCCGCGCATGCAGAGCACGGTCTAGAGTCACTTGGAACAGCATTTGCCGGAAATGAGCTCGATTTTTTGGCCTATTATGAGAATCATGGCCTAAAAAATACATGCATGGTTCGGGATGAGGAGTAGTTTTGCACCAGTAGGAAATGTCGCCACCAGTCGCTGATAATTCATCAAAATCTGCAGCTTCTGATCGGGAGATGAGAATGATGAAGAAGATATAGATGTGTATCAACAATAGTAACATCTTAGTTGCCATCAAAAAATTTAAAAAAAAAAAAGTTGCTTTTCTTGTCTAAGTTAGAGCTCAAGTTTGTTCTGAAGGAGTTGAGCTTGAGACCTGGGCTTAATGATCAGATATATAATTTATAAGATTCAACAAGCATAAAATTTAGAAGGGTTGACCAGAGGGTGAAATACTTGACTTGTCTTGCTCGCAAGTATAATCATATATAGGATAAATTTTGTGCACATCATACCGAAACGAGTCGAAAGCATGTTGAATTCTATTAGTAGAGCCATGTGTCGTGAAATTAAATATTCTCAAGTTGTGATTTTAACGACAGTGGATTAGTCTGATGATCTAATTTCAAGTACAGAAGCACTATAGAATATCTGTGTTATAATTGCTTTGTACTTAATTTAAAAGAAATAATTGTTGCATAATCTTGATCCTAAAGTTTGTTCCGCCTGGGGACGGTCGGTGTATTTGTGGCTGTAACTATAAACAAGAGGTGACAGGTTATACGGCAACCAAATTATAGCATCAAAAGAAAATACTAAATACGAAATGTCAACGTTACTTTACGTTTACGTTTTTGGGAGTAACTAATCAGATTCGGATCTGTTTCACATTATTTACCAGCGTTACTTCTTCCGTCCCGGCTAATAGTATAAGTTGAGGGATATTTCAATAAAATATAGTTTTGTAATTTATTTTAGGATTTTTTCTGTATAAATATATAATATTTGTATTTTTATACAAAAGAAAAATTCAAAAATAAATTATAGAACTATATTTTATAAGAGTATTAAAATGCGTGTCGAGCAGTGAAAACAAAAGTATACTATTGATTGGGACAGTGGAAATATTAGTTATTGCCACTATCCTATTTATTTAGTTGTCTCCTCAATTAAAATATAAAATATAATTTCATAAATATCTTTAAAATAATTTAACAAAAATTTGATATTTAAATTCTATATAATTTAGAAAAGGGTCATGAATTTTTTTTTATAATATTAAAAAAGATGCATAAAATACAAACTAAAATATAAAAAAAACCGTTAAACAACATCACACACGCTCTATGTCATCACTCTCATCACCCACCCAGGGACCATGCACCCTTCTCCGCCGCAATACAACATGGTCCACTAGAGACTCAATAAGGCTTTGCACAGGTCTTATGGTTCTAGACGGCCTTAAGAGTTAAAATTTTGACTCGTTTAGATCATGTTTAAGTCCATTTCCTGATTAGTTTCCGTCCTCAATCTCTTTCTATTTAATCGCATTAATTTGTATATTAGGTTTGTATTGGAGTAGGGCCCTGTATATATGTATATGTATATAATTTTATATTATAAATATAAAAAGTCTTATAATACATAACGAAGTGTGAGTTGCATAATTCAAATTAAAAATTATAAAACCAGATGATTCGGATAAGTCGGAAATAAGCATAAGTTATATGTTAACGAGGACCCAAGCGTCATTCAATACTCTAATCAAACCACCCTCTTGCTTATTCTATTTACTAGTTGATAACCCGTGCCAAGCACGGGTTTAAATAAAATTTTAAAATTTGTTATTTATTGAAAAAATAATGTCTTTTTAATTATATTATCATATTTTCATCATTTTTTTATTATACTTATTTAAATTATTGTTTTTATTAGTGAGATAATTGTTATAATATAAAATCCAGTCAAATATAGAAGTTTTTTTATAATAGTAATAATCGTTAAATAAAAAATAATATGATGTATAAAATCCTAACCAATATGACATCTTTTTCATAATAATTTAATGATTCTTATTATTAAATAAAAAATTTATATGATCACAAAATCCTAATAATTATAGAAGTCGTCTTTAATATAATATTTTAATCAATTCATGAATATTATAAAGTCATGACCAATATAAGTCTTTTAATAAGAACACGATCCTTTTGATATCAATATTGAATCTTGTTTATTTTAATTCTGAAATATGATAGAAATTTTATAGATTTGTTTCGTAAATTAAATTGTATGAGTTTTAAAAATTAAAACGAATATTTGACGTATGTCTAGAGTTTCGGTTTTTTTATTATATGTAACAATATGGACAATGACTTTATTTTTTTTGAGTTTCTATTTCTCAAGTCAGTGTTACCACCGCCTTATTCGTTTTTATCGCAATCTTCTGAAAACACTGAATGATAATAATTATTATTTTAAAAAAAATATATGACCAAGTTTTTTGTTACTTTAGTATCAATATTGAATCTTGTTTATTTTAATTCTAAAATATGATACAAATTTTATAAATTTATTTCGTAAATTAAATTGTATGATTTGTAAAAATTAAAACGAATAATTTCGTTGACATTATTATTCTATTGATAGGATATTATATTAATATCAATATGAACTCCTTATTAATTTGAACTATAAAGCATGTTAAAAGATTTATAGAGTTCGTTCCGTATATTAGTGAGATAATTGTTATAATACAAAATCCTGTCAAATATAGAAGTTTTTTGATAATAGTAATAATTGTTAAATAAAAAATAATATGATGATAGCCAAATTTTGATATGAATTTTATAAAACTGTTTCATAGTTAAATTGTTAGCGATTTAATTGTGCGGATAGGATAAATGTTATATTAGATATTAAAATTTTTAATAATAAAATCGGAATTAATATAGAAGTCTTTTCATAAAATTTTAATCAATATAGAAGTCTTTCGCTGTCTATTAAGGTCTTTAATAATAAAACTTTATTCAATATAGAAGTCTTTTGATAATTGTATAATAATGACTATAAAATCCTAATCAATAGGAAAGTGACCAAATTTTGGTATTTTTGGTACCGATGTTCCACTGAAATGTGGTTTCGCTTATTAATAAAGGGTATTGATTCTATTTCTAGTTGGAAAAGTCGAATTATTATCTTGTTTATGATGTCCTTTTTAAGGTTTTTGATGTTTATATCACTTTCTTTTCGTTTTTAATATAAGATTTAGTCTTGTTTGGCTTATTTCTTATTTATTAGAAAAAATATTTAATGTTTAATATATCTATATATAGATTTTTCTAAAAATATATACTTATCTAATAAATTAGATCATAGGTTAGCACATGAACTTTCAGATTAGTGGATAACAAACGAGATCACTAAACAAATAAAAGGAGTTTGGAAAGTAAGTGCAATGATCAGGGATCATGTAGTGCATCTTTTGGATTACTTGGATGAATAAAATTGTGTAGATTTTCAGATTTCAGTCGAGACTCGCTGTCCCTTTAAGTATAAGCTAACTCACCCCAGGTCTCCATGCGTTGTCTTAAAAATCAAAATTTCTGCTTTCTCTGTCTTCCGTTAGCAACTTAGCATGGCTGTGAAAAGAAAAATTATCGAATGAAAGGATTGCTTTTGTAACTTTTAAATTCTTACACAGTAATAGTTCGATTTTAAAAGTTTTTGTATCTTATTATTTGTAGTAAAATAAGATTTAATCATATAAATTTAAGTATTGATAATTTATAGAGTAAAATTAATAGAAAAACTTATTTATTTATTTCCCTTTATTATAAAAATTGAACTGCAACACTAAATCTTTCATCTATCAAAATTCGTAAATATTAATTTCGCAATACTATCGTGAACATGTGCATACCTAAATTTATCATCGAACTCAACATATATATTACATACATTCAAATTAACTGTCCACTAATTAACAAAAAGAATAAATAATTAGAAAAAGTAATTAATTCACCAATAATTATATGTTAACTAAACCGTTAGACAACATAATAGTGTTCAAAGAATGGACTATTGAGTCAGGTAACCTGCCAAACACAGCGGCGAGTGAAAACTGAGAAGCGCGTTACGAGTTGAGACTTGCCAAATTCTTCAGCCTACCAAATTCTACAGGCAACCTAGAAGAGACCATGTGTTTAGATTTAAACACAATGGTGGTGTTTGTTTCCAAAATCAAATTTGACTTCTGATTTCTGTTTTTCTTGATCCCGTTTGTGTAAAGAAGTAAAAATATTTTTAAAAAGCTGGGAATGCTAGCTTCTCTTCTACACTGCTTATTTTCCAAACATTTTATTAACTTATTAACTTCTCAATTCTACTCCACTTCTTTACTATAAGCAAAATGTCATTTTTTTTTAAGTTAATCCAAACGGGTCCCAATGTTTCAAAATCTTATAAGTTTTGATGAGATTTCAAAAGATTTTATATATATTAAATAATCTCACAAAATCAATCATTTTATAAAATTTAAAAAGATTCATCAGCATTTGAATATAATTAGATTTTAATAAATTTTAAACAATCTCAATTAAATGCCATCAAATTTTTAAGCATAATTTAAAATCGTGAATAACACCAGATTTTGTAGCATAATTCAAAATTCCAATAAAATATCTCAAGATTTTAGTGGATTTCTTTTAAAACCAATTTGAATATCCTCATATTTCATAAATGAAAAAACTCCTTCAAAATCACAATTAAATACACATGTTCGTCTAACATATACTCCCTCCGTTGTCCTCGATAGTAGTATACATCAGGGATATGGACGCGGCATGGATTTTAATGCTCGTTTAAAGTGTAGTTGCTTAATTTTTTAAAAAAATTAAAGTTTGGATGTTAAATTTTTATTCAGAAAAAAAAATCTTAAAAAATAGTTACATAATTATATTTTATAGGAGTATTGAAATACGTGTCGAGCAGTTGAAATGAAACGTATAGAATTAAATAGGACGGAGAGAGTATCTATTATCTATATATATATTTTGCATCTACGTAATCGCTGTCGGAATTTGCATATTTCGATTGAGAATTGGTATAATTTTTGATACTTTACTGATTTGGAAAAGTATTTCGCCGGACTAAGATAATAGTGCAGTAATATTTAAAGTACATATACAGGGTACTGTAGTATTTATTCTGAAAATAGAAAACGGATAGCCAAGAAGTCAACTTTCTCACGAACGATACCAAAAATGTAGTGATATATACTCACTTTTGCTTATAACCGCTAAATGGATCTGATGCTACTTACTAGTGACACAATTATTTGAAAAGTTGATAAACATTAGATGGAATGTTTTTATTATGATACCGAATATATGATTCATTTGAATTAAATATGAAGATATATAAAAAAAATCCTATTAAGTAGTATAAAACATAAATGCTAATATTTTTGAGTTTGTGATATTATTATAAATAGAAGACTCCACCCAACATCTCACATATGAAAGATATTAAAATTTGAAAAATGATGGCAAAGAAAATGGTTTTTTTGGCTATGGTAACACTAATGAGCATGATGGGCAAAGTGGTGATTGCAGATGATGTTAAATTGGACTACACGGAGGCCTTGACAAAGAGCATTTTATTTTTTGAAGGTCAAAGGTCGGGAAAATTACCAAATAACCAGAGATTGACATGGCGAAAAGACTCGGGTCTCCGTGACGGCTTTGACCAGGGTGTAAGTTTTCTAGCTCTGCATAGTTGATATTTTATTTTTCATTCATTCTTTTCTTTTTGGTTGCAGAACACAAACCAGATAGTATGTAACACATGCCTAATTTTTGACTTAACTCTGTTTCTAAAATTTTGTGATAACTTTGCTAGTTGCGAATTTCGTCGTCATCTATTAATATATTTCAATTTCAATAAAAGGAAAATGATTATTGTTGATTATTTTTTCGATCAGAATGGAGATTCATATATTTGAAATAGTTGTTTCCGAGTGAGGGTGAGGCTAATCATATAATTTTTTTCCATATATATTTACATTTTTCAAAATATTATATTTTTTGTTTCTTTATTTGCTAGGATATCAACCCCACCGTGGTTATGAGAAGAAATAGGAGGAAATATCAAACATAAATTTCAACTGGTTTGTTAAACAACACTTGAGAGTGTCAGCATCCTGATGACCCTAAAATATAATAAATAATTTAATTTAGAAAGTTAGTATATTTTTCAAAATTATGCTTATTTGTTTTTATATTATTATACTATTAAATTTAAAATATATATATTAAGAAAATAATGTAAAAAAGGCGGAAAAAATACGGAAAAGGTGGGTAGTGGAGTACTTTATTAAAAACGAAATGAGGATGAGGAGGAAGGAGAGGAGGATCCTAATTTTTTGAGGCATTGATTAGAACTTCGTTTGAGTAATATTCTCTCCGCACCATTCAATTTTATACGTTATTTTTTGATACGCATTTTAAGATTATTTTAAGGTATATAGTTCTATAATATTTTTAAATATTTTTTTTTGAATAAAAATTTGATTTTTAAACTTTTATGGAAAACAAAAAGAGTTAAAAAAAAACATTATGAAACTATATTTTATAAAAGTTTCGAAATGCGTGTAAACTGTGAACGTATATAACCCACTTCGGACAGACGGGGGAGTATTTATTATCATATTTCTCAAAATTATACTGTAATTTAGATGTACAATGGAGATGTAACTCGGTATCTTTAAATGCAATAAAACCACATCTTTGAAAAAACTGACAATAAATATTTACAATAATTTGTAATAATCTACTTGAACTCTCAGGTGGATTTGGTAGGAGGATACTATGATGCAGGAGACAACATCAAGTTTAGTTTTCCAATGGCATTCACAACAACAGTTCTAGCCTGGAGCGTAATAGAATTCGGCAATTCCATGGATAGTGATCTAAACCATGCACTTGAAGCAATCCGTTGGTCAACAGATTACTTGATCAAATGCACCAACACTCCTGGTGTTGTTTATGCACAACTTGGTGATGCCGTTGTTGACCATGATAACTGGGAAAGGCCAGAGGACATGGACACTCCCCGAACTGCATTTGCAGTCAGTGCGCAGTCTCCTGGCTCTGAAGTTTCCGCGGAGATTGCCGCTGCTTTGTCAGCTTCCTCTATTGTGTTTAGGCGTTCTGATCGCAAATACTCTGATTTTCTTCTTCGTAGAGCCATTCAGGTTTTCGACTTTGCAGATAAGTATCAGGGTTCGTATAATGATAGCATTGGGCGTTGGGTTTGTCCACATTACTGTGATTTTAGTGGTTACCAGGTATGTATTACTTGACTAGTCTGGCGATAGTTCGTTTGACTAATCTTTCCTTCAAAACTTATAGTCAAATTTTGTTGTTCGAAGTAAGTTTTAGCTACTTGATCTTAGTTGAAACGAATTTTAATAGGTTGTATACTATAATTTTACTAAATATCACAAATTAATGATTATATTAGGCTAAACATGAATTTTAATAGGATGAATTGGTGTGGGGAGCAGCATGGCTTCATAAAGCAACAAATAAGACATCTTACTGGAAGTATGTCATGGAGAACATACACAAGGTAGAAAGTCCTCAAAATGAAGGCAGCTTGTATGAATTTGGGTGGGACACCAAGAACGCAGGCATCAATGTACTTGTTTCCAAGGTAATTTGTCTTGCAATTTGCCGATAAATATCACTATATCAGTATATATCATATTGTGAATTTTTGCAAACTCCTTATCTTAATGCTAAAGAGTGTATGTTGTAAACAGTACATATTAAACAACAAGCAACATTCAAGTCCATTTCTTCACTGGGCAGATAAGTTTGCATGTAGTTTACTACCGGAATCATTAAACCCGAGTGTTGAATTTACTCCAGGTGATTAAGTTTCTCTCTTCTTGTAGCATGCCCTACTAATTTTGTAAAGAATCTTATTTGATTATATAATTGTTCATATATATTTTATATGCAGGTGGATTAATGTACAAGCCAGGCATGGTAAACTCGCAACGTGTAACAGCTTTATCTTTTCTTCTTGTTGTATATGCTCGCTATCTTAAGCAATCAGATCGAGTGATCGCTTGTGACAGATTTGTGGCAACTCCTTATAGGCTTACTTATTTCGCAAGAACACAGGTAACAGAAAGTTAAGAGTTTGATGACTAGGCCACTTACTGATACTCGGAAAAAATAAAAATAACTATAAATTCCATGATTGCAGGTGGATTATATATTGGGAAAAAATCCAATGAACATGTCATACATGGTGGGATATGGAGAAAAATTTCCAGAAAGAATACATCACAGGGCATCATCATTGCCATCCATTGATCAAGAGCCACACCTCGGACATGGATGGGATTATTTTTGGAGTAACAATACTAATTATAACTTGCTAATCGGAGCTATAGTAGGAGGTCCGGATATCAACGATCAGTATAACGATACTCGACATGATGCCGGTCACTCTGAACCGGCAACTTATGTAAATGCACCTCTGGTAGGTCTATTATCCTATTTCAAGGCAAATTATGGTTCTTAGATATTATCTTTAGAGCCTGTGTAAAAACTTTATACAATCTATACCAAAGATTATTGTTAAATGGAGTTCTCTGGGACTGTAAAGTTCTTCCTTACTTTTTCCACCCTAAAGCAGTTGGTGTCTAATATATAGAAATGTTATTTATGGTCTCTAAAAACATAATTGTAACTGCATGAACTTGTTATGCTCGCATGAACCGCAGGCAAGATTCTCGTTTTAGCTAGCTAGTACAAGCAAGCATGGAGCTAATCCAAAATTGCCCGGTGGTTGAATATAACTATAGATATTAAAAACTTTATAGATCTAGAAACAGTATGCAATGAATAGCTGTGTAGGAGAGAAAACAAACGAACATGTACTACTAAGCTCTCAACAATAATTTCAGAAAAGAGAATGCTTCACATGTTGAGGACCACCCTGCATTCGTCCAGCTTATATTCTATCATAACGGTACCATAATAACAAACTACATATGTAAAATACTAAAGTGCCCATGCCACATCAGCATGTCACGACTACCAGTACGATAAAATAAAATGCGATAAAGTAAATGGACACGTTGGCCTCCTTGCACTCTGCAACTCAGCCAACTCGTTCCTTATTCCTGCATGCATAATTCTCATTACTCCCCCTCAAGTGGGGTGGAGAGTGAGCTCGAGACGCCAAACTTGCGTAGTAGATGATTGTGCTGTTTCACTGAAAGTTGTTTTGTGAACATATCTGCCACCTGGGCATGAGATGGGACATGCATAGTTGTAACTTCTCCTTCCGCTATCTTGTCTCGAATAAAATGGCAATCGATCACCACGTGTTTTGTCCTTTCATGCGACACAAGGTTAGCTGCTATGGCTAGTGCAGCTTGGTTGTCGCTTTTGATGAGTGTAGGTGGTAGATCAGTGAGACCCATATCCTTCAACAGTGATGATATCCATGTCACTTCACAACACGCCATAGTCATGGCTCTATATTCCGCTTCTGCTGTGGATCTTGCTACTACCGACTGTTTCTTGGTTTTCCAGGAGATGGGTGAGTCTCCAAGCAACACACAGTATCCTGAGGTAGACCTGCGTGTAGTGGGGCAACTAGCCCAATCGCTATCGCAGTATGCCGTCAACTTTGTTGCTGTTGATGATGCTAGAAGTATTCCCTGTGCTGGATTGTTAATTAAGTACCTCAGAACTCGTTTTACAGCCTGCATATGCACATTTGTGGGTCTCTACATGAACTGGGCAAGGTGATGAACAGGAAAACTAAGATCAGGCCTTGTGATCGTCAGATAGATTAATTTGCCCAGAAGTTTCTGATAGGGTTGTGGATCTCCAAGCACTTCTCCCTTGTCTGGAGTCAAAGAAACATGTGAATTCATCGGTAACTTCAATGGCGACGCATTCGACATACCAAATTCTTTCAACAAATCCAACACATACTTTCTCTGTGACACGAAGATACCTGCATTGCTTCTGTCAATTTCTAAACCCAGAAAATAATTTACTGCTCCGAGATCTTTCATGTGAAAGTGAGATGACAAGACAGTTTTCAAATCTTCCATAACACTGACTTTGTTCCCAGATATCAAAAGGTCATCAACATATATGAGCACCAGTGTTATGACATCTCATGTTATCTTGGAATAGAGACTGTAGCCTTAGAGTGTCTAAAGCCTATGGACACCAATGTTACCGACAACTTATGGTGCCATCTGCGAGACGCTCGTCTTAGCCCATATATGGCTTTCTTGAGTCTACACACCAACTGTTGAGTCTCTGCAGGTGAGTTGGCTCCTTGATTCAACTCAATTCTGCTACCCAATCCTTTGTACCCTGGGGGCATCAACATGTATACAAGTTCTTCTAAATCTCCATTCAAGAAGGCATTAGACACGTCCATCTGGTGAACTTCCCAATCTTTCAATGCAGCAACTGCCAGTAGTGCTCGCACAGTGGTCATCTTTGCCACGGGGACGAATGTCTCCACATAATCTATTCCGTATGTCTGCTTATATCCCAAAATTACCAGCCTTGCTTTGTACTTTTCAATGGTACCATCTGCCTTGAACTTGGTCTTGAATACCCACCTGCATCCAATTCCCTTTCGATTGGGAGGTAACTCAGTGATTTCCTATGTCTCATTTGCTTCCAACGCATCTAACTCAGCATTCATTGCGTCCACCCAGTTCTGAGTTTTTACTGCTTGACTGAAGTGCAGTGGATCAACTTGAGGAATTATGGCTGCTAGAAAACAATGATATTCTGGACTTGTAACTTGCGTGGCCACTGCTGCAACACTCATGCACTGTGCATTGTTTGAAGACCCTGCAACAACAAAGTCATCCATCCAGCCAGGCCTTTTTGTCACTCTTGTTGTTCGACGCAATGTGGTTTCATCTGCATCATCCTGCACTTCATTCTCATTAGTGTCATTGGTGGGGTTGTCTCCTTCTTCCTCAATCTCCCTTTCCTCTGTGTCATCATTCATCCCATTAACTACTAGTTCTTCATCATCAACATATGGCATGGTCAGAGGCAAAGGATGCATGTATGGCTTGGCTGTATGATGATTCAAGGGAAATAGTTTTTCATTGAACTTCACATGCCTTGAGATAATTATCTGCATTGTAGCCAAATTCAGTAGACGATACCCTTTAGCTCCATAAGGATACCCTATGAATGCACACGTCACACCTCTTGCTGCAAACTTATCAGTACCATGAGATGAGTTGTAGGCCACAGCTAGACAACCAAACACTTTGAAGTCTTCATATTCTACAGCTTCACCAGTCAGCTTCACATAAGGGACTTCGAATTTGAGAGCAGCATTGGAAATTCTGTTAATGATATATGTGGCTGTCAACATACATTCACCCCAGAAACTTAGGTTTAGCCCAGACTGGAAATGCAGTGCTCTTGCAACCTCAAGCACCTGCCTGTGTTTCCTCTCAACCCTCGCGTTTTGCTGAGGAGTGTATGGGCATGACAGCTGGTGAATTACTCCCCTTTTGTTGAAGTAATCTGCACAAATCTTATCCACAAACTCCAGAGCATTGTCTGATCTAATCACCCTAAACTCCCCCCATACTGTGTCTCCACAAAGTTCTCGAACTTCAACAGTGTGTTCATGTAATCTGACTTCTTCTCCAAAAGATAAACCCAAGTCATTTGACTAAAATCATCCACCAGTGTTAGAAAGTACCTATATTTTCCTCTTGTAGGCACTTTGTATGGACCCCAGATGTCTGTGTGCACCAACTCGAACTTTTGTAGTGCATGTGAACTGCTTGCAGGAAACGGTAGCCTTGTCATCTTTGCTAGAGGGCAGGTAAGGCATACTTGATCCTGTTGTTGATTGAGACATGACTTTACTTCTGGTATATGTTGCATCTTGGATATTGAGGCATGGCCCAATCTTTGATGCCATAGGGAGAATGAGGCATGCTCTCCTGACTTTGCAGCATTGTGACTTTCTGCCTTTGCTGTGACTTGTCTATTCATTGACTGTCCTGTGACCAACAACTTGTCATTCTTCAAGTAGTAAAGTCCTTGCCTCATTTCTCCAATCCCCATCACAACCTTGGTAATCGAGTTCAATATCACACAACTTTCAGGTTTGAACATCACTTCACACCCAGCATCCTTGGCCAATTTGTGAATTGACAACAAATTGTGGTTAAACTGTGGAACATGTAACACATTTGACAACGTCAGTCCATTTTGGAGCTGAACATCACCAATGTGTGTTATGACTGCAGTTGCCCCTGTTGGAAGGGTTATTGTGAACGTTTTCGTAGTCTTTTTGATATTCATCATATTTCGCAACGAGTGTTTCATATGATCTGAGGCTCCGGAATCTATGATCCACTCTGCGCCACTAGCTACCCCTGTTTTGCTCACCATACCTGAGAAACCATAGTCAATCTCTTCATCAGTCTCACTTTCTTTCCTGGCTGCACTGTCATCTTTTGGTATCAGCTTCAAAAGCTGATCCAGCTGTTGAGCCGTCATTGTCACAGTGTCTGAGTTACTCGTATTTCCCTGCACATTGTTAGCAACCTTTGGTTGAGCACCCTGACTTTATCGATTTGTATTCCACTTTCCTGGAACTATCTTTTGACCATGTTTGTATTTATAGTGCCACTTCGGGTAACCTGTTACACCCCAGCATTTGTCTCCTGTGTGCCCTCTTCTTCCACACTGAGTGCACACCATATTTCTTTCAGGTGAGCTCTTTTCACCTTGACTTTTTCTATACATGGCAACAATGTCAGTGTCTCTTGCTCCTCCTTGCAACAACACTTCTTTCTGCAACTCTTCTTGTTGCACAGCAGCACAAGCTATTTCCACCATGGGTAATGGTGTCATCATCAATAACTGACTTCTCTAAGCCTCATACACATCATCCAACCCATTCAAGAACTGAAACAACTTAGCCTCCTCTTTCATTACATCTATAGCTGTTAACAATCTAGTTACCTCAGGAGTGACATTATTAATAGTTGGTAGAAGGTTCATTGACTCGATTTCCTCCCACAAACTACTCAGATTTGTAAAATAATCACTCACTTTCATCCCATTTTGCTTTAAATTAAACAGATCTTTATTTAACTTGTACTTTCTAGACCTATTAGTAAGTGAGAAACGCTTCTCAAGTTGTTTCCATATTTCAAAAGCAGTGTTAATAAAAAGCACAGAGTTCTTGATATTATCAGAGATGTTATTGTGGAGCCAAGAAATTACCATGTTGTTGCATGTGTCCCACTGGCATGCTTCAACCTCATCGGTGACACTCCTTTTCGCAGAACCATCTATAAACCCCAACTTTCGTTTCGCAGACAACTGGATCTCAAATGACCTCCTCCAAGATCTGTAGTCTGCAGCCCCTTGTAGCTTTGACACGCTGATACACAACGGACCATCTGAAGGGTGCAAAAACAAAGGGTTTTGCAGGTCTGTAAAACTCAGCCTACCATTAGCCATGAGTAAATCTGGAAACTTACAGCTTTTCACTCTTTTCCAGGAAAGACAACTCGACTAACAACACACTAGACTATAACTTTTTAAACTTTAAACTCTCTCACTAATGCAGCTACCAGATGCAAGCTCTGATGCCATAAAAACTTTATAGATCTAGAAACAGTATGCAATGAATAGCTGTGTAGGAGAGAAAACAAACGAACATGTACTACTAAGCTCTCAACAATAATTTCAGAAAAGAGAATGCCTCACATGTTGAGGACCACCCTACATTCGTCCAGCTTATATTCTAGCATAACGGTACCATAATAACAAACTACATATGTAAAATACTAAAGTGCCCATGCCACATCAGCATGTCACAACTACTAGTATGATAAAATAAAATGCGATAAAGTAAATGGACACGTTGGCCTCCTTGCACTCTACAACTCAGCCAACTCGTACCTTATTCCTGCATGCATAATTCTCATTAGATATAATAGCAAATTTTCATAAAATCATGTATTAAACCAAGATGTAAGATATTTGACACATACAATTGTTCCAAAGATGTTTCACTTATGTCTTAAAATACTTAGACTTTTAACATATGTCTTATTTTTAAGTAGTCTACATGTCCTAAAACATATTTTTCAATAAAAAAAAATTTGTTTTCCTTCATTTCAATTTCCGTCGCACCTCTTTCTCTCATCTTTTCCATTCTCTTCAGTAATAAAGTATTTTAGATTATTATGTTAATAAGAAAGCACAATTATAAGAAATGCTAGATAGAATTTATACACCAAAATAATTTACTAATCACTATGACACTGCTTTTAATTATATATTTGGCACTTATTAAGACATTCTGAACTTGTCCAAAAACAAGTTGTGAATTGGAGCCTCGTTATATTTACAAACAGGATCTCAAGAGTTCCTCACTGGAGTCAGATTTTACAACTATATATATGCAACCTCTTAAAATAATTGTTCTTACTTAATTTAGAATGTATAGAAGCCTTTACCAGGGTTAGAGATAGGGGACATAAAAAAAAAATCGCAGGGCCACACGCAGAATCAAGCAAGGCCAAAGGGGGGTCTGTTAATAGTTTATTCATTATGATCAGCAAAATGGTGCCTCCCTGACTGCTTAATCAATTATTGGCTTTGCGATGAGCATGGAATAGAAAAAGTTAAGAAATAGAAGGTCATTTAGTATTTAGAGCCCTAAGTTTGCTCTTTGATCCTTATGTCACCAAAATATGGCCATGGAAGAGCTATGGCGTGGCTCAGCTGCTTGGTATTATTGTCCCCAAGGGCCAAGGGGTATGCTGCATGGCTAATTCCAGGCACTGTTTTGTGATTGAAATTGGCACCTGCCCTCTTCTAATTTGAAAAAACTCCAAAGGTTGGTGGTTGAATATAGTATATATTATTGACTATAATTTGCAGTGCGTGTGATTATATGAACTAGGTTCTAGACTTCATATACCTCAATTGCGGAGATTGTACATTGTCATCGTATCGTGTGCTATGTAACTTCAGTCCTCAGGAATTACTCTGATTAGATCTCCTGCCAGCAATTGAACTTTCTGCATGCTGAGTACATTGCAGAAACAGATATAAATTTCTTGTTTCTACCAACAAGAATTGTTTATGTTTTCACTCTATGTTCTGCCTATCTTTATTTTTTGCTCTCTTGGTCCAAGAATGCGTGAAAAATAAAATGGACCGTCTATAACTAAATGACAATTAATTATTATTAATGATCAGTTGCAGGTCTGAATCGGATTAGATGATTATTGAAAGACAAAAATGGATACATCTTCTCATGTAGTCCCTCCTGGTTTCTCGTTCCATCCAACTGATGAAGAACTGGTGTGGTGGATTGCTATCTAAGAAAAAAAGATTAATTCTAAAAGGAGTGGCCTAGATGCCAATAAAGACATCAATCTTTACAATATTGAGCCTTAGGATCTCCAAGGTACATGTTGATACCGGAACCAGTAGCCTCATGTAACAGCTCAAATTCAGTGAAGAATTGGCAGTCTTATATAGGAGCCAAATACCAATTTTGATCCAATAGTGATCCACGGCATTCCAGGAGAGGATCCAAAATGTTTCCAGGATAGGCTAAGTTTTGGACCTCAGTCTGACCATATGGGAGAATGGTGGCAGAGCCTCTCCAAAGTCCAAATACAGGTAATATCTTGAAATGGAAAAGAATTTCAACTCAGATTTTAATGGATATTAAATAATCTCATTTAATATAATTGGATTTTTAAGTATAATTTAAAATCTTGATTGAATATCATCATATTTATCACATAATTTAAAATTCTAATTAAATATCGTGATATATTTTTTTAAAACTTAAGTTGAATACAACCGAATTTCATAATAGAAAAAAAATAATCCTCCCATCAATATATAAAGTTCTTATTTTTTAAAATTTGAATTGTTTGTTATTTTTTTTGTCAGGATCTACATACTCGTAGATGAGTTGTATCTCGAGATACAATAGCCGCTACAAGGGACTTCATTCATCCAAAAAAAATTATCAGCTAATCGAAAAACATGCAGGATATCTCCACACGTTTAGATAATAATACTTTAATGTCTGAGAGGAGAAAAACCCATAAAAATCTCTACCAAGGATCCTAAAAAAAAAAAAAAAACAAGAAGAATATTAATTTATTTATAAAAGTATATACATTATACAAATAATAAGGGATAATATATTCAAAAAGAAATCATTTCTAAAAGAGGAATTGTTTGTTATATACACCACTCTATATAAAGTTTTATTTTCTCAAAATTGATTTTTTTTTTTATCGAACAAAACTATTTTTTTTTTTTTTCATAATCGGACAAAACTATTTATAAGCCCCTAAATTATAAAATCTGTAAAATCATTGAAACCAGTACCACTGTACCTCACCGGCTCACCGGCAGTAGTGTCTAAATAGTAAATAGACTGCTGCCGTTTGAACAAACAACGCATATTACTACCCAAGGCAGAGAGAGATGCAGCAGAGAAAAACAGGGAATGGAAGACCATCTGGCACTGACGGCTCTGATTTCTCTTACCGCATGGTCGTCGATTCCAGTATGCTTCCTTCTATTTTCTCTTATTAATCTTTTTTATCCCGATCTGTATGTATTGTATAAGTAATTAGGGTTCTTAATACTTCAATGTTGTATTCTTATTCTATCATTGCTTATTTTATTAATAGGATACAAAAAGGTAGCCAAAGCAAAGTCTCGTCTCTCTTTCTTCATCTTTTCTCAGGTAATTCTTTCCTAATTCTGTTAACTGTATTATAATTTCGATATTTTCGGGTTTCAATGTTATTGACAAATTAGATAATTAACTACCTATTGATTGAGAAACTGATGTTGTTTGTAGAGTATAGTGTGTTTTAAGCGATTTGTTATTAATATTATTTTTCACTTGGATGCATCGCGTGTTCTGTACTTTCACTTTGCGTGATTATGTTTGTCATTGTATTTTAGGCTGTTGTTCAGTTGTTAGGAGCATTGCTGTTATTCTATTCATATTCCAAGGATGGAAGTACTGATCAGCTAGCTGTGTCAGCCACCGCGATTTCTTTCTTTTCTTTGCTATTTGGGGAAATAGGTAATAGCTAAAGCTTAGATGGCGTTTTCATGGTTTGTTTGTAGTGTTTATACTTAATATTATTTTGGGTGTTTTGTTCAAGGACGGAAGCGGAGTCGAGTAAACATGTTAAAGTTTTACATCGTGTGCTCCTCGCTGGGAATGTTGCTTTCAATTGTTAGTGTTCTGAAGAGTAATATTTTACAAGAGGTATGCTGATTTATAATCTTCCCTATTCAATGGTTGTTTTTGACTTGTAAGGACCGGTGACTCCTATTAATTTTGCCTAGCGTTTCATCATCTTTAGTCTTATGTACTGTAATATCCCTCTCAATCGTATTGAAAAGGTCATATGAGTATACTAATTAGCATGATTAGTTATATTTAAGGGTTTATCCTCTGTCGTCCCAGGTCATGGGTTCGACTCTGGCTCACCCCGAGAATATCTTCGAACAGATACTCACTTTGTAAGGCTATAAGCCATATTAGTCAAAAAAAAGTTATATTTATAAGCATGTGCTACCTATATGGTTTTATTTTCAACCAAAGACATGCACGGACAGAGTGTCGGACAAGGTAATGACCTTGACTGTATATAAAATGTGCGCCATGGAGGCATAATATCTTTGAATTAATCAAGTATATCTTCTTCCATATTTATGAATTTGGATGACAGAATAGAAATTTTGATTCCATGTGGTTCGAGTTAAACCAGTGCTAATTAGTGGAGGTGAGGTGGGGAGATAATTGCCTTCTATCAATTAATGGAGATTGAAGGCATCTCCTTAATGAAAATACTTATTCAGGGTTACAAAAATGTATATAGACGCTTATCTTTCAAATTGAAAAATTAAATTATAGAAATGTAATGATATCTTTTTTATTTAAAATGTTATAAAGGAGGAAGAGTTATCTGCAAAAAGGAATAGAGAAATAAATATCCTAATTTTTTATATAGAAATTTAACAAAAAAAATTAAACAAATAGAAACAAAGTAAAAGTAGTACAAATATACAAATCTTGGATTGTAGTTTCATCTTCTCAATATTACTTTCTTAATTGCTGTTTCTTTACATTTTTCTCTCTCAATATGATCTTTATTTTCTTACACTTACTAGACAAAAAAATCATTTCTATTACAAAAGTGCGATTAGTCAATTGCCTCACCGCTCCTGCTCCTTAATCGACTGTAACCCAAAGAGATGACTGCCTTGCTATACCTCCCAATTTAAGGATTAAGTATCACGGAGTATAATAGAAATGTCAGGTATAGTCTGAGTCTCTAAAAGATAATTGTTCCAGCCAAGGGACACTTTATGGATACAATAAGCTTTATCAAAATACTGCTTTAATGTGAACACTCCATATAAGAGTCTTCCTGGAGGATTAAGAAAATGAAGGGCTCCTTCCTATAATTGGTTAGGTGCAGAACAATAAAATGACTAATTAAGCCGGTACACTTACTTATAGTTTAGTTAGTCATGGGGAGGGGCATTCGGTAATTAAGAAGTAGTCATTCTCTTTTGCCCGGTCATTTCCGTGATTGAGTTCATTTCCAAGACATAAGGGTATCGGAGAAGTCCCATGATTCTTCGCTACTTTTATTGTAGAAAGAGTATGTTCACATTATTTTTATTGACCTAAGAATGAAAATAAGATATCTTTTGTTGTTGATTCTATTTTGTTCACCTAGCTTCTCTCCAATCTGTATTCATGCTGCCATAATCTGCAAGCAAATAAATATTTGGGAACATTTGTAAGGTTTTCTTTTCTATGCCATCTAGTAGTTATAATTATACCATTTTGACCTAATTTACATGGAGATGGGAGTCCTACAAGTGCCCTTGGAACAATTATAAAAAGTTTACTTGGGAGTGTCAAATGTCCACTTCTACACTTACTGCCCATATCCATACAACACATCCTCTCCTGGCAAAAAGAAAACTATATCATATAAGCATGATATTATTGATCAATTTCCTCTCTAACGTTAATCTTATATAAGATGTGATAGCTAATTTGAGTCATAATTTCAGTAGATTGTCCAGGATTCCACTGTCTGGGAAGCGAAGAAATTTGAACTTATCGGTGTTGGTGATGTCTTAGTTGGTGAGTTCCATATTTCTTACAACTAATTACATTATATAACAGAAGTCTTGAAAGTTTCTTGTCATTTAATGCCTTCACTTCAATTATCAGGTTTGCTGGTACAGATATTGTCTATCAGCACGACGACATCTTTAATTAGTAATATGTCTCCTCCTAAGAGAGCTTCTTAAGTATTGTTGTAACCTTATTTACTTCAAATTTCTCACCAGGCTATACAAAACAAGTACTTCCTTTCTCCTAATTGTTTGAAAAAGGTCTCTCTTTTTTTTTTTTTCAAGATTTGACATTGGATCTCAGATTACTTTATTTCGTCAAACCATATCGTATGCTGGTTTCCTACACAGCTTCTTTTGCAGCAGTTTGGGATCCTTGTACACTTTGAATGATGCATGATTTTTTACTGTTGATGATTATGACTTAAAGATGATGTGCAATTAAATTTCTAATTGTAATATATTTTTTTAGATCTTTTAGGAAGATTGCTAACATAATTGGTCCGGATGTATTATTTGAGGAGAAAACTTTTTAAAAATATTTTGAGGGGTTTAAGCTAGCAGACCTACATGTTGTTGATATGAAGTTCAGAACACGTGTTAGAGGAATGGTTTATGTTACATGCGAATGGATTAAAAGAACTGCAACCAACTTGCCTTGGATTTAACTGAAATTGAATCTTGGTATCCTACTTGCTTAGAGTGCAATGTATGAAAGCAAACATCTGTATCCTAGCATAAGATGGCTACCCATGTCTTGGGGTTGGGGTCCGGTGTATGAATAGCCATAGTGGTTCTCGCTCTCATCTGTGGGATGGGAGGAAACGATGATTAACTAGATAATAAAATAATTTAAATTATAAAAATTTATAGGATAACCTCGAGTGACAGAATATTTGCTAATTTCTTCCTGATTTGAGAACACCGACTGGATAGCAACTAACTACAGGGCAAAGAACTTTATTAAGTGTATATTGTTTCGCTTGCTTGCTTTTCATCTCTTTTTAGTGATTCAACACTCAAAATATTCATTGTTAACAAATGCTGAATTTATTACTAGGTTTATTGTTAGGAAGTAATATACCCTGTTTAATCTGTGTAAGTTTAGATTTATAAGGATGTTCCCTAGTTGCACTTTGGACAATCATCGGCCTATGGGCCAAGTATATTAAATCTCTTGGTAAATGAAATTTGTCTCCACATGAATTGGCTTTCTAGTAATTTTACAACAGAGATCATATCATGCAAATGTTTACTACCTTATCTATAGTAATTATCTATAAGAATTGGCTCGGTGTGGTGATAAGTCAGTTTCATAATCTTCATCTGTTCATTCTACATGTTATCCAGAACAAAATTGTCTGGGTTTATCTCGAGCTCAATATGAATTGGAGATAAGGTGGTGATACGAGTGGCAGAGACCCGTCGATTTTAGGGTACTTCAAAATTTACTATTTTATTTATCGGAAGTGCACTCACAGCTTTAATCTAAAAGAGTCTTGTTCTCGGCTTCTAGCAGCTCAAACTAGCTCCGCCCATCTTATTTTGGAGATCGCTTATATATGTAACATGTAAGAGGACGCCATAGGTAACTCTTGGACCACGTAGCTCTGCCCCTGTTTAAATGTCGTGCCCTGTGTTTTGAATTAAGCCAATAAAAATCTTCTTCAGCTGTTATATACAAAATATAATGTATCTTGTCTGATGTCTCGAAAGCTATAAACTTATTGTTAGATGACTATATAGAGTTTTAACCTTTATATGCAGACCCCTGGAAACGAACAAGTATTACGTTCTGGATGCAACACAAAATGTGTATGTAATATATAAGGACAATGTAGTACAATGGAGGCATAATACACAACACTAATGTAATATCTATCGTAGACTATCCGTGTAGAGAATTGTAGTTATTGATCAAAGACAAAGCATTGCTTGTCAAATGAACAACATTTAGAATTCTTCCCCTGACTACGTTTTTGGTGTTCCCGGCTTTCCCATCAAACCCATCCATGCAAGTGTCCTCGTCTGTTAGAGCAGCACTGACCCAGGTTTGTATGTCACTTATCAAGAGCGCGTAGTTTGGGGATCCATTAAGCTGACTCATCTCTCCCATGGATCTCTTCAGCTCGTCTATCGAGTCGGTTAACTCTTCAAGGCAATCATTCATTGGCCCGACTTCTCTCGGCTTCATGCCAGGAGCTTTTGACAGTCTTACTAGGGCAGAAGATGTCAAAGCCACATGATTGAGAGCGACTGAGAGAGCTGTCTGAGCTAGAAGCCTAGAACTTGTTTGGATAGCATTTGTATGACTCGAGAGTGAGGTGAAGCAGAGACTAGGGTAATTGGTAGTACTGCAAGAGGTTTTGATGAACTTGGTGCTTGCCTTTTCAGCTCCATAGTTAATAGCAATGCTTGAGTTTATGCAGATACAAAGGAAAACCAATAGAAGATAAAAAGCTGTAGCAGAAGTGAAATTCTTTGAAAAGCCTTCCATTTCTCACTTTTGTTTGTAGAAGTTTGAAGGTTATAGAATAATTGAGTGATGAAAAGTGGAAGGAGGGGTTACATATTTATAGTGAAATTTGGATAATGATTCAGAGGATATTAGTTCAAGGATATCTAGCCAAAGGCAGGGGGTGGGGCATTTTAGTTGATAAAAGCCTAGTGGGTGATTAGAACATATTTCAGTCGATATGCGTATAATGTATTTAGGGGCAAATGAAGGGCTAATGGTTGAATCTAACCAACATGTGTTGGCTTTAAATGAATGAATGAAACGGGGGGGAGGCGGGGTCTGATACTCTCAATTAGTGTAGCCACCATAGTGTGATCCATAGCAAGTCGAAAAAGGCTAGTTTCGAAAGTTTCCAGGCTGTTTGCTGGACCTCTTTGGTGTTTTTGTCTACATGGCGTTTCGGTAAAGTGAGAAATAACATCACTGCAACATATCTAATGGGAAAATATCTAATGGTCGCGGCTCCTATGAACAATAAAATCACTGCAGCATATCTAATCGCAAAATATCTAATAGTCGTGGTTCCTATGATATTAAAATGATACCGCTCTCGATGACAAACTTACCGGCCAATTATCATCAAAAATACAAACAAGAGATTACTCCCCAAGAAACCAAAACCATCGAAAGCTATCCGCCACTATTCTCTTTCTCCATCTGAGTTCTTACGATTTGTGGTCAACGGCTAATTACATTTATCTGTTTGGATGGCGATCAATAGAATAATCGATCGATTCTATGGCCGATCTCCTTCCTCCTCACAATTCCGATTCGATGGTGATTTATGGGTTTTATTTTAAAATCGGTAATATCATTCCTTTATTTTTTTGATCAAATTCCCTATGTCTCTTTAAAAGGTACGTCTTTTCTTATGTTTGTTGTGTGCTTTTCGCTTGTTTGGTTGGCTTTTGTATTTTATTATGATCGTATATGTACATTATTGCATGTTTCTTTCTCTTCTCTTCTGATATAGAAGTTGTATAGGGTTTTTTCGGTTATCGGATTCATTTGTAACTTTGTTGGAATTTGTTCGGTTTAGGTTGTGAATTTTGTTGAGTGTAGTACCTATATTTTTCTAAGTTGTTTTATCTTGGCCGGATTTGATGTGGTCGTCGGCCACAATATTAGTCGAAAATGAGGCGTGTTTTAGTTTTTATATGTGTTCTTCGTAGTTATTGATTGATGGATGTGTTTCGTGTGTGTTTAATCTTCTACTTTATAAATTTTAGTTTTCAAAATTGTTTTTAGTTGCAGGTACGAATAGATTATTGATTTGTTATGATTTGAATATGAATTGTTTTAATTATGGTATAAATTTATATATTATGCATGTATATATGTTAGTATGCAATAATTTTGGATTGGAAGGTATTAAAAACTTCGGTTATACATCAGAAGGTATTAAATATTTGTGTAAATGCAATTTATATTTACATATTAGGGATGTTTTTGAATAAATGTGTGTTTGGTAAGTATTTATGTGCATTTATTCCGCTTAATTGGCATATTAAATTTTGTTATTTTATTAATATTTATGAAAATTTATTGGGTGCCCTAATTTATGGCTTTTATTAGGTCTTGATAACGTTCAAGGAGTTTGTACTAATTTGGGTGGCCATAATTGGTGGCATATATTTTTTGGACCAATATGGGTTGGCACGATTATCGTCCTATTGTCCTAAATGAATATTTTGCGGTTAATTTGTTCTTGGATTAATAATTAAATTCTATTATTTCTTTTACTTTGTGATGTTATGATAACCCTTTCGTTGACTAATTGGATAATTAAATAATAAATTTACGTTGATTGGGATATAAATATGATTTAATTTTGATTTCCTTCTTTTCCTTAAAAAAAAAATCTAAAATATTTGTTTATGTATTTTTGTTCTTATAAGAAAGATTAGTATGTATTATGATTTATTTAGTACTGCGTGTCTAACCAAAGTTCTTACTTTGGTTAGACATTATCACTTTTTATAATTGTATCTTATTTTTATTAGTTCTAAAATTCTTATTTTTGAATAAGTTGTTATATTATTATAATTATTTTTTTCAGGATTTATATGTCATAATTGGGTTTATTTTCCTCCAACATACTTTTTTTCTTTAATTTATCATTCTTATGCTTATTTTTGCTTGCTTTGTTTTTCAGGATCTTGGAGAGAGACATTACGGGTTTTCTTATCAGACTTTAAAGTCTTATTATCTAAACGTCCGGAGATATCTTTGCGTATCTTTCGGTTAGATGATAAACTTTATTGGATGAAAGTAATCTCTGATGCGGCTATTGTATCTATGATACAACTCATCTACAAGTATGTAGATCCTGAAAAAAAAAAGGAAAAGAAAATGATACCGCTCTCGGCTCTTGTCCGTGCCTAGTTGTGTTCCATCTTGACATGTATGTATGATGCATACATTTACGGCCTACGTTACATGGAGACGGAATCCTGCAAGAGTCTTATAAAACTATCTTTAAAAATGTACTTGTTTGTGATAAACAACCCATACAGTCCGCTTTGTTTTAAGGTGCTGATATAATGGCTTGTCCGATATGCCACTTGCTGTTGATTCGAAGATATATCTACTTGAGCGTTAACCGATAGAGTGTACTCCCTTCGTCCCCTCATTTCTTTACATCGCGAGACGGGGGCTCCGCACACATTTTAATATTCTCAAAAATGTAGTTCGATAAATTATTTTGAATTTTTTTTCTTCTCAATAAAAATTTGATGTTTAAATTTTTATACAAAAAAATAAACTTTCAAAACTATGTTTTGTATACGCCTTAAAATACGTGTCGAACAGTGTGAAAAATTGTAAAAAAATAAGAGGGACATAGGGAGTAATACAGTACACTTGGATAGGACTGCAACCAAGTTGCCTTGGTTTCAATGTTTAGAAATCAGCCGTGATTTTCTAGTTGCCTTTGGATTCTAATTCAATGAATTAATTTAATAACTTTGTATAATGTATCTGGTCGAAGATGGGCTACCCATGCAGTCATGCTCTCTTGTGGTCCGAGTCTTTATCAGATTTTTGGTAGGAACCAAAGGTATAGATATTATTATTAAAGAATTAATATATTTTCTGATATTTCCATTCGACAGGATATATATAGACTGATTATACATCACTTAGTTGCCTCTTGTATGATGTAAATTTTGTGTTCACTTTTTAGGTGAACTTTCTTTCATAATACACTAACAAAATTGTCAGAGGAACACTGTGCACATATCTTCTAGAAGTCTATACTTTTTTCTGGAGCCCTGACCATTTTTCGTGCACCTCAACTAATTCGGAGAACTAACCAGCATACTTTTTTCTGGAGTCCGGACTATTTTTCGTGCACCTCAACTAATCCGGAGAACTAACCAGCATACTTTTTTCTGGAGTCCGGACCATTTTTCGTGCACCTCAACTAATCCGGAGAACTAACCAGCATGCACGTTCGGAATATTGAATTCAGAACATGCAATTTTGTCCAGATTATCATTAAGTTCTATACTTCGTAATGGCAAACATCTTAATCTCAACTGGCAGTGGATAAGGTGCACTTGATTTTGAAAATATAAAATAAAATAGTTTCATCTCATTTTAGTGGTTTTATTTGGCAGAAAAATTCACATATCTTCTTTGTTTGATATAAACTTTGCAATCTTGGTAATTACTCCCTCCGTCTCGATTTATAGGTCCATTTTGGAATAAACACACATATTAAGAAAAAAGTTAGTTAGATGGAATCTTATCTCATGTATCATTAATTAGTGCATTGATAAGTGAGAATATTGTTGAGTTTCAAAAAAATCACAATAAATATAGGGATTTAGTGCATTGAGAAATGAGAATAATGTTGAGTTTCAAAAAAATCACAATTAATATGTAGATAAATTTGTATTGAAAGAAGAGAGGGACAAGTATTTTGGGACAATTTTCTTTCCAAACTGGACCTATAAATTGAGACGGAGGGAGTATTAACTAACAAAACTTTCAACTATTGTCATCCAAATACTAGTGATTATAGAGTTTTGATAAACGGATGAAACTTAGATTTCTGTATAATTAAGTATGAGATTTAGTAGAAGGTTCAATCCAACAAACAAATAAAATAACACAAAATCAAAGGTAAATACAAGTGTACAACATATACTGCCAGTCCAATGCAAAAACACAGAGCCGCTGCAAGAGTCAGAATTCACTGTTTCCTACACGGCCACACGGGCTTGTTCTGATTAGGGTTTACAATTAAGTAGTAAAAGTAATGAGATGTGAATTTCACGGGGTTAGGATATGTTGGGTTAATTTTCTCATGTACCCCTTCATTTTCTTTATTTTTAGTTAACGGCGCTCAACTAACAGCACTTGACCGGTGTCATTATTTTAAAAAACGGAGGTGAAGTTCGGCTACATATTTGCTATTTTTGAAGTTCAACTACTTTCTTGCAACATTTTCATTTCAAAAACTTTGGTCACAATCCTGAAATTTATTCGTCAAATTATTACAAAAATACAAAATATTTCTGAAAATAATTTTTTGCTTTCATTAAAAAACATGTGGACAACATGCCCACAGTATGTTCAAGCCTATCCTCTGTCTGCGCAAATATACTATACGAGCCGGATGTTATCAACGTTTTACACACAAAAATATCTTCTGTTCTTGCATGTGTTCCATTCAGGGCACACGTTCTTATTCTTTGCTAAAATTCCGGTTCTAATAAACAAACATTTAAGCAGCGTTCATCGGTTTATTCTTAGAAGACTGAATTGAGTTTTAACCCCTGAATGCAACAAATGACCAAAGTCACCGCCTTAACTGTTGGAATTTGATAAAAATAATAAAAAGGATATAGAGACAGTAGTTTTATATGTATAAACGGAGAAAATACATAAAGACTACATTGTATTCTCTTCTGATAAACTAAACAAGGTACATGCAGTTTAAATAGAACCACAGGCAAGAGGTGGGTAACACAAAAATAGCAACTAACCTAGAAAGTAGCGTACTGGACTCCTAATATACTTCCACTGCCCATGACTCTCCTATAATATCTCTCCTACTGCTACTTATACACACGTAACTGCTGATATAATTTATTTAAAACAACTAAACAAATAAAACACCCCATAACAATAATTGACACAAGTTTAGATTAAATAAATAATCCCAACAATCTCCTCCTTAATCTAAACTTAGCTGCCTGGCAAATTCTTCGCATCTGGCATGATCTTTGATGCCCATCTGGCAAGACCTTGGTAGCCGATAAGACTTTCTTTATTGGCCCGTGTGGCCTTTTAAATTGAGCCCGTATGGCTATTCTTCACAAGCCCGTATGGCTATTCTTCTGAGCCCGTATGGCTATTCTTCACAAGCCCGTATGGCTTTTACACTGAGCCCGTATAGCTATTCTTCACAAGCCCGTATGGCTATCCTTCTGAGCCCGTATGGCTATTACTTCTAAGCCCGTATGGCTATTACTTCTTTGACTGTATCGCACTTCAAATTTGCCCGTCTGGCACGCCCATCTGACACTTAGACTAATGAAAGAATTCCATATGCATCCCATACTGCACATGATGATCTCTCCTGCATTTCATGGAACAGTTGGCGCACTCTATCAAACCAACCTTTTGTCCTAACTCTTTCTTCACCGGCTCCCTCACTCCAACTGCTCTTACGTACCTCCAAGGAATGGTAGGGAAGGCTGTTAAGCCTTGATACTCCCCGCAAGCTCTGATACCATGTTGGAATTTGATAAAAATAATAAAAAGGATATAGAGACGGTAGTTTTATATGTATAAACGGAGAAAATACATAAAGATTACATTGTATTCTCTTCTGATAAACTAAACAAGGTACATGCAGTTTAAATAGAACCACAGGCAAGAGGTGGGTAACACAAAAATAGCAACTAACCTAGAAAGTAGCGTACTGGACTCCTAATATACTTCCACTTCCCATGACTCTCCTATAATATCTCTCCTACTGCTACTTATACACACGTAACTGATATAATTTATTTAAAACAACTAAACAAATAAAACACCCCATAACAATAATTGACACAAGTTTAGATTAAATAAATAATCCCAACATTAACCCTAGGAGCTAGAGGATTACAGTTTACAGGCGTGCGACACAAAATGAGTGTGCATGCATGCCGCAAATCATCTTATATAGCTATAAAAATATATTAATATAAGGCCAAAATACCACAATGGATGCACAACTATTTCTGACTTAATTACAGCATATTAATTAGCACACACTACAAGCTCAATTTCTATAGTCTAGTAGGATTTAGGAATCAAAGCAAACTATATATCACACGACGATTAATAAACTTTCAACTATCCATGAAGAGAATTGTAGTTGTTGATCAAAGCCAATGCATTGCTTGTCAAATGAACAACATTCAAAATTCTTCCCCTCACTACGTTCTTCGTGTTCCCAGCTTTCCCAGCAAACCCATCCATGCAAGTGTCCTCGTCTGTCAGAGCGGCGCTCACCCAGGTTTGTATGTCGCTTATCAAGAGCGCGTAGTTTGGGGATCCGTTAAGCTGACTCATCTCTCCCATGGAATTCTTCAGCTCATCTATCGAGTCCGTTAACACTTCTAGGCAATCATTCATCGGCCCAACTTCCCCGGGCTTGATGCCAGGCGCTTTTGACAGCCTCTGCATGGCAGCAGACGTCGAAACCACCTGATCAAGAGCGACTGAGAGCGCTGTCTGGGCTAGAAGCCGAGGACTTGTTTGGATAGCACCGGTATGACTTGAGAGTGAGGTGAAGCAGAGACTAGGCCAGATAGTCTTGCTGCAAGAGGTTTTGATGAACTCAGTGCTTGCCTTTTCGGCTCCATAGTCCATAGCCACGCTCGAGTTTATGTGGATATTAAAAGAAATAATCACGAGAAGAAAAGCTTTAGCAGAAGTGATCTTGATCAAGGAGCCTTCCATTTCTCAGTTTTAATTGTGGAACTTATTAGGTTATGGAGTAGTGGAGTGATGAAAGTAGAAGGGAGTTGATTACCTATTTATAGGAGAATTCGAAGTTGTCCATGTGTTTGGATATTATGTGAAAGATTTGGTTCGAAGAGAACAACAAGTTGATGCAAAGGGGCCACTATTGAAGTTAATCTATTCCTTATGGTTGATGTCAATTTGTTTTTTTTTCTCAATAGCGTAATAAGATTAGTGATTAGATCAGGCTGAACAATTAGTCTGTCGTAAATGAATTTGGGTACGTGGTCTTAACTTAATTAAATGAAACGATGGGGTCTGGTACTCCAAACTAGCGTTGTCGCCTGAGTTTGATGCATGGCAAATTGGACTTGGCAAGTTGGAGAAGTTTCTGAGGCCGGGGGCTGGGGCGTTTTGATATTCTTATCTACTCGGCATTTGGATAGAGTAACATCACTGCAACAAAATATCGACTTGCCTTCCGCCTCTTTGGTTTAGCTAAACTTTTACGAGTCGTAAGATGTACGCAAACTTCACCCCTACTTCATGTCTCAGCATAATTGCGGGATGCTCAAATTCACTGAGCAGTCGGCACTTTCAGCTTATACAATGTTTGTCGCGTATTCGGATTTTAAAAATTGTAAAAACGAGTGAGACATGATTAAATACCCTTTCTCATGTCTTGTAGCCTCATACTGAACTCTTTATTTGGCTGTTTAGCACTTAAAAGGGAAGTAATGACCCCAATATATGTCCTGCATCATCTGTGAGCGGCTGGATTTTTAGGAGAACGTCCTGCATAAGGACCAAGTATACTCGACCACACACTAGCCACAAAACAATAATTTTTTAAAAAAAGAGTACAATAATGCAAAGTATAGTGATGTTCGTTCTTTGTAGTTTAACGTACGTAGAAGCAACAAAGATCATACATATTTTTGCTACCTTATCCTTTGTAAGTTGTAACCATTCAGATTAGTTTCCGTATTGTATCGAGTTATCTATAATTATGCGCTTAAAGTAAGTATTAGTGTCACCGTGTATGTTACATACACGCATCTTAAGTACAGTTCGAATCAACTGGTGAAAAGATTCAACACCACTATAGTATCAAGGACTTTCAGTTGACTGTGGAAAATTATCTGACATGCTTAACTAGAAGTTTCATTCTCGTTTTATTTTAGTTTTAACTTTTTATGCTTGATTAGAAGTTTTATTTTTTATGCGCACACTTCTACTGATTCTATCTTCTTCCCTTCTAGATCGATTATGTCTCGTTCAAATTATTTGATTTAGTGTTTCAGCTTGACTTGCATAAAATAATACTCGAATTTATTATACATGATGACAATTTGATAATGATTAAATTTGCTTTAAATGTTGAGAATTGCGATCTGATTTTGTTCGTTGATGCATTATTGCAGCGTCTCAAGATTAAAGCAGGCAGCAGCCGCAGCCAAATGTGTCCAAGAATCTCCACATGTCTGCGTGGTCGTAGAATCGTGGAATAGAAATAATTAAATAACGACCATCGTATTTAAAGAATTCCTTTTTTTATTTCTGCGGGTCGTATAAGGTGTTTATACAACGAGTGAATTCGTTATTAGAATAAAACTACAATTATTGTATTTTTTTTCTTCTCTACGTACTGTTGTAGTAAAAGACTCATTGTCAAACATACATATCGAACAAAATTGCGGGCGGCTAATGATCATTTATGAAGGGCCATCTTCAAAATTTAAAAATAAAACCTATAAAATATTTTAAATCGTAGTAATATATTTTATCCATAAATAATAAAATAATAAATTATTCAAAATAAAAATATGTATCTATTTTGATTTTTAAATATACGTATTATTAGAATAGTATTATATTGAAATGAATCTACACTTAAGAGGTACTAGTACTTTCCAATACGGATTGTTTATATTATTTTAAATTTTCATAAATATGAGAAAGTTTAAACTATAAGGAATATTAGTTCAATTTTTGAGTTTATTTTTCACTAATAATAAATTTTGGTTAGATAGAAATATATTTTTATTTAGTAGTGACTTCATAAAAAAATTATATAAGGACTTGAATAACTAATAAATGGAGATGTAAAAGAGCTAAGAATACTGAGAAAGAATACGTGTATAATAAAACTTGGGGGTCTTAAAAGATGTAGGTACGTGTGGAGTGTGAAAGCACTGCACCTACGTTCATAGCCCGCACCGTAAACTTGCGAGAAAAAGCCTAGAATAACTAAAATTCAAGTGACATACTCCCACCATCCCATTTTAAGTGTCCTGTTTTGACTTTCAACGGTCAAATTGATCTACTTTTGACCAAACATAAAGAACAAATTCGTTATTATTTTAAAAAACTAAAAATTACATTTTATAGTATATTATATGTACTTTATAATGATATAATATTTTTTCACTTTTAAAATTTATATTATATATGTAAATCTCAGTCAAAATTTGGTCAATTTGACCATTCAAAAGTCAAACAGGACACTTCAAATGGATGGAGGGAGTATATAGGAGAGTGTGTCCTTTTTAATCAACCGAACTCGTATGTCTCGAATGCGTGTCCATTTATCATCTTCCTCGCTCTTTCTGCACGAATTCTCACATCTAGATACAGGACAAAGATACAGGATCAAGTCTTGCGCATATAATAAAGCTGGGTTGGTCAGTCCTTTTTATTCATGGGTTAGGCCTGACCCGGTCGCCCTACGTGACCGTGATTTTTTTTAGAAGACATACGCATGTCTTATATGCGTATCAAGTTGGTATGCTCAACACGTATTTCTAAAATGCGTAATCACAATCTTGTTAATATATACGCAAATTCAAAATGCGTGTTCTTTTGTTAAAAATATTAAACTTGACCACGCATGTATAGCATGCGCGTTTAATTGATCATTCTGGGCATCCCGTTCCGCCTATAAACATTTTAAAAAAAATTATCCAAAATATGGATATTTTGGCACTTCACCCTAAACTTGCAATCAGTTCAATTAATAATTCCGACCTTGGTTAATCTGGTTTCCTACTTGCCTTTCGGTCCAATGAATGAAGCCCCCTTTAGCTCCCTATATATCACTTCAACTCTTTGGGTCCGATTCTTTCACCATATGTTGCGGCAACTATCCAAGTTGAAAAATGACAATGACCACCAAAAAAAAAAAAAAAGGAATCCATGTATGATTTTTTTTAGGATGATAGTAATACTTAGCAAAAAGAAAAAAAATCATAGGCTATCCACTAATAAAACATAAGGTATTATTTTCTATTTTCTATTTATTTTTAGAATCTACATTTTCATGTTATTAGTTTTCTGTTTTCTTTTTAAAAAAATTATTTGACACCATGTCTGCATTATAAGAACGGTTTTCTAATTTCTAAAAATTAGAAAAAATTATGAAATCAAACAGTCCTTTGGATTGTATTCACTTGGATAAAACCGGGGAGAATGCAATGAAAAATTATAAATAAAATTAATAAAAAATGAAGGGAGTATGAGAAAATAATGAATAAATATGAGTAAGTCTAAATTTTCTATCATGTAAACTATACACAAAGCATACCTTTCAAATTATGTTGGTTAAATTTGTAGTTTAAATTATTAGAATGAAAAGAATGAAAATTATAATATTTTCCTTGATCACCCATAGTACATATATCTTTTTACTCGGCCATCAATTCGTTCTAGTGAACGCAAAGTTGCTCTTTCCAATTTGAGAAAGACTTAGGGGCCGTTTGGCTGAATTTAAAAGAGATGACTTATTGCTTAAAATAAAGAAATAGATTAAAAGCGATAAGTTGGTTGGACTTATAAGCTACCAGAAGTGTTTGGATACCGTGATTTATAAGCTACCAGAAGTTTTTTAAATGTTTGGATAACTTAACTTATAAGTTGGTATTAGTTTGGTAATTTTGTAATATAAATAATTTGTTTCTTTTAAAAAATCAATTATAATTACAAAAGATTTTTTATTGTTAATACATGAAATATTTTACAAGTACCAAATTTTAAACGTTGCATTAAAATTAAAAAAATTAATAACCGCATTAAAATTAAAAAAATTTGGACTAAATTTAATACACTAAATTCTAGATCAAGAGCAATATTATCAGCTAATGAACATAAATAATTTATTACCAGTAAGTAAGACAGATCCAAACTCTGCATCTCCTTACACTTAGCAGCAATCAAACCAACTCCTAAATTCCAACACCTAAACACCACCTAGAAAGAAGCAGAAGTCGGGGTGAAAAATAAGCTAGATTTCAAAGCTTATTTTGCTGGGCTTATTTCCGCTTAATCCACCAGCTTCTTTTGTTGCCAAACGGTCCGTGTAAAAGCTGAAGTGAGCTTCTGAGGCTTTAAGCCCAGAAGTCACACAGCCAAACACGCACTTAGATTATAAGTGAACGCCAATTATAAGTCGGATAGACTTAGATTATTTACGTATTATATATCCGTCCACTTACTTGATGTTTGTTTTATTCAATAACTAAAATTAATATTTTTCTAAGTGTTTTGATAATAAATATATAAATATTAAATTTTTATTAAAAAAATAAATTTTAAAAAAATATTAAGCCAAATTTTCTAAAAGTAGGTGGGGAAAAAAATAAATAGACAAATAAAATGGACGTGGGAGACCGGGGTTATGTATACCCGGCTACACGCTCACACACCGCTTATCCTGTAGATTCTTAAGTAGACACCAATCTATAACGTCTCAAGAGCATGTAATTGGTTTTAGATTGCTGTGTATTGTACGTCCGCATGTTAATTGTAGTTTTGCTCGACATTCAGTGCTATGAAAGAAGTTGATGCTAGCAAAATTGTATTTAAGGTTAAAATTAATAAAAGCTTTGCGGATTATCAAGTACTCTAATAATTAATCAGTGTTCGGTCTCAAAAAAGGTGTAACAAGATCAACATACATATTACAAAAATGGATGTTTACAGTTACATAATACATATTTGTGGCTTGATTATGCCATATTATCACAAGATCGATACTATTTTAATATTCATTTCTCAACAGATATCACAGCAAGCTACCACACACCACTAATTTGATTTCTACTCTGAAGTCTGAACTATCCATGAAGAGAATTGTAGTTGTTTATCAGAGCCAGAGCATTGCTTGTCAAATGAACAATATTTAAAATTCTTCCCCGAACCACATTCTTGGTGCTCCCTGTTTTTCCTGCAAACCCATCCATGCAAGTGTTTTCGTCTGTCAGCGCCGCACTGACCCAGGTCTGAATGTCACTTATCAAGAGTCTATACTTGGGGGATTCATTGAGCTGACTCATCTCTCCCATGGATCGCTTGAGCTCATCTATCGTGTCAGTCAGCTCTTCAAGACAATCGTTCATCGGCCCAACTTCTGCAGGCTTCATGCCATGAGCTTTTGACAGCCTTAGCATGGCTGCCGATGTCGAAACCACGTGACTGAGAGCCACTGACAGACTTGTCTGAGCAAGAAGCCGAGGACTTGTCTGGATTGCACTGGTGTGGCTCGAGAGTGAGGTGAAGCATAGACTAGGCCAGGTAGTCTTGCTGCACGAGGTTTTGATGAACTCGGCGCTTGCCTTTTCGGCTCCGTAGTCGATAGCCAAGGCTGAGCTAATGCAGAGATTGAAAGAAATGATTAGAACAAGAAAAGCTTGGGCAGAAGTGATCTTAACTGAGGAGCCTTCCATTTCTAGGAAATTTGAATTCGAATTTTATAAAATATGAACTGGTTGAGTGATTCAACTTAAAAGATGTTGCCTATTTATAGCAACTTTGCAGTTATATTTAGATATTATTCGGAGGATATTTGTTTAGAGAAGTGAAAAATAACGCAAGGGGGCTACTTCCAAGTTAATCAAGGCCTAGTGGATGATTCAAATTCTTTTAATTTTGTCGAATAGCGGGAATGATAGATTTAGTAACTGAAAGAAGAAAGAGCCAATAGTCGTAATTGTGATAAAAAAAAAAAAGGAAAAAAAAACGAATGAAAGAGTGAGTTAATACAGTGAACTTAGTATAGTTGGGAAGTGGGCAGAGTTGGAGGCAAAGCAACGTGGAGAATGCAAGTTGTAAGAACTTTCGAGGCTGGACCGCTTTGATGCTGTGTGTCTGCTCAGCGTTTGGATTAGAGTGGAAAACAGATATTACTGAAATATTGGCTAGTTGGCAAATGTGAAATATCAACTTGCTTCACAATGGTGTCCATATTTTTGGTCGACCAATCCGTAGCAGGATCAAGTGTGGATGATGTGAGACGTTCCAAAATGCAATAATGATGATTTCTCATATTGACATAACAAAGGAGGCCAGTAGCCAGTAATTAGCTAATACGGTAACATATTCGTAAAGACTGTTCCAGCCGATGTAAATGAGGAATTGTTTTAGCGGAAATTTTACGAAGGTCGGAGCAATTCAAAAATTCAAGATAGTTCAAGGACTTACTATAATGTGTTTGGTGGGAGTAAATAGATATAACAGAATAAACAAAAATGAAGATAAATAGCAAATGACAGGGGATGACGAGATTTGGTTAAAAAAGAGGATGATTCCTCGAGGGAGTGTCAGGTTTGAGTTACAGGGTGTTTGTTTCATGTCAAGGAGCCCAATTAAGGGAAATCAAAACCTCATGCTCATATACTATATTTGGATTAGCAAAATTTTTGTGTAGAATGAAAATTTCATTCTCTTTTGGATAAATCATTCATTCCCCGCCTCTTGAGTTATCATTTTTCATATCTCATTCTCATACTTCTTATTTTCATTCCCACTAACTATCCAAACACCCCCTCAATAAATGGTGGTCACACCTCACAGGAATGGAACAATGAAATGAATGAAATTCTTAATATTGAATTATATTATAATTCAAATATTATTATATTTTTTCATTTTCATTCAACCAAGCTAAATATAATATCAGAGACTACTAATATTCCTAATCAATGTAATATTTTGCGTATCTTATTTCTCTAGAATAAATTAATTATTTCTAGAAAAAATATGTATTTATTAGTTTTCTTGAAAAATAAATGCTTGTTTTGGTCAGATAAGAAGCCATACGTTCTCTCTACACTTTATTCTGAAAACTAGTAGTATGCAAATATAAAAACCAGTGAGAAAACTCTTATTTCCAGCATTTAAGTTGAGCAAGCCATGCCCCAAACTTCCCATCACAAAAGTCGGCCAGGAGTAGAAGCAAGCCAAAAGAAAATGTGAATCATGCAATGAACTTCAACTAGTATACACAAGACTCAAGAGGCCAACGCTACTTGCATTCATACTTCTATAATTATTTACACACATACGGCCATAATCGGCCACTCCAGAAAGAGCGACTTTAGAATTTCACCTAACATGATCGACCGTACAGTTCAAGCTCTGACTTTCTCATAACGCCCACTCTTCTTGCTAGTGTCTGTGTATTATTGTACTCCCGTTTTCATGCATACTTTCCCACGATCAATATAATACAATATACGCAGTCCTGTGGGACAGTTGCTTGGGATTTTTTCGGCTCATGATGCATCAAATGGAAAATGCTACATGCACATAATTGGGTACAGAAATATTCACAGAATGAGTATGTGTCAACTTGTGATTGGAATGGGCCTCCTGCACATGCATTAATAGCACCAATTAAAACTCCCCACCTAGATTGCCATGTCATTTTGTGTAAAATTATGTACCCAATTTTGTGCATGTAGCACTACTCCAAATGGAATTATCACAGTACTTTTGGCTGCTAATTTAATCTTCTTATTCTTCCTTGTAGATTTAGTCATTCAGACCATGTCAGCTTCAAATATATTTCAATGTCTGAGATTACCAGATTATCGACTACTAGTCCCGATTTGTGATCGCATTACTCCCGTCATCTTCGATATTAGGTCGTTTAATTTTTTACACGGTAAAAAACAATAGAACAGGCTTCAAATTAGCTAAAATGAACCTGCAGACTGCATCTGCAGGAGACCCGAAGAAGCTAGCAAAAGTGGTTCACAGCAGCAGTACAGAAATAAAGTACCACAAGTTCTAGACAATTTTGTATTAATTTTCCAGAACTAACGGCTGACTTTGCTTGTCTTAAAATAAAAGAGGTGTCAGCAAGTCCAGCTTTAACGTGTGCACATTCTTACTCCGACGCCCCGTCCTGCCAGCGCGCCTTCATCTCTGGAGCACGTTGCGTACCCCTCTGCCTTCTCGCCTATCCCCAATTTTATAACCTTATTGTTGTTTGGAATTATAAGTAACTTGTCCTTTCATACTAATCCACCATTGTTAACTTCTTATCTCCATCACTCAGATCTTTCCATTACTTCCATATCACAATTTGTTGTATCACAGAAGCAAGACATTATTATATACATTCTGCACATTACGATCCCTCGATCTACATCTCTAAAATATGATTTAATCTTCTCCTATAAATTCCTTCATTCTCTTATCCCAATGCACACCAATTTTACAACTCTCGTTAATCTACAAGTTGCGACAGATAATCAAATATGCAAGGAACAAAGCCAGTTTCGTATGCCTTGTTATTCCTCTTCTGCCTACAAATAACCTCAGCTTCCTCTGCCTCCGCTCCCAAAGCCGACAAACAATTCGTCAAGACTTCCTGCAATGTGACCACGTACCCCTCCGTATGCAACAAAGCGCTATCTCCTTACGCTGGTTACATCAAATCGAGTCGTCTCAAGCTGACCTACCTCGCCCTCTCGCTCACCCTCAAGGCCGCGAACGCCTCATCCACCTTGATCTCCAATTTAGCCAAGAACAAGCGGCTGACACCCTATGAAGCCGAGATCATCCGCGATTGCATTGAGAATATAGAAGACTCGGTGGATCAGCTTCAGCAGACTCTTCTGGCAATTGCCCATCTTCGCGGTGAAGACAAGGCCTTCCAGCTCTCCAATGCCAAGACATGGGCGAGTGCTGCGATCACGAATGAGAATACTTGCATTGACGCTTTCCAGGAGAGTCCTGTAAGTGCATCTGTTAAGAAGAGGGTCCAGAACAGCCTGGTAGGTGTGACCAGACTAAACAGTAATGCTTTATATCTCATTAATCATCTGTATTAGATACTAGCTACATTACAAGTAAATTATATTTGGATTGATTACAGTTAATTAGCTTGTCTGGCATTCTGGCAATATATGCATATTGAAATTGCTGAGATGTTGGTGCAAATCATGTATCTTTTATTTAATTATGTGAATTTATTGTAAAATTAATGGGGTGTTTGGATGATTGGTGGGAATGGGAATGGGGAATGGGAATGGGAGGTATGAGAATGGAGGGTATGGGAAATGGTAACCCAAGGGGTGTGGAGGTATTGATTTACCCTTCAAGAGGGAATGAGGTTCCCATTCCAAGCAAAAATTTTACTCATCCAAACACAATGTATGGGTATTAGGTTCCGATTCTCGTTAACCGGGCTCATTAACCATCAACCAAACGCCCCCTAAGAAGTACTGTAATTAGATAGGCACTGTTCACTAATGACCTTCATGTGAATAAATTGATCTTGTATTAATAGTTTTATACTGTTAACTTCATCTGGTTTGAAGCTTGCTTCACGAAGTGAAGAGGATTGTGCATTGACATGCACGTTATTACAAATCACAATGCCTTGCATGCGATGTGAACATGCATTTGCCACGTGTAGTTTACGTACCTCGTGGTCGGGACACTGTAATATTAAGTCAACCATTACCTTTTTCTGAACTTCTCTAGAAATTAACCAAAATTTTATTGTCTTTGTATATTAGCAAAAAGATTTTTTTATTGTGTTAAATGAAATTTTTTGAACTCTCCAATAGTGAAACTAATATACAAGACAATAAAAATTTGGTTTCGGAGGATGAGATTGAACAAATAATGACAAAGTGTAAATTCGGATTGATGTGGAGGAGTCTTAAGTCACATGTGGATAAATTGATGTGGGGAAATCTGAAGTCACACGTATTGTTATTAATGAGATTATCTGTTTTTTCAAATACGATAAGAGTAGGACAGCTCGTGTGAATAAGCATTTTCTTACTATAAAAGACGAATTTTATTTTTTTTATAAAGAGTTCGGGTGAGTTTAGTTTCTAAAGTGAGCAATATATTCAATTCTAATCTGCTATTTTACCAAACATATAATGCAAACTGTTAGGACAGTGCTGAAAAAACTAATCGGTTATATTATCAGGTAGAATAACACTTGGATTAACATCAGTGAGTAACCAATTCGAATATGAAAAATACCTAACATTTTGCAGACAAAATTGCTAGTTTTAAAAATACACAAGTCGCGCACAGAAAAGTAAGTTGAATGCGTTAAACAGAACACATTATTTTTCTCTTGAATGCAAATTGAGACGCATCATAGTGTCTCTTCTATTATTTGGTGGTGGAAACAAACTACTGAGGTAGGCCCCAGCTATTATCACGCAGCATGTGCTATTATAACGGATAATGGGCCATCAAGGAGATCACAAAAGTCATCAAGCCCATGTGCTCGCTCCATTCCGCCAGCCTAATTTAAGATCTACACACACACTATCATGAATTTAAAAAACTCAGAAAGAAACAAGAGTATGTTATAAGAGTAATGCTAGGGACACAGAAATGGCTACAGAAAATTTTCACAGAATGACGTGTCTTTGCTGAGATGTACCAGCATTAAATAGGTGGTCGGCCACTGTGACATTTACTTATACTTCCTACACTGTTATACTTATATTTATCTCACACACCCTCTCCACATAATTTGACGATATATATATTTATTATCTAATTTTATTTTGTTTCATTATAACTTTTTCTAACACACTTACTAATATATTTTTATATATTTAATTATTATTTCCAATTCATGTTATCACATTTAACACATATTATCATTTTTTGTTATAATATTTTAATAAAATAATTTGACTAGTATACAAATTAAAACTTGTTCACTACTAAATTAGAATTGAATATATATTAAACAACAACTCAAATTATTTAAATCTACAAAGTTTTATTTAAATATACTCCATTTTATTTTATTTGAATCGATTTATTCTTGACATAAGATTTCAAAATTATAAAACACGAGCCAAATATAAATATATAAATATATATTAATAAGTATGTCAAACATATAAATATAAAAAACAAAAATATAAACAGATAATATTCTTTTACGTAATTTGATGTAGTTTGTGATGGCGTGTTATGTCTCTTCTCTCACAAAAAAATGAAAATAAGTAATTATATTTCTATACTTTGAATACAACGTAATACTCCTCTGTTCCAAATTGTCGCTTCCACTTTTCGCATGTAAAAAAAATATATTTCTATTCGTTATTTAAAAATTTTCTTTTTTTAAATAAAAATTTAACATTTATATTTTTAATCAAAAAAAGAAAATTGGAAAAATAGTATGTGAAAGCATATTTTTTTACACCTCAACCTACGTGTAAAAAGTCAAAACGACTATTATTTTGGGACATAAAGAGTAGAAAAGATTTAAATTTAAAATAATATAACAAAAAATGATAATATGTGTTGAATGTGGTAACATGAATTGGAAATAATAATTGAATATATTAGTAAGTGTGTTAGAAAAAAGTTGTAATGAAACAAAATAAAATTAGATAATAAATATATATATCGTCAAATTATGTGGAAAGGGTTGTGAGATAAATATAAGTATAACAGTGTAGAAAGTATAAGTAAATGTCACAGTGGCCGACTACCTATTTAATGTTGGTACATCTCAGCAAAGACACGTCATTCTGTGAAAATTTTCTGTAGCCGTTTCTGTGTCCCTAGCATTACTCATGTTATAAATATATTAAAAAGTAATTCCCATTAGGATATTATTTTGATATACTAATTTTAAGAATATTATATCTGTATTTTATTATTAAAATAATACGGTTTTTCTAGTGGGCACACAATAAGCACAAAATTTAATACTTTTTCTATGGTTTGATCGGCTTACACTCCTTTAATAATGATGGCCCCTGCATTCACACAAACCACACTAATGAAAACACACCAAATTTATGAGTTTTCGTGCTTAACATGTGCTCATGGGCACACATTAGATAAACCCAAAATAATAATATTTAAGATTTGGAAGCAATTTATGAACATAGTCGTACATTTTATTCGCCTCATACCCTGCTTTAAACAGATATATGCATATGTTTGGTTTGGTTATTCATTACTAAAAAAGACGCGCACTTATTTTTACCGAAATTATTGCTTTCAAAGTGGAATAGATGAATAGATTTAATAGATTAAACATCTATTGCATATTTGCATTCTGGGACGAAAACTGCATAATAAGGTCATGCACTGGTGCTAAAAAATCACTAATTACTCTTGAAGAGGTCATCACAAGTACTGTGCTAAAAGAAATTCTTGTACAATAAGGGACATAGATTAATGACAAATTAGTGTTTTACATAGTGAATGATTAGGAATTTTTTATTTGATCAGTCGTTTCACACAATCTAACCCGTGATTGCCTAAGTGCGTATAATATCCCTGATTTGAGTGATTTCGTTCGAAGAACGTCATATGACTAGGACACGCAACTACCAAGTTTTATTTTAAACAGTACTCCCTCCGTCCCTCTCATTTCTTTACGTTACTTTTTGGCACGTTTTTCCACTCTCATTTAAAGTAGTTCCACAATATATTTTTTTTATTTTTTTTCGCTGAATAAAAGTTTGATGTTGAAACTTTTATTCAAAAAAAGAAAATTTTAGAAATAAATTATTGAACTATACTTTATACGAGTCTCAAAATGCGTGCAAACAGTGAACGTAAACGACCTAGGGACGGAGGGAGTAGTATATAACTACCATGAGTTGAATATTAATTTGGTCGTTTAGCACTTCAGCTTTCCTCTCTAATCACATTAAATTTATGTCATCAATTTCCAGTTAATATATTATTTTTCTTATTTAATCAGCAAGAAAATTTTGATTTCTTCATTCTTTTTCACGGGAATTGGTCGAAGGAAAATAATAGTAATGTCTGTTTGAGAGGTGACTAGCTAGTATTGTTAAATTTTCGAACACTAACTATTTATTCTCATTAGAATTATTTTTATTAGACTTTCTGATATGTACCTATTCGTCCTTTCATTTTTAAAGGAAAGACTTAACTAGAAGTTTCCATTTCAATGTTATTTTTCTGCCTACAGCACTACAGCAGCGAGTAAAGACATAGTCCAAGTTAATGCATCTAGTTAATTCGATATTCTCCTTCCAGTAAAGACGTATTTCAAGTTAATGCATCTAGTTAATTCGATATTCTGCCGCCTTCCGTGTAGTTAATTCGATATTCTGCCTTCCGTACCCCTTACGGAAAAAAAAATCAAGAAATTATGTATTAAAATCAAATCATTCATAAGTTGCATTTTAATTCATTGATATCATAATTTATATTAGAAAAAATTCTATGACATGAAGAAAATAAATTTATTTTATCATCAAATATAACGGAACAACTTATCAACGAGTACTAATACACTACCATACTTGTTTCTATGAAAATTTATCTTTTACTTACTAACAAAAGTTATCCATGAGTTCAAAAAAAAAAAAAAAGTTATCTATTCTGAAAATTTTGTATCAACTTTTCTTCTGCATGTTTCTAAATATAAGCTATATCTTGGATTAATATTTCAATGAAATATTTCGCGATTGTTTTTAATATCTCCACCGCTCCGCCGATTATATGATACTTGAGATAAAGAAATAAGGAAGAAACCCTGACCGTCACAGACTCACAATGAATACTAAAATTACACAAATGACAGACAGCTACCAATAGATAGTCCACCAAAAGGAGCTAACAGAAGAAGAAGTTCCATTGAATAATTTTGAACTATAAGTTCGCACTAAAATATAGAAATTTTAACCAATACGAAAACAAATCATGAATAAAACTAATCCAAAAATAACTGTCAAGAGTTTAATCAGATTAAATTCAAAATCGATCCTGAAATTATTTTTTGTAGTTACCAAAATTCTGATTTGACCGAACTTTTTATGACATGGAGACAGACAGGAAAGTGGAATAATTATAAGTTATCATTAACCTTGGTGTATTTTACACTTCACTCCACCCAGGTCACAAAAAGTGGCCGAAAGAACGAAAAACACAAAAGAAAAAACCCAGTATATTACATTTTACACACACGAACATCCTCATCCATATATATAACATTATATACTACATATATCAGGACACCGTTTCACTACAGTAGATCTCGCAAAACTTGAAACAAGCCCCAACTCTAGTGCTTATGTTTTGCAGCAAAGTTGTTAACCAAAGCAAGAGCATTGCTAGTCACACGAGCCACCGCAACCACTTGCGCCCTAACAGACTCCTTGATCTTCCCATCCATGCCCTTCCCAGCGAACCCATCCATGCAAGTGGTCTCATCCGTTAACGCAGCACTGACCCACGTCTCCACATTGCTCATCCTGAAGGTGAAGTCATTCCCCTTGGCGTGGCTCAGATTCTTCATCTCGTCGCAGGATCGGCTCACGCGGTCCAGACTGTCTTCGACCTCTTCGAGGCAGTCGTGGATGGCGGCGTATTGGCGCGCCTTGAGGCCTTTGAATTTGTTGAGGCGCTTCATGAAGGTTTGAGCTTTTTGGGTGCGTGTGAGGCTGACTTGGAGCGCGGTGGAAGCGAGCTCTTGGGGGTTGTTTTGGATGGTCTTGGCGTAGGCGGAGAGGGATTGTTCGCAGACGGCGGGGTAGGTGGTGAGGGTGCAGGAGGTTTTGATGAACTGGTTGGCCGGGGCGGCTGAGACGGCCGCGGCGGCGAGGATGACTAGGAGGGCTGAGAAGACAAGGGTTGATTTAGAAAGCTTCATTTTCGAGAGGTATAGAGAAAATAAAGTTTTGGTTAGGTATTTGATGATGAGAGTGTGAGTTTGTGATGTTTGGGAAGTTGTGGATGTGAGTGTTGCTACTTATAGAGGCTGAGGGGTTTGTTACATGTCTATGAGTGGGGTCCTCTGATAATTTATGTACTGTGTTACTGTACTGTATTTAAATTTTTATTTTTGTTTTGTTTTTTATAGACCAAGGATGTGTGCGATTTGGCCTTTTGTAATCAGGGAGGATGAAATATTGAAATGTCCCACTAATCACGGAGACTTGAATATTATGGTCCTATTAACCGTAAACCAGTTCTTTTGTCTAAAGCTAGCTGAGCCGATAAGTACGAACTTATAATATTAAGCTTTCCATTTAATTTATTCATACTGCATAAATTTATCAAAGAAATGTCATTTAAATAAAAAGTTACTCCCTCCGTCCCGCCAGAAAGCTTACGTACACTATTTGTATGCATTTTGAAACTCTCGTAGAATATAGTTCTATAATGCATTTTTGATTTTTTCTTTTTTTGAATAAAAGTTTAAATTTCAAATTTTTTTTCACAAATTTTTTTAAAAATATATATATAACGTAAATATACTTTATAGGAGTCTTAAAATACGTGTCGTAACGTAAAAAATCTGGTGGGACGGACGGAGTATACTCATACTTAGGGGTGATCATCAAACCGCATAAACCGCAAAAACCGCCCGCACCGCACCAAACCGCACCGCGATACGTGGTTTTTAATTTTTGTGGTGCGGTTGCGGTTTGAAAATTTGTCAAACCGCAAGGTGCGGTGCGGGTTGCGGTTTTTATTTTACAAAATGCGGTTAAAACCGCACCGCACCGCACCGCACCGCACCGCATTTGATATATTATATAATAAAATATATTAACTATATATATAAATATATATATATATATATATATTAGAGGATATATGTATTAGTATGCTACTTTATTAGATATCAATTTGGGCCTCAGGTGGTCTGGAATGTAAGGATGTGTATATGTTCTGCCTACTGTTTATTTTGTTTATTTTTAGTTTTTACCTATCTGTTAAAATCATTTCTTAATATATTAAATTATATGTACTTTATTTGAAAGCATTTAATATGAATAATTAAGGCATTTTATGCTGAACTTTATATAAAACATCTTGACAGGTTTGCTTGCTTTCAATTCATTTCTTCAGGCCTTGGCTTTTAGTATTCGTATTTCCATTTTTATCATATTATATTTTCTCAGAAAAATATTTAATTATTAACAAATTTTATAATTTAATTTTAACATATAATAATATATAAACCGCATAAACCGCACCGCAACCGCACCGCATTTTCGTGGTGCGGTTTATGTGGTTTTAACTTTTCGTGTTGCGGTTTGAGAAATTGGCAAAACCGCATACGCGGTTTGGTTTCCGGTTTTAGCCAAAAACCGCACCGCCCGCACCGCGATCACCCCTACTCATACTTATACTCTACTTTGCATGTTCGAAACCCTCATGGACAGGAAAAAACCGAACAAATAACACATGACATGAGTGTATAAAAAGAAAGACTAAAAATTTTAAGTGTCTAAAAGGTCAAGTGTGAAGAAGAAATAGTACGGATGATTTATAAAAAGTAAACTATACAGTAGTACCCTACAACTTGTGCTACCGACATCGACTAATAGAGTAATACGAGTAACAGCCAACGCAAAAACCACCTTAAGTCGGTGCAAGGAGTCTGAACCCAATTATTAATAGAAGAAAGCAATATAGTCGGAAAAACAATACAGCTAAAACTAAAGTCGACTGATATGTGTATACGTACACCGTGGCCATATTTTTAATTTCTTGTGGTCGGCCATAAAATAAATATAAAAATCAGAGCTAAGAAAATAAGTGCTCTTCCTGTATGCAAGTCACGGGGACGTCTGCTAGGTTGTGGGGGCTAGATTGCCTGCAATTATGCACTCATGGCTTTATGTCAATCAATATGACTTTTAACTGATCACAATCTTAATTCCACGTCTTTCGTACCCTCCATAACTTTTTACACCAAAACGTTGATAGCTAGGAAAACTCGAAATGCTGTTAAAATATGCGTCAGAGACGGTTTGGTCAATATAAGAAGTAGTTTTTTTTCTAAAAGAAAAAGTAAAAAAAAAATGAATTATTATAGGAGATTGTTATTAATAAATTATTAAGTGTTTGATTAATATAGTTTATATAATATATATATAGATAATTTTAGTTAAAATGTTTGTTCATTTAAAGGTGTAGAGTATAATAGGAAACAAGATAAAAAAGACAGAAATTTTATCAATAAACTGAAATTTCTCAATTTATATTTCTCTCCAAAATTTATTAAAGATATTATGCCCTTTTACCCGCACAGATTAAGAAAAGAACAAGTCGGCTTTCTATTAAGAAAGCCCAACTCCTCCTTTCCTAAACATGCACGATGTATTTAAAAAACCGTGCTACTCCAAAACTTTAGTTGAGTCCTGCATCTCTAGTTTTCTACCGATGAATCGACTTGCTTTGGATGCTTTCAGATTGAAAGCGACGAATTTGTCCTTAAGTTCATATATTAACTCTCCACTTTTATATTCCCATGTTTATTGTCAGGTTAGATTATGATATCCGGAAAAATCATTATTTATAGTAATAATTAATTTAATATGATAAGTGTTCAATTAAATAATTTATTTTAAGTAATCTTATATTATAAATTACTTATGAGTTTTCAGAAAATAAAAAATGATAATAATTTTTTATTTAAGTGTTGAAATTGACTTTTTAAAACAAAATTATAAAGATAAAATAAGTGGATCAAAATATATGTTTTATAATTTTAAGTTGGCTTGTGACCTTTTAGTTTCAAGTCGATTTTTTACATGTTGTACAAATGAATAATAAATAATAATAAAAATGATTTATGAATAATTTATGAATTCTGACGAAGTTTTATAATAAAAAATAAAAAATTTAAGTCGATCTCAAACTGACTTATAGTTTAAGATCAGTTTCAGAATTTTTTTTAATTTTAACTTTCGGACTTATCACACAAAAAAATATTTTTTAAATTTAGAGGCACGCTCTTACAAATATGATATAACACGTAGGTGGATGAAATTGTGCATTTAAAGAGCAATTTGTTCCTTAATATATTATTCACCCGCAGGTACAATTTGCGTGTTCAAACATCGTTGTTTGCAGCGACGCAGTGCATCATCGATTCTCCTTTCTTCTCAATTTCTTCTATGTACTGTACTATGTATATAATTGAAGTTCGTTATGACATACCGGAATATCAATTGCGTGCATGCATGCTGTTGACACTTGACACTACATTGAAGGTTGTTACAGAAGAATAACCAGATTAGTGGATAGAAAGAATGGATAGATCTTATGTGTAATAAAATCTCTCTGAAAATTTAGTCCAGTTGTCGAGGTATCCACATAAGAGTAAAAAATATCTGCATCATGATAGCTCCGGTCTTGTGAAATAACATTCGACATGTCATGTGCAGGTATATGTGATGTTAATTGAAAATTATGATGTAGATATCTGCTTACTCTTCCAATCAATATATATATGAACAGTAAACAGTGGACCGTTTAGTGCCATGTAAACGAGCATAACAGTTCGTGAGCTGTTCGGAAAATATTCGAATTCGTTTTGAAAATAATCAAGCTGAACTCAAACTCGACAATTCGAATAGTCTATCGAATCAAATTCGAGCTTCATATTATTTGGTTCGTGAAACTCGGGAGCCTAATCGAGCCTGTATTATTATAATTATTTCTATATTATTATATAAAATATTTAATTTTACATCTTTTTATATATTTAATCGAATCGAACTCGAGTAAAACCGATCATATTTCGAGTTTTTGTTAATATTTTGCTGAAATCATTCGAGTTTTCGTGCCGAATATGAGTCTATCAAACTTTACAAGTCGAGTTTCGAGCTTAAAACTAAAAGTTCTAGCGAACTCGAGCTCGAAGTAACTCTGCTCGGCTCGTTTACACGCCTGCACAATGCAGTAGAGTATCCCTAGATTTATTTTAATTTCTCGGAGGGGCGCTGTGTTACTATTTTCTAATATATATATATATATATATATATATATATATATATATAGGGTCTTGCTCAAATGAGAACCACTTTTATTGTGAGATATGAGATCTAATCTCAGCCACACCTTTTAAATCTTATATCAATATTTCACTACACATTAATTATTAATATTTAAATATTTTATCACCATATTCATTCTAATTCCACCACCTGCCACCTCTGACCACCGCCGACCACCGTTTCCGACCACCCCCACCTCCAGCGACCACCGGAAAATCACCACCGACAAACATAAAATCACCACCCGCAAACCGAAAATCACCACCGGAAAATTAAAAATCACCACCGGAAAAATGAAAATCACTGTCAAAAATCGAAAATCACCACATCATCACATCTACAGACCACCACCACCATCTACAACCCCCAAATCTGAAAAATCACCAACTACAGAGCAAAATCAACACTGAAAAACAAAAATCACCACTGCAAAAAAAATAATCACCGCATCATTTCCGAAAAATCGTTTCCCAGCCACCTTACAAAACATTGTATTAAACCAATACCACCACTGCCACACTAATACTACCACCAACAAAACCATCTCCAGATCTGCGTCGACGTTAGTACGGTCGATTCAATCGAAAAGTATTGAAATCGGAGGTGAAGAACTAGCGGGACAAGGACATGGCTGTTGGAGGGGGGCATCAGCTACGTTATCGTCGGCCGAAATATAACAAGAGGCTACAGCAGACGCCGTTGGAGAAACACTGGGACGAGCGGTAGTCACTGGAAGGTGGAGAGGGACTACGGCGGCGCCGATATCGTGTTGCAGCGGGAAGGCGGAGATTGCGTTATGAACAGAGCAAGGGCGTGTGTATTGATTTTGGGTGTAAGTAACTAAGGTTAGGGATCAATGGTGGAGAGAGATGGTGGTACAATATAGGGATGTCGGCGAGTAGTGGGTGGGTGGATGGGTGAAAGCAAGATGAAAAAACAAAACTGGCAGGTAAATGAAGACGAGGGATTTTGGAGAGATAAAAGCCTTGGATTAAAAGCTTTTATATAAAATGGAGGGCTGAGATTAGATCTCATATCTCATATTATTTGGGGTTCTCATGTGAGCACCACCCTATATATATATATATACTTTTACCAATTTTAATTGATCAAGACCTTTCTTCTAAATTTGATTTAAATGATCGATAGTTACAACTTACTGAATCATAAAATAGCGATCAAATTTTGTATGTTTAATCTTAATAATATAATTATAGGGCATGTTTGGGATGGAGAGGTGAAAGTTTCTTCTGACTTCTGCTTTCTTTGATCTGTTTGTGTAAAAAAGCAAAAGCATTTTTAAGAAACTGAGAATGCTAGCTTCTGTCTCACAGCTTCTGCTTCTTTTCCAAACACTTTATTAACTTATTTACTTCTCATTTCTGCTCCACTTCGTTAATTTAAACTAGAAGTCACTTCTTTTAAGATAACCCAAACGGCCTCATAATACATCATGTTACAAATCATCGATCAAAATTTTGTGTGTTTAATTTTAATGATATATTGTAGTATAAATAAGATTTCCAATTTTAGCTGGCCTTGCCTATCCCATAACTTTTATGTCGTGGAATTTTGAAGAAGCAATGCTCACTAACGAGCGTTTGGTTTATGAAGATATTTATACTTCTGTTCACTCTTGTCCAGGTCCTTCCAGCTTGCATCCTTTTCGCTAGTCCTTATTTTTCATATACTATGATATGAATATATCACACTAATTCCTTATGTATGGATGATGAGATTCCATTGATACAAAACCAATTTTAATAGATTTATTGGAGGGTCTCATTGGCGTGCATTCAGTAAAAATTGAATCTACAAATTCGCCAATTATGAGTTGGACAGTATAATCATTAAGCATGGATGAGCCATACGTAAGATATGAGGAAGTTAATGGAAAAAGAAAGCATAATCCTTAGGTCAGGATCAAAGGAGTCAGAGAGGAAATGCCATACAAAGAAGATGGCGAGCTAGAATTATCGTATAGAAGGCTAAACTCTGTTATGGACCTTCCCCTTTCAAGAGATGGATTAAGAGCAAGTTATTATTGATTCGATGAGGACAGACAAACAGAGAAAAAAAATAGTAGCAATAGATACGATTATGAACCAACAAGACCAAAAAATAATACTCCCCCGTCCCAAAATAGTTGTCACGTTTCTATTTTTGTTGGTTAAATTGATTAAGTTTTGATCAAAAATTATAAGTCAATCACTCATTATTTTAAAAAACTAAAAATTACATCTTAAAGAGTTAAAGTAGATTAAAAGTTATTTTTGGTAACATATTTTTTTTATTTTGTCAATTGATAAAATATTAATAAATTTCAGTCAAACTTTAGTCAATTTGACCGGCATAAAACCAAATGTGACAACTATTTTGGGACGGAGGAAGTATATGTTTATGTAGCTATTGGACAAAAGCATCTTTTGTGACTCAAATAGTGACTAATTTTCAGAAAAGGGGAGCGATGGAATACACTATTGTGGCAGCGTGTTCTACCACGCTCTTGGGACTCTTCTTAAAATGCAGTGTGTTCATTTAACATGCAAACCATGTGAAACTCCAGGTTATTGTGTTTGAGACTCTTTTCAAATGCCTTCGGTGAGAAGTTTTTGACAACATTAACAACTTATTTGCTATATTATAGATATGATTTATGCATGTACGAATCTCCTGAGCAAACGCACTCTCTATATTCATAGATCCCTGAGTTATTTAGAAGATCAACCAATCCAATGGAGGACACAGTGTGGAAAAATTATGCTCAAACTACATTGTCATTATCTTTATCTGTATCCAAACCTCAAATGAAAACATTGCTAGAACATTCCCATGCGAGGCACGGGCTATAAAGCTAGTTTTGAATCATCCCGAGAACAGTTGATTGAATCAAGAGTAATAAGACTAGTTATTTTTAAAGCTCGGTGATAAGACAATGGACTTTTTCAAGTTCTAAATTGAAAGATACATATCATTCAAGAACCAAAACAATTCGAAGAAGCTATTTTATAACGACAAGGGGAATCACAATTTTAAAGGAGTTTTTGACATGTAAGCCCAGACAAGCGGGCACTAAAGGAGAATGTTAGGTGAGCTCTCAGTTTCTGCAATGTATTAATAATTGCAAGTTACACTATTACAGACAATAAAAGGACAACACATCTTCATATGCCTATAACATAGGTTTAATGTTCTGATATTATGTGCAAACCAAATCACATTCTGTTTGTTGCTTACCAGATGCAAGGAAAACTTATCTCTTGGTATAGGTGTTCACTCCGACCACTCTATCCTTCAACTATAGGGTTCTTCACTATGCCGCGCATACTTACTACTAAATAAGTAATAACAGCGTAACTGCTGTTGGGAGTCTCATTAACTATTTCTGTTTTCGACTTGCCTTTTCCCTCCTTGAAGTACGCCTGTTGGAGAACATTGACTATCTGTAAGCAAAAGACAGTTTTGTATGTAAGAAAATCATTATGCTTAACCTGACCCAACAAACAAGTATTGGGAACACCCCCAAAATATATAAGGAAAATATATCATACGGTAGACTTGGCAATAACCCGGAAAAGTAGATAGTATATTATATGCTTCTTTAAATATAATGTACATACTTCCAAGCATCAAAAACTGCACGAACTCGTTCAAAGATCTCATCTTCTGTTCCAGTACCATCAATCTGCACAAAAGCCCCATACAAAAATCTAGGTCAAATTTCTAAAAAAAACTCAGTAACCAGAAGAGACCACAAGTCCATAACCTAGATACATGCATGGGAACTTATAAATTAACATTAACATAATGTATACCTAATACAAAGTAACAGACACAATACTTTATAAAAATTGGCAACATAATACCTTGTAAAGTACTCCTTTGTTGGAATAGTGATTTATAACAGGAAGGTTCAAAGATCTAAATGCCTTGAGGCGTTCCTTAACCGTATCTATATTATCATCAACACGCCCCTGTACAAAATAAAAGCACCTCTTTACCCCTCCCTCAAATAACTAAAAAGCAGCACAAAAGTTTTTGTTGATTGTTGTTTTCATATAGTAAAATTAAAAAAAAATAAAAAAAAATCACCTCATTACGGCTTAGCACTCGTTTCACCATCACTTCTTCAGGGCAATCAAAGAAAAGCACAATATTTGGTTCTGCTCCGATCTGCACCTAACATTCTTATAGTTATCATTTTGGAACAGAAGTATATTGATGAAAAGACCTTAAATTATTTGCTCGTATATAGGTAAGGCAGAATACAGATAATTAGTTTGCATAAATCATAAAAAACTCACAATACGTTCATAGGCAATACGATTCTCCTCAGTTCTTGGAAATCCATCAATAAGGAATTTATCATTTTCAGCTGATTCTATTGCTTTTCGAATTAGTTTGATTGTCACTTCTGATGGAACGATTTTTCCTTTTGCGATTGTGTCAAGAATCATGGCGCTGAAATCATATCAATGAATCAGTGCACTACTTCACAAAATGACGTGTACAGAGGACGACACTTTTAGCTGGAAAAAGAACTTGACTCTACCCGTTTTCACTATTCATAGTTATTTCTTTTCTTAACAAATCACCAGCGCTTAGATGGGTGAATCCGTAGGTCTCAACAATCCTAGAACACTGTGTACCTTTCCCACTACCTGGGCCTCCTGAAAGTACAAATCTTAAGCTTTAGCAATATCACTTCGCATGATCTATTGTAGCATCGCTATGCAAGAAGTGTACAAATGTCTTATATGTTAAAACAATAAAGGGAGTGCAGATTACTTTTCCACGAGTTTCTAAACAGCTTGAAAAAAGCAACAATGTACCCAAAAAAAAAAAAGGAAAAAAAGTAGGAGAATAAGAATAAAAGAGACAGAACAGAACTACACTTTTGACGGGAATGAAAAATTAAGCAACTTTTTTCAGTGAAGATAATTACCCAACACAAAGGTGATAAATGGACTTCTCTCTTTTGAGAAGATTCCACCTCCCGACTGCATTTTAAGAAAGTAAAATATATCAGAAAAAATATAACATCCGGAACATTTTACACAAAGTGGATCACTATATTTAATAATATCCATTTTGATAGGACAGATAAAAAGAAGTTGAACTTTAAAGGTGAACTAATATTGAAGTGTGGATGTATAGACAGCATTAACTAGATAGCCAAGATGTCATCAGTATTTTTCCAATGTAGATAGTGAAACAATAATATAACTGTATTGAGAAAAAAACTGTAAAAACTACATAAAGGCCTAAACAATGGAATACAAATATAGAATATTGAATGAGATCTGTGAAAACAAAAATTCTGCTAGTTCAACGACAAATCAGGGAAGTTTCTAAACCTTTTTTGATACTTCCGTGCTAAGTGTTTCCCAGATCTTCGGTCCATAGCTCGTCTGAAATTGGAAAATAATTGTTGAAGGAAAACAATCAAAAGTTGTATGCTAACCAGTAGTAGAACTCGACATCAATTTTAATTTGTTAATTATTGAAACAAAGACATATTTATTAGATTACAGAGTCTGCCAAGATCTTAAAGTGTTAAAAGAGGCTAATAAATGGATTCTACAAATCCCCCACTCGCACGAGTGAACTGCCATAACAATATCTTTACAGGACTTAAATTTCCCGATACTTCTCCTAAAAACATTCGGATACCATGTTCAAGTGACCAAAATTTGTAGGTTTTAGTAAAAGGCATTGAATGAATCTTGTAGTTTTAGCAATTTACGCAGAGCGTAATCAATAACTGGACACACAAAATTCAAATAAGATACTCACTAGTCACTATAGAGTATAGACCCTATGTCCATTTGTTCCTCAGACTGCATGATTTACTCTATAAAAAAACTATGTAAATCTGATTGTTCAGGTATGCCTTTTCAATCTACTTCATTATTAGAGATCAATAGACAAAAAATAGGTAATATTAATATTAACACTATATAATGTAAAACAGTTCTACTAATACAGCATTGCACCAAGAGGTAATTAAAATGATTCAATTTCAACATTTCTATACACGAGACTAACACTAGTGTACTACTAGATCAGGATCCACAATAGCACAACGACGCATATAAACACGCTATCATCCCCAACAAATCCTTATTGATTCATTACAAACAAAGAGTTGCTGCAACAATAGCATAAAACTGTAACAGGTTCGAACATATTTTGTAAGTTGGCTACGTTGTTGACAGAAGTGGGACCTCTTGCTACTGGAAGTTTAAAATAAAGCCCATTTAACAAAAGTCTGGCTATATATATGTTGTAGGGAGCCAAGAGAAGGGCATCGAAGAAACCAGCTATCTTTTTCCTCCTGTTTGAATTCAGTATTTTTCATTCAGTTATTTCGATTCCAGTTCTCTTGTCCTTTTAACTTTGTCCATGTACCTTTAATTTCAGTTTATCTGTTTTTATATCATCCATTTCAGTCTTTCTAAATATGAATCCTCCAAGTTACCCTATGTTTGATTATAATTCTTATTTCGAGAGTCTTTCGGATGTTAAGGTTGATATTTAACCAGCAAAAAAAAAAAATCACCACAACTTGTTCAAAAAATTTAGTCACAATCATCGCTAAAAACAAGTCAATAGCACCGCTCTCACAATCATGACTACAAACAAGTTATTTTCCACAAAATTCAGTGATAATCATAAGCTGCAAAACACAGTAAACAGCACTGACCTTTTCACTACATTCAGCGACGATCACGGCATAAAACAGATAAATAGCAACTAGTTAACAGATAGGTGGCGCGAAGAAAACAAATAATAAAAATGATGATGATGAGGAGATCTCATACCGGAGTAAGTTGAGGAGATGATTTGGGGGAAGAAAGCAGATGAGACAACGAAGTGACTCGTCTCCACATCGCTAAGATCTACTCAGCTCTTCTGCTTTGTTTTTACAATGCGAGTTGCGAGAGTGAGATTTGTTTTACCTCAGCTACGCGATTTGTCAAACACCTTGTGCTCGTTGTAGATATCACAGGTCTGGAAAATGCCTATGGAATTAATCAAACCTTTTAAGGGTAGATTTTTGCATTTCTACGCTGAACGTGGCATACAAAATTACTAACAGCCAGCGTCGTTGTCCCACATCACTCAGATGCATTTACCGGATATTACCGTCTTCATTTTTACAAGATTTATTTTGTTTTGTTTTCACGGCCAAAGTCCCTTTCGGACTCGGTGGGTATCCTGTTTCATGAAGGTCACGTAGATGAGATGGAACAAAGGAGAATGAAATTAAAAATTATATAAAAAAATTATTGGCTTTAGAATTTTTAGTATCTCTATTTTTACTATTTATTATGATTTTGCAATAGAATTGCGCATGTAAAAAATATTGTTTTTGTTTATTATATGTTGAAATTATTTAAAATTCAAGGTTCTACCTTCATGATTCTAAGATTCTATTTTAAGGATCGACTATCTCTTGAGCTCGATCGTCTAGTGTTTGATTATAGAATATTTTTATAACTTTCGTTCCTTTAGTCATTATATTATTTTAACTAGAAATTTCAACTCATATATAAATATGTATTTGTTTTTGGGCTTTTTTTATTCATAACCAAGTTTTCAATCTTATTTTCAAAAATACTACCTTCTCCAATCTTATTTTCAAAAATACTACCTTCTCTAAAATATTTTCAAAAATATTATGGTTGCATATTCAACCATATATGCAATTACAAATCCTGATTTCAAGTTCCAGTTTTCAAATGTCATTTTCGACCTCATCTTTGGAATCGATATATAATATATAATATTGTTATAAATGAAGCAGAGTGATTGTCAAAGTTACCAGAAGAATGCAATTATCAATACACGTAATTTGAAAACTGTAGCCTACTTTCTATTTTCGATACACGGTTACCAGCTTGTATTCATATTATGCAAGTTAAGTAATTTTCAGCTATAAATAGAGCATGTACAAATGAGTTGAAGGTATAAGCAATAACATATCTCTCCTGTCTTTCTCACCTTCTCATCGACGCATATTTCTCTTACTCGCTTGATATTATATTTAGTTTATTACTTTAGATTTATAACACGTTATCAGCACGAATCTCTGCCCGAGTTTTATTTCGATAGAGGAGTACAAAATTTTATCCGAGTTTATTTCGATAAAGGAGTACAAGATTTTATCCGGGTTTTATTTCAACAAAGAAGGTACGCTCTAACTTATTTATTTTATTTTATAAATGTTATTATCAACACCCTTGTCATTATTATAGTTTTTTAAACTTGTTTATATTGTTGTTATATTATTATGTGACACATGATTAATTATTTTATTTACCAACATGTTATATTATTGTGTCGTATTTTAAATTCAGAATGGCGAATCTTGCAAAATTAGAGTTCGTTGCCTTGGATGTTTCTGGAAATAATTATCTGTCATGGGTCCTTGATGCGGAATTACACCTTAGTGCTAATGGCCTAAAAGATACTATTGACCCAGAAAAAATCTCAACTGTTGAACAAAATGCAAAAGCAATTATCTTTCTTAGGCATCACATCCATGAAGACCTAAAATCTGAATACCTCACTATCAAAAATCCACTCACCTTTTGGAATAATCTCAAGGATAGATTTGATCACCAGAAACTTGTTCACTTGCCATCTGCCCGATATGACTGGATTAATTTGAGGCTATAGGATTTCAAATCCGTAGCTGAATATAATTCTGCTCTTTTCAAGATAAGCTCAAAATTAATTTTATGTGGTGAAAATATTACTGATGCTGAAATGATTGAAAAAACCCTCTCAACTTTTCACCCCAACACTATGATCCTGGCTCAACAATATAGGGAGCGGAATTTTCGGAAATATGGCGAGTTGATATCTCTCCTTCTTGTGGCTGAAAAGAATAACGAGTTGCTACTGAAAAATCATCAGATACGTCCCACAGGCTCTGCCCAGTTACCTGAAGTACATAACACGTCATTCCTGAAGAATGAACGTGGGAAAGGGCATAGAGGAGGACGAGGTTATGGACGAAACCGTGGACGTGGAAATTTCCGTGGTCGGTTTCGCAATCAATATCATTCTGGCCATCTGAAGTGGCAACGTGATGGTTACAACAAGTGCCAACGTGAAGTGTCAAACAAAAGAAAGGCACCCCAAGAAGGAGAGAAACGAGACATATGTCATTGGTGTGGAACTGAGGGACACTGGCAACGTACTTGTCGCACACCCAAACATCTTGTTGATCTCTACGAGTCGTTCAAAAGGAATACTGGAAAGAGAGTGGAAACAAACTTTGCTAATTATAATCTAGTTAATGAACCAGTCAATAAGGCCTCAAATGAAAAAGATAGTGGTGCTAATCTTTATTATGGTTTAGACGACTAGGCTTCATATGTATTGTCTTACTTTACTTATTTCCTCTGTGTTTTATGTTTTTTCATTATGTACTCGTTTTATGTACTTGTTTTATATTGTTGTTATATGTACTCGGTGTGTTTTTAATAAAGATGTTTTTTTCATTTATATATGTGTATAGAGATGGAAGATATATGCATTGTTGACTGCGCAACCACACACACTATTTTACAGAGTTAGAAATACTTCTCACAGTTGACTAAAACCAACTCACATGTCTAGACGGTATCGGGTACATCAAATATAATAGAAGGTTTTGGGAAAGCTAGTTTTATTCTACCAAATAAGACAAACATACACATACAAGAGGCTCTATACTCTAGTAAGTCAACTAGAAACCTATTGAGTTTTAAAGATATTCGTCTTAATGGGTTTCACGTTGAAACTACTAATGAGAATGAAAAAGAATACCTTCTCATCACCGCAAACACCGTTGACAATAAAAACGTCCTAGAAACATTCCACTCGGTTTCTTCCGGATTATATGTTACGAGTATACGAGTTATTGAATCTCATAGTGTCAACATCCCCAAAGTCATAGACCCAAAACTACTTTCCCTTTGGCACGAAAGACTCGGTCATCCAGGAGTATCAATGATGCGTCGTATCGTTGAAAATTCTGTAGGACATCCTCTTAAAGCTCAAAAGATAATACCCCAAGATGAACTTCATTGTTCAGCATGTTCCTTAGGAAAACTAATTGTTCGACCATCCCCAGTTAAGTTTCAAACCGAGTCCCCGAAATTCTTAGAAAGAATTCAAGGTGACATTTGTGTTCCTATTCATCTATCTTCTGGCCCATTTAGGTACTTTATGGTTTTAATTGATGCGTCAACTAGATGGTCCCATGTATGTCTGCTTACAACCCGAAACACAGCCTTTGCCAAATTACTTGCCCAAATCATTAAACTACGAACTCAATTTCCTGATCATCCCATTAAATCAATCCGACTAGATAATGCTGTTGAATTTACATCTGCAACTTTTAATGATTATTGCATGTCAGTAGGAATCTCAGTCGAACACCCGGTAGCTCACGTACATACACAAAATGGTTTAGCAGAATCCTTAATTAAAAGACTTCAACTTATTGCCCGTCCCTTACTCCTAAGAGCAAAGTTACCTATATCTGTTTGGGGTCATGCAATACTTCATGCTGCAAATATAATTAAGATAAGACCTTCTGCTTACCACAAACAATCCCCTCAAGAATTAGTTCTTGGTCAAGTGCCTAATATCTCTCATTTAAAAGTATTTGGTTGTGTTGTATATGTTCCTATATCACCACCTCAAAGAACTAAAATGGGACCTCAAAGAAGAATTGGTATATATGTTGGTTTGATTCTCTGTCTATTATAAGGTATCTGGAACCATTGACTGGTGATGTATTTACTGCTCGGTATGCTGATTGTCATTTTGATGAATCTATGTTCCCTACATTAGGGGTAGATAAAATTTTGCATAAATTAAATTCAGAAATATCATGGAATGCCTCAGGATTAAATGCTATTGATCCACGTACTAAACAATGTGAATCTGAGGTTAAAAGAATTATACATATGCAAAATATTGCTAATCAAATGCCAGATGCTTTTAATATACCTGCTGTAAATGCTCCGGCCAGGAGTGAAATACCTGGCAATAAATCAATTTCAGAGGAATTGATTGGTGATTCAAAGCCACGCCAAAAGCGTGGTAGACCTATTGGTGCAAAAGATATTGTACCACGAAAACAGAAATTGATTGGAATTGCCCCAGAAGTGGCAAAAGTTTCAGAAAATACCCCAGAAGTGGTATTGCCTCCTGAAGAGATTCAAGCCCCTGAAGTGGCTGTAACAAAACCTCCTGAAGTGGAAATTGCCCCAAAAGTGGCACATGCCCCAGAAGTGGCAAATGCTTCCATAGAAGCAAAGGTACCTAAGAATTATGAGATCTCAATGAGTTATGTACATAACGGGAAATTATTGGATCGTGAGAGTACTGAAATTGATGACGTGTATGCTTTTTCCGTGGCATTTGATATTATTATGAACTCTGATCCTGAACCACAAAGTGTGGAAGAATGTCGACAAAGAGATGATTGGCCAAAATGGAAAATTGCAATTCAAGAAGAATTGCAATCATTGCGCAAAAGAAATGTATTTGGACCTGCAGTCCAAACACCAGCTGGTGTAGTCCCTGTTGGGAATAGATGGGTATTTGTACGAAAACGAAATGAGAGAAATGAAATTGTAAGATATAAAGCCCGGCTTGTAGCTCAGGGATTCTCTCAAAGACCTGGTTTTGATTACCAGGAAACATACTCTCCTGTGATGGATGGAGTTACCTTCCGTTTTCTAATAGGTATGGCTTGTATGGAAAAACTAGAAACACATTTGATGGACGTCGTGACAGCATACCTATATGGATCACTTGATAGTGATATTTATATGAAAATCCCTGAAGGATTAAATATAGAGGACACTAAGCCTCGATATTTATATTCAGTTAAATTACAACGATCATTGTATGGTTTGAAACAATCTGGTCGTATGTGGTACAACAGGCTTAGTGAATACTTATTGAATGATGGATATGTTAATAACCAAATATGTCCTTGTGTTTTCATTAAACGTTCGCTGACTGGTTTTGTTATTATCGCTGTATATGTGGATGATTTGAATATTGTTGGTACTTCTGAAGATATTGCTAATGCTACTAACTATTTGAAAAATGAGTTTGAAATGAAAGATCTTGGAAAGACAAGATTTTGTTTAGGTATACAGGTGGAGCACTTACCTTCAGGAATATCTGTTCATCAATCAAGCTACACTGAAAAGATTCTTGATCGGTTCCACATGGACAAAGCTCATCCACTAACCACACCAATGGTTGTTCGATCATTTGAGGTTGAAAAGGATCCTTTCCGTCCTAGAAAGAAAGATGAAGAGGCTCTTGGACCTGAGACTCCATATCTCAGTGCAATTGGCGCCCTCATGTATCTCGCAAACAACACACGACCGGATATTGCATTTGCAGTGAACCTATTGGCGAGATTTAGTTCTGACCCTACTAAAAGGCATTGGGATGGAATCAAACATATATTCAGATATCTTCGGGGTACAATTGATCTTGGGTTATTCTATCCAAGCAGTTCAAGTTCGCAACTAACTGGATATGCAGATGCTGGATACATGTCAGATCCTCACTTTGGACGATCACAGACTGGTTATTTGTTTACATATTGTGGTATTGCTATTTCTTGGAAGCCTACAAAACATACTATGGCTGCAACTTCATCAAACCACGCAGAGTTACTAGTGATTCATGAAGCAAGCAGAGAATGTATTTGGCTAAGGTCTGTCATCCAACATATTCGAGAATCATGTGGATTATCAAATGTTTCAGACAAACCTACAGTTTTATTCGAAGATAACTCGGCCTGCATCAAACAACTTAAGGAAGGATATATTAAAGGGGATCGAACAAAACACATATTGCCAAAATTCTTCTACACTCATGAACTTCAAGAAAATGGTGATATTGATGTACAACAAGTTCGTTCATGCGATAATCTGGCGGATATACTTACAAAATCACTACCGACATCAACATTTGAGAAGCTGAGAAATAATATGGGTATGCGGAGATTAAAAGGTTTACTACATCAAGATGTCAACATGTGAGACAATTTATTCAGGGGGAGGCTGTACTCTTTTTCCTTCGTCAAGGTTTTTATCCCATTGGGTTTTTCCTTGCAAGGTTTTAACGAGGCAGTCAATCTTTGTAATAATAACTCACATTGACAATCAAGGGGGAGTGTTATAAATGAAGCAGAGTGACTGTCAAAGTTACCAGAAGAATGCAATTACCAATACACGTAATTTGAAAACTGTAGCCTACTTTCTATTTTCGATACACGGTTACCAGCTTGTATTCATATTATGCAAGTTAAGTAATTTTCAGCTATAAATAAAGCATGTACAAATGAGTTGAAGGTATAAGCAATAACATATCTCTCATGTCTTTCTCACCTTCTCATCGACGCATATTTCTCTTACTCGCTTGATATTATATTTAGTTTATTACTTTAGATTTATAACAAATATAATATTATATAATATATTATATATATAATATATATAATATAATATATAATCGTCGCATCTTCCGACGATTCCTTATAAAGGATATCCAGTCCGTCAGAATAGAAGTTAAAGAGGGTATTTATGCTCGTCGTGTCCTTTATATGGATATCAGAGGCCAGGGGGCCATTCCTTTAACTCGTACTGATGAGAATGTTACTCCACGGAAAATCGAACAAAAAGCTGCTGAATTGGCCTATTTCTTGCGTGTACCGATTGAAGTATTTTAAGAAATGAGCTGAGATAATGAATGCTTTCTCAGCAGGAAATAAAAACAAAAGAATACCTCTTTTTTTCTGTACCATGAAGTTTCTTCATAACGCTCATTCTAGTCAAAGAAGACGTATACGTAACGTAAGAACCACAAAACAAAACTCTTTTTGTGGTCTTTTATGTGTATGGAAATATACACAACTTAATTCAATATAAAATATATTCAATATATTATATATATATCGATTTCAAAGATGAGGTCGAAAATGACATTTGAAAACTGGAACTTGAAACCAGGATTTGTAGTTGCATATATGGTTGCATATGCAACCACCGTATTTTTGGAAAATATTTTCAAAAAGATAGTATATTTGAAAAATTTTAGAGAAGATGATATTTTTGAAAATAAGATTGGAGAAGGTAGCATTTTTGAAAATAAGATTGGAAAAACAGTATACAAGGTAATTCCTCTTGTTTTTAAGATATATCTTTGTTTTCATGAAAGTAAAGAAAAACGACCAAGTTCTTCATTTAACATCGGTGAATCAATACAATTGACAATAAAATAGAAAATTTAAGTTGAAATATATTAATATAGCTTATTATTGACGATGAATAATATGAAAATAATAAGGATTGAGATTGACTATTTTTTTTATCAATATCCAAATTAGTGATATTTTGTAGTCTTCACGTCCTTTACATCATCAATGTTTTAACTCGACCGATATAACGCTCCAAGTATTCGATATATTCTGATTAACCCTCATACCGAGATGAAATTAAAAAATGATATTTAATGAAGGAGAAATTAAAAAAAATGATATTTAACGAAGGATAAACTTGACAATTACTATTGAAGATAAAGTTTGCTCGTTCTCATTACCCCTGAATGATTGAATCGACTGAATTAAAACATTAAAACAATATAGATACAAGCTTTCAAATACGACGGTTAAGAGGGCATTTAGCCTATTTTATAATGTCAAGAGTATTACTTTGTTAATGTTTTATCTTTTTTTGTCGGGATTTCTTTGTTAATATTGGAATGATATGAATTTTCATTATACAGAAAACAAATAAATCACATATTTGTTGTGTGAAGTATCCAAACAAATTTTTAACAGCTGACACCCTCGTTGGTCGTCACCAATCTGGCCTTCCAAGTATAGAACCCAAGTCCCAACTGAGAGCAAGCGCATTTTTAGTCCCCAGCAACTGCTCTGTGATTACATCAGCACACGCACAGAAACCAATGTCATGCCTAGTCCGCCGTGCCGTTCTAAATCTCCGGTCAAACTTCACCGGAAATCGTCACCTCTGGACTTCCGGCTCTAACGCCACCGGACTCTATGGCTTACACCGATTGAAGTTTCCCCAAGAGAAGCCAGTGTCTTGCCTAGTCCGCCGCGCCGTTTTAAATCTCCGATTAAACTTCACCGGAACTCGTCACCTCTCGACTTCCGGTTCTGACGCCGCTGGACTGTATGGCTTTCACCGATTGAAGTCTTCTCAAGGCTTTCAACGTCTCGTCGATGATGCTGTCAAAAGGTATACAAATTACCCTCACTGTATCAGTGTAATTGCTCTCGAAATCACTTGTCCTTAACCCTTTGAAACTGATTTGGTGTCCTAAACTCCAGCCACTAGTATATAATCACAGATGTCATCTTATTAATTTTTTCCTGTATTTAATAATATATTTAGAGAAAAGGTCCCAAAAGTTGCTACTTATAAATTGGCTTCAATGTCTTTTTTGGAAAAATGACCCCAAATGTCACTTCAAAACATCACCTGAAGTTGCGTTTGATTTTTTGAGGAAAACACGGCTTGAAGTTGCGTATTCAGCTGAAACCACAACTTAAAGTTGTGTTTTTGTCCGATATTGAAAACACGACATGAAGTTGCGTTCTGAAGTGACATTTTGGGCCATTTTTTCAGAAAGTGACAATAGAGACCTTTTTCAGCTAAATAGTGACATGCCGACACTTTATAATCAGACCTCGTCAAATTTATTAGTAGAAACAAGGTAATAAGATGTACGGGCAACAATGTGCAACAACAATGCCAAACTGTGCCGTATAAACCATAATTGTAGGGGGGTCGGAATTGCAGGAACTATAATTAAAAAGAAAAAAAAAATCCTGGCCCTTAAAACAGACTTGGGCAGAATTATATTCTCTAACAAGCAGAAATTTATACTTATCAACAACAAATATCAGAAGTATATGTACTGGTCCATTACACCTTCCTGTCCAGCCTATTATTCAATTGTACTTGGTTTGTGCACTTGGGCTATTAACATGAATCTTTGATTTGTAACCTGTTGACTTCTGTGCTATTAAATTTAAACGAAAAATTATCAAAATTAGAAAGATACTTTAGTTGAATCAAATTAGAAGTATATGCTTTTAAGTTTTAAGTTCGTTGCTAACAATATAAATTACAAATATTTGTGAATGATGCGAGAATTTAAACTTAATCGAGTCAATTATATTTCATTATTAATATTAAATCAAAAATATAGTATTACTGCTATTTTAAGATCTAATACCAGTATGTATGTATCCTTGGAGAAAAAACATTATATATATATTGAAATATTAGTTTATTAAGATTCATTTTAAAACCAAAATAAGATAGATAGAAATAAAGCTCGAATTTTAGAATTAAAGTTCAGCCGATATATTAAAACTATATGTTCATACTTATCATTTCTTAAATTTTATGCACATCTCAACTAGATTTTGATTATATAGCTAAAATTGATTTTTTTTTTTGTATAATTTTATGAATAAAAATACATATACCATATTTTAATTTTAAAAAATTATGAAATATTAATTTTACTTCATACTTGAAACAAGCGAGTCAAAGTTTTGATCTTTTCGTTGGATAGATGTCTCGCAACCGATCACTATTTTAGTTATAAACAGTTTTAACCAACCTCGCCTCCATCCCCGAACAACAAGAGTTTCGTTGCAATTTCTTTTGATTCTAAGTACCACTTACAGAAGGACAAAACAATTTATGTTAAAACATTTCTCTTTACACTAATTTACTACATGTACAATGTAGTACTACTTAACTTAATACTGTTTAGCCTCATTCTAGTGCTAAACTATTAAGAGCATCTCCAACCATAAAAGGCCCTTAGAAAAAAATTGAGTTGACATACCAAATATAAAAAATATAGCCAACCTCCTGAAAAAATTACACTCCAACCACTTTGATCTGTTGTCTATAATTTTAGCCAAGCTCCTATGGATGGCTAAATTTGTCGAACCTCTACAGGCCTGTAAGAAATCTGTAGGAAGATTGCCCATCATTTATTACTATATGAAACTGATATATTCTATTTTAACAATCTAAAATATTAATAACATACTATTTTTAGATTATAGCCAACCAATATTATCGATACCATTGACGCACAATGTCTTACAGGTTCAGCAAATTTCACATAATGTCTTACAAGTCCAATTTAGCCGACAATTATAGCCAACCCCATTGGAGATGCTCTAACTATATTTTTTTAAATTATATAATGTAACATTTATTTGCATTTCTTCTTTACGTTTAGTTAACTCGTGATTAGCCTATGTTCGTCTTCAACGGCTACAGGAGAAATGTATGAATTATGTGTATGATCTATAGATATTGCCTGAAAAGTAGATCATGAGAGTTTAATTTGTTGCAAGTTTGATTGAAGGCCTAGAAGTGATGGAAAGCAATGCTAAATATTTTCTTGAATCGTGTGCCTATTTTATAGTGTGTATGTTGTTATTGCCGTTTTAATATATTATGCTCTGTTTTGTTAGAAAGAATGGAATGAGGTAGTTATGAAATTATAAACAAAGCTAAATGCTAAATAGAAGGATGTAAGAGGGGTAGTTGATGAATTAGGAGAGTGCGAGTTTCTGTAACAAGGGACTGTGAATGACTGCATAGGAAGTAGAAATGAATATGATCATTCATGGCTGAGTTGGTAATATTGACCTCTAGTTTAATATTTCATGACTGGTTAGGAGGAAGGTATGGAAATTATAAACATTTATCCATATACAAATTTCATTTCATTCTCACCGGATTTAGTTTAACTAACGCTGTGTTCCAGAGTTCTTGTTATAATAGAAAAGAAAAAGAAAGAGAGATATTCAGTTTCTCTTGCGTGTTCGGTGGTATACTGAGAAAGAAAGGAAAAGAAATCTCTTGTATATTTGTCCAACAAAATTTCTCCCACTTATGAGAAGATAGGAGAAAAAAGAAAATAACCAATTTTCCATTCTTTTCTTTTTTAAACTCGTGAACACATCGTAAGTGATTCGTGGAGCAAGTAATAGTGTCCTAGTAGCTTCCTTATAAATTTTGGTATTGAAAAAGGAACAGTAGTGATATAGGAAAATATTTTGTATATCAACTCCAACAATAATCCTTATACTTTGTTTATTGTTATTACTACTGTCTACTGCTAATTATTTATTACTATTACTATTATTGTTGTTATTATTATTGTAATCATAAATTTATTGGAGAGAGAAAAGAAGTGTAGAAAAGCTGGGAAATGATTATTATGTTGATATATATGAAATGAGGGATGGACCACGGTTCCTCAAAAATAAGAAACGGTCAAAAGTTCTTTGTGTTGGTGTTTAAGGGAACCACTAAGACACTATTGTAGCATTATTTTATGCTACATTCTTTGTAACTTAAGAACTCATACATGGAAGTTGTTATACTTGCTTGCATGTGACACTGAATTTCGATATGTTGTATGTTTTTATGATGATGTTAAAAGGTTGACATGGTACATTTAGCATCAACAACATCATCAAACTATCTGCAATGTTCTGTTCCTCTTCTTTGTAGTTTTTAGCTCAACTTTTTGCGTGTCACTTTTTCGTTTAAAATTTCATTCTCATGGTAGTGGATCATCTTAGTAACGAAGTTATGTATATGTGTCTAGTTCAGTCTTTTCCCGTCCACGTATCAAAGCAAGTCTTGGAAGTTGTTATGCTTTTGAATGAATCAATACAGAATATGTATTTCGAAATGCATTATTCTTGTTCGTGGAATATATAGTATGCATATCTTTTTATTTGCTCAAGTATTGATACGAGGTAACATGACCTATACTTAACATTTTTGACCGAATACATACATTTTTTCTATATGTTTTGTGTTGCAACCTTCGTAGACTTGAGAACTACGTGATAATCTACCGAAGTAATCATCTAATTGCGCAATTTCTCCAAGTAGTTTCTTTGGTTATTTTCACTTTTAGGGATTATTAATTTTTTTCCCCTTTGAGAAGATAATCCTCACTATACTTTTTCAGCAATGTAATACTCCTAGCTAACTCGTCCTATAAACTTAAGTGCATACCTATGGATGAAATACGTAACAATAAATCTGAAAATCTGACATGTTAATTGATAAATATAGTTCACTTTTATATAATGAATATGTACATCAAACATTTTTATTAAAATTGATACATTACTCTTGTATATTTGTTAGGAAAACAACGTGGTCAGTTAATAGCAGTATGGACAGTAGCAGATTCAACTCTTCTCCTGGAAATAGCAGCAGTGGTCCATCTCGGCTTGTAAAGATCATTAAAGATTTTCAAATAAAGTTGTTTGCAAGATTTGAAGAAATTAAGAATGAATTTCCAATGAAGTTGCTGTTATTCTTGGTAGGATTTTATTGCGCAACAGGTTTTGCAACTGTCATCGGACAAACGGGTGATTGGGATGTTTTAGCTGCCGGTCTAGCAGTGATTGTGGTTGAGGGAATTGGGGCTCTTATGTATAACAATTCTTTTCCTTTACTTAGAAAGATTAAGAATTTTGTTTCCATGTTTAATTTTTGGAAGGCAGGGGTTACTATGGGTCTTTTCTTGGATGCATTTAAGTATAAAATAGATGACATTTTTGTCTTACCTGTTGCTCCTATCAATTTTGATATAGATGTGTTTCGTATGTTTTTATGACATATTTTATTCCAGAAGTCGGTTTATATACCTTATTTTTCTGTTGAGCTCTGGATGGCTGAATTTTTTAGTTTCTTCAGGATAGAGCACATCGATACAGATTAAATGGTACTTCAGAGGGATATTGCTGTCTTGTTGATGTAAATGAATATAATTTTTTTTATTAAATACATGGCTTCTCGAAATTCGCATTAATGTTCATAATTCTGGAGATCAAAATTTATTTTAGTTTGAAACATATTCGATCAGGTAGAACAAAACGAAAATGATATTTGTTATACGAATTCAATCTTATATTTAAATGAGTTAGGTCGAACCGATCATTTAACTTAGCGAGTTAGAATATTCTAACAGACCTGACTCGTATAATAAACGAGTGGAGTCAAATCTACTTGCTGTTAATCAATCCTGATTTAAGTAAGATCGGCAAATAATAAAAAATAATAGAAATTTAACAAAATATATAATTGATTTTTAATATATATAATAAAGATGAATTTTAATAATATTTTATAATAAATATAAACGAATTCGAGCTCGAAGTTGGGTCAAATTCTAGAATTCAAAACAGTAATCTTTGCTAAACTCTAGAATATACCGTACTTATATATATTTTTTGTATTTAAGTAATTACCTAAATATGTGTGTCAGTTCAACACTCTGACATTATATATTTTATAAAAAGTAAAATTATCCTCAAAGAAACACATCAAATGGATAGTATGATCCAAATATGGTGTTAAAATTATATTTTGTCAGTTCAACACTCTGACATTATATATTTTATAAAAAGTAAAATTATCCTCAAAGAAACACATCAAATGGATAGTATGATCTAAATATGGTGTTAAAATTATATTTTGATATAATTTTTACGTTAAATTTGATAATTTTTCATCATTTTGACAATACGCTTATTTTTATTAACAAAATAAATCTATTCTTTTCACATCATAAATAAATTATTTTGATGTAAATTAAAATAATAATGAATTGAATGATATGATTTTGACGCTAAAATTAAAAATTAATTTATTTTAAATTGCAAGCATGTTTTTCTAGATTATTTAAAATTACATTCACCATTTTTGTTTTTCTTACAGCTGACACTCCCTTGATCGTTACCATTCTGGCCTTCCCATAAAACCTAGCTAAGAGCAACGGCGCATTTTTTGTCGGAAGCAACCTCTCTTTGATTATCAGTACGCGCACGGAAGCCAATGTCATGCCTAGTCCGCCGAGCCGTTTTGAATCTCCGATCAAACCTCACCGGAACTCGTCACCTCTGGACTGCCGGTTCTAACGCCACCGGACTCTATGGTTTTCATCAATTGAAGTCTCCTCAAGGCTTTCAACGTTTCGTCGACGATGCTATCGAAAGGTAAACAAATAAACCTAATTGTACCAGTGTAATTGTCTGATTTTAAAAGTTGTTAATTACACCATGATAATGATTTTGTTAAAATTTGTTGATAACATTATGTTTTCCACAAGCAAGTAAACCAATTATATCCAGCGTTTTAGTCGGGGTGACGGTCAGAGTCAGTACTCGAAAATAAATGCTTAGTAGTGAATTTCTTAGAACTAATCTCGATAGACAATTAAAAACTCAGAATTATGGATAGTAAACAGCACGTCCTGGCCAATGCTGATGTGGAACTTTCTCTTTTAACTTTGTAAGTTTGGATTGTAATTTTTAATGTTAGGTCAGGGGAACTTGTTGATTACATAGCTGGAATGCCATCTTCGAAAGAAATTTTGCAGGCGATGGACGAGATATCGGATACAGTAGGTTTCAAGTTTTCAAACTGCACGCTCTATGTATTACCACATTGTTATATGTACAGACATCTGTTGACTTACAAAATTTTTGGCTAACAAAATCCGCAAGTTTCATCATTGATTTCTGTAATTAGCGAATTTTTGTAATATTATGTATGAACATGGCGAACCTTTTTACGTATGAATATGTGAACCAACCTGTATGAACTCTAATTTTTATGCTTAGATCATATCTTAAATTTTTCTTTATTTTGTGTATCATGTATAATTTTGTTTTAGTACAAACGTCACGAGGTTATGCTTTATGGGCCTGTATACTACTAAGTAATCTCTCCATCCCAAATTAGATGAACTAAATGACTTTGGGCACACATGTTTAGGTGCATTGATTATATAGTTTCGTAATTTTTTTTTTTTAAATTTTCTTTTTGTAAATAAAATTTTTGATACTTTAACTTTTATATATAGCAAAATTTTTCAAAAATAATTTACGTAACTATGTGGTCAATGCACCTAAACATTTGTGCCCAAATTCAACTAGCTCGTCTAATATGGGATGGAGGGAGTATATAAAAAATTGTTAGATAGTACAATTGTGGTGTAATTATATTTTATCTATAAATTAATTTTCTAAACCTCTTCATCTAAACTAGCTATATATTGTGCCTTACCGATTTGTTGCGTAATATTTAGAATTTTTAAACTTAACTATTTATGTTAACTACTTAACTTACTTGCAGTTCTTATGAACTGTTTAATATACTGTGTTAGAGATCCTTTATATTTTTACCCAACTATATTGTTTAACCCAGTTATGATAATAGATAATATCACATATTTTTCTTTTAAACTCCCATCTTCTATTATATCATTTGTTTATGGAAATATCATGTCAAGCAAAGTTAGCCAAAAACCGAAGACACTGACCTACTACAACAGCTCTTCAGTTTGGTTTTTTTATAGTATAATATAGGTATATTCGAGTGTTTATATGTAATGGTTGATTGTATCTTTGTGCTTCTAGGTCTGTACGGTTCTTGATTCTACAACACTCTGCAGGCAAACTCATCCGGACAGGTTACTCATAGTTGTTAAGTGCCTCCTTTGTGTTTGTCATGTAATTTTTGTGAAGTTTACTGTATCGTGAGTATTTTTTCGACATTTATTTTCTTACAGGGAATTTGTTCAAGAGGCAACAAAGGCATCAATGAGAATGAACGAATATCTACATGTGAGGTGACTAAAGATAGGTTTGGCATTTCAATAATTCTAGGTTAAAGAATAAGGTTATTCTATATGTTTATAGTATGAGCTGTTTTTGGTCTTGTCTATGATGGATGATGCCAGTTTTTATTTTCATCTTTCAATATTTGCCTATACCAATTTTTATAATGTAATAATCCCAATTAATAAATGATTATTTTGCTTGTCAACAACACTTCGTAATGTACTATTGGTTTTACTGAAAATACCCTAGACAGCTCATGCCTAATCTGCTATTTTAACTTAAAATTATCTATTTACAATCATGGTTGTACAGTTATGAATGGTCAGCAGGCGTGTAGCATCATTTTTTTCTGGCCTCTATCCTGCAGTTACTAAACACGAACCGGAACCTATACAATGCTGTGGCAAAAGCTGAGCAAGATAAATCTCTGCCTACTGAGGAAGATAAGAGGGCTGCCTATCACCTGCGGTTTGACTTTGAGAAGGGTGGAGTTCATCTATGTAGTGGTAATTATTTTTACTTGCAGTCGTTCTAGTATTTGCATGTTATGAATTTTATCTTTTGGACTAATGTTTACTTATTTGCTTCCAGACAAATTGGATAGAGTTAACAAGCTAAATGGGGATATTGCTCAACTCTGTATGGAGTAAGTGATAACCTTTACTGTTTCACTACATTGATTGATTGTGAAAGATTTATACTTAAAACAAATAATCACTTTTCCTCTTTTTTATTAATTGGACTCTTCATTAGTGAATGCTTATGTCATTAGTAAATATAAAGTCGCAGAAGTTTTAGTCATTTTGACTGAATCTATGTCCTATTTAGTTGAAGTTTAGTCATTTACATACAAATGTGTTTCATTTATATTCCTTTTGCAGAGACGATAGCATATGTGCAGTTGTGTGATTTGCATGCTTATATTCAGTTTGTGGCTGTCCAGGTTTAGTGAAAATATAGACAATGATCCAGGTCATGTGGACGTTCCAGCGTCAGTTATACCAAAACATCTGCACCATCTAGTGAAACCAATCAAAAGATACAAATCATTGGGGTCCACCAGTAGACACAAGGAGAAGGAATTTCGGATAGTTACTGAGCAGAATACTCTGCACTCAATTCTGCAACATGTACCTGATGATAAGGTTCTCATTAGTTGCTTTTTGTCTGACATAACTAGTGGTTTTACTTGTCAAATGTCTTGAGACCTCATTCTTCCTTATCCTTTTTTTGTCTAAATTGTGAGCCCCCCCCCCTCAAAAAATAAAAAAAAATAAAAATCCCCCTTTTAAATTGCTAACTTACTGAATAACACCTAATTTCGGAAATAGGCAATCTGGTGGTGATGATTTCAGTACGATTCATTGTTTTCCTTGTTATCAACATTTTTTCTTTGTTTTATCTGTTCTTTCCCAGGTTAGGAAGATTGCATACGCCCGAGGAAATTCTGTCCCACATGCAAACCTTGCTGTTCTCGATAAGCTCATAGCTGCCCGCCATGAGCTTGCTCAGGTGAGTAACACATAATATATTATGAAGTCAGATGAATACTCGTAACAATATTTTTTTTAATGGTTACATACATATACTGATTTTTAGTATTGATAGAATAATTCATTTTGTTTAGAAACATTTTTTGCCTTTACGGTTCTCAGGCCTAGCAATCAAGCATAGTGTATTTATATTATTGCTTGGGCGCTCTGTGGAATCTGGTTTCTCTATTTTCCTGTGCAGAGACACCTTTGTTACTGGTATAGAATACATTTAAAACATAGATTATTTCAAATAAAGACCATTCCAATTTCCAAGTATCAGGTTATGTCCTTTTTAAGAAATCCTGTATGTGTTAGATTGTAATCAAGGCTGCTGTTTAGAAATATAAATTGAAATTTATGGATATTTGAAAACTTCAAAAGAAAAACATCTCAAGTGATTAAGTTAACGGAATCGTTAGTTACTTAGTTGCCTGTCCTTACTCGGAGGAACTATTAAGATATTGCGTGGAAGTGCAACTATATGGACATAAAATCAGGCTGCTGTTTGGAATTATGCATTATATTTTATGGAAAAGAAATTGAAACCTTGTCTGCTAATTAGGTTAATGATAGATTAGTTGCGTATCCTTCTTCTGTGAGAAGGTATTAATTGTAACGACATTGAACGCAAGCACAATTCTAGATGTATAATACCTGGGAAGCTTGGGTGCAACAGTTATGGACTGCACCGCTCACTGGATTCATGGGGGATACGGGATGAGGATACGAGGTGGGCATTTTTGTTCATTTTCCAGTCAAACTAGAAAAGCCAGGAGTTGTATCCCTAATTTCAGTTTTGAGCCCTAATTGGAATACACATACATATCGAGGGAGAAGGTCTCAGCTCCGACCACCATCTCTGCTCCGATGTGTGTGTCGTGTATTAGTGTATGTATATATGCATCTCGGGAGGGTGATTTTTGTTGACTTATTATTTTAGTTTGAATTTTCAGAATTAATTGTCAGTTAGTTTATATATTTAGGTATTATTAAGTGATTTTGCATGAACTAGTGTACAAATTATGTCTTTTACTTTTGAAGACTTAAGTTTGGTGAACTTATGTATTTGACTATTTCGTTTAATTTGAGTATTACTTCTCCATTTTGTTAAGCAGTTATATATATATATATATATATATATATATATATATATATATATATAGGTAGCGCTCAAGAGAGAACCACTCCTTAAAATAGAACCATAGAACCACTAGAGTCCTGCTGCAGAACCCTAAATTTTAAATAGATTTTTAGGATCTAAATTTAAATGCATGTTTTTTTCATGTTTTTTCATCGTTTTGTTTGTTCAAAAATAATTTAAAAATCGAATTTTCTATGGTGTGCCCAAGGGCACACAATAGTCACTAACATCCATGAGAATACTAGCTTTTGATTGGTGGATGGATAATAAATGTAAATGGTCCCCCTGCATTCACATCAATTCCACCAATCAAAACAAGCCATTTTCATGAAAGTTGGTGCTTATTGTGTGCCCTTGGGCACACATTAGAAAGACCGTTTAAAAATATAATCCATAGATATTGACATTTTTTTTGTGAAGTTCTACTGCAGAAGCCCAACTAATACTTAAGTTCTGCTGCAGAACCCTTACCTAATAAGGTAAGGGTTCTATGGTTCTTTCTCTAATGGTTCTCTCTGGAACATGACCCATATATATATATATATTATATTATATTATATTATATATATAATATTTTTAATATTTTAATATTTGCTGAATCCCCCTGCACGAGCATGAATATCCCCATATTCTTTAATTTCCCGAATTCAAGTATTCTCGCACCCGCACCCGCACTTATGCTTCCTAGCATAATACTAGTCTTTTCAGTTGCGTGTCTATGCACTATGCAGAAATGTCAGATAAGTCATGATTTCAGGTAATGGAATTTTGCAGATTGTCGGCTATAAATCGTATGCGGAATATTGTATGCAGTTGAATTTGTCTTCGAGCCCTAATGCTGTTTTTAATTTTCTTCTTGAGATGAGCGAAATGGTGAGGCCCATGGCCGATGAGGTATTATTTTCTGAACTACTTTAATGCAAAACCTCGCTCTCTCTATATATCTGCCTTGAAACCTTTTTACATCTCTTGAGACTAAAGTGTACCTGAAAATTTTTCAGGAGTTCGAGGCTATCTGGAATTTTAAAAAAGAAAAATTCGGTCAAGATTGTGGAGATCTAGAGCCGTGGGATGAGACCTATTTGACAGGATTGATGAAATCTTCTGCTTCCGAGTTGGACTTCTCTGTTAGTTTTCTTCTTCTCACGTGTTCACATGATATTTCAATTTTTTAATTCATCTTTTGGGGAGGGAAAAATATTATATATATATATATATATATATATATATATATATATGTCGCGCTCAAGAGAGAACCAGTCCTTAAAATAGAACCATAGAACCACTAAGGTTCTGCTGCAGAACCCTAAATTTTAAATAGATTTTTAGGATCTAAATCTAAATACATGTTTTTTTTCATGTTTTTTCATCGTTGTATGTGTTCAAAAATAATTTTAAAATATAATATATAGATATTGTCATTTTTTTGCATGTGAAGTTCTGCTGCAGAACTCTAACTAATACTTAAGTTCGGCTGCAGAACCCTACCTAATAAGGTAAGGGTTCTATGGTTCTCTCTCTAATGGTTCTCTCTTGAATATGACCCTATATATATATATATATATATATATATATATATGCTATTTTGCTCCTTTTGGGATGTAGGTTGTATCGTCATACTTCCCTTTGTCACACTTTTGGGATGCAGGTTGTATCGTCATATTTCCCTTTGTCACAATGTATTGAGGGCCTGAAAGTGTTAGCCGAGTCTTTATTTGGTATGACATTTCGTAGTATCCCTGTAGCACCTGGTGAGACATGGCATCCAGATGTGCTGAAAATGTCTCTATATCATCCAGATGAGGTATGGATGACTAATTAATTTTTGTTAAAAGTATATTGTAATGTGTTTCTCTTACCGAACACAGTAGAAGTTATCTTGTTCTTTGAATGGAAATCTCCAATTTTAATACCTTGTTTATTATCTGTAAGACTTTGTTGCAGTGTAAACAATAAGTAGCTCTAATTATTAAATGAGAGGATTCAACATTAAAAAAAGCTTAAGTCGTCTTTTGATAGGAAAAAAGCAAAAAAAAAAGGGCCAACTTATGTTTGGGGTCATGTATAAAGTATAATCTTTTATTATATTGAATGGAAACTCATTAATTCTTGTAGTACATCTAAAAAGCAATTGCGAATTGTGGGGAGTGGGGTAAACAAAATTTGGTTTTTGATTTCCTTCATTATATTGTGTGTGGGTCATATCGTTACTTGGATTTTGATAATTGGCAACAATTTTTGAAGTTCACAGCCAGAAACTTACAGGGGCTTTGTCAAAATCTCTTTCATTATTTTGTTATTACCATTACCCAGCAGGGCTGGCAATTTCAGGTAGTGGGTCGGGTTCGTGTCGGGTCAACATTGTCGGGTAGTATTTTTAACCCAACCCGAACCCGGCCCGAAAATTTAATGGGTACAGGTACCTAACCCGAACACGACTCGATTATATTTCGGGTTACCCGACACGACCCAAAATGTTTCGTTTCGTGTCCAACCCAACACGACCCGCTATTAATACAATTCACTGGAAATAGCCATAAATCATGTAATTCAGAGGAGAAATTGCCATATTTTCACAGGAGCTTAAATTTCATTACACACATATAGAAATTGTTCAAACATTCATAATTAAATTTCATAAAAAAAATTACAACTTGAATACAAATAAGTGGAAATTCAACTTGAATGTCACAAGGAAGTGGAAATCTGCTGTCTGCAATTTAATTTAGCTTGAAAGCTGGACTGCACCAGTGCCCCTCCTTACCAGTCACCTCCATTCACATATAAAGCATACTCTGCAATTCTGCATTCAAGGACAATTACATAATTTCGGAGCATTTAAAGCAATACACATAATTATATTCATTAATATAGTACTCTGTGAATCAACACTACAACAACAGACTAGTGTAATCAAGATGCCTGATAAAGTAATCTAATTAAATATTAGTAAATTGCTCTAACTAGTATACAAGAAAGAAGACTAGAATTGCAGCAAAATAATATCACTATTACAGTAAATAGAATTCCTAATTTGAAAACAAGTCACAATAAATAGATTATCTAGTCTATAACTGTTAATAATAAATCAGAAATTATTCATCATGTTATAATAAGAAGTCTGAAGTTGAGGCTAATATTTTAGCTTATGTTAAGGCTGCTCAGAAGTGCATGAAATGGATCCAATACAAAAGTAAAAACAGGACAGATTTGTTTCTTTCTTAATCAATGCACAAATAGTTATGCTTGTACAGATAGTACGCTAACCTGAGAATACATCATGATTAAGTATTATTTGACTTTTCTTTGTTAAGGTCTACATCCATGATATCTTCAGTAAGTTCTTCTAGCTTCAACTTTGCAACAGCTACAATAAAAAACAGATATTATGCAAGTCAGATAACATTCAACTAAAAAAATATAGTAACAAACTGACATGGTACTTGCCTTTTTCTCCGTATAGCCAATCTCTTGTACACACAATTGCTTCTGCTGTATCCGGCAAAAAAGAACTCCGATATTATTCGAGTATACGGCCACCTGCACTAAAAGTAGCTTCCGATGCCACAGTAGATATCAGGATACTCAGTATGTCACGAGCCATTGCAGATAACTCCGGATACCTAAACTCGTTACCTTTCCAAAAATCCAAAATGTTTAAATTGACTTTTCTATCAATTTTTGGCTCTTCCAAGTACAACTCCAGTTGGGTTTTTCTAGCACACTGAACAGACTCCTCATTTTCAAATTCATCAAGATCCTATTTAATTACAAAAAATATATATCAAATCAGACCAAATACAAGACTACAGCCTACTGAAATTTATTTAGCAATTTAGTTGAATTACCTTGAAAACGTCTCGGCCTTCATTAGCATACAAAATATCTGCCCTGCTTTGTTTTTTACTTGATGATGGTTGCTCACTTGTTATAGCAGTAGAAGCATACTCATCAAAAAGCGAGAACAATTTCTCCTTGGGATTATCAAATTGGAAGGAATTCGCACCATAGAACTTTTTGTAGAAAAAATCAACACTACTAAGCTTATATCTAGGATCAAGAATGCAAGAAATTGCCAAAATAGTGCTGAAATCAGCCCAATACTTTTTGAACTTCTCGTACATTTTAAGTGCCATAATCCTTATAAACTCATCATTATCTTCCAATTTATCCTTTAAAGTCAAATGAGCTATAGGCACCACCGGAAAATACAAATTCGAAGTAGGATAACTACTTCCCGAGAATATTTGTGTGATCTCATAAAATACACTCAAGAACTTGCATATTTTCTCAGCTATATACCAATCATCTAAACTAGGACACAAAGATGCAAAGTTCGGGTCAACAAGAGCCATATGACAAAATGCTTGGCGATAATAAATTGCACTATCGAGCAACATCTTGTCTTAGACCTTTTTTGGCAACAATTCCTATGTTTTTCATACACTCCCTAAACTTCAATTTCCTTGCATCGGATGCTTTCAAATATTTAATACTATCTCTAATCTCATCAATGCCTTCAGGGATGACTTTTAAAACATCTTGCACAACAAGATTTAAAATATGTGCACAACAACGAACATGCACATAATTACCCTTGGAAATAAGCAAATTTCGCACATTTAATTGAGAAATCAGCAAGTTGATAAAACGAGCATTGGAGCTTGCATTGTCCAAAGTCATTGTAAAAAACTTTTTCTCAATGCCCCAATCTAAGAAGAGCGAATATATTTTCTCACACAAATTAACACCGGTATGGGGAGGGGAATGATAGAAAAATTCAGTATTCTTTTTTGTAGATGCCAATCCTTATCAATAAAATGTGCAGTCAATGACAAATACCCATCAGTAACAATGGAAGTCCATAAATCAGATGTAAAACAGATTCAACCGGGGGCTGATTGTAACATAAACTTCATTCTTTCTTTTTCTCTAGCATAAGTCTTAAGTACATCAGCCTTGCACGTATTTCTTGAAATTGTTTGCACTTAATTATTCAAATAATAGTGTAGTGCTCTAAAACCCTCATATTCCACAAACTGAAATGGTTCCTCATGCATGATAATAGCAGCAACAAGTAATTCTCTATATCTCTCTTAGCTAAATTTAGGAGTTGCTAAATTTAAACATGAACTTTCACGGGTTATTAGCATCTGACCAATGTCTCTAGTATCTCTCCTAACACATTTTTCTATATGCTTATGAAGATTACCGGTACCAAAAGTACTAGGACAAGCATAGGTTGTACCACATTTTTTACACTTACATCGCTGTTTTTTGTTTGGTGGTATCAGTGGAAGCATCTCAAAATGGTCCCAAACATCAGATTTAAGTCGCATTCTACTCTGCGTGCTACTGGTTTCAACGCTTACATTCCCGTCTGGAGGTGCTTTCTTGGACTTCTACCTCCACCACATCATCTTCAATTTCTTGATTCAATTCCATGTTTTCGCTGCCACTTTCCATCTGCATCAATAAGACAGTAAATAGGATTAAATAATCGAATCCAGTGGAGAGTTCGAGTGAAACTTACCAAATACGAATCCAGTGGAGAAGGCGACTGGGCGAGTGAGAGTTCGAGTGGAGGGAGAGTTTTTGAGAGTGAAAAACTAAATCAGATATGAATCCATTTGAGAGACTCAAATCGGAGTGAAGAGGGAGTGAGAGGGGAGGAGATTCGAAAAGAGAGGGATGGTTTTTGATTTGGAATTGGAAGGCGAGAGTCTGAGAGATTTAGGGTTGAGAGGGATGAAGGCGGCCGCTCATATCTGTAAAAAGAAAGAAAATCAATAAGTATCTGTAGGGTTGTATGATGTATGTTAAGTATAAGCTTTAATATATAATATTTAATTTATATAATATATATATATATATACATACATACATACATATATATATATATATAGATACATATATATACATATATATAGATATATAGATACATACATATATATATATATATACATACACACACACACACATATATATATATATGCAGGTTAATTTCGGGTTACCCGAACCCGACCCGATTTTTCGGGTCAATTTTGGGTCAACCCGAAATCGACCCGAACCCGAAATACCCTGACCCGAATTCGTATTTTGCGGGTCGAATTCGTGTCGGGTTATCGGGTCGTGTCTGAAATTGCCAGCCCTATTACCCAGTATACTATTTGAGAATTTACTATTCCGTATTTTGTAATTTAGTTTTTCAAGTGGTCAATTAAACCCATTTGCTTGAAATTTTTGCTACTTTTGAATCGACAAACAAGTGAAGGATTAGAAAGAGATGAGATGTATGGACCTGTATCCATGCTCTATTGAGAACCAGCTAAGTTTGTTACATAATGACTTTTCGGATTTCTAGCTGAAAAGTTAAATATTTTGTTTAATGCAAATGAACATTTATAAACCATATAAATATGATAGAGTAATGCTCATCACTCAAGCCTGTTCACGAGTCATGTTCATAAACATTATAAGCAAGACTGTTCATGAGCTTTTGGTCCGAACTTCACCGCACTTATGATTGGCTCGTTAGTGAACCGAGATGTGTTGATGCTCCATTCATTAGAAAAAAAGACGAGTTTTAAACAATCTTGTTAAAAGAGTCTCCAAACTCTCAACTCATTTGTCATCCTATCTATGTGTGAACCCTGAAAATTATTTTTTAAAGGTTTTTTTTTGACTGATCTGTTGTACCGTTGTCTATCAGGGCGACTTGGGGTACTTGTACCTTGATCTGACTTCAAGGAAGGGCAAGTATCCTGGCTGTGCACATTATACCATAAAAGGGGGTCGCAGGATCTCGGAATCAGACTATCAACTTCCGGTATGTGAAAGTTGTTTAACATGTCTTTATTCAATATTTTGTTCACCTCAATTATGTATTAAATATATGCCTATATATGGAACACAGTAAACAATTGGTGCCCAAGTCCAAAGCTATCTACAACAGCATTTCCTAGCCAACACCTTGACATCAACACAGTGATGTAATTGCACAAGGCATTGGTGTGACTTAGGAGTGCTTAATTTATTTATCATGAAGGGAAATTCACATAGATGAAGAGCATGGTTTTTGGAAGATGAATGTAACAAAGAATTAATATAATTATTTGTATATATTATACGTTATTAGTTATTAATTCGCGAAAAATTAATTATAACTTATTAATTTTTCAGTTAAATCAAATATATTATTAGGAGCATTTTAGATAATTGTAGTAGAACAATAAAGGAATTGTGTCACTTGGTTAATTATGGTAGTAGACATAGATAAGGGACTTAAATTTCTTTTCAATAAGAAATTATTTGGCTTTCAAGTTATAGTTTATCCATATATACTATTATTAAATAGACGATGAATATTGAATTATTAATTATTGTATGAATTTGAGGATTTATATGGGACTGCACGACTTTACCTCTCTATAACTACTTTCTCAGCAAGTTAGCTTCTTTCTCTGTTATACAGTGCTATTCTCTGCTATTCCTTGTCTTTTACTTGCTAGTCTACTCATTCTATAACAGAAAAACAAAAACTTTTACATGTCTAAAGTCAAGAATCACTGTTCCTGACATCATCTATATCTACTTCCATAGTTAATTAAAGAAAATCCTTTTACTATTCTACTGCAATAAGCTAGAATGTTTCTTATAATATGCCTACTTATATAACTAACATACCTAATTAATTGCAATTGTTTTATTCACAAATAATATTGTATGATATAAACAGATTAATTTTATAAAACTCCTCGCTCCACATCACCTTTTCTCATTTTAGTTGCTTGCATGTATTTTAACCTTCTATTAATCATATTTGATGTTAGTACTCTATTATTTTATATGATGGTGTTCATTTCCCATGAAGTATTCAGTGTTTTATGCATGTTAACATATATATATATAGAGGTTAGGGCCAATGTTCACTTTTGTAGGTAAAGTATATTGTTCAATATCGTACAGGTAAAGTATATGGTTATTCTTTTATCTAATTATTAACCTTGTTCAGTATTATTGTGTAGGTTGTAGCCCTTGTATGCAATTTTTCAGAATCACGTAATTCATCAACAGTAAGGCTAAGCCACTCAGAAGTAGAAACCCTATTTCATGAATTTGGACATGCCCTACATTCGTTGCTTTCAAGAACAGTAAGATGCTGAAACTTTAAAATTATTTCATTTATGTTGACTTTCATCTGATACCGTGCTAATTTCCTGCTGCAGGATTACCAACATTTTTCAGGCACAAGAGTAGCATTTGATCTTGCTGAAACACCTTCAAATTTATTTGAGTAAGTAGCATGCTACGAGATGAATGCAAACTTTTTTTGGTACATGGAAACAATGACATTTTGTATGTGTTAAAACATTAGAGTGATATGTTTTTAATGATTTTTTGTTGAAAATCGGCTATATCTAACTATCCATTTATACTATATGCATGCAGTTGTGTCTCCCTTTATATACTACAATTTTTTCAATGTAAAAGCATATTTTGCTTTTTATATGCAGGTACTATGCTTGGGATTACCGGGTGTTGAGGACATTTTCAAAACACTATTCAACTGGTGAACCTATACCTGAGAAATTGGTGGAGGCGCTGCATCGAGCCAGAAAAATGTTTGCTGCAACTGAGTTGCAACGCCAGGTTCTTTCTGGAAGAATGAAGACTACAATTATTATTTATTATAATTTTTTGTTTTTCACATCTTAAGAACAACCTATTCTGACTTTTTTTTTTAAAATTTATCACTAGATTTTTTATGCAATGGTTGACCAAAAATTTTTCGGGGAAGAATTGTCTGTTCCAAAGGATACAGTTGCTATTTTTAGGGATTTAAAGATGCAACATACAAGCTGGAAGCATATGGAGGGCACACATTGGCACACGCGATTTACCCACCTACTAAATTATGGGGCAGGTAACTTTATTTTCTTATTTAACAGTCAGTTGTAAGTTTGATGTATAATTATCCTATCAGAGGTTCAACATAATATATTTGACATGATATCTAAGCTCTGAGACTAGAAGGTAGAAAATGTTGGATCATTTCGAATTTTGCTTAATAATCATGCTGCAACTTGGAGAGTTATTTCTAAATCTTGAATTAGCATCTTAGTAAGCTTATATAAATATATGTGTGTGTGTGTGTGTTTTGTGTCATACATTCTTCGTCCATTTGCAACGCATCTGTGGTTATCTGCGAGTGAAAAGAGAGGAAATATAGTTAGGAAATACAATTCTATCCATTGTCGTGATTAGTAGTACTTAAATTAATAAAATGATAATTTAATAAATTATTAAATTATTTTAAACAGCATGATTATTATCTTAGTCACAACAACCTCCATCGTTAATAGGATTTGTTACTTATTATCTCCGACTATAATTGGATTACATGAATTGTCTGTGTGCGAAGCATGGACAATATTACTAGTGTAGATAAGAGCTTAAGAGAGAGATGGCGGATTATGTGTATTTTGTGTGTGCAACACAAGGCCTCCTTTTAAAAAAACTATATATATATATATATATATATATATATATATATATATATATATCATTTGATGAGAAATAAAAAGGAATATTGAAAATTCGAGTGGCTGAAGCTGAACCAGCTACTTTCGAGGCAATTGCTCAAATACCAAACCACTAAAATACAAACCAAGAGAAACTATACCTAAATGACATCACCCACCCCCTATATGTCATCACCCACCTAGGGCCCACCCTCGCCCCCACTCAATCCACCTCGGGTCCGCTAGGGCTTTGCCAAGGCTCCGCACAGGCCCTAGACAGGCTCTACACAGCCTTAACTCTTAAGAGCTAAAACTTGGCCCCGCCCCGACCCTACTAGGCCCCACTTAGACCCCATCTAGGCCCATCTCGGGGTCGATCCCCGGTCCTAAAACTATTCCCATACTTAATCTCATTGGCTTGTATTTAGTTTGTATTGGAGTAGGACCCTAATATAGGGTGCTCCTCCATTACAAACCTCTCTTAGAATAAAAACTAAAAACCAAAATAAAAAACTTATAAATCACATCGAAATATATCAAATACGGTATGGAAATTAATTGTTGGGAGATGAAGAAAAACACAGTGAAGTCAGATTTCAAAAAAAGTGAACTGATTAACGGGAAAAATCAAATTAAAAACGGAGGGATTTTGTGGAATCATGTGTGGGAGGGTACAAGTTTATTGTGTGGTGAATTCTAGGGGGCCATTAGATTAGATTGATCTAATGGCTTAAATTAGTTTGTAGTTTGTATTTTACTTTTGGTTATAGTTGTGTATCTTATGATATCTTATTTTATCTTGTTTTATAATGCCTGCCTGATTTTAATCTTTCTTCATGTTAATCAAACAATATAGTGTTGAGAAATCTAACTTTTTAAGCTGTCCTAGGAATAAATACAATGTTATTTCTTGTATTTGTTGAGAATTGGGCCCGTAAATTCCCTTGAGCCCATTTGAGTAACATTTAAAATAGGATTAATTGTCAAACTCACAACTGAAGTCGACAAAAGATATCAACTTCATCATTGAACTCCACGAGGTCTCACTTGGCTAACTAAACGGATTTGACGGTATCAAAATCATCACCGCCGTTAATATTTTTTAAAAAAGTAACGGATAGTTAAACGGAGATACACCAGGGTGGGTGATGTGGCATAGTAATAAAAAAAGACCGTAGATAATATAAAGAAAGGAAATAAAAACAAAGAAAATAGAAAGAAAGAAACAAAAAACTCACTTATAGTTACACTGGTTACAAATATGTCGATCCATTCGCACAGAGATTCATATCGAAGGAGAATAGTCATCAGCAGAGAAGAACCCTAATCCTCAAATCAAGCCTAATCAACACTCATCTTCATTTATTTCCAAATATTTTGTTGCATTTTTCTCATTTATTATCAATTGCATACATTAGCAAAGTTAAAGTTAAGATGCAAAAAAATAAAAAATACATACATTTATTTTCATGTCTTTCTTTGGTACAAATAACCCCAAAAAGATTACAACAATTAATGTTAAACTATAAAGATTCAGACTAACCACATATGTCCTGCCAGCGGTCATTCCTCATGCCATCTGTCATTCAACCCATGCTTCCGCTAGTCTTTTTAACGGCGGTAATGATTTTGATACCATCAAATCAGTTTAGTGAGCCAAGTGTTATCCCGTAGAGATCAGTGATGAAGTTGATATTTTTTGTCGATTTCAGTGATAAGTTTGATAATTAACCCATTTAAAATATTTCTATGATTTCAACTAATCAAAAAAAAAAACTCAAAATTAAAATTCAAGTTATGTTTTGTTTGAATGAATTTTTTGTATTTATGTGGGTTACTAATAACAAATAGAATAAATTAAAAATCATAATTTGTGCATGTGTCCCATCAACTAAATTCACAACTATGAAATAAGTTATTCAAAAAGTGCTTACCACTTATTTTTTAAAGTTTTAAGTACCTTTTTTACTTATTACAAAAACCTACAAGTTTTTACTTTAAAGTTCAAATTAAAACTGAGTTGCTTAAAGGAAATCAGAAGAACCTCCTGGACATCCTTAGAATCACGATTTTGGCCCCTTGACGACCATGGACCAAATAACTCCTTTTCGCTAATTATATTTAGGATAGCTAATTTTACATGGGATAGGATAATTGTATTAAGAACTATTATCGAATCAGATTAGCTTCAATGTGCTAGTATTGGCCCTAACAATTTAAATAAAGCAACATTCCACCTTTAGTTCAAATATATGACTGTTTATATCCCTGATTTATTTGTTATTTGACGGGGATCTGTTAAAGTTAGTTGATAACATATTAAAATTTGAAATATCTGACCCTAACTGAATATTTGAATGTATACTATCTTAAAATGTTTAGGTTATTATACCTACTTATATGCCAAGTGCTTTGCTGCAACCATATGGCAAAAAATATGCAAGGATGATCCGCTATCACGTGCCACCGGGTCTGCAATTAGAATGAGATTATTGCAGCATGGTGGAGCCAAAGACCCAGCAGATCTGTTGAATGACCTTGCAGGTGATGGAATTTTGTCAAAGTTTGGTGGGGATGTTGTTCCTGATGTAAGTAGTCTATATGGTGAACTGGGATTGCGGAAGAGGTAACATTAAGGCAAGAGCCATCTGTAACAACTTTTATAGCAACATTAATCTGTTATATGTAGTCTGTTATTGTATCAACAGATAGGATGTAGGTAGATATTAACGATTTTGAATAATTATTCTTTTTACAACTGAAAGCATAATTCTAACTGGATAAAAGAAAATGTATTTCCATGTAGTTTTAGAGAATATATTTCATTGTAGATGTTACAAAATTTCAATTCTTCCTGTAAAAAAGCCATTTGCCAAAAAAATCCTATGGAAAATTAAACAAACCTGCTCCATTCTTTTATTCCATGAAGTTTATACTTTGTTATCGAGTACCTACATGTGCTATTATCTTTAAAAAAACAGTTGATGCTTAACGATTATTTATCACCCCTTTAATTTTTCTTTCATCAATCAGAAGTTGTTCAGGTAAAAGGAAGTATGTATTCGAGCTTCGTGGATGTTAAAAATCATTACAAGTCAAAAAAGGCAGTGCCTCATTTATGAAAAGTTAATTTATCTACAAGTTTTACCTCACATAATTTAGTTTTTTGTAAGTTCGAAACATTAACAATTTTGGATGAATTAATCGGCCTTGGGTACCTTAGTAAAAGCCTGTGATGCTAGACGATGGTCCCGGTACAGATCGAAGCGGGTTCTTCCAGGCGGGGCAACTTTGAATAGGAATATAAAAAGTGAAGAAAAGAATTACGAAGAATTTACCAAGAGAACTATATAAAAAGTGAAAAAAAAGAATTACTAAGAGCAAGAAATATATCCAACAAGAAGAATTACAAAGAGCAAGAACTATATCCAACAAGATAGCGGTGTAATCTTTCAAACAAATCATGAGGACAGTATTTCCGAAAATCAGATTAGCAGGGAGCCATAGCTCAACATTAGTATCATTCTTTTATACAAAAGATACAATGTAGATCAGAGGTGAAAATTCCTCAGTGTCTCACAGATTTTCCTACACATGGTCAATTAAATTTAAAGGAATTGATTTGCCTGTACACCATTACCTTAGTAACAATGCACAGTAAAAGCTCTGCCCTGTACACTGTTACCGTAGTAACAATTAACCATAAAATTGAAACTTGATACCCTTATGTTAAGTCAATCACATTGTCATAAAGGGATTGGTCAGGTGTTACAACAGCTCGCTTCCCGATTTCTCCAAGAAAGCAACATTCTTTATCAACTGTATTGATAGCTGCAACATCTTGAGCAAAGTTGCAACTGGAACCAGCAGAAACCTGCACAGAATTTATAACATTTTAGTACAAACAACTTCATCCATTCCAACAATAATATTCTCTTTCATTTACCTAAATAAATATGCAGTGCACTATATGAAATTAATAAGAATTTCTTTTGCAAAGTTATTAACGGGATTTTATAGTGAAATTAAAATGCAATCATATATGAAGCACATGTTACTCACATCATATAAGATGTCTCCCAGCTTTAGTTTAATTGCCCCATTCTTGTAAACTAACATTTTCCCCATGTATCCTGCTGGTAAGTTTTCCAAATGTTCATTTTTCTTCCTTGATAGCATGGACCTGCCAATGATTTCCACCCCCTTTAAAGCAGGTGAAACACCATGTGAAATACCTGTACCCCCTTGGCCAACTTTCTCTTTTCCCTTTGCTTTAGCTAAAGCATCTGCTCCTCGCAATGGTGTTAAGCTTCTAGCAGTTTCTTGCTCCCTTCCAGTGCACAAAGCACTTTCACTCTCAGATATCTTTGAGTTGTCAACTGTAGCATCTGCACCAGCCCGACTCCTGAATAGTGGCAGATTAGGAGGAAGCTGGAAAAAAAGCATCTGGGTATCCTTGTTTTCAGTCTGTCAGACATACACAGAAAAGAATTCACAGTCTACCAAAATGAGTGCACAAGATACAAACATATAACCCGCATATGGTATGTATTCGATCCTACAACATGTTTCTTTTGGGGACATGCTTGGGGGGAGGGGGGTGGGGTGGGGGTGGGGTATTACTGACCAGCAACCCAAGCTCCGCAGCAGAATTTGTGAGCTCTTCATCATACTCCTTGGCAGGTCCACCTTCCCCAAATTCAGCTTGATCAAGAATTTCTTGCAAAAGGAAAAACATTTTTTAACGCACACAGATTTGCTATAGAAACTCAATGTTGCTACTTGGTCGGGAATCATTGCTACAGATGACTTTGTACACAACAGATATTATCTGACTGGAAAGAAACTTTCAATTATCTCTTTTTCCCTTCAAGGTAATAGGTTTGCAAAACCAATGTCATGAGATGTACTACAACTATGACACCATGGACCTCCATTCAAACATTATGCAAGGATTCAAAACTATTGATGCAAGAGTCACAACTTTGGGTCTCCAGCAAGGTTACCAGAAAATTGATAATATGTTTCGGATAATGATTAATTATAGATGTATCTAGGATACCAAAAAAAGACAGGTTCTTCAAAGCACTACTAGCATACCTGGATCTCCAGAATAAGGCCTCCTTAAGGGAAGAGTGACAGGATAAAATGAGTGGTTGTAATCCTGCCAGATATAAAAATAAAAAATCCTCAGCTAGTGAGTTTGGAGGAAAATGAAAAATGTTACAAAGAGTTGTTACCCAGGGCTCTATGTAATCCTTTTCAAGTTTCTGATGTGATGTATCAAAGCAGACTAATGGACCTCCTCCAGTTTCATCTGTGGCAGAATTTAAAAGGGAAGAAACAGTGTTTTGCTTGTAGCTTTGGGCGGAATCATGTAATACTAGATCCTCAGTTTTACTAAAAATTCCTTCCTTGGGCCTTCCCCATTTAGTTAAAGAAGTTGAAGTTTCAGATCTCCCACCAAAAGCAACATGCACTGATGCTGCAAGGTGAATCCAACTATGAGGCACAACCAGATATATGATAGGAACTACATTTAATATGAAAACAATTTGATAGGAATTCATCTGAGTCACACCTTACATTTTTACAAGTGTTACAAATTTTCATATCAACAGATTAGTAGCACAATAGCCACACACGAAAGTATACCATTATTGGTTTCCTAACCAATCTTTTACTAGAAATCTAATTTTATAATGGCTGTAAGCAAGGGAAGTAAATTCAATGCTTTAAAACTTGTTCTGCAGTCAAAGATAATAAAATTCATCACGGACCAATTTGGTTAATATCAAAACTCAAAAGTAACTAGAAACTCTACACAAAAATATACGTCAATTATATGCGCGACTATGACACAAGAACTGAACTGAACTCCATCATGAACATATGCAGCTAGGATGCACAATAAGCTCACACGACATTATGATTAGTCATTTAAAAATGATAGTTTGATAGTTAATTACATTTTTTGTCGACTTTAGGTTCTCGTTTTCCACGTCGCTCCTGCAGAAACAAGAAAATTAAATGATTAAATTAGTAAAAATGATGACAACAAATCCAGCCACAATGGTGCTCCAAATTCTGGAATTAACATGTTCAAGGAGATTATTATGTTTCTGAAACCGATTATGGTCCAGGCTAAACAAGCAACACACTATAAAAGTGAGCTCACTTGGTGAACACACAATTTTTATGTACTTGGTCAACTCTTGTTAGTTGTTATCAGAAATATATAAAACTAAATATAATCAATTCACAGAACCACATGATGACCCCTAGCCCAGTTGGTCCAGCTAGTCCAACAAAAACTCACATAAACACCAAGTCACAGGTTCAAAACACCCCAACAACAAAATTCTCCCTATTTTATCTATAATAGAATTTTAAAAAGTGAAAGGATAAAAGTTTACATTGGCTCTACGAAAGAGTGCTTGTGCAGCTTCCTCATCCCTTGCATCAATCTCTTCCTCCCTGCAAATACAATTTACATCATACTCCTAATAATAACTAATATTAACTTAAATATAAAATCATCGAAATACATTAGTCTTAAATTCGGAAATAAAAATAGATATGGTCAGAGTTCGAGTCTCGCTTTAACCGCTCGAGAGTTTGAGTCTCAGTTAAATAAATACCAAAAAATATGTATACATACAAGCTTATATTATATAGACAGATGGAAGGAAAAGAGAAGACGGACGTTTTAGGGGCAACGGGGAGCTTACGACGAGGAGGAGGTCCTTTAGGAGCAAATTTGACCTGTAAAACACAACAATTTCATTAAATTCTGGTGATTTAAGCATCAAAATTAGAAGAAAAATCAAGTAATAAAATGATGACTGATTAGTGCAGTAGTAGTAGTTATGAATCACAGACCTTTCTTGCTTTAGGTTTTGAAGGACTACCGTCGAGATCCATGGCTGTTTTCCGGTAATTGATCTCCGATCTGTGAGAAAGCTAGGGTTAGGTTAGAAACGGGAAGGAAAAAAAAAAAAGAACCGTGGGGAGTCGAACCTGGACTGGTGCTGCGATAAAACGATATCTATCCAGTTGACCACAAGTGAATTTATAAAATTTGATGTAATATATAGTTTTAATAGTTTTTCCTGGAGATGAGTCCCATAGAGAGTAAATAACTAAATATTAGTCCCTTTTTCAGATTTGTTGTTTATAGGTTTGGTACTTTGGTTCGATTTCGATTATTATGATTATTGAGTTTGTTTATCTTGCGAACTTTATTAATTGTTGATATAATAATTTATATAAAGGAAAATAGATTTTTTTACCACTCAATTTATTGTGTTTTTAGAAACTTACCACCCAACTAATTCTTTTTTCCTTTTATTCACTAATGTTAGGTTTGGTTTTGTTTTTAACCACCAATTTAGATTCGGATTTGATTACTAGCATTATGATAAATTTTATTATCACTAAATTTATTGTGTCTTTAGAAACTAACCACTCAACTATAATTTTTTTTTTACTCACTAATGTTAGGTTCAGCTTTTTTTTGTCACTGAAGTTAGGTTCGGATTTGATTATTAGCATTACATTTTCTATGCAGCATTATTAAGATATAGTAGTAGTCTGTAATGTTTTGATGATTTGATATATGTTTGTATCTTTATATATAGTACTTTTTAGGTCTTCAAGGTTGTTTACCTTGGTTGATAAGAATTTTACACGTATTTTATGACTTTTAAAAGATGTAGTTTAGTAAATAATTTTTTTTTCTTCCGAATGAAAATTCAGCGTTTAAATTTTTACACAGAAAAAAAATACCAAAATAAATTATGAAACTATGTTTAATAAGAGTCTTAAATAACTGTTAAGCAGTCGAAAAGACTGTAAACTAATGAGAGGGACGGAGGGAGTAATAATAACACAAAATGATGCATTATAGAGGACAATCATCGAAAATTAAGTTTATTTCTCTATTTATTTATTTTGAAAATTGTAATAAGATAAAGTTATTAAAATTTTTGAAGATAAATTTAAGAGAGATCTTAGACTGAGCTAGTCCATTGAAACTTTAATAGCGAAAGATGATGCATCATATCACTCAAATACACTTTATCTTATGAGAGAGGGAGAATTGTTAGGAGTCATTGATTTTATATTCATGATTTATTGAATTTTCAGAATTCTAATTACGATTTTTTCTGATTTTAATTTTTCGTCGGCTTATTTTATATTATTATTATTGCTATATATAAAGATATAAATATATGACACATTATCAAAATATTACATACTAGCACTATGTATAAATGATACTACAAAAAATTATCATAATGCTAGTAATCAAATCCGAACCTAAGTTGGTGGCTAAAAACAAAACAAAACCTAACATTAGCGAGTAAATGGAAAAAAAATTTAGTTGGATGGTAAGTTTCTAAAAACACAATAAGTTCAGTGGCAAAAAAATCTATTTTCCCTTTATATAATTTTATATTTGGTAACAATAGATTTTAGTAAAAATGGAAGACCGTAATTTGTGTACGAAAGTATATATTAAACTAGTTTTTATATAATTATATTTTTTTTGAATAAAAATAAATATAATAACATGACTTCCACACACTTAATTTAATTATAATGCATTCAATTGTCAATCACATGAAATTTGAAAATAATTTAACTATTAGAGGTCGATAGAGTCTTGAAATATATTTTGTTATGTAATTATAATGATAACTTGTTTACTTGATTATTACTAATACAATACAATGTAAATTATTAGGAATCAGCTATAGCACTATTTCTTTTGACATAATTTTTAAATTTAAATTTAAAAATAAAATTTTTTTGAAGAGGCCATGAGATACTCTGAATATACTTTGCCTCATTACCTGCATATCTCTCACAGTACAACCCTCGTCAATATTTCTTCCCTGCTTTTGTTACCACAATTTTCGCTCAGTGCAATATCTGGTCCTTTTCTTGACCAGATACGGAGATATTTGAGTACTGGGGAGACGAATACAATTTTCTTCGAGTCATTGCTATAGTTGCATGTTTAATATTTAATGCATGGTTAAAACATACTCCCTCCGTCCCATCAGGTGCTTTACTTTACTTTTTGGCACGCATTTTAAGGCTCCTATAAAGTATACTTACATTTTATATATAACTTTTAAAAAATTATTGAAAAAAAGTTTGATGTCTAAACTTTTATTCAGAAAAAAAATAATTTAAAAAAATATTATTCACCTATCCTTTATAAGAACCTCAAAATGCGTGTAAACAGTGAACGTAAACTACCTGGTGGGACGATGAGAGTACTACCTAACATAGTGGTTGATCAAATATTTGTTTTTACATATACAAAGAAAGAACAAATGCACATACTGTTAGGTTAAAGGAGTCGAGCCGAGCCGAACTCTAGAGTGCTCGTGTATTGTTTGTTAAAAAATTAACGAACTCGAGCTCGATCTTGGATCGAGCCAAAAATATTATTTGAGGATCGACTCATTAAGGAATAACTCTGTTCACGAACGGCTCGTGAACCGCTCACGAACATGTCTCACGAGCTTTTGCTCACGAACTGCTCATTAACTTACGCTCACGAACATGTCTCTCGAATTTTTGCTCACAACTGCTTATTAATTTTGTTCACGGGCTTGTTTAATAAACTTTGCTAACAAGCTAGCTTATACTTATAAATTTATTTATGAGCTTGCTTGTTATTTAACTTAATTAAAAAAAATAAATTAAAATTCTAACAATATTTTAATTTATACTCTAAGGAATCATAAATTCATAATAAACTATGTTTACGAGCTAGTTCACGAACTACGCTCACGAGCCAAGTTCACGAACTATGTTCACGAACTCATAATTCGAACTTGTTCGCGAACTCTACTGTACTTAAGTTCAGCTCATTTATAAAACGAACCTTTAAATTATGCTCAAGAACGATTCGTTCATAAATCGAACCGAACACCGAGTGGACGAGTGGTTCTCATTTACAGCCCTACATACTATCATCTCATAACGCATTAAAGTGACAAACACCTCTTTATTAAAACATAAACGGGCATGGACTTGATTTGCTCAAGTACTTCCAACTTACAATCTAGTACCACAGTCACATAATCATAAACTAAAGTTACATGTTGTGTCAAACACAAGACACTTAGAAACATCACACCGTTTCATTATTTCGAACTCTCGTCTCCTTGCTAAAAAGAATGATCATTTTTCCCCTGCTTGATGCAGAGACACAGTACAATTCTTTTCTCGGGACGTGATTTAACATACTAACTATACATAATTGCTAGGCTGCTGGATTTTATCCAGCACGGATGGGGGTCAAAGAAAATTGACCACGGAACGATAGGTGGCACCAGGTTTCCAGCCTACTGGAATCACATTCTTTGCGACTATTGTCTGTTCTGTATACTGAGAGGTTAATTGGATTGACAATGGAGGTTTTAATTCTCCGCCAGCATCGAGCTTCCAAACTGCGCCCCAGGATTGTTGCATTCCCCTCCATTCAGTTGTGATTACCTGGCCATTAGTACTCGAGGTTTTTGATGAGGAGGTGGTTTCCATTAGGCCAACCGCGCCAATATCACCATCTCCTTCCTCAAACTCAACCACGAATGCAATGTAATTAGAGTTTGATCCCTGGTCAACGTGGAATGCTATGTTTGTCCCAGCATAATCACACGCAACACTGCAATTAAAGTCACAGGTCAGGTCTAAGATATTGTAGATAAGCTGAGTATAGTGTGTGATTGCTGGATGCAAGAAAATAGTTAATTACCGAGCAAATCTGATTTCTAAAATTCCAGCATCTCGGAGATGTTTCTCCTGACCAGGAATGGCCATGGCACCAAATGATGTTCCACTTAAATCGAAATGAGCTTTCTCGGTTGTGCATCCAGGGCAAAAGTCAGTAATCACAACTCTTGCTGGCTTGCCTGAGCAAGAAGGGTGTTTGGTACATTTCACCTACAACATTCAACAGTTTTCTCAACCACTATAACAGACTCAAGCACTGAACTATAAATATTGAATATTTTGCCATCATTCAGGTGAATACTACTCCCTCAGTCAAAACAATTTCTTTACACGCTATATATCCAATTTTTTACATTTCAATTTTTACCAACTATATATACAAAAATCAACTATCCCACTACTTTTACATATTTTTTTAACTTCCGTGCCCACACAAATGTAAACATTTGGATTGTACAAAATGATAATATTTATATAAGGCAAGTCAACGTTGTTAAGATAAAGCAAATTAGCTGATGTAAGTAAATTATATTTTTCATGCATTATTTGTAATGTTTTGTTATGTGTAGCCAAGTACCTGATAGCAAGCTCCACATTCCTTGCCAGAATTGTACAGGGAAGGGCCAATTCCAGTAATCATTGAAGAAAAAGGTGGTTGAGACACTAAATCCCCATATCCACATGATCCTCCTGCATGTACATAATAGTGTTAGATTATCCATGCACATATAACAGAGGTCGAGGGTTCAAGGCTCAGTCAAGTTGACAGCGGTACTCAAAAAGTAGTCAATGTAGCTAAAACAGAATGAAAATTACCATCGCTTCCGGCGCCTTGAGGGCTGCCGTACCATGTTGCACCAGCAGTGGACCAGTGAGTGGCTACAGTGGACAAGTTAAAATGTCTTGCTCTGATCCCATAGCACAAGTTAAAATTAAGACTACAGAAAACCAGCAAGCACAATGTGTAAACAATGAAGAAATGTGGTAAATTCGAAACTGAAAAGAGCACAGGGGAAACATTAGTAGCCATAGTTATATCTGCTAGCCAAGTAGCTCCTCTGCTCTAAGTTAGTTGTGACATTGCAGTGTTGAATTCACTGTAATATATAGACGAAAAGCATGTGCCCTGTTGCTATCACATACAAATTCAATAATATTGAGTAAATTAAAAATACAAAGAAAATGGTTGAACGAAAAGTTACCCCATGTTCGTTGTTTTTCATAGGCTTGTTTTGTGGCGTCAGTCCGTCACAAAATTTTGGCGTTATCGCTGGCTTTACTGAGCAGTCGTGTATGAAGAACATGCATGTCACCATTGAATCTGCCACAACTTGGGGGCAATTCTGTTCAGCTTGAGAACTTGGTTTCAAATTACTACAAGGATTCTAGTATCCGAAGTTCATCCATAAGGTTGTGATTAAAATTACCATCATAAGTACACGTACGTATCTAATCTCTTCAGATTATGTGATCGATCATTAGTGTGCAAGTACAGCTAAAATAATCATGGTACTGTCAAGTTGCGAATTGATTAGCTAGTGAGAAGAGATCATAATTAACAAAAAATTAATCAGAGTGCTAAAGACTATTTACAGTTATCCAAATCACTAAACAGATATATCATGGATTATTCTCAAAAAGGATATATCATGGATTTTGACAAATTATAAATTTTGCCTTATGATGCGTTTTGAAGGGCCGTGAGCCCGTGATCAATATATTTGAGAGTATGTCAATATATTTAACAGCAAAAATGTTTTGATGATGTTGATGTAAATGCAGGATTAGGTCGAAAAAGATGACACGTGAAGTTGGGAAGAAAGTTTGAATTAACTAGCATTTTTCTATATTCAATATTTGGTATTGAAATTTAGCATGCGAGATTTGGGTACTTAATCAATACTTTAATCCCCAATGTCTTGGTATTATGGTTTAATTTCCTCGTGCAGAGTCATAAAGCCACTAAACAAGTACTAAAACCAGAGAAAGATGAGAAATTGTCGGCAGAGGTGGGCATATAAAATCCTTCAATGAAACGTTCAAACTCAACAAGTCAACTTTTGGACAAAAATTCTGCGATTCTGCCGTTGATGGAGGTTATAAGTCGTTATTGTGCGCATTTCCCTCCATTGGTAGTTAATACTACTCTATGTATGGGTTTATCAAAACGACATTCATGCATGGTATTGTGATAATATAAATTTATAATTTCTGTTATTTTACTTGTATGACTTTTGGTTTAAAGGGCAATAAAACGAATTATTGTTGAGTTTCTTGGATTTTTATGCCGAAACCATTATCTTAAATAATATTAACAATCTCGTTGATATTGAGATCTCACCCACCGAATCTTTTCCTCTCTCGTTTCTCTGTCAACAAATATTCATGGCCTTCATTTTTGTCAGCAAATATTTTTAAAAATATTTAATATTAATATATCTGTGATCGTATTTAGATTTGGACACTGATGGTGAAGTTTTCTCAGCGAAAAATATTTGTTTTAGCAAATTATTGTACTTACAGAAGTTCTATTTTTATTTTTAGATGTACACAATTGTACAGCCCATTTTTACAACCAACAAATCATGATCGTTGGTTGGGTGAGATCTACGGTGCTGGTTGCGTACATCAGTGACTTAAAGTCACTGATCAGTGACTTTATATCACTGATGTCCCCTCCATAATTCATTTTCCTATCATACCCTTACCGCATTAATAACAACAGTGAGTTCAAGTCCCTGATGGTGTATATATTAATAACAACAGTGAGTTCAAGTCCCTGATGGTGTATACATTAATAACAACAGTGAGTTCAAGTCCCTGATGTATACAGTGTTATTTACATTTTTACTAAATGATCCATACTTACGGATGTTGAGGTCTAAATGTATCAGTGATATTATATGAATTTCAGAAGAAAAAAATAACTCTATTTGTATTGAGATTTTAGCAGTCAAGTAGTGGTTTGTTTGACTTGTACAATTATCGTGTACTTTATCATGTATTACTGCTTACATTTTTTTAAAAAATATTTTTGGATGATCCAACCGTACGGATGTCAAGATTTATATATTTTGATGATATTAAAAAAAATTCAGAAAAATATAATTTTATCTGGATTGAGATTTCAGTAGTCAACTAGTGTTTTGAGTTGTATTAGTATCTAGTGTTTTATCATGTATAACTGCTTACATTTTTTTAAAAATATTTCTGGATGATTCAACCGTACGGATGTGGAGATTTATATATTTTGATGATATAAAATAAATTTCATAAAAAAATAATTTTACTTCGATGGAGAGTTTAGCAGTCAACTAGTGGTTTGACTTGTACTAGCATATAGTGTTTTATCATGTATTACAGCTTACATTTTTTAAGAAATATTTCTGGATGATCCACCGTACGGATGTGAAGATTTATATATTTTGATGTTATTATAAAAGTTTCAGAAAAAAATAATTATATTTGGATGGATAGTTTAGCAGTCAACTAGTGGTTTACCTTATCTAGTGTTTTATCATGTATTACTGCTAACATTTTTTTTAAAAATATTTTTGGATGATACAACCGTACGGATGTCAAGATTTATATATTTTGGTGATATTAAAAAAGTTTCAGAAAAAAATAATTTTATTTGGATGGAGAGTTTGGCAGTCAACTAGTGGTTTGACTTGTACTTACATCTAGTGTTTTATCATGTATTACAGCTTACATTTTTTAAAAACTATTTCTGGATGATCCAACCGTACGGATGTGAAGATTTATATATTTTGATGATATTAAAAAGGTTTCAGGAAAAAAATAATTTTATTTGGATGGAGAGCTTAGCAGTCAACTAGTGGTTTGACTTGTATAAGCATTTAGTGTTTTATCATGTATTACTGCTTACATTTTTTTAAAAATATTTTTGGATGATCCAACCGTACGGATGTCAACATTTATATATTTTGATGATATTAAAAAAAATTTAGAAAAATATAATTTTATTTGGAGTGAGATTTCAGTAGTCAACTAGTGTTTTGAGTTGTACTATTATCTCGATTTTTATCATGTATAATTATATTTTTCATTTTTAAATAATTATTTAAAAATAATTGTTCATTTTTACAAAATTGCTAATTTTTGAATTTTTTAAAAATAATTATATAAAGAATTACGAAAATTTTTGAACCTTATAGTTCTAAGAAGATCTTTTTATTCTCTACAACTTTCGTTCTTTAAGTTTTTCCGAAAAATATCGTTTAGATGGTCAAAAAATTTAAATAAAAGTCTGATTTTAATTAAATATAATTAAATTTCCCAAAATGCCCCTGCAAAAATTAACGGTAACGGCAAAATTTAACGGAAAGGGCGCAAAGTGTCTACGGGCTAAAAGTCTGGGGATGCAAAGTGTATTTTCAAAAATTATTAGATGTAATGTGTAATAAGCCGAAACCAAAGGGGTGCCAATTGCAATTAACTCAAATCGTTTATTATAACGTACCTGGAATCACATACATATTGCGGCTTCGCTTAGAAAATGTTTTGAGAGTGTAAAATGTAAATGCTGTTAAAAAGATAGTTGTGCTATTTAGAAAATGTGTCAGTAAAGAAAAGGGTTGTTAGAGCAACTCCAGCAGCTTCCCTATTTCATATCTTAAGTCCAATTATAAGGAATGTGACATAAATTAGTGCTCCAGCAGTGTCTTAGAGGTGCCTTAAATCACTAGGATCCTCCTTCCATGCCTTATTAATAAGGCACCACTAGCCATGCCTTATTTGATTTCTTTAATAAAAAAATCATTTCTCTCTCTTATTGTCATTTATTTTCTCTCTCTTCCTTCCATCTTTTATCAATCTCTTTCCAAATTTATTATTATTATAATAATAAGGAATGAATTATAGGGATCATTGTTGGAGTTGAAATACAAAATCTTGTCCTAAATCACTAGGATTCAATATTTTATAATATTTATAAGGAAGACACTAAGACACTGCTGGAGATGCTCTTAACTTGTTATAAAAATTATATTAATTATTTATTAATTTTTGTAATATTTGTATATTTATTTATAATATTATATTGGACTCGCTCTAATAAATAAAAAGAAAAATATTATTTGGACAAAGCTTATTAAGTGGTGCGTCTACTTTCTGGGCTCCAACAAGATTCTTAAGTCTCACCAACTATCTAAAATTGTAATCACTTCACCTCCAGCTCCGAGTGCTGTTATTACCAGAACGGTCTCTTTGGAATAAATTTATTGCATGCATGTATTAACCCTATTTTCGAGCAGGATATATCAAATTCAATTTGGTTGATTAAGCACACTTGTTTTGATGTTTTATTACAACATCAGTCCAATCATTGATAAAGAAGTGTAGTTTGTATATAGATAGACTAGTCAGACTTGGACACCACTTATATCTCCCACTCTCTTGTAATAAGAGCAATAAGAAGTTGCCCGCATATCTACTTTCTGATCCTGAGAATTGTGTGGTAGCTAGAATAATAAAGATCTACTGGTAGATACCATGGCAGTGGGCATGGCCATGAAAGCTGATCAAGTTGGGCAGTACAACTACAGCAAAAAGATCACACTCTTTGTTGTATTGTCATGTATGGTTGCTTCCATGGGTGGTATCCTCTTTGGCTATGACATTGGAATTTCAGGTTCATGCTTATTTTCTCTATAGGCTTTAAATTTTAAAGATTGGAACACATTCTTGAAATCTATTTCCATTTACCTAAGAAAGTATTGCAATTTGATTTACGGAAACAGTGTTAAAATACATTATGATATATCCTGGTAAGCCTTCTCCTAACACCTTGAGATTTTGGGAGAATTGGTCACTTAACAAACAGAACAAGTAATTAAGCTCAAATGTTATTTGCATGTTTGGAAAAAGGTTAGTCAAAGTGTCATGCACTGAAACAGAGACTCTAAATAATTTTATGTATGATAAGGAGTTGATTTTGAAATGATTGTGATGCGAATTTGGTGAAGGTGGAGTAACATCAATGGATTCATTTCTGAAGAAGTTCTTCCCAGAGGTGTACAGGAGAATGAAAGAAGACAAGGAAGTTAGCAATTATTGCAAGTTTGAGAGTGAGCTTTTGACCTCTTTCACATCATCTCTCTACATAGCTGGCCTTGTGGCATCCTTTGTGGCTTCAATCATAAATGATTCATTTGGTCGTAAGCCAACCATTATAATTGCTGGAATTGCGTTTTTAGCTGGTTCAGGCTTTGGCGGTTGGGGTTATAATGTCTACATACTCATTCTTGGCCGTGTTTTGCTTGGAATTGGAGTTGGTTTTGCTAATCAGGTAACACTACTCATTTCTGATCTTACTTTCTTTGTTTGATGAATAATAGTCTTACTCTTTAATTACACTGTTGTTGATTCTAATAATATGTGATAAATTTGAATGCATTATAACTTATATTTGCAAAATTGGTACTGCCAAGCAATTTTTTCTTCTTTTTGCATAAAAAATTTGTCCTCTTCATTCATGAATGTTTCCAATATTTTCTGCAGTCTGTCCCATTATATCTCTCAGAAATGGCACCTCCAAATTTAAGAGGCGCAATAAATATTGGATTTCAGTTCTGTGTGGGCATCGGAGTTTTAATGGCTAATCTTATCAATTATGGAACTCAAAAAATTGAGGCAGGTTGGGGGTGGCGAATATCACTGGCAATGGCTGCAGCCCCAGCATTAGTATTAACAATAGGTGCAATTTTCTTACCAGAAACACCAAACAGCTTAATTCAGCGTGGAGCTGATCAGAAAAAGACCAAGCTAATGCTACAAAAAGTTAGAGGCACAGATGATGTTCAAGCTGAATTAAATGATCTCATCGATGCAAGCAACAATACAAAAACAATTAAAAAGCCATTCAGAAACATACTAAAGAGCAACTACAGGCCTCAACTCGTCATGGCAATTGCAATTCCATTTTTCCAACAGGTAACCGGTATCAATGTAATTGCCTTCTATGCACCAATCTTGTTTCGGACAATTGGCTTAGGTGAAAGTGCATCATTAATGTCTGCTGTGGTGACGGGTTGTGTAGGGATTGTCACAACATTCTTGTCAATGCTGAGTGTTGATAGACTGGGGCGTCGCACATTATTCATGTTCGGGGGGGTTATAATGTTGGTTTCGCAAATTATGGTAGGAGCAGTACTAGCTGCTAAACTAGGGGATGAAGGTGGAATCAGCAAAGGCTGGTCATACATAGTTCTAATATTGATATGTGTATATGTAGCTGGTTTTGGTTGGTCATGGGGACCATTAGGATGGTTAGTTCCAAGTGAGATATTTCCACTAGAGATAAGATCAGCAGGTCAAAGTATAACTGTGGCTGTAGGATTTTTGTTTACTTTTATAATTGCTCAAACATTTTTGGCCATGCTTTGTCACTTCAAGTCTGGGATCTTCTTCTTTTTCGGAGGCTGGGTGCTCGTGATGACACTGTTTGTCCACTTTTTGTTGCCCGAGACTAAAAATGTGCCAATTGAACAAATGGAGAGAGTGTGGAAGGGACACTGGTTTTGGAAGAATGTAGTCGGAGGAGACAAGTATAATGAAGTTACTTGAACATATGATGTATTTTGTTTATAACTTTGAGATTCTGTAAAAAATTTGATACAGGATTATACTATACAATGAAAAGAATCAAAGTTCCTGATGATTTTTACAGAAGAATGTATATTAAGTCATTCTATGTGCTTAATTTGGTATCAGGCATCAGGGGATTTGATTGTTGTGTTGCAGAAAATACAAATTAAGTCATTTTTTCTATAAATATCAGACAGTTCAAATATCAACACTTATCTTTGAATTTCTATATAAATAGACTAGTCAAACTTGGAATACTAGTAGTATACTACAACTATTTTTCTTCTTATATAAAAGAAATTAGTGAAGTTACACAAATCTGCTTTCTGATCCAGAGCACTGTGTGGTAGCTGCAGAATAGAAATCTATTGGTAGATAGCCATGGCAGTAGGCATGTCCCTGAAAGGCGATGAAGTTGGGCAGTATAACTACAGCAAAAAAATCACACTCTTTGTTGTATTATCATGTATGGTTGCTGCCATGGGTGGCATCCTTTTCGGCTATGATATTGGAATCTCAGGTTCATAACTTACTGGTTACTTTCTTCTATATGCGTCGAGTACACAGATGCATGTTTAATTCCACTCTTACAAGCTACAAATGACAAAATTCTGTAGGCTTGCGCTAATTCCTTCAAACGTGACATTAAAATTGTACTGTTATCACTCTCTGCAAATTTATTTCCATCTGAGGAATATATAGCAGTTTGGTTCATGGAATTAATTTTTTTTCTGAAAAATGTCAAAATTCATTTTCTGAAGTATCTTTCACTTCTTTTTCATACTTATGATATGTTGAAAAAAAGGTTAGCGATACAGAAACAAACTCAATATGTATTTATATATGTCACAGACTTGCCATAATTGTAAATATTGTGAAGGTGGAGTTACGTCAATGGATTCGTTTCTGAAGAAGTTCTTCCCAAAGGTGTACAGGAGAATGAAAGAAGATGCAGAAGTTAGCAACTATTGCAAATTTGAGAGTCAACTTCTGACCTTATTTACATCATCTTTATATGTAGCTGGTCTCATAGCATCCTTTGTAGCTTCAGTCATAACTGATTCCTTCGGTCGTAAGCCAACTATTATTGTTGCTGGAATTGCATTTTTAGCTGGTTCAGGCCTTGGAGGATGGAGTTATAATGTCTACATGCTCATTCTTGGCCGTGTTTTGCTTGGAGTCGGAGTTGGTTTTGCTAATCAGGTAACGATGTCTTCTCTCATTCTACTCCTTATTTATGTTATACCTGATTCCAGTAATATTTGATAAATCCATATGCTAATAAGTAACATTTTGCATCAATCCTCTATGAAAAATCCTCAAATGATTTGTTTTTTGTCATAGAAATAATACGAACTGAAAATTACAGCCAAAACGTATAGATGCTCAGCAAATCTTTTCCTAATGAAACACCAGTAGTATTAATTTATATATTTTTTTTCTTTTATTTCTGCAGTCCGTTCCACTTTATCTCTCAGAAATGGCACCTCCAAGTTTAAGAGGAGCCATAAACATGGGATTTCAGTTTAGTGTAGGTATCGGAGTTTTAATGGCCACCCTTATAAACTACGGAACTCAAAAAATTGAGGCAGGTTGGGGATGGAGAATATCACTAGCAATGGCTGCAGCCCCGGCATCAGTATTAACAGTGGGTGCAATTTTCTTGCCAGAAACACCAAACAGCTTAATTCAGCGTGGAACTGATCATGAAAAGACCAAGAAAATGCTACAAAAAGTACGAGGCACAGACAATGTTCAAGCTGAATTAGATGATCTGATTGAAGCAAGCAACACTTCAAAGACCACCAGAAAACCATTCAAAAACATATTACAGAAAAAATATAGGCCTCAACTAGTCATGGCAATTGCTATTCCTTTTTTCCAACAGGTGACAGGAATCAATGTGATTTCCTTTTATGCCCCAATCTTGTTTCGCACAATTGGCTTAGGTGAAAGTGCATCACTCATGTCTGCAGTTGTGACGGGCTCTGTAGGCATCGTCACAACATTCCTGTCAATGTTGAGCGTTGATAAACTAGGTCGTCGCACATTATTTATGTCCGGGGGGATTATAATGTTTGTGTCACAAATTATGGTAGGAGCAGTACTAGCTGCTAAACTTGGGGATGCAGGTGGAATCAGCAAAGGCTGGTCATACATAGTTCTAATTTTGATATGTATGTATGTAGCTGGTTTTGGTTGGTCATGGGGGCCATTAGGCTGGTTAGTTCCAAGTGAAATATTTCCACTAGAGATAAGATCAGCTGGCCAAAGTATAACAGTTGCAGTAGGATTTTTGTTTACTTTTATAATTGCTCAGACATTTTTAGCCATGCTTTGTCACTTCAAGTCTGGGATATTCTTCTTTTTCGGAGGCTGGGTGCTTGTGATGACACTTTTTGTGCACTTTTTGTTGCCTGAGACGAAAAATGTGCCGATTGAGCAAATGGAGAGAGTGTGGCAAGGACATTGGTTTTGGAAGAATGCAGTGAGAGGAGATGCATCCAATGAAGTCATATGATCTATCAAGCATAAGAATTTTAGTATTGCATAGATAATCTGATACATGATAGCAGAACTTCATGCAATGGGAAATATCATAGTTCATCTTCCCTTGGAATATGAAGTGAAGTGATTGATTTTTAGACAAGATATGAAATGATCACTGTTCTATGAATTTTCATAATATGTCAATGGTTTCTTGAGCCTCAATTTCCAATGTGTGATTTTATTATTAAACCTTCATGATTTTTAAGGTATTTATGGGACTAAAATCAAAATCATATATACTTTAAATTTATCCATTTTTCTTTATGATTTTTCAGTCATAAAGATGGAATATTTACATAATCATATTATTCATTTATCTATTATTTTTTATAAAACTGATGGATATAAAAGCATGACGCACATACTATAAAGAAAAGTGTAGCACAAATTATGACCTTTAAAATTTGTATTTATAAACTGATTAAATCTTGAATCAAGTATAAAATACAATGATTGTAAAGTATTATATAGTTTCTTGATATTTTATTTGAAAATAATAATAAAAATGAATTTGATATTTTTCTCTCTACTAAGAACAACATATTAAAAATTAACTAACCATTTCGAAAAAAATTAAAAAAACTAGTCAAGATGTCGTAAATGAGTCTCAAAAAATCAATTTTAGCCAATATTAATTAATAATAAAGTTAAAAAAAGATTAAATAAAAACAAGAAATCTACTGCATATTGGTTTCTTGGTTATCCGATTTCCCCAAAAGGTGGAAAATTTGAAAGGAGAAAGACCCGAAGAACCGTTATAATCGTTGGAAAATTCCAGATTGATGGGTTATTTAGCCTGGGTGCTTGACCACCAATAACAATATACACCCTACCACTCAACCAATCAGCTTTCTCCTTTGTACTTGGGTGACTTTTCAATTTTATTTTTTAATTTCTTGTTTTATATTTCTTTCATTCCCCCCTGCCTGTTGATCAAAACCAACAGCTCTTTGTATACAAGAAACACAAGGTAAACTCTTAGTGCCCACTTGAGATTTTCTTGAATTTCGTTTAAAAATTTAATCTTTTCGGGTTTTTGGGTTTCAGTGTAGAGTGGGCTTTGAGATTCATGTTAAAGTTTCCAACTTGGAGTGATTATTTATGTGTATGTCTGTTTTTGATGTTTGATTTGATCTGATCATGTATAGATGTATATGTATGTATAGAAATAGAGGTATGTATCCTATGTTGGCCTCTATGAATTCATCCTAGTTAGTCTTATTCGTTGTTTCTGTTTTTGGTTTAGTGTTTATTGATATGGTATCATTTACGAATGAGATAGAGAGAGGAGGGAGAGGGAGGGAGGGGGAGAGAGAGAGAGAGATGGGGAGGGAGAGAGTGAGAGGGGGAGGGAGATAGAGAGTAATTAGGATGTATTAAACCTGTTACCTAATGTAAATGAATGGTATATTGAAATGAGTTCTTGATAGTATAGTTTGTTTAGCTGAATGGAATTAACTGGACTATTCATATCATTTGTGTGTTTTTAATGATTTTTTCTGTTAATGGAATCAGGTTTAGTTTCGTTGCAATGCCTACACCAGTCTCACCTCAGTGGCAGGAGAAGGCTAGTGACTTCTTTTCAACATCAGGTAATTAAAGGATAATTTCTGCCATTTTTAGTAAAAAATGCATATGTATATCTCTATAGTGAGTATGCTTATATTGTTAATTCAGGAGTGAAGCTTAAAGAAGCTGGGCAATCTGCGGGAACATTTGTAGGCGAGGTTGCAAAAGATGCCAAAGGCAATGTTGCAGACGTGGCTGAAAAAGTTGGCTCAATAGTGAAAAGTCGCTGGTCATTTCTTCAACAACCATCTACAAGACATGCTATGCAAGAACGTCTTATCTCTGCTGCTGCCACAACTGGAATGTTGTTTAGAAAGGGTGTTACAGAAACAAAAGAGAAGGTCAATGTTGGAAAGATAAAGGTCGAAGAGGTAATTTAATATTTCTTATTTATTATATGCATTAATAAGCACTGGATAACTCCATTAGGGTTTGTTTTTGGTATCGCAAGCTTACCCCTAAGAGGTTCTGTGATAAATATTAGATTATAATTAAGTGGGTTTCATTTAATCATGGTTTTATTGGTACTTGTTTTTATAGTGATGTGTTGAATGTTGATAATAACCTTTGACGTGTGCCCCAGGTTTCATATAACTATATGTTGTATTATCTTTGGGTTGGGTTTTCAATTTGATCTGTTCCTCACTTTATTATTATTTAATGACCTGCCAATTCTAAAAAAGTATAGTGAACAATTGGGGTTTTTATGGAAAGACTGATCAACATATAGCTGGATAAAATTTCAATTGCTTGTTTTAGATTTACATAGCATGATACTATTTTGCATTAAATGCGATAAGGTAACCCATTAATAGGTCTTCAATGTTGTGGACGTCTACGTGTCGTAAATAGTAATGATGGTATATTACTTTCATGGCATCAAAGTTGGCTATAGCCTCTCATGTACATTGTTACATAGTGTAATTAAGAAATTATTATACCTGGAACTTCATTATTGAAAGAAGAAAAAATGAAAAAGAAAATTATCCTAGGAGTGAAAATCGGGCTTCCTTCACTATTTCCAGACATTGTCTTCGTTTATGTAACAAGCATAATTTGTAATGTCAGAATTGACATATAAGAGTTGGTCATGTATTTCAGGTGGCAAAGATAACTAAACAGAAGAGCAAGGTTCTTTTGACTGATTTTGAGCGTTGGCAGAAGGTATACTGTATATGCTATGTAAAAGTTAATGTTCTTAACATTTGTTTACGTCGTACTTTACAATTCGTAGATCTCTTATATCTGATTTTTTTTTTTTTTTGCAGGGAGTTGCAAGCACAGATGGTAAGAGTCTTAGTTACCTTTGTCAACATTTATCTTATGAGTTGATTTAGGAGTAACCATATATTTTTCTTTTTGGGGAAGCAAACTTTAGTTTCTATAATTATCATTAGTAATAGGTTTTTTAAAACATAAATACAGTTTATATCTACAACAATTTAATAATTGTAGCCGCTCGTCACTATTAGGGTTTTCATGAGAATGGAATTCAGTTTGTGGTTGAGAATTTAGAGAGATGGAAGGGGGTGGGGGCTAGAGTTTGAATGTTGAGCTAATTAAAATAAATGAAAATGATATCAATACCGATTCTGGACATGTGAAGGCTTGGGATCTAAGTTACCAGGACTCGGCTAAAAGTGTCCAACATGGATACGTGTCGAAGTGTCGGACTCAGCAATAATTTGAAAATTTTACATGTTTTTGGCTTAAAATAAGTGTAGGAGTGTCCATACCCATGTCCGAGTGTCGAATGTCCGACACGGATACTCGAGACAAAAGGAAGAGTCCGGGTAACATAGCTTGGGATTGGTGGAATTGCATTAAGAGATTGGAGAAATGAAAATTTGAAATGAGACAAACTAATGAAGTGTGCAGATTATTAAAAAAAATGTTGAACAAAAAGCAAGAGAGCAGAAAAGATATTACCGTCTTTTATTTACTCTCCAGTCTCCATGTATAAATATAAGATGTTAAATCAGGTATTAAGTTCACATCTAAGTAGGGATATTTAAAAAAGTTAAGCAATAAATAACACAAACATAATTCACTGATATTGTAATAGTAATTACTATATTTTACATAGAAACAAGTAGTCGCCATTGTACTCTTTTAAAAAGAACTGATTAATGCTTCGAGTACCAATTATTTGCTGGTTAGTCCTCAGGATCAGACTGGGAGGTAAGATTATAGACCCTGTACCAATTCTTTGTATATATGCTTCTTGCTCTTGTAAGAAAGATTTTAATGCACTTGATAAGGGTAAAAAACTAGTCCATTCAAAACGTAATGCATTAACTCTTTATATATATATTTTCAGTATTTGGAGTTCCAATTGAAATCACTGTGCAAAGGCAAGAGTCAACCAGGCCTATTCCTTACATACTAGTGAAGTGTGCAGATTATCTTGTACTGTCAGGTAATTTGCATGACAAGTAAATGTATGAATGATGGTAGTTTGAATTCTACATATCATGACCAATTTTATTGCTAATTTAGGATTAAACTCTCAAGAATTGTTCAAGTCTGAAGGAAATAGAAAGGTTATACAGCAGTTGGTTTCATTATACAACCAAGGTATGAAGTGCAAGATTCTTAAGATTTCACTAATTATATACTGTAAATAGCATAATTGGTGTTTGTTCTTCATAGATCCCAACGCTTCGCTGCCAGAAGGTACAGACCCTCTTGATGTTGCAACCTTGATCAAGTGTTATTTTGAAAGCCTGCCCGAGCCTTTAACTACCTTTGAACTACATGATGAAATTAAAAGATCACGTTCCAGCATACCTGGGTTGCGAGATGTATTGAAAAGGCTTCCAACAGTTAACTATATGACACTAGAACTTGTTACTGCACTCCTGCTCCGTGTTAGCCAGAATTCACTCCTTACCAAGGCACTCTCTCTCTCTCTCTCTCTCTCTCTCTCTCTCTCCCCCACTCTCTTTCTCTCCCTCCCTCCCTCCCTCTCTCCCTCCCCCCTTCCTTCAACACACACACACACACACACACATATGTGTGTGTGTGTGTGTGTGTCTCCTCTCTCCCAATGGTCTTTACATAAACCAAAATTGCCTTTTAAAGTAAATGCGGTTGAGTCTTGGACTCTTATTATGAATGTTAAAGTGCTTCTTCAAAATTTGTAATAGTTAAGAATTGCTATGGATAGTCAGGCTTATATTAAGGAATTCTTAAATCCATGATGATTAACTTTAGCTGATTCTTACAGATGGATGCTCGGAGTCTTGCCATGGAAATGGCTCCCATTATATTGTGGCAGAAGGGTCAGAGGCCAGAGTTTCATAGACAGTTCTGGAGTCATCCTTCGAGAAATCAACCCAAGAATAATGCGGATCTTTCAAGGGACAATGTTGAAATTGATATGCTTGCAGGTAAACATTCCTGTCTTTAGTCCTATTTTTATTTATATTTATATCTAGACTTCTAATTTTTGTTTTGTTATTTTGTTTAAAATTTTGTTTGTTAGATAATAAGAACTCTCTCAGTAAAAACTTTTTGACAAGCTCATGCCTGAATGAATCTTTAACTTCTCGTTGCAATTGCTATTTTGAAATGTTTACTGCATTTGCTTCAACTTTGGATTATTGAATTTACTTTTTGGCTTAGTGCAACTCAAAGAGCCTCTTAGTGCATTCCTTATAAATAATATAAACAATTGGCAGCTGGTCCTGAACAGGCGAATGTTAGTAGTATACATTCAGCCGAAAAAAAGTGCTGGAATATGCATCCAAAACTTAAGGTTAAGCCGTCCAACGGTTTTTCCTGCCCTGAAATTCGTATGTCAGGGACCGAACCCTAAAAAATTAGGCTCTTTGTGATTTAGAACATTGCCAGGTATTACAACTCCAGCACTCCTTATATATATTCCTTAATAATATTATATAATTTTAAATTCAAATGAAAGAGAGAGAAAAGAAGATTAAGTGGGAGGGAAGTGAATATTTTATTCACAAAAAAAGTATAAGGGATGACTAGGAGCTGTTAAAAATGAGGAAGTGGAGCTTTTAACTTCTTAAGGTTTCACTAAGAGGCTATTGGAGCAAGTTTTGGTGCCAAATTCCTTGTATTTCCACCTTAGGAGCCCATTTAGCTAGTCGCTTAGAGTTGCATATGAAAGTCATGTTTCGTTGGATAAAATAGTCTGCACTTTCGGGATACTACATTATATATATAAGCCATCAGTGTTGTTCTTTAGTAGATTCAATTCAATAACCTAAGATTGTGGCTTCATTTTAGTTGTTCCTGATGCAGAAGAGAATGAAGGAGTTGATGCATCTACACCCATATCTTTGGATGATGGCCTTCCAGCTGATTTTGGTGCGATTGATGTTGTTCAAAGCTTGATAGAACATCACAATGAGATTTTCACTGATGCAAATGAAACTGTCTGGAGGTGAATTTGGCATATAATTCTTCTACATGGGTTCTTAGAATCAGGTTTCATAAACTTGTAGCTTCTTATGATCAATCAATCATATCCTTTGCTTAGGTTCAGGACTCCTAAACTTGTAGTTACATATGAAGGAAAATTATCCAGTCTTACCCTGCTCAATGTGACAGTTGTAAATTTGTCAAGTTATTTTAGGAAAAAGTTCTATATATGTACATGACAGAGTCATGGGGATGTATACTTGTGATAAACATTAGGGATTGGTTTTGCTGTTAAATTCAAGAAGCTCCCGAAATTTTGATGGACCAATATCAGTTGGTGAAGGTTTTATTTCACTTCTAAATACACTTATGGAGTGTGAATGAAATGTAAAATTGGAGATATGTTGATATTTTACTGCAGTCTCTTTAATTGTCGGATTTGGATTTTGACACTAAAGTATTTGAATTTGGATTTAGCTAATCCAAATCCGACCCGTGTTGAGTGTATTAACATTCTTGCTTGTAATCTCGGCACTCTGTTGCAAATCAGTTTGCGAATCCTGGCTATCCATTATTCCAAACCCCCAATTTTTTGGGTGTTAGATCTCAAATGTCACTATTTAGGCTTCTATTGTCACTTTTTGAAAAAAAATACTCAAAATGTCAATTCAAAACGCAACTTCGATTTACAGTATCGAACAAAAACGCAACTTCAAGTCGTGTTCTTAGTTGAAAACGCAACTTCAAGTCGTGTTTTTCTCAGAAAACCAAAACGCAACTTTAGGTTCAGGCCTATTTGTCTCAAAATAGTAACTGTTGGGACATTTTCTCTAATTTTTTCAAACGCACCTCACCAAACCCCACCAAAAACAGCTCTCCTCTGTACTCAAAGTTGTCAACAAATTCATCTGTGTTGATACTTGTGAAACTTGTACACTCCTCCACGTTCGAATATTTTGGGGTATTATTGGTTCGGTATGTTCTTGTAATGGTCTTGTTTGTCTTGCTAATCATCGTGGTAATGTTATTATTTATTGAATCCCATGACTTGGCGATTTATTAACAACTTCCTACTCCCATTCAACAACCAGATAGCGAACAGGTTTTGTTTGGCTTTGGTTTTGATGATATTTCTAATGATTTCAAGATTCTTAGGATTGCTCCTATTCTGCAGGAGCTTGATGATGATATTGTTTGTGCTCTACAAGGCTCAAGCGATGTATTCTGTTAATAATGATTCTTGGAAAGAGATTCAGGTTCCGGAAAGACTTAATATTTGAGTATAATTCGAAACTCATGTGTTAATCTAAAACAAAGTGATGTTCTGTATATTGAAGGCATATTTCTATAAAACAAGAGTAATATCAAAATAACGGTATTGTGAACACAAAATTGTTAGGTCAGGGTCTGCGTTCATTCATTATAGCTCTAGGTCTGTAACAGATACATTTCATATTTTCGAAGCTCTATTTTTCTTCGACATCATCCTGACTTGAAGAATGTCATTTTTTTTGGTTCTCTGTTTGAGGTTCATCTACCACCAAACTGATATCACAGACAATTGTTTTGGTTTTGGCGGGAACAGCCAATTACTACCACAGTTTCGAAATAAAGCAATGCATATGATTTACCAATGTTTTACTGCAACTATCACATTAAAATTCAAGTAACTATTTCCAATGCTCGATTTTTCAACTAGTTTTTAATATTAAAATCATCAAGTGAATAAAAGCCATTGGAGCAGAGCAGCGATGATGATATTCATATGATTGTCACGGCCTTCCTGATTATTGTCAAACTGTCAAAGTGAATAATGCTAGGGTGCTGGAGACGGCCAAAAGCATAAAACACAAACCAAGTAATATAAATTCAAATATTACATTCCTTGCTTGCTTACAAGGGGTATCATAATGAGTAGAGATCAGAGAATAACCTAGGTAACAAAAAGGTTTAGTCATAAAGATGAAAAAACATTTCTGACTATATCTTCTAGATTGACATATACTATTTACAACTTACCAGAAAGTAATACACATGAATCACCCCTAGATCAGCAGCAAAGTGCTACAGGGCAGCTTGTAATGCAACTGTCTAACTAGAAAATTCGATATAATTTATACCTCTGGGCCAGTGGCACATGCAATTCATTTTTCTGTGACCAAGCTATACATTAATAGTGAACAAACCCATGTACAGTTTTTCTTCGCCATCATCCGCGACCTAGAAAATAAACATCCTATATACTCGATCAATGCTGCCAAAGCTGTAATTATTGCCAAAATAAAAAGAATTTTATCATACAAGAGATAGTCAACTTTAAGAAACTAATATATTACTTCTAATAATGTGATGCAATCATCAAATTAATGAACCAACACTGCAGGTTAATAGATTATAAATCACTCAAACTACACTGCAGGTTAATAGATTATAAATCACTCAAACTTATTAATGCATTGCCAAGGATAAAATTCTTTTCACGTGATGCAATTTACAGAGTGTTTACAAGCAGATTTGCATAATCCATGACAATCTCTGTTCAGCACCATGGCTAAGTTATTTTTTATTATCTAAGCTATCACATCGAGGTCAACCTTCATAAGGTACCCAAAATGGTTATTATTTGCGGGGCTTGAAACTGCCCCATGCGTTTTAGCTTGCATTGTCTAGTGTCAATTCAAACAAAACAGTAAATGAGAACCAAAAAAACTGCTAAATTAAAAGGTAGCACAGACCCACACACACACACACATTTAAAGATAAAATGAATTTTCTATTTATATGGGCATAAGCTGAATGGATTACCACCTTGCAACTTATTTAAGGTAGGTGAGATGCTTTCAGATTCAGCATTGTAATGCTCAGTTATTTAGCTTGGTCTCCCAGAACTAATTTTATCTAAATGGTTCCAAATAACTAAAGGCATAATGACATGGTTCTTGTTGCTGTGTAATTTCGTTCATTTATGCCTTTAATGCTGTTGGTAATAGAAGAGTTCTCTGGGATGATTTAAAGCAAATTGATGTTGATTTTATCTCTGATAATACTCCTTGGTGTATTATGGGAGATTTCAATACTTTTCTTGAATCTTCTGAATCAAATATGGGTTTGCCTCGGAGGAATAACTCTATCTCTGAATTTAGAAACTGTATTTGTGATATTGGTGTCTCTGATTTAAGGTTCACTGGTCCAATCTTTACTTGGTGGGATGGGAACACAAGCTCTCCTCTACTTCGAAAACTTGACAGAGCAGTAGTTAACAGTACATGGTTGTCTACATTTGATCTCTCATCTGCAGAAATTTTGCCAAGAGGTATCTCTGATCATTGCCCTGTTGTTGTTGGCCTTGGTGTTCATTGTGAAAGAATTAAAAAACCATTCCAAATTTTTCATTATCTTCTGGAGCATGAAAGATTTTTTGAGGTGGTATCCCATGCTTGGTCTTTTCACTTCTCTGGTCACCCTTGGTTTGTGCTAAAATCTAAACTCAATGCTGTGAAGAATGCTCTAAAGTCATTGAATTCTGAACAGGGCAATCTGCACCATCTAGTTGTCTCCTGCAGAAATGATCTTGCTGATTTTCAGTCCTCTCTTCCCTCAATTCCTGATGCTTCCCAACGAGAAGAGGAAAATAGATTGATTTGTCTGCTCAATGATGCTTTAGCAAAGGAAGAGCAAATTCTAAAGCAAAAGTCCAGAATTAAATGGCTCAATTATGGAGATGGGAATAATTCTTTCTTCTATAACTCTTGCAAAGGGAGATGGAACTCTAATAAAATATGCAAGCTGCAGGATGAGCAAGGGAATCTTTTTACTTCTCACCAGGGCATCTCTAGATTGGCAGTTAATTACTTTGAGAATCTGGTTGGCAGTGAGCATTTAGTCCAGGATTTTCCTTCCTCCTTCGATTTGCCAAAGCTCTCTACTGAACAGGCCTCGGAAATTATGCAACCTTTTTCTGAGATTGATGTTTTTCTTACTCTCCAGTCCATGGGTAAAGGCAAGAGCCCGGGTCCAGACGGTTTTACTCCTGAATTCTACACTAAAGCATGGTCTATTGTTGGTAAGGATGTTAGTAAAGCTATTCTTCATTTTTTTGATACGGGGCACCTTCCGAATGCTATTAATTCTACTGCCATTGCGCTGATTGCCAAGGAGGAGAATGCTAATTCTATGAAGCAGTTTAGACCTATCTCCTGTTGTAATACATTGTATAAATGTATTGCAAAAATGCTTGCTGCCAGGCTTAAACCTATCATGGGGAGTTTAGTTTCTACAAATCAAGGTGCCTTTATCCCGGGTCGTAAAATGGGAGATAATATTATGCTTGCTCAGTTTCTTTGTAGAGACTATCATTTACAGAGTGGAACTCCAAAATTTGCTTGTAAACTTGACATTAAAAAGGCTTTTGATAGTCTTAATTGGTCTTTTTTATGGAAGACTCTTCATCTTATGAATTTCCCTCCTGGTTTTATTTCGTGGTTGAAAGTTTGTATTAGTTCTTGCAAATACTCTGTGAAAATCAATGGTTCACTGGAAGGTTACTTTGATGCCAAATCTGGGCTTAGACAGGGGGACCCTCTTTCCCCCTATCTATTCGTCCTAGCTATGGAAGTTCTTAATGCATGTATGAAACAATCCATTAGTGAAGGAGACTTTCAGTATCACTGGCGCACTGCAAAGCTTCAACTTACTCACCTTGTATTTGCGGATGACCTTTTACTATTTTGTCGCGGAAATCAGGACTCAATTTCTCTACTCCTCAAGGGCATTTCTTTGTTCTCTAGCATCTCAGGTCTGCAGCTTAATTTATCTAAGTGTCACTGCTTCTTTGGCAATGTTGATAACACTGTGAAAGATTTTGCTCTCTCTGCCTCGGGATTTTCTGAAGGTACTCTGCCAATTTTATATTTGGGCATACCTCTTATTTCTGGAAGCTTAAATGCTAGACAATGTGCACCTCTTATTGATAAGCTTTGTAGAAGAATCCACCTCTGGACTTGTAGATTCTTGAGTTTAGCTGGTAGAATTCAACTACTTCGTCATGTTCTCTTCAGCATCCAAGAATTTTGGACTTCAATTATTTTCCTCCCGGTTCTTGTTATCAAGAAAATCCACTCTATCCTCTCCACTTTTCTTTGGAAGGGTACGAGTTCGGGTTCTTGCAACTTTAAAGTGGCTTGGAAGAAATGTTGCTTCCCTAAACATGAAGGTGGCCTTGGTTTCAAACACATCAGGAAATGGAATGACGCTGCAGCTTTATTTCAAATCTGGAGAATCATTAATCAGGCACCATCAATTTGGATTTCCTGGCTTAATGCTTATGAGCTTGATAAAAATCATTTCTGGACGCTAAAAATTCCATCTAAATGCTCTTGGTGCTGGAGACGTATTCTTCGTTTACGGCCTATTGCTCTTCAACACCTTCATTATAAAGTTGGCTCCCAATCCAACTTCTCTCTTTGGCATGATCCTTGGTGTAATGGTGCTCCCTTATTACATCAGTTTGATGCGAGTCTTAGGTCTGCTATGCGATCCCCGTTGCATGCTAAGCTGAGTACAATTATTTGGAATGGCCAGTGGAACCTGAGAGATTGCTACTCCGTCATTCACCTAAGACTTCTCTGCCAGAATATCACTCCTTCAGGCCGTGATGCTATTCTATGGAACAATGATAGTGAGGCTTCAGTATCTTCTGTTTATAAGAGCCTAGTGCAACACAACACCGCTCCTGTTTGGTTGGACTTTATTTGGCACGAGTTTCACATTCCTCGGTATGCAGTTAACGCTTGGCTTGTTTTGCAAAAACGTTTGTTCACTAAGGATCGTATGCTGAGATTCGGTCTTTACACTGATCCAATATGTGTTCTCTGTGCTACTCACCCGGAAACGCATTCTCATCTGTTTTCTCACTGTGCCTACAGCAGAATTGTTCTTAATGCATGCCCCTTCAAAGTGTCCTCGACTTGGGACAACTTTATTAGTGGACGATTTCTTGAACCTGAACCGAATGATTTTGAGAAGCATATTGGTTATTTATTCATCTCGGCTGTCTTTTATGCTATTTGGACTGAGAGAAATAATCGTATTCACCGTGACACCAGATGCAATCCTTCCACTATGATTAGCAAGATCAAGCAGATTGTTCGAGAGAAACTTTATTCATGTGCTGCTTTTAGAGCTAGAATTAAACGGGACCCTTCCTTTGTAGCCATTCTCTACTGATTTAATTTGCTAGCTTGTCTTTTTTAACAATCTGTAGCTTGGTAGTTTAATGCTTGTTCTAGTGCCTGTACTGGTCTTCGTATTATAGTCCCCCCTTTTCATTAAGGGTTGGACCCTATCCTTGTAATCTTTTCAGATTAATTCATTTTTAATATTTAGCAAAAAAAAAGAAACCGGATCAGAATAGAATCAGAGCATGCTGAACAGTGTATAAACCATGCAGCGAGACTTACCACCAAAACAACAGATATAAAGCATAAACAGCTCAACTGCATAGGCATGTATATAAACCTTACATTTAACTCAGCGCCAGTACTGAGCCCATCTATGGATTGTCTCAACCATTTGGGGAAACAATGCACTGACACTTTCATTGATGAGATCTTGAAAAAAATGTATGCATTCCTCATCATCCAAGTCCAATCTGAATTTCTCTTGGAGCTTTAACCAAGAAAAGGCTCAGTCATTTCAACAGGGCACAACATGATATTAAAAGAATATAATGAAGTACTGCAAAGTATTACCTTTAGGATGCCTTTTTCAGGATCAGATGCTATGTCAGGGATGTTGGATCCGGCCATCAGATAAAACAAATTCAATATTAAGTTGCTAGATTTCCGAAGAATGTTGTATGCCTCACAGCAATAAGATTTAAATCTGGTATAGTACTGGCTGTAGAAGACAGAACCAGGAAACACAGACAAATATAAGTTGCATATGATGATCAGATAGATACGAGAACCATGTACAGCGCTAGCAAGCATTCCATGCATACTAGAAACAACGTACCTTTCTGCTCCACCCATAGCCTCAACCATTTCTTTACAAAGCTTCATAGGTGGCGGAAAGGGTTTTGGATCTCGACCTAAAATAAAACCAAAATCAACATGGAACAGGCGGCCGTCATCTCGTAGTAGAAGATTATCAAGGTGCCTATAAACCGCAAGGACGTATACAACAATTAGTCAAGTATGCCCTATTTATGCAGCTTAGAGTTTGATATCTTTAAGAAGTTATACATTCATTATCATTATTATATTTGCTCATATTGTTTTACCTATCCCCAATGCCCAGTATATATGTAATAACTGAGTAGCCAGCACAGCTTTTTATAAATGTTTCCAAACATGTGGCTGTGATCCCAAATGGTCCTTCCTCATCTGGATGGAACTTCTGCAGGTAACTTATAATACTACGGTGTTCTGAGAGAATCTGGAAAATAATAGAGGAAATGACAATGTATTAAACACAGCAATAAGATACACAATGTGCTATAAATTTTTTTAGCTAAAATTGTTAGTTCCTTCGTCAAACATTGAGAAAACAGTGGCATTCAGGTAGACAACACTTCGTTTACCTCTTTTCCTTGTGTTATGTTGTTCGTTATTTACATTGGACTTGTAACAAACCAAATACGACCTTATGTCAACTCAACACACCAACCATATCAGTAGCTAGCCACATGATATATTCTCTTAAGAAAATTACAATAAAATCATCAAATATCATCTCAAGTAAACTATACTATACAAAAGGTAAATTTAAAGGACATAAATATAGTAAGAATACTTAGCACAATGTACCATTAACTTCTTTAGAACCATGACTTGTGCTAAAAACTTCTTTTTTAAAAAAGTAAAAAAAACACCTGTGCCAAAGACTTGGATGGTATGAATTCCAGCATGCCCTCATCATGTCCAGTAGCCAATACTCTGTATGGCGTCAAATGTAGATCAAGATTCTCCAACTTAAGGAGTCTATCCATAAGTGACACCATCTGAATCACCTGCAAAGACCAAGTATCATTGTAAACAGGCTCTCCATTACAAGAAATATATTAAGGATATACCAGCTGGTCTTGCCGAAGGTCATCTCCTTTCTTAAAAATGATTTTGCAGCTTCCACAATCTGTTGTTCTAAAAGCTAGACGCAAAGGATGCAGTGCACTTTTAAATATTGATGATTCTGAGGGAATGATTCCTGCAATTAGAATGCTGGGAGCGAGAGGTGACCGAATCGGCTGGCAATAGTTAAGTATATTAATATAGAATCTCAATGGAATCTAGTGATAACAGTAGATACATGCAATGTAAGCTGACTCAGGCATCATTTGAAGAGTTAATGGAAGTACCTCCTCAAAATACGTAAGCTCACTCAAGAGGCCAGATAAAAGATGTCTAAGCTTTTCAATCTTCTTCTGAGTTCCACCTCGAACATTTCTTACATCTCTCATAATAGAACACAACTGCGCTGTCAATTCTGTTTGACGCACCAAACTCTGCCACAACTTGTATCCATCTTCATCTTCATTTCCTCCCAACTGTTTGCAAGGCATTAGTAATCACTCAAAGTTGAGGATGAAATTACACTACAGATACATATTATTGGCCGAAGTAATTATTTTCCTCAATAATTATAATTAACTAGCTATAATGCTATATATACATAGACTAGTCACTGCTGCTTTTCCATATCCATCTGAGATGCCCACTAATTTGAGGAGCAATGCCTATGAGAATAGAGTAGATATACAACATGCATAGGTTACTATAGAAAGTTACTTTTCAGTTTTCACCTTAAAGTTACTTTTATACTTATAAATAAAACACATTTTTGGTCTTATATATTACTATCTGTTCGGATAACTTTATTAGTAGTAATGTAACTTAAATATATAAAAAACAATAAAATATCAATAAAGTACTAGAAGTTACCTTTGGAAGAAATCACATTCATTTCTATGAAGTCAAGTTACAAATCACAATAAGTAAATGAAATAAGTATAAATTTACTGCTCTCAATATTTAACTTGTAATTCACAAGTAAATGATATTCACTTCTTATGAATCAGTCCGATAATAATCTTATAAACAATTAGAACTCAAAGATTACTTGTAAGAACAGAAAAACGGGCACAAAGTCTATTTTAATATTCATGTATACCCCTTTAAAAAAAACGGTAACTTTACATTATCATCTTAATATCAGATGTGCATGTCATAGTGATGAAATCACATATAGAGGTATCACTAAACTGAACAGAATTTAAATAAAGAGTCACCTTCATCATATTCTCTTCCAATATTTCATAGGTGCAATAGAAACGTTTCGCATATGTAGGATCATGAAGTTCCACTGCAACATACCAACGGAGAAAGCTGGCCAATTCAATATTGCGCAAGGCTGCAAGAAGTTGCAGATATATCAATCATAACCATGATGCTATTGAAAAATACAATTTGGAAGTCACCAGCAGACGAGAAGAAGCCTACATCGTTGAACAAGGAAATGAGAAAGGCGAGATTTATCAGAGCGCTCAAACCTAAGAGCTTGTACCAACTGAAGTAAGTAACAATGTAGCTCTTCATCATCAGCTCTTTCAAGAACTCTAACAGCATATGCACGGACCTGTATTGCACATATTTCTATTACACGTAATTTCTGTAAAACCTTAATATATCAGTAGCTGACACCAAATTCATATTTGTATTAATTATGACATCACAAGTAAATTATAAATTATTCTTGCAACATACATGCAAGGAGTGTACAGGTGAAACACTCACCTCTTCACTCTCAAATACAGGAGATAGAAGCTCCAATGCATCACAGACATCAATCATTTCCCACCTACCCATCAGATCTATTGCCTGCTTCGCTTCCTGCAAAACATAGTCGACTTGATAAATTACAGTGTATAAAAGCCTATATTCACAGTATAAGAAGACTAAACCAGCTGCTAATTAGCGAGTAGTAAATATGATCTACAATATAGAAACATGTTGATAAGATAGGATCGTTTACATCAACAAATTAAACGAAATACACAGACTAAAAATCATTTACCGATCATTAAGTTCACACTATATATACTGTAAAATTAATAAATAATACAAATTAAACATCAGTAACTTGTTAAAACCTGAACATCACTCCATTCAACGCATCGAAGAAACTTTGTGAGAGCTCTTTTTTCCGACATTAGCGAAAAGCGAAATTTCCACAAAAGATGCCTTTCATCTCCATTCAAAGTTCGTGTGGGTGGGTATTTCACTATTCTCTGTATTGACCTAAAATCCAAGAAGTTAAGGATTATTAGTTAGATAAGTAATTAAGCATTGCTACCTGTAAACAGCATATACATTTGCAAATGAAAAAAAAACAAAAATAAAATTTTTACTTAAAACAAAATGAAAAGGCTGAATAAGGTTGTTTTGACTCTAAGGTATACTAATTACCCATATTTGCAAGGCTGAGGATAGAGTTTATTTTGACTGAGGTAGACTAATTAGCCATTTGCACAAAATTTACTCCAACCTTTAGGTTTCAATGCACAATATGACTACTAACAGGCCCGTGCTGTCACAAAGGTACCCGGAGGTAGGTCCAAATAAAATTTTTGTGCCAAAAATAAGAATTGAACTTTTGACAAGGAAGGCACAAGTTAAGATCAAAACCTATTTTGGGTTTTATATTGTAGGAATGTTGATTATTATATAAATCTTTAGTTAAGGCTTTCAATTAACTTAGATAGGGCTCATCCTATCAACCATGTCCACAGTAGAAAAAAAGATGTAGCAACAACTTCCTCATATAACTTTATAAGGGGATTTATAACACGCTTCCTCTGAAATAATTGGATCAAGGAGCATGTAAAAAAGTATAAGGTAGTTCACCAGCTCTCAACCCAGTGGAAAAGCTGTAGTGTAATGCTACCACGACCACGAAGGATGAGGATTTGCTCAAGTGCAGTTTTCCAGATATTATTAATCCACCCTGAGGACTTTGTGTTTCATGAAGTGTAGAAGGATGCCAGGAAGGCCTCGAATGCTTAAATGATATGGATATTACTATTAGCATTAGTTGTTGTAATAACAGTGGCACTTGAGGGAAAAGTTACCTACAGTTAACTAGGCCTTCCATTAATGCAGGACATTTACAGAAAGGTTCCAAGTGGGTTATCGTTATTATTGGCTTTGGGGACCCATAATAAAGTTCTAGAATAAGTTCATATATTTATCTTTCAATTAGGCATAGAAAAATTAACTTCTGAAAAACGATTTCAGTTGGGAACATTTGTTAGCTTTATTACAAAAGGACTTCACTTTTGTACTTCAGGCAGCTTATCAGTACTTTCAAATAAGATACCAAAGTATGATCAGTAGGCCCAAAGCATGCAAACATAAAAAACAAGCAGTCATAATGGAAAAGCCATATTGAACCTAAATCTACTCGTACCTTCTTTCAGTAGAGCTTGGTTTGAGATCCCTATCAATGATGCCACGAGTCAAACTCCTAGCAAGCTTTAGTTGTTTATGTTCAGAGGGATTAATCCTTCCCACTTCTGGATCCCAAACTGTAACCAGTTCATTAGTTGACGCTAAAGGAGAGGGTATTAAGAAATTTGCTCCTGATTCCTAGATATCAAACCGAGCTACACCATGTCAATTGTCACAATATAGGGCAATTATATACAGCAATGATGTACAGCAAACTATAAAAGCCGACCTCTGTTCCGAGCATATATATACATAATCTCTTGGCAACAGGACAGTATGTTTACCTGAAAAACAACTCGATGTTCAAAGCTGCTAAAATCAACAACTACGTAAAGATGGGAACTCCCATTTTTACTGTTTTCACGTTCCTTAATTTTGTCCATAGCTTTGAATGCGAGGCGGTCCAGCCAATCAACTCGTTGAATCTGTCCTCTTTCATACTTATTCACAAGCTTTTCCAAACGCTCCACCTCCCCACGCTCCTCCTTGGGAACCTTCAGAAGGTTCAAATAAGCAAAAAGATTATATATAATATAACAGAACTTATTACAACAGAACAAGTATAGTTTATATAAAACCGCTAATGAAGTCCTAATCGCAAACCTTTCCGGGAGTAGTGGTTTGAATAGATCCATCTGCCTCTTTTCCTTGCCAAAGCCTAAGCTTGTGTCTCCCTGTTTTGAGCTGTTTTTTCATGTTAAAAAGATGAATCGTAGCTCCACCAATCAAACCCTCATTTTTCTCACACGAAACGTCCCAAACCTGCAATATCAAGAAAAAGGCATTGTACTTCAAACACAAGTTCCTATTAAAGAAAGTTAAAGGATACCATTATCGTCTTTACCAAGCCCCCGTTTGTATCGGCTTAATTTGCTTACTGTCGAACTGCCTAGAGAGATACTTACAATAATAAACGGTTATATGACCAAAAAGGGAGGAAATAGACGCAGGGGGAGGGGGCACCAATAGATGGTCAGACTGGTTGCTGAAAAGAATCCAAGCACTGAAATTGATGTATCTGCTTCTCTAAAAAGTTCTTAACCTAGCTTTTAACGGAGGTTACGAGCTATATGCTTTTCAAGATTCTGTTTAAGCAGTTAGTTTTGGTGGCTTATGATGGATGCACAAAATCCACTACTACTTTATTCCTGGGAAACAAGTGAACAATAAAGTATAATAGCCAGTAAACTACTATAACCAGAAATATTACTTTAGTAATTCACAAGATGCTCGCCCCAATTAGAGGTAGTAGAAAAGTATAATAAGATAATCTTGTCGAATTTTTAGAGCTTGGCTTGAGGACAAAGTGCTGTCCATTTATGTACTATCACTTGATATAATTCTCAAAATGATGCTTGTGCAGGTGAACTAATCATGCAAAACGGACATATAATAACCAAAGAGCCTCAATCTACCCAAATAATACACATACTATTCTAGGAAGTACATACTGTTAATGTAAGTTGTGAGTTGGCCGTCAAGTCCCGGTATTTTGTACTCAAAGTGATGAGTTCATTCCAGCAATATGATGGCCCTGGGGACTCTAACCTGGTATTTAGTCATTGTTAATAGATATTAAAACCCAATATGGCACAACAAGGTGGTGTAAACTACATAGACCAGGGTATTTGTTAGGCATGGCACAGAAGTAGACATTAAAGAGAAAACCAATAAATGCAAAACAACATAATATAGATAATGAAATAGTATACATTTTAAACAGAGACATGAATAAGGTCATGCTGACAAACCTTGTTCTCATCGGAAGCCCAAAAGGAGCACCATCGATGTATAACGCACACTCAACATAGACCTCCCCTTTCCTATCCTCTACCGTACCATTCTCATTGGCTATATAAACAAAAATATTCATCAAAAACAAAGAAAAACCTACCGTAAACTTCATACAAAGCTAAAACTATAATCCCAACTCGCAAAGGTAAGTACGCATGACAAAATTATTCATTCCAACAATAGCTCTCAAACTATTCAATTTTTTAATCATTTCTAACAGTTACAGTAAACATGTAGAAATAAATACTCTATCCGCAGCTTTCGAATTATGAGCTATCTAATAAACAAACAAATTAGAACTTAAGTATATATAACTATCCATCTTACGGAGAATATAATAACTCTAGATCATACAACTAAATGTCAAACAAATTCTAGGCCTCGATTGCTTCCATTCCGAGCCAACTATACTAGTAAACAAATAATCTTTCATGTCCACCTATCAACTAGTTACGAAGAACATAACAACTGAATCAATGATACAACTATACAACAAACGAATTTAAGACTTGATTTTCACTGTGAGCTAATCGTAGAAGTAAACATTAGATATTAGTAGCGAGAAATCAACTAATACGAAGAATACAAAAAAGTGGATAAATAATACAACTATTGTGAAATAAAAGGACAAAATTGAAGAATTGGACGATCAAATTAGGTTAAGAGCGAACCTGAATTAGGGGAAGATTTAGAAGAAAACTTGCCTTCTAATTTATCGATTCGAAAAGTAACGGGGAGATTGATGTCGCACGATAAGAAGAATCGGAACTCGTTCCCACTCATTTTGTAACTAAGTTATGTATACATACACACATGTATCTATAGGTTTGTATGTAGATCAAGTGTGATTTTTGTACTAAGAGTTTACGCAGATGTTAATATGTGATCACTGAAGAAGAAGATTAAAAGCTGCACTTAAATAAACACACAAATATGCTATTTGTGCAGTTTATTATCATCTCTGAGTCTCTCTGGCTGCTTGTCAAAACTTGCAAAATTGCTTTTGCTTGGGATAAAAAAACTCTAATTGTATTTTTATATTTAATTCATCAATAATTTTGACTAATTACTTAATAATATTAATTACTCATCAAAATTTATATATTATTAATAATTTACTGGATGATGTTGTCGTGCGTGTAACAAGAAATTTTCTTGTTAAAAAGTATTTGGTCATACGTTTTTCTATATTGGTCTCAATTATCATATATTTTTCATTTCATCATATTATAACATATTTATTTTAAATATTATACTGAACAATCTCGATTTATCGTTAAGTGTTGCGTTCAAGAGAGAACGCTTAAAATAAAATCATAAAACCACTAAAATTTTATATTTTTCATAGTTTTTTAGGATCTAAATCTAAATACACGTATTTTTGCATCGTTGTCTTCAAAATTAATTTAAAAATATAATTTTTTTCATGTGTAGTTGTGTTGCAGAACCCTAACTAATATTAGAATCTCTTTCTAACAATTATCTCTAGAACATAACCCTTATTGTCAATTTATATTTCTTAAATTTATTAAATTAAATTGGCAACGTAGAGGATAGAAATTTTATAGCTTTCTCATTTTTTGCGCCATCAGTATAATTATTTATGATCGTAAACCAAACCAACTTATTTATAATGTTTTTGTTTTCTCACACAGTGGGAGCTTATTCAACTTTACACAAAGCCTCTTATTTTCCTCTTCTTACATTATATGTGTAACCATAGCTGTAGCGGTTGGTTTTAGTCATCTCAGGAAAAACATTTGGAATCGCAGATAGATTGACTTGATACTTTACAAAGCACCCTGATTAATCTCTTTTCATCTCATACCCAACAAACACACAATTTGAATCAGAATGAACTTGAACAAGATGCAATATCCCCCGGACTCTCCAACATAAGAAGCTACACGCTAACATGGCAGCATTGGCAGTTGTTCTAGTCTCTCTTCGTCGACTTTGAAATACAAAGTGTAGGGCTCTTGTCTCCAGGATCACCATGGACAAAACAGATATGCCTAAACCTGAAGGATCATTAATAAGTGTCTTCACCGGAACATACAAGAGAAGTTCCACTTGATATATTTCTCTTGAATAAATTTCTTTAATATATTTAATTAGCAAAAATAAAAAAGAGAATCTGAATCAGAAGGTCTTGGCCTGAAGCAACTTTGACATTTAAATCAAAATTTATCTACGAGCTGTTGACGTGATTTCCCTGAACTATTTATCGACAGGGAAAAATCATTCAATCTCCCAAGCTACATCAAATAAATATAAAATGTCTCACATATATATGTACCACAATGATCTCATATACTTGTAGTAAACCTGAAACTGGGATTTTCCATCCTTAGAATAAGTCAAATCCCATCTACCAGCAACATAACAAGGTAATTCTACCTCATGTTTGAGATTTTACATTATCAATTACACACTAGCAAGAGACTCGATGTATGGTAGTCCATATACTTTCCTTATGCAATCATCATTATAGAACTTTTAACCTGGAGCAAATTCCCATAGCTTCTCCACACTTTTATCCACAAGGTTGTAACGGACAGTCTTACCACCAACTATCTCTAAAACCAAGAAAGATCCATCTTCTTCTTCTTCTTTTCCTTTCCGCAATAGTGAAATTATATGATATGCATAGGTTTTATTCTCCCTGATTATTTCGGGGTAAACATTAGAAATTGCATATAGATCCAGCTGATACTTCACAAACCAGCCAGAGTAATCTCTTGCCATCTCATAAACATCTAATAAAATAGTGTATTTAAACTCAACAAGATGCAAGTGACCCTCAGACTCTCCAACATACTTAGGTACTAGGTAGTTTGGCTTCTTAGGTGATGGCAATCTTTCAAGACTCTCTTCGTCAACTTTGAAGTACAAAGTATATGGCACGTCTCTCCAGTGACCACCGTAGATGATACCATTCGACCAGTGAAAAGAACCACTCCACCAGTGAACAGAACCATTCCAATATATACAATTTTGGAATTCTGTATACTCTGGTGCAGTAAAAGGTTTACCAGAGACTCTCCACAATTGAGTTTCAGATGAGTATATCTCAATCTGAAACAGATTACCAACGCGTCTAACACAAACAACTTTGTAATAAGGCGATCTTACAGGATCAAAGGCTAAATTCATACCACAAACATGTTCTGCATATTGACTTCCAATTTGAGGGAGGATAGCAAATTGCTTAGTGGTGGGGTTATAAACATAATATCTCCGACTTAATTCATGTGCTCGAAAGCTAGCACATAACAACAGGCCATTGCAAGACTGTAAAACCGATATGCCTGAGCCTAAAGGGTCATGAATGAAGTCAAGAATTTTGAAGGGGGTCCGCCATTCATCGCCAACATCAAGAGGAATGAACTGGTAGTCAGGGTTCTTTCGTTTGCGGGTGGAACTGATGAAAAAGAGGGAAGATGCCGACGGTAGAGGGCTACGAAGATGAACAAAGTGCGGATTAGTAATGAGAGATGACCACTGTTTTGAAACACATTTGAAGCCCATAAGCGCCTTGATGGGGACTTTCAACAGGATCTGAATCAGAAGGTCTTCGCTTGAAGCAACTTTGACAGCAGATTCTCTTAAGGTTTGCAGATGAGAATCACATGAAACCGGAGAAAATTGTTTGGATATACGACTTTGTTTGGCTCCTTTCATAATCATGATTAATTCCAAGATTATATGTTAAAAGTGATGTGTAATATAAAGACTTGCTCCATATTTATACACTTAGCAATTATCAAGACTTGCAGTGTACTCCTGATTATAAGTATGTTTTTATTAAATAACCTACCTAACATGTGAAAATTCCTGAGCACACTTCACCTCAGGTCTGCTCATCAATGAAGCTTTCAACTCAACTAGTTCTATCATATTTTATAAGCCAATTGACTTTTAACAACTTGCTATAATTTTATGTTAATATATTTAAGTAATCTAATTCTACTAAAAGCTTGAGTTAGCATATGATCTTAATTATTAAAATAATTGTGCCAAAATCTCAGGTTGTTAGCATATTATCTTATCTGTATAATATAATCAATATGCTAATTTACTCCTAAACAATGTGAAGCATATTATGAATCAGTGAGCTGTGATGAACAGGGTTGCAGAAACGAACCGTGACGAATATTTGGTATGTGAATCTTTGATCGTCTAGCTGAAGTAATGCTCGATCAAGTGCAATGATAGAGTTATTAATTTCTGTGTTCTTTCATAGAAAGCAGAAGTGAATTGGGACAATTTACACAACCCTGATGTATTTTTTTTTTCACAATCAGTGGTTTGATTAGTTGCTGGTTACTTGGCCCTTTAACAGTTTCACTGAATTCTGAAAAGTTGCAATTTAGTGTCACTGATTTCTTTGCATTTAGTAGGTATTCTTAAACTTAATCTTTTTGGTTTATTTCTGAGTAAATTTGTTCTTCAAGGGGAAATCCACTCTTTATTTCCGTTTTTATTAACAAAATTATTTATTCTCTTCAATTTGTAAATGATAGTACAGAAAGATTACAAAATTATAGAGAATATATTACATCCCCTATGACATACTACTGCAAAGTAACAATCTCTGCATATATAACAACTTATTACTGAAACCGGATCACAGTATAATCACACACAAGCAAGAGACTCGATGTAGGATAAGGCCAAAACATGCCTTAAACAATTATCATTGTAAAACTTGTGGCCCGGAGGAAATTCCCACAGCTTCTTCACACTTTTATCCACAAGGTTGTAATGGATAATCTGACCACCAGGTATCTCCAGAACCAAGAAAGAGCCATCTTTTTCTTCTTTTTCTTTCCTCACAAGTGAAATGATTTTTAATGTGTACCCGTGGAAGGGGTTTTTCTTCATCATCTCTGGAAAAACATTAGTAACCTCGGACATATCAACTTGATACTTCATAAACCACCCTGAAAAATCTCTTGCCAGCTCATACACCTTGAATAGACGGTTGAAATCAGAATCTCCTTCAACAAGATACAAATGACCCTCGGACTCTCCAACATAAGAAGCTACATGATAGTAAGCGTATTGCTTCTTAGGAATTGGCAATTGTTTTAGACTCTCTTCATCAACTTTGAAGTACAAAGTATGTGTGTCCATCCTCCAACAACCATGGTTGGTAAAGCCATTCCACCAGTGAAAAGAACCGTTCCACCAGTGAACAGAACCATTCCAGTATATAGAATTTTGGAATTCAGTATGCTTTGGTGCGGTAAAAGGTTCACCTGAGGCTCTCCATGAGAGAGTCTCAGATGAATAAATCTCAATCTGAAAAAGCTGACGAGACTTTTCAGAGCGTCTCAGACAAACAACTTTGTAGAAAGGCGACTTTATAGGATCAAAGGCTAGGGTCATACCACAAACATATTTTGAACATTCATGTCTAATCTGTGGAAGGGTAGCAAATTGCTTAGTGGTGGGATTGTACACATAATAGGTACGCTTGATTTCACGTGCTCTATAGCTAGCACATAACAGTAAGCCATTGCAAGACTGTAGAACAGCTATGCCTGAACCTAGAGGATCATCAGTAAAATCAAGAGTTTTGAAGGGGACCAGACATTTATCATTGACATCAAGAGGTATGAACTGGTAGTCAGGGTTGCTTCTGCAGGAGGAGGAGCTGGCGAAGAAGAGGGAAGAGACAGAGGGGGAGGGGGAAAGAGGGTTGCAAAGACGAAGAAAGTGTGGATTAGTAATGAGAGATAACCTACAGATTTGAAGTTGAGAAGTGTCTTAACAGGGACATGCAACAGGATCTGGATTAAAAGGTCTTCGCTTGAAGCAACTTTGGCAGCAGATGCTATCGGAGAGGAAGATTTCAGTTTAAGATCACGTGAAAAGGGATAAGGTTGTTTGGATGTTCGGCTTCTTTTAGCTCCTAGCTTAACCACATATGATTCCATGATTATGTGTTGAAGTGATATTGTGTATAAAAACTTGCTCCATTTTTATATACATACTGTCTCTCTGTCTTGGCAAAGATTGCAGCATACTCTTCTTTACAAACTGATAGTGAACCTTCTGAGAATTCCAGAACACACTTTGCCTCTAGTCTTCTAAGCTGGTTGACTTGTGAAAATTTTGGTACTACTATTCAGTTTTTGTGGGCTGTTTGTTGTAAATATTGTACTTTTCATTTAAAAATACATTAAACCTAAGAATTGCAAAAGAAAGGCTTATCCTCCTATCATTCAAACAAAGTATATGAAATTCACCAAGATAACTGCCAAAAATGAAAATTCAAAAAGTTTTATTTGACTGCACATCTTACATCCTTATACGGAGTACTAAACTTGGAACCAGGGATCATTCTTGTTTTGTGAGAATTCAAATACAACTGAACTTGGAAAAGTGCATAACAATAATCAAATCATACATTACAATTAGTTAAACCTGATCGCGCACCAATAATCACACAGAAGCAAGAGACTTTATGTATGGTAACAGAAGTACTGAATTTAAATGATATTCATCATTTAAGCAGCTAGTTGATGACAATTCAAACAGCAACTCCATACTTTTATCCACGAGGTTGTAACGGACAATCTTATAACGTATCTGCAAAATTACGAAAGATGCAGCCTTTTCTCCTTTTCCTCTCCACACATATGAAAGTATAGCAAATGCATGAGCACAGTATTTGTTGTACATCTTTATCTCGGGAAATTTTTAGGAATGGCAGATAGATCAACTTGATACTTCAAAAACCACCCTGAATAATCTTTTGCCATCTCATAAACATTTAACAAGAAATCAGGATTGACTGAAACTAAATGCAAACTGTCTGCAGACTCTCCAAAATAAGGATTATCAGCACAATCGGCACAAAGGCAACCACTCTCCTGCTTTTGCCAGTACTCCATGCCATTCTGATTCTTAGGAATTGGCAGCTTTTCTAGTATTTCTTCATCAACTTTGAAGTAGAAAGCATATGGCTCATTTTCCCCAAAACTCTGATCGTAAGAACTATCCCACCAGTGAAGAGAACCATTCCAGTATACACACCGAGTGAGATGGGAAAAAACTGGTGGGGTAGAAGTTTGACCAGATACTCTCCAAAACCTAGTTTCAGAACAATAAATCCCAATCTGAAAATCTTCACTAACCCTTGCAGGGCGTCCAATACAAACAACTTTGTAGTAAGGTGACTTTTTTGGATCAAATGCTAGACTCATACTATAAACAATGTTCAGTTGTTCAGGTCTAATTGGAGGAAGGATGGCAAATTCTGCGGTGGTGGGGTTGTACACATAATATACTTTCCCCACTTCAGGTGCCCCATAGTTAAAACACAACAGTAGGCCATTGCACGACTGTAAAACATATAGAGTTTTATTTGCATATGTCTCAGGAACAAAATTGAACTCCTGGAAAACATATGCAGTACGCATATATGGCTCAGGAACAAAATCAAGAGTTTTGAAGGGGGTCGGGCATTCACCTCCGTGGTCAAGAGGGATGAACTGGTACTCTGGGGTGCTTGTCAATTGGCAGGGAAGGCGGAAGAAGAAGGAAGATGCAGAGGGGAAGAGAGCATGACGAAGATGAACAAAGTGTGGATTAGTAATGAGTGATAACTAGTGTTTAGATACAGATTTAAAGCTAGTTAGTGCCTTCAATGGGACATGCAACAGGATCTGAATTAGAAGGTCTTCACTTGAAACAACTTTGACAGCAGATGCTATGGGAAACGATGGTTTTGGGTTAGGATCACATGAAAGAGGGGGAAGTTGTTTGGGAGTTCGTCGGCTCCTTTTGCCTCTTATCTTAATCATAATTATTCACTGAGTATGTATTAGCTGATGTGTTATGCAGAAACTTTCTCCATTATATACATTCTGGCTCAAGTTTTCTGGCCGGCAAAGCTTACAGCGCACTTCTAACAATATTTTGCTAATAAATCACCAATCATCTACTATGTCAGCACTCCTCAAAATACTTCACCTTGAGTTTCCTAACTAATGGCATTCAGTTATTAAACTATTCTGAGCATAATTCCTAAGATGGTTGACATCAGAAGATGGGAAAGATGATAAAATTCTTATCCTACATGGCCACACCTACTTAAAACTTGTATAATTAAAAACCAAACAAATAAGCCCAAGATTAAATTTTGTAACCACATTCATGATGATTTTCGTTATTAATCTCAGACAGAGTCAAGTTATACAACATACCACGACATCAAAGTTCTATGCTTAGTTCTGAAACCTTTTTAACTTTATACGAATCATCATTCCAGTTTGAAACGCTGACAGCCTGATATATTCACTGTCAAACACGGGCCGTCAACCTCTTGTTACTCAAATTTGGAGAGAATAAAGGTATCCAGTTAGGTTATGATGCTAGATAAAGATGAATTTACTTCATCAAGAAAACAAACACAGTGCATCAAAATTTGTTAAAAAGAAAAACTGAGACTCTGAGTTTTAGAAGTTTTGTTTCAGATCGTCTAAAACAGACATCTTTGTAGCAGGGTTTACACGGATCAAAGGTTAAATTCATACCACAGAAGCACAAACTTTCATGTTCAGCAGCACATTTACACATGTCTTGAATCATTTGTAACAAACGGTGGTAAGATCACTTCTATGTATTTTTGCCAAAGTTTTAGCGTCATATTAACTTCAGTTGGAATGTCTTTTCAACCTTAGCAAAGCTTCACTGGAATTCGACACAAGAATAAACGTGCTCCATATTTATTACACAGTGTCCCTATCTCCGCAAAGCTTGCAGCTTACTCTTGTTTGTTAACTGATAGAGAACATTCTGAGAATTCTTGAACACACTTTGTCTCCTAAGCTGGTTGACTACTAATCAGCTGTTGTGGGCTGCTTGTTGTACATGCTCTACTTTGCATTTAAAAGTAGATTAAAACTAAGATTTTCGGGATAGGCATATGCTTGTAACATCTTAGAAAGTACAAAAAATTCACAAAGATAACTGCCAAAAAATGAAAATTCACGAAGTTTTATATATTACATTTTCTTATATCCATACAGTAAACTTGGAACCAGGAATTTTCCTGTCTCGTGAGACTTTGAATACTGTTGAACTTGAGACAGTGCATGACAATAATCGAATCAAACATTACAATCTACTAATAGTTTTAATCAATCTTGATTAAACACCAGTAATCAAACGGAAGCAAGAGACTTAATGTACGGTAGAAGAAGTACAGAATTCAAATCATATTCGTCATTTAAGTAGCCAGTTGGAGACAATTCATACAGCATCTCCATACTTTGATCCACGAGGTTGTAACGGATAATCTTATAACGTATCTGCAAAATCACGAATGATCCAGCTTTCTCTTCTTTTCCTCTCCACACAAGTGAAAGTATAGCAAAGGCATGAGCACAGTATTTGTTGTACTGATTTATCTCGGGAAATTTTCTAGGAATGGCAGATAGATCAACTTGATACTTCACAAACCACCCCAAGTAATCTCTTTCCAGCTCATACACAATTAACACGTAATCAGGATTGACTGAAATGAAGTACAAACTGTCTGCAGACTCTCCAAAATAAGAATAATCAGCACAACCGGCACAAAAGCAAGGGTATTGGCATTGCTGATCTTGCCAGTACCCCATTTCAGTATGATTCTTAGGCATTGGCAGCTCTTCTAGTTTTTCTTCTTCAACCTTAAAGTACAAAGCATATGGTTCGTGTTCCCAAAGACTCTGGTTATAGTAACTATCCCACCAGTGAAGAGAACCGTTCCAATATACACATTCAGAGAAATTAGAGAACTCTGGTGGCATAAAAGGTTGACCAGACATTTTCCACAACCTAGTCTCGGAGGAATAAATCATAATCTGAAAAGTTTCAGGAAAAATTGGACGACGTCCAAGACACACAACTTTGTAGTAAGGTGACTTTGCAGGATCAAATGCTAAACTCATACGAGAAGCGTGTACAATATGTTCAAGACTAATTGGAGGAAGGGTAGCCAATTCATTGGTGGTGGGATTGTACACACAAAAGACTTTTTCTTTTTGAGGTGCTTGAAGAGAACATAGCAGCAGGCCATTGCACGACTCGTATACATATATTTCTCTAGCTGAACAATACTCAGGAATAAAATCAAGAGTCTTGAAGGGGATCAGGCATTCACCAGCAACGTCAAGAGAAATGAACCGGTACTCTGGGGTAGTTCTGCTTCTCCATGGGCAGGGGACGCGGAAGAAGAGGGAAGAGGGGGAGGGATAGAAAGTGCCACGAAGACGGACAAAATGTGGACTAGTAATGAGAGATAACCAGTGTTTGGAAACTGATTTGAAGCTAGTAAGTGGCTTTAAGGGGACATGCAAGAGGATTTGAAATAGAAGGTCTTCGCTTGAAGCAACATTGGCAGCAGATGGTATGATGAGGGAGGATGATTTCGGGCCAGGATTACATGAAAGAGGAGGAAGCTGTTTAGAAGGTCGCCCCTTCTTGGCTCTTATCTGAATCATAATTAGCTGATTTGTTATGGGGAAACTTGCTTCATTATATATACATGATCCATTTCTCTTGCTGGCAAAGCGTATCGTGTACTGCTCGTTATATTTTGCTAGTAAATCAGGAGGCACCTAACATGTCAGCAATCCTCAAGACCTCAACAAACTTTTCCCTAACTAATGAAGCGTTGACATTAAAAAAACCATATAAGAAGTTGATTTAGTTTTTCTTATTTATATAGGAGTAATTTTATTATGGTGATTCCCATGATCCACATTGTATGAATGATTTTACATACAGTTGAAAAATTATAATCAAGAGCAAACCACTAGCATTTCTTTATTCCGATACACTTGTTTGCTAATAATTCAAATCAAATACATCTAAGCTTTTTGAGTGTTAACAGAGACACAACTGCAAGTCAATGTTTACAAAGCCTGTGAAACACAAACTGGCCTGAGAATGGCCTTCAACCAAGATAGCTCATTATCTACTTGACCTTGTCTTTCTTTCCTTCGAGATGTTCTTGTCTCATGTTTCAATGTCCGGACATTATCTCTGTGCTCTTGGATTTTTAGAGAGAGAGAGAGAAAATTTTCCGAGCTGTGCTCCCAACCTTTTCTAGGAGAGAAGAAGAAAGATTTGGAAAGAAAATTTCAAAAATTTCTCCCAGCGAACTTCTTCCCAAATAAGAATCACAATATTTTTAAAAAATTCCCTTCAATGCATCATTTTCAATATTTTTCTCTCATTTTCTACAAACACTCTTATCTTCCATTCTTTAACTAAAATCTCTGGAGCACTGTCTAGGTATACTTGGAGAAGGCAAAATAGTTATGGGACTATATATACATGAACTGCATACACTAAGCATCCTTATACGATTTTTGAATGAATTAATTGATTAATTTATGTAGAGAACACAGAGATTTCAAATGTTATCAGCTGTGGAGGGAAAAGCTATTATCCACAAAGGAACAAAAGTAGAAACAAAGTATAGCAGAAAAATCACGAATCTATGAAAACACAAACATCACTCTTCAAACTATGAATACAGTTGTACTTAAAATACTGCATAAAATTTGATCTATACATCAATAATCACACACAAGCAAGAGACTCAATGTATGAGAATGCACTGACACAATCACGCCTCAAACCATCATCATTATAAAACTTGTAACCAATTGGAGTCAATTCCCACAGTTTTGTCATGCTTTTGTCCACAAGGTTGTAACGGATGACCTTACCACCAGGTATCTCCGCGACTAAAAAGGAAGCATCTTCTTCTTCTCTTCCCCTCCTCACAACTGAAAGTATGTTAAGTATGTAACCACTACAACGGTTGTAACGGTACTTGATTATCTCTGGAAATACATTAGAAATCGCAGATAGATCAACTTGATACTTCACAAACCACCCTGAGTAATCTCTTGCCACCTCATACACATTGCACAAACTTAAATTAGGATTATTTCTATGCCTTGGCACTTCTCCTAGAATATGCCTTGGCACTTCTTCTATAATATGCCAATGGCCCTCGGACTCTCCAATATATGACGCGGTAAAATAAGTTTTCACCTCATCCTGCTCATTCAAGTTAACAGTGGCAATATTCCTCATAGGCAGTGGTAATTGTTCTACTCTCTCTTCGTCCACTTTGAGGTACAAAGTATACGGTCCATCAATGCGAACACCTGTATGGATGAAACGATGCCACGGGTCAACACGACCCCTCCACCAGTGAACAGAACCATTCCAGTATGTACAATTTTGGAATGAGGTATACATAGGTGCAGCAAATGGCTGACCAGAGACTCTCCACGACAGGGTTTCAGACGAATAAATCTCAATCTGAAATAGTTGACGATTAGTTTCAGATCGCCTAACACAAACAACTTTGTAGTGAGGTGATTTCACCGGATCAAAGGCTAAATTCATACCACAAACTTTTTTTGCATATTCACGTCTAATTTGAGGAAGAGTTGCAGACTGCTTAGTGGTAGGGTTGTACACATAGTATCTACGCTTGAGTTCACGTGCTCGATAGCTGGCACATAACAACAGGCCATTGCAGGACTGAAGAACAGAAATGCCTGAACCTAAAGGGTCATGAACAAAATCAAGGGTCTTGAAGGGGGCCGGGCATCCATCAGTGGCGCCAAGAGGAATGAACTGATAGCTGGGATTGTTTCTGCAGAAGGAAGTAGCAAAGAAGAGGGAGGCAGCAGAGGGAAGAGGATTACGAAGATGAACAAAGCCTGGACTAGTAATAAGAGACAACCAGTGTTTGGATACAGATTTGAAGGCCATGAGAGTCTTTATAGGGACATGCAACAAAATCTGAATCAGAAGGTCTTCATTAGAAGCAACATTGACAGCAGATGCCATCATAGAAGATTCTTTACAGGAAACGAGAGAAAGCTGATTAGATGTTCGACCCCTCTTAGCTCCCATCTTAATCATATTTAGTTTAAGGATTATGTGCTAGACTGATGTGTGAAATACTGAGAATTGTTTCATTTATTTATAGACACTGGCTCTCTTTCTCGGCCGGCAAAGCTTGCAGGGTACACCTGATTACTTGTTGCTAATAAGTAATAAGTCACCAGTCCCTGGATTGCGAAAATTCCTGAACAAACTTTACCTCCATTAGTGTGATCATATATTTTAAGCCGGTTGACATTTGATCAGCAGCCTATAATTATTAAATTTTAAGCGGCCAATAAATTAATGAACATCACAAACAGACAAGTTTAATAAGAAAAAATTGGGTGATAATTTGTAACTCGATGCAGTTCTGTACAAAACTACTTTCTGCACAAACTTGGCAACCATCATTTTGGAAACAAGCAGTACATAAAAAGAAACTGGGCAGAAAAAATATTAGGAAAACCATAAAACAGTTTGGATACATACATATACAAATAGAAAAAAGGGTCTTGGTCCGTGGTCACTGACATTTGAACCAGCCATCATCTTCTCAGGCTGGAATTAGAATTTTTGTTCCATCTGTTATCTGTTTGGCTAAAGCTTCTTTGACGACTTCTGATTTATAGAAGTTGAGAATACTAACTTCTTTTAACGACTTATTTCTTTTATTGGAACTAGCAATTTGGCCCGTGCTTCGCACACGGGTAACGCTTGAATTTTTAATCTTAAATAATTAATTGTAATGTATTTTTAATTATAATATTGACTAATAAAAATACAATAGGTTCCCATAACGTTACGAATTATAGTAATTATTCTCTGACCCATAACATAATATTTCCTCCGTCCCAAAATAGTTGTCACATTTGGTTTTGTGCCGATCAAATTGACTAAAGTTTGACTGAAATTTATTAATATTTATCAATTGACAGAATAAAAAAAAATATCACCGGAAATAACTTTTAATCTACGTTAAGATGTGATTTTCAGTTTTTAAAAATAATGAGTGATTGACTTATAATCTTGGGTCAAAATTTAGTCAATTTGACCAACAAAAATAGAATTGTGACAACTGTGACAAAAAAATAGATATGTGACAACTATTTTGGGACCGGGGGATTATTAATCGTTGTCTTTAACATATAAATTATTATAATAATAAAAAATCTAATTATATAATTTTGAGTTGAGTATAATTAATTAGATTTATATCAAGTATGTATTATTAAATAACAATAAAAGTTGGTCAATAATAAAATTTTAATTTTTCGGAATTTTTATAATGAAAATCATTTGTTTTAGATTATAAAAGTACAATCAAGCTACAATAAATCTAACTTAATACAATACCCAGGAACCTATCCGTTCAAGTCTTCTTTTTCTTGTTCTGGGAGAAACCTTTTACTATAGCACCGCATATCATTAGTTGTCTCAGCAGTGTTTGGCTCCTGGTTTACCCTTGCCAGTACCTTGTTGTGCCTTGCCTCCAGCACCCCAGGTCTCTTTTTATTTAAGCTTTCCAATAAATTTTCATCCTCAAATGATAAGTTGATGTCAAAATCTTTTCCATCCCCAGGGAACCCACTCTGTTGCCTCTGCTTCCTCCACTTTTTAATAGATTCAATCTCCGACGAAATATTTACTGGGAATCATGTCATCTTCAGTAACCACTTGCTCTACCAAGTATTAGACCAGAAAGATCTTTATCCACAATAGGTACTGACATACAACCTTGCTCCTACGTCAGGAGGACCGTCATCCTCTGTCATGAGAACTGTAATGAAGTTCTCACCAGAGGAATCCACTGCTGGCATAAGCTTATGTGGACTAATGATTAACACAACCTCCTCAAGTGGCCTGCAATAGGCTGGACTTCCCCTTCTTATTCAAACGTTTACTTGTGCTCAAATTAAGTACCAATGTACATGTAGCATCAAGCCATTCTGCGGTCAATCCTTCAACTTCATCATAATATATATGCCGCTCAATCTGGGTGCACATAGATGACACAAAGCATAGTAGGGAAGTTAGAAATATTGTCTGCTAACCAAATTTATAGAATTCAATATTTATCTTTTTGAAGAGGAAAAAGTGGGTAAATTTTAAACTTGTAACATGAGTGGGAGAGGCACATACAGCTAGCTTCTGAATGTAGATTGACATGAATTTAGGACCAAGACCAATTACACCAGCTTTTGAAAATAACACCTGCAGCAAAAATGAAAGAAAAGGTGAGGGGAAGGTATATATTATGACTGCATAAAATAACATGTGTAGCTAATAAATAAAAAGAGGCTGGTTCCAGCATGCAATCATAAGCTTCAGGAATAACCAAAACTACACCTTAAGTGGACATTTTGATATGCTTAACATATACCATAAATAAACAGTTAAAATATTGAACAAAAAGTCCATAAATTATACTCATATTATGACTCAGAATATGTTGGCGAAGGGCATGATTAAATTTCTAAATTTTCCACAACCCCACTACTCTCTAATATTACCCCACTTTCAATTCCTTTCAATATTTTTTTAGATCTGATTGATTAATTACTTTCAATCACTCTCAAAAATTCTACTTTAAACTTGGAATATGCATAGCCATGAACAATATAGCAACCGTGATTAAAACAGAATGGCAACATCATTTTAATATGTATGTGGCAAACTTAACGCCGGTGCATCATGATTCATTTAGCAATACCAGAGACCAGTCATTCAGCTTTGTATGTGCATTGTAGCTAGCAAGTTAAGCGTTCCGGATATCATGCAGCTATTACAGATCAGGATACAGAGCATCAAGGACTTAAATTGTTTCTTACAGTGTTTAAATGCTTCAGTGCATCCTCTGTCAATATTTTGATCCGGTCTAGTGCAAGGAATGAACCAACAGCAGTTATCAAAAGCACCTTCAGCACCGGCATTGAAGCAGCAAGAAATAGATTCAGAATTCCTATCATTTATCTCTTTTAATCCCACCTAAACAATTTCCTTATATGCCATCAATTGCAGAACCAGGAATCCTCTATGCTCAGATGTTTCTCACAAATGCTTTTTCCTGCACTGCCATGGTCCACGGAGATTAACTTAGTACAATAAATTTAGTTGGCACCAAATACAACATATTTACAAATTCACATTTTGCCAACAAAAAATATTGAACCGCATTTCTTGAGAATCTAATAATAAAAACAGTTCTGCTTTTCCAAGCGCAAAATTTTTGACATATTCAACTTAATAAGGAGAGTATTGATAATACTAAAGAATTTAACAGGTGGTCCGGGAACGTGCAAGTTAAGAATCCTGGATTGAAGAAAGAAAGATTGTATGTGTATTATGGTCCTGCTAGAATCATTCAATGTTTTTGAATGATTCCACCTCGAAAAGAAAGCTTATACTTACCATGAATTTCCATGATTTATGGGAATATTCAGTTTCAACTAATTTTTAAAAAAAAATTCTTCTAAAATTGGTTAATAAATAGCCCGAAAATTATGATTATATAAATAACCCAAGAATATAATTATTTCCAACAGATAGGGACATTATACTAAAATAAGATTTATTAGAATTTAAGCTCTAACAGATATACCAGTAGTTGGGAGTAGTTCTCCAAAAATGAAGTAATAGTGCATGAGTTGATCAGTGCATAAAATAAACAAATCAAGACTGATCTAAGTGATGTTTCTATATAAATCTCAGCTTAATTCTTCATTCAATTTCCAAAGTCAGCAGAAAATAGATAACTGCATAACACAGGGAAAGAGGGCTGGCTTACTTTGGAGGGTTTGCTAATAATTTTCCGCCAATAGTTGCTCCAGGCTTTAGGCTCGCTGGAATATAATGAGATATTAATGAAGATACTCCATCTTCATTTTCCTGAACATAATGCATTCCACCATATTCATCAGCAAAACTATAAAGTCTAACCCGATATACTACTGCAGAGTCATTGGTAGGGCAGGGAGGACATGATCGCCATGATTATCACAACACCAGATCTTATAAGTGACGAAGACATCATCACGAGACTTGATCAGACCTAGACTAAGAGCTTGCAATATGGCTTCACCAAGAGCCTCCTCTGTTTGGTAAAGAAGCAATATCGAACATCCTGTAACCGAGCTCAATGCTTCAAGAAACACTAAGAGTTTTTTTAAATTTTGGAACAATCAGTGTACTATATTTAGACCTGCTACTCATCTTAGATGATCCAGAAATAGTAAGCATTGCGGATTAAATTTCTTTTATTGAATATCTGTGATAACTATAGAAGTATATACCATCCTTAAAAGTGTCAAGATATAGCGTACCATCATTATGCCTCTACACATTCTTTTGACCTGCAGTAAATGAAATCGTGACAGATACTTTGACATCAGTGAATTAGAACATATGTTTTTCTGGCATATTTACATTGCACAATTCAGAGCAAAATGTAAAACAGTACATAGTAGGGCCAACCTTAAATTCAGCTTATGCAATGATATGCAAAGCTGGCTACATTGATAAAGATAATAAATGGCTTGGATTTATAGTTCTTGACTTCCTTCTGTAGGTTCTATAGGTTCTTTAGGATCGTATCAAAATTTGTATATAGATGCCCTTCCCAGGAGGTTTATGGAACATACATGAACAAAGGAAGATATTATAAATTTATGATGCAAAAAATATAAGGATGAGGGCTTGAAACTTTCTGACAATAAATATCTCGGAATGCAATTTATGGTAAAACAATTGAGTTCAAGAGAAAAATCATAGAAAACTAATAGGTGTGGATGGAGGGAAAAGCTACATCTGGAGAAATAATTTTTTTTTGAAAAATAACAATAAATCTCTGTAAAAAGTCCAGGGGAAAAGCTACATCTGGAGAAATAATTCTTTAATAAATTACATCATGTTAAAAAAATTAAAAACATTTAAATGATATTAATTGTATATTAAAATAATATAAATAAAAGGCAATTATATTGTGAAGGCCTGGTTGTGTCTGCCAAAAGATTGTAAGTGCACGACGTTGATCCTACCTATTTTTGTGTCATAAATATTAAAACCTGGAATATAATCAGCTAAGTAATATATATATCACGATTTAAACTTGATAGCAATCAGTTATCAAGCATGAATGAAACAACATTCTGTTAAGGGAAATAACCTAGACGCTGGTAATCGAAAAGAAGCAAGATTGTTGGCTGGAGTTTATTTACGTTGAGGGATCAGTGACATAAGACCTTGATGGTGAATACCTTAAAAACAATATTTTCACAAATAGGGTAGAAAATGAAAATATAAATGTACATCAAATAGGGTCCTTAAAATATCAATAAAGCAATAAAAATATAAATGTACATCAAATAGGGTCCTTAAAATATCACACTCACCGGAGGAATTAAAACCGGAAGAGATTGTAGAGGATGGTAATTGAAACCGGAAGACATGGATAACATGGACGCTAATACACATTCACAATAGTTGTCAGCATAATATGCCTAATCTCTGTCCCAGTCCCATTACCATCAACTGTAGCTGGTGGTTCTGTTTTCGGGAATGATATTGAAAACCAATATATTGCTCAAATTTAATGCTCCCTATGTCCCATTGGGTTGTTTCCAAAAATCATATTTACACATATCGCGTACTTGTATTCGAACAATTAAAGAGATAAAGTTAAACATGGAAAAACAGCAAACAATTCTCTCAGAACTTATATCAAACAGTATGAATGCTAAATTAAATTGATACCTATCAATCAAAAAATTATAGAAGAATCACTCCTACATTAGCAAGTATATAAAAAATACAAAAGAAAGAGAAAGTGGATACACATTTCGTGAAAATTCATGCAGAAATAACCAATAGAAGTCGAAAACTAACCAGAATCCATGGCCACTGTTAGTTTCAAATCTCGGAATGTGAAGAATGCACAGCACAGAGGAGATATTCGTCGTCAGCAGTTAACGACGAATTGAAGTCGATGGAGGAAACTTCTCCTGAAATTATGGCTCCACGAAACTAACTAACAAATTCAAAAAAGTGATGGGTCGCCCGGCCATATTCGGATCTTTGAAAAATTCTTCAGTAAAACAGCAGTATTTGGCATCGGGTCGGAACCCGCTTTGTATTGGGTGGTCCAAGTTGATTGTCGAATTACCAGTAACACCCTGGGTCGGATCTTTCTGTTTGGCTAAAGCTTCTTTGACGACTTCTGATTTATAGAAGTTGAGAATACTAACTTCTTTTAACGACTTATTTCTTTTATTGGAATTTGACTTTACAAACATGTATTGGAAAATTTTAAAAAATACTATATTTTATGAATAATTTTTATACTTAATAGTTGCAGATATCAAAAAATTATCCACACACATGGATTAAAAGTTACTTCTCTCTTGTAAGCAATAAAAATTATTTCAAGTCACCACGAACGGCCTCTTAGAAGAGTATATCTATTAACTCCTTTTTTAGTTGGGAACTTTGAAGGTGAAATATGGAACAATTTATGAAACAACTCATAATGCATTTTCTATAAAAAAAAAAAAAATATTGCAGCGTTCAAGGAGAATATCTACATGTCATTTTTATAAAGATCAGAAATGTCCAAAAATGGAAGAGCTCAGCAACACCTTAATTCGTCCAAATTTGTCCGAATGAGCAGCGGACCCAACCGTCTGCAGTTGGTGCATTTGTCATCATAACTCTTTTGCACCAGCCGGGAATCGAACCCGGGTCTGTACCGTGGCAGGGTACTATTCTACCACTAGACCACTGGTGCTTGATGACAAGAAGCTATGATTCTACTTACATATCCATTAGAATACAGAGTATACATGGTTCCAGATTAAAGTGCATTCGGAAATGAGTGAAAATAAATCGTTTGTCTTTTGAAAAAATCTTTAAAGTTCACTAAATTTTAATGACCGCCTGGATCCTGATTTATTAGTAAAGACTACTAAATAACAACCAATTTATCATTCTTCACAATCTGAATACCACTGAACTAGAAATCATGCATAACAATCACAAGCAAACGGCCAAGTATCACACACTGGCAAGAGACTGAATGTAGGGCAATCCACAGACACCTCTTAGACCCTTTTCATTATAAAATTTGTAACCAGTCTGAGTAAATTCCCACAGTTTCTTTACCCTCTTATCCACAAGGCTGTAACGGACAACCATTCCACCAGGTATCTCCAATACCACGAAGGACTCATGATTTTCCTCATTTCCACTCCTCACAACCGAAACTACGTTAAATGTGTAACCGCTATCTCGGTTGTCGCCCTTCTTCTTGATTATTTCCGGAAATACATCAGAAATTGCATTCAGATCAACCTGATACTTCAAAAACCACCCTGAATAGTCTCTTGCCATCTCATGCACATTTAACAAACATGTGATATTAGAATTACATTCGACGACATTCCAATGGCCCCCTGACTCTCCAAGGTACGAAGCCCCAAAATAAGTTTTCGCCTTCTCATGCCCGTGCAAATGAACCGTCTCCAGATGCTTCACAGGCATTGGCAGTTTTTCTAGTCTCTCCGCGTCCACTTTGAAGTAGAGCGTATAAGGCTCGTCCATCCAGACATTCCAGTGGATCAAGGCATTCCCCCAGTGGACGAAGCCTTTCCACCAGTGAACCGAACCGTTCTAGTATACACATTTCTCGAATTTGGTATGCTTTGGTGCAGTAAAAGGCTCCCCAGAGACTTTCCACACCCGAGTTTCAGATGAATATATTTCAATCTGAAAATGTTGTTGACGCAGTTCAGAGCGTCTGACACAAACAACTTTGTAGTAAGGTGAAGTCACGGGATCAAAGGCTAAACTCATCCCGCAAACAGTTTTTGAAAATTCGCGTTTTATTTGAGGGAGGGTGGCAAATTGCTTAGTGGTGGGATTGTACACATAGTATCTACGGTTAAATTCACGTGCTCGATAGCTAGCACAGAGAAGGAGGCCATTGCAGGACTGTAAAGCAGAAACGCCAGAACCTAACGGGTCATTAATGAATTTAAAAGTTCTGAAGGGGGCCAGGCTTCCATCCACGACATCCAGAGGAATGAACTGGTAGTCAGGGTTGCTTCTGCAGGAGGAATTAGCGAAGAAGAGTGAAGAGGCCGAGGGGGCGAGAGGGCTACGAAGACGAACAAAGTATGGATTAGCAATGAGAGACAACCATTGTTTGGATACAGATTTGAAGCGCATAAGGGTCTTTATGGGGACCTGCAACAGAATCTCAAGCAGAAGGTCTTCATTGGAAGCAACTTTGACAGCAGATGCTATCATATGAGAGGAACTCATGTCAGGATGGCATGAAACAGGAGAGTGTTGTTTCGATATTCGGCTTCTTTTGGCTCCTATTGTGATCATGTTAAATCTAGTGTTTGTGTTGAGACTTGAGACTGATGTATGTGTAATACTAAGACTTGCTCCATATATATACACTCTGGCTCTCTTTCACTCACTTTGCCGGCTAATCTTGTAGTGTACTGCGTTTCTTAGTTATCCATTTGCATTAACTTATCAATCAACAACCATGGGAGAATTCCTTGATACACTTTACGTCTCTCCTAAAACGTTCAAGTTATACTAGTCTGACCAAGTGACCATATTTATTAAGCTGGTTGACTTTTAATAAGACTAGCCTTTAACCCGTGCGAAGCACGGACGAGTATAGAATTCGTAATTTATTAATTATAATTTAAATTTTAACATCATTTTATTAGTATTTTAGTATTAATGAATTAGATTTTAACCAAATTATATTTACCAACTGATTACATTTTTTTTTACGACTACGAATTATACCAATATCAGTTTATTATAATATAGTATATAAATAATATATAATTTATATTTAAAAGAATAATGGTGGAGTTTTTTTTTTATCTTGTATTATATCACAAGTGTTTGTAATTTGAACGGTATAAAACTCTTTAATATTGTAAGAGTAAGAGAAGTCTACATGTGACCGAATTGTAATTATAAAAGAAATGACCAAACCAAAATTTTGTACGACTACAAATTAAACCTATGTTGACTTATTATAGTATAGTATAGATGATAGAAATGAGACTACTCACATCTTACACCTACCGAAACTTGAACCTAAATACAGTGCAATTTTCTCCTGAAAGACTACTCTTTAACTTTAACTTATTTTTGTGAAAATAATATTTCCGATTCCATTCACTTTCTTTCAACTCTATCTTCAATTTTTTATCAACTGAAAATGTAATATAAATAGAGGAAAAAATAAAATATAAACAGAGAAAAAGTATGAAGAGCAGACTGTTATTCAAGTATTACATACATAATAGGAGCAATGTATTCTATTATTACTATAAAGAATTATCAAAAGCACACCTGTATAATCGAAGACACACACACATCTTAATTGTGCTTTGAATTACAGTGCACTCTCGACGTCTACGCATACCACAAAAATAAGGTATAAGCCATCTCAGATTATTGAGCACTTTGAATGTGTAAGCAGTGTCAGATTATTGAGTGCTTTGGATGTCTAAGTGTGCCATATATGATCAATATATAAGCCAGTGCCAACTGACAGTTGAGAAAGATGATACAACGTAACAAAACGTTTACTGATGTTTTAATGAAGTGAAGAAAAGCGGCAGCGGTTAGGGTCGAAAAAGAAATTATATAAAAGCAGCATGTAATATGCATAAACAATAAATGTATTCGCACTGTACAAGAGATTAGGCAAACAACAAACTGGGATATCCGTGTAAACACAATTATAGATATAAATAAAACAAAAAATCCTGATTTCAACATTCCTTTTTGTCTAGGTTGTTACATATATTGGAAATATTAAGAAGTCGAGGCAAAATGCATGCTATAAATGAAGGCAAAAACTTGTCCCGCGACAATGACTATACAGTTGCTTATTTAATGTCTACAGTGTTCAACAATGCAACAACTTCACCTACATTCTACGTTGCAACTTCGGATGTTCAGTTGTGAGTTTCTCCATGCTGCCCGGACAAAGGAACTACATTATCAAATTGGGTGAACAAAAAATTGCCAGATAGAATAGCTTCTTTTTCTGCAGCAAAAAAAAAGGGTAAATCATCAAATAAGCAAAAACAGTCATCCAAGTAAAAGCCGTTCTCATAGCATCCCCCTCCAATGACAACAGTAGATGTAAATATCCTCAAGAAAGTAAAATATAGACATGATTGCAGCCTTGCAGGTATGCATCAACAGATCCCAGAGCCCTTAAGTATTCACTTTAATATACAGATAGTATTAAACAATTAGCCACAGATCAAATAACTGCCTCATGGACATCTTCTCAGCTCCTTGCTCCTATTGAGATGTCTAATCAGTTTCTTTTATTAAGACTGGAACAGATCAGTAAAAGAAGGCAAGGAAACAGAAATCTATGAAGTAATAATATAGCAAGGCATAAAAACTTTTACTGTGAAAAGCAAACTCGTTATTACAGTAAGGCACCCATTAAACCTTACTAAAAGATGCAAATAAACTCCAAAGCAAGCTTTCCCACAAAAATTTGAATATATCAACCCCCTATTGGATAACTGCATATACCAACCCCCAAAAAAGAGATGTATATCAGTAGGGAACCTATAACCCCAACTAAAAAATAGCACAATAACTCCAAAGGCAAGCTTCCCCACAAGGCCACACACTCACACATATATATAGAACCCACACACACATGCTTCACATAATACGAATGACAAGAGGCTAGCTATTTCAGAATATTTTTTTTCTTTCTCTTAACAAAAAGTAGCCTAGGGCCTCGTGTGGTTGAGTGTAACCCAATTATGTAACTCTAAGTTCCTTGGAAGATGGATTAGTTACGTTGTTTGGTTATACAACTTTCAGAGAATACCTGGGAACTTATACTTCCGATGTGTTTAGGGTTACTGCAAAAAACCGGAACTTAGTTAGCCTACCCGTGGTTTTTGGATTTACCTACGCTAGTATTGAACACTTCTAAATTGTTTTATTATATATTTTAAGATTAGTTGTTGTGTTTTTAATTATTTTTTAATTCTTTTTAATTAATAACTTTAGAGATTTTTTATTTTATTTTGTAAAATCTAATTCTAGAAATTGCTTTGCTTGTTTTGTTTTTTACTTAATTACATAAAGTAAATTTTATGAATATATATATATATATATTTATAAAAATACTTTCTATGAAAGTTTAATATTTTTGTAATGGTTTACGTTTAAATTTTATTTATCTTTAAATTATTTCATAATGGCAATATGATTTCAAACAAGTATAGATATTTATATTTCTAATTTTTATATATAACATTTAAAAATAATAATGTCTTTTACTTTTTAGTAGTTTATAATAGATATTAAATGTTATAAATAAAAACTTTAAATATATTTGTTTCTAATTTTTTTTTATTTAACAAATTATAATGGTTTATAACTGCTTTCTTTTATATATTTGTCTTATCAAAAGTATTATTATCATTAAAGATGATAATTTTTTCATAAAAAAGAATGATATTTAAGAAACATCATTTTTTAAAATATATATAGAACCCACACACACATGCTTCACATAATACGGATGACAAGAGGCTAGCTACTTCAGATTTTTTTTCTTTCTCTAAACTAAAAGTAGCCTAGATATCAGTGGAGCTACATGCCTGTATCCCACAGACCCGCACACCAAACCCCCGTTATAATTAACTTGTACTCTGCATAATGTAATATAAAGCTAAAAATAACAATTAAATGGCCTTTTGCAAACAGAAGATATATGGCCATAAAAAATTCCAAGAAAGTTTCAGGGTCTCAATTGCAAATTAGATAAGCCAGGGGTTAAGATACTTTCTGAACGGCCTCAGGGATGTGAACTACGATATTTCAGCTATTTCATAAACTTCACTACATGTTCTGAAATAATGTGTCGGTGTTAGTAACCCGGATAAACAATTTTTTACCAAGTAAAGTTGAGACCAGGCAACGAACATTCCTGCTAGAGATTGCAACTTTTGTCTTCGATTTCTAACGACTAACAAAAAAGTGATGCTAGAAATTCGATTATAGTAAGAAATAGTTAAATCCAAAAAAAATGGCTATTGATACCGCTTGACGAAACACAACACTAAACAGGTGAAAGAAAAAGCACTAGAATACTAGATGCCTCCATATACCTTCACGGAGCACTGGTAGAAACGGACTTAGATATGGAGACATATTTCTAGATCTCACAGATTTGGAATTGAAATATATATAAATTCATGATTACATCATCATTGTATATAGAGGTCCCAAAGCTAGGTGAACAAGTAATATCCTAGGGAAATATTACTTATTCCAATTGATACCCTGAACAATGATTAAATACTAAAGTAAAAAAAAGTCACTTTACGACTCCACTGGCCTATAAATATGCAATATTCCATATGATTACTTTACTAATATACTAAAATATTACAGTAGAACTTCTCTAAATAAAAACTTAAAACATATGCCTCTTAACTTCTTAATTTCTTACACCAAAATATCAAAATAAATCCACTAACGGTAATGTTGAGGGAGATTGAGACTGACCTGTTAACGACATGCAAGCGATTTCCCGACGGACATACCTTGACATAGCCTATAATTAAGAACAAGAAACACAAAATAGATGGTCAAGAATGAATGAACCTATATTCTTGCATTAATATTAGGGTTTTACTTGGAATAATGTCATTATCATTGCTAGCACTTTATGCCATCATTGGCACATCAAATACTGGGGAAGATATAATTTGGTAAGTAGGAGGAAAAGAGTAGAATCGTAGAAGTTTTATTCTTAACTACTTAAAACTACTTGCATTTTTCATAGAAGAGCAAAGCTATTTCGTACCAAGTAATACCTTAAAACAAGAAATGCGATCAAAAAAAAAAAAATTTACCTGAACTTCATGTAAAGCATCTTCTATGGACACACCTTCCTCTGCAAAGACATTCCTAGCACACAAGCAAATATCACTTTGATTAAGCAGAGCACCAAAAGTTGAATACACACACACACATATATATATAATATAGGCCATTGTTCCATAGAGAACCATCTTAAACTGATTAGTATCAGGTTCCTTGATAAACAATTTTTAATCGTAACACAGGGTGGATGAAAGACCATTACTAACAATTCACACCTTTAAAATATGACTTGCAGACATGGTTTGTCGAATAGAAGTTTCATTAGTCAGCTATAATTAGGGTTAAATATCAAAGTGGTCACTGAAGTGGAGGTCATATATCACTTTGCTCACTTATCTTATCGGGGTCTCATATCAATCATTAAAGTCACAATAAATATCAATCAAGTACCTCCAAATTTCAGTTCAAGGAGTAAAAATATTATTTATAGAGTTTGACACATTATTTTTTAATACTACCACAACCATGTAAAACGTTATGACTTGTACTATTTATGACAATTTATTCAGATTTTATCAATTTTAATTAGTATTTATTATTAATTAAAATAAAAAAATGTATTAATATAATAAAAAATAAATAGTAAATAAAATTTAAAAAATCTAAATATATTATCATAAATAGTAAAAGTCATAAACTTTTACTTGGTTGTGGTAGTATTTAAAAATAATGTGTCAAACTCTATAAATAATATTTTTACTCCTTGAACTGAAATTTGGAGGTACTTGATTGATATTTATTGTGACTTTAATGATTAAAATGAGACCCCGATAAGATTAGTGAGCAAAGTGATATATGACCTCCACTTCAGTGACCACTTTGATATTTTACCCAATTATATTGTTCCCATCAAAGAATGTGCTGAATAAAGAAAATTCTACTTGAAGAAGATATGATCATTACTACGCTGTGAACTGTGGTGCCTTTCTTACCTAAATAAAGCATTTTGCAACTCATCTTGTTTTGCTTCTGGAACTAATGCAGCCTCATAGGCAGCAACGCTCCCATAAAATATCTTCTCTAACTCCTTCATCCATCGAGCTAGCAGTAGGTTAACCTGGTGGCTCACAGAATAATAGACTAATTTAACTATAGACCCCCACTCCCAAATCTGACATGGTATATGTAAAAGTAAAATTCTACTCATACAAGATGCAAAGAAAGTTACAACATTTTTACTTATTGCCTAGCCATTAGTTTCCTTGAATTGAAAACATATTACAGCTATCTGCACTGGAGGCTAGAGACTTTTTGCTAGAAGTATTGCATTGCAACAACAACTAAAATCAAAATCTAGGGAACTGAAGGCATAGATGTCCATATTACTAACCCCGGCATTATAGACCCTTAGCTCTACATCGTGATTGTAAATCTCATATAAGTTCTGCGCCAAGTCTGCAGCCTCGTCTCCCTCTTCTTTCAGACGATGCAAGATTAACCACATATGCAGTACAAGCAAAGAGAAGTTTGTTCTGAAGGTTTTCTCCAAGTTAAATACTGCACATAGAAATAAGAATCATTAGAGCTAGCATTACAAAGCAGTTGAAATTCTATCATGTATGTAAATGCCTCAAATATTTCTGCTACAATCACAGCATAAAAAATAAACACTTTGACATTGACACAGTCCCTGCATGTCATCAATGACACCGCGAAAGATGAGTACATAAGTACATAACTGTCGATACAATAACAAATTATAACTGTGTATCATAATAAATCAAAGCAACCAGATTCAGTCATTAATCATTATTACAGTAATATGCACTGCAAAGTCTTCCATTTGACACACCAATCATAAGTTTCATAAGTATATACAAAATCAAGGGCATTTCTATAACATAAGCCGTATTATTGCAAATAAAAACAACAAAGTGTCCAAAAATGCTTGCAATATATCACCATTTTATCTTGCAGACAGAGGTTGCAACCTTAGCAACTAACATCTTCTCAATCAAGGGAGAAACTTATTGAAAATATATCAGACATCAAATGTCCACTCTACTTGGTATTAAACTTCACAAACATAAACTAATTTGAAATAGAGTAGAAGTTTTTTAAACATTATGTGAGTTGACAAATTGTGGAATTTTTCAATTTCACTAACATAAACAATTGTTAGTTATCGGTAATGGAAATGATATTCAACTTCGTCACAAGTAACTTCCTTTGTGATGAAATGCATATAAGAAACTACCAATGACACAATTATCACATGAAACTACTACTAGATAACAGATACAAAGCAAAAAAGTGGAAGCTTTCCTTAGGCAGACAAATATCATGAAATAAAATTAAAGTTGCAAGTTACTTGAACATTAGAACAAGGTAAGACTAACCATCGTATATTGCAGGAGGATCAACATGATAAACCACCCGACGGTAAATTACATTTGCACGCTCAATGGACCTGCTTTCTTTACTATAGGCCAGCATTAACTTCATCATAATATGCTTGATACCCGTATATTTTCGCTCTTCAAATCTTATTGGAGAATCAGCGGGCAAAGCCAATGAACAGGGCTTGGACCAGAACATCTTATTCAGGTTTACCTGTCGAAAATAACGCAAACACCACAGGTCATATTTTGGATGAAACAACTGAACAACATTACATATATTGTGTGACTATCTGCCCAAATGAACTTTTCATTTCTTTACGGAAAGAACTCCTCTAGTTCTATCCAAGGACATAGAGGCAAGGGTTGCCTACATATCCCCACCCCATACTCAGCGTAATTTTTCAGTTTCCGTTACAGTTATCAACAAAATAATCTCAACAAGCTCATTACACTGCCATTTTCATTATTTATTTACATACTTTAACTTCAATCGTAATGCCATTAACTTTGTTAAATTTTAATTGCACCGGCATCTATTAGCAGCTGAAACCGTGAAAATGAATAAACAAGCAGAGAAACAGAAATAAACCTGTGATCTAACAGCAGAGGCATCCTCAGCACCATCATCAATAACCCGTGCATCAGCTACCTTCGCGAATCCTCGACATGAAAAAACACTGAAATCTCGATACCTCGAATTCTCAATATTACTACGAATTCCAGCTGATTTACAAAGATGAGTAACAGCTCTGCTCCATCTCGGCAACATTTCTGATCTACCAAAACACACACCAACAGTATCTCAATACTAGTTATTTTCAAATTAATTATAACAAAATTAATTATCTGCCTATATATACACGCGTATTAGTGATTGTAGCAGAGTTGATTTCACAATATCTATTATGTTAAAATTAAAATATAAAATGAAGAGAGATGAAACTTACCGGCGGGAGTGGAAAGTGTTGTGAGGAGTGTTTGGCCGGAGTCCGGAGAGAATAGAAACCCTAGCGATAAATCTTGTCGATTAATTAGGTGAATTTGGACGGTCTTGATTGCATCACCCGCTGTGTGCTCTCGATTACTTTTTGTATAATATCACATGGACTGATAGACCCGGCTCTAATGGCAAATAGGACCGGTAAGATATTGGAGCATACCTGACTATTATTTATAATCGTCGGATAAATTAGACGTCTAATATAATATACTACGTAAATTTTGTTGAATTTGTAAAAATTCGTATTTTGATGATATTGATTATATTGATCTAGATTGTTATAAATAGAATATATGCAGATTTTTTTTGTTTTATTTTCTAAACATAAGAACCCGCAGCCGCTACCTTTGGGTACGCACTGGGTAAATCCACGAGCTCCCGTGCAGATATCTTAGCGGTAGGCTCGATAAATTTAATCATCCATGAGAGGTTGGCTAATATTATAGACAAGAAGTTGGTATGGTTGAATGTAAATTTTTGAAGAGATTAGCTATATTTTTTATTTTTTTATATGCCAACTCAACTTTTAGCTAAGGGTAGAGATGCTCTTATATAAAATTTGCCGAATTTGTAAGACATTCTACTTTAATGGTATTAAATATAATTTAAAAATAGTATCTTAATAATATCTTATATTGTTAAAATATAATATATTAGTTCAATATGATAATAAATGATGTGTAATCTTATACGCAGAGGTTCGATAAATATAGTCATCCATATGAGATTAGTTAAAATTATAGACAATAGATGGGTATGGTTGGAGTGCAGTTTTTTTTTAAGAATTTGACTATTTTTTTTATTTTTGTATACCAACGCACTTTTTAGCTAAGAGTTTGTATGATTAAAGATCTCTTCAGGGTTAATAATAAGGTGAGTCATCAAAGTGGGCTCAATATATGAAGTTACATGTTCCACTAAATATGAGTTCAAGAGTACATTTATTATTTATAGACCTTTACAGATTATTCTTAAATGTTACCATAACTAAATACAAGGTTATAACCTCTAGTATTTATGATAGTATGTTTAAATTTTATTAGATTTATTTACTATATTTTTTATTATGTAGTTATTTTTTTTGTTTTAATTAAAAATAAATAATAAATAAATTTGATAAAATTTAAATTTAAATATATTATAATAAATACTAGAATTCATAACCTTGTACTTAGCTGTGATGACGTTCAAGAATAATGTGTAGACGTCTATAAATAATATAACATTCTCACTCCTTGAGCTAATATTCGACGATACTTGTAATTGACTTAAGTGACCGATTTAAGACCATTTAAAATAGTGACCAACTTGATATATCGAGAGCAATGTGATGACATACCTTCGTAATTTACTACCAAAGCGATGTTCGTTCGAGATCTCTTAGTGGAAACTTCCATACAATAATTTCGAAATCATAAAAAATAAATTTGAAATTTTCTTCAAACATATCGAACTAAAAATAATAATTTTTAATTTTTAATATTTATAATTCAGAAATTTTAAAAAAATTTGAAAAACATAACGGATCCTTCCGAGAGGCGCCCCTCAACGTCTACTTCTCTTTTGTATAAGTATATATATTGATGATGATTTCAGGGTTGTGAAAAAAAATCTCCGATTTATTGATTTTCTTTTTATCATATAAATAAAATTTTTATATCATAATTAATTTTTCAAAATATACATTTTCTGAATTTGTATCATACAAATAAATCTTTCATACGTTTTTTTCGATATCAAAATCTTTCTTACTACTAATTAGACGCTCACGGCTCACATAATCGCCGCTCTAAAATTACACAACGTTACTAGAAAAATTAAAATAATATAAAGTCAGCGTCACAATACAATCCAAAACAATAAAGTCTCCCACCGGAAAGGTCGGTTACAGAAAAATGAAGTCGATGGATAGACAAATCTATACTTACAGGCACATGTTGTATATATATCTGCCACTGACCAACATCCTACGGAAAAACACATCTATTATCACACGGTTACACTTCTTCTGGTTTATTACTGCGTCTGAACTTTCCAAACAAACAAACTTCATTGCTTCTAAACTTATTTACGTTTGAGCCCACCAATAATTAATCTTCTTCTTATATATTTCTTAGATATTTATCGTATTGTAATGCAATTCTAGTGATCTCGAACATATTGAAGAAAATGGATGCCGGGGTTTGTTCATCGGACTCGATTAATGGGGAAGATGTATTTTCTGGCAAACCATCTGATGTTTCGTCTGCTGATCATCTTGTTGTTATGATCCATGGTATTTTGGGGAAGTATGTTTTCAATTCATTCCTTGCATTTATGTACAATTTTAATGTTGTTTGAGTTATGTATCGTGTAATGGATTGTAGGGTCATGTTTAGTTTGGTCATTGTGTAATTATTGAATTTTAGACTGCGAAATTGTAGATCAGTTGATCAGGGCTAATTGGTGTGGATAATTTAGACAGCTAAATGAAAGTGCTTGTGATGGATGATTTGGATATTGGTTGCAGTAAATTAGTTTGCCGGGGAAAGTGTGATATGTATATAGCTTTGCGAAGCAACTCATTACACTAGTATGATTATATTATGTGAGTTGCTCTATGTGAAATTATAATGGGATATGAACTGTGATTATAATGTGCATCAACATTTTTAATGCTTTGATTTTTCTCTATCGAGATTTATATTCCAAAAGTAAATATCTTCCATAGAGAAATTTTTATTACTGTAGTTATTGATACCTCGCATGTACCACAGTTTCTGGGGATGAATCCTTTCTGTGAAAGAAATTTTGAAATTCCTAAGTTTTAAGCAGAACTATGATTGTTCTTCTGGTATTGTTTGCTTCTGGATATGGTATTATTTGTGTTGTGATTCTGTTCTTTTTTAATTTTCAAGATTCTTGACATTTTTGTTGTACTATTTTTGCAGTTCTGCAAACTGGAAGTTTGCTGCTGAACAGTTTGTCAGAAAGCTCCCTGACAAAGTATTTGTTCACAGTAAGCAACATGCTTTTATGCTTGCCGAAAATTTTGCGTCTTATTTTTTCTCTTCCCCTCTGGACCTCATGTTGTCTTTGCCTTTACTCTCATTTAGTTATTTTTCTGAGAGTGTAGTGCATATGTATCATGTATGATTATTAATATGTAATGGTAGTATTCATCTGTTTCCTCCATATACAGAAATATAGGAAAATAAATTTTATTTTTTCCTGAAGATGGAAATTTTCCTATGCTTGCATTGGTGAAATTTACCATGGATTTGTTTTCTCGTAGGTGTTATCATCTTCAAGGTTTTTTGATAGGTGAAAACTAGACCGCTCACCAGAACATTCTATTATGAGTCTGGTCGAAGATTGTAAATGATAAGATTTGTGCCTATTTGACGAGTTGATAACGATACCGTAGAGTCCCTTGATTGTAATCCCTAGTAACTGCTTAATGATATCTATAATACGTTAATACGTCAATATTTGAAATAGGTTTGGCAACATGAAAAGAAGCTTTAATGGCGTGCCATATAGTATTCATTTGAGTTCTATATTGTTTGTTATTCCCATTCCTTTCTCTCCTGTGGTTGGGGTCTTTGCTAAGAATTGTTCAACTATATTCATCTGGCTCAGCAATTTCTGATATCATTTACCATCTACGTTAGGTTGGATTGTTGCTAAATCTAACCCTTAACTGTGAATTTTCCGTATAGGAAGCGAAAAGAATATGGATAAGCTAACGCTAGATGGTGTGGACGTAATGGGGGAAAGATTGGCAGAAGAGGTCTGTTATACTATTATTTATGCCTCAATAGGTGTCAGCTTTAAAATATATAGATAATACATTATAATTTTCTTTTTCAGGTCCTTGAATTGATTAAACAGAAGCCAAATCTCCGTAAGATTTCATTTGTTGCTCATTCTGTTGGAGGATTGGTGGCAAGATATGCTATCGGAAAATTATACAATCCTTGTAAAACTGAAAATGAAAAGGATTTATCAGCTGTTTCTGGTGATGAGTTTAAGGGGACAATAGGTGGTTTAGAACCAGTTAATTTTATTACTGTTGCCACGCCTCATCTTGGCTCAAGAGGTAACAAGCAGGTACGAGCCTTGCTTTTTAGCCAGGACTGAGAAGCTGATTGTTATGCATTATTGAAATGTTATTTTGGATTTAAGGGTGTTGATACTAAGGTACTCTCATAGTCTAATTTAGAGCAAGCCAATCTTTTCATTATAAAGAGGTCTAATTCTAAAACTAAATCTTGATTTTTGGATGCAATACTTTCCTCTTTACCCTAATTACTCCTGCCTTGACTTTTTAAGTAGTGTCTGGAGGGTGCCTGAACTTCCATTGGCATATATATATAATGAACTTTCTATTAATGACATTGTGGTTTCTACTATATCTGTAAGCCATTCCATCTTAGGGTAATCAGTAATCTGGCAGGTTCCATTTCTTTTTGGTCTAACTGCTCTCGAGAAAGTTGCTGCTGGGGTTATCCATTGGATTTTTAAAAGAACTGGACGGCATTTGTTTCTTACTGATAATGATGATGGAAAGCCACCACTGCTTAAGCGCATGGTGGAAGATCACGAGCACTATTATTTTATGTATGCTGTCCAATCATTCTTTTGTAAAGTGTCTCTGTGTTATGGTGTATTACTATGATGCTCTTCTTAAGTCTTATTTAGGCCCTATTTTATAATGCAGGTCTGGACTACGTTCATTTAAACGTCGTGTAGCATATTCCAATGTTGGTTATGACCGTATCCTTACTATTTAATCGAGCTGTACGGATAGTTTAGGATTCTTCATATCATACATTATCATCATTTTTCCTTGACTATTACAATCAGATATTGTTGGCTGGAGAACGTCATCAATTAGGCGTGCAGTTGAACTGCCCAAGGTATTATCGCAGCTTTTTAATTGGTGCTAATACTCTGTTTTATATTTATGATTATGATGATATATTTTTTTTTGGTATAGTGGGAGGACTCTGTGAATGAAAAGTATCCTCATGTCGTGTATGAAGAACTTTGCAAGGCATGTGATGCTGAGCAGGACGAGCCTATGTCAGCCGAGGCTGATAGCTTAGACAATATAGAAGGTGACTGTTAGAATCACTGTTTACTCAACAAGTGAGCATTTAAGCACACCGACGCCTTGACATTAGATCCAATACATATTTAAAAACAATGAATATAAAGTCGATGAACAATTGTTGCCTTACTGTTTCTGACACAAATACACATTTCTTTATCATGATATCACCCTGCAATCAAATAGCTTGCTAGTAGCGCTTCTCTCTTTTCTCAAATTATAGAGTGGGATAAGAGGAATTTTTTGTTAAGGTTTTGTTGTTTTTATACGCATTCTGGGCAGGATTTATCATCTTAGCTACCTCATTGTTCGGAATCTAAATCTATAGTTATCTACTTTTTGCTGCAAGATTGCAAAAAGCCAATTTCTTTATGACAAGTGTGTTTGATTAATTGTTCCTACTTTTCACTGTTGGCTTGCAAGTTGCAGCATTTCCAACAAAAAATGCATACTCATAGTTGCTTGCTGTGAGTGCTTTAGCTTGAGATGTGCTGTTGCCAAAAGCGAATTACTTGCATATGCTTTAATTCTACTGCATTAAGTAGCTATTTAATTATTATGCTTATCTTCTTTTCTTTTCTTTTTTTGCTAAGAAACACACTCATACAGCCGTTTGTCCTTTGACAAGGCTTCATCCGTCAACCTCCTGCAAAGGAGTGAGGGTGGCACTGCTATTGCAAGCGCTCTTTCTGATAATCTATTATTTAGTGTACACTGTGCTCTATATTTGTTTCTGCATATAATTCCTAATGCTATGATTTCTTTTTCTGAACCAACTCAAGCAGAGGAATTGGTGACTGGCCTGTCCCGTGTGTCATGGGAAAAAGTAGATGTCAGCTTTCACAGCGGCAGTATACAGCGGTTTGCTGCTCACAGTGTAATTCAGGTAGCCTCTTTGCTTCTTTGTGTGCAAGTAGGGAGTTTTTCTATAAGCATTTCAACTACATAATTTGTTGACTTCGTCTTAAACATTAAAGCATCGGTATATAGTTCTGATAAGGTTGTTGTCTGCTAGTTAGTACCGTTCATTTCTTTTTTATTTTTCAGTAAGGTTTTGAAATTAAAGTTGTATGTACCCGTTTCTTGTACACTGAACTAGACAGTCTCTACTTTGCCCAGTTATTGAGTGTTGCTTAATGAAGAATATCAGTACTTGCTTTCTGTTGTCGAAAGCATTATCACTTCTTTTACTACGAGCAAGTCCAACAATGTCCTAGTTGAAACCTTAAATATAATATAAAAAATGATGTCCTAGTGATTTATGACATATTTAACTAACTTCAACTCCAACAATGTGTCTTAACTTAACTATATATTAAATATTTTATTATTAAAGTTGTTCTTTCATCATTAAAGGACAATATAAAGTAGAGAGAGAAAGAGAATGTGTGTAATAAAATATAGGATAGGTGCCTTGAAAATAAGGCTCGAAGATGTTGTCCTAGTGAGCAAGTTCAACAGTGTCCTAGTTGGAGCCCTAAATATAATATAAAAAATTATGTCCTAGTAGTTTAGGACATATTCTACTAACTTAAGCTCCAACGTCCCTTATTTTCACTATATGTTTAATATTTTATTATTAAAAGTTCACTTTCATCATTAAAACATAATATAAAATAGAGAGAGAAAGAGAGTGTTGGTAAGAATTTATTATAAAATATGGGATAGGGTAAGGAGAGAGAGTGCCTCAAAAATAGGGTTTGAATGAGTTGTCCTAGTGATATAGGGCATCACTAGGACATTGTTGGATCAAGTTTTTTCATCAAATGCCCTATATTATGACTTCGGACACTAAATAGGGCAGCTGTTGGACTTGCTCTAAGGCATCACTAGGACACTGCTTGATCAATATATTTTTTTTTATCAAATGCCCTAAATTTTAACTTAGGACATCATATAAGGTATCTCTTGGACTTTTCTATTGTATCAACTTCTGTATCAACTATATATAGAAATCATTGTTAGATTAAAATGGTATTGTCTGATAACATAGACAAGTACATTTTAATTTGTATCATTATTATTGCGTGTCTTTCATCCTGACTGCAGCTGATTATTGACCTTCGGCAGTTTATTTGATTTCAAGTATATTTGTAATTGACAGGTCAAAAATGAAAACTTGCATTCAGAAGGTGCAGATGTAATTCAGCACATAATTGATCATTTTCATGTATAGAAGCCTTTTAGGTCCAGTTTATCGGAGAGGATTTGGAGATTATCTTATTCTTGTAAAGGTCAAATCATTGGAAGCTGACTGATGTCTCCATCATCCGAGTTGGACTAATGGTTTCTTGATAGCAGGTTGAAATGTTCTTGAATGCATATAGTATGTAGGATATTGTAACTAAAGATGCAGCTGTAGAATGTATTCTTGTAATATATTACAATTTATCAACAAAATATGTTTAAAATATTTTTATTCGAAGAATAGAATTATAGGCTAATTGTAGATGTCAAATTTCAGTAATTCTTCTCCTTTCTTCTTTCTTCGTTCTCTTTTGGTTTAGTTAGGCTACTATTTTAAACTAACCTTTAAAAGCCAACACTATTTTTTGCATATTCCATTTCACTTCTACCAAATGTAGATTGTATTTGTTATAAATTATACTTCTTCCGTCGCTTCCATTTCTTTACACTTTCCTTTTTGGGGTGTCCCATCCAATTCTTTACATTTCAAAACTTACCAAATATGATCAATGGGTCCCACCACTTCTCCACTTTTTTTTTTCCTTTTCACACTACTTTTACTCCACTATCCCCCTTTTATACATTAAAAATCAGTGGGTCTCACCACTTCACCTACTTTTCTTTCTCTTTTCAACTACTTTATTCATATTTCTTAACCTCCGTGCCCAACCCATTTGATAAGAAATAGGAGGGATGGAGGGAGTAATGGAATGTAGCTTGTGGCAAGACCTCCTATTAGGGGTGCAACTCCTATCATTCATCAGTTAAAAGTTGAAACTCAAGAGAGGGAGGGTGGCATTTATACATATCATTCTTAATTTGTTCAGAAGTCCATAAAACTATTAATTTGTAAAACTAAACCTTTTACCCGAAAATATGCTAATAATTCAGCTTTTATAAAAAAAAATTGCTTATACTTGAATCACAATCTCAAATAAGTTCTTAAAATGGTTAACACTATAAACAAGTATTGAAGATAATATTTTGAATGCTACGAGTCTATTTAAAAATCTGATCCTTAATAAAAGAATTGTAATAAAACCATCGTGATATTTGTTGGTATCAAATAAGCTTTTAAAATCACTAGTAACATGCGTAATTATAATAGAATGCTACTATACTAGTAATCAGTTTATATCTAGAAGATATGATAAATACTAAGACAAAAACTGCTCAGGTAACTAAATATAAAAATGTTGAAAAAAGACAAAAAACTGGTTCAATTAAATATAAATATGCAAAAGAAAACGTGTAAAAAAGAGCTAAGAGCATCTCCAACGGCGTTGGCTATAATCGTTGGCTAAATTGGATCTGTAAGACATTATGTAAAATTTGCTGAATCTGTAAGATATTTTGCTTCAATGATACTAGCTATATTGGTTGGCTTTCTTACAGATCTGTAGAGGTTCGACAAATTTAGCCATCCATAAGAGGTTGGCTATAATTATAGATAACAGGTGGGCGTGGTTGGAGTGTACTTTTTTAACGATGTTGGCTATAATTTTTAATTATGGTATGCCAACTCACATTTTAGCCAAAGTTACTCTGTGGTCGGAGATGCTCTGAAGAATGGCACCACGGCGGGAAGAAAAAGATACACAGTCCTCTATTTAATTGCCCCTTTGGTGTTGTTTCAGTCAAACGCAACAACACTGTCGTCCCGATATTTCCCAGCTAGGCCGCCATCCTTTTGAAATCTGTATGTATATTCCTATTCCATCATCTGCGATCTCAACTCCGTCCATGGATCTCTCTATCTCTTACTCTCTCTCTAAATCTCCCTCCTCTCTTTCTCTCTCTAGAATCACACACACTTCTTTCTCTTCTCGCACTAGTTTAACTCCTTTTTTCTCTTCCAAGTTTATTAACAAATTGAGTTATAGACCTCTGGTTCTGGTAAAGAAGCATCAAGCAAGAGCTCAATCTCGAAATGAAATCGACAGTCAGGACGATGCTTTCATTGTTGATAATGTTCCGCACTTAACCGATTTCCTCCCTGATTTACAGGTTCTTTTCCCCAACCTCGATAAATGAATAATCTCGATAAATTGATTTACTTTGTTATAGAGCCGATGTATTTTTAACATTAATAAATGACTGTCCGGTGATAGTCATTTGTATATCTTTTTTTTTTCACATCATTGCTAATTTTGTGTGTTTACTGTATGAATAATTGATTGCACGATTGTTATAGGATGGATCGAGTTTTTAATTATTATACATTATAGAATACAAGTTTTGTGCACGGATTCTAGTTGCTTATTTAGCTGTAGGCATTCCAGAATCTAGGAGTGTCCCCGTCTTATGATTCACTACTCACTAGTCACTACTTGTCTTATTGCAATTGGAGGCTCCAATTTTGTTTCATCTATTTACATAGCTAATATTTTCTAAATTGAACAACAATGTAAGAGAAACAACAAAACTTTGAATATTTTGTAATTATACAAACGTGTTGTTGTTTCTCTTACATTGTTGTTCAGTTTCAACTTTTTTATCCTCACATTGCTTATACAATATATGTTACATATATACATGCACAAGTGGTGTATCCCACAATAGGTACGTAAAGAGTGGATGTTTGAGTCAATATATGTGTTTGTGTGTGTGTGTTTATATATATATATATATATATATATATATATATATATATATATATATATATTGTGTTTATTATGTGTGCTCAAGATGTAGACTTAGGTATCGCTTGGAGAGCAGATTCTTGAGTATTTTAGTATCATAGTTTAATTGTTTGTATTATTGATAACGATTTTGATTAATAATAACGTGGGTATTCCACGTTATATATATTTTATGTGTGTGCTTTGCAATAGAAAGTTAACCTCGTATTTTTATCCCTAAAACCTATGAGGCATATACATTAGAAGGCGAGAAGAATGATGTAGAACGAGGAATTAAAATATGAACTTGATTTATTATTTGTTAATTAAAAACAAAGTTATTCGTAATTTGTTATAATTTTAATTATATTATATAAATAAATTATTAAGAATATTCTACATTATGCCTGAAATAAGAATATGATTGGTCTTTTTTATTATCAAAATTTTACTAGGTGATAAAGTTTTAGAGATTTAAGCCTATGTGAGGGAATATAATATATTATCATTGAAAGTCTTCCAATAATAAGATATTTTATAAATAAACTTGTATAAGAGAAAATCTATTTTTCTATTAATCATTTTAAATCTTTTAATAAGACATCATATCTCAATATTCAAGAGTGAATCTTCATCACTAAGTAAAAATCTTATAAATAAATTTGTTCCTAACTACATATACTCCCTCCGTCCCGAAAAGATTGAACCGCTTTGACTTTCACGGAGATTAAGAAAAAGGTAGTAAAAAGGTTGAAAAGTTGGTAAAGTGGTGGGACCCATCAAAATTTTAATAATAGATTTGAGATAGTGGAGGAAAGTAGTGGGTGTAATAGTGTTTATATTATTATAGAATAGAGATAGTGGAAGAAAGTAGTGGGTGTAATGGTGAAAAGTAGTGTTCAAAAATAGTAAGTTTAATAGGTTCATTCTTTTTGGGACGTCCCAAAAAGGAATAAGTGTCAATTAAAATGGGACGGAGGGAGTATTAAACAAACTATATACATATTATTAAAGGCGTGCTTAATTGTGTGATTAATGACATTTTCAGTTTAGGCTCAAAATGTGCAATTCAAATATTAGCGATTTAATGCGATTATGAAATTAGCAAAAGTGCTCAAGAAGTGCACTTAAGCGTTAAAAAGTAGAAAACCCTCAAGGTGTGTGCATGAAGGCGAAGGCCTTAATTAGAATGATTTGTGTATTGCTTCCGGTGTTGAGGGAGCTCTTTATCGTATAAGTTCTATAGACAATAGGAATATCTCAGCCTCAAAATGCAACTCAAAGGCTTTCTTTTTTACCTCTAATAGATAAAGAGGAAGAGGAAAAATGAGAAATTGAAGGACTGGAAATTGAACTAAATGATTTTGAAGCTCTTGAAATATTGAAATCAGTGATTGATACTTTATCATCTATATTTTTGTTTTATTATACATGCTCTACCATGTTTGAAAGTTGAGAATCTAATGAATAATATATATTTATGATCTTTTTTTTCCCGACAAAAAAGCGCATGATTAATGACGCTCCGTGAGTCGTGCTTCGAAACTAGGTCCTATAAATTTTAAGATATTGCACCTTAAACAACACTAAGTGTCTATATATATGTCATTGCTCAAATAAGAGCATCCTTAAAAGAATAACATAAAAGAACATTATAGAATCGAATACAGAATCTCATCTGAAATTTGAATAAAATTCTAATTTTAAGCTAATTGACCTTTCATTTTGAATAATAACAGTATCTTACATGTTTAACAATAAATATGGATTAGAACTTACATGATTATATGTTAAATTCATCATGTAAAATTTATGTTTATATATATATGATTTGATTCTGGATTCTGTTCTGGTTTCTATAATATTTCATATTAATAATATGATGAACTTGAATGTTAGATTTCATATATTAAGTTTAATTGGTGTTTAACTATGTAATTATAATCTTAACAAATCATTTTTTTTGGAAAGAGAAGTATTATGATAGTATTTTTTATTTTTGTAAAGCGTTCTTTCTTTTTTTAATTTTTTATATTCGAATATGAATTACAATTAATATTCTGATTCCTTGTTTAACGTCATTCTCCTCACCATTTGAAAAAACTAATCCATTAGTTTCACATAACTGAGAATTAATGAATGAAGAGACGATTCACCATAGAATAAACATCAATTGGAAAACTATAAGTATTATTAGAGGACATGAATCAATTGCTTTGAGGGCATTATCATACAAATTTGGAGTTAAATTCTTAGTTTATTGAAGCCTTAAAAGAATATTAAATTTGAAATAAATTGGAGCATGTTGACTTTTTTAATAGAAATTAAAAATATATTGGAGGTGGTTAATCATATCAATTTTGTTGTTTCAGATGAAATAATTGAGCCTCCATACTTATTAAATAAATAATAAATACATGAAACAAATAGTTTCATTTTTCTATTATGTACCCTTAAGGGTTTTACATTTGCGTTGAGTTGGACTTACCACTAGAATAAGATTACTCACAATCCTGAGTTTTAAAAGGGCCTACTACAAAAAAATTGCGAAGTTTGTATTTGTTTACTATTTCTCGATACTACTTCCTCCGTCCCACTCAATTCTGTACAGGCTTTTACATTGTTCGGCACACATGTTAGAGCTCCTATAAAGTATAGTTCTATAACTTATTTTTAAAATATTTTGTTTCTGAATAAAAATATAAACATTAAATGTTTATTGAGAAAAAAGTTAAAATAATTTACGGAACTATATTTTATAAGAGCCTTAAAATGCGTGTTGAACCCTTTGGAACCAGGACAAAGGGAGTAGTTACTTGCCTCTTCTCCTACGTACTATACTTCAGCGTTAGTACAATTTGTGTTATTGATTTTTTCCATCTAAGCGCCTTAAAATCATGTTTTTAACAATTTTTCATAAAGCAAAAATATAGTTGAAGATACGAATCTCAAAGGTGCATAGGCAGGAAAATTATCTACTCCGCTAGATTAGTTCTCTTTTCCATTTATTTTATTGTAATTTACACTATATATTAATAAATATGTTATTTTAAATAAGTCTAAATATTCACTCTAAACTGAAGTCGCAAAAGTGCATGATGTGTTGGTATCTTTTTCTAAAACTCCCTAATGCATGCTGGAAAAGTTAGCAAGGTAGGGAGTAAAAGATTATTTATAACACATTTTTTCTCTAATTATTTCAGTCTTATCCAAACCCATTGAAGAAGAGCCCGGCTTATGCAATAGTCAAGTAAGTGAACAACGTGTTTCTGTAAACATTAATTATTTTTTGGGGCTGAGGTGCATTAGTGTGTCAAGTTGAATATTTATATTATTTATCTGTTTTCTTTATACTTAAGCCTACCCAAGATCTCCTCAAAATTGTCACTCCATTCTATTTCAGGAAAACGTTTGTCAGCCCTGAAGATGTGGTAGCACAAAAAGTATGGTCGTTTTCTTTTCCATTATGTTGCAATTTTGCTAACAAGCTGTAGTCATGTGATGATAAGTCATTTCATTTCTTTATTCAGATTGTTCTCCAGAAGGGCAGCTCTAGAGGGGTGCATTTTCCTCGTGCCGGGCCGCGGGAAAAGGTTTGTATGTCACAAGCAGTTACTTCATTAAAATGTATATTATTCTAAGCAGCTTGTTACCTCAGGTTTATTTCAAGTCGGAGGAGGTACGTGCTTGCATTGTGACATGCGGCGGTTTATGCCCGGGAATCAATACAGTGATTAGGGAAATAGTTTGCGGCTTGAATTTTATGTATGGCGTTGATGATATACTTGGAATTGAGGTGAGTGATGTTGATAAGGGTTCTAATTAAGAGATATGTTGCCTAGTATGCTTTTAAAAGCAGGAGTTGCATACGTATAGAGTTTTATTCACTCGCAAGTATGACAAATTAGGTATCTACTATTTGTAATAGTATAAATTGTGCCTAAAGTGTAAAAAAATTTCCCTCTTTTTATAGAACTCACATTAATTGACCGTTGAATTTCTTAGGGAGGATATAAGGGCTTCTACTCAAAAAATACTAAAAAATTGACACCTAAAAGTGTCGATGATATACATAAACGTGGTGGCACTCTACTTCAAACTTCACGAGGGGGGTCTGATACAATTAAGATAGTTGACAACATTCAGGACCGGGGAATAAATCAGGTTGACACAAATTTCTCTTTGTTATATGCATGATTAGTTCAAGTAGTTTCTTACATCACTTGAAATTTTCTGGTTCTAAGGTTTACATAATTGGAGGTGATGGTACACAAAGAGGAGCTAATGCTATTTACAAGGTGAGATGATCAAATAACTGTAATTTCTACACTACTGTCCGATCACAGGCCACAGCTAGCCAGCTAGGCCAAATTGATATATTTTGGGTAATCAGTTGGAACCTAATACATGAAGTCAGTCATCTGTTGTAAATGGTCTCAAAAGGGCCATTGAACTCAGCAATGGTATCTCTCTGTTAATGTCAAATGAATAATATTAACAAGTTGGCATGTTTGATGAATTGGCAATGATATGGCATATACATGGCCTTTGATGCTAGAATTTTTTAGCATATATCTTTTTCGGTGCCCTCATCCTTTCTTCCTCTTCTTTGCATATGTATGTTTGTATATTAATCTATAAACCTCTATATTATTTTACTGATTTTCCATGTTAGCTGCCACCTATCTATTAATTACAAATAGTTCCCCATCGCCTACTCTATGTTAGTTTTGACAAGATAAGAGATGGAAGTTGATGGAATGATACAAAGCTGAGTGTAATGAACCTTTTGATAACAATTAACTGATACCCACTCGATAGTTTTGGTTTCTACTGATCACTATATTTATGTTTGAACCATTATCTAAAACTTGCTTTTTTCTTGTAGGAAGTTGAAAAACGAGGTCTTCAAGTTGCGGTAGCTGGGATTCCAAAGACAATTGACAATGATATTGCAGTAAGTTTTATGAGTAATTATACCTTGATTTTATCTACATCTGCAGTTTCATGTATAGCACTTAAGTATATGCTATAACCTGCTTCCTTCAGCTACACCCAATTAAGTACTTGATTGTGACCAGTTCTCTTGGCACATGGAGCTTGTGTTTTGGACAACTGTTCTAATATATTTTGTTGGTAATGGAGCAAATATTATAAGATGTTTGAAGATGAGTTGATATGTAATTCTCGTATGTAAGAAACTACTCGTGTAAGTTAGGTGTGCATTCTGTTTTGCATAAATTAGTTAAGATGTCTGATTTTGATATCAATGCAAACTGCATGTTAACCTTGCAAAAAGCACATGCTAGTAATGTTTCCAGGATATAAAATACTATTACTTGCATATACATGTTAAGATCATAAAATTTCTCTTGTATCAGGTAATAGACAAGTCTTTTGGTTTTGATACTGCTGTTGAAGAAGCTCAGAGGGCCATTAATGCAGCACATGTTGAAGTTGAGAGTGTGGAAAATGGAGTTGGAATTGTGAAGCTTATGGGACGGTATAGTGGTAAGTTTCCTGTGAAGGAATTTTTTTTATTTTGGGTAGACTCCTGACATGTACGCTTTTTTCTTATTTTTCAAATGTTGACTGTTTGGTTACAGGGTTCATAGCTCTGTATGCAACATTGGCTAGTAGAGATGTGGTAAGATTTAAGACTGATTCATCACATAACACTTCACATGTCTTTTGATCAGGGAACTGTGTCAATGCTCTGTGTAGTTTAAATTAGATTTAAATTGGCTCTTAATTAAAGGATGTATCTCTCTCCTGACACTATGACTATTGCAAGAGTTCATAATTGTATTGAATTGAAACAGGACTGTTGTTTGATTCCAGAATCTCCATTTTATCTGGAAGGTCAGGGTGGACTTTTTGAGTTTGTTGAACAAAGGCTCAAAGAAAACAGCCATGTTGTGATTGTAGTTGCAGAAGGAGCAGGGCAGGAATTTGTTGCTCAAACCATGCAATCAATCGACGAGAAAGATGCATCTGGAAATAGGCTGCTTTTAGACGTTGGCCAATGGCTAACTCAGAAATTTAAGGTATGATTTATATTCCATTGAAACATCATCTTCGAGGATCGCAAAAGAAATCCTCATCTCAAAATTGCCCAGTAGACGTGTAAATCTATCTCTGATCTGAAAGCAAGTAGAAGTGGAAAAATTTATGTTTGATTTGTAAAGGCAAGAGTAAAATTTCATATGCATGTCACCATCACTTTCTTTTTGTTAGTTTATATTGCCGAGTTGTGTAGGTGTTGGCATTGGCAACAAGGTAAAGAGTGTAGGAATGTATGAATTTTAGAAGATACAACTTTACCCAGAGCTTGGGCTATTAGTTTTTCCCTTGGGCTCTCATTTTCTCATAGTAAAGTTCTGTTGCACTTTTTGCTTGAGTTGACAGTTGTGTTCATCTTCTACCCATCCTTTGCCTATGTTTTCTGTTCAGGACACTATTATATTCATCTACTTTTTATCTAATAAATATAGTGTTTTAGCTTTTGATCACTTACATGCATACTTTCTCCGTCACAGGATCACTTTACAAAGGTTCGGAAGATGACAATAAATCTAAAATACATAGGTAAATCTGGGAATTTGACTCTATATTTGCTGCCATGTTATCTGTTTTTTCTATTATTTTAACCATAGTGATTTAAAAAGTAAGTTATATACTGTCAACCAGAAATGTTACAAGTAATCAAGTGTAAAATTTACATTCCAGTAGTTGGGTTTTCAGTTGGGAAATTCTGCAATTCTTGGAAATATAGGATCGAAACAGATTTAGTTGTATCGCGGACAATTTTCTTCCTACCTCTGTGAAGGAGGAAATTCATAATGAATTAACCTGTCCTAGTAGTTTCATTGAAGATTCAAGGAGATTCGGGAAACAAACACTCAATTGCAAAGATCTGTCTTTTAAAGAAGGGGCGGACTATCAACTCAGTCTTAACTCATAAACCTGTGATGTGTGACGTGATCCACCATATCAGGAACCCTACTTAAGAAGTAATGATAACTCAAATAAGAAAAGATGTACTTATATTTTCTTGAAATGAAAGATTATTTCTACTTTCCTGCCACTGAAATGAGCCTCAACGGGGTCTGGAGTTTTCTGATTCGACATTGCATCCCTCTTCTTTTCTTCCTTTGTTCACTAGATCCACAGCCAGTCATGGAAAATTTGGTAGACGGTAGTCGGTAATTTCTATTTGCAAATGTGACACTGCTGTTTGTCTGATGACAAAGATCATGTTTGTTTCAATTAATGGGTTACATCTGCTATTATAATGCGCGTCCTCTATGTGCACAGTCATGTGACTTTAATAGTCATTCCCAAATCTAATGGTATCTGTACTTTTCAGCTTTAACTCTTGTTCTATTTTTCCCACCCTAAGTTTGTTTTGCTAATTATCTAGGATATATTATGAATAACACAAGCATCTCTAACTTGCGTGAGACCTTGGGGGTTCAGTTTTAAATGAGATGGCCATCTCCAGTTTCCCATCCTTTCTCTTGTCCTAAGTTTTGCAATGTGCTGCCAGTCATATACATAGTTCTAACTGCAAAGAGTTAAGCAGACTAATTTTAATCATAATTGATAAGCTGATTATTTTGTAGATCCAACCTACATGATCCGAGCAGTCCCCAGTAATGCATCGGACAATATCTACTGCACTCTTTTGGCTCAAAGTGCTGTTCACGGGGCCATGGCTGGGTACACTGGCTTTACAGTTGGACCAGTCAATAGCAGACATGCATATATTCCCATATCTGTAAGTTCCTTCTAGGCAAATTGCCTGCAAATTTGTTGTTTTTGAAAAATAAACTCCAAGTATATCTGAATTTAAAATTTTAGTTAGAGACACACCACAACCAACCACCGTTACAGAACCACTCTCTTTATTCTTGATATCATATTATTATTAGACTACAGTGCTCCCAATAAGCAATATACTGTTGCATACTAGATGATCATATTATCTTATGAAAGGTCCACGAAACCTCTATTTGCCATACAGCTGACAAAACCTAAATGCACATTTGCCAGATTCACATTCTATGGTAACATCTGGGGAGTCTATGGAGTCTATGGTAACATCTGGGGAGTCTATTTATATGCGGGGGATATGTAGAAGTTTCATCTTCATTTTTCTCCATTTCCCAAATCTTCATCAAATTACAAATCCTGTATTCAGTTTTCTTTTCATTCCCGGTCCTCTAGGTGATTCAAGAACCAAATTTAACCTTCTCATGTCTATACAGACGGACATTAAATTAGATTGGATCTAGGGGTTCTTGCTTCCTTATTGGACTGACTTGTAAATTCTGGTGTTGCTCTTTTTTCCGGAATAATAAAGTTAATCTCGTATTGTAGCGTGTGACTGAAACTCAAAACGTTGTGAAGTTGACGGATAGATCATGGGCTAGGCTTCTTGCATCCACCAATCAGCCCAGTTTTGTACAACACAATGATGTGGAACGAGAAAAGCTTGATCAGGATACTATTGATGCCATCGACAGCATGAGAATCACCTCTATCTAGAAGTTGTGAGCTCATACACCTGTATACAATGATATATCTGCAGATATTTTCATTGATTCATGTTGACTACAGATTGCAGCCCTCAGCTACATAGAAGACGGTCTATCAATGGGATACTGTGTTATTACCGATACATATACATGTATCCAGTGTGTTCAGTTTTCTTGGCGGATGAAGACTAATAGACTATTGCAGAACTCAGATTAGCAGGCATTTGTACTTTGTAACAAGTATCATCCTTGTGTAAAGTCTGGTGCAATATTGGAATAGATTAGCTAGGTCAGTATAATGATAGAATATCTATTTAATTCTTTATTTAAAGGTCTGAGTAATGACTGTGACTGCGTAAACAAACTGGAGCTTTACATACACAAGGAACACTCAGGCAAGAGATGGACCAGAGCTGTTTATTACTGATATTTTTATTTTATGTTTATTGAACAAAATTCTAAGCGCTTGACTATAGAATCTAGTACTGGTTTGGATCATAGTTAACCGACTTGCCGGTAGTAATCATTCAAGTTGAACTTACAATTTGAAGAGATTTCCCCACGCAAGTTGGTCAACTAGCTCAGGCTGTTTTCACAATTATTGTACACATCTCATAATGTTGTAGACTCGCCAGATAACTAACAGATGCAGACTTATATATTTGGCTGCATTAGATACTGGTCTTAGCCGCTAGTATGCTTGCTCGGCCCTGCCCCATGGTTAGTTTCGTCAACTACTACTGGTCCACTGGTCTGGTAAACACTAGTTTTATTCAACTGATTCTGATCCGCATTTGAATTCGTTTAGTTTTTTAGCTGCGGGTCCAATATAAATTTCTGCAGGAAAGTCTTGGAGTCTAAAACATGATTATTTTATTCATGTGTTCTTAGAAAGCTGCTTTTCCACACACATGATATGACTTTAGAGTTTAGAGCAGGAACCCCAAATATACCTCGGAGCCCTGAGGTCGTCGGGGTTGAAAATTCTATGTGATCTAAAAATGAGACTTTATTTATGTGTTTAAGTCGGCAAAATTCGTGTATACTAATATAATATTTCTCTCTAAATAAATGATTGATTAATAATTTAATAGCTATGGAAATCATATTTCTAATTAATTAATAATTTAGTTAAATTAATTAATTAAGTCTCACCAAATATAATATAAATTAATTTGAATTGTAATATAATTTAAATTAATTTCTCTTTACAAATTTTTTATTTGTGATCCTTTATATCATTATTACGTTGACGATAATTTTATTATCTAAAGCAAGCAGATTATTATATAATGAAGTGGTGGTGGAATGATCTGAAATTGAAAAAGGTAATTGGAGTTAGAAATACGATTTTCTTTTTTTTTTTTTTTAACTGCAAATTCATCAAAAATAAGACGGTGCCTTATTACATTTAAAGCCAAACCCTCGTTTACACTGCACCTGGTGAAGACCTCTCGGTTACGTTAAGAACCGTATGCGTGTATTTTTCAAACGTGAAGAAATTACAAAAGACCGGTTATAGCCGGAGATAAAAAAAGAATGAATATATATACTATTTTATATACTATTGACTTGGAAAAATCTTGTACCAAGGAAAATGTTATGCGCGAATGTACGCGGATAGATATGATATAGTATTATTGTAAACATGCAACAAACCCTTTTTGCTGCATTCACTTTCACCCCCCAGATTTGGAGATCGAAACTGTAAATTTCATCTACGTATTTTCTTATTTCAATGACATGTTTTTTTTCCATAATTATTTCAATGACTTGTTATTTCTGTGATAATTTCTGTTTGTAAAAAAATAAATAAATAATATTTTTAATTTCAATATTCGACATCCCTAAGGAGTATGAAACAAAAGGAATTATTGAGATTAGAATTGTGATAAATCGACAAAATAAACAGTGACAAATTTAATTGATCTCATTCTTAATTCTTAATAATACTGATAGCAAAATTCCTCATAATATTCGGAATATCTAAGATATAATAATTAAATACACAGCCAGTTAGCTAATACAGATTGAGTTAACATGTTTTTCCTGTAGTTTCTGATAAATGACAATAAGATCTGGATCTAGTAGTGATCAATTGCTATACATTCTCTGTTATTTATATTTAAAAAAATGCCTCAGGCCTGTAGTATATTCAAACAAATAATTGTTCTCTATTAAAGTCAAGACATATCGATATTAAAATATTATTTCGGAAAAAAGTGGCTGCCGAAAGATGGGTGCCGAAACTATTATGTATGATCAAGGATGTAGCAATCAGACTTCGCGAGTTCATTTATCCTGGACATCAGTTTTGTGACAACTTGCAATTTGTTTTAGTATTTAATTATAGTTTTTCATTTTGCGGGAGAATCATCAAGTTGCAAACTGAGTTTTCACAACAACTTGGTTGCGCTTGACAAATTGAGCCCCTCTTGTTCCCTCTGTATATCACTCTATTCGTAGTTCTTTTGGGACCCAAGCCACCGTAGGGTTTGGTAATAAATGTTGTAGCGAGGAAGAAAATATGTTTGTCCTTTTCTATACGCCAGCACAATCAACGGAGGGATGAGAATTTGGTCAGCAGTTTTGTTCAAAATAGGGGTGATCGCGGTGCGGGCGGTGCGGTTTTTAGCTAAAATAGATATAATGACATCCGAATAACTCGAATCAAACGAGCGTACCTGATCAACAAACACTTTCTTTTTCTTTTACTGAAAGTGGAAACATATTTGAAGCAGCTAGCTCTTGATTAATTAGTAAACAATTTGGAAGGTTTTAGTAGTTCACAACTAATCTGGCTATATTGGCAAATGGCAATCCAATATGCGTGCGTGACAACACATAAGAAGTGTAAGCGATATTTGCAATCTTCCGCAAGTTGTGACCACCATCAAGTTTCAATTTCATATTAATCAAATCCACCTGCATCGCTGTACGTATGTCCGTATCAATTATTTGTCTTGATTAAAGTTTGCTAATAACTTTGCACACCTGCTTTCTTTGTTTTATATATTTGGGTTACAGCCCTATAAGCTAATGTAAAGTTAATTGGAGTATATATACAATTGAATGTGGCTGTTTGCCGACACACATTCATAATTACGAAAAGCTACCTAAATCATAATCTCACAAATTAGGGATGGATTTTAACTTAGGGTTCATTCCTGGACCATAGTATCACAAGTACTTAAAAATTACAGCCACAATATGTATATAATAATTCTCAAACTACGAAGTATCATAAACAAAATGCATGTATGATCAAGGGTAGTGATGTTGCAAATTGTGACGGTAAAAAAAAATGCTATTGTAAAAATGAGATTATTGTTTGTTAATTTTTTTGATGTGTGCTTATTTTAATTTTATAATATAAAAAATAATTTTTTTGATGATGTTTTATAATGAAATCCGTAACAAATTCCTACAAAAGGTGAAAACTCGCGGTACCTAATTCCTTGTATCTTTTCATAAAAGAGTTTCTAACTAGTATATGCTTAAAAAATTATACAGTATAGTAAACGGCTTTTTTCGAAAATACGAGAGGATTTATTTTTTCTAAAATAAATTTTCAACTAAAATTTGCAATTCAAAAAAATTAATTTTAGATTAAACAATTTTTTTCTTGCTTTCTAGTAAAAGTTGCTGTGTGCAACAACAACGCTAAACATACCAAATCAGTAATATTAATTAATCTCATTAAGCCAAATAGTCTGTGTCAAAATTTGAAGTCTAATCACTTTATATTTTCTTTTCTAGTTTCAAATTAATTATAGTTCTCAAATCAAAGATGAGGCAGGTTAGCACTTTATATTTTCTTTTCTAGTTTCAAATTAATTATAGTTCTCAGATCAAAAATGAGGCAGGTTAGCAATTATTTTCAGACTCATCCATCAGTATCAAACCCGTGAATTTAAAACATTTGACTTCTACAATATACTAGTTTTTATGTTACCAATCATCACCAATGACTATTTGAAATAATGTGCAACTCCAAATATCTAATGAGTTAATTGATAAATAATTTATAGATTATTGGATTTAAAACTAGTAATTTAATTACAAAATAGGATAATTATCTTCTGAAATAATTACATATTTTTATAAAATATGATTCAAAAATCAAAATAAATTAATTAAAATTTTTGGATTTTTGGACTCCTTATTCCAACTCATAACGCGCACTTAATTCTTTCGATAATTGTCGATCTTTCGATAATATATAATATAAGTAACTCCTTATATTATATATTATTTTGATTAATTTGAAATGATAGATTAAAATTGAGAAATATTCTATATTTTACAATCACCTTTTATAATTGCCTGAAAATTTATAAATAAAATATCTTAATTGATTGTTCATATAGGACAATATTAATTGATTGTACATATGGACATGATAGATATTAGTATTCAACAAAGAAAAATAATTGAACAACATTACCAAGATGCTTTCGAACAGGAACAGCGATAAAGACGTTTTGATTATTTATTTCTTCGTAAGTTGAGCAGATGGGCCCTGAAGATTCAGGTAGCATTCGTTTATGTGCTGTTTGATAAGAGTATAAAACGTTTAATAATGTCGAGTGCTGAATCACGGGGTTGTCTTTTTATTTTTTATTTTTATTATCTAATAGTAAAACTCAGCAACTTTATCTTTTCATATAGTTTATCCTTATTTTGAATTGAAGCCCATAACCATAAGTCCAGATGGGGAATTGTTTAGACGGTGGAATCAAATAATTCAGAATTAAAAAATTAATTATAGCTTCCCAAAACGAATCATTCAGTTTTCTGTAAACAATAATGAAGCAGAAAAACATGAGATATCTATAAATCTATATACGCATGTGTTTTAGTGTCTCTGTATTTTGTCCTCAGGTACAGCCAAAAGGCGTTTCTTTATCTTACATTATTTTAATATTGTTGCAGAATTTTTAGATCGCATCTGCTATTATTTGATGCTATTACAGATCAATATAAAAGCTTGCGTGGTTAAAATTTTGATAGCTAAATCATTGTGCAGTATAATTTGATAACTAGCACTGTAGCCCGTGCGAGGCACGGGCTGTTCTCATATGCGTAATGAATATTGTTATTCTTGTTATTGTTCGATAATGTCAAATATAAAGAGTTTGAATTTTAAATCCTTGTTATTGCAGTGCAGTGTAAACATATCTTTTATTATTAGAGTGCGATAACTGTTAGTTGTCCTTAAAATAATGTAAGCAAAGTGTCACAATGATATTCATGTATCAGTGAAGTATAACGTTGATATTCAACTGGTTGTAGTGTATCTTCCTCATTCACCTTCAATATATTTTAATTATTTTTTTAAAAAAAATTGACTATTTCGACCAATAATTCACCTAAGAATTTAATTAAACTTATAATATATTGTTCCAGTGTCAGTGGAATATCACACTAATACTCCTCGACACATGAAGTATCACCCTTGTAGGTAACTGGTTGTGAAGTGTCATCATGATAAGCCTCTTATAGTAAAAATTTTGTAGATATTTGTCCTCCTTAGCAAAGTAACATCTTTATATTCAACTGGTTGTGGCATATCATCCTGATAATACTCTGATATTAGAGTATGTTGTGGGTAGTTAAGGCCCTTTATAATTGAATATTTATAGTTTGACTAAATATAGTTGAAAATTGATTATTTCGGCCGGAAGTTTGCCCAAAAATCTAACCAAGTTTATAAATATGTTACTCCACTCATGGTGAGAAATACACTGATACTCCTCTACCCGTGGAGTATCACCTGATACTCAACTGGTTACAATATATCATCATGTTAATCCTCTTGCAATCAAAGCTTTTGTCGGTATTTAGAGCCTTCTTTATTGAATATGCTTATTTTGGTTAAATATTGTTAAGTCACGGGCATGCTGGGTATTTAGGGCCCCAACTTACTGAATATTCATATTTTGGTCAAACATTGTTGAAAATTGAGTAGTTTGGCAGGCAATTACCAAAGAATTCAATTAAGTTTTTATAAATGTATAAGTTTCACTCCGAGTGGAATATCACACTGATACTCCTCTACCATTGGAGTATCATCCTGATACTCAATTAATTTGATTTATCATCATGATAATACTCTTCCAAACAAAAAAATTTCGCATATTTAGGACTTCTTCACTAAATATTCATAATTTAGTTAAATATTGTTGAGACACGATCACACGGGAATGTTCTCATACGCGTGGATGGATGTTGTTATCTTGACGTTGTCCAAGTGTTAGGTTTGGGTTCTTGTTACTGCAAGGTGATGCATTAATCATTATTGTGAATTATATATAGTTGTCCTTATAATAATGCGAGTAAGGCATCACACTGATATTCTTTTACAAGTGAAGTATCATATAGATATTTGATTGGCTGTCCATATCAACATGATAATACTCTTGCAGTCAAATATTTTGAGAATATTTAGGACTTCTCTACTAAATATTCATAATGGGGTTAGATATTGTTGAGACACAGTCACACGGGAATGTTCTCATGCGCGTGGATGTTGTTATCTTAATATTGTCCAAGTGTTAGGTTTGAGTTCTTATTATTGCAGGGTGATGCATTAACCATTAATATGAATTATATATAGTTGTCCTTATAATAATGCGAGCAAGTATCACACTGATATTCTTTTTCAAGTGGAGTATTATATTGATATTTAACTGGCTGTAGTGTATATGTTGCAAAACTCCGAATGAAATATCACATGATATCCAATTGATTGTGACGTATCCTCATAATAATCCTTTAACGGTAAAATATTTTAGAGGTATTTAGGGCCCACAGATAATTTAGATAGGCATTCATCCAAGAACTTAATTAACGTATTTTTGTTAAAAATTATGCAAATTTAGATTTTTTACAATAAATTAGTTAGTGTGATACATGCTTTGACGATGTAATTAATTACCCACCCATTAATAATTAACATATTATTTACAAATTTAATTATGAATAAATTAATATGTTAGATAAATCACACATATTAATTATAAATATTAATTTAATGTATTAATAAAGAAGGTAAACATCAATTACATGTCTAATAATGAATTTATTAAAGTCTTAGATATAATTACACTTATTAATTGCAAGTTATTAATTATATGTATTAATGGAAGAGATATTAGTTGCAAGTGTATTAATGAAACAGAGGGTCAAAAGAGTAATTTACATGATGAATAAAATGTGGCATGTTGGCCTATTATATATATAATAGATAGATATTAAAACAAATGGTAGAGAATCTAAAATTATTTCGAAAACTTCACCAAATCTTAAGATTTGATTAAATTAAGAATATATTGCATTTTCAAACCCCAGACTTTAGCTCATTAGCAAATCAGATCCCATACTTTGAAATGTAACGATTTGTAACCCTAATTTCAATTAGCTTTCAGTTTGTAACCCTAGCCCTCACATCCATTAAAAACAGCCGTTAACTTTAACTGTTTGAGAGGTAACAGTGTGTATATTAGTTTCTAACAGCTACTTTAACCCCTGTGACCCCTCAAAATTTATGTATTATATTTTGAAATTATTTCTAAACACACATAACGATGTAAAGAAATTTTAAAATAATTTTTAAGATATGTATTTATTCTAAATTTTAAAATAAGTTACATCGTTTATGTAAATATAAATAAATTTTCAGATTCTAAATCTAAATACATATTTTAAAAATTATTTTACATCTTTGTGTGTGTTCATAATTAATTTCAGAATATAATACATAAATTTTGAGGGGTCACATGGGGTAAAGTAGCTGTTAGAAACTAATATACATACTGTTATCTCTTAAACAGTTAAAGTTAACGGCTGTTTTTAACGGATGTGTGGGTCAGAGTTACAAACCGAAAGCTAAATGAAACTTAAAGTTACAAATTGTCACGTTTCAAAGTATGAGGTCTAATTTGCTATGATTTAAAATCTGGGGTTACAAAGTGTAATATACTCTTAAATTAATTACTATCAACAATAATAATGAGACCTATCTATACTATACTATACTATAATAAGCCAACATGGGTATAATTTGTAGTCCAAGGTCTTAGTTATATTTTTTGGTTTGGTACTCTCCTTTTGGTACTACAAGTCTACAAATGTGGAGTCTATTATTATTTGGTTTGGTCCTCTCCTTTTGATACTACAAGTCTACAAATGTGGTATCTATTAGTATTATATTGTTAAACAGTTTCAATTACTAAAAACACTCATAACAATTCATTATCATATAATATTTCATTAAAAAATTATAATGATGTTATAAATAAAATTATAAATATACAATTTTGAATATTTTTTTTTAACAAGAACCTTCATATAACTCTTTTTAAGTTTAACGTATTCTATTTCAATATAAACACGAACCATTACATAACCCTTTTTAACTCTAATCTTAAAGTTATTGTTGTAAAAAAACCAAGATTACAAAATTTCATTGAAATTCGATTGATTAAATTACTGAATCCTACAAAGGTATTACATGATCGGCTATGTTTGGAAAAGATTTGAATTTTCAGATTTTTTTATTTTTGAATCTTCATGTACTAAATTCGGATTAAATGTACTAAAATCCTGACATTATATATATATTTATTAGGGTTTGTCCATTTTCAAGTAATTGGGAGAAAATATAGTCAGTTGAATAATATAATTTAATTAAAATCAATCCATTAATACTAAAATACTAATAAAATGATGTTAAATTTTAAATTATAAATAATAAATTACGAATTATATATCCGTCCGTGCTTCGCACGGGTTAAAGGCTAGTACATATAAGTCGCCTGATTAAATCAACTAACTCATTATTCGGACGACAAGGTGTTGGCGGATGTATTGAACCATTTTCTTATTTTTTCCAAACTAAACTAATAAAAGCAGTTTTACAAATTTAAAACCAAAGCAAACCAATTGGACAGTAATATACCAAACCACCAAATTATCCTACTTATGATTATATATAAAATGTAATTACATGAAATGTAAGTGTATAAGAAAGTTAAATTTATATCAATTATTAATCTTAAATATTTTCTTTATATTTCAATAGGATCAAGTTCAAATTTCTTTTAACAGTTTTATGTGTCGTCAACACACTTAAATTTGCGATATTCATATGTATTTACGAGCTCCACACGGGATCAAACCACATAATATATATTTAATTTTTGACATATCAAATTTTGTGATTATTAATGATAAATATCATCAGCACGATCTACATATTTTCCTTTCATAGATATTCAATAAAAAAAATTGTTTTCTTATATGTTTTATAAGATAACCGGTCTTGTTTTATAAATTTAGTGAAAAAATATTATGATATTTTAGAAAAAGGCACCCATCTTCTGCCCCCTTACCATTAGCCACTTAATATTCAACCACAAAGAGTCAAACCATCCCGAAGATAGATTTGAACTAGAAGAAAGATTACTCCATCTGTATATTATAATCGTGAATCGTGTTGTAATAGGTACAATAAACAACAGAAGAGCCTCATAAGTTGCTTAATATACGGGCTGCACGGTCGATTGGTTGTTATCCGTTAAATTTAGAATAATTACATGTGCACAAATCATACCCATAAGGTCATAAACATCTGCACATAGGTCAAGTTTTTCACCAACCGAAATGTTATCGAAGTGCGTTTGTCTCCTTTATAAAAGTAATCTAATGAGTAGCAGTAAAGACCATATCCAGTTTAATATGTTTCGTATCTTTGTACGTGAAAATGTATGTCCCCTAGATTTTGTAACCATAAATGATAAAACACAATATTTTAGTTTTAACATTTACATTTGGATTTTTATCTGATGGCGATGAACATGCGAAGCGATGAATTTTATATATCTAACTCATTTTGATTGGTTCATATTTATTAATAATAATAGATCAAGTTGCATATGTAAAAACTACACCAATTAAAACGAGTTAAATGCATGGAAATCTACGCTTAGAGCATCTCCAACCATCTAAAGTTCTTGGCTAAAAAATGAGTTGGCATACTTAAAATAAAAAGATTTAGCCAACAGCTCCAAAAACTCAACTCCAACCATGATGAGCTGTTGTCTATAAATTTAGCCAACCTCCTATGGATCTCTAAATTTGTCGAACCTCTACATGACTGTAAGAAAATCTGTAGAAAGATTGTACATCATTTATTACCATATTGAACTGATATATTCTATTTTAACAATTTAAAATATTAATAACATACTATTTTTAAATTATAGCCAACCAATATAGCCAGTACCATTGTAGCAAAATGTCTTACAAGTTCAGCAAAATTTACATAATGTCTTACATGTCCAGTTTAGCCAGCGATTATAGGCAACACCGTTGGAGATGCTCTTAGCATGTGCCCATGGACACACACTAGACAAACTGTTTACATTTCACGGTTTTCATCATATATTAATAAATGAATAAAATATGCACCAACTTGGAATTCATATAATCCTCTGTCTCACTCAATTCAATATATTTTTAAATATATTTTTAAATAAAATGGTATGATTTTTTTCTAATATTTTAATTTTTGAATAAAATATTAAATATTGTATTATTATTCAAAAGAAAAACAATTTATAAAATTATATATTATGAAGAAATTTATATGTGTGTCGAGTCTATATCCCGGCCATATATTTGTGTCGTTAAAATTTGCTTAATTCATCTCTGTTTGAACGGTTTCCCTTCACAGCAAATCTAAAATATTTTATGTACTGCAGTTCAATTTAATAAGTAACCCGGAACTTAAGTTTGACAAAAGCATACTATGAATTTCAGTTTTTCTTCAATTTTGAGCAAAGATTCAAATGTATGTGGACTCGTCCGAGTCCAGAAGAAAAGGTGGTGACATAAGAAAATTATGTCAGTAGCTACATATAATATGATGTTTCGGCACGTGATGAGAAAGCTCAACTTCCCACTTGCCCACTTGTGTCTTAAACTATAGCGAAGTTTCAGTGAAACCCAGATAAATGTTTTAAATTAAATAAAATTGGCTAATTTTATTTCCACGTGCACTTCTAGGTTCATGAATCTACTCCACTATATAATCTCTCACACACCCACCCCATCCTAGAATTAATCTTCTCTGTTCTCTTTTCTTTCAAGTGTTTCAACACCCAACAACATAGTATTCATACACAGTCTTATATTAATATTCAGTTAGATATGTCTGAAATATGTTTGCCGGTTTACAATAGAAGTTCGAGTTTTAGTAGTTTGATGACTTGCTTATCATCGGATACTTGGGGTGATTTGCCGCTCAAAGAAGATGATTCTGAAGATATGGTCATCTATAATTTCTTGCGTGATGCGGTTAATGTTGGATGGACGCCGTTTGCTTTTACAGCGAACGACGTTATTAAGCCCGAGTCGAGCAGTCAAATTAAACGTACTCAGTATATCCCGTTAATAGAACAGACCGTGAAGTGTGAGCTGGTTGATGAAATTAAGCCGGTTGTGGTTATTAGTACGGCTCCAGCTGCGGCTTCTATTCCTACAACCTCGGCTCCGGCTGTTGTTAAATCGGCTGAGCCGGCTTCACCTCCGACGAAGGGAAGGCACTATAGGGGTGTGAGACAAAGGCCGTGGGGGAAGTTCGCGGCGGAGATAAGAGATCCGGCTAAGAACGGCGCGAGAGTGTGGCTTGGAACTTACGAAACGGCGGAGGAAGCTGCTTTGGCGTATGATAGAGCGGCTTACAGGATGCGTGGCTCAAAGGCTTTGTTGAATTTCCCGCACCGAGCCGGCTCAAATGAGCCTGATCCGGTGCGAATCACCGCTAAGAGGAGAGCTTCTCCTGAGCCGACGGCTTCGATTTCATCGGCTTCGGGAAGTGAGTCTTCAAAGCGTAGAAAGAAAGGCTTAGTAGCTGAGAAAGCCGAGCCGGAAGTAGAGAGCCAGATAAAACAAATGCCAGGTGGGGAAACCTTATTGGTTAGCTAGATTAATAATGTGAAATTATTGTAGGGGCTGTTTGGCTTGTGTGTGACCTTGTATAGAAATGAATATTTTCAATTTTTGTTTTTCTTTTAAATTTCACTTGCCATTAAAGGGAGCGTGAAATCTGGGGCTTGTTAAAGCGCATACTTCCAGAAGAAATGAGACAATATTATATTGTGATCACAGATCAGCGATGACGTCATTGTACATTATATGTCAAATAACCAAATTAGTTTTGACAATGAAATATCACTGTGCTGGAACTAAGCTTTTGGAAAAGTGATGAATGGGGAAAGCTAAGTGTACCTTCCCCACCAAAAAGAAAGCAGGGGTCTCTTCATAAACACGAATAAACACCTTAATTTTATTTAAATTTGTTATTAACACTAATATAGATCTACCAACAAGAAAATTATATTTTACTTGTGTAAAAAAGGCACCGTTTGTTACTAAAAAGTCAAATGCCAAAGTTGAAAAGGAAAAAACGCAAAAGAAGTAATCAACTTTAGTATATAACGCAGGGTGCTCTTTATCTTTAAAGATAAAGTTGATGAAAATGATTATTTATGATTATTGGCAAGAGGAGGCATCGATCATGTCTGACAAGTGACAAGTATATAACTCTCGATAGAACCTCGAGGGTGAAGAACATGATACGTAATGTATCAGCTTGATAACATTAATCAATAAATTTTCTTTCGAGTATCAACTAGTCACAAATAGTAGACAAATTCTGGAATATGTCATGTCTAACGGCATCAATTCTGTAATTAGCCGGTTAGAGTTTAAGATGGTACATATCTTGTTGTCCAAAATCAGCACGATAAAAATATCGGAAAAGGTACAAATCTGCTCGATGTCAAACTGGGTAAAAATGTTCCATATAATATGGAAGCTGGGTGTCTCAAATGTTCCGCATTTTTTCTTGTGAATTGATCTTTTAAAAATTTATAACATATACCGAGCTTTGAATTGTTTTAATATATGGGCTAGATTATACCGAATAAAGGACTAAAATAAATATAACAGGGGATATATTCTTTTCATGCGGTCTGGATCACTGCACATATATAACTGCTAAAATGGGCTGCTAACATAACAGTAATAGGGGTGGATGTTACAAAAGAAGTACAAGAATTTTATTGCTTTCAGCTTGTGCTTATTGATGGGGTAGGAGGTATTTAAAGGAGCTTGGATGTTGTTTTATCACCCGGATTCTCTGATTTTTTCTAGAAGTGAGTTGTCATTAATAAATTTACCTGCAAGATGAAAACAGAGAACTAAAGAGTTTTCTAAAATAGAAAGGGATTACCTAGTTCCGTTAAAGCCCAAATAAAAAACATACACCATTGTTTGTGCTAAATTTGAGTGATAACAAATTTAGGCCCACATATATTTTGTATGTAGCAGCCCAATGTGTTAATCTCCGCAAAACTTGTTGGGTCACTATTTTTACACTGGGCTTGGTTGATCCTGAGGAGTTTCACAAGCTCATAACAGAAGTCTTTAGGCTGAATCTGGTTATTATCTGAACATAGCCCATCATATTTTTTGGGCTAAATTTAACGTACTCGGGTTCTACAGGGCCATGCTCTGAAGAAATATTTTGAAAAATCGAAAAATACAAAGTGCAGGAGAATACCGTCAGCTTGGTCAATGAAAACAGCTCCTCTGAGTCAATAAGACAAAATGAAAAGCTACGTGTACGAAACTAACGAGCCACCTCTGCATGCATGCAAATCCTCGAACACGCGGCACTAGCCTCCATAACACGTGGCACGCCTACACTTCACGCCTGTCACTATATAACACACTCACCAAGCCACATAACATCCACATCAAATCAAAGTGTAAACAAAACATAATATAATTTAATATAATAATATAGAGAATACACATACAGAGACTTGAGTACTAATGGCTAGTGTTCGCAGGAATCCACAAGGGCAGCACCAGATGGAGCCGGCAGATGAACCGAAGGCTCACAAAGTGGTGAAAGCAGCGACTGCAGTGACAGCCGGTGGCTCACTGCTCCTCCTCTCCGGCCTCACTCTTGCCGGCACGGTGATCGGACTAGCAGTCGCCACTCCTCTGGTTGTCATCTTCAGTCCTGTGCTCGTTCCCGCGGCTATCTTTGTGTTCCTTATCATCTCCGGCTTCTTGGCTTCTGGAGGTTTCGGTGTGGCCGCAGTCTCTGTGCTCACATGGATCTACAAGTAAACCCATGAAGAATAAATTTAATACATACTCCCTCCGTCCCTCTGAGTTCTATACTCTCTCCGTCCCTCCTAGTATTGGACATAGAAACTAAGAAAAATGTGTAAAATAGTATAAAATAATGAGAAGGATAATGAGAAAAGTAGTATAAATTATAAAATAAATGAGAAGGAGAAAGAAAAGTAGGGAAAGTGAGCGGACCTATTAGTATTTAATTGATAAATTTGGAAAAATAGATGAAAAAGTAGAAAGTAGTTGGTGGTTGGAGTATATTTAAATATAAATACTTATTATTTTGGTAAAGTTTTAAAATATATAAAATTAAATGGGACATTAAAAAAAGTGTATAGAAATCAAAGGGACGGATGATGGGTCTTATGTGTAATTGTGATTGATGTCGTTGAGTATGTGTGGATTTATATTGTGATTGATGTCGTTGAGTATGTGTGGATTTATATGGGTGCAGGTACTTGAAAGGAGGGCAGGCAGTGGGATCAGATGCGTTGGAGCAGGCAAGAATGAAGCTGGCGGCCAGGGCTCGGGAGATGAAGGAAAGGGCTGAGCACGCCACCAGTACTTAGCTGCACTTAAAATTCTGCATCACTTTCTTTTATAATATTCGATTTGAGATGCGTCTTCTTTATTTACCTCTACTGCGTAATTGGAGTTGTAATAATCAGACATCTGTAGTTTTAATAGTTTAATTTGGTGAGTCCATCTGTCCCTGCAACTGCAATCTCTGGATATCAAGAAAAATCGGTTTCCAAATAACTTATATTTGGTGTAGGTATTAAGATTGTAATATGCCTTTAAGAAAATTGATTGTAATTGGACGTTAGTGGAGATAAAAAGAATTTGTTGAATCTACCGGGTTAGCGGGACATTGGAGCATTTCAAGGGGACTCGGAGCATTCCAACGGGCTCTGGTTCTCGAATGGTTTTATTCATTTTATGCTGTGTTTAGTTAAAGAAATGATTCATTTATATTATTTGATTGGGAGAACAGAATGATCAAAAAATAAATGAAGATAATAGCTATAGTAATGTCAAAAAAATAAAATTCTCTATGGTATATATGTCGGTGGAATTGACTTTTCTCGACGGTAACATCATATTTTTTACTTTTATTTCTGATAATCATGTATGTTTGATTTTTCACCAAGAATACTCTTATATTGTATAAAATTTAACATATTATAAAATAAATTGAGTGAGATATATTCAAATTTTTCATTGCACTGTTATAAACACCATCAATTTTAACTCTGAAAAATTTAAGATGAGAATGAAAATCAATTAGTTGAACTTCAATACTTACAAAGTAATAATTTTCATGCAATTTTTGTCAAAACAAATAGCTATGTACGTATTAAGAACAAATAAGTTGCACTATCATAAACAAATAAGTTGCACTATCATAAACACCATCAATTTTAGCTCTAAAGATTTTAAGATGAGAATGAAAATCTATATAATTGTTAAGTGTAGCTGAACTGTTTTAAAGCGGGCACATGTATATTTATTCATACTAGATACTTGTATTTCATGCAAATGTATCATGTGTACTTCATGCATGTGACTATCGTTTAATTTTTTTCGTTTAATGTAGAGTTAATTACCGTTTGTAATTCTTAACTTTGACTCAAATGTATAGTAGTATTATATTTTTTTTGTGCGATAATTTTCAGTATAAATTTCAAAATCTTTTTATATTTTGAAATCCTGACCAGTTTTTTCTTTAAAAATTATAACTAAAATTAGTTGTTTGCATTTTTTTGGCATCGTTTGTGATATCTTAATTTTCAAATGTAAATCATGAATAAACTCGCTTACCTGTGTATGAAACTATGAAATGAAATAGAAGTTGATAATCCACAGGAAGCGCTCGATTTAAAGAAGTACTTTCTAAAAAGAGGAAGATAAGTCGATAGTTGGAAAATCAAAGAAAGATTATAAGGCAGAAGAATACAAATCAAAAATTAATTAGGAGATGATCGGGAAATGGGACACTACAAATGATGTGTTCAAACTACTTGAAATGGAAGCTGAAAACCATGAAACAAAGGTGAAGGATATCTTTGTAGCATTTAGAAGAACTCACGCGAATCTACATAAATATCATTGAGTGCTAAATGATATCATAACATCTATCTATCAGCATTGGTGTGTGCTCCCAGGTAGACCTGTAAATGGATCGGATATCCGATCCGATCCGATCGGATCCGTGGTTAAATAAATGGATATGGATCCTTTAAAAAAAATCCTCCGATCCGATAATAATCTGTTCCGATAAAGAATGGATATGGATATAGTCAAATCCGATCTATTAACGATCCGATCCCAGCTTGACTATATTATATATTTCATATTATATTGTATTATAATATAATTTATTATTAATATATTACATACAAAATAAAAATTTCTAAAAATACAAGACAAAACCCTAAATCATATTTTTTGGTTTAGCCACGCCCGATGCCAAAAAATGATTGAGAACTACAGGAATTGAACTCGCGCATAGTGGATTCACAATCCACTACCTTGATCCACTTGGCTACATCCTGCCTTTACCCCCGTGCAGGTTTCAGTCTTAATCTACTAGCAGATCCTTTCTGAACTCCCGCTATCATAGAGAAGCTTTTTCCTAGACTCTAGTTGAAATTCTATTGTTGTGTTTTGGAACTAGGGGAAACAAAGCTTTTATAACCGGTCAGCCGTTACTAAGTCTTGACTTGACTCTCACTCTTATTATCCGGTTAATCTAATGATCACTCTTTTTTTGTGTAGAGTGAATATAAACACAGGGGAGCTAAACTCTTACACTTAACACCTACTCAATCACCTGGTTCTGTATTTGAGACATATTTATTGATTTTAATCCTTATTAATAGAATCCTCCAAAAGTATCAAGCAACTTATTTATTATTTTTCTATTTACTTGATACATTCTATGTTGAAGGTTTTATAAGAACATCCAACAAAGTTTTTCAGTTGCATTTTTATTAATAACATGAAGCTACAGACTTTACTTTGTTGTTTTATTAGTTTTTTTTGTGTGCTTGTTACGTTAAAATTCATGAATTGATATAGCTAGAAAATATCAATTTTTCTGTATGGAAGTTAAAACATTTTCCACGGTGAAAAAAAAAATATTTCATAATTTTTAGTGGGATTATCCACGATCTGAATGAATCAGATATGGATTGACTTGTAAAATATCCGACTCCTGATCCGATCCGATCCGAATCCGATAAAATTAAATAGATTAGGATATGGATCTAGCTAGATCCGATCCAAATCCGATCTGTTTACAGGCCTACTCCCAGGATATAGATGGCTAGTGAACATAACTTTCGACATCAAGCATCAAAATCGTAAGAACGAAAATACATAGTGACTGCAAGGAACCAATTACTTAACCAATCATGGTGAGATTGAATGCCTATAATTAAATAGATAAATGTTTTCACTTGTAAAACAAAACACAATTATTTGTGTACATTACTCTTCACATACACTTAGCAAAGTTATAAAGATAGATTGGTAGGAAAGTCAAGAGATTGTGATCAGTAGTATTACTATCATTACAGTTAAATGTCGTGTTAAATTTATAACACTCTCGAAATTTATGCAGTACGAATATATTCCTTGAACTTGTTGTAGTTGGATTTCGATTTACGAAGTTAATTGAACTTGATAATCCGCAAATGAAAACGAAATTGATAATTTTGTAGTGACATATTCGACCCCCTCTAAGTTATCTAGGGATTAACATCAAGGTATACTTGAGCTTCATCATCTTTGATTTTGTTTTCCATACTTGTTTAAATTTGATGGTACGTAGATGCTTTGAACTTGAATACCCACAAAGTGACAATTTTACATGCAATTTTTGTCAAAAAAAGACAGCTATACATGCATTGCAAAACAAATAAGTTGCATTGTTGTAAGCATCATCAACTTTACTTTTAAATACTTTAAGATAAGAATAAAAATCTGTAAAATTGTTAATTGTAGCTGAAGTGTTTTAAAAAGTGGGCACGTGTACATTCATACTAGACACTTGTACTTCATGCACATGCACCATGTGTATTTCATGCAAATCTATACAGTTGTTAAGTGTAGCTGAAGTGTTTTAAAAAGTAGACACGTGTACATTTATGCATACTAGACACTTCCACTATTGCGCATGCACCATGTGTACTTCATGACTATGTTTTATTTTTCTGTTTATCGTAGCACCACTGTGTAAATAGATTAACCGATTCTCATGAGCACACACTAACAATAACTTTTTAGTTATGTGACAAATTTATATTGATTCCAATTCCATTAATAATGATGACCCCTCCGCATGTAAAATATTTCACCAAAATAAAAAATAATTGAAGTATGTGTCCATAAGCACACACTAGAAAGACCCATAAATTAATTATGTGTAATTAGTTTAAATTTGATAATTCATGATAAATTAGCCTACATCATTGAATTAACTAAAATAACAAATATATGTAATTAGTATCAAATTGACCATTGTATAATTAGCCAAGTCTCAAATTTACCACTCACAAATTCGAGGTGTCAAATTGGCCACCTTCAAGTTGGTGGGTCTCAAATAGGCCACTTTTTAAGTCTGTCATAAACTAACAAAATCTCAAATCTATCACCGAAAATCAGCAATTATGTGTGGAAAGTGGCCAATTTGTAATCCCGAATTTGTGAGTGGTAAATTTGAAATTTTGCTAATTATATAGTGGTCAATTTGATATTTAACCCATATTTCAATTCACTTATCAAAATTAGCTACATCAATTAAGAACGGAATAAATTAGTCCTAATATAAAAACTTTAAAATTTGCTAGTTGCATCTAACCCCTTTTTATGATTTAAGCCAGATACAAAGAGTAACATATATTCGAAGGGCCCCAAATTTAATCGGCAATGTATGATAGAAGAGTTTTAGTTTCGTTAAACGTATGTTTATGCATATAAAATTATGTATTTTAAATTTAATAACAAAACAATATTTATACATGGCCGGAAATAAGTATACGTAAAAGTTATCAAATAAAAACTTTTGAATATGGCATTATCAGTTGCACACATCAATTTTTTTATTTACTTACACGTACGCCATATTTTCATATTCGTAAAATAGTTAATTGTCGTTTACGAAACTTGACGATATACGTTATGAGTATCTATTGTCGTTATATTATTCGTAAGCATATGATCGTTTTTTAAGTTTAATTGTCTGTGTGTATTTATTGTAAAGTATGTAAGTTGTCGTTTATCGAGTTCGGTAATATCCAAACAATACATATGACACATAACTGTCGTTATATTATATATAATACATAAGACCGTTCCTTTTATTTGTCAGCATGTATACTGATTTATAAAGTATATAATTATTATCGACGATATTTAAAAGTTAGTTTAATTAATAACCGGATCAATATATGAAGTTAAAAATATTAATTTTAAAGATTTAATGTGCTGAAACAATAAAGTGTTGAGAGTTAAATAAATTTACAAATTTGCAAAATTTGAATCGAATGGAACGTTGGCTTAAATTATTAAAGCACAATACTTAGTTGATAATGGTAAATTATTAAAGCACAAATACAAGAAATTATTTTAGAATTGAGATCCAACTTTCACCACAAATCACAAATGGAGCTTGTGTCAGCTAAAACGTTAATATTCCTACTCTAGTGCTATATAAACAGCGTTTATGATCCATGTTTCTTCACAACTACAACACAAACTAAAAAATAACCTCTCCATCCCCTCCCCCTTATGGATGAAACTATGGCCCGAAGGCTCTCATCCAGCACTATTAATATGCACTGCAGGCACTGCAATCACCAAGCTGATGAGTATTTGGTCAACATGGATCCCTCATTCTATGAAACTGATGAGTTCCGGATGTACAAATACAAGGTGATGCTCTGTCCGAGACACTTCTCTCATGACTGGACCTCTTGTCCTTTTACTCACCTCGGGGAGCGTGCGTATCGCCGTGACCCGCGTCATTACCTTCCGATTCTCTGCCCGTTCTTCAAGGACGACGAGAAATGCAGGCGAGGCGGAGCGTGCAAGTTTGCTCATGGGCTGTTTGAGTATTTCTTGCACCCTGGCAAGTACAGGACTACTAGATGCACGAACGGGCGAAGCTGTGAGAGGAAGGTCTGCTTCTTTGCACACACCGAAGGGGAGCTCCGTAAAGAGTGGGAACTGACTCCTGATCAGATTCATGACGCATTTGCATTTGATTCTCACATGCCTGTGGCCATCGCGCCTCGCCAGGTCCTCAGAGCGCTCTCAGCGCGTTCAAGGGCCACTACTAGTGTTGCTGGTGACCGTCCCAACTCTCCTGTTCCAAATACTCATTTTGTCGCACAAGCGCCTATTGCTGATCCATCCCGTGCTCGTAAAGACAAAGGGATTGCTACTGATGACTCTGCTGCGACGGATCCGCCTGCTCTGACCTTTGAACTCTCATCTCCGGCCTCAATTTGGAGCGCAGCCTTGAACGATTGGCCGTCTGATTTCGATGGATTAGCTGAGCAGCTCAAAGAGATGGTTCTCACTGGCCGCAACAACAACTCGGGAGAGGAAGCACCGGTTTGGACTCGGGAATACCGTTTGTGGAACTAATAAAACAAGCTCTCTGAAGTTATAATCGTGATCAACTCATGTTATGTGTTTTTTTTTTTCCGATAAACTCTTGTTATGTGTTATGCGTCAAATTTATGTGTGTATTTCGTTATGGTTGTATGTTCTTGTTACTGTTTGTGTCCTTTTTATGTGTTATTTCTCAGATGTACCGTATGCATAATAATAAAGTTAAGTGATTTGTGTCTGTGAAGATATTCATTTCTAAGAGCTTCAAGAACTTTTAATTTGGTTGTATACACTTCCGTTAAATTACGAAAACGGCTCATACGTTCAATATTGTCGTAACTATCGGATACATGTTTTGAACTTGTATAAAGTGACAATTCTGCATGCATTTTTTGTTAGAATAAGACAATTCTACATGCAGTATATAAGCATCACAAACTTTAGCTTTAAATACCGTGAGATAAGACTGAAGATCTATGCAGTATTTAATTGCAGGTGAGGTATATTTAGGTGGGTATATGTACATTCGGTCATGCGCCACGTGTACTGCATGCATGGCTTTTTCTTAGTATTTTATTTTCGAATTTTCTATGTGTGCCCAAGAGTACACAATAGTCACTAATATTCATGAGAATACTAACTTTTGATTGGTGGATGGATAATAAATGTAAATGGCCCCCCTGCATTCACATCAATTCCACCAATCAAAACAAGCCATTTTCATGAAAGTTGGTGCTTATTGTGTGCCCTTGGGCACACATTCAAAAGACCGTTTTATTTTTTCAAAATACAAATAAGTAAAAATATTAATTATGTGCAATCAACCTTAATACAATAATTAATGGCAGATTACATTTTACCATCCAAAAATAAAGACCCTGTTTCGGGATTAGCTGTTAGCGGATTGAATTAGATGTTTTGACTAATGGATTAAATTAGTTGTTTCTCATGAAACTGTGTGGTTAATAGCTGATTGATTAGCTTTTTCTGATACAAACCAAAACCTCTTACTCAAAAAACTCCTCAAAGTTCTTTTTCAAAATTAGCTTTATGGGTCCAAACCTCTATTTCAATCTGCTAACTACCAAACACTTATATTAGCGGATTCTAATGATCAAACCTCTAAATCACCCAAAACCTCTAATTTTGTCCCAACCCTCTAATTTCCAAACAGAGCCAAAATTTCTATTCAAAATACGAATATATGAGTATTTTAATCCACTTATCAAAATTAGCTAGCTGCCTAGCTACTATAATTAAAAACGAAATGAATTAGCTCTGATGTAGTAGCTTCTAAAACAGTTAATTGCATCGCTATTCTCTTCTTATCTTTGAAATCGGATCAAAACTGTAACAGTCAAATAGGCCTGAATTTAATCGGCAACGTCTGATAGATGGGATATGGCTTAATAATATGTATTTGACGACCTATCCCTCTTATAAATTTAGTTATTATTCCCTCCATCCCATTTTAAGTGTCCACTTTGCCAAAAAAAAATTTCCCAAAATATGTGTCATACTCTTTAACCTAAAGCTGTCAAACGGATAATTCGGATACGGATATGCCTATATCCGTATCCTTATCCGCAACTGTCGGATTCGGATACGGATAATATCCGCTTTATTTCGGATACGGATAATATCCGCTTTTTTACGGATACGGGTGCGGATATTTCGGACGGATGTCGGATATTTTTTATGTTCATACCATATTGACGATGATTTTCGAACAATTTTTTTATGACTAAGCTCAAATGATAATTTTATATATGTATAAAGTGTTTTAGTATTATATATTTATATAAATTTTGTATAAATGTATTATTTAATGCATATACACACACACTACAAGCTAATAACATAAAATTTTAATTACGTATAATTATATATTATATTATTTAAATATCATATATATATATTTAGTTTCGGATTCGAATATCACGGGTTCGGATACGGATAATATTCTCTTTTTCTTGGATACGAAAAATATTAGCTTTTTCTCGGATACGGTGGCGGATAATTCGGACGGATTCGGATTTTTCGGATTTTTTTGACAGCCCTACTTTATCCATGTAAAATTTATACTATTTCCAATATAGTATTAAGTACAACCAACAACTCCTCATAAATATATTTAGAAGCATTATGAATGTATAGTGTAATTTGAAGTGAGAGAAGATCCAATACACAATAATTAATAAGATACGTAATTAATATGTATGAAAACTAAGCTGATTAGTTGTGGAAAGATGATGATAAAAACATTACATTAATTGTTTCTTAATATGTGTGAAAATTACAAAATGGACATTTAAAATGGGATGGAGGGAGTATTACCTTCTTATACAAATTTTCATAATATATATGACATGTTTCGTAAAAATGTGAAAAGAAAATATAACTTGTTGAATGGTTTAAATTGGTTAAGTTAGTTAATTATCTTACAGAGTACTCAATCTTGTAAGTTATGAATAGCTAATTTTGAGTCGAGCATTAACAAATTGGATATAAAATCTGGCATAAGATGATATAGGTGCTAGATGATATAGGTGCTCACTCCACGTAAAACTTAACATAAATTATTTTATGAAAGATTTTACCCTCATTTTTGTTAGTGAAGTATTTTCCTTTGTGAGTTATAGGTTTCACTCAGTATTACATGTTGTCAAGATATAAGGATGATGCTTTATTGATGTCCTAGATTATAATTTAGGAAATTTGATTATTTTTTTTTACAAAAAGTTCAATCCAATAATATCCCAAGAACAATCTCTTCCCGTGTTATTTTTAAATCACCTCTTTTCTTATTATATATATTATATTTTATAATAAATTATTATAAACACTCTAATTCTCTATCTATTCTAAATTGTCCTTTAATGATGAAAGAAAATTTTAATAATAAAATATTAAATGCTTTCAAAAAAAATAATAAAATATTAAATAAGTATATGACCAAGATAAGATAAATTGTAAAAAGTTAAAGATAGTTGAATATGTACCAAATTATTATAACATAATTTGTATATTATATATAAAATTTGAATTAAAACGTTTGTTGGACTTGCTCTCATCTTAAATTTGGTCAATACATTTGCCTTAAATTTATGAAACGGCTCATACATTTTATCTGGACACTGCCGTGTAAATGCTTGGAACTTATAACTCACAAAGAGACAAATTTACATGCAATTTCTATCCGAAAAAGAAAAAAAAAAACTCTGAACACATGACATCATAGAAGAAATAAGTTGCGCCATCGTAAAAGTCGTCAATTTTAGCTCTACAGCTGCTAGCAAAACCGCTAAATTTCAATTACAAATTTCGATCAAATTAGCTTAACTTGACCTGCTATTATACGAGTTTTGCTGGTCAAGTTTAGAGGCGTTCATATTTACCATTTTCCTTACAGGATAAAGGATGTAAGATAAATTTTTTATATCTGACATGAGTCCTCCATAATCATTTTTTTATATATTTTTTTACTATTCTAAATTTTACAAAATTATAAAATATCTCAAAAAATTTAAAAATATATAGATGTTTTCTGAAAATTTGTTTCGTGTCCCACTAACATTTGTGTGCTAGATCCACCTCTCGATGCACACATTTACATTCATGTATAGTAATGCAAATACACCAACTCTAATCATGTCCAGGGTTATTTTTAGTATTTTGATTGATTAAATACTAGTATGTAAATGAGATTATTATTTGTAATCGGCTTAAATATGATAATTCATGGTAGATTACCCAGCATCATTTGAAAATGAAATTTATATTCTATTTAAATATATGAGAATTTTGATTTACTTATCAAAATTAGCTACCCTAAGTAATAACAAAATGAATAATTGATATATTAACTTTCAAAGTTGCTAGTTGCATCACTATCCTGTTCTTTTCTATGCTAATTGTCTATGAACATTGAACTGACATCATAAAAATCGACTTCATTATATTTTAAAATAGGTTATTAATACTCAAAAGAGTATTAAAAAAGCTTATTAGTATTTTACAAGACACATCTTTTTTCATGAATAATATCTGATTAATTCAGTTGAAAGTCATAATCACACTGAAAATACTTAATTTGAGATAGTCATAATCACATTTGTTCATACCAGTGAGAATACTTGATTTGAGATAGTCATAATCACATTTATTCATGATAGTGAGGGTACTTGACTTGTGATGATTTTGATTCATTATTTAATAAAATTATTTGTCTCAGTATTATATTAATTTAATAATCCCTCAAATTTATTATATTACTTAACTTAGTTTCATAGGAGGAAAAAATAAATAATGATTAGGATATTTGTCTTTGTAAAAACGATTTAACTTAGCTTATTAGACATAAAAGTCTAATTATCTACATGTCCAGGAACATTTTGACATGTTTTTCTATTAGGTAATAAATTTTCTGAATAGAAGATCTCTTACAATACAATACATGTCTCAGTCAAATTTCACTAAAATTTATATGTAAAATTTTAGCCTCCACCGTCTCGAAGACCACCGCACAAAATCGAAGATCAACTTGTCACTATTTTTAACTTTAAGGTTTATTAAACACGGATATTCTGCACAGATCTAAAGTCAAAAATCACATTACGCCTGAGCTAAAAACTTGCGGTAATCATCCTCCCCAACAATTTCAGTTCACTCATTCGAGTAATTATACGGGCAAACCCTCTCATTTGTGGTTGGATCTTATTTTTCGAAATAAAACAGTTACTATCATAATTTTTATCATTTATCTTGTTAAGCTCATATTCTGGGAATCACCGAGCAGGAACACCGTTTACCCAAGCAGATATTATGTCAAGAACATGACAACATAGTTCCAATTTTTTTAAATTCACCATATTCGACCCATATGTACAAAATAATTTTCATACAGTCTAGCATAATGTTACCATATACGCCTATATCCATGTTGAGCTTGAGATGCTGATAATTTGGAAAAGCAGAAGATAACATAATCTGATGTCCATAAGTAGCAAATGTGCTTTTGTATACGCATCTATCACGACCGATTGTCAGGGTATCAAAAGTTAACGATGTGAACTCCAATGTCATTTTTACATAAAAGTTACGGGGACAACTTAAAGAAATACCAAAATAACTCAGGTGACTGGCTACATTTGGGTCTTATGCAGACACATGTTTGTTATGTAGATAATCGACCATCGCCTGCTTGGATCCTCAAAGGATCAACCTCTTGGGATTGAAACTTCTCAAGTAAGACATTACACTTGTTTATGGTACATGCATCTAGAAGCCCATGATTCCACAACTTGATCAAAAATAATCTCCAGCACCTGCAACATCAAAACGTACTTTACTTTGCAAGAGGAGCTAAAAAAAAGATTGCAGGTTATGTGATTCAAAGTTGAGCCTCAATCATGTTAAACAACTAACAGGATCAGATGATGAATTATTTGACATGGCACCATAGCTAAAGCTGGTCTTGTTGCATATTAAAAGGTGGTAAAACCAAATAGAAAGCTGTTTTGTCTTTCCTCAAACATAACTCCTTTAGTTAAATCGCTACAAAATTTTTCATTTGGTGTGCCTTGTGAAAGTGGACTAGACTGACAAAACATGTAAAAGATTTAACTGCAAGTCACAATAATACAATATCATATAAAAGTGCCTCGCATATCTAGATGAATATATATCAGTTATAATCACAAACTAAAACATTTCAACCACAATATATTAATAAATAACATTACCTTTTCATCATCATAACATATTTAAACATTCTAATGGAAACATATGTTTTCGGCTCAATTGTTAATATATATTTTAAAGGGCCTAACTATTAAGAACTTATTCAACAAGTTAAATAAAAAAAATTATTTAACACCCAATAAAAAAATATACTAACCCAAACACGTCTAAATTATTTAAAAAATCAATTTAATTAAAAAATGCATATTATTCTAATACAATTTCATCTTCACAATAAAAGTAAATATTAGAATATATGTAATTAAATAACATATATTATAAGTCACCCGTGCATGACACGGGTTATAAGCTAGTAACTGATAAATTTGTCAAGTCAAAATCTCAATAAGTAGACCGTATCCCCAGCAGTAATCATACCAGAAGTCTTACCACAGATATTCCAGTATCTACTAAACCCATAATTAAAGGCAAAGCTAGAACTCAGAAGTACATGTTATGGTCCTTACAGATAAGGACTCTGAATCAAACATACAAATCAAGAGACAGGTTATATTTAAGTAGCATAGATATCGAGTTCTATAAAATAATTAGGGTCTGCCTCTGCAACAATTTCATTGTCAATGCATATATGAGATGCACGAAGTTAATGCAAAGACAAAATAACAAGAAGAACAGAAGATATCTACGGGACAAGCACAGAAAGGTCATGGAGTGTACCAAAGAAGAGCTGGTGCCAGTATGAAATCTTTTCCATGCAAATTTGTAAATGCTTGGCATGCCCATGGAATATGACTATCTGCCAGTACTCTGCAACATTTACAACTATAAAATTTAGACGGGAGGATAAACTTATGCCCAGATTTGCAGCCTTAGTTCAACAAAATGGCTCAATGACCAACTTTCTAGATCTCCTTTTGGTAATAAGAGGCCGAGGGCTCAAGCAGCAGGGGGGCCAAGTGTGTGGGCATAAAAACCATAACAAGGGATTAGTCCTAAACCTCATCGATTCAATTTAAACTCTAAACCTTAATACGGTCTAAAATATACATCAAAGAAAATATAAATGTGAATCGACCCCCCCCCCCCCCCCCCCCCCCCCCCCCCCCCGGCCAAGCACAATAACTAAAATTACTCTAGTAACTCCATTGTTTAATATACACAACTACAACCAAAAAAATCATGACCAGAACTTTTTTGTGAAAAAAGGCAAAATGTCACGGTAAAATTTTTTGCAGCCAATAAATAACATTTGCTTACATGTCAGCGGATACTTTGTAAAGTTTGGTAAATGAAAGATAATGATAAAGTAGGAAACAATAAGATGAAGCCAAAGTTAGATAATACCGTTGCTTTCTTATGAACGAGTTCCAGAGATGCATCATATGTTTCTCATCTTTGGTAACATCGACAAAATCATCTAGCATCTGAAAATTTTAACCACAATTGACAAACCAGAAACATGTTAAACAGAACAAGACTAGCTCTGATTAATATCAATAGGTTATCCATAAATCCAATATTAATTTGTAAAGTAAATCTAAAACAGTTTTTAGAAAACAAAAAATAAAAATGCTGACTGATTTACTTCAGTTAAGTTCATGATTCCAGGAAACACACTAAATCAATCTAAAAAAAAATACTTGACCAAATATAATACCTCTCCTAAACAAGCAATAATATTTTGAAAAGATAAATAACCACATTGAATACCACAGAAACTAAAGTTTTTATAACTTACCCTTCTGTCCTCGAGATCTGCAACATCATCATCAACCTCATCTTCACTGTCTCTGTCTGATAAAACTTGCTCCAATGCCATAGGCTTCATCCACATGAAAAAAGGTTCCCAACTTGGTGATTATGATCCATGAAATTTATATTTACAAGAAATTGAAAGGCAAAAGACGGATGAAATTTTTCAATCTTCCCGCAAGGTAATTATTTTTGGGACTGAGTGATTACAACTAATTTTAAGATACAAGTTGGAAACGATGTTGACAAACAGATGAACATAAGATCCAGTAGCTGGCAGATCTGTGAATGTACATGCATTGAATGACGTTTAACTGTATTATCCTTCAAGTGCTATACTGATATAACCAGAAACGCACAAACCGACCATTCTACCGATTCATATCTACAATGTTGCTTGAAATTTGTTCACACAAAAAATGTACTCTAAAAGCTCCGAAAGATGTACATCAACTCAACAAAGCAAGTTTTGACAGAATCATGCATAGGCAGGCACGGCATAGCCACAAATATATTATTTCGAGCTACAGAATGCAAAGATTGAATTGCAAACAGAAGGCAAAACTAAATGCAGACTAAACTATATAATATTACTAAGATTGAATAATATATAATGATATCAAATAAGTTCAAACAGAAACTAATGAGACATTATCTTATCATCATGATAGCACTAACATCCGATGATAGAAGGGTTTTCTGCCAACTGAAATTGTCACAAGCATGTGTGATGTACATCAGTATTTGTAATTGATTATAAGTAGTATAGACAATTATACACTTTTAATGACATATTACAATAATATCAATGTCATTTGCATGACTAATAGAATTATTAGAGCTACAACTTTTAAATAAACTGAGGCTAACGAAACATATACAAAAATTCATGCAGAGATGGCGAAAAGAGAGGGGGCCATATAATATTGTAGTACAATACTAGCAAGTACCTGAGCCCGGTGTGAATGAAAGAACTGTTTCTTTTGCAGCAGAGTTCGACTGGGGAAAAAACCATAAACATCTTAGTCAAATGAAGCCACCGAAACTATATACATAGTCTGGACAACAGATTAAACAGTAAATTCATGAACTGGACCATCTTAATACAAAGGTATTTAAATGTCAACCATGTATTATACACCCTTTTAAGTATTTAAATATAATTTTAAAAAAATTAAGAAATGGCAACCGAAATGACCTGGAACACGGTTCAAACAAACAAAAAAAGCAACCTGACAAGCTACGAGAAGACCTCTAAGATCTTATAAATCGTCGACCAAAATAATGATTCAAGCTGACTACTGGAGTGACAGAGCTTTTGATATGTTTTCCAATTGTGAAGACCTACTGATTGTTGACAACCTAGATTTCGTAGATTGCTGAAGCAAGAATGACACTATGGAAAGATTCTTCGGACAATATTGTTTTGCTTATTGTACGGCAAACAGATATAGTATAAAGTCCAGAAAGAAAGGTGACTGCTGATCACCCTTGTGCTTATTTGGAATACAGTCCTGAAGTTAATTTCCACTCTTGTCGCCAAGATTTACAGAGAAATGATAATGCACCTACTTCGGTTATTAATAGTATATATCAAACTTTGACCCTAGATAGTCATGTCAAGTAAATTTGAGGGACCGTGATGATTCACAAGCCAATTACTTGCATGACATTAGACAGTCAGCTGTACAAGTAGAAAACCTTTTAATCCTAATAAGGGTACCATTGTACCAATTAGTTACCCACTTAATGCTTTGACTACTATCACTATGTACAGAACTACAGATACTGATCACACATAATAAATCAGCTATTTAAATAGTCCTGAAAAGTAATACTTCGCACTATACCAAAAAAAGAACAGTATTAAGTGCATTTTCTCAACATACTTTCTTGGGTCAGAGCGCTCAGATGATAACTTTCTAGACTTTGCAGATTGTGGTGCAGAAAAAAGTGCAAGGTTGCTTCCTGGAGCAGATTGGGCACATTCAAGATCTGCATATGAATGAGCTGTGGCACTTGAGCATCCTGTCGCATTATTAAGGCTAGATGTATTGTGTTCTAGATATTCGAGGGCACCTGATAGGACCCAAAAACATGCACCATATATTAGGTCATCATTACTGTGGCCGGAATCAATATCTAAAAATAATGTTAAATACTGGTATGAGGGGAATCAAAATCTTGGTTATGTTAGATATACTTTCTTCCTCAACTGGAAGCTTACACGCAGAGTGAACAACTTGGTGGAACACTAATTTTAATATAAAATAAAGTATGATGGATTTTTCATCATATGTTCATTCCCTTCATATTGAAGGGGTTTAGCTGGTTAATTTGAAGAAAAACCTTACGTCTCATCTCTTTTTTAATTAAAACGATACATTTAATTTTAAATCACAATAAGCCCTTCTTTCCTATATTTTATTCTTTATCCATTCAAAACTAATTAAAATTTAGACATATCTGCAAGGCTTCACCTACTGATAGCTCTATCCTCTTGGAAATAAGAGGTTGAGGGTTCAAACCAGTAGGGTTGGAATGAGCTTGTTTATAGGTTTCTGTAATTGACATTTACCACAAAATTCAAGATAGATAAGAATTGATATTTTTCTCACAAGTCATAAGTGATGCATTATATGAAAACACTATGAAATATAACATCCACAAAGAAGAAACTTTAATGTTAAAATCAAAATTGCAGTTACAAACTGACTTGAAGGAATTGCAGATGAAAATAAATACACACCATTAACAGTGTCGCGATGTCCATTGATTGTGGAAGGCAACTCACCAGAATCTAAGACCAGTGCAGTCACATTTCTTGCACCTTGACCATGGTTCTTTGTTTTTCTGCGTTTAAATGACTTCGAGCTGTTCACACAATTCACTTATGTTAAAAAAAATATCAATGTAAGACTGATCAGAACTACATTACACAATGACACACACGCACACACACACACGCACACACACGAGAGAGAGAGAGAGAGAGAGAGAGAGAGAGAGAGAGAGAGAGTTACCACAATATGAATGTTTCTCGCTTAGGATCAACACTGCTTTTCATCTGGTTGGAAAATCAAGAAAAAGTATCACTAGCATAATGAACTAAACCCCATTAACCCAAAACAAGTAGGTGATAGAGTTATTGAGTAAAGAGAGAGCATGTTTCTAGATAGATGTAGCAGATATGTTTCTCATGGGATCTCATTGTGACATTGTTGTTTTGGTAAATAACAAACTACAATGTTTGCCAGTCTGCTACTGTCCGATTAACAAGATATTTTTGCCGTGGTCTCAGTACAAAATGGTGTATATGCCTTAATATACAACTAAAGGTGTGCTAATAAATAGCTTTACATGAATAAGAATCCTGGACCCATCAAATATCAGTGGCAAAACATTATACAAACATTCAAAAAACTAACCTCAGAATTGCATAAAGAATCAGTATCTACAGTAACATCAACGGCTTGACATTCCTCTGTTACCTGTCAAAAAGTGAATAGAATTGAAGTGTATTCACTAAACAAACAACTAATCAAAAGTCACTGATGAGGTTACCAACCAAAAATTCATAGTTGAATAGATCATGGGATGCGAGCAAGTGATGTTTCAGACCCTAAAAGAAAATGAAGCAAGTATATAAGAATTATTCCAAAAAAAAAAAAACTAATTAAATATTCGCACAGGTAATTCAGGTCTACCTCATAGCTTGCACCTTTCACTAAGCAGAAGGCACAGGTGAAGTCTTCAGTCACTACAAAATTGATATTTATAAGCACATCTTGAGTCTATGTGATTACACAGCATATTAACAACTGCCAGAAGTTTTCAGAGAAAAAAAAAACATGCTCCATACCACTTAAAACATGTGTATGTCTGTGTGTGCGTGTGTGTGTTGAAAAGATTGAAGTAATTCTTGTAAGCATCAGTTAAAAAGTTTATAAACCACCTAACTCCTCTGTTGTAGGTGAAGATGAGCTGCCCAGGAGTAGTTAATTCAATTCAGGTTTAACAAACATATGACATGAATATGGGAGAGGAACTATAATGAAGCAGCATGCTATACGAGGATATGACTCTAACCAAGTCTAGGCATCATTTTAGTAGTCAAGCCTTATAACCAGAGGGAGTTTATTATGAAGTTAAGTTTCAATTAGCATCATTTAACCATATTCTCCTAATAATGGCTAGTCAATGTGTAATTATATAATAGTGAGTGTTTAACTTAGTACTTCATTCTACACTATATCACCATCTTAAATTATGATTTCTTTAAACCAAAATGGTTTATAAACAACATGTTTTTATTTACATTTTTGTGTTAGAAAGTATCCAAAGTAAAAGTACCATCACCTAAACCATCCCACTTTAAAATGTACTATATTACTGCTTTTTTCCTAATATTATTATGTGATATACAAGTTAAAACATTGATAGTCCAGGCTAAGAAAACCCCCATAAGTTAGATATACATATATATACAAACACAGTGAGTATACAAACTAATAACTCTAATTCTATTCTCCCATAATAAACTTTAACCAAATTCCATATATAAAAGAACCGGTATTATTTAGATGGGAGAATCAAATCACCTTGCCTTCTAGAGTGATACATCATCAAAGAGAAGAGTTTAAACAAGAACTACAAACACGCACATATTAAATTATTTCAATTTGTTGCAGTACAACTCTCATATAATTTTTATATGTTCTATGCATAACACTTCCTGTTGAAGATTTTCTCCACCAGTGGTGTATCAATAGGATTAGGAAACATGAGGAGACAGATGTTAAATAAATTACCTTCAGTTCTCTGCAGTTTGTTGAAGTGATACTTGTAATTGAATATCACGTTTCCATTTCTTAACCTAGAAAAGAAAGAAAGAGATAACACAGATTAACTGACTCGTATACATATATTCCTAGACCATGTTCAAAAGCAAACGAATAAGAAAATGGTAAAAACCGGCAGAACATCACATCAATCAAAAAGATGATAAATTAATATAAACAAAAATGTTACCGGGCAAGATGAGACTCTGAATGGCCATAGTTCGATGAATTGTACGGATTTCTGTCTTTTGTCCAGATCTCCTCTGCGCAACCACTGACAGGGACTTGCAGGGGCACACTCTTCAGTAGGTCAAATTTAAGGATGCAAAGTTCATAAGAATAACAATTTTAATTAGTGAACAGAGATATTAAATAAATGCCCAATTATAATGGCAAGCAAACATACCACAACCCCAGAGTCAGATGGATCCTGAATAGATATACATTTTTTGCCTTCCAATGTCACTAGCTGCAAATAGCACATAACGAGGATTAACTTTCAGTAACTAAAATGGTATAAATTGAATGATAAAAAAAAGGTAAATACCTAGCAATATAAGGCAGAGGGGTTTTTACGATTTTTTCGCATTGACAACAGTAGGTTAGGAACATTTTAGAACCGCAATGTAAGAGTTTTTTCTATATATTCTAATTACAGCATTTTCACAAGTTTCCTAATGTCATGGCAACAAAAGCAAATAATAATCTAATATGGATCCTTAGCACAAAATAAATCAACAACGATTCTTTCCCATATGGAGCTTGGGAATATGCACAATGAAAATAATAAATTTTGACTATAACATCATTGCTTAATACAGAGCTAATTGCACCTTATATCCTCATACTTAACCCTAATATCATATTATGTCACTTAGCTTTACAACTGAACTATGGCATCTCTCATAACATTTCACTCTAGAAAAGCTTGACATCATGAATAGCATAATACCATAAAGAGAACAAGGACATATATGTAATCATGACCCTACAATGAATAGATACGGAAAAGGAACAGCTACAAAAACAAGTAGAAAACATGCAGTACGCATGACCTGCTTTCTAGTGAAAAAGTTACAACCCACTTTCCTCCAGTCATCTTGTTATAGTCAAAGTCCTCAAATGCAGACACCAAAACTTGATCACCGTATCAAAATCTTTACGACTGTAGTATTTATAACTAACGAGCCTCACGAACACAACTTCATGTCACTTATCCTTATTCACCTTTTCTACTTCGAGTAATCAATTATTAATTGTTGCTCAAAAGTCTCAAATCCCAATCCAGTTTTGTCGTTAACATAGCTCCTTCGCTTACTCATCCTTCTATGTACATATAGTGTATTTAATCTGGTCACTGATAACAACATACATGTGTGTGTGTGTGAGAGAGAGGGAGAGGAGATAGGGAGGGAAGAGGGGGGGGGGGGGGGGGGGTAGAGTGGAAAAGGGGAGGAAGGGTTTAAGCCTCCATAGGAGAAAAACGCCTTGTGTGAGATCAATTATCGAAAGAAAAATTAGAAATTATATGGCAGAAAAGTACCACACACAACATCTTTCAGTTCCAAGCCAATAACATTAAATCATTTCAAAGGGCAGGGTAATTCTGTATTAAGAAGTGATAAGAATACCTTCAGAGCACGAGGGTTCAGGTCAACAGTCGTCAACATAACAGCTCTTTCCCTTCCGTTTGATCTAAGAGATTCTTTCCATGAATTGAACAGTCGAAGTAAAGGAATTTCACCAACCAGGGCATTGCCTCCAGTACCTGCTACACGGCATATAAAACAATATAAACAACTAGAGAAAGCATGTATATGTGCTCATACATTAGATATCGGACAGGGAAAAGAACTTCAGGACAGGAAGATAAGAATGAAGATGAGAAAATAATATATTAAATCTGCATTTACTACAACCATATCCTGGTGTCTGAAAAACAATAATAATGAGATTCTAGGTTCCCATATTATCAACATAGACATACATCTTTAAGTGCTTTGTCGTAGTCATTTAATTATTTCCTAACAAACTGTGAAAGATCCAACTGGGCTGACTGTATGTACGCTAGGTGTCTATTTAAACCAAAAGGACCCCCAAAAGGAGTGAGATCCAAAATAGGCACTCAATGTATCAATTAAAGCAGATGGAGAACATCTGGGTATACTCTTCTTTCAGGAACAATCGGCAATGGAGTAAACTCTTTAACTTTAAAATCCTGTACTTCCCCCAAAAGAGCAGAAACAACAACCATCTAATATCTATGAAAAGTCTTAGCACTTCGACTTCAGATTCACATCACCAGCAATTCTTATATACTTCCAATACTAACCACCCCTAGGTCTGTCATAATCTTTGATTGCACTAATTCTTGTGAGTTGGTGCTTTAAAAAAAATAATCAAAAGTTCTATATAGAATCTTGAACAAAAAAAATTCAAAACTTAAGCTCCGAAATGATGCATCTTACATGGAAAAGATGGCATATCTATGTTGTTCATGGTAGAATCATTGTCAGAGATAACATTTCCTGCTTAAAAAAGAAATAAAGACATATAAACAAATCATCAGCGAGCATTACAATTTAAAATGTCATTGAATACTATGGAGTACTACATACCACAGCTGATCAACAGCACAAAAAATGCATTATCATCAATGATAGCAGAGAGCTTTTCCATTTCAGGAAGAATAAAATATACATGAGACTGATTCAAGTTCTCACTTCCCATGTAATTGCTCAATACACCCATCCGACTGTAGTGATATACATCAGAACTCTGTGTTTTGGACTGACATTAAGCAGAAAACAGAGTCAATAAAATTATAGGAACTACTATGGGTCAAGCAATCATTAAGCACATTAGTACCTGTGTATCCTGGATATCAAAAAGTGGTTTTGCCAACAATACATAGACTGGGAATAAACTCTGAGGTTGCGACCCAAGGACTGTACTTCCTGTTAGGGATATTGCCATTTTTAACCTACAAAAACAGAACAAAACCACCGAATATCAAATTCAGAAAGGCACTCGAGCACCTGAAATCACTATAAGGGAATATCCCACTGAACTAACGAAGTTACTGATCTGTTTAAATAAAATATTACTACAAAAGTACACCCTGTTACCTCCGGTTTTTTGCTTGCATTTTGTACCGCAAGCATCGTTGGAGAAATCTTGGCTGCATAAAAATGTACTAAAAGTTAAAAATATATAAAAAATTAACACTTGTCAACAAATTTTTTTCCGACTTGAATCATGAATGGTGTATTTCTAAGCCATCCCCAAACTGTGAACTTTATGTATGAGGGTGTGCACTAAGCCACTAATATTACCCAGACCCGGCTACATGTGTGACATGTCCAAAATCGATTGTGTCCGTCAGAGTCATCAATATTTTAGAAAATCATGCATGTTTCTAAAATTGCATGTTTTTAGTCCAAACTGAAGTGTTCGAACATTCATACTCATGTCCAAGCGTCCACCCACATAGGTACTAAAAGTGAAGCAAGGATTTGGTCTTATTATATAAACATCCTCAGCATTTAATACAATAACTAAATTCACATAGCCATCAAAGGACAGATATAAAAGAAACTTTAAGCCCCAGGACAATTCATTGTACACTAAATGCCATTACATCAGAATAAAAAGAAAAAAGAAATGGAAATGAAGACCTTATCGATAGCACGGCGCTGAAGAATGTTGTACAATTCTACAGGTTTGCAGTAAAGTGAGAGGCTTGCTTCTGCTGCAGCTGCTTCTTCTGGAGACAAATGCGGTTGAGAATCTTGGCGACACATTTGATCTTCAACTCTTGAATTGCTGAAAAAGTATGCAGCTCATACTCAGCTCCATCGCAGTAAAACATAAATGTGTGGAAGTCAAAGAAATCACCAAAAGAATCTAACACTTCTTGTTAACTCGGTCTGACATGTACATGTGCTATATGTGTTTAATAATAAAAACCAGAGTGATGGAGGCTGGTGGATCCCATGGCATAATTAGCATGCCAAATGTAATAATGGATTATATATTTTATTTATGCTGCGTTAAATTGGAACAGTCACAATTCTAGAGAATATAGATGAACCAGGAAATATCAAAGACAATTGTGCAACCTCGTTAATTCTGCTACAAAACAATATGTTATGTTGAACATATATGTCTGTATTATAGTTGCTACACTTAAAATACAAAAGTTAAATTGCATCTTCACATATAGTTGACAGAACTGCGAAGTCAATTACCGCTCACTGTTATACTGATGTTCTGTCCAGATTCCAATAAAGAAAACTTTAACACAATCATTTTGATCTAACTGAAACAAACCTAGACACACCTGTGTCGTTTCATTGATAAACAAACACAAAGAGATTCATCCAAGTGACTGCTTTTGGGGAACGATGGATGCTTTCACACCATAACAGAAATACTGAATTGTACACGAGTAAGAAAAGGTAGGAGTAGGTTGCCTGAAATAAAAGGGGACATACATATAAGGATCCAAAGGTCTGCCTGGCATTCTTCTCACAGGTACATATGTAACTCCATTAAGATGGCATCCTCTGCAAGAATAAAAGATTTAACCCACTGGACCTGCAAGACAATAACTAGATTATTAATGCTCCTACTTTTCTCTTTCCTCTCGAGGAGGTGGTACACACATAGCAAGAAAAGCTCACCCACAAAGTAGATATATACTGATATACAATTATACATTACATATATGAAAAATAATTTTATCAACACCAGTCACCACAATTAGTGAAGCTTACATATTGTAAAGCTCATGACCGATGTGCAGCTAATCTAACCTTCTTACCCGGGTTACATCAACCATATAGATGAGAGCTGATAGATAGTTTATACATTATAATACATTCATTTTGACATAACCAACCCCCAATCTATGTAAAGTTCATCTTGACTTGTAGTGAGATATATTTTACATTACATGTTACCTCTATAGTAATATTACATTCATATCTAATAATATATGTAAAAAAGAAGACAAATATTCTCTTCGAGCACAAAAATTAAATTGCACAAACTTAAAATCATATGCACCTAAAATGCAAGCAATGTGTACCATACTTAAATAGTTAAATGATAGTTGTTATAGATTAGCAAAGATCAACAGGCAAGTCTAGCACACAGAAGTGAATAATGGATATTTTGCAAGAACTGGGAAGTATAATTCTTTAGTAACAAATTGAAATTTCAAGTCTTGAGTTTTAACTTTAAATTCGTAGTGTAATAAATACTTGAAACAATTCAATAGCTCATTAATCAATCTGAGACAATAAAAGTTCTAAAAAGAAACAAAAGCCCTTGACATAGAAAACATAGATACAATAGAAGGTATATACAGAAACCCATGATAAAAAAAATTGTAAAGGATTCGTATGGAATTAGCCGGAAAACATTAAAAGATTCCTAAGAAGGTTGACCATAATTTAAAGGATGAGAGAGTTTCAAAGCGTCCAGATGGACTGTTGGGCAGGTATATAACTGAGAGAGGACTCAAGCAGCGAATCGAGTTGGGAGTAAAATGCGATCAACACCAAATCAAAGCTAAAAACGAACTTTTATACAAAATCACAACAGAAGATTCACCTATGCAGACCCCTATGTTCTTCCCCCAAATTAGATCTGGAAGATCCACAAATCACGCTTTGATAGAGAAATGTTTAGATCGTATTACATCAAACATAAAGTGCATCTAAATAGAGAAAGAAAAATTACCTGGTGATCAAAATTCTAGTTTGACCTAAAACCCCAAAAAACTTAGAGATCCTGCAACAGCAAGAGAGGTATAAAGTTGACACTGGTGACAACTCAATTCTCAAACCCAAGCTCACATATACACGCCCAAACTATTAACTTCTATAATATTTTAGAACTGAAGTTCGACCGTGTTGGGCCTTGTTATTTTCATAGTATTGGGCCTCAGCCCCAAGCTTTGAGCAAGTTGGTAAGGCATTAATATAGACTAGTAGGCCCTTTCACTCCATAACACAACTTTATCCAATTATGTTTTCAATCATTATATTATATGGGTAGCTCCTTATAAAACATTTCTACATCTAAATTTTTCCTGCTTATTAAATATTAATTATTTAACACAGTCTTGATACTAATAAATAGTTACCAAAATCTAATGGCGACACAATCATAATTCTACTAGTACCAAAACTTAGTGTGATAAATACTTACTAAAAATATTATTCGATTATTTACCAATTTGAGAAATCATTATTTCTCAGAAAAAAAAAAAAAAGAATCTCTTGATATATAATATGGTGATAGAATGAGTGTACATTAAGCATAAATAAGAAAGCAAATAAAAACAAAACCAAGGAATTTGGTATAAATTTTGAAATAATGAAGGTTGACAGTAATTAAGAGAAAAGAAGGTTAAAACGTTAATATGCAATAAAAAGGTCTGTATGGATTTGCACACTTGACACCTTACTTGTATCATTCTTGTAAACTGAACATGACAAGTAAGGGACTGCAGTCCATTATAGACTAATTATTTTAATGACAAGTGAACTAGTTTAAGTTAAAACAGATGCGCTGTCATATACCAAAAAATATTTTATCCAAGTACATGTACGTACAGATGTGCTATCATCTATGTTAACCCGACTCTTCATTTTGCCTCGAGTATCCGTGGCAGACACTCGACCCTCGGACATGCCCAAATGGGTATGGAGTCCTATGGACACTCCGACACTTATTATAGGCCAAAAACATGTAAAATTTTCAATATATTGCCGAGTCCGACACTCTAACACATATCCATGTGGGACACTTTTAGCCAAGTCCGTGTAACATAGGTACCATATACCAAACAATATTGTATCCAAATACATATATGTAAATCTATACATTGAGAGAAAGAGGGAGAAAGTTCAAGTAGCACAAAAAATTTAGAGTGAAGATTCAATAAGCACCAAATTAAAGCTAAGAACAAAATTCTATTTAAGAAATCACAGACTTAACTCTATGGAATAACAAGAAGACAGTCGCCAATCAATCACAACCCTAATTTGACCCTCGAACAAAAAAAAAAGGAAAGAAAATTAAAAATTATATATAGAGAGAGATCCTGCGAAACAAGTCTTAAGCAGCAGCTGGTAACAACTCAGTATTCAAATTAGTTTTCTGGATATATCTGGGCACTAGTATAGATACACCCAAACTCAATAATAAGTTAAATTGCAGCACCGTGATAGAGTTAGAAGTTAATACTCAACTGGCAAACACTATAGTAAGCTATGTTGTCTCCTGGACGACGTTAAAATAACAGTTGGTCACTTTTGACTTGTGCATTTTCATATTTATATTTTTTTAGAGAGATTGCCCAAGTCCAGTCTAAAGTTGTTGGCCACGAATCGCCTATTTCATAATTATCTTCTTTTTGGATCATCATTTTTTACGTTACTAGAATTGCTTAAAACAAATCACTATTGTATCTGACATGGTTCAACCACAATTTAACACAAGTGAACCAGTTAGCAGTTGCATGGCACGAGCCGCAAATTATGTAAGTTGTAACACACTAACACTGATCATTATTTAACCTATTCATTGGTTGTAAGTTGTAAAGCACTAGCACTGATCAGTTTTTAACCTATTCAATGGAAATAACAAATTACAATTTACAACTCACAAAGATTTAACTTACCAACATATTTATACATAACACATCCAATAAAATGATCAATTCTTATTAAGATTTAAAGATAGATTCTAGATTATAAGCCGGTAAACATTTAATACAAATGTCTAGTAAGTAACTAATAAACAAATATATATTCAAAGTTTTATGGCTCGTAAATGCTTAGCACATTGCTTGTTTAATTTTCTTCGACTGAGTTAATTTGTTCCTTGTAATATTGATGTAGGACTAGTATTGATGCAGGCAAGGAAAACAATACACAGACAGCTTAATATAAAGAAATCTTGTACATAATAAGCACATAAAATTAAGGGTGAGACATACAATTAGTGGATTTTGATAATAAAAAATTACATCTCCTTCAATTGTAAAACCCTCATTTGACCAAGTAAAATCCTAGTAAGGAAACCCGTCCTTTTATTCGTCTAAAACTATAAACCACAATATTCCTAAAAATCTATTGATATAATATTATCATACTTAATAAATTAAAATTAACCTCTTTCCCGAAACAAAATTATAAATCTTAATATTTAAATTCTCTGCTCTTCAAAATTCCCCTCTCCATGAAAAGAGCTTGTCCACGAGTTCTATAAATTTAATTATCACCACACAAAGATATGCCTAGCTTAAGATATTGCACCTAGTGCAAAGAACACAGTCACAGGTTTTAAAATTATCTTTTGGGCAGTTAACATATTCACTAGTTCGCTCCTAAATATATTCAGCACAAGCTATCTATAATTTACAAACATTTAATCATTTAACAAAACTTTATAAGAGATTTAGCAATTTCTTGCCGTATATAATAGTTCTGCCAACTTGGTTTATTCTTACTATATTTTTGTAGATTGTCATCATGAATTATAGCTTACACATCTAAACCCGTGCGGGGATCGATATTGAATATTTAGGGAGATATAATTTGGGTTAAATATCTATTTGGTCATTGAAGTGGGTTTAATATATCAAGTTGGTCACTGAACTGAAAACGTTATCAACTAAAGTCATCATAAATATCAAACAAGTACCTCGAAATATGAGTTCAAGCAGTAAAAATATTATTTACAGAGTTTTACACATTATTTTTAAATGTTACCACAAACAACTAATATGTTATGACTTCTAGTATTTATAATAATATATTTAGATTTTATCAAGTTATTTAAATAACTTGATAAATATTATTTATCAAGGTTAAATATGTATTATCACTATTATATTGAGACCAAATATATGTAGCTCAAATATATATATATATTTATTATGGGTTATTAATTAACCGAGGTTTTACTGTATATCAATTTTAATACAATGGACTTCTTCAACAACTCAAATTTTTTCCACAATCAAAAGTTTAAAACTTTTCTTATGGGTCATTTTTGCTTTGCTTAGGCACTGATATTGCCCACAGCAAATGATAATTCATCATACGCACATGGGTTATTAAACAGATAGTCGGCAAGCCACAAAAAATAGTATGTGTAGAGAAAGTAAGTCGAAGAGGCAGGTAAGTAAGGTATGTGATGTAGGGCAATTAAACAAAGCAAAGATTAATACACAAACCAGCTCAGTTACTATTACTGTCATCAGGTTATATAATTTGGTAAGATAAATGACCTAAATCTGCTGAAATTCCTGACCTACCCTATGGAGAGTGTAGCCTTTGTAGGTATCCGGGCTCCCTTAATCATCTTACATAAGTAAGCTCAAGCAGCATTAACCTAAATATGTGAACACGTTTTTCCCTTAACTGACATATTAGGCTATTCGTAACCTAAATAAAAATATCTGCACTAATATCAACTTTAAGTCATTGACATAGGACCGCCACCTTGAACCCGAATCATCGTAATTCTATGCCTGACACCATACCAACTAATCAACACATATTTTCACCCAATTTTCCTAATTAATTCATTGCATTTCACTCTATTTCTTCAAAAAGATACTCAAGCCAAAAGTTTATACATCCCATAATCAACTACTCCCTCCGTCCCTCAATGGGGACGGAGACACGGCACGAACTTTAATGCTCCTGTAAAGTGTAGTTGTGCAATTTATTTTTAAAATTTTCCTTTTTCTGAATTAAAGTTTGGATGTTAAATTTTATTCAGAAAAAAAAATCTCAAAAATAAGTTACGGAACTATATTTTATAAGAGTATTGAAATGCGTGTCGAGCAGTTGAAATTAAATGGCAAAGAGAGAGTAAACTAAAATGTAGCTGACACATATTACACCAAACTATACAAAAAGTACCTATTCACATACATACATAGGCTTTAATATATTTCCTGTTCCGCGCAACACAATTTAAACAAAATCTATATCGAACAATTATCGAAAACCAAACCCTAACATTAATCCTAAATAAGATCTGACGAATCGAAAAATAACATAGTATCAGGACAGCGATATGTATTGCATGAAAGTAAATAGCGAGAGAGTTACCTGGTAATCGAAACCCTAGGTTCACCTAGAGCTTCACGGAAGCAGAAGATGCAGCTGATTACAACTCTATTATCGGACTGGTTTCTGGAATGCTCCTCAATTTGTTAGAATAGATACAAACCAGACCCAATTTTTTAGACTTTAATTTAATTACTGCATCGAATGTGAATTATGTGAGTGTGCGTCTCCGTCTGTATTTATAACAGGGAACCGGGTTTTTTCTGACTTTATTCGGCATATAATTTTGGTAGTTTATGATTCAAAATAATTTTTCGAGTTTCGTATAATTGGTAAATTTTGGATTTTTTGCGCCTTTGCTTATTTAAATTTTTTTAACGTAATTCAAATATGGCGCTCATTCCGCTTGTTTGATTAGATTGATGTCCTTTTTAGTGAGTTTTTCCAATTGCCGAGATAATAAGTAAATAATTATTGTATTTTCAAAAAAAAATATGTTTGTGAAAAATAATATAATAATGTCAATTATAAATTTCAAATAACATGTCAAATTAATAATTACTTTTAAACTTAAATATTTGATAAACAATATAATTTAATTTCAGAACTTAAATATTTGATTAAACCGTGTAACTTAATTTTATTATGGTACAAAATAATGTTAACCCCCGGTCTCCTGCAATGAGTTTTCATATCACATGGTCCAAAATTCCTTTCTTTTCCGACTCTTAAACTTTTGAGAGGAAAACATATGCATAAATTTGAACATAAAAAACCATGTTGAAATTATTCATCTTCCACTGTCATGGACACGCACAGAAGATACCTGGTACTCTGAATAGATATGCAAACAAACATCCAAGTTAACTTTAGAGCAAGAAAAAACTGCTAGCATGAAATTTATATACAAGTTGGATTATTCTCATAACACAGTGAAATTGTAAGTTGTAACTAAACTCTAATAGACCTAGCAAATCGATGACATGTAGCCTGGAAAAGACAATCTTCACAAAACGATGGGATGTCTGCGGTAAAACCATTCACTACATCAAAAATGTCTGCGGTAAAACCATTCACTACATCAAAAAGAAGCGTTTAAAAGAGACAATAAAAACGAATCTTCACATTAATTTTGTAACAAATAAATGCTTAGATGACACATCACAACTATATTCATAAACCAGGCTTACACTTATGAAAGACTGTTCTGTCTCCTTCGACAAGTTATTGAAAAATAAAAATCTGTCAATACATTCGTCCGCTACAATCAGGAGCACCACAGCAACAAGTTTTGGTCTTCACATTTCCATTCGCATCATAAACACTATCTATTTCATAGTTGTAATCAAAAGTCAACTCTTGTAAAGGAGGTATATCGCTGGTAGCGAATAGCATCACGTGAGGCATCCTCTTGTCACCGTGATCATAGAGGACATTTTGAGCATACAAGTTGGGTGAACAACTGTGATTGAGAAATCTTCCAACATTCCCATAAATACCTGCATCAATAGTATATTCATCATTCCCTCCTAAATTAAACAAATAATCATCACAATCACTTCTTTCCTCAGCTTGCGAGTCCTCTAGCAACTCCCCTACATATTCACAGATAAAACTTCCAGACGGTATAAAATCTCGTGACCGAAGGCCCCATCCCACTGACTCAGTCCTAAAGACCTCTAACTCAAACTTTATGCCAAGCTGGCTAACTCTATTATTGCAAGAAGGGGGGCATTTGCAAGATGGACCACACTCATAAATGATAGTCTTTTGTCTAAGGATCGCTCCATCTTCATTAAATGGTACTTTACCTCTATTTTTGACAACACAAGAACATTTGACACTATCGGAGCACCCGTCCATACACTGGCAACTTTTTGTCTTAGTAGAGGATTTTCTCAAGTGTGGATATACCATATTGGCTATATAATTAAAGACAGGAGGTATCGCATCATCAATGTCATTAACTAAGCGTATAGCTATCTTTTCTTTCCCATAAGAAATGTCATCTACCAATATAGGATTGCGAGGGACTTCAGCTTTTCCCAACGTGATCAATGTTTGACAATTTTCTGGCATGTTCAACGGGTTAGATCTTCCAATCTTGCTTAATATTCTTTTGCATTTTCTTGATCTTCTAGATATAGAAGAATTTGCTGAACTGCCCGATATTGTGGACGTTTCTGAACTCAAACTATTTACTGTAAGTTTTGGCTGACCTTTTATTCTGTTCAGTTGAAACATATAAATCAAATTCCCATGTCTCCCTTTCTCTTGCCAATACTTACTCACAACATATAAACCATCATAAGTAAATGTTGCTTCTTTCTCCCTCTTCTTGTCCCCGGCTCTAAACGACTTCCAAGCTCGATAACCTCGAACAACCCTTACTGGAGTTTCCGCATCCATGCTATTCTTTAAGGCAAGGTTACCTCGCTCAAGTTTCTGATCTTTAAGCTCCCTGTCTTTAATAGCTGGATTTCCTCCTTCACCAGAATAAGTTATAACATCTGGAAATTCCGTTTCATTAGCATAACGACCTGAGGCCACGATGCTGATAGCAATCTTTTTCCCATCAACCTCCATGGAATCTATACCAGCAGCAAACGGGTGATGCAAGCCAATGATAACAAGTTCTGCCCTACAGTGATATTTGTCCCCAATTTCAACACCTGGAACAGCTCCCAAGATTCGCCTATCCATATTAACCCACTTCCCTTGTTCCTTAACTTGCATTGCAGCTTCTACGTAAGTATATTGTGAAACCTTTTCTTTGCCTAGTAACAACTTTTGCAAGACCTGCTGGAACAGATTTAAAGTTTCCTTCACCTTTTTGCGAATTGGAGTTTCCTGGCCATCATGAGGAACAATGCTCATATTATTTAATTTTTTGTCAGCTAGAGTATCTCTGCCTTCCCCTTTACCATATAAAACAGATACCCTTTTAGCAAAATTCATTTTTGGCACACTACTTCTTTTAGGTTCGACTGGACAATTGTTAGAACCATCAGCCTTTGCTTTGAATCTACTAAGGGTAGCTATAGTAGGTGCACAATCAGAAACCCGTTTTCCTTGTTTCCTCAGAACAGATTTTGTACCTTGGGAGCACATCTTTGAACCATTAATTTCGCCATTTAAGTTGTGCCCAGTGCCTTTTTTGGGATCATCTATCATTATATAATCGCAGCTTTTGATGCTTTGAGCATTGTAACAAACCATCTCCTGACTATTCAAACTTGTTTCCGCCTCCTTGTAACAGATCATCTCCTGATTCTTCAAATTTGTTTCCGTCACATGCACCTTTTTATCCTTTTCAACTTCAGTACCCGTCCCAATTACAACTTCAATAGAGTCATTAAAATCACCTTTCATAATCCCTCCTTCGACATCTCTTGGAGATGCACTTTTATTCTCGGGCAAGTTTGTTTCCCTGTCATTGTAACAAACCATCCCCCAACTGTTCGAATTTCTTCCAGTTTCATCCACAGGCTTATCGATTTCAACATCATCTCCCTCCCCGTTTACATCCTCAACATAATCACTAACAGCATCTTCTATAATCTCCCCTTCTTCAACTTCTGTTGAGTGCTCACTCTTTCCAGATTCAGCAATACCCTTTCCACTTCCAACATTAACTTCACCCTCAATATCTTCTTCCACAATCTCTCCTTCTTCCACTTCACCGTCTATCGCTCTAGAACCTACAAAACGCTCAACTTCCCGACCACACTTTGTGCTGATCAAATCCTTACACTCGGAATTATATCCATTATCACATCCCGGATGATCTAAACACTCAACCTTTGCCCTTTTATTCGCTATTTCTACAATGCACTCTTCATCATAAACTCCACCAACACCGCAATATTTCCCTGAAGGTCTCCTTGTATCAACCTTTCTCCGCTTCGAGTCTGGCTTAAAATTTCTATCCTGCTTCACTAAAGAAACATCGCCATCTCTTACAGGGCTCATGACCATCAACACAATCACATATATGAACCCTGCGTCAATATAAAATTTAAACTAAAATTCAACTTAACTAGAGTAATCAATCTCGACAACTAAATAAAAATTAAATACACAATAGAATGTAAAAATGCACAATTAACAAACCCAAACATATATTTTACACGTTGAAAATAAAATTCAGAGAAATATATGTAAGGAAACTTACGATTCTTAGTGATTGGACAGGAAGATTTACTACAATTGACGTCAAATTGACCAAATTAAATTGACAGAGCATCTAAGTACGGATGCGAAACCCTAGTCTTTGCCCTAATTTTACAACGGCGAGAAGACTTGATGTTTTTCTATAACGGAACGGTGTAGCGGGATAGATTTTAAAGATTATTTACGTTAGAAAAATATTAGGATATGCTAAAAATATCCATTAGATTTTGTTGATATTTAATAAAAATAAGATGTTAAATAAATATCCATTTGCTTTAAATTCTAGATTGTTCTTAAAAAAATTCTTATGATAATGTTTAAAATAGAAAATTTTGGCGAGACTAAAACTTCAGAATCTGTTATCTATACTATACTCTTAAAACAAAAATATTAAATGTTTGGGCGGTCGATACATGAGCCAGATTATGAACCCACTTATATAATCAACCATCTTATTTAGCTAAAATTATTTTTTTTATATTTTCTAATAAAAAATCTATTTTTCTAAAAATAACATTGGACAATAACAATTTAAAACACATTATCTTCTTTAGAATCCTAACTAAAAAACCGATTTTCTATTAATAACACATGCAACATATATATATATATAAGATAATATTATTATATATAATATGTCATACAACCAATGATATATTTCAACTATACATTAATAATTTTTTTACTTATTCCATATTACCAAATATCTGTTTATACTATGCTATACTATACTATTGTTATTAATATTCAATTAAAACTGAAATATAAATAATTTTATTGGTCGTCGGTATTATTTTAAGGGTCTTTCTAATATATAACGTGTTCCAGCAACCTTTTTATTATCAATAAAGGCAAAATATATAAGAAAATTCGATCAGTATGATCATTTTGTATTTCAATTAAATTTAAAATACAAACGATAAAATTACAAATGTCATAAATCACCTAATTAAATCAATGAAATTTAATTCGAAAAGACTAATCTATCATTACCCACCACAAATATATTTATATGGATCCTGTCAAGATATGTCACTGGTTTTTAAGCGTTGTGCAGTGCTTGCATAGCGCTTTTTAACAGTTGTATGAGGTTATTTAACTCAGTACCGCACAATGAAAGCGTTGATCTATTAAAATTATGTTATAATCCTGTCAAGATCATGATTTAATAAATAAATAAATATCCAGCCTTGTAAAAAGCAAGAATCAGAAAAATCGGTGATTAGTCGGAATGATTAATAAGATTATCATTTGAAATTAATTTAATATTATACTTAAAAATAATATATATATATATATATATATATATATATATATATATATATATATATATATAGTCATTTTAAAATTTCCCCACAAATTTTGTAAATTTTAATATTATACATGATATTTTACTGATCAATACAATTTTTGACCAATTAATCATCGATTTAAATGAATTTTGTCGAATCGGGTTAAAAATTCGTCCGATAGAATATGATACGATTTAACCGATTTTTGCCAAATCTGGTTAAAAATCGGATACGTAGCATTTTCCATAGAATATGTCTTATTCCAAAAATTTATGAGGTTGTATCTAAAAAAGCTTCATCTTATTTATGCATGCACACATATACATACATACATTTGACGCGCCTCTTGTTTATTGCAAAACACTTTTTCATGGACTTATGGTTGTGAATAGTTTGTATTAATATCGACCACTTTGGATATATGTCATCAACCATATGATATATAATGTTATTAAACTATTTTTCTGAATGATTTTAACATGCAGGAAAAGCAGTATTTTCAGTGAGATTTGCAAGAAAACACAATGCCCAACACAATGCCCTTTGATAGTTTAATATCATTATTATTTTTCATAAATGATATAACATGTAGAGGGAGCAGTATTTCCACTGTGATTTGTTAGCAAAAAAAGATGTCCTTTGATTCATTAATGTAATTATTGTGGGCGTTTGGGAACTGGACTTCTGGGCTTAAAAGCGTGCAAGTCCACTTCCTCTCTTTTCTGCTGTGTGTTTGGCAAATGATATGAAGTACTTAAAACAAGTAAAAGAAGTTAAGAAAAAAAAAACTACTAAATGGAGCTTCTTTTGGGACTCCAGCTTTTTTCAGCTTCCTGTCACGCACTGCTGTTCTAAACTCGTGACATTCCGCTACCTATTATTTTTGTTTATTTTTTATTCATGCCGTCTACTTGATGTTATCTCATCCAAACACGAGGTGATTGAATATAATACTTTTTATATAAACTTTTGCCTTCAATTTTATGAAATACTCATATATATTAAGTTTATATAAATTTTTAAACACACTTATAAATCTCTTAAATAGTTAAATGTGAGATAATTCTTTATATAATATAAATATTAATCTAATCTAATATTTTTATCAACTTTTCTCAATTTATTTTGTAAATATCAAATAATTATATGACAATATTACGAAACTATACCAGTTTATAAGTTAAGTTATCCAAACACTTAAAAAACTTTAAAGCCGGGGTATCCAAACACTTGTAATAGCTTATAAGTCTAAATTAATTTCTCACTTCTAATCCACTTTTTTACTTTAAGCAATAAGTCACTATTTTTAAGCTCAACCAAAAGGCCCCATTATGTCGAGATAGACTAGAATCTGTCATTTATACCAAAAGATTATAATTAATTTTATTTGCGACCGTAAATGAGTCGAGCCGAACTCTAGTGTGCTTGTATATATCGTTTGTTAAAAAAAATCAAACCTAGGTCCGAACTTAGCTGAACTAAAAAATTTGGTTTATTGAGGAATAACTTATTCACGAAAGTTCGCGAATAGCTCATGAAAATGTCTCACGAGTTCATAACAAATCATTAATATTTTTCACGAGCTCATTCATTAGTTTTTTCATGATTTTAAATTCATGAATAAATTAAATATGTGAAACTGGATGAGCGAGATATCATGTTATTGTACAGGTCATTTGTCTACTGAGTTTTATATCAAATAGGACACCCGTTCTGCCGAAAAATCTCAGCTAGACCATCCATTAAAAATTTATATTATTTAAACCATTAAATTGAATATATATATATATATATATACACACACACACACACACACACACATATATATATATATATATATATATATATATATATATAATTTTGTTTGATTACGTCATGCTAATTGACGAGGAATGTCAAAATTTTAAACTTTTCATCACAATTCAAACTTCATGGGTCGAATATATGACCTCTTAAATTCATTTTATCTTGAGTTAATAGTTTAATTTGAGATTTTTATTCTCCTTACACGTTTGTATTAGGTTGACCTGATTAACCTTTTTAATCTAAGACGTCATATCGAATACATGCCGAAAATAACGTTGATGAACACGTCAACTTTAAATTGAGACCGAAAGTTTAAAAAATTTAACATACCATAATATCGTCAAACACAATGACATATATACTCATTTCAGTGGTTTAAATGATATGATTTTTTAATCGGTGGTTTGGATGAGATTTTTGAGTAGAATGATATATACTCAAAAACTTTTAACACTTGCAATTAAATATGTTTTTTGTTTAATTAATGTGAATAAATTTAATATTGTTAATATCTGATATGATATAAAATAGATTTTTAATTAGTAATGTCACTAATTATGTTTTAATAAATAATTGGATTGTGAAAACACACATACACACATATATATTAGCTTTATTATAATCATTTGATAAAAAAAACTTGGATTATCATTAAACTTGTTCATAAACTACTCAACAATATAAAAAATGGGCATGTTCACAAATTTAATAATAAAACATATTCACCAACCGGTTGAGATTCAAATTAGAACCAATATTAAAATTAGAATTTGAGACCACACACATCCATCAGATGAATTTCAATTCAATGGTCATGATCTACTTAGCTATATAAATATAAATTACAACTTAATGCTATTTAAGATACTTTATCTTTATATGTAAATTATTACTACAAATCATAATAATCATTAACTACTACCTAATCATCACAATAATCAGTTACTTCCTCCATTCCAAAATAATAGTCGCTTTGACTTTGTGCACGTATTTTGAGGTGTAAAAAAAACATACTTCTACACATTATTTTTGAAATTTTCTTTTTCTGAATAAAAATTTAACATCTCTATTTTTATTCAGAAAAAAAATTCAAAAATAACATGTAAAAGTATGTTTTTTTTGCACCTCAAAATACGTGCAGAAAATCAAAGCGACTATTATTTTGGAATGGAGGGAATAATATATATGCACTTTGTTATAAATGCAAATCAAACTTACAACATAAAATTCTCAATCAATTTTAATAATATAATATTACAAAATATGATATTCTGCTGCAGCACAAACTTTGTCCAAGCGAGTTCACAAACTTGTAATTATATTGTTATCATGGTGGATACATTAGTAAATAGATTAATAGATTAATAATACTGTGTTTAACTTTGTCCAATCACAAATTGAACTAAACCTGACTAGAGCTCTTTCCAAGCCGAACCTCGAGCCATTCTTGAGAATTTCAGCTCATTTCCAATCCTAGATGACAATTGGGTAGGTAAAAACGAGTTTAGTAAAAAACCAAACCCGAAATTTTCTTTACCAAACCCAAACCCGTAAGAACCCGAATCATTAAACTCCAACCCAAACCTGTCGAGTTTTATTCAAGTTCGATTTAGATTTTCACAAACTCTGGTAAGAATTTTTTAACATCTGATTCGAGTCAAAACTCTGGTAAGAATTTTTTAACATCTGATTCGAGTCAAAAAACTCATGATTTTCATGATGTTGAGATTGAACTAAAAATTAAAAATCAAAGAAGACAGCGGATCAGCCTTATAAACATGAAATTATCGATTAAGCAAGATCATTGAAAAGCAACACTAACTCAAACAATATGGATGAGAACTACCAAAGAGCATAAGCTGTTGCAGTATCACAATCAAATGACTGGTCATCTTAAATGAAGACTTGTCCATCTTAAATGATTTCAAAAATTGAATCGGTCAACAACATTACAAGAATTAATTAGGAATTAATCGATTAAATTATGAATTTTTAGAACAAGGCCAGGGATTAAATTGTGGAGTATTTACCAAACAAATTATTCCCAACACGTATCGCTTTAAATTTCTACTCTGTGTCTTTGCAAATAAAAGAACAATGCTACTAATCATATTTTGAATAAAAAACTATGAAATATTCAAATTTCAATCGACCAAAATTACAGGAACAAAAAATTAAAGAGAAAGAAAAGCAAAACGAACAATCAAATCATAACAGACATCAGAAAGATATACTTCTCATCCACAACTACAATGAGCTGTGTCCAATGGTGTCCTAAGATTATTTTATCTTTCATCACTTGATCTCATTTCAAATATATGTATCCATCTCGCATTTCTCATTTTTTTTAAAATTAAACATAAAATAATGTAAATAACAGAAAAAGAAGAGAAACGATTCAGCATAAAGTTGAGACATCAATCGAAAACAAATTTCTCAGTCCAAGTGTTGGATAATTAACTATTATGCTTCTTCATCATCGCTTCAGAATTATAAAAAAAATAAAAATAGAAAAATTATTGTAATATGAGAAGATTACTCAGTGTTGGCAGTATATTATGGTTCGATTCAGCCAGCGAGTGTCCTCAACATTAATTAAGAAGAGGGAGCTTGATATCATCATTGTAATCTTCAAATTAATAACAAAATAAAGAGAAACAAAGAGAGAGAGAGAGAGAGAGAGAGAGAGAGAGAGAGAGAGAGAGAGAGAGAGAGAGAGAGAGAGATCGCTCAGTTCAGCGGGGTTTTCGACACGCATAAAGCTTCTCTTATAGAGAGAAACCCTGCAATCCGGTCTGTTGAGCTTGAATTTATGGAGTCATCATCACGATCTCCTTCTCTTTTTCGATTATTGTAAATTAGAAACGAGAACATAAAAATTATAATTTCTAAGAAAAAAGCTTTGTAACTGAAACTACAGTGAGAAATAGACGTGTTTGTGAAGAGATGTGAGAGAAGCGGAGGCGAAGGGAGAGGTATTTATAAGATTACTGCTACTCTCATTTTAGGGTTTACGGGGAAAGATAACTGGGCCTGGGCTTGGGCTCGGAATTAAGCTTCTGCTAAGACAACTCAGATTCATCATGAATAACGTCCAATATTCATGTGCAAAATATTGATTCGCGGTTTTATATTTATTTTCGTGATAACGGCGTGTTTTGGGATGGAGAAGCAAAAGCTTCCTTGGGCTTCTATTTTATTACCTGTTTATAGAGGTGTACATCGGTTGCCCAAACCATTTAAATCGACACAAACTGGTCCTATTTTCGGCCGAACCAAACCGAAAATTTTAAACCTTTTTTTTTTTACCAGAATTTTAAACCGTTTTTTAATTGGGTTGAATCGTCTCCAACCCGATTTTAATGGGTTGGGCATGGTTTTAGATTTTATTTGGCCAACCTAACCCAGCTCGAGGGTATTTTAATAAAAATACATTATATAGGGAATTGATAAATAAGCTCCAAACTTTACTATTTAAGCTCCAAATTCTACTTTTTCGTTTATCCAAATGGCATTATTACCTATAATATGTATGAAACATGTATAGAAGGCATGGGTAAATGTGGTATAAAATTTACAATTAGAGCTTAAATAGTAATATATGGAGCTTATTTATCAGTTCCCAATATATATATATAATATATATATAACAAAATTGTATATATGTAAAATATAGCTACCCAATTGAAATTATAACTTTAGTGTGATAAAATTGAATTATAACATTGGTATCTTTCCTCGAGTTTCCTTTAAAATATCTTCCCTGCATATTTGTCATTCGTCTACTTGCCTTTGAGAGTTCGATAATGAGACTACTATTCTTTAAAAGTCCGAGCTTGTTTTAATGCTCTATAATTTATAGGTTGTGTAGCAATTTTAAAACTACGATGTAGTACTTAGTAACTCGTCAAACTTACCCAAACCAACCCAACCCGAAGTATGACAAATTGGGTTGGGTTATAAATTAATTTTAATGAGTTGGGTTCGAAAATTGGGTTGGGTTATAAATTAATTTTAATTGACGGGTTGGGTCGATAAAAAATCTAAACCGGGCCAACCAGGCCCGCGTAAACCCCTACCTGTTTGTGTAAAAAAGTAGAAGGAAGCTGAGACTGCTAGCTTCTGTCTCACAGCTTCTATCATTCAAGAAGGTATATCATCTAACCGAAAGTATGTAAATACTCCGGAAGCTTAGATAACATAGCCTTTCAAGTCAGAAGAGATAACCCACAAAAAAAGACCTCGTTAAAACCCCTCAAGAGTAAAACCCTGTGGGAAAAAAACTCAAGTGGGAAAAAGAGTGCCCTACAAAAATTACATCGATTATAAAACAGACTAAAAACTGATGTCTTCTTTATTCCTTTCTATCAATTTTGGTAGCTCAATTGTCTGGGACACCAAGGTTCGCGTCTTGTTAGTAAATTCTTTAAATCTCTTTCAACCATCCTAAAAATAAGACAAAACCGAATGAAGGAAAGTGAACGAATTTGAAAAAATTAAAATAAAGACATAAATGAGCCAACATTATGGCACTTAAATGCCTCTACGGGCAATAAATACCCCAATCATGGTCGCCATAAATGGTACAAAAACCATTAATTAAGAATATTTAATATTCTTAATTAAGGTACAATTATCGCCTAATTAGCATCCAATGATGTGTACACTTATATCTTTTTCAATCGGCTATCTTCAAAATTTCGTAAACTACAATATTTTTATGCTGAACCTGCAAAATAATTGTAGACGTTAAATGATCGTATAAAATAATATAAAAATTTAAAACAAAACACATAATAAATGACAATTAATTAAAAATATACAGCAAGTCAACAAATTCTCACAATCCTGATAAAAAATATAAATTAAAATAACTATTAAACTAAAAAAATATATAAAGTAAGTAATGATATACAAATCATATTTAAAATTTATAAAATTATGGGTTGGGTCGATAAATCCAAACACTTTATTAACTTATTTACTTCTCAATTCTACTCCACTTCTTTAATTTAAGCTAGAATATAGTCATTTAATTTAAGCTAGAATATAGCCGTTCGTTTTTTTCGTCCTAAAAATGATTTGAGACGGGAAAATAAATATCATTAAAATCGGCTTGGGCCGTTTTCAAACTAAATTGGGCTGCTTTAGAAAAATCTGGTAAGATTAAGCGCCTGTTTGGAGTTGTGATTGTGAACCACAACAGTAGCTTTTTGTCAATAAACTGGTGCAAAGTTGTTTAGTAACGTCCAAAACAGCTTTTTATAACCACGCTTTTTGTCTAAAAGCTGCTTTTACAGAAAGCAGGTATACCCCTGCTTTTCACAAAAGCGGCTGTTGCGCCCCGTTATTACAAGTCCTGGCATCAAATCCTAGCACATGCAATTATTTTTGTTCTTAAAACAAAACAACAGAACAAGCAGTACACACTTATGAAATACTTTTTTTATTCTAATTTGGATTATTATTGCCCGTTAAGCATTTAAAATTACTTATTACTAAAAATTATTTTATTTTATATTTGAATATAAAAAATAAATGATAAGTAAATGTTGAAAATATTTCACCTTAATTATATACTTTTGCAAATAGAATATACTTTTTAATCATAAATTTTAATAGTTATTCCTACATAATTTAATATTTTAAATATGATTTGTATATCATTACTTGCTTTATATTTTTTTAGTTTAATGAAGAGATTGACTTTAATAACTTATAAATGAACTTATGAAATATATATTATTACAAATTATATATATATATATATATATATATATATATATATATATATATATATAGGGATAGGATCAAATAAAAAATTTTTTAAGTTACAAACTTACAAACTTTTTTTCAATCTTCCATCGTGTTAATCCTTAGTTATATAAAGTATCCATGTTGAAAATTCTTCAAAAAACATCACAATTTTTAAAAATAACGCATAAATAAATCGTGTTTTCAACATATTTATAACTGGGGTTCAACATCGGTTGTTGAACACTAATTATCATTGTGTTGAATATATCTAAAAAGATGTTTAAACTATGTTAGATATAATTGATGATTACTGATGTTCTTAAGGTTTGTTTTAGAACAGGAATCATCAGAGTTTAAACTGGAAGCTGATCAGAGTTTAGCAAAGTCTGACAGAGTTTAGCAAAGTCTGACAGAGTTTAATAAAGTCTGATCAGAGTTTACATAGTCAAGGCTCGACAGAGTTTACACGTGGAAAGAGCTCAGAAGCGGATATACTTCAAGGAAGGATAGAAGCTGAGGAGTGATTTGCTGACTATGGAAACTAAACAGAAAACTGGAGCAATCTTTGATTGATAGAATTATTAGCTGATTTATAGGATATCAAATCAGAGATTGATTTTGTACCTGTGTCTATATAAACACAGATTAGGGTTACTCTAGATGAGTTGAGTTATCGAGTACATTATTAAGAACCCTAGCAGCTCTTAGTGATACAATATAAATCACTGAGAGAGTTTTTGTAATCTTAAAAGCTTTGTGAATATAAGAGTTTATTGATTCCAATTACTCATATTGTCTTACTGTTTTACAGATTGTGATCACTATATCATATTATATAGTGAATTAATAGGACCTAACAAGTGGTATCAGAGCGAGCTCTGTTAAGATTACTACAGTGAGATCTTAAACACAATCATGTCTGAAAAATCACAAGCTTCATCCTTTAGAGTTCCAATCCTTAAGGCATCTGAATATCCAGTCTGGAAAGAAAGAATGATCATATTCTTAGACTCTGTTGATCCAGAATACCTTGACAGGATTTTTGATGGACCACATATGCCCACAAAGCTCTCTGTTGGGATTGCAGATGAACCTCAAAAGATGGTTCCAAAAGAAAAGAAAGACTATACTCCAGAGGACATCTCATCAATCAGCAAAGATGCAAAGGTGAAGCATCTGTTGCATAGTGCCCTTGATAATGCAATGTCTAATAGGGTGATTGGGTGCAAAACTGCTAAACAAATCTGGGATGCTCTGGAAACCAGATGTCAAGGAACTCAGGCCATTAAGAAAAACAGAAAAACAATCCTTACACAGGAGTATGAACACTTTGACTCAAAATCTGGTGAGTCCCTGACAGATCTGTATGACAGATTTGTCAAACTGCTGAATGACTTATCTCTGGTGGATAAGGAATATGATCTTGAAGACTCAAACCTCAAATTCCTTCTAGCTCTTCCTGAAAAATGGGATTTGAAAGTCACTACAATAAGAGACAATCTTGATCTTGGAGAAATGTCTCTTGATGATGTTTATGGAAGACTGAAGACTCATGAACTTGAGATGGAACAGAGGAGCAAACGACATGGAGGAAAATCAAAGTCTGTTGCTCTGAAAGTTCAAGAGGAAGCTGCTAAGAGCAAAGGAAAAGCTCGTGTCACAAAGTCTGACATTGAGACATCAGACTCTGATGACTCAAACTCTGATGTTCCCTCAGACTCTGAAGAAAGTGATGATGAGATGATGCAGTTAGCAGCATTAATGGTGAAGAGCTTCAAGAAGTTGGCCTACAAAAAGTTTAACAAAGGCAAAAGTTTTTCAAAGAAAGACAGAAACTCTGACAGAGTTTATGACAAGAAAAACTTTAAGAAGAATGAGGGCAAAGAAGGGAAAGCTGGAAAAGCTGACAAGTATACCTGTTTCAACTGTGGTGAAAAGGGACACTTTGCATCAGAATGCAAGAAACCTAAGAAGGAAAAAGAAAAAGCTTTTATCACCAAGAAGGGAAACTGGACAGATACATCTGATTCAGAAGAAGAAGAAGTCAATTATGCTCTGATGGCAAACACTGACAACAACTCTGAATCTGCTGCAAAGGTACCTCATTCTACTCTTGCCTTTGATACTGAAGATATAACTGAGTTAAGATTGTTTCTTAAAACTTTACATATCAGTTTTAGAGATCAGACTTTAGAGAATGAAAGATTAAAATCTGAAACTCTGAGTGTAAAGAAAAGGAATGATTTTCTAGAAAAAGAATTAGTTCAAATGTTGGAAGTTCAAAAAGAAAGAGATGATGCTGTCATTGTCAAAGATGAATTATCAAAGAGGTATGCATCTCTTCAATCAGAACTTGCCAAGGAAAGAGAGATCATTAAAACATGGACTAATTCAGGAAAAACTACTCAGGATATCTTAGGTAGTGGAAACTGGAAGAAAGGACTAGGTTACACTGATAACACAGAAGCTGAGTCATCTAAAACAGAGTTTGTTAAAACTCAAAAACCTAAGGTTAAACCTGTTAAATTTGTTGTTGAATCCTCTAAGCCTAAACAATGTAGACCAAAATCAGAGATTAACAACAATTTAAAATCTGAAAAGCCCAAACAGGTTAACATAGGACTGATGACTCAGAAACAGCTTAAACATAAGCTTAAAGAGGCAAAGTCTGATGACAGAAACAAGGAGCCTAGGAAAAATAGAAATGGCAAAATTGGCATAGACAAGAGTAACAACTACATGCCTGTTCCAAATGCACCTAGGAAGACATGCCATAACTGTGGTAATACTAATCATCTTGCTAATTTTTGCAGGAAGAACAAGGACATTAACTCTTTACCTACAAAGTCTGGAGTTAGAAAAAGTAGTATTAGATATAAACCACAAGATCCATGTTTTCATTGTGGTAGCTTATGGCATTCTATTTATACTTGCAAAGAATATCATAGTCTGTATTATGATTATTATCAATTGAAACCTTCTTTAAAGGTTAATAAAAACTCTGCAAGTACAAACTCTGTTTCCAGTACAAACTCTGTTGCAAAGTCTGTTAGCTCAAACTCTGATAATAATACCGCTGCAAAAGCTAACAAACTTAATAAGGCCAAGGGATCCAAGCAAGTCTGGGTCCTTAAAACTAACAACTAGTGGTCTTTGTGATTGCAGGGCAACAGGAAGAATATCCTAGTCTTGGACAGTGGATGTTCAGGACACATGACTGGAAATAAGACCCTGCTGTCAGAGTTTGTGGAGAAGGCTGGCCCAAGTGTTTCTTATGGAGATGGCAACATAGGAAGGACTCTGGGATATGGCAACATCAATCTTGGAAATGTCATCATATCAAATGTAGCTCTTGTTCAAGGGCTAAAACACAATTTACTCTCTGTCAGTCAGATCTGTGACAGAGGATATCATGTTGATTTCTATGAAGAACACAGTGAGATAGTAAGCAAGTCAACAGGCAAAGTGGCAGTGACTGCTCACAGACATGGGAACATTTATGAAATCCACTTGCCTACAAACTCTGAAGGAAAAGCAATTTGCTTGTCTACAAGGATCTCTGCAGAAGAAAGTTGGAAATGGCATAAGAAGCTTTCACATCTAAATTTCAATTCCATAAATGAGCTTATAAAGAAAAAGCTTGTGAGAGGACTCCCTGAATCACTACTGACATCTGATGGATTGTGTGATTCATGTCAAAAAGCCAAGCAGAGAAAGACATCTTTCAAGAGTAAGACTGAATTCTCAATAAACAAACCATATCATCTTCTACATGTTGATCTATTTGGACCAGTCAATGTACCATCCATTGCAAGGAAGAAATATGCTCTTGTCATTGTTGATGAGTATACCAGATACACTTGGGTATATTTTCTTCACTCTAAAGATGAAACAGCCTTGCATCTGATGGATCATGTGACACAACTGGATCATGGATCTGAAGACAAAGTGAAGATCATTAGAAGTGATAATGGAACTGAATTTAGAAATTCAACAATGGAAGAGTTCTGCAAAGAAAGAGGTGTAGTACAACAGTTCTCTGCACATGGTACACCACAACAAAATGGTGTAGTTGAAAGGAAAAACAGAACTCTTATAGAAGCTGCCAGAACTATGCTTGATGAGGCTAAATTGCCTACTTATTTCTGGGCAGAAGCTGTTCAAACAGCATGTTTCACTCAAAATGCAACCTTGATTAATAAGCATGGCAAGACCCCATATGAGATGGTGAAGAAAAAGAAGCCAAATCTGAAGTATTTTCATATATTTGGGTGCAAATGCTTTGTATTGAAGACTCATCCAGAACAGCTTACCAAGTTTGATTTAAAAGCTGATGAAGGTATTTTTGTAGGTTATCCTCTGATAACAAAAGCCTTCAGAGTCTATAATCTGAGAACCAAGGTCATCATGGAATCCATACATGTGTCATTTGATGACAAAAGAATTATGGGCTTAGCAGATATGGATGATCATGAAGAACTGCATTTTGAAAATGAAGAAATATTCTCTGATTCAACAAACTCTGATGAACAGTCAAACTCTGACTGTGAACAAAACACAGCAAACTCTGGTGAAAATTCACAAGTCCATGATGATGAAGCACTTGCTGAGGGGGAGCATCAAAATGTTTCAGACTCTACTCAAGACTCATCAGAGAATGCTAACTCAAACTCATCAGAGAATACTGATTCAAACTCTGATAGCACAATTGCAGGGGGAGCTACAGAGAATAATCAGCAGAATCAGGAGAGCTTGGATCAAGGGGGAGGATCCAATGATGAAAATGGTCAACTTCCACATGCAAGGAAGTGGACAAAATCTCATACACCTGATTTGATTATTGGAAATCCAGAAGCAGGTGTACAAACAAGGACAGCTACAGCCAATGAGTGTTTACATCATTGCTTTCTGTCACAAACAGAACCCAAAAAGGTGGAGGAAGCTCTTCAAGATCCTGATTGGATTCAAGCAATGCAAGAAGAGTTAAATGAATTTGAGAGAAATAAAGTCTGGACCCTAGTACCAAGACCTAAAGACAGATCCATAGTTGGTGCAAAATGGGTGTTCAGAAACAAAACTGACAGTGAAGGTGTCATTACAAGAAATAAAGCAAGGCTTGTGGCAAAAGGGTATTCACAACAGGAAGGTATTGACTATGATGAGACATTTGCTCCAGTTGCAAGACTGGAGGCAATTAGAATCTTTCTGGCCTATGCTGCACACAAGAAATTCAAAGTATTTCAGATGGATGTCAAAAGTGCTTTTCTAAATGGGAAACTGGATGAAGAGGTATATGTTGAACAACCTCCAGGTTTTGTGGATCCAAAACATCCAGACTATGTCTACAGGTTAGACAAAGCACTTTATGGACTGAAGCAGGCTCCAAGGGCATGGTATGAAACTCTAGCTCAATTTCTTCTTGAAAGTGGATTTACTAGAGGTACCATAGATAAAACTCTGTTTTATTTAAATCATGGTAATGATCTGCTTTTAGTTCAAATCTATGTTGATGACATTATTTTTGGCTCTACTAATGCTAAACTCTGTCAAAGATTTGCCAAGCTCATGCAGTCTAGGTACCAAATGAGCATGATGGGGGAACTCAGTTATTTTCTGGGTTTACAAGTTGAACAGACTGAAGATGGGATTTTTATAAATCAAGCCAAGTATACCAGAAATCTGTTAAAGAAATTTGGTATGCAAGACAGTTCTGCTGCAACTACCCCTATGGCAACAGCAACAAAATTAGACAAAGATACTGGTGCATCAGTGGATATCACAAACTATAGAGGAATGATTGGATCATTGCTTTATTTGACTGCAAGTAGACCAGACATTATGTATGCCACATGTCTATGTGCAAGATTTCAGGCAGATCCAAGAGAGCCTCATCTGATTGCAGTAAAGAGGATATTCAGATATCTCAAAGGAACCACATCATTGGGACTATGGTATCCTAGAGAATCAGACTTTAGTCTAATTGGATACTCTGATGCAGATTTTGCAGGTTGCAAAATTGACAGGAAAAGCACAAGTGGGAGTTGTCAATTTCTGGGTGGAAGACTAGTTTCTTGGTACAGTAAGAAGCAGAAGTCCATCTCAACATCAACAGCAGAATCAGAGTATATTGCTGCAGGCAGCTGTTGTGCTCAAATTCTTTGGATGAAGAATCAACTGTTGGATTATGGGTTATCCTTCTCTAAAATTCCTATTTATTGTGATAACCAAAGTGCTATTGCTATGACAGGAAATCCAGTTCAACATTCTCTGACAAAGCACATCAGCATAAGATATCATTTTATAAGGGAGCATGTGGAGGAAGGAACCATTGAACTTCACTTTGTTCCTACTGAACAGCAGCTAGCAGATATATTCACCAAACCACTAAGTGAAGCAACCTTCACTAGGCTGGTGAATGAGCTAGGAATGATATCAGGAACTGAGTAAACATAATGGTTAGATCTTTCAGATTTCAATTATCACATTACCATATGTATTGGTCACCATGATATACTCTGATTGTTAAAATCTTATGACATTCTCTGATGATATACTCTGTGTGTTATACTCTGATGATATTCTCTGATCGTCATTCTCTGACAATATTCTCTGATATTTGTAAACTCTGAATCTTGATTAATAATCTCATTGTTATTTCTCTGAGAAAACAAACCTGTGAAGATACTATGAAGCATGATATGAATTAGTAATCCTGAATCTCAGTTTAGTTCTTTAATCTTGATCTCAATTTTGTGCTACTACTTTACACTATATGCATGTTGATATCATTGAGACTCTATTACTTCACATATCTTAATTATAAGTGAGACGGACTAATTTGCATTCTCTCTCAGAAAATTAGACAGTGTTTATAAACTCTGATGCTAGATAAAAACCCCTGCAAATAAGCACAGTACTCCTTTGAGATCTTAGATGTCTATATGACAGTGACTGGAAAGACCCAAACACTTACTGGTATTAAGTAATTGCCAAGATTTTTCAATCTATGGTGACCAGTCACAATCTCTGATTACTGGAGAAATACTGGTGCAAAATAATATTTAAAGGTCGTGATTCATTTACACTGAAAAGCGTCCTTTGAAAAAAAAAAAAAAAAAAAAAAAAAAAAAAGGGGGTTAGGTTATTTCATATATTTCTTCATCAGAGTATGCCAAATTGTCTATGTCTTGAGAGTTTAAATAAATTATTCTTGTCTACCTTATAATTACGAAATTGTGAAATTCTCTAGTCTCTGTCTTAATATGTTAATCACACACATTATTTCACAAGCACATTATTGAGCTATGGATTTTATGACAAACTCTGATTTATTGATGAATATTCTGAAAATTGTGTCTTTAGTCTGAGGTATTTGGAATTTACTCTATTTAATGTAATTCTCAGAGTTTAAAATTTGAAGAAATTAATCTTGATTTTCTAAACTCTTATACATTACAGGAGTTCAAATATTCAGAGAATATGAAAGGAGTATTTCAAACGGGTGTATTGTTAGTGGGCTTACATGAAAAACATTTTAATAGGAGAACGTGTAATCAGCATTTATAACTGCACCGTTTTACTGCGCTCATAATGATTACTTTCTTTTCTCCATGCCACTAACTCTCATCCACAAGTTAAAATCTGACAGGTGTCCGAGTGAACAAAAGAGCCATGCGTGTACAACTACACAAAATCTGAAGGGTTTATCACATCAGATTTTAATTCTTATCATTCACTTATACACTTATTCACTCATACTCTTCCACATACTCTCTCAACAAACCCTTGCTCTCTTCTCTCTAATATTCACATTTTCTCACAAACACTTCCTCAAACACCTTCTTTCTTAAACTCTGTTCTAATGGCCACTACAACATTCATCTTTGCAGGTGTGGAATTTGTTCCTAATAACTATGCAGCCATCCTTGACACTGCTGAGGCCCCAAGAGATTATCATCCCTTTCAGCGATTCTTGGCACAGAGTGTCATCGGTACAGCTCTCACAGCTCCTGCAAGACTTTCAGGAAGCCAAATCATCAGCCTTTGGAGGTCGGGTACATATGACAATGGTGGTACAGATGGATCACCATCAATTGTGTTTTCCTATGACGGGGAGCAGTATGCAGTAACTCCAGCAACAGTTCGTCAGGCGCTCAACTTGCCAGAACAACCTGCATACATTACAAATGGAGATGCCAATCTCAGAACAATGATGCTTGAATTGGGGTACTACGAATCTCTGGATAAATTGGGTCAGTTGAAGCGTCCATGGCTCAATAAGGAGTGGAGCTTTTTCTTCGATTGCATAACCAGAGCTTTCCAGAAGAAATCTACAAACTGGGATGCTATCCCAATGGACATGCTCCAAATCGGGTATTCTCTGATCTATTCTACTGCGTTTGATTTTGGTAGATTAGTTCTTAGAAATATTGGTGAAAGAATGCTTGAGAACAGAAAAGTCATTTATTTCTCAAGATTTTGTCAATTGTTGTTTAATGCCACTGTTGGAGAAGTGGATTTTGATGCTGCAGATGAGATCAAGCCTTTTAAACTTCATAAAAGGGCTTTTAAGGATCTCATATCTAAAGATGAGAAGAGACCAGTTCTCAGGCCTCTGCAAATCCCAGCTCCATTCAGAGCAAGGCTGAATCTTCCTCAGGAACCACAACCACAGCCTCAACAACCTCAACCACAACATCCAACCTCTCCCACAGTCACCAGAAAACACAGATCATCAACTACAAAACCATCCAAATCAACAAAGTCTGATGACCAACCCTCTACACCAAAAACCAGAACCTCTGTTGGTACACAAGTCCTACAGACAAAGTCTGATAAACCAACAAACTCTGAAGCTCCAAACTCTGATGTCCAAATAAACTCTGAAGCTGCTTCTCCTCCAAAGCAGAAGAAAAGAAGAAGACTTGTTGCAGCATATGAGTATGATGATCTAGAAACTGCACAAGTTGCAAACTCTGAACCTACTCCAACAACAGTCTCTGAACCTGTTCACACCAGTCCTCAGAAGACAGCCAGATTCAAAAGAAGGGCACACAAGCCACAGAGGGCCAAGATTCCAGAATCTGAAATTACTGATTTCACTATCCAAGAAGAGCAAGCACCATCAAGCTCAATTCCTGATGATCCTTCTCAAGCTCTGATGGTGGAACCCATTCAAGCTGTTCCTCTGATATCTCCTACAGTATCTCCTACAACATCTCCTAAAGCAACTCCTACAGCATCTGCAGTAGATAAAGAAATAGAGTGTGATGCACAAGCTACATCTGAAGCTGGAGCAACTCAGTCTGATTGTCAAACTCCACTATCTGATCATGGTCAAATTCCTCAATCTCCAATGAAAATTCCAGAGGATGCCATTGTTCATGATACAGCTCCAGAGAACTACAGGTCTGATGTAGTTGATGAAACTGACCAAGTAGCTGTGGAAGCTTTACAAACTCTTGCTCAGACTGGTGAAGAGCCCATCAAGTCACAGTCTGAAGATAAAGGAAAATCTGCTCAGGAAAATGTAGAGAAAGTTGCTGATCCTGTTCCTGAAGATGAAAAAGCAAACTCTGATACTGAGGATGATACCAGTTCAGACTCTGACAAGGATGACAATACTGAAATCCCTTTGACACAACAGAAATGGGAGTCTACTAGCCAGTTCAATGCAAGGCTACAAACTCTGAATACAGCCTCTGAGCCACTCCCAAGGGATCTTCAGGTTGATCCACCAAATGAAGTCTGGGACAAACTCTGGTTGAGTCACCAGCACTCCTTGGAAACACCTAAAGCTGAAGAGTTCTTAGCTATGGCAGAGAAGAAAATTACAAACTCTGATGTTATGTCAAGCCTCAAGGGCACAATTCTATATCTGAAGACATTTCATCCTGCTCATGACCAGACATCTAAGTCTATAGATAGTCTAAGAACAGAGGTGGCAACAGTCAAGGAGACAAATGAACTGGAAAGGAAAAGAACCATCAATCCTATGAAAGAAAGTGTACAGAAGCTGGTCACTACAAATGAATCTCTTAACCAAAGGATGACCTTGATTGAATCCAATCAAGAAAAGATGTCCAAACAGCTTGAAGCTATCCAAACTTCACTTTCTCTGATCACATCTATTCTGATTCCTGATGAGGATGATGTCAAAAAGGGGGAGAGAGTAGCTCAAGTCAAATGCAAGTCTACTACTCAACCTCTGAAAAGGAAGAAAAAGGATGATGATGATGATGCTGATGATTTCACAAAGCACAAGAGATTTCAAGCAGGAACTGGTGGAAGAGTTTTAAACTCTGATAGTCAGAAACAATCCAAGCAAAGCACAAAGTCTGGTCCAACTCACAATATCACATCTGGATCTAAGCAAAGACCAGTGACTGGATCAGACAAACCCATGACTGATGAAGAACTTGCTAGATTGATTTTTGAACAAGAAAATCCAGAAGCAAATTTGGATTTGGAGTTGATTGCTGCAGAAGAAGAAGAACTAAAGAAAGAACATGCTGAAGCAGTAAAGTCAGGAAAAATCCAAAAGCCTGCAAAGTCAACTACCAAGCCAAAAGAAAAGGGAATACTGATCAAAGAAGCTACTGTTGCTGATCAGAGTTTACCAATTAAGAAGGTATACTCTAAAGATGAATACACCTCCAAGGGTAAAAGCAAAGTAGATGAACATCTGGAGAAAGGATGGGAAAAGAAGAAGTCTACAACCTCTGACAAGGATCAAGTTGTGAAGGAAAAGAAAACAGAAGCTGCAATCTCTGACAAAGCTCATGTTGCAGAACCTCAAAAAGAAAGATTGACCTCTGACACAGCTCAAGTCAATAAGGAAGCAAAGAAAGACACAGTCTCTGACAAAGCTCAAGCTGTGTACAAACCAACAATTACACCACTGGCTGGATTTGCAAAGCCTACTCTGATGACTGAAATAAGTTTTGAAAAAGGCTCAATTAAACCATTTTCTCATCAAAAGGCAGGAAGAGATAAAGGAGGGCTGGGATCCAAGTATGAAAAGTTTGATCAGAGTATAGGATCAAGACCAGATGACCCCTCATCTCTCTGTGCTCCCAAGACTGGAGTATTGCAAGACAAAATGGACAAACTTGATTCAGTCCAGTTGGTAAAGAATGACAGAGGAGATAATATACTTATCTACTTCATGTCTGATGGAACAGTGTTTAGAGTGCTTGAAGCAGATCTATATGCTAAACACTGGGAAGAATTGAGATATGTATCATACATATTTCAAGTGAAGAACAAGTCAGGACAACACATTTCCAACCTGCTGAAAGATCAAATTAAAAGGAAGATGGGGATTACAGGAAACAAAAATGCTGGACCTTTCATTCCTAAATATCTCAATCATAAAGGACAGCTGGTGGAGATGAAGAAAAATTCAGCAAAGATTGAAACAATAGGTGGAATTAGAACTCTTGCATTTAATGAAGAGTCTAATAAAGCTTACAATATCAGGCTGGATAGAGACTTGAAGAAAAACAAGATTTATGATCTCAGAGCTGCAATTTATCAAACTGGAGTTTCAGATCCAGAGTTGAGAGAGATCAAGAGACAAATGATTACAGTACTTGAAGATGCTGAAAAAGAACTCCTCAGAGAGTATCTAAAGACAGCAAATGGTGTCTATGCAGCTAAGGAGTAAAGTATCTGTAAGTTTTAAAAGTTTTCTGTTATATAGTTAAACTCTGTTGCATCTGACTTAAATGTTTTGACATCATCAATTATCTGTTAACTTGCACATAATTTATTTATGCACAAGTTGGGGGAGATTGTTAGATATAATTGATGATTACTGATGTTCTTAAGGTTTGTTTTAGAACAGGAATCATCAGAGTTTAAACTGGAAGCTGATCAGAGTTTAGCAAAGTCTGACAGAGTTTAGCAAAGTCTGACAGAGTTTAATAAAGTCTGATCAGAGTTTACATAGTCAAGGCTCGACAGAGTTTACACGTGGAAAGAGCTCAGAAGCGGATATACTTCAAGGAAGGATAGAAGCTGAGGAGTGATTTGCTGACTATGGAAACTAAACAGAAAACTGGAGCAATCTTTGATTGATAGAATTATTAGCTGATTTATAGGATATCAAATCAGAGATTGATTTTGTACCTGTGTCTATATAAACACAGATTAGGGTTACTCTAGATGAGTTGAGTTATCGAGTACATTATTAAGAACCCTAGCAGCTCTTAGTGATACAATATAAATCACTGAGAGAGTTTTTGTAATCTTAAAAGCTTTGTGAATATAAGAGTTTATTGATTCCAATTACTCATATTGTCTTACTGTTTTACAGATTGTGATCACTATATCATATTATATAGTGAATTAATAGGACCTAACAAACTATAACTCTGGGGTTTGGGCAGGGTCTAGAAACATAAATATTAGTTATATAACATGTTTACCTTAGCTATTACATTTAAAAATTGGTTTATGTACTTCTCCACCACTATTTTAATAGATGTTCAACAAAATATGTTAAAAAAATGTTGAACTCAAGTTATATATGTGTTGAACAAAAAAAGTTTGTAAGTTTGTATATTTGTACCAGAACCCTCCCCTATTTATATATACCCGTATATATATTAATAATATATATTCTTTTAAAAATCTGATACATTATTAAAAAAAGTTAGTTATTTTTAAAAAAAAACGGTATTAATAAATTGCAGATGTTAATAAAACTTGCAGTACACGTATAAAATATTTTTATTGTAATAATGTATAGTAAACAACAACAAATTACCTTTTCATTAGGATAAATCAAGCATCATGCATCCTCTTTCTCCATTACTCCTATAGTGTTTTAGTTGGATTTTGACTCGTAATCTTATTGTGTTTTTTTTAAGGATAATCCTATAGTGTTTTGGTTTGACTTAATTTTTATCTTTTTTTTTCCTTGTGAAAACTTAATTTTTATCTTAATTAATTTTTTATTTTCTTATTTTATACAACTATAATTTGTTGTTCAATATTTGTCTATAAAATAATAAATAAAATATTATTTTATTCATACCTATAACTCCAAACAGCAATTTAACAAAAAATTTACCAAACAGTTTGTTTTCAGCTTTTACTCAAACAGCATATTTGAAATCAAATTTACCAAACAGTCTCATCTTTTATAAACAACAATTTTTTAAACAGCACTTTTACTCACAGTAACAACAAATTTCAACAGCAATCCCAGACAGACACTAAGTCTAGTTTTCCTGCAAATATTTAGGTCCCTTTCAGACCTGTAAGCCGATCTAGAGCCTATTTGTCGTTGATGAAAGCCCAGGGGCTTTAATTCATTTTTCATCTCTGACAGGAAAATATTTATTTATTATAATTTTAAATAAGAAGTTGAAAACTTATGTAAAATTATAAGTCGGTACGTGGCAAAAAAAAATAAAAAAAAAAAAAATTATAAGTCGGTAGGATGTAATTTTTGAACGATTTATATTAATTTTTTTAGTTTTTTGATAAAAATCATTCTGATCATCAACAAATAATCTATCAAATTTATTATTATATTTTTAATAACTAATAAATCATTTATAATATAAAAGTATCCAATACTAACTTATCACATTAAGTCGATGTAAGTCGTTAGTTATCATATTAAGGGGCTGCTTGGTTGGTTTTATAAACTAAGCTTCTGGTCTATAATTGACGAGACAATGGTGACATAGATGAAGCAATAGACTTGACAATTGGGTACACAAAACGAACACAACATGAAAAATTTGGATTTGATTTTCAATATTCGGTATACGAACACGAAAAAAATTGTCGGCCTGTCAGGTCCGGTTTTTAATACGTGTACACGAACGATACGAAAGTAAACGAACTAAATAAGTAAATAAAAATTAAAAATATTTTATACTTATCTATTATATATTTTTTAATCAAATTAAGTTTATATGTCTAAATCTATTGTTTGTCACAAAAAAATGTAAAAATAATAGATTTATTGTGAAATTCGTGTACAACTGCATATTTCGTGTACATTGCATTCCGGACCGTTTGTGCTACACGGAAGGTACACGAAACTTTTCGTGTACTTACTTAACATGTTCAGTTCATTCGTGTTGACACGAAAAAATTCGGTTCATGCTGCAGAATTGGTACACGAAACCGACACAGTTCGAGTTCTGACTTAGGTGCTTGACACGAAAATACAAAAGTACACGACACGAACTGTTTGTCAGTCTACCAAGAAGAGGGAAACTGCAATGCATAAATGTGTCCGTTCTTGAAATAGACAATTAACTGTACTGTTTGCGCGAGAAATTTCATTTCCATCTCTTCAAGAAACGAGATCAGCACAAGGAACAACAGCACTCAGCAGTATGGCTAAACATATATAGAATGTATCACCTACTCGCCACAAATACTCACTTCTTTCGGGTTATGCAATCTTGGCAGTTGGCATATAACCCTACTCTGTGAAATAATAATCTATGATATTACTCTGTAAACTAGCATTTTTCCATGATATACAAAATCTGGAGGAGATATCAACCCGATAAATTTTGAGTACGACTCATTTAGTAATAATAGGAAAAAAGAAAACAGGAGATACTCTCTTGAAATAAGTTGCAATTTAGAATAAAGTGACCAAAGCTCAAAGTTGAACCTGGTCACTTGTCAGGCTGTATATTAGTTTTACCCAATTGTATACCCATGGGGTACATAGTAAATTAGTAATTTCAAACTTCCATAGTTAAGCATGTCAGAAACAAGTAAATGCCACTAATTGACCAATTATGCCTCCCAACCCCTTAACATGGTAGCACGAGCAACCCGATTCACACCAAGTGTGAATGCGCCCATCCGAAGGTCGCAGTTGTGTGTCTGGCACATGCTCTTCATATTAAGAAAAGCTCTTTTCATGTACCTCTTCAGTTCCTTATTCACCTGTTCCTCGGCCCATGCAAACCCTTGTATGTTCTGCAAAAACCAAATATATTGACAATGGTAACACAATTTTTTCTAAACTCTGCATATTCAATATTAACTTTCCCTCTCCTTAAAAAAATAAAATAAAAGATATTAACTTTCCCTCACAGTATCATTGATAAAAACAGATTATATCAAGATTAGCATTAGAAAGTATAATATGTGTGCTTAGATGGTGCTTGCTTATACTTGGTGTCTGAACGAGGGAAGTATGTTCTCAAATTATTATAATATCAATTTCCAAGAATCAAGATAGAGACTTGAGGGAGCAAAGAATCAAAAGTATAAGGTTTTTATGTAGTAAATGATTAAATGTTACCTGAACCCACTCAAAATAACTGACAGTCACGCCTCCAGCATTTGCATAGATATCTGGCAGGACTATAACTCCTTTCTTAGATAGAATCTGCAACATTAATCAATCTTTAAGAACATCTATGCCATTTTCAATCAAAAAGTACAGCGAAAATATATGTTGAATCCCACCTCATCAGCTTCAGGATCTGTGGGATGGTTTGCTGCTTCAATTATAAATTTTGCCCTCACATCACCTGCATTTTCTCTTTAATAAAGAGGACAAGAATTAGGTAACGAAATCGCAATGAAAAATTATTCATTCTGCTATGAATCAGATCATATAATAAAGACGGTCTACACGAACAATATTCAATTAAAACAGTTAAGCTCCAATGGAAACAATCTGGAGTAGGCACCGTTTGATTTCTTATACCAATACAATATAGAATGTATCATATACTTTCACATTTTTAGCGAGGACGACTGAACAAGGATTATCATCAGATAGCCCACTTTCTAGATATAGAAACATCGTACATTCTGTTTTCAATATATTAAACACAACATTAGCCATTTTCACTTGCTTATATCTTCTAACATTAATTGCTAAATCAGAAAAAGCAACTGGGTTTACACATTCTAATAACTGCATTTTCCTATAAATCAGAATTGTAAGTCTGCCATACTTCCTTTCCATGCATTTTGTTCCTTGCAAACGAGCGATACATATAAACATATGTAATATGTCAGGTAATTTTTTTTAGCTCAATACTGCATTGTTTGTTAACCAACATGAAACACACTCCTAAAAAATGTACACAGCATGCATCAGAGCTGCATTCAGAAATGCATCAACTGGAATCTGGTTCTCCTTTTTTGGTAATGTCAAAGATCTTTAAATTTGCCAGAAAATATAAAGTAAAGATAACTTTAGATAGATCCACGAAGTATCATAATATGCAACCCATTAAAAAAAGAATGCATGCCTTCTATATGGTTTACATTAAGCGAGAGTACCCACTATAGTCATTATAGCTTTGTGTAACGTTTACCTTGCTATATAACAATATTTTGGACAGCAGCAAAAGAATACCTGTTCAAAACACCACCCAATGCACATGGTATAAGAACATCACAGTCATGCACAAGCAAGTCCTCAGCATTCATCGCGTCCGCACCGCTGAAATTCTTTAAGCTCCCTGTTTCCTCTTTATGCCATTGCAATGCTGGTATATCAATCCCATCTGGGTTTGTGACTGCTCCAGTGATATCACTCACGGCGACAACCTTTCCAAATCTCTCATGAATGAGCCTTGCTGCCCATGATCCAACATTCCCGAAACCCTAAAGAAAATCAACACATTAAAGAGACATGTAATATATATGTGCATACACACTGCATATAGTTACTATTGAGGAAAAGGTACCTGAATAGCAAACTTTGTATCTTCAATGGACTTCCCATGTTCGGCTAATAAAGCTTGTGTTGCATAAACAACACCACGTCCGGTTGCTGCGTCCCTGCCCAATGAACCACCAAGATCCTAGAATGCCAAAACAAATGAAAAAGAATTAAATAGGTTATATATGTAAATACGATAATGGAGGATCACGTCTAAGACATCCAAACAAAAAATTCACATGGTCTGAATTGCTTTTAATACTTACTATAGGTTTCCCCGTCACAATAGCTGGTGAATGCCCATGAAATTTTGAGTACTCATCCAAAATCCAAGCCATGGTCTGTTCATATTCAAATACAAATACAGCAATTTTAATAAATTTGCATTTTTCATAAGTTTACAGGGAGGGGAAGCAAGGATTTAAACTGATGACCTTATCATGGACTGACGGAAGAGGGGATAGTCTTTGCAATTAAATTTTGATTTTTTGAATAATTAGCAAATTTTTTGGGATACTTAGCAATATATACGTGATAGTCCTGCTCTAGAGCCAAAATGCAAAACCTGAGCGTTGGTGCCCATATCTGGTGCAGGAACGTCAGTTTGAACGCCAATCAGATCATGAATTTTCTGAGTGAAGACACGCGTAAGACGTTCTAGCTCACTGTTACTTAAATCCCTAGGTGAGCATCCTATCCCACCCTTTGCACCACCATAAGGAATGTCTACGACAGCAGTTTTCCAAGTCATCAGTTGAGCCAGCGCATTCACTTCATCAGGATCAACCTTGAAAATTTCATCAAGGAGCATCTCATTAGAGCATTACACGCCGGTGATCAAAAAATAAATAAGTTTGACTGTAATGGGCAAAGATTCTGAAAAGCACCGATATAGTTACGCAAAGGTCATAGCAGAAATAAAATCCCAAAAGAACATTAATGACACTGACTAAAATTTCGCAACCAGAAACGAAAAAAAACAAAATCTTTCTTGCAATAACAGGATGTAATTGAATTTAAACACTTCACGGCGGCACAAATTAACTAACAATAACTCATACAAAAAATCATTTACACCACACTACACGGCACCCAAAATTTTCAGTACACGTCCTTTATGTTGCTAAAAAACAGATCAAATCTATCCAAACAATCAAGCAGTAGACTCATACAGTCATACCAGTTTTCCTTTTCCAAACAACACAATCAAGTTCTACTGCAATCCAATTGATAAAATAGTACTTCACAAGTCACTTATTGAGTACCAATTACAAAACAAACCATCAAATCACATTCGAGTATATACAATTAATAAACTAGTACTTCAGGACTCGAGAATTGAGTACCAGTGTACAAATTAAAGCATCAAATCACCAATGCATATAAACTAGATTTCCACAAACCCAAAACAGAGGGGCCCCTAAACCCCAAATATCATCGTCATCTACTCATCTTCATTCTTCAACACAAAATCAATCGAGATGAGATTTTTATTCATGGCACCAACAGCAAGTTACAAATCATGTCCAAATTAACATATAAAAAAAAAAAGTCATAATATCATAAAAACCATCTAATCATTCTATCAAGATCAGATTTTTATTCATGCCTACAAACAGCAAGTTACAAATTTTTAAGTAAGCACTTAAATACAAAATTACATATACCTCAGGGTGATATCGAATGCCCCCTTTCATGGGTCCACGAGCATTGTCATGCTGCACCCTAAACCCAACAAAAGACACTAGTTCTCCATCATCTTTTGGAATAGTACATTCAACCTGATCAAAACACAAAATCCCATTACAGAACAAAACACAAATAAAAAATAAATAAATGGGCTAGTTTAAAACAAGCCTTGATTTCTCTGAAGGGGATCAGCAGACTCTTCTCAAGCTTCGAATCCAAGTTGAGAATGCGAGATGCAAGGCGAAAATTCCGGTTGGTGGCGGCTAGAGCATTCATTTTCACGAGATTTGTATGTGAATCAACTACGAATTGTACGTATGTATATTCGGAGCTTTCAAGAAGCCCGGAAAGAAACACTTGTGTATGTGTATGCACGAAACACGAGGGTTTAATGTCTTATGTAAGACGGTGGTGACACTGTAATGACCAGACCGCACCAGAGCTAGATTTTTGGCAAGACTTGTATCAATGGACAGTAACTCAGTAAGTAGGGTCATCAACTAGATTTAACATAAACTATTTTTATCACATAGCAATGTCATCCGTAACTAAAAAGCCAACGTTAGTTGAATTGATCGAAAATCTAATTGACGAGTTACATAAAAGAAATTAATTAGAATTGTTCACCGATAATATTAAATATGTTATAATTTTAATGTTGATCAATAATTTCAAAAATAAGTTGTAAACATAGTGGGTGTTTGGCAACCCATTTTAAGCCGGACTTCTCGGCTTATAAGTTAGAAGCACTTATTCGTACCGTTTGTGTAAAAAGTCAAGAAGCACTTATAAAAAGCTAGGAATGCTAGTTTTTGTTTCAGGACTTCTACTTATTTCCCAAACACTTTAATCACTTATAAGTCTTATCTTGCTTCTAACTTCTACTCCACTTATTTATTTTAAGCAATAAGCACTTATTTTAAGCTCACCCAAACGGACTCATAATTTGCTTGTTGAGGTACCTTCTTTTAATAAAAAAGACTTCTATTTCATTTAACTTGATCTAACCGTGTAAAGAAGTTGAATTTTTTTTTAAAGTAAGTTTGAAAAATTGAAAAACTATGTGTCTGTCTGGTACCCAAACTTGTGGCTTATTTTGATAAAAAGTTGGCTTCTACTATTTTTCACCTGTCTGTGTAAAAAAACCAAAAGCACTTATAAAAAACTACTAATGCTAACTTTTGTCTCACGATTTCTACTTATTTTCCAAACAGTTTAATCATTTATAAGTCTTAATTTGTTTCTCAGTTCTAGTCCACTTCTTTACTTAAACAATAAGCACTTTTTTAAACTTACTCTAACGGCTCCTAGATTTCTTTACTAAGTTCTAGCTATTTTTTAACGATTTTTCTATGGTGTGCTCAAGGGTACACAATAATCATTAACATCCATGAGAATGCTAGCTTTTGATTGGTGGATGGATAATAAATGTAAATGGCATCCTGCATTCACATCAATTCCACCAATCAAAACAAGTCATTTTCATAAAATTTGGTGCTTATTGTGTGCCCTTGGGCACACATTAGAAAGACCGATTTTTTAATACTATTTTCTGGTTATACGAGCATTTTATTTTATTAGAAGAAAAGTTGTTTGATCCAGTTTTAGAGGGAGTAGTGATTTAACACTCCAACATGCCAGTTCTTTATATGTTGTATTCTTGGGACATATTGACGTGTCTCCTATATCTCTATTCCACTTTATTTTTTATTTTTTCAATAATATCCCACTTTTCATTAGTTACGAAAAGGTAGATATTGGGAAAGTATTTTATTAACAGGTTGTACTGCCGGACTTTTCTTCTATTCTTCACGTTCTCCAAACGCTCAAGGCGTTTCTTCAAGTTTGTACACTTTAATACACTCTACAACAGCTTGTATTGCTGGCTGTTCTTTTCGTGATGCTAGGTGCTGTAAAGACACCCGAAAACTATTAGTTAGAGCTCGTCCTTTAGACGAAGAATTCTGCATTTATACATCATATTGCAGCACTCTGCAAAGCTTGCTCTCGAAACCACTACATTACTATTGGTACAACAGGACAGCAGACACTGATATAGGATCCGAAAAACTAGCAATGAAGCATGTAATTTCAATACAATCAAAACAAACGGAAACAATCAGAGGTTCCTTAAAGAACAGAGCAGGAACCTTTACAACTGAACTCTAAAAAAAAGTTAATAATTATAAGACGGCATGTATTAATATCAAATTGATAAAGAGCCACAACAGATCGGGTTGATCAAGGTTTAAATTCGAAATACATACGACAGCTTGGAAGAGACTATGAGGATCCTCCACGATAGAAGCTGCACTGCTACGGCCTTTCCAGCATCAAGAAGGAAGGCTTTAGCAGGGGAATAATATGGAACATTCTTCCCACAAGTCAGACTTTGTAAATGAAGTGCAAGGCTTTAACCAATTGTCCAATTGCCACCTACTAATAAATTCTTCAATCATGCCTGTGCATAAGTATATGGCAGCTGCTTAGAACAGCTAGTGAACTAAAACACGTGAAACTATTGCAACTGTGACTCCGTAAGACCATTATTAGGCAACTTAAAAGAAAATTAAGATTACATAATACTAAGACGTGAAGGCGAAACAACAACAGGTGCTCCAAAATATAGACTAAAATATGTTCTCTGGTCACATCCTTAAAACTTTAAATGCAAGTTTTATCATAATTCTGTAACCTTGGCTCAAGACATAATGTTAGAATTGTAAGTGTCTTGTTTCCAACATAAAATCATAATACAATGCGCCAACGTTAGACTTTCTGCTCTGTCAGCAGCATCGGATACAGCAACTCCATTCCCAGCAATCAACCGCTGGAACCGCTCTTTCATGATGAATTGGATTGCCGTTGAACAGCTGTCCTCGAGTATAGGGTGATTAGTCAGGCAGAAATTAACCAAACAAACTCTTTTTTCTGATCGGCTTTCATGAGCTATGAGTTACCCAGTCTTACCCTACTATCCGTCTAGTCTTTACAGGACTGGTTAAAGCAAGAAGCCCTCTTTGCCTATGTCTAATGAGTTCTGCTTGGATTAGAAAGCTTCACAATCATGCTAGTGAAGGGGAAAAACTGCCTGTGTTAATCCTATCATCAACTCAAATTCTGATTCCTAATATCCATTAGTGCTAAGAAATTTTCTCTCACAATTCTCACCAAGTAAATCTTATATACTCTATCCTTTGCCAACTACTGAAGAATTTTTAGCCTTTTATGTTGCTGGTTCTGACTTCTGAGCCAAATATGCTATCTGAGTAGTCATCTAATATTAGCAATAAAATCGGTAAATTCCAGAATTGCTTAATTGTAAATAACTCAGTTATCTAGTCTTATATGACTGTGATAGATCAAAATATACCCCCTCCTTCCTTCACATACTGTAATAAGCTATATAAGGCAAGGTAACCTTACAGAAGTTGAAAGGGTACTGATGACATGAATAAACACATTTTTACATAATTTCTTCACAAGAAAAGATGACTTAATGGCAAAAAAGTACTACTACATATAACATAACAATTCTACTCAGTTCAGAACTAACCTCGTGACTGGAATGTTCTTTTAGTTATTTGGAGCTAGATGAGGCGAGTAATTATTCACATTTTCCGAACACAATTTTGAAACGAGGCACTAACAACTTTTTTCTCCCTTCACCCAAGTTTTTTGGCTTCGAATTAGAAATTAAGGACCTCGAAGTTGTTCCATAAACTGCAAAGATAAAATAATACAACAATATAAACACAACCATAAAATGCTTAATTTAAACGTACACTAAATATAAGCTGGACTAGAGAGGCATTGCAAAAATTCCAACTCCAACAAGAACCACTGATGCCCGTCATCTGGAATTCTGGATCCTTGCACATATGCTCATAGGCCTGAAACATGTTGTATTCAGAAAATCATTAATTAAATCTTTGCTTGATTGCAACTAGTAAAATGAAAAGAAACAACAGTGAAGCCTACAATGATGGTATACTAACAGATTCTGGCTAGACTCGAGTTCATCACAACAAAATGTCCAACTCTGAGAACGAGAAACATACAAATTTATGATTATTGAAGATTCCTTTTTAAACACAAGCACGCCTTATGGACAACATGTATCCATACCAATTATAGTTATGCTAATTTCTAATAAAATCACGGTCATTTCCCACACCTAGTGCCTCTTCTGCAAAACCTATAAGCGGTGTTCTTAAGTTGTTAGCTATTAGTAACTGTGTTTGTAAGTTGTAAGTTGCAAGCAGTCATGCAACCTTTACTTGGTTATGCCTGGTTCTCAAAATTTTCATTAAATAACACCTTACTAAACATCTCTCTGCGACAAAATTACACATATATAAATATATTTAAATTATAAAAATGCACCCTTTATTTTGTTAATGTAGTGTGACTTACATAATATAACAAAGGTGATATGCATCTGCACCTACAATGATACCAAACATGTATATGCTGATTAAGAAACCAGCATCAGGAGGAAAAATAACAAGAGATAGAAAGTAAGCGTTTATTTAGCTTCTCAATTAAATACTGCATCATACAAAACAGCATAAACAGTGTATATAGAGGAGAAGAAGCTGAGGATTACAAAAACAGAAACCAATGAGCAAGTGTACAAATTTAGGCCAGGGTGTTCATAAATTCACTAGCTAGATGTAAATCCAATTCCTAAACCTGTCTCCCGTTTTCGACTTGGCAGGGAGGCGGTACAGAAGGCCAAGAAGGTAACGGAACTCATAGATTCTGGAAAGGAAATCATGTCTAACGGAATTCCCTATCTTCGTCCAGATGAAAATGTACCCAAAAACTGAGACTGCATTCCAGGATTTTCGGCCAAGTAAAGATGCTTATGGGAAGCTCTAGAAAGCGCCAGTAACTCAAGATAGTTCTCTGATGCCAAGCATTTACCAGGAGATTGGAACAAATTTGGGAATAAACCACAAAAAAGGGATCTTCAACAAGGTCACGCGAGCAAATGTGGGTAACGCACATTTGAAAGTGATGATGCCAGCTAAGTCTATTCAGGAACACCGTTGTGTGTATCCATTGGTGGATCAAAAGAGCTAGCAGAGCCACTTCTCTGTTTCTTCAAGATGCTGACATCAGAACATTGATTCAGAACTCCTTGTAATTCGAGAACTTCATAACATCATCATAAATGGAAAGATCCAAGTATCCACCAAAATCTGGTTTTGTAATCCAATCACACACATATGCAGCACCAACATTTGCTTGTGTGACCATGCCGAAGATCTCCTTGTCCATGAATTCTTCCCAGATATGCTTCACTCTCACTCCTGGCTTTCACTAAACGCCAGGGATCAGAGAAGTATATTAAGTCACCGCCGCTTCCCATAGCTCCCCTTAAGCATCTTGTCAAGATCAAAAATCCTATTATCCGGTCCCTGTTTCAAGAACATCGTCGTCTGGACGAAGATAAGCAAGTTCACTAGTCCGGACTTCCTTTCCGGAATCCGTAAGTTCAATTACCATCTTAGCCTCATGCGCTGCCCTCCTGCCCACCGTAAACGGGAGACAGGTTTAGGAATCAACAATACACCTAGCTAAGAATCGATTACAAAGTATCTCAAAACATAAATCAAAATGAGCCTAACAAGTTGCTCAAAGGCTATTACAACATATCCTACTAACAAAGTGGCCTCTAGGACCACTTATTTTCATTACTCATCAACAACTAACAGATAGAGAAGGGCCTCGACTCGAGATCTAGAGGTGCAGAACACAGCCAAGACGGCTGTTTTTGACCTAACTCGTGAGATGAGTGTGGTTTCTTGTTTAGGTGAAGCATCAGTTGATCATTGATGTGTGTATTTATAGAACAAGTTAGGTTAAAAATATCAATTAGTTTTGGGCTTGTAACATTGCCCACGAATCATATCATACCAGGGAGGCGACCACACTGTACTAGTAAAGCCCAGCCCCGTAAACCCCTCACCCCATGTTGGGAAGAGATATGGGTTTATCTGATGTGGGTCATGGGCACATGCTAAGTGTAGAATTTTATATACTTGTTAAGATATTAGAGCTAATAAAAACTAGCTTATAGCCCGTGCAAGGCACGGGAGCTTTTTAATTATTTATAAATTTCTTAAATATATTTTAAATGGTGTGAAGAAATTTAATTTATAAATAATAAATTAAAATTTTCAATAAAATAAAATTCGAAATTATAATTTATTTGTAAGTTAGAATTGTGGTAAATACATCATCACAACCATTAATGGCTTCAAATAAACTATTGTAATGAAGCCATTCCTTTTCTCGTATGTACCCTGCCAAAGTATTAAATTCTTTCTATCAAATTTTAATATATTTTGAGTGGAATACGTTATTGCCAACTTTTATTAGATTATATTTATAAATGTATTTTATATTAGAATTATTAGTGTGATTTAAATAGCCCGCAAGGGTTGATTTAGCTGGTTAAAGAGAGGACATATATCCTCTTGCGTGATCCGAAGGGTAGCGGTTGTGGGTTCCTAGGTTAAAAAAAAATAAAAAAATATATAATGTGATTTAAATATTTTTCAAAAAATTTATATGGTTCTAAATCAAAATTGATAAACATAATTTGTTTTTGAATTAAGAAAAGGAATCATAAACATGCAATAAGAAGGTAGATCTATTTTGGATTAAGAAAAAGTTTTTGTATTTGCTAATCACATAAATCCGGCTTATTAATTTTAAAATATATTATAAAAAATTGTGACAGTGGGATTTATATGATTCTACGAATAAAACTGGTAGGAAATATTTATTTGGGATTAAAAAAATCATATACACGTGAAACACAGAATTTGTTTTGGATTCAGAAAAGGAATTATAAATATGCAAGGTGATATCAGTTGACTTGTAGAACAGAAGTTAATTTTCGGATTCAGAAAAGGAATTATAAATATGCAAGGTGATATCAGTTGCCTTGCAGAACAGAAGTTAATTTTCCAATCTAACGGTGCTTATTTGTTCAATATAAGATCCAACGGATGATAAGCTTTTGGACCAGAGGACCATGCGACCAAATTATCTCCCTTACGCTTATTATATATAAGTATATAATGAGTCATATTTATAAAATTTGGCGCATAGCATGTGCCTATGGATACACACTTGAATAACCGAAGAGATATTTACCCTGCTTCACGTTATGAGACTTTGAAATCGCTTTCAAGGTAAGAGATATTTACCCTGATTCATGTTATGAGACTTTGAAATCGCTTTCAAGGTAAAATGTAAGTAGATGATTGAATGGATCCAAAAAATTTGGTCATTAATTAATTTAATTTGAACATTCGGTTAAAGTGGACAATTGAAAAATGATGACATAAGAGGGTAGAGCTAGTTTTGGATTTCAATATGATTAATAAAACTTGTTGTTTGGCTAACGGAACGGGATAATCTATAAAGTTAAATATGCACATATATAATCTTGATAAGCACTTGACAATTTGCATAAATAAGTGCAGTGATATATAGAATTTGTTTGAAATAGATTAGTAATACATGCAGATACATAACATATTACACTGAAATCAGCACAGATGACAGAACCTTGAACCTCAAGTTAATGTATGAAAAGCTAAAGAACAAAACACACCAACTAACTGAGAATGCTAAGCAAATTACAGTTCAGGGTCTCCAGGAATTAATGCATCTATCATGAAGCGACCAGACAAACGTCGAGCTCTCGTTAGCTGGCAAGCTCTTGAACCTCCTCCAATCAGCCATAACAGTAGAAAGATCAGCCACCTTGGCAACAATGCTCCTACAACAATTAGCATGAACTGTAGAAACAAGCCGAGCATCTCTGCTATTCTCACAAAAACCGCTAAAGAAAACAGTGTCTAAGAACATAACTTTGAGTCCTAAGTTGCGGAACAGGCCCTGGTGCATTAAGTTTGCGAGGACATCCTGTTCTTTCAGGCCTCTCGAATTGTTTTTCTGGGCGTACCAGGAATCAAACAGGGCTATTGTTCTGTTGTTTGATCTGACCATGTAAAAACCCGTGTTGATTAAATTCTGCTCAGACCACTGGTCTCCGTTAAATCTGTCAGTACTGATCTGCAAGTCTATACTTCCGTTTACTATTAGTTTCGGAAATGGATTTCTGAGCCATAACACATCTGTATCCTGTAAAAAATTTGAAGGAGAACAAATGTAAATGGGATTTTTTCCCGAAAATAAGTCCTTATTTCTCCTGAATGAACTCTGCCAAACATGCTCAATGAACAGAGCGCAGAGATATAAAAAATGCATCATAATGTATAATTTTTTTCTGTTTTTATCTAAACAAAAATCTCAAAAACCAGGTTTTATTCAAAAATACATAACATTTCTTAATCTACATACCAAAAAAAGAAAACCCGGTGACTATATATTGACTAAAACCTCAACAACAAAACTAGATAATAGCCTATCTATTCTGAAAGGCCTTTCAAATCAGGTCCAACAAAAAACCACCCAAACGCCTTTTAAGTTGATCTGTTAATGTCATTACTTTATATATCTAGCAAAAATTTCTGATTAAGAAAAAAATACTAATTAAGCAGTAATTATATTTTGCTAAATATAATTGATCTAGCTTAGCTATAATGACAAATATGAATAATACCGTGAAAATGAAGTTGTAACCGCGTTTCAGAACATCACCGAGAAACAATGTTCGTCTCCACATCATTTTAATGAACTCATCAGACATGTAAAGCTTCTCTGCAACGAAATCCACACCGTCCGTTTTAAGCTTGTAGCAATGTAATCCGTGAAATATGCATCGTCGATACGAGGTTTGATCCATTGCACCGACCAGAAGATGGTCCTTAAGGCCTTGCGTGTCTTCTCCCAGCCATAATCCATCTAAAAATATATCTAGCATCGGCTTGTATCCTTCGACGTAAGCCCTGTTCACTATAGCTATTATCAACGTCTTGTTCTGTCCCGAAGCCTTTGCTAGTGCTGCGTCGAGTTCGTCCTTGTACGTCTTAGGCTTCAGCTGTGACACATGCAATATTTATCAGCAATCAAATAACATTGACAAAAAAACAAGTCGAGAACGTAACATGGTCACGTGAACGTGAGTATTTAAATTTCTGAAACTAACGAGGCATGAGAGACTTACATGAAGTGTGTTGGTGGATTGAGGTGGGGATTGTTGAAGAGCAGGGAAGAAGGATTTGATAGTGCTCTGGTTGAAAAACACAACGTAGAGTAAACCACAGAGAACAAATATGTAAACGCCATTTTCGATGACTTTGGAATTATACTTGGATTGTTGATGATCCATGATCATATCAAATGATTTTTGATGGTTTAAATTTTACAGGGTTTATGTGAGATATAATGAAATGAAGAGAAGAGATTTGGGTCAAGAGATTGTTGTTTGTTTGTTTAGCATGCCTATCTTGTAATGTAGAAGACTGTTATAGTAGGCTTATCCGACCTCTATAACTTTAACTGATTTTTAGGAAGGCATCGAAATTTATAACAAATTTTTTCAAGAAAACTTATGTTTCAAAGAACAAGTATTAAAATGTATTATTTCAAGAATAAACCAAGAATTTTATTATACATATATTTCGATAATGTTATAATTAAATTAATATAATCTATATACATTTTTCAAAATGTAAAAGAGAATTGTTTATAGTAAAATAAAACAGGAAAAGTGTTTAACTGAAATTTAAAAGAAAATGTAGGGAGGCGACCAGTGTAGTACTACTTGGTGATAGAAAAGGTATATTGACATAAATATAGATAGAATTAAATTAGTATTTGTATAACGGTTTTTCTATGGTGTGCCCTGGGCATATGCTAAGCGCGGAAAATTTTGTGCTTGGATATTTTGATTGGTTCCTATCTCATGATAATGATGGACCCCCTGCAAATACACCAACCACACCAATCAAAATCTCTCAAATACAAAAATTTCCGCGCTTAGCATGTGCCCATGGGCACACACTAGCCAAACCGTTTGTATAATCCATAATTAGAAAAATAAATGGCAAAGAAAACTTCATGATTATCATGTATCCCTGAAAACAGTACGAGATATTGATATTGGAACTGCATTTATCTCATTTCCTTACTCATGTCTACGAGTTACGAGCCGTTTGAGGTTTATTTTTCCTCGTGTAACGTCACAACTAAATAATGATGGAAACTGAGACGATTAAATTCTTCGATTTTAAAGCAAAAGAATCGGGTTTTGAGGGATTACACAATTATCTCGTTCCTCGTTCTCTGGCCATACCAGTGCATCTCATTTTCATGTGATACTGTGTTCATTAGTTTTAATATTAAATTTGTGAGATCGTATTATATACGATCATGGTGTACGAGAGTGCGAAAGAAACAGATACACCTATCTTCACAAGCTTAAAATAACAAATAATTAAAAATGAAAAATCAACTTCACAAGTTTAAAATAACAAAATAATTAAAAGTGAAAAATAGTCGGCAAACTAAAAACCACCATCGAACTCATTTGTAATCATTATTTTTAACTACAGAAAATTTTCATTTATATATCATATATCACTGTATTATATACAATATATCTCTCAAATATAAATATATACAAACATAGAAGAAAGTTTTATGGAGACTGGATTATTTGGAGACTGTAGAGACCTAATCCTGGCCATCCAATCATTAAACATCCAACGGCTGCATATATTTTGTCCTGCATGTTTGGTTTCTCACCCTATCATGTCCTGCACTTCTAAATCGATGAACAACAAGCAGTACTTCTAAATCTTGCATAACATGAAATAATAATTCCATAATATTGGTGTTCAATCACCGAAATCCTAACAAATAATAATAATAATTGCATACAAAACAAAGATGTGGTTGGACACTGCTATGATTGGCACTGAACTCATTGTCATTGTCCTGCAACGAATTGAATTTGTTGCAAGACAAAATAACACTTAGATATATCATAAATATGCGGGACAAATTATTAATATTACATTACTAGAAATGCATGACAAGAATAGTGTAAATTACAAACATAGTTTTGAATTAAAATTAAAACAAGAATATTAATAATACATTACTAGAAATGCAGGACAAGAATAGTGTAAATTATTAATATTACAAAACTAGAAATGCAGGACAAGAAATGCAGGACAAAGAATATTTAATCATGTCCATTAATTGCCATATTATTTAACGGTAGATCCTGTAGTCTCTAATGACTCCAAAATTTTTGGTCTCCATTGAGCCCAACTCTACAAACATATTTATAATATAACATATATATTCATCATCTTCATCCGCATCTTCACTCCTACTATGATTATTATAATAATACACCTCCGGCCAAATCATATCGTTAAGAGAGTACGCGTTTTATGACTTACCACCAGGTAATCACCGTTCTTTGCCATCATAAGTTGCAAATAATAAGATTTTAATAAAATCTTGTTATTTGTAATTTATGATAGATTAAAATCTTATTATTGGTAATTTATATGGCAAAGAGTGGTGATTAGCTGGTGATAAATCATAAACTTGCTCTCTTTAATGAAGTACTTGCCACTTTCACACAACTTCTTTATTCACTTCTATCATAAATCTCTCGCGATTCCGGTCGATCATAAATAATTGACCACCAATAATTAAGACTACCAAGTTTATTTAATTGTGAAAAATAAATACTACTAATTTTACAATACAAAACAATAATTAATGAAATATAATTGATGATTTCTATAATTATAAAAAGTGACAATAAAATTGACTTTTAATTTATATTTAAAAATTAATTTATATTTGAAAGTAATCTCTATATACACACAAACAATTCTCATAATTACAGACTCATGAAATTCTTTTGCAGTCAGAACACAAAATCATTCAAATCTAAATCCCTACCAAGTTGGCATTATATAACTAATTTCTAGTAAGAAAAATTCAAAATTTTCTTATAAAATTAATATAGACCTTGTATAATCAATTGTTTTGTATAAGGCTTGCATTACATATTATACTATTCTCGTATCTAAATAAGATTTAATTTTACATAAATATCTTTTTTACTATAATTTAAAAGACAAATAATAAGATTTTATTATTAAAAATAAAAAACACACTCTACAACATTAGATAAATATAATTGATATAATTATATTATATATCATAGTAAGTAAGTATAATAAATAATATTGATGATCGATATTTTAATCAAATGATTGATTGATTAATTGATTCATCCCAAGCTATTCGAGAGGAATATACTGAATTATTAAAATAATTTACTTATAAATACTGTAGAAGTGTTTCTTAATTTTTTTGGTAATTAAATTAGGAACTTAGAGTTTGATGATGTTAGCGCACTTGTTCCCAAATCTTTAATCGCACTCTTGCAGCTAAAATCTGTCCTAAAAGCTCAGATTTTAAGGTCCGACGAACAAAGAAACATGTTTATCTATTGAACCCACAACCCGTTCTAACTCAGAGATCGATTACATACATACATATACTCGATGCCTTCCACTTCAACTAATAAAAACAAGGACAAGGTGGTCTCTGAGGGTGAGTTTCTTCTTATCCTTTATTATTATTTCCAGCTGATTGTATATTATTTGTTCATGAAACTTGTAATCTATTGTATAGATATATGAGTCTCTCTGCATACATGCCTTGATTTGTTGATTTGATTGTCTGGCTTGAAGAGATCCCTTTGTGCTGTATGATTGTGTATTTGTTTATAGGTGAATGAAAAGTAATACTTAAGGCCTAATGGGTTTTCTTTGATTCGTGTTTTAAGATATTTTAAATGGGTAATTTATTGTTTCTGTTGATTTTATGGGTTATTTTGATCCAATGCTGAGTGAAAATTGGTGGTATTTTTGGGTTTATTGAGAAAAGTTTCGTAAAATTGATTTAGTGAATAATTGTTGAATGACGATTGGCGAAACAAAAGAAACAACTTGAGACGGGCTCATTTAGGAATAATGTTACTGTGATATGGTGATAGGATGTTTGTAATGCTATGTTTCAGCCCTTTAGGGTGTGAAGTATGAGAGAAGGGAGTAACTAATTTGGGAAGAACAAAATATATACCGTGTAAGAAGTTTCAGAGTGAGATAAGTGGATAGTCAACAATGATGTAGTAATTGTTTTTTTGTATTTTTTAACTCAAATCATCCAGGATCTTCTTTTTGTTTTATGTGTCTTTTTGAACTGTTGTTGCACCATTCATGGATATAGATATGAGCAATTAACCTTTTATGAAACATGCTGAAGCTAGTTAAAGGTTTTGATGGGCATAATGAGGTACGAATAATTTTGTGTAAGACTCTCTGGCTATTTTTTAAAGGGATCATTAATCCTTACATTCTTGTCTATTTGTTCTGATTTGACCCCTGTTTTAATTTTTAAGTTAGACTAAAATTTCAATCATTATTTACTCATATTGTAACTGGACCAATAAGAACTTCGGACAGGTGAGAGTAATTGTCGCCCAAAAATGAATCATAAAGTGATGAAAGGCAGTCCATGGGAATATAGGATTTCTTTAAGGGTTTAGGAATTAGATGAGTGCAAATTGTAAATAATCAAGAACTATGATGTTAAGTAACCAGCTCTTCCAAAACCTTAGGGTTCTAGGATGACGGCTTTATTGGATGAAATATATTCAACATTTTAATCCCGTAAAACAAACATAGCCTCTGTAATGTTGGTGGGTTTTGTACAAGTTGTCTTGATTCTTTGTTTCATCTTCTACCAAAGAACAAAATGGTTGGATTTTGTCTTTAAATTTTCTTAACATAGAACTACAAGTGGCATTCACATGAGCAACAATATTTTCGTACAGGCCGTCATTTTTTAAGGGATCTTAGTCCTAACTGAGAGTGTTCTTTTAGAGTTCCAGTAGAGTTACAATGACTGTTTTTAATGTTAAAACTTTTACTATCTTGGACTGGCCCTAGTATAGATGCAAAGCATTGATTTAACCTCTATAAAAGTAACCCTTTGGGTTGATTTCTACTTCAGTAGTTCAGTGCTTACGTCACAAATTTTCTGCTCTTAGCCTTCCAGTTGATTTAAAGTGGTTTTGGAGACTGGTGCATAACCAATCTTTAACCATCACCTTGAATGCAACAGCTTGATTCATGATTTTTGTATATCTGTCATTGTTTAATTGGTATTGCTAAATTAATGAATATAGTTCTATTCAAATTAAATTTATTTATTCATAATAATTATCGTTATTTTCATATTTTGTAATAGTTACAAATTTAAATTTGTAATCTATGTAATTATGTAGTATAATAATGTGATTTGCTTGATTGCGTTAGGCTTAGATATTGGCCTTTGCGTAATTTAAATATTGTTTGAGTTTAAAGTGGATATGACCCATTAATCTGTTTTACAAGCTCTCATTCTTATTCAGTTATTAATTATACTTGCACCTACTTTGTGACAGAAGAATCTGAAACATCAGTTGATGAGTCCGATGTTAGTGGTTCTGAAGGTGAATATGTTTCCTGGGTCTCCTGGTTTTGCAATCTGAAAGGACATGAATTCTTCTGCGAGGTGGATGATGATTACATTCAAGATGATTTTAACCTTTGTGGGCTAAGCAGTCAAGTTCCATACTACGACTATGCCCTTGACTTAATTTTAGATGTTGAGTCATCCCATGGTAATGTCTATTTGCCGTTTCCTTGAGTAGATCTTTTTTTTAATATATCAGTTTAGTAGTTTGATTACCTAATGAGTTAATTACTGAGGGCATCAGAAAGGGTTTTTCCTTAATCACATCCAACTGTGTATGTGTTCGAATGTAGTTGAAACTCTATGTACCAAGTCTGTATTCTAATTCGTGAGTCCTCTGTTTGACGGCTTTGAACCTTTTCCATACATAGCCTTTAAAGTGTCATTTCCACTTTCATTTATGTGTCTTTTTGCTCCTGGCTAGTCTTCTTTAAGTGTATTTTTACTTACTATAGCTGTTTAAAAAGTTTCCATTGGGAAGGCCTTGCGCAGTTTACTAATCGTGGTTGCTAGTTCTGACTTCTGACTACTGGAGTCGGATAGCTGATGGTTCTGCCTGGAAATCCTGTTGCAGTAAATAACATTTCCTGCAGCTATTGTATTAAAAATATGTAGACCATTTAGGTTAAAAATTTCTTCCGTTCCTCTCAATTTTGATCTTATTCAGCTTTCTGAGTGCTTTGCTTGGGTTGTGGCATTTCTGCATTCTTCTAATTAAATTTACTTTGTCAAGATTTCTGTGGTTGTTAATATTAAAAATTCCTCCGGCAATAGAAATTTTTTTTGGACTACCGGTCTTCCACAAGTATTTTGAATATGTTCATTCTCATAATGCCTATGTATATGTTGAAGAATTATTAATTTGTACATTTTGAAGGTCATATATTCTAGGAACTCGAACTGTAAAAGAGCTTATGTATCACTAGATTTCAATGTGAAAATTACATTATTCCAAGTACGAGTAACTGACTGCCCGGATTTTGAAATAGATATGGTAATGATCCTAGTTCCATAATAGATTTCATCATCTCGGGAAGAGCTGTGTCATCCATCTGCTATATTGCTGGCATAGGAAATGCTTTACTACGAAAAAAAATTCAATACAATGCTCCCTTTCTGTAACTGATACGTTCTTTTTTACAATTTATACAGGTGATAAGCTTAGTGAAGAACAGAATTCATTAGTTGAATCAGCAGCAGAGATGCTCTATGGTCTTATTCATGCCCGATATATACTAACGAGCAAAGGGTTGTCAGCAATGGTAATTTACTCTCTTGCATTAATTATTTCCGGCACATCTTTACAAAATTTAGGACTACCAATCTGTATGGACTCAAAATGCTTCTAAACACTTCTGTAGATGGAGAAGTACAAGAATAATGAATTTGGGACATGCCCGAGGACTTTTTGCAACGAACAGGCATGTTTGCCAGTTGGCCAGTCAGATATTCCCAGGTCAAGCTATGTGAGGATTTACTGTCCACAATGCGAAGATATATACTTGCCGCGTACCAGATATCAATATGGTAACTTATTGCAGGCTTTTAAATTTGTAATCTTTGGTTTACTGCTAAAGTTATGCATTCTAGTGACAGTTTTGAACCTTGTATAATTGTTAAGAGAATAGATATATCTATATGCTCATTATAGGGTTACTTACCTTCTAAATTGCGTATGACTTTTCTGATCCATATAGATATGCAGTCTCTAATTGTATGGATCAGAAAGTAAAAGTGGATTTGAACTTTAAGACTATAGGTTCCTCTATCTTGCAGTTATAAAAGCATTTCTTACATTCCTTCTCCTATAGACCATTGTCATCTACCACACAATTTTCTCAAAAACGTGCAGCCAGAAATGAGGAAGAACACACTTACAGGCCTTTGCAGAAAACATGAAATGATGAATAAATGGGATCACATAACCTTTTTTTTCAACTGTTTCTAGGACCTCCGTTTGTGGAAAACAACAATCATGTCCATATATTGGCACAATGGTTTTAACTGCTGCAGTACCATATCTGAATAAAAAAGAATCCATGGGTTCAAAAACACACACACATCCAGACATATCTGAAGCTTCTCGTGGATCGCATATACATGTGATAATAGATATCAAGACTTAAAATTTCACACTAAGACATATGAGGTTCTTGTGTTGTTTTCTTAGAATCCTTATGTGAACGTAGTTTGTGAATATAGTTAAAGTCAGAGACGGAACTACTCAAGGGCTAAGCTGGGCTTAAGCCCTGGGTAGTTTTTGAAAAAAATGTCTAGTAGTTATATATATTATGCAATTTATGTGTTACTTGAATCCAAACCCACTATCAATTAGGTCCAGCCCATCAATATAATCAACAAGATACAGAGAATAGAATAGAAAATGAGGAGTAAGTAGGTGGAGTTCTATTTTTTTTCGATCCCTAATATAGTGCAGTGAGGATATCTCTATTAGATATCAGCACATGAGGTCTTTCGACCTCCTAAATATACTGGTGGGTATATTTTTGTTCGTTATTGACTTGTCAAGCCCACCCCAATCCAAATTCCTGGTTCCGTCCCTGGTTAAAGTTATATTTATAATAAATTCTTAGCATGTCTTGTATAAATGCATCAAATTTGTGATCCTAACTATAGTCTAAGGTGGTATATAAATTTGTTTAACAATATTCTAATTAGTCTCTTTTGGGTTTTTTCAGCCATTGATGGGGCTTATTTCGGGTCAACATTTCCTCACTTATTTCTGATGACTTATAACCATCTCAAGCCACAACGAGATTCTCGCAGTTATGTTCCTAAAGTATTCGGTTTCAAAGTCCACAAGCCATAACTTTAGGTACATGAGCTACTTCCAGAGTTTTATTCGAGTTTATATACTTTGGCAGGAAAGTTAGTTATGTTCATGTTGGACACCGGAATGTGGAATGATGGTGCCAGCTTGATTACACTGATGACACAGGATATCAGTGTGGACCATTGACTTAAATTTGAATCTTCTTAATCTAGGGGGTTGTTTTCGGCAGTTGGATAATCTTCTGGATGTAAATTTGGGATAGATCAGTATCAGTCTATTTCGAAGTTGTTAAACTTTTTACATTTTAGCAGGTGAAATAATATTAGTAAGACTACGCAATTTCGATGACCAAGGGACTGGCTTTGCTATGATTTTTGAAGTCTGACATTTACACATACATAGGTAATCTGAGCTATAAATATGCATATTGTATTGATGGAGAGTGTATAATTGCTAATCTGAATATATAATTTTTATAATCAGAATTGTCGATTCTAGTAGTTAATTGAGCTATCACATTCTGTTAAGGATAAAATATAAAACTGTTTGCTATGTTGGCTAAGAGCATCTCCAACCATCTAAAGCCATTGGCAAAAAGATGAGTTGGCATACCTAAAATAAAAAAATTTAGCCAACAGCTCCAAAAACTCAACTCCAACCATGCTCACCTGTTGTCTATAAATTTAGCCAACCTCCTATGGATGGCTAAATTTGTCGAACCTCTACAGGTCTTCAAGAAAATCTGTAGGAAGATTGCACATCATTTATTACCATATTGAACTGATATATTCTATTTTAACAATTTAAAATATTAATAACATACTATTTTTAAATTATAACCAACCAATATAGCCAATACCATTGAAGCAAAATGTCTTACAGGTTCAGCAAAGTTTACATAATGTCTTACAGGTCCAATTTAGCCAACGATTATAGCCAACGCCGTTGGAGATGCTCTAACCTATAATTTGCTAATCTATACTAATATATTTAATTCTGAAGCCTTATTATTTCCATCCTGCTCAAGTGTTGATTTAATCATGATATACTTAACTACTTAAGTATTGTATATTCTCAACTGATGCCCTGTTTCTGAACTTGCACAAAAGTCAGAGGAAGACCTTCATTCATTAATCTTGGTGAAACCCAGGACAAGTTCTTCAAATTAGCACCAAAACAAGTTGTTATTTATATTATCTACTAAAAATAATGACAAGTTGTAATTTATCCAAAAAGAAAAAGTAAACAAGTTAGCGTCTAGATCTAAATTGCAAGTCAAGGTCAAGGCCTTCATTTTTTTTTTCTTGAAATGATTTTATACATATTAATAGAGGTTCGATACTCAATATTTCCCCAATTGCTATTCCATTTGACAAAAGAAATATATAATATTATTTTATATTAATATAATTCACAAAATCAATTTTAATATGTCAAATATTTAGATTCCCTTTTCTCGTATTAATATTATCATTTAATTTAAGTCAGAATATTGTTCTAAAATTTGATAATTATTCGTCAATTTATTGATGTTCCGTAATTCGTCGAACTGATTAAATATCTAATTAATTAGTTAAAAAAATGATCAATCTCTAATAAATTCAATTAATCTTCAATTAAGATTGAACCTTGTTTCGTATCATTAAATCCGATTCCGATGTTCTACGTAAACAAACATCGGTTAAAAGTAATCTAGAATATATATATATACTCGAGCCAAAAAGAAGCCTGGATTATAACTAACACGCTTGGGTTCACCAACTCCTCCTCTTTCCTTCCCGGAAAAAGACGTTATTCTGTCTTTCACTCATTCAAATATTGACTTGTTCCTCATCGCCTTCTCTCTCACATTCATCTACATAATCTCCGCATCAAATTTATTCTCTCCGCATCAAAACTATCAATATCTCGAAAACACTTAACTAAAATGTTGATGTTAGTGGACTGCTCTAACTGCCGCGCGCAGCTGCAGCTCCCGCCAGGCGCCAAGTCCATACGTTGCGCACTCTGCCTCGCCGTTACTCGCATCGCGCAGCCGCGCGATGTCGTGGCTCCTCCACCTCCTCCGGCTTACTCCTCTTCCACATCGAATAATAATTATTATCATCATTATCAGCCACCTCAGCAGCAACAGGCTCCGATCAGTTACGTGCCGCCTGGTCAACCAGCATCGGTGAATGGACAGAAGAGAGCTGTGATTTGCGGGATTTCGTATACTGGGAGCAGGAATCAGCTGAAAGGATGTGTTAATGATGCCAATTGTATGAAGTATATGCTCATCAATAATTTCAAGTTTCCGGAGTCGTCTATTATTATGCTCACAGGTATGTTTACTTTAGTTATTGATTATTCGGTATCGTTAGATATTGTACTAGTGGTTTGTTTTTATTGTTGTTCATACTGGATGCAATGTGTGTGATTGTATTTGATGTATCTGTGAATTTTATGGAAAAAGGCCAGGTGAATGCTCAGCAATTTAATAATTGTGTCCCCGCAGTAATTTGACTCCCCCCCCCCTCTCCCTCTCTCCCCCGCCCTCTCTCTCTCTCTCTCTCTCTCCCCTCTCCCCCTCCCTCCCTCCCTCCCTCTCTCTCTGGAAGATTATAATGTATGATTCTTCAATTTAGGCTCTCTCTCTCTGTGGAAGATTATAATGTATGATTCTTCAATTTAGGAAAAATTGTCCACAGTTATACAAACAGTGTGTTGGATACCCCAACGTCTTTTCTTGCTTTAACATTGAAAGCCTATTTGGATCAACGTGTCTGTTTGTCTATAATGATAATCAATGAATTTCCAAATCAAGGCATTTAGTTATGTGTGAATGTATATTAATATAAAGACCTTACAACTTATAAGAAGTGTGTGAGCAATGTATTTAGATCCTCATTTTCGTGGTTTGCCTAGACGTCAATAGTCAATCTGGATACAATGAATGTGTGTTCTAGTAATTGTTATATTTCCGGATTAGGGAAGAATTAGGTGCATAGTATAGATTTTTCCGGTAATTTGTTAGTTGACTGCGTGTCTGTATGCTATTGAAACTGAATAACGTGTAGTACTATCAATTCTCAGCACAAGCAATAACTTCAATATAATCATGAGTTCTGATTAATTGCTGAAGCTTGGTCCCTAGTTCTTGATGTATATTGTTATTGGGTCAATGCAATTACCACTTAACAAGAAAAAACTTCAATTTTCCATTATCAGTCAATTTGGATACAGTGTGTGTCTTTATGCTTATAAATTTATAATTGATAATTCTTTGAATAGGAGGGTAACGAGCTTGGTGCATAGCATAACCCAAACTCTCTCAGGCAATTTGTTATTTGTGTAATATTACTGTTAAAAAAATGACCGAGCACAGTAACTTTATTATCAGCACAAGCATCCCCCCCCCCCCCCCCCCCCCCCCCTCTCTCTATTTGTCAGCCAAAGCACTTACTTTAGTTTATTATCCCTAAATGTTTATAGTAGTTTATATTGCTTGTTAAGTATTTTAGAGGAGTCTGTTCCGGTTCTAATATCTTCTGTAACAGAGGAAGAAAAGGATCCATTAAGGCGTCCAACGAAACACAATATTAGAATGGCAATGTATTGGCTTGTGCAAGGTTGTCAGCCAGGAGATTCCTTGGTGTTTCATTTTTCTGGACATGGTTCTCAACAAAGGAATTACAACGGGGATGAGATTGATGGATATGATGAGACCATTTGTCCCCTGGATTTCGAAACACAGGGAATGATTATTGATGATGAAATAAATGCTACCATTGTCAATCCTCTTCCCCGTGGGGTTAAGCTTCACTCAATCATAGATGCTTGTCATAGTGGAACTGTGCTAGATTTACCTTATCTTTGTAGAATGGACAGGTAGGTGGCCTCTAACCTTAAGTAGAGCGTCTGACTTTCTATAGCATGCTATACATGTCATACTCTAATATAGTTATGATGTAATTTACATGGTTAACCTCTCTTTTTTTTCCAAAAATTTCTTACAGGACAGGGAAGTATGTATGGGAGGATCATCGTCCTAAGTCAGGAGTATGGAAAGGAACAAATGGGGGAGAAGTCATATCCTTTAGTGGCTGTGATGATGATCAAACTTCTGCTGATACATCTGTAAGGAATCATATTACGTATAATTGTCACATCTTAGAGTGATTCACAAAGAATGCTGGCTGACAATTTATGCGGACAGGCCCTATCAAAGGTCACTTCCACAGGTGCAATGACTTACTCTTTTATCCAAGCAATAGAACATGGACATGCAAAAACATATGGGGATATGCTAACTGCAATGAGGTCAACTATCCGGAAGACTGATGGTGGTTTAGGGGGAGGTGGTACAGTTACATCGCTTTTGTCCATGCTTTTGACAGGAGGGAGTCTTGGTTCTGGCCTGAGACAGGTATATAATACTGTTGCTACTATGATTTGAAAGCAAAAATACTTATTTGCGAATATATAGAGACAGATATTGTTATGCACATGTCACTAATCATACAACGAAGGTCAACATAACAAAGAAAATACTGTAGTCCACATGATGAATATACATATATTTGGGATTTTTTAGGACATGGCATCTTGTAAGCTCAAATGTTATTTTTTTTAAATTATGGAGTATTCTCTAATCTCTAGAAGAAAAAATGACGTATTTGGAATGCTTGACAGTAATATCAAGAATTACTTGTGCCAATTTGATAGTCCGACATTATCTTCTCTCTAGCCATGCCCATGGATTATACTTCTTTCCGCACTATCCACTTTCAAAATTATACTTCTTTCCACAATATCTACTCTGGAAGTGCAAGTAGGATTACACTATATAGTTCTATTATGTTAAATTAACAGAACTGGTTTTCATCCCTATTTGACTCAGGAACTGCAACTAATTTGTGTATGTTACATTATTTGACACAGGAACCGCAACTAACTGCGAACGAATCTTTTGATGTCTACAAAAAGGTCTTCTCCATATAACAAATAACACATTAACTCTTCGGCTTATGATAACGTTGTGTTTGACAGTTGAACCTTACTCTTAAAGATATCTACATCAGCCCTTCAATGTGAGTCGCATTGTTCTGCTGAGATGAACCTGGTTAAGTTTTAGTGCAGTAATTTCTTTTTTGTTGATTTTTACCCCGGAAAGATTGCTAAGGTCAATGTAGAACACCACAACGGATGCTAAGGTCTGTGTAGAACACCACAAATCTACATGTAAAACTTGATAACTTGGGAGGAGGGAAATATATTGAGTTAAATGATACTTTTGACTGGACATTCATAAAGTTCAAGCTATTCAACCACTCAACCAGCATTTTGTGTGATATGTGGCAATTGGTTATGTAATATATCAATGTAGACAGACATAGCTCCAAACATATGCAGTTTGAGATAAAAATAATATACAGTGGTAATCTGTGTCCTGCTATTATATTTGTCATCAAGTGAAGTTCAGAAATTATAATGTGATTGCAGTTATACTTTAAATGAAAGGAAAAGAAGGAGAACTGAGGAGTTTGATTTTCTGCTTTTGCAACTCCCTTTAATAGGCCTAAAAAAAGAAAAGAGAATCGGCTTACATATTTATATTTTTTCTTCAGAAGACAATTTTATATAAAATTTGTGAAAAAGGCCTAAAATGGTACATAACGGAAGCGATTCAAGCGAAGAAATCTAAATATGACAGATAAACATAATTTTTTTGTGGCAACACCAAACAGGCAAACAATAATAAAACTCGACGAGTTTCTATACTTCCTTATCAGTTGCTTCTTCTACTAATCGGTGTTTACAAAGCTAATATGTATGGTGCTAACACGACGACTAAGAGTTTTCAGAAAAAAAGCTGATATAATCATATAAATATCAATTTATTTATTGTAAATCATGCTTAAAAAGATAAATACCGATGAATATATCTTATCCCAGTCCCACATAAGATAGTTTGATTTTTGGAGTCAAATTAATGATTCTATAATTTCATAAAAAGAAAAATAATAGACTCTACGATATGTTTGATAAAAATGCTAAGTGTCCACCAATCAATGGATAAGAAACACAAGCCTGTTGCAGAGTGAAACTTCCACTCTTATTACATGGCTTCTTCCATTGCTACTCTAGGTCGTCCAAGCCTCTCAGCTCCTCCTCTATCTCTATCTTGTTTTCCATCAAACCCATGTCCTAAAATCACATATGCACCTCCCAGACACACCAAGTTGATCACTTTGGCTATTGAAGGCGACAATGATTTTGGGGCAAGAGACCCCTTTCCTGCTGAGATTGAGAGTAATTTTGGAGACAAAGTCTTGGGTTTTGGCAGCACTGAGCATAAGATATTGATTCCCAATCTAGCTGCTCTCTCTCTTTCTAGACTTGACTGTTCTCCTAAGCCATTTGCCTTGTCTGAGCAAGATGCTCAGAATTTGTTAAGAAAGGTACAATCTTTACTACACCCCTATAGTTTTTCAAGAATTTTGAATTTTGTTGTTTGTAGCGGTGTTGGTTTCGGGTTTAAGACTTGTTGAAATTTGATAAAATTGATGTATGGGCTTAGGTTATATGCTAAGATTTTAACATGATCAACAAAAATTAGAATTTACACAGAAAGGTTCAATTTTTACTGACCCCTTAAATTTTTTTTTTTCCCTATAAAACTTTGATAATTCTTGTTTCTAGGCTGTATCAATTGAGTTTGAATTTATTAACTGAACTTTGCTAAGCTTGAAATAACAGAAATGAACCACATTGAGTTGTGTCAATATCATATTAGAAATTTGTCCCTATATACTGTGTCGAACTGTTGATAGTTGGACTGGATTTGAGTATTTTGGGTTTTGTTAGACATTGCCACACCTGCTTGTTTGTAAAGTGTTGTTACAAGTAGTAAGTACTTAGTTATGAAAGTCGAAGAACATTGTTAAAAGTTTACTTTCTCTTCTGTATGTTAATCTGGATGAATGAGGTAAGAATAAGAGTGGAATGCAATTTTAGAACTATATTAGAAGCGTAGGAGAAGAGCGTGAGGGGAAGAGCATAAAAACCTGAAGCGCACGTAAATTTCAGTTACGAGGTCTGTGAAGTAAATGAGTAGAAAGTACTAATGCAAATTTATCCAAAATTGGTCAGATTGAGCTCTTAATGTGGTATGAATAGGACAGAAGAAAGTATCACAGGAATATACCATTAAGAAAAGATATTTTATTTGCATTTTCTTGAAAGATCTCACTGTACCTTTCTCAATTGTTCTTGTAGGTTGTCGGTTGGAGACTGTCAAATGAAGGTGGAAGGGTGAAATTACAATGTTTGTGGAAGCTAAAAGATTTCAAATCTGGCGTTGAACTCATCAATAGGATATTCAATGTTGTAGAAGCTACTGGGCACCTTCCCAACCTTCACTTGGAACCACCCAATCAAGTTAGAGCTGAACTGTGGACGCCTTCGATTGGTATGCGATCTCTTTTCTTTCTTTAAACATTTTGAGTCCAATACTATATGATCGCTTAAGTACACTTACTGGAGGTTAAACGATGTGTGGGTCATGTCTTCTGTGTTTCTGCAGTAATTCTATGTCTATATGAAACCTTTTAACAAGCTTTTCAATCTGATTGAACATTTCTCAATTTTATTGTTCTATCACATTCTTCTAAACTTTGCTTACGAATATTGGTTATCTAAATCTAAGCTGATAAAATCATATTTTCAATCTGCTATGTTAAACAAGAGTCCCGGCCCACAATTTTTTTTTGTTCTGTGAACTAACACATATTAATATAATGGAATAACGTATATAGTATATATTATCATAAATCGCCAAAAATGATTGAGAGCAATCTACATATAACTGAGTCGATAACTTCCAACAACTTCTATTCCATACTACGCAACTACAATATATACCTTATCTTGACTAGGCTAAACTGTCCTTCATTATATGACTAATTATCAACATATTTCTTAATCTTCTCATATTATTAGATATATCATCATGTTTCTTCTCATAATTACTTAAAAATGTTTCCCTTCATGTTTCATCGAACTGTCCTCATGTTTCTTGCAAGGTCAAAGTGCTGCCCTGTATACCTAGTCATAATTAGTGAGTCATATGACTAATTATCAACATGTAGAAATCTACATCCAATTAGAAAATTCAGATGCAAAACAAATGCATTTGCTTCTCTCAATATGTTTTAAACCTCTTGTTTACTTGTGTATTCTTGAATCGCAATAGTTGTGGTCTAGCCTTGTTTACTTGTGTATTCTTGAATCACTACAAAAGTGGTAGATAGCTACCCGCCTATCCCCTCGTATAAACTATATTTCTCTTCTGCTATGCAGGGGGTCTAAGCATGAATGATTTCATCGTAGCTGCTAAAATTGATGAGATAAAAACATCAGATCTTGTTCCCAGAAAGAGAGCTTGGGCGTAACTCACCTCTACTTCTACTTTTACATCAGTGCAAGCTGGAAGAAGCAAAGCTTAATTTCACTAAGTATCGTCTTATCAAAACACACATGTAATAAAATTTTGTTTTATCTTAAATTCAACATAGCATATCGGAGGATTGTAATTGCATTTGAGAAACAAAGATAGATCAGCCAAACTCCTTCATAAATAGTTCATTTCTTGCTTTAATCTGGGACGGCCTCATTCAAAGTGACAAACCAGGAAATGTAAATTGAAACTACACATCCTTATACCATCTGTGTTTAGTTTTTTAGGTCTCCTACCATTGATCTTCCTTCACACACATCGAGTTATAATATTCTTAACAACAAACTATAAAATAAATTAGTGAAAATTGCCAAAAATAAAGCTGACAGAAGATAGCTGAAACATATGCATTCTTTACATTGCTTTTTCTTCATACTTGTAAAACTTATAAGTGAACACAGGAAATAAAAAGTGAGAATGCGGTGAAGGTGGATCGAACACCTGACCTCCAGATCTTCAGTCTGGCGCTCTCCCAACTGAGCTATCCCCGCAATGTGTGAAAAGTTACTTTATTATTATATTATTATAAGAAATATGCTATATATATATTTGACTATTTAAGCCTTTGTATTCAAAAACAAAAAAAAGGCGCAGTTTTTCAAAAAGATTCACCAGTTCCTTGAGTTTGTAAGAATCGGAGATGATGATGATAAGAGCATTTACTACTTCAGCTGCCGTAGCACGAACTACTACTACTACTACTCGTGCTCAGCTTCAACAGTTACTGTTACAAAAGTCCAAGGTCGGTTTCGATAAACTCGATGATGCTCTTGTTGTGTTCGACAAAATGCTCCTTATGAAGCCTCTGCCTACGGTTATCGACTTCACTCAACTGTTAGCCGCCCTCGTAAAAATGCAACAATATGCCTTTGCGGTTTCTCTGTTTCGTGATATGCGTGTTTTATGCATACCAGCTAATATAGTTACATTTAATACTGTCATCAATTGTTGTTGTCACTTGAATAGACTTGACTTTGCCTTTTCGTTTCTCGGTGGGATCATCAAATGTGGTCTTGTGGCCGATGTCTTTACTTACAACACTCTCATCCGGGGGCTTATTTCCCAAGATAAGTTTGTGGAGGCGGAGCATTTGTTTAAGAAGCTTATTAGATTTGATGATATGAAACACGATGTAGTTTCCTATAATACCATCATTAACGGGCTTTGCAAGACTGGTCACACCAATATGGCTGTTAAGTTGTTCAAGTATATGAAGAAGAAAGGTTGCCAACCCAATACAGTAACTTATAGCACAATTATTGACAGTTTATGTAAACATAGATTGGTGGATGAAGCATTAGGCCTTCTCTGTGAAATGACTAGGAAAGGCGTACTGGCGGATGTTGTAACGTATAGCTCATTGATCCAAGGTCTTTGCGACTTCAGTCGATGGGATGATATCTCTAAATTGCTAAGAGAGATGGAGATTAAGAAGATCTCTCCAAATGTCCATACTTACAATATTTTGATTGATGCATACGGGAAAGAAGGAAAGATGAAAGATGCTCAAGATTGGGTGGAAATTATGGTCCAAAGAGGTCTGTATCCTAATGAAGTCACTTATTGTACACTAATGGATGGATATTGCTTGCGGGGAGAAGTTGATAAGGCTTTAGAAGTGCTTGAAACCATGAAGAGTAAGGGGATATCTCATAATACTTATAGCTATAATATCTTGATCAAAGGTTATTGTAAGAAGCTGAAAGTGGACAATGCAATAGATCTTTTCCAACAAATGCCCTGTGAAGGTTTGACACCAACTATTCAGACGTACAATACTATATTGCAAGGTTTTTTTGATTCAGGTAGACATGTTGAAGCACGTAAATTTTATAAGGAGAAGATGTTAAATCTAGGTATTCATCTAGACAAAGTGACATGCCTTATCATGTTGCACGGTCTGTGCAAGAACCGCTGCGTTGTTGAAGCGTTGTCCTTGTTTCACATGATGGAATCCAGTGGGTTAGTTCCTAATATATATGTATACAGCATTCTCATTGACGGATTAAACAAGAACGGACATCTTGAAAAGGCAAAAAGTCTTTTTGACAGCTTGCCTTCAAAAGGTTTGAAGCCTAGTGTCAAGACATACACTATGATGATTCGAGCATACTGTGAAGAGGGGCTACTAGATGAAGCAAATAAGCTTATTGGGCAAATGGAAGCTGAAAACTGCTTGCCAAATGAGTGTACCTACAACATACTGATCCGCGGTTATTTTCGGTATAAGAAGTATCATGAAGGAGGTGCACTTATAGACAAGATGCGTGGTCGTGGTTTCTCTGCAGATGCTTCGACCACCTCCATGTTGCTGGACCTACTGGAATTGAAAGAACATGATCCTGCTCTTCATGCTTTGCAGAAGAAGTTCTTGCAATAGTTTCCTGGATTTAGGTATTTCAGCTTCTTATAAGTGTCCCTGAGCAATTATTGATAGTTTTATGTAAATATTAAACACTATTGACTTTTCTTAGGATGATTGCAAACTTGTAAAACATGCATAATGTATTTCCTAATTGTAAGATACTTGGTCTCATATTTGTATACCACTATACATATTTTACACTACTTGTTAGTTGTTACCATCTCATTGCTTAATGCTGGACAATCGATTAATTGTAGTATTCTGTTTCATTTTCTCTAAAAATGGTCATGATTTGCTTACCTGAATAGACTTTTTCTGGACACATTTTTGTAAGGTGCGAATCTCCTAGCGTTTGTATTTGTAACAGACACAAAATTAATCATTATATATGCTTAAGGAAGTTTACAGAAGATGCATTTTTATAACAAAGGAAGTTTACAGAAGATGCATTTTTATAACAATCATTGTGTGAGCTTAAGCAGGCATCAAAAGTTGAAGTACACAGATAACAATATGCCCCAGTCTGGAAAAAGCATGCAAAGAATCTCAAATAAAAAGACAAACACATGCGGTGAAGGTGGATCGAACACCTGACCTCCAGATCTTCAGTCTGGCGCTCTCCCAACTGAGCTATCCCCGCAATGAAAATTCAATTTATACATATATTACACGTATCTTCCAATAGACCGTTTATTTGAATAACACAAAACACAGGCCTGACTAACATTATCCGCGCAACAAAAACTAAACAGTAAACATCAAGTTTAAGTTGAGCTCAGTAGAATCTCCCACAGTAGTAAACAATCTCCGGCGAAAATGTCGGCGAGTCTGCTGACGTGTGCGTTTCTCCCGAGACAAGGTCCGCATTCACACAGTTGTTGTTATAATCTCAACATATAATTGTATCTATAACTGAGTTATTAACATACTTTATATTGCTACAACAGAGTTAAGTGAGTCCACTCGGAGCTTCGTTTGGAACAACAAACAGGTTTATTATATTCACTTTGTTATATCCAACATTTTTTATTGAGCTTAAAAATCATGATTATAGTATGAATGGGGACATGTGTTTGATGAAATGTCTGTTAGAGTGTCTTCAATTATTTATTTCTTCGCTTTATTTTAGTTTGTGTGTGGGTTCAAAAGCTTTGTAGTGGAACATAACTCTAGACGTATAGATAGTTTTACGTGTAAGATGCCGTTTTATATTAATAATCGATTCTATCAAATGTTCGTGCAAATATTCCCATTGTAATTATAATAGAGTAACTTTTTGATGAATCCATGAAATTATTTAGAAATATTAGGTGCTTATAAGAAATATGTAGCTGCCTAAAATTTTAATCTAACGCGGAGAGGTCTTTATTGGACAAATCGGCACAAAAGAATAAGATTTGAAATTGGTGTAGAATGCTTGAGAAATGGTAGTGTCCACGTGTCACATCAGCTCTTTTAACAGTTAATGTAGTTGCCAGTGTAGTACCCAGTTTTGTGACATTTCGTGTCTGGTTATACTATGCAAATCCTGAGTCAGCTACTTTATTTTGTGCAGAAGCAGTTTAAGAGGAGATCTGGTCAACAAGTAGTAACTGCGAAAATCGAGTTGAAACCTCCTCCATATATGCTCGTAAGCCTTGATATATCTATTTTGTTTTAACTCTGTGGCAAAGAGAAGTAAATGTTCTGCTTTTAGCTCAAGATGTAATGCTTTGACATTAATTTTAAAAGACTGATCTTACCCAAAGTTTATGAAGCTCTGTCACCACATAAATCTTAGTATTCTTATCTGTTTAAAATTTTGATGTTCAATTTTTTAATTTTGGGCAACCTCCAGCCAGAGTTTTGTTGTCTCCTTTGATAAGAAATTGAGTAAGTTTTGCTAAGTAGGGAAATACATCTAGAACGAGCCCTTAAGTGTTACTTTCTGGTTTCAATTGTACAAAGGTAGACCGACGTATTCATAGATGAGTGGAATTAATTTGCATCTGTGCCAATCAGCGGAATCATGAAGCATATACTAGATTGTTCTTATTCTAATCTGTGGATATGTTTTAGAATGCTTTGGAGCCACACATGAGCAAGGAAACTCTGGAGTATCATTGGGGAAGACACCAGAGGGGCTATGTGGACAACCTAAACAAGCAAATTGTTGGAACAGAACTGGATGGATTGACTTTGGAAGGTGTGGTACTTGTTTCATACAACAAAGGTGATATCCTTCCGGCATTTAACAATGCTGCACAGGTGTGTCACATTTTTCACATTAAAGTAGATTGTTCACTGTTTGTACATCTCTGTTAATATTATGCAATCTTTTAAAAGCAAACAGACTATAATCTTTGTTAAAAAGTTGCCAAACTATGCGAATTCCCATCTCACTTGACTGGTACTTTCTCCAACATTTATATTCTGGGATTTGCATATACTGTTTTCCTCTTATTAATCAGGCTCCCAGATAACCCACACCCTTTCATATTTACAGACTAATTTTATTTCTGCGTCATATTTGTAGTTTTAACTTTTTTTTTTGCTAAATAGTTTTAACTTTTCCATGTTGCAGACTTGGAACCATGAGTTCTTTTGGGAATCTATGGCACCAGGTGGCGGCGGAAAGCCATCTGGAGACCTTTTAAAGCTTATAAACAGAGATTTTGGGTCCTTTGATGCTTTTGTTGAAGAATTCAAGTTGGCAGCATCATCTCAGTTTGGTTCTGGTTGGGCCTGGCTTGCATGTAAGTGGTTCTCTTGCTTCCATTCCTCCCCCAAATCAAGAAAAAAAGAACTTTTCTTATTGTCTTGTCTTAATATATGGCTATTTAATATTACTGTTTTTGTACACTGACGACTTAAAGGCTCCATTGATTTGCTTTATTCTAGACAAAGCAAACAGGCTCGATGTAGGTAATGCTGTGAACCCACTCCCAAAGGAGGAGGACAAGAAGCTTGTAGTGGTTAAGAGTCCGAATGCTGTAAATCCGCTTGTCTGGGATTACTTTGTGAGTAATTATGTTTTCTTAAACTTTTAGATGGAGTTAACCGATTCTCATTGAAGTACAGCGAGCTTTACAACTTCATATGTGAACTTTGTCGTTTTTGATAGAAATTGGTTTTTCAACTCTACAATTCCCTAGCATCTCCTTGTAATTTTAAGAATCTGATTATATTGATTGGTTGTTGCAGCCCATCCTCACAATAGATGTCTGGGAGGTACGTTGGTATTTTGTAATGTTAAACTACTGTTTTCTTACAGAAAGTAATTGCACTTAAAGTTTCTTGATTGAAGAGCTGATTTATTTTTTCCTTTTCAATTGCTTTTTGTTTTCCTATTGCAGCATTCATACTACATTGACTATGAGGTAAGAATGCATGATCTGGTATTAGTCAAGTTTTCTTTTGTTGGCTTCTTTGAATCATATTTTGATGCAATTATTTGTGTCAATTCAACAGAACCGAAGGGAGGAGTATATTTCAACATTTCTTGAGAAGCTAGTGTCATGGGAAACAGTGAGTATGAGGCTAGAAATAGCAAAGTCCAGGTCAACGGAGAGGGACAAAGAAGCGGAGAGGAAAAGGAGAGAGGAAGAAGAAGCTAACTTACCAGGTGGTGAAGCAACAGAGATGTACTTGGAAAGTGAAAGTGAAGAATCGGAGGCTGAATAATTATCAGGTAGAAATTTATGATAGTTTTTGCCCTGGGATGCTTGGATCCATGTCTGCTATACTGAAATGGCAAGCAAATGGGAATCACTGCCTGCTGACTGGATCGAGCACATCTGTAGAAAGTTTTGTATTTGCGGAAATGTAGCTTTATAATTTATAGGCTAGATTGTCAGAACTGAGCAACTGATGTAAGAATAGGAATCCATGAAAATATATGCAAAAGCTTTAGCCTCCACAATTATGTGGCAGAAAAGTTGTATATCATAGGTACCAAGACGAGTTTAGATTGTCATAGCACTCAGATTAATCATATTTTAAAGATAACGGTATATTCTTCCGTCTCAATTTATCTGTCTTGTTTGATTTTTTGTTGTTAAATTGACCAAACTTTGACCGATAATTAGTAACTATTCTTACATGATCTTCAAAATTGAAAAAGAACATTTTAAAGTATAATAGATGTAGAAAAACAAAACCGTGCGGGCTCGACCCAAATCGGACAATATCTTATTATTGTGGAGTTAAGCTCGCTTAGCTAGTCCAACGAGTGGTATCTGATCTTGGTCATAGAGGAATCAACAATATCATTTGAAGGTTAGCACAAGTGATAAAGAAGAGAAGCTCAAGGTTGAGGTGCATAAGAGTAATGAAAGAGTTTTCAAGTGATAAAGAAGAGAAACTCAAGGTTTAGGTGCATAAGAGTGATGAAAGAGTTTTCAAATGAATCACATGGATCCTGCGGTTTGATGATCACCCCTAATACAAACCCAAGAAGGTGAGAGATCAATAAATTGCGACTACCGAAAAAAACTCGAGAATTAGAGCGGTTGTCAAAGACACTGTTATATCACACACTTGTAGTCATGCTGTATATATTCCCACCTATCTGCATATATTCCCACCTAGCTATAGCCTCTGTTTTCCTCCATTTCCATTTGCCTTCTTCTCATTTGTCTTCTTTCTCTTTCCATTTCTCTTCTGTAAATTTCTCTTTCCATTTCTCTTCTTTCTTCTTCTTTCGATACCATGAACTACCATGTTCTACAAATGTCGGTGAACGAATATCAGAAGTCACTCAAAGAGGTAATGAAAATGCGTGATAGAATGACTATCATCGTGGTGAAACCGTGAAACATAGTTAATCAAGTAATTTTGACAAACTCTCGTATTTTTATGATGGAAAAAAATAGAAACTAAGTTAAATAAAATTAGTATTTAGTACTAATATAAATAAATTCATGATATATTGCTAAATAGTGGAAGAAGATCATTTAGAACGTGTTTTTCAAGTCTCTCTTACTTATGTAATGTTAAACAGAAAGATTTAATGAAACTGAATAGAAAAATGTCGAATACAAAGTGCAAAACAATAACGATAGCAAATTACAATTTTCAAAAATATATCAGTTGAAGTACCTGTAAACCCAAATTAAGAGATTTACAATTAATTCATATGAAAATTAGAAAATTACAGATTATAAAAAATTTACCTCAAACAAGTACTCGCGACAAGTGATCGAATTTCAGCAATACTAATGCACCCCGTTTTTTTAGAACCTAGACCCTGCTTTTCGGATTATAAAACCCTTGTTATAAATAGCGGGTTATTGCTACGAAGCCTTCTCTAACCCCTGAAAATGGAGGAGCTAAAATCTGCTATTCCTCCAAGTCTAAAACGCTTGATTTCAGAAAGTACAGTCTCTGCTATTCCTTCTACTTCTTCCTCTCTTCTTCAATTCTTTCGCCAACTTCCCCAATTTCACCAGGTACTCTCTCTCTCTCTCTCTCTCTCTCTCTCTCTCTCTCTCTCTCTCTCTCTCTCTCTCTCTCTCTCTCTCTCTCTCTCTCTCTCTCTCTCTCTCTCTCTCTCTCTCTCTCTCTCTCTCTCTCTCTCTCTCTCTCTCTCTCTCTCTCTCTCCCTCCCTCCCTCCCTCCCTCCCTCCCTCCCTCCCTCCCCGCCTCCCTCCCTCTCTCCCCTCTCAAACACACACATATGTTGTATATTAATGCTGTTGTATACTGGTGTTCTTCTGGATAATTAGGTGGTTGGAGACTTGGCGGACAGAGATAGGGGATTGTGTGGGAAGAATAAGGAGTCTGCTTTGGAGTTTAAGCGCAGTGGAAACGACTGCTTCGCCAGAGCAGATTATGCTAATGCTCTTCATTTTTACTCCAAGGCCGGTTTTCTCATTACTTGTTAATTATATAGTGTCCTTGTTTCTATTTTTATTATGGTCACAAGTTAAGATAGACTAGAAATGTGAATTTTGAGCTCGTTAGAACTTGCGAGACTCGAATTAGTGTTATCAATTTAGTGTTGAATGTCACGGCAGTATGGAGTTGGTCTTTGTGCTTAGAGGTAGAACTTAGAAGTTTCAGTCAATATTTGTTATGATAGCTACAGTGTATTTTTGTAATAGAAATGTTACACTAATGATTGGACGTGTAATCAATAGTGAATTGTATTCTAGAGGATACACTATGGCAATGATACATGAATGGCTTTATAATATCTTGTGATTGGTCGTTGTACTGGGGGAGTTTTTGTTTGCTGGTCAATGATTTGATGTAGTTCATAGCTTAATAAGGCAGAGATGATTGTCTTCTGCATATATAGCTTTATAATTTGTATGTTGTTACACCATTGCAGGCTCTCCGTGATGCTCCGAGTGATGCTGATGTCCTGGGGAGGAACCTCGTCTCGACTTTATATCTAAACCGTGCCACAGTATCACATGTGAGTTAAATGTTTTGTTTAGCATGTGTAGTCCATGGTTGCATTGGTTTTATGCTATCTACTTGGCTAGGAATCAAACCCCATGTAACGTGTTTTTTCGAAAATACTATAATATGCTGGATCATGTTAACAGAATTCTTTGTTTTTATATGTTAAAGAGACTGGGCCTTCTGGAAGAGTGTTTAAGAGATTGCCGCCGGGCTCTTGTGATATCTCCACATTACACAAAGGTGATAAAAGCCATTTTCTTTTCTGCCTGCACTTGCTGTATTATACTTTATTATCTCATCATACACTTGCACAAAAAATTCAAATTGAAGTTGATTATTGTTTTCGGTAACATATGGGTCTTACCTTCTAAACGTAACTTACCAAAGAAAGCATAATACCTTTAGGCATATATGATGCATAACTCTATAATAAATCTTTTAGTTTTAATTTGCAAAATCTAGGGCCTCCTCATGAGTTGGCTACTCTTGTTGTTTTAGGCACTGGTTAGTGCCAACATAAAGTATGTCTAAACTTAATTGAAAATCATATTGTTTGTTAGCTTGAGGTAATTAGGGACCAAATCAGAGGCTATTTACAGTTTGTATACATATTTGATCCAGGCATGGTACAGAAGAGGTAAAGCAAATGCTTCTTTAGGTAATTGTGAAGATGCAGTTCGTGATTTGTCTGTTGCCGTGAACTTGGAACTGACCATGGTTGAGAAAAGAAGGATTGAAAGTGAACTGAAGCTATACATGGACAGAAAGGAGGAGAGAGACGGCTTGCTGCATAGTGCTAGTAAAAATAATATCAATTCTGCTGGTATGATAAACACATGCTCTATCTGTCTTGTTCTTTTATGTCTTTTAGCAGCTATATGCAGTCACATAGGCTATTAGTTTTTCTTTTTATGGCTGACTCCCATTTCCCGTAATGTGGCATAGTGATCGGTGGATACTTATGAAAGATTGTAATGTCTTCACCATTGGCTATTGATTCCCATAATTCCATCAACTTGATCTTTTGTTATTTTCTTTTTTATACATGGAATTTAATCAAGGTCTATATTGTGTTACTTAAACTAATGTAAAAGTAATTGAAGACCTAAAACCTAATCGACGGTCACCAAAACCTGACTAAGTTTATATAACATGCTTAGCTGTGTGTAGGAACCCTTGGAAGAAAAATGATACAACTATTGGATCTGACTTCATATCATATTGTATCAGTCTGACATCAACAAAATGTTAAAATGTATCAAGCGTTGCAAGGTCGAGAACCTGAAATGATATAGCAAGAAAGATCAATATTTATAACAAAACTAGTTCTTATGAAAGAGTGGAATATGCATCAATCGTGTGAGCCAGAGTTTTATGTTCTTATAGCGCATGGACATATTTTTTTCAAACTCTGTGAATATGTTTTGCTTGTCAAGAACTCCTGAAAATTGTTATATACTAATTTAGTGGGTTTTCATTCCTCAGGGTTAGAGAGTTGTGGAAAAATCACTTTAAATATTATGAACTACTACTCCATCCCACTCTAATGTTACATTTGGGTTGGACACGGAGATTTTGAAAATGAGTGAAGGGGGGAAAAAGTAAGAAAAGTGAGTAGAGTGAGGGGACCAATTGATGTTAAATGTATAAAGTGAGTATAATGGAAGAAAGTGGTGGATATGGTAAATTATTATATTATACAATTTAGTATTTTGGTAAGTTTTGGAAAGTAAAGAATCAGAAGGGACATCCTAGAAAAGAAAGTGTAAAGAAATGGTTGGGGAGAAGGAGTATTATGTTGCTAGTTTCTCTAAATTGATAATATTTCATGGTCCCAAGAATATAAATTTAGAGGGCTTCTACTGTATTATGTCTTGACCATCATTCTCATCAGTATCTTATATCAGGTTACATTTGCTAGAAATATAGTTGTGTTGTTAAATACCACGAGCATTGCAGATTGAATGACAATTACCATATATATCTTTCTGTGTATGAAAGATTATTATCATTTGAGGTATGAGATTTATGTGAGTAGGGAGAGGGAGTATTGAGGGAGGGTCATTTTATGGCGTGTCTGTGTGTTAAAGACTAAAAAAATTGAAGTGACTTGTCCTCATTGGCCGTCAGAATTGGCATACTGTTAAAATTTATTATTGTATAAGATCTGGAATCTGGAAATGATGTTTCTATAAATGGTTAATGGTAGCTGACCTTAACTTCTGAATAACACAATCTTCTCTGACACAGCTGAGATGTTCCATACACAACTAGAATGCGTCTCTACTCCAACTAAAGGAAGGGGTATGGTTTCTGTGGGAGACATACCACCATCTTCTTTGCTTCATATTGAAGAGCCTTACTCTGCGGTAAGATCCAAACCAACAATTAATTATTCGTACCTGTTAGCAAGAAAGGAAGATTATTGAAAGAGTTGTATCTGATAAAAAATAAAAATAAAAATGAAAGAGTTGTAAAATAGCATAGGCGTTTGAGATGTAGTCGACTAGGCAGATTTGGTGCTCGACTTGTGACATGTCAAACAAATTAAATACTGAAACCCTTTGCTATGTTAATGATGAAAAGTAAGATTGTTGTACATGTCAGTTGCCCCCATTCTACTAGTTGTTATCCATAAAGTATGTAAAGAACTCACAACTGTTTCATAGAATTTAGGGCCCTAAAGTTATGCCCACGCCATCTTGTCTGGCTTATGTATACTGGATCAGATGTAATCTTAGTTTCCATTTATCATTTTGCAGGTCATATTAAAGCACTGCAGGGATACTCATTGTCATTTTTGCTTCATTGAACTACCAGCGGATATCGTCCCTTGTTCTTCATGTACTATAGCTTTATATTGCTCTGAGCAGTGCCATGTACAGGCTACAGGACAAAAGGCTGGAAGTGTTTCAAAGAGTCGCCATAATCATATTAGTTTGTCTGGCGATCTTGAGAAATATATTGCAGATATTACTTTGTCAGACTTCTGTACTGAACAAACTGAACACAATTCTGAACACAGACACGAGTGTAGAGGAGTCAACTGGCCACTAGTGCTTCCATCTGAGATAGTGTTGGCTGGCCGAATTCTTATGAAACTAGTAAAGCAGGCAAGACATATTGGCGGCTCTTCTTCCGTGGTGGAAAATTTGGTTAGTACAATCAGGGTCCTTTTTTATTTTATTTAATTTATGTGGACTTCATGGGTCATCCCCCCCCCCCCCCCCCCCCCCCCCACACACACACACACCCACCCCCACACCCACACACACACACATGTTTTCTTTAATATACAGAAGGTAACTATATGGTTTAACTAATATATGATTTCCTGATGAAAGGGGATTCAACTCAGAAATGTAGCCTTCATGTTTATTGTAGGATCTCTGTCACAACTATGGGGACCTTCCTTCAGATGTTAAATTGTATTTGCACATCCATTCCATCATTTTATTGTACTGTCTTCAGAAATACTGTGGCTCTCAAGTACAGGTTGATGGGGCTAATTTATCACAGGTGACATCATCCCTCATCCTTCCCTGAATTTATTTTATAGACAACGGGAGATTTTTGGTATGGTTGATCTATCTAGATACTTCTTACTGGAAGAATTGTGGATTAGAAGGTAACCCCAAAATTAGTATTGTAGAAAATTTCCGACTGCTGCAGTAAACATCTGAATTATTATTTTCTTAGAGACTTGAGATACGGAATAATATCTATGAAACTTTTGAAAATGAATGCTGGTATTGACATATATGTATATTGAGCTTCTGGCAGTATTCACTTTTCATGTACTGAATTGTGTTAGGTTAGATTTGCCCTGTCAATGGTCTTGTGAATTGTGAGTTTGTGTGCTTTGTGCATGTGATGAACTGGATCAGTAATTTCAATTAAACAAACACTAATTGTGAAACTCAAGGCAATCAGTAGCAAAATACGATTACAATACTGCTAATAGAAAGTCTCAGCACAAGCTGTTAACAGAAATAGAGGTAGTGACTACAAATTGCATGGAATCTTCGAGAGGTCCAGCGCCTCTCCCAAACCCTAGTTTACTCCAGACTTTGCATAAAACCCTTCTTGCTCTATTTTCCCCTTTTAACGTTCTTTCCTTCCATCTGCCAACTGTCTCCATCCTAGCCACATATCTTTTTTCTTTCTTTACTCGCCTTGACCTCTAATTCTTGTTAAATCCACTGTCTTTATACTTCTTTCTTATATAAACTTTTGCTTGCTCTGCCTGTTTTACCCCTGGTATGACAGTGCATTGGCAATCTTAGTAAAGAAGTTGCTATAAATATAAATACGTGAGCCTTTTATTATGTCTTCTGGTGTATCTTTGTTAGAAGGCTTTGAATTTGCTATTGTTGAGATGCATGCCGTGTTAAAATTATATGCATGGTCTCTCCTGCTAGTTACTTATAACTTGTAATTTGTCTTTCGGAGTGAGAAAGAAAATGAACGGAACATTATTAGTTATTGATTGTGCTGCTTGTATTGTTATCAGTTACGAGTTAGCTGACAGATTCAACTTGTTAGATATCCAATGTTTATGGAGCATCTCTCATCTGCAACGGGCTTCCTTTTTGTTTCCTATATGCAGTGTATTATACTCATTTGTCAAATCAAGGTTAATTCTATCGCAATTGTCCGTCTAAACTCTTTGGATGCAAAGGAATTGGTGGTTCCGTCGACAGTATCATCTTTTGCTGGAAATGCTTTGACTAGTACTATTGAGCAGGTCTGAGCTAGAAACAATATTCCCACTGTGCAGTTCTTCATCTGAACTATATTATAATGTCATCAAGTTATATTAATTTGTGCTTCTATTATTGTCATACACACCTTATTGTGTGTGTAAACTCATTCTATGCACAGTAGATCTAAAATAGGTCTGTGGAAAAGTTCTTGCTTGCTGATTGAAGTACTATATTCGTTGCCGTTAATATCGTGTACTATTGCTAGCATGCAGTCTGTTTTTTGCATATCTATTATTCCTTTCTTTTTCTACTTGATCATGTTGCTTTGTACTCTTCTGGCCTCAATCATTTTGTATATCGTCCCACCCTAATATATGTTCACTGTGTGTGTACAGGTTAAAGTGGGTCAAGCAATTTATTCAGCTGGTAGTTTGTTTAACCATTCCTGTCAGCCAAATATCCATGCATATTTTCTATCACGTACTCTGTATGTACGATCAACCGAGTATGTTGCAGCAGGATACCCACTTGAGCTATCATATGGACCCCAGGTACAACTGTAAATATGTTTTCTTGTTTGGAAGTGTACTCTAGTAGGAATAGTTTATTGTTTCTCTTTGCATGGATGCTTTTACCTGAGCCAGACCATTGTAGATTTAGATGGGTAGCAAATAATTCTAGTGTCTCATCCACAGAATTTTGAGTTTATCGAAACTTTTATAATTGGTACATGTAAAGAATGTTGATCAGATAAATCCATGAACACTGTATGCTTGACATGATAAGTAAAAACTAAAACATTAATGTTAGAAGCATGCATCTCCACTGATAAGCATTAAATTTGTTTGCAGGTTGGGCAGTGGGATTGCAAGGACCGCCAACAGCTTCTTAAAAATCAATACTCATTTAGTTGCCAATGCAGTTCTTGCTCAAGTATAAATTTTTCAGACCTCGTTCTAAATGCTTTTCGCTGCAGTAAACCAAATTGTTTTGGTGTAGTCCTTGATAGAAGTCTCTTTCATGACAAACAAATGGTCAGTCAATGCCCAGATATCCACACAACTTGCAGTTCCGACCCTCATATGCAGGTATCAACTTTCTTAGTAGTGAATGATTCTGTGAGATATAAGTGGGCTACTTTTTAAGAAGGGTTGATCATGTATTAATTTCCGACTAATAATAACCTCTCGAGACTGTTATCTCTGAATTATATATGGAAATCATAGAATAGTGTACTTTCATTTCCATATTTTATTAGGCAAGGATGCACTTTTCGTATGTAAAAATGTGCACCTAAAAGATGGTTGAATGATCATCAAGTTCGGCACATAATATAGTGTCTCATTTAGAATAGAACGTATGCCATTGTACACTGTTAGTGTGTGTTATTTAATTGCACTTTTATAGAAACATGTGGTCTGTCAACGGATGTTTACATTACTGCTCTGAAGTAAGTTTTATTAAAAAGTAACAAGTTTAAATAATTTTTTAGAAAATCTAGAAACATAAAATGTTAAATTATGGTACACTACAATTAACTGCAAGCCATATCTAGAAAAAGGTTAATGAAACTTCAAAATAATTAGTTAGTAATTATTAAAAGAAGGATTAAAGATAGTGTGGTGATTTCCCTAATTGATTCTTTAAGATGCTGATGTCCCACTTGACCGTTATAGTGGGGTGTTCGCACAATGGGTCATGTCCAGAAGTGCTTCATGTGTATCCTGATATGCTTTCTGAGTTAAGATATCCACTTCCAGTTTTCTGATTTGATGGCACTTCTAAGATTAGGAAGCTTAAATCCGAGGAGATCAAAAGAGTGGCTCAATGTGTATTTGAGCAGACTGACTTTGTCCATGATATCAAACCTGGAGTTTGTTTGACTTGTGGTTCACGTGTTAATCTTGAAAAGTTAGCTGAAACACTAAATGAAGCTACCCAAAATAGCAAACGGTACGTCTTCTAATTCTTTTGCAAGATACAGATTGTATAATATTGTACTGTATGTCTTCTTTTAACTAAGATTTTGATTAGACGAGAAATCACTATGTGTATCTAGTTAATTATCGATCTTGTCCCTGCAAACTTTGAACAATACGTACATACATACATACATACATACATACATACATACATACATACACACACTAAGCTAGTGAGGTTAACTGCTCTCGACGAGGCTTTCCAGACCTATTGATCACTACATTAAAATTAGTAATGGTACCTGACCGGGTGACCTCACAGAAACTGAATTTGGAACACTCATAACCTCACAGCTTAAATGTAGTATTGATGCCTGAACCACAACCTCACAGTATCCAGTCTTACATAACAAGCTTCTGCACCGTAGCAATACTTCAAAAAAAAAATTCTTGGGTTGTGGAAGTTAAATTCCTGGCCTGACAAGTCTAGTTGAGCGGGTTTGCCCTCTCACCCAAGTCATAGTCTCTTGCAATAGAACAGTACCCTAAACTAGCCATTACCCTGAGCTCCAGTTAGCTTTCTTTTATGAAATTACAATACTTCCTGCCCCAGGTTGATATACTTCTTCCATCCTTTACTGCCCTTCAGTGCAAAATTTGTAGTTTCTCATAGATATATATTCAGATTTGTGTCATAGATAAATATTTAGATTTGTATTCTGCAGATTGAAGGATGCAATAGTTTTCAACCAAGTATCGGCTGATACCATTTCATATTCTTTAAGGTCCCTTGATCTTTTGAGATCTAAATTACATGCATACAATAAGAAGATTGCAGAGGTAGGTTTTATGAGATTAAACTTGATAATCAAATTTAGTGATTGGTGATCTTATTACATCCTATTACTGGTCAAGTGTGCCTAACAATGTATATAGGAGTAACTGAACTTTGTGGTATTATATCTCAGCTGGAGGATAATCTGGCCCAAGCCTTTTGTTTGCTCGGAGAATTGCAACATGCAAAGAGCCATTGTAAAGCATCCATGCAGGTATCTTTTAAAAGAACATTTAGTTGCCACTTCATACTGGAACAATCATCTATACCACAAATGCTTAAGTCGAAAACTGTCTCTAATCGTGTTGCTACATCCTAAGGTTGTGTGATATCTGCATCCTAGAATTTGGACTTGAATTTAGAATTCAGAGCTCACTTTATTTTTGGGGGACAACTGTGATAATTTATATCTGCAGAGATAATATTTCTAGTTCATTTCTTATTCCACATAAAAAGAACCATTTAGATGTAATACCTATGATCATAATCTCTAAAAGAAATCATGACCAAACACTATGGTCGACTAAAATTGTTTCATTACATCTTGTTTCTCCTTCTCAAAGAGTCCACTTGTTCTTCAACAAGGTGTATCCGATAATGTTGCTCGCACATGCAGTTTTATTTAAATTTAAGAACAAATGTAGACTGTGTAGTTTGGTGATATTCTTGATAGTTTTTGTGCCAACAGCAAGAGTTGCACATGATATATAAAATAGGTAATATTTTCCCTCCCCTTATAAGACCTAAGAGCAAGTCCAATGGGTTACTTATCTAATTACTTATTAATAATATAAAATAATGAGTCATAGTGAGTCCTAGCGATTTAGGGTATCTACTTTTTGTGTCAACTCCAATAGCAATCCCTATTTTTTGTTCCCTATTATTATTATTATTTTAATAATAAATTTGAGGGAAAGAAGGGAGAAAAAGAGGAAAAAGTTAAAGAAAGGAAAGAGATGAATTTTTTATTCATAAATATTAAATAGGTAATGGCTAGTGGTTACTTAAAAATAGATAATGGCTAGAAATTTTGGGGATGTGCTAGTGATTTAAGTAATCACTGGCATAGTGTTGGAGTACCATTTTTTTAATACATTACCTAAATGTGAGTTTAGGAGCACATCTAGGTAACCTATTGGACTTGCTCTAATTTGTTTGAGTAGGCTACCAAATAAGTTGTTAACTCCTAAACTTTACCGATTCAAAGTGACAAGTAGATTGATAATTTTTAGTTGCTTTCCAACTTTTTTGAACTCTCAAACTAGTTGCTTTCCCCACTGCGAGCATACTCTTCGTTGCAAGTGTATTTTCTTTTTTAAGAGAGTGCAATTAGAAAATGGCACATAGTAGTATAATAAGGTATTGATCTCGGGCTATACAATATGAGAATATCTGGGAGCTTCTTGGTCGGGATGTAGTGTGAGTATTTTTTTTTCTTTCAACTAAAGAAAGTGCAATGTCCTGCCCTTACTCAGTTCAACTAAACATGTGTAATAATTAACCCAGTTTAGTTCAGGAATTATAAATTTTATTTGATCAAATTGTTTCTACCTTCAAATTAATTGCTCGATAGGACTATTGGGCCTAATTACACACAAGGGACTGCACTATCTCGTGCTTAAATCATTAAACAATCTTATAGGTTATTATTTGTTACTTTGATTCCCCGTGACATGAATCTAGAAATTATTTTGTGTGTAAAATTAGAGCAACTTGTTCTATTTCCAAATCATAGTCCTTGAAAAAAAAATAGCAAATGAACAATTGAAAACATAGAGTCTTTTGATCCACAAATAGGGGGAGTTGAGAGAAGAAAAGAAACTATTCTGTAAGTATATCTTCTGACAAAATGGTTAGTTTTTCTTTGCAGATCTGTTTAGAGTCCATATAGAGCTTACAGTGCAATTTGTGGTTTCCTCTAAAATTTGCAGATTCTTGAAAAGCTTTATGATCTCAACCATATTGTTATCGGAAATGAACTGGTAAAACTAGCATCTATTCAGCTATCACTGGGTGATGCTGACACCATTGATACCATAAAACAGGTTGACACAATCTTTTTATTGTATTATGGGTCCCATGCCGATATCATTTTCCCGCAATTAGAAAATCTTAAGAGAGAAGCCATCAAGCTTGTTGTACAATAAACCAGTTTAGTTTCAAGTACTTAAAAATTAGGTGGTTTTGTACTTGGATCTTGTAAGTGACGTGTTTTTGTATTTGAATCTTGTAAAATGTCAATGACGGGAGTGTGAAGTAGTTCGTTAGAAGCCAAATTTTCCATTTTTGTCTTGCACAATTGCAAGTGAACAGTTTACATGCAATTTCTACTGCAAAAAGATTATAAAAATTATCTTGTAATGTACACAAATTGGCTGTACATTTCACTCACCGAATAACAGAATTAGAAAAAATAATTCTAAATGATTTTTTTATTAATGCCAGATAATTTAATGTTTCTGATTTTGGCCGATTTTGGAAGGAGATACTATATCGTGTAGCGTTTTGTTCTTTCAACCCTGGAAAAATGCTACATGAAGTAGCGTTTTGTTTTTTTAAACTCAAAAAAATGCTACATCGTATAGTGTTTTGTTTTTTTAACCTCAATAAAACTCCACAAGAAATAACCTTTTATTCTTTTAACCACAATAAGCCCTACACAAAGTAGTCTTCTTGATTAATATCGAAAATGTTACACAACATAGCGTGTTAATAAGTGATATTGGGGGCATTTTTTCAGATTGTGAAATATGGTGTATTAATGTTTCAAATTATGATAATGGGGTCCGACATTAAAATAAAAGCACAAGTGATGTGGATTATTCAAGAATCCAAGTTGATTTGTTTTGTAAAAATATGATATTATTTGGCTACGCGACACTCATTAATTCCGTGTTAGCATGATATTGTCCTCTGGGTTGTGGTTAAACCCACACATATTTGTTTTTGAGCTTATTGCAAAAGGTCTTATACTAATAGAGTTATTTAATTGCTTATATTCAAAACAAAACTTCTTTATTTTTCTAATATGAGACTTGGGTTGACTTCGGCCCACTCAACAATATCCCCTCAATCCAAGAACCACCAATCTTGTGACATTTACACATCGTCCAAGACCTCATGTAGCAATTCCAACTTTGATGCTATTTGTTGGCCCATGCAACATTGGTTAACTCCGCATTAGTATTATATTGTCCGTCATGCCCTTGGTCAAGCCCATACGGATTTGTTTTTAGACTCCTCCCAAAAGGCCTCATACTAATGAAGTTAGTTGGCTGGTTATATACAAGACAAATCTTATTTATCTTTCCGATATGTAGCTTGGGTTGACAGCCACTCAACAAATATCAGTGAACTTTTATGAAATAATTTCATGAGATCCAGCTAATAGTCTTGATCATGAAATATCGTTGATAAATAGGAATCCATGTTAGCAAAGGATTTCCCGCGATATGGAATGATTAGATCATCCACTTTGGTATCTTATTGGACAAAAACAATGATATTGTTCCTCAATTGATCGATGATTTCATTTTTCGAAATGTAGAACTGGGTGCAACTGGGGAGGTAGAGAAAGATACTGGTTGAGTTAACTATGTTGATTTATAAAACAATCAACCCTGATATTGAATGTTGAGATTACACATTTAATTTTTGATGGTAGATTCATAATTAAAAAAATTATTTTTTGATTTTCCAGATGAAATGAAACAGAAGATACGGTACATCTAGTACAGTTATTGTATGAGGTCTATCTAATACTAGACCAGAGGCGCATAATAGATGGATATAAACGTCATGAGCTGTCTTTTAATAAAAATTGTTGCTGATATGTTCTTCTCGGTTCCTTATCCTTCTTCCATAATCTGAGTTCGGAGAACAAAGAGATAAGAGGGTCCTATGAAGACATGTGGTTAGAAATCCATAACAAATCCGACCACAACGATCAAATTGATTATTTTCATGCATAAGGATACTAGATTACCTAGTAGAAAAGATTTTAAATTCATCACAAAGCTCTCTTCAAGCAGTTTTTAAATATCAACTGAAACTCCCCAGAAAGTAATTATTAATGTGACCGATTTCCACTCTTTTGCAATCAAATTTGTTACATCACCCGCCGCTCTAACTAATTGTTCATCCCCTCCACATGTGATATTTATATTATGTATGGTCGTGTCTATGGACAAATCGGTTAAAATAGATTCTTTTTTTATTAATCAAAACCTCTTTTAAAAGATCTTGAACGGTTCTTGTAGACTAAGCGTTCTTTTTAAAATATATGTGGAATAACAGAAATATTTAAATAACTTTTTTTTGATTGAAATATTTAAATGACTTTGATTGTTTATCAGATCATAAAAACCTAGAACCGAAGATCTCTTCCTTCTCTTCGAGACGATATCATACATAATACAAGTGTAATAAATCATTAGAAAAAACAATTTTCTAAAAAAAATTATTTAATAATTTTTCTGGGTGTCATTAATTTTAACCATCACCTACATAAATAATTCCCTCTAACCACGGATTTGACATTTAACTTCAATTAATTAATTTAAAATCTAAAGAATTCAGTTCATATCTAAAATCTAAAATTATTTTATAATATTTTAAAGATAAATGTAATTTAACTTTTTTAATCGTAGATAATTGAACTTACTTAGTAAATTTATTAGTAAAGTTTTAATTTGATAATAAAAATTTATCAAAATAATTACTCAAAAATTAATACAATATTATTACTATTATTAATAGTTATCATATGAAGTCATTTTATACTTTTTTGTTATCATATGAAGTCATTTTAAACATTATTAAAATCGTTTGGCTTATTTTATTTCTAATAAATAAATTTTTTTCCCGAAAGAAATTACACAAAAATGTTTTCCTCATAGGAATAAATATCAAACATATATGTATATTAAAATAGGTACTTAAATATACATTTTTTACTAAAAAGAATTTTATATTTCTTTGGAACTTATTTTGCTAAGCGGCTTGAGAATGGTTTATACAAGATTTTAGTGATTATTATATTTTATAGGGCAAAACAGGATTTATAAAATTAACAATAATATTGAATGCTACTGGTTTAATTTATTTGGACAAGAAAACTAAATTGAATTATAGCTTTATCATTTATATAATATAATCCAATTTCAGAGAATCTACAATTTTTTTGGAGTATTAGAATCCGAGATTATAGACAACCGTTATATTCTTATGTACTCCCTCCATCTCTAAAAACTTCTCTCGTTTGATATGTCGGGACTGTTCATAACATGAGACAAATTACTAATTTACATCTAATCTATAAGACTAAATATAGTCATGAGTGATGTTGTTGGATTCGTATTTGTGAGTACTTTAATACGGTGAAATTTCTATATTAAATACTAATACGAAATTAAAAATATTAACGATCAAAAGTGTGTGTTGGCAAATGTGAAAAAGAGAAATAGGAAAAGTATTTAGAGACGGAGGGAGTGATAGTTATTATTTTTTGCATCTTATTTTTTAATAATAAAATATTAAAGGATAATCCTTATGTATGCAATATTTTCTTAAATCTGAACTAACATATAACCAGTGTTGTAAAAAACGGGAATCGGACTTAATCGGTGAAGTCACGGAACAAGGATTAATCGGAGATTAATTGAATTGATCGGGGATTAATCAGAATAATCGGAGATTTAATCAGTTCGGCGAGCTACGGAACAGGGATTAATCGGTGATTAATCACCGATTTTTAGAACAGAGCATATAACCGAGATATATATATATATAGGGGGAGGTTCAAAAGAGACCGAGGCAATGCGAGAGACTCGAGAGACCAGCTCTGGAACCGTTGGATGAGTTTTAAATATGTGGCCAGATTTACTATACGTTATATTAGTATAAAACCTGTATAATTCGTATAAGGGCAGTTAATGGAATGGTTTAATTGTTAAAAATAAAAATACGTACGTTTCAGTGTATCAATCACAGATTCATGATTAAACCTTCCTTTTAATTAAAAAGATTATGCAGACAATCTACATCCCTGATTGATGCCTGTTCATATTTCTATTTTTTTCTACGTTCATGCTCAAGTCTATCAATGGAGATCAATAAATCTTATCAAGCTTGTTCTGGTATGTATATTTGAATCTATCATTTAAGTTATTGGCTTCTTTTAAACATACAATGGACAGAACAAGTTTTATTCTTATTGTTTTGCAGATGCTTCAAGCAACAGTTTACCCGAGGGTTCCAATCTTTTTGATGGTGTTGATCTTGAGAACCTTGGAAAGGACTGGATTCCCGAATGTCCCGACAGGTCAAAACCTAAAATGGGTCAACGTTTCAGTGATCTTGATCAGGGCTATATCTTTTATAAGGAATATGGCAGACAATCTGGATTCGATGTACGTCGTTCAACCGAAAAGAGTGATAGGTTTGGTAACACTATAACAAAGTATTACGTGTGTTCTAGGTCAGGTAGGCCGGAAGACAAAAATCTTGATGAGAACACAAAAAGAAGAAGAACTATATCAACAAAGTGCGAATGTCATGCAGAACTTGTGCTTGGGATTCACGACGGTGGAGGATTTTTTGTTAAAAAATTTACAGAGGCTCACAATCATCCGTTTGCAGGCAAGGGGGGAATGCAATTCTTGAGGTGCAGCAGGTCCCTCTCTGATTTCCATATGAGGTTCATTGTTGATGCTTCTAAATCAAACATTGGTGCCTCACGAGCCTTTACCATTCTAAAGTCCATGATTGGTTCATATGAGGATATAGGAGCTACTGTTGTTGATTTTAAAAACTTTTCTAGGGATATTAAAAAACATATTGGGAAGCACGATGCTGATATGATTATTCAGAAATTCAAGGATATACAAGATTCTTCAGACCCCCATTTTAGATTTGAATACCGAACTGACTCACATAATCATCTAACTCAACTATTCTGGGCAGACGGTGATTGCAGAAAAAATTATGAAGTTTTTGGTGATGCGGTTTCATTTGATGCAACGTATAGGACAAACAGGTATTCTGGTTAATATTTTACGATATATAGTTCGGTATACAAGTTGCCAACTAATATTTTTTATTTTCTAAAGGTATGGAATGGTTTTTATTCCGCTAGTGGGGATAGATAACCATTGGAAGAGTGTAACTTTTGGTGCAATATTGCTTGAGAAGGAAGATAATGATAACTATATATGGGCCTGTGAATCCTTCAAGAAAGTTTTTGTCAAGAATCCTAAATGTATAATCACAGATCAGGACCTTGCAATGAAGGTTGCTCTCCAAACTTGCTTTCCGTTAGTTAAGCATCGTCTTTGCATGTGGCATATAATGAAAAAATTTCCCTCAAAGGTAGAATATTGTCTTTCCACAGTTTGTGTTCAATCATGTTTGATAGTATGTGTTTCTATAATCAAATCACCACGCAATTCTATATCTGTCTTTCTATACGCTATATTTTTTGTATTAAACAGATAAACTTGTTCTAACTTTTTCTATAATATGTTCTAACTTTTGTTCTAACCGTGATATATCTAGCTTGGTACTGTTTTCTGCGCCGAGTCAGGCTTCATGGAGAAACTTAACCAGTTTATCTGGTCAGATCACATTACTCCAGAAGAGTTTGAACAAGGATGGTCTGATGCTATTGAAGAATTTGACTTGAGTGACAATGTATGGCTCAGGGAAATGTTTGAACTGAGGAATTTTTGGATTCCAGCATACTTTAATGACGAGCCAATGGTTGGCCTTCTCCGAACAACATCTAGATCAGAGAGTTCTAATTTTTATTTTGGCAATTATGTTCAAAGAGGAGACACACTTTCAGAGTTTTATCTCTGTTATCAAAGTGCAATTGACAAACAGAGGAATAACTCGAAGAAATTGACCCACTATGATGATTTCACACCAAAGTTAATCACTGACAGAGAGATTGAGAAGGATGCACTGAGGCTTTACACCAGGGCTATGTTCTATAAAGTACAGGAGGAGATCAAAGCTAGTAGTATGGATATTGTCGTCTTGAGCATGAATTTTTCGGAGAATACAAGAACAATAATGATTCAAGACACATTCAAAAAGGGAATCACTTTCAAGGTTTGTAGGAATCAACATGTTCATTGTCATTTGCAAGAACTACAATGATGTATTTTTATATTTGGTAGGATTTCTATGATTATCCAGCTAAAATGTATCATTTTTCAGGTTGCAGTTAACATGGAAACAAACAATATTGAATGTTCGTGCAAACTTTTCACCAGAGCTGGTTACCTATGCTCTCATGCTTTTTTCTGCCTTGGCATATGTGGAATAAAATTAATACCAAGACAGAATGTATCCAACAGGTGGCTGAAGAATGCCATAGAGCGTTTCAGTACACTAGAGCTTGGAGAAATATCTGATACTGGTACAACACAGTTATCTAGACGGGTTAAGTCGCAGGATTGTTGGTTTGAATTTCAGGGTTGTCTCAGTGATGCATCTGGAAATCCCGATATTTTGGAGTATATTAGAAGTGGCCTGAGTAGTATGCGTAAGCACATTACAGTGACAATGAAGAAGCCAAGGACACGATTGAATTCTGAACAAATTGAAGAATTAATAGATTCTCGTGTTGTTGAAGAGGTGACCATACAGAATCCTAACAAAAGCAACAACAAAGGCAGCAGAAAAAGGATTGTATCTGGAGCAGAAAAGTCTATTGGCTGTAACAAAAGAAAGAAGAGGAAGTGTGCAACATGCAAGGAATATGCTTTTCATGATTCAAGAACATGTCCTGAAAAAAACTGAATGATCGATTTTGTTTTGTTTTAATTTTTTATATGAATCTGGGTTTGTTAGTTGGAGATTAAACTTTTTTACATTTTTCAATTTTGAATGAATTTGTAGTTGGATCCTATACATTTCTGATTTTATAGTTTTCTTTTAAAGATTCCTTAAACTTATTTACTTTTTTACAGTTTTGAATTTGTAGTTCTCATTTTTACATTTTTCGTTTTTGAATAAATTTTGTAATTCTTCCTTTTTTTTAGTTATTCTTCCAATTTTTGTTAAACAATTGGTTAGGAAACTACTTAATGTAGAATATTTAATGTAAAAAATGTAAAAGTTTACTATAAATATACAAAACTACTAGAACAATATTTGGAATAGTTAATAGAATCGGTATTATTGCACTATAGGATTAGTGTGGTTGGCAGAAACTTATTATAGGTAACGGATTAATTGGATGAACAGATGGTTAAAATAGCAGGTCTAACAAAATAATATGCCATGTTCAAACAGAAACAAGTTACCGACATAATTCGTGTCTCACATACCAACAAAATACATAATTAGATAAAGACAACAGTTCAGCATCATGATGAGTTTGCCTCTGCAATCATGTGCTTGATTTTCAGTCTAACGCTGAATTTGCTCTTTCATTCATCTCTTTAAACGATTTCTTAATAGACTCCATCTTTTCGTCAGGTACATCGCTCTCCTTTGCATACAACATGTGAAGCAAGAAGGTCTGTTGTACTGACTGGTATGAAGCCAGGAGAGAATCCACCAATCTGTGTTTTTCCTGCCAAATAAAGTTGCAGAAGGGAAAACAATTTTTGATGAATAATTATAAAACACACATAACATACTTGGTCAAGTAATCACATATAGAACAACATACATTAGCAAAATTCTCAGAATCTACACTCACTTGATCCATCCACTCTGAGTGGTTCCCCTGTTAGCAAAAAATGAAAAAAATGAATCACTAAAACTATATTCAACGAACATGGTATTTATAAAAAGATATGTGTAACCTGTTCAAAGCATGGTCTTGGAATTTTTCCTTGATCTAGCTTATCACAATGCTCTTCAGACAGTTTGGGAAAATCCTGGGCAAACATACATGATTTCTTCTCAAACACCATACAACAGAATATCTATGATTTTTGAACTCCAATTTTCATTTTTTGAGTTACACCAGAAAGTGTTCTGGTGTACTAAAAAATTTAACATGTACATTTAAGTAAAAATTTAGCTTGTAGAACATTGTATCGAACTTTAAAAAATAAAATCAGAAACTTTTATGTAACAGACCGAATCAAAGGACGGTCTTGAGGTTCTTGTCCAGTCTCTTCTGCTACATGTCCATTCTTGACCTTTAGAAAACGACTTTACAACAGACAGAAATTACAATTATGTAGTTTTCGTAAAAGAATTCACAAAAAATTGATATGAAGTCATCATCTTTTATGAAAGTTTTAACAAAACCTTTGGAATTAAATCCCAGTCGAGGTCTGCATCAGAACTGTCCATCGTACGCCAAACGTCACCCCCCTTTGAGAATGTTATCAAAAATCCATTTAGACAAGAATTTTTCAAATCATAATCACAATTGATATCATCTAAATAACAAAAACTTAAAAAAATATATATTCAGTTCTACAATAAAAAAAATATAATCTATCATAATACATAGTTTTAGGCTTGAATTGTCTTTGTAATATGCATAAAATTCGATCCTGAACTATATATATTGGTCAAGATAAATTACCATTTGTGTTTTTTCAACATCAGGATTCTGGGTAGATCTTCCAAATGCATCATCATCAACACTACCCTATAAAAGACATTACAATAGACATGATTTGTGTTGTTTAACTTGTCTAAAAAATCAATATGTGGAAGTATCAATTCAGTAAATGTTTTATTTTTAAATTCACCTTTATCCTGCAACTCTGAAGAGTTGTGTAGTCAATGTTTGGCTCTCGCAACTCCCCATCTACCAGAAAAGACCGTTGTATCAAGATCTGTTCCAGCTTGTTCAAACAGTAGTTGTTCCAAGGGAGAAACCTGGGCTTTTCTCTCTCTGAGAGAGTGTTCCTCCCAATGAAACTATCAAGAAACATGTACTGTAAAATCATGAAAAAAAATGTTGTTATGATATATATTAGAAAGCTCATCATCATAGTCAGGAAAAAAACAACCAAAAAAGGTCATACCAGCAGAAAAGGGAGCGAACCCGTGTAGTATCTGGTTTCTTTGTTCTTTAACCAGAACTTGGTAGACTTCTTCAAACATTTAATTACAAACTCACACCAATTATAATTATAACAACAGTCCAAATCACAACAAAATCCTAACAATTTTTGTCTGATGTACGAATTCGAAGGAGCTTGGCAAAAAAAAACCAATTAACAGAGATATGAAGTTTTGTTTGAAATTAAAATCCGCCAGCATGGAATTTTCTACAGCAATAACCACATCCTTCACCGAAACTCTAAAAGCATTCTTAGAGGTTCCATATTGCTTCCTCCACTCTTTGGCCGGAGTTTCACTTTTAACAAATGGTATTGTCTTCAATCCTAATGGTAGCCCAAGAACACGATGAACATCAACATCAGAAATTTCAATAGACCTACCGTCTATAACAAACCTGCATGATTCATAATCAAATTTGGTGACAACACCGTAAGACAAATATTTTGGATAGGTATGAAGTTCAAAATCCAAAATGCTCCCAAATCCAGTCTTAGAGATCCATTGTCTCTGTGCACTACTCAAATTTTTAATCATCTCAGAGAAAAGGGATGGACTGTGTTTCATAGACAATTTGTGTCGATCGTTGATGATATCTTCTTCGACTATTTCCAGAACAACTTCTTCTTGCTTTACATCACGAGTCCTCCTTTTTTTCCCTCGTGCAACCTGAGTGGTTAAGTATTTATATATAATTAGTGTGTTTTTGTTCTTTTCACATGTAAACATTTTTATAAACCCCTTACTGATACAACATCCTCAGTTCTCTTCCTATCAACACACTGCCTTTTAGGGTTCTTTCTACCACTTCTTAACACATTGTTACCTAACACGATGGAAAAAAACAAAAATGCAACTAATAAATCTTTTCATGGATTAAAATCATGGTAATGCATAATATATGTTACGTTTTTAATTAAATGCTAAGATCTTACCTGCAGATTTGCAAGCATCTATTAAGCGCATCATATCCATATCAGACCTCCTCTTCCGAGTTCCAGAAGCTGTTTTGTAATACTGTCAGAATAAAAAAGCTATAGACATGTGGATCCTGGTTTTGTAAAATTTCTTACATTCTTTTTGGAACAGATCCAGCAAACCGGTTCTCAATTCCTCAACGTCTTCATCGCTAAACCAAGTTGTTGACATCTAGAAACGGAAATGAATCAACTAATTAGTTAAAAGAATGTTACGGTACAAACGAAGGGTAATTCTTCATTAAGTGTATAACATACAAACGAAGGGTAATCCTTCATTAAATTGAACGTGTGAGGACACATCTTCAAGAATTGAGTTGTATAAAACAACACATAAAATCCGCAGCTTTTGTCATCATCTTGATTTGGAACCTGTGATGTAATATAAAAAAGCCTCAGAAAACATAATTGTAAATGACTTCACCAAGTTTTTCTTCTGAAAAAAAACCTCGGGGATTAGAAAAGGAATCGAGTCAATATTCCTCGGAGAACAGTCTCTGTTTGCATATTTGTAAAAAGACTTCAACAACCTAGATTAAAAAAAAGAATGACCATGATTGAAGTGTATCCTTACACAGGAACAGTACAATTAAGATAAAAAGTCGAGAGGTAGAGGGAAAAAAATACCCTCGAATGAATCCTTCTATCTTTCCTGATACCGAACCTTTTAAAGAATCCAGCAATAACATAGTTGGGCGTTCACCCCCACCCTTTAGATCATTACTTGGGTTGCATAATACTATCAACACCCAGTGATTCCTGAATTTTACCAAAAGTACCATAGGTAATTGTCAATTATTTTAATAAAAATTCACATTAAAAGTTAAAAAAGGTTGAATACAGAAGTCCTAAAAACTTACCACAGACATAATGGGAAAAAAACATATTTCATGTGGAAGAATTTGTCCTTCATTAGGCGACTATATATTTTCTCTCTGCCTTTCTTATTGTAATAATAAGATTTTGTTGCCAGTGGATCAACATATAAACATGTTTTGGCTTTCTCTTTGCCCAGTGAAGCCCATAAAAGTCTGGATAAGTTTAAAAAATTAAAGAACTTGAATTTGAGAATATCTTTCCAATTGAGAACTGTTCGCAAAAATCTACACGCAAGCGCACGTGATCATAAGTAATATATTTGTTCGTTCCCACAGAGACTGGTGAATTAAGAATACGCACCTATGCAACAATGTATGACCAATTTTCACTGCCAAGACAATTAACAAGGATGGTTTCTTTTATACTAATAACTAAAATTACTAATCAAATTCAGAATAGGAAAACACATGGGATTCTAACTTCATTATCGAATTCATCTAGAATTGAAATTACTGATTAACATGCGACTGTTGATCCTAATCAGACAACACGAAAGTAATACATGCCAACTCCCGTTGCACACATATCATACCAATCAAAATCCGCAATTAAGACAGAAATCTCATGGACACCAACAAAGCTCAGACCCTATATCTCTATAGCGGTAGTGTAAGCAGAGAGGTTTAATAGCAAGTCGTCTATCGTGATTACACAGGGTGATAAAAATAGTTCAAGTCTACCACAAATTATGTTTCATTCACATAATCCTATGTTTACATGGCATAGTTCTAAATTCAATCATCCACTCTCGCTTCAGAAAGAATTAACAAACAACTTAGAAGTTAGCTACTCTCCTAAGAAGAATAAGCACGGCTCATGCAAAGAAATCAACGTACGTCACAAAATCAGCAATTAATATTCTTACTAGACTACATCGATAAATCCATTAGAATCCCATGAAGGCGGTTAGTTCATAATCGAACTAATCGACATCATGGGTTTTAATGAAAACATGATAAATAAAATACGAGAATTAAACGGAATAAAAGTACTTGAATTAATAATAAAGAACACAACGTTACAGATTTGATGTTCACGATCTCGCTCGAAACTGTCACTTTCTCGCGAAGAACGATCCAATACAAACTGATAATGTGCTTGATTACAAGAGAAAAACTGAATAATCTATAATCCGATATTCTACTCTTATTAAAACTACTACGAGGCTAGGGTTTTACACACGAGAAAAATAAAATACATTGACCAAGTCAACCGGGCCTCGACCGCTGCGAAAATCCATCAGAAAAGCTTCAAAAATCGGCCCGGGGCACTTCTGCTGGGCGCGGCCGCGATAAACTAGCGCAGGCGCGCTAGTGGCGACAGTAGCTAGCGCGGGCGCGCTAGATGTTAGCGCGGGCGCGCTACTGTCTGCCACTGGCAGCCCAATTCTTCGTGTTTAGCTCGTTCTCGCGTGCATGTCCTTCCTCGCTCTAGTACCACTTCCGTAGGTGATCACGGTTGCATTTAGCACATGCAACAAGCCCTTTAAACCCCTAGATAGCTCTAGTGGACGAGTGTGTTCTCGTGAGGGTTTGTAGAAGATGTACCCACAAAATCCCAAGTCGTGACGAATCCACAATTCTCCATTCTTGCAAATAATGCACCAAGAACAACCTAAAATGATAGAAAATCACTTCATCACCTCAACTCGTGACCTGCACGGAAAAACAATAGAAACACATCAAATGACACTAAACACTTAAGTACAACCAACCAATTTAAGTGGAAATGAAGGCCTATAAGTGTGTATAAATACCACTTATCACACCCCCAAACTTAAATTGATGCTTGTCCTCAAGCGTCAACGACACTATACAATAATACAATGCAATGCATGAATGCAACTACGTGATGAATGAGTAAACTATGAAGTAATTGCCTTGCCAATTATAATACCTCAGATTGTGCTAATGTTCTCGAATTTCATCTCTCTCGCTACTAAGTCAATTACTCTTCTATTTACAAGTGTGGAGTGCCAGTGTGTGCAAGCATGCTCTTTTATTGAGACAAGACAAAAACTACTACTCCCACAGAATCCCCATCAAGAATCGTAAAAGTTTAAAACTAACACCCTGTCACTCAAGTCCCACTAAAAGCCAAGGTCCCAAAGATTGTCCACACCCTTCTATTTTATTCACTATTTTTTTTTCTTTTTTTTATTGGTGATTAATTGCTCGGTCTAAGGTCAGAGCGCTTCGCAGTGTAAATGCGTTACGAACACCACAAGACTTCACACACCAATTATTCACTCTATTCTAGTGGTTTATTTAACCGTGCAATGGTTGAGATCCCTAAAGATTTATTCACTAGTACCCATGTAGCGAGCGTTGGGTCAACAATCCCAAACCACGAAGGGCTTTAGGTTGTTAGGCACAAAGTCCCCTCAGACTTAATTACTCGAGTACTAATGAGCTCAACCTAGTTAATTCTACCACTTATTTTTTTAGTGAATTTATTTACTACTATTTCTTTTTTCTTTTTTTTTTTTTTTAGAAAGGTATATCTACTCCTCAGTTCCCCCAAACTTAAGATTTACAGACCTAAGCTGAAGGGTGCTCAATTCAATCCTAGAATTCATGGAATTTCGTCTAAATCCTATCTCAAGAACATATGTGAATTACAATTTCCAACACAAGCAATTTCCAAGTACTAACCTAGCATTGCAATTGAAACTACTAATCAAGAACTACGCACATAACTCATCATAGGCAATTAGCTTGGCTTAACTTCATAATTCATGCAAATGCTCGTGATACTAACTACGACAATTACCACTAAACATGTAATATATAAAAAAAATGAGAAAAAATAGAAAGAAAACGTGAGAAAAATAAAAAAAAACGTGAGAAATAATCAAAGCAAAATAAATAAAAAAAACGTGAACTACATGTACTAACTAACACATGCAATAATAAACAAAATTACAATAACATGCTCTTCCTTAGATTACCACCCCCAAACTTAAAATTTTCAATGTTCTCATTGAAAGTGGTAAAAAGGCTAGAGCGAACACGTACCTAATCGGAGTCCTCCCCCTCCTCTGCCGGAGGTGAATCCGGTGGAGGATATTGCTTAGGTTTAGGAAATGGGGTATCCGCTTTCTCAAACAAAATCTCGCCACCACAAATAAAATCAAGAGCATCAAATATTGTCTTTGTCCTGCAGAAAGTCTCCAAACAAACGTTAGTAAACTTAATTGTCACTTCAAGAAGTAACCATTGATCGACATTTATACTTTTAGAGAACTTTGTGATAAAACAACGAAAAAATTCACATCCATTAAAGGACCGAACTCCTTCGACTTTCACACAAGGTGGAGGCTCGGGTGGTGGTTTTTCAGAACTCTTCACTTTCACAGGAGTCATAAGAACTTCTTGGCCTTTCAAGTCACTGAATAAAGAGATGAAATTGCTATCCTCTTTTTCCAAGAGTTGAAGTGTAAGAGCCTTTTGGACTGGATAACCCACCAGATTTTGTGTAAGATCATCTTGGACAATCATCATGTTAGCTTTAAAACATGTACTCTCAAGTATAGGGGTAGAGGTTGGATTGAAAGCCAAATTTTCAATATCAGAACATGGAGCAACCTTGATTGAGCTAATCCCCTTCAGGAAATGTAATTCAAGCACACCTGGTGTAGGAGAAACTACGATCAACTCGATATTGCTTTTTTCACGCACCTCATCATCGCCCACACGGTCCACAACAACAACTTCATCGATTTTGCCGTCAGCGACACGATCTTCCTCTTTATTAATAGGCACATCATCATCCCTGGTCGAAAAACTATCACAATCTCCATCATTTGCAAGAATGGTAGCGTTTATGTCATCTTCAACTTGGGTGGCTATAAGTGGAGAAGAATCGGGTTGTTCGACAGTAAAAGAACTAGCTAACCGCTCAAGTCGAGCCTCCATCATCAGTTGTGTAGCTTTGAGTTCCTTAAGCGTCTTGTTTATGTTTACCAACATATCATATACCTCATTTGTTTGATCAGAAAGCACTTCTACAGTGGGTTGAGGAACATGTAGCTCTTGTACTTGAGGATATTGATACTGTTGAGATTGTGGTTGCTCATATTGAGGCTGATAATACTATTGCTCAAACTGATCATATTGTTGCATTGGAGGTTCTTCATAACATTGTTGCGGAAATTTTTGTTCTTGAAATTGATGTTGACCATGATATGGGAAATCACCAAAATTGTTGTCCATGTAAGAGAAATCTGGTTGATCCATCCATTCTTGATCACAAGAATTAGAATACTGGTTGTACTCATATCCTTCTTGATAATTATATCCATGTCCCGACTGAGTATTCTGAGAGTTGAAGTGGTTATAAGAGCATTCATAACTATAGTGACCCTGAACACCACAAACTTGACAGAAGCTGTATGTTGTAGGGGCAACTTGTGACATCTCATCGACACTCATCGGATACAAGGTCGGCTCTGTAGCTTTCGACGAATATGCCTCAACTATGGAAGATAGAAGTGCAAAGGTATCGACTTCTTCCATTGTAACCCTGTAACAGCACAAACACAGCCAAGAACGCAGTAAAAGCTACCTCACTTGGAACTGAAGTCCCAAGGAGGCAAAGGAAACATTATAAATAACTAAACAAAAACAATAGATACAACAACAACTAAGAAAAGTGAGAAAAGAATCCGAGTCAGTGAATTTTAATGCACACTGATGACAAGTACATAAACTAATTAATTAACACCGAGTCCCCGGCAGCGGCGCCAAAAACTTGTTCGCAAAAATCTACACGCAAGCGCACGTGATCATAAGTAATATATTTGTTCGTTCCCACAGAGACTGGTGAATTAAGAATACGCACCTATGCAACAATGTATGACCAATTTTCACTGCCAAGACAATTAACAAGGATGGTTTCTTTTATACTAATAACTAAAATTACTAATCAAATTCAGAATAGGAAAACACATGGGATTCTAACTTCATTATCGAATTCATCTAGAATTGAAATTACTGATTAACATGCGACTGTTGATCCTAATCAGACAACACGAAGTTAATACATGCCAACTCTCGTTGCACACATATCATACCAATCAAAATCCGCAATTAAGACAGAAATCTCATGGACACCAACAAAGCTCAGACCCTATATCTCTATAGCGGTAGTGTAAGCAGAGAGGTTTAATAGCAAGTCGTCTATCGTGATTACACAGGGTGATAAAAATAGTTCAAGTCTACCACAAATTATGTTTCATTCACATAATCCTATGTTTACATGGCATAGTTCTAAATTCAATCATCCACTCTCGCTTCAGAAAGAATTAACAAACAACTTAGAAGTTAGCTACTCTCCTAAGAAGAATAAGCACGGCTCATGCAAAGAAATCAACGTACGTCACAAAATCAGCAATTAATATTCTTACTAGACTACATCGATAAATCCATTAGAATCCCATGAAGGCGGTTAGTTCATAATCGAACTAATCGACATCATGGGTTTTAATGAAAACATGATAAATAAAATACGAGAATTAAACGGAATAAAAGTACTTGAATTAATAATAAAGAACACAACGTTACAGATTTGATGTTCACGATCTCGCTCGAAACTGTCACTTTCTCGCGAAGAACGATCCAATACAAACTGATAATGTGCTTGATTACAAGAGAAAAACTGAATAATCTATAATCCGATATTCTACTCTTATTAAAACTACTACGAGGCTAGGGTTTTACACACGAGAAAAATAAAATACATTGACCAAGTCAACCGGGCCTCGACCGCTGCGAAAATCCATCAGAAAAGCTTCAAAAATCGGCCCGGGGCACTTCTGCTGGGCGCGGCCGCGCTAAACTAGCGCAGGCGCGCTAGTGGCGACAGTAGCTAGCGCGGGCGCGCTAGATGTTAGCGCGGGCGCGCTACTGTCTGCCACTGGCAGCCCAATTCTTCGTGTTTAGCTCGTTCTCGCGTGCATGTCCTTCCTCGCTCTAGTACCACTTCCGTAGGTGATCACGGTTGCATTTAGCACATGCAACAAGCCCTTTAAACCCCTAGATAGCTCTAGTGGACGAGTGTGTTCTCGTGAGGGTTTGTAGAAGATGTACCCACAAAATCCCAAGTCGTGACGAATCCACAATTCTCCATTCTTGCAAATAATGCACCAAGAACAACCTAAAATGATAGAAAATCACTTCATCACCTCAACTCGTGACCTGCACAGAAAAACAATAGAAACACATCAAATGACACTAAACACTTAAGTACAACCAACCAATTTAAGTGGAAATGAAGGCCTATAAGTGTGTATAAATACCACTTATCACAGAACATGCAGTCACAAGTAGGTCTTTATAAGTTATCATACCTGAAGTACCGATCTCCCTGATCATCATTCAGCTTGTTTGGATCAGCTAACAAGAAAGATACAAACAATCAATTAGAAAGAATCAATAAAACACACTAATTGTAGAAGTGTTTAAAGTTCTATTTTTCAGACCAAACCTTTTTTACCAGCTCCTGAGAAGCTAACCCTCTTTGCCATGGTGTGTGTGCTTAATTGATTTTCTTCTGTGTTCTCTTTTTGCAACAACAGTTGAGTAAAAGTGTAGTTGTGTTTTGTCCAAAAAAGAAAATGGATAGAGAACACCGGGAGTATTTGATTAATAGATTTTTGTGTAATGATCAATAATTGCGGCAGTACAACACATAATAAGGGTGATTTGGAACAGTAAAGACATTAGCCTCTAAAACCGGCATTCTTAAGAGTTAAGACCATTTGACAGATTAAGTTTTACTAAGACATATTTAATGCTCTTTTAATCTCGTTCCAAGTGTGGAATAATTACAATTTGTCAAACAAGTCAAGTCATTTGTGACTCTACAAATTGGTTTCAAAGTGTGATATAATTAAATTAGACGTAATGTGAATACTCATTCGAAATTTAGCAAAAATGTCTAAGGAACACAAAAAAGATAAGCACTACGAATGTATAAAAAAAATCAATTACAATCAAGACCAGAGGCATTTATAATACAAAACACGTTACAAAAATGAACTTTAAAAAGTAGAGAATAATAGTATGTATTAATTTTGTAAGAAATATAAACATTGAAAACATTGGATAAATAAAAAAACGGGGCATTTATTTTTTTATACGGGTGTTTTTAAATATAAACCTACTAAATATAACATTTTACGAAATCCATTCTGTTGCAACCTTTACGCATCCATCACACAACTGTGTACACATAAGTATAATTTTTACATTAGTAGATTTTTTCACTAGTATATACCTATTGATACGGTTACACTTTTCATTATTTCTAATTTTTTCCAATTTTTTTTAATATATCACAGAATTTAAATTTTGTTAACTTTCACTTAGCATACTATTAGTTTAACATTTAATTTTTGTTAAACAATTGGTTATGAAACTATGTAATGTAGAATTTTTGTTTTCTCATATGTTTTGTATAGCCGTTGCATACTGCCATATTTACTGCTGATATTATTTTTTTAAAAAACATAGAGGTGGAATTATTTTTCTTGGCCTTTTCCATTGTACTCGGCGTTCTTTCATGGTCTGGTAACACGTAGAACACTCTAAAGAATCGTATAATCAAGACACATGTTATTTAATACTTTACATCGAACTAAAATTTAAAAAATCGAAAAAGATTTTTGCCTTTTTTCCTGTGAGTTGTATATTGGTATGACATCTAGACCAAAAATACATCATAAAAAAACGTTTTTGCTTTGTAATTTATAACCGAGTCATGTAGTATTTGGAACACTTTGAAGAGATCCATTCTAGAAACAGAACATGGATCAAACGTTCTTTTAGCTTATCTTTTAGCTTATCAGAATAATACTCATAAAAAAATAAAATTTTTTCAGAGTGATACTGTATCTCTTATTTTTATAACCCATATAATAATTCATAAAAACGATTCCATAGGATGATCATTATAAAAAAGCTATTTTTCATTCGTTCTAATACATATCATATTTCGTTACGGAGATATTATGAAATTGAAATGTCCAAGAAAGTAAACATCATATGGAATAAAAATACATAAAAACTGTTAAAAGAACTAGCTGTAGAAAAGAGGAAGTACTCATTTTTTTTTAGGACGAGAAATACCAATCTGCTGCAAGTTCTGGAAAAATATCCGATGGGCAACACCTTAGACGAGTAATAGGGACTCTTTTCTCGTAAGAATACGCTGACATTCTGATAGCCATTAGGTTCGATGATCTCTCCACATACCGAAGTACACAAGATTGGTGTGCCAAATCTTTTAACCTACGAATGTTTAATAAGATATCTGAATATTCGGAGTTTTGGTTAGGGTTATTCACAAGATAAACAGCTGATGCTGAATCTGACTCGACCTCAATGTATCTTGCATTTTCCTCGTCGGCCATCTTAAATCCATAGTATATTGCCAACAGATCTGTATAAATAGGCTCTGAATATTCTACTATCCCGTAATATCCACAGGAAAAATGACCCGACCTTGACCTCATGAGACATCCAATTGCAGATGAGCGAATACCTTCATCACTATGACCACTTACATTGATCTTCCAAAAACCAGCGGGCGGTTTATTCCACGGGGCCATTCCTACTAGAAAAAAAAATATGAAATAAACAAATAGCTAAGATCTCTTGATATAGGTGGTCGAAAAAATTCTGTAAACACAGAATTTATGTCAAGTATAAAAACGTTGATATTATTTCCATAAACTGTGATTTTTTCATTGAAAACTGTATCACATGCATTAATTTCATTAAATACGTTTTTTTGCTTACGAAGAGTTTTTTTGGGGATAAGCATATATTCCACAACGATTTTTGTGTACGATGCTTCAATGAAAAGACAAAAAATCAAAAAAATAACCTGTTTTGTTGCCCTTATAACTTTTTTGTGTTATTTTATTTATATTATAACGTTTTGGCTAGTGTGTGCTCATGGTTACATTCTAAGCGCGGAAATTTTTGTATTTTTGGGAGATCTTGATTGGTTTTGGTTGGTGTATTTGCAGGGGGGTCCACCATTATCATTAGATAGGAGCCAATCAAAATGATTCAAGCAAAAAATTTACCGCGCTTAGCATGTGCCCATGGGCACACCATAGAAAAACCGATATTTATAAACATTGATTCCAACGGAATACAAATGTTTGTGTCCTCTTAACGCTTCTAATTAAAAATGTTCTATAATGACACATTAAACATAGCTCTATTTAACAATTAATAGAAATCATGCAAAGGTTGGGGTGACATGAAAAACATTTAAGCTAACACTTCGATATGCACAGTAATCTGCTACAAGTTTCAAGGTTTCATTTAGCTAGGTTTTCTTTTTAGTGTTCTTCGTTTATCTTGAGCATAGTAACAAACACATTATACCAAAAATTTTACATGTTTTTAGTTATCGAACAACATTAAGCTTTTTATTGGATTTCATTTTCAAAAAATAAATTTGTTTTTATATTTTTTTTGAATTCACCTTTGTGGGATCTTCAAGTTTGTTTATTGAACAAATTAACGACCGTTTAAAAAATTCAAAAAAATTTAATATTAAATATATATTATTTAATATTCAGTTTTCCGGGAACACGTTAAAGAATTATAACTTTTATTATGATCTTTTTGATATGGAACAAAGTGATAGTTGATTGGTATCAAACATATGGTGAAACGATTCAATTAAACGATTCTATAGTTTAAATTTTTTATCATTTTAAATATGGTTAACGTCAATTAACTCAGCATTTATTTCGACTCATCCGTTTTCTGATAAATTCAAAATTCTATTCATCTTTTTTACCGGATCTGTTCTACCTGGATCTGTTCTACCTGAACATCTTAACGAATATTAACGAATTCAAAAAGACTTCCCATTATTAATAAAATCCTTTTGTTAGTTGTTAAAAATTCCATATTTTGATTAGACTCAATCAATTAAAAACTGAAAAGGAATTTTTTTTTTCCAATAACATAACCCCGTTCTTTTTTTTTTTTTGTGTTAATATATAACATGATTAATGGTTATTTTTAAAAATACAAAAAATATTAGTCATCTTACATGGATAACGCCATAAAAGACGCTCAAACTCATTTTTTTCTCTGTTCAATGTTTTTTTTAATATCATCGCATGTGTATTAACTGGAGAAGATTAAAAGATTAAGCCCCAAAAAAAAATTAACTTGTTCAAGAATGTATATTAACTGGAGAAGATTAAAAGATTAACAAAGAACACAAAATAAAATACATATAAATTAACCTATTCATTCTTCTGTTCTCCTTCACCCCTGGGAACTTGACTTCCTTCACCGTGTTCCAACTTTCTTTTCTTACCGATTTGGGGTGGCGCGAACTTAGTTGGATCTATCATGTGAAGACCGAGCGCCTGTTGCTCGTCCTTGTGTCTCTTAAGTAAATCTATCATCCTTTCATTGTTTGAGTGGTGTATCTCAAGCAACTTAATCTTATCTTTCAGCCTTTTGTTTTCTCCCTCCGGAAGTGTGACGGTTTCTTTCATCTTGGTGTTCTCGTTGATAGTATCCAGAATGATCTTATCTGCTTCTGAAGACATTATGTAAAATAGAACTCTCGGTAGGATTTGTGGTTGTGACTTGATTTTTTTTATGCGGTTACATAGTTCTGATTGTGGTTTTATATAGTAAGGAGCAAGTAACTTTTGGAATTGAGTCACGTCTCCCCTGATGGACCCTACGGCTTCACATACGACTTAATAATAATTTTATATTTAATACATTCATGTATCTGTCTACCATGGATTGTACTGTAGGTTAACCAGCATCTAATCATTTTTATCAATATTCAGTGTACATTTTTTACACCTAAAATCGAATTATTTATTTTGGGTTAGAAAATCGGTTTTTCTTACCACCATGTTTATTCAAATTTAAATATAATCTCGTAGTATTTGATATAAATAGGGTATTTCTGTTTTGAATAAGAATGTTTATAATTTTTAAAATTTTTAGTTTGCAACAATTAGGGATAAAAAAAATCGTATTTTCCAATGAGGTTCTTTGTGTTGTTCATGTAGAGCCTTAAAAAAATAAAAGTTAGTCTATCAAGCAGAAACACACTAGTAACTTGACTTTAGGGGTCTGTCCCATATCATCGCTTTTTAATTAAAAGTTTGTTATGATAACTCACCAAAGAGAACACTAGTAAATGGTACTAGTACGCAAAACAGAATCTCTCATAGAACAGAAAACGGAGGGTTGCATGCGTCTTGAAAAAAACACCTACTCGATTACATAGACTTTTTTTAACCTTCTCATAATGAACAAGATTTCACTTGGATCCCGAAAAAGCATTAATTTTATTTTCTATATATGGGCTCATTTATTGGTTCTTTACTAGATTAATAAATTTTAATTGGAAACTCGAGTAATTAAATGGATACAGACTGTATTCGCAAAGGAAAAAGCCTATGCGGAGAAAAAGATATATATAGATATATTCCTCATTTTGATAAGTTAAGAGAATCATTTATCAAAATTTTAATGTTTTCTAAAACTTGCAATGGAGATCGAATAAATAATATAAAAACTTTTATTCATAATTTAAAAGCTGCTTACAACAGGATTAATACAAAAACTAATAATTTTTTACCTAATCCTTTACTTTTTTCTCTACATCTCGTGAAGCTTTTGCACGTTTGGTGTCTTCACGTTTGCTGATTATTTCTTCACGTAATTTTGCACGTCTTTCAATTTCAGCTGGTTCGAAATTTGAATCATCCCGCAAAAAACTGTTGAATTCTCTTCGCTCCTCTACATGATTCTTAAGTATTTCTACCACAGCTTCATCGTTCGCCTGCTGAATCTCCATCAGCTTGATCTTTTCTTCGAGTTCGCTATTTTCTTCCATCAAAGACTTTATCTTATGCTCCATCGAAGCATTCTCGTTTTTCAGTTGTAAAAGATTCATTTCTTTGTTTGAATCAATTTTGTTTGAGAAGAAAAATGATCACGCTGTGTGATATGTTTTTTTTGGTTTTTTTGAATGAGTGTAGAGTGATATTTGCTTGGATCCCTTTTATAAGCTGAAAAAATAAATTGACTTGGATTAAATGCATGTACTGTCAGCTTCAAATGAATAGCCGCATTAAAAAAATCAGACTCTTGAATTTCTTTGAAACTGACTCTTAGGTTAAATTTATTAACTGCATAAATCTGTTAAAACGAAAATCCTTGTTTTTCTATTTTTTAATGAGAGAAATCATTGTAGAATATAAAATGAGGTCGGAAGTGCTTATATTTTATTTTTGTGAAAAAAAAAATTTATAAAATTTATAAGTAAATCGTTCGATAAGGTATTATTTCTCTTAACTTAATCTATCTGTTAAGGTTTTACTCCATCGCCTCGACATCCTCCTCATCTAACTATACACATCATTCTGTTGGGCATACAAATAAATCACCTAAGTGTTTTAAGAGATAGTTTAAATTTTTGGAATTACTTAAAATAAATTATATTTCGAATTAATATAATTTAATGGAAGGGTGATTTGAGCATTAGATAATACATGAAGGTAATAAGGTTGTACAGCAATTAATTTGCTGATTAATCAAACGGTGAAAAAACGTAATTTTGGTTAATCATGGCAATGATTTACAAATACATATTTACATTCCGGTTTTTGTTGACGAATCATACGGTGCGAAAAAAACACACACGAAGATCATTGTAATGATTTACACACTCAGATTTAAAAAAAAGGACGAGGTTTATTTAACAACAAAGTTAAATTTTTTTATCTAGATTTCTCGCTGCGGGAATTTATCAAGTTTTTATCGAGATTTCGAAATTAAGAACATATATTCATTTTACTAATAAAAGAATTGTTAAACAAAAAAATTTACGACACGTTAAAATAATTTTTTAATCCTATGATGTATTTTTGGTGGAAAAACTCCTGAACAAGTTACTTATGGTAATGTAAGACAATATTCCTTTTTTTTTCATTGTTATTTAGAACCCATGACAGATCACCTAATACAACCATCTAAAAAATTGAGTAATATAGCTATGCACATCTTGGGGGTAATATAATCTGGTTAATATCATTATCATCTAACTATGCACATCGTTCTGCTGCGGATTCCAATAGTTCACCTAAGTGTTTTGTTGGGTGTTTTCTTATTTACGACTATAGTAATTTTAAAAATATTTTAAATCTTTTAAATTACTTAAAAAAAATTATTTTTGAATTACTGTAATTATTGAAAGGGTGATTTGAGAATTAGATTCTACCTGAAGGGTAATAAAATTTGTCCAGCACGAATATTGACTGGAAAATCAATAAATTTGAATTGACTTAACACACATTTTGTTCAATGCGAGTCTGATTAACTCTATCGCCTCGATATCCTTCTCATCTCCTTGTGCACAACGTTATGTTGCGCTTCCCTATAACTAAGATAGGTGTTCTGTTGGGTGTTCCTTGTATCCGAATATGAAAAATTTTAAAAGATATTTTAAATTATTTGAATTAGTTAACAAAAAACTAATTTTTGAACTATTATAATTCATTGATGATTTTTGGTATGCATACACGACTTCACTAGACAAACCCCACGACATTTAGACACGTCTTTGAGGAATTCTGAATTTAAAAGTGTAACATTATTTGTTTCATTTCGATATTCGCAAGAATATTTTTTAAACAATAAAAAATATATTCTGTATTAATTCGTTATGAGTTACTTACAATGTATTAAAACGACTTGTTTAAATTATGCTGTGTGTTATACATTAGTTTGTAAGAAAACAAAATTTGTTATATTGAATCAAATAACTTTAATGCATTTTTATATTGATTTTTTTGTGATGTTTTTTATAAAAGGCAAAACATTTAATTTTGTATGAGAATAACAATCAATGAGAATAACAAACATTGACAAATTTGTAGTCCATTTACTTGAATAAATGTTTTATCCTATATAACCGCCAGTATTTTAAAGATTTGATATAATGACAACTGAGCATAACATTTTTTACTAGTACCCATAAAAATAATGATGCATAGAACCATGTCAAAAGTTGCATGCTTCTGGTAAGAAACATCTACTCTATTAATTACATCCTTACAGGTCTTTCCCTCGGAACACTGCTTCGAACTACACCCCCGAGATATCAAAAAATTCCTTTTCCCAAAAGAGTTCTTTGCTGTGTTCCTCAGACTGAATGTATGATGTTACGTTTCCTTGTTATGTTTCACTATTTTATTGACCACGTTTTTACATTAAAAAACTAAAAACTTGATTTAAATAATAGAATATTAAGAAATGTGCATCTTTCATTCATGTTCTGAATCGGAAAAAATGATCGTAAAGCAAAAATATTACAGAACAAAGAAATTTAAATAAAAAAAACCATTTACACTAAAACACAAAATTAAAATAAACATTAACTTTTATTCATAGTTAGACAGTGGATTACAACAAAATAAACATATTTTCAATACTAAAAATTAATTTACTTCTTTCCTTGTTCATCCACGTTCGGTGAAACCTTTGCCCGTTTCTTGGCCTCGTGTTCGTTGATTATTTCTTCACGAATCTTTTCATGTCTCTCCATTTCCGATGGAGAAAAATTTGAATCATCCCTCAGTAACCGATTGAAGGCTCTTCGTTCTTCAATATGATCCTTAAGAACTTTTACCACCGCTTCATCATGCGTCTGCTGAATCTCCATCAGCTTAATCTTGTGTTCGAGAATACTGTTTTCCGCTTGAAGCATCTTGATTCTTTCCTCCATTGAAGCATTCTCATTAGTAAGTTGTAAGAGATTCATCTGTGTGTTTGAATCCATCTTTGTTTTTTTGAGAGAGAAGTGCTTGAGGATGTTTTTTAGATTGGTTTTTTGGGAAGTTGAATGGGGAGTTTTTGTTGTTACTCGGATGCCTTTTATAGACTTCAAAAAATAAACCGGCTATTGGATTACATTCAGGAACTGTCTTCAAACAATGTATAACCGCATTAAACAAAACTGACTCTTGATTTTTTACTTCACTAAGTGCAACCATCTGTTTTAATAAAAAAAAACGAGTATTTATTTTTTAATATCTAGTTTTCTTATCTCACATAACACGTTATCCTAATTGTTGGACTGACGATTACAATTAAGATATTTTTGTGAAATACAATCATTTTAATAATTTTTAACATAAATTTCTTGCATGAATTTTTAACATAAATTTTTAACGCCTCATATTTTTTGACGTAATCTCTATGTTAAATTTTGTTTCAAAAAATATATATGACTGCTCTGACAGGTGGTTCTATTTTTGTAGAAAAATGAATGCACGAGAAATAGCGAGCATAGTTTAGATCTCCATATCTTTCTATAGAGTGTTCTATTGAAATCAATAAAAAGAATCTCAAAAATAAAAAAAAAATATAGATGGAACTGCGTCTTTTAGTGATTCATCAATAAGAATCATTTCAAAAATATTTCATTTTTAAAATATGTATTATTTAATATTCAGTTTTCCAGGCACAAATTAAAATTTTTTTAACTTTTTAATGATCCTTGATATGGAACAAAATGATAGTTGATTCGTAACAAACATATGGTGAAACGATTCAATTAAACGATTCTGTAGTTTTAATTTTTATCATTTATAGTATGGGTAACGTCAATTAACTCAGCATTTAATTCTACTAATCTGTTTTCCGTTAAATTCAAAATTCTTTTCATCCTTTTTACTGGATCTGTTTTACTTGAACATCTTAACGAATCTTAAAGAAATCAAAAGACCTCCCAATAATAATTAATTCCTTTGTTAGTTGTTAAAAAATTCCATATTTTGATTAGACACAATCAATTAAAAACTGAAAAGGAATTTTTTTTTTCCAATACGATAACCCCGCGCCTTTTGTTTCGTGTTAATATATTACTTGATTAATGCTTATTTTTTTTTATAATAGAATAAAAATAAGTCATTTTACATGGATAACGTCATAAAAGATGCTCAAACTCTTTTTTTCCTCTGTTCTATGTTTTTTAATATCATCGCATGTATTATCAAAGCCACACAGAAAAAAAAACATTAATTTGTTCAAGCATATATATTTTTCATATATGAGAAGATTAAAAGATTCACAAAGAACACAAAATAAAAATACATATAAATTAACCTATTCTTTCTTCTGTTCTCCTTCATCCCTGGGAACTTGGCTTCCTTCACCATGTTCCAACTTTCTCTTCTTACCGATATTTGGGGGCTCGAACTTAGTTGGATCTATCATGTGAAGACCGAGTGCCTGTTGCTCGTCCTTGTGTCTTTTAAGTAAATCTATCATCCTTTCATTGTTTGAGTGGTGTATCTCAAGCAATTTAATCTTATTTTTCAGCCTTTTGTTTTCTTCCTCCAGATGTGTGATGGTTTTTTTCATCCTTGTGTTTTCCTTGACAGCATCCAGGATCATCTTATCTGCTTCTGAAGACATGATGTAAAATAGGACTCTGGGTAGTATTTGTTGTTGTGACTTGGTTTTTTATGCGGTTACATAGTGCTGTTTGTGGTTTTATATAGTAAGGAAGAAGTGACTTTTGGAATTCAGTCACGTCTCCCTTTGATGGACCCTACGGCTTTACACACGACTTAATAATAATTTTAAATTTAATACATTCATGTATTTTGTCTACGAAGGATTGTATTATAGGTTAACCCCTAGAGTCATTTTTATCAAATATTCAATGTACATTTTTTACCCCTAAAAATTTGAATTATTTTTTTTTGGTCAGAAAATCGGGTTTTCTTACCACAATTTTTATCTCATAGTATTTTTTAGCTTTTATTTAAGTTAATCCGAGTTTTAATAATTCTGAATTATTCAAAGCAATATATCACGTTCGTATTAGTAAAATTAAAGTTTAAACATTTCTACAAAAATTTTGAAAAGATAAATAAATAATTTTTTGTTAAATAAGTGTCCCGTTTCATTTTTCGTAGTGGATTTTTATATGTTTTAGAATTTTTAAAATTTTTATATGTTTATAATTTTTTAAATTGTTACTTTGCAACAATTAGCGATAAAAAACCGAATTCTCCATGAGGTTCTTCGTGTTGTTCACATAGAGCCTTAAAAAATAAAACTTAAATGCAATGTCGTGTCTAGCAAAGAAATTTTACACCGTCAAAAAAAAGTTCATCTAGCAAGCAGAAAACCACTAATAATTTAACTTTAGGGTTCTGTCCCATCTCACCACTTTTAATTAAGGTTTGTTATGATGACTGACTAAAACAGAACACTAGTAAACGGTACAAGTACGCAAAACAGAATCTCTAATAGAACAGAAAACGGAGGGTTGCATGCGTCTTGAAAAAAACACCTACCAAGCTTCTCATAATGGACAAGATTTCACTTGGATCCGTATTTAGAATCCGTTTTTGCTGACCAATCATACGGTGGAAAAAAAATATAGACGATAATCATGGTAATGATTTAAACATTCGGATTTAGAAAAAGGACGAGGTATATTTAATAACAACGTTAAATTTGCTTATTTAGATTTCTTACTGGGGGAATTTATCAAGTTTTTATCAAGATTTCGAAATTTAAGAACATACCTTCATTAACTAATAAAAAACATTGTTAAAAAATTAATTTACGACACGTTACAATTAATTTTTTTTTTTTATCCTGTGATGTTTTTTGTTGAAAGAACTCCTCAACAAGTTACTCATGGTAAATGTCAGACAATATTTATATTTTTTCAATTTTATTTAGAACCCATGACAGAACACCTAATACAACCATCTAGAAGACTTGGGTAATATAGCTATGCACATCTTGGGTAATATATAACTTGGGTAATATCCTCCTCATCTCACTATGCACATTTGTTCTGCTGCGCGTCCCAATAGTTCACCTAAGTGTTCTGTTGGGTGAATTAATTAAAAAAATTATTTTTGAATTACTTAAAAAAAATTATTTTTGAATTATTATAATTTATTGAAAGGGTGATTTGATAATTAGATTCTACCTGAAGGTAATAAAAGGTGTACAGCAAATAATTTGGTGATTAATCAAATGGTGGAAAAAATATATGTCACGATAATAATGGCAGTGCTCTACACCTCCATATTTAGAAAGGTAAGCGGTATATTTAATAATGACGTTAATGCATTTTATCTAGATTTCTTTCCGGGTTGATCATTTCGAAAGGAAAACAGACCTTTCATTAACTGATAAACATTGTAAAAAAAAATTATTTACGATGCGTTAATTTTTTTTTTCAAAATATCATTTAGAACCCATGAAAGAACATCTAATACAACCTAACGAAAAAAAAATGTCTGATATGGCAAAACATTAACTCACTGCGCCGTAAATGGCTTTCAGCAACATTACAAATACGTTGCCAGAGGCCCATAAATTGTTGCAGCAGGCTGAAAATTTGCAATGGCAACGATTTTGGGCTGTTAGTATTTTTGGCGTTGCCTTAGCCAGCAAAGGCAACAGTTTATGCAACATCTTAATTTCGTTGCCAAAAAGGCACAATTTTGAAAAAAATATGGGACCCACCAAACAGTGGGTCCATATATTAGGTCCACTGTTTGGTGGGTCCCACTGCTGTACAGATAACAACAGTAAATATAAAGCGAGTACAACACATTTTATATGACTATTGCAATAGGTTCTAAAAATTATCAAATTGAAAGGTACTATTTGAATACATAGATTTCCCTACATTCCAAAAACATCCAAAATATACATCCATACTACTACTTATGTCAAACACTTAACAAATCATAAAGAATCCGAGCACCGCAAACATAGCACACCAGTTTCACTCTATCTTGTAAAAATTGCACACCAGTTTTTGCTAGAAGATCTGAAAACCGTGGAGCTATTTCCCATGAATCTACTTCTGCACTTAAACATTCTGTCCGTTAGCAGGTGCATTATACAACCAAGTAAATGTTTAATTTTAGTCATACCTCCACTCAGAAGCTCATGTAACATTGGCTTAAAGATAAATCTTTCAGACTTGTCAATCAGAAGCACCTATTATGTTCCAAAACATTAGAAGGGTCAATCAATTGATCTAAATCCAAGGAAAGCATGCTATTCGATTTAAACTCAGAAACCTGTTTCTTTGAACCAACACTCCACACTCAAATATTTGTTTCCATGAAGCAAGATTCCAAGAACAAACGTCTTGCTATTGTTAGAGGTTAGACCAAATATAAGTTATAATCACTGTCTAGATCAGAGAAACAAAACATAAACAAAATTAATTAATAATGCTCTGTATTGCTCGTAATTAATTACTAGCATGTCAACTATTAAAAGGAAAAGAAAGTGATGGCACAACAAGAATTGGAATGGTCTCTGAATCATATTGTGTTGGAACTAACACACAACATTAAAATTATTATTAAAGTTTACTGGATAAAAGCAAACAAATCAGCAAGATAAGTGGATATAAGTATGGCAGTACCTGCTCCGGTGTTAACCTCTCAATACCTTTCGATCCAGCAAATTGGATTTTACCTAGAGACTGTAAAATCAAAACAAGTAACACAAATTCAATAACAATATATGTAGCAGTCTTAATTAATCCGATAGAGAAATACAAAAATTAAGAAGTTAATAATATTAACCTGTTCCATGTAGTCGATTACACTTTCATCTATTAACTTGTTTCCATTCAAATCATTCAAATGAAAAATTGTGACCAACAAAATAATATACATCATAATTAGTGATAAAAAAAAGATTGTAAAGTTTAAGTTTTTGAAAAGGATTAGTGATAATTAAACTTACCATCCATGAACCATCTTTCATAAGAAGAAATATAAGCTTTCTTAATCGACATGTCAAGATCTGTGAGGATTTAAATGGCTTCTAAAAGAATTCCATTTTTCCTGGCACTACCAATCTTTGAGAAAAACAGGACAATTAGTCAAGAAAAACAGGACAATAATATCAGCAATAATACTTAAAGTGCATAGTGCATACTACCCTGATTGAGGAGCAAATTATTTGAAAGAGGCATAAATAGAAATAACAATGTAAAAAATCAATAAAATTACAGCTAACCTGGGGTTTTATATCATTAGGCCATTCAAGCTATAGACACAATAAGTAAGATAAACATTATCCAAGTAGCTGAGCCTTAATTAATGAAGTCAAGACCTGAGTCAAACACTAATTAACAAATTAACAACAGATTCGAGTTGAATTAGGCGAACACGTATCCGAGATTCACGGATCTAGAGTGTGATTAGTAGTAATTAGCGATGCAACCGAAAATCGAACAGTGAATCTGACCTAGACATGAGAAGGAACAGCTCAGGAGAGAGGGAGAGGGAGAGAAAGGAAGGGAGAGAGAGAGAGAGAGAGAGAGAGAGAGAGAGATGTACATACACAGGCATATGCATATACAGGTACAAGAAACAAAATCGAGTAAGAATAGTACCTTAAATCAAAGAAGATTAAATTCAACCCCAGTTCAAGAACTAATAAAGTTTTAATCCTCCCTTAACTCACAGCTTGCTTCCATTTCCAGCCCTCTCTTCGCCGCTCTCGAACCCTATTTTTCAGCTCTCGACATTGAGAAAGAGGGCTGAGTGTCGATGATGAATTAGTGTAATTTGGAGCTGAGTTGTTCAAACAGCGTGGCAATTTTTTAGTGGGACCTGCATATATATAAAATATTGATTAAAAATATTTTTTTATTAAAAATATTTTCTTTTCCTTTACATATTTCTTTATTAAAATTAATATTCTTTGCCTATATAATTGTTTGGCAACATTTTGTTTATGTCTATGCTAACGTAATTAAAAATTGTTGTAACATGCTAGATTAATAGATAGCTACGGCAACATCTTCTACGGCAACAGTGGGGAAAATTGTTGTAGAAGGCTAGTTATGGTGTAGTGACTCTATCGCCTCGATATCCTCCTCATCTCCTTGTGCACAACGTTATGTTGCGCTTCCCTATAGCTAAGTTAGGTGTTCTGTTGGGTGTTCCTTGTACCCGAATATGAAAATTTTTAAAATATGGTTTAAATTATTTGAATTACTTAACAAGAAACTAATTTTTGAACTATTCTAATTTATTTGATGATTTTTGTTATGCATACACGACTTCACTAGACAACCCCACGACTTTAGACACGTCTTTGAGGAATTCTGAATTTAAAAGTGTAACATTATTTGTTTCATTTCGATATTAGCAAGAATATATTTTAAACATTAAAAAAATATATTTTGTATTAATTCTTTATGAGTTACTTACAATGTATTAAAACGACTTGTTTAAATTATGCTCATTTACTTGAATTAAATGTTTTGTCCTATATAACCGCCACAAATTTAAAGATTTGATATAATGACAACCGAGCATAACATTTTTTTACTAGTACCCATAAAAATAAATGATGCATAGAACCGTGTCAAGGTTTTGCATGCTTCTGGTAAGAAAACATCTACTCTATTAATTACATCCTTACAGGTCTTCCCATGGAACACTGCTTCGAATTACACCCCCGAGATATCAAAAAATTCCTTTTCCCAAAAGAGTTCTTTGCTGTGTTCCTCAAACTGAATGTATGATGTTACGTTTCCTTGTTATGTTTCACTATTTTATTGACCACGTATTTTACATAAAAAAACTAAAAAACTTGATTTAAATAATAGAATATTAAGAAATGTGCATCTTTCATTCATGTTCTGAATCGGAAAAAATGGTCGTAAAGCAAAAATACCACAGAACAAAAAATTTTTAATAAAAAAACACCATTTATACTAAAACACAAATTAAAATAAACATTAACTTTTATTCATAGTTAGACAGTGGATTACAACGAAATAAACATATTTTTAATGCTAAAAATTATTTTACTTCTTTTCTTGTTCATCCACGTTCGGTGAAATCTTTGCACGTTTCTTGGCTTCGTGTTCGTTGATTATTTCTTCACGAATCTTTTCATGTCTCTCCATTTCCGATGGAGAAAAATTTGAATCATCCCTCAGTAAACGATTGAAGGCTCTTCGTTCTTCAATATGATTCTTAAGAACTGTTACCACCGCTTCATCATGCGTCTGCTGAATCTCCATCAGCTTAATCTTGTGTTCGAGAATACTGTTTTCCGCTTGAAGCATCTTGATTCTTACCTCCATTGAAGCATTCTCATTAGTAAGTTGTAAGAGGTTCATCTGTGTGTTTGAATCCATCTTTGTTTTTTTGAGAGAGAAGTGCTTGAGGATGTTTTTTAGATTGGTTTTTTGGAAAGTTGAATGGGAGTTTTTGTCGTTACTCGGATGCCTTTTATAGACTTCAAAAAATAAACCGGCTATTGGATTACATTCAGGAACTGTCTTCAAACAATGTATAACCGCATTAAACAAAACTGACTCTTGATTTTTTACTTCACTAAGTGCACCCACCTGTTTTAATTAAAAAAATGACTATTTATTTTTTAATATTTAGTTTTCTTATCTCACATAACATGTTATCCTATTTGTTCGACTGTCGATTACAATTAAGATATTTTTCTGGAATACAATCATTTTAATAATTTTTAACATAATTTTCTTGCATGAAGAATCATATTTTTTGACTTAATCTCTATGTTAAACTTTGTTTCAAAAAATTTATATGACTGCTCTGACAGGTGGTTCTATATTTGTAGAAAAATGAATGGACGAGAAAATAGCGAGCATAGCTTAGATCTCCATATCTTTCTATAGAGTGTTCTATAGAAAACAATAAAAAGAATCTCAAAAATGTTACGGAGATAAGATTCAGAAAAAACTTGAAAGGAAAAAAGTAAACGTTTCAGTCACTACAGTCATAATAAAAAAAAAAACAAACGTATATGATCAATATTGGTGAACAATATATGGAACTGCGTCTTAAAGTGATTCATCAATAAGAATCATTTCAAAAATTTAATAAATGTTTTTATATAATCCATTTAATACATTTTAAAAATGAATGTCAAATTAAACAAATTCAACACGGTCAAAAAAATAAAATTTTAGAAAATTACAATGTTACTTCGGTTTATATTTCCTAACGTTTCATTTCCATCACACGCACTGGAAACTTTGTTTTACAAACTACCTAATAGAACACATGTTGGAACCCGTATCTAATCCCCGATACATGTTCCTTTTGCATAGATTTCATTAGGTGTTCTTCGTTTAAATTCTCTTTTTTATGTTCTTTCTAATAATGCCTTTCCCGTGTCACATATAATGATTGTAAAAAAATATATTAAGAAACGTCATTTTAAACATCGTTTTTAATTTTAAACATTTTACAACGTTGAAAAAATGTGTAATAATAAATCAAGAAAAATTACTTTAAGTTAAACCTTGACTTTTCATTTTTTTCCCCGCGGTGGCGTGGACTACATAGTACATCGACATGTAAAGAAAATTAATTAATATTATCTAGTTCTTATCTTCTTTGCGTTCAGCCTGAATAAGATCGGAGGCTTTCCGGCTTTCGACTTCACCTTGAATGGAAACTCCCCTGGCACTTCGTTCCTCAATATGCTTCTTCAGCAAATCAATCACAGTTTGGTGGTGCGCGAGTTGATTTTCCATTAACCTTATGTTCTCTTGAAGAATGGCATTATCCTCCTCCAAGTCTTTTATTTTTTCTTCCAAAACACTCTTATTGGCGATGATCTGATTGGGGTTTGACGGTGACTGTGAGGCCATTGGTATAAAAAGGGTTAGGTTTGGAAATTATAAAGTGGGTTAACTCTTCAATGGGTTTGTAGCCGAGGGTTTATAAAGATAAATTTAGAATTGACTTTTGATCTTCTTTATTTATTATATGGTAAGTATTTAGTATTATAATGGACTATCACAAGATACATTTCAAATAAGAGAATAAAATAGAGGCTGTAGGCATTGTAGCCATAATAACTTCTATATAGGAAAAAACCCAGAATGGTCTTAAAATCTTGTCAGTTTGATTTTACTCTAGTGTTCTCTTACGTATTCTGATGTAAATCTATTTCAAAGATACTCCTAATTTAAAAAAATAGACTTTTTGTATTCATTATTTGTGATAAAAATGAGTTATAATTAGTAAAAAAATTAAAATGAATAGTGCAACATTTTAAAAAAAAAAAAACAACCCAATACATGCATGTATTAAATGCGTGGAGAAAGTTGTGGGCAAATCCTGGGGGTAGTCCAATAGTCAGTTTTTTTTTATCTCTATAAAAGCCTCGAAGAACATCTAACAAAAATCAATTATACAAAGATTCAAAAATCACTTATATCCAATACAAAAACACATTCAAAAATGTTAAAAAACAACATTATATCGTTTTTTCCTTATACAAATATTCTTCTGGGTGTTCAGTAAATTCATCAGCGTGTTGTTCTTGAACAAACAAACTAAAAATAACAACATTTGACGAGTAAAATGACTTCAAAAAGGGGCAATCTGATTTTTGGCCGTCCCTGCAACACAGAACCATCTTGTAATTCGATTTGGTTAATAAAAAACCAAAAGAAATAATGCCTGTTCATATCGATAGGCCAGATTAATAACATCAATACACTCCTTCACATTCCACGCCAAATTTTGATGATAAGAGAAAAACTGATCTATTACAGTGACATATTTGCAGTGTCATTCATGTTGATGAAAGCTCTCCTTATACGTTCAACATTTTCGTCTTCTATCATTTCATTCTTTAGACATGACATCTGTAGCATGAACGTTTGTTGAAGTCTCTTGTATGACTCTAACAGAGATTCCAACACAATTAGATTCCCCTGTATATAAAACAAATCAAATTTGAAAGTTGATTAATAATCCAAATAAAACATTGATTACCTATACTTACCATTTTTAGTTATATCACATTCAATGTTATCTTTTAATAGTGTTTTAAAGATTATTTAGCAATACTACAAGTTGAAATATTGCAGTGTTGAGAATTTTTTATTGTACAGAAATAAGGCAGTGTTGAGAATTTTTCGGAAAGGACATAAGTGAATTATCTAGTAGGAACCTGATGATTATGTCTTTCAGAACTTGCTTCGCACTTGTTCTCAACAGTGTCCTTGACACTTGGGTCCTGAAAATTAGAGCAATGGAGTCATCTAAAAAAAGATGATAACCGTATTTGTGACAATAATAGTTTATGGACAAAAACCTTTGTGATATTGTCCATCTCTGGTTCACCCAAATGCTCCCTTGAAGAAGAATTAATTTCTTTGTCCTTCTTAAAAATAGAAAATAAAGACAGATGTTTGAAAAAAATAACATTCATATAAGTATAAGGCAAAAAAATATAAAAAAAAATATGTCCTTGAAATTATTTTGAGAGTACATGCGGTAACAAACGTTTTTCACCTCTGGTATGATGCTACTGTCATCATCTTCATGCTCGATGGGATCAGTCAAGCACTGCAGAGATTCAGAAAAAGTGTTTTCGTGATGAGTTTAAATATAACGTAAAAAAAATTAAAGAGACGTTTATTAACCAATACAAAAACATTATATAATAATTTATTCTAAGACCTTTCTCTGGCAGCCTTGCAGTGCAGAATAGTCAATCTCAGGAATACTCAGCTCCCCATTTTGTATGCAATTTTTTTGAATCATGATTTCCTCAAGAACATCCAAATTGTAGCAGTTCCATGAAACATATCTGGGGCTTGGAATTGTTGGGAAAGCCCTTCTTCCAATGAAGGTATCCAGAAACAAATACTGTGGAAATTTTTTGCATGTAAGAGAGTTTTTAACGAAAATTTTTTCAAAAACATAAAATGGTTTAAAATTAATACGGTAACAAACATACCAGCAAGAAAGACAACGACCCTGTGTAGAACCTTGTTTCTGTGTTCCGTAGCCAAACTTTTGAGGATTCTTTCAAGTAGCTAACAACAAGCTGGCACCAATTATACTGAAAACACTTGTCAAGATCACAACAAATACCCAGGAAATTCTGCCTAATGTAAGAGTTTGATGATGGCTGGATTAAAAAACAGATAAGAACGAGGATGAAATTTTTCTTGAAATTCACATCAACCCTCGTAGAATCCTTTATGGCATCCAATACATCTTTCACGCCAACCCTGAAAGCTTTGTCAGTGTTTTTAAACTGCTTCCTCCATTCTTTAGAAAGTTGTTTGCTGTTAACAAAAGGTACAGGGATTGTCCCGAGTGGGAGACCAAGAATACGATGAACATCTTTATCAGTGATTTTTATTGTCCTCTTGTCCAATACAATTGAACAATCATTAGAAACAAAACTGTTAACAAGGCTGTATCCTAGATATTTTGGATAACTAGTAAGATTGAAATCAAGAATACATCCAAAACCTGTACTAATCACCCATTCTCTTTGAGATTCAGTTAAATTCTTAACCAAGTTGGTGAACAGCGAAGGACTTATCTTAATCAAGATCTTATGTTCTTGATCTGCGTTTTTCTCTGCTTCTAGCTCGATCTCTTCTTTCTCAGGACCTTCGGTTGAAAGTTTCTTTTTCTTCTTAACATCAGGAATCTGTTTCTGTTTTTTAATTGATGTCAGTATATAAACAATACAGGTAACTTCATTTTACACATATACAAAAATTGATTACAAACCTCAACGACTAGATCTTTACTTTTTTGCCCCAACTTCCGTTTTTTACTTGTTTCCTCAGTATTGTAATGAACAGAACAAGCTACATAAAAAGGATATTGTTAAATATTTATACTGGAGTATAAACAATTAGGAAATATTTAACAATGAAAAATGAATCACTAAAATTAAAAAATATTATGAGACACTGACAATTGCTACGAAGTGACTCTATAACCATGTCTATTTCAACATCTGCTTTGGATTTCTTGATGGTATAGTCTTCAGTTGATGAGCAATCAAACATGGCTACAACAAGACAAAAACAGTCTGTGTATCAAAACAGTGAAACAGGTTTCCAAACAGAAAAAAGGAATGATTTTTGCTTATAGACCAAAACCATACATATGTGTGAAAAGATGCCGAGAATTGATTTGCGGAAATCCTTGATTTGTTTGGTAGAAAACCAATTCTTTGTCATCTAAAATAGAATAACATGAATAAGTTATGGAAACCGATGCTATAGGAAAAAACAAAAGTAAATGCATAAAAGTCTTACAAAACTAGGATAGTGCTCTTTCGTGCAGAACACTGGTGGACACATCTTTAAGAACATGGTTGCATAAAACAACACAAAGAAACCACAACTTTTAGCATCATTTTGTTTCGGAACCTGCATAACATTTTTTGGTACAGTTAGTTTCTTTCTCATTTTAAATATAAAAATGACCTGATCTGTTAATTTAAGATACCTCTGGGATTAATACAGGAATGTTCTTCACAGTTGTCGGAGAAAAGTTTATATTTGCAAGTTTGTAAAGAGATACCAACATCCTAAATTGTAACAAACCAAAACACGATACAAACATCACACACTGATTAAAACCATATATAAAAAAACAACAAAAATCATAATGAAGCATTACCCATGGATGAACTCTATAACATCTTTTTTCACAGAATCCTTTAGTGAATCTAGGAGAATAAGAGCCGGTTTTTCGATCTCTACTTCAAAATCATTACACGGGTTGCAAAAAACCATTAAAACCCAGTGATTCCTGAAAATCCATACATTTTACGAATTTCTTATAAAATACAGAGTACTAAATAATCATTGTCAATTAGAATAAATATTTCAGCTTTACCACAAGCATATTGGGAAGAAAATGTATCTCTTCTCAAAAAACTTATTTTTTAGCATACAACTTAACACTTTATCCCTGCCCTTTCTGTTGTCATAGTAATCTTTGATGACAAGGGGATCTATATACAGACAGTGTTTTGCTTTCTCTTTCCCCATTAATATCCATAAACGCCTATAAATAATGAACAAATTTGAAGAATGTGAGAACTTTTGTTAGAGTAATGGATTGGTGGTGTAAACATTATAAGCTCGTTACCTTAAATATTGCTCAGCTTGATCATCATTAAGCTTCTCTGGGTCAAATGGACAAGCTGAAACAGATCGAAACTAGTAAGATATACAAAGAATAAACCCTAATCTAAGTAGAATATTAGATTGGGATGATATTATACCTATATCAATAGCCTTGGACGAACGCAAGTTCCTCGCCATTTTTTGCTCCCAACTATGCTTTGGTCAGGTTTGGTAAAGTTCTTTTAGGGATTCTAAGAAAGACAACACAACTTGTAAGAAATAAAGTAGAACACAAAACTGAATTCGTTTTTTTTTTCCACTATTAACCGTACCGATGTATCCATTATTCAGCAATAAATGAGGAGTGTGAATGTCATCTGTTTGAACAACAGGTCTAATAAATATCACTCTTGCAATGCATTGTAAAAAAGAATACAAGACTGTTACTCCCTCTGTTTTTTTTATATGACACTTTTGACCTGGGCACGTAACTTTAGGTGGGTTGACCGGATAGTAGAAATCATTATTTTTGATTGATTTTTTTGTGAATTAAAATTTTGATTGTATATTTTTATTCAGAAAAAGAAAAATTCAAAAATAATATTTTTAACTATCCGGTCAAAGCACTTAAAAGTGTGTGCCAAAAAGTCAAACGTCATATATTAAAAAACAGAGGGAGTATATGGTAAGGAAGATTACTAGAATGACTCCTAAAATTTTTTAATATTATGAAAACACTATACAACATAAAAAAAAATAATCGTTAACAATGCCTAAGTTCAATTTTTGAGTAAAATTATTACGATTTTTAGTATTTATTAAAAAGTAATTAAAATAGTATAGGAAATTATAAAGATCTAAGATATTATGAAAATAAAAATTTGTGATTTGATTTGTTTTAGGGAAATAAAAATTGACTAAAACTTTTCCTTTTTCAAGATTTAATTTTCATTAAACATTTGCATATGTATTCGACTTGTTTGAAAAAACTAAGTAGAACACAACATTGATTTCGGTTTTTTTTTCCCCTTCGAGGAGTATTAATGTCATCTTTCTGAATTACAGTCCTAATAAAAAAAAAGTTTGTAATGCATTGAAAAAAGACTACAAGACTGTGGTATGATAACGAAGATTACTAGTTTTTCTACCAAAATTTGAAATATTATGAAAAATACTATACAACATAATAGTATAATCATTAACAGTACATAATTTCAATCTCAATAATATGAAAAATTATTAGGATTTTGAATTTTTCTTAAAAATAAATAAAGAAATTATGGTTAAATTATAAAGATCTAACATTTTTTATAAAAATCTAAGATATTATGTAAATAAAAAAAAATTTGTTTTGGTTAGTTCTAAGAAATAGTCCCATATTTTCAAAAAAGGTAAATGACTAATTATTTGTCTTTATCAATAATTTTTGATTAATTTAATTTTCAGTAGACTTTTGCATTTTTAATTTGATCTTGTACTCGACGTGTAATATGAATCTCTTTAGATTGGTGTTGTGAACTCTTTGATAAGTCGATTACATTAAAACGACCACACAAGAAGTCAGGTTCTATCCACAAGGAAGTCTTTTTACAGCATATTCCATGATAAAAATCTATAACTAAATATATTCATTAATTTTTAATAGTAATTCTCTCAAATTAAATATTTTTTATTAAATCTCGTTTATGTCTCCATCATTTCCTTATATCATACCTCAAATACATATAGTGACGTTTTTGTGAAAAAAAATAATTGCTTCGAAAATTTTTAATATTAAATTTCTGGGTAATTTACGTTACGTAACCGATATTCATTAGTGTTCTAACTCATAATAGTAAGATTTTTAAATTAAAGACAAAGCAAAAAAACTTGATTTTTTTTCACATACAAATAACATAAAAATTTCCCATTATATACAGAGAACAAATGTGTGTTAAGACAATTCAAATTTATTTGAGTTCCAAACAGTGTTCAAAAAAAGGATACATCTCTTTCCATTACTTTATCAATCAGAAAAATAATATTATTCTACATACAAGCTAATAACATGTTTCCTCTAATAGTTGTTCTGGTGTTATTAGAGAATATTTTAACTGATTTCCCTTAGAATACTCCATTTTTTTTTGAAACATAAAATGTATCAAAAAGATATTGTCTATTAAACACAAGGTGTACGTTCTAAATTTTAAAAAATAGAACATGCTATAAATAAGGATGCATGCATAATAAATATGACACAAAAATTCAAACTAACCTTATGTCACTCCTTTAATCAAGGTTGTTAGTAATATTCAGAACGCTTAATTGATTTCATCCGTAACTCATATTTTGAAAAAAAAATTATTCTCATTTCTTCATCGTTGTTCAGACAATCAAAGATACGTTTTCTCTAATACTTGGCCAAAACTCTGTTTGGTGGCGCTGATTAGGTCGTATTTGTTTACCTCGCATCAAAACTATTTTCCAGAATATATTATACGTGCTTTTACTGTAATTTCTTCTTCTTTTTTTTTTTTCCAGTTTTTGAAGATGGTGAACGATGACAAAGAAAATGTACATAGGACACCGGTATTTAGAGGAACTCCATACCCGGCAACTCGTGAAGTTCTATCAACTATAGTCAACAATGTTAATCGGGTACCAGCATTCACACCATCTAAAGGGAACAAACTTTCTCTCTCAGGTTGCATCTCTTTTTTTTTTTGGATATAACATCTATTCTTCCACAGTTCAAAATCAAAAAAAAGTCTGATAAAAGCCTTATTTTTGTGCTTCATTAGGTTCAATTCTAAAACGTACAAGAAACAACACAGAGAATAATGCGAATAATGAAACTTCTATTCCTGTCAACGTCAATAGCAGTGTTACACCTTCGAAAAAGAGAGTTAGGATCGTAACACCTCTAGAAGAAGTCGCACAACTGAAATCCACTTCATTGGAAAAACAGTTGATTCCAGTATATTCGAACCAAAAAGAATTATGTAAAGATGGATTGGTTGGTGAACAGTTTCAGGAATACGTGATGAAAGAAAAAACATATGTTGAAGTGGGGAAAATTGTTGAGGTACTAGTTTCTATATATTAATTATTTGTTTTTGAGGAATATGATTCACATTTTAAATATATTTTTTTTGGTATTGTTCTCTAGGTTCCTAAACACCAAATAAAAAAATCTGCAATGATCACTGTTAGAACGAGGAAAAGGAACAAAAAAGATTTTGAACACTGGTTACTAGTAAGGTATCAGCCTAAAGTTCTTGTTGATGCTGTCAGGTCTCTTTCTCCGATCCAAAAAAATGGGTCAAGAACACAGGTTTTGCTTCTTTGCTTTCATTCAGAATGAACCAGTATCCACAAGCATTATGTTATGATTTGGCTTCTTGTTTTGATGTGAATTTAACATCTCTGGTGTTCGGTAACATTACTATACCAATAACACAAGAAGATGTAAATGAAGTACTTGGGTTACCTCTCGGTGGTGAACGTACAAATAATACGTAGTACACATATTGAGGACAGATGGAGAGATCAGTTTAAGGAACTTGTAAAGGATGGATGGAAAGTGACAGCGAACATGGTCTGCGATGCAATAAAAAATTCCAATGAAGCTGATAGATTGTTTAAGCTGAATTTTCTGGTGTTGATGTATAATGTTCTTATTGAAGGACCAACAAATCCTTATGTTAAGCAAAACATACTAGGTTTTTCCGGCAATCTAGATAATTGCAGCAGCTATAATTGGTGTGATTATTTGATTGAGAACCTAAGAAATGCAATTCTGGCATGGAGTGAAAAACCAGACAGCAAGTACTTCACTGGGTCTATCCCAATGCTTGTTGTAAGTTTTTCTCATAGATCTTTTTCAATCTTTTTTAATGATAAAAATTCTGATTCTGAAATAATTAATTATCCTTTTTATTCAAAACTGTGAACTTCGTGTAATTTGTTATTTTTTTACAGTATCTCTATGTTGATCGAGTTGTAAATGGGAAACGTCAAGTCAGGCGTAAAAAACCAACTTTTGTAGGATGGTCAGATTCCCTCATACTTGACAGACAGATTTCAGAACTCGCAACAGGCAGCCTCAAGACATTTTTCAATGGACGTGTTGCGTTACCACTGAGAAGCAAGCATTCGGATGATGAGAGCAGCTATGAGGTGTTTTTATTAGCACACCAGTTTTACTGATCTGAATATATTATAGGAATTAATATGTGTTATTATATAAAAAATGTTTAAATTTTATGAATAGGACAACACATGGAACATTGTTTCAGCAGCATCATCGGATGACGACGAGGTACAATGTGATAGGAATGATGAACATGGTTCTTTTAACAGTGTTCCAAACGTATCACAGGCTGGAAAAGATTTAAACCAGTTTGAAATATTAACTGATGGAAAACTTAGTGAAGCACATTACGAGGTAATCACACACTGTTATAATTTATTTATTTTTACATGATGACACAATGTGATATTAATTTTTTGTGTAATATTTATACAGAAAGATGCTGGCGTTACTCTGACAGGAAACTTTGTTCAATCAATAGGAGAACAAAAAATTCTTGGGAAAAAGGTAAAATTCAAGCACAAGATAAAATCGAATATAACAATATCATACATTTGTAAAAGGGTCAGGGAATAACTATGTAAAGTTTCTTTTTTCTAGGTGCCTGAGTATGTCCTCAGTGAACTGGAAGATTCAATTGTTGGATACGAGAATATTCAAAGGAAGTGTATAATGTATCTCTTGTCTTCTAAAGAATTGTTCAGTAACAATAATCTTGTTGATGGGCTGCAGAAAAGATTTGTTGATCTAATAGTCAAAGCAAACGAGTTTGTTGAGAAGGAGCTGAATATACAGAACTATAAAACTCTGTTCAATAATTCAGTTCTCAACTATGTGAGTATGAGACGTGAAAATACTGGTTCATCGAATGAAAAGGTTGATGCTGGTGATGGTCTCATCAATTTTACTACAAAGAAGTCTGTGTGTCCTGATAATTTGGTTACCACGAACGACATGGTCGAAGAAAACAAGTCAGAACTCTTCAGGAGTATGGAATCACAATCAAAGTTCCTAAGTATACAAGAGAAATGTTTGTCAAACGATCTAAAGACACCAGGTGATGGGCGCTTTTTTAAAGTTAATTTGGATGCAACAATCCCAACCTTTGACTTAGGAGAAGAGTTCAAAAATCAAGAGCCAAATCCAGATTCGAGTAGAGTTCCTGGCCTTGCAATGCAGAAACCAGAAAGAGACAGAAAGATTGCTAATATCTTTAGATCACCATACATAGACCGAATAACAAATATAAATGGAAAGAATTTCAGCAAAGAAGAAACAGAACTTTGGGAATGGCTTCACAAAAATGAACAGTACCCAAAGTAAGTGTTCTTAGTGTTATTCATTAAAAGGTTCCAAGTATGAGTTGATATTTATTATTATTTTATCCATGCAGTCGAGTCTTGTTCAAGTGGCAGAACATCATGTGTTATAAAATTGACTTCCAGTCAATGAAAGAAGGTGAGATAAAAATGACTTCAGCGTTGGATGTATGGTGCTGCTATTTGAATTATTATGAAGAACTAAGATCTCCAACGTCTCCAAGACGACTATTCTGTTACACAGAGACAACTGTATGTTTACGCTTTTCCCTTCGGGTTCTTTTATTTATATTTCATCAACATGTAAAAATTTAACTAGAAAAACATGTTCAGGTTGGAACGCTGAATGGGTTCACAGACGAATCCATACAAAAAAAAAATTCACAACATTTGCAGAGAACATGGATCATATTTTTGCAACATACAAGACCAAAATACATGATTATGATTTGGTAATATTTCATGTCTTTATCATTATCAAATTTTGTCTTCTATTATGAAAGATAAAAAAATCATTGTTGTATAATTGACAGGTTTTCTTCCCAGTTCACCATGTAAATCATTACTATGTTGTCTGTTACAACTTGAAGAATTCATCTATAGACATCCTTGATAATAGAGCCTCGGAGCGACCAATCAAGAATCTGTATGGTCAGCCACTAATTGTTCTGGTAAAATTTCCTAAAACTGTTTTGTTCTTGTGTTCTTAGATGTTGTTTTACAAGAATCAGACACACACTGAAATCATGTCTTCAAAATTCTCAGCAAAAACACTTTGTGAAGTATCTACAAACCCAGAATCATTACAAGTTTGGTGATATATCGAAGCTTGTGCCTCAGCGCCTTAAGATGAGGTGGCAAACAAAAGAAAATGGGATAGACTGTGGTGTTTTTGCAATGCGTCACATGGAGACATACTTTGGAGGAGGATCACGGAATTGGGATGCGAAATTTGCACCTGAGAGTGTAATCTTCTGAATGACTTGTTAGTTTAAAAGATAATTCGGCTTGACATATCGAAAGCTAACGTCTTTCCATATTTTCATTTGTAGTATACTCAAAAGGTTCAGATAAGGAGGCTTCGGATTCTGTACACATACAATATGATTTCGAGCCGAAACAATTGTTGTTTTGGCATGATAATGGACGAGATGAAAGACCCATCATTGGTTCCCGATGAAGATGTTCTTCGTGCATCTATGCAGAAACCGAAGAAGATTTAGAAGCTTTCTGGATTTTAAAACATGCGTATTTTGTTCTTAGTGTTTTTGATGGACATATTTCCCGGTTTGCCGTCTTTTTTTTTTTGTGTTCCTGTGTGCTCCTTATAAGAATTTCCTGAGTTTAATATAATAAAAAGATGTTTTACTTATATTTTGTTTTCAACATTTAATATATTAAAATATTTATTCGCAGGAATACAAACATAAACTTTTGTTCTGTTTTAGTGATTTCTTTTAAACTGATGAAAGATACTGCTTTGACATGTATCAAATAAATTAAATGTTCCTATATAAGAGACAATTTAATCTTTTAATGAAAAACATATTGCTTTTTTTTTCATGAACGAAAAACATGTGTGAGTATATTATTTCTGAATTCGTGATATAAACTTATAACTATTTGCCAAAACGTTATTTGTTTGTAAAATAATTGTACTAAATTAGAATTCAATGGAAAAGATTTATTAAAAATAGAAACATCAGTATCCAGAAAACATCAAAACTTAAAGCAATAAATCTTGCGAGTCTAATTCTTAACAGTAAGAAATGGTCTGCTAGATAATAGGCGTTTTAAATAATAGTACTACATTCCATTTTTATCATCAAAAATTCCCTCCATGGAAAGTAACGCAGAGTTCGTGCAGTTCCCGAGACTTCTCATTGTTGTTCGAAGTCAGTATTGTGTGCAACATGTCCTGCCTTAGATCATTTAGCTGCATCACTTGTTCATACTGTGTGCATAACAAATTATTATAAATACCAGCAATTAGTAAAAGGTAAATGCATAATAACGAATTCGGTAAAAAAAAAACACAACACATACACTTTCTTTTTTGATCTTAGCATCCCAACTTGAAGTACCTCCACCAAAATACGTCCCCATATGATGCATAACGAAAACACCGCAATCAACATCATTGTAAACAGTCTGCCACTCCATCTCTAAACGTTCAGGCACTATGGAAAAGTAATCAATACTTTTCGAAGCTTTCTTCTTGTTCAGAAACATAGTGAAGTGTTTATGCTGAATATAAAAAGATAGAAGCATCAAATAGATGAAAAAATTAAATGTGGTATTAAAATAGATTCACAAAATTTGAATTAATGTTTCAGTGTTTACCAAGACATCTATCTGATCACCATACAATTGAAGTAATGTTCTATCAGATCTTCTGTTGTCTAAAATTTCCCTGCTAGGCGAACGTAAATCATACACAACAACATAATGATGGTTCGATGCAATCATTGGAAAGAAAATCTACATGAAACAAATTTCAACTAGTCAGTGAATTTAAAATTGCATTACAAAAGCAAATTTAAAGGCAGAGTTCCCAGTACCATGCTTAGATCCTCAAGACGGACATCATAAAGCCTCATTGTATCTTCTATGTTTTCCACGAAAACCTGATTCATCCTCTCATATGGTATTTGTTTGGTTGCATTTATGATACCAATCTAAAATTAATTCAAGTCATCTTCTATTAGCCAAATGACAAGTATAATAGGTTCATTATGACTGTTTTTCACTTTTTATGGAAAAAAAACTCACTGTGTTCTGTGTGAAACAAAAAAGCCTCCTTGCTGAAGAATTATCCGCAGTTGGGACAAGCAAATTCAATACACAGCTCCAGACATCTATTACTGACGACAGTACCATCTCTCCAAAATTCAGGGACATGAAATCAATCTTGCAAGCAAACACAGACCTCCATTTGAAAAAAACCATACTGAAACAGATGAAAGAAAAAATGAGGAGGCCACATAAAAATCCTGTGCTATCTAGAATTGACTGCATTTCAAATTTTTCTTACTTGTCGTCATGTTGTTCAGAATTCACGATATCCCATAGAATCGTGGGCTGCTTTTTGAATTTTCCATTGAATGGCTCAAGATCTCCAGATGATGTTTTTGTTTCATTCAAAAGTCCACGAACTAAATTCTTATAAAGGAAACATGTAGCCTTCTCATTTATTTTAACGAATTTATTCTTCATTACATCAATAGAATCACTACCAGGGTACTGCTCGTAAATGTAAAGTAAGTTCCTCATGCATTTTTCTTGTTTTGAGTTGTAATCATCCAGTGCCTCTTTTAAATTTGAAATCAGAATCTACATTCCTCATTCAACCAAAAAAAAAAAATTATACAGGTAACAAACACTATTTCAAAAAAAAAATAATACAAAACCTTAAAAGAATTTAAAAGCACCTGAGGTGTTGCATCAAGATCATTATCAAATTCCTTCCTAATGTCATTACAAACACCGCGAATGATTGACGTAACCATATCATCAGCAGGATTTACCTAATAATGTGTAATAAAAATTAAATTTAAAAACTTAACAAGTTTTCGAAAGAATTTAAGAATTCGAAATTTATTACATACCTTATCATCAGTTGGAACATCATTTGTTGTTTGAGAGATGCCTTGAATTTTAAAACAATCTAATGTAATCACAGAGACTGTTTCACTTGGCCATCTTCTAAAAGATGGCTGAACCATTGGAAGCTTGTTAGAATGCAAAAGTACTCTCTCAAATGAAAAAAACTGCAAAGACATTGTTAAAAAAATTAATGATATTTTAACTAATAAAGAAGGGGAACTTTTAATGGAATAGTTGCAAGAAACTACTCACAAGCAGGAATACGAGGGATCCTTTGAAGAACCTTTTTTCCCTATTCTCATTCCAAACAACATATTGCTCCTGTAAGCACTGAATAAGATACTTACACCAATTATATTTCTTGCAGTTGTCAAAATCACCATTAAATTGAATCATTCGCGTATTAATATAAGGAGTGGATGACCCCTCAAAAAATACATTGCTCAGAAGCAATATGAAGTTTATTTTAAATGGCTCATTGACTGTGTCACATGCAGCAATTTTTTTGCAAATGTCAACTGGTGTAACCTTGTAGCAATTTCCGACCTGACCATAAGAGATTGCCCACCTTTTAATGGCATCGGTTGAAAGACCAAAATCAACATCTGTTTCACCAATAGGTAAACCAAGAATCTCACTAACATCTTGTTCGTTTACAGGAAAAGTACTTTCATCCAACCTCAACAAGGGGGGGTTTGGTTCAAATGCCATTAATAAGAACCTGGATATCTCAAGGGGATACTCCTTCAGTTCAAAACTTAGTACAAAACCAAAACCCGTCGAGCAAATCCATGATTTCTGATCCTGGGTCAGAGAGGACAAAACGTCTGCAAGCAAACAAGGTCTAAATCTAACAATCGATCGATCATGCCTGTACATTGGAAAAAACGAAAAAGTAACATAAGCGATTCTAGTTAGGGTTCCATAAACAAGTCGTCATGAAAAGGAACAGTATGCAGAATATTGTCTTATAGAACGAACCTTTTTTCATCCATGCCTGTTTCAGTCGTCGTCTCTTCTAGGGTTCTATGGAGAGTTCTTCTGCGTCTGTAGTTTTTTTTCGTTTTGTTCTAATAATGTAGTTGTCAACTGAAATCAAACCTTCCAATATTACAGTATCGCATGATTGACGCTGGTGTATAATCAATTCAGAATCTTCCCTTTTTAGAATTCGTATAAAATTCGTATTTTGTTTTTAGCCCTGTATTTTGTCACGGTTTCTGACCAGCGTGCCCTTGAGTGTATACACTTTCTACTGATGTAATCAACGGCTGTTAGAGGGTCTCTAGGGTCTCTCAAGATGTGAGGTCTCCCTGGAACTCGACCCTATATATATATATATATATATATAGGGTAGCACTCCATAGCATACCCTCTTGTATGGAGTTACGTAGCACACCATTATAAATATATACATAATATATATTATATTATATATTTTATGAAATATAATTGCCAATTTTGATTATTAAAGCGAAAACGAAGTTATACAATTTTTTTATTCCAAAGATCATCTAGAATTATGCAATATCTCAACATGATTCTATAACAGAATAATAATCATCCAGAATTATTCTGTTGTAGAATCAATTTCAAAAATATACTTTTTTTAATCAAATTTTAAGTGTTAAATTACTTAAAGTAGATACATTTTATAGTATTCTATATTAGAATCACGTTTTATATGTATTCTATAACAGAATTTATAATAAAATTGATGATTTATAGTGGCGCACTATGTAACTCCATATAAGGAGTACCTCTTTGGAATGTTGGTCTATATATATATATATATATATATATATATATATATATATATATATATATATATATATATATATATATATATATATATATATATATATATATATATATATATATATATATATATATATATATATATATATATAGGGGTTTGTTCAAATACAAACCAACTTTATCATAAAAACCTAAAAACCAATTTCAAAACTAAACAAATATCCCCCCAAACTCTTAAAAACTAACAATATCACCCCCCCCAGCTTTGCCATCAACTTCCCCAAACTTACACTTTCCACCCCGCCACGTCACCACGCCACGTCAGCGCAGGGGGGGTCCCCCACTGCTGACGTGACACTGCCACGTCAGCACTGGGTCACACCCACTGCCGACGCGGCACTGCCACATCAGCAGTGGGCTGACCCAGTGCTGACGTGGCAGATGATGTCAGCAGTGGGCCCCCCTGAGAATTAAAAAAATAAAAAACAAAAAGATTGGAGTGCTCATAGCAAAAATGGGAGTGGAAATAGTGGTTTTTAGGTTTGTATGGGAGTGTGGTTTGTAGTGGAATAAACCCCTATATATATATGAATAAATCTTAGCGTACATCCTTATTCACTACTAATACACTACCTGCTTTTTAGGGTAACATGTGACCCCCTCTCTCACTTCTGTTTGTTATCGATTTACGTGTGTTTTAACAAATTCTTATTACTTAGTCAAATTTTCACCTTTAACTTCAATTTCAAGAAAAACTTTCTTATGTAATTTTGATTTTACAAAATATTTACCGACTATAATATAATTATATTTTAATATATAATATGTAATTTATATAAAATTATATTATGAGTTTATATAATTATAATTTTAGTATATACGCATTTGATCCATCATATATATATTTAAAAAATTATAGAGGATGTATCATCATATGAGGTTATATATTTAATATATATATAATTATATATTTAATATGGCTTAATATTTACTGACCATAGTTTTTAAATAAAAATTATATAATATTAATAATTATACATATAATATTATAACTTTTATTAATATATATATAATTTTATTAATATATGTATATTAAGATTTTATTTAAAAATTATGTGAAAGTTGTCGATGAAAAAAAGTCCAGGAGCTATATAAATTTATTGTGTACTAGTTATTTTTCTTTCTTTTACTATTTAAGTAATGTATTTATCAGAATTTTGCTAACAATAAAAACATACAGACAAATAATATTAAATTTTAAAAATAATTTTTGACACATGATACAAGATAAATTTGATATTTAATCATGAAAGGCATAATATAATATTATATAAATTACATATTATATACTAAAATATAATTATATTATGGTCGGTATATATTTTGTAAAATTTAAATATAAAGGAGGTTTTTTTGGGGATGAAGTTGAAAGTGAAAATTTGGCTAAGTTAAAAATAAGAATCTGTTTTGTCACAAAAAAATTTTGTTGAAATACACGGAAATTGATAACAGTTGATGAAAACAAGTGACAAAGTGGGTCCACGTTTTACCCTAAAAACCAGGTAGTGAATTAGTAGTGGATATGTATGTACGCTAAGATTTATTGTATATATATATATATATATATAGTACAGTTACATGAATCACATGATTTTAGTACTATAAATATATTTTTTACGGTATGTTTGATAATCTTTCAGTATCGTTGGTACCGAGATCTTTCCTATTGTTGCTTGAACATTTTATTGAAATTATTTATTCATTTCTTCTTTGTAGTTTTTTTTTGTTCAACCTCAATCTCGTGTGCACGATAATAACTCATACATATCCAATCCCCTTCTTAATAATCATACATTTTTCACTTTAAAAATTAATCATACAATTCTATTTTAATTGGAATGTAAGATAATTATACAAGAATTGCAAGACATATAGTAAAACGGGAGACATTGTCATATTGAGTCTGTTATAATGGATATGTTAATTGATTATCGTAATTATTGTATACTATGTTCATAAATCCAGATTGATGACTGGACGGTGGTGAGAGTGATTGCTAATATTTTATATTTTAATTTTTTTAAATTAAATTCTTGATAACAACATTGTTGTTGTCTAATTACAATGTTACAAATTCATACTCTAAAATCTACAATTTAACTTCAAGCAACCCAACTCTTATATAAAGTAATATGTGTTAAGTTGCGACCACTCCAAAAGATAATTCAAATTGGTAATTAATATCATTTTGTTTTGTATATAGTCTTTGTATATTGTTTTTTTTCTAAAAAAAGAAAATAATTCAATAATGAAAAGTCTTTGCATATTGTTAGTAGATAATTCAATATTAATTAATTATGAGCATATTATATTAATATTATTATTAAGTTACCAAGCACATTTACAATGATTAAGTTACCCATCAAATTTTAATTTTTCTGTTAATATTGTGCTAAAATTACCTCGCACATCTTCATCTCTCACGCTTTTACACAATACTAATATTTTAATCATTATTCCAACAGAAATGTGCACCTGTAAATCAAATTTTTATGTACCTCCTCCCATAATTATTATAAATTCATTCTTTATATGGTTTTTGAGCTTATTCTATAATTTCGGTTTTTAAAATTTTACAATACTTATGATGTGTATAAATCAATCATGAAGATGATAAAATGGGTTGCATTATTTTCTAAAATATGAAATATATCATATTTTTATTAATTGATAAATAAACTAAATGTATAAAATTAGAAATATATAGAGTTAAGAAATATCTTGATTTATTTCAAAAGTATGTCATATAACCTCAACAAAACTAATTTAAAAAAAATCCATTTAACATCAACAAAGATTGCTAAATGTTTTTTACTACTCGTTTCTCTTGATTTCTCTCTTTCATATTCGAACTGTCTTCAACATTTGACTTTTCAACAAATTTTCCTCCTGCAACATTTAAAGTATAATCGATATTAATCAACAAACAAAAACCATCGTAACTTAATATTATTTAAGAAGATATGATATATTATTAATTGTAAATATAAGTAATATATGTATATAATCAAAGAATATACATAGCGCAGAAGTAAGGACAGTGTAAAAAGCATTCATACATACATCTATAACTCCCTTCACACACTTCAACACATTGTTGACAACATTCATCACCTGAAACCTTTATATTTTCTCGAAAAATAAGTAACATCATAATTAATAGCCCCTCAAAATTAAATTTAATACCATTCTTCATCATTTTTTTGCCTAATGTACGTACTTTAAAGTTTAGACTATTAATATGTGTCTTAGAAAATGAACTTTGGGTAGTTATTTATACAACTTAAAGATAACAAATACTCCCTCTGTCCCTCTCATTTCTTTACAGTTACTATTTTGAGATGTCCCTCTCATTTCTTTACGTTACTATAAATAGTAAGTTTTTTCCATCATTACACTCACTATCTTCCCCCACTATCTCATATTTAACAATAAAAACTATTATTACACCCACTACTTTCCTCCACTATCTCGAATTTATTATTAAATATTGACGGGTCCCACCACTTTACCCACTTTTCATCTAACTTTACTCATTTTTCATACATTGTCTTGGTTTCCGTGTCCCCCTCCAATGTAAACAATTGAGGGGGACGGAGGGAGTAACATTAAAGACAATATCCACTCTTAATATTAGAAAATCTAAAAATTAAATATATATGTAAATGCAAAGTAAAGCAATGATATCTCATTAATCAAGAGAAATCTTTGTAATTAAGATCTGCCTAACTATAAAGATCTGGATCCCACTATAATCTTGATGTAGATACGTAGCGAAGCACTCATACATTACCCTTTTGAACACCACTATATATATAGAGAGAGAGTTGGGTTCAATGGAGACCAAAAACTTTGGAGTTCTTAAAGACTACAAGATCTACCATTAAAATAATCTAGCAATTAATGGACATGATTAAATATTTTTTGTACTGCATTTCTAATAATGTAATATTAATAATTTAAATTATTCTTGTCCAGCATTTCTAGTAATGTATTATTAATATTCTTGTCCTGCTTTTCTTGTTTTAATTTTAATTTAAAACTATCTTTATAATTTACACTATTCTTGTCATACATTTCTAGTAATGTAATATTAATAATTTGTCCCGTATATTTGTGATATATCTAAGTGTTATTTTGTCTTGCAACAAATTCAATTCGTTGCAGGACAATGACAATGAGTTCGGTGCCAATCATATCAATGTCCAACTACATCTTTGTTTTGTATGCAATTATTATTTTTATTTGTTAAGATTTCGGTGATTGAACACCAATATATATTATGGAATTATTATTTTATGTTAAGATGGGTGAGAAATAGATGGCTGTGATTAAGTCTCTATAGCCACAAAAATTAGTCTCCGATTTATAACATTTGTAATTTTTATCGTCTATAATTAAAATTTAATTTGAAATACAAACCGATCATACTGACTGAATTTATTACAACATGTTATATATTAAGGAGACCCGTAGAATAATACCGACCGGTTGATAAAACTCGATCGAACAATAAATGGGTCAGGTTCCAGACAGAACCGCTTAAACTTAGAACCTTAGAACCACATTAATAGTCATTAAATGAAAGTAATTTTAATATGTGAAATTAAACATATGAATATGTTTTAATATGGTACATATTTAAATATACATGCCTTCAATTAATGCACATTCTTAATTTATTTGATCATTTTACAATAAAAATATATTTAATATTTAATTCATATATCTTAGTAAAATACGAAGAATTCGAATGTGTATGTTTTGATGTCTTATTATTATTAATATGTACTACAGCAGAATTTCGTATTTTGTAATATTATAAGAGCTAGATATGTACTGCATCAGAATACCGTGTTGTGTAATATTATATGAGCTAGATATGTACTGCAGCAGAATCTCGTGTTTTGTAATATATTTAGTTAGATATGTACTACAACATAATCTTGTTTTTTGTAATATTACATGTACTGTAGCAGAATCTCGTGTTTTATAATCTATTTTAGTTAGATATATACTGCAACAACAGCTCATTTTTGTAATATTACATGTACTGCAACAGAATCTCGTGTTTTACAATATTATATTATTAAAATTGATTGAGAATCATAAGTTGTAGGTTTGATTTGCATTTATAACAAAGTGCATATATATTAACTGATTATTATAATGAGTAGGCAGCATTTAATGATTATTATGATTTGTAATAATGATTTACATATAAGATAAGGTATATTAAATAGCATTAAGTTGTAATTTATATAATATAGCTAGGCAGATCATGACCATTGAATTCAAATTCATCTAATGGATGTGTGTGGTCCTAAGTTCTAATTTTAATATTGGTTCTAATTTGAACATCACCCCGATCAAGTATATCTTGATAATACTCCTTTCTTGAAAATACTTCTGTGAAAATGTTTTCTCTCCCTTCATTTTTTATTTAATGTTGGATCAGCTTCACATATTTTTTTTGAAAAGAGTAGCTGCTATGTTGTACAATGTTAATTTTACAAAGTTGAGTTTTTTTAGTTAAAAAATATAAAAAAGATAATAATTTTAGTTAAAAAGGACAATCAATATATCAATATATCAATCAATATACTTATACAAAGGAGAAGCGAGGGGCGTATATGTGGCGCCTCTCACATCGCTCCGTTCGATTTTTCTAATTTTCTGGAATTTTTGGATGAAAAATATCAAAAATTAGAACTACCTTTTTTAGTTTGATTTTGTTTCACATTATTTATGGAATATGGTAACTTGAAAGTTTTAATCTGATTTTGTTTCAGATTATTTAATTATGGGAAAGAGTAGCACACAAGTCTCTCTGCACCTATAAATACCCTATAGATTGTAGGGCTTTGGATCATCTAAACACAACCTCCTCTTTCTCTCAATACCGCAACCATACCTCTCTCTGGTGATAGTTCTCTTGCTCGATTTCTAACTCGGTAATGCCGTTTTTCTACAACGATAAGTGAAAGCTTTTTATACAGTATTAAAAAAATAAAGGTTGTTGCAAGTAAAGGTAATATTAGACCGCTATGTGGGAGTCGACAAATCCAAACATGCAAGTAAAGGTAATATTAGACCGCTATGTGGGAGTCGACAAATCCAAACATGGGAAAAGAATATAGTCTTGACATGATATTGATGAAGGAGTCGACAAATCCAAAACACGGGAAAAGAATATAGTCTTGACATGATATTGATGAATGATATCAATAAATTAACTATTATTGATGTATGTTTGTTGGTTATTCTTTTATAATATTTGTTTTGTTCATCGGACATGTTTGTTGTTGTTAATTTTTATATGATTTATTTTGTATATGGGAAAAAATTATTCATGCATTATCTGTTTGCTCCGTTCAAGCAACTTTTAAGTGAAGGCTGTTTATACAGTATTAAAAATTTACAAGCAAGAGTAGTTATAAACCACAATCTCACGAATTTAAGTTAGATGTTTTTGTGCACAATCAATCCAAAAAAATTGAAGGAAGGTGACGATATAAGAACATGATTACTTCAAAAAAAAAAACACAAATAAAATTAAGATTCGTCGGACACACACACGCACACACGCACATATCTTCAAAAATAATTGTGAATGGAAGAAGTTAGAGCTTTCCTGCATGCAAATGTCCATCAAGCACTCATAGTTCCTTTTACATAGTATGCCCATCTTCATAAAACACATCTACAACAGGTGTCACTTCAACATCTCAATTTGCAAAACCCGTTATATGCCCTGATAATAAATAAAACTCCCCTAATAGGAGGGAGCAAATTAAAGAAGGGGCAAATATTAACCACAAGGGCATGGAACAGTTGGGACACAAAACAACCTTAACCAACTTCGAACACAACATTTTCCTTACGGTTGCTCTAGCTGGGCTTGTGGGGTGAATTCAACCAGTTGCAGTTATAAAGGTAAGAGCACCTTTAGTTAGACCAGACGTGGACCATGCCAATCCGATTGCCAGTATATATCTCATTGCGTTCTTCATCATAAAAGAGAGCAGTGATGTCTTCGAGTGCATCTGCAACGGTGCTCCTCATCCTAGAAGCTTGGAATCGCTTACTTGAGCTGCAATTTTTTCCACTACACTTGCTACTGCAATTGCATTCCTCCGGCGGAAGACTGTTGGTGGCTTTTATCTTGGCCAGGCATTTTCCCGTCAGTATATTGCTGATGTTTATTGAACCAGCTGCATAAACAAAGAAAATGTCTGAGATTTATACAAGGGTAAAACAGAGCTGATTAACTTTTAAAATATATAAGAATTGTCTATTTGGAGCGGCTATTGCCTGGAGCCTATACAAATACAATCTCTGCACATGAAGCTAGAAAAGGTCTTACCCCACATTAATGACATCATATAATACCAACCATTAACATTGCACATATTGGTCAAATTGACAAGTAATCCATTCGAATGTGAACATAATAACAAAACCATACACCATGCATATTCTAATAATAACTTTTACAATCACCAAAGTGGTGCAATTACAAAAAACTTTCACCGGCCAGTTCTCATGTTAACTAGCAGCCAGTATGGAGTATTTATAGCTGTATATGGAAATTAGATTTTCTTTAATAGTTTACCATTTCCTTCTAGCAGTTGGTCTTCGGAATCAGCCTTGCAATAAGATATAATAAGATCCTGGTCACTTGTGATATATATGTTGTTAGTATTGCAATCAGGATGCCACAAAAGGTGATCCTCAAATGAAGTCACAAGCTCCCCTCGGAAGTTCCACACAGCCACTGTTCGGTTCCGAAATGTCAGGAACAATTGGTTTTCATATAAGAAGATGAACGCTGACGGAGTCATGAATTCAGTTCTGCTGACTTCGGTTAGCTCAGAATTCCGAACCTGCATTACATAATTGAAGCATTTAGAAGTAATTAACACATGAGCAGCTTTTGGAGTACGAAATAGATACATACATCTAGAATCTGTAGGTTTTCATTCTCCTGCTTGACGAGCAGCTTTTCATTGAACTGTTCAATAAAATCCACCTTTTTATTGCGATGAAGGAGATGATTGAAAGATTTAAGAACAGCTCCATCCTCAATTGAAAGAATCTTAAGGGGAACATGACCACTGGCTTTTGTGAATATCAGCAACATTATTCCTGGGCTGTTGGTCGAAAGATATGTTGAAGGTTGCATGATGCATAAATAAAGCAGAGAAAATGATCTTATGAATCACAATCATAGAGGTAACAACTATATAAAAAGTTAACAAATGTAAGAACTGATATTTTCTTAAAACAACCCCTTAATTACATTTTGTATTATATTCACAGATCTTATCGATATCTATCATTTTCTTTAGGCCCAAAATCCAGAATATGTATATAAATTATAAATGTACTTTTAAAAAAAATATATGTACATTGATTTCATAATATAAACTGGTGGGTTTCATTGTAATAGTAGAGGGTTTAGAATAAGTAACTATCTAATCCCGTGACGCAATATCCAAATTACAAGTGGATAGGCAAAAACCTCCAAAATCTTACAACTTAATCAGATGTATACCACAAGGTCTCTGAGACTGGTATAACACATGACAAGAAACTAAGCCCAAAACATATAGGAGATCCGAGGATCGACATTAATGAACTTCCAGTCATAATTTCAAGTTTCAAGTACATTGCTACAAATAGTTATGTACGATAAACTCACCTGATCTTGATTTCTTGCACGTTTTTATCAGAGATGGAGTATAACATTGTATAGTTTTTCAGGTCAAAGACCTTGTAGATGCTGATAACAAGAAAACAAAAAATTATATTTCATGATATCAAGAACCATATTTTGTAAACTATAGTAGTCATGTATTACAATATCTATATGTATGTGTGTGTGTGTGTGTGCTGGCACTCTGGAGCATACCCTCTTATATGAAGTTCTGTTGTACCCCATTATAAATATATATAATACATACGAGTAAAGTTCTATGGAGATAGGGTAGCGGGCTAGATAGTTGAGGGATGCAAAGTGTTTGTCGTAAAAGTATTGGCTGTAAATTGCATTTACATTAAACGGGTGGAAATTGCATATAACTCATATATATATATATATATATATATATATATATATATATATATATATATATATATATATATATCTGTGTGTGTGTGTGTGTGTGTGTGTGTGTGTGTGTGTGTGTATGTATATATATATATATATATATATATATATATATCGTAGTATTTTACACTCATCATACGTATTTTATAAGAGAATCCATAACAAAATCAATGATATATAGTGGTGTACTACGAAATTCCATATAAGGATCTCCATGGAATGTTGGCCTATAAGTATATAAGCAAAAAAAAAATTGTATGCTTACCTATCTTGTGCTGAATAAGTGAGTACCTTCCCGTTGACATCATCAAACTCGACAAAACCAGGCCATTTCAATGATTCGGACTCAAAAAGAGGGAAGCCAGCATCTGGTTTGCCACGTCGGATGTATCTAAATCATAAAGGATGCATATGATTAGAGAAAGAACAGAACCCCAAAAAACACTTTCGAGCAAATTAGTATGCATAATTCACGCACTCAATCCTTGTGGTTCTGCATTTCAAGGAGCTGAAGTTGTCTGATGCATAAACGGAAACAGTGATGAGGGAATCATTGTTCTTATTGTAGAACAAGCTTCGAATAACTTCATCAGGACTGACATTCATAAAACATATCCTTTCATTGGTTTCTGCATTCAGCAATTCAAATGTTACATTTTACCACTTTTACGCCAATGACATTAAACTATCATCTTATCATTATCTAATTAAATCACTACCTCGGCTAAATGCAGCACAAACACCAGACTGCACAAGAGCAAAGACAATATCCTGAGCAGAAACAATCTCAATAACTTTTGATCGCTTTTTTAGAAAGGGTAGCACCATAGAAGAATGTCCTTTCGGATCATGGGTGTCGTACTCCTCCTGATGAATAAGTAAATATACTATTATGTAAAAAAACCTATCATCACCGCTTAGTGAACAGAATTCGTTCAGTTTAGGATTAGAATTTTTACCAAAGAACATGAATATACGAATAAAGACAATTTACACATCTAGTGAGACAAATGCACAGAGGATTGCTTATGCTCAAATTAACAGTTTAATAAACATTCAATCTGAAATACCTACTGATCACAAGTTATTTTTTTATTTTAAAACACAAGAATACAGCAATAAGGAAAGATGCTTGTGTAGAGTATACATATTACATCACAATTTCAGACTGAAATAGTGCAATGCGAAGCAATACCCCATCTCTAGAAACAAAGGCAGTAGAAAGCATTTACTATCCCAACTAATCCTGTAAGTATAGGTACAAAGACTTTTTTTACACGGCAACTTTGAAATACATGCCAATTACTAAGAGATGTGAACCTTCCATTATTCCCATCCGCAGAAATATCAACACATAAATAACATCTTAAATTTCATAAACACAATTATAATCCAGCAAACAATAACACAAATGCTAAATTTCATCACATCCAATTCAAAATTAATCAAACATAAATACATGTATTGAAACAAGTTTGAGGTAAAATGAGTGAACCTGCAAATGAATATTACGAAACCTCTCCTGCGCATTACTCATACTAAAACTCCGATCGCGCTTTGAACAAATCTCCCTCCTCTGCAGCTTCTTCACACTATTCACAAACCCATCACCACCACTCCGTGGCCGCTTCTTGGCCACCACTCTGCGACCACAACACGGTCGCCGAGTCGCCGTGATTCTCCTCCCGTCCATTTCAGACCCCCAAATTAAAACCCTAAACTTTCTCTATATACACAACACACTAAAAGGGTCACAAACTAACGGAGAATTAAGCACCGCAGAGTTGTAAAGACATGATTTTGAGATGAATTAGATGCCTAATTGATAAACCCTAACTGTATTTAGGGCTTCTATGTGTGTATCCCCGGCGAAAAGGGGAGTAAAGTGCCGGAGTTAGAAAGAACTAGGAGGGTGTGTTTGGGGTCTGATTAGATTTATTTGAAATCCGAATTTGAACTGTTTTTGATTTGATTGTGATTTCGCTGCTCCCTCCCTTTTTTACAGAAAAAAAACTGCAAAATGCATATCAAAATATTCACGGGTACTTCAAATTTTTATTTTATTTTGTCGTCCCGAAAGTATAATATTAAAGGGCGTTAAAATATAGAAGTATTTCATCTAATTATAGGACATGCAGATTTGTCTCGTGGACATTAAGATGAAGATTTTGATGTAGGAAAAAATATCTTAAAAAAAAAATAAAATTTCACGATTTAATAAAGAAAAAGAGAAATGTCATTTTAAAATGTTTGCCGGCCAACCAATGATTATGAAGAGATAACCGTGAAAATTTAATCCGTAAAATTTTAATGACTTAAAAGAAAATCTAATTAAATGGCACAGAATCTGCGGAAAAAAAAGAAAACAAAGAGGAGGAAAAATATGAGAATAGAAAAAAGAACCGGGCATAGATTCATGCCATGTAAGGAAACAAAGTCATTTATAACAACACGATTGTTTTTAAAACACAAAACAAAATAATCCCAACAATTATAATACTCAATTAAAAGGAAATCTAAACAGATGATAACAAAGACATGAACACAATTTACAATAGTGTTATATATTTAACTACAAACAAGTCAAAAAACAATAAAATTATGAACTATATAATATATAATAAAGAATAACGAACAAATATTATACATATCAAATACAATATTAAAATACACGAAGATTTAAGATTTTGAACTCATACTATCATCATCAGATCAATTCTCATGATCCTTAACTGATTCAATGTAAATAGGTAAAGACATCAAATATGTCCGGAAGTCATTGACTCATACTGAATTTGACCTAACAAAACTAAAAATCATCGAATTTGAGTATATAAAATTTTTGAGCGTAAATGAGCTTTTGTTTTCCTTTGTGGTTTTGATTAGTTTTACAAAAGAAGAACATTTATTAGTTTTGAAATATTTATATTTCTACAAAAATGTTTGATAGTTAATTTAATTATTATAGAAGTGTGTGAGAATAAAATTGTAATGTTTCGATTTTTTTAGAATGATGAAGGTAAGAAGTAATAAACAGTTATATAAATATCTTTCTAAATTGATCTTACATAATGTATATAAATATAAATATATGGGTGGTGTTTGGTCTGGAGCTTCCGGGATTATAAATCAAAAATAACTTAATTAGTTGTGTCATTTTTGGGAAATTACAAAGTCAATTTTCAACTTTTAAGGTAGAATATATTAGTTCAAAATCATAATTTTTTTTATGACTTATTTTCACCACTTATATTATTGGATTCTAATTGATAGAGCAAAAAAGAAGTCAGTTGATCTAAATGATATCATACTTAATGCATAGGTGTGTTTGGTAATATAAATTCTTTATCAAGGACTTAATATTTTTTTCTAAAAAATGTATATTTTACTAATTTTTTGGTATAAATATTAAGAAGGTGCTTCATATTCATTATATGATAAAAAAAGGCAATATTTCAAAAAAGAAGGAGTGGAGTTTCATATACTTTTCTCCGTAAATAAATTCTTATTTCTGAAAATATTTGTAGCCAAACTATTACATAGCTAATAAAATAAAATAAAAATATAATAAATTTTAAAGAAGATTTGTGGATAGCAAACTCATATGAAATCAAATTTTCAAATAAATATTCTAAAAACACGGTGTTAACATATGACTAAAAATGAAATTAGACTAAAAAAATTAAATACCACTAAAACAATAAAATATTTAAAAAGATCGGTTCAGGTGCAGACTTGAACAAAATTAAATGAAATTGCAAGACCAAATAGAGAGTCGTTATACAATCCGACGTTAGCACCTTCAGCTAGACCAAACATGAAGTAAGCCAGCCTGGTTACCAGTATATAACTCATTGAGTTCTTCATCATAGCATAGTGCAGTGACATCATCTAATGCTTGTGCAACTGTGCTTGTAATTTCAGTTGCTTGGTGACTACTTGAGTTGCACCTTCGACCACTGCATGTGCATTCCTTAAGCATGCGACTGTTACCAGCATCAATCTTGGCTATAGATTTGCCCGTCAAAATACTGCTGATATTTATTGAACCTGTTGCAGAATGAACAAATGAAATGCCAAGGAATAAATATACCGTGGAGATACATTAAATAGCATACAAAATCTTCAACCGGAAAATTATGCCGAAAGTAGCCTGTAGAATTTTATAATCATGCTACAGTGCAAGAGGTTTTCGTAGCCTAAGTAAGAATAACAAATTTTGTAATTTCTAGCTCTGCAATGAAAAAGATGCCTCCATTCATTGACTGCTGCATCTTATCTCAGACAAATTAAGGCATCTTATCTCAGACAAATTAAGGTATGATGATAAGTATATCATTGCTTAAACATACGATTGAACAGTTCAAGACAACATGTCTACTATCTACCGGTACAGTCAATCGGTATACTTACTTGGGTGAAGGTTCAAGGAGCATTCTCTGTCTACCATAGTTTATATCTATCAACCAAGTCAAGCTTCGTGTTTGTGTGGTGAGTGCCACTAGACCATCAATCTCATTGGTGGGGGATTGTTGGAAAAACTTAGTATATTAGACTAAGTTGTGGATCATTATCAAACACAATTTAAGTGAAATACACTAGCTATGTTTCAGTGGTGTGTTTTGGTTAGATTGTATTCTCCTGAATATTTCCACGCTAAAAAATGAATAAAGAGGGAATGCGAACTGATGTTCCAAAGTTGACTCTTTGAGGTGACTATTAAGTTTTGTACCACATCGAGAAGAGCACAAACATATTCCTAATTTTCTCTTTTACGTAGATTATTTCATGTGGAAAAACAGGTGAAAAATCCTTTGGAGTCTATTTTTATAATTGAGCTTTGGGGCATTTTAATCCAGTCTTTGGAGTCTATCTTTATAAACTGAGCTTTTTAGGGCATTTTAATCTAAGTCGAGAAACTTATAGCCGCTCTTAAAGTTATCAGTGTCTTCAGTTCAAGTTAGCTTAGAGCATTGTCGATTTTATCAATTGTACTATATCTCATTTTATCCGAAGAGAAAGGTCTCTTAACAGACGGTAAAGAGACAGATTTCTTGAACTCGAGATTAAATCTGATCTCCGTTTGTTTTCTCAAACCTTTCTCCTCGATTCCAATTAATTTTGTAATCATATGTTTTTTACAAGAATTAATTGTTTCGTGAATTTTGATAATTATATGTTGTTAAAATATAATTATTGGTATCGTTTAAAATTGCATCAAGTACTGAGAATGAATAGATCTTTACCATTTCGTTGTTGGTCATTGGTCTCCGCCTTGCCGTAAGAAATGATAAGATCCTCGTCACTAGTGGTATATATAGTGTTGTTGAAGCTGCTATCTGCAGGATTCAAAAAATGGTGTTCCTCAAATGTAGTCACGAGCTCACCCCTGAAATTCCACATAGCTACTGTTCGATTACTGAATGTCAGGAACATATGTTTCTTGTAAAGAAAAAGGAATTCCGACTGCATGTCCTTGAATTCAGTTCCATTGACTTTAATTACAGTTGAGGTTCGAACCTGCATATCACAATTTCCAGCTTGTTGGAGTTGCTCATAAAGAGAAAAGAAACAATAGGGCAATTTATATAACAAGGACACAGAATACATACATCAAGAATTTGTAGTTTCTCATTCTCCTGCTTGAAAAGTAACTTTTCATTACACAGTGCAATTACTTCCTCCTTTCTTTCCCGATGAAGGCGATAAGTAAAGGATTTAAGAACGGATCCGTCCTCTATTGAATGAATCTTAAAACGATTTATGTTATTGCCAGATCTAGGTGGATAAATGAACAACATCATTCCTGGGCTGTTTGTCATGAAGATGTGTCAAATTAATGTCGCAGATGCACAGTTATACCACACACATTTAAAAATAGTACACTTTGGGTCTTAATTGCTAAAATATTTCCAAATTAATTATTTAAAGAAAACAAAATCTGTATAACTTATAAAAGTTAACTAAAGTTCTCATACAAGCGTTAGATACGGTAACAGAAGGTAACGATACAGATACGGTAACAGTAGGTAACAATATACACTACGAAAATATAAGGCAAAGCCGGCTGGTAAAATCGGTCAGTTACGAGAGCCTCCCACGTCATCAAAATGATATTGTCTTTGACATAATTGACCTAGCATCGGTCTCGGTCTATCTTATTTTTCATCTTTTCTATATCAGGTCGGTTTTGCTTTATTTTTTATAATGACAATAGATTGGAACAATGAAATAACATTAGTAAACTATAATTTAAAATCTCTAGGACATTCCTCACAAAAAAAATCTCTAGGACATTATTATAATGCTAGTTATATGCATATAAAACCTCACCTGAAATCAATTTCATGCAAATCTCTATTAATGATGGAGTATAGCATCGTGTAGTTGCTTAGGTCAAAGACCCTGTAGATGCTGAGAAAAAAGAAGCCAGAAAGTGTATTATTTCAAGATTAAGAATCATGCTTTTCAAAGAATAACCTTAATTCTTTTCATAGAATAAACAAAAAATGGTAGTAATCTTACCTTTCTTCGACAGAAAAAGTGACTGCATTTGAATCCAAATCATCAAAGTCGACAAAACCAGGCCGTTTCAGTGACAAGGATTCAAATAGGGTGAAGCCAGCATTTGGTTGAGCACGTCGAATGTATCTGTCACCATATATATAAGGGCATTGCATGAGTAAATTCAAAATTTAGAAACCACAAAATACACACTGAAATACAAGTAATTCACGCACTCAATTCCTGTGCTTCTGCATTTGAAGGAGCTGAAATTGTCTGATTCAGAAATTGAGACGGTGATGATCGAATCATCGCATTTATTGTAAAATATGTCTTGAATAATTTCACCCGAAACATTCAGAAAGCATAACCTTTGATTAGTTCCTGCATCAATGTATCAAGAGTTTACAACCAATATTTCCATATGAGAAACTGTTCTTCCAGCAAGTATCCCCTCTAAGAAAATAGATTACCTCGACTAAATGCAACACAAACACCAGACTCCACACGAGCAAAGACAACTCCGCGTGCAGATAATATCTCAACAACTTTTGACCGTTCTCTCATAAACGGTAGCACTATGGCGGACTGTCTCTCTGGAACTTGAGTATCATATTCAGCCTGCAATAATTTGAACACGGCAGATGGGGTGGATTTCACATAAAGAATAACGCAAAGGATTTTTTTGGGGGTAGAATTAGAATAAATAATTCATTATATAATTATTTGATATAACTATAACATAAAATATAAAGATCTATGTTCTCCACAAGTCGATTACTTAACAATTATTGGATAGTAACCTCCCAAATGCATAGCAGACTCCAAGTACAGAATATGTAAAAATTATAGTTCCAAATTGAAGAATTTCTTTCTTCGTGTTATTATATAAAATATATACTCTTACTTTAGTTTTTGAAGCACAGAATATTAGTTAATTCATTAATACCGATTTGTTTGATATCCACTAATATGCAAGTCCACCCCGAAATTAAAAACCACCGGTAGTCTATTAAATTAACAAAGAAACATTTTAATTGACATTTCATATTCAATATATCAGTCTAGAATAACTAATATCAGAATATAGAAATATGACAAACTTAGTCTCAATTTAGTATATAAAATTGGTGATATTTTTAATTTATCCAGGAAAAGATTATAGAACTTTGTTATCTTGATAATGGTGGACCCCTGCATATAAAACCACCACACCAATCAAAATCTCCCAAACATATAAAATTCCGCGCTTAGCAGGTGCCCAAGGGCAGACAAACCCTTAATTCATTTATCATGACACAAATATATAGATACACATATCTTTCATGAGTAAATCACTTGATCAAAAAAAAAGATACTAACCCACTACAAATTATGAACATAGTTCAATATTACTAGTTTTTTTTTTCAATTGTTCATCAAAATAGTAACAAAATCTTAATAGCTTCATTCCCTTCATATATTGAACACATCGCACTAGTATTGTGTCAGATTTATATCAACAATCATCTAATAAAACAAAAATGGGTTTGTCTAGTGTGTGCCCATGGGCACATGCTAAGCGCGGAATTTGATATGTTTGGGAGGTTTTGATTGGTGTGGTTGTTGTATTTGCAGGAGGGTCCACCATTATTAAAATATGAGAGCCAATCAAAATCTCTCAATCTTCTAAAATTCCGCGCTTAGCATGTGCCCATGGGCACACACCAGAAAAACCGAACAAAAATTTATAATATTATCATATAAAAGTATGAACACACACAAAAAGGCGCATATGTCACATAAATTATAATCAAACATAACGATATCTTATAATTTGATCACATAAAAAAATAACACACACATATACATAGAGATGTATATATAGATATGTTATATATATGTATATATATATATCATAGAAGCTTACACTTCTATCATAACAATCACACATATAGGAAATAAAAATGATGTGATGATGTTGTGAAATCAATCATACCTGTAAAAAATTGCTTTTAAATCTTTCATGTGTACTAGCTATTCTAAAACATCGATTAAAACCAATTTCTCTCCTGACAAGTATTTGAATAATGGAGCCTGTCTTCATTATAATTCTCTCAAATGATTGAGAATGACAATACTAAGTTATGATACACTATGTACATTATATATTGAGTGTATGTGCACAAAATGACAAACTCTCTTTTTTGGTTGGGAAATCTTGATGGACCCACAAATAAATTTTAGTGGGGTCATAAGTTGGGAATCCATAACCGATCCCGAAATAAATTTTATTGGGGCCATAATAAACTAACAAAAAATTAAGAAATAATAATATTTTAAATATAAAGAAACAAACAATGAAATATAACAAGAATAAGAAAAATATCTGATAGACACAAGTAAAACTAAGTTAAACAACCTTCTAGATTTTGAAAATGATCAAAATCAACCACACACACATAATATTTTGAAGAACCTAAACCAAGCTAATGAACTACAATTTAATGGCCAAGGGTTACTCATTATGAGAATAAACTACAGGAGAACTTGTAAATTATAAATGAGAACGGATTGAGTTTTATCAAAAATAAAGTTTGGGCTCAGAATTGAGTGGGGCACATCCTCCACTACCACGAGTGTAGTTCCGTCCTTGTACAAGATAATTACAAATGATGATGTTTAGTATTAATGTGGGTGGAAGAATGATATGTAGTCCACATTGTTCAAAAAGTATGTGTAGCTGTAGTTCTTTTATGGAAAATAGACTAAACAACATTTTATGGTCTATATTTTAATCTTTCACATACTCATGGATAAGTGTTGAAGATAGTCATGGCGACTAATTTTTTTTAATGCATAACATGCTCTGACAAACTACGGTTAAGAGTAGTCAATCAACTTTATTTGAGTCATGAATTGGATAATAAACCAAATTCAAAGTCCCAATAATATATGTACATATCATATTCATTTTTCCTAGAACGGTCTGAACAAAGAATAAATGTTTTTTAAGTTCAATAAATTCTAGTATAAAACAATATATTTATAGTATATTTTATCTAGATATGACTTGGTATCCATTGCTTACGAATTTGCTAATGTTTGTAAACAACCATAATATTATATTATAGAGGGATGAGTCGTGAGTAGTTGCTCGTAAATATAGACATACATAGATTTAGGTTTCTTTCATATTACTTTATTTTTGTTGATGCACAAATATTTTCATATTTGGACTATTGCACTTGTATATATCAATTTATTACAGTGTATTTGTTGTTGCACTAATTTAGGATTTTTAATTAATTATTTTATCTTTCTTTTTTACTTGAAATTATGTTACAGAGTTTTAGAATAACGGATTATATCTCAAACTTGCGTTCAAAATCAAGTTAAGACGTAGATGAGGGAAGAGGTGTATTTATAGTGCTACCAAGAGACAATCTTCGATTCATTTTAAGTTTTCTTGGAGGTCAAATTTCGTCTTCTGATATAGGAGTTAGTTTCATTATAGGATAATAATTTTTGAAATCCACCCTTTTGTAGAATCATATTACATTTCTTAATTAAACATTTTATTAGCTAATTAATTACCCAAGAATTTAATAATAAATTAGGGATTCACGGGCCTAATTAATCAATATTCGAACCAATAATCGTATTTAATTATAGCATCTATTATGTCATATAGGATATTTTTAGCCCATATCAACTTCGCCCAACTTATGGGAAATTTCTCGAAATTTGCACGGAAGTTTTCTTGTCTTTTAATATGTATATTCTTTCCTTGATTTTTTAAAGAGGGATAATGATTCATTCTTTTCGAAAGTAGCGCTTTTTTGATAGTTTCCTCTTTTCTACTCAAATTTGTTCCCGCTCAACATGAAAACCTAACTGAAAAAGGGATCCCCGGTCGGATTTCAAGGGGCCCTTTTCCTTTTACGCTACTCAACACGGAACCTGAAGGCTAGGTGTAAGGTCCCTCGATTTTCTCCTATATAAAAAAAAAGAAATCTTTATAGCTCATCCTAAATTAAATCATGACCAGGGTGCACTTGCCCGGTCGTTTTTTGCTCATACTAACTATAGTCTTCTAGGTGGTGTGTGTGTGTGTATATATAGGTATTGGATCAAACAAAAATTTTGTAAGTTACAAACTTACAAAAAAATAATTTGAATTTTTTTTATTCTCGCAACCTGTTATTCTTAGTTATCGAAAGTATTTATATTGAAAATTATTGAAAAAACATCACAATTTTAAAAATAACACATAGATAAATCGTGCATTCAACACATTTGTAATTGGAGTTTAACATTGAGTGCAGAACATTAATTATCATGTTGAATATATTTATACAGATACTTAAATTATACCCCTGGAGTTTGGGTAGGGTCTAGAAAGATAAATATTGGTTATATAATACGTTTAAATTAGTTTTTACATTGAAATTTTAGTTTATGTAATTCTTCAACACAATTTTAATCGATATTCAACAACATATCTTAAAAAATGTTTGAACTTGAGTTATATATATGTGTTAAAAAAAAATTTGTAAGTTGGTAACCTATATATATTAGCTTTTCTGGTTGGCTTTTGGGGAATAGATGCTTTGGTTGGGCCTTTGTTTCTTTCATTTTGTAGCTTCTGCTCGGCTTAAGAAACAAATAGACTCCCATCCCATTTTCTGTTGCAGAATTTGCAGAGACTGTTCCAGATCCTTCTAAAGGCTTTCTTGTTCATTGTTGTGCTCGGCTTTTTTATCAAGCTCATATAAGAATCTTTAACATTTTAGTCCTTTTTTCTTCTATACGTGGAAGGAGGGGAGCTCATTTTTACATCTCTGGGTTCTCAAGCACTCTCCCCTCATTCTTCCAAATTTTTCTTAAAAAGAAACAGAAGGTGTATATTTTATAATAATTTCAAAATACATCGAAGAAATGCATACAAAACTTGTGCTCGAAGGATTTAAGTACACGAAAATATCTTGGAATCCATGTATGCGTTAATAATGACACAAGTGGAGGGCCAAAACATTAATAAACCAAAAGATAATCTGGATATTGTTAGAAAAGGAGCCCACCTGGCCAAAACCAAGTCACACAAAGACCATATGCATATAATCACATCTTCAAAACAAGAACACGAACCAACACTTCTTGATTTGCGACAAAAATGGCAGTTATTCATGGCCGTTACTTTCCCTCCAATTTTTCAGCAAAACTAAGCAACTACAAAAGAAAAACACCCAAACAATCACCTCTGCCAACTTTCATATCTACTAATCCATCAGACATCAACCCTTTTCACCTGAGAGATCTTTACAGCCAATGCAACCGTTCTCCCCACCGTTTCCCACTTCGAGATTCCGAAAACCAGGTTGAGCCTGTTGAGGTTAATAAGCTCAGCATTGCTCTTTCCAACAGTACTGTTGTGGTTTCTGTTTTTACTAGACCAGAGCTTGATCTGCCAGGGGAGCTGGAGGGTTTGGAAGGGGTTGAAGAGGGTGGAGATTGGTTTCGAAAACTGATGCCTTTGTCACCTGCGAATGGACGGTTGGTGGGGTTTGGCCGGGCTGTTTCAGATTTTTGTCTGACTGCTTCTATCTATGATGTTATGGTAATATCTAAACCTAAACTGATTGTATAGTTCTTTTAATTGTGGGATTACTTTTAATTAAAGTGTTTGATTGAGCGCGATGATTAGATTGTGGTTTCGGGTTTTAAGTAGAGAGGAAAGCAGGTGATAAGGAAGCAAATTGAGTGAATTTTTGCTCTTATATGTGTTCTTGACTTGTCTGATTTTAATAGGGGAAATTAGCTTTGAATAGGGTAAAATTACCAAAAGTTGTTTCACTTCATTAACTTTCCTTTCCTGTCCTTTGATTCCTGATATAAGGAGTGAGAGTTAGAGTTTGTTGCATATAGTAATTTATATATGATCTCGGTTGTCAGGTTCTTCCAGCCCTGCAAGGAAGAGGAATTGGGAGGAAGATACTTCAGAAGATAATAAGGTTTGTCAGAAATCAATTTCTGTACTTCCGTGTGGTACAATTGCTTCACAATATTTATTGTGCTATAGCGAGTTAGATGTAACTGGTGCTTCATTCTATGATATTAGATGGTAATGTCTATTGTAGTTTAAGCAGTTTCTTTGAAATGGTTGGTTTTGCCATCCAGAAAGGGCTTGCGGCTCATCTTTTTGGTTCCTTGACTTCTCTTTTGGTGTAATCATTTGTTAACTTCGAAGTTCATATTACTAATTAAAAAGAAAAAAAAAGTTTTTTTTGTAAAGATATGTTAGTTGCTGTATAATTTTGTTGTCCACTCTTGAATTAATTCGTGTTTTGACACATATGACGTATTTACTAGCGACAATCTAATAATCTAATTGTAGGCTGTGCGGCAGAATTTTCAGTCCCTTTTTTCTTAAAATTTCCGGTCATCCATTGTCCATGGCGTAACTCTCTTACCACTCTATTTTTTCTTCGCAGATCACTGACCAACAGAGGCATATATGATATTGCTGCCCTCTGCTCTGAAGAAGAGAGGTAACCTCCTAATTTATGAGACACTGTCTAGTAATCGGTATTCTGCTTAATTTTTTCTCTCATAATCTTAGGAACACGTGCAACTCGATCTGGTGTTATATCTTTTATATCATAAAACTTAAGAGATTTTAACAAAGTTGGTACTTTCTTTATCCGACCACAAGCGTGCCATCGGAATAAATTGCCAAAACAAGTGAAAGCCTATATAGTTAGTTACTTAGTTTTATTGTGAATTTATTCATGAAAACGGCCCATCTAAACTACTTTAAAGTTTCAGCATAATGCCAATCTTGAGTAAAAGCATAATATAATTTTGGTAACACCTGTACTGGTAATAGTTACAACAAGCATTCAAGACCTCAAGCATCACTTAACTCTGCCTTTGGAAAATCATTTCTTTATAGATATAGCTCTTTTTTTCTTGTTGATCATCATCTTTATATTTGACTTACTATAATACTGCTAGCACTTTTATGTGGTCATGCACTGGGTCAGGATGCTAGAGTATAAAGCAACAAGTTAGATAGTGTTGTGGATGGATTCTGCTGATACATCAGCTTATATTATATCTGTGTAGCCGCCATAAGAAATTTCATGGTAAATTGTTATTATCCTACAATAATCTCAGGCAATTCTTCAAGGCATGTGGATTTGAAAATGACATAATGGGTTCTACCACGATGATGTATACCAGAACCAGTTCTACTTCTGAGGCCAAACAGATGGTTCAGCGTGCTGGTAGAAAATCGCTCTTATTGCCACCAGATCGAAAGCCCTTTCAATCATGATATAATCTTATAAACCTGCTATTATAAGGTCCACTGATTTCACTGAAATTTGTGTAGAAATTCAGGGCTCTTCAGAAACTTTCTTACTAAATAAATTTCTTTAAATTTGGGGTTATTTTCAACAGTGAAATAAACAAAATATCTGATAGATTGAAGAAGAGACTAGGAAGGGACTGTTAGAAGAAAATAATGATGGCCTGTCTGGCTGTCTCAGTAATTTTTCATCACCTTCAGGACATTTTACCCTATCTTTGTACTGTAAACTTTTGACTCATTTAGATTCATTTCCCCCTTTATGAGTCATGGGCAGGAAAATAGTTGAAGATAAGTCCAAGAATATATATAACACCCTGGTATCAAGGTAAAGTAGCCTTCTGATTGATGTAAAGCATCTTCACTTTATCTTTAATCTCTAATCAACTTTACTGAAACACCAACAAGCTTTGGACTTTTCTTTTCAACACCTAAAACTTTGTGTGATGGGAAAAATCTGGGTTGAGATCTGCTTAATATCCGCAAGGGGGCTGAGGCGTACCTCAGCTCTTTGGAAGCTTCAATGGTTTGCTGTTGGATGGATTGATCCGAATAATAAATACTGTACAAAGATTGATGCATCAGGGAATGCAAATCCTGTTTGGAAGACTAAGTTTTCTATATTAGTCGACAGCTCGGAGTCCAATTTTAATGAGTGCGCCCTCTCTGTTGAAGTGTACAGCCGGGAACCGATATTCCTTAGAGAAAGGCTCCAGGGAACAGCAGCTATTGTTTTGAAAGAATTTCTAGACAAATACTCTAAGAATTCCGAGGTTTCGAAGCCAGTTGAAGAAGTTGGGAGCTTTCAGTTGCGGAAAAGGAATTCCAATAAACCTCAAGGGTTTGTTGATGTATCAATTCGAATTTCAGAGAAAGAAGAAGAATTGAATTCTTACCCAGGCATGTAAATCTGGTTACCACTTGGATCTAATTTCTCATGATTTCTAGTTTTTTCATTTTTTTTATATATAGATCATTTCTCTTCTGTTTTTAACATAAGCATTAGTAAGGGACTTATTCTAAGCTTAGAACCCCACATGTTAAGATCTTGCAGGTGATGGGGAAGGATTTAGACTTCATGATCGCAGAAACAGCAATGCCATGGCTAATCCATATGGACCAGCACAATCGTACCCACCAAAGTTGCCCTTGGCCCCGTCATCTCAACAACCAGAGAATGAATCACAAATAAATGTGCCTTACAAGCATCCAATGTCATTTCCTACAAACTATTCCAATTCTTCTGCAGGAGGTCCAAGCTACCAATCATCAGCAGGACCTAGCTATCAACCACAGGTAACTCCAAGACCACCACCTTCAGCAGTAGGACCTGGCTATCAACCACCAAAAACTCCTCCACCTCCACCTCCGCCATCCAATGTTGGTTATATTTCAACATTTAATCCAAGAACGGATAATTTGCCTCCGAGTTACATAAACATGCCTTCATCTGGAGCAGCCCCTGGACATAACAGCCGCCCTGGTTTGGGACTGGGGTTGGGTGCTGGAGCATTAGCAGCTGGCGCGGTCATATTTGGAGATGATTTTATGTCAGGATATGATCTGCCGAGTGCGAGTTTCAACATATCTACTGATCTTCCATTCTGAGAGAGGGCTACTTTATTTTTATGCATATCAGTGTTTGTCCCATAATAAATGTTACTTTGTGATGACAGTCTGAAAACTGGGAAGTTTGTTTTGTTTTATTTTTTACTCCGGCAATGTAATAAGTAAATTGACGAGTGTGGCATCGGTCATCAGTTTTCAGATGATCCTTTGCAGTAGCTTCAAATATATCCCATGGACACTGTGTTAAGTTTATCACTGCTCCCTCCATCCCAAATTAGATGAGGTAGTTGATTTTGGGCATGCAATTTAAGGTGCATTGACCGTCTAGTTAAGTATTTAAAAAAAAAAAAAAAAATCTTTAGTATATTTATTTATTTTCATTTGTAAAAGTAAAATTTAGAAAGTAAGTTATGTAGTTATACGAACAATTCATCTTAAATTATGTGTCCAAAATCAACGAGGTCATCTAATTTGGGATGATGGGAGTAATTTAGAAGCCATCCTTTAAGTTGTATACGTATGAGTTGCCTTGTGAACAGCATGGTGTTAGGTACGCATGGTGTTGCCGGGGAGGCCTTAAATCTAAGTGACTCTCCGTATTTGATATGCGAGCCTGGACATTTTCAAGATTTTGTCCGGACCTAGTTGGCCGGTCTCAGAATGGTCTTGCTAGTACTGGAGCAGCAGGGGGGGTTTTGCTTGCAGCTGTGCAAATTGGAAAGATCCGCGGTGCCACTGTCATTGCAGTTGCTAGGTACTGGTTTAGTTCATGTAGCTTTTTTAGCATTTGCAATATCTTCTGATAAAACCATTGAACTGCATTAGAGCATTTTTTTTCAATTTTTTTTTTTTTTTAATTTGGGGGAATTGAATAGTTGCACCTATTAAAATCAACTGGTGCTGAATTCGTAGTGGACTTGAACTCTGTTCTGGCATGCAATGTACCAGCCTTACCTGTAACGAATTTATTTATATTCGAATTACCAAGTATAACTAATTTATTTTCCTTATTGTGGAAGATCAACCTTGGTTTTGCCACCCTCAGGGAGAGAAATGCTATGGGAAGGTGATGATTGTCTTCGATGACCCGCAGGTCGCCCACTCTAAGCTTTAATCTACTCTTGAATCTTGATGCCTACGATCTCAGTGTTGTTGGGCTGCCAAAAACAATTTCCAGCACTAAATATGCTGAAGAACTTTATATTGGATGATGTTATCTATATTGTATAGACAATGTGTGCATAATGAAATGGTGAAAGTTGAAACTGAACAAGAAATCAAGAGAAATATCAAAACTCTTGTATTGCTATGTGGTATTGTGTTTGATTATTACAAATAAAATAGCAGAACATATGTCCTAAATGTTGGAAATACTGATTATTATAGCAACATAGAGGCAGTTATATATCATATTAAACAAGCCAAGGCCAAGCAAGTTGAAACACATGCATATCAGTGACTGTAAGAATAGAGAAAGGAAAGAAGTTGTACCAGTAGCCATAGCTTGAGCCAACAACATGTACAACAAAAAAATCACAAGAACAGCTGAGTCGTCAGGCCTTATACGAAGACCTGACTGCTCTTGAAGAGATTATTGCCCCCACCTGCTGCACTGGGGATGCTTGCAACACCTCCTCCAGGATAAAACAGCTCAGAACTTTGGTTAAGCAGCACCTCCAAAGCTCAACAACGACTGGCTCCTCACTCGCCGGGAAACCACGAACTGACTTGTGTATGGGAGAGGGAGAGAGAGCAGAGAGGTAAGTGAGGAAGAGAATGTAAGGTGTAGTGTGTATACAATCAGCTGCTTAGGCCTCTATTTATAGGAGATGCTAAGTGTAACTGATACACCTCCATTTAATATCGAATAAAAACCGTCCAATTAATTAAATAAATCAAAAACTTATGATTTTATACATTAAAACCCACATTGAACCAGTCGTTTTGATATATATATATATATAATTAATTTATATCAGTTACATGTCCAGATTCAGTGTATCTGACTTGGCTTTGACTCGGCCCATAAGAATCGAACCCAGTCCAAGAGAGCCCAACAGAGGCACTAACCCAGCCCAACTGATTAAATAATTTAATTAAATTAAATCAAAACCGAAATAAAATTCCCCGCCCAGGTCGCCTCGCGTACGCGAGACGCCGAGACATTCTCCCAAATCGTCCTTCGACCCGACCCGAGTCGTGACGTGCCGAGACGGCGGCGGCGGCGCGTGGGCTCGTGAGAACACCATGCACCATAGCACACCTTAGTAGTTATGCACTACCCATGTGTGTTATACTATATAAAGCCAACACCCACTTTATTTCTTTCTATGTGGGACAAACAACACATTCTCAAAACAAGCTCTTTCAAACTACTAACTTCAACTTCATTTCTCTTATGGATTTCATTAAAAAAATTCTTAAACTCATACATGAAAGTTTAAGTCCCGATATCTAGAACCAACTTCCAATCATTAGATTATGAAATTAACAACAAGAACATAATAAAATTATGAACTTAATAACTCCATTTTCTAACACTAAAAAACTTGCTCCTTATGTTTACTAAGACTACAGTGGATAAAAGTACCAGTAATATAATGATCTAAGCTTGCCTCCTTTCGTTGTTACTCTCAGCTTTTTTGCAAGGCTTGAAGTATTCAACCATTAAGAGCATTCATCAAGAATTACTAGGGACGGGTATCAGGTCACTTCGTGACTCCTCGAACCCGTTCCAATCCTAATTTTTTATTAAATTTTCTCCGATCCACGTTCCATACCAGAAAAAATCTCATGACATTCCTAAGAAACAAGCATGCAGAATAAGTGATATAGTATAACATTTTCGGCATCTTTTTAGAATGGTGAGCGTTAATCACAGTGAATTATGAGGACGATAGGTAGTATAATGAAACTGGAAGATGTAGTTGCAGGATTAATAGGCAGGGATTCTTGATATAAATTATTATGACAATACAATTAAAGAAACTTAAGCTCAGTTCTTTGCACAGAATACTAATTGGCGACTTGTAAAAATATTTTACATATAATAAAAAATATAAAATTTCTTACATGTGTTTTGTAACATATTATGTATATATATAATATTACAACATAAACATGACATATGAATAATCCGACAGCCACCGCGATCACTCACGTGCTTAATAACAAGCTAGAGTTTCCGTTTTGTAACGGTGTTGATGATTTATTGATCGTGTCCTTGGGTAATGGCGAAATTTATAATGGAAGCATTGCTCGAAAATCAGCAACATCATTCATCAAAATTGCTCGAGAGGGTGTTTCAGACATGGTAATGTTACTTTACCCTTGTTACTTTGTTACGATTAGTCGTAGAAATTTAAATATCCACGCACATTTACGTCATCACTAATATTGTGCTTAGTATTACTCTCTCTGTTAACACGGTTTCTAATAAATGAATACTTGACCTAATCTGAATCACATAAAAAGAGTTAGGAGGTATTAAATAAGTAGTTTATAAATGTGTGGTTGTAATAATCTTAAATATATGTTATAAATGGAAGATTCATTTTTTTGGGACATCTAAGAAGGAACGTGGTTCACATGAATACGAAAAAGTCTTATGATTGTTTATTATGTGTGTAGGTTGATCAAGCTGTGTCAATGGTATTCAGGGAGGCTAAAACCGGTGATGATTATGTCCGTATACAAGCGAATGGTAGTGTTGCATCGGTAGATCAAATGTTGAGACAAAAGAATTTAGAATCAGCATTGTTCGAAGGCAAGAAATTGGTGGAAATTACTAACTTGGATAAACTGGAATCAATTTCTGGAGAATTGATCAAGGAGCATGAAAGGAGAAAGACTGGCATTTTGTCTGCAGTGGTGTTAAAGCAGGCGGCTGGGGGATCACCCAGAACTTCATCTGTGAGATCATCATCAACATTATCTTCTGAATAACGTGTCGACTAATATTCAAGATTCTTATATTTATATTTAATGCGTGACTATATTTGAGTCGAGTTCGTTCTGAGTGTGATATCTCCCGTTATTATTCTATATAGGAGTAATTCAGTGAATTCAAGAGTTTATTATATTTTTTAGTTCTGAGTCTTTTTTTTTTTTTTTTTGCCAAGTAGTTCTGAGTCTTTAAAATATTATGCCAGACTCTGTTATTAGTCTTTATTTTAAACTGATATACTTTTGCTCCATCAGAAGCAGTGAGATCACTTTACCAGCATTCCCATTACAAGTTAGGGTTATGCATTTTTTATAAACTCAACACAATTTAAGTCAAAGGAGGCGGGTGACAACGTGCAAGTGCAACTCGTACAAGTCAAATATGGTGGATGCTAAGAGATAATATTATTAATGATATAATAATTTTTAGACATGTTAGAGCATCTCCAACGGCATTCGCTATAATCGTTGGCTAAATTGGATCTGTAAAACATTATGCAAAATTTACTGAACCTGTAAGATATTTGCTTCAATGGTATTGGCTATTTTGGTTGCCTATAATTTAAACATAGTATGTTTTTAATATTTTAAATTGTTAAAGTAGAATATATCAGTTCAATATGGTAATAAATGATGTACAATTTTCTTACAGATTTTCCTACAGACCTGTAGAGGTTCGACAAATTTAGCCATCCATAGGAGGTTGGCTAAATTTATAGAAAACGGCTGAACATGGTTGGAGTTGAGTTTTTGAAGCTGTTGGCTAAATTTTTTTATTTTAAGTATGCCAACTCACTTTTTAGCTAAGGGTTTTAGATGGTTGGAGATGCTCTTACGATGGTTAACCATGATTAATCTCTATTTCGTAACTCATCGAATGGATTAATCTCTCTGATTAATTATCAATAAATTCAATTAATCTTCGATTAATCTTTGTTCAGTGATTTTACCGATTAAGTCTGATTCTTATTTTTATAACATTGCTTTTAGGTGATATTTATTACAAATCGGAAAGTATTAAACATATATTTTATATATAAATATTTGAGATTATCTGATCATATCCATCACCCTTTCGTCTTTCAAAATTCAAATCACAAAAATTATTAAAATTAGCTACTTCATCATCCTTTACATGTATTCTGAATTTCAAAATATCATGTCTTTATCCTTTGCTTGGTGTTTTTCTAATGCAAAATTTTAAATAATATAATTTTTAATAACATATTTAATGAAATAATTAACGAAATTATATTTCCCAATCTAAAATTGTGGGGAAACAAATAATCGGGAAAGTAGTATATTTTCTTCATATATGCATGTTTCTACAAGTAGACATCCTCGAAGATACCAAATGAACCTAGACAAGTTGTCTCTACTCTCTATACATAATGCAGCCAAACTTGGAGCCTCGGAAGAACACGCTGCACATGTTGTTATATGATTCTTCCGTTATTTTATTCGATTGTTTAACATGCACACAACTTTAAGTAATCTGATAGGAGTAATAAAAAAAAGCGCACACCAGAATAATATCCGGTAATCTAATCTTTGCACTGAACCACTCTCCGTTGTTCTCTGCTCTTTGAGTAAATGGAAGCATTAGTATGCAGAAATCTTGGAGACCCCACAATCCCTCCAGACTCATCACCTGACTCGCCGCTCACTATCTCCAAGTCTCACCCTGTCCCTGCATTGGCCTCGCCAACTTGTGTTCGAGTTCGAGTTCGAGCCAACACTCTCAACTTTGCTACTATGCTTAAAGTTGAGGGCAAGTACCAAGAGAAAGCAGCGCTGCCTTTTGTACTTGGCTCGGATTTTTCGGGTGTGGTAGAAGCAGTTGGAGTTGATGTTAGTAGACTTAGAGTGGGTGATCGTGTCTGTGGTGCCATAGATGTTGATTCTTTTGCTCAGTTCCTTGTAGTTGACCAGGCTAAACTGTAAGTTTATGTTGCAAGTAATACTGATTTATTTCTTTTTTGGAGATTTCTCTGGAGAGAGTGTTTTGAGTTCTGCACGTTTAAGTATTAATTTTTTTAAGTTCTTGACTGATGTTCAATTGAATTTGGTTATTTGGCTTGTAACTCTGAGTTCTTTTGTGGGATTTAACTATATACATATTGCTAGAATACTATATGATCCAGTTAAGTCATCCTCCTGTTAACATCTTGAAATTTTAGGAGAACGGGTCATTTAACATAGTATTAGCACTCAGTGTCAGGGGGGACTCAAGTTCGACTCCAAAAATTGTAGGGAATGCTAGAATACTGTATATGATCCGAGATGCCAACATAAATCATCTGTGTAATTGCCTCATAGAGGGCGTTTAAGTGGAAACAGGTCTAACTGTGAAACATATATTAGGTATCGAGTACCTGATGGGTGTGATCTGGTTGCAGCTGCTGCACTTCCGCTTGCATATGGAACATCATATTCTTCCCTGATTCATCGAGCTCACTTACATTCTGGTCAGGTATTTACTCCGCCCTGTCCTGCTTTACATGAGTAATTAAATTAAATTTGCATATATTGATATTAGTATTTGCTGGTGATTGCTATGATATTTGCTATTACTTCATTCAGCAATAGTTATTCATATCTGTTAACAATCTGATATTAGTATTTGCTGATTATTGCCATTGATACTTTCTGATTACTTCATTTAGCTATAGTTATTCATATTTGCCAACAGTTTTCTTGCACCTTATATGAGTAATCAGATTAAATGTTTTGTCATTGTTATTAATATCTACCGTCTTCTTTGTTGTAGGTATTGCTTGTTCTTGGAGCAGCAGGGGGAGTTGGGCTTGCAGCTGTGCAAATCGGAAAGATTCGTGGTGCCACTGTCATTGCAGTTGCTAGGTACTGATTTAGTACGTCTGATGAAGCCTTCAAGCATTTGCAATACCCTTCATCGGGACCAATCAACTGATATTATGCAGATTTTTCGTTTATGTTTTTTAAATTTAGGGGGACTGAAAAGGCGGACATATTGAAATCAATTGGCGCTGATCATGTAGTGGACTTGAACAAAGGGAATGTAACTGCAAGTATTAAGGAGTTCTTAAAGTCAAGAAAGCTTAAAGGAGTTGATATTTTGTATGATCCAGTTGGAGGTAAGTTGACGAGAGAATCTTTAAGGCTCTTGAATTGGGGTGCACAAATCTTAGTCATTGGTTTTGCAAGCGGCGAAGTTCCTATCATACCTGCAAATATTGCCCTAGTCAAGGTACTGCTCATGAGTTTTTCATGATCCTGTCCAGTGTCTTTATAAAAATCGTTTCTAAATATTGCCCTAGTTAAGGTACTGCTCATGATTTGCTATTAATGTGTATGTTAGTCTTTCCATAGCACATCTGTGATTGTTTCTTATAACATCTGCTGATTTCAGAATTGGACAATTCATGGATTCTACTGGGGACACTATAATGATGTAATCCGTCCTGGTGCGCAAGAAGATTCTGTGAAGGAGCTTTTGTCCTGGTTAGCGAAGGGCTTACTCACTGTTCACGCTTCTCATGTTTACGGCCTGTCAGAGGTTATGATTTCAAATTCAGCAAGATTTTATTGATTTAGTTATTCTCCTAGGTATACACAACACTGTTATAGTTTCAAAACAACATTACAGCAGACTGACTAATTATTCAGATTATGTTATTCGGGGAAACATACTGAATTGAACTTCTTTGCTTCAAAGAGTCTTGGAGATGGTAAATCAACACTGTTATTGATGTTTAAAGTAGATGATAAATCAACAATCTTGCTCCTTTGTGGCCTTTGCTTGTCAAACATAATATGCTATGATTAATCCAGAAGCTTTGGAAAGTTCAATCTATGTTACTCCGACTCTTCTATTTTGGTTGCCGTACCCGTGTCGGACACTCGGACACGACACTTATTTCGTGTTGGATCCTTTGACTAAAATGTGGACACTTTGACCAATTTAAAAATCAAATATGAGTCAAACTTACAATTCCAAAGAATTATGTGAGAAAAAAGAAAGAAGCAAGAAAGGGATTAAAGTATAGAAGATGCTTAATTTGCAAAACCCCCAACAAAATCATGTCTAATTTGAGTTTTATTGTTACTTTTTGTTAAGATGACTAACTTACCATACTTCTTTATTACTATACCACGACGTGTCCCCGTACCCATGTCCAAAAATAGGACAGTGTCCCCGTGTCCCTAATTTTTAAAGTTCCTGAGTCTGACACTCGAATATGTGTTGTGTCCGACACTCTGTACCCGAGTCAAAGTAACATAGAGTTCAATCATTCTTATTTGGAAACTCTGTTCTGGCAAGTTGTTCAATAGCCAGTGTAACCATGGCAGTCCTTACCTGTAACGACTTCGTTTTTATTTAAAATTTCAAAGCATAACTAATCTAATTTCCTTACTGTTGGCAGATCAACCTTGCCTTTGCGGCGTTAAGGGAGAGAAATGCTATTGGAAAGGTGATGATTGTTTTCGATGATCTGCAAACTGGCCACTCTAAGCTTTGATCTATAATGGAGTCTGGATGCACATTGATCTCAGCATTGCTGGATCCAGGAAACAAAATTCACCTGGGCTAACTTTGGAAAAAAATTTCTTTGTCAAAGGACAAATCTTGCTTAATTTTGTTGTTAAATTATCTTTAAATTTCTAATCTTCTCCCTTGCTTGAAAACCTGGAGTTTTGTTTTCAAGTTTCTTTTTTATTTTCTTCCCTAACTCCCAATGTTTTACATAAAGTAAATGGGTTGGGCATTATTTATCCTGAGCTAACTTCAAAAAAGCTGAACTGCATTATAAAAAATTTTAAAATATTTTTTTTTCCAGCTCAGCACAGCCTTTGCTGTGGCTCCGCCCCTGGCTGGATGCCTAGTTGATACTCTCTCCGTTTTGAAATATAAGTCGTTTGGCACACACTTCTAAGTCTTTTGACCGCATAGTTAAAGTCATTATTTTCGGAATTTTCTTTTTTTTGAATAAAATATATGATTAATATTATAATTTAGAGAAAGAAAATTTTAAAAATTACGATTTTAGCTATTCGGTCAAAAGATTTAGAAGTGTGTGTCAAAAAGTCAAGCGATCGATATTTCAAAACGGAACGGAGAGAGTAATATGCTGCAAATTTTTTTTTACCTGTATACAACTATCAGGTTATGGACTCAGTTTTAATAGTTTAATTGGGGAATTTTCAAACTAAGTTACTTTAAGCCTCTTTTTTCCATTCTTTCTTTGCCAAATTAGTAAGCCTATACACCAGCCTTGATGTAAAACAATGGTTTTTTCTTCAATAATCTGAAGTAATAATAAGTCTGAACTAATATCTTAAACCATTGGATGAACACAAGCAGAATGTGTATAATATTTTCGACATTATCCGGAAAATTATTTTATTCCGGCTGAAGGTTGTTGAAAGTGGGTGTTCAGATGTCATTATTTAGTAGCAAAAAGCTTCTATAGTCATTTTCTGAAAAAATTGTCCTCTCTGTTACTTTAAAACACAACTTGTGTGGTTTCAGCTGAAATTCCTGAAAACGCAACTTCAAATCGTGTTTTGAAGTGACAGTTGGGGTATTTTTTCAGAAAATGACATTGAGGTTATTTGACTTAAAATAATGACTTTTTAGACTTTTTCTCGTTGAAAGTTAATTACACCAGCAATAAATCGTTACGGGTACTACACTCTACTTTGCAACGTGGGACTACAATTTTCCCTCTGTTGAATGTAGAACGAGAGACTAATTTGTCCCCACTACTTTGCAACGTGGGACTACACTCCCCTCTGCTCAACATGGAACTGGAGTCTCTCTACTTAACATGGAACTGGGTGTTACAAATTCACTCATTTCATCGGAAAAATACTATATCTCTTTCCTAGTGATGGACATTAGGATATAAGCATACAGTGAAGGAAGTAGAACTCCTAGTTCCAACACCTTAAAGTTGTGCGAGTTGTTTACACAAATGTCTGGACTCTTGACAATGCCATAATAACACAAGTGTCATTTGCTCAAAACAAAATAATTTGATGGCTGTAATTGAACAAATTTCTTAAAATAGATACAAAAATGTTTTATGGGGAGATCTCTGGGGAAAACTAAAGATTAGAGGGGAAATTACAGTTTATTGATCCTAAATGGTTCCGGAAACTTTTGGACTAACAAACAAACAAAAATGCACGAATAAGATGGTGGAATGGCCACCACCCTAAAGCAAATGCATTAATCTTAACTCTAAGAAAGACCTAAAGAGCTGTGATATGTAACATTTTAAGTTCTTTATCTGCAAGGATCTTTGAAATTGGTTTTACCCCCATCTTATGATAGCTGAACCCCACGTCAAACCCGCCCCAAATCCTGCTGTTGCAATAGTGTGGCCTGGCTGCACCTGCCCACTTCGAACAGCTTCATCCAATGCTAACGGAATCGATGCTGCACTTGTGTTACCGTAATTGGCTAAGTTCGAGATGACCCGCTCTAATGGAACTTCCAAACGATTGGCAACTGCATCAAGGATTCTTTGGTTTGCCTGCAATGGATTGAACAAGAAATTATATAAATAGCACTGAACACAATGAGTTGTAGCCATTTCGAAATGCAATGACTTCTTTTAAGTAAAATCAAAGATAGTATAGAACTCATAAAATTGTTAATGAATTGAACGTGCAAATTATATATTGTAATTTCGACCTTTTTTAAATTGGAAATGATATGCTAAATTTTGGATGAAAGAATAAAAAATGCCGCACAAGGAATAACAATAATTTATATTTCATTGAATTCAGTAATAGTATACTTGACAGAATCTGTTTTTACCAAGAGAAAGTTGGGCGGTGATTCAGTGTTGCGAAGTTGTCAGTTTACAAATTACAACTTAAGCTTGTTCACATTATGCAAGTTCATAAGGAAGAAAAAGGTGTTGTAGACAATATACAGCATTACAGCTACAAATTTTACATATTTCTTATATTAAAAAGTAATTTATGTGCACATTTAATATGAACGTCTGAATCGTGTAGTCAGATAGTTTCATCAAGTATATCTTATGATCGGTGGTTCATACCTGATGGAGCAGTAACCAATCAATACTAGACCCGGTAAGACCAGCATTCTGTAGTGCATATTCAATTGACTGTGGCACCGCACGAACAGCAAAACGGAACACCTCATTACCACTCATCTTTATGCATGAATAAGAGGGCCGATTAGGAGGAAACCCTAATACTGAACCATTAGAGGCTGCTGGATCATCCAATTCTTCTTGTTTCATTGTGGCATGCAGATGCCTGCAAAAGCTTTTGAAGGTAAGACAAATATATACATAAAATAAAGGATCCTATTTTCACGAAGGTAATGGAACAAACCTCTGGCCATCACCATCACTATGCAAGTCAAAACCAAATAAACCATCATCCTCAATATCACAAGCCTGCAAAGTATTTTTAAACCAGTTTAGATGAAAGCATTAGCACAAAATTGCATAATTAATATAAGCATTACTTAAAGAGTTGAAGCAAACTAGAGTAGTGCGCATGGTTAAACACAAAATATGTCACGTGGAGTATGCAGTATGCACTAATCCTATCATGCAAGGAAATAGTAATACAGGTCTCACAAGTCACAATACGGTCATCAACTCATCATTGTCTCTTGAGCCTTGTAACCCACATACTCTTATCTGCTTTAATTGAGAGAATATCACCCCCAGAAAAGTTAAACAGGCCATGCCCTAAATAGCTATCTTGATTACTATCTTGGTTACTAGGTACAAGCTCATTTTAGGTTCAAATAAAGGTGTCAGGTGATAATACTAATAATAAAGGAGCTCGTGGAGACTTTTAAATGGCTAATTCTTTCCACTACTTTGACTTTATCATGGACATACACATATATAATGATGATTCACAGAATTAACCTAATAGATGCCAGACAATGCCAAACTTGTCTGGTGCTTGTTGCCAATATATTGCAACTATGCAATAAGGAAACAGTCACAATTTGCATAAATTTATGAATATCTTTACACGTCCAATTTAGACACTGATTAATCATTACTACCCTATCAATCCGGAAAATCATATGTGCTTCCCTCGATGATTTAAAACTGATTTTTGACTTTTACAGCACAGCTAATAAGGTAGAAGTTTTCTAGACAGATTTGGTGAACCTTGTAGGCGTAGATGCCTTGCTAAGTGTTGAGGGGCTTTTAAAAAGACATTGGCCATGTTTGAAACTTAGAGGTTTGAGCATAAATTAGAGGTTTGGGCATAAATTAGAAGTTTGACCAAGAGAATCATCTAATTTGGTGTTTGGCAGTTGGTGGATTAAAATAGCGGTTTGGACTCAAAAAACTAATTTTCAAAAGGCTACTTTGAGGAGCTTTTTAAATTAGAGGTTTGATATGTGTCTATTTAAGATGCAAAAAGCTAAGTAAACAGCTATTTACCAAACAGCTTTATACAAAACAACTAATTCAATCCACTAGTCAAAACTGCTACCACAATATGCTAGTCAAAACAGTTTATCCAATCCGCTAACCGCTAATTACCAAACAGGACCATTAGCCAAGTATACACCAAGAAAAGAATATCTAAAAGGCATACTTCATGTAGGTGTTGGCCCCATATGTCACTTTCTAGGGGGAAATGACCTGAATGTCATGATCCTGAAATACGGTCCCAAATGTCACTTTAAAATGTGACTTCGTCTGACGTTTATGAAAACGCAACTTCAAGTTATGTTTTAAGATGCCAAAACACAACTTCAAGTTGTGGATTTGCATTTTCAGCACCCAAAACGCAACTTTAAGCTCAGTTTACGTGAGTTTTCGGAGAGATCATACGTGGCAGTGTAGGGAAGGTTTCTGACAAATGGCAGTGACGCCTGTGATCAAGAAAGCAATCAAAGGGGGTAGGGATGGACTGACAAAGGGAAGGAAGAGAGGTGAGGTACTACTGTGCATGTGTTGATTGTGTGTTAGTTAATTGGGTATGACGGTGGCGACAGCCTCGGGAGGGAGAGGGAGGGAGGGGGGGTGGGGGGGGCAGAGTTTTCCCTCCAGTCGGCAGCGAGAGAAAGAGAGAATGGGTTTAAGAGGAAAACGTAACTTCATGTTACGATTTGACTAAAAATGAAAACGCAACTTTAAGTTGTGTTTTGAAGTGACAGTGGGGGCTTATTTTTATATACTAAGATACCCGGACTCGGGTATGGGTATCGGACATGGGTACACATCCAAGAGTCAGATTCGTAGTCTTAGGATAATTAGGATTCGTGGACATGGATCCAGAATTAGACTCGGGTACGGGGACTTGGCACTTGAGCTCCACGCAAGTAAAACTTTATATTCACAAAAATAGTGCTACTGCACATAAATCACATACACTGAAAATTGAAGCATAAAATCAGTAGAACAACATAGAAACAAGTCATTCTTGGATCTTGATCTCTATAAACAAGTTGAAACAAGACCTAAGTTTTCATTTTGACCTGGGATGTTACAAGGTGAAGTGTCCGGTTGTAGTAAGAAGGATCCGACTCAGATCTCATACCCACACCCATGTCATGTCCAGGGGACACGAGTATAGGCACAAAAATGGAGAGTCCGGGTAACATAGTTTATATAGTGACATTTGGAATAAAGAAAAAGCCTTAACACAATACCTGCAGCAATACAGCACCAGCAGCATCCCCGAAGAGGATGCAAGTGCCTCTATCAGTCCAATCAACATAACGGGAAAGTGCATCAGCCCCAATTACAAGAACATTTCTAAATCCTGCCCCTGCAAACACATTGCAAGTTCATTTATCAGCAAACTTTTTTCTGCGCACTAAATAAGTTGACATATTAGACCATTGCCAAAACACAGCTCTAATTTTTTTTACCTCGTATATAAGAAGACCCTGATACAAGACCTAAAATGAATCCACTACAAGCAGCAGTTATGTCAAAAGCGAGTGGATGCTTTTTGCAGCCAAGTGCCTTTGGGATCTAGATATCAATAGGAAGAGCAGCAAAATTAAGCATTTGGTAGATACAATTATCCTAAACAGGCAGAGGATTGTAAAAACAAGACTCATTGTACAGAAGACATGTATCAAGCTGAAAACCTAAAACTTAAGACGAAACAAACTTGGCATATAGTGGGTGGAGGGGTGGGGGAAGAGATTAGCAGAACACTCATGTAAATTCAATTTTCCAACTTGACTAAAGTGTTTCGATCACACACCATATATTCACATTTCCACTATCTATGTCTGGAGATGATAAATCTTTAATCAATACCTGAGGAGCACTTCCAAATAGATCTTCTGGAGTTGATGTACACAATAAGACTAAATCCACATCATCAGGGTGAACTTCTGCCATCTCAAGAGCTCTTCTTGCTGCCTCCGCTGCTAGACCTGTCAAGCTATCTGCCCCTGTGATATGTACATACCAAATTGAGCATACTTTGCTTGTCACTATTTCATTATTCTTGCAAGATGTATGCTTCCATGATGCCAATACTAGATAGTGCACACAAAATAATATAAAATCCTTATTTTGGCTGACCTATACGTATCATATAGGAATTTTTGCATAAGATGATCAACTAGTTTGTGTTCTCTCTATGTTTCAGTGTGACTGAGCAATTGAAACTGTGCTAGTCATTCTTGAGCTGATCATCAAACACATGGTTATTTGGTAAAATTACTTCATAGAGGTGTAAAGAAAGGAAAGTACTTTAGCTTTGCTTGTAAAGAATATCTCAGGTTACTGAACTTCAGTTCTGAAGGAAAGAACTTTAGCTTACATTCTTGCTTGTAAAAAGAATCTCAAGTCAATGGAACTTCAGTTCTGTAGTTACAAATCAAAACGAATAGAGCTCATAAATAAACTCAGCAGCATGTAAGGATAAATTAAATCCCTGTAGACTGTAGAAAGAAAACTAAAAACCTACAGAAACATATAATACCCAAGGCATCTGCCTATCATATCTAAACAGGCAGGACCCATGCCCCATGTGGCTAATAGATAATGTTGTTGTAGATTAATTCCAATTCTGAAGCACACCAAGATAAGCAACATTGTTCAAAACATAGTCTACTATGCTAATGTGCAGCAACCACTAAATTTGTTTCACAAAAGAGTCAATTACTGGACACAGATTAGCACTTAACTGCTTCATGATTCCTAAACATTATCCTGGAAAGGCAACGGAGATCATTCTTAAATAATGGACTTCGAATTGTTCATCTCCAGATCTATTAAAGCAATCATGGAAGTGAAAAAAATTCTTACCTGAAATAACCCGTCGGTTTCGTATTCCAGTGCGGGTAGAGATCCATTCATCATTAGTTTCTACAAGTTTTGCAAGGTCATCGTTGGACACCTTTAAACTTGGTACTGCAGAACCACATCCAACAAGTTTGCAGCCTTTACTGACAAATCTGTAAACATTAGTAATTAGAATCAGCATGGGGGAAAGGAATTTTCACGCACTTTTCTTTTGTTGACCAATTTCATGCTAAACGTGAAATCAAAAATATATCTAACACTGACTACGAATGGTAAATTTCAAATGGTTTGCCTAAAGAATGAAAACAACTTAGAAGGAACATTAACGCCAAAGTCAAAAGAGTGCCCTAAAGTTGGGAGACTGAAGTAAAACTATCAACCTTACAGCAAGAATGAAATACAACTAATAATGTCTTGAATGTATATTAAATGGACCCCTTGCAAGTCTAAAAATATAATTAACATGAATCTCCTAGAGCAGGCAAACAAAATCACCTCAATTCCAATTGCTTCATTTTTCTACAGAATATATTTACGCATTCAGGATCTTAAATCATTTCTAAATTTCTTGTTTACACCACATCACATGGAATAGAGCTACTCGTGATTCTTATGCATACTCACAACATTGTCAAGTTTATAGACTTATGGATAAGTATCTTTCGCAATAACCCATACAACACAGCTTGGATACTACAAGTATTAAATTGTTAAGGATAAAACAGTTACCACTTTAAAAAATCTTATCAACCCCTTATGCACATGTGTTCATTTACTACACCAACCGTTTTCAGATTTCAGAAGTTTGAATCTAGTACAAATGTACAATCTTGTCATTGATTAGATTTGATAGTTACCTTCTTTTACCACCTATTATAAGCTGGTACTTCTGTTTGAATGTTTTCTTTCATTAGAGTTACCAATGGTCAAAAACCCCGGCTAACTGTCACTAAGAAGTGTCTAGTATATATATTACCTTCGTAAATTCTGATACTGCCTATACTTTACAGCTTCCAATACATGATACTTAAAAATAATCAGAGAGACATAGAAAATTTTCATTTCTTAACATATCACTTTTCTAAAACTCTAATTTTTGGAAATACCAGTTCAATTGTTGTAACTCTAATATAGTATAAATGCAATCATCTGTTGATCAGGCAGAATACGAAGACCTTGATCAACATAAGCTAATTAAGCTGTCTTTTTATCGAATTCCAGTATACACAAGCTTCAAAAATATAATCCAGCTCCCCCGAAATGAGTCAGAAAAACCATGAAATGCACTTTTTTTTTGGCAATAAATCCAGCTCCCCCGAAATGAACCAACACCAAGAATCTCAAAACACATACCAACCAACATAAAAGACCCTTCTAGTTAACAATTCAACATTTCTAGTTAACAACATACTTGAAGCTAAACTGCACCAAACCAAACACCTACAAATAATTTTTAACCAAGAAAAAACAACCTAAGACTCACCTGGGCACCCTAGATTGAGAAGCAGAAGCACTAGAGCCAAGCTTCTCTACATCTTCAACACTGCTTGAACACAACACCCTTGTAGCAATCCCCTTGTTAGAACAAAACCCAGATCCATAAACACCAATCGATGGATTAATCCTCCCTCTTACACTCTGCACCGAAGGTGTAAGAAACCCATATGCATTTGCCATTTGTGTATGTATCTGTGTGTCTATCTATCAAGAAAGATGTAAAGATCAAAACAAGCAAGAAAATCAGTAAAGCAAAGATCTTTAGCTCAGTGATGAGAGAAGAAGAAGAAGATATGAATCAAGAAAAACAGCCCACATGAGGAAATTAATAAATTGAAAGGATAAAAGAATGGGAAACAAAGAGGGGTTTATTTATGGGAATTTTTCAAATGGTGTTTCGGAGAAACCGAAGAAGATGAAAAACAATCCGCTACTATGTTAAGACCCCGACTAGAACAAAGTTAATGAAGTATAGTTTCCCAATGCCTAGATTTTTCAGCACTACTAATGATGACTGGTATAGTTCCAGTTGTCTGTGAGGTTTTGAGGAATAGATGCCTACAGGCTACACATATAAGCAGCTGATGTGTTGCTGCCTGCCACGTAGATATGAAATGCCAGGAAACCTTAACGAGGATTGAGGAAGGCCCATTTTTCTTCAAAACCGCAAACAAAATACTTACGAATTTCGCTGAAAACTCAAACCGCCAACAAAAACCGCGTAAACCGCACCACAAAAATACGATATGATGTGGTGCGGTTTGTGTATGTTTAAGAATAAACATTTTTAGTTGAAGTAAGTAATAAAATTTAGAATATAAAATAATTAAAAAAATTTCTCTAAATAAATTTATATGATATTTATCATTTCAGAATTACAACAACTACTAAAATAATGCACATAAAAGTGTAAATATAATAATAAATATGAATACTAAGAGACATATTATAATAATATAATCATTTCATACAAATTTGGTATAATAGTAACGTGAGATTGATAAAATAATAATTAACTATTATTTAAAGAGATTTAAAATAAATAATATAATTTAACATATAAGGGTTTTTATTTTTTTTATAAATAACATGTTTGTAGAAAAAGATTGGGAGAACTAAAAATAACTTAAAGCATTTTCAAGAAATTGTTAATAGATTACTAATTTAAGATATAAAGAGAATAATTAAAAATTAAGTTCCGAGAGACTCTCGGGGACTAAGATAATTTATAATATTTTGTTATTATAAAATCACGTATTAAATAATAATTTTAGGTGATGTTTAATAGGGGAGTTGAGAAACCACATTTTTTAAAGATATGCTTTCTCTGAAAACAACTTTAACTCCGAAAAGCAACGATATTTTTATCTGCCTTAACAGCAAATATCAAACACATAACCGTGAACGTGAACAGTGAAGATGTGATAAATTTGCTTTATGGTACGTGCAATGAATAATCAAAGTGAAAGGGCACTCTCTGGACTCTGGACCCGCACTTAAACCCAGTCATTCCAAAATAATTTCTCATAAAATCACAGTTTCTAATACAATTACTCTTTCGAACCAACCAAATCTGAAACATCAATAAATTCACTAAAAAATGGTTCTATCGATTTTATGAACATGTATACACTTTATAGACTAAAATTATTGAATCGTCAAGTTTCCAGACATATGTACATCAGGCGGGATCGTTTCATCTGGAATTTCCTCATCTCTTTGTTGTATCCACGGCCTTGTCAATCCAATTCTCTTATTGGTTATGCTGATTCTTTCAGAGCAACACAGAGATAAATTATGAACAGCCGACAGTCCCTGACCGCAAAGAAAATGCAATCTGTGAAGTAGAACAAAATTTCTAATATAACTGGACAGACAAACTAGTAGAACCATCGCCATATGATTTCAGATCAGCTGGTCGAATTAATGCCCTGCATAAAGGGCAGGTCCTTTTTCTCTCAAACCTGTAAATTTAAAAGTGCCAATTAGTTGGTTTTCTCAATACCATTAAGGCATAAGCTAAGGTAATACCAGTTGCAAGAGGTTGCATTCACAGAAAGGAACACAAGCCAATGAAGGTTAAACAAGAAGGAACTCGCATTAACCCATCTATATGCATAATAAAAAACTTTCCTGATTATAAATAATTGTAGTAGTATTGTACAAATTACAGAGATAGTATTATTATACAGCTTTATATTAGAACAAACGTTCATGGTTTGGCAATTGGCATCAGCAGGTAATAAATCAGGTCTATGTGTTATCATAACTTCAAGGAATTATAAAAGACTATCAACATCAGTGGCGAATATGGGAATTTACCAGATGGTAGTCAAATCAGCATCTTGATGGCATATACGACAAAACCATGGGCAAAGTATGTATATGTGTATATTATTACAAATGTTGTGCATGCATACATGTATACATGCTCAAGTTCCTCTATCAACCATATTAAATTACAAATACAAATATAATTTACCATATAAATTTATATGTGTAAACGAATCTAGCAAAAAGAAAAATATGATTCATCTACTTAGCAATAAAAAGATGATTTATCAAACTGAATATAAGACTAATTATGTGACATAAAGATAAACTAAATATACTTTTGCAGGCTAACTTCAGTTTTACTTATAAAATTAATTTGGTTTCAGAAATAAAAAACAAATGTGAGAAACTAACCATTCAGAAACGCAGTCCTCGCAAAACACATGTTTACAACGCAACAGAACTGGTACACTCATCTTTTCCTGGCAAATAGTACACAAGTCACCTGCATCCTTTACCTATCAAAAGTAATTGGCATGCTTATACTCAGTAAATTAGTAAGACTGCAATTAATGTTTATATATTATAGAATTGTTATTGTGAATTTCTAGTTTTCATCAAAATGATATGTTTTATATTTCATACGTTTGGGATGGAAGGGAGGAAAAAAAAGAAAAAAATAGCAGCAAAGATTTGAAAAGGCTAGCCATTAAAAGGCAAATTCCGTTAGTGTTTGTCATGCAAATCAGGTAGTTGCTATAATAAGCTAAAGAACTTCTGTTCAATCAAAGATCAACTTAAATACCTGCTCCAGTGTGGCATAAGACCCATAGTGCATTTCCTTTCGGGATAAAGCTTTAAAGGCAGAGAAGAAGGATCGGACCTGTGAGAGAGATAGAGGGAGGCAGAGCATATAAAGTCAATATCAGAGTCAAAGTATTGCTCAGAATAAGATGAAAAATATAATCCATATAGCTAAGTGAAGTAAGACTACAAAAAACTAACCTTTTCAACAACTGATGTTAGCTTAAAGGTTAGGTATAGCCCTGTTGTCAGTGACGAAAAAAGACTTCCATAATCTTTGTTCAAAAAGAATCGGTACCAGACAGGTGTTGGCAACAGTGTACGATACAGCAGCAATGTGTATTCAACTAGAGTCAGCAGTTGGCCCTGAACCACAAAGGCAAACAAAAGGAATGTTTATCACGTTCTCAAAATATGTCCTTTGTGTGTGTGTGTCTGTGCGCACTAAGCTTAAATAGGGCATCAATAACCTATACCTACCTGTCTACGAAAATCATGAGCCCTGCCATTCCTGTAATACATTAGCAGAATCAATTTAAAAGCCATTGCTGCTTGCCGCACCATAGTATCTGGAGAGTTGCAAGTTTCAAAAAATAAAGAAAAAAATATTATTAGGACATAACATGTTACACAATCAACAAAGAATAAATCATAGAAATTACACAATAGGTGACCTAAGAAACTACTCCCTCTGTCCCTCTCATTTCTTTATGTTACTTTTTGGCACGCTTTTTAAGACTCATTTAAAGTATAGTTCTATAATATATTTTTAAATTTGTTTTCTCTAAATAAAAGTTTGGTGTTTAAAATTTTATTAAAAAAAAGAAAATTTGAAAAAATGCTGTGAAACTATATTTTACAGGAGCCTCAAAATGCGTGCAAACAGTGAATGTAAACAACCTAGAGGGACAGAGGGAGTACAATGTAAACTGTAAAAGTAGCTACAGTGTCTAACACAGACTTAGATGACGATGGGAAGGGTGACAATACACCACTTTATATTGCAGTAGTACATGATTAAAGATAATATGATCAACTAAAGCTGAAAGACCAAGCTGGAAGAAGTTATTGCCAGAACATTTCAGCAGTCGACAAGGAGTTAAATGGCGCTACTAAATCATAGATATTCTACTGGATTTATATTTTTTAAGTAGATTGTATCCAGTTATTCGCTTTCAATCTGTCATGACTAACAAATGTATGCAAATGTATTAGGCAGTCCAGGAAGATACACCTATATCATATAAGTACCACACTCAATTGTATTTCTAACAAATATATAACCGTGGAAGAGAGAGAGTAATTCATACCATTAACCAGAATGGTAAACATAGCATGCCAAAAGGGTGGTATTGCTTTTGGAGGAACCATGATTAATGGGTTTAACATATCCTCATTCCAGTACCACCAAGGGAGCCCAATTACGTGAAGTACAAAAACTAAGAAATATCCAACCAGAACTGACAGTTTCCTTTCCCCCTGCCCCAAAAAAGAGCAAAAAATAGTAATCATCAAGCCTAAATTATACATAGGTATCTCTTTCATCAGTTTTACTTGCAGAAGAAAGAGACAAGAGGAAATGATAAAGTTTCCTATCAATATAGAAACTGCATTAGTCTAAAGAAAGATTTATCTTACCTTTAGAACAGTTTGCCTCTTAAGAATATCATTCGACTTGAACATGAACGCAGTTATGTAAATTGTGACAAAGAATCCTAGATATTCATGAAAAACATAACAATCGTAAATTTGAATCTGGGAAATAACAAGAGCAACGCAGAGATGCAAACTTGGAACTTACATGCAGAGATATTTTAAGTTACACACAGGAAGTATATATGATGCTGTAAACAACTGAACCAGAGTATAAATGTATGATTAATTCATACATGTACGACATTTACCTGATATTTGTTTTCTTGTAAACAAGTTTCAGTCTTTAATTTAATTAATCAAAAGTACATAAAAATTAATTTATACATGTAATATAACTACACTTAAGATGGGAAAACTAATGAATAAACTAAATAAATCTATTTTGAATTCATATAAATGGGAAGATTACCAAATGAGTTCAAGACAAAAATAAATTAATAGCAACAGATTGCCTCTCTTCAATATTTATTACCTTAGTAACTATTATTTAGGGGGGCTTTCAGATCGTGAGTGGGAATGAGAATCGGGAATGGGAATGAAGGGTATGAGAATGAGGGGTATGAGAATGGGTATCCCAATGGAATGTAAGGAATGATTGACCCTCCAAGTGAGATTAAGTTCCCATTCCATATCACAAAATTAATAATCCGAACACAACACATGGATTTGAGGTTCCGGTTCCCGTTATCTGGGCTCATTAACCATCAACCAAACGACTCCTAAGTCCCTTGAATACATTATTTTTTGCACAGCGAACCCCAACCCCATGCCTTATCTCTCTTTAGTTCTAAGGTAAGCATATCTTTACACTTCACATCCATGGCATCTTATACATAACAGCTGGCTCATAAACAATTGACAACATTTTTACATCATCAAACATAACCATTCGTGATGCCTACACATTCTTTCCAGCTTTTAAACTAATATCTGTGTGCAAATAAGATTAGCAACCAAGTAGAGCACTTGTGGCATAGTCGAAGAGGAGTTTACACAGAACGTACAAGTGAAATTCAGTATTTAACCAAACGAAACAAACTAAGCTAAGCTTCCATTCTTTATTCCTAATCAAGTCATTTCTAAACACTAAACAGAAAATACTGTTAATTTTACGACACATGAACAAAGTAGCTAAAACGAGCCATAAAATCATCAAAAAAAAAAAAGGCACTAACTTAAAATGAGGATGATACCTTGCAAATGCTGACGAATAAAAACAAGCAACAAGAGAAAAGAAAACGGAATAACCCGCTCAATCAGCCTCGCCGCCTGCTGCAAATCATACCGATGCTCATACGACGACGAAGACTGAGCAGATTCATCACCCCCAGAACCTACATTCTGGTGGGCCCCACCTGAACTCCTAATCAAAGACTCACCTTCATCTCCCCCAACTTGATCACCCTCACTAACACCAATCTCCCCCACAACCCCGCCACCATTCCCACGTAATACACCACCCCCATCACGATCATCACTCTGATCAGCCATGATTTCAATAGAAACCTCAGTGGGCCCACCACCGGCCCCACCACTGTCAACACTACTAACATCAATCTCATTGGAGAAAGTGAAATTAGGGCTTTGAGGAACGGGGAAGTAGTGAGAGACTAGAGAGGAGAGAGGGGCTTGCAAGAACCGAAATGTTGACACAAGTGATGAGTATCTTGTTCTTGATGTTCTTAAATTATTCATATTATTATTATCATCATTATTATTGTTTTCTTGCATTTCTGTGTGTATATGTGTGTGTAGAGGTGGGGATTGTAATGGGGTTTGTTGTTCTTCTTCCATGGAGGAGGAGGGAGTGGGAGAAGAAGTCAGAGGAGTGAGAGAAACGGAGGTGTCTGTAGAGAGAGATTAAGGGCCTGTTTGGTTGATTACTTGAACTGTACGCGCTGGTTTATGAGTTATTTTGGGGTCTTTGCTTTGAATGGGAGGAACGAATTTTTTTTTAATTTATAAAGGTGTCGGTCTACGCGGGAGAAAAGCAATAAATTAGTAAAATATACGAGCACGTTCAGTGGAGTATTATCCTATTATTGAATTGACTTTAACAATTTAAAATTTATTCTATAATTTTTATTATATAATTTAAAAGATTCCTGTAATCCGATAACTAAGATATATTATGTGGAGAGCATAGATGAACTTTTTTTTTAAAAACATGTTAGTTAACAATAAAACCTCAAATGTTAAAAATCATAGCAAGTAATGAATTTTAAAAATTATGTTATTTGAGCAAGTTGACTTACATGTCTTTCACTCTTTCTTAATAAATCCCGAAACTATATCAAATCTGGTTGTATAAATAAGAGTTATCAATACTTGGTCTGTTATCTGTTTATTCACCAGCTCATGTCTATGAACAAGATTTTAGATTAAACAATGAAACGAATTTTATCTATTAAAGGATAAGAGGTTTGTTACTTGTTAGTAATTTTTAGCTATTCCCTTCTTTAAAATAGGTAAAATGTCAGGTATCAATATACTTATATAAAGGAGAAGCATGGGGCGTTTAGGTGGCGCCTCTCACATCGCTCCGTTCTATTTTTCTAATTTTCGAGAATTTTTGGATGAAAAATATCAAAAATTAGAACTACCTTTTTTAATTTCGGATGTATTGGAAGCAAGTTTCAGAATCAGATTTTATTACAGATTATTTATGGGATATAGAAGCTTGAAAGTTTTAATCTGATTTTGTTTCAGATTATTTAATTATGGGAAAGAGTAGCACACAAGTCTCTCTGCACCTATAAATACTCCTATAGTTTTGGATCATCTAAACACAACCTATTCTTTCTCAATACTACAACCCTACCTCTCTCTGGTGATAGTTCTCTTGCTCGATTTCTAACTCGGTAGTGTCGTTCTTCTGCAACGATAAGTGAAGGCTGTTTATACGGTATTAAAAAAAAAATAAAGGTCGTTGCAAGCAATGGTAGTTATAAACCGCTATGTGGGAGTCGACAAATCCAAGCACGGGAGAGGAATTTAGTATTGACATGATATTGATGGATGATATCAATTAATTAACTATTCGTGATATGTTTGTTGGTTATTCTTTTATAATATTTGTTTTGTTCATCGGACATGTTTGTTGTTAATTTGTATATGATTTACTTTGTACATAGGAAAATATTATTCATGCATTACCTGTTTGCTCTGTTCAAGCAACTTTTAAGTGAAAACTGTTCATATAGTATTAAAAAATAGAGGTTGTTACAAGTAAGGTTAGTTATAGATCGCTATCTCACGGATTTAATTTAGATGTTTTTGTGCACAATCAATCCAAAAAAATTGAAGAAAGGTGACAATGTAAGAATATGATTACTTTTCAAAAAAAAAAACACAAATAAAATTAAGATTCGTCGTGCTTTAAATTGTTAATTACGTGTAGAAATTTATTTTCATTTTTTCAACATGAATTATAGTCCAATTTTGCAATTTTATATATTAGTATTGGGATTATATCAAGATTTTTATAATATAAAATTTATCTTATCCTACAAATATTAATTTTTAATCATTAATATACTTTTTATAGACAGCCACAAAATTATTGCATTCTACAAATATTAATATTGAATAACTAATATAATTTTTATAGGTCGCCGCAACGCGCGGTTTCTCAACTAGTTCAAGAAAATCTAAAATATCACTTGTCATATGAAGGTTTAGGGTATCAAATTTGAATTTTTGTTTTATTTTTGAATATTAGAATATCTATCAATTAAAATGATTGTTTAAATTGAACTTGTGTAATATTATATATAATTTGCTGAACCTATATATTATATTGATTGATTATATGTTAAAAATAGGAGTATTTTATTATTATTTCAAGTTGCTATAAATAGAATCTATTATTGTAATATGATAAATGAATCACATAATTGCAATTAATATTTTCAACATTCTCTTTTCTAAGAAAATATATAATATTAATATTATAATTTATAAAGAAATCTTTTTGAAATAATTAATTTAAGTAGAACATCAAAAATTTAGAAGTGTGAAAAAAATTTAGAGAGAGACACCAAAGAAATAATCAAACTAATCTTCCTTGTAAATCAAGGCTTCTTCCTTGTAACTTGAACGAACATCTACTCCCTATAGAGTTCAAAAGTTGAAAAGTAAGGTTGGCCGATTTAATTATTCCTCGACTCATTCCGCATAAAACCTTCAATTACAATAAAGCTTTCGAATCTTCTCCTTGCTGCTTCTCTTTCAAGCAACTACTAAAGAAGGTTCTTTCTTTTTCACCTTGAATAGTGATCAAATTTCAAAACCATCCAGTCCACTTTCAAAGCACAGACTGAAGAATGCTCATTCCACCATATATACGTAGTGAATGTTTATGAAAGACATGTTTTTACATATAACAACCTAAACACTTCAACAGAAGTATTATGGGCAGTTTATGTTTACATGTGAGCCTCCGCAGATAAAAACTAAACACAAGACACGATGATTATTCAACACAAGATCAAACATGTACTTCCCCTGAGCTTCTGCGTAGTCTTGCAGCTTGCTCCAGATGTGCTGTACTGAACATGGTGTGTCGTACAACCACATCGGTATATAAGGTTACATTACAAATGTATTATATGGTACTACAAAACACCTGCAAAATGGCTGCAGATGCTGCCTCCTAAGAAACTCCATCCTGTGCTATCGCTACATGCTCCTTTGTATGTGGTAAAAACAAAGATGGCAAAATTGTTGCTGAAAACGAGAACAATGCATGCCACTCAATCAGATAATGGAACACATTGTCTGTGTGTGAGTGAGTGAGAGAGACAGGGAGGGGGGTGCAAGTTCTATACCTGCACTATGTTGCAGAAACTGCTTTGTACCCTTCTTTCTCAAGAAGTTTCGCGATAGATATATCTCCTGTCTTGATGATTTTTCCATCCTCCTAAAAAAAAAAAACAGGAGTCTGTTAATAAATAAACCCAAAATTTAAAAACTTCAACAATGCCTCTGTTCTAATATAGCAATGCAATTCCAACTACCTTGTGAAGACAACAAAAAACCAAGCTAGTTCACCGCTAACACCCTTCTGACAAACAACGAACTAATGACACATATTGTTTGTTAATAAAGGTCGTTTATGTTTAATTACTAAAATAGGGAGGATATTTTATTTGCTTTATTTATATGAGGATGCAAAGCATAAGACATTAAGGCATAGCCTCGAAAACAACCTCTGAGTCTTAAAGTTAATGAACTTAAAAATTACAATACTTTTTATGCAATACACTAAGATTCTAAGTGCCTACACATGAATGCATAAACCACATGTTTTGCGTATAAGTTATATCACTGCCTTCCACTATACCAGTTCACTCAAGGTTGAGATAAGAAACTCCAGAGGCGTCTAAAAGTGAATTATAGTTCCCACTAACTTGAGTGGCAGGAAAAATATCAATATAAACCTGATTTCAATTTCTAACAAGACAGAGTACAGAAATTTATAAGACTTGCTAACCATGATATGTATGTAGTTGGGCTGAATATATTCCAGAAGCCGAAGATAGTGGGTGATCATCAAAACAGATTTTCTTGGGGTCAGGAGTCCGTTTACGGCCTTCGATACATCACGAAGTGCATCAACATCTAAACCAGAATCGATCTCATCTAAAATGGACAATTCTGCTCCCAGGACCTGTATCAAAGAGAGGTAAAGTCATTCATAATTTCATATGAAGAATGCTTTTGACACATTGAAATACATAATCTTGCTCATCCGAGAGGTGTACACTTTCCCTTCAACCAGTAAAAGGGCTGATGAGCTTTTGATGAATTTGCAAGGACATTTAGTAATGTGTGTGCCACAAGTATGGATTGTTCCCTTAATAAAAGTTTATTACATACAACCACCACAGGGGAAGTCTCGGTTCTCAAATAAAAATTTGGTAGAAGTACAATTGATAGAACGAAGAGCTTAAAGAAAAAGAAAGAAGAGCAGATAAACATGATAACAATGAACTAATGAAATTCTTTCCTTGCTCGGGGTAGAATTGTACAATATCTTTAAACCAGTACAATATTACTGAGTGCACTGTGCACATAATCATCGACTGATACAGATACAGAATAAATACACCGTATGCATGATGCATCTTATCAACATATAACTAAATGTCAATGTACATAGAGGCTAAATCCCCTTTGTACATTACAGGAAGACTAGAAAGCAAAGTTATTCAAAATACGTCACTGTATATCTGGAATTACCGAAACAAAATTCTAATTATATCTTGTTAGAAAATGTAAGAAATAAGATAAATAATGGTTTTGACATCTTAGCTGGATAAGACAGTGTTTTCATCCCAGCCCATTTAACGTAATATAACATGTATAACTAATATCTTTTCAATTATATTATATAATCCAAGATCAAATCCTCCAAAGATCTTATCAGCAGAGGTCTGTCTAACTTCAGATAGAAACTGCAAATTATCAAGATGCCATGTACATACCGCAAGTTGTAGAATCTCGTTACGCTTCTTTTCACCACCACTAAATCCTTCATTCACATTTCTGTTCAAGAAATCTGGCTTTATGTTCACAACTTCAAGCTTTGGCATGATGTATGCATAGAACTGCAAGAACAAATATTAGCAGTTACTCAGTCAACCAAAATGAAACCCTTGCTTGTTCTTGTGAAGCTAAAACTTTAATGACTCAGAAAGAACTAGTATTTTTATTGCCCTGCCACATTAAACCTTTAATAGAAAATTATTTTCCTTATAGATAGCAAAAATATAAATAACTGTAATGGAGATTATCATTTCCCGTTCCATGTCCGCATTCTGATTTCGTTTTCATTATAAAACTTTTATGTATGGTAACAGTACAAAGATCATACGAAGGTCACATTAACCCTAAGAAACATCATGAGTGGATATCCAAAGTTCAAAAACAAGCACCTCAATAGGACTATACTCTGGCAATCCCAGCTTTCTTCTACGCGCATTATATGCCATTAAGAGAAAATCAATATTGCTCACTCCTGGAATTTCAACTGGGGATTGAAAGCTCATAAAAAGCCCCGCAATTGACCTGTCCTCCGGCTCCATGTCAAGCAAGTTCTCTCCTTTAAACACGATGCTACCCCCGGTAACTTCATAATCTTTATGGCCAACAAGAACCTGCAGCATATGAGTTATCAAAATGTACCCGATATTACAAATATTGTCATTATTAAAAATGATATTAAAAAAAGGAAACATAGATGTTGATATACAGAACTATCAGATGATTAAAAACATTTCTTAACAAAAGCTATAAACTTTAGGGTGGGTAGTCAAAGGTAAAAAAATTTGGTGCCCCGAGGTATCTTCTGCCTGCTTCGTGTTCGACACTACGGCTCAATTTAGCAGTAAATAAAACCTATCTGGCACGAAATCCAACCAAAGTAATGCTCCTTTATTTAGTTGGTAAAGCAGCAGGCATCATCCGTAGAGCCCATTAAAAAAATTCGTTGGTAAAGCAGCAGGCATCATCCGTAGAGCCCATTAAAAAAATGGTTGTTGCATGAAGTACTCTTGTGCACCTATGTCACTCAGCTCACTCAATAACACAAGAAAAAAAATAGCATTTGGTTTGGGAACGTCAAGAAACTCTTAGCAAGAGACTATTCACAAGAAACTCTTGGCAATAGAATATTCTTTAAAAGCTTTAGTCACTCACCTAGGTGCCAATGCTGGTTCATACAAAAGCATGCGCACAAAAATATATATGCACGAATAAAAGATTTTTAACACTTTTGTCAGAATTTTTGTTAAAATCCATTATTATTCAAATGAATTTTCAAGAGCAAATATAAGAAACCTTGCAAATGCATTCACACCACCACATACTTTAACAACCATATAAGAAACTAAACTATGCCAAAGATAGCTGATCGGAAAAACATAAAAAAAGAAAAAACAAGAAAAAAGACCCAACCTTGGCAAAAGTGCTCTTCCCAGAACCATTCTTCCCCATCACAGCATGAACCTATCCAAAATCATAATCACAATTAAACAAAAATCACTAACCATAATAACACATTAAACATCAAATTCCACAAACAACATCATACAATCCAGTCAACGAAATTCTTGAAACAAACTAAATTCCCACAAAAACAGACACACACACGCACATAAAGGTACAAACTTTCCACACATTTACATATATGAACATCAAATTTCACAAACAAGACTAAAAACAACAAAACCCAACAATTAAAACACAAAATAATCAATTAAGTTCTTAAAACAAACTAAAATTCACAAAAATTACACACACACACAATATGCATATAAAGGTACAAACTTTTGACCTCTCCTTCATAGATACAAAGATTGACTCCTTTCAAAATGGGTTGTTCAGTTTGAGCTATAACTGCAGTCAAGTCTTTCACTTGCAACAAAATCTTGGGTGATTCTCCGCCGTTGCTGGTGCCGGAAGCTGCCGGAGATTCGACGGCGAGGCTGCTTTTTATCCGGAAAGAGGGAAAACTCCGGCGGCGAGTGGCAGGGACGGTAAATAAGTGTGAAATCGATGTCGAGTTCTTGAAAGAGGAGATCAGAGAAGGAGGTGAAGGGGAAGAATAGTTGAGAACTGCCATTGTAATCGGAATCAAATATGCTTACAGATTTTTACTATATACATATACATATACATATACATTTTCAAGGGATATTTTTTTTTTCGAGAAAATGATTAATATTAAAAAAATGAAGTCAAATGGTTATTGTGTTTACCACATTATTGTCCAGGGTATTTTCTTCCAAATCACATTAATTTGTATTTATTCAAATATAATTTCAACTAAATATTATATAGTTTGAGAAAAGGTTTCCAAACGATTTAAGGCGAGTTCGCGTATAAATTTTATGTATGAAAACATTTAGATGGAATTTTTATAATAATAAAATTCATCCCAGTATTTGAAAAATAATTCTAATTTTCTGTTAATTGAAGGAATGTAATTTTATACTATGATTCTATTTTGTATTTTAATTTATGAAAAACAGCTTAAATGGTCAAATTTGTTCTACTAGTGTAAATAATTTATCTTGTTTAGCCCACCAACATAGATAATGCAGTATCATTGTCCTGCTATACTATTGTGCTTGGTCTGTGTGCTTACCTGTTTACTCATAACATAAGCATTTTAACTTGAAAATGTTTCCTTTTTTGTTTCAATTTGCCTAGATGCATTACTGTACAATATCTTCAGTACTGAAAAGATCATAATATGGCACAGATTTGAGTTAGAGCAGAATGTATAATTAAACACAAGTCCTGAACTGCACTGCAACAACATTGTTTTTTTCAGACTTCATCAGATTCTTCTGTTAGCACAAACATTTGATATTTGATAATCCTCAATGAAATTTACTATGCTAAGAAGGATGGTAACTTGGTAAGTGCTATGGCTGCAACGAACAAATAGTCTGGTGCAAATCATTTGTTTGCAGTGGCTTCGAACGATATAGCAACACCACCGGCACTTGGGAATTGGGATAAAGACAGTGAATGCCTTAAATTCTTACTCCACAGAAGCTGCTGAATTACCCCTGAAAATTCAGCATCAGGAAAACCACAAAGAAAGAGTCACTTTTCCTCCGTTACTTTTATATTTAGTGGCTGAATCAAAGGGATAGGAGATTCTAGAGTTATCATGACTCTTGAAAAAGCAACATATGTATTTTTTTTTTTAGTCCTGAATTATATATATCAACATAATTTTTTTAATATGTCCAATAGAAATAGAGAGGGACTTATTTTATTAAAAAATATTAAAACATATTGAGAATAATACTTAACACAAAAAAGAATAAGAAATAATGATTTTATAAATTATAACATTATAAAATTAATCTTTTAACTTAAGTGATACTACCGTCTACCCTAAGCCACATTACCCTTTTCCATTCATTCACTGATGGATGGATCGGTGGTTGAACTTGTTTATAGATTTTTCTAAATTATAACGGACTTTTTGATCACAACAAAATGACATTTAAACTTTTCTAAAACATATCTTTGCACCTATGCACTTTATAAGTTTTTTTTAATCATCATTAATGAGTTTCTTACGAATTTAACTACTAAAAATTTGTTTAATTTCAAATAAAATACAAATATATATATATTCTGATATAAAATTAAAATAAAATTAAATATATAATCTATGCTATCTATACTATACTATAATAAACCAACATGAGTATAATTTGTAATTCAAGGTTTTAGTTATATTTTTTGGTTTGGTACTACAAATCTACAAATGTGGAGTCTATTAGTATTATAAACAGTTTCAAATACTAAAAACACTCATAACAATACATTATCATATAATATCTCATTAAAAAAATTATAACGATGTTATAAATAAAATTATAAATATATAATTTTAATTTTTGTTTTTAACAAGAACCTTCATATAACTCTTTTTAACTTTAACGTGTTTAATTTCAGTATAACCATTACATAACCCTTTCTAACTCTAATCTTAAAAGTTATTGTTGTCAAAAAAACCAAGATAACAAAATTACGTTGAAATTCGATTGATTAGATTACTGAAATACTATAATAAGCCAACACGGGTATAATTTGTATTCCAAAGTTTGAGTTATATTTTTTGGTTTGGTACTCTCCTTTTGGTACTGCAAGTCTACAAATGTGGAGTCGATTAGTATTATAAACAGTTTCAAATACTAAAAACACTCGTAACAATACATTATCATATAACTAGCTTCTTAACCCGTGCAAAGCACGAGCTGCTTTAAATTATTATTTTAATATATGTTATATCTTTTTGCTCATCTTTTTTAAATTGTAATTTTATATTTTTTATATTTGAAATCATATTATGGTGATGTCCATATGTTCGCATATCCTCACTATTATGATTTTTATTAAAATATAAACACAAAAAATATACACTATTTAAAATTTTATTATATAATTAAATTACCACTCATCTAAAATTATAGAAAATTTAATATAAAAAATGAGATTGTGGCCAAATTAGAGCCTTTATCATATAAATATATATATTTTATAATAATTAAATATCTAAAAATCTGCCGATTAACCGATTAATCGATAATCAAACGGTTTTTTATTCCAATTTGGTAAAATTCGGTAAATTTAATCGATGATTAATTGGTCAAAACTGTATTAATTAGTCGAAAATCAGGTAGAATATTAAAATTTATATAATTTATGGGGAAAAATTAAAATTTTAAAAGTAATCATATATATATTGTTAGGTCCAAAGTATCGTAGAAGGGGGGGTTGAATACGATACTCACTACAATTTAAAATTCTTTCGAATCTTGCGGATAAATAAATTGCAGTCCTGTAATGGGTTTCGTGTTCCGGATATTTATTGGGTCGGTTTCTGAGGATATGAAAATATTAAACCAACACACAATATTTTCCAAGGTATATCTGTATATTGATAAATACCTCGAAGGTGCTACAAATCCAAACCCGAAGGTTGGCTACAATGACCACTCCTCTAAATATTACAAGCCCTATCCACTACAAATATTTATGGTACAAAACTAGGCTAGGGTGTGTGTATATTTGAGAGAGTTTGTGCAAAGCACTTGGCCATCCATCCCGAAGGATGATGTAAATTGTGAGAACCACAATCACATATTTATAGGCTTTCATAAACTAACCATGGTTAACGAGTTCGTCCTGGACGACTTGAGTTCGTCCTGGACGGATTCGATTTATAAAAATAAATCTAACTCAGAAAATACCAAGGGGTGGCGCAACTTACATATACATATATATGAGTATATATATATATATAAATCAAAGTTGCGCCTCAAATACATTCCACCTTTACAGAAGTCAAACTTTGCGCCACTTCAGTCAACAGTTGCGCTTATACAGTGCTCCACAGTGTTGATCAACTTAGAATTTTCCACAGCTCTTCAAAGTTGCGCCTAGAGATAATGGTTGGAGGCGCAAACTTTGACTTAGTCAAAGTTTGCGCTCCAGGAGACTCTCCTCTGTGCCCAGTGGATTTTCTTACTTAGAAAAACAATTCAGGAGAATTGTTAGCGCCAAGTTTGACAAAGTCAAAGGTTGCGCCTTTGACTTTGGTCAAAGGTGGCGCCATTCCCTTCAGTCAAACTTTGCGCCAAACACTCATCCTTAGTGTGACAGTGGTGACTTAGAAATTTTCTAAGTGTTTAAAGGAAGGTTGAGGCGCAAACTTTGACTTAGTCAAAGTTTGCGCTTCATCAGTGATGATGCTTCCCCTGTAGTGATCACTTAGACAAATTTGCACCATTATATATATTTATATTATATTATATTCATAATATTATATAAATATATGTATAAATAAAGATATATATATAAATGTATATAAATAATATTTATATAAACATATAGTAATATATATATATACATATATTTAAATATATTCTCATATATTTAAATATATATAATATACATAAAATTATATGTAAATATAAATATAAATATATATATAGGTATATATATATAATTATCTATAGATATAAATATACACATATTTATGTACATAATATAATATATATACACTTAAATATATAAATGTTTATGTAAAATATAAATACATATACTATATACATATATATTTATTTAAATATATATACATATAAATATACATATACATATGTTTAAAAAACATATATACATATATATTATATATATTATATTTAATTAAATATACATATATACATATATAATTATATTTGTACATATACAAATATATAAGTGCACACATATATAAAATGTCACTTCTGGATATGGCTTTCTGTGGAAGCTTTGACATATGGCATTTGAGCAGTAAGCATTGGCATAGCTGGCATTTGGCTTGACTTGGCTTTGGAACAAATGACTTGATATGACTGGATCAATTCTTCGATCGATAAATACTTTGCAAAGCTCCGTACGTGCTGACGCTTAGTGCACTGGTCTGGTTCACAAGCGACTAACACTGAAGTTAAACATTGTACCGTCTTTGTCAGCAAACATTGATCAGTCGGTTCCGGGTTAGTTTATGCTTCAGTTTGTTGATTATAAATAACCAACCAAGATACATAGAAATATCTTGCTTCAGGGGTTGCACTGAAATCTTTCGAGTACTTGAACAACATCTTCATTGCTTCCACAATCTTGAATACTTCAATCTTTATTCTTCACTGAGGCATGAACATATTAATGAACTTCTTCCAGTGAACTTATTCCTTCAAGACTGTAGATGGCTTCTTCAACCTTTGTCTTCGTATCTTCCGATTCCGGTGCAGGCGTAGTGTTATTTACTTGTCCTGTTCTATTGTTGAGTTATTATCCCTATGTAACAGATAGGGTTGTCTTTACATTTAGACTTACAATCTCCCCCTATTTGTTTGTTAATCATAACAAGCAAATCCTCTGGAGGATAACTCAACTAACACTAGAAAAAGTAAAGTCCTGGACTAGTAAATAATGCTACAAAGTTTCTGGATCATATAATACATTTCCAGATTTCATGAATAGAAACAACAGATGTGCATATCACCTTTATTTCTCTGGTTCTTGCTTTCCTGCCAGATAATCCTCATAGTTTGTCTTGAAGAGAATTCAAAACATTCCATTATGCAAAGAACAATCAGCAGCTTCTTTAAATTCTTCAATGATGATGAATAAGTTCCTGTTTACCACTTTCTGAAGAATAAATGTATCACCATGATTCCTCACAAGTAAAGAACAAGTCTTTGCTTATGCTTCTCCCTCTGTCAGAGATAGTGGTGAACCAATGCCACTGTTTCTTAGGAATCATACCACGTACCACCTGAATAAAGATACAACACAGTGGTGAGGTGTACATGAGTTGTTATTACTTCTCCTCCCATTACCTTGATCAAGTACCCCTTGGTGATAAGTAGCTATCTCCCCTTAGATGAAAGATCAATCCTCCTCCTTAGTTGAAGAAGAATCTCCCCCTCAGTAGTACACAGCTAAAGAGTACCCCTTAGTTGTAGACAATAGAAGAAAGCTAACTTACTTTTTCTTCCCCCTTTCATATATTCTCCCCCTAAATATATTCTCCCCCTTAGTTGTGGAATCCTCCGAGGATATGTGGTATCAAATAGGTCAAGGAACGTGTACAATACTTCCTGTACCAAAAGATAATCTCCCCATAGAGAACTAAACAACGCTAAAGCTGGGGTCGAAGAAAGAGTTCAGAAGAAGGGTTTACTTTGATTGGGTTGGTCCCTATGCTGAAAGAATAGGTTCCAAACGGAAAAGTAATGAATAAGAACTGACATTCCAGTAACAACATCCACTTTGTCTTTAGGTATAAATTTGGTAATTAGTGGGTGTCTCACTAAAATGTTCTGCAGGTGTATCACTCAACACTCAATTTTCTCTCGGTTTTTGGGTAAGGGTGTCACTCACGAGTTCTGTAAGTGTATCCCTCCACACAAATACTGAGCTTCCAAAATGCTGAGTACCTGCAAGAAAATCACCTTAGCCACCCTTAAAGGGGGTCACCGGTGGTGCAATGGGAGTTCGTAATTCCCAGTCCCTATAGACTCATCAGATAAATCTGAATCATGGTCCACAAGTTGCCAACCACTAAGTGGCTTATCCAATTAAGGATCTAGAGTTGTTTGCTCTGGGAGGTTAGACAAAGGCTTAATTATGGCAAAGGCCTAAGTCCTCCTCAATGTCTGTGAAGACACTTGATTCAAGAGAATCATCAACCATAAGTTCACAACGTGAAATGGAATGAACCGTAGTTGCTTCCGTCAATTCTTTCAACAACATGTGAGCTTTCAATACCAATTATTATTATATGTACCTCACAAGTGTTTCACTCTTCTCAAAATCCTATGTGTTTGCACTCACTCATGCTCACATATCTCTCATTCTAATATCTCACTGAATCTTCTCAGAATCTCACCAAGTGTTTGACTCTCAGTGTTTGGCTCACAGTGTTTCTCTCAGCACTCAAAGTATGGTCTTCTGTACCTGCATGAGAAAATCACCATAGCCCCTTCAAGAGAGGTCACTGGCGGTGCAATGGGGTTTCATAAATCCCCGATCCTCAACTGACTCATCAATAAATTGACTCATAGTCAGAGAGTTGCCGATCTCCTATAAATAGGAAATCTATTCCGATTGGATCCAGATCTGTTCTTATCTGGGGAGGGAGACGAGAATCCTGAAGATTTGGCAATTGAGATCCTCGTTTCCTCCTTACACCTGTAAAGGCATCAATCATCTTATCTACCGTAAAATGGTAAATGAAGAAGTTGCTTCTGGAACAAAACCTTTAACCTTACTGTGCACTCTCTTGTATTGTGTCATGAGATATCTGTTTAGGCTCTTCATCAGAGTGATTACTGATAATGTGCTTGACTCAATACAAGATGCTCTGGCTGACGAGCGAATTTCAATGGACTCATTCTGTTGAGAGAATGATTCCAGAGACTGTTTTATTGCCTTTTCAGCTCTATATTCTTTTGAGAAAATACAGATGAGCAACAGTTACCTCAAGTTCAAAAACACCTTTTCTCTTTGAGAGGTAGAGCTGTGGGTACACTATCCCTCACATCCTTATTTGCTGCAACGAGTACAGTTTCTCCCTCATTGACTGTTTGTTTGAAAAGTTCCTTATTACTCCAGGGGAAAAGTTGGGATGTGTTCTGAATTTGGTTTTATAGTCTGGGATAAAGATTGTTGGTTTTCAACCTTATGACTATCTAGGAAAGCCAAGAGGCTAATAAAGTTCCGAAGAACAGAATGAGATATAAATGCACTTTAGAAAATCTATGATTTTAAATGAAAGCAATTGCATTTAATCTTTTGAGGAAAAATGAATCAGTTGTGATTGTAAAAATGATTTTCATAAAGAATGACAATCACAACCGATGAAAGAATCAAAGTTTTCCATTAAAAACTGGTTTGAGTACGAGAGTCTGAATCTATGCATAAAAGGTTTAAATGAACTTGTCTTTGAAAAAGACACAGACTCCTGTTTCTCACTACAATTTTAAAAAGAAAACAAGAAAATTTATGCGCTACAGTGTATAAAGCACTCGCCACACTAATTAGTGAAAAGGCCTCATACTAGCACATCGTCAAAACAGACGTTGCAAGTGACAAAGATCACCAAGTACACAAATACAAGATAATCAATGTCTCGTCCTATGACGCTACATGTATAGATGCAAAATATTCTAAGAAATATTTATGAAATAGAGTAGTGGATACCAATTGTTGAAATCAAATGATAAGAAAATTTCTTTGAAGAAACTCACCACTCCAGAACATAAATATGAGACAGAATAAAGATTATGTTGTCTCCCTTGTACTCAGAATATTAAGCACCTAAAATATATTAGCACCAGTGGTTTTAAGAAATATGCAACAATATTTCACCAGCGCCAATACATCACAATCAATTCACAAATAAAACATCAATAAAGCATCAAAAGTAGATACCAATTAAATATTTCAAAAATGAATTAATCATGCTTCTATTATTCTATCAAAGTCAATCATGAAACAAATAAGCATATAATTGTGATGGATCACAATTTAACTAAGATAAAATAATAATTACCTACGCAATATCATATGATTATTAGATGAGCATATAACAACTAAAATCATGACAATCATACAAAGATATTCGCAAGCCCGAGGGAATGTTGAAGAAAAGTTCACGAGTCTTATATAGATAATCATTAAACATAAGTGAACTCACACAACTCCTCGCAGAAAAATATTAACAATTAATATTAGTGATCTACATATAAGCATGCAAAATATCACTAACACTAAAAGTATCACAACTATATGCAGTTAGACATGAAATAAAATATCAATTAATAAATCATCAAATATCCAACACAAAAAGTTATGCTTCAAGTATATACACTAATATAAATGGATTCAGCCTAGAGAGAATCTAAGTAACTCCACAAATACTAGTATATCATGACTAAATTCTAACTAGATTCTAACCACATACCAATTACTGATACAAGTCACAAGTCTAGAAACAAATAAGTCATGCTTCAGATTTTATACCTATAAAAATGAATTCAACCTAGAAAATAATCCTAAGTATGTTCATAAATACAGATATATCACGACTAGATTATGGCAAAGTTCTCTACTAGATACCAATTGTTGAAAAGGTATAGATCAAGAAAAATAACATAATTAAGTCATGCTTCATGTCATCTCTAATCATTTAAATCATGAACAAATAAGTCACTTAATTGTCATGCACCATAATTTAAATAATTTGAAATAACAAACACTCATGCTAAAACATATAATCACCATCTAAGCATGCAAAGCAAAAGACATGGCAATCTCATATAATAGCAAAAAGCACGAGGTACTGGATTTTAAATAAATTCACAAGTCCTATGTATAAACAATTTAATACTCATGAATTCATTTAATAAATACGATAGACATGCTCATGAAATAAGTAATACCTTATGAAAAATATAGTATGTGATCCACTTGTAGTTAAGTAAAGTGATAAGTTGAATACCTCTGAGACTTGACATTTCAGTTGATGTACCTCTCTTGTAATGATCAAGTCCAGTGGTTGTTGGCATAAGTCTTGGCAGGTCTAGAATCTTCCAAAATGCGCATATTCAAAAGATCCTTGACTTCCTTTTATTGCCATCATTCTTTAGGCTAACTAGTAGACCATGAAGAATTGCAACTTTCCAACAAACTCATCATATCACTAATCTGCATTCACTTAGCAATTATCTTGCACAAGTGACATTAGTCCACATATAATATAATCATGGTATCACAGCACAGATAGTTGTATTGTGTGTGCCTTGTATCATGAGAGGTAATAATTTGGATACCAAATATGACTCTAGCAAACAGATATTAAAATAATATGCTAGTCAGAAGTCATACCATGTCCGTGACGATCATCAGGTGTTGGATAGAAACTCATAGAGAGCTGGTGAAGAAAGAAAATACAAATTCCGTTGGATCTGCAACTGCAAAGTCCTTGAAATGTTGTATGAAGCTTTATCTTCTAGCTCACTTTAATATCGTGAACCCGAGTCTTGTCAATGGCGCTTTAGTTCAATTTTGAAGGTCGTTGAGTCCCCTAAGATGTAGAGTCCTGAACTTGAAGATTCTGTTTCCATCATCTTCATAACCTTCTCCTTTGTAGTAACTCTTAGCAACCAAATTGGCTTGTCCCTCGTAACAGAGCCAAAAACATCCAGTTGGAATCTAAATACCCGACAAGTACTAAGTAATGAATTGTCATTAGGTCAGGGTATCAGACTCCGCACAATCTACTTTCCAACTTGATTGAGATCATATTGTTGTGCAATCACTCAATCTGGATCCATTTAAGAGCTTCTGAATCTTCCTCAAGTTTCACTTCAGATTGAAACTCAAAGAAATAACATCCTTTCAATAGCTCTCCCAGTCTTCACTTCACCGTTAGGAACATTTAAGAACTAGAACCCGGGAATGATATTGACTCCAAACCCTTTGTCTAAGCAGATACGTTCTTGATATGTCCTGTTTATCTTGTGTGGTGTTGAGTTTGACTAGTGGATCTACCAAATGCTCCCCTTAAGCTGTTGCTGAGATTTCTTTAATAATCCTTATCCATGCAAAGAGATTCCGCTTGGATCTGAATCATCATTATACCAATAATATCACCTTTAACAGCTTGGAGCAAAGTGTTGTTCAACGTCCCATCCAGACTTACAATCACCTTCTGTTGATCAATCATAATCACCCTGTAGACTATAGACTCCATTGAGTAGCTGAGGAAAATATTCTTTGATTTTCAAATGCAAGACTTTCAAAGAGGCATTTTCCTCCAAACACATACCAAGAGTTAGTGTTTGCTTCTGATTGGCCACTGGAAAGAATGGTGTCTTTCTGGATTTATCAATGATCAGGGTTCATCTTGATCAACCTTCATTTGTGACATCTTGTCCTTCGAACACATATGAACAACACAAAAGACTCTAGAGTAGTCAACGATCATCACAAAAAGATATCTGGCTTTGTTGTAGATATAACATTAACTGATCCGTAGAAATCCATATGTATCATCTGAAGCGGCTCAGAAATGTTGATCATATCTTTGTTTCTTTGTGATGCTCCTTCGACTTCCCTATTGACATACCTCATAAGCTTCATCCATATAGAATCCCAGATGAGGTAGTCCTCTCACTAATTCTCTTCTTACGAATAAAAAGAGCTCCTTGTTTTGACATACAAGTGTGAGAGCTTCATGTTCCATAGCTAACACTCATCCGATGAAGCTTTACTATCGAAATAGCTCACTTCATCTTCAGTTGAAGTTCCATATTAGCTACGAGCAAAATTCACATCCTTCTTGATTTAAGATAAAACACTATTCCATGAACTGACATAATGTCCTTTGTCAGAGAACCGTCTGATACTAGGAATTTATGTGCTTTGACTCTTTCAAGAAAGATATGTTTCCATGATGACATTCCAGGAAAACAGGCATGTCCCGCAAGAGAATCTTTGTTGTCATCTTTCAAAGATTATTGACGGAACTGCTCACACGATCACATTTGCTAAGATGGTACTTTTTGTGAATCATATGATTTCAGCTACTCAGCAAACAGAGTGCACCAAAAATCATATGGAACATATGTAACCTGCAATCACAAATGGAAAGAGTTCTATGGTCCCCAATCATAACTGGGTCCGGATGGATTAGAGATTTTTCTTTAACAGTGGTAACAACAGAAGCAACCTTAACATGCTAATTCTTATCTAGACATTGCCCTAATGTGATTCTCAAACATGCATTTCTAAATCCAATGCAAGTACAAAGACATGCATTCATGACATGAAAATAAGCAGACATGATGTTGAATACACATGGCAAACAATCAAAGATAGGACAAGAGCAAGACAGACATTTATGCAATTCAGAAGATTCAGTACTCTCTACTTAAACCAATTAACACAAGTGCAACAGGTAGCAAGTAGAATTACATATATTCAATAATCTTCGAAAAGCATATGGATTAGACACAAGAAATTAATAATCACATTATCAATTCATACTAATCCCAATCTGTTGTTATATGGCATTATACTATCTCTATTACCTAAGTTAGTTTTAGATCTAACATGAAGTTCTAAAAGTTCTACTAACACAAGGTAGACATTCCATCATAGAACAAATAAATTCCTTAACAATCAATTCAGATAAATAAGCAAATCTAGTTGTACTAGGGAATTTGAAACTAAGTGTTTTAACAAAGTTATATATGCTAGGATCATAACCCATAAAACTAAGAGTCGTGTTCCAAGGGAAAGCTTCTAATCTCACCATTGCAAATAATCAAATCCTAAATATTCATACACATGTTAAGAATCTGCTAAAGACACATGCACAAGATTATCATCAAGCCTAGTAACTAGAACAGTCATCTAGCATACCAGTTTAACATTTTCTACTGTGATGCTATCATGCTTGTGCTTGTGTGTTAAACAATTCTACTCAGAGATTTATAACATGCTTTGAATATAAAGAAATATGTATTGCATAGTTAGAAAGAATTAGTACCTGAGATGTGCGAGTTGAGTCATCTTCAGAGAATGCTAGGATAGCCAGATAACCATAATCATCCTTCTCATCAGCAACTGATCAATCTCACACCTTTCCTTATGTAGCATTAGAACTTGTTATGATGCTTCTTTCAAAACATCCACTTGAATTCCAGACAAACCCTATCGTCCTTGTTTGTCGAGGCTTCAATATATATAGCAACCCTTCTTTGCTAAAGATACCAATCAATATTGTGTGTACTGACCAACTCAGTTTTCAAACAACCTGTCGAACTGAACCCCGAAGAGTCTCCACTTGAAACCAATGGATTCCATCTGAATCTGACATGACTAAACCTCTCAGATAGTGTTATGCTAATCCTTGAAGTTATGTCCTCACATTCTTCAAAAGTGTTAACTTTCGTCGACTTGAGCTTCCTCAAATTCAGTAGTTACAAACTCTTTTGTTCAATCCTAAGGTTCTGACATAAATGCACGAAACTGATTTGGTGCGGTAGTAACTCGATAATTATATCCTTAAACCTCCACAGTTCTCCGTCTTTGGTTCAATTGATTCTGGATGGATTTAGCATTGATACAATTCATTGTGTAATTGTATTTCCCTGAATCACTGAGTTAGATTGAAATCCCTTGAAGATTCGTTCGTAAAAACTTCTCTTTTCCTACTACCAGTGGTACCATTCAAAGTTGATATTCCGAGCCCTGGGAAGATGCACTCAACACATAAAGCAAGTTCCCATCCTGATCTGGTGATCTGATAATCAAGTAGGAGTAATTACTCAGATCAAGGCCTGAAGTACCTTCTTCAAAATCCACTGTCAGTAGTACCAAATTAGTCTTCAATAGAATCTTCTTTGAATCACAATCATCTTTGTCGAACATAGAAAACTGCTTCTAATACTCCTTTGAGTAATCAATTGGATTGGGTCATCAATGTACTTCCATTACCGGTTCTGAGAATCTGGTATTTGAAAGCCCGGTGTTTCTCTTGTAATCTGTCAGCCTGATCTGTCTCAACTAAATGTCAATCTGATTTGTCTTGGAGTAGAATAATTAAAAAGGTTACGGGACACTTGATTATTTAAACTAAGTTTAAATTATAAAGACAATAAATTTAAAAATAAGTTTTAAAAGATGAAAGGAAATAAAGTATAAAATAAACTTAGTTACATCTATAAAGTAAATTTAATTATATTTAAAAAATAAATTCAAATAAATTCATAATAAACTGAATAAGTTTAGAACAAATTTATTTCAAATTCATTTAGTAAATATATTAAAATTTATTAAATAAATTTAATTTTTGAAAATATTCAAGTGTCTCGTCTCCAATTAAATCATAGCTTCCAGAACAAACTAAATTGAACCTTTGAACTTGAACTTATATCCATAATCAGTAAAATCCTCTTAAGATTATAAATTTATGATAAGCTTGGTAAGTCTAAGAGTAAACTTTACAAGTCTAAAATAAATTTAAACAAATTTAATAATTGAATTTAGTAAAGTTTATAAAGTAAATTTAATTAAGTTTATAAGATAAATTTAATTAATTCATAATAAACTCAATTAATAAGTTTAAAATAAATTAAGTCAAATTTATAAAATAAACTTATTAAAATTTAAAGTATAAATTTATAAGTCCCGGTCCAAAGTTCAGTATCCGACGGATAATCTTTGCTTAGGCCTACGGACAAATTTAGCAACACAAACCGGAAGAACATTTCCCCTAATCAAATATCAAAAGCTAGGTTCTTGATTTTCCGTACGATAAGGATCCTGATTTGTATATCAATCAGCCTGGCTCTGATGCCAATTGTTAGGTCCAAAGTATCGTAGAAGGGGGGGTTGAATACGATACTCACTACAATTTAAAATTCTTTCGAATCTTGCGGATAAATAAATTGCAGTCCTGTAATGGGTTTCGTGTTCCGGATATTTATTGGGTCGGTTTCTGAGGATATGAAAATATTAAACCAACACACAATATTTTCCAAGGTATATCTGTATATTGATAAATACCTCGAAGGTGCTACAAATCCAAACCCGAAGGTTGGCTACAATGACCACTCCTCTAAATATTACAAGCCCTATCCACTACAAATATTTATGGTACAAAACTAGGCTAGGGTGTGTGTATATTTGAGAGAGTTTGTGCAAAGCACTTGGCCATCCATCCCGAAGGATGATGTAAATTGTGAGAACCACAATCACATATTTATAGGCTTTCATAAACTAACCATGGTTAACGAGTTCGTCCTGGACGACTTGAGTTCGTCCTGGACGGATTCGATTTATAAAAATAAATCTAACTCAGAAAATACCAAGGGGTGGCGCAACTTACATATACATATATATGAGTATATATATATATATAAATCAAAGTTGCGCCTCAAATACATTCCACCTTTACAGAAGTCAAACTTTGCGCCACTTCAGTCAACAGTTGCGCTTATACAGTGCTCCACAGTGTTGATCAACTTAGAATTTTCCACAGCTCTTCAAAGTTGCGCCTAGAGATAATGGTTGGAGGCGCAAACTTTGACTTAGTCAAAGTTTGCGCTCCAGGAGACTCTCCTCTGTGCCCAGTGGATTTTCTTACTTAGAAAAACAATTCAGGAGAATTGTTAGCGCCAAGTTTGACAAAGTCAAAGGTTGCGCCTTTGACTTTGGTCAAAGGTGGCGCCATTCCCTTCAGTCAAACTTTGCGCCAAACACTCATCCTTAGTGTGACAGTGGTGACTTAGAAATTTTCTAAGTGTTTAAAGGAAGGTTGAGGCGCAAACTTTGACTTAGTCAAAGTTTGCGCTTCATCAGTGATGATGCTTCCCCTGTAGTGATCACTTAGACAAATTTGCACCATTATATATATTTATATTATATTATATTCATAATATTATATAAATATATGTATAAATAAAGATATATATATAAATGTATATAAATAATATTTATATAAACATATAGTAATATATATATATACATATATTTAAATATATTCTCATATATTTAAATATATATAATATACATAAAATTATATGTAAATATAAATATAAATATATATATAGGTATATATATATAATTATCTATAGATATAAATATACACATATTTATGTACATAATATAATATATATATACACTTAAATATATAAATGTTTATGTAAAATATAAATACATATACTATATACATATATATTTATTTAAATATATATACATATAAATATACATATACATATGTTTAAAAAACATATACATATATTATATATATTATATTTAATTAAATATACATATATACATATATAATTATATTTGTACATATACAAATATATAAGTGCACACATATATAAAATGTCACTTCTGGATATGGCTTTCTGTGGAAGCTTTGACATATGGCATTTGAGCAGTAAGCATTGGCATAGCTGGCATTTGGCTTGACTTGGCTTTGGAACAAATGACTTGATATGACTGGATCAATTCTTCGATCGATAAATACTTTGCAAAGCTCCGTACGTGCTGACGCTTAGTGCACTGGTCTGGTTCACAAGCGACTAACACTGAAGTTAAACATTGTACCGTCTTTGTCAGCAAACATTGATCAGTCGGTTCCGGGTTAGTTTATGCTTCAGTTTGTTGATTATAAATAACCAACCAAGATACATAGAAATATCTTGCTTCAGGGGTTGCACTGAAATCTTTCGAGTACTTGAACAACATCTTCATTGCTTCCACAATCTTGAATACTTCAATCTTTATTCTTCACTGAGGCATGAACATATTAATGAACTTCTTCCAGTGAACTTATTCCTTCAAGACTGTAGATGGCTTCTTCAACCTTTGTCTTCGTATCTTCCGATTCCGGTGCAGGCGTAGTGTTATTTACTTGTCCTGTTCTATTGTTGAGTTATTATCCCTATGTAACAGATAGGGTTGTCTTTACATTTAGACTTACATATATATATATATATATATATATATATATATATATATATATATTAGATTAATTTCAAATAATGATCATGTTAATCATTTCGATTAATCATCGATTTTTCGATCCCGCTTTTTATAATACTAGATATTTATTTATTTATAAAATCATAATTACAAATATCATACATATATGTATTGGAGTTTTAGTTATAAAATAATTAATGTATGTTAATGAATAGATATTAATGTCTAATAAATAGGTTAGTATCAAACGTCAATGATAGCCTCTTTATATATAAATACAATGATAGTGAGTAAGGGTAGATTAGTCTCTTCAAATTAAATTAGGCATTATTGTTGTATTCGATACATAATAGAATTTGGCAAAATTCAGTTAAATCGATGACTAATTGGTCGAAAATTGGATTAATGGGTCGAAAATCAGGCTAGACATTAAAATTTACAAAATTTGTGGGGAAAATTTAAAATTGTAAAAATGATTATATATATTATTTTTACATATATAATATTAAATCATTCTGAATAATCGTCGATTTTCTGATTCCCGCTTTTTTCAATATTGGATATTTATTCATTTATTATTAAATCATAAGTATAAATATAATATACATATGTATTGAAATTTTAATTATAAAATCATTAAGTTATATTAATGATTAGAAATTAATGTCTAATAAATACGTATTAAAAGTCAGTAATAACCTTTATATATATAAGTATTGTATAATGAGCAAAGGGCAGAGTTGTCATTCCGAATTAAATTACTCAAGGTTGATGTTTCAAATAATGATCATGTTAATCATTTCGATTAATCATCGATTTTTCGATCCTGCTTTTTATAATACTGGATATTTATTGATTTATAAAATCATAATTACAAATATCATAATATATGTATTGGAGTTTTAGTTATAAAATAATTAATGGATGTTAATGAATAGATATTAATGTCTAATAAATAGGTTAGTATCAAACGTCAATGATAGCCTCTTTATATATAAATACAATGATAGTGAGTAAGGGTAGATTAGCCTCTTCAGATTAAATTAAGAATTATTGTTGTATTCGATATATAATAGAATTTGGCAAATTCAGTTAAATCGATGACTAATTGGTCGAAAATTGGATTAATAGGTCGAAAATCAGGCTAGACATTAAAATTTACAAAATTTGTGGGGAAAATTTAAAATTGTAAAAATGATTATATAGTATAAATATAATATACATATGTATTGAGGTTTTAATTATAAAATCATTAAGTTATATTAATGATTAGACATTAATGTCTAGTAAATACGTATTAAAAGTCAATAATAACCTTTATATATATAAGTATTGTATAATGAGCAAAGGACGGAGTTGTCATTCCGAATTAAATTACTCAAGGTTGATCTATTATATAGATAATAGATATCTCATTAAAAAAATTATAACGATGTTATAAATAAAATTATAAATATACAATTTTTAATATCTTTTTTTAATAAGAACCTTCATATAACTCTTTTTAACTTTAACGTGTTCTATTTCAGTATAACCATTACATAACCCTTTCTAACTCTAATCTTAAAGGTTATTGTTGTCAAAAAAACCAAGATTACAAAATTACGTTGAAATTCGATTGATTAGATTACTGAATTTTTCAAAAGTATAACACGATCGGCTATGTTTGGAAAATATTAGAATTTTCTGATTTTTTTATTTTTAAATCTACGTGTACTAAATTCGGATTAAATGTCCTAAAATCCTAATATATATAGTCCATTTTTAAGTAATCAGGAGAAAATATAGTCAGTTGAATAATATAATTTAGTTAAAATTCAATCCATTAATCCTAAAATACTAATAAAATGATGTTAAAATTTAAATTATAAATAATAAATTACAAATTATATACCGCCCGTGCTTCGCACGGGTTAAAGGCTAATACTATTAAAGCCGAAACATTAAAAGTTTGATCGGTCGGTACTTGGGCCGAACTATGGACCTATCTATACAATCAAGTATCTTTTTAACCCAAATATATTATCTTGTCTATATTTTCTAACCAAAACGACTCAATCTTCTAAATTAATATTGATTATTGAGCAACATATCAATTACCTTTTTTAACTAAAACACATCATCTTTTTAGATTTTATAACTAAAACACTGATCTTCTAAAATAATAGGGGCAACATGATATAAAAAGATAACATTATTATGTACAATTAAAATAAATAATCGATAACATTAAAAGTTTAGTCGATCGGTACTTGGGCTGAATTATGAGTCTATCTATACAATAAATTATCCTATTTAACCCAAACATATTATCTTTTTTCTATATTTTCTAACTAAAACGACTCAATCTTCTAAATTAACATTACATATCAATTACCTTTTTTAACTAAAACACATCATCTTTTTAGATTTTTTAACTAAAACGCTTATCTTCTAAAATAGTACGGCAACATAATATAAAAAGATAACTAGGAATGGGCATTCGCCCCGCCCCGCCCCGCTCGACCCCAATCCGATCCCCGGCCCGTTCGGGTCGGGGATTCGGGGAATTTTTCGGGGGTGAAGATCGGGGAAAATTTTAGAAAAAATTTAGGGATCGGGGAAAATTTTAGAAAAAATTCAAGGATCGGGGCGGGGTCGGGGATTGATGTCTCCCCGCCCCGATCCCCGACCCCCGAAAAATTCCATGAATCCCCGACCCGAAAAATAAAGAAAATGATCTTTATTTTTATTGATTGATTATAAATATATTGTAATATAATATATTTTAAATTATCGTTTATTTATATTATAAATCAATTTTAATATGATTTGATATTGAAAATATAAAATAATAATATTTTATTAGGATATTAGGAGTTAGAAGTTTGTGTTTATTAAAAAATATATCATATATATTATAAAGTTATAATTTTTTTTTATTAAAAACTAAAATTCCTCGAATCCCCGCGGGGATCCCCGTTCCCCATTCGGGGCGGGGATCGGGGAGGAAAATAATCCCCGTTCGGGGTTCGGGGCGAGGTCGGGATGAGTATTCAATTCGGGGATCGGGGTCGGGGATAGCACTCCCCGCCCCCTAGTGCCCCCGTGCCCATCCCTAAAGATAACATTATTATATATAATTATAAATAAATAACCGATGATATTTTTCAACCAAAATTAAAATTATTTTTAAATACTCTAATGACCTCACAATAATACCGAAATATTAGAATTTTGGTCATTCGATTGGTATTTGACCTTACGGACCTCCTTAATTTATAAATGTTCTAATGATTTTTATTATTATCAATTTAGCAAAATTGTGAAAATATTAAAAAATTGATTGTAAGCTATTATTACACGATTAAAACTGAAACATTAAAAATTTGGCGGTCGGTCGATATGTGGGCCGAGATACATGTCTATTTATATAACAAATTATTCTTTTTAACTGAAATATTATTATCTTTATATATTTTCTAACTAAAAAAACTCAATTTTCTAAAATAACATCGAGTAATATAGTAATTAATTTTTTAACTAAAACATATTGTAAAATTAATTAAATTTATAATATACACGATAAAATAACGAATATATTAACCATCCGTGCATTGCACGGGTTATAAGCTAGTATATATAATCTATACTATACTATAAAAAGTTTTGGTTTGGTACTTTCCTCTGAAGCTAAAACTCTTAGTCTCATATACTAAAAACACTCCTTATATGTATCTTTTAGTTTGGTGCTCTCCTCTCAAATTGAAACTCTTCCATTATTAATTAAACAGTTTCGTATACTAAAAACACTCCTTATGTATATTAATATCTTTTTAAATATATTTATAATTAGTTGAAAAAAGGTGAAACTACTCTTAATAATATATACTAATATTAAAAAACACTTATAGATAAATGTATAACTTATAAAGACAAACCGGAAGTCAAATAAAAAATTTCGATTAACAATATTTTATCAAATTTCGATACATTATCATATAATATCTCATATAGAATTTTATAATGACGTTACAAATAAAATTATAAATATACAATTTTGAATATCTTTTGTCTAAAATACATATAAATAATAAGAGACGCTACTTTTTAATTATAACGTATTCTACCAAAATTTAACTCTAACGTGTTCAACTTCATTACAAACACGAACCATTACGTATGAAAATTTTGATTAAAATTAATTGAATAATAAATTGTCCAATTTTAATATCAGAAAAATATTTATAGATAGATAATAAATCTTAAAAGTTAAATTTCTGTTGGAAAATATAATCAGTTGGTTAATGGTTAAAATAATTTAATTAAAATCTAATTCATTAATACTGAAATACTAATAAGATGGCGTTAAAATTTAAATTATAATAAATAAAATTTTGTACGACTACAAATTATACCCATGTGTTAGACAAAAGATATTCAAAATTGTATATTTATAATTAGTTATACATTTATCTATAAATATTTTTTTAATATTAATATATGTCATTAACAGTAGTTTCACCTTTTTCAACTAATTATAAATTATACTTAAAAAGATATTAATATACATAAATATACATAAGGAGTGTTTTTTATATATGAAACTGTTTAATAGCTATCTACATGTTGTAGACTTTTAGTTTTAGAGGAGAGTACCAAACCAAAATTTTGTACGACTACAAATTATACTCATGTTGGCTTTTTATAGTGATGAAATTATCATTCTATATAAAAAAAAGAATTATTCACACTAAAAGTTCCATACATTATCATATGTAATATGGTAATCATTAATTTTTGAGAAACTCTTGTTACACAAAATCTAATAACAAAAACTGTGGTAGATTATCATATTATAAAAACAAAAATAAAATTATTCACTCTAAAAATTTTATACATTATGATCTATAGTCCAGCACTTTATGTTTAATTGCGATGGATTGCTTCTTTGATCCCTTGAATTGTGCGAGTAATTAGATTGTTCACATTCTCGAACCATTTCATTAGGTCCCTTGGAGTCTGGAAAGCAATCCGGCTACACACGAAGAGTCTCCTCCATTCATCATTACATTCATTGATGACATGTCAACAGCTGCAGAAACTATTAGTGATCTGGATGCATCACTGGCGTTGCTTGTAGTCTCAACATGTTACTCTGATTTGAATTACCACATGAAGCAATTTTATGAACCAAACATTTTATAAAGCGTAAACAATGAAGAGAGACCATCTATATTTTAAAAAAAAAACTAATCAAACATTATTCAAATAATTAACTCTTTTTTAAAAAAAATAGCTAAGTACAAGAATTTGAATTAGAGAGTCTGGAACGGTGCACACATGCGAAATATACACTTGTTGAGGTTGGGCCTGTTGATGACCCACAAAATAATTAGGAGTCTGGTCCTGTAGGGGATATTGGTATGCAGGGCCTTGACCATACAATGGTGGATTATAGGTCACTTGAGGCCCATGAAAAGAGAAACCTGGATTTGGAATCTGGTACCCATGTGCCTGATATGCAGGGTTGATGTAATGTAAGCTGGTTGGCTCTGAAAATTGTCATAGTAATTTTCCCCGAATCCAATGTGAATGGGTGGTGTTCACATAAATACTATTTTGGATATGTGGATGTGTTGTTGGATCTGTTGATTCGAGTTAAAAAGGCCTGAAGTTGCCGAGGGCATTTCTGGATACATTTTTCTTTCTCAGTCTTTCAAGCTTGATGTATAGGGCTGAGCAAACGGTCGGTTCGGTCGAAAACCGAACCGAACCGAAATAACTGAAAACCGAACTTTCATATTTTTGGAAACCGAACCGAACCGTACTTGTCTTTCAAACCGAACCGAACCGAAATTACTTCGGTTTTTTCGGTTCGGTTAAAACCGAACTTTATATATAAATAAAAAACTTCAGCACAAATAAAAAAATACATGTACAATTAAAGTGATACACCCATCAAAATATTATGCATAACCTTTCAGAGTAGCCATACACATCAGGCATGGAACCAAATTGTGTGACGGCAATGGAATTAGTGATCAGATTAGCACAAGTACTATTTTGATAAGGAACTGAATGTGAAGCTTGAATAATGAATCGCAAGTCGGACTCTGAAGAATGGACAATGGAGACCGCCGATTGGGATTGGGACAGAATGGAGTGGAGCTGCGGGGGCAAGGTGCGGCGGCTGTGGTCTGGGTAGGGATGGGTATTTAGGGTGAATGGTGTTAAAGTATGTTACTTATCTATTACTATTTTTATTAAATTATTAAATACAAATATTATTAATATTGCAATAAATATAATTTAAATAAATATATATATAAAACTTCGGTTATTTCGGTTAAACCGGACTTTTGTTTTCCGGAAACCGGACCGAACCGAACTTTTAGTTCGGTTATAACTGAAAACCGAACTAACCACAGTTTTAAAATATTCCAAACCGAACCGAACCGAATATGTACGGTTCGGTTCGGTTTTGCTCAGCCCTATTGATGTATATGTCTCGATCTTTTCCGAATTCTTGACTAATGTCCTACTTATAATAAGAAGGATTCAATTAAAGTAATATATCACGTACAAACAAATTCTTGTCATATACACAACAATTTCAATCTAGCCAGACAATTTTGCATATGATACATAATTCAATTATTACAAAATTTTAATAAGAATAGAAGATATATTACCTGCGGGTGATGTTGAGATCTGGAGCATTTTCTTCATCATTTACTACACAATTATTAAAATAAAAAAATATTAGAATAACAATACACGCTAATTAAATTTTAGAACAATTTTTTTATGAAACACAAAATAAATTTTAATAAATTGACATGCAATATGAGAGAAAAATGAAATTGATTTTAGAAACTTACCTTATCAATTGGAATCGAGAGAAATCTCACGACGATACTAAGAACTTCAAAACTTGTACAAATCTTGGAAAAGATTACAAAATTCGGTAAGTGGGTCGACATATCATTTTAAAATCATGATTTCATAAAAACATAACATGTGTTTTATCAAATCATTATATCTAGATGGTATGGTAGACTATAGACAGAAGTAACCGGAAAATTCTAGATTTAGTCGGAAAAGAAAAATATTTTGAAGTGCGTTTATGAATTGGGAGAGAGCGAAGAACTAATAAGCGGCGGAGTTGGGTTTGAAAACCTAAGGTCAACATCGTGCATTATTAATAAGCAAGAGATTATATCTCATGGTCCATATCTTCTCAAGTTTATCATCCAACGGTTGTTAATCACCTAAAATTAGCAAGATTATCCTTTTAATCAAATGGGTCCAAGCCTCCAAGGGTTGAAATATGGGCTTGGATTATATACAGGCCCGATTCAGAGGGTAGCCTGGAGAGGCAACGGTCTAGGGCCCATAATTGGAAGGAGCCCAAAATTTTAAGTTATATAATTATAGTATATTTTTTTATCAGGCCGGGTAGAAAATATTAAAATTGATTGATAGAAATTAAATTGTTTATGAGAAAAAAAAAAAAAAAGAGCAATTGAGAGGTATAAGAAGTTTTAGATAGAAAAGATTAAAAATTGATACATAAGAAATATTAGAAAAGTAAATCAATCCAACACACCCAATTTTATTTTATCACATTAACTCAGCACGCCTCTTGCCTCCTCTTTTTGCCTCCATCATTCTGATTTCCACCCGCCATTAAGTGTGAATTACTTTAAAAAAAATAAACTGTTGTAATCATTAAGTGGGCGTTTGGGTAAACTTAAAATAAGTGCTTTTTGCTTAAAATAAATAAGTGGAGCAGAAGTTAGAAGTAAATTAAGACTTATAAGTGGTTAAAGTGTTTGGCAAATAAGCAGAAGTCCTGAAACAAAAGTTAGCATTCCTAACTTTTTATAAGTGCTTCTTGACTTCTTACACAAACGGTACGAATAAGTGCTTATAACTTATAATCCTGAAGCTGGGCTTTTAAGCCCTCCCCAAACACCCCCTAAATTTCTTAGAACTCTAATATATTCTTAACTATGATAATTATTTCTTTCTATCATTTGTAAGCTTTAGCATCCATGAATTGATGTTATTAATAGATTCTGAACTTGATAATTCAACAGATTTTTTTCTCCAAAATCTTATTATTGGCGTGCTTTACCAAAGGTGGTTGATTGATTGATTATTGTTCTATTGGACAATTTTAACTATTCAAACATCTTCAATCTCGCAATTGGTTGCTTCTTGTCTAATGTGTTACCATTTCATTCCCTACTTTATGTGTCATTTTATTTAAACGTTTAATTTACTTTTTTATACTATATTTTCTAAAAACATTCACATGGAAGTGCAAAAAGGGAAAAGAGGTAACTTGAGGAAAAATAAATTGAGAAACGATATAATTTATATTTTTATCGTTCAAATAGTTTAGATCTAACTCCACAATTCACAAAGTTGATAATTTTAACGATGTGACTATAAAGATGTGAAAATTATACAAAAAATCAAATTTTCACCAAATATAACGACTTGTTAAACAGATTCATAACATAAGTACGATGATAAAATCATAAGTTTTAAATTACAAATGTCATTGCAAAAATGATATTATATTATTTTAACTTTCAATTGAAATAAAAACTGTAGATAATATCATATTCCCGAGATTATAGAAAATGAAAATTATTTAAAATATAATAATTGAGGTGAACTTATAAATAAGTTCTCTAGTATGAATATAGAAATTATTTTAATGATTATTCAAATATTAGATGGATTAATAATATTCGAAAATTTTACGCTATATTGTTAGTGTTTGTGCCCCAGAGACAACAATTTTATATTTTAGTTAAATATATTTGGTTTATTAATAAATATTTTCAATCGATTATTCTTTATTTAGTATGACTTTATTTACCAATGATATAAATGTCAGATTAATAAATGTCTTTGAAGTATGATATGTGTTTAATATCTTTAAGTTCGTTACCAAGAAATGTGATTATGAGAATAGTATTGTTATTTTTAAAGGTCTCTAGTCGAATATTATTATAAGGGGTCATAATAAATATATATTAAATTTTATGTTTGTTGATAGATGATCACATTTTATTGATCATAGGTATAGCCGTATAGTGATACTAATTAAAGTCGAAAATATGAGCACATGTAAAGGTGGATAGTGTTGGATTGACCTGACATGAGATTCTACAGGTTAAAAGTGTCATAAGTGATAATGAAGTAATGATCCTTACAACCGAAATCATTATATTTCTATATAAGAACTAATATATTTTAATTACATTAAAAGTTACCAGATAAAAGTGTATACTAAGTATATTATGAATCGTATGAGAAATATAAATAATCTAGATGAGATTTACCCTTCTATATATTAGGAGTGATATTATTGACCTTTTGTTTGAGTTAGACTATGAAATACATGGTCATGCTCAAATATTGATTTGAATAAGATAGTCTATTCTTCGATCATGAAAATATGAATTAAATTATGAAAATGACACATAACTTGCCACGAGTTTAATTTAAAATATATGATTAAGAGATTATATTATATGAAACATTAGTCATGAAAGGTTTAATCGAATCACTGATTTTTTATTATTTGAGTAGTATTGATGTATTAAGTAGATGCAGCTCATTAGTTACTATTTCAAATCAGGTTTAAAATTTGTTTTCAATGTATTAATAATATATGGGATCACACACAAACAACTCTTAAAGGATTATTTAATTAACATATAGATTCAAATTAAATTAAAGTAATTCGAATTATTTATTAATTTATAACTTAATTAGTTTGATAAATAATGATATTCGAATTTACAAATATTAATTTGTAATTTAATCATAAAATAATTAAGTGAGACTTTATTATAATACATATAGAATTTTCAGATTAATAATAACTCATAATTAGTTAGGATTTAAGATTCGTTTTTCTACTTATATATAATATCTCTTGTGGCTGATTTTTAAGTGAAATTTTTTACAAAAATATTAGCACTAAGAAAGAAGAGATACAAAGGAAGAAGAAAAATGATTTTATTCTAGTACATATTCTATCCTTTTTTTAGCATTCTTGTGGACATTGATAGAGCATAGTCTGCGAGAGCGAGATGCTAGTGATTAAGCAAGATTTGGGTCTCCATTAGTCTTCTATTAATGAATTGTTAAACCTTCTTTGAGATAAAGATTCTAACAATGAGTTAAGTATTAATTTTTCGCATGGATCTTGCAGAGAGTTTCAATTTATCTTTTTTTTAAGATATTATTTTTACTATTTTCGTTGCATGTAGATTAATATCTTTTTAAATATATATATAATTAGTTGAAAAAAGGTGAAACTACTCTTAATAATATATACTAATATTAAAAAACACTTATAGATAAATGTATAACTTATAAAGACAAACCGGAAGTCAAATAAAAAATTTCGAGTAACAATATTTTATCAAATTTCGATACATTATCATATAATATTTCATATAGAAAATTATAATGACGTTACAAATAAAATTATAAATATTGAATATCGTTTGTCTAAGATACATATAAATAATAAGAGACGCTAATTTTTAATTATAACGTATTCTACCAAAATTTAACTCTAACGTGTTCAACTTCATTACAAACACGAACCATTACGTATGAAAATTCTGATTAAAATTAATTGAATAATAAATTGTCCAATTTTAATATCAGGAAAATATTTATACATAGATAATAAATTTTAAAAGTTAAATTTCTGTTGGAAAATATAATCAGTTGGTTAATGGTTAAAATAATTTAATTAAAATCTAATTCATTAATACTGAAATACTAATAAAATGGCGTTAAGATTTAAATTATAATATATAAATTATGAATTATATATCCGTCCGTGCTTTGCACGGGTTAAAAGGCTAGTAAATAATAATAAGACAAATCACAAATTATAATTTTTTGACAAACATGAGTTTAAAATTTCTAGTTAGTATGTTTTAAGTTTCTCCGGCTAGTGATGTTTGTAAAGAGTCATTTGTACCGGAGTATTAATTAGAGGTCGAGAATTTAAAGAGTCTTAAATTTGTATGTTACTACTACTTACCACTACTAAATAATTAATTTAGAAATAAAAGGGTCCCTAACTGTTTCATCCACTAAAACAAAAATAATTATGACATCAACGTATACGTTACGAAGAGGACAGGATGAGCACGAACAAAGCGTGGCTGGGGAAGTTATTTTGGACAAACTAGTATTATTGTGTTTGTATCCATGCACTAGTGCTTACTAAGCAAGTAGTAACGGCTCTGTTGATCATTCTTCTAAATAAATCTCAGACGTTTTGCTTTTATTTCTGTCTTGTTCGATCTTTCGCGACTTACTTCATCACGTACTCTCTCGGCTTCTCTCTTCATCTAACATAGTATTCACTTGTTCCGCTCGATTTAAATTTATGTTAATGACTCAGATTTTTTGTTCTTGGCAGGTGAACAAGCCTAACACTTTTCGAGATTTTACGAGATCAAAAACAGGCTTCTTCCCGACATCTTGTGGTGAGTCGCTTTGATTATTTAGCATTTTGTGCCTCGGATTACCGGAAACTATTTAGATGTCGAATCCAATTGCATTTCGAAGTTATTACTTTAATTTCGAAGTCCTTTTTTTTGGAATAAAACTTATGAATCTTAAATTAAGGAGATTTAATCTCAACTCAACAATTTCCAGTCATGTCCGGAAATATGCATCTGCGATAACAGATTTACAAATGCACATTATTTTCTGACAGTTTTTAAAGTAAAGAAGAAATTCAGTGGGTCCCACAAATTCCTCGTCTTGGTCTAGAAAGTGTTGTCAATCTAGCTGGAGAGTTTAGATTGTTTTGGTGGTGTTTCACATTTTACACAATGCAGTCTACAGCATCTGCTTACTAGAACCTACTTCATTTTCAGAAGTTTCGTCGTATTATTAAAACAGTCGTACCCAATGCACAAAACTGACTATTGATGGCCACCTACTAATATACTCATTAGTCTTAACCCCAAGTTTGATGATATGTTTGTTAGAATTTTTGTAGCATAGAATACCTCCACTTTTGCTGCTTTGTAGAACAAAGTGGAAAGTGAGCTCTTGCTTTTTCTTTACATAAATCCTTTTATTTTTGGATTCTCTGCTATCCCTCATTTTTTATAAGAATCTCTACTTTGTGGACTGTCTACCAAACTTGTTTTTACCTATTTCCCACAAATATATTGCTAAATATGCAAATATACTAATTTATTAAAAGCCAAGTTATCTCTGCTTTTCCACTATGGAAAAGTGGATAACAAGAGCATCTTCACTTTTTGACCTTTAACTTTACTACCAGCATAATAAAAATGAAGTATTCAGTATTAATGTGTGGAGGAACATGATTGTCCTTTTAAATCTTCTAAAGTTATCATGATTGATTTGCATAATTCTGTGCAACCCTCTGATTTAAATCTTGTCAGGAGTGGGATCTGTTCTTATATTCCTGCTCAGTAGCTGTCTTTTGCTCTGTGCTCAGTGCCCTTGTCCTGTTAATTATAATACTAACTACTAACTAATTAGGAAGTTAGTGTTAGAGAGTATGGTTTAAGAAGGCTACTTGTGTTTTTGAATTAGTATGGTTGTTTGAAGCGGAGTGGGTGGATCATCGAACTGATTGTCCAGAATTAGGTGAATTAGGTGAGAAGCATGAGCCTGTGGGATTTGAGTTTTTATGCGACAATGCTATAACTTTGGTAAGGCTGTTAATTATATTGTCACCATGATGTTGTTGGTTCTACAATTCACATGCACGCTAGAGATCTCCAGGAGGAGCTAATTTTTGTGATTATTAAGTTTTATCGTGCAATCAGTTCAGGATTGTTCTGCAAAGAAAAATTTATATTCGTTTTTGCTGTAAACTCTTACTTTACGAGTGAGGTAAAAAACAAAGCTTTGCTTTTCTTAAAAATCAGAAAGTGAAGACCAGTGGCTGATAGAGTGGTAGCAAAAGCAATAGTAACTTAGACTTGAGAATTTACTCCACATTTTGCTAGCTAGAATGTTATGGTTAAATGACCTAACTTACCAAGTAGCTGTCCTTTTGGTTTAGAATTTTGTGGATTAAAACAATTTATAATGTTCTAAGAAATTAATGATTGTCTGTCTTGCTCGTGTTATTTACATGTATTTTTTTTAAAAGTATTGCATGAATCTACTAATTTTCAATTATTTTAGCTATCTTAGCTTCGATTTCTGGTTTTGCCATGTTCAGCATGATATTGTCTTCAATTCTTCGAAACAATTGTGGAGCTCACTTTCACTTCTGAAACGAGGTCAAGACTTAAGGGACTGTGCATTGGTGGTCATAATTTATACAACGTTTAGCTTAACATACAAGTCTTCTTTAGTAGTTGTCTATACTTTTCTTTTTAATTTACTCATCTATCACTGTTTCATGCTTTTAATAAGCTTCTTCAGATTACACATCTAATTATAACTAATCGTAGATCTGTTTCTTATTATAATGCAAAAGTTGATGCCTACTAAAGCAACATCATGGACTACAGCTACTCATTCCAGTGCTTGCATACAATTTTATAAAATGCATTTCAAATTTCAGTGTTGCATTTCCACTTATTGTGACTTTAGTTTTTGTTTCCTCTAGATCTACAACCACCTCACTTTAATTCATGATTGTTATTGCTGGACCAGGAGAGCGTAGATTATTTTGAAGACTTGAGTTGATGCATATACCAACACTGCAACATGAAGATCCACTTCCTAGGAGTTGTCACTACTCTTTTGTTTGTAGTCCATAATCTTCGGGCGACAGATGCTGATTTGAGCTCTGACAGACAAGCTCTGCTCGACTTTGCTGCTGCTGTACCTCATCAACGCAAACTAAACTGGAATGTTTCTGTTCCAGTGTGCACTTATTGGGTTGGTATTCAATGTAATAAAAATGGAACAAGAGTAATTGCTGTCCATCTTCCAGGTGTTGGGCTTTATGGATCCATACCAGTTAAAAGTATCGGAAAGCTTGATGCTTTACAGGTTCTTAGCCTACGGTCTAACTATCTCATCGGTGATCTTCCTTCAGATATCCCATCTATTCCTTCACTGCAAGCTCTCTACCTCCAACATAATAATTTTACCGGTCATATTCCTCTATCTTTGTCTCCTCACCTTACTGCAATAGATCTCTCCTTCAATTCTTTTTCTGGAATTATACCACCTACACTTGAAAATTTAACCAAACTTACCTTGTTGGACCTACAATACAATTTATTCTCCGGAGCTATTCCCAGTCTCAACAACACAAGGCTTAGGCTTTTGAATTTGAGTCATAACCAGCTGAATGGTACAATTCCAAATGTACTGGAGAAGTTTCCAACTTCTTCCTTCATCGGAAACTCTCTTCTTTGTGGCCCCCCTTTAACTAATTGCTCTGCCCTCTCCCCTTCGCCTTCACCTTCCGCAGATTCCTCACCAGCAGTAGCCAAACATCATGGTTCTAGGCATTTCGGGAAGTTTGGCTTAGGAAGTATTGTTGCCATAGTGATAGGGGCTGTGTTGATATTATTTCTAGTGTTTGTTATCTTTCTATGCTGCTTTAAGAAGAAAAAGAGTGAGGTGAGCATCGTGTCTAAACCGAAGGTTACAAACAACGGAAAAAATGAAAAGTCTGAGGAGTACTTTGGAAGTGGTATTCAAGCATCCGAAAAGAATAAATTGTTCTTTTTTGAAGGAAGCACTTATTCCTTTGATCTGGAGGACTTATTACGAGCATCAGCTGAAGTTCTTGGAAAGGGAACCTATGGGACAGCCTATAAGGCTGTTATGGATGAAGGGACAACTGTAGTGGTGAAAAGATTACGAGAAGTTGGCGTGGCAAAGAAAGAGTTCGAACAACATATGGAGATTCTGGGAAAGATTAGTCGGCATCCTAATATCGTGCCACTATGCGCTTATTACTATTCCAAGGATGAGAAGCTTCTAGTGTACGAATATATGCCAGCTAGCAGCTTGTCAGTATGCCTACATGGTATGCATTCTTCTCCCCAAGCTCTGTATAATTTGGTTCATATAACTTTGTTTGGTTTGAATTATTTACATGCTTGCAAAAAGCCATACCAGGACGATAAGTTAATTCGACATCTGAGAAACTAGTATTTGATATGTAAGAGTGTAAGACATGTTTTAACAGAGTATGAAAGAATCCTATAGAACTTTAGGTACTGGGAATTTTAAAGAAAAGATAAAATATGTTAATTGATGGAGGTGACAAGCGAAGTAGGACATCAAGTCATATGATTAGTCAGGTAGAGTAATTTTGACTCCTTTGTACTGGTAGGGAACTATAATTTGATACAATTTGAAATAGGTATAACAGGGAATGATAGGTGTCGGTTTCTCACCAAACCACTCGAATAGTACCTGTATCAGAATAAGTACAACCGAACTGATAGGCCTATATAGAAGTGACATCTCTGTAGGCTCAACTTACCATATGCATCTCCCAGTTATGCTTAGCATATGTACCCGGCTGTGTTGGCTTTTCCTCTGCTATCTGGTTATCAAATAATTGACAATTAAAGTTTTATAGGTATGATGTTAGCTTCTGACCTATTGGTACCGGTGCAAAGGTCCTATGTTGAAGAAATATTAATTTAGCTATGTTTGTAGATATCTGTTGTATGATAAAACATCATTGAGGACTAATCTTAAATCACTTACTGTTAGGCAATAGAGGAACAGGAAGGACTACACTCGACTGGGAATCCAGACTGAAGATTGCGCTGGGCGCTGCTAGAGGAATTGCCCACATACATTCAGAGGGCAGTGTCAGATTGACTCACGGAAATATTAAGTCCTCCAATGTTCTTCTCAACAGAGATCTCGATGGCTGTGTATCAGATGCTGGACTAGCTCCTTTGATGAATTCTGTACCTGCCAAATTTCGTGGTCCAGGTTACCGTGCTCCAGAGGTGATTGAATCCAGAAAAGTAACTCAGAAATCTGACGTGTACAGTTTTGGTGTACTCCTGCTAGAAATGCTGACAGGCAAATCTCCTATACAAATCGCCGGGCATGGTAATGATGAAATAGTTGATCTGCCTAGATGGGTCCGTTCTGTTGTTCGCGAAGAATGGACTGCTGAAGTATTCGACGTGGAGCTAATGAAGTACCAGAACATCGAAGAGGAGTTAGTCCAGATGCTTCAGATTGCACTGGCATGTGTAGCAAAAACGCCAGACATGAGACTCAGCATGGATGAAGTAGTGAAAATGATTGAGGAGATTCGACAGTGTGATTCGGAGAATCGTGCCTCTTCTGATGACAACAACTCCAAGAATTCGAATGTGCAGACCCCAACCCCTTGATTGGTTCAGTTTTCTGTGATATTTCGAAGCTTAGTTGTTTTGGTGGGGTGTTAGAAAACTAAACATCTATAGCAAGACAATGCAATGACTTTCCGTGTTGAATGTAGGCTTGTTATTTTCACCTAAATTGTAGTAGGGAAATCAAGATGTGTATTTATGTTTTAATAACTGATTATTTTCTGTTTTGAATCTAGTATTGCATATGGTTCTCTCTCAGAGTGAGGTGCGATGCATAATAATAATTTGTAATCTAATGGAGATATGGGAAATACAGCTATGTACAAGTGAATTTGCGGAATGATCAAAATAATTGAACAACTATAAAATACATCCGGAATAAAAGAGAATTGAACCGATATGAACCTAATAAAAAAAAGATGCGGAATATAAACTCACCAAAAGAGAATGCAACCGAATAAAAATATTGTCAAAATATATCTACTTGTCGATAAAACAAGAGAATTTTTTTTTGATATTATCTATAATCAGAGTGTTTCGAGTTCGGTTAAGTTACATTATTTTTGTATTTTTCTGTAAAAATAACTACCACAATAATTATATAAATTAAAGAAAAAGAAAATAGAAATGGGAAAAACCGTACATTATCAAGATGCAGTAATTTTGAAAAAGGTAGTTAAGTTGGCCCCGCGGTTAGGTTAATTTCCCCTTCCTAATCAATCTCTAAATATTCCGGAGGCTCTTCCTCTGTTTGCCTTTTCATCGTCATTTTGATTTTTCTACCGGGGAGTCCTCAATTCCAAGACATTTTATTACTGAAACGGTAATTTTCTCTCGTTTATTTTGCTAGGTATTAATCCCACACGCGCACCGATTATGCACGGTAAAAAATTATTGATCTTATTTTTACGATCAATTTGCCTATTTATTTATCCAAAAACCGAACTAAATTTGTTGATTAGGGTTCCATTTCCATCAGGGCATTCTCTGTTGAATTTTTTTAGTTAGGTTATGCATATAGTTGAAATTAAAAACCACCGATAAGTGATCACGCAAGTCTTGATACATTTTATTGCATTTTTTGTTTTTGGTTTCCTTGTTCTGTTTTTTAGTTAAGAGTCTGGTGGCATGATAACCAGAAAAGTGAAATTTATAGTTGGGGTTCATGTAATTTAGTTACTATATGCTTAAACACGACAATGGGGAATAAAACAATGTGTGTTGCGGAAATTTTTAAACTTATTTACGAGTGAGATATGCAAGGGATGTTTGGATTGATTCGGTTCAGTTTAGTTATTATTAATTGTAAGCTTGGGTTATTTATCGGAAATGTAAGTGTAAGGAAGCCTCTCTGTCCCGGAACGAATTGTGTTACACTAACACAAAATTGGCAATTCTGCTCACTCGAATAACGTTAATGTTTTGCTGATTGTATATATGTTTGATATCTGCCACGACTGTTGTTACATTCAGGTCACAGGATCACTGCTGTGTTTTTTTACCAGGGTACAATAATCCATACTCCATGGGAGGTTGCATAACCAAGGTAATTTGTAATTGGAAAAAATACACTATGAGATGCTATTTATCAACTAGAATTGTTGTTTATTGGAGTTTAATTCTTTACTTAGTTTTCTTCTTTTATTCGGCTTTGCATAACTTGTGCACTTTCTAGCTGTTGCTTACATATTCTTATCAACAATTTATTGCTCTAGTTCCATGACATTGTGGCAAGTGAAGTTTATGTTGTCTAGGTTATTATCTTAGCAGAAACTTAACATAGGCTTTTATGGCTTTCTTTGATGCGTTCAGATTATATGGCTTTTCTTGTTCTGGCTAAATCAGTACCTTAAGTTATTAACTACATTTTCTGTCTTTCTATTTTGTTCATTTGATAGACTTTCAAAAGAGGCCTTCAGAAGGTTCCTACACAAAGGCTTGGAGGACAAAATGTTACACCCATAACTACCATCAGTAAATGGGAAGAGAAGTTATCAGAAGCAAAAAGGGATAACAAGATAGTAAGTAAAAATGATTTTTCTTTTCCTTTCTTAATAACATTCCCACTTAAGTTAGTAGTACTAAAATAAATTCCCACACAGAAAATGTAAGTGTTGTTAGTTGAACATTGTATGTGTTGCAACTTGCATCATGTTTGTCACACGGATTGTTTCCTGTGAATTAGCAACAAAAAAAAAAGGAAGTGCTATAATAATTGAAAACTCCCGCAAAAAAATAATAATCAAGGTTTGCAATGAAAATTCTTGTTGGCTTATATTATTTCTTTTCTTTTGACCAAAAAAATAGATGGTGGTTAGTTTCTGTGCATCATGGTGTGGTCCTTGTAAAGCAATATCACCGGTTTTTGCTGAACTATCTAATAAATATCCTTCCTTGATGTTCTTAACGGTGGACGTTGACGGACTAGCTGTAAGTGTTACTACTGACCTGCTAGTACTTCATTTTTTCCAGAAAAAAACTTGTACGATTAAACTCTGCTTGGAATAATACATATTGAAAATTAATTAAAAATGTGAAATTTGTGAATATTCATTTATGTTAGTATGTTGCCGCCTTGCAGGAGTTCAGTACATCTTGGGATATCAAAGCGACCCCTACTATTTTCTTTTTGAGAAATGGACGAGAAGTTGATAAACTTGTAGGGGCAAACAAGGAAGAGCTCCAAAGGAAAGTAGCAGGTGTGGCCAGTTCTCAGACCAAGTTGACATAATTTTCTGTATCTAAGCAATGTAATAACTATCATAACAATAGATATACTTACCACTGTTTGGAAATGAGAAAAAAGCTTCAAAATTCAACAAATCAAGGAAACAGGACACTCATTTCCAGGTGAAGGGAAGTATATTTTGGAATCAAGCTGTAGATTAATTAATTAAATGCTATAAAATGGCAACAAAATTTAAACAACATATAGGAGTTTTTTTATCGAGATGGTCAATGTGTTTTTAAACTCCATAAATCAACATGCTTTCTGGCCCTCAAGGAAATGTTAACAGATTCGTAAGGGTTAAATTTATTACAAAAAGGATATGTGAAACAGTATGTATCGCATTTTTATACAGCAGATATTGTGAAATGCTATGAATGTGTTGTTTTTACTTTTTTATGGGCTAGCAATAAAGACACATGATTTGGAAGATTGTCCCTCACAAAGTTAATAACTTTATATATTCGGAAACTGATTGAGGGATTAACTGAATTCATAATTATATAAATAAAGGAGATACAGTGATCATTTCATTCAATGATCTAAAATGCTATAGCTCTCAGGTGTTTGTGTGTGTGTGTGTGTGGGGGGGGGGGGGGGGGGGGGTAATTTAATTACACAGCAGCAAGAGATGTTGCAGCCTTAATAAGCAAACCAAATAGCAGAAATGGGGTGGAGAAAAAAGGGCTGTGATCACTCTCCAATACATATACCTCTGATGGCGGCCACCTCTTGATCATCGCATCTTGTTGTTCTGGTTTAATCACTCTATCATCAGTTGTTCTGATGTATATGCGAGGTATGTTATTAGTCACATTCTCATCTTCCTCTTTAAATTTGGCAGACATTAGTGCTTGAATTGGTGCTGGTCTTAATAGCATTGCAGCTAATGTCGAGTCCTGAGTACCAATTACCATTATCATTGAATGAAATGTGATACATCTTGATTTATGCATGCATGTACTTTATGTTGATTACATTTATAAAGTTAGTTATATTGCCACAAAAATATATATTCCCTTGTCGTATCTTTAAATGTTACTAATTTGTTGTAGTTACCTCAATGGGGCTCATATGATATATGATTTTGCGTTGTAGATCTTTTTTCACCACAGCACTGGTAGGAGGTTGATCTTGACCCAAACCAAACACAAAGTCATATGCATCACCGAAATCTGATAAATCTGGTACTCCCTGATTAGAAATTGAAAAATATTATATATATACTTGTATCTTGTTGTAGCATTAAAGAAGTTCTGTGTGCTTCTATTTACCGTTCTAGTTTATTTGAGGTAAATAATAACTCTGCTAAGCATATCGATTATATGTTCCACCTCAAATATGCTTTTCATAAAGAGAAAGAAAAAAAAAGAGACGAGCAATATATATTATCATGGTATCTGCACCCAAGAGTCAAGTGCATATTTCTAGTTGACCTTATCTTTGGTTTATATTATATAAGAAGTCCACTAACAAAGCTTGAGTGAACTTCTCTGCCATGTCATGCTCAATTTCTATTATTTTCTTTTAAAGCTGGAGAAGTCAAATTAATGTCATAAAGTTTAGAGACAAGAGGCATATTTTTAGTGGCTGATCATGTATTAGATTCACTTCAGCATTTGTCAGATTAATGACTGTATAACTAAAACAGGCTTGGGTTAAGTTTAGGGACAAGATATGTAAAATTTCTAAAATTATCATTAGCAGAAAACTGTACCTAGTGGCCAAGTGGGGATTAATGCGTTTAAATATAAATTCTAGGAAGTTTAAACGTGTAAAAAATACTAAATTTAGGGAGAAGATTTTAGAATACAGGAATAACAGAAGATGAATATATGAAGCAAAGCAGGGGAAGGCAGAATAAATGGGTAACCAGCTGGTAAGATTGACTATGAAATAGTAATATTCCTTACAAAAGGTTCCACCACATTTCATATTGAAGCATGTTTCCTGTTAATTCTATTCTATATTACATCTATGACCTACATATTTAAATTTTCATTACTACATTTTATCCGGAAGTAGGGTTTAAGGGGATTCAAATATACACGGACCTTATTCTTCAATTAGAGTAACGAAAGTAGGATCTTAAGAGAGTTAGATGCACATAGACTTTATGTAGTTGTCTTGGTTTCACTCTTGCTACACGCTCTTGACTCTCTTGAGCAGGGATGTCCCGTACCCATGTGAGGAATACTTGTCCTTTCTCCATGTGACCTCCCCTTTACTCGTTTATTTATAACATCCATTCACTAAAAACTAATAAATTAATTAATATTACCTTAAAGAAATGTATTTGAAGGGCTTAGAATTGATATGAGGTCACCCATTTCTGAAATTTCAGTCTCCCATAGTTTGTTGAACAAGTGAATCTCAATTGGGATGTAATCAAAAAATTTAATAAAACAAACTCACATCTTTAAGGTCTTGGGGAGTCATAAAGCCTTCTTGGAGCATGGTAGCACCAACATAAACAGCAAGGCTAATTTTCTTGGCAAATTTTTGAGTTGCTGCAGTGACACTCAGCCCTCCAGCGCTGTGACCTACTAGTATAACCTGAGTGATCATCCTCGTTATTAGATATCTAACTTGTTAGGATATCTTAAATTATCAGTAAAGAGTCTATGGTTTATAATCTGAATAACCTGATCATTTTCCGGCAAGGCAGACATGAAGTCCATCAAGGGCCTGTTGTATTCCTCGAAAGAAAGAACCTTGTCAGCATCAAATTGATCGATGCCAGCGCTTTTGAGGTCGATACAAGAGACTTTGTAGCCGGAATTTTCCATGAGACATCGGATTTTGTACCAACACCAACCTCCTCCACTTAGGCCATGTATGAGCACAAAGTGTGGCTGCATTCCTGCTATCTCTGCTTTCATCCCTTCTATGCTTTCTGTATTATCACTGGCTTTCTATGTACTATGTCTCCATATGATGTACTACTATATAGAGAAGTAGAAATGGTTGATTTATATGCAAGTAGACATATCTGTGTACGATTGTGTGAAGGTACACAGCAATAAATATATTCCCATCTTGGAGGGGGTCACTTCGTGGGGCAATAGTTTATGCACTAATATTGGCAGCAGTGATAACTTGTACTCCAATATAACCTTTTCTACCGCAAGATTTTGATCGGACTGATGCGGGAGTATTGTACACGGTTCAGTCTTATGAACAAATATACCACAGTTAATTTTTGATGCGGGAGTATTGTACACGGTTCAGTCTTATGAACAGATATACCACACTTAATCTTCAAACGGACAGCTCATTGAGAATATAAGACATTGAAGAAATCCAAACAAAAGGCCAAAAAACTGAATGAATATTAGATAATATGATTAATTGTTTGATTATCAACTGGCGAATTGAATTTTAATTAATAATTGTCGGGTGTGAAAGTTACTTGTTTATATAGTATTGGAAACTTGTAGATAAAAAAAATATGCAGGCCGACAACATACTATCCATTTGCTTATATATATGTGATCTAATTATCTTCTGACTATACATGCTGTTCTGTTGCTAGCTGTTTCCTCTTGTTTGTCCACAACAATTTAGAAAAAGAAGTACGCCTTATGTATCATATTCACGTCCAATCGGCATTGGGCTGAGTTAAATGACTCCATCTCAAATTGAAATGCGTTAAAACACACTGTAAATACGTGCCAGAGCCATTGACAGAACTCAGTGTACAAGGGAAAAAGTGAACACTCACAGATTATCTGCATCTCAGTATAATAGTCTTGTTTGATTTTTAAATGATCATATTGATCAAATTATGATGGTAAATAAGAAAATAATTCTTTTATAATTTTGAAAAACTGAAAGATACATTTAAAGTGGATCAGATATGTTTTTTAAATGATATAATTTATAAACTTGCTGGATTCTTTAGTATGTGTAATTATTGGTCAAAATTTGATCAATTTTTTACTAAACTTGCTGGATTCTTTAGTATGTGTAATTATTGGTGTTTATAAACACCGGGCTAACAATAGTTTTCAATTGATATGGTTAATTGCGATGTTATTATATTCTAAAATGTTTATGCAATTTGGATCGTTTGGGATGTTTTTGATTTCGTTTTTAACTTCAAGAATTTTTAATTCTATATGTTAAACGATCAGCTATAGGAAATAAATCATCTAATAGTTTTTAACACGTTATTTGTTTTATCATCTAGTTGTATTGTCAGTTGGAGATTTGTCTCGATTGTATTATATTCAAATTAATGAAATCTTCTTGCATTTATCAAATAATAATCATTCTTCTCAAAATTATACTGTATTTATTTGTCCGTGACACTTTCCACTTACAGCAGATGTATAAAATCTAGGTAAATATTGTAATATATATTATTTATCTTGCATTAATTATTTGAGTCTTGGTAAAATATATCAGATATATAGTGTCAGTATATTTTATAAAATATGACTGAGGAAAAGATAATTAAGGAATACCAAAAAAACTCTAGCTAAATTATTAATTTTCCCCATATTTGTTTATTATAATATAGAAGGGGTACTCTCTTTGTTTCTTTTTACATGTATGTTTTGAAAAAAAATTATATCAAAATCAAGACTACTTTTAAAATAGTTTTTTAAGATATATTTCTGATTAATATATATTATATATAACTCAATATAATTTATTATATTTATTAAGGATAGAGAAGAAAAACAAAGTATCTGACTAACAATTTTTAAAGAAAAGAAAAACTAAAATAAAATAAAATTAAAAGAGGAAGAAAGAAGCTACTAACAATTTTATTCTTACAGCTACGTAAAATTTTAAAAAAAATATATTAAAAGAGGAAGAAAGAAGCGGGTGATGCGGTTGAATGGTTGTGCGCAGGAAGGGAAAAGAGGGGCAACGTGGACAAAGGCAGAACATACATACGATGTCGGAAAAAAGAGCCTGAGGGGTTTCTTTTCCAAGAAAAAGGCGGACCAGTAACATGAAAACTGTATCACCAGTGGCGCCCTCAGCCCCTCAATGATTCCGGTACCCATTCTCTCGTAGGCGGCCTCGGTGTTAGTTATGTTTTTCTTAATCTTTAAAAAATGTAGCTCACTTTTGAGGATAAATTATTTAAAATAGGGGTGATAAAAAAAAAACAGTTCAAGCTGTATAAATCACCTGTAGCGCATCACAAAATACGGTTTGTAATTTTCGTGATGTGGTCGGGTTTGAATTTTTCACAGATCGTGTGGTGCGGTGCGACTTGACATTACTAATGCGGTTCTGTAAAATCCTGTGATTTTATTTATTTATTTAAATATTTCTGTTTAATTAGTATTGTTATTATGAGTTATAGCATTATTTGGAAACTTCTGGAATTTATTTTGCGTTAGTTAATTTGAATAATAAAATAGAGAAGATTCTTTATTTCTCAAAAAAGAGAAGATTCTTTATTAATGGAAAGAAGCGTAGAATTATTTTTGAAAATCGAAATCTTTTTTAGAAGACCTTATATTTGGAAATCAATATACTTATATAAAGGAGAAGCGAGGGGCGTGTATGTGGCGCCTCTCAAATCGCTCCATTCTATTTTTCTAATTTTCTCGAATTTTTAGATGAAAAATAACAAAAATTAAAACTACCTTTTTTAGTTTCGAGTATATTAGAAGCAAGTTTCAGAATCTAATTTTGTTTCAGATTATTTATGGAATATATTAGTTTGAAAGTTTTAATCTGATTTTGTTTCCAATTATTTAATTATGGGAAGGAGTACCACACAAGTCTCTCTGCAGCTATATATACCCCTATAGATTGTAGGATTTTGGATCATCTAAACACAACCTCCTCTCTCTTAATACCACAACTTTAGCTCTTTCTGGTGATAGTTCTATTGCTTGATTTCTAACTCGGTGGTGCCGTTTTCTGCAACGATAATAAAGGTTGTTGCAAGTAAAGGTAGTTATAGATCGGGAGTCGACAAATTGAAATAGGGGAAAAAAAATATAGTCGTGGCATGATATTGATGGATGATATCAATAAATTAACTATTAGTGATGTATGTTTGTTGGTTGTGTAGGTGGCGCCTCTCATATCGCTCCGTTCTATTTCTAATTTTCTAGAATTTTTGGATGAAAACTATCAAAAATTTTATAACTACTTTTTTTAGTTTCGGGTATATTAGAAGCAAGTTTCAGAATCTGATTTTGTTTCAGATTACTTACGGAATATAGTAGCTTGAAAGTTATAATCTGATTTTGTTTCAGATTATTTAATTATAGGAAAGAGTAGCACACAAGTCTTTCTGCACCTATAAATAACCCTATAGATCGTAAGGTTTTGGATTATCTAAACACAACCTCCTCTCTCTCTCAATACTACAACCTCACGGATTTAAGTTACATGTTTTTGTGCACAATCAATCCAAAAAAATTGGCGGAAGATGACAATGTAAGAACTTGATTACTTTAAAAAAAACACAAATAAAATTAAGATTCGTCGTACTTTAAATTGTTAATTACCTGTATAAATTTATTTTTATTTTTTCACTATGAATTATAGTCCAATTTTACATTTTTATATATTAGTATTGGTATTACATCAAGATTTTTATAATATAAGATTTATTTTATCCTACAAATATAAATTTTGAAACGTTAATATAGTTTTTATAGATAACCACAAAATTATTTTATTCTACAAATATTAATATTAAATCATTAATATAATTTTTTATAGGCCGCCGCAACGCGCGGCTTCTCAACTAGTTGGTTTATGAGTCAGAGAAAATTTTGACCCAAGTTTGGAACTTCCTATCTACGATTAGGTATTATGTGCTATATAAGAACCCCTTTAGAATCCGAATAAGTTGTACAGCAATTTACGTGGACCGGTATGCTCTCTTTTTCTCTTTGATTATAACACGTATATGTTGACTTAAGATATTGATTTCTTTCTCCTTTTCATGTGTATTTGATGTAAATATATCATGTTTGCTTAATTGTTTATGCTGAAATTCGTATATAGCAATTTCTGTGAATCAGTTGGGTTGTAAATATCGTAATAAATTCAAAATTGATCGGATTTTGTTGATTCTGGATGTTCTGGAAAGCTCTCTTCGATACCTACAACTGTTGTCTCAGGACTTATTTCGAAATTAGGAGTGTATCTATGCTTAAAATCACATTCTTTGTTACCCTTCAGTTCTTAGTCGCGAAACTTTTTCCCATGTTCAAAAATTTGCTATAAATTGATCGTATGTCGAAAATTTACTCATGATACCATTCTGGAAAGCTTGAGATATAATCTTTCGCTATCATTCATACCCATTTGTTGTTTAAATTGATTTAATAGTCTACACCGACTTACAGAGATTCAGGGCTGTTTATACTTTTCTGCTGAGTTGTTCCGTGTTTAAAAATTCATATCTCCCTCGTTATTTGCCATAAAATTGTGATCTTTACCAATTCTGAAACCTCGGAGAATTCTCTTTAAGTTTTTAGTTATAGTCTAATTGATATCAGCTTGTTTGCTTCGTCAAAATCTGCTTTGAATGTAAATTGGTCCTGAGTAAAATTCTGTTGTGTTACTTGAACTTCTAAAATTCATAACTAATTCGTTATCTGTCCGTTTGTTATGAATCTGGTCATTCTGAAATCTTTGTTGAATTTACTTTAAGTCTCCAGTTGTCTATTTTCTCATATTCAGAATCTATCTTTGGTTAATATTGAGATTTGTAACAGCATGCATGTTATTTATCTTATTCGATAAATGGAATTGTGTTAATTGTTATTAGTTGTTAAAGTTTGAATTTTGTTAAGACTTGTTATGTGCCTTGCTCTAGATTGTTTAAGGAGTACTACATGTTAATTATGTTTTGTTTATTAATTAAATGTATAGGCTTTGTTCGTGTTATTAATTTCGGATTTTAAGTGTCGACTTTGAGGTAAGTACCTTTTGACTTACTTTTATTTTCGAAGGATATTTTGATTTCGCAAATTTCAGATTTTGGTTATAAGATATAAGAATTTTGTTTCGAAATTTATAAGATATAATATATGAGAATCTTTGAAGACCTAGTCTCTACGTTTCGAACCCGTTCGTAATTTACGCTATAGTTACGGAACTAGCCTTAGATACCCTTAGTAGGCGCACAAGTGTGCAACTTTAGATACCTACTAAGGGTGCGTGATTATTGAACTTTAGATCCCGGTCACTGGGTAAGTGTGGCGAAAGAATAAGAATAAGATCCCGGTCACTGGGTAAGTGTGGCCGTAGAGCAAGACTGTGGTATTGATAAGATTTTTGTTTCCGTTTTTATTTCTGTTCTGTTCTAAATTCTGATTGCTTTTAAAATATAAACTGTGGGTTGGATTTGCTTTTACAAGTATTTTAAAAATTATTATTGTTTTAAGGAACAAGGTTTTATAAAAACACCCACTGATTTCGAGATTAATTGTTAGTCAAATTGTTACTTGCTGAGCTGTCTAGCTCATCCGATTTTCTATATTTCAGGTTCTATCATGTGGAAGGATTTTGAGAATAAGATTGAGCACTTTTGGATTTTATGTTTCGTGATTATTTGCATTAGTGAATAAAGATTTAGTGTATATTTAGAATAATTTGATGAGTTTATCAGATATTGGTTTTGGATTTTTGGAGCTGCGTGTCTAAGTTTATGACTTTTGATTATTGGGTTTGACCGCTGCTTTGACTTATATATTATTTGAGGATTTTGATTTAAGTAATTGTATTATTTATGTTGTGAAATTAGTTTTTAATATTCCGAAAATTCGGGATGTTACAGGTTCAAACCGAACCGAACCACAATAATATAACATATACAAATATATTAATAATCGTCAAATAAAATTATATTATATACATATGTATATTATTTATAATTATTTTATGTATAAATCTGTTAAATCTCTTCATATAATAGTCAATTATTAGTTTATAAATCTCGCGTGACCATTATATCAAATTTTTATGAAATGATTATATTAATTATTTACACTTTTGTTTATATTAATTCATTATAAAGAAATTTTAATTATTATATATTTTTTATTCTTAATTTTCAACTAAAATACAAATCGTACTGCACCACGTGCGGTTGTAGTTTGAATTTTCGACCAAATCAGATGTGTGGTTTGATTTGCGGTTTTAAAGAAACACAGCACCTCCCACACCACGATCACCCCTAATTAAAAATTCGCAAAGTTGTTGGACACTGCCTCACGATTAGGCCTTTAAGAACTTGTAAACAAGAACAAAACAAGAAAATAGAGGACATCATAAACAATAAGTTAATCCTGGAGAAGATAAGATTATTTGGTCGCCCATAGGGAATTTTCTTGAAGACTCCTTCATCAATTTGAAGATAAGATTATTTGGTCGCCCATAGGGAATTTTCTTGAAGACTCCTTCATCAATTTATGGGAGACCAAAACGCTCATATCCCTTGCAACTGGAACCAAATTTGGAAAATCAAAGTTTCAGGGAAATTTCATATTTATTTTATAGAAGCGTGAAGCTGGAATTCTTCCAACGTCAGACCTCTTAAGATCAAAAATTGGGAATCAAGTTGAACTAGAGTACAAAAGACGCAGAGGTTTGATGGAAACCTCAAACCACATCAAAAGATCGGCTCTTTAACAACAGATAGTAAACATTTCACTCCATCTTAGAATTTATAATTTTAGAGCTTTCAAATGAATTTAAGCAGAGTTTTTTTTTAATAAAAAGCAGAGTTTTTTTTTAATAAAAAGGATCGACGATTGTTAATTGATATCCCGGTTCTTTATTAGACCAAGCGATATCCCAGTTCTTCATTAGACCAACCAAGAGATAAGCGATATCCCGGTTTTTCATTAGACCAACCAAGAGATTCTTTTCTGGTGACAAATTAGGGGTTAAAAATGTATTGTTGAGTAGATATATAGAAAAAGTTTATGATACCTACGTCTAGAGACGGATATATACTCATATCATGGATATATTCGAATTGATATTCTTAAAATTATATTTTTATAATGATAAATTTCTAATTAAGGACTATGATATATAAAGTAGGGAAAAAACATACTTAAGGCGAAAATAATTAGTGTTACACTAATTTTCTAAGTGAAAAAGGAGTATAATAAATTGTCTTGTACTAGTTTTTCTGATTAAAAAAGAGTTTAGATTTTAAGAAAACCATCAAACTTCTAGTGTTGCAGATAATATTGTTAAAGGTAAAAATTACATGTAATATGATTATTAAGTTTTTGTTTTCTGCGTTATCATTTTAGTACTGAGCATTCTAATCAAGATAAACATAACTTGTTTATGTTATGCAACGGTATATAATAACATAATATGAATATTGAAATCATTTTGACAATTAAAAAGTTACAAATATGAATACGATTTTGAAGTTGATTTTGACATAACCATTCAAATAGTTAACATAAACCGATCAATTATCGTTACAAAATATTATATACGACCTCCTTACTCTAGGAGTTGGATCCTCCACTGCTTACGTTGCCAATCGGTTTCCTCGAATAGAAATAGCCATGTGAGTAAAATCAAAATAACTGTAATATTGAAAATAACTGATGAGAAGGCTTCCCAAAGTTGCTTGTGATATGAAGGAGGTCTCAGAGACCTTTATAACACTTTGATTCCCTTACAAACTCATCAAGAATTCTTGATTTTTTCTTAATTCATAAACTAAAGTGAAAGGATATCTTCGATATAAATTTATTTATATTTGTTTTGGTATTTGTGATAAACATTAAATTTAAATTCACTTAGTAATCCTCCCAATAGGTCATTGATTTAATTGATTAATCAAAAGCTAAGAGTTATTTTTGGCAAGTCATTTTAAAATACTTGTTTATTCCTTCATACTAAAAATACATTTATTTCTAAAGGAATATTTCTGTTTCGCAATATGCGTGTTGAGGAATCGTAAGATATGATGTCCTTCATCTTCCTATTGCAACATTAAAATACATGAAGCTCGAAAAAGGATTATCGTTGTGTGATATTCTTTAGACCACTCATGTGACATTAAAACAAAAATTTCATTTAAAGTAATTTATTCCATATTTAAATGTTTTATTATCTCTCGGAATAAATTATTTTAAATCTTTTAAAATCATAAATCCTTTGATCTTCAATGATTTAATTTTTCTAAATCAAGGATTTATCTTCTCCATATTAATACTGGTCTTGAAAAATATTAATATCGTTTTTAAATATACCTTTGGAATATTTTCTCCCAGTCTCTCAAATTCTTTATTTTTCGGAGAAAAATATTCACAATACTTAGAAAGGCTTTTCAATGTATCAAAATCATGATTTATCATGAACACTTTATTTCTAAGTATTTTGGTATCAAAATATTCGTCAAAAGGTCTTCTTGAGAATTTAAAAGACGAATTGTTTCGGTTTTTCATAAACCAGTCTAAATCTTAGAAAATCGGTTTAAATACTTTAAAATAGTTCCCAACCCACCAAAGTATTTTATCTTTATGGGAATATATTTTAAGTATTTATTCAAGTTTTAAGTTTGGCCTAACTCTCTCTTCGGATATTTCAAAAGAATTGTCGTATTTTATTCGAAACCCGAAAGGCTGATTTAATCGTTTTAAATCCAAATAAAATACTTCCACTTGCCAAATTGACTTGAAACTTGAGATTAGCCAGTTATATATTATTCTTAATGCATGGTAAAAGTTTCGGAATTTTTCGAGAACTTTCACTTTTCCGTGTTTTCTAGCTGTCTGTCCGAACTTAGGCTGAACGTTTGACCAAGCTAGGGTTGACCAAAAATCACCAAAATTTCCAGAGTGCCATTTTCCAATATTCTAAGATTTATCATAATTTTTCTGGAATTTATTTCGCACGTTCGAAAAATCACATTATTTAAGTGTAACGGATTTATTACCGTTATCTCGATTTACGTGCAACTTCTAGAAGCTTTTTAAAGTGCTGAGAATTCAAAAGGAAGGTGCTAGGTTGCTTCCTTAATTGAGCACATGGGATAAAGGAAGTACTTGGTGACCAAGGTTTGCTTATGTCATGGATGACTTCATCTTTGGCTTATGTCATGCATGACATCATCCTCCACCATTTGCCTATAAATACCAAGCTTCCCCCCACCCATTTTCTTCAAGCTAAGAGCCAAATATATGCTGAGATTTTGAAGTGAAAATACTCTCCCAAAGTTTATTCAAGCACCCACCATATTTACTTCATCTTTAAAACCTTCGATTCTTCATATACTTCGTTATATACACAAGGTTTTAAACCCCGAGGCTTCGTACCACCCAACCTAGCCAAATCTCGCCTAGCTCATTTTCATACCACTCTTTTTGTCCTCCCGAAGGGCTCTCCAAAGTTCGTGTGCAAAGCCAAAATCCGGTCGAACCTCCGACGAATTTTTCCGGCGAACTTTTTGTAAGTGGTTATTTTAGCTTCATTTTACTCGTGTCTTAACCGACCATTTTTGACAAAGGGCTTTTGAACAAAAATATTCTCTTCATCTTTAAAGCTCTCTTTGTTTACAAAACACACGAGTTAGCCACTCGTTATATATTTGTGCGTGTGTTTTGTCCCGGAACCTAACTCGTATCCTTTGAGATTTCCTCACCAAACTTTGGAGGGATCTTTGCCTTGGCACGGAAAGCCGGATATAAGGCCAAAGGTAATAAGTTAGTTATTGTTGTGCGTGTTATCTGTGCTTAACTGATTCTATCCCTACGCCCAACATACCCTTTCTCGTTTGGTGAACGTTTCCATATGTGCTGTGCTTCGTGGAAATACTAACCTTACGAGTTACGTGGTTCCCGATCCCGTGTGTGTGAGTGTGATTATCGACTGCGTATTATATCTATAAATCACTCCACACTAATTAATATAACTCTCGTAGCTTGCCCGTACGCGGTTTGCTCAGGTTATTAAAATCAATCCGACTTAAAATCAACTATTTATATTTTCCGCGCAATATAAATTGTTGGACTGTTGTTGGACACTTGTTGGACTAATCACTGTTGGACTTGTTATAATTGACAAACCTTATACCTGACCGTGATTATTGGACTTACTTAGCGGACTAAAATCTTATTAAAACAAGGATATATTTTCGTAGATATTGTTTTCAAACTTTTGCAGTGAGGTGAAGTGAAGTGAGGTGATCTTCGTTCTAAGACCCAAGTCTTTGACGTATTGACGGGGAGTTGATAGTCATCGCACCGTGAAGAAGAGGAAAGACCCAAGACCTAATACCTAAGATCCAAGACCGGCAAAAAGTGTAGAAGTACAAAGACTACACAAGGTTCTACATCGACTTTGAGGAAGTAACGGGGAGTTACGTTCCGAGATAAGCGTTGTAGGTGTTTTTACATTTATAGTGAGGAGGTAACGGGAAGTTACTCTCCAAGATATATATTTGTAAAGGCTTCTCCGCCTACTTTAAAGGAGTATCTTTTTAGTAGAGAAAATCTCGAGTCCGGGGAGGAGCTCGGGGACTGGACTAGGGGTGAGTGGACTCCATCGGTTGAGTTAGCCACCGCGAACCAGGATAAAATCCCTCGTGTGGTATTTTTCTTTCTTTGCTTTTAGCTTCCGCATTTACAACTGCCATTACTCTAGATACAAGCTTTTAAAAAGGGGATAAACTTTTTAAAACGCCATAAAGTTTTTAAACTGGTGATTAAGCTATTCAACCCCCCTTCTAGCTTAATTATCCCTATATAAGGACCTAACATAAAGGATAATAGTGGTTTGTTACAAAATATGTATATCAAAGTAGCACATGACCAGCTGGGAAGTCCACATTTTTAAGTAAGGCCTTGACAACTAGCGAAGTGTTTAATCAACACTAGAAACGTCTAATTGATGAAATGATAATCAACGACTTTTATAAATGTAGATTTTATGGGAACCAACGGATTGTTAAGTGACATATCAACACTAGTATTTGTTTTCAGATCCAACATGGCGAATTGAGCATCAATTACGGTTTATAGAAAGGCCTTCACAGTGGATTATGAAAATTCTCTAAAAAATAAGATTCAAAGAAACTAATATAATATCAAAATGTATTACAACATTATGTTTGACCATAATTGACATCTATCGTATGACTTTGTTCAAGCAACATATCACTCTTCATCCCAACTATGCTTTCTAGTCATAAATAGCATTAATTATAACCGTTTATTAGTTTCTATATTTAAATTTTTCAATCACTCTCGATATTAAATAATAAAAAGCCAATAGGATGAAAGTAAATATTCAGCTAGTAAGTTTATTGTTGCATCACAGTGTATGCTAACATATAATCAAAAAATGTTTAAATCTCCTCCTTCTGCTCCCTCCCCCCTCCCCCTCCCCCTGCCTCGCTCCAAAATTCCTTAAATCATTTCATCCGGCAATTCAACAATCCACATGTCTCTCTCCCCTTCATCATCCCTCCCTCCCTCCCTCCCTCCCTCCCTTCAAAATTCTTTAGTTCATTTCATCTAGCAATTCAACAATCCACACCTTCCTTCCTGTTAATGTGTGTTGTAGAGATAACACTAGATTATGTTTTTTTGCTTAAAAGATGTATGATTAGTAATAATATTGTTCAATTGATTATTCCTTTTATAACTTAGTACATCTTTATGTTATGTGATATAAATGTTAGATTTATAAATGTCCTTGGGATATAATGAATTCTATATCTCTAAGAATGTGGCTTAAAAAATGAGATTATAAGAATAGTATTGATATTCCTAAACTTCCCTAATCGAGTATTATTATTATGGGACGATGATAATATATTAAGACTAGTGTGTTTTGTTGACTAATGATCATATCTCATTGATCATAGGTATAGTGATACTAAAGTCAAGAACACAAGCACATGTATAAAATATATATGATGTTGGATTGACCCAATGTTAGATTTTTCATGTCTATTGTGTGATAAATAATCTCACAATGATAATGATGTAATGGTCCTTAGATTTGAAATCATTATATTTCTATACGATAATTAATGTGCTTTTTTTTTTTACCGAAATGATTAATGTACTTTTTTTTTGACAGATGGATGATTAATGTACTTGGAATACATTAAAAGTTGTCTTTCACCAGGTAATGATAAAAGTGGATTTCGAGTACATTTTGAATCGTATAAGAATTATAAATGATCTATAAAGGATTTAACCCTCCTATTTCAAAAGAGATATTATTGGCCTTTTCTGTGAGCTAGACTATGAAATGCGTGACCAAGTTCAAATATTGATTTGAAATGATAGTCTACTCATTGATTAAGGAAACACGGATCGAATTATCATGGGGATGACAAATTACATGCTTCTAGTTTAATTTATAATATGAGGTTAAAAAGATTATATTACATTGTACATTATTTACTAAAAGTTTAATCGATCACTGATTTTAATTATTGTTACTTCTAATTTAATCTATTATTTTAAAAAAAATGAACCGTAAAGAATTAGGAAGTATATCTAAAGTATAAAAGTATAGAAGACAAATAATATATGACATAACAAAACATTTCATAAGATTATATATTGTAAAAAAGATAATTTCTAATAAAAAAATTAATTTAATCAGAAAAAAATACTTCTTTTTGAGTCAGTTGATTTTGGATTGTAATTTGAGATGCACAGAAATTTCATATTAAACCTTTTAAAAAAAAATTAAAATTTTAAAAATAAACAAGATCGTAGATATAAACATAGGTTTGTTGGTATCTGAGTTTAATTTGATGTACATTGTGAGCTTCACTGGACGTGAACTCCAACATTTTACAGTCAACTTTCAAACTCAAATATCTGAAATCTCCCATTCTTATTTGTGGTGACATTTGAATTGGGCAAGTCAACGCACTTGACTCGGTTAAACTTGCGTCGTCTCCCTCAGGGCTGTGCTAGGAACAGCAACAACTACTCCTGCTTATTTGGAATTTCGAATCACAGATTATCTTGATAATATGCCACACAAGCACAAAAACATTCACCAGAATCCAATCCATTTTCTTCAAGTAATTTATCTCTTCTTTTTATCTTGTATGCACATCAAGTTCATAGCTTCATTTACATGTCTTACTATTTACAATATACTTGTATATTGTCACGCACATGGTGTGGTTTGGTGCGGTTTTATCGTCCGTTTTCTTCTCCTAATCATTTCTATGTTATTGTCATATCATCTCAATATACAGACATAACTATGTAGTCTTTTAATATTTAACAATAATCTTGACTTTGAATAGTCCAGCATCGATATTATGTTGAAATGGCTTTGTTGTTGGCATGTAATATTTTCCACCGATGAATTTTTGCGCAGTTTTAGCTCATAAAGTGGCAGAGTTTGATAGGTATGAGCGGTCAGGCAAATTCTCAGGTTCGAAAGGTTAGATGTCCCAAATGCATGCTCGTTCTTCGTGAACTGCCTGAAGTTCCTATCTATAGGTGTGGAGGATGTAGTGCTATACTGCAAGGTAATGAATCCTTCTTTATGCCCAGCGGCGGATCCTGAAATCCATTAAGACGGTAGCTTTTTTATATAAAAAGATTTATATGATCAGTGATTTTCGTGTGATGACATATTAATATAGCTGGGAAAAAATTCTAGTAAAAAGGACTAAAAATTTAGAAGAGGGCTTAAATATAAAATTTTCTAAATTGTAGTGTAAATAAGAAAAATCATAATCCAAGTTGTTAAGGGTTTATCCTCCGTTATCCCTGGTCCAAAGCGGATTTGAATTTGAATCGGTTAGTTCTAGCTAGTTATGCACCTAAGATGTTTATCTGATATTATATCCAACAGTTCATGATGTAGGATCAGGAACGTTCTTGTGTGGTTTCCTTTTTCTGCTAATATTGACTGGACAATTCTTTAATCAAGTCAAGTGTTATGCTACTTTTGTTGCAAATCTGTACATTTAACTTTACTGCATTTCGTAGCTGCTATTGCAGCAGATAGTTCTTATTGATGCTGTTTCTTCCTTGTTTAAAAGAACTTACTGCAGTTCAAGTTTCAGCAATACGTGCTATTGACATTGTCTTGCTTTTACAGCTAAAAAGCGGGGAAAGGACCTCCAATGCACAGGATCACAGGCACACGAAGCAGATGCTAAGCATACGAATGAAGTTGAGATCACTTCTGACAATCCTGTTATGGAAGAATCGGTTATAGACAAATTTCCTAAGAGGGTTGATAGTATAACAGATGACAGGATACAGTTGCTCGGTGAGATTAATAAGTCTAATCAGCTCTGTGGTTCAGATCCAATTCAAGAGAATGAAGGCTCATCAACAGAAGCCAGAGTACGTGTTGAGGCAGAGGAAGGTAAATTGCCTTCTTACCAATATGGCGCAGCAGATCAAGATAAGGATTCTGACAATAGTGGCTCAAAAGAAATGTTGTCGTTCTCTGAGCTAAATCAGCACGACAGCAATTCATTGGTATCACAAGTACACAATCATGATAGTGAATCATCTGTATCATCACCAAAAGTAGAGACTCAAAGTCGGCACTCATCATCAGAGTATAACTGCGGAGAAAATGAAGTGTCTGAAAACGACTTAGAGAATGCTACTGGAAAATCTACAGCAGGAATAGAGACTGAAAATCCAGGCTCATCAGAAGATAACTGTGATGGAGGTAAAAAAGTATTTGAGAATGAACTACAAACTACTTCTGAAAATCCTTCCACTAATAACGAAGAATTAGAAGAAGTCCATGCTGAAGGTGAAGGTGGTGCAGACGGCAGGAATCCCGGTTCATGTTGTGAGATTGCAGACTTGGCACCAGAAAGCATAGCACCTAAAGAAGCAGATACATGTGAAACTTCTTTTGACCAATCTGGCACAGAAGTCCACTTTAAATCTGAATATGATGATGAGAAGTCAGGAGAAGTAAGCCTGTCAAACAAAGTCTTGTCTTCACCTAAGCTTAATCATCTTGAGAATGATCTAAGTGTGCCTGGATATCATATGTATGAGAGTGGAATATCAGTGTTGTTGTCACCTAAGGAAGTGATTGGAAGTGGATACTCATCACCAACTAATAGCAATGAAGGTAAAGAATTTAAATTTGCTTACTTTGAGACCTCGATGAAATAAAACATTTTTTCCTGTTGAACTTTATTTTTCTCTCCCGTGTGTTACAGGTGAGAATGTTCATCCTTCAAAAGTAGAGCAAGTGGATGAGAATAGCGAGAGTCTTTTAATCATAACAAGCGCAGATGCAGAAACTTTTCTGGAAACTGTGACCAGTGATCAAATCATCAATTCTGACAATTTCTTGAGTGAAGGCATTCCATTAGATAATTTCATGTCTCCTCATCGAGACATGCAGCAAGTTGAGGGTGGTATGATCCCTGTTTTTCGGCATGTAAGCTCAGATGATACTTTGGGAAACACATCCCATTACTATGCTAACGGTGACTTGGGTGTTACACTCAGATCTTTGACAGCCAGAAAGTACTATGCATCTAGTAATGACACTGAAGATCAAATGTCAGATAGACGCTTCCAACTATTGAAGGGAAGTTCAGAGGATAGAGGTCCCCGTACGAAGATATTGCCGGAAAGGAGTGAATATCTAACGAGTCATGTGACTAGTAAGGAGTCAGAACTTCATCAATTTATCAATTCCAGATCATCTTTACAAAGAAAGAAATATTCTACCAGAGGAGTGAGTAGGTGGCATCAAGATGAGCTTCTCGAAAGTGCAAGATACAGCTCTCCGGTAAGAAATAGGATAAGCAATGAGACAGATGACTACCATTCTAGACTATTGTTCAACAAATATAGCTCTCAAGTTCACCAAGGAAACAGCAGCTCTTCAGATTTTGTGCAAGAAGATTTTTCTACTCTGCCTGATAACCGCCATGACCTACACAGACTGGAACTACTGAGGATGGTCTATGAACTGCAAGATCAACTCAAGAGAACTCAATTATCTGAAGGGATGCCACATGGAAGATTTTTAACCAGACCTTTCAAGGGAAAAGAGCATCACTTTGCTGAAAATAGGAAAGACTATAGTGATCATGCTTATCACAACAATCACGGAAGGTACAGACAAGATATGACTTGGCTAAAAAATAGAGAAATCTCACCAATGGTTTTGCCTGAGGACTCGATACACTACAAGCACCGAGTTGATTGCTTGTGTTTGTGCTGTCGCGGCCAAGAGCAGTATCCCTCAGCAGAGCAACATCCACATGCCATCTGCTACCGTGAAGAACAGTCTATGACCAATGCCAGAAAGACTAGCAGAACATACCGTTGTGCTTCTTCAAGCCATCACCGTTATGCAGCATCTGACTTTTCTTTAAGGAGCCAGGATATGAAGCCAGATGATCGACAGCCCAAAAAGCACAAGGAGGCACAGATTCATCACATAGCGAAGCGGCATTTCCAACCAATTGCAGGTGGAGCTCCTATTGTTGCTTGTTATCATTGCTCTGAAACGCTGCAGCTACCTGCAGAGTTCCTTGTATTTAAAAGGAGATGCCACCAGTTAATCTGCGGTGCTTGTTCAAAGGTGCTGAAATTCTCTCTGGAAAACAAAATTCATGTCGTTCAGTATGATCTCATTTCTAGAACTCCTCTACCAAGTGTGAGTGCATCTAGGAGAGATGACTATACACTCGCTGAACCAGGGGCCAATTCTGCTCATTCCGAATCATTCAGTAGAAGTCAGTCTACAGGAGATAATTTCTCTGACACTCCCAGTAAATTTTCATCCGCGAGCTCTTTTAAGACCCCAAAAGAGGGTTCTAAATCTGGAAGTACGAGACAGTCTGTATATAAGAACAGAAGTGCTGTGGAAAGCTTCAGATCCGCACGATCCTCATCTCTTATGCTCGACTCTGAGCACTCGGGTTCTGAAAGCGAGGTAGAGTCGCCACTTCCTGGCTCTGCACTACATAAGCTTATGGGGTATTCTTCCATACGTCGCCTTGTATTCCAGTGACCAGCTCAGAAACAGAAATTAAGGAATCTGAGGCGCTATGATTTTTTGGATGCAGAATCTTGTATATAATAAACGCTGCATTATAGAAGGCCAGCCTTGTTTACTCTAAATAAGAAGAATTGCAAACAAATTGGTATCTGATACTTATGTGCTCTGTTCCTTTGCTTTTCTTATACTTCTTTTTCCTGGTACAGTGTAAATTCTTTCTATAGGGTGTGATTATATCCCAGTCACAGAACCATTGTTATTGTATGTAGAGAAAAGATAGATTGAACATGAGATCGAAACATTGGCACAATATAAGATGTATACAATAATTATGAACTGGATGATATACTTTTGTTTTTTTGGTGTTGCTAAAAATGTTTCCATGGTATAAATCTATCGTTACTATTTACTATATACATATTTGGTGAACGAAAAATAGAAAAACAGAACGTACAGACAAACAAAAATCACTAACAGAGCCCTATTAATAACTGTTTCTGTTTCTGCTGCTATTTGAGACGATGGAAATTCGTTCATCCTGGAGCATGTTCATGTTTGGAGCTAGCAGTCGGGTGTAGCGATCGAAGTAGAGAAGCTGTTTCATCAAAAGTGCAAACTCACGAGGAAATTTCAGTCCATATGACTCACTAACCCGGATCTGATCAATCAAGAAAGGGAATAATATTAATGACCAATTCGACAGAGAGAACAAACAAGAGCCTATAAAATTGGCAATTTGATGCAACAAGACCTGATATCAAAATCTATGTCCCTCATATATTACAGATAGTAAAATTTCCGGTACCCAAAGGAGGGTCCCATCTTAACTATTTGAATTCAGTTGACTAACAATTTAAACTTGAAAGTGGTGATTTTTAAGAGTTTATGGTTCCTTTTTATGGGTAGTTAAGAAAAATGTAGTGTGTGCCATCAAAACCATTATAGGTAGCATTGTTTATCGCAGCAAATGTAAAACTCAGCTCCCAAATTCAATTTTACAGAAAAGTGCAGTTATACTGTCTTATCAACATAATCCCAAAAATGTGTGTGGGGCCACAGGGGTGGGGGTTATGCGAAGATTGGAAACGAGATTACTTACCACATCAAGAAATAGTGCATTCATCTGTCTTTCATCAACAACTAGATTGGCAGAGACAGCAGTTGCATTTGAATTTGGTCCCCTAGCTGTTGCTACAAGAATTTCTGTATCCAAATCCTGTCACCAAGATGCGAAAACTTATTTAACCAGATCAGATCCCTAGACTTGGGAAATAAGGTTTATGGATTTTACACATATATGGTTGATTAGAGATATAATCTTAAATTGGCAACCTATCATGAAGTTTTAGATATAGTTTACAGTAATAAAACACATACTGATAACTGATTTATAATATAGAAGTCATGTTAAATAATTTACCAATTGAATTGCAACATATTACACCATTCTATCATCCAATAATATTTAGAATAAAAACTCAAAAAATGCGCAAATAGATTACTGACCTTGATTGATGAAAAAATCTTCTCCAAATCTTTAGCAAAAGCATTTGAATCCACAACTTTGCTTGTGGCGCCCATTTCTACCAGCGCAGATGCCATTGACTCGTACTCTTCACTTGCTAGAGATGCCAAAAACACTTCCATAGCATTCCATGTATTGGGTGATATGCGCCCCACTATACCTGTTACACAGAAAAAGCAAGTTCAATTTATGAGCCATACCACTGTCTGTACCAGTTAATCTCTTACCTGTTACACGTAATCCTTGCACAAATTCCAGAAAAAATAGAAACTTAAAATATATGGCATAGAGGAAAAGAATCTAAATGCAATAAGTTGCTTTAAGTATAGATTCCTCAACATTAAAAACATATGCTTGAAACCACAATGGAAAGAACCACCTTGTAAATCTCGCAGTAATTTTCTGGTTAATCATTGTGTTGTTATAATAACAATTAAAAATAATCTTGGTTATTAGTGTGCACAAGCTTCTGTTGCATTTAAAATAATGTGGCATATGTTAAATTTTTGTAAAAACAAATACAGAACTATAAACAATAATGTGGCATTTGTTAAATTTTTGTAAAAACAAATACAGAACTATATCCAAAGGATTTGACCAGGGAACAAACCTGAATACGTTATATGAAAATTTGGATCCAAAATAGTAACCAAGAAAAACACATAAATGATGAATCAAACAATAAAGATACAGCAGAAACAAAAAGTTTGAAGGTCGGCAAAGTTATAGATACAAACCAAAGTCCAAAAAGCCGATACGCCCATCACGCAACAGCCACAAGTTTCCTGCATGCACATCTGCATGGAAGGATTCACAAGCAAGCAAACTACCAAACCTACAGAAAAAAAAAAATCATATTTGAGAGCATATACCCAAAAATAAATTTAAAAAAATCACTATGCAAGGAACTGCAATTACAACTAAATCCTACCAAACATTTAAGGCTGTTACAAGACTGCTTTCGGGACTTGCGACGAGAGACCTTATAGAATCTAAGTCAGTTAGAGGAACACCATATAGCCTCTCCATTGTCAGCACTCTTTTGGTGCTGCATTGCTGATACACTTTTGGAGCTGTAGCTTGCCTTGTGAGTCCCATGGATTCTAAATATCTCCTGAAGGCATCTATATTTGCAGCCTCCTTTGTGAAGTCTACTTCTTCAAGCATCGAGTCTTTTATATCTTTGACAATAGCAACCTACTATAAGAATATATTACATTAAAATAAACCTTACTCCCAAGTTGTGTGCGGAGGAAAACAACAGTCTCTGTTGAGAGATGAAATGAAATTCGATATTCCACACATTAGGAAAAAGGGGTTTATATCTACGTGGCTACTCATTGCTCTCAAATGTCTCACTTGATTTACCGTTCTGAACAGGGACTCGTTTAAACCACTTAAATCATTTTATTAAATTTCTCAAACAAAATAATATAAAATATGATAAAATGAAGGTCACCTGCTAATGTAGCACTTATAGAATACCTATTTGACTGATAAAATATGAAAGTAATGAATAATTCAAAGGCCAGTGTACTAATTTTGTCACTCTTTCCATAATTATTTTTGAGAAATTGAACAAAGTGAGATATATGGTGATTTTAGTGGTTTAAACGAGTCCCCGTTTGGAACGGTGAGTCAAGTGAGACATTTGAGTGCAATGACTGACCACTTTGACATAAACCGCTAAGTCAAAATGTACATAGTCAAGAAATTCCGGTAGCTATCAACCTAATTCGTACTACCAAAAAAAAAACTCGACAACTGAAGCTAAGACTTGCACATGTTACTGAACAGAAAATGACAAGGAACTCAGCAAAAAATAGTCGCCGTAATGGATCGACAAAAACCATCACTTGTAAAAACAACAATATTGGTTAGATTGGAGATGTTATTCAGATATGCTTGTTTGATTCATGAAATAAACTAGGCAAAATATTAGGCAATATGAGATAGAGGTTCAAGCATGCTAAAGTACCACTGCAATTACCAAGCAATTTCACTTCAATCACGATTTTCCACATCAATAGAATTAGTGTATAGGGGTGTTGGGAAAACAAAATCTTATTGCAAAATGGCTTAGCAAAATTGTTATGCTAAATTAACTACCTGATAGGTGATACCCAAAGCAGTAAGAACATGCAAATTATTCCAAACATTTAGAGATTGAAATTCAGCATACCAGTGATGTACGGCTTAGCTCAGGATTCAAGAATTCAAGAATGCGAGCAACAACATACACAAAGTTCAAGTCTGCCACTAAAGTATCTTCTATTCCCGGTTTCAAGACCTTTATCACAACATCCTCTCGAGTACCTCGAAGTCTTGCACCGTGAACCTGAGTGATATATCAGCATTCAGAACTGAATCTGCTGCCTACTTTCAAATTTTCCATTTAGGGAAATACTTTAAGAGGTTAGAGAAAGATGGTTACGAACCTGTGCTATTGAAGCTGAAGCAATCGGTGTTGGATCGACATACTCAAACACACCATCTATTGGCCCGCGAAATTCTTCGCGCAAAATTTTTTTGATCTCCTCAAAAGGAATTGCAGGAGCTCTGTCGAAACAGTACTGGAACTCCTCTACATATTCTGGCGGAAACAATGTCGGGGCTGATGCTATGAACTGTAAAATGCAAAGCACCAGAAGCATCACTAATATACTGACACAAGCAGGAACTTATACGGTTATACCTTGTGTAGAAAAATAATGGCACTTGTTAAGGATGACATACAGCCTACGTCCTAACTAGTGAATGTAGAATGCTAAAGTGATGAATACAAACACACACACACACACACACACACACACACAGAGAGGGTCTTACTCGTTACTCCAATACAAACCTCCTTAAAATACAAACTACAAACGAAAGTAAAAAAAAAAAATCTAAATCACATCAAAATATAGCACATATGTATGCAAATTGATCATTGGGAAACGGAGAAAATACAGTAAAGTCGTATTTCAAAAAAAGCTTACCGATTGACGGGAAAATTAAATTAAAAATGGAGGGGATTATGTGGGATCATGTGTGAGAGGATGTATGTTAATTGTGTGTGGTGACTTCTAGGGCAGCATTAGATTACATTCATCTAAGGGCCTAGATTAAGTTTGTAGTTTGTACTCTAATTTGGTTTGCATTTGAGCAATTGTCTGTATACATATATGTTTTAGTCTAACAAAATTAGGCAACTGCTTTTACGTCATAACAAATAGTACGAGGAAAGTTAAACTCTATATTTACCTGACCCAACTTGATGTATGTAGCACCCAAACGTTCAAACAATTTTCTCAAATAAAGTGGAGACAATAGTCCTAGCTGCAACTGATTAGGTAATCCAGCAGATGAACTGGTTGACTGCATAAACAAAGAACAATATTAGCTCTTAGATACAGCACCTGGCATTAAAATATTTCTATATAGTCATGACATAGAATCCTCATCATATTCCTTGAGCTAACATCACCTGGTATAGAACAAAACGCAAGAACCATTTATGGACAATGTGTCCAAGCTCAAAGTAAGCTGAAAACAAGAACATTATTTGACTCACAGGACAAAGCTTGGGGGGAAAAATTAAGCATTTATAATGAGCTCCAATTTCTTTAAAAATATCCCATTTGTATAATAAAGTAACACCTTGAGGTTCATGACTGTTCGGGCTCACAAAAGAAACAAAAAATACGATTCTCTCGCCAAATGAAGCATTAAAAAGAACCTCAACCACTTGAATAAAGTCGCACAACATATGATTATACAAGTTCCCTTTATCATTGACCATGTATATAAACATAACAGATCTGACATCTCAATAATCACATACCGTAGTTGCCTTTGATACATCTGTCAGCCACTCACTACCAACTCCAACAACTGCTTGAATACCTTGAGCTAGCCTAATTGCGCCACGTGGACCTGTGTTAATGGACGTCTGAAAGATGTCCTCCACAAGTTTTGGCAAGTTCTCTATACTATCTGCCAGACGATAAGAAATTCGAGATAAGATGATCCCTTGTCCGACATAACATAGTGAATGAGAAAAAGTGCATGTTATGCATGAATTGCGGCCAAAATACTTCAAAGGTGAAATATGAAAGAGGTATATGATGTCTTCTTTTTCGAATATCAAGGTAACAATTCTTACTGTTTACAACATTTTCATAACAACCTTATAATAATTAATACTCTATTCGTTAACAAAGTGCACTGATGTTCTCTGAGTATCCCCTATAAAGCGCCTAACATCAGTTATGAGACGTGCATGATAAACGCAAACCATAGTGTTAAACTTACCTTGAAGGCGAGAAGTGAAGAGATCTTGTGTCTGTGAATATCGTGCAAAAAGAGTAAGCCCTTCAGTTCCACATTTAAATTTTCGCAGTCTACCAGATGTTCTTGAGACAGGAAACTGCAATATCAATGCCGTATAAATTTCAACTCTCGCATACATGCATACTAAAATTAATACACTACTACTATGGTCTATGTGTGTATTCATGATTTATTCTTTTTAAAAACAAATTCCTTCTCACTATCTAAGTATTACAATCAACTGGTGTACATAATAATAACACAGTAGCACTACCTATTTTAAATATGTGTACATAGAGAGAGTGAAGTTCCATTGCAAATCTAAGAACAACACTTATCATGTACGTATGTTCCGCAAAGTCAGAAAAATATGTTTTGCAATGTTCCGCAAGCAGGTGTCAAATATAATTAGTACTACTACTCCATATAATTTAACCTAGTATCGTAAGATTCACAGTGTAATTGAAATTCAAAACCATATTGTCTTATTCACAAAATATAATACTAAGTAAAACACAAACAAACACTCACAAGTACACTATTAAACTCGAATAATTCATTGGTTTTGACGAATTAAATTCCCTAATTGCAAAAATTAGAGCTTAAGATACATGATACAAACAGGATGGAAAGATAATAAGAAGAGAAATGGACCTGAGGATGGTGAAAAATAGGAAAGCGGATATGTGATGCGCCTCTGAAAGCTGAAATCACCACCGCCATATATAAATTGAGAGAGAGAGAGAGAGAGAGAGATTCTTTAAAATCTCTCTTAACCTGAGCTTTAGACTTTAACGACTCCTTGGTACAGTGTTATTCCAGATATTGTGTGTGTAATTATACACACAGGGAATCAGTGAATTAGCAAAGGACGCGTGTATTTGATTTATTATGCATCTCAGCCGTAAATATTATGCACATATTAGTAAAAAATTTAAATTAACATTTTTTTGTTGACTTTTTAATTTTGGAGGCTATTGACTTGGAACGTTTACCGCGAGATTTTTATAAAAGATATATAATTTTAGAAAGTATTAGAGATATAGTTTACAAAAAAATTAAACTTTTATTTTTTAAAATAAAAATTTAACTATCATATTTTTGTTCATAAAAATGAATTTAAAACGATAATATTTTAAAAAATATACCAAATATAATCTATACTATACTATAATAAGCCAACATGGGTATAATTTGTAGTCGTACAAAATTTTGGTATGGTCATGTCCGTTATAACTAGAAGTCTCTAGAGTCCAACATGTAGAGTCCTCTTGTCTTACATCATTAAACAGTTTTATAAAGTTTAAATTACAAACACATGTGATGTACTACAAGATAAACACTCCATCATTATTTTTTCAAATATAATTTATATTTAGTTAAAAAATAAAAAAGATTTTATTATTTATACTAATAATTTACAATACAAAAAAATATTGTTAAAGCTAAATTTATAAGAGTGAATATAATTGAATAAAACTTCAATTCATCAATATTAAAACACTAATAAAATGACATTTCAATTTAAATTATATATAATAAATTCAAAATTATATAGTCGCCCGTGCTTTGCACGGGTTTAAGGCTAGTATATATAATTCAACGGAACTAAAAACTTACATTGATATTCACGAATCCAGCAGCAGCAGGAATTGTTAAATTCATTTTATTGACTTTTATCGATATTTACAAAAGCATCAGTAATTACGGACAATAGAGGCCTGAAGCTTAGTTATGTTGTGCCTTTTTTTGCCAATTGAAATGAAAATTTCTGATTTACAGGTCTTGAACAGAATTCCTTGTCGATTGCTTTTCTGTTGTAAAGATTGCAAATCAATGCTTTTCAGGAGAACACACGTCAGTCATCAGAAGGGGAGAGCCAGCTCTGTCATGGATATAGTTTTGGTTAGAAATCAAGTCAGTTGAGGTGTTACTCATAATTTAATTTTTCGTAGCATAGATCGAATGGACACTGAAAGCACATGAAATTCTCGTAATATACATCTGATTCTGAATCCTTGAGTTTAATCACCATGGTGCATCTCAGGTGACAACAGACTGACAACTGATCATGGACAAGTTAAGTATGCCGCAGTTAAGTACAAACTGCCCAGGGCAAGTGGTAAAACAATGAACATGGAACTATGGAGCAATACATTCTATTATTATTATTAGGAGACCGTACCAGAAAATGTGTCTGAAAAGAATGAAATAATCAACATCCTCTGGACAACAAATTAGCACTGTCAGCATAAGCCTAAATTAAACTGCTCTATTTTCTCCTAATCAGAACTAAAATTAGACTTACTTCGCGTCGCCAGCAGACACCTACAGATTTCATGGCAGTAGTTTATTGATCACTGTGAGCTCCTGGAAGATCTTAACAGAACTTCCAGTGTTTATCACAGTTGACACATGTTACATAGGTAGTCATAGGTTCGTCAGCGCTCCGAGTCTGCATCTGGTAATAAGTGCACTCATTTTTCCCACACCGACTGCACCTGAATTGGTTAGTACTGGCCTGTCGCTTTGCTCCACGCTCACAATCAAACAAGGCTTTTTCTTTGATTTCTTGGTTCTGGCGTTGCCTGTCGTCGCTTGCCATTTCTTCAGGAGTCATGTCAACAACTTGCTCTGGCTTGATATGTCCAAGAAAAACTTTTCTCCTGAAATCAGGATTATGCTGATCCTTTAAATTAAATACAACTGATCTGTACTTGATCTTTTGCCGGCCATTAGATTTGCCCCAATTCTCATGCAATACAGACTCTAATGAAACAGCAAGTCTGTAAGGGTCTACAGCATCTGCTGCTTCCCTCTGATCTTCACTAATTTCACCAGAGACTTTCAATAAAGCTTCTGATAAAAGTTCCCGAATTTTGTCACGCAAGGGATCCTTACAGAGAAGGACAGAAGACATCTTGGGGGGAGAAACCCCATTAGATGCAGCTTTTCCCAAATCACCGGTACCACTCACTTCTTTATTTACTTTCTCTTCAACTCTTATAGATTCGACAACAGAATTGTTCTTCATCTTGACACCATCAGCACCTTTGGTTCTTTTTGCAGATGACGAAGTTTCAGAATCAACAACTTTCTCCAACTTTCGGGTTGTGCTAGAATTATTCCTCTCAAGCTTAACAGTCCCACCTTTGCAAGTCTCCTCAACCTTCACAGAATTTCCTTTCTGAACCTTAACTGACTCAGAAGTCTCTACACTTTTTTCAGAGTCTTTTTTATCCGAGCTCCCATTTTTCTTATCACTAGCTGCTTCCTCAACTATGATGTCCTTCCATAATCCAATCAACATGGAAGCCAGCTCCCGGATCTTCTTCCTGGGATGCTTCGTCAGATGTCTAAGACGTTTCCCAACCTGATACAAATCTATCTTAGTATATTATTTATTTAAGATATTCATGAACAGTAAATTACATATGAACTGATACATTTCAGGTTGTCGGGGAAATAAGATGTGACAAACTATAACCAGGCCATAAAATGCAGGAAAAGAAAGCACACACTGCACATCCTCAGCATCTTGATTTCACTAACCTAAATAAAACACAATATGCCAAATTCGGAGTGCTTTTTATACCATTTAATAAAAAATCATACTTATAACAGTGGCGGATCTAGAAAGGGTTCAGCGGGCTTAAGCACCCCCGATCTTCTGTAGTTTCTTATTTAGACTACAATTTAAAATATACTTAAGCCTACATCAAGAAATCTAGTCCACCTTAATAAGTTACTATTACACAAAATTACTGATCATATAATTTTTTTTAATAAATGAACTCCCCCTCTTAATGGATTTCTGATCCTTCACGGACTACATTATAAGTAATCATAATTACTTAACCTTTATTTTACGCTTATACTCATCTCCTCCATCGAAATAGACAATGTGAGGTGTTACGAGACTCGTTCTTATTTTTATTGAAATTCTTGTATCTGATAATGTAAAATACAGAACCTAATATTCTTAAAAATCTTCTGTACGTAGCTCTTCCTGATCTTTCACACACACCTGAATCTGTTTTTTTGCTGCTTCTTATAAACAATATATATACATCTAACACAAATCACACAAATCAAAATGTCGTTCTCTCTTATACATCAAATCGGAAAATAATTCGGTCTAGAATCAGTTAAGCTGCGAGATGTCTATACGTCTGAGATGCTTATAACATGCCTAAAACCAGGAAATGCAAAACTGGTGCTTTTTATCAAATAATATTCGAAATTATCGACATCGGTACAGCCAAAGATTTGAGAGCTGAGGACGAAAGTAGGCAATGAAATTTACGATAGATCTGAATATTTATAATGAACGTGCAGATTACACAGACCTGAGTGGAAACAAGGAGATGATAATTGACAGGGAATTTCTGAAGCTGTTTTAATCCATCAAGGCATCGTTTTTCTGCAGGCGAAAACTCGAGATCCTTGTCGGCCACCGCATCATCGGCAGCTCTTTTCACGGCTTCGAATAACTGAATCAGCTCCCGCTCCGTCTCCATCACACACAACACATGCAGTGCAAACCTAGGATTGCTGTTTCTATTTTTTATTATTATAAGTTATTGAAATGACTCTGCGAAACTACGTACTCTTATTTATACCTTTATCCACACGTCTCATACTGTTTCATCCAGTTGGGCCGACTGACTTAATAGCATTTCTGAATTTGCATTGGGCCGTTGTTTCCTGACAAGTTATAAGTCATATTTTAAAATTCAAAATTTTTGATAAATTTTTTAAAATTATTTTACTCATTTATTGTTTACACCTTAAATTGACCAAAATTTTTCAATTTATCTAAAAAATTACCTATAAATTCTAAATAGATAGATCGACTAATAAGTGTTTTCTACGATTATGAATATGTTTGATATAGAATTCTTTCTTTTTAAGTAGCAATTAATAAGTTCAAAATTACTACAATTGATCAGACAAATAAGAGTAGTTTTTTTTTATAAGTATTGGAGTTAAAGGATCTAAAAATATATTTAAAAATGATTGACTAAATTAGATACATAAGATATTATGGTTTAATTATACTAGCTATATTTTAAAATTAATATATTATCATTATTTATCATAAATAAAATATATTAAAACGTGTACTGAAATTATAGATAAAAGCAACCTACACTTTTCCAAGGAAGAAAGGTGAATTTTCGAAGAGAAAGCAAAAGGGATTTGAGTTTGATACATTCGCTGCTTTTTCTCCCTCCGTTCCTTCAATGTCAGTCGTTTTGACTTTGTGCACGTAGTTTTAAGTAAACAAAAAACATATTTTTACATGTTATTTTTTAAATTTTTTTATAAATAAAAATTTAACATTTATGTTTTTATTCATAAAAAAAATTGTAAAACAATGTGTAGAAATATGTTCTTTTTAAGCTCAAAATACGTGTAAAAAGTCAAAGCGACTAACGATGGAGGGAGTAACTTTTACCGAGTAGAACTAGTTTCACATGGGGACAAACACTAATAATATATATATAAAAAAATGAACTGCTAATATTTGGAAAATCTAGCGGAGTCGCTGTAACCACTCTCTAATTGAAAAGTAATATTATGGTGGTCACAAATCGAGCCGAGCCAAAAAAATGCTTCTAACAAACTGAATCATGTTTTCTCATCGCACAAAATACATGTCCGAGCTAGAGCTTGTTAAACAACCAAGCCACAGTCGAGCTATTAGGACATATATATACAACTTTTTTCAAGCTTTTACTCAACTTCCAACCCCGCCTGCTATTAGCTCGGCCTGAGTTAGGGGTCATTTGTTAAATGAACGATATTTTCTGGATGACGGAGACTTCTCGACAATCAGTTAATCTTAATCTCTGGATGAGAAAGGTTGTTTGTTAATATTTTTTATAATTTAGCTGGATGGTGAATAATTTATTAATATATTCGGCTAAATGATGCTCTCTCTAATCTAATTTATAGGTTGTTTAATTTAAACATAATTTTAGGTGCTTTGATCATACAATAAAAATAAATATTTTTGTAATTTAATTTAAAATAAAAAATATAATATAAATTTTTTTATTTAGGAAAAATAAATAAATTCGGATATATGGTGAAACCTCCTAAAAATACTCCTCGTTAAAAGTCATGCAACTTATATAATAGATCAAAGGGGTGATATAACATATATATATTTTTGATTAGGAACTAGATAGAATATATTATTAAGGGAGGGAGCCATGCTGAAGTGGATTTTTCTTTAATTAAACACTCCGCTGGACGATTGAGGGAGTGAAATTTGATTGTGTGGTTCAGAAGTTTTCCTTTGTCGTCCAGCATATTAAAAGGTTTATCAAATAATCTTAATGAAACAAGTTCTGGGCTCAGTTCTGGACGAGCCTGTATTTCCTCTCATTAAGCATTCACAATGGGTTCCCCTTCCCCATCCCCAAAATCATACTAAAAATAGTAAATCCCTAAAATTATCTTCAGATTTTATTTATCTTCTAAAAATTTTCTACATCCCAATCCCCATCCTCATCTCTATATTCTTTTTAATTAATTCTTTCTCTCTCTTCTCTTTACAACATTATTTACAAACTATTATTTTTTAGTTTCTCACTCCTCTATCACATATTAAATTTATATAAAATATGAAATGGGGGATGAATAGTAAGTCCCCAAATTTGGGGACTCATTTTGTTACCCCTAAACTTTCCCCTATTATGGGGAACCGGATGGAGATGAAATTTTAACTAAAATTCATTATTTTCCTTAAAATATGGGGATAGGGGATATATGGGGAATGGGATGGGAATGCTCTAAGGCGTTATCAAATGAGCCCTTAGTTTTCTTGACACACACTTTTTCGGTATTGAACACCATTTTGGTATTGAGCTGAGGACACACTTTTTCGGTATGGAACACCATTTTAATATTGAGCTGAGTTCAAACCAAATTTAGCAAACCCTCGTTATTGAATAACTTCAAAGAGTCATTTGAAACACAAGCCCTCGTTCGTGAATAGCTTCAGGAGGCCGTTTGAAACACAAGCCCTATTCGTGAATAGCTTCAAGGGGTCGTTTGGTTCACAAAAATATGAAAGCATGTATGTGTTCAGAATGGACCAAACTCAAACTCATTCCTCGTGTTTTGTTGCAAAAAGCAAAACTTCAAACCCTAAACCCCCAAGGTAGTATGGATTTTTGATACCGGAAAAAGAGTGGTGGGTCATTATTTATTTTTTGTCTATTTAAATAATTAAATATTAATATTTAATACAATAATATCTGATTATATCAAAATATATAATAATAATACTTTTATTAATAATTTTAGTTAATATATTAATATTTTAAAATTTGAATATATTAATGCGCCACTCAACCAAATACATGATATCAGATATGATACCTTAAACCCATGTCACTTTAACCCGATTCCTCTTTCCAACCTTATACCACTAGTCGAACCAAACAACTCCTCCTAAACAATACATATTACATATATGACAACAAAATATAATCCATTAATTATTATATAAGCAACAGCCAAAAAGGTCTACATCCTGGCCCTTGACACTGCCTACATTTACTAAAAGAACCAGTAAATTCATCCATCAAGTAAGTAAATAAACCCCTTTTGATAGATTTTGAGAACAATAGAACTAGGAAAGAGTTGCATTACTTCAATTCAAAATGCTATAGGTTAATACATGGATTGTAGCACTAGAACACATCTTCAATTCCCTTCTTGCTCTGCTTTCTCAAAAAGTGTCTTCCTGATCCAATCGAATGGCTGCACATCAGGAATAAACACTGTGAGTTATCAATAGTAAACAACACATCAAAAAGCGGATAATATGGCCCCAGGACAAATGCCAAAAGCTTGTATAAACCTTTAAAGGATGAAAACAAAAAACTGAACCTCATGAAGTCAAATTAGCTATTACTCTGTAAATGAAAGATGGTGTAGAACACAATCACAGCAATAATCACCGCAAAATCAACATTTCAATAATTTCTCGTAACACCTCATCTTATACTATTTTAAAAAAAGTACTTAAAAAAAATTTGGGGGGCACCGGGTCCTTGTGAAGTGAAACCATGCAATGGAAAAATTGGACCCTATATACAATCTTTAGGCAATGGCTTTCTCAACATTTCAACTTTTTATGTAAGTTAGAATATAGCAATCCTGCTACAGTCAGGAAGCTGCCAGCAAATACGTAAACATTATCTGATACCTACATCATTTGACTGCCATGAGTCCTTCACCCACCTAGCAGATTAATTTGTTACTCTACTTAGTTGACGTAAAGAATATCAAAAACGTATTTCATTTTCCCCTAGCCAAAAGTCAGCAACCTAAGAAAAAGATAAGAGCATTTCCATACAAGAATTCAAACCTGATAACAGGAATTTCACTCTTACAACTTCTAAGGGCAATCGTCCTCTATTCCAAATGGTTAGAAGCTACAGGGTCACTAAAGGGGAAAAGGCAGCAAGAAAGGAATCACATCCAACATATCAATCCTGAGTCTATGAGAGCAAATTATTACAGATTATGTTCTCAAGTGTTGGCCTTCTGTGTTAAAAAACTCGAAAAAAGAGCAACATTAGGCATGAAGACAAATACTTTTCGATCTACTTTTTTGTTTCATCAGAAATCAACAATATAAACCGATACAGCATTCCAAAAAACTAGGTAAAATAACCTTGTCTCAAGGACCCACATGCCTATAGCCTGCACATTACTCGCTGAATTTACAGTTCATTAACATTAGCTCCAACTTCCAAGTCGTCTCAACTCCCTTCCTCGAACTGTTCTAGAAAGTGAAATCTCTATATTCTCTTACAATAATAAATAACCTATCCTCTTCCCCGAACATTTCTAAAATCATAATTGAAATTAAAAAGAAAACAACCACCATCTAGCAGAACGAAAGAACTCCATAATGTAATCAATATAGAAAATCATAAACAAAAAGAAAACATTAGCTTAAATATGTGATATTCAAATGCAATCATTTCATCTGCTTATAATGATCATATCACATATGTGAGACGCAACGATATAATAACACATAGATAGCTTGGTATAATCGGATTAAAATCGAATTAAAAGCAGATTTAATATATACAGGGAGGGAGAGAGGGAGGGAGGGAGAGGGAGAGAGAGAGACCTGAACGACATAAATACCACCGGCGAGAGCAGCAGTGCCCCAGATAGCGGCGGATTGAACATCGTTGCGTTGGATAAGCTTTAAAAGCCTGGATTGAGATGGAGATACACCGTACATTTTGTTTTGCTAGCTTCACCAAACCCTAGAAATGATGTTTTATGAATTGTGCGTGACGAAATAAATACTATAGATGGTGATTGGTGGCTTAGTAAATGGCCCGGATTAGTATACGGGTCGGCAGATTCAGCAGATGGTTGATATTGGATTTGCCTTTCAAAGCAGAAAACCCATCTGAGTCGTTAATTTCACATTTATCGCTACATATTAAATATGTTATTTTATTCTTCTTTTTACTCCCTCTGTCCCATTTTATGTGACCCTTATTCCTTTTTGGGACGTCCCAACAAGAATGAACCTATCATACTTACTATTTTTGAACACTACTTTTCACTATTACACCCACTACTTTCTTCCACTATCTCCATTCTATAATAATATAAACACTATTACACCCACTATCTTCCTCCACTATCTCAAATCTATTATATTGATAGGTCCCACAACTTTACTCACTTTTCAACTAAACTTACTACCTTTTTCTTAATCTCCGTGAAAGTCAAACCAGCTCACTCAATATGGGACGGAGGGAGTATTATTTTATTGAATATTAACTATGATATTTTATTCTTCTTTTCAATATTATAATTATACTACCTATACAAAGGTGTATTGTTAAATTTTCATCTAATTTATGATAATTTTATAATTTTTTTTTCCAATATTATATAAATAGTTGATATCAATTATGTATTTTGTAATTGATGAAAAAATTGAAAAAGGTTGAGGACTGTAATTTTCATATTAAAGTCCTATCTTTAGAAGATTGTTTAATAATAATATAATATCAATAACATATTATTTATATCTAACTGTTTAATTTCAAATTCAAAAATTGAAGCCTTCGTAGAGAAATATTGTGTGAGAGGTAGTTTATATAACAATTCATGAATTTGAAATTAGGTTTTTATGAATTAAAAAATTCAAATTCTAAAATGATGAAAACACTACTAAAAATTTCAAGTATTGCAACGGAAATTAGCAAGGAAAACAAATCTTTCGTTAATTGTTGACGGAATAACAACGCTTTGAGGGAGGAGTCTTGACAACGACACTCACGATGTTCTGCCAATGATTTATCGACGCAAATTTACCTACAGAATCAAGCTGTCGCAAATATTGGCGCAAAAACTCCCGCGCAAGCATTCCAACGCAATTGTGACAGATTTAGTGACAGTTGCCAGAAGTTTCGCCAGAAACAAGGAAGACGAGGTCGCTCCGCTTTATAGACAGAACCCGTTCCGTACTTTACTTACGAGCGCATGTAGTACTCGCCCCTATTTCTAAAAAGGTTTATGCACTCCACTCGCTGTCTACTAAACGAGTGTTCGAGCGAGCGGGCGAAACCTTCCATTTAGTTGCTTCCCTCCTTTTTCCTCACCCTACTCTTCCATTTCCGCTTAAGCTTCCCCGGTTTGTGGAATTAATTGATTGGATACCCGAGAATCACATAAAAGACCGAGTCAGTCACGACAAAAAATTCTGTTGCAATATGCGATTTCTGTTGTAATGAAATATAACAGAGATGTGAAACAAGTGAGGGATCGATTTAAATTGTCGTGCCTTTAGTAATAAATACAAACATGAGTTTAACCTGTATAAATCATCAAGATAAACTAAAATATGCATGCGCTCAACCCATTTATTGATATAGATTAATAAGCAAGATCGGGGTTCCGTGGAGTCCAACTCTGTCAAGTGCCACATTAATTGCTCATCCTTTTACTTAAAATCTATAAGGGGTCGTTTGGTTCGAGAAGTGGTATGTGGTTGGAATGAGGAATCGGATTAAGTTGGTATGGGTTTGAGGTATCATATCTGATATCATGTGTTTGGTTGAGTGCTGGAATCAATATATACAATTTTTGTAAAAAAATAAGTTATCAATATATATTTTTTAAAAATATTAATAAAATTATTATAGTTATATATTTTTGCATCATTGATTTAATTTTGTATAAAATATTAATATTTCATTACTAAAACAGAGACAAAAAAAATTAAAAATGAACGAATCTGATACCCCATCTCATACCCAACTCCCCACTTGGGTATCAAAAATCCATACCTTGAGGGTTTAAGGTATGGGTTTCAAATTTTATGTTTTCCAACCAAACACCAGGTATATGTTTGGAATGAACAAACCCCTGATTTTTGATACCCATGAACCAAACGACCCCTAAATATGTATGTTAAAAATCATATAAAATATATTTTTATAAATTTGTTTGAATTTTTTTTTCTGAATAAAAATATAATATGTACATTTTTTATAAGAATAAGTTATGAAATTATATTTCATAATAATTTTAAAAATACTTGTCAAATAACGAAAAAATTTCGTAAATAAATAAGAAGTACGAATGATGAAGACGAAACATGTTTCATTATGCTATAGAGTAATATATAAAATAGATTACAGTTGAGAAGTCATATGCGTAGCTCGTTTGCCCCCGTCGCTGAAAATCTAGATGCATATAATCATAATGTAACGAACGTGTGTGTGCGCGTGTCTGGTTTTGGAGTCTCCTTTCCCACTGAAAAAGCTACTTATGATATAAGTGAATTTGATTCAAATTCGGCGTGTGATGATGAATATGTACTCATTCTCTAGGTATAAAATGGATACCAAACTACTATAGAAATGTAAACAGAATTATATGCTACTGTCATCCCCCTCGTCACCTTAATACGTTTTACGAACGACACTAGTTAGGTGCGTATATATGATGATAATTTTAAATTTTCTCCCGGGTCGAAACAAATACGGGGACTACTTAGTAGTTGTTGTACTAGTTAACGTAAACGTCTGTTTAAATACTCCGATTTATATATGAAATTTAAGTCGGAACATTAACTCATAATTCAAATTATTTGGCACGTAAAACACGATTAAAATTTTATGGAGTAACATCATTTTATTAGAATCTTCGGTATCTATGTATGTTCTTTAATTAAAATACTTGTAAAACATGTTATCTTGCAAATATGTTTTACCAATCTTATTTTAATAGAATGTCGTAAATCTCAAAGGACAATACAGTAAAAACTCTGTAAATTAATAATGTCAGGACCGGAGAAATTTATTAATTTAAAGAGTTATTAATTTATCGATAAATTAATAATTATTAATTTAAAGAGTTTTTAACCGATTACACCGTACATACCAAACAAAAAGACAAATTAGTCTATGCCTTTTAGAATTAACTTACAGCTACTCTGTTCATATTTATTAGAAATCAATAATGACAACATAAATTAGTAACTACTGTGTTCAAATGTATAAGAAATCAATAATGACTTTTGAAATACTGTATAGTAAATGTAATATATTTCAATAGAGTATAATATATTTTTTTCAGTTTCTGTGAATTATTAATTTATAATTTTCTTGGGATCGAAAATTATAGAGGGATCTCCCGCAAAATTATTATCTTATTATTTTATCGAGTTTTTCAATTTTTTACATTGGCCCAAGTCGGGACCGGACAAATTTATTAATTTAGAGAGTTTATTAATTTACCGAGTATTAATTTAAAGAGTTTCTACTGTATATTTGTTCTCCAACATAAACATGTATATTGTCAAATTAATTATATTTTATAAAATAATATATATTATAATGTTTTGCTAGTAGTATGTACGAGACCCACAATATTATTAATAATATGGTAATATTTGTAGAATATTATTTGAAAAATAATATATATTATATAGTATTTTAAATTATATTTTACCTGCAGAATATATATGGACTCCGAGGATTACAATGAAATAGTAAACTCCATAACAAATCAATCTCATCATATTTAGGATTTGTTTGGATTATTCTATTTTTCAAAAATTATTTATTTATTTTTAAGAAAAATATGTGTACTTAAATGACTTATTTTCATAGACAAACATTATTAAACACCATTTACTAATATCAGAAAAATAAATATAAATATTTTTTTTTGAAATAAGTCTTTTTTTATAAAAAAACTATTTACTTAGTAATTCAAATCTCATATAAGATAACAGTATAAAATAAAATATTTGCAGTACCTATTCAAAATGAGTCAATTTTCACACAGTCTTTTTCCACTTGAAAAGTTACTCTATCACATCAGTAAATTCTAATCCCAATTTGACGATAATGCATCTACTGTTTACACAAATCAAAAAAGAAAGGAAAAAGTTTATGCAGTATTGTAATTGTGAACTCAATTTAACCGGTAAACAGAAAATGAATTAGGTCGAAAATTAGGAACACCAAAGTCGAACAAAATTAATCGAGCTAATCATAAATTATCAAATAAATTAAAAAAATTAAGGGAAATCTACAAAACTACCTACCTTTTCTTTTATTGTTTTCAAAAATACTACCTTCCAGAATTCTTTTTAAAAATACCTTTTCATAAAAAAAAAAAATTCAAAAATACTGTTTGCAACTTTTGCAACCTCATTTGCAACTACAGGCGGCGCCAGCCGTGTTGCAACCACTTTTGCAACTTCATATGCAGCTGAATTCCTGATTTCAAGTTCCAGTTTTCAAATGTCATTTTCGACCACATTTCCGGAATCGATATATATATATATATATATATATATATATATATATATATATCGATTCCGGAAATGTGGTCGAAAATGACATTTGAAAACTGGAACTTGAAATCAGGATTTGTAATTGCATATATGGTTGCATATGGTTGTATTCAGTTGCATATGGTTGCATTCAGTTGATTTTATTGTAATCTAATAGCCCCGCCAGGGGCACACCATACATCTGTTGTTACTTACAGTTTTCAGTTGCATTTAGTTGCAACTGAGGTTGCAAATGAAGTTGCAAAAGTTGCAACTGCAGTTGCAACCTCATTTGCAACTTTTGCAACCTCATTTACAACTATATATAGTTTTCAGTTGCATTTAGTTGCAACTGAGGTTGCAAATGAAGTTGCAACTGTAGTTGCAAAAGTTGCAACTGCAACTACAGTTGCAACTTCATTTGCAACCTCATTTGCAACTTTTGCAACCTCATTTGCAACTTACAGTTTTCAGTTGAACTAGTTACAATTGCAGTTGCAACAGTTGCAACTTTCCATTTTTATTTGTAACTTTTGCAACCTCATTTGCAACTTTTGCAAACTCATTTGCAACTTTTACGGCTGCGCCGCCCAAGGTTGCAAATGAGGTTGCAAAAGTTGCAAATCGTATTTTTGAAAAAAAAAATTTATGAAAAGGTATTTTTAAAAACAATGAAAAAGATGGTAGTATTTTTAAAAAAAAAATTTTACAGATGGGTATTTTTAAAAAGATCCCAAAAATTAACGAATTACAAAACCTTCGTTACCGTAAGTATTATTTCTTAGAAACTAAAGTAGAATTGTCAAATAGTAATTTATACTTGCGAGTGTCATGCCCCTCGTCATGCAAACTACGTCATTCTTGTCGCTAGCTCGATAATAATTTTCAATGGGCAAAATTTTCTCAACTTGCTTCTCACGAACTTCCTTTAAAATTGCCACCCCATTTCCTCTTATCTCCCTCACACCCCATCACTTTCTCCCCACCCTTTTTCTCTTCTCACTTGTTTATATATCACACACACTCTCACATTCATTACCATCTACTTATATTTATTTCTCAGTCCATTAAATTCTCTAGTTTTGGTGACATGGCGGCAACTTCTCCCGAGCATTCATGGGGTACTAAGAGGAAGAGGGTGATCAAAGAGCTTGTTCAAGGCCGTGACATTGCTACTCAGCTCCAGGATTTGTTGTTGCTCGGTAATAACTGCAGTTCAGATCATGGGGTTCAAGAACTTGCGATGAAGATATGCACTTCTTTCAGTCAGAGTCTGTCGGTGCTTAATTCTTGTGCTCAGATCCATGGGAGTGATTTTGGGTCTGCTTCTTCGGGGCTTCTGGCTTCGCAGGATTCCGGGGAGAGTGTTAATAGATCAACCAGTAAGAGCCGGAGAGGGTGTTATAAGAGAAGGTTGGTTTCTTGGATTGTGATTAGATTGTTTTGTTTGTGATTCTTGTGTATGAAATGATTGGAAATTTAATGTTGGTTTTTTGTTTTCTGTAGGAAGACTTTAGATTCCAGGAGGAGTGTTTCTTCCAAATTGGAGGATGGCTATTCATGGAGGAAATATGGACAAAAAGGAATACTCAACTCCAAATATCCTAGGTATCATTACTTTAACTTCTATAAAATTTAGATCTTTTAATTCGGTGTAAATTATGACATTTTCTTGAGTCAATGACGAGAGACTTGTGCACTGGATATACCCGACAACGATAGAATTGTGCACCAGGAACAATATATCTGATTAGTACTTATAATTAAGATTATAGTATATATACATGGTAGAATATTATGTAAATAGCAAGTAAGATAGCCCTTTCCCCTGCTGTTTGTGTAGACTGTAGATAAGCATGTAGAAAAATACTCTGCCATCTCTTTTGGCCTTTGTGAAGAAACTATAAACTCTGAATTATAGTTTTGGATCCTAGTTTTAGTTGAGCTACTTTGTGAATCTGCAGATATAAGTAGATCTAATCACCAATTGTGTTCTTGGATTCTAATCCCTTCTGATTTATATGTAGGTGCTACTTCAGATGCACATACAAGCATGAACAGGGTTGCCAAGCTCTTAAACAAGTTCAACAACTCGAAGATGACAAACGAATGTACAACATTACATACTTTGGTCAACATACATGCAAAAAATCTACAGATATCATGAAAGCTGCACAAACAACACCAGAGCCCAACTCTCTGTTAAACACTTGTAGTTTATACGATATGGAACCGAAATTGTCACAGAATGAAAACAAGGAAGAGCCGAGTGATGATCAGCTGTTTACTGATCCTTTACTGGATTCAGATATATCATGGCAAGACAACGTTAAGGGTTTGAGATTGTCTGACAAGCCGCCTATGTTTCTATTTTCAGAACTAGGAACAGATAATCTTGAAAATCGTGTGGATACCAGTGCTGGATATCTTTGTGGGTCACCAAATTCTTATGGACTAGATGCTGGTATGGATATGAGTTTGATTAGGTCTCTTCAATTTGATAACTGGGATTTCCATTGTGATCAAATCTTGAGCTCTGAGCTTCAAGCAGGCTCATAGAATATTAAAAGGGATTTGGATTATCAATTAGTGTAGCATTACTGGTGTATGTACTGATACTATCACTTACTTCAGTAGATAGAAGAGGTTATCAATATGAGAATCTTAGCTGTTTTCATGCAGTCTTTCTTGTTCCTGACCCGTGTTTTCAGTTTTTACCCACAGTTACAGGTATCGAAAACAGTCAAAATTCAGGGTAGAAAATGGGGGGAAACAGACAATTTGCCATGTTAGCTTGAAATAAAATCTTGTCGATCCATATCTCATTTCTAATGAAAGTCCAAACAGAAAAGGTCAAAATAGGAAATGACAAAACAGTGTGCCACTTTTACTAATAAATTGCTCATTTATGAACCACCCATATCTTGTCTACTTATCAGTTAGCTACAGAGGTAAACCTAATGATTTCAGACTCAGTACATGGCGGTACGGATTTGCCTCTGTATGAGTCTGAGAACTCCAGCAGATTTAGTATTAATGCACATAAATACAGCAACCCAATTTCAACCTAAATCTTCCGGAAGATCTGTTTGTTCTCAACTCCTAAGTTATGTGGCCACAAAAATGTCAAACTAGGTAACACAGAAAGAATAGAAAAACTGTCAAACTAGGTAACACAGAAAGAATAGAAGGCAGATGGATTCGTATAATGAATGATTCTGTTATTAGCAGTTAAGCATTGCTAGTACTGTATGTAGTATGTTGTGCCATTTTCCGTGAGAAACAAATTGCTACCACAGGCTCATAATGCTCGAGTTTATATACTATAGGTTTGGAGGATGATTTTGCCCTGAACTAACAGTCACGAATGTCTTTACTGGTTGGTACCACTAGCTAAGGTTTATACATCTGCCAGTGGGCTGCTGCAGTTGGCATATTGCATTTTTCCAACATGCAGCGAAAGGAACCTTGAACTCATACATGACATGTCTGAGGTTTCATTTTTTAAACATGTGTGTAAACAATTACTTTATTTAGAAAAAATAACAATATAACTAGTATTTAAAGAATAATAATGTGTGGAGGAAAAGATGAATAAGCAACATGTACCCGGTTTCTCTATCATGTCTACTCAGTAGTATCTGGACCACAGGGTTTTGCAAGTTGCAAGAGGACTTCATATATTCACGACAAGACCAGTGCACCAAATGTTTTTTTTTTTCTTTGGTTTTTAAGTACAAAATATAATTGATATATGAGACATATGGTACATAGTGAGTCATCAAATTAGTGAACATTTATATTACTCTCTTTGAGATTCTAGTCATGTAAATATCACTATCGACATTGCATTAAATTTTATAAACAAAGGCAACTACAATGATTACATATGACAACAGAAATGATAAAATCAATAAGTATATTAGAAAAATTATATGATACCGCGGTGAAGTGAATTGCTGGCGGCCATCGCATTGTCTGTATCTGCAGTTTCAGATCTCTACTTAATTGCTCACACACATTCTTCATTATTTACAATTTCAAACTTCTTCAACCTAAAAAATAAGGGAGTACACTTGTTATTCCACTGAACTGTTAACTAGATCCTAAATTAAAAAAAAAAAAAAAAAGAAGAAGAAATAATTATATACTTAAACGGAGTACCTGAGGTAGGTTCATCAACTCAAGAACAGCTTTTTGAGGGGTCAGCTCATTATCAATTATTCGAGCAACTGCAGTCAGGACCGGCATCTTGACATTATATTTCTGTGCCAGTGCAATCACAGCTCCTGCTGTTGATACACCTTCGGCCACCTAAAGAATTATTTCTATTAAGTACCCATGTAAGCTATTGCAAGCTTTACCAGGCAATACTGAAAGTTCCATTAACCTGATTCATGCTGCTAAGTATATCATCCAGCCTTTCCCCTGATCCAAGACGAACTCCAACAGTTCTGTTCCTTGAAAGGTTCACAAAACATGTAAGCATAATGTCTCCAGTGCCTGATAAACCAGTAATTGTTGTTGATTTTGCTCCCATCTTCAATAGAAACGATAGAAGCTAACATTATTACTTCAAAGGACATAAAACAAGAAAAAATGGTGCTTAACTAAAGCCTCCAAACCAAACGAAAACATCAGCAGAGACCAATATTAGATGAGATCAGCCCTTAAAAACAGCTTTAAACTCATCTTTAAGTAGAGCCTAATGTTACTAAGCCCCATGTAAATATGTAACCCAAACAAAAGTAAATGATGGGGAACAGACTAAAGTGTGCATGACCTGTCAAGTTTAGCTAAAATGATAAATTGTTCAATTCTCACTTAACTCCATCATTGATACTCTAAACTACACTTTTCGACAGACGTCACCCACAATGAACTACATATAAATAAAAAAATTTAAGTACAATAACTAAAGTTGGGTCTTGAAGCATCCAGTGTATCTTTGAGCCTCACTATCAGCCCACAACTTGAAGAGAATGATGATTTGATGGTCACAAATGTGTCCACTTATGTTTGCTTTGTCTACTGGGGTGCTAGTGATTATTGCACACGTTGACTAGTAGAGGATTGTGCATAAGATAGTTCACATACCTTCGTTGCCAACCAGCGTATCTCAGAACAGCCTTGTGCTACAAGAGCAGCCATAGAATTATTACCAAGATTCATTCCTTCAACTATTCCGGCTGCTATTGCAAGAACATTCTTTAGTGCACCTGCAATTTCCACCCCTGTAACATCACTGTCCCATCAGGGGTTAATAGCTGAGCATGCCAATACTAAACTGTAAATAGTTCATTATAGTATCTGCAGTCACAACTCCAGGATATAATTGCTGTTGGATGGTAGGAAAGACAAAAAGACAGATATACAATACAATTGGGGTGTATACAGAAATCAGACACACAAAAAATAAAATCATTACCTTGAGGTGCTGATTCTTAGGTTTTTAGAAGCCAGAAGTTGCTGGACTTCATTTGCCAATTTCTTATCTTTTGATGCTACCACCATAGCTAGAATATGATGAAGTAAGATTACAGACGCAAGAATAAATATGCAAAGATATTAAATGGTCTGTTAAAAAAGGCTTATCACCTGTGGGTAATTTGTTCATCAATTCTGATGCAAATGAAGGCCCTGAGAGAACAATGTAGGGCTGACGTGGATTTTTCAAAGCTTGTGGTATTATTTGGGACATCACCCTAAATGTATTCAGCTCTAAACCTTTGCTGAGTGATATAAAAGGCAGACCTGGATCTACGTAATCGGCTACACCCTCTAGAAATAATGAGCTGAACTGTAGTATGATAATAGATACAATTTGTGTACAAAAGTATGAGATTATATAGTGCAAAATAGTAATTTTAATTAAAGAATCAGAAGAATATAAATTTGAATTTTTTTCTTAAAGGCAAACACACATGACATATGCAATACATATATTTGATATATATACAGGGTATGGCGCAAATGGAAACTGAAGAACCAAGTGTTCTGCACTTCTATTTGTAATAAATATATATCAAATTATAGGTTCCGATTATTAGTTTGTGTTTTAACTTCAAACAAGTTGGAGGAAGTACACAATATGCTATTAAACTCATTCCGGAGGTTCCCGTCCTAATACTGCTTTTACTTTGTCATCTTATACTTGCTTGAGAATATCTTAATGTTTCACAATGTAAGAGCCATGACAATATTTTATTGATATGATATGAACATTTAACAGTGACTCACATGCTTGTCAGAGCTATGCAAGAAAACGTCCTTTTTTAACAGATATAATATTGATCATTTAGTATATTTTATAAATATGAAGATCAGATATCGCTCCCGATGTACTTTCCTTAAAATTTTCCGCACATTCACTTTCATGCAATATGGAAGATTTATTCCTGTGTCACTCGTGCCTTTTCTGTATATGTGCGAGTCTCTGAACAAGTAAGATACGGTGAATACAAGATCTGGAATCATACATGTAGACTGTAAGGCACATACTTAAATGCATAGCTTAGAGTCTACTAAGAAAACCATCACCATACATACATCTACGATAAAGATCCAGCTGACGCTCAGGAAAAAATAACTAACAAAAGGAGAAAAGGATAACAACAGTAGTACATATAGAGGAAGCTGAAAAACCTGCACTGGTACAGCATGCAGGCAAAAGTCCGCACCGAGAAGAGCAGTTTTGGCATCAGTTGTTGCAATGACATTTTCTGGGAGCTTGTATTCAGGAAAATACTTGCTGACAACACAAAATTTACAGAGTATAAATCAGATCAACAATTTGCACAATGAGCTGGGAAGTGGAAGGTATGATAAGGGATGGAAAACAATTTAGAAGCAAACAAACTTAAGGTGATTGAGCAGTGGCATACAAAGTGAAGCAGGCAGGAGACAAGATGGCTTTGTATATAACTAGGCATGGCACTAAAAGTTCTAACAAGTGACAGGAAGTAAGAAATTACCAATTAAAGTGTTTCTCATTAATGGACTGGCATATTTTTGGATCTCGCACAAGCATGTTAACTTCCAGTTGAACCTTTCGACCAGCAACATGTGCAGCCATTGCTGTTCCAAACGATCCACCTCCTAACACTACTACCTAAAGAACAGAAAGAAAAAACATTACTTCAAGCATAATATGTTAGGAGTTGTAATGAAGTCGTGTTTTAATCTCTAAGAACTATTCTGTGGTAGGTAAGAAACGAACCAGATGCATCAGATGTCAAGTCTTTTGCAGCTGCTGCCCTAACTAAGATTATATAGTGGACTGTAATTATATTAACAATATATTATTGATGTGTATTCAATCACTAAGTGATTGATAACAGTGTAATACTCCAAAATGGGATCAATGAGCAACAGCTTCTAAATGGTAAAACCATCACAAGTTGCAACTTAAGTTTATAATTTATAGAATCAGAATAAATATAAATATTACGGGAATATGTGAGATAACAGCTCAGTCCATGAATTATCCTAATGCCTATAATACTACATCTCAAGATGTGAAATGTCCCTAAATGCATTTAATCACTTCGGCTTACATTAAATAATAGCTCATAATCACTAACAGTGAGATTTTTAGCCAAACATCACCCGTACCATATTTTGGTAGAATATAAAATTGCAACCAGAACGTTGATGACCCAAAATGCCATGATTTTAAGGGAAAAATGCCCCCAAAATACCACAATCTAATTTCTGAAGAGCTTTTGGTGAAAACCAGAATCTGATATATTTAGCCAAAAGCCCCACGGATCTGCATGTCAGTTTCACATATCACTAACAGCAATAGGGGGTGTTGCGTATCTCCAAAAATATACTGGACCCCGGCTTGGGGTCAGTTCGGCATCTCATGGAAACGTTTCAAAAGTTCTGTGTGCGTTTGTGTGCCAGAGTGTGTGTGTGTGTGTGTGTGTGTGTGTGTGTGTGAGAGAGAGAGAGAGAGAGATGGTTAGGCAATGGGCGCAATGCGTGGCGGTTTTTTCCCTTTTACCTTTCGTGCATCAAGTGCCTATATTGATCCACCTTTCTTGAATTCGTGGCACGAAATTAGAATAAATATCAAGGATTGTAGGAAAAACGGCTCAGAGTCCTTGAGTTATCCTGATACTAATAATACTACATGTTAAGATGTGAAAAAATCCCCTAAATGCATATAATCACTTTGGATTACATTAACTAATAGCTCATAATCACTAATAATGAGATTTTTAGCTAAACATCATTCATACTGATACTGTTTTTTTCGTATAATATCAATTGCATCCAGAACACTGTTAACCCAAAATACCATTTGCCCCTAAAATACCACAAGCTGAAGAGCTTTTGGCGGAAATACCACACTCTGATATATTTACTCAAAAAACCCCACAGATCTGCATGTGGGTTCACATATAACTAATAGCAATAGGGGGTGTTGTGTATCTCCAAAATATATTGGACCATGGTGTGGGGTCAGTTCGGCATGGCGCGGATATATTTCAAACTATACATGTGTAAGACAGAGATGGTTGAGCAATGGGCGCAGTTCATGGTTTTTCCACGTTTCACCTTTCTTGCATCTAATGCCTATATCATGTGGTATCTTCAGTCCTCCCACAGTATACTATATATTGGTCCACCTTTCTTGAATTCGTGGCAAGTTGGACATTCCCCACCCTCTAAAACACATATAATTCTTAAACCATCAGAATCCATTTTTCTACCAGTTTTCTTGTACATGCTACAGTAGTTTCTCCAAAAAATAATCCATTCCGGATCAAATTGGTTCACTTTCCGCAATGAGTCAAGGCTCTATACAACACAATAAAGGCTGAGGGGAATCCAAACATACTAATCAGCTCCCAGTCTCCCGCAAACAAAAGACTAACTAGTGAAATTTAATTTCTTGGTCATCCCCAAGTACATAAACCTCATGTCTTCATTTCGACTTGTCACCCCTTAACAATTAAATAGAGTTATTATGCTAGCAATAAAAAGTAACTTATCAAACCCTCATTTCGTCATATATCAAACTCTCATTTGGTAATTCTCTTGCAGATTCTCATGCTAAAATTGTTCTCGTAATCAAATAGAATAAAATCCACATATTCAACACTAAAAAGATCAAAACTTCACAATAAAAATGGAAAAAAAACCCACCTTTTTAGTACGTTCAAGAACATCAGTTTTAGCTTTGGAGCGTAAAGAACGAGACCATCTAACAAGCTTCTCCCAAGCTATTTTCACCACTCTACGCTGCTCTTTATTGCCCCTTCTAGACTCTTCTTCATCTTCTTCAACTTGTTGTTCTAGAGCTATACTTTCTGTAGTAGAATTTACTAAATTATTTTCATTATTTGTAGTGTCAATGTGAGCAATTGGAGTGTTGGGGTTAGAGACAGAATGGAGTGTATGTATATGTCTGAAATTGTTTGAGTGGGGTGGGTGAAAAGAGTGAGATATTGGGTATGTGAATAAGCGTGGTGGCTGACTCGTCGGAAATGACGCCGCCGGTGGTGCCGACGACGACATAATGTAGATAGAGAGGAAATATAATTCTATCCGTTGCCAAGCTACTCTTCCCTTTTTTTTTTTTTTCATTATGTACGTATTTTCTTCACTTTTTATTCTTATCTCCTTCACAAATGAATTTTTTTAGCAATGATTTTTTTTTACTAAAATAGCAATATTATATTGAAATTTAGGAGGAATCAATGAAAAGATATCAATTCAAATTCCGGATTATATTTCATCGGTTTGTTGCTGACAAATGCTTTTTTTTTCTTAAGATATGTATTTAGTATATACCTTCTATATGTTTTTCAATATATAGTCTTCTTTCACAATTCTAACTCAATTTTGTTTTGAAATTAAAGAAACTTAAAAGGGGTCTCTTTTTTCTCTTCAAATGATAAGTAGAAATTTTATTGCAAAAGTTTGGTCAGTCTCTGCTGCACAAACCTTTGCTGCATTGTGTCTGAACCAGTGTTGAATCAGGTGCTAATGATGGTCTGTTTATGATGATTGTAGGACCAAAAACACATGAATGAATCCAAGTAAATATTCAAATTTTCATTAACTAGAGGCCAGAGCAAAATGAAAATAAAGCAGTCATTTTAGAAGACAAAATCAATGCTGCTAGGTTGCATTTCTAATTTCTCATATACCCTTTTCTGCAGACTACAAGGATCCAGTCACAAAGACTGTTACTACCTTAAACCCCAAAAACCAAAAACCCAAAACACAAGATCAGTATCACCATTTCACTATTCCCCGCTAATAATATTTATGATTCAAGGCTCAACATTTCATCAACTGTACCCTTAGTTTCTTCATGTCAGATTGCTTCAGGGGCTTAAGCATAAACATCTCAGCACCTTCTTCCAAGCACCTGTATTCAGATACGTACTTTAGAACACAGAGATTTTATAAATATATATATGTGTACAATATCATCTATGAACATTACTTGCTAATTCGAGTTGGGATGTTCTCGGATGACATTATCACAACAGGAACTTCCTTCAACAATGATGATTCCTGCTTTCAATAATATGGACCAGCAAAATTATCCAATTGTATATGAATCTCTAACGAACAACTTTAAAATTGATCGCTTTAAAGTGCACTTGTAAAATTCTCAAGAAAGAAAATCTTTTTCAATCATAACTACCTTAACTTTCTTCAGAAGCTCATAGCCAGTCATTCCAGGCATACAGTAATCTGTAATTATTAAATTCACCTTTGAACCCTGTATCAATATGGACAAATGATTAGGAATAAGCATTTTCAGAACTATGCAATGTTGGTTTACGCAATTTCAAGGATGTAACATCTAAAATTCCACATCAAGAAGTTAAAAGAGTGTCATTTCAATTAAGCTACTGATACACGCAACTATTACAACCAGAGCCTGTAATATAAGTCTCACTTACATTGCTATTCAAAGTGTTCTGTTGATCGTCTCTTAAGCCCAAATACTCTAGTGCCCTCATACCACTTTCTGCAGTAGTCACTGAAACAAAATACAACTTATCAGTCAAGTCACATATTCAATGTAGATAATCAGTCCCAACTACCAACACAAACGATTCTGTTATCTATATATCTATATAAAGCACGATACCTTCATATGAAAATGTATTTGTGTATCCATATGTATGTACTAGTACTACAGTTTCTCGCATTGACAGACTTTGAGTTTCAGTAATACCAAAAGGGCTTTCCACAACTTTTGAACTCAGATTGAAAAGACACAATCTTGGAAAAATCAGATAGAGACATCAAAAGGGCTTTCCCACTCATAAAATCCACATTACAAAGCAACAACAAACTCAATAAAATCTGATAAAAGCATATAAAAAGGCTTGTGGAAGACTCTATAACTCTTGATAGAACATCAAAAATTTTCAATACAGTTGATTTTTAGGATTCGGACAAAAGAAAATGATGACTCAAACCCATGACATTAGTCACTCACACGAGCTTCGCGCCTTCCCCCTAGGCTAGCAACCAATCCTAAACACTACAACAATAGGGCGAAAGCGAAAAACAGTTAAGGGTTTTCCATAACTTCTAAAACATGGACTGAAACAACAAAACGCAAGAATAATCAGACAGAGACATCAAATTCAGAAGGGCTTGCCCAAGTTACAAAATCATAATTTTAAAGCAACAACAAACTCAATATAACAACATCATCAGGGCTTGTAGAAGACTCTAACTCTTTATCTCTACGACATTAAATATTTTACAACACATTACTACTTTTTAGTACATTACATCTGAATGTGTACAAATAAGATGAGAAAAAAAAGGAAAAAAGAAAAGGGTTTGATAAAAACCTCTGCAAGAGAAGGCTTTGAGGAGTCTCTCCACGATTTTACGATCAACGAGACTATCATCAACAGCCAGAACATGGGGTTCTTGTCCACTCCCATTGCTATCAGCAGATGATGAAAATGAACCTGAAACATCCATCTCCCCAACAACAGAAAGAATGAGAGAGAGGGAGAGAATATCAATGTGTGTTTTGTTCTGTTGAGAGAGAGAGAGAGAGAGGCGTATACTATAGAGATTTAGAGGAGCTAGGTGAATAATATAGTATATATAAGGAGGATAAAAAGGGTGGTCACAGATATTTCGTGATCCTTTTGGGTACTTCTGACGATCTGATGCACCTCAGTCTTCCCCACCCATATCTCTCTCCCTGCTCATCTCTCTCTGTATCTCTCTCCAGGAATACTATATACATATATAGAGAGAGAAGTTTATACTATAAGTATTATTCTCAACTGTTTACAGAACATACCAGTATCTGGCTTCTGTCCAACCAGATTCCTCAGATCTCACTCCTTTCCCTTTTTTAGTTTCTTTTAGGATTATTTTATTATCTACCGCTTTTTCCTTTTTTTCATTCTTGTAATCACAAGCTATCCAACAAAATAGCTGCATTAAATAAATATCAAACTATTCATTTACAAGGAATAATTAATATACCGGGTGGAATAAATTTAATGTCACAGGCTCTCGCTATTTACTGCGATTGTGAGTATTTTTTTAGTCGGTGTAGAATTATTTTATTCACAGATCTTGGTATAAATAAAATGACAGGGGTATTAAAGAGATCGATACACATATGATTTTACAATATCAATTAAGATAATTTTAATATCATGAAGATTATTATAATATATATCCCAGTTATTAAAATCGTATCTCAAATATTTGTTTAATTTCATTTAAAAGGAAATGATACCCTTTTGGCCAGGAAAAAAGGAAATGATACCCTATACTTCTATTTACTACAAAACAATATTTATAATATGTTTTAGTAGTTTGTATATGAGTATCCAAAATTTTGTCGAACAATTTTTTTTCAAATAACATATTAAACTAATTTTAGTTAGATAATTTATGCATATATTAGAGATTTCATTATTATCAAAGTCATTTGTAATATTATAAATCATATTTTTCAAAAAAAAGTCACATTTTTTGTGCCTGAGGTGGGGAGCTCTGTACATGGATTTTGACATTGAGGACCTTGAGTAGGGCTGCAGAATGGAATATGGGGGCTGGATCACTGTTACTAATTTATCATACTTAACTATGGGCCCAATGACCCAGTCCCATATCCGTTCGGAAGTATATAAAAAACATTTATGTAGTGTTGAATCTTCAAGTAACGTGTTTCACGTGCATCATGGGACAGTAACTATGGTCTTGTCAATTTCTGTTGATTCAACCTCACCTCTCTCTTGGATCTCTTCACATGGTCCTGAGGTTACACTGTTTCTGTGTTTTTTTAAATTGCTTCCAGCCCAGACAGTTATGCACTTTTGGCTGAGTTAAGAATAATAAACAGCTAAATATAATCATGGTTTTAGAATAAGATTAAAACTAACTTTAAAATGATGCATTAGTTCATGTGATTGGCCAAATTTGAGCACATTCTGTAACATATATTCTCTTTTGCCACTGTACTGTGAGAGTCTTTTCAATCTCTATGTATAAAACGAATATTTTGTAATTGATGGGATAAAAGTGAAATAGCTGTACAATAGGTAAATTTCAAGATATGATCTTGGTCGGTTACCAGTGAACTGATTCTCCTCATATTCACACTCTGTAGTCCTTGCAGTACAATCTGTGGAGGATCTGAAGCTACCATAATAATAGTCTCTCATTTGATCCTCCACTTGTTTCTTACAAAATTACAAGTTTTTGTCTCCCGTGAATTTGCCATTGCTACAACAAGAGGATTCTAAATGTAAACAAGAAGAAAAAAACTACACCGCGTAAAGAAAAAGCACCCGGTACAGAATATTGTCTAGTTCAAAGTTTCTATTTCGTTTTCTAATCAATGCACAGACCCTAGCAACCCTCGAGGAAAAAAAACATGAAGGATATTACCAAGATATACAATCCTGTTTCGTAACTCAAAATTTTTTTATACTAATCCGCACACTTAAAAATCGTCTTTAACAATTGAGGATTTGCTCTCAACCAGTTAATCATACATATCTCTGTGATTCTCTTTCTGTCGTCTACTTTCCCTCTCCCCTATTGTCTCTATATAGAGAGAAAATGAAAGAAAACTATCTAACACTAACCTAATCATCCCAGTCATTTTGCCATCCACCTGAAACTGATCTGGTAATATTACCATTCCTTGCACTACTTTTGCCAAAATTTCCATAAGTAGACTTTACGCCCTTCTCTTCATCCCAATCATCATCCCAGCTCTGATCCCAAGCATCATCAGTTTCGACGTTCACTGATGAAACCAAGTCTGACTGGCCCATTTCAACTTCCTGGTATGGGATTCCATCAACACGAGTATGTCTTCCTTTCCACGATTTGAAACAGATCCATGTCCCTCCAATAATAAGAGCTGATGCAAATATTATGTAGGCTCCATTGATTGGAGTTATATAAGTGCCAGGAGTAGGGAATTGCGGGTTGATGGTGTCATGAGGTACAACAGCTCCTAATCGAATTGTACAATTTTCATTCCCAGCATGCAACACAATTGATGAACTTCCTCTAAGGCTGTCTGAGATATTAATCTGGTATAGAGAATTGCAGACTACAGAATCAGAACTGGTCTCAATTTCATTGAACAAGTCAGCACCATCCTATCTATCAACCAATTTAAACCAAACAGACTAGTGTATATTGTTCGTAGAACTGGTATGCGGAAGGTAAGGTACAAATATATATTTAGCTAACTTAACTTTCCAAGTATAAGGTAAAAATATTTCAGCTCCAAGTTAACACATAATAGAGATAAAAAAGTTAAACCTTCTTCGCCTGATGCCTTGGTATCTCTATATCCTTGTAGGTGATCGCAGGAGAAACTGTAACATGGACCTTCAAAGAGAGATCATCTTCATTTAGGACTAGAAGCAAAGATCCTTCAACGCCTACACAAAAAGAAACCATTTTAGTTTCCATGTTGTAGCACGGAATCAGATCTATTAATCGGATGTTTAATACTAATCTAGACACAGACCGCCATGAGCAGGTAGTTCAATTTAAATTATTATAGATTAATAAGTAATGAAATAATGAATTGTTGCTATGGCAAAAACACGCATGTAAGAATGATCATCCAGAGGGTCTGGAATACAAGCTACAAAAAACACAAGGCCTGGCAAGTCTGACGAAAGCTTATAATCGTACAATTGGCCATGCTGATTGTAACTTTGTAAGCATCTAGCAATTGACCCTGATCATTGTCATGTTTGACATATAACACAGATATCTTCCCGGGTGCTAGAAATAAGAGAAGTCCTCTAAGAGCATCTCCAACAAGGAGTTGCCAACCTTGCCAAATCATCATATGTATTAATATTTAATTTTCACTCTATTTTTTATCAACTTCGCAACATTCTACTCCAATAGTTAGCAACCTTTGAAAGTTGCCTATGTAATCCCCTAAATTAAATTGCAAATGACTAATGAACTAAAAGAAGTATTAGTAATAAACACTTTCTGCACTTAAATGTGTATTTTAACTATTTTGGGAAGTTGTCAGATTTTGGCAACCATACAACTTCAATAGGTTGGCGGCCAAGGTTGCCATGCCACATAGGATTTGGCAACCCCTTAGCAACCTCTATTTGAGATGCTCTAATAATCACATATTCTAACTAAATCACAACATATTGTTTTGTGCCATAAGTTCATAGAAAGCACGTTCTAAATTTCGCCAACAAACTTGAATATTTGGATGCACTTCAAGATTACTTATATAAATTAATTTGCGGGACGTGCACAAAACTCCGGGCAACTAATAATATTGTCATAACTCTTCACACTAGTCGAGAGACTACAATTCTCCGTAAATAGAACCTAAATCCAAAATTTCGTGGCATTGCTCTATCAGCTCTTATGTAAGTGTGTGGGTTAACAAATTAACACAAAAGGAGAGGAGGGAAAAAACCCAGAGTAGTGAAGTAGCTCAATTATTACTTACCAAGGCAGGCAGTGACCATGTTAATGTGACATTTTTTGGACAATTTGTCACATGTCTTGGCAACAACTGGTTCGGTATCCGGCTTGGTAGCAACTGGTTTGTTGTCGGGCTTGGTAGCAACTGGCTCAGTACTAGGCCTCGCAACAGCTGGCTGGCCATGAGGTTTGGTTACAGCTGGTTTAGGACTAGGCTTGGTAACAACTGGCTCAGCACTAGTCTTGGTAGCAGCTGGCTCCTTGTAAGGAAGATTGAGGGGGGCAGGGGCAGCTGGTGAAGGGCTAGGTGAAGGAGATATCTGTCGCAACAAATTCATGTAAAACTTAGACGATTTAAAAAAATAAGCTTTATATGTTGGCATAAACATAATCAAATTTAAAAAAAAAAATGCTAGTATAATATATAGTCAAATTAGGCAGGGTTAGCAAGGCTCCTGTCCCAACTGAATTTTAAATTTAATAGAATTAATTTCTTTAATCCTAACTTCTAGTTCAAAATTAGTAAGACAATCATTCAAAGTTCCATTTGATACGAGAAAGTTAGCAATATTTAAGATTGGTCCGGTCCATGTCTCTTACACACAATTGTTGCAGCATATTATCCGCAGTTTTTCCAAATGAAAAATAACTCATTTTACGTTTTTTTTTATCGTCCATTGTATTTTTCAACGTGCTACGTTCATTCGACTATTCTGAACAAGCTGACTTACTAGATTATATCATATTAACCTACAAACTCTAAAACATGCAGTTGACTATGAAAATCCGACACGAAAAAATATTAACATATCGAGAATTAGATAGGTTTACCTGAAGGGGCGATCGGGGGTGGGGCAGGGGACGTGAATTAGCAGCTAGTCGACGGAGAAAAAGAGTGATGGATGTAGCGTCAGATTGTAAAGGAAAAATGGAGATGATTAAGAAGAGGTGATTTAATAATATGAGGCCACGATACATGATGGTGTTATGGTATTTATGTACGTGTAGGTCTGAATATATATGAATGGAAATCTGTGCGTCTTTAGCAATATAGATGATGAGAAGGTTGTACAGAGATTGAGGGCACGAGAGTGTGAATCAGAGTTCTGGGTTGTGTTCTACCTTGTATGGGATTCGAGGGAAGACTCCACAAATCCAAGTCTCCTCGCTCAGGCGGCCTCCTTGTAACGTGTCTCGCTTATAAATATTCCATCAATTAATAATGTTGCTTAGAAAAAAAAAAGGGAAAAAAATGTTGCTTAGTTAATATTTTTCCAATTTACTAACTGTAATCAATTTTTTAAAATTTTAAAACTAAAAATGCAAAATTTTGCTCATTGATTTGTATCCGATATAATAAATTATAACGGTTTGATCACTTAATCAAATTTACTATTAGATTATTCTTTCTGATACTCATACTATTTAAGGTCTAAAGTTCGAATACCGTCAACATATTTAAATTGCCTTCCAGAATATAATATAATATAATATTGACATATTATATACTCTAAATTGGATTTTCCGTTCAAAACACTGTTTTTAGTAGATTTTTCACCTCAACACACAATTTTAAATGAGATTTTAATATAATAAACCATGACGGAGAGAATTTTAGAATGCTATTTAAGATCATTGAATCGAAATATTATATTTAAAACATTATTTTTGAATCTATTAATCGTAATCCATTTGACACTATAATCCTACAAAGATGCAATTATACAAACTTGTTATTGGTACTTTTATAATAAAAAGATTAATAAATGAATTTTGTATACATAAAATAGACATGTCATGTCCCAACAGTGCATATTTTTTGCGACTAGACGCGACTTTTCCATTCATAATTAAGTCGTGACATGAAACGAGAAAAGAACTGGATGAGTGGATGATCATGTTATTGCCAAGCGAAACATGACCCTCGCCGGCCCATAACACACTCTCAAGAATTAAATATCATATAGAATTATTACAACAAATTTGGATAACCCTAGTTTTGTTAAACTAACTTGGAAATTGTCTTAAAATCTATATACTAGAAAACGTAAGTTTTTTTTTTTCTTCTGAAAATGAGAATAAATCTCAACGACAATCGGCAATTCACGGTGATAATTTTTTCATTTAAGAAAACTTATTATCTAGCCGTCGGACATGCACGATGATCGGGGAAATTTAAACAATAAAATTTTAATGTCCGAAAAGAAAAATCGGTCTTCTTCCAAGAATCCTAAAAACAAAACAAGAGAAACAAGAAGAATATAAGTAGATATATTTAACAGATTATATCAAAATATTCCCACAATCATGATAACTCATGATTGAGAGCTTAATAATAAAATATTAATATCCTTGATTAAGGCACAATTTACGCCCTCAATAAAGAGGCACAATTAACGCTCTCAATTAGGAGGCACAATTTACACCCTCAATAAAGAGACACAATTAACGCCCTCAATTAGGAGGCACAATTTACGCCTTCAATAAGGCACAATTAGTGCTTTCCTACCGAATCCCGTCCCGAAAACCGCCACCATCGGCCACCACCGCTATGCTATCGGTCAAGTTGCCTCGTCGTATGTGAAGCAAACAACGAAACGTCTCATTTGTAACATGAAAAATCGCCAAAAACACCAAAAAACAAACAAAACACAAGAATTAAACAAAAAACAAATACCCACAAACAAACAAGATTAAAATCAACACCTTTTCAATTCCACTCAAAATAAATCATAAAATGAAAGTAACAAACAAAAATAACGAAGATACCTGAAAAACATAGTTGCAATAGCAAGTATTACCAAAATTCTCAAGACCAAAATAACGTTTGTCTTCGAAAAAGTAATCGCCAAGAACTTTTTCGAGTTTAGAACTTGTAGCAATATAGATATGTCATTAGTACAACTCTATGTTTGATGTTACAACTAATATTCTAGAAAACGTAAGTTATCTTAACCTTTTTACACGAGTTTTTAAGAATTTCGACTATTTGTCTACAATATAATTATTATTATTTTTTTGTGTATAAAAATATTAACAAATATTCTTATTCATTAAAAATATTTTTAAACGTGTACGCGAAACATTCTGAGGGAGTAGTTTCTAGTTCGGTCTATTACACTCACTAGCTAGTCACTAAACAAGACGTTGACCGACACTATATCGTACACAGTGCTATGTCAGAACATACTCTACACTGCTCACGACGTCGTTTAGATCATCTTCCTCCACTTCAATCCCAAACAAACCACCCTAATTTCCCCCTCTTCTGCACATGAACATCTTTTTACCGTCAGTAAATTAATCAACTAAGTTAACTTTATTCCCAATGTCCGGTAAAGAAATGACCTTGCTACCTACCTCAACGCCGCCGCCGATCACCACAGCAACTCACCACAACGGCGTCGTTTCACTCAATCAACCTCACCATCTCCTCTTCCCTAACGCCGGTTCAGTCCACGGCTTTCCTCCGTTCAATCGCAGCTCCGGCGATCCTGGGCCCAAAACAACTCGCGAGCTGACCGCCGGCTTTATTGACGAGTCCAACCGGTTTTTTCAGACGGTCGAGTTCGGCCGACCGGTTTATGCTGCTCCTGTTCATGCGTGGAATGTGAATGACGGAAATGGATTGGACGGTGATGACGACGACGATGATAATGATAATGATGACGAAGACGATGAATATAACGAAGATGAGGACGTTAAATTTTCCGGTCCCAAAGGTATTCATTTTTCGGAATTTAAATAATGTATAATAATTATGGAAAGCCCAGACATTTGTCTTCTTCATTTGGCAAGTAACTTAATTACTTCATATTTGTGATGTATATTGTTTTCTTATCAGTTAGAAATAATTAGAAGTCGGAACTTAGTACCGATCATTTGTGTAGTTGGGTTTTTTTTTTTTTTGTGGGGGGGGGGGGGGGGCTTAAGCATTTTACTGTAAATGTTGTAATCTTAGTGAGCTAATTTTTTTTCATCGGAGACAATATGATAATTGTTTAGGATTCTTATGTGTTAATTATGTTGGCTTGATGATTAGGTTCGGACAGGGGATTATTAGTGAAGGAGAGGAATGTTGTGGCTATGGGAAATAGTAATGATAATGATATTAGTAACTGTAACGACGTTGGAGGTAGTTTGCGTGGGAATCAGTCGGTGACTATTACTGGCACGGATGCGGATTTGTATTACTCAGATCGATATGTGCACGGGCAAGAGGGGTCAACTTCTATGGGGCGAAAAGATGGCTCCTTTGGTGAAAATGGTTGTGGTTTGAGCAGTAGGAAGGATGTTTTGTACTCGACTGAATCTGGGGAGTCTTTGAGGAAAATTCTTTCGGATCCTCTTACGTAAGTTTGGGTGCAGTTAATTTGTTTCACATATATCATATATGTACTTCGACTTCTCAATTTAAAAAGTGTGAGTATTGCTTAATTTTGAACTAGTTGATCTTTGATCCCCTCTGTTATGAGTCTTGTGACTCGCATATAATTATATGTGGAGGACATGTATTTTTCTCTCCAAAATTAAATGACTATGTTTACTTTTATTGTATATACATTCTGATTCGTTAATAATTAAGAGTGATAAATATTTGGAATTGATCACTGGAGCAGCAATCATATTAGATTGATCATTTGGAATAATTAAATACCCTGTACTACTACCATAGATGTCGAATATTCAAGGTGTTCAACTAGTACAACGCAATACTTTTCTTAGAAAATATTAGATATATTGCAATACTATAGGAGAAAAGAAACACAAAATAAGTTGCAATACTTATAATTAGACATTTAATTTGTAGAAAAGGCTATGTGCATGCTGTCCTTTGGCTAGAGTTGGCTTAGATACTGGTATTGTCTTTATGTGCAAGATATTATAGTCAAAATTAATTATGCGGGGTAGCTACTAAGCAATATACACCCATTGTACAAGGTAAAGTTACTTCTATGTCAATATTTGTGGCATGACAAATTTGACAATGCAATTATTTGCTTGCTTGGAGGACTTCCTGTCAATTTTCTTTTTCTGAACAAAAACTAGTGCAAAAAGTGTGAACGTCAATACTCAATAATCTTCTTAACTTTTCTGTTACTATTAGTCGGTGATGACGTTTGCAACTTTGCCTCTCTAGGATTGTACTTCTTCTTAGTACATTAATGTAACATAGTGACATGTTTTGCCTAACCTTTCAACTCTGATGTCAGTTCATATACTTCGTTCATAGTTGATACTCTTGGTACACCTATCTTCTGTAACTGACTTGATCTTACACTGCATGTTTATGCAATTTTTTCATATCATGCAGAGGATCACTTATGGATGATGCGATGATATTGCCTTGTGGGCATTCGTTTGGTGGTGGTGGAATGCAGCATGTTATAAAAATGGTGAATCATGAGAAAAAAGTTATTCAATTTGATTTGTGCATCTATTTGTATCTGATTCCTATTGTGCCTCTGACAGAGATGTTGAATGCATGCAAACTTGCTCGGAATACAGTTCTGAAGTGTTGTGAGGCCGTACATATGCTAATCTGCCTTGTTAAATAATCATTTACTAAAATCATAAAGCTAAAGTTGGAATTTTATTATCACTGCTCCTGTAAATAAAAAATGTGGGTTCATTATCTTGGTCATGGTTCTGTACTAGCAAATTCATGATATTCAAATAAACCTTTTTAGGAATTTATCGTGTTTAATTGGATGACGTGAAGGTTTAGCTTTTCCATCAGAATGTTAATAGTTATAATATTACAGTTTCCATTGTATTGAGAATGTTGAATTTTGCGCTACCCAGATATCGGAAGTACATGTAATTTATTTTTATTTTTTTTTGACGGGGAACCTTTAGAAGTAAACCCCGGGTGCGGACCACCCTACTAGACCCAACACTATGAAAATTGTGTGCCTATGCACTGGTAGATTGCCAGAAATGTATGCTGCTCTCGGGGATCGAACCCCTAACCAGAAATTTTCCAACAATCTCCACAACCACTAGGCCACCTCTTATGAAAACATTAATCAAGTTTTGTCACTATTCTTTTTTACATATTGATGTGTCATCTGTGCTTCAGTGTTAGTCATATGCCTCAACATGATTACTTCAAGGGCTGTAATCTTTTCAAGGAACTCCTGCTATCTGCATTTTTATTCTGAGGATTGTTTTGAGCCTAGTAATATATTGATATAGTATTCATCATTCAATCTTAGTATTGCCAAACTGTGCTCAGCGTTTTTCTTTATTTCCAGAAAGCTTGTTACACTTGCTCACAACCAGTGTCAGAGGGCTCTGTGGCCAACAATCTTTGTAAGTTGAAATGTCTATTTCTGTAGTAGGTATATTCATGTACAATGTGTCACTGATGAGTTACAGTGAAAGTCATTTCATGGGATCAATTTGATTAGGTACAACTTATTTTGTTTTTTCTTACTTTTGCACTTGGGGGGAGAATTTCATGCTTTTTAGTTCTTTTGAATATAATATGCACTTGAGAATTTACATTGAATTCTTTCATGCCTTCTGATGGTTCATATTATTATTCACCATTATTTTATTTTTTCTCTTTGACTTCTACACCTGAGTGCAAAACTGGAAGCTTTTTACTTCTCTTTAAAAATAGTTTAATTAATATGCACTTAAAAGTCGTCATTTAATTCCTTTTGGTTTATAGTATGTGGATGTATACTATAGTCATGTAACATTTTATTAAAATTGTTCAAAGATTATATTAAAGATCACTAAAGGATTCCGAATACTTTTGCATTCCGTTCTGAAACCTCTAATTACTCCCTCCGTCCCACTCGTTTCTTTACCCTTTTTTTTAACTGTTTGGCATCATTTTAAAGTTTATATAAGGTATAGTTCCGAAACTTATTTTTGAAATTAAAATAGTTTATAGAACTATACTCTACAGGAGGCTTAAAATGCGTGTCAAGCCCTCTGTCCCCAATGCAAAGAAAAGGGGACAGAGGGAGTAATATATATTTCTTTAACCCCCCTCCCAAAAAAAAAACAAAAAGAAAAAAAAACACCCAACCTTCTAGTCTGGATTTTATTGAGATGTTTGTTTCTTGTTTGTAATTGCTACTGGTAACTTTTTATTTGTGCAGCTCTCCGAGCTGCTGTCCAGGCATTCCGACGGGAAGAAGAAATGCAATCCCACCGTGCTTCCAAAAGAAGAAAAGAGAAATTTGAACAGGTCTATACCAGTCTCTGCATTCATCCCATGATTTGTATAGTTATATTATTGTCTGTTTGTCATAAAAATCGATCCCTGCATAAATATCAAATGTGAAGTTTTTTCTCAATCCTTTTGGATTTCTTGAGTTGGATGAATGGGAGTAAGTCCAGAATCCAGCTAGAAGTTTATCCCGGAAGTACTATGCATGTTGGTTGTACTATCATTTAACATCTTTGTCAGTTGGTGACTACCTTATAGCAACACTTTTAGTTTTAGCTATTATTATAGTCGTCGCATGTCAACTAGTTGGCCAATCATATTTAAGAATGAATAGACAGTCGGCCAACTCTACTTGGTCGTCGACCTGAGTCGACTAGTCCACTTGGCCTGAAGTATCCATATTACTAAAAAAAATTACTTACTTTTAGATTGACCCAAAATGACGCATTCCAACATGCTATGCTGTGTACATTTCTCTCTACTGTTATTTAGCCAATTTAATATAGTGAACAGATCAATGGAGAAATAGATAAAAGAAAGTCCGAGAGTGAAAGAGTCTGGGGTTGAGGAATTTTCATATAGTATTCTTGACTACATACTACATACTTTGAAATTTCAAATAAAATATTCTAAAATGTTTCATGATTGAATTTTACAGTAATTTACTTGGTCAATTTACTAATTCTGACAAATTTACCTGTTAATTATTAGTTCATTACTCATTACTTTATGGCGCTGTATATGTAATTTTTTTCAAGTTATCTACATATAAATGACTAGGCTAACTAGCAAGGCAGTGCATCAGCCATCGACTCGAACAAGGCACTGTCACATCGAAATCTCACATTGATCTCTCTTTTCTTCTACAATTTCACTGAGTGTGATATGCAACTTTGGATGTAATTTTTCTTCTCTACAGGAGTCCCATTTGGACATAGAATGGCAGTGTCGTTAAAATATTGTAATCATGTCATATTTGGGCACAATATTAAGTCAATGGTCCAAATCAACCCATTTGGACACTGAGTTGAAACTTTTGACTCACAAAACACATTAATTATATGCGTGTCATTATTACCTTTTTTTCTTGCATAAAATTAAGTTGTGAACACGCATGTTATGTTTACGTTGAACCGTGTAATGTGTACTTAATGTGCATTGAATGGAGAAACACATACGGTGAATGCGTTGAAGTTGTTTTTCTTTTCACAGACTCCGCCCAGCAGCCACTAACTTCTTCTTACCATTACCACAACTCTCTATACACAGGTCTACCTAATTCAATGCAAGACTGTTTCTCTCCCCCTTATGTATCTATATATGTGTATGTGTGTATATATTTTCAACTCCTTGTATATATATTTCTTTATTCATTATAAATCTTTGCAACTCTAAATCTTCCCAAAAATTTCAATTGAGCTCTCATTTTTTGAGTAACCAGAAATAGCCACACAATCCACACAAAAAAAAAGAAAGAAAGAAAAATGATGAAAACCAACCCTTTAGTTGCAAGTTTTGTGGAAATATAAACGGAGGCTCAGATCTGAAAAATTGCAATTTTCTTGTGCATCAAGTGAAATAGAAGAGGGCGCTCACACATGGGTAGTACAAATTTCTATTGTAGAGTAAATGTTGCCAGAGTTTCCCTGCATATTTTGTATTTTTGTACTTGCTGTATCAGTGCTTATAGTAATTTAAACATATAACAGCCTAACAGGTATATAATATTATCCATTAAATGAATGCCAAATGGTCAAATTGGCTAACTTATTTCTTTTGTAGCATCAGTGGTATTATAGGCATTTAATCTTGTTTTTTGTGCCTAATTTCAGTCATTTATACCATCAAGGTAAGTATAACACAAATCAAATCTTTGAAATTTTTTCAAGATATATAATCAGAACTCCTTTTGGAGGCTAGGTATGTTTTGGACTATTGTATGACCTGTTAGCGTTGATCAAGAATACATTTGATTGAAAGAACCATTATTCCTGACGTTATTTACTTCTGCTCTCATGCAGGATAAAAGTAACTATGGTGATGCATCGCTTGCGGATCAGCCAAGAGGAAAAGGGGTTCAGTTTCCATTTTCTCTGACTGATAGAGTTATCATAAAGGTCCAATGCACATTTTTATCTGAATATATATATTAACAATGCTTGATTAACTTTTCATTAATGTAATAATTTGGAATGTCAGGGTAACAAGCGGACGCCACAACGCTTTGTCGGACGTGAGGCTGTTGTAACAACTCAATGCTTGAATGGATGGTTAGCATGTTTATTCTTATTCCATTCATTTTTCGCTGTCATAGAATTGTTCTCTCTATACTCAACAACAAATCTTTCCTCCAGTCTTGCTGGTTCTTGATGTTTATTCGAACAAAAAAATAATATTTAACTATCACAATGATATAATTAATATAAATATATGAGTTGTGCACATAATTCTGTTATTGAAGATTATTTGTGTCCGAACTTAGTTGTGCTTTCAACTCTAGGTATGTAGTCAAGACACTGGATAATGCAGAAAGCGTGAAATTGCAATATCGCTCACTTGCAAAAGTTCCAGATGATACAACCACCAAGCCACCGTCAACTATGTTGACACCTAATTGGCTTTAGAGATACAGGGAAGGCATGGTCTATTACCTCTTACCAGCGGGATGCACTACTCCATATGTTTCTATCAGAAGATGTGTCTATATGTACTTCTGTTGTATCACTTGCACTCAGATATTAAGATATAAGCCTGTACATTGTAGAGCTATTTTCATGTAATAGGTACACTATAAATTAGTAGATTTAGAGATGGATTGTGCAATGATATTGCAAAAAGCATTGTAATATTTATCGAAAATACAGGAAAATGTTATATGCCATTTCATTAAAAATGGCACAGTATATAGAAGTTCTAACAAATGCAGATATATTCTTGCCCTGTATAGAGTGCCAGCATAGCTACTTAGCAATCAGATTTAACTATATCTGTTGCAGAAGTTGCAGATACAGAAATGAATACCATTATGCAAGTGATGTCACTGCGATCAATTTATGGTCATTTGAGAACCTGGGTTTCATTTAAAATTCTGAATTTGAACAAATTAACCTGTTTGGGATATTATATAGGTTTGGATTTCATTTGAAATCCGGACAATTCAAATCATGTCATTTGAAATCTAAATGAAATATACATTTTCAAACGCTTTGGAATATACATTTCCAAACACTTTGGAATATACATTTCCAAACACTCTTAGTGTATTTGAATATTTTTGGTAAGAAGTAGCAGTCTTAGTCTTTTCTACCTCTTTACGAGGATCTAAGCAAAAGATATAAAAGAAAGCTATTTTCAAAAATAATCCCAAATCCAAAATAAATATATAAAAATGTACTAAGCAAAAGATATAAAGGAAAACCTTTATAAAAAATAATCTCAAATCCAGCATAAATATATAGAAAGGTACTTCAAAAACACCCCATTGATAGTTTTAGAAAGTCAAAAGGTCTTTGTATATAACGCAAAAGATATGATGATAGAAAGTTATCATCAACATTCAATCCAACAATTTGAGTATTTGAAGGCAATTATTACTGCTCTAAACAACTGCCTGTGAAAAATGTTTATGAAAGAAAAAGGAGAGCCTAACGTTTTACTTGCAATGTTACAAGTAATGAAAAGCAACGGCCTCCAGGTTGCTGCTCTAAATAAGAGCTTCCTGAAAATAAATTCTAAGAAAGAGAACGAAGAACATAACTCTCTACTTGTAATGTTACAAGTGATGAGAAGCAACAGCCTTACTGGGCTTCACCAGAAAACCACTAAGATGTTACTAAGATACCATAATGGAATGTTAGGCCTGTTGGTACTTGATACAGAGCACGAGGTGCAGCTGATTTTCTCAAAAGCAGGGAGAGTTTCCCACCGACTGGGAAAAGTTGCAGGTTGAATAGAAAGCAGCCGCAGCGGCCCTCACAGCTAGAACTCTTTCCGAATCCTTGGGATTCTCTATTCTGCAAAAAACATGATCATGTAGTGAGATTACAATCAATATCACTAGAAAGTATTGTACTGACAAGAGAAGTGATGTAGAAATAACACTTGTGTAATCATCTTGTATAGGGAGTAGGGAGTGATCATATTGTTTTTAGCTAACACGTTTATATGTTCAACAAATACTGCCCAACGTTTCCTCAGGTTATGTACGATGAATTTGGTATATTACTTCTGATCGCAATTTGATAAAACAGTCTTAAATATCTTTGAGCATATGACAACTTCTCAAAGCTTTAGTCAACCAAAAAATTTCTTAAAATCTCTGTAGTAGTTTATCTGTTAATTCAAAGGATTTGTAATACTGTATCTGAAAACAGTGAAAACTAAAAGGAATGGTTAAAAGCCGGCCCTAAGTTTATAGTGGACTTTCTCGAATTTTAGTTTGGGGGAGCCTAGAATATGTATACTTTTCCCCAAAAATGTCTAACTATAAAAAACATCTGTTTGCTAAGTTTGGATATGTATTATTAAAATTATGCCAACTCAATTAGCAAAATAGAAGGGTAGAAAGGACGCCAGAATTTTGGGGGCCTTAAACTCCGGGGGGGCCCTAGGTGGCATGGCTTTTTTACTAAAGCCTGGGATTGGCGGCCCCTGCATATAAGAGAGGAAGCAAATTTCGAAAAAGATCTACCAATCATTAAAAAAATAAAACAATTCTCTTCGGCATTAAAATATTGAAAAATAATGACATCCTTTAGCAGCCAGGACGAGGGCAGTTTGCTTTTCGAAAATTGCTTGCAGCAACTAAGGGTCTCTAATGCTATTGATGCAATAGGTAATTCCGTCAAAGAGTAATGAAAGTTACCTGCAGTCAGTCCCTGATATCCCTTGTTGCTGCAGACCAGGTGCTCCAGTATTTTGTGAAAGACCACGGTCACACTGCAACTGCATCTCCTTTACTTGGTTTAACCAATTTTCCTGAGTACAAAAATCCAAATCGATCACAATTGGGTTTCCCCAAATTTTATTTAAGTACTAAGAAGTGAAAGGGAGCTAGTGAACTGACAGTCATCATTTGCGAAGATATACTATTTAGAAAAAAATACTTCATTTTACCATTACAATACAAATGAAAGATTATATGATCCTCAGTATATAAAGAAGTATTATATATGTATTGCTATGATGTCTATGTTTGACCAAGTTGTTGGTTAAACTAACCATTGTCCTGATAAGGACTTTTCTGATTGAGCAGTACTTAAATTTGCACTGGAACAGAACAATCCTCTAAAGTACTTACCAGTTGTATTTCTTCTTCTGAAAGTGCTTTTTCCATCTGACTAAACAATGCATTCCATCTAGCTTTGTGCATTTCTGCTGATGAATTGGGGTCAGAAATTCTTGTAACATAGGGATCATTTTCCTGATTGTGAGAAAGTTCTCTAGATATTAAAAGAGGCAGCTCTGTCTGAATTACAGCTCGAACTCTTTTCTTGCTACGTCGTAATGCTGCAACAATAGAAGAACTTATACATTGTAATACCAGGTTGGCATGATAATTGATTAATTGTCCTTCCATAAAATGGAACAGAAGTGTTTAAAGCTGACATACCTCCAAGGCGCCCCTTAATGTCTAGCTGAAGAAGCTCCAACCACTGGGAAGCTACATTTGCAACTGCGGATAGTAAACATGCAGATATTAGATTAGCTTACAAGGTACTCTATCTTTCATGTCATGTATATATAGAATAAGGGATCTCTCAACTTTTATAAAAGGTGTGTATTGAGCAATCTCTAATTGAATAATGGCAGGCTCTTGGTTATGAAAGAACCTCAATGTTTTCGTTTCATTATTGATGATAAGTTGATGGATCCTAACCTTGTGAATATGGCCTATATTATTACATTTACACATTAATGTTGGAAAAGTCAAGTCACTTTATACTATGTTAAGGACTGCAGGAAGTAGGCTGGTGAACTTATACTTAAGCTGGTCTATGGACTTGAAAGTTGATAACTTGCGTTAAAAGTGCCGTGGACTCAATTATATAATGCTTCAGCTGCTCAACTTCACAGTCAAACACCCTGTTTTTAAATTACTCACATCTTAACTTTACAGTTCTGCCATTTTATTAAATATATTCCACTTCTGATTTTGAACTGCGAAAATCTTATTGCTGTTCTTTTGAATATGTTCATTCAAGTTTCAGGCAAGACAGATCTAGTAAGTCTTAATGACAATAAATTTAAAATTTTAGATGATATAAACGGACCTTTGAAAGAAAGAGAAGAAACGCTTGAGAAGTCCGTTGCATCCTCATCACACTGAGTGCTCATATTCTGCAAAACCATAGTTGTAGATGATGAATATAGTAGAGCAAGTTGTATACCGTGATTCTCTAGATTAGAATATGAGAAACAATAAATTGTATGAGAAATGATGTTTTATACCATGCTTGAGACATTAATGCCTCGTGTGTTTTCTGAACTGATTCGGGAGTCATTTGTTTGTTTGAATCTTGATGCATTATTTAGGATACCTTCTTCATGACAAAGATTATATCTTTTCATTCTTGACAAGTTCAGGTTTCTGCCCTCTCTTGCTTCAGTCGACTCTATTCTTTCTGTCCTCATTTGGACATTTTCTTCTTTGTTTCCATTTTGGATATTGTCACCTCTTTCAGACCTAACTAAAGCCTCTATTATAGAATGAACCTGCTTACTGTTTCTAACATGGTTGATAATCCCAGGGTTCAATCCATTGAGCAGTCCACTAGGAGCAGCCACCCTTGCAAACCTATCAACCTGTTCTTTCCTCGCAATCTCCATCTTTTTCTTGAGTGTGTCAGCTTTGCTTTTCCGCCCACGTGGTTTTGGAATTGGTACACCTCCATGCGAAGACGACATGAAACCATTTTGCTTCATCTCTTTCCATACTTTCAGCGGATCTTTCTTCTCCATGGGACCACACGTACTTCCACACTCCAAATCATCTATCAGATTGAGGTCATGGTTGGCAGAACTTGAGTCATCTTCTACATTAAGATCAAAGCCAACATCTCTTGACTTATCAACATTCAGTTTGAAGTCGGTGTTCTGATCGTGGGCATCATCAGCACATGGGGTATTATCATTGTCCAGATTAGTCATATCAACTTTTGCATTAAGATCAAGTGCTGTGGTGGAAGAGCCAACAATTGGCTGCGATGTGCCTTTCGTCATTTCTGTTAATTGAATAGCATCGGGATTCATGGTTACATTTCCCTTATCATAGGAAATCTCAGTAGCATGTCTGTTTATCCAAGATTTTGTGTAAGAAGTATTGTCAACTCCTGTTGCGCACAATAGCAAGTCTTTAGTACCAACAACATATCTCATACTCAAGGCAAATATAACATATAGACTACCGGCTCATTTTCTTTAACTCGTGTTCTCTAACAGCGTAGTAGATAGAGCGCCAATTTGTTATAACTTACCAGAAAAAGTAAGTGTGCGTTGTATCATTTCTAGCAGAATCCGTATATTCAGAAACATAAGAACATTCATGACCGAGTTGGATACTCACAATCAATTACATAATCCTAAGAAATCTATCCGATTAATCAGATTTTGTTACCAAATTCATTAGCACCATACTCAATTATTATGAATGGGTGACAATGTTTGACATCCCACAAACACAAATCATGCCAAACTCAGTTATCAACACAATTCCTCAAAAAAAAGCGACTAGCTTAATCCTAAGATGACCCCAGATGACCCATGTATCAAAATTCCCTTCTGTTAGATTAAAAATTCCTTTTAAATTTAAGTAAGTTCCCATCCAAAATTGACACGTTTACAAACACAGTGACAACCTCAACACAAAATTGCACCCCAATTATTATAAGACCGGAAAAAAAAAATCCGCCAAAACAAAAGCATCAAAATTCAGATAAGGAATTACCTTGAATTTCTGACCTAAACACAGACTCAAGATCTTTCATCTTGACCCTCTTATTCTGCTCAAGTTCCGATCTTTCTCCAACATCTCCAAAACCCCTCTTCTCTCCGGCCATTGACTAGCAAAACAAACCCACAAATCCAATAAAACACAGCACAAATCAATTCAACTTTAACCAAAATAAAATCAAATCGTATCACAATTATCTATAAATTCAAAAATCAAACCTTCAATTCAGATCTGGGAATCAAAGAAGACTTGTCTGAAACTCCACCCTTACAGTAATTATCACCCATCTCTTATCAAAATTCAAAAAAATTCACATACTTTTCATCTCTACCACTGTTTGACTGAATTTAAAAAGTATGAGATTTCAAGAAGATTCAAGAAAAGGGTAGACAACAATCTGTATGTATATCTATATGGGTGTATGTATTGAGATATAAGGTGTGTAGATTTGTGGGGATTAGGGTTTGTAGAGAGATGAAAAAAGAGGGGATGCAGTTGCCAGTGATATATAGATACAAAATTAAGAGTGTATGACTCGTATGAGTAATTTTTTGAATTGAAATGAAGAAGAGCGCGCTTGGTTGGTGACGTGTGTTATTATGGTAAATAACTAGGAAGCACATGCTGACATGCAACTAGCACTAAATTATACAGTTCCATTTTACTAGGTTGTCTGGCTGAATATTTGTAAGATACAATTGTTCAAGTAAAAATCAAAATAGATAAGAAAATATAATTAACAATAATAATTATTTATAAAAAAAACAATAATAATTAAAATATATATATATTAAAATAGCTTTTTCGATAATAATAAAATAGTTATTTACAACTATAACCCAGTACGGACAAACACAATTTTGACCTTTCTTAATTCAACAAGTTCAAATTCATAAAATATATTTCCTAACAAATGTTTGATAAAAAAATTTATTTTAATTTAAATTTAGTTTCCATGACAAGACATCAAGTTTAAAATATCAACACCATCTGGCAAAAAAAAAAAAATATTAACATTTTCATACATGAATGTGGGGTTCTAAAAATTTGAACTCAAAATTAACATTTATGCAGCATAATGATCTGAAATATTATAATTACTTATTACATAATCTATTAGATTACATCTATTTATCTTTCCCTCTGTTATAATAATATTCATTATCTCATATAATTAAATTATTATTTTTATAGAAACGTCTTGTGTAATTATTACAGTTGTTTTCCCAGCAAATAGCTCGTAATCTCCGACCGAAAATTATTATTTTGGTATACATCATTATGTCCATAAAATATGCTCGAAAGTACATTGATTCGTGATTAATTGAATTAATTCGCATATCATTTATATATATCTCATAACCAATATAATTATCAACTTTCAATCATATATGAAATATTTAAGAATTATTGTTCAAAAAGATAAATATATTGTATTGAACAAGATATATAACTATAAAGCATTGAATATAGTGCATATAACAAGATTTCTTACTGCATTATGTAAATCAAATTATTTTATCACACCTCTTTAAATCATTATTATTTATATTCTCTTTCTCAGCCATCACTAATAATTTGATGATTGTTCAATAAGCAATGCATATTGATTTATGTATACATTTTTTGTTTGTTGAGTTTATTTATATATGGAAACCTCATTCGCAATCAGTTTGCAACTGTTGCAAATGGTGTTGCAAACGAGATTGCAGAAGTTGTAAGTCGTATTTGTCACAGAAGTTGTAAATTAATTTCTCATGTGCAACTATTTGCAACTGCCGCAAAATGTTGTTACAAATGAAGTTGCAGAAGTTGCAAATCGTATTTTTATAAATAATTTATAAAAAATGATATTTTTAAAAAATTGAAAGTTTGCAACAACATTTTTGTAAAACATTTTAAGAGGTTAGGCAGCTATGGAAAAAACCCTTAATTGGAATATTTAGATCTTCATTAATATTTCTCAGTACATGTATACACTCGTGTATCATTATTAATTAATTTGATATCGCATACATTAATTTGTTTCATGAGTTACGATTCACTTTATGCAACATTAATTTGATTTCATAATTATCCATTTAGTTCATAAAAATTTGTTAAAATGTTGGTAAGAAAGTATTAATTAATTTTAAAATATTATTTAACTGACTCCTATATAATTTTTCACTTATTCTACTATAAATTACATGATGATATAAATTACAAATCCGAATAAGGTGGAAAAACTTTAAACTTGTTTTTAAAAAAATTATAAAAAATTATGTGTGGCATTTGATTACAAAAATATTTAAGATTTATTTTTAAAATGTGAAAATATTTTATCAACTATACATCCCCAACGTCACTCTCAAGAAACCGTCATTACTAAATATGTAATACCAACCATCGTTACTAAATATGCAACATATATTTTTAACATCATTTTATTATTTTTGAATCGAGTAGTTTCTGAAATTTAAAACTGCAGAATATATTTTTTGTAGAGAGATGGTGAAAAATATTTGGAGTACTCGGAAACCACAAGGGGAACCAATAGACTACGATCGTCAACAATTGTGATTAAACAAGAATTATAAGTTTTCTATAGAAGGAATTCAAATAAGTAGAATCCCGTATACGATAAGTTTGAATACATATATTTTGAGAAATGAGTTAATTTATGATAATTACTATCCCGCACATGTCACAAAACAAGCGGCAATTACAACCGGATATAAACCCACTCAAGCAGTCTTCATTAAAAACAACGATAGAGAGACAAGAAACATCAACGACTTTAACGGCATAATTTCGGGATTGCAGAGCACCTATCTTTTCATGCTATGGATTTGAGTTCACTAAACCTTCGATTTCAACCATTTGCAGTACATTAATTTTAAAATGCTCACAAATGTCTATGTTCACAAAAAAAAAAAATATTCTAAACATATCTATACTTCACATGTATGTGTGTGTGACATTAATAAAAATATGATATCCAATTGCAAAATATGAAATTTCTTATAAGAAAATATGAGACAAAAATATGACATATCCGAGACACCTAATCCAAAGGCATATAAATACACATTATAATAGAACTTTTAACTTAAATTCCAGATTAAGATATATAAAGATGTACCCAAAATTTCTTTGAGATCAGCCATATGTAGATATGACAAACCAATAATAATCATAACTTTTTCGTATTTGTATAATGAATTGTATCAGAATATAATGACCTCTGTCAGGAGTTTCTTTTATTTAAGAAAGTTTAACGTCTAACCCTCAAATATATATTGATGATCGGGGACATTTAAGCAACAAAGTTTTAATGTTCGGTATAAAAACAACCATAAGAGCTCTTACTTTATATTGCATCCTTTCAAGTATCTTGAAAAATGCAATACAAATAAATGAAAATAATAAGTTACAGAGCACAAAATGATTGAAAAAAAAATAAAAGATCAGAAAAATTGGGTCAGCAAAATAAAATTAAAAATATATAAAACTATTATAGCGATTTTCTAATAATAAGAATGTAGCACTCCTGCAAAAGAAAACGTTCTACCCTGTTCTCAGGATGAAGGGACCACTCCCAAGCATATTTCGAGTGCGGTTCCAAGTCATCTCGTCATGGAAGAATGCAGGCCATTGTCAAACAAGTCTGGCTCTTCTTTAAGACTGGTAGAGGATCCAATTCCTCACGGTTCCCCAAGTATTGTGAAAGAATCACTGCTGGGTAGCATAGATATCTTGGGCTCTCCTCATGGAAGCCCTGCAACCCCTAATGTAGAGGATGCTAGTCCCTTAAGGATAGTCTGGATGGGAAAGCTGGAGAGGTTCAGAATATTCATGTGGCCTGTTGGAAATCTAGGAAAATGGACCAGGACTCTCCAGAGTCTGAGGATAAACAGTCGCCGAAAATTTCGAACATGGGAAGCACAGTGGAAGATAACTCCTTTGTTCAAGATACTGTTACTAGTTCAATCATGAACGCCCTACTCAAAATGAAAATTAAACCGAAGAGAGGTAGGCCTAGGTCAAGCAAAAAAGTGAGGCAAAACAAGTATCTCAAAGTTCCAAAGAGGAGGAGATCTCTCAAAGGACCAGGCCTTCCCAAGATTAATGCGGGCAAAGGTGCAGATGGGAGAGATGAAGCACAAGCAATTTTCGAAACCGGGGTCCTGATGGGTTTAATTCCTGTAAATGGAATGGAGGAATCGCCAGCCCTTATTAGGGCTAATTTACATGATTGACTTTAGGCCAATCCCATCCCGCTATTTTGTTTTTATGGATACTCTTAAAATTTCTAGTTAGAATGTCAGAGGTGCTAACAATCTCCAGGTCAGAGGTAACATCAGATCTCTAGTTTCTCAGGATAATATCTCCATTCTTTTCATTCAAGAAACAAAATGCTCAAAGTGGAATGCTCGTAAAGTTGGAAGCATGATTCCAATGAACCAGTTTATATGGGTGGAGGCTCCTTCTGAAGGTCTTTCAGGGGGTATTCTTACAGTTTGGAACTCTGAAAAGATTAAAGTAGCAGCCAAGGAAATCCACAGAAACTGGATTTGATCCAGGGCGAGATCATAAGTACATGTGAAAAGTTTGCATGTGTAAATGTATACGCTCCCCAAAAGACTGCAGAGAAAAGACGCTTATGGAGTCAGATTTCGGGCCGAATTAGTTTGATCAGTTCCATGCCTGTGCTATTAATGGGGGACTTCAAAGCTGTATCCTCCACTCTGCAGAAGGAGAATTGCGAGGTTAACCAGACAGACATGAGAGACTTTGTGGATTTTATATCAGTTAATCATCTTTCAGAAGTTCCAATGATCAATTGCACTTTTATGTGGTATGGCCCCTCCAATCGTCGTAGTAGGCTGGATAAGGCACTTATTAATGATGCTTGGGATGAGAAAGGTTCCTGGAAATCTAAAGGATTGAACAGGAAATTATCCGACCACAGGCCAATTGTTCTATATAGTCAAGAGATCAACTAGGGCCCTAAGCTGTTCAAGTTTTTCAGCTGTTGGTTAAAGGATAAGGACTGGATTTCCATGTTGAAGTCCTCGTGGGGCAAGCTAGGTAAGTTGGGTTTTCAGCAAAAACTTAGGGTATTGAATGATATCTAAAAAAAATGGAACAAGGAGTGCTTTGGCAATATTGATGAAAACATCTCCACTGTGGAAAATGAGTTAGCTCGTGCGGATGAAGTCCGGTTGGATGATAAGGGTAAACAGAGTCTGAGGGCAAAGTTAGAGCATTTATATAACCTCAAATCATCAATGCTCTGTCAAATGGCTAGGACTAACTGGCAATTGTATGGAGAGAAGAACACAAAATTCTTTCACAGGGCAATTCAGATAAGGAAAAGAAGTAACCAAATCTATGGCCTAGAGATTAATAACAGATGGCTGACGGACCCCATTTCCATTAAAGCTTCTGTATTCAATCATTTCAAATCTTTCCTAGGGCAAAATAGCTTATCAAAAGTCTTTGACTTAAACAGTGGGTTTTTCCAAGCTCTTACTATTGACTCGAGTGCAAAGCTGAGTGTAATGACCCGGATTCTTAAAAATATTTTTATTAATATTATAAATGATTTTCTTAAAAAAGAAAAGAATAAGATTTAATATTTTATTCCAGTTTAATGAGTTTTCAAGGTTTTATACTTAAACCCGGGTTATTGTGTTATTAATAAATAATTGTATTTTCAAAACTGATTTTCATATATTGTTTTGAAAATTCTAGATGATAATTATGTGAATATATGTGGTATGTGACTAAGTGTTACTTGTGGTATTGCTCGTTTAATTATTTATGGTGATTTATGATTATTATGTGATTATTATATAATTTTGTGAATTTTGCATTATTTAGTTTATTGAGCTGAATGCTCGTATGTGTCCGTATTCACGAGATTTCAATTTCTAAATGCTCAGGAGAAAATATAGTTTATTTGGATATTTTCATATCGATTTGTGGATTGATATACGATTTTATAATTGATTCATGGATTAAATTGCGTATATTTGTAACTATTTATTAATTATTTGATTTTCGTAAAACCGTCCACTTGTAACGGTGTATCGATTTTCTTCCCGGAAGTTACGATAAAACTCACCTTTAGCCTAATTTGAATATTCCGGACATTTTTCGTGTTTTGACTTTTTCGATCCGGAGTACGGTTTTCCCCGGAGTTGGTCCGGCGGAGTTTTGCGGGTATTTTAATTGTTGATAATTATCTGGTTTGTCTCGATATACGTGAAAGCCAGATATTTTGAATATTATATTACTTTTTATCGAAATACGTGCAAATGGGACCCGCAGACTAATCATTTCTTTTAAAAGCCCCGTTTTGATGATTATTTCGAAAACCGGTATCGATTGGACCCCGCTTTATTAATATAAAGCTATTAAATACGTATTTTCATGTCATATACGATCCAAAGGGGTACCAATTATTCGTAAATATAAATAGTATTTTCTACACCTTATTTTCAACCGTAAATCATTTCACCAGTTTCTTTTCACGAATACCGAGAGAAACCGAACTGCGTTCTTCGTGTTCTTCGTAATCAAACGAGGATTTGAAGGTGTTATTGGAATCCGATGGAGGCGTATGAATAGTCAAAACGAAGCTCTCGACGCGTAGAATCTAGTTTAGACAACAAAAATAGTGGGGGATTTACAGGTAATCCCTAATTGAAGCTTTTTAATTCGAAATTATATGATTTGAATTAGGGCTTTTTGATTTTGATGTTATTCATGTGTTTTTATGGTTGTATGTTGTAGATAATTGAATTCTGAGCATTTTGGTATCTCATATGAGTGATTTGGAGCTCAGTAACGTGTTTAATTTTGAGGTTGATTCTCGAAATGAAGAATTAGGGTTCAAATTTGATTTGAATGTTTTAAATCGATATTTGGGGCTTTGTAATCGGTGAAATCTGGGTAAAATTGGAGGGTATCAGCCTGTTTGTTGAGTTGAGAAGAATTGATTTCAGTTTTTAAATCGGACGTGGGAGCCTGGAATCGACTTGCCGGGGCAAAACGAACTCGCCGGCGACGGCGAGTTTCGTGGAGTTTTTCCGGCTTATATATTGATCTATTGGATGTTTTGATTTCAGAAACGAGTTCCTGGGATATTAGTTGATGAATCTGGAGTGTTTCGCTGAGTTCTGGGCGCGGTGGCAACACCGGCGACTCGCCGGCGGCGAGTCTGGGGGCGGCGACGGCGAAAGTGCCGTTTAGCCCCCAAACTTTGAAGGTGGTGAAGTTGTAGCACCCTAGTTTCTGTTTTACCAATCCAGACCTCAAACGTTTTAAAGTTTACACTTTAAACCCTGGCACCAAACTTTCAGAACTATACACTTTAAACCTTTTGATTTTAATTTTCAAAAATGTTTTTATTTATTTATTTTAATTTCAAAAATAGTTTTTAATTGATTCTTTATTCAAAAATAAATCTAAATTAGTTTATTAATTAATTTTAATTAGTAATTAATTAGTTTAATTGGTCAATTAATTTAAATATTAATTGATTAATTAATTTAATAAATTATTAATTGATTTTAATTGATTAATTAATTGGATTTAATTATCCTTTTTGATTTGAAAATTCCGAAAAATAGTTTCGAGCTTTGAAATATTTTTCTAAATTATGTTCAAGGCTCGACAATTGTTTATGAATGATTTCAAGTCCAGTTTTGAGCATTCGGACTTGATTATTTATTTAAAAATGATTATTTTATCCGTTTTAATTCCGAAAAATGTTTAAAAAAAATTCCGGAAAATTCCCGAGAAATCATTTTTAACCCAAGACTTGATTTGACATCAATTGGAGTGGGAAACCTTATGTGCAGTGTGTTGTCTGCTATCTGTTTTATGTGCCGATAGAAGAGTTAGAAAACGGTTTTGCTCATAACTTTTGATCCGTAATTCGGAATCGAGCGAAACGAAAAAGAGATAGAAGCTTGTGAACCCTATTTTAATATAATGAGATAATATTATCGATTCTAGAATGAGGTTATATGTTATGTAATATGCAATATGTGTCAATATGTGACTTGTTTGCTGTGAATTGATGATTACGTGATCTACGTGGTTATTCCTAATATGGTACATATGTGATAAATGACTTATATGACATAGTGTCATGATTTGATTAGTATTGGATAAGGACATATGGATTATAGGAATTGGAATTGATTGATTGGTTGTTGGACAGAATAGGATAACATGTGGATAGTCCTACAAATAGACGAGACGATGTCGGATTTCGACAGGATTTATATGATTGATTTGTGATATATGATTTGACTATATGATAGAGCCAAAGCATGATTACGTGTTAAGTGATATGTGATAAGTTTAAAGGAATATATAAGGGGGTATCGATATACGTGATATGTATATGCGATATATTGTTTAGTGACTATAGTATTATCTTTTTCTCGTAAAGGATTTGGACGAGACGTGTATGCTCGAAAACGTCAGGAAGTCGAAATGGTATTGCAAAATGAATAAGGGATGAATCGAGTAAGCGAAGCGATGTGGCGAATAGAGTATGGCTAGAGATGGTCTAAAAATTATGATATGAATAGATTGTGAAAGTGGAAAGATGAGGTTGAGCTATGAGACTGGAGTCAGATTTAAGGCAAGTATCCTAAACCCTTCTCTTGGATATATTGCAAATATTCTGATCCATTCCTTTGGTATATGTTTCAAGTATTCATACCTTTCTTTTCAATGTTCGAAAGTGCGAGTATTCTGACCCATTCTTTCTAATCTTCAAGTTTCTAAAGAATTTCCGTTTTACAAATTAATTCGAAGTTCAGATTGTCATTGAAGCATGTGTTGCTCAGTGATAGTTAGAGCTTTGAATGAATTGGGATCTTCTTGATTATTCAACCCGCCATTGTCATGCTGGTTTAGCAGGCTAAATTCAGTTGTTTAGCCGATAATGGAGGATACTGAATAGTTGAGGATTTCCTGAACTGTGATTTATGAAATGATGGATCATGATTTATGAATAGTTGATTATCAAAGTTTGATTTGGAATTATTCTATCATCGATATTGATTGTGTTTATGTTTTGTTGTTATATGTTGACCTGTTATTGAATTATAGAATTGGATTGTTGTTTTTATAAAAATATACGGACCAGATGAGTGGTCATGTTAGGCCAATGAGTGCCTTGGATCCAGTGACAGAGCATGGCGGGGCCTGCTCGGGGTTAGGTATGTCTGATCAACAGCCTAACCTTGGTTTTAATTAAAATGTGATAGTCCAATTCAATAATTCTTTGGAAAGATTGAATTTCTCAGTTTAAATGCTGCAAGGTATTGTAAATCATTCTATACAATACCATGAACTCATGAACTCAGGTTGAATCCTCTTATATCTTGAACTCGTGAACTTCTATTATATCATTTCAGAACTATCATTGTTTATTATTACTTGCTGAGCATTGTTGCTCATCCTTGCTATTCCTTTCTAACCATTTCAGAAAGGCTTAAAGATGAGATGATTGATTGAGATTGTGAATAAGGCTAATGCTAGGCGAGGAGACAGAGTTGAGGATCCAGTGGTCGAGGAGTGTTCAGGAAAGTTGATGAGGTTGGTGCAAGCTAGAGCTGTGCTATAGGGATTCAAGTGTAAGTCATAGCTGGAATAGTTGACAGTGATTCTTCTTATCGAAGATGATCTGATTTGGTAAGAAATGTTGTGTAATATTAGCGGTGGATTCTAATTTCAATACTGTAACCTGGATGCGATCCTGTTGCTTTTAGGGGGTTGAAATGTCTCTTTCGAATCATTTATTAAAGTTTAAATGTTCTCTTGAAATTCTCTTATTATGGCTTTCAAGTTTGAAATTCAGGTTTTGAAATCATTTGATTTATGTTCTCTTTCAAATATTTTAAGTTTTAAATTATTTGGATTTCCATTATCATCAAAAAAAAAAAATACAGGTTTTCAATAGTGTTTAAAAATGGGTTTTATGTGGTGACGTCAGAATCCAGACCCCCGGATTCTCGGACCGTCACACTGGGTCATAGTTTCTCTATTGTGGAAATAGAGGAGGCTCTCAATGATATGGATGCCAACAAAGCCCCAGGCCCGGATGGTCTTAATGCAGGAGTCCTTAAAGCATTGTGGCCATCTATGAGGGACAAAATTCTATCCTTATTTCAAAAGTTCCATGAATCATGCACTCTCCCTCAGGGCATCAACTCGTCTTTCATAGCTCTCTTGCCTAAGAAACTAGATGCTAAATCTATATCGGACTTTCGTCCGATAACTTTGATGAATGTATCGATGAAACTGCTTACTAAAGTGTTGTCTCGAAGGCTGGGCAAAGTTTTGGGATCCTTAATCTCTGAGAATCAGACGACTTTTATCAAAGGTAGACAAATGGTGGATGGCATAATGCTCACGAGCGAGATCCATAACCTCCTTAAATCAAAACAAAGCCAAGGTATAATCCTAAAACTCGACTTCGCGAAGGCCTTTGATACAGTCAATTGGGACTGTTTACTCAGAGTAATGGACTAATGAACTTTCCAAGAATATGGTTAAGCTGGATTGAAGCGATCCTTGTTTCTTCTAAAATCTCAGTTCTAGTGAACGGTTCTCCAACAAGAGAGTTTTCCCCAGGCAGAGGTCTTCGCCAAGGGGACCCCCTTTCTCCCCAACTTTTCTTGCTTATGGGGGAAGTTCTCTCTTGCCTGCTATCTAAGGGTAATTCTTTGGGAATTTTTAAAGGCATCTCTGTGCCCAACTGAAATTGGCAAGTCACGCACCTCCAATTTGCGGATGATGTGATTCTATTTATAAACAATGACACAGAATCCATTCTAGGTGTCAAAAGAATTCTAGCTTGCTTCCAACTTCTTTCGGGATTGAAAATCAACTTCCAAAAAAGTAACCTCTTTTGTTTTTCAGACCCGCAAAATGACATTCAGATTTTGTCTGAGATTCTCAATTGCTCAATAGGGAAAGAACCCTTTACCTACCTGGGAGCTCAGATTGGTTCTTCACCTCAAAGAGTTAGCTTCTGGAACCCTCTAGTCGATCGAATGAAAAGAAGGTTAGCCTCTTGGGACACTAGTAGCATCTCCATGGTTGGCAGGCTCACTCTTCTTAAGGCCTCTGTGGATAGCCTGCCCTCGTTTTGGTTTGGTCTATATAAAATTCCCAGCTAGGTCCTCAAAGATCTTGAACAGCTGCGTAGAAAATTTTTATGGGGCTCAAATGCTAATGTTAGGAAGATGCATTTCTTGAAATGGTCAGAAATTTGCCAAGATAAATCTCTTGGTGGCTTGGGTTTGAAACCGTTGAGGACATAGATTTCAGCCATGCTAGCTAAGTGGTGGTGGAGGTGTTATAATAACAGAGGCAGCTTATGGAATGCGTTCCTTAATAGCAGGTACGGGCGAGAGATCAATTTCGATCTGTCAAAATTGCAAGCCAATTCTAGATGTTCGTACTTGATAAGAGGAATTGCATCTATTTATAAAGAAGATACAAATGAAAGGCTTTTATCCAGATCAAGCTTCAAATGAAAAATTGGGAGTGGTAATACGGCTTTGTTTTGGGAGGATTATTGGTGCCTTGATTCCCCTCTTCAGTCTAAATTCCCAGATCTTTATAAAGCTTGTACCCTCCATCAGGTAACTGTCCTAGACTTTATTAACAGAAAAAACATGGTGAGGTTGGGTAATTTGTTTCAGTTTGCCAATGCCTCTGATTCGATCACTGCCTCTCTAAATCAAGTCAATGCTCTAGTGGATTCCATTGTGCTTTCCCCGGGTGTGGAGGATATCTATCCTGGGTTCCGGATCACAAAGGATTTAATAGTAAAGCCTTCTCCAGGCTTACAACCAAACCTATTCTTCCTTCGATAAGGAATCCAACCTGGAAAGCAATTTGGAATATCATGGCCCCTCCCAAAGTGCTCATTTTCCTCTGAAAAATAGAAAGAAATATTCTCCCCACCAGAAATCTTCTTCACAGCAGAATAAGCTCCCTCCAAGATTTTTGTGAGGAGTGTGGTTTGGTGGGTGAGGACATAAGTCATATCATGTGGAAGTGCAAGCGAGCCAAGCATGGCTGGAATTTTATTGCTCAATGGTGGAGCTCCTCTGCATTCATGTCATCTAACCAATTCTTCTTATCTGCTCTGTTAAATCACTACAAAGATCCCAGGATCAAAAATATCTGGAGGCTTGTAATTGCAGCAGTTCTCTGATCCTTGTGGCTGGCAAGAAATGAATTCATTTTTCAATTTAAGGAGACCAGTAATTCTTGCTTCCAAGAGCTAATTTTGGCCAGGATTCATAAATGGGGCTCTGCTTCGGGTTTGATTGCATTCAGCTCGGATCCTCTATGGAAAGTCAACCCTATGGGAGCGATTCATCTTTATTTCTACAAACTCAATTCTCAATTTTGGAGTCTCAGAAAATTGAATTATGAGATAGTCTGCGAAGTGGATGGTGAATGGGGTCCTAACCCAGATAACCTGATGATCGGGTGTATTGGAGGCAGAATCTGGCAACGAGGGCTCTCGCTTATTTATGTGTTCTCAATAAAGGTATAATCCTTCAATAATATTCAGACCAAGGCAGAAGCAGTAAGATACATCCTTCATCTAATTGCAGGAAATATAATTAAGGGCTCTAGCTTCGTGATATGCTCAGACTCAGCTGAGCTGAGGTGGTGGGTCATTTTAATAATGGGCCAGCCCACCTGATTAGATCAAAAGGGGATTGGTTGGGCCTTTATTTTCCTCTCCCCTCTGGCCAAGTGGTCCAATTCGTCCCAAGTGAGCTAAATATAGAAGCAGCTACTCTTGCTCTAAATGGTTTGGGTCCACTGTGGATTTGAACTATTGGTCTGGAGCCCAATAACTATTTAAATCTCGTTCAGGGCTTTGGGTTTGAGTCTGTTATTGAGGCGCATAATTATCCCTAGCCTATAAGCGGGCAGCGTATCAATATATGCATGGCCAGAGTTTTGTTTTATTTAATCATGATTTTTTGGCCAATCAGAGCGCTTCCTCCAGCAGCCAATTTCTATCTTTTTCTTTCCCCGAGATATTTTGTTCCCGCTCAGACATTTTCGTCCTCCCTATGCAGAGTTTTGCAACGGGCGTGTCATTTCTGCGGTTTTCCAAGGTTTTTGAAATGATAGCTTTATTTCAATTTCTTAGCATCAGCCCTTATATTCCACTCTCAGGTGTGCACAAGTCCCCCACCCTTCTTCTTCTTCTTCTCGTTTTAAGCTTCTCCCTTCTAATCATGGAAGTTGCCTGGGATCCGCCTGCTGAAGACTTTCTCAAACTCAATATCCACTTCATCGAGGTTGACGACCCTCTTCCAAATGGAAACTCTAACAGCATTGGTGCCATCCTGAGAGATCCGAGGGGAGCTAAGCTTTGGGGGGGGGGGGGTCTGGTCCTATGCATGGAATGAATGAGGGCCAAGCCATCTTATGGGCTATGCACGTAGGAGCCATGCATGCTCTGAGCATTGACAAGAACAAAGTTCACATCGAGCTCGATAATGATGACATTTATGATACAGTGAGATTCCAAGATGAATTGTTTGTGCCTGAGGACCTGGTGGAAGCTCTGACTCAATTCAACACGCTGTACAACAACCATCATCAGGAGGGATTAACTGTTAGGAGGCTATCTTTGGTCGGGGTGGAGATGAACCGTACTGCTGAGTACTTAGCCACCTTTGGGCTGGAGAACTTCCCTTCTTTTATGGAGGTTCCAGGTTCCATAGGTAATCTCGAATTCTTTCTAGCAAGAGACATGGGGCTTGCCCCTCCAGTTCAGTTGCTGGAAGCTGTGGACAACCTAGGGTTGGGTGAGGTAGTCGATAGTTCTCCCCCTCCCACTCCTCATCCAGTTGTTGAGGATCGTCCTTATAATCCCCTTTCGCTCATGGAAAGGCCTCGCAAGAGAAGCAGGAAAGATCCTTTCTTTGAGGCGGCTGCCAAGGATGAGGCCTTGCCTTTCAAGCTTGTCATCAACATTGAGCTCAAGTCTAACTCTAATGAGATTTCGTCAGCTGGATCATCTTCCAAGGCTGGCCCATCTGCTAAGGGCAAAGAGAAGGTCTATGAAGGCTATGCTTTCAATAATGATGGGCTTTTAGATCGAGAGGCGATCAATATCATTGACAATGGTATCCTGAAGCATATCTCCAAGGAAATGGGAAAAGTGGTAATCAATCTTGATGCTAGTGCAGAGAATGGCCAGTGCCTTAAAGATATTCTGAAAGCCGAGATGCTTAAAAATCTCCACAGCCTCAATCTATCAAGAGGCCCTTCTGTGGCATGCTCTTCCCAGTGGCTTTGATGCCGTGCTTGCTGTCCCCTTTGTCCCGTTTTTTGGTGATGCAAGTATTAACCTAATGAACGTGGATCAGATGCTCAAGGAGATGGAAGAATATTATTTTTAACCCAAGCTCTTTCAGTGTTCAGCCTGATAGTCTTATTTTGTCGTTTCATTGGGTTATTAGTAGTTTATCGCTCTATAGTTTAGATTCTATGTTGCCCGTATATTCAGGTGTAGGTCTGTGGTTTCTTTGTTTGTTCGCTAGGGCTTTGTATCAATATATCTCTGCTGCTTATAAAAAAAATGATAAGCAAAATCAAAAATAAAATAAGCCAAATAATAATAAAATCTACACCAAAGAGATACTTGAAATATTTTTGGTTAGATACTTATATACTAATACATAATAAAAGGGGCCTTCTCTTGAGGATCCCTAAAACTAGTAACCTGGTAACTCTCAAGCAGTTAAAAAAAGACAGGCGTGAATATAGGAAGACACATGCTCTTTTCAAACCTAATGAAGTTTTGTAAATATTTACAAGTTCTGTAAAAACCTACTACACAAAAATATTACGATCTTATAGAAAATAATGAATTGAATAATAAAAAATATAGTTAACGACAAATACAATGTTATGTATTTTTTATATATTTGTTCTTTTTCATTTTTAGCATGTCCTGTATTTTTATTATACAAAAATACAGTTCCTCACATGTTCTGTATTTTAATTTATATATAATTTTCTTTTTCTTTTGATTGATTTTCATTTTTAGCATGTTCTGTATTTTTATTTGTGTAAATATATTGTTTTATATTTTTCCTCGCATGTTCTGTATTTTATTAGTTATACTACAGTTCCTCACATGTTCTGTATTTTAAATTATATATAATTTTCTTTTTTTTGATTGTTTTTCATTTTTAGCATGTCCTGTATTTTTATTTGTGGAAATAATTTATTTTATATTTTTTCTTGTATGTTCTGTATTTTATTAGTTATATATTTAATTTTTTTTAAGTTTTGTTATTATAAATATGTTGTAAGTTTTTAAATACAGAAAATGTTCTTTTTTATTTTACAAATATCATTATTTAAATAAACGCTTAAAATTATGTAAGATACAGAACATAAATTTTTGAAAAATGAAAGATAAGAATAAATGCATACCATTTTTAAACAGATATATATAATAATTTTAAATATGTTCAGTATAATTTTTGAAGTATTTGAATATAAGTAGTGTAATTTAAGAACACACCAAAAAATTAAAAATATGGATTATAAAAAATATGATATCAAAATAAAAATAAAACATATTATTAATATGAAATATAAACTCAAAATAGAAAAGTATAACTGTTTACGTGTCTCTGCACAAAGTGGGTGCGTGTATACAGTTATATTAGGGTAGCAGTGTTACAGTTATACTAAAACATGTATTGTACGGCTCAACGGCTGAGATGAAAAGTTAGTAAGTTCCCCGAATAGTTGAGTTACTCGCTGATCCCTCTCCCATAATAATATAAGAATCACAATAAAATAAATATATACTAATTACAATAAATACATATTACTACATAGAAATAAACATAACTAGATATTTTAAATCATTGCTAAGATATATCTAGTAAAGTTATAAAAAAAATCTTGTTAACAGATATCCCATTTTATTAGCGGATTCTGAAAATTAGCACAATATATTTGATATATACCAACCAATTATGAATGGTACTTAATATCTCATTAAGGAACAATAACACCATCTTTTATGACCCGACGAGTTATAAAATTCAGGCACGATTATTAGCAAAAGTAGATATTCTATCAATTATCTCATATAAACCGAAAGTTAACACTAATTAAAAAAGAAATCTTCAACACCCAAAATGACACACAAATTTTAAATCAAAAGAAGAAACAAATATGATTATTAGCAATTACTCGGATAAGAAGAGATTCAAATTAAACACCATTAAAGACGGTCAACTTATCATACAAAAAATAACTAAAATTCAGATAATTAATTATTACTAATAAAATACTAGAATTAAAAATAATCACGTACCAAAAGTAAAGGTTTAATCATGCAAAGAAATCAATACCAAAATCTTTCACAAATCATGCTAAAGCCACCCATCACCACCGTCATGGAACCACATAAGCACATCATTGTCTCTAAATTACTGATATACAGTAAAAATTCTATAAATTAATAATGTCGGGATCGTCGAAATCTATTAATTTAGAGAGTTATTAATTTATCGATAAATTAATAATTATTAATTTAAAGAGATTTTAACCGATTATACTGTATATATCAAACAAAAAAACAAATTAATCTATGCCTCTTAGAATTACATTGTCGCGAATCTTGGGACTTAAAGTAAATCGTCAACTACTATATTCATGTGTATTGGAAATCAATAATCACTTTTAAAGTAACAAGAGGAATAAATGTGTTCATGTACACTATTCTTAAGCAAGTTTGACATATCTATATTACATAAATGTGCTAGAGTATTTAAACCATGTGTTCATGTACACTATTCTTAAGCAAGTTTGACATATCTATATTACATAAATGGGCTAGAGTATTTAAACCATGCATATTTCAATAAAGATGAGCTCCAAATAGACTTGAACTTTAAAAGAAAACATGACAGCTATTGAATTATGTTTCAATAGAGTGTAATATATTTTTTTTCGATTTCTATGAAGTATTAATTTATAATTTTCTTGGAACCAAAAATTATAAAGGAATCTCACGAAAAATTATTATCTTATTATTTTATCGAGTTTTTCAATTTTTTACATTGGCCCAAGTCGGGACCGGACAAATTTATTAATTTAGAGAGTTTATTAATTTACCGAATATTAATTTAAAGAGTTTCTACTGTACAAAACTTTAACTTACCGGCTCAAAACCCACTTGCAAATACATCTAGCAATTCGAAACAATAATGAGAAGATACTGAACAACAAATTATGCAAATTATCCTATAAAATAAGATTGATAACACCGGATCAACCTCCTCATAATCAAACAATAACGACAAAATAAGACTTAAAACAACCCATATTATAATAAAAATCATCACACTACTGTATAAGCACAATATAAAGTACACTAAATCAACATATAATCACATAAACATGTAAGAATTTGAATTCACCTTAGGACCCGTTGTCATTTCATGGCATGCTAAGAAACAAGCACTTAATTCCAAAAGCTCAGCTGAAGTAGAGTACAGGTCGCTTTCTAAAGCTTCATGTAAAATTATTTGGCTCAAACAATTACTTGCAGAACTCATTGTGCATATTTCTGATCCAGTTTCTTTGTTTTGTGACAATAAGTCAGCCCGAGATTTAGTTACTATCAAGCTCGCACTAGGCATAAAGAACTTGATTGTCATTTCATCAGCGAGAAGGTGTCTTTTGGCATTATTTCTGTTTCATCTATTACTTCCAAGTTAAATAAATCCTGCCGACATCTTTACGAAAGGTTTAAACAAGTTTTTTTACTGGAGTAGTGCTCACATATGTCTCTTCTACACCTCCAATTTGTTGGGTAGGGGTGGGGCGATAAGCCGAACATAACTCCATTTCAGACGGGGGGTAATGAGACTTCAGCCTTGACATTAATGTCAAAACAGAACCACTTCATAAACTTAGCTTTGCTTTTAACCAAACAGTGCCTTGTATTATATTGTGTAATAGATTCTGTTATTAATTACCTTTAAAGAGTAGTAGTATAATTACCTTTCTCTTAGTTTCCTGCACAGAATGTGTGCTTTCATTGTGTAATAAACAAACTTGTTAATCAACGTCAGCAAACAAATGATAAACTTATTGCTACAGCAATATCAACATATGTCTATTCAGAATGGAACAATAAAAGTAAAATCTAGCATCAGCATTAACTTATTTAATTAAGTACAAACCAAGAAATCAGCTGAACTCTGGCAACAGTCTCGAGCTCAGGTAAATTTCGATATCAATCATGAACAAAAACTGAAAAACATTTAATCTTTGTTATTGGAAAGGAAAGTTACGAACTTAAATAAACTGTAAAGAGAGCGGAAAGAAATAGTAAGTAGAGCATGCACGCACTGCCAGAATGTAATAGAACACATTACCCAAATAGAGAGATTAGGCTTGTCACCATCATACTCGACTTCCTGTCTAGTCTCTCTTGTAATGGTCTCATACAAAAGATAAACTTCTTGCTACAATATCAACAAATATCTACTCAAAATATAAACTTCTTGCTACAATATCAACAAATATCTACTCAAAATGGAACCAATGTATTACCACAAAAATGCTACTCACAAGTCACTTTCGAACAAAATTATGGGAGAGAATATATTCATCAGCACCACCAATTCCAGTAGAAAAGCATCAACCAAAACAATAGCAGATACAACTTGATCAAAAAACATGTTACAACTATAACGTACTTGATCAAAATCAGCAAACATGTTACAAGTCCTCTACAATTTTCACTTTCTGGGCAAAATTTCTCCAGAAACCTATAAACTTTATTGACAATTTACACTGAAATACAATAGAAAAGCATCAACCAAATATAGCAGAAACATAACAGTAACAACAGAAACAATCAAGAAAGTTTAAAGCGAGTCTACCATAAGAATCAATTAGGAGTCAATAATTCATGGAATAGGAAATTAGCCCCTGATGGTATTAATATGTTGTATCGACATCTCAAATCTCCAACTTAGTAGTTTAAGTAAAGGAAAGTGGGAAAGGGAGATGAGAGAGAGAAAGAGGGAGGCAGAGGGCAGAAGCTTAACAGAAAACTTCGTCCATTAAATCAAAGGAAGAGTCTAGCGTCACCATTATGCGCAAACCATGGAATTGTATGAACTTCGGCAGCAGATATGTCTCGAGCTCGGGTAACTTCTGGAATCAAAAGTGCAAAAAGGCTAATTCATATATTTGTTGCAGAAAAAGGAAAGAAATTAGTAAAGAGTTTAGGCACTGCCAGAATGTAACAGAAAAAAAGCTGGGTGATGGAACAGTTATCTTTTGATGAATCTAGCGTGCTGTGGTCAATATAGCTGAAACAAGGTATAACAGATTATTTAGGAAAAAAAGAAAAAAAGTATAACAGATACGAGTACAAAATAAAACTATAACAAAACAAGGGCTTCGATAAAAACAGAAAAACATTCCTCAAAGAAACAATTAAATAAAGATCCAGATTACTCTACCATCACACGACGAATCACAAGAGTCCTGACTGTCTTTAAATTTATGTCGAACTTCTTGTATACAAGCCAAAACACATGTATTTATCATATCGAACAAATCCACACAGGTAAACTAATACTACTCCCAGTCAGTTCTAAAACATCTTCACCAAACAATAGAGTCTGATATCAAACCAGAGACTATCCTCAATAATTCGCCACTGCATGTCACACCTGATCACTTCCAAAACCATCATCATAGGAGAAACGCCGTGATACCCACTACAAAATGTACACACCTGAAAGAAAGTTAACATCTGTACAACAAACAACGTATAACAGACACGAAACAAAAACTCTAACAAAAAAGGAGGATATGATTGAAACAAAATCAGATAAACTATTCCAAAACTTAACGATTAATTAAGATAAAGATTACCCCACTATCACCCGCAAAAGATTCATTAACTGTCTTCAACTTTCTTATCACTCCAATACCGTCGACTATTTGCATACTTGCCAAAACACAATCATTTATTATATTCAACATGCCATCCAGGTAAATCAATATAAATTCTAATCAAAGTTTATACATCTTCACCGGACAATTAAGAATAATATCAAGCAGAAGACTGTTTATATTTCTCCCATTACATATACATACCGAGCCATCAAAAACATTTATACCTGATAGGTTCCCAAACCTTTCACAAAACTGTAATATCATATAATACACGAAAGGAGAAAAGTTAATAACACGAATGACTCACCATGAAACTTCCATAACTGACCTACAAAGTCAGCATTAATCTCAAATACTACACATATAGAGAATAGCCATGTTACCACTGTATATGCCCTCCTGTCCTGTCCTGTCCCGTCTCTTGCATTGGTAAGATCCAATACATGCATGATTAAAATCAGAAAAAAACATGATAAACTGTTGCTACAGCAATAGCAACAAATATCTACTCAATATGAAACAAAGGTTACCGCATAAATCCTTCTCATTGTTCATTATTCCAACAAAATTACGGAAAATAAACCTAGAATCTTTATCAACAAAACGAATACCCATAGAAAAACAACAATCAGACACTAGCAAAGTCCCAGGTAATGATATAAGAGATATAGTGATCTACATCAGCAAACAGGTTACTGCACAAGTCCACCTCCCCACTAGTCCCTTCCTGACAAAATTATACAACCAGATAAGTATCAACATAAACTTGCACAAAATTTAGTGCAATAATCCAAGGAAGAATCAAGCATCACCGTTAAGAACAAACCAAGAAATTAGCTGAACTCTGGCAACACACACAGGCTCAAGCTCAGGTAAATTCTGAAATAATCATGAACAAAGACACTTATATCTTTGTTTTTGCAAAGAACTTTTTTTACTTAAATAAATTACACAGAAAAAGGAACAAAAACAGTAAATAGAGCTGGTAGGGCTGCCAGAATGTAATAGAACAAAAACAGGGTGATGGATTATGCTGTGTTAATCTAGTGTGCTATGGTCTATGAAGCTAAAACAAAGTTAAAATTCTGTATAACAGAGTATAACAAACACAAATCAAAACTTACGCAAAAAAGAGGTATATGATGAATTTAAATTAGATAAAAAATTATAAAAAGCAATGTTTAATTGAGATACAAATTACTCTGTCACCCACGAAAGAGTCATTATTTGTCTTCAACTTTGTAATCGCTCCAATTTTGTCGACTATCTGGTAGACATGCCAAAACACATGCATTTATCATATTAAACAATGTCACCCAGGTAAAATAATACAACTTTGTATCAAAGCTTATACATCTTCGCCAAAAAGTTAAAGAATAATATCAAACCAGACACCACAGTTAATTGTTCGCCTATTGCACATACATACAAAGCCATCAAAATCCTTTACATCATCATTTCAAACAACTGTAATTTCAATCAAGACGTGGTAGGAGAAAATGTTAATAACCCGATATAACCCACCACAAAACTTCCATATAACAGACACGAAACAATACTTCAACAAAAAAGTGGCATATGATGGAAAACACTCAGATAAAAGATTCCAGAAAGCACTTGTTTGATTGAGATGCAGATTACTCCACCGTCACCCGTGAAAGAGCCATGACTGTCTCCAACTTTATATTCGGCCCCAATTCTGTTGACCATCTTGCAGGCATGCCAAAACACATTCATATATAATATTCAACAATGTCACCAAGGTAAAATAATAAAACTTCAACTCAAATTTAAGCATCCTCACCCGGAAAATATACAAAACCATCAAAAACCTTTACACACCCCTTTCACAACCTATATACCGTTGAGCAGAAACCAAGAAATTAGTTGAACTCTGGCAGCACAGTCACAAGCTCGGGTTATATTCTAAAATCAGCATGAACAAAAACATATATAAACTTGGTTTCCAGAAAGACTCGTTATGAACTTAAATAAACTGTACAAAAAATGGAAAGAAAATTAGTACATAGAGCTTGCAGGCACTGCCAGAATGTAAGTACAAAAGAAAGGTGATGAATGGGACATTATGATGTGTTAATTTGGTGATGCTGTGGTCAATAAAGCTGAAACAAGTTAAATTTCTGCATAACAAAAAGAGTATTAAGAGACACGAAACAAAACTTAACAAAAGAGTGGCATATGATGAAAACCAACTAGATAAAAAATTCCAAAAAGCAATGTTTAACTACAATACAAATTACTCCACCTTTACCCAAGAAAGAGTCGTGACTTGGTCTTTAACTTCATAATATAGCCAATTCGGTCGAACATCGTCCAGACATGCCAAAACGAATGCATTTTTCATATTCAACAATGTCACCCAAGTAAACAATAATCAAAACAATAGGAATAATATGAAACCAGAGACTATCCAGTTAAGTAAGAACATAAATGTGAATAACCCACCACAAAACTTTCATAACTTGCCACCAAAGTCTACCCAGCTTTAATATCCAACATCAAACAAATAGAAAATAAGAAAGTTTATGACCGTACACGCAACCACTTACGTCACCTTCTCTAGCACATATCCTCATTATTTAACTTCTATAACAAATTATACAGAAAAGAAACCTAGAATCTTCAACAAAAAAAGTACCAACGGAAACTCTGGCAAAAACGTAGGTAATGATCTATAAAATACAGTGATCTAAATTAGCAAACAGGTCAACGTACAGGTTCTCCTCCCCAGTCCATTTCTGACAAAATTACTAGAGAAATCAAGAATCTTCATCGACAATACCACCAGCAATACTAAGAAAAGAGCCACCACAAACTAGCAGAAACTTAATATCAGCCTTTATAGAGAAATTTTAATATAAGTCTACCACAAAAGTTTCTACGGAGTCAATAATACACGAAGAGGACATAATCCTCTTATATACCAAAATGATGTATCGGCCTCTTGACCTTCCTTCTTGAAAGCTAAAATCAAGAGAAAGTGACAATAACACGAACAATACCAATAGGAAGCACCACCGCAAACTAGCAGAAAGTTAATGTAAGGTATGATAAGAATTAAAATAAGTCTACGATAAAATTTCTAAGAGCGGATAATACACTAAGGGAACTTGATCCTCTTATAAATGATGTATCTGCCTCTCGAACTTCCTTCCTAGGAGCTCCTAATTAAAAATCATAAGAAAGAAAGTGGCAGGGGAACGGAGATATTGGGAGGGAGAGGGAGACCAATGATAGCTATATTACAACAAATTTAGTTCAATAAACCAAGGAAGAGTCGAGCATCACCGTTAAGCACAAGCCAAGAAATAAGCTGAACTCTGGCAGCACAAATAGGCTTAAGCTTGGGAAAATTCTGAAATCACCATGAACGAAAACATATTTAATCTTTATTTTTGGAAGGACTCGTTTTGAACTTATATGAACTGTACAGAAAGGAAAAAAATAGTAAACAGAGCATGCAGTCACTGCCAGAATGTTATAGAACAAAAGCTGAGTGATGAGACATAATGTTGTGTGAATCTAGCGTGCCGTGGTCAATGAAGCTGAAACATAGTTAACTTCTGTACAACAAAATAGGTATAAAAGAAGAAAACTTTTATCAAAAAGTAGAATATGATGAAAACCAAATTAGATAAAAAATTCAAAAAAGCAATGATTAATTATGATACAGGTTACTCCATCATCACCCGTCAAAGCCATGCCTTTCACTTCAGCTTAATAATCGCTCCAATTATGTCAACCACCTTGCACACATGAATTTATCATATCAAACAATGTCAACCAGGTAAAAAACTATACAACTTCTAATCAAAGTTTATACATCTTCACCAACCAACTGAGAATAATATCAAACCAGAGATCATCATTAACAGTTCTTTACACTTAATCAATTTCCAAACCTGACACAACTATAATAATGAATAATACACAAAAGAAGAAACGTATATAGCCCAAACGTTAATAACCTGGTAAAACCTCACCATAAAATTCTATACCTCATCTACAAAGTCTAACCAGCTGTAGATAAAAAAAAAGGCATGTCACACTGTACGCGTCCTCCTATTTCGCCTCTTTCTCTTCACATTTTCTCATCTAAAACATAAGTGAATAAAATCAGCAAACATGATGAACTACTGCTACAGCAGGAGCAACAAATATCTACTTCAAAAGTAATCAAAAGTTACTGCACAAATCCAACTCATTGTTGAAAACGTAGAAAATGTGTTCCAATGATAAAATCTACAAATAAAATAGCATCCACCAAATATATTAGAAAGTTGACATCAGTGATAATTGAAAAGGTTTGAAAAGGGAAATAATCCCCTGATGGTACCAAGAGGGAGGGAGGGAGGGAGAGGTTGAGGGAGAGAGGGGGAGAGAGGGAGAGAGAGAGAGAGGGAGAGAGAGGGAGAGGGGGAGAGGGGGAGAGAGAGAGAGGGAGGGAGAGAGAGAGAGGGAGGGAGAATCATATCCAAATGTTCGTTACACGAAAGAGTTACACGAAAGACTTACCTGAGGAACAAGGGCATTGATGAAAACAGAATGAACATTCAAAAAGCAACAACTGATTAAATACTCAGATAACTCTACCATCACACGACGAATCACGAAAGGGTCCTAAACTGTACTCATCCACCTGTGTCGTCTCTCTCTTGCAATGATCTGATCTCAAGAATGCATGACTAGAAGATTAAATAACACGACAAACTATTCCTACAGCAATAGCAACGAATATTAATTCAAAATGAAGACAAAATTTACAGCACAAATCCACCTCATCAGACACCTTTTCAAACAAATGTATGGCAGAGAAACCTAGAATCATCATTATAAAAACTACCCGTCCAAAAGCATCAAACAGAAACTAACACATACGCAGGTAACGATCTAAAACATGAAGTGATTGAAATTAAAAGAAATAAACCACACAAGTCCTCATTAGTCACTTAACGAAAAAGATACTAAACAAACCTAGAGTCTTCATTGATAATACCACTAGCTGAAACCTAATATCAGGGGCCACAAAGAAAATTTTAACCGTGTCTACCTTAACAATCTCTAAGCAGTCTATAATAAATGAAATGGGACAATACCCTAAGAGTACCAAACATATGTATCGGCCTCTCCAAGTTAGAAGTCAGAAGCAATAATCCTGAGTAAAAAAGTGGCTTGGGAGAGGGGAAGGGGTATAGAGGTTAAAAAGAGATTTATAACATAAAATCTAGTAATAATCTAAGGAAGAGTGTCACCATTATGCACAAAACCAAGAAATCAGCTGGACTCTGGAAGCAGGCATAGTCTCTAAGCTCAGGTATATTCTGAAATCATCAGTAACAGAAACATATTTAATCTTTGTTACAGGATAGACACATTATGAACATAGATAAATGCACAGAGAAAGGAAGAAAAAAATAGAAAATAGAGATTGCAGCCAGAATGTAAAGGAACAAAAGCTGGGTGATGAGAAAGTTATGTGTTAAACTGTTCTGTAACACAGCTAAACTTCTGTAAGCTTCTGCACAAGATACATAGTGTAACAGCCACAAAACATAACTACATAAGAAAGTGGCATGTAATGAAAACAAAATCAGATAAAATATTCCTGAAAGCAACAGATTCAGATTACTCTACCATCACCTGTCGACAGAGTCATGACTTTGTCTTCAAATATATCATCGCACCAATTGTGTCTAGCATCATACATACATGTCAAAACATTTGCACTTATCATATCCAACAAAGCCACACAGATAAAATAATTACAACTTCTATCAAAGTTCATAGATCTTCACCAAACAATTAAGAACAATATCAAACCGGACACCATCGTAAATAGTTCGCCCATTGCATATATATATATATATATTAAACCATCAATCCATTACACCTTATCAATTTCTGAACTAATTTCAAAACCATCCGCACAACTGTAATATAGAATAATACATGAAAGGAGAAAAGTAAATAGCCCGATACAACCTACCATAGAACACCCATACCTCACCTACAACATCTAACCAGCTTTATCTCGATTAGCACTCAAAAAGAAAGGATAGGCATGTTAGATACAGGTTACTCTACCACCACCTATTCACCGTTGTGGAGTCAAGAATCTGTCTTTAACTCAAACATGGCTCCAATTATATCGATTGTTTCGAACATCTTGCATACATGCCAAAACACATTCATTTGTATATTCAAACAATGCCCCCTAGGTAAACGATAGAACTTCTAATCAAAGTTTATACATCTTCACCAAACAAGTAAGAATAGAATTAAATCAGAGACATAGTGTGCCCATTGCACGTACATACCAAACCATCAAAATCCTTTACGCCTGAAAATTTCCGAACCAATTTCAAAACCTTCACAAAACAATAACATAGAATAATACAGGAAATGAGAAAACTTGATAAAGAAAATGTTAATTACCCAGAATAACTCACCTTAAAACCATCAATACCTCACCTACAAATTTTAACCTGCTTCAATCTTAACAGGAATGTTACCACTACAATACTCTTCCTCCTGCCCATTCTCTTTTGTAATGGTCTCATCTTAAAAAGTTCATGATCAAAATCAGCAAACTACACAATAAACTTACTGCAAACAACAATAGCAACAAAGATCTACTCAAAATGGAACCAGAAATTACCGCATAAATTCTACACATCCGCAACTTTCTGAACAAAATTATCGAGACCTGAAATCTTCATCAACACTACCAATACCAGTACAAAAGCATCAAAAAGAAAACTTGCAGATGCACAAATAATGATGTAAGACGTGATTGACCAAAATCCACAGACATGTTACCGCACAATTCCTCTGTTGAAAATTCAACTTCAGTGGTCACTTGGACAAAATTCCTCGAGAAACCTATAATGTTCATGGACACTTGAACCAAAAACACAAACAGAACAGCACTAACCAAAAACTAGCAAAAACTTAATATCAGGGACAAAAAGAAGGTTTAAAGTGGGTCTACCCCAACACAATCCCAAAGAAGTCAACAATACACAAAATAAGACATAATCCCCCTATAAAACAAAAATAGATGTTACCAGCTTTCAAAATTTCAACTTATGGGGGAAGGGGAGGGGGACATGGAGAGGGGGAGAGGGGGAGAAAGAGAGGGAGAGGGAGACGGAGGGGGGGAGAGGGAGGGAGAGCATAATCATGGAATTTGTAAAGCATCACCATTAAGCATATCCATAAAATTAGGTAAGCTTCAGCAGCCTCAGTGGTTTCAAGCTCGGGTAAATTCTGAAATCATTAGAGACATATTCAAATTCTGAAATCATTAGTGACAAAAGCATATTAAAATTTGAAAGATAAGCGTTAATAACCCGACATAACTCCCAATAAAAGTTCATCCACACTCGACCTACAAAGTCTAACCAGCTTTAATTTCAAATATTGCATAGAGAATAGGCATGTTACCACTGTCCTCATCCACTTGTCTCATTTCTTTCTCTTAAAATGATCTGTTCTTAAAATTTTGTGAATAAAAACAGCAAACACACGATGCACCAAAGTTTATGCATCTCCACCAAACAATTAATAAAACTATTAAACCAGATTGCATCACCAATATTTTGCCCATTGCACATACATACCAAACCATCAAAATCCTTTTCAACTGATAATTTTCCAAACCAATTTGAAAGCCTTTCACACAACTGCAACAAAGAATAATACAGGAGAGGAGAAAATTTGATAAACAAAACGTTAAAATATATATTGTAAGGATATTTTTTTATTAAAATTACATTAATATTTATATATACAATGTACACGAAAAGTACATGAAATATACACGAAACGTTTTCGATCGGACGCGGGTTGTAAATTAAGTACACGAAATTTACAACGGGCTGATACACGAAAATACACGAAATGAAGGTACACGACACTATTGCCAGCTCTAATGTACATACACACCTAACTATCAAAATCCTTTACACCTTATCACTTCCCAAAGCCTTTATTAAACTGTAACATTGAATAACACAGAAGGATATAGCGTTAATAACCCCACATAACTCCCATTAAAGTCCATCTTCTAACCAGCTTTAATTTCAAATATTGCATAGAGAATAGGCATGTTACCACTGTGCTCATCCACTTGTCTCATTTCTTTCTCTTAAAATGATCTGTTCTTAAATCTCCGTGAATAAAAACAGCAAACACACAATGCACCATTGCTACAACAGTATCAACAAATATTTACTCAAACTGAAAACAGAAGTTACCGCAAAAATCCTCCTCATTATTCACTTCTCTTAATAACATGGTAGAGAAACCTTGAATCTTCATCAACAAAACCAATACCCATAGTAAAGCAATAACCGAAAACTAGCAGATACACAAGGTTATGAAGTTACCGCATAAGTCCTCCACATTACTCACTTTTCGCCTCTTCATTAGTCCGTCAATATCCGGTAAAGTTCACTAGAGAGAAACCTAGAATCTTCATCAACAAAACCGATACCAGATACACAGGTAATGATCTAAAACAGATAGTGATCGATCAAAAACAGACAGGGATCTTAGTCATCAAAAATGTTACCACACAAGTCCACCTCCTTATTAGTCCCTCGTAAACAAAACAAGCCAAGAGAACTGGAATCTTTATTGACAATAAAACCTCACCAATACCAATAAAAAAGCATCAACCCAAAACCTAACACCAGGCACGATTAAGAAAGCTTAAATAAGTTTTACCAAAACAATCTTTGAGGAATCTTGAATTAAATTTAGTTCTCCCCAAAAAAAGTGCTCTCACCATCATCATCATCATGTTGAATTATGTAATCACTTGCAGAGATCGAGAGAAGGAAGCGACGGAGAGAGAATCGATAATTAACTTACCTGCCCTTTATCATAGTCCTTGTCAATTTCTAAATAGGAGAAAGAGATCTGTGAGGAGAGAGGGGAAGCAATCTGAAATGAGAGAGAGTGAGATTGGGTGAATCTAGCTGCTGTGGTCAATAAGGCTGAAACATAGTTAAACTCCTGTAGAGCAAACATAATATCATAGACACAAAACAAAGCTACAACAAAAAAGTGGCATATGATGAAAAAACCAAATCAAATAAAAGTTTCCAAAAAGCAATGATTAATTAAGATTAAGGTTATTCTACAACCGCCTATTTCACCAGTTGAAATGGTCATGACTTCGTCTTCAACTCTAACATCGGTCCACCGGTATCGATGGTGTCGAACATCTTGCATATACACCAAAACACATTCATCTATCAGATTCAACAATGCCACCCAGGTTAAGCAATTGAACTACTAATGAAGTTTATGCATGTCCACCAAACAATTAATAAAAATCTATGTTACCCGGACTCTTCATTTTGTCTCGAGTATCCGTGTCGGACACTCGACACTCGGACATGGGTATGGACACTCCTACACTTATTTTAAGACAAAAACATGTAAAATTTTCAAATTATTGCTGAGTCCGACACTTCGACACGTATCCATGTTGGACACTTTTAGCCGAGTCCAGGTAACTTAAATAAAAATATTAAACCAGATTGCATCACCAATATTCTGCCCATCGCACATACATACCAAACCATCAAAATCCTTTACACCTCACAAATTTCCGAACCAATTCGAAAGCCTTTCACACAACGGCAACAATTGATAATACAGGAGAGGAGAAAATCTGATACACCAAATGTTAAAAACCCAGAATAACTCACTTTAAAGCATCTATACCTCACCCAAAAATTCTAACCTGCATCAATCTTGAATATTAGGCAGAAAAAGCAAGCATGTTACTACTAATATCTCTTCCTCCTGTCTATTCTCTTTTTTAATGCGCTCATCTAAAATGTTCAACATCAAAATAAGCATACTAAACAATAAACCTACTGCAAACAACAATAGAAACGATTATCTACTCAAAATGGAACCTGAAATTACCGAACGAATTCTACACATCGGCCACTTTCTGAACATATTATGGAGACCTAAAATCTTCATCAACACTACCAATACCAGCACAAAAGCATGAAACAGAAAATTTGTAGATACACACATAATGATGTAAGACGAGATTGACCGAAATCCACAGACATATTACCGCACAATTCCTCTGTTGAAAATTCAACTTCAGTGGTCACTTGGACAAAATTCCTCAAAAAACCTATAATGTTCATGGAAACTTGAACCAAAAACACAAACAGAACAGCATTAACCAAAAACTAGCAAAAACTTAATACCAGGGACAAAAAGAAGGTTTGAAGTGGGTCTACCACAAGAAGTGGGTCTACCACAACAATCCCAGAGGAGTCAACAATTCAAAAAATAAGACATGATTCCCCGATAAAACAAATATGATGTTACGGACTCTTAAAATTTCAACTTATGGGGGGAGGGGGGGCATGGAGAGAGGCAGAGGGACAGAAGGAGAGGGACAGGGAGACAGAGAGGGAGGGAGGGAGGGAGCGAGAGAGAGAGAGAGAGTGGGGGGGGGGGGGGGAGAAAGCTTGATATTAGAAAGTATAGTCCATCATTTAAACAAATCAGCATAATGATGGAATATGTTAAGCATCACCATTAAGCATATCCATAAAATTAGGTAAACTTCAGCAGCCTCAGTGGTTGCAAGATCGGGTAAATTCTGAAATCATTAGAGACATATTCAAATTCTGAAATCATTAGTGACAAAAGGATATTAAAAGTTGAAGGATAAGCGTTAATAACCGGACATAACTGCCAATAAAAGTCCATCCATACTCGACCTACAAAGTCTAACCAGCTTTAATTTCAAATATTGCATAGAGAATAGGCATGTTACCACTGTGCTCATCCACTTGTCTCATTTCTTTCTCTTAAAATGATCTGTTCTTAAATCTGCATCAATAAAAACAGCAGAACACACGATGCACCATTGCTAAAACAGTATTAACAAATATTTACTCAAACTGAAAACAGAATTTACCGCAAAAATCCTCCTCATTATTCACTTCTCTTAATAACATTAGAGAAACCTAAAATCTTCATCAACAAAACCAATACCCATAGTAAAGCATTAACCGAAAACTAGCAGATACACACAGGTTATGATGTTACCGCATAAGTCCTCCACATTAGTCAATTTTCGCCCCTTCATTAGTCGGTCAATTTCCGGTAAAGTTCACTAGAGAGAAACCTAGAATCTTCATCAACAAAACCGATACCAGATACACAGGTAATGATCTAAAACAGATAGTGATCGATCAAAAACAGACAGGGATCTTAGTCATCAAAAATGTTACCACACAAGTCCACCTCCTTATTAGTCCCTCGGAAACAAAACAAGCCAAGAGAACTGGAATCTTCATTGACAATAAAACCTCACCAATACCAATAAAAAAGCATTAACCCAGAACCTAACACCAGGCACGATTAAGAAGGCTTAAATAAGTTTTACCATAACAATCTTTGAGGAATCTTGAATTAAATTCAGTTCTCCCCAAAAAAAGTGCTCTCAGCATCATCATCATCATGTTGAATTATGTAATCACTTGCAGAGATCGAGAGAAGGAAGCGACGGAGAGAGAATCGATGATTAACTTACCTGCCCTTTATCATAGTCCTTGTCAATTTCTAAATAGGAGAAAGAGATCTGTGAGGAGAGAGTGGGAGCAATCTGAAATGAGAGAGAGTGAGATTGGGTGAATCTAGCTGTTGTGGTCAATAAGGCTGAAACATGGTTAAACTCCTGTAGAGCAAACATAATATCATAGACACAAAACAAAGCTACAACAAAAAAGTGGCATATGATGAAAAAACCAAATCAAATAAAAGTTTCCAAAAAGCAATGATTAATTAACATTAAGGTTATTCTACAACCGCCTATTTCACCAGTTGAAATAGTCATGACTTAGTCTTCAACTCTAACATCGGTCCAACGGTATCGATGGTATCGAACATGTTGCATATACACCAAAACACATTCATCTATCAGATTCAACAATGCCACCCAGGTTAAGCAATTGAACTACTAATGAAAGTTTATGCATGTCCACCAAACAATTAAAAAATATATTAAACCAGATTGCATCACCAATATTCTGCCCATCGCACATACATACCAAACCATCAAAATCCTTTACACCTCATAAATTTCCGAACCAATTCGAAAGCCTTTCACACAACAGCAACAAATGATAATGCAGGAGAGGAGAAAATCTGATACACCAAACGTTAAAAACCCATAATAACTCACTTTAAAGCATCTATACCTCACCGAAAATTTCTAACCTGCATCAATCTTGAATATTAGGCAAAGAAAGCAAGAATGTCACCACTAATATCTCTTCCTCCTGTCTATTCTCTTTTTTAACGGCCTCATCTAAAATGTTCAACATCAAAATAAGCATACTAAACAATAAACCTACTGCAAACAACAATAGAAACGATTATCTACTCAAAATAGAACCTGAAATTACCGAACGAATTCTACACATCGGCCACTTTCTGAACAAATTATGCAGACCTAAAATCTTCATCAACACTACCAATACCAGCACAAAAGCATCAAACAAAAAACTTGCAGATACACAAATAATGATGTAAGACGAGATTGACCGAAATCCACAGACATGTTACCGCACAATTCCTCTGTTGAAAATTCAACTTCAGTGGTCACTTGGACAAAATTTCTCGAGAAACCTATAATGTTCATGGACACTTGAACCAAAAACACAAACAGAACAGCATTAACCAAAAACTAGCAAAAACTTAATATCAAGGACGCAAAGAAGGTTAGAAGTGGGTCTACCACAACAATCCTACAAAAAATAAGACATATTTCCCCGATAAAACAAATATGATGTTACGGACTCTCAAAATTTCAACTTATGGGGGGAGGGGAGGCATGGAGAGAGGGAGAGGGAGAGGGAGAGGGAGACTGAGAGATAGGGAGGGAGGGAGCGAGAAAGAGAGAGAGTTGGGGGGGGGGGGGGAGAGCTTGATATTAGAAAGTTTAGTCCATCATTTAAACAAATCAGCATAATCATGGAATTTGTTAAGCATCACCATTAAGCATATCCATAAAATTAGGTAAACTTCAGCAGCCTCAGTGGTTCCAAGCTCGGGTAAATTCTGAAATCATTAGAGACATATTCAAATTCTGAAATCATTAGCGACAAAAGGATATTAAAATTTGAAAAATAAGCGTTAATAACCCGACATAACTGCCCATAAAAGTCCATCCATACTCGACCTACAAAGTCTAACCAGCTTTAATTTCAAATATTGTATAGAGAATAGGCATGTTACCACTGTGCTCATCCACTTGTCTCATTTCTTTCTCTTAAAATGATCTGTTCTTAAATCTGCGTGAATAAAAACAGCAAACACACGATACACCATTGCTAAAACAGTATCAGCAAATATTTACTCAAACTGAAAACAGAATTTACCGCAAGAATCCTCCTCATTATTCACTTCTCTTAATAACATGGTAGAGAAACCTAGAATCTTCATCAACAAAACCAATACCCATAGTAAAGCATTAACCGAAAACTAGCAGACACACACAGGTTATGATGTTACCGCATAAGTCCTCCACATTAGTCAATTTTCGCCCCTTCATTAGTCAGTCAATTTCCGGTAAAGTACACTAGAGAGAAACCTAGAATCTTCATCAACAAAACCGATACCAGATACACAGGTAATGATCTAAAACAGATAGTGATCGATGAAAAACAGACAGGGATCTTAGTCATCAAAAATGTTACCACACAAGTCCACCTCCTTATTAGTCCCTCGTAAACAAAACAAGCCAAGGAAACTGGAATCTTCATTGACAATAAAACCTCACCAATACCAATAAAAAAGCATCAACCCAAAACCTAACACCAGGCACGATTAAGAAGGCTTAAATAAGTTTTACCATAACAATCTTTGAGGAATCTTGAATTAAATTTAGTTCTCCCCAAAACAAGTGCTCTCAGCATCATCATCATCATGTTGAATTATGTAATCACTTGCTGAGATCGAGAGAAGGAAGCGACGGAGAGAGAATCGATGATTACCTTACCTGCCCTTTATCATAGTCCTTGTCAATTTCTAAATAGGAGAAAGAGATCTGTGAGGAGAGAGGGGGAGCAATCTGAAATGAGAGAGAGTAAGATTGGGTGAATCTAGCTGCTGTGGTCAATAAGGCTGAAACATTGTTAAACTCCAGTAGAGCAAACATAATATCATAGACACAAAACAAAGCTACAACAAAAGAGTGGCATATGATGAAAAAACCAAATCAAATAAAAGTTTCCAAAAAGCAATGATTAATTAAGATTAAGGTTATTCTACAACCGCCTATTTCACCAGTTGAAATAGTCATGACTTCGTCTTCAACTCTAACATCGGTCCAACGGTATCGATGGTGTCGAACATCTTGCATATACACCAAAACACATTCATCTATCAGATTCAACAATGCCACCCAGGTTAAGCAATTGAACTACTAATGAAAGTTTATGCATGTCCACCAAACAATTAATAAAAATATTAAACCAGATTGCATCACCAATATTCTGCCCATCGCACATACATACCAAACCATCAAAATCCTTTACACCTCATAAATTTCCGAACCAATTCGAAAGCCTTTCACACAACAGCAACAAATGAAAATACAGGAGAGGAGAAAATCTGAAACACCAAACGTTAAAAACCCAGAATAACTCACTTTAAAGCATCTATACCTCACCTAAAATTTCTAACCTGCATCAATCTTGAATATTAGGCAGAGAAAGCAAGCATGTCACTACTAATATCTCTTCCTCCTGTCTATTCTCTTTTTTAACGGCCTCATCTATAATGTTCAACATCAAAATAAGCATACTAAACAATAAACCTACTGCAAACAACAATAGAAACGATTATCTACTCAAAATAGAACCTGAAATTACCGAACGAATTCTACACATCGGCCACTTTCTGAACAAATTATGCAGACCTAAAATCTTCATCAACACTACCAATACCAGCACAAAAGCATCAAACAGAAAACTTGCAGATACACAGATAATGATGTAAGACGAGATTGACCGAAATCCACAGACATTTACCGCACAATTCCTCTGTTGAAAATTCAACTTCAGTGGTCACTTGGAAAAAATTCCTCAAAAAACCTATAATGTTCATGGAAACTTGAACCAAAAACACAAACAGAACAGCATTAACCAAAAACTAGCAAAAACTTAATATCAGGGACAAAAAGAAGGTTTGAAGTGGGTCTACGACAAGAAGTGGGTCTACCACAACAATCCCAGAGGAGTCGACAATTCAAAAAATAAGACATGATTCCCCGATAAAACAAATATGATGTTACGGACTCTTAAAATTTCAACTTATGGGGGGAGGGGGGGCATGGAGAGAGGGAGAGGGAGACAGAGAGAGAGGGTGGAGGGGGGGAGAGAAAGCTTGATATTAGAAAGTTTAGTCCATCATTTAAACAAATCAGCATAATCATGGAATATGTTAAGCATCACCATTAAGCATATCCATAAAATTAGCTAAACTTCAGCAGCCTCAGTGGTTTCAAGCTCGGGTAAATTCTGAAATCATCCGAGACATATTCAAATTCTGAAATCATTAGCGACAAAAGGATATTAAAATTTGAAGGATAAGCGTTAATAACCCGACATAACTGCCCATAAAAGTCCATCCATACTCGACCTACAAAGTCTAACCAGCTTTAATTTCAAATATTGCATAGAGAATAGGCATGTTACCACTGTGCTCATCCACTTGTCTCATTTCTTTCTCTTAAAATGATCTGTTCTGAAATCTGCGTGAATAAAAACAGCGAAGACACGATGCACCATTGCTAAAACAGTATCAGCAAATATTTACTCAAACTGAAAACAGAATTTACCGCAAAAATCCTCCTCATTATTCACTTCTCTTAATAACATGGTAGAGAAACCTAGAATCTTCATCAACAAAAACAATACCCATAGTAAAGCATTAACCGAAAACTAGCAGACACACACAGGTTATGATGTTACCGCATAAGTCCTCCACATTAGTCAATTTTCGCCCCTTCATTAGTCAGTCAATTTCCGGTAAAGTTCACCAGAGAGAAACCTAGAATCTTCATCAACAAAACCGATACCAGATACACAGGTAATGATCTAAAACAGATAGTGATCGATCAAAAAGAGACAGGGATCTTAGTCATCAAAAATGTTACCACACAAGTCCACCTCCTTATTAGTCCCTCGTAAACAAAACAAGCCAAGAGAACTGGAATCTTCATTGACAATAAAACCTCACCAATACCAATAAAAAAGCATCAACCCAAAACCTAACACCAGGCACGATTAAGAAGGCTTAAATAAGTTTTACCATAAAAATCTTTGAGGAATTTCTCCCCAAAACAAGTGCTCTCAACATCATGATGTGTTGAATTATGTAATCACTTGCAGAGATCGAGAGAAGGAAGCGACGGAGAGAGAATCGATGATTAAAAATACCTGCCCTTTATCATCGTCCTTGTCAATTTCTAAATAGGAGAAAGAGATCTGTGAGGAGAGAGGGGGAGCACTCTGAAATGAGAGAGAGTGAGATTGGGTGAATCTAGCTGCTGTGGTCAATAAGGCTGAAACATAGTTAAACTCCTGTAGAGCAAACATAATATCATAAACACAAAACAAAGCTACAACAAAAAAGTGGCATATGAGGAAAAAACCAAATCAAATAAAAGTTTCCAAAAAGCAATGATTAATAAAGATTAAGGATATTCTACAACCGCCTATTTCACCAGTTGAAATAGTCATGACTTCGTCTTCAACTCTAACATCGGTCCAACAGTATCGATGGTGTCGAACATCTTGCATATAGACCAAAACACATTCATCTATCAGATTCAATAATGCCACCCAGGTTAAGCAATTGAACCACTAATGAAATTTTATGCATGTCCACCAAACAATTAATAAAAATATTAAACCAGATTGCATCACCAATATTCTGCCCATCGCACATACATACCAAACCATCAAAATCCTTTACACCTCAGAAATTTCCGAACCAATTCGAAAGCCTTTCACACAACGGCAACAAATGATAATACAGAAGAGGAGAAAATCTGACACACCAAAAGTTAAAAACCCAGAATAACTCACTTTAAAGCATCTATACCTCACCTAAAAATTCTAACCTGCATCAATCTTGAATATTAGGCAGAAAAAGCAAGCATGTTACTACTAATATCTCTTCCTCCTGTCTATTCTCTTTTTTAATGGTCTCATCTAAAATGTTCAACATCAAAATAAGCAAACTAAACAATAAACCTACTGCAAACAACAATAGAAACGATTATCTACTCAAAATGGAACCTGAAATTACCGAACGAATTCTACACATCGGCCACTTTCTGAACAAATTATGAGACCTAAAATCTTCATCAACACTACCAATACCAGCACAAAAGCATCAAACAAAAAACTTGCAGATACACAAATAATGATGTAAGACGAGATTGACCGAAATCCAGACATGTTACCGCACAATTCCTCTGTTGAAAATTCAACTTCAGTGGTCACTTGGACAAAATTTCTCGAGAAACCTATAATGTTCATGGACACTTGAACCAAAAACACAAACAGAACAGCATTAACCAAAAACTAGCAAAAACTTAATATCAGGGACGCAAAGAAGGTTAGAAGTGGGTCTACCACAACAATCCGAGGAGTCAACAATACATAAAATAAGACATAATTCCACGATAAAACAAATTTGATGTAACGGACTCTCAAAATTTCAACTTATGGGGGGAGGGGGGCATGGAGAGAGGGAGAGGGACAGAAGGAGAGGGAGAGGGAGACGGAGAGAGAGGGAGGGAGGGAGCGAGAGAGAGGGAGAGAGGGAGGGAGGGAGCGAGATAGAGAGAGCTTGATATTAGAAAGTTTAGTCCATCATTTAAACAAATCAGCATAATCATGGAATTTCTTAAGCATCACCATTAAGCATATCCATAAAATTAGGTAAACTTCAGCAGCCTCAGTGGTTTCAAGCTCGAGTAAATTCTGAAATCATTGGAGACATATTCAAATTCTGAAATCATTAGTGACAAAAGGATATTAAAATTTGAAGGATAAGCGTTAATAACCCGACATAACTCCCCATAAAAGTCCATCCATACTCGACCTACAAAGTCTAACCAGCTTTAATTTCAAATATTGCATAGAGCATAGGCATGTTACCCCTGTGCTCATCCACTTGTCTCATTTCTTTCCCTTAAAATGATCTGTTCTTAAATCTGCGTAAATAAAAACAGCAAACACACGATGCACCATTGCTAAAACAGTATCAACAAATATTTACTCAAACTGAAAACAGAATTTACCGCAAAAATCATCCACATTATTCACTTCTCTTAATAACATGGTAGAGAAACCTAGAATCTTCATCAACAAAACCAATACCCATAGTAAAGCATTAACCGAAAACTAGCAGATACACACAGGTTATGATGTTACCGCATAAGTCCTCCACATTAGTCAATTTTCGCCCCTTCATTAGTCAGTCAATTTCCGGTAAAGTTCACTAGAGAGAAACCTAGAATCTTCATCAACAAAACCCATACCAGATACACAGGTAATGATCTAAAACAGATAGTGGTTGATAAATTACAGACTGGGTTTATCATCAAAAATGTTACCACACAAGTCCTTATTAGTCCCTTGTCAACAAAACAAGCCAAGAAATCTGGAATCTTCATTGACAATAAAACCACGCCAATACCAATAAAAAAGCATCAACCCAAAACCTAACACCAGGCACGATTAAGAAGGCTTAAATAAGTTTTACCATAACAATCTTTGAGGAATTATGAATTAAATTTAGTTCTCCCCAAAACAAGTGCTCTCAACATCACCATCATCATGTTGAATTATGTAATCACTTGCAGAGATCGAGAGAAGGAAGCGATGGAGAGAGAATCGATGATTAACTTACCTGCCCTGTATCATCGTCCTTGTCAATATCTAAATAGGAGAAAGAGATTTGTGTGGAGAGAGGGGGAGCAATCTGAAATGACAGAGAGTGAGATTGGGTGAATCTAGCTGCTGTGGTCAATAAGGCTGAAACATAGTTAAACTCCTGTAGAGCAAACATAGTATCATAGACACAAAACAAAGCTACAACAAAAAAGTGGCATATGATGAAAAAACCAATTCAAATAAAATTTTCCAAAAAGCAATGATTAGTTAAGATTGAGGGTATTCTACCGCCGCCTATTTCACCAGTCGAAATAATCATGACTCTAACATCGCTCCAACTGTATCGATGGTGTCGAACGTCTTGCGTACATGCCAAAACACATTCATCTCGATTCAACAATGCCACCCAGGTTAAGCAATAGAACTAATAATCAAAGTTTATGCCTCTCCACCAAACAATTAAAAAAAATATTAAACCAGATACCATCACCAATATTTCTGCCCATTGCACATAGTCACATACATACCAAACTATCAAAATCCTTTACACCTGATAAATTTCCGAACCAATTTGAAAACCGACCCAACTGCGATAAAGAATAATACCGTAGCGGAGAAAATTTGATAAAACAAAGATTAATAACCCAGAATAACTCACATTAAGACGTCCACAGCTCACCTACAAATTCTAACCTGCTTCAATCTTGAATATTACGCAAACAGGCATCTTACCACTAATATACTCTTCCTCCTGTCTATTCTCATCGAAAATGTTCATGAACAAAATCAGTAAACTAAACAATAAACTTACTGCAAACAACAATAGAAACGATTATCTACTCAAAATGGAACCAGAAATTACCGCACGAATTCTACACACCAGCCACTTTCTGAACAACATATGGAGACCCAAAATCTTCATCAACACTACCAATACCAGTACAAAATCATCAAACTGAAAACTAGCAGATACACAAATAATGATGTAAGATGTGATTGACCGAAATCCGCAGACATATTACCGCACAACTCCTTTATTGGAAATTCAACCTCAGTGATCACTTCTTGGACATAGAGAGAACAGGCATGTTACACTATACTTTTCCTCCTGTCTATTATCTCTTGTGGTGGTCTCATCTAAAATGTTCATGATCAAAACCAGCAAACTACATAATAAACTTACTGCAAACAACATTAGCAACATATATCTACTCAAAATGTTATGCAGCACAACTAGTATAGAATACTTCAAAGAGGAAGATAGGAAGAAACATAACTGCCAGTAAGCAGTTAGAAGTCGTCTTTCTACGCAGTTAAGTGAATGCTTCTTATTCACTTATTATTATGTATGAAATCAGTAGAAATATCATGTCAATTACGAGTTTAATAAGCCTGCTGTTGTGTCTGTCTATTAGAATACTTTCTCTGTACAGGAGGGGTATCAATCTATCCAAAAAATTGTTTATGTTCTTGTGGATTCAAAAACCCAAATTTTTTCATATTAAGGTTATTTAGTCGATCACTTAGTTGATTCTCGATTCTTTGCAAACTGCTGCATCAAAATTGAAACAGATCACTTAGTTGATTCTCGACTCTTTGCAAACCGCTGCATCAAAATTGAAACAGAAACTACCGCACAAATTCTCCTCATCAATCACTTTCCTTACGAAATTATGGAGACCTATATTCTTGATTTCTTCATCAACACTACCCATACCAGTAGAAAAGCATCAAACAGATAACAAGCAGATGCACAGATAATAATCTAAGACGTGATTGATCGAAATCAACAGACATTTTACCGCACAATTTCTCTATTTAAAATTCAACTTCAGTGGACACCTATATTACTTGAGAAACTTGTAATCTTCATAGACACTTGCACCAAAAACACAAACAGAAGAGCATTAACTAGAAACTAGCAGAAACTTAATATCAGGAACAAAAAAGGTTTAAAGTGGTTCTACCACAACATCTCTAAGGAGACAACAATAAACAAAATGGGACATTATTCCCTAATAGCACCAATATGATGTATCGACCTCTCCAAAATTTCAACATATAGAGAGAGGGGGAGAGAGGAAGAGAGGGAAGGGGGAGAGGAAGAGAGGGGGGAAGAGGAAGAGGGGGGGGTGGTGTGAGTGGGAGAGAGCTTGATAGTAGCAAATTTAGTCTTTGAAATTAAAGAAATCAGCAATCAGCTTAATCATGAATTTAGTTAAGAATCACCATAAAATTAGTTGAACTTTAGCAGCCTCGATGGTTTCAAGCTCCGGTAAATTCTGAAATCATGAGCGACAAAGCATATTCAAATTTTCGTTACAGAATTGACAGGCCATGTAAATCAATAAACTGTAAGAATAGTAAGTATAGGGGCACTGCAAGAATATAAGAGAAAAATAGCTGGGTGATGAAACAGTTATCTTTTGTTGAATCTCACGGCTGTGGTTAATAACTCTGAAACAAGGTTAGATTTCTGTAACAAGGTATAACAGACACAAAACATTACTCTAGCAATAGAAGGGGCATTAGATTAAAACAATATCGTGAGAAAGGTTCAAACGACAACAATAGTTTAGATTAAGATCACATGTTGAAAGAGTCACAACTTTTGTCTTCAACTTCAAAACAATTTCGTGGGGTGGGGGGGGGGGGGGGGGGGGGGAATGCTTGATAGTAGCAAAGGAAATCAGATTAATCATAACTTCAGTTAAGCATCACCATTGAAATCACCATAAAGTTAGTTGAACTTTAGCAGCCTCAATGGTTTCAAGCTCCGGTAATTCTGAAATCATTAGCGACAAAAGCATATTCAAATCTTCGTTAGAGAAATGACAGGCCATGTAAACATAAATGAACTGTATACGGAAGGGGGGAAAAAATAGTAAGTATAGGGGCACTGCAAGAATATAAGAGAAAAATAGCTGGGTGATGAAACAGTTATCTTTTGTTGAATCTCGTGTGGTCCATAACTCTGAAACAAAGTTATATTTCTGTACAACAAACAAGGTATAAGAGACACAAAACATTACTCTATCAATAGAAGGGGCGTCAGATAAACAATATCGTAAGAAAGGTTCAAACAACAACGATAGTTAAGAATCGGATCACATGTTGAAAGAGTCACAACTTTTGTCTTCAAATTTATTAACACTTCAATAATGTAGAACATCTTGCATAAAACACACATTATCATGTACAACAATGCTACACATGTAAAATAATACAGCTTCTAGTCAATGTTTATACATTTCCTCCAAACAATGAAGAATGAGATCAAACCAAAGACAGTCCTCAATAGTCTGCCCATCGCATGTACATACCTAACTATCGAAATCCTTTATAGCTTATCACTTCCCAAAACCTTCACAGAACTGGAACATTGAACAACACAGAAGAATAAATGTTAATAGCCCGACATAACCCCCATAAACGTCCATCACTACTCGACCTACAAAGTCTAACCAGCTTTAATTTATAATATTGCATTGAGAATAGGCATGGTACCACTGTGCTCATCCACTTGTCTCATCTCTTTCTCTTAGAATGATCTGTTCTAAAACTTTCGTGAATAAACCAGCCAACACACAACACACCATTGCTACAACAATATCAACAAATAACTACTCAAAACAAAATGAGCAGTTACGCTCAAATCCTCCTCATTATTCACTTCTCATAATTTTAACATGGAAGAGAAACCTAGAATCTCCATCAAGAAGAAAAATACCCAGAGTGAAGCATCAACCAAAAACTAGCAGATACACAAGCTCGTAATTTTAACATGGAAGAAACACCTGAATCTTCATCAACAAAACCAATACCCATAGTAAAGCATCAACCAAAAACTAGCAGATACACAGGTCACAGGTTATGATGTTACCGCATAAGTCACTTCCGCCTCTTCATATGTAAGTCACTTTCCGGACAAGATCATTAGATAGAAACCTAGAATCTTCATCAACAAAACCAATACCAGATACACAGGTAATGATCTAAAACAGACAGTGATCTAAATCATCAAAACATTACCGCACAAGTCCTCATCAGTAGTGCCTCATCAACAAAATAACTCAGAGAGATCTGGAATCTTCATTGACAACAAGACCAAAACAATACCGATAGAAAAGCATCAACCCAAAACTAGCAGAAACTTGACATCAGGCACAATTAAGAAGGCTTAAAATAGGTTTTACCATAATGATCTTTGAGGAGGCATGAATTACATCTAGTTCTCGCAGAACAAGTGCTCTCATCATCATCATATTGAATTTAGTAATCATTAACATGATACAACATCTAATTAGAATTTCTAGATCTTCGCCGGGATCCATCAAAAATATTAATCGGAAACGATTATATAATTAACCTCCTTGCGGAGATCGAGAGAGGGAAGCGAGGAAGAGAGATTCGATAATTAACGTACCTGCCATGTATCGTCATCCTTATCAATTTCTAAACAGGATAGAGAGATTTGTGAGGAGAGAAGAGAGCAATCTGAATTGGAGAGAGAGAGAGATTGGTGAGGAGGGAGAGAGCAATCTAAATTGCGAAGATAAAGGAAAGTGCGGGTTGCGTGTGGTATATATAGGCAATTAAGGTCGGCAAGAGTTGCTTGATGGCAACGCACAAATCACGCGGAATGCTTTTAGGCGGTCAGCTGTTAACGCGTTGGATAAATATAACTAATATTTCTCGGACAAGGTTTGGGTATTTGCCGGGTCAAACCCGAACTTTGACTTTTCCTTCTCAAATCTTTACTAGCATAAAAGCCCGTGCGAGGCACGGGACTCTAGTTTTTTTTTGTGTTTTAAATAATATTCGTGTGTCATCATATTATTTCGAGCATAACTATTACGTCTTATTTTTTAACAGAATATGTAAATATGAAATGTAACATTTGCAATCTAATAGCGTTGATAGTAATAATATGTACTGTATTTAAAAAAAAATTATGGATCAAAAACAACATTTGAACTGATTTTTCTATATTCAAATTCGTTAGGATATAGAGGCCATTATCATATTATCTACATGTTCAAAATTATATTCGAAATTAATACTGAAACTTTTAAAATTTAAATATAATATACCTCATTAAAAAGGTCTGTAATTTATTACTGAAAATTATTAAATTATTCCATCAAATATGAAAACTTGTTCTTGATATGTGAATTACGATATCCTCAATCATGATTAGATGAATATGTGTGGTCCGCGTTATATTATATTTATTTCTCTTTTTTTGAGCATACGTTTATGTAATAGTTAAGTGATAGATGATGGACAGACCATCAACACATTCTTTTTTATTATATGTTGCACACACTTTGTATAAATAATAATTGAAACATATGTAAAAGACCTACCTTACTTTATTATAAAAGCATTAATTGAACTACTAACCTTATAATTGTACCCGAAAAATTCTGACACGTTTGATGTGGCTTACCCTTTTAATTTTCCAATCATATAGTACTTCAATGCCTTATATTTTTTTTTTGTTAATTTAAAATATTAGATGATTATTACTTTGATACCGCGTGTTATAATATTGTGTTGTTATAAAATATTAATTTTTTATCATTAGTTTTCTGAGCTTGTTGACTAAGACTTTTAATATTTTTCATGTAATCTTTATAAACCAGATCTCAAATAGCAAAAATAGAGTAGATGTTAGTTAGGCACCATGGAGTTCATAAAAATAAGAAATATTTAGTTTAATTAGTCGTATAGTTACTTTTTTAGCTTTGTGCAAACTCACATTTTTAAATATTTTGATACTCTTATTTCTTAGGGGTGAGCAATGTATCATATCATGTTCAATCGTTAAAGATCAAATCAGGTGTTCGATATTCTGGATTATGGAAAACTATTCTTGTTCTATTCCCGTCTAATCAGATATTAGTTTTCATCTTATCGCGTCGGATTATCCATTCCAGAATTAATTATATTTTATTAGTTTAATTTGTAAATGAATAATTAATTTAATTATAGTTTGAATCATTTTATTTAACTCGTATGTTATACATTGATGTATGGCATATGAAAATTATAGTTTTAATACTTTAATATATATAACTTATTTCTCCGTGTTATTTTATTTTAAGCGAATAAAATTTATAACTCAATAACACCAAATTTGATGTCTTTGTCACTATTCTTATATCTATAAATTTTTTTTTGAAAAGATTTGGTTACACGTTGAATTCTGAATTCATGAGTTTAAAATAAAAAATATTTTAAACAAAAATATTCTTTTAGTTATTTTATTTCATTTTCTTAAAAATATTGTAATCTCTTTATAAGTCACCTTTTGTAATTAAAAAAAAAAATATGACATAGTCCATGTTGAAAGTCCATCAATTTTTCCTTTCAAAGATGCTCACCGAAATCTTAGTTTTTGTGCTTATTTCTCACATTCATGGCTTAAATTTCTCTAATATTGTATCGGTACTCGTTTAAAGTATTAAGTTAGATTTGAATTCGTCCAATTTTATTCAAATATGAATTATATCCATTTTTTGAAGTCTGAAACATGGCTCGAGCCCAATTGTTCAAATTCGTTTTCAAATTTAAATTTATTACGTAAGTAATTAATTTATGGATATTAATCTATCATGTGAAAAACATATGAGGTTTACCTAAACTAATAACTTATCTCAAATAGATAAGATATTGGAAAAAAATATAAATACAACAGTTTTAATGTATGAGTTTAATGCTTTTGAATAAAAAAATTAATTGCATGTGTAGCTCAAGTGGTTTCAGTGGTGTAGTTGTAATCAAGAGGGCTTGGGTTCGAGTCCCAATAATAACATTTTTTTTATATGTATGAGGAGGGGTTAGGTTCGGAGTTAGGCTCAGGTTCGGAGCTAGGTAATTTATTTGCTCAGGAGGGAGGCTTGACACGAACGTGTTGGGCTACTATATATATAAGTAGATTTATTTTTAGTTAAATTATTCTCTAGGCTTTTTATATGACGTTTAAGATTTTTCATCGGAATTAAAGAGTGTTATTATTATACTCCCTCCGTCTCAATTTATAGGTCCATTTTGAAATAAACACGTATATTAAGAAAAAAGTTGATTAGATAGAATCTTATCTTATATTCTTATATATCATTAATGCATTGACAGTGAGAATATAGTTGAGTTTCAAAAAAATCACAATAAATATAAGTGCATTGAGAAATGAGAATAATGTTGAGTTTCAAAAAAATCACAATTAATATGTAGATAAATTTGTATTGAAAAAAGAGAAGGACAAATATTTTGGGACAAATTTTTTTCCAAAAAAAACCTATAAATTGAGACGGGGGAGTATTATTATCTTTACTCTTTTTTTTTTTTCGCTCTTTCTGAATGTGTGTCGGCACACAAAACACAATAAACACTAAATATAAAGAATTTAATAGATTTTTATTGGTTGAATTGATATAAATATAGGGGTCCATCTATTTTGAATATTAAATTACCAATAAAAAACACCAAACTCATAAAAAGTACGTTTATTATGTGCTCATGAGCCCATCATACAAACACCGTTTCTTTTTTTACGCTAACCACATTCTCTCTCTTGATTATCAGTATAAAATGAATACCACCCCGTATATAATTATCGTGGTTAGCGTAACTTCACGTCACATTTTAAAAATAGAACCTCACATCTTCATTTTGAGTTTTCCACTGTATTCATTTTATTCTAAAATTTTCAATGTCCTTGTAAATTTAGTTTCCCTTTAGATTTTTCAATCTCTCCTCAATAATCTCCCTCCATTGCTTCCATGCATTAGAGATGTCAAAATATGTGAAATCTGAAATCCGATCTGAAAAAAAATCTGAAAACCCGATCCGGGAAAAAATCTGATCTTGCCCGACCCAGTCCGAGGGCCTAAAACAGGCCTAGTATTTTCAAAAAATCTAGATTTTATCCGAATTTTTGAAAAATCCAGTTTTTTATAAGTAAACCAGGCCTAGTATTTTCGAAAAAGCCCGCCCCAACCCGATTTTTTAAAAACCCCGGCCCGGTCTGTTATGGAAAAAATCCGAGTTTTTTTTTTGCCCGGTTTAGATCTGGCCCGAACAGAACTTTTGTACATCTCTACCCTGCATACAGGATTATATATACATGTATTTCTAGTTTACAAAGACACCCAGAACATCAGAGATGTAGAAAAATCATGGGTACTAATTATAATATCGATATAAATATCGCATTGAGTTTACGAGAAGATTTATTAACAAGTGAAAAGATATTCCAACAAACACCCCCGAACTCGAAAGATCTAAATTTGCATGGCTTGATTTTTTAGATTTTTATTGTTTATCCAACTTTGTTTTATTTGTTTTAATTTTATAATATTTATTGTTATACTTTATTTTATGATTGATTTCTTTACTTATTTTGATCGAGGAACAATCTTTTCCAATAAAGGTAGAGGTTTAATCAGATGAAGGGATTAATTCAGATGAAGAATTTTCCCGTCAATCTCAATGTGATTTAAACAGCTCTGATGGCAAGTTTTAATAGTAAATGACTATATATATTTGCATGTGTACATTTGCATGTGTACATTGTGCAAGTAAGTGGCTCCGTGACTTTTTTGTTTAGGTGTTGGCTCATATGTCACAATTTTAAGGAATACTTCCCAAAATATCATGTTCCGGAAAAATGACCCGAAATATTACTTCACAACATTACATCATGTCACGTTTTGGTATCTACTCAGTAAGTCTAGTCCTAACGTCTTTAACCTTTCTAATATTTCAGAATTCAGTTTTATTGGAAAATATAAAAAACATCATGTAGTGCCTCAACACATCACAATTCATTTCCCGAGAATGCTACACGAACTCCCGTGTAGTATAATAATTGAAAACGTTATATAAGATAAAATTTTGATACGATATTTGGGATCATTTTTTCAGAATGTGATATTCAGGATATTTGACTTTAAATTTGTGATATTGCGGACCTTTTCTCTTGTTGTTTAAACGCCCTATATTGTTTTTATACACATAAAAATACAAATATAGACATGCATTGAAAAAGTGTAAATGTTTATATATATAAACATTTGTTATATATATATATATATATATATATATATATATATATATATATATATATATATATATATATATATATATATATTTGTTATTAACATTTTTTATCAATCTACCCATTCTTTTAGTCTATCAACGAATGTCGAATGGTCATTATTTGTTGATTTACTTTCTTCAATCTCAATTGCATAGTAAAGTTTCTTCTATCTTCACCCAGCGCCTTCTTGTCCCTCTATGTGCTAGTATGCATCAGTTGTCTCCTACTTTCGTTGGTGGAGGCGCCAACTCTTTTACTTAGAGAAATCTTCAAGTCTTGAGTAGTTGGCGTCAAGTTATCACATGTATATACTCTATGAAGTTGGCGCCACCTTAGTTCACATAGCACACCATGAGGCATCACAATATTTACTTGGCATATTTTGCTTCAACTAGGGCCTCTACACATATACATATGTATTGAAGGTGTCAAGTGCCTATACTTGGGATAATTACTAATACTAGAGACCTGGTTCCACATATAAGTGTATATGTATGTATAGTGTTGAATCTTTGGCGCCGCTTTCTAATTTAACTTTGTTTGAAAGTAGTTGCCTCGTGGGAACAAAATATTAGGCTTTACTTGACTCTGAAACTACTAAATTGTTGACTTGATCAATTCTTTGATTGATAAATACGATGAATAACTTCGTACGTGTTGATGTTTAATGCACTGGTCTGGTTCACAAACAACTAAAACTGAAATCGAACTTCGTACCGTCTTTGTTAGCTAACATTGAGTAGTCCATTTCGGATTAGACATGCTTCAGGTTTTGATTATGAATGATCAACTTGACAATACTAGATTCCGCTGGCACTTCATACTGGCTTCGATAAACAACTTCTAATCCTCAAAACAACTTGAGTTTTTCACCAAGACTTGAACATATTAATGAACTTCTTTTAGTGATTCTGTAAATGCTTTAGTTTACTTAATTGTCTAATTTTGTATGTACTTTTTCGTCATTCTGTCGATTCTTGTATAAGACGTATTTATTATTTCTTGTCTTGTTACAGTGTTGAGTTATCACTATTACATTTTACATTACATTATGCCTTATAATCTATTTCTTCTTCAAACTATTCACCAAGCCTTTCTTCTTCATTAGATAATTTCATTGTTTGCTTCCGATTTGTATCCACTATCCCCTCTTCCAAACATTAAGAATGCCAAATATTCAACAGACGGGTCCTGATATTCTCATTCAAGGTTAGGCCTAGCTCAATGACTCACTCGCATGATTAGATTGAGTGTTCATTCGAGAGAGTGCTCAACAACGGGATCCAGGAAAGTTCCATTATAATTGTTTATATTGTCATAGCTTTCGTACATGTGATTTCAGGTGTGCTGATATATGTGAATATGCTCATGGCATGTTTCTATATTGACTACATCCAGCTCAGTACAAAAATTACTTTACAAGGATGATTTGTTTTTTTCGCCTGTACCTCTAATAAGCTTTTCCCCCTGATATATTTACCAGGTTTGTTTTACAATCTTCTCGTCCCAACTCATCCACTGTTAATTTACGAACATAGATGTCACCTAGTTTTTCATCTGCCTTGATGATGTTTCCTTATGCATTCAATCAACTAATGTCCCCATCAAGTATTATGCACACTCATATATGGCTTGGACCCACCCAAATGTTCCCACACCAACATGAAATCACATTGTTTCCAATCATCTCTTAATACCCGAGATATTCGTTCAAATCTAGAGGAGTTATTTTATGCAGAGCTTCGTGATTGAACAATACTAATATTGCAACCAATGCAAATTGAAAGATTCATCACACAATAATTAACAATTGTTTCTTGTATTCGTGTCACGGATAATTTCAACGATCCCCAAAAATAGACCATGTTAGGTCTAACAATTTACAATGAGTAGTATTCGATGTTATTTTATTCCTATAGTAAAACGGAAATGGATAACATAATATTTCAATTAAAAAACACCAAACAATTAAATAATAAGTTAAGTGTTTTCTCACTCATCCTCGTCAGGGTCATCGGAGTTCATGTATTTACAATCCAATTTACGCTTTTTAGCAGCAAGCCGAGGCTTCAACTACATTGCATTATAGTAAAAGTCAGTATCATATTAAGCGAATAATGACCAAAACAAAGGTCTCGTAGGAAATGGCCTTGTGAAAATATGTAATGTTTTTGTAATATTGTCATATATAATTACTAATAAAAGCTTATACTCCCTCTGTCCCATTGAATTGTATACAGTTTCTTTTTTGGGACGTCCCATCAATTGTATACATGCCAAAAATAGTAAGTTTTTATGATATAAAAACTTAACTACACCCACTACTTTCTTCCACTACAGCCACTTTATACCTTAAATATTAGTAGGTTCCACCATTTTACTTAAACTACACTTCTTTTACACATTAAATTTTAATCGGCCCCACCACTTCACCCACTTTTCTAACTTTTCATCACTAAATTATACTTTTTCTTAACCTCCGTGCCACTCCCCATATGTATACTACTCACCGGGACGGAAGGAGTATTAAATAACTTGTAAAACTATGGCTTTCAGATGCACATGATGTTAGTAAATGACAGAAATACATACCATTTCTAAATACTTCAAATCTTTGAGAACTCGATCTGTATCCACCTCCTGACGTGGACAAAAAAATGGTGTTTAAGTAATGAAAAAGAAAGCTTATGAGAGTATGAATTAATCATATTTTTATAAAGTGACAAACGTTTAAGAATTTAAAAGTGCATCGGATATAAAAGAAAACACCACGAAAGTGGGTTTAAAGGTAGGGGTAAGGGTTGGGATGGCAAAATTTAACATGTACCTAGGCCTGTAAATGGATCGGATATCCGATCCGACCCGATCCGATCCGTGGTTAAATAAATGGATATGGATCCTTATTTAAAAAATCCGATCTGCTAATAATCCGATCCGATAATAATCCGATCCGATAAAGAATGGATATGGATATGGTCAAATCCGATCTGTTAACGATCCGATCCGATCCGATTCATGCTTAACTATATTATATATTTTATATTATATTGTATTATAATATAATATCGGTTTTTCTATGGTGTGCCCATGGGCACATGCTAAGCGCGGAAAATTTTGTGCTTGGATCATTTTGATTGGCTCCTATCTCATGATAATGGTGGACCCCCCTGCAAATACACCAACCACACCAATCAAAATCTCCCAAATACAAAAATTTCCGCGCTTAGCATGTGCCCATGGGCACACACTAGCCAAACCGATATAATATATTATTATTAATATATAACATACAAAATAAAAATTTCTAAAGATAGAAGACAAAACCCTAAATCATATTTTCTTATAATCGATCAGCCGCTCCTAATTCTTGACATGGCTCTCACTCTTGTTATCCGGTTAATCTAATAATCACTTTTTTTTTATGTAGAGTGAGTATAAACACAGGAGCTAACTCTTCCACTTAAAACCTCCTCAATCACCTGGTTCCGTATTTAAGACATATTTATCGATTTTAATCCTTATTAGTAGAGGAGCAAATCATAATTTGCTTCCTCCAAAAGTATTAAACAACGTATTTATTATTTTTCTACCAACAAAGTTTTTATTAAATACTACTTTATTAGTTTTTTTTACCTATTACGCTAAAGTTTATGAATTAATATAGCTAGAAAATATCACTTTTTTTTTGTATGGAAGTTAAAACATTGTCCATGGTGAATAAATATATTTCATAATTTTTAGTGGATCGGGGCTCCGATCCGATTATCCATGATCCGAGTGGACCGGATATGGATTGACTTGTAAAATATCCGACTCTTGATCCGATCCGATCCGAATCCGATAAATTTAAATGGATTAGGATATGGATTTAGCTAGATCCGATCCAAATCCGATCCGTTTACAGGCCTACATGTACCCCCACCCGAGGGATTTGTGTTTTTGGTCGGATATTAGTTGGGTACATTCTTAATCGAAATGGGATGGGGTTCATCCTAAACCTAGCCCGACAATCATATATGTGCGTGTGTGTGTGTGTGTGTGTGTGTGTGTGTGTGTGTGTGTGTGTGTGTGTGTGTGTGAGTCATGTTCCACATTGAACCATTAGTCATTAAGACCTTAAAACCATTAGCTTATTTCTAGTATTAGTTAGGGTTATGCAACAGAACTACACATGAAAAAAAATGTCTTATTTATGTATTGTATTTTGAAATTACTTTCGAACACACACAACGATGCAAAAAAAAACATGTATTTACATTTAGATCCTGAAAATCTATGTAAAAAACAGGGTTCTGCAGCAGAACCTTAGTGATTCTATGGTTCTATTTTAAGCATTGGTTCTCTCCTAGGCGCGGCACTATATATATAGTCTTACTCCAAAACAAACCAGTTTATCCTACAAACTACAAACTGATGATTATTATATTTAAATTTAGTGATTATCTCGGTCCTTTTATTCTAATAAGCGCATGTATACATATCTAATATACCATCATCACCATCTTCATTTCATCCATCACTGATCACTTTCTCAATCCATCACATGTGATCATCAGTAGTTTTCATCTCCCGTCATCCAAAAAACTAACCCAGTAACCCATTTACATATATATACACAATCATATTTTTATATACACCCTCAATCAACGCAACAACTCGATCATTAATATCTTCGATCTAATTCTGATCATCAACAACACCACATAACATTATCCCCAAACTCTCTTCTTCGATCATCACTACAACTTCAAATAGATAAATCACTAACTTTTAAAAAGAAATCACAAATTTTAATAGCACTTATCACCAAAATGTGAAGCAAAAATACTAACTTATATAGTAGTAACCACTGATTTCTGTAATTAAATAAGCAACTTTGCTGACTAGTTATCCACTATATGAAATAACAATCATAGCACTAATGGCGTAAAATTCATGACATGGCCACAAATGAAGAAAACAATCAAGTATAAGAAAGTGGTGGTAATGATAATGTAAAGATGGAATGAGAGGTCATTAGAAAAATATCAGAGGAGGAGAGGGGAAAGGGTCGATGATGACGGGGTGTTAATGGTGGAGGACGAGCGACTATGGCAAGGAAAGGAAGGTATGATGGAAGGTCGCGGGTGATGATGAGTAGTAGTTGAGCTTGGAAAGAGAAAGATATAGAGATAATGAAAGAAGAGAGGTGGGGATGATATATACATACATGTGTGTTTGTATACGGGGCGAGAGAAAGAGAATTGGCGGGTGGAATACTGGATAAAAAATTATGCGGTGGATAAGAAATATGCGGTGGATATTTGGTTTGTAGTTTTTATCTTAAGGATATGTGGTGGATATATATATATATATATAGAGTTTTACTCCAATAGAAACCTCCTTATTCTAGAAACTAGAAACTATCACTAAATTTCTAAGAGAATATCACTAAATTCTCAAACAACCCCACTTTCTCCTTCTTCTTCTCCAACCCACCAACCCTCCACCCCACTTCCGGCAGCTTCACCCTACCACCCCCGCCAAGTCTCTGCTACTCTCTCCACCTCCATGCCGCCTGACCCTCCATAGCCACCACCTCCATGTCGGCCTCCATTATTTATATCACCACCAAATCCAACCCCCCTCCGGCCTCCACCGCCCCTTCCATTCCACCCCCACCTCCACCTCCACCTGCACCTTCATCCTCACCTCCCCCTCGGTCTTCCTCACCTACAGTACCGTATATCTAGCTTAATGCCGATTTAAATTTCAGATCTTTGCCAAAAATCTGCCGGACAAAGCTAAAGGCTCCTTCCATGTCCACCACCTCCATCTCCACCTTCACCTCCATTATCTCCACCACCGCAACCACCACCTGAATCGGCAACTAGAACAGATTCAGAAATTCTGGGCAGTTTCCGCAAGTTTTCACTAATTCGTGCAACACATATCACTAAATCGTAAAGAGAATATCACTAAATTGTACTGAAGATATCACTAACTTGTATTGGTTTCTAGTTTTTATTTTAAAAGTGGTTTCTATTTGATCATGAGCCTATATATATATATAGGCAATTGTTCAAATAAAAACTAAAATACAAACCAAGAGAAACTATACTTAAACGACATCGCCCATTCCCTATATGTCATCACCCACCTAAGGCGCACACTCGCCCCCACTCAATCCACCTCGAGCTTTCTAGAGCCTCTCACCAAGGCTCCGCACAGGCCCTGGACAGGCTCCAGACAGCATTAGGAGCCAAAACTTAGCCCCACTTGGTCGCATAGCATTAGGTGGAGATGAGGGGGCAGGCGGCATGGAGGTGGTGATGACGGAGGTGACAACGGAGGTGGAGATGGAGGCGGAGGCGATGGCGGGGTTGGTGAAGATGGAGGTGGAGATGGGGTTGTTAGAGAAATTAGTGGTGTTTACTTTAGGATTTTAGTGATATATATATATATATATATATATATATATATATATATATATATGGGATCAAGCTTTAGCTTAAATTTGTACGAATGGACTTCCCCCGAATAATACCCCTTTTGCAGGATTAAGTGCAAATGAAAATTATTCTTATATAACTAGGAAACAGTATAATTTTCACTCCATACTATATACCAAATCCAAGATCCTTTGAAAGGTCATATGTTGGCAATCCTCTTATAAGTAAAACTGCAATTTAGGCCCAAGTCTGCAGAAGTTTAGCCCAGTTTTATCTACTAAATATAATTTGTTGTAACTGTAACACCCTAAGATCAGAAATAATAGATAAATGCCCAGCTGGTGGAGTGTGGCTAGACTGACTATGTTTAAATATTCGCCTTGTGTGATTGTCTTAATTTATTGTATTTCATAATCTTTTAACATTACTTTATATATCCAAGGGATCATCCATTTTCTTAGAGCTTCTACTATTTTAATAAGAAGTTATAAAAGCAAAGGTAGTTAAGACCTCTTTTAGTTAAAAATTAAAACAAGGAAATCCTCTTATAAACAAGAGCAACTCACCTCTCACTATATACTAAACAGTAAACACCCTTCAAAGTGATAGAACTACTAAAAACTTAAACCTCTAATAACATTTGTTTCTCCTGAATCAATTAACACTCTAGAAAGGTAATCTTCGACTCTAATGTATCATTTCATAGCGAATAAACAGTTGAATATAGTTTAATGACTTTACTCCAAAACATGCCATGCTATACAAAATTACCGAATAGTACCTGTGGCACCGCACAATCAGCATGAGCTGGATCCCAGAGCACAGAGTGAAAACACTCCCAGTTCTTACTTTGAACTTCAAAAAGAGGTGCCCTGTCATACAACAATAATTACTTTCAAGAGGCATCACATATGATTTTAGAATTATTCTAGAAGCTGAACCACATTAATGAATTCATCCACCAATTTCTTCATGGGTTCAATATCCCTGCATGGTCATTGAGATCCAAAAAGATCTACTTCATTCATCTAGTGCATTCAAGTCGAAGGGGATTCAGTGGTCCAACTATTATTAATAGATCATACAACATGAGAGAAGCAATGAGTACTAATCTCTTTTAAATATACAACCATGTTGTCGAGACTTGGTCAAACACAAAACTTTGGGCTAGAGGCCTCTAAACTAATCAATTTTTATAAAAACGGAGCTATTATGCCCCGTGCTACACTTAAGGCCAATTTATTCCAAATATTTTCTAGGATGGCCAATGTTAAGCTCTCACGACAACCTATTCTCTCCAGTTCACCGCAAAAACTAAAATATATTGACTAAAAAAATTTTATGCCGAAAGAACTTGCATAGAACCTCTTTCACATCCATGAACAGTGATCCCTATTCATATGAAAGTTCTATAAGACAGATAGTCCAAAGCACTCGTTCTATAGAAACTTCGATATTTAGCTTGCATCTGGTTTGGAAACAATGCAATATTGGCAAAAAAAAGGAGTGAGGAAACTTCTAGCAAAGGGAAGAGAACTATTTATAAAACTTATACACCCTCTTCTGTTTCAATTATATGCTTGAATTTTTTTCCCCTGATACTAGCAAGTAAATGTATACTACAATTTTCCCTAATTATGTATATTAGGCATATATAAGGTTAAGATAAGTTCTATTTAAGTGAAAGATGAAGTCTTAGCTATCCTATAAATTATTGCTACATTCCATATTGGCAAAGAGAAGAGATTGTATACCTGCGCCATTTCCCACAAACAACTCCATCAACACCCTCCCTAATACCACAAATGATATCTTGGCACTGAAGCCAATTAGAGATGGAACTGACTTTAGAAGGCTTCCTTGAATTTCCTTCCTAACAAATGTAAAACAGGAGTTATCCTTATTACTTCTCAGATTACTCTGTAAGCTGCATAAAGTAAAAAGAGTCATTTATACTGTATATGAAAATTGCTGACCTGAAAGCTATCAGCGAGACTCAATTCCAGTGGTTCATTAAAATTATCAACCTCACTGAATAACATGGGAGAGACTTTTAATTAGAGATATAATAAAAGTAAGATCTGCACAGTCAATTTCCGTGCATGCATTATGTGCATAAAGTAAATTGAGCATACAGCAAACTCTTTTTGCAAATGCTAAAGAAATGAAGATTAAAACACTAGCACATCTATATACAAGTAGTAGTTTATAGGAATAAATCTTATGAGCAGAAAGGATATAAGGCAATTTTGAAGTAGTTAAACATGTACTAGCAGGAAGCAGCAAACAGAGTGTCGGCAGAACTATAGATATAAAGTATCCGAACAGTAATTTGAAATCGATCAAGGACTTGGATGTAGGGTACATATACAGATATACTACACTATTTACCTAAAACATTATACATAGCAGATGATACAACAGATGTATGACCATTCAGACATACAAATGGCTCATAACTATAAAAACATGTGATCACCACCTATACAACTGCAAATTACACAACTGTCAACATTTGCAAGATAATTTCACTGCTTATCAAGTTATAGTTCAGCAAAACATCCTAAATCAAATAAAATTGGAAGCTATTGACAAAACATACTTGGCAAGTGGACCAGACCAGTCAGGAACCTCTGCTTGAAATTCCAGGCCGATACGTACATTGGTGGTGTAAGGTTCGGCGTCCTCCAGCATAGCTGCTATAGGACCCAAGGTACCTTTGGAAATTGCACTTCTACCTCTGCGTATCTCACTGCTATAATTCACTGGTCCTTTGGCAGTCAACTTCTTTGGTATTTTATGCTTTTTTTTTAAACACGAGTGACAAAACCACTCGTTCCGAGGTAACTTTCTCCGTGGGGGGTGACAGCAAGTGATGTGATATGCCTCTTCGCATTGATCACAAATTAGCATCTTAAGTGTTATTTCTGGATGATCACAGACTATGCATGTCCGCATACAACTGAACTCGCTATTGAAACCTGAAACTTTAGGATAAACACTAGTCCGAATACAACAAGCTTCTCTATGTAGCCCCAAGCTTCTACTAACAAAATTGCGTATATCCTTTTCAGATATATCGTCACACAAGGAATTCTTAATAAATGCTTCAGATGATGAGCACTCATCAGCGTCATCTGCTTCAGTCTTCATGGTAGGCGCACATTGTTCTATATTTGATTTTGATGATGAATAGCTCTCATTTACAAGGTAGTCATCTACGTCTCTGACCACAGCGCATCTCAAGTCTACTACCAAACTAATTTCTTCACCGTGATAACGTCCACTAGTTGTTGTCCCTCTTGTGCATTTAGTAGGAAGATTTATAGGATTTCTAGCAGTTTTATTATCAACATCCTCTGCTTTATTGGCAGCAAATGAAGATGTTTCGGAACTAGTGACCAAAAGAGAGCTGCTACGATTTGCTTTCACAGATGTTCGGGAAGCGAATACGGTATTAGCATCTATTGGATGTTTCCTTAGCTGGAACGAACTAGTTGGTGTAGAATTCTTGTACATATTGCCCAAAACTGAATGTTGGGATGTACTAGCGAAATTCATTGAGCAAGAACTATTGTCATCCTTCCTATCCATACCTGGAAAGGCTTGAAAAACTCCTTCGTTGTCACCCTTGGATTTTATCACTTAAATCTGTACTTTGCCAATGACAGATATAAATAAGTCTTCAGCTTCAAAGGAGCTAGGAATGAAACCTTCTTTCAATAACTAATGTGTTACAAAGAAACCGAGTATACTTCCTTCACACTCAACTCAAAACAACATTAAAAACAGGCTTAAACTCTCCACTCACTGACTTATTGAACCACCTGATCACGTTCCAAATACAACGGCATAAGCGAAAGAAGATCATCAGGTGAAATCTAAGAAACCGCCCCTAACTTCCCACACACACACACACACACACATATATATATATAATACAGAAAATCCAACAAATTCAGAGTTGAGCAGATTAAATTAGACCAACTTCACAGTATTTCTTTAGGCTTTACTGGATATTAGATTCCACTGATATATGTATATTCCAGGCAAGTTAAAATTCCATTAGAGTTTTTGCTTTAAACCTTTATGCTCTTATATAGGACTTATGCAAATAGCAGCAATTCACAACGTGATTATGTGTGACAGTACTAAGAATATGTCTCATGTAATATTCTAACTTTACTAGTACATAAACAAACAAACGAGGTTTTAAAGTAAAAAAAAATGTGTACATATGATTAATTATAAGAACCGTCAAATCACACAACACACTTGCCCGATGAAGTACCATGTATATAATAAAACTATAATAAACTACTACATTAGGCAAACAAAAACATAAAAAACTGAAGAATTAGGGTTTAGAGATACCTTTTAAAGAGAAGTCTACAATAGACAAGGGATAAAGATATGTAATACTAAAGTGGAATAAGCTAAAAGAAAGATGATGGACACGATACATGATGTAGATAAGGGTCAACAAACATATTTACCCACCCAATATTAATAATGAGCATTGCAAAAGTTTATACAAATAATCCTATTACTTGAAGGCAAGTAAATTCCGAACGAAAATAGAACCAACCTTATATATAATGATAACTTCGAATTCTAATCTGAATATACTACTCCCTCTATCTCAATCAATTCTTTACACTTTCCTTCTCTGGATGTCCCTCTCAATTTTTTATGATTCAAAACTTACTAAGAATAGTTTACTTTTATAATATAAAATTCAATCTCACCCGGTACTTACATACAACTTTCAAAATCTATCAATTAAATATTGATCGGTCCCACCACATTACCCATTTTCCTTACTATGTCCTACTACTTTATAAACTTTTCTTAACCCCGTACCCAACCCAAACGTAAATTGGTGGAATGATAGAGGCCATTTGGGTAAGTTTAAAAAATTGACTTGTAACTTATAGTTACTATATATAAAAAGTAAAAGCTTAAAGTTTCAGGTTAGTATCTATCTGGCTAGGAAGCATGAGTGCGGGTGCGGGAGTGCGGGTGCGTGGTACGTGGATACGTGAATTCGTCAAATTCCAAAATATGGGGATACGGGTGCGGGGGCATACGGCAAATATTAAAATATTAAATATATTATATAGATAGATAAATAATACATAAGATGCATTTAAGTAGAACAAAATAGTTGAATAACTAAATTAATCATCCTTAAGTCTTACAATTAAAATACATAAATAAATATTGCAATTTAAGTGATTTAATCGAGCATAATCATGGCTTCCATGATTTTGACCAACTAATTTTAAATTATTTTTTTAAAAAAAAGTTGTAAAAAATTACGATTTGTGCCACTCTCGCACCCCCATCCCCGCACCCCCGCGTATCTCCATCACTGCCTCCACCGATACGCCACGTGGCGTATCCCGTGCGTATCCTGCCGCACCCCCGCACCCCCAAGTATCCCCTACGCAGTTCTTCACCCAGATGAAGTATCCCTGCTTTCTAGCTATCTGGGTAACTCTATTGTTACTTGTAACTTATGCCTTCGTAAATTAAATTTATAAGTTGTACATATGAATGATGATATTAACTTGTATCAAATAAAATTATAAAAACAAAATAAGTTGTTCAAAAAAGTAGGCTTGAGCATTCGGTCGATTTGGTTCGGACCGAAGTAACCAAAATGAACCGAAGTAACCGAAATATAGTTTATTTATTAAACCAAACCGAATTAGCATTCAAACCGAACCAAAGTTCAATTACTATAAGCCAGACTTTTTTTGGAAAAAAAATGCAGACAAGAAAGTAGTAGACTTACAAATATATAATGCACGAGTATTATTATACAAAAACAATACCAGACTCCTTACCGGTGTAATGCTATATCAACTGGTGTATTAATATGTGAACTAGAATTACTCGTTAAATGTGTTAAACATCATTAGTAATTCACGATCAAGGTCATGGACTTGGGCTCATTGAATCTTTGATATTGTATTAACTGATGAGTTTATATGGAGCTTGGTAGTCTACCGAGTAAGCATCTCCATGTAATACGTTACTAATTATTAATTAAATTGAATATTAACACATTTTTATAATTAAAAACTAATACATATACTTAATTCGGTTCATTCGGTTAAAACTGAATTTATGTTCAGAATAAACGAGCCGAATTATTATTCGGTTAATAATTGAAAACCGAAATAACCGAAAATTTCAATAAAAATCATACCAAACCTAACCAAAATTGTACAATTCGATTCGGTTTCGGTCCGGTTTTACTCAGCCCTACAAAAAAGTACCTCGTCCCAAATTTTGACTATAATCTCCTTTTTCAACTTTAACTCACTTTTACTACAAAAACACACAATTTTGAATCAAAGTCTGAAAATTACTTTAAGTCTACGGCTTAAAGCCCAAACAAACAAAATCTTAGCCGGTCAGTAATATGTCAGTAATATTAGCATCATGTAATCTTTGTTTTATTTTCAACATATCAGTGTATCCTTGATCTTTGTATCATTTTAACTTCATATTATTATTTCCTTCCTATTACTCCTTTCGGGCTTCATTTTACATGTGAACTAACAATCTGCTACGTCCTATACTTCTCATTGTTGCTTATTATCTTTTACTTTTGATTCAAACTATAAACTGATGTGTGTTCAACTATATTTCATTTATTAAATCTAGTAAAAATATGTATATGAATGACTTGTCGACTTTTTACGACTAGTCGGGCGACTTGTCGACTAGTCGATTCCAAGTAGGGTTAAAAATAGGGCGGGGAAAATGGGGAACCTGCCCTAACCCGCCCCAAATGGGGGAGATCCGCCCCGCTAATATGGTATTTGTTGAATCCCCGCGGGGATTCCCCGCCCCACTCCGCATATTTTAATTTAAAGAAATAATTATATTTAATATAATATATTTATTATTTTTAATATAATATATTTATATTGTATTATTATAATATATTTAATATAATTATAAATAATTATATTTAATATAATTATATTGCATGATTATATTGTTATTTTAATTTGACATGCATGCATTATCTAGTATTTTGCTTTTAATATACACGTCTCTTATATTTTTATTAAATTTCGAAGAAAAAAATACTAAATTTTTAAGCAAATATCTAAAATGTAATATTACATATAGCAGCGGGACGGGGCGAAGTTATATTAAATCTCCCGTGGGGCGGGGATGGGGATTGAAAATAAATCCCTGCGGGGAATGGGGCGGGGATGGGGCAAAAAAAATATATATGGGGCGGGGCTGGGAAATGAAGTCTCCGCCCCGAACCCGCCCCATTTTTAACCCTAATTCCACAGTATCTGGGCGCCGAGGCTCGACTTGGCGCCGTGATAACCTTGATTAGCATATAATATATGGATTTTATACAATTATATCAAAATCAAACTAAAGATAATTTGTTAGTTCTTTAAGCTTTAAATAGTATACAAAGCCAAAGTAAAACAGACCAAAAGCATCAAACACATTTGCAGCAAGGCGGTCAACAACAAAAAACTTTTGACACAAAGCAAATATCCACTCCAAACCTATTGAACTAAAAGAAGGAAACAATATTCTCACTCAAAAAAAGAATATGGGCACTCATTGATAATAAGGATATATATTAAGATGTTGTTGGATTTAGTCAAAACAAGACAATCATTGTTCTGCTTATGAGTTCTATTGTAGAACATAATGTTCAGCGATTTGTAAAAGTAATTGTTCTACTTTTGATTACAACAATTTTGTTGCAGAACATAATTTGCAGGTTTTCGGATGTTTACATATATTGTTGAACAAAAAAAATAAATTAAAACGGCTAGATTATATCTTATCCAATTTTGAACTGCAATACTCCAATATTTATTGTACTTCATAGAACTTGGACATGTATATATATATATATATATATATATATATATATATATATATATATATATATATATATATATATATAAGTCACAATTTATGGAGAACCACCTTATATGGAATCTAGTAGAGAACACATATACACATAAAATTCATGTATTAATCTCATAATTCATCAAATATACAATTAGTAAATTAAAATATAAAGTTTCATCATTTATTCTCCAAAAAAAATTGAAAATTAATCATAATATACAAACTGGTTCTACAATAGAATCATATTTATCCAAAGTGTTCTACAATCAATTTTAAAAACCAAATTTTTTTACTTAGATTGTATGTGTGAAATTGTTTGTCCATGTTATGTATGACTAGTGGGACACTATATAAGATGGTTCGCCATGGAATGATGGCATATATATATATATATATATATATATATATATATATATATATATATATATATAGGGTCCTACTCCAATAAAAATTATTAGAACAGAAACTAAATAGAAACCAATGCGATTAAGTAGAATGATGTGGGTTTTGGGACCGGAGATGGACCCTATATATATTTGTCATTGACGTAGACTTCGCAAAGTGGAGGACGTGGACATGGGGTTAGAAGAGAGAAAAGGGACGGAGATGTAGATGGCATATAAGGTTCATACTTATATGCCATCTTAATCTTCATCTCAATCCTTTTTCATTAAAACTATAAAAAATCTTATATAATCTTATAGAAGCGGAGGAGATGGATGACGGAAATGGCATATAAGGGGGCCAATGGTAGAAATGGTGAGAACCAAGCTCTTCAGCGACAATGTTACACCAAATTATGGATCGGAGTAGAAGTGGATGAGTGATCAAAGATGAAGGTAAAGTGGAGAGATATGGTGCCCAGAGGTGAAAGAAAGCTGTGGAGAAAAGTAACGACCAGGCGAGAGAATGATGGGCTAAGAAAGATATATGGTCGATAATGTAAAATTGTAAAAATTGTAGGGATTATATCAGGTCTTGGTCACATATCTATAAGAAACTACTTACCAAACAAATCCAAGAAATTCAACTATCTACAAATAAACATGCACATTACTCTATACATACATACATACATACATATATATAGGCAAGTGATCAAATACAAACCAACTTTTATATACAAACTAAAAACCAATTTCCCTACCACTATTTATAACTATGAGAATCACTAACTTATACGGCATTAATCACTGTTTAATACAGTATACATTCAGCGATTTTTATTCTTCAAAATTGAGAAAATCTACTTACCTAAACTATTGGTAATCGATTATAGATGATCAATTTCAATCGTAGGAAGGTTCTTGACGATAAGAAGCGGTAAGAGAAGGTGTATGATGGTCGTAAGTAGTCGCTATTTTTGGTAAGTTGTGATAGAGAGTGTATGTGACTATTGGTGATGGTAGGCGATGGTGGCAAGTCATAAAAACGGCTGGTAATGGTGGTAAGAGATCCATTATTACAGTTCGGATGAAGATGATGGTCATATACGTTGCATATATATGTATGTATAGATTCATATTTGAGAGATATGATATATACAAAATAGTGATCTGTGATGTACAACATAGTGATTTCTGCTGTTAAAATTGTGATTGAAAATTGGGTTTTTAGTTTGTAGGCTAATTTGGTTTGTATTGAAGTAGGACTCCATAGATCATTATGCGTGTTTGGATTAACAGTTTTGTTGTAGTAGGAAAATCATTCCTTCTTCAATCCTCGGGATACCAAATCATTCCCATTCCTATACCTCTTATTCTCATTTCCGATTTCCTTTCCCACCCACCATCCAAACGGTCCCTTGGAGTCCTAATTGAATACAAACAACCCAAAAAGTTGTCAATCCTAATCGAATACCGCTATAATTTTAATTAACTCCTTAAAATCATGATCAAATAAACAACTTTATATTTTAGCTAATTGGTAGGTTAACCTATAGAAATTAAAGACCTAAAACCAATTGAGGCAAAACCTCTTCTATGGTTGCCAAAGCTCACCTGCTTGTGTTCTTAATTTTTCATCAACTACCTCGTCATAAAAGCTTATTAAACACGTTTCTAATCAAGACCCTTGATTAATCTTAATACATAATAGACCAAAAAATTCAAATCTAAATCAGCAATCAAGTACAGAAATGTCAATATATATGCTCTGTATAACTGGTAACATAAATTGATCAAATAACAGATACACATAGATACACATGAACATATATATACAAGAAAAACAAAGAGAAATTACATACCAAGACGATGTCTGAAGAAAGGTAGAATCCGGATGCTGAAGAAATGAAGAGTGGCGACCGTTGAAGCCTACTTTTTAAAGCCTGGCAAGGCAACACAGCAGGGAATAAGAAGCCTCCTGTATCAAAGCCCAAAAACCTTGTGTGTATTTTCTTTCCTAATAAACTAGCGCGTTGCGGCGGCCTATAAAAATTACATTAATGATTTAATATTAATATTTATAGAATAAAATAATTTTGTGGTTGTCTATAAAATGTATATTAATGTTTCAAAATTAATATTTGTAGGATAAAATAAATTTTATATTATAAAAATCTTGATGTAATATCAATACTAATATATAAAATTGGAAAATTGGAATATAATTCATGGTGAAAAATTGAAAATAAATTTATACTCGTATTAACAATTTAAAGCACGACGAATCTTAATTTTATTTGTGTTTTTTTTATAGTAATCATGTTCTTACATTGTCATCTTCCTCCAATTTTTTTAGATTGATTGAGCACAAAAACATCTAACTTAAATCCGTGAGATAGCGTCTATAACTACCCTTACTTGTAACAATTTTTATTTTTTAATACTGTATAAACAGTCTTCACTGAAAAGTTGCTTAAACGGAGCAAACAAATTATGCATGAATAATTTTTTCCTGCATACAAAGTAAATCATATAAAAATTAACAAAAATAAACATATCCGACGAACAAAACAAATATTAAAAAAGAATAACCAACAGACATACATCACTAATAGTTAATTTATTGATATCATCCATCAATATCATGTCAAGACTATATTCTTTTCCCGTGTTTGGATTTGTCGACTCCTACATAACGGTCTATAACTAACTTTGAGAGAGGTAGGGTTGTGGTAATAAAAGAGAGAAGGTTGTGTTTAGATCATCCAAAATCCTGCAATCTATAGGGGTATTTATAGGTGCAGAAAGACTTGTGTGCTACTCTTTCCCATAATTAAATAATCAGAAACAAAATCAAATTAAAATTTTCAAGCTACTATATTTCATGAATAATCTGAAACAAAATCAGATTTTGAAACTTGCTTCTAATATACCCGAAACTAAAAAAGGTAGTTCTAATTTTTGATATTTTTCATCCAAAAATTTCAGAAAATTAGAAAAATAGAACGGAGCGATGTGAGAGGCGCCAACTACACGCCCCTCGCTTCTCCTTTGTATAAGTATATTGATTTGCCAACTCTATATCCCCTGCATTAATATTTTTTTTAGCTAATTTTATATTTTTAGAGCAACATTTATTGTACTCATGTGGAAAAATCTATATAAATTATGTATCGTTTGTAATATATATTTGTCAGAGTATTTTTGTATTGTTCGGATTATTTATGAATTTTCAAAGAAAATCTTATATTTTAGTTTCATGATTTTTGTAAAAATTTGATTTGATATAACTTTATTAAAAATTTGTACATATTATATATTAAAAAATATATAAAATTTAATAGTATAATATACATTTTATCGAAATTATTTTTGATGATAATCGGTGACAAAATCTTTATCCGAGTCATGTTCAAGATAGAACCATTTGAGAGAAAACTCATAAAACTCTTACCTTACTTCTAGTATTAGTTAGGGTTCTGCAGCAGAACTTCACATGCAAAAAATATCAATATCTATGTATTATATTTTAAATTTATTTTTGAACACACACAACGATGAAAAAACATGAAAAAAACATGTATTTAAATTTAGATCCTAAAAATCTATTTAAAATATAGGGTTCTGTAGCAGTACCTTAATGATTCTCTGATTCTATTTTAAGGACTGCTTCTCTTTTGAGCGCGACCCTATCTTTTTTCTTCTTTTTTTTGGCAAATGCAAGAAAATTTCATTAACTTGAATATAATACAGCCGGGACAAACTCCCAATCGTCGATACAACCAGGTGGTAAAACAAATAACATACTAAAAACAATTAGATGATTTGTTTCATGATCGTTTAACACATATTTAAAAATTCTTGAAGCGAAAAACAAAAACAAAGACATCCCAATCGATCCAAATTGCAACAACATCTCTGAAAAATAGTAACATCGCAATTGACCATATCAAGTAACATCGCAATTGACGATCGCAAGCGACCTATCTTTAAAAGTAAAAGAGGAGAACTATTGATGATATCTTGATAACTTAGAGGTTAAGTATTTTGAATAATTGTCAAGTTCAGAAATTATCAAAATTACTTTTAACGTATTTTCAATTCTACAAAATACTTACTTAAAATTCATTAAGACATACTATAGACTAAAAAAATATAAAGATTATGTAAAAGAAAACTTAACTCCAATGGAACATTACTTTTACTTATAATTATAGGCAACCTCCTCATGTTGGCCCAACCTCTTGATGTCTATAACAAATTTTTACGTAATCTATTATCATATTAAAATAATATATTCTATTTATAAGAACTTTAATAATTATTATAAACTAATTTTAAAATATAATCAATCTGCATGGCCAATACAGTTAAAGCAAATTATCCTACAAGTTCGACAAATTTCACATGATATTTTACAAGTCCAATTTAATCAATTATTTATAGCTAAAATCGTTAGAGATGCTTTTGTTACTTCTCATAGCGTTTTGTAAAAGCATTCATACTCATTTGTGATGGGTTTTGAGCATAAAAAGTAACGGAAAAATTAAAAAAAATTACAAAATCAAAACCCTCTCTAAGATCCATACAAAAACATAAGATTTTATTCGAAGATAGATGATTACCTTATTAGGTTTACGTATGTATGTATCTCAATTGGATGTCCTTAATTACTTGCTGTAATCACCAACGTCCTCCGCGTGTGCAATATACGTCTCTATCGATATTCACACGAACACCCGAATGTTGGTAGGCCTCTTGTCAGTATTCACAAAGAACTAACCAACAACTGGTATGTTTCTCTCACTAGTCTCTCTTAACTATTAGGTTTACGAATTCTTTTTAGGGTATATCAAAAGATATATATAGAGAAAAAACAGGTAAGACTTCTAGCACTAATCTAATTGGTGGTTATACTTATCATAAACTTCTTTTTATAATCTAATTAGAAGAACTATCAAATTTATATCCTGAGAGCAACATTTACTCACGTGGAAAAATATTTATAAATTATGTATCATTTGTTACTAACTTATAACATGTCATACACGGATATTTTCTAAAAATATCTATTTCTTAAAAATTCAAATGATGTACGAACACTTTAAAAAATATATTTGTATTAATATATAATAATAAATATATTATAATTATTTTAATTTTGTTTATGAGTTATCTTACTAATATTTTATATGCCGCCTTATTCATGATTATGGTCGTAATTTTGATCCGGTTAAAATAAAAATATTCTGCAATAATTTAAAAATAATATTTTAATTAGGACTAAAATAAGAAATAGAATAATTAGCTGACGAAATTGTATAATCTATATCTATATCTATATTATTCTTAATAAAAATTGTGGAGTTAAAAAGTTGGTAGATATAATATAGATATTATACATATATATATATATATATATATTATTCATAATTAGTTATCTGTAACTAGTTATGCAAATTAAAAAAATCTTTTATATAAATTTTCATAATCAATAGCTAAAATTGTGGAGTTAAAAAGTGTTCTATTGATTTGAAATTTTAACAAAAAATCCAGATTTGAAATATTAAATATGAAAATCAGTACATACCATACACAAAAATGATTGTATTAATAAATGTCAAATTAAGTGAAAGTCGGATAAATTTTGATTACTTTACTTATTCGCATATGAATTATAGAAGCTAAATCTATGTATCCAAAAATATCAAAAGCCTAATTATATGAAAACTTCCTTATCAAGAGCTATAAATATGGAGTGAAAAAAAAATACTCCACTAACTTGAAATTATAACAAAAAGTCTTGATTTGAAAATTATATATAATGAATATGAAAACTGCACAGATTAAACGAGAAAATATTTTAGTAATAAATGTCAAAATCAATTAAAATCAAATAAAATTTGACTATGTTTCTTATTTGTATATGAGTTGTAGCATGCTAGATCCATCTATCCAAAAATTTAAAAAATTTAATACATAAAAAATTCCTTATCAAGAGCTACAATTGTGGAGTAGAAAGAGGCTATATTAATTTGAAATTATAAAAAAAGTCTTCATTTCAAAATTGAATATAGTGAATATGAATATCGGTATAAATTATATGAAAAGAGATTTTAATAACAAAGTGTGGAAATGGAATAAAATTTGACTATATTTTCTCACAGCATATGGATTATACGTACCAAGCTAGACTTATGTATCTAAAATTTTAAAAAATGTAATATATAAAATGTGATTTTAGATTGTTAAAAAAGAATATATAGTTCAATATGATAGACAATAAATGGTGTAATCCTTGTATAGATTTTTTACCGACATGCAAAGTTCGACAAATATAATCATCCATAAAAATTAGCTAATTATATAGACAAAAGATGAGTATCGTATGATTTTTTCAAGAAGTGAATTATATTTTTTTACTTTTGATAAGCTAACTCACTAGTTAAATGATTTTTATGGTCGGAGATATAGATATCTTAATTGAATCGACATAGTTCTGTTTGTATCAGTTTTATTCGACTTGAGTTCAGTTCCGTTTCTAATTTTCCTAGCTCCCGTGCGTGACGTCCAAGAATACTTGCATACGTTCCTTTTTTTTTTTTTTTTGTAAAGACTTGCATACGTTCCTTAATATATTAACTTATCTGGAAAAACATGTGGCAAACAGGGCGATGGCCCCCACTGCCGAGGTGAAGTATATAGAAACAGGCGGGCACAAGATTGAAGGATGCAAAGTATTGCACGTTTCTCTCTAACAAAAGAAAGGGAAGAACTCGAAAAGAGTTGGTTCTTTTTTTATTCTGCTATCTCATGCTTCTGTAGCTTTACTCGCAGTACTGCTTCGTTAAAACAGGTACGTCTTTTAATTCATGGCATTGTTGATGGGTCTAGGTTCTGACAGATTTTGTTACCGAATATTTTTAGTGATTTTTTTGGTTTGAAATGACTATAACCTACGTGGTTTAAGTTAATATGTGTTATCCAGAGAAAAAATAACTCAGTTCTGAGGTCCGATAACAATTATTACTTGAGTTTGTTTGTTGAGAGTTAAGATGAGTCTATGTTTAGCTTGTCGGTTTGTTTATTTTTAAATTTGAAAATAATTCTACAGAATCACTCATGACTTATAGATTGGAAGACTGATATAACAATTATTAATTGAGGTTTTTGTATCTGGGAGTCAAGATGAGTCTATGTGTAACTTGTTGGTTCGTTTACGCTCATTTTTAAATTTGAAATAATTCTATGGAGTAGATTGGAAGACTGATATGAACTAATATGCATTACAAACACCAATACTGTACTTAAAAATTTTTAAGGAAGGTTGAGATCAGTTTCTGGCCGGTGTTTAGAATAGGACATCACTTACATCAACATCGGTCGAAAAAATAAAGACATCCGTCAGAAATTGATATCTATTATTATCATTTTTCTTGTAATGATTACACGAAGACTAGTTCGGGTAGGTGTATAATACTGTAGTTGTAGAAGTTAATACTAAATGAAAAATTTGACAGAAGAGCATGGAATCATCGGCAAGATCGTCGGAGAAGCAGGCTCATGTTGTTTGCATTACCTACCCTGCTCAAAGCCACATAAAGGCAATGCTAAAACTGGCCAAGCTCCTGCACAGCAATGGCATTTTCGTTACAATTGTTAATACGGAATTCAACCACAAACGCTTACAAAATTCTGGAGCACTTGAATCTCTAGATGACCTTCCTGGATTCAGATTCGAAACCATCCCGGACGGCCTCCCTCCATCAGATTACAGCTCCAACCAAGACATACTTGCCCTTTCTGACTCCCTCTTGAGCAAAAAACCGCTACCAGCATTTCAAAATCTTATTGAAAATTTAAATGCTGGAGCCCTTCCTGTCACTTCCATTTTCTCTGATGCTTTTATGCCGTTCCCAACTGATGCAGCGCGTTCACTTGGAATTCCTATCTTTTCAATTTGGACTGTTGCTGCCTGTGGATTGATGGGCTTTTTCCAGGTTCATAATCTTATTGAAAAGGATCTTGCACCAATGAAAGGTATGATTTTCTTTTTTCTTTTTTTATCTTGGTTTATGCATCAACAGCACACTTGCAGTAACACAACTATTGTTCATGTGACGCAGATGTCAACTATCTAACAAATGGGGATTTGGATACGATCGTAGACTGGATCCCTGGAATGAACAACATTCGTCTTAGGGATATCCCAACCTTTCTCCGGACTACAGATCCAGAAGAATTAATGCTCAGGTATATAAAGGAAGCTATGGCAAATGCAAGTAACAGCACAGGACATGTAATTCATACGTTCGACGATTTAGAACAAGAAGTTTTAAATGCCATCTCATCTATGCTTCCCAATGTCTACACAATAGGTCCTCAACAATTGCTTCTTAACTCAGTAAAATCAGATCATGAAGATTTTGAGGGCATAGGATACAATCTGTGGAAAGAGGAGAAAACTTGTCTGCAATGGCTAGACTCTAAAGAAGCTGATTCTGTTCTCTATGTAAACTTCGGAAGCTTAGCAATCATGTCACCGGAGAAGCTAGTGGAGTTTGGTTGGGGTCTTGCTAATAGCAACCAGAACTTCTTGTGGATAATAAAACCTGACTTCATTTTTGGCGAATCCAAAACCACTTTAGGACTTGAATTTATGGAATGTATAGAGGGGAGAGGATTCATTTCAAGCTGGTGTCCTCAAGAGCAAGTCCTTAACCACACATCAGTGGGAGGGTTCTTGACACATGGAGGTTGGAACTCGACAATGGAGAGCTTATCGGCTGGAGTGCCAATGCTGTGTTTGCCATTTTTCGGAGATCAAGTGACAAACTGCAAGTACATTTGTACAGAGTGGGAGTGCGGAATGGAGGTCAATAATAATGTGAGGAGAGACGACGTAGAGAAGCTTGTAAGAATCTTGATGGAGGGAGTAGAAGGTAAAAAACTGAAGAAGAAGGCTATGGAGTGGAAACAGAAAGCAGAGAAGGCCTGTAGCCCCGATGGCTCCTCATCTCGTAACCTGAGCAAATTGATTCATCTTTTGACAAGCTAGATCTCTTCTAAACATGATAAATATGAAGAAAGGTTACTGTTCGCAGCTTATGAGTGTTTAGATATTGTCCACAGGAGTTAAAGCATGTAGTGTTTATACTAGTACTTGAATATCCTGGATTTTAAATGAAATTTAAATCCATTTTTTTTTTTTATATCCAAACATGTCATTTGATCAGATCCAGGTTTCCAAATGAAATCCAATTTTCAAACAGGCCACTGGATTAAAGGTATTTGGTAAATGAAGAGACAATATAATTAAGAAGGTTCATAGAATCAAAAACATTAGAAGAAAATTCTGGAACCTTATAGAGCATAGCATAGTTCCAGGAAAAGAAAAAAAAAACCTTTGTAAGCCTGAAGTTTGGTATCAATAAAGTTTCTTGTGTTTCTGCTCAATTATTTACAATCAACTTATTTGAAAAACTGAGAACATATGAAACGTGGCAGATAGGCTGCCACTTATACACAGGCCACACAGGAGGAATGCAAAGAAATAGTGTAATACACGTTTCTCACTCTCTGCCGAAACTTAAAATCTCAAAAGCTTGGTTTTCTGATTTGCTGCTCCTGCTTCTTGCTTCTGTTGTTTCACCGGCAGCTCTGCTCTTCATTTTATAAAAACAGGTACAATATCTCAATTCTACATTTCGAGTTCGAACTTTTTAGTAAACTACTCTTTATATAGGAGATAAACAGTTCGTTTTCGTGCTTAATAAACTAGATAGATCGTAAACAGCCCAAGATAAGCGTGTAAACCAGCCCAGCTGTTGAGATTGTTTCATCATGCTGACAATCTCGAGTTTTAACTGGAACATTGTTCATGCAAGTTCGTGTACCGCAAACAACTCTGTTTAACTTACTGTGTTAAGTGTATGGTCAAAAAGTTAGTTTAGAATGATCATGAGTTCATTGCAGATGTGCAGTGATGGGAGAGAAAATTTTAATAGAAAGGAACATGTTACATGTACGAGAATTTATCTGTCAATCATCCTTTCTTGAGGAAGAAAATTATGGAGAGCAATTTATGAGAATTTTTTATTTTCCAAATCTGTTCGATTCTCTTATTTTAAAAAAATAAATAAATTAGAGAACACAAGCTAGATTGAAAATTTACAAATTTTTTTCCTCTCCTCTTGTATTTAAAACTTGGGAATACGTGATATACGTGCGATTGGATAGCCTTCGTCGCAACATCTGTTTCTACTCTAGTCATCCCGATAAGTCTTAGAGACTCACCCCAGGAAATATCAGAGAACAGATACTACATAAAAGCTTAAATTGTCAAAAAAAAAAAAAAAAACAAAAAAAACTCAGAGAGTACAAGACAGTATAAAATAAAAATTGGGAGTAATATGTATATAATTGCAGCAGTTCGCTCATAGTTCTGTATGGCTTTATGAATGCCACAGTACACAATAAACCTCCGACATTTTAACAAAATAAAATGCTGGAAAGTAGTCATCAATAATTATGTATCGGTTTTTCTATGGTGTGCCTATGGGCACATGCTAAGCGTGGAAAATTTTGTGCTTGGATCATTTTGATTGGCTCCTATCTAATGATAATGGTGGACCCCCCGCAAATACACCAACCAAACCAATCAAAATCTCCCAAAATACAAAAATTTCCGCGCTTAGCATGTGCCCATGGGCACACACTAGCCAAACCGATTATGTATTACAATACATTTCGGGGGTTTTAGACGCTTTTAGCTAAATTGCTGTCACCTCTGGGGAATTTCTAGTTTTGCTATAAACTGACAGTGGAGTGTAGTAAGAGTTGATATCTAACAAAACTTTTAACAGAAGGGAATGTCAGGATTATCGGAGAAGCAGGCTCACGCTGTCTGCGTTCCCTACCCTGCTCAAAGCCACATAAAAGCGATGCTAAAGATGGCAAAGCTCCTGCACAGCAAAGGCATTTTCATTACATGTGTTAATACGGAGTTCATCCACAAACGTTTACTAAATTCTGGAGCACTTCAATCTCTTGATGACCTTCCAGGATTCAGATTCGAGACCATCCCGGATGGCCTCCCTCCATCGGATGACAACTCCAACCAAGACATACTTGCCCTTTCTGAGTCCATCTTCAACAAAAAAATGTTACCTCCATTTCAAAATCTTATTGAAAAATTAAATGCTGGAGTCCTTCCAGTCACTTCCATTCTCTCTGATGGTTTTATGCCATTCCCAACTGATGCGGCACATTCACTTGGAATTCCTATCTTTTCAATTTGGACTGTTTCTGCCTGTGGATTGATGGGATCTTTCCAGGTTCTTAATCTTTTTGAAAAGGGTCTTGCAACAGTGAAAGGTATGGTTTCCTAGTCACGGTCTTGCATTATCAACACACGCACTTGCAGACTGCAATGACACAACTATTGTTAATGTGATACAGATGGGCTCTATCAAAGGAACGGTGATCTGAATACAATCTTAGATTGGATTCCTGGAATGAAAAATATTCGTCTAAGGGATCTCCCGACCTTTATCCAGACTACAGATACGGAAAATATAATGCTCAAGTACACAAAGGAAGCTATGAATAACGCGAGGAATAGTACAGGACATGTAATTCACACGTTTGATGATTTGGAACAAGAAGTTGTAAATGCCATCTCATCTTTGTTTCCCAATGTCTACACAATAGGCCCTCAACAGTTGCTTCTTAATTTACTGGAACCAGATCATGAAGATTTTAAGGGCATAGGATATAATCTGTGGGAAGAGGAAAAAACTTGTCTACAATGGCTAGACTCTAAAGAAGCTGATTCTGTTGTCTATGTAAACTTTGGAAGCTTAGCAATCATGTCACAGGAGAAGTTAGTGGAGTTTGGTTGGGGTCTTGCTAATAGCCACCAGAACTTCTTGTGGATAATAAAACCTGACTTTATTGTTGGCGAATCCAAAACTACTTTAGGACTTGAATTTATGGAATGCATAAAGGAGAGAGGATTCATTTCAAGCTGGTGTCCTCAAGAGCAAGTCCTTAACCACAGATCAGTGGGAGGGTTCTTGACACATGGAGGTTGGAACTCGACAATTGAGAGCTTATCCGCTGGAGTAGCAATGCTGTGTTTACCATTTTTCGGAGATCAAGTGACTAACTGTAGGTACATTTGTACAGAATGGGAGTGCGGAATGGAGGTTGATGATAACGTGAGGAGAGACGATGTAGAGAAGCTTGTGAGAATCTTGATGGAGGGAGTGGAGGGTAAAAAACTGAAGAAGAAGGCTATGGAGTGGAAACAGAAAGCAGAGAAGGCCTGTAGCCCTGATGGCTCCTCATCTCGAAACTTGAACAAATTGGTTCATCTTTTAACAAGCTAGAATACATTGTATAATCTTCCACTATCAGTAACTATGGACTATTTGTGGAAATCCAGAGTTCGGGTTATATTCCTAAGAACAGTTTGTGGGAATCAGAGTTCCGGTTTTACGTAAAATACTAATAGTTCTTTAAAAGATGTTCAAGCAGATGCAGCAGAATTAAACAGTGATTTTTGGCGTCTGAATCTTCTGATTAGATGCTTAAATATGCACGCTGAAACCACATAAGTGACCTGAAGGAAAAATATGATATTTCTAAACCTCAGAAGATTAACTTATCTCGAGTAGGGCTGAAAATGACCGTAAGCAATTTGCATTCGGTTAAAAAAAAAATATAACCAGGACTTGTGGACTTGTATTCCTTTAATACTGATTCGAATACAATCTCTTTTACGACGTAAATTATTCATGTCTTTTTTATCATGAGAATTGTAATACAATCTCTTGTTTATAATTATTACTTATTAGAGATCACATTTAACAAATATCAAGTTTCACAGCTTTTTGAATTGTGTTATATTTAAATTCAATTCGAATTAATTCAAATATAATCACATAATTCAAATCGAATCGAGTTAAAAGAACACGCTTACCAATTCGAATAAGAGTCGAGTACAAGTTCCAAAATTTTCACTATACTCAAATCTGAGTCGAATTTGATCATTATATTAGCAATCTGAACCGAACAAACCCATGCTATAATTCAAAAGCATTCGACTTCTTTCCCCCCTACTCAAGTGGGAATTATTAGAAGCGTAATCTCAACAAGACAGCTGAATAGTCTATGATAGACTGAGCTTAACTAAAACGTTTCCAAGGCATACTCTCACTAACAAAAAAATTAATCGGCTTACTAAACACTTAAAGATAACGTAACTATTTAAATAATTTGGAATCATAATTCAACCAAATAAAAATAAATACATAATATATTCTGTTTAAACAATTAAATATTTATAATAAATACAAATTGTGTTGAAAGTTACTGTACTAATTAATTTTATCAACAGTCACTTGCATGTCAAGAAGCTTGTCCACTTCATCTATTTTAAAATACAAGATTGCCTGAAAGCAAGTGTATGGTCTCTATGCAAAGAACCCATTTCCATCGATTGTTCTTGACAATTAGCTGTGAAGCAACAATCACAAACATTATCGAATACAATATTAAAAAATGCACACAATTCATCACAATATTAAAGTTGTCAAATAGTAGTTCACAAAACTAGCACTATAAAAATGAAACTGTAAGATATATGATCAAACAAATTGCAGAAAGCTAACCTGATCATTTAATAGCAATGTTACAAAAGGAGAAATTCATCTTCAAATGCTTGGGGCAAGTGGCCTGTGAGGCTTTGGAGCTGAAATACACAACACACAGCAGCTATAATTTTCAATGTATTTAAGCAAGAAATATTACGAGATGCAATATATTATTATGAAGCCTGTTTACTTTGCATATAGCCAATAAAGCTGAAGCCTCATTACAGAATACATTCTACTGAATATATTGTGCAAGTATACGCGTCTTCCACCATTTGGGAATTGGGAGGCAAGCTTAATTTGAATTGTAAAGAAATCAAATCAAGTGCAAATTGACTACCAGGTGCTCAGTCAAATCTCAGTGATTACATTGGGGTTTCAAATTTGAAGAACTAGATAAAATCTTCTATATGCAACAAGTGTCAAGCATAAATCCACTTAACCACTTTCCTTGTCTATTTTGGACAACTTGAACCCTGATTTAAAGTTATTTCATCCTTCTTTCTCATGTATAGGCATTGTAAACACTTGCACAGAATGCCAGCTGTTCATTCATTATTAATCATGATGCAATTAAAATACCGTTAGGATTTCCTTGTTCATAGAAACTTCGAAACAGAGAAATTGCTTCTGGAGCCATTATCCCTCCTGTACATTTAAAACCCCTTCCTTGTGAAACTTCATCCCTGACATAAGAAGTAATAATCATTAAATAAGAATGAAACCATTCGTTGAAACAGAGTGCAGTATGAAATATGACCAATGGATTCGGACTGTTATATGTTATGCTGTTTTTAACAACCAGGATTAAATGACAACAAAAGAGGAAAGCAAAAATACAGTTACGCAAACGAAACAAAGTTGGTTTACAGAAAAAAGTTGGTGTTCGTTGAGTGAATATGAGTTTTTTGAAAGTTCAGTATTATCTCTTTATGTAACTTCGCTTCACTGTTGCAAGTGGCGCATATGTATGTAGAGGTGATCCACTTTAGGTCATATTTTATGTTTATTTTTGTGTGTGCTTTTGGTGGCCCTTTGTCTGCTTGATGCTTTTAATTCTCCTTGTAGTAGAAGAATAGTTTGTTAGCATGATAGTCTTATTATCCACAGTGTTGAAACTAAAGCAATTCAAAGAAGGATATTAAATCTTAAATCTTGCAACAAATGAAGAGGATGCTTAAAATATAACCTAGTTGAGCCCCCAGATTCACTTGTATGCAAAGCCAATATTGATCCACACCCACCAAACTTATCATTGGCGCAACCATAATAAACCTCTTTTATACCTACGTAAGAAAGAAAGCGTTAAAGAGAACAAAATGACAAGCACAACAAAAAATTACCACTATCAAATCTCCTGTACTGTAAATGATTTGGCATACCAAGAATTGACAAAGCTGCTGCACACATTATACAAGGTTCACATGTAACGTAAAGAGTGCATTTTGAGAATCTTTTAGCGATGTCTGCCTTTGACAGACCATTTCTTTGCCACTGCTCAAGCAAAATATCTATGGCTTCCATCTCTGCATGTCGGGTAGCCTGCGCCAGTGCATACTTAAGTCATATGGTCATTATTCTCCAGTGCAATCAATAGTAAAACTTCATATGTAGTTAAAAATGCAAATGACAATCATGATGCTAGTTGAAGTGTAAAGATTCAGTGTTTTAAAATTTAACAGCTACACAAACACACACACAAGTTACTATTTCAGACTATACAATGGTACATTTGTCCAATTAAAAAGATAATAAAGTTAACACAGAAAAAAAATGTCAACTAATGCCAAGCAGTACTCAAAAGTCAAAATTACCAAAAAGGAAGAACGAAGATAGAAAGTCTGTTTAGTTTATTTTATATGTGTACATCATATGTTTACACGAGTCAAATTTTGCGTTAAAACATTCAGTCCCGTTCACAATAAATAGTGGCTATAATAACAGCTTCCATCAACTGATAATACATTATACTACAAAAATCAAATCAATCAAAATGATTTCCATATCTAACAGATGAATGCAGCTGCCAAATTTTAGAACTTTGATTTACTAAAATTTCCAGGTTGCATCAACTATATAATATGGTAGAAGATCAGACCATTTGAAGAAAATAAGCTAAAGAAGTAAAATGGAGAGACTAGCAAAATGGAGAGACTACACATGAAAGAGATAGTTGAAGTCCATACATTTCTTGTCTCGTTTGTCCGATTTCTTCCTGCCGCAATGACCTTTTCATCCTCAATGATGACACAACTAGTTAGTGGCAAATTAAACATCAGTTAGCACACATATTCATGCAACTAAATGTTATCAAACTTCAACATTATGCAATATACATTCTAATGTATTAAATTTAGTCGCAAAGCCACCAAATAAATTTAAATACAGATTTGGTAGATATTGATTGAATTATAATGAATTTTCATACACTAAAATATGCCAACACGTCATATTTCAAAGCATGCTTCTACAAGTAATAAACTAGTGTAGACTGTAAACAATGCAACGTCATTGATGTTTATACAGTGACTTGAGAGCAATGGATGAAGGAAGTTTAAGGTGTCAATTGCCGAGACAGAGGCAGGTGCAGGTATAAAGGGAAGGCCAAAAGAACTAGAAAGACAAAACTGAAATGAAAAGGTTTAGGGTCAAATATTAAAGGCATGACTCCTTAGGTCCAAATGTATCAAATTTGGCACTCATTACAAAACTGACTCAATTTGGTCATGAATTTCAAAATTTGTATCAATCCATTAGAGTCAATCCGATTCTTAACGGTCAATCATGAGTGGATGAGCCAAAGATGATGTGGGCTATTTTACTTTTGTGCATATACAGTTCTACACAATATCTGTACTGTATGTAAGATTAGGGTTCTTAAATTTTTTAAAAGATAACATAATAATTTCTATTTAGATGTCTGATTCGTTGTAGTTATAGCTTCTTAATATCTTCAAATCTAAAACCCCCCATAAGCCACAGGCTCTGCTACAATCATGTCATACCTCTTTGAAGACAAAATGATCATTTGCATGCTTATCAAAACTGATAAATAAGACTCATCCGCACATAGCCCTAAATACTACGAAGATACCAGGATAAGACTCATCCTGATAAAACAAGCCACCAAACCCTATGTAAATTAGAGGTGTACACCCCATAGCAAATTAAAGAGCAAGCCCAAACCAATCGATTACCACACCTATTTTTATCAAATTTATATATTATTGATCTATATGTCCCCAAGGGCTTTGCCTCTTTCAGAATCGTATTCTCCTTGCATTATTTTCACCCTTTAAAACAAATAAACAAGAAAGTCCTTAATTGATTCAAGGCACACTGTTAACCAAACTTATACAATGAAAGTGAATAACGAAACAAATCAAATAGTCAAAGGTAAATCTATTACCAAATTTTGAGAGAAAGATAGTGTGAGCAGTACTTAAAGAGAGCGCTTACCCGACTGGCACTTCAAGGTTATTCAAGGCAAGATTTGCCTGCAAAAGGAAGGAGGTAATATTGCATATGAAGTAATTAATATTGATATATGCATAAGCTCCAAATTCCAAAGGATGCTTAATACTAAAAGAATTGAGATAGTACAGAAATGGAACTTAAGAGGACACCATAATTAGAATTTGTAATGAGAATTCAGAATTTTAAGACCAAACAGTTTGTCTACAGGACAACTATTGTGATAGACACAAAGTGAAACAAAACTCATTGCATGCTGATGATAGAACCTACAAATATTAGGGAAAAAAAAAACAGAAGATTTTGTTGGATAATTTTAAGTTCTATAGTCGTCCTTTATCTTTTAAATTTGACAGAGAGATCTGAGTTGGATACCTGTTCTAGTGCAAGCTTCATGCATTCATCAATATATATTATTTCTTCAGTCTCACAAGCTTCCATCTGAAGGAAATAATATCACAATGTCAATTTCCTTCTTCCAATAACTACAAAACAATATGAGCACATCTAGACAAGGAAGACAAGAAGGCGCGAGCAGTGCCCCTCGACAACTAAACAAGTTGTGTTAAATACATATAAGTTGTATATATGTCTGCGACAACATACGTTTTCCCCTCCATTTTTTACTTATATTTGTAACCACCTAGGCCCCGTTTGTTATTGTTGTTGCTGCTTTTTGTTAAGAAACAAATAAAAAACTGTTTGGCAAATATAAAAGCAGCTTTTCTGATCATCGGTTTTTTGTTCAAAAGTTGGTTCCCCTGCTTTTGGAAAAGCTGCTTTTAAACTTTTGCGGGAAGTTGTCACCGATTTCAATATCAAACCTCACCGGAAACATTGTTTTTTTGTATTATACCTCAAAATATGCAAATATCAAAAATATTACCAAATATCAAAACATTGTTGGAAGAACAGGCTCCAACAACAAAACCTAAATGATATAATTATTGTCATATACAATAAAGCATTAAGACGACGCTTTGAACTCAGAGATAAAATTGACCCCATATTATTGCTTGATGTTGATGAAAGCAGTGAGTGTTGATTGGAACCTAGACGGCGAATCAGATGAAGATGTTGAGCTGGTCTTCCCTGATGATGATGGACTAAATTGGTCAAAAGTTGAAAAGGCTTTTGGTGCTGGACAGCCTGCATATAACTCCAGGTTGCAATCAAAATCAGTGTCAAAATCAACGCTAAAATCAGCCTCAAAATCTAAAAAAGTTCAAAATAACACGGATGCTTCAAGTTCAAGAAAGAGTACACATAAGAGGCATTGCCGTTTAGTAGACGGGGATGAAGAAGAAGAGGAACAAGAGTTTGAGTATGAAGGGAGCAAGAGTTTGAGTTCGAATCAGATGAGGATTTTGAAGATGCAGAGGACTTGGATGGAGATGACTTCGATGATGAAGATGATGGATGAAATTTTTACCACTAATACAGTTGGAAGCTGGAAGCCTGGAATTTAGCCTATAAAACTTAAACTAGCATAGAAGCCCGTGCAAGGCACGGGAACTATAGTGTATCCCTATTGTGTGCTCGATTAGAAGGACATGCAGATCTTTTTGTTGGTTCGTGTTGTATAAAGTTAATCGAGGCCATGGCTTCTCAGCTGAATCTGCGGCTATGTAACGGGGTCGTGAATTCATGTAAGTGTGTATTGACTAATATTTGTGGAGTTTTCTATCGAAGTTGATCGAGTGAAATTGTATGAAGTAACACTCTTGGCCTGCCGCGTTTTCTTGGTGTTACATCCATTCAGCATGCGGGGAGTGCCGTGGCCAGATCAATGCTCGACCAAACTACTGAAAAACTTATACCTAATATGCTTTCAGAACCTCAGCTAATCCACCAAATCATGTAATTATAAACCAATTCACCGAGGAAAGCAGGCATTTAAGAAAGTTGAATGTATTTGAAAATGTACTACTCACGAACAAAATTAAATCACTCGCAATACAATTATATCATAATTACTAAATCCCCACATTCAAATTAAGGTACAGAGGGAAGCAAAAGTTACCATTATCAGAGAAAAACATCTTGAAAAATTAACTATTAGAAGAAGCCTGCATTTATATTAGTAATGGTTCATTTGCAATTGGTCTTTTTTATCTCGAGTTGGAGTTTTGTGTGCAGGTGATTATACAAAAAGCTGAAAAAATTCAGATCACTAGCACAAAGAAGAAGTATGTACCTTGGCTAATTCTTTTTCTTATTACTGCATGATGGTTTATTACAGAATTATGTCTCCTTTTCTACCACTCACCAATTATAATAGGAATTTTACTGGATCGTCATCTATATTAAAAATCCGATATTTCAGTATAATATCACTATTTCTTGCATCAGTGACTGATGCTTAATCATTTACCACTCTTTCTTAAACATATGTCTTAATTATACTTAATACTCTACTCTCTATTTGTTGCACGCTACTTATTTGAGCAAAGCCCAACCTTCAGATTTCTTTGCTGACGAAGACAAACAATGTTAACTATAGTCGAGATGGCAGGCGCAAACAAACCGCAAGCAAAATTAATAAAAAGCATCAGAACTACTACCCCAAAGTGAAATGAACAAAATGCATCAAAATTCGAAGCAAATTCAGATTACACACAACAAACAAAACAAAGTAAGCAGCACTAATCATCATCAAGCATCCAAAAAAAAATAACAGGCACAATAAAATTACCATCGTCACAACCAATTCCTTTCCCTAAACAAACGAAGCCTAAAGACTGCTGTCGAATTTTTTCACCCCAATCGTTGACGCACGACGGAGGCATGTGTGAAAAGGCTGATTCTATCACAGGTTCACTATATATGTATTATGCCCTAGTCACCAGCTAAATCGATTAAACGGATATGGGCTGAACTATTATTGTACAGCACAGGGTAATGTCAGAATTCTATAATAACTGAGGACATGTATGTAATTTCACTAGCATTTTTCTAGCTATTTTTGCCCCTAATTCTCTTTTAATATATAGAAAGTTGATTACTAATTACAGTATAACGTTTAATTTTAGGATTGTTTGTCCCTCTGAAAGTATGATTTAATATATTATAAAGTATAAATTAAGTTATTATTGCCCTTAAAAAGTGTGATTTAATATAATATGAAGTATAAATCATGTTATTAACCAATGTAAATTTATATATGTCCTAAATAATATTATTAAAAACTATTGTATAATGTGCGCCTAGCTCCAAAGAAGCGAGCACCTCGCTTTTGCGCTTTGCGCTTTGCGCCTAGGCTCTGGGGAGTTTGCACCTCGGTGTGCATAACGCTTTCAATAGCACTGCTAAGACCTATAAACAATTGGACTTATTAAAAAATATACTACTGCACATTCGCTAGAGTACTATCCCCGCATATAGAACATATAACTAAGAGCATGATGAGGCTGAGGGTGACCTCAGATGGGTGCCCTGAGGATAGGAGCTTTTTAATATAAATAAATGGATATTCAGGTCAAACACGAGGGTGAACTCTATATTTAGTAAGATGCCATTCAGGACTCTACAGCGCAAAGTTATAATCTCGGGAAACTACCCTGAGGGACCACAGGGCCAGTTTTCTCTATAAATAATAAACATGCTAAAACTAATTTCCATACATTAGCTTATTTTTTATTCACTAATAAATATAAATTTCTCTTGTATCACCACTTTCAATCTCAAAATCTAGTTTCTTATTAACAAATACATTGCAGGACTAGAAAATTTAGAGCAAATATGTTTTCCATGGCACTTTTACAGTTTCACTAATTGCTAAGTGCCAACTTCAAAGCAAAAACAGGTTACATGGAATATCGACATCCTAAATAATACGCACTTTGCCTTGGACAGGACATAGTAGTAATCATGTTAAAGGCTGGCATAAAGTACTAAGAAAACTAAAATTGAACAAACTTACCTAGTTAATCCATTGTGATTCGAACTAGGACTAAGATATCCAACAGCTAGGAGGGTAAATTATAGAGTTTCATCGTTATCAGCGTAAACACTGTCACCTAATGTCTTATCAGCTTAATACATTTTTGAGTAATTTGATCAAACAGTTGGGGAGCGTGCTGTGAATGCTATATATTTATCAGCAGAGTGCAGCACTGTGTAATAACAATATATTTGACAAGATCACAAGTTATCATATAAGCATGCTATGATGATAAATTCGCCACAAAAAGAAAAAGAATCATCTCGTTCTTACTCTCAGAAGCAGTGAATAATTTTGATTCCCGCGAGTTATTTTCTTTGATCGTTGTTCAGAAAAAAAGAGAAGATACCGTTGAAAAGCTTATTCAAAGTAGTTGGGCTGTCTGTATATATATGTTTGGGCCTTTACATCTTGGTGGTTTGTTTTTAAAATCCTGTTGCTGCCTGATAATTATATGACTGATCTATTTTTATCATTTTCGGACCGTGAAAATATTTCTTTTCGCTACTTGAATATCGATCGAATATACGTTTATTTACAGCTTGAACTTCCTCTTAATATTTTAAAATAAAAAACCAAAAGAAAAATTATCGACTAAATTGTAATATTTTGATATAAGAATAGAATTTTGAGATCAGAAATTAGTTGTAACAACTATATATACTAACTTAGAGTCGTTTAACTTAATTTGTTATTTTATTTTTAGTATTATCGACATCTAGGTTTCTTCGTTGGACTCCAAACTTCCCATTGTCCAATTATTGCATTTTCAGTACTGCATATTTTTATATTATTTAATTAGTTAATATTTAATTTTTGGTAGGTCTTTTAGTTGGTCTCCAAACTTTCTATTGTCTTGTTGTTATATTTTTTATAATACTGCATATTTTTATATTATTTAAGTAATTAATATTTTATTTTTGATAATTAAACAATATCTAGGTTCAACCTGGACAAGGTACTTGAATAAAAACCTATTGGCTAGCCTGCTCAAGGCGAAGAAGTGTATCAACTAACATGCATGTCTCCCCAAACAAGCTACCAAAAGCATCTTCCAAAAACTAAACAACAACCACAATCATTTAAAAACAAAAACAAATGTATTATGTAATAAGCACAAAATTTGTTTTACAATATGGACAACTACTTGATTTCATCCACATTCCTCTTCTTAACTATACTATTCTCAATTCCCTTCCTCATTACTGATAACATTGCAGCCAGCAAACTTATTGTAGAAAACAAATACTACAAAAATGATGAAATTTTGGAGACACAGTTTGGTGAGTATATTCAAGCACCCAATGCTTTTTTTCAACACTTAGCTTTCCTCATCCATGTCTGAGTTTGACCTTCTAACAAACCTCCCCTGCAACATTTCAAACATGAATACATTCAACAACTTTTTAAGATGCATTAACATATGACACAGATTTTTTAACCATAGATGAAGAGTCAAAATCAGTCTATACAAAAACAGGGGGCTGGGTGGATACTCCCATTCGTGGTATGGTCCCCAATAATTGATTGTTGTGATTCGATGATATATGTTTGAACAGCGGTGAAATCAGGATTTTACACTAGACGTGGATAATGAAGTTTTAAAATCTTATCAGACAGTAAAATAATAATATTATTTTTGAACTAATTTTTAGATTTCCAATAACATGAGTTGAGAAGAGGTCGGGTTTAGTCCGTCTTATACACATTACTGGCAAACTGGATACGTATTAAAAATCATACTGTATGGTAGTAAGAAAAGAAAGAGAAGATGAAAAATAAGATTAGAATGTACCTTCATTCTTGGGCGTCGATCAGCGTTGAGTTTTCTGACCTGGTACCTGATTTTCTTGGAGAAGAGACGGTTGCGCCTTTTTTCCTTGTAACGTTGTACACTAGCTTCTCTCACTCCTCCAAGCTCTGAGAACAAGTCTATTTGAGCCAGCCTTGCCTGTTCCAACCATAAACACAACATTTCAGACTAATTTACCCCATATGCTCTAAATTAACACCACATTATGCATATGTTAATCATTGCTCCTCTTTCAAAATTCCAATGTGTGCGCGGACATGAGATTTTTTCTTTTTTCTCGACAACATCGTTAATATTTTGACCGAGGTATAACTTTTTTTACCAGAAAATGACATTTTTTTAAAGTATTTTGTTTTAAAGTCGTAAAAGATGCACGATGAAAATTTGACATGAAAAACAGACGCGGATTTATTAAAATTTGATTGGAACGCACCTACCCTGCGTGAAAAGCATTGCTAGAAACTAAAAAAACATATGACAGACTTGTTTTTAAACTTTCTTCTTGGACCTAGATTTCCTGACGGGAGTGGCAGAGAAACGTACATAAATATCATTTCCTGATGACTCCGACCCTGATATTTCATCTGGAAATGGCGAGCCCCGGTCCGACCAGGCCTCCATTACTTTGTCGTAATTTAGTTTCAGTCGTGGCCCGGCACTCAGCTCTGGAAGTGTAGCAGCTTCTTCAGCAGCAGGCGCAGCAGCAACTGCTGAAATTTTATTATCTTTAGGAAAATTTAAGGACTTGAGTTCCACAATTTTCTCGACCTTCTTTTTCTTCTTTTGCGCAGCTGAAGATGTGATGGTCTTGAATTTAGGCGTAATGTCAACAACATCAACCGTAGGAAAACTCCACCAATTCGATTCATCGACATTTCTTAAGGCCCTCACTCCCCTTCTCATCCCGAAACCAAAATCAAAATTTGCACTAAATCCCAGCCCCAATGGATAACCAATGCAAGTGTCATTAGTCATTTCATTGACTATATTATCGTTGTTCACGCTTAGATTCCCCATGATGCTGTCAATCCCTTCTTCCATTTCTTCATCGAGTATCGACTCCGCATCAAAATCTCCCTGCTGCTCATCACAGAATTCAGTAGAATTCCCATAGAAATCGCTCCCCGCGGGACTCTGACAAATTCTTTCACAAGAATTGACTACTTTAGGCTCAATGCCGACAATGGGCTTTTCTAGTATTGGCTGCTGGAGTAAAAACCCCGAATTGTCTATGGTTCGGAATGGAAGAAGCAACTCAGGAGGCTCATCCAAAAAAGTATTGCACAATTTGCTAGATTTGCAAGGCTTAGTGAGGTGCTTGGTGGAAAATATTTTTGGGTATGCAGTGGAAAGAAGCACCGCTGCCTCATTGTAAGTTTGGTTTGGTCTTTTTCGCGGTGTTCTAGGCTTTCGATGTGAGATTGCAATCGGAGAATTGCTTGATTCAGAGAGCGTTGAAGACGGAGATGACGAATGTGAAGTTCTACTACAAGTAGACGTCGATTTAACTATATCGAGATCGAAGCCATAAGTCCGGCCACCTCCACTTATACAAGAAGACATTTTGAAGAAAACAAGTGCTCAATTCATAAAAATCAAGATGCAAAAAAAAGAAACAAACTTGAAGTGCAAAACTCAACAGAAGAGAATTACAGAACAAAATGATGCTCAGAAGATTTTGCAGAATCAGAATTAAGTACACAGCAGAAGATTCTGAACATAAATTAAGTACTAACTGGAATCAGAGTTGAACTGGCCCACGCAATTATAATAAATTGATGACAACAAGAAAAGCTCAAGTATTGGTTCAAACTGAACAACCAATAAGGCAAGAAAAATACAGTGAATAGGTAGGATTGTGTTGAAATGGTAAAGCAGCCTATAAGAAAATAGCACAAAACCCTAAACCCCAGAATGTACAAGAAAAGGGTGGTATCTTATATCATATCATATGGTTTATATAATAATGAAAAGAAGAGACAAAAGGGCCAAGATATTATATAGATTAAAAAGATTCTAAAACCCTGTAAAAACCCAAAAAGGTACTGCAAGTTCAAATACCAAAACTCAAAAAATCATTCTTGAATTCATCAAAACATGCAAGAAAAACCCTCTAGCTAAATGAGGAAACAAGTACTTTTATATTGTAAGAGAGTGAGGAGAAGAGGAAGGACAAGCGAAGAGAGGAAGAATTTATAACTTGTGATGCACAATCCCCGAGATTTAAACTTATCAAGACATGGGGTTTATTTTATCCGAGAGGAATGTGAAAAAATGTCAAAAAAGAAGAGAATTATCCAATAGTGAGAATCCAAGAGTGCAGTGGATTGGTGTGAGAAACAGGGGAGAGACAGAGGAGGGAGTGTTTTTGTAGCAGGAGTCACGGGGAGAAGATAAAAAAGAGAGAGATACGTTGAGGGGCATCTGTAAAAAAGCAGAGCCCACCTCTCTCTCTCACACAATCTCTCTCTGAATTATGGGACTTCTCTCTCTAAGATGGACGGACAGAGATGATAACAGAGGATGAGACAACGCTTGTTTTGGCTTCTATATTTGGACCACACTGTGCATTTCTCAGCTCCCCATTTCTTTCTCTCTCACTTTTTTTTTTTTAAACTTTTGATACTCCAATTATTCCAATCCCTCGTTTACCTCTGTGCATGTATGTAATTTTGTAATTTCAGCATCTTTTTCAGAAAGAGCATCTCCAACCATCCAAAACCCTTGGCTAAAAAGTGAGTTGGCATACTTAAAATAAAAACATTTAGCCAACAGCTTCAAAAACTCAATTCCAACCATGCTCAGCTGTTGTCTATAAATTTAGCCAACCTCCTATGGATGACTAAATTTGTCGAACCTCTACAGGTCTGTAAGAAAATCTGTAGGAAGATCGTACATCATTTATACCATATTGAACTGATATATTCTAATTTAACAATTTAAAATATTAATAACATAATATTTTTAAATTATAACCAACCAATATAGCTAGTACCATTGAAGCAAAATGTCTTACAAGTTCAACAAATTTTACATAATTTCTTACAGGTCCAATTTAGCCAATGATTATAACCAACAGCGCTGGAGATGCTCTGATTACTCCCTGCATTACATGATTCAATAATGAAAAATGTTAGAACAGTCAAAACTGTCTCATTTTTTTTTTCGGGATCATGTGTATTTACATGTGTGACATACATTTCATTTTAAATAATAGTATTTGAGTCGTTATTTCAAATTCCATCATTATAAGATGCCGTTTAAAAACATACCTTTCATGTCAATGACAGGATTTGAGTCGTCAGTTCAAATTCTCATATTATACTAATATTTGAATGTCTGGATTTCAAATGAAATTCCGATCTAAACTTTATAATTTCAAATAAAATTCAAACTCCCAAACTGATCATAATGTTATTTGTATAAAATTTTGAGACAACTAGTATATTATTGCTCATACTAGTCTGTTTCTGCAGATCTTGTAAAAATCAAGCTGGTGCGTTATGATTAGAAATTGAATGTAATATGATAAGTTAAACAATGTAATAATAAACGCAATGCGGTGACTAGAAGAATCTATCTCTAATTCATGGGGCACGGATGGATGTCACAGTTGATCTTGTTTCAAGTATGTCACCCCTGCAAACTATCATGGGGAAGAGACTTTCTTATCTAATGACGTGTCGTTCACTAATTGCCTAACAAAGATTTTCTAGGGCTTACGTGGACATCCCTTTAACGGTAGACGGATTTTCACGTGTACCAAAGGTGCAGATGAGGTTTAGTGGATGAGAGCAATGATTTTAAGGTTTTGTTACCTTGTGATGTGTTTTGTGTGGCATTTAGGGGTCGTACGTTGGCGTGTTTAACATCAGTGGCTTGTCAATATAATAACCAAATCAAGATTTTATTTTTTATTGTTATTGCCCCCACATATCTGCTTTATATAATTTCTAAATACAAACTTTTCGAATTGTGCGTATAATTCACTTATCTCAGCACTCATCAACTTGATAAGGGGACACACGAACTATTCTACTCAGCAGCAAAATACAGTTATCTGCCTCTGCCTGTCAGTAAAAATTCAGTTGCTTTCGATTTTAAATATCTAATTTTCGTGAGTCATAAAAGTTTTTGAATATTCTACATTAAATCACGAGCGATAAAGTTTGTAGATTGTTATATTACCTCCGTCCTTTTTTACTTGTCACTTTTTGCATGTAACATAAGATGAGTAAAAATCATAATTCCGCTTATTATTTTTAATTTTTTTTTTGTGAATAAAAATATAAACTATAAACTTTAATTCACAAAAAGAAAATTTTAAAAATAATAACTAAAAGTATGTTCTTTAATCATCTTAAGTTACGTGTAAAAAGTCAAAGTTACAAATAAAAAGGGACGTCATGTGAATTTTACTTATACGATTCGTGCAGAGACTATTAAATCCATCCGGAACTTTAATGACAAATTCGCACAACTCTCATTTATACCAATGGCTAGGGGTGAGCATCGGGCGGTTTGAGGGTCTAAACCAAACCAAACGGAAATAATCGGTTTTCCAAAATCTCAATTCAAAACCAAACTATTATGTTTAAAATCCAAACCAAACCAATCCGTTTAAAACGGTTCGGTTCGGTTTGGTTTCGGTTTAAACCGTTTTTAATATTTAAAACAAAGTTAGCAACAAAATTAAATTTTAACTTGAAAAATAAGGAATGAAAAATTCAATTTATATTTTCTATTTAATCATATTTAAAGAGGATACAAGAATATATTAGCTTGATAAATAAAAAGAGACGGAAGAAAATAAAAAAATGTGATTCGTATACTTTTATATAAAATATAAATAAAAAGAATGGAAACATAATACATACATCAAAATTAATATCATAAAATAGAATAAATAATATTTTTAAAGAAAATCTTTACTAGGATACCTTTTATATGTTTAAGATTTTACATTTTTCTGTAGATTATAATTTTATTTTTAATAATACATTATTAGTACATGTATATTAATGTTCAAATCTACACATTCGGTTCGGTTCGGATTTATCGGTTGGTTTGGAGGTAAAAACCGAAACCAAACCGAAATAATTCGGTTTTTATAATTTGAAACCATACCGTTATAAAACCGTTAAATTCGGTTTGGACGGATTGGATCGGTCGGTTCGGTCGGTTTGGAGAACTTTTGCTCACCCCTACCAATGACATAAAAACCTTAAAATTTTCTAAACAAGAAGAAACTATTGCCTCCTCCCCAATTTACATGAGTCATTTATAATATAATTTATTTAATTAGTTTATTTGTTTTTAATATATAATTACTAACAGTTTTTCAAAATAATCCACTGTATTATTATTTTCAATGTAGTCCTTAAATTAATATATTAAATATGATAAGATGTTAAAAAATTGGAAATATTTAAAATTTTGTTAAATTACAACCTTTGTCTAAATCGGATGACAGAAGTACTTTTCAAATACTTATTTGACTTATAACTCCAGAATCAGTAGAAACAATAGATATAAAAATGAAGACATCACAAAGTTATCAAAACAGAAAACTACAACGCCATCTACGACCATACATTTTCTTCAGGTTGTGGATATCGTTTGCAACAATGGGCATTGTCATCTCTTAAACGAAGATAATCAACTACAGAAATAAGAAAAAAAATTATTGTGGCCGTAGCATTGCTTAATTTAATGGCTCTAAATTGAGCTTCGTTGCATGTTAAGTTAAGCTAGGTGCATAAATGGGACACCATTACATCGAATGATGCCAGTATTTGCTGTCGCTATTTTTGAGATTTTATCTTTTATTTTTCTGTTAATGAAACCGCAACTTGTACCACTGGGGCACCCACAATATACAAGGCAGAGTTTACAGAGAGCTAACATGGTAGAAACAATTCCAGCAGAGGTTTCTTTTCTTCTCTGGATATTTCTCAGGCTTGTCCAATCATACAGCACAGATATTTTACCATATTGTGATGTAGCTTCGTTAAGTAGTTTATTTAACAACTGTATATTACTAATTCATTCTCAGAAAAAACTGTATACTCTTTCTGTCCCTCTCATTTCTTTACAATTTTTTTACATTCCACATGCATTTTAAGGCGCATATAAAACATAGTTTTATAACTTATTTTTAAATTTTTTCTTTTTTGTATAAAAATTTAAACATCAAATTTTTATTCAGAAAAAAAAAAGTTCAAAATAATTTATCAAACTACGTTTTACGAGAGTATTAGAATGCGTGCCGACCCCGTCTTCCAATGCAAACAAATGAAAAACACACAGAGTATTACTAATTTACTAGTACTATATATTGCCTTGTTTACTGCTTTAATTTTGCCTGCATTTAGTGAGTGAGTAATGAACGTAGATCGGAAATTTCAGATTTATGGTTCAAGACTGTGGGTTTATTATGTTTTCGGTAGTGGATTTATAAATTTTGATACAAAACTTATAAAAGCAATTTTATTTAGATGTGATTTTCTTTAATAAAGTACATATTAAAAAATAAAAAAATAGTTAAAATGAGACCAAGTGATTGGTGAATATCTTGTAATATCCGTAATTTATACACTTTTTCGGGTGTTGCTAAATACAGTTCATTTTTACTTTATACAGTTCGTTGAAATTACTAGTATAATCTTTAATCTATTAAATGCGTGAAACTCTATTAATCACGTACTGTTGACTACAATGTGTTTAACTCTTGATAATAATACTCACGCTTGAATGTATATTTATTTGCACACGTGTAACAGGGTTCAACAGGTGCTACTGCATTGATGGTTAACTTCAAACAATTTCTTACTTTTTTAATTTTAAAATTTAAAATATTTAGATTTTAATTCTAAAACATATATTCTTTTCAAAAATATATTATAAAATATGATTATCATGTTTTAATAATCTATTAGTTTTGCATATTAAAATATTTATGACTATTAAGGAATCATTCACTTTTTTTAATATTAAATACATTTTAAAATTTTGATCAAGAGTAATTTTTAAATACATTTTAAAATTGTGAAGATTCTTAATAGATGTTAAAGATTCTAGGCCATCTAAAAGTTATATTATAAAAAACTCAAGGATTTTTTATTTTGACTAAAATATTATATCAAACACTAATGTTAATTTTTTTTTAATATTTAATATTCAATATTATTGGGTTATATGCCTCGCCCCTGATAGTGAAGTCTCAAAATTTTAAGTTTTTTTCTGATTAAATGAGAATGAACAAAATAAAAGAAATTAAACACATCGATAAAAAATTAAAGTGGATAAAATTATACACAAATTCAAATATTTTACTGATAAAATTATATATAAAGTCAAATGAAATTATATGAATAAATATAATATATATAAATTATCGTTCAAAATTTTTAATACATATTAAAGATTCTGGCCAGCTAAAGGTTATATTTTATAAAATCAATTTATTTTTATTTTCATTAAAATATTATATCAAACACTAGTGTTATCTTTTTAATTAAAAATCAAGTATTTTTTATTTGACTAAAATATTATATCAAACACTAGTGTTAATTTTTTTAATATTTATGTATTGAGATTTTGACCCATTCCAGCCCAAATAATTTTTTGCCCCAAAAAACTCAAACACTTCGATAAAAAATTAAAGTGGAGGATAAAATTATATATAAAATCAAGTATTTTAGTAATAAATTTATATATAAAGTAAAATAAAAGTGTATGAATAAATATTTTATATATTATTTTTCTAAATTTTTAATACATATTAATGATATTAGGCCAGTTAGATGTTATAATATAAAAAAAATCAAATATAGTTTGATATAATTGAGAATGAATAAACAATATTTTAACAAAAACCAATAAGAATATAATCAACCGATATTAATAAAAGATGAGCAAAAACTTAAGTCAGTGCGTGTATTGATTGCTGGCAATAATCCTGTTCTGCACAAAATCCTGTTCTGCACAAAAAATCAAGACTAAATTTATTTTTTATACCAACGACACAAAAGCTTAGGAGGGATATATTTGTAATCTCCGTGAACTGCACGAAGTAAAGATGAAGTGTATATAGCAATTATGCTTTTTCCGGGGTGTCGAAGACAGTTTATTATGGACACTTTTCGAACTTTTGCAGGCGTTGAAAACAATTTACTATGGGCAACAGGGCAAGCAATTAGGCGAAGAGTTGAAATGTAAAAAAGTATGGGCGGTTTAGTTATTGGCCACAAAGTTACGTATCATTAACACGACTCACATTAATATACGAACAATAATGGCAGGCAATACCTTATCTTAATGAAATTCGAATAGGGATTTCGTGGCCTTTGAATTTGGATAGACCGTCCAGATGTATCGCACCCTGCTAAACATACTACAGGCTCTATCTATGCATCTAGCATTTTATAAACAAGATATAAAATGCTTTTCTTTCTTTTTTCGAGTTTATACGAGGTAAATGAGTTATATATCTGAAGCGAGCAAGGTCATATAACAACTGTTCTACCAGTGATGCGTGAATATGGAAGGTTATATTCGATCGAAATTTTAATGGATTTTACTTGTGCGAATTTTAATATTTAATTTTATGCGGATTCCTGATAAAATGTCGCAGAGTTGATGAGAGTCGCGCGTTAGAATTTAAGCACAACGTTTTTAAAATCTTATAAATTTGATTTTAAATAATTCTTGTTGAATATCATTAAATTTTAAAGTATAATCTAAAATCTTGGTTGAATACCATCAAATTTTATAGTATAAATTAAAACCCTGATTGATTAATTTAAGATTTTGATTTTTAAATTCCAATTGAATTTTCTTCAAAAATAAAATTGTATTAAATTATTTTGATCTTATTATTAAAAAAAGCTTTTAAAATTTCAATAGATATCGTGAGTAAATAACTCTTTGATGTAAACAGAAGGAGGACTTTTATATATTTAAAGCGTAGGATAAAATTGTCAGTGATTTTTATTACTACGAGCATGTTTCCCATACTATAATGCTATATCGGGATCTGAAAGGGCCTAAATGAAGCCCAGTTGTACTTCCTTTGAGCCCACAGCTTTTTATCTTTAACCCCTGGACTGGTGATATGGGCTTACTGCCTTCGACAATGAGAAGCATGCATGCTTGTAGTCGATTTTAATTTTGAATCACATGGGCTACAAAATCAACAATCAGCAAGACTTCACTTTCCCGCAACAAGGCCCGGATTTTTGTGTGGTTCGGGCACAACACGATATATATACACATCAGAAAAATCCAAAAAAAAATCGAATCAGTAAATTTCGCCATTTTATTATTTTCTTTGCATAATAATTATTAGTTATGTGAAATATCTATGTTGAAAACAACAAAAAAATATCACTATTTTATTTAAAAAGTTAATAAATAAACACATTAAACACATATATAATTTGGTTTTAGGGTCTGTTTGGGGTGTTGCTTTGTTGTCGGAAAAAGTGCTAGTAAAAAAAAGCTATTGTAGAAATCAGATAACGGTTTAGTAATTTTTTTGATATGTGCTTATTTTGAGTTATAATATAAAAAATAATATGTCTGTTGAAATTTGATAGTGGAATCTATAACAGCTTCCTGTAAAAGCTGAAAAACAACTTTTTTTAACAACATAGGAAGACTAGCTTTTTTCTAAAAACAACAATTTAGCTAAAAATTGCTATTTGGAAAAAGCTGGTTTTAGATTTATCAAACAGTTTTTCATCGAAAAGCAAAAAACTGACGTTGTTGTTGCAACAGCAATGCCAAATAATACCTTAACGGAGTGGTAAATAATTTAGCTTAATTTTACAATCGAAAGTTTAGTTTATGTACTCCTATTTTGTGTAACACAAGTTAGCTGGTGCTGAAAAACATGTCAAACTATGTTGAATCCTAAATCCCTATTGAAAAAATAATTAATTTATGTTTTTTATATTTAAAAATGATGACATTCTTACAATTATGTTCAATATAGATATGTTATATAGCAAATGGCTGGCATGGTGCAAAAATAGGAAAATATTTGTAGGTTTTTAACTAAAAACATTATATTATTTATATTATATATATATATGCATAGATGAATTTGTAAGATAGAGATTTGTGACATTGAAATTGACAAAAACGGCTCAAGCTATACGGACACTGAAAATAAGTACAAAGCGAGAAAATATTATAATACACCGCACCAAATAATAAAATATGTCATGAAGACCATAATTTTATGTGCGAATCTGCAGCGAAAATGTGAGATTACAAAGAAATGCACGAGGAGTACAAAGCTGTCCACTTTTTAGTTGTCTTTCCCAGCTGCGACAATTATTATTCAATTTGTTTTGTGAAGTGGACAGCTCCGATGTTAAGGACAGGAACCCTACCCTTCCGCAGGTAATCATTTTGCGTATATCGAATATCAAATTTATTTTATCTAACACATTTATAAGTATAATTGTTATAATTTGATACAGAAAAGGATTATTAATATAATTATACATTTGTGCTGGTTGAAAATGTTGATAAAAGACTAAGCATAATTAAGGACAAAAAAGTGTAAACAAAATGTGTTTGAAGCATATGGGGGGGAACAGGACGGGGTTTCACAGGCAGAGTCTCGGAATCTATTTATACAGTAATAATATAGGCATGAGACGTGACACACGAAAAGATAGTTTTATAATTTTTTTAGGATTTTATTCAGAAAAAAAAATATTTTCTCGAAAAAAAGAAAAGAAAAATCCTAAAAATAAGTTATAAAATTATATTTTAACAAAATATTAAAATGCGTGTCAAATAACTAACGTATAGAATTAAATGGGTCGGAGCAAATAATAGGTATTTTTGATTTTACAAGATCTTTTACAAATTTTAAATCACAAATATTGTTATTCGGTTTTGCATGTATCTATTGACTAAAAGATAACTCTATCGTTGTCAAAAATATATCAGCGCCTCCCTCTCCCCCTCTAAACCCTAACCTCCATTAAAGATTTTTTAGGGGCTTCCATCGATTTTCACTGATAAGCCCCGATTCCTTTTCTCTATTTTTTTGTTTTAAAATCTTATTTTCCATTCAATAAGTTCCCAATTTATTTGGGTTTTTCTTATGATCGAGGTTATAGATCGGCATGATTTTTATGAGTTTGATTCGGTTTGAAAGTTATTATGGAATCGCATTTATGGTCGATTGTTCAGAACAAGTGAAAACCAATCAGATGAAAACAATGAAACAAGTGTATATATTCATCATTTTCAAATCGCTCAGTTGCCTCTCCAAGAAGGAAGGATTCAACAACGATATTCTTCGGCGTCTGCCCAATTTCGATTCTATTTATAGATGCCGTATGGCTTTTAATCAATGAATTGATTCCTTTTTATCAAAAAAAAAAAGATAACACTATCCATAAAAGTAGAAATTTGTAAAATTAACTGTATTTTCAAAGCAATCACTTTTAAATTAAGTTTGTAACAATTATAGGCCAAGTGGTGGGTTTATCCTCTGTTGTCCCGGGACACTTGCGTTTAACTCTGGCTCACATGAAAAATTATCAGAACTGATACTAATTTGTAAGGCAAATAAGTCCGCATTGTAAAAGTAAATTAATTAATACAGCGTATAATCTTAGAGGCTGAGCGAGCGAGTGAGAGCGGGGAGGGAGTGAGTAACTAGCACACCCGCCCCCGCCCTAGCCCTATCCCCAATTATATGGGTCAGGTTTCACATAGAACCGAGTTAATTATAGAGGTTGTATTCGACTGAGATTATAATAAATTGTTTTTTAGCTTTGAATTTTAATAGATTATATATGATTTTAATTTTCTGCGGATTCTTGATAAAATGTCATAAATTTGATATAGGATTTTCCGTATTTAAGCACAATATTTCAAAATCTCATGGATTTTGTTGGGATTTCAAAAAAACGTAAAATACACTGAGCAATGTCACAAAATTCATCATTTTATGAAATCCAAAAAAATCTATCAGCATCTGAATACCATCAGACTTGATGGATTTTAAACAATCCCGATCGAACACCATCAGATTTTAAGCATAATTAAAATCCTGATTGAATAACACCAGATTTTGTAACATAATTTAAAACCTCAATTGAATACCCAAGTTTCAAATTAATAAACATTTTTTAAAATTAAATCAAATGTCTCTAAATTTACCGGATTTTCAACCAATCGAGCAAAATATTTATAGTCATTATACATGTTGAGTATTAAAGTGTAGGATTAAAATAAAATATCAGGATTTTTTTTTTAAGGGAGTAAAGCACAAGAAATCTTGTTAAAATGCAACAACAGTCTGGTAAAAAAAATTAAGGAAAAAGTAAAAACCAACAACCAGGGCTGGGTCCAACAGGTAGGGACAATGAATACCCCTAGAATTATTTTGCAAGTCTTGAACCATTGTCCTCCCAGCAACCAAGATTCATCGGTGGTGTTTGGTTGCCCAGTATAAGTCGCCTTCTGAGCTTATAAGTTATAAACACTTATTTATATCGTCTGTGTAAAAAGTTAAGAAGCACTTAAAGAAGTTAGGATTGCTAGCTTTTGTTTCAGGATTTCTGCTTATTTCCCAAACAGTTTAATCACTTATAAGTCTTAACTTGCTTCTGACTTCTACTTCACTTTTTTATTTTAAGCAAAAAACACTTATTTTAAGTTCAGCCAAACGGCCCCAATATATAAAACAAGTTTACAGCCACCTTTATAAAGCAAATTTTGAGCTTGGATATTAACATTGCTTATATGTGAAACTTTTGGTGAATGATTATGCTTCTTTAATGGCTACAGAAAAATTCTGGAGTAGAAATGAAGAATGAAAATATTTAATCGATATAACAGTTTTTGAGAGAGATTCAGATTCGTACATGCAAATTAAGTGTTACACTAATTTAGCGGTAACCAAAAACTTAGAAAGTAACGTATTTCAAACAAAAATATATATTTATATTAATAAAATATAATGGCCATGCCCATGTAATAAATAAGATTTACGATTCATTAATGTAAATCATGATTCCAGAAAAAGTTTTTGTGAAAATATCTTGTGGATTTTGTTAATAGTGAACTTTACATGTGAATAGGCTAACAGTTTTTGAGAATTATCTTCAACAAAACGAACTTCGAAGATATACACAGTTGTTAACATACAAGTATTTTAAACGAAAATAACAAATCCACAGAAAAAGAAATCAGTGATTGAGCTGTAATTGAGTAGCAAATTTATAGTAAAAACAAAAGAGAAAGGTTTAAATTATAATGGTTAGGATTAAAAGACAAGTTTTCAAGGAACAGGTAGAGACATAATCTTTTGTAAATAATCTAATTCTACTACTCTTGTATTTTGTTTTCGACTAAAATTTGTGAACATACAGACACACCGCCTTTACACACACACACACACACTCTCTCTCTCTCCCCCTCTCTCCATCTCTCTCTGATCCACCACCATGTTCAAGCTTCCTCAGGTTCCAGCTTTACTCTCTTCTTCAGGTACCCTCCATTATCTCATCTTTATCTATCTTTATGTTCCTGTATGTAACTATATCTTCACACAGTTATGAGTTCACTCATGGTCTATATGAAATGTCGGTCTTTTAGGTTAAAGATCGAATCTTTTTGGATTTTTGATAAATGGGTATTTCCAGATTGAGTTGTAGAGCAATTGGTTATGTGGGTTTGTTTTTCTTTGTCTGATCTCTTGTTTTGAGAAGTGAATCTTTCACTTTTCTTGATTTTGGATCTAGGGAGTTTGTAGAACATTTACTTTGTTTGTGTGTATGTTATGCATTAATCTTGGCTTAATTTGATGGTCATTGCTTGGAACTAGGATCTACAGGTTCATGTTCATTTAGTATAGGTCTATTGAGCTGCGAACTTGCTGATCAGGGATTTTTGTGTGGTATTTATGAGGTATATGTTGTCATAATTCAGTAACTTACCTTTCAGATCTGTCCTGTATTTTGTGGTGTTTTGATAATGAGGCTGCCTGCCCCTTCAACCTAGCTCTCCTGTTTAGATGATTCTGCACATTGTAATGGAACAGCATAAACGGATAAGATCATATAAATTCTTATCTCGATTCCCGACAAACTGAGGACAATTAAGATATTCTCCTAGGTCTTGGGGCTCTGGAGTCAAATTCCCTGTGGACTTATAATGAATGAAAAGAATCTCTACATTATTTCTTTTCTAATTTCGGATAGCGACAATAATGATGTTGGCTTTTCTTCAGATTTGTAGTAATTACTGTCTTTGATGATTTAGGTACTGGTATATTCTTGCTCCGGGACTGCTAGGTTGTGAATTTTTTTTTGTTAGAAGTTTGTGTCTGCGCTTTTGGCTTTTCTTACGTCATCGGCCATTTTTGGCAACCAAGAGGCTACATGGGTTCCCGTTTTCCTTCACACCAGTTGAGCAATGGCCTATACGTGTCTGGCCGTCCAGAGCAGCCACCAAAAGAAAGGACTCCAACTATGAGCTCAACAGCAGTACCTTACACTGGTGGTGATATAAAAAAGTCTGGAGAACTTGGAAAGATGTTTGATATATCTATGGATGGATCTAGATCGAGAAAATCTGGACCTATAACTAGTGGCCCCTCAAGGACAGGTTCTTTTGGTGGTGCTGCTCCACACTCAAATCCAATGACTACCAGCTCCGGGGGTCGGATGGGTTCTGGTTCTATTGCCGGTGTTCCAGGTTCTATTTCTATGAAGAAGACAAGTTCTGGTCCACTAAATAAACATGGAGAACCGATTAAGAAGGCATCAGGTCCTCAAGGTGGAGCAAATGCTGCTTCCCGCCACAATTCTGGCCCTCTTCCACCAGTCCTTCCTGCCACAGGACTCATAACTTCCGGGCCTATCACTTCAGGGCCTCTTAATTCGTCAGGCGCTCCTCGCAAGGCTTCTGGTCCTTTGGATTCCACAGGATCACTTAAGTCAGGCAGTGCATCTATAGTTCAAAACCAAGCTGTTACTCACCTTAGCCTGGAGAGTGAAAACTCTTTCTTCAAAAGCTTCCCCAAGCTAATCTTTTGGTCCATTGTTTTACTCTTTGTGATGGGGTTTATTGCTGGCATTTTTATCTTAGCAGCAGTCGGCAATCCCATTCTTCTAGTTGTTGTTGTTGTTTTATTTGTTGCTGTAACAAGTGTGTTCGTCTGGAATAGCTGCTGGGGAACAAAAGCTATCACCAGTTTCGTAGCTCGTTATCCAGATTGTGAACTCAGAACTGCAAAGAATGGCCAATTTGTCAAGGTTTCTGGGGTATGTAACATTTTCTCATCATTACTTTTTTTTAATGGGCCTTCATTAAAACATTCTGAGGCTTCGGGGCTCATTGTTAATACATTCAAGTATCATCATATGCTACAATAAGTATATGTTATATAATCTGCATTCCTTATATTACTTGATGTTATTAATTGCTAGATTTTAGCATAAGTTACTAGCTAGATATGTCGAATCTGGATCGTATAGTTTTTAAACTTTATATTATACCTATCTGAGGAATAGATTTTAAATTCTGTGCTCAATTATAAGCACAAGTTCTTTACGCAAGTGTTGTTTTTTTAATAGTGTTTACTTATAAAAAAGCAAAGTACTACAAGGTATAATGTAATCAAGATTCCTGATTGCCTTCCTTTTCTGTCGTATAATTGTGGAGGGCAGAAAGGCTGTAATTAAAGGCTTGGGTGGATGATGTTTTGTCTGTTGAAATTGGAAGCTTAGGGTTTATTTGTATTTTTAGACAACTACAACGAACAGTGGTTAGCCTTCTCAAGGATTAATTAATACTAAGAGGGGCATCACCTACCTGTTTTAAATTTTATTATAGGCTTCTGCAGTGCTACAAGTGTTTTCTCATGTTCAATGTATCTAAAAATCATAGTGTTTTTCCCGTCTACCAGTTAGGTTGTAGAATATTAATAATTCTAAATTGTTTGCGGTTCCCATTCATAATAGCCAAAACTTCTCAGTCATAAGGCCTTGGTGAGTAGAAAGTGGGTGGTGGGACTTTATACTGAGATGAAAATCCTATTTGACCAATAATGCAGACAGAGGGCTAATATTTTCTTCAACTTTGTGATGGAAAACTGTAAAGCTTAATTGCTCTTGGCTTAAAATTTAACATTGATTCTCTGGAGTCTGGATGATAACTTTTTCCTAAGATATATTTATTGGTTTATTTATCATTTTTTACATTGATATACATATCTGTGTTTTCTTACTGATTGCTTAGGCTGAGCTTTAAAAAAACTGGTTGCTGTCTCCCAGGTGGTAACTTGCGGGAATCTTCCTCTTGAGTCATCATTTAATAGAGTTCCTCGTTGTGTTTATACATCCACAAGTCTGTATGAATACCGAGGATGGGATTCTAAAGCTGCGAACTCATCACATCGTCGATTTACTTGGGGTCTTCGGTCAGTTGAGGTGAGAGATTATATTCACTATGTCAGCTTGTCAGTTTTGTATTCTCTCTCCATCTTCAATTTTCAATATGAACTTGTTCAAGTATGTATGCATTTATTTAGGTGATTGGGACCTTATGCTAATTGTAGATATTTCCGTTCATTAAACTTCAAGCATAGCACTCGTAACTGTATACATATGTATATGATGGAGTTAAGTACACTAGTATATATAAAATCATGAATATTAAGCCTTGTTTGCATTCCTACACGGCTGACTTCATTGTTTTATATTTGCAGAGGCATGTAGTAGATTTTTACATATCTGATTTCCAATCTGGGTTAAGAGCACTGGTCAAGGCTGGATCTGGCGCTAAGGTGACTCCTTTTGTGGATGAGTCAATTGCTGTGGATATCAATCAATCAAACAGAGATATGTCTCCAGAATTTGTAAGGTGGTTGGGAAAGCGAAATCTATCCGGCGACGATCGAGTAATGCGATTGAAAGAAGGGTAACTTCTAACCTTGTGTTGAAGTCTTTAAAGTTTAATATGAAGTTATATATATATATATATATATCAATACCATCAAGAGATCAAATGTATGTTGCGCATAACATTACTCAAAAGATTTACAGTTTGAGAGCTGGATTTTGGAGTTTGAATTTTTGAGTATATATCTATTATGTTATTCAAATAGCAATACTTTTTTCTTTTACAGCTACATTAAAGAAGGCAGTACAGTAAGTGTGATGGGAGTTGTACAGCGAAATGAGAATGTACTAATGATCGTACCTCCTCCAGACCCTGTACCTACAGGATGCCTGTGGTCCAAGTGCATCCTTCCTGCCCATCTTGAGGGCATTGTTATACAGTGCGAGGACTCCTCTAAGGTTGATGCTATTCCTGTGTAGACAATACATAAAAACAAAAAAAAAGGGGTATCTGCTGTTTTGGTGCTTTCATTGCTCGATGGGCTTCGTATGAATATGTTTGCAAGAGTCGTGCCTTGTCTCTATAATCAAGTGTATAGTTTTCAGATTATCTTATCCTGCCCATATTGTATGTTTTGGGATCTTTCTTAATTTCATCGGTGTGATTAATATTGTAGAGAGAAATGCTGGTAACTTTCGAGGAGATTTAAGTTGGATTTTCATGTAGAAAATATTTGAGATATTTTTTGTCTCTTGTTCTCCATAATTTTTAGTTTTGAAGTTTGTACTTTGCAAAGGTGTTCGCAAATGATTTTACATTCTTTCTTTTATGGATGGTTTCTTAGAACGTAAGTGTTGTCTTTTTGAAGAAAGTAATGCTGCCCTGAATTGACAGGTTCTGTTTCAAGGTTGTTAGATCTGAAGATCATTTGTTTTATTATTTTATTTTGCATTTGACAGTGTATGTAGTTTCAAAAGCAAGCAATGTACATACTTCTCACTAGCCTCTCTCTTGACCCTAATTCTCTCTAGTCTCTTTCTTGTCGTAGCCGCCTGGGGCTTCCATCGGTTTTCACCGAGGGAAAGCCCCGAATTACTTAATTGCTTTGTTTTTCTTCTTAGTTTTTGAATAATACATCTTCTCGGGAAACTTAGATCTAAAACCATCGGAAATTTCGCTGTCTCTCTCCCAAGCGGGTGAGTTTCAATCTGATTTCTCTTGTTTTTGTGGTTATGCTCCGGATCTATTCTTGGGAGAATTCTTAGATCTAAAACCATCGGGGATTTCGTTGTCTTTCTTCTCTGTCTCAAGCGGGTGGATTTTCAATTTGAATTCTCTTGTTTCTGTGGTTTTGCTTCAGATATAAGGTTGTTTTCTCTCTCTGGTGAGAGTTTTGTTTTTCGCTTCTTAACTGTAAGTGGGGTCTTGATTTGATGATGAAAGTTTGTATGAAATCGCCGTTTTGGTCGATAACTCAGATCTAAGGTTGTTTTCTCTCTCTGGTGAGAGTTTTGTTTTTCGCTTTTTAACTGTAAGCGGGGTCTTGATTTGATGATGAAAGTTTGTATGAAATCTCCGTTTTGGTCGATAGCTCAAACGATAACTCTACCATGGTATGATGGAGAGAGTACCAGTAATTCAACGAGGATGCATGAAGCGGGTACTTGTATTTGTATATACATTTTCTTCAAAATATCGTTTAACTGTCCCAGCTCTACCATGGTATGATGAAGAGAGTACCAGTAATTCAACGAGGATGCATGAAGCACGTACTTGTATTTGTATATACATTTTCTTCAAAATATCGTTTAACTGTCTCTTTATGAGAACAGGCGATTGCAATTTACAGTTTGTTCGACTCGATCATTGATGTAGATGCCGTATGACTTTTATTATTAGATTAACACCTTTGTTTAAAAAAAAGAAAAAAAGCAATGTACATAGCAACTGACTGTTTATTTATTGTTCATGTTAAGTTCTAATATGTCTGGTTATATCATATATGTATTATGGCATGATCTTCATTTGTTGCCGCGTTAAAAAGCATATATGGGAGGTCTTAGGGAAGCATTTAGAACATATATGCGAGGGAAGCAAATCGTTAGGCGGAGAGAATGACGAAAAATTATAAAAGGAATTTATGGATAAAGAAGATTTTGGAGACTATAGTAATTAATTATGATGTGTATAAAATTTTATGATAAAACTTGTATAAAAACTGATGAAAAAGTGGAATGGAGTTTTTTTTTAAAGTATGTTGATTATATTTTTAGTTGAAATAGCTTGGAATTGAATAATTGAATTATATAAAGTTTTTTTTGATAATCTAATTAAATTAGTGTATAAAATCCATTGGATTCTTTTTTATTTAGTTTTTTTTTTGAAAAGCAAAAACATTATATTAATAGACGGACAAATTACAACCAGAAGATCCAAAATAAGCAGTATCTGAGAAGCTGCCAACCAAAACATAGAAATCATTACCTACCAGCATGCAGACAAACTTTCTAAACCCAAAAAACCCTACTGGAACTCATACTAATTAATACTACTAGACCTAGAAACAATCCCCATGCAAACCAGTAGACCTTTCCAAATTCCTTGCAGCATCAACAACGAATTAGTTTAACATCTCAACGATCTCCACTCTGCCATCTTCTCCCTGAACCTCCTGGCCATCCTGAACATCATTGTCCACCATCAGAGCCTGAGCATCCACTCCATCCTCCACAGCAGGAACAAGATCCGCTTCATGCACAGCCACAAAGCGCTGCTCAGAAGGCCCTAGCCCCATATCCAAACTCCACAGCTCGAAGATTCTGCCAAAAGGTTGAGCAATCACTACCATTACCTTAAAGTTGGGGGCACCATAATCAGCCAGGTATTCAGCTATCGCATTGGCATAATGGTCACAAAACGAAGGCTCCATGTCAAAATTTGGGTCAGCTTTGCGTTGATTGAGCTGCTGGACAATGAACTCATGGTCAGGGTGCACACCTTCCACAAGCGAGTTTCTCGATTCCCAAAAAGCTTCAAAATGATCCGACTCTAGTATGAAATGTTCCCCATCTTCTACAAAAGCACACTTGCAACCCTCCATCAAGGCATGAAACTCATTAATTCTGTGATTTTGGATGCCAAGTGAGCCTGAAATCATACGTAAGATCTTGCCCCTGCTGTTGTAAACCACAATCCCAATACCTGAGACGTTGCCATTCGGGAGAGCATTTACAAAGAATCGGCCATGCACATTGATCTTAACTTTGCCTCTGCGGGGCATTATCCACCTGGGGTGGACGTCGACAGGCTCAAAATCAGCCATGAAGAGAAAGAAAGAGATATGTAGAAGAGAAGAGTGAACAGTGGTGTAAGATTAACAGTGGTGCAAAATGATGTTGAGAGGGTTGTTTTATAGGACAACTGGGGAACAGAGGGGTGGCATATGCACAACAACCTATAAAAGTTATATCATCTAGGCCAATTACTGCAATAGGACAACTCAACTCCCAAAAACCACCTGACAATTTACACTCGAGGTAACACAGTACCAAATGCAGCATGTATACAGCTTTATCTCTTTCCTGTAACCCAAAAGCTGTTTATTTTTTTTGATTTGGCTCCTTTTTTTGCCAAATTATCAGCTTTGGAGTTTAGCTCAGAAGCAATAGGCTTGACCTTTATATTATTTAGATTTAAAACCGAATTGCTACTCATCATATCTTGAGAGGTAGATGTAATCTCTAGAAATTTACAATAAATCTTGCTGCAATCCGTGAGTATTGTCAGCTCACACCTTACCCATGCTGACCTTGCAAATTCATTTACCAAAAATATGAAAGCATTCCATTCAGCTTCGAAAGGGCAAGCTGCTTGAGTAGGACCCGAGAAACTAAAAATTGCATCCCCAGAATTTTTAAAAATAAGGCCTCCCATTCCTGCTATGTTGCCATTTGAGTCCCCTTTCCAAGAACCATCAACAAAGCCTATCAAACTTGATCCGCACCTGAGTAATTCCTTGAATTGTAGATTTTCTGACTTTGTGATAGCACCCACCAAGTTGTCCATCTGATGCTTGAATTTCTATGAATTAAATTTTGTGATTGACACCATTACAGTGCACTGGATTTGACTGAGCACAGTAATGAATCCAAAGAGAGCTTTTTTGATTTAAAAATAATTTGATTTCTTACTCTCCAAATGATCCATATTACTGCACTAATAGTTACCTTCCATACTGATCTTAGGCTTTTTGTAGGAAAAACACCAGCACTTATCCATATATTTGTCAGATATTCTGGATCAATTTGCTTGGGGTAGAAATGCCACCATGCAAAAATCTTTTGCCACAAAAAAATAGAGGTATAGCACTGGAAGAATAGGTGTTCACTAGTTTCTATGCTTTTCTTGCAAAATAGACACCATGCTCCATCATGCGAGATGATTTCTCTTGCCAGCAGAAGAGATCTGGTGGGAATAATGTTTAAATGAAATTTCCGAAGAAACACCTTTATTTTATGAGGAATTTTCAGCTTCCATATAAACTGCCACGGGACTTCCTGCCATGGCTGTTGAAACAACTCTGTAGCCTTCTCAACTACATATGAATTTTTTTTTGATACTGACCAAGATAGAGAGTCTTTGCCTTCCGACGTTCTTGATTGATTGATGACAAATTCCAAACGCTCAATCTCTTCTATCTCCCATGATCTTAAAGAACGAGTCCAGAATCTGGACAATTTCAGTGATGAACCATGGCAAGAATCCATAAAATATTGAACAGTCGATTCTTTTAATTTGGATAAGCTATACAAGTGTCTGAATTCTACCATTAGAGGTCTATCGAGGGCCCAAACATCTTCCTAGAAAAATATGCTCCTTCCATTCTTCAAAGACCATGTAAAATTTCTTTTGCTAGCCTGTCTTCGAAATTCCGGAATACGATATACCGAGAGAATATCATTCATGGTGTCTGAAGTGTTGCCTGGGAATATACAATCTCCGAGACTACAGTGCCGTGATACACTGTACTTGTCTCATACACATTTGTTCCAACCCCGATCCCTCTCGCTCTTCCACTTAAAGAACCACTTCCCCATCAAAGCTAAATTCCTATGCTTGATAGGAACTAGACCAAGGCCTGCAAATTTTGTTCCATGCTGTTAAGTGAAGCTTCCTAACTTGCTTGCCACCTTCACTTTTATGCCCCCAGATAAATTCTCTCCTGATTCTTTCTAGATGCTTGATCACTGTCGAAGGGAAGATGTGCAAATTCATCCAGTAAATTGGGGCACTGTCTAAAACAGACTTGACTAGTGTGAGTCTTCCCGCCTGATTCAAAGTGTTAGCCTTCCACTTCGCTAATTTTCCTTTCATTCTATTGATCAAAGGAGTCCAAAAAACTTTCCTTCGAGCTGAAATACCTATAGGCATTCCAAGATATGACATTGGCCATGAGCCTATACCACAGTTAAGTACATCAGCCATTAAGTTGATATCAATCCCACAATTTCTTGAAGAAAATATGCTGCTCTTTCCGAAGTTAATCCTGAGACCAGATAAGAGTTGGAAGCATTGTAGAACATGCTTGATGCCTCTGGCCGATTCTATTGAACCATCCAAAAAAATCACCGCGTCGTCCGCAAATTGAAGATGAGAGATTTGATCTGAGGCTTTGCTTAATTTGATACCTGAGAATATGCCTTTTCGAGCTTCTGCATTGATCATAGAGCTTAGAACTTGTCCAGCTAGATTAGATAATAAGGGTGAGATGGGGTCTCCTTGCCTGAGACCTCTTCTAGGAGCAAACTCCTTAGAAGGAGTTCCGTTAACTATTACTGAGATCCTCGTGGATTCCAATAGGGACTTAATCCAACTGCACCATTTGTGATCGAAGTTCATTACCTTCATGGTATCAAGAAGAAAATCCCAATTTACCATATCAAACGCTTTCTCGAAGTCCAACTTTAAAATGACTCCTTTGCATCTCCTTTTTTGAATAGAATGAGCAACTTCTTTTACAAGCAGTATACTTTCTGAAGCTTGTCTCCCTTTAACGAATCCCGTTTGTGTGTCACTGATTAGACCATCCATCTGATTAGCCAGTCTTAAGGCTAAGACTTTTGTAAGGATCTTAAATAGAAGAATTTATAAGGCTTATTGGTCTATAGTCTTTAACCAGAGCAGGAGTTGCAACTTTCGGAATCAACGCAATAAAAGAAGAATTTGCTCCAGTCGGTATCTTGAGAGAGAGGCAAAAGTTTTCTATAAAGCTCACAACATTCTTACCTATGTAAGGCCATAGGATTTTGATACTCTTTATGTTCATTCCGTCTGGGCCTGGGCCATAGCTGTCTCAATTTCCGCAAGAGAAATTGGTAGAGTAAGTGAGATCCTGCCCTTCTCCTGCAATTTTGGGAGGCTGAAAGAACCTAAAGAAATCAGCTTGGAGTGATGGTCTCTAAAGAAGTTTGAGAAATGATCATGAAAAGCTTTTCTGATTGCTGAGGGCTCTGCCAGCCACTCTCCATTCCACATGATTCTGCTAATGTTGTTAGAGCGAATTCTTCTGTGAATAGCCTGATGAAAAAACTTATTGTTCCCATCGCCTTTTAACAGCCATTGTTGTCTGGACTTTTTTATTTAGTTTCACTCAACTGAACACACTTTTGTGCTGTGTTTGATTGGAGAGAATGAAATGAACGAAAATGAAAGATAATTTTATAGGTGAGAAGGAAGATTTGCAAAAAAAAAAATGGTTGGGGAGAATATAAAGAACGAAAATAAAAGAAAATTTATAGGTGATAAGGAAGATTTGAAAAAAAAAAGGAATTAGTGAGTGACTATGTTATGATGTGAACTTAAAAAATTGAGTATACACAGGACGTAGTAGTTTTTTTTTTTTTTTTTAAATAGGGGTTCAACTTTGAGTTAGGGGTGCAAGGAATAAAATGAAGGAAAGAATGAAAATTTTGACTATAAAAATGATTACCTGCAAAGATATAAAATGATTTTATCAGTCAATTAATTTGAATATCAACTGCTAGAATTTAAAGACTATCATCTGATCAACAAATAGCACAAGCGCATTCATCATCAAGATTGACGTATTCCAAATAACCTGATGATATAAAGATATTTTGTATGTGTTTTTATAAAATAAATTAAATATAAATTATTTTATAGTCCATGATCATTTAATTATGTTTTACTTAATCTTATTTATTAAAAGAAATATTATAGGTAGAAAATCGGATGTACGATATTATAACATAGATAAATAATAAATGTGCTAATATCATTGAGAAAAATCGACAGTGAAATAAAAAACCGAAGAAATTATGTAATTTGTTATATTAAAGAATTGAATTGGTATTATAAATACAGAGAATTTAATATATCGATGCAGTGTTGTAAAAAGCGGGAATCAGACTTAGTCGGTGAAGGCACCGTCTAGCGATTAATCGGATAATCGGAGATTAATCGGAGTGATTAATCGGATCATTAATCGTAATCAATTTAATATTATTTTTTAAATTGTATATATATTTATATAATTATATATAGTACAAATTTATAGTCATATAAAATCGAAAGATTGACGATTTTTTATAACACAAAACATGATACAAAGTTCGGTCATCTCATATATAAACTTGAATTTGATAGAATCTGCTAAGAAAGATATTGCAAATTTATGTAATTAGAGTTTAGGAGCTAATATTGAAAAAGTGAAAGATTATAAAAACAACTTTAATTTCTGTGTTTTGTCAATTCTGTGCCTTTTGTTTTATTTAAAATTAAATTTAAAATTTTAAAATTTTTTACTTTTTATTTTAATTTTTTTTTAAGTTCACCGATTTTTGACCGACTTTTTCCGATTAATCCCGACTTTTGACCGATTAATCCCGATTTTGGCCGATTTTCAGAAAAAACGATTTTTTTACCGATTAACGCTTAATCGAGACGGTAGCCGACCGAACAGCGATTAATGGGCGATTAATCCCGATTAATCTGCGACTTTTTGAACACTGAATCAAGGGATGATATCCAACTCAAAAATATCCAGATACACCCCTCGTATATAAAGGTTTCTTACAAAACAAAATAAAAAGCAAAACACCTCTAATATCAAGTACAACTCTGCAGTTTTTCCTGGTGTAATATCTCAACGCAAAGTTGTAATCGAAAACACACAAAAAACCCTAAAACTTCATTCATTCTCCGCTAATGGCCTCCGTAGACCCCACCGACACACCCGCCGTCGCAACGACGTCGCCCAAGACCGAGTCACAACTCGGTGCGGCCGCCACAACCGAGTCGGAGCCAAGGAAGTGGCCGGGTTGGCCCGGAGACACAGTATATAGACTGATAGTACCGGTTATGAAAGTAGGGAGTATAATTGGGCGAAAAGGAGACGCAATTAAGAAGCTTTGTGAGGAGACTCGGGCCCGTGTTCGTGTTCTTGAGGGTCCTGCTGCCTCTCCTGATCGAATTGTATGTACTCTTGCTCTTTTTAGGGAGAATTTTATTTATTTATCGAGACGGGTTTAGAATACATTGCATTTGTTGTGTTTTCACTCGGGTTACTAATACGATTAGGTATACTAAGTATCAATTTATAGAGTATCCATCAACCGAGCTGTCTATACATATAAGTGTGTTTATGTTTCGGGTTGATTTGCTGTTTAATAAGGGTAAAAGGGATTTGATTGGGTTATTGGAATTGATCACGTAAAGTAGAAGGTATGATACTTTGTTTTGGTGACATTTAGGTTTTGATATCTGGTAAAGAGGAGCCGGAGGCGGTCCTATCCCCTGCAATGGATGCGGTACTGAGAATTGCTAAGCGTGTTAATGGACTGCCTGAGAGTGATGAAGATTCTAAAGTATCTGGAGCTGCTTCGATTGCATTTTGTTCGGTACGGTTATTGGTGCTTTCTCCACACGCTACTAACCTGATTGGAAAACAGGGTACTACGATTAAGTCAATACAGGAGAGCTCTGGTGCCTCCATTCGGGTTCTTTCAAATGGTATGTTCTAGTTTTGAATATTAGGTGTAGACTGTAGTGCGAACACTTTTATTGCATTATGCTCCATTGGCGATGTTTGAGTCTACCCTTGGCAATCACAGACACAAACACACACATACATTTTTTTTAATTGTTAACGAAGTCGAATTCATCCTTGATCATCATTAGAAATGTCTGTATTAAAGATATGCAGCCAAGATCTGTGGAAGAAGTTAAACAAAATTTCAAACGATGGAGAGTAAATTTTGTTAAAGATTTCCGGTTATAAGTAGATCATAATGATCAGTCACCATGGTTTGCTTAGAGGCTAGAGCATCTCCAATTGGCTTTTTAAACAAGCTCTTAACTTTAAATTTAAAGAAGATGTCTAAAATTAGTGCTCCGGTGGCTCCTAGAGGCTCTTTAAAAATTTAACAGACTCTTCTCTCTTGCTTCTTTCCAAAAATATTTAGGTTTTCTTAACTTATTATTTATGGATATAATATTCACTTCCCTCCAATTCTATCTTTAACTTTTCCTTCAAATACGAATAAAATATAAATGGGGAGAAAGTATAAAGAGTAGTGTTGGAGTGGTCATGTTATTCAATGTATCAACTTACTAGTAGGAGCCACATATTTTATTATATTATAAGAATGACTTGGGAGTCTGTTGAAGATGCTCTTGATTTTGTATTCCAGGCAAACGTTTTTGTAGTATGCAGTGCTTCCTTCTAAACTCCATTTTGAGAAAATTATTCAATACATTAGTATGTTAATATATCTGAGTTGAAGATAATAGGCAGTTGGTTGTTTCACACCACTAACTTACCTGGATGGGTTCAGTGGGTGATCAATAAGGTCCATAGCCTAGGTTAGTGACCTCCATTACTCTTGTGAGGGGTGCCCAGTGTAATCTACATCCTTATTTGTGTTTTACTTCACTATAGGAGTGATAAGTCAAGAATGTGATTGCAGCTCAACTCTTAGTGTCTGACTTTTGCTGCATGTGCTGTGCCAACATATTACCCTACAGAGTTACAGTTTTCACAAAATGTTCAATAAGTTGATACCCCTCTTTTTCTCTCTCATTTCTTTTTTTAATTAAAACAAATGAATTGAACGTGACTATTAAATAAATAATAGGTACTTTAGGTACATATTTGTGCATTTTGAGCTGTCCGATTATAAAGTAAAATTTCAATGCACTGTGTCTAACTAGATCGGAGAGAAGGTGAAAAATTTACTTCTAATATGCAAGATTATTTCATTAGAAGACTACACCTAAGATACCAGAAGGTGAAACACATTTACATAAGTATCGAATGATACTTATATGCTTTGTCCGCTTAAAGTATACATTTAGTCCAGGATATTTGTTAATAATATGTTAGTCCATTACTCCATTCAAATTTGTGCGCTGTTAGAATTTTAAAATTTGAATGTCAATGGGACATCAACAATAGAAAAAATTATGCAGTTATCTTCTTATGTGGAGGGCTATACATTATATCTCCTAGTACACACAAGATTCACGTCACGAGTTTAAATCTCCTTGGCTATATTGTCTGGACGTGATATTTAACTGAAGTTTATCAGCGATATATAAATCTAATAGCTAGTTCTTATTTGTAGATGAAGTCCCAACCTATGTTAGTTCTGATGAAAAGGTTGTAGAGGTTCAAGGAGAGGCTATAAAGGTTATTAAAGCTCTTGAATCTGTGGTGGGACACTTGAGGAAATTTTTGGTTGATCACAGTGTTCTTCCATTGTTCGAGAAGAATGTAAGCTTAAGCTCATGTTTATCTACTTAAATAAATCTATTTTTGAGTTGAACTGAATAATTATGCTTTGCTACTTTACCCCAATGGCTACTAAGACTGTGCTTTATATTACAGAACAATAGTACAATGGTCCCACAAATGGTGTCACAAGATCGGCAGGTTGAAAATTGGGCTGACAGGACAATGATGCGCTCTAATATTGATGCTGGAATAGGTAGCAATGATTATCCTCTTTTGCTAAAGAGGGAGGCTCAATTTATTGAACGTGAAAGAAATCTCGACTCCAAACTCTCTTTGTCTGGGTTGTCGAATTATGGGCAAGATAGTGGACTTTATGGGATGTCTTCTTCAGGGCGTGGTCTTGCAGGTGGACCTATTATAACTCAGGTTCGACAAAATGATAATTAGTAGCCATTTACTTAGTAGTTGTGTTACGATACAATATATGTCTGAAAAAGATTTCATGTTTTTTTTTTTTTGAAAATAAGATTCATGTTTTTATTATCAAAGTCCTTGTTATTAGAGCATAAATTTATTACATTGAAGGATCCGGTAGAGTTCTGTTATATTGATTAGAGCCTACTGCTTTAGTAAATTTCTATTTCTAATCATGTTTAAAAATATCTTCACACATTCAGGCATTCATATTTCCTTTATCTATTAGCTTGTAGTGTTTCTGACTGCCACTTTTCTTTTTGTCGTGAACTTGTCAAAAATAGGTTGCACAAACGATGCAAATTCCGCTCACATATTGTGATGATATCATTGGAGTAGGAGGGTCCAAGATTGCACATATTCGACGTACCAGTGGTGCTATTCTCACTGTGCAAGAGAGTATGGGTCTACCAGATGAAATCACTGTGGAAATTAAAGGGAACTCTGCACAAGTTCAGGTTGCTCAACAGCTTATTCAGGTGAGTGGAGCTTTTTTTGTTATTGTATCTTTGGCTTGCTGCTATATCTATTTAGCTTATCAATGGACAATTGAATTTATATTAAAGAGAATCGAGTGGGGAAGAATGGAGTGACAAATTTTGGAGAAAGAAGATGTAGGAGAGAATAATGAACAAACATGGGTGAGTAATTTTTTTATTTTTAAATAGTAGTGTTAGGAAAATTGATGAAGAAGAATGGAGCATTTTTTCCCAAATGCTGGGTTAGATTTCTAGTTTAGATTGTTAGGAAAGGAATGGAACAAGAATAATGATAATAATTTTTTTCACCATTAAAGAGTACAAATCTCATTTTGTTCTCTCAGTTTCATGCTATCGAAGTGAGCACATACATATGTGTGTTTGGAGGTAAGATAAATGTTTAACTGTTTTATGATGACAAGTCACTAACATAATATGACATGTCCACAAGTCAACTCAAGTGGACAGCACTTACACTATATAATATATATCAGGAAAAAGATTATTCAAAGTTCTGAATAGAGACCTTTTCGACTGGTTCACCTTCAACTCAAGTGGACAATACATACACTAAAATAATGCCTATGTATATTCTGTGTAAAAATGCATGTATAGAAATTTATGTGAAAATATTAATAGTTGATTAACATATTTAAATCTAACAAATTATTTTATTAATCTACTTATCAGAAGTTAACATACAGCCTAATTTATATTGTTAATATTTTAATGTGTCTCATTAAATAGGTTTAAAGTAGTTTAGGCCCAATGAAGAAACTGAATACTTAAACAGAGGTCTAAAACTGGTGCACTTAGTAGGCCTTTTAACCAAGGGCCGGTACTATACAACACTACCTCTTTATCTTACAATATTTTTTAAGCCTAGATAACTGCCTCTTTGTATTTTCTTAGAAGTGCATCTGCAAGTTTGCTCATTTACATCTATTAAATAAGTAAAAACATTTTATTTAAATCCAATTTAGAGGGTCAGGTTGTGGTATGGTTGTTATTGGCTTTATATATCTTGATGTGTTAACTTTATTTATTATATGCAAATAACCGTAAACATCTATGTACTCTTAATATCATTTTGTTAAATCCCTGTTTTTGAGAAATGAACTAGACATGATGCATCATGCTATATGATTTTTTAAGTACCATGATGCTTTGAAAACCATATATCTTAGAGAGAGGGAGGTGACTATAATTTTTTTTTGACTTCTTTTTAAAAAATAATATGTAGGAATGTGTAAACAACCACAAGGAAGTTATCCCCAGAAGTTATGGCATGACAGAATTGGAATCGAGGTCATTGTACTCACAGATGAAGAATAGTTATCCATCAACTTCGTTTGGAAGTCAACAATATGAAACTCAGTATCCTTACGGATCATCCGGTCTAGGAGGACTAGGAGGATATGGTAGCTACAGGATGTGATTGATGGTATTGGATTTTTTTTTAAAAGTATTTGTTCATGTGTTTGACTGTCCTTTTTCGTTTGAGTTGGGAACAATTTGTTGTTGGTTCTTACCTAGTTTAATGGTAAACCTTTGATGAAGTTCATCAGTTGGGAATTCCAGCGTGTCTGTCGTATTATTATAATTACTATTATTTATTATTATTATTAGGTACAATTTGTTTCTATTTTATCAAGGTATAAGCTATGCAAACCCATTTGTTATAATTTACATAATAATCAAGCTAATAATAATTGGAAGCTAATAATAATTGGGAGGGAAGCTATTACCATGCAAAAATTATATGTAACTAATGACTGCTCACATACCAACATTTTAATCAAAAGTTGACCTAGGGTACTGTTTGGGTGAGCTTAAAATAAGTGATTCTTAAAGTAAAAAGAGTGAAGTGGAAGTTAAAAGTTAGTTAAGACTTATAAGTGATTAAAGTGTTTGGGAAAAAAGTAGAAGTCATGAAACAAAAGTTAGGAATTCTAGCTTTTTATAAGTGGTTCTAGTCTTTTTACACAAACGGTATAAATAAGGACTTCTAACTTATATTTCATAAGCGGGGCTTAAAAACCCCTCCCAAACACCCACTAAATCTTATTATTTAACTATACTATATTTTAATATTTGACAGTATATGGACCTGCTTAAAAAAAATTCTAGATATTTTACCCAAAAATCCAGACCGGATATCCAATCCGGATTTTTTTTATAAATCCGGATTTGGATCCGGATCATTGTTTTCTATAAAACCGGATATCCGGTTTTAATTTCTATGCTAAAAAAATAATTTTTTTCATGATTAATATACTTATTAAAGATAAATAATGCAATATACATTATAATAAATAAAGTAGTATTAAATGATATAAATTATTATGACTGGCAATACTAATATATACAAGATTTATTATGTTTGTTTAAATATAGTCAATATAAAAATCACAAATATCATTTATAAGAACTATTATAAGAATTGAATTATATATTTTGTTAAATTTAAATAAAGTGTAAGAAAAATAAGTTTATCGAGTTAAAACTATAATTTTTGATTTTTAAGTTAGTTACTTATCATTTATAATTTATAAGCTTAGTTGTAAAAGGTTAAAAACATAAATAAATTGAAGAATAATTTATAAATTATATGTAATTATATGTAACAAATTCAAATCTGAATAATTCGTTTTTTTTTTTGTTCTGGTTAAAACGAATATTCGAATTCCGGATATCCGATTGAATCGGAACCTGATTTTTGATGATCAGGAAAACCGGTTTGATTATTAATAACCAGACCGGATATCCGGCTTTGCTCACTCCTACCTGCGAGGTCCAAGTCACTTAATTTATAACATATTTAACTAAGTTTTTATTATAATTAAACATATTTAAACATTTTCAGTAAAATATATTAAGAACTTATTCAATATCTTAAATAAAAAAGTATTATTTGAATATTTTTTTATTTCATAAAAAAATTAAATAAAAAATTTTATACAATGGTATAACAAATATTATAATTTTATTCACCCCTGTATGCCAAGCTAGTAATAAATATACTCAAAGTTATATCTTGTGTATCACTATCATTTGATTTGAAGTGCAAAAGTGTTCACATTCATTATTTTAAGATTAAAGTTAAAATTTGCTCGTTAAAACATCAAATCAAGATTAGTTGTATTAAGGTTGATGTTAAAGTTTAATTATTAACTAAAAATCTGCCAAGCTTAATATTTTACTAAAAGTATGACTTGCAGTTTAGACATATCAAAATTAATTATTACTTCTATTTCAAGTCCAAAATAACTTGTATTTACTCCAAAATTGAGGTTTCTTGAACTCAAGTAATTTCTCTTTGTATTCTATAGAAAAGAAAATTCAATTAAGAACTAAATTAATATATATTTTGGATGATTATTTGAATACCATCACCAAGAATCTTAAATCAGCAAAAAAGAACAGATATTATAAAAGATATTTGAAACTCAGAATTCAAATTAAGTAAAGAGAAAAACCAAGACTTGTGTATTCAATATAAAATTACCACCTGCATATACTAAGTACTGGAAATTATTAATATTGTACTAGTATTAATGATAACATGAAACCTTGGTTTCATTCGGCTCCTTTATGGGAGATGGAACAATTCCTAGATCTAAGATGTGAACTATATTACAAACTGGTTAGAATAAAAGTTTTGCAAACAATAATAATATCAATCTATTTTGAAAAATAATACTGTGATAGTGTTAACCTTAAATATGACCACCAACATCTGGTTTAAATTGATAGATATTGAAGTTGCCTGAAGGATGCCACCACAGTGAGGTTTCTATATTTCTTTTTTTTGCACCAATATCTAGTGCAGTGTGCAGTAGTGCTCATTATTTCTTGTACGCATGTACATGTATTGTATCTTTATGTTTATACATTATATTATGGGTGCATACAGGAGTAGCTGTTTGATTTGTTAGTATTGAAGAGCCAGCTGCATAAGAGAACTAATCTCCATTTGGGGATAGGAGCCAAGTGCTGATGCTAAACTAAATCAACCATATACCAGATTCTTCAAGTAGATTTCAACCCCTCGGTGCTTTTGCATAAACCTTGGTTTCATACCGGACCGACAGAACCTTGGTTTCATACCGGACAGTTAACTAAAGACCGCTGAAGTTCATCACCTGCTCAAGCGGGAAAGCTACAGTCCCTGCTAATTCTTTATGCTCTAGTGGAACCCTTGATTGTAATATATGCCGGACAATATTTAATACATTGATTTTGGTACAACATTCTAATGTTAAGTTGAACTTCACCTGGATTCGGGTTATGTTCCATGTTACCAAGTTCTAATGTAATCTTTTTAGCTACACAATTTTGAGTTCTTGACCAAGGAATCTTGCTTTCTAAGATGGCTGTTCGGATTTGCACTCTTTCAAAGTTGAAATGTAAACGAATCACGCTTCAAGCTGGTGCTCCAAAGCAGTAGAAACATATCATATATCATTTCAGCCAAATCTGCACGACCAAGCATGTCAATCGTGCAACTATAGTGTTCTATAGTTGGAACTTCACCATATATGGGTTGTATATTATCAAGAAACATCCACCCTCGGCTTAAAAGACCTCCATGGCTTTACGCTGACAAAATCCCAACAAATGTCGTGTCATTAGGCTTCATTTGAGCTTCACAAATGCGAGAAAATGTATCTAAACCCCTGCATTCCATAACATATAATCATAATGTTCCATAATCACAAGCATTCATTCTTCATCCTTTCAAAAACCTCGAAAATCTTATCAAACTGGCTAATCTGCGAAAACCCATTAATCATCGCATTCCAAAGCACATCTCTGACAGGCATCTCCTCCAACACCTACTCTGCATCAAAGCACTCCCAACAATCCATGAATCTTTTTCAGCTCTACAACATCACAAAAATCCTTAACTACAAATGGGAAAGTTAAATTATAAGGCACACTATAATCAATCACCCTCGTTTCAAGAAAATATTGAAAAGCCTGTGTAGCCCATCTCACACTGTGGTCATGCATAAAATTTAGAGTACATGTTGATCAATCTTGTAGTTAAAGATAGAGAGAAATTAAAGAGTTTACTGTAATCAAAGATATTAAAGATAGCAACAAATATTAATCTCTCAACAAATTATGTGTAACACATTGTCAAGTTCAGAATGAATACACATTAGAGCTAATATACTGCTCTATCACCACACCCAGTAATAGAATCTCCAACTGAAATCATAACAAACTGAAAATAGTAAATGACCCCAACCATCCTTCACATATTAGAATATGACTAAACTGTCCTTTCATTAATTTGTGACATGTAGGCGCAAGAAGATGTTGGCCCTTTTGGAGATAATTATGGGGTCAAAAAATTGTACTCCAAGTCTCCAAGTAATACATTTAGAGAGGTCTAAAAAGGATTTTGATTGTTACGATGAAGAAGAGTAGAAATGATTGAAAGGTTGAATCTTGATTATCAGAGAAAGACCAACCCATTCCCTTGAAAGTTAAAACAGTATCCCAAGAATATCACCGGGTTCCTTCACACAAATACCAAGATATTTCTTATTATTTTCATTTTCAAGAAATTGGTAGTTATATCTTAATATGTGGGTGTGTGTGGGTGTATATTGATATAATAATTTTATTTTAAAATATCTTTTTAGTATCTAATAAATTTATTTATATTAAAATTTATTATCATTGTAATAAGTACAAGTATAAAAATTTAAGTTGATATACAAAATATTACTATCTTTGAACACTGAAATTGAAATTTTGTAATAATAACTTGCTCTTAGATTTTAGAAGAATACTACTCTTTTAATCATATTACAAGTGTTTGATCGGAACTTTACGATGATAGTTTTTAGATGCATCTGCAAAATATATGAAGTTTGTGGGCTAATTCATGCTCATAATCGAAGTTCATCAGGTTGTTGTTGTTGTTCTTTTTTTTTTTTTTTGTTTTTTTTTTACGAAGTTCATCAGTTAAACAGTGAAAATGTGTTTGAAAAGAAGAAATATTAAGAAATGATAAATACTCAACTTTTTTTTTTTGTGTTTCAATATTTTGCATCATACATTTCCTTTCAAAATATGGCGAGTATTAAAATTTACTAATAATGAAGATTATACTCCACTTTCATAATCTTAAAAAATAAAAAGAAAAAGGACCAGAAAATAATTTCAATATTTATGTGATATATTTCATGTTATTTATATATATCTAGGTGGACACTCTTCATTTCAATCATACATATTAATTACACTTACATTTTCTCTGTGCATTAAATGTTAAAACCCCAGTTTCACGAGTCCCGCATCATAGAAATAAATTAGACATGTCTTATAATATTAATACTCATGGGAGGATGGGTTCCAATTTATGTCCCATTTCATAAAAATAAAATATATTTGTCTTAACTATGAACAAACAAATAATTTTATTAACATGAGACCTCCTGAGAAATTTATTTTGAAAGTCATGGTCCAAAATGAATAATATTATATTAATATTGAGTTAATTAGTATTCATCGGTCCTAAATTGTAAAATTATACATAATCGCAAGCAGATGTTGTCTTTGTCTATTTTAGTATACATTGACAAATGAGAATCGGAGAAGACAATTTATATCAATTCTGATTCAATTACCCTCAATTGTTTCAAGAGTGTGAACATGTATTTGAATATTTAAATCAACTAATAGCTATGACTATATTAACATTAGTTAGTAAGACAATAATAAACTTAAAAATCTTAAGCAATTCAAGTACATAATGCTTACGCAATAACTAGCTTCTAAATTAAAACGTAATAGAAAACAATACATAAATATAACAGAAAACAATACATAAATATAACTTAGTTCTGACGATCAAAACTTATAAGAAGTAGATAACTAATAGGAACATCATCATGTCCGATAATTATATAAACAACATGACGATGATCCTTTTGAGGATCTTTGTTAATTCAAGAGCTTATTGGACCATCTAAACATTTAATATCTATAATTGCACTTTCGATCTTTTTCTTGAGCACACCTATCTCCTGCTTGTCTGCCTGCTGACACATACATAAAATTACAACATTATTTTATATATTTAGAGAGACTATGTTACATTATTTGTTAGCGTGAAAAAATTGAAACATGTGACTTCATATTTGGAACAAGAGATAGAATAACAAGGAAATTTAAATTTTTAGATAAACATGCAGCAAACACATGCGAGAATTTCATTAGTTTATTGATAAAAATAAGAAAATCTATCGAATTTTGGTATACTAAGTGAAATGAGAAGAATAATAATAAAAATTAGAATCACATTCCACACTGGTGTGTGTATATATAAATATAAAATTGAAATCAAGAAAGATACCCTATATAATATCACCCACTCATTATATGACATCACTTATTAGGACCCATCTCCGGACTTACAAGAGCCTCGTCACGGCTCAAGACATGATCCATCAAGCACAAGACCCCCAATTGGAATTTGGACCCACCCTCGTATCTTTAGACCCTGGCCACCAATACCCATCTCAGGGTTCATGTCCCGGTCTCATAACTATTCTCATACTCCATACATGAAGATTACATTTTAGCGTGAAAATCTTAAAAACACTAATCCTTCCGTCCCATTCATTAGTATACAGTTTCCTTTTTAGGACGTCCCCTTAATTGTATACATTTCAAAAGTAGTAAAATTTTATAATATAAAACACCATTAGACCAACTACTTTCTTTCACTATCTCCATTATATAATAATATAAACACTATTACACCCATACTTTTCTCCACTATCTCAAATCTATTACTCCCTCCGTTTCAAATTAGATGTCCACTTTCAATAAATCACACAGTTTAATAAAAGTGGTTGTTCACAAATTAATTGCATTAAATGAGCATAATATGTGGTTTGAGATTGATCTAGGAAATATAAATAAGAGATATGTGGAGTAGAATTGACTTTGGAAATATAATTTTGCATTGAAAGTTGAAGTGGACAAGTAATTTGAAACTAATTTTTTTTTGAAAGTGGACATGTAAATTGAAACGGAGGGAGTATTAAATATAAATAGGTCCCACCGCTATATCCAGTTTTCATCTCTTTACTCATTTTTACACTTTTTCTTGGTATTCGTGTCCCAACCAAATGTATACAACTGGTTGGGACGAAGGGAGTACTGTTTTGTTGCTGAACAATACAACATTGAAAATGTGAAATATATGCAAAATAGTTGCTCTCCACTTTACAAAAAGTGCAGAACAATTGTTTTCATTATTCTCTCAAATAAATTATTCCCACCTAAATCGTTATGTGTGTGTGTGGCATACTCCACTAGAAACTCTTTTAGACTGAAATCTGAAAATCAGTGATTATTATAACAACTATATTTAGTTATTATCCAATTTTATTAATTAAATAAATACATATATATAAACGGATCTTCAATCACCACCCTCTATCAGTAACCACTATCATCGATTAATTTCAAATATTGTCAACGATTACTGATCATGAAATTCTTCATCAATTTTTTTTCACATATTTCAGAAGAAATTCTTGCAATTATTCTTCATTAAAATCTCGATATCACCCGCCCACACAATGATAATTAACTACATGATTTAAGTTGATTAAGTAACATATATAAAGTTAAGTCAAACTAAAATATTTAAATTAGATAAAAAAATATTTTAATAAAAATATTTAATATATATATATATATATATATATATATATATATATATATATATATATATATCACCCGCCCACACAATGATAATTAACTACATGATTTAAGTTGATTAAGTAACATATATAAAGTTAAGTCAAACTAAAATATTTAAATTAGATAAAAAAAATATTTTAATAAAAATATTTTATATATATATATATATATATATATATATATATATATATATATATATATATATATATATATATATGGGAGGGTTCTGATACAAACTTAACTTACAAACTTTTTTTGTTCAACACATATATAACTTGAGTTCAACATTTTTTTAACATATTTTGTTGAATATCGATTAAAATAGTGGTGGAGAAGTACGTAAACCAATTTTGAAATGTAAGAACTAAGGTAAACATGTTTTATAACTAATATTTATGTTTGTAGACCCTAGCCAAACCCCAGAGGTATAGTTTAAACATCTTTTTAGATATATTCAACACAATGATAATTAGTGTTCAACACCCGATGTTGAACCCCAGTTATAAATGTGTTGAAAACGCGATTTATTTATGCGTTATTTTTAAAAATTGTGATGTTTTTTGAAGAATTTTCAACATGGATACTTTATATAACTAAGGATTAACACGATGGGAGAATAAAAAAAAGTTTGTAAGTTTGTAACTTAAAAAAATTTTTATTTGATCCTATCCCTATATATATATATATATATATATATATATATATATATATATATATATATATATATATATATATATATATATATATATATATATATATATATATATATATATATACAGGCTCATGATCAAATAGAAACCACTCTTAAAATAAAAACTAGAAACCAGTTTCTCTACCACTATTTATAACTACGAGTATCACTAATTTATACTGCACTAATCACTGTTTTTATACAGTATGTAAACAGCGATTTTTATTATCAAAATTGAGAAAATCTACTTATCGAAATTATTGATAATCGATTATAGATGATTAATTTTATCCGTAGGAAGGTTCTTGGTGGTAGGAAGCCGCAAGAGAAGTTGTATGATGATGGTAAGTAGTCGTTAGTTTTGTAAGTTATGATGGAAAGTGTATGTGACTATTGGTGATGATAGATAATGGTGGCAAGTCATGGAAACGTTTGGTAATGATGGTAAGAGGTCCATTATTACGATTTGGGTGAAGATGATGGTCATATACGTTGCATACATGTGTGTATATATATTTATATTCGCGAGATATGCTATATATAAATTAGTGATATGTTATATACAAATTAGTGATTTCTATAGTTAAAAATAGTGATAAAAAACTGTCCAGAAACTGGTTTTTAGTTTTTAGACTAATTTGGTTTCTATTGGAGTAGGACTCTATATATATATATAATTAAGCTCATGATCAAATAGAAACCACTTTTAAAATAAAAACTAGAAACCAATTTCCCTACCACTATTTATAACCACGGGTATGACTAATTTATACTACACTAATCACTGTTTTTATACAGTATGTAAACAACGATTTTTATTATCAAAATTGAGAAAATCTACTTATCTAAACTATTGATAATCGTTTTTAGATGATCAATTTCATCCGTAGGAAGGTTCTTGATGGTAGGAAGCCGCAAGAGAAGTTATATATGATGATGGTAAGTAGACATTAGTTTAGTAAGTTATCATGGAAAGTGTATGTGACTATTGGTGATGATAGACAATGGTGGCAAGTCATGGAAACGTCTAGTAATGGTGGTAAGAGGTCCATTATTACGATTTGGGTGAAGATGATGGTCATATATGTTGCATATATGTGTGTATATATATTTATATCCGCGAGATATGCTACATATAAATTAGTGATATGTTATGTACAAATTAGTGATTTCTGTAATTAAAAATAATGATAAAAAACTGTCCAGAAACTAGTTTTTAGTTTTTAGGCTAATTTGGTTTCTATTGCAGTAGGACTATATATATATATATATATGGGTTGCACTCCACACAGAACACTTTTAAAAAAGAACAACATAGAATACTATCATAACACTTTTTCTTTCATAAAAAATGATTTGTTATGATTATAATTACATAGTTAAGCACTAACTAAACTTAATATATGAAATCTAACATCCAAATCTATCCAAATTATTAATATGAAATATTATAGAATCCAGAACAGGATCCAAAGCAGAATCCAGAATAGAATCATGTATATATTCTTTACATGATTAATATCACATAGAATCATGTTACTTTTAATCCATAATTGTTGTTAAACATGCTAGATAATATTATTGTTCATAATAAATGGTTAATTAGCTTAAAGTTAGAGTTTAATTCAAGTTTTAGATGAGATTCTATGTTCGATTCTAAAGTGTTCTTCTTTGTTCTTTTTTAAAGGGTGTTCTGTTTTGAGCAATGCCCTATATATATATATATATATGTTTAATTTAAGTGTTACCTCGACTACAAATTTTTTATAGTACAAACATACAAACTAATGATGATGACAATAATATTTAGTGATCAACAGTTTTTAATTTAACAAATACACACAAACTTCCATCACCACACTGCCACAATCACCTCTGATCATCACTGTCATTGGTTCCGGCCATCGTCCTAATTCCGGTCATCACAGATTTCGTTAATAGAATAGTTAGGTGTGTGTGTGAGGTTCCCCTCCAATAGAAAACAGTTAAATAGAATCACATAGAAGCCAGTGTAATGGGAATGATTATGCTGGCCACGGGGATAGGCCCCAAGATGTGGCTTGATAAGGTCTGGGTGGCTCTCTTGGACCTGTCACAGCTTGTCCAAGACTTGGTGAAACTCTTAGTGAGATTCTAATGAGCCCGAGATAGATTTAGTGGAGCTAATGGGATCAGGGTGAGCCTATTGGTGGCTATTTGACCTGTCTAGAGCCTGGTTGAGCTTGTTGGAAGCCTTAGTGTGGCTCTAGTCAGTCAGAGAGAGATTGTGGGAGCCCGTGATGGGTCCCGGATGAGTGATGTCCGGATGACTGACCTTAAATAGTTGATAATTTCTTTCAATTTCTCTTTAATCGTATAAACATCTTTGCTAGATGTATTTTACACTTTTACCTCAATAAAGACGGTCTTCACGAGGATCCCCGAGAAAGAAGTAATGTTAGCCGTAATGCTTTTAAGTTTCAACGATTCAAAAGCTTTACATAGCTTAACCATGGTGTTCCTTTGGTTAGTGCATTTGATGCTCACCAGAACTGTCCTTCTTCCCACATAAGAAACATTGAGCTGCACCAAAACAAATTTCTTTACTTTTAATTTTTTAAATGGTTATAACCTAGCTATTACCATTCATTAATAGCAAAAGTCGGAAGTTATGACTTCTGTTTTTTGTTTTTTTTTTTAAAATTAGTTATTTGCAACGTTGTTTGGTGTTAACCTCTTTTTCAATTGAATTTATATAAGTTACAATATTATATACTTCAATTGAAATTAAAATTTATAATTTTTTTAAAAATACTATAACCCATTTGCCTAGTGAATTACACCTTGTCTATCAAATATTAAAATATTATAAATATCCATTTTCAAAAACAAATATTATAAATATTGTATACGAAATTATATCATATATTAAGACTATATATAAATATTTGTCAAAATCTAAATAAAAAGACTAATCCAAATCCAGTGTTATATACTAATATTATAGTAATTTCTCTATTCATACGATGGTATATATACACTCCCATGCACACCTTTGGGAGAAGGAGGGAATCCTGGCGAGCAGCGCAATCTTTCAAAGCCACATATCAGTAATGTTAGAAGTCCCTAATTTTGAACTTTTTATCTAATTCTTCAATACATAAATTTAAAACAATGCGAGGAAATGAGTGAAATATAACCTCATGAGTGACTGGGACCGGTGATGCTAATACCCTAGAACTTCCAGATTCATCGAAAAGCTGCTGCTGATCAGTTCTCTTCTTCTTTGATACAGTGGACGGCATCGTCATATCAGCTGCTGCCTGATTTAATTCATCCAAGCTCTTTTTGTTCTTGGTAGCCAAGGAGTACTCTAGCTGTGTTATTTCACCTCCAAGTATTTTCTCCTGCTCTTGCAATTCTTGAATGTAGCTGATTGCATCTTTTATAATTGAAGCCTTATTTTAGCCGCTTTTCCGTCAAACATAATACTAATTAAAAATTTTATTATTATTTAGATAAATATTAATTTGGGCCGCCCTCCCCTCAAACACAATACTAATCAAGAATCGTTTTTAGAAATTTTGATACGAATTAATATTATAATTGCATAAAAGTTATTTTGAGCCATGTTCCTGTAAAACATATCATTAATAAAAAAATATTATAATTAATATAAAAATTTGTTTAAGTGACCCCCTTGTCAAACACAATACTAAAAGAAAATTGTTTGACCCGCCCTCCCATCAAAGATAATATTAATCAATAATTATTATAAAATCAAATATAATAATATTGATAAAAATTAGTCTGAGCCGCTCTTTTGTCAAGCATAATACTAATAACAAAATATTATAATACTCTCTTTTCTTTTAAGATTTCTATTTGTAAACTACTTAGAATTTCACAAATTTTAGCTATTATATTTTTGTTAAAATTCCTATTTCTTAAGGAATTCTAGAGGCGCAATAAGAGGGGTAGGATTCTATTTATTAATTTTAAAATTATAATAATAATAATAGATTTTAATTCAAATGAACTAAAATTACGTGTCAAAAAATCAAACGACTTATGATAGACAAAGCTTGCATCATCTTTGATTAATATTCATACTTAGATATAACTTTTTATTAGTTAACTCTAGAAATGTTAAAATATATTTTTTTAATAATTTTAAAATATAATAAAATATTAAATAATTTGGTAGACATTTTTCAAGTTATGAAGGTTCAGTGCACACGAATATAATTTTATAATAAAAATATACATCTATCATTTAGTACATCGGATTTTTTGAGACGGATTGAGGCAGAGTTGTTATATCGACCCACATAAGATACCGTTTTTTGAGACGGATTGAGGCGAAGTCTTATGTTTCATAAATAAGGAAAAAAAAATATTATTTTTACAATCTTTTTAGCTTTACAATATTTGAACCTGATTTTTAGATTATAATTTTATTTTTTATTCGAATTCAGTTAAAAAAAAATTATAAGACTTAAACCAACAATCGAGTCACGCCACGTCAACAACCTCGTATTCTTCTTTATAAATTTTAATTTTTTTTAAATATATAATTTGACTAATTTTAATATAATAAAATTTAAATTAAATCCAACAAATCTAGACACGTCAAGTTAACACCATCGTATTCTCCCTTGTATAAATCTAATAAACTCTTTGCCACAAATCGATAAAAAGATATATCATTTTAAAATATAGACATTTAGATAATATGTTTTTATAATAATGTTAAATAATAAAAGTACATTATTTTAAAATATAGTTGAACATCCCCGTCAGTCTTATGAATTCGAAATTAATTAAGACCCTCGGGAGTTCTGCTTGCTTGAATCATTCTTGTTCAAAGATTTCTTCTTCCACGACCCGCATTTTACTTGTAGTGTTTGGCTTTGAAGGACAACGAAAAGTGTCTGATAAAATTTGAAAATGTCTTCGAAAACGTGTTTTCTATTCGAATTTTTAAAAAATTATAAGACTAAATCGAAAAATAAGTATTACTTTGTCTTACAAATTTTAAATATAAATTATGTTTTATCCGTGATGGTTAGTTTGAATAAATATAATTTCATTCTTCTTAAAATTCCTAAATAAGAAGAGAATGGTATCATCTTTAGAATCCAATAAAAAAAGTAATTGGATTAACTTTAGAATTCTTAGGCATGATTAACTTTAAAATCTCGATATCACCCGCCCACACAATGATAATTAACTACGTGATTTATGTTGATTAAGTAACATATGTAAAGTTAAGCCAAACTAAAATATTTGAATTATATATAAAAAAATATTATAATAAAACATTTATTATATATATATATATATAATTTAAGTGTTACCTCGACTACAAACTTCTCATAGTACAAACATACAAACTAATGATGATGGCAATAATATAATTTAGTGATCAACGGTTTTTAATGTAACAAATACATACAAACTTCCATCACCGCACTCACCTCTGATCATCACTATCATTGGTTCCGACCATCGTCCTAATTCCGGTCATCACAGATTTCGTTAATAGAATAGTTAGGTGTGTGTGTGAGGTTCCCCTCTGATAGAAAACAGTTAAATAGAATCAATAGAAGCCAATGTAATGAGAATGATTATGCTGGCCACGGGGATAGACCCCAAGATGTGGCTTGATAAGGTCTGGGTGGCTCTCTTGGACCTGTCACAGCTTGTCCAAGACTTGGTGAAACTCTTAGTGAGATTCTAATTAATGAGCTCGAGATAGATTGAGTGGAGCTAATGGGATCAGGGTGAGCCTATTGGCGGCTATTTGACCCGTCTAGAGCCTCGTTGAGTTTGTTGGAAGCCTTAGTGTGGCTCTAGTCAGCCAGAGAGAGATTGTGGGAGCCGGTGATGGGTCCCGGATGAGTGATGTCCGGATGACTGACCTCATATACACTACTAGAAAAGCGGGCATTTCCGACCAAAATTTCCGACCGACCAAAGTGGTCGGAAAAAAAGCGGGCATTTCCGACCGACTCATTTCCGACCACTGTGTGGTCGTTTTTATAACTGGGCCCCACAGCTGAGCCCTGAACTTCTTTACCGACCAACACATTTCCGACCGTCAGTGGTCGGTTTTGAGACAATCAACATGTATGACACGTCAACGGTGGGCCAGATTTATCTGATACAATCCACGTGTATAAGGACATGGCAACACATTTCCGACCGACAGAATCGGTCGGTTATATAACTCATTTCGGACCGATATGTCATTTCCGACTCGGTTTAAAGGGACCGACGTGGTCGGTCGGTCGGTGGTCGGAAATGACCTCAAAACCGACCGATTTTGCTTATTTCCGACCGATTTTGGAGGTCGGAAATGCCCGTTTTTCTTGTAGTGATAGTTGATAATTTCTTTCAATTTCTCTTTAATTTGTATTTTAATGATTTTTATTTAGCAAGACACACGTATAATCATCTTTGCTAGATGTATTTTACACTTTTACCTCGATAAAGACGGTCTTCACGAGGATCCCCGAGGAAGAAGTAATGTTGGCCGTAATGCTTTTGAGTTTTAACGATTCAAAAGCTTTACATAGCTTAACCATGGTGTTCCTTTGGTTAGTGCATTTGATGCTCACCAGAACTGTCCTTCTTCCCACATAAGAAACATTGAGCTGCACCAAAACAAATTTCTTTACTTATAATTTTTAATTTAAATGGTTATAACCTAGCTATTACCATTCATTAATAGCAAAAGTCGGAAGTTATGACTTCTGTTGTTTGTTTGTTTTTTAAATTAGTTATTTGCAACGTTGTTTGGTGTTAACCTCTTTTTCAATTGAATTTATATAAGTTACAATATTATGGGGCCGTTTGGGTGAGCTTAAAATAAGTGCTTTTTGCTTAAAATAAAAAAGTGAAGTAGAAGTCAGAAGCAAATTAAGACTTATAAGTGATTAAACTGTTTGCCAAATAAGCAGAAGTCCTGAAACAAAAGCTAGTAATCCTAACTTTTTTTAAGTGCTTCTCTAGTTTTTACACCAACAATACAAATAAGTGCTTATAACTTATAAGCCCACAAGTTGGCTTATATTTGCCTGCCAAACACCACCTATATACTTCAATTGAAATTAAAATTTATAATTTTTTTAAAAATACTAAAACCCATTTGCCTAGTGAATTACACCTTGTCTATCAGATATTAAAATATTATAAATATCCATTTTCAAAAAAAATATTATAAATATTGTATACGAAATTATATCATACTTTAAGACTATAAATATTTGTCAAAATCTAAATAAAAAGACTAATCCAAATCCAGTGTTATATACTAATATTATAGTAATTTCTCTATTCATACGATTGTATATATACACTCCCATGCACACCTTCGGGAGAAGGAGGGAATCCTGGCGAGCAGCGCAATCTTTCAAAGCCACGTATCAGTAATGTTAGAAGTCCCTAGTTTTGAACTTTTTATCTAATTCTTCAATACACATAAATTTAAGATAGTACTTCCTCTGTTCCAATGAATTGTATACGCTATTTTTTAGCACGCTTTTTAATGCTCTTTTAAAATATAGTTATACAATAATTTTTAATTTTTTTTTCTGTATAAAAATTTGATGTTTAAACTTTTATTCAAAAAAAAATAATTTAAAAAACCATTATGTAACAATACTTTATTGGAGTCTTGAAATGCGTGCAACAATGAAAGTATACATCCCACTGACACGAGGAAATGAGTGAAATATAACCTCAGTGACTGGGACCAGTGATGCTAATACCCTAGAACTTCCAGATTCATCGAAAAGCTGCTGCTTATCAGTTCTCTTCTTCTTTGATACAGTGGACGGCATCGCCATATCAGCTGCTGCCTGATTTAATTCATCCAAGCTCTTTTTGTTCTTGGTAGCCAAGGAGTACTCTAGCTGTGTTATTTCACCTCCAAGTATTTTCTCCTGCTCTTGCAATTCTTGAATGTAGCTGATTGCATCTTTTATAATTGAAGCCTTATCCATCTAATATTTCAGCAAGTAAACAACCACAGTGTAACATTATTATATTGACCTAAATAGTACAATCAGGTTGATTTCAAAATAAAAATAAAAATAGTACAATCAGGTTGATTTCAAAATAAAAATAAAAACAGTACAATCAGGTTATAAGATTGGACATTTGGTCTTTCATCATTAAATTATAAAATAAGAATGCATCAACGTACACAGATGAATTGATTTATGTGGAGAGGCCATGCCATCAGTTAATTCTAGTAGAGATTAAAATAACAGAAAGATTGGTTGCTATATATATAAATATGAGGATTGTGGAACTGAAAAAATTGTGTGTATATATACCTTAGTTATGTTAGGAACAACAGCACGGAGAGCATAGAGCCTGTCGTTTAATTTCTTCCTTCGGTTTCTCTCAGAAACTATGTTTTTGGGAGCCCCCGGAGACTGAGCTCCATCCTGTGAACTAGAATTATGATGTGCTGATAATGTCTCATCCAGTGCAAAACTGCAGTATTAGTTTATAGATAGGTAAGAATGACTCAAAGAAATGGTGAAAGTGATTAGCATGCAATCTATAATACAAATGAAGCTGATGTACCTGTTCTGTTCTTTAGTATGTAAATAGTTATTAGTTTCCCAGTAGAGCTTATATTCATCCAAGCTTTCCATTTCTCAACTAATAATATACAGTAAACTTCTATGATATGTCCTGAATATGTGATATGGTTCTTGAGGTGCAAGGAAAATACATATATATTTTCTCTCTGGTTGAGGGTGACAAGAGAGAGGCTGTGAAGGGTGAGGGGGATTAGGGTTTCATATCTATACCATACTGTAATTATTATAGCACGTGCCAATTTATGTAGGCCAAAAAGTAGGAAGATCTCGACCGTATGATGCAAGGCGCAAGCCTAAAGTGGATCTGGTATTATGTAGTTAAGAGTATTATTTTAGGTCTTCAGTATTGCGTAAAGATTTCGACAGAGATCTGGTTGGCCTCGATTATGACTAATTAATGAAAATATGTTGAATGTGCAGGAGAGGACACACGCCAGGCCATATACACACCATTTATGTAAATTACTGTCCTGGCAGTACTGCTTCTCTTATGGTGCTGACGACAACCAATTAATTCCTTAAACAACATAACACATCTGCAAATTATGGTTCCCACATCACAAATAATCTGTTGAGCAGATGTTCTGGTATAACCTTCTCATTCATGCTCATAGTGCCCGAAGTAATACTTAAGAGTTAAGGAATAAAAAATGCTAGTATCTCAAAATGTGTTCTCATTTTTTTTTCCCCAAATATCATTGGCAGCGTATTAGTATTCATTTTAGACTAATAATAATGGGACACCCAATTAAAATTAGTTACGTATCAACGCAGATTTTTTTTTTACATCGATCGAGCATTAATAACTCCAAAACCTTTTGATGGATAATTTTTTATATAATTAGAGTGTTCTTTCGGATTACTATTCAGTTCATTAACAGGTCATTTTCGAGTTTTTAAATTGTTGATTAAAATTCTGATTTATAGAAAATTTGTGTTTGTGTTCTTTTCAGATGGACCTTAAAATTTCAAATTAAAATCGGGTTAATTCGTGTCAAGTTCCATAAACTGTGCTATTACCCTGACAACATGGTTTTACTTGAGTACGGTGCGGGGCTTTCATTTCATCTCGATTCTAAGACTCTGTCAGTGCCCATGAATTAACTTCTGTTTTTCATAACTAGAGCACGCGTTTTTGCTAGTGTTATAAAAAATAGAATCAAATTTAATTGTTAAAATTACGGAACAAGAATTAATTGGAGATTAATTAAATTGATTGGGGATTAATCGATAATTAATTGTGATTAATCACTGGCTTTTAGAATAAATTTTTTTGCTGAAACTTGTCTCGACCATTTTTTAACATTTTTTCTTTTCAAATGTCCTGTTCAATTTTTTATTTTTTCAAAATTTATTAAAAATAAATAAAAATTAACAACATATATTAGCTTCCTTCAGTATATCTGCTTTATAGATTTAAAAATTAATTAATCCCATCTTTACACACTTTTTCTCTCCTTTTCTGTTACCTTTCACACATTTCTTAGTTTTTATGTTCAACTCATTCATAAAGAAAAGGATGAGACGGGAGGGAGTAATATTATGACTACTGTACGTCCAATCTTTACTGCACTACTGCTGCTAACATTTATACTGCTGCGAACACGTGGGGGAAAAAAAATCATTAATAGATCACTACTTTTATTTCCTTCATTAAATTTTCTTACCATATATGTTTGTGTCAGTACATCAAAATCTTTTTATAACTAGAACTAAGAAAAGGTGAAGGAACTTATAAAAAAAAAAGGTAAAGGAATATAAGTTTATGTGTCAATATCATTTCTCATTAAATGATATTAATATATTTATTTGTTAAATTTTCATTAAATCTCAAAATTTTAAACGACTGTTCTATATATTCTGACCCTCAGCAAATTTCCTCTGATCCTCTCCGAGTTTCCTTTCTTTCTCATTTCACCTGCTCATTCTCTTTCTTTTTATTTTGGACTGTTTGGCTGACCCTATTTAAATGTTTTTGATTTTTTTTGACATTTTAAGTTGATCATGGTATTTTTTACATTTGACAAGAGAAGCATAAGTGCTTCTTTTTGCTATTTTAAGTCGGAAGCTGGAAGCGAGAATACGAGTTTTTTAAGACTTTTTAGTGATTTACATTTTATTATGAAATTTTTAAAATTTTAATATATAATAAGTTTTATTTATTAATAAAGTTTCTCATATATTAATAATTTGAATTTTATTTAATTTATGAATTTAAATTACCAAACACCTAATTGACTTATAAGTAATATTATTCAAACACTTTTAATAACTTATAAGTCAAGTTTTCTTATCACCTATATCCTCTTCTTTGTTTTAAGTAATAAGTTACTTCTTTTAGGTTAAGCCAAATAGCCTTTTTGTTATTTCTCAAAAATTATCTGCACGTATCAATCTATTTCATATGACTTAATAAATATTTATTTTATATGTTTAATAATTGTGCAATACTTTTTATTTTTATATTACTCGATGTTTTGAATACTTATTTTGGTATTCTGTTCCAACATTTTTTTATTAGATAGTAACATTTATTAAAATATTATTTTCAAGGAAAATTAATATATTATTATATGTATATTTAATACACAATCATTTGCAAATGAGTCACATGGCATGTTGAAAGGCCAAGGAACCGGTTGGTACCCGTACAAAAACCATAAATTGAGGCCCGTTTTGTTAAGGCTCAAAGCCTACAACCAAGAAGAAGAAGAATTAGAATTCTTTATAACCTTTTGTCAAAAAAAAGAATTCTTTATAACCTCCGAGAAATAATTCAAAAATAAATAAAAATTAATAAATATAAGAGATATTTATTCAAAAAAAATTCAGTAAAATTCTCTAAATTTCTAGAGAACCTCATAGGATTAAATGGACTACAACAAAAGTCGAATAGGCCCTATATTCGGAAGCTTCCATAATTTTAAATAAATTTGTGAAGCATGCAAAAATATCAATGCTCAAAAGAGGTCCAAAAAGGCCCACAATGCCAAGGCCTAGATAAGGCCCTTAGCAGAAATTAGAATCTCACCCTGGTCAAATGAAAAGCTTGAAACTAGGCGAACAAAATACTCAACTATAATCCGGTCTCTTTGAAATTTTTGTATTTTTTTTTAAATAAAGATATTAATCTAATAATAAAAAACCATATAACATCTATATTGATGATCGAGTCGGATAAAACGCATGTTCTCATAAGGAGTCAGTTAAATGATATTTTGAAAATAATGTATATACAAATACAAGTACATGCTTCATGCATTCTCCTTGAATTAGTATTAGTAGTACCCTCTTTAACATGTCACTATCGTTTGAGCTATCGACTTTCATACAAAATTTTGTCACCAAAGACCCCCTCTTACAATTAAGAAGCGAAAAAAAAGAAGAAGCTCTCACCAAGAAAAGAAAACAGCCTGAAATACAAGCCGAAAATCAAAATAAAAGCAAAACTAAAAACAAATGAAAATAAAAAAGTTAGATATGACAATTGAAACCACAGGATAGACGATTAACTCTTTTATCCAATAAGCTCCTCCTGAATTGAATAGCAAAAATAAACCGGAAGCTCCGATGATATAGATCTAGAAAAACAAATTAATGGAGAGAAATACTTCCTCAAAGAAGAAGATTATTGAAACAAATAAATTAGATAAAACAAATAAAAAAGTTTGGGACTTTCCACCGATGAAATCCAAAACCCCTGAGATGATACAGCTATTTCAAGAACAATGAGAATTTTAGAATTTCCTAGAGAGACTTTGAAATTTTTGTACTCAAAAGATGATCTCAAGTCGATAACATATCTCAATGTTGAATTGACCCAATATTAAATATTTCTATTTATAAGTCGATCTTAGAAGAAATAATAACAATAATAATAATAATAATAATAATAATAATAATAATAATAATAATAATAATAATAATAATAATAATAATAATAATAATAATAATCATCGATCTCCTAAATCGAACTATCAATCTCAAATATATTTCGACCTTGAAAAAATAAAAAATAATGATGAATTTAGGTTGACTAGGTGACCTGACACTTGGTTCGACCCGGTTGGTGTTGATGACTAAGTCGGTATCATTCGGTCGACCAGTTGGCCTCGGTCCTAGTTTGACATGGAAGTTTATTCGGCCGACCAGTTGGCCCCCGTCCTGGTTTACATGAACTTTTAAGTCGAGTTGATTATGGTCAGAGAAATTTAATAATTTCATATTTATTCTTAATCTCTTTTAAAAAATCCAATTAATTCCTAGATATTTCCGAAACAATTAGGATAAATTCTAAAGATTCAAAAAAAAATTTGAGACAATATGAAAATATTTTTATGGGCCAAATAAACTCTAGAAATTGGAATTAATTCAAGAAAATTTCAAAAAATAGAATAAAGCGAAGAAAAAATATGACAAATGCCAAAAAAGTCCAAGATACTGTTTCATACGAGCCGGCTGCATATGGAGAACTAATCTCAATACGGGGGACGGGGAGCCAAGTGTTGATGCTAAACTAAATAAACTATAGACGAGATTCTTTGAGTAAAACTTTTAAAGATGGTTCTCGATTCTCTTTCTTTCTCAATTATACTGCAAAAGAATTATGCTTCTAGCTATTGCTCCAAAGCAGTAGAATCAATGTGGTATGAAGTAATTATTTTTTAAATATACAATGTAACATACCTGGGACATCTTTGTAATCCCTCAGACTAGAAGTCAAGTGCTTTAGTGCAGCATAGATGTGGTAATCTTCTGCATGTGTTCTATCACCAGTTACAAAAACATGCACACCATTACTAAGTTCGATCCAACTACAACCTGGTGTCTTCTTCAAGTTATGTTCTCTCATTGTATGTCTTATTTCTGATACGTCTTCATACCGTCCCTCAGCTCCATAAACATTTGATATTAGCACATAACTTCCACAATGAAAAGGTTCAAACTTATATATTATATTGGCAGCAATACCAGCCAAATCTGCATTTCCATGAAGTCTGCATGCTGCTAAAAAGGCTCTCCATACCACTGGGTTGCCCTTAACTGGCATCGTTATTAGTAATTTATATGCCTCCTCAAGCTGCCCAGCACGACCAAGCATGTCAATCACACAACTGTAGTGTTCTATAGTTGGAACTACACCATATATCGGTTGCATATGATCAAGAAACATCCGCCCCTGGCTTAAAAGGCCTCCATGGCTACACGCTGACAAAATCCCAACAAATGTCGCGTCATTAGGCTTCATTTGAGCTTCACACATGCGAGAAAAAGTATCCAACGCCTTGGTTCCAAACCCCTGCATTCCATAACCCATAATCATAATGTTCCATGATGCTGTATCTTTATTGCCCATCTTGTCAAAAATCAACCGAGCTACACTCAAACTTCCACACTTTGCATACATATACATAATAGCATTGTCAATGTGCAAATTATCAAGAGCTTTGCTATCTTTATGTTTCACCAGTCCATTAGTGACAATAAAACCATGAATCGCGCTACCAATCCTCAGAGCAGCCAAGTGAGCACAGGCTGGAAGCGCAGTAGTAACAGTGACCAAATCAGGCTGCATCCCAGCAAAAACCATCCTTTTCAAAAACCTCAAGGTTCCATAATAGTCACCCCTCTGTTCATGAACGCATATAACCGAATTCCATGAGAAAATATCCTTCTCATGCATCGTCTCAAAAATCCTTACAGCATCATCAACACACTTGCATTTCCCATATAAATCAATAAAAGCATTCGAAACTGCAACAGCAGAATCATAACCCATTTTCACTACAAACCCATGCAATGCCCTCCCATTATCAATCCCCTCCTTCATACCAACAACCGGTAATATCCCCGTTATGGTAAATCTACTCGGAACAACCCCTTGATTCTTCATCCTTCCAAAAACCTCGAAAACCTTATCAAACTGGCCAATCTGCGAAAACCCAATAATCATCGCATTCCAAAGCACAACATCTCTAACAGACATCTCCTCAAACACCTCTTCTGCACTTTCAACAAACCCAAACTTCAAGTAACAATGCACCAGAGCACTCCCAACATATAAATCCAGCTCCAACCCAAATTTAACCAACAACCCATGAATCTTTTTCAACTCTATAACATCACAACAAGCCTTAATTGCACACGGGAAAGTAAAATTATCAGGCACAATATAATCAATCACCCTCATTTCAAGAAAATATTGAAAAGCCTGTGTGGCCATCTTATTATCTATCAATCCAGCTATAATAGCATTGTAATTATACACGTTGTGGCCATGCACAGAAGTGTTGAAAACAGACAATGCATAGGCCGTCTTATTACATTTAGAGTACATGTTGATCAAGCTTGTAGTTAAAGATGGAGAGAAAATGAGGCCAGTTATGAGCATGTAAGCGTGAAGCTGTTGGCCCTTTTGGAGATAATTTTTGTGGGCAAAAGATTGTAGTAATGTAACACATTTTGAGAGGTTTAAAAAGGATTTGGATTGTTGAGATGAAGAAGAGTAAAAATGATTGAAAGGTTGAGTCTTGATTATCAGGTTCCTGAAAAAGATTGGTCTTTTAACCATTTAACAAGTGCTTGATTGAAATTTGATTACTATGATAGCTTTTAGATGGCTTCTTCATCAGCAAAAAAACATCAAAGTACTGTGATGTTGTGTGCTAGTTCATGCCCATAATTGAAGTTCACCAGTTATCCCATTCGACCAGTTTCTATTTGTGTGAGATTTTTAATGGAGAATAAAATTAATTTTATTTGTATCCTTATCAGTTGATTCTTCTTTATATGTCAAGTGCATTGATAAATTTCTGCACATACCCATAAATATTACAGTATTAGAGCATCTCCAAGGGAGATAGCTATAAGTATTAGCTAAAAACATAGATATAGATGATTAGGTAAAAATTTGCTGAACCTGCAAGCTTTGTTCTCCGATGGTATTAGCTATAACGGTTAGCTATATTTAGAAAAATTTATTTTATTATTTTAAATTCTAAAGATTGTATTTTAAATCATAATTATTTATTGTGGCTAAATTTTTTATGAATATTTTTTAGAATTTTATTAAATAATTATATATATATATATTATTTTAATTAATTAAAACATTTTATCATTTAAAAATATGTTTTTTTACTACTATAAGATTTTAATGCCTATATTTTCAAGTAATAATTTATCATCAATAAAACTAAAAATAATATATATAATATAATTATTAAATATAATGAATACATATATACATAGGTGATAGGGCTGTAGAATAGACGCAGGGAGGGAGAGAATCTGACGTGGCAATTATAGAAGACGCCTTCTCGTTCAACAGATATAGCGTCTCAAAATTGGATAGCTAAAAATATAGCTAACAAGTGAGTACCGTTGGAGCTGTGTAAAATGAGAAAGATATCTATATTTTCTACTTTTTGCTGCCAGCTAGGCTGATTTACCTAACAGATGCAACCCCTTGGAGTTGCTCTTACATAGATAAATTTTGAAAATCAATTGTAGTTGATAGATTTATTGTCAAGCCATTTCCCGAATTTATAAAAAAGGATGAGAAAAAGGTGCATAAGGATAAAAAAAATTATAAATAATTCGTTCAATAATTTTAATTAAGATATGTTCGATATAATGATTAACTATACAACATCGAAAAAGATTTGGACAATTTTGAAATTTTATGAAAAAGAACAGAGCAGGTAGAGATAACAAGATTCAACTCCTTATCCAACAACATAAACACTTTCGTCAATGACACCTTGAGAATTATTCTATCTATTTATAAAAATACTCTCGTCAACTTCTATACTAACAACAAGTTTTATTGGTACATAAGGACCTTTTATGCATTTTATATAACCGCATTTTATATAATCAGCATCAAGTGACAAGATATGAAGATGTATCTTCACTTTTCAGCGAAAATAGTGCTGAGTATCTTTTAAAACTCAAATCTTTTTGTATATTAAAAACGTAATTTTGATATCAATTATTTTCTTTTTTAATAATACATAACACAAGATTGCAGAAGTGAGGTTGAATACAATCTTAACAACTTAACTATTAAAATTTTCTCGATAAAACTAACAAATAATTTGAACAGAATGAACCAAAAGAGAAAGAAACAACCTCTTAAAAAATCATAAGAATTTTCTCTTTATTTTTTTCCTTGTGGACTTAAGTTATCAAGACCTTTCTGTGTAAAAGTCCTTCTGGAATTAACGCTTGTTCTACGCATCCATCGTGCGTTAATTATTTAGTTTAATTTAAACATTTTTGAATCAAACAGAATATAACTCATGAGTAAAAATAATTATGATAGGTTACGTAAAGGCCTTAGTTTCTATTGATCAGAACTTACAAGAAGTAGAAAATTAAAAGAAACATTATCAACTCTAGTAAATGAAGAAGGACATAATCTTAATTAGGACATGATAATCTATTCTTTCCGCGATCATTGTTAATTTAGAGGCTTATAGAAGAGTCTGGAAATTTAAGAGCAGCAATCGCACTTTCGATCGTTGTCTTGAGCCCATTTATCTCCTTCTTCTCTGCCTGCAGAGACATACACCGGGTTACAAATATATTTTAGGCATCTATAGAGTGTCGTACTCCCACGCGGTAAGTATTGCTAGCATTCGAAAGTTTTAAAATAAGATTGCGTTCATTTAGATGTAATGGAATTATGGAAGAGTTAAACGCAATCTAAGTGATTTAGTTGGCGAAATTAAAGACCAAGTATATGGAAATTTGGGACAAAAAAGAGCAAATTAACAAATGCGAGCATTCGGCTTGTGGATTGATAAAAGAAAAAAATAATTAAATTCTGAGCGAGAAGAATAAAGAAAATTGGAAGAATAAAAAGAAAAATAGGACATTTCCAACTCATAAAATCCTTAACTAAAAGTATGACGGATAAAAATATGTTAAAGCATATGTATGATAAATAGGTTATTAATAATTATTTATGTATATGTTGTAAATGGTGGATAAAATGAAATTTGGCCAAATTATTATGCATAATTAGATGCAGTGTTATTTTAGATAATATAAAATATGAAAATAGGTACATGGAGATCACTATTCTATAAACAGAAACTCAATACCTTATAATTTATATATAAAATACTCCCTCGTCTCAAATTATAGATAATATGAAATATGAAAATAGTTACATGTAAATATATCCAATAAAATATGTTTCCTATAGAAATCCAATCAAATTAAATACTCCTCTGTCTCAAATTATATAACCTCGTTTAACTAGCACGGATTTTAAGAAATTAAAGTTTTGATTTAATGATAACCACGAAAATAAATAGTGAGTACTAAAGTAAGTGTATTATATGCATGTGTGATTCTAGTAATTTTAAATGTATGATATAAATGGAGGTTCAATTTTTTTTAGGCATTCAAAAAAGAAGAAAGATCATATAAGATTTATATGGGACGGATGGAGTATGCACGAGATTACTTTATTTAAAGTTAGGGATGTCAACGAGTTGGATCGGGTCGGGTTTTTGGGATCCAGATCTAGTCCATCATATTTGGTTTGGTCCGGGTCCGGATATCTAAAATGAAGATCCAAATTCGATTCGTTGGGTTTTTTCGGGTTTAGGTTCGGGTTTAATTTGAATACTTAAAAAATAAAAATAAATAAAAATTAAAAATTATCTATTTATAAAAAATGTGGTGATTGAGTTTTTAAAAAAAAATTAGGAATATAAAGAAGGGATTCATGTGTTTCATTTAGATAATAAACATGTAAAACATATTAATTTAAATGTATACAATCATTTAACTTATCATTTATATTTATATTTTATTTTATTTATCATAAGCACAATAATTAAGAAAAATAAAATACTGACGAAATGAATGTAAATTATGTATTGAGCATATACAAATTAAGTAAAATATACATACCTAAACACACACACACATATATATATTATTTTTTATCAGGTGGCTTCGAGTCGGGTCTCGATCTGGAATACCTGAGATCCAGATCCAAACTCATTTGGTTTAAAAATAATACTCCCTCCGTTTCAATTTACATGTCCACTTTGAAGAAAATTTTTTGTTTCAAATTACTTGTTCACTTCAACTTTCAATGCAAAATCATATTTCCAAAGTCAATTGTCCTCCACATATCTCTTATTTATATTTCCTAGATTAATCTCATACCACATATTATACCCATTTAATGCAATTAATTTGTGAATAATCACTTTTTTTAAACTGTGTGATTTTTTGAAAGTGGACATCTAATTTGAAACGGAGGGAGTATCTAAATCTGGATCCGATCTAAAAAAATTGAATTTGAATAAATCCGACTGGTCATAAGGGTAGGGTATCTATCGGTCTATAGGTCTGAATAAAGAACTTTGCTCTCCTCTATATTCCTGGCTATTAAATAGCAGACACCGTTGGCCCCAAAGCAAACGCTACCCGGACTTGTCGAACAAAATATATACAATATTCCATCATGCTATATATACATCATTAAATGTATTTAACGCTTTTACCTCCACAAAGACGGTCTTCAGCAAGGTTTCTGAGAAAGCAGTGATGTTGGCAGTAATGACTTTAAGTTTCAATGATTCAAAAGTTTCGCATAACTTAACTATGGTGTCCCTTTGTTTCCTGCATGTAATGCTCACCACAGCTGTTTTTCCTCCTACATGGGAAACCCTCAGCTGCAACAAAACCATATTTATTACATTAACTAATTTCTTAATTGGTTGATAAGCTAGCTAACTATGGTGCCGTTTGGGTGAGCTTAAAATAAGTGCTTATTGCTTAAAGTAAAAAAATGAAGTAGAAGTTAGAAACAAGTTAAGACTTATAAGTGATAAAAGTGTTTGGGAAATAAGTAGAAGCTGTGAGACAAAAGCTACTAATCGTAGCTTTTTTTAAGTACTTTTTGATTTTTTACACAAACGGTACAAATAAGTGTTTATAACTTATAATTCAGAAGCCGGGCTTATAAGCCCGTGCCAAACACCCACTATATATTGCCATTATTTAATGGCAGAAGTTTAAAGTCATGAGTTCTGGTGATTTTTTGTAAGATTAGTTATATGCAGAAAAACCACTTGCGCAAAATATGCATGCTTAAAACAATTACAAGTTTTTCTTTTGGATGTCTAAAATTATGAACTTTTCATTTATACTATCTATTTAAAATGGGATTTTCTATGATGTGCCCAAGGGCACACAATAATTCTTAACTTCAATAAAAATAGCTCATTTTGATTGGTGGATGAACAATAAATGATAATGGCCCCCCTGCATTCCCATCAACTCCACAAATGAAAATAGGCTATTTTTATAGAATTTAATGTTTATTGTGTGCCCTTCATTAGAAAGACCGATTTAAAATTATTATAACCACGCATTCATGTAATACTATCTATTTAATAAATTCATTACTGTTATCGTGTTCTTTTCAATTTTCTTTCCCTAGAAACACATTATTGTTCTAATTTGCTTAATTAACCTCTTTTCTTCTCCGGAGGGATATAATCATAACATCAAGGTTACAAGACACTAGTTTAGTAGTTTTTAATGAGGAAATGAGTGAAATATAACCTCAATGACTTGCACAGGTGATGGTAATAGACTAGAACCTCCTGAGTTATTGGACAAGAGCTGCTGCTTATCAGTTCTCTTCTTCTTTGATACAGTGGATAGCATCGTCATTTCAGCTGCAGCCTGATCTAGTTCGCACAAGGACTTGTTTTTCTTGGAAGCCATGGACTCTAGCTGTGTTATTTCATCTCCAAGTATTTTCTCCTGTTCTTGCAATTCTTGAATGTAGCTGATTGCATCTTTTATAATCGATGCCTTATCCATCTAATATTTCACCAAGTAAACAAACACACTGTACATTATTTATATTGACCTAAATACAATCAGCAGGTTATAAGATTTAATCTTCATCAATAAGTTACGAAGTAAGAATGCATTAACATATATAATTAATTTACGAAATTAATTTAACATGAAATTAACCCGTATGTGGCACTTCAAAATCAGGATCTGGGAAGTTTATAGCTAGATGTGCACAGATCAGATGGGTAAAAAGCTTTCTAGGTAGGGTTATATATATTTTTATTTATTTTATTTAATTAGGAATGAAAAAGATTGTGTTTATACCTTAGTTATGTTAGGAACAACAGCACGGAGAGCATAGAGCCTATCGTTCAACTTCTTCCTTCTGTTTCTCTCGGAAACTATGTTTTTGGGAGCCACCGAAGAGTGAGGTCCATCTGGTGAACTAGAATCATAGTATGCTGATAATGTCTCATCCAGTACCAAACTGCTAGCATTTGTTTATAGATATATAGGTATCATTACCGATCGTAAAAAAAGAGTCAAAGAAATGGTGTAAGTGAGCGATCTATATACAAAACAAGCTGATTTACCTGTCGAGTTCTTCAGCATGTAAATATCTGTTAGTTTCCCAGTACAGCTTATATTCATCCAAGCTTTCCATTGAGGGGTGGGGGTATATGCCTTACTGAGGGGCGAGGATAATATGCTTTCTCTCCTGGAGAAAAGAAGAAAGCTTTGAAGTGTGAAGGTTTACATATAAACGGTGCTCTATATATTCTATCCGTCCCGACATGTTCTTTATGTTGTATTTTGATAGGCATTCTGATACTACAGTCTCATAATATGTTTTTAAATTTTTCCTAAATAAAACTTTGATCTTAAATTTTGATTCACAAATAAAATAAAAAAAATATTATGGAACTATATCGTATAAGAGTTTTCAGGATACATGTAACATAAATAAAGATGGAGGGAGTGTAAAAAGAATCCTATACAGCACGTGGGAAATTAAACTTATTAGTGCAAATTCTCTTGCCACCCGGACGCAAATTTCCAGATCCCCGTGATGTATACTCCTTCTGTCCCATTTTACATGATCTTATTTTTTTTGGGACGTTCCAAAAAGAATGAACCCATCATATTTACTATTTTTGAACACTACTTTACACTATTACACCCACTACTTTTACTATTTTTGAACACTACTTTACACTATTAGAGCATCTCCAAGAGGCTCTTTATTTAGGCTCCTAACTTGAGATTTGAGAAGGGAGAGGAAAAATGTTGCTCCAAGAGACTCTTAAGTGGCTCTTAAATCTTAAGAGCCTCTTGTTTCTCTCTCCTCTCTCCTCAAAGTTAAGAGCCAACACATGGCTCCTAACTTATTTTTTTACAATAAAAAAATCTTTTAAACCCAATTCACCTCTATTTTTCACTCTCTTTTGTTGTAGTGGAGCCCAATATATGAATAAAATATGAAATAGAGAAGAGATGTAGAGAGTATTGTTGGAGTTTACACTCTTAACTTTGTCCTAAATTGCTAAGAGCCACATTTTTTATATTATATTTAGGAGCCAACAAAGAGGCTCTTGGAGATGCTCTTACACCCACTACTTTCTTCCACTATCTTCATTATATAATAATATAAACACTGTTACACCCACTACTTTCATCCTCTATCTCAAATCTATTATTAAATTTTGATGGGTCTCACCACTTTTCTCACTTTTCAACTAAATTTACTCCCTTCCTCCCCCTCAATTGTTTATATTGGAGGGGGACACGGAGACCAAGACAATATATGAAAAAAATGAGTAAAGTTAGATGAAAAGTGGGTAAAGTGGTGAGACCTATCAATATTTAATACTCCCCCCATCTCAAATTAGATGACCCTTTTAAAAAAAAAATTATCTCAAAATAGTTGAGTCTCTCACTTTTCTATGCATATTTATCAACAATCTTCCCTTGTTACCCTTTCTTATTTACTCCCTCCATTCCTTTTTAAGTGTCGTTTTTTGACCGGGTTTGAATTCCAAATTAAGTGTCACATTTATATTTTCAAGACAATTACTTATGTTTTCAATACAAATGTATATTCCTTTTATCACAATACCCTTACTTTGAAACTCTCATTAAATTTATTCATGGTAGTTTGATGGACAAAATTAGAAAATAAAACTTATATTTATGATAATATAACCTATTAATTACACATCTTAATAGTTGTGTCAAGTCAAAAAATGACACTTAAAATGGAATGGAGGGAGTATCATTTTCAATGTACCACTAGCTAATATACAAAAGAAGTCACACAATAAATATTGATAAAGATGGAATAAAAAACAACTATCTAATACTCCTTAATATGTGTGAAATGAGCAAAAAGCTCATCTAAATTGGGATGGAGGGAGTAATAGATTTGAGATAGTGGAGGAAAGTAGTAAGTGTAATAGTAGTTTTTATTGTTAAATATGAGATAGTAGGGGAATATAGTGGGTGTAATGATGAGAAAAACTTACTATTTATAGTAACGTAAAAAAATGAGAGGGACATTTCAAAATAGTAATTGTAAAGAAATGAAAGGGATAGAAGGAGTAACTTTTTTTACCAGCTTTTTCTTAATCTCTGTAAAAATCAAACCAGTTCACTCTTTTTACAACAGAGGGAGTATCTCGGTCTAAATTGAGACCGAAGGTTCCCCTGTTGGATACGGGAAAAGGCGTTGACGGATATCTGGTTGGCCTATGAGTAACGTTGATATATACGGAGTATGTTGCATGTGCAGGAGAGGGCTCAGGCAAAATAGTACATGCTATTTATGTACATGAAGAGTAATTTAATAGTCACTGTCTTGTCTTACAGTAATACTCCTTTTGTCTCTCTCATTTCTTTACAGTTACTATTTTGGGATGTCCCTCTCATTTCTTTACGTTACTATAAATAGTAAGTTTTTCCCATCATTACACCCATTATCTTCTCTTACTATCTCATATTTAACAATAAAAACTACTATTACACTCACTACTTTCTTCCACTATCTCAAATCTATTATTAAATATTGTTAGGTCCCACCACTTTACGCACTTTTCATCTAACTTTCCTCATTTTTTACACATTGTCTTGATCTCCGTGTCCCCCTCCAATGTAAACAATTGAGGGGGACGGAGGGAGTAGTTAGTCCAGGAAAAATAATATTGAGGGGTTTATAATGATACTAGAGCGGGAAACTAAGAAGTTCAGGATAACAAGAAACAAGAATAAAAACAAGAAGAGTGCAGCGACTAGCGAGAGAGTAGAGACCAAGTGTGAGGGTCCACCGAGGTGGAGTACGTGTCTTGGTATCCCGTATTTTTTTACGTTACTTTTTGACACATTATATTTTCATAATATATTTTTAATTTCTTTTTTTAAATAAAAATTTGATATATAAACTTTTATTAAAAAAAGAAAATTTTGAAAAAAGATAATGAAACTATACTTTACGGAAGCCTTAAAATGCATGCAAACACTCAACGTAAACAACTTAGAGGGACGGAGGGAGTATGGTTTAATGGGTGAATTAGATATATAAGATAGTTTCTTATATTTATTAAATTCTAATTAATTAAATATTGAAAAATGAAATTTAGAATTTAAATAATTTTGCTATTTTTTCATTTGCTTACATAATATTAAAAATCAAACAAACTAGCGAGAATTGGATAATTAGACCAGGGTGATTAAAAATCCTGTTCCTGAGTTTTTTTAGGAAGAAAACAAATGAATGTAAGTGAAGATAAATTAACTTTCACTTTCAACTTACTTTTGGAGTGAAAGTTTTGAAGCGAAAATATAATATAGTACATTCATTTCACTTGCTTTCATATGCTTCTGTTATCACGCTTAATATGAATAGTCTTTAACAAGCTTATCTTAAGCGGTTTGTACAAACTCCCTCAATGTTTGATAAAATTGCTGAAGATTTTTCATTTATAAGATTATAATTTTGAAGAGAGAACTTATTTATTACAGATAATGGAACAATGGCATCTGTAGCCATTGTGGACCCAGTAAAGCAACAGTACAAGTCTAATATTGCATTTGCTTTGTATTCTCAAGTAAACAGCAATTTAGTAGAATGTGTGTGGAGTTAGTTTTGTGTAACTGTTTTCTGTTATGCTTAGCTGTGTTTAGCTGTCATCTGAGAGTTGTATATAAACTCATGTGCTGTGTAAAGTTGACTCACTTGAGCATTTTATGAATATAGTTTCTTTTCTTCCTTCTCTCTCTAAACATGTAAATACATCACTCTTATTCTATTATGGTATCAGAGCCATACATGACTGATTTCTCCATGGATTCTCATCGGTGTTCTATCGAAGATTTATCTCTTGTTTCTCTCTCGAGTGATAGTGTTTTCTCTGTGATCTCTGCGATAATTGTTTCCGAGTAAGCTGTTTTCATTTCTAAACCCTAATTGTCCGTACAGTTCATATTTTCTGTGAATTCAGTCATGTTGCCTCTTGGTTTTGCTAATGTTGTGCAAGGCTTGCACAATACTTCTACTCCTAGTAATTCTAATCCTCATAATCATGAATCTGCTCAAGATGATACGCAATTCAACCCTAACTTAGTCTCTAATAATTCACATCCTCTGTTTCTCCATAATAATGATCATCCTGGATTAATTTTGATTGCTAAGAAGTTGATTGGACCTGATAACTATGGTCCGTGGAGTCGATCAATGCAAATTGCCTTAAATGCTAGAAACAAATTTGTGATTGTATCTGGATATAGCTTTGAGAAGCCTGCATAAAATTCACCTTTGTTACCTCAATGGGAACGAGTTAATGATATGATCATTACTTGGATCTTAAACACTGTTACTGATGATATTAGTGATGGTTTGAGCTATGTTACCACTGCTCAAGAAATTTGGAATGAACTTCTTGAGAGATTTTTTGGTACCAATGGACATAGAGTTTATCAAGTTCTTAAAGACATTCATGGTCTAGAACAGGGCTCTAATTCTGTTGAAGTGTATTTTCACAAGTTAAAGGGACTCTGGGATGAATATGCTATTTTAGAACCAATTTTCACCTGTGTGTGTGGTTCACACAAATTTCAACTTGAGCGAGATCAGAAGAAAAAGCTGTTACAATTTTTAATGAGATTACATGGGTCTAATGCTACAGTTAAAGGTCAAATTCTCATGATGAACCCTCTGCCAACTTTATCTCAGGCTTTTGCTTTTGTTAAGCAAGATGAAAGATCCAGACACAGTTATAACACTGTTAGTTCTCCTCTTGCCAATTCTACTGTGGCTAATGTTGAAGGTTCATCTGCTTTGGTGTCTAGCAAACGTTTTGTGTGAAACAAGCCATCTGGCACCTAACCTCAACAAAAGACATCTCTCAAATGTGCTTACTGCAATTTTAATGGTCATACTAAAGAAAATTGCTATAAGCTCATTGGATATCCCTCTAATTGAAAGAGGAAAGACAAGTTGACATCTCCTGCAGGTTCATCTGGTTTTAGATCTCTGCCTAAAGCTAACAATGTTAGTTCTGATGCTTCTTTTGCTAAGTTTTCACAGAATGATCAGATGGCTCAAATGCAGCTACAGTTAAATCAGCCCAACAAGATGGTTAGCATGTTTTCAGGAATGCCTCAGAACTCTAATATCAAAAGTCTTGAGGATCATATGCAGGTATGGCCATTACTGCTTCTAACTCTGTACTTGCAAACACCAATTCGCACACATGGTTAGTTGACACAAGGGCAACTGATCATATGTGTTGCACTCTTGTTATGCTCACTAATATTACTCAGTTATCTACTCCTATAACTGTGGCTTTACCTAATGGTGCTTCTGTCATGGTTACTACTTTTGGATCAGTCTACTTCACTGCTACCTTTTACATCCAGAATGTGTTGTTTGTGCCATGTTTCCAGTATAACCTGTTTTCTGTTCCAAAATGGTCCATGGACACTAGAGGATCTGTTTTGTTTACTCATGATAAGTGTGTTTTTCAGGACCAGAATCTGCAAACAGCTTTAGCCTGTGGTAGTCTGCAGTTTGGTTTATATCACTTGGATACTTCTTCTTACAAGTACAACTCTACCTCTTTGTCTGTTGCTAGCAATTCTATTTCTAAACAACAGTCTAATGCACTTTGGCATATGAGATTAGCGCATGTGTCTTCTCTTGTTTTACATAAGATTCCTGATATTTCATCCTTTGTTATTGATGATTACAATAAACACTGTCCTATCTGTCCTATTGCAAAACAAAGTAAACTGCCTTTTACTTTGAGCACATCTCATGCTAGTGCTTCTTTTGATTTAGTCCATATAGATGTGTGGGGACCTTATGCTCATGAGACCTATACTGGCTGTAAATATTTTTTGACAGTTGTAGATGATTTTTCTAGAGCAATTTGGACTTTTCTATTGCCTAGCAAACTTCATGTTTTCTCTCAAATCAAATTCTTCTGTGCTTATGTGTCTACACGTTTTAAGACTTCTGTAAAAGCTTTTAGAACTGATCATGGGAGTGAGTTTTTCAATAATGCCTTTATGACTTTCATGCTTGAAAATGGCATAACTCATCAGTCATCTTGTGTTAATACTCCAGCTCCGAATGGGAGGGTAGAAAGAAAACACAGGCAATTACTAGCCATTGCTAGATCCTTAAGATTTCAATCAGGCCTTCCTATTAAGTTTTGGGGAGAGTGTATTTTAACAGCAACATATATCATTAACAGACTACCTACTCCTGTTCTCAAATTCAAAACCCCTTTTGAGTGTTTGTTTAATGAACTTCCAGACTACAGCAGCCTTAAGGTTTTTGGGTGCCTTTGTTATGCTTCTGTACATGAATCAGACAAGTTTCAATCTAGAGCTATTAGGTGTATTTTCATTGGTTATCCACATGGTCACAAAGGGTACAAACTGTTCAATTTAAACACTAAACAACAGTTTATTTCTAGACATGTTGTCTTTCATGAAATTGTGTTCCCATTTCTCAATAATACACATACAGCTCAGTCAAATGATCCTTATTTTGCATCTCATTGGGCAAATTTTAATGATCATTTTATTCCCACAAATGTGGTCCCTGAGTCATCATATACACCATCACATCCTGCTTCTTCTGATAATCCTCATCAGCCACCAATTAATTCAGATTCCTCCCTTGTTGTTTCTCCACAAACCAGTTCTGGTGGTTCCCCTGATGTTTCTCCAGGAAGTCCTCCACCAGATTATGATACTTTGACAAATCTGGAACCTGATTCTGTTTCTACAGAACCTGAACAACTTGATACTAGGAGATCCACTAGAAATAGACAAACTCCATATTGGTGGAATGACTATTCAGTTGGCAATTCCAAGCCTTCTCATGTCAGCTCTGTGATAGGGGTTAAACACTCTATGGATAATTACCTGTCTCCTAATGCATTCACCCCTGAACATGCTGCCTTTCTTGCCAAAATTGTTCATCATCAAGAGCCCAAATCTTTTGCTCAGGCTGTTTTGGATCCAAATTGAGTTGCAGCCATGAATAAAGAACTTCAGGCTTTAGAGGCAAATCACACATGGGATTTAGTTCCTTTGCCTGCTGGTAAGAAAACTGTAGGCTGTAGGTGGGTGTATAGGATCAAATATTTGGCAAATGGTGAAATTGAACGTTATAAGGCACGTTTAGTGGCTAAGGGTTACACTCAAGAGCTTGGTGTAGACTTCCATGACACATTTTCCCCTGTAGCCAAAGGTGTCACTGTTAAAGCAGTGTTTGCTCTTGCTGCTTCTAAACAGTGGAGTGTTTCTCAGCTGGACATTAATAATGCCTTTTTACATGGAGACCTTGATGAAGAAGTTTATATGGATATCCCTTTAGGATATGTTTTACCTCCTGGTTCTTCTGGTTTAGTGTGCAGATTAGTCAAGTCTTTGTATGGACTCAGGCAAGCCTCTAGACAATGGAACTTTAAGCTCTGCACTTTTTTGCTGGATTATGGTTTTACTCAGTCCTTGGCAGATTATTCCTTATTCACCTTTAAGCAAGGTTCATTGTTCACAATTGCTGTTGTGTATGTAGATGATATTCTACTTACAGGTGACATTGTTGCTATGATTAAGGATCTTAAGATTTCTCTTGACAAGGCCTTTAGCATTAAAGATTTAGGTGAAGCTAAATACTATTTGGGATTGGAGGTTGCTAGAAGTGATTCTGGAATATTTCTTAGTCAGAAGAAATTTATTCCAGATATGCTTACATCTGCCAATATGATTGATGCTAAACCTCTATCTATTCCTCTTGACCAGAACATCAAGTTGTATGATTCTGAGAAATCTGGATCTGTTATTAGTAATCAGTCTTTCTACAGAAGCTTATTTGGTAAACTTTTGTATTTGACATTCACCAGACCAGACATCAGCTATTCTGTTCACCTTTTAAGCCAATTTATGGACAAGCCTAGAGAGCATCATCTTACAGCTGTTTTGAGAGTCCTTAGATACCTCAAATGTACAATTGGCATGGGACTTTTCTTTCCAGTCACAAACAATCTTACTCTACAGGGTTTTTGTGATAGTGACTGGGGTGGTTGCACTTTTACTGGTAGGTCTGTCACAGGATTTTGTTTACAGCTGGGACCAGCCTTGATATCTTGGCAAGCTAAGAAACAGACTGTTACTTCTATGAGCTCTGCAGAAGCAGAATATAGAGCTCTAGCTTCTATTACTACTGAGATAATGTGGCTCAAGTATCTTTTTGCAGATTTACTTGTTGACTGTTCTAAGCCCATCATTGTTTTTTGTGATAATCAGGCTGCTCTTGAGATAGCTATGAATCCTGTTCAGCATGCTCGTACTAAACATATCGAATTGGACTACCATTTTGTCAGAGAAAAAGTGCAGAATGGAGTGATTTTTCCTGTCAAGATCTCTACTAAATTCCTGCTGGCAGACATTTTTACTAAAGCTCTTGGTGGTCGTTCTCACTGGTTTATTTGCTCCAAGTTGGGATTACACAATCCTTGTGTATCTCCAACTTGTGGGGCGCGTATTACAGATAATGGAATAATGGCATCTGTAGCCATTGTGGACCCAGTAAAGCAACAGTACAAGTCTAATATTGCACTTGCTTTGTATTCTCAAGTAAACAGCTATTTAGTAGAATATGTGTGGAGTTAGTTTTGTGTAACTGTTTTCTGTTATGCTTAGCTGTCATCTGAGAGTTGTATATAAACTCATGTGCTGTGCGGTGTAAAGTTGACTCACTTGAACATTTTATGAATATAGTTTCTTTTCTTCCTTCTCTCTCTAAACATGTAAATACATCACTCTTATTCTATTATTATTGAACAATGCCAAAAACATGCTAATATTTCATCATTTAAACAGCTACCAATCATCATTCAAATGAGTATTAGATATTTTGTTTAGTTTTTAGTATCTAAATTAGTAATGATTTATATATGTAAAATTCAATGAAAACCGTTATTTCATTCCGTGTTTTAAATACCCACATGTTCTTGTTTAAAAAAAAAAAAAAACCACATGTTCTGTAATAAAAATTTGGTCGAAGGAGTTTGAAATATTATTCCCTCTGTTTTCAAATATTTGATACTTGACTTTTTGACACACAATTCTAATAACTTTGACTGCATATTTTGAATTATTATTTTAAAATTTTTATTTTTTGAATAAAAATATTAAATTTATATTTTAACTCACAAAATGAAAATTTTAAAATATTAACTCTAACTATACAGTCAATGCAATTTAAAAATGTGTGCACAAAAGTCAAGTATTTGAAAACAGAAAGACATTTTAGGTGTTTTAAACTTATCAAATGTCTCTTTTTCAGGGACGAAGCCAGCAAACATCTGTAAGGGGGGCCAAAAGCCAAAAAAAATTTCTTCGATACAGTAAAATTTTTCATCAGCGCCGTAAAATATTCATTATAGAATAAATACAAAAATACTAGTAAAAAAATTATAGTAAAGCTTTGCATTCTTTTAAATCAGGAAATCAAATTTATAATTGTGTCAATAAAAATATTTAGCTATTTCTCTTTAAATATATTTAAGTATAAAATGGTCAGAAAACTCATCATAATAACTCTAAGTTATACAGTAATCTTTAATTAACATGTAACACACATTAAATGAAATTGTATTTTGACAATATCTCAAAAACTAAATATTATGTTTTATAATTTAAATAAGTAAAAATATTACGGATGATGAAATTTAAATTGAAGATGAGTAGATCAATATTAATATTAAATAATAAATTGATAATGCAAGGACTAACAGAAAATGAAGAAGTGAAGTGAGGTATAAGTCTCTTGGATAAGATCTCCACCAAAGATTAGTATTTTTAAAAAAGAACCATATTGACATTTATATTTATCACATATCACATTTTACGATCTTTTTTTTAAATAGTATAATTGTATATATATGCATATTTTTGTTTATTTTTATTTTTAAATTTGGTCTAATACAATAAATTAGAAAAATCTAAGAATTAAAATTTTATTTTACAATGTTAAATATTTCTTAGAAGCGAACAAATATTTTTTGAGGGGGGCCAAATTTTTATATTTCTATAAATATAAAGAAAAAATACAAATTTTTTCAAAATTATATAATAAAAATTACAATACTATGGAAATCCTATGGGGGCCATGGCCCCTTCTGGCCCCTACGTAGCTTCGTCCCTGCTCTTTTTTATAACTGCTTGAGGAAAATCAGATTTTTAATTTTGACGTGCGAGTCTCCTCTGGATTGAACCAGGGGAAGAGCACATGCATGTTCCGTTGAAGTACTTTACAATTAAAACAAACTGAATTAGAAATTAAATAATACTAGATGTTAGATTTGTCAATAGTACTAAATGTAACTTCTAGGTTCTCTCAAATATTTATAAGAGTGTAGAACACAAAGTGTCAAAGATAATATAAACGTTTTTGAATATAATCTAAATTATATTTACTCTTTGTTTGGAAATCTGAATTTCATTTGAAATTCTGAATTTGATGAATAAGTTGTTTGAGAATTTGAAGTTTATTTGAAATTCAAACATTTAAATATTAATATAAATCTGATAATTTTAAATAACTACTCAAATTTTATTATTTGAAATGAAATACATATATTTACGAACAATCTCTTGGTATCATAAAAATATAAAATAAAATACGAATGACCGGCAGCGGTAGGTATACGTACTGCTGCTTTTACTTCCACATCTAATGAATCAGCTTTCATTATTTAGGGAAACAAATTACATTCTCACACTGTTCCCCTTCTCTTGAGTCAGAAGTCTCAGCATATATTTCAAACACTTCCGTGTAATATAGTTTCAGAAATTATTATATTAAAAATATTAATAAAAATTTAATATTTAATTTTTTTTCTTCTTAAAATTGAATATTTTTAAATAAATTATAAAATTATATATTATAAAAATTTTAAAACACGTGTCAGTATAAAAATGAAGAGTAATGTGGCAATTGAGGTGGAGGGAGTATAAAAAAGAAGAGGAATGTGGCAATTGAGGGGAGGGTTTTAATTAGAGTGGTTGATGTGAATACAAGGATCCCATTCCAATTAAAACCCTCCACATATCATTATATACATAATTTTGTATACAATTATATGCACCAGGTATTTCCCAAAAATGAATAGAAGGCAAGGAAGGAGTATACGACAGTAATAATAATGACGGAATGACGGGCACATTAAAAATACCTATACTCTGCTTTCGTTCCCAGCCTGTCTTATAAATCTCGTTTATATTGCGTACTGTAGCATTTACTATACATTAGTACTAATTTTCCCTGTACTCTGTACGTCATGGACCAGAATTTACTTTGATTCAGCAAGTCTATATATATACATACAGCAATTACCACAATTGAGTGCGAAGCATGGGCTGGGCTTTCGTCTCAGATCTGTCAGTTCCTTTACTTAGACATATCTTTTCCATATTTAGAGACCACATGTTTTTGCTAATAGAATCCAGACGACTGTACGTCCAATCTATGCTACTGCTGTAGGACAGAAATTAATAGGAGTCATTTTTGCTAATACTATTTCTTTTTTAAAGTAACACATAGTCACATACGCCTTCCTCACTCTCATTTATTTTACATAACGTTTATTTTCAGATGTCCTTTTCATTTTCATACATTTCAAAAATAATATTTTTTTAATATTGAACAATATTATATCCGCTAATTTACGAAAGTGTAAAAATATGTAATTAAGTAGTTATCCAAAATATTATATTCATCAATAAACATTCATAATGTGAACTTCACGGAGGTCTTAATAAACATATTAGAAAATAGATTACAACTAGTTGAAAATCCGCGCGTTGCGGCGGTCTATAAAAAATTATATTAATGATTTAATTTAATATTTGTAGAATAAAATAAATTTTATATTTTCAAAATCTTGATGTAATACCAATAATAATATATAAAATGGCAAAACTAGAATATAATTCATGGTGAAAAAATGAAAATAACTTTATACACGTAATTAACAATTTAAAGTACGATGAATCTTAATTTTATTTGCGTTTTTTTAAGGTAATCATGTTCTTACATCGTCACCTTCCTCCAATTTTTTTGGATTGATTGTGCGCAAAAATATCTAACTTAAATCCGTGCGATAGTGGTCTATAACTAACCTTGCTTGTCACAACTTTTATTTTTTAATACTGTATAAACAGCCTTGAACGGAGCAAATAGATAATGCATGAATAATTTTTTCTCGTATACAAAGTAAATTATATAAAAATTAACAACAACAAACATGTCCGATGAGCAAAACAAATATTATAAAAGAATAACCAACAAACATACATCACTAATAGTTAATTTATTGATATCATTCATCAATATCATGTCAAGACTATATTTTTTTCCCGTGTTTGGATTTGTCAACTCCCACATAGCGGTCTATAACTACCTTTGCTTGCAGCAACCTTTATTTTTTTTAATACTGTAAAGTAGCCTTCACTTATCGTTGCAAAAGAACGGCACCACCGAGTTAGAAATCGAGCAAGAGAACTATCACCAGATAGAGGTAGGGTTGTGGTATTGAGAGAGAGGATGTTGTGTTTAGATGATCCAAAATCCTACAATCTATAGGAGTATTTATAGGTGCAGACAGACTTGTGTGCTAAACTTTCTCATAATTAAATAATCTGAAACAAAATCAGATTCAAATTTTCAAGCTACTATATTCTATAAATAATCTGAAACAAAATCAGATTCTGAAACTTGCTTCTAATATATTCAAAACTAAAAAAAGTAGTTCTAATTTTTGATATTTTTCATCCAAAAATTCCAGAAAATTAGAAATATAGAACGGAGCGATGTGAGAGGCGCCACATACACGCCCCTCGCTTCTACTTTATATAAGTATACTAGTTGAAAAAACCGCGCTTCGCGGCGGCGTAAATTTTGATATGAATCAGTATTATAATAGCATAAAAATTATTTTGAGTCATCTTCCCGTTAAATATATCACAAATAAAAAATATTATAATTGATATAAAAATTTGTTTAAGTGGTCATCCTGTCAAACGCAATACTAATAATAAAATTAATTCGAACCCCCTCCCGTCAAAGACAATATTAATTCATAATTATTATTTTTATGATAAAATTAGATATTATAATTTAGGGTCATCGTGTCAAACACAATAGTAATAATAAAATTAGTTCGAACCACCCCCGGTCAAAGACAATATTAATCCATATCCATAATTATTATTTATATGATAAAATTAGATATTATATTTAGATCAAAATTAGTTTGAGCCGCTCTTTTGTCAAACACAATACTAATAACAAAACATTATAATTTAGATATTAGTTTGAGTCGTCTTACTCTCAAACACAATACTAATAAAAATTATTCTAATTATGATAAAATTAAAGATTATAATTGGATAAAAATTGATAAATATTAATTTGGGCCGCTCTCCCCTCAAACACAATACTAATTAAGAATCTTTTTTAGAAATTGCGATACGAATCAATATTGTAATTGCATAAAAGTTAAGTTAGATAAAAAAATTATTTTAGCCGCTTTTCCGTCAAACATAATACTAATTAAAAATTTTATTATTATTTAGATAAATATTAATTTGGGCCGTCCTCCCCTCAAACACAATACTAATCAAGAATCGTTTTTAGAAATTTTGATACGAATTAATATTATAATTGCATAAAAGTTATTTTGAGCCATGTTCCTGTAAAACATATCATTAATAAAAAAATATTATAATTAATATAAAAATTTGTTTAAGTGACCCCCTTGTCAAACACAATACTAAAAGAAAATTGTTTGACCCGCCCTCCCATCAAAGATAATATTAATCAATAATTATTATAAAATCAAATATAATAATATTGATAAAAATTAGTCTGAGCCGCTCTTTTGTCAAGCATAATACTAATAACAAAACATTATAATACTCTCTTTTCTTTTAAGATTTCTATTTGTAAACTACTTAGAATTTCACAAATTTTAGCTATTATATTTTTGTTAAAATTCCTATTTCTTAAGGAATTCTAGAGGCGCAATAAGAGGGGTAGGATTCTATTTATTAATTTTAAAATAATAATAATAATAATAGATTTTAATTCAAGTGAACTAAAATTACGTGTCAAAAAATCAAACGACTTATGATAGACAAAGCTTGCATCATCTTTGATTAATATTCATACTTAGATATAACTTTTTATTAGTTAACTCTAGAAATGTTAAGATATATTTTTTTAATAATTTTAAAATATAATAAAATATTAAATAATTTGGTAGACATTTTTCAAGTTATGAAGGTTCAGTGCACACGAATATAATTTTATAATAAAAATATACATCTATCATTTAGTACATCGGATTTTTTGAGACGGATTGAGGCAGAGTTGTTATATCGACCCACATAAGATACCGTTTTTTGAGACGGATTGAGGCAAAGTCTTATGTTTCATAAATAAGGAAAAAAAAATATTATTTTTACAATCTTTTTAGCTTTACAATATTTGAACCTGATTTTTAGATTATAATTTTATTTTTTATTCGAATTCAGTTAAAAAAAAATTATAAGACTTAAACCAACAATCGAGTCACGCCACGTCAACAACCTCGTATTCTTCTTTATAAATTTTAATTTTTTTTAAATATATAATTTGACTAATTTTAATATAATAAAATTTAAATTAAATCCAACAAATCTAGACACGTCACGTTAACACCATCGTATTCTCCCTTGTATAAATCTAATAAACTCTTTGCCACAAATCGATAAAAAGATATATCATTTTAAAATATAGACATTTAGATAATATGTTTTTATAATAATGTTAAATAATAAAAGTACATTATTTTAAAATATAGTTGAACATCCCCGTCAGTCTTATGAATTCGAAATTAATTAAGACCCTCGGGAGTTCTGCTTGCTTGAATCATTCTTGTTCAAAGATTTCTTCTTCCACGACCCGCATTTTACTTGTAGTGTTTGGCTTTGAAGGACAACGAAAAGTGTCTGACAAAATTTGAAAATGTCTTCGAAAACGTGTTTTCTATTCGAATTTTTAAAAAATTATAAGACTAAATCGAAAAATAAGTATTACTTTGTCTTACAAATTTTAAATATAAATTATGTTTTATCCGTGATGGTTAGTTTGAATAAATATAATTTCATTCTTCTTAAAATTCCTAAATAAGAAGAGAATGGTATCATCTTTAGAATCCAATAAAAAAAGTAATTGGATTAACTTTAGAATTCTTAGGCATGATTTCGTCTTTTCTATTCGAAATTTTAAAAAATTATAAGTCTAAATCGAAAAATACGTATTATTTTGTCTTACAAATCTTAAATATAAATTATATTTTATTCATGATGGTTAGTTTGAATAAATATAATTTCACTCCTTTTAAAATTCCTAAATAAGAAGAGAATGGTATCTTTAGAATCCAATAAAAAAAGGAATTGGATTAGCTTTAGAATTCTTAGGTATACTTTTTTGAATTTTGAGAATGGTATCATCTTTAGAATCCAATAAAAAAAAAGAATTGGATTAGCTTTAGAATTCTTAGGCATGATTTTTTGAATTATAACTATATTTTCTCTCCGAAATTCAAAAAAAATCAGAAGACTGAATCGAGCGATTGTAGAGACGCCCGCATCCTCCTTTATCTATATATATTGATTGATGATTCAGAGAGTCCGTAGTTGTTTCTTCCCACATCAAACAAAAACATTAAGTGGGTGTTTGTTTACCCCTTAAAAGCCCAGCTTCTCGGTTATAAGTTAGAAGCACTTGTTCGTACCGTTTGTGTAATAATTCAAGAAGCATTTATAAAAAGCTAAGAATGCTTTTGTCTCAGGAATTCTACTTCTTTGCCAAACACTTTAATCAGTTATAAGTTTAACCACTTATAAGTCTTAACTAGCTTCTAACTTCTACTCCACTTTTTTGTTTTAAGTAAAAAACACTTATTTTAAGTTCACCCAAATGATCCCTAAGAAATTGGACAATTGCTCGTCAATAATATTGATGGTCATGACTCATGGTCCTCTTATTTGATGCATCAACTTTATCCTTCATTTTGCCTATATTTTCTACAAAATTAGGGCAAGCGTTAAGGAATAATCTAGTGGGCTAAGGTTTGGTTTGGGTAAAAAAAAAAGCTTTTTACTTAAGTAAAAAAATTAATGCTTTGTTTGGTCGGGGAGAATGGAACGGAATTGAATGGAATGGAATGATTAAACATAAATGAAAATAGTAGAGGTAGGAGGAAAGCTTTGACAAAAATTTGAGTGAGTGAAGAATTATTATGATAAGATTCGAGAAGAAAATGAGTATGGGAGGGAATGGAACATTCTTTCTCAAATTGGGGATATGATTTCTAGCACGGGGTAAAAGGAATAGAATGGAGGAAAGAATAAAACTTTTAAACATTTACCTATAACATAGTGCAAATTTCATTCCAATCTTTCCATATTCATTCACCCCAATCAAACACAACATAAGACTTATAATTAAACTGTTTGGGAAAAAGTATAAATCCTGAAACAAAAACTAACAATTTCAACTTTTTTTAAATTCTTCTAATTTTTTACACAAACGGATCAAGAAAAATAGAAGCCGGCTTATTACGAAAAAAGAACAAGTTTTGACAAACATGCACCAAGTGGATTATTAGATTGAGAATGTAAGAGCAACCTCAATGTAAGCTCTCCTTACTCATATTTGGTCTAGGTGGACAAGATTTAGGGATTAATATCAAAAATCAGTCCTCCAACGCAACTCCCTATCCCCTAAAAATTTTAGGGGAGTGAAACTCATCCCCTTATTTGAGGGAGCAAAAAGCCAACCCCTATAATGCCACATCAAATATTACCTATAGCTATAATATAACATATATTTACTCCAACTCTACCTCTTCTCACATATATTATCTTAAATATTGAATAAATACTACTTTTTTAATTATAGGTAACATGTATAGGTAATACTGTTATGACATCAAATCTCACACATGACTTGACGTGTGCAAGATGACGAGCATGACGTGATAAGGGAAACATGACAAGGACTACGGAGAGACTGGATGCTCGAGGCACGTGAGCAGAAGAACGGGTCATCAGCGCACGAGGAAAAAGGGATAAGTTTCAGAAGTGGTTACAACAGAAGGAAGTAGTGAGGAGCACGTGGAGTGAAATCAGGGAATGTAACGGCAACTAGTGCCTTTCAAATTGAGGAGTTTGTGTATAAATAGGAGTTGGCTAGGGGAGGAAGTCTCAGGCACTTAGACTCATACACTTCGTAGTATTCTTACTGTAACAATCTCATTATTCTAGTGGATTACTTTTTCTGGCAGGGCAAAGCCCTCCCGCGGTTTTTACCTCACAAGGGTTTTCCGCGTCACCAATTCCTTGTCTAATTTACTTATCGCAATTCATCTTATTATATATATATCATTAAGTTGCTTGGTAGTTAACTCACAAAATTTGGTCTAAACAATTGGCGCCGTCTGTGGGAAATCTGCCAAGCATCCGACGTAAGGATTCATGACGACAGGAGATCAACAGCAAGGCGACTCTACAAGTCAGGGTGACAACCCTACGATCCGACAAATGGCAGAAACCATCAGGAAGATGCAGGCTGACATGGACGCTCAAAGAAAAGCCTGGAGATCTGACAGAGAGGCCTTACAATCACAGAATCAAGCCCTACAGCGAGAGCTCACGTCGGTGAAATCGAAGTCAAACCCTACATCCAAAGGAACACTGAACAGCGTAGCAAGACGACTGAACATGGACGACGGGGAGGAAGAAGAGTATGATGAGGAAATTGAGGTGGAGAATCCTGACGGAGAAAATCCCGAAGTACACACGGAGGTCCAAAACAACGATGGTGGCAAAGAAACAGATAAAGGGGAGAAGCGTGACAAAGGCAACAAGAAAAAGAAGAAGGGACACAGATCCTCGAAATCACGCAATGACGCGACAGAGACGATGAGGAAAGAACTACATGACCTAAAGGAGATGGTGCAACGCATTCCTGGGGTACCCAAACCCCTAGAGAAGGCGACACCGTTGAGCTATGCGGACTCGCCTTTCTGTGACAACATCGCCTTGGTGGAGACACCAAAACGTTTTGCCGTACCACCCATGAAGGCCTACGACGGGACAACTGACCCACAAGAGCATGTGGCGCAGTATAAGCAGAGAATGTTCACGGTGCCAATTACAAGGGAATTGCGGGAGCCTTGCATGTGTAAGGGATTCGGATCAACGCTAGCTGGACCAGCACTACAGTGGTACGTGGGCCTTCCCAACGGGAGCATCAAAACGTTTGCTGATTTAGTGGACGCCTTCAATCTCCAGTTTGCCAGTAGCCGTGTGTTCGAAAAGACCACGAGCGACTTATACAAGATCGTGCAGGGATTCAGAGAGCCTCTAAGAGACTACCTGACTAGATTCAATCGTGAAAAAGTCACGATCACAAATTGTGACGTGCCTACGGCCATAGAAGCATTCAGAAGGGGCCTGGAGAAAGACTCACCACTCTACGACGAGCTTACAAAGTATCCATGCAAAACGCTGGATGACGTCCAAGCAAAGGCCATGGCACAAGTCCGATTGGAAGAAGACAGGAGGGAGCGTGATGACAAGTACTATAAACCAAACAGGAAAATTTTGACAACAAGGACAAGGGATTACAGGCCCTACATTAGAGATGCTCGGGACTCGAGGGAGGATGCACGTGTAAATTCCACACAGGAGTACGCTGACTGGAGGAAAGATCCAAATCTCCCACCCACATACGACAGTTATGGCTTTACAATAGCACCATCTGCAATGATGAGAGAATTCACTAGATTGGGCGACGTAGTAAAGTGGCCTGTCAAAAGCAACAAACCAAAGGCGAACCCGGAATCTAAACTATGGTGTGATTTTCACGGCGATTATGGTCACAGAGCTTCGGATTGTGTGGCATTGAGGAGAGAAATCCAGTACCTTGTTAAGAAAGGACATCTAACAGAGTTCATGCCCAACAAGAAGTCAACTTATGAAAGAAGCGAGAAAGCATCACCAAAATTACCTCCACCCCCACCATATCAGAAAGTTATCAACTTCATAGCAGGGGGATCTGAAGTATGTGGAGCAACGTATTCTCAAGCAAAACGAGTGGCGAGGTGCAAGGGCAAACAGACCTTTACAGTAGAAGAGCAAGTGAAGGACACGACGGCACTAGTTTTCGATTGGACTTACATGGCCCGGGTGCAAGAACCCCAACATGACAGCTTAGTGATATCCCTCCCTGTGGGAAACTGTCTCATCAAACGAGTAATGGTTGACAATGGTAGTGCTGCGAACATTATGACAACGACCACATTGCAGGAGATGGGACTTGCAGAAAGTGACATGATCAAAAGGTCGACGACTTTGGTAGGCTTCAGTGGCGAGAGAAAAAGGACAGAAGGTGAGATCACGCTGCCAACATACGCCCAAGGCGTCAACATCCTAACCAAATTCCTCATCGTCGATTGTGACACCACGTACAACATCATCATGGGACGACCATGGATACATGACCTGAAGGCTGTGCCCTCGACATACCATCAAGTTATAAAATTTCCAACACCATGGGGAGTGCAAGAGATACGTGGGGATCAGGCAACTTCGAGGGACTGTTATAAGGCATGCATGAAACACACGGTGCAACATGAGGAGCAGACAGCACCACCTGCAGCGATATCAGGACCCGAAAAATTGGCCGAAGTAAACTTAGACACTGGGGACAAGAAAGTATTGATTGGAGAAGACTTATCCCCCGACCTGGAATCAAACCTGGTAGACTTCTTGACAACACGGCTAGACGCATTCGCTTGGGAATATGAGGACATTACTGGGATCAGTGCGGACGTGATCACACACAAGTTGAATGTTGATCCTGATTACAAGCCTGTCCAACAAAGACGAAGGAAATTTGCAGCAGAAAGAAATAAAATTATCAATGAAGAAGTAACTCGTTTGTTGAAAGCAGGAATGATAAAAGAAGTGGACTACCCAGAGTGGCTGGCCAATGTTGTTATAGTTCAGAAGAAGAATGGCAAGTGGAGAGTATGTGTGGACTACACCGACTTGAATAAGGCATGTCCAAAGGATCCATTTCCGCTACCACATATTGACACCATGGTGGACTCGACAGCCGGACATGAACTGCTGACATTCCTAGATGCCTCCAGTGGTTTCAATCAAATTCAGATGGACCCATCCGACGCCGAAAAAACAGCCTTTGTGACGGAAAGAGGAATTTATTGTTATCTGGCAATGCCGTTTGGCTTGAGAAATGCAAGCGCAACTTTTCAAAGGCTCGTAAACAAAATGTTCAAGGACCAAATCGGCAACACAATGGAGGTGTACATTGACGACATGGTGGTGAAATCGCTTAGTGCAGAGGATCATGTGAAACACCTAACTGAGGTGTTCGACGTACTACGGACATATAACATGAAACTCAACCCCTCAAAGTGCAACTTCGCGGTCTCTTCAGGGAAGTTTTTGGGACATATGGTAACAAGAAGGGGAATAGAAGCGAGTCCTGAACAAATTAAGGCAATCTTCGAGCTGACCAGCCCCACCAACATGAGAGACGTACAAAAGCTGACAGGAAGGGTGGCGGCCTTGAATAGGTTCATCTCCAGATCGTCCGACAGATGCAGATTGTTCTACAACGTCTTGAAGAAGAACCAGGGCTTTGTGTGGACAGAAAGCCATGAAGCAGCACTCATGGCACTAAAGAAATACTTGACAACCCCACCACTATTAGCAAAATCGACACCTGGTGAAGACCTATACCTCTATCTGTCTGTCACGAAACACGCCGTCAGCAGCGTCCTGGTCAAACAAATGAGTGGAGTACAATCACCGATCTACTATGTAAGCAAAAGCCTAGTTGATGCGGAAAGTAGATACACATCATTGGAAAAATTGGTATTGGCCCTATCAATGACGTCGGTAAAGTTGAGACATTACTTCGAGACGCACAGGATCCACGTGATGACGAACTTCCCATTAAGGAACGTGCTGAGCAAGCCAGAACTCACTGGAAGGATGGCAAAGTGGTCTATCAAACTAAGCACGTATGACATAGTGTATGAAGCTCGAACGGCCATCAAATCACAGTCACTAGCCGACTTTGTGGCTGATTTCAGTCCAGACTTGATCACACAGGCAGAGCAAGAAATCAAGCAGCTGACATCAACAGTGGAAATCCAACCATGGACCTTGTACACAGACGGAGCTTCAAACGTTAACGGGACAGGATTGGGCCTTGTCCTGAAATCGCCACAAGGGGACATCATGGCCTACGCAGTCTGCTGTGACTTCAAGGCCACGAACAACGAGGCTGAATACGAAGCCTTGATCATAGGGCTGACAGCGGCGCGAGACATGAAGGTGAAACATATAGATATAAATTGTGACTCTCTACTAATTGTCAATCATGTTAATGGCACTTACGAAGCAAAAGATTCTAAAATGTACGCATACCTTGACATTGTGAAAACTTTACTACAATCATTTGACACCTTCAACATTCGACAGGTGCCAAGGGAAAACAACATGCAAGCCGACGCCTTGGCTGGCCTAGGAGTTGTCTTCAAACAAACGGGAGTCATCACTGTTCCAATTATCCATGTTATGAAGCCTGCCAACTTGAGAATGCAGGACTTGACGCCAGTCATGAATGTGAACTCAACCGACCATGGCACAGACGAAGATGAATGGATCCAAACCTTCAAGTCCTATCTACAGCATGGTAACCAACCAGATGACCGCAACAAGGCTAGGGTCCTTCGCATGAAAGCTTCACGATTTGTCGTGATTGACGATGTTCTATTCAAAAAATCTGCCTCTGGCCTCCTACAACGCTGCCTGACCAAGCTCGAAGCTGCATCAACTCTACAAGAAGTGCATGAAGGAGAATGTGGTAATCATACCGGTGGAAGAAATCTCTCCCTAAAAGTCCTTAGAATGGGCTATTATTGGCCAACCGTGAAACAAGACGCAAATGAGTTTGTAAAAAAATGCGACGCGTGTCAACGCCATGCACCTGTCATACACCTACCCTCAGAACCTCTGCACACTTCGATACCGTCTTGGCCATTTATGAGGTGGGGAATGGACATAGTAGGCAAGATGCCCCAAGCACCAGGTCAGAAAGTATACATGCTAGCAATGACAGACTATTTTTCAAAATGGATAGAAGCAGAAGCCTTTCGACACGTGACGTCCAAGGAGGTGATCTCCTTCATCAAGCGAAACATCTTATGCAAATTTGGCATCCCTTCTGAGATCGTGTGTGACAATGGATCACAGTTCATAAGCAGTAAGACTGAAGATTTTTGCAGAAAGTACAACATAAACTTGGTGAAATCAACGCCTAGGTACCCACAAGCAAATGGGCAAGCTGAGTCAAGCAACAAGATAATAATCAACAACCTGAAAAGAAGATTATCAGCGCACAAGGGAAGATGGGCCGAAGAACTTCCATGGGTCTTATGGTCGGATCGGACAACACCAAAGACAGCAACAGGGCAGACTCCTTTCAGCCTAGTCTACGGAAGTGAAGCTGTGCTGCCAGTGGAAGTAGTAAATCCTACAGCTAGATATGGACTCACGACGGAGGAAACCAATCAGGGAGAGCTTTGCCATGATCTAGACACAGTGGACGAGACGAGGGATATGGCCAGGATTCGTCTGGCATCATACCAACAAGGGGTAGCTCGGAGCTACAACAGACATGTTCATATTAGAACATTCCAGGTGGGTGACATGGTCTTGCGAAAAGTTTTCCAGAACACCACTGACCCAGCTGCAGGAAAGTTTGACTACACCTGGGAAGGTCCTTACCTCATTGACGCAGTGGTAGGACGAGGAGCCTACCAGTTAGCCACCATTGATGGAAAACAAATTCCACGAAGCTGGAATGCTCTACATCTGAAGATCTATCATGTGTAGGCTGCCTATTTCATTCATCTGTTACTTTATGCAAATAAGTCGCTAGGACATGATCGTGGTAGTTCTTGTTTTAAGTTGAACATTAGCATCTTGAATGTTATTTAGTATCCTGCTCTTAGTTGATTGATATCCTGGCCATATGATGAAATAAATGCGCAATTTTTCTGCCGTCATCTTACTATGCTCTATATGATTATGTGATGTAGAAATGAACTAGTTGACATGCTGAAATGTGAATGATCGCGATTACTTGTTTATCCGCACATTTGTTTTTATAGATTAGACTCGTAAATTATGTAATCAAACATGACAAAATACAATCACGTGCAAGTCTTGACATCAACGTAAGCAAACACACGACGAAATGGTTTGCAAACCAACTACATGACCACATATATGCATGCGACAAAAAAAAATATAATAACAACAGACTCTAAGTGACATTGCAATAACATGTGTCAACCCAAAATTCATTGGGCAATACGACAATAACAATTAACTTTGTCATCAAACATGTGATTAAACTAATAACGAAAAGATTGATTAAAATGACAGCTCTCATGAGCAACATCCAAAATAACAAAGTCTGCAGAACATACTTGAACAAAAACAATGAAAATAACGACGAAGTCCTGGAACAAACCAACTGAGATTATAATTTTTAACTATTCTCGTGGGTCTCCCCGAGGGCAACTTCATCCACACCCACAAGAGAACCATCATGACCAGCGTCGACGGTATCATTCATGACAACTTCCGTCCCCACAGCATTGGTTCCACCAGCCTCAACTTCATTAGGGATCTGAACGTCAGGAACCGCATCTTCTGAAACAAATAAAGGAAATGCATCGCCAGGATAAGCCTCATTGTAAATGCGAACTGTCTCACCCATATCCCAAGAAGCATGCTCCCCGCGAAAGTGCTCCATCATCACCTCAACCCTGGTGCGCATGGTCTGTTGGGTGATGAGTTTCTGGGCCTCATCGTGCATGGTTACCTCCATCTTCTTGACTTTCTCTACGAACTCATCGAGCTCCTGCTGCACCTCGTTACTAGTCCTGAGGTGAGACATTGCCAGTTCCTGAGCAGAACGCAGTTTCTGAGCGCAGCCACGATGCATGTTAGCTATCATTTTCAATCTTTTTAACTCTTCCTTCAGGGCCTCGTTGGCCATCAAGGAGCTCTGAAGGCCCTACATAAAGATCAAACAACATTAAGAAATGCAGCTACAGAGAATCAAGACGACAAGAAGACTTCACATGCTAATTAAAGAAGCTTACATGGAAAGCATAACCTGAGGCTTCGTTGAGGAGAGTCTCGGGGCTTTTCCCATTTGAGGCATCTATATACTGAGGCAACAGGAGGTCATCCAAGAGATGAGCAAACTCTGTAGGCTTTGCATGAGCGTTATAACCATAAAAGATCAAAGGAGGATTTGGTTCAGATCTCGACGGGGCAGACTTAGGTCTCTTGCCTTCAGGGCTGTTCAACATGGGAGTCTTGGAAGACTCTGTTTCAACAGGCACTTCTTCGCGAGCTCTCTTGGCAAAAAGCTCCTTGCTGGATACCTCAGGAGGACGGAGAACGGGCGTCTTAAACTCTGCAAGTTGGTGACAGCGCTCGAGAGTAACCATGAACAATATAGAACTACATATGGCCAGTAGCAAGAAGATCGACAAACGGAGTAAAAATCGCATACCTTTTACAAAGAGACGACTGGAGCTAGCCTCAACCCCCTTCTCGTCCTTGGGGCTCTCCAATGAATCAGATGAGATGGTACAGGAAGCCCTGGTCACAGCAGCAGCGGCGACCCTACTACGAGTCCTGTGAGCAACAGTTTTCACCGGTCCTTTCTTAGAAGAAACACCATCAAGCACTGGAAGAGACTTATTCAGCTTGCTGATGAAATCCTTGACATCAACAACGCTTGAGTTCCGAATGGGGCGACCAAGACAATTAGGCCACAATCTCTCCCCCACAGGCAAAGCACGAAGCTTCCTCACAACCTCACTAACAGTATGGTCATCTTCATCAACATCAAATTTCACCTCTATAACAGATGTCATACACAGAAGAGATATCAACGCAAACTGAGAGATAAATGTAATGGACAGAGCAGAGGATGGTAAAGCAAAACAGCATAGGATAATGAAAAGTATGTTTAGAAGAGAAGGATTATTTACCTACAGAGCTCCAACGATCCTGAAAATACGAGCATTCCTCACCAAGTGAAGATTTCTCAGTAAACCAATACTCAGACTTCCATTTCCTGTCATGAACAGAGTCGATGTTGTAAATCAAAGGGTCTTCTTTGTTTTTGTTACAGAAGCTGAATCGACATCCAAAAAACTTTTTTAGAGTATAACAAGATTTCACGACATCAGCATTAATCCCAAGTTTGTGCTTGGCCTCGATCGATTCAAGACATGCTAGAGCTCTCCAAGCATATGGCATTAGTTGGCCAGGAGAGATACGCATTTCACATAACACATCTTTTACAAGATCAGAGAATGGAAAGGGCATGCGAATGTCAACAGGATAGAAATACAGGGCAACCCAGTTTTCACGGTGCCAGTCTGCACGCTCGAAAGAAGTCGGAACCACAGCTTCGATGGGACGCTTGAGGAAGGTCTTGATCTCTTCGAGTCTCTCCTCCGTCATGATGCTCTCAACGTTTTCACGAGGGTCCAGTAGGCCGGTTGGGCTCCATTGAGAGTTTTCATTTGGGTTTTCAGTAATGACGAGCTTGGGGGCTTGAGGGTTTTTCTTTGTCATGATGCAGAAGCCAAGAAGAGGAAGGGTAAGGTTATGGAGGGAAGTGAAATGAGAAGACGGAAGGATTGATATAAAAAGAGCTAGTAACGTGTGGCAGTGGGTCAAGCATGGAGATATGGAAAGGCGCGCGGATTACGCAAGGAACGAGATTTGACTGCACAGTCGATGATGATTTAATTAAATATTATAATATTCAACTAAATCATGGGGCTAATGTTATGACATCAAATCTCACACATGACTTGACGTGTGCAAGATGACGAGCATGACGTGATAAGGGAAACATGACAAGGACTACGGAGAGACTGGATGCTCGAGGCACGTGAGCAGAAGAACGGGTCATCAGCGCACGAGGAAAAAGGGATAAGTTTCAGAAGTGGTTACAACAGAAGGAAGTAGTGAGGAGCACGTGGAGTGAAATCAGGGAATGTAACGGCAACTAGTGCCTTTCAAATTGAGGAGTTTGTGTATAAATAGGAGTTGGCTAGGGGAGGAAGTCTCAGGCACTTAGACTCATACACTTCGTAGTATTCTTACTGTAACAATCTCATTATTCTAGTGGATTACTTTTTCTGGCAGGGCAAAGCCCTCCCGCGGTTTTTACCTCACAAGGGTTTTCCGCGTCACCAATTCCTTGTCTAATTTACTTATCGCAATTCATCTTATTATATATATATATCATTAAGTTGCTTGGTAGTTAACTCACAAAATTTGGTCTAAACAAATACCATTGGAGTAAAATAACTTTTTACTTGCTTATATTTTAGGTAATTATTATTTTATTATATTTTAGGTAACCAATATAGGGATTACCGTGGAGATGCTCTAAGATACTGTTGAGTTGGGTTGAAATCACTTAAACTCTTTCAGCCCAATTTATTCGGTCCAGTCAGAAAATAACTCATTATATTTCAGATATAATTAATTCAGTTTATTCGGCCCAAACAAAGACAAGGTTGGTCTGAGTTATTCGGGTTTTTAACCCATTAGCAGCCTAGCATTGTTCACTCTTGTTGGTCCGTCGGCAACTTTTGATTTCCTACAATTTAACCTATTTCGTCCTAAAGCATATTATAGACCGTAATTAAAACTTTTAACATAAATCTTAAAAATTGTTTGTTCTTTCCCGTCATTAAATCACTTCTACCTTCTGATTGCCATCTTATATAAAAGTACTCGTGTTTAAATTTTTACTTTTTAACTTCAAAAATGGACGACAAGTTTGTTGCCATTCTTTTGGTGACCATCTCCGCAAATATACACAAGTACATCAGAATTATGAATAATACCTTTCTAACCTTTCACGAGCAATTAAGATTATGGTCTATTTGAGAATTAGCTGTTAGCCGATCGAATTAGATATTTTGACTAACGGATTAAAATATATGTTTTGACTAGCGAATTGAATTAGGTGTTTCTCGTAAAATTGTTTGATAAATAGCTGATTGATTAGTTTTTTTGGACACAAACCAAAACCTCTAATCCAAAAATCTCCTCAAGGTAGTTTTTTCAAAATTAGCCTTTTGGATCCAAAACTCTATTTCAATCCTCTAACTACCAAACACTAATATTATCAGATTCTAGTGGTCAAACCTCTAAATTATTCCAAAACTCTAATTTTGCCCCAAGCAAACAAATTCAAAATACCTATAAGGCGCGTGCGCACTCTTGTCCGGGGACGTAGACATGAATCAACATGTTTGTCCGGCTTAAAACCTGTTGTTTCCAACTTTAAACTAAAAAAATATCTATTTGTGTAATAAGTTAAAAGCGAACTTGAAGTCAGAAATAAGTCAGAAACTAACTTAAAGTCAGAAGTTAGTTTTAGGTTCTTTTTCCAGTGAATTAATTTTTTTGATCAAAATTACTCATAAGACATAAATTATTTATAAATCTCTTTTATTTTTATTATTATATATTTAATAACTCATAAATAATTAATAAATCAAAACTATCTAAATAAATATTACAAACTCTCAATTTATCACATAAATCACATTAAGTCATATATCATGTTAAGTCATAAATTATAATCTCAGTCAAATAGGCTCCGAGTCCTCTCCATTCTGCACGAGTGACTCTTGTAACAGTGAAAGGGAACCACAGTTAGTGGATACTTTTTGCAAAAATAGAAAGACAGGTGCATGTTTATACGGTGACACAAGTATAAAAATAAATAGCAAACTTTAAAGTTGTGACTTAAATTTACACTGATTTTCAAGACATTGCTCAAAATTTCAATTTCTCAAAACGATGGTCAAATTTTGGCTCCGCTTTTTAAAAGTAACGGCCAGAAAATAAAAATGAGTTCTAAATTCTCATAAAGGTGGTCAAACTTTGGCTCCCTTTCTAAAAATGTGGCTCCCATTAAGTGATTTAATGGGAGCCACACTTTTAAAAAGCGGTGCCAAAAATTGGTCACCTTTTATAAAATTTGAAACTATGACCAATTTTTTGAAAATCGGTGTAAAATTTGGCCACAATTCTCAAGTTTACTCATAAATAAATAGTATACTAAAAAAATGGATCTTACTTAAAGTAAAAAAATGGATTAGAAGTGAAAAGTAATTAAAATTTATAAGTGATAAAACTATCTGGAAAGAAACAGAAGGTCGTGAAGCAAAAGTTATCGGAGTGTTTGGCCGGAATTAAAAACCCGACTTCTAAGTTTATAAGTTAGAAACACTTATTTGTAGCGTTTGTGTAAAAAGTAAAGAAATACTTATAAGAATCTGAGAATACTAGCTTTTGTTTCATGATTTCTACTTTTTTCTCAATCACTAATTTAATTACATATAAGTCTTAAGTTAAATCTAACTTCTACTTCATTTCTTTACTTATAATTAATTCTGATTTTTACACAAACGTGTCAACAAAAATAAAAGCCAGTTTCTTATTGAAAGAAGCCGGAAGTCACCGCCCCCAAAAAGGCACCTTGTTTGTCATGTTGTAAGTTGTAACTCCATTGTATAATTTTTTCATAAAAAATAAAAATACAGCAATGAATATATAGCTAAATCAATGTAGTGATTTCTTAAAAACAAGCGATTAGTGTCCACATCATCTCGACTTCTAACTATCTGTATGGTCATCTGTTGATAAACTATTTAGCTACGACTTATTCTTGCTGATTTAATTAAACTAAATAAAATATCCAAATCTGAATAATCTAAAAATAATATGATCCGATACTTGAGGAGAGAGATACTGATATCACCGGATCATTTTACAACCTTACTAGCATGGTTCAACAAACTCTCATCCCGCTCCATCGACTCTAGGCAGTGTTTAAAAACAAATTTCGTACCAGATTTTTCGAGCAACAGGAAAGACGGTAAAATCATAACTTCACTTAGAGAACTATAAACTATAAACTACTCCCTCCGTCCCAGCCAATTCTTTACGTTTGGTTTGGGCACGGAGGTTAAGAAATATGTATAAAGTAGTGGAAAAGAGGAAGAAAAGTGGATGAAGTGGTGGGACCCATCAATTTTTAATGACTAGAGATAGTGGAGTAAAAGTAGTGTGAAAAGGGAGTAAAAGTAGTGTGAAAAGGGAGGAAAAGTTGGGAAGTAATGGGACCCATTGACTATTTTTGGTAAGTTTTGGAATGTAAAGAATTGGATGGGACATCCGAAAAAGGAAACTGTAAAGGACGGAGGGAGTATTTAGCAGCAGGGGTCGATTAGTCACGCCACGGCCTGATATTGGACGAATTTGGACAAAAAACCGAGAACTCTCCAAGCAGCTATGCAAATATTTGAACACGGACTAACACTTAGAGAGGCGGTAGGAACCATCCACGCAACCTTGCCACAAGCGTGAAAATAGGACCGGACACCCCATTTAAACCCTCGATATATTGTAAATTATTTTATTTAACTAGTTAATAAAACCGTGCTTCGGGCGGCGTTATAAATTTTTTATAAATTTTGATACGAATTAATATTATAATTGTATAAAAATTAGTTTTAGTCATGTTACCGTTAAACATATCATTAATATAAATATAAAAATTAATATAAAATTTTGTTTAAGTGGCCCTCATGTCAAACATAATACTAATAAAAAAAATTGTTTGAACCGCCCTCCCATCAAAGATAATATTAATCAATAATTATTATAATTATGATAAAATTAAATATAAGAATATAGATAAAAATTAGTTTGAGCTGCTCTCTTGTCAAACACAATACTAATAACAAAAAATTATAATATAGATATTAGTTTGAGTCACCCTACGTCAAACACAATACTAATAAAAAATTATTATAATTACGATAAAGTTAAAAATTATAATTGGATAAAAATTATTATAATCTGTAGTCCCGTTTTAACAAAAAAAATACATTATAATTTAGATGAAAAATTATTTTAGCCGCTTTCCTGTCAAACATAATACTAATAAAAAATTTATTATTATTTAGATAAAAATAGAAAATTTATTATTATTTTGATAAAAATTAATTTGGGCTACTACCCTCAAACACATTACTAATAAAGAATTTTTTACATTATGATAAAATTATAATTACAATTTCATAAATAAATCCAATTTCATAGATTTTGGCTATTATATTTTTTTTAAGATTCATATTTCTTAATTGTCTAGAATTATCTCTTTTTTCTTTAAAGATTCCTATTTCTTAACCACTTAGAATTTTAAAGATTTTAGCTATTATACTTTTGTTAAAATTCCTATTTCTTTAACTCCTATAATTATATCTCTTTTACAATTACTATTTTTCAGCTACTTTACTTATTTTCTCTCAAAAAATTAGAAAAAATTAAACAGAAAGCTTCTGAAGACTCCGCGTAACCTCCCGCTTATCCTCGAATCATTTACATTACGATAAAATTAAGGAATCAATTTTAGCAGCTTCTTTCAACATCGGTATCATCCGTCCGTCTGAGTAGAAGTTTTTCGGAATATTTGGACTTTAAAGCCCGACCATCTTTTCATGGTAGTCCTGCCTTAGGTTCGAGACGGGAGATGAAATATGGTAGTCTTAGGTGATCTTGCTGTCCCAGTAATATCGTTTTTAATCCAATGGCCATTCACATGCATTCTCATTCACTCTGTATTCCGTCGGTTCATAACAAAAAAAAGGGATCACGTGGTAACGAGAAACTTTGGATTCTGTTTAAATTTAATAAAATTAAACTATAAATTTTATAACTTTTGAAAATAAGAATTGTACTTCTTTAATAATTTCTAAAATAATGTATAAATAAAAATAAGAATTGTATTATCTTTATGATTTCTAAATTAAAAAAAGAATTTTTACTTTTAGAATCTTTTTTCTAGATTCTAGAGTATTACCTTCAGAATCAAATAAGAAAAGAATTGTATTCTCATTAGAATTGTATTAAACTTAATTTTTTGAATTATGATTATATTATCTATCCGAAATTTGAGAAAAATAAAAAAACTGAATCGATCAATTCTAGAGACGCCTGCATCCTCCTTTATATATATATAGGCTTTTGTTCTATGGAGAACCATCTTATATGGAGTCTCGTGGAGAACCCCATCCATTAATCTGGACCATTAGATCACGAATACATCTGACGGTTACCAATAACAAATAATAAAAATTAAAATATTATTACTAAGTATGCATCTGTTACGTCTTTCTCTCTCCTCTCCCTCTTCTCTCTCGCCAGCGGCTCTCTCTCGTCTATTCCTCGAGTGTTAACTCTCTGGAAGCCATTGCTTTGATCTCTCCTTGCTCTAAACCACTACGACATGGCGTCTTTAACTAATCAAGCTCATTTATCCACAAATCAAGCTCAGATCTGTGATAGTGTTGATTAACCAATTCATCAGGTTCATTATCTCCCTCTCTCTTGATTTTGATTTTGTTACACTTACAATCTCTCTATCTTTCTGTTGATTTTGATTTGTTATATGTTAAATTTTAAGTTTTATTATTCGTATGATATGTATTAGTTTCAATTCGTATTAACTTTGCCTGCTCTGTTGTAGAATCAAATTAATTTGATTTACTTTTAAGTCTATAGCTATATAGTTCTTTATCTATCTCAGTCGATTTTGAATTGTTAAATGTTGAATTCATCACATATGTTTTATTTTAATTTGTATCATTTTTTACTGGTCTTGTTCTTGAAACAAATCAGTTTGTTTTAATTTTTAGTTTTTAGCAGTAATGTTGCTTTGTTTCTACTGTGGAATCTTTTTTTATAAATAATGCAGTTTGAAATTTTTTGAACTATGGTTCTGTTGGAGAATCAAAACACTGAATTTATTAAAATTTTAAATTTTGCATAGTTCTGATTCTTCTGAATAATAGGTTTGGTTCTATAGTAGAATCTTTTGTAACAAAGTTTTAATTAGAACCAGTATGTATGGTTGGTAACTATTTATGCTTCTGTTGTAGAATCAAGACATTGCCCTTGATCATGATTTGGTAATTTAAGAAAGTAGGAAGGGCCCGAAAAAGAGGTTATTTATTATACGGGACTGCAAGGATGAGGAAATCAAGTTTGATAGCTTCCATGGCTGCTTATCTAAAGTTTGATATATACAACTTGCAGCTAATGAATGTGAAGCATGACACCAGGCTCAGGAAATTGTTGCTGGGACTGCAAATCGATCCATCCTTCTAATTGAAGATATTGATTGTAGTGTAGAGTTGCCAGATAGAAACACTTTGAATTTCTTTAGAACTCTTTATTTACTCTATTCTCTGTAGAGGATGATGGGGGCTTTTAAAAAAAAGCATTTAGTTTGATATTATTAATTGAGGAGTGACCAAGTGATTTTATATGCACGATCCCTGTGCTTTGGCACTTGCATCACTGTTTTACACATATATTTCAATATACATCTCCTTACTGTTTTATTAATATGTGGTGATTTTTACCAATCTCACTTCATAACCTGTAGCCTACTTGTTGTAATCTGGACTTACCATTAATTTTACATCGGGTGAATAGATGTAAATAGTTCCTTTAAGAGTTAAAGCACTATTGAGTTTCTAATATAGGAACATGTTAAATTACTATTTCAGTTAATATGCTAATTTTGCTAGTATTGCAGGTTGTGGCAGGATTCATGTCCCAGGTCATGGATAGATCAGTGTCATTTGACCGATCGCAAATAATATTAACAGCTGGTACTACCTCTGCAATTGAGATTCTTAGTTTCTACCTGGCTTACTTGGGAAGTGTTTTTCTAGTTCCCTCACCTTACAACCCAGAGTAAATTTCGTCATTGAAACCTTAAATATTACTGTTTTTAGTGATTGTCAATTGTCATATATAGGAACTAAACATGAAAGACATTTACAAACTTGTCGTGGATGTCAAATGGCGTACAAGGGTGGAGTGCCAGATGAAAACAGTAATATTTAAGGTTTGCAGGTAAATATTATTCGTAAAATTCAACAATTTTGCTCCTACTATAAAACTTGTCTATAATATTGAATGTGCTCGTACTTGTGGTGGTCTCAGTTCACACTATCAGGACTATTGAACTTCATAGATGGGTTATAGTCAAGCTGTGGAGACGAGAGGGTCAAAATTTTTACGACCAACAAAAGGACAAGCTTGATCCTGCATTTTTGTGTCCAGGACGCATGGACAAGCACATTCATATATCTTATCTTTCGATTAATGGATTCAAAACATTAGCTTCTAATTATCTGGACATTGGCGGTACAAAGAGATAGAAAATTAGAAGCCTAATAGCCTAATAGAAAATTTGTAGTATAATTTTGTCAAGAATAAAGACATATGGCACAAACACATCGCTCAAGTTTTCAAGTTTAGTGTATTAGGCACTCTCTTATGTTTAAAAGTTTCTCTAGTTTAAATTGTAATTAGCAAGTACTACATTAATCTGCCAAAAGGCCTTATATATATGTCCTAATATCTGCGGCCACTAAAGCACAGTGTATTGTCATGCTTGTGTTTCTGTATACTTGTTTAGGTACTAGTAGACTGATTTTAGTGTGGGTTTTTATTAAAATATAAATATGACAAATTAGCATGATGCTATTGCAGGGTCCTTTGCAGGTTTAGGGTTTCTATCTGCGTACTTGGCCGGAAAGATAAGAGCATTTGATCGCAGGGGACATGTGGCAAAACTTTGTATTGTCTTTCTTCCTCTCATTGTTGCTGCCCTTGTTGGTGTATCTCGAGTGGATGACTATTGGCACCAATGGCAGGATGTGTTTGCACGGGGTCTCCTGGGTATGTTCACCATTTTTGCTTGCCATATTATTATACTTGCATTTTATTGTTAGGTAGTGTCTATCACTCAAACTCTTTGTTCTTAAACTCCAGGGCTCTTCGTGGAAACAATCTGTCATCTTCAATTCTTCCAACCACCATATCACACTGATGGCAGGCCTTTTAGTTCTTTACTTTATTGTTCTTAAGTTTACATTCTGGCAATTGATTTTCTACAACATTTTTACCCTTCCCTCTAGGAGATTTTGAGCATTTGTTTTGAGATTTGGATGAGTCAAGTGTGATGATCTTTTGTGTGGCTTGTCAATACGCTTCTTCTTAAGGTCCTTGCTTCGTCATTTCATATGAGCACATTTTTTGATCAAATTCAGTTTTTTGATCAGATTCAGGATTCTTTGTTTAATCAGTATGTGATTCAGAAGCTGTCAGGGCAGCCATTGATTGAGATCCAACAAGAGAATAAAGAGGAGAAAGTCATGGTTGAGGAGTTTTTGATGGTCTTGTATTTTGAATCATATCAGCTTGTTTTAATTTTTAGTTTTTAGTTGTATCATTGCTTTGGTTGTATAGTGGAATCTTGTTTTGTAAAAATGCAGTTTGAAATTATTCCTTGAATTTTGGTTCTGTTGTAGAATCAAGACATTGAATTTATTAAAATTTTAATTTTAATTTTTGCTTAATTCTACATTGTAGATTTGGTTCTACAGTAGAATCTTTTGTAACAGAGATCTAATTGAAATCAGGACGCCTGGTTGATAACTATTTATGCTTCTGTTACAGAATTAAGACATTGCCTTGATTAATATTTAAATTATAATTCTAATATATCATTAAAATATGATTATTATGCTAATTTGTTATTTGTAGAATCAAGACATTGCTTTAAGTCTGCCTGATTGCTGGATGAGAAAATAATTTTGCTTTGTTCCTTTATTACGTGACGGTTAATTTTAAGGGTTATTTTTTTAATCAATTCTAGTGTAGATACAAACTAGTATAAAACCATATTAGTTCTATTGTAGAATCATATTAGTGTTTAGTTTGATAATTTTAGTGTAGAATATTTATCAAAATTTATTATTTTTAATACTTTTATAGAACAATATTAGTATTTAGTTTTTAATTTTAGTGTTGAATATGTAATAAAACTTAATATTTTTTTTTCAATATTTTTAATTCTTGTCTGAATATAATGTTACGCCACATAATCATAATTTACAGTTGATATACATTATAACTTCAAGAAATGATTCTTGTTTAGAACCAAACTAGTCGATTTTATAGTAGAAGTTTTTTTAATTTGCAAGGAAATTTTATAAGGAATTTGGAAGGAACTGTTAATGAGCTCCTGATTTGCTCATCAGGAGTTGATATATATACTATCAGGAGCTGATATACTACATATCTCTTGATGATGCTAAAATGCTAATTCATGTATCAAAAATATGCTAAATTTGCAAGAAAATTCTAAATGAAATTTGCAAGAAATTTTGGTCCTTATATTTACAAGAAAATTTGCTTTTACAGACGAACTGAATATTAAATTTGGTTCTTAAATTTACAAGGAAATTTGGTTCTTCCTTCTCCTATGAGCTGTCAGGTGTGTACAAAACCAGTACACAGAGAGCATCACTTGCTATTACTGAATCCATAGCTACTGTAGTTTGGAGTAAGATATCCTTTCCCTTATAATCCCCCTTCATTTCAGCAGCTTCACCATTAGGCTATTGCATACTGATGCAACGTGTGAAGAAAAGAGTACCATTGTGAGTTGAACTTCATACTTAATTAATTAAATATAGACTCCACTGATTTTATTAAACAACATACTTAATATAGACTCCATTGATTTTATTAGTCAGGGGTGCTGTGATCGCATAGTTGTTAGAGGCACTTTAGTGCAGAAGTGTGTTGGTAATCTCATGATATAAGACTTTCAGTTCCCGATTCTATACATGTTATCATCTTGTAATGTTGATAAATATTGTGTTTCGGCTGAAAAGAGTAGCTGACATCCCATATGTTTTAAAGCATATATGCCTGTCAAAGAAGTCTTTATTATATACTATTGAGTTTCTTATACAGATTACTTTTTTTTCCTTATTTCTAGAATTAATGATACTATTGTTAAATAAAAGAAACCAAGTTCTCCTTATACTTTATCATGATATAATAATTCCCCCATTCATTCCCTTCCTTCTGAAACACGTTCTAGTATTATGATCCAGAAATCAACTTATGACAGACTGAAATCTATTAGCATACCCGCTTTTCAGGTTTTTTGAATATGGTTGATCATTGTAAGTGATTGAACCACCTGGTGTAGGGTCTTTCACCCTGCCCCCTAGCAAGCTCAGAAGTGAAGTATTTCCACTTCCTGATGGTCCCATGAGTGCCAGGACTTCTCCCAGATTTACTGAACCAGTTATTCCATGTTAAATATTCCTCTCTTCTGTATATGTTACCTCTTTGAGAATCACCTTGTATGTCACCTCAGCAAACTGCATAAGTTTAATGACCAAATTAACATAATATAAATTTAAAAACAAATGATGAAGTTCCTTAGGTTTGGTGTTTAATATAATGATATGATGGTCGACAGATAAGTTGTCTAATCTTCATGACACCTATAGCTGCTTTCTTACTTTCTAAATTCTATGATATACTTGCATTGAAGTAAAATCATGGACAAGACTGAAATAAATTATAACTTGGTAATTAGTTAAGATGGAGGATCTTAAAAGCATCAGCAGCATGACCTGATTCTTTCTCCTAGGCTGGTGTTTCAGATCATTAACGTCATATTTTAGCGACTTGTTAGAAGGAAAATATCTTGTACATTAATGCCATACATGTAAGATTGTGAGCCTTTATACAAGACTGAACCTGACATGATAGCCATGGTCATTTGGTCTGTACGTTGATCTCTAGCTAGATAAACACCTCCATCCTTTCCTGTTTAATAGATATTAATAATCTATACCTCCATCCTTGCTTGTTCAAGTAGAAACTAAAGTGGCAAGGTCGGCTCTGTTTGAACCCTCTTCTTGCGGGCGCCTGCTTCAAGATCTTCCGCTGCAAGAACATGTACAATGTAAGATAATATTTCATTGATGTAAAGGAGCTTTATAACAATTCTATTCGATTAAATAATTGAAATATATGAAGATGAGAAAGCTGACCAAGCTCAGGTTCTAAACTTCCTGATAGATTTCTATTTAGTAGCAGGTTACAAAGATTTTGTAAGCTCCATAATTTTTGGTTCTGTTATAGAATCTTAGTTTTAAAACACCTTGTACTATAAAAACCACAATTCTACAAGTGACTTATGAAACAACAGAATCATAATTTATCCACTGCTCCATAAATTTTGGTTCTATTACAGAATCTTTGTTCTCCCTCTTGTATAAAATTAAAAACACAAACACACAAGCACTCTCTCCCCAGAATCTCAGACACGCAGCCGTAATAACAGTACTTGTAGCAGCGGGATTGACTAGATCAACTTACATAGTATCGTATATAAATTCTTTGGTGGCTATATAGCTTCTAATTAACCATGATTTTTGGGCATGATCTTTACACGGTCTTAACCGCGGTTTTTCCTCTTTACGGGGCAATGATTTTGGCAGTTTTGTCCAGGTGGTAGGCTTTCGAATATTGGTGCAGCTGAAGTGTATTCGGTGCAATCTTCCAGAGGTCCAACTCCGAGACCATCGAATGTTGAGGAGAATTGTTCTCTACTGGCAACTGCTTAGAGGTTAGGATTTCATCTTGCACAGCAAGCGCCTACTTACCCGGCTCCAAATCCAGAAATGAGCTCAACTGGTAGTAACAAAATTTTGAAATCTCATGCGATGCCACAGGCACATTCGCAGCCTCAAGTACAACAACAAATAATGTCCCAGAATAAAAGGAGCAATGGTGATAAGGAACTACACATGTTTGTTTGGAGCTCAAGTGTGTCGCCTGTTTCTGAAGGCCGCGCCCTCCACGTTTATTGCAGTGATGGTGCTGTTAAAAAATCTGGACAGTCTGATAAGGTTGACAAGAAATCAAGCTGGCTACTGATCACTCATGCACAAATTGGGAATCAAAAGGTACCATCCTATTCATATATTTATCGGTATAATTTATTTTATTCATGCTATAAAATTAAAAACACAAACACACAAGCACTCTCTCCCCAGAATCTCAGCCACACAAGCACTCTCTTCCTAGAATCTTCTTTAATTAACTAAAACATATATGCTTCTATTCTAGAGTCACAAATTTTATACAATTTGGTTCTATTACAGAACATTATTTTCATATGAAAGAAACAATACAAATGTGATTTTATTCTAGAACCATAATTTTACACACATAAATCTATGTTTCTAACACACATAAATCTACTGCAGAATCGGAATCTACACACTTAAATCTATGTTTCTAACACAAAAAATATGCTTCTATAGTAGAATTACAATATACAGACAAAAACGAAAAATAAAAATAGTGTTACTACTAGAGAAGCACAACTCCCTTAATTTCAACATTACTAGTTAATAAAGACAGGAAATACATATGCTTCCATTGTAGAAGTACAACTTCACAAATTTTGATTCTATTATAGAACATTAATTTCAAAACAAAAACAAAAACGATAAAAAAATTCATACAAGAACTAATTTCACAACACTACATCAATGCTTCTACTCTAGAACCACAATTTAACAAAAAATTGTCAGAATCCTAATTTTCCAAACAATACACATAAAAATCAAATTAATTAGCTAATTCATATATAAAATCAAATCTATGAAATTTATTCAATCTTACAAAGACAAATCCATATAGAATCATACCTAATCTACAAAAAACATACATACGTTTATATCTTCTGCAATTTTTCATGGAAAACAAAAGTTGAAATCAAAGAAATGGTGATAATTAGTACCGTTTTCCGAGATGTGCTACTCGATGCTCGCGATAATCCACGTAAAGAAGTTCAAATCTGAAAATCTATGCTTGCGATAACCTCCCTCTTTCACCTCTTCCTTCTGGTTGCTTGCTCGCTCTCTCTGTCTCCAGCAGTCTATGTATGTGTGTATTGTGCGCAACTCCCATATTTTTAACTGTTTTATATTTTTATTTGTAATTTTTTTTTTTTGATTAAATAACAGCCGTTAGATTAATAACTTTCATATTAACGGTCAGATTATAAATCTCCAAGTTACTCCATATAACATGGGTCTCCATAGAGTGAGACTCATATATATATTGATGATTGATGATTGATGATTATATATATTTAGGACAAAACACATGGACCAGACAATACAAAATCTATATGTATGGGGAATATTCATACACAGGACTCTCTGAAATAGGCAAATGATTATAAATGAAGTGAAAATAAATATATATTTATTCTAATAGAAAGGGATAAGCTTAATTCAGTAGGACATAATTATTCTTTCCGGTCTCATTGTTAATTTAGCAGCTTATTGAACTGTCGGGAAATTAAAAGCTGCAATAGCACTCTCAATCTTTGTCTTCAGCGTGTCTATCTCCTCCTCATCTGCCTGCAAACATACAAAATTATACTTAAACACGTGAACTCAGCTTCGGGACAGTCGGAAAAAAAAAACTGGAATGGGAATTTGTTTGTACATAAAAAACAAGAAGCACATTCAGACGACCTTTATTTAACACTATTTGACGAGTTACAGGTAAATTTGTTTGCAGGCGGCAGGCGCCTAAAAAATATCATGTCTATTTCTTTGTTGTTATCAATCACAAAAATTGTGGACGTTTAAAAAGCTCATTCACATGGCCCTAGATCTCGCTCCAGACTGTCACCCAGTAATAGTACTTAATACATGACCACGCACTCATGAATCATGATACATTGATATCATTTAGATTTATTACTATTTTAGCTTTATCAAAGTTGCTTTCTTATTTTTACAAAAATAATCCCTTACCCCACAAAATGGACCACTCATTTAGACTATACCTTATCAACTTTATAAACAAGCATCAAATTACCCTATTGGCCTGTTAACATTACCGAGACCCCAGATACTGATCCCTAATAAATGAGTAATTTAAAATTTTAAATATTATTTTAAAGACATAAATTTTAATATAAAGAAGAAACATAATTATATATATATATATATATATATATATATATATATATATATATATATATATATATATATATATATATCTGTGTGTGTGTGTGTCAAGAGCAGAAAACAATATAATATATCGAAACATTTCACAAAAATCTGCTTCCAAATGTATACATATTAATAGATTCATGAATAAATTTACCGACAAAAAATGGTAAAAAAAAAAAAAGAGCGAGATTTTAGGAAAAATATACATCTGAATCTGAAATATTAGTGGGGACAAAATTTGAATTCATTCGCGATATTATTTTATAGGTCTTATTCATATGCAATCGTGTGCTATATTATGATATATATATGTAGATATTAGAATAAAAACTAAAATTTATACTTTAAATAATATGCATTTTATATCATGTCTTAAATTAAATTAAGTAATTGTGCAGAGTGTTCCTTATTTAGAACAAATGATAAATTGAATTATAATTGTTAAAGTATAGAATTAGAGAGAAATCGATAAAAATTAATTGAAAGTGTGGGGTTTTTCAAAAATCAGTTAATTTTATATTTAAAAATGAGAAATATTTGAAAATTGATTAAACTTAAACATCAAAAATATTTTTTTTATACTAAAATAGCAATATATCCGTATGGAATAATATTATTGAACTTGCGGTGCTAGTTCTAGTTTGATCGTACGTGTGTGTATACGTACCTCAATAAGTAATGTCTTCAAGAGGGTCCCCGAGAATGAGGTTATGTTGGCTGTGATGACTTTAAGATTCAATGACTCAAAAGCTTCGCATAGCTTCACGATGGTGTCCCTTTCTTTACTGCATGTAATGCTCACTGCAACCGTCTTTTCTCCCACACAAGACACCCTTAGCTGCAAAGACATGGATCAAATAATTTGTTAATCAATAGATTATATAATATCTAATCGAACCATCTTTGACAATTGTAAACATTCACAAGGCCACTAGTTATATAATAATTTGTGAAGAAGTGATGATAATATAAAGAAAGGAAATGAGTGAAAGAAAATGACCTTATACCCACCTCAATGACCTGGACAGGTGATGGTGATGATCTGGAACCTCCACAATCATTGGAGAAGAGCTCCTGCTGCCGAGCACTTCTCTTCTTCTTCTTCTTCTTTGATACAACAGACGTCGTCGTATCGGCTCCTGCTTGATTGAATTCATCGAAGGAGTTGCTTCTATTGCAAGCCATGGACTCTAGCTGTGTTATTTCACTTTGAATTCTTGTCTCTTGTTCTTGCAATTCTTGAATATAGCTGATCGCATCCTTTATAATGGATGCCTTGTCCATCTAATAGTGAAAAATACACAACCACATGTTACAATTAATTTCGGGTACGTCGTGAGGAGTGTCTCATTATGTCAAAATCTGCCTAGCTATTGCTTGTTACAAGGGCGTTGCAATATGGCGTAGTGACACCAAGTAATTACAATTAATTAACTTAAAAGAACAATTAGGGTTACATAACTGAACAGTTAATTGGTCTTCTGATAAGATATTACTGCTAAGAGGGACTTTTACGATGTCAGGGTTATGAGATGCTAAAATGAATTGTGTGTATACCTTAGTAATGTTAGGAACAACAGCGCGGAGAGCATAGAGCCTGTCGTTCAATTTCTTCCTTCTGTTTCTCTCGGATACTATGTTTTTAGGAGCCCCGGAGGAGTGAGGTCCATCTGGTGAACTAGAATCGTAGTACGCTGATAATGTCTCATCCAGTACCAAACTGCACATCGATTTATAGACAAGTCAAACAAAAATAGTGGAAGTTAGGCTTGTATAGATAAATGAAGCGGGTGTACCTGTCGAGTTCTTGAGTTTGAAGATAGTGATTGGTTTCCCAGTAGAGCTTATATTCTTCCAAGCTTTCCATTTCTCAACTATGTGTTTGTGTGTGTGAGAAGAGAGAAAAGGAGAGAGGTAGGCTAACACCTGCAACAGAGATGATAGGTGCAAGGAGAATATGCTTCTTCCTCTATAATCTCTTGTGGGAGAAAAGTGGGGAGTGAGGCTTCGGATACATAAATAAATCATATATATAGGGAGGGCACCCGATATTGCGCGAGTCTTTCAAAAATATCTACACACTTCCTCCCTCCCCGGAAAGTATACATTGTGGACAGGTACGCGGAAAGGGCTTTAATACTTCTGTAAAATAGAGTTGTATAATTTATTTTTAAAATTTTTTTTCTGAATAAAAGTTCGGATGTTATATTTTTATTCTAAAATGAAAAATCTTAAAAATAAGTTACGTAATTATATTTTATAAGAGCATTGAAATATATGTCGAGCAGTTTAAAAACCGTATAGAATTAAATGAGTACTCCCTCCGTCCCAGCCATTTGTATACAAATGGTTGGGACACGGAGACCAAGAAATTCTGTAAGAAATGAGTAAAGTTAGATGAAAAGTGGGTATAGTGGTGGGACTCATTTATATTTATTAATAGATTTGAGATAGTAAAAGAAAATAGTGTGTGTAATAGTGTTTATATTATTATAGAATTGAGATAGTAGAAGAATATAGTTGGTGTAATGATGTTTTATATTATAAAAATTTACTATTTTTGAAATGTATACAATTGGTGGGACGTCCCAAAAAAAAAACTATATACAATTCATTCGTACCGAGGAAATATACACGTAGCATTGAATGGGACATAGGAGTACGTATATATGTAGCACGGGGGACCATGAGATTCCATCCTAATCGAAATTAGACGAAAGGAAAGGATGATCTCAGCCGTTCAATGAAAAAAGTGCAATTCGCGTTTGGTTGTGCTTGTGCAAGACTGCATGGCACTGTATAGTCAATGGTCTAGGTCTTTAAGACCGTGTAAAGATCGATGGATCATACATGGAGTGTCCGGCTGACCTTGCCGGGTGTGAGTTTATCTTTTTATTTTTATTTAATTAAATATTTGATTTATTTTATTCTGAAAACTTACTCGAGCATTTAATACTCTCTGTCTCTTATTACTTTTATTGTTTGATATACGGAAACTGTTCATAACATGAGACAAATTAATGATTTATGTTCAATTAGACTAATATAGTGGTGAGTGATCTTGTTCGATTCGTATTCATGAATATTTTACCACGATGAAGTTTTTAATATTTAATATAAAATTAAAAATATTAACAATTAAAAATGTATATTGTGTGATAAAGATAAACGACAAAAATATCATGAGACAGAGATAATCAAGAAAAGTATTGAAAAACGGGGGAGTCCTACATTATTCAATTGATAAAAAAAAACTTGAGTTACTTAAAATGAAGGAGAATGCAATAATGTTGATGTACTGCTCCTCGTCTATCCCATCCTTAGGTGGGTCTGTGTAGTACGTCTGTCACATTCATTTTTATGATGTCTCTCTTGTTTTTACATAATTTAAAAATAATATTTTTTAGTAATATAATACACTATTATACTCACTACTGTCTTCAACTTTCTCTATCATATCAATAATAATATAACATGCTTAAATTTATTATTTTTCTTCACTGTCTCAAATTTATTATAAAATATAAATTAATCTCACTATTTTACTAATCTTTTATCTAATTTTAATCATTTATTATATATATATATATATATATACATATATACATATATATATAGGCCATTGCTCAAAACAGAACACTGTTAAAAAAAAAGAACAATACAGAACATTTTAGAATCAAATATAGAATCTCAACTAAAACTTGAATTAAATTCAAATTTTAAGCTGACTAACGTTTTATTATAAATGATAACAGTATCCACCATGTTTAATAATAAATATTTATTAAAAATAACATGATTCTATATTTATATGATTCTATTCTGGATTCTATTCTGGATTCTATAATATTTCATATCAATAATTTGGATGAGTTTGGATGAGTTTGGGTTGCACTCCACACAGAACACTTTAAAAAAAAAAACAACACAGAACACTGTCATAACACTTCATTTTTCACAAATAATTATTTGTTAAGGTTATAACTACATAGCTAACATCCAAACTCATCCAAATTATTGATATGAAATATTATGGAATCCAGAACAGAATCCCGAATAGAATCCAAAATAGAATCATATAAATATATTTTTTGCACGATTATTTTACATAGAATCATGTCATTTTTTAATAAATATTTATTATTAAACATGGTGGATACTATAATCATTCATAATAAAATGTTATTCAGCTTAAAATTTGAATTTAATTCAAGTTTTAGATGAGATTCTATATTTGATTCTAAAATGTTCTGTGTTGTTCTTTTTTTAACAGTGTTTTGTTTTGAGCAATGGCATATATATATATATATATATATATATATATATATATATATATATATATATATATATATATATATATATATATATATATATATATATATATATATATATAGGGTCAAGTTCCGTGGAGACGCAGCTTATCAAGAGATGAGAGAGACGCATCTACATCCGTTGATTCCATCAGTACTCTAGCAACCAATACAGGGGCACGCTGGGAAAAAAAAAACTTATACGCTAATCCAATATGGAAACATACGATCTGTATACGTCCATTATAAGGCAACGTTAATATGCTATTGATTTAGAGCTTCAATCATGGATTTTATAAATTTGGAAGCTATGTAGGTCTTATTATATGATAATTATATAACTCAGAATCAAGAACAGAAGCATCGAAAAGCTTTTCAGAGGTTTTTGTAACAACAGTGTCAATTGAAGCTAGAATGGGCGAACTATGGTTTGGTTCTTGTTTTTTGATCTCATCGATTCACAATTTTTTCAGGAATTTTTAATGGAACACTCTCTAGAACCCTAACTCTTGATTTCTCTGTCTGGTTTAGGAATCGGAACGATAGCGAACAGTTGCAGAACACGTCGATGTCAATTCATCCTGAAGTTCATATCTCAAGGTTAGTTGTGCTTCTTAAACTCTTTTCAGAATCAACTAAGTATGTAGTTGTTATTTTTTCTAAGAATATGACGTAGAACACCAACAATTTTTTTGTTCTTGATGTTTTTTTCCTCAGCCACGACAAGACAATTGTTAGAATCAAACCTAGTATGCTTGTTCGTGTGTTGTCGTCGCTTTCTGACGATCAAAAATCATGGATTTCTTCAACCGGCTTTGATTCTATAATAAGTTTTGAACTTAACGAGTACCCCGTGAAGCTTTCTGAATATCTGTTATCATCTTTTGAACCAAATCCTTCGGTTTTAAGGATTAATCAAAAAAAAATTGAGATAGCGGAGGAAGATGTACATGATATTTTGAGGCTTCCTCTTGGGACAGTAGATGTTGGTATTGATGAAAATATCTATCTGAGAAAAAGTTGGGCGGAAGACTTTGGACGAACAAAACAATATTATCAAGTCACCCCTATTTAACTTTGCAAAGTCATTATCTCAAACAATGCTGTTGATGATCAGTTCAAGATGAACTTTATGGTGCTTATGAGCAATGTATTGATAGAGGGTTCTGAAAGGATATCTTCGATATATAATTATTTATATATTTGTTTCGGTATTTGTGACAAACATTAAAATTAAATTCACCTAGTAATCCTCCCAAATAGGTCATCAATTTATTTGATTAATTAAAAGTGGAAAGTTATTTTTGGCAAGTAATTTCTAAATTTCCCTTCACATCAAAATTCATTTATTTTAAAAGGAAATTTTTCTAATTACGCAATAGTGGCGCTGAGGCGTTTCGTGAGATTACGATTACCTCTTTCTTGCTACTGCAACATTAAAATACATGAAGCTTGAAAAAGGACTATCAAGATTTGGTATTCTTTAGAGTACTCATGTTACATTATTTACAAAATTTATATTTAAATTAATTTATTCCATATTTAAACATTTATTATCTCTCGGAATAAATTAGTTTAAATCTTTCAAAAATTACTAAATCCTTCATTCCTCAAGATTTATTTTTTCCAAGGAAGGATTTATTTTCTCCATATTAATATTTGTCTTTAAAAATATTAATATCAGTTTTATACCTCTTCTGGAATATTTTCTCCCGGTCTCTCAAATTCATTATTTTTCGGAGAAAAATATTCGCAATACTTAGAAAGCTCTTTCAACGTATCAAATTCATGATTTATCATGAACAATATTTTTCTAAGTATTTTGGTATCAAAACCTTCGTCAAGTATCCTTCTCGGTTTTCCAAAAGACGAAGTGTTTCGGTTTTTCATAAAACGGCTTTTATCTTAGAAAATCGGCTTAAATACCTTAAGATTATTCCCGTCCCTCGAAAGTATTTTATCTTTATGGGAATATATTTTAAGTATTTATTCAAGTTTTAAGTTTGGCCATAAACCCTCTCTGATAATTTCGAAAGAATTATCGTATTTTATTTGAAACCCGAAAACATGATTTATCGTTTTAAATCCAAATAAAATACTTCCACTTGCCTAAATGACTTGAAACTTGAGATTAGCCAATTAAATATTATTCTTAGTGCATGGTTAAATTTTCGTAATTTTCCGAGAACTTTCGTTTCGGAGCGTTTTCTGTCTGCCGACCCGATCAATGACTGAACGTTTGACCAAGCTAGGGTTGACCAAAAATTACCAAAATTTCCAGAATGCCATTTTCTAATATTCTAAGATTTATCATATTTTTCCGTAATTTATTTCGCACGTTCGAAATATCGCGTTTTTAATGTAACGGTTTTTATTGGTATCTCGTAAAGCGTGTCTGTCTTCTAGTGCATTAAATGCCCTGGATTTTTAGTCCAAGATGCTGGTCAAAAACACCTTTTTGAGTGTGGGGGACAAGGGGACAAAGTTGAGTGGTGGCCAAGGTTTGCAAAATTACCTTTTGCATTTTACTTCTACTTTTCTTACATCTACCCCACCCATACTCTCCTATAAATACACCCCTCCACCCATTCATTTTTCCTAAGCTAATAGCCAAACATATGCTGAGATTTTGAAGAACAAACACTCTCCCAAAGTTTATTCAAGTGCCTACTTCTTCTACTTCATCTTTAAAACCTTCGATTCTTCATATATTCCGATATATACAAGGTTTTAAACCCCGAAGCTTCGTTCCACCCAACCAAGCTCCGCTCATCTTAGCATTTTCATAAACCACTCTTTTCAACCTCCCGAAGGGCTGCCCAAATTCGTTCGTGTGCTTAAAGTCGTATCGAACCTCCGACGAATTTCTCCGGCGAACTTTCGTGGAATAATCGTGTAAGTGGTTTCTTTTAGCTTCAATTATCCGAGTCTTAATCGACCATTTCAAAGGGCTTTTTAAACAAATTTCTCTTCATCTTAAGCTCTCTTGATTTCAAAATACTCGAGTTGGCCACTCGTTATTATCGGGAATATTGTGCACTAACTTTATTTGCTCACTAACTCATATTTGTGCTCCCATTCCCATCACTCCCATACCCTTCTTGTTTTAGTGAGAAACCCATTTTTCAGCCCTGTGCTCGGTGGGGATATCATTAAGATAAGATACGTGGTATTACGTGTTTATTTTCCGAACGTGTGTGACGTGAGTGATTTTACTTGTTTCGGTGGTAAACCCCGTTTGGGCCTTTTCGCTATCGCGGGGTGTTATCCGAACAAGCTACTTGGTTCGATTACGTTCGTGAGAGTGTGTGTGATATATCTTGCTCGACTTCGACTCCGTCTTTTCAAAACTCACTCATCACTCGATCTTATTAAAATCAACAACTTATATTTCTCCGCGCGATATAATTTGTTAAAATTGAACCAACGACTTAACCACCATACTTAAACTTTATAATCGACTAATTTCAACGTGGTTAAAATTGGACTAAAACTTGCGGAACCAAAACTTTTATAAAACAAGGATATATTTGTTTGTGGATATTGTGTTCTAACTTTTGCAGTGAGGTGAAGTGAAGTGAGGTGATCTTCGTTCTAAGACCCAAGTCTTTGACGTATTGACGGGGAGTTGATAGTCATCGCACCGTGAAGAAGAGGAAAGACCCAAGACCTAATACCTAAGATCCAAGACCGGCGAAAGGTTTAGAAGTACAAAGACCACTGGAGGTGCCACGACTTTGAGGAAGTAACAAGGATAGTTACGTTCCGAGACAAGTCTTGTTATTTACATTTATAGTGAGGAGGTAACAAAGAGTTACGCTCCAAGATATATATTTGTAAAGGCTTCTCCGCCTACTGTAAAGGAGTTCTTTATAGTAGAGAAAATCTCGAGTCCGGGGAGGAGCTCGGGGACTGGACTAGGGGTGAGTGGACTCCAAGGGTTGAGTTAGCCACCGCGAACCAGGATAAAATCGCTCGTGTGATATTTTCCTTTTCTTTTCTTACACTTCCGCACGTAACTGCCAATACTCTCGATACGAGTTCTAAAGAAGGGGTGAAAAACTTTTTAAAAACGACATAAATATTTTTAATTGGTGATTAAGCTATTCAACCCCCCCTTCTAGCTTAATTAAACCATCTATCGGGACCTAACAGTTGGTATCAGAGCAGTTACTTTTTTAAGTGCTACGGTTATAAAAGCACTCTGTAAAGTAGATCCGATATGGCCTTTATTAATGCTATCGGTTGTAGTGAAGGTCTCTCAAATTCTAGACCTCCTTTGTTTGATGGCACAAACTTTGCCACATGGAAAACTAGATTTCGCATTTATGCTAGAAGTCAAGGTGTCAAAGTTTGGATGGCCATAGAAGATGGTACAATACTTCCGACTAAAATTGTCGACGATATTATCATCGAAAAGAAAGTAAGTGAATATACTCACGATGAAGAAGATAGAATGAATATCGCCGCTAAAGCGGAAATGGTTCTCACAAGTGCACTTGCAGAAAAAGAGTATAAACGAGTAAACAATTGCAAGTCCGCACAAGAAATGTGGAACAAGTTAGTAGTTACCTATGAAGGAACTACCGACATAAAAGATTCTCGAATGGATACTTTGATCCAAGAATACGAGAACTTTAAACTCCAAGATGGAGAAAATATCATCGATATGGAAACAAGATTTACGCGTATAATCGATGAATTAACTCAACTCGGAAAGAACTATACTCAAAATGAAAAGAATCGTCGGGTTCTTAAATCTTTGCCTCCGAGTTGGAAAGTTAAAGTTACTACGATCAAAGAGATGCACAATCTCAATGATTACCACATCGATAACTTATTCGGGAACCTTCGTGCTTACGAAGAAGATAATGTTCCGGATAAGGTCATTCCTAAAGTGGAAGACAAAAAGAAAAATATGGCTTTGAAGTCCATCTTAATCGATGAAGATGAAAACGACGAAGAGTTGAACGAAGAACTCCAAAATCTCGACGAAAGTGAGATAGCTCTATTAACGAGACAACTCCGTCGTGTACTTCAAAGTAAAGCTCAACGGTATGGAAAAGGCTTCCTTAAATCAAATAATCAACAAAGAGTTTTTAACTCTAATGGAAGGCCAAATTACTCTCAAAACTATACTCCTAACAATAAGAGTAATTATCCTACCACGGGCTATAACAAGGGCAAAATCAATCAAAGTCCCAATGGTTATAATAATGCCAATAACAATGGTACTTACACTCCTCCTAAGCCAAAAGAACAAAATCCGGAGGAAACACCTAATGTGTGTTTTGAGTGTAAGCAACCCGGTCACTTCAAACGGGAATGTCCTAAGCTCTCTAAGGGACGAATTCTCGTGGCCGAAAATGGTTGGGATTTAAGTGAAGATGAAGAAGCTTCGGAAGCTACGGAAGAAGTGGTTAACTTGTGCTTAATGGCTCTCGAGGATGATTCTTCGTCATCGGACATCTCCACTTCAAATGATAAGGTAAGCTCTCGTACTAAGCTTTTACATAATATGCATCTTTTTAATGAATCTTCGTTAAACTTGCTAGATATGAGTAAAAGTGATTTGATTGATTTGTTGGTTGAAATGAATGAAAGAAACAATAGTGTAAATCAACATACCCTCTCTCGGATTAGTGAATTAAATCTTAAACACGAGGAGGAAGTCTCATCTTTATGTGAACAAAACGATTTCTTGAAAAATGAAAACAACAAGTATAAGGATGTTGTTACAAAGCTAGAAATCGAAAATATATCCTTAGTTTTGAACACCGAAGAATTAGAAAACGAGAAGTTACAATTAAATGAAAATACTCGTATGCTTCATGTTGACTTACTAAACTTAAAAATTCAAAATGAGTCATTGGCTCAAGGTAAGTCAAATTCGGTTGTTCAAAAGGATAATGATGAATTGGTTCATACCTTAAGTGAAAAAGATGAATTATTCGAGTTGGAAACTCAAAGGCTTAAAGATGAACACTCCAAGATCTTAGCTCAAGTTATGGATCAAGAAAGGATTCTTAACAACAAAATTAATATTTTGAGCAAAGAAAAAGATGATCTTGAGAGAACAATTCAAAAGTTCACAAAAGGGAATGAGTTGTTAGATAAAATGGTACATTCGAAAATATCATATAACCATGAAGGTTTAGGATATGATAAAAATGCTCAACCTAAGAAGTTTGTACAAGGAAAGAAACAAACTACTTTTGTCCCCGCTACACCAAAGTATAAATGCTCTTATTGCAATAAAGATGGACATACGGTTGAATATTGCAAGATAAAGAATGGTGAGATTAAGGGGAAGTATATGTGGGTTCGTAAAGGAACTAAACCATATACAAAGGTTGATCGTTTTGTACCAAATAACTATGTTGATGGCACTCAAAGAAAACCAAAGTTTAGTTATGTTCAAAAACCCATTGCTTATCAAAATAGAAATTCGGGGTATAAGACATATACTAATGGTCAATCGTCTAGAAGTCATTTTGTTCCTAGTCATCGCTTCTATCCTCAAAATACCATGTATTATTCAAATGATAGAAACAACATGTATCAAGGTGGCAATTATCAAAAACCAAGATACTATGATTATTCTAGGAACAATGCATCTAGAAACTCCTATGTGCCTACTCATGCTTATACCATGCCTAGTTTCTATAATGCAAATGTTTATCATGATACTCTAACCCGAGGACCCTCAAGACAAAAGGGTACCTATAAATTCTATTGATTTGTTTTGTAGGTGTGCCTTGTTACTAAACGAGACATGTGGTATCTTGATAGTGGTTGTTCGAGACATATGACCGGTAATAAGTCACTCTTGAAAAGCATTAGAAAGGTCACCGCTGGAAGTGTCACGTTTGGAGATAGTAGCAAGGGGAGTATCATTGGTATTGGCGATATCGGGAATGAACATTTCAAGATTGCTAATGTACAACTAGTTACGGGACTTAAGTATAATCTTCTCTCCATTAGTCAACTTTGCGACAATGGATATAAGGTGATTTTCTATCCTACTCATTGTTCTATCTTAAATAAGGATGGAAAATTAATGCTTACTTGTCCTCGTAGCAAAAATGTGTACACTTGCGATATTAGTAAACATTCTAATGTATGCCTAATTACTACACAAGATGACCCTTGGTTATGGCATCGTAGATTAGGACATGCGAATATGAAGTTGATAAAGAATATTTCAATGAATGATCATGTTAGGGGTATACCAAAGTTAAACTATCAAAAAGATCATACTTGTGAAGCTTGTGAGATTGGAAAGCAAATACGAGCTTCTCACAAAGCTAAGTTTATGGTATCAACCTCTAGACCTCTCGAGTTATTACACATGGATTTAATCGGACCGGTTCCGGTACTAAGTCTCGGAGGTTGTTCTTATACATTGGTCATTGTTGATGATTTTTCACGATTTACGTGGACGGAATTTCTCAAATCAAAAAGTGATGCTTTTGAATCATTTGCTTCTTTATGTAAGAAGATTCAAAATCAACAAAGTAATACCATTGTCTATATAAGGACTGACCATGGTAAGGAATTTGAGAATTCTAGTTTCACTACTTTTTGTGAGGATAATGGAATAACTCACAACTTCTCGGCTCCATACACACCTCAATCTAATGGAGTTGTAGAAAGGAAAAATAGGACTTTACAAGAAATGGCAAGTACTATGCTTAATGAATATCGTCGTCCTAAATATTTTTGGGCCGAAGCTATGTCTACTGCTTGTCATATTCTAAATCGAGTCTTATTACGTCCTATGACACAAAAGACTCCCTATGAGATTTATTTTGGAAAAACTCCTAAGGTTAGTTATTTTAGAGTTTTCGGGAGCAAATGCTTTATCTTAAATTCGAAAGATTACCTTACTAAATTTGACCCTAAGTCAAGTGAAGGTATATTTCTTGGTTATTCGACCAATAGTAAAGCATATCGTGTATTTAATCTTAAAACTCTTGTGGTGGAAGAATCTATGAATGTTGCTTTTGATGAATCAAAACCACCCTCGAAGTATATTGATCTTGTTGATAAAGAAGACACCGAAACGGATGGTGTTGAAGATGTTATTCGACAATTCGAAAATATGGATATGGGTATTTCCCCTCCTAATAATCCATTAGAATTGTTACAAACCGAAGATGAACTTCCTAAAGAAATTCCATTGATAAGAAGTCATCCCTTAGATAATGTTTTAGGGGATTTAACGAAAGGAGTTCAAACCCGGTCACAAGTTCAAAATGTAGTAAATCATCTTAGTTTTCTTTCGCAAATTGAGCCTAAAACTGCTAAAGAGGCTTTGCTAGACGAGGATTGGATATCCGCAATGCAAGATGAATTAACACAATTCACTCGTAGCAAAGTTTGGGAACTCGTTCCTCCACCCGAAGATACTTCCATTATTGGAACTAAATGGGTGTTTAGAAATAAATTAGATGAGAATGGAACGGTTGTTCGCAATAAAGCAAGGTTAGTAGCTCAAGGATATACTCAAATGGAAGGAATTGATTTTGATGAAACTTATGCACCGGTAGCTAGAATTGAGTCTATTCGTATGTTTCTAGCTTTCGCGTGTCATAAAGATTTCAAAGTATATCAAATGGATGTGAAATCTGCATTCTTAAACGGGATATTGGAAGAAGAAGTTTATGTTAAGCAACCTCCCGGTTTTGAAGATGCAGTTAATCCAGAATATGTGTATAAGCTACATAAGGCTTTATACGGGTTAAAACAAGCTCCAAGAGCTTGGTATGAAAGGCTTAGTAAGTTCCTATTAGAGAATAATTTTAAGATGGGAACGGCCGATAAAACTCTATTTACACGACAAGAAAAAGATGATATACTACTTGTCCAAATATACGTAGATGACATTATTTTCGGTTCAACAAATAATGATCTATGTAAAGAATTCTCTGAAAATATGAGTAAGGAATTCGAAATGAGTATGATGGGAGAATTAAATTTCTTTTTGGGTTTGCAAATTAGGCAATCCGATGAGGGCATACATATTTCACAATCTAAATATTGTAAGGAAATGCTCAAGAAATTTGATATGGAGAATGCTAGACCCATATCATCTCCTATGTCAACTTCTGACAAATTAACAGAAGATCCGAAAGGAATTCCTGTTGACACTAAGAAATATCGAGGCATGATTGGTAGTTTGCTATATATTACCGCTAGTAGACCCGATATTCAATATAGTGTTTGTAAGTGTGCTAGATTCCAAGTTGCTCCAAAGGAATCGCACTTATCCGCTGTTAAACGGATATTAAGATACTTAAAAGGCACGATGGATCTTGGCCTTTGGTATCCTAAAGGTGTACCTTTTGAACTAGTATGTTTTTCTGATTCTGATTATGCCGGACATTTGGTAGACAGAAAAAGTACTAGTGGTACGTGTCAATTCCTTGGTGGATGTTTAGTTTCGTGGTTTTCCAAGAAACAAAATTCTGTATCCATATCCACTACGGAAGCTGAATATATAGCCGCTGCTAAATGTTGTGCACAGATATTATGGATGAAGCAAACATTAGCGGATTATAATATTAATTTTAATGTCATATCTATTTTATGCGATAACACGAGTGCAATTGACTTAAGTAAAAATCCAGTGTTGCACTCAAGATCAAAGCATATAGATATACGACATCACTTCTTACGTGATCATGTCAATAAAGGTGATATCAAAATGACTCATGTGGAAACTGAGCATAATGTCGCTGACATTTTCACAAAGCCTTTGAGTTCCGAAAGATTCGCTAAACTCCGTTTGGATTTAGGAATGCTGGAATATACAAAGTGATTAATTTTGGCCAAATATATTTTAAATAGAATTTTTATCATATATACTAGTCATCTTACGTGTAAGAAATTTTATCAAACGGAATTCTTCTTGTGTGTACTCTTAAAGTTCAGATTCGTCAATAAGAATTTATTGATCGGACTTTTATGAGTTAGAGCACTGATTTTTTTCGTATACAATTGATAACATTTCTTAGGCGAGCGAATATTTTCTTAAGAAATATTTCTAAGATACTACATATATGGCATTAATTCTATTTACAATACACACATTTTTATTGCCAAAATTAATATTATTATATTTTAATATCCACCTATTTTATGTGGTTGATAATTATACATAATTTTATCCAATATAATTTTAAAATACCTTTTTCTCAAAAATTGGATAAAGTTATGAAATTATCAATTTGTGGATTATATTTATTTACCCTAAATTTGGTAAATATAATTACTTTATATTTATCTCCTAAATTACTTTTTATTAAAATTGTGTCCAAATGCACTTGAAATTATTTTTATAATTTGGACAATAATATTTTAAGGGAGATATATATTTTTAAATTATTTTTATGATTTTTATACTATTTAAAATCTAATTTTCGTAATCTGATTTATTAAAAAAAAAACAAAAACAATATTCAGGTAACATTTTAAAACACGGGTCAAATACCTACCCGTTTTATGTTTAAACCCGACCCAACAGCATCCTTAAATCTGGGCCGCACAATAAAACCCTCGATTCAATCTTCACCGTTCATCCAGTCTATATATATATATGTGTTACGACACAAACAGTGGCCGCACACTGTTCACTTCGTTGCTTTTCTCTGAAATCTCTCGAGTTCTCTCGAGCTCTCAAAGCTCTTCACTCGGCGATTTCGTTTCGTGTTAATCTTCTCGCCCTATTTCACATCAAAACACTCACTACACTTGTTCTATTAAGATTTAAACAATGCTTTCGTTTAAATCTCGCTGTGATTTCATGGGTTGGGTAAGAACGAACTGGATGTTAACCTCCAAATCTCGTCGGTGTTATATTTATCGACGAGAATCGGTTATAATCCAACATTTATATATGTATACACTCGAATCTCCTTTGATTTCGATTTGATTTCAAAACCCTGTTTCTAGGGTTTCTTAAATCGACTTCTCTAACAGGTTTTCTAGACGTCTTTGCAGGTTTGGTGGTGATTCTGGCGAAGATCGAAGCCGATCGATTCGTTTCTCTCAACCTTTGAGTGATGAATCTTCAACGTTGACCTCGGTGAACGATTGTCTCACCTACCATCGACCGATTTAACTCCTATAAATCTCTTATCTCACTATCTTTTGTTTAAATTTATGAAACCCTACTTTTAGGGTTTGTGGTTGGTTCAATCACTGACATGATTTGTTGAGAACTTTTGCAGGGAATGATGAATCAATGGGTGAATCGACAGTTTCAAGTCGATTGGAGTGATTTTCGACCTTTTGGGATTCTAGGGTTTCGAAACCCTAGATCATCTTTGGCTGATATATGGCTGTTGGTTACATTTGTAGCTCGATCTAGTCATCTCCGAGCTTCTCAAGAGCGATTCACATCGCATTGTGAGCTAGGGCTTTTCAACCCAAAACTCTATCTTGAGAGCCGAGATAATAGATTGACTCAAGTGCACCATGCTCGCATAAAGACTCCAGAACCTCCATCTTAACTAGCTCGCAAACTCGTGTTAAGGTAAGGATCTCAGGAGGCTCTATGCCCTGAGACTATGGTGAGGGGCCCTACGGCCTAAGCCGCTGTTACATTTTTGGTCTTAATAACTGTTGAAAATGTGTGGTAATTTGATGCTGATATGATATGCTTAAAGTGTTGAATGATGTATTACATGCTCTATGTGTTTAAAATCTATGATAGATGTGTATTCTGAGTGCAGAGAGTATGTATTAAGTATGTTCATATGCCTGCTGTGCTTGTGAATTTGGTAACTTGATCAACTTAAATATATGACATGAGTAACTGTAGAATTGAGATGTGCTCTGTCCATGCTGTCAAACTTGTAAAATTTGTATAATGACACTGTTGCTCTAAACTAAATTCATATTGGCAATACTATGTGTAATCTTGTAAAATAAATGCATGACTTTTGAATGGATAATTGAATATATGGGTGAATTAAAATTTCTGCCATTAAATGTATGTCATATGAGTATGTATATGTGAATTGTGCTCTGTTTAATGGATAAATTATATGTCTTATCTAATATCTTGCCATATGAATGATATTATGTAAATCCATTGAAATTGATTGCTGCATTACATGTATTATTTGAAACTCTGTCATATAACCATCTGGATAGCATGTATGAAAAGTTATGAGTTGTTAAAATCTGTTATTTGAGTGTGTCTTGCCTCTTGAGCTACTGCCATGACTAAATGACTATTTGAATAATCTGTTTAAATCTGTGCTATGTGAATAGGTTCATTGAGCATAAGTTATGTGGAATTCATGTGTTGAATAATTGGAAACAAAATTTGCCATGAGAACATGTGATCTTGTGATGTATCAGGCTAATATATGTTGTCTTTTGCTATGTGTTAAAAGATATATATTTGACTTTTGATTATATGAATTCTTGGCTATATGTAAATCTACTTGCTCTAAAACTCAAAAAAAACTGTTGCATCCATGCTTATCCTGAAAAGTATGAATATGCCTGTTTCCTTGAGAAAATGATTATATCTGACTGAAAAACTCATGATACTATGTGTAAACTGGATCATGTAAATTGATTTTAAAATATATTCCTGATAACATATGCTTCCTGACTCTTGCCAGTAATCTGATATGTATTATTTAGCCTTGGAACTTCAAATGCTCTGTCTTTTTGTATATCCTGTACTTGCTGCATATGTCTGTGTTGTATCATGTGGAAAATTAAATGATATCTGCATATGCATATTCTTGATATTTGAAGCCTTGACTTTGTGCTTGCTTAAACTGAAATTTCTGCTTATGTCAGTTTCATGAACTTATATATTTGCAGTCTGATTTCTTGGTGTATGTGCAATATTTGATACTTTTCTGGACTTAAATGAATATATTAAAAAAACTGGATGTCTATCAATTTTGTGGTACTGATTCATGTCATTTTTGATAACACTGGCTTGCTTGCTCACTTAAAATTTCAGTTATATCTTCTATGCAACTCATGCCATGTATTTGCTGAAATAAGCTTCCTACCTCTTGACTTGTTTGCTGGAACTATATTTGCCATGCTTGCCTTATTGAACTTTCTTGACTATGCTGTGATGATGTACAAAATGCTTGTATCTGATATGCCTGGCCACATTTGTCTTATCTCTGCCATGTACTAGTTGGAAAATTTAATGTTGTATGCATAATCTGACTATTCTGTACTATGCCAGTTGGATATTCTGTCTCCTTGAAACTAAAAATTATACTCTGTGGCTGAAATTGCTCTTTGACTTGCTGTGATCATTCTGATTCTGCCAGTTGTATAAATGTGTGCTACATTTAGGAATATATGGGTTTCTAGATAGATTAATATTCCTTATAGGAACCTGGATCTTTAATAAAATTTGCACACTCACACACCTGCCCACACACAAAGACATGGCTGGGGATCCCTTTGAGAGCCCTAGTATCTTGACACTGGTGTGTTTAACGGCCACTTAGAATTAGGAGTCACCTGAAATACCTATTAGAGTGATTTAGTTTGATATAGGTTATTCTGGGTTGTAATAATTCAGGTACTCAGTTCTCTTTAAGCCTGCATTTTGAACATTAATTGTGATTTATGCTCTGCAAATTGTATGCTTGTATGTTTCTTATATGCTTGGTTGAGAAATTGATATATTGCATCTGTTAGCCTGGTTTGTTTCGAATTTTCCATGTATCGATTTCACTCAAATGGTCTTTCTAAATAAAACAAAGTTTCTTAAAATTAAAAAGTTTTTTTAAATTTGGACTAATCAACTTTCGAGACTTAATGAAATCTTTTGACACTCGAATTAAAACTATGTCGACTTGATTTTTGTAATTAAAAAGTTCAGATTTCTTGAAATCAAACTGGTTTGAAAAAGACAAAACTCGAATATGTTAAATTTTGGAAGTTTTTAACAAATAAAACTGGTACTGTTTTCTTGGAACTCAAAATTCGTGTCGATTCTCACTTGACTGATGTGTATATGCATGCTTGCTTGCTTAGCTGTAATTTCTTATATGCTCCTTGTGCTTGAATTACAATGTCAAACAAATCAGTCCTTTAAACAGTGAATTGTCCCCTGATTTTAAACATTTGTACCTGACCCATTTTTATAAGTTATTTTGCTCAACTTATCTTTAAAACTCCAGCTGATAATTTTTCAAAAAGTCTTCTACAAAACGGATTTCAAAAAGCTGTCTTGTCTCATTTAAGGAGAAATCTTACAAAAATCCAATTTTTCAAACTACTTGTAATCTGATGTCATCTTGTGGGGCTCTTCCATTTAATATGATAGAGAATCGGTTTCTTATTCCTAAAAACCTACAAAACACTCAAAATTCCCCTGGCCAAACAGACCCCAACCGTTTCACTATATATACTCCTGTCACTTTCCAAATCTTTACACCTAAACACCTTACACCATATAACACCCAAATGAACTTCCAACTGCTTCCCTCCAACCCCAACCCAGACCCAAACAGCCAACCCTTTGACCCAAATCTTCTTGATAAAATGGAGATTAAACAACTTGCCCAATCCCAACAAACTTCCTCCTTCAAATACTATTCACCAAAACAAAACACTACCACTACCACTTCCCTCCTTCGAAAACCTCAACACTACTACCACCCCTATCTCCCAAACCAAATTCCATTTGCCACCAACTACAACCTTGACCCATCCCAAACCCAAACGAAACTATACTCAAACACCATTTCCCCGCCTATCACCCTCCCACCGGTTCTCTATAGTAGGCGAAGGAAGAGTTCCTCAAGTGCTCGGGTTCCAAGGGTCATAAATCTTTCAAATGTTGGTAAGTTGAGCAAGATGATGAAAAATTTTCAAACGGGAATGATGGTTTTTATTCAACAAAAAGGGGATGTTCACTCGTTTATTATGGCTGCTAGGTGGGACAACTTGATCTTTTATCGTGGTCAAAATTACCACACTTACCTCATGGGTGAGTTCTACGGTAATTTAGTCACGAAACGAGATCAGGCTGGCCTTTTCGAGTTTGACAGTGTTGTTCAAGGGCAGAATATACATGTTAGTGTGCACACAATTTATCGGGCCCTCCGGATCGACCCGGCCCATATCCCTCAGCCTTGTATTAATATATACGAGGCATATCGGTTCAACCAAAGGGATTTTGAGATCCACGTAGGATTTTTCTGTGGTACAGAAGCTCCTATAGGGTTGTGTCATGAAAACTGCGGGGTTAGTTTTAAGCACTTTCAGCCTAGTTTCCAACAATTAGCTATAATCCTTAGGGCTAATTTGCTGCCTAAACCCCAAGGCGATCAGTACTTCGATTTTATCGATTTAAAAATCATGTACCAACTAGTCACAAATAGGCTCGAGTTTAACATGGTTTATGTGATAATACTGAACATGTTCCTTGCTTTTCAACTTGATTATATGCCTTACGGTCTACTGCTCACTGCTGTATTTGATTTGTTTAAGATTCCTACCCCACGTGTGTTTGCTCAACGAATAGAATATTGTAGGGTAGAAAACTTAGTTGTTGAAAAGGTTCCCCTAAAGGATATAGTGCCTTATAAGTATGGTCCCCCTACCCCACCTTTGGAATCTATTAACCGGGATTATGCTAAAGAAAATGAAGTGTTAAGAGCTGTTGTTAATGAGCTTAAGATTAAAAATGAGGATAATTTACATGAGATTAAGGCTCTTAAAAATGAACTCTTAGAAGCTTCTTCTAAAGTTACAGATCTAGAAGGCAAAATGGGGATTGAGCATGTAGACAAAGGGAAAAAGGCTGTGATAGATTTAGATGTTGGTGATGATGTGGACTTTGAGAATGTGTGTGCTGGAGATGTTTCTGTGACTGCTAATCTGCCGAATCTGACAGATTTCAATGCTGACTTGGGCTTCGTGGCTGCTGGACCGGTTGTTTGAACCGGTTAACTTTTTAAAAACTAATGTTTTCTGTTGTTTCAGGTTGTTTTTGTGTGGGGCCAGTAATGTTTGTTTCTACTGGCGTACAAAAATAAACTTGTTGTGGGTTTCTGTTCCAAGATAATCAGTGAACCACACTGATTACTAGGAACATTTTGATTGTAATATAAAACCTACAATATTTCGGATACATTTGTCTCGTTTATTTTTCTGCAAACACGAGAACACACACTATTTATTTATTTATCGAAATTAATTTTGATAGATTAATATCTCAAAATTAATATTCCGAATATAAAAGTTAATTCTCGATCGAATGATTTAAATCTCGACTTGAATAAATATGAATCATATTAAACGAGCAACGATTTAAATACTGCTCTCGAATTAATTAAAATTCGATTTCTTTTTACAAGTTAAAGTATAAAACTGACTTGGCTATTTCATATATATAAATCGATAATTTCTTTTCGATTTTACAAATAAAATTACAGAAAAATTCGGAAAATCGGTTTTCAATTCTCGACTTGAATCGAATTGAAGATATATTTTTCAGATAGAAAATTCTGTTAAAGTTTTAATATGGGAACGAAAAGATCTTATCTCCCATCACACTTATTTAAAACTATCTCTTCCCTAAATTACTTTAAATAGAAATCTTTTTGGTTTTTATCAACCAAAAGGGGAAGAAGAACGTTATATAAATTTTAAGTTTTAATCCAAAGAGGAAGAAAAACGTATGAATATTAACGGGAAGAAGACGTTAGTATATAACGTACAAAATTAAAATTTTAAGACCTTCCCAAATTAAATTGCAAAAATTACTTTCTAACAAACTTCTTGTCTATTTCAGGAAATTGGAAGGATTACCCCTTATTCCGCTGAGTGCTTCGTGTGAGAAAATTAATTTTCAAACTCATGCATACACGTAGGGGAAGCACACACTTTTTAAAATTTAATTTTGTGTTTGTTTGACAAATACCAAAAAGGGGAAGATTGAAAGGATATCTTCGATATATAATTATTTATATATTTGTTTCGGTATTTGTGACAAACATTAAAATTAAATTCACCTAGTAATCCTCCCAAATAGGTCATCAATTTATTTGATTAATTAAAAGTGGAAAGTTATTTTTGGCAAGTAATTTCTAAATTTCCCTTCACATCAAAATTCATTTATTTTAAAAGGAAATTTTTCTAATTACGCAATAGTGGCGCTGAGGCGTTTCGTGAGATTACGATTACCTCTTTCTTGCTACTGCAACATTAAAATACATGAAGCTTGAAAAAGGACTATCAAGATTTGGTATTCTTTAGAGTACTCATGTTACATTATTTACAAAATTTATATTTAAATTAATTTATTCCATATTTAAACATTTATTATCTCTCGGAATAAATTAGTTTAAATCTTTCAAAAATTACTAAATCCTTCATTCCTCAAGATTTATTTTTTCCAAGGAAGGATTTATTTTCTCCATATTAATATTTGTCTTTAAAAATATTAATATCAGTTTTATACCTCTTCTGGAATATTTTCTCCCGGTCTCTCAAATTCATTATTTTTCGGAGAAAAATATTCGCAATACTTAGAAAGCTCTTTCAACGTATCAAATTCATGATTTATCATGAACAATATTTTTCTAAGTATTTTGGTATCAAAACCTTCGTCAAGTATCCTTCTCGGTTTTCCAAAAGACGAAGTGTTTCGGTTTTTCATAAAACGGCTTTTATCTTAGAAAATCGGCTTAAATACCTTAAGATTATTCCCGTCCCTCGAAAGTATTTTATCTTTATGGGAATATATTTTAAGTATTTATTCAAGTTTTAAGTTTGGCCATAAACCCTCTCTGATAATTTCGAAAGAATTATCGTATTTTATTTGAAACCCGAAAACATGATTTATCGTTTTAAATCCAAATAAAATACTTCCACTTGCCTAAATGACTTGAAACTTGAGATTAGCCAATTAAATATTATTCTTAGTGCATGGTTAAATTTTCGTAATTTTCCGAGAACTTTCGTTTCGGAGCGTTTTCTGTCTGCCGACCCGATCAATGACTGAACGTTTGACCAAGCTAGGGTTGACCAAAAATTACCAAAATTTCCAGAATGCCATTTTCTAATATTCTAAGATTTATCATATTTTTTCCGTAATTTATTTCGCACGTTCGAAATATCGCGTTTTTAATGTAACGGTTTTTATTGGTATCTCGTAAAGCGTGTCTGTCTTCTAGTGCATTAAATGCCCTGGATTTTTAGTCCAAGATGCTGGTCAAAAACACCTTTTTGAGTGTGGGGGACAAGGGGACAAAGTTGAGTGGTGGCCAAGGTTTGCAAAATTACCTTTTGCATTTTTACTTCTACTTTTCTTACATCTACCCCACCCATACTCTCCTATAAATACACCCCTCCACCCATTCATTTTTCCTAAGCTAATAGCCAAACATATGCTGAGATTTTGAAGAACAAACACTCTCCCAAAGTTTATTCAAGTGCCTACTTCTTCTACTTCATCTTTAAAACCTTCGATTCTTCATATATTCCGATATATACAAGGTTTTAAACCCCGAAGCTTCGTTCCACCCAACCAAGCTCCGCTCATCTTAGCATTTTCATAAACCACTCTTTTCAACCTCCCGAAGGGCTGCCCAAATTCGTTCGTGTGCTTAAAGTCGTATCGAACCTCCGACGAATTTCTCCGGCGAACTTTCGTGGAATAATCGTGTAAGTGGTTTCTTTTAGCTTCAATTATCCGAGTCTTAATCGACCATTTCAAAGGGCTTTTTAAACAAATTTCTCTTCATCTTAAGCTCTCTTGATTTCAAAATACTCGAGTTGGCCACTCGTTATTATCGGGAATATTGTGCACTAACTTTATTTGCTCACTAACTCATATTTGTGCTCCCATTCCCATCACTCCCATACCCTTCTTGTTTTAGTGAGAAACCCATTTTTCAGCCCTGTGCTCGGTGGGGATATCATTAAGATAAGATACGTGGTATTACGTGTTTATTTTCCGAACGTGTGTGACGTGAGTGATTTTACTTGTTTCGGTGGTAAACCCCGTTTGGGCCTTTTCGCTATCGCGGGGTGTTATCCGAACAAGCTACTTGGTTCGATTACGTTCGTGAGAGTGTGTGTGATATATCTTGCTCGACTTCGACTCCGTCTTTTCAAAACTCACTCATCACTCGATCTTATTAAAATCAACAACTTATATTTCTCCGCGCGATATAATTTGTTAAAATTGAACCAACGACTTAACCACCATACTTAAACTTTATAATCGACTAATTTCAACGTGGTTAAAATTGGACTAAAACTTGCGGAACCAAAACTTTTATAAAACAAGGATATATTTGTTTGTGGATATTGTGTTCTAACTTTTGCAGTGAGGTGAAGTGAAGTGAGGTGATCTTCGTTCTAAGACCCAAGTCTTTGACGTATTGACGGGGAGTTGATAGTCATCGCACCGTGAAGAAGAGGAAAGACCCAAGACCTAATACCTAAGATCCAAGACCGGCGAAAGGTTTAGAAGTACAAAGACCACTGGAGGTGCCACGACTTTGAGGAAGTAACAAGGATAGTTACGTTCCGAGACAAGTCTTGTTATTTACATTTATAGTGAGGAGGTAACAAAGAGTTACGCTCCAAGATATATATTTGTAAAGGCTTCTCCGCCTACTGTAAAGGAGTTCTTTATAGTAGAGAAAATCTCGAGTCCGGGGAGGAGCTCGGGGACTGGACTAGGGGTGAGTGGACTCCAAGGGTTGAGTTAGCCACCGCGAACCAGGATAAAATCGCTCGTGTGATATTTTCCTTTTCTTTTCTTACACTTCCGCACGTAACTGCCAATACTCTCGATACGAGTTCTAAAGAAGGGGTGAAAAACTTTTTAAAAACGACATAAATATTTTTAATTGGTGATTAAGCTATTCAACCCCCCCTTCTAGCTTAATTAAACCATCTATCGGGACCTAACAGGTTCGTCTACTCCGTACGTGAACAAGAATATGGTTCACTTTGCTCGTGATATCGATTTTTGCATGAATTATAATTGGTGCAAGTATCTCATACAATGCTTACAAGAACAATTTGTTCTCTGGAATCAAAATAGGGTGAAAAGGTTTTTCAAGGGATCACTTGTTTTCCTCATGGTTCGTGTTGTTCTTTTTTTAGTTCTGAATAAATTCATGTTTTGTGTCATCTCAACCTGCTAACCCGTGTTGTGTTATATTTCAGTTTTTTTCATTTGAGAGGATTCTTCGTTGTGTTCCATTCCGTTTTTGGATGAGCAAAGATATTTAAGATCAATATTATTTATGAGTCATAATTAATTAACAATTAATGCAGATGTTATTATATAGTAATGGAAATTGTAACGTACATATATCTATCCATAATTAACAAAATCTTTATGTTTTGGCAATACATGTTGATTTAAAGATCTCTAATTACAAAAGAATCTTTATATTTTTGTTAATAAATTTATTGCAATCTCTATATTTTTGGTGATGTGTTCATGCCCATGTAAACTATGTCTCAAATCTTTAAATATTTTGTAACTCATATACTTTAACGAGCTAATACTAAAATTCATGGGAGAAAAAACTAAACAACAAGATTCATAAGTTCCATTCTACTAAAATATATAATGTATGTAGATCACTTAAAGAACTCAAAATAATTATAATAAATTTTACTAGAATATAATAAAAAAAAATTATATTAAAATTTTTAGAATACTTATTCGATTAAAAAGTTTATACTAAAATTTAGTTGTTACTTGTAGAAATAAAAAAAATATTATAATATATTTTTGATTAAAAATATTTACTCGATTTTAATTCTTATACTGTAATCTGATCAAATAGTAAAACACAATATTCAAATATAGATCATATATTAAAATTCACTATGAATTTTAAATTTTAATAATGACTCCTTGAAAACTATAATATAACGTTGAAAAAATATTATGTTTAATATTCAAAGTGATATATTGAAATATTTGAATAAACACTTTTTTTGTCATATACTTGAATAAACACTTAATAGAATCTTAAATAGTAAATACTTAATACTTAGGCAAGCAATTGATATTTTGACAAGTAATAAAATAATGTTCCTAAAGGTGTTCATAAACAATTATAAAATTTAAGAATGAAATGTTTAATCTAAATCCAAACTTTTAAAAAATATAATATTTTAAATTCAGACTTTGATTTCTATCATACTAACTCAACATATGTGATAGTTTTAGAAATTTAATCTCTAAAAAATTTATGACAATATTACTCCAAATTATTTTTCATTTACATTATTAAGTAGAATTTAATAATATATCCTTCATTAAGACACGTTAATAAAACTGAATAATCCACGATCACCTATGAAATTAAAGAATCAAAAACACTTTAAAGAATCATAATTTATAAAAAAAAAATCATTTGACATAAAAAATAAATTAATAATTAAAATATATTTAAGAGAATCACAAATAAAGTAATATAAAAATATATCGAGAATTTATCGAAACCATATAGTATATTATTCTCCAAATTACATCACCATGTTTTAATTTTTTTAGTTTCATAATGTATTTTATTCTATAATATTCTTTTTATTCTTTTAAGTGTATTTTAAGTCCTTCATTAGCATTATATAATATTCTTTTTATTCTTTATGGTGTTCCTTAGACGCATGATAATAATTATCAATTGATTATAATATGTTGTAGAGATTCTTTAAGGTAGGTGTTCCTTAGACACATGATAGTAATTTATATCTTTTTAATATTAAATTTTCAATTAATTTTAATAAGTTTTTTGTAGAGATGCTTTATGGTGTTACGCAATCATATAATAAAACTACACGATTGTGTTTTTTTTAAATTTACTAATAGAGATTTATTATTTTGATTAATATGGGGATTCACTAAGGTGTTCTAAAAAAATACTAAGGTTCTAAAAAGTGATCTAGCAACATTTTTTTTGTTGAGATCTAACAACATTTTTTCCTCATAACATTTAGGTTTATGCATAATATATAAATTGTTCCACTATAGAATTTAATGTAACTGTTTTGAGTAAATTTAAGAATCTTCAATGTTCTTCATTTTTCGTTTTTGTTTATATTTTCACTTATCTTATCATGAATTCATTAAAGTGTTCTGGTGTAAGATTTAATATTTAAATATTGTAGTATTCAATGTTTTATTATTTAAGAATAAAAATTCTATTAAGATGTTGTTTCTTTATTTGTTAAACTATAGGGTTTGGAGGTAAGAATCCGTGAGTATCCTGATAGAATGGAAATCAGCTTACATGTGGAAAGCAAATCGTACTACAAAAATATAAATAAGGAAAATAGTAAACAAAATTTATATTTCAAAATCATTAAATAGAATGCATAAATTATGGGATTGTAAATCACTCGTGTATACATTAAAATTTCTGATTAGAATAATGTCAACCTATACTTTTTTTTATTTTTTTTAATTTCTGATTAGAAATAATTTTTTAATTTATTTTCGAAGAATATTAGTCAAAAACAGATAAACGATCCTGTATCATTTTAAAAAATATTTATTATTATCTTTATTATAATCTTTAAAATAATCTTAATATGATAGTTAATATAATCTTCATTATAGTGAATTCTTTAAGGCATTCTCAATAGTATTCTTAATGTGAACTATTAATTTGAAATTTAAAATAGATAAAAATTCTTCATAAATGATTTTTTTTTCCCACACATCGTGTTCCACTGTATGTTGATGCACCAAATAATAATACAATATTTTTTCTCCAATGTCCTTATTAATATTTGTTCCAAAAAAATGTAAAGAAAAAAAATAATTCGAATCACTTATGTAATCTATGGTAATGTATTAACTGTAGAATTTTTAATTTATGTTAATAGTGAACCCAATGTTCATAAAATCTATTTAAAAATGGTAAGAATAATGTATAATATGTATCATTGGCGTACATATAATGTATCATTAATGCTAATATTTCTAAGATTTCAACATACATGGAAATAAAGATTCAATCTTTTTAATTATGGAAGTACAATTAAGAAAATCATATGAATTTTATTAGATTCCAAATGAATTATATTATGTATATAATTTGGAGGTGAGAATCAATCAAGAATAGTAATTAAGGAAAGTTTTTAAGAACACAAAAAAGAACACAATAACGAACCCCAATACTATAGTTATTAGTATCATCCTTGTTACTCCTTTCAGTGGAACGACGTACATCAAATCCAGATGATCTACCGTATTCCTTGTAGAAAAAAAAAAGCTTGATCAAGATCACTAAAACGCTGATCAATGTATGGTTTCAATCCCTCAATCCCTCAGAACATTCAGGGATCCAATCTTCACCAAGCTCTTGCAGATCAACATCAAAATTTTCATCAAACCTATGGTGATCAAACACAGTATTGCTACAAGCATCTGTAAACAATAAAAGAATGAAACATAATGGTCTAATCTCGTAGACAAGAATTCAATAGAAAGTAATATATTATTAAGATACATAGTTCAAAACTTTCGTGAAAAAGAAATCAAACCAGAATTCGAATGCACTTTAGTGTTCCTGCTAGTGTTCTCCATCGCATAGAGCTCCTGTTTTTGGCAAGCAAAGAGACGATTGTACAGAGACAACTGTATCGACGAAAAAAAGAAACAGATTAATTAGAGGTAAGAATCAATAAAGGAGAGTGTTATTTGGTAAGTTTTGTAATGAATCTTAAATCGATGCAAACAAATATACGTAGAAAGATTTTTTTGTTTTAAAATCTTCCGTATACTGCCCTTAATCATTATTTAATTGTATTTATACAGTACGTATAGTATTTGCTTAGATTACAAGATCAAGACTGATCCAACGGTCAGCATCCACGTCTCTCACGTCTCTCGCTTATACCCCGTCTCTTTTGAACCTCCCCCTATATATATATATATATATATATATATATATATATATATATATATATATATATATATATATATATATATATATATATATATATATATATATATATACTCATGATCAAATAGAAACCACTATTAAAATAAAAACTAGAAACCAGTTTCCCTACCACTATTTATAACTACGGGTATCACTAATTTATACTGCACTAATCACTGTTTTTATACAGTATGTAAACAGCGATTTTTATTATCAAAATTTAGAAAATCTACTTATCTAAACTATTGATAATCGATTATAGATGATCAATTTTATCCGTAGGAAGGTTCTTGACGGTAGGAAGCCGCAAGAGAAGTTGTATGATGATAGAAAGTAGTCGTTAGTTTTGTAAGTTATGATGGAAAGTGTGTGTGATTATTGGTGATGATAGACAATGGTGGCAAGTCATGGAAACGTCTGGTAATGGTGGTAAGAGGTCCATTATTACGATTTGGGTGAAGATGATGGTTATATACGTTGCATATATGTGTATATATATATTTATATCCGCGAGATATGCTATATATAAATTAGTGATATGTTATGTACAAATTAGTTATTTCTGTAGTTAAAAATAGTGATAAAAAACTGTCCAGAAACTGATTTTTAGTTTTTAGGCTAATTTGGTTTCTATTGGAGTAGGATTCTATATATATATATTTCCCTATATATATATATATATATATATATATATATATATATATATATATATATATATATATATATATATATAGGCTTTTGTTCCATGGAGATCCATGTTATATGGAGTCCGGTGGAGAACACCCTCCGTTAATCTTGGCCATTAGATCAAAATACATCAAACGGTTAATAATAATAACTAAAGTAAGAAAAATATTATTGAATTCCGAGTCATTGCTAATTCAGACTTACAGTTGTGTGCATAAATTATACGAATAATATCTCTCGCTCTCGTTGATCTCTCTCCCTGTCTTACATGTCTCTCTCACACTCTTTCTCGATCTCTCTCTATAAGTACAACCACTACGAGAAGGCATCATCTTCAAATTAAGCTTCGTGTTCCTCGAAATCAAGCTCCGTGTTCCTCAAATCAAGCCCGACTTTGTGAGTATGTTGATATTCATGTTCGAATTTAATCTTTCAATTTATAATTGTTAATAGTTTGAGATTCAGTTTTGCCTCTTTTAGTTGCAATTTACGGTTCTATGTAGATTTTTTGTGGATTTTATGTAGTTTTTCGTTTTGATTTTGTTATTTTTAGTTTTCTTTTCGATTTTAATGATTTTATATCAAACAAATGTTCCTAGTTTGAGATTCAGTTCTGTGTAGTTTTGATTATTTCAGTTGTAATTTAGGGTTTATTATAACTGATTTTTGTTGAATTGTTTGTAGTTTTTCAGTCTGATTTGTTATTTTTGGATTCCTTTCTGATTCTGAGAATTTTTTTTGTTTGTCATAGATTCTAAAAATCTTCTTATTCACATTATAAATTATGTATTTTTGTTGATTCTATTGTAGAGTCAATGTAATAATTTGACTAAATATCTAGTTTTGTTGTAGTTTTGGTTCCGCTGTAGAACCAAATAATGTTTTACAAATTAGTTCCAAAGCTATATGTTTTACTTACAAACTAGGTTTTTTTAATTATGTTTTTTTACTTGATTCTATTTTAGAATCAGAGTAGAAAATAGGTTAGCGCATTTTGTTATGTATCTAGTTTTGTTATAGTTTTGGTTGTTCGTGAATGTTGATTTTGTACAACTGTGAACAAAACGAGTGATTCCTAGCTGTAATAATGTGTTGTCTATAAGGAGTGTTTATAATGTGATCACTCAATATCAGTCACAAGGCTCCAGCATTGAAAGGACGAAAGCTTTTGGTTCTAATGACAAAGAGATGTCGCTAAAGTGGAAAAGAAAACAGGTTCTGGATGAAACTTGGAACTTATTGGTTTAGTAAGACACTGGAACCAATTTTGGAAATGTTGAAGCGAGCTCTACCAGCAGGTTTCTTTGTGTTTTGTTCTTGTTACATTGTCAATTTTACTGCACCTTCAAATGGTGGGTTTTAGGGACGAAATGTTAGCACTATATATTGCAATATGTCTATTTGGATTTGGTAGCTATTGTTATTTTATTCTCCAGTTCAAGTAATATTAGGTAGGATGCATTATGCTAGGAAATGTGTTTGAAATCAAACCCCCACCAAGTAGAAGAACTATTTCAAAGATCATTTCAAGCATTCAACAAAGTAAAATTAGAGTACATGATTAGTGTTTAAGTGATCTTATACTATGTTTATATCTTTTATACATGTATTTGTTTATCCGAGTAGTTGACTAATACATTAACAGGGATTTAGGTTAAGGTTCATTGGTCATTAACTTGGATATTTTATATGTTCTGAAGTATGATGTTAGACCATAAATTTTGCATATTCCTGTTAAATTTAATAACGTATCAGTTGAATTGACGTACTTCAATTAGTAGCGACTCATTTTATATTTTCGTGCAGCTACTGAGGATGAAGCAGCTCAGGCAAATGACATATCAACAATTAAGTTTAGGGGTGTCAATGTTGTAACTAATTTTGAGATGAACTAATACGATGTGGAAGCTATTGGTAAAAGTTCTCTTCCTGATGGTGGTGGCACATCAAAGTGATTAAAGCTCTCGCTGGATGAGAAACAAAAATCTATTAAGCAGTAGCCAGCAACAATTGTGAGAACATCATCACTTTTGCTGTTATTCAGCCCGCATCTGCTATACCATCTGGGCTATCATTTGATCGGTTTCTTTTTATATTTTTGTGATAAAATCAAACAGGTTAAACTAAAAAGAGCATCACTTTCTTTCTGTTATAGAACCAGGTTTATCTTGGCGGTTCTACCATGGAACCAAATTGATACTATTTGATGTTTAAATTATAATGCTAATATATCTAAGCCACATTTTTAGTTTGATAATATTTTTTTAATTATATTCTACTGTACAAAGAAATTAGTACATTCACTATTTGCTCCTTATTTACAAGCTACTGACATATGAATATGCTACTTGATTCTACTATAGAACCAAATTAACAGATAAGCATTTTTAATGTTGTGTTTTGCTTCTATAAGAGAACCAAATTAATTTATAATATTGTTTTTGCTTCTACAAAAGAACCAAGTTCAACTTTTTATAAGTCAATGGCCTGCTGTACAAAAGACCAAGACATAATACTGTTTTAAAGGAAGTTAGAAATAAAATAAATTTCTTTGCTTTAATATCATATTATTTGCTCCAAAATGAAAGGCTAATATACTAGTGTCTATTCAATTTCTTGCTACTCATCGATAAGGATTTATCATTTTAGAACAGAGCACAGGGTATTTAGTTAGGAAAGAAAGGACACACTGAAACTCCGAAGCTCCAAACAATGTTGTCATGGAAAACCATCATAGATATAAGATAAGACATCGGAATATACTTAAGAGTAACGCGTTTATTTAACAGAAAATATAATCTGGATATATGTAAATCTATAAAGGTAGAATGCCATATTTAAATAGGACTACATAAGTATCAGCTAAAAAAGTCTATACATCTCCACAACTTTGACTAGCACACATATAAAATTTAATTTAAATGTCGTATGATGTCTGGTCAGTACTCAATTCTTCTACAATTATTAGCAGCATTGCCATGTAGCTGATGCAGATATAAGTTGAAAGGATTCTTTTCACTGGGTTAATAGTAATGATAGGTAACATTTCCCATTCGTTTGCACCCAAGCCAAAATGAGAGATCACTGGTTTCTAGCATACAAACTTTTGCTTCTTCTGAAACCAGGTTCAGAAGCAGAGACATACAAACTTTTCACTTCATCAAGATGCGCTACTGAACATTGATGCCCCAGAAGACTAATTGCATGTAACTGGTGAGTATTTTCCCTTCTAAAGTCCAGATGAGCATAGCTTGTGATTATGTTATGAGATTTCCATTTTACACTTTGAGGACGCATCCCTCTTCTGTTGATGGGGGTTCCACAATTGTAGGCTGTTGAGATTTATGCTCAGCTGACACGTCTTCTGGGGACCCATTTTGTGATGTAGGTGTATCAGTGTCCTTCAAATCACCTGAGGACAATGACTTCCAAAGACCGTTTTGCCCTGATATACTCATCATTGGTGCATGTTCTGGATAGGCAGGGAAGCTCATCATCTGTGCCTGGCAAAAAGGGAGATTTAGTTTGGCAATAACTTGATGCAAAAAAATACGTATATATTTCTCCAAACAACAATATACAGGAAATCAACCATAACAACCATAGTAAGAATCGATTCTCAAGCATTTATAACACCTTACACTGGTTATCGACCATAACACGACTAATAGGCGTTCGAACAATGACAGAACAGAAAACAAATATGATTCTACTCAATGGCCAATATTCAACATTATATGGTTCTATCAGAGAACATTATTTTCATATATAATAACAGTCATTAAATAAACGATACAAAAGTGAATCTATTCTAGAACCAAAATTTTGATCACATTAAAATTAACAATAAATATATGCTTCTACTCACAACCACTACTTCACATCATTTGGTTCAATTATAGAACCTCAATTTCATATCCAGAAATAGTCATTAAATAAACAATAAATAATTATTCTACTCTAGTACCACAATTTTACACAAAAATTAACAATAAATTTATGCTTCTACTCAGAACCAGTACTTCACATCATTTGGTTCTATCACAGAACCTTAATTTCATATACAGAAATAGTCATTCAATAAACAATAAAAAAATTATTCTACTCCTGAACCACAATTTTATATAAAAATTAACAATAAATACTTCACATCATTTGGTTCTACTTTAGAATCACAATTTTAAAAAGCACCAACATTGTTGGCACATCAAGCTGAAGGACCAAAGTTGATTAGCAAGAAATTCCACCAACTCAACCACTTGTTGGAAGAATATAATCATCTGTTCGAGCCACCAACTGGTCTACCTCCCAACAAAGTTATTGAGCACTGCATTAATTGAGCTCAAAATTGGATCCCAGCCCTTTTCAATGAGGCCATATAGGAACTCCTGTAACCAAAAGAATGAAATTGAAAAATTTGTGGCAGAAATTTTCTAGAATTTGATAAATTAGGTGTTAGGCATCTTAGGAAGTTCTCTTAATGACATTTTAACATATTCACATGCTGCACAAGAGCATCTACAACATTTGGAACAAGTCTTTAAGATCATGAGACAACAACTGTTGTATGCCAAGCAATCAAAGTGTGAGTTCATGAAGCCCAAGTGGCTTACTTGAGACACATCATTTCTAAGTAACGACGCAGATGATCACAAAAAAGTACATGACATGCTTTCCTGGCCTGAACCATAGAGTTTGAAGGCTCTAAGAGGGTTGCTAGGACTAGGTGAATACTATAGGAATTTTTTCAAAAGTTATGGCATTATAGCAAAACCTTTGACTAATTTGCTTAAAAAAGATAACTTTATTGAGATGAACATGCTTTTGTAGCTTTTGAGCAACTAAAATAGGCTATGACTACTACACCAGTGCTTAGAATGACCAGATTTCACTCAAATTTACTGTGGAGTCGGATGCTTGCAACGTTAGCATGGAGCTGTCCTAACACAATAAAGTCAAGAAATGGACTCCTTATCTGATGGATAAACATTTTTCATTAAGATAGACCACTGGTATAAATTGTTTGGAAGTACTGAAATTTAGTAATCTTCTACAAAAGAAGTGGATCAGCAAACTTTTGGGTTACAACTACACCATTTTTCATAGGAGAGGCACAGACAATACAGTTGCTGATACTCTGTCTAGGAGGCATGAGGAGAATAATGTCCAAGTTGATCAGTCTGAAGTTTCCCCTCAACAACGAGGACATGGTTGTTATGAAGGAGGGAGGATTTTTTATGATGCCAACATCAGTATTAGCATTGTGTCATAATACTAATTTGGTGTTATCATCAGTACTTTAGTAATAGTAAGGGTAAGGGTCTCATTTCAGTACTAGTTAGTTAAGGTGTGCCTATAGATAGATTAGTTAAAGCATGCCTATAAATAAATAATCACGTATCATGTGCATTTCTATTATGTTGAATATGAAAAGGAATTCATTCCCCCAGATCTTTCTCTATGTATAACTGAATCTACATTGTTTCTCTTTAGGGTTTCTATTCTTCTCTCTCTATTCTCCACTTATTAATACAGATTATCTTGTTATATGACCGTTCTTAGCATTTATATTCTATAAACTACCAAACACAATACAAAAACACTTACAAAAGGAGTAAACCATGACATCAGCTGATGATTAAAAAAGGATCTTAAGGGATCTGATGGTGATAAAACTGATATAACTTGTACGTTTTGTGCTCTTCAAATTTAGTTTGTATTTATTTCAACTGTTTCATTATAATTTAGAGTTACTTAAAAACAAGGTATATATCAATTGGCAAACAAATAGATTCTAGAAATTGACAGACGATTCTAAATAACAGGAAGGAAGACTGATCAAAAATAACAGAACACGTTTAAAAGCTCAAAATAACACTGACTGTATAGTGCCCGAGTTCTGAGCCCGAAGCGACGCTGGAATCACGAATGTCAGAAGTTTATCCACACTAGAACAGCTTTAAGCACTGAAAACTGCATCAGAGAACTCCCCAGCACTGCACCAGACGGATATTGATCCTCTTTGCAGTTCACGAATGAATCAACACCTTCACCTTTAATTTAACACCCTTTGCCCCTCTTTGTAACATTACCATCAACTTCCACTTGTATGGACTCGGTAAGATGCATCGTTTGGTAGCACTTCATAACAATTAACTTCCTGTTTGGTGCAAATCATGTTAATAATTTCACTATAGACTTACTTGTGCCAGGAGTAGAACGAGTCTCAGATGTATAGTGTGTGTATGATTGAAATAATTGAGGAGAACAGGGTTAGTAGACAAACCTGTGCTGGAAAGAGAGATTTTACTTAGAAACTTAATAATTCAAAGCTTGCAGAAGGTTTTGTTCTACTATAGAATCATAAGATAACACTACACCAATATTCTGAAAAATTCTAAGAAAATACAAATATATGATTTCAGTGAACCATTCCGATACTTATTTTACTACAGAATCATATTTATTTTATTATGGAACCATAACATAACAATCTACATATATTCTTAATAATTCCAAAAAATATGAATATATGATTATACTACAAAATCATTATATATCTGCTTCCATAATAGAATCAAAATCTACACACATGAAATATTCTTCTATACTGGAATCACAAAAAAAATGCTTCTACTGCAGAATTTTACACACACAAAATTATTCATTTAACACAAAATATATGCTTCTATAATATAATTGCAAGAGACATAGAACAATGAAAAAAAATAAAATAGTGCTTCTACTGTAGGATAAAAAAAACATTACATACACATACAAATGATTAAAAAGCTGGATCTAGTAAACTCATATAAAATTCTCATGTGATTTTACCATAGAAGCTATAAACAAGCACAAAAAAATAAAATATCTTTCCGAAATCATAATTCACCAATTAAATGCAACCTGATATTATCCTTTTGTGTATATTTAAGTCCAACTGTTGTGATCACATCTATCTCATGCCTAATAGACTATAAGGGCACAAAGTCTACATCTTTCATCTTTGTTCTCTACAAATTAAGCCACTAGCTTTGCAATTCTTTCATCCAAGCCCCGGCTGATCCTGAAGAATCAGTAAAAGATTATTATCCTAATTCCAATTCTTTTATTCATATCTATTTTAAAGGTGAACATGCTTGTGATTGATGTAAATTACAATTCAATGCATCTTCTATGCAATTTTAGATCAGCAAGTCGCATGAGAGAAAAAAGTGCTGCCATGTGACTTGCCAACTACTTTCTCCTTTTTAAGAACGAAATTAAAGCATAAGCAATCAACAATTTCTCTCAACTCTAATGGTTTAAGCAATCGATTTAATTCATCTAATCATGTTTACTTTTTCAGTATTCAAGTACAGATGATTGATGCACCAACTCATTCCACCTTAGTAGCTTACACGATTACAATGACACTTTCTTCTAGCTATCACAAATTCACAATTCTTAAGTGTGTCATTCCAAACTAGAGTCTTGTTCAGAATCTTAACTTTTGTATACAACATAGGTTATAGGTATGGATATAGTTGTTGAGTAACAGAAAATAGGTCAACATGAAGTATATAATATGACACATTGCTCCTGTAACTGCTGACATTTAGCTTTCTATAAATAAAGCACAATAGTTTTACTGTCTATGTTCCTATAAACTCACATTAACTATGGAAATGACCAAAACAATCTAAGCCAATACCCAATGAGGTATTCAAGTGCCTTCCATTACCAGTTGACAATATAACCAGGTGTAAATGCAATAATTTTTGTCACAGTATATGAAGATGAGAAAGCTAACCAAGCTCAGGTGCTAAACTTCCTGACAGATTTCTATTTAGTAGCAGGTTACAAAAATACGACAAAACGTATCAATTTCTACAAAATTTTGTAAGCTTCATAAATTTTGGTTCTATTACAGAATCTTAGTTTTAAAACACCTGTACTATAGAACCACAATTCTGCAAAATTTGGTTTCGTTACAGAATCATAATTTATCGGCTGCTCCATAAATTATGGTTCTATTATAGAATCTTAATTTTAAAACACCTCTTACTACAAAATCACAATTCTACAAATTTTGGTTCTATTACAGAATCTGAAAGGATATCTTCGATATTAATTTATTTTGGTATTTATAAATAAACGTAAAATTTAAATCACCTAGTAATCCTCCCAATAGGATCATTAATTTGCATGATTATCCTTAAGTGGAAAAGTTATTTCTAGCAAGTTATTTGAAAAATCATTTTATATTTCTTCGCATCAAAATACCTACTTTTAAGAAATATATTTTCACGCAATATTCATGCTGAGGGATATCGCCAATCTACGATATTTCCCTATCTTCATATTGCAAAATTAAACTCGCATGAAGATCGAAAAAGGATTATCAAGATTTGATATTCTTTAGAACCCTCATGTAACATTATTTTTAAAACTCTTAATTAAAGTAATTTATTCCCTGATTTATCAAATTTCTATTTTACGGGATAAATTATCTTTAAATAGTCAAAAATAAATCTTTCATTCCAAAAATTGTTTTCTATCCAAAAGAAAGATTTACTCTATCAAAACATTAATATTTGGATGGTCAAATATTAATATTCATTTTTCTTGGTTTATTAAATATTTTCTCCAAGGTCTCTCAAATTATTCATTTTTCGGAGAAAAATATTTTAATACTTAGAATGTGCTTTAAAATTGTCAAAACCATGATTTATCATGATTTCTATTATTTTAAGTATTTTGGTATCAAAAATTAGTCAAGGGTCTACTCGTTTTGACCAAATACTAATTTTCTCGGTTTTCGTACATTTCCTTTATTTATCAAAGGAAATTAATTTAAATGCTCAAAAATATTTCCATAAACTCCAAACTATTTTATTCTCAAGGAAATATATTTGTAGTATTTATCTAAGTCAAAATTCTAGCCAAAAACGTTTTACAAATCGTCAAAAGGATTTAAGTATTTTATTCATACCCGAAAAGCTGTTTTTATCGTTTTAATTCCGGATAAAATACTTCCACTTGCTAGAATGACTTGAAACTTTGGGGATGTCAATTTTATGATGTGATGTATGTTAGGTAAAAGTTTCGTGATTTTTGGAGAATGTTTGTCGGGGTGTGTTTCCGAACGGTTGACCCGAGAAGCTTTGACTGAGCGTTTGACCTAGGTGACTTTGACCAAAAATTACCAAACTTCACAAATTTCCATTTTCCAATATTTAGAAAATTGTCATATTTTTTGTTGGATTTATTGGAGATGTTTAGGAATAAGCTAGTTTTAATTAACGATACTTAATCGTTAATTAATAGTTAATTGGGTTGCATTGGGGTGTGTGCCTTATCCTCTTCCAAGCAATAAGTGCTGAGATAAGGTGTCACATGTTGGTTGTCAAGTTGCTAGGCTAGTGGACAAGAACAATGTAGTCATCCCTTACATCACCTACCCATTTACATCATCCCTTACATCACCTTCCACTACCCACTACCCCAAATTTTCCCTATAAATACCACCCCATTCCCATTCATTTTCTACACAAGCTAAAGAGCTAATTAGTTGCTGGGAATTTTAGAAGTATTCTCTCTTTCATCTCTACAAACACTCTCTACAAATACTTCTTCTCTAAAACCTCCTTTCTTATACATATATATTCATATATACAAGGTTTTAGTTATATAAGCTTAGTTCAACCAACCAAGCTCTCTCCCAACCCAACTAGCTCAACCACTAATATTTTAGGCCTCCCGTAGGGCTGCCCAAGTTCCGCCACAAAGCCAAAATCCGGCCGAACCTCCGGCGAATTTTTCCGGCGAACTTTCCGATCGTTTTGTAAGTGGTTATTATTTTTAGCTTCGATTCGAGTCTTAACCGACCATTATATATACAAGAGCTCTTTATTATTCTCGATCTATTCATCTTAAAGCTCTTCATCTTAAAACTCTTAGAAAAGAGATTTATTATTTCGAATTAATTTCAAACACGAACTAATAAGTCGTGTTATTCGAAATATAAATGTATACACGAACTATAGATTCGTTGTATATTTACACGAACTAAGATTCGTTATATTTGAGTTATATTACACAAGAACAAAGATTATATCATTCGAAATATTCAAACTCAAATATATATATAGATATATATAAACACAAACGCACTTTAATTTATATTCTTGTTTTTATTGTGTTTATAGACTTTCTCTCTCTTCGTTTTAAATTTGCTTCATCTAGTCCAAAAGACTACATCAAGAGAAGAGTTGTCTCAAGAAAAGTTAATAGCTAAAGAGCTAACCATATAGCTTTCTTGATTTTATTACTTCGATATTAGACATACAAACGAAGTAATAAATAATACTTGTCAAAAAGGACAAGTAACCAAGTCATAAGCCTTTGAGCCATAGACGACAATTTAAACTCCGAAGATCTTTAAAAAGCATTATCTAACTGGGAGTTTAAATTAACAAGTATTCGTGATTTGTAATATTACGAGAATACTTGAAAAAGTCTAAAGCGAAGCACGCTTATAAGGCTTTATTTACTCCAACCAAATACTTATCTTTAGTATTGGAGTAAGTTAAAAAGTATACTTATATTTTTCTATATCCTTAGGAAAGTATACTTTAAATATATATATATCATCAACATATATATATACCCACTATCGGCCTAGTTGTGTCTAGTCCAAAACCCTTTTTATAAACAAGGATTATTTGTAGTAGATATTGTTTTCTAAGTTTTGCAGTGAGGTGAAGTGAAGTGAGGTGATCTTCGTTCTAAGACCCAAGTCCTAGACGAGCTAACGGGGAGTTAGTCGTCTTTGCACCGTGAGGAAGAGGAAAGACCCAAGACCTAAGACCTAAGATCCAAGACCCGCAAAAGTTTAGAAGTTCAAAGACTACACCCGGAGTACAACGACTTTGAGGAGGTGACGGGGAGTTACGCTCCAAGAAGAGTCTTGTAAGTTTACATTTATAGTGAGGAGGTAACGGGAAGTTACGCTCCAAGATATATATTTGTAAAGGCTTCTCCGCCTACTGTAAAGGAGTTTCTTTATAGTAGAGAAAATCTCGAGTCCGGGGAGGAGCTCGGGGACTGGAGTAGGGGTGAGTGGACTCCAAGTGTTGAGTTAGCCACCGCGAACCAGGATAAAATCTCGTGTGTCGTATTACTCTTACATTGCTTCCACACACATAAACTGCCTATACTCTCGATAAAAGCTATTCAAAAGGGGGATAAATTTTATTACACCACATCAATTTTTAAATTGGTGATTAAGCTATTCAACCCCCCCTTCTAGCTTAAATTTCACTCTATCGGGACCTAACAATTGGTATCAGAGCAGTTGCTTTAAACGTGCTATTTGAATTTCAAGCACAAAGAAAAGTAGATCCCATATGGCTTATATAAATGCTATCGGTTGTAGTGAAGGTCTCTCAAATTCTAGACCTCCTCTATTTGATGGCACAAACTTTGCTACTTGGAAAACGAGATTTAGAATATATGCAAGATCTCAAGGAGTCAAAGTTTGGATGGCCATAGAAGATGGTACTATTATACCGACTAAAATGGTCGACGATACCATCATCGAAAAGAAAGTAAGTGAATACACTCACGAAGAAGAAGATAGAATGAATATTGCCGCAAAAGCGGAAATGGTTATCACAAGTGCACTTGCGGAAAAAGAATATAAACGAGTTAACAATTGCAAGTCGGCACAAGAAATGTGGAACAAATTAGTGGTAACCTATGAAGGTACTACCGACATAAAAGATTCTCGAATGGACACATTGATCCAAGAATACGAGAACTTTAAACTCCAAGATGGAGAAAATATCATCGATATGGAAACAAGATTTACTCGAATAATCGATGAACTATCTCAACTCGGAAAGAACTATACACAAAATGAAAAGAATCGAAGAGTTCTTAAATCTCTACCTCCGAGTTGGAAAGTGAAAGTCACTACTATTAAAGAGATGCATAATCTCAATGACTATCACATTGATAATTTATTCGGAAACCTTCGTGCTTACGAAGAAGATAATATTCCGGATGTTGTCATTCCCAAAGTGAAAGACAAGAAGAAAAATATGGCACTAAAGGCTATATTAATCGACGAAGATGAAAATGATGAAGAATTAAATGAAGAACTACAAAATCTCGATGAAAGCGAAATCGCTTTACTCACGAGACAACTTCGTCGTGTGCTTCAAAGCAAAGCACAAAGGTATGGAAAAGGCTTCCTAAAATCGAATAATCAACAAAGAGTTTTCAACTCAAATGGAAGGCCTAATTACTCTCAAAATTATTCTCCAAACTACAAGAGTAATTTTCCTACCAACTCGGGCTACAACAAAGGTAAAACCAATCAAAGCCCAAATGGTTATAATACCAATAATTACACTCCTCCAAAACAAAAAGAACAAACTCCGGAGGAAACACAAGAAGTGTGTTTCGAGTGTAAACAACCGGGTCACTATAAACGAGAATGTCCTAAACTTTCTAAAGGAAGGATTCTCGTGGCCGAAAACGGTTGGGATTTAAGTGAAGATGAGGAACCTCCCGAAACAAGTGAAGAAGTGGTTAATCTATGTTTGATGGCAATTGAAGATGCTCCTACATCAATGGATCCTTCCACTACTAACCAAGAGGTAAGTATTTCTTCACCAACTTTAGTTGATATTCCTCTTCTTAAACTCTCTAGTTTAAAATTGTCAAAAATGGAAAAGGATGAATTGATCAAGGTGCTAGTTGAAATGAATACTAGATATGATTATCTTGATCAATTATTTTTATCTACTTGGTCCGAGAAAGAAAAACTTGAAGACTTATATCAAACTCAACAAAAAGAGTTTTCTCGGATAAAGGAATCAAATATTAAACTTGAAGAAGAAATGGTATCTCTTCAAGATTCCTTTAATCTTGATAACAACAAGACCAAGAATGAAATTACAAAGTTGGAAATTGAAAATATTTCCTTGTTGTTGCAAACAAAAGAAATGGAAGATGAGAAGCTTAAATTAAATGAAAACATTGGAAAGCTTCATGTTGATTTACTAAATCTTAAAATATTAAATGAGTCAATGACTCAAGAAAAGTCAACTACGAGTTATCAAAAAGATAAACTCGAAAAAGAATTTGCTCATGTCCTTGAAGTAAAAGAAAAAGAGTTCAAAATAGAAACTCAAAAACTCAAGGATGCTCATTCCAACATCTTAGCACAATATATAGATCAAGAAAGAATTCTTAATGCTAAGATTGATGCCTTAATTAATAATAAAGAAGATCTTGAACGAACGATTCAAAGATTTACCAAAGGCAATGAAATGTTGGATAAAATGGTACATTCAAAAATATCCTACAACCGTGAAGGATTGGGATATGATAAAAATGCTCAAAGAAAGAGCAATGTTCAACCAAAAGTACAACCCTCAAAAATGGCTTCCAAATCACCTATGCTTAAATGCTCATATTGCAACAAAAATGGACATGAAGTTCAAAGTTGCAAATTCAAGAGTGGTGAATTTAAGGGGAAGCATATATGGGTTCGTAAAGGGTCAAATCAATACCCCAAGGTTGAAAAACATGTACCATACAACAAAGTTGTAAATGAGCAAAGGCAACCAAGGTTTAGTTTTCATCAACAATCTATTCCGTTTCAAAGAAGAAACATACGAAACAAGACCTTCTCTAATGGTCAAACTTCCAAAAATTATCATGTACCAAGTTATGATTTCTATTCTCAAAATACAATGCATTATCCAAGTAATAGAAATCATGTGTATCAATATGAAAATTCTCAAAGATATAATTCGAGAGATACACGGTATTATGATAACTCAAGGTATCAAAGTAGGAACAATGCACCTCAAAAGTATTATGCTTCAAGAAATGTGTTGCCTACTTCTAATCCTTATCTTTATTATGAAGTACTAACCCCAGGACCCTCAAGACAAAAGGGTACCTATAAATATACTTGATTTATCTTGTAGGAATCCTTTGTTGCTAAGCAAAACATGTGGTACCTCGATAGTGGATGTTCAAGGCATATGACCGGTAACAAGTCTCTCTTGAATGAAATTAAAAAGGTAACCGCTGGAGTCGTCACTTTTGGAGATAGCAGCAAAGGTAATATTATTGGCATTGGAAATATAGGGAATGAACATTTTAAAATTGCCAATGTACAATTAGTTACGGGATTGAAATACAATCTCCTCTCGATAAGTCAACTATGTGACAATGGCTACAAGGTAATTTTCTATCCATCACATTGCTCAATTCTAAATAAGGATGGAAAATTAGTGCTTACATGTCCTCGTAGCAAAAATGTCTATACTTGCGATATTAGCAAACATAATAATGTGTGCCTAATCACTACACAAGATGACCCATGGCTATGGCATCGAAGATTAGGACATGCTAATATGAAGTTGATTAAAACTATATCAACAAATGATCGTGTTAGAGGTATACCAAAATTGAACTATCAAAAAGATCATACTTGTGAGGCTTGTGAAATAGGCAAGCAAATAAGGGCATCTCACAAAGCTAAATTCATGGTATCAACCTCTAGACCTCTCGAGCTATTACATATGGACTTAATTGGTCCGGTGCCCGTACAAAGTCTCGGAGGATGTTCTTATACTTTGGTAATTGTTGATGACTTTTCACGCTATACGTGGACGGAATTTCTCAAAGCCAAAAGTGATGCTTTTGAGTCCTTCTCGTCATTGTGCAAAAAGATTCAAAATCAACAAAATAATACCATTGTTTATATAAGAACCGATCATGGTAAAGAATTTGAAAATTCTAACTTCACTCAGTTTTGTGAAGAAAATGGTATTACTCATAATTTTTCCGCTCCATATACACCTCAATCAAATGGAGTTGTTGAAAGGAAAAATAGAACATTACAAGAAATGGCAAACACGATGCTTAATGAGTATCGTCGTCCTAAGTATTTTTGGGCCGAAGCTATGTCAACGGCTTGCCATATACTAAATAGAGTTTTACTAAGACCAATTACACAAAAGACTCCATATGAGCTTTATTATGGTAAAACTCCAAAACTTAGTTACTTTAGAGTTTTTGGATGCAAATGTTTTATTCTAAACTCTAAAGATTACCTTACGAAATTTGATCCTAAATCAAGCGAAGGTATATTTCTCGGTTATTCCACAAATAGTAAGGCTTACCGAGTATTCAATCTCAAAACTCTTGTGGTGGAAGAATCTATGAATGTTGCATTTGACGAAACAAAACCACCCTCGAAGTATATTGATCTTGTTGATAAAGAAGATGCACAACAAGATGGGATTGAAGATATTATTCGACAATTCGAAAATATGGAAGTCGGGAATACCCCTCAAAATAATCCATTAGAATTGTTAAATACGGAAGATGAACTTCCTAAAGAAATTCCTACTATACGAAGTCACCCTTTAGATAACGTATTGGGTGATTTAAGTAAAGGAGTTCAAACGCGTTCACAAGTACAAAATGTTGTGAATCATCTTAGTTTTCTATCACAAATAGAACCTAAGACCGCTAAAGAGGCTTTACTTGACGAGGATTGGATCTCTGCAATGCAAGATGAATTAAACCAATTTACTCGAAGTAAAGTGTGGGAACTCGTTCCAAAACCCGATGATACATCCATAATTGGAACAAAATGGGTTTTTAGAAATAAATTAGATGAAAATGGAACGGTTGTTCGAAATAAAGCAAGATTAGTTGCTCAAGGATATACTCAAATGGAAGGAATAGATTTTGATGAAACCTATGCTCCCGTGGCACGAATTGAAGCAATTCGAATGCTATTAGCATTTGCTTGTCATAAAGGTTTCAAAGTATATCAAATGGATGTTAAATCCGCCTTCTTAAACGGGATTCTCGAAGAAGAAGTTTATGTAAAACAACCTCCCGGTTTTGAAGATCCTATTAATCCGGAATATGTATATAAATTACATAAAGCTCTATACGGATTAAAACAAGCTCCAAGAGCTTGGTATGAAAGGTTAAGCAAGTTCCTTCTAGAAAATAAATTTAAAATGGGAACTGCCGATAAAACCTTATTCACGAGACAAGAAAAAGACGATATATTACTTGTCCAAATATACGTAGATGATATCATTTTTGGATCAACAAATGATAATCTCTGCAAGGAATTCTCTGAACATATGAGTAAGGAATTCGAAATGAGTATGATGGGAGAATTAAATTTCTTTTTAGGTTTGCAAATTAAGCAATCCAATGAGGGCATTCATATTTCTCAATCAAAGTATTGTAAAGAAATGCTCAAGAAATTTGAAATGGAAAATGCTAAACCCATTTCAACTCCCATGTCACTCTCGGATAAATTAACGGAAGATCCTAAAGGAATACCCGTTGACACTAAGAAATATCGTGGTATGATCGGAAGTTTATTATATATTACCGCTAGCCGACCCGATATTCAATATAGTGTTTGCAAATGTGCAAGATTCCAAGTGGCCCCTAAGGAATCACATTTATCCGCTGTAAAAAGAATATTAAGATATTTAAAGGGCACTGTTGATCTAGGCCTTTGGTATCCAAAAGGCGTACCATTTAACCTAGTATGCTATTCTGATTCGGATTATGCCGGACATTTAGTAGACAGAAAAAGCACTAGTGGTACGTGTCAATTTCTCGGTGGATGCCTAGTTTCGTGGTTTTCAAAGAAACAAAATTCCGTATCTATTTCAACCACTGAAGCTGAATATATAGCTGCTGCTAAATGTTGTGCTCAAATTTTATGGATGAAACAAACATTGGCAGACTATAATATTAAATTTGATGTCATATCAATATTATGTGACAACACGAGCGCTATTGATTTAAGTAAAAATCCCGTGTTGCATTCACGATCCAAACACATAGATATACGACATCATTTTCTACGTGATCATGTCAATAAAGGCGACATAAAAATGACTCATATTGAAACTGAGTTCAATATCGCTGACATTTTTACTAAGCCGTTAAGTTCCGAAAGATTTGCCAAATTACGTTTGGATTTGGGAATGTTGGAACCGGCTAAATAATATTTTGGCATATACATTATAAAATAATAAATGAGTGTTAATCATTATTTTAGTTATTTCATGTACTTTAAATATCATTTTTAATTCGGTTCTCTCAAGTATACTCTAAAAATTCAGATTTGTCAATAAAGAAATTTATTGATCGGATTTTTCTGAGTCAAAATTTGGGAGTTCATAATTGATTATTATATTTATTGTACAAGCAAATATTGATGAGCTTTCAGAAATATTTGTGAAATTTCTAAATATGAGAGTCATTCACAACTTATTATGCCAAAATTAATTACAATGAATTACAAATATTATTGATCCCATAATATTATTCAAAGAAATTATCTAAATAATGGGAAATATGGTATTATATTATTCCATATTATTTGGAAAATTAATTTGGAATTATTCTATTTTACAAAATTGTCCAACAAAGCCATCATATTAAAATATTCATTTTTGGACAAAATTGTAACAAATTCCAAATATCATTTAAATTACTATTATTATATGTCTAAACTACTCCAAATATTTTAAAAATATTCAAAATTATCCAAATCGTATTTTAAATTATTTTTCAAAAAACTGGGTAATTTTATTTGATTTTTAAAATTATTTTTCAATATTTAAATGTTTATTTTACAAAACAGAAAAATCAAAAACTGATTTTTCGGTTTTAAAATGTTATTTTCGGGTTACAACCCATGGATCCAACCCGACCCGAAATAAAACCCTACGATCTCAGCCATTGATCAGTTTCCAAACAAAATCTGAGCCGCTCGTCTTTTTCATATAAAAACTCGAATATTAATATTATACTCATAATACAGCCGCTCCTTCTCTCTGTTTTCTCTCGAACTCTCTCTCGCCTCTCTCGTTTTCTCTCTGAAAACCCTAGTCGTTTCCGGTCAATTTCTCCGATTTCTCTACCGGAAATCACTGTATCTTTTCAAAAACATGATTCTTACATCGAGTTGCTCATTAGTTGTGAGTAGATTCGTGAATGCATGTCGGGTTTGGTATAAAGCGAATCGATTTATGTCGAAATCTTGATATCAAAGCAATTGATGTTGAGAATCGACTCAAAATCAACATTTACATACGGATTCGTATGTAATGCACTATGTTTTTGAGTTGATTTCGAAAAGCCCTAATTTGGGACTTTGATTTTTAAAACCCTAACTCAAAAACTATGTGTGTTTGATCGATTTAAAGGTATATCTAACAACGTTCTGCAGATTTGGGGCGATTTGAGTCGATTTGGACTCCAAATCGAGCTAGGGTTCTTGGCGGCGATTTCAGTCCGAAGTGGTTTGTGTCTAAATCTATCTAATTTGATGGCTAATCGACGCTACTCAGGTATGACTCGAGTGATTTAAGGCCTCGGGCTCAGGTATGGACAAAACCCTAATTTAATTTGGTTCGATTTTCACTATACTAACAATATTTGTCGAGTGTTTTTGCAGGTATGGCTCGGAACATGGAAGATGGAGCTGGAAAGAAGGGAAGCAGCTGGAATGAAGATTGGAGAGCGTTCTGTATTGTACTTTATGTACATGTTTGGCTGCGGAGGTAAGTCCCCAAGAGGCTTCAATGCCTTGGGGCTAGGTAAAATTCGAAAAATCCCTTATATATACTCTGTCTTTGTAAATTGAGGAGTTTGGGATTTGTTGGAGGCTTGTTGGCAGTTTGGTGGTCGTTGGATTGATTGTTGGTTTGGAATGCTTGACTGACTTGGTGGCAGTTTGTTGGATTTTTTTTGAATTTTTTTTTGATTTGTTTGTTGCTGATATATTTGAGATTTTTGAATCTGATATGTTTGAAGCATGAAAATTGGATAATTTGAATTTTGTGATGTTAATTGGTTTGAATGAATATATGAAATTGAGTTTTCTGGCATAAAACTAACCTGATTTTATTAATAATTGTTTTATCAGTTTAACTTGTTGACTTTGTATTTGATAAATGCTTGATTCATGATTCGACTCTACTGTTCATAACTGATATTTGATACTCTTGCTTATATATATATAATCTTGTTGTATGATAAGCTGTAAAATTCAAGTTGCAAAAAGTTGAGTTCAAATTGACTTCCTAGTCTGATTATTTGATTATAATATTAATATGACCACTGTTCTTCTGACTTATCATGTGATCTTTTCTGAATTTGTCTCCTGAGTGCATGCCTACACTTGACTTGTGTTATAAAATATTAACTGAAGTATGTGATACATGTTGATGAGGTGTCTACTTTTGTTTAATTAACCATGTGCTTAACTTTTGATGTGTCATCTGCTGGTTTATTCAAAAAACTATCTCTCATGAGGTGTCCTGTTTTGGTTAAGTATATGATATTAAGTGGTGAAATGGTGCACTGATGTTATGTACACATATCTCTTGTATTCTATTTGATTAAAAATGCCTACTTTTATATGTCTGAGGTATGTATGCTTATGAATTACTCTGTTATAGTGAAAAACACTTAAAAACACATAAAACTAGGACACACACACACACCTGCCCGTGCATTAAGACCTGGCTTGGGGGTCCTATGAGCCCCTGAGTATCTGGATCACTGGTGTAACCGGCCACTAGTGTTTAGGATTAGAAATTTAGACTTTTAGGAATCAGTTTCTGCAGTTAGTGACATGATATTTGCATAACTTTATACATATATGTGCTTATTGTCTGACTAAGTGATATATACATACTTACTTGCTCTTAAATGATGCTTGGAACCTTATGTGTGATATATGAAACTGGCTGCTCACATTAATTGGATGACTGGTTATCTGAAAAGTTTGTCATACATAGACATGCTTATTACTTGCCTATTCTGATAAGTTTCATCATCTAAATGAGCTTGACTTAATTAAATTGATTTGAAAACTCATACAAGCATGCTGAACTTCTACTCCCTCACATCTGATTACTCTGTGTTAACTGTCAGTGCATTAACTCCTTATACTCAAGGTATTTTTGTATGTATACACTGTTATCTGCACTAGTTCCACAATATACATGCTTAAACACTTAGCTGAGTTGCAGTTTACTACTTGCTTCATGACAGACATTAAATGCAAGCATGCTTGACCTGTTTATGTGATATATGGCTGCATAACACTTCCAAACTTCACTAAATGCATGTCTGATTACACACACACACTGCATACTTGCATACATATTTGCATATACATGTGCACAGCCTTTTATCTATAAATAGAACTATTTGCATGATTTCAAAAACACACCACCTTTTCAAAAACAAAGTATCTTCTGCATGGAGTTTCAAAAACTGCATTCCAACCCTTCTTCTAAACCTCTTCAAACCCTTCCCCTCTTGCATACTATGGAGAGGAAGTACCAAAATGAAAACCACCCTACTGATTTTCAAACTTATAAGCACAAATCTTTCTACAAAAAGCAAAAATACATGCATCACAACCCCTCTTCTCACAACTCTAGACAGCAAAGTCATCACACACCATCACAAAACACTCATGTTCCTAGGCAGATCAACACTCCATATGCTAAGCCTACTGTCACTGCACCTAAGAGCATCTTAGTTGATTTGTCCAACTTAGGAAAACTTGATAACATGCTGCTTAACTTGCAACCTGGCATGATGATTTGTGTTCCACAAAATGGTGTAGTTCATAATCTGTTTTTGGCTGCTAAGTGGGAAAATATGGTGTTCTATAGGGGTCAGAACTACTTTGTGCATCTCATTGGTGAGTTTTATGCTAATATGATAGTGCAGAAGGGTTTGGATGATGTGCTTAAGATTAGTACTGTGGTGCATAATAAGAATATGCTTGTTGATGTGAATACCTTGAATAGATGTCTTAAACTAGGAGAACATGTTCCACATCAACCATGCATTAACATTTATGAGAAATTTGTCTTTAATAAAAAGGAGTTTGAGTTGTTTGTTGGCCATTTCTGTGATGCTGATGTGCCTCTAGGTTTATGTGAAGAGAACTGTGCTATAGAATATCATCATTTTACCCCTCTTTACCAACAAGTTGCTATTATTGTGAGGTCTAATCTGTTGCCTAAGCCTAAGAATGCTCATTACTTTGATTTTGTGGATCTTAAAGTGATGTTTCAGTTGGTAACAAATCAAATTGAGTTTAACATTAACTATGTTATCTTGCTTAACATGATTATGGCTTTTGAGGTTGAATACTTGCCTTATGGATTGCTACTGACCTCCCTATTTGAACTTTATCACATAGCAATGCCTAGAATCTTAGCTGAGAAAATTGAATATTGTGATATTATTAACTTGGTTAAGCCTCAAGTTCCCTTAAGAAACTGTAAGCCCTTTGCTGTTAGTCCTGTGTGCATTTCCCCTACTGTGATGATAACTGGAAATACTCATGCTTCAGTTAAAAATGGTGCTGAGATTAATAAGTTAAAGGGTGAAATAGAAATTCTTAAGGAAATGACTACTAGTATTGTGGCTAGGCTTGATCTATTAGAAGGCAAGAATAAAGATGATTCTACAGTTGGTAATGTGGAGGGAATTGATGAGAAAATGGATAGATTATTTTCTGAGGAAATGGTTAATGAAATGGTTGATAAGAATGATAAGATGGCTATTGATGAGGCTGAAAAATCTGATAAAGAAATGCTTCCTGGTATGATTGACTTGACTGATGATATGGGATTTGTTTCTGTTGATGGGCCTGAGAAGGCTTAGATCTGTGTTCTGACTGCTGTTGGTTGGGAATGTTGGCTGCTTGGTCCTATTTAAGCTGGTTCTTATGTGTTTTGCTGGTTTTTCTGGCTGCTGTTGTAGCTCTGTTGCTGGCTGGTTTCCATTTTGCTGGTTCTATAACCACTGTTAGTGGTTCTGTGTTGCTTTAATCTGTTTTGTGAATGCTGGTATGATCTCAGTCTGCTGAGATATGTATGTTAGTAAGGTTCTTGTAAGGTTGCAGGTTTTAGTCCATGTTCTGGACTAATTTTGGTATATCTATATAAATCTGCAAATTATATATATCTTTGTTATAATTTAGTTTGCTTTCTTATCATGCCTATACTAAAATTTAAAATCCTATGCATGCTGGTGTTAGTTTTATTTGATCAATGAGACTTCCCTTACTTTGCTGATACATTTTTTTAAAACCATAAAACTCTTAGTGAACTTGTATTTTGCCATGATCTTTATGTTTATATACTCTTCAGTTAGTCTACAAGGATTCGACTTTAAACTCAGTCATTATCTAATGTCTTTCTAATGTTTTTCTTGTACTTGTTCAAATCATATAGTTTAATAGACTTGTATGTATTAAAAGAACTGAAACTGAGTTTTGTTTCTCACTTGGAAAATATTATGCTTTTAAGTATTAATTGAATATGATCTTGTAATATGATATTATATATGATTTGGACTAATTCGATTTGCAGGCTCTATGTACCTTTTTGCATTTCAAATTCTGTACTTTGTAAATTCGAATTGTACAAACTTGAAAGGATTAATGAAAGTTTGTCTTTGAGATTTTATTTCAGCATTTGTATTGCACTTGTCTCAAATAAATGATCTTAAGAATCTATCTCAAGGATCATTGAATCTCTCGTTTCTGGATACAATATTCAAGCACATATCTGCAGTTATCCTCAAAAACGAAAAACAATTATCACTTATAAATTTAAAAGCCAAATGCTTTGAAGTGATAAAAATCGAAAAATATGAATATGACTATCATTTCGATTTAAAATGCGACTCAGTTCCAAAAACATTACAAGAATTATACGAGCTTTCCAAGTTTATTCAGTTCTCAATTCAAAGAAATCCTGTTATACACACTTGATAAAACAAAAATAAATTCAATACCTCTGTTAATCGATTCAAGCAAACTGACTCGAATAATTAAAAGAATTACTCGACGTAAGAGTTCAAAGACAAGAAGAGCTCAAAGAAAAACATGGGCTTTATAACTCTAAACTTGACAAACGTCTTGAAGAAATTACTTCATTACCAAAAGGAAGAATTACCTCTATTTCTTTAAAAAAAGGATATTTTATATTCTTGACCAAAATATTTCAAGAAACACTTATAAATTGGTCAACTATTAAGGGGAAGCAAATCAAAGAAAGTTATATCTTTCTTACAAAAAGACAATATAATGGGAAGAAACGTACTTTTTGTAAGTCAAAGTACAATATTTTACGAAACAAACGTACCTATCTAAAAGGGAAATTTTTTTGGTTTTATCAACCAAAAGGGGAAGAGACGTGCAATACATCAAAATTTAAAATTTTGATTGCACGATCAAAAATTAAAATACATCAAAATTTAAAATTTTGATTGCACGATCAAAAATTAAAATTTTCCAAAGATAGAGAAAAGAAAATTTTGGCTTAAAATTTTAAAATTGTCTATGTATCTAACCAATTTCTTTTCAAGGTACCGCTATTGGAATTACGAGGATTACAAGTTTTGCTATCAGAATTGCGAGACCTACAAGTAAAAATTCTGAACCCTATTATGTGCCTATGTGAAAATTATTTTTCAAATTCATGCATACACTGAGGGGAAGCACACACTTGTAAAATTTAAATTTTAGGTTTGTTTGATAAATACCAAAAAGGGGAAGATTGAAAGGATATCTTCGATATTAATTTATTTTGGTATTTATAAATAAACGTAAAATTTAAATCACCTAGTAATCCTCCCAATAGGATCATTAATTTGCATGATTATCCTTAAGTGGAAAAGTTATTTCTAGCAAGTTATTTGAAAAATCATTTTATATTTCTTCGCATCAAAATACCTACTTTTAAGAAATATATTTTCACGCAATATTCATGCTGAGGGATATCGCCAATCTACGATATTTCCCTATCTTCATATTGCAAAATTAAACTCGCATGAAGATCGAAAAAGGATTATCAAGATTTGATATTCTTTAGAACCCTCATGTAACATTATTTTTAAAACTCTTAATTAAAGTAATTTATTCCCTGATTTATCAAATTTCTATTTTACGGGATAAATTATCTTTAAATAGTCAAAAATAAATCTTTCATTCCAAAAATTGTTTTCTATCCAAAAGAAAGATTTACTCTATCAAAACATTAATATTTGGATGGTCAAATATTAATATTCATTTTTCTTGGTTTATTAAATATTTTCTCCAAGGTCTCTCAAATTATTCATTTTTCGGAGAAAAATATTTTAATACTTAGAATGTGCTTTAAAATTGTCAAAACCATGATTTATCATGATTTCTATTATTTTAAGTATTTTGGTATCAAAAATTAGTCAAGGGTCTACTCGTTTTGACCAAATACTAATTTTCTCGGTTTTCGTACATTTCCTTTATTTATCAAAGGAAATTAATTTAAATGCTCAAAAATATTTCCATAAACTCCAAACTATTTTATTCTCAAGGAAATATATTTGTAGTATTTATCTAAGTCAAAATTCTAGCCAAAAACGTTTTACAAATCGTCAAAAGGATTTAAGTATTTTATTCATACCCGAAAAGCTGTTTTTATCGTTTTAATTCCGGATAAAATACTTCCACTTGCTAGAATGACTTGAAACTTTGGGGATGTCAATTTTATGATGTGATGTATGTTAGGTAAAAGTTTCGTGATTTTTGGCGAATGTTTGTCGGGGTGTGTTTCCGAACGGTTGACCCGAGAAGCTTTGACTGAGCGTTTGACCTAGGAGACTTTGACCAAAAATTACCAAACTTCACAAATTTCCATTTTCCAATATTTAGAAAATTGTCATATTTTTTGTTGGATTTATTGGAGATGTTTAGGAATAAGCTAGTTTTAATTAACGATACTTAATCGTTAATTAATAGTTAATTGGGTTGCATTGGGGTGTGTGCCTTATCCTCTTCCAAGCAATAAGTGCTGAGATAAGGTGTCACATGTTGGTTGTCAAGTTGCTAGGCTAGTGGACAAGAACAATGTAGTCATCCCTTACATCACCTACCCATTTACATCATCCCTTACATCACCTTCCACTACCCACTACCCCAAATTTTCCCTATAAATACCACCCCATTCCCATTCATTTTCTACACAAGCTAAAGAGCTAATTAGTTGCTGGGAATTTTAGAAGTATTCTCTCTTTCATCTCTACAAACACTCTCTACAAATACTTCTTCTCTAAAACCTCCTTTCTTATACATATATATTCATATATACAAGGTTTTAGTTATATAAGCTTAGTTCAACCAACCAAGCTCTCTCCCAACCCAACTAGCTCAACCACTAATATTTTAGGCCTCCCGTAGGGCTGCCCAAGTTCCGCCACAAAGCCAAAATCCGGCCGAACCTCCGGCGAATTTTTCCGGCGAACTTTCCGATCGTTTTGTAAGTGGTTATTATTTTTAGCTTCGATTCGAGTCTTAACCGACCATTATATATACAAGAGCTCTTTATTATTCTCGATCTATTCATCTTAAAGCTCTTCATCTTAAAACTCTTAGAAAAGAGATTTATTATTTCGAATTAATTTCAAACACGAACTAATTAATAAGTCGTGTTATTCGAAATATAAATGTATACACGAACTATAGATTCGTTGTATATTTACACGAACTAAGATTCGTTATATTTGAGTTATATTACACAAGAACAAAGATTATATCATTCGAAATATTCAAACTCAAATATATATATATAGATATATATAAACACAAACGCACTTTAATTTATATTCTTGTTTTTATTGTGTTTATAGACTTTCTCTCTCTTCGTTTTAAATTTGCTTCATCTAGTCCAAAAGACTACATCAAGAGAAGAGTTGTCTCAAGAAAAGTTAATAGCTAAAGAGCTAACCATATAGCTTTCTTGATTTTATTACTTCGATATTAGACATACAAACGAAGTAATAAATAATACTTGTCAAAAAGGACAAGTAACCAAGTCATAAGCCTTTGAGCCATAGACGACAATTTAAACTCCGAAGATCTTTAAAAAGCATTATCTAACTGGGAGTTTAAATTAACAAGTATTCGTGATTTGTAATATTACGAGAATACTTGAAAAAGTCTAAAGCGAAGCACGCTTATAAGGCTTTATTTACTCCAACCAAATACTTATCTTTAGTATTGGAGTAAGTTAAAAAGTATACTTATATTTTTCTATATCCTTAGGAAAGTATACTTTAAATATATATATATCATCAACATATATATATACCCACTATCGGCCTAGTTGTGTCTAGTCCAAAACCCTTTTTATAAACAAGGATTATTTGTAGTAGATATTGTTTTCTAAGTTTTGCAGTGAGGTGAAGTGAAGTGAGGTGATCTTCGTTCTAAGACCCAAGTCCTAGACGAGCTAACGGGGAGTTAGTCGTCTTTGCACCGTGAGGAAGAGGAAAGACCCAAGACCTAAGACCTAAGATCCAAGACCCGCAAAAGTTTAGAAGTTCAAAGACTACACCCGGAGTACAACGACTTTGAGGAGGTGACGGGGAGTTACGCTCCAAGAAAAGTCTTGTAAGTTTACATTTATAGTGAGGAGGTAACGGGAAGTTACGCTCCAAGATATATATTTGTAAAGGCTTCTCCGCCTACTGTAAAGGAGTTTCTTTATAGTAGAGAAAATCTCGAGTCCGGGGAGGAGCTCGGGGACTGGAGTAGGGGTGAGTGGACTCCAAGTGTTGAGTTAGCCACCGCGAACCAGGATAAAATCTCGTGTGTCGTATTACTCTTACATTGCTTCCGCACACATAAACTGCCTATACTCTCGATAAAAGCTATTCAAAAGGGGGATAAATTTTATTACACCACATCAATTTTTAAATTGGTGATTAAGCTATTCAACCCCCCCTTCTAGCTTAAATTTCACTCTATCGGGACCTAACAGAATCATAATTTAACTAATGCTCCATAAATTTGGGTTCTATTACAAAATCTTAGTTTTAAAACACCTTGTACTATAGAACCACAATTCTAATAAATTTGGTTCTGTTACAAAATCATAATTTATCTGTTGCTCCATAAATTTTGGTTCTATTACTGAATCTTAATTTTAAAACACCTCTTACTACAGAATCACAATTCTGCAAATTCTGGTTCTATTACAGAATCATAAGTATAAAAATAAGAATTATCTTAATTCTAACAAAACTAATTTCACAAAACTAGCTTCTACCCTAGAATCAGAACAAAATATGGTTTGAACCCTAAACTTTTCTACAACACACATAAAAATCAAATTAATTAGCTTATTTGTGTATAGAATCAGAACTATAAAATTAATTCCATCTTACAAACACATATGCATGTAGAATCATACCTAACCTACAAAAAAACATACACGCGCTTGTATTTTCTGCAATTTTTCATAAAAACAAGTTGAAATCAAAGAATTGATGATAATTAGTACCTTTTCCCAACAAGTCCTGCTCGATGCTCACAATATTTCACGGAAACAAGTTCAAATCTGAGAAAATATGCTTCTGATAACCTCCCTGTCTCGTTTTCTTCCTTCCTCTCTCGCGCTCCCACTCGCTCTCTCCGCGTGCAAGTGTGTTATCCTGTTGTTTTTGACTTTTTTATATATTTGTTTTAAATGTTTTATTTAATTAAATCACAGCCGTTGCTTTAAATTAAAGGTTAGATCATGGGTCTCCACGGTACTCCATATAAAAAGGGTCTCCATAGAGTGGGACTCTATATATATATATATATATATAGGGTTGAGTTCCAGGGAGACATCTCTTATCAAGAGACAAGAGAGACGGAATATCAGCCGTTCATCTTACTATTACTCCATCAATTGCTCCAGGGGCACGCTAGTCTAATAAAAAGTGCACAATACTGATGAAATTTATACATATACGAGTCGTATACGGGATAATAAGGAAAGCTGTATATTCTCTTTATGTCGTGCGTCAATCATGGGATCATCTAATTTTGGAAGCTTAGAGGGACCTTTATATCTACGACATATAACTCAAAAGCAAACTCGGAACGGCAGAAAAAAGGTTGCAGAAGGCCCTGATGTCAACGTCGATTGATGCTAATATGGATCAATCAAAGTTTGTTTTTACTCTTGATCTCCCTAAAACACACTTTATACACGATTTGCTTAAAGAACACTCTAAAGAACCCTGATTGTTCTAGGTTTCTGATGTTGATCTCTTGGAGATTTTTCGAGTTTGTCAATTTATTTGTGAAGTATAGGAATCTAGCTTTGATTTTTCTGGTTTTTTTAGACAAGCAGGGATTATCAGTTTTAAGAACAGAGATGAGCAACTGGGTTTTAGATTGCTGAGCTCCATTGATACAAAGGTAGCGATCTGGATCGAGGAGTATTTATTTCTGTGGGAAGTTTTTTATTGGTTGAGCCAAAGGGCTGAGTTTGCAAGTTTATTACAGTGAGATGATTTTCGCCGATGTATGGTAATGATGTGTTGGTTATTTTAATTGCAGTTGGGCTGAGTTTGTTTTTTTTGTTGGATTGCTTGCTGGGGCTTGTGGTTTTCATCATACTTGCACGTCTGTAATTTCAAAGTGCCTGAGTATGTTGGTTTTGTTTTTACAATCTGTGATTTTGATTAGTTGGTTTTTGTATGATCTCTACATAAAGAATTGGTTCTGGTCCGTCCATGGTGGACAGTCTGGCTTGGAGTTTTGGCTCGTATTTGTTTTGGTTGGCTGCGTTTTGCTTCTTTTCTCCGATGAAGATTTTGTTTATTTCTTTAGTCTTGGTATATTTATTGTTTTCTCTTGGAGTTTTGTTTTCAGAGGTTTATAACTTTTTATATCTCAGAGGACTCCTCTCTCCTCTTTGTAAATTCTTGTTTCTTGATATAAATTTTTTACTAAGTATTGCCCTAATTTACTCAAAATAAATAAATTAGTTTATTGAAAATTTGTTTTAAGGATTCGATGCATTAAACATTTGACAATAAAACTTCGGAGTATATATGATAGAATTTTTTTTTTTTAAGGAATTTAACATATTAGAACACCATATTTCTAATAGTATTATTAAAAATGTAACAAGGTATCCACTACTAATTTAAAATTTAAATATAATTTTTATTATGAATATAATAGAGTTTATTTAATAATTATATTACGATGCTATTAAAAAATTTATCAGTATTTCACTGGTCGAATTTGTTCATATAATATCATTCCATAACGTGTTCTTTTCTTATATATTGTTTTTTATTAAAATTAATTACAAGAATACTTATGTTTATAAGGATTCTCTTAAGTGATCTAATATAAAATCGACACAGTGTTTTATTATATTTAAATATTTCATATCAATAAATATTTTTTTAAGATTCTTTTGAGTATTCTAATATAAATTCAACACTATGCATAAATATACAAGCCTTTTCATTAGAATTTAAAAAATAAAACTAAAATTTTATATTTTTGCATTTTGCTATTCCATATAGTTTTATCAAAGATTCTCTTAAGTATTCTTTTAAAATGATCTTGTAAGTGTTTATCAAAATTTTATATAAGTGATCCTTAACATAGAATGATCTGTTGAGTATTCATCATAATATTTTGGAATGATCTTGTAAGATTCCATAAAACATTTATAGAATCTTTTAACATTTATAAACATTTAAAATTTTTAAATAATATTATTCAAAAACAAATAAATGACCCTGCATCATTTTAAGGAATCGTTTGGTTTTAAAAAAAAATTAATAAATGTACTCAATCTTTGAGAAAGATTGTTCAACGTTAAAGGTATATTTTAATTAATATCACGATCATTTTAGAAAATCATTATTATTATCGTTATTATGATCTTTAAAATAATCCCTAATATGATCTTTAAAATAATCTCTATTGTTATGATATTTATTACGGTGAGTTCTTAAAGTTCCTTAATGAGTTCTGTAATTCAGTTAATTCATAAACTTTCATAACAATAAAATATTAGTGAAGTCTATTAATTTTACAATGTCCTTAAAAATAAATTCAAGTTGTCATTAATAATCTACAAAAATTAACATTCAAAAAATATATATATAGTCTAAAAGAGCCATTATTGGTTATCAAGAGGTTGTTTGGGGCTGTATGGCTATGATGATCAATTTAGCTTTCAAAAAAAAAAGAAGATACAGTCGAGATTCCTTAGATTCCTTAAGTTGTTCTTGAATGGAGTGTGAGTGATACATTGTCAGTTTAATTTGAGTTGAATTTTTTATTTTTAAAATTTTCAAATACATAATACTACCAATAAATGTCTCTTTATCATCCGTTAAAAGTAGATAATATTTTATTTAAAATTTTAGATATTGATGTTATTAAATTTGAAAAAAATAAATACTTCAATAGATATTCATATTAATCTCTCATAAATTTATTATTTTTAAAATTGTGAAAAAAGTTATCTGGATTTTTTTGGATTTGATAAAGTTTGTATTAAGGATTTAATATTTTAATTTATATGGAGATTCCATAACGTGTTCATGAAAAGTGATAAAATTAATTAAATTTGAATATTAAAATTTTAAAATTAGATTAATATCAATAAGGTCTACTTTTAATATCCGCAAAATCTCTTGTATTATTATGAGTTAAAGAAGAAAATCTCATTCATTCTTTACCATTTTACTTAGACACAAGATAATAATTGACTATCAAAATATTTTGTTTTATTAAAATTTAGATGATAAGCTATAATTTTCTTAAATTATTAATATAAGATTTATATTAATCTATGAGTTATTCACCAATGTAACATATCTTATGGAATAATTTATATTTTCAAATTTTTTCTTACTCATTTCCTAGATATTCTTTAAGATGTTACTTACGAATACGATAAAAATTGCACCTTGTGTTTTATTTAATTTAAGATGGTAAATTTAAAAATAAATAAATTAATTCATTAAGTGTCTCTAGCTAATTTAAAATTTTCAGATATTAATTCACTATGTTCTTTTTGTAGACATTCTTTAAATTGTTACGTAGCCATATAATAAAAATACACGGTTGTGCTCTTTTAAATTTTACTAATAAAGATTTATTATTTTGATTAATATGGAGATTCATTAATGTGTTCTCAAAAATACTAAGTTATAATGGGAGGTCTAACAACATTTTTTTTGCTCGTAATATTTAGGTTTGTGCATTTTTCAGTTTTATACATTTTTCATATTTGTTTATATTTTCACTTATCTTATCATGGATTCATTTGAGTGTTCTGGTGTAAGATTCAATATTTAAATAGTATAGTATAAGATTCAATATTTTATTATTTTAAAATACAGAATCTATTAAGTTGTTGTTTCTTTATTTGTTAAACTATAACATTTGATTTGGAGGTAAGAATCTGAAGAGAATCCTCAAAGAATGGAAAGGTTCTCACTTGTAACAAATAAATCGTACTGAAAAACACAAACAAGGAAACTAATAAAGAAAAATTAAATTTCAAAATCATTAAATTAAATGCATACATACATCATGGGATTGTAAGCGTATATGCATTAATGTAAACCTTGAACATAAATATGGTAAAATTTTAATACAATCTCCTAATTATAATAAGAACATTGATTGACTAGGTACGTTGTATGTATGTAAATAAAATCTGTATGTCATATGTATGGAATCTTCTTAAAAAAGGCAATTTATTGATTGGATTCAATAATCTTAATACATCTACGTATTTTTAAAAAAATACGATACATTGTTCTCAATACTACCCCTGTACAGAATCTATGATTAATATATTGCATTAATTGATTTAACCATGACCACTAGATTAAAACAGATCCAACGGTTGATTATATGGTCTCCCATGTCTCTCGCTAAGTCTCCGTCTCTTTTGAACCTCTCCCTATATATATATATATATATATATATATATATATATATATATATATATATATATATATATATATATATATATATATATATATATATATATATATAGGGCATTGCTCAAAACAGAACACCCTTAAAAGAAGAACAAAGAAGAACACTTTTGAATCGAACATAGAATCTCATCTAAAACTTGAATTAAATTCTAACTTTAAGCTAATTAACCATTTATTATGCATGATAATAGTATCTAGCATGTTTAACAACAATTATGAATTAAAAAATAACATGATTCTATGTGATATTAATCATGTAAAGAATATATACATGATTCTATTCTAGATTCTGTTTTGGATTCTGTTCTGGATTCTATAATATTTCATATTAATAATTTGGATAGATTTGGATGTTAGATTTCATATATTAAGTTTAGTTAGTGCTTAAATATGTAATTATAATCATAACAAATCATTTTTTATGAAAGAAAAAGTGTTATGATAGTGTTTTGATAGTGTTCAGTGTTGTTCTTTTTTTAAAGTGTTTTGTGTGGAATGCAACCCTATATATATATATATATATATATATATATATATATATATATATATATATATATATATATATATATATATATATATATATATATATATATATATATATATATATATATATATATATATATATATATATATGGGGTTGCACTCCACACAGAACACCTTAAAAAAAGAACAACACAGAACACTATCATAACACTTCATTTTTCATAAAAAATGATTTGTTAAGGTTATAATCACATAGTTAAGTAGTAATTAAACTTGATATATGAATTCTAACCTTCAAACTCATCCAAGTTATTAATATGAAATATTATAGAATCCAGATTAGAATCAAGAATAGAATCCAGAATAGAATCATATAGATATATCTTTTGCACGATTATTTTACATAGGATCATGTTATTTTTAATTTATATTTATTGTTAAATATGGTGGATACTCTTTTTATTCATAATAAAACGTTAATCACCTTAAAATTTGATTTTAATTCAAGTTTTTAATGAGATTCTACATTTGATTCTAAAATGTTCTGTGTTGTTCTTTTTTTAAGGGTGTTCTGTTTTGAGCAATGGCCTATATATATATATATATATATATATATATAATTTGGTCCTTTGCTGACACTCTTCGTGTCGCATGCACCAATTATTAGGAGAATCCAGCCTAGCCTATATCTAGCACACCAGGATCGATGGGGGCATAACTAACTGAGCCCCACAACCGGGACTACCACTTTTGCTTAACAAAAACTAATCTGAATCACACTTAAACACTTAATTCATGGATGTTAATTACTTCTTCGATATAGTCTATTTCTTTATATTTTTCTTGAAATATTCTTCTCAATTATTTATATTTTAAAATATTGTAATATAAATTAATCTCTTTCATTACTTTCATCCACTTTCTCAAAATAAATCAATCAAATACTAATATAAAATTCTACCACTTAATCTAATATTCTAATCTAGGATCGAACCTCTAATTACCACTAACTTTTTTCAACAATCTCCGCAACGGTTTTATACATTTTTCTTCCCAATCCTAATATCAAAAATCAGATGGAACCGAGGAGCACCATCTTGTAGCTGTACAGATTTATACATGTACCGAAGGAATTGGTTGGAGTTTCACAACTACATATTTGACTTATAAAATATTTCAAGTACGTAAGATGATTATTAGTTAAACATATGTTATTACAAAATGATTGACACTGGACACAAACCCTGAACTACAACATATAAAGGCATTCAGAATCAAAAAGGCATTCAGAATCAAAAAATGAGACACTGCTGTTTATTATTACATATGAATAAAGATATCCAGTACTGATGGTTACTCATTTTTATTTATTAATATTCATACATGACACATACAGTACATGTAACATACATGAACACAAACAGCTCCAATCACTACTCTTCATTCTGGAAATTTTCATTCCTGGATGGGCACATCATGGTGGGAAGAAAAAAAAAAGCATAAAAAGGTAAAACTCGGACTTCCCCCAACGATATAATACTCCAAATCAGGACACAGGAGGATGAAAGTAGAGCTGAAAACTACTCAGATATAACTTAGTTCCAATGACAACATGAAGCAGAAATTCAATAGGAACATTCTCAACTATATATCTGGTAATTAAAAATGGACATAATCTTAATTAGGACATATAATTACTTCTTTCCAGGTCATTGTTAATTAATTAGTAGCTTATTGGACTGTCCGGGAAATTCAGAGCTGCAATTGCATTTTCAATTTTTGCCTTGAGGATATCTATCTCCTCCTCCTGTGCCTGCAAATTAACGCATATACAGACTGAGTTCAAATAATGGAACATAAATAAATCACAATTAGATGCATGTCACGCTCACGCGGACCCCGCGGTTGAAAATGATTTAGAATGCGTAGTTTATTTTTGAGACAAAAGGCAATGAACATGGAAATTGGGACCTAAATAATTCTCCCTCCGTCCCAATTTATAGGTCCATTTTGGAATAAACACACATATTAAGAAAAAAGTTGGTTAGATGGAATCTTATCTCATGTATCATTAATTAGTGCATTGATAAGTGAGAATTTTGTTGAGTTTCAAAAAAATCACAATAAATATAGAGATTTAATGCATTGAGAAATGAGAATAATGTTGAGTTTCAAAAAAATCACAATTAATATGTAGATAAATTTGTATTGAAAGAAGAGAGAGACAAGTATTTTGGGACAAATTTTTTTTTCAAACTGGACCTATAAATTGAGACGGAGGGAGTATAGGACAAACAGGCATTAAAAACATGTGAGTATTTAATTTGCTAGTGAGCTGAAAAACATGTTACTTATGAGATGTGTGATCAGTGGGGACTAAGAAAAAATAAGAATCACATTCCAAACGAGGCTATATTATATATTTATATCAATGAATTATTGACTAATAAGATGTGATGGATGTGAAATACATATTTTTTGTTTGTTTCGCAGAAGTAAGCGTTTCAATTTATGGGAATGGGGGGTACGTTTTCGTAATATTCTCAACGAGAATATATGATTCTTTTCTGTCACGATGATATATAATAAAAAAAATCAAGTAATTCGGTTTAGCTTGTTTGGAATCAATCCCCTACTAAAAAGATTTATAAAGCTTGAATCAAACAGATTTGACAACCAAATGGAACATATAAATCATCCAAATGACACTCTTAAGGCCTACCACCTATATATCTATACATATTTTAATAAAATACTATCCCAATAATTAATATGCTCACGATACTTTAATTGGATACCATTTCATTCGGCATAATTTTAACAAAAAGTATTTCAAAGTTGCTCTATTGGGCAGGGCCCTCCCAGCAGACCTCGCTATTAGCCAAAGCAAAAAACATTGATCCCCATCAATTTCTCAAACAATTCAATATACAAACCTATCAATACTTATGCAATTCAGATAAAAAAGAGCATCGTTATTAGACATAATTCACCCTTTTTACCTCAACAAGGACGGTCTTCCAGAGGGTCCCCGAGATAGAGGTAATGTTGGCGGTAATGACTTTAAGCTTCAATGATTCGAAAGCTTCGCAAAGCCTAACAATGGTGTCCCTTTCTTTACTGCATGTAATGGTCACCACAACTGTCTTTCTTCCCACATAGGAAACCCTCAGCTACACCAAAATTTAAAAATAAATAAAAATAAAATCACAAATTAACCCACATGTAAATATTCGTAAGACCTGATTTTGTAAATGTTATAAATACATTACTGTATCGTGAAGTTATTTAATACCTACAAGTATTTATATATTACAATATCTACCTCAGTGACTTGCACAGGCGATGGTAATGACCTAGAACCCCCAGAATAGTCACAGAAGAGCTGCTGCTGATCAGTTCTCTTCTTCTTCGACATAGTCAACGGTATCATTGTATCATCAAAGGAGTTCCCTGTCTTATTGGAAGCCATGGACTCTAGCTGTGATATTTCACCTTGAATTCTTGTCTCTTGTTCTTGCAATTCTTGAATATAGCTTATTGCATCTTTTATAATCGATGCCCTGTCCAGCTAATATTCGATCCCCAAAGTAAAGAAACCATTAATTAGGTTATCCTTTTATCAAATAACTAAAAAAAATGGGGGTAAATTAATACTTTTATTTCAAGTTGGGACTTGGGAGATGATGCCAGTACTAGTTGGTTATATATCTGTAATTTTGATTGTAAATGCTGCCATGTTGGGCTTTAAAGATACGCATTAAACTAATTAAACGTAAACAGTATGTCACACTCGGAATTAGAATGTCGGAAGTTGAGAGAAGTCCACAGTACTCTAGGTGAGTAACAAGATTTCTCAAGAAATTGAGTTCATACCTTACTTATGTTAGGAACAACAGCTCGGAGAGCATGGAGTCTATCGGTCAATTTCTTCCTTCGGTTTCTCTCGGAAACTATGTTTTTGGGTGCCACCCTGGACTGCTGAGCTCCATCCGGTGAACTAGAGTCATAATATGCTGAAAATGTCTCATCCAGTACCAAACTGCACATCAATTCAAATATAAGTATCACAACAGATAGTAAAACAAATTCAAACATATCATTGAAGTTCGCAATCTTTTAGATAAATGAAGCAGATGAACCTGTCGAGTTCTTCAGTTTGAAGATAGCGATGGGTTTCCCAGTAGAGCGTAAAATCTTCCAAGCTCTCCATTTCTCAGCTATTTCTCTGTGTGTGTGAAAGGGGAGTGAAGACTGAAGGTGGTTCATACGTGCTATATATAGAGACGAACCTGAATACCACGTGGATGATCTCAACCGTACAATCTAAAAGTCGAATCTTGTTTAATTATCGTAGCGTCGTTCAGTTCGGGTCTTCAAGACCGTGTAAAGATTTGATAGATGGAGTGTTTGGCCAATTAGGTGGGCCTGTCATTATGTCTTTAGTCTTTTCTTTTTCGTGTGTTAAAGTGATTAATATTATATTATTTAAATATTGATGATGAAGACTCCAATAATTTAACTGTTGTAGACCCGCAGTATTATTTTAACATTTATTTAACTAAAATAATTAAGTGTTAGCAAATAAATCACAAAATTTTAAATACAAAATCAGTTAAGGTGAATACAAATATATCCTTATGGAATTGAAGTTCATTTAAAATTTTAGACATGGTCCTGTGATATACATATATAGAGAATTTTATCTAACTACTCCCTTTGTCCCTCTCAGAGCATCTCCAATGGGATTCTTAAATCATTCTTTAAAATATAATATAATATTTGGCTCCTAGTAAATTAAGATATTGAAAAAGATTTCATCTCCAATGCTCCTCCCTATACTTACTCCTTATTCATATTTTATTCATATAAATGAGAGAAAAAAGTAAAAAGAGAGAAATGTTGGTGGTAAAGTTGGAGGGAAAGTAATATTATATTCATGAAAAAAATGTTAAGACCTCCTACATGCTCTTTAAAAGAGAGGAGAGATGATGAGCTCTTAACTTTTTAAAGAGTTTCAAGGAGCCCATTGGAGCTCTAATTCTTGGCTTGCTCTTAAAATTTGAAGTTAAGAGCTCATTAGAGAGCCCCTTGGAGATGCTCTCATTTCTTTACAGTTACTATTTTGGGAGGTCCTTCTCATTTTTTTACGTTACTATATATAGTATGTTTTTCTCATCATTACACCCACTATCTTCCCCTACAATCTCATATTTAACAATAAAAACTACTATTACACCCACTATTTTCCTCCACTATCTCAAATCTATTATTAAATATTGATAGGTCCCACCATTTTACATATAATTTTATTTATTTTTTATACATTATCTTGGTCTCCGTGTCCCTTTCAATGGAAACAATTGAGGGGGACGGAGGGAGGACAAATTAGCTTAGTCTACAAACTACAAATTGCAGTTAGTCTACTAATTTTGTCGCCCGGCCCTTAATCTTACAGTTGTTTTCCACAATCTTTTATAATGTTACATGGTAGTGACTAGACCGGCAATTTGGTATACGACACGATTAAACGACAAGAAAAATTCGTGTTGGTGTTTATGTTTTAAATACACGACACGAAAATATACGAAAACGAAAATACACGACTTAATTTTTATGTCGGTTTTGGGTTTACCCATCGGGTACACGACACGAAGTACACAATATAATTAATTAAATATAATAATAGATGATTAATAATAAATAGTAATAACATGATTTATCATATATAATCTAATTGTAATATTAGGTTTTATAAATAACATATATATAATATCAAATAATATATAAGACTTAATTAAATATCAAGTTTTAAAATATTAAAATGTAATTTAATATTCTATTTTTTCAATTCGTGTACATTTCGTGCACTTTTCGTGTACATTCAGTGTCGTGTACTTTTCGTGTATATTTCATTTCGTGTTCAATTCGTGTCGTGTATTTCCAAGCCATAAAAAATTCGTGTACTTCGTGTCGTGTCGGGTTATTTTGTTTTTTTCATATCGTGTTCGTGTTTGGATTTCATGTACACGAATTCATTTCGTGTCGTGTTCGTGTACGTGTACCAGGTACACGACACGGCACGAATTTTCAGGTCTAGTAGTGACTATAACTGATGACGATGATCGTGAAATCAAAGACAACGACATGGATGAAAAGCTGCGGATGTTACAGCGGTGGTGAGTTCGGAGAGGGCAGAGATGGGGATGCTAAAGAGATGACTATGAATCAGAATTCTTATCATTTGATCAAAGTAAATTTAAATTTGGATAAGTTCAAAATTGATGTTATTATTACACATATAAGGATGCCCATGATGTTTATAAGAAAAAATTCATAACTGCAATTAGATGAAATTTATCACTTTGAAAAAGATTCCAAAATAATTTTGGGAACAAAATACCCTCCTAACCTTAAAGTGCCATGTGACTCTAATCTCCGATCCAAATTAGCCCTTTTCTTTGCAGAATGCAACAAGGGGAATTCCCTGTAGGGGAGCAGGATTGGCCATTTTGTTTGTGCAGCATGAATCAATTATTACAGACCAGCAGAGCGTAGTGCGTAGCTAGCTAGCTAGCACAACAGGATGGATGCAATATGAGTACAAATAAATTCACTCCACAATTTGAGTGCCAACACGTGCTTTAATTCGACATCATCCACAGTACTACTACTGTTCGCGCACATGTTTTTCCTGACAGAATTAGGACCGTTCGTGCACCATTTCCTAATTCACAGGTAATCCGACTATCGCCATAAATTAGAACGGTTAAATTTATAAAATTTTCATTCGGATTGTAAATTTTAGATATACTAACAACTTTTTAGTTGCTTTTTTCGTTTCACACTAATTTCTTCCGATGCCTTGCAGTTATATTGAATTGTTCTCGACATTTTCGCAGAATATATACGTGAACCAACAATATGAACGAGACTTTATTCCACAACTTGACGTCAACATAGGTACCTCAGCCAGCCTACGCCAGCAAATTCATAAATACCCGGCAGGTGCGAACTTTTTTTTGGGGGGCAAGACCCGAGTCAATCGATTCCCTGCTTTTCACTGTTGATTAGTGGGGGTGTTTATGAGCAGTAACTGATTTTAAGAAGCTTCATTGTAGAGTACTTCCGAAATTACGTAGAAACTTTCGAATTTTAAAGAAGTGCAATATCATTCATCATTGAACATATATTTTTTTAAAAAGTTATTTTTATTTTATATTATTATTTATTATTAGAAAGATACAGTACATAGCAACAATATTATCCCTATATATATTAAAAGTTATAATAATTATAACTTTTATTTTAAGACTTGTTAAAAAAATCTGATATGGACAGGCTCTCCGATACGTGAAAAATGGACCACCTAGGGTTTTCATTTCATGGCCCTCCGTTTTGCAACGAGTTTTTCATGTTGCACATTCAATTTTTCTAAAGTGAACATGGGTGTGGGGTAATGCTAGACCAGGGAAATTAATGTAAACGACAAACACTAGGATTGTGAGAGCATAGATATTTTATCCTTCACCAGACTGAGTAGACTGATACAAGAGAGTCCTTGTGTTTACACTTTACGTTGATTATCTGTGTCAATAGACACGTAGTATGTGTCTTCACTAACCTGCAATGCCCTCGTGATTTAAATTTATAATTTTTCTGCACATGCTTCAGATTTTTGTTGCCTCGATCGTGACAGATAAAAAATACAGTATGTCAATAATGCAATCGAGTGCATTGGATGCTATTATTCCTCGATCTTTCGTTAAATCAAATATCAATTATGCACGTGTGTAATTTTGCGGTTCATCCTGGATAGGAAAGAAATATGTTTGTTGAACAAAAGGATAAAGCGCAATTATGTCATCCTAGGCTTTGTATATTAATGAATATATTAAAGTTATTTAGATCAATTTACTTATTACTTCATAGAATTTAAATATTATTTTGGAAAATGTTCTCAAAATAATATTGGTCTATCGAGTTTTTTTACAACACTTATAATATTTTGGATCGAGTTTTCACATGCGGTGAATGTGCAAAATTGATATATATATATATATATATATATATATATATATATATATATATATATATATATATATATATATAAACCTTTTTAGCGTACAAACTACAAACCAAAATTAAAAAATCTCTAAATCAAATCGGAATATAGCACATATGGTATGGAAATTGATCGTTGCGAGATGAACAAAAATACAGTGAAGTCGGATTTCAAAAAAAGTTCACCGATTGACGGGAAAATTCAAATTAAAAACGGAGGGGATTCTGTGGATCATGTGTGGCAGAGTGTATATTAGCTGGTGTGTGGTTGCCCCTGCGGGGCCATTGGATTTGATTCATCCAAGGGCTTATATTGAGTTTGTAGTTTGTACATCAACTTAGTTTGTATTTGAGCACTTCCCTATATATATATATATATATATATATATATATATATATATATATATATATATATATATATATATATATATATATATATATATATTTACTTGGATCGATAATAAAACACGTATAAATAATGTAGTAGTTAGTGGCGTGTCCAAACATATTCGAGATGTGCAACGGCACAAGGTCTTATTTCTTAACTGTAGTCGATTTAAATAAAAGAATGTTTTTCAATGCTCTTTGTTCTACGGAAAATATTGATCTCTGTGCAGATAAAAATCTAAATCTATTTTTGAATACTGCTACTTGATAACTCTATTATACATTCTTATCCCTCAATTCAAAATTATGTTTTGATGTGATTATGTACAACAACATATATGCAGTAACGAGAAAAAGTTGTTGCAATTATGGAAAATTTCCTAAATGTAGGAAGAAGATAACGAATAACAAGAGAAAAAAAATGATTGCCAGCTGCGCTGAATTTGTATTTGATCCCTAATAAAATTGGAGAAAGTACTCTCAAATTTTCCAATCTAGAATCATAAAAATGATACAACAAGCATATGTACCATTTATAGGGATTCAAGTTAACATGTAATTCTTTGGCAACAAATATTCTAGATGGTCTAAGTTTTCTTCGGTTCATCAGGATCCAGATTTATTGGACTGTTTAAGCCACCTTGAAGAAGCCTGTAACTCGCATGCGAGCCAAAATCCAGGTGGTTAAAAAGGCTAATATGGAACAAGCGGAGTATATATAGCGATCTAGTAAACGAAGTTAGAGACCTCGTATTGGAGGAGGTACATACCTCGAAAGATATAATCACCTGGTTCGAGACAGGACTAGTCATGAGTTTTCATGCCTTCTACATCCTCTTAAGGAGTAAGGGAACTTAAAATAGAGGGAGTATCTTTGAGAGAGCCCACAAAGAATTTAGTGTCCAAAACATGTGACCCCATAACTCAGACCATCTTGAGGCGAAAGGTGAAGTCATAAGCCTTGTTAAAAAACGTGCCTAAGCTAGGGGAGTGATCCCATGACTAGCGACCCCAAGACTAGCAACTCCGGGGCATATTCAATTCATACCCCTCCACTATGAGAGCCTAGGTCATCTTTTGAAGCTAGCGGCTCAATTGTACCAAGTGGCCTCGCATAATTTTAAGTTCACAAGTCTTGGTCCTATATTACTATGAGGCTCGGATGCTAGCATCGTTCACCGAACTAACTGAATGAGCCTACATTGATGGGTCATGTTCAAATGTGGGCTTGTCGAAGTTCATAATGATTTTGAACATAAAAGACAAAGTATTAACTTAGACGATGAGGGGAGTGTTAACCCAATTAATTGTACCCTAACTTTTTCTGTAACCATCAATTTATTTACTCAATTCAAACTTTTTCTTATGAGTTACTCCCTCCATCCCAAATTAGATTAGCTCGTTGACTTTGGGCACGCACTTTAAAGTCCATTGACTGCATAGCTACATTACTTATCTTTGAAATTTTATTTTTGCAGATAAAAATTTAAATATGAAATTTTCATTTACAAAAGAAAAATTATAAAATTAAATTTCAGAACTATATGGTCAATGCACCTTAAGTTACGTGCACAAAGTCAATTAGCTCATCTAATTTGGGATGGAGGTTAGGGGTGAGCAAAAATCCGAATAAATCCGAAACCGAAACCGCTAAAAACCGCTTAAAATCGAACCGTATAAAACCGAACCGAAACCGAAAATTTAAAAATCGAACCCGAAGCCGAATGTTCGGTTCCGATTATAGCTAGAAACCTATCCGAAAAAAATCGAACCGATCCGATTTTTAAAATATAATATCTATATATATATATATATATTATATATATATATATATAATATTTATAATTTATATAAAAATTTAGATTTTAAATTTATGTCTGCATCTTATTCTTAGTCTGATTTACAGATGATTTGGTGAAGCAGAGCAGAAGCCATGCTCTGTTCACTAAGTTTGTGGGATACTATGGATTCCGGTTCCTTTGTGCTTAAACTTGTATGAAAGATGTAAAGTTCACTGCAGGATAATGAAGTTTTAAAAGAGACTTGCAAAAACTTAACACCAGTGAAATCTGATTTTGGCTTTAGTTTTGAAACTGAGATGGTTTGGCCTTAAGTTTTAATTGTTTATGTATAACAATTCATTCTTTTTTTCGTGCGGTTTTTTAACCGAAACCGAACCGATAAAAACCGAATCCGAAGTTTGAAACCGAAACCGAAACCGACAATGAGATTGCGGTTGAGGTTTTTGATTTTTAGAACCGAGGGCATGCGGTTTCGGTTGCGATTTTATCCAAAAACCGCACTGAAACCGCATCCACCCCCCCCCCCTAATGGAGGTAGTAAATCACTGTAACACGCGCGTCGTCCATAATAACACGTATATAAATTTTTATTCTTTTATTGTTAATTTACAATATGTATATAGATTTGCTAAAAATATTGCCTCCTGTGTGGTTGCATGGATACAAGGAATGCGGAACGTTCCAGAGATTCGCGAACCAAATCGTCCGTCCCGGAACACGGTTCAATTCTGTACCAAGTCGCTGTGATTCGCGTTCAGTTCGTCACTTCCGGCGATTTACAGAAATTCCGGCGACTTAGTCTTCTAAGGAAAAAAAAAATGAAGAAGCAAGAAGAAGAGGTAAATAGAAGGCTTAAAAGTTTATTGAAAAAGGGAAAACAGAAGAAAGAAGATGGAGAAGAGGAGATGGGGAAGCAGAGAAGACGACGATGTCTCAATTGTCGTAAAAAGAGTAAAGGAGGACTTGATAATACATCACAAATCTCAACTAAAGTGTACTTATTATTGAACTAATCCAATGCTGGGTGGGCCTAAGCTACACGCACAAGTACATTTTCATATTTTCTATTAAGCAAGGAATATCAGCAGTCAAGTATTTTATCATTTTTTAATTTATATTACAATTAAATATAATGAAAAATATTCTATTGGTTTCAAAAGTTCCGGGATTGAGTAATAATTTTATTAGACGATTCGCGCGTCCGAGAATTTTGTTTAATTAATTACAATAATTTAAAAATAATATATTCATTACATTATATTTTATATACACTCGAGCATTTCATATTAATAGTAATGAAATAAAGTTAAACCAAATATGATACTTAAAGATCATTTAAATCATATCGAATTATATGCACTCTTCCATTTTAAATACATAGTCATATTTTTGGGCATTCTAGGTGATCGAAATACTAATCAATTCTTATATAAAATATTAGAAAAATAAATTGATCTTTATAAACAATATTTTAAAAATTAATTGGAAAACTAATGTGCAATGTTCTTAAAATCAATAATTGGAAAACTAATCGGTCCTTCGTTAATCTAGAATTAACCGAAAAATCAAAGATTAATTATAAGGATTATATACACTCCAGCATTTCATATTAATAGTAACGAACCAAAGTTAAACCAAATATGGTACTTAGAGGTTATTAAAATCATATCGAATTATATGCACTCTTCCATTTCAAATCAATAATCACATTTTTGGACATTCTGGGTGATCGAAATACTAATCAGTCCTTATATATAATATTGTAAAAACTAATTGGTCCTTATATACAATATTTTAAAATTAATTAAATTTTTTTTATGTGTAATGTTCTTAAAATCAATAATTAGAAAATCAATCGGTCCTTCTTTCATCTAGAATTAACCGAAAAATCGATCCTTCTTTTAATTTTTTATTTTATATCTAAATTTTATATTGGTCAAAAATAAATATTTTATATCCACTAATTATTTTAGTTTATATATTGAAATAAATGATAAAATTTTGATGTATAAAAATAAAAACTTCCGTAACAACAGAAGAAAATTTGTTTTTTTTTAAAAACATATGAGAATTTTAAAGGGCACACAAAAATACTGACCGTCATATATTCAAGTGACCTGGATTTATATCTCCTTCCACCCACTTCCAATCAGTAAGCTAGTTTTGAAAATGGCCTTCGGCAAAAAATTAACCCAGCAAAGAGAGCAAACAACAGAAGCACAACAAACCCAGAATCAACAAACCCATAATCAAGCATCATCTCAAAATTACATTGATGTTGAAGAGGAAATTCAAACAAAAGAAAATGCAAGCCAGGAGGATCATTCACAAAACAACAAAAAGCCTTTGTTACAAGAAGTGACGATGTTACCAACACAAAAAGAGAAAAATGCCGGAGGAACAAAGAGATGGAAGTGCAAGCACTGCAACAAATCTTACAGCAGCTCATACACAAGAATACATCACCATTTTTTTGGTACTCCCGTGGGTGTCAAATCGGAAATAGATCGTTGCACGGCGTTGTTAGCAAATCGACTCCTGCTTCAACAAGTAAGGTACAGAGTTGAACAAGCTGAAAAAACAGGTTCTCCCCATCATTAACTCGGTCTACTGTTAACAATAAGATTCCATCCACTAGTAATCCCATAGAAAAAGCTTTTGGTGTTTTGGAGAGACATGAAATCGACATTGCAATTGTAAGATTTTTATGTGCTAATGGAATTCCATTCAATGTTCTGAGAAGTTCAGAAATGGCCGCAATGACTACAGCACTAAAGAATGCTCCTAAAGATTACAAACACCCTTCGGCCGATAGAGCGAGAACATCATTACTTGATGATTGTAAGAGAGAAGTTGAGAAAGAGTTTGCTCCAGTAACTGATACTTGGGTGACTCAAGGGAAAACCATAGTCTCTGATGGGTGGACAAACATTAAAAAGAGACCACTTATTAATGTTATCGCATCTAATAGTCGTGGTTCCATGATCTTATATGCTGAAGATTTTTTTGGTGTGGAAAAAACAGGGAAAGAGATAGCTAATTTTCTGCTCAAATCTATCGACGAGATAGGTCCTACAAATGTCCTTCAGGTGGTCACAGACAATGCATCAAGTTGTAAGTTGGCAGGGAAGGAGATAGAAAAGGTACACAAACACATATTTTGGTCTCCATGTGTCGTACATACCTTGAATTTAATATTCAAAGACTTTGCTGTTACTTTTCCATGGATGAGAAATACCTACATATAAAAAATATTGTCAAGTATTTTATAAATCATACCCATGCTCATGCTATTTTAAGAAGTTATTCTGCACTTGAATTATTGAAAGTTGCTAAAACTCGATTTGGATCTCATCACTTGTTGTTGAAGAGGCTAGCACAATGTAGGGAAGCATTAGCTACTACTGTTGTTGTTAGGTCTTGGAAAGATTGGGTAAATTGTGGAGATAAAAATGCAAGGGAATTAGGAAAAGAAATTACGTCAACTATAAAAGATGAAGAGTTTTGGGAAGAAGTTGATAATATTCTGGCTATTACTAAGCCAATAGATCATATGATTAAATTCGGTGATGGTGAAGGACAAAAAATGGGGCAGATCTATGAAAAAATAGACTGCATGATTGGGGAGATAAGTGATATAATGAAAAATAATAAACACCAATCTGATCATGGGAGGATGAATGATATTTTGTTTTCTAGTGGGAAAAGTTGAATGTCCCCATGCATTGTCTAGGATTTGCTTTGAATCCTTATTTGTATGATGTAAATTACTTGCAATCTCCTGCTCCCGGTGGAGAGCCCAGGCGTGCGCCAAATTGTGATTTAGAAGTTGTCCAGGGAGTTCTCAAGGCTTTTGATAAAATAGGAGAAGACGGGGAAGAACGAAGAATCTTGCGTCAACAACTAGCAAAGTTTCAAGAGAAGGAGGACATGTTTGGCACGCTAGCAGCGAAAGTAGATGCTGTGACAATGTCTCCTATATCATGGTGGTCTACATACGGGGCAGAAGCACCTCAGTTTTCAGAAATTGCTATTAAAATATTGTCCCAGCCTATAAGTAGCTCTTCTGCTGAACGCATATGGAGCACATATTCTTACATTCACAACCTCAAAAGGAATCGACTAAATTCGGTGAGGGCTGACAAGTTGGTTTTTATTCATAGCAATATTAGACTTCTTTCTCGTTTCACATCAAGTTACAAAGATGGGCCATATCGAAAGTGGGATGTTGATGCTGATTCTTCGTATTTTGATGATTCAGTTGCAAGACTCGAGGATTTAAGATGGAAAGAAGATGAACTTGATCAAGAAGATGGTGTGCCTTCATCTAAAAGGCAGATATATGAGGATTAGATTTTAGCCTATTGAAACAATCTGATATTCTATGCATTATGTATGTTTTACCTTTGAATCTTTAAAGTTTAAAGTACTGAACTCTATCAAGCTAGAATTTTAAGTTGAATGTTTATCACTGAGTGAGTTAATATGAACTTTAGTTTTTTTAAGTAATGAAATTTATATATTTGATTATCAAATTTTGATATAAAATATATATTCTACAATTTATATATTCTAGAAAATATGCAAGTTGTAACGTACCCTTACGTCCCACCGTACCCGTGCGGTCCCTCTCGTACTTATACGTTCCTCCGTACCCGAACGTTTCTACGTCCCCATACGTCCCTTCGTATCGGGTTCACCTTATGTCACCTTCCACGTATCCGTTTCAGTATCCCGTTTCTCATCGAATCTCATTCTATGTAATAACACTGTGTGGTTGTATATATCAAAGCGAAGAAATTATCAGATCGTTGCACGTGTCTCATTATTGAGCTACTCGGACTGCATTAATACTGTCTACAGAATGTAGATAACAAGCATATCCTGGGTACATTATTAGAAAATAGATTGTTCAAAGATAGACAGGGGAAATGCATAACAAGTTTATTCTTGTTGTGGTCCTGAATGTGAGAGAGTTGACAGGAGAACACACTCTTTGGTTTGTTAAATATTAACTTAGCAGACGAGAGCAGCATTAACACATTAATTACACCCCATTTTTTCTGTACGCTAATTTATTTACTCTATCTCAAACTTTTCCCATGATTTAAATCACTATAACAGACCTATCATTCACAATACCACATATAGGGCTGAGCATTCGGTCAGTTCGGTCCAGAACCGGACCGAACCGAACGGACCGAAGACCGAACTTTGAAAATTTTCAGGACCAGACCGGACCGAAGTTTGCATATGGACCGAACCGGAACCGAACCGAAATAATTCGGTCGGTCCGGTCCGGTCCGCCAGAACCGAATTTTTTTAAAAAATCAAATTAATCTGTATTTACAAAGAAAATCAGCAAGCATGATAAACGAGAAAAAAGATAATACCACCAATCCACCACGGATAATTTAGATAGCTAACATTCAAAATACAACTCCAAAATAGCTATAAGCATCTCCAAGAGCCTCCTTGTTGGCTCCTAAATATAATATAAAAAATGTGGCTCTTAGCAATTTAGAACAAAGTTAAGAGTGTACACTCCAACAATACTCTCTACATCTCTTCTCTATTTCATATTTTATTCATATATTGGGCTCCACTACAATAAAAGAGAGTGAAAGATGGAGATGAATTGGAGGGAAAGATTTTTTTATTGTAAAAAAATAAGTTAGGAGCCATGTGGTGGCTCTTAACTTTGAGGAGAGAGGAGAGAGAAACAAGAGGCTCTTAAGATTTAAGAGCCACTTAAGAGTCTCTTGGAGCAACATTTTTCCTCTCCCTCCTCAAATCTCAAGTTAGAAGCCTAAATAAAGAGCCTCTTGGAGATGCTCTAAGCTTGCAAATTTTAAAAATCACAACAGTAGTCTCAAGTCTGCTGGTAATAAGCCAGTGACCAACTATTGCTTACAAACAGAAAACAAAGAAACCAAAAGTAACAAAGCCTTCTTTCAGGATTCAAATGCTATTTAGTACTTCTGTCCGTAGAACAGAAATCTAATTCACTGTCGTTCACATATTTTTTAAGCTATGATACTAGGTGCATTCAACAATTTGGTCTAAACCAAAAGGTAGATTCTTCAAACAGTTAATAATCTGAACACTGCATAAGATTCCAGACTATATAAGATTAATTAATGAAGGCCTATAACTCTCATTATTTTGTTATTCAATTTAGATCAACTGCATAACAAAACAGTTATTGGATAGTATAATTATAATATGTTATTTAATATATAAAATAAAAATATTATTTATAATATATGTAAAAGTTCGGTCCATTCGGTCCAGGACCGAAATTTTTCGATGGGGACCGGACCGGACCGTATTTTATTTCGGTTCGGACCGAAATACCCGAACGGACCGAACTTTCAGAAAATTAGGACCGAACCGGACCGAAATAATTCGGTCCGGTCCGGTTTTTCGGTTTCGGTTCGGTTCTGCTCAGCCCTAGACCACATATATGAGTTTCTATTTATATTTTTTGTTACTATATAATATGTATATAGATGCTAAAAATGGTCCTCTAATTTGTCATGTGCGGCTTGATATTTCGAATTTATGAGACAAGAACGAAGTAGGAGAATCTAACACTTTTCATAAAAGGGAGAAACAACGTAACAGAGTAAAGAAATGTGAAACATAAATAAGCGATAAATTTATTTATTATTTTTTATTGTAAAATAGAAAACTACTCCGGAAAACTAATATACAAAGATATATAATAAATCTTAATTCCAATAATCATTCGAAGCAGCAAAAGTGAATTCTACTAATTAGAAAGGCTTAAACAATTAGAACACAAATCTTTCCAGGTCCATTATTATTCTAGCAGCTTATCGGACTGTCTGGAAAATTAAGAGCTGCAATCGCACTTTGAATCTTTGTCCTCAGCAGATCTATCTCCTCCTCACCTGCCTGCAAACATACAAAAATTATATTTCAGTAATATGAATTCATTTTTGGGAAAACCACGAAAACATGGATTGGACTTGTTTGTTCATGAAACATGTTGTATAATGAGATTAAATGTGATTCATGGAAAAGAAAATTTTGGTGGGAAGAACGCATAAGAAAAATAGGAAGCACATTTTAAACGTTTTGCAGATGACTACATTGACGAGTGATATAACTGAGAAATGTGAACATCAAATTTGTTGCTGTTCGTGTCAAATCTTTGAGCACTTCACTTTGCAGGACCCTCAGTTTAAGTGGGACTCGGAGTCTCCGTATATGTGCTAGATATTTAATAGTCAGCTTTGTCCCACTCAATAGCTAATGTTTCGATTAGACACGGAGATTAAGTTGGATGGAAAAAGTGAAAAAAGTTATGTTGAGTTAATATAAGAATTACTAATTAATCAGGATGTTTGGATGGATGGTGGAAATGAAAATCGGGAATGGGAATGAGATGTATGAGAAAGGGTAACCCGAGGGTGCGGAAGGAATGATTTACCCTCTAAGAGGGAATGAGGTTCACATATCGCACAAAAATTTTGTTAATCCAAACACAATGTATTGATATGAGGTTCCGATATCCATTAACCGGGCTCATTGTCCATGAACCAAGCACCGCCTAAGTTAATGGAAGGAAGGAAATAATTTCTAACAGAATCCGGCAACAAATTAATAGAACTAAAAACATAATATGACAGATTCAGCCATATAGGAGGTATTTTTGTTTGCAAAATCAATACTCGTATTATGCATACACCCTGAATCAACATTCTACTATCAAACAAAAATCTGAAATCTGAAAAGCTCAACATGGCCCTAGATCTCACTCAGAATTATAGCCCATCATTTAAGCTTTATTAAAGTCGCTTCCTTATTGTCGAAATAATCACTGACCCCACCAAAGCAGACAATTCAAACGATATCTTATCATCAGCTGAAACATATACATTAAATTCCTCTATTCATGTGCATCGTCAAGGCTGTAAATTTGTACTAGTTGTACATACCTCAATAAATACTGTCTTTAAGAGGGTCCCCGAGAATGAGGTTATGTTGGCTGTGATGACTTTAAGATTCAGTGACTCAAAAGCTTCACATAGCTTAACTATGGTGTCCCTTTGTTTACTGCATGTAATGCTCACTACCACTGTCTTTCCTCCCACATGAGACACTCTTAGCTGCAAAGGGTTGGATCAAATTTGTTACTTAATAAATAATCGCCGAGTAGAAGCAGAGGGGTTAGCATAGACTACAGTCACGAATGAATCTCAAAAATTGCTAAAGCAAATATTCAGACATTTCAAGAATATTTAACAAGCTGCTGTCATTATCTTACATTAGATAGTTTATGCCTTCCTTTCCTCTCTTTTTGGTCCTCTCAAACTCAAGAGGGATATCATTATAATTACTAGCCACTAGTTAAAAACTATTTTATCCTAAAAGAACTGACAATATAATATGCCGAAATGAGTAAAAGAAAACGACATATACCCACCTCAATGACCTGGACAGGTGATGGAGATGACCTGGAACCTCCGGAATTATTGGAGAAGATGAGCTGCTGCTGATCAGTTCTCTTCTTCTTTGACACAACAGACGTCGTCGTATCCGCCCCTGCTTGATTGAATTCATCGACGGAGTTGCTTCTCTTGGAAGCCATGGACTCTAGCTGTGTTATTTCAGTTTGAATTCTGCGCTCTTGTTCTTGCAATTCTTGAATATAGCTGATCGCATCCTTTATAATTGATGCCTTATCCATCTAATATTCCAGCAAGTAATTAAACATCCCCCGTGTTTCATTAATTTAACTTAACCAAGAACAATTGTTCTTCATCGTCTAATAAATTAATGCCATTTATTTCGTGTCGGGAAATGATGACCTCCGACGAATTTATAACTTTTTGTATGGCATTAATGCATATGTTACTATGTAGGGTAGCTGACCGAACCAAACATGAATATAACTCGGTATGTCCAACTCAAAAGAAAGTAAAATGTACGCAGATCTTACGACTCATAAATTGTATGTTTACCTTGGTTATGTTGGGGACAACAGCTCGGAGAGCGTAGAGTTTATCATTCAGTTTCTTCCTTCTGTTTCTCTCGGAAACTATGTTTTTGGGAGCCACCGAAGAGTGAGGTCCATCTGGTGAACTAGAATCATAGTATGCTGATAATGTCTCATCCAGTACCAAACTGCAGCATTAGTTTATAAATAGGTTAGCAATGGTGAAAGTTAGCAATCTATAGACAAAACAAGCTGATTTACCTGTCGAGTTCTTCAGTATGTAAATATCTATTAGTTTCCCAGTACAGCTTATATTCATCCAAGCTTTCCATATTTGTCTTGTGTGATATGTGTTGGTTATACAACACAAAAGAGATTGTGACTATATGCTTTCTTGAGGTGTGAGGAGAATCGGCTTCTTGCTTTATTTCTGTTGGGAGAGAAGGGAGAAGTGAAGAGTGAAGGGGGGGCTTAATTAATATATATAGTCCTAAATTACACGTGGCAAAAGCAAAACCACTGTACTCCAATAATTCATTAGATGAGGCGTGACTTTTGGATCGTGTTTTTTTGTTAATGAGAACATTTGGAATTGGTTATATTTGTCCAACTCTCCGTCATCTTATGGGGAAATAAATAAATATATATTATAATTTAATAAATAATTATAATATATAATTTTTAAAATATAACTCATTATCATAACAAATTCATTAATAACATATAATTTTTGAAATATAACTCATCCCTCGTTATCTTATACTGTATAATTTAGATTTAATATTATTATTTATACTTATTATTTTAAGCACATTCCAAATTACTTCTATAACTTGGGCTTGTATAATTGTGGTAGTACCTGACCGTGAAACATATAATTTGATGTACAATGTAAAGCGTGTTGACTTCTCCTGACAGTTTCCACAAACTCGACCATCAAGCTCAGACTACTACTAACTTAGAGTTATTAGTAATTCATCATGTGATTCAGAATCAACAGGTAACACTGACTTGATTAGCACAAAGGAAAAAAAGAAACCAGGAGAAACTGTAAAATGGCGAGGACCTGATAAACCAGGAGGGCTTGAAAGATCGAACCCCACATATCTGTTTTGCTGTGTTTAGTATTTAGCACCATCATGAACAAAATCAGTTCGAATTCAACTTTTTTGGTGATGAGTCGAGTATATCCTATTCTTTTAAATTGAAGAAAAAATAGATTGATATTTAAAATCAGCTGCTTTCTTAACATGGGGTGCTATAGAAATTGGCTTATAAACAACTTAAATCGAGCTGAACTTGAACCAAACTTGAACAGAGTCCAGTTGTACACGTTCGTGTATATTTTCACATAATCGGTCCTTATTTATAAGAGTAGTGCTACATGCACAAAATTGGATACATAATTTTACATAAAATGACATGACAATATAGATGGGGAGTTTTAATTGGTGCTATTAATGCATGTGCAGGGGGCCTATTCCAATCACAAGTTAACACATACTCATTCTGTAAATATTTCTGTACCCAATTCTGTGCATGTAGCATTTCCTATTTATAAAATCTAATACTATATATACATAATACAAATTAATATAATTTAGTGATGTTTATTTTTAAAAATAGTTCTCTCACAAAATGGGTAAAAAAAACCTTTATAAATTGGTGAAAATTTCTAAATTTGTCCCTTGTTGTTAATTTTAGTAATGATAAGTAAACATTGAAAATCGCAGAGACGGGACATGGATTAGTATCTTCGTCCCGATCCGTCCAAAAATTCATATATAAAATAAATACTATATTTATATATTATATAATAATTATAAATATATTATACTCTAGAATTATTGTATTTATTCTTTTAAAACAGATACATCAGAATTATTTATATCAATGTTCCAAGAAAACATAATAATTTAATATTTCATCTATGCCTCTCATTTATTTACAGTTTTTTTACACTACTCGATACGCATTTAAATGCGCGTATAAAACATAATTTTATAATTTATTTTTTTAAAATTTCGTTTTTTATAATAAATTTATTCAAAAAAAAAGTTCAAAATAATTTTTCAAATTACGTTTTATGAGAGATTAGAATGCATTCCGTATATTTTTAGTTAATACTTACCCACGTCAGCGAAATGAAAAATGAAAGCGCACCTAGCAGGCTAGCACTGGTGGAGTGGTGGGCTCTCAAAGTCCGTATGGCTGCAAGACCCGAGTCAATTCGGTCCACCGTTTTACACTTGTGACGGGAACATCTGAATATGACGGAGTGAACTTTCCTTCCATGTTCCTCATTTTGCAACGTGATTTTTATATCCATTTCTCAATTTTCAACATCTACGTGTGTGATATATGCCTAAATGGGAACGAGACGAACCCCGCTTTTCTTTCGATTTGGTTGGTATCAATTTAAGAGGTAAAATTCAATTAGATATTCTTAGATAACAAACGAGTGTCATTACATGTGTCTGATTTTCTGTGTGAATATACATCTGCCTGCACTAATTAGGGGCCATACCCTCGTGATTTATGTGTGTACAGTTCTTCTTTTTTTTTTTTTTTGCGTAATTGTTATTCTTTTTAGGAAATATATCAAGTATAGTAGTTTCTTGATTTTATTTGTAAATATATAACTTTTTTTATAACATATAATTAATTAAATTACAAAACACTATTTTCACCTTTTCATTTTTTTTATTTCTTATCTTTCCTCTCACTCTTTTCCGTATCCTCACACTTTCTCTCGGCCGATCTTCTCATCAACTCAACCCCTTCCCCTCGCTATTTTGACTCGCTACTCTTATTTTGTAATGACAATACCAATCATGACGCTGGCTATCGCTGATCAGTAACGCGGCTATGCCGTCGGTCAACAACACTCGTCTTTACCACCTCCGGTCAGCGACACATAGCGTCGCGGCCGGCGTTAAACCGCCGCCGCACCCTTTCGGAACAAACACCGATCTTACTCTCTCCTTTTTTTCTTGATTCTGTCACGCCACACAGCGACGTCGCGGTCGGCATTCAATCGCCATCGCACCCTTTCGAAATAAACACCGATCTCACTCTCCCTCTTCTACTCCGTTTTGCCGCGCTTTACTTTTTTTTATGACACGCGTGAGGTCCGCGATTCAGGCGTCTCCGCCAAGTTGATTGCTTTCATGTTGATTTTCAGTTTGTTGATTTTGCTTTTGTAATTAATTTTTTGATATTAGTATAGATCCACGAGGATATTAATTTTTCTAACTTTACAACTAGTTGCCATTTATTATGCAAATAAATATAATTTTTATAAAATTTTCTTTAAATTGCATATATGTTTGCTCAGTTGCAAATATAATTGCATATTCAATCACCGTATTCTTGCAAATACTTTTTGGAATAGTTTATTTTAAAAAATTACAATATTTTTTTAAAAAAAATTGAACATGATTATTTATGAAAAAAATCTCAAAAGAATATTTGTAAGGCCGTGAACCGGACAACCTGGAACCTATCGGAGTTCATTCGGAGTAATTATAGATAGATCCTCAGTCAACTAAATGAACGAACAAACAAAGAAACCCCTCTTTCTCCTGTTTAGGCGATGAAATCTCAACAACTAATATGGATCCAGTCTTTTGTTTACGTCATTTTAATCTCATTTTGCTTGTACTTAATCCAAACCTTAATCTCTCCTAAATTATTATTAGCACACCTTAACAACAACATCATCCTCCGTAAAAAACAGCCCACTCTCCCTCTTCGTTTTCGCTCCGATGGAACTTTTAAAATCCTCCAGGCATCTCTCTCTCTCTCTCTCATGTTCTATTAATAAGCTTGTGATAAAATGGATTGAAAAACTTAATTATTGTGAAATTTGATTATGAGTTATGGTTGAAATTATAGGTGGCTGATATGCACTATGGGAATGGGATAACAACTCGGTGCAGAGACGTGTTAGCTACTGAGTTTGATTATTGTTCTGATCTTAACACAACTCGATTCTTGAAGAGGATGATTGAGGCAGAGAAGCCTGATTTTGTTGCTTTTACTGGTATTTATCTGTTTCTTGTTTTCACTTTATCAGGCATTTTACATTTTCTATTAAGAATTGGAATATATCAATCGAATGCCTCAATGTGTTGTTTGTGAACTTGAAATTCTGAAATTGGTCCAATGACATGTTTGGATAACGATAACCAGAAGAATTTGCATTTTGAATTGATTCACTCCAAGGCGTTCAAGTAATCTGACAGTACTAATTTTTAATTTCAACTCAGTTCATATAATTTGAAATCTATCATTTGATCTCAAATTGCATGTTTTTAAACACAGTTTAAATGCTTACTTACTATGCAGTAGACAAACATCTGTGTTTGAATTATATTTGTTTCCATGTAGTATAATTACTTCAGTATTTTCTGAGAATGAGGTGTGGATGTCTTCTGTCATGGTGTTCTGCATATGTTGTAATTGATGGAGCAGAGGTTGAAGTTTAAGCCTAGTAGTGTTAATAATTTAATATTTAGATGTTGTGTAAAACTTCTTAATATATCAGTATTTTATATGTATGTATGTGCACTGCCGCGATGGATATGTGAAGTTTAAAGAGAGATTTGTTCTGGATAATAAGCGGAAAGGCTTGTATTAAGTATAATTTTATTTCAAGCAGCTAATCTTTTGTGTTTTAAAAAGTAGTTACATATAATATTGTCCTCGCCATTTGTAACTTCCATCACCTAGATCTGAATAACGCTTGCAATAATATACATCCAAACACAACAATATCTTTATGGACCCTACTTATAATTCTGTTGCTTAATTGGTTTGGTTAATCTTCCTGCATATATTATCGATACCTTGTTTATACTGCCATTTCTTTAGGTAAAATAGTCCCACGGAATTGAGCTCCAATTTAGTTCTTAGGATATTTTAAAGATAATATATAAAGAAAAGTAGAGTATAATTGCTAATATTTCAGGTACTTCTCTCACATACTAGTTCACTAGTTCAGGAATCATAATGCTACTGTCACATAGCCAATACTTTTTGTGTAATCAAATGAAGGGGGAAATTGAACATGTGACTTATTTTACTCGGTACCCAATCCTCAGTTTTTCTTGATTGCCACTAGTCTTGAGCTCATCACTGTTGTTTTCAGAAGTTAATTGCATTGTGTTAATTTAAGTTTTAGATTGTTCCCCTATATTATGAGTTCAGAAGAAAAGGATTGGGAGTTGCAGCAGAATATCCGTGGCCAATAACATTCCTTACTATTAGCATTCACTCTGTAAACTTGTTTAGTTTGAATAGGATGCCTCATTCCAAGGCTCATTTGCCTAACTGTCGCATTTCTTAAGATTGTTGATTGAAGGAAAATATGATTAACACTGACCTTTTGAACTTTCAGAAATAGTTGGCAATTTGCAATGCATTTCAATATAGCTTGTAAGCTTGTAAGCTTCTTTATCCTTCTCGTAAGTCCAAAATACAAACAACTCTGTGCTGTTCTGGTAAATCCCTTAAATGGATATGTGAAACAGGTTTTCTGTTATAAATGACTTTATCCCTCGTTGTGTCAGACAGCAACTTCTAGCATTTTATAGAATGCATTCCGATATGTTATTACAATTAAATTTGCTCACTAATCCTTTTTGCCTTGTAATTCTATTTAGGGACCTGGAATTCTTTAATTATCTAATGATTCTTGTCACTTGCGTATGTACGAGAAAACCTAACTGGAAAGGCATCATAACAATTCCTCCTATGTGACCCGAATTTCTCTCCGAAAACTTTAAGGATGTTTCCAGCTGACCTTATGTTTGCCTTGAAACTTACTATATGAGAATTATTATCTTTATGTCACTCAATGGAAAGAAATGGTGAAGGTTTGCATTTGAGATTCCCTATCAGATACTTGAGCCATGTGATGAACAGAGACTTTTTTACCAAGGAAATGAAGTCTGAACATTTCTTTAAGCAAGTTATATTAGATATGGATAGATATATATGTGGTGCATACTATTTTGATGTCATTTGTACATCGGATGTTGTGGCTAAATTAGTAAGTATTCCAATTTTACTTTTTAACCATGCCGGCATGCGTATAAGGCCTCTGCTGGTTAATGATATTTATATTTCTATGTTGCATAAGGTCTATCCGTATTACTGCATCTCACTCTTTTTAGCTATGGTGACCAGGTGATAATATCTTTGGGACAAGTGCTTCTGATGCTGCAGAATCGCTGTTAGAAGTTTTTAGACCAGTTATAGAATCTGGACTTCCTTGGGCAGCTGTCCTTGGAAACCATGATCAGGAATCCACCATGACTCGTGAGGAATTGATGTCTTTCATATCTCTCATGGATTATTCAGTGTCACAACCAAACCCATTAGCAGGAGATACCAGAGAACACCGACGGAATGACATTGATGGTTTTGGGAATTACAATCTTCAAGTTTTTGGTACATTTGGTTCTCCATTGGCAAACAGCAGTGTCCTTAATCTCTACTTTCTAGACAGTGGAGACAGAGCTATCGTTGATGGAATCAGAACATATGGATGGATTAAGGAATCTCAACTTGTTTGGCTACGTGGTGTTTCTAAACAACTACAGGTATAACTGATGCCAAATGGCAACCTTTAATATTTAATATTTTACTTTTTCTCTAAAATTCAGGATCTTGACATCTTGTGGAGTATCTTAAAGCTTTGAGCATTAAGCAAGTAAAGTGAAAAATGACTCGCATGGATATCAGTTGTATACTTGGCCTAAAATTTTTACCTAAGATGGTGGTACCATTTTGTTTGTAGTAAGAAATTCATCCTATTTCAGGACTAATAAAGTACATAACAGTTTTGGTAGATATAATTGATTTATTCTTCATGTCCCTTCATGGAAACAGTTGAGCCATTTACAATCTTAGGGATAGTTTTCGTCACAAATCTAAATGCTTATTTATGATTGCTTCTTGGTTTGTAGATTTAGATTCCATTAACATGTTACAGGTCACACACTAACAGGGTCAAAATCAGGATTGTGATCAGTTATTTGGCACTTCTTCTCATGTTGTGCCTCCATCACTAGCATTCTTCCACATTCCTATTCCAGAAATCCGCGCAGGGCCTTTAGAATCTATTGTTGGCGAGTATCAGGAATATGCAGCCTGTTCATCTGTGAACTCTGGAGTTCTACAGACTCTGGTCTCCATGGGCGATGTAAAGGCTGTTTTCATTGGTCATGATCACACTAACGACTTCTGTGGGTATTTAAAAGGTATATGGTTTTGTTATGGTGGCGGCTTTGGATATCATGGTTATGGCAGGGCTGGAAAACCAAGACGAGCTAGGGTTGTACTAATGGAACTTGAGAAAGGGGACAAGGAATGGATGGGAGTGGAGAGGATAAAGACGTGGAAGAGATACGATGATGAGAAGTTAAGCAAGGTTGATGAGCAGGTCCTGTGGGACATTAGGTCTTCAAGATGACTGTGATTGCACTTTTCCAGGTATGCTAGTTTAATACATTGCAGGAACCAAATTGCTTAACGATGTCATAGAATTTTGATTTTATGGCGAGATCCTGAAATTGAGTTTTAAGTGAATTTAACTTCAACATCCTACATACATTGAAACAAGCCTATCTGTCTTAATAATGTTTCGATACAAGTGTTGTCGTCTGTAGTCATTTCATTTGTTTTATGCTCAGCTCAGTTAGATACTTGTATCTATTGATGGTTTATGGTTGAACACTTTAGGATATGAAGATTCAAGAACCTTCTAGGTGTGCTTACTTTGGAGGTGTGCAGTGCTCCGGATCTTTTTACAAGCTGGATAATTTCTTTTTTGTGAGGAGGGGAGGGTGCATGTTGCTCCTTTGTAATTTATTGGTAATGGATATAGGAAATCTATGTGTCCGAGGTTTCATTGAACTACTTTTGTTGCCCTGTCCAAATGATATTCAGGAAGCTGGGAATTCTTCCACTGTTCCTCATGTATGAAGTTGAAATGACTGTACTTCGCGGAAAGAAATGATCATTTATTAATATTCATATAGTTTACGTAACTGATGAAGAAAAATTATTTTGGATGCAATTGTAGTGTGATATACAAATTAAGGTTGCTTGGTTCAAAATTAAGTAGAAAACACATTACAGATAGTAAGTATATAATTAAGAGTAATGTTTAGAATCCAAATTTTGTTCCAAATTTTTTCGCAACTGATTTTAATCGATTGGTTTAACTTATAATTAAGTTGAATCTATATATCTTATGCATACAATAAAAATTGAAACAGGATTTGGTAATTAAATAAAGTGACTACCTAATTCAAAAGATGCCGAAGGAAGCAAAATTAGTTCAGCTCCTCCAAGCATCTTGAAATAAATAAATTCATAAAATTCAGGATTAAATACCTCCTGAACATAATTTTATAAAGAGAATATTCCCTTGGTCCCTTTGTACATGTCCTGTTTGAGGAAGAAATTTATTCCAAAAATATTTATCTCATTTCTTTTTCAAAACAATTTTTAAATGTTTTTTCAAATAATATTCTTTGAATACAAGTTTTAATGTTTGACTACCACACGTGTACACATAAATTAATTTAAACATATACTCCTTCCGTCCCCTTTTACATGTCCACTTTAAAAAAAAAATTGTCCCAAATTACTTGTCCACTTATCTTTTCAAAGCAACTTTTTGTATGTTTTTTCAAAAAGTAACAACTTCCAATGTTTGACTAGTATACACAACTCTATCTAGTAATTCATTACATTTATTAGGGATATGTATGAAAACAAGATATCCAACTAATATTTTCTTAACATTTTCTTAAGATGTACTCCCTCCGTTTCAAATTAGATGTCCACTTTTAAAAAATCACACAGTTTAAGAAAAGTAGTTGTTCACAAATTAATTGCATTAAATGAGCATAATATGTGGTGTGAGATTGATTTAGGAAATATAAATAAGAGATATGTGGAGGAGAATTGACTTAGGAAATATGATTTTGCATTGAAAGTTGAAGTGGACAAGTAATTTGAAACAAAAAATTTTCTTGAAAATGGACATGTAAATTGAAACGGAGGAAGTATTATTTTTTCAAAAAGTACAAGTAAAAGAGGACGGAAGGAGGATACACATAAATCAATTTAACTCCGTATATTTATCAGAGGTAGACAACGATATCAAATACTCACTAACTAGCACCTAACTCGGGTATTTATGAAACATGAATGATGCCACGGTCAGATATTACAAACTTCTGCATAAATATATACAAAGAAACAAATAAAATTAAATATTCAAAGACTATTGACAAGCAAGCACAAATGCATAACGTATAGAATGGTCCCAACACATATTTACACACACTAGGATTCGGTCCCGTCATTACCAAACAGCATTACACCGATTCAGTTCCATTCCGACAAACGAAGATCACAAAATCAAGAAATAAATGTGTCTGATAGTGTGCGATGAACAAGGAAGCGAGGTGGAACGAAAAACAGCGTCTGGCAACTGCCCGCATTGCGGAGGCAAAGTGGAGGCCGTGGACGTGGAGACGAGAAGCAAGCTATGTTGTCTCATCCCCGTTTGTTTTCAAATCAAACGTAAGTTTCAATGTGCTGTTTGTTTTAAGCGTCTTGTTTTGAGTTACTATCCCAGTTAGGTGAGGCCGCTGGGATCAAATGTAGGCGCAAACAATTAGTTCTTGGCTAGTCGTAGCTTGAATTTGAATGCAACGTTTGTTTTATTGAGAATCTGCTTATGTTCGGTCAGCAATTCGAGTAGACTTCACACACATGGCTGGGATGCCGGCACATGTGTTTTGACTCTTGTTATTTCTCTTGTATAGAGTAGTTTTTAGTTTAGTAATAACTAAATTATTTTAACATTTTGACCTTAGTAATTATATATTTGCACCTAAATATAAGTTGAATTTTTTCTTATTTTAAATGTATAGTGTATGTTCGGACATTCAAAAGTGGAGCCTTTTTCATAAGAGCCTAAGAGGACATCTTGTTTTTTTTTTTTTACATGTTTGTACAAAAAGGAAGAGAACTTTTAAAACTTATGCTATTAGAAGTAGAAAGTTAATAAATAAAAAAAAAAACGGCATTTGTTGTTGTGTATTACTACGCTGCGTTTATGGACATACTACAACTATATTTTTTATTCGAAATTTTTATTTTTAAATTTTTTGTGCATACGGAGTTATCATTATTAATAGAATTGTACCCAATAAAAATACGTCACATAATTAAAAAAATATTGTAAAAATAATTTTATTGTTTACAACTTCAACGTCCCTTTTGTCTTTTTCTATTAGCACAACACCTTTTTAAATTACCAAACATTTTTACTAAAGTTATATGGACACCGAAAAGAAATTATAAGTCACATTATCTATAAACTTATAAAGCACAATATATTTATTATTTATAATTCAATTACCAATAAATAAATATATTTAAATTTAGTCAAAATCCTCATAATATTTGATGAAAACAAAAAAAAGTCGTATAAACATAGAGGTTTTACAAAAATATATCGGACAACTTGCTTTATTATATATGAATAAATAAAATGCAAATAGTAAAATAATATCTACAAAATTGTGAATATTCACATTTGATAACCATTTTTACTGTTCACTATCGTATGAATAATTAGTTTGGGTTTTTTTTTTCTGACTATGACTAAAACTTTTAACTTAAAAAAATTACGAAAAAGACTGATTATGAAAAATGGTGAATGCCAAATTTTACTGCAATCCCCAAAGAATACTGAATACTTCTAAGAGAAAACACAACATTGTTAATGATTTTCATAATAGCAATATTTTTATTAAAATACTGTAAACTTCAATCCAATCTGAATTTCATATAATTTATTTATTTTTAGTTAAAAGTCGGGTCTAATCCGGATTTTAATCTACAAAGCCCCATAACGATTTAGAAAAAACTCAAACTTTAATATTCGGGGAAAGAATCTGTTTGGGCTCTTTTTCTTGTGTTATGACGCAAAGGCCAGAGAAACGAATGGAAATAAATGTAGCTCACCTCTTGATATTCTCATATCCTATCCGTATCCCGTGTCCATATCCTCTAGCTGTATCCATGATCTGTATGGCCCACTGCACATGCCCCAAAATAATACTAGTGTTTATTTCACCAAAAATAATGTTTCGTGAAAACACACATTTTGCAAAATACTTTGTTAAAAACAGTTTCAAATAGACACTTCTGAAAGAATTTTACTGAAAGATATCGTTTGCGAAGTGTCATAAATTTTACGGAATAAATGAAAGACTATAGGGTCGCTTGGGTTAGCTTAAAAGAAGTGACTTCTTGCTTATAGTAAAGAAGTGGAGTAGAAATGAGAAGTAATAAGTTAATAAAGTGTTTGGAAAAAAAGCAGAAGCTGTGAGAGAGAAGTTAGCATTTCCAGCTTCTTAAAAGTGCTTCTACTTTTTTACACAAACGGGTCAAGAAAAACAGAAGTCGAAAGCATGATTTGATTCTTGGAAACAAACACCACCTATATAAATGACTCTATGGAAATGTTTTCTTTACTATCAAGATTTTAATCAACTTAATTTATGAATATGTAATAAGTAAAATGTATTCATATATCATGACCGATTACAGAGCACGAATAACAATGTGCAAATCTTCGATCACATATCACTAATCACCTCTGTTCTAAAAATCGGTGATTAATTACGATTAATCACCGATTAATCTATGTTCCATAACTCGCTGAACTGATTAAGTCTCCGATTAATCACTGATCAATCCGATAAATCCCCGATCATTTCAATTTATCCCGATTAATCCTTATTCCGTAATTTTACCGATTAAGTACGATTCCCGCTTTTTATAACAGTGCTAATCACTATTAATACACACTACTGACGAAATAAACTGTATATATTCTGACGGAGAAAATAATTGTGCCGAAGCACACTTCCAAACTACTATACAGTGCCAGACTGCCAGCTGGTATCTTGATAACAAATTTTGGGAATTTTCCATGGCCGATAAAATAATTTAATAATTATGTAGGAGATGGTCTCTGATAAACTATTAATAATAATAATTCTAATAATTTGTTATTATGAAAAATGAAAATTATAAAATGTCCATCTAAATTGTGTGGATAGATTTATGAGCGTACTTCAAATATATAAAAATTTTAATATTATTGTCTCTGTTTAAAAATGATACGGATATTTTGGATCCTGATCCTAATTTCATATTTTTAAAAATATAGTATTCTCTCGATATTTTAATACTTTGCCGTTTGTCTTTATTATATTTGTCAAAATATGTTTTTGATTGTTAATATATTTAAGTTTGTATCAATATTAAATATAAAATTTTATGATAATATTTAATCTTATACATTAAATATATATTAATAATTTGTCTCATATCCTCAACTACATGTATCAAATAACAAAAATAATAAAAGAGGAAGGAATAATAGATATATATACATCTAGCGCTAGCGGTAGCGGGTGATGGATTGTTAGTTACGTGGACATGAGAAAGAAGTGTGGGACACAAAAATGCATGTCCATGTCCCATCCACATGATCATAACAGAAACCTCCCGTACACCTTTGCGTCTGGTCCCCCGTCTTTTTTTTTTTTGTAAAAAAATGTCACGAATATGCAAACAAACACGAGTGATGATTAGCTATTACTTCCTATGTCCCATTTAATTCTATACGGTTTTTTTTCACTGTTCGATAAGAAAAAATATAACATTCAAACTTTTATTCAGAAAAGAAAAATTTTAAAAATAAATTATGAAACTATACTTTACGGGAGAATTAAAGTTCGTGCCGTGTCCCTCCCCCAATGTATATAACTCAGGGGGACGGAGGGAGTAATAATCACTGATTAGCATGGAGAGAAGAGATAGGGAGTAACACCAGTTTAAAATTGTGTAACCTTCTAAGTTCTAACTCTAAAATAGTTTGAAATTATAATAAATAAATTGTGTAACACAAAATTTAATGTCAAAATTAAATTTATAATTTTTCGAACTATCCACTATACTATCGTAAATAGCAAACAAAACAAATCTTTCCTTTTATGATCCATTAATTTTATGACAAATTTAAAATTTGATTCCTCACTATATAATTCAATTTTTAAATTTAATCCATAATATTAATAATACCTAAATAGCATAGCAAGTTTGAGCTATTATAAACTATAAATAGAAATTCGATTTAAATTATTAATTTGAGATAGAATATCATTTACATACATTTTTTTATCAAATATAATGTCCATAAATTGAATATTTACTAATAAAAGATGGTCTACCAGGCCGGGCAAGTATAGGTGTAGAGAGGACCCTAAACTAGCTGATGCGCTCGTGAATAATTTGTGGTTCAACTCCATATATAAAAATTCTCTCTCAACATAACTGAAACGAACTACACTCCAGTACTCCACCTCGCAAATAATATTAGTGATATATATTGAATTCAGTGCACCTGTAGTATTTCAATAGTTAAAACATTTTATTCGATATAATTTCATAAAATACTCAAACCCGTGCAGAAGTCACCAAATAATTCCGGGTCTATAAAAGTATCTGTGTGCGCTCTGTGCTGCCACTACCACTCCACGCACACACTACGTAGCAAGTTGGATAGGATAAGAGCACCTTACTCTCAAGTCTCATCTCTGTGTTCCAAATAACCAAACCATCAGATACATTAACATTATTCAAGCGGAGCTGCATATCAATCAGCATTAACACCCATCATGTGTGTGACAACGTTGTACGTCTGTGATGAAGAGGAAAGAGAACTCGGGAGACAGCAAGCCTCAGGAGCCTGCCCCTACTGCGGCGGAAAAGTCGAAGCGATTGATGTTGAGAGCAAGTGGAGGTTCTGTTTCCTCCCTTTCTGCTCCATTGTCAAGCGCAAGTTTCTCTGCACTCTCTGCTCTCGTCGCCTCGTCCTTTATTCTTAGCCACTTGCCCGTCTTCGTCCTCCGACGTAAACGTAATATATGATCCCAGTAATTCCTCGTCCCAATAACCCGAGATTTTAGGAGAACTCGTAGCTTAACCACGCCGCGCTCTGCCAGTCTGTTTTACCGCAACCTAGATGTGTCACTGTGTGTCTATTATGTTGTGGCTACTGCATGTTAACTCTAGAGATCAGTTTTCACTGTTTGATTATGTACCCCTTGCTGTACTCTGTCATGTCTTTGTTCTTTGTTGCTTCATTTTGTTCCTTTTTTCCTGTTTATGATCAATTGATAAATGATGGTTGGTCTGAGATCATCTGTGCGCGGTTAAATTTAGTTATATTTTTTCAGATGACCGATTCACCAAATCGAAAGTTCAAATTTCTGAAAAACATAAAAATGGGCTTGTGGTAAAATGGTATTTTGCCATCATCCTCCACTAAACCTGCAGGGTTTTACTAATTTAAATTTAGACGAATTTTAGATGCCAAAAGGTATTAAAGTTTCGGACTGCGGTAAATCTCAAGATATCTCAACATCAAAATCAATAAAAGTGAAAAAATGTGTTGAAACATAGTATAAGTGTAACATCCATTGATTATTTTTTTTAATATATTAAGATTTTACCTGGACTTGTTCTCAACAAGTTTGACGAAGATGGACGTTCTAAATACTGAAATATAGCATAGCATTCATCTGCATTTTAAAATTTTTGATGTACGAATTCTCAACAAAACCTCTCCAAATTATTGTGAAGTACGTGTTCTCTACTTCTATTTGTATTAGCAACTAATTTTAGATAACTCGACAAAATTTTATAAAATATATAGCGAGGTACAGAACCACAGAAGTGTCGATGGTAGCATAAAAGGAAGGTGGTGGGAAACTTCATTATTAGTGTTGTGTAGTTAAACCTGAGGTGCTTGAAATGGACCAGCCGAAAAGGTTGAGTCGGCCCCTAGCTCCTAACATCATATCCAACTGATATCGATGCCTGTTCGATTGTTCAGTGCATTCTGGACCACTGCATTATTAGTATTACTTTTAGCAACGATTTATTTGTTGGATTCAAATCGATTTTGCTCAAACATGGAAACCGAGTTACTGGAGTGATATGGGTTCAATTATTGTCGCCCCACAATTAGGGCCTCGTTTGCAGGCCTATACAACAAAGGCCCACTGTAGTACACTTTAACTTATTATCAACGTAGTTCAACTACTGTCTCCTTGCTAGAGGCAGCCCCTATTACATTAACTCTATCACAGAGGACAAACAGCAAACAATAAATGTATGGATTCTGATATTAATCTATGGACTTTGCTTCGGTGAGTATTCTTGCAGTAAGGTTGATATCGAGGGACTTTGATAAGTTAAATAAAGTTGCGGGTGGTAATGATCAAGTGACATTGCTTGTCCAGGCTTACCCGAGTTCACATTCTCGTATCATTCATAAAATCACCAAAGAGCCTTGTTGACAAACATCAACAACCTATATAAGAGTATTTCTAAAACCGGAGACACTTGCAAAAGTTCGCTTGAAATGAGAATAGGCTGCCTACTTCCCAAATATTGCATTGCAGAAACAGTTATCTTTCGCTACATTATCCCGACTGTTCATTTTGTCTCGAACACCTGTATTGTACACTCAACACTCGGACATGAGTATGGATATTCATGGATTTTAGAGGCACACACTTATATAGTTATTTGTATGATTTAAACTGTGTCCTTGCTAGAGGCATCCCCAACCCATAACTCTCTGTCAGAGTGGACAAATTTCGCACAAGATTCACAGTATGTGACATGGACTACACATCAACTTTCCAAGAGAACAAGATTGCAACTAGTTTGAGAATTATTTACTAAGAGCATGTCCAATGCAATGCTAAAAGTGATGTCATTTCTGTAATATAGATATAGCATTAAATTAGAACTCACATCTCCAATGCAATGCTATATATGGTTCTAAAATAGAAAAATGCTATACTTAGTTCCATATTTAGAATCAAGTATAGATTGTGTTATAATTATCACATAAGCATGCAAGTGACAAAATGCATTAATAAAGTAATAGTGACAAATATATTTATGTACTTTAAGATTATGTAATTAGAATATACCTTTATTTGGATATGTTTGGTGCTATTTTGCATCTACCATTGGACCATAAGTTCTATTTTAACATCAAAAACTATTTTTTGATTTCAAATTATAACAATGACTACATCTGTTTTAACATCACCATTGGACTTGCTCTAACATCTTTTTTATAAGCCTGAAACAACTTATCAATCACCGAGCACGGAAACAACTCGGAAAAAGCTGTTGAACCTCTGATTACAGAAGAAGTCAGAAACCGCAACACCTTCACCGCTAACTCTTGACTGATATAGCCGATCCCAACATAGATCACCTCCAGAAGAATTGGCAATGTGTTAAAATTGTGAAGATTAATGAACTTAACCATCGCATATTGTCACCAATCTCGCAAAAAGTCACGTGGTTGTTCTTTTGTATTCAACAACATATTATTGTACAAGATAAGATCACTCATCGGGTCAGGACTCGGGCCGTCGAGATGCATTTTGCCATCCACAATAAACTCCAAGTCAATATAAAAACCCGCACAATAAACTTGAAGGTCAATATAAAACCCATTGAAGACACCAACAAGAAGCTACATGTACTCAAAGTCTCAAACACATCTATGCTCCTACTCATCAAGAAGTTTTTAAGACCACGGAGAACTAAGCAAACAGACCGATTTTCGATCAAACAAGAAATCATATTCATTTCGTACCTTTGCTCAATGAGAAAATAGATCCAGGTTGCTATGCCTGGGAACTTCCCTTCAAAATAGAATTCAGATATGATCTCCTCCAATTGAACTGCCATCAGAGTAACATATTCTACCAAAAACCTCATGAAGCCTAGACCCTAAACCAACCAGAAAGCTACTTTCTGTATAGGACTTGAAATGATCCAAACAACCAGCATCCCTTCTGACTAGCTCTGATGCCCATTTTGATTTGTTAATGGTAGATTGGTATTATCCTATTAGGTATTAATTAAGGAACAAGTCTCACATTTCGATTTCAAATTAGTAAAATTATTTAAGTAAACTGGGATCAGGAGACCATAGATTTAAAGAAACATAAATTAATAAAGATACATTTGAGCATACTTGTCAAATATGGCATTCAACAAAATATTCAGAACACAAACAATATCCAAGTTCTCGAGAAAATTTCAATAACTGCTGCAAAACATCAGGGTAATTTCCGTCTAACCTCAAAACAAGCTCAAGTACAATGTCAGAGTACAAATAAACAGAGCATTCATATTATAACTAATGAACATGGGGATACTATGGTGAACCTAGTTCATCCTTCTAATAAGCTCATTAACGAAATCCTCACGATTTCCAGCATCACCACCTTCAACATAGTGGTTCCTCTTCTTTTTAAGACCACCTAATGGTGCCTTGAGCTGGAATGGCCACAAGAAATTGTTGGCTTCCTTAAAGTGAGGCCCGACTGTCATGATTTCGTGGATCAAATCTTCAACACAGATGATGCCAAACTTGCCTAAAGCCTGTAAAATAAAGCATGGTCCTAAAATTTATATTTGCATATAATGTAAACTAAAAGCAGATAACTATAAAAAACCAACAAACCTGCTCGACAATAGAATTGTCTGTCAATGCAATCCTTTGGCCTTTAAGTTTACCATGGCCCCTTTTGTAAATCAATTCCTTCACACTTTTCAGGTTAGGGTATCTGCACAATTTAACACGTTACTGATAAGTGAACTGCAGAGTAGAGGACTTCAGATCATATCTTTATTCACATGGAATTTCTACATACCCATATGTCACATATGGCTCCACTCGTCGCAACATGTTTAGTGTGGCTTTGTTCACTTTCAAAAATACACCATTAAATATCTGGAAATGGCACAGATTATCAAACACAGTACAACAACGTTAAGAAAAAATAGAACTGCAAAAACGGAAAAACAAATTGCAACAGCCAAAAATAAGACACCAGGCCATCTAAACATTAATCATGGCCTCATAAGCAATACAAGTTCTAAAATCTAAGCCTCATAACAAGTCTTTCAACCAATCAATCACTAAGCAACAGTTACTATTGGTTACACCATGTGATTTCATTTTATCATGTCTTTTCCAGATGATTTATGTTCTATATGTGGAACTAGAAAACCTATACACCAAAAAGCATTCAAAAAGTACTTGACCACTACTCCAAAATACATATATTGAAATGTTGTAATACTTGTTTAGCTATTTAGGTATGTAGAGGGAATGATCTGTAATATTTTGGATATGTTAAGCTTGAAATGATGTAAATGATAAATTTTTATGTGCAGACATTATAGAAATACATGTAGCCCTCTGCAGGAAAATACATCTTTCTTAAAAACATCTCAATTTAATTTGATAATGCCAGACAATTGAAACTACTGACCATAAACATAATACGCAGTCAGGAGCATATAAATATAATGTGCTTGTCCAACCACAATTTCATTATAGTCGATGGCGAGGAAACAACCACATTACCTGCCTCAGTCGAAGAAGTTGGAGGATCTTCTTGGTCTTTGGGTCAATAGCATTAATACTGGAAATGGAAATACAAATGTAAGAAACCAACATTTTAAACCCATTTTAATGTTCAATAAACATAATCTGCAGACTACATACCCACGAATCCTGATGATAAACAAGAGCTTGGCCTCTGGACTAACATAGAATCCACCCTTAAGACGTGCCTCACGCTTCAGGCGGATCAACTCCTTTTGCTATAAAAAATAATATAATAAACACACCATATCAGGCAATTAGATCATCGTACAAGCATTACAAAGAACAAGTACAATACAATAGCCATAGTTTATACCTGCTCATCATACTCCTTAGCATACAACTTAGCACGGTTAAAGATCAACTTCCTATTCTCGGCATTCTTCTTCTTAGTTGCTTCGAGTTGTTGCTTCTTTGCAAGAGCCCACTCTTCACTTCTCTTCTGCTTCTTCAAAAATGACTCGGGAACCACAGCACCTTCACCCATTTTCTACAACACAAATCCCACAATCACTTGCACTTCGAGAAAATCATAAACTACACCCCTAATTATCAAAAACTACATACGAGCTACGACTACAATTTCTAGGTTATAAAATCAAAATAAAAACATTACTCTTGCAAAAATCAATATATCAACTAACACTAGCTCTCCATAGCATCATCATTTCATAAATATCAAAATTAAACATCAAATCTCAGCAATTACAATTATATAACAAAACACACAAAAATAGATTAAATTTTAGGAAGAGGTGTAAAATTAAACAGCTAGTGAGTGTAATAAACATCATATGTAAACGATTAGAAAGATCTGAAAGCAAGATGAAAAGGATTGGATAGATAATACGGACCTTGGTTCTGCAATGCTCTGGAGGCCAACGGCGAAATATGTGAGCTTCAGGGTTTTATAACATAGATTCAACGAAAACCCTAGTTTTAAAGATATGAATGGGCTTGGCCTTGGGCTTAGATGATGTTTCTATAAAATTCCGATATGTCATTTTGAGCCCTGTTTGATCGGCTCAAGCCAAGCCCACGTTAGCTTTAAATTAAATTGCAATCTTATATTGCGAGCTTTTATAATTTAAAACTTATCTCGGGTCAAATCTACATTTATAATTATAAACTAGTTGAGAATTCATAAACTAGTTGAGAACACGCGCGTTGCGGCGCCCTATAAAAATTATATTAATAATTCAAAATTAATATTTGTAAAATGTAATAATTTTGTGGCTGTCTATAAAAAGTATATCAGTGATTAAAAATTAACATTTGTAGGATAAAATAAATTTTATTTATAAAAATCTTGATGTAATATCAATATTAATATATAAAATTGCAAAATTGGACTATAATTCATGGTGGAAAAATGAAAATAAATTTTTACACGTAATTAACAATTTAAAACACGACGAATCTTAATTTTATTTGTGTTTTTTTTAAAAGTAATCATGTTCTTACATTGTCATCTTCCTCCAATTTTTTGGATTGATTGTGCACAAAAACATCTAACTTAAATCCGTGAGATAGCGGTCTATAACTACCCTTGCTTGTAACAACCTTTATTTTTTAATATTGTATGAACAATCTTCGCTTAAAGGTTGCTTGAACTTGAACGGAGCAAACAGATAATGCATGAATAATATTTTCCTGCGTACAAAGTAAATCATATAAAAATTAACAACAACAGACATGTCCGATGAACAAAACAAATATTATAAAATAAACACCAACAAACATACATCACTAGTAGTTAATTTATTGATATCATCCATCAATATCATATCAATATCACGTCTAGACTATATTTTTCTCCCGTATTTGGATTTATCGACTCCCACGTACAATACCGTATAAACAGCCTTCACTTATCGTTGCAGAAGAACGGCACCACCGAGCTAGAAATCAAGCAAGAGAACGATCACTAGAGAGAGGTAGGGTTGTGGTATTGAGAGAGAGTAGGTCGTGTTTAGATGATCCAAAACCCTACAACCCATAGCGGTATATAAGTGAAGAAAGACTTGTGTGCTACTCTTTCCCATAATTAAATAATCTAAAATAAAATCTGATTAAAACTTTCAAGCTGCTATATTCCATAAATAATCTGAAACAAAATCAGATTCTGAGCTACTATATTCCATAAATAATCTGAAATATAATTAGATTCTGAAACTTGCTTCTAATATATCCGAAACTAAAAAAAGTAGTTCTAATTTTTGATATTTTTTCATCCAAAAATTCCAGAAATTTAGAATAAAACAACAGAGCTATCTGAGAGGCGCCACCTAGACGCCCCTCGCTTCTCCTTTATATAAGGATATTGATTTACAAATTTATAGATATTATAAGTTAAACATGAATTTTGAAAATTTTATTTTCATTACATTTCAATGAACTTAATCAACGCCAGCTATTTCACATATGTTTTTGTCGATGACAACTTCGTTTTTATAAGACAACAACTCAAAGTGCTGATAATGTTCTTCAGATGCTAAGGATTTTTGAAAAAGTCTCGGGACAACAAATTAACCTGGACAAGTCATCTGTAATTTTTAGCAAAAATATCAACGTGAAAGCGAAATTTAGCTTATTATGATATCTCCAATTTCAAGAAGCGGGGGATCAAAACTTGTATCTAGGTTTACCAAGCACCATAAATATAAATAAGTCTGCTATGTTTGGGTACATTAAGAATAATCTACAGGAGAGAATTCAAGCGTGGGCTAAGAGAACTCTATCAAATGAAGGAAAAGAAACTCTTCTTAGAATAGTAGCTCAGTCATTCCTTAATTATGTAATGAGTGTCTTTCTCATAGTGACCTTTTTGTTCATTCTCATAGTGAAGCACTAAACAATGCAACAGGTTCATCATTAATTAATATAAACGGCAACCAATAGGATCAAGACCTTATTCAGGACATCTTTGAGTAAAAAACACCAACTTGATATTGTCAATACCTGTTAACATCAAGAGAAAGATGCATGGTACTGAAAATACGAGAAGACATGACATTATTCAGTTAAGAGCGCTTACAAATCTTTATGGGATGAGAAAGAAAAATATCATACTACAAATAATTTTGGGTTCTAGAGGCAACTATGAAACTTAGTGATCCTTCCAAAGGAGAAACATTTTGCGTGGAGAGCTATAAATAAAACATGCCCACTAAAGACAATTTTTGATGCAAAAGAGTTGATGTCAATACAAGATGCCCAATACGTCAAAAAAGTGATGAATTAGTTTTGCATACATTAGTTATGTGTTCTTTTGCTGACACTTGTTGGGGCATCTCAGGACTATCATGTGTGATAAACGAGTTCATCTCTTTTAAGGAATGGATTCAGTTGGTATTCCAGTAGTGTAGAATAAAAGAGATTCAAGGTATTGTCATGATTTATTGGATGCTTTGGAGAAATCAAAATTATATAGTGTGGAATCAACATAGCATGAAAGTAATAGAGGTAGCAGAGTCAGCAGCATATGTCATTAACCAATAAAGAAATGTTCAAGACAAGTTTTTTGACAATTTTATGGGATATATGATTCGGGATGATGGTCACGATCCTCGAATTCGTCTGTCTTCTGGGTTATTGACAATTACCAACGAGTGATATAGTCAAGGCAAATTCTGATGCTACAATCTTTGAGCATTTTAATTGTTATAGCCATGTTTTTGTCGTCATGGATCATTATAGACAACTAATCGAGGCACGGTCACGATGTATGCAAGGTAATGTATCACAAGAACTTGCAGAAACGACAGGAATTCAGGAAACCTTAAGCTGAAATGCTGAATCAAGGAATGTAGATTAGCAATGTAAATGTAGAGGCTGATTATCTACATGTGGTGCAAGCCATCAGATCTTCAATTGTCAGCCTATCATATTTAAGTAGAATGGTTGGAGAGTGTAGACTTTATTAATAAGGTTAAATGCAAAGAATGTGCTTATTCAATTTGTGAAACGGTTAGTGAATAGAGTATCCCATTGTATAGACAGATATAATTGTTCAATAGTCGACTGTATTTGATGAGTGGCATACTGGAAGATGTTCATTTGGATTTTCATAATGTACTTGTGAACGATATGAAAAATTAATAAAAAAATTTCACATTGTGGCAAAAAAATAAGTTCAAAAACCCAAATAAAAATGAGTACAAAGTTTATATATTAGTAGTAATTAAATATATATATAATAAATAATTAAATATATTTTGAGTTATCACTATATTTTACTGGTTTGTGGTGAAAGTAACATTTAACAAAAGAGTTTTTTTTTTTTTCCTTTTACGGTCCAGGTTTTGTATTCTTGTGTATACTATCAAGTGGGCGTACAGTAAAACCCAAACCCTAATTCCTGCAGTTTCTGGTGCGCCACTTTGACAGCAAACAACAAACGAGGCGGGTGAAGTTTATATATACATACTACATGTATATATATGCTGAAGCCGACCAACAACGTTAACTCAAACCCTAATTCAGCAAATCTAATCTTCTTCAAACCTCGTCAAGTTTTGTTAGCCGAGCACAAAACAAAAAGTACCACAATGTCTAAGAAGAGTCAGCCCAAAACCAAAAACTTAACTCAAGAACAGAAGACCTGTCTTCTCCATTCTGTTGTGAAGTACCTCGAAAACAACGCCCTGTCTAAAACCCTTAAGCGGATTTTGTCTGAAGCTCAAATTGAGGTATGTGTTGTGATCAATTTAGCTTTATTTTCATATGGGTTATGCATTTTAATTTATTTGTATGTATATGTGTGTGTATTGCAATTTGTAATGGTTGTATTTGATGGGGTTTTATTAATGTGTATACTCTGTTGTGTAGGGTGAAGAGTGGAAGTCTTCTTCTGTTGATTTGGAAGATTTGTATTGCAAGTATTTGGATACGTGGTAAGACTAGAAGTAACCCCATTTTGCGATTGTGTTTCGGTTAGAAATTAGCTTTTTTTTATGAAAAGATATGACCTATATTGGGATATACTATGGGGGGGGGGGGGGGTTTGGTTCATGGTTAATCGGAACCTCAAATCCATGTGTTGGTGTTTGGATTAGCCATTTTGTGGTATGACATTCCCCCTTGATGGGTAAATCATTCCTTCTACACCCCTTGGGATACTCATTCCCATTCCCGCTTCCCAAGTCCCATTCACATCTACCATCCAAATGCCCCCTATATTTGTATGAAGTGAATTTGTAAGATGTTAATTTGAGTTTGAAAATAGAATGGGAAGGGCCTTTGGATTTTGCCAACCTCGTACATTTGTTCAGCTTACTACCATCATTATGCATTGCAAGGTTTGTGTCTTCTGAGCGCATGCCTAGTTGTTGCATAAGTGTTTTCTTTGTGATACCTGTAATTACCAGATGATATGGGGGTAGTGGTGTATTATCGTATATATGATTCCAGTGATACCAGATTATTTTAGGTGTCCTGTGATATGGAGTGAACAGCTTTTTTGTGTAGAGAGTGAACTAATATTATTTGCATTTTACCCTCTGATTGGGTGAATGGAATGAATCGAGATTAATGAAATCGTAAAGGAATTGAAAGTGGAAGTGTAAGATTTAGGAGAGGAGATTTAAAAAAAATGAGCTAGCTATTCTTTTAAACACAACTTCATTTTTTTTGCTTCTAATCAGTACAGCCTTCTTTTAAACACAACTTCATTTTTTTTGCCTGGAGCTGGCTTTCTCTTTAGCTTGACATAATAATGATAATGTATAGTAGCAGGAAGCTAGCTATTTCATTTATTAGTTTTTTTGGCTCATGCATTAAAGCCTTCGTTTTTTTTTTTGCGCAGTAACCATGTTGAAACAACTGACAACATTATCAACAACCAAGGTAATTTATTATTTAAGCAAATATCTTCAACGTAATCAGAAATATTTAAATTTGAACCATTAACATTAACTGTTGCTACAGAATTACAAACAGAGGGAAATACCAAGGATACTATGAGTGGCGGTGCTGTATTGGATGAAATTGTCAAGAAGAAAAAGAAAAAGAGAAGCGAAACTGAAAAAGGTGCTGTTGCAGAACAACCTGATATTGTAGAGAAAGAAGTTGACAACTTGAAGAAGAAATCTGAGGAGCTTTCAGATGTTAATGATTTGATCGAATCTGCTAAAGTGAAGGGTAAAAAGAAAGACAAAAAGAGTTCTGATTTTTCTAATGAAAGTGAACGAGTTCAGTCTCTTGCAGATACAGCTGTTGATGAAAATAACAAGCTGACTGATAAAATCAAGGACAAAAAGAAAAAGAAAAAGTCTAATAAAGTTGACCAAGAAGACAAAGAATTGATGGAAGTTGTAGTTGAAGAGCAATCTAAGGATCTGTCAACTGCAGCATGTGATGTTGCCAATGAGAAGAAAAGTTCCAAGAAGAGAAAAAGATTGGTTTCTGATGACAATGAGATCGAGTCCAACAGTAAGGAAGCAGATGAAGAAATTAAACCAAAAAAGGCCAAAGGGCTTGAAAAAACAACAAAGAAAGGCAAGAGTATGGTAGGTGGCGAAAATGAAGAAAGTGCAAAGGAGAACAGCCCAGTTGCCCATATTGACAGCACCAAAATATCGAAGAAAATACCTGATGAACATGAAGTTGGGGACCTTGAGAATACAAAGGAAGTTCAGCTTGATCATTCTAATGGAAATCTTGAGAAGAGTGGATACAAGTCTAGCAATCAAAAAACATCAAAGAAGCAACATAACGGTTCAGCCGAGGTAAGGATTATACTGGCATTACTAATGAAACAATAAAAAATAGGGGAATTTTCGTTAATTCAGATAATACTTTTTGGATATTTTAAATTCTTGTAGTTTTCTGTGTACCTATTGCTGTTTTAATATAGAGTAGTTGGTTTTAAATGATGGATGTGGTCTTATGTACATGTCAATGGTTTGGTCTAGCAGACTTTACACATTTAAGTTCTATTGTGTCTGCTTGCAAAATTGAGAAAGGCTTAACCATTTAAATTTATGTAAAAAAATTAAATTGATGGGTGTTTTTTTTCCAGCCGAAGACGGTAAATGCATTTCAAAGGGTGAAAATTGATGAGGTGGAATTTGCTGATGAGAAGCTGCAAGATAATTCTTACTGGGCAAAGGTATTCGCAAACCGTTGTGCTTTTTTTTGCATCTCCAACTATCAGATTATATATTTACCAGTATTTTCATTTTTAAATTGTCTGCAGAGCGGTGCTGAGATTGGATATGGTGCTAAAGCACAAGAAGTCTTGGGGCAGGTTAGAGGAAGGTATGCATGTTTACCAGCATAGTACGCACAAAAGGGTTAAATTGAATGTTGCTCCCTTTATTTTATACTTTTTAAATCGGTAAAAACTCATTTGAATTGATATGAAGAGAACAACAATTTCTGTATGGTCCACTTCTTGTATTGGGTTTATTTGTCACTTCTTTTGCTCTGCAATAACATTATATGGCCGTCCTGAACTTATTTAAATATCTAAAAGAGGTGTCTTAGTGATCTTGTTGTTGATTGTTTAGTGTGTTTTGTTTTGATTTGCTAGTTAATTTTTATGGACCCTGAACCTTTCAACCATATATTGCTAAAATTTTAAAAACCAAGGTCCGGGCGTGTAGCTTTTTGCAGATAGGAAATTCTAGTGTCTGAGAGAATTATCAGGCAGGAATAAAGTTTCTCTGTTATATATTTTGTGTAAATTACCAGTTTGTTCCCAAAGGTATGTCTATGTCATACCCAATGATCACATAAGATGTTTGTAGGAGTGAGTTTATCCTGATTGCTAAGTAGTAGTTGCCATGTTGGTAAAAAAAAATCTGTGGACATGTGGGAATTGGGGATATTACAATATTGCTAAATTCAGTATAGTCATGAGTATGAGACGATTCGTCGATTCCTTATTCATTTTAACATTTTCATGATACATCTCAGGAGTAGTTTATTATTTTGGGACGGAAGTTCTGTGTAATTGTCTTGGACGTTATTCTTCTGGGCCTTGTATATGGGCTTCTTAATTATGTGGTGATCAAAGCAAACCTCATAAACTTAATATCCAATTTGCTATTTGTAATTAACCATTATATCTTTTTGCTCCTTACAGGGACTTTCGGCACGAGAAGACGAAGAAGAAGCGTGGTAGCTATAGAGGAGGAATGATAGATCTGCAATCTCACTCAGTAAAGTTCAATTATTCAGATGAAGATTGATGACCAACAGTTAGGGTGGTTCATCAGTTTCAATCTATACCTCAATGGGTTTTTTTTGGTTCGATATACTTTAATATATTTGTGCGGTTACAATTTTATTACCCCTTGAGACATAAACCAAACTTTGAGCTCAATTGAAAACTTTTGTGAAATTTGAACTAAAATATATTAAATTTGGCAACAAGTCTGATCTTTGGTGGACATTTCTGCCCAGCTGCGAAATTATTATTATGTGGATGAACTTATATTTGGTAGTAGTGCATTAGTTTTCCTGCTTTTAGCTAATATTTTTCTCCTGGAAAGAAATTATTCGATCATTTAGTTTCCCTTGTGTATTCTCTTACAGACATTTATTGTTTTATTTACATTATACTATTTCATTTCTTTCGCACTATTATCCCCCTCAGACACAGTGCCTGTTAAGCAGCAGGGTTTTATTTAAAAATTAAACGTGGACTCTTGCAGAGGTAGTTTTAAGAAACCCAGGAGATGGATTTAAGTTGAGGAAGTTTTTCTTTCTTCTATGACTCCGACTTTTCTATCTTTTCCCCCCTCTATTTGTCTAAATTATCAAAAGCTCTTAGTGATTTTTCAAAAACTTAAATAATTTATTAATTATATTATTCAACTACTTTAACAATTTATAAATCGTAACTTTCTCATAATTTATAATCCATTTTTTATTTTAAATAATAAGTAATTTTTTTTTAATTCAGCACTAGCCTTGCGGGTATATAGTTCGTAAGTTATTATTATAATTTAAATTATAACATCATTTTATTAGTATTTTAGTATTAATGGATTATATTTTAATTAAATTATATGATTCAACTGACTATATTTTCTCCCGATTACTTAAAAATGGACAAACCCTAATATTTTCTCAGTGGGTGACTAATTTAATTGAGTAACTAAGTACCCTATATCTTGACCACTATATTATATAACATCATACAAGATGATAACTGCCTGCGAAGCATAGGAACACGCCTTTTTCTCACGTCCCATTCTTTCTACGTTTCTCCCCGTGATATCTGCCGGTCATTCTTATTTGTCTACATATTTGGGTCAAAAGAAAATATTATCATTTATTTTTTGTAATCTTGCTAGCCAATGATATATTTGTAAAAGAACTTTATAATGCTATAGTTTTTTTTATATAAATTTGAGAAGTTGAAGAAAAATATTATAACTTTCCTTTTCGCATTAACATAACATACAAAATATAAATTAAAAATATGAAAGAATATAAAATAATTAAAGAAAGAATAAAATTACATAACATACATATATAATACAACACATAATATAAAAAATACAAAATATGTATAAAAGACATAACACAAAATACATAACATTAAGAACTACAGATACATAACATGAAAAGATATAATACATTTATTTTTTAATTGGATTATAAAACATGAGTTACTTTAAAATTTGTGTAATAATATAAACATTAAAATTATAAGATATAGAAGAAAGTATTGAACACAAATAAAAGAACACAACATACATACACAAAAAGGTACATAACATCAAAAATTACATAACAAAAAATACAGAACTTACACAAAAAAACATAACATAATTAATTTTTACATAACAAAAAATACAGAACTTGCATAAAAAATAGAGAACTTACATAAAAAATACATAACATAATTAATTTTTAACTGAATTTTTTGAGATACTGTATTCTGTACTTTAATACAAAATTACATTTTCATTGTTCTGTATTTTTAAAACTATATTTATATTACCGAACTTAATCATTTAAATATTCTATATATCTGTTTTGATATAAAATTCTGAAGCAAATAATGGTTAATTTGTTTTCACGTTTTTTTTTGGAAAAAGAGAAACATATATCTTATTTTCAATAATGTACATATATATTACTTTTTTTGTTTAATATTTTTATTTTCATGTAGAAAATACAAAACATTAATTTTCTAATATTCTATTAACTATGTCTAATACAAAACACAGTGTTGACAATTAATACTTTTCTTTCGTATAATAGTTTTTGTATAAGTTTTAGTTCTTTAAGAAAATAATATAAATTATTTTAATTTTTACGTTAATGATTACATAATATATCGAATGTAAAATTCATATAATATAAAAATTATAAAATAAAAAATAACTACAAAACATATTTTATTTTTAATGTTATTTTTAATTATTATGTTTTATATAGGATTTTGGGATTGAATATTACTATTTTTTGTGATTTGCACACAACATTATATATTTTCAGAAAAAATAAACTAATTTATTTATACAATATTATTAGTTGCTCAAAAATGAAAAATCTATTCTAAAATAGAAATTTTTTATGTAAAAATGTGCATTCGAAAAGTGAAAAAACATATAAAAAGACAGTTGATGGCCGTGGTTTTGACGTGAAAGACGTGGGGTGTGGGGTGATGCAGATCCTCTACATTACCCTTTGCTTAGTCTGTGCACATGCAATCTAGACCGCATGTTTATTTTTTAATCCAAAGAATGGAAATTAGTTACTGAGTTACCAGGATATATTGGTTCCTCGTTGAACCATCCCCTATATATATATTTGGATTTTAGTACATTTAATCCGAATTTAGTACACGTAGATTTAAAAATCAGAAAATTCTAATCTTTTCCAAACATAGCCGATCGTGTAATATCTTTGAAAGATTCAGTAATCTAATCAATCGAATTTCAACGTAAAGGGTTATGTAATGGTTATATTGAAATATAACACGTTAAAGTTAAAAAGAGTTATATGAAAGTTCTTGTTAAAAAAAGATATTCAAAATTGTATATTTATAATTTTATTTATAATATCATTATAATTTTTTTAATAAATTATTATATGATAATGTATTGTTATGAGTGCTTTTAGTATTTGAAACTGTCTATGATACTAATAGACTCCACATTTGTAGACTTGTAATACCAAAAAGAGAGTACCAAACCAAAAAATATAACTAAAATCTTAGATTACAAATTATACGTATAGTATAGTATAGATGTCTTTTGACAAAGAAAGAAAATCATACGATCATCTTTTTTGGGCTCAAGGACTCAAGTCTTTATTTGTCTGCGTACGGAATTTTCATCTGAACAAAAAAAAAATCGTCTCATGTTCTCGTTTGTCCTCGGAGGTCAAGTCTTTATTCGGTTGAAATAAAATTGGTTTTCTTTCTACTTTGGATCACGTATATATGAATGAGTCGGTCACCAAATCGCTGTAGCAAGATAGATATTTATATGGTTATCCAGATAAAGTAATGTGTGTGTGTCATGGTGTTGTTGACCTCTTTCCTCTAAATATCTCTGTCCACTTCTCAAATCTCAACTGCTTAAACGCTGGATCGATAGCTTTGTGTTGGGCCCTGGAGGAGGCCTACAGCTATCTAAACTTGTTTCTTCTTGTATCTATTGCATGATATATGTGTAAATATTAATGAGCCGATGAAATATTTGTTGAGTAATAAAAATGGATATTTAATTGGTTTTACAAGTGGAAAGCAATGTTCTAAAAATCCCCGATTTAACCGATAAATCCCCGATTAATCCCCTGCAAAGTCAGCCACGATCCGATTAATCCTTATATATATTTCATAATTGAAGTATATGTGATAAATTATTAAAATTAAAATACTATATTACTTTAAATATGAATAATTATAGAGTTTATGAATATAGTAAATATATTAGTTACTAAATAGCTAATACAATAATAACTAAATATTAAATAATATTTTAATATTAAAATAAACCCGATTTTAACTCCGATTAATTCTTCCGATTAATCCCCGATTTTCGATTAATCCTTGAATCGGTAGCTCAACCGATTAGGTCCGATTCCCGATTTCTGTAACACTGGTGGAAAGCCAAATAAAGTGTAGTTTCCTCAAAATTTCACAGTCGACTTCTCCGCTACCTCAAGGGTTGGAAGTTGGAACCAATGTCAGTGTGTAGGACTGTAGGGCCAGCAACAACTGAAGCGTAAATGTGGTGGCCCTTTTTTATTTAGATCAAATTTTGTCTATTTTCCAATTTATTACTCCCTCCCTTCTATTTAATTGTAACGTAGTGGCACGCTTTTTAAGACTCGTTTAAAGTATACCTCTATAATATTTTTTTTAATTATTTTTTTTCTAAATAAAAATTTATATTTAAACTTTTATTCAAAAAATAAAAATTTTAAAAAATCATTATAGAATTATATTTTATTGAAATCTCAAAGTACGTGCAAATAGTGAACGTATGCAAATGGCTGGGATCGATGGAGGGAGTAGTTGTTCCGTCAATCTCACTCAATTTTATTCAATTTTCTATTGTTCAGCATGCATTTTAATATTTTTATGTAGATTTTAAAAATTATTTCAATTTTTCTGAATAAAAATATTAACTATTATTTATAAAAATACATTTTATACAAATGTGTGTTTTTTTTGAAAGAATAAAAATGTGTGTTATATCCCCATTCGAGAGACTACATTCGAAATGAATTTATTAGCGTATTTTTCTCTTTTATTTTGTTCCTTTCTCGTCTACCGGTCAATACGTTGGTAAAAGGAGGGCCGGCCTCCATTCAATTAAATTTCTAGGGACACATAATAATTGTTGAAACTCTGTAAAGTTCGTGATTTTAAGCTTATATATCACATTTTCGGATTCAAGTATTTATTTAAGTTATCATTACAAAGAAGAATTTCCCAATTACAATTGAATTAGTTTACCAATAAAACGGAAATGTTTTATCCTACTTAGCGTCCATAATATTTGTTAAAATACAGCAAAGTTTGTGCTTCTAAATTTATGGATCACTTCTTTAGACGCAAGTATTTTTTTTCTTTTTTTGGTCATAAGACGTAAGTATTTTTTATTCAAGTTATCATTACAAAAAAGAATTTCCCAATCATAATTAAATTAGTTTCGTAATAAAAAGAAAATGTTTTATCTTACTTGTCTTTCTTCCGTAGATATATAAAACGGTTTCTCCCCGCGAATGCTCTGGACACATGTTAAACGCGAAATTTTATAAATTTGACTTATCTTTCTCATATTTTAATAATAATGATGAAACTCCCTTATATACAACCACCATACCAATTAAAATCTCCTAAACATATAAAATTTCGCGTTTAGTATATGTTCATAGGCACACACAAGACAAATTCATAATAAAATTAACAGGAAAATACGTCTAACAAACATGACGATGGTTGTTGTGTCATTGAAGATGCCGAAACGAATGAATATATACAAATTTTAATTGGCAAATTGTGTCGAACAAGAACAAGAATAAATATCTCCATGACACTTTAGCATAGAAATGGGCCTCAGTGGTAAAAAGATATTCAAGCTTTAATAATTCTTCCGCGACTAACTTTTCTTGTTATCTTTCATTTTATTCTTGTGAATTGGTCGACCAACTAGATCTCCTACCTCAGAAGACTCGAATAATACTTTGAAGAACATGGAGTAATTTGTACGGCATATTAGATATTTTTGCCGACAAAATTTCGATCCATTTAGAAACGTGTGTATATTATTACATCTATCTTGTATAATTTTATTGTATCTTTATCTATACATAGATAGTTATATATAATAAACATAAACACTATATTTTATTTATTTGTTAAATTATCATAAATAAATATAAATTATTATATATCACCGTCGGACATGCGAGGTTTTAAACGGAACCTTGGGTCACAGTTTCGGAACTTCATTTTAGGTATGAGAGGAGAGGCTTCGCTTTCCTCCCACCTGGGGCCTGGTCTGCCCATAAAAGCACTTACAGGACAACAGTATGAACTATCAAGTACGCTGGACATGCCGTAAATTTATGCATCATCTTTGTGTTAGGATCTTCAATCTTCATTACGTGACTAAACTGTCTGCTTAATTTGTTTTGTTGCCAGCAGAATAGATTTGGACACAACAAAGTTTTAATTTTAACAGGGATCCTAAGAGCATCTCCAACGGTGTTGGCTATATTCGTTGGCTGAATTGGATCTATAAGACATTATGTAAAATTTGCTGAACCTGTAAGACATTTTGCTTCAATGGTATTGGCTATATTGGTTGACTATAATTTAAAAATAGTATGTTATTAATATTTTAAATTGTTAAAATAGAATATATCAGTTTAATATGGTAATAAATGATGTGTAATCTTCCTACAGATTTCTTACAGACCTGTAGAGGTTCGACAAATATAGTCATCCATAGGAGGTTGGCTAAAATTATAGACAACAGATTAGTGTGGTTGGAGTGCTGTTTTTTCAGGGCGTTGGCTATATTTTTTAATTTTGGAATGCCAACTCATTTTTTAGTCAAAGGCTTTGTATGGTTGGAGATGCTCTAAGTTTGGCATATGTATGTTGGAAAGTATTTAAATGACGAATTAATTTAGGACCGTGGATAGGATTATAATAAGGAAAATGTTATATCCAGAGCACTTTTTTAATATTCAGAGTAATTTGCAAGAATTTATATTAAAAAACGTATGATTTATTGATTTGTGGAGATGAAGGGGGCTGAGAGTTTTTATTTTTATTTTTTTTGATAGAAGGGGACTGAGAATTGAATATCTTTTGGAACTAAAAATGCTTCTCTGGATTTAACATTTTCCTATAATAAAATTCTATTATGTGAGACACTTTCTTTTCAAACAGCTAAATACTCGTTTCAAAATATCGGTGAACAAGTATTTTAATGTCAAACAAAAAAGTTCAACATTATTAAAATATTACTTAGATAATTAATTTGAATTATATAGCTGGGAAAAGTATACTATAAATCATCTCGACAGTCGACACATGTATGTCGGCCGTACTTATAGCAACACGGAATGGGTCGTGGAAGCAGCACGTAGGGCGAGAATTAATCAACGGCGAAATTAAAGGCATACTTTACAGTTTACTTTTTTTTCTTTTTTGATAAAATACTTTACAGTTTACTTGTGAATTGTGATTTCATCCGTACCACCAGATTCTTTACGGTTTCTTTTTCAGATGTCCCATCTAATTCTTTAGAGCATCTTCAATGGCGTTGGCTATAATCGTTGTCTAAATTGGATCTGTAAGACATTATGTAAAATTTGCCGAACCTGTAAGACATTGTGCTTCAATAGTATTGACTATATTGGTTGACTATAATTTAAAATTAGTATGTTATTAATATTTAGATTGTTATAAATAGAATATACCAGTTTAATATGGTAATAAATAATATGTAATCAATGTGAAGGAGGAAAATAAATTGCGGGAGATGACGTGGAATTCACTACAGATCTGTAGCGGATCGACAAATATAGCCATCCATAGGGGATGACTATAATTATACACAAGAGATTGCTGTGGTTGGAGTTCTATTTCTTGTGAACATTGACTATAAAATTTAATTTTGGAAAGTCACATGGACTTTTAGCCAAAGGTTTGTGAGGGTTAGAGATGCTCTTACATTTCAAAATTTTTAAAAAGTTAGTGATAATTGCACACTCTAAATTGATAGTTGAACACCATATACTTTTATATGACTAAAATAACCTCTATGAAACACCTCTCTCACACTATGTGTACGTGGATTGGCGAAACCGACCAACCCGATCCAAACTGACCATTTTCGTCCAATTAATCCGAAAAATTTTAAACCCGATTAGTAATTGGATTGAAATAGCATTAACCCGATTTAGTTGGATTGGACATGGATTTCGGGTTTTATAAATCGATCAAGCCCAACTCGATTGAAAAATATGAGAATATATCAAATTTATCCATCCCATCACATATTAGCCTAATCCAATTAATTTTATTATATTTGTGTGCCTTTAAATTTAATATAGCAATTTTCGTTTGATATTTACATATATATGAGATTAAATTTATTGTTTGTTTGTTACGTAAATATATTTATGATCTTAAATTTATTTATTTAAATGGAAAACAAACATGAATGAGAATATGAGATTAATATCATGAATATATTTGTTCATTATTTATGTTAATACATATTTTTTTTAATTGAATTCAATTTTATATCTTTGACAAGCTTGTTAAAGTAATTTTTAGTATAAAAAAATTGGATGTTGAAGACCTATTTGATACCGGCAATTATTATATTTATTAATTCAACCAAACCACTCCAAACCGAAGTACTACAAATTGGTTTGGGTTACAAATTTATACGATTCGGGTTTGGTTGAAATTTTGAGAACCTTACTTAATTGTGTTGGGTCAACAAATTCTGTCAACCCGCCCAACCTAAACCGTGTACACCCTTATCTCGCATCATAACAGGTGAAGGCCAAAATGAAAAAGAAAGGTTATTTTCGTCAAATGATCACTAAAGGGTGTGCAACAATCAATTTAGGGTGTGCAAATATCACTACCCTTAAAAAATACTCCCTCCATTCCAAAATAATAGTCGCTTTGACTTTGTGCACGTATTTTTAGGTGTAAAAAAAATATACTTCCACACATTATTTTTGAAATTTTCTTTTTTTGAATAAAAGTGTAACATCTCTAATTTTATTCGGAAAAAGAAATTTTTAAAAATAATGTGTAGAAATACGGTTTTTTTACACCTCAAAATACGTGCACAAAGTCAAAGCGACTATTATTTTGAAATGGAGGGAGTAGTCGACGAGTCCCACCACTACCTAACTTTTCCTCTTTTTTCACACTATTTTTACTCCCTTTTCACATTACTTTTACTCCACTATCTCACTTTTATACATTCAAAATTAATGGGTCTCACTACTTCACCCACTTTTCTTTCTCTTTTTCACTACTTTATACATATTTCTTAACCTCCGTGCCCAAACCAAACGTAAAGAATTGGTCGGGACGGAGGGGGTACTCTTATCTCATAAAGGGTCGTTTTGTTCACCTCATTTGATATTAGGCATGAATTTTTTACAAAAGGAAAAATTTCAAAAAAAATTTATGCAACTGTGATTTATATGCGGCTTAAAATTCGTGTCGGGTAATGTAAAAAAAGTGTAAAGAAATGAGAGGGACAGATGGAGTATCTGATATTTGATTGATCATTTTTAAAATCTGAAACTCATATCTTAAACTTATCAGAAATTTGATACCTAATGAGAGGTGGTTACGAGGGAGAGATACGAGATATCAAATTATATTTTATTATTTTAATTTTATTTTTAATTTAAATACAATTTCAGAACACATATCTTTAATATATGTCGTTGAATATCATATAAGTTGCGCTTATTTTTATTTAATACTAATTGGTAATATTTTATTTGTTCTTAAAACTACTAGTAATATAATTTTATTAAGAAAATATATAGCCATTGTCATATTAAATTATTTACAATTACTACTAACAATGAGCGGAAACATTTAACAAATTTTTCTATAAAAGTTGGATCCAATCGATGACTCAACAATATATAACTTAAATATATTTATTCCAGTATTGAACTAAACACATGATATATTCCAAAATCTCATACCAATTTTAAAATGATTCCTAATTACAAATTCATACCGATTTTATGTATATCTATTTATTATTTATAATTGTTCTGCACATCTTCGTTCATTGTTCATGACCAGATATTGTTCTTCTTCTCAATATTAAAGTTGACGAACTCTAGTATGTTGCACTTTCATTACTCTGGTTAATAATACTGCTTAAAAACGACTCATGATCAAATATAACACATATACATATAGTTTTTTTTTTTTTTTAAGAAAAACACATATACATATAATTATAAATACTAACATCTAAACATGATTGAATGTACACGCTGAGTGTCATTTATTACTTTTATAATTCAACTGAACATTTTTCTGGTCTACAAGAACTATAAAAAAAACACTAAACACTGTATTAGTCCAACCATGAGAAACCCTTAACTAGCTAAAAGTTTAGTTGGCATATCATAAATAAATATTATTAAGTTACAATTTCTCATATAGGACTATTAAAATAACTAAATTACAATAATAATGTCACCGTTCTATAATTTGACATAAATTATGGTCACCAATTTACAAAATCTAAAATTTAATCACTCTTTTATTATTTATTTAATATTTCAGTCACAAATTCATAAATTCGAAACTATAACGACCATTCTGAAATTTCGTGAAAATTATGATCACCTACTTACAACCGACTTTAGGAACAATCAACCACCACAATCGGATCGTATTCGGTGGTGTATGAAATCAGGATCAGCCGACACATGACATTATAAATGGTCGACATTATATTTCTCTAAATTGTTCTGCAACTTTACTTCGGATGGATGGTGAATAATTATTAAAGTAAATGTGAATGGTTAAAGGTTGATCTAAGATTAGCAACAAATATACATGTTTGCTTTATTCTACACCTGAGAATTGAGATTACCTGCAAACCAAAGAAAAGAACAATTCTTTTTACACCGCTGAAGTGACAGCGAATGACATATTACTTGGAATCCTAAGATCTTATAGATTTATATTTACGTGAAAAGAAACGAGCATATTTAAATAAAGACATGGACTGATGAGGTGATTAATATGGGAAATGAATCTCTCAGTGTGTGGGTATAAATTACAGATTTGTTTTATGCTGACTATAAAATTCCTTTAATTGTCTACTTTGGTGAAACTTCTCAATCTTAAAATTTTAGCTTTTCTATACCTGACTTCGGATCGAAGTTTTTTCAAAAAGACTATGCCACGCCTCAGGGAGAGAGGCGGGCCAAAACTTTAATTATGTGTTTTTTTTGGAATATTGATTTTGCACCAGATCAAGCTGGTGCATATTGAGCATATGTATATCGCCATTTCGGTCATGTAAAATTGTTTCATGAGATTGGGAAGCCAAAACAGCGGTAAATTTAAAGATGCATGTGAACATGCAGCACAAAAGGAATGTCATGGAAATGCAGTGACGATCAAAATGTATAGGAGTTTCTATCTCTGGATTTTTATTTTTCTGGACCCGTTTCTGAAAACAGAGAATTTTTGTAAATTTATGCAAAATGAGGTGGACTTTATAGATTTGTGAAATTAATGAAAATCGTTGAGAAAAATATTGAGGGGAAAATGAAAATGAAAATGAAGATGATCCAAACATGATTTTTGTTGATCACGTTCAGGGAAAATTGTAATAGAAATATAGTTGTGGCTCCTATTGCTGAAAGTATAAATGAAAAAGACGAAAATGTATCTCCTGTTGAAATTGGGAAGGAAAATGTAATTTATGGACCTCTAGAAATGGATGACCCTACGATTTGAAACAGGTTTAGGAGTTAATTTTGAGATTTTGTAGTAGCGAAAGGTCTCATATACTCAAAAAATAAAAATCATGGACAAAGCATTTTCCTTTTGTTGTAAGTTGTTTAAGCAGCACGCAAAATGTGCCTGTTTGGCACCAAGGACGTCCCCTTTTTTCTTTAAAAAGTCGACTTGTAATTTTTTTGTCCGTTTGTGTAAAATGTCAGAACCGAGAGATCCATGAATCGGGATTATGATGCAGAAGTTGAGACTGCTATTTTTAGTTTCAAAACTTATATTTTTTTCTCAAACAGTTTAATCACTTATAAGTTTTAATTTAATTCTCACTTTTATTCCATTTTTTTTACTTTAAGCAAGAATCATTTTTTTTAAGTTTACCCAAACGCTCCCTAATCTTCTTACTTCTACTAAATTTTGTAATCGTAAAATTTATGAAAAACTAAAAAAGCATGAAATTAATCAGGAGAATGTGAGACCTCTTGCATGAATTTTAAAGAATTTTTAAGCATGACTCTGTTTCTGATATTGATGGGTATGTCACTTTTTGAGTTAGAGAATTATAAAAATATGTTTCAGCATAAGTGAAAAAGGTGGTGTTAATTTTTTTGAAGAGCTTGGAAGATTACTATCCGACTGTCACAATTACTTATATTCATCCCCGTTAAGATACGTATCTCCGCTCTATGATGTCTCAAGATTGAACAGATTGGTTATATTGTTAAGAGGTTTATGCTTACAAATTCTAATTTTAAAAAATTGATCAACAATTTTGCTATCCCTTTTTACTGTGAGATACAAAACTGAGTTAATTGATTTTATTGTGTTGATTTTTGATTTTAAAAAACCGAAAAAAATATAAATATTGTGTTGATTTTATCTTAAAATCAAGTCGAACCGAATCATACTCTCCCTTAACTTAAACTGCTTGGTCTAGCAACACGAACAAACTTGAAAAAGTCCCAGATTTAGAGAAATCTTTTAGTAATACCCAAAATAACAGAATTGAAAGAGATGATCTAAAATACTACTCCCTCTGTCCCAGCCAATTGTTTACGTTTGGTTTGGGCACGGAGGTTAAGAAATATGTATAAAGTAGTGGAAAAAAAATGAAAAATAGGTGAAGTGGTGGGACTCATTAATTTTTAATGTATAGAAGGAAGATAGTGGAGTAAAAGTCGTGTGAAAAAAGAGGAAAGATTGGATGGTGGTGGGACGTATTGATTATTTTTGATAAGTTTTAAAATATATATTAATATGATCCGATGTTTAGGTCTGAAAAACATCATAAATTGTAATGCTATTTGGTGTTATCATTTTAGAAGTAGAACACTAACTTCTTTTTTTTTTTTATCAAACTATACGGTAGGTAGTTATAGTATCTGCTCGATACCTAAATTTTGATATATAAGAAAACACTACTTGAAATAGTAATTAGGATTCCAAAACCCAAAATCGTGGAGTGTAAGAGAAAAATAAATAATCATCGTATAATTTAGGGTTTCAATTACAAAATGACAAGTCAAAATCATTTTTTCGAAAATTATAATGGGAAAAACCAAACGCGGCCAAACAAGTAGACCTGACAATTTGGTATACGACACAAAAACACGACACGAACACGACAGGCAAAGTTCGGGTTTGATTTTCAATATTCGGTACACGAACACGAAAGTACACGAATACGAAAATACACATTGAATTTAGTGTCGGGTTCGGATTTTTATTTTATATACACGAAAGTACACGAATGTACACGATATATATATATTTTTTAAAAAATAAGTATATGTTCGTGTAAAAATATATATATTTATATATATAATATATACATGTACAAATTTGTACACAATTATATACATATATAAAGATTTAATATATATTTCACTATATAATACATAAAAATGCATATATTTCATTAAATAATACATAAAAATGTATTTTTTTAATATTTTTTATTTAATTTAATTATTATATTTATATTAAATGTACACGAAAAGTACACGACACGTTTTGAAACGGGTACGGGTTTGAGATTAGATACATGAATTCGAAACGGATCGGGTACGAGTTTCATCTTCAAATACACGAAACATGACACACACGATTATTGCCAGGTCTACAAATTAACAAGCGACCTAAACAAAAGTTATCATAACGCCTGATCATTAAACGGTCTTCATTAAATTTATTCAGATTTCATATAAGATAGTAAAGTCTAGAGTTTTTATCCTGTTTCAAACTCATCTATGTATGCATAAAACGGCCCTTGTTTAAAGGGAAAAATGTTATGACAAGGGGCAGTTGCGCTTACAGGTCGACCATGATCATCATTTATAGCCGTTCACATGCGACCTCATGTTGTAGGCCAACTCATTAATTTTTAATTTATATTTTCATGTATAGATCATAGTTAGTTACTTGGGATATAAGTTAAGGGGATACATGATAAGTTCACACCGAAAAGTCATCTAAAATAGAAAAGACTTATATTTAATATGTAATAATATTAGTTTTATATATTATTTAAATTATACAATCTTTTATTTTAAATTTGATCTTACAATTATAATATACTTTATTGTAATATACTTCATTTATTAGATACAATTATAATGATGATTATTATTAAGTTATAAATTAACTGATAATGTTAATACTATACTCCATTTCATTCAATTTTATATAATTTTTTGATGATCGTCACATATTTTAAGATGAATATAAAGTCTATTTATATATATATATATATATTATTTTTTTATATTAAAGTTTAAATATTAAATTTTTAATTAGAACAAAATATATTAAATTATAATTTATAAAATTATAATCCAACAGAATGTTAAAATACCCGTCTAGCTTATCTCCATATTTACAATCGGACATAGTAATACAACATCATGTTTGGACAAGTAATCTTGCGGCAGTCTGTTTTCTAAACAATCAAGGTTGTCCCATACAAATATACAATATTAAAGACAATATATTTAAATATGAGGGTACGTGATGAAGTTGTTTTAATCCCCAAAAGAAGGAAAATATACGTGCCACGTCCTGACCTTATGTGCGAACTCGTGGCAGCTTTTGGGGATTTTTGTACATGACTCACTCTTTCCATCGCTATAAAATACTGTATGATTTACTACTACATCATTTGGCTTTTTTTTTTTTGTTTTTTCAATTTGTAATTATTGTCATATATATAGTGTACAATTGAAAATTTATTTTTGCCTGTTAGGTTGGTAAAATACAAACAATTCCATTTAACACCATATATGCAACAGGTACAGGCTTAGCAATGTCGGGAAGATCTTACAATAACTAAAGTTGGATTTATAATTTGTTGTATAACTTTGGTCGTACAAATATATAAAGTAACCCACATACATATTTTTTTACCTTTTTAAAACATAAATATTTACCGACATATATTTCTAGCTGAGTAAATAAAAATTACTTTATATCCTGTAATTAGAATATACTATTTAAACTCCGATTCCAATTTTTTTGATTACATTTATCCACATTTTCTCCACGTATTTTTTCCATGTTATGGGTGATAATGTAATTGGAATGGACCAAAAAAGAGAATTGAAATTTAAAACGGTTAGATCTGGAGCATAGTTTTAATTAATTTATTTAATGTGGATAAAATTAAGAACATTAAAATGAATTACATATGATTTTTTAACAAATAAAATATTTATTATAATTTAAAATTTATACAAAATTTAAACAATTATTCTCACGTGTTCAAATAGCCGGGAAACTTCCACGATGCCAACTAAATAAACTTTTAAGGCAAGGCGTCAAAATTACCAAAGGTTCATCCAACCGTTATTTGTATAGAAAAATGATAAAACCCGGAGAAACTTCTCAACACTTTCGTTTGTTATTCTCAACAGCACAGCACTCCAACACCAACAGCACAGCCTTGTTTACAGGTACATCCTCTTTCAACTTTTGAAGCGTTATCTTCAAGTTCAATCAGCACTTTTCTATTCTTGCAACATATCACACCGCCTATACACATGTAGCCACACGGAAAGAATCGAGCTTTAAGTCGGTGATTGTGAACACAAATTGTTAAATAACAACACTCAAACCCTAGCTTTTACATGTGTTGCATTATAAATAAAAAGTGTTTATAGCGGAAAGATTGATGTGTTAATTGTGTTTGTGATTGCGAATTAGTGAGCGTCATCTCTCCTGCTTGAAACAGCTTTGTTGAATTGATATTATGAGTGAAGAGTACAAGACGTCGCCGTATAGGCGACATAAGAATGATTTGGAGACCGGTCCTAGTGGCTTTGATGATGAGGAGGACTCAGGTCCGTTTGATATTTTTCGGACTAAGAGCGCTTCCGTTGATCGATTGAGAAGATGGAGAGTAAGTTGCTCCTGGTTGTTTGTTGATAGTTATGTTTATCGGAATTGTAATATGTGATTGTTTTGTTGTGGATTCTCGGTGAATATTAGCTGTTTAAGGTGAATGTATGTTTGCATAGTTACGTAGCGAGCAATGTATATTTATGAGGGATATACGAGTAATACCGTGGAGTTGATCTGATGAGATGCTAGTGATACGTGTTGACTTCCTTACTGATGCAATGAGTTTTCTAAGCGACAATTTTGTCCTGATGAATTTATTTCAATTTAAAGATTGTTAGTATGAGAAGAATTATCAATAATATTCTGCAGCTTTGTGAGGGGAGTATGTACCTTAATTTTTGGGAGAAATCGGTCACCAAGGGAATAGGACTTGTAGTTCATTGATCTTATTGGAAGAGATAGGACCATGTGTACACAAAGCAGCAGGCTCATGTTCGGATGAGTAGATAAAATACATCTATGGATGCGTTGTTATTGTTGTTACTATGATATCCTCCATACTTATAATTGGAGAAGTAATTTTTCTTGTGCCTAATAAAACAAAAAAAAAATGTAGTTTTTGTATATTTATAACAGCCTGTTAATTAATGCTGGATAAAGTTTTTTTAGAGAGGTTTTACTTTTTAGAGCGTTCGCCAACTGATGTGGTGTCTCCCTATTCTGACAACATTGGGTTACAAGAGAATATTGTTTATCTGTTGTCTTGAATAGAAGTAGATGAATGCAGTGATATAATTTGCGTCAAGTCGTTAACTGTACATAGAAATCATGATATATACTTCAATACATATGTATTTGTAATCATGGACTTATTTGTGCTCGTCTTGTTTCTCTGTTTCGCACTAAAGCATGATAAAAATTGTTGCTCGTGTTTAAGTTATATTTGAGTAATAATAGCTACACTTTATTCAGTTTCCCTGTTATTTGAGATTATAACTAATGATTGAATAATTGGTCCTATCTATTCCAGCAAGCGGCACTTGTGCTAAATGCTTCTCGTAGATTTAGGTACACACTGGACCTGAAAAAGGAAGAAGAAAAGAAGCAGATTATAGCAAAGATCAGAACACATGCACATGTTATACGGGTATTGTACATTCACTTCTTTACACCGAATTTATATATAGACAAGCTTTCTGATGTCTATGCTGCATTGCTTGCTTTTCAGGCGGCCTACCTTTTCCAAGCCGCTGGACAAAAAGAGAAGGGTATGCATCTTTGTGAAGCATGTCAATTATTCCTAGTCAGTAATCACTATTGTGCTTTTATTGTACTTGTTATTTGTGACTTCCTATCAATTTTTATCTGTGAAAATCATGGTTGTCAGTAGACAGAAAGGCGATTAATTACGATAGACGTCCAACCCACCTTGGTTCTAATGGGGTAGGCGATGCCTAGTGGCATTTTGGGTTCTGGTCGTCAATTAGGTGATTATTGGGGCTCACCTAGACAACCATTAGGTGTTCAGCTCTACATGTTGTATGTTCTTAACATGAAATTTTACTCTGGTTATTTTTATTTGAAGGCATCTTTTATCTATGTTATTTAACATTTACAAACTTGGACTGTTTGAGTTGAAGCATTAAAAGTTGACAATTACAGGCCGAAAATCTCTTCTAATAAATCTTATAAAATTTTATTTGGTTTAATAATCTATACATAAAACTTTCATTATTAATTAAAACAAGTAAATTATATTTACTCAAAAGGATAATAAAGATATTGTTGATGTTGCAGTATCAATAATGAAGTAATTAGATTTTATCCCCTTTGTATATTATTTCAAGTACGACTCTGGTTTAATGTTATGGTTGAGTTTATTTATCCATTCTTTTTATATTCGAATGTCAAGGACTCAAGTGGCCACCCTGATTACATAAGAAAGCATGAGGCTTACAAACACATGTTAGTAATTATGACTATAAACTGCTCACCTAATTGAACTTCATTAATTCGGGGTGCAGATGCCCCAAAATTACCAGCTCCACCCCCTTCAGGTGATGGTTGTAGTCCACAACAACTTTCCGAAATGACAAGGGATCATGACTTCTCTGCTTTGCAGAATTTCGGAGGGGTAAGTCCTTAACCCCGATGCATGTCTTTGTTTTCTTATGAATTAGGATGATGCTTAGTCTATATTTCATCGTCTTCTCGACATTCAACTTTTTTTTTTTGGCTTTGAATTGTTTTTTATTCGGGACCAGGTGAATGGGCTGGCTGATACATTAAACACAAGTCTGGAAAAGGGTATCAAGGGGGATGATGATGATGTATTGGAGCGGAAGAATGTTTATGGATCAAACACCTATCCAAGGAAAAAACCGCGGAGCTTTTGGGTATATGTTTTGTACTTAATTAGTTCAAGTCACTGTGTTGGTAATTGGTTGTTGATCTATATCTTTGTTCTGTAATTTATTTTATAGCCTCCAATTTATTTTACAGAGGTTTCTCTTGGATGCATGCCGTGATACTACTTTGATAATTCTGATGGTAGCTGCAGCTGCTTCTTTGGCCCTGGGCATAAAGTCAGAGGTGAGTATAGGTTTGGTGGTAGTTGAAGCCTGATGCCCTCCACTTTCTGTACATTTTATGAGAGAGAGAATCAGAGAATTGTAATGTAGATATCTCTTGAAAATTTAAAATAGCTAGTAGTTACCTGTGTATCCACAAATCCAAAGGGCTCTATATTCCATATTAGTTAATTTGGAGTGCTTCGAGAAATGTGCAAGGCTCTGTGATAGGTCAAGGGAAAAGTGATGGGGGATTTTTTGAGATTATTCCCACTAGAGAAAATAACAGAATGTAATTTACTTAATGTGCATGAAAGTTGCTTTTAAAATATCACATTGCCAAGTGTTATATGCTAGTAGTGTTACTTAATAGACACGTTACTAGAAAAGCTGTGTGATCTCATTTTGCTCTTCACTTTTAGGGTATCAAAGAAGGTTGGTATGATGGCGGAAGCATTGCATTAGCTGTAATTATTGTTATAGCTGTTACAGGTATATCACCGTCTCATCACCTTCCTAAGTGTACACTTTTTTTCATTAGCCTTCATATATTTCACTTATCTTTCTGCTGTTTTTTATTCTTTCTAAAGCTTTCAGCGACTATAAACAGTCTCTTCAGTTTCAAGTTCTAAATGAGGAGAAGCAGAATATACATATGGAGGTCTAATTTAAATTAATAGATGTTATCTGATTTAAATTAATTGATCTTGTTATCTGGATTGTAGTCCTCCATTTTTATATATATTTATATTATATGCAGGTCACTAGGGGTGGTAGAAGAGTAGAGATATCAATATTTGATATTGTTGTTGGTGACGTTATCCCTCTGAAAATTGGTGATCAGGTTAACGGCTAAAGTTTTTGTTACTCTGAATATGTGTGTAATTGGATTCTCATGCATGTATTAAGTTTACAAATTTGATTTTTTGATTACAGGTTCCCGCTGATGGTGTTTTAATATCCGGGCAGTCTCTCGCAATTGATGAGTCGAGTATGACTGGGGAGAGCAAGATTGTGAGTTACAATACTATGATAAGATTTTGCGGGTAGTATAAGATATTTTTCTCTTATATAGAATTGTCATCCACTATAGGGTGATGCAAACACAAAACTCCTTAAGCAAACAATTGAAAGTTATTTAACAATATTATAATTGAGGTCAGGGTTTCGGGGAGAACTCACGTGAGAATATGATTTTTCTTACAACCAACTCTGTATTTGGCAGGTTCACAAGGATCAGAAGGCACCATTTCTGATGTCTGGTTGCAAAATAGCCGATGGGTATGGCACTATGCTTGTAAGTTTCTGTCACCTCTGATCTCTATCTTTGTGGAAAAGGATTCCTTCGCTTGTCTATTCTTTAAGTACCGACTAGGTAGCTATGGAATTTTAGTTCTCGGAATCCGAGTCTTATGTAGTGTAAAGTTACTAATCTAACATACCCAGCATGTCCCATCTGTAAGCAGAGTCCAAATTTATCCAACTTATACCTTAATCCAAAGAGTTAGAGTTTGGTCTATTTTACCTAAGTATGTTACAAACTTGATATAGGTGACAATGGTTTTTTTTACCCTGTTAGTGAATACTTTTGATGATTTTAAGTGCCTATTATCTAATTGTGAGAGGCAGCTTTCGGTCAAATTTTTTCTTAATACTGCTTTGCTTTGATCAGCGTGTAACCTATGCTTGTGGAGTGTCGTGCTTACTGTTAAGCTAGCTAAAGTAATAATGAAAATGAATAATTATAGGGTTTCCATGAACAGTAATATCCCCTTCTTTTTGGGGTAGAAGTGAAAATGATATCATCTGTCACAACTTACACAGTAATGTTGCTTTCTATATTTTGTCGGGTCCTAAATTTGGCAAAAAAATAAAATAATGTAAAAGTGTAGAAAATGCCTTTTCAGCTCCAGCTCTTAGTTACCCTCGGCATGTTTTGAATAGCTTATATATGTATGTATCTTGGTTGTTTCACGTGAAGTATTTTAACATGTTATTTATGCGATTGCAAGTTGAGCATTATGACTTTTACAGGTTACTAGTGTTGGTATCAATACTGAATGGGGATTGCTAATGGCTAGCATATCAGAAGACAATGGTGAAGAAACCCCATTGCAGGTTACTTTTTCCAAATAAACTGTGGCCAATATGTTTGACAGCTTTGAGCTCCACAACCAGTTAATTATTTTACGTATCTACTAGGTCCGTTTGAATGGAGTTGCAACATTTGTTGGTATGGTTGGGTTAGCGGTGGCTGTACTTGTTTTAGTTGTTCTTCTAACCAGGTAGGTTAATGCTGGCTTTAACCTTTCTTCAAATGTGGTGTCTTGCTGAACAAAACTTATACATCTGTGCATCAACAGATATTTTACTGGTCACAGCAAGGATACCAAAGACTCACCAAGGTATATCGCTGGCAAGACCAGTGTTAGTGATGCTATTGATGGAGCAATCAAAATTTTCACTGTTGCGGTGTGTATTTTTCTTGGTCAAATTTGAATGATGTCTGCATACCTTATATTCCTTTTTTTAATTAATATTAGTCTATAGGTCACCATTGTTGTTGTAGCTGTTCCAGAAGGACTTCCTTTGGCTGTCACATTAACGTAAGTTGATATAAGGTTTTCTAAAGATATTTATGGTTGAGGTAATATTGTAAGTTGTTACGCCTCTATAATAATTTTAGCCCTCAATAATATTAACAAATTTCCCGGATGATCCGATTTTACTTGTCGTGCATGGGCTACTAATATTTAGGTTGGTCAATTGGCCTCTCCTCTGTATGTTGTTTGTTATTATCATCTCACACTCGTGCCAACACTTTTATTCGTTGCCACTTATATTCCTTATACTTACTTTGTATACTAATAATGTAGGCTTGCCTACTCGATGAGAAAAATGATGGCAGATAAGGCCTTGGTATGTGTGACAACTGTTCATTGTGTTTCACACATCAATGCATTTACATATTATACATTATATTAAGATAACGATTAGGCTTGGTGCAAATATCTGTAATATATTAAACTAGGTTTAACAATATGGTGTACAGGTCAGAAGGCTTTCTGCTTGTGAAACAATGGGTTCTGCTACTACCATTTGCAGTGACAAAACGGGAACCCTGACAATGAATGTGGTATGTTCTCATGCCGTATTTTTATATAATTCTTCATATTTTGATTTAAAGATCTTCGCCTTATCAATGTTCATTAATGCCTACGAATAATAAATAGAGAGAAAAGGCTTGTGATACGATGATATATGTAGAGGATGTAATTTGTGAAAAGCAGGGAAGCTTGATGTAGTGAATTAATAGTGGCATGGCTATGTGAAACTATCAACTATCTCTGTTCTCAGTTGGCATAATTTTTATGGTTATTCAACAATAGAACATAAAATAGTTTTAACAATTTTGGTTGACCAACACCTTGTCTCTTTCCTTTATCACTGCTATCATGAATTGATGAAGTTCTCCTATCCTTTATATCCAAAGTGACCCCTTAGATTTAAGAGAAAGGAGTCATTATTCTTTTATTTTATCCAGGGTTTTTACATGTAGTAAAACTTAATTTGTTGCTTTGTCTACCCTTTTGAATCAACTCTCTTTTTCAGATGACTGTGGTAGAGACCTCCGTATGTGGGGAGAAATTTGATCCTTCTGAAAATCGGTCACTACCTCCCAAGGTTGCATCACTCCTGATCGAAGGCATAGCACAGAATTCAACCGGCAGTGTGTTCATGTCTGAGGTACTCTGGACATATTTTTTAGTTCATTCCCTAAATAACTTTTTTTTCCCTTGAAACTATCCTGAATTTGAATTTAATTTGCATACTGTATGCAATTTCTTTTTAGTATTATATTGTGTTACATGCATCTCCTTGTAATCAAAATTTTCCTTTAAAGGTTCAGTTCCTTGTTTGTGAAACCGTTTTGAGCGTTTATAAGTTTATGATTATTTCCAATGTGGTTCTGCACCTTGTCAAACATATGGTATACTTGTATTTTATCTACATTTTCTTTTTGACTGATACGTTCCCTTTCGATCAGCATGGGTACATTGAAAGCAGCCATTTGCATCTATAATTAATGTATATATAAAAAATTATTATATATGGAATGTATATTACATCCTTAAGTTAATCTATTGTAGTGTTTGTCTAGGGACTCTTCACCATTTGTCTTCTTATCTCTTATGACTTTATGAACTAGATTTTGACCTTTGCGCTCGTAAATTATTATTATTTTCATAATTAATGAACTTAATGACTTTTAACATGACTTAAGGATACTTTTACTCTTATAATTCATTAACCTTAAACATGACTATCAAGATTGTTTGGGTTTTGCTTGGACTATGATCGACAGGGCGGTGAGGTGGAGATTTCTGGTTCACCAACGGAGAAAGCCATTCTTCAATGGGGTGTCAATGTAATGTTTTTAACTTGTTTGCATTAGCAACTGAAATCCTTAGTATTTATAAAGAGACTCTGGGTCATGATCCTCCATATCTTGTTTTTTTTTATGCAGCTAGGAATGGCTTTTGATACTGTCAGATCAGGGTCTTCCATTATTCATGCTTTTCCTTTTAACTCAGAGAAAAAACGTGGGGGTGTGGCAGTACGGCTGGTAAGATCACTACCTAATTTGGATATTCCTATTGTGGGTAAAATTTGTTGCAATTTTTGAATTAATAACTGGCGAAAATAAAGGGCTAGACTCGGCGTCCACTCTAAAGTCGTGCTGATAAACAGCATAAAGGAGGTTCTTGCAGATAAAGCAAAAAATGAATGTTTTGGATTATATTCTACCTACCAATAGTGAGTCCTGACAAGTTTTGGTTCTTCTCAGTGGGTTGATACCTCCTTAGAATTGGTTGGTTTTGGCTACTTGTTATCTGTTGTCCCCTTACATGTGACGGGAACACAAGAAAAAATAAAAAGAGTATTTATTATTTATCAGTTGAAGTGTGTCTAGTAAAGTGAACATTAATGCGATTAGCTATTTAGTGATACTAGCTTATAACCATTGCACGAGTGTCTTGTAATATTTGCTCTTCTATTATGAAGCTTAATAATTAATTTTTATTTAAAAAATACATTTATGTTGAAATAATAGACATTTTTTAATGAATATAGTTATTAAAATAATTTAAAAACGTGTTTGGGTTATAATTTTCTTTATCATTTTTATTTGGTATATTAAAGTATTTTAATCGTACATGTCAAACAAATTTTAAAATTTAAGTCCGTCAAAAGTCTTATAAATTAATAAGCCTGAGCCCAAGATATATGCTTCAAGGAGGATGTTTAAATGTGTTTGATTATATAATTAAAAAGATTCACTAGAACATGTTATAAATTAAGGAGGCATGTATATAGGCCCAATTACCGACCAACCGACCCAATTTTTCTAATATTTGGCTTTAATAGTATACTATAGTATAGATCAGAGCGATGCTCGACAGCTCGAGTAACATATAATATTTGTTATTTTTGGTATATGTTCTTAATTTTTTTAGAAATATATTTATGTTAAAATAATATGCCTGTTTTAATTAAAATAGGTTTTAAAATAACTAATAAGCATGTTTGTGTTGATATATTTTTGTTGTGCATGTTATATAGGTTTATAACAATTGCATCCGTTAAAATACTTATAAATAATTAGATCCGCGACATGTTTTAGTATGTTTAGATATGTTCTAGTTATAAAAAAATTTAACTAAAACACATTATAAGATAACGAGACTCGTATGAGACTTATAACTAAATAGGCCCGAGAGATATGTTCTAACGATGATATTTAAATGTGTTTTCATTATAATGAAAACATGTTATAAAATTAAGCGGCCTAGATACCGACCAACCAAAACTTTTAAATTTTTGGCTTAAATAGTGCGGTACAGATGCGTGGTCTAGTCATCTACATCATATTAGTGTCAAAAGTTTTGAAATAAGCGCAAGTGTGTATGGATGGTCCATTTGTTTTCTATAATAAAAGTTCCATTTTCCATATGAACCATGTATGTACCACATACTAGAAGGGCATATAGAAGTGATATGTTTATAATTTTGTATTTGGAAAATTATTTCTAATTATGTATTGTTATCAAGAGATTTTCGTTCGCTCTGGGGTTGGAAAATTATTGGGTTAGTAGTTTTCCTGCTCTGATAATCCACTCAAGTGTATCGTTCACCAATATATCAAAGTTTAGAATATGACCTGCTGCGTGGTTGTACAGTCAAAGAGAACACAGACCTCAGTGTGGGTATTTATGTAATAGGTTTTCTTTTCTCTTCCCGATGTTACAATACTGGTGTGACTGAGATATGATTCTAGCGTACAAGTTTAAGACATAAAACTGAAACTGGTGTATATGCTGTTTAGGGAATGTCTCGTATTAATCTTCAGCAAGACACCTTCAGAGATCTTCACCAAACCTGTGCTAAACAATTTCTCTTCCTTTTTGGTTTTATATTACAGCCTGATTCTGCTGTTCACGTGCACTGGAAAGGTGCTGCTGAGATTGTGTTAGCCTGTTGCACTAGCTACATCAATGTTGATGAAAGTTTGGTGCCCATGGAAGAAGATAAGGTTTGAATGGTTTTTTCATGACTTTAATTGTATATTCTGAAATTATATGCCAAGTTTTTAATCACTTTACTTGATTATGATTATGAATGTTATATTATCAGGACATTGTTTAAGAGGTCGTAGGAAGTATGTATACCTGTCTGTTTTGGATATGCACTATTGTTTTTAAAATTTGGAATTCCAGGTACAGTATAAGACAAGTGTATATAGAAACTAGATGTTTATATGGAAGCAGAGTTGGCAGCCTGGTCCACTGGAAATGCTTGTCATATTGAATCCACTCATAAATTATTTGTGCTTCACAGCTTACTATAAATCATACAACATATTCCTGTGGGCACATGTTATGTACTAACTATTACTTTTAGTGCTGCGGACATCCTAAATTAAATTTAACAATTTGTGCAGAGGACATTGTTTAAAAAAGCAATTGAAGATATGGCTGCTAGAAGCCTGCGATGTGTTGCCTTTGCGTACAGAACTTGTGAAAAAACTCATGTACCAGATAACGAGGAGGAGCTAGCTCACTGGAATTTACCGGAAGATGACCTTGTCTTGCTTGGGATTGTAGGACTGAAGGTCTGAAATATTATTGCTAGTGATATATATTATTGAAATAGATCATGTGGCCTTAACTTAAAAACAACAAAGTTTGATGGTCCCTGTCAGTGTTCATTGATAGTTGCAAGTAATAACTGCACTTCCGCTTTTGGATTATGGACAGTGCACCTTGATATGGCAAAGCTCACTGCTAATTCCGAATTAGAAAAGAAATTCACTTTCTGCCTTTCCTCTGTTGTTTGCAACCTTTTTCTAAAGATGTTTCTCACTATTAAGGAAGTTTACAAATATTGTATTGTTTTTTTCTAAAATTTTTATCTACTCATATGTTTCAATATAAAATTGGATATGTTTAGTATGAAGTTGGTTTGATGGTGTTTTTGGAGAGCAAAGCTTGGCTCAGTAATGAACGGTTGTAACATGTGATGTTTACTGCGTGCAGGATCCTTGTCGTCCAAGTGTTAAGATTGCTGTTCAACTTTGCATTGATGCTGGGATCAAGGTGTTTTTGCTGTTTTTATGTACTTCCCTTGCATGCTTTAGTTGAAATCTATGTGCTACTTAGATATTAAATTTGCAGTTAAGGGAAATATATATACCCTCTTGTGACTTACGTGCGATGATACTATTGTATTATATGTGCTTATATATAATATGCTAGCTGTTAGGCATTCGTTTATTATTTGCTTGGGGTCTGTGTAATAATCAGTAAGGAACTACTTGCTTACCATATTCTTGGCCTTTTTAAGTTGTAGTTATCTGAAGTCTTCTCTATTGTAATTATAAGTAATCATGTTTCTTATCTCAACTACTGTATGTATTTGGTTGGGGCTTTGAAATTCTCATAGGTAAGGATGGTTACTGGTGACAATCTTCAAACAGCAAGAGCAATTGCTTTGGAATGTGGCATACTACAATCAGATGCTGATGCTACTACGCCAAATATTATTGAAGGGAAGACATTTCGTGAATACTCGGAAGCAGAAAGACTGATAGCGGCTGAGAAGATATCTGTATGAGTTTTGCATTTTCTTTTTATTTATTATTTCTGCCATCGATGTAGGTAGTTTTTAGCCACTGATAATTGATTTGCTATACAGGTAATGGGAAGGTCGTCACCTAATGATAAGCTGTTGCTTGTGCAAGCATTAAGAAAGAATGGGCACGTTGTCGCTGTAACTGGAGATGGCACTAACGATGCTCCTGCTTTACATGAGGTCTGGTTGGAGTGAATCTATAGTTTTTCTTGCCTCATACCTAAACATCTGTTATATCTTGGTCTATCTTTTTTGCATTTTGATTTAGCTGTTGAACTGTTCAATTATGTAGGCTGATATTGGTCTTGCCATGGGCATCCAAGGAACAGAGGTCGCAAAAGAAAGCTCAGACATCATAATATTAGATGACAATTTTGCTACAGTTGTAAAGGTTTGTCTGTTCTATGTGCTGTTGCTTAAAATTGTACACAATGATGCGAATATATGCAAATAAGAATAACAAGAATAACTTCTTCTGGAATTGCTGGTAATCTGTACTACCTTTCTTAATTTTTGTTAGTATGCAACTTATCGCCAGCAGTAATATGGACTTTAATTATTTTTTCAAGCATTTGTTTATTTCTTTTTTGGTGTTTTTTCGCACTCGTTTCCCCAGTGTTATCTCCTTAGAGTGGATCCAAGATGAATAAAATGTATTGAAGTTATCAACTTCTAGTGAACACATGTAAGAATAGTTTGTAGACAATCAATTAATATGCAGACTGATGATGCAGGTCGTTCGATGGGGTCGATCAGTCTATGCTAATATTCAGAAATTCATTCAGTTCCAGCTGACAGTAAATGTTGCTGCTCTTGTAATTAATGTTGTTGCCGCAGTTTCCTCTGGAGATGTCCCGCTAAATGCTGTGCAGGTTTCTCTCTCCCCCCCTCTTTCTCCCGCTCCCCCCCTCCATCCCCCTCCCTCCCTGTCTCTCTCTCTCCCCCCCTCTCTCCCTCTCTCCCTTTCTCCCTACCTCTCCCTCCCCCTCCCTCCCTCCCTCTCCCTCCCTCCCTCTCTTGCTGCCGCTCTCGCTCCAAGCACACACACGATAGGGCAATGGAATAATTTGTACATCCATACTTTGTTTATCTGTCAGCTTCTGTGGGTGAATCTTATAATGGATACTCTTGGAGCACTTGCCCTGGCTACTGAACCGCCAACAGATCACCTCATGAAAAGATCTCCAGTTGGTCGAAGGTACAGCTCTCTAGACATTTGATATGCATTACACCGAACCTCTCTATTATAAATTATTATTCACTTGATGCAAAAAATGTTTCAAAGCCTCAATCTTGAAAAAATATTGTATTGATCAATTCTTCCTCGTCTCTTTTTATAGAGAGCCTCTGATAACAAATATTATGTGGAGAAATTTGCTTCTTCAGGTATACTGTCTGTAATTTTTCACCTATTAACTATCGTCAATAAATTTATACCAACACAGTAAATGACCAGTATTGTTCTTTGTTTGCTGTTCAATAATTCGAATTACAGGCTTTGTATCAAGTTACAGTACTGCTTGTCCTTAATTTCCAAGGCAAAAAAATTCTGAATCTAGAGCGTGAAAACGAGGACCATGCTGTTAAAGTGAAAAATACATTGATTTTCAATGCTTTTGTTCTGAGTCAGGTATGTCCTTGTCAAATTAAATAGTTCATTTCTGCTTGAAACAAGAAGATACTCTGATACCGTATGTTTTAGATATATTTACTCGTCTATTTTTCACCTTGCAAGTTGTAGTTTCTCCTTCCAATGCAATATATTAGACTGTGGTCTGTTTAATTTCTTGATTAGCATAGGACCTTGTTACGTTTCCCTGGATGTAAACGAGTAATATTGATGTAGCATAGGACCTTGTTACGTTCCCCTAGACATAAATATACAATCAGCACGACGTTAGGTACACTTCCGTTCTTTATTTTTCAAAAAATTTACCTTATGAATTTCAAATTACACACCTGGAATCAGTATTATGGTAATGTTATTGTTGAATACACTTTTAATGAATTTGTGACCAGAGTATGTACCAATTCTAAACATGCCTGCAATGGATAAAAAGATTTGGTATTGTGTTAAGCTCTTGACCAGATTACCATTCATTGTGGAATGCTAGTCTGTGAGGGAATGAGATGGAGTTTAGATAATTGCTCTGTGTTTTGAGCTTTTCTCTTTTAGCCTTATTAGTATCTGATGATAGATCATTTGACTGCAGTTGTTTAATGAACTGAATGCACGCAAGCCTGATGAGATTAATGTATTTAAAGGTGTTACTAAGAATCGTTTATTCATGGGTATTGTGGGATTAACACTGCTTCTTCAGGTGACTATCCTACTCTCTTCACATGTACTGTGGTAATTGTTATAGAAGTGTAAGCTGTAACAGGAAGAACAAAACTTTCATCTGACTTCTATATTGTTCCTTCTTTCTGTTATCCAGGTCCTTATCATAATGTTTCTTGGGAAATTTACTTCAACAGTTAGGCTTAGCTGGAAGCTATGGCTCGTGTCAATAGCCATCGGCTTTATCAGGTATGCATATGTTTGATTTTAGAATATATTTGATTGCATGAAGATTGTATATCATATTTTTATTCTTGGCAAGCATCAAGTTAACCTGGTTCCCAATTTCCCACTCTAAGTGTAATGTAATGGTCATGCACTAATATACTGAGCTTTTCGCCTTAAGATTTGAGAATATTGCCTGCTCTTGCCTAAGCTCCTTTCGATCCCACTCAAGCTGAAAATATTTTATTGTTTTGAACCAGTTGGCCTCTTGCCGCAATTGGGAAGTTGATACCTGTTCCTGACAAGCCATTAAGTGAGTATTTCACCAGAAAATCCACAAGTAGAACTACCAGAGGTGAAAGTCAAACCCCCCGTCTTCAAGAAACCTGATAATATTTTACTATACATCAGAGCGCAGTTGCACTGTTTCGTTCCTGGGGATTTGTAGGTTGAAGAGGAGGTAGCCTGCATGCTTGAGTGGACGTGCATTAGGCGGTTTTTTAAATTTTGCGCATCTATTGACCACGTGTACAGGCTTGCAGAGACACGTAAAAACGTCATGTAGTGCAGAATGGTACAGAAACTTATACTAACAAACATATGTAGTGTTTGACTGGCAATTTGCCCGTAAATTTTAACGTTGCACTTGGTAGTATGTTGAATTGGTCTCTGGATACTGATTGTTCTTTATGCGTGATCGGTTTCTAGTTTGTTTATGCATGTTGCCAAGTTGTGGTCGCATCTTAGTGATGGCATTGAGTTTCAAACTAGTGATTTTTTGAATTTTAGAGTTTTGTTGATTGTGTTTGCACGTTACTCTCCTTAACAAGTAGTGAAAGCCTGGAAGGACCCCAACTAGTTCACTTTCCTGACGTAGTTTTAATAGGCTGTGAATCGGTCTGGGGGAATCCCGAACTGGGCTGAACAACCAAACCAAAATTTCTGGGTACTATCTAGCGAAAAAGAAGAAATTATTTCCCAGTGTTAAAAATTCCATGACCTTTGAGGCTTTGACTACAGCAATGAACTGTACAATTTCTAAACGTGACGGCTTTCATTATCCTGCACCGAATATTGTAACTTGCCGTCCGGAACCGTATTCAGCTGAAGAATAATCAAGTGCAATTTAACTCTCAACCCTTTCAAACTCTTGACCCTTTTAAACAACTTTTCTAGGTGGTAATGTACTAATGTTCGTCGGTTTTTAAATTATCATTCTAGAGGATTTTTCCTCTTAATATATCCCGTCAATTCGGTCTGGCAGAATTATTTCGATAAAAATGGAATTGACTCGGATTTTTTTTGGAGAGTGGATTGAACCAGATTTTTTTTATAAGTGACAGTTATAAAAAAGTTATATAATAAATTTAAATTTAATATATTATTCATTTTAGTGATAAAATTGAGTTTAATATGAAAAAGAGTTGATTAAAAAATGCACTCTCTATTTCGGGTCAATTACAATTATTACTTAAATTTTAGATAACCACCGAAGGCATCCTTTCACATATTTTAGTGTCTAGTGTTGACTTTGTTTGATCTACTTTTATATGTTTTAAACTATTACTGTGCAAATTAAAATAGTGAAATAGATTTAAAAATTAACTAAAATATAATGTTATAGGCTCTAACAAATTGATAGGTCAAAATAGACGAAAATGAGCCAAATAGTTCAACATGTGGCCTTAAAATATGTTAAGGGATGTATTTTGTAATTAACTAAAATTTAGGTAATAATTATAATTGAACCGAACTAAAAGGTTGTATTTCTTATAAAAATAAAATACATTGTTCAAAAAAATATATTCTCCTAATTACTAACTTCGATCAAACTTTAAATCTTTTTAGAGTGGGGGTCTGATTTATCATCCAAACAAATACTTCCCAGTTTAAAGTCACTTCACTCGAGGCGATTTAAGCTGTGCCAGACAAGTTCTTTGATGAAATTGGCTATTTTCTACAAGTATGCATGTAAGTATCGAAGCACATATGTGAGAATTGTTAATTTTGGCGCCAAACGACTCCTAAAACAAGTTCATACAATTAATTATATTTGTATTTATATATATTATTTATCATATTAATTGTAGTTGATATAATAACCAGTTATCTATACTATCTATACTATATTATAATAAGCCAATATGGGTATAATTTGTAGTCATACAAATTTACTATATTATAATAAGCCAACATGGGTATAATTTGTAGTCGTACAAATTTTAAATTTTTGGTTTGGTCATGTTCGTTTTGGTTTAGTACTCTTCTTATATAACTATAACTAGAAGTCTACGACATGTGAGGTCTATTACTCTTTTTTTATTAAACAATTTCAAATACTAAAAACACTCATCATGTATTAGAAAACAAAAACTTTATCATTATCTTCTTAAAAATAATTTATAATTAGTTGAAATAAAAATGAAACTACTATTAATAACATATATTAATATTAAAAATACTTATAAATAGATGTTGCAATTCATTATTATTAAAATACTAAAATAATTTTATAATTTAAATTATAAACAATAAATTATGAATTATATACTCGCCCGTGCGAAGCACGGGTTAAAAGCTATTTTAATTAATACATGTAAAATTTCGTACTTTTTAGTGTAATCGATTATTTTTTCCAAGATTTGAAAATTCTAAATTTGATATGTCAATATAAAATTTTTAACTTTGATTATAATAATTTCAAGACTTGTTTCAAATTATGTTCTCACCACTCAGTTGTTCAATGTCATTGTTTCACTTTCCAATTCTATCTTCTCGTCCCGATTATCCTCTATTGACAAATACCATATTTTCATATACCTACTTTCTTATTTGCAGAACTGAAATATAAATAATTGGAAAATATGCAATTTATACCAAAAAAAATAAAAATAATTCAAATCTATCTATACTATAATAAGGCAACATGGGTATAATTTGTAATCCTAGATTTTGTTCATGTTTTTTTTAGTCATTTACACATAGCAAGATAATAGATGATAATCTAAACAATAGCACACACGTCAAAGTTTAAAGGTTTAGAAATGGTTAAGAGTTTTGGAAATAGATTAAACAGATAGAATCGATGATAAAAGGTCGGATCAACCTAACTATATGTCAATCTATTTATCATATTTATCATTTAGATATCGTTGTTATCGAACTGCGTTCGGATAATTTTCAACTTTATCCATAGTCGTACACATCAATCCATATCCACTGGGGATTGATCAATCTTGACAGGCCTAACTATATATATACCTTAACCTTGGTAATAAAACGTCATTGTTTTAATTATACTAATTACAAAAGACAAGCTTTCTCTTGAGGTGGTGTTTGGCTTAATATCTGTTTTAAGTGAAAAATCAAAATAAAGTAACGACAATGGAATTGTCGAAACCAGAGTTGTATTTTTCGTCATCATGATTGTGTTTCTTGCACTAGTGGCAGATGTTGCTGATGCAAAGATGATTTCAAATGGTGCATTAAAAGGTGATGGGACAATATGCAACCGGCCTGGAGGTTGTATGGAACCAGACACTCCAGCAAATCCCTATAACAGAGGTTGTGAGGTGATAAAGAGATATCGCGGCGGGCCTCGCAGCCCTCCAAAATATCTAAGGGAAAACTAAACTGACAGAGGAACATATATATATGTATTGGATAGTTAGTTCTCCCTGTAGTTGCCCAGTTTATTTATTTACCAGGTTTTCATTGTTATTATAATAAGCCAACACAGGTATAATTTGTAGTCGTACAAAATTTTGGTTTGGTCTATCTCCTTTATAACTGCAAGTCTGTCACATGTAAACTTCTCTTACTCTTACAATGTTATAAGAGTTTTATACGGTTCAAATTACAAACACTTGTGAACACTTGTGATGTAGTACAAGATAAAAACTCTACCATTATTCTTTTAAATATAATTTATATACTATTTATATACTATCTATACTATACTATAATAAGCCAACATAGGGATAATTTGTAGTCCTACTTTTTGTTCACGTTTTTTGGTTTGGTCATTGTTTTTTGGTTTGGTCTTTTTATTTTCTTCGATTAGTACACTATTACTTAAAAAAACAGCTCCTGTTAGAGTTCTATCTCATGCTGGACATTGGTTTTCCAAACTAAAGCAAACACTACAGAAAACCTCTGTGCGTATGATTTTCTGCTGTACCATATTTTGTCTTCTTTAAGGTAAACATCTGGTTTTCTTTGTTTTCTCGATTTGATGTGTATGTTGAACAATGACTTTTGAAAAAAGTGGTATGCATTATACCTGTTAGAGGAGTTGTATAAACAGTATATCATTGAGATTATTTTAATGATCCAAACTTTTTATGTGAAATCTTCTTACAATGCTTGTGTGAATGGGATGTTTATATTTTTATTGACCTAGACGCGGAAAGTGGTTGGTTGTTTTAACGAGTGACGAGCGAACTCCGTAGCTGGACCTCTGTCTTCCTCTCCGTCTCGACGATTCTACTTTTCATTCCATCTCTCAAGAACTTCATCCCCCTGAAGGTTTGTTCGTCATACATATATATGAATATGAGTTCTATATCTTCTGATTAACTAGCTTTCTTTGTTGTTCATTGTTTATTTATCTTAAATTTAGTAATTTAGTTGCTTCAACTTGTTATATTGGTAAGTAGTTTCAGCTGCCTCCAAGCCATGAAAAAACTAAGAATGAATCATGCACGTAAAGTGTTATATCTGAGAGTTGTTTGAAAAATTAACTCACTGTGATCAAATGAATAATCACAGAATTAAAATCATTAGAATTGTGCAAGTTGCTTTAGTTATCTTTTCAACCAAGTGTATGAAATCAGTGTGATATATAATTATTTATCTGTTACACCTTCGGTTCCGGTGCTTCTTAATTTTGTTTTGTGTATACTGGACAAATTTTATTGGTATGCAAATGGCTGGTCTGAATTGATAATCATAGTGCTTTTTGATTCAGTCAGTAAAGCACTTTCCTGGCTAGCTATCTCAGTTTATCTGTTTACCCAAGTGCAAGACTTAAGTGATGTTAAGTACCCTTTGTTATTAAGGGTGTGGTGGTGTGTTTTCTTTTCGGCATCTTGTTATTGTCTTGTTATAGACTATGTATACTACAATATAAGCCAGCCTTTGCCACTTCATTTTGTGATTTCAGATGCCTTAGATATAGTTATAGGATTGTTCCTATGTTTGGTGGGGTTTTCAGGATATATTAAACCAACTGAAAATGGTATTTTTCAAGAACCCCTTTTAAGTGCTGATATTAGTAGGGTACCTGATGGTGAAGAGTGCAAAAAGTCCAGAGGGGGTGAAACTGTGACCCCTTATGCAAGTGCTAATATATTCAGTCTTCTTACTTTCTCTTGGATCGGTTCTTTAGTTGCATTGGGATATAGGAAAACGTTAGACATTGAGGATGTTCCTCGGCTTGCAAGTATTGATAGTGTTAAAGGTGCCTTTCCACTTCTAAAAGATAAATGCGGTGGTGATAATAGTAGTTTGACCACGCTTAAGCTGGCGAAAGCACTATTTTATTCCATGTGGAGAGATATCTTATTGACAGCATTTCTTGCAATGATAAACACGGTGGCCTCCTATGGTGGTCCATACCTCATTGATTCATTTGTTCAGTACCTAAATGGAAGCAAGAACTTGAAGGAAGGGTACCTTTTAGTATCTGCATTTGTCATTTCAAAGCTTATTGAGTGTTTGACACAAAGGCATTGGTTCTTTAAGGTGCAGCAGAATGGAACCAGGGGCAAGGCAGCTCTTATTGCATTGATCTATCACAAGGGATTGACCCTGTCATGTCAATCAAAGCAGGGTCACACCAGTGGGGAGATGACAAATATCATGACAGTGGATGCTGAGAGGATTGGTGTCTTGGCTGGTACATGCATGATTTATGGCTGGTCATCCTTGAAGTTGGTCTGGCGTTGATGATTTATATAAAAATCTAGGGCTGGCTTCTGTTGCTTCATTGGTCACAACCATTATCGTGATGTTGCTAAATGTACCATTAGGGAAATTGCAGGAGAATTATCAGACTAAGCTAATGGAATCTAAAGATCATAGAATGAAGGCAACTTCTGAAATCTTAAAAAACATGAGGATTCTCAAGCTTCAGGGCTGGGAAATGAGATTTTTGTCTGAAATTTTGGATCTTAGAAAGATTGAGGCTGGGTGGTTAAAGAAGTTTGTCTACACTAATGCCGTAGTTACATTTGTTTTTTGGGGTACTCCGACGTTTGTGGCTGTAGTAACTTTTAATACATGTATGATTCTCAGGATTCCACTTGAATCTGGAAAGGTTTGGTCTGCTCTTGCAACTTTTAGAATACTTCAGGAGCCTATTTATAATCTTCCTGATACAATATCAGTAATGATTCAAACTAAAGTTTCACTTGACAGAATTGCAGCATATCCGAAGAAGAATGAGATTTGCATGGAGCCAGCCATCAGATCTTGCATAGTAGTAGTACAAACAGTAGCCATATATAAAAATGCCAGTTGAGCCACCGCAAAGAAATGACCTGCACCAAATTAACACAAATTGCAATTTCATATTGACTCATGAATGCATATTTATCAAACTCACTGACAGTTTGCTGAAAATAAGAAGAAGACCATATATAGAGGCAGCGCCGAAATATTGACACAGAAAACGAAAACAACAAAGCTTGGTTTTATCAAGAAACTTTTGTACCTCCACCACCATTCATGATCTTCAGCATCAAGTTGAAAGCAGAATGATGAAGCATGGAATTCAGTTTTGCTATTTTTACCAGCAAGTCCACCCATCACAAGCAAAGGCGAGGTCACTAAAGTCCATATAAGGGTTATAACCACAATTGTGCCGAAAGGAAGTTCTGCAGTTGAGCTATAAAATATGGCAACAGTATTGAGGAATTCCTCACCTGTTAAAAAGAAACTGAACGACAATGAGGTCATCAACTCTGTTCAAAGATTTAATCGACATGAGTGCAAAATCACAACATTAAATAATAAAATCTGGAAAGGTTTTATCTGCTCTTGCAACTTTTATCCTGGGGGAAGGGCCATAGATTCAAGATGGAAATGAGCATATGGGAATGCTGTGAGCTACTGAACAATGTGGTGGATGATAGTGATCCTGATTTGGATGAGCCGTAGATCGAGCATCTTCTGCAGAATGCTGAGGCTATCAGGAAAGATTATTCGGATGGAAATTGGTTGCACTTGACTGCTCTTATCCATGGTAATCATATGTTAAACCTAACTTTTTAGTCTTACTTATAAAAAATTATTGTGTCTCTTTCTTTTTGACAAGAATTGCTAATTTAAAAACCAAACTCAATTTTGCTTCATTGGGACGAAGGCCATAACAAGAGGTCGAAGATCCGAGCCTTGAAAAATACTCTGATTTTCTGTAGTTTACCTTACTGTCTAAATTATTTGCCTTGCACAGTGATCTGATATTTCGGCTCTATTTTGTACTGTACTAATTAAAATGAAGAATGTTTGTTCAAACTTCGGTATACAGTTTTATAATTCTGTTTCTGCAGTTTTGTATTTTGTACTCTGTAGTTTGCACATTATATTTTGCAATATGCCGATTGCCCATATCTTTTATCCTGCAATCTCTTTTGTTGCTGCTGCAATGTAGCCATTGCAGTGCAGACTGAATCCACTGCTGTGCGGTGTGCAGAGTTACGCTGCCTGATAATAAAATATTGCAGATTTTTAAGTTAAATATTGCAACTTGGTAAACTTAGAATTCTCTGAATTATAATCAGTGTGTAATTACAAGAATATCTTTGCGCGTGTTTCATGGTAACTTCGAATTCTTGCACACTCGACCATAGAGTTGGTCTTTATGCTTGCATGCCTGTATATTTATAGTAAAAGATTGGGTATACTTTTTAAGCAATTATTAAGTTAGTGTTGCTCACTTGTGAAAACCATTATATATGAGTTCAACTTCATCATGCAAGAACATACTATATGTGTTTTGCTCAAACACTTGATATGTAATAGTCTAATAGACCCCTGCAATAACTTTGATCCAGTAGATAACCACTGGAAATATTATCAGGGTGTTTCTATATTTCAAATTTAAAGATTTAAGGAAGAATTAAATGTTTTTCAATATGATAGCAATATGAGAAAAATTTGTCATTTTTGTAACACATTTATCTGTTGGAACTGAGCCTCGACTCTTTATGTTCACCCATGATTCCTTTGTCGGCCTCGGTACAAGTTCTACGTTCTACTCTAGGGTCCATTCACCAATGAAGGGATCTATAGAGAAACTATTGTTTCTTAATTCTCTCTTTGTCTTCTCAGGTTACCTAAATGCTCTCCAATTTCTCCTAAATGAAACAAACTAAAGAAGGTCTTGGTTTGTTTTAGGATCTAAATGTGTCTTTATCCTTGCTGCAACTCTGTTAATTTTTCTAACTTGGGACAGATTTCAGACTCTTTCGATATCTTGTCAGTTTCCCTGATACAAATCGTATATACTATCAGGGTCGATTGGTAAATTCTGTTTGGTAAGTAGGGCAGCTCTTCAAACAAAGTGTTCAAGATGAGATTAACATAAGTGCATTCATTTTATTGGAAGAAGTTGGGTGAGATTCATTTTACTTGGTTAAGTTGTTTTCTCACACTTTTTTTTTTCACACAAACATGTGAAATTGCTACTCCACTAAGTTTTTTACAATGACAATGATCACTTATTCCCACTACTAAATTCTTGCTCCCACATACCTATAATGCATATGGCCTTATGTTTTTCAAACTGCTTGAACCTGAAGTAACTAAAAAAATTCTATTAAGCTTATAAATAAACATTCACATGTAGAATCGACTAATATAATTTAATACCATTTCATTTATTTAATAAAAAAACACAAATAAAATGATATTAAGCTTATAAATAATCACATTAAAATTATATGGTCGCACGTGCGTAAAATGATATTAAGCTTATAAATAATCACATTAAAATTATATGGCCGCCCGTGCTTCGCACGGGTTATAGGCTAGTATCAGTAAAATCACAAGTAGTTCATTCTGGCTTCTCCTCATTATTAAGGAAAGTCCACATTGATCTGTTTTGTATACACATTCAAATACTCAAAAGTAAAGGAAAAACAAAAACAATGCAAGAAATCACCAAAGAAGTTAGAAGCAAACAAAGGATGTGAGAATTATAAGCACCAAGGTCGGCTTTTATTGCCTGTTTAACGATCTAATAATTAAAGAGAAAAAAAATGATCATAGATACATACAAGCAGTCTAATGATAATTTTTTTATGGGTCAGTTGTGGTCGACATAGCTGCAATATACATACGAGAAGATGGAATACTTGGTGTTTGGCTCCCCTTTTAAGCCGAACTTCTCGACTTATAAGTTAGAAGCACTTATTTCGTACCGTTTGTGTAGGAAGTCAAGAAGCACTTAAAAAAAGTTAGGAATGCTAGCTTTTGTTTCAGGGCTTCTACTTATTTCCCAAACACTTTAATCACTTATAAGTCTTATCTTGCTTCTAACTTCTACTCCACTTATTTATTTTAAGCAATAAGCACTTATTTTAAGCTCACCCAAACGGCCCTGTTACTTGGCTGATTATAAGCTAGACAGGGAGATGAGGTTGGGATTAAAACTTTCTGGTCGCAGGTGTAAGTGAACGATCACAAGTTAGATACCGTTACAATGGTTTTATATTACTGATGGATGAGCAGGCTTCTAGTTCTTGCAAACAACACGAAGACGAGCCTAGCCAGTCAGACAGAGAGTCTGCTTAGAATTTCACCCAACAGATTGTCATCAAGTTCCGACCATAAATCGATATTAACTTCTTTTGCTGCTTGTTCATGTTCCTTCCACTTGTTCTTAATGTTATCAACCAGGGGCATATCTTTGGAATTTCAGTCAGTTTTGTACTGTATGTTTCTTTCTTTCTCAGTATGTGCTTATTTATCTAATTCTAACTAATGAGCTGTGAGTCTATCCTGGTGGTACCACTACATGGCTCGATCACCACCATTTCACGCATCCCGTTCTCCTGTGACATCTCTGCAGTCTGATCAGTACAACTGCAAAAGGCACCACATATTACTCTCTTGATAGCATAAGGGTTATCATTTTTAACCTTTAAACTCTCACTTTGTATAAGTAAATAATTCTCTTCTCTTCCAGCGAATACAAATTATTCGCGTGGACCTGTTCACATGAGTTTCCCCTGAGTACAAGAAAATTCTTTTTCAAACCATTCTCTACAATTTGTTTCAGATGTGAACAAGTGCATCTTTCCGTTAAGAATCAAATATCTTTTTAAGCATAACTGAACCGATTAATGTGAAATAATGTCAAAAAAAAAATAAAAATTGCGTTATATTTTGATTGGACAAGTGTAGTATGGTTTGTAACATAGAGACCATCCTCTCGTGTTCTCCATATTGGTTTTTCCAAAAATCGTATATTTATTTTATCATAGCAGTTAAAGTACAATGATATTTATATTTATATAACATTTATTATAATTTATATACAGTTTTAGTTTGTCAATTAGTTGTATGCTTATTCATTTCTTACATTGTGAGATGCTTAGATGGTTAGATGAGCTCGGTAACTTGTAGGTCATGTGGTAGCTTCCCTGGTTGGATGTTTTTGGTGGTACCTAAAGAGTCTACTGAAATTGTTCTTACTGTAAACTTCACTCTTTAACATGTCGCATTCCGATCATAATTCATGAATTGCTGTTTTTCACCTTGACATTGTCTGACTCTAATCTTTATAATGGGACTTGTCCAGTGCTCTTGCACTTACTGTAATATCAACTGGTGTTGCCGTTGCTGCACTAGCAGATTGGAAATCTATCTTTGCTAGTGCTTGCATAGCTGTGGCATGGATCATACCCACTGCTGTCAACAAGATATGGTCCAATCTTCAACAGAAAGATAAACGTAAAGCTCTAGCATATGTCATATTTTCTACTATTTTTTTTAATATTAATTACCTTGTTTTATGTAAATATTTTACTGAATTTTCTTAACAATAGATGTCAAGATTCACTTAATATTGACCTTTTGTTAATTTTCTCACTGAGCAAAAATATATGATGACAAAAATGCTTCTCATATTTGTATGAAAAGAAAATAAAGATATCAGTCCTTTCAATTAGTATTATCTTTACACATGCTCATATGGGCACTTTTTCATGTTATAGTTTTTACAGGTTAATATATATATATATATATATATATATATATATATATATATATATATATCATGAATTTTATGATTCATTAAGGGCCATGAAAGTTGGCTTTCTTCTGTCTTGAAGAGACCGTGAATGATAATGTATGGTGACTTAATTATAGACTAATTTTGAACTAATGTGTAATAGTTACTCAAATTGCTTGCAGTGAGACATTTATCGGCTTTGTTATCAAATTATAGTATATATCCAATCAAAAGATTATTCTTTGATTAGATTTGTACATATGTTATAATACACTATTAATGATAGTTTTCCATCGAGATAATAGAATTTAAATATAATAGAATTTAAATGGTGTAATGGAAGCTTATCATATTACGTTTTCATAATTGCATCACTCTTTTTTGCATTAAAGATGTTTTGGTGAAAGACAAGCACTACAACAAACTGGGATTTTTACGATGGAAAATGATGCGCGCAGAATTTACGATGGAGAATCTGCTTTAGTCGTAAGATATGGCAATTTCCTGGCGCAAATGAGTAATATACAATAAATTTTTCCCGCGCTAGGTTCCGTCGAAGTATTCCATCGGAAGTTAATTTTTTAAAATAAACATATTCATTTCAGAGCAGAAAATAAATGAAAAACATATGTTTCTGTATTCTGTCGTAAGTATTCCGTCGGAAGTTAATTTTGCAAAATAAATATATTCATGTCAGAGCAGAAAATAAATGAAAAACATATGTTTTTGAATTCCGTCGTAAGTATTCCGTCGGAAGTTAATTTTTAAATAATGATATGCATTTTATAATGGAAAATAAATGAAAAGAAATACGGTAGCATGAACCTTGCGACGGATTCCATCGTAAGTTAACCTACCTGCTTTAATTGCCACCTTCCCGCATTTATGTTGAACGGTAAAATAACATGTATCTTAAGTTACGACGAATATTTTCTGTCGTAAGTTAAAAAAAATCTACATGTAGGACCCACCCCTAAATTACGACGGTTTTTACGTCGTAAGTTTGTGGAGTCCACTCACATTTAGTTATGACAAAATTGTTAACTTATGATGAATTTTATACATGTGATCAAAAAATGAACTTTAGACGACTGTAAAAACGACAAAAACTTTTCGTCGTAATTACATGTATTTACGACCGAATTAGTGTAAAAATTCCGTCGTAAGAAGCATTTTTTGTTGTAGTGATTAATGCATGCACAAGATTCTCCGAACAAAATTCAATTATATTTTCACCTTCTATGGATGTTCACTTCTCGATCATTAAATTTATGCGTGTCTCTAGGTTAGATGATAATTTTTTTGAACTAAAGAATCTCCCTCCTTTGAATATTGTATTTCGAGTTCTCATACAATTACATGATGTAAAAGTCATTTTGTCAAAAATATCCTAATACTCAATAAGATTTTATAGATCTGTGGTAACTTCAATAGCATCGAAATCATACTACAATTTATTAAAATGTATTACATATTTAGAATATGAATCGAATATATATTATTTTATAAGAAATGAGGAAGCCATATGTCACATTTTTGTGATGCCATAAGGCACAAAATAGAAGTGCCAAGTGGTACTACAGAAAGACACCAAATGACAAGATATGGAGGTGCCACATGGAAATGACAAAGAGGTGCCAAATGGCAAGATAGAGTTGCGCCGTGTGGCGCATTAACAAGATGCCATGTGGTGCATTAATGTGGTGCCATGTGGTGCCACTTTGGCATGTCATGTTGGCGACATGTGTATGAGGGCCACATAAGCTAGTGACACGTCATTTAGTGACTATTTATTAATTAATAATAATAAAATGGGTCCATACAATAAATTACCTACCAATATATCATGTGTAGGTAAAGAGTCTTTCTCTACCATCTTTTACCTACCAATCTCTACCAATAATATATTGGTAGGTAATTCTCTTTAGCCACCAATATTGCATTTTTACGTAGGTAAAAATGCAATATTGGTGGCTAAAGAGAATTACCTACCAATATATTTATTTATTATCGATTTTTTAAGACAAAAGGCGTGCTTATATCTCTTCAACATGGTTTTGTAAATCGGGAATCGAAAATCGGCCGACCTACTGATTCAAAATTTATAAGAGATTTATAAGAGATTTGTTTTATAATTTGGGGGTTTCCATCAAATCGGTGAATATAATCGATAAATTACTGAATTTTTATAAAAATTAATCAGATAATTTTTAATAAATTGAAAAATTTTAGAATACTGCTTTCAAATATTATTTACTCAATTAAATGAGATGAAAAAAAGAAGGGAATTTGACAAAAGTATACCCCTTTTAACATATTATTTGCAGTTATGCTATATGTTTGCCCCACTAATTAACTCTTTGTCTCTTTGTCTTTATTCTCCCTCATGTACCTCTATCTCCTTGCTTTCTTTATCTCTCTCTTACTCTTTATCCTCGCTCTCCTCTCCTTCTCCCTATATCTTGTTGTCTCTCTCCGCGCCCTCTCCTCTTTCTCTCGGACTTTCAATTAATAAGATGAATTTTTGATTAGGGTTTCAGATTTTGGGTAAATCAAAGATTGAATCAAAAAATTGATGAGATTGATTGCTGGTTGCATTGATTGTTGATTTTGTTTTTGTAGTTGCTTAGGCGGAGGAGGCGAGAAGGAAAATCAAGAAAGACAGATGGACCGTAAGTACTAGCTGGTACTTGTTTTGAGTTGTTTTCTTGTTTGTTTTAGTTGGTTGTTTTTGAGTTGATTTCTATTTTGTTGTTTTAGTTGATTTTTTGGTTGCAATGCTTGTTGATTTTGATTTTTTCATTGTTTTTGTGATATTAGTATTGGCCTCATAGGGCACTCATTTTTATGTCTTTGCCATAAGTTACAACCTATTATTCAAATAAATATAATTTTCAACATATTTTTTCAAATTTGCATTTGTGGTTGCTTAAATGGTTGTCATTAGTCATAGATATGGTTGCTACAGATATGGTTGCAAATGCAATCTTCGTATCTTTGCAAATATTTTTTGAAAGATGGTTTTTTACAATTTGTCATTAGAAATGACAGTATTTTTACAAAAATTTATTTAGACTTGAGTATTTATGAAAAATAATAGTGATAAATCTTCGTCAACTCTCCTATCATTCCCAGAGGACGACAATCATAACAGGAGGAAAAGAAGTCCGGAAATAGCAATGAGCAATTTACCAGATGATCTATGGTTCCAGGTCTTCCTCCACCTTCCGGTGAAGGACCTACTTGCCTCCAAGTGTGTTTGCAAATCCTGGCTGGCCAACATTTCAAGCCGTCGTTTCGTCACAGATCATCTCCGTCGCTCAATCTCAAGTGGGGAGGATAATGAAACTCTCATAGTTCAACATTCAGTAAATCGAGCACGACATGGCTGGGGCCCTTTTTCACTCACCCACCTCACTTCAGGCGACGTTTTAGAACAACTCGACTGTCCTTACTCTGAAGGTTACTATTCTTCTGGTTACTATTCTTCTGGACCAATATCTTGTAGAATTTTGGGTTCTGATTGTGGCATTGTTTGTGTTCTTGTTGAGCGTGGAAGGAGATCATATGATATTTACCTTTGGAACCCGGCTACAAAACTCTCCAAACTCGTTCCCTCTCAAATCGAAGGTCGCCTCTTAGAGGGGCAGATTATAGGCTTTGGTTTTGATCAGAAAGATTTTGATTGTAAAGTTGTTGAAATTGTATCCTCCTCTACTTCGGTGTATTCTTCAAACAGGAATGCTTGGCGGAAGATGTTTCCAATTAAGCAAAATCTGCCCATTGATGTTCCCTTTGTAGCGTTAGAAGTATGCTTGCATGGATTTTTGCTGACAACGGGACATAAAGGTATGATGGCTTTTGATCTGAACAAGGAGGTGTTTATTTATAATATTAAGCTCCCTGTAGATCCTGAAGACACTTGCATTGCTGAATATTATGATTCAATTGCTGTTATGATGTGCGAAAAATCTGAAAATAAGGTGAAATTGTGGACATTGGATGATGAAGCATGCCTTAGTGGTGGTGGAGTAGAGGCATCGTGGACTATGAAGCTCAGTTTTGATGTAGGTGATCAGAATTTTTATCGTCCTCGGGGACTTTTCAACAGCGTTGAGTTCTTACTGGTTGATTATAACTACGACCGGTTTCTTTATAACCCCTACAAGCAAGCGCCGACAAATCTTCGCCCTACTACCTCCTGGGCGGAGATTTTCAACCATACAAAGAGCCTTTTTCCAGTTGTAGGGTCCAAACCAGTCAAGTGGACTGCTTCACCTTGGAGGCAGCTTGAGTGGGACTACAATGAGGAAACGGATGAAGAAGGTATCTCAACTGATGATGATTAAAGTCATGATGATTAGGGTGCAACATCCAACTCAGGCTAAAGTGCGAGCGACAAGAAGAGGGTTTTGATGTCGGAAATATAATGATGTGGTCCTTGTGGTTTAAGTTAAATGTCTTGGTTTAAGTTAAATGTCTTTGCTTAATATATTTCTGGTTAATTGTGACATTTAATTTTATTATGTTTTGAAACGTTTGAATTTCTTTTGATGTAATGACTGATGAATTTTAGTTTCCTGTTAATTTTATGACATATTGAGCTTTTGTATCAAATTCCATGATTTATTGTTGTCTTGTGTGTTTTACTTGGGATAAACGCCGACTTTGGTGGTTAATTATGGAGATGATTTTCTAAATAGTTGTATTCCTCCAACAGTTATTTCCCTCATTTTATCAGACCTTAAGATAAACCATGTGGGGTAATCCAATGTTTCTTAGCATAAGTTGACGTAATTAATATACGATTTCAGTCGGCGTATTCTGTGTTTTTTACATTGTGAATGTCTATGATGTATGACAACTATATATTGAGCTTCTACCTTAACTTTTTCTGCTACTGATGTCTACTGATAGTCTCTGATAAAGAAGATATTCTTATGTCTTATTAGTTTTTCAGCCTTGTATTTATCATGTTCCATAGTGACTCTGATTTCATAATTTGGGAATGGCAGTTATGTCTTGATTAGACAAGTGTAGTATTATTTGTGAGATATATACTGTTCTGTTATGTTTGGGGATTATGAAGCAAAATACAGGTGCCTGGTTCTATATATTGGGCATTGCTACTTAGCAGGACTGTATAGTGAGTGTGGATTGTGCCTGCATTGCTCGAATGAAGATAGCATTGACGTACACGATTACTGCTCGGATAACACATTTATGTATTTGTCATTCGCACCCAAAGTTAGCAATCCTAAATGTGTTTCTCTCTCTTAATGCCAAGATCATGCCAAAATTTAAATGTATTTCACTTGGGTAGTTTTTTTAAATGGAAAGACTAAGCGACTTCAGTGTTATAATATGTGTGTTTTGCCTAATAAAAAGCTTATACATGCTTTTAGTGCTAACACAATCTAAATGCTTTCCAACTTCCAGGGGATGATGTTTTTTAATAAATTAACAAGTATTGGGGCAATAATCGATGAGATACTACTGCGCGTTCCATACTTTAGATCATCACTACAGGAAAAGAGAGCATTTCCAACCGTCAAAAACCGACCGATCATTGTAGTCAGAAGAAAGCGGTCATTTCCGCGGATCTATTGACCAAACGAAGTCGGTTAGAAAAGATTGGGTTATTTATGACAGATGCAACTGACCGGCAGGGATCGATCAATTATAAGTGGGTGTGGGTCGGTTTTTAAATAGGGCTCCCCAAATGAACCCTGAAATTTTTTTCTGGCAGACTCATATCTTACCGCCTTTAGTCTCTTTTAGGTCTATCCACGTGTATGCCAAGTCACAGACTCACAGGTGAGGCCAAGTTCTAAGAAAATGGCAAAACATCACTTACTAAAGGTAGCGGTTGGTCGTCGGTTGGTTATAAGTTTCATTTCCGACCGATCACTTATTTATGATCAGGTTTTAAAGGACCAACGCAATCGGTCGGTCGGTGATCGGTTATGAGATGAAAACCGACCAACTCTCTTTATTTCCGACCAATTGCGACGGTCGGAAATGCCCACTTTTCTTGTACTGGAGTAACTTCAATTTAAGCGAATATCTGGTTTTCCATATTTTAAACCCTCTTTATGCTAAATCTCACCACCATTGCTTTGTCATCGTCTCCACTGAGATCATGTAGACTAATAGAGGGAATTAGAAGCCTCATTCTCAAAGAAAGGGAGGACGACGACCCTTTTTAACTCTTCCACGTTGGTGCTTGTCTACTTGTGACCACTCTAATATTTTATATCTTAAGGTAATTATCTCTTATTGCATCCCTCTCGTATCATTCATTTTGATTGTGAAATGTTTTGTATATCTGTTTGCCGTGGTGTTTATGATATTTATCCTGCTGCTAAAAATATACCCCTGCAACTAAGAAAGTAACTTTAGGCTTTGATTTTAATCACGTGGTTTTTGGTTTCAACTTTCAGGGCTGGGATTTTGTTGCACACTATTCCGGCCAAATTCTATTACTAAAAAGGGACAGTACCAAGCGAAAGATAGGATGACTGATATTTCTTGTAGTTTCCATGTATGCCTTCATGTTTAATGGTTTATCACAGGTGTTTATATTTTATGTTGAACTCCCTGCCCATTCCTTTGAAGATGCTAGCAGTCCTTTCTGTAGAAACCGGGATCAGTAATTTTAAGTATCTAGTGTTTATTGTAATACATAAATAAATAACTAATATCTTACATATACACGTCAAGGGCACCGTTTGAACGTCACAAGCATCATAATTTTGATGTGAAGGCCCTCAAGCGCCATTGACAAGCATTTACTTAGGATAAATGCTGATTTTGGTGGTTGATTGTGGAACTGATGCTCTCAATAATTATATTCCTACAACCTTTATTTCCCTCATTTTATCATGCTTTAAGATAAACCATATGGGCTAATCTAGTGCTTCTTAATTAGATTAAGATAAGCCCTATCTTATTTGTGATGTTTATATATATTGTATGTGTCAGTATTGCAACTATTGAGCATCTATCATTACTTTTTTCCATTTTTTGATATTTGTATGCTACTAATTAACTTCTGTCAATAATATTGGCTATGTAATCAACTGAATTAATTAATCTCTGGTAAAGAAGCTATTCTTATTTCTTGTTTGTTTTCAACCTTACATGTATCATGCATATTCCAAAGTGACTTTACATGATAAAGCATGTCTTTCATGCCGGTGGATTTAACGCATCATAAACTATGAAGCTCAGTATTGATGCAGGCCGGCATCCCATTACCGTTTGTCAAGGGCCTTGTTGAAAGCGTTATATTCTAAGAGTTAAATATGGTGATAGGTTCTTGTATAACTCCTACAAGAATGTGGGACGATCCTCCTTTTTAAAATGTAATGAAATTTTTAAGTAAACGCAGAGTTTGCTTTCAGATGCAGGATCCAAACTATTCAACTGGATAGCCTATTTGTAATCAATCGTCGGGGTTTAAGGAGTCAACTAACACCGCAATTGTGCTCTTCTTTGTGGTTGCCAGATGAACCGAGTCTAATTAGTTTTGATGATCAGACAAGGATTTGGCTAAGAATTAAGAATGGCTCGGAATTGATGATGAAGAAGGTGAAGATGATTGGAAATTAAGCTTTTGCACTAGCTTTTTAGTAAGAGTAGTATTTTACACTTGTGTATGTCCTCCATCCCCAGATAGAGATGATTATACTACAAGAACTAATGGTGGAATATGGACGAAGTATAGTACTGCAGCATCTTTTAGCTGTTTATAAAGACGAATTATATTTTGAGAGATAGTTATTGACGCGTGGTAATGACAGATAAACTGAAGCATGTCTCTTTCTACTGGCCTTGCCAATGTTAGCTTACAGTCTAATTGGGGAATCATTGAAATTCTCCCAGGTCTTGTACATATATACAGTACTGATAAAAGATAGCCACGGTTCATCAAGACTTCTTAATTACTGTTAGATATGTTTCCTTTTCTTTTTAGGGATTTTACCAGATGGCTAAGATTGCTGTGACACCAGTGGCTTAATTCATTTCTTCTCAGGAGAAGAATTTTGCTCGTAAAGGTAACTAGTGCTGGTTGAATAATTTGTATCTTGAAGATGTCCCTAACTTGCAATATGATAATTCACTCTAGCTTGTTAATGTTTATATCTTGATACTTAGTGGCCATTGTTTGCCTTCTTGACGATAAAAAATTTAAGAAGAACTAACTACCTGTCTTACATATTGGTTTTTAAAAGAATCAGACATTGATTTCATTACAACAGTTTAAGTACAGTTATCTTTATGTTTATTACAACATTTATTTAATTCTTTTTTGGTATCTCAAATATTTGTATGCTTATTCACTTCTTACCTTGTGTGATCTTAGATTTTTAAATGAGCTCGGTATGGGACAGCACCCCTGGTTGGATGACTTTGGTGGTACCTAGTGTCTACTTGCAAGAGATAAACCATAGATATTCATGCTTTAGTTTTCTTTAGTTTTCCGTCGTAAGTTTGTGGAGCCCACTCACATTTGGTTATGATGGAATTGTTAACTTGTGACGAATTTTATACATTATGAACTTTAGACGGCTATATAAACGACGGAAACTTTTCGTCATAATTATATGTCTTTATGACCGAATTAGTGTAAAAATTTCATCATAAAAAGCCTGTTTTGTTGTAATGTACGTGCAAGCACAAGATTCTCTGAACAAAATTCAATTATATTTTTCACCTTTTATGGATGGTCACTTCTCGATCATTAAATTAACGCGTGTCTCTAGGTTAGATGATAATTTTTTTTGAACGAAAGAATCTCCATCCTTTAAATATTGTATTTCGACATCTGATACAATTACATGATTTTAAAGTCATTTTGTCAAAAAAATCCTAATACTCTATAAGATTCTATAGATTTGTGCCACTTCAATAGCATTGAAATCATACTACAACTTATTAAAATGTATTACATATTTAGATTATGAATCGAATACACCCCTCACACATTTTTCGTGATCCAGACCTAAATCATGAAAATCTCATAAATTTTGGAAAATATAAACGATTGCTAATAATTAACTGAAATCCACCATTATAGGAACCTTTAAAATTGGGTAATTAAGAAAGACACGTTATAAATATGATATCATTAATTAGTTCATCGTATCCTCGCTACATTTTCTGCTATATTTTCAAATTAATTCTAATCCTTTTCCTTTGTTACTTCTATTTTTTTCTTCATGCGAAAACCGGGGATATACAATGTTAACAGACAAGTAAGTTTGTAATTTCAAAAAATTTACTTCTAATCAATATGTAATTCTTAATTAGTTTTAATCTACTACGGCAAAAGTGACCCGTTTATATGATATTAGTATATTACTATCATAATCTTACATATTTCAAATTAGATACTAATATAATATATGATTGAACTCCAAACTAAATTACAATTCACTTTATTTCGATGACGCGATAAACTTTTTTTCTTGTTCTTGATTCTTTTTTCCTTTCTCCTTCTTTATGAAAAACTCTCGAGTGTTTTTATTAAGTTAATATTAATGTGTTTTCACATAATATATAGCACTAAGATATGATACATTTGTGATATAAATTTCTTCATCATTTTAAAAATACCGTTATTTTTAATGTGAGATTAAACCCAATCTATTTTTACATGCAAATATTTTAAAATTATGTATATAATATCCGTTTTATAAAGAAAATATGCTTATATCTCTTTTAAACAATATTTCCTCTCTTAAATGAGATGATAAAATTGAAAAGAAAAAAAAAACAATTAAAATGTAAGCAAACTAGGTTGAGTAAACATTATAAAAACAGCAGCGCCGTCAATCTAGCTAGGACAAGGGTTTCATCGATTTTAGAATCCCAATTCCTCCCAATTCGTGTAATCAGCAACTCCAGTTTTGCATTATAAGCTGGTCTCAATGCCCAAATATACTAATCATAAACCTTCATCAAATACCCCCTTAATTTAAAGTGGACGAAAATCATAACAAGCGGAAAAGAAGTCTGGAAATGACGATTAGCAGTTTACCAGATGATCTATGGTTCAAGATCTTCCTCCGCCTTCCGGTGGAGAATCTACTTGCATCCAAATGTGTTTGCAAATCCTGGTTGTCCGTCATTTCAAGCCCTAGTTTTGTCAGAACTCACCTCAAGCTCTCAATCTCAAGTGGTGAGTATGACGAAACTCTGATCGTTCACCATCAATTAAAAGGCGAAGACGACAATCAAGAACTAGTAGGCTGTGGTCCTTTTTCACTCTCCCACCTTGCTACTTGTGACATTTTAGAACAACTCGACTTCTTTTACTCTGAAGGTGACTATCTTTCGAAACCGATATTGCCTTGTAAAATTTTGGGATCTGATTGTGGAATTGTTTGTGTTCTTGTTGAATACGGAGGGGGAAAGGATATTTACCTTTGGAACCCGGCTACGAAAGTCTCCAAACTCATTGCCCAAGGTTGGCATGTAAAGTGGGAGGCTATAGGGTTTGGTTTTGATCTTACCGATTTTGACTGTAAAGTTGTTCATATTGTATCCACCTCTACTTGTGCCGAGGTATTCTCTTCGAACAGGAATGCTTGGCGAAAGATTGAGCCCATGCCCCTTGATGTTCCCATGATTCCTGACTTCTATGTATGCTTGCACGGATTTTTGTTAACAACAGGACGTCATGGTATGATGGCTTTTAATCTAAACAAAGAGGTGTTTATATTTAACATTGAGCTCCCTGGAGATCCTGTTTCGACTTGCATTACTGAATATAATGGTTCGGTTGCTGCTTCAGTGTTCCAAAAATCTGAAAATAAGGTGAAATTGTGGACATTAGATGATGAAGCATGCCTTCGTGGTGGTGGAGTAGAAGCATCTTGGACTATGAAGCTCAGTTGTGATATTGTAGGTAAGCGGTTTGATTTTGTTGCGGGTCTTTTTAACAGCGTTGAATTCTTACTAGTTGATAGTGAGGCGGACTGGTTCTTTTATAACCCCGACAAGCAAGCAACCAGAGCCCTTCGTGGCCGTCTCCCATACTGTGGAATTCTCAAGCATACAAAGAGCCTTTTTCCAATTGCAGGGTCAAAACCAGTCAAGTGGACTGCTTCACCTTGGAGGCAGCAACTTGAGTTGGTCAAGGGTATGGAATCGGATGAAGAAAGTATCCCAAGTGATACTGATTAATGTCAAGATGATTAGGGGAAAGTGATCATGTCGGAGATAATGGTCCTTGATTGTTTAAATTAAATGTTAAGCTTAATATGTATCAGGTTAATTATGACATCTAATTATTATGTTTTAAACTTTTTTGAACTGCTTTATATGCAATCACCGATGAATCTTAGTAGTTTCCTATTAATTTTATGACTATTGAGTTTTTGTTATCATAATATTCCATGATTTATGTCTACTGGGGATGAATGTTGACATATATTTCACTCATTTTATCAACCTTAAGAAAGATAAATCATCTGGAGTAATCTAATGTTTATTAGCATAAGTTGACATAATTAATATGCTTCTTCAGTCTCCCTATTCTGTGTTTTCTACATTGTAAATGTCTATGATGTATTAAAACTAGGCTCGGGGTCCCTGTGTAAGTTAGGGTATACTATCAAAGGGAAAAAAACTGTAGTTTTTGATGCATATGTACACGGAGCTACAAGATTGTCCGGTGAAAAATTGACTCATTTTAGGGGATATTTCGTCCCGCGCTTTTCTCTCTGTTGAATGTATGTTACTAGCATTAATTTGACTGTTTTGGACTAGCTGTCTTACAACTAATGAGCTTCTATCTTTACTTTATTTTCCCTTTACTGAACCTCATATGCTACTGATGTCTACTATATAATTTCATTCTTTAATGTTTGCTATATGATCAATTAGTCTCTGGTGAAGAAGCAATTCTTATTTCTTATTAGATTTCAGCCTTGCATTATCATATTCCAAATTGAACATGTGTAGTATGGTTTGTAAGATGGATACCCTTCTCTTATGCTTTGAAATTTAGAGGCATATTACAGGTTCCTGGCTGTGTATATATCACATATAAGTGTAGTCACTACTTAGCATGACTGGCTCTGCATTGGCCCGATAAAATCTATAAGGTATGTTATTTCAGTCCCTATTCTGTAATTTTTTTACATTGTCAATGTTATAAGCTATTATAATTACTGAGCTTTTATCTTTGCTTAATTCTTTTCGTTTGCTTGATCTCGTATGCCACTGATGTCTCTCCTATATAATTTCAGTCAATAATGTTTTGCTATATGATCAACTGAAGCAATTAGTCCCTGAAATAAATGTATGATTCTATGATTTACATAATCTGGATTTTGAGTTATATTTTGATTGGACAAGTGTACTAAAATTGTTCTTAGTGTAAACTTCACCCTTTAACATATCGCATTCCAATCATAATTCATAAATTGTTGCTTGTCACCTTGACAGTGTCGACTCTAATCTTTATAATGCCATTTGTCCAGTGCTTGCACTCACTGTAATTTAAACTGGTGCTGCCGTTGTTGCAGTAGCAGATTGGCAATTTATCTTTGTTAGTGCTTGCATAGCTGTGGCATGAATCATATATAGCCACTGTTTTCAACAAGATATGGCCCAATCTTCACCAGAAAGATAAATGTAGAGCTCTAGCATTGTCATATTAACCCTAATTTTTTTTATATTAATTACCTTACTTTATGTAAATATTTTACTGAATTTTCTTAACAATATATGTCAAGATTCACTTAATACTTACCTTTTGTTAACTTTCTCACTAAGCTAGAATATGTGATGACGAAAATTCTTCTCATATTAGTATGAAAATAAAACAAACACATCATCCTTTCAATTACTATTATCTTTACACATGCTCGTGTGGGCACTTTTTCATGTTATAGTTTTTACAGGTTAATGTATTTGTATCATAAAATCAATTACTATTATCTTTACACATGCTCGTGTGGGCACTTTTTCTAGTTTTTATAGATTAATGTATTTGTATCATGAATTTTATGATTCATTAGGGGTCATGAAAGTTGGCTTTTTTCATGTCTCGAACAATGAATGATAATGTAGTGAGACATTTATCGATTGTGTTATCAAATTATATAGTATCCAATCAAAAGATTTTCTTTTGTTTAGATTTGGACATATATATGTTATAATACATTATTAATGGTAGTTTTCCATTAAGACCGGAGAAAATAGAATTTAAATGGTGTAATGGACGCTTATCAATACATTTTTTTTCAGAATTGCATCCCTTTTTTTTTTTGGATCAAAGATGTTTTGGTGGTAGACAATTGCAAGCCGGAGATTCTCCGAACGGAGTTCATGAATTTTCATAATAGATCATTATGCTTTTACCTTCTATGGATGTTCACTTCTCTGTCATTAAATTTACGAGGACATCTCTACATGTCTCTAGGTTAGATGATAAATTTTTGAACAAAAGAATCTCCATCATGTGAATATTGTATTTCGACTTTTGATACAATTACATGATGTAAAAGTCATTTTGTCCAAAAAATCTTAATACTCTATAAGATTTTACCGATTTGTCGCAACTTCTATAGCATATAAAATCGAACTACAATTTACTAAAATGTATCACATATAAAGAATCCGTTATGATATGAATAGAAAACACCCCTCACACAGTATTCGTGATCCAAACACAAATTATGAAAATCTCATTAATTTTGGACAATATAAAAGTTACTAATTAATTAACTGGAATCTATCATTATAAAAATCATTGAACTTGGGTAAGAAAGACACATTACAAATATGATATCATTAATTAGTTATAGTACTGTGATTTTTATAACTGCAGCAATGAGAAAAAAGAATCATCCGTTTATTTCATTACTCTAGTTATAGTACAGTGATTTTTATCTCCATTAACAATTATTGAATACTTTTTTAGTGTCTTATAATTATTTGTATGCTTATTCAATTCTTACCTTGTGTGATGCTTAGATTGTTAAATGAGCTAGCTAGGTAGCTTCTAGGTCATGTGATAGCCTCCATAATTGGATGTTGGTAATGGTACGTAGAGTCTGCTAAAATTGTTAGTACTATAAGTACTTTACTCTTGAACATGTCGCATTTCTGATCACAAATGATGAAGTGTTGTTCTTTCACCTTGACATCGTGGACACTCTTTATAATGTGACTTCTCCACTGATTGCACTTACTATAATATCAATGGGTGTTACTGTTGCTATAGTAGAAGATTTGGAGTGAAAGGTATCATAGTACTTCTATCAACAACAAGATAGATGTAAAGCTCCAGCATATGGCATATATTCTCCTAAAAAATTGATTTTTATATTACCTTTATGTAAATTTATTACTGAATTTTCTTAACAGTGTCAAGATTCACTTAATACTAACCTTTTGTTAATTTTCTCACTAAGCTAAAATATGTGATGACGAAAATGCTTATCTTATTACGTTGGTCCTTTAAAATTTGGTCGTACATAACTGATCGATCGGAAATGATACTTATAACCGGCCGACGACAGACCGCTATCTACCGTCGGTAATGTTTTAACATTTTCTTAGAACTTGGCCTCACCTGTGACTTGGCATACACGTCGATAGACCTAAAAGCGACTGAAGGAGGTCAAAAATGAGTCGGTCGGAAATAAATTTCAGAATTCACTGGGGGAGCCCACCGACCAACACTTTTGGTCGGAAATGAATATATGCACATTTAATTTGTATACATTACCTGGTATCATCAAAATTTAGACTTAGTTATTATATTCAATAATAATTTTAATTAATATAAAATATCATCTTAAATTTTGAAAAATTTTAATTAGAGTTAATTTAAGAATATATTTTACAAAAAAATCTAGTGTTTTTTATTAATTTAATATAATTGTGTTTTTGTGAAAAATAGCACTAAATTATGAGATATATATATATATATATATATATATATATGTATATATGTGTGTGTGTGTGTGTATATATATATATATATATATATATGCAATATAAATTTCTTTCATCGGTTCGTTAATAATATTATTAACTACGTGGGATTTATATGAATCTACTTTATATGCAAATACTTTAAACCTATCTATTTATTAACATTTTTTTCTAAAACAAAATTAGTGCTTATATCCTTTTAAATATGTTTGTAAAAATCGGGAATCAGAACTAATCGATCGACTCACCTATTCAACATTTATAGAGGATCTATCGGATTGTTTTGGATAAATTGAAGATTTTTAGTTAAATCGGTGGACGAAACGGTAATTTTGTGATTTTTTAAAAATTAATTAAAACATTTAAATAAAGGGGTTTTTTCATAAATATATTGGAAAAAGTAAATTTTTGCAAATTTACTTTTCTCAAGAATAGCTATTTGCAGTTTTACTACACTAAGTTTCTAAATTGCAAAAATACTACCCCTCCATTCTGCAACTGAATGCAACCACATGCAACTGAATGCTTGATTTCAAGTTCCAGTTCTCGAATGTCATTTTCGACCTCATCCTTGGAATCCATATATACTTGATTTCAAGTTCCAGTTCTCGAATGTCATTTTCGACCTCATCCTTGGAATCCATATATATTCCAAGGATGAGGTCGAAAATGACATTCGAGAACTGGAACTTGAAATCAGGAGTTGCAGTTGCATATGAGGTTGCATATGGTTGAATGCAATCTCATATGCAACTGAAAACTGTAAGTTACAATTGATGTATGGGTGCCCCTGGCGGGGCCATTAGATCAAAATAGAATCAACTGAATGCAACCTCATGAGCAACTGAATTTTTTTAGGGTGGGGTGATAATGTGGTGGATTTGGGTTGCAGGCCCCGCAGGGGCAATATTCAACTGAATATGCAATCTCATAAGCAAAATGCAACTGAAAACTGTAAATTACAACTGATGTATGGGTGCCCCTGGCGGGGCCATTAGATCAAAATAGAATCAACTGAATGCAACCAAATGCAACTGAATGCAACTAAATGCCTGATTTCAAGTTCCAGTCTCCAAATGTCATTTTCGACCAGATTTTCAGAATATATATATATATATATATATATAAATATAAATATATATATATATATATATATATATATATATATATAAATATATATATATATATATATATTCTCGAAGGATGAGGTCGAAAATAACATTTGAAAAGTGGAACTTGAAATCAGGCATTCAGTTGCATATGAGGTTGCATTTAGTTGCAGGGGGAGGGGGTAGTATATTTGCAATTTAGAAACTTAGTTTAGTAAATATGCAATTAATTTAGGAACATGGTATTTTTGCAAATAAAATCCTAAAAAATAGTATATTTGATAAATTCCCTATAAATAAATTAAAAACTTTTAAAATATTGTTTTCAAATATTATTTACTCAATTAAATAAACCAAACCTACCAACTATAAGGAGAAGGGTCTTGGGAGGAGGTGACAAAAACGAGGCGAGTAATGTTTCTGTCGGTAAAGATTATAAAAACAACCACAGTCAATCTAGAACAAGGGTTTCAGGTCTGTCTTCTTCGTCTGCTCAGTTTATTAACAATCGCAGGTTCTACAACAACTGAACAAGGGTTTTTTCGTTTTTGATTATAAGCTGGTCTTGATGCAGAAAAATAATAGTGATAAATCTTAGTCAACTCTCCCATCATTCCCAGAGGACGAAAATCATAACAGGAGGAAAAGAAGTCCGGAAATAGCGATGAGCAATTTACCAGATGATCTATGGTTCCAGATCTTCCTCCGCCTTTCGCTGAAGGATCTACTTTCATCCAAGTGTGTTTGCAAATCCTGGCTGTCCAACATTTCAAGCCGTCGTTTCGTCACAGATCATCTCCGTCTCTCAATCTCAAGTGGGGAGGATGATGAAACTCTCATCGTTCATCATAATTCAGTATTTCTAGAGCTACAAGGCGTTGGCCCTTTTTCACTCGCCCACCTCACTTCTGGCGGCGTTTTAGAACAACTCGACTATCCTTACTCTGAAGGTTACTATTCTTCTAGACCAACATCTTGTAGAATTTTAGGTTCTGATTGTGGAATTGTTTGTGTTCTTGTTGAGCATGGAAGGGGATATGATATTTACCTTTGGAACCCTGCTACAAAACTCTCCAAACTCGTTCCCTCTCAAGCCGAAGGTCGCCCCTTAAAGCGGCAGATTATAGGCTTTGGTTTTGATCAGAAAGATTTTGATTGTAAAGTTGTTGAAGTTGTATCCGCCTCTACTTCGGTATATTCTTCAAACAGGAATTCTTGGCGAAAGATGTTTCCAATTAAGCAAATTCTGCCCATTGATGTTCCCTTTGAATTAGCTTTAGAAGTATGCTTGCACGGCTTTTTGTTAACAATGGGACATAAAGGTATGATGGCTTTTGATCTGAACAAGGAGGTGTTTATTTATAATATTAAGCTCCCTACTGTAGATCCTGAAGGCACTTGCATTGCTGAGTATTATGGTTCCATTGCAGTTATGATGTTGTGCGAACAATCTGAAAAAAAGGTGAAATTGTGGACATTGGATGATGAAGCATGCCTTAGTGGTGGTGGAGTAGAGGCATCGTGGACTATGAAGCTCAGTTTTGATGTAGGTGATCAGCATTTTTATCGTCCTCGGGGACTTTTCAACAGCGTGGAGTTCTTACTGGTTGATCATAACTACAACAGGTTTCTTTATAACCCCTACAGGCAAGCGCCGGCAAATCTTCGTCCTACTACCTCCTGGAAGATTTTCAACCATACAAAGAGCCTTTTTCCAATTGCAGGGTCCGAACCAGTCAAGTGGACTAATTCACTTTGGAGGCAGCTGCAACTTGAGAGGGACTACATTGTGGAAAAGGATGAAGAAAGTATTTGAACTACTGTCTATGATGTATGACAACTATTGAGCTTCTATCTTTAACTTTTTCCGTTTACTGAAACTCGTGCTACTGATGTCTCCTGATCACTAGTCTCTGATAAAGAAGATATTCTTATGTCATTAGTTTTTCAGCCTTGCATCTATCATAATATTATGACTGTATAGTGAGTGTGGATTGTGCCAGGATTGCTCGAATACAATAACAAAAGCTAAAAACAAGGCTTACCAAAGATAGCATTGACATGATTACTGCTCGGATAACACATTTATGTATTTCTCAGTCGCACACAAAGTTAGCAATCCAAAATGTGTTTCTCTCTTAATGCCAAGATGCCAAAATTTAAATGTATTTCACTTGGGTAGTTTTTTAAAATGGAAAGATTAAGCGACTTGAGTGTTATAATATGTGTGTTGCCTTAATGCAAAGCTTATATATACATGCTTTTAGGGCTAACACAATCTAATTGCTTTCCAATTCCAGGGGATGATGTTTTTTTAATAAATTAACAAGTATTGTGGCAATAATGGATGAGATACTACTGCGCGCGCCTTCCATGCTTTAGAGCACTACAAGAAAAGCGAGCATTTCCGACTGCCAAAACCGACCGATCATTGTAGTATCTCATCAACTGAATTGATTAATCTCTGATAAAGAAGCTAATCTTATTTCTTGTTTGTTTTTAAGCCTTACATGTATTCCAAATTAATTAAATTGAAAGAAGATCGTCGCAGTTAGCTCTAGATATTGACATTGTATTCCAATTTATATTCATTAATCTATGACGATCCTCCTCTTTTCTTACAGGAGAGCATCGGAGGATAATAGCTGCTTTATTTAGCATATCACGGTGTCAGCGGCAGTTCTTTCTTGAACCTGCTGTTGTTCTTGTTGGAATTAATCTTAAACTTAATTCTTTAGTACTTGTTTTATTTGAATATGTTTTAAATAAATAGCTGATTACGTGTATACACAGCATAGAATTAGTCTGGTGTAGAGTGTTATTAGGAGATAAGTAGATTTAGAGTTAGTGTTTGAATAGATCTATTTAGTAGCTATCTTTTCTCCTATTTTATTGCCACCACCTCTATTGAGCAGCTATATGTAATCTGCGTGCATTTTGTTGCTAGTTGAACAAATACAGTGATACAAGAGTGTTCCCAGTAGCTTACTGCTCATAGCCTTTATATCGTAAACTTTATTTGTATACAGATAAATATATAATCAACAGTTCTTACATTCAATTTTGTGGTTTTCAGTATTATATTGATAAACAAGTTGATCTGTATAATTGACTGTCCTCGGTTTCTCTTTACATTTTAACTTTTTGCCCTTGCTAATTTTATCAGGTTCCGTTGCTTCTAATCAGAATATATTTCACGTGCTTGTAAAACCCGGATTCAATTTTTTGATATTTCTCACATTTATTAACGATGTCTGCAACTAGCTGGCTTCTCATCGCCATCCATATAGCCGTGTGTCCAGCACAAGTATTTATGGTAGTTTATAATGTAAAGACTCAAAGAGTAAACTTAAATTAAAGTAAACTAAATATATGCGTCCCTCCCATCATGCATGATTACCAAATGGGAAGATTAGTTTGATTAGAAATGGGCAGTCAGCGTCCATGCAAGCTAATCAATCTCCCTGCACTGCATTACTATTGTTCCGTTCCTTAATTTAATTCTTAATAGAAGAAATCTTACCTACAGTTCTTTAGTTTCTTCATCTTGTCCAAAAACACCAGAGATAACATTATGTCCTCCAGGAGCTTGGCTTCCTGATAATACTACACTGATCTTCAGCTTCTAGTCATCAGACGCTAGTTTACTTCCATCTGCTGGTATGAGAAACCGGCGTTGCTTATGATAACTTTTTTGTGTAACATGGTCGAATTATGAACTAAGTACCTCCTCCAAAGCACCATATTCTTAGAAAAGGGGAATAGTCACCAAAGGAAAAGCGGCTATTTTTTCGGCCAAAAACAGTTCTCGACTAGATTTGGTTGAAATATATTTTCGACTATACTCCGTCGAAACAATATATTTGAATGGAAACAGTTGAAATTATATTTTCGACCAGAAACCGTGAAAAATTTCGAGATCCAAAGTGCCGGAAATTTCCCGCCACATAGATATTTTCAACGAGATGTTATTTTCGACCGAGTCCATGGGCGTAAAAAACTGGAGGATTATATTCAACCGGTTCACTACAAGAAAAGCGGAAATTTGCCTCACTTTGAATTTGAAACCTTTAAAATGATTACAGTATTTGTCCACCCTTTTTGGTCGAATTATACTTTCAACCATATTTGGTCGAATGTATTGGTTCAATACCGTTTTTGGTCGAATTATAAACAAAACTTATAATTTTAAAAATAATATTCCATAAAAAATCATTATTTAGTTAAAAATATTCCATATTTTGCAAGCAAGACATTAAAAACATAGACTCTCTGCAAAATATGTTCGCTCGCAAAACATATAGTTTTATTTTTAAGGTTTAATGAAATAACAATAATCATATAACAAGCTTTGTAAAATGAGTTTTATAATATTTTGGTTGCAGAACATGATGGTTTCTAAGATTTCTCATAAAAATCATAGAATTTATATACACACATATATACACATATGTTATATGTTTGGCCTCTGCAAAGTCATCTATCATGAGGTCAATTTAGAAAAGACTTGCTTGTTCTAGCATTAACTCTGACGATATAAATCTATGAAAACATATTCAAAAATATAACTTGGATTAAACTCAATCTAATTCTCCGCTTTCATTCATATAAACTGATTTAGTTATGTGATATTCATTCTCTTTTTAGTAAGAATAGCCAATAGAAGTTTATAATTAATCTATGAATACTTCAAATATTAAATAAAAAATTAAGTCATTCAATTTTTATCCATTACTTGTAACATCAAAATTTAGACTTAGTTTTGATATTTAATAATAATTTTTTAATTAAATAATACATTTCATATTAATTTTGGAAAAGTTTAATATGAGTTCATTTAAGAATTTAATTTTACAAAAAAATCTAGAGTGTCTTCTTATTATTAATATAAATGTGTTTTCATGAAAAATAACATTAAATTATGATATAACATGTTATAAATCAAGGAGGTGGTCGAATACTAACCACTCACCAAACTCGATTGATCGACCGACCAACTGATTATTTCATGTTAGGGCTTTAATAGTATAATAATAAATAATAGTATAATTTTCAACATATTTTTTCAAATTTGCATTTGTGGTTGCTTAAATGGTTGTCATTAGTCATAGATATGGTTGCTACAGATATGGTTGCAAATGCAATCTTCGTATCTTTGCAAATATTTTTTGAAAGATGGTTTTTTACAATTTGTCATTAGAAATGACAGTATTTTTACAAAAATTTATTTAGACTTGAGTATTTATGAAAAATAATAGTGATAAATCTTCGTCAACTCTCCTATCATTCCCAGAGGACGACAATCATAACAGGAGGAAAAGAAGTCCGGAAATAGCAATGAGCAATTTACCAGATGATCTATGGTTCCAGGTCTTCCTCCACCTTCCGGTGAAGGACCTACTTGCATCCAAGTGTGTTTGCAAATCCTGGCTGGCCAACATTTCAAGCCGTCGTTTCGTCACAGATCATCTCCGTCGCTCAATCTCAAGTGGGGAGGATAATGAAACTCTCATAGTTCAACATTCAGTAAATCGAGCACGACATGGCTGGGGCCCTTTTTCACTCACCCACCTCACTTCAGGCGACGTTTTAGAACAACTCGACTGTCCTTACTCTGAAGGTTACTATTCTTCTGGTTACTATTCTTCTGGACCAATATCTTGTAGAATTTTGGGTTCTGATTGTGGCATTGTTTGTGTTCTTGTTGAGCGTGGAAGGAGATCATATGATATTTACCTTTGGAACCCGGCTACAAAACTCTCCAAACTCGTTCCCTCTCAAATCGAAGGTCGCCTCTTAGAGGGGCAGATTATAGGCTTTGGTTTTGATCAGAAAGATTTTGATTGTAAAGTTGTTGAAATTGTATCCTCCTCTACTTCGGTGTATTCTTCAAACAGGAATGCTTGGCGGAAGATGTTTCCAATTAAGCAAAATCTGCCCATTGATGTTCCCTTTGTAGCGTTAGAAGTATGCTTGCATGGATTTTTGCTGACAACGGGACATAAAGGTATGATGGCTTTTGATCTGAACAAGGAGGTGTTTATTTATAATATTAAGCTCCCTGTAGATCCTGAAGACACTTGCATTGCTGAATATTATGATTCAATTGCTGTTATGATGTGCGAAAAATCTGAAAATAAGGTGAAATTGTGGACATTGGATGATGAAGCATGCCTTAGTGGTGGTGGAGTAGAGGCATCGTGGACTATGAAGCTCAGTTTTGATGTAGGTGATCAGAATTTTTATCGTCCTCGGGGACTTTTCAACAGCGTTGAGTTCTTACTGGTTGATTATAACTACGACCGGTTTCTTTATAACCCCTACAAGCAAGCGCCGACAAATCTTCGCCCTACTACCTCCTGGGCGGAGATTTTCAACCATACAAAGAGCCTTTTTCCAGTTGTAGGGTCCAAACCAGTCAAGTGGACTGCTTCACCTTGGAGGCAGCTTGAGTGGGACTACAATGAGGAAACGGATGAAGAAGGTATCTCAACTGATGATGATTAAAGTCATGATGATTAGGGTGCAACATCCAACTCAGGCTAAAGTGCGAGCGACAAGAAGAGGGTTTTGATGTCGGAAATATAATGATGTGGTCCTTGTGGTTTAAGTTAAATGTCTTTGCTTAATATATTTCTGGTTAATTGTGACATTTAATTTTATTATGTTTTGAAACGTTTGAATTTCTTTTGATGTAATGACTGATGAATTTTAGTTTCCTGTTAATTTTATGACATATTGAGCTTTTGTATCAAATTCCATGATTTATTGTTGTCTTGTGTGTTTTACTTGGGATAAACGCCGACTTTGGTGGTTAATTATGGAGATGATTTTCTAAATAGTTGTATTCCTCCAACAGTTATTTCCCTCATTTTATCAGACCTTAAGATAAACCATGTGGGGTAATCCAATGTTTCTTAGCATAAGTTGACGTAATTAATATACGATTTCAGTCGGCGTATTCTGTGTTTTTTACATTGTGAATGTCTATGATGTATGACAACTATATATTGAGCTTCTACCTTAACTTTTTCTGCTACTGATGTCTACTGATAGTCTCTGATAAAGAAGATATTCTTATGTCTTATTAGTTTTTCAGCCTTGTATTTATCATGTTCCATAGTGACTCTGATTTCATAATTTGGGAATGGCAGTTATGTCTTGATTAGACAAGTGTAGTATTATTTGTGAGATATATACTGTTCTGTTATGTTTGGGGATTATGAAGCAAAATACAGGTGCCTGGTTCTATATATTGGGCATTGCTACTTAGCAGGACTGTATAGTGAGTGTGGATTGTGCCTGCATTGCTCGAATGAAGATAGCATTGACGTACACGATTACTGCTCGGATAACACATTTATGTATTTGTCATTCGCACCCAAAGTTAGCAATCCTAAATGTGTTTCTCTCTCTTAATGCCAAGATCATGCCAAAATTTAAATGTATTTCACTTGGGTAGTTTTTTTAAATGGAAAGACTAAGCGACTTCAGTGTTATAATATGTGTGTTTTGCCTAATAAAAAGCTTATACATGCTTTTAGTGCTAACACAATCTAAATGCTTTCCAACTTCCAGGGGATGATGTTTTTTAATAAATTAACAAGTATTGGGGCAATAATCGATGAGATACTACTGCGCGTTCCATACTTTAGATCATCACTACAGGAAAAGAGAGCATTTCCAACCGTCAAAAACCGACCGATCATTGTAGTCAGAAGAAAGCGGTCATTTCCGCGGATCTATTGACCAAACGAAGTCGGTTAGAAAAGATTGGGTTATTTATGACAGATGCAACTGACCGGCAGGGATCGATCAATTATAAGTGGGTGTGGGTCGGTTTTTAAATAGGGCTCCCCAAATGAACCCTGAAATTTTTTTCTGGCAGACTCATATCTTACCGCCTTTAGTCTCTTTTAGGTCTATCCACGTGTATGCCAAGTCACAGACTCACAGGTGAGGCCAAGTTCTAAGAAAATGGCAAAACATCACTTACTAAAGGTAGCGGTTGGTCGTCGGTTGGTTATAAGTTTCATTTCCGACCGATCACTTATTTATGATCAGGTTTTAAAGGACCAACGCAATCGGTCGGTCGGTGATCGGTTATGAGATGAAAACCGACCAACTCTCTTTATTTCCGACCAATTGCGACGGTCGGAAATGCCCACTTTTCTTGTACCGGAGTAACTTCAATTTAAGCGAATATCTGGTTTTCCATATTTTAAACCCTCTTTATGCTAAATCTCACCACCATTGCTTTGTCATCGTCTCCACTGAGATCATGTAGACTAATAGAGGGAATTAGAAGCCTCATTCTCAAAGAAAGGGAGGACGACGACCCTTTTTAACTCTTCCACGTTGGTGCTTGTCTACTTTTGACCACTCTAATATTTTATATCTTAAGGTAATTATCTCTTATTGCATCCCTCTCGTATCATTCATTTTGATTGTGAAATGTTTTGTATATCTGTTTGCCGTGGTGTTTATGATATTTATCCTGCTGCTAAAAATATACCCCTGCAACTAAGAAAGTAACTTTAGGCTTTGATTTTAATCACGTGGTTTTTGGTTTCAACTTTCAGGGCTGGGATTTTGTTGCACACTATTCCGGCCAAATTCTATTACTAAAAAGGGACAGTACCAAGCGAAAGATAGGATGACTGATATTTCTTGTAGTTTCCATGTATGCCTTCATGTTTAATGGTTTATCACAGGTGTTTATATTTTATGTTGAACTCCCTGCCCATTCCTTTGAAGATGCTAGCAGTCCTTTCTGTAGAAACCGGGATCAGTAATTTTAAGTATCTAGTGTTTATTGTAATACATAAATAAATAACTAATATCTTACATATACACGTCAAGGGCACCGTTTGAACGTCACAAGCATCATAATTTTGATGTGAAGGCCCTCAAGCGCCATTGACAAGCATTTACTTAGGATAAATGCTGATTTTGGTGGTTGATTGTGGAACTGATGCTCTCAATAATTATATTCCTACAACCTTTATTTCCCTCATTTTATCATGCTTTAAGATAAACCATATGGGCTAATCTAGTGCTTCTTAATTAGATTAAGATAAGCCCTATCTTATTTGTGATGTTTATATATATTGTATGTGTCAGTATTGCAACTATTGAGCATCTATCATTACTTTTTTCCATTTTTTGATATTTGTATGCTACTAATTAACTTCTGTCAATAATATTGGCTATGTAATCAACTGAATTAATTAATCTCTGGTAAAGAAGCTATTCTTATTTCTTGTTTGTTTTCAACCTTACATGTATCATGCATATTCCAAAGTGACTTTACATGATAAAGCATGTCTTTCATGCCGGTGGATTTAACGCATCATAAACTATGAAGCTCAGTATTGATGCAGGCCGGCATCCCATTACCGTTTGTCAAGGGCCTTGTTGAAAGCGTTATATTCTAAGAGTTAAATATGGTGATAGGTTCTTGTATAACTCCTACAAGAATGTGGGACGATCCTCCTTTTTAAAATGTAATGAAATTTTTAAGTAAACGCAGAGTTTGCTTTCAGATGCAGGATCCAAACTATTCAACTGGATAGCCTATTTGTAATCAATCGTCGGGGTTTAAGAGTCAACTAACACCGCAATTGTGCTCTTCTTTGTGGTTGCCAGATGAACCGAGTCTAATTAGTTTTGATGATCAGACAAGGATTTGGCTAAGGATTAAGAATGGCTCGGAATTGATGATGAAGAAGGTGAAGATGATTGGAAATTAAGCTTTTGCACTAGCTTTTTAGTAAGAGTAGTATTTTACACTTGTGTATGTCCTCCATCCCCAGATAGAGATGATTATACTACAAGAACTAATGGTGGAATATGGACGAAGTATAGTACTGCAGCATCTTTTAGCTGTTTATAAAGACGAATTATATTTTGAGAGATAGTTATTGACGCGTGGTAATGACAGATAAACTGAAGCATGTCTCTTTCTACTGGCCTTGCCAATGTTAGCTTACAGTCTAATTGGGGAATCATTGAAATTCTCCCAGGTCTTGTACATATATACAGTACTGATAAAAGATAGCCACGGTTCATCAAGACTTCTTAATTACTGTTAGATATGTTTCCTTTTCTTTTTAGGGATTTTACCAGATGGCTAAGATTGCTGTGACACCAGTGGCTTAATTCATTTCTTCTCAGGAGAAGAATTTTGCTCGTAAAGGTAACTAGTGCTGGTTGAATAATTTGTATCTTGAAGATGTCCCTAACTTGCAATATGATAATTCACTCTAGCTTGTTAATGTTTATATCTTGATACTTAGTGGCCATTGTTTGCCTTCTTGACGATAAAAAATTTAAGAAGAACTAACTACCTGTCTTACATATTGGTTTTTAAAAGAATCAGACATTGATTTCATTACAACAGTTTAAGTACAGTTATCTTTATGTTTATTACAACATTTATTTAATTCTTTTTTGGTATCTCAAATATTTGTATGCTTATTCACTTCTTACCTTGTGTGATCTTAGATTTTTAAATGAGCTCGGTATGGGACAGCACCCCTGGTTGGATGACTTTGGTGGTACCTAGTGTCTACTTGCAAGAGATAAACCATAGATATTCATGCTTTAGTTTTCTTTAGTTTTCCGTCGTAAGTTTGTGGAGCCCACTCACATTTGGTTATGATGGAATTGTTAACTTGTGACGAATTTTATACATTATGAACTTTAGACGGCTATATAAACGACGGAAACTTTTCGTCATAATTATATGTCTTTATGACCGAACTAGTGTAAAAATTTCATCATAAAAAGCCTGTTTTGTTGTAATGTACGTGCAAGCACAAGATTCTCTGAACAAAATTCAATTATATTTTTCACCTTTTATGGATGGTCACTTCTCGATCATTAAATTAACGCGTGTCTCTAGGTTAGATGATAATTTTTTTTGAACGAAAGAATCTCCATCCTTTAAATATTGTATTTCGACATCTGATACAATTACATGATTTTAAAGTCATTTTGTCAAAAAAATCCTAATACTCTATAAGATTCTATAGATTTGTGCCACTTCAATAGCATTGAAATCATACTACAACTTATTAAAATGTATTACATATTTAGATTATGAATCGAATACACCCCTCACACATTTTTCGTGATCCAGACCCAAATCATGAAAATCTCATAAATTTTGGAAAATATAAACGATTGCTAATAATTAACTGAAATCCACCATTATAGGAACCTTTAAAATTGGGTAATTAAGAAAGACACGTTATAAATATGATATCATTAATTAGTTCATCGTATCCTCGCTACATTTTCTGCTATATTTTCAAATTAATTCTAATCCTTTTCCTTTGTTACTTCTATTTTTTTCTTCATGCGAAAACCGGGGATATACAATGTTAACAGACAAGTAAGTTTGTAATTTCAAAAAATTTACTTCTAATCAATATGTAATTCTTAACTAGTTTTAATCTACTACGGCAAAAGTGACCCGTTTATATGATATTAGTATATTACTATCATAATCTTACATATTTCAAATTAGATACTAATATAATATATGATTGAACTCCAAACTAAATTACAATTCACTTTATTTCGATGACGCGATAAACTTTTTTTCTTGTTCTTGATTCTTTTTTCCTTTCTCCTTCTTTATGAAAAACTCTCGAGTGTTTTATTAAGTTAATATTAATGTGTTTTCACATAATATATAGCACTAAGATATGATACATTTGTGATATAAATTTCTTCATCATTTTAAAAATACCGTTATTTTTAATGTGAGATTAAACCCAATCTACTTTTACATGCAAATATTTTAAAATTATGTATATAATATCCGTTTTATAAAGAAAATATGCTTATATCTCTTTTAAACAATATTTCCTCTCTTAAATGAGATGATAAAATTGAAAAGAAAAAAAAAACAATTAAAATGTAAGCAAACTAGGTTGAGTAAACATTATAAAAACAGCAGCGCCGTCAATCTAGCTAGGACAAGGGTTTCATCGATTTTAGAATCCCAATTCCTCCCAATTCGTGTAATCAGCAACTCCAGTTTTGCATTATAAGCTGGTCTCAATGCCCAAATATACTAATCATAAACCTTCATCAAATACCCCCTTAATTTAAAGTGGACGAAAATCATAACAAGCGGAAAAGAAGTCTGGAAATGACGATTAGCAGTTTACCAGATGATCTATGGTTCAAGATCTTCCTCCGCCTTCCGGTGGAGAATCTACTTGCATCCAAATGTGTTTGCAAATCCTGGTTGTCCGTCATTTCAAGCCCTAGTTTTGTCAGAACTCACCTCAAGCTCTCAATCTCAAGTGGTGAGTATGACGAAACTCTGATCGTTCACCATCAATTAAAAGGCGAAGACGACAATCAAGAACTAGTAGGCTGTGGTCCTTTTTCACTCTCCCACCTTGCTACTTGTGACATTTTAGAACAACTCGACTTCTTTTACTCTGAAGGTGACTATCTTTCGAAACCGATATTGCCTTGTAAAATTTTGGGATCTGATTGTGGAATTGTTTGTGTTCTTGTTGAATACGGAGGGGGAAAGGATATTTACCTTTGGAACCCGGCTACGAAAGTCTCCAAACTCATTGCCCAAGGTTGGCATGTAAAGTGGGAGGCTATAGGGTTTGGTTTTGATCTTACCGATTTTGACTGTAAAGTTGTTCATATTGTATCCACCTCTACTTGTGCCGAGGTATTCTCTTCGAACAGGAATGCTTGGCGAAAGATTGAGCCCATGCCCCTTGATGTTCCCATGATTCCTGACTTCTATGTATGCTTGCACGGATTTTTGTTAACAACAGGACGTCATGGTATGATGGCTTTTAATCTAAACAAAGAGGTGTTTATATTTAACATTGAGCTCCCTGGAGATCCTGTTTCGACTTGCATTACTGAATATAATGGTTCGGTTGCTGCTTCAGTGTTCCAAAAATCTGAAAATAAGGTGAAATTGTGGACATTAGATGATGAAGCATGCCTTCGTGGTGGTGGAGTAGAAGCATCTTGGACTATGAAGCTCAGTTGTGATATTGTAGGTAAGCGGTTTGATTTTGTTGCGGGTCTTTTTAACAGCGTTGAATTCTTACTAGTTGATAGTGAGGCGGACTGGTTCTTTTATAACCCCGACAAGCAAGCAACCAGAGCCCTTCGTGGCCGTCTCCCATACTGTGGAATTCTCAAGCATACAAAGAGCCTTTTTCCAATTGCAGGGTCAAAACCAGTCAAGTGGACTGCTTCACCTTGGAGGCAGCAACTTGAGTTGGTCAAGGGTATGGAATCGGATGAAGAAAGTATCCCAAGTGATACTGATTAATGTCAAGATGATTAGGGGAAAGTGATCATGTCGGAGATAATGGTCCTTGATTGTTTAAATTAAATGTTAAGCTTAATATGTATCAGGTTAATTATGACATCTAATTATTATGTTTTAAACTTTTTTGAACTGCTTTATATGCAATCACCGATGAATCTTAGTAGTTTCCTATTAATTTTATGACTATTGAGTTTTTGTTATCATAATATTCCATGATTTATGTCTACTGGGGATGAATGTTGACATATATTTCACTCATTTTATCAACCTTAAGAAAGATAAATCATCTGGGGTAATCTAATGTTTATTAGCATAAGTTGACATAATTAATATGCTTCTTCAGTCTCCCTATTCTGTGTTTTCTACATTGTAAATGTCTATGATGTATTAAAACTAGGCTCGGGGTCCCTGTGTAAGTTAGGGTATACTATCAAAGGGAAAAAAACTGTAGTTTTTGATGCATATGTACACGGAGCTACAAGATTGTCCGGTGAAAAATTGACTCATTTTAGGGGATATTTCGTCCCGCGCTTTTCTCTCTGTTGAATGTATGTTACTAGCATTAATTTGACTGTTTTGGACTAGCTGTCTTACAACTAATGAGCTTCTATCTTTACTTTATTTTCCCTTTACTGAACCTCATATGCTACTGATGTCTACTATATAATTTCATTCTTTAATGTTTGCTATATGATCAATTAGTCTCTGGTGAAGAAGCAATTCTTATTTCTTATTAGATTTCAGCCTTGCATTATCATATTCCAAATTGAACATGTGTAGTATGGTTTGTAAGATGGATACCCTTCTCTTATGCTTTGAAATTTAGAGGCATATTACAGGTTCCTGGCTGTGTATATATCACATATAAGTGTAGTCACTACTTAGCATGACTGGCTCTGCATTGGCCCGATAAAATCTATAAGGTATGTTATTTCAGTCCCTATTCTGTAATTTTTTTACATTGTCAATGTTATAAGCTATTATAATTACTGAGCTTTTATCTTTGCTTAATTCTTTTCGTTTGCTTGATCTCGTATGCCACTGATGTCTCTCCTATATAATTTCAGTCAATAATGTTTTGCTATATGATCAACTGAAGCAATTAGTCCCTGAAATAAATGTATGATTCTATGATTTACATAATCTGGATTTTGAGTTATATTTTGATTGGACAAGTGTACTAAAATTGTTCTTAGTGTAAACTTCACCCTTTAACATATCGCATTCCAATCATAATTCATAAATTGTTGTTTGTCACCTTGACAGTGTCGACTCTAATCTTTATAATGCCATTTGTCCAGTGCTTGCACTCACTGTAATTTAAACTGGTGCTGCCGTTGTTGCAGTAGCAGATTGGCAATTTATCTTTGTTAGTGCTTGCATAGCTGTGGCATGAATCATATATAGCCACTGTTTTCAACAAGATATGGCCCAATCTTCACCAGAAAGATAAATGTAGAGCTCTAGCATTGTCATATTAACCCTAATTTTTTTTATATTAATTACCTTACTTTATGTAAATATTTTACTGAATTTTCTTAACAATATATGTCAAGATTCACTTAATACTTACCTTTTGTTAACTTTCTCACTAAGCTAGAATATGTGATGACGAAAATTCTTCTCATATTAGTATGAAAATAAAACAAACACATCATCCTTTCAATTACTATTATCTTTACACATGCTCGTGTGGGCACTTTTTCATGTTATAGTTTTTACAGGTTAATGTATTTGTATCATAAAATCAATTACTATTATCTTTACACATGCTCGTGTGGGCACTTTTTCTAGTTTTTATAGGTTAATGTATTTGTATCATGAATTTTATGATTCATTAGGGGTCAAGAAAGTTGGCTTTTTTCATGTCTCGAACAATGAATGATAATGTAGTGAGACATTTATCGATTGTGTTATCAAATTATATAGTATCCAATCAAAAGATTTTCTTTTGTTTAGATTTGGACATATATATGTTATAATACATTATTAATGGTAGTTTTCCATTAAGACCGGAGAAAATAGAATTTAAATGGTGTAATGGACGCTTATCAATACATTTTTTTTCAGAATTGCATCCCTTTTTTTTTTTTGGATCAAAGATGTTTTGGTGGTAGACAATTGCAAGCCGGAGATTCTCCGAACGGAGTTCATGAATTTTCATAATAGATCATTATGCTTTTACCTTCTATGGATGTTCACTTCTCTGTCATTAAATTTACGAGGACATCTCTACATGTCTCTAGGTTAGATGATAAATTTTTGAACAAAAGAATCTCCATCATGTGAATATTGTATTTCGACTTTTGATACAATTACATGATGTAAAAGTCATTTTGTCCAAAAAATCTTAATACTCTATAAGATTTTACCGATTTGTCGCAACTTCGATAGCATATAAAATCGAACTACAATTTACTAAAATGTATCACATATAAAGAATCCGTTATGATATGAATAGAAAACACCCCTCACACAGTATTCGTGATCCAAACACAAATTATGAAAATCTCATTAATTTTGGACAATATAAAAGTTACTAATTAATTAACTGGAATCTATCATTATAAAAATCATTGAACTTGGGTAAGAAAGACACATTACAAATATGATATCATTAATTAGTTATAGTACTGTGATTTTTATAACTGCAGCAATGAGAAAAAAGAATCATCCGTTTATTTCATTACTCTAGTTATAGTACAGTGATTTTTATCTCCATTAACAATTATTGAATACTTTTTTAGTGTCTTATAATTATTTGTATGCTTATTCAATTCTTACCTTGTGTGATGCTTAGATTGTTAAATGAGCTAGCTAGGTAGCTTCTAGGTCATGTGATAGCCTCCATAATTGGATGTTGGTAATGGTACGTAGAGTCTGCTAAAATTGTTAGTACTATAAGTACTTTACTCTTGAACATGTCGCATTTCTGATCACAAATGATGAAGTGTTGTTCTTTCACCTTGACATCGTGGACACTCTTTATAATGGGACTTCTCCACTGATTGCACTTACTATAATATCAATGGGTGTTACTGTTGCTATAGTAGAAGATTTGGAGTGAAAGGTATCATAGTACTTCTATCAACAACAAGATAGATGTAAAGCTCCAGCATATGGCATATATTCTCCTAAAAAATTGATTTTTATATTACCTTTATGTAAATTTATTACTGAATTTTCTTAACAGTGTCAAGATTCACTTAATACTAACCTTTTGTTAATTTTCTCACTAAGCTAAAATATGTGATGACGAAAATGCTTATCTTATTACGTTGGTCCTTTAAAATTTGGTCGTAAATAACTGATCGGTCGGAAATGATACTTATAACCGGCCGACGACAGACCGCTATCTACCGTCGGTAATGTTTTAACATTTTCTTAGAACTTGGCCTCACCTGTGACTTGGCATACACGTCGATAGACCTAAAAGCGACTGAAGGAGGTCAAAAATGAGTCGGTCGGAAATAAATTTCAGAATTCACTGGGGGAGCCCACCGACCAACACTTTTGGTCGGAAATGAATATATGCACATTTAATTTGTATACATTACCTGGTATCATCAAAATTTAGACTTAGTTATTATATTCAATAATAATTTTAATTAATATAAAATATCATCTTAGATTTTGAAAATTTTTAATTAGAGTTAATTTAAGAATATATTTTACAAAAAAATCTAGTGTTTTTTATTAATTTAATATAATTGTGTTTTTGTGAAAAATAGCACTAAATTATGAGATATATATATATATATATATGTATGTATGTGTGTATATATATATATATATATATATATATATATATGCAATATAAATTTCTTTCATCGGTTCGTTAATAATATTATTAACTACGTGGGATTTATATGAATCTACTTTATATGCAAATACTTTAAACCTATCTATTTATTAACATTTTTTTCTAAAACAAAATTAGTGCTTATATCCTTTTAAATATGTTTGTAAAAATCGGGAATCAGAACTAATCGATCGACTCACCTATTCAACATTTATAGAGGATCTATCGGATTGTTTTGGATAAATTGAAGATTTTTAGTTAAATCGGTGGACGAAACGGTAATTTGGTGATTTTTTAAAAATTAATTAAAACATTTAAATAAAGGGGTTTTTTCATAAATATATAGGAAAAAGTAAATTTTTGCAAATTTAGTTTTCTCAAGAATAGCTATTTGCAGTTTTACTACACTAAGTTTCTAAATTGCAAAAATACTACCCCTCCATTCTGCAACTGAATGCAACCACATGCAACTGAATGCTTGATTTCAAGTTCCAGTTCTCGAATGTCATTTTCGACCTCATCCTTGGAATCCATATATACTTGATTTCAAGTTCCAGTTCTCGAATGTCATTTTCGACCTCATCCTTGGAATCCATATATATTCCAAGGATGAGGTCGAAAATGACATTCGAGAACTGGAACTTGAAATCAGGAGTTGCAGTTGCATATGAGGTTGCATATGGTTGAATGCAATCTCATATGCAACTGAAAACTGTAAGTTACAATTGATGTATGGGTGCCCCTGGCGGGGCCATTAGATCAAAATAGAATCAACTGAATGCAACCTCATGAGCAACTGAATTTTTTTAGGGTGGGGTGATAATGTGGTGGATTTGGGTTGCAGGCCCCGCAGGGGCAATATTCAACTGAATATGCAATCTCATAAGCAAAATGCAACTGAAAACTGTAAATTACAACTGATGTATGGGTGCCCCTGGCGGGGCCATTAGATCAAAATAGAATCAACTGAATGCAACCAAATGCAACTGAATGCAACTAAATGCCTGATTTCAAGTTCCAGTCTCCAAATGTCATTTTCGACCAGATTTTCAGAATATATATATATATATATATATATATATATAAATATATATATATATATTCTCGAAGGATGAGGTCGAAAATAACATTTGAAAAGTGGAACTTGAAATCAGGCATTCAGTTGCATATGAGGTTGCATTTAGTTGCAGGGGGAGGGGTAGTATATTTGCAATTTAGAAACTTAGTTTAGTAAATATGCAATTAATTTAGGAACATGGTATTTTTGCAAATAAAATCCTAAAAAATAGTATATTTGATAAATTCCCTATAAATAAATTAAAAACTTTTAAAATATTGTTTTCAAATATTATTTACTCAATTAAATAAACCAAACCTACCAACTATAAGGAGAAGGGTCTTGGGAGGAGGTGACAAAAACGAGGCGAGTAATGTTTCTGTCGGTAAAGATTATAAAAACAACCACAGTCAATCTAGAACAAGGGTTTCAGGTCTGTCTTCTTCGTCTGCTCAGTTTATTAACAATCGCAGGTTCTACAACAACTGAACAAGGGTTTTTTCGTTTTTGATTATAAGCTGGTCTTGATGCAGAAAAATAATAGTGATAAATCTTAGTCAACTCTCCCATCATTCCCAGAGGACGAAAATCATAACAGGAGGAAAAGAAGTCCGGAAATAGCGATGAGCAATTTACCAGATGATCTATGGTTCCAGATCTTCCTCCGCCTTTCGCTGAAGGATCTACTTTCATCCAAGTGTGTTTGCAAATCCTGGCTGTCCAACATTTCAAGCCGTCGTTTCGTCACAGATCATCTCCGTCTCTCAATCTCAAGTGGGGAGGATGATGAAACTCTCATCGTTCATCATAATTCAGTATTTCTAGAGCTACAAGGCGTTGGCCCTTTTTCACTCGCCCACCTCACTTCTGGCGGCGTTTTAGAACAACTCGACTATCCTTACTCTGAAGGTTACTATTCTTCTAGACCAACATCTTGTAGAATTTTAGGTTCTGATTGTGGAATTGTTTGTGTTCTTGTTGAGCATGGAAGGGGATATGATATTTACCTTTGGAACCCTGCTACAAAACTCTCCAAACTCGTTCCCTCTCAAGCCGAAGGTCGCCCCTTAAAGCGGCAGATTATAGGCTTTGGTTTTGATCAGAAAGATTTTGATTGTAAAGTTGTTGAAGTTGTATCCGCCTCTACTTCGGTATATTCTTCAAACAGGAATTCTTGGCGAAAGATGTTTCCAATTAAGCAAATTCTGCCCATTGATGTTCCCTTTGAATTAGCTTTAGAAGTATGCTTGCACGGCTTTTTGTTAACAATGGGACATAAAGGTATGATGGCTTTTGATCTGAACAAGGAGGTGTTTATTTATAATATTAAGCTCCCTACTGTAGATCCTGAAGGCACTTGCATTGCTGAGTATTATGGTTCCATTGCAGTTATGATGTTGTGCGAACAATCTGAAAAAAAGGTGAAATTGTGGACATTGGATGATGAAGCATGCCTTAGTGGTGGTGGAGTAGAGGCATCGTGGACTATGAAGCTCAGTTTTGATGTAGGTGATCAGCATTTTTATCGTCCTCGGGGACTTTTCAACAGCGTGGAGTTCTTACTGGTTGATCATAACTACAACAGGTTTCTTTATAACCCCTACAGGCAAGCGCCGGCAAATCTTCGTCCTACTACCTCCTGGAAGATTTTCAACCATACAAAGAGCCTTTTTCCAATTGCAGGGTCCGAACCAGTCAAGTGGACTAATTCACTTTGGAGGCAGCTGCAACTTGAGAGGGACTACATTGTGGAAAAGGATGAAGAAAGTATTTGAACTACTGTCTATGATGTATGACAACTATTGAGCTTCTATCTTTAACTTTTTCCGTTTACTGAAACTCGTGCTACTGATGTCTCCTGATCACTAGTCTCTGATAAAGAAGATATTCTTATGTCATTAGTTTTTCAGCCTTGCATCTATCATAATATTATGACTGTATAGTGAGTGTGGATTGTGCCAGGATTGCTCGAATACAATAACAAAAGCTAAAAACAAGGCTTACCAAAGATAGCATTGACATGATTACTGCTCGGATAACACATTTATGTATTTCTCAGTCGCACACAAAGTTAGCAATCCAAAATGTGTTTCTCTCTTAATGCCAAGATGCCAAAATTTAAATGTATTTCACTTGGGTAGTTTTTTAAAATGGAAAGATTAAGCGACTTGAGTGTTATAATATGTGTGTTGCCTTAATGCAAAGCTTATATATACATGCTTTTAGGGCTAACACAATCTAATTGCTTTCCAATTCCAGGGGATGATGTTTTTTTAATAAATTAACAAGTATTGTGGCAATAATGGATGAGATACTACTGCGCGCGCCTTCCATGCTTTAGAGCACTACAAGAAAAGCGAGCATTTCCGACTGCCAAAACCGACCGATCATTGTAGTATCTCATCAACTGAATTGATTAATCTCTGATAAAGAAGCTAATCTTATTTCTTGTTTGTTTTTAAGCCTTACATGTATTCCAAATTAATTAAATTGAAAGAAGATCGTCGCAGTTAGCTCTAGATATTGACATTGTATTCCAATTTATATTCATTAATCTATGACGATCCTCCTCTTTTCTTACAGGAGAGCATCGGAGGATAATAGCTGCTTTATTTAGCATATCACGGTGTCAGCGGCAGTTCTTTCTTGAACCTGCTGTTGTTCTTGTTGGAATTAATCTTAAACTTAATTCTTTAGTACTTGTTTTATTTGAATATGTTTTAAATAAATAGCTGATTACGTGTATACACAGCATAGAATTAGTCTGGTGTAGAGTGTTATTAGGAGATAAGTAGATTTAGAGTTAGTGTTTGAATAGATCTATTTAGTAGCTATCTTTTCTCCTATTTTATTGCCACCACCTCTATTGAGCAGCTATATGTAATCTGCGTGCATTTTGTTGCTAGTTGAACAAATACAGTGATACAAGAGTGTTCCCAGTAGCTTACTGCTCATAGCCTTTATATCGTAAACTTTATTTGTATACAGATAAATATATAATCAACAGTTCTTACATTCAATTTTGTGGTTTTCAGTATTATATTGATAAACAAGTTGATCTGTATAATTGACTGTCCTCGGTTTCTCTTTACATTTTAACTTTTTGCCCTTGCTAATTTTATCAGGTTCCGTTGCTTCTAATCAGAATATATTTCACGTGCTTGTAAAACCCGGATTCAATTTTTTGATATTTCTCACATTTATTAACGATGTCTGCAACTAGCTGGCTTCTCATCGCCATCCATATAGCCGTGTGTCCAGCACAAGTATTTATGGTAGTTTATAATGTAAAGACTCAAAGAGTAAACTTAAATTAAAGTAAACTAAATATATGCGTCCCTCCCATCATGCATGATTACCAAATGGGAAGATTAGTTTGATTAGAAATGGGCAGTCAGCGTCCATGCAAGCTAATCAATCTCCCTGCACTGCATTACTATTGTTCCGTTCCTTAATTTAATTCTTAATAGAAGAAATCTTACCTACAGTTCTTTAGTTTCTTCATCTTGTCCAAAAACACCAGAGATAACATTATGTCCTCCAGGAGCTTGGCTTCCTGATAATACTACACTGATCTTCAGCTTCTAGTCATCAGACGCTAGTTTACTTCCATCTGCTGGTATGAGAAACCGGCGTTGCTTATGATAACTTTTTTGTGTAACATGGTCGAATTATGAACTAAGTACCTCCTCCAAAGCACCATATTCTTAGAAAAGTGGAATAGTCACCAAAGGAAAAGCGGCTATTTTTTCGGCCAAAAACAGTTCTCGACTAGATTTGGTTGAAATATATTTTCGACTATACTCCGTCGAAACAATATATTTGAATGGAAACAGTTGAAATTATATTTTCGACCAGAAACCGTGAAAAATTTCGAGATCCAAAGTGCCGGAAATTTCCCGCCACATAGATATTTTCAACGAGATGTTATTTTCGACCGAGTCCATGGGCGTAAAAAACTGGAGGATTATATTCAACCGGTTCACTACAAGAAAAGCGGAAATTTGCCTCACTTTGAATTTGAAACCTTTAAAATGATTACAGTATTTGTCCACCCTTTTTGGTCGAATTATACTTTCAACCATATTTGGTCGAATGTATTGGTTCAATACCGTTTTTGGTCGAATTATAAACAAAACTTATAATTTTAAAAATAATATTCCATAAAAAATCATTATTTAGTTAAAAATATTCCATATTTTGCAAGCAAGACATTAAAAACATAGACTCTCTGCAAAATATGTTCGCTCGCAAAACATATAGTTTTATTTTTAAGGTTTAATGAAATAACAATAATCATATAACAAGCTTTGTAAAATGAGTTTTATAATATTTTGGTTGCAGAACATGATGGTTTCTAAGATTTCTCATAAAAATCATAGAATTTATATACACACATATATACACATATGTTATATGTTTGGCCTCTGCAAAGTCATCTATCATGAGGTCAATTTAGAAAAGACTTGCTTGTTCTAGCATTAACTCTGCCGATATAAATCTATGAAAACATATTCAAAAATATAACTTGGATTAAACTCAATCTAATTCTCCGCTTTCATTCATATAAACTGATTTAGTTATGTGATATTCATTCTCTTTTTAGTAAGAATAGCCAATAGAAGTTTATAATTAATCTATGACTACTTCAAATATTAAATAAAAAATTAAGTCATTCAATTTTTATCCATTACTTGTAACATCAAAATTTAGACTTAGTTTTGATATTTAATAATAATTTTTTAATTAAATAATACATTTCATATTAATTTTTGGAAAAGTTTAATATGAGTTCATTTAAGAATTTAATTTTACAAAAAAATCTAGAGTGTCTTCTTATTATTAATATAAATGTGTTTTCATGAAAAATAACATTAAATTATGATATAACATGTTATAAATCAAGGAGGTGGTCGAATACTAACCACTCACCAAACTCGATTGATCGACCGACCAACTGATTATTTCATGTTAGGGCTTTAATAGTATAACAATAAATAATATAGTGTAGATTATAATATTACTTTTGAAGTGTGACCATTAAAATATTTAAAAATAATGTTAGTGTATTTTGGTTGAAAAATATCACCGGTTATTTATTAATATAATAATATTATATTATATTATATTATATTATATTATATTATATTATATATATATGTCGCCCGTGTTAATCGTAGAAGATTGGTTTCTTAAGTTATAAAATCTAAGAAGATGATGTATTTTAGTTAAAATGATAAATTATTATGTTGCTCGATGTTATTTTAAAAGATTGAGTTTTTTTGTTAGAAAATATAAAAAATAATAATTGATTATATATATAGACCCATTAAAAGAGTAATGGATACCAACCAAAATTTCAATGTTTGGACTTTAATAGTGTAGTATAGATTAGTATCAACCTGAGATTAATATGAATCTACTTATATGCAAATATTTCAAATCTATTTATTTATTATCGATGAATTAGTGAATTTTTATAAAAATTAATCAGAATTTTTTTAATAAATTTAAAACTTTTAGAATACTGCTTTCAAATATTATTTACTCAATTAAATGAGATGAAAAAAGAAGGGAATTTGACAAAACTACCCCTTTTTAACATATCAATTGCAGTTATGCTATATGTTTGCCCCACTAATTAACTCTTTGTCTCTTTGTCTTCATTTCTCCCTCATCTACCTCTATCTCCTTGCTTTCTTTATCTCTCTCTTTCTCTTTATCCTTGCTCTCTTCTCCCTATATCTTGTTGTCTCTCTCCGAGCCCTCTCCTCTTTCTCTCGAATTTTCAAATAATAAGATGAATTTTTGATTAGGGTTTCAGATTTTGGGTAAATCAAAGATTGAATCAAAAAATTGATGCGATTGATTGCTGGTTGATGAGAATAAAATGTATATATGCTTCTGTTGTGAATTCTGGAGAGAAAATGGAGAGAAAATGCAGTACTTCTCATTCGCTTTTGACTAACGATTACATGCAAAGATAAATAAATTACCCACCTAACGTGGTGCCATAAAATTAGGAACTAAACAACTACTTCCTACACTACGCTTATTTCACCACTAATTCCTAAAAACTCTCCTAGCCTACCTGACCCAGTCATGCACTGGTGTCAATACAAATTCAAACTAAATAAATAAATAACTAAACATATGAATATAGAATTAAACTCCAACAATCTCCCCCTTAATTCTATATTATCTATCGCAATTCTTCAGCTACCCGTATGGCATTCCTTGAACTGAAACAGCTTCTTCATGCCCGTATGGCAAAGGCTTCCTTTTTTGCCCCTCTGGCAATTTATTTCCTGCCCATATGGCATCCATTTAACAGCCCTTATGGCTATTATTCACAAGCCCGTATGGCTTTCAACTTAACCGATCTGGTTGGCCCGTCTGGCCTTTTGTTTGCCTTGGCCCCGTCTGGCCTTTTGTTTTGCCCGTCTGGCATCCTGTTCATCAGCCTGTTAACACCTACATGCATGCACACAGTCCACACAAAGTCGACAGTTCCAACCATCCAAACCTCCTCCTGTTTCCCGACCTTCACACACTGAATATTGACACTCCCAGCACTTCTTTTAATACAGCCCAAAAATAACCAAGTAAACATCGCTATTTCTGCCTCCAAGATTCTACCACATTCCAGTCGCTATTTCTGCCTCCAAGATTCTACCACATTCCAGTGCTACAACGTGAGTGTTAAATATGGTGAATGGGCCTCTGCACCTTTAAACCCCTGTAAATGACAAACGATTCTTCTTGTCTGCTCCTATGTTGATGCTTTTCTTGGGACTTCTTCCTGGCCTTCAGCTTCATCCCAGCATGGAGCTTCTTCTCGATATGAATCGTTATCCCTCCAAGGAACCCTAGGGAAGGCTGTTAAGCCTTGATACTCCCCCAAGCTCTGATACCAAGAGATGAGAATAAAATGTATATATGCTTCTGTTGTGAATTCTGGAGAGAAAATGGAGAGAAAATGCAGTACTTCTCATTCGCTTTTGACTAACGATTACATGCAAAGATAAATAAATTACCCACCTAACGTGGTGCCATAAAATTAGGAACTAAACAACTACTTCCTACACTACGCTTATTTCACCACTAATTCCTAAAAACTCTCCTAGCCTACCTGACCCAGTCATGCACTGGTGTCAATACAAATTCAAACTAAATAAATAAATAACTAAACATATGAATATAGAATTAAACTCCAACACTGGTTGCATTGATTTTTTATTTTGATTTTGTAGTTGCTTAGGCGGAGGAGGCAAAATCAAGAAAGACAGATGGACCGTAAGTATTAGCTGGTACTTGTTTTGAGTTGTTTTCTTGTTTGTTTTAGTTGGTTGTTTTTGAGTTGAGTTCTAGTTTGTTGTTTTAGTTGATTTTTTGGTTGCAATGCTTGTTGATTTTGATTTTTTCATTGTTTTTGTGATTTTTTCATTGTGGTTGTATTGTTTTTGTTTTTGGACTTTTCAACAGCGTTGAGTTCTTACTGGTTGATCATAACTACAACCGGTTTCTTTATAACCCCTACAAGCAAGCGCCGACAAATCTTCTCCCTACTGCCTCCTGGCAGATTTTCAACCATACAAAGAGCCTTTTTCCAATTGCAGGGTCCAAACCAGTCAAGTGGACTGCTTCACCTTGGAGGCAGCTGCAACTTGAGTCGGACTACAATGAGGAAACGGATGAAGAAGGTATCTCAACTGATAATGATGAAAGTCATGATGATGATGATTAGGGTGCAACATCTAACTCAGGCTAAAGTGCGAGCGACAAGAAGAGGGAAGTGATGTCGGAAATAATGTGGTCCTTTTGTAGTTTAAGTTAAATGTGCTATGCTCTTAATATATTTCTGGTTAATTGTGACATTTCTTTTTATTATGTTTTAAAACTTTTGAATTTCTTTTGATGTAATGACTGATGAATCTTAGTTTCCTGTTAATTTTATGACATATTGAGCTTTTGTATCAAATTCCATGTTTTATTGTTGTCTTGTGTGTTTTACTTGGATAAACGCCGACTTTGGTGGTTAATTATGGAGATGATTTTCTCAATAGTTGTATTCCTCCAACAGTTATTTCCCTCATTTTATCAGACCTTAAGATAAACCATGTGGGGTAATCCAATGTTTCTTAGCATAAGTTGACGTAATTAATATGCGATTTCAGTCTGCCTATTCTGTGTTTTTTACATTGTGAATGTCTATGATGTATGACAACTATTGAGCTTCTATATATCTTTAACTTTTTCCGTTTACTGAAACTCGTATGCTACTGATGTCTACTGATCACTAGTCTCTGATAAAGAAGATATTCTTATGTCTTATTAGTTTTTCAGCCTTGCAATTATCATATTCCATAGTGACTCTGTGATTTTCATAATCTGGGAACGGCAGTTATGTTTTGATTAGACAAGTGTAGTATTATTTGTAAGATATATACTGTTATATTATGTTTGGGGATTATGAAGCAAAATACAGGTCCTGGTTCTATATATTGGACATTGCTTAATTAGCATGACTGTATAGTGAGTGTAGATTGTGCCTGGATTGCTCGAATACAATAACAAAAGCTAAAAACAAGGCTTACCAAAGATAACATTGACACGGTTACTGCTCGGATAACACATTTATGTATTTCTCAGTCGCACACAAGCATCATAATTTTTATGTGAAGGCCCTCCAGCGCCATTGACAAGCATTTACATAAATGCTGATTTTGGTGGTTGATTATGGAACTGTTTTTCTCAATAATTATATTCCTACACCCTTTATTTCCCTCATTTTATCATGCTTTAAGATAAACCATATGGGGTAATCTAGTACTTCTTAATTAGATTAAGAGAAACCCTATCTTATTTGTGATGTTTACATTGTGTGTGTCAGTATTGCAACTATTGAGCATCTATCATTACTTTTTTTGATATTTGTATGCTACTATTTAACTTCTGTCAATAATATTGGCTATGTAATCAACTGAATTAATTAATCTCTGATAAAGAAGCTATTCTTATTTCTTGTTTGTTTTTAAGCCTTATTCCAAATTAATTAATTTGGAAGAAGATTGTCGCAGTTAGCTGTAGATAATGACATTGTATTCCAATTTATATCCATTAATCTATGATCCTCCTCTTTTCTTACAGGCAGAGCATCGGAGGAGTTAATAGCTGCTTTATTTAGCATATATATCACCGTGTCATCGGAGGAGTCAATTTTGTGGTTGGTGTGTATAATTGACTGTGATCGGTTTCTCTTTACATTTTAACTTTTTGCCCTTACTAATTTTATCAGGTTCCGTTGCTTCTCAGAATATTTTTCACTTGCTTGTAAAGCCTGGATTCAATTTTTTGATATTTCTCACATTTATTAACGATGTCTGTAGCTAGCTGGCTTCTCATCGCCATCCATATAGCCCTGTGTCCAACACAAGTATTTATGGTAGTTTATAATGTAAAGACTCAACGAGTAAACTTAAATTAAAGTAAACTAAATATATGCGTTCATCCGCCCTCCCATCATGCATGATTACCAAATGGGAAGATTAGTTTGATCAGAAATAAGCTATCTAATATTTAATTTGGATCGGCAGTATACTATATGTGTAAAAAAAACTGGATGACCCTTTCGTGAGATAATCAAAGGACGGCAGTCGGCGTCCATGCAAGCATTAGCTGGAAGGAAATCTCCCTGCACTGCAGGCTGCAAAAGCTGCGTGTATATATACTTCATCACAACTCATTACTGGATATAGCTTCAAGCATTGCACATTTATTTTCTCAAACATTCATACTCATTCAAAAACTACTATTTCATTTGAAGGGATATATATAATTAATTAATGGCAAGTTTACTCATCTTTGTAGGGCTTATAGCTCTTTCCTCCTCATTGGCCATGGCTGCTGACCATAGTCCTCTTCAAGATTTCTGCGTTGCTGAATCCAATAGCCAAGGTATCACAATACTAAATCACTAAGATTTATGTCCACTATTCCAATTATATACTTATGTCGACTTAACTTTAACACTATATTTGAAAACTGTAGTTCTTCTGAATGGTCTGGCGTGTAAGAAATTGCAAGCACGGTTGAAGCCAATGACTTCTCCTTCAGTGGACTTCACTTAGCAGGCAACACAAGCAATGCAGTTGGATCAAGGGTAACTCTGATTTCCGCTACTCAAATTCCTGGACTCAACACACTTGGAATCTCTCTCGCCCGCATTGACTATGCACCATGGGGCATCAACCCACCTCACGCCCATCCTCGTGCCACTGAAATCCTGACCGTCATGGAAGGCAGCCTTGAAGTTGGATTCATCACCTCCAATCCTGACAATCGTTTGATCTCAAAGATTCTGAACAAGGGTGACGTTTTTGTGTTCCCCATCGGTCTCGTACATTACCAGAAAAATGTAGGAAATGGTAAAGCAATGGCTATTGCCGGACTTAGCAGCCAAAATCCAGGAGTGATTACTATCGCAAATGCAGTGTTCGGTTCTAAGCCGGACATATCAACTGATATACTCGTCAGGGCTTTGCAGGTGGACAAGAGCATCATCACCAGGACCCAGGCTATGTTTTAATGAATTTCATTTATTATTTCATGCACCGAAGAGACTGGTCGTAAAACTGATATTACACCTGCGCTGTTAATTTTATGTACTCCTGAATTCTTTGATAATGCATTACTATTGTTCTGTTCCTAAATTTAATTCTTAATGGAAGAAATCTTACCTACAGTTCTTTTCTTCATCTTGTCCAAAAATACCAGAGATAACATTATGTCCTCCAGGAGCTTGGCTTCCTGATAATACTACACTGATCTTCAGCTTCTAGTCATCAGACGCTAGTTCACTTTCATCTTCCGGTATCAGAAATCGGTGTTGCTTATGATTACTTTTTTGTTCCATTTTTGTGTAACAGGACCGAATTATCAACTAATTAAGTACCTCCTCCAAAGCACCATATTCTTAGAAAAGGGGAATAGTCACCAGAGGAATTAAAAGCAGCTATTTTTCCGGCCAAAAACAGATTTCGACTAGATTTCATTGCCACGGTTATGTATGTGTGCATAGATTCAATTGAGAGAGAAATTGGGGAGAAAAACAAATAGCAAAAAAGAGACTGCGCGCAATACAGAATGGTGAATTACATGGAGGTTATCAAGAAATTTCCGAATCAAAAGATGTCGCTGCGTAACTTAATCTGTAGTTTGACAGTTGACAGGCACACGCAAATTCTTTATCACTTGACGGTCGTTTCATTGTATAGTCATACATTCTATCACCAAGGCCAAGAATAAGGATCATACGCACCCATGAATCTCGATTCCGCTGTCATCTTTATTCAAAAAACTCTGATTATCAAGCGTAATTTCGATTTTCGCGGAAATTGTGTAGCATTAATCCATTCTGATCGATGATCTTAATCCACCATCCGGGTTTGAACACCGATTTACTTTGCCCTGTCAGTTAGCTATCTCTCCCAATTTAGAGTGTCTCCCTACAATTTAGCAGTGTATGTGATTTGAGTATGCTAAATTTCTGGATAATTTTCTGTTGTCTTTCTTCTTCAAGCATCTTTTGTAGTCGGTTTTCATCGCAAAGATTCCTTCTCTATTATTCGTTGATATAGACACAAACATTGTATCTACATTAACCGGTGCGTATTAATGGATCATCACGGATGTTGGTGCATCGAAGAATTTGGTAAAATAGTGTGTACTGGTGGATCATCACGGATGTTGGTTTGTCGAAGGATTTGATAAGGTTTAGGGCGTACTAATGGATCATCACGGATGTTGGTTCGTCGAAGGATTTGATAAGGTTTAGTGCGTACTAATGGATCATCACAGATGTTGTTTTGTCGAAGGATTTGATAGGTTTAGTGCGTACTAATGGATCATCACCGATGTTGTTTTGTCGACGGATTTGATGAAGCAGAACCGACATAGATGGATTACACAAGAAGAAATCAAGTTAATTCAAAAAAGTGTGCAAATAGTGGCAGTTCTTATCCAGTTTGATATCTCCGTTTCAGATCATTGTCACCCATCATCGACAAACGGGAACCGTTTAGGTCAGTCCCATGTGAAGAATGCCATGGGCTAAGGTATATTAATATTATATCACACAATATATTATTTATTGTGCACTAAGCCGGGGGTCTTCACGGAAACAGCCTCTCTGTTTTAAGGGCAGGGGCAAGGCTGCGTACATCTTACCCTCCTCAGACCCTGCTCTAAGCGGGATATACTGAGTATGTTTGGTTTGGTTTGGTTTATATCTTCAACTAGACTCCGTCGAAACAATATATTCGACTGGAAACGGTCGAAATTGTATTTTCGACCAGAAATCGTGAAAAATTCTATGATCCAAAGTGCGGGAAATTTCCCGCCAATTGGATATTTTTTACGGGAAAAAACTGGAGGATTATATTCGACCGGTTCACTAGAAAAAAGCGGAAATCTGCAGTACTTTCGAATTTGAAACCTTTAAAATGATTACAGTATTTGTCGACCGTTTTTGTTCGAATTTATATTTTCGACCATATTTGGTCGAATGTATTGATTCGACCTTTTTTGTCAAATTATAAACAAAACTTATAGTTTTAATAATAATATTCCATAAAATCATTATTTAGGTAAAAATCTTGAAGAATCGTATATGTTTTGCAAGCAGGACATTGAAAACATGGACTCTGCAAAATATGTCCAGCTTGCAAAACATACCGTGTTTTTTTTTAAGATTTAATGAAATAAAATAATCATATATCATGCTTGTATATAATAAATTTTGTATTGTTTTGGACTTTTGGTTGCAGAAAATGATGGTTTCTAAGAGAATAATTGATTATATAGGTAGACCTATAATTCGGTCCAAGTACCGACCGACCAAACTTTCAATGTTTCGGCTTTAATGATATAGTATAGATCAGTATCAACGTGAGATTAATATGAATCTACTTTATATGCAAATATTTCAAATCTATTTATTTATTATCGATTTTTAAGACAAAATGCGTGCTTATATCTCTTTATACATGGTTGTGTAAATCGGGAATCGAAAATCGATCGACCTACTGATTCAAAATTTTATAGGAGATTTATCGGAGATTTTTTTATAAATTGGAGGGTTTTCATCAAATCGGTGAATTATAATCTATAAATTAGTGAATTTTTATAAAAATTAATCAGATTTTTTTAATAAATTGAAAACAATTTTAGAATACTGCTTTCAAATATTATTTTCTCAATTAAATGAGAAGAAAAAAGAAGGGAATTTGACAAAACTACCACCCTTTAACATATTAAGAGCATCTCCAATAAACTCTTAGTTCACTCTTAAATATATTATAAAATATTGATTCTTAGTAGATTAATGTGTGTTCATCTCCAACAATACTCTTCATATTTACTCCTTAACCATTTTTCTATGGTTAAACATAGTATGCAATCATAAGAATACAAGAATAAAATGGTGAGAGAAAGAGAATATATCATATAATATTAGTTAAGAACTTTTAAGAGCTCTTCATAAGAGAGGAGAGAGAAGAGACTCTTAATGATTTAAAGAGCCACTAAGAGTCTCTTGGAGCAACATTTTCTCACTTGCTCTTCAAATTTCAAGTTAAGAGCTCATGTAAAGAGCCCATTGGAGATGCTCTAATTGCAGTCATATTATATGTTTGCCCCACTAACTCTTTGTCTCTTTGTCTTCATTTCTCTCTCATCTACCTCTATCTCCGTGCTTTCTTTATCTCTCTCTTTATCCTCCTCTCTTCTCCTTCTCCCCTCTATCTCCGTGCTTTCTTTATATCTCTCTTTATCCTCGCTCTCTTCTCCTTCTCCCCATATCTCGTTAATAATATGACTTTTTGATTAATTAGGGTTTCAGATTTTGGGTAAATCAAAGATTGAATTAAAAAATTGATGAGATTGATTGCTGGTTGCACTGATTGTTGATTTTGATTTTGTAGTTGCTTAGGCAGAGGAGGCAGAAAGAAAATCAAGAAAGAGAGATGGACCGTAAGTCTTGGCTGGTTGCTTTGAGTTGTTTTCTTGTTTGTTTTAAGTTGATTGCTTTTGAGTCCATTCCTAATTTGTTGTTTTAGTTGATTTTTGGTTGCAATTCTTGTTGATTTTGATATTTTGATTATTTTGGTGTTATGTATTGTCCCCAAAGGGGCACTCATTTTTCTGTCTTTGCCATCAGTTGCAGCTTATTATTCAAATAAATATACTTTTTAATAGATTTTTTAAGTTGCATTTGTGGTTGCTTATATGGTAGTTACAGATATGGTTGCAAATGCAATCTTCGCATTTTTGCAAATATTTTTTGAAAGATAATATTTTTACAGTTTGTTTTAGTTAATGACAGTATTTTTCACAAAAATTCATTTAGACTTGGGTATTTACGAAAAATAATATTGATATATCTTCGTCAACTCTCCCATGATTCCCACAGGACGAAAATCATTATAGGAGGAAAAGAAGTCCGGAAACAGCGATGAGCAATTTAACAGATGACCTCTGGTTTGAGATTTTCCTCCGCCTTCCGGTGAAGGATCTACTTGCATCCAAGTGTGTTTGCAAATCCTGGCTTTCCAACATTTCGAGCCGCCGTTTCGTCACAGATCATCTCCGTCGCTCAATCTCAAGTGGGGAGGATGATGAAACTCTCATCGTTCATCATTTAGTAAATCAACAACTACAAGGCTGGGGCCCTTTTGCACTCACCCACCTCACTTCTGGCGACGTTTTAGAACAACTCGACTGTCCTTACTCTGAAGGTCACTATTCTTCTCGTTACTATTCTTCTGGACCAACATTATGTAGAATTTTGGGTTCTGATTGTGGCATTGTTTGTGCTCGTGTTGAGCGTGGAAGGAGATATGATATTTACCTTTGGAACCCAGCTACAAAACTCTCCAAACTCGTTCCCTCTCAAATCGAAGGTCGCCTCTTAGAGGGGCAGATTATAGGCTTTGGTTTTGATCAGAAAGATTTTGATTGTAAAGTTGTTGAAATTGAATCCTCCTCTACTTCGGTGTATTCTTCAAACAGGAATGCTTGGCGGAAGATGTTTCCAATTAAGCAAAATCTGCCCATTGATGTTCCCTTTGTAGCGTTAGAAGTATGCTTGCATGGATTTTTGCTGACAACGGGACATAAAGGTATGATGGCTTTTGATCTGAACAAGGAGGTGTTTATTTATAATATTAAGCTCCCTGTAGATCCTGAAGACACTTGCGTTGCTGAATATTATGATTCAATTGCTGTTATGATGTGCGAAAAATCTGAAAATAAGGTGAAATTGTGGACATTGGATGATGAAGCATGCCTTAGTGGTGGTGGAGTAGAGGCATCGTGGACTATGAAGCTCAGTTTTGATGTAGGTAATCAGAATTTTTATCGTCCTCGGGGACTTTTCAACAGCGTTGAGTTCTTACTGGTTGATTATAACTTGAACCGGTTTCTTTATAACCCCTACAAGCAAGCGCCAACAAATCTTCGCCCTACTACCTCCTGGGCGGAGATTTCCAACCATACAAAGAGCCTTTTTCCAGTTGCAGGGTCCAAACCAGTCAAGTGGACTGCTTCACCTTGGAGGCAGCTTGAGTGGGACTACAATGAGGAAACGGATGAAGAAGGTATCTCAACTGATGATGATTAAAGTCATGATGATTAGGGTGCAACATCCAACTCAGGCTAAAGTGCGAGCGACAAGAAGAAGGTTTTGATGTCGGAAATGATGTGGTCCTTGTGGTTTAAGTTAAATGTCTTTGCTTAATATATTTCTGATTAATTGTGACATTTAATTTTATTATGTTTTGAAACGTTTGAATTTCTTTTGATGTAATGACTGATGAATCTTAGTTTCCTGTTAATTTTATGACATATTGAGCTTTTGTATCAAATTCCATGATTTATTGTTGTCTTGTGTGTTTTACTTGGATAAACGCCGACTTTGGTGGTTAATTATGGAGATGATTTTCTCAATAGTTGTATTCCTCCAACAGTTATTTCCCTTATTTTATCAGACCTTAAGATAAACCATGTGGGGTAATCCAATGTTTCTTAGCATAAGTTGACGTAATTAATATGCGATTTCAGTCTGCCTATTCTGTGTTTTTTACATTGTGAATGTCTATGATGTATGACAACTATTGAGCTTCTATCTTCAACGTTTTCCATTTACTGAAACTCGTGCTACTGATGTCTCCTGATCCCTAGTCTCTGATAAAGAAGATATTCTTATGTCGTCTTATTAGTTTTTCAGCCTTGCATTTATGATAATATGACTGTATAGTGAGTGTGGATTGTGCCTGGATTGCTCGAATCCAATAACAAAAGCTAAAAACAAGGCTTACCGAAGATAGCATTGACACGATTACTGCTCGGATAACACATTTATGTATTTCTCAGTCGCACACAAGCATCATAATTTTTATGTGAAGACCCTCCAGCGCCATTGAAAAGTATTTACTTAGGATAAATGCTGATTTTGGTGGTTGATTATGGAACTGTTTTTCTCAATAATTATATTCCTACAACCTTTATTTCCCACATTTTATCACGCTTTAAGATAAACCATATGGGGTAATCTAGTACTTCTTAATTAGATTCAGATAAACCCTATCTTATTTGTGATGTTTACATTGTGTGTGTCAGTATTGCAACTATTGAGCATCTATCATTACTTTTTTACTTTTTTTTATATTTGTATGCTACTATTTAACTTCTGTCAATAATATTGGCTATGTAATCAACTGAATTAATTAATATCTGATAAAGAAGCTATTCTTATTTCTTGTTTGTTTTTAAGCCTTACATGTATTCCAAATTAATTAATTTGGAAGAAGACCGTCGCAGTTAGCTGTAGATAATGACATTGTATTCCAATTTATATCCATTAATCTATGATCCTCCTCTTTTCTTACAGGCAGAGCATCGGAGGAGTTAATAGCTGCTTTATTTAGCATATATATCACCGTGTCAGCGGCAGTTCTTTGGTTGGACCTGCTGTTGTTCTTACATTTTTGTGGTTGATCTGTATAATTGACTGTGATCGGTTTCTCTTTACATTTTAACTTTTTGCCCTTACTAATTTTATCAGGTTCCGTTGCTTCTCAGAATATATTTCACTTGCTTGTAAAGCCTGGATTCAATTTTTTGATATTTCTCACATTTATTAACGATGTCTGTAGCTAGCTGGCTTCTCATCGCCATCCATATAGCCCTGTGTCCAACACAAGTATTTATGGTAGTTTATAATGTAAAGACTCAACGAGTAAATTAACTTAAAATTAAAGTAAACTAAATATATGCGTTCATCCGCCCTCCCATCATGCATGATTACCAAATGGGAAGATTAGTTTGATCAGAAATAAGCTATCTAATATTTAATTTGGATCGGCAGTATACTATATATGTGTAAAAAAACCGGATGACCCTTTCGTGACATAATCAAAGGACGGCAGTCGGCGTCCATGCAAGCATTAGCTGGAAGGAAATCTCCCTGCACTGCAGGCTGCAAAGCTGCGTGTATATATACTACATCACAACTCATTACTGGATATAGCTTCAAGCATTGCACATTCATTTTCTTAAACATTCATACTCATTTAAAAACTACTCAGGATTTCATTTGAAGGGAAATATATAATTAATTAATGGCAAGTTTACTCATCTTTGTAGGGCTTATAGCTCTTTCCTCCTCATTGGCCATGGCTGCTGACCATAGTCCTCTTCAAGATTTCTGCGTTGCTGAATCCAATAGCCAAGGTATCACAATACTAAATCACTAATATTTATGTCCACTATTCCGATTATATACTTCTGTCGACTTAACTTTAACACTATATTTGGAAACTGTAGTTCTTCTGAATGGTCTGGCGTGTAAGAAAGCAAGCACGGTTGAAGCCAGTGATTTCTCCTTCAGTGGACTTCACTTAGCAGGCAACACAAGCAATGCAGTTGGATCAAGGGTCACTCTGGTTTCCGCTACTCAAATTCCTGGACTCAACACACTTGGAATCTCTCTCGCCCGAATTGACTATGCACCATGGGGCATCAACCCACCTCACGCCCATCCTCGTGCCACTGAAATCCTGACCGTCATGGAAGGCAGCCTTGAAGTTGGATTCATCACCTCCAATCCCGACAATCGTTTGATCTCAAAGATTCTGAACAAGGGTGACGTTTTTGTGTTCCCCATCGGTCTCGTACATTACCAGAAAAATGTAGGAATTGGTAAAGCAATGGCTATTGCCGGACTTAGCAGCCAAAATCCAGGAGTGATTACTATCGCAAATGCAGTGTTCGGTTCTAAGCCGGACATATCAACAGATATACTCGTCAGGGCTTTGCAGGTGGACAAGAGCATCATCACCAGGACCCAGGCTATGTTTTAATGAATTTCATTTATTATTTCATGCACTGAAGAGACTGGTCGTAAAACTGATATTACACCTGCGCTGTTAATTTTATGTACTCCTGATGAATTCTTTGATAATGCATTACTATTGTTCTGTTCCTAAATTTAATTCTTAATGGAAGAAATCTTACCTGCAGTTCTTTTCTTCATCTTGTCCAAAAATACCAGAGATAACATTATGTCCTCCAGGAGCTTGGCTTCCTGATAATACTACACTGATCTTCAGCTTCTAGTCATCAGACGCTAGTTTACTTCCATCTTCCGGTATCAGAAATCGGTGTTGCTTATGATTACTTTTTTGTTCCATTTTTGTGTAACAGGACCGAATTATCAACTAATTAAGTACCTCCTCCAAAGCACCATATTCAGAGAAAAGGGGAATAGTCACCAGAGGAAAATTAGCAGCTATTTTTCCGGCCAAAAACAGATTTCAACTAGATTTGGTCGAAATATATTTTCAACTAGACTCTGTCGAAACAATATATTCGACTGGAAACGGTCGAAATTGTATTTTCGACCAGAAATCGTGAAAAATTCTATGATCCAAAGTGCGGGAAATTTCCCGCCACATGGATATTTTCGACGGGAAAAAACTGGAGGATTATATTCGACCGGTTCACTTGAAAAAAAGCGGAAATTTGCAGTACTTTCGAATTTGAAACCTTTAAAATGATTACAGTATTTGTCGACCGTTTTTGGTCGAATTTATATTTTTGACCATATTTGGTCGAATGTATTGATTCGACCGTTTTTTGTCAAATTATAAACAAAACTTATAATTTTAATAATAATATTCCATAAAATCATTATTCAGGTAAAAATCTTGAAGAATCGTATATGTTTTGCAAGCAGGACATTGAAAACATGGACTCTGCAAAATATGTCCAGCTTGCAAAACATCCCGTGTTTTTTTTAAGATTTAATGAAATAAAATAATCATATATCATGCTTTGTAAATAATAAATTTTGTAATGCTTTGGACTTTTGGTCGCAGAAAATGATAGTTTCTAAGAGAATAATTGATTATATAGTTAGACTTATAACTCGGTCCAAGTACCGACCGACAAAACTTTCAATGTTTCGGTTTTAATGATATAGTATAGATCAGTATCAACGTGAGATTAATATGAATTTACTTTATATGCAAATATTTCAAATCTATTTATTTATTATCGATTTTTAAGACAAAATGCGTGCTTATATCTCTTTATACATGGTTGTGTAAATCGGGAATCGGAAATCAGTCGACCTACTGATTCAAAATTTTATAGGAGATTTATCGGAGATTCTTTTATAAATTGGAGGGTTTTCATCAAATCGGTGAATTATAATCTATAAATTAGTGAATTTTTATAAAAATTAATCAGATTTTTTTAATAAATTGAAAACAATTTTAGAATACTGCTTTCAAATATTATTTTCTCAATTAATTGGAAGAAAAAAAGAAGGGAATTTGACAAAACTACCACCCTTTTAACATATTAAGAGCATCTCCAATAAACTCTTAGTTCACTCTTAAATATATTATAAAATATTGATTCTTAGTAGATTAATGTGTGTTCATCTCCAACAATACTCTTCATATTTACTCCTTAACCATTTTTCTATGATTAAACATAGTATGCAATCATAAGAATACAAGAATAAAATGGTAAGAGAAAGAGAATATATCATATAATATTAGTTAAGAATTTTTAAGAGCTCTTCATAAGAGAGGAGAGAGAAGAGACTCTTAATGATTTAAGAGCCACTAAGAGTCTCTTGGAGCAACATTTTCTCACTTGCTCTTCAAATTTCAAGTTAAGAGCTCATGTAAAGAGCCTATTGGAGATGCTCTAATTGCAGTTATACTATATGTTTGCCCCACTAACTCTTTGTCTCTTTGTCTTCATTTCTCCCTCATCTACCTCTATCTCTGTGCTTTCTTTATCTCTCTCTTTCTCTTTATCCTCGCTCTCTTCTCCTTCTCCCCATATCTTGTTGTCTCTCTTCACGCCCTCTCCCCCTTTCTCTCGGACTTTCAATTAATAAGATGAATTTTTGATTAATTAGGGTTTCAGATTTTGGGTAAATCAAAGATTAAATCAAAAAATTGATGAGATTGATTGTTGGTTGCACTGATTGTTGATTTTGATTTTGTAGTTGCTTAGGTGGAGGAGGCAGAACGAAAATCAAAAAAGAGAGATGGACCGTAAGTCTTGGCTGGTTGCTTTGAGTTGTTTTCTTGTTTGTTTTAAGTTGGTTGCTTTTGAGTTGATTCCTAATTTGTTGTTTTAGTTGATTTTTGGTTGCAATGCTTGTTGATTTTGATTATTTTTGTTGTTATTAGTATTGGCCTTAAAGGGGCACTCATTTTTCTGTCTTTGCCATCAGTTGCAACTTATTATTCAAATAAATATACTTTTCAATAGATTTTTTAAGTTACATTTGTGGTTGCTTATATGGTTGTCAGTAGTTACAGATATGGTTGCAAATGCAATCTTCGTATTTTTGCAAATATTTTTTGAAAGATAGTATTTTTACAATTTGCTTTAGTTAATGACAGTATTTTTACAAAAATTCATTTAGACTTGCGTATTTACAAAAAATAATAGTGATAAATCTTCGTCAACTCTCCCGTCATTCCCACAGGACAAAAATCATAAGAGGAGGAAAAGAAGTCCAGAAATAGCGATGAGCAATTTAACAGATGACCTCTGGTTTGAGATTTTCCTCCGCCTTCCGGTGAAGGATCTACTTTCATCCAAGTGTGTTTGCAAATCCTGGCGGTCCAACATTTCGAGCCGTCGTTTCGTCACAGATCATCTCCGTCGCTCAATCTCAAGTGGGGAGGATGATGAAACTCTCGTCGTTCATCATTCAGTAAATCTAGAACTACAAGGCTGGGGCCCTTTTTCACTCACCCACCTCACTTCTGGCGACGTTTTAGAACAACTCGACTGTCCTTACTCTGAAGGTTACTATTCTTCTGGACCAACATTATGTAGAATTTTGGGTTCTGATTGTGGCATTGTTTGTGCTCTTGTTAAGCGTGGAAGGAGATATGATATTTACCTTTGGAACCCGGCTACAAAACTCTCCAAACTCGTTCCCTCTCAAATCGAAGGTAGCCTCTTTGAGGGGCAGATTATAGGCTTTGGTTTTGATCAGAAAGATTTTGATTGTAAAGTTGTTGAAATTGTATCCTCCTCTACTTCGGTATATTCTTCAAACAGGAATGCTTGGCGAAAGATGTTTCCAATTAAGCAAATTCTGCCCATTGATGTTCCCTTTGCAGCGTTAGAAGTATGCTTGCACGGATTTTTGCTAACAACGGGACATAAAGGTATGATGGCTTTTGATCTGAACAAGGAGGTATTTATTTATAATATTAAGCTCCCTGTAGATCCTGAAGACACTTGCATTGCTGAATATTATGATTCGATTGCTGTTATGATGTGCGAACGATCTGAAAATAAGGTGAAATTGTGGACATTGGATGATGAAGCATGCCTTAGAGGTGGTGGAGTAGAGGCATCGTGGACTATGAAGCTCAGTTTTGATGTAGGTGATCAGCATTTTTATCGTCCTCGGGGACTTTTCAACAGCGTTGAGTTCTTACTGGTTGATTATAACTACAACCGGTTTCTTTATAACCCCTACAAGCAAGCGCCGACAAATCTTCGCCCTACTACCTCCTGGGGGATTTTCAACCATACAAAGAGTCTTTTTCCAATTGCAGGGTCCAAACCAGTCAAGTGGACTGCTTCACCTTGGAGGCAGCTACTTGAGTGGGACTACAATGTGGAAAACATCCAACTCACGTGACAAGAAGAGGGAAGTGATGTCGGAAATAATGTGGTCCTTGTGGTTTAATTAAGTTACATGTGCTGCTTAATATATTTCTGGTTAATTGTGACATTTAGTTTTATTATGTTTTAAAACTTTTGAATTTCTTTTGATGTAATAACTGATGAATCTTAGTTTCCTATTAATTTTATTAGAATTGAGTTTTTGTATCAAATTCCATGATTTATTGCTGTCTCATGTCTACTTGGGATAAATGCTGACTTTGGTGGTTAATTATGGAACTGATTTTGTCAATAGTTGTATTCCTCCAACAGTTATTTCCCTCATTTTATCAGACCTTAAGATAAACCATGTGGGGTAATCCAATGTTTCTTAGCATAAGTTAACGTAATTAATATGCGATTTCAGTCTGCCTATACTGTGTTTTTTACATTGTGAATGTCTATGATGTATGAAAACTATTGAGCTTCTATATATCTTTAACTTTTTCCGTTTACTGAAACTCGTATGCTACTGATGTCTACTGATCACTAGTCTCTGATAAAGAAGATATTCTTATGTCTTATTAGTTTTTCAGCCTTGCAATTATCATATTCCATAGTGACTCTGTGATTTTCATAATCTGAGTACGGCAGTTATGTTTTGATTAGACAAGTGTAGTATTATTTGTAAGATATATACTGTTATATTATGTTTGGGGATTATGAAGCAAAATACAGGTCCTGGTTCTATATATTGGACATTGCTTAATTAGCATGACTGTATAGTGAGTGTGGATTGTGCCTGGATTGCTCGAATACAATAACAAAAGCTAAAAACAAGGCTTACCAAAGATAACATTGACACGATTACTGCTCAGATAACACATTTATGTATTTCTCAGTCGCACACAAAGTTAGCAATCCTAAATGTGTTTCTCTCTTAAGGTCGCGCTCAAAAGAGAACCAGTCCTTAAAATAGAACCATAGAACCACTAAGGTTCTGCTGCAGAACCCTAAATTTTAAATAGATTTTTAGGATCTAAATCTAAAAACATGGTTTTTCCATGTTTTTTCATCGTTGTGTGTGTTCAAAAATAATTTTAAATTATAATACATATATATTGACATTTTTATATGTGAAGTTCTGCTGCAGAACCCCAACTCATACTTAAATTCTGGTGCAGAACCCTACCTAATACTAGAAATAAGGTAAGGGTTCTATGGTTCTCTCTTGAACATGACCCTCTCTCTTAATGCCAAGATGCCAAAATTTAAATGTATTTCACTTGGGTAGTTTTTTAAATGGAAAGACTAGCTAAGTGACTTGAGTGTTATAATATGTGTGTTTTGCCTTAATGCAAAGCTTATACATGCTTTTAGGGCTAACACAATCTAAATGCTTTCCACTTCGAGGGGATGATGTTTTTTAATAAATTAACAAGTATTGTGGCAATAATCGATGAGATACTACTGCTCACGCCTTCCATGCTTTAGATCACTACAAGAAAAGTGAGCATTTTCAACCGTCAAAACCGACCGATCGTTGTAGTCGAAAAGAAAGAGGTCATTTCTGACCGATGTACCGACCAAACGAAGTCGGTTAGAAAAGATTGGATTATTTATGACCGATGCAGCCGACTTGCAGGGGATCGATCAATTATAAGTGGGTGTGAGTCGGTTTTAAAAACAGGGCTCCCCGAATGAACCCTGAAATTTCTTTCCGACCGACTCATTTCTGGCCGCCTTTAGTCGCTTTTAGGTCTCTCCACGTGTATGTCAAGTCACGGACTCACAGGTGGGGCCAAGTTCTAAGAGAATGGCAAAACATTACTGACTAAAGGTAGGGATCAGTCGTCGGTTGGTTATAAGTTTCATTTCCAACCGATCACTTATTTACGACAGGTTTTAAAGGACCAACGCAATCGGTCGGTCGGTGGTCGATTATGAGATGAAAACCGACCAACTTTCTTTATTTTTGACCAATTTCGGCGGTCGGAAATGCCTACTTTTTTGTAGTGGAGTGACTTCAATTTAAGTGAATATCTGGTTTTCCATATTTTAAACCCTTTTATGCTAAATCTCACCACCATTGCTTTGTCATTGTCTCCACTGAGATCATTTTAATAGAGGGAAGAAGCCTCATTCTCAAAGAAAGGGAAGACGACGACCCTTTTTAACTCTTCCACATTGGTGCTTGTCAACTTGTGACCACTCTAATATTTTATATCTCAATTCTCAAGGTAATTATCTCTTAGTGCATCCCTCTCGTCTCATTGATTTTGATTGTGAAATGTTCTGTGTATCTGCTGTGTATCTGCTGTGATGTTTACGATATTTATGCCTGCCAGTGGCGGATCTAGAACAATTATAGAGAGGGGGCACCATGTATATAATGATATTACAAAAGAAAATTTAAATTTTTTATAGAGGCGAAAAATTATCTTAAATTGCAAATTATTTGTTTAAACCTTCTTTTTATTTATTTTAATGAGATATTTTTGACTTATAAATAATTTATCAGATGAATTAAATGGTCCATAATTTTTTAATATACATATTTGTGGGGCACTCAATATAATATAGGGAAATATCATATGATATACAATTAACTGAAAATAAAAAATATACAAAATATACTTATAAATATTTTTATAGCGGGGGCACGTGACCCCGGGGGCCTCACGTGCATCCGCCTCTATTGCCTGCTGCTAAAAATATAACCCTGCAACTAAGAAAGTAACTTTAGGCTTTGATTTTAATCACGTGGTTTTTGGTTTCAACTTTCAAGGCTGGGATTTTGTTGCACACTATTCCTGCCAAATTCTATTACTAATTAAAGGGAACACCTAGCGAATGATATTTCTTGTAGCTAGTTTCCATGTATGCCTTCATGTTTATTGGTTTATCACAGGTGTTTATATTTTATGTTGAACTCCCTGCCCATTCCTTTGAAGATGCTAGCAGTACTCCTTTCTGAAACCGGGATCACTAATTTAAGTATCTAATGTTTATTATAACGATCTTTCTAATGTGTGCCCAAGGGCACACATTAAACACTAAATTCTATAAAAATGGCTTGTTTTGATTGGTGGAGTTGATGTAAATGCAGGGGGGGCCATTATCATTTATGGTTCATCCACCAATCAAAATGAGTTATTTTTATTGGAGTTAGGGACTATTGTGTGCCCTTGGGCACACCATAGAAAATCCCTTATTCGATCTTTCTAAATTAATAACTAATATATTACATATACACGTCAAGGGCACCGTTTGAACGTCACAAGCATCATAATTTTGATGTGAAGGCCTTTAAGCGCCATTGACAAGCATTTACTTGGGATAAATAATGCTGATTTTGGTGGTTGATTGTGGAACTGATTTTCTCATTAATTATATTCCTACAACCTTTATTCCCGTCATTTTATCATGCTTTAAGATAAACCATATGGGGTAATCGAGTGCTTCTTAATTAGATTAAGATAAACCCTATCTTATTTGTTATTTGTGAATTGTGATGTTTACATTGTATGTGTCAGTATAGCAACTATTGAGCATCTATCATTACTTTTTTCCATTTTTTGATATTTGTATATATGCTGCTACTATTTACTTCTGTCAATAATATTGGCTATGTAATCAACTGAATTAATTAATCTCTGATAAAGAAGCTATTCTTATTTCTTGTTTGTTTTTAAGCCTTACATGTATCATATTCCAAAGTGACTTTACATGACAAAGCATGTCTCTCATGCCGGTGGATTTAACGCATCATAAACTATGAAGCTCAGTATTGATGCAGGCCAGCATCCCATTACCGTTTGTCAAGGGCGCGCCTTGTTGAAAGCGTTATATTCTAAGAGTTAAATATGGTGATAGGTTCTTGTATACCTCCTACAAGAATGTGGGACGATCCTCCTTTTTATAATGTAATAAATTTTTAAGTAAACGCAGAGTTTGCTTTCAGATGCAGGATCCAAACTAGTCAACTGGATAGCCTATTCGTAATCAATAGTCAAGATTTAAGGAGTCAACTAACACGGCAATTGTGCTCTTCTTTGTGGTTGCCAGATGAACTGAGTCTAATTAGGTTTGATGATCAGACAAGGATTTGGCTAAGGATTAAGAATGACTCCCAAGTCCCAATTGATGATGAAGAAGGTGAAGATGATTCGAAATTAAGCTTTTGCACTAGCTTTTTAGTAAGAGTAGTATTTTACACTTGTAAATGTCCTCCATCCCCAGATAGAGATGATTATACTAAAAGAACTAATGGTTGAATATGGACAAAGTATAGTACTACACTGCAGCATCTTTTAGCTGTTTATAAAGAGAAATTATATTTTGAGAGATAGTTATTGACGGTAATGACAGATCAACTGAAGAACTTAAAAAGGACGAAATAATCAAATTTGGAAGAAGATTGTCGCAGTTAGCTGTAGCTTATGTTTACTTTTTCACTTGACTCTTGTACATAGAAAATGAGACTGAATCCTTTTACTGCAAAGTAATTATAAGCTGCTTTATTTAGCATATCACGGTGTCAGCGGCAGTTCTTTGTTGGATCTGCTGTTGTTCTTACATTCAATTTTGTGGTTTTCAGTATTATATTGATAAACAAATTGATCTGTATAATTCACTGTCCTCAGTTTCTCTTGACATTTTAACTTTTTGCCCTTACTAATTTTATCAGGTTCCGTTGCTTCTCAGAATATATTTCACGTGCTTGTAAAACTCGGATTCAATTTTTTGATATTTCTCACATTTATTCACGATGTCTGTAGCTGGCTTCTCATCGCCATCCATAAAGCTCTGGCCATTCTTCGGGCTCCTCCAGCAAAGTTTCCCAAATTTTCAGCATTATCGGCTCTTGCAGTAGCATGTCTCTTTCTACTGGCCTTGCCAATGTTAGCTTACAGAGTCTAATTGGGGAATCATTGAAATTCTCCCATGTCTTTAATATACAGTACTAATAAAAGATAGCCACGTTTCCTCAAGACTTCTTAATTACTGTTAGATATGTTTCCTTTACTGTTTAGGGATTTTACCAGATGGCTAAGATATATTGCTGTGACACCAGTGGATTAATTCATTTCTTCTTAGGAGAAGAATTTTGCTCGTAAAGGTAACTAAGTGCTACTTGAATATATCTGTATCTTGAAGATGTTCCTAACGCTGCACGTACTAATTTGTAAACTGCATACTGAAACTTGCAATATGATAATTCACTCTAGCTTGTTAATCTTTATATCTTGATACTTAATGGCCATTGTTTTGCCAAAATCCAAAAATTTAAGAAGAGCTAACTGCCTGTCTTACATATTGGTTTTTAACAGAATCAGACATTGATTTCATTACAGCAGTTTAAGTACAGTTATCTTTATGTCCATTACAACATTTATTTAATTCTTTTTTGGTATCTCAACTATTTGTATGCTTATTCATTCTTACCTTATGTGATCTTAGATTTTTAAATGAGCTCGGTATGTGATAGCACCCCTGGTTGGATGACTTTGGTGGTACCTAGTGTCTACTTGCAAGAGATAAAACATAGATATTCGTGCTTTAGTTTTCATTACGAATCCTGTCATGATCATCTGCATGATTTATTATTAAGTTTAGTATTGGTTTTGTCTTTCATAATCCTAAAAGTTAACTGAAAGTCAAAATCTGTGAGTACTAAAATAGTAATTACTGTAAGCTTCGCTCATGAACATGTCAGATTTTGATAATAAAGAGCTGTTATTTCATCGTGACAGTGTGGACTCTAATCTTCATAATGGGACTTCTCCAGGTGCTTGCACTTACTCTGGTATCACTTGGTATTGCTGTTGCTACACTAGCCGCTTTGCAATATGGCTTCTTTGGTGCTTGTATACCAGTGGCATGGATCATACCGACTGCTGTCAACAGGATATTATTGTGCTCCAATCTTCTACACCAAGATAAATGGAAAGCTCTAGTATATCGTATCTTCTCCTAAACATTTGTTTTTATTTTACCTTTCTTTATGTAATATTTTCTATTAAACTTTTCTTAACAGTGTCAAGATTCATTTAATGCTGACCTTATGTTAATTTTCCCACTGCATCTCCATTTCTGATACTGAGCTAAAATATCTGATGAAGAAAAAGCTTTACCTATTTGTATCGAAATAAAATAAAGTTATTGGCCTTTCAATTTGTAATATATTTACACATGTTGGCAGCTCATATGGACACTATTTCATGTTATAACTTTTACAGTTTAATGTGGAAAATCTACAACTACTACATTCATGATTTTTCTTTCCTCCGGTGTCTCCTCCTTTGACTGGACTTTCAATAACTCCGTCATCTTCTTGCTTCTGCTATCCTTGGCTTTTTCCTTCAGTGCTCAGCTGGTGCTCTAGTATACTTCGGTAAGATTTATTACTCTCTTTTACTTTTCTTCTTGTTGCTTGTGTTCAGTTCTTTAGAGCTGCAGGTTAAAGATAAATTTCAGGTAGATGGGCAGACATATGAAACTCGTTTCGCTGCTGTATATGAGAATTTATGCAGAGGATGTAATTGATATATAATTTAGGCTGATAGCATCAACTGGTAGGTTTTCGCTCTTAAAATAACTTCCTTTTTTGACTTTTCAAGTAATAGTTACCATATTTATTAAGCTCATTGAGTATAGGTATACTAGCTCATTTATATATAGGTTACTAATTTACTAGGAGATAATATGAGATTCATAGTTAAAAGGGGTTGTCTTGGAAGGAAAGAGAATAATCATTATCCGGAACAAATAAAACTTATATTCTTACATGGTTTTGTGAAATTTGGTGAAACTTTAAATCAATTGTTTTGATTTTGGTGAAGTATTGTGCTAATCTAAGATAGGGTCCAGGTCCAGGTCCCTGGCAGCCGTATGCTATGGACCGGTTAAACAACTCACGGTCGTATTAAAACTTTAATATGTCCAGCGCTAAAAAAGCGCTCGACATATTAAAGTTTTAATACGATCCTGGCCGCTGGATATGCATCCAACGGCTCAGAAACCGTGAGTTGTTTAACTCGTCCACAACAATCGATTGCTGTGGACCGCTACCCTCTAAGATATTACATATGGCACAAGTAAGAAGAGCATAAAGTTTAATATGCTGGGGTTTGAGATTCTCCCACTCCTTCTGTTGGATTCTCTGCTTGTATCAACTCCGCTTCCGGAGATCATAGTTAATCCATCATTTCAAGTCATCATTTCGTCAACTCTCACCTCGATTGTGCATTCTCAAGTGGAGAAAATAATGAAACTCTCGTCGTTAACCATCAATTAGATGATGATGATGATGACGATCTAGAACTACGAGGCTCTGGCCCTTTTTCTCTCTCCCAACACAGTTCATGTCACATTTCAAAAGTTCTTGTTGAAGAATGTGGGTAGAAGCCCCCACATTCATTGTGAGCCAACAGCCAAGATTTTATGAGGTATTGCTTGTGCATTCGCAACAAGTTATGGTTGGAATGTGTTCCCTCATGTGAGAGTTTTTTCTACTCAAAACGACAAAAGGATATATGAGTTGATCATACAAAGTTGCTTCCTTTGTACCGGAAAACAGAAGTTCTCACATTGAAATGCTAAAGAGTTTTTCACTACTTTATTCAGAAAAACACTTTCCTAATATATAAATGTGTTACTAGTTTATTGCTCCGTCATCTGTGTAATTATATTTAAGGTTAATTGGAAATTACACCCCTATACTTGGGATCAAACTCTGTAATTATAATTTGAGTTGTAAATTGCACCCCTACACTTTGACCAAACTCATTTTAAATTTTCAGAAATTGCATTTCGCATCCCCTAATTATGTGATGCAGTATACATTCTTTTCACTTGAGTTCAATATCCACGTTAATGTTAATTAAGTTGGGGGTAAATTGGGGAAACCGTATATCAATGTCTTCTTCCCATCTATATGAGTATCTCTGCCCTTATTAACTCTAGTTAGTTATTAATTTCCTCTTAACTTAGTTTCTCTTCTTCACACTTTAGACTGCTATCCCGGGTACTTTTTTCGTTATTGATTGTATGTTCTGTATTTAGAGTTAACAGAGTTTTCAGTATAGTATTGTTTTCATTGTCAACATTAGTAAAGTTTGTTCCATTCATCTTAGACGAGCTTTAGTTTACCTTCGCTTTATATATAAATGACCTGGAAAGAGTTCTGTATGCACTCTGATTTACAGGCTAGAGGAGCATTTGTGAAGGGTGTCTCTGTTTTATAATTGCCCATGTGTAAGCTCTATGATTAGAATGCAGTAGGGAACTAATTGACTCGGTGCTTCAAAGATTAAAAGTTCGCTACTGTCAATTCACTGCGGTGGAATGAAAATTCATGATATTGGGATCTTGGGACAAAAAAGGAGTAGGTGACTACATCTATGAGAAATGGAGTTGCTATCAATTTCTGAAGAAGATTGGTTTTGTATCAAATACCAATTTCAGGATGGCATAACAGTTTACGTGCACTGACAACTATCTTCCCTTACCCATTTACAAGGTAAGATCACATGTTCTCCGTTGGCCATTTTTATCGGTGATCAGGTGCAAATATATCACACTCTAAATTGGAATTTTGATATGTATTATAAGATCATCTAATTACTTGCCATTTGCTTCTGATACAGAAATGTTTCTCATCTATTCTTACTGCAATTCCCCATTGCCTCGTGCAGAGTTAAAGTTCCAATCTTGTTTTATCATTTATACAGAAGTGCTGGAATCATACAGGGCAACTCAAATGATTTCAAGGTCATTTCCCAAATTTCAGATTTTATCCCTCGAGTAATAATTAAAGACACATTATATGGATAAGAAATTTGAATACAATTATCAGAGCATCTCCAACGGCATGCATCTGTTAGCTATAAAATCTAGCTAAGTGCTTATAACACGGAGAATGGCCCGTGTATTGGGACCTTATGCAGGTGCACATGTGCACTTTGCAACTGCCAAAGGCGAAGCTTAAGTTCATATCCTCTCATTGCCGATATGATATACAACTTTCAAATGTTTAGAAAAATCTGTTGGAGTAATTTGATGTGGAATAAGCCTTTTGTTTTGAATAACTGCTCTTATAACAGTTTACCTGCACACACAACTATCTTCCCCAACGCATTTACAAGGTAAGATCACATGTTCTTCGTTGGCCATTATTATTGGCCATCAGGTGCAAATATATCAGACTCTAAATTGGAATTTTGATATGTAATAATAGATCATCAAATTACTTGCCATTGAGTTTTAGGATTACATTTCCCATTTGCTTCTGATACATACAGAAAATGTTTCTCATCAATTCTTAGTGCAATTCCCCATTGCCCATTACAGAGTTGAAGTAACAATCTTGTTTTATTATTTATACAGAAGTGCTGAAATCATGCAGGGCAACTCAAAATGATTTCAAGGCCATTCCCTAAACTTCAGATTTTATCCCTCGAGTAATAATTAAAGACACATTCATATGGATAAGAAAGTTGAATACCATTATTATTCAATTGTTTAAGCTAAGTGCTCTCATATGACGGAGAAAGGCACGTATATTGGGACCTTATGCAGGTGCACATGTGCACTTTGCAACTGCTTAGGGCGAAACTTGGGTTCATATCCTCTCATTGCCGATATGATATACAACTTTCAAATGCTTAGAAAAATCTGTTGGAGTAAATTGATGTGGGATAAGCCTTTTGTTTTGAATAACTGCTCTAAGTAAGTTTTCTACTTTTTCTTTTTTTTTTGTTAAACCGGTGTCCGGCCTAATTTACGCGCACCTCGACTAATCCGGTTGGACATACTAGCACACTTGTACCTCCGGGCTAGCTTGCGCGCGCACCTCAACTAATCCAGTTGAGCATACTAGCACACTCATATCCCGAGCATAGTAGCCCACTTACTCTCGAAATAACAAGCCTTAAGCACTACTGTCTAACCATGTGAAACAGGCCGTGGGTTGTTTTCTACTTTTTCTACTCAACCACTGAACCAAGTTGTAACATCTTAAGATGGCAGTCGAACTATCATTCTCCGCCCTGCTTAGTAGCATGTGTTGTGTTGTAAAGTTCACTGTGTTCAATATACTCCTAGTCAAATGTATCTGCAAGTTAACTTTAGGCAGAAATTAATGTATTTTTATATGAATAAGTGTAATTTTAGACAGAAATTATTATATAATTTTTTCTATATTGAAATTAATAAAAACAGTTACATAGATCAACTAGTGAAAAAAGCCGCTCTTCGCGGCGGCGTTATAAATTTTGATACAAATTAATATTATAATAGCATAAAAAATTATTTTGAGTCATCTTCCAGTTAAACATATCACTTATAAAAAAATATTATAATTAGTATAAAAATTTGTTTAAGTGGCCGTCGTCTCAAACACAATACTAATTATAAAATTAGTTCGAACCCTCATCCTGTCAAATACAACATTAATCCATAATTATTATTTTTAATATAAAATTAAATATTATAATTTAGTTCAAAATTAGTTTGAACCGCTCTCTTTTCAAACACAATACTAATAACGAAATATTATAATTTAGATATTAGTTTGAGTCGCCTGTCAAACACAATACTAATAAAAATTATTCTAATTATGATAAAATTAAAGATTATAATTTGATAAAAATTATTTTGAACCGTGGGCCAGTTTTAAAAAATATATATATTATAACATAGATAAAAAATTATTTTAGCCGCTTTCCTGTCAAACATAATACTAATAAAAATTTATCATTATTTAGATAAAAATTAGTTTGGGCCGCCTCCCGTGCCCGTCAAACACAATACTAATAGAGAATCATTTACATTATCATAAAATCAATATATGATTCCTATTTTATATATCCTATTTTATTTGTTAATTATTTTTATTTTATGATTCCCATTTATTAGTTAAAAATTATTATTTTTTTATGGTTCTAATTTTTTTGCTGTTAGTTTTTTTGATGATTATTATCTTTACAATCCTTTATTTTCAATTTGAAATTTAAGAAAATTATAAGACTGAACACGCTGAACTTGTTTAGACAATTTGATATTCCGTAAGATGCTGATTTTTATTTTATAACTTTTGAAAATAAGAATTATATTTTTTAATTATATTTGTTCTATAATTGTTATTTGAATAAATAGAATCATACTCTTTTATGATTCCTAAATAAGTAAAAGAATTGTACTATCCTTGCAATCCTTTTATCTATACAATACTTTAATCTGATTTTTAGATTATAATTTTATTTTCTATATTCTTAATTTTATTTTCTACTTTAAATTTAAGAAAATTATTATATATATATATATATAATCTGAAAAGAATTAATAAAATAAGACTATATTTTTATAACTTTCGAAAATAAGAATTATGTTTTTTTATTATATTTTTTCAATGATTGTTATCTTCAATAGATAAAATCATACTCCTTTTACGATTCCTGAACTAAAAAAAAAAAAGAAGAGAAGAATTGTATTATCTTTGCAACCCTTGAACCTCATTTTTAGATTTTAATTTTATTTTCTATTCAAAATTTAAGAAAATTATTTGTTAGATATATGATTTGAAAATTTTTAATAAAATAAGACTATAAGTTTTTTAACTTTTAAAAATAAGAATTTTATTTTTTTTAACCTGGTTTTTAGGTTATAAATTTATTTTCAATTTGAGATTTAATTAAGAAAATTATAAGACTAAATTCAATAATTTTAGACACGCTGAGTTAATAAATTTCATGATTCGAACATATCATGTTCTCTAATTTATTATTTGTGTCTACTATTTAGACTCTTAAACACAGTTGTAATTACGGACCTAGTATTAGATTATTCTTCTATATATCTTATCGGAAATAAAAGTTTATAATATAAAATTCAACTACATCTTCTATATATCTTATCGAAAATAAGAATTGTACATATTACGTTACAAATCTTAAATATAAATTGTATTTTATCCATTATTGTTAGTTTGAATAAATATAATCCTATTTATTTTAGGATTACTAAATAAGAAAAGAATTATATCTTCTTTGAGATTCAATAAGAAATACTAAATAAGAAACGAATTGTATCATCTTTAGAATTCAATAAAAAAAGAATTGTATTACCTTCAGAATTCTTGAACCTGGTTTTTTGAATTAGAATTATATATTCTCTCCAAAATTTAAGAAAAATCAGAAGACTGAACTACATATTCAATATATCTTATTGAAAATAAGAATTATACATATTATCTTACAAATCTTAAATATAAATTATATTTTATTTATTATTGTTCGTTTGAATAAATATAATCCTATTCCTTTTACAATTACTAAATAAGAAAAGAATTGTAATATCTTTAGAATTCAATAAAAAATACTAAATAAGAAAAGAATTGTATCATCTTTAGAATTTAATACGAAATACTAAATAAGAAAAGAATTGTATCATCTTTAGAATTCAATATGAAAAGAATTGTATTATTTTTAGAATTCTTAAACCTGATTTTTTGAATTATAATCATAGTTTCTATCCGAAATTTAGGAAAAATCAGAAGACCGAATCGAGTAATTCTAGAGACGCCCGCATCCTCCTTTATATATATACTAGTGAAAAAAGCCGCGCTTCGCGGCGGCGTGATAAATTTTGATATGAATCAGAATTATAATAGGATAAAAATTATTTTGAGTCATCTTCCCATTAAACATATCACAAATAAAAAATATTATAATTGATATAAAAATTTGTTTAAGTGATCATCCTGTCAAACACAATACTAATAATAAAATTAGTTCGAACCCACCTCCCGTCAAAGACAATATTAATCCATAATTATTATTTTTATGATAAATTAAATATTATAATTTAGATCAAAATTAGTTTGACCGCTCTCTTGTCAAACACAATACTTATAACAAAACATTATAATTTAGATATTAGTTTGAGTCGTTTTAGTTTCAAACACAATACTAATAAAACTTATTCTAATTATGACAAAATTAAAGATTATTTTGAATTGTGTAACAAAAAAATATATTATAACATAGATAAAAAATTATTTTAGCGACTTTACCGTCAAACATAATACTAATAGAAAATTTATTATTATTTGGATAAAAATTGGTTTGGGCCGCCTCCCGTGCCCGTCAAACGATATACTAATCGAGAACCATTTACATTATCATAAAATCAATACATAATACCTATTTTTTATATATTATTTTATTTGTTAATTATTTTTATTTTTTGATTCCTATTTATTAGTTAAAAATTATTATTCTTTTATAAAAATTATGTTAGCGACTTTCTCGTCAAACATAATACTAATAGAAAATTTATTATTATTTAGATAAAAATTAGTTTGGGCCGCCTCCCGTGCCCGTCGAACACAAAACTAATCAAGACCCATTTACATTATCATAAAATTAATATATGATTCCTATTTTTATATTTTATTTTATTTGTTAATTTTTTTTAATTTTTTGATGCCTATTTATTAGTTAAAAATTATTATTCTTTTATGGTTCTAATTTTTGTTGCTATCAGTTTTTTTAATGATTATTATCTTTACAATCCTTTATTTTCTATTCGAAATTTAAGAAAATTATAAGACTAAATCGATAATAAAAATTGTACGTATTACCTTACAAATCTTAAATATAAATTGTATTTTATCTATGATTTTGTTAGTTTGAATAAATATAATCCTATTTCTATTAGGATTACTAAATAAGAAAAGAATTGTCCGATCTTTGGAATTCAATAAGAAATACTAAATAAGAAAAGAATTATATCATCTTTAGAATTCGATAAGAAAAGAGTTGTATTACTTTTAGAATTCTTGAACCTGATTTTTTGAATTATAACTATATTTTCTATCCGAAATTTAAGAAAAATCAGAAGACTGAATCGACCAATTCTAGAGACTCCCCGCATCCTCCTTTATATATATACTTAGCTTATAGCCCGTGCAAGGCACGGGAGCTTTTTAATTATTTATAAATTTTTTAAAAATATTTTAAATGGGTGAAGAAATTTTTTAAAATTCAAAATTATAATTTGTTTGTAAGTTAGAACTGTGGTAAATACATCATCACAGTCATTAATGACTTCAAATAAACTATTGTAATAAAGCCATTCCTTTTCTCGTATGCACCCTGCCAAAATATTAAATTCTTTCTATAAAATTTTAATATATTTTGAGTGGAATACGTTATTGCCAACTCTTATTAGATTATATTTATAAATGTATTTTATATTAGAATTATTATAGTGTGATTTAAATAGATGGTTTAGCTGGTTAAAGAGAGGACATGTATTCTCTTGGTCACAGGTTCGACCCCCAAAAGGTGGATTAGAGCCTAGCGCTATTGCGTGCCCAAAAGGTGGATTAGAGCCTAGCGTTATTGCGTGAGCTCGTGGGTTTACCCAGTGCGCACCCGAATGGTAGCGGCTGCGGGTTCCTAGGTTAAAAATAAAAATAAAAAATATATAATGTGATTTACATATTTTTCAAAAAATTTATATAGTTCTAAATTAAAATTGATAAATATAATTTGTTTTTAAATTAAGAAAATGAATCATAAACATGCAATAAGAAGGTAGAATCTATTTTGGATTAAGAAAAGGTTTTTGTATTTGCTAATCACATAAATCCGGCTTATTAATTTTAAAATATATTATAAAAAAATTGTGACGGTGAGATTTATATGATTCTACGAATAAAACTAGTAGGAAATATTTATTTGGGATTAAAAAAATCATATACACGTGAAAGACAAAATTTGTTTTGGATTCAGAAAAGGAATTATAAACATGCAAGATGATATCAGTTGCCTTGTAGAGCAGAAGTTAATTTTCCAATCTAACGGTGCTTATTTGTTCAATATAAGATCCAACGGATGATAAGTTTTTGGACCAGAGGACCATGCGACCAAATTATCTCCCTTACGCTTATTATATATAAGTATATAATATATTTATTGATGATTGATGATTGATGAGTAATTTATGTTTTAAATAATTTTATATTTAATGGTCTGCTTCATATAAAATTATACTATATTTTCAATAATCTCCAGAGATATCTGTTTTATTAATAATCTTTTGGTCAAAAATAATATCGAGGAAATATTAGGATTATTTTCAAAACAATTTAACCAAATTTTGTTTTTTTAATTCTCCCCAAAACACCTCTCCGCTTTCCCCCGCAGGCCCGCACACAATACTTTCTTGTTTCCTGTTTAAACCCTAGAATCCCGAAACACAGAAATCAATGGCGGAGAAAGAGGAACTTACAGCTGAACAGAAGATGATTGAAGAGAAAGTGATAGAGATTCTCAAAAGCTCCGACATGGACAAGACTACCGAAGCTAAGGTTCGTAAATTGGCTTCGGAGCAGCTAGATCTCGATCTCTCTCAACCTGATTACAAATCATTTGTGCGCGGAGTTGTTAATTCGTACATTGAGCATCTAGAGGACCAGGAAAATCAAAAGGAAGAGCAAGAAGAGAAAGGAGAGGAAGAAGAAGTGGTAGCAGAGGAGAATGAAGAGGAAGGAGAGCAAGGCCAAGGCGCGATGGAGTATGATGACAACGGCGATCTCATCATTTGTCGTGTTAGTTTCTATTCTCGTGGAATTTTGATAAATTGATATTTGATATGCTGGATAGATTTGAATTTTGAGTTATATGTTATCCATGTGTTATTTATTTTGTGAAATGTGAACTGGAACTGATTCTATTATTCTGTCACAGAGGGAGGGAGTGGTCTGTTGTTCCTCGTGTTAGCTTTTAGTTTCTGTTGAAATATGTTCACATCTCTGCTATGTTCACATCTATGCTAGACACTAACAGCTATAGTTGGACTATTGTGGCAATATAGTTGGGAGCTTAGCAGATCATCTGTACTAGTAAATAGCACACGCTTTATTTATGTAACTTAGACTTTCTGTGTATTATCTACTCTATAAAGCTGGCTCTTGAGCATGTAAAGTATTATCACAGTAATACAAGAGTTCTGCCTTCTTAAATTCTCTTACATTACTCTGCATCTCTATACTTTATTCACGCACAACACACACAATAGTTGAGTGTTTCTACATGGTATCAGAGCCTTAAGCTCCTTACCTCAATTGCTTCCGCTAATCCTCATCTTGGCCTCATTGTTCTTGTTACGCCAGTTCGTTGAGACATTACACAAACAGGTTGTCAGCCAACTTCCTTGAGTTACACAACCACCACTGTTGGGTACCACAAACACCAGTCACATATAGCTGTACTCAAAACCCAGATTCCACACAGAGACTCGATCCCAGTCAACTCGGTGAGCCGTCCAAATCCACAAATTTTGACAAACTCAGTCTTGTATAAAATTGAGTCATCAAGTTCCTTCGTCCCTAGTTCCGCTGCACCCCAGTCAACAAACTCCAAGTAAACCCAGTAACGAGTCGACTCACTGACTCACTCAATTCAATCCTTCACAATTTCAAGTTGCTCCGAGTTGACTCAGTACTTGTATCTCCCAGTAAAATAGCCGTCTCTTGAATCGTGTTAAAATAGCCGCCTCTTGAATCGTGTGTAATAGCAGCGATTTAAAAATATCAAAGTGATCAGTTGTCTCTGGTGTGCTTTTGAATCGCGTTGTCCTCGTCTCTGGTGCGGTGTCCTCGTCTCTGGTGAAGTGAAGTGGGTACCCTGATTTAAACCACATACATTTACATATCTTATACATCTCGTACTGTTTGGTTTTTAATTTGGTTAATATATCTTTCAGTGTTGTTAAAAGCGCGCATATGCGCGCGCATAAGCGAGAAGCGCATCGAAGCGCAGCTGATGCGCATCGCTTTGTATATGCGATGCGAGTTCAATGATGCGAGCGCATTTCTGCGCTTCTTGGGATTAAGCGAGATGCGAAAAGCGCAAAAAGAAGCGCGCTTTTGTGTAATAATTGACTAGGACGTTGAGTGGCTTGACTGGGCCATTGACTAAGCTCTTTAAATAGACATGGGTCATAAAAAAACCCTAAAAACACTACCTAGCAACCGAGAAACAAACATAACTGGGCGAATCTACTTATTTTTACCTCTGGACTCTCTCTTATAATTATACTTTTTTTCTTGATCTGAACTCTCTCTCTCTCTTAATTACATAGGATAAACATACATATACCTCATCTTCTTATTCTTGTATATACACACATATATGACACACACACACATAGATATGTAGCAGTTACATAAGATATATACATATATATACATGCATATACATAGGATATATATCATTGAGAATGACGAAGAATAAATTGAATTTGTTGAAGATCCAAATCAAAATAGTGAAGAAGATGATTTTGTGAATATTGATGAAGACGAAGAAGATGATTAGTGATTTAGTGGATAACTTCGCATTTCTTTGCCACCGTGCCTGTAAACTATTCTAGGCTTTGAATTTTTAGGTACTCTAGTTGCATTATCATTTTTGATGACTGACTTTTGCATATTAATGTTTTATTATCTATAACTATATAATGTTTTACAATATATATCGTCTATATATATATTTTTTACATGTTTTCAATGAATCCGCGCTTTGCGCATTGCGCGTTGCGCTTATGCCCTGTAAGGCCTTTGCGCTTCGGTGCGCATATCGCGTTTAATAACACTGATATCTTTATTAGCTAATTACCTCTCGGGACCCTCACATTTACCACCAGCTCTTGTATTTTTATACTTCACGTGTTTTAGTCTCTGCACTTATCTTATCTTACATGGAGAAAGAAAATAGTTCACCGATTCAAACGATTTTGAATGGCTCGAATTATATAATTTGGTCTCAAGCTATGCGCAGTTTTCTCAAAGGAAAAAGACTATGGCGGTATGTGAATGGGGATTTTACTATTCCGACAAAAGAAAAAGATGAAGCCGACTCTAAATTCAAGGACCGCATTGAAGAATGGGATGTCAAAAATCACCAAGCTATCACATTTTTTAGAAACTCTTCAGTTTCTAAAATTAATTTACAGTTTGGAAATTATGACACCGCAAAAGAAATTTGGGACTTACTGGCATCAAGATACACTACATCTGATCTTTCTCACCAATATCAGATCATGAGTTCGCTAAGCAAGCAAAAACAAGAGCCTGGTCAACCAGTTGCAGATTTTCTCTCTCAGATACAATCACTTTGGGATCAACTAACATTATCCGAACCAAAGTGGTTACATACAGAAGATGCTACACTTTATCACACATATCGTGACCAGCAACGACTCATCCAGTTTCTTATGGCTCTCACTCAAGATTTCGAACCAGTTAAAGCTGCTCTTCTTCATCGAGTTCCACTGCCCTCATTAGAAAGTTCTGTTGCTGAACTTATCTCTGAGGAAACTCGACTTGGCCTTGGAAAATTCAAATCTGTGGTTGATAATGTACTTGCCGTACCTTCGGTATCTATTTCTGACAAACCATTTTGCAGGTTCTGTCTTCAAAGTGGACATGTGACAAAGGATTGCATAACACTGCGTAATCATATATGTCAACATTGTCATCAGAAAGGTCATTACTCAATACAATTCTGCAAGAAAAAGCCATCATTCCATTCAAACAAGTTTACTCTGTCTTCTGCTGCTGCAACCTCTGAATCTCCAACCACATCTACTAGTGAGTTGGAATCTTTGCTCAAACAGGTTTTACTTAAAGCCAACTCTCCTTCCACTGCATTCTCTGCCACTTCAGGTACTTCTTGGTATTTTGACTCTGCATGTTGTAATCATATGACAAATGATTCATCCATATTCACCATGAAAACACAGAGTCCATCCCTTCCAAATATTCAAACTGCCGATGGTTCTACCATGAAAGTGACACATATTGGAACTGTATCTACAAAAGATCTTAATCTTCCTGACACATACTTCGTTCCTAATCTATCACTTAATCTTATTTCCATCGGTCAATTATGTGATCTTGGTTTTAATATAATCTTTACCTCTTCTGGTTGTCATGTACAGGATCCTCAGACAGGACAGACCTTTGGGACAGGCCGTAGATGCGGAAGGTTGTTTGAGCTCATTTCCCTTCATCTTCCTACACCAAAATCATCATCCAATCATCTAGTTGGTTCTTTTTCCACTACAACCAACATCTGGCATTCCCGGTTAGGTCATCCATCACAATCTCGTTTACATAGTCTTATTTCTAGTGGTCATCTAGGTATTGTTAATCTAGACACAATTGATTGTGTTTCATGTAGACTGGCAAAACATCATGTACTTCCCTTTCCTATTCATTATGAAAAATCTTCAGCTACTTTTGACCTAATACATTCTAATATTTGGGGTCCCTCTCCAACTCCAACTATGGGAGGGTCAAGATACTATGTCATATTTGTTGATGATTTTTCTCGATACACTTGGATATATATTTTGAAAAATCGTTCAGAATTAGGAGAAACTTATAAAAATTTTGCCACTATGATTAACACTCAATTCAAAAAGAAAATCAAGCTTTTTCGTGCCGATAATGCCAAAGAATACAAAGAATCAGATCTTAACAAATTTTTGGCATCTTATGGCACTCTTGCACAAAGCTCTTGTCCTTACACATCACAACAAAATGGTCGTGCTGAACGTAAACATAGGCACATTCTTGATACAGTTCGAGCTCTTCTCATTTCCTCTTCTTGTCCAGAATTATTTTGGGGGGAAGCTGCATTAACTGCTGTTTACACAATCAATATGATTCCTTCTCCTGTTACAAATAACTTGTCTCCTTATGAAAAATTATATGAAGAACCTCCGTCATATGATTCTCTTAAGGTTTTTGGTTCTGCATGTTTTGTTCTTCTTCCTCCACATGAAAGAACAAAACTAGAGCCACGTGCTCGTCTTTGTTGCTTTATTGGCTATGGTAGTGGTCAAAAGGGATATCGTTGTTGGGATCCTATCTCCCAACGTCTACGAGTTTCTCGTAATGTGACATTTTGGGAACACAAAATGTTTTCATCTATGTCAGAATTTAAAATTGACACTACTACTAGCATTTCCCACTTTACAGATCCTTTTGTTGATCTACACCCCACTGATGAAAATATAGAATGTCCATCATCTTCTACTAACATATTTTCAGCAGATTCTCCACTTGAGCTCACTCAGCCATCTCCAACTACCAATGTTCCTTCAATAGAAGTTCAGTTTGAGGATTCTAATGTTGAGCCTATCACTCTACCAAATGAGTCTGTTCATCGCGCTACTCGGGTAAGAAAACCTTCGGTTCGACTTACTGATTATCATGTTTATTCTGCTATACAAGCATTACATGAGCCTCAAACATATAGAGAGGCGAGTGTTAACCCTCTTTGGCAGAAAGCAATGGCAGAAGAGCTTCAGGCATTAGACCGGAAACATACTTGGGATCTTGTTACTTTACCTCCTGATAAAACAGCAGTGGGTTGTCGATGGATCTACAAAATTAAAACAAAATCTGATGGTTCTATTGAAAGATATAAAGCTCGTCTAGTTGCTAGAGGCTTTACTCAAGAGTATGGCATTGATTACGAGGAAACTTTCGCACCAATTGCTCGTCTCACATCTGTTCGAAGTCTACTAGCTGTTGGAGCATCAAAACACTGGGATATGTGGCAAATGGATGTCAAGAATGCCTTTCTCAATGGAGACCTTCACGAGGAAGTTTATCTCAAACCTCCTCCAGGTTTCTCGCACTCTCCAAATCAAGTATTCAAGCTTAACAAGGCTCTTTATGGTCTTAAACAAGCACCTCGAGCTTGGTTTGAAAAATTCAGCAAAATAGTTCAGCAATTGGGGTTTTCTTCAAGCCCATATGATCATGCCCTTTTCATACGACGGTCTGAACGAGGAAGTGTTTTACTTCTTCTATACGTCGATGACATGATCATTACTGGAGATGACACCAAAGGCATTTCTGAACTTAAACTATTTCTCAGCCAACAATTTGAAATGAAGGATCTTGGTTCATTGAGCTACTTCTTGGGTCTTGAGGTTTCTTCTGTCCCTACTGGCTACACTCTTTCACAAGTAAAGTATGCATCTGACCTATTATTAAAATCTGGAATCAGTGACACCAAGATTGCCTCTACTCCTTTGGAATACGAGGTTAAACTTAACGGAGAAGATGGTGAATTACTTTCCAATCCTACATTGTATCGCCAATTGGTTGGGAGTTTAATTTATCTCACTGTAACTCGCCCAGATATTGCTCATGCCGTGCACATTGTAAGTCAGTTCATGGCAGCACCTCGCACTCCTCACTTCTCAGCTGTTCTTCACATACTTCGTTATGTCAAAGGCAGTATATTTCAGGGATTACATTATTCATTTGACTCTTCTCTTGAGTTACATGCCTACTCAGATGCTGATTGGGGTGGTGATCCCACTACAAGATGCTCTACTACGGGATTTTGTTTCTTTCTTGGAAATTCTCTTATCTCCTGGCGTAGTAAGAAACATTCTCTTGCTTCTCGATCAAGTGCTGAGTCAGAATATCGGGCTCTTGCCGACACCACACAAGAACTAATTTGGCTACGATGGTTACTTGAAGATATGAGTGTCACCCATTCTCCAGCCACTTCTATCTACTGCGACAGTAAAAGTGCTATAGACATTGCTCACAATGATGTTTTTCACGAGCGCACTAAACATATAGAAATTGATTGTCACTTCACACGTCAACAAGTTGCAAAAGGCATAGTTCGTCTATGTGGTGTCCCTAGTGCTGATAATTCTGCAGATTTATTCACGAAAAGTCATCCTCCTGGAAGTTTTCGTAATTTTGTTTCCAAACTCAAGCTGATTTTACAACCATCTTCAGTTTGAGGGGGGGGGGGGGGGGGGGGGGGGGTGTTGAAATATGTTCACATCTCTGCTATGTTCACATCTATGCTAGACACTAACAGCTATAGTTGGACTATTGTGGCAATATAGTTGGGAGCTTAGCAGATCATCTGTACTAGTAAATAGCAAACGCTTTATTTATGTAAATTAGACTTTCTGTGTATTATCTACTCTATAAAGCTGGCTCTTGAGCATGTAAAGTATTATCACAGTAATACAAGAGTTCTGCCTTCTTAAATTCTCTTACATTACTCTGCATCTCTATACTTTATTCACGCACAACACACACAATAGTTGAGTGTTTCTACAGTTTCTGTTCTTCGTATTTCGAATCTCGATAAACTAAAGTTTGATGAGCTCGATAGCATTTGGTTATATATGTGTTAATGTATTGTGTGTAACTAATGTTGTTATTATGTTGCAGAGGGAGTGATTATGTTGCAAGGTGTTTGTATATATATATAGGATTGTGCTTAGTGGTGAATAGTTCTAGTGTGAAAAAAACATGTGAGAATAATTGTTGACACTTTTAAAAATGTGCAGAGACATCTATTTGAGAACTTCTGAACTTCTGCGGAACTAGTCTTCTCACTTGTTGTCATGCTAAAACAGTTGCTCTAACCTGAACATGAGTCTATTTGTATTGGTTATTTGGTTATGTGAATTGTATGAACCGTTACTAATTTGTTATATTTATATATGGCGGTTAGGTGAGTTGTTTGTTCTGTGATTATGTGTAGTTATCGAGTAAGAGGAGGGTAACCTGGGGAGAGTTTAAAGGGAGAAACTTTCTGTCCATAAGGGAGTACTACGACAAAGAGGGAAAAGAGTTACCTTCCGCTAAAGGTAAATCCATCATCATTGTTGTTGTTGTTGTGTTTGATTTTTGCAGTGTTCTGTTTGTTTGTTTTTGCGCAATGGTGAACTAATTGTTTATTTTTAAATGTGTCACAAGAATATATAATTCTGGACGCTTCTGGTTTTGTTTGGAATTTGTGGTCTATTTTACAAGGGTTTATATCAAAGTGGCCACTCATTGCACTCAAATGTCTCACTTGACTCTCGTTCTGAACAGGGACTCGTTAAACCACTTCAATCACCAGATATCTCACTTCATTCAATTTCTTAAAAAGAATAATGGAAAAAGTGACAAAATTGATAAACTGGGCTTTGAATTATCCGTTGCTTTCATATTTTTCGGTCAAATAGGTACCCTACAACTGCTACATTAGCAGGTGACCTTCATTCTATCATAATTTATATTAATTTTTGTGAGAAATTGAATAGAATAATATATATAATGATTTAAGTGGTTTATACGAGTTCCTGTTCAGAATGATGAGTCAAGTGATACATTTGACTGCAATGAGTGGCCACTTTGACATAAACTCCTTGATTTACAATAGATAGTAGACTCTTTTGTTTAGATTGCATCTGTACAATTACATTATTCTTTTTCCTGATTTATAAGTAAAGAAGCTTCATCACATTAACTTTTTATCATATATCTATTCCAATCCACTTGTTTCCCGAATGCAGTTATGTAATGAAAATACTTCTTCGTTAGACACCCTTAGTCAATTAATTCTTTCTTCACTCTATGTATCTGTTCTCCCAGTTGCTGCATGGTTTTGTTATGTATATATCATATTTCATAAGCTTAAAAATATCTGATACTGCCTATGAGTCTGACTGTATTACGATGATCATATGATGTAATAGTCATGTCCGCAGCTACGTGTATTTTCTTACAAAAATTTAAGGCTTTGGGTTTCCTACTCGATGTCACATTGCAGTAGTAATTATAATTACTAAATTTAAGACAACATCGTCATGTCAATATATGTTCATTGTTTGATCTAATAACTCTGACGTTCTGTCTTTCAAAAAAAAAAAACACTCTGATGTTCTGTCATTTGCTGGCACCCCTGTTCCAAAATGAGCAGATAGAAACTGAATTTCTGTAAAGTACATAATTTTGTAAAGGCCTTTTATTTTCTTATAATTATATTTTCGAGGAAACTAAATTCCTCGATCAACTGACTTTGAAAAGAGTTTCTTTCCGCTGATTATATATTCGAGGGAACTACTCCCTTGGAATATTTCAACTGGTGAAATTTTGACTCTTAAATTTTGATTGTGGATGCAGTATACTAGTCTCTGTTGCAATTATACTGATTAAAGGGATACCTCTATTATTAGTATAATGTTTTCAAGGGTACCTTTACCCTTTAAACTGATACAAGATGACAAGATCCTTGAATTTGCTACTTCCACAGGAATAGCCTTGACTGCTGAGCAGTGGGCATGCTTGAAGGAGAACGTTCCTGCTATTGAAGAGGCCATCAAGAAAATCAGTTCAAGTTGAGCTGATAGTTATGCACACCTGGATATATGGTGTAGATGTGGTCATTGATGGGTATTAGGTGATTGGTATGTCATAATTTTGTTTCGATGCCCTAGGATTATGTGGTGTTTTGAAAATTTCAGATAATCAGATGTAGCAATCAAAAGACTTTGTATCGCATTACATGACCAATGTACCCAATCAGTCTAGAAATAGTGACGACTAACATCACTTGCCTAGTTGCATGACATTTCTGTTAATATATTAATCTTCTTTGGCATCTTGATCTTGATATTTTTGCATTATTGTATATCAGAAACAAAGTATGTGAAGGTAAGATCATTTTTCCATTGTTGGATGCAATTGCCATGTTCAGATTGGAACTAGATCACAGATTGAAAGATCGTTGAATTACTTGTCCTAAACTTCTATTATTCTCTTGTTAAAAAGTTCTATTCCTCTGGATATCTATGTCCAGATTGAAAGTTGGTTGAATTACCACAAAAAAATTGGCTTAATGTCTTCTAATGTTAGTAGTGTGCTGCAGGATCGGACTGTTACTCCAAACTTCTAGTATCTAGTGGTGGAACTAGTAGGACTGTAGGAGTGGTTTCCCTCTATTTTTATTGGGGGTAAATTATTCCATAAAGCAGTGGTTTCCCTCTATATTTATTGGGGGTAAATATTCCATAAAACAGTTAAGCTGTGTCAACATGAAGATTAATTAAATGGTGAAATAAGGTTGTGTTTTCTTTCATTTATGTTTTATTTATAGCAATAATTTAACGAGCACTTTTAAGTCTTAATTTTATTATGGTATGGGAAGGGAAGGAAATGAAAGAATACACATTACCTACTCACTATATTCACAGGAGGAATGTTACAACATTTCAAATTATACAAATTCGTCATCTAAAAGTAAGTAATATATAAAAGATATTATAAATAAGAATTATTCAAGTTAATAAAGAATTCTTAATGTAATATTATTCTTGACTATAGAATCAAATATGATTTTGTCGAACCTCTAAAGATTTATATGAAAATTTTGCATCATCTCTTATCATATCAAATAATATTTTTTATTTATAAAAGAGCTATAAACCAAAAAACCCAACCAACTTGTAGTTTTTTTGCCAAAAAACCTTTAAACCTTTTTTTCATTAACAACCCCAACAAACTTTACTCGATCTTTGAATTTTTTTTAACTAGAGTTACTTATCGCTTAGGTGGACTAACCATGATCATTACATGTCTTACGTGGCAATATGATTATAATTAATTTAAAAAACAATAAAAAGATATATATAATAATTTTGGTTTTAACTCTTTTAGAATGATCAATTACCCCTAATGTTATTATCAAAAAAAATAAAGTGCCCCTAATGTTCAATTGTTTCACATTGGTGTCTTTTGTTCAAAACCCCAGTATTTTGCCACACTACCGAAGTATGGCACTGCTAGTTCTATGAACCTACCTGCATCTCTCCCTGAAGCAATGCATAAACTTCTTTAAAGTGTTGATACCAGAAGCTTTCTCAAGAATCTTAAGCTTGAAAGCATTCCACTTCACATAATTGTTCCTCATATCTTTCCCGTCCTCATCGAGAAACTTGCAGTGCACCACATTTAGATCCCTGATGCATTTCAGCCTTCCATCCACTACTACACACACAACAGCAGCAGGTAGAGTGGAGTCTGACAAATCCAACACCTTGAGTCTCGGAAAGCCTTCAACTATGCAGGAAACGTCCTTCTCAGAAAACTGACCATGTAAGCCAAGCTCCTCAATCTTCTCACAATAATCCACCAACTGAACCACAAACTGACTCCGCCGGAAAGGACCCTGAAAAGCCCTCAGATTCCTCCGGTACATGACAGCAACAAAAATAGATTCAAATAACTCAAAGTGGCCACCAAAATATCACTAAGGTTTTTTGCCTTAGGAGTTTTATCTGGTTGATCTGCTTGAGGCGTTAAAAAGCAGAAAATGATTGAAGATGAGCCCATATACATTGACCACCAACAGTAGCAATACAGTACCATAGTATCTTGACACCAAAAAACCACCCAATCAATAACTACAACTCTGACACCTTCAATGAGATCGCAAATTATTTTCATTTGTTTCCATGTTATTTTTAAAATCAAAACTAACAAGTATCATTATATAAAATCACAATCCGCCAATTGTTCTTAACAAGGATATATATATACATATGACTGGTAGAAGTTAGAGACTTAAGCAGAATCATCAATGCAAAAGTTTTAATAAATTATAAAAATGGCCAAAACAAATTTTATTCAAGAACATATGTGCCAATGCTTATAGTCTAGTACTTTCAGTTGCAGGAAAACATCCCTTTTTATTACTAATACATATTGGAATCATTTTGAATTGACTTGCATAAGTTTGATGTTTGAACTCTTTTCCAGCAGAGATGTTGAATGCTATCTCATTGAGATGCAGAAACACAAAAGAAAATTGCATAATAAGGAAGTATACCAGCAATCTGTTCACTTCAATCAAAACCACTAACTTCTTAGAGATTAGAACATGGACAAATAAATAATATATATGACTTAATAATAATGAAGCGGGTTAAAAAAAACAACTCAAATCTCTTACTTCTTGACGTTGATGTGGAATTTATATCCACCGTCTTGATTTTTCGTGGAGTTTCAATTGTTCTATACAAGTCCACAAGCTGTTATAGGTAACAAATTATAACAAATTAGTACTAAAGCAATGTAGTTTTACTGCTCCAGGCATTAACGATCGTAATTACATTATGAAAAAATGTTGATAAGAGATCAGTACATACTTGAAGTCAGGAAACATGAAATTTATAATATGAGATACCTCGGATATAAAAGAACTATCAGGTGAGGTCTGAACTAAATCTGTAGGCTCAGATGTTTGGATTGGAATTACAGCATTATTTAAAACATTCCTTGGTGCATTTGGACCTGTCATTCCTGCACTTGAACTTTCTTCAGCTCCGCCTCCACTAGGTAGTAAATAACCCTGGTGTAACTTTAAATTTAATTAGTATCAATGTAATTGCTCATAATTAATAGTGAAATAAAATATAAATTACATACATTTAAATACATCTTCCCTGTTTTAGGATCAGTAAACAATCCAGCTCCAACATTTTCATTTTTCTTTCTCTTTTTTGGCTTTAGGATAGAACTTGATACTGCTTTTTGAACCTTTGGCCTCCCACCTTTGTTTTTTGGTTTCTCAACTTCTGGAGTTTTTTTCTTTGGCGAATTCTTGCAAGTTTTCTTATTATGTCCGGTTTCTCCACAATTACTACATGTCATCTGCACTCCTTTCTTGCTAACTTGCACTGCTCCATTAGCTTTTAAGCAAGTACCTTTAGCATTATCTTCGTGCATTTCCTTTCTTCTTGCTTTCTTAGATCTACCTGGCATTCTCCTTTCCAAGTCTATTTTGTCCATCCTGCACACACAAATTACAGATAATCAATAACTTAGGTATGTCTATTTAGTAGACTAGGATCAAGAAATAAAAATTTATAATCTACTAATCAATTGACTTATTCAGGCTACTTTAAACGATACACATGTTGCTTAAGCATGAAAGATGCATATAAGTAATTAATACTTACAATACATAGTTCAATCCACATATTTTATTCACTCAAGAACAATGAATAATCAATAAGATAATTAAAATCAGCATATTATAATGATCAAATCAATTGAACAAAATCAAAGCATACTTACCCAAGAGAATAAAATTTGTGATTAAATAGTAGTCATATGAAAGGCACCCACCGAGAGATTATAATAAGTAGCTATGGATATATATTTGCTTGCATGAACGTAACTTTGATAGAGATAGAAAACCCTCTAATCTTCTTTGGGTTTATGAAATTGAAATATTATATATTATTAAAAGATAAATTATTACTCTTAATGAATAGATATTATGTGGCATACACGTGTGATGAATAGGCATGATGTGGCATACACGTGTACAAAAAGATACAAATCATGGGGAGATATTTGACAAGTCAAATTAGAAAATTTAACCATGGTTTGTTTTGTATTTTTTTTATATAATTTTAATAAAGTTTATTGGAGTTGTTAGTGAAAAGATAAGTTTAAAGGTTTTTTGGCAAAAAAATGACAAGTTAGTTGGGTTTTTTGGTTAATAACTCTTTATAAAAATGAAAGATATATATATTATTTTCTAAAATATGATTAACCGTTAGAAACAGTCCTATTGAAACACAGCATGGTTGATGTTAACAACTCCAGCATTTTCTTCACAGAACGAAGGTTTTGTTGCTTAAAGTTTAGAGGAAATCATGTATTGGGTGCTCACAACCCCTGCTACGGACTATATCAAGAGGCGCGACAAATGATGAGCTATATTCAATGATCTTACAATAATCTATTTAAGGTACCATAATAACATCTGCAGCGAGTACCAGTGGTGATTATAAATCTTGTCACCGCTATATTTATTTCTATTCTTAAAAAAGTATGAACTTCATGAATCTTAAACAGACTAGCACTACTAAATACTCCATTTAAGAAAATGAAATGACAAAAATTAACCTATACTTAATGATAAAAATAAGTGGTGGGATGGATAAAATAAAAGTCTGACAAGTGATTGTTGCAGCAAACTATTCGCTGTTTTTATAGCGAAAAGATATTAAGAGCATGTTAACACTATAACTTTTTGTGCTTACAATGAGTATATGAGTCTATTTGCGGTTTTGACACTCACTCATCAATTATTTCGAACAATCGCTTGTCCAGAATTATTATTTTAATAAATAATACTGTAGTTAGTTTCTGTGGACTCTTTGTATAATACTTCTAACAAGTTTTGAGAAGAGAAATATAGAAGTGAAGAGGCTAACTTTTATCTTACAATTTCAAATTTATTTTCGGTTTTCCTTTTCAGATAATACTCTATTATCTTAAATTACCAAATATAGGGTCGCACTCGAAAGTAAAACTGTCCTTAAAATAGAACCATAGAACCACTAGAGTTCTGCCGAACCCTAAATTTTAAATAAATTTTTAGGATCTAAATCTGAATACATGTTTTTTCATCGTTGTGTTTGTTCAAAAATAATATTAAAATATAATACATGGATATTAACATTTTTTTCTCTCTCTCCTGAACATGACCCATCAAATATAAGCGACAAGAACTTATTTTAAATTTAAGCAAACAGCAGTATTTTGATTCTTCTCTTGTTTGCAAGCTTCAGCGTACATTTTGTAACTTATGATCTACTTCCTTGCTGTCTTTTGTGTGCTAAAAATATCTTCTGTACATATTGATTCAACTTTGTCCTCATCTTTCTTCGACTCTATCCACAAAAATAAATACTCCTTATATTCATATAAAACTTTCAAATGATATTTATATATGTCAATTTAGTCTAGGAATTTTTAAGTAATGGACCGACCCGTGATCTAAGAAACGTGACAAAACTAGGCCGGTTGCTTGAACAATGCACCAACTCCGCAAGTCAAAATCATATAAAGCCAACTATGTTTATTTTATGAGTCGGTTTAGTTGGAATAAGGTACAGATTGTACAATTATCACTGTTGCATAATGATTATATAATAATTTATAACACAATGACAAATTGAATTATTGATTTAGCTGACATGGGAAGAATATATAAGTAGGAGAATATTCGAGACTTAATCACATTGTTTTTGTATAGGCGCAGTCGCAAATCACGGTATGATAAAGGGATGTATCTCAAATTTATTAGTGCAACTTGAATAGATGATACGTATCGAAACTATTTTGAATGCTATTTATATTTATAAAATAAGTAAATAAGACTCACCTGCAACCAGCGACTACTTGGAGATAAACTCTAGTTCGTAAATAAAAAACTCAAATGCTTCCGTACTGGTTTTGTTTTGTTGTTGCTGATGTTTCCGTACTAATTATATTAGAAATTGCAAGTAATCCGAGAAATCCTGTGAAATGATTACAAGAGCACCTTCATTTTGATCTTATATCCGTCCGCAGCCATCAAGAATATTATGGGGCCGTTTGGTTAGCTTAAAATGAGTGACTTCTGTCTTATAGTAAAGAAGTGAAGTAAAAGTGAGAAGTAAATAAGTTAATAAAGTGTTTGGAAAAAAAGCAGAAGCTGTGAGATATCTAAGCTTATTAAAAATGCTTTTACTTCTTTACACAAACGGGTTAAGTAAAGCGGAAGCCAGAAATAAACACCCCCATATATGACTAATACTTTGCTGGTGTTTAGCTGCTGCTTTTACGTCAGATTTATAAATTTATAAATTAAAAACACTTATTTGTAATATTTATATGAAAAATGTACATATAAAAAGCTGACAATCCTATTCGTTGTTTTATGACTCCCTGCTAAATTACCGCATTACTCCTGTGGCATATGAATTAACCATATAAATTAGCTAGAGTTGGCAAAATTTTGGACGTATTTTGCGACATTATCTTTTTTTGACAAAAGACCGTATAGTGTTTATCCACATTTTCGGACTCCGGTTATGAGCGGTTGCAGCAAGTCCTAATAAAAGTTGAAAATCTTTCGGTCCTGCTCGAAACTCGTCAATCATCCTTTATTCTCGAAAGCTATACTAGATGGCAAAATCTCGAATCGTTATAATCACGAAGATTTTGAGGCGTACTCGCACAATACTTTACATTAAAAATCGTTGAAATACGGACGCAGTACAAGTTAACACACTTAAATATGACAAGCGATTACAGTTGACTTTAGAGAACTGAGTAACGTGGTTACGCTATCGAAACCGCTCTGCGTACCTGTCTTGTACGATTGTACCTCGATACTTATCTGTACTCTTTCCCCACATTTTTTATTTGTTTATTTCCTATGCAATCCGTCATACTATCGTATATATAAACGACCACTGGAGTAAAGTGTTATAATTACACCTAGCTGTTGTGTTATTGTGTATAAGTGTGTGTGTTAAGAAGATGATGCTTAAACAGCAGCAGCAAAAGCTAGCAGGGATGGAGGTGAAAAAGAAGAGAACTAGTAGTTTTCAGAAGGAAGAAAAGGTGGCTGGAGTTGATGGTCAACTACTGGATCTAAGTGGCATGTCTTTGGAGACTCTTCCGGTTGTTATTGATCCTTCTCTTAACATGACCTTAGTCACCACCTTGGATCTCTCCTCTAACTTTCTCCAGGTATGCTCCGGCCTCCGTGTGATCTCGTTATGTTGAAATATAGCATAAGATTCATTTATAATTTTATTTTGATACCATATAGTTTTAGATAGATTGATTATTAACATGGTATCATGCTTTAACTTGACGAAAAGTTTCAAATTTGACTTTTTGTATTCTCAAAATATAATATGAACACGACGAGCGTGCTGTCAAACTTTGCATTAACATCCGTGCAATGATGGTGGCGGAGCCAGAAATCGATAGTTGTCGGAATTAAAAAGAACAACAGTTTATAAGCTAATAAAATCCTTACAAAGTTGTCTGCACAACTTTGTGTAGTGATTTACGTATATGGACTTTTTGAATACTCATTTAAACAGTGATATCAATATGCATGGAAAATATCTTTCTAATCTTTTTTATTTTTTGCAACAGAGCATACCAGAGTCGTTAACTGCGAGACTCCTGAATGTTGTGGTGCTGGACGTGCACTCGAATGAGCTAAAGTCTCTTCCGAATTCAATAGGGTGTTTGTCAAAGCTCAAGGTTTTGAATGTCTCCGGGAACCATCTTCAGTCTCTCCCTCGGACCATTGAAAATTGCAGGTGCTTCATTCTTCACTTCTTCTATTTACCAACTTTGCTGTCGATCCTTTATCTTTGTGTTATGTCGTCAGCTTTTTCCGGGCATATACGTGGAAGCTTTCTTCTCATTTGTTGTTTTATTTGTTAAAGATTTTCTTTTCCCACTGTTGATATTTCATCTTTCTTATAGGCTAGAATTTTTCACTTTCTAAGATTCTTTTTCATATTTACAATTTATCACATATACAAATTATTGATATAATATTAAAATATTATAAATTATTTTTTACAATAATTTTTTCATTTTTGTAAAATCAAATTTCAAAAATAAATAAGTCACTAAAAAATGTTATTACTTTTAACTTCTATTTATATGGTGTTTGGCTGAGCTTAAAAGAAGTGATTTATTACTTAAAGTATAGAAGTGGATTAGAAGTGAAAAGTTGGTGTGAACTTATAAGCTACCAGAAGTGTTTGGATACCGTGACTTATAAGTTACCAGAAGTTTTATAAGTGTCTGGATAACTTAACTTATAAGTTGGTATAGTTTCGTAATTTTGTAATATAATAATTTGTTTCTTTTAAAACATTAATTATAATAATATAAGACCTTTTATTATTAATACATGAAATATTTTATAAATACAAAATTTTATTATTAAAATAAATTTAAGGTTTATTATGCATCCCGAGTCATGAATTAATTAGATTTTTTTTTTCGAGATTATCTCTAGTATATATGATCTCATGTGTAGATATATATATTTCAAATTTTACGATGTTTCTTTAGTATCAGACTAAACAATTGTCTGAGATCCGGAACTTTAAACAATACTGAAAAAAATCAGAAAGAAGCTGAGTTCCGGAAAAAAGCTAGGTTACCTAGCTTTTTCCTTGGGCTTTTATTACAATTTTTAAGCACTTCATATAATTTGCCAAACGGCAGCAAAAAAAATTGGAAGTGTGCTTTAAGTCCAGAACCACTGCATCCAATACCCACTTATTCATAAATTATCTGCACAATAAACTGTTTCTACCTTATAAGTCATGAAACTGGATTTTAAACACTCTCACCCACTTAAAAGAATAGTTTCGGCATTTTTGGGATAATAGATCTTAAACATTCTTATTATTACTTCTATGAAAATAAAATATTTAGTGATTGAAATTCAGTCCATGAAAATAGGCATATATACCCTCAAATGATATGAAAGCTTTCCCTGGTCCTGAGAAAAAAAAAAAAAAAAAAAAAAAAAGAAAAGACAGAAAGAAAAAATCTTCCCCTGATCTATTTATGTGCAGAACTCAATCTTAGCCCTCCATACTGGCATATAAGTACTTGGAAGGACTGCTTCATGTTCTAAATTTTCATGTAACGTTTCCTGCAAGTGAGATAATTATTGCAATTTTGCTTCTGTTGCAAATTATAGTTGACATGGCTCAATTCATTTGATGCATGCAGATCACTGGAAGAACTAAATGCAAACTTTAACATGTTAACAAGACTTCCAGACACAATAGGGTTTGAACTCATCAACTTAAAGAAACTCATGGTCAATTCCAACAAGCTTGTTTTCCTTCCATCTTCCACCTCTCACTTGACCAACCTCCGTATCTTAGATGCCCGTTTAAACTGCCTTCGCTCCCTACCCGACGACCTTGAAAACCTGATCAACCTTGAAATCCTCAACGTGAGCCAGAACTTCCAGTACCTGACAACCATACCATACTCCGTAGGTCTCCTCCTGTCCCTCGTTGAACTGGACGTGAGTTACAACAAGATCACAACCTTACCCAACTCCATTGGCTGCCTTGGTAAGTTACAAAAACTCTGTGTTGAAGGTAATCCTCTTGTTTCACCACCAACTGAAGTTGTGGAACAGGGACTAGAAAAGGTGCAAGTGTACTTGACACAGATGATTAACGGTCAACACAAGAACTCTGTAAGGAAATCGTGGGGAGCAAAGTTTAAGAGATATAGTACCTTCAGCAGAGCAAATGTGCATGGTAATATTAATTATCAGAAACAGGAGGGGTACATCATTCCTAGTTATAATCGAATTGAGGTCCTTGCTTCACCCAATTACACACCAAAAGGATCACAAAAGTTCATGGGAATGTTCTCACCAATGCGACTCTTCTCACCCAAAAGTTACTTTACCAGATAGACAGGAAAACCAGATTTCGAGGTATTTTGAGGTTTCCTGTTTGGTGTTTCTCTAAGAATAGATTGATAAGTGCAAGTGAATCTATGTTGGTAGTATATATATAGTGCATCAGCATATAAAGATGTAGCATATAGTGTCTAGATTTAGAAGTTCTTCCATAATTTTGTACTGTAAACACATTTTTATCTTCTTTGTGTTATCTGTAGAAATAAAACTGCATATATATGTCAATATAAATATTGTTTGCGCAAAAATCAATTGTATCTTAGATATCTTATCTCATAATATAGTATATCTTATCACTAGATATCAAATTCATACTACTACATAAGACTATCTGTCAATTAAGAGAAAGCAGCCACAACCAGTGCTCAACTACCCCCATATACCAGCAGGAGTGCAGGACTATACTACAGGTTATACCTCTGTGCGGGATGAGACACAAACGCAATCAGCAATATTCTGACCCCAAAGTATCGATTTAGTCGATAACTAGAACATTAGTGCTTGTGAGTTGTGAATCATGATGATCAGGGAAGATCATATGAATCACAGGGGACTCGCTTTTGATGGGAATGAGAGAATAAAAGAGCGGAGCAGCAAATTCAAAATGGAAATATATAATAGCAACTTCCTTGTGCTGCCACTTTATAGTTATAGAACTCATATATCAACTGAAGACAGACTGAATAATAAATGATCTTATAGCTCCTAAAGAATCATAGAGCCACTTTAGTAATAGATACAATCTTTTAACAAATCAAAAAACAAATATAGATCAAACTATCATGACTGAAATACCTCTAAGACCCCAGCCTTTAATGTATTGCATCTTTATTCTCTAACAGTGAAATGTTTAGTTTTGCATCTCTATCAATAATACCTGAAGCACATTCTTGTATAATTTCACTGAAATTCCAACACATGCATTGTATTCATCGTTGGAGACTCGGAGGGAAGAGTACTACTATTAACTGTATTATTCTATGGTCAGCAGGAACGTGCTAAGGGTCAAATACAACAAACATGTGAAAATTCTGATGTATCTAGGCAGATGAAATGTGAAAATTTTGATGCATTTGTACAGAGAAAAGTTATAGTTCTAGAGATATAACCATATGAATAGGGAGCTAAAGGTAATTTAGCCAATGATCAAACGTAGTATTACATAGATCAAATCAAATTGTATATACAGATTATATGAGATGTCAAACAAATTACTAAAGATGAACGACTTCCATTTGCATGGCATAGTGAAACTAAACATCACTCCAAATAGTAATGGTATAAACAATGCGTTACAACTTACAAGTAGCTTAGCAGATATTTAGTAACCTAAAAAATTGGGTGAAGGTTAATAGGAAAGAACATATATTACATTTTTGAGGTAAATAATTCAGCATTGCCACTAGCTAACAATATTATATCAAATGAATTAACAAAAAGCCATTCGAGAAATAGCCAAAGACCAATGCATACTACACTATCATAGATTTAAACATGGAAATCTCCATGACAGAAAATTACAAAGCATTAGGTGACTAAACAAATCTTTATCAATGCACCAGGCAAATCTGTTTACAATTTCTATTTTAAAAAGAAATCTTATCAATTCCAAATACTTCTTATCAACAACTAATATACATGGAAACATAATATTACAACTACATTAATGAACTTGCAAGCTCAAATTAACTAATGCAATTGCAAACCCAAATTACCTATACTTGTTATCAACTTACTTATGCAACTAAACACACGACTAAAACATTCAACGCAAACTGAAAGAAACCATAACCTTAAGTTTGTTATTAAAATTTCCATTCCCGGGAACTACATTTCACCTCAAATTAACTAAACATATAAATAAATCTTCCAACATTCAGCATTACGAAACAATTTCTCGAATCAACAAACAGGAAATAGAAAACATCTGGAAAACTCTAACGTAGATAACCGGGGATCTTAATACGAATAAAAAGCATACTCATCACATACCCAATCACAACAAAACAAATCCCAGCACTCGCAAACGAAACCTTCACACTCTTGGCTCTATTCTTATCAAGCGCTAAATCCATCAACACAATCCCAATTCCACCAAGCACGAACATAAACCCGGACGAGAGCCCCTCAATAATGTACTGCCCGTTGACCCGACCCGACATGAAAACCACCGGCTTGACCGCTCCAGTAGCCCGGTCCTGGGTCGACCCGATGCCCGGGGGCTCAACGATGACGTCGTAGACGATGCCCGAGACGACCATGAAGTAGGTGAGGAGGATGAGAGAGTAGACGGTCATGGCGGAGGGGAGGGAGAAGGAGGGGAGCTTCAGGCGGAGACGCGGCGGCCGGAGAATGCTGTAAGGGACGACCTCGAGGACGCGGACGATCGGATCCATGTTGGGATTCTAGGGTTTTGCAATTGGGGATCTGTAAAATATATGATCCGATTGGGGTATGGTTGATTGGAAACCAGTGTTGACTAATTAACTAGTGAGTCCGCGTTCTCTGAAATGGCGTAATTCTTTGCGTAAAAATTATTTCAACCCATTTCGAAAATGATACTCCTTCCGTTTCAAATTAGATGTCCACTTTAAAATAATGGGATAAATATTAATCATGTCACTCGTTTCGTTCGAATGTATCAATTGAGTCACTGATTCTCAAATCGACTCATTTGAGACACTCATTAGAAAAATTTGTATCAAAAATATCACTCTATCGTTAGTCGAAATTTTGAAAGTATTATATATTGAGTTTCGCACATTTTTTATGAATGGTATTACATCCAAATGAAAGATTCTGAGTTCTAATATTTTAGATGATATTTTTAGATTTTTAAAAATTTATCTCCTATTTATTTTTTATTTAAATCAAATAAAACAATCAAAAAATTAAAAATAAGTAGTTGATAAAATTTTAAAAATCTGAAAATATTAGCGAAAATAGTAGAATTTGGAATCTTTCATTTGGATGTAATACCATTCATAAAAAATGTGTGAAACTCAATATATAATACTTTCAAAATTTTGACTAACGATAGAGTGATATTTTTGATACAAATTTTTCTAATGAGTGTCTTATTTGAGTCAATTTGGGAATCAGCGACTCAATTGATACATTTGGACGAAACCAATGAACTAATTGATATTTATCCCTTAAAATAATCACACAGTTTAAGAAAGGTGTATGTTCACAAATCAATTCCATTACATGATCAAAATATGTGGAGTGAGATTGATCCAGGAAATATAAATAAATAATATGTGGAGTAAAATTGACTTTGAAAATATGATTTTGCATTAAAAATTGAAGTGGACAGGTAATTTGAAACAAAATTTTATTTTAAAAGTGAACATGTAAATTGAAACGGAGAGAGTAAAATTTATATCAAGTAAACGCTGCTGAGTATTTTAGTTTTTACGGAAAAACAAGTATACCCCTATATTTAATGAAAACAAATCTAATCTATACATTCAATATATATATATATATATATATATATATATATATATATATATATATATATATATATATATATATATATATATATATAGAGTCCCACTCTATGGAGAATCAGTTTATGTGGAGAACCATGGAGACCCCTTATCCAGCCCTTAAAATTTTAATATTAATCCAACGGCTGATATTAATTTTGATATAACATATAAAAACAGAAATCAACTAGCCAAAAACAAACACGGCGTGACCGTTATACACACAGCTATACACACGACTGAAGAGAGAGAGAGAGAGAGAGCAAGAGAAAGAGAACAAAGGAAATTCGACCGAGCGCGTGATTTCTGGCAAGCAAGAGAAGGCGAATTTCAATCAGAGATTACGAATCACAAACACGATACAGAATGCTGGGAAAAGGTAACCGAAATTGACGATTTCAGCTTGTTTTTACACTCGATTGTAATGTTTTTACTGATTCTGTAATAGAACCTCAGCATAATAATTTTGCGAATGTTTTGTTATAATTTGAGCTTGATTTGACTTTGATTTGATGTTGCATGTGTGTTTATGCTTCTAAAATCGAGTCGATTAAGGAATTTATAAGTTTAGGTTTAAGAAACTATGATTCTATTATAGAAACACAGATATATTAAGTGTTTAATCATTAATACCTAATTAACATAATGATTCTATAATTTATTAAGCTATAGAGTCAATTTGAATATGCTTCACTTTTGTCAAAAGCATCAGGAATGTAGAACTGGTTCTACAGTAGAGTCATTAGATTAGAAATCCTCAGAGCTAGGTATTATGTGAAAAACAAATGATTCTGTGATAGAGTCAATGTAATATATTGTAATTTGTTTTTGTGAAAGCATCAGGACTTTAGATCTGGTTCTATAGTGGAGTCATTTCATCAGTAATCCTGACAGCTATGTGTTATGTGTAAAACAATGTTTCTGTGATAGAGTCAATTTGATTTGTTGTAATTTGGTTATTTGAAAGCATCAGGAATGTAGAACAGGTTCTACAGTAGAGTCATTAGATTAGAAATCCTCAGAGCTAGGTATAATGTGAAAAACAAATGATTCTGTGATAGAGTCAATGTAATATGTTGTAATTTGTTTTTTTGAAAGCATCAGGACTCTAGATCTGGTTCTACAGTGGAGTCATTTCATCAGTAATCCTGACAGCTATGTGTTATGTGAAAAAAAAGGATTCTGTGGTAGAGTCAATTTGATTTGTTGTAATTTGGTTATTTGAAAGCATCAGGAATGTAGAACTGGTTCTAAAGTAGAGTCATTAGATTGGAAATCCTCAGAGCTAGGTATTATGTGAAAAATAAATGATTCTGTGATAGAGTCTATGTAATATGTTGTAATTTGTTTTTTTGAAAGCATCAGGACTTTAGATCTGGTTCTATAGTGGAGTCATTTCATCAGTAATCCTGACAGCTATGTGTTATGTGTAAAACAATGTTTCTGTGATAGAGTCAATTTGATTTGTTGTAATTTGGTTATTTGAAAGCATCAGGAATGTAGAACAGGTTCTACAGTAGAGTCATTAGATTAGAAATCCTCAGAGCTAGGTATAATGTGAAAAACAAATGATTCTGTGATAGAGTCAATGTAATATGTTGTAATTTGTTTTTTTGAAAGCATCAGGACTCTAGATCTGGTTCTACAGTGGAGTCATTTCATCAGTAATCCTGACAGCTATGTGTTATGTGAAAAAAAAGGATTCTGTGGTAGAGTCAATTTGATTTGTTGTAATTTGGTTATTTGAAAGCATCAGGAATGTAGAACTGGTTCTAAAGTAGAGTCATTAGATTGGAAATCCTCAGAGCTAGGTATTATGTGAAAAACAAATGATTCTGTGATAGAGTCTATGTAATATGTTGTAATTTGTTTTTTTGAAAGCATCAGGACTTTAGATCTGGTTCTATAGTGGAGTCATTTCATCAGTAATCCTGACAGCTATGTGTTATGTGAAAAAAAAGGATTCTGTGGTAGAGTCAATTTGATTTGTTGTAATTTGGTTATTTGAAAGCATCAGGAATGTAGAACTGGTTCTAAAGTAGAGTCATTAGATTGGAAATCCGCAGAGCTAGGTATTATGTGAAAAACAAATGATTCTGTGATAGAGTCTATGTAATATGTTGTAATTTGTTTTTTTGAAAGCATCAGGACTTTAGATCTGGTTCAACACTGGAGTCAATTTGATTTGTTGTTTTTTTGTTTTGTAAGATTATCAGAAATGTTTAACTGGTTCTACAATAGAGTAATTGTATTAGTAATCCTCAGAGCTATGTTTTTTGTGAAAGACAATGATTCAGTAACAGAGTCAATTAGAATTGCTGTAATTTGCTTTTATAATGAAACAGAATTGTAGATATGGTTCTACAGTGGAGTCATTATATTAGTAATGATTAAAGATATGTTTTATATGGAAAACAATGATTTTGTGATAGTGTAAATTGCATATCACTGTAATTCATCAGGATTGTAATGCATCAGGATTATAATGTATCTGTAGTTGTTTCTATTAAATATTTTCAACACACTGACTGTATAATACATCGCAGGACTTAAAATAAAATCTGGAAAGAAGAGTGGAAGCAAAGCATCAGGACAGAATAAAAATAAAGGAAAACGACTACGAATCATCTGTAGAACGCGTCATGAAGGACAACTGGACACAAAAAATTTTGATGAGTATATGAGGTAAATTATTTGGCACATTATAACTATTAGGCGGTTTGGTAATTTTGGTAACCTATAACATGTTTGTTATAGGTTGATTTTGAAGATTATACCAGAAGAAAGGAAGACAGGATGTTCGTTTTTCGACCCTATGTTCTTCATATCATATATGGATGCAGTTAAAAAGGCAAAGAAAAAAGATTCTACAGCAATTGAGAAAAGCAATGTGTGGAAGTGGATAAAGAAGCAAAAGATATTTGCTTGCAGATATGTTTTTGTTCCCATCTGCCAAAGGTATATAACAAAAACGTAAGACCTATAAATTATTTTACTGCTCCTAATGCACTAACTATAAGAATGTGGGTTTAATCATTTGACAGTAATCATTGGAATCTTCTCATACTCTGTAACTTGGGAGAAGATTTGGAGATGAATGAAAAAAGTCCATGTATGCTGTTATTGGACTCACTTCAAGAAGCAGAACCAAAGAACCTAGAACCGTGCATCAAACAGTACAATCTCTATTTGATTAGTATTTTAGAATTTAATGATTTATTTATGACGACTGTGTTGTTTTAGTAGGAACTTTTTCATGCAGATTTGTGTACCAAATGTATAAGAATGAGTCAGTACAAGGAACTGATGATGTTTTCCAGTTCGATTTGAGTATTCCAATGGTTCCTCAACAGGATGACGGTGAAAAATGTGGATACTATGTTCTTTACTATATGTTCAAGTTTTTGATGTCTTGTCCAGAAAACTTCAACATTAATGAACATGGTGGCTTTGTAAGTATATATTATTATTTAATTCTACTATTTATAATATATTTTTGTTAACAAATAACAACCAAATTAAAATGTTTAACAGATGAATAGCAGTTGGTTCACAGAGGAAGAGATGAACAACTTTTTCAACAATCTATCATCAGAGAAATTGCATACTGACCAAATGCAAGCTTCAGAAGACATAATTGTGGTCAAGGAAAAGAGTATGCAAAATTCAATCTCATTAATTTAGAATAATATAATCACTTTGTTGGATTACAATTGTGGTCTTTGTTGATGCATAGATCTTTCAAGTAATATGGAAGTTGATGGCCAAAATGTCGATAATGAAATTGCTGCTGAAGAAATTGAAAAACTTTCTAAAGATGAACAAGAGGCTGAGATGGTGGTACAATGTGAACCTATTCGTTCACTAGTTGTGTACACTCCAGAGAGCTCACAGGAGCAGCAAGAACCCAACCAACCAACACCACCTGCATGTAAACTTCAATTAGAATAATATTTTTTATATTGTATAATAAATAGTGCTATCCAGATTTCTTATGTCTAACACTGTTTGTTTTTGTAAACAGCTGAAACAATTGCCACTCATGAAAAAGATGGCAAGGAAAAGCTGGCTGCTGCTGCACCTTCTGTGAGAAAATCTCCAAGGCTACAACCTATAAAAGAAGATGAAGAAGATTTCTCTATTCATATTGTCGACCCTGAGGGAGGAGAAAATGCAGACAAGGGACCAGCAGAAAAAGCACAAAGAATAGTAAGGGCGACAAAGAATGAAGGTGTCAATAAAAGGAAAGCCGTAGAAGAGGTAAATAGTTACACTATAACAGTACTTGTTCATTGTTCATCCCATTTTACAACAGTAGACATATAAAATATACATGGTTTCTATTGTATAGTACAGTTACACATTTGTAAAAACATTTAAATGGTCTGATTCTGTAACATAAGTAAAATAGTGCCAATTTTTTAATAATTATAGTTGGTTCCACTTTAGAAGCAAAATTAATGATTACCGATGAATACATCAGGATTACTGATGAGTGCATCAGGATTACTGATGACTGCATCAGGATTACTGATAGTCATCATCTCAGGTAGTAGCACTGTTAAGCTATTATTCTAAGATGAGCTTTAAAAATATTTGATTCATACGGATCATAATGATTACTAATGAGTACATCAGTATTGCTGATGAGTGCATCAGGATTACTGATGAGTGCATCAGGATTACTGATAGTAATCATCTCAGGTTTACATTCCACAGTAGAACTGTTGAGCTATGTTCTAACATGAACTTTAATTTTTACAACATAATATTTAATATTTAATGAGCTATGTTTAATATTTGATACAGGTACAACATAATAAGGAAAAGAAATTGAAGAAAAAGGTGGAAGCAGAGAATGAAGATGAAGAAGTGGAAGAAGAAGAAGAAAAAGATGATGATGAGAAACCAAAAAAGATTTTAATCCGTGCTTATCCATCAACATTTTCAAAAACAATCTCAAGGCTGTCTGAAGCTCAAAGGCAGTGGGTCAAATCTGCTGGGTTTGGTGCACTCCTTCATTTTACTCTTGGTGAGGAACTGCCACACAAGACAATAGTTAATTGCTTATGGTGGTTCGAGCACAATAAATGTGAGTTTGGTCTATTCCCAAATCGGAATCTTAAAATAACAGAGGATGATGTTTTTGACATAATTGGTCTACCCCAAGGGAAATTGGATGTTAAACTTGAAGATTCTAAAGATAAAATCCAAAGCTGAGGCAAACAATTTAAAGAAAGGCAGCCAAGCAGGATCACTGAAAAGATGTTGCGTGAAAAGATTGCAGAGTCTCGTGATGCCGATGAACATTTCAAGCAGAACTTCATGATTCTGATGGCTAACCTTTTCATCAGAACAGATAAAACGTCCTTTGTTTGCCCCAAAATCCTGAGGTTCAGTGGTAATTTTGACAATGCAAGAGACTACAATTGGTGCAAACTTGTGATACAAAATTTGAAAGAGGCTCATGAACAATGGTGGAATGATCCAAAAACACAATACTACACTGGTTGTTTTGTTTTTCTTCTTGTAAGACACCTTGAAACATTTGATACTCTTTTTTACTATATATGTATAACTTCTGCCATCGTCTCTTATGACTTTCTATTTTGTCTGTAGTACTTTTATCTAGCTAGGACAAGCCATCCTGATGTTAGAGTGAAGAAAACATGGCCTGCCTTTGTTGGCTGGAAGAATTCATGCATTGATGACAGAGCAAAGAGGGAGGGTCTTGATAATAATTTTGGTTATGGAGATATTGTAAGTAGATAGTCTATATTCTTTCTACATATAGTCATGAATATAAAAAATGCCAATTATTTATATGATTATGCAGGTTCCAGAATTTGAAACTCCTGATGAAAGCAAACAAAATGATGTGAACTCTGAACAGTACAAGGTATAAAAATAATAAAAAATGAAGATGATTCTATAGTAGAACCACCATATTAAATATAACTGTTTTTGATTATGTATCCTTTTTAACTTGAGTTTTTGTTTATTTCCATAAATAAATGAATATAAATGATGTTTTTATTCTATAATACAGGGTGGGAACAGCAACTTCACCACACCTAAAGAAACATTGAAGGGCGTAGGACCCAGTCGGCTGTTTTCTCCACAAGACAATGTTGATGCATCAATATTGTCAATTGCAAGAGATGTTGAACAGAATCACAATAGCACTGAGGTGCTCACAGAGGATGTAAGAAAATTTATTAGAATCAAGTAATTTACTATAGATTCATAACTATGTGCAAGTACTAACATACATTAATGAAACTAGGAGATATCGTCAAGATTACAGCATCATTTATCACAAATGGAAAAGCTGAAGAAAGAATTTGGTGAAACACTTGACAAGGGGAAACAGCTGTTCCCAGAAAGTGATAAAATGAAAGAATATGAACAGAGGTTTGAAGAGATGACAACAGGAAGGTGAAAGATTTAAATAATACTTTTACTACATAACTTTCTGAACATAACTTGTTTAGATAGATTCTTAGAATTCTTTTTTACTCTTTGGCAAAACAGTATTGATAAAGGCTGGGATTTTTTCACATACAAAGACTGGAAAACATTTGACATTTTAATGCTCCCGGAAAATGAAAGGGCTTTTAATAAGATGCACGACATAGATGACTTTTTAGATGATTTAAAATTAGGGGGTCAGGTGGTTGATAGTAATATTTACACAAAACATATTACTAGGAATGAGCCAAGCTATGCTGCATATGGACTCAACAATCATCTGAAAAGGGTACTCAAACCAACTGATCATCAGAAGTCTCCATTCAAAATCCAAGGGATTGATCTCAACACACAAAGGTTCAGCAAAGATGAAGAAGAAGTATGGAGCTGGATTAATGGAAGAAAGAACCGAGCAATGTGAGTATATATTTAGTATACATTTTAGTTTCAAATAGCAGATGGTTATTGACTATAATGACTCAATCGTGATTTATAAAATATTATGATTCAGTGTTAGAGTCATTTGGAAACCATTCCATTCCTTTAAGTAATGATACATGACAGTATTTGGATACTGACTGTATTTCACAGCTGTCAAATAAAAAATCATCAGTATTTTGATCCTGACAGTATTTCATATATATATAATCCTAACAGTATTTAATATGGTTGACACTATACTTTGCAAAAGCAAAAGCTAATAATTGACTCTGTTTTAAACATGCAGGATTGAGATATTCCTCTGGAACAACGTTACTTGCTTGAAGCATCACATTCAAAGCCTACAAATTGGAAAAGAAGTGTTGTTCCATGTTGTTGATGCTTATACAAGCATACTAAACGAAGATGAAAAATTCAGAGCAGCAGAGTCTCCTTATAGGTTTTTCTGCAGTACAATGGTGACAGTAAGTTAATCACAAATAATCTACAGTCTGTTATTTCATACTCCATGTTATATATTATATCTGCAGAACTCATATTATATGTTTAGAATTTTTATTAATAACTGTTATATGTGTCTTTAATGGTAGATGGGAAATGTGGTTAAAGGAAGCCAATTGGTAGCAAACAGTACTGATCCAAATATAACATACATGAAGTTCAAATCCAACATGGATGCAATTTTGTTCAAGCACAGAGTTGATATTAATCATGTTGATCTGGTATATACTCTATCCATATTTATCATTTATAACAATGTGAGATTATTTCCTATTTTCATATTTAGATTGTGAGTAAATATATTTGTTTTTTTTTCAACCAAAGATCTTCTTCCCAATCTTCTCTGGAAACCACTTCTACCTGATATGCTTCAATTTAAGGAAGATTTGTGTTGACATAATTGACAACCGAAGTGGAGACCGTGTAGATATCATGTATGATGGAATACCTGAAGCCCTGGTATGCAACTTTTTCCAGTTTTAAATAGATATAGTAATTTATGTTTTATTTGATTATATTAACCAACTATTATATTTTTAACTATACGTTTCAGCAAGAGAACTTTGGGTTATACATGGCACAGAAAAGCCCAAGAAAAATCAAGTTGTTAAATAATGCTCCAGTGCAACGTCTAGAAATGAAATGGAGAACTTCAAATAAGAATGTAGACTCTGGAGTGTTTGTGATGCATCATATGGAAACATATATGGGATATACTCTGCGCAACTGGGATTGCAAATTTGCTGCGGAGGTTGGATGCAAAACTAACTTTTGTTTCTAAAATAATTTCAAGTTTGGATTAGATATGTGTTTTTTTCTCTTTTATGACCATTTGTGACAATCATATTTACAGGGTATTGAACAGAAAAGGCAATTGGAGAAGGCAAGAAAAATATATGCTGCAAAGATTGTCTACTCAGAAATAAACATCTTGAAAGACCACATGAAAACAGAGATAAAGTTTGTTAATCAGAACTAGACTAGACTGAACTTGTAAAAATATATTGATTAATCTTGGATAATTGTGTTGCATCAGTATTTCTGTTCCTGAAGTATTTGAATACTGACTGTGTTTCACATCTGTCATATTAAGATCATCAGTATTTTGATCCTGACAGTTTCATACATGTAAATAACTCTTAACACATAATTCTCTTGTAGAATTAAATTTGTGAATCAGAAGTGGACTGAGCTTGTAAAAATATTTTGTTTAAGCTTGGTTAATTGTGTTGCATCAATATGTCCATTCCAAACAGTACTTGGATACTCACTGTGTTTCACATCTGTCAAATTATAAATCATCAGTATTTTGATCCTAACAGTATTTCATTTATGTATTTTAACTCTTAACACATGGTTCTCTTGTAGAACCAAATTGTCATCATCAGTATTTTACTTTTAATACATGATTCCCTTGTAGAATGAAATTCATGTCATCAGTATTTCCAATCCTGACAGTATTTAATCCTTAAGACATGATTCTCTTATAGAATCAAACTAACATCATCAGTAATTGATTTTTAACATATTCTGTATGTTCAAAAAACATGATTCTCTTGTAGAATCAAATTTAAATCATCAGTATTTTTGGATCCTGACAGTATTTAAATCTTAACACATGATTCTATTGTAGAATCAAATAAACGTCATCAGTATTTAATCCTTAAAGACATGATTCTCTTATAGAATAATATTTGACATCATCAGTATTTTGGATCCTGGTAGTTTTTCACAGCTGTCAGTAATTCACTTTTAGCATCATAAGTAAATTGAATTTAAACACATTAACTTTACTCATCAAAACATGATTCTTTTGTATTTCACTGAAAACGAAGTCAGAATTCAGAGAGTCTCTTGTTTTCTATAAATAGAGTTTCATCTCAGTTTACTTTTTCTCACTTCTTCATCACCATCTCACCATGTCTGCTAAAGATCTTCTCGCCGAGTTTGATAGGGCAGTGGAGTCTGATCCTCCGCCACTTATGCCAGATCCGAACGCGGTTCCTCCGCCTCCTCCTCGCCCAACCTTAGGCGAACTTCAGGTCCTCATCACCGAGCTTCAGGCGAGGATAAGGATGCTTGAAAGGCGAAACGACCGCCTTGAAGACAAAATAGATGAGCTGCAGGAAGAAGTGAAGGAGTTGAAGATGGAGAACTCCTTCTTAAGGGATAAAACTGATAACGACTACTAAGTCGTTTGCTTGTAATCCTCGCCCCATCACGGGCTTCTATTAATGAAAATATTTCCATTGTGTAACTTTTACTTCTTTCGTCTTCGACTTTTATTTTCATAGCAATCGATGATTATACCATTGGCTTTTATACTTAATCAACCACAATAGATTAAAATAAATTATTCAAAAACACAACATACCAAAAAAGATTAGATGCAATCAAACATTCATTTTTCATTAATAATAATATATTTAAAAAAGAAGACAGTACATAAAGGAAGACCTATCTAGCCCTATCAACTAGAAGACTCTTCCTCTGCCTTCTTCTCCTCCTCCTCCTGCTTGTGGAGGATACTGGACATCATCCCCGCGAATCGAATGATCCATTCGCGGCGTCTGATGGCAGCAAGCCTCCTTGCCTCGGCTTCTTCACGGAGGCGCTCCTCATGAAGGTAACAGTTCATTGTCAGAAACTGGACCTCGAGATGTGTCTCGAAGTCCATTTCTTCAACAACCTCATCAGGGAGGCTGAGAACATGGTAGCGAACACCCCAAACAGTGACGCTGAAGCAGCGCTGGCAGATGCGGACGGAACCGTCAGAGAGAGACATTTTCAAAAAACAAAAGGGTTGGAGAAGAAGATGAAAGGTTTTAGATAAGAAAGGGTTTCTGATATGAGTGTTACAGTAGGCTTACATGCATGCCTTTTTATAGAATAGTGTATTAAAGAACTGAAGAGACATTTATTTAAAAGGAGGAGGAACATTTAATCAATACGTGTTGGGAAGAAGCATGAATACTGGTGCAAGTAATTATGATTCCGTAACAGAAGCAAAATTTTGATTTTCATTTTCATCCAAACGACCGTTTATATTATCTATGATTTAAATTAGTAATTATGAATAAACAAATAATTTAATAAAAACCATGTATGATTTTATTTAGTTTTAAAACTTATCTTTCTTAAAACCAAAAAAAACACAAAAAATTATTAACAATTGTAATAATGTGTTTATTAAATAATAAAATATACAGTAGGAATTGATTATTCTAAAACCCAAACCATAAACCCCAAATTTTAACGATTTTAAATTAATTTATTCCGCCTACGTCTCGGCTTCAGGGCCTTCGGCCCTTCAGCCTCGCCTTAATTAGGGTTTAGGCTCGAGGGAGTAGGGCCTACCGGCCCTACACCCTCAATCCTAAACCCTAACCGTCGGGCAATTTAATATACAGTAGGAATTAATTATTCTAAAACCCAAACCATAAACCCCAAATGTTAACGATTTTAAATTTATTTATTCCGCCTACGTCTCGGCTTCAGGGCCTTCGGCCCTTCAGCCTCGCCTTAATTAGGGTTAGGCTCGAGGGAGTAGGGCCTACCGGCCCTACACCCTCAATCCTAAACCCTAACCGTCGGGCAATTTAATATACAGTAGGAATTGATTATTCTAAAACCCAAACCATAAACCCCAAATGTTAACGATTTTAAATTTATTTATTCCGCCTACGTCTCGGCTTCAGGGCCTTCGGCCCTTCAGCCTCGCCTTAATTAGGGTTTAGGCTCGAGGGAGTAGGGCCTACCGGCCCTACACCCTCAATCCTAAACCCTAACCGTCGGGCAATTTAATATACAGTAGAATTAATTATTCTAAAACCCAAACCATAAACCCCAAATGTTAACGATTTTAAATTAATTTTATTAACTGGTTTCTTGCCTGTAAGACTAAACTTATTTACCAAATGCTAAAAATAATTATTACAAAAAATTCATTAAATAATATTTATTTAAAATTTAAATTTAAGTAATAAATTAAGAATTTCTTCCCTAAACAAATAATTCAAAACAAACAAAAGTGCGCTAATTTTAAAAAAAACAAAGAAGCGGGAAAACAATCAGCATTTATCAGAACTACAGAACCAACTTAACACACTCTTTCATAACTTCCACTCCACTACACAATCGGCGGTTTTCAAATTCAATTCTCCAACTAAGCTTTCTCATCTCTTTCAGATTAACATCTTCAATCTTCAAATTCTAGTAAATCTAAATCACATTTCACTAACTTCATCAAAATGCAGACCTCTCCTTTCATGAACACCAAGTGTTCGATAAAAGGGTACGAGTTTGCCCCAAACAATTTCTGTGCTCCTTTAGAGAAATCTGTGTTTCCTGATGATTTTCATATCATTATAGACTTTTTGACTTGTAGTCCAATTTATTACGCATTGACTCAACCTACTAAGGTTACTTTCAAAAGTGTAATGCAAATTTGGAGCACTTTAAAGTTTATAAATGGAGGCCAAACAGAGAAATCAAAATTGACGTTCAATTACAATGGCAAGGAGTATGTCATCACACCGGAGGTGGTGGAGGAAGCACTGCATCTTCCAAAATTAGAAGAAAAAACTCCAGCATATATTACAGCTGATGTGCTTATTGCGTTTTTGAAATTACTGGGATATAATGGTGATCCTGACAGGATTAGAGTACTGCAGAGATCTCGCCTGAAGAAGCAATGGAACTTGTACTTTGATTGTATCACTAGATGCTTCTTGAACAAGGTTTCAAACTTTGATGCTATTCCATCAGGATCACTTGAAATTGGGTATTCTCTTATCTACAACACTGTGTTTGATTATGGAAATTTCATCCTTAACTTGATAGGTACTAGAAAAGAGGATAAGCTTAAGTATATCTGTTATGTTAGGTTTTTACAGTTGATTTTCAATCATATGTGCCCCTCTGCTGATTTTCCTGATGACGAATTAGTACCTATTAGTAAGATTTCAGAAACAGGGATTAAAGCCATAATAAATGGTGATAAGAAAAATAATTTAGAAGGTGAATGTTTCGTTCCTAAAGAAGTGTGGCAATTTCTTAGCACAAACATGGCAGAAAAATATAATTTGGTTACTACTAGTGTTCCATCATCAACTACTGATATGGCACTAGACAGTTCACCAATTCGTCAAAGCCCAAAGAGAAAAATCAAGGACATCTCCAAACAGAAATCAAAAGTAAAAAAAAAGAAGGTTGTGGCATCAGGAATGGCATCAGATAATAAAAAAAAAGAGATGGACTCAAGAGGTACACAAATGCAGAAATCTCCTAGAAAAAGGAAGCTTAGAATTCTGGATGTTGATTCAGATCGTGATGAAAGCACACCTCCTTCAGTGAATATCAGCAATACAGAAACAATTGATCCTGCAAATTCTGGGAAAAAGGCAGAGACCAATGTGTATAAGAGGAAAGACTTGTGAAGTGCTCAAACTACGTTCCTACATTACAATTCAATGAACTTGTTGAGGAAAAAGTCAATCCCCTTCCTGAACTTGATGAAATGATGATTCAAGACATGAACAAGACAACTGAAATTGCTGACACTGAAGAACGATTATGACGCAAGAGGTTTCAACTCAATTACAGCAAGCCAGCTGGAAATTTGGATATGGTCATTTACAACCTCTAATCAGTGTGAACCCTATTCATGAAGTTCCTGTAGAGAAAAATCTTCAAAGTAAGAATTTAAATATCAAGCATGATTTTCATTAAATGGTTTATTATATAGAATGGATAATTTTATGATTCAATGCATACTCTTTTTGCCAACCGTTATTAGTATCAATTTTATATGTATTTATAGTTTTTTCATATGATTCTATAGTATAATCATCTCATTAAGATAATTTCATTCTATATGTCAGTTCCTGATGAGAATATTCATCAGGAACTGGTAACAGCTCATCACTTTTGGAGAATAAAATTTATATACAATTTATAGATTCTGTAATAGAAGCATTCATATAAAGAATTTTGATTCTATCATATGATCATATAATATAATCACCTAATTAAGATAATTTCAATTCTATGTCAGCTCCTGATGAGAATAATCATCAGCACGCGTGCAAATTACAGCATCATTTATCCACAAATGGAAAGCTGAAGAAAGAATTTGGGTTGAAACACTTGACAAGGGGAACAGCTGTTCCCCAGAAAGTGATAAAAGGAAAGAATATGAACAGGAGGTTTGAAGAGATGACAACGGAAGGTGAAAGAATTGTCTTTTACTACATAACTTTCTGAACTAAACTTGTTTAGATAGAGTCTTAGAAATTCGGTTTACTTTTGGCAAAACAGTATTGATAAAGGCTGGAGTTTTTCACATCAAAGACGGGAAACATTTGACATTTTAATGCTCCCGGAAAATGAAAAGGGCTTTTAATAAGATGCACGACAGAGAGGACGTTTTAGATGATTTAAAATTAGGGGGTCAGGTGGTTGCTAGTATCTTTACCCCAAACAATAATTACTCGGAAGGAGCCCCCATGCTGCATATGGACTCCCCATCATCTGAAAAGGGTAACCCCACCAACTGATCATCAGAAGTCTCCATTCAAAAGCCAAGGGATTGATCTCAACACACAAAGGTTCCAAAAGGAAGAAGAATAGAGCTGGATGAAGGGAAGAAGCACAGAGCAATGTGAAGTATAGATTAGTATACTTTTAGTTTCAAATAGCAGATGGGTAGTGACTATAAGGACTCAATCGTATGTATAAAATATTGGATTCCAGTGTTAGAGCATATTTGGACCATCCATTCCTTTAAGTAAGGAGTACAGGACAGGTATGGTGGATACTGACGTATTTCACAGCTTCAATAAAAAATCATCAGTATTTTGATCATGACAGTATTGTATATATTAATATCCTAACATATTTAATATGGTTGACCCTATACGTTGCAAAGCAAAAGCTAATAAGTGACTCGGTGTAAACATGCAGGATTGAGATAGTCCGCTGGAACAACGTACTTGCTTGAACATCAAATTCAAGCCTACATTGGAAAAGAAGTGGTTTTGTTCCATGTTTTATGCGTATACAAGCATACTAAACAAGATGAAAATTCAGAGCAGCAGAGTCTCCTTAGGGTTTTTCTGCAGTACAATGGTACAGTAAGTTAATCACAAATAAGCTACAGTCTGGTATTCAGATCCATGTGATAGATTATAGCTGGCAGAACTCAGATTATATGTTAGATTTTTATTAATAACTGTTATATGTGTCTTTAAGGGTAGATGGGAAATGGGTTAAAGGAAGCCAATTGTAAGCAACCAGTACTGATCCATAACATACATGAGTTCAAATCCAACAGGGATGCAATGGTTTGTTCAAGCACAGAGTGAGTATAAGCATGTTGAGCTGGTAATATACTCTATCCATATTTATCATTTATAACAATTGAGATTATTTCCTATTTTCATATTTAGATTGTGAGGAATATATTTGTTTTTTGGTCAACCAAAGATCTTCTTCCCAATCTTCTCTGGAAACCACTTCTACCTATATGCTGCAATTTAAGGAAGAGTTGTGGTTTACATAATTGACAACCGAATTGGAGACCGGGTAGATCTCATGTATGAGGGAATACTGAAGCCACTGTATGCAACTTTTTCCAGTTATTAAAATAGATATAGTAATTTATTTTTATTTGATTTAGTACCACAGTATATTTTAACTATACGTTTCAGGCAAGAGAACTTTGGTTATACATGGCCAGAAAGCCCAAGAAAAATCAAGTTGTTAAATAATGCTCCAGTGCAACGTCGAGAAATGAAATGGAGAACTTCAAATAAGAATGTAGACGCTGGAGTTGTTTGTGATGCATCATAATGGAAACATATATGGGATATACTCTCGCAACTGGGATTGCAATTTGCTGGCGAGGTTGATGCAAAACTAACTTTGTTTTCGAAAATAATTTCAAGTTTGAGATTTAGATATGTGTTTTTTCTCTTTTATGACCATGTGTGACAATCATATGTAAAGGGTAGTGAACAAAAAGGCAATGGGAGAAGGGCAAGAAAAATAGATGCTGCAAAGATTGGTCTACTCAGAAATAAACATCGTGAAGACCACAGGAAAACAGAGATAAAGTTTGGTTAATCAACGAAGACTAGGACTGAACGTGTAAAAAGAATGAGTAAGCGTGATAATTTGTGGGCTCTATTATCTGTTTCCTGAAGTATGGGAATACGGACTGGTTCACTCTGTCATATTATACATCAGTATTTGATCCTGACAGTTTTCATACCATGGAAATAACGCTTAACAACGAATTATCGTTGTAGAATTAAATTTGTGAACAGAAGTGGACTGAGCTTGTAAAATATTTTGTTTAAGCTTGGTTAATTGTTGTTGCATCAATATGTCCATTCCAAACATACTTGTATACTCACTGTGTGTCACATCTTGTCAAAATTATAAATCATCAGTAGTTGATCCGACGTAGTTCAGTTATGTAGTAACTCTTAACACATGGGGGTTCTCTTGTAGAACCAAAGGTCATCATCAGTAATTTAACTTTAATACATGATCCTTGTAGAATGAAGTCCAGGTCATCAGTAGTTCCAATCCTGACAGTTTTAATCATTAAGACATGATTCTCTATGAATCAAACTAACATCATCAAGAATTGATTTTTAACAGATTTTTGTGTCCCCACTTGATGGTTCAAAAAAACATATTCTCTTGTAGATATCAAATTTAAATCATCAGGTATTTTTGGAATCCTGACAGTAATTTAAATCTTACACAATGATTCTATTGAGAATCAAATAAAAGTCATCAGTATTTAATCCTTAAAGACATGAGCTCTTATAGAATAATATTTGACATCAGCAGTATTTTGGATCTGGGAGTGTGTGCACAGCTGTCAGTATTCCACTTTTAGCATCATAAGTAAATTGAAGTTAAACACATTAAATTTTACTGCATCAAAACATGATTATTTTGTATTTCACTGAAAACGAGTCAGATTCAGAGAGTCTCTTGTTTTCGATAAAGTAGAGTTTACTCAGTTTACTTTTTCGCAATTCTTCATCACCAGGCTCACCAGGTCTGCGAAAGATCGTCTCGCCGAGTTTTGATAGGGCAATGGAGTCTGATCCTCCGCCAACCTCATGCCAGATCCGAACGCGGTCCTCCGCCTTCCTCCTCGCCCAACCTTAGGCGAACTTCAGGTCCCTCATCCCGAGCTTCAGGCGAGGAGAAGGAGGCTTGGAAAGCGAAACGACCGCCTTGAAGCAAAATAGATGAGGCGGCAGGAAGAAGTGAAGGAGTTGAAGATGGAGAACCTTCTTAGGATAAAACTGATAACACTACTAAGTCGTTTGCTTGTAATCCTCGCCCATCACGGGCTGCGATTTAATGAAAAGAGTTCCTTGTGTACTTTTACTTCTTTCGTCTTCGACGGTTAGTTTCATAGCAATCGTGATTATACCATTGGCTTTTATACTGAATCACCATAGAGTAAAATAAATTATTCCAAAAACACACATACCCAAAAGATTAGATGCAATCAAACTTCATTTTTCATGAATAATAATATATTTAAAAAGAAGACAGTACATAAAGGGAAGACTATCAGCCCAAAAAAAAAAAAAAAAAAAAAAAAAAAAAAAAAAAAAAAAAAAAAAAAAAAAAAAAAAAAAAAAAAAAAAAAAAGAAAAAAAAAAAAAAAAAAAAAAAAAAAAAAAAAAAAAAAAAAAAAAAAAAAAAAGAAAAAAAAAAAAAAAAAAAAAAAAAAAAAAAAAAAAAAAAAAAAAAAAAAAAAAAAAAAAAAAAAAAAAAAAAAAAAAAAAAAAAAAAAAAAAAAAAAAATCAACTAGAAGACTCTTCGCTGCCTTCTTCTCCTCCTCCTCCGCTTGGGGAGGATCTGGACACACCCGCGAATCTAATGAGCCAGTCGCGGCGTCTGATGCAGGCAAGCCTCCGTTGCCTCGGCTTTTCACGGAGGGCGCTCCGCATGAAGGTAACAGTTCATGTCAGAAACTGGACTCGAGAATGTGTCCTCGAGTCCTTTCTTCAACAACCTCATCAGGGAGGCTGAGAACATGGTAGCGAACACCCAAAACAGTGACGCTGAAGCATCGCTGCAGATGCGGACGGAACAGTCAGAGAGAGACATTTTCAAAAACAAAAGGGTTTGTAGAAGAAGATGAAAGGTTTTAGATAAGAAGGTTTCCTGATATGAGGGGTACAGTAGGACTTTACATGCAGGCCTTTTTATAGAATAGTGTATTAAAGAACTGAGAGACATTTATTAAAAGGAGGAGGAACATTTAATCAATACTTGTTGGACGAAGCAGAAAAGGGGGCAAGTAGTATATTCCGTAACAGAAGCAAAATTATGATTTTCATTTTTCCACAAACGACCGTTTATAGACATAGATTTAAATAGTAATTATGAATAAACAAATAAATTAATAAAACCATGGATGAGTTTATTTAGTTTTAAAACTTATCTTTCTTAAAACAAAAAAAACACAAAAAATTATTAACAATGGTAATATGTGTTAGTTAAATATAAAATATAAATTGAAAAACTTTCTAAAGATGACAAGAGGCGTAGATGGTGGTACAATGTGAACCTATTCGTTCACTAGTTGTGTACACTCCAGAGAGCTCCACAGGAGCAGCAAGAACCCAACCAACCAACACCACCTGCATGTAAACTTCAATTAGAATATATTTTTATATTGTATAATAAATAGTGCTATCCAGATTTCTTATGTCTAACACTGTTTGTTTTTGTAAACAGCTGAAACAATTGCCACTCATGAAAAAGATGGCAAGGAAAAGCTGGCTGCTGCTGCACCTTCTGTGAGAAAATCTCCAAGGCTACAACCTATAAAAGAAGATGAAGAAGATTTCTCTATTCATATTGTCGACCCTGAGGGAGGAGAAAATGCAGACAAGGGACCAGCAGAAAAAGCACAAAGAAAAGTAAGGGCGACAAAGAATGAAGGTGTCAATAAAAGGAAAGCCGTAGAAGAGGTAAATAGTTACACTATAACAGTACTTGTTCATTGTTCATCCCATTTTACAACAGTAGACATATAAAATATACATGGTTTCTATTGTATAGTACAGTTACACATTTGTAAAAACATTTAAATGGTCTGATTCTGTAACATAAGTAAAATAGTGCCAATTTTTTAATAATTATAGTTGGTTCCACTTTAGAAGCAAAATTAATGATTACTGATGAATACATCAGGATTACTGATGAGTGCATCAGGATTACTGATGACTGCATCAGGATTACTGATAGTCATCATCTCAGGTAGTAGCACTGTTAAGCTATTATTCTAAGATGAGCTTTAAAAATATTGATTCATACGGATCATAATGATTACTAATGAGTACATCAGTATTGCTGATGAGTGCATCAGGATTACTGATGAGTGCATCAGGATTACTGATAGTAATCATCTCAGGTTTACATTCCACAGTAGAACTGTTGAGCTATGTTCTAACATGAACTTTAATTTTTTACAACATAATATTAATATTTAATGAGCTATGTTTAATATTTGATACAGGTACAACATAATAAGGAAAAGAAATTGAAGAAAAGGTGGAAGCAGAGAATGAAGATGAAGAAGTGGAAGAAGAAGAAGAAAAAGATGATGATGAGAACCAAAAAAGATTTTAATCCGTGCTTATCCATCAACATTTTCAAAAACAATCTCAAGGCTGTCTGAAGCTCAAAGGCAGTGGGTGAAATCTGCTGGGTTTGGTGCACTCCTTCATTTACTCTTGGTGAGGAACTGCCACACAAGACAATAGTTAATTGCTTATGGTGGTTCGAGCACAATAAATGTGAGTTTGGTCTATTCCCAAATCGGAATCTTAAAATAACAGAGGATGATGTTTTTGACATAATTGGTCTACCCAAGGGAAATTGGATGTTAAACTTGAAGATTCTAAAGATAAATCCAAAGCTGGGGCAAACAATTTAAGAAAGGCAGCCAAGCAGGATCACTGAAAAGATGTTGCGTGAAAAGATTGCAGAGTCTCGTGATGCCGATGAACATTTCAAGCAGAACTTCATGATTCTGATGGCTAACCTTTTCATCAGAACAGATAAAACGTCCTTTGTTTGCCCCAAAATCCTGAGGTTCAGTGGTAATTTTGACAATGCAAGAGACTACAATTGGTGCAAACTTGTGATACAAAATTTGAAAGAGGCTCATGAACAATGGTGGAATGATCCAAAAACACAATACTACACTGGTTGTTTTTGTTTTTCTTCTTGTAAGACACCTTGAAACATTTGATACTCTTTTTTACTATATATGTATAACTTCTGCCATCGTCTCTTATGACTTTCTATTTTGTCTGTAGTACTTTTATCTAGCTAGGACAAGCCATCCTGATGTTAGAGTGAAGAAAACATGGCCTGCCTTTGTTGGCTGGAAGAATTCATGCATTGATGACAGAGCAAAGAGGGAGGGTCTGATAATAATTTTGGTTATGGAGATATTGTAAGTAGATAGTCTATATTCTTTCTACATATAGTCATGAATATAAAAAATGCCAATTATTTATATGATTATGCAGGTTCCAGAATTTGAAACTCCTGATGAAAGCAACAAAATGATGTGAACTCTGAACAGTACAAGGTATAAAAATAATAAAAAATTGAAGATGATTCTATAGTAGAACCACCATATTAAATATAACTGTTTTTGATTATTATCCTTTTTAACTTGAGTTTTGTTTATTTCCATAAATAAATGAATATAAATGAGGTTTTTTATTCTATAATACAGGGTGGGAACAGCACTTCACCACACCTAAAGAAACATTGAAGGGCGTAGGACCCAGTCCGCGGTTTTCTCACAAGACAATGTTGATGCATCAATATTGTCAATTGCAAGAGATGTTGAACAGAATCACAATAGCACTGAGGTGCTCACAGAGGATGTAAGAAAATTTATTAGAATCAAGTAATTTACTATAGATTCATAACTATGTGCAAGTACTAACATACATTAATGAAACTAGGAGATATCGTCAAGATTACAGCATCATTTATCACAAATGGAAAAGCTGAAGAAAGAATTTGGTGAAACACTTGACAAGGGGAAACAGCTGTTCCCAGAAAGTGATAAAATGAAAGAATATGAACAGAGGTTTGAAGAGATGACAACAGGAAGGTGAAAGATTTAAATAATACTTTTACTACATAACTTCTGAACATAACTTGTTTAGATAGATTCTTAGAATTCTTTTTTACTCTTTGGCAAAACAGTATTGAGAAAGCTGGGATTTTTTCACATACAAAGACTGGAAAACATTTGACATTTTAATGCTCCCGGAAAATGAAAGGGCTTTTATAAGATGCACGACATAGATGACTTTTAGATGATTTAAAATTAGGGGGTCAGGTGGTTGATAGTAATATTTACACAAAACATATTACTAGGAATGAGCCAAGCTATGCTGCATATGGACTCAACAATCATCTGAAAAGGGTACTCAAACCAACTGATCATCAGAAGTCTCCATTCAAAATCCAAGGGATTGATCTCAACACACAAAGGTTCAGCAAAGATGAAGAAGAAGTATGGAGCTGGATTAATGGAAGAAAGAACCGAGCAATGTGAGTATATATTTAGTATACATTTTAGTTTCAAATAGCAGATGGTTATTGACTATAATGACTCAATCGTGATTTATAAAATATTATGATTCAGTGTTAGAGTCATTTGGAAACCATTCCATTCCTTTAAGTAATGATACATGACAGTATTTGGATACTGACTGTATTTCACAGCTGTCAAATAAAAAATCATCAGTATTTTGATCCTGACAGTATTTCATATATATATAATCCTAACAGTATTTAATATGGTTGACACTATACTTTGCAAAAGCAAAAGCTAATAATTGACTCTGTTTTAAACATGCAGGATTGAGATATTCCTCTGGAACAACGTTACTTGCTTGAAGCATCACATTCAAAGCCTACAAATTGGAAAAGAAGTGTTGTTCCATGTTGTTGATGCTTATACAAGCATACTAAACGAAGATGAAAAATTCAGAGCAGCAGAGTCTCCTTATAGGTTTTTCTGCAGTACAATGGTGACAGTAAGTTAATCACAAATAATCTACAGTCTGTTATTTCATACTCCATGTTATATATTATATCTGCAGAACTCATATTATATGTTTAGAATTTTTATTAATAACTGTTATATGTGTCTTTAATGGTAGATGGGAAATGTGGTTAAAGGAAGCCAATTGGTAGCAAACAGTACTGATCCAAATATAACATACATGAAGTTCAAATCCAACATGGATGCAATTTTGTTCAAGCACAGAGTTGATATTAATCATGTTGATCTGGTATATACTCTATCCATATTTATCATTTATAACAATGTGAGATTATTTCCTATTTTCATATTTAGATTGTGAGTAAATATATTTGTTTTTTTTTCAACCAAAGATCTTCTTCCCAATCTTCTCTGGAAACCACTTCTACCTGATATGCTTCAATTTAAGGAAGATTTGTGTTGACATAATTGACAACCGAAGTGGAGACCGTGTAGATATCATGTATGATGGAATACCTGAAGCCCTGGTATGCAACTTTTTCCAGTTTTAAATAGATATAGTAATTTATGTTTTATTTGATTATATTAACCAACTATTATATTTTTAACTATACGTTTCAGCAAGAGAACTTTGGGTTATACATGGCACAGAAAAGCCCAAGAAAAATCAAGTTGTTAAATAATGCTCCAGTGCAACGTCTAGAAATGAAATGGAGAACTTCAAATAAGAATGTAGACTCTGGAGTGTTTGTGATGCATCATATGGAAACATATATGGGATATACTCTGCGCAACTGGGATTGCAAATTTGCTGCGGAGGTTGGATGCAAAACTAACTTTTGTTTCTAAAATAATTTCAAGTTTGGATTAGATATGTGTTTTTTTCTCTTTTATGACCATTTGTGACAATCATATTTACAGGGTATTGAACAGAAAAGGCAATTGGAGAAGGCAAGAAAAATATATGCTGCAAAGATTGTCTACTCAGAAATAAACATCTTGAAAGACCACATGAAAACAGAGATAAAGTTTGTTAATCAGAACTAGACTAGACTGAACTTGTAAAAATATATTGATTAATCTTGGATAATTGTGTTGCATCAGTATTTCTGTTCCTGAAGTATTTGAATACTGACTGTGTTTCACATCTGTCATATTAAGATCATCAGTATTTTGATCCTGACAGTTTCATACATGTAAATAACTCTTAACACATAATTCTCTTGTAGAATTAAATTTGTGAATCAGAAGTGGACTGAGCTTGTAAAAATATTTTGTTTAAGCTTGGTTAATTGTGTTGCATCAATATGTCCATTCCAAACAGTACTTGGATACTCACTGTGTTTCACATCTGTCAAATTATAAATCATCAGTATTTTGATCCTAACAGTATTTCATTTATGTATTTTAACTCTTAACACATGGTTCTCTTGTAGAACCAAATTGTCATCATCAGTATTTTACTTTTAATACATGATTCCCTTGTAGAATGAAATTCATGTCATCAGTATTTCCAATCCTGACAGTATTTAATCCTTAAGACATGATTCTCTTATAGAATCAAACTAACATCATCAGTAATTGATTTTTAACATATTCTGTATGTTCAAAAAACATGATTCTCTTGTAGAATCAAATTTAAATCATCAGTATTTTTGGATCCTGACAGTATTTAAATCTTAACACATGATTCTATTGTAGAATCAAATAAACGTCATCAGTATTTAATCCTTAAAGACATGATTCTCTTATAGAATAATATTTGACATCATCAGTATTTTGGATCCTGGTAGTTTTTCACAGCTGTCAGTAATTCACTTTTAGCATCATAAGTAAATTGAATTTAAACACATTAACTTTACTCATCAAAACATGATTCTTTTGTATTTCACTGAAAACGAAGTCAGAATTCAGAGAGTCTCTTGTTTTCTATAAATAGAGTTTCATCTCAGTTTACTTTTTCTCACTTCTTCATCACCATCTCACCATGTCTGCTAAAGATCTTCTCGCCGAGTTTGATAGGGCAGTGGAGTCTGATCCTCCGCCACTTATGCCAGATCCGAACGCGGTTCCTCCGCCTCCTCCTCGCCCAACCTTAGGCGAACTTCAGGTCCTCATCACCGAGCTTCAGGCGAGGATAAGGATGCTTGAAAGGCGAAACGACCGCCTTGAAGACAAAATAGATGAGCTGCAGGAAGAAGTGAAGGAGTTGAAGATGGAGAACTCCTTCTTAAGGGATAAAACTGATAACGACTACTAAGTCGTTTGCTTGTAATCCTCGCCCCATCACGGGCTTCTATTAATGAAAATATTTCCATTGTGTAACTTTTACTTCTTTCGTCTTCGACTTTTATTTTCATAGCAATCGATGATTATACCATTGGCTTTTATACTTAATCAACCACAATAGATTAAAATAAATTATTCAAAAACACAACATACCAAAAAAGATTAGATGCAATCAAACATTCATTTTTCATTAATAATAATATATTTAAAAAAGAAGACAGTACATAAAGGAAGACCTATCTAGCCCTATCAACTAGAAGACTCTTCCTCTGCCTTCTTCTCCTCCTCCTCCTGCTTGTGGAGGATACTGGACATCATCCCCGCGAATCGAATGATCCATTCGCGGCGTCTGATGGCAGCAAGCCTCCTTGCCTCGGCTTCTTCACGGAGGCGCTCCTCATGAAGGTAACAGTTCATTGTCAGAAACTGGACCTCGAGATGTGTCTCGAAGTCCATTTCTTCAACAACCTCATCAGGGAGGCTGAGAACATGGTAGCGAACACCCCAAACAGTGACGCTGAAGCAGCGCTGGCAGATGCGGACGGAACCGTCAGAGAGAGACATTTTCAAAAAACAAAAGGGTTGGAGAAGAAGATGAAAGGTTTTAGATAAGAAAGGGTTTCTGATATGAGTGTTACAGTAGGCTTACATGCATGCCTTTTTATAGAATAGTGTATTAAAGAACTGAAGAGACATTTATTTAAAAGGAGGAGGAACATTTAATCAATACGTGTTGGGAAGAAGCATGAATACTGGTGCAAGTAATTATGATTCCGTAACAGAAGCAAAATTATGATTTTCATTTTCATCCAAACGACCGTTTATATTATCTATGATTTAAATTAGTAATTATGAATAAACAAATAATTTAATAAAAACCATGTATGATTTTATTTAGTTTTAAAACTTATCTTTCTTAAAACCAAAAAAAACACAAAAAATTATTAACAATTGTAATAATGTTTTTATTTAAATAATAAAATATACAGTAGGAATTGATTATTCTAAAACCCAAACCATAAACCCCAAATGTTAACGATTTCAAATTTATTTATTCCGCCTACGTCTCGGCTTCAGGGCCTTCGGCCCTTCAGCCTCGCCTTAATTAGGGTTTAGGCTCGAGGGAGTAGGGCCTACCGGCCCTACACCCTCAATCCTAAACCCTAACCGTCGGGCAATTTAATATACAGTAGGAATTAATTATTCTAAAACCCAAACCATAAACCCCAAATGTTAACGATTTCAAATTTATTTATTCCGCCTACGTCTCGGCTTCAGGGCCTTCGGCCCTTCAGCCTCGCCTTAATTAGGGTTTAGGCTCGAGGGAGTAGGGCCTACCGGCCCTACACCCTCAATCCTAAACCCTAACCGTCGGGCAATTTAATATACAGTAGGAATTAATTATTCTAAAACCCAAACCATAAACCCCAAATGTTAACGATTTCAAATTTATTTATTCCGCCTACGTCTCGGCTTCAGGGCCTTCGGCCCTTCAGCCTCGCCTTAATTAGGGTTTAGGCTCGAGGGAGTAGGGCCTACCGGCCCTACACCCTCAATCCTAAACCCTAACCGTCGGGCAATTTAATATACAGTAGGAATTAATTATTCTAAAACCCAAACCATAAACCCCAAATGTTAACGATTTTAAATTAATTTTATTAGACTGGTTTCTTGCCTGTAAGACTAAACTTATTTACCAAATGCTAAAAATAATTATTACAAAAAATTCATTAAATAATATTTATTTAAAATTTAAATTTAAGTAATAAATTAAGAATTTCTTTCCCCTAAACAAATAATTCAAAACAAACCAAAGTGTGCTAATTTTAAAAAAAACAAAGAAGCGGGAAAACAAAACAGCATTTATCAGAAAGTACAGAACAAACTTAACACACTCTTTCATAACTTCCACTCCACTACACAATCGGCGGTTTTCAAATTCAATTCTCCAACTAAGCTTTCTCATCTCTTTCAGATTAACATCTTCAATCTTCAAATTCTAGTAAAATCTAAATCACATTTCACTAACTTCATCAAAATGCAGACCTCTCCTTTCATGAACACCAAGTGTTCGATAAAAGGGTACGAGTTTGCCCCAAACAATTTCTGTGCTCCTTTAGAGAAATCTGTGTTTCCTGATGATTTTCATATCATTATAGACTTTTTAACTTGTAGTCCAATTTATTACGCATTGACTCAACCTACTAAGGTTACTTTCAAAAGTGTAATGCAAATTTGGAGCACTTTAAAGTTTATAAATGGAGGCCAAACAGAGAAATCAAAATTGACGTTCAATTACAATGGCAAGGAGTATGTCATCACACCGGAGGTGGTGGAGGAAGCACTGCATCTTCCAAAATTAGAAGAAAAAACTCCAGCATATATTACAGCTGATGTGCTTATTGCGTTTTTGAAATTACTGGGATATAATGGTGATCCTGACAGGATTAGAGTACTGCAGAGATCTCGCCTGAAGAAGCAATGGAACTTGTACTTTGATTGTATCACTAGATGCTTCTTGAACAAGGTTTCAAACTTTGATGCTATTCCATCAGGATCACTTGAAATTGGGTATTCTCTTATCTACAACACTGTGTTTGATTATGGAAATTTCATCCTTAACTTGATAGGTACTAGAAAAGAGGATAAGCTTAAGTATATCTGTTATGTTAGGTTTTTACAGTTGATTTTCAATCATATGTGCCCCTCTGCTGATTTTCCTGATGACGAATTAGTACCTATTAGTAAGATTTCAGAAACAGGGATTAAAGCCATAATAAATGGCGATAAGAAAAATAATTTAGAAGGTGAATGTTTCGTTCCTAAAGAAGTGTGGCAATTTCTTAGCACAAACATGGCAGAAAAATATAATTTGGTTACTACTAGTGTTCCATCATCAACTACTGATATGGCACTAGACAGTTCACCAATTCGTCAAAGCCCAAAGAGAAAAATCAAGGACATCTCCAAACAGAAATCAAAAGTAAAAAAAAAGAAGGTTGTGGCATCAGGAATGGCATCAGATAATAAAAAAAAAAGAGATGGACTCAAGAGGTACACAAATGCAGAAATCTCCTAGAAAAAGGAAGCTTAGAATTCTGGATGTTGATTCAGATCGTGATGAAAGCACACCTCCTTCAGTGAATATCAGCAATACAGAAACAATTGATCCTGCAAATTCTGGGAAAAAGGCAGAGACCAATGTGTATAAGAGGAAAAGACTTGTGAAGTGCTCAAACTACGTTCCTACATTACAATTCAATGAACTTGTTGAGGAAAAAGTCAATCCCCTTCCTGAACTTGATGAAATGATGATTCAAGACATGAACAAGACAACTGAAATTGCTGACACTGAAGAACGAATTATGACGCAAGAGGTTTCAACTCAATTACAGCAAGCAGCTGGAAATTTGGATATGGTCATTTATCAACCTCTAATCAGTGTGAACCCTATTCATGAAGTTCCTGTAGAGAAAAATCTTCAAAGTAAGAATTTAAATATCAAGCATGATTTTCATTAAATGGTTTATTATATAGAATGGATAATTTTATATGATTCAATGCATACTCTTTTTGCCAAACCGTTATTAGTATCAAATTTTATATGTATTTATAGATTTTTTCATATTATTCTATAGTATAATCATCTCATTAAGATAATTTCATTCTATCTATGTCAGTTCCTGATGAGAATATTCATCAGGAACTGGTAACAGCTCATCACTTTTGGAGAATAAAAATTTATATACAATTTATAGATTCTGTAATAGAAGCATTCATATAAAGAATTTTGATTCTATCATATGATCATATAATATAATCACCTAATTAAGATAATTTCATTCTATGTCAGCTCCTGATGAGAATAATCATCAGCAACTGTTAACAGCTCATCAGTATTGGAGAATACAAATCTATAAACAAATTATAGATTCTGTAATAGAAGAATTCATATACAGAATTTTATTTCTATCATATGATTCTATAATATAATCATCTAATTAAGATAATTCCATTTTATGTCAGTTCCTGATGAGATTAATCATCAGGAATTGTTAACATCTCATCAGTATTGTAGAATACAAATTTAAAAAAAATTTATAGATTCTGTAATAGAAGCATTCATATACAGAATTTTGATTCTATCATATGACTCTATAATATAATCATCTAATTAAGATAATTTCACTCTGTCAGTTCCTGATGAGAGTAATCATCAGGAACTGTTAACAGCTCATCAGTATTGGAGAATAAAAATTTAAATACAATTTATAGATTCTGTAATAGAAGCATTCATATACAGAATTATGATTGTATTATATGATTCTATAACATAATCATCTCATTAACATAATTTCATTCTATGTCAGTTCCTGATGAAGCTACAACTACAACAAAAACGGACAAAAATGACAAGGGAAAAAATCCTATTGTCGAAGATGAAGATGTCCATGACAATTCTGATTCCTCTGAAGATGAGTCTGACCCAGAGTTGGCTGAAGTTCTTAGAATTTCAAGGAAAAGTATTTCTGGAAGCAGCAGCAAATTTATGCAAGAGCAAATATCTTTTGACAGCTCAGACTTAAAGAAAAAAATGGAAGCAACAACAACACTACACCAAGGTCTTAGGTCTGAGCTCAAAGATTTGCATACTGTAACAGATAAGCTTCAAGAAAATATCAAATCTTCAGAAAATACTTTCGCAACAAAAAGTGAGATGAGCACTTTGTCGATGAGAGTAGATAGTCTTGAATCAAAGTTCACAGATATTACAGGGAAACTTGATGAAATTCTTCAATTGCTCAAAGGCAAGAAGGTAGTTACTCCAGAGGGCATTGAAATGCGTGATTCAGGAGTTCAAACTGAAAAGGAAATAAACACTGATGCTGCTGAACCAGTTTGTTGGGATTTAATCCCATGGTCTTATCAACATAATGCTGATCAAGCAATTGATAAAGACGAGGGGGAACATGAGAAGCTTATGGAAAATGATGAAAATGTCCAGAAAGGTACTAATCATTCCTTTAATTCTGACTTGTATTTTTGTGAAAAGTTGTAGAAGATATATGCGTGTGTATGTGTTTTATAGGTTTGGTATGATTCTACATGCATATATGTTTTTAAGATTTAATTATTTTCATAATTTAGATTCTATATACAAATTATCTAATCAATTTGATTTATGTGTGTTATTTAAAAGTTTAGGTTGTGAATCATATATTTTAAAATTATGGTTCCAAGGTAGAGGCATTAATGTTCTTTTGTGAAATAATTTATGTATGAAATTAATGTTTTTTTTTGTTTTAAAATTAATGTTCAGTAATGCAATTAAAATTTGTGTAGTTGTGCTTCTACAATAGATGCATATGTATATCATGCCTTTATTAAAAATTGATATTAAGGTTAACGTAGTTTGTGTATAAATTCAAGGTACTAATGATGATGACAAGATAATTGATAATGCTGAAGAGGCCGCCAAGTATTTTCAGAAATTCAAAACTAATGATGGAGAAGAAGTCTTGCTGTATGCAAACAGTGAGAAGGCTTTAAATATAAATGAACAAAGAGCAACAATTATTGCTATAGCTGAAGATAATGCAGACTTGACTGAGGAAGAATATAGGAGACTTCAAGAAGAAAGGTATAAAGGATTGAAAGCTGGAGAAGGTCAGGAGGACTCAGGAAGAGGGAAAGGGAGAGGGAGAGGAAGAGGAAGAGGTCAGAAACAAATCAAACAAAATGATTCAAATGAGGAACCAGTTTGTTTGGATTTAATCAGTTATCAAAAAAGTGATGATCAAAAAATTGATAAAGACGAGGGGGAAAATGAGAAGGTTCTCCTCAAAGGTACTAATTATTCCTTGAATTTTGACTTGTATTTTTGTGAAAAGTTGTATAAGATATATGCGTATGTATGTGTTTTATAGGTTTGGTATGATTCTACATGCATATATGTTTTTAAGACTTAAATTTTTTTCATAATATAGATTCTATATACAAATTATCTAATCAATTTGATTTATGTGTGTTATTTAAAAGTTTAGGGTGTTAATCATATTCTTTAAAATTATGGTTCCAGGGTAGAAGCATTAATGTTCTTTTGTGATATAATTTTTGTCTGAAATTAATGCTTTTTTTTTTTAAATTAATGTTCTGTAATGCAATCAAAATTTGTGTAGTTGTGCTTCTACGATAGATGCATATGTATATCATGCCTTTATTAAAAATTGATGTTGAGCTTAACGTAGTTTGTGTATAAATTCAAGGTACTAACGATGATTACAAGATAATTGATAATGCTGAAGAGGCCGCCAAGTATTTTCAGAAATTCAAAACTAATGATGGAGAAGAAGTCTTGCTGTATGCAAACAGTGAGAAGGCTTTAAATATAAATGAACAAAGAGCAACAATTATTGCTATAGCTGAAATTAATGCAGACTTGACTGAGGAAGAATATAGGAGACTTCAAGAAGAAAGGTATAAAGAATTGAAAGCTGGAGAAGGTCAGGAGGACTCAGGAAGAGGTAAAGGGAGAGGAAGAGGAAGAGGAAGAGGAAGAGGAAAAGGAAGAGGAAGAGGTCAGAAACAGATCGAAGAAAATGAATCAAATGAGGAAACAAGTACTACAATAAAGATCGCAACTCAAGAAAATCCAATTCCTTCAACATCAATTCCAATTCCAAAAGTTGTTCAATATAATGATGCCTTAGAAGTTGCAATTGATAAAGAAGAAGAGAATAAATTGATTAGAAATAGAAAATCAAAATATTCAAAACAGGTAAACCATAATATTTAAATTCTTGATTAGTTGACAGTTACTAATGGACATATCAATCTAGAATATATTCCTGATGCTAATAATATGTTATTCATTGCACTTGGCGTACAGCAAAATGCTTCTCTTCAAAATCCTGATATGAACTCAGATCCTGAGAAGACAATTTCTAAAGATATTTTGAATGCTGGTGAAGAAATTGTCCCTGAAATTGTTCCTCATGCTGAAACTGAATTAGGCAATGATCCTAAAATTCAGGTAAATCCAATTATTCATTTTACTTTCAAATAGCAGATGGTTATTGACTATAATGAATCAATGCTGATTTGTAAAAAATTATGATTCTGTGTTAGAGTCATTTGGAAAACATTCCATTCCTTTAAGTAATGATACATGAATATCTTCTAGAATCATATTTAGCATCATCAGTATTTCCTTTCCTGACAGTATTTTGATACTGACTGTGTTTCACAGCTATCAAATTAAGATCATCAGTATTTTGATCTTGGCAGTATTTTATATATGCATTTAACTCTTAACACATGATTCTCTTATAGAACTAGATTGAAATCATCAGTATTTAACTCTTAAGACATAATTCTCTTATTAAATCAAATTGACATCATCAGTATTTTCAGTCCTGACATTATTTCACTCAATCCTGACAGTATTTAACTCTTAATACATAATTCTCTTATATAATCAAATTGACATCATCAGTATTTCCAATCCTGACAGTACTTCACTCAATCCTCACAGTATTTCACTCTTAAGACATGATTCTCTTATAGAATGAAATTGACATCAACAGTATTTCCAATCCTGACAGTATTCCTGATACTAATAATATGTTGTTCATTACACTTGGCGTACAGCAAAATGCTTCTCTTCAAAATCCTGAAATAACCTCAGATCCTGAAAAGCCAATTTCTAAAGATATTTTGGATGCTGGTGAAGAAATTGTCCATGAAAATGTTCCTCATGCTGAAACTGAGTTGGGCAATGATCCTGAAATTCAGGTAAAATACAATTATTAAAACTTGGCACGTTTAATGACAACTTATTTGCTAATGATTTGTTAACTGATTTAATTCCCAAAAATATTTCTGATGCTGAAACTGTTTTAGTAATTGGACTTGTCATACAGGCAAAAACTGTCAAAGTAATTGAAGATGTGACTTCAGTTGCTCACTACAAAGTTACTGACGCGGTACAACAAAATGTTAAAGATTCTGGGAATATTCATGGTGTTATTAAGGATGCTGACTACATGAAAAGTATTGAGACCATAGTGGCTTATGTATATCTAGAAAGCTATTATGAAGAAGATGATGTAGAAGTGAAGAAAGTTGACAAACGAGAAAGAGAAATTCAAAGAAAGGTTCGGGCGAATGAAAATTTTTATCTGGGTAAAGTGTTGAACTCAAATCGCAAGATCTGGGATGATCCTTCTAGGCTGAAATCTGACCTCCCAATGAGTCACTGCCCCAGAGCAGAAAAGATACTAAAAGATAGAAGGCGTAGAAACAGAGAAATGAATAATGACAGCATGGCTCAGAGAATAATAAACTTCATCTCTGGAGGAATGATGACTGAAATGCCTTCTATTAAAGGAGCAACCTCAAAGATTAGAATTTCTGACTTAAAATTGATTAGTCATTCCACAAAAGCTGGACTTGGTTCTCATTTAATTAAATATGAGAATGCAATCTACATTGATCCATGTCCCCTTACAGATAGTCCTGATGAGAAGTTAACTGCAGAACATCTTGAGAAAATTGAAAGTGTAGCCATTGTTGAGGATCACTGGGATACAAAGGACATAAAGCAGAAAATGATATATTTTCTACATGATAATACAACCAAGGTGCTGCCAATTGAAGATCTCTTAATCAAGTCCAATAAGGAGCTAAAGTTTGTACAGTATATACTAAGAGTGACAAATGAAACAACAGCCCTATGGTCTAGGATGATCCTGAATACTATAAGAAGGAGAATGGTGGATGGAGATGGATCTTATACTGGTGAATACACTCCATGTTATACTGATTACTCGCTGAAAGAAGTCCCTATGCAAAAGAAGAGTGCAAAGGTTTCGGATTCAGAAGGTTCAAAATATCTGCATCTTAATCCAAGAGGGACAATGCCTACGTATATCAGTTTTGATGAAATCAAGTTTCAATTCAGTACAAACACAACCATCAGAGCAGCTCTATTTCAAATAGATGATGATGATGAAGAACAGAAAATCTTGAAAGACAAACTGATCAAATATCTGAAATCAAGGGAGGATAAACGTCTTGCAAGATTTCTAAGTGAAAGCAATGTTTTTCAAGTTGTAAATGAACAAAGAACAGAAGATCTATAAATCATTCTTTGTCTCCATCTGTAAGTATTATTTTTCATCATTAATTTTTGCATCAGTAATTATCATTGTTAATTTGTGCATCTTGGTCCCTTGATAGAAGCAATAAAATAAAATAATATATTTGTACTTGTTCATACTTAACCATGTTCATAATAAAAGATATTTTGAAAAATAAAACATAAAAAATAGACATATAAAGTCTAATTCTATAACATAACCAAATATTGCCAGTTTTTTTTAATAAATGTAGTTGATTCCACTTTAGAAGCAAAAAAATAAAATAAAATAATATTCTATATTATTCATGTGTTTCATCAGTATTTGATTACTACATCAGTATTTTATAATTCATATACTATGATGCAACTATAGAGTCAATTAGAAATCACTGTCTCTAGAATAGTTTTTTGTGCATCAGGAATAGATACATCAGTATTTCTCATCAGTATTTTCATCAGTATTACAACATGACAAGTCAACTGACTCTACATTAGAATCAACAAATCAACTCCAACACAATGATACTTGAAAAATCAATACACAAAATTAATCTAATAAAAAAAATACTGATTATATCAAAAATATTAAAAATCTTCACATTCTGAATCGCCAAACAACAATATTTCTTCATCACAAAATACTAACAACACAAAACATATCTACATTTTGAGAGTAACTACTAACTATACATACTAACTAGTCATATTTTGAGAGTAGAAGCTAGGACTAAGAGATACTTGTATATTAGGAATAGTTGGAATCTGCTGATTAACAAGGAGTTTCTTCGGACAGTTGCGTGAATCATGATACCCAAGAGTATGACAAAATTTACATGTCCTGGTTGGTCTTTTCTTCCCATCACGACTTAACTCTGCACCACCAACAATTCTTTTACGACATCCTTTGTTATTACTTGGCAGTGGTGGAAGTACATTACTTGAACCTGAAGGCCTCACACCAAAAATCTCTTCCAGCATATCATCTTTTGTTGCCGGACGTTTATCAAATTTCTCTTCAACTCTAATCCTCAAGCACTTCATCTCATCCAACAAATACTCTAAACCTTTCAGGTTATTGCAAACATTATCAACACAAGCTTGATACTCTGTCCATATCCTCATTGCAATTTCTCTGCTGATATGCCCATCAGTAGCACATTCGCTTTCATCAGTAAACTTCAATTTGCAAAATCTCTCTGCATTCCTCATCCAACGCTTACATATGAACTGATGTGGGATTTTATCAACACCCCACAAACTCAAACAATAGAAACAATGACGACACAGATAGCCTACTCTGGTAAACAGCTTGCAGGAACAGCTAATATCATATGTTGACAAACAAAATTCAACCTCAAACAACTTACCATTCAAGCTCTTATCACAAAGTAAATATTTATTCACGCCATCAGTAACAATTGGTTGCCCACCAAGACTGATATGAAAGCAACTGGCTTTTATTTGTTTTTGAACCTTATAAAACATACTTCGAGTATAAAGGCAAGCTGCATGCTTTTCAATAGCCTTCTCAGTAATAGATTGTGGAATACAATTCTTGTCAGTGGTGTTCAATTTGTTTTGGTCATGAATTTGTTTGTCAATAGCACTCTCATAACACAAGTAGAACTCTGAAAGAGTATCCCCTTTTTGGACGAAATGATTAAAGTAGAAATTACTGCTCTCTGACCTTGAGGTTGTTCTCAATAAGGCTCCCATTGGCTTGTCCGCAAAGAAAGCAGGAATCCATGATTCCCTCATTGCATATATCTCTTTCAACCAGACATGTTCACTTAATCCAAATTCCTTAAGCACATCATCCCAACCTTTTTCAAACTCAGGAACAGTCAAATGTGATGACCAAACAAACTTATTGAGTTTTTCCATAAATCCCGTTTCTGCACAGAACACAGGACCAACCTACATTCACAATATCAAAAACAACTGATAAGGGACCATGCAGAGAATTAATCATAAATAACAAAAAATTAACTTAAAATAATACAATATATGATTCTGAAGTGGAATTTTTTCCTAAAACATTTTCATACAAATATGTAATAAGAGAAATCAATAAATTCTACAATAGAATCAAGGATGATTATACCTTGGCAGGGAACTTTTGCATTATATGCCACATACAATAACGATGAATAGAATGTGGGAATGTGTTAGCAATTGCAACTTTCATCCCAAGACACTGATCAGTTATTATACATTTTGGTGGACGGCCAAATGCTTGAAGAAACATCTCACAAGCCCACATGAAATTTGTTGCATCCTCATGATTTAGTAATGCAGAAGCAAACGTAACACTCTTCCAATGATTATCTACTCCAATAAAAGGCACGAATACCATTCCATACCTTTCACACCAAAAAAATTGTAAAATTAGATAACAATGAAATTATTCAAAAAACTCATAATTTGCAAAATAAAATTAAACTGCATATCAAACTTACTTATTGGTACGGTATGTTGCATCAAAAGATACAACATCACCAAAAACTTCATAACTCCTACGTCCTTGAATATCAGCCCAAAAAAGACGGGTAAGATGACCGTTTGAATCCGTCTGATATTCGAAAAAAAATCCTCCATCTGATACGTCCCTTTTGTTTTGAAACTTCTGTATCAGCATATCAGAATCATGTTTGCCAATATATAATTTTATATCTCTCATCCAGTTTTGAAAATCAACAGCGGTTGCCCCAACTTCAGAGTAGGATCCTGATATCGACTTGAACAAATTGTGAGCTCTATACGAGCCTATGTTTGATTTCGCAGCATCTAGAACAAATCGGCGCTGAAATGAAGTCATAGATCGATTACAAAGTAGAAATTCTTTTCCTGATGGCGATGCTAGACGATGGTTGTGAACTTCGATAAATGACGAAATAACATACGCATTGAAACCATTGTACTTGAGAATAATTTTTGCTCGACAGTCACATCTCTTTGTCACCGTCTTCCTCCTCTTGACTTGCAGTTGAACACTAGTTGATGCATGAGATGATTCTGAATTAACATCAACATCCTTTGTCATGGATGTATCGTGATGGCCTCCTTTAGAACAAATTATGTACTTGGTAACTATAATACCATTCCTGACTTTTTGTGTTGATTTACGAACCTCAAATCCACCATCTCTGCCATAATCAGTATAGAACTTAAAAGCCGACTCAATGTCTTTAAACAGTTGACCAGGATATGGTTTAAGTTTGTCATCAGAAACTTTAGGATTCCACACTTTAGAGCTTCTACTAATTGACTCATCAAAACCTTCTAAGCAATCCTCAACAAAATCATGAAGAGTAGTATCACAAACATTATCAACAACATCAATACAAACAGAATTGCCTGCAAAAATAATAAAAAAAATATGTCATCATATAACATTCTAACATATACAGAATTTTGAATATATCATATGATTCTATAATATAATAATCTCATTAATATAATTTCATTCTATGTCAAATCCTGATGAGAATAATCATCAGGACCTGATAACAACTCATCAGTATTGGAGAATAAAAATATATATTCAATTTATAGATTCTATAATAGAAGCATTCATATACAAAATTTTGATTGTATTATATGATTCTATAACATAATCATCTCATTAACATAATTTGATTCTATGTCAGTTCCTGATGAGAATAATCATCAGGAACTGGTAACAACTCATCAGTATCTACAAACAACAACAATATTAAACATCAAAAAATGAATACAAAAAGTAGAAATTTAAAAGTTCCTAGCTGTTTCTTACACTAATCATCAGTATCTCATATAATCTCATCAACATTATCTATCAGCAACAACACACACGGATAATTCGGAAAAGCTTATATGATTCTACAGCGGCAACAAAATTTAATAACAAAATCTTATTCGATTCTATAGTAGAACCATAAAAATCAAATTTTTATCTTCAAAAACTTATTTCAGTATTATTTATGCATAAAGTAGATCTATTGATTCAAACCTGATGATGATTGAATGTCAGCAACTTCGCGAAAATTAGCTTGATTTGAGGAAAACTGAGCTTGATTCGAGCAAAACACAGTTTGATTTGACGAAATCTCCATATCCGATAGCTTCAATCCACTGACAAGGACGAAGTTAAAGAAACAAACGACGATTCAGCGCGAGGATGAAGAGAGATAGTATAAGAGATAGAAAGAAAGCGAGATGGAGAGCAGCGATCGAAATCGCGCGAGATAAGAAATCGCGCGAGATATATAGAGAGAGAGAGAGAGAGATGAAATAACGGCAAATAACGAAAATAACGGACAGGGCGAGAGAGAAAGAGTCAGTTTCCTAATTGAACATTGTTTATGAACAGCCGTTAGATTTGATTTAGATCTAACGGTCCAGATTAATAGAGGGGGTTCTCCACGAGACTCCATATAAGATGGTTCTCCATAGAACAAAGGCCTATATATATATATATATATATATATATATATATATATATATATATATATATATATAGTATATATTTATTCTCCATAAAATAATAAATTGGATAAATTAATATTTTTTATAATATAAATAGTATATATTTATATTTGATAAAATAATGGCTCGATAAATTAATATATTTTATAATTCAAAAATTTCTATTAAAAAAAATAAAAATTCTAGAAGTTATATGGTATAATTGAGAAAAATGACCCTCATTATTATAAATATCCAGAATATTAAATTTTATGTTTTATGTAACATTTTATGTTTTATTGAAAACAAAAACGCTACACGAAGTACTGTTTTCTAGTTTCATGAAGAGGCAAACGCTACACAAAATTACCTTTCAAGTATTTCTTTATAAAAAAAATATATCTATAATCGAATCAGTTGAGGGTTAGAGTTTAGGATTTTCCTAAAACTGTCGAGTTTAGACCCTAAATAATTCTAAATTTTAGGGCCGTGAAATCCTATAGCCTGGAAACCAATTTAATATTTATAAACTAAAATGCAAAACGCTACATCATATAGTGTTTTAATTTTAAAATGGTAAACAGAGTTGCATTTTACGTGAACAAACTATATAATGTGGCATTTTAGTATTTTCATTTTTTTACTTAAAACGCTACACGATATAGCGTTTTACGCTAAAATGCAAAATGTTACACGATTTATCATCTCTGAATGATATTGAGTACCATTTATTCATATCGTGATATTTGAGATATTAAAATTTAACATATAAATTTGTGTCAGTTTGGACCTAACCGCCTAAAATTGACGCCTGCTATTTATCTATAAATAGATAGTTACTCCTACCATTTTGCATGGCTTTTGACCTCCAATGCCCCTCATCCCTTTATTAATCACATGGTCCTGCCATTGAACCACTTCTGTCTGCGTCACACGTGCTACTGCTGTAGTAGAGTCGTGCACGTGCACACAGCACATGCTTAATGTACAATACACTTTAATATTCAAAATGGCGGGTGAAACTGTTGGACAAAGGATCATACTCTAGGACAAATCTTATACCACTCTTTTCTCACTGATATGTATCTTCAAATCTTTTACATAGATTGTTTGAATTTGAATTTCAAATGCAGAGACTTTTTCCCCCTCTTATATCAAAAAATCAGTCCGATTCATCCTAAACATTTACCTTTGAAGTATCGCGCTCTGGATTTTAATGGCTGAGGTTAGGTCCTTTGTTTTTTTGTTTTGCCAAGTTTTCTGTTTGTCTAATTTGTTCTACATGATTCTTCGCTCAAGTACTTTTTTGTTCATCAATCATGGGTGTTTGAATTAGATTTTTCAGTTTGATGATGGATGTCCTCTGGGTTCTGTTGCCGGATCCTCAAACCCAATCGGAAAGGGTAATTTATTGTTGAAATATATATTTTTTCATGTCCTCATATTACGACGTATGCCATGTGTTTGTTATAATTACCCAGTATAATGAAAGTTCTGTAATCAGGTAAATCACCAAGGAAGGTTTTGGCTGATGTTACTAACCAGCAATCTACGGTTGCGCGGACTTTTCATGGCAGAGGTATGACCCCAGTTCGCAGCACCTGAAATCATTCTTTTGTATCTTGCTTGGTTTTCGTTCAATTAATGTTATGTTCCCTCTATATTGCTGCACACAATGCAGTCAACAAACCTGTTGCCACTAATAAAGGATTAGCTGCTGCATGCAATCATTGTGCTGCAGGATCAACTCTGTCTGTTGACTTAGGAATCAAGGTTTGTTTCTATTTTTGTGTTTCAATTTATGCTCTTAAGTTTATTTTATTCTGGGCTGAAAATGAAGTTTCTTTTTGGTAGGCGAACGTGCATCGTCCAAGCCTTGGAATGTTTTCATCTGAAAACACAGATCGTAATTACTTTAAAACATGTTGCTGCTTTTTAAAATGAGGTCTTCTTAGCCATTTCAGTTTTTTTATTATACCTCATATCCAACCCAATTGTATCATTTTGCAGGTAATGCTCATGTCTCTGCCGACATGAATGGAAGAAGCTTTGGAATGTTTTCATCCGAAAACACACATCGTAAGTTCTTAAGAATGTTTCTGCATTATACATTAATTCCACCTTTGATTTTTCAGTTAGTACAGTACCTCATATTGTATTTTTTTTCAGCTCATACTCAAACTTCTGCATTGCAAGCCAACTCTCTACCAGATGGTTTTTTTTAAGATTACTCTGTTTTTTTAAATTCTATTTTCCTTTATTTATGGACAAACACTAGCTATACAATTGAACGGATTGCTCTGCAGTTTTCCAGGATAAAAGGAGGAAAGCTGGGTCTGGGTGCCCTCAAGGTGAAAGTAAACATGGCCCTAAAGTGAAAAGGAAGAAGTCTACAATGCAGAACCCAGAGAATCTGAAGAATATCAGTCGCAACATATTTGATGAACTTACAAGCCAAGTTATTAGTCACAATATTGCAACGCATCTTGACGATGGTAAGTTCCTTTGTTTTTTCCACTACAGAACATCAGCAAACGTGTCTCCTTATTTGCTTCAAACAAATACAATTGTTTTTTAATGATACAAATTTTACAATGCAGGAGAATCTTCATTCATAGCTGATGATGAGTTGTACGATGATTTTCTAGAAGTTGAGGGTAAACTAAGTTACTCTTCAGATATCTAATTTCACCAATTAAACCTATTAGTTATCTTCATAATTACTCCACATGTTTTCCAGATTATGATGAACATTCTGATGAATTCAATCGCCGATATGAGAGAAACCTCAAACCTGGTAGTTCTCGCAACCTGTATTTTCTGTTCATGTGAATCTTTTTGGTATTGATTGTTTGTTGATCATGTGACAATCGTTATTATTTACAGTTCCAAAAGGGTACGGCTTTCTTGGCCCTCCTACCGGCAAATGTGCAAAATGTCAGTCAATTATGTGGAATGAGGAACGATGTAACAAAACTGTTAAAAAAGGATTGTTCAAATACAACATCTGCTGTGGCAATGGGAAGATAAAGCTCCCAGCAGCTCCAAGAACCCCATCATACTTATGGCAACTTTATAATGACCCAGTCAAAGGTCCTCACTTTCATCGTAACACACGTGTGTACAATTCAATGTTTGCCTTTACGTCAACCGGTGGGAATGTCGACTCATCTATAAACAAAGGGGGCTCACCTTATGTATATAAGTTGAATGGTCAGAATCACCACCTGTTTGGGGCTTTGATCCCAGACGAGGGAAAAGATCCAAAATTCTGTCAACTATACATCTATGACACTGCCAACGAGGTTCAGAATAGGCTTAGGTGGATTGAAGTTGATCGTTCAGATGAGATAGATGAGGAGATTATCAGTGGATTAATTGTAATGTTGGATGAAAAGAATGAACTGGTAAAAAAATTCAGGAGTGCTCGAGATAGGTTTGAAAACAATGAGGTTGTGGAATTGGATATATTCTTGAAAGTATCTCGCGCTACTGATGGAAGGGAGAATCGCGTTGGACCTTCAAATGAAGTTGCTGGAATTCTGGTTGGAGATCAAGAAGAGACTGATGAGAGTCGTGATGTTATTGTTGATGATATCAAATCTGGACTGCAACGTATAACCAATATTCACCCAAAACTGATGGCGTTGCAGTACCCGCTTCTCTTTCCATGTGGTGAGGATGGCTTTCATTTAGGATTAAAATATGAACCAACCGAAGAACAGCGAGGTAAGACCAGAGAAAGCATTACGTTGAAGGATTACTATGCATACAGGCTACAAGTACGACACAACGAAGGTATTGGTTATATAAATTGTAATCTCCCAATTGTTTTCAGCGTTTGTTATTTTTAACATTGTAAAAAATATGGTGTAGGCATGACTCCCAGACTTGGTGGACGATTATTTCAGCAGTACATTGTAGATGCGTTTTCAACAATCGAGCAGGCGCGCCTGTGGTGGTTCAGAACTCATCAAACAACTTTAAGGAGTGAGTTATACAGTCACATCTGTGACTCAATTAGATCTGGTGATTCAGATAAATCCAATCTTGGAAAAAGTTTCATTTTACCAGCCGGCTATGTAGGTTCAAAACGCTATATGCAACAAAATTTCCAGGATGCTCTTGCTGTTTGTCGTCACATAGGGCATCCGGACATTTTTCTGACTATGACGTCAAACCCAATGTGGCCAGAGGTTATTGAGATGATGAAACTCATTCCATTTGGCACACCTGTTGACAATCCAGATATAATAGCTCGAGTTTTTAAGCTTAAACTGAATCAACTACTGAATGACATTCGTCAGGATAAGTTCTTTGGTACATGCATTGGAGGTAATATACAAATAATCCAAATTTATAATTCAGATATCCATCACAAATTTTTTTAATCAACTAATTCGGTTTATTCATATTTCTCAGTCATGTATGTTGTGGAATTCCAGAAGCGAGGACTACCGCATGTCCACATGCTTATATGGCTTGATGCTGAGTCTAAGATTAATTTGAAACGAAACGTTGACCATTATGTTTCCGCAGAAATCCCTGATCCAGAAACAGATCCATCGGCTTACGAGGCAGTTAAGCAGTTTATGATTCATGGGCCATGTGGACCTGAATTTCCAAAATCGCCATGCATGGTTAATCACAAGTGTTCAAGGCATTTTCCCAAAAAGTAAATACACACTAACTTTGTACAATTGGTCGATTTAGTCATCACACTGTAAATATCTGACTTTAATGTTTGTTACACAATTTGTTTTAGGTATTCAACCAGCACAAGTTTTGATGAATCCGGTTTCCCCATGTACAAGAGATCCAACTCTGGGATTACTATCAAAGTAAGAAATGCAGAGCTTGATAATCAGTGGGTTGTCCCCTACAATAGAGATTTGTTGGTTAAATACCAATGTCATATTAATATTGAGATTTGCTGTCATGCTCGGAGTATAAAATATTTGTTCAAATATTGTCTGAAAGGCCCTGATAGAGCAACTGTTGAAATCAAAGGGTCTCGACCGGTCAAGAAAATTCAGCCAGAAGATCCTGTGGACGAGATTCAACAATATTTTGATGGACGCTATATTTGTGGTGCCGAGTCTGCATATCGTACATTTGGTTTTGATATTCATCACAGGTCCATATCAGTTGAACGTTTACCTTTCCACCTACCCAACAAAAGGCCCTGTACTTTTCGATCGGACGAACCTTTGAAGAAGATCGTCAACCGTGAGAAATCACGCAAAAGCAAGCTTGAGGCATACTTTCTTCTGAATACCATTGATCACACTGCCAGACAATATACATATGATGAGATTCCAAAGCACTATGTTTGGAACGACAAGCAGTGTGTGTGGTCCCCTCGCAAGAAAGGATTCCAACTAGGGCGTCTAACCTACTGTCATCATAGTAGTGGCGATGTTTGGTATTTACGTATGTTACTATCTAGGATTAAAGGACCTCAATCATTTGAGTCTTTGAGAACTATCAACGGAAAAATATACAAATCTTTTCAGGAAGCTGCTAATCATTATGGCTTTCTCAATGACGACAATGAATGGAATGAAGTTATTTCAGAGTGTGCAAAATGTGGATTTGCATCACAGATCAGGCAACTATTTGTGCATATCATTGTCAACTGCCAAGTCAATGATATCTTCAAATTGTGGTCTTCACATATTGACTCAATGACTGATGATATACTATACCACCGAAGGAAGACCTGTGGCAATCCAATGCTCATTCTTTCTGATGAAGAGATCCAGAATCATGCACTTGGAGGTAAATAATTTTAAAATTAACTTTCAAATTTAGTGTGCAAAATTAACCAATGCAATATTTTCTTTCAGATGTTCATCAATTGCTAAAGGGTGTGGGGAAGAGTTTGTCTGATTTCCCAATGCTGCCGCAACCTCCTGCTATTTACTTGAGCACTGGAACTAATAATCTTATTTTGGATGAGACAAACTATAATATTGAAGACATGCGTTCCAAATATGAGGCATTCATCAAGGATTGCAACCAAGAACAGCTAAGAGTTTTCGAAGAGGTAATGCATTCAGTAGAGAACAGAGAGGGTGGTGTTTTTTTTGTTTATGGGAGCGGTGGTTGTGGTAAAACATTCTTGTGGAAAACATTGATACACAAGTTACGGTCTGAGCGTAAGATTGTGTTGCCTGTAGCGTCATCTGGAATTGCTGCTACTCTCCTCCCAGGTGGTCGTACAGCTCATTCTCGCTTTAAGATTCCAATACTTCTTGATGATTTTTCTATATGCAACATTTCACACGATTCTGACATTGCTGCTCTAATCAAAGAAACCAGTTTAATTATATGGGACGAAGCTCCAATGACGCATCGATATGCGTTTGAATGTCTGGACAGAACATTGCGTGACTTAATGAAAGTAGTTGATCCTCAACGATTTCATCAACCATTTGGAGGAATTACAATCGTGTTTGGTGGTGATTTCCGACAAGTTCTTCCTGTTATTCCATTTGCGCCTCGTGCTGATGTTGTTAATGCCAGTATCACTCGATCACGGATTTGGAAATTTTGCAAAGTTTTTACCTTAAACCAGAACATGCGTTTAGGGCAATCAGATGATGAACACTGTAATGAGGTTTTGCGAGAGTTTGCCAGCTGGGTTCTGTCTATCGGGAATGGTTTGCTTTCAAGTGCATATTCAACAGAATCCAATCTCAGTGAGTTTGATATAGATCTTCCACAGCGCTACTGCAATATGTCAACCTCAAACTCCATTGACAAAATGATTGATGCCGTTTTTCCTGATATAGAAAAGCAGTATCACTCCCCACGTTATCTTGGCGAAAGAGCGATACTTACACCAACCAACAAGACTGCCTCTCATATTAACTCTTTCATTGTGGATAAACTACCTGGTGAAGCAATTGCATACTTTAGTCGAGATGAAGCTCAAGAATTTGGTGGTTCTGAAAATGAATTCCCTATGTGTTTCCCATCTGAGTACTTGCACAAACTTAATATACCTGGTATTCCTGCGCATGAGTTGATTCTCAAAGAAGGTGCAATGGTAATGTTGATGAGGAATCTTGATCAGACAGTAGGCCTTTGCAATGGTACCAGAATGATTGTTACAAAATGTCTAAAACACTCCGTGCAGTGCGAAGTTATATGTGGATCATCTGTTGGTCTTCGTTTTTTCATACCGAGGATCGAGTGTTGTCCCAGTGACACAAAGCTGCCATTCAAATTTATTCGCAACCAACTTCCACTACAGATATGTTACGCAATGACTATCAACAAATCCCAAGGGCAATCTCTCTCATTCGTTGGTTTATATCTACCCAAACCAGTTTTCAGTCATGGTCAATTATACGTTGCTATCAGTCGGGTTACCTCACCTGAAGGTCTACAGATATTCATCGATGATGAATTTGGCAAATGCACATGCAGAACCAAGAATGTTGTATATCCAGAAGTGTTCTACAACATATCATAGTATTATTTCAAGTTAAGATTACTTTCCCCCCCTCAGATGTTCGAGGTGCATGAACTCCTTTTGCTGATATTCAGACAAGATATTATTAAATATATTTAAGATGTTTATATCATTGTTTTAGCTATAGTGATACGCCCTTTAGTTGTTTTATACATAGTCCCAGAACGTTAAATTCATACTATGTATGAGGTATTGAAAACCATAAACCGTTACACTACAATATTTTTGTAATAGTAAAAGTACTCTAATAATAAAAATAGTATCATATTTTAATTAAAAAAACGGAAGTTTAATCTTGCATATGAAACATATTTAGACAAACCCTGGGGTGAAGCCTAGCTTTTTTGGTTGTCATTAAATGCCAAAATTTTAGCACCTGCACTCTGAACAGGGCTATTTATTTAGAACCTCAACTGGTTGTCCACTAAATTTCGAAAGCAATTTTTTATAAACTACTGAGCTATAAATTTTTTCAGCATATCCCAGACGCATTTGTAAATAAAAAATCTATTGCCCGCATAATTGAACATATATCATTAACATTTTTCAGACACAGTAGATACTACATTTACAAACCAAATATTATTATGCATTGTCATATAAACCACCCTTTACAATTTCTAGCCGGAAATGATGGTATGATTCATTAATCCACCTAAAGAAACAACAATCACCAACATCAAGTTGCATATCAGTACGCAATGCGATGAATCCTCCGTTAATTGTAATCCTGTTTCCTTTCCGAGCCTTCCTTATCTCAAGTTTCCATTGTAAACGCCCTTTACAAACCGTGATTTTGTCCCTCTTTTTCCATTGATCAGTAAGAAACTTGAACTCGACCGGAATTGTCTAAAGGAAAAAGATAAAAATTAGAGATGCTCCCTACAAATCCATTAAACAATGAAAAAAGTAATAATCAAATAAGGTACTGACCACCCCAGGGCAATACTTTAACATGTGAGACGGCATCACCTCAATTTTAAAGTGACAAGGATACCTAAATGTTAAAAATAAGGAGCCTGCATTTTACGTGACACAGCAATTAGATTGTGTATCCAAATTGTCAGTCAAACCATACAAATAACTTCTCACACTCACCATATGTTATTGCTTGAACGTCTAGGCTTACTTCAACATTATGCCCGTCAAACAAACTCAAGTTAAGGAAACGACCCATTTCATAAGTAAAAACCAATAACTCTAGCTTCTGGAAATTGGCCAATTTCAATCCTCCACATACTTTTCGCAAACCAGTGATTTTACCTTCTAAAAAATCTAAATGACCACCAAACCGAAAATGATTTTTTAGGACAAAAGAAAACCATTCTGGTAATTTCGAACCAAACATCCTCATGAATGCTTTTGGTAGCAACTATGAGACAAAAAAATTCCAAAGTTAGATATTTACTCAAAGGTAGATGATAAAATAAAGTCAGTATTACACTAAAAATTGCAACGCCAGTAAACACTCACAATTTCATCATCTGTTGGGTGAGCATTGCTAATAAATTTGACAAACTTCCAGCCGCTGCTGTTATTGGTGACTACAAATAAACAAATGGATGCATGTAGATTGTATCAATATAACATGCAGGATATAATCACAATAAAATTAGGTACAAAATTACCAGCACTTGATGAAGATGTCTGAGAAGTGTGAAGTATGGCAGGGTAATTGATCTCATTACCATCTTCACCCACTATGTACACATTGAAGTTGTTCCCGTCTACCAATTCAAAGATTAGAACCTCTCCCCCACCAAGTTCAAAATCATTAAACAAATCACCCAATTCTCGCAACTTTCGAGTTTTTCGATCGTAAGCAACATGCATCTTATAACCATTTCTAATAGTAAGAATGCAATTTTCCCTTAAAATATGTTGTTGCATTTCACAAAATTTCCGTGGAAGCAACTGCAGAATCAAATACGTTTAACATACAGAAATCAATTTTTATGGTTGAATTTAACATACAAATTCAAGATCGGTTTACCAGTTCGTTGGTCGCGCAATCATCTGGAGTTATATACTTGAAGAAATCCGGAACAAAAGTAGGGTACTCCATTGATTTTATAGAACAGGTCAAAGACAAACTACTACCCAAATATTAGAATGAAAATATAAGACTCAACCTTTCAGATGATGTGAACATACCACTTTATAAACTGCCCTTACACCTTGCTCTAAAACTTTTCATTATTTTATTTCCCGCTGCCAGTTTTTCTCTTTGCATTTTGCGCTGATAGTTGTTTTGCCCTTTTTCCTATGCACTTTTGTTTTTTTATATTACTATTATATTGTATACTCCTTTCTTTCGAAAATAATAGATGTTTTGACTTTATGCACCTATATATCCGTAAAAAGAACACATTAATGTAGACATTTTTTATGAAATTTGCTTCTTCCAAATAAAATTTAAACATCTCTATTTTTATAGACAAAAAGAAAATTTTCAAAATAACATTTACAAGTCTATTTTTTTAAGCAAAAAATACGTGTACAAACTCAAAGCGAGTATTATCTTGGAATGTAGGGAGTCATGTTTTTACAAGATTAACGAATCTAGATCAATTTCAATCAATATGATTGGAGAACCATACTTACAGGAACTAAAATTGCACCATGCATATTTTTTACAAATGCATTTTCTAGGCGCCTCACACTTTTAATGGCACCACGCATATTTATTACAACTTCATTTTCTAGGCGGCAAACAGTTATAGATTTTGTAACTACATATCTACAATTGGTTTTTATAAGGTGTGCCCAGTCGCCCACAATAAACACTAAATTCCAAATTGAGTGATGGGGATGGAACAATACCAAATGTGAGGGCAAACCCAGTGGTCATCCAAAAGTTGGGGTAGATTACACCATAATATTTTCCAAAAGTTGGAAAATATTTTCCAAAAGTTGCAAATCCAATGTAATATAAAGTTGGGGTAGATTACACCATAATTTTTCCAAGAAGTTGGAGGTTACTACAAGTGTATCATAATAATCATACACTTGCTCACGATTTTGGAATTGATCATATATTTTCAACTTTCAATATAGTTTCGCCAACAATATCTTCTCTATGTTTTCAAATATAGTCATATTTTTACTAACGGATACTGTGTTTACGAATATCTATATGACGTTGCAAGGTTTTCGTTCAAGAAATATTAGTTCAACCGCTGGATTACAGTTCAATGGATATTCAGACATTTTTAAATCATAAAGTGCAGGTCTCTTCAATGTGTGCATGTCAGCACTGTACTCAAGCTGCGAACAAGCTTTGGGAATCGAAATGTATTTAGTTTTAACAATAAACAAGCCTAAACCTATTCAGATACCTACGTTAGCTATTAGGAGCATAGTTTCAATTTTTTATCAACAAACTGATACAGTGTGCATTGTGCTTGAAAAACACTCTACCCTCTAAACAATTACATAACAAACACTGTACCCTATGTTATCTTCCACAAAAACATACTCATGGCCGTCTCCATTTAATCAACAGTCAGGTACATTTACGCCACTAACTTAGTTTCAATTGAATTTTGGTTATTCACCATGTACGAGGTTAAGTCAAAACCCGGCAGTGATCCGAACTTCCTAATTTGGGGCAAATTTTCCCAAATTCTCTCAAGAAGTAATCGAAATAGTCATACAAAGCTGGAACATCGAATACTTTACTATTTCAGCTTTGTATGTTATTTTTCCTTTTTATAAAATTCTGATTTTCTTATTTCTACAGCTTTCGTTTATTAGATTTATAATTTAATTTTGATTATTAAATTTTAATTAACAATAGCTTATAAGTAATACATTCCAGAATTAATGTGGAAAAAATGGTCAACATAAAGTGTTGTTATATTTTTTCAAAGATTAGAATACGTAGAATACTAATATAAATGTTCATTCAAATGAACAGAATTTTTTGGATAATTTCAAGATAATCAGAATATTGTTCGTACCTGTTGCTATTATTCTAAATATCTTAAACAAACGTTGAACATATCCCACCTATTCAAAACAGAAAACTCATTTCTCAAAATAAAATGAAACCCATAATTTTGAGATATAAAACTATTGAATATATTTAAAAAAAAAAATTTAAATACACATTATCAGAATATATTTAAGAGCACGTTATAAAAATCATATCTTACATTACTATTTTTTACATAAACCCTTTCAGATTATGTGAAAATAAAAGCGAAGAAGATATTACCATTGTATCAAATCTGAAGAGTGACTTTTCGCATTACTGTTCGCAATGATGAACAGCAGTCTTTTCGTTTGTCAATATAATTAAATACTGCTCTTACACACAGTAAGCATGGAAAGACACCTCTTTTCATTTCCTTCTTATAGGTCTAATTCTATTCATAACAAATCATACCCTCCACCACAAAACAACATTCCAAGATCAAGTAAACTCAGCCAAACATGAGAAAATCCATTAAATCGAATGCCCCCTTGATTTTGCTCGACATAGAACTTCTTCTCAAAATATGCTCTCTCCTCCAGGAAGATGGATTCATTGATCTTTTCTTCCTTATTCAAGTTTGGTTTCCTTTCCAAACGACAGAGACTGTTAACATGGTCTTGAACAACTTGGATTGGAGTAAAGTGCACGAGGTTGTTGAACCGTTTAAGAACCTTGAGTGCAGGGTCTTCAACAACTTCGTTAAACACTGTGTCAAAATAGGTGTCAAAGGCGGCCTCTGCTACTATGCATGTAGGAAGCTTATTCGTGGCAAGAATCCAACTCATCACCTACAGGTCTTGCGAGACATATCCAGCGATGATAATCTATCTTTTCTGGCCTACTGCGTGTTTCAGTCTCTTTATGACCCATCAACACTCAGGCCCAACGCCAACCTCCTGCACCAAAAGGTGAGTACGGATCCTGATTTTAGGTCCGGACTGAAAAACAACTGCATCACTTTGAAAGGCCGTTACCGAAAATACAACCGCACGTTTGGTCGTCCAGATGTTTTCCCCCAAGATGGTATATGTTCATCACATGTATCAGGGTTAGAACACAATATGGATCCTCATCGCTTGGGTTGCCGCTTTAGACAAATCATCTCCGCCTCTTGCTCAGAATGTATGATTTTAATGATAATTTCAAAATTTTTAGAGGTTATTAGATCAATTAAATATGTATTTTTGTTGCTGAAGTAAGCACATCTAATTTTTTATGATCCCTGCAATATATATCAGTTAAGTTCTCAATGGATCAAGTAGTTTCTTCATTTAAGCTTTTTTTCTTTTCATGCATGCAAAGTTTTTGTCGCATATAAAACTCAAGTTTACTATGCTTTATATGACGAAATACAAACCATTGAAATTAATTTGGCTTTTAGGAAAATACCCTTCATACTTTGGAAATTTAGACCAAACAATGCAATTTATCGAACCCTTTCATTTTTTTAACAGTGACTGTGGTTTGGTTGGTCTACAAAATTTAACAGATAATTACAAGGTAATGTCACATTGAAGGAAAAACACACGAACAAGACAAAAAAATTAAAATCTCAAAATGCAAATAATCAAACCCACTGTACTGTCATGCAGATCTTCCATATAAAAAAGGCTGCAAACATTGTTTAAAAGATAAAGTTAACAAAGAACACAAGTCTTCCGCATACATAAAAAAATATAAAACAAATTCACTACACTTTAACCAGACACATCTGAGTCGGATGAGTCAACCCCGGGGATATAACCGTACAGAATACTCCTGAATTTATCAACCTTCATTCGATGTTGTGTTCTATTGTTTGCAAGAATGTTAGCCTGGCCGTTGAGTTCTTCAAACTTTTTTTTCCAAGCTTCAACACTTTCATTAAACTTATTAATTAGATTCTCCACTGCTGTATTGATCGTTTGAATGTGCTTCTGCAGAGAACTTTCAGAATCATCAAGAAACCGAGAGGTACTCATAGAATAGCTCTTTGGTAGAGTTTGAAACGCAGACGATGTTTCTCCAATTTTAGGCTTTTTCTTTTCGTCAACAAAATCAGCAATCCTTCTGCGATTACGCATTAAACAACAGATAATCTCAAAAAATGATACAAACGAACAGAACAAAACATAGTCCAAGAAATTACCCGTATTTTTCATTGATTGAAACTGCTTCATTAATCAAACGGTTCTGACGCTTCTCCATATTTTCGAAGTCGGAACTAAATTCTGCACTTGCTGTTTCAACCTCTGTGACAAAAGCATCTGAAGCAATCAACAAATTATATATTTCATCTACAACATTGTTCTTCATGTCCTGATATCTTTTCCTTTTGGCAGCCTGGGTTGCAGCATTGGTTGAGGCCATGTTGATAAAATCAGTTTTTTTACTATCCTCCACTATTTTGTCCTTTATATAATGAGGTGTGAAGAAACAGTTTTTACATAGCACGAACAAAATCGAATAACTGCATCCCCTTAACTTTCTTATAATTGCTTCAGTTTATTTTTAATTTATAATAACTACAAGACTTCCCTCTAAAGAAATATGACATATTAAATTTGGAAACTGCTTTGGAATTTTTTGCATATTGTTGGTACAAAGTTTATTGGTCCGGAAATATTATTCCCAAAAATAAAAAAGTTGTCATTGACGTACTGCAGCAAATGCAGTACCTACCATACGGACAACTAATTGCCATGCTGAATAGAATATTAACAGATTTTTAGAAAAGATACAACAAGATATCAAACTTTAGCAGAGATTCGATATCCCTCTACATAAGATTTTTCTCAACACAATACACATGTAAATTAACCAATGAGAATCAGTTGAAATAAATTATCAGTTTTTTTTTACCACGGAGGACGTATTATTAAAATGAAGGAGATGTTTGTACTCCTCCCTTTAATGCAAAAAAATATCTTATTACATCAATGTTGTGAGGACAATATTCGTTCTTATCTATAACAGTTAAAGTTATTCCTCAATTCAAAAGGACGATTCTTTGCATTAAAGTTGTCATATGGAGGGTAAAATCATTAAAGCATACTCTATGGCAGGAAGCACTTCCACCTTCGAAAAAATAAGCAAACACAAAAAATAAGCTAAAAAAACCTCTGTAAAGAGGTGAATCTACACATCTGTAAAATAAAACTGATAGAAAAGAAAAATACTACACTACAAAAGCATTCAACATATGAAAACCTCTTTCACATTTATCCATGGCATTGAACAGATGTTATTGTATTGAAGATATAATCGAACCAGGAATGTACAAAGCAAGAATAAAAGTGAAGGTTTGTAGAAGATGGAATGGAAATTCATCCCCAACAGAATCTGTGAGTGGTATATCCATGTTCCTCACAGACAGTTCAGTAAGTTCTCTCTATTCAAAATTAGCCTATTTCATCAGCATCTGACTATATTAAACCACCTCACTACTTTATCTTTTTTCATGTTAGAATTCACGCATATATTGCTGGATTCCTTCTCATCTTGCGGATCGTTACACTGAAGATCTTGAAGAAGACAAAAGCTATGAAATACATAACTTCATGATTAGCATTTACATATCAAGATGTAAATGGTCAGTGGACGATAAGTTGTTTATGATACTCATGAACTCAACAATTGTTCTGCCTCTGCAAATAGGCGACTGCTTCACAACAAAAGAAACATTCAACTTTCAAGATCTGTCACAGTTAGGTACTCAACATCTACACAAAAATCACTGTATAGGTAAAAAGAAATCAAAAATTATCAATTTCACTATCTTTAGGATCTGATACTGACAACACAGCGTCACCCCTAAAAGCTTATATAAATTTATGCAGATGTCATTGAAATTCTTTCCAGGAAAGGGACAATGGATTTCCTTATCAATAAAGACAATGAAGAGGAAGTGTTTCTGGATTTCGAAATAACGGACAACATGTAAGCACATCTCGAATTTCCTCTACAACATTTCTGAGTTAAAAAAATTTGTTAGTAATCATATAAACTGATCAATATGAGATTACAGAAAGAAGATAAGTATAAGATTCCGAAATGGATTGGCTTCGCTCTGTAACAACTCTTTCAATATATTGAATGACCACAACTTGGAACCAACTACAATTTCTATATCAAGCTGCAAGATGCAATTCAACCGCTACACTAATGACATAGTATTGATCGATATGCCATCAACAAGATATTTCATCAACTATGAATCTCAACAAGATACCATTCTCAGACAAAGGTAAAATTGAATTTCTTTCATTTCCAATTACATGGGAACAGAAATATTGACAAATGTGTTATCATGTTCTCAGATATCATGAAATCAACAATACGGGAACATCGTTGTTCAAGGATAATTTTTAGTGACAGAGAACCTATTCTAAAAAATTGTTTCTTTCATTTTAAGAACTCTGTCTAAGCTTCTGTATCACGACCTTCAAGTTTTATTGCTTCAATTGTCATTGCTGTTTTCCTAACTATAGAAGTATTGATTTCAAGTCCTTCAAACCTAACAAAATACAAATTTGCATAAAATTACAAAACAATTGAACAGGAAAACTATACAACAACAACAGAGCAACATCATACCAACCCCATACAAACAGCCCTCTGCTTGGGATATCGCATCACACGGATTTTTTCGTTAACTAATTATGTAGTTACCCTCTATATCAACACAATTCCACACTTTTCAACAAAACAAGTTGGCGAACCTCCTATCAAATTCGAACCATTCTACAATGACAGACTGAAAATACATTAATAAATATAAAATAAAGAATACAACATTTATCGGGCCATCAGGATAATCCCCATGTCAGTTTGAAATTACCACTTTCATGAAAAAACGTAGCTTCGCCACAGCACAATCTATTGTTAGACTGATTTACAAGAAGAAAAAACACTACTTACATTCAAATAGGAAAATTTTGGGTGAGAGAACTTACAGGTCACAAGAATCAATAACAGATGTTATGCGGAGAGCGCATAAATTGAGAATGAAGAAGAATGTCAACAACCAAACAACCAAACGGATTCGGGTACGGGTAACTTAAACCATCACATTTTAACAAAAGGGAAAAAAGGTAATTTACACGATTCCCAAATAATAGTTTTTTTTCTTATTATAAAATAGTAGCTTATAACCCGTGCAATGCACGGGCGGTTAACATATTTGTTATTTTATTTTATATATCTTAAATTTATCTAATTTTATCGTAAAAATTAAATTATGATAGAATAATGTGGTTAAATAAATATTATATCTAGCAGTTGGATAAATTCTTCTTAGTTAAGTCCGTCAAATGGCTAATTAAATATTAGGTCGAACATATATATTTTAATGAGATTTTTAAAATATTTTGAGGACATGTTATAAATTAAGAAGGCCTATAAACTCATATATAAACTAACCAATGAACCTTTTTTAATAATTCGTTATTAATAATTAATAATATGGTATAGAACATATCATAGTTTAAAGAGACGCATGAAACCAAATATCGACCCATCATACTAATTTGAATTTAATGTTTTGGTTTGATAGATGATAAAAAATATACTATAACATTTATAAATTCAAGAGCTTCGTGGGTCGAATACCAACCCATTCACCAATTCTACTAACTACCAAGTGAACTTTTTATTTCGACTTTATTAATATTGTAATAATATATAGTATATGATAGATTTGTAATATTTCTTCTAATGTGAGATCATTAGAGTATTTAGAAATAATGTTATTAATGTATTTTTGGTTTGATAATATCACATGTTATTTATTAATAATTTTATTTAATGATATTATATTTTTATATATATGACGTCCGTGTTAAATTTAAAAACTCGATTCTTTTGCTAGAAAATGTAAAAATGATAACGCGTTCTGATTAAAAAGACAATGACTGTGTTGCCCGATATTATTTTAGAAGATTGAGTTCTTTTAGCTAATAAATATATAAAGATAATTTATTTTAGTTAAAAAGAATAATTGGTTTTATATATAGATAGGCCCGTACTTCGGTGCAACTACCGACCGCCCGACCAATATAATAATACTCCCTCTATTTTTTATTATTTGACGTTTAGACTTTTGGCCGGAATCTTATTGTATAAATATGTCGCCCATGTCCGTATTAATTGTAAAAGATTGATTTTTTTGTTAGAAAATTTATGAAAAGATAATATATCTGAGGTAAACAAAGTAATTACCATGTTTCGCAATGTTATTTTAGAAGATTAAGTTTTTTAGTCATAAATATAAAAAAGGTAACATATGATGATTAAAAGGATTAATTGGCTATATCGATAGGCCCGTAGTTTAGCCCAAATAAAAAAAGATAATAAGTTATATGGATAGGTCTAGAATAATTGGTTAGATAGATAGGCCCGTATTTTGGCCCAAGTACTCACCTACCAAACTTTTATTGTTTCGATTTTAAAAGATTTATTCATTGGTTATATAAATATGCCCGTAATTTGACCCAAATTAAAAAGAATAATTAGTTATATAGATAGGCCCGTTTTTTTACCCAGGTACCAACGATTTTAAAAGATTTATTAATTGGTTACATAGATAAGCCTGTAATTTGGTCCAAATTAAAAAAAAAATTAATTAGTTATATAGATAGGCCCGTATTTTGGCCCAACTACCGACCGACCAAACTTTTAATGTTTCGGCTTTAATAGTATATTATAGAAGTATAGATGTAACACAACGAAATCTAAAAATTTAAATTTCTACTTTTATTAAATTTTTTAATAAACAAACGTTAAATTTATTCATCGTAAAATTGTTTGAAACGAATTACAAAATTTAAAAATTACTTCACCAAATTCTGCGAAGGAAATGGTTTTCTTTTTTTCCAATATGCAAATGGAAAATATATGAGTTCACAACTTTTTCACAGGGAAAAAAATACAAACAGCAGGCCCACTAAGACAAATGAGCCCAACATTTGGAATCACAAGCCCAGACGGTAAAAACAACAAAAGATAACTACATACACCCAAAAAGTTTATTTGTAGCAAATTAGGGTTCAGAAGAAAGGGAGAGAAGACAAATGGAGAGCGGAGATCGGAACCGGGAGCGGATGATGCCAATGTAAGATCGCCATTTTTTTCCCTTCACTGTTCTAATTGCTACACATAACAACATTATTTCACTTTCTTGCAGGGAGAAGAGGCAGACGGCGTCTACAACTAACAGAAAGCGAATGCTTGCAACGTAAAATCATCTAAAAACCTTTATTTTGTCATTTAGTCGCTTTTAATCATTCTTATGGTATCGATTAACTCCAGCCTATTTTGTCATTTTGTCACTTATAATCAATCTTATGGTATCGATTAATTGCAGCCCCAAGTACCCTTCACCGCCTCCATCATCTCGAAACAAAAAACGAAAAGAAATTATGTAAGTCGATCAACTATACTATGTTTTGAACGTTGTTATTGGTGTAAAACACAAAAGTTCCAATACTTAAGTTTGTTTGCAGGAAGAGCAGCGAAAGTTCATCCCAGAGTTTAAGCCCAAGTGAATCTCAAAGTTCAGGCCTGAAGGAAGAGAAAAAAAGCCAAACAAAAAAGGGAAGCTTGAAAAAAGGTTGAAGAAACTAAACAAGAAATTACGTAAGCTGACGTATGCAGTTGATAAACTAACACATGTCTTCAGTTTAAGTAAATTTGATATGTTCAACTAAGTAACTATTTCAACAAGGTCTTTTCTGAACTTCGGATTTTAAGCTGATGGATGTATTTGATAAATATTGTATCCAGACTTTTGATTTTGTATGTTAATTATTTAAACTTTAAATTTACTAACTTCTTTATTTGCGTTATTTGTGTGTTTTCGTATGAATGAGAACATGTCCTGGGTTCCAGTCATTTTCGTGTAGATGGAGGTACACCTTGGGTCTGTTTACCAGTCGTCTGTTTATTTCATGTCATCCACGTTCTCTATACATGCTATTACTTTTAATGCTCAATATCAAATTAATCACTCAAAAATATGGAAGCAACATTCTTTATACATGCTATTATTTAACCATGCTTTTGGTCAATTATAATTTCGGGTCATGGAAGATCTACCTCTCAGCAGCCTGGTTTGCAGCTTTGGTGGAAGAGATGTTCTTAAAATTAGATAGTTTATAATTTCCAAACAATTTAACCCTCATGTGCTGTCTAAAGAAGAAACGCTAATTTGAAGCCCACGATAATCCATACTTGTGAAATAATGGTTCTTAACGAAGAGTAATCTAATCACGTACGACCATGCGTGAATACCATTTTAATATCACTAATAACAAAACGATTTGAAGTTACTATATTTTTCCCAACAACAAAAACATTGAAAATTCCCAGTGCAAAGTACTCAAAATGATTCTTCAACACAACGTCAAGGTTCTTTTAACTGCTGCAATAAGCTGCCAGGCGTTTAAGAAGCTAATCATCATTATTGATTTAGCTAACAACAACCTCAATCTAAATTCTTCGTCTTCGACTGTTCATCTGCTGTGCATCACTGAAGACTTATTCAGTAAAATATATAAACGTCCATCCGTATCCATCAATAGCAGTTTGTTAATGCCAGGTACAAACCCCAGTTTACCAAAAACTCTAATACTTTATAGGGACTGATCACACACATCAAGAAATACACATTAACCTTCTGTATGGAATGATGCGACTGACATTTAACCAGAAGAAGCGGTAGCTTCTCTACACACATCAGGAAATACAAATAATATGCATTCTAACACAGTACTATGCAGATACATATATACTTAAACCTTTTTCCTTCAAACCGGTTGATATTAATGGATCTGAGATAAACTATTTGCTTCTAGGTTCCTAACTGACCTTCCATTTTTTTCCCAAGTTGTCTTCTAATGCATTATCGTGATGCAATATATACAATTGCAGTTTTAGGCATTTCACACATCAATGATCTACATAATTTGAAGTTAACCTCCAAGTTTAACTTCAGAAAAAAGTTTCCTGCCATGCAAAAAATCCTTCTACTAATAGCTAACTACTTCTCTCAAAATGAAATTCAAGATATGAAACTATTTTTCATTGTCCAACCAAAAATCTTGGCTCTTGCTTTCTCTTCATATATAAGTAACAAAAGTTAAATATACAATCACCTTAGAATTAACATGACATAAAATTTTTCAGATGAAACATGGTTCAAAACATAAAAGGCAAAGGATTCAAGATTGGTTTCTTACATCTACAAATGTTCATCAAACATAAAAAAAATCAAATTACCTCCTCAGGATCTAAGACTCGGATTTTGAATTGATCATAACATTGTATTGCAGATTCAAACACACAAGTATTCCCAACTATCAACCCCAAATCAGCACGCAACTGTTGCCAGCCATCTTCTAATGTAGCGCAGTGGTAATCATCTCTTTTGCGAATTACAAGCCTCCAGCATTTAGATTCTGAATACACATTGATGACCTGGAAGTTATCCCACTCCTCAAACAATTCCTTAAAATCTTTGGATATATCCTGATGTCAAACAGATGCAAAAACAAATGTAATCAGAACAAACTTCAGCAAAAACATTAAAAAAGTTTATATTACTAAATATGCTCAATCACCACCTACAATAACAGAACAGGGAAAAACTTACAACCACAAAGCAGTCATCCAACACGTGTTTAAGCTCCAAAATAATTTGAAAATATGTTCCAATCACTGGAAAGGAACCATTTGAATCTGCAAAGATAAATCAATCATTCAAAGTGCTGTTCCTGGATAGTCTACCTAGGGAACTAAAATGTGACGAGCAATTTAGACAATTAAATTACCCATGCAGATTGGTGTTCCTGGATAGACGATTTCATTACAATGTGAATCAAAAGCACTTATAGAAACTTCTCTTGTGCCGTTGTAGGTGAATACAATTCCACGTAAATCAAGAACAATATCCGATCCTAATATCTCAAACATTGAATTCAAACCACTGAAGCGACATTTTTTGGATTTGTATGTGCCAAAAAACTTCTTCCCATTTCTCAGAACATATGTAATACGGGTTGGTAAAGCAAATCCACAACAATTACTGAATGCTGGTGGAGCATCCTAAATAATAAAGAAATTATGTTTCTCATAATCCGTATACAACAATAATTGCAAAGCAAAAAAGGATTTGTACCACATCATCAAAAATTCCTGAACCAGCAGAGCGGAAAAAAATAAATCTCCATCCACCATCACCCAGAGTTACTACAATTGCAACAATTTTTATACATAAAAATTATGTAATAACTAAAGTGACATAGTGTGAAAGAAGACTTATGCATATGATAACCTATTTTTGTTGAGCACCGTTGTAGACAATGTACTTTCTCTGGGTAGGTTATTTCAGAACCACATCGACCTATTATGTAAACCATGAACTTAAAACGTCCAAAGTACTCGAACAAAAGAATTTCACCACCTTCAAGCTCGAGCTCTTTAAAAAACCACATAACCCCCTTCAACTCACATTTCACAGCATCAAATTGAACAGGAAGAATATATCCATTACGCAATTTCAGTTCCATTGAATCCTGTAGTTTATCGATGTGTTTCAAGCAGAACTGCTTGGGGAGTCTCTGAACCAAATTTCAGTCTTCTTTATCAAAAAGAGAAATGACGAAACGGCAAAAATCAAATGACAAACCATATATCAATTAATACAAAATTTACCAGTTTATTACACTTCGTGTCTCTGGATGTCAACAAAATGTAAAATTTATCGGCTACAAGTCCGGTACAATCCATAGATCTAGACAAAATTAAAGCACATCTTCAGTATAAAAAATGCATCCTTCTTCCAAAAAATCCATATGCAAAAAAAATTAATTTGATTGTAGATAATAACTCACCTCATAATGTTCTTCAAGATCGCAACTATTCCGGTAAATTTGGGGAAGAAACTCTTCAGAGTCCTTTTTAGCAAAATGATTTTTTGAGGTTGTTTCAAATGAGTTACGACATTCAATCTGTACTGGGTCTTAGACATCTTAATTTTGTTAAAGTAAAAAATTGAGAGAGGCCCAATCTTTATCCACTGGCCCAACAAAGGAAAATTAAACTGGATCACATACTGTTTCAGATACCATCCGCATGATATGCTCTTACGGAACGTGCGTAAATGTAATTTTAAATTACTACCCCCTCCATGTATAAATACTCTTCCAGTTTGTACTGCTCCTTTGTCACTGTATTGAAGTACTCCTGAATACGTATCTAACAAGATCAATCATGACTATATTTAGTTTTATATATTAAATGTAAATTAGTACTTTGTCTCATGTTATAAACACTACTCACACCACAAACAGAAAAAGAAAAAAGAAAAAGACGAAGTATCAATTATTCAACGGTTTATAAGTTAAACTTAAATTATTAGTAAATATACTTAAATTTCATAAATTAGTATTACATCACCTGTTCATTGCAAATCCAAGCATAAATAATCATTTTATTTTATTGCAAAAGAAATAATCAATTATCATACCATAAAGGAAAATTTTAAATCTTTAACTTCAACTATTCAGACTTAACAAACACAGTTGTTCAATTCAAAATATTACCTATAATTTTTAACAAAATTAACATATATGAAACAGCAATATTTTTCACAAATTAACCTTCAACTATACTGGCCAACAGGTCAAAAAAAATATTACATGATTGGTCGAAACACAATGTGTACTAAATGCTATATTACATAATTTTATAATTTTCCTTTTTACATAATAAACTAGATCTTTAAAACAGATTAAAAAAATACCCATTTCATCAAATTGGTTGAATATTTTATCTTCAAATTTAAACAAAATGATGTTTACCATAGAATTGACATCCGCAACATGATAAACTAATTTCTTCAAATAATATTTTATTGTCGTCACGCTGGGTGGTACAAGCTTATGACATGTTTTCGAAACAAAATTTAAGATCAAGAACAATTGTTTTAAATCTTCATTTAGGTCTGTTGTCATGTTTTCTGAAAATATCTAATTCCTACACCAATTATAAACTTCAATTTCAAAATTTGCAACCACCGAGACATTCATATCAAATAAATAACACAGATAGAATTTATTTTTAAGGATAATTCATAATTAAATACGGAATTCAAATTGACCACCCACTACAGTTTTACTTCTATATCCCAGTAGTATGTTTATTTATGATTAATCTAGATTTGTTTTTTCAGAATAGCAATTTCGGAAAACATATATATAAGATTTTAGTTACCGTTATCCATCCATTGTGACGGACCAAAGGGTTTTATTCAGTAAATTATTAATCTCAAAACTTGTGTTGCTTGCAAGACTAGGTTACACATATGTCGCCATTCTTCAAACACATTAACTCCTAGCACTACTACCAACCAAGCCTCGGAAATCACATAAATTTTTATATTATTGATCCCCTTTTTGCACTGTTTGAAAACATAATGTATCCACTTTACGCTATTACCTTTTTCTTAATTCTCTCCCAAACCAGTAGTACCCTTCCTCAACTAACTTAGCAAGGCTTCAACCATTTCTTTCATAACAATGAGAAGAATTGCTCGACCTCGAGAATTTTTACTAAATCTGAATATAGATGTAATCCTAACAATATGTTCGTCTCTTTTGCAGGAATCTTTTCTTGCATTTACTAATTTCTTCCAGGTGTGGGTGGGGTACAAATCTCGCGATGAGATTTTACAACTTCTACATCATCTTGACTGGTCCAATATGCATGTTCACAGCATGTCATGGAATCAAGTAACTATGGATCGGTTCAATGCTTTCCTTGGAGAATGTAGTCGCATCCGTGTTTCACATGCACTGAACTACAATGCATGCAACAACCTCTTTGTTAACAACCAGGTTAATGATAACATGTATCTCCTACAGGTTCTTGCACGCCATGATCAGTTCTCTTTCTTCGCTTTTAACATTTTTAGAGCTTTCTTCTACAACTGTGTTTTTGAACAATCCGCCGAGGAAATGTTCTTCAGGTTTAGAAACAACAAAACTTTTAATGATCAGTTTGATTGCTTTCTGGAATGCCTAAAAGGTCGTTTGATTATATCGCAAGCTGGATGAGATGCGCATCTGATAATGAGACCAGGTTTTCCAATGTGCGAACAATTCAGAAGTGGTGAAGACGATCATTACTCGCCCTACAGCTGGCCTCCTACTGTTGACAGGGTTCGAAAGAGCAATTGCCAACATTGTTTCCTTCACATGGTTTTTGAACTTATTTTTAATTAATTGCTGTAATTGTACTACGTTTAAGAGTTTGTTAAATATTTTCTTTTATGTTACTTTAAAAAATTGTTGTTTCTAATTTACGCACATCCTCACTTTGAACTAATATGTTCATGGTTCAATACATCAATTACAGGTTTCATATCTTTTATATTATTAACTTCTTCTAATTTGGAAACATAAAATCTAAGATTGCGTAATAGTACTGATGCATTTATACAACTTTTATAAAATCCAGCATCAGATAACAAATATATTCCAAACCATTTAAAACCTGTACTTACATAATAAGTTGATAGATGGATCAAGCAACATAAAACAATAACTTTTCATAACAAAACTTAGATTTTATATAACGTACACACTACAATTATTTTATTTTCTCGAAATATATTATCCACACTTAATCTGGACTAAAAAATTATGGTTCAACATACACTAATGCCACATTATCTAATCGGCTAAATACATGCAGAGGACTTATTAAACCATTATGATTTTTACCATATTACAACTGCTTACTATGCCAAACAGCTTAAAAATCTAACAGACAACTTTGATACAGTCCCTGCACGCTTACTCATACTGAAGAAAGGACATGCATCACCTTCTTCAACAATAATTTCCCAACTTAAATATAAGACAGTGACACTCTTCACTCAAACAATCAACACAACTCAGCATTGACAAAACATGACAAAACACTACCTTCATGAACTACAGATAGTGGATGAAGAAGGCAGGGATTTCGAAATCACGGTAACGAGAAAATGGTCTGATACAGCGAGAGACTGTCGTGTTCAAGGCATATATCTTATCGTCGTTGACAAATACGTAAAATTCTTTTACAACCTGTTGTTATATCCAATACATATATCCTACTAACCTTTTACTTGATTCAGGTTTAATTCGCTATTGTTTACTGGCAGGAAAATCGAACACATTGTTGGATAAAATCAAACTCAGCATTTGCTATTGCGGATAAACTGGAAGAAGGACATGCTTACATAATCAGTAGATTCTCAGTCGAGGCTATCAACCTCAAATTTCGCTGTTTTGAAGGTGATGTTCACGTTCTCTTACATAAACAAACTATAATAACCCCGCTTCAAAGCAATGTTTCAGGAATTCCTCAAGATATTTTCAAATTCACCAATCTTAGTAAGCTGGCAGATTACGCTGACGATGACAGCTGTTTAGTTGGTATCAGAACAAACTTCAATTTCAATAATTTTTTTTTAATATATTACAATATATTTATACCTAGATCTACTTCTTTTTCCGGTAGATGTAGTTGGAATTGTTGAAAATTTGAGGCCTTACCAGACTATAGATGGCCCCCGTGATGAAAAACACTTCTACAAAGAATTCTATCTAAGTGACTTAATGTAAGTTAATCATGAACTTTACTCATCGTACTTCATAATATGATACCATGCCTTACTTTGTACAATAATGAAGAAGCTTCTGATAACAGTAATCGAGTTTGCGTCAGATTCTGGGATGGTTTCGCTATGCACTTTGAAAAAAAGTATAATGAAGGCAATAGCAACCCGAGAATCATCACTATTTCCAGCTGCAAAATTCTTAAGAACCAGTACACGGGTGAACTTACTATAAGAAATGTTCAGCCTACTCGACTATTTGTAAATTTTAAAACTGGCAAGGAGGACAGCATCATGAAAAGGTAAAAAAAAAAAAATTAAATGTTACATAGTTATAGATTATACCAGATTATGATAATGCTATTCTTATGCATTTTCTGTAGGTTATGGGAGATTAATGGATTCGAATAGCATTTGCAGTTTCATATCTTGCTGCAGAAAACCCTTCAAATATATTTCAAATCATTCGAACGACCGGCGAACTGTTTACTTTATTTAATTACTTTTGCAACCCAATATATATTACCACAAGTGATGTTTTGTAACTGTAATTTCCAAATTCGCCAGATTAGTCCAATATTATTATTTCGGATATGCATGTTCCATTTTTCCCCATTTTAGTTTAATCTATAATATTTTTTATATAATGACAAATGAAAAAATAATAATCATGAACAAAATTAATCGTTAAGTAAACAACATACAATTAAATTCAATCATGTACGGATTACATGAGAATAAAATACTTTGATTAAATATTTTTACAGTTTCCAAAAACAATACATTTAATATTAAAAAAAAAGTTGCCACATTTTAATAAAAATGTTAATCAAAATCCACTTCAAACTTCCCATTACGGCGATAAACATTTCCTACGACTTTTATCTTATCAAACTACTTCCATGAATAAGGTTGACATAAACATCAAAATAAGATTACAAAAAATCTCTCACGTGTAAAAATTTTATTACTCATAAACCAAATGTCTTACTACAGAACTACATGCAAGGGAAATGTAATCCAGCACATTACCTGTAACATCAACACCGCCTAAAACCTTTTCAAGTACGCATCCAGTAATAGTACAGCCATTGTAAATCATAGATTGGCAGATAACCTATTATCCACCAACAACACCTACTAACATTAATTGAAGACACTTACAAGAGGAATACATGCAGCTACCATGAGCTTTGCTTCACCCTAACATAAACACAACTATTTCTTTTGAGACACAGCCTCTACATCCAGAATTCAAATACTTGTGATGATGAACACAATGCAGTTCATCAAACACTCTCCCATCACAGACTTAAATACTTCAACCATAAAATGGACTGTACGTGCAAGAGCACAGGCTATCTGGAAAGGTATCAGTAGAGATACTAAGGAGTTCAGAGGAATAAACATTTTGTTGGTGGATGATTCGGTGAGTGCATTTAAACTTTTACAACAAATCTGAAATATAATCGTACAAGATTATCTAACTGACATTAATGCTTCCTATATCCAAATTCATTACAGCGGAGTCGCATTCATGGTTTTATTGCAGCAAAGTTGGCACCACTGTTCGAAAATGAACTCGTGGAAGGAGATATCTATGAAATATCCAATTTCATTGTTCAGGATTATACCGGTTTGGAATTTCACAGGTGTGTTCGTTTCGATAAACACATTTTCTTTGCTCAATACACCAAAATGGAAAAATGCACTTCACCAGGCCTAACTATACCAAAGCTTGTGGTTGATCTTTTCTCTTTAAAAGATCTACAACCAATGGAAGAAGATAAACGTTTCCTATGCGGTATATGTTTCATAAAACATAATCTACTTAAATACACAATATCATTTATATTAATGTTTTCATAGTTATTTATGCAACTAATATACAATAACATGTATTATGAAGATGTTTGTGGGGTGCTTAAAAATCCTCAAGAATTTAGGGACTACATCAACGATAATGATGAACCAAAACAGCAGAAGAAATTTACACTAACAGATGGATGGTTGGTACCAAAATTTTAAGCATTATTTCTCTTAGTGGTTTTTATTTATTTTCAGATTAAACTATAAACATAATATACTTTGACATATTCAACAGCTCGGAAATTGGTGTCACACTATTTGATGATATGGCAAAATCGTTTGAAGAGGAACTTCAAAAAAGTGGAGTCGGAACTAAAATAATTATACTCAGTAGTGTCAAAGTTGGGAAGTTTCAAGGTATTATCATCATTGATATACATTCTAAATTTTCAATAAACTATTTCCTAGATTACATTTTTCACATGTAAGACAGTTAATTTAATATCTCATCAATTTATGAAATCACTTTCTTAACAGGAGATGTTAACCTAACAAACTATCCTGCGTCGAGGTTTTACATAAACGCAGACCACCACGCAGTTAAAAAAATGGAAAAAAGGTTTAACAATTTACTTACAGGTTAAGCATGTCAGTTTAATAGTTCAGTTTTTCTAATATAGACCAAATTGCTGTGAACCAAAAATCAAGCAGGGCGACTACAACTTCTTTCTTTCATCCCGAGGAAGTGGTGGTTAAACAGTTAGAAAGTGTTCCAATGAAGGAAATGTGCATTGCTGATATCAAGAAACTCGACTACGAGGTATTAAAATGAAGTAGTAATTACATGATGACTCAATGATGCATATTTATTTGAAAACAAGCTGATGTTTTACATTATTTGTAATCCAGACGAAAGTCACTGCAAGGGTAATTGTTAAAAAAATTCGAGAGGATCTGAACTGGTTCTTCTACATCTGCACAAAGTGTAACTCGGAGTTAGATTATGTTGATGGAAGATACAAATGTCCCCAATGCAATCGTTTCTTCCCTTGGCCACAGAAAAGGTATATAGAACCAAATATTTTGATCTTACGTTGTTATATAAGTTGTATACAATGAAACTAAAACATGCATGTTAAAAGATTCAGAGTTTTCGTGCTGTGCTCTGATAAAACTGGAGTTCTTCCATTGGTTTTTGGAGACCGTGAAATTCGAAGACTTACAGGGAAAATGGTTTTTGATGTGGAACTTGACCTCACAGAGGTAGGGTGGATATATCTTATCGAAAACAAATGCATGTGTCATTATATTATTAATCTTCACATTTCATATACTTGAAGCAGGAGGAAGATGGAAAATTCCCGCCTTTATTCAATAACTTCATCAACAAAGAGTATGTTCTAACAATAGACGTCTCGGAAGAAAACTTGAAATTAAATTCCGAGGTTTATCAGATTTCTGATGTACAGATGGATGTTGAGGAAAAATTATCAGATCTTGAAAATTTTGACAATTTATCAGAAGAAGCGGAGGATGACCTAACCATCCAGGTACATGATAATTTCTTAATGATCACTGCTGAATATTTACATAACTATTCAAATTCTTTATTACCTCATATTTTTCGTGCATGCAATATTAGGATATTGAATTAAAAACTCAAAGTTCAAGAACTGCTGCCAAGAAGAAAAAACTTATTACAACTGAAGATTTGCCAAAAAGCGATGAAGAGGCCAAGCGCATTAAGGCAAAGCACGATCCCCTACGCAAGCTTAAAAATATAAAAATTAAAAAGGTAATGTCGACAAAAAATAGTTTTCCAAATTTATTAAAAATGGAGGGTTTAATTCATATATTTGACTTTTTCCTTTACAGGAAAAGATTGTTATAAGAGAGAAGAAGAAATCGAATTCAAACAGCCAGCCTAGATCATCGGAAAAAAAAAAGGGCCGCAAACTAATTGATGTTATTAGTGAAAGTGATGATGAGGAAATGACTTTAAACACCTACCAGTTGAAAAACAAAAAACAGGTACGCTCAATAATTTTTAATGTATATCTAGCAGATGAAATTATTTATTTAGATTAACGAACACAATAAAAATTATGATAATCTGTAGCAGGGTTGATATGCTGTGAAGATATTCAAGCGTGCAATGAACCTACTATCTTTTGGCAGATTGAAGTGGAAAGTGTCCAGTAATTAACACCATGATCGTGACAGTGTTTTGTACTACTAGACTTTTGGTGACATTGTGTGTAACTTTAAACATCTTTTGCTGACACAACGCTACTATTTTTTCTGGTTATATAACATTAAAAGCTACTGGATGACAGATATTGCTTTTAACATCTGTTGTCCACTTTGGTGATTATTATCCAATGTGTAAACAACTATACATGGAAAACATAAATCTTAACGTATCTAGCACCATCAAATCATCATAAAAACTCGGGGCTACCTTGCTGCAGAACAACCTACAAGTAAAACCCAAAAAATTTCACGTTTAAAAAAAATGTTCGAATATAAGGAACACTCTTCCTCCGACTAAAACATTTGTGAAAAATGAGCTCCTCAAAATACAACTGTTTGGAAGAACTACACGCAGGCTCATACAACTGGAAAATCAAGGTTAGAATTCTATGACATTGGAAAGGAGTATCAAGCGCTGGTGATGGATGGAAAGGAATCAACATTCTCCTACTGGATGATAAGGTAACTTACTCACTACATAGTAATAATAATAAGTTATTAGCTTTTTTATATAATTAAGACTGGAAAAATAAATTATAGTTCAACGTTTCAGAATTTCAGAATGCATGCATTTGTCCCGGGGAAAGTCATTGAAAACAATGAAACAAAGCTCAGTGATGGAAATTTATGCATAATTTCCAACTTCACAATAAAAAATTATGAAAACACTGAAAAATTCAGAGTTGTTAATCATGATAAGCAAATCATCCTTACTACATACACTCATATTGAAAAAGTAGAAGAGGATGATGGCTTCATCCAGAAGAATATGTTCGATTTCTATGACTTAGGACAATTGGATGATATTGCAGACAAAAACATCTTCCTTACAGGTTACAATCATCAATCAAACCTCATACTGCTTAATCTATTGAACTTGCTTAATCTGGAAAATAATAGTACCTATATCTTACATTATTAGATGTCGTTGGAATAATAGAAAACGACACGCCGATAGCTGACTTGGTTAATCGATTCGGCAAAAAACAGAAGCAGGTTAAGTTCAACATTGTTGACGGGAGGTTAGATTTTCTCTATTATCAAATATATCTTATCATTGACATGTTAATATAATAAACTATAACACTTTTCAATTTTAGGTCTTCGGTTAATGTCTGTTTCTGGGACAATATGGCTGAAAAATTCAACGAAACTATTCAAAACGTTGAGGAACATCCAACAATAATTATCATATCAAGTGCAAAGGTGACTTCCTGGCAACCACAAAAGATGAATGCAAAACAATACGAGCTAGCCAATGTGACAGCAACTACCTTCTACATTAACTATCAGGATGAAAGTGTTGCTGCTCTAAGGAGGATGTAAGATTTCGATACTTATTACATATATGATAGTAGTCCACCGTTATAATAACAATAAAACGTAACAAAACAAAATACAGGTATGCAAGAGGACTTTTTGGAAAATACAACTTCGTCAACTATGTGAAACCTAAATACGAAGAAATCACAGTGAAAGAGGTGAAAAAACTTCAAATGCATGATGCTGAGGTAAAGTTAAAATTATTTTCATGAACTTATTTATAATACTAACATATCTTTAACGTATACAGTGGAAAATAAATGCAGAAACAGATTATTTGCAAGGTTCAAATCAAAGAAGTGTTGGAGACTGGAATATGGTACCGCTACCATTGTACTTCTTGCTATAAGTCGGTTGAAATGAAGAACGGAAATTTCAAATGCTATAGATGTGCTGATAGAAATGTTCCAGAACCAGATTTGAGGTTATGTGCCTAACTGAGCTTTTATATATTAAAAATGTAATATGATAACAGGTGCAGGCAAACTGTGTAACACTGAAAAAATAACTAATTCATACAAAACAAAAAATACAGGTGGGAAATTACTGTCATCGCAGAAGACAAAACTGGCGAAATTCATATTGTCTTATTCGATCGTGAAATAAGAAGTATTTTTAATTTTGCTGTGACAGACTTTGACGACGAGGTATAGATGTTTTACTCATTTGAATTGTTAAGGATCTTTTGTTATCTATGTCTTATCAATTCTGGTAATGTATGTTATCAAGGTGCTACAATCGGGGAGGGTACCTACAATCCTAAAGGCACTAGAAAAACAGAATTTCTACATAAGACTGCATATCAAGGAAGCAAACATCTTAGGAAAGTTAAATTCCTACTATGCAAATGGAGTGTCTGTATGCCAATCTGCAATTACTAATGATACAGAGGAAACTACAACTCCCTTATCTGCTGTTGCAAACACACTAACTCAGGTAATAGGAAAAAATTGAATCATGTCTCCTACTTTAACCATTAACATTTTTTAATGAAACTCAATTATGAATTCAGGAGTCGGGGCCAAGCTATCATTTAGAAGACTTCTCTGACCCTAACATCAAAACCACAGAAGTGGATAAAAGACCTCAGAGGAAGAAGAAGCTAACAAAGAAATTCTCATACTGATATACGTATGAAAAAAACCTACTCTTAATCTATCATGCATTACGAATTATGAGAACTTTATTATCATCATCTGCACATCTGCCCTACTCATTGTTTTTTTAAACGAAGTGGTCTGTAATACTGCCAATGTTAACTACTCTGATTATATGATAAAGTGCAAATCTTAAATAAAAACCAAATAAACCAATCTTAAACATCCAACAGCATTACCAGTGACCCCAACTACCCCAAAATATTAGTTTCACGCCATGATGCCATTGTTCACTAAAGTTAGTAATAAGCTTGCTTAATATAGATTGCAGAGTATGATTCATAGGCAAGACCTATAAACATCAAGGAAAAATTTCAATTTGGAACCTGTCCTTCGGAATAGACATATGTCACCAACTTTAAGTTCCAACTCTTTCCGTAGAAGAGTCCATCCAGAGTGCAGTTCAGCACGTTTCATTCTCTTCTTCAACAAAACAGTCCACCGACTTTCTCCATGTCGTATGTCAAGATTCTCACATTGACCAAGATCATCTAAGACACCATGAAACTTCACTGGAATAGTCTGTAAATGAAGACAAATGTCATACAAAACAAACCAATGTCCGATCTGAAAAGATTATCAACTACAATAAATACATTCTTACCACCCCAAAATCATATTCCTGAAGATGAGAAGGCTTGACTTCAATTTCAAAATAACCAATTGAATTCACTGATCAATTTCAGATTCAAATTGTTAGAAATGTATATATTTCTGAAAATAACATAGTTCAACTAATTTTAACCATTTCAAAATCTTATAGTACTTACTAAAGGGCCTCTTCTCCATACAATCTTTCCCAAATCCACGAACATTAAAAACATTATTGCCATTGTAGGTCAACACAATGGTATCAAACCATGACATGTTATACAACTTATAAAATTGCTGCAGACCAAATAACCTGCCTTTTTCATTATCATAACGACCATCCAAGACTGAACCATTGCTCAGTTGATAATTAATTGTCTGAGGAACTGTTTTACCATAGTATGCAATAAATTCTTCTGATAGTTCCTAACAATTACAATAAAAAATTTATTAAAACGTTAGTACATCCTACGAAATTACAGAAAAAATTGATTCTCCAACAAAAAAATTGTCTAACCACAGGTGTCCAGCAACTAGAAACTTTGTACATCACTTTAATAAACTTGCATTTAAAAGGCAAATGCATTCCTGCAATTGTAAGATTCAACATGGATTAACACTAAACTTACATCGAAATGAAAATACACAAAAAAAAAAACAAAAATACCTGGAGTAGCATGCATGATGTGATTGGTATCTAACAGATATACTTCAAATTTCGGACCACCAAAGAACTTAAAAATGATAAATTGTAGTTGCTTGGCAGATAACTTCATGAGAAGCCTATGCATGCCAGAAAAAGACCCATCCACCTGTGAGAATGTAATCCTGAACTCTTCTCCATCCATGGTCTTGACGAGTACATTCCTTGGAAGAGAATCCCCAAATCGCTCAACAAAACCACGCGGCAATTTTTAAAATAACAATTCCGACAAATCAATTCATTTTAGGGAAACTGTAAAACGAGGACAGTATATATTTTACAAACATACCAAGCTGTCAGAGATAGCAGAATCCGGACCATATATGATGGGCTTCAAGAACTCCACCGGGAGTATAGACTGCAGAGCCATCGTTCTATATCTACTTCCGCTTCACAAAACCTTCATAATCATACCGAAATCAGACTTTAATGAAACTATATTAAAATTTAAAAGTTTATTCATCACATGCATATTCGGAAAACAAAAATTGTTCAGCAGATGGAAATTACCTGATTTGGTTCGACAATAGTAGAGTGGAAGAGAAGAGTTTGCTCAAAGGGGGGAATAAATACACATCGTGTTGTAATGAAAAACTAGAGTAATACGTTATTCTACTCACAGTTACAATACATTTATGGCAAATAAATGTGTTGACTATAGTATGCTGTTTTTAAAAGTAAAAAACACACACGAATTCTATTATTACTACCTCCGTTCTGAAATATAGGTCGTTTGACTATTTTACACTTACTATCAACTTTTTTTACCGCATGCTTAAAATAATTATTTTTTAAATTTTATCTTTTTTAATAATAATATTAATCATATGTTTTTTGGGAATAAAATAAAATTTTGAAAATAAGGATTTAAGCACGAGGTCAAATGACTTAAAACTACGTGCAAAAATGACAGAGAGATTATATGTTAGCGTGACGGTTTTGCTGTTTCTTTCGAAACAACATGACAGTTTGACGGGGGAAAAAATTTATATCTTCGTTACAAAATGAATGTTGCATTAAATGATTTCACGTGTCTCGAAAATCTGAGCTACTACGCAAAGTAATTACTGTTTTTAAAAATTAAAAAAAAATTAATGCCATTACTAAATTTAAAGTGAACGCAAACTTATTTAAAACTCTATTTTAATTTGCTTAATGACAACGATTTAAAACCTCCTATAATAGACAAACAAAATGTAAAATGAATCGAACGGGGTACCCTACATACTTATATTTAACATTTGCATATTTTTTAAAACCGTTTATAGGGAAACATATTTCCTTTCAATATTAAAATGTAATGGATGACATCATGCATATATGTAATTACTCAAAAGGAAATGAATTATTTTTAAAAAACGTGAAATCTCAATGGATAGATACAAGAAACGATTCATAAGTAATATTATTTTCGTACAACGTTTGAAGCACCATCGTAATAACTAACTTCATCAGAAAAAACTTTGAAAATTCCGAAAAACTAATAAGAATACAATAGCAATATACATTCTTCGATATTATTGTTAGAAAGAAAAAGTTTATACATAATACATCAATTATAAAAATTTCATGTCAGGCCAATTCAGTCTTCAAGAAAAAAGAAGAAAGGGACTTTCAATGAACTATATTACAATACTTTGTACATCTACAAAAATCGTCGACTTTTAACATTCGAAAGTAACAGGACTATAGTATACTTATATATTTTTTTGGTATGCACCAAAATCTATATTAACACAAAAATTGAAGTGAAAAAAACACTTTATTTTCACAATTTAGCTCGCGGCAGCGGGCACCATCCTAGTTGTGTATATTTACAGGATGATGTCTTTGGTTTATGGATAAAGATGTAGCGCCGGAAAACTAGTTCATGCTTAATACTTTTGAACGAACAAAATGTTGAATGTTGTTGTCATAGTCCAGCTATGCTTTCCTATATAATTGTTCTACATATTATCTTCTCAGTCATATATATTTTACTATTTAAATTCCAAGAAATTTTTGCATGTTCATAAATTAAATACAAATTTTTTGAACGAATTAAACCCTGCCATTCGAACATTATTATGATACTTAATCCATTCTGTAGTTATGGTAAAAAAAAAATTGATTCAAAACTAATTTACAAATTACCTCACAAACCACAAGTCAATGAATTTATCGTAAAAGAATACTCACAAAACAGACGAATCTGGGGCAGTATTTTCTAATCCCAGTGGCTCTGTTGCAGTCCTCGTACTCACTGCTACAACACCCATCTCCCCTTTAACTTAAACTGGTTGCTGTTTTCCACTTGAGTTGTCTTCACTTTCACTTAAAACCATCAAACATAATATACTTACAATCATGTCTGTATCTATCAGTTTAAAATGTCTGTCGGTGCTCAAGTGATTATTTGTTAGCGTGATTTGTTGCTTTAATTCGCCCCACTTGATACAAACAATTCTTCTATTTTTCTACCCCATCACCACTTTTTTCTCTTTAAGCCCCCACATATATTTTATATGTCTCTATCTTCCCTGCTTTGATTCTTGGATTTGTATCTATTATCTGACTTTGTATCTATCTGTTTGGATAATACTATATAAATAAGCCCATCCGAAATGTACCAAATGCTCTCCTTCTGGTTGATTTAAAAAGGGGGTTTTGTTTGTTTTTACAGTGGAAAAAGATGTTTAGTTTCTTTGACAGAAAAGATGTTCGAAAAATTCTTAAGCGTAAAGACAGTGATCCTGGAGAGCAAGGTACACCTGTTTCATGTTTTCTTGGTTTTTTTTCATGTCTGTTCTGTGTTTGGTTTATTTTTTTGGGATTTTTTTTTATTTTTTTAATGCATTTGGTGTATATATGATAATGGGTGTTGCTGATTGATTGGGAAATGAGGTTTTGGGCAGTTCTTTTTCCTGATATTGTTACTGGAGATTTGAGTTCTTGCTTAATTATAGTTTCTTGATTATAAGGTACTTGTAAAGCTTTCAACTTTTGTGTGGATTCTCAGAGTTTACTGGTTCCCATCTATGGTGTATATGTTTATCTGGAAAGGAGTTGGAGAAACAGTGGAAAACAGTAATAATAAATGCAAACCTTACCATTTACTGTATTTGTTCTTAAAGTGGTAGGTGTAGTACCCAGTTATGGTATTTATGATGTTTGATATGCAGTTCAATCTGGATAAACATGATGATGTAATTACTAAAGTTTCTGAAGTCACTGGAAACTGGTCAGTAGGTTCAGTTCAGTAAGTAAACTACTCCTTTTTTTGTGTAATAGGATCAAGTACTTGGAATTTGCAGGAGTTTAATATACAGCCAGAACTTTCCTCCCTTCTCTTTTTTTTTTTGCCCTATGGCCAATCTTTTAATTCTGTACAAATGGGGAAGGTAGATATACAAGTAAGCAGCCTTACCCAAAAACATGACTATCACTGCAAACACGAGCTATAATCATTTAGCTGTTTATTAATTGTTGGTCATGAATGGGTGTGCTATATCTACTTAGGAACTTAAAAGGGACAAAGTGATCAAATTTGCAAAGAGATGGTCACAGCTAGCTGTTGGTATTGACATTATGTTCCATTTAATATTCACTAAACAATGATCCTTCTCTTCTTTTTTTCTTTAATAGGTAGAGCACTGGAAGAACTACGAGCTTCCTTATTTAGCAAATTGCGGCGTCAACAGCAGTTCTTGGTCGGGCCTGCTGTTGCCCTTACATTCAATTTTGTGGTGTCCGTCAGTATTATATTGATGAACAAATTGGTCTGTATAATTGACTGTCCTCGATTTCTCCTGATACTTAACTTTTTGTACTTCACTAATTTTAACGAGGTTCCTTTGCTTCTGTTAATTGATTTCAGGTGCTTGTGAAACTTGGATTCAATTATCCAATATTTCTCACATTTATTCACTATGTCTGTAGCTGGTTCTTGATGGCCATCCTTAAAGCTTTGTCCATTCTTCCGGCTCCTCCTGCGAAGTCCCCCAAATTCTCATCATTGTTGGCTCTTGCTATAGTCATGTCTCTTTCTACTGGCCTTGCCAATGTTAGCTTAAAGTTTAATAGGTGAGGCATTGGAATCCTCCCACTTCTTGAATATAGCTAATGAGACTTCTTGATTATTGGTAAACGTATTTCCTTTACAGTGTAGGATTTTATCAGATGGCTAAGATTGCTGTAACACCAGCGATTGTTCTGGCTGAATTCATTGTTTTTCGGAAAAGAATTTTATTCCAAAAGGTAACTAAATTAGTATATATATTACTCGAAGATATCACTATTTGTAGAGCATATTTACGTTTGCAAAATATGCTAACTCCCCTTGTAGGTTGTTATATCTTTGTATCATGATACCAAGTGGCCCATCCTTTTGTCATTTCTTCTTGACTGGCAAAAACGGAAAAATCAAATCACTTTCTCACTTTAGTTTTTATATTGGTTTTTTTAAAGAATTATACACATTCATTACAACAATTATTTAACTCGCTCCAAGTGTCTCCATTATTTGTATGCATATTCATTTCTTACCTTATGTGATTCTTAGACTATTAAACATGCTTGGTAACTTCTAGGTCATGTGATATCCCCCAGTACTGGATGTTTCTGGTGGTACCTAGTGTCTACTTGCAAGAGATGACCAATAACCACCTTGCTTAGAGACTTGTGTTTCAGATTTTTTTATTGTTCAAAAGATTCTGTCATCATTATATAGTTTAGTTTCTAATAGTGTAATATTAATTTTGTTCTTCAAATTCCTATAACTCATCCGATAGGCAAAAACCGTTATTACCCATTTTCCCATTCTAAAGCATTACTTCTATTTGTATAAAATATACTTATCAGATATCAATGTCTACGTCAATCTTGACATGCCCCATTCTGATGATATGGAGCTCTTACTGCACCTTGACAGTGTCTCTAATCTTTGTAATGGGTTTTCTCCAGGTGCTTGCACTTACTGTAGTATCAATTGGTGTTGCTGTTGCTACAGTAACAGATTTGCAATTCCACTTCTTTGGTGCTTGTATAGCAGTGGCATGGATCATACCGAGTGCTGTCAACAAGATATTATGGTCCAATCTTCAGCAGCAAGATAACTGGAATGCTCTAGCGTATGTCATAGCTCCTCCTAAACATATGCTTTTAATTTACCTTTAGTTTCTTAAATTATTTTTTTCTTACCTTTTCTTTATGAGTGTCAAGACTGACTTAATACACATTTTATGTTAATTTTCTCACTGCAAGTCCATTTCTCAATACTGAACTAAAATATCTTCTAAAGAAAATGCTTTTCCCTTTTCTATGAAATCATATAAAGTTTATAGGCCTCTCAATATCTAACATATTTACAGACTTTGGCAGCTCATTCTGTTAGAATATTTGCAGGTTGATGTGGAAGACTACACCTATTACTTTGTTTTTTCTAGTTATCATGATGCCGTATCTTGATCCTCCGGGTGTCTTCTCCTTCGATTGGAGTTTCAGTAACGCCTCCATCATTCTTGCTTCTGCTGTCCTTGGCTTTTTACTTCAGTGGTCAGGTGCTCTAGCACTTCGGTATGATTATCTCCTCTCTTTTTTTTCTTTTTGTTGCTTGTGTTAAAGTATTTAGAACTCCAAGTAAAAGATAATTTAGGTAGATGTGCAGACATACAGAGACTCTTTATGCGCTGTTTATGAAAATTTTATGCCAGAAGAAGTATTGATCAATTTAGGCTGGTTGCATCAGCTAGGCTTTTGCTCTTAAAAAGTTTATAATTTGTTAGTATTATTAGTTTGACTTTTAACCTAGTAGTTACTACTATATGTTCTTTCAATAGAGTTCTACTGCCTCAGTTATATAGTTAGCTATTTTACTAGAAGAAAATACAAAATTTGGTACATAGATGTTGTTAGATACTTAAATGTTTTCTTGGGAGAAAAAAGAACAATCAATATGCCGAACAAAGAAAGCTTATTTTCTTGCAGGGTTTTGTAAATGTATAGAATATTGATGAAGCCGGCATTGATAATTTATTTGTTATATCTCGCTTCTGCTTTGAGACAAAAGTTTCTGGAGTCATATGGATGAACCAATGCATCTTTTCCTTTAATAGTGCACTATGTATGGCTCTTCTTTTTTTCACAGGAAAAAATGCTATATGAACTGGTATGTATCTAGTTGGGGACAGCTATGTTCATGATTCTCTGATTTTCCTGTGTTTGTTCATTTTAAGAATTTGTTTACTGATTTTCCTCTATTTTTTAGTTTAGAGAAGATAAGGTACTTTTCAATAAAAGAAAATTATTGTGAGAATGTTGAATTTTTACTGAAAGTGACTCCCCATTTATAAGTGATGAGAACATCTCCCGGATTTTCAAATGTGTGTGAATACACTCTAACCACCACGATTAAGAACATTACTAGAAATTATTTCTGAAGAATTCTTCGTCTCAAAATCAAGTTGTTGTTCTGCAAACTTATGAAGCCTAAATGATGCATCATTCTTTCATCTCTACTATGGATTGCAATATGTTTGGAGTGCGAAATGTACTTCAAATTGCATTTGCTGATATTTGCCTTTCTAATTTTCTCTCCATTTTGTCACAGGGAAACCTCTGCGGTGACCCATGCGATTCTAGGGCAGTTCAAAACTTGTGTAATTCTTCTTGGGGGTTTTCTTCTCTTTGGTTCTAATCCTGGAACAACCAGCATCTGTGGAGCAATCACAGCTCTTTGTGGTATGTCTTACTACACCCATCTCAACTTGCGTAAGCAGCAACAATCAATTAAAACTTCATCTAAGCAAGCATCGTTCTCTTTACCTAAATCTATGCTCAGCAAAGAGAATGGTGAAAAACACGAACTTGTTCTTCAAGATGAGAGCGTCTAATTTCTGTACATGCATGGAAAGAATATATTACTAAATCCTGTATTGTTTATTTAATTTATGCATCATCAGTTCCCCGTTTTTAGCTCAGTGACTAGTTTTTGATAGTTTTATTACTAACCTAGGATCTGTATCTGAGTAGCTTCATTTTTACAGTTATGACAGATTAAGATAATTCATAAAGTTTGTAACACATGAACATGAAGTCTCTTTGTATAAGAGAAATTTTAAATTTAGAATTGTAGCTTTTAAGCTATCTTCATTCATGCCTCTCTTTTGTTTCCCAAATGGGTTTTCAATTAATTCCCTCTTCTACATGGTTAGAAGAAATGTGTACAAAACTTTTATTATCCAAGGAGTATTTTAGTAATACTTCTAGAAGGGGCCCAAAAATATTTCGGCACTGCACTTCACGTTGAGGTGTGAGTTAAATACTTAGTTGATTAGCCCTTGACTACCTGCCGATACTACGTGGCTACCTCTCAAATTTGAAATATTTTTCGGTAGCCGTTGCAATGTCAGCGGATACCATTACCAGTATTCCACATGTTGAAACTTGTTAATTGAGTAACCATTCTTTTACTAAAACTAATAGCTTAAATAGGAGATCTGATAGCGATCTGGTGTCTGTGAAAGAGATCTATATGCAAACATATATTAAAATAGGGAGAATCGGTCTGCAGATACATATAGAAACACAGGGTTAGTGTGAATGTCCACAGAAGGCGGAGCTGCAGGCTATTAGATGCAAAGTGTCTGCTATTGGGTGTAAACAGGTCTCCATTTTATACCGTTATTCTTGCTTCCCCAATCTCGTGCTTAGCTCTTTGAAATTTCAAATTTAAATGTTTGTTTCTAGTTGTGTCAGTCCCGACAGGAAAGAGTACGACAGATAGAATTATTAAGTACTGAAAACTTGCATGTGACTTGCATGGCAGTACAAGTGTAGACCTCTTATTTTGATGTATTTTACGGGAAAATTGACAGTTCCAACCTCGACAAATATAAGATGAGTATGTCAGTATATTTGAGAACTCTAGAATAGAGCAGAAATGTAGAGCCATTGAAGTTGAGCTTGAAAGCAATAGCATCCTAGAATATAGTATCAGTTTAATTGTGATCTCAATAATGAAAAAAATATTATCGGAAGAAGTTGACACATCGAATCAGATGTCAATTATTAGAATATTTTTTGACAGTGTAAAAGATGACATTTAAGAAGCAAGTGAATAAAATTGATAATGAGATAAAATCGCCGACCATTCGAGTTTTCTTCAAGGAATACAAACAGGTGACACATCTGTTAGGAAGATGGGGTTTTGTTAATTTGATTTTGTATTAAAAAAAGTTACAAATCTCCACACGTGAAATAGTACTGAAAGTACTTAAAAAATTGTCAAAACCACGAGAGGAATATAACTACGCTTATGAGTCAACGGATATCCGTATCTACATGAGATTCGACGGTGAGTTTAAACAAGTTAATCAGTTGACTTGCATATCTTTTTATTTTTTTTGCTAAGCATTTGAACTATACAAGTATTAAACTACAAAGTTTGAGTAAGAAGTAACCAAGTAGACCCAAACTTTTTTTCATTGCATTCATTTGCCGCATAGCCTGAGTTCCAAGATCTGGATCTGTCACTCGAGCTATTTCATTTCAACTCAAAGCAACACAAAACGCTAAGAATTCGCAAGTTTCAAAATTAAAGAATTCAAAAGGGATCATCGACATACAGACAGTAGACAACTAAAATAATGCAAATAACAGACCGTATTTGTAGCATATTCCTCCACAATCACACGCGTTGAGTACTCTAGCTGACTAGTTTACATGTTGTAGTTTCTTAAGTCGTTTTTTAAGTCCTAGTTGCATCTATGTAATTGTCCTATATTCAATCTGATTGCATTCGATCCTTTTCCTATCCATGAGTCTACCTCGACTCTTTCGTCGTATATTCCATCCATCTCCCTTGACTTCTCTGCGGTTATACTCCCAGAAGTATGTAGTATAATATCGTTATGGGCAGTGCAATCAGCATTCCGAATATAACTCTGCAGTTATCAACATACAAAATGAATTAGATATACAAGACTGCGTGTGTCGGGACCTTTTACGCTACCGAGAGACTTGTGCACCGGGTACGACGACAACCTGCATTGGTCTCGGAGCACAATACTCATTTATATGAGAAATAATGAAAGAGAGGGAACATACGCGGTGCTAAGTATGTCAGCATGGACATTGTACTCTTTCGCAAACACGAACGGCACGATTCCTTGGGGCAGAGCAGCCTGTAATTATGTCACCAACAATTTTTTATCCAAATTTATTTATTTTTACTTATACTTCGCGAGGGAAATTTCTATAATAGCAAACTAGATTGTTACCTGGACAATTGCAACGTGTAAAAGAACACCCCTGAGGCCTATAGCAATGGAAGTTGCGGCAATCACAGCCGGACCAGTTAAGAACCTCACTGCCATCGAAAACGTCGCAACTGATTTTCCGCAGGCTATTATCTTCGGTTGCAACGCCATGAATAAACCTAGACTGAACATAGCCATTCCCAGACCTGCATCGGATAATATAGCTATCGATCCGCTCATGATGGTCGGCATTTTGATATTCCACCTGTCCATAATCAAATTCCGCAGCATATATTAGTGAATCGCTGACAAAAAAGTATCGTTATCATTATCAAAATCAGCGAGAGGGGGATAAGAGACGTACCTGAAAGAAACGAGAGACCAGATGAGGCCTAAGAGGCTGGAATACGTGTTTGGATTTCTGATGAGTTTTCTCCAGACCATGATGAGAATCAGTCTCGTCATTACGCTTGCAGGTGGCATCTGGTGGCTCCTCTGTCCTTCAATCCCTGCCTTCTTCTGGCTCGTATCGTATGGTGAACTGCTCTTAGTCCCGAATTTCAATGCTGTTCCGTCCTCCATCTGAACCTCCCTCTGTTCTCCATTTTTCCCCGAAGAACTTGCGTGTTCCATCGGATCATGCAACGCATTGGCTGCATAAACGTATCATCGCCATCAGACACATTATTTACAATCGAAAAAAATTAGACTATATCAGTTAGTTTACTATAGATAGTGAATAAGCAACCTCTTGAAGCGTCTATTTCTTTTTGAAGAACAGCCTTAGAAGAATCAACCACTCCGAAATCAGTAGCAGCAGCTCTATTAACCGCGTTTCTTAGATTCCCTTCAGAAGAAGGAGATGCACTCGAGCTCCAAACAAACATATGAAGCTCCTTATTAGGTGTATTACTAGTCCCTCCACTGCTGTCCTTCCTCTTGGCTTGTGTGGAACCCGAAAACATCGGATTTGGAGGTGGATACGAAGATCCTAAACTCCCATGATTGAACAATTCACCGCTCATACTCCTGCCTCCCGGTCTCTTGTTCTTATTGTTACTAATACTATTCCCCATCTTTAACATATCCTCTTCGAAATTCGATAGTCTTGGAGTTGGACCTTTTGAGGATTGCATAGCATAAACATCACCTCCTCCATAACTATTTGTATAACCGTGTTTAGGACTCGCAGCCTTACTTGCAAACATGGCATAAAAATCATTTTGGTTGAAGCTCGAGGCTCTCGGAGTCAGCTCACGAGACGACTGAACAGAGTAAATCTCCACGCCAGTTAGATTCGAAGCTCGCGGAGTCATTTCATTCATTGCGTGTGATTTATTGTAAGAAATCACGGATCTTGAAGAACAGTTAGACCTTCTGACCACCACATGCAGCTTCCCATCATCTCCAATCTCCGCATTGGTTTCCAGAGGCTCGCGTCCATTTAACGAAACCACGTCTGATTCGACATGAAAAGAAGTGATTGAGCCGGCTGTTTCAGGAAACTGCTCAGAAATAAGGAGTCTTGCGCCTCTGTACTCAAACATGAAGAGCATCAGAGTATACCAAATAACACTTTGTAGAACCACAATTTGGACCATTAGATTTCCCGAGAAGTCTCCGTACATGGCTTTTAGAAGAGGGATTCCCATGACAAGAGTGTTGGGGAGAGTGGATAGAGAAAAGAGAGTGATCATCCATTCTAAGCTGCCATTTTTACTGAAAAATTGCCACACGAAGAGAGCTGCAAGAATGACAACTTTTTGTAAACAATCAGCAGCGATGAAATGATAGTTCATGGCATAAGGGTCATTGGAAGAAATGAAATGAAAAGAAAGCAATGGAACTGCAAAAACAGCTACGAAACGATTGATGCCAGAGCACTGGTCAGGAGTGAAGATTTTCCACCAACGGACCGAGCCATAGGCCAGGAACATGGCCACATATAGAGGCACAATGGCCGCAAGCACATCATAGATATCTTTTCCGGTGATCATTGCTCAGTTGCCAAAGAGAGGTGGATTCGAATTTGAAAACAGGATGAGTAGATGATTGGTCAGACTTACAAAACAAGAAAAGAGGGGGTTGAGTAAATGGTGATTATAAGTAAGATCTAAACAAGCGAAGAAATGGTTTGTAGTCGACAGGGAGCGCAAGGGGAGGAGGGAACGATCCTCCCAGGCTCCCGTCCCTGATGGTAAGAGGGTTTATGCACGTGAGGGATGAGTAGGGACTGAACATCTTGTCCAACTCAACTAGATCATATTCTATTGCTTTAGTGTCTGTATTATATAGTTGTTGATTCAAGTATGCACCGAATCTGTTGACAAATTCAAGATCATAATTTACTACCATGATTTGCAGTAACATTCCTTGAGAAAGTCTGGAACTTGTTCTGATTTTGCTCACCACTTTTTTATTCCGTTTCTTTCGTATTTTATTCTCTCCAAGTGAACAGAACATTAGACGAGTTAATTTGAGTAGGACGGAGAAAATATAAAACATACGGATTTTCTAGTGTGTGCTCATGGGCACACACTAACAACCACTTTTTGTTAACCACTTTTTGTTGAGGTGGAAGGCTTTTATTGGCCAAAACCTCATTAATAATCATGGTCCCCTGCAAATGCACAAAAAACACGACCAATAAAAGCCTTCCACCTCAACAAAAGTGGTTGTTAGAGTGTGCCCATGGGCCCACACTAGAAAGACCCTAAACCATATTATATTATTACAAATAAGTTATTATAGAAACTAGATAGTAATTGTGCCAGTAAACTATTGGGGCGTTTGGATGGTAAATGAGAATGTAAGTCATGAATCAGAATGAGGGGTACGAAAATGAGTATCTCAAGAGGTGTGGAAGAAATGATTTACCCATCAAGTGGAATGGGGTTCCCATTTCATACTACAAAATGGCTAATCCAAATACCAACACATGGGTGTGAGGTTCCGATTCCTGTTAACTGGGCTCATTGACCATGAACCAAACGCCGCCTATAAGATCAGGGCTGATTAGCAGAATCATCAATACTATTGGCATACTGACTGATTACACTATGACAAGTATAAACAGAGCAGAAAGTTTGTAGAGCCATCAAACATAGGATCATTATACAGGCCAGCACCGTAAGAATCTTCCATGAACCATATATGTAACTCCTGATGCATTTCTCAGCTTTAACCTTCCACCTCCCATTGTAATACTTGTTCACATCCTCCACCACCTGATCTAAGAAGGGCACTTTTGTCAATTTTACAGACTTGCTCATTCCATTACAAAAATGTGCCACCTCATCATCACTCTTCAGACGGTTGAAAATGATTCCTTTCTCTCTTAGAAACCTTGCATCATCCGGTGTATCTACGATGCCATTCATAAACTCCGTGAAACGAGTGAAAACCAGAGGGCCTGCTGCATTGCATGACTCATATGCCACCATGTTTCTCACGATAACATGAGTGTTGACATCAAGGTTTATTCTAGGGAAGCTCAAGGTATGTGTTTTTATATCGAAATGAGTGCTGCAAATTCCACCATCAGTCGGGACAAAACGAACTCCGGATTTAGATAACACGGTGACAGAAGGGATTGTAAGTTCCTCAATTAATGGGGGACGAACAATGCTGTCATTCTCAGGCTTGAGATCTTCTTTATCTTCTCGCATAAAGATTTGCTCAATAGGTTCTTTCAACATATTGAGCACTGGAAGTTTCGTGATGATATTCCATGGCATCTTAAGTAATAATTGTAATGGCTTAGAGTACAATATTGCCTTGAAAAAACGTACCGGATGTATATTTAGCTTCGACAGGGCGTTCCATATCACATTAAAGAACTCCATCACTCTGCTTTGTGATTCCTCATCGATAACAATTGCTTCGTCTATTTCATCTTCCTCTTGAAATTCTTCATCATGGTCAGTGATTTGTGACTTCCGAAAGGCCTTGGGCATCAGGAGGCGGTAAAAGAAATCAAGAATATGAGAAGAATCTTCGATAAGCATTCTTGGTAATTGCTCTGGTGTTTTGAATGGATAAAGCTCTTTTGATAAGCCCCTTAACATAGAAAGCAACATGTCATCAGCTGCATCTAAGGATCCCAATTCGAATTCCAGCATTTTCCTTAGTAAAAACAGAGGAATCTGATTCTCAAGCATTAAGATATCTCGAAGGATTGCAATATGAGCTGACTTCCTTCCTGCAGAATCCACAAGATTTGATGTTAATCTTGACGTAGCCCTAGTAAGTAATTTACCATCTTTCCTCGCGTAAACTTCAAGGAACTCAAGCAAGAAAGCCACATCTATAGCCATCATCCATGCTAAAGTTTCACCCTGAACGTTGAGGTACTTGTGGTAGGAAGCTCGAATTGTTGACTCAAGCGCCTGAATCTGATCAACAATTTCTTGAAAATTATTAAAGCATTGGAGGTGCTTCATGGTCCTTCTCGCGGCTGCTATTTTGTACCTTTCCATCTCGTAAAGCTCTTGACGCCAATGATGGTACGGTCCTAATGCCACTTGTTGGGGAGTATAAGCCTCAGGATTTGTGTGAAGGAGGGTTGTGGGAACACTGAAGATACTAACAGGGATTTCATTATTATCTTCTTCAAATTGTTCGTCAAGAGTTTTACGAATCTGAACTACCCATCCATGTTCATTCAAATTACTGCTGCTGTTAGAGCGGACAGTCTGTGTAGCCGAAGTAAACGATGAACTGGACATGGTTTTTATATTTTTAGAAGAGCTAATTACTAGCAGGGCTGCTGGGACTAAAATAGTTAAGCTACTAAGTAAATATATAAAGAAGTGAATGTATGCATGGTATGAAACTAAACAGGATAAGAAGATGAGGCATTTGATTTTTAGGGTTTTGATTGGTGGTGTGTAAATAAGTGCTTAAATGAAACTGTCGTCTACTTAGCAAAATAAGCAAACTGTCACATTGTGTAGAAATACATTTCACCATCTGCATTATTGCCGGGAGGCTGAAGTCCAGGCTCAACTCTCATTATCAGTGTGGAAAATTTATTTTGTATCCGACATGGAGAAGTTAATGAATGAAAAATCTTCAACTGAGTTAATACACAAACATCTACATAATTTTGGCTACAGAGTCCCATTACATATGAGGAATGAAAAGGACTGGTTTGTTTTAGAGACTAATTAGTAGAAGAGAGAATAGAAGGAAGATGTGTATACCTGCACATGCATCATCCCTGATGTAGCTAGCCTGACTGAGTGAGGGTTGTTCTTGATTGATTTCCTGGTGAGACCACAAATGTGGAACCATCGATAACTTCCGGTAACATCATTGTCTATCACATTTTCATGTGCTTGTCCTTTTTATGCAATATATAGCCCACGGTAACCATTATTATTGATGATAAGATGATACGGAGTATAAGTTTAGGCAAAGCATAAAATATAAACTCACTAAAATGGATAAAAATGACTGATTAAATATGATCGATTTTAAACATAACTGTTTTCGATCATCTTTAAGATCAACGCCCAAAATAAAAAAATCAAAATTAAATATGATCGAATAAATTTGACTGTCGTTAAATATGAAGAATGGTCAAATTTATAACAAGGGGTCAGTCAAATTTTGAAGACAAGTTTCCTACCGATAAAATTTATGATAGGCGTCATTAAATTTGATACTCTATCAATAATAAAGATAGTCATCGAATTTATTTCTTGAGGAAGAAATTTCCTACAAAATGTTTGAGAACTTTTATAGTTCTTATAAAATATGATTTCATAAGTTCTTTTTTCTCTTTTTAATAAATATTTAATGTTTAAGTTTTATTCAAAAGTAAAAAATTTAAAAAATAAATTATGAAATTATATTTTTTTAAAAAAATTATATGTGATAAATAATTGAAAAAAATGTATAGACTCGTGACGTGGAAATTTACTGCAAACATTAGGGCAAAATAGTTGAAAGAATTAATAGAGAAAGAGGTTTGAAATGCATACATTACAAGCATAGCAGTGCAGTAAATCCCTGACCAAGCCCCATAACAGACATACATGATCATATTGGTCCCTCCACACACACACACATACTTCACTTTGAAATTTATACATTCGTCGTCTTTTTATAATTGACATCACTTTATGTTAGCGTTAAAATAATAAATTAATGATGACTTTTCCAAGGACGTGGGAGAGTGGCGCAAAACTTTCAACAGCTATCTAAATACAAATTTGTTACAGTAGAATATTTGACCGAAATGCTCAAGACACAACACAAGTTACATCAAAACAGAAGATAATAATGCAACCAACATAGAGATAGATGATTAAGAACAGTTTTAGGCTTAAAGACAAAGCACTCAGTAACACACCCTGGTTATACATGTTATGGATTTTTCTGGTACATATCAATACTCGACAACAACGGTTCTCATTTGAGCGCGAGCCTCTTAAGAAGAAAGTAAGTAGGAAGCATGCATGTACGCAAATGAATAAGATCACGGCTCAGCAGCCTCATCAGGAGTGGCATACTTGCGAATCACACTGGAACAAGTATAAACCGAGCAAACAGTTTGTAAACCAAGCAAACCCAGAAGCATAATACAGGCCAGCACTGTAAGAATCCTCCAGGAACCATATATATACCCCCTGATGGCTTTCTCAGCTTTAACCTTCCACCTTCCATTGTAGTACTTGTTCACATCCTCCACCACCTTATCTAAAAAGGGCACTTTCGTCAATTTCACTGACCTGCTCATCCCATTCCACAAATTCGCCACCTCCTCATCACTCTTCAACCGGTTAAAAATAATTCCATTTTCTCTGAGAAATTTCGCATCATCTGGTGTATCGACAATACCGTTCATAAACTCTGTGTAGCGGGCGAAAATTAGAGGCCCTGAGGCATTGCATGACTCGTATGCTACCATGTTTCTCATGATGATATCAGTGTTCACGTCTAGGTTTACTCTAGGCAGACTCAGAGTGCGTGTTTTTACATTGAAATCAGTGCTGCAAATTCCGCCATCGGTTGGGACAAAGCGGACCCCGGATTTGGCTAACACGGTGACAGAAGGGATTGTAAGTTCCTCGATCCGTGGAGGACGAACAATGCTGTCGTTTTCAGGCTTCAGATCTTCTTTATCTTCTCGCATAAACATGTTTTCAATGGGCTCTTTTAACATGTTAAGCACCGGAAGTTTTGTGATGACGGTCCATGGCATCTTAAGTAACACCTTTAGTATTTTGGAGTTGAGTAATGCCTTGAAAAGACGTATCGGATGAAAATTTAGCTTTGACAGTGTCCTCCATATAAAATTGAAGAACTTTAAGACTCTGCTCTGTGATTCCTCGTCGATGATGATTTCTTCCTCTTCTTTGTTTGCTTCATAAATTTCTTCACCCTCAGTAATTTGGGATCTCCGAAAAGCCTTGGGCATCAGGAGGCGGTAAAAGAAATCAAGAACGTGAGTAGAATCTTCCATAAGAAGAATTGGTAATTCTTCCGGGGTTTTGAATGGATATAGCTCAATTGACAAACCCCTTAACATGGAAAGCAGCATGTCATCAGCTGCAACCAACGATCCCAATTCAAGCTCGAGCATCTTTCTCAGTAAGAACATAGGAATTTGATTCTCAAGCATCAAGATATCCCTAAGGATTGCAATATGCGTTGACTTTCTTCCTGCAGAATCAACAAGATTCGAAGTTAATCTTGAAGTCCGCCTGGAAAGCAGCTTCCCCTCCTTTCTCGCGTAGACTTCAAGAAACTCAAGCAAGAAAGAGACATCAATGGCCATCATCCACGCTAGAGTTTCGCCACTGAGGTTGAGGTACTTGTGGTAGGAAGCTCGTATCCGCGGCTCCAGCATCTGAAGCTGATCAACAATTCCTTGAAAGGAATCAAAGCAATCAAGCTGCTTCATGGTTCTTCTAGCAGCCGCAACTTTGTACCTTTCCATTTCATAGAGCTCCTGACGCCAGTGATGGTACGGGCCTAATGCAACTTGTTGAGGTATATACGCGTCAGGACTCGTGCAAATGAGGGTTGTGGGAACACTGAAGATACTCACGGGGATATCATTATGATCTTCCTCAATCTGCTCCTCAAGCGTTTTGCGGATTTGAATCACCCACCCTCTTTCATTGAATGTACTAGTAGTGTTCGAGTGGATAGTCTGAGTAGCGGAAGTAAATGAAGAATTCGACATTTGTCAAATATCTTCGGAGAAAGAGGCCAGAAGGGTATGTCAAACACAATGCTACTGCGGGCTTAAATAAAGATGTGAATGTATGATATGAATTGTAGCTAGAAAAAGATAAGAAGCCGAGGCTTTGGAATTTAGATTTTTCAATCTGTGGTGCACAAAATTACAGTGCGAGTGAAAATGTCGTCTTGTCCAGATTGAGTTTTATTTGATCACGTGCATTATTGCAGAAAGGTGGGAATGTGAAAAGCAATTACAAAGTGGGATCGCTTTAGGATTGACAGAGACTAATTATCAGAAAGTAACTAAATAACAGATACTGTGTTTGAGATCTGAAGGCAAATTATATGTGTGTAACACGACGCTTGTAGATTTGGCAGACAGCATTATGCAAATGGAAGAGACAAGTCAAAAGCAAGTGGAGATGAGATAAAACTAAACACATGGGTTTGGACATTGGAGGAGAGTACTGATGCATATATACCAACAGACACGGTGATTTCTGGATTAATAATTGCATTTTGTATATCTCGACTTGATGCTTCGCACTACTGGGATTCACGGTAGTACCGTTATAATAGAGTGACGGTGTCAGTTTGTTTTTGGCTAAACAAAGGTGTCAGTTTATAAGAACTAGATTGCAGGGATTCTTCACTCGCCCGCAGCACCGCGCACTCGATTCTTAGAGATATATTCTTCATTACTCGGATTCCTGTATCCCAGTACCGTGCACTACCATACCCGCACCCGCACTCATGCTTCGTAGATAAAGAACATATACATTTACTTTGTTATATGTTCATATAACTGATGATTCGCTCCATTTTTATCTTATTCTTGTTGGAGCCAGCCACTAAAATTTAAATGAATCCCAGAGTTTTGACACTCCCCTTCGCATTTGGTTAAACACGAAAAATGATATTGAGGTGTTTGTTTGTGCAATTTAGGTATATATATTCAAATTTTGGCTTGTTTTCTGAATTTCAGGAGTGGATCACTATATGTCTATATGCCAATTTTTATTCAGTTGTAACCATTGATGGTAACTCAGATTAAGCTCAAATCCCCTAAGTGAACTCTAGTACCATCAGGTCACTGGCTATTTGAATCAAATACAGGACAAAGCAAGTAAATGAATCAAAAGCTACCGTATATAAATTTTGACGTGGAGTGAAGCGTTTGGGTGAAGAGGGATAAGAAAATCAGATGCTTTGTCTTTTATATATTTTTGATAAGAAAATTGATAATGAATTGACAAAGACAATGCATTTTTTATCTTAAAACGTCGATGCGTATCATATATGCCACATACTCGTGTTTCACAACTCGATGCTTCTGAAGATACACGATTCGGATTCATAAAGCTTGCTGAGGATAAGATATGGGTGGATCTACAGTACTTAGTTAGATCTTTAACATATTCAGGTTCTGACTGTCGTTTTTGTATTACAGCAACTGTCTCGAAAAAGATACACTCATCATGCTAGTAAATTTTATGCTATTCAGAATAAACTTGATGAAAGGTATGAATTAGAGTTTCATATTGTGATGATGTGATCTCATAATTTATGCATTTCGATAGCACAACAAACCACATAGAGGCATAGACACGACTCACCTCTTCAGAAGAGTATGCTTAACATACACTATAACTATAAGAGCAACTAGGACGCAGTGATAAAAATAAAATTTTTAATTTTTATCAATAAATAAATTATTAATATTCATTACGATAGAATTTAAAGTTATAAAAATGTTGTATCATATAATAATAGGGTCATGTTCCAGAGAGAACGGAGAGAACCCTAGACCTTATTTCTAGTACTAGCCTTTAACCCGTGCGAAGCACGGGCGGGTATATTATTCGTAATTTATTATTTATAATTTAAATTTTAACATCATTTTATTAGTATTTTAGTATTAATGGATTGAATTTTAATTAAATTATATTTTTTAACTGACTATATTTTCTCCCGATTACTTGAAAATGGAAACAAACCCTGATATATATATATATATATATATATATATATATATATATATATATATATATATATATATATATATATATATATATATATATATATATATATATATATATATATATATATATATAGGGATTTTAGTACATTTAATCCGAATTTAGTACACGTATATTTAAAAATAAAAAAAATCAGAAAATTCAAATCTTTTCCAAACATAGCCGATTATGTAATACATTTGAAAGATTCGGTAATCTAATCAATCGAATTTCAACGTAATTTTGTAATCTTGATTTTGTTGACAACAGTAACTTTTAAGATTAGAGTTAGAAAGGATTATGTAATGGTTCGTGTTTATATTGAAATAGAACAAGTTAAAGTTAAAAAAAAGTTATATGAAAGTTTTTGTTAAAAAAGATATTCAAAATTGTATATTTATAATTTTATTTATAACATAATTATAATTTTTTTAATGAAATATTATATGATTATATATTGGTATGAGTGTTTTTAGTATTTGAAACTGTTTAAGAATATAATACTAATAGATTCCACATTTGTAGACTTGTAGTCCAAAAAGAGAATACCAAACCAAAAAATATAACTAAAACTTTGTACTACAAATTATATCCATGTTGGCTTATTATAGTATAGTATAGATTGGTCAAAGTTCTGCAGCAGAACTGCACATGAAAAAAAATGTCTTATTTATGTATTATATTTTGAAATTACTTTTGAACACACATAACGATGCAAAAAACATGTATTTAGATTTAGATCCTAAAAATCTATTTAAAATTTAGGGTTCTACAGTAGAACCTTAGTGATTCTATGATTCTATTTTAAGAACTGATTCTCTCTTGAGCGCGACTCAATAATAATTAATATGTATGAATGATAACAACTTTGTACTGATTGTTCAGGATTGAAGTGATTTTAACGTAAAAGTTGTTAGAAATGAGTTGGAGAAGGTAAAATAAGTAACTTTTTGAGTGAGGCGGAGACAAACAACTTCGGACGTTGTTTCGTTGGAGTTGCTCTAATCTGCCCAGAACTGGATCCAGATGCCTTGATCAGTGACAGGGAACAAGAAAGCGGTATTGGCAGTGGTACAGGGCTCACGCAATGTGCTGGTTTTGATAGTCTAGACTTGTTCGGCTGTTCCACATCTTTATTTGATCGTTAAATCCTGGTTCTCAGAATTATGACTCGTTTGGCTATGGCACAAACTTGTTGCTGTACCTTAAGTGTGTGTTTGTTCACGGGAGGAAGCGTGAGCTTAAAACTAAAATCACTTTTAAAAAGTTGAGAATGTTAGCTTTTTTTTCACGGCTTTTAATTCTTTTCCAAACAATTTAATAATTTATAAGTCTTAATTTGCTTATCACCGGTACTCCACTTCTTTTATTGAAGCAAAAAATCATTTCTTTTAAACTAGCTCAAACAGCACCTAAATAAAGATTTCCAACTTGCTAGAATGCCAAGTCCTGGGCCGCTTATTCTTGTATTCTTGTATCATCCTGTGCTTGCACATGCTGTGTTTGCCCAGTTACCCCGTCTATATGATATTTTGATGTATATAGTACTAAACTAGTTAGTAGTTACTGTAAAAATTCAGCTAATTCGGTTCCCGACTTAGAGCATCTCCAACGGGGTTGGCTATAATCGTTGGCTAAATTGGACCTGTAAGATGTTATGTAAAATTTGTTGAACCTGTAAGACATTTCTCTTCAATGGTATTGGCTATATTGGTTGGCTATAATTTAAAAATAGCATGTTATTAATATTTTAGATTGTTAAAATAGAATATATCAGTTCAATATGGTAATAAATGATGTGCAATCTTCCTACAGATTTCTTACAGACCTGTAGAGGTTCGACAAATTTAGCCATCCATAAGAGGTTGGCTAAATTTATAGACAACAGGTCACTGTGGTTGGAGTGTGAATTTTTGAAGTGGTTGGCTAAATTTTTTATTTTTGGCATGACAACTCACCTTTTAGCTAAGGGGTCTTCATGGTTGGAGATGCTCTTAAGAAATCAACCGACAGGAATTTCAAAATGTCATGTGCGATTTTTAATTCACGGTTTACAATTTACATAGACATGCTACCAACGGGCCCTTTTCATTTGAACTATACGCAACAAAAATTCAGGCACTGTCACATGATTTTGTTACTCTATCTGGAATAGGATTTCGGTCTTGTCACATTTTCTAAACCAAGATAATCCAGATTTTCCAAGAGAGTTGGAATTTTGTTAAATATTATCCGAATGTGATCAGTTTCACGAAAAAGAGGATAGCCAGTTGGTCGATGTATCTGTTCTACAGGGTGCAGTCCCTACTGGCTACTCGGCAACTCCTATTGTGAAGCAACCCTTGCTGCTGCTTCTGTATATCCTTGGAGAAGTTAACATTGTAGTTGAACTAGTTGAGAAGCCGCGCGTCGGCCTACAAAAATTATATTAATGATTCAATATTAATATTTGTAGAATAAAATAATTTTGTAGTTGTCTATAAAAGATATATTAATGTTTTAAAATTAATCTTTGCAGGATAAAATAAATTTATATTATAAAAATCTTGATGTAATACTAATACTAATATATAAAATTGCAAAATTGGACTATAATTTATAGTGAAAAAATGAAAATAAATTTATATATGTAATTGACAATTTAAAGCATGACGAATCTTAATTTTATTTGTTTTTTTTTTTTGAAAAGTAATCATGTTCTTACATTGTCACCTTCCTCCAATTTTTTTTGGATTGATTGTGCACAAAAACATCTAACTCAAATATGCGAGATATCGGTTTATAACTACCCTTACTTGTAACAACCATTATTTTTTAATACTGTATAAACAACCTTACTTAAAAGTTGCTTCAACGGAGCAAACAGATAATGCATGTATAATTTTTTCTTGTACACAAAGTAAATCATATAAAAATTAACAACAACAAACATGTCCGATGAACAAAACAAATATTATAAAATAATAACCAACAAACATACATCACTAATAGTTAAGTTATTGATATCAACCATCAATATCAATATCATGTCAAGAAAATATTTTTTTCCCGTGTTTGGATTTATCGACTCCAATATAGCGGTCTATAACTACCTTTACTTGCAAAAGTGAGAGGTAGGTTTGTGGTATTGAGAGAGAAGAGGTTGTGTTTAGATGATCCAAAACCCTACAATCTACAGAGGTATTTAGGTGTAGAGAGACGTGTGTGCTACTCTTTCCCATAATTAAATAATTCGAAACAAAATCATATTAAAACTTTCGAGAATCAGATTATAACGACCTTTGCTTGCTACAGTGAGAGGTAGGTTTGTGGTAATGAGTGAAAGAAGGTTGTGTTTAGATGATCCAAACCCTACAATCTATATGGGTATTTATAGGTGCAGAGAGACTATTGGGTTACTCTTTCACATAATTAAATAATCTGAAACAAAATCAGATTAAAACTTTCAAATTACTATATTCCATAAATAATTTGTCTTTCCCATAATTAAATAATTTGAAACAAAATCAGATTAAAACGTTCAAACTACTATATTCCATAAATAATTTGAAACAAAATCAGATTCTGATACTTGCTTCAAATATACCCGAAACTAAAATAGATAATTCTAATTTTTGATATTTTTCTTCCAAAACTTCCAGAAAATTATAAAAATAGAACGGAGCGTTATGAGAGGCGCCACCGACACGCCCCTCGCTTCTCCTTTATATAAGTATATTGATTAGCGTCAGACAGGAAAACAGACCGGGTAAACATGGTCAGGTAATCATACATCTCAATGAGAAATGAAAGGTGATTTAAGGAATGACTGAGACTGTTAATAACATACTCCCTCCGTCCCATAACACTTTTCATGTTGCCTTTATCACATTTGTCGATATACACTTTTAATCGTTAATATCTTTAATTTCATATTAGAATTAAATATAAAATCTTCACTGTATTAAAATACTTATAAATACGAATTCAACAAATCACTCGTGACTATATAGATTAGACATGAATTTGTCTCATGTTATGAATAGTCCCGACATTTCAAACGGGAAAAGTAAAATGAAACGGAGGGAGTATTTCTTAATATTGCAACTTCAGGAGTCAAGACTCTATTAGAATGAATTTTAAATAATATATGAATGAATTTGAATAACATATAACTTATAATTATAACTTAGAACATTATGCAATTAATGCGAATTATAATTAGGACATCATGCAGTTAATCCCTTGGAAATGCTTCAAGTAAAAGTGCAATATAGGATTTGAAACCTGGAACCAAACCATTGGTTTAATTGTGGTTAAATTTTTTAAGTTTAAGAACCGAACTCTAAAATCAAACCAAACCCAAATTATGATGTTCCGAGCCAATGCTCTATGTGGGGCTGTTCACGGACAGAGCCGAGCCGAATTTTGACCGAGCCGAGCCGAACTTTAATTTTTTTCCTATCGAACTTAGCCGAGCCGAGTTTTCCTATCGAACAAAAAATTGTGTTCGAGCTCGAGCTCGTTAACTAACGAGCCGAACACGAGCTTGTTCACGAACAAATACGAGCCGGGTCGAACCAAGCCGAGCCAGAAACAAATAAGGTCAAACCGCCACTTGACTCTTAAAATAGCAAGCCAAATAAAATTTTTAGTGTGTTTTGATGGTACCATATTATAGTTAATATTCTCCTGATCGATTTGATATGTTATATGTTGAATTCGGCGCTCAATAACATGTACTCTATATACTACGAACAGCTCGAGCTTGTTCGCGAACAGCTCGGTTCGTGAAGAGCCCCAGCTCCATGTCATTACGTCAGAGAACTCCTTGTTTCTCCTCAAATTTGTTTCTTTTGTTACTATTAAGTATTAATCACTGGACTTTTATTTAACAATCTCTCATACATGAATATTTGATTCTCAGCTCATACACATATTGAACAAATTCAGCTATATAATCTAGAGTGCATCTTAGAGTTGAATATTTTTCAAATAAGTATACTAATTTAGGATTTAGCTATGTATACAGAAATTGAAAGAATTTAAAATATATACTAGGACATAAGCAAAATCAAAGAAAATATTGTTGGAAAACACAAGAAAAGAGTAATTAGGGTCTACACAATATTTGTATTTACAAGAAGCAGCTAAAATCATGGACAAAATGGTTAATTTCAATAGTACAGGGATCGTACAAATATCAAACCGGGAGATTATCAGAGGATGAGAAACGTTTGTAACCCTTGTAAGCAGAGTATGCTACCCAAGTATAGTAACACCCTGGGATGAACATAATTGAACCCAGTATAGAAAAGAACACTCCTGCACAGAAAGTGAATGACAATATTAGATCAAGACTGTGTTGATCAAATTTAAAATGACTCCAAATTAATCCGTTTACAAATTTGAATAATTAAAAAAAAAAGTGAAACATGATATTTCGATGTTTTTAATAAATTACAGAACAGACTCGAAATTGATCCGTTTATAAAATCCGAAACCGAAACTCGAAAATAAGTTGACGGAGAAAAAAGGACTGACCGTGAGCATGATCACCTCCGACTTGGTAAGTCGACATAAAGAAACCGGATACGATGACAAGAATTCCGAAAACGAGGAGAGAAACGGCAAAAGCGATTTCTTTGATAGGAGGCCGATTAGTGGCGGTATACGAGAAGGAGTGGTCATCCATCATCAAATCATCGTCGGTTATAGAGAAAGCTTGGTCTACATATGCCATTAGAACGATTCAGGGTGTTGCTGGGCTGATATTGAAAAGATTGTAGGGATGACAAAGTTGTTGCCTAAGTATTAAGAATACGAGGTAAAAGTGTTGGTGTGTCGACGAAAGTTTATTTTTATGTAAATAGGTGGGCTGTTAGAAGACTAGTCTAGACCAGACTCATTGTGGGCTGAAAATTAGTACGCATTGTCATGCCTGTCGTCTTATTATTGGTTTCTTCCGCCGCTCGGCCTTTCAACTAAAAACTAGTAATAGGCAAACTACCACAAATCACAATAAAAATAAGAATATTTAAATAACTGAAAAGTACGTGTGTGCGTTTATTAAATTTGACATGTTTAATTAGGCTGAAATTAAGAAAATTTTAATTATCACGTCCTTAAATATCACAAATATAATATCTTTTTAAACATATAAGTAATTAAATTAGAGCTTATTGCACTTTGTAACCCCACACTTTGGCTGATTAGCAAATCAGACCCTACACTTTGAAACGTGACAGTCTGTAACCCTAAGTTTCATTTAGCTTTCGGTTTGTAACTCTGGCCCACACATCCGTTAAAAACAACCGTTAACTTTAACTATTTGAGAGGTAACAGTGTGTATATTAGCTTCTAACAGCTACTTTACCCCCTGTGACCTCTCAAAATTTATGTATTATATTTGAAAATTATTTCTGAACACACACAACAATATATATTAAATTACAAATAATTTTTAAAATATGTATTTATTTTAAAATTTTAAAATAAGTTACATCGTTTATGTAAAAATAAATAAATTTTCAGAGTCTAAATCTAAATACGTATTTTAAAAATTATTTTAAATTGTTTTACATTGTTGTGTGTGTTCAGAAATAATTTCCAAATATGATACATAAATTTTGAGGGGTCACGTGAAGTAAAGTAGCTGTTAAAAACTAATATACACACTGTTACCTCTCAAACAGTTAAAGTTAACGGCTGTTTTTAACGGATGTGTGGGCAGGGTTACAAACCGAAAACTAAATAAAATTTAGGATTACAAACTGTCACGTTTCAAAGTGTGGGATCTGATTTGCTAATCAGCCAAAGTGTGGGGTTACAAAGTGCAATAAGCTCATTAAATTATAAAAATTACGTTTCTAGATCTCTTCATCCATTCACTTATCCTATTTTGTAACTTTTCACCGCCACATCCATCCTACTCAGATTGAGCATGTGTTTGAATTTTTTTACTCAAACTTAGACGCATTCGTGAAAGGATGTTCATTAGTTCTTCGTTACCCCTTCTTCTTGAATCCAATGTCGAGTTCAGTTTAGACCCGAAACTTAAGTATTAACCATTATTGAAATTAATAATAATTATTAAATCTTAATCAATATTAAAATTAATAATAATTATTAAATCTTAACTGATATTGGAATTTTTAATAATAAAATCATAATCATTGTAGAAGTTTTTTCATAATTGTATAATAATTATAAAATCCTAATCAATATAAAAATCTTTTCATAATTCTATTACAATGACTATTGTTATTAAATAAAAAATTTATATGACATTGTCCTGATCAATATTAAAGCCTCTTATAATAAAATTCTAATCAAGTGTTTCACTGTCCTAATTAATAATTATTATTGAAGTTTTTAATAATAAAATTCTAATCAATATAGAAATCTTTTATAATAAGAATAGTTATAAAATCCAAATTAATATAAAAGTGATCAAATTTGAGTATCGGAACTTCTAATGTTTCAGTGAAATATGGTTTCAGTGAGATAGATCTTCCAAATAACAAGGATTTTTTCGAATAAGCCAATTGGAGCAGATCCACTCGTTTTCCCTTGAGCCACACATGCCCTCATAGATTTTTGTTAAAAATTTAATCATTCTCTATGTTATAAAATTATAGAAAAATATCTTCAAAAAACTTAAAAATATATAAGTGTTTTTTAAAAAATTTGTTTTGTGTCTCCGAAAACAAATTTACTATATTTCACTAATTATTAAAAACAATTTCCTAATTTACCTATTAAACTTCAAAGTATTTTTAAATATATTTGCTCGATTCAAATTGATTTTGTACTGATTACCAGAGCCAAGCCTTTTATCTGAAACTTTTTCTTTTTTTTTTCTAATCATTTAGATTTGCTAGAAAGCATCAAGCATCGAAGCACCAAACCACCCCCCATTTTAAGTTTAAAAGCACGCTACTCGTATTCATCTGACATCTCAAGAACATCAGTACATAATTGTTTCAATAAAGCGAATTAGGTTACTTTATAAATCTAAAATCCACACTACTTGTTCCCATTATGATTTTGACTTGCTTTCTTTGCTTTTAAGATAATCGAAAGCATCCAATGTTTTTCAACCCAAATCATATTTTAACCTCATATGCAAAAACCTTAACTCATAAGTGTTCTTTGTCGCTTCTAATCATGTGTAGATGAGTTTTAAACGTAGGAGAGAAAGGCCATCGTATAGTTTAAGATTGTCCTCGCTAAACCTCTCCCAAAAACCAACGAATAGGTGTTAGGATTAACGTTTTTATACATTTTGATTGTTTCAACTTGAAATTGCCTTTATTTTGCATCTATAGATAAATAAGGGTGAAAACAAGTGATCATACGAGAGCATCTCCGATAACGCTTTTAAATCATTTTTTAAATAATAATATAAAATATAATTTTAGTGAGTTAATAGATTGGATAATGTGAAAACTCCAATACTACGATTTGTAATTAACTTTTTATTCATATTTTATATTTATTTCAAATTCAAACATGCCAAGATATAAATTCAAATTGCGAAGGGAAAACTAATCAAATATGATACTCCTTATATTTTTTTTATATGTCACTTTTGACTTGGGCACGTACCTTTTAGTGGGTTGATCGGATAGTAAAAATTATTTTATTTTTTTTGACGAAGTAAAAATTATTATTTTTAATTGATTTTTTTTGTGAATTAAATTTTGATTACATATTTTTATTCAGAAAAAAAAATCAAAAATAATATTTTTAACTACCCGGTCAAAACACTTAAATGTGTATGCCAAAAAGTCAAACGTCGTATTAAAAAACGGAGGGAGTAGCAATTAATAATTTATAATATCATTTAATTGATAAAGTATCAACGTAAATGATCAAGACTACTATTTATTTTAATATACATACAAGGTTCATTTAATATGATAAATAAATTAAACTAAATTATTTGAATTAACTTTCGATTATCATATTTTGTTAGGAACTTTCGATTTTATCTAGGTGTTCAGTGAGACGTGAAAATTTACAAGACTAAAAGAGATTGAAAGATTTTAAGAAAATTAATATCATATTCATAAATAAATAGTCAAAAATTACTAAATACTTTTTAAGAAATAGGAGAAAAAATAGGTTTTTAAATTTTGTAATTTTTTTAAAATTCATTGAAACACTAATTTTTCACTCACTCTTGAAATTTAGAATTAAAAACTTGTTTAAAAAGTTCATTAAAAATGCTTGAAGTAATGAAATAAAGGACTAATCTCTGTTATCGCTTATCTCATATCATTCCAAGTCATTGGTAGGAATCTGTCTATCGCGACATGTATGTGAACAAATTTTATCTTAGCTCATGAGCATTTTTAATTGCGACTTGTTACGTTGTTTTAAAATTTTGTGATTAATTTGTGAAAAGAATTCACCAATTCATCAATATACTGATTTACTGATTATATTTTAATTTACTTAAAAATTTGTGATTTATTCATAGATTTTCAATAAATTCTGAATCAGGAATTAATTCCAGACTATAGCTTGCTGAGTTGCTCCTGGTTATGCGTGGACCATTTATAATGGCAGCAGGTTGAAGCAATCCAAGTAGAAGGGCGTACAAGGCAAGGAGAATGGGGCAACAAGCCAAGGCCCACCCCCACTAACATAGTTGACCACCAGCTACTACCAGACAAACAAAAGCACTCCCTGAATAATTTATTCAACAGCGACTTGCCCTATGACTGGTCCTACTCTGCTTCTCCCGGTGTGCTACAGTGCCCATCACAATTATTTTACTCCCTTTTTCTCTTCAACACTCCAATCGAATCCAAAGCAAATCAATCTATTTGACTTTATCAAAACTAAATCACATCTTAATTAAAAACCGAATAGAATAGTTATGAGAAACAAGAACAGAATCGTATAATCTAATCTCTTTTAATCGACCAAAAATTTGATTCTATCAACCACTTTGATGTCGTCTAATGTATATATACATACATGTACATCGAAAATATTAAAAAAATACAATGGATCTTTTCTTCTTCATCGTTCTGTTTTGATCTACTTGGGTGATCTCATCTTCAACCAACTCTGAACAAAAGCATACATTGAATGAAATTTATTAAACCTAATTTCATTGACTTCTCTAGTGACACAAACCAACATCAGTGCTATTATTAAGTCGGGTCAAAGCAGCCACCCTTGGATGGTGATGCGAAGAAGACTGAGATCGATGATGATTATGATGATGGCGATGTTCTCCTTCGTAAGTCAAGATTAGAACCGTTGGATCATTGCTAGTTCTCTCCACTCGTTTTCGTGCGGGACAGCCCTTGAATGTATTGCATTTGTAATAGCCCCTGCAATTTCAATTCAATTAGATTTTGTTTAATATAAAAATTAATTCGATAACAAAACTCGTCTCGACTCAGTTCGGTTGACGGAAACAGATGGAACTGAGTAGTACCTTGGAAAGACTGTGCCTGGAACTAGCTTCTGATCATATTTCTTCCATGAATATTCATCGGCTGGTATACAATCTCCAGCTGATCCACTTGTTACTCTCTTAATCTCCTTTTTAACCACAGTTTTCCTATAACAAATTTCAAAAAAAACACTTAGCACACTAGATCTGAAAAATAAACAAAACGCAATAAATTTAACAAAATTTAATCGAAATCAGGGCGTACCTTCTTTTACAGCAGTGGCAGCCGCGTGAACCAGAAGATTTACTAATCAACATCTTCTCCATTTCCATTTCTCGAGACCTCTTCCGATGCGAAGTCGGAAGAGGCGGCTTCCCCGACGAATACGTCCTCGGCGCCGGAGCTGCTCCGGCGCCCAACACCGCTTTACCATTGGAAACCGTGCCTTCCTCTCCCGTAATCGAAGAGCTCCCCGACGAATTCGCACTATTTACATCTTTACATTCTTTTACACTCTTCACATTCATCTCCGTCTCCATCTCAACAGACTTCACATTTGACTTTACCTCAGCCGGTTTGACCGGTTCAGACTCCGCCGGTCCGCGGCGGAACCGCGCGTGACCGGTCCGCCTCACAGCCTTCGTCTCCTCCTTCACTTCATCAACCTGTACTTGCTGATTACGCTGGTTGTGCGATTGTAATATCCGCATAATTTCGTCTTCGATGATATTTATCGATCCTCGAGATTCGTGAGCCGCTGTAAAATCTTCGATTTTCGCGTAATTTATGAGATCGATCGCCATTACAGCAGAGCTAGTTCGTGAAGAAAGTAGATGCATGAAATGAAATAGAGGTTGTGAGAGTGGAGAAAGAGAGATGTTATAAAGAAGATGGAGAGATGCGGAACTGTAAAGTCAAACATGAGTACTTTTGATCCGACGGTCAGGATTGAATATAACTTTCCCCGTTATCGAGTATACTTCCATTAAGGTGATGATAAAGTAGATGCTCCTGAAGAGGTCAAAAGGCTGATTGGTGTGTGGGCTCCACTTGCAGACTCTTATTGCTGCGACTTTGTCTTTATTTTTTAATCAGATGTTATTATTGCCGTTTGTAACCTTTAATTTTGATTTATTGACAAATGAGTGTTTATATTTTGAACTATGGCATTTGACATTTCAAAGTTCATAATGTGTATAGTTTGTAACTCTTCTGTTAAAAATTTTCGTTAAAGTCAGATATGACCGTTTGGGTGAGCTTAAAATAAGTGCTTATTGCTTAAAATAAATAAGTGGAGTAGAAGTTAGAAACAAGATAAGACTTATAAGTGATTAAAGTGTTTGGGAAATAAGTAAAAGCCCTGAAACAAAAGCTAGTATTCCTAACTTTTTTAAAATGCTTCTTGAATTCTTACACAAACAGTACAAAATAAGTGCTTCTAACTTATAAGTCAAGAAGTCCAGCTTAAAAGGGGGGCCAAACACCCACATGATGTGTTAGCTTGTAACCCTCCCTATATCATTTTTGAAAAATTTAAATATCTAATTTGAGATAATTAGGGGCCGTTTGGTTCATCAGAAGGAAACGGAATGGAATGAAGAAAGAGAAACGTGGAGAAAGGAAAGGAATGAGGCTGAATTGTTTTCCTTGTTTGGTTCAGATCAGGAAACGGAATGAACAATTATTCGTATTTTTTTTATATCTATTAGTAAAAAGTTATTTTGTGAAAATATATTATTTCATATAAATTGTAAGTATTTATTATGTCAATACCTTTTTTATAAAAGATACAACAAAATAAAAAAAAATATTTTTTTGAAAAAAAATCAAAATTCAGATCATTTAAAATATGTTTCAAAAAAATTACATAAAGATATTCCCTTAATAAAAATATTTTTACCACCAAAAATATTTAAAACTAAATATGTCTTGAAATATATAAATTGAAAAATTGAAAAAAAAAAAAGAAAAGAAAAAAGAAAGGGAATTCAAATACCTAGGGGGAGGTGGGTAATGGGATTAGAGGGTTTTGAGGTAAACCCAAAACCAAAAATGGGGAAAGAGAATGATTGTTTTTGTAAAACAAACAATAGCAAAGGGAATTGATTGATTCTCTTTCCCTTTGTTTATTACCCTCAACCAAACGCCCTCTTAGTATTACTCTAATTCAAAATACAATCGCATATCGCATTTAATTATGTACCTGTTTGAGAATTAGCACTTAGTTGTTAGCGGATTTAATTAGATGTTTGACTAGTTGATTAAAATAAATGTTTTGAATATGGGATTAAATTAAAGGTTTCTTGTAAAATTATTTGGTAATAGCTGTTTGATTAGTTTTTTATGACACACACCAAAATCTCTAAACTAAAAAACTCCTCAAAATAATTTTTTAAAAGTTATTATTTTTAACTCAAACCTCTACTTCAATTATCTCTAAAACATTTCAAAATTCTAATTTTATCTTTGACATCTAACTTCCAAACACGACTTATTTTTCCCTGTATCTTACGTGTTGCAGTGTTGCTTGAAACGGAGAGGAAGTACCAATTTCCATCACTGGCCTAGGAAATTTATAAATTAAATGCACACTAAAGTAATTTAGGTTTCTGACATATTTTTCATATCAGTAATCCATAAATTCAGCAATTAATGGTGGTCGTAGCTGTTGAGTCATGAATTGAGTTAAATGCTCTACGACTTTACTATTGACATGTGTACGCAACTTCTAATTTGTCAATATAAAAACACGAGTTCACGAACCAAAATCTGTGACCAGTCTAAACAATAACAGGCGTACGTCGGACTAACCGAAGACATGGGATCTCGAAAGATAAACAAAACAGACACGCAAGAGTTTGACTTTTGCAAACCAGAATAGACGGGATAGGATGCTTCTTGCTTAATTATTCAAAATGTCCAATTGGTTTGGTTACATAATGGTGCTCATGACTCTTTAGAATAATTATGTAGTAGTACATTTGTTGTTTTGAATAATAAAGCGTGTATATTACAATTTCAAACTTGTTGTTTATACTAGTTGACTTTGCTCAAGTAGATTATACGTTAGGTATATGCTGTTTTACTTTTTTTGGGAAAAAAAACTTTGCGAGCATTTTGTCGTCGTCTAGAAGCAAGTTTAAACAATTCGAGGAGAAATATTCTCGCGTTAAGTAATTGAATATCTTCTGATAAGGAAAGATCAAGAGAGATCTTCCAACAATTAGAATACGAACGTTAATTAAGTTCAAAGTTTCACAAATTTGCTTAATAAAATTTCACTTTCAGTTTGCATTTTTAATTACTCCTCCATTTTTAAAGAATAATATTAGATATCCCAGAAAATGTTATCAAATTTCTTTATCAAATCTACTTGAAGATGTATAACTGATTTCATTCAGACTAATATTTGACTCTCTGCACGCATATAAATCATCTAATTAAAATTAAATATCTACTTGTCACGTAATTTGAAAAAAAAATGGTGAATTAAATTTTGGATACATAACCGTACTTTTTTTTATTAAACCCTTTTGATTTTTTATGCATAATTGAAGGGGTATAAAAAGTGCTTTCGATTATTATTTTATATTTTTTATGACATATACATTAAAAGCTTTTTACATTATGAAAATAAAAAAATATAACTAGAAACCACTGCTTTCTGGGGCGTATTTGATATGCAAAAATAATGTAAAAGGAGGCAGAGAGTAAAATGCAAGAAATTTATTTTCACATTTTGAACACATTAAATTTTTCCCAATATATATTAATAAAATATATGATTACATATTTTATATATATATTCATTTATTCTGAATTATTTTTCAATTTTATAATCTTGTGATTAAATATACTCCTTTCAGTCTTCTTATAAATAATTAAAAATCGGATCAGACCGGTCGGTGAGATGTCCAAAGAGAGAACAGTGCAAGTGAAGATCCTTGACCCGATATGAACATATGGTATCTCGGTATACACAGCGAAAATTGGGTGTAAATCCAATAATCTAAAGGGGTGTGTTAGAAAATAAGGGTGCATGCGAAGAATTGAATAAGGATGCAATCGAGCAGAGAGAGCAGGTGGGAACATTTTTACGCGACAATCAAATATTCAATTCTAGTTGAAGTCGTCTCCATTGAGATACCAATACTTCATGGCTCAGCACTCCAACTGAATTCACTATATGGTCACAAACGTATCTTTTGTTTCAACATCTTCTACCCACACCATCATGATTCACGAGTAAGTTGATCTATTCCATTCATGAAGACTCAACATTCTGTAATTCTTGTATTGTAGTACTAAAAATGTCTTAAAAGTGGAGGATATTTAAAATTAAAAAATATATATTTCTCTATCTCGAATTATTTTTCTAATCAAAGTGAATATCTGTAAATATAAGAAACTGAATATAACGCCGTAATAAAGGTCTATATATTATTCAAATATGTTGTGTTTTTTTTCCTAATAATATGATGCGTGTAATTTTCAGTAAACTTAATTAATGTTACCGCGGAAAAGAAATCAGAATGTGAAATAATTTGGATTGCATGAAAGTATTTTCGCACAGGAAGATCTCTAGAAGTCATTAATTTTGACAAAGGAAAACCAACTTAGAACAAAATAACGGTGTATTGATCATATCAGGGTAGAACTCTGACCATGGATTATGGAATGCTGAAAGTAGTACTCTACATTACTCTACGAATCTACGGTCCCGGACTCCCCGTGCCAAGTCAAACTAGCAATGTGAATACTGTTCTGTACATAAGTAGGTTGTAATCGAGCCGAGCCAAATCGAACACTGCCAGGCTCGCCTCGATTGAAAAGCTGGGGGCTCTAGCTCGAGTTCGAGTTCGACCGAACTTTTAATTTCAAGTTCGAAACTTTTTTCGTAAATGGTTCGATAGGCTCGAGTTCGGCTCGAAAACTCAAATCAGCTATGTTCGTAAACGGTTCGATAGGCTCGAGTTCGGCTCGAAAACTCGAATCGAGTCACCAAATATTGACAAAAATTTGAAATATGATCGGTTTGGCTCGAGTTTGATTCGATTAAATATATAAATTATACATAACATATTAAATATATTTGTAAAAATATATTTAAAATAAAAAATTTTAAAAATAATAGAGGCTCGGTAAAGCTCACGAACCTTACGAGCCGAGTAATTTGAAACTCGAGCTCGGCTCGGTAAAATATCCAAATAGCTTGAGCCTATCGAATCAAATTCAACTATTTTATACTCCCTTCGTCCCAATTCTATTGTCTTGTCTACCTTTTTCCAGTCAAATTGATCAAATTTTAACTGAAATATACGTATATAAAAGAAACATATGAATAGAATCTATATCTACCTTAATTAAATATATATTTTTCAACTTTTAAAATTATGTAAAAATAATCATCAATTACCGCTCAAGTTTGATTAATTTGATCATGAAAAATCAAGCAAGGACGGAGGAGGTATTATATTTAAAAATCAACTGAAATCTTAAAAATGTTCTTAAAGCATCTCCAGCGGAATCCTAACAGGTTTCTTAAATATATAATAAAATATGCAGTTTTCAAGGGGATATTACGTTTTATTGAATGGGAAATCCAACAACATTTCCTATCTATATTCCCTATTATAATAACATTTATATTCCACTTGTAATAAGGAGAGTGAAAGGAGGAAAGGGCGGGAAAAAGAGTGGTGAATATTTTATTTTTCAAAATAGTACGAGAAATGGTTCCACAATCCTTAAAAATGAGGAATGAAGTTGGCATCCTAACTTTTAAAAAATTGTTAGAACCTCTGTTGGATGTGTATCTTGTGTCATATTTCCTATTATAATAGTTTAAGACACCATATAACTAAGCTGCTGAAGATGCTCTTAACCCGTAGCCAAGCGAAAGGTATGACTTTCAAGACGAATAACAAACCTGAACATACTTTCGGGTAAATTGCTAATTTAACTATACTAAGAGCAAGTTCGAGAGATGCCTCATATAATATCTTCAGTTATTATTTAAGGCATTGATGAAAATGTTGATCTTAGACTGTTCCAGTGATGCCTTAGAGCATCTCCAGCAGAGTCCCAACTAGATTCCCTAAATATATAATAAACAATTCAAATTCTAAGAAATATGGATCCTATATTGATTGAGAACTCCAACAGTGATCCCTATTTGTGTTCCTTATTATTATTATAGTATTAAATTCAAATTTTTTTAACAAAAAAATAATAAGAAAAATATGGGAAAGAGTGTCCAAAAAGTGAGAGTTGAATATTTAATCATTAAAAAATAAATGAGGAATGGGTTAGGGGTTACCTATTTATGAGAAATGAAAAGTGGATGCTAAAGTTTAGGGAATGAGTAAGGATTCTGCTGGAGTGAATTTTGGTCCATATTCCTTATATTTTTAGCTTAGTACATGACATAAGTAATCTGCTGGAGATGCTCTTATATTATTAGAATAACCTCTTCAAATCCTATTTTTTAGACACCTCTCTATTTGACTTATCCTAACTTTTATAATAAATTCTCATGAACTGTTTCTACTTTATGTTATGTTTTAATGATGAAAGAAAATTTTCGATAATAAAACATTAAACATATATCGAGAACAGAGCATATTGTTGGAGTTCAAGCTAGTCAAATATATACTAAATTACTAGGACGTGATATTATATCAGGGTTGTCTAGTGTGCGCGTATGAATAGCACATGCTAATATCTATGAATATGATATAGTTTTGATCGGTGTATTTGTTATAAATGCAAATGATCTATTATTATTATTAAAGAATCTAAGTTAATTGAAATAAGATAAATTTATCGAATTTTATATTTAGCGCAGGCTTGTAGCACTCATACGTGCCATCTCCCCTACCTTAATTTGGTCAACCTTGTTACAGGCTAATGATTTGTGATACAGTATGGTCTTTGTTGGGCGAGCGACTAACATTAGTCGCCTGCTCTGCCCTAGAAAAACCACATGTCCTACAGATTAACTTGCATTCAAAGGTGTATACAGTATTTGTTAGTTTAAATTTTGGCACCGTTGTTCGTCTAAGATCGGTACAGCTCCGGTCGATCGATTGTTTGAGATGTGTTATCTAATTATTTATTTTTAAACAGTTAGACAAATATTCAATAATTAATATTAAAATATTTTTTTTAATACATACAATGTATCTTAATCGTTGGATGGAAACCGTCCAACATTTTTTAACGGCCGGATGGTATCTATCTATATATGATTTAAACACTTTCTAAATTATTTTTAATTACTTATTTTACTTTTCATCCTTTTTCTAAAATAAATATTTTAAGATGAAATTCTGATAAAGTCACTTTGAGAAACTCATTTGCTTGCTTTTGGTTCCTAGAAAGATGGAAAATACAGAGATTGAGTATAAATTTTTTAGAGATATAGTTTGTTATATCGGTGTATAATTGATTTTTGTCTGTAACATCATTACGTTTTTTACTTTTATTTATAATGATTTTATATATTTAATTTTTCACATATAATACCCATATATTAAGCAAAATATAATAAATTGATTTCAAATTTTAAAATAAATTAAATTTTTATAAAAAAATATAAAATGAAATAGACTCTTAAATTATATAAACCAGAGTCAGAATAGATGAATATAATTGATCAAAGTTAGATTATGAAATTTGTACGTATCTCTCGCTCCCTTTAATTTTGTTAGACGTAATGATTTTTTTCATGTAATTTTCACACAAATTTCATATATAGAATTTGTTTTATAATTTTATTCAATTCTATTAACATTACTTTTACGTAATAGAAGGATGTTATATGTAAAAAATCAAATATAAATATTTCAACGAATAAGATATAAAAAAGTGATATTAACCGTGATAAAAGTTGTAGAGGTGCGATTTTATGGCTCCCGGTACCTGGTAACTAGAGCCGGCCATTCGGGCGGTCCGGGGCGGTTCGGGCCGGTTCAGACGGTTTCCGAACCGTCACTGGCGGAACCGTAACCGGCCCGTCTAGGTAGGCGGTCCGGTCCGTGCCGGGCCGGGCTGAATAATTGGAAACCGGAACCGGCTTATACGGATTGTACGGGGTTTACGGGTTTGGCGGTTTACACGGTTCCAGGCGGTCGCGGTTCAGGGTTACGGTTTAAGCAGACAGAAGCAGACAGTGGTTACTGGTTTGGTTTGTGACTAGGCACGAGGCAGTCTGCAGTACACACATAATGATTGTGTTTTTTTTTGTTTTTTAGTGCAAGTGGTTTGTGAAATTTAAGTGTGCAACACTGCAATCTGCAACGGATCTACTAAACTTTTGCAATGGAATTTAATAGTTTAATTTAATGAATAATAAATTTATTATAAACTTTGTACAATTTATTTATTATAAAACAATAAATAAATTGTAAAAAGAGGGCGGTACCTCTTGTAAATTTTATAAATTAGAAAAAAAAATTACAAATAATGTGAGAGGACTCCTCTCTAAAAAATTTAACGGAACAAACCGCTTGTACAAACTAAATTAAAAAAATACATAAAGAAAGAATTTTTTTATTTATTCTTGTTCATTTGCCGAATTGCCGCCTTCGGACGACGAAGTATCCATCAACATCCAAGGATCTTCTTCACCGTCCGAGTCATCTTCTTGAAATCCTTGTTGTCTTTTAGCAGCTTGGTCCCAATCTTTTTTACAAACGCAAATCTTTACCGCATCTGGCGCGAGACTTGATCTTTTCTCATCCAAAACTCTTCTACCTGCACTAAAAGCCGACTCCGATGCAATTGTAGAGGCAGGGACTACTAATACGTCCCTTGCAATTTTAGCTAAAACTGGAAATTGTATCTCATGACTTCTCCACCATGTTAATATTTCAAAATCTTCGTCTAATTCATAGTTATAAGAAAAAAATTCTCTAAGCATAGTAGTAGAAGCCGAAGCTACAGGAGCAGACGTAGTAGAAATTCTAACCTTTTGTTTTTTAGTTATTATTCCTAACATTTTACTATTAAATCTATTTGAAGAACTTGTCTTTGGTGGTATAGCGGTTTCAGTACTTGGAAGGTACATGTCTATAAGACGATGCAATAAATTGAGACAATTAGTAACATATAAAACATGATCATATGAAACTGTAATATACTTAAAATGACAAAAAATGAACATTAATTAGAAACTGTAATATACTTAAAATAAATACGAATACGAATTAAAGTAAAATAAATTAAAAACTGTAATATACTTAAAATAAATACGAATTAACAGTTTATAAATTAAAAACTAACAGTTTATTTAAAAACTGTAATATAAATAAAATAAATACGAATTAAAGTAAAATTTTAATTTGAAAAAAAACATAATTAAAGTATAATTTTATTGAAAATAAAATCAAGCATACATCATTACATCCATACCTTCGCCGCCGTCATTGCCGGTTGCCTGACCGGGTGCGAGTGGAGGTCGTCGGGGCGGCGCCATGGTCGGACTTTGAGTGGAATCTTGAGAGGATATTGTACCTCGACCTTCCATAATTAACAACAGAAAATATTAACTGAAAATATTAAAACCACGCCGGAAAAGCTTGAATTGAGGCCGGAAAAACTTGAGCAGCTTGCTTGAATTCAGACTTGAAGTAAGAGTGTTTATAAGCTTGAGAGAGTGGAATTTAGAATGAGATGGAGTAAGACAGAGACAGTGAGGTGACTGAGCTGGGAGCCTGGGACGGTATTTATAAGGAAGCCTCCAACGGCTCCTTCGGTGTCTCCAACGGCATTGTAGCCGTTTGTTTGCCCGTGCCAGTAAGCTCAGAGGCAGCAGAGGACTCCACAGCACTACAGCAGCCTTGTTGCAGAGTTGCAGCCTGCAGGTGAAAGAGTTGCAGGTGAACGTTGGATACACAGGCAACGGCTCGTTTTTTTCCCGGTTAAACGGGCTTCACGGGCTTAGACGGTTCCAACGGGTTTAGACGGTTTCGGTTCAAGCGGTTCCAACGGGTTTAGACGGGTTCAGCGGTTCAACGGTCCAGACGGTTTCAGCGGTTCAACGCGGTTCATCGGTTTCAGCGGTCCAGACGGTTTCTGACGGTTTTAACGGGCCGGTTCCTGGCGGTTTCGAATCTAACAAACGAGAACCGTAACCGGCACGCAGGTAATTACGGTTTGTGCCGGTTCGTGCCGGTTCGTACCCTGCACGTTAAAATACGGGTTACGTAACGGTTCGGGCCGGTTCGTGCCGAGCCAAACCGCCCGTTTGGCCGGCTCTACTGGTAACAAAGCGAAAATGGAGAAACAGATAAATAGTATGAAAAGGAAACGGCGAAAGAAGGGGGCGCCGTCGTCACTTTCCGTTCACGTTGCCGGTAAAAATCTGTTCGGTGTAATGTTAGCATCTCTTTGTAATCATCAACGTGATTCGTCTGAGTCTACCCCGATTCTCACTCACTGCTTGAATCGTCTATCTGTCACTCTAATCTCAGAATCCCCTAATCCTTTTATCTCGCTGTGCCCGCTTTTACTCCGTTCCAAGTAATCATCTCTCTCTCTCTCTCTCTCTCTCTCTCTCTCTCTCTCTCTCTCCCTCCCTCCCTCCCTCCCAGGGAAAACATTTTAGCGCGAGAATACGTGATAAACTTTGTTTTATATATTGTTGTTTTAGTGTGAGAACAACTATATCTGCTAATGTTCTCTAGCTATGTGATGGCAGGAGTGATGAAATAGTAATAAGTAGCTTGGAGATAATAGGTGCAGCATGTCTGTATTCACTGGAGCTGAATGAGAAATTCGCTATAGATGACGAAGTAATTAAGGGCTTGATAAACGTGGTAGGAAATTCCAAGAGGAAAAAGGTTGTAGCATTGGCTGGCTGTAATGCTACTCTTGATTTGTCCTCTACTTCTATTGCTAGACGCCGCCTTCTTCAATTCTCCGCGCTTGAATGTTTCACGTGAGCTCTTCCCTCCTTATCATCTGATAATGTATATACATATTTTGCACTTATAAGCTATTTATGTTTTAAGAATGAAGTTTTGAAACTACGATATGTTGATCTTTTTATGTTATTGGACGCTTGTTTTGAATGCATGATTCTGACTTGAAATGTTTTAGTTCTCAGTTCAATCAGGTCCCTAAGTGTTCTGGAGTTCAGTTGCGCCTATACAAAGAAGAAAAGGGCAGTTCTAGCTGTGTTAGAATTGGATTTAAGGAAGATAAGTATCTGATATTGCTTCTTCATACTATAGTTGCCCTCCTAAATACTTGTACAGCTGAGCAGCTGGAGAGAATCCCGAAGAACATTTCTAAAATTTTAGTTGTTTATTTGAAAAGTCTATGGGTTGAAATACAAAAACAGATGTTACTTGGCAGCATTCTAAAGTCCAGGCTGACGAGAGAGTTCTGTTTGAGCAAGATTACTCCAAATAATCTGGCGGAAAGTATTTTCAGACTCTCTGTAAATGATCAGCATTGGGTCACAGCTGCCAACCATGAGAAGGTTATAGGAGGGATCTTTGATTTAGGCGAGACCAGTTTTGAATGTTTTATGCTGAATAACTGGGAGGCATCACCTTTGCATATGAGGGGGCATTTGAAATCAGTAAGTAACATTTTCAGTTCTTTTATTGAAATTGTAAGGCCTGAATATGGATTTCCTACATTTCTTTCTCCAGTGCTTCAAAAATGTGTTTCAACTCTTCCTATCTATTCAGATGAACTAGACATTCTAACTTTCTTAGAGAATGTCAAAGATTATTTGGGCTGTCCCATAATTTACCAACAAGACATCAGGGTATTGAAAACAGACAGCGGCAGAGAGACTCATTTTTTCTCGGGGCATTTAGACTCTTGCTTCCCCCAGGCACCTCATGTTCTGTATTTCAACGATATTTTGAGATGTGAGGCAGCATTCAAGGAGGGTTATTCAATTGCTATGCGTGGCATGGAGTTCCGTTTTAAGAGTATTGCTGCTGTTGCAGATGATTTAGCATCTTTTTTTGGTCAGCCATCAGTGGGTGTGAATATGTATCTTACACCACCTGATTCCCAGGGACTGGCTTGTCACTATGATGACCACTGTGTGTTTGTCTGCCAACTTATTGGAACAAAAAACTGGAAGATATTTCATCGTCCAAGTCTTCAGTTACCTCGCCTGTATGAGCCTATTAATAAGTTAGAGAATGAAGAGATGACGACGGATAGGTTCAATCAAGTTTTGCTGAAAGAAGGTGATGTTCTGTATATTCCCAGAGGAGTCCCTCATGAGGCATGTACAGTTAACGAAGATGAGTCTGATGGAAATGCAGGTTTTTCCTTGCATCTAACGCTTGCTATTGAAGTTGAGCCTCCATTTGAGTAAGTTCCTTATTTATTAGGTTTTATAACTGTGTTCATTTGTGTGAGAGATTGTTATGCCTGCATCACTCATTTCCTCCAAGAAGCTTTAATTGGAGCTTAACCTCTTTTAGATTCTTTATTCTGAATATATGTATGCAAGTGCATTTACTATGTGTTCATTTGGCATTTTGCGTGTGCTAACAATATTTTGAAAATGTTATTGGTAAAAGTGTGTTAGATTTAAGTATAGGGGTTTACATTCAGGGCGTTGGGTCAAATTTGTACATTCATAACGGTCATGATTTTAATGTTGCTTCACAAGTAACCGAAATTTGATATAAACAAAATGAGTGTACAAATTTAAAGAAGTTCGTTAGTTTTTGATTAAGTTATTTTGAGCCGTATTCAGGATTGCCTTGTGTCACTTCAGTTTTTGTCACCGTTAAACTGGACATTTCAACTCCAAGTAATGTATTTATTGTATGTTGGAATTAGGAAACACTCTATTGAATTATTTTGGTTATACACATTTTACAGTGCATGTGGATTGTGGCTCAACTATTAATTTTTTTCTTGTTGGATGTTCAGTAATCCTATATGGACTCTTCCCAAAAATATCTACAATTGTAATCATAGTCAATATAGACTTAAATTTACAACTTTTTAATTCAAAAGAAGAATGCATAGTTATGAATTAAAAATTGTTGAATACAAATTTGATTTAATGGTGATTAGGCTATAAGATCATGTGCAAAGGGGTGAAAGTTTTTTTGAGTGTTCAAACAATGTTTAAAAAAAAGCTTGCACATTCATAAGATTATCCCATTCATGAAGCTCTACTTTGGGATTGGGAAGGTGATAAGTACTATCTTGGTAACACTAATATCAATTGTCAGGAATGCATTAGTGTAGTCACTATTAGCTATAACTGTGCAGCAGTATAGTATTATAGTAAGGGTAGATTGGCCTTGATTAGTCTTTTACTTGTGTTTGTTGGTAGTCTCTATAAATAGTTTTGGAGTCTTGTAAACTCTATTATGTTGAATTTGAATACAGAAAATGGAATCTATATACACCAACCGCTTGTCTCTCTTGTTTCCATCTCTATAACTACTTTCTCACTTTAAATCCCTAGCTTTATCTACAAGTTTCTCTCTATTTCTCTCTAGAATTCTCTCAATTCTATCTGGTATCTTGCTAATCTCTAGTAGTAAACACTGTTTCTTCTTGTTCCTCTACAATCCTAGCCTACAAATCAGAAAACTCAAAGGTCAATTCCTGATATCAATCTATAACCTTTGGATGGGGTGTGTATATATGATGGCGACTTGTCACAGATTTTGAATTTATGAAGAAGTATAGAAGTTAGCAAAGATATAAATCTAAACTGTATATAGAATAAAAATGAATCCCTTACAATGTATTCAACACTTTTATATGTAATCTGGATTGGCTGATAATAATTTTCTTGATGTAATTCTAAAATTTTCGGAGAAGAATAAATAAACTGCAATCTAAATGAACTACTGCAAATCTCTTAATGCCAACTAAAACCGCCAGTTTAATTATCAAGTAACTAGAACCTAAGGAAAGTGTTGTCATGCATCAATGTAGTTGTTTAACTTAATATTGAAAATTCTTATGAATGCTGTTCAATGTTTAGTTAATGGACTATTTTTATTATATTGGTTAATGGAGCATACAGTGCCTTTTAACATAAACATTTCCGTTTGGCATATGTTGTTTTAGAAATCGTAGATATAACCATAAGTAAACATAGTTATGTAAATATAATTCCCGAATAAATAATACTATAATAGTGCCACGTTATAAATTACATCCCCAAGTAACTAATTTTCTTGTTTAACATTAAGTCTTCATGTCAGCACCCTTCCTCTCCTTCCCAGCTTTCTTATCATCCTTATCCCTTAAGCATTTAACTTATTAAACTTCTTATCGTGGCTGAAAGTCTGAAACTCACATAAAAAACCTGTCAACAATGGAATTGATTTTTTTTTCAGGCTGATTTTTGTCCTTCCCGAACCAGATCTGAAACTTAAAAACTAATCCAAATTTCTACTTATTTCATGCGGGTTCCGGGTCATGTGAGATTGTGCCACAACTTGTAGGAACACAACCGCCAAGTATTGGTGTCTATTCAAGGATTGTAAACTTAAACAAATTTGCTAATACATAAATTGAACTACCATTAAACAAAGAGAGAAGAGAGAGATGACAAATTAGATATGTGCCTCGTCCCAGATTGATTTGAGACAATCAATGAAAAATAAATGACACTTTCTAGGCGAATATATAGATGGAGTGAACTCCATTTCGTGACAACTTGAAATTGACTAACAGGACCCTAGTTCATATTGTTCGGGTTGAAATTGTGTCAAATCGGATCAGATTTTACCGCACTTGTACTTGTAGACATATCCTATGCTATGAGTGTCAAATGTCAATAGTAGATAAGTTTGAAGTATAGGGTGTTTGGACACTTTACCAAAAATCGTATGGCAATTTGACTTGTTTATGTTTTAGTTCTTCCATTAAATTCCTTTAGACCATATGGGAAAAATGGTACCCTAGTTATTTAGTAAATTGGTACATAGTTTTCTAGTGGAGCATTAACTATATATGTAATATTATTTAGGACTAGAGTTGATTGCAATTTATTAAATTCAATTAGATTATATAAATAAATTATTGGAAATATTTTAGAGTAACAGAAAGATTTGTTCCTCGTTATCTTGGTTTTACGTGTTGGATAACTTTTAGGGTTCGGTCAAGTATAGTATAAAAGAGAAATTTCTTATGACTAGCTTATAACTTGCGTGATACATGGGTTCCTCTAATGTTATATAATCATCATCATCGGTTATGGTTTTAATATATTATTTAAATGATTCTAATTTATAATTTTTTTAACTTTTTTTTGAAGTTCTTTTTTATTCTTCCAACTATTTTTTTAAAATTTATTTAATATCGTATGTAATATACTCTTACATTATTTGTCATAATAATTGTTACTTGTAATTTTTATTGAAATTATATGCATGTGTATAAAATATTCTAATATTTTTATTGAATTACTTTTGCTAGAATAGATTTTTGTGTTAGATAAAATGTTTGTATATTATTCTTATTACTTTCCATTCTTTTGTTTACCCTTTATTGCTACTTTTTAGTTTTGCGGGAATCAACCTCTTGATCACTAATGAGCACGCCACATTAACCCATTTATGCCAATTATTGTTAAAAATTTAATATGTAATTATCATAAATTAAGTGTCCGAATCTTCTTGTCCCAGCCTCCCAGGTGAATTAGTTCAAGAGTCATGTTTAATGTATGAAACGAAGAGTCTCTATAATTACCCGTGCATCTAATTTATGATAAATTCTAGAAAGAGTCTATAGGCTATGTATATAAAGGCTGTAATACCAACATAAGTATTATATGAATAAAACCTTATCAAAAAAATTTCCCTTTGCCTATATTCTTCAAGTTTTGTGCCCAGCAATATAAATAGGATATAATTAAAAGACTTTGGTCACTAAATATGAAATTCCTCTTATTCTTCTCTTTCGCGGTTGGGAGATCCCAGGCATAGTGGTCCTTGTAAGACTGGTTACCAAAAGATATCATGGAGATTTTGTGGTTAATCCGCCATTTCTATCTTATTGTATTGTTTTGATTTTTGTCATATATCATTTTCAAAGTAGTTATTGGAAGCGAATATATTAAACTCCAAGTAAATAGCCAGTTATGGTTTGGAGTGCTTGTCAATGGGTAAGCTAGCATGTGAAATGGTGCATGAAGAGGACTTTTAGAGGTTGAAGGGCGGTGTTTTGGTTGTGGTCATCACTATATCCTAATTGAGCTTCATGCTGGGGATGATCACATAAATTTGTAACTTTCTTTTGAAGCTTTTCTCTTGTTTCACATCGGGAGTGTTGGATTTCTAGTAGTGTCAAGATATTGGCACTTATATTTCATAAAAGTACCAAAACATGTACGTTGTTTGAGCATAATATATAATTGGAAATTAACACCATAATGGTTTGAAGACTGATCAAGTCAGATTCACCTTTTCACAAAATCTTCCATAGGATTTTATGAAGGACTTTCAAACCAAAAGGTTATAATTTGTTTTATTTTTTTGATGAAAAAAAGGTTATAATTATAATTTTTTATTAAATGCAACGACAATTGATGGCATTTTATGTAAAGTGTGCATATGAAATATGATTATATTGTCAAGTCACATGTCCCGTAAAAACTGTGTACCAATTACCACTAGTGAAATTGAACCATTCCCAAATTCTTAATAAACCCTAAGTACATATTAATACCAGACTTAGGCGTGACCATGTCTGACAGAGACAATCCCTGGAAATTTCATGTACAACTTCAATATCCGTGTATGACTATTGGAATTTTATTTATGAAGCTCAAAGTTCAAACTTGTATTCCTCAATTAAGTAAGTCTTAATTAGTTCTAGAACTACATAAACCTAAATCTGAAATACACACCCTTAGAGTTCCTTAATCTACCTAATTTAGAACAGTAACATTTCTAATGTATTGTATAATTTTTTTTTAAAATTCCGTGTCTTCAATAAATCAATCTACGGACTATTATACGCATACAAACATGCTCACAAACATATGTGCTAAAGGAATATCAAAAAATAATTTGAGCTCCAATTGAAAAAGTGTTTCAAGTTTCTTGTTATTAAGTGAAGGTTTTTTTTATAAACTAACATCTCTCCAATGCATTTGCAAAGGACCATAAAAACAGTGCATGTGTCCTTTATCTGGTTTGTTTATTTATTATGGACGTGATAAATCAGACAGATAATCAGGTAATGTTTTGGTCCCATAATGTCCAGAACTGAAAAGGTGACTCATGTTCATGTTTAGAATAATTAAGTGACGACATTGACTTGCAGCTTAGTTTCACATGGTGGATGTAAAAAGACGTTGAAGTAAATTTAGTTTACTGATTTCTTAACTATTCATCGACTTAAGTCTTGAACTTGTTATTGTTAAAAGTGATGCTGTCAAATAAAGAATCCAGAAACTGGACTGCATTGCTTCCACCATTTATTATGATTTAATTGTTCAGTCATCAGTGCAGAATCTGAACCAGCTTATTCTTGTCATTATTTTTGCGTTGTAAATGAATTTCAGTGGTTCCACTGTAACACTGTCAGTATTTTGTACAAAATTTCATCTTGATATCATTTCTGAACCTGTTTGTTCATCATAACTTCTGCATGTAGGTGGGAAGGATTCATTCATGTTGCACTCTATCATTGGGGTCAAACTCAGTACCTCTGCAGCTATACATCCGCTGATGCATTATCCTTAGATCTGAGTGTGCTAGCTGTAAATCTAATGCATATCGTAATCAAGACAGTTGCTGCCACAAATGCTACCTATAGAAAGGCTTGTTTAGTTGGTGCAAATTTGTCGTCTTCAGTCAGTGAAGGTGGGCTTGATGTGAATCACAAAACTACTTTCAGGCATTTGCTCGATACAGTCAATAAAGAGTCTAGGTTTACAGATGCAATAAGTAGGGTTGAAGCGGCTGTGCAGAATCACGAAGATCCCTTACTCGACATTAGATGGCTACAGCATCTCAGCAGCGAAGGGGAAATGGTTGAAGGATCAAAATGGAACAGCCCTTTCATAGAGACTGGGGCCTATTCCTACCTAGTAGGTCAGCATATAGACAAGGCGGAATCTGTATTCACACATGCTAGCTCTAAATTCAGTAGTGAAGTAATATTTGAGAATGTAGAACATAGCTATAAGATGCTGCTTGAGAAGTACAAGCGTGCAAGAAACCAGTACAGGGATGGGATGCTTTCGCTGCATTGTAATTGACAGTTCATACAGGCTAACCTTAATTTATAATTTTGACTTACATGATCAAATTACTTTTCAAGTCGGTATGGTGCCTTTGTTTGCAGGCAAGGAAGGGGAGACATAGTATTATGCTGATCACATGCAATAACCACACAAACCGAAAAGGACGGTTGGCAATTATAGGTATAGCTTAAATTTCCAAGTTAAATTCCTGTAAGCTCATATAGAGATCACCACTCATCCAGTAAACCTGGCAGGTACGTTTTGCATCAGGTAACTTGAAATTTTGATGTTTCAACTTTTTATTTCAACTCCAATCACGTTCAACAGTAGAACTGAAACTGGAGTGGTTTAAAATATTATCATCGACATCTTATCCACAATCAAACATAATACTTGTAATGATGCTGTTGTATTGATAGAGTTTCTATATCGACAATTTGACATATATGTAACAGTTTTTGAATGATATCAAAGCCATTTCACATGTAGTAATTGCTCTTATCTTGTCCACTATTTGATAGAGAGTTTCCTGCCCATATAAAAGCGGACAGAGTAAGAGTGGACTACTATAGTAATATACCACCTAGAGCATGGCCTGTATATAATAGCCTATGGTCTTGGATGCTTTGGGGTTGGATTTGGGTGAGTTGTTACCCCATGATAATCAATGTGGTAAACAAGCTCTCGCTCATCGTCAACACTTGCAGACTCATTTCGCAAGGAGTCAGGTTGGATTGTAACTTTTGCTGTCTCTTTTGGAAGAACCTGCATCGTGATGCACAATTAGACCTTGCTGATCAAATGGGAAACGATACTCAGAAAAACAGAGGCGGCGTTAAATATTCATACCTTTATCTTGTGATCTGCATCTTGTTGCCTCGAGTGTAATATTCTGAGATCTCTAATGGGTCGACGTCCCAGGAGGTGAAACTGAGCAGAAGCATCGTCAACAGCATCAGCATTCATTTTTTGGAGACAAATAGCAGCTGTGAGAAAACAGAAGAGAAGAGTGTGCCAAGAGCTCATCATTATTAGAGCAAGAAGTTAGAGTAGAGTTAAAGAGGATTTGTAAGCAGTGCAAGCACAAGATACAGTCACTGTATATATAGAGAGATACAATAATTAATCAGAGGTGGCCCTATAGAAAGGTCCTGTCCAGGCCCATGCTTATGATGCTTACCGGTTTGCCAGAAATGAAATGATAAGCAAGAATACCTGAAGGATGAAGCATCTGTTTTTCTGCTGTCTCTTGAACATATAAGCCTACTTGTGTTATATTATGAGACTTTCGAATTTCGTCAGTTAAAAAATATTCGTCTTGGAATGATACGGTTTCGCTTATCTGCTTTGAACCCAAGTTGTAAAATGCTATGGACATCAAGTAAAATAAATGTTGATTTTATTCTCTCCGTACTGTAATTCGATTTAGGACCAAGCAATCTCTTCCTACTATACAATTACGAAATTGTCACGAGGTTATTGTTGTGTAATCTGTGGTATGAAATTATAAATATTCCCTTGTGGCACGCGTTACAATATTTTGATGCCCGGTAAAATGAACAAATAATAAGTAAATCATTTCGATTTTAAATTTGGAATTCTGCGTTTCTATTGGTTTGGATATTGACCTGATTATGAATGTGGACCTTGATGCAGGTGGTTGAAGGACTTTAGATGGGATCATAAAATTCATTAACTGAACACGTTTTTTGTAAAATGATTCTATTAAACTTCTATTCTTTAATACCATTTTTTGAGTGAAAATCAGGAGTTGATAAAGATACCGCATAGAAGTGAAATGCAGGTTAAATTAAAAATAAAATAAAAATCACTGAAAACTCTGAAGTCGGAGTGTAAGTTCTTTCAAGGAAGTCAAGCGTAAGTTAATCTCGCTAAAACCATGATGTTTTCTTTCCTCAGACTTTTCCAAGTGTTTTTGATGGACATGTGATCATTTTTCCAGTCCAACGATTAAAATACACCCAAATATATTAAAAATTTGTTATAATTCTAATTGCGGTATATTGATTGAACGAGTTCAAAATTATATGCCCCCCTAACACGTCTCCCCCATTGATGGTTACCAGGACCCTTTACTTAATATCATGGGTAAAAAGAATACTGTGTGCTCAGCTTAGAACGTTTTTCATCGACCTGGTCGTTGGTAATGTTCCAATAACCAACTGCCAAACAGAATTTCTCCAAAGACTTTATTTAACAAAACAAACTTAATCTGATAAAAATTTTACATTGTTAGCCGTAAGAATATTTGATGCATGGGGACAAAAATGTTAATTCCATTGCCGGCTGCATAGCAAACACCTTTCTTGTCCTCTTCATCTCTGCTTGCATCTCATCTTCCTGTCAGCTTCTTCGATTTCCCCGAATCTCCATCTTTATTTATGTTAGCATTCGCTTTCTCCGTCCATGCCCCCTCTTCTGGTGGAAACCTCAAAGCACAACTTAGTGAAACAAGAAAAAAAAATCAGAACAAACAATATCCGCGAATGAGAAATCATAGCTAGTCTTCTGTCTTGCACTCTCTACTCAAGCAATCGACACATTTTGGTGATCGTTTGGAGCCATGCCTCGTGTCATACATGAAGGTACCTCTCTTCAGCTTGCTAGAATGAATGAATTATATGATGTTTTTGAGCTATAAACTAGAATGAAGTTGATGAGTATCAAGATTTGTTTGTGATGCAGCTATCTCTGTGGCAACTAGTTCACAAAATTTACGAGCCTCGTGTGAGAAGAAAACAGCGTCTTTGTACTTTTTCCTTGGAGCATCAGTCGTGCTGGCAACATTGTTGATTCTGATATTGGTCATTCGGAAAATGGTCAGATCAGGATGGATGACAAAGTTTGTACTTCGAAGTGAAAAGCAACAAGGTGAGACATATGACGCGTTCTTATCTCATAGTGCTACTGAAATCTAGCATACTTCTAGTCTAATGGGCTTATGCTTTCCAATGGCAGCAGCAGATTTAGGTGAGCAGTTTCATACCATAATCTACTTCGGCTTCCAAACGTTGAGGAAGGCAACTAAGAACTTTCACCAGGATAATTTTCTGGGGAGAGGTGGATTCGGGCTCGTCTATATGGTATTCTTCTAAAAACTTCTTTAGAAAATTTGAAGCTGTTTGTTTCTTGTACTAGTGGAAGTTCCTCTGGGAACTATTTGGTGCTCTATGCTTCTTCACTAACTAATGGCTACAATTGATTTCCCTTGGTAGAGCCAGCTGTGTCTGTTATAATATCATTAACAATTCGGCTTTGACAGGGGAAGCTAGAAGATGGGAGAACAGTTGCTGTGAAGAAATTAGCTACAGAAAAATCCCAGCAAGGAGAGTCGGAGTTTCTTGCAGAGGTGAAGATGATCACAAGCATACAACACAAGAACCTGGTTCGCCTTGTAGGTTGCTGTTCAGACGGAGATCAAAGACTGCTTGTATATGAATACATGAAGAACAAGAGTTTGGATCTCATAGTCTATGGTATGACCTGCATAAACTCTGTCATATTCGACAACTCAAGTCCCTGTTATATCTTAGAACTGCCATTGAGCAGAATGATTCTGCTTCTGATATAACCTTCACTGAGTTCTCTCGAAACCTCAAGATTTCCAAAATTACAATTATGTATGAACTTAATATGATAATTGATATGCTTATCACTGTCTGAACCACAGGAAAGAGTGACCAGTTTCTGAACTGGAGCACGCGATCCCAAATAATTCTTGGCATTGCTAAAGGAATCCAATACCTACACGAGGATTCACACTTCAGAATTGTACACAGAGATATCAAAGCTAGCAACATTCTGCTAGATTCTAAATTCCAGCCAAGAATCAGTGATTTTGGCCTGGCTAGGTTCTTCCCTGAAGACCAAGCTTATCTGAGCACTACATTTGCCGGAACATTGTAAGTGTTGTCCCTTTGCCCCTATCTCCAATGCCGTCATATATGATAATATTAATACCTTTCTCTTCTGATTTCTTGCAGAGGTTATACAGCCCCTGAATATGCCATCAAAGGAGAACTGTCTGAAAAGGCTGACATATATAGTTTTGGAGTTCTGGTGCTTGAAATCATTAGCGGCCGGAAAAATACAGATCTTACTTTAAACTCCGATATGCAGTACCTTCCTGAATATGTATGTCTTTCCCCTTCTCAGCGACTCTAATATATTGATAGTCCATCGGTTAAGTGACATACTAATAAGCAAAATTGATAACAAATTACCATTGCCAGGCATGGAAACTCTTTGAGAGGTCAAAAGTAATGGATCTGGTAGAACCGCGATTGAGAGAAGATGGTTTTCTGGAGAGGGAGGTGCTGCAAACAATTCAGGTGGCTTTTCTATGTCTTCAGCCTCACGCAGACCTCCGGCCACCCATGTCAGAAGTCGTCGCAATGCTGACTTGCAGAGTCGATATGACTGCAACGCCGTTGAAACCAACATTCTTGAGCCGGAGGCGGAGGAAGCAAGAGAACTGGGACACTATATCAGATGTTTTTCCGTCTCCGCAGCAGAGTGATTCACTTTCCGGCACTCGTCCTGCAAACTAAGGGTCATTGCACCGGAGGCCTTGCTGTTTGAAATTCAAAACATGATTTGCTGTCTTGTAATTTTGTAAACTATTTCATTGATAATTTTGTCAATATCATCAATGTTCATATTCTTTTGCACTAAAAGGAATTTTATGGCAGATCTATTCATGTATCATAAGCCAGTTAATAAGTTGGTAATAACAGGTGCTCGGAGAGGACCCCGGTAATGGTTAAACCGCTTGTACAGTATAATATTATTCAATCTTAATATTTAGAACTGTGTTTAGCTCACTGATTCTGACTGGGAAATTGAAATGAGGTTCATCTTGGTTTTGAGAGGCAAGAATGACAAGAAATTGTTAACATCCTGAATCACAAGACCTCCACAAGAGAACTATCAAATATTTCATGCTCTAATTTTAGGTAGTGAACATAAACAATTGGACTCTATAAAATGTCAGCAAAGCGGTTAGTTACTACACTATACCGAATGACAGCACTAGGCCCTCACAATCAAAAGAGTCCTAAATCGAACAGTGATATAACCACCAACTTGGCATCAGCATCGTTCTTGGCAAGCATAAATCCATTATCGAATTACTACCCTCTGCAAAAAACTTGGTTCAAATGCCATACTATAGGTAAGGATCAAATAGCATATAGTGCAACATACACCAGCAAAATCTGGTTCAATAGCAAATAAGTAGAGCCTAAATAAGGCACAAGCCTTCTACAATTCTCTTTCAAGATTCATAAGAAAGCATCAGCACAGTACCCAATGTAGCTAATAGTTTCCAAATTGGCATAACAATTGTGTAAATCGAAAGCTACAAAAACCATGACAGTGGCGTTTATAATCAAACTAATATTAATGATTTAATGTAACTATAACTGTAAACTCCTGTGAGGAACAAATATAAATTTTAAAGAAATTTCAAATAAAATTAGTGCAAACTAGCTCACAGCACCAGCAGTCTATAAGAAGGCTCGTAGGGTTCACAATATCATCAATTTAGAAGGAAAAATAAAGAAATCAATGCTTGAGATGGATAAGCCACCTTTAAATGTGTTATTCAAGATATTTTGCGGATCATTCTGGCAACGCGGACAACTCTCTTTCCTTTTGCACCCCTCTTTTTTAGCATTGGCTTCTTTGTAGCAGGAGGCATCTCCCTAATTGGACCTGGAGATAAACCCTTCTTAAGGGCACTGCCTCTAGGGGTAGCAGATGGAGGTAATCTCAAATCCTGGGGAGGCATCGGGCTGTTTGGTTTCCACACTATGTTATTCTTGACAGAAAACCTAACTTTCTTTGCACTCTTCTCACTAGTCTCTGCACCTGCATCCATCTGCTCCACACTGGTCAAGTCGGGTTTTTTCTTCTTTTTCCCATCCGCGCTTCTTGCTCTTTTCCTCTTCTTTGAGACGGGTGCAATTTCAACTTCAGGAGAATCAAGTGAACTCAAACCATCTTTATCCAAGCCAACTTCAGAAGCAACCTTCTCAAACTGCATCCGAAGATTTGAGACAACAGATTCATTAAAATCTATAAGGTTCTCATTGTTAGCTGTTTCAATGACTGAATCAAAGCCATTGGCAATAATCATATCTTCATCAGTGGAAACAACACCCTTCTTTTTACTGCTTCCATTTGAATCCTTTTTAATCTTCTTTTTCTTTTTGGAAGACTTGCTTGCAGAAGTCCCATTTACCATCTCAACTGAAGTGGGGATCAGTTCGGTACTAGACATGTCTAGCTCATTCTCACCGCAAGCAACAGATCTGTTCATATTTGTCTCAAAGCCATTAGCAATACCCATATCCTCATCCTCATTCTCAGAGGAAACACCGTTCTTCTTCTTCTTATTGCTTCTTCCATCAATCTCCTTTTTCACTTTCTTTTTCTTTTTAGAAGCCTTGCTTACTGAAGCCCCAATCTCCATCTCACTGGACATCTTCACTCCATTCTCAACAGAATCAATAGGAATCAGATTCGGGACCTCTTCATCATCTTCAATTCCAACATCAGGTACTGAAATGTCAACCCCCGACACCTCCAAATCCTTCTCCAATTTCAAAAACTCCTGGTGCAAACCAAACAAAACCTTCCTATTCACCTGAACACACTCCGCCGCTGACCCCAACTCAAAAAACTTCTCAGCAAAACCCATACTCAATGCCAAATTCCCAACCCTTAACGTCTCATCATCCACCTCCTTCCCCAACTTCTTCCTTTCCAACAACTCCCTCCCCTTGTTAACCAAAACCTCAAACACATTAGTCTTTATCTTCCCAATCAAAACCTTATCTTGACACTTCCCCATGACATCAAACAAAACCCCAAACAAAGCCCAACTCACCTCCTTCCCCACCGGAACAAACCCCTTAAACTCATCAAGAAACACCGACGCAACATGATAATTCACCCCATTCCCTAAACACTTATCCTCCGCGAAAAAAACCCGCTTTTCCAAAACCTCAACAAAACTCCTAACAACCCCCAAATCCCAATTATTCCTCTTCAACGCCACAAAACACGCATTCACAAACCTCCTAATCAGCAAATAAAACTTATCTAGCCTATGCCCATCAATCCTGGTCCATTCACGCCGCATCGTAATCAAGAAAACAGATAGATACTCAAGAGATAACAACAAGGGCATCTTATAAAGCAAACTAGACAAAGAATTGATGAGATCAGATTGTACCGGGGATTTATCAGCATGCCAAACACAAAAGAACAGACCTTTCCAAATCTTCTTCAGCTCTTCATGAGAGACTTGTTGCTGAGATTGAAGATAGAGTTTGAGGAGCTTGAGAGCTTTGTCTCGGGTCGATTTGTTGCAAGAGGCTAATTGTTTGATTAGGGTTTGCGTGGGGAGTGATGATGTGATTTGGGTGTTGTTAGCCATTCTGGGTCTCTGTGTGTGTGCAGAGGTGAGTGAGTTTTTGTAGAGGCGGAGGATGAGAATGAAAATAAAACCCTAGATTTTATTATTTGGGTTTAAAGTTTAAAACCTCTGCTGGCTCGGTTCTCAAACTCCGGGTCCGGAAAATTTTAAAATTTGGTCCGGTAAAAAAAGTTGGATATACCTACGGTCACCGACTCACCGAGTCACCGTGCATCATCTCAAACAAAATTAATTTTTGCATCTACTTTGTTGAATATAACTAGCTTGAAATCCCTGCAAAATATGATAATTTTAAATAAATTCTAATGTTTTAATTGTTATATTTATATAATTTAATAATTGATGATATTTTCGTACAATTGATTTTTCTCAATGCTATCAACACATTTTTTTTATATCTCTGATAAATGAGACATTTGAATTTCTACTTATGATTTTCTTATATTTGTTAAGTAAAATTAAGTAAAATGTTATATAGTTAATTACAGACTCTTGCATTATGTAAAACAGAGTCAAAGTGGATAAGATATTAATAGTTAAAAGCGGTGATGAAATTTGAATATATCTCACCCATTTTGTCCCTTTTTAAATGATTTAAAGGTATTAGTTTCATAATTGATGTAGGCTGGATTGCTCGAGATATCATTGTAATACTTTTTAAATCAAAGGATATAAATATTTCATGTGTGAAGTGATCTAAAGATAAAATGATTATTTGTTTAGCTCGCCCTTTGTTTTTCAATTTGACAATTCATGAGTTTGTCCCTGGTGAATTGTGTAGTATGTAAATGTAAATGTCAACAATTAATACGTATATAAGATTGTATAGTATGCAAGTGTAAAAAGTTAAAAAAAAAAACTTGCAAAATGTGCTTACAATTGGATGACAATCAAATTGACGGTAAACATCTTGGACTCCAATACTCCAAGATTTTGTGGTCTTCACAGAGAAATTACTCTTAAACAAACCAAGAGAAATTACTCCTCAGAGCAAATCCAATGGTGATGTTAAAATAGATGTAGTTATTGTTATAATTTGAAATTAAAATGATTTTTGGTGCTAAAATAGAATTTATGTTCCAATGATAAATGTAAAACAGAACCAAACATATCCAAATAAAGTTATATTCTCATTACATAATCTTAAAGTACATAACTATATTTGTCATAATTACTTTACAAATGCAATTTGTCACTTGCATGCTTATGTGGCAATTATAGCACCATCTATACTTGGTTCTATATTTAGCACCAAGTATAACATTTTGCTATTTTACATTCAAGTTTAGCATCTCATTGGAGTTGAGTTTTTTGCTTGAATGCTACATTATAGCAATAGCACCTAGCTTAGCACCACCATCCACCATTGGACTTGCTCTCAACGATATCACCCACCGTCTCTATATGTCATCACTCACCTAAGGTTCATCCTCGCCCCACATTCAATCCATCCCGGGCCTACAAAAATCCGTCAAGGTGTTTTGTACAGACTTTGAACAGGTTCCAGACAGCTTCAAGTGTCAATACCTGGCCCACTACGATCCTACTAGGTCTCACCCCAACCCTATTTAGACCCTATCTAAGCTCGTGGTCATTCCCCGGCCCTAAAACTCTTTTCATTCTAATTAATCGAATTGGTTTTGATTTAGTTTATATTTTGATGGTTTGTATTGCTTATATATGTGTATTTATGTATGTGTTTGAATTTAACACAAATATAAATATTGATTAACAAATAATGAGACCAATTGCGTTTTCTATTTCTTCTGGCAAGTTACTAATTACTCACATAAATTAGTAAATCCAATAATCGAAAAGATATCACACATATAATTTCCAGTAAGATACTAATTACTCACATAAAAATAAAATTCTAACCTCGATCAAGTTCTATCAGTCTGTTGCATATTGGAATGAGACCCAATTGCGTTTTCTATTTCTTCCAGCAAGTTACCCAGTTGTGATGTTGAAGTGCCCCGACAGAACACACTTAGCAACAACTACAAGCAAAGATGTTGAAGAGGAATGTGCAACTGCAAGTACAACACTTACACTGCGATTGTCGGCAAGAAAAAGAGCATAGTAATAACATTACATTCTATATTCCTGTTTTGTTCCCTTATTATTTTGTTGTGTCTATTTTGAATATGAATACATGCACATATATAATATGAGTGAATGATCTCCTCCCAAAGCGGGAAGTCAGCAGCATCACAAACCACATTTCAGTTTTTCAAGGAGAGAAACCCCCTTACACTTTTTTCTCCATCACCATTTCATTTTTTTCCCCTTTCTTTCTCTTTGACCCTTTGTTTTTTCGCCTTTCAGAATCAAGAACTTTGTTTTATTTTTTCCAGAAATTTCAGGTGAAACCCAGTAAAACCTGATTAGTTTCTACCCCTTTGAAATTTGTTGACGTTGGAATTGTTGCATTATGTTGGTCTTTTGTTAAGCATGCGGTATGTGGCCTTATTGTTCTCTGTAGAAAGTCTATGATTTTTGCAGATAATATTGCTCTGTATTTAATTTGTTTATATGTATTGTTTGGAAGATTCTGTGCTGTTTGATTACTTGCAGTTGCATTTTATACATTCTATGCTAGTTTTCAATTTAACTGGAATAGAATTATTGGTGTAAGGTTTACTAATTAGTATGTACCTAAAAATGTGAAGCGTATTTCATATCTACTTGGTAATTAATGCTAATATAAATGGTGGCTGGAAAAAAAAAATGAGATTGTATATGTTACTTGTAATGTTAGATTTGAATGTAACATGTCTTACTTTTGCAAATGGTGGATTTCCATAATCAATCAAACTGTAATAATTTACCAATTTTTCCCCTATGCATTCCATTTTAGCCACCATAATTCAGAATCATCCCTTTCTTCACATGATATTTTATTTCACACTGATTGGCTGTTTTTGTTTTCTTTTTCTAATTATTAAACACCCCTTAATTTACCCTGAAATGCAGGGCAATCTGCCGTGCAGGCAGTAGGATGCGTTGCCAATCATGACGTCAGCTTCTGGTTTGGATTGTTTTTGCTTTATGTAGTATCTTCCATGTGTTTTTGGATTACCTTATTCTGGATCTTTTTATGGATTCCAGGAAGTGACTATTAATGTTGGGAGAGATTCTAAAACTAAAACACAGCTATGTCCATTTCCGCTAAAGATTTGGATCCAGCTTTTCAAGGAGCTGGACAAAAGGAGTATCCTTTCCTTTGTTACAAAATAGTGTTAAATATCTTCTTGTCAACTTCAAAATATGCCTGTTTCATTTCATTTGTGTGTTAACCATCTAAACTTTCCGAAGAAGTCTGCCCTTAATGACATCAGTACGCAAGAAAAGAAAAATAGCGGTGATCTAAATTTGAAATGCATGAACTGATTTTTAGATAATTATGCCCTTGAAGTTGTTTTTTTTACTCCTATTCAAGAGGTTTATATTTCCTGTTTCTTTAACAATACATAGAGGGTTAGAGATTTGGCGCATTGAAAATTTTCATCCAGTACCTGTGCCAGCGTCTTCTCATGGAAAGTTTTTTACCGGGGACTCCTATATCATTCTGAAGGTAAGTGATGTGACAGGATTCTTTCATTTTATTTATCACTTTACACTCATTTAACATTATTATATATATAAGTTCTCATTTAACATTGTATCAGCTATTCTCTGAGTGCTTAGAAGAATTAACCTAATTATCCTGTCAGTTGTCAGTAAGTAATATTGTGTGATTATCAGTGGGCAGATTGGGAACTCCATAATTGAGTCTGATTACATTCTAAATTGCCATAGTTTTTTGAGTGCAGACAACTGCTCTAAAAAGTCGCGCCCTCTCGCATGATGTACACTATTGGCTTGGTAAAGACACTAGTCAAGTAAGTACTTGTTTCCAGTAGTTTAATCTTTTATGTATCCACACATAGTTGTCTGGCTAAAAACTCTGTTTTACATAGGATGAAGCTGGGACTGCAGCTATCAAGACAATTGAACTAGATGCAGTTCTTAAAGGGAAGGCTGTTCAGTACCGTGAGGTGCAAGGACATGAAACTGAAAAGTTTCTTTCTTATTTTAAACCATGTATCATACCTCAAAAAGGTGGAGTTGCATCTGGATTTAAACATGCTGAAGCCGAAGAACATAAAACACGTTTGTATGCTTGTAAAGGGGAACATGTTGTTCATGTGAATGAGGTAAGTAAAGAATGATCCTTCATCGGTATGATGGATTTTTACACATTGCTAATTCTAGTCCCTTTATATAATGGTTTCAGGTTGAATTTGTTCGATCCTCACTGAATCATGACGACGTATTTATCCTTGACACAGATTCCAAAATTTTCCAGTTTAGTGGTTCTAAATCATCTATTCAAGAGAGAGCTAAAGCTATGGAAGTGGTCCAGTACATCAAAGATACTTATCATGATGGAAAATGTGAGATAGCTGCCATTGGTAAGCTAAACTTAAGTTGCGTATTAAGAAATGCTATCATACTGATCCCCAGCACTCTTATTCTTTGTTGTGATGTTTCCGGGTAGAGGATGGTAAATTGATGGCTGATGCTGAAAGTGGAGAGTTCTGGGGATTATTTGGTGGTTATGCTCCACTGCCAAAGAGAACTGCTACCGATGATGCTCAAAGTATTGATGCTATTCCTACCAGACTTTTCGGGTAATAAAATTTTTGCTATTGGAATTTGCTTATATCTTACATTTACTTTCAGTCTCTAAATTTTATTCACTGGTACACTATCTTCTTGCTTAATTCAGCTGTCATGCATTCTCTAATTTAATACAGTTTCTGTTACAGTAATTGGTTATCGTTGTCATATTAGCGACATATAGATTAATTCAAATATAGGCATTACCATGTACTTTTTTATCTGTGCCTTCTAACATATTACGTACAAGTTTTAAGATCGTTTATTATTCATACTTTGTTAGTTTTATATGCATAACAAAGAGACAAAAGGAGGTGAAAGGTATTTAACCTTTAATATTAGTGGAATGCATTCAAGCCTTCAGAGGAGAAGATTTGTGTAATGATTATATATTTTAGCATCAAGCTGGTGATCCAGTGCTCTTCTTTATCTTTGTGCAAAATTAATATAAGCCTCGTAGTTCCCGAATTGACAGAAGTATGTTCTCCTATAGTGTGTCTGAAGGGCATCCAAAACCAATGGATGCTGAAACTCTGACAAGGGAGTTGCTAGACTCTAATAAATGCTACCTTCTGGATTGCGGGTTGGAAATTTATGCTTGGATGGGGAAAAATACTTCTCTTGATCAAAGAAAAAGTGCAAGTCAAGCCGCAGAGGTGTCTTTTGTTTCATTTTCTCTTTATGAAAAAAAATTGTTAATGCCTTCTAATCTTGATGTATATTTATGAGCAACTAATTAGTGCAGTGAACTTATTACGTAGGAATTACTGCAAAGTGTAGATCGACCAAAAACTCATGTCATTCGAGTAGTGGAGGGATCTGAGACCGTTATGTTCCGCTCTAAATTTGATTTATGGCCTGAAGCACCTGCAGTAAAAGAACCGGAGGTTGGCAGGGGCAAGGTTGCTGGTGAGCTTATATACATAATTATATCCTCTTGCACAAAAATAGTCTTAATATCACCTTATCTGTATTTATATATTTTTTTCTTGCAAACATTCTACTTCCAGTTAGATTGTTGTTTATTTTCAGTTCTTTGCTGGTTTTCTTGTAGCACTTCTCAGGCGCCAAGGTGTAAATGTTAAGGGACTTATGAAAGAAAGCCCTGCAAAGGAAGAAGCTCAGACACAGCCACATATTGATTGCACCGGGAACTTGCAGGTACTGACTAATGAGTACTACTTCAGTACCAGAAGACTGATATTGTAAATATTTTTTGTGGCTGCTGCCTGCCAGGACTATAATTCTGTGACTGGTTTAATGTTTCCCTCAAACATAAATGAAGATCAGATTCAGGATGTGAGTTATACTTATGAAAGAACACGGGTACTGTTCGCGAAGATCTCGATGTATATGAGTACTTGGACTTTCCATGGGAAAGCAGATGCCCGTGGATTTACATTAGGAATGGATATAGTATTTCCCCATCTTAGTGGGATTGCCCAGTGAAAGCCTTTATGAGAAATTATGTCTCAAGTTTAAATATGGGGTCTGAGGATTGATTTAGAGTTCCGTCACATACTATTATAAAAATAATACATAATACATATATTTATCATATTATCATATTATTTATAAGAGATAATTACAAATAAAATAATTATCCAGAAAGATTCAACTGTAGAACCAGTTTTGAAAATCAAATTTTTTGTTCAAATTTTAGATGTTAATTTTTTTTATAAAATATATATCGTTATATATACATTGCAATCACATTTTATATGTATTCTGTAATAAAAACTATAATAGAATCAATGATTTGTAACGGGATGCTACGGAACTCTGAATAAGAAGGTTCTGTGGAATGTTGGTTGGTCTATATATATAACCAAACCAAGCCAAACGTACCCACTATTTCCCGCTTAGCAGGGAGGGAGGGTAAGTTGTACTCTGATCATGCCTCTACCCCCTACCCTAAAAGAGTAGGGAGGTTGTTTCTGTGAATGCCCCCGCTTAGTGCGTTATAAAAAAGGCAATAAATAGTTTATCATGTGTGACTGCTGCCTGAAAATTAATTGATATTATAATTTTAATCTTTCTATATAAATGGTAAGTTTTAGTAAAGTTTGTATGACTCTTGTCATTCACATAAAAAGAATACAGTATCGTCTTTATCTCTTTTCATTTTACTAGACTTTTTGCTATTATAAAAGGATATACTCATGTAACATTTAACACAGTTTATATGATACAGACTGATCACTCTATATATAGTGCACTTTCATGTTTTTCTGTTAACTGTATGTATTCATGGTTGGGAAGGTGTGGCGTGTGGATGGAGAAGGGAAGACTCTTCTATCAGGTGATGATGAATCAAGACTTTACAGTGGAGACTGCTATATCTTTCAATATTCATATTCTGCGGAAAGAGGAGAGGAACACATGATTGGGACATGGTTTGGAAAGCAATCCGTTCAGGTGATTTTCACTTGTAGTAACTCCTACAATGTTATGTTTTGTTATACGACATGCATGCACTTTAATAGTCATAAGTACATGAACTCTAGCATGACTTCGCGAATCAGCAAGTGGCTATACATGCGAAAATGTTTTATTCACAAAAACTAAGAAAGAGAAGAATCTGCACAAATTCCTAGCACCAAAACTTGACTGTCGAACATCGTGGTCTTGAATTTGTACCCTCTCCACATATACATACACTTTGACCTTATAAGTTGCTTGGAGAATAAACTTTTAAAGAGGCAAACATGAATGATCTTGTCTCTCTAAACTGTATTATCACTACAGCCACTTCGTAGCTGTCCAGGTCAACCATGTGCATATGTATTTATGTCCTAATTGTAATAAGAATAAATCCTTTGTATCTTTTTAAAATAAACTGAGCGTTTTGCCATCCCAAGCTACTACTCCCCCCACCCCATTTTTATTTTATTTTAAGTTCAATTCAAGGAATTTAAATGCGAACGTACACACACGTGCCTCCACTTAGGTGCGAACCCTTGTTACTAACGAGTAGAGGGGTATCCATCCACAGTGCTAGTGATTAACTACTATCTGTAGGGACAGTGGGAACACACAAACCAAAGGGAGTTTTATAGAAGAAGAGAGATAGAAACAAAACATATTTGACATTCAAAGGTTTAACCGAGTGAGTTATCATGTTTTTGGAGTTATGGTAAATAGTTACCATCAAGTATGAAACTATTATGATGTCGTATTTAATTCTTATAAACTTTTATCAGAACCAAAAAAATAAGTCTGAAAGCTGAAGTCATCTCTAGTTTTAACAGCTCTAATTTCATGTAACTTTGTACCATGATGATGGAAATTGCTAGTCCTGCTTGTTCCTTGATAGAATAGATCATAAATTTCATATTGAAATTCTGGTATCTGTCTGACAGTAACTTCCATGTACTTGACACTATTTGTACAAAATTGCAGATCAAGTGCATTGCTTAAATAGTCATTATTACTAGTACCACCACTCAAATAATTTTCCGACAGCAGTCATTGCAAATCCTTTGAAATTTTTATTGATATAATTGAGTAGTGATACAGAAAAGGAAGATAGTTTTCACCCACTTTAGGAGTGTGTCTTGATTATTTACCTTGAACTAATGACAATTGATAGGTGGATAGAAGTTCAGCGATTTCACAAGCAAGTAAGATGATTGAGACAATGAAGTACTTGCCCACACAGGTTTACCATATGTTCACAAACAGTTTTAATAATGTAAAGTTAATAAACTTATTCTTTAACAATTTTTGTAATGGATTTGTCATTATGGAATTCTAGGCTTGCTATTATGATGGAAATGAACCTGTCGAGTTCTTTTCAATATTCCAGACCTTGATGGTCTTTAAGGTTTGTGAAAACCCTCAACTAAAAAGTTAAATATGTTTGTTTTCACATGCATGTGTGTTTCCCCCCTCTTTACAATCACCAATTCTGAAAATCTGTCAGGGAGGTCTTAGTGTTGGATACAAGAAATATATAGCAGAGAACGAACTTCCTGATGATACTCATACAGCGGAAGGGAAAGCTCTGTTTCGGGTACAGGGCACTGGACCAGAAAACATGCAAGCAATTCAAGTTGATAGAGTAAGCCCTATATAAGCTTCCTATCATGACTCACTTCTTCTGAAAATTGAAATTTTTGCTTAGTTCTCCATTCAGTGGTCATTAAATGTTTACTATTATGAAATTAAATCCCCTTAACTTAAGGTCTAATGCTTTGCTTTTTATCCACTTTTAACTGCACATGTTTCGGTAGTATTAGTTTGTGCCATGAAGTGCAACTATGTCACTTGGCCTCCCTTACCCTCATCCTTTTCTTTCAAACTGCACAAGTTCATAGGTTATCTTTAGGATTTAAATTGTAGATTATGTATTAGTTGTTTTAAATTAGATAAAGTAAGAAATAATTTTCTCGTCCCAAACCTAAGCTGACCCAGTCCTATCGGGAGAATTTGATTGAATGCTTTTTGGCCATGCCTGAACCCACAAGTGAATCCAAACACTTGGATCCAATTGAGTCTCAACAGGTAGTGGCACGCTCGTGTGTGTGTTGGCTTTGCTTTTAAATATTGCTAAGAACATCACAAAGTTTCATTTATGTAGATTAGTTATGATGGTAACAACCCACACCAAAAGTGTCCCCCATAAAATCCAATGCCAGCAATCTACTGCCTTAATGAATTATGTGTGTTTATAGGGTGAAAATATCTTTCTGTTCCACTCTTTCGCAAATTCTTGCTGATATAATCTGCATCTCTGAGAGAATTTGATTTCCTGTTTTTTTTTGCATCAGGTGGCAACATCTTTAAACTCGTCTCACTGTTTCATATTACATGATGGCTCCTTAGTCTTCACTTGGTTTGGAAACTTTACATCCTCTGGTGATCAAGATCTTCTTGACCGGCTGCTGGATTGGATAAAGGTATGATTCTGGGTTTTTCATCATTTTTTCCTTGTATGTCTGTCTGTTTTATGCTTCGATGGTGCAAATGTGACTTTTTAGACGTAATGCAGATGGAGTATCTTGACCTTTTTACATAATAAAAAAAGCAGTAGTTGTCTGCACCATCTGAACTTTTCATCTAAAGCAGGAAATGACATTATATAGTGCACTTTGATGTTATATGGTTTCAGTCTACTAAGAGAAAAAATTATTGTTTGCAATATAGTTCTGACACAATTCAGCTAGCTTGAAGACGTTCTTCTTCTTCTTCTTCTTTTTTTTTTTGTTTGTATATTAAAGTATCACTTTCTGTACCTACAGCCAGATATGCAGGGGACCAGAGTACAGAAGGAAGGCTCAGAGTCGGAGCAATTTTGGGACTTATTAGGTAGAAAAACAGAATACCCCAGCCAGAAGGTCAGAAGAGTTTCTGAAAGTGATCCTCATTTGTTCTCGTGCTCACTTTCAGCAGGTTAGAGGAATTACCTATATTTACAGTAGCTCTCTGGATATTATTCTCTTTGTTCTATTTGATCATTTCTGTTTCTTTCCATTGGTGACTGGTGCAATGCTTGCGCGTCTTCAGATTTAAAGGTCTGTCTTGAGTTTATATTTTTCTTTTTCATCGTAGTATATATATGTATTAATGTGCTGTGTATGTATATGCATATGCATATAATTTATGAATGTATGTGCTTATATATAAGTACATATGTTGCATGATTGGTTGGCAGTCCATAGCCACGGTAGAGTTGCTACATGAATTTGAATTAGATTTCTTGTTTCTAGGTGACAGAGATATACAACTTTGACCAAGATGATCTAATGACTGAAGATATATTCATCCTGGATTGTCATTCAGATATTTTTGTATGGGTGGGGCAACAGATCAGCTCAACAAAAAGAAAGGATGCATTATTAATTGCGGAGGTAAATTTTGGCCAGAGTTTTTTTCTAGAAGTATTTACTTCGATACAGTGATAATAGAACAAAGAAAATGATCAATTATGATGAGAAGAAATTTAAAAACTCCAGCACCAATCTAATCATTTTTGCTTGAACTGATAATATTATCTTGTTTCATGTATTGAATGTGTTAATAAAGTTGTTTTAAAAGGTGACTAATCGAACTAGTCACTTTCTAGGTTGCAGCTGCCCTCGCCTTTGGCCTTTAAAGGGCCTAATAGACTTAGAGTCTAAAATAACATTTAGTTTAAAATTCTAACACATGCTCAATTTTTCTTCGTTTATTTTTCATTTACAGAAATTTATTGAACGCGATTTTCTTCTTGAGAAATTATCACCTCATACTCCTATATATATTGTAATGGAAGGAAGTGAACCAACGCTTTTTACGCGCTTCTTCTCAAAATGGGACTCCACAAAATTTGCTGTAAGCAGTGAGAATAAATTGTAAATGAAGGAAGTGATTGTAGAAATTAATTATGTTTGTGATGAGCTTGATATTTGTTGCTGTATGGTTTCAGATGCATGGAAACTCATTCCAGAGAAAACTCGCCATAGTTAGGGGAAGTCGTAGTTTGGATGTAAGTCATCTTCCTTGGTTAACTTTTGTTTCCACTTGGCCAACTTATTATTATCATAGTGCATTACGTTCCGAAGTTTCAATTCTTATTTTCATCTTTTCCTACAAAATGAAGTTGTTCCGCTTGTACATAAGTTTTTTTTTTTAATAATCCACTTGTAGTAAAATCTTTCAACAGAGAAATAACAAAATAACCAAAATAAGGTGTATGATCTGGTGGAAGCCAGTGCAGTATGTCTTAAAGTTTACTATAAAAAACATACAGCTTATACTATATATGCTTATAAATAGTGCTTTACCCTTTAACTTATACAATAGTACTTTACCCTTTAACTTACTGCTGTTTTTCAATATTTGATAACCATGTATGAGAACTTGAGTTATCAGGTGATAAGCCTTGGTATTTTATTGCTATAGGGTTATACGACAGAACCATTTTACCAGTTGAAATTTGGTAATTTATTTCAATTGCCATGCTATCTCTATGGTTGTACGGTTGTGCTATGTTTGTCTTCTCATTTAATATGTCGAATGCTCAGAAACCCAAAAGGAGACCTGTATTAGGAGGAAGGTCTACAGCTTCACCAGAAAAACCACAGCGTTCCAGGAGTGTAACTGTGGCATCCTCCCGTGATCGACCCCGTCAACGAGGCAGATCTCCAGCATTTAATGCATTAGCTGCAAATTTTGAAAAACCAAGTGTTAGGAACCTGTCAACTCCTCCCCCGGCTGTAAAGAAGCTATATCCAAAACCTGGAACGTCTGATTCTCCAAAATTAATTTCTAAATCCATGGCCATAGCACAATTAAAGTCACAATTTGAGAAACCAGCCAAAACAAGTCTAATTCCCCGTATTCTAAAAGGTATGTATTGTTTGACTTTTTTAACACCGGATAATTTGGTAGTAATGACAACTGGAAATTTGAAGAAGCAACTCTTATGGGTGAAGGGAACGACTTAAAGGCAACCTCCAATGATAATTCATTTAGCAGCAGAATAGAAGCACTTACAATACAGGAGGATGTAAAAGAGGGTGAAGCTGATGATGATGAAGGGCTCCCGACATACCCTTATGAACAGCTTACAATACTCTCTATGAATCCTGTTACAGAAATTGATGTGACCAAACGAGAGGTATTGTTTCCAATTGACATCAATGCTTCAATGACTTTACTTTCACATATATTCAGTCACTGACTGTTAAATCTTGTTGCATGTAGTCTTATCTTTCGCCCGAAGAGTTCAATGACAAATTTAAGATGTCGAAGAGCGCCTTCTACAAATTACCAAAATGGAAACAGAACAAGCTAAAGATGGCACTTCAACTATTCTAAGTCTCTCGGTTCACCTTTGACTGCCAATTTTTACAGCTTAGATTGTCAAGGTGAACCCTGGTATACTTGATAGTAGCAGGAGCTTGTTCTTTTATTCACCTCAATGAAATTATTCCCATATATTTACGACTTACAATCCGTTCTAATTGTCGCCATATCTATTCTAAGCCTAATCACAGTCATTTTCCCACATGAGAGGGGTGTCTATCAAATCAAAAATTTAGCTAGTTTTTTCAGATGTGTCTATACTTCACAAGGACAAGGGCTATGTTGGCTACTTGTGCAATAGCTTTCGATGTATATGTTGTGTTTATTACAAAGGTGCCAACCTGAGCTTGCGTTGGACGAAGAACTCATGGGATTAGTCCTCAGAACACAGAAGAAGGATTAGGGAGGAGATATTCAAAAATAATAGCACACGTATGTTTATTTTTTAATTTAAATAGGAACAGAACAATTTTTCCATAGAGTGCTGATTGAAGATACTATATCAGCAAGAAGCTCTGTTTTGATCTCATTATCTCTGTATATTTTGGTGCCAGCTGAAGTTGAAGTATATTGTTATCTGTAGTTTAAAATTTAAAAGTTGTTCAACTTTATTTCAAATGTCAGCGTGTGCTTATTGCATGTCAAACCAGGATTTTTTTTTTTATATAAAAAAGGAATAATCAACGCTAATAATGGATGATAACTTGTGTTCTTATACTAATAATAACGGGGAAAATAGAGTAATAAGCTCCAAGTTGGTTTTTTCTTTCAATGATTCCAGAAATGCAAATAGGATAAGGAATCAAAAATATATGCCATTTTCACTTTATCCAGGTTCTGTTGGAGTTATTTTATTTATCAAACGTTTAAGTTATCTTATTTATAAAAGTCATAAATGTGTATTTTTATAAAATAAATACAAAATATGTACTTTTTCTAAGAATATGTATTTAATTTTACAAATAAGAATAGTTAAATAATTTGATTGATTTCTAAATGTTTAATTCCAGAAAACATGTAAATGTTAAAAAAAATTCCGAAATAATTTCATACAAACATCCCTCTAATTAGGAACACATTTGGCATCATTTTGACAGCTTAATTCTGGAGAAAAATAATATAGTGCCTGCTAGTATGTCTGCAATTCGAGAATAGAAGAATATACAGAAAACGAGTGATGTAAATTAGTAGAGATAAGACTGAGAGATGTCCAATGGCCTTGCTAAATCCCAAGGGGCACAAGTATGGTGATGTTGGTAGAAGATGCTCGGCATGCTTCAGTGCTGCTTCATCCGCCATTCCAGCGTCAACTTCTCGTACCAGACACATCAACATCACCTTCTCTACTCTTGCTCAAATAATCCAAACCCCAGTTTCGACAAATTTAATTACCTTCCGAAGAGCGTAGAATGTCAAGAGTTCGTGTCTCAGTGAAAACGACATGTATGACCGTCTTTATATTTAAATTTTACGATCAGTCATTTAAAAATTTAAAACAAGGAAATGTAATATGGTATTAGTTACCATCTCATACCTGACCATTAAATAAAAATTATACTATTATATCTCTAAACCTACTCTTAACTAACTAGTACTAAAAAGGGCTCATCATAATCCTTGGCTGTCACGGCAGCAGTTTGTTTATTGCTTTCGATATATCTACTTGCATAGTTAGCAATTTATTCCACCAATCTTCTCTTGAAATATGTAGAGAATTGGCAACCAGAGCGAGTCGGAAGCGTCACGCTTTGCATAATCAATATGTTTGTCAATCTTGATGTTGATGAATCAACGAGAGTGAGTTGCGTTTATTGAAAACAACTTGTAACTTCATTTTCGGTTGTTTATTCATCATTGCATGCGGATACTGATTGATCAAGGATAAACAAACATCTCATTCTTCGGTGACTATTCATAACAAGAACCATTCAACTAAAAAACTTCAAAAAAAGAGCTACTTGCATGTGTGTAGTCTCACCTAGAGCCGGCCAAACGGGCGGGCCGGGGCGGTTCGGGCCGGTTCAGGCGGTTTCCGGACCGTCGCCGGTGAAACCGTAACCGGCACGCCAAGATTGGCGGTCCGGTCCGGGCCGGGCCGGGCTGGAGAAAACCAAAACCATAACCGTATAACACGGTTTACACGGGTTATACGGGTTAGACGGGTTATACGGTTCGGGCCGGTTCAGCGATTCGCGGTTCGAATTCGACGGTTCCTGAAGTTCACTGAGCAGTTGAGCAAACTTTTATAAATTAAATTAAATTTTACTTTTTTTAAAGTTTCAATTTCATTTTAAAATGTAAACTTTTATGTTTTCATATAAAACAAAAAATAAAATATAAATATCGAGTGTATTAAAATAGACACTTTTTATTAAAATATAAACTTTTTATTTTGTTTAAAATATAAACTTCTATATTTTTCTAATATAATATAATGGAAAAGAGAGAATCTTAATATTAATTTAATTAAAAATTTGAAAATAATTTTATGATAGTTGACATTTAGTTTAAAATTAAAAAATAAAAAATATAATATCAAATATATTAAAATATAAACTTTTTTATTTCGTTTTAAAATATAAAGACGAATAAAACGGAAAGAAACCGTGAACCGCGAACCGCGGTTCCACGGTTCAATCACGGTTCACCGTGCCAAGATTGGACAGACTGTCAAACGAAATAATAAAAAAATACACCCTGCTTCATTCTTTCATAGAATTGGAAGTAGCGAAACACGGGCCGGTTCCGCGGTTCCGCGGTTCAAGCGGTTCCAGCGGTTCCGCGGTCCGGTTCCGCCCTGCTAAATATTTTTTTATCACAAAATTAAAAATATCTTATTTAATAGTATATGATATAATATATAATTATTATATCTAAATCAGTTTTAATATAACAAAAGTGAAAATTTTCTTATTTTATAGTATATAATATAACATAAAATTATTATATCAAAATCAGTTTAATATAACTTATAAAATTATTAAGTGGTGATGATTTATAAGATTTTAAAATATAAGTTAGTAGAGTGTTTAATAATTTAATTATAAAATGACATTTTTAAATAAAATTTAATTTATGTAAATATAAACTTAATATTTAAAATTTAAATCAGGCTAATTTATTTAAATATAAATTTGATACAGATTACGGTGTAGAATTCCACGGTTAAACCGCGGTTTTGCGGTTCGCGGTTCAAACCGCGGTTAAACGGTTCCAGCCTGTGCGGTTCAAGCGGGTTAAAGCGGTTTCGGGCCGGTTACGGTTCGGTTTCTCGATTCTAAACCCGTGTTCGGCCCGTACTCAGTTTCGGTTCATGCGGTTTTCGAACCGGCCCGTGTTTATACGGTTTCGGGCGGTTAAAAACACGGTTCGGGGCGTGCCGGTTCGAACGGTTCGGCCCGTTTGGCCGGCTCTAGTCTCACCACATACATTCACGCCCTCCGAGCACCTTCAGCTACATGCGCCTGCCTCTTGAAATTTTCGGTGTTCGAAGCACGGGCAAAAACTTGAATCATAATTATAGTAGTATTGTATTATTATTGTGAGTTAGATAATTTTCGGGACCATTTATATAAAAGATAACACTTTCAAGTTTTTTATTATATAAAGTAAGCCGCCTAAATTTGTTATTCACATGTTTTAACCACTGCAGTTTTACATTCTAGCAGAATTCCAAATGATCTGCTTTACAGATATTAGTGACTATAAACTAAGATTAGTGCTTATTTACAATAGATAAACGCCAAAGCCAACGGACATCAATTTGGAAGAGTAGATTAGGCTAATAAGTAATAACCCATGTGACTCTAGTCACTTTTCCTGGTGTCCGTGACTTTTCAACTATAATTCCTAGTGTCTGTCCGGTTCTCTCGCCAAATAAAAGAAATAGACCCTTTTTACAAGATCTTTTATTCGTTATTCGAACTCTCGACCTCTGTTATTATTTACCCGAAAATAGAGGTATTTGTTCGGCTTAAATCCTTAACGATTCTAATAATATTTTTTCAAATAGCTATTTATGAGGAGAGGTGAAGAAAAAACGTAGACACGGACCGCTCGTAACTTAATCATTCAGTAACAGTCTGTCCATCCTCTGGTTTATTCTTATGGCTCAACAACTCTATCATTCACTCACCACTTTTTCTTCTTTCTTTATACTACCATTTAGTCGAATCTATTCAAAGTCAGTAATGTATTGGCGTATTGCTGATTCATACATAACTAGCATTCCGTTCCGTTAAAGACAATTATTTGTCACAATGATCCACTGTATATGATAAAGAAGATTGTCTTTAATAATTAATCATTAACTAATTAAGTATTTTATCAATTTACTTTGATTTTTAAAACAAACAAACAGGCCCTGACGGCCTGACTTGCAGTCTGCAGATGCACTATATATAGATTTCTAACTGCAGCTAACATGCAGCATGTGAAATAAACATCACAATACAACTCAAAAAATAGAGAGATCAATTTAAAAATATGCAGAATCAGAGAATGAAATTTGTGTTTGTTCTGCTCTTCATCTTCCCCTTGCTCCTCCTCGTAACTCATTCAAAGGCTCAGCTGAGCACGAATTTTTACCAAAACTCGTGCCCGAATGTGGAATCAATTGTCCAGGCTGCTGTCAGGGCCAAGTTTCAGCAGACCTTTGTCACTGCTCCAGCAACCCTGAGACTCTATTTTCACGATTGCTTTGTCAGGGTAAAATATCATTCATAAATCTTTACGCGCGCGCACAGGTATCATGTATTGGACAGCTTGTGATTGATATGAAAATTGTTTGTGTTCAGGGGTGTGATGCGTCAGTGATGCTAGCTTCGCCAAATGGTAACGCGGAGAAAGATCATCCAGATGATATTTCACTAGCCGGAGATGGATTCGACACTGTCATCAAAGCCAAGGCGGCTGTTGATAGTAATTTCAACTGCCGGAACAAAGTCTCTTGTGCTGATATCTTAGCTCTGGCTACCCGAGAAGTTGTGTCCTTGGTATGTACTCCCTCTATCTCATTCAATTTTATACATTTTTTTTCACTGTTCGACACACACTTTAATGCTCTTATAAGGTATAGTAGTGTAACTTATTATTTAAATTTTTATTCAGAAAAAAATCATTTTAAATGAGAATGGAGGGAGTACTATATTTATGCCATAGGAAGATATTTAGTGAAATGCATTATGTACTTGTGTTTTTATGAACTTGCTGTGGATACAATTTCCGTGATTTTTGACATTACTGTGATATATGTAGACAGGAGGACCACGATATACTGTTGAACTGGGACGAAGAGATGGGAGAATATCTACCAAGGCCAGTGTTCAACGAAAACTTCCACATGCTAATTTCAACTTAGATCAGCTTAATTCCATGTTTGCATCCCATGGTCTGAGCCAAACAGATATGATTGCCCTTTCAGGTACGCTTGTTAAGTCATCAGCTCTCCCAACAATCAACCTTAGCGTCTTTATCAAAATTTGAAAATACTGGAGTTCTCTGAGTACTTTATTATTTTTCTATCATATTAAAGTGTTACTAACACGCGTGTGTCAGTAGGTCGAGGTAATTTATGTGCCTACTCATTATTCTCGTGTTCGCTATTTTTTCAAGAAAATGACAGGCAAGTTTATATGTGCAGGTGCACATACGCTTGGTTTCTCTCATTGTGACCAATTCTCCAAGCGAATTTACGGAAAACAGATCGATCCGACTCTGAACAGAGCATACGCCCTGCAGCTCAGACAGATGTGCCCGCTAAAAGTTGATCCGAGGATCGCCATCAACATGGATCCCACGACGCCACAGACATTCGACAATGCCTATTACCAGAACCTCGTACAAGGAAAAGGCTTGTTCAGTTCTGATCAGATATTATTTACTGATACAAGATCAAGAAGCACGGTTCAACAGTTTGCATCGAGCAATGCTGCTTTCAATAATGCCTTTGTGTCGGCTATTACCAAGCTTGGCAGAATCGGAGTTCTTACCGGAAATAAAGGAGAGATTCGTCGCGATTGCACAGCAATTAACTAGGCCTTTGTAAACACACACATCCGTCTGTATATAGACCATGTTATTCATTGAAAGATGTATAGAGTTTGTGTTACTAATAAGTAATAACTGGAGCAACAATGGCCTGGTTCATTTTTCTTTCTTTTAATTTCCTGGTAAAGATATATCAAGGCATTCATGTTTGCTGAATAAATATAATATATATGAGCCGTTTCATCATAATCTTCAAGGATTTAATATTTCTAATGTTTGGGGTCCTCGTCCAGACATGTATATGGAATATACCAATGAACGCCTGGCATTTTGCAGTTATCCAGTGCGGGATGTTTTATTGTTTTTAACATATTTAGCGATTAAAAAACATTGGACATCCAATTTTCGGAGTTATATATTTTTTTTATATCAAATTTTGGACCTTCAATTTCTTTTTTTTTTTTGCATTGAACATACTAATGACAGTTTCATAATATTTTCCAGGAAATTGTCTAGTTCAGTGAGAAAAACAGCTGAATGCATGTTTCTAGCATTGAAAAACACAAGATGAGATGAAAGTTTATTATAATCCTGAACGTCTAAAATGGGTATGACAGATAAGATCTTCCTGGTCCCGTTACCATGTTGTTTGATGGTTGTTTTGAGAAGTGGCCAAATTCATCACGTTGAGTTTCTCTTTACCTAACAAAGCAGAAGCAGCCACAAGAGACCCAGAATATTAAAGCTCGTGGGGGCATATAATAGTTTAGAACCTGGTGTAATTATGTAAGACTTTTCTTTTATAAAAACCTGGTGCTGGGGATGAACATGAAGAATGTGTTGTGCTCAATCATCAAGATATAAAGCTTTTATGTTAACATACATTAATCAGTGTTACAGAAATCGGGAATCGGACCTAATCGGATGAGCTACCGATTCAAGGATTAATTGGAAATCGGGGATTAATCGGGAGGATTAATCGGAGTTAAAATCGGGTTTATTTTAATATTAAAATATTATTTAATATTTAGTTATTATTATATTAGATATTTAGTAACTAATATATTTATTATATTCATAAACTCTATAATTATTCATATTTAAAGTAATATAGTATTTTAGTTTTAATAATTTATCATATATATTTCGATTAAGAAATATATATATAAGGATTAATCGGATTTCAAAAATCGGATCGGTGGCCGACCTTGCAGGGGATTAATCGGGGATTTATCGGTTAAATCGGGGATTTTTAGAACACTGACATTAATATTTAATACAGACACATAGGGTGGGCACCAGCAGTCCAGCACTTAGATATCTCCAATCATATCTTCAAAAACCCCTTTACTTCATTTCATATTTTACTTCAAAATTAGGTATTTTTTTCTAGCAAATCCAATACTCTATCTTCACACATTAAAGAGTATATTTCTTATTGGATTCCAAATTTGAAGTTACATTCTTCATTTCGAGATATTTTTTTTAAAATAACTCTCTCACTATCCATTTTAATTATTTCACAAGTACTGTACTAAATTTGAAATTTGATCGCTTTCTATCCTGAAAACCGTTCACAACAATTCTATTTCTTTCAAGTGAGTCGGTCCCTATAAAATATATTAATGATTAATAGGAAAAAATAATGGGCAAATGTATTAGAGAACTCCTTTCAAATATAAAAATATATATCATAAATAAACTCAATGGGAAATAATAGAAAATGACATTGAAGAACTATTAAAAACAATCACGTGAACACATAAAAATAAAGATAAAAGACCGAATCACATGAAACAAAGCAACAAACTACAATTTCTGTGAATTACACCAAATACACCTTCATCCAGTGTTGGGGAAATAGGCGGTTCAAGTCGTGATGTGTTGATTCAACGGCTGGTCGTGTTCAGGGCACAAAATCTGTGCCCTGCTAAAAGGTGAGCGTGCCTTGCGAGACTCATGTCGAGAAACGGCAATTCATAATTAGCACGTCGACTCGTCAAGCCTGAACGGGTTTGAAATTTATTTATTTATTATTCAATTTTTATACATTATTAAACCAAGTATCAAGATCCACCATCTTTACAACCCAAAAAGGAGTTCAAAACTTTGATAGGGGTGCAAAAGGTAAGGGAATGTAAAATCAAGGTGTGCAAAGTATCATGAAATAACTATAAAGATATACATCGACAAAATACCAAACAATGAGGGATGTAAAGTGCAATTTAATTCAAACAGTATAGTGAAGCAGAAATGCGTGTCCTGCTTTCCCTCCGCACAAACTCGAACATAAAAAACTAGACTTATCATCAACCAATCAAAACTCATGTTCTATCCCAACCATGATCAAACTGCGTGTTGCTGCTGCTCATATCTCACACTCTCATGGGTATTAACTACTTCAAAACATGATTCAACTCTCAAACCAAGCTCAGCAACATATCCACTCTTCATCTTCATATATATCTCTTCACAAGGTTACTCTGTGTGTTTGTAAAATATTGTGATTTTACAGTACTATATCTTCTTTTTATATATATCCCAATAATTATTTATGACTTGTTTGTTACAGAATCCCATTGTGAAATGTGCTGCTGGCTCTTTTTTGTCGAAACACAAGTCGTTTCTTGGAGGTCAGTTCCACAGTAGTCAGTTGTTAAGTTTTCGACTCATCCGTCCAAGAAGACAACATACAGCAGGTATTGTGGTATACTTCGGTGACGTATTTTAGGTTCACGCTATATGGAGAACAGATTTTAACGTGAAAAGATTTGTTCTCGGTATAGTAAGTGTTTGTAAATATGCTGAAATTAAAATCTGAATGGGAGAAATATAGATGCTTGTTGCATTTCTGTTCAAATGCTAATCTTAGAGTCCCAGTTCTTTATCTTGTCGAGACTTGAGAATGATAAAGATAAAGCTTTTATGTGGTTCGTAATAAAATGCCCATCTGGTTGGACAATGTATGTACCTGCTCTATTTTGTTTCCTATGGCGAAATTTAATTCAAGAAATACGAGTAATATTCAAAAGATGCCTAAGAGGGGTCTGATTCCCAACCATAAACCAAGGACATGATCATTGACAAGGCTATTAAACAATGTATTGAAGGAAGCCTGATCTCCCCATTCACATAGACAAAACTCAAAAGAGGTCATCTTGCAGCTTGGTTATTGGGGATATCCTCAAGTGATCACGATAACTATAATATGTATTGAAAACAAAAATAGTGGATGTTCCTTTAGCCTTTAGGTCCCTACTTTGCACCATATTTGTAAGGCGATTCCTATTGCTTTAAGTTTGTACATTATGTTACCCTCGACCCCAAACATTATGGATCACCAAAATAAAACTAAGGGGCTGTCTGCTCAAGCCTCAAGGAGTCAAGGTTTATTAACTTAATTGATGAAATTCGGAATGTTATTCCCATCATCCCATGTGTTGTGCTGGTTGAGAGGTTTTCTTGGTTAAAATGGAAAACTCGTACCCATTTAAATGGATTACTTAGTCCCTACTTACCCCATGAAATTCTAAATCAACAATCTACCCTCTTAGAGCATCTCCAATGGGAAGTGCCAACCAAAATTGCTAATATTGCCAAATAATCAGTACTAATATTTTATTTTCTCTATCTTTAAGAGTACTTTAGCACTTTCTTTACCAAAATTTGCTTCATTGATTGACATTCAAAGTTTGCAATATGTTCAGATAAGTATAAATATAAATCGATACGAGAATACATGTCTTTAATGTGAATGTCTTTTTTCCTTTTTTAGGAGGGGTCAAAAGTTGTCAATTTTGGTTGGCACTCTTCCCACTCCAATGGAGAGGCAACAAGAGTGTCATGCCACAACATGACACTTTGACACTCTTTTTGACACCCCCATTGGAGTTGCTTTTAAAGAACACTTAGAAGTAAACTTAAAGTCTAGGTCTACCCTCTAATATTGTTTGAGGAGTATGTTCTGGTTCAAGCTCTGGGAGTTGCTCACTGAATGACAAACCAGCTGAATTTTAGCACAGTATATGTAATCACGTTGAAATATCCGTCTCTTTTAATTAATTATTCAAGACCTCGTTTTGAAGATATGAATTGTGTAGCAGCTAAAGTGAGTTCAAAAGGTTTCTTTTCTACTGAAAAATCTGAACTTGATAACAATATATCCATGTAAAGGAAATGTACTTTCGCCAAGCTGTGTTCTACCTTTGACTGAGGAAAATGTTGAGAAGGTGTTAGATGAAGTCCGTCCTGGCTTAATGGCTGATGGAGGAAATGTTGCTCTTCACGAGATTGATGGCCTCGTTGTGGTACTAAAGCTACAAGGTGCCTGTGGGTCTTGTCCAAGTTCAACTATGACACTAAAGATGGGAATTGAAACTCGTCTCCGAGACAAGATTCCAGAGATAATGGATGTGGAACAAATCCTCGACACTGAGACTGGCCTTGAGTTGAATGAAGAGAATGTTGAAAAGGTAAAAAATCAATAAAATTGCATTTTTGTTCACAAGTTTAAATGTTTCTAAAACTCTATATTGAATCGCAACATGTTCTTCGTATTGCAAAGTGTTAAGTTACCGATTCTCCAAAAATCTCAAGGTGTCAGGCAAAAGACGATCCTACGAAAAGCTTTTCCCTATTCATGATACTAAACATGTTTTTTAACAGATTCTTGGTGAAATCAGACCATACCTGACTGGCACAGGCGGAGGAGTTCTGGAATTTGTGCAGATCGATGACTTTGTTGTCATAGTGCGGCTCAGTGGCCCTGCAGCTGGAGTGATGACAGTTCGGGTGGCTCTTACACAGAAGTTGAGAGAAAAAATACCATCCATTGCAGCTGTGCAGTTGATAGAGTAAATAAACAGAGTCTAGAGAACAACATATAGTAACTGTAAATTTTCAGGTATTAACAAAGAACTCACTTAATCTCATTTATATCTGAGGTAGAGTTTTTTGTATCGAAGTTCCTCAGAGATTTAAATCCTTCGATATTGTATATCTTCTTCAATTACAATATTTTTTTTATTAAAAATCATAAAAGTGCATAGTTCATTTCCTATGTGAAATTATCCGAGTCTATGTGAAATTATCCGAGTCTAAAAATCAGCGTTGCTGACAAAGAAATGTTTGCACCAGAAGCGGTTGCCGAATTGGTGAAGCAATCTGGTAAAATTGCCCGCTTAGGTCTCCTGGAATTAAGGAAATATATCAACTACATCCTTAATTCCTTACTTTTCAGTTTTCAATTTGACTGAGTTAATAATATTTTTTTTTAGATTATTTTGTACATGTTGTTCATATTTTTTTTACATTTTGTACATGGTGAAAACGAGTCGAATAGATACGAACAACAGTACGATCGGATTCGGCTCGAATTTATAATTACTCGTTCGAATTCGGTTCGGATTCGAACTAAAATCATATACATTTGTTCATATTCGATTCGAGTTCGAATATCAATATTCGTATATGATCTGGCTCCGCTCGAACGGATACCAAATTTCTCATTTTTATATATTCGTATTCGAATTCGTAGAAGATAATTTTAAAAATTATGAATACTCAAATAATTAATTACTATAACTAAATTGAAATCATTTGTAGAGTATTGTATTAATATAAATATTATTTATATGATGTATATTATACATAATAATATACATGATTTACGAATTCGATTCGAGTATCTTTATTGAATATGTATATTCGAGTACTCTTAATTTAATCGAACTACTCTAAATAAATAATATGTCCGAGTGCCAGAATGGTAGGATCCGACTCGACATTCGTTCGAAATATAAAACCGATTCGAATTCCCTCATTTTTAGCCGAATACGAAATATATTCGTTTTTAACGAGTCGAATCCAAGTTCGAACCCGAATTACTCAGAATAAGATAGTGTGTTATGTAAATAAAAACTTTAAAAATTAATATGTTTCCCTAATCAGGTTTCAATTTTCCAGAGACCAGCGCGGTTTGAAGAAGTCCTCGTATCTCTCACTCTATCATACGATTCAGAATTTATATATAGGTAGTCTGCAGTGGCGGAACCAGGACTGAGAGTTAGGAGGCTGAAAAGCCCGCAATATTTCGTCATCCATACTTGCATAAATAGCTTTCTCAATATATATCATCATACTATCACTCAGTCATGCATCTCCCATTCTATTACGTTGATAAGTCTTGATTGTTTTCATAGTAGGAAAAACTCTCTCAACAGTAGTAATGACAAGAGGTTAACTCAACCATAATATAAACTAAGGGATATGCAGTGTGTTTTAACCATTATGACAGAAAGATTTCCTATATTTTGAAATCCGGATTAATTATTTGGATAAAATTGTGCAAGGTAGACCAGTTTTGAGTCAATACAAAATAGTAGCTCTATGTGTTTTTTTGTACAAAAATTATCCATCTCTTGGGTAATAAGATCAATAATCTGTTAATAAAAAGGTCGGTAAACAAGTTTTATAGCAGTGAACATCTTCTAAAAATGTCTCCCATTATTCCTCTCTTAATAGATGCAATTTAATTTTCATACTTCGAATCATTGTCACAGTATTTATAATATTCTGAGTTCTTTGTTATAAAACTTATGACACATCATTAGTAATTGTCGAGATAACTTTCATCAAAAGAACTCCACTGAGTAAGGGTAGTGTTAACGTGTGCGTATGACTTATGAGAGTATGTCCAAAAACTTCTTCATATGGGCTCTTTAGCCAAAATTTGAAGAATATGGAGATGAAATGAACTCCAAAAAACTCCTAGCAACTCTTCAAAAACTTAGGACCTTTTAACTGTATTTGAATATATTTGTTAATTAGACTCTCTTAAGACTAAGTGTCTTCTTTTTTTACAATCCCTCTCTATGACATTTATAATTCAGGAGCTAAAAAAAAATTATATCGACATCACTAATTCAGCGAGGGCTGAAAAAAAAATATGCACTGTTTTTTTGAGATTAAAAGGGGCTCTAGCATCCCCTAGCCCCTCTCTGGTTCCGCCACTGGTAGTCTGAGGGAATAAACTAAGCATTCAGCCGAAGTAAAATTGCAGAAAGCATGCAATAACCATGCAGAATATCAAGGAGGATATCATGCATGTTAAACCACAAGTGCAATCAAATCAAACCTTTTCCAAAGTTTACCTAACATATGTTATATATATGTATCATACATATATATAAGCTTCTATGTCTAAAAACATTTTAATTTTAATGTTTTATAAGTACTAAAAGGTCTCTCTCTTCCAGCTCAATTTATGCATACTTTCTTCGATATGGCTCTTTGCCCTCTTAGGTGTTATGCGTTCAGCTTTTGTTAGACAGTGTAATGCTGCTGAATTGTGTCGATATCCAAGCCTTTGAGCTTCACCACCGACTCGACGTGTCCCTTCAGGGTGTGCAATTCTCGAAGCCTACAGAAAGCACAAAACATCAATCCAGTATACCTCTATAGACAATTTGACTGTACTTCTATGTATCAAGCTAATATTTGTTGACTCTCATTATAGTACCTAGCAACTTCAGCTCGTCTTTTGGCCTGCTCAGCGATTTCAGATAGTTCCCTGTAACTGTTCTTATCATCAAATATGTTAGAATCTGCTGGTGGTTGAAGTCCATGTAAAGTTCGCTGAGCATGAGCCCACTGAGCTTCTCTCTCCTCTTTTCCATAATCTTTCTTGGTGGTGAAGGCGGTCTGACAAAAGAAAAATGGTTACATATATGTATAAATATTCTGAAATGAAAATAAACAAAACAAGGAGTAAAAAGATAAGAGTTTTAAGAGTACCTTGTTCTCTAGCAGGTTCAGCCATGCTTTTCCACTTAATGCATAACGAGTGCCAAACTTCAAAATGTCAAGAGGAATATAGAAAACGATACTATAAATCCAAATGACACCAGCCCATCCCCATCCACAACCGTGTATTCTTGCAAAATCCCAGTTTGCATACACAGCTACGAAAGTTGCAATCTGAAACCAGCATTCATTTTAATTATTTAAGATCATCAACTGAAGCCAAATATAAATTGGTTTATATGGGGAAAAGGCATACCAGTTGTGCCACTAGAAAAGCGGCGACTAACAATAAACCAGGACGTTCCATAAAGGACCAGCTGCGAGATCTAGTGACAAAGATGAGTGCCTGGCTCACAATACTAACTTGCAGATAAAGAACGGCCATCATTTCATCAGGTTTATTTCTTATAGGCCTTACTCCAAATTTCTCCTGTACCATAAAGGAAAAAAAGTAAATATATCTTTTCCAGATTTATTACCAATAATATAGTTAAACATGATTATTCATCTATGTAGAAACATTCAATTCTCCTACCGGGAAAAAATCTGTATCCTTTATTAACCAAAAGAATATCACAGTCAACAATGCCAAATAACCTCCAAGCACGATGCCTGTAGCAAATATCTCCTTCAGCTTCCAACTATCAGGCATCGGAGAGGGCTTTACTCTATCCTTGGAGATTGTCATAATAGTGCCTTACATAGTAAAACATGTGCAGGTAATGTTAGCAGAAATCAAATGGTATTAGTCATATAATTTCCAAGAAGTTCTCTCACCATCATTTAGGATAGCAATGATCAGAACCATGAAGGGAGAGAAGTCAAATTTCCATATCAAAGCAATAAACATGAACCCAAACTACAAAAAAATAAGTTAACATAGTTAAATTATCCCATAGCCACATCTATAATACTTGTGCTACGGTGTTCAAACTTCTATCAAGAACTTACCACGATACGAATTGTGATGGACACTGCGTATATCTGTCAAATAAAGCAGAGAAAAATCAGTTCAATCTAAAAAGCTGTCACTTTGAAAAGAGAAAGAGGAGAAAAACTAACTGTGTAATTCTTCATCCTCTGGAAAATTGCTCTACTGGTTAAAACTGCACTTATAATGACACTGAGTCCAGGTTCAGTCAGCACAATGTCAGAAGCACCTCGAGCAGCATCTGTTGCATCAGCAACTGCTATTCCTATATCTGCCTTTTTCAGAGCAGGGGCATCATTCACACCATCCCCAGTCATACCACAAATGTGCTTTTTCTCCTGTAACCTTTTTACTATTTCATATTTGTGCTCTGAAAAGTGAAGAAAATAATTTTAGAACACTTTCAAATAATCCCAAAGAACACCCAAAACAAGCAAATGATGTATGCATCAGGAACCAATCTGAAAAAACATACCAGGAAACACCCCCGCAAACCCATCTGCCTTCTCAATTAACTCGTCTACAGGAAGTGAAGCAATTGAAGCGTCCTTGTTTTGACCCAGTAAAGCAGCAGAAGGATACATATTTGTCCCCATCCCAAGCCTTCGGCCGGTCTCCTTTGCAATGGCAAGTTGATCACCTAGTCATTAAGAAACAACTATAAGAAAGAAGTGAAAGGATGTAGATTTTTTTGTTAAGATTAAACATGAATAACTACATTACCAGTAATCATCTTGACATTTACACCAAGATTGAGAGCCCTGCGTATAGTCTCTGAACTGTCATGCCTGGGAGGATCAAACAGAGACAACAATCCAACAAACTGCCATGGTCCACCTTCACTATCTTTCGATTTCTGAGGCACTTCCTATACAGGTCCCAAAGCAGCATCAACAAGTACAGTATCAACTAGATGAATAAGAGAATATTTATAAATGAGGTGTACTGCAAGGTAGTGGCACTACAAACCTGTCTTGCAACAGCCAAAGACCTTAATCCACGTTCTGCGAATTTATCAATAATTGCATGGACCTTCTTTTTTTGATCTTCCTTGCAATTGCACAGGGTCAAGATCTGAAATTACATATGAAAAAAGTAAGCAATAATAAAAATCATTTTTTTGAAGAAACATGAGACAAATTTGTTAAAAATAATATTATATAAGTTGAGGAACCTGTTCAGGGGCACCCTTACTAGCTCTATGCCAGTTGCCTTCAGAGTCGATGAAAGTCAAGGCAGTCCTCTTGTCCACAGGATTAAACGGAAAGAAATGCACCTCCCTTATGCCAGCTCGAGCCTAAAAGATAGCAAGTGTACAATGAATCGTTACTTCTCTTCTTTATTTTCTGTCTCCAGATGGCCTAATTACATAAAAAAAATTGGAAGGAAATTAATCACAAACCTCTTTCGGATCAGCTAGAGTTCCAACAATTGCTGCATCAATAGCATCCTGGTTTTCTGTCCTAGAAGCCCTGGCAGCACAAAGTAGCACATATTCCTTATCTACTCCCTTCGCAAAAACCTCGATTAAATTTTTATCAACAGTCAGCTTGTTAAGGGTCAGTGTTCCTGTCTTGTCACTGCAAAGAACATCCATCCCTGCCATCTCTTCTATGGCAGTCATTCTCTTTGTAATGGCGCCCTGCTCTGACAGTCTGTGTGATCCAATAGCCATTGTAACAGAAAGGACTGTGGGCATAGCAATAGGAATGCCTCCAATCAACAGAACAAGGAGATTGTCAATTCCATCCCTATACTTCCTGTGTTGAATTGGGTACATAACTATTATCTCTACTACCATTCCGACAGCTATAGAACAGATGCAAAAGTTCCCAATTGCAGTGAGCACCGTCTGAAAGTGCCCAACCTGGTTGGTGCTGTCAACAAGATGTGCAGCCTTCCCAAAGAAAGTATGAACTCCGGTAGCAATGACAACAGCTTCAAGTTCACCTTGTTTGCAAGTAGATCCAGAGAAAACTTCATCATGAGGATTCCTTGTCACTGGTAGAGATTCTCCAGTCAGGGCAGATTGATCAATCTTTAAAGGATCACCCTCAAGAAGGCGTGCATCAGCAGGAACAATATCCCCTAGTTTGATACTAATTATGTCTCCAGGAACCAAAATGGCAGCGTCCTGCTCACTCCACCGACCATCTCTAAGAACCTGCGCACAGGAGCCACCATGATAAGATCAAAGTGCAATGTACATTTTTCCCAATAGCAAATAATAGTCCACCAAGCAATCCAAATTCTTCATTTACGTGCTCATTTCCATGTTAAATAAATTAAGTAGATGCGTCAGTATATATACCTTGGTTTTGGGGGCCAGGCCAGCCATAAGTGCGGCAGCAGCATTTCCAGCATTATTTTCTTCCCAGAAACTAATGGTAGAGTTTATAAGAAGCAAGCATATGATACCAACAAAATCTTGCCAATCTGGAGGCTTTCCATCACCATTAGCCAGCACAATCGCCATTATAGCTGCAGCTTCCATGACCCAGGAGAGTGGATTCCACATAAACCCAAGAAATTTCAGTAGTTTACTCTCCTAAAATTGATTATTAATTTAATTGTTAGAAGCTTAACAGATAGTGCTGAACAAATTTATACAGTTATTTACAAATGAAAATACTTTTTTCTCTTCTAGTTTGTTGGGTCCAAAGATTTGAAGCCTGTTGGCTCCTTCATCTCCTGATAATCCTTCCCGGGTACATTTTAGCTGCTCAAATACTTCTTCGATAGGAATCTTTTCCTGTAATTTGAAAGCAGTAGGTTAAGTACAACATCTCTAGCTATTATATCGTTGTAAACAGAAGAAATCAAATTTAAGCCAGACAAAAATTAATTACACTTTATTAGGTTGACTGTTTTGTTTGATCTACCAAATCGATATTATTTTATTATAGATATTGACCTATGACCAAAATTCATAATAACATATCATTGGCCCATACAGTTTTTCTTCAATAATTATTCAGGAAAACCATCCCAGCAAGGAAATAAATCTGTAAAATAACTGCCATGAAGTTATGACTGATAGCAGTAGCCTCACCGGCTTGAAATGAAAGATTTGCAATGTGCTTTGCCCTAAAAAAAAGTCCAGCATAGGGGTAACATTGGAAATATAGGACACTCCAAGGGTATAATAGACAAAAAAATATCCACGTCAAGATTATATATAAAAGTCGTATCCTCAGTAGAGCGAGGGTACCACGGAAAAGTACCTTGTGATGTCCATAAAAGGACAAATTAGCGAATATTTTAGGAACTTATTAACAATATCATATAATTACAACTGTTGATATCATGCAAATTATACTACTCGCGGAACCAATCATGCTAATTCTTACCTTGATATAACATAACATTCATTAATATATAAGCACTAATTAAAGCGGGATCACAAAAATTCATACAAGGATATATGTATATATACATACACATATATATATGTGCGTGTGTGTGTGTGTGTGTGTGTATATATATCATGTGCTTACTCTATACACAATCATAAGATTCACAATACCAAGGAAATCTGTATTTTATTTATACAAACAAAGCATTATTCAAATAATAGATGAATTTTATTAGAAATGACAAAGGAATAAGTAGATTCACACGATGATATACAGCAAGCAAAATTATGGCTCGTAAAGAAAAGGAACCTCTGATTCGAATCATTTTGTCTTTTACGATATGATATCATTAGGTAACATATCATCCGTAAAAGGATTGACAATAAATACTCAACAATAACGGACCAATTAGTACAAAAACTTTCTTACAGATGACAGAAGGATATATAAGTGTTTGCTATACAAAAATATGAAGCTTGTTAAATTATAGCCTGTAAAAAAGGAACCTCATGATCCGAATCGTTTATTTTGTCTTTTACGAAATCAGACCAGTACGTAAAATCTCATCGAATGCATAATAACAACAGATATTCAACAATACAAAGTCTATTTCGCTAAATATATGAAAACAACACATATATATGTCTAGATACACCTGCATCAACGTGTAATTTACAATACTTGATTAACAGCAACAAATCAGAAAGCATAAACATGTGTGCGTGTCCGGGTGTGTGATTTTATAGTCAGATTTGATGTATACACAAAAACAGCCGTGCACACAAATAAGCACACAAAGAGATACATGCATCTACAAAGACGTATAGAGAAAATAATATATGTGTGAGTAGATCTGCAATAATCGATGAACAAAAGTGTAAATATGTGTATAAATACATAAAAATCAAAGAATAGTGAAGCTTAAGAGTATAACGGCGGGAATCAAAGCGACTGCGAGAGAGCATACATAAAATAACATATAAGTGTGCAGAAACTCAATAGAAGGAAGAATGATATACCAGATCGACGGTCTCGTTTTTGATATCCTCTAAATGACTCATTGTATCACTCCAATTCAACACCACCGAACGAACTCAAGGAACCGAGAGAGAGAAGAGAGAGATAAAGAGAGAGAGGGAGAGAGAGAGATATAGAGACGTAGTATAGCAGAAGTAGATGACTAGAGGAGAAGTGTAGTCATCAGCATATTGAAAAGAGGGGTAGGGGTTTTTAAACCCAAAATCACCCTTTCTTTTACCGTGTCATATAAATTTAAGATTTCCGGTTAAAAAAAAAAGGAAAAAAAACACTCTCCCCGCTTCTGACTTTTAACTTTTTTTCCTCGATTTATTTAATTATGTAATATATTAGGATATTATAATTTTTTTAATAATGTGTTAGTCCTTTGGATAAAAATTATATTTATTTTGTAACATAATATAATATAATTCATTATTTTATCATAGTTTTTCACGAATTCATACTAAAATTATAATAAATAAAAATATCGATGAACAACATATCCTTTTTTAGTTAATAAATTTTTAATTGAATTATACACCCGGAACTATTATCATTACAATTTAATATCAAAGTGCCTATCGGTTTCGCCAAAAATCATCAGATAACTACCCGATCTATAAGAAACTCATTTTAGCCATCAAAATCACAATATATATTCTTGTGTTAAATCTTGAAAATTAATTAATAAAAAACTTAATGCAATCATAATCGGCAGATGATGTGTGAACATGGATTGCAAAAAAACAATTATAACAAAAAATTACAAAGATATATAGAAAGATTGTAGTAAACACATCATATGTTTGTTGACTTTTTCATTAATATTTTTTTAAGATTTGACGAAGTGATATATATACTGATTATAGTGGCTTAAACAAGTTCCCGTGGAAATCGGGTAGTCATTTGATAGTTTTTGATGAGAACGGTGGATATTTTCACACTTTCAACTTAGTCAATGACATACAAAAATTGTTTTTACGTGTAAAACATTGCTAATAAATTAAAGTTGATAAATTTGAATGTAAAAATGTAGTGAGATTTTATTAATGATGATGAAAAATAAAAATAAAAATAATTTTAATATGATTTGAAATTCATTTTAAAGTCCTGGTTCAGTTATGAAAATGAACAATAATATTCCATCCGTCCATCATATTCTTCACGTTTAAATGGGACACAGAGTTTAATAAAATTATACAAGCAGTGAAAAATTAGTCAATGTGATAGGATACGTCTATAGTTAATTGAAAATTTATCATAAGTAGAAAATTTTGAAATGTAAAAGATTGCGTTTAAAAGACGAAAGTGTAAAAAAAATACATAAAGTATATATGATTAATTTCAAATTCATTTACCCAACCATACACTTTACAATTATAATTCAAGTATCATGTTTCACACTAATATAATTATATAAAAAGTTACTTTATCATGTATCTGAAAATGATCTTATAGGCCGAACATTTAAATGATTCACACTAAATGCGCACACACAACATTACAACAACAATTTTACAATAGGAGTATGAATGTTTATGTTATATATGTTATTGTTTAAATACTCAAGACACTGTTAATCTCATCAAACATTTGAATAGATGTGTTGAGAGAGATATGAGGGATTTGACAACTTCTTAGAATTTATGATTGTTTTATTTTTACATTTGTAACTTCACAATTTAATCAAGATAAGGATATCGAGAAGTTCTCATGGCTGATATGGCTGGTGGTCCACTGGCTGTTGGGCTGGCTACGGACTTTCTCGCTGAAGCAGGTTTTCAGATGGCTGCGGTTGTTCCCGGTCAGCAGGAGCCGGAAATCCAGGACTTTGTGTTCGAGGATGATCTGGATGTGGAAGATGGTGGAGTGATCATGCAGGCATAGTCTCGTTAGAGCATGTCAAATTTTCCTTGTCGGCGTAGTATTGTAGGTCTTTGTAGTATTGCGTAGTCTTTCTCCAGTTTGTGTTTGTTTAGGTAGTCTTGGTTTTGACATAAGCTGGAGATATGTGTGGTCGTGGGCCGTTGTTTCTTTTGTCTTCCTTAGTCGGAAGAATCTCTTATATCAATGAATATCTTTTGCTTTCCAAAAAAAAAACTATACCCTAGATTTTTGTTGGACTTTAGGGTTTCATAACTACGTCTCATCCCTGGACTTAAGATTTAAAAACAATATTCATATCTCGTGCTTGGTCTTCAAGTATAAAAAATGATTTCTAAATTTTGCAACATTCCTTAAGCCTTTATCTTGTTATTGCTTCGAGATGATTGATGATGGAGAATTGTCTTGGAAAGTCGGTGATTATTCACGCTGGCAAGAAGTTCAGTTAATTTTGAATAATTATATCATGATATTATTTATTTAGTCATTAATGTGATAAGTTGATTGTTGTGGTGAGAATATAGATATATGATAGAACTTATTATATGATTATTTATATCTTTTCTTATATGTGACGTATGGCAGAAATACATAGAACAATCTGAATGAATCATCATGCGATCATGACATGTATATGAATTAGTACAAGGGAAATTGTAGAGGTACCAAATTCAGTATCAAAATGGGTGCAAAATAACATGTGTCATATATTAATTGGTTGTAACTTATATAATATTATGTTTTCTAAAAGTCCGAAAATGTCATGTATGTCTTTTAGAGAAATAATAAAAAAGTTTGAATGAAAGAAATTCTTATTCTGAAATTATATTTTTTTACGAGTATGCACACTCTTAACGAAAAAAAATTCCTTGGCTTAGACTTCATTTAGTGCCTTCTTACTGGTCCCCGATTCATAACCAATTTAAACTATTTCTCTAAATTTAATCAAGTTTTAGTCAGGTTCAACCCCTGATCCCCTATGATACACATCCTAGTCCCTTATCAACTTGTTAAGAGATTATATTATTGATAACAAAATAAACTCTGATTATAAGATATAATAATATATCTTTTAATCATCCGGTTGTTGAAAACTTGTCATTACCTTTTACATGTTATGGTGATTTAAACTAATGTGTTAAAACTCTACAAATAATATTTTTATTGCATGAACTCATATTTCGAGATACTTGTTTGATATTTATGTTGATTTTAGTGACCATATTGATACTGTTTTCAGTTCAGTGACCAACTTGATACATTAAACTCACTTTAGTAACCAACTAAGTAATTAATCCTGTATAAATTTTGATTTTATATAGATAACGGGTGAAAGGGCAATTTAATTATCAATTTGGAACTAAGGGCATAATTATTATGCAAATACAAGTCTCAAGACCTTTATATCTAGCGATTATGATTAAACTACAAATTTATTAACCGGTTAATGTTGTAAACTTTTTTCCTTCCACGAAATATTCAGGTAAATTTAGAGGGGTGTATTGGATTGAGATTTTAAAGCATTTTTTTGCATTCATGAAATCCAAGGGTATTCGATTGTGATTGTTTGAAATCCATTAAAATCTTGAGGTATTCAATTGAGATTTTAAACTATGCTACAAAATCTAGTGGTATTCAATTGAGATTTTAAATTATGCTTTAAAATCTGATGGTATTCAATTGACGGGGGTGTATTCGATTGGGATTTTAATGAATTGTTTTTACTCTATGGATTTTAATGGATTGTATGAGATTTTGATTTTTTGCGGATTCTTGATAAAATGTCGCAGAGTTGATAGGATAAGTATAATCCTTCAAAATCTCATTGATTTTGATGGGATTTCAAAAAACTTAAAATACACAGAAGAATGCCACAAAATCCATCATTTTATGAAATGAAAAAAAAATCCATCAGCATTTGAATACCATTTGATTTTAATGGATTTTAAACAATCCCAATTGAATACCATCGGATTTTAAAGCATAATTTAAAATCCCAATTGAATACCACCAGATTTTGTAGCATAATTTGAAATCCCAATCAAATAACTCAAGATTTTAATGGATTTCAAACAATCCCAATCGAATACCCTCGGATTTCATGAATGCAAAAAAATGCTTTAAAATCCTAATCTAATACACCCCTCTGAGATTGTTTAAATCCATTAAAATCTGATGGTATTCAAATGCTGATGGATTTTTTTTCATTTCATAAAATGATGGATTTTGTGGCATTCTTCAGTGTATTTTAAGTTTTTTGAAATTCCACCAAATTCAATGGGATTTTGAAGCATTGTACCTAAATCCTATCAACTCTACGACATTTCATTAAGAATCCGCAAAAAATCAAAATCCCATACAATTTATTAAAATCCATAAATTTAAAATAATGAATTAAAATCTCAATCGAATACACCCCGTTAATGTTGTAAATTTTCATTCTGATTTTATAGATTAGAATGAGCAAGATTGTGGGGTCTATAAATGGATCCTCATATGTGATTATGATGGCGTTCAATGGAATCAGAGGAGATCTATGGAAACTGAGATTGTGACCGAGCGAGCGAGCTTTGATACATGTCTGAGGTTTAACGAGGTTCTAATAAGTCATGCATGAGAAGAATGGACCACGATGACATTTTAAAATTTCATAAAAATTTTATTGAAATGTATTCGATTAGAATATTAGAGGATTTAATGTAGGGATATTCGATTGAGATGGTTTAAAATCTATTAAAATTTTGAGATATTTAATTAGTATTTCAATTGAGATTTTAATTTATACTATAAAATATGATGATATTCAATCAGAATTCCATTTAATGCTTAAAAATCTGATGGTATTCAATTGAGATTGTTTAAAATCCACCAAAATCTGATTGTATTCAAACGGTGACGATTTTTTGAATTTTATAGACTGATGAATTTTGTGGGATTGCTAACTTGATGTATTTTAAATTTTTTGAAATCTCATCAAAATGGATGAAATTTTGAAGTATATTATATTTAAATCCTAAAAAATCTATATAAGCTTTGCAACATTTTATCATGAATTCACACAAAATCAAAATCACATAAAATGCACTGAAATTCATAGATTAAAAATAATTCATCAATATCACGATCAAATACACCCTCTTCAATATATATAAACATATAAATATTTTCTTAGCATTTATATCCAAAAAAATTATAAAAATATCTATCCAGGAAAAAATAAGCCATCAAATATTTTAGCCAAACACGCCTTTAAAGCATTGGTCCCTCGTCAAAGAAAGGTGCTGTGCAAATCATACCAGATACACTGAAGCTTTGGAAAATTTCGTCCAATTTTCGTTTTAATGTTAATGATTTTCTTTCATACATGTGGGCATATATATATTAAGTGAAATAGCAAAGAGATTCAAAAAATTTACCCCGTGTAAAGACTAAAAATTGAATAAATATAAGATCTATTTCTTTACGAGTTAATTTATTTTTAATATATAATTAATGAGACGGAATGTAAGTTCTACCTTTTAATACTTTTTAAATTTGTTTTTCTATAAATTACGTTTAAGATAGACTTGTACCAGAAAGCAACCAAATCACATGAATCATCTTTCCCCGGGAGAAAAATACAAAGTGCCGGTCTACTTTTTTACCAAGAAACTAATTTCATGTGAAGGCTCGACTTCTTCTGTCATGCCTTTATTACGTGAACTTAGATGCTACGAGGGTATTGTTGGTGAAAAAAAAAACAAATAAAATGAAATTATTGTGAGGGTAATTTTAAGAGCAAAAATTAAGTGAGAAAAATAGCATAACAAAAGACTCCCTATATCATATTCTAACATATATTGTATTATACTAAATAATTTTTTCTTTATTTTCCAAAAGTAATTTTATTTAACAGGGAAGAGGATAATTGAATTAGCCAAAAAATTGTAGGGGAGAGAACCTGAACGGGTTCTGGACTTTTGCTATGGTCCATGAAGAAACCATACCAGCCCAACAATCTGCTGGCCTGCTCGTAGTTTGTGCGCGGGTCTCAGTGCTGCGAGAAAGTTAACTTTTCAAAATTCACCCCACTCTTTGCCTCCTCCTGAACTATAATAGTCGCTTCTTTTTTTTCTAAATATAATAGTCGCTTTTGACTCTAAGAAGCTTGATATGTAAAAAAATAAATTATTTGCTTGCGCTCTCCACTTCTCGGCTTCTTTGCTCTTGATTCTAAGCTCTTCTTCGAGTTCATCAATCCTTTTCTCGGCATTTTCTTGAGCTTTCCTCTTGTCCATTCCTACTTGTCCAGCATTTTTAACTGGCACAGATTTATTTTGTGGCTTCATGGCTGGAAAGAGTATAACTTCCTGTTTCCCCAGTACATATAAATGAGTAAAATAACAAAAAGAGTTCAAAGATAAAGCTTGATTACTTGATTACTTCACATACCTTGATATTCTGTGAATCTGTTAGCAACATCACAAGCCGATCAGTTCCCATTCCCCATCCAGCTGTTGGGGGTAGTCCATACTCAAGAGCTGTACAGAATGTTTCATCCAAGTCCATTGCCTCATCGTCACCTGATTTACGAGCCTGAGAAAAAAACGAGTAACAATAAAAAAAAAATCCAGATTTAGGTAATAAAGAAGCTACATGATGTGTTATACTTGCAATACCTTTAGTTGGTCTGCAAACAGCTGTCGCTGTACCTCAGGATCATTCAGCTCCGTGTAAGCGTTGCAAAGCTACAGATTTATGTTTATTTTTTGAAAGTTAATAGGCGTAGATTAAGAATTTAGAAACATAGGGACAGGGCGTATTGCCTAGATGGGGATCACATGCTTCAAATTTGTTGACAAATAATTCAAACCGTTCGGTCAAGCCTGGCTTAGATCTATGCCACTTTGCCAGAGGACTCATTATCTAAGGATGATTAATGATGAAAGTAGGGTTCACACAGGTCTCCTCCAGAAAGTGCCCGACTAGCTGCCAAAAGGAAAATAATCTGAGAGTTATACATTTGATCATACCCCGAAATTTTATATGGTTGATTGAAAAATATCAGCAATGATTACTTTATCCAGCAAACGAGCAGTTGTTAAAGGAGGTGGACATTTAATCTCAAACTTGGCGCACGCCTCAGCTAAATACTTGTTGGCTTCATCGCTAGAGAGATCCTTGGGAATGTTGATACCAGCCATTTTCTCCAGGTCTTCAATCATTTCAATCCTTCTGCACAAGTCAAAAACTAGTAAGCTTTCTGTGAACTCAATTCAATTTAGTAACTGGCAAATACTAATTTATTATTTCAGCAACCTGAAAGGGGGAGTGAAGTCGATTTCAATGGCTTCATTCTCATAGCCATTTGCATGATATTTAATTTTATAACCTCCTGTCAGTTCCTTGACCATTCCTGTTTCAAATTTTCCAAAAAGCAAGAGAGTAAATAACGTCCAACAAATTTGATGTCTTACAAAAATAATATGCGCACACAAATTTTATGTGACTTGCCGCTCAACATGTTTTCTGTCATCTCCATGAAGTCATTGTAGTCTTCATAAGCAATATAACACTCGCAGGTAGTGAACTCAGGGTTATGTGTCAAGTCAATCCCTTCATTTCTGAACTGTTTCCCTATTTCATAGACACGTTCGAATCCACCAACAACAAGTTGCTTCAGAGAAAGTTCTGGTGCTATACGCATAAAAAGGATCTCGTCCAGATCATTATGATAGGTCTCAAATGGACGTGCAACTGCTCCTCCAGCAATCATGCTCATCATAGGTGTCTCAACCTTCAAGCAAAATTTACCAATTAACAATGAAAGGAAACAAGGTAGAGTAGTAAATAAACTAACCATTCTATAAACAGTATTGAAATGGGCAAGCAACATACCTCCTGACAATTTAGATTGTCAAGGAATCGTCTAACATAAGAAATGACCTTTGTGCGGGTCTTAAATATGTGGCGCACCTCTATGTTCAACATCAAATCCAGACATCGGTGACGATATCTAATTTCCTGTCATGGAAGACAAATTGTCTAAAAAATAAAAAAAGAGGGGCATGAAGGGAGACAATACACAGACAAGGGTCTGAATTACAATCATACCTGATCTTTTAAAACATAAGCTTCCGGGTTTCTGCCACTCCCCGGGATCCATGCATCATTTTTCTGCCAGCAAGTATAAGTTATGCTGTCATTGAAAAATCCTTAACAGTGAGCCAATCTAGATATAGCTCTTACCTTCACACTTGCATTATCAGAACTAGTGGCAGGTTTCTGCCGTGGCAACATATGCAGACAATGAGACAACAATGTGAATGATGTTGGGAACATGCTCAACTCCCCTCTTTTACTTTTACCTGGAAGTTTTGGAAATAAATTTTTTTGAAGAAATATTACTTGGGATCACATATATTCATTATTCCACAAGCAGTACCATGAAGACTGGCATAAAGTACATGACATGAAAGCCTTTTGGCATACAACAACATTATTTTGGATGACAGTCAAACATCCAGTATCAATGTCATGTAAAACCCTTTGTTCTTCCTGCACTATGCAAATTTATCGTTCTAATATTTATTACTGACAACCCCCCAGTTGCTATCCTTGAACTGATTCTTTAAGAAGAACCCAAATTACAAGGATATATACACATAACATTCAAATTAAGAATTGAAAATCAGCATATCATTATTAATTATGTAAACATAACTAGATACCCCATATACCTGGAAACCCAACAACGCCAACAACATCTCCACGTTTCACACCACCATGGAACTTTGCAAATTCAGCTTCACTTGTATCAAATATCCTACAACGTCAGAAACATACTTTACTAACAGAACTTGCTGATTGTAAACTAAGAACTGTAGAGAACGGTGCATAGTAATCAAGTATAAAAACACGGCATATTGTTGGATGATAAAATCTTGCTTTTTTTTGCCTGCAAAATCAAGTCACCTAAACTTTCAGTGTCTAGAACCCTCAGGCTATTTTACATCATCATTTATGTTTCACGAAAACAGAGCAATGAACTTATATAAATATAAATATAATTATCAATACTCAATGATAATGTCCATGAAAGAGCAAATATTCTTGTTCCCAGATAAGCGAAAACGGAACTAACTTAGCAAGGAAGCCTTAAGCTTTAAACCTTGCAGGAATCCAACTCTCAATTCGGTTGGATAGAATAGAATGAAAATTTGTGAACATAATCGAAGGAGTAAAAGAGGAAGTAAGAGGTAACAATAAGAGTGAAGAAAAAGATAGAGTATAGTCTATATGATCGGGTTTGTAGAAAAAAGCAAGTTGAAAGAAGAATGGAGTATTTATTCTTATAGTGATGAATTTAGACTCTAGTTCAAATTACCAGGATTTCGCAGCGTTTTAAAAAGCGCACTGAGCGGTCGATTAAGCGGCCGTCTAAGCGGAATCGGCCGTAAAACGCTTCGATTTTGACATTTTGTACTAAGCGGGAGATTAAGCGTTTTTGAAAATTAAGCAGATTAAGCGGTCGTTAAGCGGATTAAGCGATAATTAAGCGGTCAAAATGATGTTGACTTGCTAATTTTTTTAAAAAAAATAATTTTGAAATATTAATTTTTTAATGATATAACTTTTATATTATAATATTAAAAAAATATATTTTATCAAAAATTTAAAAAATGTATATTCTTAACACAACATAATATTATTTTTAAATATATTAATATTATAACTAAATATTTAATTATATTTAATTAATCCGCTTATTGACCCGCTTAAGCGTCCGTTTTACCGCTTAAGCGTTAGAAGGTCCTCCTGCCGCTTAGAACGGATTTGCGCTTTTCACAACACTGGGTATAAGAGGCTAGCCAAACCAAATTCATTTCAAAGTAATGTTTTTTCTATTTGCTTGATGTAACAGAAAATTGAGGTAGCAAAGGGAAACAGGACCCCGTATATGTACCTTGCATCAAGCATTAACTGAACCTTGGCACCGTCAACACCATGCAAATCATAAAAGAAGAGCTTTGCCGAGGATGACCTTTTCTTCAGAATGCGTCTTGTCAATTACAGAAGCATTATGATTTTTAACAAAGAAAACAATACCTAGTTAATATTTAAGTTGCAACTTTTACATGCCTGTCAATGACACTTCGACATTCTCTAGACGTTCCTCAGAGTTTAGGCCTGAATACTTCTTTTCATATTCTAGAATACTCATCGACACATGGAACTTGTGAGGATATGGATTTATTCCAGCTGTTTTAAGAGCATTCACAGCTTTAATCCTGTTAGCAAAATATTGCTGCAGCAAGAAAGAGTGAACACTTAAATATGTACTAATTTACTTAACAGAACAAAAGAGATACTTAAGTAAATTTCTCAACGTCTAGGGAGAAGGTACTACATCCACTACGATATCAAACATATGTTACATATCTTAAGATGTGGAACTATATATATTTATCGAAAATTTTAGTGGTTTAACTTCATAACTACACAACTGTTTTCTGTTTTGAAAAACATAACAGTTTTCAGAAAACAGATGTGGTGTCTGGCCCTTTTAGCTAAGGAATCCATATATTTACATACCACCGGATCCATGTCGTCACCATCAGCTGCCAAGGAATTCTGTACATGGGAGCTTGCAGTCGCAGCAAACTGGAAAGAGGAAAAAAAAAAAGCTTATAGCCCAGTAAAAATTATCCTGAATATGCCAGCAAGCTTGTTTGTGAAATTCAGAACTGCTTCAAATTTCAAAGATAAACAAAAAATACTTCCCAAAATAATATTCTTAGTTGAATTTTTGCACATAACTTGAGATGAAAAAAACATATTCTATGCATTATTTTTTAAACAAATTCTAAATAAAAATATACAGTAGATGTTAAATTTTTATTCAAGAAAATTTGAAGAATAATGTGTAAAAATATGTTTTTTTTTCACTTAAACTTATCCCACCCAACATAAGGAACACACATTTTGTGCCTTTTCCTCTTCTTTGCGCCGCCGTCCATCCTCTTTCTGCTTGTTCCTCAATTCCTTCTTCAAAGCACTGGCAATATAAAAATTCTAGTATTATAAAAGCTGTGTAAAAGATGAATGATGCAGGGTAACATTCTTCGTACTTGTTTGTTAGGCGAACGTGCTAAAGGTGATTGAATGCAGCAGACACACACACAGAGAGAGAGAGAGAGAGGGAGACCGAGAGAGAGAGGGAGACCGAGAGAGAGAGGGAGACAGAGATAGAGAGAGAGGGGGGAGGGAGAGACGACTGTTACTTCTTGCTCATAACTCCCGCTACTGGCTGAGCAGTGAAATTGCCAACAGATAGGGTGGCTACAGCTTTCGATGATTCTTTGATTGTTCCATCCATATTCATAGTTGCGACTACACGGTCAGAATCTAAGGAGTTGGTCGAAATTTATGGAGCCTGCTTCTTATTGAAATCGTCTTACAAGATGCATAGGTAACTCACTTTCTCAATGTGGTTATTAGAATAAGGTAAAAGACCTGTTTTTACCAAAATTTGTAGGGTTAAAAGCCAAGTCTATTTAATTTCTATAACAATGGAGTAAGTGTTTAATATATGTATATTTAGTAGATCGAATGGATGAATATCGAAAAGAAAATAAAAGACAAGAACACAAGCAATTTTGGTGACACGGAAAACCCCTTGTAAAAGGTTAAAAACCGCGGGTGGGAATGTCCCAACCAAATATCCACTATAATGATGAAGTATGAGCTTACAAGTGCGAGAGATACAAGATACAAGTACAAAAAGAAACAGTCGTCGGCTCCAGAAGCAGATGTCATCCAATAGCAGTGTCTATTCGTCGACAACAGTGTGTACCCGTCGACAGCAGAAAGTACCTGTCGGCAGTTCAGTGTACCCGTCCGGCAGCAGAGAGTTCCCGTCGGCAGCATGATTCGAGAGAGATGTAGATATAGAGCTCAGTTGTTAGAGGATGAAGAAACAAAGGCTACCGTATATTAATATATGTATATGTATGTGTATAGGTTTGTATATTTTGGGGCTTGGTTATGGATTTATACGTAAGAAAGGAGTGATATAGGGTAGAAGATGAGGTTGTGTGGGTGTAAAGGTGTGGTGATAGAAGTTTGTATGTTGAAGATAACTCTCAGATTGGAGAAGGTACGTGTGTTGTAGTTTTTTAGTGTGTAGAAGATAAGTGTAGTATATGTAATGTAGTTATCTTCTTCTATGTGATTGTATTTATATCTACTAGTAAGAGTCCTATCCTTCCTCTAACTCCTTGTTTTACTCCACTTCTCCACCACGTGCATGTAACTTCCCACAACTGATGCCATTATCCATACTCTTATTTTGAATCCCCTCCTAAATAGGTGGGTTTGTTATGACTTGGTCTTCGTGCTTATCCATATCTGCCAGTACATGTCTTGTCGCCATTACTTCCCGTCATGTCAGTGCAGTTCACGTCGTGTCCTGATGCCTGTAAAATTTGGTTATAACAATAGCCCCTAATTTTATTGGGTGGAGGCATGCAGCCAATGAAATTACTTCTTGAACACTCCATTTTCTTCAGATCATGGCAGATACCAACACTGATGCTATGTTAAAATAGTAACGCTTGTAACATGTGATCATGTCATGTCGATTTGTCTTGTCCGCTATTGTCTTGTATCGAGTCTCTATCTCGTTGTGTCGTTATAATGTTATCTCGAGTTGTCATCGCTTTCGATATCTTCTAATGATGCAAACATCGACGAGTAGCTGCTTTGTTGTCGTCAATTTCATGTTCTAATATTAGAACATTCGTATTCGCTCTAGTTGTTTATAGGCTTGTATGTAGTTGAAATCAACCCCGTAATATTAACATGTCAAGTTGTATGACGTTGCTTTGCATTATATATGTAAAGCCCCTTGTAGATGTCTTCTGACATGTGTAAGATGTTGTATATAATTTTGTCATTGTCAGCTGCATATTCCTATGTGTCCATGACTTGAAGTTGGATGTGGAGTGATCGTGATGTAATGAATAGGAATACCAACACGTAAAGTGTTTTGTAGCATGTCTTTCATCGTAATATATAACTTGTTGACATGATGTGTATCTCGTCATCATAACGTGATATGTAGAAATCGTGCCACGTCAGACGTCAATGCAATATGTCATGACCCGTGTAAGTGATGACACGTAGAAATGTACGTTGTAATTCACGTGTAATGTATTCGGCCAAGGGTCATGACCTGTGTAATTTTGTGGAGTTTTCATCGTCATCATGTTAAATACGTCGATGTATTTAAACTTGTAATATCCGTAATTGTAGTCGGCAAATATATTTTTAAAACGTAGTATATGTATTCGACAAATATATATATTCGATAAATATATAATTTTCAGACGTTGATGCATGTAGTATACGTATTCGATAAATATATAATTTTCAAACGTTGATGTATTCGACAAATTTGTTTATTTTCAAACATCGATGCATGCATTCGTAGGCTAGTTAAAAGGCCTTTCCCTCTTGAAACTTAGCTCGTAATTGTAATTGTGATTATGCAATGTTTAAATACATAATGTTGAAATGCATCATTATTCGTGGCGTTGTTAGTTGTTTGTGTAATGTGTATTATTGTCGTCATCATCTTTCGATAATGATAAACCGTAGTAGGATGGGTAATCAGCCCTCCTTGTCCATTACATATGTATCTAAAATATACTCATGCAATATCATGTCACAATCAATATCATGATGACGTCAACTTTAAGCAGTTAAACATGAAGACAATTTGGAACAACTTGCATAACATATTTCATCACACATATCAAATCAAGTAGAGTAGCAAGACATGTAAGAAACAAGCACATGTATCATTATGCTTAGATCATGAATCGTTCAAGCAAACATTTATTCGAAGCATGAAATATCATCTAAATGGCATAAGCCCAAGTAAAGATTGTAATCAACTTATCATCATATTGCTAAAGACTAAGAGAACAAAGAGGATTAGTTCACTTACATGTGATAAAGATTCAAATGTAGTGCATTCGAGCCCCTGAGGACTTGTAATTTGTTATGTATTGTTGAATCAGATTGGAGACGTCGGACACCTCCAAAGGCGTCAATAATTCATGTTATGTCATAATGTTGACCTTCGTGTCCCCTGTCATCAAGCTGACCTTAATCAAGTTTCTTGGACGTGTCGCAACAACTAGTCCATTTTTGACTCTTTCGTCTGTGTTTATCTTTTGTGGCCCTGTCAGGTCTTTTTACTTCACATCATGTTGAACCATTGATGCCGATCGTGTTTTGGGTATGCTATATTGTCCCCTTGTGGTGATTTTAGGACAAGTCCTAGTCACGTCCTGTTGAAATAGAAGACTTGGACTGAAATCAGTCACGAAACTAACAAAATATGTGACTCGATCGTTGTTTGCGACTCATTGGTGATAATGTATTTGACATGATCTGTGATGTTCCAAAAGTTCATGTCTAGCTGTCACGTTGATCATCATGTCAAGACTTTATGTCCAGCTGTCACGTTGTTATTTTTATACTGTCACCATGTTTGCTAGTCATTCTGGATACTCGACTTCATATCTCATGTCCTTTTTGAATTAGTTGTCTTCTCTGCGATTGATTATCTTAATTCTGTTTGATTTCCATTTGACATGTATGTGGTTTGACTTGTCATCATTTAACTTGTGTATGTTCATGTCGAGGCTGCTACCCATCGTGTCGTCGTGTTCCCAAGCGAAGCCGTCCATCCTTTCAGTCAAAATATCAATTATGTCGGTCTCTCTCTTTGGTGTCACGTCATGTCCTCTTGTGGTGTTGTTTTTGTCGTGTGGATGTCATCCGCGTTACGTGTTGCTTACTCGTCTGACAATTACAGAATGCGTCCTGTCAATTACAGAAGCAGTATGATTTTTAACAAAGAAAACAATACCTAGTTAATATTTAAGTTGCAACTTTTACATGTCTGCCAATGACACTTCGACATTCTCTAGACATTCCCCAGGGTTTAGGCCTGAATACTTCTTTTCATATTCTAGAATACTCATCGACACATGGAACTTGTGAGGATATGGATTTATTCCAGCTGTTTTAAGAGCATTCACAGCTTTAATCCTGTTAGCAAAATATTGCTGCAGCAAGAAAGAGTGAACACTTAAATATGTACTAATTTACTTAACAGAACAAAAGAGATACTTAAGTAAATTTCTCAACGTCTAGGGAGAAGGTACTACATCCACTACGATATCAAACATATGTTACATATCTTAAGATGTGGAACTATATATATTTATCGGAAATTTTAGTGGTTGTTTAACTTCATAACTACACAACTGTTTTCTGTTTTGAAAAACATAACAGTTTTCAGAAAACAGATGTGGTGTCTGGCCCTTTTAGCTAAGGAATCCATATATTTACATACCACCGGATCCATGTCGTCACCATCAGCTGCCAAGGAATTCTGTACATGGGAGCTTGCAGTCGCAGCAAACTGGAAAGAGGGAAAAAAAAAAGCTTATAGCCCAGTTAAAATTATCCTGAATATGCCAGCAAGCTTGTTTGTGAAATTCAGAACTGCTTCAAATTTCAAAGATAGACAAAAAATACTTCCCAAAATAATATTCTGAGTTGAATTTTTGCACATAACTTGAGATGAAAGAAACATATTCTATGCATTATTTTTTAAACAAATTCTAAATAAAAATATACAGTAGATGTTAAATTTCTATTCAAGAAAATTTGAAGAATAATGTGTAAAAATATGTTTTTTTCACTTAAACTTATTTCATCGCACCCAACATAAGGAACGCACATTTTGTGCCTTTTCCTCTTCTTTGCGCCGCCATCCATCCTCTTTCTGCTTGTTCCTCAATTCCTTCTTCAAAGCACTGGCAATATTAAAATCCTAGTATTATAAAAGCTGTGTAAAAGATGAATGATGCAGGGTAACATTCTTAGTACTTGTTTGCTAGGCGAACGTGCTAAAGGTGATTGAATGCAGCAGACACACACACACACACAGAGAGAGAGAGGGAGACAGAGATAAAGAGAGAGAGAGAGAGCGGGGGGAGGGAGAGACGACTGTTACTTCCTGCTCATAACTCCCGCTACTGGCTGAGCAGTGAAATTGCCAACAGATAGGGTGGCTACAGCTTTCGATGATTCTTCGATTGTTCCATCCATATTCATAGTTGCGACTACACGGTCAGAATCTAAGGAGTTGGTCGAAATTTATGGAGCTTGCTTCTTATTGAAATCGTCTTACAAGATGCATAGGTAACTCACTTCCTCAATGTGGTTATTAGAATAAGGTAAAAGACCTGTTTTTACCAAAATTTGTAGGGTTAAAAGCCAAGCCTATTTAATTTCTATAACAATGGAGTAAGTGTTTAATATATGTATATTTAGTAGATCGAATGGATGAATATCGAAAAGAAAATAAAAGACAAGAACACAAGCAATTTTGGTGGAAAACCCCTTGTAAAAGGTTAAAAACCGCGGGTGGGAATGTCCCAACCAAATATCCACTATAATGATGAAGTATGAGCTTACAAGTGTGAGAAATACAAGATACAAGTACAAAAAGAAACAGTCGTCGGCTCTAGAAGCAGATGTCGTCCAATAGCAGTGTCTATTCGTCGACAACAGTGTGTACCCGTCGACAGCAGAAAGTACCTGTCGGCAGTTCAGTGTACCCGTCCGGCAGCAGAGAGTTCCCGTCGGCAGCATGATTCGAGAGAGATGTAGATATAGAGCTCAGTTGTTAGAGGATGAAGAAACAAAGGCTACCGTATGTTAATATATGTATATGTATGTGTATAGGTTTGTATATTTTGGGGCTTGGTTATGGATTTATACGTAAGAAAGGAGTGATATAGGGTAGAAGATGAGGTTGTGTGGGTGTAAAGGTGTGGTGATAGAAGTTTGTATATTGAAGATAACTCTCAGACTGGAGAAGGTACGTGTGTTGTAGTTTTTTAGTGTGTAGAAGATAAGTGTAGTATATGTAATGTAGTTATCTTCATCTATGTGATTGTAATTATATCTACTAGTAAGAGTCCTATCCTTCCTCTAACTCCTTGTTTTACTCCACTTCTCCACCACGTGCTTGTAACTTCCCACAACTGATGCCATTATCCATACTCTTATTTTGAATCCCCTCCTAAATAGGTGGTTTTGTTATGATTTGGTCTTCGTGCTTATCCATATCTGTCAGTACATGTCTTGTCGCCAGTACTTCCCGTCATGTCAGTGCAGTTCACGTCGTGTCCTGACGCCTGTAAAATTTGGTTATAACAAGACCCTTTATATACCATGCATAAATTCCGATCCTGAATAGATACTACCTCCGTCCCCTCAATTGTTTACATTGGAGGGGGACACGGAGACCAAGACAATGTATAAAAAATGGGTAAAGTTAGATGAAAAGTGGGTAAAGTTATGAGACCTATCAATATTTAATAATAAATTTGAGATAGTGGAGGAAAGTAGTGGGTGTAATAGTAGTTTTTATTGTTAAATATGAGATAGTGAGGGAAGATAGTGGGTGTAATGACGGGAAAAACTTACTATTTATAATAACGTAAAGAAATGAGAGGAACATCCCAAAATAATACTCCCTCCGTCCCTATTTATCTGTCCACTTTGAAAGTAAAAATTTGTCCCTATTTATCTGTCTATTTATACTTTCAAAACTAATTTAATGATAGTTTTTCAAATATATCTCCCTAATTTCAATTTTCAAGGCTTGACTTATTTAAAATTTGGTTGAATTCATGTTTTCAAGACATAAAGTAGGGGTATTCCACCATTTTCAAGATATTAATTAGAGGTATTTAATGAAAAAGTTCATACAATCAATTATTCCTTGGTATGCGTTTTTTTTTCAAAATGGACAGATAAAAAGGGACGGAGGGAGTAACTGACAGGAACTGACAGGGAGAGAGGGAGTTTATCATAGGTTAAATAGCTAATTCATCACTAACCTGGCTGAAAACTTGCAATTGAGTCATATTGTTGAAAAACCTTTCAAATACATCATCAAGTAATTAAAAACTTTCAAATGCGTCACTCTCCGTCAGTTCCGTTAATTACTTAATGGAATATTCAAAAATATTTTTAAAAAATATGAAAAAAAATTCAAGAAAATCTTAAAAAATTCAGAAAAATCTGAAAAAAAACAAAAAATTCCTAATAAATTCTGAAAAAAATTCAAAAGTTCAACAAAATTCAGAAAAAATTCAAAATCTTAAAAGAATTTGAAAAAATTCGGAAAAAAAATCAGGTGGCAAGTTTTTTTCTTCAGATTTTAGAAAATTTGAAAAGAATTAATAAAAAAAAGCTTGCCACTTTTTGTTTCCTATTTTTTTGAATTTTTTATTTTATTCACAATTTTCAAAAAAAATTAAAAATATGTCAAATTTTTTTGAATTTTTCCAAAATTTTTAAATATTTTTTTACATTTTTTTTTCAAATTTTTAATATTCTTTTTGTTTTTTTTGTATTTACTTTATTTCTTTTTTGAACTTTCCGTTAATTACTTAACGGAACTGACGGAGAGTGATGTTTTTGAAAGTTTTTAATTACTTGATGATGCGTTTGAAAGGTTTTTCAACAACATGATTCAGTTGCAAGTTTTCAGCCAGGTTAGTGATGAATTAACTATTTAACCCGTTTATCATATATGAACCTTGGGGAGGAAGCAAACGTGCAGGTGTGGTACTCCCGTACCACAATACTGTTAGAATTGTTTATTTATTTATTAATATTATTAATGAATAGATAGTATATAATTCTAACAAACACAAGTCTCTTGAAAAAATTACGCATATTAAAAAAACATGCATGAATTTAGACTCATATTCAATCCTCATTAATTTTTATACAACTTTCAATCCAATTTTAAATGTAGTATGTGATTAATATTTAAAATTATTATTTCACCTCGCTATATTGTTTAGAGGTCATTTGAATACAGCAATAAGGGAACTGAACGAGAGGCAAACAATGATTCAGGTCATTTGTTTGAATCTACTGCCAGCTGGACGACACAAGAACACATGGACGAAGCATAAAATTCAGCTGGACGGCGGCAGCTCAAAAACTTTGCTGAACGAGACCTAAAATGAAATAGATAGCTTCTGTGCATATAGTTCTGGTGGTTTCTCTTCTGTTAGTGTTTTATAATATTTCTTTATAAATTTCAATTCAAACTAATCTAATTATATTAGTATAACTTCTTTATTATTTAATAATACTAATATATCTAATCTCTTTAAATTATTTTATATATTTATAAACTTAAAATACTAAAGATTTTGACATTTAACAATACTTATTTTTAAATATATGTTAATAAGCCCAATTATTAAAAATATTTAACATTTGTATTTTACAATTAAATATTTAAAAAATGTATTACATTATTGAAAAATATTAAATTCTAAAGTAAATATAATCCACCAGACACAAGTATATGGGTGATAAAAAAAATAGTTTATTTCTTTATACGATTTAAGTTTCAGTTTTACATCAGTAATATAACAAAATTAATTTTATAATATAAATTTTAAAAATAAAAATAAACTAAAATTTCAGCAATCATATCATATTTTATTTTAAAATTATGTGAAAAATATAAAATACACAATAGTGCCAATTATTTAATAAAATAATATATTTGATAATAATTCATGCTATAAGTTAGTCATCCAAATAAATTAGAAACAAAAACAAAATTCAGATTTAACAAATGGCAAGTATTATACATTGCATGTTTTATTTATATTTATGTTGAAATATATTAAAAACCGTAAGGATGCGTACATTAATGAAAATCAATTCCAATGACAGTCACGAACATCAATAAATAAGGCAAAATTTATAACTAGAAAAAAAATGATGTATGACTTTAAAACACAATTCGCTTTTATAATAACACTAACATTCCATGCGGCAAAAAAAACAAACAAAACTTTTCATTTATAAACTTATTTCTGAAAAATAAAATAAATCAAACCATACTAATGCCACTCATTTGCAACACTCTTGAATCTTGTCTATGCGGGTTACTGTTTATAGTCTTCCGAAGAAGTAAGGTTTTGTTCCCTTAGAGCAATTCCAGCAGCTTCCCTATCTCATGTCCTAAGTCCAATTATAAGGAATGTGACATATCCTAAGTCCAATTATAAGGAATGTGACATAAATTAGTGCTCGAGCAGTGTCTTAGAGGTGCCTTAAATCACTAGGATCCTCCTTCCATGCCTTATTAATAAGGCACCACTAGCCATGCCTTATTTGATTTCTTTAATAAAAAAATCATTTCTCTCTCTTATTGTAACTTATTTTCTCTCTCTTCCTTCCATCTTTTATCAATCTCTTTCCAAATTTATTATTATAATAATAATAAGGAATGAATTATAAGGATCATTGTTGGAGTTGAAATACAAAATCTTGTCCTAAATCACTAGGATTCAATATTTTATAATATTTATAAGGAAGACACTAAGACACTGCTGGAGATGCTCTTACAATCAGTTGTCAGGGAGATTTTATCTAACACAGATCTGTATTTCAACGGTCTGGATTGAAACAAACTATAATTTTCCGCGGATAGAAACTTTTTCTATCCATGGAAAATTTCTGCGGATACTTAAAAAAATGAAATTTTAATCTAAACCCTTGAAATATAGATCCGACGCACCTGGTAGTGTGTGTTAAATAACATGTCCCTGACAACTTTTAAGTATCCGCTATAATTTTCCACGGATAGAAAAAGTTTCTATCCACGGAAAATTTCTGCGAATACATAAAAAAACGAAGTTTGTCACCAGGACCCTTTAAAGTTCCACGATTAATACTGTACATCGTTTCCTCAAATTCAGGGGCGGATCTAGGAAGAGGCACGGGGGACACGTGCCCCCCATAAAATTTTTTTTTACATTTTTTTACCATTCTAAATTACAAAATTATGGAAGTGCTCCCCCAAAATTTGAAAATATATAGGTGTTTTCTGAAAATTTGCTTGGTACCCCCCTAAAATTTTGTGTCTAGATCCGCCCCTGCTCAAATTCATGTCGCCTTAAAAAAGTAGAAATATTTAACATAGATATTATCTATTCAATTTGCTCCAACTCAAATCTTTCACCTTCATTAATTTATCACATGCAACTATATGTGAGCACAGATGTACCTGCTCGATTTTCTATTTAAAGTACTACAACCCACATATGGTGTACAACCGGATATTTCAATATGAACAGATCATGTATTTTAGTACTCTTTGAAAACATTTCAATTCTAAATCAATCTGTTTCAACTCTCAATGACATGATTTGTTACAATTGTGCACAGAATATATAAGTTTTCACAAATGGAAATGCATTAATAAAACATGACATTATGAGACCAAATAAAAGTTACAAGTTGATATATATAACACCGGTAACCGACTGTGGTTATCTTGAAGCTTCATATGAGTCTTGACCCAAATTTGAACATACCACTGGCTGAGGAAAAATGTTGAGGTTAACAAAAATTGGAATCGGGTATAGATTCAGCTTAGTATCTATGAAGCTGTAGCTGAAAAAAAATAAGAAAGACAATTAGACTTCAGATTATTATTGAAATGGCTCAAGTCTGTCAAGTAGATAACAATAGATGCTAGAGAAAGAGGACTTGTATCATTTACATTGTGTTGCTTTAACTGGAAGTTCATCCTGTGGCTTCATGGCTGGAAACAGTAGAACTTCCTGTTCACCAAAACATAAAAAAAGGGTAAGGTAACAAAAAGATGGCAGACATATAGCTAGATTCTCCTTCTTTAGTTAACATACCTTAATATTTTGTGAATCTGTTAGCAACATTGCAAGCCGATCAATTCCCATTCCCCATCCTCCTGTCGGAGGTAGTCCATATTCTAGAGCTGTGCAGAATGTTTCATCCAAGGCCATAGCTTCATCATCACCTGATTGACGATCCTGAAATAATAAAAAAACGGGTAAGGATGAAATTTCAGATATTATCAATAAGAATAAGCTAAAAGAAGTGTGATACCTTTAGTTGGTCTGCAAACCGCTGTCGCTGTACCACAGGATCATTCAGCTCTGTGTAAGCGTTGCAAAGCTGCAAAGTAATTTCAGAAAAAAAATGAAAGATCAGATTAACAAAACTTTTCATTTATATCCTTCTGGAAGATAGGGTATGGTACATAAACAGGCATCACATACTTCATGTTTGTTGATAAATAATTCAAACCGTTCAGTCAGGCCTGGCTTGGATCTATGCCACTTTGCTAGTGGACTCATTATCTCAGGTTGATTTATGATGAAAGCAGGGTTCACACATGTCTCCTCCAGGAAGTGCCCCACAAGCTGCCAAAGGAAGATGCGTTGATAGTTATACATCTAATCACACCCCAAAATTCTACTTTCAACAAATTATTTCCAATTGATAAGTGACTAGTGACATGAAAATTGCACAACAGTACACTAGGATGCTTCATGCAACTATTTAGGTCTACACTGGGGTAATATGACATATTTTTACTATCAGGCAACAAAATTCATTCTAGTCCATAAGGTTGACCTCATTTCAGCCAAAAGCGAGATATATACAAGTCAAATTTCAGAAAAAGGTTTTAAGTCAAATTTTGCATACATGTATAGTATATAAATATATTTAATCAAAAAATATCAGAAATATTTACTTTATCCAACAAACGAGCAGTTGTTAGAGGAGGCGCGCATTTAATCTCAAACTTTGCACACGCCTCAGCTAAATATTTGTTGGCTTCATCGCTAGCGAGGTCCTTCGGAATGTTGAGACCAGCCATCTTCTCCAAGTCTTCAATCATATCAATCCTCCTGCAGGAGTTAATAACTACTAAGCATTTGCAAACTCCTTCAATTCAGAAAGTAACCAAAAAAAATTATTTATCAGTTCCAAAACCTGAAAGGGGGAGTGAAATCTATTTCGATTGCTTCATTCTCTAAGCCATTTGAATGGTATCTAACTTTGTAACCTCCTGTTAGCTCCTTGACCATTCCTGTTTATTATTTGCCAAGAAGCAAGAGAATAAATAACGTTTGAAGATCTTGAGTGTAAAAATTTTATGTGTCTGCAAGAAAACAGTTTAATGTAACATACCACTCAACATTTGTTCTGTCATCTCCATCAGGTCATTGTAGTCTGCATACGCCATATAGAACTCGCATGTAGTGAACTCAGGATTATGTGTCAAGTCAATCCCTTCATTTCTGAATTGCTTCCCAATTTCATAGACACGGTTGAGACCACCAACAACGAGTTCCTTCAGATAAAGCTCAGGTGCTATACGCATAAAAAGCCTCATGTTCAGTTCATTGTGATGGGTCACAAATGGACGTGCCGCTGCTCCTCCAGCAATCATGTTCATCATAGGTGTTTCAACCTTAAATCAAAACTTACCTTTTAAACATGAACAGGGAACAAGGTAGAGCAAAAAATATAGCCACCAGATAAAGAGTGTTGGGTGGGCAGGTAACATACCTCCAGAAAATCCAGATTGTCAAGATATCGTCTAACATAAGAAATGACCTTTGCACGGGTCTTGAATATATGTCGCACCTCAGAGTTCAACATCAAATCCAGATATCGTTGACGATATCTAGTTTCCTGTCATGGAAGACAATAGCATGAAAAAAGAAAGAGGAAAATGTAGGGAGACAATAGACATAGAGGGGTCTGAGTTATTATTGTACCTGATCCTTTAAAACATAGGTTTCAGGGTTTCTGCCACTTCCCGGGATCCATGCATCAATTTTCTGTAAAACAAGTATCAGTTATGCAGTCATTAAAATATTCAAAACATTGTGCCAATCAAGACATAGCTCTTACCTTCACACTTTCATTATCAGAACTAGAGGCAGGTTTCTGCCGTGGCATCATATGCAGACAATGAGACAGCACTATGAAGGACTTCGGGAACATGCTTAGCTCCCCCCTTTTGCTTTTACCTGGAAATCGCAGAAGTAAAGACAAAGAAAATTCTATATTTTACATATATTCAGGCCCCACACAAGTCTCTAAACTGATGCGATAAAGACTGGCATAAAATACATAACATGAGAGCATTTAGATGCAATAATAATTTCCTGATGCAGTCAAAATCTGGTACCAATGTGTAGTAAAACCCTTTGCAACTGCATTATACAGTAAACTAGAAAGTTTGCATTGGAAATATGTCATTCTTAATTTTACTCCTGAGAACCACCAAGTTACTATTCTCGTATTAATTATTTAGAAGCCCAAAAATCACAAGCACATTTGTTCACATAATATTCAATCTAAGAAGTGAAAGTCAGCGCGTCATATGAACTTTACTAGAAACCTCTCATACCTGGAAACCCAACAACCCCAACAATATCTCCTCGCTTCACACCACCATGGAACTTTGCAAATTCAGCTTCACTTAAATCAGATATCCTGCAATATCAAAAACAAACTTCACCAATGGAATTTGCTGCCTAAGTAACAACTGTAAAGAATAATGCATAGTAATCAAATATTATAACAGAAGCACAGCATATTGTTGTGTGATAAAATCCTGCTTGTTTTTCCAGCAAAATCAACTCAACCGAAATTTCAGTGACTAAAACCTTCAGGTGAATTTACATCATTATGTTTCGCCTAAAGGGCAAATAGAATTTATATGATATAAAATATGAAAAATGAATATCAATACTTGATAAAAATGTGGGTCAAATAACAAATATTCTTCTCCACAGATTGTAAAAATATAACTACCTAAGCAAGGAAACCATTAAGATACAAACCTTTTAAAACTACAACTCCCCATTCGGTTGGATCGAATAGGATGAAAATTTGTGAACAAAATCAAAGAGGTAAGAAACGATGTACGAGAGCATTTACAAGGAGAATGGAGCATTCGTTCTTGGAGTCTCTAGTTTGAATTGCTAGCAATAAAATGGATGGAAAAATATGTGGTTCTGAGCAAAAATTTCATTCCACTCATCCCAATTTCATTAACTTCACCGACACAAAACATAGATAGCTAATTAAACTGAACAAAATCAAGTAATCAAGGATGCTAATATCTGATTTATGTCACACAGCATACACAGTTGTGCTCACTAGTATCACAACAATGACAAACTACAACAAAATGGGTGGCATAAAAGACTAGAAAAATCAAATTCATTTCAAATACACACACACACACACACACACACACTTTTATTTGCTTGAAGTAACAAGGATCAAGGTAAAGGAAGAGTGAGTACCTTGCATCTGTCATTAATTGGACTTTGGCACCATCACCATGCAAATCATAGAAAAAAAGCTTTGATGATGATGACCTTTTGTTCATAATACGTCCTGTCGATTACAGCAATAATGTGAAATTTAACAAAGGAAAAAAAAACAAAAAGTTATTATTAGAGTTGAAACTTTTACATGCCTGCCAATGATACTTCAACATCCTCCAAATGTTCCCCAGAATTCAGGCCAGAATACTTCTCTACATATTCTATGACAGACATTGAGACAGAGAACTTGTGAGGATATGGATTTATTCCAGCTGTTTTAAGAGCATCAAGTCCTTTAATCCTGTTTTCAAAATATTGCTGCAGCAAGAAAGAGTGATATTTCATAATCAAAACAACAGTGATATTAAAGTTTATTCTAATCTTATTTAAAGAATTTTAGGCATCCACTAGGATGTCATATATATTTTAAGATGTAGAAATATTTATATTCAAAATATTAATCTTTTAGCTAAAAACATATAAAATTAATTTGACCTCAAGACCGTAATTTTGCTCATGCCAATGACAAACCAAAAAATGAAGTTAAAAATTATTTTAGCAGAGCATTGATAATGAACAAGAAAAAATGCAATAATAGTGCATACCGTCGGATCCATGTCATCATCATCAGCTGCCACAGACTTCTGTGCGTTAGAGGTTGGCATGGCAGCAGCCTGGATAAACAAAGAAACCTTATAACCCACTAAACAACAACCTGAATATGCCAGCAAGCCTTTTCGTTTTAAAATTCAGAACTTTGTATGTAAAATTATCAAATAATTTATTGACGGCCCCAGTTCATTGAAATTAGAAAACTAAGCACACAAAAAGTAATAAGGAATATAAAACTTGCTATTCTTCTACAACATAACAACTCAACAATACAAGTACCATGTGGATACATATGTATAATTGTAGTTCATACATTTTTTTAATTAACTGACGATCCATAAAATTATCTCATAGGACTCAACAACTTGGCACACACCTTTTTTGCCTTTTCCTCTTCTTTGCGCCTCCGTTCCTCCTCTTTCTGCTTATTCTTCAGTTCTTTCTTCAAAGCACTGGAAATATTGAGATTCAATGGTTTTAAAGGCTATATAACAGATAAATGATGCAGTCGTGTGCGATAAACATAGCATAATATTCACATGTGAAGATGTATCTATGTGCTTTTTTCCCTACACAAACATGCTAATTAAGCCCTGTGTAAGTGAATGTATAAAGGTCGGTTAGTGTGTTACTTCTTGCTCATAGCTCCAGATTCTGGTTGGCCAGTAGATTTTCCAACAGATAGACCGGCTACGGCTTTGGATGCTTCTTCAACCGTTCCGTCCATATTTATAGACGCGTTACGCACAAAGCTACATGTAAAAATAACAAGAGCAACAATATAAGAAGCCTGCTATGATATATAACTAAACTCAAATACAAGATACACAAATAACCAACATTCTACACATTATCCCTATTCCAAAACAAAATAATCAAAACAAGCATACAAAGTTCCTTACGCGTCATTAGTTTGAAATTACAAAAACAAAATGTATAACGAAATTCATTCGAATAATTTCGCTTCGGGAATCACATTTATCTTGTATCACATATTCATCGAAAGACTACTGTCTAAACAATCGAACTCATTAGTCATCTAAACAATGAAATGATAAATTACTAAACTACTTTTCGATCAAATTCTAGCTTAAATCGGGAGATAGGGCCAAAAACACTAAAATCGACATATCGCAGTGAATTGCAAAAGTTTAGCAGAGTATACAATTAAAAATTACATAGACATATGAACAAATATATGAAAAAGAGTAGCGAAGATACATATCGTGCAGTGAGAACTGAGAAGAGACTGAGGGGGCAGCTTACAGAGTGTAAATTTGGCGTTGAGGGTTTTATCTGCTGTTGCTGCGGCTGAGTAGAGAGATGATTTTGCGTTTTTAGGGCTTTTATTTTATGCTGAAAAACTGGGCTTGGGTTTTGGTTTGGGTCGAACTATAATCTACTGCTGTTTTTAGATTTTTGATTATTTTTTAAACGAACATTTTTATTCTCGACCGAAGTTGTACGGAGACAGGAGACTTCCGGTTAGTCGGTGACCAGGTCTATGCGTGTATTTTACGAAGTACTATTATATAAATTGAGATATTTTATTAAAAATCTAGAAAAATTATTTTTTACAAGCCATATATATATTTTGGAGAATCTACTTTCTCAAGTATATCACTACTCATGTGATATTGCAAGATTTTTAATTTAATAATAACCTTTATAAATTATAATTTGTAATGTAATAAATTGTATAATATAAAATATTTATGATTTAGATTAAAAGCGGTCCCTAGGGGTGAAAACGAGTCGAATAAGTACTAACAACAGTATGGTCGGATTCGGCTCGAATTTATAATTACTCGTTCGAATTCGGTCCGGATTCGAACTAAAATTATATAAGTTTGTTCATATTCGATTCGAGTTCGAATATCAATATTCGTATAAGATCCGGTTCGGCTCGAACCGATACCAAATTTCTCATTTATATATATTCGTATTCGAATTCGTAGAAGATAATTAAAAAATTATGAATACTCAAATAGTTATCTACTATAACTAAAATGAAATCATTTGTAAAGTATTGTATTAATATAAATATTATTTATATGATGTATATTATACATAACAATATACATGGTTTACGAATTCGATTCGAGTATCTTTATTGAATATGTATATTAGAGTACTCTTAATTTAATCGAACTACTCTAAATAAATATGTCCGAGTACCAGAATGGTAGGATCTGATTCGGTATTCGTTCAAAATATAAAACCGGATTCGAATTCGCTCATTTTTAGACGAATACGAATTATGTTCGTTTTTAACGAGTCGAATCCGAGTTCGAACCCGAAGTACTCGGATTCGTTTTCAGCCCTAGCGGTCCCCACAAAATTTTATTCGTTCATCTTCATCTAATAAATACTCATTATCATAAAAATTATTTTTCCAACATGAAATATTTATTTAACGCTTTTTTCGTTTTTTTGACAGATATTTTGGCTTTTACAGTAAGTTTCTGGAAGGCAAAGCAGAGGGTCTTTATATCAAATATTAAACTTTATGTTATTGGAAGTTATGCAAAATAGAGTGAGGGTGATTGAATTAAATTTAAATTATGTGCATATTTGACTATTGCTAAAAATATAGAAAAACGTTGTTTATTTATTATATTGGAAGACAAGCAAAAACGAACAACGATTCTTGAGTTTATGTGTAAAATGTATTTCATTTATTCCAAAATTATCATTCAGTTTGATATCTTCGCGATCAAATGAGTTGAGTTTTAACTAAAAGTTATTATCATTATAAATATATAAATATAAATAGAAAAACATGAAGCCTCTGGTTTTAAAAAGGTATATTAAATATATTTTAAAATAAAAAATTTCAATTTTTTAAAATCTCACAAAATATATTTTAACTGTGTTCGATTCTTTGCCGTCTAGACTATCGTTTTGGATCTACTTTTAACAAGATAAAAATAGTATTTAGTTTACTGTCTCTGTTCCTGTGAGATGAACAAAACACGTTAAAAAAAAGTACAATCAGGGGCCTGCATTTTTTCATCTTAGATGACAAAGGCAAATGATAAGGTTCAGTGGGGATTTAACGGGAGAATGGAACTGTGAAAGTGCCTGGTCACAACAGAATCTTTGCAGTTAATCTAGACTGAGCTTGGCTCTTTCGAATTTTTAGATTCATAAACAGTTTCAAGAACATACAACTAACGAAATCAAATGCAGCAGCAGGGAAGAGGCTGGTTCTTCTACTGTAGTGCTGTCTACTTCTAAAGATTCATCTCACCAGTGGTATCAGCAGGTACTCTGCATAAAATAGCTGGAAGAAAAGAAAAGGTTAATTTCTAAAAAAATAATGAACAGATGCCTTTTCAGAGTTAATATAAATACAAATGACATGCATGAGGACTATTTGGCCATTGACTTCACATATTCCATTACAGGTTTCCATCAGGGCGGAGGTATTAACTGATAAGGGTTTATTGCTGAACTCCGGAAAAATACTGATAATTGCAATCTATGAGAGTAACATGTTGGGAATTGAAACTAATAATAGCATTGTTTTGAGCAAATCCAGAAGAAACATATGTACTTGGCATGCTTAAAAACAGTTTACCTTCCATATAAACATGTAAAATGTAGTTATTGCTGCTTTACTTTCCAGATCAACTGATTTGGCACGGATCCAAAGTATCAATGACAGTGTCATGTGGCCCAACACCTATAGCAATCCAAGGAGGATATGTTAACATACATAGGAGTTGTCTCTGAAGGATATGCGAAGAGAATAACAGTGTGAGGAGTTCAAACATGAGGATAAAATTTTACTCCTACTGCAGCTCTAGATGATAATGAGAAGTGCAGAAAATAGTCATTGTTCTTTATACGAACTAGTCCTCCAAAAAGAGAATCTGCTTAATTATGCAGAACAACCCACATGATAATACAGACCAAAGCTGAAAGACATTAGAAAACACTGGCACGAAACTACCGTTATTAATTTGCTCCAAAGGGAGGAGGAGGATGCCCCTACGATTATTGCAGCCGCATAAGCCATTTGAAGTAGTGTTATACAAGTCCAAAATACCTGCAAAAATTGATTTTAGCACATTGAATACCTGCAAAACATCAAGTTTAATGACCGTAAGAGATGAGAGCTGGGTACAAGATTTGTAGCTTACCCGCTTTTGACCCAATCGGACAGTAAATGATCGAATGCCATAGATCTGGTCCCCGACAATATCCGGTATGTCCTATAAAATATCCGATGAAAATTATGCAACTTGTAATTCAAAAGTTTTCTGTGCACCTAAACAGTAGGAGCAACATAATCACTGTCACTACGCAAATTAAGTTCATCTTCTTTCATTTCTTTCTATCAATTCCAAAAATTTTAAAAACTTGGTAACTGCAAGATATATAAAGGACGGACAGCAGCACTGACTATTCAGCACTGACATTATAATAAAAAATGGTCAATCAAGACTACACAACACAGGAACTCTCGAATTTATAGTCTGGCACGCTTTATTGTTTCGACCATTTGTATAGAATTACACCAAGAATGAAAGAAAAGCTCCAAAGAAAACTCTCTCTTAAAGGAAAAGGAAAAAAGACAATCACCGAGAGTGTGTTGTTAATCTTAATCACAAAGATTTAATCTTTATCACAAAGATTAATACCAAAGGTAATTAATTAACAGTACACGAGAATTAGTCAGCCCCGGGAGATGCATAATTCCAAAACAGAATAATGTCCTCTCCGGACTCCGATCTTTGAGATAAATTTTAACAGATGCGTATTTAATTTTTCCACAAAGAAGCTTTTACCTTAAATAGTGCTATGACAACAGAGAAAAAGCTCATGAATCCGGTTGCAAAGATCACCGGCTTGGGGAAGATAGCTGGTCTGCCATAAATATGAGTCTGGAAATTGACCAAGTATGTCAGGAAGAGGGATGGTAATGCAATTTAAACGAAGCAATGTACAATACCCTATCAATTCTATAATTTCCCTTCATCTATGAGAGTTTGAGGTCGTACTTCAAAACACAACAAAGCAACGATAAAGTGTGTTTATGACCCTGAAGCTGTTGACAGTTGAGAGGCATTATCCAGACTGTATCATGTGTTGATGAAACCAGAGTTGTGTATGAATATGTATTCTTGACATAGAATCCAATAGGAGAGTAAGAGAACAATATATAGTGACATAAATATACAAAAGGAAGGGACAACCTGCACATGCAGATAAAATGCAATTTGAACGATCACGGCTCGTACAGCCAGGATGCACATGGCGGCAACTAAAGCATATCTCTTCCATCTCATATATGGTATCTGAGTTGAAACAAATATATAATACATTAGAAGAAGCATATATTGATTTAGGAATCCCTGATACATCATACAAGTAATTTAGTAATAAGCCGTACAAATATGTTCTAATGAAACTACTAGGTTTACTGACACAGCGAGAACAAGTCATTATTCAGGCACAAACTCAAATAACAATTCCCAGTCTGCAGTTTGTATTGACTATATCTATCTTCATACAAGAACTAGTGAGAATCCTGCGCCATCATACTTCCAAATAAGGGAGAAAAATAAAACATTCAAATCTCTGGACCTACCATGTTGAGGAAAGTATTGATCAGATCTCCATCTTAAGAATTAATAAATGAACAGAAGGTTTTCTGGATAACAGAATACATGTTTACAGCAACTGTAATAACTATTTAATAACCTCAATCACTAGTTGCATACGATTCAGCATCATGGTTCACGGAACTTTATTGCTTCCGGTGACATGAGATCTACATGTTCTACTCAATTACTCAAGGATAGAAAATAGTTAAGAGTGTTTAATTCCTTGAACTATATATGCTGAAGGGTCCAACAGTACTTTCTGTAGAGTACATAAATAAGGTAACCTGATATGGGAGGGAGCTTGAGTCATTCAAGAATGTGACAACCAAAGATGAATGGCTCTTCCATCAATACATATGTTCAGTGGCAGAATCGGATTTTGATCCGGGGGAGCCATATTCATACTCCATAATAATATCATATTTACTTAACAATATATTATAACTAAAAGAAACATGGACAACATCACTCGTATAGAACAGCGACCATACTGCAATTCACCGCAACTATCTTACAATTTTTGACTTAAATGAGACTGACGAAGATATAGATCTGCTGCAGAGTACAACAAAGTTGATTATTTCATTATTAAAAAAGTGAAAGAAGTTTCTGTGGTTATTAAATTAATGGCGAATGATATGTAGCAACAGAACAGTACTCAGTCTTAATGACAGTTTACCGTCACAAATCAGTAGTACAGAAAACTTTTGTAGTAGTCCACAAATACTGCAATTAATTGATTCATAAATTTTGAACTCACATTTACAAGAGTTCGTCATTAAGACAGGTGTAATTGCTTTATTATATGAACAAAAAATCTTTAGTTCTTAGTTAAGATCTTGGTCAAAAAGTGTACCATGTAAGAATTGAAGCACAGCTTACATTGATTGAATATGCAGTTCCAAGTAGGAAACTAATGAACAGGGCCAACAGTAACGGCTGTGAACCAACAGACCATCCAAGGCAAAAACTCTGTAAAACATACATATAAATTATGTTAAGTCAATATTAAAACAACAATCCTCCACAAGTTGAATTTTGACAAGGATCCTATATTTCTGCTTCTTACTATAAAAACTGTTGGTTCTTTTAATACGAGAAGGAAGAGATATAATATTACCTTTTTTATATCACGAAACAGTATACTTATATTTCATATTATCATATTTAAGGATGGTGAATTCATATGTATGTATAGAGTGTTGCAAAGTTTCAAATTGCATACCATTATAGCAAAAGATGCAACAATGATGACTCCAGTGGCAACGGAATACTCCCCTGATGCTAATGGAAGATATGGCTTATTAACCTGAAATATAAAATCATGAAAGACTAAAAATATGAATATTACAAGTGAAACAGGTATAAACATGCAGAGAGATACGTTCAACACTTTTAAGTAGCCATTTTACATCTTAATGAAAGAAAATTATGCATTTGGCCTAAAAAGGCTGACAAGACACGAATTATAACCTGAATTTGCATTATATTAAAAACACACCATATAGCACAGGCCACTAAGATTTATAAAAGGAAATTTAACCTGCAATTTTCCAGAAATTTGTTCATTCTGTGAAAAATAAATAAATTAGTAAAATATAAATAAGCATTACTACCTTGTCTATTTCTATATCGGACAACTGATTAAGACCAACAATATAGATATTCATGAAAAGAGCAGCAACAATTGCCTGAGAAAAAAGAATTGACAAGCATAAGGAATTATATAAATGATGCAAGTAATAAAGTAATTGACATCAATAGAACTTGAATCACCTCTAATACCCCGGTGAAAAATATTGGAGTAAAATCGGATAATTTCTCAACTGCAAGGAGAGAAACTGAAATAATGCTCAATGCCTGTTCACAGAAAATTAAAATAAATCTCTTATAATGCCAGATAATAGGTGTAAGTAAGGTAAAAACCCAGATAACTGGAGTTTTAATATATATGTAACAGAGATAGAATCTAACTGTTCCTATCACTGTGTGAGGCCTAGAAAACTTGTAGAAAGCATTTAATGAATCTTGTAGTGATCCCTGGAGACTCTTGGGTTGGTAAGAGAGAGGCTCAGATTCAAGGGGCTGCTCAGAAGCTGCATTCACTATATACTTTGTATCACCTCTCCGGTAGAGTGACAAATTATATTTAATGCCTCCAGCATGTTGCATCACCAATGGTTGTCGACAATTCAGAGCAAAGGAACTTTCTATATTGCTCCATGCTTGGCATCTCCGAACTCGAAGATCTGTTTGGCATCCAATCAGTCATATACTTATATAGCCTTCAATTGGTAGGAATATGGACACCAGGACTGATTTTGACAGAAGGATTGTAAAACATGTGATATATATTTAGGAATTTTTTGTCTTTCACTGTCCTTATTGAATGTATTACAAATTTTCCATGCTCTGAGATGATATAGGAGATAACATAAACTAGCAAATATTTGTTTAGGCAACATATAATATGTTTATGAGAAAAAGCGCCCAACTTGAGTAGTAGAAACGAGACCAAAATACCAAGGGCATCTACAAATCTGCCGAATGGAACTATGTCACAAGTTTTTTGTAATTAAACTGTATAGTTGTATTCTTCAAAAAGAAAAAAAAAATTGTATAGTTGTATTATCTTATTAAGAATACTCTAGAATTTATATAAATGGTAATTACTGTATATAGTATTTGCTCTAGAAAATCTTTTGGGAGGATCAAAAGAACTACTGGCTTTTTAGGACCATACTCAATTGTAGTGCCGAAATTAATTTTTGTTTTTTTAGCTTATTTGGGGTATAAGGTGTAATTAGAACCCTTTCTTAACCTTAGGCCCTAGCATTACCATATTTAATCTCTATGAGATTTTGGAATCCATTAGCATTAAATTTTGGAAAAAAGTTACAAATTAGTCACTTCAATAGACCGCAAAGCAACATAAGCTATAAAACTGCTCAGGTAACATATTACAGTTTTCCTAAACCAACAAAAAACAACTTGACCTAATACACAATAAGTCAATGTGCTGTTTGGCTTATCTTATTTTTCAAAAATAAGGGCATATTTTCAGAAAAAAGTAAGTAATGTGTACTTTATCTTGAAAAATATTATTTATTATCAATCAAATAATGAATATGAACCACTTTCTTAACATTTATTTCTAAAAAAAGAAGTATTAAAATATGTACCTTAACCCGAAAATAAGCCCTTATTTTCATAAGGGCTTATTAACATACTCCATTCTAGTTTCACTGAACTAAAATAATGATTTGTGTGCAGACTTTAGAGGTAAACATCTTTTCCATCAGACCCACCACTTCACCACCTAATTGAGTAAAAGCCTGTCACTGGCAAAACTCTTTCACCATGTATACATACATATGATGAAATGACAATAGTACAACCATTTTTCATCAAATTCAATAAACCCTCCTAAAACCCCACTCCTGAACTAGCACAAATATATAGAAAGTCTTCTGAGTTTTCACTTCTTCTTTTCCAGAAACTAGAATGATTATTCATATAGTACCTGACTCGAAACTTGTATTCAATCCAACAAAATGTAAAATCAATCAAACAGGAACACTGTCTTTATCAAATAACCAATACCCATAAATCAAAATTGAAATAAGCACACTCTAATCAGTCCAAATCTAAACAGGAATCATATTATTCATAAGTTATACACATACAAGGAAAGAAAAAAGTGAATAGAACAGTGAGAAAAAGGGTGATTACCAATAGAGTGTGAGGATGATGAATCAGCAGAAAGTGGGAAAGAACAAGCTTTTGGAAAGGAGCTTATAAGCAGAGACTCCATTGATTTGATGTGATTATGAGGAGCTTCAGTAGTTGAGTGTTCCTCTTTGACTGGCTGGCTGGCCTGTGAGAAATCTCTAGACTTGAGTCCTCAACATCATTGCTGTGAGTGCTGCTTTTTTATGAGTTTTATAATAGCAGCAGGCAGCAGCTTGGGACCTATAAGACAGTGTTTTCTTTTCATTTGTATTCTTTTCATTTGAGCCAAACATAGCACATCGTTGTCCGTCGCTTAGATGCAGATTTTCTTGCATTTATATTCACTCGATTCTATAGTACTGTTTTGTGTTACGTCGATACGTGTCGTCTCGAATCAAATTATTTATTTGCTTATTTATTTTGTTTTGGAGGGATTAGTTTGAATTGACTAATAATAATAATAATAATAATAATAATAATAATAATAATAATAATAATAATAATAATAATAATAATAATAATAATAATAATAATAATAATAGTATAATTCTTGACTAAAAGTAACTAATATATTATAAAAAATAGAAACAAAGCAAAAAAGTTGAATTTCAATGAAAGATTATTTTGCCTATAAACTTTATATGTACAATTTTTGGTTCAGCTGTGTTTGGTCTAACTTTTATGGATTCAATTATTCACATGATATATTAAAATAAAATATTTTATGTATAATATTTCAAAATAATAATATTATATCATATTTAAAATATATTCAGTTTGGCAAGCAAATGGTCTTACAACCAATATTTTATGAACGGAAATGGTGGAATTTTTCAAAACGACGGAAATCCGACCGAAGCGAAATGATTTTCAGCAAACACGATTTTATCATTTGGTTATAAGTTTGGTTTTTATTTAAAAAATCGGTTGAATTTGATACGAATTTGATTTTTAAGCTAACCGAATCAAAACATAACCTAAATATCCGGAAACCAATCCAAACTAAATCATAACACGACCGAGTTTTAAATTAAATTTATAGTATATCATTATACAATATACATATAATATTCTTACAGAAATGGTCTTTGTCCAATGATGATAATATATGTGTAATAAAAGAATATTGCATTGATATCTTGTTTTTATCACATATTATTTTTATCAGTCACATTAAAAAATCAATTATATCCCTGTATTTTTAATCAATATTAATATTTTTTTGTTTTTTATTTCAGTAAATCAAAATTTATATTTTTAATTTCAAAAGATTATTTTATTAATTTTGTAATTACATGTAATTTGAAAGTGAATCCGAAAAAAAAGATAAGTACAAATATTGAATATGATATAAATTTATTTTTAAGTACAAAATATTTATGTTTTACTGTAAAATAAGACATAATATTATTAATATCATAATCTTTTTTCTATTTCAAGTGACCATTACAACATTGCAAATACTGAAGTAGCTAATGACTGATAAATATGAAGGATATAGAGCTTCTTTTTTTAATTATTAATTATTGTAAATGCGAATTTGATCATATATATCTTAATATACTTGAAATATTTTAAGGATATGCAAAATTTTGAACATAAACTTGTTTATGAACTTACATTAAATAATATAGAAAAGACGAAAAACAGCACGAAGAAAGAGTGAATATTAAATTATTAAAATAAATATATTCAATGTTCCAAAAAAAAAAAAAAGGTATTCTTCAAAGTACGCGGGGAACATCATATAGTAGCGTTAAGTCCAATATATGTGCTAAATCAAATCTTAAATTCAAAAATAAAGAATATGGGATAAAATTGCACTCCAACACTAGGCTAGTGATGTGCTAAATCACTAGCACAAGCCTTCCCTTCCCTATTTTTAGAATATGCTAGCCACTTCTAAACTATTTTTATCATTAAAATATTCATTTCCCTCTCTCCTCAGCATAATTTCCCTTTTCACAACATCCCAAAGTGTTTAAATTTAATATTATTATAATAATAGGGAATGGATGTATTAAATTTAATATTATTATAATAATAGGAATGGATATAGGGAGTATTATTGGAGCTCATGTGCTAAACCTTGTGCTAAATCACTAAAACATATTATTTTATAATATTTTTAGAAAATCTCTTAGCATAGTGTTGGACTTGCTCTTACGACGATGTTATAGTTACGTAGCCTATTAAACAACCCTTGCACACAGCTTTCAAAGAATATTTTCACGTACTCAGAAGTTCATATGAAAGGAAAAACAACAAAAATAGAAAAGACCCCATTGATTGATTTATACCGTTTTTTGAAACAAGTAGTTTATTCTACAAATCAGAAAAAGTTTAACAATAATTACACACTTAATTATAATAAAAAGAATAACATATAAATATGAAATTCTTTCCTGCGCATGAATTTATGTATTCTATCTGCGAACAAAAACCGTATAGATATGACACTATAACGTACTCCCTCCGTCTCGATTTATAGGTCCATTTTGGAATAAACACGCATATTAAGAAAAAAGTTGGTTAGATTGAATCTTATCTCATGTATCATTAATTAGTGCATTGATAAGTGAGAATGTAGTTGAGTTTCAAAAAAATCACAATAAATATAAGAATTTAGTGCATTGAGAAATGAGAATAATGTTGAGTTTCAAAAAAATCACAATTAATATGTTGATAAATTTGTATTGAAAGAAGAGAGGGACAAGTATTTTGGGACAATTTTTTTTTCCAAAATAGACCTATAAATTGAGACGGAGGGAGTAACGTGATAGAAGACCTTTTGACTCGCCTTTCTAGAGCTGAAACGATGATCTCCATAAGAATGATGATTTTAATTTTAACTGACTATGGTCTATAGACTCTACATTACTTATCGGATACCACTTCTTCTTTGAGTGTGAGAGTTTTTTCCTTTTGCTCACGCCAATTAATAAGATGTCCGAATTAGTTGAGTTACTCCCTCCGTCCCTTTTTATATGTCCATTTTAGAAAAAAAAACGCATACCAAGGAATAATTGATTGTATAAACTTTTTCATTAAATACCTCTAATTAATATCTTGAAGATGGTGGAATACCCCTACTTTATGTCTTGAAAACATGAATTCAACCAAGTTTTAAATAAGTCAAGCCTTGAAAATTGAAATTATGAAGATATATTTGAAAAACTATCATTAAGTTAGTTTTGAAAGTATAAATGGACAGATAAATAGGGACAAATTTTTACTTACAAAGTGGACAGATAAATAGGGACGGAGGGAGTATTAATTTAAAAACTCTGCAAGCCGGTGCTCTTGATGGTCGAGTATGCGGTGCAGAAATGAGCTGCAGGAGTGAAATAGCAGTTCTGATAATGAAAATGACAAAGCTATGTTTACTTCTGACGTTGATACAGCGTTCACATGTATTTTTTTGACTACTCCTATCATTTACACATCTGACCAAACCAGCAGGCGTGCCCACTGCCCAGCTCCTAAATTAGTGTTCATAGAGTATTATTTTTTCAGCAAATAAGTTATCTGCGTGAAATACTGAAATTGTTTTTTTTGTCTAGAAATACTGAAATCTTTGAATTCCCTGATTTTGTTAAGTTTTGAAATACAATAGTTAATCAGGCTTGGAATTTGCAAAGTGGCTGTCTATAATCGGATTTTAAATAATAGTGGTCACCTGTTGAGCCAAAATATGTCAATTCACCCCGCCGGGGACTATTTTGTCCACATCACTATTCATATATTTTTACATAACTATTCATAAAAAATCAACCGTTTATTTTTTTACTATAAACCCACTTCGAGTACTTTCATACTTGTTTCTAGCATTTATCAAAGTAATTTGGAATCATTAAAACAACATAGTTATGGTGAGCACACAGACACACACATATATATGTTAATAATATATTTATATTTTATCAAGTTTATTTATTATTTATTTTAAATAGTAAATAAACTTGATAAAACTTGAATATATTATCATAAGTAGTAGAAGTCATAATCTTGTACTAAGTTGTGGTAAAATTCAAGAAAAATTGTGCATATTTCTATAAATAATATTTTTTCTTCTTAACTTATATTTAGAAATATTTGTAACCAACTTAATTGACCGATCTGAGACTGTTTTTTGTTCGGTGACCAACTTGATATATCGAGCACACTTTGATGACTCACTTGATTATTAACCTTTTACGGATATTCTATAAATTCTCGCCGAAGTACTTTTTCTCTTTCATTCAGATTAAATGTTAGCGGTTCTAATCCGAACAAATCAGAAGTACTATCCATACAACTTTTAAGTAATTAGGGTTCTATGTTCTAACCGTCATTTCTACGCTTTTCAGGTCTGAATCCCATCCCCTCTTCACTGACATTTTCATCCTCTTTTCACTTTCCCGTCCTCTCTTATCTTTACCAGTTTTTCAATAAAACTCAAATCTTATTTTGCTGAATGAGATCTTTTTATAAAGGTTGTTAGTCGTGCCCATTTTTTTTTTGGATGTTGGTGTCCTTGTATTTTGATATTTTTGTGTGTCTTGATTCAGATTTCGATAGTTTTTATGATAAGGATTTATAGGATATTTAAGGAGATCTACAAGACTCGAATTTTGGGACGGTAGTGAATATCGCAAGAACTCACTTTTCATAACAAGAATTTATTCATATTTTAGCGATATTTGTTATTCCAATATCTATTGATGTAATTAATAGTTCTGAATATAGAATTACAATTACAGATGATGCTTATGTAAGATCAAATGCGGTAATACTTGTTTCACATATATACGTGGGAGTAAAGATCAAATGCGGTAATACTTGTTTCACATATATACGTGAGATTACTCAAGATGTCATTATGATACTTTTTAAATTAAAGATCTAAGATATCATATGTATTAACTTTCTGAAAACAAAATTACTATCTATTTAGCTCGTTATTTGTTTCACGGTCATTTTGTAATTGACAGTTCCAAGATTTATCCTAACCATGCTCTAAAATTTTGTTAAGTATTTTATCTCATAACACTATTTGTTTGTCAAAAGAATAAATTAAATCACTTGCTCATGCTTTTATACAAAAAGTTTATTGGGTTCTTCTTAACCTAAAATTCCTTTATACTCTGGATTATCAACATCCGTGGAAATTCAGTCTCCACACAATACAATTATAAGAAAATGAAAGTAACCCCCCTCTCTCTCTCTCTCTCTCCCTCCCTCCCTCCCTACCCCTATATATATATATATATATGGGGATAGGATCAAATAATTTTTTTTTAAATTACAAACTTACAAACTTTTTTTTGAATTTTTTTTATTCTCCCACCGTGTTAATCCTTCGTTATAGAAAGTATCCATGTTGAAAATTCTTGAAAAAATTTCACAATTTTAAAAAATAACGCATAAATATATCGTGCATTCAACACATTTGTAACTGGGGTTCAACATCGGGTGTAGAACACCAGTTATCATTGTGTTGAATATATCAATAAAGATGATTAAACTATACCTCTGGGGTTTGGGTAGGGTCTAGAAACATAAATATAAGTTATATAATACATTTAACTTAGTTCCTACATTATAAAATTAGTTTATGTACTTCTCCAACACAATTTTATTCGATGTTCAACAAAATATGTTAAAAAAATGTTGAACTCAAATTATATATGTGTTGAACGCATAAAGTTTGTAAGTTTGTACCAGAACCCACCCCTATATATATATATATATATATATATATAGAGAGAGAGAGAGAGAGTGAGGTTTCAGAGAAAACCAAATTATCAAGAAAACCGAGGAACCCTCTTAGATGCCGTTGATTTTTTTTTTGTCACATATACTTATTTCCCAAATTAAAATCAATCATAATCTAACACACACAGGGGCAAAATCGTAAGCAATCTATTTTTTATTAATTAAAAATATTTTATTTTTGGCATTTGTCCAAATCAAATCAAAGCACACAAAATACCCTCAAATCATTACATCCGAGATCATTACATATACACACCGTCATGAAGAACGACTACTATTGTAAGAAGAAGAAAGCTACGAGATCGTGAAAACACTGTAATTCATCAATTGAAGGTCTATACCACACATCATTCTCATGGATCTTAAATCTTTTTCGTAAGATTTGTTTGTTATAACTTTTGTATAATCTGCAGACCCACGTATTCCTTTTCCAGAGAGAAAATAACAGAGAAGAATCTCCATGAGAACACTGGCCAAAATGACGGAGAAGAATCTCCATGCTGAGATTCTTTTAGGTGTTTAGCTAGGTTCGAGGTTCTTAAGATTTATTAAGGTTTCTTTTATAATGTCATGTTTTATGGCTTGTGATTCGGGATCGCTTGCTAACTCAGAACCGTCTTAAATATTGGCAAGTGCAGCAAAGTGTTTCTTGTAGCTTTTGTGGAGAGATTCCTGATTCTCTTTCACATTTATATTTTCAATGTGGATTCTGTCACTTTGTCCTTCTGAAATTTCAAAAAGGGGCTATTGTTTGCTGTACAAAGGGAATTGGGAGGAGTATATTCGAAAATCTGCTGTTGCTTGGCAAGGAAAATCTTTGAATGTTCTAATTAATAAGCTTGTCCCGCGGTAGTTTCTCATCTTTGGAATGAGAGAAAACAGAGGCTTTTTCAGAAGAAGAATAAGTCTGTTGGGTAGATTATTGATGATAAATATGATGATATTCAGAAAAAATTGCAGGGGATTTCATTTTTTAATTCTCCGAGGGTGAGAGATGATTTGCTCAGATAAGGTTTAAATTCCAAACTTCTGTTAATCAATCATGTTTGATATGGGGGAGGTCTTGGTTTTGGTGGCAGTCTATTTTTGGCTGAGCCAAGAATCTGCGTCTGCTATTTGTTTCTGGGGTGTTTTTTTGCATCATCCTAGTGGATTTGTAAGTTGAGTATTGGCCGCCTGTTATGGGTGAAAGCCTTCTTTTTTGTATCTTTAGTCTTGGCCCCTGCTGGGAGAAAATTTTATATGCTGACATGATGTTTTGGGGCTGTGAGAATGTTTTAAAATCTGATTTATGGATTGTCTGGAGCTTTTTTATTTATCTGTTGATAGAGATTTATTTCTGGAAAAGTCTGCGGAAAGTTGTTGATGCTGCAGTTAACTGGGTCATTGTCTTTTTATGTTGCTGTGGTATAATTGATGGTAGTCCTATTTTATATTTATGTGATTTGTTCCAGGATTGCTCTAATCGCAGGGGATTGTTCTGCTTGAGTAATTTCGAGGTGCTGCAGTTTTTTAGGTGGTCTGGCATAGTTAAATGTTTGGCAAATTTTCTGTTTGATAGTCAGAGGGTCTGTTATGGGTGGATGCTGCAGGAGTCGCTGCTATCGAGGGGTCTTTTTTTTTAGTTCTTTTCCTGGACAATTCTGTTGGCCGAGATGGTGGTGGAGTCCTTGCTTGCTGCTGTTGCTCGAGTAGAGTGGTTATGGTGTTAAAGTTGCTTTTGAATATTTTCCGGCCGCCTGATTTCAAGATGTGCTCTATTCCTAGCAGTATTCTTTGATTAAATTTTATGAATTTAATTTCGGGGGTCTGTGTATCCAAGATATTTTATTAATTTTAATAATTAATATTTGTGCTATGCAAGATTCTTTTAAAATTTTGAGATTTGTCTTGTATAAATTTTTTATCCTATGATATTCTTTTGACTCTTCTAATATTTTTAACGATTATAATATAAAAGAATCCTAATAGAAAAATTATAATAATATCTAAAGGAACAGTTTAAGAAACCTTCTACGTCAAAAAATCATAAATAAATATAAATACTAAAATAATATTATTAAATCTTTTCTATTTATCAAGGTGAATTTTTTGACTTTTAAATTTGAAATTCAAATTTAATATACACTAATTGCTCTGACTGATTGGTTGAGATATGAATAATATAGAAAAAGAAAATCAATTATTTACAAATCTTATTATTACTTAAAACACTTAATGGAATCTTTGTCAAAAAAAACACTTAATGGAATCTGGTTATATTTTATCACTTTAAATATTAACACTTGAAGGAATCCAATTATATTTAAATGACATTTATCATATATTTATATTAATAAAACTGAAATACCTTTCCTGTAGTTAATGAAAAAATATTTGATCGGATTCCGTTGAGTAATTTCCTACACATGACAATACCTATGAAAATATCTTATTTAAATGCTCTTTAGAATAAGATCCTAAATAATAAAATTTTAAACATTCTCTAAGATATTTTATTATTTTTAATATGCAAGATTCTTTTAAAATATAGATCAAAACACTTAATGGAATCTCATTATATTTTATTATTTTGAATATAAACACTTGAAGAAATATGAAAATATCTTATCTAAATACTCTTAGAATAATATCTTAAATAATAAAATTTTAAAGATTCTCTAAGATATTTTATTATTTTTAATAATAAATATTTGTGTCATGCAAGATTATTTTAAAATATGCATCAAAACACTTAATGGAATCTGGGCCTAAGTTCAGTGGAGACCCAAATTATTGGAGACTTGGAGTCCTACATCTTGACCCTTTATTCATTTATGATCCGATGGCCGATATACTTTTATTTTATAATTAAAATATTCGTTTTCAATTATTTGGTTTGTTTGGCAGTTACAAGAGGAGTGCCACTTTCTCCGCTAATCTCTCACATATCTCGATAAGTCGTCCACCTGTTCTGTTGAATGTTGTCCTTTGTATTTCCAATTATTGTCACGAAATGATAGTTTAAGAAGAACATTTTAATTGTTCTGCAAATGCAATAATCAAGATATGCACGGTGCTCGCATCAAATGGCTAGTAGCAGGGAAAATGATTGAATTTCATGACATGAATCACGATGTTAATTCTGTGTCCACGATGGGTCTATAAGATTGGCACCTAAAAAGTGCAGAATTGTGTCTAATGCTAGTTGCTTAATCTTGACAAAGTGCAGTACACAATTCAGTCAACTAACCCAGTTAAAAAGTGTGAGGGATGTCGGAACAGTGCACAAGACGTCGTTCTGAAAATTGTATTTGATTCCGGTTGTTCTGTAAATTGATGGCAGTTGTTCATCAATCCTGTGTTTATTTCTCAGAAATTTGAAACTGATTACGAGGAGAAAGTCTAGGGGAACTGTTGGCTATGATCTTGTACAGGACAACAACCTTATACTTTGAAGATATCTAGTACTCCCTCCGTCCCAATCAATTCTATACACTTTCCTTTTTTGGATGTCTCATCATTTCTATACATTCCCAAAATAGCAACTTATTATAATATAAAACACTACTACACCCACTATATTCTCCCACTATCTCAATTCTATAATAATAAAAACACTATTACACCCACTACTTTCCTCCACTATCTCAAATCTATTATTAAAAAATATATAGGTCCCACCATTTTACCCACTTTCCATCTAACTTTACTCATTTTTTACCCTTTTTCTTGGTTTCCGTGTCCAATCCCAATCTATATAATTCATTGGGACGGAGGGAGTAGTTTTTTAATTAAAAACAAATGCCACGTGTCTTGTAGATCCACCGTTCAGTTTAGTTCTAATCTAATGGTGTTAAAATTGGTCTTCAAATACTCCAAAGAAATAAGTCTACAAGGAACCTAACTCTGGAATCTGGTTATATTTTATTACATTGAATATAAACACTTAAAGGAATCCAATTACATTTAATTGACATTTATCATATATGTTATATTAATAAAACTAAAATATAATTAGCAAAAAAATAAAAAAAATAAAACTAAAATATCTCTCCTATAGTTAATGAGAAAATATCTGATTCGATTCCGTTGAGTAGTTTTTTACACATGATAGTACCTATGAAAATATCTTATCTAAATGTACTTTAGAATAAGATCTTAAATAATAAAATTTTAAAGATTCTCTAAGATATTTTATTATTTTTAATAATAAATATTTGTGTCATGCAAGATTCTTTTAAAATTTGAGTTTTTTTCTTGTATAAATTATTCACCGTATGATATTATTTTGACTCTTTTAACATTTTTATTAATTATTATTTTGAAAAATCTTAAACCAATTAATATAAAAGAATACGAATACAAAATTTATAATAATATCTAAAGGAATACTTTAAGAAACCTCCTACGTCAAAAAAATCATAAATAGAAATAAATGCTAAAATAATGTTATTAAATCTTTTCTATTTCTCACGGTGAATCTTTGAAATTTTGAAATTTAAAATTCAAATTTAATGTACACTAAATGCTCTGACTATTAATAAAATATAAATAATATAAAAAAAGAAAATGACATTTATCATATATGTTATATTAATAAAACTGAAATACTTCTCTTATAGTTAATGAGAAAATATTTGATCTTGGATTCCCTTTTCCTACACATCACAATACCAATGAAAATATCTTATCTAAATGCACTTTTGAAATAAGATCTTAAATAATAAAATTTTAAACATTTTCTAAGATATTCTATTATTTTTAATATGCAAGATTCTTTTAAAAATATGCATCAAAACACTTAATGGAATCTGGTTATATTTTATTACTTTGAATACAAACACTTGAAGAAATCCAATTACATTTAAATGACATTTATCATATATGTTATATTAATAAAACTGAAATACCCATCCTATAGTTAATGAGAAAATATTTGATCGGATTCCGTTGAGTAATTTCCCACACATGACAGTACCTATGAAAATATCTTATCTAAATGCTCTTGGAATAAGATCTTAAATAATAAAATTTTAAAGATTCTCTAAGATATTTTTATTATTTTTAATAATAAATATTTGTGTCATGCAAGATTCTTTTAAAATATGCATCAAAACACTTAATGGAATCTGGTTATATTTTATTACTTTGAATATAAACACTTAAAGGAATCCAATTACATTTAAATGACATTTATCATATATGTTATATTAATAAAACTAAAATACCTCTCCTATAGTGAATGAGAAAATATTTGATCCGATTCTGTTGAGTAGTTTCTTACACATATGATGTTATTTTACACCAACTATAAGAAAGATTGTAGAAGGGGGGGTTGAATACAATCTTTTACAAATTTAAAAGATTCAAGAATAATACACTAAGAACACAGTAAACAGAAAAACACCAAGTATTAAAAATACGGGTGGATTGAATGATCCACCCGTGAGATTTTATATAGAAGAATCTGTGGATTGTTTACAATTCGCACAGCTGCTGGTTCATCACTCAAACAAGTTCTAACTCTCAGATTTTTCTCTCAAGTAAATTGAACAAGTTCAACTGATGCTACTAACTTGGTTATATACTCCAAGTTTTACAAAGTTTTTAGCTAGATTACAAAGTGCACTCTAATCTAAAAACAATGCTGCACAACTTTGTCTTATGCATGCTTTCTGAGATGTCTTCATCTTTGACCATCATCTTGATTTGATCCAGGTTGCACTGCATGAGATAAGTATGTTTCTGCTTCTTCTTTATTTTCCTAATTAGGCTTCCATGTCTATTTTAGTGTAATTCGATCCATGTGATTTGTCAGACTTAAGCTCTAGTCACTTTCAACTGCTCTTTGCTTCATCAGTTGAAAGTTCTGGTTGCTTTCAACTGCTCTTTACTTTATCAGTTGAATGCCCGGCTCATCAGTTGAATGAATTACAGACTCCATCAGTTGAATGCTGTTCCAGTCTCATCAGTTGAATTCCTCAGCATCATCAGTTGAACACTTTGTCTTCAGTTGAATGCTTGATTTTCATCAGTTGAAACATCATCCAGTCTTCATCAGTTGAATAGTTACATCTCATCAGTTGAATATCCTTCACTTAGATAAAATTACATGGCATTGGATATTTACAATTAGCCATCCTATTCTACCCATCCGTTGATAATTCCCAAAGATAAGAAATATAACAATTACAACTGAAATTTGATAAAGATTCTAAGTAAGACATGTTACAAAATGTTTATGTTATCATCAAAAATTATTGATTCCTAACATATGAAAATATCTTATAATCTAAATGTACTTTAGAATAAGATCTTAAATAATAAAATTTTAAAGATTCTCTAAGATATTTTATTATTTTTAAATCTTAAAGATTCTCTAAGATATTATATTATTAAATCTTTTCTATTTCTCACGGTGAATCTTTAAAATTTGAAATTCAAATTTAATATATACTAAATGCTCTGACTATTAATGAGATATAAACAATATAAAAAAGGAAAATAATTAGTTGCATATCTTATTATTTATGTCAGTTAATTAATATTTATATTTTAATAATTTAATCCGTATATGGGAGTTTGATGGTTGAAGTATGGATTATGCGTGAATATTGAAGCAAATCTTAGACAAATCTTTTTGAAAAAGGAAATGTACTGATTGAATGCATTAAATGCATGTATTTATTGAATTGTAAAGCATAATGTAACGTAAATGTAATTACGATAACTCAACACAACAAAAGACAGGAAACAATACGTAAGTATATTACAGGAATCTACAGGTTGGAGATTCGATACGAACAGACAAAGTCAATCAAGATATCTGAGACGAGCATCCGTCCACTGGAAGAAGTTCATTAATATGTTCAAGCCTCAGTGAAGAATAAAGTTCAATGTGTCTGCTATCAAGATTGCCTGAAGATCAAGTATCAAAGACCAGAAGATTCCAGTATATTTAATTTGATTATTTATAATCAAATTTATCGAAGCAACATCTAACCCGGAATGACTGATCAAGTAGATTATCAAGCAAAGGATTCAAAGAATTATTTCAGTTCGAGTCGTTCGTGAACCAGACCAGTGCACAGGACGTCAGGACATACGAAAGTATTCAGTGGATTCGATCAACGAATTAATTGATCAAGTTAATCAAGCTGCTCCAGGATATATTGCCCAAAGGACTTATTTAGATATATATATATATATATATATATATATATATATATATATATATATATATATATTAATTGTGAATTATTTGAATTTAAATAATTCAAGTAATTAATTTAACACAATTAATTATATATATATATATATATATGTATATTTAATCCTTGTGCAAAATAGGAGTTGAAAGGAAATTTGTCTAAGTACTCATCAAGGGGACTCAGCTGTGCCTGGCGCAAACTTTGACTATGAAAAGTCAAAGCTTGCGCTACAAATGTTCAAAACTGATGGCATGCTGAAAAGTTCTAAGTATGGTACAGGAGAAACAGTGAGACAAGTCTTGAGCGCAACTTTTGACCAAGTCAAAGGTTGCGACTCCAAAACTCATCTAGCACAAGTCCAATGCATGAATTTCTCTAAGTACCGTCTACAGTGGAGTCACCAGTAGTGGAGCGCAACCTTTGACCAAGTCAAAGGTTGCGACTCCCACCCATCTCTCAAAGCGCAACTTCATGTATAAATGGCTAAGTCATTTCACTGGGAGATCAATACAGGCGCAACGTTTGACCCGTTGACCCCTGTAAACAATGGATACATTTGGGCGCAACTTTCATGTACATATATATATGTGTTTATATATATGTATCTGAAAGTGGCGCCACTCCTTGTTTATACCTGAGTTAGTTTTATTTTTGTAAAACGAATTCGTCCAGGACGAACTCAAGTCGTCCAGGACGAACTCGTTAACCATGGTTAGTTGTTGGAAAGCCTATAAATAGAGGTTGATGTTTTCATTTGAAAACAACTACACACTTTGTAAGTGCACACACTATACACATTCTCGAGAGTTAAATTAGAAGATCGTTTTTTTCGAGAGTTTGTAATAGAGTGATTGTAGTCTCTGCAGCCGACACTTGTGTTGGAATTTGTAGCACCCGAGGATTATTTCTAATACAAGAATATTCCCCGACTTGCTGGAGTTATTTATTTACGATTGATTTAACATGGACTGAAACAAAGATTATCCGCAATTAAATTAAATCGAAGAAATTGGTACGACGTATTCAACCCCCCCTTCTACGTCTGATTGGACCTAACAATTGGTATCAGAGCTTAGCTGATCGATATACAGATCTGAGATCCGTAACCAATCTGAAAAGCTAGCTGTCCGTACAATCGTAATTTTATCTGATAACAATGTCGACACACAAGTTAGGAATCAAAGTACCTCCATTTGACAAGGATGACTACAACAACTGGAAGATGAAGATGTTGCTGTACATCAGAGTTGCTAATCCCATGTACATTGGGATTCTGGAAAATGGTCCGTTTTTGCCTATGAAGATTATTCCTGAATCTGTTGAAAATGGTGTTCGTGAAGGAATTTACGGAAGAGCGGAAGCATGATATAACAATTTTCAATCCGTAAATCATGAATCGCGCATATAGAAAGACACATAAATTACACATACGATTTATGAAATAGTTTTAGAATCGAATTCTAACCTTTAAAAGCGATCCAAGGAAGACAAAGAGAGGTCCTAGCAGTTGCTTCTCAATGCGTGAAGCACTCTACCGGTATCCACCAAGATTAATCCTTCGATGAAGCTTTTATAAAGATGGAGCCCTTCTACTTTTGAGAGAGAGAGAGAGATGAAGAAGGTGAGGGAGGCTACTAGGTTTTCACAAAACCCCAGTTGTCTAAAGCCTTCTCATCTCTTTCTTTATATAGGGCTCTCCTAGGTTTTACACAATTATTATATCAATATATATTAATATATATAAATCCCACACTTTATCTTATAAAATGTTTAAATAATAATTAAAACTATTTTAATTATTATTATTTTCTAAACTCCTTAGAAAATAACCTGCTCTCTCAAAAAATCCCTTCATCAATAAATTAATCTTTTTATGGTGTGACCCTGTAGGTTCAATATTATGCCGGTAGTAGAAATAAATAATAATAAACCTTTTATTAATTATTTATATGAATTCCAAAATTCACTAAATATAATTAACTGATTAATTATATTTATTCTACATCGTGAGTGATGCTTCTCAACATATCGCGACTATCCGGATAATATGAATTCTCTGCTTAGAATAACAAGAACCTGTCAGTGACTAGTTACCGTACAATTAATTCCTTCTACCCTTACAATATCCCGATTAAATACAAGGCATGGATCTCGTGTCAAGCCTATCAAATTTAATCATATGATTTCTTGTTCTTAATGCGAAGTTCATATTAATGCAAATTAGAAACTCCTTTCTAATTTCATATACTCTGGCCAGAGATTCCAGAACTTGCATAGAAAGAATAACATAGGATATTCTCTTCCTATACTGGAAGGGGTAGATCCTCTATTGACGTTAACTATCTCTATACATAAATCCCTATGCCCAGAATAGTCCTAATGGTTGTCCTTGAGACTAAGGACTAAACCAAAGCACAGTTCTTTATATATAAGATAACTTTAACGATCTCAAGTCTTAGGACACTTGTACAACTATCACTCAGTAACTATTGACACGTGAGTAATCTCCATTAGTTATTCAACTTATCGAGTCATGTTCAGTGAACTTATTCCCCAATAAGCACCTACATACTGGCTATAGTGTCACCACACAAATGCCTATGAGAACAGACATCCTCCTTAAGGGAGCAAGCACAGTATGTACCAATCTTTGCGGATTTACTAACTTCCGATTAGTTATCCTATGATCAGGAACTGTTTAAGTCCAGAGTTATCATCTTCTAGATCTCACTATTATAATCTCATTATAATTCTAGAAGCTTTACTCCAAACTATGGAACATCTTATTTAAAACACTTTAAATAGATAAATCCCATAATAAAATCAAAACAAGTCTTTTATTAATATTAATGAAATCAAATACGAATACAAGAAAGTATTTCCTAACTCATCATACATGATTGGATTTAGGACAAACACTTTCAGTTCGTATTCCACAAAAGTCTGTTCCCAAAGAGAAAAGCGAATACACTGAAACTGATAAGGAGTATATTGCACATGACCATAATCTGCAACTTATAATTGTTGAATCAATGACCAAGACTATGACACATCTGATACTAAGTCTGAAAACTTCAAAGCAGATGTGGGACACTATAGAGAGGCATTGATGGAGGGATCTGAAGAAGTCAGGGAAAACAGATACGATATGCTAATTGCCAGATATGAAGCATTTCAGGCAATACCTGGAGAGAACATTTCTCAAATCTATGAAAGGTTCATGCTGTTGTTGAATGAACTTACCCTACATGGAAAGACTTATCCACAGAAAGAGATTAACAGAAAGTTCTCATTTGTGATGCCACCCCATCTAGTTGTAAAGACAGAGACCATCCGGGAAAGAAGCGACTTCAGAACTATGACTTTGGAAAAGCTGTTTGGAAAACTGAAGACGTTTGAGATGGAACTTGAACAAAGAAAGATCATATATGGTGGTGGATCAACAGAATCCAAGAGTATGGCCTTACAGAAGACCACTGCACTTATTGCTGATCAACCATACTTTGGTTATCAACAATTAGTTGAATATGGTATCAATGATCACACTGTTGCTCAGAGTGATTGTTCATCCATCAAAGCTGACTATCCTTCTACCATTACTGAGATTGTAGAAGCTGAAGTTGATGAAGTTTCTGATGAACCGGAGGATGAGTTCTACACTCAAGAAGAGCTGGAGCAGCTGGAAGATAAGTCAATGGCTTATATGGCTGCAAGGTTCAAGCATATCAAGTTCAGGAAAAACCCCCGGTACAAGAAAGCTTCAGGGAACAAGTTTCAGGGTAAAGGAGGATACTCAGGGTCAGGGTCAAAGAATACTGGCAGTCACAAACCAAACATGTATGACAAGAGCAAGGTCAGATGCTACAACTGCAATGACTTAGGGCACTTTGCAACAGAGTGCAGGAAACCCAAAGCGGCTCCTGTCAGAGAAAGAAGCAACTCATATGATAAGAAGAATTCTTATGAGGATCTGAAGAAAGAGAATGAGAAGCTAAAAGCTAAGTTGGAAGCAATGGTGGCCAAGCACAAAGGAAGGGCTTACATTGCTGAGGGAAAAAGCTGGGATGACACAGATTCTGATGATGAACCTGTCCAGAGCAATTATGCATTTGCATTAATGGCTGACACTGTCGAGGAATCTCCATCTCAGGTATCTCCTGAAATTTCTGTTGATGACATGACTACTGCTGATTATAAAAAGACTATAAATGAACTAGGTCAAGAGATGTATAACTTGCACACTAGTTTATTAGCTTCAGAATCAGATAACTGTAGTCTCTCTCTAAAGATAGCTAAACTTGAAGAAAGAGTAGATGAATTAGCTTTAGAGAAACTCATGAACATTAACCTTAAAGATAGAATTGAATATCTAGAGAATAAGGAGAAGTGTAGTGCAGAAATTGAGGAGTCCCTTAGGTCTCAGATTGCTGACCTAGAAACTAAGCTTAGGGCCTATCAGAATTCTGCTTTTCTACAGAAAGAGATCTTGGATAGTCAAAGGGTTGATAAGAAGGTTGCTATTGGCCTTGACTATAGTTCTTTAGAAAGTGCTAAAAGAAAGAAGAGAAAAGAGAATGAAGGCATATTTGTTTCAGCAGGAACTGAGAATGCTCCTGAAGGAACAAATATACCTAAAATTCTGAAGAACACCAAGACCCCTATCTTTAGAAAGGCACAAACAGAACCTCTGATAGAAGAAGACCTTGTCATCAAGGAAGAGTTGAAAAATGAGGAAGTTGTTAAGCCTCAAGTAAAACAGGAATCACAAGATGTACCTTCTAATTCCCAAGTCAGAGATGACTCAGATAAAACTGGATTAGGAAGTACTAGTTCCAACAAGAAGAAGAACAACAGAAATGGCAAGTTAGATCCTAAGAACACCAACTCTAGGAATTCTAATGCTAGAAAGGTTTGTAATAACTGCAACTCTACTAATCATCTTACTCATGCATGTAAAATGATTAAGGTAGATAATTCTGTTTCTAGCATGCCTAATACTTTTAACATGAATGCTGTTCATTTGCCATGTGGTAGAGTAGGTTGCATGCTATGTGCTATGAATATGATGTCTGCATGCTTTACCATGTTGAATGCATCTTTTTCTGCACCATCTGCAATGAATATGAATATGCCTGCACCTTCGGTTGCCCCTGAGGCAAAGACTGCTAGTCCTTCTAAGAAGAAGGAAACTCCCAACTCCAAGTCTAAAAGCACTTCTGCTAAGACTAAAAAGGAGAAGAGTCCAGTCACCCCTGAACAAGCACATGCTAAACCAGTTTCTGTTGATAATCCTGTTTCTACTAAACCACCTGGACCCAAGAATGTCTGGGTACCAAAGAAAGTTTAATCCATTTGTGAATGCAGGGCACAGGAAGGAAAGGTAAAGTTGTGTGGGTTCTTGATAGTGGTTGTTCAAGACACATGACTGGAGAAAAGTCCCTGCTCACAGATGTGGTGATGAGAACCGGCCCAATTGTAATCTTTGGAGATGACAGCAAAGGATTTACAACGGGATATGGTAAGCTGAAAGTTGGAAATGTCATCATTGAAGATATCTCTCTGGTAGAAGGACTCAAGCACAACTTACTGAGTATCAGTCAGTTCTGTGACAAAGGATACGACGTAATCTTTCAGAAGGAAGTTTGCTTAATCCAGAACCGGAAGAACAAGGATCTTACACTCCGTGGTGTAAGAAAATCAAGTTTGTTTATAGCCGACATAGACTCAGCAAGTAAGGGGGAGGTCAAGTGTTTCTACACCAAGGCCTCTGCTGATGATAGTTGGTTATGGCATCGGAAGCTCTCACACTTGAACTTTAAGACTATGAACTCTTTAGTCAAAAGGGAACTTGTGAGAGGATTGCCACAGAAAGAATTCTGTCAAGAAGGACTCTGTGATGCATGTGAAAAAGGGAAGTCAAAGAAAGCATCACACAGGAGCAAAGGCATGACTGATATTGGTTCACCCCTTCAACTGATTCATATGGATCTGTTTGGACCAGTCAACATTCCTTCTATATCAAGGAAAAGATATGCTCTTGTGATCGTTGATGACTACTCAAAATACACATGGGTATTATTCTTACATTCAAAGGATGAAGCAGCATTCGTCATCATTGATCATATCAAGAAGATTGAAAAAGAAGCAAATCTGCCAGTAAGGGAAATCAGATCAGATAATGGAACAGAATTTCGTAATGCTGTTCTTAATGACTTCTGTACTGATAAGGGCATCTCCCGTCAGTATTCAGCTCCAAGGACTCCACAGCAAAATGGTGTCGTAGAAAGGAAGAACAGAACCTTGATTGAAGCAGCAAGGACTATGATTAGTCAATCAAGACTTCCAATCTATTTCTGGGCTGAAGCTGTAAGCACTGCTTGCTACACTCAAAATCGTACCCTGTTTAACAAGGATTTGGATAAGACTCCTTATGAAGTAATGGCCAACAGAAAACCATCACTGAGTTACTTTCATGTGTTTGGTGCAAAATGCTTTGTGTTAAAAGAAGAGCATTTGGGAAAGTTTGATGCCAAAGCTGAAGAAGGCATATTTCTGGGTTATTCTTTGGAGTCTAAGGCCTACAGGGTTTATCTGATCAATGACGATAAGCTGATTGAAAGCATCAATGTAAGATTTGATGATACCAAACTCCCAAGTCTCCAAAAGGAAAATGAATCTGATTCTCTGGAGTTTGAGAATTTAGAAGACATCTATTTAGGAGAAGATCAACCTGAAGCTGATATAAGGGAACCTAATACAAATGAAGGAAATGCTGATCCTGAACCATCTGGAGGAAGTATTGGTAACAATACAAATGATCATCATGGTCACAGTGGTCAAAGTGGAGGATCATTAAATAGAATCTACATCAGCTCAGGGGGAGTAAGTCAAAGTGGATCCACTAGTCATCACACTCAACACAACTATGATTTTGGTGAATCATCAAGATTGAATCTGCCAAGACAAAGGGTATGGAGTAGAGACCATCCTGTTGAACAAATCATTGGTGATCCAGACACAGGAGTGCAGACTAGAAGAGCAACTCAGAATGAATGCAACTTTGCTGGATTCTTGTCTCATATAGAACCAAAGAAAGTTGAAGAGGCTCTAAGTGATCCAGATTGGGTATCTGCAATGCAGGAAGAACTCAATCAATTCGAAAGGCAGAAAGTTTGGAAGCTGGTGCCAAGACCTAAAGGAAAATCTATAGTTGGCACTAGATGGGTTTTTAGAAACAAACTGGATGAAGATGGTATTGTTACGAGGAATAAGGCAAGACTGGTTGCAAAGGGTTATTCACAAGAAGAAGGAATTGATTATGATGAAACCTATGCTCCAGTTGCTAGGCTTGAAGCAATCAGGATGTTCTTAGCATTTGCTGCACACTCCAACTTCAAAGTATATCAAATGGATGTGAAAAGTGCATTCCTGAATGGTGATCTGGAAGAGGAAGTCTATGTTGAACAACCCCCTGGGTTTGAAGACAAAGAATTTGAAGACTTCGTATACTTTCTCTTCAAAGCACTCTATGGCCTGAAGCAAGCCCCTCGAACCTGGTATGACACTCTTTCCAAGTTCTTACTTGAAAATGGTTTCACCAGAGGTATCATCGATAAAACTCTTTTCCATAAAAAGCATAAGGATGATATAATTCTTGTACAAGTATATGTCGATGACATTATATTTGGTTCTACTAATGATCTTTTGTGCGAGAGATTTGCTAAGTTAATGCAGAGCAAGTATGAGATGAGCATGATGGGAGAATTGTCCTTCTTCCTAGGACTTCAAGTCATTCAGAAGCCTGATGGTATTTTTATCTGCCAATCCAAATACATCAAGGATCTTCTGAAGAAATATGGAATGGAAGAAGCATCTCCTGCCAAAACTCCTATGCCAACTGCTGTCAAACTTGATCAGGACAAAGTTGGTAAGTCAGTTGACATCACGAAGTATCGAGGTATGATTGGCTCTCTCTTATACTTAACTGCTAGTAGACCAGATATCATGTTCGCAACTTGTTTATGTGCTAGATTCCAGGCTGATCCTAAAGAGTCACATCTTATAGCTGTTAAGCGTATTTTTAGGTATCTTAAGGGAACCCCCAATCTAGGGATTTGGTACCCTAAAGATACAGGTTTTAATCTGATTGGCTATACAGATTCTGACTTTGCAGGATGTAAGATTGATAGGAAAAGTACTTCCGGAAGCTGTCAGTTTCTTGGACGAAGGTTGGTGTCATGGTATAGCAAGAAGCAACACTCCGTGTCTACGTCTACAGCAGAAGCTGAATACATAGCTGCTGGAAGTTGCTGTGCTCAAATCTTGTGGATGAGGAATCAACTACAAGATTATGGACTCATGTTGGATAAAATTCCGATTCTGTGTGATAACACGAGTGCCATTGCCATTGCCAACAATCTTGTTCAACACTCCAGGACAAAGCATATTGATATCAGGTATCATTTCCTTCGCGAGCATGTCATGAATGGAACAGTAGAGTTACACTTTGTACCTACTGATCAACAAATTGCAGACATCTTCACTAAACCACTAGACGAATCCACTTTCTCTAGACTGGTTGGTGAACTTGGGATGTTAAATATGTCTAATTAATTAGACAAGAAATAACTGCAATTTGTTCGTGAGTTCACAAGTTTTAAAATGTTCATATTTTCAGGACTTGTGAATTTACAAAAGTGCATCCAGTATTTTACATATTTCTCTGATAATTAGTTTTAATTATTTGCCATGATTTATATGATCTGCATGACTTTATGTGATTATGTGATTAATTGCTAAATGGTAGATATTTAGAATTAATTTTCTTGAATTATTTAAGTACTTATATTCAATTAATGAATATTAGTGTTTATTTGATTCATATTTTAATTAAATTTGATTAATGGATTTGACGCAATTCAAATTATGTTAAGTTGTCCATTAATTAAAACTTAATTAAAATAATTGCAGCATTATTAATTGAATATTTGCTAACTAAATTTTAAAATTTGGTGAAGCTTTATTTAATTTAATTGTGATATTCCTTTATCAAATTGTTAGATTGTTTTGATTTTAATCGAAATATATTTGACAAATTTGATATATTTTTGTGAGTGTTATCTCCAAAGTCTCTAAGTTCATATATATAACTGAGTTGTGGTATATGGCGCAACATTTGACTAAGTCAAATGTTGCGCCCCCAGTTGATATATATATGCACTAAGGATTCCTCCTACTTAGTTTTTCTCTTCAAAAGCTTGGAAATTCTCCTGTATGTCTACTCAAGCGCAACATTTGACTAAGTCAAATGTTGCGCCACCAGTACATACACTTGTCTGTGTACTCGTTTTCTTTTCTAAGTACAAACTTGCGCTCATACAGTGCACCTATAAGGGGCAGTTTTGTCATTTCACTTGTTGCGCCTTGGTAGTGTACTGTGTACACTATGAGGGGCAAGTTGGTCTTTAACCAACTTGCGCCTCAATACTACTGTGCGTATATATATACTCACTTGGCGTTTTTCCACTCTTCATCAGCAAAATACACACGCATATACACACGCAAAGAAACTCCTCCACTACTGCATTCAAAAAACTCGAACTCGACGGTTTTTAATTCCATATATCACCACTGATTCTTGCCCATTTTTCAATCTGAGACTAGTTTTGGATTCCCCTTGACAAAAGCTTTCTTTACATACAAGCCTTTTCACGAACCATTACAGTTTTTCGAAAGGGTTTTTCCGAAGCTTTTCAACTTCCAGGCTAGATTTCTACGTGATTCTTGTGTCGAAAATTTGCGAAGCCGATCCCATAATTCTTAGAATTTCGAGAGGAACAACATACTTGAATTTCATTGAATTCTAAAATTCTTGGAATTAGGGTTTTACGGAGCGTTATTATTTAATTATTTTCGTGACATAAGTTGAAATTTGTTCATTATTATTCGTGAAACGAAATTTATAATCATTTTTAATTCTAATTAAAAATGGCTGCAAATTTTGATATTCCGAAAACAAATTTCACAATTGTTGAGAATAATAATTTAATTACGCAAGCAAATTATCGACGCTGGGTTCGATATATGTCTGAATTCTCGTATGCTAGATTTGCTATGACCGAATCTGTTTATCTTAACAAATCTCTTCTACGAGATTTCTTGTCTTCTATTTCTGTTGTGAATGCAGGACAGATACTTGGTATTACTTGTCAAATTCAGGGACGAACACTGTCAATTACTGAGAACACCCTGAACACTGCTCTGCAACTTCCAACAGCAAACTTTGAAGCTGTTCCAGATAGAGCTGAAAGAACAAACTTTTTCTTTGCTATTCACTGCCAGAGGGAGAATGGTGATCTTCCAGGAAAGATGTACGTCAAGCATTTGCCTCGAGAATGGAATTTCTTCTTTAATTCCATTTCTCATGTATTTGCACCAAAAACTGGAGGGTTCCATGGGATTACAAATTTCAACCAGGAAATTGGGATTGCAATAGCACAGAATACAAGAATAAATCTGGGACATCTAATCATGGGAGCATTTCAGGACGCCTTAAGGAAGAACAGGAATGTGCTTCTCTATCCTCGGTTCTTCCAGATAGTGCTGAACCAACTGCTGACTCCTGCTGAAAGAGCTGTCTATCCTAATATAGACAATGTCATATGCTCTTTCATGACTACAAGAGTGATATCTATGCTGGAGAACCATCAAAACTATACCAACAATGAGGATGTGGTTCATACAGAGGCAATGCAAGAATTCTTAAACAACCAGAATCTGCCTCCACCACATAATCAGAATATTGCTGATCCAGTAGTTCAGGAAGAGGAGGCCCCTGAAACACAAGCTGAAGAAGTCACTGAGACATCTCATCAAGTCAATATCCCTGAGACTCAAACTTCTCAAATGGAAAAGGAAGTGATAGTGGAAGATGCAGAGACATCCTCAGATGACAATGCTCAATCTGAAGGAGAGGATTCATTGCAAGACAACTCCACTGATGCTGAAGATGAAGTGGATAGCCCTGCTCAAACCACTGTAGCTGCACCTTCAACTGATATGATGATGGATATTGATGAACTCTTCACCAACACCTACAATCCACTGCTGCAGTCAGGTATCCCTTCTGATTCTGACAACTTGTCTTTCAGTGCACCTGATTGGGTTCAGAATCTTTTGGATTCCAATCAGCTTTCACCACCTATCACAAGTGCCAATGAATTTGAAATCCCCCAAATTCATATCCAAGGCACCACTTCACAAACACCTGAAGCAGAAACTACTCTACCCCTCAGCCAACCACTTATTATTTCTGAGAGAGAGGGAGAAAGTGCCTTAAGTGCACCACAAAAGGAGGTTGTTTCTGAAACTGCAGCTCTGTCTCTTAGTCAGGAAAGGAGAATAGAACCTGAGACAACTGCAGATATGTCTATTTCTTCACCACCTCAGCCACATGATATTACAATGCACAGTGAGGTTGCACACACAGTTGAAGAATTGACGGTTGCTAACACTTTGTCGTCCATGTCAGGGATAGACACTGTTGTTTCTGATCCTCTTCAGGGTCAAATGCCTTCACAGGCTTCTGGGGGAAACTTGGATGAATTGCCAAATTCTCCATCCTTGTCTACCCCCCTGGGAGGAACATTCCCAGATCCCTTAAGGGACTCTTCACCTCCCGAAGGTGAACGGCAATCTGTTTCTGAGCCCTTCATATCAGGAAGTGTGCCAGTTATAGAGGACTTGTCACAAAGTCATTCGCCGTCAAAGGCAGTTGTGGGAAACCAGGGTGCTTCGCCTATTCAAGGATCACATCCTTCGAGCCCTGTGTCTACCCACCCTGAGATTCCAACTCAGGATCCATCAAAGGACTCACTACCTTCGAGTAGTTGGCAACTTGTTTCTAATGACTCAGATTCATCTGACGAGGAAACTGAGGACGAAGGCTCACGAACCTTCATTGCACCTTCTGTGACCTCTCTAGAAGAGGCTAAGAAGATTTCTTCTGCAGGTACATCTAAGGCTGCTGGAACTTCTTTGAGTGAGAGGGAAACACCAACAGAACTTGATATACAGAAACCCTCTGACCCACTGAGTGTTCTAGCTTTGAGTGAAACGAGAGAAACACCTACAGAACGAACAAGTGAGAACCCAACAGCCCCACCTACAATTGAATCTGCTATTCCAACTGTATCTGTGACAGAATTTGAAGCTCTGAAATTCAAAGTTCAACATCTTGAAGCTGAGAATCTTGTTCTACGGGAGGAGTTAGTGGAAATCAAATCAACAATGGAACAAAGGTTGGCTGCTCTTGAAGCTAAATTGCTGGCATCTCAACTTTCCAGAGAGGATTACTCAACTGAGGGGGAGAGAGCAGCAGAAAAAGCAAAGGGAAAAAGGGTGATCACAGGGGTGTCTGAAGAATTGATTGATTCTGCTCTTAAACATCAATTCAGTTACAGTCATGATGAATACATCCCTGAGTTTGTGGATGACAGAGTAATAAGGATGGTTGGTGCTGAGAATGAAGATCTTGAAGAAGGAGAAATCCCAGACAATGAAGTCTTTGCTGATGAACTTGCATATCACAATGACATCTTCCCTCCTGAAGAGTTTGAAATTGCAAATCCACAAGACATTGCTGATGTTTCTAGGGATTATGCTGAGCAAAGGAGAGCAAGGGAGAAGTTAGAAAATCAAAGACGAATTCGAAGGGAAAGGAGACTTGCCAACTTACATAAAGATGGAGCTGAATGGGACATTGCTAGATCTGTGTTTGATTTTCCAGAGGTCACTCAAGACAATGATGATGACGAAGTAAAAGATATCTTTGACTCCTTCAGGAATAACTACAAGGATTTACATGATTATCACGAGGTGTTAAATGATATCATTTCTACTGTGTCTGTTGCTGTTCTTCCCAGAAGAGGATGGATGGTAAACATATCATTTGAGCTACAGAGAGAAGGCCATGGACTCAAGCATGTGTCAAGTCAGTTTCTCAGAGATCTCTCTTTAACTGAGCTGTTTGTGGTAAGAAACAAGATCATCTCAACCGGCAGAAAGCATAATGAAATATTCAGAGATATGGTGGAAGAATGGATATCTGATATTGGAGTTGAAATTCATGACAAGCCTTCAGTTATCAAGTATTTCAAGGATGGTATGATTCAGAGTATTGGACTCACTGATGAAGCATTGTCAACATACAATCCTCGTATACTGAAATATCTGGAAGCTCAAGTCAGGGAGAAGTGCTCAAGGACTAGCAAGGGAAGACTAACTGCAGAACTGCTATATGCCTATCGTCTGAACTTTGCTGCTCTGAGAGACTTAGACTTATCAGCAATCAATCGTCAACCACCACATCCACTGCCTCCACTCAACCCTGAAATTCCTGAATATCCAAATGCTCCTGTTGTCACTTACAATCCTACTTCTGTGATATTCAAAAAGAAGAAAGACTCTGAGGTCACTGCTATACCACTGACAGAAATTGGGAAATTCTCTTCCAAAAGAATCATTCGTGCTGTTGCTGCTGTCAAGTTATCAGTTGTGAAAGAAGACAAGAGTGTGCTCAAAGATTTGATTGATCTTCTAGAGATAAGAAAAGCTGTAGAGACTGTCCATAACACTTCAAGGGTTCGTGCTCATCCATCAAGAATCATCATGAAAATTGAAGGAATGGAGATGAATGTCACCTTTAAGAAGTTGAAGAAAATGGTTCATGTCCAAACATTAGAGAAGATGAAGAAGAATCTAGAGCAACCTCCACCTGAGAACACACTGGAGCAAGTGGCACTGAGTACCATCACTGCTAAGATTGAAGAGATTGAAAACAAGCTCACTCAGAAGAAGGAGGAAGAAGCTGCAAAGAGAAGAGCAGAGCAAAAGCTGATTAATGCAAGAGCCAAGAAACCAAGAAGAGATTAGTTCAGGCTAGAGGAACAATGGCTACTTGTATTTACTTTTGATTTCTGGAAAATGTAAGATATAATCCAGACTGTACTTAGTATTATTTCCTGTTTAAAATAGTATGCTTTTTCATTGTGTCAGTTGAGTTATCCTCTTAAAGGATTTGCTTGTCGAACTCTAACAATCAAATAGGGGGAGATTGTAAAGCATAATGTAACGTAAATGTAATTACGATAACTCAACACAACAAAAGACAGGAAACAATACGTAAGTATATTACAGGAATCTACAGGTTGGAGATTCGATACGAACAGACAAAGTCAATCAAGATATCTGAGACGAGCATCCGTCCACTGGAAGAAGTTCATTAATATGTTCAAGCCTCAATGAAGAATAAAGTTCAATGTGTCTGCTATCAAGATTGCCTGAAGATCAAGTATCAAAGACCAGAAGATTCCAGTATATTTAATTTGATTATTTATAATCAAATTTATCGAAGCAACATCTAACCCGGAATGACTGATCAAGTAGATTATCAAGCAAAGGATTCAAAGAATTATTTCAGTTCGAGTCGTTCGTGAACCAGACCAGTGCACAGGACGTCAGGACATACGAAAGTATTCAGTGGATTCGATCAACGAATTAATTGATCAAGTTAATCAAGCTGCTCCAGGATATATTGCCCAAAGGACTTATTTAGATATATATATATATATATATATATATATATATTAATTGTGAATTATTTGAATTTAAATAATTCAAGTAATTAATTTAACACAATTAATTATATATATATATGTATATTTAATCCTTGTGCAAAATAGGAGTTGAAAGGAAATTTGTCTAAGTACTCATCAAGGGGACTCAGCTGTACCTGGCGCAAACTTTGACTATGAAAAGTCAAAGCTTGCGCTACAAATGTTCAAAACTGATGGCATGCTGAAAAGTTCTAAGTATGGTACAGGAGAAACAGTGAGACAAGTCTTGAGCGCAACTTTTGACCAAGTCAAAGGTTGCGACTCCAAAACTCATCTAGCACAAGTCCAATGCATGAATTTCTCTAAGTACCGTCTACAGTGGAGTCACCAGTAGTGGAGCGCAACCTTTGACCAAGTCAAAGGTTGCGACTCCCACCCATCTCTCAAAGCGCAACTTCATGTATAAATGGCTAAGTCATTTCACTGGGAGTTCAATACAGGCGCAACGTTTGACCCGTTGACCCCCTGTAAACAATGGATACATTTGGGCGCAACTTTCATGTACATATATATATATGTGTTTATATATATGTATCTGAAAGTGGCGCCACTCCTTGTTTATACCTGAGTTAGTTTTATTTTTGTAAAACGAATTCGTCCAGGACGAACTCAAGTCGTCCAGGACGAACTCGTTAACCATGGTTAGTTGTTGGAAAGCCTATAAATAGAGGTTGATGTTTTCATTTGAAAACAACTACACACTTTGTAAGTGCACACACTATACACATTCTCGAGAGTTAAATTAGAAGATCGTTTTTTTCGAGAGTTTGTAATAGAGTGATTGTAGTCTCTGCAGCCGACACTTGTGTTGGAATTTGTAGCACCCGAGGATTATTTCTAATACAAGAATATTCCCCGACTTGCTGGAGTTATTTATTTACGATTGATTTAACATGGACTGAAACAAAGATTATCCGCAATTAAATTAAATCGAAGAAATTGGTACGACGTATTCAACCCCCCATTCTACGTCTGATTGGACCTAACATGAATGCATTAAATGTACGTAAAAGATTACTATACTATCCTTTATAAATTTGATTTGATTGATATTTTGATAAATATTATGATTATGAGATGAACGGTGATTAGGTGGGTTTATCGATTTTCTTGATAAGCTGAGTTTTCTTAGAATCTTCCTCCTATATTATATATATATATATATATATATATATATATATATATATATATATATATATATATATATATATATTTATATAGTGTACAAACTACTAAATACAAACGTAAATGCGAACCAACGCTCTTAAGAGTATGAAGAGTTTTGCGGGTTCCGAGAATGGACCTTCAGGTGGGCCTCAGCAAGGCCTATATAGGCCCTGATGGACAGGGTGGCCCAACGAGAAAAGGGAGTGAGGTAGAATATTGGTTCTTGAGCTTGTCTGGAACCTCCTAAGTCTTGTTCGGAGCCTTAGTGAGGTTGTGGTGGACCCGAGGTTGATTGAGTGGGTCGGAAGTTGATCCCGATGGGTGATGTCATATATGCCTAATTTTTCTTGATTTGTATTTAAAATTCGTATTTGATCATTAAACCCCCTTCCTCCCTCCTCTCCCCCTATATATATAGGCAATTATTCAAATACAAATCATCAAAATAAAAACTAATATACAAACCAAAAAAATCATACCTAAACGACATCACCCACCCCTCATATATATGCCATCACTCACCCTCTATATGTCATCACCCACCTAGGGCTCACCCCTCGCCCCCACTCAATTCACCCCCTCCTCCCGCCCGCCCGCCAGCCCGCCAGCCAGCCAAAGCTCGCCATAGACCCTAAACAGGCTCCAGACAGCTTTAAGAACCAAAATTTGGCCCCACCCCGACTCTACTAGGCCCCACTTAGACCCGTATAGACCGATCTCGGGGTTCATCTCCGGTAACAAAACTAAGTATCAGAGTAAGACCATATATATATACACCTCGGTCCCTAGGTATCTCGGGGATGGATCCCGAATAGGTCTAGATGGGTCTAAGTGGGGCCTAGTAGGGTCGGGGGTGGAGTCTAATGAGACCCGGGTGGCTCTTATGACCGGAGCCCGTGCGTAGCCTTAACAAGATTCTAACGGGCCCGTGATGAATTGAGTGGGGCCGAGAGTGGACCCTACATGCGTGAATCGTGATGACATACCGTGGATGGGAAATGTCGTGTAGATATAATTTTTTTTGTTTGTATTATAATTTTTATTTTAATGATTTGTATTTAAACCCCCTATATATATACTCCCTCCGTCCCCCTGAGAGTTGTATACATTGGGGGACGGGGACGCGGCACGGACTTTAATGCTCCTGTAGAGTGTAGTTGTATAATTTATTTTTGAAATTTTCTTTTTTTGAATTAAAGTTTGGATGTTATATTTTTATTCAGAAAAAGAAAATCTCAAAAATAAGTTACGGAACTATATTATATAAGAGCATTGAAATGCGTGTCGAGCAGTTGAAAAGAAACGTATACAATTAAATGGGACTGAGGGAGTAATAAATAAAATTATAGGTCACGCAAGTTATAAACTCATCTTATTAATACACAAGTATATACTCAAACGAAAACATATGCTATAACATTCTTAAAATGACAAAATAGATCATTAATTATATTTTTGAATAAGTCAGGTGTATTTGAAAATAATATAAATTACATGTGGGCGAAAAATTATGTATCCATAATTATTGAACATTATTTGTAATTTTGCACAATGATGCTTCGCTTGTAATCTGATCCATCAAAATTAAAAATTTATATAAATTATCAGATATAATAGTAAAAGAAATGTATATAAATATCTAAAATTTGTTTTATATTTATTTTATTTTGATAATATTAATTTTAAAGATAAATATACAGTCCAGTAAGTACATTATATTCGATTTTAAAATTATTGAAAAATAATAATATAATAATCAAAAAATTTAAAAAAATAAATTAATAAACTATATAAACTTGGCACCAACTGTAATTTTAATTTATACTCACTAAATTCATTCACAGTATTCCTTGTGCAGTACATACACACCATAGGCGGTGCGAGCATTCCACACGTGGGTTTTATGCTCTTTGTCCTTGTTCATCTTCTTCACCCACTTAAACATAAATAAACAATATTAATTTAATTGCTGTTATACTCCGACTCAAAGCCCTGAGACTGTACTTCTAATCTGATGGGTTGAAGATGGAGCGAGACAGTAATTCTGATGATGACGTGGGCTTTCTGTTGAACGATGGTGGGCCCTTCCCCTTTCCACTCAATAGCTTGTTGGAACCAGCACCTTGTGGCCTTGTTGTTACCGATGCTCTGGAGCCGGATAATCCGATTATATATGTTAATTCCGTGTTTGAAATGGTCACTGGTTATTCAGCTCAAGATGTTCTCGCTCGTAATTGGTTAGTTACTTAGCTATTCTTTCTTAATTCTTGCTGTTTTATTTATGAAATTGTAATTTGTTGCATTCACTTAATATGATTGTAACGTGTTTGTGATTCGAGACGGAACATATGAAAATGCTATATAATTGTGATATAAGTGTAATTTATGTGATGTAGCGGTTAACTGTGATAGGAACTGATTTTTGGGAGGTAGGTAGTGGTACACAATGCTGAAGTTTGTTGCGTTTTCGTAAATATATGAATATGAGTTTTATGTTGACACATTAGAACTAGCTAGTGGTCATAAGTGGGGGAACTTGTTGGAATTATGTCGTTTGGGGTTCGAGGCTATAGTTATTAATTGTAAGTTATAGTGCTTAAATAACTTAGGGTTTGATCTGGCCACTTAGCTGAGTGAAAGCTAGACCCTATCGATGAATAATTGATTGGGTATGAAGGAGACTGCTCTCTTGTTATAATATGGACCAGACCTATTTAGGTCCTTAGCATTGAAGTTTTCACTGTCGCAGCTTCCTCTATTAGGCATCCTTTATTATGTACCAATTTGTGCGTGCTTGGTTCACCTTTCATAGTATCATGCTAATATGCTAGATATTGACAGATTATATAGATGCTTCCACTTTACCTGGTTTGTATTTAGGCCGATATCTTATTTAAAGAGATCAGTAGACTAGGGTCCAAAAACGAAATTTTGGAAAAACGTATGCTTCTAGTACAGGAGTGCCACTCGGCCCCTCCTACCCCACACACCGAGCACTGGGCGGTTTGGCACTCTACGTGGCATGTCCTTGTACTTAGAGGAGGGAGTTCAGCAGAGGCATAGATTTTAAACAGCATACCCTCAATAATAGTATTCAAAAAAGCGAGTATTATGATTGGTAAACACTAAACATTGATGGGAAAAAAATTATCTACTATTTCCATGAAGTTCTCTGGGTGGTGGTTTACTAGGATAGAGTGCACCTGGGTTTTCGTTAGCCCGTCTTTGCTTGAAAAATTAAGCCTAAGCTGAGGCAACTCTCTTCTGCTGTTAATTAGAGGAAATAAAATATTTATAATTAACATGGTCTGTGAAATCCGGTAGAGTCGAACATGGGGTCAAGGCTTTTACTTTTAAAAGTCTAATTTCATGTTTCCTATCAATAAATTCAATATATTTGGTCCAGTTTGCATGAATTTTAGTTCTATTAATTGATATCATCTTAAATAACATCCAATATATATTAAAATGTTTTTGTGCATGCTCTCACCTGTATCTTCGTCTTTCAATATTTGTTTGATCTGCATATTCCCATTACTATCCTTGCTTCTTGCGTTCTGCCGGTCCTTTGTGTTATTTGAAATGTTGTTGGATAACTGTCAGCAAAATAAGAAGGGGCTATAACTCTCTGTTAATTTTCATAGATAATAGTACAAGACTGTGTTACCCTGTTCTGTTCCCGAAGTATTTATTTTCTTATGATGAATAGAGTGGTAAGATCGAGGACCACCTTCTTTCTCATAAAAGGAGCTGCTTAGTAGATAATTATGCGTCTTTCATTAATTGGTAATTTTGATTATGGGATGGGAAGATATGCAAGTACTCCAATGTGATTTTGGTGTATCCTGCAGCTGTGAGTCCAAAATAAACTCTATCTGGCATGCTGTTAATATGGTTCATCATCCCACATACTTATACCATATTACTGTCCTTTTTTTAACTTAATGATACCTGTTGAGACTTGCAATAGCAACTTCATTTTTTCTATGGGAATTCTGCAGTCGTTTTTTGCAATGTAGAGGTCCATATGCGAAAAGAAGGCATCCTCTGGTGGACGCTTCAGTTGTGTCAGAGATGAAAAGATGTCTTGAAGAAGGGATTGAGTTCCAGGGTGAATTGCTGAACTTTAGAAAGGATGGATCCCCAATTATGAATCGATTACGTCTGATTCCTATATATGGAGATGATGAAACCATAACACATATAATTGGGATCCAGTTCTTTAGCGAAGCAAATGTAGACCTGGGCCCACTTAGGTCTTCAATGAAGGAAGCTGCTAGTGCACAAGATCGTTTTCATTTTAGTCTTTCTTCTAATTCTCTAGTTCAAGATCAAAGCAGAAATATTCAAAAAGGCCTTTGTGGGATACTGCACTTGAGTGACGAAGTCTTGTCTCATAATATTCTTTCACGTTTGACCCCAAGAGATATTGCATCTGTTAGTTCCGTCAGCAGGCGACTTTATGAGGTAACAAAAACTGAAGATCTTTGGAGAATGGTCTGTCAAAATGAATGGGGCTGTGAAACAATTAGGGTGATGGAGGCAGTTCCCGGGGATAAAAGACTAGGCTGGGGTAGACTGGCAAAGGAGCTAACCACTCTTGAATCTGCAGCATGGAAGAAATTAACTGTTGGAGGAACGGTTGAACCATCGCGTTGCAACTTCAGTGCATGTGCAGTTGGGAACCGTGTGTTTCTTTTTGGTGGAGAGGGGGTCAACATGCAGCCAATGGATGATACGTTCGTATTAGATTTGAATTGCAACAATCCTGAGTGGCAACATGTTAAAGTGGGATCTTCACCTCCTGGGCGTTGGGGTCACACACTTTCTTGCATGAATGGATCTAATTTAGTTGTTTTTGGAGGTTGTGGACAACAGGGATTACTCAATGATGTCTTTGTTTTGGACTTGGATGCCAAGCATCCAACATGGCGTGAGATCTCTGGTTTGGCTCCTCCCCTTCCAAGGTCTTGGCATAGCTCCTGCATTCTTGATGGGAGCAAATTGATTGTTTCTGGTGGTTGCACAGATTCTGGTGTACTTCTTAGTGACACTTTTCTGCTAGACCTTTCTACTGAGAGGCCAATTTGGAGAGAGATACCAGCAGCATGGACCCCACCTTCTCGACTTGGTCACACTCTCTCTGTTTATGGGGGCAGGAAAATCTTGATGTTTGGTGGTCTTGCCAAGAGTGGCCCCCTGCGGTTTCGTTCAAGTGATGTATATACAATGGATTTGGGTGAAGATGAACCTTGTTGGACAAGTGTGACTGGGAGTGAAATGCCGGGTGCTGGAAATCCAGGAGGATTAGCTCCTCCGCCAAGGCTAGATCATGTAGCTGTTAGCCTCCCTGGTGGCAAGATTCTGATCTTTGGTGGTTCCGTGGCAGGTCTTCATTCAACCTCACTAGTTTATATCCTAGATCTGAAGGAAGAGAAACCTACATGGAGGATATTAGATGTACCTGGCCGCCCTCCAAGATTTGCGTGGGGACATAGTACCTGTGTTGTTGGAGGAACAAGAGCAATAGTCCTTGGAGGTCAAACTGGTGAGGAGTGGATGCTCGGTGATCTTCATGAGTTGTCTTTTGCAGGTTCTCCTGTTTGACTGCATCGAGAAGTATTATGCTGCGATGAAAACAAAATTTTGCTTTTGTGATGATCGCTTAAGAGCAAGAAAGTAATACATTGCATCAATGAGACAGACTAGGATTATGGCTGTGGTGATTACTCTTCTCCGGCATGTGTTCGAATCTGGCCCTGGTTGAGTTCTGACAATATCTGGCTGATGATGTAATTCGGGATGACTTTATGAGATTTTTGCGAGACTGTCTGTGAACCTTTGTAGCTTAGAATGGAGTTGTCTATGTAATGCACTTTCTTGTAGCTTAGGAGTATGGTATCGATGGATGGGGTAGGTATCCTATACCTTCCAAAATGCATGTCATTCTGTCGTTGACGATGATATGGTCTTGTGCTTGAATCTGATGGTTAATTGTTGTAGTAAAAGAATCTGGAATGTCATCAGACATAAATGCAAGATTTTTACTTTAAAGGATAACTTTGTCATATATAATGAAAATATCTATGGCTCCTAATATGCTAGAGCAATTAACTCGACCATAAGCTAGTTACCTTGAGTAGTAAAATTTTGGAGGAATGAAGGTTGATTTTTCAGCTGGAACATGTGTATATATTTATATCTCTGATGCAACTGCAGATGCAGCCTTTTCCTTTCAGTGATGTTTACTAAAGCTGAAGTGGATCAGCTTCGTCAACAATGATTTCCAGATTGATTGCTTATATCACTATTGTCCTTCTACTGGGTGATTGTTGCTAAAGCAAGGGTGAATCATGAGCTTTAACAATATGGCAAGTAATAAACTCCCTTGCAAGTTCTTTTTTTACCATGTAATTTCGACACTCTCTTTACCACTGCACAATTCTGACAATGTGGAGTGAACTATCTGTAGTGTCATTACTATTATTGTGGAATCAACTATCTTTATATGTAATGTGCAGTCAACTATCTCTAGGAGTTGTGAAGGAAGAGAAATCATTTTCTTTCCTTGTATGAAATCAGGACGACATCAATGACAAGAACCTGATACATTGGTATTTATTGATTTACCCCTTTGGTTTTTACAGGTTAAAAATATTTTCCCTTAAAAGCATCTGTTATCTCATCAAATATTCTTCCATTTGGTCAATTGTTGATCGCACATATTGTGATAAAAGGCAAGGTATGCGGTTTTATATTATTGCATACATCGTAGAACGTAGAACAGATTTTAAAGGTTTCAGGTGAAAAAGTAGCACATATAAGGTTTATTGTTTGGCGGGATAAGGTGAAATACTCTTAATCTCAAGATAAAAAGATTATGATTACAGATGAACCGGAGAATTCAAATTTCAAGGTGAATATTTTCTAATTTGTAAGGTTGCTGGAAACTTTATAAATCTGAAGTTTCAGCCTTTTAATGCAGGTTGCAGGGGAATTTGGCAACATAAAAGATACGAATGAGTTGGCAATCTAGCAATCTGCTTGATGTATCTGAAGTCTGAACAGGATGATGAAAGCCAAATTTCTGCAAGTATGTGCAAGGTCATCTGAAAATGGTTTGATGAAGACACATGGCAAGTCTTTTGAATGTGCGTCCAGGTACTGGTTGAATTAGAATCGCATAGCAATAAGAAGATCAGAAAACTATTGTTGTCATTATGAAGAGGCCAAAAATGAAAATTTGAGTTAGGATTAAAGTTCAGACTTTGTAGTCCCCTAGAAGTTGGAATAAGGCAACTGTGGTGAAGTGGCTATGCATAAAGGATATGTTTCTCCAAGTCACGCTGGAGACAATTTAATAATTCATTATACAAATTATTCAAACATTAAAACTTTCGCTTTTAATTTATGGTTAGCTAGTTTATTAGACTTCATTTTGAGTTTACTTATGTATCTCGGTGACATTTTTAATAATATTACCATTGCTACCCGTGGTAGATTTTTACTGCAAAAGCTTGCATCATATGCAGAGGACAAACTTGCTAAATTTTGAATACCACACACCTTTGAATCTAAGCTTAGTGTAGCATGTTACTGTGTTACGATTTATATACACAACTAAGAATAGGCTCCCATCACTTATTCGATAGAGGAATTTATTATTTGCTGGTATTGGAGAGCAGGGAACAAATTAATAAATTATAGCCTCGACAAGCTTCTAGTGATGAAGTATATGCCACTGAATGAGGAAATAATAGGGAACTCTAGAACTAATGCAGGCCTATGACAGGCCATATGGAGGTTAGCTAACATTTCTTATTTCATTGAAGTAATAATAGCTGGGGCTGGGCATATATGGCAGCAGAAGAAAATATAAATTTGCCATGAAATACAGAATCCGACGAGGTAACACAAGTGCAACATCTTACTTGGAAGCCTGGTTTGTCTGGATCAACATGAAAGCTTTGGTCAAAAATGGAGTTACTGGACATGGAAGATAAATTATATGCCTGTCACTGATACAGATATTTCTACAAATTGACGAGTACCAGTTCAGTGCAGGACAAAGAGACAATGGCCAGGTATCGGAATTACAATGGATGTCTGAATTTACAAAATATTGCTCAGTTCTCGTCTCAAAATACAGCCAGTTTGTGACATTAATTTGCCTTGACTTGTCTTATGTTCAAGATTAAGTAAATGTAGTTATATAACTTACACTATCTGAGTTTTAGCAATACACGTGCAAGTGAAATGGATATAATTTTGCCCGCTTTCCTGCATTTGTGTAGAGCTAAGATCATGGAAGTTATGAAATCTATTCAATTCACAGGGTATGAACATATTCAAAAGTTAGATGGCTATGATCTTGGTACTAATTCCTGCAATTACGTAGAGCTAGGATCTCTGAAGTTACAATATCTATTCAACATTATAGGGCATGAACAAATTAAACTTTATTACGTGGCAACAAGAATGTCAATAAGTTACAACAATGAATTATATTAAGTAGATGCATATAATAAGAGAGCGTCTATAGGGTTCCTCCATTGTATATACCCCCTATAAATATCAATATTTAGAAAACTATAATGATTTTGTTGTCAAAAAGGAACACCATGATTGAAAGTTATATACTTATATGGTTATAATAGGGGAATATTCCTGGCCCAGCTTCTGTAGGCCAAATTCTTTAGAGCAAACTATTCTCCAAATACCTTTGTTAATAACTAGCATGCTTAATGGCTCAACATGCATAGCTGTTAAATAGTTGGGCGAAACTTAAACTTAATAGGCTTAAATCTTAATGATTTCATAATATTTTTGTATTAAAAAGAGGTTTATTTAATTCACTTATAGACTTATGGTACATTATAAAGTTGTTAGCTCCTCAATTATGCTACCTGCTAGACGCTAGATCTCTCCCAAACTGCCACGTTTAAATGGCGGTAGACTATATAAAATGCGGCTTCGCCAGTAACCTTAACACCTGTGTATCCAATTATCACCAAATAGGTCATTAAAACATAAATAAAATAAGTCCCCAGATGCAGACCTTAAATTTCAAGTTTCAACTCTACTTGTTAAATTAAATAAGGTGGTGTTTGGTGCATGATAACTACCGACCTAGCTAGTTATAACAATCTCAGGTCTTACCTGTTCTGTTCACCAACTCCCCCTCTTATTTATTTCATTTCATTCTGCTATTCGTATGAATATTGATATAAACTAATATCATAGTACATTTTGGTAAGCATTAACTGTTTGTTATCTTTTAGATCACGGGCCAAACACTGAAAACCCCTCCAACTTCTACGGACGTACGCTGCTAATATGGGAGTCTTCCAAATCGGTATCAGTTCTGCACCAGTACATAGTTTTTTCTGTAAATCTTATACTGATATTGCGTCGAGCCTCGGGGTAACTAATTACTGATGATTGATGATGTGTGCCAGTTAATTTTGAAGTCAACAGCTCATAGATTTGGTCACAGAATCCATGTCGATGAATACTTATAGATAAATATTATGTCGTACTTCGAATTATACACTGGTATGAGTTATTCAGGCATCAAATGTACTTGGGACCTCCAACTAACATGCACTTTATAATACACACTCACACACACATATGAATATGATACTCGACCATTCCTACTGCACCAGCTGTAGTATTCCTATGGGCCATTTTTGGATGAGTCTGCATTGACTTGTAGTAATTTTTAACCACACATGACATGACAACAAGTCTACAACTACTAGGATTATACTCGCAAGTGGTGATAACTGTTTTTGCTACAATTATATCCAGATCAAGAAGCCAATGCCACATATATGTGAATTTCTGTATTGACTTGAGTAGAGTAGAAGTCCACATCGTATGATATCATGCGGACAATTATTAATGTGTTCTCGTACTCTAGTTGCTGACATTGGGATTCAACTTCAACCCGAGTATTATTCTAGGATTACCAATGAGTTCAGAGAAGAGTTTTGTGATCGGGCATTTGTAGGCATGGATTAGAAGCATATGGTGTTGGGTCTTATTAGGCAACTCTGTAAGATATCAGTCAGCACTGTTTGCACTGAGTTTCAAGATCTTCCGCATCTGAGCTATATACACCTTGAGCTAATACCATTTGCTGAGTGCTATCGTCGTAACTGAGTTATCCTGACTCGATACCCGACACCTTATTAAGTCACACCTACTCTGACACAGTTGAGATGGACAATTTCACAGATAAACCTGTACCATAATCTCTAGCAGGGCCATGATTGTTAGTCATTCTCAAGAGAATGGCAGGTCACTTCTTGCCCAAGTCCTGTGAAAAATGATTCTCCATCAGAGCGGCACATTTTGATATATGTGGCCACTAAGAAAAGCTTAAGGAGACAGAGTGGGAGTCTCATTCACTCTTTGTAGGACATATATTTGTTTCACAAAGCCACAAGTTAAGACAGGAGCCTTGTGACAATTATTTTAAAAAAACATTGGTGTTTCAATAATTGATGTCGTGAATTCCCGTACACTCCTTAAGTATTTACGATATGTCTACAAAATAATGCAGCAATTTTGGACTTGTGGTGCTGGCTAGGTGCTTCTTGTCTCATGTACATATATATACTTGTAATTTTTACCCATCTTTTTGAGATTATAAATCTGATACATACATTATAAAGCAATCAATTTCCAACAGGCCAACAAAGCCAGACTACTTATCCTGTAGGATTTCTTTGAGTGAGTTGGAGACTCTGACAAACATGTGTCAATGAGTTGGCAAATATGACTCTTCGAACAATATTATTATATATACACATGATTATTTTAATTTATATGTACATCCAGACAAAGGTAACAATTTGCGGAGTCCGGGATAGTCTAGTGGCAAAAACTCGTCCCCTCCTCCTTTGTCTTGGGTTCGAATCTCATATTCCCTCTTATACTTCAAAATTATGTGAACCTCTCAAAAAGGAAGTAACAATTTGAAATTCTGAGTATATATCCGAGTTCCTGGCTGAATTAAGTCATCATGTAGTTTAGAAATCGCCATCAAATTCGCATTCAAGATCCTCAAAACTCCAAACCTCATCCTCGTCTTCATCTTCTTCTGGATTTTCCCATCTTTCTCTGTCAATTTCTCCCTCCATCAGCAATACCTCCAGAACCTAGCATATCAATACCCCTTATTAATAAGCGAAACCACTTTTCGGTGGAACATCGGTACCAAAGTACCAAAATTCGGTCACTTTCATATTGATTAGGATTTCATAGTCATTATTATATTATTATCAAAAGACTTCTATATTAAATAAAATTTTATTATTAAAGACCTCGATATTTATTAGTACAGTGAAAGATTTCTATATTGATTAGAATTTTATTATTAAAAACTTCAATATTGATTAGGACAATGTTGTATAAATTTTTTATTTAATAACAATAACCATTATACAATTATGAAAAGATTTTCATATTGTTTGGATTTTATACTTATTATTATACATTTTTAGGATTTTATAATTATTATTATACAATTATGAAAAGAATTTTATTGATTCGGATTTTATTATTAGAAATTTCAATATTGGTTAAGATTATTATCCTACTATAAAAAGACTTCCATGGTGTTTAGGATTTTGTAATATAACATTTATCCTATCCGCACAGTTAAATGGCTAACAATTTAACTTAGGAAACAGTTCTATAAAATTCATATCAAAATTTGGCTATCATCATATTATTTTTTATTTAACAATTATTACTATTATCAGAAAACTTCCATATTTGACTGGATTTTGTATTATAACAACTATCTCACTAATAAAAATACATTACCAACAAAATTATTTGTTTTAATTTTTTAAAACTCAAATAATATAATATACGAAACAACTATATAAATCTTTTATCATGCTTTAAAATTCAAATAAATAAGGAGTTCATATTGATATTAATATAATATCCTATCAATAGAATAATAATGTCAACGAAGTTATTCGTTTTAATTTTTAAAACTCATAAAATTTAATTTACGAAATAAATTTATAAAACTTCTATCATATTTCAGAATTAAAATAAACAAGATTCAATATTGATACCAAAGTACCAAAAAACTTGATCAAATATTTTTTAATAATAATAATTATTATCATTTAGTGTTTTTCAGAAAATTACGATAAAGACGAATAAGGCGGTGGTAACACTGACTTGACAAATGGAAACTCAAAAAAATGAAGTCATTGTCCATATTGTAACATATAATAAAAGAACCGAAACTCTAGACATACGTCAAATATTTGTTTTAATTTTTAAAACTTATACAATTTAATTTACGAAACAAATCTATAAAATTTCTATCATATTTCAGAATTAAAATAAACAATATTCAATATTGATACCACAGTACCAAAAAACTTGGTCATATTTTTTTTAATAATAATAATTATTATCCTTCAGTGTTTTTCAGAAGATTGCGATAAAGACGAATAAGGCGGTGGTAACACTGACTTGACAAATAGAAACTCGAAGAAAATGAAGTCATTATCCATATTATAACATATAATAAAAGAACCAAAACTCTAGACATACGTCAAATATTTGATATCAAATTACTTTTGGAAAGTTAATTAATTTTGTCAAACTACAATATCAGTTTATCAAACAACTACAACAACTATTAGATCTACAAAAACTCCAACTAGAATTATATATAATGTTTGCCTATTAAATGAATAAAATAATTATGACTTAAAATTTTGAATTTTTGTTCAAGATTAAAAACACTATAAACGAACTTATATGTGTTGATCTTGAATTATTTTCACAATTTAAAAATCATCAAACAACGTAATAATTTTACTAAAATAAAACATACTGTTAGAGTTAAATTCCATAAAATACGCATTTAAGACGCGGTAAGTACCATTCATAATCTTAAAGACGAATAAGGCGGTGGTAACACTGACTTGACAAATAGAAACTCAAAGAAAATGAAGTCATTATCCATGTTATAACATATAATAAAAGAACCAAAACTCTAGACATATGTCAAAATATTTAATATCAAATTACTTTTGGAAAGTTAATTAATTTTGTCAAACTACAATATTAGTTTATCAAACAACTACAACGACTGTTAGATCTACAAAAACTCCAACAAGGATTATATATAATGTTTGTCTATTAAATGAATAAAATAATTGCGACTTAAAATTTTGAATTTTTGTTCAAAATTAAAGAGGCTCTAAACGAACTTATATATGTTGATCTTGAATATTATTTTCACAATTTAAAAATTATCAAACAACATAACAATTTTACTAAAATAAAACATACTGTTAGAGTTAAGTTCCATAAAGTCTGCATTTAAGCCGCAGTAAGTACCAGTCAAACTCTTTTAGTTTAATCATAAATAATATCTTTCATTATTCAAATTTTATATATATATCTACCATCTTTAAATAGTTTTAAATATATAATTATCAATTAATCATTAACATCTTTCAACATTAACAATCATTATTCAACTTATGAGTTATATTTTAGAGCATATGTAGTGTTTAGTGATTTATAAAATAATTGTTTTATCTTTTAATTGCAACGATTATATTATAGAACATAACCTGCAAATTGCCAGATGTTTACAAATTTTGTAGACTAAAAAAATTAAAATTGAAACGAGTAGATTATTTTTAAATAATTATGGACTCCAATACTCTTATTTTATGGACTCCATTGAACAGGGACCCATATTGTTATGAAATAAATTTAAAGTAGGATCAAATTTTAATATATAGAAAGTTTTATATTAAATAACAAAATCTAAATAGGTATAATAAAAATATGATAATGTAATTAAAAAAAACATTATTATTCCAATAAATAACAAATTTTAAAATTTTATTTAAACCCGTGCTTGGCACGGGCTATCAACTAGTATTAATTAAACCTAATATAAAATTCTGTATATATTTGGTACGTAGAATGTAACATAGGTGGCTAAGCGAAGATAGTTAGATAATCAGTATGGCTTGACCAAAGAACAAAATAAACATATCCTAGTTTCTGTTCTCCTGGGTGAAAATGATAGGTGAATTCTCTACCGACAAACAATTAGAATATGTCAATGATATTGCTTCACTAATACAACTAGTGTAGATCACAATTAGTGAGATCAATAATGAGTGAATTTCGTCGGTAATCGTAGTCCTTGTCAGGCATCTTAAGATAATATACTCAGGTTAGCAATATTCTATACTGGTACCTCACTCATGGTAGGGCGCCAAGTGGAAGATTTGCGTATGCATAGAGATGCCGCGAAGGCTAGCCTGTTGAGCTGGTTGATATTATACTCCCCTTCGAGTCTTGGATCCACCAACATTTGGTTATCCCCTTGGCTCAGGATAGGTTTCGCCTATAATATTACAAGTGACATTAGATAAATAGCATATTTAAAAGCTTGCACCAGGCAGCTATCATACATACAAGAAATGACAATTTCTTGTGTGGGGTTTAGATTTCCCTGATTATTCAATCATTTGATACTTCTCACTTAGCGGGCTAAACATTGGAAATGGAAATCACATGGTGCCTAACCTGTGGCTCCTACTTCAATTATGAGAATTCGAATTTAAAGAGAGGCCTTTAGAAGGTGTTCTAGTAAAGCTAACTAATAATAAACCAAAATTACTTGGTATATCTGTATATCCTATGGAAGTATGGCTGATGAAAGTGAGATTATGCTGATACTGTTTTTTTTAGGAGTAGAAAGACTGTTTTCGTGAATATTGCAACTTTTGAAAAGCCAGCCATTCCCCATACTTTAAGAACTTTTAAACAAGTAGGGATGCAAGGACACTAGTGATGTTGTTTCCAAGTAAAACCATTACCCAGCCATGTAAACTTTGATGAGAGCCATCCACCGGTTTCTTGCCTGAGATAATCTCAAGTAGAAAGACACCGAAAGCAAATACATCAGTCTTCTCATCTACAACCCCGTGCATGAAGTACTCTGGTGCTAAATGCCTGAATAATACACGATTAGCAATGTTAATGGTATACCATTTGGACAAGGTCAACTGATGTCTTGCTTATTACAGAGTAGAGAAACACATACCCGAAGGTCCCTTCAATAGGAACTATAGAATGGTGAGTCCATTGTGATGGAAGCCATTTTGCCAATCCAAAATCAGATATCTGTGATATATCAAGTACAAAAATCATCATTTTCAAATATCAAATAATAGTCTCATGTTAAGAAGACCTTATGAAAACAAACTAGACTTGTTTCGTTTTTTTTGTAACATTCAAATGCATTATATTATAAGAACTCCGGGAGGGGGAATTTGGGAGGAGGCTGAAAATCAAACTTTAGACCTCATCTGGCACTCGGTGCAGTTTTGCGACTGCTGGGCCAGTCATGATTATCAAGACTTAAATTTTTATTACTCAGAGTAAACAAGGTACCTGTGGTTTGAAGTCTGCAGTAACCAAAACATTGGAAGTCTTGATGTCTCTATGAATTATTCTTCTGGGACATACTTTGTGCAAGTAATGAAGGCCTAGGGCAGTTTCGACTCCGATCTTATACCTTGATCTCCAGTCCATTATCGGTAAATTCTCATCTATGAATATTAGAATACAAAATCAGGATCTTACCATATACCTTAGAGAAAAAGAGCTCCTGCGAGTAAAGAAAATTAAAGAAGACCACATACCATGAAGAAGGGAGGCAACAGAACCTCTCGACGAAAACTGGAAAACCAGATATAGTCCATTATCGATACAACAACCTAAAAGTGATAATACATTTGGATGATTAACATGGCCAAGTGTTCCAATCTCTGTCAAGAACTCCTTCTCTTTTCTCTCATCATTTGATATTTTTGATAGCCTCTTTACAGCTATTTCTTGCCCATCATCTAATACTCCTCTGTAAACCTCTGCATACCCTCCTTTTCCAACTAGATTCTCTGTAATCACATTTCCAAAAACAAATATGTTTCAACATAAATAAACAAGAACAATAGCTGAATAAATACAGAGAGGAAGGCGAAAAACCTAAGGTGAAGCCATTGGTTGCACGAAAGACTTCTTCAAAAGAAAAGTTTTTCCAAGTTCTTCTTTGGAAGTTTCCATCATTGTATTCCTCATGATCATTGGAAAAATCGAAGCTTTTAGGCTTGATAGAGAAGAGTTTCTTGAAGCTTGCTGTTCGGCTATATCTTCTAGATTTCGGACTACCAGTACTGCAGAAACTTCCATTGTTTTCTTCCTGATCATTGCATATACTTACTTTTGGCATTCCTTCTTCTTCATTCTCATCGAAGCTTTGATGCTTGATAGAGAAAAGCCTCTTGAAGCTTCCCGTGCGAATGTATCTCATAATTATATTTGGCAACTAAATGCAGAGGACTTGAAGAAGTACACAAATATATCACCCGGGTTTCACTATAAAACTTCTCTCTCTGGTAGGTCTGAAATGTCTATATAGAGGTTGTAAAATAATTAGTACTCCTATTTAATATTTGTTGAAATGGCAATACATGTATAGTTTTCGAAATATACGTGTACGGTTTGCGTCGGGTTAATATTTTAATTTTATTAGTGGTTACGAGCTACTCTGTTAGATTATAGGTAAAATCTGCTTACATTTTTTCATGTGTGGATCCTTACATTATTTAGTGTCAGAGTTAGTAATATTTTGAAAATTTTACATGTTTTTATCTAAAATAAGTGTTTGAGTATCCATACCCATGTCCAAGTGTCGAGTGTCCGACATGAATACTCGAGACAAAAGAAAGAGTCGGGATAACATAAATCATAAGGAAACTCCATATGATCTGGGCTTTAGGTGGTAAATGCTCATGTTGGAAAGAGCCTACTAATCAAGATAACAACAATAGAGAAAAATCAAGCAGATAATATGAAGTTGAGTAGTTTTGTTGGATCAGTTGGGGTAGAAAACAAGAAGAAATGGGTTCAGTGTTTGTTATACACTTATACTTGACCTGTTTAAAGGGCAGAGCCACTTTATTCTCTCCGTCCTTGGTTTGACAGGTATGTACCTTTTCATTTGGAGTCAAAGTTGAAACAGAATAAAGAAAATAACTAGGGTGGTATGTTTCTCCAGAATAGAGCCGTAGCGAATTTTGCACAGTGAGTTTGTTCAGTCTTACAACACACAGTCGAGTCTTTAACATGCGAAATCCATTCTACTTCAGAGTACAATCTACCAAAGATATAAACCAGAGTGCTTTTAGGTGGATTTTTATAAACAAGATCAGGATTCATCGGAATTGTTTGTCTTGTATTTGAGAAAAAAATTGAGATCGAAGAGTAAGGACTTCGGAATAGGATTACGAAATTTGGAGTGAATTTTGAAGTGGTGGTTAAACTTTATCTAAAATTATATTTTTTTTCGCCAGATTTTAAATTTGATGATTTTATATTACTTTTGAATGCATTGATTCATGTGTGAGAACAGTGAGATCAATTGTTCTGCATTTCTTAGAAAATGCAGGACAATTGTTTTGAAAAATTTTCAATTCTTTCGATTTTTGAATGTTGTATTGTTTTACATCGCAGAACAATAGTGTTCTCACGACAAAAACTGTTCTAAAAACTGTTCTCCACTGACCAACGTGACCTTTTGAATACTAAAAAGATGGTTATGTAATCCACTGACGAACGTGACCTTTTGAATACTAAAAAGATGGTTATGTAAAAGCAATCACCAACCATCTCAGACTTCCAAAGTTTTGAACAATGATTATGTAAAGTAATCTTATCATTGTGCTAAAGTAAACTTATCGTTGTGCTAAGCTTACTTTATGAAATTCTATTCTGGAACAATCGGAGCATGTTTTATTAGATTTCTGCTCGACCTCCCTCGTGTATCAAGCTTTTGTGGCAAAACATGTATTCAGTTCATCTCATGTCACACCACCAAAATAACGCACAAATTAAACAAAGGAATGCTCTAATTCATGCTTCTTGTCTCTTGTAGGCCATTCTGTTCAGGAGTTGCTATCAATTTATACAATTCCATAAAATAATTTATACTAATCATTTCTTTATTATACACAACTTACAATCTCTCGGAGAGAGAACGAGAGAGATATCATTAAATCAAAAATTCAAAATTTGTCGAATAAAAGTCGAAAAGCAGTGAATACAGTTGATGTCCTGATAAATTGTATGTGGAGTAGAAAAGTTCAAGTATAGAGAAAGAGGGTCCCCACTCCAGCGAGTTTGATGTCGCGGGTGGAGAGGAGTTAATTGTGCAAGATGATACGGGTTGAATGATGGTGACTCAAAAGCTGAGAAAACGTATGTGAAAAGATGTAAAGAAGAACAGTGTGACAGAGGTTGATTGCTAACCAAATTACTTGTGTTTGCATTCAATTTTTTAGGCAAGTGTTGCCTATATTTACTCTCAACCATCACTCATCTTAGTTTTAATTAATTTTACACTTTTCTTTTTCGCTGTCGACTGCAACACCCAACTGCAGAAACGAATAATGCCCAAAATATCTCCATTTCAAGAACAAAGGGTTAGTACTGTGAGGGAAGTTAATGTGTTTGTATTTGCATTCTCAAGTTATTTATGTTATTCAATATGTTTTAAAATTAGTCTGAATATATTTTCTAAAAACATTGAATTATTTACACGGAATCAAAGCGATGATAATTCCGATTCTAACATAATACAACTCTAGGCAAAATATAACCAGCCCCATAACAGCAATAATTTCATGTATACAGAAATGTCTTGTAATATATGTTTAAGTGCTCGGTTATATGTTTATCATACAGTCATAAAGATGCTAGAACTATTAATTTGAATGTTGATAATTTGAAATTTAAATGGATTAAATTAAATACCAAAGAATCTCTTCTACGTCTGCTAATGAAAAAGCCTGAGACATAAACCGACTGGAGCTGCTGAAGGACGCTTGCTGGAAATAACATCAGTGAAGGAGTCCACGAGCTGCCCTGCAAGAGATGAAGGATCATCGATAAGGGTATCTACAAACACCTTTACCACCTTCACCTGCTCTGGTGTAGCTCGCAGGCTATACCATGTTAAGAACTTCTGCCTGAAGCTTTTTTCAATGTGCCCGTCACACTCCAACCATCTGATCACCTTTACATAATACCCAAACTCTTTGTCATCAGTTTCCTTACATTTGTCATTTTTTCTTTCTGTACTCAATTTCATGATAGAGTTGCCATTCTGTTGGTTGTCTTCCTTCCCAGACCCATTAGCAAGATCCTTGCTAGGTACGGGTCTGATGCTTCTTGCTATCCCCTCCTTAAATTTTTCCATTTTGCATGGAGTATTAGGTAATCCATTCTCTGAACTATGCAATGATGGTGCAAACTCCATGGCACTTTGGATGCGGGTGTTTACCCCGTTTCGAGGGCTTGTCACCTCAGTGTTTGGCCCTTCTGATGAGTGCTTGTCCTCGAGATTCACAAAACTTGGCCTTGAATTAATTTTCCCCGGCACTTGTTCCTCATTCAGCAAAGACACTGGTACTCCCTCGGGACCTCTTTGGTCAGACGTATTGTGGTCCAGCCCCCCATTATCTGATGCATTTGAATTAACGTTATTGCCAGCAGTCTTGGAATAGGGAACATTCCCATTCGTGCAGGATTTAACTTGATGATTACTTTCATCTTCCACTGATGAAGGATTAGAAAGGCTGCTGCAGTTTGTTGTTGGGCTAATACTTCTTTCAATTTCTAACCCCTTTGGATTTGGGACCCCAGCAGCACATGTTTGCATTTGAGCTTCGTATGTTCTCAACTTCTTGTTGTCATCGAAGTAAACAACCTTGAAGAAATAAGTCGTGGCAGGAGATAGACCTGATAATAAAAACCTTGCATTTGGTTCAAACAATGTACAGGTTGGTTCTGCTTGATAGTCCCCTTCATCAACTTTCCGATGCCACAGAGTATAACCAGACATCTTCCCCAGAGGTGGATCTTTATAGTTAATAATTACAGTGACTGAAGAGGTACCAACATCTTCAAATCTGATACCTAAGTCACCAGGTGGGGTTGTATGAACATTTAATTACCATTGACAGACAAAGAGATATACTCTGATAAATTGTCTAGGGCAGACAGCATGATCTAGAAAAGTAGATGCATAACAAAAAAATCCACATAGCCAGAGCACAGAATAACTATCAAAGCAAATATATTTTATACTGCAGATATATCAAAGTTTTATAGTACGTAACATTCAATTTTTTTTGGGGTGTAATTGGGGACAAAAAACTACCTTGAACTGCCAGATTGGATGACATTCTTAAGCCTTTGTCAGAAGGAATCAAGTCCAACAACTCGACAACCGAGGAGCAGAGTCTTTGAATCTCTGGACCCGAAGAAAGTCTATTGACAATACCTCTAGCCATTTTCGCAGGTACACCAGTAAAAGGACCTACATCTGTTTCTAGTTTTTTCATTGCTTCATCCACAATCTCATAAAGCTTCTGATAATGCTTGGTACCAGTAAGAAGCTTGTGGCTTAGTAAAATGCGGTAACATAGAATATCAACCCGCCTAGTGTCTCTCGCTGTTATCATTTGTTTTCTCAAACATCTGCAAATTATCAGTATGTAGTGTCAGCCAGCTCACTGAATTACAAAATTCTCATAGTAGAAACTAAGCACATAATTATGACTATAGATGAGCACCTTTTTTCTTTTATATAGTTCTTTTTCTACACGATAAATTCTATATCCAACAATGCGCACTATCTATTAGATAACTTTTTACAGCGAAAGCAAACTGTCAAGATGTTTGCACACATTAATATCATTTTCTTTTACAAATAATATGCAAATCCATCAGGCAGAAGAATAAACTATTATATACCAAATTGCGTGTGCACACACAAAATATCATTTAGCCAAAAAAATTTGCAAAAGTATTCAAGATAGATAACAGGTAATTGGAAATATATTAAAGCTGAACACGTGTCTTCTTGATTTTTAATTGTTTGAAAATCATCACTGGCTAGGATACCAGATATTTAATTAGAAACACTATCTGCAAAGGAAAAAGTATACATCGAAAAGAGAAATTGAAACTTACCCGAGCAAATCATTCACTTTCCCGCAAGATAAACAATAAAAACTTCCATTAAGTCCTGTTTCTTGCTCATCCTTAGAAATGCCAGATTTTTCATGCTTCAAAGCACATTCGAGATGGCATGACATTCCGCACGATGTATCTTGAAAGGGATGCTCAGAGTTACATGTTAGCCACAAGCTTGGATCCTTGTTGTCATCATACTGATGACAGATACAGCATGAACACCTTCTGCAAAATGCATCTTCACAACTAATTTTAGCCCGGCAAGCTGAATTCTTGCAAAATACAGTTTCAACTAGATCTTCATTAACAGAAATTATGGACAAATTGCTTGTTGTGACTGGTATTTTATTTGGGTGGTCAGTCTTCCTCTGCCTTTTGGCACTTCGTTGACCACTTGAAGCTGAAGGCTCCGGCTCAATGTGATTCAGAGAAGCAATATCATGGGATTTCTTTTCAGAGACAACTTTCAGAAGGTTTTCAATAATTTTTAATTTTGTCAGACTGCTATATTTCCTTTCCTTGCCAATCTCTGCAGAAAGGATCTCCAAAATTTCCTGACGACTCCATGAGCTTAGCAACTCTGAGGCACCATTTGTCCGATTTGACAGTTCATACACTAGTTCCCTCTTTTCTTCTATGCTCAAGTTACTGCATTTGGATGGATCATGCACAAATTCTGGAATCAACGGGACTTAAGTTACATAATTTCATTATGCATCAATGAACAAGTCTGGCATGTTAGAGACAATAACTCTCTTAGCATTTACCTAGATCAAGAAACAATAACAAAAAGGTATACAAACAGAATATTGTACAGGCATTTTCATTTTTTTAAGGATAATTGAAGTGGCGCCTATATATCTCTTTATATGTTGCTATTTATATAACTGAATTCTTTCATCCGACTATAATATTCAAATCCATATTTGTTTGCAATTAGGAAGCAGGGATACTTGTGTTACGAACAAATCCCATGTCCTGATACCCCGACAATCGGATATGAATCCTCACACCAAACACAAGATACTCGTCGAGATTAATGTTAAATAACTAATTACACAGAAGGAAAGTATTTATGTTACTTAGCATACAGAGAAGCATTCATATCTATATTCACTTTTACAATTATATATAACTTAACACGAATTCTTGTGGTTTAGATAAAGTTATTCATTAAATTCATTTGCTTCATTTATAAACATACAAGATCCCTTCCCAAACCAAACATGAATCTTTCGATTACTTAAATTGCTTGTGATTATGATGATTCCCATTTCTATTTTTGAATGTACTGAGCCTATCCTCTATTCTCTCTTCATATTCCCAAAAAACACGATACCAGAAAAAGTAATATTTTAATTTAATTGAAAGGTTTTATCATACAATACACCATATATCTACACGCCATATCCATCTACAGCAATCTCCATATTATCATGTCTGTCAAATCTGTTTATTTACTACGCATAAGCATCTGTACCCTTCTTATGGTTACAAGGACTCCAACCCCTTTATTGTTTATGATTTTACTCACTGTATCACATAAAACCTATAATACTTCCATGAACAAGTTTTGAACCGTTTCTAGTTCCATAAGCTGATTTTTTTATCACACCCTCTCACTACATATTACTATCCTATGTAAAAAAATTAAAAAGTCAATTGAAATTTAGACCATAGTTAACTTAAGGATAACACGCAATAGGAAAGTAGAGAATTATAACTAGAATCCCATATAACAAACATGGTCTAGGAGAATCTTAATTCAAGAAAAGTAGAAAACATAGTAGTAACTGCATCACAATTCAACTACGATGAACTTAGTAGAGTTTTTGTTCTACTTAATGCTTCATCAGACAAACTTTGCTACCTCATTCTGTTATTGACCAAACCAGTATCATTCATTTCATAAAACATAGTCATCTCAGAGTGCAGGATCACTTCATTTTCAAAACAACAACAGTTTCACAAACCAGTTCAACGATTGATTTTGCTTGTGAAGTTTATACATTTAACTGCGGAGATTGCAAACTTAATGTGTACAAGCAACCACTGGAGGGGACAGATGAATGATAGACTTGAAATGCTGAGGACATCCAACATTATCAGACAGAGCCAACTTAATGAAGATCAGTTCATAAAAGTAGGCCAGCTGTCGTATATCAAAATATATCTCCCCTAATACTGGCTCATTTCTTACCAAGGCCCAAGGGGTTACCAATTAATCACTGCATTAGGTGAGAGCTGCTTTAAAAGTCAACAAGACTATTCTATAATAACATAAGAGTAGAAACACAGAAACGCAACCTTAATCATCAATAATACATGCTTAATCATACACTCAACTAGCATCCTATTAGATCATATAGTAACGACAGCTGATCGTTCCCATCAAGTCAATCAACAGATTAGTTCATGACACCAATTGAACCCCATTGATAACTAAGATATAAATCAAACAAAACAAAAGGAAGGTAGCAGCTCAAAATCTATCAACACAAACACATTAGACATACACTCCCAGAAGCAAGACATTGTCAAAACAATAAAAGAAACACAGGTAACGGGCTCGAAGCTAATTAGTATTTGCAGGCCAAGATCATCTGTGTCATAACATGACCCATATAAATACACATGATCCAAATCTCATAATTTTAAGTTAACATCTAAAAAGTCAACAGATCTATCACAAAGCTGCAACCCATCATCAAGAATCAGTCACAGAACACTGAAATCAAATAAAAATACCATCTTGAAGCTACCATCAAAACCTTGTAATGAGCATACACATATCAAGATAATAACAAGCCGGAAATAGAATGAAATTAAAAGGGTCAAACACTAACCCTCAATAGAAGCAGAATCCATCGACACAAATACTAATCAATTAGCTACTCTGCTAGTCTTTCACTGCATTACCAAAAAGAAATCACGGTTATACACCCACTAAAATGCAAAGATATTCACATAATAAATCTGGGAATAAACATACATGAAACACGAAAAAGATGGGCAAGAAAGGAATCAGAAAATAAATAAATATATGTAATAAAAAAGCATATAGTATATTTTGTTAATTAAGATTCCATGAATAAAAACTGAGCTTTCGCCTATTGAGGGACCTGAAGCAACAAAGAGGGAGACTCTGATGATTCTCTCTAATTCTCACTTTCGAGAGAGGGAGAGAGATTATAGAGAGAAAATTTATGGGGAAGATAAAAGAAAAAAATAGTCCATAGATGATAATATGAATATAAAAGATGATGTATTGATACAACAATATATGTATGTATGATACAATTGTGATAATAAAATTATGAGGGGCAAAAGCGGTTGCATGTCGTCTTAAATTTGTTTGTTTTTCTGCCCACTCATATGCTATACATACATAGCACAAACTCTCACACATTTATTTATCGTGTCATCGACCATCTATCCGTTTTATGCACATTTATTTGTGCATGGACTTTTTACCATTTTTTCACCGCTCCATTTTTTACGAGTCCGGATCTTCTGTCTGTCTCCTCTATGTGTCTCCTTCTATATCCCATCTTTTTTATTGATCAGTTTTGTATATCCATTGGTCAGTTTTTTACCTTGAGCACGTGATATATAGTTTCTCTTTAATTTTTTCTCGGATAGTCTTTTACTGTTAAACTTTTTCAAATCTAAATAAGATTCTTAGAATTATTAAAATATTTTTTATATAGTACATAATCAACCAAATTCTTTTATATGACATAAATATAATATTAAAAAGTAATTTATACTATTATATTTTCTATATTAAATAATTAATTAATTTTTTGAAAACATATTTTTAATATGATTAAATTAGAAAGCAAAAATATACTTTATTTATGACTAAAATTATATCAAAATATTGAAATGTTTTCTTATATAATATTTAATCTACTAAAACTAAATTCTATATAATGAATTTTTTTGTAAAGCAAATTTATTGGTATAGAAAGAAATTCACCAATACATTTTTTAGAGAAGCAACTAATACAAATTTTTTTGATAAAATATAAAATGTACATCATAGAGCTAATATTTTATGCAACAAACAACATGACTGAGAATATAAAAAATGATGTATAAAAAGTATAGCAAAAAAGAGATAGAGGATCACGTGGCACTACTAGAAAAGCGGGCATTTCCGACCAAAATTTCCGACCGACCAAAGTGGTCGGAAAAAAAACTGTCATTTCCGACCGACTTACCCACCAAACGCGATCGGTCGTAAAAAATGGCGTCATTTACGACCGCCATTACCGACCGCACCAAATCGGTCGGTTATAATGGGCGTGGGTCCCGCTCACCAACGTTCTTCAGCTGACATGGACGCCACGTCGGTAAAACTGACCGACACATTTCCGACCGCCTGTGGTCATTTCCGACCACCTTGACTGGTTTAAAATAATTGGTCAGCTTTTAACTTGTTGTCGCCTTGTGATTGGCTGAGTGGGGACGAGGTGGAGCCCAGCTTATTTCCGACCGATTTTGGCAGTCGGAAATGGCCTTCTTCGTTTCCGACCGAATTAAAACTCGGACGGTCGGTTTTGACTTCTTAGAAAAACAATAAATTTTATTCGGCTAAGTAAACTATTTAAAAAAAAGTAAAAACATTGTACATCCAGAAAACCGACCAGATTCAATATATTTCCGACCAAACTCATAATTTTAACACAGAAAACCGACCACATGCAACACATTTCCGACCAAACTCATAATTTTAACACAGAAAACCGACCAAATTTAACTCATTTCCGACCAGATTCTTAAGTGCAGAAAACCGACCATTTCGTTCTGTCATTTCCGACCGATATACGACTCTGGCGGTCGGTTTTGACTTGTGAGAAAAACAAAAAAAATTGTTCAGCTAAGTAAACTTAAAAATTAAAAATTGAAAAAATTGAAACTAGCTTTTAGTCAGTTAATAAATTAATAAAAAATTATTCATCACTTAATATTTGATTATTAAATTTTTTTTATTTCCATAACAAAATATAAATACTGACTAACTAATTTCAAATTAATTATTCAAACAGCAGAAAAATGTAAAATCTTTGTGATATGGTCTAATTTAAGGTACTAATCATGATAGCAAAAGAAGAAAAATATAAAAAAAATTATAAAGATACTATTCTGTTACGAATCATGCGTTGCAGTGAATGTCGGACTTCAGGGTTTGGATTTTATCAGAAGTTATCCTAGGGTGTATACTTTCAAAATATCAATTTGTTTTTTAGGCGATCCAACCGTACGGATCGTAAATTAAGTAGTCATAGTAGTTGTATGCCAAAAATCAAATCAATAGGATTTTATCCGCGGAGATATTATAACGAAAATATTATGTTATACTTAAATATAGACGTAGGGTTATTTTTTTACAAAAAAAAAAATTGTTTTTTAGGCGATCCAACCGTACAGATCGTAAATTAAGTACTTATCGTAGTTATATACCAAAAATCAAGGCAATAGGATTTAATCTATTGAGATATCATAGCGAAAATGTTATGTTGTATGGATGTAGGGTTATTTTCTTTACAAAAAAATAAATTTATTTTTTAGGTGATTCAACCGTACAGATCGTAAATTAAGTACTCCTCATAGTTATATACCAAAAATCAAGTCAATAGGATTTTATTTGTTGAGAAATTATAACGAAAATATTATGTTATTCTTAAATATAGACGTAGGGTTATTTTTTTTAAAACAAATATATTTGTTTTTAGGGCGATCCAACCATACGGATCGTATATAATTACTCAACTTATATTGGTCCTTAAAATTGATAATTTTGAACATTAGTTGAAGGAATATTATAATTAAAAACTAATTTTCTAGTTATTTTATTTTGTAAAATAAATGTATGTTTATATTTAAGTTTCTTTAGTTTTAACACAATGATGTAGTTGGTCTAGTGGTTAAACACTAACCTGGCTGAGCAAGGGTCGCGGGTTCGATTCAGTGGGATTGATTTTACTTTTTTTGCCATAGTTTCCCGGGTTTGTTTTGGCCAATAATTAAAACACCCGCTCCCTCTACTTTTCACTCTCTACTTTTCACTTTCACATTCATCTCTCCCAACTCTCTCAGACCTCTCTCCCTCTCCACTTACTTTTCTCTCCTTGTTTCTCTCAACGATCTTTCACAAATCTCTCACTGTGCAAGTGCTTCCCTCTCTCTCTCTCTCTCTCGATTCTCCATCTCTCTCTCTCTCTCTACTATGCTCATTCTGGGGTTTATAAATGTGTTTATATGTACTGTATACCATTATTATGCTCGTGTCTCTCCGTGTATCTCTCTCCGTATGCTTCTCCGGGATTTGTATCCCTCTCTATATGGGTTAGGGTTTTATTTTTTTTGTGGCTCAAATTTGTTTTAATCTGGTTTAAACTGATATGGGTTGGTTTTCGAGATAGGGAGACTAAGGAGTTCACATCTTCGAGGACTGATGAAACCGATAATTGGGGTTTGAGTTGAGTGGTGGGGCCGATTCTGATAATTGGGGGAAGAGGAAGGGAGGAAATATGGTGCTTTTGATAGTTTGAGGGAGAGGAGATGGGGTGGGTTTGAGAGAGACGAGAGTTGGGGGAAGAAGAGGGAGGATGTGGGGAGTGTTAATAAGCAGACGAGTGATTCAGATTGGAGTAGCAAATTGATTCAATGTCCCGTGTATTACCCTTCAAGAGAAGAATTTGAGGACCCTTTAGTATATCTGCAGAAAGTAGCTCCAGAGGCTTCAAAATACGGTATTATGAACTGGAAATATTTATTTTCTTGAATTTACAGTTTCTTTCTTTGAGGTGAGGAATTGCTGGTTTCAGTAAGTCATTACACAATACTAATTGAACTGCTATATATTTGCTGCTTAAAATGAGTCGTAGAAAGAAATGACAAGATATTACGACCTAATTGTAACTAAATATGTACCACTCTGAGCATACAGCTTCTAGGATTATTAACAAGTTTGAAGGGAATCACATCGTTAGATTTGGTAGCATCGCAATGTGTGCTAAAATTATACAGTGATGGAGGAATAGCGATATTGAACAAAAGTGAGACACAACAACTTACAAGATTCTCAGCACACTTCATAAGCAACGCTGAACAATCTCAGTCCTGTAACTTTGCAACTTTTCTTCCCAACACCGAAGACACTCCTCTGCAGGTACTGAATGCTTGTGCTTCTCTTTGTACCATGTAAAAGTAATTTTTTGCATACTGATCTAACCTCTGATATTCATAAAATTCCAGCGAGCAGAGTGGATCAAATACCTGGGAACTTTTGCTAATATGGAATTCAGAGCAAATAAAGTCTATGACGCTGTGAGTTGAACAAACTCGTGTCATATTCTATTAAACTTTACCTGGAAAAGGGAAATTCTGCAATTTTCATCACACATTTGTTTTAAGAAGGCAAATGTGATATAAAACTTCATATAGTAGTAATACTACCCGCGTTCTGGACTTTCTATAAATCTGTTCAAATATGATGATTTGCAGGTGAAAGCAAACTATCTGTGCTTGGCTAAAGCAGCTGCCAACAAGACAACTTCTTTCAAGCCAGTGGTAGCCTGGTTGGCTTTCAATGATGTATGCATAATATACCTTGTGCCTATGTCTTTGTGTCCTCTGTAAATTTCATCATGTACATAATCAAATCAATAATTTGTGAAAATCAAACAAACACGTTTATGGTTATATTCCTTGTGGGAACATTCTCCTACGACTGCAAATAAACGTATAAAGTTAATAGGTAAAGAAGAGATATCATTTACGGTAAAGTTTATCATTCCTCATAATATTTCTCTGTATTGTAGGGGGAGTGGTCGTTCACGCAGGATCCATACAAATTAAAGGTAATGTTTGTTTACAATGTCTTACTCTGCTACTCACAGACACATGGCTAATTTGACACCCGAACCTCAACCTCTTATTGCGAATATCATCATGCAAAGGTATCATCTTAACAGACCTATTATTAACTTGAATATCAGTATGTGGAAGATGCAGGGGGAGAAAATATAGACAAATCTATCAACAAAGCTACTTATAACAACACCATTCCTGATGATTGTGAAGACTTTCATGCCATCTTATGTGTAAGTTATTCCTAAATTTATTTGTTTAATCTAACAACTACAGATCTTATCTGATATTTTTAACTTTGTTCCAGCACTCTCTGATTTCTTGACAAATCTACAAATACGAAACAAAAAGTATATATTACCATAATCAAATTCAGTTAACTTGTGATACTAATCAAAATTATACTCGTGCAATTAGACTGTAGATGTAGTCATCGATGAAACTTACACGTCAGATCCATGGCACTATAACGTCAGCACCTTTCTCCAGAACATTAATGTAGAAGATCGATCATGTTTTGCCTTCATTACAAAACAAAGCTTGTGGAGGTACGACAAAAGACTGCAAAGTGCTAATTCCCTTGGTAAGCATTTCATGTTAAATTTTCGGACACTGAGTAGATAATACTGTCTTCACAAAGAATGTGCATAAAAATCTGATTCAAAAGAAAATATTTAGATGCTTATTAATTTGCTTATTAATCTGAGTAGATGAACTTGGTATGGAGTTCCTGGTCATACAGCTGTCGACTTTGAGAAGGTTGTCCAGCAGTACGTATATAAACAAGAAATACTATCAACTAATGGCGAGGATGGGGCGTTTAACTTGCTTGTGGAAAAAACAACTATGTTTTCTCCAAAGATCCTGCAGGAACATAATGTTCCTGTTTGTAAAGTTGTGCAAATGCCGGGGGAGTTTGTTATCACCTTCCCCAAAGCGTACCATGCAGAATTCAGTCATGGTTCAGTTCTTAACATTTGCGGATCTCCTGCTTCATGTTTTTCTTCTTTCATTCGTAGCCATATTCTAAAAGTATGTAGATATCTGTATAACCCTTTTCATTTTCTGCATGATCTTAGGCTTCAACTGTGCTGAGGCAGTAAATTTTGCTACTGGCGACTAGTTTTCATTTGGAGCTGCTGCAAGCCAACGTTATGCGCTTCTAAGAAGAATGCCTGTTGTTCATTTTGAAGAACTTCTCTGCAAAGAAGCAATGCTTCTGTCAAAGCATTCAAGTGATCAAGACATATCCTCTGAAGATTTAGTTATTCAGCTGTAACGTATATTTGCATGGTTTCGGTTATTTTGTTGAAAGAATTTGTAAATATATGAATGCTTGTTGGGTTTTAAATTATGTTGTACTGAATTTTAATGGATATGATTCTTGATTTTGGGTTTGAAATTGGATATTGTATGTGCATTGTTGGTTTGGTAAAATAACAGGGATATGGTATAGTTTACAATGTAAATACTGTATTTTTTTGAAATTTTCTCCCCAGAAAACCGACCAAATTTGCTCATTTCCAACAAAGAATGGTAAAAAAGAACTCAGATTACCGACCAGATGTAAACATTTCCGACCAAATTCATATCCTAAAACCCAGAAAACCGACCAAAGCAAGGCGGTCGGTGGTCGGTTTTAGCCCAGAAGCTCACCCAATGGACCCTGAAAATTATTTCCGACCAAATCATTTCCGACCACTGTGTGGTCGGTTTTAGACCAGAAGCTCATCCAATGGGCCCTGAAAAGGCATTTCCGACCGACTCATTTCCAACCACAATGTGGTCGTTTTTACAACTGGGCCCCGCAGCTGAGCCCTGAACTTCTTTACCGACCAACACATTTCCGACCGTCATTGGTCGGTTTTGAGACAATCCACGTGTATGACACATCAACGGTGGGCCAGATTTATCTGATACAATCCACGTGTATATGGACATGGAAACACATTTCCGACCGACAGAATCGGTCGGTTTTATAACTCATTTCGGACCGATACGTCATTTCCGACTCGGTTTAAAGGGACCGACGTGGTCGGTCGGTCAGTGGTCGGAAATGACCTCAAAACCGACCGATTTTGCTTATTTCCGACCGATTTTGGCGGTCGGAAATGCCCGCTTTTCTTGTAGTGTGGGATGTAAATAAACTGGCCAACAAGAAAGAAGAGACATAGAAAGAGACACAATAAGGAGAAGGAGATAAAAGATCCAGACTCATTTTTTACCCCTAACTTACGGTACGTCATACTCCCTCCTTACGTTTTATAGGTCATCCGTTTTGTTGTTTTGCTTTGTAGATCGGCTTAACATTGGATACGTATTTTTAGGTGTCGTGAAATTTGTTATTTTTATTATACAGTCAAAATATATTACGTGTATAGTCAAAAGTCAAAGTTAATTATAGAATAGAACGAGTATACAATTCAGAATATTTTGTTTTGTAATTTAATTTTTCACATCATATGACTAATGATTTGAACTCGTTTGGCTGAATTCATGATTTACGACTTAACGTGATTTATTTAATAATATGAGAATTCAAAATGTTTGTTTGAGTAATTTTGACTTACTAATGACTTAAAAATTATTAAAAATACATAAAAAAATTGATTTATGGGTAATTTACGACCTAGGGCCAGGGTAGGGCTGTCAAACGGATAATTCGGATACGGATATGCCTATATCCGTATCCGTATCCGTAATGGCCGGATTCAGATACGGATAATATCCGTATTATTTCGGATACGGATAATATCCGCTTTTTCTCGGATACGGATGCGAATATTTCGGACGGATGTCGGATATTTTTGATGACTCTACCGTATTAACGATGATTTTCAAACAATTTTTTGATGACTAAGCTCAAATAATATTTTTATATATGTATAAAGTGTTTGAGTATTTGTACAATTATATAAAAATTATGTAAATGTATTATTTAATGCATATACACACACTACAAGCTAAATAAAATAAAATTTTAATCACATATACTTATATATTATATAATTTAAATATCATATATGTATTTAATTTCGGATTCGAATATCACGGATTCGGATACGGATAATATCCGCTTTATTTCGGATACGAATAATATCCGCTTTTTCTCGGATACGGTTGCGGATTTTTCGGACGGATATCGGATCTTTCGAATTTTTTTGACAGCCCTAGGCCAGAGCAATGTTTATTAAAAAAATTCAAAAAAATTAAGCTGAAAGAAGTTTTATGATAGTGTATTGAATTTTAATTAAAATTCTTGCCATATTAAAAACTCTTGCAGGCAACGGCATCGATCGGAGCTGCTGCTGGATGCAGACATTCCTGATTCATGTCCATCCACGCATTTGTTATGCGTTTCTGTAATTCTGCAGTGCATCGCAAGCACTATCTTTCGGAACTCCATGTTGTTTCATAAAACACTCAACAGAGGACGGTATATGTGGTCTCAGCTTCTCAAACTGCAATTGCAACATAAATATACCTAAGCAACATCAAACTATCTTTATTATGGATACTACATATACAGATGCTTTACTACTAATATACCAAGTTCTATTTTTTTTAATGTAGGTACTCAATTTGCCTTACTTTTTATTGCATCAGTGAACTGCTGAAGTTCTTCAATGGTTCCATAGATATGTCATCCATTATGGATGATAGAGAAATCACTTTGGTAAAAAAATTCGAGCAGGGGAATAATGCGGCTCAAAGGACACCCCTGATATCCAAAAGTAGTATTCCACCAATCTGTCTTGCGAATGAAAGCTTATGTGCAAAATCTAAATCTTTCCACCACCTCAAATTTGATTCTTTCCCATAATTCTGCCATATTTCGCAGCACTTGGTTATGACTTGTGCCTATCAAATTTGCGGTATATTGAGATGTAATGCCTTGCCACAAGCCTGTTTAAATTCTTCCGAAGAGGATACTTTAGTGAACGACCAACAAGATCTACTAATGGACTCCCTAAGTTGGATTTCATATGTTCCTTAAGGTGAAAGGTGGTAAATTCTAGAGCATCATCTAGTACATTTTCCCCATGCACTCTCAGATGGCTGCTTCAAACAAGCTTAGTTCCTTTCACGTCCTTAACTAAGTTCTCTTTGAACTTGCTGTTGCTGCACTTGAATTTGTAGAGTACATCTGGATAAATGCACAGACGGTTACTATTCCATAGCAATATTACTTAGCATCAAACTATTAAATGACATATAAGTATACCAGAAGAGACATTATGTCCAGCTTGCTGTCTTAGTAGCCGGAAACATAGCTAGAGCAACATCATGCAGGTCATCATCAGTTTTGGTGCCATAATATACACTAAAACTATCCTTGAAGTGCTGCAATAATGTGTCTATCTCCGCTTCATCAAAGTGGTAAGACAAACCCAGCTGCCTTTGAATTTCGTCAATCAGGCTGATTTACTTCTCTTGTTGAGATCTTTCCCCTGCACTTAGCAATATTTTCTTCACTTCTTGTTTTGGCAGTTGAAGATGCCCTTTATAGTTACACAAGTTTGTTAGTACACTTAATAGTACATAACGCATAGCAGCTGTGCATACATATTATAAATTGAATTTTAGCAAATACAACAGATGAATCATTGAATGCGAGGAATCTGTTTCCCCAGATGCTAGGATGATAAGGTGCTGATTTCCGAGTAATCTAAGGCACCACATTTGGAGTAGAGTGGACATGCAGAGCCAAATCTAGTCAGCCAGATTTCATTGCAGAGACGAAGAGTTCTTTTTACTGGATATATAATTAAGTTCTACCATTGTATCCTCTCCATCCTTGTCTAGTTGTCTGAAATCCCCGCATAACTAAGTTATTATATTTTAGAGATTAAAATATTTTGTGAGAGGAGGTATTATAATCACTTTGAAATAAAATTAAAAAAAGTGATTAGAATATAATCTATGAGATTATAACCTTCAAAATTAAGAAAGAATAATATAATTATTTTCAGATTATAATTAATCCTTTCAAACAAACCTATCTCAGAGTGTTTATCAACTGCTTACATATTTTGACATTAGTGAGAGGTGCATTTGATACACGCGAGAAGCATGATAAACAACACACAGAGCATCATTGTATCCTCTTCCTATCTTCTTAGTTCTCCAGAGGAAATGAAATGCGGCCAGTAAAGAAAGACAAGCGTAGCAGGATTTTAAAGAAATTACTTTTAAATAACAGGAGCATATTTTAATTATTTTCAGTGTTGGATATATTTTTTTTCTTCGGTGTTGTTCTGCGGCTTCTGCCTACCTACATGTTTTCAACGTGATTTTTAAGTATTTTTAATTGGAATAACTAATATAAAAAGTACAATTTTATAAATGTTACTATCATAGTACTGTAAGTGGATAATGTTTATTGCGTATACAAGGGCCGTTTGGACAAACTTAAAAAAAGTGATTCTATGCTTAAAGTAAAAAAGTGGATTAGAAGTGAGAATTAAATAAGTTAATAAAGTGTTTGGAAAAGAAGTAGAAGTTGTGAGAGAGAAGCTAGCATTCTCATCCTTTTAAAAGTACTTCTACTTCTTTACACAAACAGGTAAGAAAAGCAGAAGTCAGAAGCGGCTTCTAATTCCTTTATACAAACACCCCCATAGTTATATTACAGCAAATATTTTCGAAAACATTCTGAAATTATATTTTAAATAAATATGGTAAAGTTGAAGATACATGGACTTGGTTAAACCCAAGTGGTTCTATGCATACAAGAAAAGTTATCATTTTAGCATTTTGAACTAATTAAAGCTAAAATGTATCTAATACTTAAAACCCAGAAACATATTTTGGAAGAAATTTGTATAGTAGAAGATTTTTAATTGTTGGTATGTACATAAAATACAAAAACCTAATTTAAAAATATATATGACACAACTTTATTTAAATTAATTAATTAATCTATCAATTTTAAAAGTATTTACAAAATAATTTATTCAAAATAGTTCATTAATTATTTCGCTAGTTAAAATAATCAATTCAATCAAGATAATTATAATCATTTTAACCAAGTTTTAAAATAATTGTTTAAACACTTTACACGACAACAAAACCGTCTTTTAAGACCGAACGCGCGAAACTTATTATGAAAATGTAAAATTGGTCATATATTCTAGTATTGTTTACGACGGAATCATGAATATGTTATGTAGTAAACTGATGTAAAAATTTCATGTTGACTCCCTCCCTTAAATTATGATGATAAGACGATAATTTCATCGTAAATTTACATAAAACCCGCAGGTACTTACGACGAAACAATGAATTTCTGACAAAATTTTAATAACCGACCAGGTTTTGAACTTTAGACGGCTTCAAAAAAAATGGAATATGTCCGTCGTAATTACATGCATTTACAATGGGAACAGTATTAAATTTCGGTAGTGAAAAACTTGCTTTTATTGTTTAGCCGATTTCAGGTCAAAAATTTGTAATTACTGAACATTCCCCAAACTCGTGAAAAGTATAGTTTCCGATCATTTAATTTTTGAACACCCCAACCCTTATCACAGAGTCTCGTCTTACATACTAATCGGTCTTTCCTTTTTCTTTTTTTCTTTACTAAACTGAAGTTCAACACCTAAATCTGTCACCAGTAACATGAAGTTCTAACACATAAATCGTCACATACAGAATCACGCGTTAACATCAAGTCCTACATAGAAATTGCCTGAACCCCAACATATAAATCGAGACGGAATCGCTCCTGGAGTTTCCCGCCTACAAAATACATTGATCACTAACGGTACGTTCTACTTATAACGTTAACAGAATTTAACAGAACTCCTGGCCAAACTCTGTACGTACTTTCTGTATATAAAAATATTACAGACAACTAAAAAGCCAAGAGAATAGATTAAAGTACCACAACAGTGCCAGAGACAGATAGAAAACGACTGCTACAAAGATTTTCTTCTAATTTTACCATAATAAATCCCTCCGCCCGCATCGAAAGATATACACTATATTACTAGAAATGGTTAGTTCGTTGCCATGCAACTGCTTCCTAATGATCAAACGTAAAGTGCCTTGGCTACATTTCTGTCGAGCACTCTTGACTAAAAGATCATTCCATGCCATATATAGGACTTTGATACACTGACAAGTTACTGGCTCTTGCAGACGAGAATGGGATATTCCAGTCATAGAAGTTACCTTCAGACCCTCCGTAGTAAGGGGTGTTGTCGTTGATATTGCTATTCAAGTCCATTGGCATGGCGAATGAAATAGAGCTCGAAGCACCGCCATCAGCACTGTTTTGCTTCTGCGGGTTAATAATATTCAAGTCCATTGGCGTGGAGAATGAAATAGAGCTCGAGGAGCCACCATCGACACTGCTTTGTTGCTGCTGCAGGTTATTAATGTAACTCCCTCCACCACCAGTACTGAAGTATGCTGCATCATTGTTAAAGTCCATGCAGAATGCTGTGCTTTGATTGTAAAGCCCTTCGGTCCCCGTGCTGTTGTAACTCTGCTGGTTATATGCAATTACAGGCCAGTAATCAGATGAGTCTTGTTTGACTGGCATCCCAAATGTTATTGACGATGACGACATTGAAAGATCACAGTGGTCTAGTTGAGTGCTTTGGTTACGGCTTGCGCTTTTGAGGGAACCGGATGGGTTGGAAGATGATTTAGACTTCGATTTGGTGGTTGTGCCACCTACAGGCAGATTGCTAGTGGCAATGCTGTTGACATCGTATCGGCTCATGTCAAAGTTTGTGACAGCATTCACCCCTCTGAACTTGATTGCTGCAATGTCATAAGCCTCAGCAGCTTCTTCCTGTGTACCTGATGTTATGAGCAAATATCAACTTAATGTAATACAATGAAACCATAAAATGCGCTACTATGAGAAGATTTGGAAGCGGGGTGGAGTCAAAAATGTAGGTCAAAGGCACACAAGACTTGTTGTCCAAACTACATACCTTCTGTTGTAAATTAAAATATAATTCATATAATAGATGATATAACTTCAAAATAAAGTTGAGAAAGTAAGGAAATTAAACATTTTCATTTTCTTACGCTCTTAGACCTATTCAATAATAATATGACATCTAATACAATTGAAAGGATAAGTCATTAATTCAGTAGTGTTAATGTTAATATGAGTACGTAGCACCCTTTGTGGAGAACATAAAGTCATAAAGTATAGAGTACCATGTGCAATACCCCGTCTAATGCAACAAAATTATGATTCTTTATTCTTGGTCTCCCTACCAAACTCATTTTCTAGCTAGTCATCAAATGGGTTCTAAAAGGTGTCACGTTTACACATAGCGTGGCATCTTCTGAAGACATGAGTCATCAAACTAAATATACTCTTTAAAGTAACTGAATGTTATCACATGGTTTCAATTTAAAGAGATCACGAAATACCAAAATGCATGCACACTGGAATCAACAATGGCCTAGGCAATCAACCTTGATTATTTTCCAATACAAACTACTTTAGGTAATCAAGCAAGATCTACATTGTTTAATTTAATCATATCAAGCACTAGACCATGGATATATTAGGGCAACAGAAACTCACTGAATGTTCCAAGGTATAGATCTTTGTTGCCAGCAACTCTACCGATTCTTGCTTGCCAACGCCCGTGCTGATGATGCCTGTAATAAGATTCGAATAATTATATTAATATATAAGTAGTTTAATTAATCAAGTCTTTGGTGAGTAATGTATGTTTATAGTGCTTCATGAGTAATGTATGTTTTGTCTGGGGGGGAGTACCTGGTGACTCCTCTATACATGGAAGCACCTCTTGAAAACCCACTACTCTTCCTGCAACACAAGAGCACGAGATACTATACATATTAGTTAAGATAAATATACAACACAGCCTAATTAATAAGTAAAAGCAATCCCAGAAAGAACAAACACAAAGTATAGAATTTATAAAAAGGTGTATATAACCTTCTGAGGGAAGCAACAAACTCTTGTCTGGTCATGTTCTTCATCTCTTCCAATTCCTTTTCGTAGCTACTCACCTTCAGAATATAACGCAAACCGTATTATATCAAATGTCACAACTCATAAATTCGTTAAGTAGAAGACAAATCAATATAGATACTCCATTTACCGGAAAGTTTGTGGTAGTCGTGTTGCCCCAATACTTGAGGGCAGCAAGATCATAAGCTCTAGCTGCTCTGTCTTCTTTGTCATAACCACCTATACGATAAACATAAGGATTGATTTCATCAGAACAGGAAAAGGAATTACCACATAATTCATAATTCATGAACCCGACAATCAAAAAGTTGTGATTAAAAAAACTCACCAAGATAAACTGAACAATGGCCAACCGATCGCCACATCAGGCACATGCAACAAAACACATCAACATTAGAGAACTCGATTACACAACAAATAATAAAAATATTATATCCCGGAAGCACAACTGCATGGTCACGCAGACACAGCTAAAACTAGTAAGGCGGCAAGGGCGCCTGTGGTTTTCGAAAAACCGGGTGGTTTGAGACCTTCAATCTTGCCAATCATTCTAGCTAGATATCCGAAGCCATTATTATTTATTACTTCTGTGATCTAACCATGTGGTGCAGTGTCAAGATTTATTAAGTTGACAGGGTGCATGTTAGCCTTCAAGAACCCTAAAAATCAAGTTTATTACCTTGTCTTCCTTTTCGGCTTTGGCCTTCTCTTCTGCAACTGTTGTCCCACAGATGAGCTTCATATCTACCCGTCCATCTATGCCTGAAATATACCATCATACCCATTAACAACTTAGCCAATACGCACATACAATAATACATAATATTATACAGACGGTCGTGGAACAAGATTCTGAAATAGCCGACATCAATAATACTTATCAAATATTTTCAAAGGTCAATCAGACTTCAAATGATATTTTTCAAGAATTACAACTAAAAATTGAGAGCTCAAAACTCTTTTTAAAAAAATAATATAAATCAAACATTTAACTAATTAGATTACGGTGAGGGTATTCAGGCACCTAGTAACGCCTCGATAAATGGAGGTCCGTTGGCCAAAGGACTCAATGGCCTTCTTAGCAGGAGCCTGATCTTGTGGCTTCACAACCACGAGCTGCTTCTGCGAATCCTCGGGAGAACCAGGGCGCGCGCAGGATGGCGATGCGCTACTATTATGTTCAACTTTTCGTGCTTTGTTACTTCGTGCACACACCGCTTGTGCGCCGGACTCATCTGCGCAACCGCCTAGAAAATCTTCGAGCTTGGGACTCCCTAAAGTGAGCATGGACAAGTCCGTACTTTCACCATCATGCTCAACACCTGAATCACAACAACACGCCTCAATAATAAACACACGAAATTAATTTAAATATTCGAAGACAGTAAATTAATTACTTTGGGGATCGGCATGGAATGGTTGGAAAAGAGAGAAGCCGAGCCAGTTATCATTCTGATACTCATATTCATCACTATCAATATGATGATAGTTCTCGTGAGATGATATTGAAGAATCCATTTTTTCGATTTGCGTGTTTTTGTATCGTACCGAATTTCTCTTTTGGGGAAACGGCGTGGGCAGCTCTATTGTATTCTAATACTCCTATATAAGAATGATTTCCAAGGGAGATATGAAAAGATGACGAAGTGAGATGGTAAGGAAATAATCAAGTATGTTGATGTTGTTTCTGGTAAGGTGCAGATGAAAGGGAGGAGGGCGGGGGTTTAATTATAGCACGGTTTTCGAGGTTTTACTTTGGTGACCAGACGACCTGCGAGAGGTGTTATAAATGTCTTTTATTAAATGTTTGTATGTATGAATTCAAGTGTACATTTTTTACGGATTATAAAATGTTGACACAGTAGCGTGTTGTAGGCTTGTAGCGACAGATGTGTTTCAATGGTGAGCATGCAAAAGCAATTGTATGTATATCATCCCGACCTATAGGCGGTTTCCCTATTTTCCTCTCTCATGTCTCCTCTATCCTCCAACCGCCTTGAATCCTTGAATCAATCCGATTGAATGATGTATTAACAAAATCGGATTTCAAAAATTGCTAAATTTTCAGTTCGGGGTGAAATTTGAATAAAACAGTACAAAGAAATTTTACCGACATCACGAAGAAAATAACTAATCTATAAGTTGGTAAGATTTGTTTATAAATTGATTGAGCTAGATTTATCTAAAATTTTCTGTCAAAAAAAAAGATTTATCTGAAATTTGATGCCGAATTCAAGAAATGTAAAAAAATAATGAATAGTATTAAATAAGGTTCCCTGCATTTTGCAAGTGACGATAGAGCAGCATGAAATATTTGACTGCTTTTTGTAGATGAGCCATACACGAACTTTTAAAGAGAGGAAAATAACGACAACATCTGTTTGGTTTCCAGGAAGCAATGACTAAGGAGAAACCGGAAACACCGTGACATGGTGACGCTCAGACGTGTCATTCTTTTTCCTACCTTTCCATGGCAATATCGTTTTCACCTTTCGATTTCTAAAATGCAATTTAACGATATATAATTTTCCATATTTTCCATTTTCGCTTCACTCGTATCTTTTTTCTCGAAACACAAATCTCGTTTTTAAAAATATAAATTCACCTCTAAACAAATCGGTTTTACCGCAATGGCTATTGAAATGCATGTGTGCGTGACCATCATCATAACATGGCCGTTGCAGGAGGGCATGGAGTCAAAAGATTAAACTAATTAATGACACTCACATGGCTGGGAAACAAGCTTCTTACACGTGTGACGAGCGCTGCTACGTGTCAGCCCCAGAATGAAGAAATCATAGGTTACATGCAAAAATAACAATATAAATTTAACTTTAATATTTTTATTCGAGACCTGTCGCCGACGTGGTAGGTAAAGAGACTCACTGGATTTGTAGAATCTACTCCAAGTTGCGACTAAATTAATGCCTTTTTGAGTTAGACAAGATATGCCCATGTGAGGGTGCTGTCTTTCCATTATCGGTATAACATGCTACTTAAACTTAGATGTAATGCTGTGTGTATCTTCTTTTTGGTGCTTAAACAAGTAAGGAGGCATATAATTTGAAGCATATCTATTCCTTTGCTTGGATACTTATCTTAATTTGGAGATGGATAAGAATGTTTGACCGTGAAGATGAGCATTGCTGCTCCTACTTTTGGTTACTTTCCCTTTAGCAGGTGCGAAAATGTTGTTTTTACTGGAGTTGGATGACTGCATCTCACTTTAAAAGCATAGATAAAATGGTTACTTTAAAGTTTTTTGTCGAGAGGAATAGATTTGTCATCGAAATAAACTCAACCAGGATAATCAATAGGGATAATTAATTCAAACGTCCTTGAATTATAGACTGTTTATTGTCTAGGTCCTTATCCTGTTTTTCTCAATATTGCGATTCTTAAACTTTCAAACTTTTCTAATTCGCATCCTTTCGTTAAAAATCAACTAACAAACGTTAGTCAATACTTACGTGGCAGATAAAATAAATAAATTAAAAAATGAAAATCTGAGCTATAATCTTTTAAAACCAATTTTCAATTTAAGTTAAAAATAAAACATCCACACTTTACAATCGCTAAGTTAGGGTTTTGATGGGGTAGTTGCGTTGAGGTCCCACAAGCGGTCGGTCTTGTCGGCGGAGCAGGCGACGAGGAAGCGATTGTCGGGGGAGAAGGCGAGATCGGAGATGCCGAGGTCGTGACCGAAGAAGTCTTGGATTAGGGCTCCGGTGTGTGGTGACCATGTCTTGACATTTTTGTCAGCGGATGAGGTGCCGAGAAGGGCGCCGTCGTCGGAGAATTTAACGGCGGAGATAGCGCGCTTGTGGGCGGTCAGAGTGTGTGGGAGAGTGTAGGGGTTTATTATGGGTTCTTCTGATATTGTCATGATTTTGTGATATGGAGGTGAAAATCTCAGCTTAGCGATCCAGGGAGCAAAACGGGAGCTTAGCGATTGTAAAGTGTAGATTACAGCTCAGATTTTATTTTTATTATTTTTATATATTTTTATTTGCCACGTAAGCATTGACTAACGTTTGTTAGTTGATTTTTGACGGAAGGATGCGAATCAGAAAAGTTTGAGAGTTTAAGGATCGCAATATTGAAAAAAATAGGATAGAGACCTAGACAATAAATAGCCTATAATTCAAGGACGTTTGAATTAATTATCCCTAATCAATATATGTGATCCGAGAAAATTTATCGATTGATAAAGAAATATAGTTGAGTGGAGTCAAGGTTTGTCTTACCCGAACTGAGTTTAACTTTTTCTAGAAAAGAGCAAACCAGTTTGAATATTTAAACCGAACAAAAAATGAAGTTCAACATCGGCTTATCAATAAGCTCGAACTTGAGTTTTTGGCTTTTTGCTCACCAAAATCTCACGAGCGGCCTGAGCTAAATTCAAACAGTATCGAGTTGTCTAGAGACAACTTATATATAATTTTTACTCTAACATCTTTTTATTTGTAAAATGCAGTTCATAATCTTACAAATATAATCAACATCAAAGTGTTTGTAATATATTCATGTACTCACATTAACAATCGATTCATGAACAAATCTCACGTGGTTTTTACTCGATCAAACTCAATTTATAAAATGTAATTTATGATTTACAAGTTACACTTCGAATCAAATAACCATATATTTAATCTAATTATCGAAATAATCATACATTTTGACTCGCAAATTAAATATACATTCCGTAACTCCTCATATTCGTATCTTTCGGATCCAAGCCGCCATACATCTCGGCATACCTGTCTTGTAGTATTACATAACTTAGCCCCACAAGTACAGGGTCCGATATCCACTTACAGCTAATTCAAAATATTATCATAATTAAAAGTTTGGAAGTACAATCAACAAATAAACACAAACATCCTCGTCACTGGAATTCGCAATTGCACCTTTCGTCTTAAAATGACCACACTTTTTGTCCTTACCTGCTATTGTGCGTTCCCGGACGTATTCACAGAGGTACATATTATTCATAGAAGTGTGCGTCCGGTTCGGTTTACCGAAACCGAACCAATGAATCGAAAAAATTTTGGTTCGGTTTTTGGTAGACTTTTTTTAAAATTTCGGTTATTCGGTTGTTAACCGCGGTTGATCATATAACCGAATTTATTAACCGAATTTATATTATATTATAATATTATAAAATATTGATAATAATTTTGTATTCTTCATCGCTGTGCAAAATGTACTCTGGTGTTTTTTCAATTATCACTGATCATGGTGTGCTCCAGAAACAATGTGAGTATTTTCTGTCTGCTGCTAAAACAACTTCCCTACTTATCTTTATAAATTTTTGATGAGACCAACCAGTTAGGAGTCAGCGCAAACCCGGCAGTGATCCAAAGATCCAAATTTGGGGCAGATTACCCCAAATTTTCCTCCAACAGTGATCCAAAAAATGATTCAAATTTGGATCAATGAATAGTACTGATCCAAATTTGGATCATCACTGTTCACTGATCCAAATTTGGATCACCTACTTTAATATAAAATAATAATTTTGTTATTTCTATATCTTTCGTTTATCGGACTTAAAATTAGTTTGTGATTATTAATATTTAATTAATAATAGTTTATCGTTAATAATTAATAAAATTAATGTTTTAGTAAAAACTTAGGATAATAGGAAAGCAAATTTCATTGAAATTAAAAAAAAGTACATTACATGCATAAAATTATAAGGACATAAAATGCATAAAATATAATTACAATACCGAAAAATGAATATAATATAAGTAGTTAATAATGATTAAAAATTAAATTTAAAATTATATAGTTTAATATAAAATTTAGGGGAATTATCTTGTATACTGTCTTTTTAATCTTATTTTCAAAAATACTACATTCTCCACTCTTATTTTTAAAAGTACTACCTTCTCTAAAATATTTTCAAAAATACTATCTTTTTGAAAATATATTCCAAAAATACAGTGGTTGCATATGCAACCATATATGCAACTGAATTCCTGATTTCAAGTTCCAGTTTTCAAATGTCATTTTCGACCTCATCTTTGGAGTCGATATGGTTGTATTCAGTTGCATATGGTTGCATTCAGTTGATTCTATTGTAATCTACTTCGCGAGGGGCACATCCGTTGTAACTTACAGTTTTCAGTTGCATATGAGGTTGCATTTAGTTGTATATGAGGTTGCATTCAGTTGATTCTATTGCAATCTAATGGCCCCGCCAGGGGCACCCATACATCAGTTGTAACTTACAGTTTCAGTTGCATTCAATTGATTTTATTGCAATCTAATGGCCCCGCCAGGGGCACCCATACATCAGTTGCAACTTACAATTTTCCGTTGCATATGAGGTTGCATGCATTTGAAATCTGAAACTTGAAATCAGGATTTGTAGTTGCATATATGGTTGCATATGCAACCACAGTATTTTTGAAAATATTTTAGAGAAAGTAGTATTTTTGAAAATAAGATTGGAAAAGGTAGTAGTTTTGAAAATAAGATTGAAAACGTGGTTATGAATAAAAAAAGCCCTAAAATTTATGCAATATAATATACAAAGATTAATTTGGATCAGAATTTGGATCACAATGCTGAGTTGGTCAGAAATTTGGATCAAAATTTAGATCAATTGATGATCCAAATTTAAATTTTTGGATCACAACTGCTAGAGATGGCCTTAGGACCCAAGGTGAGATTGCAGAGTCACAAATCTACCGGCCTTTCAATGATTTCGAATGTAAACTTAACTAATTTTACTGATGGTAATAATTAGACGGACTATAAAGATTATTAAGTGTTACTCCCTCCGTCCCCCTGAGTAGTATACATTGGGGGACGGGGACGCGGCACGGACTTTAATGCTCCTGTAAGTGTAGTTGTGCAATCTATTTTTAAATTTTTTTTTTTTCTGAATTAAAGTTTGGATGTTATATTTTTATACAGAAAAAAAAAATTCAAAAATAAGTTACAGAACTATAATTTATAAGAGCATTGAAATGCGTGTCGAGCAGTTAAAAAGAAACGTATAGAATTAAATGGGACAGAGGGAGTACCTATTAAGCATTTAATTGTATAAAACAACTTGAATATGTAATATTAAAATTTTAAACATGTTTAATGAAATTTCGATTTTCAATATTAACCGGGAAAAAAATTTGGTTTCGATTTTAACCGAATAAAGTTCGATTCGGTATTCGGTAGGTCTTTTTTTACAAATTTCGGTTTCGGTTAACTAGAAAAAAATCCAGTTTTGGTTAACCGAATTTTTGATAAAGTTTCATAGTAAATTCTAGTAATTGTTTTTAACAAAAGTTGAAAAGCAGTTTTTTGCAAAAGTATGAAAGAGCCTAATTTTTCTAAAAAAAAGCTTTTTAAGCCAAAATCTGTTGTTAAAAAAAACTGTTTTTAAATCAACCGAACTTTTTTCATCTGATTTTCTGCTGTCTATAATAACAATGACAAATAATATCTTATTATAAAAATAAAAATGTCAATAAATCAAATTATTATTGGAGGGTAGAAATATAAGAGGAGAGATGTGTTGAAATGAAGAGAAACTAATAAAAATGATAAAAATGATTTAGCATGCCATAAAAATAAGACAGTATTTCAAGGAATCACCGGAACATCATTGAAGTACTAAATTTATGCCAAATGTCTTATATTTCATGATTTCTAATAATTTTAAAATGCATTTTTTTCCATGAAATTTTTTTATTATGATAATTTTACCCTTAAGAATTTTATTCCAAATTCTTTGTTCTAATGACATCTCATACTGTCGTACACTGTACTTCGGCCCAATTAAGCAGTGAGTTATCAAGTGAAACAGGCTTGTTGATCAACATTTCATAATTCTCCCTTCTGAATTTAATTACTTAGAACTTTCATATTTATACAATACTTTGGCCAGTGACTTGATAAGATGCATGGAGTTGTATGAACTCCAGCTTCCTCTCTACTGCCTTTAAGTTACAATGCTGTGTCATCTCTAATACCTCAACTGTTGCCCTGTGATGGATGAGACTAGCAGTAAGATTCAAATCATTTTGCAATAGTATTCCTTTAGTATTCTTTGCGAAAACATTTAAGATTCTACAATCTGACCCTCCCATGGACAAATAAACCACCCAACCAAATTCCGCCATGTGTTTGCCACGTCATTTGGGAAAATAATTTGGGGACAAATTTTGGGGTCCCTAGCATTGCTCATGGAACAGCTTAACACATAACAATTCATAAGAGTCCAGAATCAGCTGTATAACAAAATGTGATGCATATCATGCTAAAGAAACAGTCCAGTGCCTCCGGTCTATAAAGCTAGTTTCACTAAAGAAGCAATTAAATACGAAGTCTCCCCATAAAAAACTTAATAAGTGCTACAACAAATTCTACAAACACTATCTTAAATAGAAATGTAAAATAACACTGAACATAAAACTGACACAAACATTCAACTGATTCTTGACGAAGTAAGAGAAACAAGCAACTGTTGAAGCTTATTCAAACAAGATATTTATCATCACAAACTAAAATTCAAAATTAATACTGGTTCAGCGATAATTACGATAATTTGGATTGTACATGCAGCTCTCTGCAAACTTCACCAAATTTTCAGGCTGAGGAAGTCGTGTTGCTACACCTGACAAACATACATGTATTCATCTAGTTTCAGATAGATACTCAAAACTCAAAAGTGCCATGCATACGAATCACACACATAACAAATTCAAAATTTATAATTACATATGAGAATGAGCACCTACTCGGGGCTGGCCCCGAGACCAAGGCACTTATGCACTAACGGGGCACCTAAAAAGTTAATTTTCAGGAGCGCATATAAAGGAGTGAATAAAATTTTGAAAAAATTTATAGGCACAAAAACTTTCTTCGGGGCACATATAATTTTAATTTATTAAATTTAAATAGCACCAAACATGTTGTTAAATACTTTGATAGAATACATAAATGTTAGAATATCTTTATTATTCACCACCTTTTTCTCGATATCATTGTTGTGCACAATTTTCTTTTTTACTTGGCGCTTTGGATGTAAAGCTCAAGTACTATGATTTTTTTGTTGTTACAAGTATGCAAGACTGCAAGTAAACCAGTATTCTATAGTTATAATGTGTAACTGGCTCGCACATGCCATCATTTCTTTATAACTCAAGGCATGTATCATGTAATTTGCAATTTTTTTCTCAGTCATAATTGCATTATATATATTATATATTTGACAGCATTTTCCCTGCAATTTGCATGATATTTTTGATATTATTCTTCGGTATTTATAGTTTGGACAATCTGTCATGGTATGTGCATACTATTATATTGATACCTTTCCGAATTGTAATGTTCTGGTGAATTCGGCAAATTGTTGTAGCTAAGATTTTGGACACACTTCCAACAGCAGAAAACAATTTTCAATAACTGGAAGAAAGGTACTAACCGATTTCATATGCCTTTGCAGCAACATTGGCTGCAATGTGTGCAGATATCTTTCGTATATTAGAGATTGGTGGGTAAATCATTCCCTTCTGACAGTCCTCCTGTGTTACTGTACCACCCAACGCTTCAGCTATTTCAATCCAAATTACCGATCAGATGTTTAGATATGTGTTTCAGTGATGGAGTATTTAAAAAATTTATAAGAGAATCATTAAACGATATTGTGTACTTACAAGCTGCGAGAAGCATTTCCTTGTGCACACGAATCGCACCAGACATGACCAACCCAAGGCCAAATCCAGGAAAGATATAAGCGTTGTTTGCCTGAAGAGAGAAAAATAATGCGTATATGTTATTTAGTAGTCTTTCATCTCTTAAGTGCTGTATTACAATTTATATGATAGTATGTGTGAGATAAAACTACTTTGCAGGACCTGTCCAGGAAAGAAAACTTTGCCGTTGTACTCTACAGGGTTAAATGGGCTTCCGCTAGAAAAAATTGCTCGACCCTGAGAAGCCAAAAGAATTAAGTGTTGGTCAGTGAGCTTTTTTAAAGTCTTTTAGATAGTTTATGATGACCGCTGACAGATAAGATGAGAAACAAAAATCTTCCCCTTACCTCCGTCCAGTAATAAGCTTCCTCAGCAGTGCACTCAGATTGAGTGGTAGGATTGGAGAGTGCCATAATAAGAGGTTTCTGCTTGTTATTGGTAAGTAAAGTAAAATTATCAGATATAAAAATAGTCCCAGAGTAACATGTGAAGTTACATGCAGAGAGGGGGGTGGGGTGGGGATGGGGGAGTGTGGAAGTAGGAAACCTTATTAAAGGAGGCCATAGCTTCAATAACCTCCTTTGTGAAAGTCTTTCCCTGCCCCGATGTCCCAATTAAGGCTGTGGGCTTGACAGCCTGAAGTGTTTTAATGGATCAAAAATCAGTCACATATGCTGTAAATTAGACCATAAGGCATAAGGCCGGCAAATTGGACCTTGATAATATCTATGAGATTTGTAACAGGTTCGTGGTCATGAGCCCATGGTTTTTTGAAGGCCTGAAGGGATTCCATACGAGAACTAACTACCAAGCCCTGTAAGCAAAGTCACCAAATCAGATCAGCTAGTTTAAAATGTGAAAATAATCCAAATTGGCCACAAGGAATGTTATCCAACCTTTGAGTCTACAAACCAGATCTTCTTACGTGACTCATCCACCGGAAGTTTTGCCTTCAAATGAAAACAAGTTTTGATGGTGCAAAAGGATTAGATAAGTATAAAACTAGGAAGCCCATACTCCATGTTATTCTCCTAAATCAAATAACCAAAACACAATAGCATAAGCAGACCTGGTGATACATCTCAAGCGCTAGTAGTTCAGCTATACCTGTACCTGCCTAAAAACCATTGAGGTAAAACATGAGCGAAGTGGAATCACCGACTGCATCATCTCATATTATTTGTGAAACTCATAAATTTATATCAGAATATTAATGAATTCTCACTTCCCCAGCACCAAAGAACAAAAACGTGTGATCGGCCAATGTTCCTCCAAGTGATTTCAGTGCAGCAACTAGCCCTGATAAAACCACAGCTGCTGTCCCCTGGAAAGAGAACAGCAATTCAGACTTCTTTAATTCATTCATCAGACAATAAATAGCTGATTACCGTCAAAAAGCTTACCTGAACATCATCATTGAAGACCAGATGGGTAGGGCTATATTTTTCCAACAGCTCGAAAGCATTATGGTTCGCAAAATCTTCAAACTGACGATTTATAATCACAAGATTCATTTTTCCCATCACAAAATATCTCAAGATTGAACTAGAACAAATAACACTGATGAAGGTTAATTTAACCTGTACTAAAACTTTTTCACCATAGTTCTGCTTGATGGCAGTCATGAATTCATGCAGAAAATCACTATACACCTGGAGAATGTGTCCAGGTTTTTTCAACATTCAAGGAAATAGACATTCGGTGAAATAATATTAATGGCATTTTACCACTTCTATGTCTGTGTTCAGATTTACCTTCCCAGTTGCCCTCCTTTGCCTGATCCCAATGTAGAATTCATCATTTAGTAACTTTTCATTATTTGTACCAACATCAATGGTTATAGGCAAGCACTGCACAACAAAGTCGAAAGAAATATAGAACTTTTTTTTTAAGATGGTGAGGGATAAACTCAAGTACTGTAGCATTCTCACTTGGTACAATACAACAAAAAAAAGAGTTTATAGGAATCGGGTATAGTTTTTAAACGAGTGAATAAGTAAGCATGCGGAACAAACAGACTGAATTCTCATATAGTATCACATAGTCTTACCGCGGAAGGTCTGACTCCCCCTAGTGCAGTGTACAGAGCAAGTTTACCCACGGGTATGCCCATTCCCTGCCAAAATTACAAATTCTACAATACTTAATAAGCTATTATAACATAATATAACACAAATAATTTTTGAGGATAAATAGGAAATTAATAAAAAACAAACTTCACCTGGCAACCAAGGTCCCCAAGTCCCAGAATTCTCTCTCCATCAGTCACAACAATGACTTGAATACTCTTCTCTGGCCAGTTCTTCAAAACCTCAAGAATTTTTCCCCTGCAATAAACAGCTATTCAAATTTAATCCTAATATTAAAAGTGACTTCATCACATTTCAAAGATTAAACAAATCATCATACTTGTCATTCAAGCTGATAAAAAGTCCACGCGGACGTCTAAATATGCTGCCATATCTTTGGCACGCCTCACCAACAGTTGGAGTGTAAACAATAGGCAGAAGTTCCTCCATGTTATCAATCAGAAGCTTAAAGAATAGCTTCTCATCCCTATCCTATAATTTGACCAAAAGCGCAAAGTTGAAATTTGATGACATTCAAATCTCGGGTCATAAAGGTAATATACAATTCACAATGCCTAAGTGTCATATATGAAATGCCTAAATAGTACCAGTAATTCCATCAAACTTATGTACTTGTGTAATGGAGCTTCAAAACTCCGAAGATTCTGCATCAATCTCTTCTCCTGAGGAACACAATCTCAAAACACTGAGAGCAAGTCCAATAGGTGTGCTAAATCAAGTCTTAAATCCAAAAATAGGGAATATGGGATAAAATTGCACTCCAACACTATGCTAGTGATGTGCTAAATCACTAGCACAAGCCTCCCCTTCCCTATTTTTAGAATATGCTAGCCACTTCGAAACTATTTTTATCATTAAAATATTCATTTATCTCTCTCCTCCACATCATTTCCCTCTCTTCTCCACACCAAAGTTGTTTAAGTTTAATATTATTATAATAATAGGGAATGGATATAGGGAATACTATTGGAGCTCATGTGCTAAATCTTGTGCTAAATCACTAAGACATATTATTTTATAATATTTTTAAGGAACCTCTTAGCATAGTGTTGGACTTGCTCTGAGGACTCAATTCCAAACACTATCACAGACCAACTTTCATGTCTAAGAACTTAGGCCGCATTCACTTGGATGGAATGGGATGGAGGGTGAAATTTGTACTCTAAATTGGGGTTATTAGAGAAAATGTCTATAACTTCCATTGCTTCGATCATTCCAATCCAACTATTTGAACAAAAAATCTAACCCACATGTTTTGGAAGGAATGTTCACTACACTCCTTCATTATGTTTCCCTTCAATATTTATCATAAGAAATTTAGACTCCCTCATATTTAGTCAGTATTATCTCATACTTCATTTTTTCTCCATAAAACTTGTTTCTAATTTTCATTTCATTTTCATCTCGTTCCACTCCATCGAAGTGAACGCAACCTTAGTCTTGAGATTAGATTTGAACCTGAAGTTGCTGGCTTATTACTACAGGAGGAAGAAGGCCACGCAAGTAATGAGCATCTCTTTCTTCGTGAGTAAAAGCCATCCCCTTGTTGTAGCGTGGATCTCTCAGTAAATTATACCCACTGCGTAAAATAAAAATTCAGCACTACTTTACCAAGTAACAGTACAAATGAAATTCAATTTGGTTGAGAATGTACAGTGTTGTACCTGGCAACGGAGAGGGTCCAGGGGGTGATAATCTGATCCTCAGTGGCACAATCCTCGCCGTAGACATCTTGTACACCACCACCAACAGCACTAGTCGTATCAGCCATACTTATAAACCTGCAACACAAACCTCTGTTTCTTCGTCTTGTTATTTGCTCACTAAAGCTTACTATCTTCTTTAATGCTTGCTGCATATACTGTGTGTGTGATGAAGATCGGGAGAGGGAGCGGTGTGCTTAACTTGACTGCTGCATGCAATAGGTGGCACAATTTTGTTTAGTTTCAGCTATCACTGCGACACGTGTTAACTGCCCGCTTAACTTAGAAGCTTTTTTTTTTTTTTTTGTTTATCCTTTTCATTTCCTTTTCTTTAAATATAAATTTTATGTATTTAGGAATTTACACAGAAAAATAACTTTTCTTCCCTTTTCTTTTGATCTAATTCAAATCTGGATTATTTTTTTTTAAAAATAATTAGAGATAGTTAACCGGCCTGATTAAATTTTCCGGGATGAAATTTGTATCTTGATATAATAAATGAAAAATCATCACATGATAATAATTTGCCCAAAATGTGAGAAAATTACATAGCCATTTTATTAAAGTTCTTGACGATAATATATTTATTATATTCCTTATAATATATAATTGCATATAATGTATTACTTCCCTACGTCTCAGCCAATTTTTTATATTAGATTTACCAACGACAAATTGCTAAGGAAAATTAGTCCGTTGAGTTCTCAATAGATTTGTAACGAGTTAACTAATCAATACTCTGCCAACCAATTCGCAATCAAATACCTACGTTTATATACCAACGAGACGTTCCGTTCGGAATGAATTCTGCCAACGGAATTTCTATCATTAAAAATGAATTTTCTTATAGTAAATTTGGCTGCGAGATTAATAAATATGTAAAGTGGGTGAAGTGGTGGAACGCATTGGTTTTTAATATATAAGAGGGATACATAAGAGGGAGACAATGGAGTAAAAGTGATGTGAAAAAAGAGGAAAACGTGAGAAAGCGGTGGGATACGTGCATTGACTATTTTTGATAAATTTTGGAATGTAATAAATTGGATGGATGGAGTATATTATTAAGTGGGAGCTAGGGTTGGAATATCATATAAAATAATATAATGTTTAATTTCAAAATCAAAAATATAATTACAGGTTCTTGTAAATAGGCCAACTGAATTAATTTTAGTGCGGTAATATACATACAGTCAGCAATTGCCCCTAAAAAATCAAACCCGTTTCACAACACGAACCATGATTCCTGTCATGTTCCAAGGACTACAACCAAAAGGCTTATGTACCTCATGATCATTATTACAATGTTCACCATCATCTTTTAATTCACGCGAGGAGCCATTAGACGAATATTCACACGATGATTTTGATTCCGAACTGGACGAATCACCAACACAACCAGCGGATTCCCCATCGAAATAATTACCAAACAGATCATCAGAGTTCTTGGACTTAACATTAGAACTTACTACTTGACATTTCCTTCCAAAGTAGTCCCTGTGTGTTTGTTGCTTTTTCCAGTGTTTTCGCCAAAACCATGATTTGTGCATTGCATGACTGTTATCATCTTTAGACGAATGATCTGCAAACGGTTTTATTGGTGGGAAGAAGCTCCGAGCCCCTGGCGGAGGCGTTGGCGGAGGAATAGCTTCTTCGCGGCGAGGATGCTTTGGAGTCCCCGGTTGTGTTTCCCAATTGAACGGCACTCCTTCTGCACTCCGGTGATAAATACGTGAAGATTCTCCGGTTGATGAATCTCGACGCAAGATTCTGCTCGAATGTATTTTAATTTCATCGACTCTTAATATTCTCCCTGCATCTCCTTCGTTGGGGAACATATTCATGACAAAACAAAGCTATAAAGATCTATTGTGTAATGCATGTATATAAAGCAACTTAACTTGCATGCAAAATGATGGCCTTATACAAATGCGATTAGCTAGTGGCAAGCACGTACAAAAATTTCTGGTTAGAAAATGAGGAAAGAAATATAAGTAATTATATAGACGAAACGATTAATAAAAGCACCATCATTAACGCCAAAGGACCGGTGATTAGGGTAGACTTAGCTTGATCTTGTTTTTGTTTGGACGGCGAGGGAGGATGTTTTGACTTGGATATTGTAAAATATTGCAGCACCTGCTAATACTTAATAGAAATCTAGTGCATTGCCTGATAATTTATAAAGACTAGGTTGTATCTGTTTCTGTAGTGGCTTTGCTAGTATTTTGATTTTTTTTAAATAGAATAAATAAATTGGTTTGTAGCTAGCTTTACTTGGATATTATTGTAACCTTTCTTTCGGGTCACTTAAAACTAGCTCTTTCTGTGAATGTAAAGCAAGGATGACTTGTTACCTTCCAAGTGATCGAGCTTCTTTACGCTACAGGACTCAGGAGTAATACCTAGATTCAATACATATAGTAGTTGACAAATGACAGCAAAATTGTGACAAAATTAAGTTTGTTTATCAAAATCGGTGATATATTGTTTCACATTTTTTTCAATATCTGGACATATCTATAATTATTTGATTAAGTTTTAAATTACTGAATGCTTTCACTGGTAAAAACACTTTCTATCATTCAAAATCATAGCTAAAATTTAATAAAAACATTATCTAAAAATCGCCAGCACATGTTGTTATATTTGTCCGGTACATATAATAAGATTTTATATAATCTATTATCGTCTTAAATGATATATTCTATTTATAACGTCCGTTTGTTTAGAGGAGGCAGAATTTGATTCTGGTTTCTGCTCTTCTTCCTCCGTTTGTGTAAATAAGTAGAACATTTTTAAAAAGTTTAGATGCCTAACTTCTATTTCAAAATTTTACTTCTTTTTCAAACATTTTATTTTGACCAAATAACTTCAAATAATAGGTCTCTCCCTATATTTGACCAACACATGTCGAAAGATTACAAATTATTAAAGTGATATATTTTACTTACAATTACATAAATAAAAATAGCTTATCATTTTTCAAATATGACAATCAATATGACCAGTGTCTTCGAAGCAAAATACATTACGTCTTCACAAAATTTTACACCATTTCTCCGTATCTAATTTAGCGAAGTAATTTCAGTCAAAACTTCGAGATGCTCTTGTAACTTAACCAATTTTAAGCAAATAAGTGTGTAGAAGCGTCTAGAAAAAATGATAATTAACACGTAACAATGCTGCTCTAAATATATTTTTAATTATTAAGCTTATTATAACCTCATATCAGCGTTGTAAAAAATGATATCGAACTTAATTGATGAAATTACATAACAAAAAATTAATCAAAAATTAATTAAACTGATCGGAGATTAATCGGATGATTAGAGTTATGGTATAGAGATTAATCGTGATTAATCACCGACTTTTAGAACAGAAACTGATATCAGCTAGCTTTACTCGTAGAGAATTACGTATAATTAAGCTTAGGAGTTTGGACTTGAGAGAGAACAAATCTTCGTCAACATAAAACATCAAACAGACAAACACCCACCAGATCCTATATTAAAAAAGAATAGCCCATTAACAATAGAGAATGGGCTTAGAAGTAGCAGTGACTCAGAAAGCCCAAAATTTAGACTTGAAACGACTCATCAGAGATGACACCCAATTAGCCGGCAATTCATTCTTTTAATCCCCCGTATAACTTTCAATTTTGAAATTACCCCCAGATCTGTTCCCCCACTAGATTCTCCCCCATTCCCTTTCACAAACACACTCTCACTCACTTCTCTTTTCAATTTCATCCAATTCCACAATGAGGTAACACTCTCTTCCACTTTTTAATTCATTTCTAATTATTATTTTTATTTTTTTTTTCTTAATTTGTGTTGTTATTATGCAGTGACCAATCATTTGCAAATGTTGGAAACTTGGATCACTGCACCAAGTACTTGAATCAAACACTCGTGAATTTCGGATTCCCCGCTTCTCTCGATCTTTTCGCTACTGATCCGGTGCCGTGTGTTTATCTTTTGTTTATTTTCATCGAAAAATTCGACTAGTATGTGTGTGTATTTAGTGGCATTGCGATAATTGAATTGAATTTTGTTTTGGATAGGTTTCGATTGCGCGTACCTGTAACTGTATGTACTCATTGCTGCAGCAGAGGCAGCGTGATATTGAATTTCGAGAGTCTGCTAATGAGCAGAGGCAACGGTAATGTTGTTTGGGTCTGGTGACTACATTTTGATCTACTTGGTGTAATTGAAGGATTTAATGTTTATCTGGTTGACAGGGGATGTATTTAACTGATATTTTAATGGATTAACAATAATTCATAAATTTTAATGGATTGTATTTGATTATGATTTTATGCGGATTCTTAATAAAATGTCGCTGCAGAGTCTTTAGGATTTAAGCACAATGTTTCAAAATCTCATGGATTATGGTGGGATTTCAAAAAGCATAAAATACATTGAACAATCCCACAAAATCCATCATTTTATGAAGTCCGAAAAATACATCAGCATTTGAATATAATCATATTTTAATGGATTTCAAATAATCCCAAATGAATACAATTGGATTTCTAAGCATAATTTAAAATCCTGATTGAATGCCACTAGATTTTATAGAATAATTTAAAATTCTAATTGAATACCCCCAAGATTTTGATAAATTTTTTAAATTCCTAGTTGAATACCCTTGAATTTCATGAATGAAAAAAAACCTTTAAAATATCAATTGAATACACCCCCAGTAGGATTGTGTACGGACGGATGTGTTGATATTAACGAAACTAAGAATGTTAATACATTTTTTGTTTGATTTGTTTTAGAAGTTATGTTTATAGTTTAGGATTATATTTTTGAATTTTTTGTGGCTAGAAATAATGTAGAGAGTACAGGTAACGAATTACTTGGAAAAAGCCTCTTAATGGAGTTAGTAACTATATATGTCAGGAAGAACGATGTTTAGTAAAGCATTTGAGAAAAATTCAAACGAACGCTTTTTCACAAAATAGGCTCAGCATTGTATCATTAAGTCATTGTATGTATATTCTGCAACCTAATTTCTGACCGTTAGTCCATGTGCTATATTTCAGACTTATGTCAGACATATCAAGATTTGAGGCTAAAATCGAGAGGCTGGAAGCACAGTTATCTGCTAAAGATAGGGAAATAGCAACTATCACTAGAACGGTTAGATACACTTTGTTTTACTGATTTGAGATATTTATTGGTATTAACGGAAAGCTTGTAGTGGCTGTGTGATAACGTATCAATTACGCTGACCAGGAAGCTAAAGCTGCAGCTGCTTTTAAGGCTCAAATTGATAAGTTACAACAGGAGAGAGACGAATTTCAGAGGATGGTTATTGGCAATCAGGTTAGTCTGTGTGTTGGTTGTTTACTGATTACCAGTTTTAATTCTATTACACACTCATGAAGTATACATGTTATAAAAGCAAGCGAGAACTCAACAAATTCATGAAATGAAGAAAAAAGAGAAAGAATATGTGAAGCTGCAGGTACGATTCCTTTACTTATGTGTGTAACATAGGTCCTACATTATATTGGCTGATAGCTAAACTAGTATATGATATGAAATGTGTCTCATTGTAGGAAAGGTTGAACCAAGTAGTGATGGAGAAAAAGAAGGAATCTAGATCAGGCATGGAAATAATGAATCTACTTCAGGTAATGGTTGCTATTTAACAATCTTTATTTAAAACATAGTTTATTAAGAAATGTCTTTATGTATTTTTGAACAGAAAGAAGGGCGGCAACGTGGGACTTGGAATGGAAAGAAGGCTGACAATGACTTTTATAAGAAAATTGTATGGAGTTAATTGGAATTTTGTGGTTCATTAATGATGACTTGATAATCTTTTTGTGACCATTCATAACTGACTGCTATAGGTGGATGCTTATGAGTCAAAAAATCAAGAATTAGTTGCCGAAAATGCTGATTTGAGGGCATTATTACGGTCAATGCAGGTAATATGTCCCACAAGATTCTTAATGTTTTATTGTTTAAATTATTTTATAATCACTGATGAACTGATGGTTCTGCTTTTTGATGACAATGCCATAAATAAATATGATGGAAGCGATCTGGTCTTATTCTTATCAATAATGAACCAGTGTGTTAGTCATTTTGACATTACTATTTAGATTCATAGTAGTTTTCGCAATATGATATATAGGAGTATATATAAAAAAATTGAATGCACCAACGGTAGTTGTTATACCTTTGGGAACAATTTTTTTATGCTCAAAGTTGTCATAGATTTGGGAAGATTAATTTTCCATCATCTTTCATTACACTAGAATTTTCAAGTGATAAAGCCATAAGTTCTATTGACAATCCCATATGTATCAAGAGACTAATGGGTTTTTCTCATATGTTACAGCTTTTGTACTTGCTAAAAACTTTTAGACATTAAAAAAGGAACATTCCTTACTTTATATAGTAGAGGGGTAGAGTATAAGATAGAAGATAAGGCATAAGTATGTGAGCCAAATTCGACTTGGTATATGCCATTCATGCTTTAACATGTTGTAATTGTAATTTTACTTGTTTCTTACATTCACGCTTTAATGCAATTGATGCTTTGCAAACCTCTTATTGTCTGGAAATTTGTATGAACATCTACTTGTTTGTTTTACAGGGGGACATGCGTGACTTCTTAAATGCTCCAAATGGGTCCTCCAAACAATCTTTGCCTGTCAATGAGAGGCTAGAGTCAGATTCTTCACATTCACCATTGGGTGGGAAAACGGTATAATACATTTTAACAAGATTGCAACTGGATCTGTTTTTACCCAGTTGTTATGAAAAGAAGTTGAATATAGTAATTTACACTATGCAGGATGTTTTTGACCTGCCTTTTCACATGGGAAGAGATCAAATTGAAGAAAGTCTGCGTGCCAAGATTGCCTTCATAAAGGTTTGATTTGTTTTCGATGCATCTTCTTTTGGTGCATGGTCATGTTGAAGGGGGAAAGCTTATATGTGTGCTGCATTTAGGAGCGCATGGTTGAACTACAAGATGCACAAAAAGAAGCTGATGTCACCTCTGAAGCCACTGAGAGAGAGCTTGAGCTGGAGGCGCAACTTGTTGAGGCCAGGAGCATTATTCAAGAACAGGTAAACACTAATTGCTTACTACACTTTTCATTGGATGCTAAAGTAGATTTTTATTGATTTGTCTATAGAATTTTAGCTTTGGACATGATGGAATTTGCATATCAGCACAGTCTCATCTTTCCTTATTAGTTCCATAGGTACACTGGAATAGATATGGCCTTGACTTCTGAGTATTTCACTAAATGCAATGTCTGTAGTGTGTTTTTTTTTATGCTGTTGCTGTTCATGTATTACTACTGAGAATTGTGTGCAAAATTATTTTCGGCTCCAGGGAAAGTCTCTTTCTTTCTTTAGAAGTCTGTTTCTTGTCCAATTATAGTAGAGAAGTTTTGGCTTTCCTGCAAGTATATGCAGCTCTTAGAAGTAAAATATGCATTTTGGTTTCTTTATAGTGCCAAGTACGTTTGTAATCGGTACTGTCTCTCAGTGGATTAAACACATTTACTGAACTATAGTCTATATTTACCCTGGCAACCTTGTATTCTTCAAGTGCGACGAGATCTGAGAATATTGACCTTTGTATTCCAGGCTTTTTCTCTCTGTAATAATCGGTTCTATGTTGACAACTATATTGGATTTAAATGCAGGCATCCATTATGTCTAAACATGTTGCCAAGTCTGAGAGGCCAAGGTATATCTGTATACCTATCAACTGCACTCTTTTTAGCCAAGTAAAAATCTGAAAATAAGTTATTTATATGTATGCTGTATGCAGGAGACTAAGTGGGCTTCTTGAATCTGAAAGGGATCCAATCATTTCATCACCTACTGAGGTATAGTTGACAGATTCTCATGCAGCTTCACTTGGACACTTACCGTTGTTTCTTCTTTCCTGTTTCATGTTTCATTGTGTACTTGCTGAAAAAGTCTGATATACATCTAAGTATCGGGCAAATAGTACTATTGAATTTCATCAAGCTATGTTATATGTAGCATTGAATTAACTAATTAAGTATGAGTGTGTCACATGATTATTACTATTTGCCCTGCTGCATTTCATAACCTTAGTGCTCATCGCATAGGGTATGAACTAATCAGGCGGGATAACGTATTGGATGCCAAATACATTGCCAATCGAGATTGACATGAACTGAATCTATGTTGTGGCATGATCAAGTATCAGCAGACTTGCATGTAAAATTTTCATTTGTTACACTCGTAGTAGATCATAATTTATACTAGATCTTTGCGATGGCTGATAGGTAAAAATAGTATGTAATGACAACTTAATGATCTACATGGCTAAATTTATTAATTATTATTATGTTAGTTTTACGCCAAACTGAAGCTTTTTACTAGGCACAAGGAATACTTTTGTATAATGTTGCTTTTGCTGGTTTTCTATCTTAGCTTAGCTGTGCTCACTGCCAATTTACCAGGGTTTTCTTTAAGTTACTTATTTACTGATTAAGAAAACTTTTCCTTTTTCATTTTTTTTTTAGATTTTTGTACTAAAAAGAGAAGTTGGAGTAAATTTTTCTTAGAAAGATACTATTGTAACTATTTTATTTTGTATAGAGTAACTATAAACCATTCATCATAAAAATAGTTACTCTATATGTTTTCTAAGAAAGATACTGTTGTAACTATTTTATTTTGTATTCATGTTTTCTCAAAAATTCACCATACTTGACATTTCTAAGTTTTATTAAAATTTTCAATTTCTAAGAACTAAATGGAAGTAAATTCTTTAGATTAGTTCGATGTATTATAAAATTTTGCTCACGTTCTATTATAAAAACATTGTCAATTTGATTTTTGATCAAATCAGTTCGGTTCAATATTGATGTCTAACCGACTAACCCTATCAAATATAATCAAATTAATTGACATATTGACTTTTATTGGTCAAATCAATCATAATATAAATTAATATTTATTCTCTTATAACTTTCTTTTTTTTTGGAAGATATTCACAGTTTAAAGTAGACTCCATATAATATTTGATAATATAAATTTTATATTTATCTTCGAATTATATATTGTATGCAATTCATCTTCTAGTGGATTTATCGTCTTGAATTTATATCGTCCCGAGTAGAGAATGGTCTCTTCGAGTGTGTATTTTTAGTTACTCTGGTACAGAACGTTGTTTTGTACGGGGACATGGTCCGTGATGGATACTTCTGTGTCGTGGGGCCTTTTATTTTTGGAAAGCGGTGGGTGCATATAATTATATACAAAAATATGTACATAATGACATGTGGTGAGTTTTAATTGGAATGGACCTCTTGCATTTACATCAATAACCCAATTAAAATCTATCAAATCACTTGCCACATCATTATGTACAAAAATTCTGTACACAATTATGTGCACCTAGCACTACTCTTTATTTTCAACGTGATACGACTACCTTTCATTTATCTGTGCCGACCGTTTATTGTAGTACTCCCTCCGTCTCTAGAAACATTTTCCGTTTGAAATGTCGGCATAGTTCATAACACGAGACAAATTACTAATTTACGTCTAATCTATAAGATAAAATATAATCATGTGTGATCTTATTGGATTCGTATTTATGAGTGTTTTAATACGGTGAAATTTTTATATTTAATACTAATATAAAATTAATAATCAAAAGTGTATCGGTAAACGTGATATAGATAAATAGGAAAAGTATCTAGAGACGGAGAGAGTAATTTTTTCTCTTGATATAATAGATAAACAGGAAAAGTATCTAGAGACGGAGAGAGTAGAGAGTAGTTTTTCCTCTTGATTTATGTGTATATATAAATTTAAACAAAAAAAGACATTCAGTTTCGTTTAAAGTGCTTTAAATGTAAAAATACAACCCCACACACTTTGAAAATGAGACGAGGGACCTTATCCAATAAAGAGCATGTGAAAGGTAAATGGGAGACTGAGCTAGACTATTCACCGTAGGTAAACAATGCTCAGGAAAACATCTTACTCCAGAAACAATGCTACGGAACCTGGGCCTTTTCCGGCCAGTTTTCTCTCATAAAGCCAGAGAGCAAACAAGGAACAGCTGCTAAAAAGCAGATATGACCAATTGACCATTAGAACGGTTGCTAAACAGTGTCTGATTCTTTCAAGGAACACTGAAAGTACAGAAAAACAAACACCATATGCAGATAACTTTTGTTTCATATACTCTATTTCGTCAAAAATTCTACAATCATCTAATAGTACAAATATGAGTAGCTTGGTCTCTTCCTAATATTAAAGTTTGTATCACACAAATAAAAAGAAAAATATATATTGGGATTTGGGACCACCATATGCACCCCCTCCCTCGAGCTTGCCAGCAGGAAAAGCACAATAAACTTGTATATCCCATATCTTTCATCCCTCCATATGCCGGGCCAGGAAAGTATAGCATCACATATTTATTTACTATATTCTCCCCTGAATAAACAAAGTTGGCTGCACCGCAAGAACAATTACCATACATCCCGAAGATACCTCCCAGTCATTTGAAGATTCTTAACCCAGCTCTCAGCCTTGCTGCTGTCTAGAGCTCCCTGAAAATCAAGGTTGTGCATCTTATTAGTTAATTCTATATAGTATATTCTACATAACTATTTGGAAATAGATCATCAACATGCTATCTTTAACTTATTCAAATTTTCTCTAAAAGTTTTCTCCAAGTCCAGCAATACCACAATACTAATAGGCTTGCAAATATGAAGTGTGTTTTCATCATATAACAAAAGCACATGCGCAGTATATTAATCACCGACTTTTAGAACAATGGTCTTAATAAACAGAAAACTTCTCTATTGAGTGCTTTAAATATTATTTTCTGTATATATATACCTGCTCCTGTGCAATTGTGTGAAGCATTCGGTGGACATCCCTAGCCATGCCTTTAGCATCACCACAGACATAGATATATGCTCCCTCGGAAATCAGGTTCCAAATCTCTGATGCCTAGATCAATAAAACAAAAGAGGAGAAGCTCAAAATCTAGAAGTACTTACACGGATGTTAAACAAACTGTAAAAGGGCAAACTTGGTACCTTCTGTAACATCTTATGTTGCACATACTCCTTGGTGGGCCCCTCACGTGAGAAAGCCACAATTAACTCAGAGATTGCACCACTTTCAACAAAATTGTTTAGCTCATCCTCGTAAATAAAATCCTACAATAACAGGAAACATCTTTTAAGATTTCCATTTTTCCAAAATTGTAGTCAGTTGACAAAATAACCCAATAGGGCTCTGATATTAATTTTTCACTTGCCAAATTTCTATTTCTGCAACCAAAGTATAATACAGCAGTCCCCAGTTCTGCTCCAGATTCTTTGAGAGCTAGTCTTTCCTGAATGAACAAAATTTGACCCATACGAATCTGGTTAACAATAAGAAAATTAAAGGATGACAGATAAAAATTTCTTTTTCAGACCAGACCTGCAGGAAACCCCTGAAAGGAGCTAGTCCAGTACCAGGGCCAATCATAATAACAGGGACTTTGGGATCAGAGGGAAGCTTGAAGTTGGATTGCCTAACAAAAATGGGTGCCCAGCTGCAATCATGGCTTTCCTCCAATGAAACTGCATTCTGGAAAATTACAGGATAGAATTTAGAATTTACATGAGAAAGGTTGCAAGTTGCAACGGCCTGTACATACATGATATATCACAAAACCTAGTCATAAGTCATAACAAATACTATCACACATGTAAAAAGGAGTATTTATTTCGGCGAATACCAAAATTTGCACAATTCTAAATCAAAACAACCAACTCCTGACCCCAGTGCATTAATAGTTGATTCTTATAAAGATTTAAAGCATTATTCAGGAAAACCACTTCAGTTAAAAAAAACACTATAGCCACTTTAAAGAGGCAGCACTCCAGTAGTGTATCACTATCAACATCAATACACTGAAAAGTAGGATGCTATCTTACCAAGTCCTATTAGTAAACTAACTGTGTGAGGATCTATAGCAACTTTCATGTTATTTGTCACAGCCCAAGTTCCAAAATCATGTTTCTAGATATTATTACAACACACTTTTTACATGTAAAAAAAATGATTGAAGAAATAATACCTTCATCCAAGTTGAACAAACTCCTTTGTGAATTCGTCCTGTAGGTGTTTTTTCATAAACTAAAGCACAGGTAACATGAATCCTCGACGGTACCATCCTATATAACCAAAAAGAAAATATGAAAATTAAAAGTTAATTAGTATAAAAAAAATGAATATTTACATTGCACATCCACTTATAAACTAGACCTAGCATATAACATAGACGTAGATGTGTCATTTTTAATAAATCTAGAGATATGCAGGCTTAAAAACAATTATGCAATGCACATACAATACAAAATACTGGGAACCCCAAGCATATCGATCCCATATTAAGATTAACTTGTCGAAGATTTTTGAGATCTCTAATACTTGCTAATACAATCAATTATATATATATATATATATATATATATATATATAACAAAGGTCATAGGCTCAAATTCTCACCTCGCTCCTACACACCCACACAAATTATATATTATCTAGGAAAAGAACAAGATGAGAAATATGAGGCATGTGATATACTTCATCCAATCATCTACCTTGGTGAAGAAGAGATAGAATAGTATCTAGGCTGCAGGCGTGGTGCAACTGATGCAAAGAATACCCCAAGTGGGGGCTTGGCTGATGGAAATTCAGCCAAGACTTCAAGAAGGCTTCTGTGGCTAGCAACTACCCATTGTGCATATTCATCCTGCAAAACAAAATATTAAATGTGCATAAAAAAAATCATGGGAACACAATCATCTCCAGAGATATTAACAAAGTAACTCAAACCTTTCCAGCAGGAGATGCTAGGAATCTTAAACGGTCAGCCTCGCTAGGATCAGAAGCATGCGCCGCCAGAGCAAGCAAGGCAGACTGTAAAAATATGCCATTAATCAATAAATTGATTTTAATTATCACATAGTGAGCTAGATCAGCAATAAATTGTTTCAGAAATAGATAACCTACCTTCTTTGGAGAGCTCAAAAGATCTGCATATTTCGCCAGTGCACTTCTTAAAGTGCATGGTGGAAAGGGAGGTGGCAGAGAGCCTCCAGTAAGTGGTGTTCCATCTTCATTGTCAGTGTGGACAGAGAAGTAGGTGTTTGGTGATATGCCTAATAGCTTTTCAGCCTCCTCAACAATTTCAACGAGATTCTCACAATAGACCCCTACGTGGTCACCAGTTTCATATCTGAGGAGCGACCAGTATATACAATGTTTAATAACCAACACCAAAATGACATTGAATCTGCCTCTAGGCATTGTTGTCTAATACTCTCAAAAATGATTACCAAGAACAAGGTATAATGTAATCACCCAATATACTTTACAGAGACACCAGAACAATCAAAAAGATCAGTTTTGCTACTTACGCAAGTCCAGTATGTCCGATGTCAAACTCCAAGTGAATGCAAGAACGATCAGATGCAGGTTTATGAAGCTCTTTCTTTGCAGCTACGCTAGACCTTCAAGCAGAAGCAACAATGTCCAGAGATATGCACATAACACAAAAGAATAAAATTCAAATCTGATACACAATACCTGCACGGATGTTGAGCATCAAAGACTGCATGACCATTTTGGCCATTTAAACTGTGATCCACTGGAGGCTTATCAAGTTGGTCATAAACCACAACCCGGTACTCTAAAACAGCAGCCTTGTAAGGAGTTGCAGCAGATGTGTCATCCTCATCCAAAAGCAATTTATCCAATTCAGGCCAGACCAATTCCCGCCTATATTACACAAGCTAAATATTGTAAGTAGATAATATTTGGGGTCATTCATAAAACTAAATCATATGGTGCAGAATGTTTTAGAACACAATATCGTGAAGTGGCTGAACTTGTTACTGAATGTCAACGTTGTTTGATAATAATATAAATGATTTTGAACAATTTAAAACAGAAGTGTGACGTATGAGGTAATAACTTTAGATATGCATTATTTATTATGTGTCACTAAATATAGACTATATACAGTTCATGTAATTTTTACTATAAGACAGTAAAAACACTTGCCAAAATTAAAACGATTTTTAAAACATACTACTGCAAACCAATAATTTTAATTAAAAAGCAGACACAATTATACCTCAAATAATTTAATATAAACTAACTCCTCATTTGACCTAAATACTGGCCCAATAAAAACATTTTCATCACCAGTTAGAAAACATAGTCAGAAGCACTCTTGAGTTCAACCATTTCATTTTGCAAACAAGGATAGCTCTGACCGCATACCAAGATTCAAGGGTTCAATCCTTCCAGAGCTTTACCAAGGTTACAAAGGTCTCCTCCATTAGTTTACAATTAAAACAAGATTGTTTAGAATAAGTTAAGAATCAAGTTCCGTGTTTGGTCATACCATGCCGTAAAATCATCTTCAATACATTGATCATCATCTCCCATACCCACTTGAACGATACGCTTGGCTCCTGCAGATAATGGTAAAAATCAGTGACATTTCAAATATATTCTTAGAAATTTATTTCAGACACTAATGCCGATATTTCTCTAAAGGTGGGCTCTTGGCGATCCACTCTTGGCCTAAAAATGAGTTTTCAGTGAGGGCACTGAGGGGGAGTGCAAAATATAAAAAGCAAATTTAGAAGAGCTGGTAAATTAACACATGTCAAGTGCACTATTATAATAAATAGCAAACTCACCAAACAATGTGAATTTCAAGCATTGCTTCTTTCTTGACAGAACAGAGAATGTAAAAAATATGACCAAAATCTTAAAAACACCTATTAAAGTAGAACTCCCGAAATAATGCAGCTGGAAATAAACACAACCTCACAAGATAGAGCAACTGCTTGACATATACTTTGAAAATCATCTGTACTTCTGAATATAACCATCATTAACAAGTATTGGAGCTACATAATTCTTCCTTTGTAAAATAATTGACAATATGCTGATTGGTATCACACTAATGTAGCAAAACTGATATCAAACCAAAAAATGCAATTACGCAAATGTGAGGTACAGATGGAAATATACATACCCTGCTCTTCAAGACCATCGTCAACAACTTTCGCAATCTATATGTGCAAGGAAAAAGATCAGAATAGAATTTAGCAAAGTATCAGTAAAAACAAACAAATTACTATAGTATGTCAATCTTTAAAAAATATAAGAAGGGACACAACCAGACCTTGTTAAAATGTTCATACTGCCTATTGCCTAAGCCAAAGACTCCATATTGAAGATTACTCAACCAATTTCCTCTCTCTTCTCCCTGTTGTGAAAACAATGATTACTAAACGAGTCCGGAATGCACTTAGCAGCGCACTCATTTCCTGTAACTACTTGGTCATTCATAACATAACATACCTCCGAAAACCACTTGTAGAATCTAGCTGCATTGTCGGTTGGCTCACCATCACCATAACTACAACGTCAACACAAAATACTCAACATCTATTTACACTTAACACCACACTCGCCGCACATTGTACTAATACATCAAAATGCAAGAGCAATTAAACTTACGTTGCTAAGAAGAAAAACGCAAACGATTCCTTCTTAAACTTTGACTCATACTCCTCATCCTCAGCTGCATAGTCATCCTACCAATACATTTCATTCATTCATTTAAAAACAGAAAAACTCAATCCAAAATGCACAAATTAAACGCAAGATGAAAACGCCAACTCACTAAATCAATGACTCTGAATTTCGCCTTGTCATATCTCGCCTTGGCTTCCTCCGCAAAAGCCTAAACACAATCAACAATCAATCCAATCATATCATTCACTCAATCCAATAAACAAACAGTTGACCTTCACATCTACACACACACAATTCAATATAATCGTGTAATCGAACGATAATAATTAGTCAAATCATATCGAATTGAACATAAAAAACAATACTTAACCTATAAATACAAACACATGTATGTATAATTACAGATATATACCTTGGCGAAACCTTCGGCAGTACCGGTTTGAGTGCCGAAAAAGACGGTAACTTTCTTTTTACCGTCATCAACTTCATCTTCAATTTCAACTTTCGGCACAATCAGCTTGGGCGGCTCAACTGATTTAACCGATCGCAGGCTCGATCTGCGCCACACCAAAACGACTGCGCATCCAATCAAAACGGCGATTGAGGTGGTGAGAAGCATTAACAGGTCACGATTCTCGAGGAGCGTCGCCGGTAGTGACGTGGCAAAGCTCTCACCAGCCATTTTATTTATTAATTAATTTGTTTTAATTGGAAGAGGCGAAGAGAAGAGAAAGACAGGCAAAAAGAAGCAAAGCTGAGATTTGTAGTCGTAGCTACTCAACTGTCCGGCGAAGACTTTTTGTGGGCTTATTTATGATGTGATCATTTTTTATTACTCATTGGGCCTTAAAGTTAAAAAGTCCATTTTATGATGGAGATTCATATCTTTTTTATAATCACAGATTTATTGAATATACTTGCTTGTACTACTATTTTTGGGGATAAATATTTCTTTTCGAAAGGGAAACGTTATATGCTTCTTCTTTTTTTCTTTTTTGAAACTGAAACGTTACATTTCTAAAAAGTTTAACTTTCGAGATAACGTAAGATAAAAATTACTCGATGTTCATAAAGTTGTAACTGACTTATGTCATGGATTTTAGATGATTGGCAAAGTTTTATTTTTATCGGTCAAAGGAGGTTTACTCAATAACTAGCGGCATATTCTTCAAATATGAAAAGAATAAATAACGACGAATTTCTTGCATGGATGCTAATAGAATTAAGAGTCAGATCAAAATTACAACAACTTCATACATGAAAAATCTTTAACTAAAAGCTAAGTTGGCATATAAAAGTAGGAAATATAGTCAATATCCTCAAAAACTCACACCTCAACCATCTTAATCCCTTCTCTATAATTTTAATCAACTTCTTATAGCGTAAAAGAAGTGACTTCTTTCTTAAACTAAAGGAGTCACTTCTTTCTTAAACTAAAAGAGTAAAGTAAAAGTGAGAAGGAAATAAGTTAATAAAATGTTTGGAAAAAAACTAGAAGCTAGCATTCTCACCTTCTTAAAAGTACTTCTACTTATTTACACAAACGGGTCAAGAGAAGCGGAAGCCAGAAGCAGCTTTTGCTTCTATCAAACACTCACAACCTCTATATTTGTCGAATCTTTATAAGCTTGTAAGAAATTTGTACGAAGATCACATATCATTTTTTTTAATATAAGAATGAATCTCACAAATATGAATTGGCAATTCACTGTGATAGTTCTTTCATTCAAAAAAGCTTATTATCTAACCGTCGGACATGCAAGATGACCACGGAAATTTAAACAATAAAATTTTAATATCTGAAAAAAAAAACCATCTTCTTTCAAGAACCCTGAAAATATAACAAAGTAAACAAGAAAAATATAAGTCGATATATATAACAGATTATATATATTATAAAAATAAAAAATATATCCAATAATTAATTATTAATAAAATCACGTGTATATACATGTGCTGATCAAATTATTCACACAATTATGATAACTCATAATTGAGACAATTAAATTCTTAATTAAGGCACAATTAATAAAATAGGATGCTAATATATGCACACCCTAAATTTATTTATGCACACCGGGTATCCTTTTTTGTATTAAATTATCCTTGTCTTTTAACATTTCAACCAAATATTTTATTAATTCAAAGGGGTAATTTAGTACAAACAAAATGGAAGGGTGTACATAAATCAATATTTAGGGCGTGCATAAATCAGCACCCATAAAATATTAACGTTCTCAATTAAGACACAATTAACGCCCTCAAAAAAGGTATAATTAACTCCCTCAATTAGGAGGCCCAATTAACGCCCTCAATTAAGGCACAATTAATGCATTTCTTTTTAAAACCAGATCTCATATTGATCCAGAACTGCCCCGGCCGTCGCAACCCTCGACCACCACCGTTACGCTATCTCGTCATGCACTTTCTCAAGAAATCTTGAGCATTGTTGGACAAACCATCAGCGAATATCAACCCACTGTCCTGATAGCCAGCAATCAGATCACCCAGAACTCTAGAAGCTGCGATAAGTAAACCACATATTATTCCCGATAAGCATCGGGAACACTTACAGTAACTCTCAAAAAGGTGGTCAAACTTTCACTCCGCTCCGTTAATGACATTTAACGGGAGCCACACTTTCAGACAGCGGAGCTAAAGTTTGGCCACCTTTCTAAGAATTTGGAACTCATTTCTACCACTTTGTCCGTTACCCTCATTAGTGATATTTAATGGGAGCCATACTTTTGAAAAGCGGAGCCAAAGTTTGACCACCTTTCTGAGAAGATAAAACTCTAGCCAACTTTTTAAAAATCGGTATAAATTTTGACCACAAATTTGAAGTTTACTCTATTCATAAATTTATAAATAATTTCTTCACTCAACTAGATTAGTCAATTCTCTCACGGTTTTCACAAGTTCGCACTTGCACAGTTGCACCCATCATTATATAATCATTAAGCACTAAGGTGTTCTAAAATTTCAAGTTAATACTCATTTATCTTATTTTAGGTATCAATTTTAAGCTCCGTATGACGAAATGAAATTGTTCCTTGCACGGGTACACAACGTACTTCCATAACCTGAAAAATCTAACAAGAATTACCTAATTTAAATTTGTGACAACTATATTACCCAGTGACTACCAAATTTTCGGCCTTAAATTCTTCTAGAAGCTAGCTACATATTTGTGTATTAATGGACATGTGCTTTGTGTTTCTTTTTTTTTTAAGAAAATGAGAGAATTCAATAAATAATAGCCATACGGCATCTACAAGAAAGATCGAGTCGAACAAACATAGAAAAAATTAACATGCCTGTCTTCATACCCAAGATGAGACAAATAAGCGATGTTGAAATTGACGATGGTTCATGTATAGATCCTTGCTCTGTGTTCACCATCTTTTTCAAAAACTCCGTTTGAGCTATCGACCACAAATGCAATTCCCAAAAGGCTTTTATCGATGAATCCAAACCACTCTCACAAAAGAAGGAGAGAAAAACACACACTCTCACTAGGGAGAGAAATCAAACTATAACCAAAACAAACTAAAACAATTAGATCTGCACACGACGCTTAAGAGATAATCGATCCACTCACAAATCCAAAAAAGCCTCTGGAAACGAATAAGAACGAAAATCGAAAGTTTCGGTGATGTAGATCTAAAAAACCTTTCCCGAAAAGGGAGATTTATTGAGGAAATCAATGAAAAAGTAAGAACAATAAAAAACTAGCAATCAAACGGAAAGATTTGGGGCTTTCCACCGGAAAACCGATGGAAGCCCCGCCGGAGATGAAAATAGAGAGGCTAGAGAGAAAAGAGATGCAAAAAGGATGTTAAAATATCAATTTTTGAAAGATATCGCTTTGTGTTTCTTGTTTCTCTCTTCACCTTGAAGCCAGGGACAATGAAATACAACAAGAACTTTAAATAAATATTCATTTCTGTCTCCAACAATACCAACAACAAAGCATCTCTTTCATTTTAACTGTATAATTACTCTACCCAGCTCTACATTCGTTCTATTATTAAACCACCTTATAGTAGCAGTGTTACTTAATTTCATGTGTTCGAGGATCAAATGTTCATGCCTGTACAGTTGTTATTTTCGCACCTATACCGATTAGTTACTATTTGATTTAAATGTGATTTTGTTACGGAGATTTATCTTCGTCTGTCGTCATACCATTGTTCTACTCTTCCGTGGTATTTGTCCGTTCTCTGCAATCATAAGTCCTCTATGTTTTTATTCTTGCTGCGATGCCAGAGATTCTTTTTGTAAATTTAGAAAAAGGAAGAGCATGCAATTTTATTGAATTGTAATGGAGATTTTCTTTTTTTTTTTTGAAGAAGTTAATTAGGATAAAATATACTCCCTCCATCCCCTCAATTTTGAGTTTTTAAGTGTTTTTCACAAAGTTGAAATAATGTTCTTCTTTGTTTTAAAATAAATTAAGGTGTTACAGATGGTATTTACGGACAAGATTCCATCGGCCAACCTTAACACAAATACTTCTTCTTAACATATTTAAAGCTTAATTATATCGAATGAGAAAATGTTGTGAGTTAGAATACACCTTCACATACTCTAGTTTTTTAAAGTATACTGAATCAAATTGCAGTATTTCAGCCATATCACACACATATATCTTTTTTATCTGATCCTCCTGTCCATTTTATTTTATAAAACTGTTTTAACATTTCTAACTTTTCTAACGTATTTTTATGCATTTTTGTTTTGCAAGTCATTTAACTTTTCTGAGGTGAGTTTTGACTAGAAAGTTATAATTACTATTTTTTAAATTCATTTCTGAATAAATATATATTTTATTTAAGAGAAAAAAATAAAAAAAATATAATTTTTTACTATCAAGTCAAAAATCGTGGAAAAACGTGAAAAGTTAAAACTAGGTATACGAAAGACCTGGAAGATAAGATTCTCAATAGCAAGCAATAACAGTTGGTAAAATTCTCAATTTACTTTAGAAAATACAAATGCATTGATTATAAATTACAAGGGAGTATCAGATTTTGATTCTCCTTAATGGGTAAATAAACAGGACAGCGGTCCACCAATTGTCACAATTCTCCTCTGTACCTATCTCTTTCCGTTGTTACAGTCAGAGTATTACTATATAATCGCTGTGCCGTCTGCATATGTATAGCGATCCACATGTGGCATTCAGAAACTCAGAGACATATATCTCATATATTCATCCTCTCCATCAATTCCCCAACTCATCTTCATCCGTAGTAATGGACTCCTACAACTCCTGTTACCAAGATCAAGAATATCAACCAGAAGATGAAGAAACGATATCTCTTAGTGACTTCCAATTGATTTCCGACGAAAACAATTTGCACGAAACAGAGGATCAGTTCTGCAAACGTCAAGATCTTCCGTCACAAGCAGAGACAAATGAGGTTTTCGAGTTTTCGAGCTACCCTAGTTCCACCATGTCTCATGCAGAAGATATCATCAACTGCGGTAAGCTCATACCTTTCAAAGAGCAAGATCATAAATCACAAAACTTATATGGCCGGCGCTGCCGGTCAGAGCCGTTGCCCGAGTTCAAGATTAGTGGTCGTCAATCCAACACCACCAATATGAAGATGAGAAACAGCAGGTCTCTTGATTATCAGAAACTAAGCAGAGACTCGAGCACGAGCTCTGGTTCACCGGATTCTCATCGAAACAACAGTCCCGGGTTATCAAGATTTGATGGTAATAGCACAAGGATTCCAAAACCTAGGTGGTATATTCTAATGTTCGGGATAGTAAAGTTTCCTACAGAGATGGATCTCCAGGATATCAAAAACCGTCAGGTTCATCGTACCCCATCCAAGTCTCTTTTTCCGAGCATCGAGGTTGTGAAAAAACCTCCTGCTAACAAAAAAAGCTCGTGGGGAGTCCTCAAGGTCCTCAGCTGCAGGGGTGATGCTAGTCTTAGTGTTACAGCTCCGCTTGCTTGCATGCCACAAGCTTGATGATTGAAGATGAAGATACGTAGAACAGCAGAGCACGTTTTGTGAATTGTGATGCTCCTCAGTGCTCGCATATAATGGTGGGGCCATGAGAGTAATCAATGATAATCACGAGGCTCCCGACAAAAAGATGAAATCACATAGGCTGATGGGGTGTTCGAATTAGTTGAGGTCCGCGTAGTACTATAATGTTAATAGGCATTGGATCAAATAAAATAATGTTAGTAGACTTGCGTTTATCTTTTCCAGTTATATGGACCGGGACAAGCACAAAGTTGAGGCCCTCGTCGCATTCATATAGATTACATATTTTTATATATTAAGATTCAATTTTTTATTTTTTGTACTCCACTAGACAAAGACTAAAGTTTACGACATAAATTCACTTTAAACTTTTGATTATTCCTTAATATCAGTAATGTCAATCTTCCTCTAGATACAGTTATGGTGTCCTTAAGAGCATCTCCAGCAGATTAGCTATATGAGATCTTAAACTATTATTTTAAGGAATATGCATAGAAATTCACTCCAGCAGAGTCCCTACTCATTCCCTAAATGTTAGGATCCAATTTTCATTCCTCATAAGTAGGGAATCCCTAACCCATTCCTCTTTTCATTTTTAATGATTAAATATTCAACTCTCACCTTTTGCACACTCTTTCCCACATATTTTTTGTTATCTTTTTGTTAAAAGAATTTGAATTTAATATTATAATAATAATAGAGAAGACAAATAGGGATCATTGTTGGAGTTGTCAATCAATATAGGATCCCTATTATTTAGAATTTGAATTGTTTATTATATATATAGGGAACCTCTTTAGGACACTGCTGGAGATGCTCTAAGAACCAATGTAACTTGAACACCAGAAAATTTATTTAAATACTGCCCTTAAGTGTTAAATTGAAGGGAGAAGAACACTGATAAGAGCTCCAACTCAGCTTGAGCGTTTACAATGAGATCAAAGAACTTAAATGCACAAGTCTCCCTCGTTGAGTCTGGATCAAAATCTAGATGTACGCAACTTTACCCTCATCCTCATCAAGAGGCTGTTTCAAAGAACTCAACTTGTGACTGAGCAAATAACAAGGAGACACCTAACTATCTAGACAATAAAATAGCATATAATCACGAATATGATGCTAAGCAAGTTTGACTATTTCTGTTAATCAAATAAGCTAGAGTAAACCTTTACTCCTTGTTTTGAAATACTACATTCCTCTGTTCCTTTGCATGGTTGATATAAAATTAAACTTTTACCCAAACTCATCCAACTCAAGTAATGGACTAGTACATTATAGATACCATATTTCCTGCATCCACACACAACAAACTACCAACACTATTTAACAAACCAGTGTTACACCTCAGATATATACAGAACTATTCAAATATAAGCATCATTGACTACTTTTAGAACTTTCTGAAATGCATGACTTCTGATGTTGAATTGTAAGGTAAATCTGAGAAATTTCCAACAACATATTTAGAGCCAAATGATATCTAGTACTACTAAATGAAACTGAAAATAGATTAGCTTATATCAAGTGGACGATGATAACTATCAAAACCTTAAAAATGTATTTCTCTCTAAGATATGTAAAAAGAATATAAGCATAACTAAAATTTATTAATATGCCAAATGGAACTGGGGATTTAAAGAGAGACACTACAAAAAGTCAAGGAAAAAATTATCATGAGACAGCAGGAAAAATTCACAACCAAACAATATTTAAAAGGAAAAATACTGGCTTATAACAAAGGAATGCAACTCACAGTGATTTTATGATCAAAATTACAGACTACAATACAATTTGGATGCTTCATGCACATCCAATTCCAATTGAATAAGAGCAAATTGACACAAATGTAAACCAAGAAAAGACATCATTAATTAGTTGCATATATATTCCCCACTTTCATACCTGTGGTCAACCTCATAGAAATCTTTGCTACCCTCGGATGCAGGCTGCAGAGAAATTCCAGACAATGATCTAGTGCCTTGGTAAGAAAATCTAACATATCCGACTACCTCAAGTTCTTCCAGTTCATCTTCTGAACTAGAATCCACAGGCATCCTAGCTCTCAATCTTCCAGGCTCACCCTTTAAAGGAATCTCCGGAATGTGCCATTTCAGTTCTTTCTCTGATCTATTCAACATGGCTTTTGGTGTAACCTTTAACAGTCTAGGGTCTATTGGTAGTTTCAGAGTAAATGTCACATCTTTAAGTGGGGCTGGCAGATCTGGATTGGATACATACTGAATCATCATAGAAAGTAGGGTCCCGCTGTGACGCATGATTAAGCGAACCCGCAAAGGCAGTGGAGTTGATCGAGGTAGAAGACTATACTTCAAAATAGGTATAGGATCGGTGGAAGGTGAAGTCCTCACATGGAACAGCCCATTTCCAAGGCTACTAATACGAGAGTTTTGCATAACAAATCTCTTCACACCACTTGTGCCATCAACCCTGAAGGAGAACTCAGTTTCCTTATCATCAGATGGCTTTGGAGGAACAGTTTTAAGGTAAACCGTGCCCATCAATCCAACTCTCGCAAGTAGAGATTCCCTAAATTCAGCATTTATCTCCTCCAATATATACATTTCAGGACCCTTCATTTCACTTTTTGTGACCAAAACATCTTCAAGTGGAGCAGCAGCACCATCAGCAGCAGCTTTTGGTGCTTCACTAGTGTGCAACAATTCAAGGCCACCCAGACCCTGGGACTTGGGGACTTTCTTTGGACCAACAAACTCTGATGCATCCAAACCACCACCCCAAGCTTGATTGAGACCTTCAAAATCTTCTGGTAATGTGGAATTATCGTGACTAAACTCTATACCACCGTACTCCCCTTCAAATCCTTCAACCCCAATGTGTGTTGATTGTGTGGCCGCAGCTGGAGGTAATGTGGTAACATCAAGACCCGCCAATGCTTTTGACAAGTCAGAACTCTGTTCCTTATCCTTTTTAAACCCGCCGACAAGTTCCTCAGGCTTATTAAGCTTTTCACTCGCTGCAAACGGATCCTTCTCCTCTTCTACCTCTTCAACTTTCTCCTTCTGATCTGTCTCAGCCTGCCCAGTTATAACAAGTGTTGCAGCAACCTCATCCCCCGCCTCCAACGTCTCCGCAGGCAATTCAAAACTAGCATTCGAAAAAGACTGCACACTCGCCTCATGCTCAATCGAATATATCTCAACATTACCCCAACTATCAGCCCCTCTAATCCTACTCTCCGTATTCACAGCCGAATGCACCATTTTCGAAAGATTATCCCCATGAAGCGACGCCAACATCGCCGCCAGCCTTATATTACTCACACCCCTTAAAACAATATCCAGCGCCATATAAACCTCCGCATACTTCCTACTCAACTTCTCCGGCGTAACATCAACACCCCGACACGCAGTCACCACGACACTCACAGCCTGATTCACAATACTAATACACTCAAACACATTGTTCACACAATCATCATCAACCGTCGTGATCCCCAACACGTAAATAGAATTCACCAACCGGTAAATAACCCTATACCGACTTTCGACACCGACAATAACCTGACCACTAGAAGCCGCAAGGGGATCATCCCCAAGCGACGTGTCCCCATCCTCAGCTGAATTATGTTTCCCAGCTGCAAACGCAAATCGAGTCTGTCTAAACGCAGACAACGCAACGAGAGCTCGCGCAGGCGGGAACCACTCTCGGGTTTGGAGCAAGATATCGGATCCATTAGTCGGTTGCAACGACAGAGCTAAACACGACATTGTCAACCCTAGCGTGTAGTTTCGGATCCAAATCTAAATTATACCAATATGAATAAACCTGTATCAGATCTTAATAATCCTGAACATAATTCTGAACCTATTTAACTTTAATATAGGGTTTGCGCAATTGGGGATTATTGGGATCATGTATCACAATTGAAATGAGATTCTAACAAAGTTGTGAAATTATATTGAAATGATATAAAAAAATTGAAAATTCGAACTAAGATATAATGCAACTATATATATAAAAATTGTACTTGTAAGTATAGCATAGGATCTACTTACTCCTTGGTGGATGCTCCGGTGGTTGTTCTTGACAATGAGTTTGGACACGAGGAGAGCGAGTTGTTTACGGGAGTGACTCGGAGCTGTTTGGGCCCAACTTATATTTTTGCAGTTTTGGTCCGGGTTATGTCGCCCAGTATGGATCCAAAATTTCACAAAATTTTAAAATTTTAGATCCAAGTCCAACTGCCTTGAAAAGAAACGGGACCCAGCTAATATAACTTGCTTTCACCGTATACTTGGTGACGAAAGGAAAACCTTTATTTACAAATTTTGTTATTTACAAATGATTTTGTATTATATCCAAAAAAAGTTTGTCGTATGTGTTTGCGATTAGATTTGAAGGCAAATAAGTGTATTTCCGGGTTGTGTCTTTTTATACATTCATTTTAAAAAGGGAAAATAGACTTTTTTGCCACTCAACTTATAGTGTTTTTAGAAACTTACCACCCAACTAATTTTTTTATTCTTTTAATCACTAATGTTAGGTTTGGTTTTGTTTTTATCCACTAACTTAGATTTGAATTTGATTACTAGCATTATGATAATTTTTTGTAGCATTATTTATACATAGTGATAGTATCTAATATTTTGATGATGTGTCGTATATTTATATCCTTATATATAGCAATAATAATATAAAATGAGCCGATGAAAAATTAAAATCAGGAAAAAGAGTAATTAGATTCTAAAAATTCAATAAATCATGAATATGAAATCAATGATTTCAAACAATTCACCCTCTCTCATAAGATAAAGTGTAATTGAGTAATATGACGCATCATCTTTCGCTATTAAACTTTCAATGGACTAGCTCAGTCTAAGATCTCTCTTAAATTTATCTTCAAAAATTTAATAACTTTATCTTATTACAATTTTCGAGATAGATATATAGAGAGGAAAACTTAATTTTCGATGATTGTCCTCTATATATAATGCATCATTTTATATTATTATTACTCCCTCCGTCCCTCTCATTAGTTTACAAATTTTCTCGAGTGCTTAGCATGTATTTAAGATTCTTATAAAACATAGTTTCATAACTTATTTTTGTGTGTAAAAATTCAAACGCTGAATTTTCATTCGGAAGAAAAAAAATAAAGTTATATATGAAACTACATCTTTTAAAGGCTAATGCGTGTAAAATTCTTATCATCCAAGGTAAGCGACCTTGAAGACATAAAAATACTACATATAAAAATACAAACATATATCAAATCATCAAAATATTACCGACTACAACTATATTTTAATAATGATACACATAAAATGTAATGCTAATAATCAAATCTGAACCTAACTTTAGTGACAAAAAAAAAAGCTAAATCTAACACTAGTGAGTAAAATAAAAAAATTATAGTTCAGTGGTTAGTTTCTAAAAACGCAATAAGTTTAGTGACAAATAAATTATCATAATGCTGGTAATCAAATCCAAACCTAAGTTGGTGGCTAAAAATAAAACCAAACCTAACATTAGTCACGAAAAGAATAAAAAAAATAGTTGGGTGGTAAGTTTCTAAAAACATTATAAGTTGAGTGGCAAAAAAATCTATGTTCCCTTTTAAAAATTAATTCCTCTATAAGAAAGCTTTACGGACACTCTTATATAATGATTAAGGCATCTTCAACCATACAAACCCCTTAGTTAAAAAGTGAGTTGGCATTTCAAATATAAAAAATTTAGCCAACTTGTTGAAATAATTATGCTCCAACCACGTGAACCTGTTGTCTATAATTTTAGCCAACCTCCTATGGATGACTATATTTGTCCGAACCTCTACAGGTCTGTAAGAACTCTGCAGGATGATTGCACATCATTTATTACCATATTAAACTGATATATTCTATTTTAAAAAACTAAAATATTAATAATATTTATTTTTAAATTATAGCCAACCAATATAATCAATACCATTGAAGTACAATGTCTTACAGGTTCAACAAATTTTACATAATATCTTACGGGTTCAATTTAGCCAACGATTATAACCAACGCCGTTGGAGATGCTCTTATATAATGAATATAGAACTAAGAATAAAAAAATAATATTAATATATATTTAAATAAAAATAATAATTATATAGAATGTAAAACAAATAAGTGTATTGCGATCCTATGTCCAAAAGCAGTTATTATTAGTAATATCATGTATTCGATTTTTACATAATTTATTTGATTAATTATCGTTCATCTTTCAAACGGAGTATAATTATGATTTAAGAAGTTGAAGATAGCTACAATTTTTATTCTAAAAGGACTCTGTATTCCAGATGTATATCATCTATTTCTTTTTTCTGTATATTATCTTTATTATCTTAATTGATTATCTTAATATTAATAATCATCATTACATATATAAGCCGGAGAAGATCATTGTACGTACATGTTATTCACCTTCCGTACATTCAAAATTAAGTTATAAAGTAGGGTTAAACTGAGTTCTCTCGTAAATTTCATGGAGAAGATGAAGATGGAAACTAAAACCACTTTCGAAACCACTTCCGCAGCAAATTTCTGTAATACTGAAAACCAGAATCAACCAGCAATGAGCGACAATCGGAATTCGGCCGCCATGCCAATACCCGAAAACCAGAATTCGACAGCCTTGGTGCTCCAGAAGTACTCTAATGATTACGCTTCAGAAATTGATGCATATCTTCAAAGTTTTCCACCAGGTTTTCGGTTTAAGCCAACTGATGAAGAACTTATTGTGGAGTATCTGATGAGGAAAATACAGAACAAACCACCCCATCCTAGCCGAATTCACGATGTTGATATCTACAGAGAAAGCCCCTTTTACCTATCAGGTCTGTGATCACCGAGTTTCCTGTTAATTTTATTATTTTCTTTAGGTACTGCTTTGTTTTCTGTTTCTTGTATTATTATGCATGCTATCTGCCTAAGCTGACATATGTATATGTTACGGTGATCATCTCTTCTTAAACCATGCATTAATTTTGGTAACGGTCAACTTACAAAGTATTAATCAACATGCACATAATTAATAATTGCAAGAATGGCATTGGCAATAGATGCTTACATGTTTTACAAAACATATGTTGAAAAGGCTGGATTTGGTACACGGAAGAGTAAAATGCATAAGAGCTGTTCGGGAGAAATTTTAGACAGAGTATTTGTATGTGCTTGTGAGGCACATCGTGCGAGTGATAAACTATTAGAGAAAGAATAAAGAGAAACTATAATTCACGTGCAGGTTAAGTAACTGACCAATAAAAAGAGGAGACATATAAGGGGACACAAAAAGGAGACAGAGGATCCGGACTCCCCGAACTTAGATCGATGACTAAAATTTTAATATCGATATCTTTTGATATATAAATCATGAAATATGTGATGTATATATGCGTTAATTAGGTTCCCAAAAACTAAATTTGCGTGAGATCTGGTCAACTTCAGGGCCGGCCCTAATCATCATATCGAACCTCAAAAGTCTCATATCGATAGAAGATTGTATCATTAGGCTGGCTGTTATATATGCATGTTACTTCAATATTTTCTGCTTGCAGTTTTGCAGACATGAGACACCTGTTAACCCTGTAATGAAGCAGGTAAGTTTACGCAGGACACTTGACTACCCGAGAGTACATAGTCATGTTAAGAATTTCTTGAGACTGTCGAAGTTTATTTGGATTCTAAAAATTGAGTGGGGATAATTTCGCTAATTAGTCGTACTAATTTAGTGTGATATTACACAGCAAAGTATGCAGCAGCTAATGATAGCGAGTGGTACTTTCTCTCCCCGAGGCAGAAGAAGTATGAGATGGGAAAGCGACCGAACCGCATGGCAGGGAACGGCTATTGGAAGGCAACTGGTGCCGATAAACCCATCCCATCTCCTCAGGGGGGTGTTGGGGTTGTAAAGACCTTGGTATACTTTCAAGGAACTCATAAGACATCATTTAAAACAGAGTGGATTATGAAAGAATATAGAGCTAATGAATTTCCTCCCTCCACACTACAAGAAAAACCGGTAAATTCTGCTGGAAAAATCCGGTCCGCGCCAGCTAAATCTTCTAAAACGTGCATGAAGGTACGCGACTATGTACATTGTAATACTACAGTAGATAAAATTACCGAAGCTATTCATGATTTCCTTTAATATATCTGATCATTCGTTTCTGTCTTTTCTTGCCTAGCTGGATGACTACGTTTTATATAAGATTTACAAGAATAAATCACATAGATCAAAAAATGCTACATTTGATGGTGAGGCTAATAATCTTGAGGAAGATGAGGCTAATGATCTCGAGGAAGGTGAAGCTAATGATCAATTTCAGGAGCCCTTTGAATACTTTCATGATGGTGTTGCTCAGCAAGAAAATATTCATCAAGATCACGGAGTAGATGAATATATGGTTTCTGGAGACGGCCATTTTAATCAGGTAACTCATGTGGATAATACTCATGAGATTGATTATAGTGCTAATCAGCAGCAGCAGCAACTTTGGCCAGTTCCATATCCAAACTATTTGGGTTATAACAGCTATATGATTCCGAACCACGTGTCGATGGTCATCCCTCAAATGCATGGAAACGGCTTTTATGACCAAAACCGAGAATTAATGCTGCATGAGACTCTATACAATCAACAACATATGGCACGTGATTATACCCCTCCCGAGACAATGCTACCGGTTGATGCTTCCAACAATGTTCTGACTCTAAATAATGTATTGAATATCCCTCAAGAATTCTGCGCAGCTATGTCGCCAGTAGATGCTTCCAACAATGTTCAGGCTCTACCGAATATCTCTACAGAATTCTCGGCAGCTATGTCACCAGTAGATGCTTCCAACAATGTTCAGGCTCTATCCAATGTCTCTAAAGAATTCTCCGCAGCTATGTCACCAGTAGATGCTTCCGACGATGTTCAGCCTCTATCGAATATCTCTCGAGAATTCTCCGCAGCTATGTCACCAGCAGATGCTCCCAACAATGTTCAGCCTCTATCGAATATCTCTCAAGAATTCTCCGCAGCTATGCCACCGGTAGATGCTCCTGACGTTGTCCGGGTTGTTAAAAATGAATTGAACATCCCTCAAATGCAGGAGGGGCAGTACCATCAGCGACCGGTAATGACTAGACCATCTACATCTTCAACTTACCATCCATATCATCACCCAGATCATCCCAATAATTAGTGTCTACATCTATATATTTAACTCGTAGTGACTTTGATTGCGGTACATATCTAGATATATGGTTGATCCTCTACTTTGCTATATTATTTTGGAACTCGGAAAACATTGCTTCACTTTATATAGACTATAATTAGTACTAGTACATTCTTTAGCAAGATAACATGTTCTTTGTAGTTTATTGTCTTTGTGTATGGAATGGAAGCTGGTTTGCGGTTTCGTCCGTCTAAAATTATTTTAGGTATAGTTTCAATTTTTGATATTTACCCTGCAGGTTATGACTTGTAAACCTTTTATGTCCAAAATCATTATGCATAGAGAAATATGATCAGTACTAACTTGTTACATTCTGAGTATCAGAAAAATAACGACGAGTGTAACTTAATTTATGATCAGTAGTCTAAGAATTCTCGGTGACTATGTCATTATGGGTGCTTCCAAGTTCCAACGAAGTTCATGCTTTTAAGTTTTAACAATGAAATAAACATCCCAAAAATATTGCAGCAAGGGGAATAACAACTGCTACCAGTGATGACTAGCTAGACCATTTCCGTCTTCAACTTGCCATCCATATCACCAACCAGATCATCCCCAATATTTGCATCTAATTATACAATTCTTATTGACTTGCTCTGTGATACATATCTAGTTATTTGTTATTCGTTGATCCTTGGCCTTGCTATAGTTTTTGTGAAACTTTAGAGCAAGTCCAAGATATATTTTTATATATGATATTATAAGTTATAATTTTGGATATTTGATGGGAAAAAATTGATTCAATAATATTTAGTGATTAACTAGGCAACTTATCGGGCCTTATTTTTAAGTCACTTCTTTTCTTATTATATCTTATATTTTATAATAAATATTTATATATACACTCTTATTCTCTTCCTTTTTTATATTTTCTTTAATGATGAAAGAAATCTTTAATAATAAAATATAAATATATAGTAAGAATTGGACACATTCGTAGAGTTGAAGGTAGTTATGCCCGTAATAATATTCCTGATTGTTCAAAAATATGTGCAATTATTATCTAGATATATAATTTCGTATTCTCGTGATTCTATGTACATAAACAAAAAGATAAATTCGAGTAAGAGTTAAGTGTTCGAACTCATTATTGTTGTGCTACGTAGAAAACAACTAAGGCTAGACATATCTGGAACTATATTATTGGTTTGAAGTTTGAACCGGTGGAGGGTGTTGATACCAAATACTATGGGTCGGTGCATATTGGTAGCTGAAAGTAAAAAAACAAAACATTGTGAGAGGTCTAGGTAGTTTCTGGTGGATCACCATGTATTGGATAAAGATGAATATGGGGCCAAGCATCTAGAATGTTCAAGCTGGCAAATGATGGCTGAGAGAAGTGGGTGAATTAACATTGCACACGCAGTGGCGGATCTGACTATGAAGTTAAGGGGGGTCAATTTTTTTGTAAAAAAAATTAAAAGGGGTCACAAAAAAATTAAGGGGGGTCAATTTCAATTTTACAACCTAAAAATATGTATAATATTAACAAACAAAAAAATTAAGGGGGTCAGTTGCCCCCTCTTGCCCCTTCTAAGATCCGCCTCTGTGCACACGCCTTCCCATTTGTTTGGCATGCAGGCGGTTTTGCTGAGCTTCAAGCTTACTGGTTTCAGCAGCAAATAATATATTAATTATTATAGACACTTAAATAATTAATAATTGGGACTTTATGAAGGTGGAAGTTAAGAAGGCAAGACGAGTACTGAACTCTTTGGCCAGCACAGGAGCGTGTCTGAGTTCTCCAATATTGATATATGACGATATCTGTTCAGGAATGATATAAAGTTAAGATAATTATCTTGCAATTTGTATGATTCAGAGTTGAGACATATATGACATAACATAATTGGTCATTTTAGTTCAAACTAACAAGCACTAAATTGAGAAAAACGACAATTTTTTTAGTTCCAAAAACTAAATAGTTAATTGCTTCAGTAATCAAAATGTCAGTACAGAGCTCTGTAAACTCCTGTTAAAACCAGTTCCAGTTTGACGTTGTATATGGGTCCGTTTGGCTGAGTTTAAAATAAGTGCTTCTTGCTTAAAGTAAAGAAGTGAAGTAGAAGTGAGAATTAAGTTAAGACTTATAAGTGATTAAAGTATTTTAGAAAGAAGTAGAAGTAGTCGTGAAACAAAAGCTAGCATTTCTAACTTCTTATAAGTGTTTATTGACTTTTTATATAAACGGTACAAATAAAAGTTTCTAATTTATAAATCCAGAAGCCGGGCTTAAGAGCCCGGGTGTGTTTGCGTTTAAAATTGAAGGGCCTGGATACTGTCGGCATCAGTCGTGACCACCAACTCTTTCATCAACAAAACCGCGTGACACTTAAATTAATACAAAGTTTTTAGCATCTCACTCAAATTATGTGCTGGCACTCGGGTGGCTTCCACTTTTAATCTTTCTCAGCCACCTCAATTTTCTTACCCACATACTCCTACAAAACAATGCTCCTAATTAACATCTGCAGACTGCAGTAAATTCAACTTTTAATACTACAACTTACTCATGACCATGTCTGAATCGTGACTGTGTCCAGCTAGCACCATACTTTGAACCACTTCCACTAAAGTTCCTTAACTAGTTGTTTCTTTTGGTTTTGCCTGCTTGCGTTGAACCTTCCCTCCTCAAATTTAAACCATTACCTCATCCCCTCCCCCCCTATATATACCCCGAGTAATCCTTCTACTGAACTCATCAAAACAAATCTTCTATCTTCGAGTATTCGACATATATAGCCAACACGAAAACACGTATAGTCTGAGTGACAATTTATTTTTATCGATAGATATAATGGCAGCGGGTATGAATAATTTTTTCTGTGTTATTTTTTGTTGTTTAGTGGTATTTTCGGCAGCTGCCTTAGCTGCGAGTAATTTGAACCAAGAGGTGGACGTGACATGGGGAGATGGACGTGGAAAAATTCTTAATAATGGCGAGCTTCTCACGCTCTCTCTCGATCAGACCTCTGGTTCGGGGTTTCAGTCCAAAAATGAGTACTTATTCGGCAAGATTGATATGCAGCTGAAGCTTGTTCAGGGTAACTCAGCTGGCACAGTCACAGCTTACTATGTAAGTTTATGTAACACTACTAACGATTCATTTCTTACTAATTATGTAACATTTGTTGTTATTTAGAATCAATATTATGATATTTTGACGTTTAAATTAATTCTGCGTATATGTTATTGCAGTTGTCGTCGCAAGGAACTACCCACGACGAAATAGACTTCGAATTCCTTGGAAACTTGAGTGGTGATCCGTACATCCTCCACACCAACGTGTTCAGCCAAGGCAAAGGAAACAGAGAGCAACAATTCTACCTCTGGTTTGATCCAACTGCTGATTTCCATACTTATTCGATCCTCTGGAACCCCCAGCGTATCATGTAAGTCGTCACAGTTACTGTTTTGTAGGTTAAATTGGTTTGTATTTAAAAAACAGACTAATAATAGAATTTGAAAATTGGCAACACGTAATTCAACATAACTAAAACTTATTATTCGTATTATTTGTGTTTCAGATTTTCAGTTGACGGAACGCCCATCAGAGAATTCAAGAACGCTGAGTCGGTTGGTGTAGCATACCCAAAGAACCAACCCATGAGGATTTACTCTAGCCTGTGGAATGCCGACGATTGGGCAACAAGGGGAGGGCTGGTCAAGACCGACTGGACCAAAGCTCCTTTCACTGCCTCGTATCGGAATTTTAACGCGAACGCTTGCATTTCATCGTCGTCCTCCCCCTCATCATCGCCTTGTAGTTCGACTTCCCAAGGGGATAATGCATGGCTAACAGAAGAACTAGACGCCACCAGACAAGAGAGGCTGAAATGGGCGCAGAAGAACTATATGATTTACAATTACTGCGCCGATTCGAAGCGTTTCCCACAAGGCTTCCCTAAGGAATGTGCTCTCAACGCGTAGTCGGCTCGACATAGAAAAAGCATTTCTTCAGTGTTTCTACATATACGTGCATAGCAAGATTACTTCTTTGTGTTTCTTGTGTAATTTTTTGGTGATAAAAATTCTTTATTTGTACTTTTTACATGCCTAATAAAAGATGCAGTACTTAGTTTGTCTATCTTGGTTCAACGAGCTACCTACAATTTCAGTTTCGTTCATGAGATTTAATTTTGGTACGAAGTACTAGAATTTATTTTGTATAGCGATATGACAGTTATTATTTCTATTAGCACTGGTTTTACTTCACAAATTATAGAACTCTGGTGTCTGATACAGAACTCAGAGAGTCCTAACACTCAGGTAATGTATGATGATTGATGACATCTCCGACTGACTGGCGTCTCGGCAACCCCGGTCCAACCTTCAAGCAATTGAGATTATTGGATTCGTAGGAAATGAAGATGCATGGCCATGTTGTTTTCTAACAGTCAGTAATATATTTCTAAAGGGCGAGAGGGCGAGTGAAAATTCAAACTTATGACCTTTGTCATATTATTATGAGAAATGCATCTATATACACCTTCATTACTTAAAAGGAGGATTTTTTTTCTCAATAATCTTAAATAAAGTGTCACATTTTCAAAGAAGTTGACAAATTTGTCAAATTTATTTCTGAGACTTTTGTAAAATTTTAAATGTCTTTTGCTGCTTTAACTGTTTTTGTTCACCTCTTCCTGAGGCTGTGAGATTTTCGTTGATAAACTCTTTTTGTCATGCTATCACTTTCTCACAATGTTGATCTGTTGGTCATAATAAGTTTGGCGTCAACAATGTAAAATCGTCATTACAAAGAAATTGTAACAAGATATAGCTCAAAGCTACTGCCTTTGCTAAATTTCGGTCTGATTATATTTGGTGCTCGCATGCCACAACGACCTTGACCAATAAGCTAACATATTGATACAGCAATGCACTCACAAGTGTTAATATATTTAAATAAATATAATTATAAATAGATATTATGATGTGGAACGTGGAAGGTTGCCAAGACATTGATTTTATTTGACAACTTTTGAAAGAGAAGCAACAAAAGTTTTGAACACGATGAGTTTCTCTTGAGAAAAAATATTGAATGAGTCCATTTTCTTTAATAAGATTAGACAGGTATTGGGCCGGCCCACAGCGGCGCCGTTGCTTAAGGACTTTACCGTGTGCTAAATAGACAATTGATGCATTTTCGTAAATCGGCAGGATTAAGATTTGGGCCTAGATAATTCTTCCGTTCTTCGGTTTGTTGGATACTTCTTTATCTTTTCAAACATATTTCTTGATTTATACTTCTGCAAGTGGGCTTTCAGGCTAGCTAGTTGTCTAGTGGCTACCATGGAATATTAGTGTGATTGTCTTCTATGTTTAAAATCATGGAAATAATTATAAAAAATAATATATATCTTTTATTGTTGAAGACAAATGAATAAAAAGCAAATTTTAACACAGAAATTTAAATGTTTCAAACGGGACACATTACTTCGCAATCTTTTGACATGATTTTGACCTTACTTTTTTTTCTGTCAGGGATTTTGACCTTACTTTCTTTCTTCTTCCATTCACAATTTGCTCCTTGCTTAGAATCAAGAAGTAGGCTGCAAATAATCTAATCAGAGAGCAGAACTATTTTCAAGAAATTAGCCATTTCAAGTTTCAATATATACGATATAAAAAAATTACTTCAATAATACTCTAAAATTTTAGAATACTTATTCTATTCATTATTCTTTGAGACACTAAATAATCATTTCTCATTTTATTTTAATTTTCTTTCACATTATTTATCTCCTTTTTCATATTGTCCTTTTTAATGATTTTAATTTAGTATAATAGTAAAAAATAGATTAAAAATTATTATTAAACTTGCGATTCATAATGTCTCAATTTATTAAAATATATATTTTTATTATAAATTTAAAAAAATCCACCTGGATGCTCTAGAGGCCTAAAAGATCATGCCATTTCATGAGTTTAAGCAAGTTGATAAATAATTTGATGCAACAGAAAGACATGCGCGTCGTCACCAACTTTGGTAATTTGGATACAATTAATACAGCAAAATTGCAAGGTCAAATATGATGATACCATCAAATGACTTCCTCTAGCTACAGTGTTCTCTAGAAACAGTACAAACTCTCGACACCTAATGCACCTAGTATTGACTTTTCTCTTGCGGGGTCAATAACTTATTCTACAACTTCTACACCTTCATCTATTCTCCATTTCTTTCTCTCTTCCGATTTGGCTCTTTGCATGTCTAAAATAACAATGTAAATGATTTTCTTCCATGTTTTTCTTTTGTTGCAATAATTGTTAGAAGAAAACGTAAGCTCTACAAATGTGTTGAGTCTGTTGCTTGTTCAACGAAAATGCAGAGGGGAGGCACAAGTCAATAACGGAGTATAAAGAGGAGATGGGTTTGTTAGAAGAACGAGTTGACTAAAATGGTTGAGTGTCCAGCACTGCGTCCCTTTGCAGCATCACTTAGTTAATTATTACTACTCCATCACTAATTTACATAAAGTGCATGAGAAATCAGGTCCAATGAGATTTTCTTGTACTAGTATACAATGTATATGCGCGTAAGGAAAACACAAGTCATTACTGTCTGCATCAAGGAATCACAAAACCGTGTTTACGTAACATAAAATATAATACTCCTCGGTCCTCATTATCTCTATCCAAATATTTATAGAGGCCGTTTAGAAAAATACATTTCATTTCAAATGATAAATTTCATATTATGATAAGATTTAAGTTATCATTTTAAATTCTCATATTTATACTGATATTTAAATGTATAAATTTCAAATAAAATCCAAATCAAAATTTCCAAACGCCCATTAGAGCAATTGCGTATAAACTTGGGTGTCGGAAGTCCCAGTTTTAACTTTTTGGCATCATTTGTCAATCCTATTGACCAGCAGTGTCCCCCTCTCAGGTCAGTAACATGAGAATGCTATGCAATGTATGATGTATCAGTACTTATTAATCCAGTATATATACTCCTCAGTAACTTGATCGACACCAACAAATTCATTATAAAAGTAATTAAATCAGGTTCCATCATCAAAGCTACAATATAGACGATTTAATTGTGATAACTGAAATTAACAGTCTAGTCGGAGAAAATCTAATGACACGTAGTTATAAAATATATGTACCTGATTTCGAACAATCAATTATTACTGCGATTTAACATGATCTAATTAATCAATGAACTAGAATAACAAAATTTAGTACGATCTACTATCCTATATACAGAAAGAAAACGAAGAATAGATCATCACAAAATCCAATATATGGGTAGACATATGCTGTCCTAGACTCCTAGTAGCGGATTCGAAAAAGGGATACTATTATACCACTACAAGAAAAGCGGGCATTTCTGACCGCCGACGCGACGTCCATGTCAGCTGAGAAAAAGTGAAAGGAGCCCACGCACCTTATAACCGACCGATTTAGAGCGGTCGGTAACGTCGGTCGTAAATGACCTCACTTTTCCGACCGGAGTCGAGTTGGGCGGTACGTCGGTCGGAAATGTGCGCTTTATTTCTGACCACCGCTGTCGGTCGGTTTTATTGGTCGGTTATGTCCTATTTTATTGTAGTGTATAGAACTCTCGACAAAAAACTAGATTTTATTAAAAAATTGAGAAAAATAATAATTGGTCATCAAATAAGTGTTGGGGAATCTCCCATCATGTAATAAACTTAACTAAAAATTATTAATACATACTATAGAAAAAATATAAAAATTATGTAAAAAACCAACTCTAATAGTATATTTTCCTTGTCTGTAATAAGATTTCATATCATGTATAATCATATTGAAGTGATATTTTTATTTATCATAATCAATATATTTAACATATTATTTTTCAAAAATATAATCAATCAATATAATTATTACAATCGAAGCACAATATCACACAAATTTAACAAACTTTACACGATGTATTACATGTATAATTTAGCCAATTCCATCGTAGATAACTTATGCATGTTCATAACGGAATGAGAATTCAAAATAATTTAGGGCCAAATTATTAATAAGTATATATTCTGCTTATGTTCACTGCAGATGGGGTGTCTAAAATTGGAGTTCTGCCTAGCTAGCAATGCTAAAAATAAAATAAAATCATTTAGTGTTCCACCACAGCAGAGTACGTTTTACTCTTAGTTAACCCGTGCCAATCCCGTCCTCTGGATCATGAGAAAACTTAATATGTTTCCCCGGATCGATCTGCTATTCTTCACAATCAGCACCAAGTCAACTACTATTTATATATACACGACATTATATATAACAAACTCTTATTTATATGCATCTGCAACTGCAAGATACCGAGAGATTAGGTTAGCACCTATAGCTAGCTAGCAAGCAATTTCCATATAATTGTACGTACATAATTACCCAGCCAACCTATTAAGAATGTCCAAGCTTATCTTCTTGACAAGAAAACCTCTCAACAGCTCTCTTCAAAAGTCTCGTATTTGGTCTTCTTGATGATGTATTCACCAATATTTTATATCTAAGACAGTGTCAATGGGTTTAATATGTATGTGAGGAAAAGAGAGATTCTAGGGTTTAGAAAGGACAAACAGAAGCATGCTTCTTCTATCCCTAAAGATGAGATGATTAGGAATATACTAGTATTTTGCATGGGGGCGAGCAGCTTTTGAAAATTTTAGACCTTTCTCTTTGGGTATTTCTTTGTAAGTGCGGTTCCGGACCCTATTCGTCTATGTTTCTCTCAATATTCAACCGCATAAGTGTTAATTAAGATAGAAAATTAATAAAGTCAATCGCTAGTGGGTGTTAAGCTGGCTTATTTAACTTAAAAGGTTTTGAGTTTTTAAGGCCCTTTCTTTTGTGTTTTCATCCCCTTTCTGATTTTTTTATACCGTAGCCAATTAGATTCAAGCAAGTTTAAAGATTATCATGATTAAATATAATCGACGAAATCGATGATTAATCTTATGACCAACGACAACTGAGCTGCGTATATATTTCTTAAAGAATTAGGAGTATCCGTAGCTAGTTTCTGTAAAGCAGTTTGAGTATCTAGAGTATCTCTATGCATGGATATTGCTAATCTTTGAAATTTTATTATTGAAAGATCATAAAAAATTATATATATTTTTTATTTTTTTTTGTCAGGATCTACATACTCGTAGATGAGTTGTATCATAGATACAATAAGAATATTATTTTCATCCGATAAAGTTTATCATCTAATTGAAAGATTCGCAAGGAAATCTCCGGACGTTTAGATAATAAGACTTTAAAGTCTGATAAAAAAAACCCGTAAGGTATCTTTCCATGATCCTGAAAATCAAAACAAGCAAAAAGAAATATAAGAATGATAAATTAAGTAGAAAAAGTATATGAGGGGAAACTAAAACCAAAAATGAAATATAATTCCTGACAAAAATATAATAATATAACATCTTATTCAATAATAAAAATATTAGAACTTATAAAAAATAAGACACAAATATGTAAAGTTATAATGTTTAACCAACGCAAGAACTTTGGTTAGACACACAATACTAAAAAAATCATAACACATACTATCTTTTCCTATGAAAACAAAAATACATAAACAAAAAAATTTAAAAATTTTTTGTTAGGAAAATAAGGAAAAGAATAATCCTTCTCTTTAAGAATTTTTTATTAAAATATTTAATAATATTTATATCAAAATCAACATTAGTTTTTTTTAATAATCAAATAATCCAATAATTAAACAAAGAGTAATCATAGCATCACAAAGGTAAAGGATTAATAGATTCTAACTATTACTCCAAGAACAAAATTTTCCGCACAAATATTTCAAAGACAAAAATTATATCATCCCGTAATGATCCAAAATATATGGCACCAATTATGGCCACCAAATAATGGTACAATCTTCTTGAACAATGGCACACAATTAATTTTCATTAATAATTAATAAATCAACAAATTTAATATGTCCATTAAGCCGAGTAAATGCACATGAAAACACTTACCAAACAGGCAAACACACATTTCAAAAACATGAATACGATCAAATAAACCCCTAATGTGTATACATTTAAATATAATTTCGCAATTACATAAATATTTAATTCTATCTAAGGTATAACCGAAGAATTTAATTCCATCCTATCCAAAATTATTACACACTAAACACATATATATGTATAATATATAAAATTATGTCATAATTAAAATCAGTCGATATTCAAATAATAACAAATCAATAATCTATTCGTACATGCAACTAAAAACAATTTAAAAAACTAAAATTTTTAATGTAGAAGATCAAACACTCACTAAACACATCCATCGATCAACAACTACCAAGAACAAAGAACACGTATACAACACATATAGAAAATTAAAACGAACCCCATTTTCGATCAATACTATGATCGACCACAACAAATCCGACCAAGACAAAACATGTTTGAAAAATATAGGCCACTAAACTCAACAAAATTCACTACCTAATCCGAATAAATTCCAACAAAGTTACAAATGAATTTGATCAAGAAAAAAACCAACAAAATAAGCGAGAAACACACTACAAACATCAAGAAAAGATATACCTTTTAAAGATGAGAGAATTTGATTATAAATAATATTAAAGGAAAGATGTTACCGATTTTAAAATAAAACCAAAAAATCACCATCCTGAATTCTGACGAGAAAGAAGATCGGAGTCGAACTGAATAAAAATATAAAAGAAAGAAAAATTTAAAAATTATATATTTAATTTTTCTTTCTTTTATATTTTTATTTTTATTGTTTAAACTTACTAATCTATGACTTGTGTGATTCACGAATATATTTTAATAGTTAAAATCTACATTTTTCATAATCCGATAAAATTTGATCTAATTGTTCCAATTTTTTCTACAATATTTTTAAATATCTTCTACAATTTAATCAACATTCATAACAATTAATTTTATAAATTGCAGGATTCTATATTTTATAATATAAGAATAAACAAAATAATTATCTTAATAATATTAAAATTGAAATATATTAATGATTAATTGATACTTGTGTTTGAGATTACTTATACACAAATTATAAATGTTGATAATTAAAAATATTATTTATAATTTCAAAAAAATATATTATTTTATGATTAAAGATAACCACTTCTATTTAAATGTGTACTCCCCCAAACCTAACTCTATTGTTTCCCGTATCCAACTCGATCGGATGCACAGTTCATCCAGATTGTATAGTTTATAAATTCAAACGGATGACATTAATTTTACCATTAATCTCTCATAGTCTCTCAAGAGCCAGAGGTAGCCAATAATTAAAAGGAGCAGCTAACTCAATAATAGAACCATTTAGTGTGAGGCAACAAATTAACGTAAAGCATGGAGGTTTCTTGCTCCAGTTTACTTGTATCGTTGTAGATTATTGAAAACCAAAAAGCATTTCAATGTTTAATCCCAAGATATCAGACACATTTCTGTACTTATCTGCCCTCTTGCATGTTTAATAATAATTAATCCAAAAGTAAGGGAGCGGATTGCTGAACTAATCCAAAGAATGCGATACATAAAGTTATGCACAAACCCTAGAAGATTAAGAAGAGACTATTCCCCTATAATATATTAATCTATATTGACTTTTCTGTTTAAATTTGATTAAATCCTTCTATAAATGCTTGGTCTCCGCTTGCTCATTCCCCCAACAATCAACAACAACTTCAACTTGTTCTGCATTTGGCTAGTCTGCTACTAAGAAGGAGAATTAAGCAGAAGATTAGAAATACAAACACATATCGATATTCTCGAGATGGGCCGAGCTCCATGCTGTGACAAAGAGAACGTGAAGAGAGGTCCCTGGTCACCTGAAGAAGACGCGAAGCTCAAGGATTATATTGAAGCATTCGGCACTGGCAATAACTGGATCGCTCTTCCCCAGAAAATTGGTAACTACCTGCCCTTGTCTCCTTATATTTGTTCTTCTATTTGGAGTTATGCATGTGACTGAGAGAAAAAATGTAGAAAACCCTAGCTAACAATTCTTTTTAATTGGCAGGGTTGAAGAGGTGTGGGAAAAGTTGCAGATTGAGATGGTTGAATTACTTGAGGCCTAATATCAAGCACGGAGGATTCTCCGAGGAAGAAGACAACATCATATGCAGCCTCTATATCAGTATTGGAAGCAGGTTTTAATTCCTGACTAATGCCTTTATTTGTCCTTTGTTGTTGTCCATGAAGCTTTTGTTTTGAGAATATACGCACATAAGTAGCACTACAACAAATAAGCCTATTTACTGACGGATTTTTAACACTAAATCTGTTGTAATTGGTCCAATATGATAACTCTGTGATCTCGTTTCATTTTAATCTTTGTGTGCCTTGCTGATGCCGGATTGTTTGGTACTTTATTAGGTGGTCTATTATTGCTGCTCAATTGCCTGGAAGAACTGACAATGATATTAAAAACTACTGGAACACCAAACTGAAGAAAAAGTTGCTCGGAAAGCGCAAAAACTTTAACATGAATTCCCCATCCGCCTCTTCGAGTCAGGACACGAAACTTGCAGATCCCGCAGATGATAATTCCTTGAGCAACTCCGCGATGGAAAGGCTTCAGCTCCACATGCAGCTTCAGAACCTCCAGAACCCTTTTTCGGTGTTCAGTAATCCTGCGGTTTGGCCTAAACTGAACCCTCTTCAAGAAAAGATGATGCAGACCCTTCAATCTTTTAATGACAACTCAAACCCTTTGTTTCAGCCTATGACGATTCCCCAGCCTGGCCAAGGCCAATATGATCAACTCTATGAACCGAAATTAGATCAGATCATTTCAACAGGCTTCGAGGTTCAGGACTCGTATGTCGTCCAGAAATCAGATGGACAACAATCGAACTTGGGAGTTCAATCAGCGTCGACATTCCAACCGGAGCTTGATGAATTTATGAATAACAACAATGCAGTGGGAATGGGCGAGTTTGATTGTTTCAAGGAAATAGAAGGTTCTAGAGATAGCATGATGTGGTGGCCTAATGATCAGTTTGACACCAATTCTGCATCCTCCAATTCTTGGGATTCTGCATCAACTCCTCATCAGTCTGATCAAGTATACCAAGACTTTGCTTTGAGATACAATGTTTACTAGCGACTGAATAATTAGTTAACTTAAGAAGGATCCGTATATGTTTATTTGAATGTCATAAGGAGAAAGTATATGCTTAAAATGTTATAGACTCCGATTAGAATCGAGTTTTGTAAATTTATTTGAATAATATATGCTGTTTTTACCCTCATTGTATTGCTGTATTAATTGCTAGATGTTTAGATAGGAGATGGCCGCTGGCTTCAAGTAATTTGATCATTTCATGTGTATGGTTAACAGAGATCATCCTAACAAATAAACTTGCTGGAAATTTGTAAAGAGCGAGTTAGGCATGCGATTCGAGTCGACTTGCTCGCAAGCAGCTGGACTCCACAGAAATCTTTTCATTATATCTTAATTTATTTGAATTTTCGTTTGAGAATTTGAATAGTTACGACTATGATGTGTTGAATTCCAACTCGTGTTTATAGGATGCATGATTCAATTCGAAGATGTTTGGAGTACAAGCTTTGGATTTATATACACAAGATTTTGTTCGACCGCTTCGTTTAACCATTTCAGACTGAACATTACCAAACTCAACTCAAAATCACTTAGCTTGAATGAAATAAATCACGAACGACCGATAAATGCAATCAACCCGCATTAGGCTTAACTCCAGTATTAGCGACGGTCAACTAAGATCATGTTTCTTGGAGTGAGCTGGCCATAATCACTGATAGGAGTATAAGCAACAAGCAAGTCAATATATTCGTAACCTGTATGAATGGAAAGTCAAAATAATCGAGTCGAGTGAAAATGAGTTTGAGTAAATTTATTTTTCTGAAATAATCCCTTATTTTTATCAAATAAGGAATATAAAATAACTCTTTAACATTTACATCAAAAAATATATATAAAAACATACAATTTTTTTTTACAAAAAGTAGAGCTTTTTTAAAATAAGTGATTATGAAATACCCACAATGTACCCTTACATGAAATCAATATATATCAACCATTTACCTTACGTGATATATGAAGAGCTGAAAATGTATTCAACTGGCTACATATGCTAACTGCATCACTCCATCCCAGAATAGGACTTGTAATACATATAGACAACCCCTGCCAGCATAACATTTATAAATATACGAGATTAAGGATTATACAAAGATGTTAAACTCCAAATATAACATCCCGACGAATATCATAACACTATAAATTATTAAGGTCCTCACTGTTATCTTTGATCGTACAGTTGACATGTTTCATTAACCATTATTGATGGACATGCACAATACACAACTACAATCCACAAAGGTTACATGACCATCGGCAAATATGGCACTAGCTTTTGATTAGAACTTTCTGCTGCTTCTCTAAGGCTTCACAAAAAATATGGCTAATACAAAAATCATTAAACTCAAGTCCAATCATCAAAGAACTACAAGCATAAGTATTACTCCTCCGTCCCCCTCAATTGTTTACATTGGAGGGGGACACGGAGACCAAGACAATATATGAAAAATGAGTAAAGTTAGATGAAAAGTGGTTAAAGTGGTGGGACCTATCAATATTTAATAATAGATTTGAGATTGTGGAGGAAAGTTGTGGGTGTAATAGTAGTTTTTATTGTTAAATATGAGATAGTGGGGGAAGATAGTGGGTGTAATGATGGAAAAAACTTACTATTTATAGTAACGTAAAGAAATGAGAGGGACATCCCAAAATAGTAGCCGTAAAGAAATGAAAGGGACAGAGGGAGTAGTCCCTAAACTACTTTATCACACAGAGATGTAGCAAACAAATGGTGGGAGGCAACACGTACATCACCTAGTTCCAACCAATGACCACAGAACATATTCAACATCAAACAGATTGAGAACAAATAAATTAGATACTGGTAGTAGTGTATGGTTAAAAGTCTAACAAATCTAGCAGAACTGAAGACATAGGAGCAGGATTTATATATAAAACAGAAAGCTAATAAGAATATGTTTCCAAGAAACACAGACTTCAAAACAATCCTAACCAAAAAAAAAAAAAGAAGAGATCTGTTGACGTTAACATCAACAGCAGAATAAAGACAATTATAGAGATACCAAGATACCAAGAAATGATTTAGCCAAATTCAAACTGAAACAATAGTAAGATCACAGTTAAAATCTCTGCTCCACAAATTTAAACCAACAAGAGTACCATCAACAAAAAGCTAGATAAGTAGTTGCTAGCAGTAGATTCATTAGGCTAGAAATCCAGATAGAAAACATTTCATAACCCCCAGGATACATGCCAAAGGGGGATGATGCCAACACCTAATACTTGTTGTATTTGGAGTAGTACCCAACACTTTTGTTGTTGCTGTTGCTGCTCTTATCAAAGTCAACATGCTTCACCCTGTCCTCGCGGTAGTACTCAGTATAGCCGCTTTTGTCACCAACTTTGTAGGTAGCAGATGTGGTGTTCTCGCTCTTGTAACCATGATTCCCAGACCTGTCCACAAACGGTTCACCGCACACAGTCTTATCCTTAGCAGTGAAGCGCTCATAGCTTCCAGTCTGTTTGTCCTCATTCTTAGCACGGTATGTCTGTTGATACACATTCACCTGATTTCCACTGCTTTTAGTCATGGACTTTGAGTAACTGGTACCATAGGCACCGAGAGCATATTCTTCTGCCATCTACATCCACCATGAGCATAGGTCAGACGTTTTATATGAAGAACACAGAGTGTTTGAATAATTGAATACAATCTAACGTTTAATATGGTCAACAGACGTTTATTAAGCCGTTGCTTTGAACAATAAAAGCTACTTAAGCATAATATACAAAACTAATAGTTTCCGAGTGCAAGCAGAAAAGTAGCAGATCGTACTTGAGCAAATGTATTAAGCTTCAACTATATCTTTTCCTAACTTGTCCTGAATAGTTAGGCTTTAACCTAAACATATACACTCCACAATGATTTCATACCTAAAGAAAAGACATCAGACACGTAAAAATGCTCATAATGCTAACTCAAAGCTACACATATACACTATCAAGAAATCATATCAGGTACATCTATATATCATCACCACTTTTTATTACTATATCGCAGATCGTAATTGTCATATTAAATGCAAATATAAAAACAATGTTAGAAACTACGAGTCTATAACCAAAAAAGAAGGTATCAAACGTAACAAATCACGATCCTGCCAAATACAGAGGACGTATCTATATCAAACTGCCGTAAGATAAACAACATAGTGATACTTCAAGCATTCAACCAAACCTCTACTCTCCGTTGTATTTTATACACCGTAAACAAGCAAATGAGACAAAAAAATTAGCAGTAACAGATCTCAGCACTGAAGCCATTCAGAAATTCAGATCTGGTGCATAAAATTCATTTAAACGACACAATCTTAAACTACCAGTCCACGATACATCGCAATTATGGCTTTCTCGAATTCCAGAATAAATATTGTAAAGCTAATTTATCAAAACTCAAAACTCATCAAACATATCAAACCAGGCAGGAATGATCTACATCTGTACTAAAAACAAATACACATATATTACGAATATCAATATGACCACGCGGTGCCTCTCAATACATGTATTTTGCAGATCATGAATAATAATAGCCAGTAGCATGTAAAATCACCATAACTGATTCGTGTGTAAACACATACAAAATCAAGCATAACATAACATGATCAACAACTGTACGGAAAGAATAATTTCACAAAAAACAAACAGTTAAAAACATGATCAACACATCAAAATGAGAAAAATAGAATAAAATATAGAGAAAAATAAACGCAACAAGCATATGTATAAGCAGAATATGAAAAGATTTGGAGAAATGAACTCACAGTTTGATGAAGAGATGAGAGGGGATGCTAGGGCTTTTGCTGTAAAAATGAAGCTCAGTGGTAAACGAGAGAGTTGTGGAGAAGGGGGTTGTTATTTATCAAGGGGAGTGGTTAATGGGATAAGCGTTTCGTTAGATGATTCGATATCAACCGTTGGATCAAAGATATTTTGATTTACTTTATTTGTAAAATGATTTGACGGGTGTATTTACATTTTTACCTTATCCAAAGCAAGGTAACTAGCTATTTTCACGGTAAATATAAGATTTTTTGAAAAGCAGAAGATACGGTAACAGTAAATTTTGAAAGTGAATCGTACGTACTCTATGTGATACTGTCAATCTGTCATACTGTGTCTCCAGTGAAAAGGAAAACGTTACTGTATAATCGATTTTTTTTTTTATAAAAACTGTACGTATTTATAAATTAAAATCTGAGTGAAAAAATAATTCACGTGATTTTCGGCCAATAAATTTATCGCGGTACAGTAACAAACCAGACTCGGAGTCTCTTGTACGCTAGACATCTTACCTTGTTGCCTCGATTTTATAAAAGATGCTGCAGGTAAACAAAATGGTAAAGAAAAACTGTGAATATATGTACATGTATGCGGTGATGAGCTGCTGCATGATGGTCCATAATCATTTATCTTGTTTTTGATTTCGACATGGTTCCAAAAGATTACCCTTAAAAGATGGTAATTTTAAAGCAAGTTATTAACCAAAAAACTCAATCAACTTATTACTTTTTTGCCAAAAGATTTTTAAATTTTTTATTTCACTAACAACCCCAGTAAATTTTACTAAATTATATAAAATTATATAAAATAAACCACGGTTAAATTTATCAATCTGAATTGTTAAATATCTTTATCTTATTTGCATTTCTTTATACACGTATGTGCCACATATTGTCTATTCATTAATAAATATAATTTTTTCCTTTAATATTTCATAATATTATAATTTCATAAGGCCACGCTACAGGGAAGATCTAAGTGTTTTCATCATTTGTACCGAAGAATATATTATTTTGACCGTTTTATAATTTATTTAAACTTAATTTATATTAATTATTCTACTTAAGCGTCTAACTTCTACGAGTCATATGTATATATATATATTCTACTTGAGGATAATTGGGGGATTGTTATTTTATAGTATCATATTTTATAATTTTGATTTGGAAAATAATATGAAAATAAGTGAAGATGTGCTTGTCCAGGTTTGATTTTTTTTTTCCCATCGTTTTCTCTTCTATTATATTAATTTGATATGTTATAATTTGTCAAGTAAGCTATTTAATCATCATGATTACTTGTTAAAATTCACAGACACGAAAGTATGTATCAAAATCGTAAGTTATATTTTATTTTAGATCTTGTAGTAAAACTTCACAAAAATAAATTTTTTTAGTTTTTTGATTAATTTTAATCATGTTGCCACATAAGATGTGTTAATCATGATTAGTCTATATCAGCGATAAGTAACTCGATTAAATTTTTCATAAATTTAGTAAAATTTATTGGGGTTGTTGAGGAAAAGAAAAGTTTAAAAGTTTTTTTAGCAAAAATATGAAAAGTTGATTGGGTTTTTTGGTTAATAGCTCTTTTAAAGTATAAGATCTCGGTATATTTAGTATTAAAAAAAATGAAAAAAAAAAAAAATCTCCCCGTATGTGATAATAAACTTTGCCGGTATTTTGATAAACGTTGGTGAAAGTTTATAGGAGAGCTTTTGATAAACTTGTTGATCAAAATAATAACTTATATTTTTATGATTATATATTATTTCTGTGATTTAATTATTTAAATATTTTGAGAGTTTGATAATTTTTTATTTATAAAAATAAGTTTTTATTTTTATACACACACACGTATATTTAAAAAGTACGGAGTAAGTGATTTATTTACATATTTTATTTTAAAACAAGTGACTTGCTAAAAATGATAATAAGTAAACCTAAACAATTTATGTTTTCCAAAAAGAAAACTTATCTCCCAAGATATTGAGATCCTATCACAGTATTTACTTGTATACTATCCAACCCTGGACAAGGTCACACAGCAGGACAAGAACTTGCTACACTGGCCGTCGCCTCCTTATCTCAGTGACAGACATGTTTTCTTCTTTTTTAGTTCCGTGTTTGGAATTTGGATTCATCAATTGCAATCAGATTGCACAGTTACTAATACAGTCAAATTATATCATATGCATGGCTTATGTCCGTGAATTGTGATGCCTGTGTTCGGGGTTAAAATATAGTGATCACTAAGCAAGCAAGCATCCATCCACTTGTTTGCACTCTAGCTTATCTGTTGTGCATGCAATTAGTTAATGAAGTAGTACTGTAGACGCTAGGGAGTATGACATGATCGGCTATGAGACCCAACAGTGATTAATGTAAGATCCCGAACTAATTACAACGAAGAATTTTAACATCAAGAGCAAAAGAGAACAAATATGGAGAAACTAAGGAAACAAATGATTTCGAAGCCAGTTTTTAAACCAAACCTTAGTAATATCCCAAACTAAATCTGCAACACACAATATTAACCAACAGAAGTACGGATAGAAGCTAGATAAGTTGTTCCAAGTAGTGAAATTCAAGATGAAAACATAGATAGCCCCCAGGCTGCAAGCCAATGGAGGATGATTGGTAAAACCTAATACTTTTTGTATTTTGGGTAGGACGCAACAGCTTTGTTGCTGCTGCTGCTGCTTTTGTCAAAGTGGACATGCTTCACCCTGTCCTCGCGGTAGTGCTCAGTATAGCCACTTTTGTCACCAACTTTGTAAGTAGCAGATGTGGTGTGCTCATCCTTGTAACCGCGATTCCCAGACCTATCCACAAAGGGTTCACCTGCCACCGTCTTGTCTTTAGCAGTGAATCGCTCATAGCTCCCGGTCTGTTTGTCCTCATTCTTAGCACGGTATGTCTGTTGATACACATTCACCCCCTTTCCATCGCTTTGAGTCAAGGGCTTTGAGTAAGTGGTACCATAGGTACCAAGAGCACGGTGCTGTTCACCTGAATATCCTTCACTTTTCGAGTTGGTCTCTGAGTCAGTGGTACCATAGTCACCAAGAGCATAATCTTCATTATCTGAACAGTCTTCGTTTCCCGTCATGGACTCAGGGTAAGCGGTCTCATAATCATCAAGAACATAATATTCATCATCAGAATCTGAATACACTCCTGCCATTTGATACTCTGTGTCCACCTAAAGCATAACTATGAGATTTATCAGATAGATATCGCAGAGAGAACGTGTAGACAATCTATCTAACAGGTCAGAATTAGTTCCTCCCCAAACCAATAAAAGTTACTCCTTATTTGCCAAATTCATCACACACAAAAAGAATAGGTAATTTGCAACCAAAATGTAATTGAATGCAAAATGTAGATGAACTTTGATTATGCAAGCTTTTCAACATGTACTCTACTGAGTGCATTTAACAACAAATACAATCCCATCAGACCTGTACGATATACATCAGGTCCTTGAAAATCATAGCTCAATGCACTTCAAACATCAAACGCACACTAATCATCTTGTACAAAATAGGGAAGTGAACATCAAAGCTACCAGAAATGGAATAGAACACTATAACTAAAAATAGGCAGAATCTGTTGGCAAAAAAATAATAATAAATAAAAAAATAGGCAGAATCTTATGGATTTAGTGTCACCATTTTGTACTACAATTGCTACACTTCATGACAGTCTCATAGTAATATCCAATATCATCTCTATATATGGATACTAAACTGAAAACGTCAACATAATGATGTCAAAGAAACCAGAATATGAATATTTATGTAGATATTAAATTTATGACCATTTTTAGCAGTATATATACTGCAGATGATACTAGTCACATTACAAATTTACAGGTCAATATTAACTCAATATGTGAACGCCACAAACAAGGGTATATCCGTATATGTACAAGAGATCAAGGTTAACATAACATGATCTGAAAATAGAGCCAAAAATTTATAAACTAGAGACGCATTACAGCAACAAAATTTGCAAAAGCAGAACAGCAGGAGTGTACTGAGACAAACAGAACTATGTATAAATAAATCCAACCAAAATATACACAAACACATATAAACAGAATATACATAAACTTGTGTACATAAAACTACAAATAAATCCAACCAAAATATACAAACACATATAAACAGAATATACATAAACTTGTGTGCACAAAACTCGCATCTTCCAGGGTTTTTCTATGATACGAGGAGCCAGTTTTAGCTGTGAACCAGATGTATATATAAAATAGAGGTCTCAAATATATTTTAATTAATTGGCAGCACACGATCTCAAATGTTCACCAAAACATCTATTCTTCAAGTTTTAACACGGAAAACAACAAATTAAGACCTGTAACATAGATATCGACGCTGAAAATTCAGTAAGAAGATCTAAACTAGACGATTACAGTACATTGGACTAATATCTCGCAACACAGGGAAACTATCAAAAATAAAATAAGTCGGAAAGCATCTGCAACTTATACAGGTAAATACACTACTCCCTCCTCTGTCGATCGTTACGTTACTTTTTGCACGATTTTTGAGAGTCCTATAAAGTATAATTCCATAATATTTTTAAATTTTTTAATTTTAAATAAAACTGTTTGCCGTTTAAACTTTTATTAAAAAAAGAAAATTAAAAAAACATTATGAACTATACTTCATAGGAGTCTCTAAATATATGCAAACACCGACCGTAAAGAACTTGCCAGACGGAGGGAGTAGAACAGTACATATTAAGCATATGACAATTTTGTATTTCTATGAACATATTTTACAGATCAACATATCATGACTGTCATGTTATATACAAAAAATTATTATCACAGTATATTAACACCATAACTATACGCATAAGAAATCAAGCTTAACAGAACATGATCTACTACTGTACGGTCAAAATAACAAACCATAAAAACAGTTGAATACATGATTAACAACATAACAGCGAGACAAATAGAACTAACATAAAACGAGAATATGAGTAAAGATAAGATGAATATGCAATAGTTATGTTAATAGAACTCACAGATGAACAAACAAGAGGAAATGCTAGGGCTTTTGCTGTGAAAATGAAGGGGTAGTGGAGTTTTGAGGTTATTTGTAATGTAAAGTAACTATAGAATTAACAGTGAGTGAGATGAGCCGATTCTAACCGTTGGATTGAACGAAAGTTACTACAGTACTAGTTACTGTGCTCGTGTTGTAATGGGAAGTTGAATGATTGATTTTTTTTATTTTTATTTGACAGAAAGTTGAATATTTGATTGATTGATTAAAAATCTTAGCCTTTTGCCGGCAAATATTCAACCCAAAATTTTGCCAAAGATATGTTGGTCGTACGCTACAAAATTACTATAGAGTATATGTTGGCATAAAAATTTTAAAATCATTCCTTTTGTCACCATTATTTTTTTACACTTTTTTTTTGAGATTTTCTTTCTAGTTTTTTTTTTTAAAACCTTTTTTCTCGTTTTTTATATTTTATAACTTACAAAAGATAATATTTCCACAATTTCTTCACTTTTATTTCTTTTTCACACTATTTCCACTCCAATATCTTTTTTTTATATATTAAAATCAACGATCCCACCACTTCACCTCCTTTTCTTCCTCTTTTCCACTAATTTATATATATATTTTTATCTCCGTGTCCAATCATTCAATAAAAAATAGGAGGGAGGGATGGAGGGAGTATAACTTTATAAATGATTAAAAAATAATTTTAAAATAAAAAAATAAGAAAAAAACCTAAACAATTTATCTTGCAAGATATTGAGATCCTATATATCACAGAATTTACTTGTAAACTATCCAACCCTGGACAGGTTCACAGAGCAGGCCAAGAACTTGCCACTAGCCGTCGCCTCCTTATCTCAGTTCCAACCATATTTTCTACTTAAGAGTTCTGTGATTGGATTTATTAATGGCAATCAGATTGTACAGTAACTAATACAATCAAAATATATCACATGCATGTCTTGTGTCCGTGAATTGTTAGGGCTGTGTTCGGGCTTAAAATATAGTGATCACCAAGCATGCACTAGTTTGCACTCTAGCTTAGCTATTGTGCATGCAATAAGCTAATGAAGTAGAAAGCGAGGAAGTTTGACATGATCAGGTATGAGGCCCAGCAGTGATTAATGTAAGATCCCGAACTAATTACAACCAAGGATAATTAATCAAGAGCAAAAGCAGTTTAAGAACAGATAGAAAATGATTTCAAAGCCAGTTCTGAAACCAAATCCTTAGTAATATCCCAAACTAAATCTGCATCACACAAGTTAACCAACGAAAGCACAGATACTAAGAAGCTAATTAAGTAGTTCCCAGTAGTGGACTGAAGCTAAAAGTCAAGATGGAAACATAGATAGCCCCCAGGCTGCATGCCAATGGAGGGTGATTCGTAAAACCTAATACTTTTGGTATTTTCGGTAGGACCCAACAGCTTTGTTGTTGCTCCTGCTTCTTTTGTCAAAGTCGACATGCTTAACCCTCTCCTCGCGGTAGTACTCAGTATACCCTCTTTTGTCACCAACTTTGTAAGTAGCAGATGTGGTGTGCTCATCCTTGTGACCACGATTCCCACACCTATCCACAAAGGGTTCACCTGCCACCGCCTTGTCCTTAGCAGTGAAGCGTTTATAGCTCCCAGTCTGTTTGTCCTCATTCTTAGCACGGTATGTCTGTTGATACACATTCACCCCCTTTCCACCACTTTGAGTCAAGGACTTTGAGTAACTGGTACCATAGTTACCAAGAGCATGGTGCTGTTCACCTGAATATCCTTCACTTTTCGAGTTGGTCTCTGGGTCAGTGGTACCATAGTCAACAAGAGCATAGTGTTGTTCACCTGAATAATCATCATCATAATCTGAATACTCTCCTGCCATTTGATACTCTGAGTCCACCAAAAGCATAACTATGAGATTTATCAGATAGATATCGCAGAGAGAATGTTGTAAACAATCTAACAGGTCATCATTAGTTCCTTCCCAAACCAATAGAAGTTTCTTATTTGCCAAGTTTGTAACACACAAAAAGAATATAATTTGCAAGCAAAATATAATTGAACTTTACTTATGCATGCTTTTCAACATGTACTCTATTGAGTGCATTTGACAACATATACAAAACCCCATTAGACCTGTACAATTTACACCAGGCCCTTAAAAATCATAGCTCGATCAATGCCCTTCTCACATCAAACGCACACTAATCATCTTGTACAAAATCGGGAAGGGAACTTCAAAGCTATGAGAAATGGAATAGAACCACTATAACAAAAAATTAGGCAGAATCTTATGGATTTACTGTCACCATTCATTACTGCAGTTCATGAGTCATATTAAAATCAAATATCACCCCTATACATGAATACTAAACTGAAAACATCCATATAATGCTGTCAAAGAAACAAACCAGGATAAGAATATTTATGTAGATATTAAATTTATGACCATTTTTAGCAGTATATACTGCAGATGATGATACTCATTCTACATCTTACAGGTCCATATAAACTCAATATATGAATGCCACAAATGAGTGTATATGTTACAAGAAATCAAGGTCACCAAAACATGATGAAAATAGAGCTAAAAATATATAAACTTAGAGACGCATTACTGCAAAAAATTTACAAAAAACAGAACAGCAAGAGTGTACTGAGACAAACACAACTGTACACAAATAAATCCAACCAAAATATACAAAAATATATATGAACAGAACATACATAAACTTGGTATATATAAAACTCGCATCTTCCAGGGTTTTTCTATGATACTAGGGGCCAGTTTTAGCTGTGAACCAGATGTATATATTAGAGGTCTCAAATATATTTTAAATAATTGCAACACACGATCTCAAATGATCAAATGTTCACCAAAACATCTATTCTCAACGTTTTAAACACGGAAAACAACTAATTAAGACCTGCAACATTGATATCAACACTGAAAATTCATTTAGAAGATCTAAACAAAGCAATTACAGTACATTGGACTAATATCTCGCAGCACAGGGAAACTATTAAAAATAAAATAAGTCCGAAAGCATATGCAACTTATACAAATAAATAAACCACTCAAACAATACCCCCATCTCATTCATTTTTTTATACGGTTCCTTTTTTAGGACATCTAATTCAATTGTATAGATTCATAAAGCAATAAAATTTTATAATATAAAACTTTACACCCACTGTTTCCTTCCACTACACCTCCTTTATACCTTAAATATTAGCGGTCGCACCACTTTACTCACACCATACCCATTTTATACATTAAATATTAGTTGGTCCCATCATTTTACCCACTTCTCCTACTTAACTTTACCAATTACACTTCTTCCTAACTTCCGTTCCACACAACACCATGCGTATACTACTCCCTGGGACGGAGGGAGTACATATCGCATGTGACAATTTTGTCTTCCTAAGAACATATTTACTACAGATCAACAGATCATGATTGTCATTTATTTACAAAAACTTAGTATCATAATATATTAACACCAGAACTATATATCGTGGCGAAAAAAAAAAACACCAGAACTATATGTATAACAAATCAAGCTTAGCAAAACATGCACAACTACGGTAAATTAACAAACCATAGAAACAGTTGAATACGTGATTAACAACACAACAGCTAGACAAATAGAAGTAGATATGCACAAATATAAAACCAGAATATAAGTAAAGATAAGATGAATATGCAATAGTTAAGTTAATAGAACTCACAGTTGAAAAAACTAGAGCAGATGCTAGGGCTTTTGCTGTGAAAATGAAGGGGTGGTGGTAGTTTTGGGGGTCATTTGTAATGTACAGGTAACTGTAGAATTAAAGGTGAGTTAGATGAGTCGATTCTAACCGTTAGATTAAAAAAGTTAGTTCTAGTTACTGTGCCCGCTGTAATGGTAGATTGATGATGGTAAATTTTAATGGGAAGTTGAAAGTGTTGATTGATTGATCGAATATCTCAGTCTTTTGCCAGAGATATTTAACCCAAATTTTTGACAAAGATAAACTCTCTCTGTCTACTGCATATCTGTATAGTATGAGGTGTTTGGTTGAGTTTAAAATAAGCGTTTTTTGCTTAAAATAAAAAGGTGGAGTAAAAGTTAGAAACAAGAAAAGAGTTATAAGTGATTAAAGTGTTTGGGAGATAAGCAGAAACCTGAAACAAAAGCTAGCATTCTTAACTTTTATAAGTGCTTCTTGACACAAACGGCACAAATAAGTGTTTCTAACTTATAAACCAGAAGCCCGGCTTTTAAGCCGGAAATAAACACCCCCTGTATATTGGGAACCCATCACGCATGCTCTTGTAAATATTGTTCTCTAATTAATTTTAAAATTTTTATTTCTCTAAATAAAAATTTAGATGATAAATTTTTATTTTGAAAACAAAATCTCAAAAATAAATAATAAAATTATATTTTATAAATATATTATAATACATGCCAATCAGCAAAAAAATATAAAAAATTAAAGTATACGGAGGGAATATGGGCTTAGAGCATCTCTAATCATACAAACCCCTTAGCTAAAAAATGAGTTGGCATTCCAAATATAAAAAATTTAGACAACCTGTTGAAAAAATCATACTCCAACCACGTGAACTTGTTGTCTATAATTTTAGTCAATCTCCTATGGGTAGGGCTGTTAACGAAACGAATTCAAAATGAATATTTTAATTTTCATATTTGTATTCGGTTTAAATATATATATCCGGATTTGTATTCGTTTATTATCCGAATAATTATTTGTTTTCGTATTCGGATTCGGTTAGATTCACGAACTATTCGTATTCGTTTAAGGTACTCATTTAAAACAGAATGGAACTAAATAAGTGAAGTGCTAACCCGTGACAAAAGTTATAAACTCTCATGCTTCACCAATTCAAGCAAGCTATAAAGTACTAATTATACATAGTACAATCATCCAATTCAAAGAAAATAAAATTCAAATTACAACCAAAATGTAAAATTTTATACGCCTTAATTGATTCCAAGATCATACAACAGAATTTTCACTGGCTCAACCTTTTAGTATATGGACTGGGCTGATTTAATTTAATATCTGGTCCCAAAATAATACATAGTCTTATTAAATAAGAAATATAATATTTTTCTATATAATATAAAATAATATATATATATAATATTTAATTTCCGAATAATTAAGCGAATACGAATATTTATCTATTCGAATTTGTATTTGTTAGTGAACCGAATATTTTTTAAGATTTGAATTCGTATTTATATTTGCTAATAAACGAACACGAATAATACTAAACGAATTCGAATACCGAATATTTCATTAAATATTTGTTTCGTTAACAGCCCTACCTATGGGTGGCTATATTTGTCGAAGCTCTACAGGTCTATAAGAAATCTGTAGGATGATTGCACATCATTTATTACCATATTAAACTGATATATTCTATTTTAACGAACTAAAATATTAATAACATGTTATTTTTAAATTATAGCCAACCAATATAGTCAATACCATTAAGGACAATATCTTACCGGTTCGGCAAATTTTACATAATGTCTTACAGGTTCAATTTAGTCAACGATTATACCCAACGCGGTTGGAGATGTTCTTACGCGGCAAGCTTTTTGCGCTTTTAACTCCGGCCTCTGTTACTGCTTAGTGCTTACTGACTCCGGAGTAGGGGTGTCAATGGATCGGATCTGGATCGGATCAGGCACGATCCATATCCTGATTCGTTTAATTTTACCGGATTCGGATTCGGATCGGATTTCAACCGGATTTTTTACAACACGATCCATATCCTAATCCGTAGGATCACGGATTTTCGGATCGGAGCTCCGCTCCGTTTATATTTAAACAAGAAAAAAGTCTTCACCTATAAAAATTTGTTGGAATCACTTATAATAATAATTTATAAAATCAAAATGTAGTGTTTTAAAATACAAAAACACACTTGTTCAATTATTGCAAGTCTTTAATAAATTCCGGAAGTTTAGGATTTAGAAACACTACGTTAACTTATAAATATTACAAATCTTCTAATAAAATATGAGAAACTTAAAATTTAAATAGGTTGTATTGCATGCTCAAAACTCTCAAACCAAATGTTTAATAAGTTCAACTATCCAAGTTCAAACGCTCTCTAATTTTATTTAGTTATTTATATATGTAATATCTTAATAGAGTATATATACACACATATATAAATATAAATATAAATATATATATATATATATATATATATATATATATAAAAGTCGGATCGGATTTTTTTCGGATCGGATCATATTAAATCCATATCCTATACATATCGGATCGGATATTTTCCGGATCGGATTTTTTTCGGATCGGATATTATTTTAAGTGATCCATATCCGCTCCGTTAGCTCTGGATCGGACCGGGTCGGACCGGATATCCGATCCATTGACACCCCTACTCCGGAGTCTGGCCCCTCGATTCTTTTAAGCTGGGGACACATGATTTTTTAAAAATAATTTCATAAATCTATATAAATATAAATATTTTATTAAAATTTAATATTTAAAAATTTAATTTACATAAAATAATTTAAAACTAAATTATGAAATTATATTATAATTTTTATAAAATTTTAATAAGTGACGGAGGGATAAAAATGTTTTAAAAAAAATTTTCTTGAAATTTTTTTCTTCTTTCTTATAAATTATACCCAAATGTTTTTTTCGCGCCTATGCGTAAATTCGATATATCGTAGAAAAGATGCGAAAGTAAATGCCACACAGAGGTAAGCATTGCAACACCATGTTGAAAATGTTATAAGCAGTGAAAACAAGTCTAAAAGTCCAGGCCGCATGCCGATGGAGTGGCCTAATACTTGCGATATTTTGAGTAGGACCTCACAGCTTTGTTGTTGTTGCTATAGCTGCTTTTGTTAAAATCAACATGCTTCACCTTGTCCTCTCGCTGGTACTCAGTATAGCCCCGTTTATCCCCGACTTTGTAATTTGAAGTCGTGGTGTGCTCATTCTTGTAACCACGGTTACCATACCTATCCACAAAGGGTTCGCCACGCACCGTCTTGTCTTTCGCAGTGAAGCGCTCATAGCTCCCGCTCTGTTTGTGCTCATTTCTTACTCGGTACGTGTCTTGATGCACACTCACCTGACTTCCAGCCTTGGATCCTGAGTAGGTGGTGCCGTAGTCACCAAGAGCATACGAATCATCATCTGAGTATTCTCCGCTGTTAGCCTTGGATTCGACGTAGTTGTCATAAGATTCGTCGTCTGAATATTCTGGCGTGTAGGACTTTGAATAACTGATACCACGGTCACCATAAGATTCGTCATCTGAATACTCTCGGGTGGACTCGGAGTAAGTGTTACTATAGTCATCGTAAGATTCGTCATCTGAATATTGTCCTGCCATGTTCGATATAATCTATGTGCACACCAGTTAATTATATTAGACTTCTCTGACATGGATATCAGAAACAGAACATGTTAATGTAGTAACTAGAACAATTAAACAGTTACTAATCAATTCATCTTAAGAACAATCACAATCACGATGCACACGAAGAATAACTATATGTGAAGCTAACAACGTATAGGATATATTTAAGCTTAATTAAACAGGTAGAAATCGGATACATATATTATCACCGTTAGCATTACTGTATGGCAGAACATGATTATCGGCTATAACATTAGTACACTCAAATAAACACAACAGAACAGGGTATGACCATTTTGTACACTTACCCAAAATTGCAAGGCATCAAGGTTAAAAGACTACAAGAACAATGAAAAAATCGTAAAATCATGGTTTTACATTTACTTGAAAAAATAAAACTCACCTTTTGACAAAGCTCAGAGCGAGGGCTTTTGCTGTGAAATGAAGGTATATGAATTATTTATATAGGATAGGATATGAGTTGATATGGGATAATCGTGCACAACTTTGTATACAGTTAAATGGCTATACATGACCGTTTTTTAAGGCATATCATTATCAGCCACGATAACATTATACAAACAACCTGTCATCTGCACTACGCTATATCCACGGACCACGATAAATGAAAGACAGTTAATAATGCTTCATGGGACACAAAATCCTAGCCAAAACACTGTTTTCCCTAATTTGTTTACCAAAAGATTTGAAGAACAGTAATGGAGCTCCATACGTAATTAATTGTCAGATTTTCGCATTTATAAGATTCATTTTGCTTAAACTTGACTGGACAGTTGTATCTTTTTTTTCTGTGAATGGTTGTATTAATTAAAAATGGAAAATGACATAGAACCCAAAAGTTATATTCAAAATTTTTTAATCAAATATTATTAGATAATTTTTGATTAGTTACACTGACGTTAATAATAATGGATTCACAAAATCGGAGAAGATGCATTACTCTTTTAATGCTATAGCACATCTCTGATTAATGAATCGCACATGAATTTAAAGTTTCGCACTTGCATTCCGCTCAAGTTTAAATAAAGCAAAAACTATCTTTGATCAACAATTTAAACCACTAACAAACTTGATATAGTTCCTCGTAGCAGATTACCAAAGCAAGAAACTAAAATTAAAAATAACATTAAAACAAAACCCCTCACTGCAGAGGTCATCAACATGCAGAACAAACTACTAGTCGCTTTCGGGATAGTCCCACTTAACTCTCTTATAGTCGTTGCGGCTGCTCTTATCATAACTATAATACTTATCGCAATTTGCGTAGGATCTCTTCGCTTTGTTGTTGTTGTAGTTGTTGCTGCAGTTGCTTTTGTTATAGTCGACGTGTTTCACCTTCTTCTCGGTAGTGACCTCAGTGTATCCATCTTTATCACCAAATTTATAGATAGTGGATTCCGAGCGCTCATCTTTGTAACCCTCGCGCCCATACCTATCAACAAAGGGCTCACAAGTCACCGTCTTTTTCTTAGCTGTGAAGCGCTCGTAGCTCCCACTCTCTTTGTTCTCATTCTTAACTCTGACCGTCTCGGAAGAATAAGTCGGACGCGGACCGGTGTAAATCAAACCTATTTCGTAATGTGGATAATTTCCTGCCATTTGAATAGAATCTACATATATAGAAAATAATTATTAAACTTCTGCAGACAGAATAATACAGATCAAAACTAACGACGGGAGGTCATGGTACATATAATACAGATCATGATCCACAACTGCATGCATGGCAAGCAATTATAACAATAGAACAATTAATAAGAGTAATAAAAATATGATCACAAACCTGGAACAATATTAGAAGTTAGAACTCACTAGTCACCTTTGATGAGGAACTAGGAATTAGGGTTTTTGCTGTGTAGGCTGTAGCATGTGTGGAGAGTTCTTATATGGGAGATTTTCACTTTGATTTACGGGATTTATGTTTCCTTCGTATTTTGCGGAGAATGATCAGACGTTTATTTGGTTGATAAGTCTATATCTTTCACTTTTTAAAAGAATATTTATTTGGCGATATATGGTACTCCTCCGTCCCTATTTATCTGTCCATTTTGGAAGTAAAAATTTGTCCTGTTTATCTGTCCATTTATACTTTCAAAACTAATTTAATGATAATTTTTCAAATATATCTCCATAATTTCAATTTTCAATACTTGACTTATTTAAAACTTGGTTGAATTCATGTTTTCAAGACATAAAGTAGGGGTATTCCACCATTTTCAAGATATTAATTAGGGGTATTTAATGAAAAAGTTTATACAATCAAGTATTCCTTGGTATGTGTTTTTTTTTTCCAAAATGGACAAATAAAAAGGGACGGAGGGAGTATATCTGATTTTCTGCGAATCCCAACAAGTTAAATATTACTATGTTCACGCCTTTACGGTATATAAATTCGATAGTTGCCCATTTTATGTTGATTTAGATGTATGTAACGTGTAGGACCAGAACCAAAATTTATCTAACGTGACCACTTCTACTTCTATATACAGTTTTTTTTTGGATATTCCATCAATTATATATATTACAAAAATAGATTACAAAAATAATAATTTTTAATAATATAAAATACTATTATACCAACTACCTTCATCCCTCATCTCTGTTACAAATAGTTGGGACGGAGAGGGTATTATCTTAGGAGTTTCGAAAAAATGTTTGAAATTAGCCGAAATTATTGGAATTGTTAGTTTATACGAAAAATTTCCGGGGGTTACCAAAACAAGCTTCGAGCTCATATGGGTAATAACCGTAAAAAAATTCTGTGAGAAATTAGTCTACCTACCACATTCCTTGGTAGTATGATCTGAAGATTGATTACAGAATCCCTGCCAAATATATATTTTTCCCAAATTGATACCAAAAATAACTATAATTGGAGTCTACTGTACGCCTCAATATCTTCTTCCAATATTGAAATACAACTATAAATAATTTGGTCATATTTAATAAGTAACTGTACATTTGTTATACCAAATTAATGTCAATAGTCATATTTTATTTTATCCGTTCAACAAATACTCTCTCCGTTTTTGAAATATAGGTCGCTTGGTTTTTTGGCACACACGTTTAAATTGTTTGACCGCTTAGTTAAAATAATAATTTTAATTTTTTTTTTTCTGAATTATAATATTAATCATATTTTTTTTATTCAGAAAAAAAATATAAAAATAATAATCTTAACTAAACGGTCAAATGACTTAAAAGTGTATGTCGAAAAATCAAACGACTTATATTTCAAAACAGAACGAGTATATCATAAGTTTAATACTCCCTCCGTCCCTATTTATCTGTCCACTTTGGAAGTAAAAATTTATCCCTATTTATCTGTCCATTTATACTTTCAAAACTAATTTAATGATAGTTTTTCAAATATATCTCCATAATTTCAATTTTCAAGGCTTGACTTATTTAAAACTTGGTTGAATTCATGTTTTAAAGACATAAAGTAGGGGTATTCCATCATTTTCAAGATATTGATTAGAGGTATTTAATGAAAAAGTTTATACAATCAATTATTCTTTGGTATGTGTTTTTTTTCCAAAATGGACAGATAAAAAATGACGGAGGGAGGAGGGAGTAATATATGCATCGATTATAATTTTAATACAACTTTTATAAGAGATAGGAATCTACTCAATAATAAGTGGGCCGTTCCTTGTCTATCGTTATAAGAAATGGTCCTTAATTTCATGTTATTATAGATAAAATATAATTTTTAATATGATAATAAGTAATATTAAATATAGTAGAATTTATCTTATATGAGCTTACCTTGAAGATAGTTTTAATCTACATGATTGAAAATCTTGTTGTACGTATTTGACTATATCAGTCCATATAGTCAAATATGAAATGATTATCATATTATCCATACTTCTTTCTGCTGTATGTGTACGGCGACACACTAACAACTATTTTTTAATTAGACGGGAGATTTTAATTGGTAAATTTTGTGCAAGCAGGAACTATCAATGGGAGTCGATCAAAATCCATCACATAAATAAATAATTTTTGTTAGCGTGTGCTATAGAAAATCCGATTATTTATATTGTCCATCCGGTAAGACTTTTTGCTAGGATCTTTAGCGTTTGAATCAGATTTCGTACATACCTAAACACGTAGAATATCTGTTGTATCTCAAGGTATGATAAAATTATTAACTAATAGTATAACTGAATTTCGAAATGAAACACTGCAATATTGTAGAAATTAGAGGTTACGATAATCTCGACAATCTCGATACGTAGAAAACCACTTGAAAATTTTCTTAATTTCTCTCCAAAAGCATAACTAAGTGCTAGCAACCTGCCATAATCAAGTGACTTCGAAAAGTGTGAGAGGTTGTTAGAACAGATTAAGGGAAGCATCGATCTCATGTAGCTTGATATATGTTCATCGCACGTCTCATGTGATAAAATGAGCGTGACATATATAATACATAGTTTGTCGTTTTATTTGATTAGTTATGTCCAAGTTATAATCAGAGTGTATAATATAAGCTGCTCTCTGTTTAATCAGACTGACTGGCATGACTAGAACAACCCACATTGCTGTCTTGGCTTTCCCATTCGGTTCCCATGCAGCAGCTCTCCTCAACCTCACCCAGAGGCTCGCCGCGTCTGCACCACTTGGAGTCATTTTCTCCTTTCTCAGCACGCCAGCCTCGATTGCAAAGATTTTCTCTAAGCCAGCACACAGTCTGATCAAGCCTTACGACGTGTGGGATGGAGTATTCCCAGAAGAAGCTTCTTCCAAATCACCTCAACAGCTAGTTGAGATATTCCTAGAGGCCACCCCTGAGAATTTTTATAAGATTGTGAAACAGGCCGAGGCAGACTCTGGGGTGAAAGTCAGCTGCATTTTAGCTGACGCATTCTTGTGGTTCGCAAATGACATGGCAGAGGTGATGGGTGTTCCTTGGCTGGCATTTTGGGCTGCTGGAGCTACCTCTTTTTCTGCTCATGTTTACACTGACCTCATCCGTGCTCACTTCTCTATTGAAAATGAAGAGGCAAATGTTAAGATCCTCCCGGGATTATCAGCTGTTCGTGTATCTGATTTACCTGAAGGAGTGGTATGTGGTGACTTGGAATCTCCGCTTTCAAAAATGCTTCAAGATATGGGGACGAAGCTGGCTGGGGCTACTGCCGTTGCAATTAACTCATTTGAGGAACTCGAGCCTGCTGGAACAAGTGATTTGAAGCCAATTTTAAGAAATGTACTTAATGTAGGCCCATCAACAATAACTGTGCCTCTGTTATCAAATTCAGACGATACAAGCGGGTGCCTTGAGTGGCTGGACACTCGTGAGAGCGGATCAGTGGTATATATAGGATTTGGTAACGTATTAGTCCCACCGCCAAGTGAAATAGTAGCACTAGCAGAAGCATTAGCTTCTTCCAAAAGACCGTTTATCTGGTCACTTCAGGACACCATGAGGAGCCTGCTGCCAGATGGATTCTCTGAGAAGACGAGTGGACATGGAAAGATAGTAGCATGGGCTCCTCAGCTGCAAGTTTTAGGACATCCTTCTGTCGGAGTTTATGTGACACACTGTGGGTTTAATTCACTGGTGGAGAGTATATTATGTTGTGTGCCCTTGGTAGCAAGGCCTCTGCTAGGAGATAATATGATAAATTGTAGGTTGGTGGAGGAAGTATGGAAGATTGGTATGAAAGTGAAGGATGGCAAGTTTACTGAAGGCGGAACAATGGAGGCCTTGGACAGCATAATGGTTGGCGATAAGGGAAAAGAAATGAGAGAAAACGTGGGAATACTTAGAAGCCGGTTGCTTGAAAGTACAGGACCGAATGGAAGCTCAACTCATAATTTCAGAACTTTTAGTAATCTACTATTTACCATTTGATAAACTATTGATCATTAATCGGTATGTCATGACCCTCAGTCAAGAATAAATTCATATTGTCAAGCTTTGTAATGCTATATCTCATCTGCTTCTTAAACTTGGCTCAAATAGTAAGTTTCCTCCCTTATGAACTAATTAATTAGCTTATCAGCTATTGCTTAAAATTACGCAGTAATCAGTAAACACAAGACTATAACCTTTTCCGGATATGCAGATTTTCTATGTTGCTTGGTCCTGCCCATCTTACAGTATAGTTATCATTGAGACATTATTTTGGATGCGTTAAATCCGCTTTGATCATTGATTTTGCATGATTGTTAGGTGCCGCTGATTTAGGTGCTATCATTTCATCAGGTGTGCATGACATCCGTGCATAGCTAGCAGTCTGAGATTAGTTTATACTAATCTGCAGGCCGCACAACAATTCTCATTCTTTTTTCCACAAAATCTATCTGTATATGAAGTCAGAATAATCAGGGTATTTGGTAGAAAATCTGTGCGGCTCCTCCTCAATTATATGATTCTACTTGTATAATAATCATGAATACTATAGCAATTTAACTTGATGTGTGTTAATACTTAATAGCACTTGAGGTTGTTGAAACCTTTGTGAAAAAAGAAATATGTGGTAATCATTATCGAACATGGGTGCCACCCCATAGTTGACAATTAATCATATTCCTTACAAATCTAACCACTCAAGACTTAAGTTCATTCAACTTCTTATATATTGAATTACCAATGCAACCATGGAGAGTTATGTGTAAATGAGTCCCCCAAGTATAATCCTCAATTTACTTGTCTTCCTCCTCATTGTCTCAGCCACTTCTTCCGATGCCAAGAACCTGAACTCGGTGATAAGCCAATTTCTGGCACCACAAAATGCAGCAAGGTCTGCATTGAGAATGCGTCCACTTGTATGGGATGCCAAACTTGCGCGCTATGCTCAATGGTACGCTAACCAGAGGCGGTGGGACTGTGCGTTGAAGCACTCTAACGGGGATTATGGAGAGAACATATTTTGGGGGAGCGGAAACAAGTGGAGCCCTGTTCAGGCCGCAGCTGCATGGGTGGGGGAAAAGAAGTGGTACAACTACTGGTCAAATTCTTGCGGTGGAGGGGAGGAGTGTGGGCATTATACACAGATTGTGTGGAGGCAAACGAGAAGAGTTGGTTGTGCTAGAGTAAATTGTTTTGGTGGCAGAGGTGTGTTTATGACTTGCAATTATGATCCTCCTGGCAATTATATTGGGGAGAAGCCTTACTGATTTTTATACAGTAGTATTCAATTCGACATTTTTGTATTTCTTTAACTTTCTTCTTTGGAATTTTTTTTCTCTGAAAATGTGGAACTAACTTAGCAGTTCATTTGAATGGAGTCTTGGAGCTGTAAAAAAAGGAGAAAGTAATTCACTTTTTCACCTTCTGAGGTTTGAATGGAAAAAAATAAAGTTGATAAACGTGATACATCCCCAAATCAACTAAGGCATTTTGCATTATTATAAAAGTTCTAAACAAAATTTGCAGGATCATTATGCAACAGAATTACTGAATTTTGGTTCTCATGATACTCACGGTTTCTTTCGATCCCCATCATGATCCTCACGGATATGTGGTTCTCTACTAAATCCGTCTCATATGTTACATGTTTAAGATTCTTCTTTCCAGTGAATTACACGCGCATTCTGGTGTGATATACTATTGAATGCAACAAGCCTACAACATGGTCCAGTTGAAGTTTGGTGATTCTGTGAAATTACAAGTATTTTTCTTATGACCTCTAGTGTCTAATTCTATCAGCAATTTCCACCAAATGAGCGACACTTGTCCATGTTTTTGTGAAGATAAGTGCTCCATGTTTTCTAGAATGTCCAGTAACATGCTAGTAGCCAGAGACTTGATTATTTCATATACAGCATGATATAATAAATGGAAGAATCAAACAATTACAGTTCACGGGCTCAACAAATGCATAGCCTCAGCCGTTTACATCACATGAGCCAACAGATTCCATTCATTCCCTCCTACCTGTATTACACTCTTTTCTAAACTTCCTGTTCATTCGGATTCCCAATTTGTTTCTTCAGAAAATTTTAGTCTGGAGCAAATAACTCGATTGATAAGCTGAGGTGAAACAGAATTAGTCCTTGTTAAAGGCTCACGTAGTCACATACATATTTCATGATCACATAACTAAAACTCTGAAATTACCTTGCCTGAATTTCTTGTTTAAAAAAAACGCGTGAAAGATGGCTTAAATGATACATAAACAGAGAGTATAAATCCTGGTTCGGGCACAGATGGAACCCCACAAAAATTGACTAATGCAAGCAATTGCTTTCCACAGTTCTATGACAACCATATCTTTCAAAATTTGTCGTCGCATGTACTAGCAATATATGCCTCATGAATCACAGCCTGTGCATAATTTTAGTACTGCATAACTAATTGGCTGTGTTTCTCCCCAAGCCTTGTTGAATTCACCACTAAAACAATGAATCCATCTTTTATTCTCCTGATCATTCTGTGCCTCTCCACACATTCATCAAACAACACTGTCCTGTCTGTCAACACTTCCTCCACTCCACCGCCAAAAATCACACCTCTACGATCAGATAACAATACCATATACAAAATCTCACAGCAGCTATGCTGGAATTGTGTCGCGGAACAATTCCAGTTTCTGTTTGCTCACAATATAGTGAGGGCAGCCAAATGGGAGTGGCCACTCACTTATGACACTCAGCTAGAGGACTACGCGAAATGGTGGGCTGGACAGAGACAAGCAGACTGTGAGCTCATACATTCCTTCCCAGAATTCGAGTTCAAACTTGGTGAAAACATCTTCTGGGGAAGCGGCTCTGATTGGAAACCGACCCAGGCTGTTCAAGCGTGGGCAGAAGAAGAAAAATACTACAATTACGCGGCAAACAGTTGCGCAGAGGAACAAGAATGTGGACATTATACGCAGATAGTGTGGAAAACAACAAGAAGAGTGGGGTGTGCTAGGGTGGTTTGCGAGAGTGGAGATGTGTTTATGACTTGTAATTATGATCCAGTGGGTAATTATGTGGGAGAGAGGCCTTACTAGTTCATATGCAACACATTAGTATAATGTAGAATATGCTACCAATACCATGGTAGTTGCTATAGATTTCACATTGCCCATATGAAATGAATGTTGTTTTGTTAGAACATGCTTAGTCTTTGATGGTGTACTAGTATTATTTACTTTGTCAGCAAGAGGAATCTCAATAATAAACAGAAAGCTACTGTCAAAGCAGAAGACAATAACATTTTTATAACTGCAGTTTACAATACCCAGAAGCAAGTTAATCCTGCAGCTCCAGCTATGATGAATTTGATGATGAACTTGTAGCAGTGCAAGCCATGAAGATGTAATCACAACAGTCTCAGCTGCAGATGGTGTAATCATATTAGAATTTGTTAAATAATTGAGTATACATTAAATTTAAGTTTGGACATGTATTTCATAATTATTTGAAATCTAATACTATTAATTTTTTTATGGCGGCCATGTTGTTAATGGCCAATGTGATGATAGAGACTTGAGAGGGGTGAATATGAAGCTTTTTTGTTGAACCACATGATTAAAGTTAAATACTATTGAAGTGATGGATGGCACTTAACACTTAACAGGTAATCTTTTTTACATTCTAAACTTTTTATCAAATCGATCAATATTGATCGGAAATTAAATTATTATTTTATAATTTCATAAAGAAAAATGTTATATCCAAAACACATTTGTTATTTTCAGAACAAAAGAAAAATAAAAAGACAAAACTGCCCCTATATATATAATAAACAACTCTGGGAAAAAATTAATGCAAGGATAATTTGATCTTTTCCTGCTTTGTTGCTCTGAAAATGAAAAATGAGCTCCAGAAATAACTCATAAACTAAAAATAAATATTAAAAAGAATTATACATTTTATTTTATGAATAAAATTTTTATAATATTTAATTATATAATTTATATAAATTTCAGTCTCTATAAAAGTCCACTATTCCCTCTGTTTCTTTAAGCTTTTCCTATTTGAAATGTCGGGACTGTTCATAACATGAGACAAATGTTTAATTTACGTCAAATCTATAAGACCAAATATAGTCATGAGTGATCTTGTTGGATTCGTATTTACGAGTATTTTAATACAATAAAGATTTTTTATTTAATATTAATATGAAATTAAAGATATTGATGATAAAGTATTTACGAGTATTTTAATACAATAAAGATTTTTTATTTAATATTAATATGAAATTAAAGATATTGACGATAAAAAATGTGTGTTGGCAAACGTGTCCAAGGCAAACAGGAAAAGTAACAAGAGACGGACTATTTAGCCGAAATGCTGAATAATTAATCAGTGGCATCGTGTAAAAGTACAAGTCAACCACCGTCCACCGATCTCCAGTCTCGTCTGAATCTCTGCCAAACAATAAAACCGTGCGTGTATACATACTTACATGAAAAGCACACATATCATATCTACGTATACAGACAAAGACAACATTTGTAATAGTAACTCTGTATTATCTAAGTAGTTGTATTGTCTGAATTTGATCCGCCACGCATGTCCCTGCCTACTCATTCTCCGCTTAGGCTTCCTTCTTCTCCTGCAACATCTTCCTTATTTGGGCCTCAACCTCAATCATTACCCAGACTCAGTAGAAGAAGAAGTAGAAACTATCGATTGGTATGGGCCCAGAGTGGTAATAACAATATGGACTTCATTCGTAAACTAAGCACGACTTACTTTATGGATCGGTCCAGTAAGGAGCAGCTTGAGTCTGTTTCTGGCGGCCAGGATGTTTTTGACCCGACTCCGGATGAGCAAGCTGACCATCTTGTCATTATGGTCAATGGTATTGTTGGAAGGTAATATTAGTGTTTACTTTTTATTGTGTTTTGTATGGTTTGTGATTGATGATGTGATTTCGCATTTGAATTTTTATGCACAGAACATATTGTTTATGCCGAGTTGAAGTAGTGGAATTTGCAGTCTAGTATTTTTGAAGGCACTGAATTTTTAGTTTTTGTGAATCAGTTGCCAAAACGTTGTAAGAGCTGCTTGGTTTGCTGCTAACTTATAGAATGATTCGATACTAAATAGTTGATCACGGAGAAGTTTGTGTCAATTTTTATGTGCTTTTAGATGAATTGAAATGTTGTTAGCCGAATAGTTTTGCTTATTGTTGATGACAATCATCCGTACTAGACGTCATAATCGTTATTTGTAGAGAGCTATAGTAAATTGATAGTTCCATGGAAGTTCGTTGGGGAAATTAGGATTCGTTTCCTTTTTTCATTTTCTTCGTCTTTTCTGGATCTGAGATTGAGAATATTAATCAAAGAGAGGCCAGAGTTTCAGAATCGAAGGTGGCTAAGTACATTTTTCTGTTATATACGCATCAAGTCCATGTAGTTATGGGATATGTGACCATTTTTATGTTATTATGTTTAGGTCATTACTCTTAATCATTAGTAACGAGGTACCTGTACACAATTAGTTTCGCTGTGTACAAAAATTTTCCGTTTTATTAGATTTTTTCAGGGCTAGGAATTGATTTCCCATGGTGACTCTCTTCTAACCCTTTTATGATAATCAGTATCCATTAAGGGATCGGGTTGACATTCGGTATCAATAGTTATGCACAATTATTATTGCTATCATCTTTAGCGATGGAAGGGGGACTGTATATGAACAATGTTTGATAAGCATTAAATCTACTCTCTGCCAAAAGCCTTACTATTCTAAGTTAAATTGTTTGTTCTGTATGGGATTCTTGGAATTCAATCAACTTCGTAAATTCTGCTATGAACTTTTGTTATAGCTTACATTAAAGTTGTGATACCTACTGTTTCTACTCATCAGACAAGTTTTCCTTTATTTGACTCTATCTTGTTCTCAAACACAAATGCATTATGCCTTTTGCCGGCCATAAATTAATAATTACGATGGCATGATTTGTTATATATGAAAGACTGCATAAGATTACTTATTTACATCTGAAATGTTCAGTTCTGAAGATTGGAGATATGCAGCTGAGCAATTTGTAAAGAAGCTTTCTGGCAAAGTTGTAGTTCATCGTAAGTGCTTGTTTCTGCTTCAGCCTACATAACTATTATGGTTTAAAACTTAGCGTTCTGTTACATATTCATAATACTTTAGAATCATAAAATGAAGGCTCATATATTCGAAATTGGCAGCCACACAGACACGCACACCCATTAACTGAGTTACACACATATAACCTCTGAAAAAGAAAGAAGTTACTAAAATCACCCTATACCTATGAAGGCTTTAAAAAGTAGGCTTAAAAAGAAAACTCTCACCTAAGCTTCAATTTCTTTACCCTAACATTCACATGCAACTCTCATACTAATTATGGTCTGTAGTGTTGTTTGTATAACAAGTAATATTCAGGTTTGTATAGCATAATTGGTCAGATCATTTGCTTATATTTACTTGTTGGACCTGTAAAAAGCAAACTGACTTCCATTCTTGAATAATACCCCTTCTGATCGCCATTATAATATGTAGCCTCCAACCAAATCATATAACCTGTTATATATTAAATTAATGAGCATGACAATTGCATTAAATGTAGCATTCATTCCTGAAAATAGTGTGATGCTGGTTGTATAGTATACTGGCAGTGGGTTCAACTTACTTGTATTAAGCATTTGAAGAAACATTCTTAGTTTTGTCCTTTAAATATAGTTGCAATAACTCAGATACAGTCAACAATATTTTTATTGACTAGTCAGTACTGAATAACTGGAATATCCACTTTTCAGTCACAATCCACATGTTTTAACTCGATGTTGAATTTTGGGTATTTTTATTCTTACCCCGGGTCGAAATGTTATTTTTTGTTAGAGCAGGCAGCGAGTGCAATTCGTTACAGTTGACTTTCGATGGTGTAGATCGAATGGGCGAGAGGTTGTCTGAAGAGGTACTGTTCAGTGATATATTTATATTCTCAAGTAACTTGACATTAAAGTCATTGCCTCTATTTATGTATTTAACCGGCCTAAGAATTTCCTGTATGTATCTTGATTTGTTTGTGGGATAGGTATTGGATGTTGTCACACAATGGCCTGCGGTAAACAAAATATCCTTCGTCGCTCACTCGTTGGGAGGTCTTGTTGCGAGGTATGCTGTAGGGAGGCTTTATCAGCATCAAGGAGGTAAAATTGCTGGATTGGAACCTATAAATTTCATAACAGTAGCAACTCCGCATCTTGGTTCAGTGGGCAACAAACAGGTACATCAGTATATTAAATGTTTACATCTATATTTTTTTCTTTGTCCTTTTTTTTTGAAACTATTTTTTTTTCTTTGTTCTTGTACTTTAAATCTAAATGTGCCGCATATGTGTTAAATGTCTGCACACTCTCACATAGTTTTATTCGATTAAAGAATAAATACCGAGTAAATAAGTAGTTTTCTTGTGGTGATCATAACGGGCAAGGACATGTGGTTATAAAAACTTTGCTATCATTTAGTAAAACCCGTATAAAGGAAATAGATGAAGGGGGGTTAAAGGAAATATTGGAAGGCATATCAGATATGTTATATGCTTTTATTATAAAATTTTATTGTTTTCATTATTTTTTTTACGGGTTAAATGGCTAATTCATAACTAAGCTAGTTAAAAACTTGCAGTTTAGTCATGTTGTTAAAAAAGCTCACAGTCAACTAATGAAGTATTTAAAAACTTGCATATCAGTAATTCCCGTGAATTCTGTTAAAAACATTAACGGAATATAGCTATCTTTCAAAAAGATCACTAGAACAAGAACAATAATGCAAAAACATCATTCCAAACATAATAAGCATCCCCCCATGCAGTTACACTAATAAAGAGAATTATAGCATTATATGATGCCAAATCCGGCTGCTCAATCTGCTCAAACAACAATTTCGCTGGCACCATCTCTCCGCAATTTGCATACAAAGAAATCAACCCCGTAAGAACATAAACATGCCCATCCAATCCATTCTTAATCGCCGCTGAGTTCAGTCGTCACCAAGTTGAATCGCCGCTGAGTTCACTCCTCCTTCCCGCTCAATCGATACTGATGTAATAGATGTAAAAAGACGTGGTTTTATGTTTTATTTTGAATTTAAATGTGATTAGGATTGGGTCGGGTCGGGTAAACGGGTATTTTAACGGAGAACGTTAAAAGTCAATGACTTTTAACGTTCGTGTAAGTTTCTGTTAGCACGATCGTTCGATTGAAAATTATATGAAGCAAAGTTATGTGTTTGAAAGTTTTTTCAACAACATGACCAAACTACAAGTTTTTAACCAGCTTACTTATGTATTAGCTATTTAACCCTTACTTTTACTTTTTTCATTGTTAAATAGTTTTGTATTCTCTACTACTGGTAATCATTAAATAATATATATTTCTTGCGTTAGTAAATGCAACTTGGTGGAGATCACTGATCTTTTGCTTCAAAGATCTCTCCTTTATAAATGGACTGTGGACTTGAAATTTCCACACACAAAAAAAAAAAAGTGAACCAAGAAGTGGCTACAAAAAATGAAAGAAAAGTCACTGATAGATGGCGCAACAAGCACAAGTACTTATTTGTTTCACAAATAACTTCATATATATCTGGCTGGTAAGGAAAAAACTTAAACCTGCTCAGATCTACTGAATCTTTGATCCCATTGCATGGTCATGGCTTCATGTTTTGCAGTTTCTTCCTTGACAAATCCTCTATTTTGGTACCAAGTCCTTTTATTGCTTCATTTTTAATTTTTAACTTTGTTCAAGCCATTCTTTATTTAGAATGCATGGTCTATATCATTATTTTTGCTTTGGCAGCTTCCGTTCCTCGGCGGTCTTCCTTTCCTTGAGAAACAAGCCTCTCAAACTGCACACTTGATTGCTGGGAGATCTGGGAAGCATCTTTTTTTAACTGATAAAGATGATGACAGGCCTCTCCTCCTCCAAATGGTTTATGACCTGGATGATCTTAAATTCATGTTAGCAAGGATTTTTCCCATACATTTCACTTAAATAGTTTTACTTTCCACAAATAATCATGTTGCAAAACTTGAATGTAAATGGTATCATTTCCAAACTTTTGTAGATCAGGTTTGCGGTCTTTTAAACGTCGTGTGGCATATGCAAATGCAAACCATGACCGTATCCTTTTTTATTTATATTTTCCTAAACCTGAGTTTTTGTCAGAATGACCAAATTGTATTATCGTCTAACTTAACCAACTATAAGACGTGGTTGGGTGGCGAACATCGTCAATTCGACGTCAGCATGAACTTCCAGAGGTCGGTTTCTTTGGCGCCACTATAATTTATGAACTTGAAAATTTTAATGGCAATAAATTCTTTCCCTTTCCGCTTTTTCTAGAAGGATCTTCTTGTCGGGGATGATAAGTACCCACATATTGTATATGTCAACCGAGAAACAACTGAAAATATTCAGAGGGAGGTATCATCCTCAGTCAGCACGCAGACAAATGACTTGGAAGGTTTGTCAAATTATGTTTTGTGTATATTAAGGAATCTTTATGTTTTGGATATATATGTGGTATATTATGATGTGCATGGATGTACATTAATGTATTGGAGTCGGTATCCTGCTTATCTTGTGATTCCTATCATAGAAACTCATGAATTTTAGGTGTGTTCTCTTTAAAATAATATGAACTTTTACATTGTAGCAAGGAACCAAACGCTATCTAGAATCAACCATCCTAGGCCCAAGAAAACAAATTCTTTGTTTCTCTGCCTGTCTTAGTTTGGCCAGATCATTCCTTCATATCTTCTAAACAATAACCAACAGTAAAACTAATTTTTCCTAACAAAAGAAATCAACAGTTCATTATAAATTTCCTTAAACAATATACTAGAGTTAGTTCCAAAGATGCTAGTTTTCTAGGCTTCACATGATCTTTTCCCATATAACTAACACTTGTAATGCACCATAAGTAATTGAGTGTATAAATCTCCAAGTTGATATATCTTAATAGTTATCTTTTATATAATACTTCTCTGAAATGTGTAAATACATAGTACTGTTCATCTATAAGTGAAAATTATAATTTGCAAAATTTTTTGTGTTCTTCACATGCAGAAGAGATGATCAGAGGCCTCTCTCAAGTACCTTGGGAGCGTATAGATGTTAGCTTCGGTAAGAGTAGGCAAAGATATGTTGCACACAGCACCATTCAGGCAAGTCTCTCTAATTAATCCTGAAATCAACTTTATATTCTTCTACTAGTTCTTACCAGTTCTTGCTAATTCTTGGAAAAGATTTCAAATACATGTGCTACTGCTGAAAAATTTATTCTAAAAATTAAGGGGCAGTATTTTCTATTAAAGCAGTATATATCCTTTGTTCTCCTTTTTTCTGTTTGTTTTCTGTTCTCTTAAATACCCCAACTGGTTTTTTTTTTTGGCATTTCATTTTATGTTGCTTTTTTTTTTTTGTTTCCATTTATAAATCCTCCCGTTTCCTTCATTTCCAAGAATTACATCAACCTGCTTCTTTTTCTTTTTCAATTTCTTTTTTTTGTCCTCTTGATTTTCTACGAGTTTTCTTGTTGCTGTTCTTTTTTTAAATTCCTTGATTCTTTCTATATTTTGTGTATATCTATTTCCTTCACCTCACTTGCCATTTCTTAATACTAATTCTTCTTTGTTTTATCTTCCATGACATTTCAACATCTGGTAAGATAATGTCTTAGGCTTTATATTGGAACAAATTATTTTTATAAAATCTATGCCACAAGTAGATACTACAGACCTTCAGTACTTATATTGTAAGTTTTAAGTTTTCTGTTCAGTTATTCCTTATGAATCTTAATGCTGGCACCCTCGATTATATGATTGTACTTTATTATTATTTTTCTAGCAATTTGTTGATTCATGTCAATAATATCCAGCGTTTAGTTTATTACTAGAACATATTAACCAATCAACATTAATTAATATTTATTCAAATTTAAGAAAGCTTATCTTAATTTTAAAATGAGAGTTGTGACTGCTAGTTTGCCTGTTTGGTAATATCCACTAGTTAACAGTGACTCAAAAATTATAATATGTTGGGCAGTGATGCAATAGTTTATAATTGTAGTTTCATACTAATTTACATTTAAACCATGTATCCCTTCTTAACGGGGATAGTGCCACCAGTGATGGGCTCTCTTGTATTTATATGCCTTTATTATATTCAAGTGCATGAAGATTCAGAAACAATATAGAATATAATTAATCTTTTTAATCTTTGACAATTTGGTTTTGACGAAGTCGATCATTTAACCATATTATTAACAATCTCATTAGGACCAAGTCCCTGTCATTTGGCCAATTTTGTTGGGTGTCAGGCAATGGAATTTGAGGCCCCGTGCATAATCTCAATATCGGGATCTTAAATTATATGCTACAATACATATGATAATATTAAATACTCCCTTCATCCCCCGCGGTTGTTTACGTTCACTGTTTGCGCGCATTTTGCGGCTCCTATAAAGTATAGTTGTAGATCTTTTTTCTAAAATTTTCTTTTTTTGTATAAAAGTTTAAGTATCAAATTTTTTTTCCGAGAAAAAAAATTTTAAAAATATATTATGGAACTATACTTTAAATGAGTGTGGAAAAGCGTGCCGAAAAGTAACGTAAAGAAATGAGGGGGACAAAGGGAGTAATATTTTTTGGACAAAATAAATTATCATAGGAGATGGTAAAGAGCAATTTTAATAATTTACCTCAAATGAGTTGATCTTGCACTTCTTATTGCACCAATATTTCTTATTTAATGGGATCATTCTCTATGAGGGAATAATAGTAGTTTTTGCTAACTTTTACCATCTATAAACATATACTATAAGACGGGGTATATAATTTTGGGCCCTGACCCTGTGCGGTTGCTGGCCTTGCTCTCCCCAAGTACTTCCTGTGTTGTGTGTAATAATATTGTTCTAATATGGTCTAAATCTCATGAAGCATACGAATATGTTACTTCTTAGTTTAATTTTCATCTTATCTTTTATCTTCTATGACAAACTTAGGTCAAAAGCTATTGGTTAAATTCTGATGGTGCCGACGTGGTTCTCCATATGATAGATAACTTTCATGTTTAGCATTTATCTATCTGGTAGAGCCTTGTGTTTTGCAGGTAAGACACTGAATATTTACATTACTTGTGTATTATTGTTATATACCTAACATCTTGACTGCTATAGTAATGAACGTGACTTTCCATAAATAAACAAAACTAAATTTGAGAGGAAAATACAGGAAATAAATGTTTGGGTATCTCATTCCGGCATGTCCACATGTTTTTCCTCTCAGTCTGTCTGCCTTGTGTTTTAGAAATCCTCTTAATTGCTTCATTTGTTTGTGCAAGACATTTAAATCATTTCCCAAAATTTATGTGGCCATAATTTACGCTGTTCATTTTTGGCAAATCTGATCAAATCAATAACGTGACCTAAAAAGGTCTTTTATCTTCAAATTAATTAACATGTGATACTGATTGTTGGGTCACGTAGGTAGCACTGTAAGTTGGAAATGAACTCAAAAAGAAAATTTAGGTTTGGCTATGTGAAGTCTAGACTGGCAACTTTTAATAATTTATTGTTTGATGGCTTTTGTTTTATGAATTAATAATCTTGAAAAAGATAATGACGAAACTCAGGAAAATCCCACTAGTTATCTATATAATAGCTCTAGCACATTCCAGTTAATTGCACAGGGAAATCAACACTCAATATTTTAGGCTTGATTATCAAACTAGTCACGAAAGTCATTATTAATATGAAGTAGGTCACTGATCTCCACGGAGTCTCACCCGACTCACTAAAATGAATAAATGATATCATTTTGGTCAATGCCGTTAACTAAATTTTTTGACAGAATCCGTCAACCACATGGCATGGGAATGTTTAGCTGGAATGTAATGTCTCTTTTGTATCAAACACTGTGTGCAACCAACTGATATAATTTTTACGTAAGTTTGTGAATATATACATGTTGTATATATTTTATATCTCAATTTCATTCAAACAACAAACCACACCAATGCTAGTCTATACTTTAAGGTGCTATATTTAACCGATTTGATCATGAAACACACGAATAACTGCTGGATTAAACTCTTTGATTTAGGGTTTTTCCCCCAAATCCTTTCCTAATCGCACACTTCGCCCCTTTACTTTTTTTCAATCGATAGAACGGCAAAATACTTCCAGTTTCTGTCTTTATTTGTGTGTACATTTGTCCAACATTCAACTCAGCACATGCCACATAGTACTACCCACGCACATGCCTTCTTAGCACTGTCACGGTTTTGTCACAGGAGTTAACAGCAGTAACCAAAATGATATCATTAATTCAATTTTGTGAATTATACGCTGTACAACAGCATATTAGCTTGTTCCTAAGAAAACTTAGGATGATGTTAATTCAAAATAACTATAGAAGTAGATGTTATCTAGATGTTATCCCAAAGATAACTATACTGTATCATGAATTGACATGGTTGACTCGATGAAGTATACATTAAAGATTGATATCTTTTTTCTAAAAGTGTTTTTCTGAGATTATATTGTACCCATCCTCCATTTGTTCCAAATGTGATTAGTATCATTCTTAATCTTCTTTGGACCCTCTGCAGTGTATACAATGTAATCTGCTCTAAAATTATGGAACTGCTACCTTATTTTAAGAACTTGTAACTTTTGTTTAGTATAATACATTATATTTTATATGTATCTGTGAGGAGGCTTTTTACTGTGAGAATTAATATGATTTTGATCATTAAATTGTAGAAATTCAGCAAGTAATTCAGAAAAACTGCATACAGAACCAGTCATCTGTTTGACTGTGTCAGGTATCTGGTGAATCTTACATGAAAGATCTGAAGTTCTGAAGAGAGCAAGCGGATCAAGCTTGGTTAAAAACAGATTTTTGTAATTGCTACTTGCCTTTGTATATGACCTGGTTATGATTCTTGGATTTCTTTAGATTCAACTGACAAGCCGGTTGTTATATTTGGAAATCCAGATTGTTGAATTAGTAGTCTGAATAAAATTTTAATTTTTTTAATGCTTTTGTTCAGTTAAAAACAAGTTTAATGTTCAGGCACTCCAGGAAATAAAGGGCGTCTGTTTGGCTATTCCTTGGATGTTCTAATTTAACCGCTAATTGTGTTTCTTAAGCCATTCAACTGTTTCCCATGCACAAATTTAAAATTGATTGTACACTTCATTTTGTCGAACAGGTCGTACACTTGTTTAATGCTATCTATTAACACGTTACATTAATTTCAAGTAGTCATATTCACTATCGAGAAAAAATGTAACTCTGTCACAGTACTCCCTCCATCCCAAACTAACATTTTTAAAATTAGAGAGTTTTGATTGGTGTGGTTGTTGCAACTGCAGGAGGTACACCATTATTAAAAAAGCTAAGCCAATAGAAACTATCCAAATTCATAAATTTTGGTGCTTAGTGTGTGCCCATGGGCACACCATAGAAAAACCGATACAAATATGTTTACTTTTGAAAGATTACATCATTAATTCTAATTTATTCATAATATTAATAGAACTATTAAATTAAAATTTATGTTCATGCCTCATCTCATATCCATCTCAATTTATACGGAGTCCGTAAATAAATAACAGCAAACACAAATTTATGATCATCAAACAAAATTCCCCTCTCTTCTTCTAATTCCGACGGATGCTGAGACTGGTGTTTTGAACAAGAAAAAATCAATTATGTGAATCGGTTATCAATCCCGAAAAAGTGACTCGGGGAGGGAGCGAGATCAAATCAACAAATTCACTCGACTCAATTATCATGTAATTTCCTATTTCAATTCATTTTTTTTACTCGGAGAGGGAGCGAGATCAAATCAACAAATTCACTCGACTCAATTATCATGTAATTTCCTCTTTCAATTCATTTTTTTTTAATTCTATGTATACTTGCGTTGATATTGTATCACATGTACACATATATACATAAACAGAATTAAAAAAAAATGAATTGAATGAGAAAATTACATGATAATTGAGTCAAGTGAATTTGTTGATTTCATCTCGCTCCTTCTCTGAGTCACTTTTCTGATACTGATTACCAATTCACATAATCGATTCTTTCGTTTTCAAGTAATTGAGTGATCCTCGGTGGAGCGTGACGATGCAATTTACGTACTTGTTAAATCTTCTTCATGACCAGGATCATATAATATCGTCCACATTTCACAAATTACGTACTTGTTAAATCTTATTTTTGTTAAAACATGCATATTATTTTAATATAAATATATTTTTAAAATTAAATTAAATAATAAATATTAAATACATATAATAACAAAAATAAATATTATAAATTCCTGTATGAAAAATATAGTATATTTTATAATGCAACGTAGATGAAACTAATGTATGGATTGGCAAATATCTAATTTTTGATGATCTTAATATTATACGTTTATTAAATTTAAGAATAAAGAGACTTTCTAAAAGTTGTGTACACGATCCTTCAACCATCAATGTCATTTCGGTGATAGTTTCGTAAATTATTTTACCATTGCTAAAATAAAAAATTTGGGAACGGACATGGACTAGCACTACCGAAGCAGCAACAATTAACACGTAACCAAATATTTTTCTGGATAAAATTAAAACGAGTTTCACCTTTCAAAGTGGGCTAGCTTCCCAAGACAGGGCTAAGCTGCCACCTCAATCCAACGTTTGAGGATGGGACCGTTCTTAATTATAGAAGTGGTATATGTTCAAAAAAACGTTAGAGCATCTCCAACGGCGTTGGCTATTATTATTGGCTAAATTGGACCTGCAAGACATTATGTAAAATTTGCTGAACCTGCAAAACATTTTGCTTCAATGGTACTGGCTATATTGATTGGCTATAATTTAAAAATAGTATGTTATTAATATTTTAAATTGTTAAAATAGAATATATCAGTTTAATATGGTAATAAATGATGTACAATCTTCCTACAGATTTTCTTACAGACCTGTAGAGGTTCGACAAATTTAGCCATCCATAGGAGGTTGGCTAAATTTATAGACAACAGGTGAGCATGGTTGGAGTTGAGTTTTTGAAGCTGTTGGCTAATTTTTTTTATTTTAAATATGTCAGCTCACTTTTTATCCAAGGATTTTAGATGGTTGGAGATGCTCTTACACGGCATACGGTTCTTTTCAGTTGATAATGACCCCATGATCTCAATCACCCCGCTGACATCCTGAAAGCCACGGACTCCTCAATTTATAAAGGTGTACCGGGAATAAGTTCTGTGAAAATATATGATGAATTTAAATAAGAAAATACAACACAAATAATATTAAAATATATTATTAGGGTTAATTATCAGGTTGGTCACTGAAGTGGGCTTAATGTATCAAGTTGGTCACTGAACTCAAAACGGTATCAAAATGGTCACTGAAGTGACCATAAATATCAAACAGGTAACTTGAAATATAAGTTCAAGCAGTAAAAATATTATCTATAAAGTTTTACACATTATTTTTAAATGTTACCCTAACCAACTAAAAGGTTATGATTTCTAGTATTTAAAATAATATATTTATATTTTATCAAGTTTATTTATTATTTATATTTTATTATATAGTTATTTTCTTTGTTTTAATTAAAAATAAATAATAAATAAACTTGATAAAATCTTAATATATTATCATAAATAGTAGAAGTCATAACCTTTTACTTTGTTTTGGTAACATTCAAAAATAATGTGTAAAATATTATAAATAATATTTTTACTGCTTGAACTTATATTTCAAGGTACCTGTTTGATATTTATGGTCACTTCAGTGACCATCTTGATACCGTTTTGAGTTCAGTGACCAATTTGATACATTAAGCCCACTTCAGTGACCAGCTTGATAATTAACCCTATATTATTATATAACTGATCTCCATTTTATATATCTTTCTACGTGTAGCATCAGTGTTCTAAAAATCCCCAATTCAACCGATTAATCTCCTGAAAGATCGGCCGCCGATTCGATTTTTGAAATCCGATTAATCCTTATATATATTTCTTAATCAAAGTATATATGATAAATTATTAAAATTTAAAATACTATATTACTTTTAATATGAATAATTATAGAGTTTATGGATATAATAAATATATTAGTTACTAAATAGCTAATATAATAATAATTAAATATTAAATAATATTTTAATATTAAAATAAATTTGATTTTCACTCCGATTAATCCTCCGATTAGTCCCCGATTTCCGATTAATCCTTGAATCGGTAACTCAACCGATTAGGTCCGATTCCCGATCTCTGTAACACTGTGTCGCATGAGTTGAATTTAAAAAACAGAACTTTTGAGATATTATTATATCATTTATAATATTTAGACTAATAAATCAATTTTCTATACTATATTTCTAAAACTCAAATATTAAAAATTTTCTCGAGTGACAATACAAGCAAGTATCTTATTCTAAATAAATATCTTAATCTTTTTTTTTTTTTTGAAACAAAGGTGTTAATTTTAATAATAAAAAGCCATACGGCATCTACACCAATGATCGAGTCGAACAAACAGTAATTTGCAATCGCCTGTTCTCATAAAGAGACAGTTAAACGATATTTTGAAGAAAATGTATATACAAATACAAGTACCCGCTTCATGCATCCTCGTTGAATTACTGGTACCCTCTTCATCATGCCCTAACAGGGCTATCGTTTGAGCTATCGACCAAAACGGCGATTCCATACAAACTTTCATCATCAAATCAAGACCCCGCTTACAATTAAGAAGCGAAAAACAAAACTCTCACCAGGGAGAGAAAACAACCTTAGATCTGAGCAGAACCACAGAAACAAGAGAAATCGGACTGAAAATCCACCCGCTTTAAACAGAGAAGAAAGACAACGAAATCTCCGATGGTTTTAGATCTAAGAATTCTTCCGAGAATAGATCCGAAATAGAACCACAAAAACAAGAGAAATCAGACCGAAACTCACCCGCTTGGAAGAGAGACAGCGAAATCTCCGATGGTTTTAGATCTAAGTTTTTCGAGAAGATGTATTATTCAAAAACTAGAAAGAAAAACAAAGCAATCAAGTGATTTGGGGCTTTCCACCGGTGAAAACCGATGGAAGCCCCAGACGGCTACGACAAGAGAGAGGCTAGAGGCTAGAGAGAATTAGGGTTTATAGGGTTTTTTCCGATGTGCGATGATCTTAATCTTAATTAAATAATTTACGTGAAAACAAGATCCGATTATTATTAATAAATAGAATCTATCAAACATTATCGACCGGAAAGAAAATTAGCAAAAATATAGAGGGTATAGCATTTCCCCTATAGATAAGATGACGTTGCTGACGTGTATTTATCATGATAATCACACCATTATTAAAATAGTATAATTAGATAAAGTGTTATGAAACTGATTTGACTCATAATAACTAGAAGTACTCTAGTGCTATAAAACAGGGTTCTTGTGAGCTGCGGTAGTGTAATTCTTGTTGCTCTAATTTACGCTCTACATTACTGGTATGCATCTTATCCTATTTTTTTCTTGTGGGTTATTATTTAGTTCGATTATCAATTCTCTCATCTTTTCTTGATCTTGATACATGTATGTGTGTGTGCAGAAAGGTGTTCGATTAAAAAATAAGGAATTTTTGTTTTTATTATATTCTTGATAGGCTTGATATTCGTTTGATTATTATCTTATGTGTTTAAGTTTTGATTTTTATGTTACAGGGTTTTGTGTATCATAATGAAAAAGATGATGAAGAGTGGTGTTTTGTTACTGTTTTTTGTAGGGTTGTTTGTGATCCCTTCAAAAGTGGTAAAGATTATTGCTTTTTGTTGGTGATTATTACAAGTTTTGATTTTTTTTTGATGGGGTTGATTTTATTTGTTTGGAAAAATTGACTGTGTCCACAGATTGCTGTTGGTCCACCTACTTGTCCCGCTGATGTTGGTAGTGAATGTAGTGATTCTGATGATTGGGAGGGGGAGTTCTTTCCTGGCATTCCAAAGATTAAGTATGAGGTAATAAGGCTGTTTGGTGATAAAGTTTTGAGATTTTACGGCAGAAAATGTGATTACATATCAAGATATAATTGTTTATGTTTTTTTATGTTTAGGGGCCTTCTACTAAGAACCATCTGGCATTCAAATGGTATAATGCCAATGAAGAGATTTTGGGGAAAACGATGAAGGTTCTTGCCTTGAGGCTCTTTTTTTTCTTTTAACTTTTCCTGATATTTTTAAACAATTGTATTTGTGATTTCTCATAATTGTGATAATATTTACATGTTTACTTCAGGATTGGATGCGATTCAGCGTTGCATTTTGGCATACGTTCCGTGGGACAGGAGGCGATCCATTTGGTTCAGCTACAAAAGTCTGGCCATGGGAAGATGGTACTAATTCCATATCTATGGCAAAGAGGAGAAGTAAGTTAGAGATTCATAAATCAACCCGTGAAATTAAAATATAGCTAGTTTGTTGATGTTATTGTAATCATAAAAATTGATGATGCAGTGAGAGCAAACTTTGAGTTCTTGGAGAAGCTTGGAGTAGACAGGTGGTGCTTCCATGACAGAGATATTGCTCCTGATGGTAAAACACTGGAGGTATGTAGATTTAAATGCATATTGTGCTTCAATGGATCATTGCACATACCTTGTGTTGCAACTTTGTCATGGAGCTTTTTTAAACATATTACTTTTCAGTTCGATTCTACTTTCGATAGACTGGGTATATAGCAGGACCAAGGGAAATTGCTTCTTGTATAATAGATTTACTGAGTATACCTTCATTTGTTGGATGATAGTTTGTCTTGATATCTTAACTCATTCTATGATGATCACAGGAATCCAACGCAAATCTGGATGAAGTTGTAGCCCTTGCAAAGGAGCTTCAGGTATTGCAAATGAGTGAAGCTAATTCTTTTATCATATTGCTTGCAATGTTTATGAAATTATGTTGAATATGTACAGTCTATAATATTGATGTAGATTAGTTTTGTACAAAGTGGTATCTAGTTCGAAAAACCTGTTCTTATTATAGTTTTTTGTTTAGGGTACAAATATTCGTCCTCTGTGGGGCACAGCTCAGTTGTTCTTGCATCCTCGCTATATGCATGGTGCTGCTACAAGGTATTTATGGTTCTCATATGCTCATCTTAGCAACCAAAATGCATTCTAATATGATTTGGTTATCTGTATCGGTGAACAGCCCTGAATTGGGTGTATATGCATATGGTGCTGCCCAGGTTAAAAAAGCTATGGAGGTTAGTGATTTTTTAGCAATTAAAAATGGTCCTGTTAGTTGCATATAAGGTTGAATTCGTAACATCATTTGTTACAGGTCACACATTATTTGGGAGGAGAAAATTTTGTTTTCTGGGGTGGTCGGGAGGGTTATCAATCCCTCTTGAATACTGATATGGAAAAAGAGCTTAATCATATGGTTAGATGTCACATTCTTTCCCCTCTTTCAATTGATGGCAATTCTATTCTACTTCTGCATTTATTTTTCTTTCAAGTTCATGATCCTAATGATTCTAACTCTTGTAAAAGCTGTGCTTTACTTTTTCAACAATGCCCTTTATTCTTAAAAATCTTCAATCTATATGACTTAAAGTCCGTAACTTGAGTTTCTCTTTATCTAATTTTTGCAGGCTAGATTTTTTGAAGCTGCTGTTGCCTACAAGAAAAAAATAGGATTTAATGGTATCATTCTGTTTACTAATTCTTAGGCCTAAAACTGCGGTAGAGTAGTTGCATAGTTATCTACTAGAAGTGCATGACAGTAGATAAGTTTTATCAGTGACAGAGGCAGAATGATTTAAACTAGGGTGGGCACTAAACTAGCAACTTTTTTTTTTCTTTCCGCAAAAGAACTAGCAGAAAGGACAAGAGTTCAACAAAACATAAATCCTCATTACATAATTTGAACAAACAACCTTCATCACAAACTAACTCATTCGCAGCAATAATTAGCAAAACCTCTAAGTTCCAGTAATAACTCCAGTATGGGCCTATAGACCCAAATAAATTGCACTGACACCATTATCGTAAGTTTAAATTTGAGGCTTCTACTCACATCTGGTTACTGCTGCTTCTCATCAGGGACACTTCTTATTGAACCAAAGCCCCAAGAACCTACCAAACACCAGTATGCATTTTATATGATTATCTGGTTGTTATAGCATGTTTTAAGATTTCTCTCTCTTTACATATATTGGTTGTGTCAGGTATGACTGGGATGCTGCAACTTCAGCGAATTTCTTGCGCAAATATGGCCTTATAGGTATTAAACCTAACTCTCTTGTTGTGTTACACTTTTATTTATCCGTTTTTATTTGATAATCCAGTTTGTGAACTTTTCCCAGTATTATCTCTAAAAGGTGGTCAGTAAGATACTTAATGAAATAAATTGGGGAGATCAGATCAGGAAATATCCTTTTGCATTACTATAAAACAATTGAAATCTGATGAATCTTATACTTTTTAAGTTGATGGAAATGTAATTCTTTTAGTGTATTAGATCCTTATTTAACTTTTCTAATTCATTTATTTGATGTCAGCATTCAGGCTTAGGTTACACCACCTTTCTGCTTATTCTTATTTTGCCTTAAATTTTCTTCTTGCTTTGCCATGTCTGCTTGGATAAAGGATAAGCAATTTTCGGATAGCAGTCAACTTGCAAGAACTGTGATTAAAAAGTAAAATATCCGTTTAATCATTTGTTCTTTGATTTGCAGATGACTTTAAACTGAACATTGAGTGCAACCATGCAACCCTTTCTGGTCACAGGTTTGTGGTGTTAACTAGCTAAATTCAGTGTCTCGTTGTAGTTCATCATATCTGTAAAAGTTATTAAACTTCATTTTGTATAAAGAATTTCATTCTTTAGTATACAGCAATTTGTAGTTCCTCAAAATAGTCGACGCTTAATTGATGGCAATAAGACAAATATGACACCATTTTTCTCAGGACCACTCAAAAATGGCTACCTTAGATAGTAAATATAGAACAAATGAAACACTTTTTTTTGAGGGAGTAATACAAGTACACCTACAATTTGTTGTGATCTTCGCACGACATTATTGTTATCCAAAAAATCATCCAATTAGAGATTCAACCCATATATAAAGTCAGAATCTATTTGAAGTACAACAAAATGTGAGATTGGAGAATTGTTTTAACTGTCTTGTTTGTTTTGTTTTAACCGTCTAAGATTACAAAGTTATATGATTGCAAATTTTGTGATCATGCCCTCTTCAATGTAGTGATTAGGAACATTTGATTTGATGCGTAAATCCTTGTTTTATATCCTTCTAGAAATTCGATAACTATTTTTAATTCTTGAACTAAAGTATGAATATCGGGCAACATTATGTAGTAGATATGTTCCGAATCTATGTTGGTCTAAAACATAATATAGACGTTTACATCTCCGTATAAGCAATAAAATTGAAGGTCTGAGGCTGATTTAGTGGCACTATTTTTTTGTAGCTGCCACCATGAGCTTGAAACTGCAAGGATAAATGGTTTGCTTGGAAACATTGATGCCAATAGTGGCGATCCTCAGACTGGTAACGGTTTCACTGTGGCATGTTTATTCTTCAAGAGATGTGCTTCTTTATAGTGGTAACTAAAACTTAAATATATGATGCTGTTGTAATCACAGGTTGGGATACAGATCAATTTTTGATGGATGTAGGTGAAGCTACGTTGGTTATGCTCAGTGTTGTTAGAAATGTAAGTGAATGTCATTATATACCTTTTTTGGCTCAAAGAATACTTAAAAAGCTGGGAATTTACTAACATGTCTCTGTATTGTTATTTCTCTTACAGGGAGGGTTGTCACCAGGAGGGTTCAATTTTGATGCCAAATTGTAAGTTACTTCTCAATGAATGTAAACATTTTAAATTAGCTAATTAACAATATAGTTCTGACAACTGTTTGCTTGCCTTGTAAATTTAATGCATTATTCTTTCATGTTGCTGCTATTACACTGAGTCACTGATGGTTGCATGGTATACTTATTTAGTGAGTCGTGTCTTGAAGCGACATTTTTTTTTAACAAGTTGGCTTATGAGCATGCAAATTAGTATATGTACTAATAATAATTCTTGGGGTAAATGATAGTCGAACCCAGGACTCTGGGACAATAAAGGATAAGCCCTTACCGCTATCCAATCACCCTCTGAAGTGGTTCCTTGTTCATTTCTTAATTTTTGAATAACTCTGAACAAGAATTTTTTCCAGTACTCTCAAGTGATAAAAAACAAACAAAAAAACTAGTTATTTACTTCATGTTGTAATACCAGCAAAGCTTCAGTGGTGACTATACTGACACTAATGAGTCTATATGATCAGGCGAAGAGAAAGCACAGATGTTGAGGACTTATTTATTGCTCATATTGCTGGCATGGATACCCTGGCCCGTGGTTTGCGAAATGTTGCAAAGATTATTGAGGTGATTTTTCTCACTCTACTGCAACTGTTTCTTTCTTTTTTCGTGAGAAACTAAACTGGGTTTTTTTTGCTTTTGACTAGGATGGCTCTTTGCCTGACCTTGTTCGTAAGAGATATCAGAGCTTTGACAATGAAGTTGGAGCTCAGATAGAGGTAGGTTGCTTTTGTTCCCTCTACATCTTCCCGTGATTAAATGTGTAATATATACAAAAAATACACTCAATAACGGATATGCTGACTTGTCTGATATGCCGGTTCTTTTATGTTACCTGAAGGCGGGAAAAGCTGATTTTGAGTATCTTCAGCGAAAGGTCCTGGAGTGGGGAGAACCCAAAGTTCCTTCTGCCAAGCAGGTAAGAACTCATCAAGTTGTATTATGTGACCAAAGCAGTGTTTTTTACTTGCTGCGCTTTGACTTTGCACTAAATGCGTTTCTGCTAGTGGTCTGTCTAAACAAACACGAGGCTTGACTTTAATGACTTTTAGCGTAACTGCTTATGGTTGATAGTTAAGCAACTATGATTATGCATAATTTCGCAAGTACCTGACAAATTCGAGTTGAAAACTATTTAGAATGGATCCCGTTAATGTTTGAGGTAGTCTATATGCACTAGTTGCATCCTTTGGAGAGATATTTGTGTCTTTTTGTAGTAGTTTCGCATTCGTACTTGAATTGAACTATTATAAGTGTTAATTCCAAGGTGGGGTGGATTTTTGCAGGAACTAGCTGAAATGATTTTCCAGTCTGCTCTGTAGAAATATGAGGAAATTTCGCTGCCATCAGCATGAGTCATAGTGCTTAGTAATAATGTACGATGCTTAGATATCAGAAACTTTGGCAGTTAGTAATAATGTATGATGCTTAGATATCAGAAACTTTGGCAGTCGGTCGGACAATGTGGTTTTCTCGGTCAAGTAAATATTTTGAATTATAATAAAAAAAATGGATGTTAATTTATGCATAATTGTGCAAATTATTCCTCAATGTTTTCCTTTTCGTATAATGAAATTGTATACTATGTTGTTAGTGACTTGGTGCCATGCTGAGCATCTTTAAGTTCCTTTCGGTGTGATGAAGTTGTATAGAATGGCATTCATGTTTCAGTTCGTGTCATTTTGGGGGATTATTGTTTGTCACTGAAGTAACTAACTGTTGGATATCAGAGTTAAATGTGACAAAAAAAAAATGCTGACCACTATATTTAAATAATGTTACTCCTTCACTCTCAAAATTGTTCGTCTTTAACTTTTTAAACATATTATATGGTGTAAAAGAGTAACCGTCTCACTAATTAATTTTTGACACTTTTCAAACAAAAATTTGTAACTAATGAAAATATCATTGTTATATATACCCTACGATGAGATAATTTTCTAGCTGAAGGCTGAAGGATGCTATAACATCCCTGCATATATATCATTTTCAGGGACTCTGACCCTTATTACGAAATTCACAAATGTTTTTCACACCATTTTTTGTTCACCTTGTAACAATCATGAAACGATTTTGACTTTTGTGACCTTGAGAGTTTTAGGAGCACCATAAACCACCCACAAACAACAATAGGGTTGCAAATACGTTGTTTTCCCGTTGCCCGCTTGTCAGAAAAGAGAGAATACAAGTTGCGTGAATCAACACATTTTATTCTTGCTGCATGTACTTTGTTCTCCTGTTGCCCGCTTGCCAGATAAGTGGTGGGAATTATTACACATTTACAGAAAAACTACTGTAAATCAGAAATTATATTATAAAGAGGCCTAGATAAAAAAATTCTTACAAAACATCAGATAAAGATGGTAGTAGCTTTGCTAGATACAGCTAAAGTGGATTAGCAAGAACAAAAAACACCAGATGCATGCTTATATTCAATGAAATATCTGTCATTTTTATCAGCAGTATACTAAAAAATCACTTAACATAACAAGAAACTTCTTTTCATCTTTTCTATCCCATAACAAACAGTAGCACCACTTTCTCACAGCAGAAGAAACCTGAGTTCTCGTTTCAAAATTTAACCACCTCCAGACTTCAGAGTGTTGCTTAGCCTGTTCATGAAAAGTTGACAAGGGGTGTTATTTGAAAGCATTGATTAGGAATATATATAATGTAAATGATGACCCCAAATGTAACAGAAGAAGCATTTAACGTCTGCACAATATTCCCTTTAAATTAGGCTCACCAGTCCAATCCTTCAAATAGTCCCTCTCCTTTAATGGCAGATGTTTTGAAGATAGACCATTGGCGATTTTTAATTTTGTGCAACTCTAATGCTTCTGTAATTGAAGCATCATCAAGTGCACCAGGAAGATCCTGAAAGCAGACATAAAGAAAGGGCTAATTAGTTCCAAGAATCTGTGTCATAAGTGCATCTCTGGCAACAAGGCAGCCTAACAGGGGGAAGTGCCAAAGCCACAGGACTGATTTATCACTACAAATTTTCAAAGTGGTGAAACTGTATACCTTATACATGTAACTCGATCACAAATAATAACAATGAAAGTACGAATATGGTGTTTATACAATAAGCCTAAAATCATACTCCATTTGTCACATGGTCGAAATGTTTGTATTTCTACGGTTCAACAGCGAAAAAATCAAATAGGACAATTTTGTTCCCATATCATCTCCACGGGAGTGACTCTGCTGCAACCTAGATTTAATTTCTTGGAGATTACATTAGTATATAATATATGCAATTGCTTATTATAAGTATAAGAAAACAACAAATAGGGTGACTGCTTAACAAATATCCAATGAGGTGTCACACTTGGCAGTGTCCAGTCAGCATGACAGATGTGGGTTGTAAGTTCTAGTAAATGAAGCTAAATAAAAAATTGATTCAAAATTTTATGGTCAACTAAAATGCGTGACAGATGTGATATAAATATTACTATGTATTATACAGAAGATCACCATCATAAAGTAATATTACCTGCTTGTTTGCAAAAATAAGAACAACAGCACCTCTTAACTCTTCCTCCTGCCAATAAAACACATAAACATATAGTCAGCAGGCGAGCCGCGAACTCAAGGTTAAACTGTAACTCTTTAATTTCCACATGATTAATAAGAAAGCACACACAACCATCCAACATATTCTATTAGCACTTGTAGACTTAATGCTCAGTCCGTCTTAAATCTCAACTTACCATTACATGCAAAATTTTGAATTTTGAATTTAACGTCTTGGCTATATCTACAAGTAAAGACTTCTTGGGAAAAAAAAAAAATCAAAAATAACATCTCTACTCCAGAGTATTCATTTCTCATAAACAACACAATACTAAATACTCTCAAAATATTTATCGCTTGCATGCTAAATATTGGTGATTGGCATGATAGTTTTAGGTTTCAGATGGTTCCCATTGCATTAATCAAAACAATACAAAGGAAAAACTAAAGTACCTCAAGGATTGCGTGAAACTCCTCTCTAGCAATTACCAGTCTGTCAGTGTCACTCGAATCAACAACATAGATTATGGCTTGAGTATTTGGAAAATAGCATCTCCAATATGGCCTGTAGGAGCCAACATGTAAGCTAATCAATTTGTCGAATAATGCAACATATGCTTCAAACTCAATTACACTACGTTCAAAAAAAGATTAGTGGGCAGTGGGGGCACTTGCCCCCATTAGTTTTCTTAGTGTTTATTACATTCTATTATACAACTTTTATCAAGTACAATCTTGTCCTGATAGTCGAAGTACCAGTTTGTTATACAGTCGATCTAGGTTCGATTCTTGTCTGCCTCATTTTTGTTTTGGATTTGTTATTTGGTGTCTACACCGGGTCTGTCCTTACCGTTTACAAATATTATATCACCTCCATACCAATCAATTCTATACGGTTTTTTTTAATTAAATTGCATAAAAATATTCATAAAATTTATATATTTATTCAATTTTTGCAAAAAAATTGCCCCCTCATCGTCGGAAACCTGGCTCCGTTCCCGAGTACAGCAAATCAAAAAGCAACATAACATGCTAACTGAATCGTACGGGGTCAAGTATTCAAGTAAAAGTTTTCAAATCCAAACCAATAGGTATAGATCTTGCCCACATGATTTTGAGAAGTTCATTAAGGGGATTGCATACATCTGTTCAACCATGTATAACTCACTCATTGCAAACGACTATAGAATTGATCTCGTCCTATTAATAGTGGGCTGGTGGTGCAAATGGAGTACAGTTTGGATATGCATATTATAATACTGAAAGGATTCTGGGGAACATGATTACATGAGTAATACTGCGGGGTCCTGGTGCCGCCATGTTTGGAGCCGATTGGCGACTGTATATTTCAACCACTAGGGTATTTATATATGTCTGTGTGTATTTTAGTCCTAATCAGTGAAATGAGATTCAGTTCAACTTCAAAATAATTTTTAGTCAAGGGCACATTAAGCACAACATTACATGAAATTGCATAAGAAAAATTATACTAGAATACAGAATTTCAGCTAAATGTTATTTAAAACACATTGAGAGATGAAAACATCTATTGGAAATGTTACCTGATACTAGTCTGTCCACCTGTAACATATGGAAAAAAATTAAATTAGTTATAATGCTTTTGATCACGGTAGCATCTGGTCAATTATGACATAGCTAGTCTTACCAAAACCATAATATTAAAATCTACCTGCCCTTGCTGCTCAGCATTTAATTAAATTGCTTTGAACACCACAAATGTATACATGAAACTCGACAATGACTTGAAAGATTACAAGTTTCTCAAATCGTAATTAACCCAACACAGAAAACTATGATTGCAGTTGCATTATAAATTTGGTTCCCAGTAGTTCCAATAAGATTAACGGATTAACTGCAACTTTAAAATCTCATCAGTTGTGGTTTTATGTTTAGTTCAATGCTTATCTCTTAAGTAAGTATGTGTCAAGGTGCAAGTGATGGATTTAAATTGGTCGAACCATTGCAAGCTGCTCTCTTCACATTGCGCAAAACCCAAAAATCAGTTCTTCAAAGTCAGTGGAATAGTTCAAAACAAAATGCCATTTTACGATTGGGAAAAACTACAACATACGCTTTTCTAAAAGTAAAGTTTTTAAGTCCAAATTTCTCAGAAATTCGTGCCTGATATTGCTTCAGAGAAAACCAAAGAAGACTCGATAATTGTCAAACTAGCACTGTTATTTGAAGACAATAATATAAATATAAAAAACAGGGAGACAACCAGATCCAGCTTACCCCTCTAAAGATTTAGCAGTAAATTAATGTTTACAGGGCCATTTATATATGCAAACTTAAAAATAGCAACATATATCTTCAAACAGAAAAGAGTACATTACATATCTCTTCAAATGCTTCATAACTAGAAAAAACACAATGCTTGCAACTTGCAAGATTCTAGGACTCTAATTTTGTGATGGTTTCTAGTAATGCTTCATTACTAGTAATTTTGTGATGGTTTCTAGTAATGCTTAATTACTAGAAAACAGAATGATGGTTTCTGTTTTGTGACCCTACTTTGTTTTCCCTAATGGTTCAATGTGCTCACGATTTTAAATTTTAGCATTAGACTTAACGAAGACGACTTAGTGAATGTTCAAAAGTTCCAGATGCCACCTATGAAAACATAATAAGATTTGGCTCACAAATATATTGTATACAAATTTTATGCTAATGTAATAGATTAAGTTTACGAACATGATGCTGAATACACATTACACAATTCTATTACAAGGCCACGAATGAAAAAAGAAAAGACGAGAGAGGCAGATTAACAACATACCGAGATCCCATACTTGGAACTTAATGTTGTTATATTGCACAGTTTCTACATTAAACCCGATTGCTGCAACACAAACATTCCACAACAATCAGTTAACAAAATAACAATTACGCTAAAAAAGCATAATTAGCTAGTTTCCAACATATGATCATATCAAATTACGCATACATTTATAGCTTTAATTCCAATACAATGTTCGAATAAGCAGTAACATAAAAACAAAGAAAGGAGTACCAACTTGGGATCGTGGAGACAACTTCTCCCATCTGAAGGCGATCTGATCGAGAAACAAAGCCGCGAACAAATAAATTAATAGTTGATCGAAATTGAGGCACAATTAAATAAAATAACGGAAATGGGGGTGAAATGTACAGAGAATGGTGGTTTTTCCGGCATTGTCGAGACCGAGAACGAGGATCCGAGCTTCCTTGTTGCCAAACAGTGATGCGAACAATTTCGTGAACACTATCCCCATCGATTAAGGCAGTAATTACACGTATCAGATCGGATCTGTGTTGGTGTGATTGTACATATAATTGGGTGGAGCAGAACCCTAAACCTGACCCGACCCTGACCCTGTTTGCAACCCGATTAGGAAAATTACAAGTATAAGAGTGAATTTTAAGAAAAAGTTAGAGATAAAAGAAATGAAATACAAGGTGACTTACTGAAGGAGGAAAGGAGAGGTGTTGTGAAGCGGTGTTGATCTGGGCTGGGGCGAGAGGGTTGCTCTGTTTTGTTTGTTTGTTTAGTCAATTGGAGTGTGGGCTACTTAACGTAATCAAGATTAAGCAGATCAAGCTCAAACTACAACAATCTTTATTTTGTTTTATACCATTTTAATTAATAATAATTAATGTGAAAAATGTATTGTAATTTTAGGAAATCTGGTCAGAATTTTAAAATATTTATTTAATTAGTATTTTAAATTATCTTCAAAAATATGAGAATATTTAATTGAAATTATCTAGATAAATCTGATCATATCAAAAGTTGCTGAATTATTTTAGATCTAATAAAATACAATTTTATGACACTTTTCTCTATTCTATTTTTATTAGAAATCCATCTAGATTTTGAAAGTTAAATCCATTATATCAATTCAATGAAATTTTATTTCGAATCCGCTATACTATACGCGTATACTACATATAAAGTCAAACTACTTACAGTTCATTAAAATTTATAAAATATAATTATTTTCGTGAAATCTGAATTAGATTCCCCTTCTAAATGAAAAGAGAGAGGTTAAATCGAGAAATACATTATTATAGAGTGATAAGTTTTGGATTCAAGTAACTGTTGTACAAATTATATAAAATCATAGAGGTTTTTATTATAATTTTATTTTTTTGATATATATATATTCTTATAAAGCTTATTTTGTAGAACTAAATTTTGAAAAAATGGAGTTGAAAGAACTTTAAACATTCAAATTTAATTTAATTAGAATAATTTTGAGTTGTTTTTAGTGTTCGGTTCCGACAGAAGGGCTAATGACGATAGAAAGAGATTGAATAGTTTGATCACTGATTAAGAAAATTATGGTGTTTTAAAATGTTTATAATTTTTCAAAATTGTGTATCCATAGAGTCTAGTATTTATGATATGCGCCAAATTAAAAGTAAAAAGAAATACCAGAAGCTTATATCCTGAGTGAGATTATGAATTTCAGAAAATGTACGTGACTAGTTGGAGGAATCAGATTTTAACGAGTTCAGAATTTACAGTACTTGCATGCAAAATCCTAACGTCTTTAACTATGTCTTATGTTTCTTTTGGAGACTCTTATGTGAATTGCCAGCAATATAATGTGTTAGGTTTAAAGAAAGACTGAAAGGGTTGTCTTTTATTCAAATATGTCATTTGTAGAATACAATAACTTAGCTATAACAAATGAACCATAATTGTCTGTTATCATGCTACTCTGCTAAGTGCTAAGTAAAGATGACACACATTATTTCATGAGGAAGTTTGTTAGTATTTTATTTAGGGGCCAGTTTGTTGTTGTTTCAGGACTCAAGTCATTAGCATCACTGAAACATTAAAACAGAAATACACAAAATCACACTGTACAAGAGTAAATTGCATGTTCTTAAAAACATGATGAACTTCAATATATAGTAACAATATATGTAAAAATAGCGAAAAGTAACTAGTTTAGTAGGTAGCAGTATGCTCATAGTTTTCCTGCATGAATTAAATCATGTGTAATGTAATTTCCAGCTTCTCATCTTCAGTCCCTAGACCAATTTTTTATCTGCGATCACCATAAGGTCGCCTATACGGATCTTGCATCCTCTGCACCTCCATGGCGCCAAAGACGCCATAAGCACTTCGGCTCTCATCATAACCACCATCCTCATCACTACTTTGATCATCAAGTGCCATAAGTTCTTCCTTGTACTTGACACTATTAAGCCTCATCTTTGTTGTAGCCATTCCACCTCCTTTACCTTGATATCCTTTGAGCAACTCAGCCACTTCTTTCATTGTAGGCCTGTTATCCGGTTCACTCTGTACACACAAGGCTGCAGCATTGATGCATTGTTTTAGCTGATTTTCATCAAAATTCCCACGAAGTTTTGGATCAACAATATCTTTGAATTTTCCTTTTGTGATCAGTGGCTCCGCCCATTCAGTTATTGTCCTTTTGACACCACCAGGGAGCTTCTCAATTGGCTTTCTTCCAGTGAAGATCTCTAGTAGTAGGATCCCAAAACTATACACATCACAACTCTCAGAAACCTTTCCCCACATTGCATATTCTGGTGCAAGGTATCCTAATGTTCCCTTGACTCGAGTGGTCATGTGGCTAACACCATCTGGAATAAGCTTGGCGAATCCAAAATCAGCAACTAGTGGCTCGAAATTTGAATCAAGTAACACATTACTAGCCTTTACATCTCTGTGGATGATGTGGGGTGACACTTCATGGTGCAAATACCTACCAATAAGTTCACAAAAACAAATAATTAAGTTTGAACTTGTGTACATTTCTTAGTGTCCTGGAAGATATGTAAAACAATACAACTAACAGAAACAAAAACTTACACCAAACCTTCAGCAGAACCAATAGCAATCTTCATTCTTTTCTTCCAATCTAACTGAACATCAGTGGCAAACTGGCCGTGTAGATGAGATAACAAACTGAGGTTGGGCATGTAATCATACACAATTAGGCGCTGGTCAGCATCCGCACAGTAGCCCCTAAGCCCCAATAAATTCTTGTGTCGTACCCTTCCTAAAACTTCAACCTCCACAGCGAATTCCATCTCTGCTTTTGAATTCATAGATTTCAACTTCTTTACAGCTATCTACACACATTCAGATAGTAAAAGGAAAAAGACAATGAGGAAGTCAAACCGGTAATACTTTAATAACAGGAGGTAGGGGGTTTTAAGAGGCACTGATTCATTACTGTCAATAGGGAACAACATTAAGTAGACAAATGAAATCATTTTACATAGTCACCTGAAGTCCATCAGAGGTTTTTCCCCAGTAAACGCTTCCGAATCCTCCCTCTCCAAGTTTGTGCTCCTCACTAAATCCATTAGTTGCCACATTCAACTCTTTGTAGGTAAAAATTCTCCAGGGACCATCCACTGGTGATGAAATCCTACAAAAATTCCACACACAAATGATGAATTATGCGCACAAAAAAAATAGTACATACAAAAAGTAAGCTGATTCCAGAGTAATTAAATTTAAGCACCCTTCTTCGACTTTCTCATCACTGCAACAACTTAATGAAGACCCCATAAGGTTTCCTCTGGGCTGCAACCCTCATACAAGAAAATACAAAGATCAAGTTTCTCTTTTTAAACTAAATCAACTCTACTATTTCAGATAATGCATTTGTAAATTTGCCGACCCCTGCCGGCTAGCATTTCTTAATATCTTAGGTAAAATACAGTAAAGTTAAATAAATTAATATACATGTTGACAAATAAAACAATAAAACTAGTATGATGAGGCGAGCATGTACAAGATTAATCTCATTGTGAACATAAATAAGCTTGTTACTAATATATATTATTGCACAGCTCCTGTGGCATCATTTGGCAGTCTCCTCTTTGTCTAGCCTTAATTATGGGATGTCCGTCATTAACATAATCACAATCTCAGTAACATTATACCATGAGTATTTCACTTGCATTAAACTTGTTTTAGTTGCCTGGGAAATAGAAATAATTATTCGGAATCTAATGTGACCAGGTTCATTAGTTTGTTCTCCGGACACAGATTTTTTAAGCTGATTTACAATTGCATTGTTATGGTATATAGTGACATCTTGTTTGTTACCATTTAAAATGACATTCTGATATCTCTCTATGTAACGGTAATGCTAAAAATTGAATGAAACAGTTGTGAAATAGATAATATAGATAAAAGTGAATAGATGGTTTCTGATGAGCAAAGATGGTGATATTAACAAACAAGAAACAGACCTGGTACAACACAACTCCCAGCAACAAAACAAGCTGCAAATCCTGTTTCATGGGAAAAAAACAGAGGGTATAATATGCTGAAGCAGTAACAAAACACCAAATTAGTAACCCGGGGCTAGGAGAGGTACAGGAATGCAAAGCTTATTCTGCACAATGTAAAGGATATAAAGATTATTCTCTATTTCTTAAAGAAAAGGTAAAAGGTTCAGGATATATTTCAATTTATGGCCCTTCGTCTGTGGAAGATATAAATGAACCTATCAAATCTAATATTGAGAAAGTACTCTGTGTGTTGATATATATACAAAGTTTCGGAAGATTATTTTTAAATAAATTGAAGTATTTGCAAAACAAAAATTATGTTATATAGATAATCAACAAACATGAGACAATAATATATTCTTACACGCACTTCACTCAACAAAATTAATGTAAGTTTTGTTTATGTTGCACTAGCCCATCAAGGAGTCAATGGGTCACTCCTACTATCTGATTGCACTGGACTTCTTCATTATATCACGCATAGATGTTTATTGCTACCATTAGGCCCAGAAATTAATCTCACATTTTAGCATTCACAACAGTACACTCACTCACCTATGAGTCTAACTATTAGCAGAACTAATATTCAAAACTAAGTTTTTACGCTCAGGCCTCAGAGTATACTTGAGACCAATCCTTTCTTCTAGGCGGGGCGGCAATTTCGGGTAACAGGTCGTGTTCGTGTCAGCAATCGGGTCGTTTTTGGATCAAGCTAAAATCACTTATAATTGAATAAAACTGCAAACTGGAGTGTTTAGAAATGAAATTCTAATTTCGGGTCATTTCGAGTCGATCGGGTGATTTTCGGATCACTTTCGGGTTCTGTCTCAATAAATCAGATTGCGGGTTCGAGTCAGATTCAGGTCGTGTCTGATATTGTCATCCCTTCTAGCCCCATTTCTTCGTGGCCACTTGCTAGTGCCAAGAACATCATAACATATCAAATACAAAACGCAAATTAATTAATTGTCCTAGAGGGTCTGCAATCAGACAAAATGGGAGTCGATGCATATTGAAACGAAAATTATAAATATTTCATGTAAATAAGTTTTTTTGTAATCTTTGTTTTCCAGGTCAAAAGATCGGATTATCGCCTGCAGGCTGCAATAGTAATGATAGGAAACGACATGATAATCTTGTGCAGGGGCCACGATGATGAATAGATAATACCCCAGACTCCACTTCACAAAAGAAAACAAACATACATATTCGATTTTTTGCTCCTCCCGGTGCTAACAGTTCACACCACTCCCAAAAGCATTTTTATTCTTTTCCTTCTCGATTTCGTAGCTCTTCTTTCATTGGCTTAACCTCATCCTCCTTTTAAAGCGCCCAATCCTCCAACTTTAATCAACTCATCTACAAGCCAGCTATAACGTACTTCTGTAGGAATGAGAACTACTTGCAATGTTTTCCTTCACGTCACAATATATCTCTTTCTATTTGTAACAATTTTATTAGCCACAACTGCCAATTTCCACTACTAGAAAAACGGTTAATTTCAGCGTAATTTAAATTGACGGAATCCCTATCACCTTCCCTGAGAAAATAATTAGGTTGGGATGAAAAATAAATTATAATATAATAATGATCATAACTCGAACTAAAGGAAACGATGACTCTTTCATTTCATTCTCAAAAATATATTTACATTCCCGATCGAGGTATTTTAAATTACTGCGATCCTGTCAATGAACCATCAAGAGATTGCTAGAGAAATCAAGGAGCCGTCCGATCCGTGACATCACGGTTCAATACTTGACTACTCGTCTGTACCACAAAAGTACAACACATCTCGTTACTGCTACAAGTACTCGTGTTGCTTTCACTAGTAGTGCTGCCAAAAGATGATGTTCGGCTGGTGCTGGACTTGGGTGTGGCCAGGTAGGTTGGTTTTTCTTGTCCAGCCATTATCACTAGAAATTTTTCTTCATAAACGGGAGCTGGTTTCTTGTCTTTGGCGTCATCACCGCCTGCCTCGAGGTCTCTTTCGGAGTCGGCTTCGCCACTGTCGAGAGATCCCGAGAGCTTCCAGTAGGAGCAAGCTAGAATAAGGAGAGCAAAAGCGATTAGGCCTAACATGGCTGCCAAGCCTCCGAACAAGTAGGGAACTGGTGAGTGCCATGGTGATTTCTGTACTGGCATCGTCAAGGGTGCATTTGCCACTGCCGTCATATCTTTTAATGTATAGAGAGAGAGAGAGAGAGAGATAGATAGAGAGAGAGAGATTGATTTAGCAGGTGAATAAGGAGATGGCGGGTTAAGTGAGCAAATGCGAGGTGTTATTTATAGAAAGAAGGGGATTAGGGAATAATTAAGTAAAACCGAATAACGTGATTAGGGTTTTCGGGTGGGCATGTTAATGAATGTCGTCATATGCATGTCCCAGGAAGCACTACTGGTGTGTTTGTATATATATAATAATATAATGATGAAATCTGATCTTAGTGTACAGATAAAACGCACTTAGTAAAAGTAGCAAAAGAAAAAACTTGAAACTGTGGGAGAGTATTATTGCAGTTATGATGCTTTGCGAGAGAAATGCAAGTACGGTGCGACCCTTTTGAAACGTCACTGAGGTTTAAGGACAGTATTGCATACAGTTCATGTTTACATAATGGACAAGTTGTGTGAAACATAATCCACAAAACTCGGTGGGGTTAGAATGGGAATTATAAATATACGTGCGTTACTTTTTAGAGAAACTAATAGTACTAACTTGTTTATGGGATCGAAAGTGGAGCTCTTCATAGCTTTGTTCAGGAACTGATCACGTTCTTGTAATTAAAAAAAAATCATCGAAGGGTTTAATTACAAAACAATATGAAGTCAGTTGGATAACTGTAACGGCTGTGAAGCTGATGCGTGGAGTTTGTGTTTTGATGTAGAAGTGAGTTAGGTTTGGGTGTCCATTCTTTAGATATTGTTTCAAACATTCCGTGCTGCTAAATAAGAGCAGAGGATAATTTTTATTTAACAAAAATCCAAACAATAATCTATATTTTTTCCACATCTCAAAATACGTATAAAAAATCAAAATTATTATTATTTTAGGACACGAGTGATTCGTGCTTATCTGTAAAAACTATTGGACTGTCCCAGAAACGAAAGCAAAGGGCTCCCACTCGCCAGTCGGCATTACCATCATCGCCTCAAAAGTAGAGGGACAACCGTACATGCACTGTATATCCTCAAAAGATCTGCAGCCACAATTACACAAAACACACTTAAAATAATACTCTCTCCGTCCCATTTAATTCTATAAATTTTTCTTTTTTGGATATCCCATTTAATTCTATACATTTCAAAACTTTCTTAAGATAGTAAATTTTTATAATATAAAAATCTCATTCAAACACTACTTTCAACTACTTTTCTAAATCTATCAATTATATATTGATGGGTCCCGCCACTTTACCCATTTTTCTTTCTCTTTCTCCTTACATTACTTTATACACTTTTCTTAATCTCCGTATCCAATCCATATGTATACATTTCAGAGGGACGGAGAGAATACTCAATGTTACTGTTGTAAATTATTGCAACATTTTCAATTCTATGCACAACCGACTAAATTTAATTATCATTCAATGACACTATGACAGGACTAAAATTCGAGAACTCAGTCGTCCTTCAATATCAATATCGTTCAATTTTACTCAGCTTGTAGCGTACGGTTCACAATCTCGAAAGGAAGTTATAGTTAACTGCCAATTAAGCACTACTAGAAGATTGCTAATGCAACGTGAGTCATGTTACCGAATCCCACTAGCTAGCTTATACTAATTGTTTCTTTGCATCTAGCGATGCTCATTCGTTTTAAATTTATTTCTGTACCGCCTGTCCAATTATTTCTGCATCGTACTAGAGATATAATTGCCAAGGTTGTGAAAGTGACGCCTAAGAGCATCTTCAACGGCGTTGGCTATAATCGTTGGCTAAATTGGACCTGTAAGACATTATGTAAAATTTGTTGAACCTATAAGACATTTTGCTTCAATGGTACTGGCTATATTGGTTGGCTATAATTTAAAAATAGTATGTTATTAATATTTTAAATTGTTAAAATAGAATATATCAATTCAATATGGTAATAAATGATGTGCAATCTTCCTACAGATTTTCTTACAGACTTGTAAAGGTTCGACAAATTTAGCCATCCATAGGAGGTTGGCTAAATTTATAGACAAAAGGTGAGCATGATTGGAGTTGAGTTTATGGAGCTGTTGGCTAAATTTTTTTATTTTAGGTATGTCAATTCACTTTTTAGCCTAGGGTTTTAGATGGTTGGAGATGCTCTAACAAATCACCTCTCGAAAGGAGTTTTAGCCAAGAGGTTATTGGGAAACTTTTTTTGGATTATGAAAAATGGTGAATAGATTCTTTAACATTATATTAATGTCAATATTAATTAAATCAGATTAGAGTTAGTGTGAAATTATAAGAATTGGCAATTAAACTTGTGGCGCCCCAGGTGTTCCAGTCTAATCATAGAAAATTAAGCATATATGGAGTATCAAATCCGGGTTTATAAATGGATTCTTCACAGAGATAAGATTACAAATAAGATCAAGGACAAATCTCCGTGGGAATCTACGGGGAACATATATTTCCATATTCTAATCATATTAGTTAGTACTAAGTTTATAATATTAATTTTCTTTAAGTGGGATGTCCACAAGGCCACAACCTGATTGTTTTTGTTAGCTTAACAATGGGGGTTGCCACCACTATACTATTTGCTGCTTTTGTGGCTGCTGTCACTTCTCAAGCAACTTTCAATTTTAAAGCTTCACTATTTATTTTCTATAGGTGAAAAATTGGGATAGGAGCTGGAGGTTATTGCTATAATGAATCGGATGGATGTATCACTCTGCAGGCTGCAGGGGACACCATTTGGCATTGATGAAATTAGAATTTTCAGAAGGAAAATTGTGGATAAATTAAAAGATGACCGTCGTCGTGTTCTACATCGAATCTTAAAAGAGCGGTCAAAATTTCGAATTTACAAATTAGTGGTCAGTTTTAGTTTTTATATTTTAAAATAATAATATTTATCAATTATTTGTTAATTATTTTCTAAAATGATGACCACATTTTACTTTAATCTTTCAAAATAATGGTTCATTTTCATTTTACAAATCAGCATAAGCCATTTTTTAAGAAGGAAGTAAAATGTGATCAATAATTTATAAATTTGAAAATTCGGTCATTTTTTTTAAATTTAGTGAAAAGCATGATCAGCACTATATAATTTACTCTAAAATTATCGATATATATATTTAGCATATGCATAATTTTACACGACCGGGCATGATGAGATTATATAAATATAGAACTTATAATATGTCATCTTATTCTTATATCATTTATAAACTTAAAATTTGCGTACTTGAAATCATGAAGAGTACGTACGTGGAGGTATAAAACAAAGTATAAAGAATATAATTTGAGGGAGTAGGGCCTAACTTAAATATTTATATATATTTTTATATGTATGTATAATGTATGTAACTTGTAAAGCAGCATTCATATATCTTTTTGCAAAGTATTAAAGTATTTATATAAAGAAAGCACCATATTGGCGATGTTGGAATCTGAAGAAACAGGGGGAACTACTGTTGAGGAAAGCAAAGAATAAAGGAGAGGAAAAGGAGGTGCGAGTTTAGGATATGTTCTATGCTTAAATGTGTACATTACTTCAACCTAGCTTTAATCCTAGCCTTAATCTTTATATACAAGATCTATTGATTGGAAAACCTGTACACTGCATATACTTTAGTTTGTATTTAAAATTGAGTGTTTTGGAACCAAATAAATTCGTTTTTTCTTCTGACTAATATAATTAAGTGAAAATTTAAAAATATACCATAGTGCTCGGAGAACCGACACACTCCGCATTGTTTATTTAACTTATGAATGCATCATGCATGATCATTAGATAATTAGCAAGGTAAAATTCCCGAGCTTTAATTATGAATTATATTTATATACGATACAAATATCTGTATATCCGTTATGCCATCCATATATTATTATATAAATACTGATTTAAGTGAGAACAATTTATTTATGAAAAAAATGATAAATTATTTGTGAGAAAAATGAGAACAATTATAGCAGAACAATTTTTTATACTTATTTCATTCAAAATACAGTTCAAAAGCACTATAAATATTTTCTTGCTTGATGTCACTGCCGTGTTAATGAATTCATCGGTCACTGTGTGGATGATCCTGATAGAAGAAACTTAGTCTAGCTAATTAGAATGAAATATTTGTGAAATGTGAACCTATGCAGTGCGTTCGAGAGATTAAATGTTATTCATATACATGTACTAGAAAGAAGAGGAAAAGATGGAAAATAAGCTAGTGAAATAGGACATTTTTATCATTTCTCTTTGATTCATTGTACCGCATATATAAGGGCTGTTTGTGTTAGCTAAAAGAAGTGACTTCTTATTTATAATAAAGAAGTGGAGCAGAAGTGAGAAGTAAATAAGTTAATAAAGTGTTTGGAAAAGAAGCAGAAGCTGTGACAGAGAAACTATAACATTCTCAGCTTCTTAAAAGTGCTTCTACTTCTTTACACAAACGGGCAAAAAAAACAGAAATCAGAAGCAGCCCCAGCTTCTTTGTAAACAAACACCCCCCGGCTTAAAGAACTTTATATGATTGGCGTGTCAGAGTATATATTCTGATTTCTCACCACTGCAAAAAGTAGTTTAATATAAGTTTTTGAAAAACAGATTCTCTAGTGAGTACACACTAATAACCATTTTTTATTTAAGTGGAAGACTTTTATTAGCCAAAACCTCATTAATTATCATAACCCCTGCAAATGCATAAAAAACATGACCAGTAAAAGCCCTCCATCTCAACAAAAAGTAGTTAGTGTGTACCCATAGGAACACACTAGAAAAACCCTTTAAAAAATAGTATAATATAAAATAATAATGAAATATATTTTAGTAGAAATGCTAATAACTAATAAGATATAAAAAAGGCAACTAAAACAGATTTTTAATTAACTAGCACATCATTACAAGGGTTAAGTGAAATTATTCATGCACGACAAGTATCAATTCTCTTCTGTATTAATTACGAGTATATGTAATTATGTTCACTTCGAGTCCTTCAGGCTTAAACTCGTTTGTTTATGAACTGGTCGAATTTTAAAATAATGCTGAAGATAAGCTCGCTTAATCGCTTATAGTGATCTCATTTGAGACCAACCGCACACATAGAAACCGACACATTTATGTCTCCGACATTGATCACGTAGATTGACGAAGAGTTGATTCTTTTCATTTCATCCTCAAAATTATATTTACATTCCCGAATGATCACGTGAAACTCCAAAACAAATGAATCACCTAAAAGATCAAACTCCCCTAATTTAATCAATCAAAACGCCTGAAATGTCGATTTATCAATTAGAAGCTGCCCGGTCCGTGGCCTCATGGTCCCCCATAATGGTCCTCATTTCTACCTGACCAAAAGAACTTACAGGAACCATCGATTCATCGTCCGATTTTTCCGCCGATAAAGTCGTGTCACTGCTACAACTCGTGTTGCTATCACTAGCAGTGCTGCCAAAAGATGATGTTCGGCTGGTGCTGGACTTGGGTGTGGCCAAGTAGGTTGGCTTTTCTTGTCCAGCCATTATGACTAGAAACTTTTCTTCATAAACGGGAGCTGGTTTCTTGTCACTGGCGTCATCACCGCCTGCCTCGAGATCTCTTTCGGAGTCGGCTTCGCCACTGTCGAGAGATCCCGAGAGCTTCCAGTAAGAGCAAGCCAGAATAAGGAGAGCAAAAGCAATCAGGCCTAACATGGCTGCCAAGCCTCCGAACAAGTAGGGCACTGGTGAGTGCCATGGTGATTTCTGTACTGGCATCGTCAGAGGTGCATCCGCCACTGCTTTCATGTTGAGTAGTATGTGTTTTTGTTTATGTGTATTTTTATGGATTCAAGGAAGCTTGCTAATGTGATAGAGAAATGAGAGAGTTAGCAGGTGAAATGGTGAATAAAGATGGCGGGTTAAGTGAGGACATGCGACCTGTTATTTATAAAAAAATAGAGTATATGTCTGATACGAAGTAATATTACTAGTTAACCTCTTTTTTATATGAAAACCTCGATAGGATTTATTCTAATAACAAATTTTATGAGAACGTGCGAGAGAACCTGATTCGAAGAAAACCGGAAATAAATCTTTATCACTAACTATTTGATGAAAATGTGTCACTATGATTAACTATCTGGCGGATGTGTACCATGCACGGTACGTTAAACAAGAATTAGATGATAGTCCGAACTCTAAATTTATAACTTGATATTAAAAAAAAAATGTAGAATTCAAAGTTTTAGTTAAAAATATGACATAAAAATTAATTTTAGCCTTGATCCATCAGATTCAAAACTTAACCACACTATATTTAGTCTCGATTATTTTGGGAATTTGATTTTGTTGCTCGTTAAATAATGGCATCAAAAGCATGAGAAAGGGGATCCAAAGGTGGCACTATAACTCTACGCGTCCTGTTTGGGTACCATTTATTAAAAAATAAGCATTTGTTGTTTTTAGAAATGAGTTTTTAAATAAAAATTTTCGGTGATAGATGATATAGAAATAAGTGTTTTATATTCACTATTTGACATAAAGAAAAAAAATTTATTTCGGAAAAAAAATACGGTTTAATGTACTTTTCTTTCGAAATGAATCTTTATTTCTGAAATATAAATTTAGGCAAACGACATCTATATATAAATATATAAGTAAGAAATAAAATTTAATCTTAGCGTTTGTTTGGTTGTCTCTTCAATATCTAGAAATTTCAACTTCCTGAAAAGTAACTATAAATAAAATTGTTCGGTTGACAAAAGCAAAAGAAGAGCAATTTTCATGGAAGTATGAATATTCATTATTTGTAGGAAGTTACCAACATACCCCGCTCTTGGTTATTGGAATTCCCATGATTATAAATTTCTATATAACAATCAAATAATTATTTTCACTTTCGAAAATTTTAATTAACAGGAAACTACTACTACTCATTGGTAATATTGGAAGTTAATTAATCCCGGATGCAACCACTTGATATCAATGTTGTGAAAAGCGCAAATCGGTCCTAAGCGGTTCAAGGACCTTCTAGCGCTTAAGCGGTAAAGCGGACGTTTAAGCGGAATTTTAAGCGGGTCAATAAGCGGATTAATTAAATATAATTAAATATTTAGTTATAATATTTATATATATATATATATATATATATATATATATGATAATATTATGTTATGGTAGGAATTTAAATTTTTAATATAATATATATTTTTTAACTTTTTAATAGAATTATAGTTATATAATTTTTAACTTTTTAATAGAATTATAATTATATAATAATTAAAAATTATTTGAAAAATTAAAAAATTATGAAGTCAACATCATTTTGACCGCTTAATTACTGCTTAATCCGCTTAACGACCGCTTAATCCGCTTAATAATCCGCTTAATTTCAAAAAACGCTTAATTACCCGCTTAATACAAAATCGAAGCGTTTTTGGGGCGATTCCGCTTAGACGGCCGCTTAATCGGCCGCTTAATGCGCTTTTTATAACACTGCTTGATATACAGCTGAAACGCACATAATAAAGGAAACAAAAATAAGTAAATAACTGAAAACTGTTTGAGAGCATTATTGTAGTTATGATGTTTTTAAGAGAACGAAAGTACGGTGGGACACTTTTAATGCGTCACTGAGATTTATTGATAATGCATACAGTTCATTGTTGTATATGGACAAGTTGCGTGAAACAAATTCTACAGGACACTTGTGGGGTTAGAATGGGAACTAGACAATGTAAGCTTTACTTTTTCAAGGAAATGACAGTATAAGCATGCTTATCGGATTAAAAGTTGTGATGACATGCTGTATCGTTCAATTTATTATTATTCAGCATGTTCATTATTTTGTTGGTGAAACATACATTCATTGTAATAAACATGGTGGCGAGAGACGGATACAGCCAAATTAGAACATTCCTAGTATATAAACCTAATTGTGGTAAAAAAAAAAATACGAGAAGATAATAGTGACTAAGAGCAGTCCAACAGCTGCCCTATTTGTTGTCCTAAATCATAATATAGGGCATTTGATGAAAAAACTTGATTCAACAGTGTCCTAGTGATGCCCTATATCACTAGGACAACTCATTCAAGCCTTATTTTTGAGGCACTCTCCCTCCTTGCCCTATCCCATATTTTATAATAAATTCTTACAACACTCTTTTCTCTCTCTATTTTATATTATGTTTTAATGATGAAAGTGAACTTTTAATAATAAAATATTAAACATATAGTGAAAATAAGGCACATTGTTGGAGTTGAAGTTAATAGAATATGTCCTAAACTACTAGGACATAATTTTTTATATTATATTTAGGCCTCCAACTAGGACACTGTTGGACTTGCTCTAAGGGGCATTTGTTAATGGCTGAACTGAACAGGATGAAGCCGTCTTTTGTTCAGATCATCTGGCTCGCTGCTCTTTTTGCTGGACGACAAAAAAATAGCTGGACGACTCGATTAAATTAGCTGGACGACTGATGTGAGGAAATGGAGGGGGTTTGGTCCAGCAGCCTATTCTATACTCTATTAAACATAGTTACATCCTATAATTTTTTAATTGTTGTTGAAATTAATTACTTTGAGAAATTTTTTAATTGTATTTCTTATATAATGGTAAATAGTACTCCCTCCGTCCCACCCAATTCTTTACATTGGGTTTGGGCACGGAGGTTAAGAAATATGTATAAAGTAGTAGAAAAAAGAAAGAAAAGTGGGTGAAGTGGCGAGACTCACTGATTTTTAATATATAAAAGAGAGATAGTGGAGTAAAAGTAGTGTGAAAAGGAAGAAAAAGTGGGAAAGTGGTGGGACCCATTAACTATTTTAGGAAAGTTTTGTAATGTAAAGAAATGGGTGGGACGGCCAAATAAGGAAACTGTAAAGAATCTGGTGGGACGGAGGGAGTATTTTTTTTAGAACAATTCTATATCATTAAGTATATATAAAAAAAAGAAATTTCAACAAATATTATCATCCAGAAATTTAAAAAATTACATTTATCAAATGACATCACTCACTCATGATTCAGATTATCACTGGTTCAGAAATTATGGTTAAGACTAAACAAATGACCCCTAAGTATATTTTTTTTGTTCTTTTAAAAGACTTTGGGACAGTTTGCTTTGCAATTTTGAAAGTCGAATTTCAAATTTAGGATTCCAGCTATCACTTCTCCTCTCTTCAATCATCATTGATTAATTATTATTGCTCTTCCATCCTATTTCTTATTAGATTTTTTCTTAATAAAATTAAGATATGATCATTTTCGAAGAGTTCTTATTAGGTATCTTGTTATCATGGTTGTTAATTTTTGAAATGTTGGTATTTTGTGTTTTGATGTTTTTGTGTGATTTGCTAGGAGTCTCGATAATTTTGAGAAAAAACACTTATTATTTTGGATGATCAGTATAACTCACATCAAATACGACACGATGTTTAATATTGCAAGAGTTTGTATAATTGTTAGTTTTCGATATTGGGTTACACATAGTGCTTATGTGAATATCAAGTGCGCTGCTATAATGTCCACAGCTGATGATTGATATAGGTTAGATTACTCAATCGAGATATGATTGTAATAGAGATTAAAAAATTTAAATATATAATGTGTTAGTGGTTTAAAAATAAAATGATTATTATTTAGTTTTTATTTTGTTTAGTAATGAGATTGTAATTGATAGTTCGAGAGTTTAGTTTTCTATCACTTACCCTTGTTGTTCTGTAAGGAACTTGTTTAATAATTTGAATTATATAAAAGAAAAACTCTTCTAAAATGAATATTTGTAATAAAATTTTTAAAATTATAATTAAGGATATCATATAATCTATTGGAGCAACAATAATTATAGGAAGTATGGATGTCCTTTGAAGGAATATAAGAAAGGATGTGAGTTTGGAGTTCAAAGTTTGTGGCTCCCTTACATTTATGACCAGCTTGAACGTAAAGTTTTCAAAACTAACCAGCCTACGTTCAACTTTTCAAAACTAACCAGCCTAAATCATTTAAAGTCGGGCGACCCAAACTAAACTTTTTTGGCTTCAGGGGTCGCCCCTGCCAAGGGCGACCCTTACTCTCACTTTGCCCCAGTAGGGGTCGCCCCTGGCAAGGGCGACCTCCATTGTTTAATTTTTTTTTTTTAAAATTGTTGCATTATTTTATTATATGTTTATCATGTTATTTTAAATCATTTTATTATGTGTATATAAATTTGTAAAAATAATATAATTAATGAAATGAAATGAAAAAATATATATAAATTAATATTAATATTTTTTGATATATTATTTAAAAATTTTATTATAATTGTATTATGATAAAGTTTTATTAATATAAAAATAAAATATAATTGATTGAATTAACTAAAAATAAAGATTAATATAAATAGAAATTGCATATATCATTCCGATTTGCAGTATTAAAAAACTGCAAATAAAATTACATATGATTAAAATGAGAACATGACATAAGTTCTCAATCCTGACTGATGTCCACAATATAGTCGGAACCATATCCTTCATCATCATCTTCATCGTCCTCAGCGTGAGCATCATCGTCTCCACCATCATCAGCAACACCGCCTTCCTCTTCATCGTCAACATCATCATCGGCCCACGGGGTAGGCATTTGTACTCGACGGCACTGATAAGTTACATTGTCCACATCTCCCCACTCCGCCCAAAATCTGGCTTCCTGACGTCCCTCGAGTTTAGCCTGCAGTGCGGCGCACTCTTCATCGATTTTATCCGCATAATACCTCCAGCGAGAATCACCAAATGGGATACCCATCTCACGATGGCGTTGAAAATAGAGTTTGTGAACTTCAGGGAATTTTCTGTTATGGATATCATCTTCCGCCTCCGTCATCACCCAATCTTTGCCCCTTCTAATTCTCTTATAAACATACCTGCAGATTTTACGGAAAAGAATGTTCCACTTCTTCACGTTCTGTTGATGTTCAGCCTCGAGACGTCTCTCTTCTCTCATCTCCTCTATCATTTTGTTGATGTCAAAGTCAGTGCGCATCCGTCCCAACGGTGGCCGAGTTTGCTTTTGTTGCACGACCGGTGGTGCCTTACTTTTAGGAGCTGGTTTAGGTTGTTGGTTGCTTCGGTTGTTGCGCATCCCTCCCAACACAAGCTCCGGTTGTCTCCTATCTTGTTGCTGTTTGAGGCGTTTTTCGTAGCCGGGGGTCATTGGTGCTTTCCCCTTATCCATTGGTGCCTTGCCCTTATCCAGTTTCAGCTTAAGTGATGAGTGATTTTTGTGTTTGTTTGGTTGCTTGTATGTGTATCAACCATAATGAAGACCTATTTATAGGCGAATGGATTATTTTAAACACAAGCATTGCATAAAATTAAAGGAAACACAAGCATTACATAAAGTGAAAATAAAATTACATTTGATTAGAAATCTCCCCACTCCTTGTATCTTTAAAATATTTGAAATGACAAGTCTCTGTACTTCTTGTATCTTTTTCAGTCAAACTTGTAATGCAGTAGAACAGTAGCTGCAATTTAAAGGGCTGAGTAGACTACTCATAATTAAAGTTTGATATGACAAGTCCTTGTCGTTTGATATGTTATTGAAGGATGCAGTGTCTTGTGAAGCTGGTCAAAATAACCTACTGTTGATCATGTGAACCTCTGCATTATGACAGTAATGTTGATCATGTGAACCTCTGCATTATGATTTTGTTAGTGTGTAGTGTATTTATATAGTTGTAGTATGATAACGTGGCCTATGTATTTTTAATGCAGCCTTTGTTTTTTTGTGTCTTGTGAAGCTGGTCAAAATTACCTAATGTCATGCAGCTTTTCATTGTGCAGTGTGTTGTGAAGCTCTTCATTGTGCAGTGTGTGGTCAAGCTTTGCTTTATATCATGCAGGAGTATTTGCACTATTCACTACTGATGATCATGTGAAAGTTGCTATTATTCTGTACATTTGATCAATTGGATTGTAACTGCATTATTATCGTAGCACAATGATATGCCTATAAATAGGTTCACATATTAGGTTGTCAATGCACACACAACCATAGAGGGCGCATATAATATAGTGTAAATAATGAATTACACACCAGGTGATTTGTTTGTTGCCATGGGTAGAAAATGGTGGTGTGATTCAGAGTTTACGTACTCTTTAAACCCAAATTTACGTTACTCCCCTGAGTCAATTACTACCATGTTGCATGAGTGGGAGTGGCGTGTGCGTACGCTTGAAGTGTGCAGGGAACGTTGTGCACTAGCTGGCCTTTCAATTCCCAAGCAAAGGGCTCGTACCATGCCTCGAGAAACGCCACAGGAGATGGAGGCCGCCCTCTTCAGAGCGAGAGAAGAGGAGAATCGCATGAATCTGCGACTGGAGCGTCAGAGTCTATACGATGATGCTAGGATGTTTCGCGAAGAAGGGGACTGGTTTAAAGAACAACAATACCTTGTATTGGTCACCAGCCCTGATTACTATTCTGATAGCTACATGTCTGATGACGAGTAATTGGTTTGTAGAAACGTCATCATTGTTTCCTGCTTTGAAGTTGAAGTTGTATTACTAGTTTTTTATTGTCTTTTATTAATAAACTTTGTTGTATTTCGTCAAAAGCACAACAAACACACAACCCGAAAAGAAAACACAAACACACAACAAACATAAAACATGAAGAAGATAAGAAATAACATCAATTTACGTCATCCCATCTAGATCCATGTCCCCTCATGGTCTTCTTCATCTTCTTTAGTTTCTCAGCATGCTTAGTCTCCATGTTTGTAACTTCCACTGCCTGTGACCATTTCAGGTCACTAATTTCGTTTGAAAGCTTGCTAATGACCTCGGCAGCACGGCTTTCATGACGGTCCTCTAGCCAAAATATGTAGCCGCAACCATTGGGTCCGTCAGGACATTGCATCATCCGCCTCCCAGCGTCGGGACCGTTGTCTCGCCAAACTCTACTAACTACGACTTTGTCACAATAGCACTTCTCTAAAGCAACAGGCTCCATAAGTTTTAAAATTTTTTTTAGTTGTGGATACAAGTGAGGTGTGGAGCCAGTTATTTATAGATGAAAATAATGAACATCGTGACAACAACTTTAATGTAGCCATACATAACTTATTAAACTAAATAGGGAAAACAACAATAATTGCACATTGGTGAATCTAGCATTTCCTGCTTGAAGAACCCTCCCCCTTATTTTTTCCCTTGAGGCGTTCAAATTCTTCGTCATGCTTCTCTCTAATCTTTTCCTTTGTAAAATAATGCTCCCATATAAGATCACTCATCTCCTTAGTCATCTCAGTTAGCACAGCCGCTGAACGTGGTTCAAGTGGATCATCAATCCAAAACATATAACCGCACCCGTCCGGCCAGAATGGACACCGTGACATCTTTCTTCCAGCGTTTGGCCCAGTCCCTGGATATGTACTATGAACAGCAAGCTTTTCACAGTAGCATGTATCCCCTTCAATAACCGCATTTACTCTCTCCATGTAATTAAGTTTTTGTTTTGAGATGTATAAACGAGCTTTCCACTATTTATAACCAATATTTTCCCACATGGCTACAATAGACGTATCTGTATGCAGCATATTATTATATGTATACAGCATGTTATAATCGCAAAAGCCAAAAAAAGTTCACATGGCTACAGTGGACGAAATAGTATGCAGCATATTATCATTTCAAAAGCCACATAAAGTTCACATGGCTACAAAAAACAGGTCACATGCCTACAGTCTTCGTATTTGTGCACCCCCGACAATGCTATTTACTTTTAATGGTTAAAGTAAAGGAATCTCTGCCTTCCTCCTCAACTTGTTCACATGGATACAATGGACGAACCTGTTTGCAGCATTATATAATTGCAAAAGCCAAAAAAGGTTCACATGCCTACAGTGGACGAATATATATGCAGCATTATATAATTGCAAAAGCCAAAAAAGGTTCACATGCCTACAGTGGACGAATATATATGCAGCATTATATAATTGCAAAAGCCAAAAAAGGTTCACATGCCTACAGTGGACGAATATATATGCAGCATATTACCATTGCAGAAGACAAAAAAAGTTCACATGCCTACAGTTGACGACTTTATATGCAGCATACTATGAATGCAGAAGAAAAAAAAAGTTCACATGGCTACAGTGAACGAATATATATGCAGCTTATTTTCATTGCAAAAGCATAAAACAGGTCACATGGCTACAGTGGACGAATATATATGCAGCATATTATCATTGCAAAAGCCAAAAACAATTCACATGGCTACAGTCTTCGTATCTCTGCACCCCTGACAAATGCTATTTACTTTTCATGGTTAAAGTAAAGGAATCTCTGCCTTCCTCCTCAACTTGTTCACATGGGTACAGTAGATATTAGTCTATATGTAATCCTATTTTTTGAAAGCTTGTACACTCGCAGCTTCAAACTTAAATCATCTTCTCATAAAATGTACTCACCCAGTAGAAAATGGTTGCTTAAACAAATGAATGACGACTACTATAGCTTGAAATACACTGATCCCAAAGAGTATTTTGCTGGAGTGAGGCGCGAGTGGGCATTCCGTCTTGAGGAATCCGATCAGTTGAGAAATGATTTGATTGGACTCGGTGCAAAGCTCCCCATCCGCGAGTCTTTAGGCGTTTATCCGGCTCGTAACTTTAACGGTAGTTGGGGTGATTATCGTCGTTTGGTCATTGAAGCTGTGGAACTAATAAGGGAAGAGAACAATAGAATGTTGATGCGTCGTTGTCGTTTCTACATGATTAAGTTGGCTCAAGATTCAGCAAATGCTAGTGGTAGGGATATGTCTTTCGAAGAAGAATGTTCACTTCTTCAAAACCCAAATTACATTTCCGATTACGATATGTCCGATGAAGAGCCAACTGATGACGATGATCCTGATTAATAAATATGACATTGCTTAGGGTTTGTTTGTACTTCTTCAAAATCAAGGTGTTTGTACTCTTTTTATTTTTATTTCAATGAAATTGCAATTACAAAGACCATAAACATAGTAATACAATCACTTGAGGATTAGTCACATCTAACATATGACAGAATTCATCATAAGCTAAATAAAATCCATCACTGATGCTTTGCATACTCGTCAAAATTCGATTTCTCAATATCTTTGACTTTTACATCATACTCTAACCAGTTTTCTTCCAACAAGGCTATCCTTTGCTCGTCCGTGATCTGTCCTCTGAAGAAAGAATTATTTATATCTCTATCTTTTCTGTAGTGATATTCTCGTAACGGATTGCCTACTCCATAGATTACTTCAGTGCGAGTTTCTTCCTTAGTCGGCACCCAATGCCTGCCCTTTCTTGCTTCTCGATAATGCAACAACTGCATCTCCGCAACAAACTTCATCTTTCTCGAAACCTTTTCCGCAGCAATTGAAACCTCGCCTTTCATTTCTTCAGAACCCCAATCTTCTATCCCCTCGTCTTCTTTTCTCGATCGTTTATGCTTCCCCATTTACAGCTTTGTTGTCTTGGCCGATGTGAAATTTGTGTGTGTGTGTGTGTGTGTGTGGTTAATTCAGTACACTTATTGACATAAAACAGGTCACATGGCTACAGTGAACGAATATATATGCAGTTTATTTTCATTGCAAAAGCATAAAACAGGTCACATGGCTACAGTGTCCGAATATATATGCAGCATATTATCATTGCAAAAGCAAAAAACAATTCACATGGCTACAGTCTTCGTATCTCTGCACCCCTGACAAATGCTATTTACTTTTCATGGTTAAAGTAAAGGAATCTCTGCCTTCCTCCTCAACTTGTTCACATGGGTACAGTAGATAAATGATTTGATTGGACCCGGTGCAAAAGAGAGAGAGACAGAGAGAGTAAAATGTTGCGAACTTAGGCCAACCATTTAGCAACCGGACCTCGCCTTGTTTTCTCACCACATATTATTATATAACATTACATATATATAATTTTGTTAATACATAATGAAACTTGAAATGTACCATTATTAATTTTTATATATTATTTCATTTCATTTCATTAATTATTTTTACAAATTTATATATACATAATAAAATGATTTAAAATAACATGATAAACATATAAATTTTAAATTTAATTGCATGCTATGATTTGGCAGTGTGTAGTCTAATCTATAGAGTGGCAGTATGAAAAAGTGGGTCCAATCTTTACTGTTGATCATGTGAAGGTATTCTATAAAGTGAGAAACTTTGTAGAGTAGAATGAGTGCAGGTTGAAAATTTTTGTTTGTTTTGTTTTGTTATTATTTCGATGATATCATTGTCTTCAAGCTCTCTCGTTGCATCAACCAACCACCTCTGTAATTGTGGTTTGAGGGCTGAAATTCGAACTTGTTGGAATGATGATATGATGGCTCAGAGATTTTACTGCTGCGGTTCTCGAACTGTAAGTCAAGTTTTGGAATTTACATCATATGTGTACATTGTTTGTGCTTAAAACTGTCAAATATTTTATTGCAGGCAAATAGCTGTTATTATTTCAAATGGATTGATGATGAGACTTTGGAGGACGATGTTATAATTACTCGATTGAATAATGAGCGTCTACATCTACAGGATACTCTTCACGCTTATGAGACAAGGGTGCAAGAACTCGAGAATGCAATTATGCTGGAGAGAAGCAGGAAGATGCATAAGGCAATGACTTCCGTAGTAGGATTACTTTGTTTACTGATCGCATTGTTTGTGGCTTTTCTCGTGATTTAAATGTTGTGTTGTTAAATCTGTCGCATAAGGCAATGACTTCCGTAGTAGCACTTGTAATGACATATTTTCAAGTTAATGTCACGGATTTAATTGTTGTACATGTATCTATCGTCCTTCATGATCTACTCATTTTAGCAGTAAATATTGTTGTATAGAATTTACTTTGTCATTTCGAAACTGTAAATATGAGTTGTCTTCTCAGCACTCTAAACAAAATAGAGACAACACTCCAAAATAAGACTGCAAAGATAACATCACTGCAGCGGGGAGTTGTCATTTCAAACTTTAAAAGATACAGTACAACACACATAATGTGAAATCTGTCAGGCTTATTACTATACACATGTGAACCATGTCTTCCATCAAAACACGCATGCCAATAGAAAGCATGCATTTAATCTCAATCAAAGCATGCAATAAATGAAAACATACTTCAAAATACAGTTGGATTTGAATTTTTGCCTAACAATAATTCATTGCCGAGCTGGCTTATAAATAGGTCCTCTAGTCTGCCTTCTACACATACATTGAACTCAGTTTTCAACTACGAAAATACAGTTGGATTTCAAAATACAGTTGGATTTCAACTACGAAAATACATCGAAAACAATATTTCATTCATCACTTCAACTGCACCAAGATGGAAAAGGGTAAAAGGCCAATGTCCCCCGGCTATGAAAAACGCCTGGAACAGCAACAACACAGGAGACAACAACCGGAGCTATTGTTGGGAGGGATGCGCAGCAACCAAAACAACCAACGACCTACACTAGCTCCTAAAAGCAAACCACCACAGACCTTGACGATCAAGCGGGATCATGCGTACTATTTGCAACGCAAGTTTGGTACTAGGAGAGCCCGAAACGGCAAAGATTGGGTGCCGACAGAGCAGGAGGTTGAGGACGAGGGGAGACGTTTTCCTGAAGTTGATAAACTTCAGGATGACAAACTTCGTCGCTTGGGTAGCATATTTTCTGATGCTCGCTACAATCGATACATGGCTGAAATTAAGCAAGAATGCGATGCATTGCACGCTCAGCTTGATGCACGTGATGAAGCTGATTATTGGGCAATTTGGGGAGATGTTGACGCTGAGGACGATGAAGATGATGATGAAGAATATGGTTCCGACTATATTGTGGACATCACCAAGGATTGAGAACACTAAGGACTTACAATTCTCATTTTAATGAAATATTTAACGGTGTATCCGGCTAGTAACTAAGGACTTATGCATAATATTTATTTAAATGCTTATTAGACTTTTTAATTTATTTAAATGCATAATATTTAATCAGAATCTATTTACTGTGGAATCATGTTAAAGTTTATCTCCTGCTCGGTATGTTTTACTTGTAAATTTGATGTGAAATAAAGTTTTAGAGCCATGCCAAACCACACCTCTGTGCAAAAGATTTGTGAGCAGATATTAAATGACGATTTTGGATTAACATTACATAAACAACTTAATGGATACGTACTGACTATTTAGAGAAATAACTTAGAGATTACACATCGGGCTGAGTATTGTACAATGGACATTTCCGGCTGCGTCTGGTGTGGCCCTCTTGCTTGCATCGACCACATTTGGAGCCTGTACGGGAACTATCCATCTCCGTTCGTATTCTCACGGACTGGCCCCTTTGTCCTCGGTTTTTCCTTTTCTTTCTCAATGCCTCGTTCGGTACCACAGTTCCAAACATTCTCCATTCCACTGGTAAGTCAATATCCCAATAACCAGTTGCTGGTAATGGATAAATCATTGGCTCCCACAATTTTAACAAAGTGGAGTTGTAGTGGAATGGGCCAATCCATTGTTTCCAGTTTATGGCATTATGGTTGCAACCAGCAATCAAATGTGAACACGGCAGGCGGTGGCATTCCCATTTCCCGCAAGTACATGTACCATTAGTTATGTCAACCACCTGTGTGTTCCCTCCCTTATTCACCCCTTTCACCCTGTACCTTTGTGTCTTAACGGAGAACAAGCCAGTTCCTCGGTTAAACGTTTCCACCCTGTGCCCGTTCGCCTTGGTTGAAATCTTCTCCAACTTATTTCTCGTCCTCAGACAAAGTTCGTGACCTTCGCTCATGCTCTCCTGCACTGCGTTCCTCTCCTTGTTGACCGTCCTAACAGTTTTATAAAACAGGAACTCAAGCATCGCGGCCACCGGTAGAAAGCGAGCCACACGCACGTTGCCATTAAAGCTCTCCGTGATGTTTGTGGTGGCCTGACCGTAACGAGCGTGGCCTTTGTCATGAGAAATTGTCCATAGGGCCGGATTTATGGCCCTCAGCCACCTAAAGGCGTCTTCCGAAATATCCCCAATCTTTTTCATGTAGGCGTCGTGTTTTCTCATCTGTGGCGTATTGCCGGCGAGCCACATGTACATTTTAAGCTCAATTCCTGGGTATTTCTTGGAGAAGTTGCTCCTCACATGGTGGAGGCAGAATCTGTGAACTCCGAAAGGCGGGGTGAAACCATTGTTTTCGTCATTCATCGCAGCGACGATCCCCGTGGCACGGTCAGAAATAATGCAAACGCCACGTCTATCTCGGCATACATGCTTCCGTAAAAGACGTAGAAACCAAGACCAGTTGTCCGTGCTCTCCTCATCAACCAAGGCAAAACAGATGGGATATTGATGGTTGTTAGAGTCTACTCCCACCGCTACCAGCAATTTCCCATTATACTTTCCCTTAAGGAAAGTACCATCAATGGAAATAACTGGCCGTGCATACTGCCAACCATCAATCATTGCTTTCAAGCACCAAAATGCTCGAACGAATGTTGATGTACCCCTATCGGTGTGATGTGGAACCACATTAACCACGACCACGCTTCCTGGATTTGTACTGGCCATGACGTTAAGGAACCGAGGGAGCTCGTTATAGGTTGTTCGCCAGTTACCATAAGTGCTCTCCATGCCGGCCATCTTCCCCCTCCATGCTTTCATGTAACTTATCAAATGGTGGTATTCATCATTAACCATTGTTATGACGTTGCTCACCTTCAACTGAGGGGTTTGGGCCACCTGTCCAAAGAAAAAAGCACTAAAATTAACATGCAAATACAAAATGAAAATAGTTAGGCTTATATCATATAAGGGGTTGTACGACTTACGTAGGGAGCAACCAAACATCCAATCATTTTTGCAGAAATCTTTCGGTGGTCCTGCGTCGGCCTATCTAGGAGGCATGTGTGCTGCTCTGGACAATTTGTTATTTGAAAAAGCCCGTGGGTCTTCTTCTTCGCCGCCCTTAGCTTCCAGTTGCAGTCTCGAACCACACACTTTACTTTGTAGACGGACGTGCTGCTTTTCTCCACGAAGAAGTTCCGATCTGTTTTTATATGTGCCTCTTTGACAGCAGAAATAAGTATATCTTTGCTAGCAAATAGAGCTCCCTCGTTTAAATCATCAGCGGCCGGATCAAAAGCAAGCGACACAAGTGGGTCCCTATTTGAAACTACGACAGGCTCGTAATCTTGGCTTGTAAACCAGGGAGCTCTAGGCTCATGCATAGTCACTGCCTGTGTTTGCATACTCCTGTTGCCTTCTAGGGCTTCGTCTGAATCAGCCTCCGAAAAATCTTCTGATTCAGCAGCCTCCTCCTGTGACAAGTTCCAATCCGAATCGTCACTGCTGCTTATGGCTCTTTCCGAGCCATACTCCTCATCTTCGTCTTCGTACTCAAGTGCAAGAGTAACAACTGCACCTTTGTTCGGCATTTCACGAGGTGGTGATGGCTGTCTTCCACTCAAATCGTCCTCGTCTACAACCTCTTCAACAACAAAACGACCTGTATTACTAGAGCCGCCACCACCCCCGTAGGTGTAGCCACCCTCGAAGAAGCTACTTGACCACCCTTGCATGCTCCCGTAGTCGCTTTGGCCATGGTTCCCCCCATAATCCCCTCCAAAACTCCCGCCGTAGTTTCCACCATAATTTGCATACTCTCCTCCTGTAGCGATTTGTCCGGATTGTTGTGTAAATGGCCCTCCGTACTGTTGGCTCGGCTGAGCAATACTCTCAGCCTCAATAAACAATGCTACGTCTCCCCCCAAGTGAAATCTCGTGGGTATACTTAACATTCTACTAACATCGTCGTCTGATTTAATAGACTTACAAAAAACCCAGTAACGAGGTTAGCAACCCCGATTCTTGGATACTTGACAGTAAGCTTGACATCCCAATGATGCCTACTAATATGCATCAACTGGAAGACAATATCTCGTAATTCTTCATACGAGGTGCCCAATTTCACAAACATCATTTCTTTCGGATCTAGGGAGTAGAGAATATCGTTATCTTGTTTGATGATTTCACCTCCCCAAAAGAAATTAACGTTTACGTATCCGTCCATCTTTGATTTTGAAGTGTGTGTTTTTGTATGAGTCTCACAAGGTAGATTGACAATGTGAGGGATAGTATGTGAGGGATAGTTTGAAGTGTTTGTTTTTCTGATGGTTTTGGTTTTGGTGCATAATGAAGAACACAAAATGCAGCTTATAAGGACACAATTCAAAAGAAAATACTGTGCTTCAATAGTGGATGCATTTGCTTTCTCCACTTAATTGATTTGCAGAATCGTCCTCTCACCAAAAAAGTTATTCTTTCAGCAGTAAAAACAGGCATGAATAGTTGATGCATTTGATTTTTCCAATTAATGGATTTGCAGAATCGTCCTCTCACCAAAAAAGTCATCTTTCAGCAGTGAAAGCAGGCTTCAATTGTTGATGCAGATTGCTTTCTTCACTTAATGGATTTGCAGAAAATTGTCCTCTCAGCAAAAAAGTGAATATTTGAGCAGTAATAACAGGCATGCTGATTGAATTCTTGAATTATTTGAATGAAGTTTGCAGCTTTGTCCAGTGTTAAATCAATGCTTGGATGTGACCATACAATCAAAATTATTTGCACATCCTTCAAAAAATATTTCTCTGCATCACATTTCAATATTACTTAAATACAACTTTAAATATTAGGTAAATAATTAATAAACTTTAAATATTAGGTAAATAAAAAATATTAGGTAAATAAAAAAAATATTTGCGAATTAAATTAAGTGTGGGTCGCCCCTGCTGCGGGCGACCGTGTGCGGGCGAATCCCACCAACAGGGGTCGCCCTTGGCAGGGGCGACCCATGCTTTCAACAAAAATCAACAGGGGTCGCCCTTGACAGGGGCGACCCATGCTTTCAACAAAAATCAACAGGGGTCGCCCTTGGCAGGGGCGACCCGTGCCCTCCAAAATCTCCCTTCAAGGGTCGCCCGAGTTTCGTTGAATTAGGCTGGTTAGTTTTGAAAAGTTGAACGTAGGCTGGTTAGTTTTGAAAACTTTACGTTCAAGCTGGTCATAAATGTAAGGGAGCCAAAGTTTGTTGCGTCTTCTTTCTTATCGATCGAGTGTAAACGTAAGCAAACAGATTCCGTGGACCAGTGCCATCTGGCACCAAAGACCATCTTTCAACATACACGTCAAGGACGGTCGTAGTACACACAATAGCCCTGAAGCTTAGCGGAAGTGACTAATATCAATTGCGCTAAACCACTGTGATATTTATATGAACAAATACATACTATCAAATGATCGAAGTTAATTATTTGAAATATAGCATTGTTTGTCTAATCTATGTTTGATCATCGGAGCGTCAGAGCCAATACCGTACCGTTTACGAGTTTAGACGACGGAACACTTAACATGACGTTAAATAAAATAACTTAGTGTAACCAAATCCCACTAACTATAATTTATAATTTTGAGCATATATGCCAGATACTGAAACATATTATCGCCAAGGTTGTGAAAGTGACGGATAACAAATTGGTTCTGAAAATTATAAAAATGATGTTGCAGGATAACAATGGGAAATTTATTATATTAAAATATAGGAAAACGTGACTTATTAGGTGCATTATGATTAGCAATATTTGTATTTTATTTATTTTGTGAAAATAACCTCAGTAAACAGCGGTATTTTATATATCTGGTGATCAATAATATAGTTGATTCGAATGGCTATGATGAAATATTACTTTTTTCCTAATCAAAAATATAAATTATTATTTATATATCTCAAAAATCAGGAGTGTTGATTAAGGTACCGTGAGCAAAAATAATCTGTGACATAAGCTCACCCAGAAGACTTATTAGTTAGTGGGTGACGAAAATGATTAAAATAGGATTATCCAACATCCACAAGTAAACGCATGTAAATTCACCTTCAAGGCACCAGATACGTAGATGGGAAGCCATCTTATGTGTCATATTAAAGATGATTAATCCATAAACTTGTGGCTGTGCGGTTGTATTAGTCATATCATACAAATGGGAGATCTGGAATATATGGATTATCAAATGTGGCTTCATAAATTGATTCTTCACTTAGATAAGATTAGATTCGAGATCAATAACACAATCTCTATGGAAATCTAGTCGGAGCACATAAATGATTACTCCCTCTGTCCCATTTAATTCTATACGTTTCTTTTTAACTGCTCGACACGCATTTCAATGCTCTTATAAAATAGAGTTCTGTAACTTATTTTTGAGATTTTCTTTTTCTGTATAAAAATATAACATCCAAACTTTAATTCAGAATTTTTTTTTTGTAAAAATAGATTGCACAACTACACTTTGCAGGAGCATTAAAGTCCGTGCCACGTCCCCGTTCCCCAATGTATACTACTAAGGGGACGGAGGGAGTATTATATTAGAAGGGAGAGTATATATTTTTAATATTAATTATCTTCGAAGTGGGATGTCCACAACTCTGTTTGCTTTCATGTAGCTAAACAAATTGATTACCAAGGGGGGCTGCCACCACTACTCTCTGCTTTTGTGGTTGCTGTCATTTCTCAAACAACTTTCATTTTATTAATCATCATTATGAAACTACTGATTAAGTTGAAAGATGGAGATTGAAATCAATGTTATGATTGTTATTTCATGTTAATATCATATTATAATGAAGATATTTTGTAATAGGGTGGATTTAGGAGTAATTCTATGTTCCGTAGTAAGTGTCCGGAAAAGGTACTCTCGCATTGTAAGTTAATTGTGGAGCAATATCTTTATTTTAGATTTTTAGTGCGAGTATTCGATTAAAGAAAGCACTAGGGATATGTTGTTGGATAGTAAAGAAACATCAGGGACAATCGACGAAAGCAAAGAATTAAAGAGAGAGAAAAGCATACCTGAGTTTAACATATGTATGTATGCATGTTTGTTCTATGCTTAGCTCGACATGAGCTTAGGATATGTTTTACTTAGGGTTTTTCACAAAAATATTTAAATTATAAATTATATTCAAAGATAAGGTGTAATTTTGTATATAACCTTAATTATGACGGTTGCTCTCAACCAGTGTTCCGATCTCATATATAATTTTGATAAAAATTTTGAAAAATATTTTCTGAAGATATAAATATTTTTACAATTTTTTCCTATTATTTTTTGATTTTATTTCCGTAATTTGTAGTATGCAAATGCTATGGTTTCTTCAGCCGCGTCTAAAATGATATAAATGATTAAAATTTAATTATTGAACTTGTAAGATTTTGTATTTTGATATTATTGATTATATTTCAAAACTAATTTATTATTATAATTCTAAATTTTAAAAAATAATATTTATTATTTTATCATGATAATTATTAATGTAATTTTTTTTACAAATTTCCAGTGATTTGATAAATATAATCAACATAATAGAGTTGACTAAATTTTCGACAAAAGAGATATGTGTCTGGAGTGGAGAATTACTTTATAGGTTCTCTATAATTTAACCTCTTTGCTAGAGATTTTAGAGGATGGGAGAACTGTAATTCATTTATAGTTTTATGTAAACTAATTATAGTCCAAGACTGCGAGGAAAAGAAAACCAAGATAAAGCAATGGGGATCGGTTGGTCGAGCAGGTAAATTTGATTGATTTGCAATAATTATTTAGTCGTCGCAATCCATTAGTAACCACACTCGACATGCAGAAATTCCAGCGCGAAAAATAATTTCAAAATCGATGTAAGCTATACGGAGTCAATCAATAGTTAATAACGAGTTTGAATATATTTTGGCCCGAGATGAATAGCAAGTGCTGGGCAAAACCCTGATTTATACTGGTACTATAAAAGGCAGTAATTTCAATCATTAGTTGAAAGACCTGCGACTTTGAGATATTACAAGACTATCGACTAGGGCCGTAATGATGGTAGGCTTGAGAAGGTGACTACACAATAATGATTTCCAAAGGTGTTTGATGACGAACATTACAACTACTAGCTCGCATACCCCCTCTTACAATAATGGACAAGATCTGAACGGAGACAATTTCTACGCTATAATAGTTGCCGAATTATGATTAGGGCGAAGTGGATGGTTTTCAACACATTTAAGTTTTTGAATAAACAGATATTGTAAAACCCCATGAGATTTTGAGAGAATTATTCATTTAAAATGATATTAGAATTCAAGCAACCCCAATATTTTCATATTTAATATAAGATCGGATTGGATTTTTATACGATGTCGAATTCTGGACCCGATCCAACCATGAAAGAACAATGAACCACTCCAACCGAGGAAATCGCAAAGTATTTTGTTTATTTTATTGTTCATAGTGAAGCCTCCCTGAAGCAGTTGAAACTTTTCGACGGGGAGGATTGCGTTGCAATTTCATGTCTGCTTCGAATTCTTTATTGTAAAAATGAAAAGCTGGATTAGGAAGGGTATGATGATTGATATGATGAGTGAAAATTAGTGTGAATGATCTGTCAAACTTTTTCTTGTTGTCATCTGGATTGGTGTTTGTTCAAGAGCTAGCGGGCAGCCAATGATGAAGCTGAGATTAGTGATGTTGTCGCACTATAAGCCAAGTTGGGTATGAAAACAGAGACTATATATTCTTAAGGATATAGTATTTGCATCATTATGTCTGCCTTGCCCTACTTACATGCGTACATAGCTCTCCACTGACTCTATTTATCATACGAATTAGATGTGGAGCCTCTCGGTCCTCTCTATGCTCGCCTGCTGCTTGGCTATAAAAATGAATTAGAGTTATTTTATTTCAAGCATCGATTATCCGCAACAATCATCTGTAAAGACGCATCAATTACCCGCAACAAATCATTTGTACTTATGCTTCTAGGGCCTAGGGTAAGTGGCTAAACTTATGCTTGCGTGATGCGTCCACCTTGACATTATCCATAAGATGAAAAATATAATAAAATGGATCATTTAATAGATCAATCCCTACCTTAGTTTTGAGCTATAAGATGTGTAAAGAGTACTCGAACATGCATGCTGCAAATTGTCGGAAAAGAACCCTTTACTCAATCTAGTACAGGAATTATATAACATTAAAGCTGATACTCTGCTTAAGTGTTGGGCATATGAATGAATTGTGTGTACGAAATCAGCTTCAAGATTATCTAAATTCTCGATATGTACACATGCAAAATCAGTACAATTGTGATCATTTTGGACATTTGTTAAAACCGGATCAGCCTCTCGTATATATTTTTCACATATATACCCATGTCCTCGTTGAATGAAGTATCCACAGTAATAATAGTTGCTCATCTGTTCATTAAGCTTGCCATTCGACTAACACCACCCCTGATTCTATCAAGTATCGAGAGTAAAATAATTGAGTATATGTTCATTAAGCTCGCTGTCTGACTAACTATGTTATCATATCACACAGGTACACATCTGCTACAACGGGATACCATTCACTGTCTCATTATAGGAATGTGCAATTTAAGTTAATAAGGGCGACAAATATAAAAGTCTGCCTGAAAAATTCTTCATATAGCTTTCAACACATAATTCTGGAGACCAAGTTGATATTACAAACTTAAAATAAACAGTCAAAACACAGCCTACTTTACAGTATTTGATATGGCTTGCAAAGAACACCCACCGAGTAAAAGCATAAATAGAGTTTATGATACATCCAGCGAGTATTTTACTCGACTCAAAGTTGAAGAAGACATAACGCAACATCATCTCTTCACCATAGCTTTAAAGAGGAACAGGATAATCTAGCCGAACAAGGATAAATATTTGAATATAATTAATCTCACACGTAGCGTGTTGTGTGAGATGGAGATATAGGATCTACTTTGTGTAAGCAGTGAAAAATTGGTATGTCCGCAGTGACGAATCTATGACTAAAGTTTAGTGGGACACAACATATAGTAGAAAACTAATAAAAGATGTGTAATATTATAGAAAAGAAGAGAAATAACTTACAAGTTAAATTTGCTCCCTTCGAGTGAAAGCAAAGGGAAGATTTGCCAGCTTGAATAGTATTAGTGATCTTGCTAGAGTATTGGTTGAAACGAAAAAAAATCAATGTTATTCTTTGATGTATCGACTAGTGAATATATCATTGGTTTTGTCAGTTGCAACCGCGGCAGTTGGGAGATGTTTTTCCGCAATGAAACTTGTGAAGTCAAATTTGCGCAATCATTATTGGTGATACCTTTCCAAGTGATTGTCTTATTTTAGCTATAGAATAGGAAGCCCTTGTTAGAGTAACAGATGAAGATGTAATAGACCGATTTCAGAAAATGAACACTCCAAGGGAGCAAATTTAATTTGTAAGTTATTTCTCTTTTCTTCTGTAATATTACACATCTTTTATTAGTTCTCTTACTATTTATATGTTGTGCCCCTACAAACTTTAGTCCTAACTCCGTCACTAGGGAGCTAACCACCTTAACCGACCTTGACAGCAAATAGTTTCTAGATTATCTACTTCCTCATAATACAGATTTTATATTATCCAATTCCCTCTTGATTCCTATGGCTGCAATGTGTATATATACATTGCATATCTACGATAGTTGGAATCAACATCATAACCCTCATTTGATTTGGGAACCCCCGGGAGGAAAAACCTTGAAAAACCTTAGTGCCAGGAGAGCATTTGGAATCATTCCTTTATCTTTTTTTTTCAGAAGGTCAATAACAAAATTTAATTACATAAGCACCCTGCACCCGCTGGGATCCAAACCTTCAAACAACAATTATCAATAGGACAGGGGAATCTGCTAGGCTAAGCCATTGATAGCCTTACAGATCCAAATTTAGAATAAAGAGAAAAAAAACATGGGTGCAGGAAAAAAGGAATATGGTACAACCTTGTTTGAGAGGTTTTATGAGAAAAGAGTAAAGTGGGATGAGGAATAACAATTTGACAAGGATAGATGGGAAAAAAATATTTGTGGATTTTTAAGAATTTTATAATGTTGTTCTCTCATTCCCCATTAGATCTTCCAAGAAAATTGGTTAATGAGAAAAACTGAAAGAATCAACTCTACTCCTCCGTCTCTTCTTTCTTTCCAAAAAAAACATGGGAAACACAACTATAAGTTTTTATAATAAATTCAGTTTATCTTTTATTTTCCTTACAAAAAGTAACATGAAACAAGCTATTAAGCTTCGCATCACTTCGTTCAGATACATAATTGCCACTCTAATTTATACAACTGGCATCACATAAATTTTTATCTTCCAAGCAGCTACTCCCTCTGTCCCATTTTAACTGCTTTTTTAGAGAGATGCACACAAACCAATTTTTACATTTATTGAGATGTTTATTTGAATAATTTTACATAGTTACCCCTAATAAAGTCAAACTAAACTATTATTTATATTGCATAGAAAATACAAGTTGCACTAATGAGGGGTAGAATAGAAATTCACCTATCAAATACTGCATGAAAACAAGAGAAAGTCACTTATTTTGGAACAACAATTCATTTCTAAAAAAGCTATTAAAATGGGACGGAGGGAGTAAATGATCAAGTTGCCCAGCTTATAATGAATTTCTATTACCTGATAACCAGTAACTGGCTGTGGAAAGGCATGGGCAATTGTGCACGATACAAAACCAGGCTAATTAGCTCAGATATGATTCAAGGATTTTTCCCATTTTATTAGTATTATTATTATGTAGTTCTATTTAATATGATCTAACTCTTCACATTTGTTTTCTTAGAAAGTAAGAAGAGGAATCTAGGCCAAAAAGGAAAGACAATCATGAAAGGGTAAGAGCAGTCCAGGCTCCAAGAGGTAACTATATTTTTCATAATTTGTTGAGGATAGTGCACATATATGCCAACAGGTAAGGCGGGAGGGAGAAAAGAAGAATACAGAAGTAACATATCTTTCAAATACAAAGTCGTAATAGCAAAGTAATTCGTGTTTCTACCTCATGTATTAGAAAATCTGAATGATGTAAACATATAGCTAATAGGGGAATGGCGACAACCTTTCGTACAGCCGAAACATCTCATTTGATGACAAAACAGAATTCATCAAAAGACATCATTTACCCCTGTAAAGTAGATAAAAAAAATCTTAGTACTTATAACCTCATAAGATTTGGTAAGTGGTAGTGGGAAAATGACTACTCACGTGTTCATCATCAATGTAATGTTGTCTCCTTTGAGTAAAATCCTCCCTGCACAGAAGTGACACTTTGAGCACATGTAAATTAATATATTCTAAGGCCGATCCCATCTTCGAAAAGGACAAATTCTAACAATATCAGTTCAGGTTTTTCTTAGACAATTATACATGTATTTAAGCATATGTTTACATACTTTCATATATGCTACCTCCGTTTCGCAATAGTGTCCACTTTTAAAATTACACATGTTAAGAAATTTTGACTACATTAATTGAATACAAACTTTTAAACCTAATCTTGGAAATACAAACTAGAGAGTAGTATGAAAAAAGTTACATTGAAATTATAAGAGGACAGCTAATTTGAAACTACTGTATATATTTTTTTTAAGTGGACTACTACTATGAGAAGGAGGGAGTAAAATTTAATGCTAAATCTTGATATATTCAAATTCAATATAGCTATCTCTGTTTTAACTTTCTGGAAAAATGTGTTGCTAAAAAAATTGCTCCCCTGTGGAAAAAGGATTCACATAAAACCATAAATGCAAGTTTTGACAGATATTAATACTTCAGAAATAGATGCAAAGAAACATACCAAGCGATTTTCTGCTTTTCTTCTTGATACTCACTTCTTCAGCATCATCGAGGACCAAATTCATGTACTCGTCAAACCCCTACAGTTCCAGATGTCAGAAATCCATACACATAATCTACTAGTCACATTATGCAGATCCATATTCGATTAAACAAATAATGATCACAAGGGTAGGGCTTCTAACTCAAAGTTCAGCATGTTGTCTACTAAACAACTGACACACATTACTTATTTGACCATAGCACGCTATTCTTTAATCCACAGTTATCATGTAAGAAATTACGGAAGAACATTTACACTATTGAAAGGGCCGTTTAACGAAATTGTACAAAAGAAACTGTAAAGGAACACTATATGCATATATAGCACCTTTCCGAAAGGGACTGGAATTGAAGTTCTATATAAATCCTAACAAATAATGAGTGCGGATCCTAGTTATAGGCAAAATAACTTAATAGTCATTCAGCAGATGAGAACAAAGTATAGTATCACAGGAACACGCATACATAAATGCATTCAAAGTATAAGTCATCACATCAATATTAGCAATTAACTAAACGATATTGTAAACCCAACTTCAATTTAAAATTACACATAAAAAAGAGCAAATATAAAAAAACTAGTTAAAACTTACGATAATTCTGCCTTCGATCCTCAAATCCTTCTGCTCAAAAAGCCATATCTGAATGCGCGCTTTCTGGACATATACACAGAAATTAAAAATACATAATTAGTCGTAAACCGATAAATAAAATCAAACGAAAGTGCAATGGGAAAGTGAGACTTACGCTTTGCAGAAACCTAAAAATCAGATTCTGAAATCACAAAAACAAAACAGAGATGAAGATGTTAATGAAATCGGTAGAAATCGATAATAGCAAATAATATGAGCGAAAAATTCGGGTAGAAAAGTTGAGGCCTACAATAGGTTGGGTCATAATCCTCTGGACTTTGGTGCTCGCCATGGCTGCAAGGTAAAAGTTGTTGCCAGCAAAAAATCAAAGTGAAATTTAGGAGGATGGTTATAGCTATCTGCTTCTATTTAAACCCTAAGAGCATCTCCAACGCTAAAGATGAAACTGTTAGCTAAAAACATCATTAGCTAAAAAAAGCCTGTAAGGAATTTTGCTCCAATGGGTATTAGCTAAAACCATTAGTTATATTCAAAATATTATTTTAAATGTTAATTATAAATATACAATAAAATAATTTATTTAGTGTTTATTATATATTATTGAAAAAATAATAATATCTTTAATAGATAATGATTAATTATAATATTTAACATTTTTATATTATTATATTATAATTTTTAAAAATTTTGATTGAAAATAAAGTAGCATTTTCACATAACAATATTATTTGTAAAAAAAATAAATAATACATCTATACTTGCAATAATAACAATAATACCTTAAATATTTCAATTTAAATATTATAAAAATGATTTAGGTAGAATGTTACATGCTTTAAATAAAAATAAAATAAAATTTAGAAGGGTAAGAATCAAAGTTAGTGCGAAAGATTTTAAGCTAATTATCTTTTGATAAAACGGGTTTGAAAGAATTAAAATAAAAAATTCATTAATTTTTTATTTAATACAGGTGAAAATAGAAAATATAACTAATAAAAACATATATACCGATACTATTATAATAATAAAAACTTAAAAAAACTAATTAACAAAAATTACTTGTATCATGTAAAACATTTACTAATTTTTTTTGTTAAAAATTCATAATTGACGTTAAATAATTATATAAGTTATTATATTAGTTTTATTATATTATTTTTATTATATTATTTATTTGTTATAAATATTTTTACACCTAACAATACATTAGATTAAATTATAAAATTAAAAAGTTATACAAATATATATAATAGGATTATAATATTATAATACATATATAATATAATATAGATATATAGGTTGGAGCAAGTTTAAATTTTCTTTGAGTTAAATTTTAAAAGAAAATGACGTGGATATGATATAGATGACAGACTTTGGTTCAACAAATGTAACGTGCTGATTTCTCGGCATCTAAAAATATTGCTAATATTGCTAATAGGTCTCTGCGTTGGAGTGATGTTTTTTTTGCATATCAGGTATATGAGCTGACACATAGACTTTAAAGCTAACAGTTGACCTGCGTTGGAGATGCTCTAATAAAAACTCAAGGTACAGATACTTGGGCCGAGGCGCGGAGACTTGGGAGCTGACTGCTGAGATGCAGCCATACTGGAAAACCGTATTATCTATTGATATACTCTATGCTATTTATTTCTATTATTTTTTTTAACACGATTTTTCTCATAAAATATAATTTTGTAATTTATTTTTAATTTTTTTTGAATAAATATTTAACATATAAATTTTAATTCAGGAAAAAAAAATTATAAAAATAAATTATACAACTATATTTTATCGGAGCATTAAATTCCGTGTTGCGTTCCCGTCTCCCAATATATGCTATCCACGCAGACGGAGCCCGCGGAGGGAGTGCACGTTAGCAATTAAGTATAATAGACCGAGGGGGCTTGATTAGGGGGCTTGATTCGTCTCGGAGAAACAAAATGGAATGCAGGAAGGAAGTGGAGAAAGAAAATGAATGATCCTGAATTTATCTGAAAATGGAACGAAATTACGTGACAAATTTTAAATTTAATTTTTATGATATTATATAATTATAAAAAGAGTCAAATATATTATGTTAAATACTATATATTGATATTAGAATAATATTTATAGATTGATTATAAAAATGTTATTGTTTACAATGGATTTATAATATAAAAAAAAATTAAATATTAAATTTTTCAAGAAAAAATATAATCATTTGTTTAATACAATTAATCGAACTTCAGTTCATTAATATGACGTTAAAACTTAAATATAAATATTAAATTTTAAACTATATATCTATTCACACGAGTTTAAAGCTAGTATTATCATTATATATAAACTGGTATTATATATTCTTCTATTAGTATATTATTTTAAATTTAATTTATAATTAATTAAATTATTTTTTGAGCGCTTCGTATAGATTTGCTAAATAGTCCTCGTGAATAATTAATATAATTTTTATTTCTTGTCACAAGTTATATATTATAATTACTGTTTATTGTTTAAAATTAATTATTTAAATTTACAGAGGAACACCCAAATAATTGAGGCTGGCTCGATATGAGACCACTGATAGTTCATAATATTGATAAGTTGCAACAAAAATTAAAATCAAATAAAATCTGAGAATAGGCGGATTGTATGCGAGATTACTAGGGGAGAGCATGGCCGGTTCGGCTCGGTTTTTGGATAAAAACGGAACCGCAACCATATGTCCTTGGTTTTTAATATTGAAAATTGCAACCGCCGGTTCGGATTCGGTTTCGGTTTAAAAAACCTGGTTTGGTTATAATCGGCTCCATTTCGGTTACAAAACCGACAACTACCAAATTAAAAAATAATACGTAGACAAATTGAAGCGCGCAATCCAAAATGCTTCACCGGCTAAACTCGCAAAAATGGGAATCAAAATAGTCTTTCACCCAAAAACCTAAGCTGACTTGTGGCAAGGATATTACTATCCTGCAGTCTGAGCTTTCTACATGTATATAGCTCTAATGTGAGCAACTGAGCACCAAATAACTGACTCCCTCTAAGCTCCTCTTTTGTTTGTGATGACTACAATTCTTTGCAAATCCTATTTACTTGTGCTATAATGTTTTATCTGGTTAATAGATACAACACAACAAGTATGGTACATAAAGACTATCTAACATGTGCACATTGTGATAAATGGGAGGTATTATGAAATATATGTATAGCTTCATGGCAAAATTGCACTTTCTGTGAACCTTCTGTAACTCCTCCAGCCAAGGTGTTTAGTAATAAGATGTTCCAGAAGACTAGGTAGGCATCACTGCATTAGATCATTTCAAACCTTATTTATTTCTAAATTGTATTGCTACTAGATGTGTTAAGAGCATCTCCAAACTCCAATCATTGAAAGACTTTAGCTAAAAGGTGAGTTGACATACTAAAAATAAAAAAAATTATCCAACAGCTCGGAAAACTCATACTCCAACTATACCCAGCTGAGAGGTTTGTAAAAATCTAAAATAAGGTTCGGCAAATTTTACATAATGTCTTACAGGTTCCATTTAGCCGACGATTATAGCCAACGTCATTGGAGATGCTCTAATGCGTGCATCAAACTTATCTGTTTCTGCAACGAAAATCAATTGGTTTTCAGTTTTCCAGTTTTCCTTAAAAATAGTTTTCAATTGAAGAACAGCGGATTATAATATCGGGAAAAGAAATAATCCAGACTTTAAATTGAGTTATAAAATAATGAAGGCAACTAGATGACTTTTCTTATGACACCACATTTTCCAGATACACTGGGATTCCTTAAATTAAAAAGAATCCAGATGCTGCATCATGCATGGAACTAATACGCTGCAAATTATTCCTACCTAGAACGTGCTTACGAAGAGTTGACTCCAAAAGAAGCACAGCTCGACAGGTTCTTGCTGATTAAATAACACTTCTGAAACTGGATTATCTTAGTGAAATTGCTCTGAACAAGCGGATGATAATCACAGTAGTATTATTCTAATCATGTTGACTTTTAGACGTTGGACTAAGGATGCATACTGTTCTTGGAACCGGTCATTTGTAAATTTACAAAGATTTTACCAACATAGCAAACAAGTAGGATGACAAAATGTGTGTGTATATGTCAATTTTACTCTTACTTTTTGGATTGTAGGTTGCTTCTGTTCTCAATTCTATAGATTAAAATATACTACTCTGATTCAAGAAGTCGTCGATGTCTACTTGCTATGAATAACATACTCCAGCTTAAATATGGCGATGAAGTATGTATGAGAAATGTGATGATGAAGTATGTATAAGAAATTAAGAACAAGATAATACTCCTTTTGTCCCCTCAATTCTTTACGTTACTTTTTGGCACGTTTTTCCACACTCATTTAAAGTATAGTTCCATAATTTTTTTTTTAAATTTTTTTCCTCTCAATGAAAGTTTGATGTTTAAACGTTTATTAAAAAAGAAATTATAAAACTATATTTTATAGGAGCCTCGGAATGCGTGCAAACACTGAACGTAAACAACAACCGGGCACGAAGGGAGTATATTTTAGCATAAGTACTACTCCCCAAGTAAAGGAGGTAATCAAAATCTACCAGGATCTGAGTGAGGACTACTCAAGTCGCTATAAGTTTTTCATTTCTTTTTCTTTAAGCTTTTAATCCTCTTACCAGATATCAACAATAGACAGGAAAGACTTGTATATGTTTCTTACTACTATGACTTGTTCAATCTTTGAATGGAAACATGCACAATGCTATAATGTATTACTTATGTTCTGCTATATCTTACCCCTCTATAAATATCAGGATCTTTGTTATCCCAATTATATGAAATGTGATGGGGTTATCTAATCTGTTCCTTTATCTTTTACTCTTCGATACTATTCTTCTTCTCTTAGTTTCTGCTAAAAATGAAACAAGTAGAACACCATCGAAGCATCCTACTGTTATTAATGTTGGTTTAATTCTTGATTTTAATTCATCCGATGGTTTTGTGGCCGATTCTTGCATATCTATCGCACTCTCTGATTTCTACACCGAAAATCTGCATTACGCTACAAGATTGGCTTTAGTCCCTAAGAATTCCAATGATGTTCTATCTGCAGCTTCAGCAGGTAAGCTGTTCATTGAATTTTTTTACAAGTAGGTGGTTTTTTTTTTTGCAATATGTATCGAGTGTTTATCTTTACTCGTTTTTATTGGTGCAGCTTTGGAGTTGGTTAACGCGGACCAAGTGGAAGCAATTATTGGACCACAATACTACAGTCAAGCTAAATTTGTTGCAGAAATTGGAGGGAAGTCTCAGGTGCCGATCATCTCATTTTCTGTGACAAGCTCGTCGTTTCGGCTTACACGGACTCCATATTTTATTCAAACCACACTTCCGGATTCCTCTCAGTTAAAATGTGTCACTTCCCTTGTCCAGCAATTTGGATGGAGCGAGATTGTAGTGCTTTATCAAAATGATGCAGAAGGAGAGCCTGGCAACAATTTTATTCCGTCTCTGACCGACGCCTTTCAGCAAGCAAGTATTCAGCTTTCATATGTGATTTCAGTGTCATCTTCTGATAGCGTATCTAATATAAAGAAAGAGCTAAAACAATTAAGGGGTATACAAACTCGGGTATTCCTTGTTCATGTGACTTCTCCTGACCTTGCTTCTCGCATCTTTTCTCTTGCGAATGAGGTGGGAATGATGAGCAAAGGAACTGCATGGATCATCACTGATGCTTTATCCAATTCACTAAGCTCCTTGAATGCTCCAACTATTGAATTAATGGAAGGCGTTATAGGCGTAAGGCCTTATGTACCTAAGTCTGAAAATTTGGAGAATTTCAGAATCAGGTGGAATAAATTTTTGTTACTCCAGCAACAGCCTGCTCTCACTGAAAATATAAGCGATGTTAATTTATTTTGTCTGCGGGCATACGACACAGTTTGGGCATTAGCCACAGCAGTAGAGAAGATCCAGTTCCCTGGAATAAACAGGAGCCAAGAAAAATCAAATGCATCGAGAGATCCCATCACAAATATGACAATCTCAGAGGCAGGCCCAGGACTTGTCAAAGAAATCTTGAAAACCAGATTCCTTGGATTAAGTGGTGAATTTAAGATGAGACACGGACAATTAGAAACTCCAGTTCTAGAGATAATCAATATAGTTGGGAACGGTGGAAACGGTGATAGAACTGTTGGCTACTGGACACCAGAAAGAGGTTTTAGTCGGAAAATAGCAAGTGCAGACGAGGGTGATCATGGTGTAGTTTATTCGAACCAGGTTGATGGCGTTCTTAAACCAATCATCTGGCCTGGAGAGTCTACAAAGAAGCCGAAAGGATGGGATGTACCAGGGATGGGCCTAAAGCTAAGGGTAGGGGTTCCAAAAAAAACAGGTTTTACAGAATTTGTGGATGTGCAAGATATTGGTAACACCAAGACATACAATGTCACTGGATTCAGCATAGACGTCTTTATAGCCGCTTTAGATTCGTTACCATTCAAGATTGTTCCTGAATTTATTCCTTTCGTGAATGACAGTGGTGGCAGCAACGGAACATACAATGATCTAGTCGACAAGCTAAGTGTCACTAAGGTTAGTATGCAAAAGTAATAATTTTTTCATTCCTATGTTGAGTCTTGTATCCTGCAGTTAGAATATATGTATGTTTACAGAATCCGGAGTATGAGGCACTGGTCGGAGATATAACGATAAGGGCTGAGCGAGAAGGGACAGCTGATTTTTCACTTCCATACTCGGAATCTGGTGTAGTAAAAGTGGTAAGAGCTGAACCCGACAGGCTGAAAAACATGTGGATTTTCTTAAAGCCATTAAGTTGGGATCTCTGGCTCACAGTTGTTCTATCTGCTATCTCTATTGGACTTGTGCTCCACGTGTTGGAGCGCCGCTTGAATCCTCAACGCCAACTTGGCATGCTCGTTTTGTTTCCCTTGGCGGCTCTAGCATTTCCTGAAAGTAAGTTGCTAATCTACTACAGATAAATTAAGTCATTAAGATATACCCACACATGCATATATGATTTGTTAATCTGATGTTCGAAAAACAGGGAACATTGTGGGAAACAGTTGGGCAAGGTTTGTGCTAGTAGTATGGTTGTTCATGGCATACATACTAATGCAAAGTTACACAGCAAATCTGTCCTCAATATTAACGGTGGGTCAGCTAAGACCTTCCACAGATACTCCTTCTTGCGCAGGTTATCAAGAAGGTTCGTTTGTGAAAGAGATACTCACAAATTGGCTGAAACTGAGCCCCGCTAATTGCTACAGTTATTCAAGCATGGAGGCTTATGATAGGGCCCTTTCTCTTGGTTGCAAGCATGGAGGGGTCGACGCTATTTACGACGAGATTCCCTACATCAAACTATTCCTTCACAAATATGGTTCCAAGTATAAGATGGCCGGAGCTACTTATAGTACTGGTGGATTTGGCTTTGTAAGTATCCTTCTTCACCAATCAAGATAGTGTATCTGTTGTTAAACAAAGTAGAGAGACTATTTCCGAAAAGGAAAATGCTTGGTGTACAGAATTATGTACAAAATTTTGTAGATAATAACATATGGTGGGTTTTAATTGAAATGGTCCTGTATTCACATCAACAACCTCAATTAAAACATTCCGCATCGATTGTCATGTCATTATGTACAATTTTTTTTTACAAAATTATGTACACCTGACACTACTCCTCAGAAAAACCAACTAGTAGGTCGATAGGTGGAATAACATGACAGAATACGAACTGTATAAAATAGGCATGCACCTATTGACTTTTTAGAGCACAAATCTGATAGCTGCTTGTGTTAATATCATAGGCATTTCCGACTGGGTCTCCTCTATCTAAGCCCATTTCAGAGGCAATACTAAACGTAATGGAAAAAGGAACAATTCAAGATATCGAGAAGAATTATTTTGGGCCGGGATACACCTCTCAGTACGCAGGAGAAGATTTATCACGAGACAGTCCGAGTTTGACTACATACAGTTTTGCAGGCCTTTTCACTATCACCGCATTTCTTACTCTGCTTGCACTAATTTGTTCTGAATGTTCATTCGCTATATCAAGTTATCGCAGCCGAAACTCTATTAATCCGGCTGAGGATGTTCCCCCTAAAAATGAACAAGATTCTGAGGGCGTCGATGAAATTTTAGAACAAGAAGAGAGCCACGAACAAGAAGTGGAACTCACAAATGCTAATAATGATCATGGTGGTGGATGACCAAGTTATAGATTAGCACTACTCTTGTAGAGATTTGTGGATACTATAGCATAACTCATCATATTTAAGCTAAACGTCTTTCCTGTACTGAATATATGTGTTATGACAACCTGGAGTTTTATCTGGAAAAAAAAATGTATAGGCTAAGGAAAGAAATCTTTATGGGGCTAAATTGCTAAAACTTATTGACTTCATGGCTGAAATATCGACTCTACGAGACATATATCAATCTGCATCAAGTCATCGTGGTACTTTCAGGAAACAAAGTGGCATAGGATTCAACACAAAAAAAAAAATGACCTAGGATTTCTTGATTGCCTCTGCAACTGGCTAAGTTGATGCTGAAACTTGATAATGAGTTCTTGTTGTGTAGAGATGATAATGAATAGTGATAATGACTACTTGTTGTTTTGCAGAGATGGTAGATGATCTTGTTAATGACTTCTTGTCATTTATGTTAGTCCTGGTATTTGTTTGCTGTCATGGGAGCTTAATTTTCAAAGTTCAAACAGTCTAGAAAAGAAATCGACATAATATTCCTGCATGCCTGCCCCATTAGAGTCAGCAAGACTATGTGTGCAACAAGATTCTTTGCATCACCGCTGTCTGAAAAGAATTGAAGACATTTCTTTCCAAGATTTTAAGCTTTGACATAAATCTATGCGCTTCTGAGGCAAAGGAGTTAAGGAGGCAGTACTAGCCATACAACAGTAGACAATGCTGACTTATAAGTTAACTTTTGACTTATAAGTAAGAGTCTGAAAATTTTAACTTCTTTTAGTAACTTACTTTTGAAATTCGACTTTACAAAATTGTATATAGGATCATTTTAAAGAGAATTTATAATATATCCATATGAATTTTATTTAAAACGTATTGTGGAGTTTATGCACTAGCAATACAACAATAATCGCTGACTAGATGCAAAAAATGTGTTTAATCTTCTATACGAGGTTCTCGTTCATGCCAAATATTAGGAATTGTATGCACAATCACTTGTTTTGCAACACAACGGTCAATGCCAACTATAGGTAAGAAATGTCTCTACTCCGTGACAGGTTCTGATTCATGCCACACATTAGGAATTGTACGCACCAATCACTTGTTTTTGTAGTACTTCTATTCAACTACGTCTTCCCCTGTGTATTACTGTACATTCTTTGGTGCTCTAGAAAAGTGGTGGGCTGCCATGGGGTTCTCCAAGCTACACCTCTATATTTTGCTCATCAATAGCACTATTCTCCTCTTAATTACTGCCGAAACCGAAACAAGTACCCATTCAGAACCGAAAAATCATATTGCTGTTAGTGTTGGTGTAGTTCTTGATTTTAACTCGTCCACCGGTTTCGCGGCCAATTCTTGCATCTCCACGGCATTGTCTGATTTCTACTCTCTAAATAAACACTATACTACAAGATTGGTTTTACACCCTAAGAACTCGAATGGTGTTTTATCTGCAGCTTCAGCAGGTGGTTCAAGTCACTTAAATGTAACTTGTGGTTTCGTATTGCTTATTTATCTAACTCACTTCAACTGATGCAGCTTTGGAGTTGGTTAACGATGACCAAGTGTATGCAATTATCGGGCCACAATACTCCAAGGAAGCCACATTTGTTGCGGAAATTGGAGGGAAATCTCAGGTTCCAATCATCTCATTTTCTGTTACAAGCTCTTCGCTCTGGCCTTCGCAGAATCCTTATTTCATTCGAACCACACTGCCGGATTCTTCTCAGCTTGAATGTATCACTTCCCTTGTCCAAAAACTCGGATATGATGCTGTAGTAGTGCTTTATCAAGATAATACAGACACAGAGTCTAGTACCGGTTTTATTCCTTCTCTGACAGACGCCTTTCAGAAAGCAAGTATTCAGCTATCTTATGTGATTGCAATCTCATCTTCTGCCAATGAATCTCATATAAGGCAAGAGCTAAGCAACTTGAGGAGAATGCAAACTCGGGTGTATCTTGTCCACATGACTTCTTCTGACCTTGCTTCTCGCTTGTTTTCTATTGCAAATGAGGAGGGAATTATGAACAATGGTACAGCATGGATCATCACCGATGCTTTATCCAACACGCTAAGGTCCTTGGATGCTACAACTATTGAGGCAATGGAAGGTGTTATAGGTGTAAAGCCTTATGTACCTAAATCAAAAAATTTGGAGATTTTCAAGATCAAGCGGAAGGAAAACAATATCAATATGCTTTGTTTGAGGGCGTACGACACAGTTTGGGCATTAGCCACATCAGTAGAGAAGCTAAAGCTCCCTCAAGTGAGAACGAGTCTTGATAAATCAAATGCATCAAGCGCGGCTATCACAGATTTGAGAGTCTCGGAGACAGGCCCAGGACTTGTCCAAAAAATATGGGAGACCAGATTCCTAGGCCTAAGCGGAGAATTCAAGTTGAAGGATGGACAATTAGAAACTCCAGTTCAAGAGATAATCAACGTAGTTGGTAATGGGGATAGAGTTGTGGGATACTGGACATCAAGAAGTGGCTTTAGCCGGAAAATAGCAACCACAACTTACGATGGTCATGGAGCAGTTTATTCAGGACCTGTAGAAAATGTTCTTAAACCAATCATTTGGCCAGGAGACTCTACAAAGAAGCCCAACGGATGGGAGGTACCAGTAATGGGCCAAAAACTCAAGGTAGGGGTTCCAAGAAAAAAGGGTTTCAAGGAATTTGTAAACGTGACTGAAGTACTTGGTGACACCAAGAAATATAATGTCACTGGCTTTTGCATAGATGTATTCGAAGCTGCTTTGGATTCATTATCATTCAAGATTGAACCTCAATATATTCCTGTGGACGAGAGTATTGAAACATACAAAGATCTAGTCAATAAGCTAAGCGGCACCAAGGTTAGTAAATAGTGCACTATGTTACTATTCCCACATTTAATCTTTTTCATTAGTCCAAATATATGTATGTGTAGACTCCGAAGTATGATGCACTGGTTGGAGATTTAACAATAAGGGCTGATCGAGAAATAACCGCTGACTTCTCACTTCCATATTTGGAGTCTGGAGTGGTGATGGTGGTAAGAGTCGAACCTGACAGGCTCAAAAACATGTGGATATTTTTGAAGCCCTTAAGTTGGGATCTATGGCTTACCATTGTTTTAGCAGCCGTCTTCATTGGATTTGTCCTCCGAATGTTGGAACGCCATGTAAATCCCCAACGCCAACTTGGCATGCTCTTCTTATTTCCATTAGCGGCTCTAGCCTTTCCTGAAAGTAAGTGTTCAGCTACTACATACAAAGACACACTCACACCTAGGGGCGGATCTAGGAAGAGGCACAAGGGACACATGTCCCCCCTAAATTTTCTTTTTACATTTTTTTACCATTCTTAATTTTTCAAAATTATAGAAGTGTCCTCACAAAATTTAAAAATACATTGGTGTTTTCAGAAAATTTGCTTGGTGCCCCCGAACATTTATGTGCTAGATCCGCCCCTTCACACGTACATGTTTTGTTAATTAATAATTACCTAATTTGATGGCTCGCGAGCAGGGAACATGGTGGGAAACAAATGGGCAAAATTTGTGCTGGTGGTATGGTTATTCATGGCATACATACTAATGCAAAGTTATACCGCCAATTTATCCTCAATTTTAACTGTGAGTCAGCTGAGACCTTCTGCAGACAGCCCTGCTTGCGCAGGTTATCAAAGATATTCGTTTGTGGGAGACATGCTGAAAAAGATGAACATAAAAACCCGCAATTATACAAGCATGGAGGAATATGATGATGCCCTCTCTCACGGATGCAAAAATGGAGGGGTTGACGTCATTTTTGATGAGATTCCCTACGTCAAACTATTCCTTCACAAATACGGTTCTAAATATCAAACCATATCTTCAAAAATGGATGGTACAGCTACTGGTGGATTTGGCTTTGTGAGTCTCCTAATCTCCATCATACATTATTATGTTATGTTCATGATACAGTATTTCAATAAGACATTGATGCAATGACCTTTGTTACAGGCTTTTCCGACTGGATCTCCTCTGTCTAAGCCCATCTCAAAGGCAATATTAGATATTATGGAAGAAGGAAAGATTCAACAGATTGAGAAGAGATATTTTGGGGTAGGTTATACCTTTCAATATCACGCTGAAGATATACCACGGGACGGACCAAGTTTGACGTCATACAGTTTTGCTGGCCTTTTCACCATCACGGCCTTCCTGACGGTAGTTGCACTTGTTTGTTCTGAATGCTCCTCTGCTATTTCAAGATTTCGCAACCTACACGCTGTTAATATTTCGAGAGTTCAATCAGTTGAGATGACTGATTATGTTTCCTCTGATGAGGATGAACCACAAGATTCCAAGGAGAAGGCTGAAATCTTAGGCCAGGAAGAAAGCAATGATGGACAAGTAGTACAGACCACAAATATTCATATTGATCATGGTGGTGAATGATCTGGTTCATGTAAATATTACCTTACTTTCAATATTCAAACCGTCTAAAAAAGAAACAAACATAATATCCATGCATCATTAGAGTTGGATCGGAAAAAGACCAAATCTGCATTTCGGTTTAAGATTCTAGACTTTGAATTAAGCTGTAATTAGAAGTCTAAGTACTCGGTTTTACCTTTGACAGAAGAGACTATTATGGATTTATGGTAGATTGATTCTAAATAAGAAAACTAGCTGACTTGACTGATTGTAAGCCTCTTTTTGTTCATGAATCATATATATAGTCTTAAGCTTCAGGATGATGAAGAACAATCTGGGGACTTGTACAAGTTTGATTGCAAAATAAAGATGAATACCGTATAGATCGTTCATCATTATTTGCCCATATCAACATTCAAGAACTTGACAAGTCTGTATTAACGAGACATCAATAAGTCTGCATTGACTTATTGACTTAAGCCTACACAAACTGCCCACTGTGCAATTGTCTATGTTGATGTATATTATGTCAATATATATCAAGACGAAATAATTTTCATAGACGGTTCAAGTTTAACATCATACAGCTGTACTGGCCTTTTCCATCACAGCATTCCGCACGACTTGCACCAAGTCTGTTTCAAATCTCACTCGCTATTTCAAGATATTGCAACCAATTAAATCGGTGTTATTAGGCCACTCACAATGTCTCCGCTGATGCTGAAAGTGACAAGATTCCAAGGTGAGAAGATTGAGATTTTAGGCCAACAAGTAGAGAAGCCGACAAACAAGTACGCAAAGAACCCACAAACATGAATATTTATCACGGGATGGATGATAAAGTTCGAGAATACTCAACATGTTTGTCTCATATTCTTTTCATCATGTTTGTCTCTTCAATTTTAAACAGAACTCCAGCACATTAAAAGTTTTCTCAGTACTTTCTTTCTCTCCTTTCACACTTAATTGAATTATTTTTTTTATTCAACAATTTTTTTTGGAACACTGACCACTCACCAGTCACCACAGTACTGCAAGACTGCACTTTAATTTAACTATGACGGAAATTAAATATAAGTTCCAATGTCTAACCGTCTATATCAGTTGAGATTCTGAACTAACATTATATATAGATAACAAATAACAATAGAAACTGTTATGGGGGAGACTAATTCTAATAAAGAAAATTCAACAAATGACCTCATCGAGAATATTCTTGACAGATTCCAGAAGGAAATTGCTCCGGACAAGCCAGTGATAATTAATCCCAAAAAATGATTCAAACTACGATTAAATTTAGACTGTTAGTAAGCGTGAGTCGTGACATATCTAGTACATATATATAAGCATCAGCCAAGTGGTGCTCCAAAACTGATGGAGCTAATAAACATTTTCCAGAATCCTATCCGCAGTATCTTCCTGGAAATCACTCAAGTCTCTGTAAATATTTAATATCACTTAAGTCTCAATAAATATTTCTCAGTCAATACCGATAATAGACTAGAAGTACTTGTATATGTTTCTTGCCTTATCACAGTCTCGTACGTGCGAGCCACGAACGACGACATGAATGATCACTTCTATGTCAATACTTGTTTGATAATACTGTCTCTCACTTATTATAAGTACATAACTACATCACAAGGAATAATTGGGGCTGTAAGTAGTATGGGCTTCTCCAAATTATACCTCTACGTTTTGCTAATCTGTACTAATATTACTCTCCACTTTGTTTCTGCCGCAAATGAAACAAATAGAGCTTTAGACGCCAAGAATCTAGTTGTTGTTAATGTTGGTTTAATTCTTGATTTCAATTCATCCGTCGGTTTTGTGGCCAATTCTTGCATATCCATGGCTATATCTGATTTCTACTCCAAAAATCCGCATTACACAACAAGATTGGCTTTACATACCAAGAATTCCAATGATGTTCTTACTGCAGCTTCAGCAGGTGAAATAAATATATATGTGTCGTTAATTTATGAGTTGAATACATGATAGGCATCTGGAGCATGTAATCTGTATATTTTGTGTACTTCAACTGTGAAATTGAACACATTATATATACCTCATCTATACGCAATTTGTGTGCCTTACTAAAGCCTAAAATATACGCGCTTCTTTTGTCTTCAACATATATATCTTTTGATATACCTGTATTTAGCAGAGTTTTATTGTTAGTGACGAATTTTGATAAAGGTGATAACGGCTGCTCTCTTTGGTTTTATCCGAACTCTTTTTGTATTGTAAACTGTTAAAAATACTGTACTTATATTAAATTGTTTTCATAAAATTTATATCTAATAAAAATTCGAAATCTAGGCAAGTTAATATTTAAGGTCAAGTATAACTATTTTAAACACTACTAAAAAGTGATTGGTGTATTATGTTATGTATTTCAATTTAGTTATTTTTTGATATTTTGAATAAAATGTTAAAAAAAATATTTATATATATAAAAAAATTTACTTCTCATCAAATTACATATTAGTTTCCAAAATTTTATTGGATATAAGTTACAAAAAATATGATATATATAGATACAACTTTTTTAACATTAAAATAGTCAAAAATAATAATATAGAGAGAGTAATTAATCAGTTTAACCCCATCAAGATATAACTAATAAGTAATAACACAACTTTTAGTATTAAATTATTTTCGTCCCGTGATAAAAAAATCAAACAATCTCTGTGAATATTTAGATTTTATAATTGAAATTTATTTCTTTAAATATATATCTTAAATTTATAAGTAATATATAAGATTTATAATTTTCAGTGATATACCTAAGGTCAACAAACTACTAAAAATATCGATATAATTTTAGTTTCATTTTTGATGTATGAAGAACCGAAAATGAAATCTCGTGTCAGAATAAAAAATTTTGATAGATAATATTATTCCCTTTCCACCACTACGCCATAGATGGGCAAACAAGACACTCAAATACTGTTACCTTAGATCTATTTTATGTTACAATAGATCTAATGTAACGCAAAATTACCATTTCATCCGCTAGTGCTACCATTGCTAGCAAATGTAATGTTTTGATTATCAAATGTAACACAACTAAAAGCATTACGTTAGGGAGGTAGAGCAACACTAGATTAACCAAATGTGACACTAATTCAGTGTTACCATAATTTAGGGAAAAATGACGTGGCACCCACTTGGCTGGACTGCCACGTCATCAGGGGACCCATTACCACGTGGACTGCCACGTCAGCATGTGGGGGCCCACTGCCACGTCATCATATGGGACCCACCTGCCATGTCAGCATGTGGGGCCCACTGGTCACATGGACCGACTCATCATCATGTGGGGCCCACATGCCACGTGAACTGACACATCAGCATGTATTATTGTAACATTTTTTTCTGATGGCTAATGTAACAGTTTTTAATGTAATGTAACGCTAAGTGTAATTAAACTTGCAACGGTAATAATAATAGCTAATGTAACATTAATATTAAAAAATCTGAAATGTATTGTTTGTAAATACATTAATTCCATTATCAAACCAACATTCAATACCATTGAAAATAATTATGAATTAAAATATTAGCATAATAGTAATGGGAAGTGTTACAACATGATTGATCTAACGTAACACTAATATACCATTGTAACACAAACGCGCTAAAGTAACAATTAGTTGGTATGTAATGTAACATTGACTTGCTTAATGTTACGGTAGGTCCAAAAAGTATGCCTACTGTAACACAAAATTGGTATTACATTAGAAAAGTGTGTTATTTGCCCATCTATGGCGTAGTGCACCCGTAATTTTTTTTACATTTGGAATGGAGGACTCATCAATATTTTAAAATTTTTATAAAATATAATTTTATAAGTTTTTGTAATTCTTTTCTTCTTATGAATAAAGTATAATGTTTAAGATTTTTCCATAAAAAATAAAGTATTAAAAATAAATTACAAAACTATACTTTTGACATATATGTTCGGCCGCCTTTCTTTTCAAAATGAGTCCTTAATTTTAAAAATTAATTTATTTAAACAGTTTTTCTAGTGTGTGCGCTCATGGGGAGTACGAAAATCATAAGTTTGACTCATTTTGATCGGCTCTTACTTGTTAATAATGGTAGACCTTTTGCATATACAACAACCAATCAAAATGGCCCAAACATATAAAGTTTTGTCCTTAATTTTTAAAATTAATTTATTTAAACGGTTTTTAGTGTGTGCCCATGGCACATGTGGACCTCCTCGTATATACAACAACAACAGTTATCAAAATGACCCAATGGGCTCACATACAATGTTGTGCTTAGCATGTGCTCATGGTCACCACAAACCCTTATTTAAATTGGTCTAACAATAGTTTGTAGCTGGGCAACCTAGTGTCCGCGGCCAATAATTTGTTAACCTTGCACGTCTGTTTTGTGATATATAGAGGTCATGTTGTGACCTTACTCGTTTTCATTCATGCAGCTTGGGAATTGGTTAACGAGGTCCAAGTAGATGCGATTATCGGGCCACAATACTCCGAAGAAGCTAAATTTGTTGCCAAAATTGGAAATAAATCTCAGGTACCAATTATCTCGTTTTCTGTGACAAGCTCGTCGCTTTGGACTTCACAGACTCAGTACTTCATTCAAACCAGGCCGCCTGATTCCTCGCAACTAGAACTCATCACTTCCCTTGTCAAGCAACTCGACTGGGATTCCATTGTTGTGCTTTATGAAGATGATACGGACAAAGAGTCATGTAAAGATTTCATTTACTCTCTGAGAGCAACTCCAACCCAACACCAAAATGGTGTGAGATTTGGTGTCAAATGTACTCTAACCCAACACCAAAATGGTGTTAAAATTACACCAAAAGAATTGGTTGACACCAAATTTGGTGTCAAGTATTGATTTGGTGTAATTTTTACACCAAATTTGAAGTTTTTCAAAATACCTACTATACCCTTATATTTGTTAAATAAAACAAATTTATTTTATCTATGTCCCATAAAGTTGTTTTATGTTATATTTTTTATTCTTCAATCATAATTGTTTTAAATTTTAAATAAAAAATAAAATACACAATGATTAAAATATAAATTAAATAAAACTAAAAAGTTTGCATTACTTTTGCATGAAACCACGATGACATGACATGCCTATGCATTTCAAGGAAAATGCAGTACACCATCTGAAGAATCAGCAGCATGATACTAGTTATCTGGAAAGTCATCCAGGGAACCTCCAAACTTTTTCAAATATTCATCTGCAGATGCGGAGGCTGTAGATTCTTGACAAACTTGTGCATTCCTTTTCTCCCATATTCTGGCTCTTTCATTTTGATAATACTGTAGTTGAAATGGGTCCGTCATTGAACTTAAATCTTTAGCCATGATCTTGTTTTCTTCACGAAGTTCCTGCAGTGCCAACTTTCTCGACTCATTTTGAGCTCTTATTATCTGTAGTTCATAAAGCTTTTGTCTATCAGCTGACCCTTGTTTGAATACTTCAACAAACTCACGATTATCCTCTCTTATGCATTGTATGAGTTTCAGACTACTGCTCAAGATATAGCAAGACTACTGCATATTGGTAAGCAACGTGATTTTCTAGGAATGTTAGGTAGCCTCGATTGCATGCATTGGAAGTGGAAGAACTGTCCGACTGGATGGGCAGGGCAATATAGTGGTCGGAGTGGCCATCCTACTATCATTCTCGAGGCTGTTGCTGACTATGATTTATGGATATGGCATGCGTATTTTGGAATGCCAGGTTCGAATAGTGATATTAATGTCTTGGATGGATCACATCTTTTTTCTGATCTTGCCAAAGGTATTGCCCCTGTTGCTAATTTCGTTATTCAAAATAAAGAGTATAGTATGGGATATTACTTAGCCGACGACATTTATCCAAAATGGTCTACTCTAGTACAAAGTATTCACAATCCACAAGGCTTGAAACAAAAACTATTTGCGATGAATCAAGAAGCCTGCAGAAAAGATGTGGAACGTGCATTCGGAGTTCTACAATCAAGATTTGCAATCGTTGCCGGACCTGCTCGATTTTGGAAAAGAAATGTACTAAAAGATATTATGTCAGCTTGTATTATCATGCACAACATGATAGTTGAGGATGAACGAGACTTGAATATGCATGTACATGATTACGTGGAAACATCTTCTGCTGCTGTCGAAATGGAAAGAAATGGAGATGACGAATTTCAAGATTTTCTTAGTAGATATCGACAAATTAAAGATAAGGAAGCTCATTTTGAACTTCGCAACGCCTTGATCGAGCACATATGGGAAGAGCACGGGAATTCATATAATTAAGTTGTCCTCTTGAATTTATTAATGAATTTATAATTATTTTAGGTCCTTGTTTAATGAACATGTTAAAATTTAAGTACAAATTCTTGATATAAATAACTTAAAAAGGGAGAATATTCTATTTAATGTGTAAAAGATTCTTTTTGGTTGTAAGATATGGTGTTGATGGGTTGGAGTGAAATTTTAATTTGGTGTAATTTTCACATCAAATTGGTGTATTTTTCACACCAAAATGATGTCATGGGTTGGAGATGGTCTGACGGACTCATTTCAGAACGCAAGCATTCCCATTTCATCTTCTACCAGTTTGTCTCGTATGAAGAACGAGCTAACCCACATGAAGAGTATGCAAACTAAGGTGTTTCTTGTTCACGTGACTTCTCCTGACCTTGCTTCTCGCTTGTTCTCTCTTGCACGTGATATGGGTATGATGAGCCAAAAAACGGCATGGATCATTACCGATGCTTTATCCAATTCTCTGAGCTCCATCAAATCGACAACTATTGAGTCAATGGAAGGTGTTTTAGGGATAAAGTATTATGAACCTAAATTAAAAGATATGGAATATTTTAAAATCAGGTGGATCAAATATATGTGGAAGCAGCAGCAGCAGCAGCAGCAGAAGCTTAGTTATAAAGAAACAACTAGTACTGATCTTAATATCTTCTGTTGGCGAGCGTACACCACAATTTGGGCGTTAACCAGAGCAGTAGAGAAGATTCAGTTCCCTGAGGTGGGGAGTTATGAGAAAAAAATTGCTTCATGCACATCAATCACAAATTTGAGAATCTCAGAGGCAGGCCCGGGAATTGTCAAAGAGCTAATGAAAACCAGATTCCACGGCTTGAGTGGAGAATTTAAGCTAAAGCATAGACAATCGAAAGCTGCAGCTTTTGAAATAATCAATATAGTTGGAAGCAGAGATATAACTGTTGGCTACTGGACAAAAGGGAAAGGCTATAGTCGAAGGATAGTAAGTGCCGGTGTGGATGATCATGGTGTTGTTTATTCAGAAGGGATTGACGGCGTTCTAAAGCCAATTATATGGCCTGGAGAGTCTACGAAGAAGCCCAAAGGTTGGGATGTTGCAGGATTGGGCCAGAAGCTGATCGAGGGTAGGGGTTCCCAGGAAAAGAGGTTTCAAAGAATATGTAAATGTGGAAGAGATTGACCTCAGCAAGAAATTATACAATGTCACTGGATTTAGCATAGATGTTTTCAAGGCTGCTGCTACTCTGGCAGCATTACCCTTTGAGCTTGAGCCTGAATTTATTCCTTTTGTGAATGACAATGGTGGAACTGTTGGAACATACAACGATCTAGTCAACAAAATAAACGGTTCTGAGGTTAGTGCGCCCGTGTAATACTCCCTCTGTCCCAAAATAAATGTCGATTTGACTTTTTACACGTAATTTAAGATGTAAAAAAGAACATACTTTTCAAAATTTCTTTTTCTAAATAAAAATATAGATATTGAACTTTTATTTAGAAAAAGAAATTTAAAAATAATATGTAGAAATGTATTTTTTTACTCCTCAAATTACGTGGAAAAAAGTTAAAAATGACACTTATTTTGGAATGGAGTGAGTATCTTATTTATCCTTCTAATTTATAAAAGGATTTTTCTGAGAAATGTCTTATTTTTATTGGCTTTAATCTCATAAATAATGATGACCCTCCCGCATTCACAGCTTATATAAAATGAATAGAAAATTGGGTACAAAATTTCGCATGACATGATGAGGTGATCGATGTTTTAGTTGATAGTATTAATGCATATACTGAGTTCCACTCCAATCAAAACTAAACCCATGCATATCATTTTGTGAAAAAATTATATCCAATTTTGTGCATGAAACAATTTCCATATAAAATTACAAGATGCACTGAGTTACCACGTTTGTATACAGCCTCCATGCTATGATGCAGTGGTTGGGGACATAACAATAACGTCTGATCGAGAGGAAAAAGTAGACTTTTCACTTCCATACTCGGAGTCTGGTGTTGTAATGGTGGTTAAAGCTGAACCCAACAAGCTGAAAAACATGTGGATATTCTTAAAGCCATTAAGTTGGGATCTCTGGCTAATGATTGTTGTGGCTGCTATATTCATCGGCCTCGTGCTACGGACGTTGGAGCGGCGCTTGAATCCCCAACGCCAACTTGGCATGCTCGTCTTATTTCCATTAGCCGCTCTAGCATTTCCTGAAACTCGGTTTGCTAGCTCGCACTACATATATATACACAAACACGCACTCACATACATAATTTGTTGATCGTGCAGGGAACATGGTGGGAAATAAATGGGCGAGATTTGTGCTGGTAGTATGGTTGTTCATATATGGCATACGTACTATTGCAGAGTTACACAGCAAATCTGTCCTCAATATTAACTGTGAGTCAGCTGACACCTTCTGGAGACAAAATTGACTGCGCGGGTTTTCAAGAGCATTCGTTTGTAGAAGACATGCTGAAAAATATGAGCATAAAATCAGTTAAGTGTAAGACGATGGAGGACTATGATAAGTTCCTCTCTCTCGGATGCAAAAAAGGTGGGGTTGACGCCATTTTCGACGAGATGCCCTATATCAAGTTATTTCTTCACAAATACGGTTCTAAATACAAGATGGCGGGAGCTACTCACAGTACTGGTGGTTTCGGATTTGTAAGTCGTTCTTCTCCACCTCGTCAGATTAGTTATTATGTTATGTGTGTTTACTTGAATGGATTGGAATTGATGGAGAATGGATTACATTTTGTACTATAACATAGTATTGATTAGATGAATATTGTCTATAATTTTTATTTTATCAATTATTTCATTGTTAATTTTTTTTTTTTTTGCCACAATTTCATTGTTATTATTTTAACTAAAATTCTAACTTATATATTTTGAAAGTAACGCTCATTCCATTTATACATCATATTCTTTACAACCGCAAGAAATTAAAATTATTTATTAATCATTATTATCTCATAATTTTTTATATATAATTTTTTTTTTCATTCTCTCTTTATTCTATTTCATCCAGATGAACACAATTTTAATATGCTATACTATTCGTTGAGGTCTGTCTTCGTATAGCTCTCCATGTGCATATTTATGACTTCATTGCACATTACAAATCATTTTACTGCTTCTCTGTTTCAAAATAATAAAGTAACTAGCATAAAAGCCCGTGCGAGGCACGGGACTCTAGTTTTTTTTGTGTTTTAAATAATATTCGTGTGTCATCATATTATTTCGAGCATAACTATTACGTCTTTTTTTTTTAACAGAATATGTAAATATGAAATGTAACATTTGCAATCTAATAGCATTGATATATAGTAGCATTGATATATAGTAATAATATGTACTATATTTAAAAAAAATTATGGATCAAAAACAACATTTGAACTGATTTTTCTATATTCTAATTCGTTAGGATATAGAGGCCACTACCATATTATCTACATGTTCAAAATTATATTCGAAATTAATCCTGAAACTTTTAGAATTTAAATATATTATACCTCATTAAAAAGATTTGTAATTTTTTGTTAAAAATTATTAAATTATTTCATCCAATATGAAAGCTTGTTCTTGATATGTGAATCACGATATCCTAAATCATGATTAGATGAAGATGTGTGGTCCGCGTTGTTTTATATTTATTTCTCTTTTTTTGAACGTACGTTTGTGTAATAGTTAAGTGATATATGATAGACAGACCATCAACACATTCTTTTATATCATATGTTGCACACATCTTGTATAAATAATAATTGAAACATATATTGTATGTAAAAGACCCTACCCTTTATTATAAAAGCATCAATTGAACTATTAACCTTATAATTGTACCCGAAAAATTTCAGCACGTTTGATGTAGCTTATCCTTTTAATTTTCATATCAATTATATAGTACTTCAATGTCTTATATATTTTTTTGTTAATTTAAAATATTTGATGATTATTACTTTGATACCGCGTGTTATAATATTGTCTTGTTATAAAATATTAATTTTTTATCATTAGTTTTCTGAGCTTGTTGATTAAGACTTTTAATGATTTTTATGTAATTGTTATAAACCAGATCTCAAATAGCAAAAATAGAGTAGATGTCAGTTAGTCACCATGAAGTTCATAAAAATAAGAAATTTTTAGTTTAATTAGTCGTATAGTTATTTTTTTAGTTTTGTGCAAACTCACATTTTTAAATATTTTGATACTCTTATTTCTTAGGGGTGAGTAATGTAGTATATCATGTTCAGTTGTTAAAGATCAAATCAGGTGTTCGATATTCTGGATTATGAAAAACTATTCTTGTTCTATTCCCGTTTAATCAGATATTAGTTTTCACCTTTTCGCGTCGGATTATCCATTTCAAAATTAATAATATTTTATTAGTTTAATTTGTAAATGATTAATTAATTTAATTATAGTTTGAATCATTTTATTTAACTCGTATGTTATACATTGATGGATGGCATATTAAAATTATAGTTTTAAGACCTTAATATATATATATATATATAACTTATTTCTCTGTGTTATTTTATTTTAAGCAAGTAAAATTTATAACTCAATTCTTTTTAGTAGGTCTCGTGAACACGTTTTATTATTATTTGGTTGACTTTTGATTAACAACATAGAATTTCCCTAAATTCACCTTTGTATCACAAGTTATAATATTTCAAATTCATATATCACCAAAATCACATCATTTAGACATATTTTCTAACACCAAATTTGATGTCTTTGTCACTATTCTTATATCTATAAAAAAAAAATCAGAAAGATTTGGTGACACGTCGAATTCTGAATTCATAAGTTTAAAATAAAATGTAATCTAAATAAAAATATTCTTTCAGTTATCTTATTTCATGTTCTTCAAAATATTGTAATCTCTTTATAAGTCACCTTTTATAATTAAAAAAAATATGACATAGTCCATGTTGAAAGTCCATCAATTTTTCCTTTCAAAGATGCTCACCGAAATCTTAGTTTTTGTGCTTATTTCTCACATTCATGAATTAAATTTCTCTATATTGTATCGGTACTCGTTTAAAGTATTAAGTTAGATTTGTCCAATTTTATTCAAATATGAATTATATCCATTTTTTGAAGTCTGAAACATGGCTCGAGCCCAATTGTTCAAATTCTTTTTCAAATTTAAATTTATTACATAAGTAATTAATTTATGGATATTAATCTATCATGTAAAAAACATATGAGACTTACCTGAAATAATAACTTAACTCAAATAAATAAATATCGAAAAGAATATATATACAACAGTTTTAATGTATGAGTTTAATGCTTTTGAATAAAAAGATTAATTGCTTGTGTAGCTCAAGTGGTTTGAGTGGTGTAATTGTAATGAAGAGAGCTTGGGTTCAAGTCCCATTAATAACATTTTTTTATATGTATGAGGAGGAGTTAAGGAGTTAGGCTCGAGCATTTTTTTATATGTATGAGGAGGCTCGAGCATTTTTTTTATATGTATGCAGGGGAGTTAGGTTCGGAGTTAAGCTCGAGTATGAGGAGGAGTTAGGCTCGAGCATTTTTTTTATATGTATGAGGAGGAGTTAGGTTCGGAGTTAAGCTCGAGTTCGGAGCTAGGTAATTTATTTGCTCAGGAGAGAGGCTTGACACGAACCTGTTAGCTATTATATATATATGAGTAGATAAGTAGATTGTTTTAATTTTTCATGGCGTCTTTATATGATTTCTTTGAACAATTAATAGTGCTTCATGCAACACACAAGGCACAAGACGTGCATGCATGTGTTTACCTGAAAGCTAAAACTGTGGAACTATTTGTTCTAATTATAATATTAGAGTAATGCTCCAAATATTTGTTGTAAAATGATGTAATATTGGTGACGAAAGGTTGGAATGATTTGATTGGAAAAGACTAATGAATATAGAAGGGATTAATTATTATTATTTAAATTACAACAAATACATACGATCATTTTGTATCCAATTTAATATCTCTGACAATTTTATAATATTATAGGCATTTCCAGCCCGGTCTCCTCTAGTAAAACCCATTTCAAAGGCAATATTAAAGCTGATGGAAAAAGGAACCATTCAAGATATTGAGAAGGATTATTTTGGGGAGGGATATATTTCTGGATTTAAAGACGAAGATATATCACGAGAAGGTTCAAGTTTAACTACATATAGTTTTGCTGGTCTTTTCACCATCACGGGATTCCTTGCCCTACTTGCACTAGTTTGCTCCGAATGCTCATCCACAATCTCAAGATATCTCGACCCAGACGGTGCCGATATTTCAGAAGTCAATTCAGTTGATGAAGCGACTGGTGTTATATCCCCTGAAGGTGGCCAACAAGATTCTATGGTGCAGGTACAGATTACAGGCCAAGAAGTTGAAAGCGACGAGCAACAAGTACTACAAGAATCCACAACATTGAACATTCATCCTGCTGATGATGGATGATCAAGTTCAAGTACACAGGAGCAAATCTAGCTAGTTAATATCTAAAACCCGACGTTATTAATAAGTAGCTAGCTAGGATAAACATATGTAATGGCACATTATTGTGATCATTATATATATATTTTCAATTCTGTATATGGTTTTTACCAAAACATACTAGCTAGCTAGAATATATATTGATTTACGTTATTACGTATATATAATTTTTCTATTAGACTTATTACAAAAAATAACTAGAGCATAATATGTATTTAATTGTAAATAAAATTGGTGTTTTTGCACACATTTGATTGTTAACGAGATTATTTAAGAGTAAATTCTACTTTGCATCCATCATTTTAAGATGGTTTATCGACTTGTTTTCACTATTAAAAACATTGCATGTCGCATTTCAAATTTCTAGTCTCTCACGTTTTGCACCCAATAAATAACTTTAAGGGAGTTCAGGGATATAATTGAACATATATAATTATCATTTATCCCTACCCTGGCGCTACTCCCCCGCTAATTTTTTCAATGTTTTGTTCTACTGAAAAGCTGTTTCGGCTACCAATAAACAGTACTCTCTCTGTTTCATAATACTTTTCCTGTTTTCTTTATCACGTTTGCCAACACACATTTTTGATAGTTAATATCTTTAATTTCATATTAATATTAAATATAAAAATTTCACTGTATTAAAGTACTCGTAAATACGAATCCAACAAGATCACTTATGAATATATGTAATCATATAGTTTAGACGTAAATTAGTAATTTATCTCATGTTATGAACAGTCCCGACATATCAAACGAGAGAAGTATAAAGAAACGGAGGGAGTATAGATTTTATGTACTTGCACTAGAAAAAAGAAGAAGAAAGAGCTCGCAGTACAATCATGAAACAATGCCATACACTAAACACTGCAGTTCCTCAGACCAAACTAATGCAAAAATAATTCCAAGGCGATCCGACTCATCTTTAAAAATCATTGAGAAAACCTGATTCCACGTTATAAATCATTGCGAACTTGCAATCTGCTCCGTCAAAACTGCATGGTCTAAGATTCCCTTAAAATACAAGGAAATGAATAAGCTACAGTTGAACTGGAAATTTGAGAACAAGGAGAATCCTCCTTGCAGTAAGCAATAACGGCCAGGCTTTCTTGTTTGCCTCTGCAGCAGGCAAAGGTTGTACAGATTCATGAAAATGACTTGTTTTTGTTTCGCAGATATGAAAACAAATTGCAGTAACGATATTTTGTTGTTTTGCAGAGATGATAGTGAACCGTGTCCACAACTTCTTGTTAGCGTGTTAGGCTTGGTCATTACCTACTTTTCAAACTTTGCACAATGCACAGTCTAGCTAGAAAGAAATAAACACAATATGCATGCTTACTTGAATTGGAAAAAAAGACCGAATCAACAAGATTCTGGTGTCATTACAGTTCAAGAAATATAAGAATGCAGAATCTGCAATTCAGTAACAGATTTAAACTTTGACTAAGCGATGATTATCCAAGTTTTACACGTCTGTTCATTACTGTGTTTCCCTGGAGTTTCAACTCTGTTGTTAGATGATGACTGTAAGTAAATAATCTAAATTAATTGTAAGTTATTCCTATTCATGATGTCCTAGTATTACGTTATTCGGAATTGCTTTAAACGAGCGGGCGATAATAATTTTAAAAAAATATTCCAACTATAATTGATTTTGACATGATCTAGACTTTGTTAGGTTATTTTAAAATAATTTATGAAAGTAGATATAAGATCATAAATGTAAAGAATAAGTCGTGTTCCGAATCTACGGGAGCTAATTAAAATCTTCCAGATCACTCCTTCCTGGAATTTGCTGAAGCTTTGAAATTTCTTCAGTACCGACATTGACAATAGACAGTACTTTCACTTTGGATATGTTTCTTGGTTTCAATCTGCTTGTACGTGGTTCTCATTCAAGCCAGGAATCAGAACAAGTACAAATTACAGCTACTAAATTTTATTTCATTTCTTCATTAATCCATTTACATCACATTCTTTGGTACACCAAATAACTGGGGGTGATGGGGTTTTTGAACATTTATTTCCATATTTTGCTCGTCAGTAGTACTATTTTCATCTTAGTTGCTGCCAAAAATGAAGCAAGTAACGACTTAGACCCAAAGAACCATAGTATTGCTGTAAAAGTTGGTTTAATTCTTGATTTCAACTCATCCACCGGTTTTGTAGCCAATTCTTGCGTATCCATGGCGCTATCCGATTTTTACTCTATAAATCCGCATTACGCTATCCGATTTTTACCCCAAGAATTCCAATGAATTTCAAAAATGAAACTTATATTTTTATTAATCAAAAGGCTCTTTATATAGAGCTCACATTAAACAAATAAGCATGATTAGTGCCACTCATATAGTCTAATCATTTACAAATATTTCTCCAATCAATCAACATTAAAACAAAATCAACTAATTAATATTTCAATTACAATTTTGAATCATAATTCCAACAAAGGGCTAATCGGGAAATAAACGCTGACTTCTCACTTCCATATTTGGAGTCTGGAGTGGTGATGGTGGTAAGAGTTGAACCTGACAGGCTAAAAAACATGTGGATATTTTTGAAGCCCTTAAGTTGGGATCTATGGCTTACCATTGTTTTAGCAGCCGTCTTCATTGGATTTGTCCTCCGAATGTTGGAACGCCATGTAAATCCCCAACGCCAACTTGGCATGCTTTTCTTGTTTCCATTAGCGGCTCTAGCCTTTCCTGAAAGTAAGTGTTCTGCTACTACATACAGTGACACACTCACACATTCATGTTATGTTAATTGCCTAATTTGATGGTTCGCGAGCAGGGAACATGGTGGGAAACAAATGGGCAAAATTTGTGCTGGTGGTATGGTTATCCATGGCATACATACTAATGCAAAGTTATACAGCAAATTTATCCTCAATTTTAACTGTGAGTCAGCTGAGACCTTCTGCAGACAGCCCTGCTTGTGCAGGTTATCAAAGATATTCGTTTGTGGGAGACATGCTGAAAAAGATGAACATAAAAACCCGCAATTATACAAGCATGAAGGAATATGATGATGCCCTCTCTCGCGGATGCAAAAATGGAGGGGTTGACGTCATTTTTGATGAGATTCCCTACGTCAAACTATTCCTCCACAAATACGGTTCTAAATATCAAAATATATCTTCAAAAATGGATGGTACAGCTACTGGTGGATTTGGCTTTGTGAGTCTCCTAATCTCCATCATACATTATTATGTTATGTTCATGATACAGTATTTCAATAAGACATTGATGCAATGACCTTTGTTACAGGCTTTTCCGACTGGATCTCCTCTGTCTAAGCCCATCTCAAAGGCAATATTAGATATTATGGAAGAAGGAAAGATTCAACAGATGGAGAAGAGATATTTTGGGGTAGGTACATCGTACATTTCAATATCACGCCGAAGATATTCCACGGGATGGACCAAGTTTGACGTCATACAGTTTTGCTGGCCTTTTCACCATCACGGCCCTCCTGACAGTAGTTGCACTTGTTTGTTCTGAATGCTCCTCTGCTATTTCAAGATTTTGCAACCTACACGCTGTTAATATTTCGAGAGTTCAATCAGTTGAGGTGACTGGTTATGTTTCCTCTGATGAGAATGAACCACAAGATTCCAAGGAGGAGGCTGAAATCTTAGTCCAGGAAGAAAGCAATGATGAACAAGTAGTACAGCCCACAAATGTTCATATTGATCACGGTGGTGAATGATCTGTTCATGTAAATATTAGTGACAGGTCTCATTACATATCAAATTACATATTTATCTAAAAATATTTAATACAAGCGGATTAGACAATGTGATAGAATCAGTCTTAACTGCGGTAGGACCTCATTTGGAATCTGCATTTCTGTTTAAGATTGTGGAATTTAAGTGAGCATGATTATAAGCCTAGCATTTGCTTCTGCCTTAACTGTGATAGGACCTCAATTAATATTCTTGATAATCACTGTATGGTCATAAAAAATCTCGGTCTATCAATATGAATAAATTAAATAAATTCTTTTAAGATGATAATCTTTTAAAATGATAAATATTCCCATCCAAAAATATATGTTCTGATTATCATGATTTAATCCTCATTAATTATAAAACCAACAAATTATTGGTCACTTACATAAAAACATCTTACTGGTGAGTGCGTGGGTGAAATGTGTATAAGAAAAATATTAAATCAAAATCAGAGGAGCTTAATAAATTCTTCCAGAATACTAAAAGTGGTATCTTCCGGAAACTCACTCAAGTCGCCCTAAGTTTCATATTTACTTCTTAATTGAGTTTTTGATTTTTCAAAGTCAATAGTACTACTCACTTACTCCAGTACTCTAAATAATTAAGCTGTGATATAAGGAGGATGCTTCAGGTGAAGAACAAAGGAATCAGCAACTGCCAACTAGTACAAGAACCCACAAATCCTGATAATATTAGTTGTCTTTCATGTTGTGTTCTACTGAAAAGCTGTTTCGGCAACCAATAAACAGTATAGAGTTTATGTACATGCAATAAAAAAAAAAAAAAAAAAGGCTCGCAAATTGTGATTCAATCATGGAATAATACCATACACTGAACACTGCAGTTTCTCAGACCAAATTAATGTAAAAAATTTCCTAGGGTCCGACTCATCTTTAAAAATCATTGAGAAAACCTGATTCCACGTTATAAATCATCGAAAGCACCTAATTCTCCTCTAGGTACATATATGCTTGCAAACTTGCATTCTACTCCATCAAAACTGCATGGTCTAAGATTCTCCAGATATACGCTACAGTTGAACCGGAAATTTGAGAACAAGGAGAATCCTCCTTGCATAATGGCCAGGCTTTCTTGTTTGCCTCTGCAACAGGCAAAGGTTGTACAGATTCATGAAAATGACTTGTTTTTGTTTCGCAGAGAGAACAAATTGCAGTAAGGATATTTTGTTGTTTTGCAGAGATGATAGCAAACCGTGTCGACAACTTCTTGTTAGCGTGTTAGGCTTGGTCGACGTTACCTACTTTTCAAAGTTTACACAGTCTAGCTATAAAGAAATAAACACAATATGCATGCTTACTTGAATTTGAAAAAAAGACCGAATCAACAAGATTCTGGTGTCATCACATTTTAAGAAATATAAGAAGAATGCAGAATCTGCAATTCATTAATGCCCTGTTTGGTAACAGGGAATTGATTTCAAATCCAAGATTTGTTCAAATATCTTGTTTGGCAATTTTAAAAAATTCAGGATTTATATTTCTCCAATTCCATCCAAACTTAAACACTGGTCATAATAGAATAATTTGAAATGTCATTCTAACACATAGCATTTGAAATAAAAAAACTAAACGACACTCCAGCTACTCCTTCCCGATCCACTCTGCTGCTCGCTCCTCTTCTCCACCGCTTTCACGCCGCTGCTCGCTCCGGCCATCACGCCGCTGCTCGCTCCGGCCATCACGCCGCTGCTCGCTCCGGCCATCCTTCCGTCTTCGAAGGTGCAATTCCCCCTCTCTCCCCCCCTCTCTCTCCCTTTCTTCCTCTCTCCCCCTCTCTCTCTTCCTATCTCCCTCTGAATCTCTCCTTCTCCTTGTCTCTCTTGCCAACACTGGATTATATTGTTATCATTTTATTGCTTAATTTGCGTGTAATTGATTTCAGTGCTCACATTTTTGTAATTAGGGTTTGACATTTTAAATCTAATCTGTGTGTATACATGTGCGTGTAATTAATTTTTGTTTTTTAAATACTTGTAACATGTAAATATATATAATATGTGATTATTGTACTAGATTGAACGACTAAAAAGTACAATGTCGGATGAATTGAGTATTCGAGATTCGTGTAAACGTTTGAGGGATGATGAAGATATGGAGTTGGTTACGATAGTTGCGGGTTTTATTGTGGTAGTAGCAGTAGTCTCATATGGTCAAATGTATAGGGTGAAAGACGTAACTTGGAATGAGTGCGAGCGTGCTAAAATTAGGGCTATATGGATGAACACTTTAACAAATGATAGGATGTGTCGAGAGCAACTACGTCTTGACATACGTCGTTTTGAGAAGTTGTGTCATCTCTTACAATCTAAAGGGGGGCTAGTAACAACTAGGAATGTCACAGTGAAAGAAGTTGTGGCGCAGTTTCTTCATATTCTTGGGCATGATCTGAAAAACAGAACAATGCAAGCGCTCTTTGCCCGTTCAGGAGAAACCGTGAGCCGTCAATTTCATGTAGTACTTGAATCTGTGCTAAAGCTTGGACAGTTTTTTATCAAGAAAGTGGATCATTCTACTAATTATGCACATGAAAGCAAATGGAAGTGGTTTGAGGTAATTTTATTAATGTATGTGTTAGAATCCTTAGGGTTATCGTTACTAATACAGAGGATATGTGTAGGGTGTTGTAGGAGCTCTTGATGGAACACACATCAAAATGACAGTCCCTGTTGAGGATCGACCTCGATATCGAGATAGGAAGGGGGATACTAGTACCAATGTGTTAGCCACATGTGATCCAGACCTTCGTTTTACATATGTTTTGCCAGGTTGGGAAGGATCCGCGTCAGATCCCCGTGTTCTTCGTGATGCTCTTCGAAGACCTAACGGCTTAAGAGTCCCTAGAAGTAAGGGTCATATCTCATTCTATAATATTATGAGTCAACTTGAAAATCTGAAAAATATAATTCTAATGATTGTATGATAAAATGCAGATAAATATTTTCTTGTGGACTTGGGATATACTAATGGTGAGGGTTTTCTAGCTCCTTATAGGGGTACTCGATACCATTTAAATTTGTGGCGAGGGAACACTCCTTATAGGGGTCTGATTCTGTCGGACAATTGACTAGTTTTTTCTTCTTTGTCGATTTTGTAAACTGATATAATACAGACTGGATTCTTTTTAAGCAATAAACAAAATATCAAACATAAAAATTGTGCTAGAATTATGTGCTATCAACTAAATAATTATGAGCAGATTTCTTTATCAACTAAATATCTGTGGCCTTAGAACAGTATATAGCTGTGGCCTGTGTGCTTGTAAAGTATTCTGTATTTGGCCTTAGAACAGTAAACTAACTCTTGTTCATATATCACTAGTGTGTAAAAGGAAGTTGATATTGAACTTTGAATGGCCTTGAACGTAGAGGAGGTTTTGTGCTTAAATAATTAAATTAAACTTGGTACTACTTGTCTTATGTTTTGTTGTGTTCTCTTCCTTGTAACCCCCCTTGCTCTTGATCTGAATAGATGGAACACACAGTAGCTTGTAATTTTGTTGTGGTCACTGAAAATGGCATCACTAACATGTGCAGACGTTAAGTTTCTACTGTCTCTTGTGTTGGTTTCCTTGGTGATCCATATAGACAAAGCCTGCACCTCAAATCAGGGGATTATTATATGCTTGTTACTTGAGCTGTTAGTTGTCAAAATCCTGTAGACCTTGGTTACTTCTGTTTTCTATGTGATATTCAATGGATTAAAACTATGAATCTCAGCTGTTTTAGTTAAAATTTTGAAATTATTCAAATAGTGAGACCCCTGTGAACTCATCATATCTGATTTTGGCTGCATTACTGGGCTGTAAGTATATATTCTCAATCACTGAGCGTGCTATTCAGGTTTAATAATTGGCGCTGCTGTATTTGTCATAATAGTCAGTCTTAGAATGTATTATCATAATGGTTGCAGGATGGGGACTAAAAGACCAGGAAAAGAGCATTTAGCTCAACAAAATACCATGCCACTAGCTCCTGCTCGCAGGGGTTACCGTTCGTGGAGTACACAAATGGATGTAGTACTCACTGCAACTCTATTTCAACAAATAAATGAAGGGAACAAGGGTGATGGAGATTTCAAACAGCAAGCCCTTCAAGCTGTGGTTGATAACTTGAAGACGAAATTAAACATATCCTTAACTCCTACTCATGTTAGGAATCGTATCAAGACATGGAAGACTCACTATTCAGAGATCACTGATATACGGAACTACACCAAGTTTAGATGGGATGAAGACCGAAAGATGCTAGTTATTCCTGTTGAAGAACTTGAAGACTGGCAGAACTACTGTAAGGTATTAAACTCCTGGCCCTTTTCAAATATCAGTCACATTGTATTTTCTTATCCTCTGGTATATCAACATCTCATTCAGAAGCAAACTGGAAACACTTACTTATTCAGTTTTAAGTGTGTAGACAGCAAAGTCAAGACCTGAGAAGTAGCTACTCTGATATTAATAATTAAATATTTCCATTAGAGAGCAATAATTGGTTTTAAATGTAGTACTAACTTCAACCTCAGTTCAAATCACTGATGCTTGATTAAGCCATGTATAATCTAGAAAAAGAAAAGTATATGTCTGCTTCAGACCACTTCATGAAAACTCTGACTAAAACTAAGATCGTACCATTGTATCCGAAAATTGTTGTTGGTGCACTCTTTTCAGCTGCTTTCCATTTTCTTGTCCAGAGCTGTGTTGGCTTAAGAAGCCAAACAGATATCCATCCCACTGATATAAAGATCATCGCTACTTTAAGAATCAGAATAGAGGCTTTAGCCATGTTTTGCTAGAAGATTGTTTTAACTAGAAACCTTAGTTATATACTTTCGCCGCAATGAGCAAGTATTTCAGATTACTGAGTTAACAATTTTCTAAGATAATTAATACTGATCATCATTTTGCCCTTCACTTCTTCTGAGTTGCATTGTTTCTGTGTATGTTAAGTATTGCTTATGGTGCGTGGTCAGTGTCTTACTTGTGTGACTGATCAGAATCTGTACAAGTACACCAGAGGTTTTTTGTATTACATGTCAAGTCTACGTTAAGAAACAAAATTTGTAGGTAAATGTCAAACCGATAGACTTTAGTACTTGTGACATGTGTTTGTAAACAGACTGACTAAATTTGGGTTATTGTACAGGAGAACCCCAATGCTTCCAAGTATCAGAACAAGAGCATTGATAATTGGGATGATATATGCACTCTATTTGCATCAGACAGAGCAACTGGTGAGGGTGCCGAGCAATATGAAGAATCAGCAGCTGCAATGGAGATGGAGAATGAACTTGGCAGCGGCGGTGCCAATTCAGAGGCAGCTTCCGGGGAGTCAAACAAGAAGGTAAAGAGAGATCGTCTTGCAGATGCAGTGACTAAATTTGCCGAGTCTTTCAGTGAGTATGTGAGTAAAGCACGTGGCCCTCCAAGACCCTCTAGCAAAGAGATATATGATGTCCTATCCGCTGTTCCTTATATTTCTCGGATGCAAATCCTGAAAGGCGTGAAAAGTTTTATGAATGGCACGGTCGATATGTTTGAAATGCTTAAGAGCTTGCCGGAGGATGATAAATTAGATTGGGTTTTGTTACATATTGATGATTAGTTAGAATATTTTGTCTTAGATTTTATTTGTAATTTTGAATGAGATTAAATATTTATCCCATGTATCGCCTACTTCAAAATATTATTTAGATAAATGTTGAAGAACACATGTGTAATTAAATTTGGAGTTAATGATTAAATTTTTAGGTGAAAATTTGTTTAAATTTGAAATTCAGCTTTTGAAATACTAAGATATCCCAAACAGTGGATTTGGATTTCAAATCCAGGATTTGAAATTCTAATGTTCCCAAACAATGGATTTGGATTTCAAATTCTGGATTTCAAATTCTGGATTTGAAATCCTACATTTGAAATGAAATCCATGTTCCCAAACGGCACCTAACAGATTTAGACTTTGACTGAGCGATGATTATCCAAGTTTTACACGTCTGTTCATCACTGAAATGGGGACTGCATGTGGTTCCCTAGAGTTTTTTTCTCTGTTGTTAGATGATAAGTTGATAACTGTAAGGAAATAATTTAAATGAATAGCAAGTTATTCCTATCCATAATGTACTAGTACGTTATACAGAATTGCTTTGAAGAAGCGGATGATAATAAATTTTAAATTATTATTCCAACTATAACATTGATTTTGACATGATCTAGACTTCGTTAGTTTATCTTATATATTCACTATGATCACTCTCAAAGCTGTTGTTACTAGCCAGAAGAATGATACTCCACATAATAAAGATTGGGACAGTGAATGAATAATATCAAAATTTATTGAAGTAGATATTTCTCCGTTTCACTCTTCTTTTTTTTTTACAATTTTTTTCACGTATTTTATAATATATATATAGAAAGTATAATTTCATAATATTTTTATAAAATTTTCTTTTCTTTATAAAAATTTAAATATTGAATTTATTATAGAAAAATGTATAAAATCATTTATGAAACGATATATAAGATTTCGGACGTAAAAATAAGTGGTGTTCAACATCTACTGGAGCTAATTAAATTCTGCCAGATCACATCTTCCTGGAATTTGCTGAAGTCGCTTTGTGTTTCTCATTCCATTTCTTAAACTTAATCTTTGAATTTTCTTCAGTACCGACAATAGTCAAGACTTTATTTATGTTTCTTAATTGGTTTCAATCTGCTAGTACGTGGTTCTCATTCAAGCCAGGAATCAGAACAAGCACAAATTAAGCTACTTAATTGTATTTCATCTCTTCATTAATCCATGTACATCACATTCTTTAATACACCAAATAACTGAGGATGATGGGGTTTTTGAACTTTTATTTCCATCTTTTGCTCGTCAGTAGTACTATTTTCATCTTAGTTGCTGCCAAAAATGAAGCAAGTACCGACTTAGACCCAAAGAACCATAATATAGCTGTTAAAGTTGGTTTAATTCTTGATTTCAACTCATCCACCGGTTTTCTAGCCAATTCTTGCATATCCATGGCGCTATCCGATTTCTACTCTATAAATCCGCATTACACTACAAGGTTGGCTTTACACCCCAAGAATTCCCATGATGTTCTTACTGCAGCTTCATCAGGTAATTTATTCAAGTCATGGCTAAATACTGAGTAGTTTCATCTCATACTGATCATTTATCTCACTCGTTTCGTTATGCAGCTCTGGAATTGGTGAATGAAGACCAAGTGGATGCAATTATTGGGCCTCAATTTTACAAAGAAGCTAGACTTGTTGCAGAAATTGGAGGGAAAGCTCACGTGCCAGTCATCTCATTTTTAGTGACAAGCTCATCACTTTGGTCTTCACAGACTCCTTATTTCGTTCAGACCACAGTGCCTGATTCCTCTCAACTGGAATGTATTACTTCCCTTGTCCAGCAATTCGGGTGGCAGGATATTGTTGTGCTTTATCAGAATGATACAGAAGAAGAGTCTGGTAACAATTTCATGCCTTCTCTGACCGAATCCTTTCAGCAAGCAAGTATTCGTATTTCATACGTGTTTGCGATTTCATCTTCTGCCAGTATATCTCATATAGAGAAACAGCTAAGACACTTGAGAAGTATGCAGACTCGGGTATTTCTTGTTCACGTGACCTCTCCTGATCTAGCTTCTCGGCTGTTTTATCTTGCAAATAAGGTCGAATTAATGAACAAAGGAACCGCATGGATCATCACTGACGCTTTATCCAGTTCACTAAGCTCCTTGGATGCCACAGCTATTGAGTCCATGGAAGGCGTTCTAGGCGTAAGGCCTTTCATTCCTAAATCAAAAAATCTGAAAAATTTTAAAATCAGGTGGAATAGTTTTTTGCTGACGCAGCAGGATCAGCCTAACTATACAGAAAAATATGCAAGCAGTTTTAATACGTTTTGTCTGCGGGTTCATGACACAGTTTGGGCATTAGCCACAGCAGTAGAGAAGATTCAGTTGCCTGAAGTGAAGAAGAGCCCTGAGATATTAAATGCATCAAGCTCTGCCATCACAAATTTAAGAATCTTGGAGGCAGGCCCAAGACTTGTCAAAGAAATCTTGAAAACCAATTTTGTTGGCTTAAGCGGAGAATTCAAGTTGAACGGTGGGCAATTAGAAACTCCTGTTTTTCAAATAATTAACATAGCTGGTGATGGTGAAAACGGAGATAGAACTGTTGGGTACTGGACACAAGGAAGGGGGTTCAGCAGAAGAATAGCGAGTGCCGCTGGAAAAGGTCAGATGGTAGTTTATTCGAAACGAGTTGATCAAGTTCTCAGACCAATCATTTGGCCTGGAGACTCGACGGAGAAGCCCAAGGCATGGGACGTACCAGGAAATGTGGTAAAGCTAAGAGTATTGGTTCCGAAAAAATCAAGTTTTACTGAATTTGTGAAAGCACAAGAAGATAACCGCACCAAGAATACATATAATGTGACTGGATTTTCAATAGATGTTTTCAAAGCTGTTTTGCATGCATTGCCGTTCGAGGTTGAAGCTGAATTTTATCCTTTCGTTAATGACAAAGGTGAAAGTAACGGAACATATAACGAACTAGTTAAGAAGCTAAATGGCTCCAAGGTATGTACGAGAAATATTTTATTTATCCCTGCAATATATATCTTGTAGTTAAACATAATGATTAATCAGAAGAGATGGGTGTATACAGGCTCCGGATGCAGTTGTTGGAGATGTAACGATAAGGGCTAATCGCGAAGAATATGTTGATTTCTCACTTCCATATTTAGAGTCTGGTGTGGTGATGGTGGTAAGAGCTGAACCCGACAGGCTGAAAAACATATGGATATTTATGAAGCCATTGAGCTGGGACCTTTGGCTCAGCATTGTTGCTGCTGCAATCTTCATCGGAGTTGTGCTACGGATGTTGGAGCGCCGCCTAAAACCCCAAAACCAGCTTGGCATGCTCTTCTTGTTCCCATTAGCGGCTTTAGCCTTTCCTGAAAGTAAGTATTTAATTTGATTTTGCTTGAATACAAATTAAGAAGCGTATCTGGTTTATTAATTCGATAATTCACGTGTAGGGAACATGGTGGGAAACAATTGGGCAAGATTTGTGCTGGTAGTATGGTTGTTCCTGTCGTACATACTAATGCAGAGTTACACCGCAAATCTATCCTCAATATTAACGGTGGGTCAGCTGAGAGTTTCTACAGACATCCCTCCTTGTGCAGGTTATCAAGAAAATACTTTTGTCATCGAAATTCTGAAGAAGTTAAGAATTAATGGCACCAGTTATTCGAGCATGGAGGACTATGATAAGGCCCTTTCTCTTGGTTGCGAAAATGGAGGAGTTGACGCCATTTTCGATGAAATTCCCTACATGAAACTGTTCCTTCACAAATACGGTTCCAAATATAAGATGGTCGGAAGTACTTACAGTACCGGTGGATTTGGCTTTGTAAGTTTCCTAGAGCACTATAGTAGTATAGTTAAATTAAAATGGATCCACTACTATTACAAGATAGGGTCGGCCGGTCAGGTCCCTAACATATGAAATCCACGGCATATTAGCTATCAGCGTTTTTTGCTGCTCTAGCTGCCTAACATATATGCCCTGGCCTTAATTAGGGTAAAACAATATATAACTACTTAAGAGTAGTACTGCTACATTCCCAAAATCGAATACTACAAAATACATATTCAGCACTGACAGCACATACTCATTTTGTGAATGATTTTGTACTCAATTTTGTGCATGAAGCATTTCCATAACCTAACAGCATCCTGTTTTATTACTTTGTTAGGCATTTCCGACTGGATCTCCTTTAGCTAAGCCCGTGTCAGAGGCAACATTACGGGTAATGGAGAAGGGAAGCATCCAACAGCTTGAGAAGACATATTTTGGACAGGGATACACCACCCAATATGCAGGAGAAGATATATCAAGAGATAGTCCAAGTCTCACTTCGTACAACTTTGTCGGCCTTTTTGCTGTCACCGCATTCCTTACGCTCCTTGCATGGGGTTGCTTCGAATGCTCGTTTATTATTTCCAGATACCGCGACCGGAATGCTGCGATTTCAAGAGTTCAGTCTATTGAGATGACTCAGGATGCTTCAGCTGAGAATGACCAACAAGATTTCAAGGAGGGTGAGTTTTTAAGCCAGGAAGAAAGCAACCAACAAGTAGTACAAGATCACACGAGTATTAACATTGATCATGGTGCTGGATCATAAATTAAAGTTCATGCATGCAGCATGCATACACGTTCGGTAAATGGTAGTACTGATTACGTACTTAGAACTCTGACTTTTTATTTGTGTATAGTGTACATTTTATTCAGTTGAAGGACGGAATCTGCAACTCTGTTCAAGATCCTGAACTTTAAATGAAATTATGATCATAAAATTTAAGTACCTGGTTCTTCATATGCAAAATTTTCTTTCAAACATACGATGCAATCATATGTAACCCAACTCTTGTACATGAAAAACAACTCACTATTACAACCTCATTTACAATGTTGACAGTATTTTTTAAAATATAGGTATTTTTACTAATATCTCTAAATATTTTACAACAGGCACAAAATTTACAAGTTTATTTACTATATAATTTTTATTTATATAGTTATTTTCTTTGTTTTAATTAAAAATAAATAGTAAATAAACTCGATAAAATCAAAATATATTATCATAGGTTATGGTTATAATATTCAAGAATAATGTGTAAAATTTTAGCTTGAACTCATATTTAGAGTTATTTGTTTAATACTATTGTGATTTTATTGATTTAGATAATATCCCGTTAAGATGGTGATCAAAGTGATATATGATCTTTATTTCGATGATATTTTGATATTTAACCCGGTTGCGAAATAAAATTAAATGGATCATTTGTCATTTGTCAATATTATTAACATTCAAGAACTTGACAAGTCTGTATTTACGTGACATCGATTAAACATGTATCATGTATGCATTGACTTATTGACTCATGAGTAGTCATGACTGCACAGAACTGCCAGCTCTGCAAGTGTTGATGAATATCAACATTATAGGCAATTCTGACCGCGTACCCTCGACAGAAGCTTGTTTCAAAGGCAATTTCAGAAAAAACGGAGAGTTGAATGGTTCAAAATGTCAAGAGGGTGAAATGTACGTAGCTCTGAGAGCATCTTCAATGGTTGGCAGCCTTGAAGGGGATCAAAATTGACACATAACTCAAAATATTATTTTTTATATTCACACTCTTCCAAATTATTTTTAGCACCTTTCTTTCAAAATACACTCCAATGGTTGGCACTCCAAGATGCCAACTTTATTAACATAGAAATAATATTTTATGTATTATTAGGACCACAAATCTATATTTTATGTATTGTTGGGACCACAAATAAAGTTGGCACCCTACTTTGTGGGTTGCCAACTTTTGGCACCCAAAGTGTGCACATGCCAACTCACTTGGCACCCCAAGATTTACAACCGGGATGCTAACGAGAGTGCCGATCCATATCATGCCACATGGCATCGGCACCCCTGTTAGCACCTCTCATTGGAGATGCTCTAAGTGTCGAGACGAAGTTATATCCGGGGATGGTTCAAGTTTTGACATCATACAGCTTTGCTGGCCTTGTCACCATCACAGCATTCCTTGCCCTACTTGCAGCGAGTCTGTTTCGGAAGCTCATTCGCTATTTCCAGATATTGCAACCTAATCGGTGTCAGTACGTTGAGAGACCATTCTATTGAGGCCACTCACAATGTCTCCCCTGAAGCTGAAAGTGACAAGATTCCAAGGTGAGAAAGATTGAGATTTTAGGCCAACAAGTAGAGAAGACGACAAACAACTACTCAAAGAACCCACAAACATAAATATTCATCACGGGATGGATGATAAAGTTCAAGTATACTCAAGTAAATACTAAATACAAGCTACTTTGATTATTCTGCAATTGATGATGCGTACTTTTTTAATACATAGCTCGGATACACATAAAATGGCACAATTTGTGTAGTCAATGTCGTAATACATATTTAATAGTGATACAAGGTTTATTTTGTATAAATATGAGAAATAATTGAAGATTTAGTGTGTTGCATATATATTTTTGTTGATGATTTAATAGTAAAATGTATCAATTCTAGCTTCAAAAATATGCAAAGATGCACCTAATCGATTATTTTTTAGTGATCTTCCACAAGACCTGGTATTACTGGAGCTGTTTTTTAATAGTACTAGACTATTAGTCTAGTATGGACCAATGGACGGTTCTATCTGAATAAGGCAAGTCCTACAGGTTTCTTTTTCCTTTTTGCTCTATAGTCCTGCAGATTTTAGATACAAGAAAACTAAACCCGAAGAAATTATGGGAGAGACAGAATGCTGACATTAGACTATGATCTAAGATGCAGATGAGTGTGAATCCGCCCCTCTTTCGCTGTTTAAACGCAACATGAAAACATAATTAATTCTAAAGACTGTAAACGGGTTTCGCCCATATCATAGGACAATTAACATCTCCTGTAAGTTGTGCTCCAAGACTTTAGGAGCTTATTAAATTCTTCCAGAATCCAATAGATTGGTATCTTCGCAGTAACCGCTGGAGTCGCTATAAGAATCTCAGATCCTCTTCTTAAATAATCTTTTAGTCAATGAGTACAATGGACAGGAAATACTTGTATATGCATGTCTGCATGCTTCTTGCCATATCAGTGACTCACTCAAGCCACCATTCACAACATCAACAATCACTTCAATTACCCATGGCTTATGCTTATATATACATAATAATATCAGAGGCTCCTGTACTTCAAAGAACTGGCTGTAATGGGGTTCTCCAAGGCATATCTCTACCTTTTGCTCATCAATACTATTTTTCTCCTCTTTGTTTCTGCTAATAAAGAAACAGGTACAACTTCAGAATCGAAAAATCAAATTGTTTTTAATGTTGGTGTAATTCTTGATTTCAATTCGTCCGTCGGTGTTGTGGCCAATTCTTGCATAACCATGGCAATCTCTGATTTCTACTCCCAAAGTCTGCATTACACTAGAAGATTGGCTTTGCACCACAAAAATTCCAATGATGTTCTCACTGCAGCTTCAGCAGGTGATAAAGGTGTCATTCTTATATTTACAAGTAGGTGATTTTTTGTGATATATACCAGTAATTTGATGACCTTTCATCCATGCAGCTCTGGAGTTGGTTAACGAAGACCAGGTAGATGCAATTATTGGGCCACAATCCTCCGAAGAAGCTAAATTTGTTGCGGAAATAGGAAACAAATCTCAGGTCCCAATTATCTCATTTTCTGTTACAAGCTCATCACTTTGGCCTACGCGGACTCCTTACTTTATTCAAACGACGCTGCCTTACTTTTCACAACTAAAAGCTATCACTTCCCTGGTCAAGCAACTCGGATGGCAGGCCATTGTAGTGCTTTATCAAGACGATACAGACGAAGTGTCTGGTAATGGTTTTATCTCTACTCTGACTGACATATTGCAGAAGGCAGGTATTCAGCTTTCATATGCGATTGCAATCTCATCTTCTGCCAACACATCTCATATAACGAAAGAGCTAAACCATTTGAAGACAATACAAACTCGAGTGTATCTTGTTCACGTGACTTCTCCTGATCTTGCCTCTCGGTTGTTTCCTCTAGCAAATGAGGTGGGAATGATGAGCAATGAAACTGCATGGATCATCACCGATGCTTTATCCAATTCGCTAAGCTCCTTGGATGCTTCAACTGTTGAGTCAATGTTAGGCGTTTTAGGCGTAAAGCCTTATGTACCTGAATCAGAAATTATGAATAATTTCAAACTCAGGTGGAATAAATATATGTTGATGCAGCTGCAGCCTAATTATGACAAAACAATCAGAAGCTGTTTCAATAGGTTTTGTTTGCGAGCATACGACACAATTTGGGCATTAGCCACAGCAGTAGAGAAGATTCAGTTCCCTGAGGTGAAGAGGAGCTACGAAAAATCAAATGCATCATGTGCAGCAATTACAAATTTGAGAATCTCAGAGGCAGGCCCAAGGCTTGTCAAAGAGATCTTGGAAACCACATTCCTCGGCTTAAGTGGAAAGTTCAAGTTGAAGCATAGACAACTAGAAACTACAGCTTTTGAAATAATCAACATAGTTGGAAACGGTGATAGAACTGTTGGCTACTGGACACCAGGAAGAGGCTTTAGTCGAAAAATAGCCAGTGCAGCTGAGGATGATCATGGAGTAGTTTATTCAGGAAGGGTCGACAGTGTTCTTAAACCAATCATTTGGCCTGGAGAATCTACAAAGAAACCCAAAGGATGGGATGTACCAGGAATGGGCCAGAAGCTGAGGGTAGGGGTTCCAAAGAAAACAGATTTCACAGAATTTGTAGATGTGGAAGAGATTGACCACACCAAGAAATTATACAATGTCAGGGGATTTAGCATAGATGTTTTCCAAGCTGCTCTGCTTTTATTACCCTTCAAGCTTGAGCCTGAATTTATTCCTTTTGTGAATGACAGTGGTGGCAGCAATGGAACGATCACTGATCTAGTCAACAAACTACATGGTACCGAGGTTAGTGTGCACGACTATTATCTTGTTTATCCTTATTATTTGAGATGAAGTTTGCAGTTTTACTACATCAAGTGGCAAATTGCACCGAGTTTCCATTATCAATCAGATTATATGCATGTATACAGACTCCGGATTATGAGGCAGTGGTTGGAGATATTACCATAAGGGCTGATCGCGAAGCAAATGTTGACTTTTCACTTCCATACACGGAGTCTGGTGTCGTGATGGTGGTAAAAGCTGAAGCCGACAAGCTGAAAGACATGTGGATATTCCTGAAGCCATTAAGTTGGGATCTCTGGCTGACGATTGTTCTGGCTGCTATATTCACCGGCCTCGTGCTCAGAGTGTTGGAGCGACGCTTAAATCTTCAACGCCCATTTGGCATGCTCGTCTTATTTCCAATAGCAGCTCTAGCCTTTCCTGAAAGTAAGTAACTACTAAGACAAAGACAAACTCACATAAATAATTTGTTGATTGAACATTTTACATGCAGGGAACATGGTGGGAAACAAATGGGCAAGATTTGTGCTGGTGGTATGGTTGTTCATGGCATACATACTACTGCAGAGTTACACAGCAAATCTGTCCTCAATATTAACTGTGAGCCAGTTGAGACCTTCTGCAGATAAACCTGCTTGTGCGGGTTATCAAGAAGATTCATTTGTAAAAGAAATGCTCAAAAAAATGAACATTAAATGCATCGGTTATACAAGCATGGAGAAATACGATGAAGCCCTTTCTCTAGGATGCAAAAATGGAGGGGTTGACGCCATTTTTGATGAGATTCCCTACATCAAACTATTTCTTCGTAAATACGGTTCTAAGTATAAGATGGCCGGAGCTACTTACAGTACTGGTGGATTCGGCTTTGTAAGTGTCCTATCATATAACTATGTTCATAATGTCCTGTCCAAGATTCTGTAACTAATGACTACGAAACTGTTTGTGTTGATGAATATCATAATAGGCATTTCGGACTGGGTCTCCTCTGTTGAAACCCATTTCCGAGGCAATATTAGAAGTAATGGAAAGAGGAAAGATTCAAGAGATTGAGAAGAGATATTTTGGGAAGGGATATGTTACTCAATATCAAGACGAAGATAAAGATGATTCGAAATTAACTTCATATAGCTTTGCTGGCCTTTTCGCCATCACAGCAGTCCTTTCGCTACTTGCACTAGTTTGTTCCGAATGCTCATTCGCTATTTCAAGATATCGCAACCGAAGTGTTGACAGTATTTCCAGAGTCCATTCTATTGAGGTGACTGGTGATCTCTTCCGTGAAAGTCACCAACAAGAATCCAAGGAAGAGGTTGAGATTTTAGGCCAAGAAGCAGATAGCAACAGACAACAAGTACTACAAGAATCCAAAAACATGAATATTCATCATGGTGAGGGTGATAAAGTTCCAGAGTACACAGGCAAATACTAGCTAGGATACACATGAGATGGCACATCAGTGTTCATGTAACTTCAAAATTAGATTCCTATATAATCTGTACCATCAATGTAACAGATACCGAATAATATTCCAGCATTAATAAATGATATTTGGGGTCATATTTTCCAACTTTGTTGTTCAGGCCATTACTCCTCGTGTGTTTTGTGATATCTGGGGCATTTTTTCTATAAATTCCCACTATTACGAAAGTACAAGTTCCCTCTTTGTTTGCTTCACTTAAATTTACTTAGAGCTTGTTGATTGTGTGTTCGGGAAGTATTTGATGGTGGCCTTCCATGTTTTGTTACTAAATCTACCATGTGTTTGATAGTGAATTGAGGTTTTATAAGTTTATGCATTGGTAATCTTAATTTGAGCTTGTCAATGGGTGCAAATGAAGGAAATCTCCTGCAATGATGGTAGGTGTGTGTATGATTTTTGTTGCTGCTCGATACTGGAGCAAGTCCACAGGTCCGGGGAAGTTTGCTATTTATAGTTCGGTTTGTAGTGTTAAAGAGTCTTCTGAAAATTGTTGTCCTGCTTTAGCAAATTGAACCATATGTTCCCTTGTTATGTCCCTTTAGGTACAGATAGTACAAGCACAAAAGTTGAGGTACACAAAATACAATGTGATAGTTCAAAAATGCCTATGTTAAACTACATTCAATTGAGGATCAGTAGGATATCTCCTTACTGCATTTGAGGATGTAACTGTGTGAACATAAACATTGCTCTCACAGTCAATTTTGTAAGCAACATTGAGGCCTTCTAGAATTAGGTGATAAATTTTGTCACCGTTTGATGAAAGATCCATGCTGCTTTCATTAGATTCGTCCTCTGGGTGATTGCTCACATCACTATTATTAATTGTACTACCATTTTGTTGTATTAACTGAGAGTCATGAGGTGCATTTCTTTGTGAAACTGATCGTATATCCCATGAGAGCACCTGCCTGATTAAGTTTTTAAACTCGTTAGGGGATCCATAGAGGGACTTTCTTTCCTGCAAAAGGGGGAAAAGGGTGACCATTTAAAAAATTTTAGTTTTAGAATAAATCTGTCCTAATCCTAAAAACAGGAAAAAGGAGAAAAGAAAAAAGGTCTTCTACCACATACGCACTTAGATGCAATGTATGTGATTTTTGAAATTGGTAGAAAAGCACCGGTGAAGCTCGCCTAAGCGCTAAAAAATGCTAAAAGCACGCAGAGTTTATAAAAGATGAAGATGCACTCAAGAAGTCGAACCTGAAGATCCACCTCAGATGTAACTCATTGAGTTTCTTCAACTCTACTAATAGATTAAGATGGTGCGAGGGGATAGAGTTTGAACTAAATGACTCTAAAACTTGTTGAACATTATTAAACGATGCTTCATGCTTATTTCAGACATTTGTATTATGTTAAGTATGTTATATTATGTCTGAAAGCTGAGACTATGCCAAGTATCATTTTTTTTTTTATAAATTTGTGATTAATTTCTTTTCATAAGAAAGTGTGTGTTTGATGGTCTTCAAGTTGGGTCTTGCGCTCTTCAACAATGTGCGCATTAAATAACACTGAGTACAATAATAGAAGGTACAATTTCGTGAGCTAAATTATATTAGTGAATTAGTAATAAAAAAATATATATACTAAGTACAAAATTTCCTTGCTAAAATAATTACTTTTAGCCATTTAGGGTTCTGGGTTCTCCGATATTTCCAACTTTGATTAATTAATTGGATTGATATTTTCCGCATCTTATGGGTTGTGATCTGTACAAATAACTCTCATAAGTGACTAACAAATTCTAGTGGTAGCACTTCTTTTGCAGTTGTAGAGGTAGGATTTCTAAAGGTATCTTCAAGGAAGATGCTTATCAAACTTTTTTAATCAGCTGAAAAATTAAAAAGAATATAAAGAATCTTACTAAGTTTGTCCAACAATCAGTGAGGCTGGTGAAAAATCCATCGGCAAAGTTTACTGAAGCTACAGAAATTAGATCATCGACCTGCATGCATATACTTTTAAAAATTAGGGTCGCAAACATTCGCAAGATCATAACAAGATGATAAAGATATAAGGTCGCAAACATTCGCAAGATCATAACAAGATGATAAAGATATAATAAAGCAGTGATATAGATAGGATCTCAAAAAACAGCATAAATTATCTGTACCATCCAATATGTTGCTTGTTTAAGTATAAAGTTGACTGAAGTTCCTATTGATCTGAAAGCAGTTGAGAGATTATACCTCTACCCACTTCGGCACTTTTGCTCCTTCAATGTTGTCACAGTATGGTAAATACGGTTTGATGTCCAGGACAGGCTGCAAAATTTAAGGAGACGCATTTAACCATGGAAGTAGTCAAGTGCCAGGTCCACTTGCATTTGAGACATCTTATGACCAAACAAAGATACATTCTTTATTATAGGTTTTCAGCGTAGCAGGGCAATCAAATTAACATACTAACTTACCGTCCCGTCAACTAGATCTATCCCAGAAAGTTGAACCATATTCCCCTTTACTTCCTCCACCTATATCACAAGAAAACCATATGAGAAAGTAACTCATAGTAGTTACAATCATGTCATGTGCAACGCTACATACTTGATTCATGTTATAATATATATTTAACAAGATTAAATGATCCCATTGAACTTGTGATATTTAGAAAAGTAATACTCTCTCTGCAAAGAATCAGAAAATATGTTTGTATCTGTATAAACAAAGTTTCTGAAACAAAGAAGTCCCCATGATTGTTAAACATACTTCATTGGTCTGGTTTACTACATAAGGCAATTTTATTACCAAAAACATCATATACTATGTCTTGTACATCAAATTCAACTACCACAATGTTTCTCTGTTGTACATCCAGTTGCACTTCAGTATAATTTGTGGTTATCTCTCTGTTTGTGTTGTATGTGTCAGGGGTGGGGGTTTCTAGGATAGAGATGACATAGCAATGTGTCAAGTGAGCAAAATAAGGTACAAACGCAGTACTAGACCTTTGCCACGGTAAGTCCAATAGGGCATGGGCGATGCGGAGATCTTGTAGCAAAAACTCCCTTCTTTTCACCTTTTAGCCTTGGCACTCTTACCTACAGGTAGTCCAACTGTGTCAGGGATTCACTAGAACAAAATCAACTAGACAAATATTAGCACGGATAATACTGTACCTTTGCCTTGAACTTGGACCTAGATGGATGCTTCCATAACTTTTCGAGATCTGTATTTAGATGAAAGACATAGAGAATCCAACAGTGAGAATACTCCTCAAGTCCCTCAAGAGATGCTGGAGGAGCCTGAGCTGAATCAAATACTAAGGTAGCCCTAGCAAGAGGCACTAGTAAGGGCTGCCTAGGGGCGCCATTCCTACAAAAACAAAATGTATTCCCTTATTAGTCATTGCACAGACATAAATCATCAACTTTTACTGTATCAAACATTAATATGCAAATACATGAAGAGAGCTAGTTTCGAACTTTATATTATTCAGGTATTGTATTTATATTGCAAGCTGATTTATTGCTAGATTATTAACCAAGTTTCAATCATTCAGATTTCTGACAGAAGCAGAGTATCAACATATATGTACTCAATTCATGAACAGCTAAGTAGCTAGAAAATCCATTTTTTTTTTTCATGGTTACAATAAGCCTAAGGATTAGGAAATCTATGAGATCTTTATATGGGCACTGCCACCACCTTTTCTAGTATTTTAAAAAAGACTAGAGGCAACCTTTTCTAGCTTATTTCTAACTTGAAGCCGACTTCTGGCTTTTTACACAAATAGACATTTTTCAGTTAAAGTCGAAAATGGCTTAAAGCCCGGGCTTTAAGCCCAGACAAACAGGCTCCTAGTGACTCGGTCCCTCTGGCTTATGATATGTCATCGAATGCGAATTAAAAGGCAAGAAATAAAAGTCCTTTATGCAAGTATAACTGAAAAATAATTAAATTTCTATTTAGCAAAAAAATGATAAATTCTACAGAGAATAAGCAGCAGCACTGATATATATTGCAAGTTACCTTGTCGAGAAGCATGACTGGATAGTAGCAATAGGTGACATTGGATAAGACGTCCACTCAGATTTCTCTGACTTAGACTGAAGTAGTGCCTTTCTCAAATCCTACAACAATTAATCAAACAATATAAGACATACAGCTCATCTGTATCGATGTCGTATTCCTACTTGACAAATATACCAGTGCTAGAACAAATTCATATATTTAGAATCACAAAAGATAGCTAAAATAAATGCCATAAGCTGCCTACTTTAAACAATCCAATATCAAAAGTTCTACAGAAACTGATCACTCCTCCAATCGTAAAATTCAGAAACATACATAGGAATAAATTACAAATTGATTCAGCTAACTGAAGTATGTGACTTTTCATATACACATACATATAAGACACAGTACCTGTTGAGCCCTAATACGACCCTGTCTCTCAGCAGCACACTTGTCCGAACAAGCCTTCAAAGACACCTCAAGTTGTTGAAGCTTTAAATTCACTTGTCTTGATTTTTTTGTCCATGAATAAACTAAAACAAAACACAACAAATATACTTATACACAGTTTTATTACAGCAACTGCACGTACAATTAAACAATGACAATAGTTACCGTAGATTGCTGTGGAGACAGAGAGAGTTGCTAGGGTTAGTGTAATAGAGATTACTCCCCATTTAGACAGTGCTAATGTTTCGCTCGAAGCCGCCATTGACAAATTAGAATTACATACATACATATGCTCTGTGTCTATGTATTCATCACCAAAAACAATCTTGCATTCCCGCCCCCAAATATGTCCATGTTTCCGGGTTTTGCCCACGTCTCAACTCTCAAAGCCCATTGTCGCGGGTTTTATTTGACTACCAACATTGTGGGCTGGAATAAATGAAGCCCACCTATATTTGTGCAATTCAAACGAGAAAAAAGAAATGTACTTTTGGAATCTAAAATATTAAGCAAAATAAATCGATTCATACGAATCATATACCCAACAACATGTTCGGTAACCTTAGCCCACAACATGTCCATTGGACATTGGTTGCCCCTTCTTTACCCAATCTTGTCGGTGTGTCTCCGTCTGATATTTTTTATTTTTTTTTTTGAAACTATCCGTCTGATATATTTTGAAAATTTTTGCGACAACATTTTTCTTCATTATTTTTTTCTTTTGGAATAATTTGTCGGTCTTATATTTTATTTTCTAAAGTATCATTTTTCAATATTCTTTTTTCTCATTTTAATAATTTTGTCTGTCAAATAAAATTTCTCATAATATTTGTCATCATTTTGTTCAATGCAGTTGGATAATATTTTCAATATTAATTATCATTAACCCACACAATTTTCAAAGTTTTTTAAATTAATAAATATGAAAATCTCATAAAATGAAGGATTTCTTGATTATCTTCATATGTAATCAATATAATTTTAATAATAATAATAAGACATTATATCTAATATTTTTTAATATATATGAAATTTTTCAAAAATAAAATGTTAAAATAGAGAGGAGGGGTAGCATGATGTCCGCGTACTTGCCAAGAACTCGGTGTTCCGTGGAATACCATCGTGGTTCAAAATGAAAAGAGTTACTCCAACTGTTGAAGACAAAATATCTGGAGTAAATGAAGACAAGAAACACATGTATCGATAAGACCGAGCACTAAATCCGAAGACCGAAAGAAATGGTCTTAAACTTCAAGTCAAGCCGTTAATTTATTTAGGCACACGCTTCTTACTTTAGGGAATAAAGTGAGCCAATTTTTCAATGGCTTCTGGAAAAGAATATGGACAAGTATCACAATGATGGACCAGCATTCACACCATGCTAACTACATCCCGCGCTAACGTTAAAAGATGAATCGCAAAAGTTAAAAGCCTAAGTAAACGTATTTCTTTAATTCGATGAATCTAGTCCATGCCAATATTATTCTATATCGGTGCACATCCCTATATTTACACAATTTCTGAAATGGATGTTTAAACGGGAAGTGGTCTTTTACATCTGCATAATCGTGGTTAAATTCTTTATATTCGTGTTTAAAATTTATGATTTCATGCAACGAGCAGGGGCGGAACCAAGGGGGGCTAACCCCGGCGCCAGCCCGGGCTGAGAAAAAAATTATAAGTATAATTTATTTATTTTTAGTTTTCTAGCCCGGGGACAAATTTAAAAATGATTATATATATAAAAAATAGCCCACTTAACATTGTGGTTTACATCGAGAAGGCCATATTTAAAAACATAGACGATGAAGTTAACCAACTAAAGTATGCATATTTACTTTTAATTTTTTTGCTGAAATTTTAATAATAATTTAGCCCGGGGTCAAAATTAATCCTGATTCCGCCCCTGGCAACGAGAGAAACGTAGAGTTAAAAAAGGATATAACCTTACAAATGAATGATAGTGCAAAAGATAAGATGAACAGACATTTAAACTTTTGTGTATCCTCTTTCTACGTTGCTTTTGCTTCACTTCTGGATCTCTCTTTACAAATTACAACTATACACACTCATGCCATGCAATTCGTTTCATAAAAAGCTTTCTTTCTCACGCCAAAAAGTATTACTACTGTATAAATCATGAAACATGCGAGGGAGTAGCCCCTTTTCTTCTAAAGTTGATTAAACAGGCATGAATAACCCACTTAAAAGTCTCTTTTGGAATGCTGACCACTATTTTTTCCATTATGGGAAGATTAACAGTGAAGCGAAAATTACTTTTCATACTCTCATTGTTCATTTGCACGTTTCCATCTTTAATCCGTGATAAAACTAACTAAATTAACCACATATAATCACTAATCAGTAATTATCAACCCCGAACAATCTGATCAACCAATCCTGTAAGAACAGTTTTAGCCTCTTGAGTATTGACAACCGACGTCTTAATCTTCAATTTTGATTGTTTAGAAAATATGAGCAGGGCCCACTTTAGGCTTCAATTAAATTGGGTTAGGTCGACCCATTCCTCCTCCACTGATTTCTGTTTGATGAGCATGAATTGGTCTCTCGAGAATTAATTAGCCGGCAGTATTTATTTAAGTCAATATTTGAACTTCCTAGAATCAAACATAACAGAAGCACTATAATATCGGAACTTTTGCCGTTGATCTTAGAAAATTAAACTACGACGAAAACAATGGTAGTATCATAGTATTAGTTTAGAGATACGAATGTATAATTATACGTTAAGGCATTATTAAGCTGTACTAGAAGTGTAGTCAAAGCTTCAATTATTGACAAAGAGTCTAAAATCAAATGTTTTGATTCTATCTATCAAGTTGTGATCTCAACAAGGTCAGAAAATTTTGATTCCTCGTTTTCTATCGACGTAGCCGGTTGCCGTAAATTACTCCCTCCGTCCCTTCAAGTAGTTTCACTGTTTTCACGCATTTTGAGACTCCTATAAAGTATAGTTTCATAATTTTTTTTCTAAAATTTTCTTATTCTGAATAAAAGTTTAAACATCAAACTTTTATTTAGGGAAAAAAAGTTAAAAAATATATTATGAAACTATACTTTAAATGAATGTTAAAAAATGTGTGAAAAAATAACGTAAAAAAATGAGAGGGACAGATAGAGTGATTTTTAGCTGACTTTCGATGAATGAATTACGTGTATATATAATCATCAAGTAGATGTATATGATTTGTCTAAGAACAAAGTGAGTGAGGCAATCACATGGAGATCGATCACCAGGATTTTGATTCTAAACCTGACCAGGACAGTCCAACTAAAAACACGTATAATACCTTCTTATTATTCTCTTAAACAAAAACTAACACAGATTAACAACCTCTAAAAGTGCTCTTCTTTCTTTATTAGCACCAAAGGTCAGTTTGTCGGGCTGGCTATTGTATAAATTTAGTGGGTATTATTATTACTATATTATTAACCCGGACCCACTTATTTTATATATATAATTATATGAAAAGCTTCTCTGCAGACGCAATACAATTGACACTTGATGAGAGGCTTCTCTAAAGTGTATCCAAATGTACAAGCATTTGTCAAGTACAGAAATAATATTTTCTACCATAAAGCAAGGCCGTGGTATATTAATAAGCCATGCCGGCCTTGGTCTTTAATGTATACCCATAAACAGGTGAAATAGGACGTGTATTTATAAAGGAAAGAAACGAAGCAGCAAAGAAACAGTTGGATTACTTACATTTATATTCCGGAAAGAATTTTAAATTATGGAGGGCGTTGGATCTTAAAAGTATGATTTTGTCTTTCTTAATGATTGTCAGTCCTTGGCCCTGCCATTCATTCCGACCTAATTTTCATAAAATTATATGCGGTGCCTATTACGGTGGTAGGAGTATTAGTTACTCCATTTCGAAATCTAAATTATTACACCGTTTTAGAGCAACTCCAAGGCACCATCTCCCTTACTTATAATGAGCTTATGTGGACAAGAATAGGGGTTTAAGTAAAAATTGTTCACTCCAACCCTCCTCTCCTTACCTAAAATTTTTAGGTGAGAGAAAACAAAACCCCTTATTTAGAGGATAGAAAAGCCCCTATTTCTTCCACCTCATCTCCCTCTCTCATTTTCTTTCATTTTTCATTTTTCCACCTTTTTTTTATCTCCCCATCATAGTGGGTGTTTGTTTCCCTCTTTTAAGCCGGGCTTCTGATTTATAAGTTAGAAACACTTATTTCGTACCGTTTGTGTAAAAAGTCAAAAACCACTTATAAAAAGTTAGGAATGCTAGCTTTTGTTTCAGGGTTTCTGCTTATTTGCCAAACACTTTAATCACTTAGAAGTCTTAACTTGTTTCTAACTTCTACTCTACTTTTTTATTGCAAGAAACACTTATTTTAAGCTCACCCTAATAGCCCCATAGTAGAAGTTCTAATAAAATATTATTTTTTTCAAATATATGGATGATTATGGGTAATACCATTGAAGTAAAACAACTTTTTGGTTATCTATATTTTAAGTAACCATTAATATATTATATTTTAGGGGTTCAAAATAGGTAACACCATTGGGGTTGCTCTTATGTCTTTTTTAAAGTACTCATTTGTTAGACTGCTAAAAAAAATGTTACTTTAGTTTTTACCAAAAAATATTATATAAAAGAGAACTTCATTAATTTCAGTTACTCAATTAAATATTTTGATATGCGTAAAGATTATATAATTAAGATTTCAAAATGAAACTACGGTAGTATCTTATAAATAGTTATGTAGCATTTCATTATAGATATAATTGATATTTATTGTGAAATTTATAATAAAATACAAATAAAATGTGATTCTATTTTAGAATAACATATATGTATAATTTAAGTAAATTATACATATCGGTCCGGGGCAAGAGAAAGAGAGGTTGTACTCGTCGGACGAGGGTTGATCAGTTAAGTTTGAGTATGGGAGCCCGAATATGACGGGTGATATGCCATTAAATAAAAATGCTTGGACTTGGCGTATCAGGGTAGTTAAGACCTGGTCTCATGACTTAGATTTTGAGTGTTATGACATTATACTTTAAGTAAAAAGTTTAGCTCAGTCATTGGCACATGCATTAGTGAGAAGATGTTTTAAATATTATGACGTTATGTTTTGACGAAAGGGCTCAGATCATTTATTAGTGGATATATTCGCGATAAAGGTGAGTCTCATGTGTTAAGAATCATGACCAATGTCGGTCGAAATTATTATATATTGCGGGAAACTCAATTTTTCAAATTTTTTTAAAAACTTGAGTGGGGAAATTCAAATTTTCATCGAAAACGAATTTTGGCCTGAAAAGGACGGTCGAAAATAGCGGTCGAAATTAATTATTTTCGACCAGAATTTATTTTCGATCAGCCTAATTTCGACCGGTTTTCCTCCGGTCGAAAATGACTATTTTCGATCGTATACGATCAAAAATGGTCATTTTCGACCAGAAATTGACTGTCGAAAATGACCGCTTTTCCTGTAGTGTATATATATCTCACACAATATACTAAGCCAAAGGTTTATACGGAAATAGTCTCCCTACTCTTCAGAGCAGGAGCATGATCTTCGTATATAATTTAACACTTTTGAATTAAAAAACAAAATATTGATCTCATGACTGGTTTCAAATATAATAATTTTGTATAATTATATCTCTGTCACATGATAATAGTGAAATATCATATCGATTTTAATTGTTTTTGGGATAAAAGATTGTATGATTTTTTTTGTTTATTAATTAAAATTGTAATTATATATTATAAAATAAATGTAAAATTTCGTTTATTATATATGTTTTCCTGAAAATTTATTATGAATATCCATATAAAAGGATTATAGAGTGTCTGAGACATGTTGCTCATAATATAAAATCATCTTTCGGGAGACCGCATAAATGTTAGGTATACCGTTTTGTCTTTGCATTATTATTCAGTTTTACTTTTCCACTAATTTTTTGTTTTACTTTCAAAAGCATAAACCTAATTCATCTCACAGTCGCACGCAACTTCTTTCTGTTTGATACTAAAAGTTTATATTGTAAAAACTTGAATGATGGCTTGTGTGTAAAGTCTCTCAACTATAGAACACAGCAGTGCGAATCAAACTGCCTTTCCGATGCATTAGTGGACGAAAAGTATTTAACTTTTTTATGTGCATCTCCATCTCAATTCTCAATCATAAGTAGGATATTCAATATTAATTTAATTGAAGGATCTTAATCCAAGGTATTTATATCTCTCTTAATAGTTATAATTTCAACAGTAGGATATATCTCAGTATGCGGATTTAATTGATAGAATTTACCTAAATTCGGTTGATTTATTGAATTCACTTGTTTAACTAACAAAAAAGGGCCGCTTCATCCTAAATTCATTCAAATATAGAAATGGTCAGAACTCAAAAGTGAATTAAAGTTGCTTTGAGTGCAAGAACAAGAAGCTAGAGTAACCTTTTTATTGTGGGGGTTGATGATGCATAATAATGTGTTCACTCGAACAGCTGTGAACAATTGTACCTGTCTGTTTGCTTAAAGTAGGAACACGATGATATGATTTAAAATTAATCAAAGGTGTGGTGGGTCTTGGTACTCTTGTATTGACATCCTCCATGGGGTCTCCTAGCCTCGTTATTTTACCATCAACTAGATTTGGGAAGATCGAAGTTTTAATTATACAGTAGAATTAGATTATTAAACCATGATATTTACATGTGAATAGACAATGTGAAGTTTGGACATGTGGGGAAGGGGCCTCATATGTCGTAATGTCGATTCTTTCTTCGGCTGAAATGACTCCTTTAGAGAACTCTGCAACGTGCGTTGTGGCTGTGTTTATTGCATTGCCAATCCTCACTTGGAGAAAGAAAGAACCGGCAATTTGACGCGCAACAGGCTAACACGAAACGAAACAACACGAAAATAATGAATATGAGTTTTGATTTTTAATATACGAAACACGAAAGTACACGAACACGAAATTATATGATAGATTTGTGTCGGATATGGATTTTCATTTTGGTACACGAAATATTTGCACATAAATTTTATTATATATATGTTATGATATATTATATATATAATTGTGTTAAATAAATATATTTTTTATGTATATGTAGATACATATTATAGATACATTAACAAATTTGTAGATAATTGTATGCGAGCATAAATATATCATTCATATTTAGTAAAATTATATAGGAAAATATATATTAAGACTATTTTTTGATTAAAATTATATTAATATTTTTATATATAATATACACGAAAAATACACGAAACGTTTCGAATCGGATACGGATTTCAAATTAGGTACACGAAATCAATAACGGACAGATACAGGTTTCACCTTCGAATACACAAACACGAAAATACACGAAACGAAACGATTACGACCTCCAGAAACACCACGGTAATTTACCCTTTGCAATAGCAAGATCTCTCGAGAATAATTTACTCTATTAATTAGTATTTCTTTTGCTGGGGTAGGGCGCTAGATAACACATGACAAATTCAGTGGTGGTGAGAGATTGAAATTTGAAACATCATCCTAAATTCTCCATAGTCTCGGTTTAATATTGAAATACTAATTTTGCAGTTTGTATATATTTTTAGAGTTAAGTTCTATGGAGTATACAAAAATATTGGAGTATTGGAGTACAAGTCTTAATTTTTTAGTTTAATTATAAATAATATATTTAGTTATGCAAATTTATATACAATCTATCATTTATAAGTTGTTTTGCACATAATTGTCTATCAATCGTTAATATCTTTCAACTTTAACAAGTATTAATATTATTGTTCTGCTTATTAGTTATATTGCAGAACATATACCTGTAATTTATAAAAGTCATTATTCTACCTTTTGATTAAAATGTTTATGTTGTAGAACATAATGTGCAGGTTATTAAATAATGTTTCTGAATATTATTGAACAAAAAATTGAAATTTAGATGAATGAATATATTTTATCCAACTTTGTACTCCAATACTCCAATATTTTGTGTACTCCATAGAACTTTACTCTATATTTTTATGTTATTAGATTTAAATGATTTTGTATCGCGGTTGAAATAAGAGGGGGTTTTTTGCCAAAAAAATGAGAGGTTTTTTAGTTCAAAATACAATGCCTGTGTGTGATATGCGGTAAGAAACTTTCTTAAAATAAAAAATATTCTTATTACACATTCTTTCTATTTTAAATTAATTTCTTATTTGACTTTTATATGAACTTTAAGTTGTATTAAAAATATAACTTTACAAGTTGTTTTTATTATTTCTATATCCGACCTAGGATTTAGGAAGCTCAATTGATTTTAGATATGATATTTTCACAACCCTTTATTAATGATAGATCATCGATTTTGTCCTATTTTAATGCGTTGTGCGACGACAATTGTCAGTCAACTGTATGTTCGACTATCCATTTTCTTTGGCAAATGTAAGTGGTCGACTAGCGAGCAAGTCAATGGTGCCAGTTTCTAGACCTATTCCTCTGTAATGAATAGCAATCTCTTAACAGCCAACACAGCCACCTTAAGTCCAAACCCTCAACCCAAACGAAATTTATCGTTATCGTTTATGTAAAAAATGTAATGTGATTAGCAGCTAAGATGTATTTTGAACTCAATTAATGATGCCAATAACAATTTAAAAAAGTTGTCAACCGAAAGTTGGTTTTGAAGTGTATTACACATACATGAATATTGACGTTTTGTCCGTAAGAAAACTGCTGTAAAACATAACATTTGCATCCGCTAGAGCCATTAGCTGTTAAAATCAATTTTCAACTTATCGTCGGTGCATGCATTTGCATGTCATCATGTGCATCAATGCATGTGTATCTTAGCATGGCAATAATTCACGTAACTTATTTTAATGTAATCGGAAACGCTTAGTTACTTAGAGCAACTCCAACAATCTCCTAACATCCTTCTCAAAAATAATATAAATTACTGAATCCTAACTATTTAGAACACTTTTATATGATTCTTCTCCAACAATCTCCTTACTCATGTCTCTTAAACTATTATATATTATTAAATGGACTTGTAATATTTGAATAAAGAAATGTGATAATAGTAAAAGTTGGCCAAGTTTGATATATATTAATAAAGAATGAAATGAGGAGAGGAGAGAGAATCTTAAGTATGAGGAGGATTTTGAAGCTCCTAACAATTTGAGGAAGACTTAGGAGATTGTTGGAGTGACATTTGAACATATTCTCTCTAAAAATATGATCTAGGAGTGTAGTAAGAAGCTTGTTGGTGATGCTCTTACCTACCAAATTAAGCCGAAACGAGCATTATTTACAACGTGGGTTTATGAAACAAAACAGGGGCGTGTGAGTGTGTGGTGCGGGAGGGGGTTGTTATCTGAAGCTGAGCGTTGCCTGCCAGTTGCAAGAAGCGAACATGTGTGTAGTGAGTGTGAATGGTGATAAATGCGAAAAGTTGAAATTTATTCTCTCCTCCTCCTCTACTTTTCCAAGTTCCAACTGTGGGATCCCTTTCTCAGTCACGACACAAAACGTAAGGCCCTAGCTTCACGCGTTCTTGTCCCATCCTAACAACCAAAAATTCTACTACTATTCACAACATTCACATTCATCTATTTCAATCAGCTCCTCAGACCATTGTCGTACCTCCCAACTTAAATCCGGTCAATTTTGTCATTTTAGGTCGACATTTACCGTTCCTTCTTACTCCAGTCTCCAGCAGTGACCGAACAATTGAACTGGCCTAGACTACCGATTACGTCCCTCGTTACTGAATAAAATCAATACTATGTAAAAACCTATATCCACTTATCTCCATTTACTAAAAACTGAATTTCTAATCAAATATTTCTACTTCTTTCTTTTTCAAAACAACATTTTGAATATTTATAAAAATGTACATTTTTAATATTTGACAAAACTACATATATATATGTGTGTGTGTGTCTATATATATATATACATAAGTCAATTTAATTTAATATAATTATCAAGAACAGATAAATATATTAATAATAACTAAACCAACATTTTCTTAAAATACATGTTATTTTTTTCAAAATATATATAAAAGGGGAATACTTTCTCGAAAAATATAAATATTCATTCGAAATCTATAAGTACATCCATTTTAGAATTATGGGACCTGAAATATTAATTACTCATAACTGAGAAATTATTTATGAATAAAAAGTAATTTTTAATATATGTGTTTGGATAATTTTTTTTATATTTATAGTTTATCAGATATAGAAATAAGAACTAAAATAATAAAATATTATAAATTCTATTTTAATTTATTTATTTTGTAAAATTAATAAAGCCAATAGAAAAAATTATAGTTTTCAATTTTTTATATTCTTGATTAAAAGCTGATTTATAATTTTTTAACACAAATAATACTAATAAGATAATTTTAAATAGAAAAGAAATGTTTTGCTAAACATCCGTTGTGTTTTTAATGTAATCTGAAATTTCTAACTCTCGTAGACACACAAGTCACAACACAATTAATGGAATATTTGATGTACTTCTGCTTGAGCTTATCTCAAATTCCTGTGGGAAGATGTACGAGTTAGTTTATGTTTTGTTACAAAATGAACCGATTCACTTTTAAACTTGCAGAGAAGCCGAATCTATAGGGTAGGGTTCAGACTTTAGAGCAAACATGCTGCTGCCAAAGGTGAAAAAGTGAGATCCATGAGAATATGTGGAGAGAGAAGCACAGACATACATACAGCTTTGCTATACCATACGTATACTTTTGAAATGAAAAGTTTTAGGTAGGAGAAAGAATAATAATTGAGAAACGCGTAAAAGGCAAGAGATGGCCTGCGTCACCCAAACCGAATATCATGCTTATGGATGGATTTATCTTTGAAATAAACCAAGAATCTCAACAGAAATTAAACAAGTACAGAATTAAAAGGATTTTAGCATTATAAAAAGCTATTAACTGCTGGTCCAAAAAAATAAACATAACTGTTCTGACATGAATGTTGTCTTTGCATTTTGATTGCCTCGTCAAAATGAACGTTAACGTAGTTCAATTACGAGTATAACATTATTTCGTGTGCACATGAGCGTGTATGAACAAAAACCTGTAAATTTAATAGTAAAAGATTGGAATTGATGGAAATTTTTATATATACACTGACCATGTTATTAAATGAAATGAGAAACACTAGAAATTCATTACTTAACTCGAAAGAAGTTGTTAGAGCATTTCCAACAGACTCTTTATTTAGGCTCCTAACTTGAGATTTGAGGAGCGAGAGGAAAAATGTTGCTCCAAGAGACTCTTAAGTGGCTCTTAAATCTTAAGAGTCTCTTGTTTCTCTCTCCTCTCTCCTCAAAGTTAAGAGCCACCACATGGCTCCTAACTTATTTTTTTACAATAAAAAAATCTTTCCCTCCAATTCATCTCCATCTTTCACTCTCTTTTGTTGTAGTGGAGCCCAATATATGAATAAAATATTAAATAGAGAAGAGATGTAGAGAGTATTGTTGGAGTGTACACTCTTAACTTTGTTCTAAATTGCTAAGAGCCACATTTTTTATATTATATTTAGAGCCAACAAGGAGGCTCTTAGAGATGCTCTTAGTCTCAAAAAATTCCGTTTATAGACTCGTTAATTTTACACCCAACATAAAAGTATAATAAAAAATACATGAATCACTAAATCTAAATTAATACTGAGGCATAAATTCGAAGCTAGTACAAAGAAGAGATGGGCGTATATATATATGGTATAAAAATGAGTAGATATGAGAGCAGAGGAAAAGTTAGAAAGAGAAAGAGGAGTAAGTATGAAAAGTAGATAGCCGTGCTACGCCTTTTGGCAGCACAGCAGTTGCGTGTTAAAGGCAGAAAGTTAGTGTAAAGGTGAAGTTGATAAAGACTCTAGTGCCACGCCACTACTTTGGAGCATAGACATGTTCTGCTACAAGGCGTTATCTAAAAGTTGTACCGATGTGGATGGAGGGGCTATAGAATATTTTTAAACACATCAACTCGAAAGAAATAAATAAATAATACAATAACATAAAAGAAGAGAGTCAGTAAAGTGAATCTATGCAAAAGAATAAGTCGGGGAACTGGTAGTAAAAAGTAAGAGTGAGAAAACCAAGCATAAAAAGTGTGTGTATTAATCTTTTTATTCAATAATTTTCTCATCTCCCTAAAAAGTTGTTTGCTTTATCTTCACTAAAGTTGTGATTCTAGCTATATACAATTATTCAAGCTTTTAGGTGTAAAGATACTATTACATTTTAACTATGCAAGCTTTATAATCATACTGAAAGGTCACTTTAATTGTATAAAGGTTGGGAGAGAGGAACATGATAGACCGGGGTGAGCAAAATCGAATCGAAATCGGAAAATTGAAACGAATCGAACTGTACAAATTCAGTTCGATTCGGTCCAATTTTTTTTGAAAATTCATTCTTTTCGATTTGGACCGAAGACCACTAAAATAGAATTTGACTCCGTTCGGTTTTTTAAAAAATATTTCAGTTCAGACCGAATAGACCTAGTGGTCCAAATCATAGTATAATATAAATTTAGATATATTTGATATATCTTATATGGTATAATTATAAGAGATTATTGAAATTTGTACCCCCTGGATTTTGGATCATTAACAAATGAGTACCACACTTTGAAACGTGGCAGTTTGTACCATAAAGTTTGTAGTGACTTTAACTACAAACTAGCATAAAAACCCGTGCAAGGCACGGACGGCTAATTTATATTGTATTTTAAATCATATTTTTGTATAATTATTTTATTAGGAACATGCGTAGTATTTATCAGTTTTTCCATAAAATATGTGAGTTTGATTCCTTTGTTTAAGCGAGTGGAAATATAATATTTACTATTTAGCAATAATAATATTAATCTCCATACTTAAAAAATTATTATGAATCATAAACATATTTGGACTGATTAGCTCATGTTGTCAAATCATGATTAAGTTTCAAGATATTACAAGAATTCTTGTAATGCATGTATAATTTTTGATATTTTGACTGTGATTAGAGAACAATGTATCATTACCACTATCTCGCGCTCCCATTTTCATTTTATTATAATCCGTTTTATATGTTGTCATAATATACTTAAAGTGTATGGAGTATTCGAATATTTTGATAATACTTAAGATTATTCGGACTCAACGTGTAATTTCTAATGTTTAAGACTGAATCAACCTAAAAGTGTGTGGAATTCGTGATGTTTAAGATTGAATCAACATGAAAGTGTGTAAAACAAATGAAATTTATGGGATTCACTTAGGTGATTATGATTGCGAAAATTAAATAAAAAGTCAAAAATCAAAACACATGAATATTTTTTGTGTTAATTGATTAAAATTTACATGAATTAATTGCTTGATTAATAACTTCTAATATTTTGTAGCCACAAATTTGTTAGTGATACTTTTATAAATGAAATTTTAATGTAAGATGATAAGCATAATTAATGTCATTATTTTATGTGTAATTAGAGCAATCAATAACATTTAATAATTCTAGTGAATTAAATGAATTTTTGGCTGGTATTCTTGTAATTATATGATGAATAAGGGTATATCAGACGTTTCACAGCTATTTTCTTAATACCTTTTACCCTTAGTTGCCTTATTATATATAAAAGTAGATAAATAGATTTCTATTTTCATGATTTAATTTCAAATTTCTAAAATTTATCCTGAATTTTTGAAATTTTCCAGAATTTTTTTGAGATTTTTTATGAATCAGATCGACCATTGGGCTGACTCAGGCCAACTGAGGATGCGCCCAGGTCGATTTAGGACGTTTTTGGGACGCTCAGGTCGGACTCACCCAAGTCGATCAGGAGTGTCCCGATCAATCTAGTTGAGGTCGATTTAAAACATTTAAGTCGAACCAAATTTCACCCAGGTGAATTTAGGAAGTTGTGAGACGCTTTGGTCGATTCGTGAAATTTATCAGGTCAATTTGAGAAACTCATGTGTCCTCACTTGAGGCGCTCGGGTTCCTTGAACTCGACTTAACGCCTCATGAGACGTCGTCCTAGTCGATTTGAAATCTTATAAGAAAAATTTAAAAATAATTTATTAAATTATTATTATCAAAATATTAAAATATATGTCGTAGCGAGCGAAAGAAATTATAAAAAATTTGAGACGTACGTACGAAGTAACAGAAGTGTGCATATTGATGATTTAACTCATAGTCGGCTGTGGATTTAAATAAGGGTTTGGCTAGTGTGTGCCCATGGGCACATGCTAAGCGCGGAAATTTTTATATTTGGGAGATTTTGATTGGTGTGGTTGGTGTAGTTGTAGGGGAGTCCAACATTATCATTAGATAGGAGCCAATCAAAATGATCCTAGCACAAAATTTTCCGCGCTTAGCATGTGCCCATGGACACACCATAGAAAAACCGTTTAAATAATCACAAGTAGAGCACTACTGGCCAATTTATAAAATGGAACGGAGGGTAGGTTGGTCTGCCCAAAAAGCATAATTTCCAGAAATCCTTGCAACTTAATATGAAAAAGTTGGTTTTGTTTTCTTGTTTTTTACTTTGACATTTACTTGCCCTTTCCTGCGCAAGATAAAATATAAAACAAACATGACATGCACAACACATATATAGTTCTGGTTGGGAAGAGAAAAAGAGAAAGTGAGTGACGGACGCTACTTGTAAGTTGTAAACACAGACATCTTTTATCTCCATCATCATCAATATCATCTCATCTCTTTAGTCAGAGATAATAAACAAGTGTTTGAACAACTCTTCTTGCCTGGTTTGTTATATATACACATCCACACACATTTACACACAGCTTTTGTACTCGTTTTAGAAGCCTACTGTAGCCTTTGGATTTTCTTCTTTTTGTGTCTTGTAAAGTTAGCCTTTCAATTATTTGGTCGGTTTTGCTCCTCTTTAATCTTCATCAATTTTTCATTCATTTCTCCACCAATATATTTTTCTTACCTTTCTGCAACCTCTTGTCTGAATTTCTAACCTACAAGTGTGTATCTTATAATTCACTTGTTTATATATATATATTTACATACAAAGACTTGTGTGTTTATATGTGCAAAGATGAGAGCTGGACTTAGTACTATACAACAAACGTTGACGCCGGAGGCGGCGACTGTGTTGAACCATTCAATCTCGGAGGCTGGTCGGAGGAACCACGGCCAGACGACGCCGCTTCATGTAGCGGCGACCCTTTTAGCTTCTCCGTCCGGGTATCTCCGGCAAGCGTGTATTCGTTCACATCCCAACTCATCACATCCGCTCCAGTGTAGAGCTCTTGAGCTTTGTTTTAGTGTTGCTCTTGAGCGGTTACCGACCGCTCAGAGTACGTCACCGGGGGCTCCTGAGCCCCCGGTGTCGAATGCCTTGATGGCGGCCCTGAAGAGGGCTCAAGCGCATCAAAGGCGAGGATGTCCTGAGCAACAGCAACAGCCGCTTCTTGCTGTTAAAGTTGAGCTTGAGCAGCTTATTATATCGATTCTTGATGACCCGAGTGTTAGTAGAGTTATGAGGGAAGCTAGCTTTTCGAGTCCGGCTGTTAAGGCTACAATTGAGCAGTTGTTGAATTCTACGACGCCGCAGGAAAATGTTGGGTTGAGGGCAAATCCAAGCCCTGCGCCGATACAGATGCCTGTATCCTCTGTTCATAATCGGAATTTGTATCTGAATCCAAGGTTGCAGCAGGGGAATTTGAATTCGAATAGTCAGCAGGGGAGTTCAAGAAATGAGGATGTGAAGAAAGTGTTTGACATTTTGTTGAGAAGTACTAAAAAGAGGAATCCGGTGTTGGTTGGTGATTCGGAGCCGGTGATTGTGATCAAGGAGGTTTTAAGGAGAATTGAGGGCGGTGATTCAAGCGAAGCAGTTTTGAAGAATGTTAAAGTGATTCATGTTAGTAAAGAGCTTCCTTTGGATAAAACACAAATAGCAGCTAAGATTGAAGAATTGGGAGGAGTTATAGAGAGTCAAATTGGGGATAGAGGGATCGTTATTAATTTGGGTGATCTTAAATGGCTTGTTGAGCAGCCAGGGGTTGGAGCCGCTGGACAACAACAGGTTGTTTCTGAGATTGGTCGTGCAGCGGTGGCAGAGATGGGGAAGCTTATTGGGAGGTTTGGCAATAGGAAGATTTGGTTGATTGGAACTGCAACATGTGAGACTTATTTAAGGTGCCAAGTTTATCATCCATCAATGGAAAATGATTGGGATTTGCAGGCTGTTCCTATTGCTTCAAGATCCATGTTTCCAAGGTATAATTTGCATTCCTTCTTCCATATTTTTATGAAATTAGTCATAGGTCTAGATTTTAATTGTATAAATGATGTAGTAATCCTGATTATCAGCTCAATATTAAGGCAGTTTCAGTATTGCAAGCCGTAGCCTTTTTATTATTTGTTACATCTATTTTGGTGCATTAGATTTTTGAGTAGTTGAGGAGGGGAGGAGTATCAAGCAATCCTCGATGTAGTTTTACTTCCGTGCATTACCTTTGCAATGACACTAAGTATTTATTAGATGCAATATATGATTATAGTGAATTCTACTAGATAGATATATTTATCAAAAACCCGGAGTTGAGGCAACATGATTAATTCTAGTCATGAGCTATATTTGTCTCTAACTGGATAATTCTAGCCTCTTTTGGAACTTTAAAGTTACAGTTTAGACATAGCGAGGACTTGAACATTGCAATACTTGAATACCTAGGAATCTGCATATGGTAAAGATCTGTTGTATAAATTCGCTTGTTTCATCATCTCATTTTATCTGATTATGGTTATTCCTTCTCTTGAAATTCAGGTTTGCGGGCAATGGAATTCTTAGCAGCTCAGTTGAGTCTTTAAATCCATTGAAAAGCTTTGCAAGTGCGGGAACTCCTGCACCAAGGCTTTTATCAGAGAACACAAAGCCTGCTCAAAAAGTGTCATGTTGCTCTCAATGTTCTGAGAGTTATGAAAAAGACCTTGAAACACTGGTATCCAAGGAGTTCGAGAAGTCATCTTCCGAGGTTCAACCTGAAGCAACTCGACCGGGCTTACCACAGTGGATGCAAAATGCCACCCTTGGTAGTAATATTAAGACAATGGATCACTTACAGGTACCATTATCTGTATTAAAATAATTTAACGTGTAGAAGGCCTAATTAAATTCTGTATTATTAAATTTACTTATCGGTGGTTCTTTCTTAATTTGCCTTGCAGCCAAAGGATCATCAATTGGAGTTCAAGCAGAAAAGTGAGGAGTTGATGAAGAAATGGAACAATACATGCTTGCAACTTCATAATGGTCATCATCATAGTCTTGTGCCAGAGAGAATCACCCCTACAGCTCTATCTTTGACAGGATTGGGATTGTATAATCCAAAATTACTTTCTCGGCAACCTTTCCAGGCCAAAACACCGCAAGGAAGAAATATTGAGAATCCTCTGCAGTTGAACTCGCCTCAAAAGCCTAGTGAACCTTCACAACTGAAATTGCAACAACCTAGAAGTCTTGGAGAGTCTTTGCAGCTGCATTCCGATCTTGGCTGTAGAAAGCCTTCTCAGGATGCAAGTAGCCCCCCTCCTAGCCCAGTCCGGACAGACCTGGTTCTTGGGCCCACTAAAATTGCTAAAACTAGCCCTCAGAAGACTAATAATGAGCCCGTGGTTAAGGACTTTTTGGGATGCCTATCTTCTGAACCACAAGCCAAGTTCAATCAATTGTTGAATAACAAGTTTGCTGATGCATTAGACGCGGACTCATTTAAGAAGCTGCTCAAAGGCTTGATGGAGAAAGCTTGGTGGCAGCCAGAAGCAGCTTCTGCTATAGCAACGACGGTGACACAATGCAAATTAGGCCATGGAAAACAGCGTGGTGCAGGATCGAAGGGTAACATGTGGCTACTGTTCACAGGTCCAGACAGGGTTGCTAAAAGGAAAATGGCATCTGTTCTGGCTGAGCATGTGTGCGGGACCAATCCTGTGAGAATATGTCTTGGGTCTCGACGGGAAGATGAAGAATTTGATGCAGGCTTTCGTGGTAAAACAGCACTGGATCGGATTGCAGAGGCAGTTCGGAGAAGCCCATTTTCCGTAATTATGCTTGAAGACATTGATGAAGCAGATATGTTGTTACGTGGGAGCATCAGACGTGCAATGGAGAGAGGACGGCTTACTAATTCTCACGGCCGTGAGATTAGTCTTGGAAATGTCATATTCATACTAACTGGCAATTGGTCAGCAGAAAATGTGAGAAATATTGATAATGGATGTTTTCTGGATGAAACTAAGATTGCTTCTGCCAGTAAACGTGGGTGGCAGCTTCGGCTAAGTATGGTTGAAAAGAGTGTAAAACGGCGAGCAAGTTGGCTCCATGACAAAGATAGACAAACAAGGGCTAGGAAAGATTCAGGTCTTGGTATGTGCCTGGATCTTAATCAAGCCGCAGACGCAGAGGATGAAGGATCATATAATTCAAGTGATCTAATTAATGACCATGAAACTGAACTCGGCCTTGATAACACTCAGTTCTCTGTTACATCTGTGCCTCATGAGTTGGTCAATTCTGCTGATGCTGCGATCACCTTTAAGCCTGCTAACTTCGACCACATTCAACGTGAGGTTGAGAAGACAATCACAAAGACTTTCTCTAACATACTAGACGAGACTTCCTTTGAAGTACAAGAAGATGCTCTTCAAAAGATACTAGGCGGATTGTGGTTTGGTCGAACGAGTCTGCAAGATTGGGCCGAGAGAGTTTTACTTCCTGCTTTTCACCTTCTCAAGTCACGTTATTCATCCAACGAACCAATGGCGGTTAGGCTTGAAGCTGATGAGATGTGTTCTGGCAGAGGCTGTGATGAAGATTGGCTTCCCAGTAGAATTTCAGTGATGCTGAATGGAGTAGCAGTGTGAGGTGAAGGGATACTGTCTGTATTTTTGTATTTTGTCACGGGCATAGATGTAAATAGGGTCTACACAATATACTAGCAAGTGAAAGGAGAAAATTATAGCGTTAGGGGGGAAATGGGTAAAAAAGAGGATATTGGTAGACAATGTGAGAGGTTAATAGACCAAACATTTATTATTCTTCCTCATATTTTTTCCTAGATGGAGAGCTCATTTATTTATCCCTATATTTTTAATATTCAATGCTAGTAGCTCCATAGTAAATGTATCCATTTCTCACTTGTTTAGTGCAGCCAATTGATTTTGTGTTTCCATTGCATGGTAAAGAAGTTGCTCAAAATCTCAAGGATATGTCACTTCCGACTTGTTTTATAATTCTGGTTCCTTTAGAATTATGATTCCGTCGTCATTGTACATGAGTCGTCTTCCCCAGGTAACGATGATAATAAATATCTAAACTCTGGACAAAGAAAAAAGAATTTAGTTCATATTATAATTTTATAATTTAAATTGATTAATCAAGAACTCAACGTCCATTCCTGGTCCTACCTGAAAAGGGATGGACACAAATGGTTGCCATTGGCAAAATAGAAGGTAGACAGACCCTGGTGTCCATGTGTTGTTATTTATCACATTCATAACCCACAATCTGTCTATTTCCCATTTATAATGCTCCCTAATTGTATGTTATCCATGAATGCTCAGCTACAAGTCGTGGTAGTCCATATCAGATAAAGATTCAAGTATGCTAAGCTTATCAATCCTACATGATTCAAAACAAAACGTATAGAGAAGGCAAGGTCGCTGTTGCATTCAAAGAGAGGGTTAGTTAACCTAATCGGTTCTCACGGATAAAGAAAATGTGCCTGACTTATTCTGGTACGTTAAATGCGTCATTGAATGTATGTAATTACAATTGATTTAGAAGTGAAGAGTATCATATGTGAGATTTTTATGATAGGTCAAATTTATGTGCGTTTTTTCCATGTTATATCATATGTTAGGATCAGTTTGCACTCATCTCGACTAATCCTAACGGATAATATTCACTCCCATGAATTGGATTCCAGTCATATTAATTTACGTCTTGTTTCATCCCCGAAAAGGAACTTACAATTATTTGACAAATCAAACTAAGAAATTAACATTGATTTGTGGAGATTTGTTGGGAAGTTTTCAAAACCAGCAGACCGACTCAAATTACCCACGTCCTAACTTTGTTATCGTTTAGATACGCAGTAATTTATTTTGTTTAAACACCCAATAAGAATAATCTATCAAATTATAGTTAGCATTCTTTAGCTAGCTAGTGGGTGAAGTGACCTTTTAACAAACATATTTCAATATCTAAACCGCAATAAAGGCTAACTATTCAAGACTTTCTTCGTGAGATGAGAAACAAATAGAGCTACGCAACCTCAAATTGGGCGAGAATTAGCGGGGGACCAATTACAAAACTGACCAAACATAAACCAAGTGGCTTATACATTCATGTTTAGTTAGTTGGTTTTGTTTTGATATTTGGCTACATGTACGACTTCGTTTCTTTCAATACGTTTGGTTGTTCTTATACTTGGCTGGGGTGAATATGCAAATGAACGAGACTGACCATGCCACTGGACTCAATTTGCTCTAGATACATTGTACTAAGCCTGGATATTATATGAAAAAAAAAAACATGTGACCATTGCCTGCACAGCTCGCAAGAATATTATTTCAAGTGGGAAGTAATGCTGATGAAGAATTAGGGGTGCATGGAACAATGCCACACCACTACATACATTTGTAAATTTTTTTATTTAAATATTATATATAATAATATTAATTTATTATATATAACATGTAAATTTATATTACACAACTATATACATTTGTAACATATTTATATAATTTAAATAATTTTATTGAATCATAATCTCACTAAATTATTATTTATTTATATTATAATAAACCACAATTTAATTTAATAAAAATAATTAATTTAAATAAATTCCGGATATTTTTCAGATATGAAAAGTTGGAGTTAGAATTAAAATTTTGAAGCTAAGAATAGCTAGGATTTCCAGCAGAAGATGTCATTCATTTGCTAAGAAATAAAAAAAAAATATCGAAAATTCGAGTGGCTCAAGCTCGTGTGGCTATTTTGAAAATAATATAAAGAAAAATAGAACTGGAATGGGAGAGTCCGAGTCGAAAAGATTCGTCACTTCTTTCTCTCATTCAAAGCTGCTAAGCGATAAAAAGGAAAGAAAGAACTCATCATCTCTCATTTTGCATTAGCCGAACCACCCAAGTTGGGTTGTACTATTGATGAACCAACTTGACAAAACATGGAATGCTCCAAACGAGTCATAAAGATATACTGTTGATAACTATGCAGGTAGATGAGTTTATGTTGGAGAAGCAAGATTATTGGGCCTACTTCACGTGACAATATTCTTTTGAAAAAAAGGTGGACCTGTCACACTACTTGCCATTTATGGACTAACCCAATAGTAGCCGTCTTTACTATCTCCAACTAGACGTTCCAATCGTGTTGTGTTTCCGTGTTGGTCCACTGCTACAGCGTAACCCATTTATTACTCCTTTTTTTACAAGATCACAATTGACACTTGAAAGTAGTTACCCTGGCTTCAGGATGGGCTGCCGCTTTCCCCAGTGGCCAAAACTTGTATTCCTCTTTAAGGGCCTGCTGGGGTTGTAGCAAATAAAAGTTCATGGTTTGGTTCCCACTCTCAATTGGACCGTCAGTGCTCAATTTATAAAAGATAAACAAATTTACAGAATTTCATATGTACAGCAATCATTACATATTTAATATTGCGGCGAGAATAACTGATATTTATAATATTTAATGGGCAATGCTAGAGACCCCAAAAAAAAGGCAATGCTAGAGACCCCAAAAAAAATTCCCAAAAATCTTTACCAAATGATGTGGCAAACAAGTGGCTAGTTATGATTGGATGATTGATGAATCTGCAGGGGGGTCTCATTATTATGAGAGTGAATTCAGCCAATCAGATTTGGACACATCATTTGGGAAAATTATTTGGGACAATTTTTTGGGGTCTCTAGCATTTTCCCAAAAAAAATTCCCAAAAATCTTTACCAAATGATGTGGCAAACAAGTGGCTAGTTATGATTGGGTGATTGATGAATCTGCAGGGGGTCTCATTATTATGAGAGTGAATTCAGCCAATCAAATTTGGACACATCATTTGGGAAAATTATTTGGGACAATTTTTTGGGGTCTCTAGCATTTTCCATATTTAATATATAAAACGAGGATAATCGAGTGGTTAATTTTTGTAAATTTCTTTTTTATGAAAAGGTTATTATTATTAATGAAGTCGTGGTTGATAAAAATTCTCAAATCATTAAGAAATGTTTGTTATTGTTTGTTCGTAAACACACACTTGAAAAATCATTTTTATATTATGAAAGTAACATTTTTATTTTTTTGACAAGTTTTGAAATGTGACAAATAGGCATCCAAAATATGAAGTATAAAGAAACGGTAAGAGCAAATGGAGTAGAAATAAAGATTTATTTCTAAAAAAAATTCATATTTACATATTCTTTAATATGGAGTTATTTATTACGTGTTTAACATTTTTTATTTGCAACAATAAGTAGCTGATTTTCAAAAGTTATTACATATTTAAGCCGCACCATATACAGGGCATTCTGATTCTAAAAATTATTTTGATCGTTCCGGCTGTACTCAGCTTTTGATGACAGAAATTTGTTGATCAAGCAGTTCAAGTGGTACTCGCTTTTAATGATGGAAATTGGTTGAATACTCCGATGGTGTGCATATGCAAGTATATATGCATGCCTATGGTGACTACCGTAAGTAAACTTGTAGTACTAGTGAATCCTTGACATTGTGCAATTTTAAAGTGGGATTGGCTGTTCGCCTATGGTTACATAAAGAATTTGTCACATTGTATATTTTAAATTGACTCCTGCCAAACAAAGGCATAGATATTCATGATTTCACAGATACGTAGTGTTTGCGCCAAACATAAGAAATGAACTAAATGATCCGGCAAGATATCTGCTCGTCATCCTACTTCCTGGTCATAATCTAGTTATGTAATCAGAGACGAGGATAAAAATGAAGCCAAATCATCTACAGGAGTAAGCAACAGAAAATGGAATTACATCAGAAGCTGGGGCATGGATAAAAGAAAAGCTAAACAATTTTATAGTAATTTAGCCACCAAGGCACCAATCAATGTATTTCATGATCAGCTGGAACAAGTGATTCCTGTTATGTTATGCAGGTCATAAAACCTTAGCTATAGAACCAGCAACACAATATGACAGGGTGCGGAAGAAGGCAAAAAGAAACACAAATTATTTTTCTTCTTACTCGTTCTGTACATTTCTATAGGTTTTCCAAGCTCTTAAACTTTATCGGACAAAAAAACTGATAAAGGTTGTCCAATATCCAGTCACCTGAGTAGAGCAACAAGAGAAAACAAACTTAGATATTAATCAAAAACCCCATCAAAGTTTTTTTTAGTTTTTTTTTTTGAACCCATATGTAAATATAAATTAAAAGAGAGCTTGACCATACCTGTGCCAAAATACCATTTCCAGTTTTGCCTTCAATTACTAAGCCTGCAGTGAGACCGATCATTGCCCAAGCTCCATTAATTGCTTCTATTTGACGTCTTCTCTAAGAAGTTAAAACAAGTTGCCATGAAAAGGTATCATGTCTTCGGATAAAGAAAATTGATAGATTATTATAGAGGTACAGGCATGATGATGCAAACATAATTGTTACATATCGCTCTGGGCTAATAATGCTAATTCTAAATTGTGCAAGAATTTAGTGTGCACACCATTTTATTGAGAAATAGGAGGAGAAGTGCAAGGGAGCTTGATCATATGCACGATACACTTGTGTTTGATGACCCATGAGACTGTCATGGCACATTGGTGTGTTCTTGGTACAATTTGAAGGTAGTTTGAGTTAATAATCCAGTGAGTGGGATAGGCGAGGAGGCTTTATATATGGAAGAAAGAAAATAAAAATGATGGTGATTTTCATATGTATAAGCCAAGGGCAGTTTACATTGACTAATAAGTGGCCACTGAAGTTATTTATTTAATATGTCCCCGAGTATCATCTCCGTGAGAATTTTTGTGCGCATGCCGTGACTGAGTTGGGAATCACCGGGGAAAACACAAAACTCCAGGGCCCCAAAGATATAGTTGGTTTACTAAGTTACCAATACTTAGTGGAGTATAGAATTGTAAGTAGAAATAAAAACCAAACAACATTACAGTGATAAAGATTTAAAAATATAAGACATAAGCTCACATACATGTAAAAGACTAAAACATAAGAAATAAAATTTAATTTATAAAAGCAATAAGCAATTAAATTTGTTTGGCAGGAATTACATCAACAGCCTATGCTACAAAATAAGAATTAAAAACTATAGAGAAACTTGTGCACCATTGTAAATAGCTCAAATTTTTACAAGAAGTATGCCTACAAATTCTACAATGGTCCTACATAGAAGTTGACAGGAATGCCTATGGCGCATGCTATGGGAAGACTTTAATACAGGTAATTTGCTATACTCACAAAACAAAAGTATACTGCTTCTAGTAATGCCTGCCAAGTTCACTTAAAATTACGAAATAAATAATTCTACCTATACCAGTCTATGAGCGATGCACCACTGGTGAGGATAATTGATTCTAAATTTAAATAGATCGATTCTTACCTTAAACTTCTCTTTTGCTTTTATTTTCTCCATTTGTTTGGCGGCCAAGCGTTTTGCTTCCACCGGATCAACCATTATCACCTCCTTTGCGTTTTCTTTCCCTGTGGACGCCTATATAATGGAAATGAGCACATCAGAAGGGAAAAGCTAATGATGAGTTACAAGAATTCTGTTATATTCCTAATCAAATCAGACAGTAACAAGAAAAGCAACTAATTCCTGGAATCAGTAATGAATAATGATTAAATTGTCATGCCAATATTGGTATCAGTGAAATGGGTAATGGCAAGATCCACTTAAAACAACAGTAAAAACACATTTTTTAAGGAAATACTTGCTGCTTAGAGAAGAAACTGCCACAAGTAATGGAGAACTGCACCCATATAACAGATGGGTCTTGTACCAAAGTGACCACCGTTCTCGTCAAAATACCTCATCAGGCTACCCGATCTCCACAGGGACTCGTTTAAAGCACTCAAATCACTACATATATCACTCTGTTAAATTTTGGAACTTTCTTTTATCAGAATTGGGGATTTTTTTTCTAATAGATTAGTTTTAGACACAGGCATTTCAGATTTTTAGGTTTAATCACTAAAATTCAAGTACATGAATAAATTAAGGTTGAAGGCTTTAAGATAAGATTATAAAAAAAAAAAATTATATGTGTTTTAACGTGCCTTTGCATGTACAATTGTGATCTATTTATATTATACGAGACATGTGTAATTAGGGATGGGCATTAACTCCGACCCACCCGATCCCGATCCTATCCCCGCACCATTCGGTGCGGGGATTAGGGAATATTCTCGGGTACGGGGATGATCTTGAAAAAAAACCGGGGATCGGTTCGGGTACGGTTTCTCACATTCCCCCGGCCCGATCCTCGATCCCTGACCCGATTTCCCCCTTGCCAGCCTGATCCTCGACCCGATTATTATATTATATATTATATCATATAATATTATATACTTTAATAGTTGTCATGCGTGTATATATATGCATGTGTAGTGCAGACTTTTAATGTGTTATGTATTAGTTTTTGGTGTGATTGGACTTTTGCTGCAAATATTAAGACAACAAGTTCCTAAGCTTCTCCATTAGCCGTGTGCACCTAGTCCAACTACTGAAATTAATAGACTTTTGTGCTATTTCTTGCAGCTGTAGTTAATAATTTTGCAAGATAAAAAACTAAGCTAGCTATGAAGTATTTAAATATAATTTTTGGTTTAAATTAAAAATCCCCGAATCACCGTGGGTATCCCCAAATTCCGTTTGGGCCGGGGATGGGGAACAAAGATAATCCCCAATGGGGATTTGGCCGGAGATGGGGATTGAGTTTGGATCCGGGGTTGGGGTCGGGGTCGGGTATAGCACTCCCAGACCTGAAGTAACCTGATGCCCATTCCTATGTGTAATAGATTTCATCTGGTGAATAGGATTCAGTTAAGTTTTATATCAATGTATTTTCTAGAGCTTAGTTATATTTATAGTGATTTGAGTGTTTACAACGAGTCCCCGTGGAGATCGGGTTGCTAGGCAGGATATTTAATGGGAACGATGGCCACTTCGATATAAAACCATATAAGAGAACTATAACAGTAACTTCTATGGCACATTTTGTCTATTATCCAGTTGAAAGGACAAAACTGGGCATGGACACAGAACATTGTATATATACAAAACATAGGCAAAACTATGTATAGATAATTAGATATGTTGAATTATATGTAAAAGAGAGAGCCATATTTAAAAAACTCCTTTTTACTATCTACATTCCTGGTCAGCCTGTGTATGATAACAGCTCTCTGTTTCCTTTTATTTTTGTGGTGCGAGGGTGGGCTTTGAAACTAATTGATCCCGACACACCTAAGCATATCTTTAAGTGTATTTAAGCCCTTTTATTGCCAATATATAGATATATAATAGCCTTGGGCAATGCATACATTAGGATTTGCCAGTACACGAAATGAGGGGCTCTTGGATCTACGGATGATCAATCTTCCACCAATATCTCTTCCCGACCCCCATCTGGAAAATGAAATAAGAAAACCTAAAAAACAGAATAAAGGAAAATAAACATAATCTAAGGATAACCTCAAAGCAAGATAGAAGCATTCATTTATAACCTTAAATAACTCGTAATATCAGTCACACGGAAGTAAATCCCTTGATCCTGCAATTATATTTAAATATGTTTCATTGGTTTCCCAAAACTAGGTTCGTCAAGTAGCCAATTTGACAAGCTAGGCAGCAGGTTGTGCAAATTTTCTAGGGGACATAGCTGACCAGAACCCATACACCTCAAGTTCGTGTTAGCTTGCGAAAATTGTCCAAATTGAATTAAATCACTAAGGCAACATTCAACTAAGTGTCCAAATTAAAATTTGAGGAATACCATGTTCTTCCATTTCCACCTCGAAACCGCAGGTTCAAACAGCTTTCAGACCATATTAACACTATTAGGTGAAGCAATATGCAATAACCTAGTATACTCCATTCTTTGCAATCGAGAGTAAAATAAAACATCAATTCTTTGTTCCTTGCTTAATTATGGGTCAGCTTCTAAAAACAATTGTAGTGGTTACCTGGGCTAACATAGATATATATACATAATCAAGAGATACATAAATATTTAAAACAGAATTGAATGTTATGTAATGGACTCACTTGTGAATTGTTGGGAATTGATGAGCTGAGAGGCTGCCAGCGATGGCCTGCAATGGCGATACAATAGATACCACCACCATATTCGGCTGCTTCGCTTTTGTTCACTGCTTTCCTTATCTCATATCTTTAGTTTCTAATTTTTTATATACTACTGTAAATAGGACTATAGGAGTATAATTTAATCTAGAGTATTTAGAAAACTATTAACTTTTGTAATTTTTTATGATTTCATTATATTTTGGAAATAATTGTGAATATATTGTTTAACTTAGTGCAATCATCAATATACTTATATAAAGGAGAAGCGAGGGGCGTGTAGGTGGCGCCTCTCACATCGCTCCGTTCTATTTTTCTAATTTTCTGAAATTTTTGGATGCAAAATATCAAAAATTAGAACTACCTTTTTTAGTTTGGGTATATTAGAAGCAAGTTTCTGAATCTGATTTTGTTTCAGATTATTTATGGAATATAGTAACTTGAAAGTTTTAATCTGATTTTGTTTCAGATTATTTAATTATGGGAAAAAGTAGCACACAAGTCTCTCTGCACCTATAAATACCTCTATATAGATCGTAGGGTTTTGGATTCTCTAAACACAAGCTCTTCTCTCTCAATACCACAACCTTACTTCTCTCTGGTGATGGTTCTCTTGCTCGATTTCTAACTCGGTGGTGACGTTCTTCTGTAACGATAAGTGAAGGCTGTTTATACAGTATTAAAACAATAAAGGTTGTAGCAAAGGTAGTTATAGACTGCTATGTTGGAGTCGACAAATCCAAATACCGGAAAAGAATATAGTCTTGACATGATATTGATGGATGATATCAATAAATTAACTGTTAGTGATATATGTTTGTTGGTTATTATTTTATAATATTTGTTTTGTACTTTGGACATGTTTGTTGTTAATATTTATATGATTTACTTTGTATACAGGAAAAAAATTATTTATGCATTATCTGTTTGCTCCGTTCAAACAACTTTTAAGTGAAGGCTGTTTATACAATATTAAAATATAATGGTTGTTACAAGCAAGGATGTTATAGACCGTTGTATATCTCACGAATTTAAGTTAGATGTTTTTGTGCACAATCAATCCAAAAAAATTGGAGTAATGTGACAATGTAAGAACATGATTACTTTTAAAAAAACACACAAAATAAAATTAGGAATTAGGATTCGTCGTGCTTTAAATTGTTAATTATGTGTATAAATTATTTTCATTTTTTCACCATGAAATATAGTCCAATTTTACAATTTTATATATTAGTATTGGTATTAAATCAAGATTTTTATAATATAAAATTTATTTTATCCTACCAATATTAATTTTGAAACATTAATATACTTTTTATAGACGGTCACAAAATTATTTTATTCTAAAAATATTAATATTGAATCATTAATATAATTTTTATAGACCGCCGCAACGCGCGGCTTCTCAACTAGTTCAATAAAAACTTCTGTGTATAAAGAACTAATTTCGTATGATAAAGATCAGAATTGTTAATATCCACAACTCCGTTTAAATACATCTACCATCATATCCATATCACTCATCCAAAAAATAAACAAATCATGAAAATCGACTTGTCTCTTTTTTATGCTCAACTTGATAGAATCCAAGGGCAAAATCTTCCTCTAAACCACACCTTTGTTATTCCTTCAACTCTTTAAATCTCTGAGTTAGAGTTTGGAGTGTGGGTGGTGGTAGAAGGAACCATTGTTATGGTGAAGTGTGACAACCCCGATCAAATTTCGAATCTTTTTCGAAAATCGGTTTTGTCTATTTTTTTCATCTCAACTTGATAGAATCCAAGTGCAAAATCTTCCTCCAAACCACACCTTTGTTATTCCTTCAACTCTCTAAATCTGTGAGTTTGGGGTGTGGGTGGTGGTCGAAGGAACCATTGTTATGGTGAAAGTGTGACAACCTGGGTGGTGGTCGAAGGAACCATTGTTATGGTGAAGGTGTGACAATCCGGATCAAATCTCGAGTCTTCTCTGAAAATCAGGTCAAGTCTCGAACTCCGAATAAAAAATAACTCGAAGTATACTGACCCAACTGCTGGGTAATTCACAACCCACCAAAATCATAATTTTTTGGGGCAATTGGTAGGATTATTTATACTTATAAATTGAACTAAAGTCTATGCAGTGGTACTAAATGTCACAGAAGGTGCCACTACTAAGATGGTGGTTGGCGGGAATAAAGAGTTTGATGGAGATAAACAAAGAAATAGATATGGAGAAACAAGTTTTGTTGGTTGTTTTTATTTGATTTTCTAGTTTGTTTTTAATGATTTTCTGGTATATTTGTGACAAAATTTAGTCCATTTGTGAGGAGTGTTGAGATCATTAGAAAAATAATAAGATCATGAGACAATATTATTATAATCATTGTATCTGTTTGATACCTAAATTTGATATAGGTGAGAATACTTTTTATGGGGCTAATTGGTTTGTTTAAGATAAACTGATTAGAATTTGGAAATGTGAAGAAAAGAAAGGAACGGTTTTTAATTATTTTTATTGTTTGATTTTTATTCGAAAACTTAATTTTAAGAGTTATATATACTAGTTGACAACCCGTGCCAAGCATGGGTATAAATAAAATATTAAAATTTGTTATTTATTTGAAGAATATGTCTTTTTCAAATTGAGAAAATAATATTCAAGATCAACACATATAAGTTCGTTTATAGCGTCTTTAATCTTTGAAAAAAAATTCAAAATTTTAAGTCGCAATTATTTTACTCATTTAATAGGCAAACATTGTATATAATTCTAGTTGGAGTTTTTTAGATCTAATAGTTGTTGCAGTTGTTTGATAAACTAATATTATAGTTTGACAAAATTAATTAACTTTCCAAAAGTATTTTGATATCAAATATTTTGACGTATGTCTAGAGTTTCGGTTCTTTTATTATATGTTGCAATATGGACAATGACTTCATTTTTTTTAGTCTCTATTTGTCAAGTCAGTGTTACCACCGCCTTATTGGTCTTTATCGCAATCTTCTGAAAAACACTGAATAATAATAATAATTATTATTAAAAAATATATGACCAAGTTTTTTGGTACTTTGGTATCAACATTGAATCTTGTTTATTTTAATTCTGAAATATGATAGAAATTTTATAGATTTGTTTCGTAAATTAAATTGTATGAGTTTTAAAAATTAAAAAGAATATTTGACGTATGTCTAGAGTTTCGGTTCTTTTATTATATGCTGCAATATGGACAATGACTTCATTCTATTTGAGTTTCTAGCTGTCAAGTCAGTGCTACCACCGCCTTACTCGTCTTTATCGCAATCTTTTGAAAAACACTGAATTATAATAATAATTATTATTAAAAAATATATGACCAAGTTTTTGGTACTTTGGTATCAATATTGAATCTTGTTTATTTTAATCTTGAAATATTATAGAAATTTTATAAATTTATTTCATATATTAAATTGTATGAGTTTTAAAAATTAAAACGAATAATTTCATTGACATTATTATTCTATTGATAGGATATTATATTAATATCAATATGAAAATAGTAATAATTGTTAAATAAAAAATAGGGTATTTACCAAGTATATCTCTTTTTAACATTTTAATTGCAAAATTACTACCTACCTTAAAATATTGCAAATGTACGTTTTCTTTGAGACTCTAATTGAAACATTTGCACAAATACGGACTCAGCCACACCCTTTCTGCTCCCTGTCTCTCTGTTTCTCCCTTCTCTCTTACTCTCTATCTCTCTCTCTCCACCCGCTCTCTCTTCTGCCAACATCATCTCTTCTCGCTCTCTCTTTCTATTTTTCTTTCCTTTGCTCTTTTCTCCTCCTTTCTCCCTATCTCATCCAAAAATCGATCTGATGATTGTTCATCGTGAAATCCGAGGCATACTCAGAGTGAGTTCAATCATTATGGTGTTCTTGATGATGATTGGATCAGTAATTATAATGGCGGTGTTGATTGAACTGATGATTGCTCCCACTAGCGATACCTTTTCTAAACCCTAACCCACATTGACTCTGTTCACTGCACTTTTCTTTTGTGTTTTTGAGGTTTGGTTGGTGTTGGTTGATTCTAGTTATAATACTGGTTGATTTTGATTTTGGCCCCGCAGGGACACTCATTTTTCTTTTTGTTGCAACTGATTGCAACTTGATATAATTTTCGATAAATTTTTTCAAATATCAAATTTGCATTTGTGGTTGCATATATGGTTGCTACAGTTGCAGATAAGGTTGCATATGCAACCACCGTATTTTTGCAATTTTTTTTGAAAGATAGTATTTTTGCATTTGTTTTAACAAAATGATAATATTTTTGCAAAAATTCTTTTAGACTTAGGTATTTATGAGAAAAACCCTAAAAAATAATATGATGATAGCCAAATTTGGATATGAATTTTATAGAATTGTTTCATAAGTTAAATTGTTAGCGATTTAACTGTGCGGATATGATGAATGTTATCCTAAACACCATAAAAGTAGTAGTATAATAATTTTAACCAATATTGAAATTTTTAATAATAAAATCTGAATCAATATAGAAGTCTTTTCATAATTGTATAATAATAATTATAAAATCCTAAAAGTGTATAATAATAAGTATAAAATCCTAACAATATGAAAAAAATTTCATAATTCGATAATCATTATTGTTATTGAATAAAAAATTTATATAACATTATCCTAATCAATATTGAAATTTTTAATAATAAAATTCTAATCTATACAGAATCTTTCACTGTCCTAATGAATATTGAGGTTTTAATAATAAAATTCTATTAACTATAGAAGTCTTTCGATAACAGTATAATAATGACTATAAAATCCTAATCAATATGAAAGTGACCAAATTTTGGTACTTTTGGTACCGATCTTCCACTGAAATGTGGTTTCGCTTATTAATAAAGAGTTTTGATAATTATTGTAATGATATAACTTACTTACATTTTCAAAAGTTGATACGAGTTCTTATTTAAAAATATCATTAATTTTTTAATAAACTATATCATTTTTCTAATTTATAAAAATCTAAATTATTATTTTATATTGAAAATATTTTATTTTTGGATGATTTCATATATAGATATTAAATGAAAATAACAATATTTGAAAAGGCAATCTAATAAGCTGATTGTTTCCCTTTATTAGTTATCCTCAACCAAAACGGCCACTGAACGATATGATAACCACGAATCCATATAAAAGTGTCAAGGGAAAAAAATAAAAAAAAAGGTGTAGACTATAAATAATTAAAATATAACCTGCATTCTTTTTTTTTGATATATCTTTTCACTCAAACAAATATATCTATCTTTTATCATTAATCAACTAATCAACTAATATTATTAAATAATCTAATAAAATTTAATAATCGCATAAAATTTAATTAAACCCTACTCGTATACATTACCCAGACTGGGGAACAAATTCAAAAAACCCTTTGTTTGGGGTCAGTGGCCCGACTCATATATGTATAGCCGTCTAGACTGAGGAATCATAAAATGTTTTGTTGTCATCTGCAAAGGATCTGGGTCCAGTACCGGAATCCTCGTTGACACCCTTCCAGTTTTTATCTCCAGATCACACACTCTCCCATGTTTCTCCACAGATGAAACATCCTCATCTCCCTCTACCTTTGACTTTCTATCCTCTCTGTATCAGTCTGTATCGTTTGTTTTGTCCATACACAAAAAAAAATCCAATTTAAAAAGAAATGGAAGCAGGAATAGAACTGCAAGTCTGCAAAATAACATGACCTTAAAGTAAAATATGGAGTATTTTTAGTGTAATGCATTAAATTTGTGATTAGGTGAATTAATTGTGCATGCGAGTGATTGTTTAAAGTCAACCCGAAATTTCAGGCAGTTGCTGAACCAAATCATTTTTTTATATAAATAAACTTTCAATATCACACAAGTGTGTACTCTATATGTGAGTATATGCTGCCTTTCCTGCCTCTTCACCACATTTATTACGTAACATTTATTTCCCTACTTGTATTTCTCTCCAAAAATTTGGAGAAATTTGGAGAAATTTTTCACTAGCATAATTTCAGCTCTTATTTTCATATTTAATTCTTTCTTTATATTGTATGATTCTCTCATCAGGTTCCAATCTTTTTCATAAAAATTCATGAACAGCCTCTCCGTTGAAACACATGCCGGAAACCACCTCTCTCCGTCACAGCAACCCTTTACACCACCGCCAGGCTCCACCCTGTTAAGTTTAAACAACATGGTTAGTCCCACAATTTTACTTATCATTATAATACTAGCTATTGTATTCTTTATATCTGGGCTACTTCACCTCTTAGTTAGATTTTTACCAAGGCCTTCAAATAGAGACCCTGATGAGTTTAATGATGCCACAGCACTTCAAGGCCCATTACAACAGCTTTTTCATTTGCATGATTCTGGTGTTGATCAGACCTTTATTGACACTTTGCCCATTTTTAGTTATAAGTCTGTTATTGGTGTTAAAAATTCTCCCTTTGATTGTGCTGTTTGTTTGTGTGAGTTTGACAGTGAAGATAAGCTTAGGTTGTTGCCTAAATGTAGCCATGCATTCATATGGATTGTATAGATACATGGTTGCTTTCTCATTCCACTTGTCCTCTTTGTAGATCATGTTTATTATCTGATTTGGGTACTTATGGTTATAATAATTGTTCGCCGGTGGTTCTTGTTCTTGAATCTGGTAGTGAGGGTTCAAGAGAGATTGTGAGTGAAAGAGAGGGTGATTTGGATGGTTTTAGTGTGAATTCTCATTTGGGAGTTGAGGAAGTTGGAGCAGCCCATGTTGATGTTTCGCGTAAATCGTGTGAAATTCAAGTGAAAGAGGAGGGGAATCAAGAAAAGAAAGAGGAAAAGGTTGTGATTGTTAAGCTTGGGAAGTTCAAGAATGTTGATGGAAGGTATAGAGAGGAAAGTAGTGGTGGTGCTAATAGTACTAATGTTGATGATGGTAGAAGATGTTTCTCAATGGGGTCATATGAGTATGTAATGGATGAAGATACATCACTAAAAGTGCCTATAAAAACCCCGATAAAGAAGTTGTCAAGTAAGAAGCCTTCATTGCCGTTGATCCCTGGTAAAAAACTAGCAATGTCCGAGTGTGATTGTGAATCAAGAAGATATTTTGAAGAGCTTGAAGGATTTGGAAGTTTTAGCAAATATGCTGCAACTAGTACTAAAATTAGCAGCAATCCTAATAATGTGATCGGGAAAAGCAAGAGAGAGAGTTTTTCACTGTCAAAGATCTGGACAAGAGGTAAGAAAAAGAATCTTAATTCAATCAGAGATGAGTCTTCAAGTCAGGCCTCATCATTCCGTTTTCCTCTGCAAAGGAATGTGCTTGTTGCTGATGAAACGAAGGCCAAGAATCATGGAAATGATAGTGGTAGGACTGCTTCTGAAATTGGCATTGGACGGTGGGAGAATCCAGGGAGTGAATTGGGCTGCGATGAGGAAAATCAGAGCTGCAATAGTTTAGACTCTCAAGCAAATCCCCAATCTTTCACCTCAAGGACTCTGCTTTGGCTTTTAGGGAAACAGAACAAGGTGGTGCATTCATCATATCCCCCTGGTCTTTAATTTCTGCAATTTTACTTTCCAGATTATTTTTGTATCTAGGAGAACAATCGGAAAAAGAAATGAATTTTAGTTAAAAATTGAAATGTGGCAATCATAGTCTTTGGTTCTTTGTCCCAGCCGTTCCTCTCCATTTGTGCACTATGTTCATGGCACCAATTTTGACAAGTATTTTCAAATTTGTTTAAATTTGGTCCCATGCTTGTACGAACTGAAAGGAAGGGAGTGCAGAAACTTCACATTACACAATTCAAAAGCTGTAAATTCTGATTATAATGATGCCACTTGTATCGTTCGAAGCTGGCAATCAAGAGTGAATGTGCTGTATGTCTGTGATGCATTGCATTTATTAAAATTGGCCAGATATACGTAGAAAAACCAATAGCTCCATGCTAATTTATTATGGGTCACGAGGACAGTTGAGGAGGATCGTCACAGATTAATTTTCTTAAATGTACTCGTACTGTACTAACAGAGATAACTCAGACGTGGTAGTTATCGGCTTATTACAACAACAAAAAGAAAATAATGTAATTTTCAAAAAAAAAGAAAAGAAAATAATGTAAAAGAATCAATAATACCCTTTAGGCCTTCACTAACAAGCTAAACCACATTTGGGTTATATTTAATTATTAATAATAATATATTCTTATTAAAAGACAAGAAAGTAAAACTGGATAGAAATCTTTACTTGACAATGTTTTAATGAAAATTCCTGAAATTATGGATAAGTAAATATGCATTTATTGGTGGATCGGGGAGCGGGATGATCAGACATAGAAATATTTATCTATATTTTTTTAAAATTGTTTTATTATTCTAAATTTTATAAAATAAAAATATACTCGCAATACTAAAATTATACAAATATTTTTCAAAAATTTGCTTGATTAAAAACATACGAATATATTTCAAAAATTTATCTGATGCCCACGGGTTTGAATCCCATATCCAGCACTGGGCTCAGCTACTCGGGTCAAAACTTGTTTACAAGAGCGCGCCCAAAGTTAGTTTCTCTCTTCCCGTTGAAGTTTCTCATACTAATATTTCAATTAAATTAACTTGACTATGCGTTATCTTATAGGAGTATTCAGCAGAGCTGACATGGAATAATTTGATCTCATACTACTAATCAACCCCAGCAGATATGCAATTGATTTTAACTGCATTGCTTAGAAAACTTTTATTGCAGATCTTTTCTATTTTTTATTGGGTTAATTATCTTGTTAGTCACTGAAGTGGGCTTTATGTATCAAGTTGGTCACTGAAGTGAAAACGGTATCAAGTTAGTCACTGAAATCATGTCACGTGCCCTCCGTTAGTTGTCCCGTTAGTTGTCCTTAACAGAAAATTTTGTTGGGTCAAAAGTTCAACTAGACTTCATTTCATTGCAAAATATAAGATAATAACATCCGCTTTAAAGACAACTAAAAGAAGCCAACAGAGTAACAAAAACTAGTATTTGCAATATAGGTCTGCTGATTATATTAATAAAACATGCAGGTCTCAAAAGTCTTCATTTTCCTTCCTGGTTTCACTTCCTTTCCCAACAACTAGACACTGAAGCTTGAGAATGTAATGCAGGCTTTCTCCTGATTTCTAACTTTTTCCTCTGACTTGGAGGCTTATCTGTTGTAGTCTCCGTAGACATCCCTTTCTTCTTACTGGTCTTGTCACGTGAAGTTGGATTTGAACACTTATTTTTTCTATGCCCAGTACCACCACAAACACTGCAGTGCATGATTCTTGGGGTAGCATACTTTAGAATTTCAGAGCCTTCACGAAGTGGCTGGCTTGCTCGACTCCTGTTGCCTCCCTCCCATTCTTCCCGTCGTCGAAGTTTTTTTGGACGACCTCTTAATTGTTTCGGAATATCAGGTGGTAACAATGGATCAGTGGTATTAAGTTCCCAAAACTCCTCTCCTTTTATGGCCTCCAGAGGTTGACTATAAGATTTTAAGTACCTATCTCTTTTAAAGTAATCAGAAACAAAATGGATTGGTTGTTGCCTGCTATCATGTATAGCTGCTATCGCATGTGAACATGGTATTCCGGTTAACTGAAATACTCGACAATCACAAGTTTTGTTAAGCAAATCCACTGTCACAACCCTTGCACCTTGTTTAACCTGCACAAAAAACTTCAAATTTTAATATTTAGAAACTTAAAGTTAAAGAAAATTACATAGCATTATTTTACTTACAGCATATTTCCTAGCTCCATCCCACGTGGCATTCCAGTTTCTGGCTTCGGTTACATAAAAGTCAAGTTTCTTTTTAATGTTTGGACAAAGAATTTGATCACTGTTAAGCATTTCTTCCCTCTTCTTTTTAATTCTAGTCATGATCTTAAATGTAATCTCTTGTATCATTGTCAAAACTGGCATATACCTGCATCCAATTGGCATTAAAAAAAATTACAAATAAAAATTGCAATAATTTCAAAGTGGCTTAGAAATGTAAATCATGCAGGATTATACCTCTCGTTTATGATCCATGCGTTGAAGCATTCGGACAGAAATTTCAAGCCTATTGTAAATTTTATAGACGGCTCTCCTATCATTTAAACCATATTGTCTAATAGTGGATCTAAAGTCATCCATAGACAGAAATTTCAAGCCTATTGTAAATTTTATAGTTCCCTCTTTCTCATGTCCTGCTTTAAAAAGCTTTTCTCTGTTTTTTTTCTTTTATTCTTGACCAAATTATCTCCTATAAACCCTTTCTTGCTAATTTCATCTTCAGACGAGGAATCAATCGATCTCAGTTCATCACTCTCAAAGCTAGACTCATGACTGCTAGCATCTCTAAACTTCTCGCTAGCCAATCTCTCCTTAAATAACTTCTGTGACTGCCTACATTCATTCAGTTCTTCATCACTAACAACATGATCAGAGCACTCATCTTCACTTGATTCAGTTACACTATAATACTCTGGTTCATTACCACCATCACTTCCATCCTTATTAAAGATTTCAGTTTCGATAAATGGAGAAGCAAAGTCAAAACAGTGATCTATATAGAGGTCTATCTTACCGTAAGGCATCGACACATTAACAACCTCTCTAACAGACTCATCATCATACAAAATCTTCATACCATCACTAAAATTATGACCATTTGTTTTATAATAAACAAGAGCTATAGGATCATAATCAAATTCCTTACTGAAATCTTCCAAATCACGAAAAGAGAACTCATCTGTGTCAAGATTGACCGTATCCACCTTCCCACCATGATAGCTCGGTTTTGTAATATCCAAATTATCATGATGATGTATATAAACATTAGCTCTTGTTGACATCCTGTAGAATTGAAAAGAACGGATCATTATATATAAATTACATCCGATGTATGACATATAATCGTCTTATCATACACCTATACACTACCTTACTGATAAATATATGCATTCACCTTAGGGTTTTAGCTTTACCCAGTTTACTTGCCCCAATTCACTTGCGCTGTAATTTTAATTCATTGAAATAACCAGAGTTTACTTAAACTGTAGTTATCTAACCATGGTTACTCTAACAGACGTTATAAATGTTGACGTATCATACAATCGGCTCAGAGTTGGTGACTAACTTGATACCGTTTTCACTTCAGTGACCAATTTGATACATAAAGCCCACTTCAGTGACTAACAAGATAATTAACCCATTTTTTATTACTGACTACGAAGGTTTCGCTTTGAAAACATAAGTTTGCCTGCGATATGTTTGATGGAATGCCTAGCGAGATAACTTAATTTGAAGAATTATGCTGGAGAGTTATGCTGCCAGTTTGTTTAGATAGAGTAATGTCATGTGGTATTAAGATTTCCAGGCATCAATCTTTTATCATTAAAAATGTATGCTCCATGACAATTGTACACTTTTTCGCGGGGAAAATCGTTTTAGATTAGTTATGTTTTAGTACTTCAGATGGTAAGCAAGTTATGAGGTATTAAGATTTTAGTATTTTCGTTTTATTTGGTGACTTTTTATATATTTTAAGCCATAGTACATTAATAAGGTTATCCAAACTGATAGTAAATCATAAACTAACAGCTAAAGTTGATTTTATTAGGGAAAATAGATTTTTTTGCCACCCAACTTATTGTTTGTTTAGAAATTTGTCACCGAACTATAATTTTTTTTCTGTTTGTCACTAATGTTAGGTTCGGATTTTTTTTTGTCACTGACGTTAGGTTCGGATTTGATTATTAACATTATATTATTCTTTTTAGCATTATAGAAACATAATGGTGGTCCGCAATATTATGGTTATATGATGTGTGTCTATATCTTTATATGTAGTACTCCATATGTGCCCCAGGTAAATTGACACGTATTTTAAAACTTCTAAAAGATTTAGTTTCATAAATTATTTTAATTTTTTTCCTGAATATAAATTAACATTTGAATTTTTATACACAAAAATGAAAATCTCAAAATTAAATTATGAAAATATGTTTATAAGAAGTAGGAATCTTAAAATAAGTGCCAAGCAGTGGAAAGAACTATAAAAAATAGGAGGACGGAGGGAGTAATAATAACATAACTGAGCGGTAAAATCGAGAATAATTGTATATTATCTACTTTTTTTTATAGTATTCGTTCCTATTTTTGTACAATAGTATAAATAATTGTAGATGACATCTAACCTTGATTTTTATGAAACTATATATAATATACATAGTAGACAATCATAATTTTTATTTAGAAAAAAAAATTTAAAAAAAAATATGAAACTAAATCTTTTAGAAGTCTTAAAATACATGTCAAACTCCCATTCTCCAAGGTGAACTATCTACGGGACATATGAAGTACTATATACATGGATAAAGACACATATCAGATCTTCATAATATCTTGCAGACTATCACTCTATTTTAATAATACTAAAAAATAACATAATATTAATAATTAAATCCGAACCAAAGTTTAGTGACTAAAAAAAATCCGAACCTAACATTAGTGACAAAAAAGAAAAAAATTATAGTTCGGTGGCAAATTTCTAAACAAACAATAAGTTGGGTGGCGAAAAAATCTATTTTCCCATTTTATTATTGATTGTTATTCCAATATGTTAGAATACAGTATGATCCTAGTAAGTCCATCTCCTAACACCTTGAGTAGGGATGGACATTCACCCCACCCCGCTCGACCCCGATCCGACCCTGTTCGGGTCGGGGATTCGGGGAATTTTTCGGGGGCGGGGCGGGCATCGGGCAATTTTTTATAAAAAATTAGGGGATCGGGGTGGGGTCGGGGATTGGTGTCTCCCCGCCCCGATCCCGACCCCGATTATATATATATATATAAATAATAATATATTTATATATATATATATTATACTAAATATATTATTTAAAATAGATAACCTTTATAATATAATTAAAATTAAAAAATAATCTTTATTTTTATTGATTGATTATAGATATATTGCAATATAATATATTTTATAATTTTAAATAATCGTTTATTTATATTATAAATCAATTTTAATATTATTTGATGTTGAAATATAAGATAATATTATTTTATTAGTATATTAGGAGTTAGTAGTTTGTTTTTTTATTAAAAAGTATATTATATATTATAAAGTTATTATATTTTTATTAAAAAATAAAATTTCCCGAATCCCCGCGGGGTTCCCGTTCCCTGTTCGGGGCGGGGATCGGGGAGGAAAATAATCCCCGTTCGGGGTTCGGGGTGGGGTCGGGGAGGGGTATTGAATTCGGGGATCGGGGATAGCACTCCCCGCCCCCAAAGTGCCCCCGTGCCCACCTCAAGGTTCTTGAGGTTTTGGGAGAATTGGTCACTTAGCATAGTATGACCCCCCGGTAAGCCCTCCTCATAACACCTTGAGGTTTTGGACTGACATCTTGAGGGAGGTTTTGGACTAACATCTTGAGGAGGTTTTGGGAGAATTGGTCACTTAATGATATGAAGGCTTAGTCTCGTGGGAGACTCGACTCCCTATGAAAATGGGCTTATAAAATATGATCCTGGTAAGCCCTCCTCCCAATACCCTGAGAGGGTTTTTATACTCTGTGTGTTTATACACATGATAAATTCTTTACTGGTGCAAACATATTTTAACCCTGATGAACACTGGCAAGCTTTAGAGGTGGCACATCGGGTATAAATCATTCTTTCGAGTTCTTTTGATTACTGTTTCTGTAAACTTAAACATGTTGCGCAAGGTGTTGATGTGTTTATCTAATAAAATGACAGGTATGGGCATCGAACTTGGGAATGGAAGACATGTATTCGGAGCTACCTGCACCCTATGATGTTTGCTGCCTTGTATAAAGTTCTTGCACTTTTAAATCTTGACACCCCATTAGTCATGGTAAACTTCACGAGCATTTTAGCTTTATATATATGCAGGGGAAATCATAGTAACTTAGTGACAATACCTTCATCGATCTTGATTCTTGAAGATCAGTGATGCTAACTCATTACACGCAGCTACTTCATAATGTGTGCATAACGCGCTATGTATATCTTCAACCACATTGTGATTATTATGAAGATAGCATTCTCTTTGACCCCTAAATGCCGCTAGTTTCATATTTTGCAGATAAAAGCTCCAAGGAAGATGCAATCTATCTTTTCAGCTCTTGGCGACCTTCACTTGTGCAAATTCCCTAGAGTCTTATTTGGTGACCAAGCTGCAAAGTGGGCGGTATTTATTTCTTTTTCTCTTAAAGATTTAATCAGGTGTAATAAGTCAAAATTGTTTTCTTTCTTCTATCATCGTTTTTCACATCATTATATGGGTGAACAAAAGCCTTGAAAACTTATATCTGGTATTTTCTTTTATCACATCTCTTTGCACAGACAACAAACTGTACACGTACTTTATCAAGTCGTCTGGAGACTGTTCTTACAATAGTTGGCCTATACCACTGGCCTTGTATGAGAACTTTAACTTGTTGCAATGTCTCCATGGTTTCCAGAAGCTATGGTTTGGCTGCAGCAGCATTAGCATGTGCTATTCGGTCAACAAGTGCTATTACATGGATATATGTTGGTCTGTTGGAGCTGATTGTGGCACAGGATCGACCAAAGTTTATTTTCCTCGAGGCAGCTCTCATTGGGTAGGAAAATTTAGCTATCTTTAATTTCCAAACAAAATTTTCAGTCTTCATTGTTTAATTTATCACTATTATGGCCAAATCACAAGCTACTCTCGGCTTTATAGTGTGCTTGGACACAAAGAATTCAGGTAATGTCTTTGTAATCTCTCCTTACTCAATTTTTTTGTATATTTGTATGTGACTTTACAGCAGATACTTCACCGGGCTTTTAGTAATGATCCTTGTGTTTTGTTGGCTGTCTACTATACTTGTATTACAGGTCTCTCCCTGTGCTTCCGATAGCGTTGGTGTTTTCTGGATATCACTTGTCTGTGATTAACGGTAATGATTTCCAAATATTAGGAAAAAGATTTCTTAAAGTAAATTTGTTAGGAGATCTTTAAAATATAAAATCTCAATTGGCCATATTTTTCCTGCTTGCAACCAATGTTCCCATGGCTTTGTATATGAGTATGGTTCATCAGGTAAATAATTTTGTGCTGCAATTTTATGATGCAGAAGTCTGTCTGTTCTCAATTGGTTAAATTTGGTTCTTATGCCATTCTCAATAGATTTTATGGTTAATTAGCAAAAAAATAAAAATAGATTTTATGGCTTCCTTCTTGTTATAATTGGAAAGCCTACTAGATACAACTTAGGATCAGCATTTAAGAATATGCAGTTATCTGCATTGACTTCCAATTTACAATGAACAGAGGGGAGCTGAAGATACAATGAAATTATCTTTCACAAGAAGCTAACAATGAGAAAGTGGAAAATTATTTTTTCGACACCCTGCCATGCAACACCTTACTACTCAACCCTCCATAAAAATGCTCCTATGCGTTTGTTAGACTGTTCACCAAGGCAAAAGCAAAAAAATTTCCAGTGAGCGTTGAGATTCATTTACTTAAATATCCAATTGCATCATTTCTAAACAGTTGTAACCTCTGCTAGTATCAATTGTTGTATCATTGAACAGTGACACCAAAGGAATTGAAGAGTCTGACCGATTTATGATGGACCCAGCTAGTTTTGCTGTAGAATTTGCCAAAAATTGGTCTGTGCCAAGTCACATTATACTATTTGATCATGAAGAACGACTATTGAAGGACTTTTTAGCTTTGCACTCTTTCCAAGAGGTTTGTTCTACTCTTATTTTAATTAATGAGGTTACAGAGAATTGGTTTTGAAAAATTTCTTTTGTATTGTATGGGCTTTGATTGATAGAGGAGGTTCTTTCATTCTTATTTCAAGGTGGGCCGAGACCTCCAAGCATCTATAGTTGTGTATACTCTAGAGTCTTGAGTCATTAAGGGCAGGGACTACTATCATTGCTCACAAACTAGAAGAACATCGATTTTTTAGTGTCATTGAGTTGTTGCAGCTACACATGTATAGCATTAATCATTTGTGTTTCAGTGCTGAAGTCCATGTTTTGAAATCATATATATTTTCTTGCTGTCAGCCTATAGCCTTGTGTTACCAAAGACTCCTTATAACAGTACTGTGACAGGCTTCATCCTTTTCTCCGCTTCAATTTTCTTTTTAATTTTTGTATGTCCTGTCTCAGATATACATCCATTGTCTGACTACAGTTGGTGGTGACAGATTGTTCCAAAAGTAGTGATCCTGAAAAGGCATTTATAAGCTAAATTACATGCAAAAGTGGAGGTATGTCTATATGTTATTGCTTTTGGAAATCCGTAGGAAATTTTAGGCCCTTTAGAGAAGGTTGTGCAACTTCATCCATTAAAAGTTGTTATGTAAGTTCCTCATCAGATTAATTTGGATGTATCACCTACTATTGCACAGGCTCGGCAATAAATAAGGTAACTCTCTCCATATATATCTTTTGCTCACTTCCAATTATATTAGCACAGATAAGCCCAAGATTATTGTTTTACAGCTTAAATCACAAATATACATAACATATATTGTTGAACAAACACTATAAACCTTCAATATTACACACTTATAATAGATACTGCCAACATGAAGCAAAAAAAAGAAACACAGATTTCACTTTTTCTGAAATTCAAGATCATCATATCTTGTAAGTGATGTAGAGAGTGCGAGCATATGGTTAATGGTCATTGCCCACAACCTGTAACGGTGATAATCTTCCATCATATCCAACTTAATTATCCCCCGATCAGTAGTTAACACAATAAGAAAACATGTTTCACTTTCTTCCCCTTCTGAATCTTTGTACAACTCTGCATGTTGATCTAGTACAATGCCTACATATAAATATAAGCATGCATAGATGAGTATTCTGACTGCGAGCCAAAATATTTGGAACTTGATGAAAAAGAAAGATGGAGAATTTTAATAGAAAGTTGAAGAAGATCATACTTTCTTTTTTGCTTGCAAAGGTATTCATCAGGTTAAGCTTCTTCAATCTGAGAACCATCTGTGTACAAGTGATTTGATAGTTACTCTAGTATACTACTATTTGTTACTCGTTTATAGAAATGGAAGTTTTATAATTTATTTACCTTGTCCTCCTTGTCTAAGGTAATAGATACTGACCTTACCATGCATCTACCTGTTTCCAGAACAACAAATTGTTCAAAAACTTAATATAGCTTGATTCTAGCTTATCACAGTCCAGATTTTTTGTCCATGCACATACCGTTGGATGTTTCAATGTTGAGGTCGGCACCCTTTGCAAGAATTGAAAGACATTGCTGAAAGTCCTCTAAGTGAGATTCATCATTTTCCTCAATTGGCAGCACTGGTGCACTCCCTTTCAGTCTGTTCTTGCAAACATTTCTTTCTTTTAGCGTAGCAGCGCCTTTTAGGGCTAAATCAATAATGTCAAATCATATGTCAGATCAAATGTATAAGAGGTCATATATAATAATAAGGTACTTATATATTTTGTATCTACATGTTGAAGCCGCAGCTGTAAGGGTAAGAATGTCAGTAGCAGTTGTTCCACTTATGGCTGAGGCTATAACAGTTTTGAGTTGGTCTTTCTTGGCTCCCATTGCCTCTGCAGTCCTTGCACATTGAGCTGCCACCAGAGCCGCCGCCGATGCCATGGCTGCATCCTTGGAGGTATCTGATTCTGATGACTGGGTGGCTGCTGCTGAGGCTATTGCAGCCAAGGCTGCTGCCACGCCTGCCACAGATATTGCAGCATGCACTTCAGCGCGTTGCAATCTTTTACATTCTTTTCTCTTCTGTTTAATCTCCTTCACCCATTTCTTGATTGGCACATTAATCTTCCAAGACATCTGCAATTTTATTCATAAGCAATCAAATCTTTACATCATTTATAAAAACACCTCGGATATAATATGTTGTTAGTTTGTAGTTCGTCGTGGTTTTACCCATTTCTTGCGAAAGCAGCTGTTGTAGTTTAATTCGGGGTGCATTGCTTGTTGCATCCATAGCCAAGACTGGACACACAAGAGGAAAGCTTAAGGTAATACATTCTTTGATAATAATACCACAATTTTAACCTTTTGTTTCGTCAGTTTGGGTCTTATTTTATATACCTTTACATCATTGGATTTCCACGCAGGTACTGAACTCTCTGTACTGTCCATTTTCAGACCGGGATCCAACATCTGCAAGCCAAACTAAAGCATCATACAAATGAATTTCAGTCGAACGAGAATAATCCATTAACTTGAGGCAGGGTCTAGGAAGGATAAGATATACGGTACAGATGTAATAAAGAGTGCTCACCAGGGAAGGCGATTTAGGTTCATTATCAAATAACTTGATGGAACTATCATGAAGAACAAGGGACCGTTCCTGCAATTCTGTCTGGAAAGCTTCATGAACTGCGAAATTGCACCATGCACGCGAAAGAAGATCCATGGTCTCGGATTGTGAATCCGAAACATCTGGCTTCGACTTAAAATCCATCGATTATAATCTTCAACCAAAGTATTGCTGGAGGGGCTTAAGCTGCAACTTATGATAAAGTAAGTGATGAAGAGTTGAGTTAAATAGACATTATGCTTAAACAGTAATCACCATTGCCATTTACACGCCCATAATAGATTAATTAAAGTAGGCTGATAAGTTGAGTTGGATGTACTTAGTACTGATATTGAGAAGGGGAACAAACAGGTCCACCTGCATCATTAGTGTCACTTGATTGTGTGTGTGTGGAAACATGCATACATTTATTTAACAGTGAACGAATTTGTATAACGAGGTGCTGTATGCATACTTAATTTCGAGCTTTTTTCAACTCGTTATAAAATTGTGAAAATTATTTGTTGTTCTTGTCAAAGAATTCGAATCTTTGAAGATGAATGCTCGACTTTCAAAATTTCAGAGTTCGAAATGTTTGGAAAAATTGTCATATACATTAGAGCCCGATCGGTTTTTTGTTTGACAGATAAAATTATTTTTGGTACATATATTTCGAGTAAAATGTGTTGGGCCGTGCAACACCCGTTATCTCTGCCCGCACCTTAATCGAAAAGACTTTCGACATAAGTCGTCCAAGATCTCAGGATCAACTTCTCGACATCTCAACCTGGCTCTGATATCACTTGTTGGGCCGCGCAACACCCGTTAACTCCGCATTAGTATGATATTGTCCGCTCTGGGCTGTGGCCAAGTCCGCACAGATTTGTTTTCAGGATTCTCCCAGAAGCCCTCGTACTAATGGAGTTCTTTGACTATTTATATTCAAGATAAAATCCTCTTAATCTTCTATTAAATCTTTCCGACGTGGGGTTTAGGTGTCAACCCACTCAACAAAATGTTACTGCTGTGTAAATAATTTGAAGCGGTCTCGAGTAGAGGGGCAGTATGGAAAGGAGGCCTAACAAGGCGTACTTGTTTGAGAATGAAGATGTCCAGAGGAGATGGTTACAGTTGGAAAAGAGACGAGAATAATTGATTTTTTGTATTTGTATATATTATAAGAACGAAGATGCAAAGAAGGGGGCCATGAATGTATTACAGGAATGTGTGTCGATTGATATATCAAATCGATTCGAAATAAAAAACACAGAAACAGATTTACAGCCGGGGTAGAGTACACATGCACACCACTACAGAAGCATCAAACAGTGCTTGGATATCTAAAACTAATGAAAGAGAAGAAGCATGAGGCCCCTTTCTTCCATGTCTTTAATTTCAGACCATAATTTTCAGCTAAGGATCTAGTATGTTCATTGATTCTTCACGATAACAATACAGCTATATAGGACCCAAATCATCCGCGATTTGGCCGATTTGGCCGAGTTCGCTGTATAGCTATTTTTCTTGCGATTTTTCGATATTGCATTTTTTGTATAGGTAGACCGTTTGGTATTGCAACAGAAATAGCAATTTATTTTTGACAATCAATTAAAATATTGTTCACTAAATATGAAAATAGTATTCCTAAACAACAATTTTAAAAATATTTTTAGAGATAGCAAGTTCTCCTGTATCATCCAAAAAATATAGTTTTTCACGAGAAAAAGAAGAGGATTGATTTTTACAATAAGTTATAACAAATTTTATTATCAAAACTATTTGTTATATTATATCTCAAAACATACAAATATTAGGAATGTTCACGGTATAAATAACACCATCTTTTCTTAAAATCACGAATCATTCATACATGCGATTTTGATAAAAATTTCAAACTACATCATGTAATATAAAACCAACATAAACCACCCATCAAAATACGGTGAGGTTTGTGCAGGTTATACATTAAAAAAAATATTTATAAACGATGATATTATATAATTTTTATATTATATGTATTAAAAATAATTATTTAAGTAGAGCTATATATATCTACAAATTTAATAGTGTGGCAACTGGCAAGGGAAATATAAATTAATATATAAGTATGATAATACTAAATATAAAAGGTATCAATAATGATATATTAATTTTACAAAAATCTAGTATATTATTTTCTTACGACAATTTTCCTAAACAAATTTAAAACACTACCGAACATAATCTACATTTACACAGCCTCTAAAGCCATCTTTGGAAAGGTTAAGATCTGAGTTAAATAATCTTCCTTTAGATGGCCATACAATTGATTATAATCATGATTAATTATGGTTGATCACATGCTCTAATGAATAGCTCTGTAATTTATGAATTAAAGGGTTCCAATCAAATGAACGAAAGAGAAGTGATGCCAATTAATCGAAACCCCGATTGGCTATGTTAAACAATGATAAACTAAAAGTGATGAGATATGATTTGTGGTAAAACTCAAAGCTCAACTTCAATAATGCACATCTCTTTGTTTCTTTAAAGCGATGATAATTAATTAATTATATACCCATAATCTTTAACTAGCTACTTTTGTGAATGTCGACCCCTGCTCGTGTTGTCAATCATTTCTATCTTGCTACTTGTTTCGAACATGATTTTAATCATCCTCTAGGTCTAGCCCTCTTCTTTTAGAAATGTTTATAATTCGTTTCCTTCAATTTTTATATTTTTTTTATTCGCAAAAAAAAAAAGAAGAAGATTGTCACTGAAAAAGGTAATGAACTGGGACCAAATTTTAAAAAATGAAAAAAAACAACAAATGTTATAAGAGGAGTGATTAGCTTTCGCAAAATTTAAAGAAGTTAAAAATATTACTTTACATTCAAATGAGTGTTCACAGTAGGAGTGCAGGACAGAAGAAGAAGATATCATGCACATTCTTATGTATAGTCTTGTTAGTTTAAATATAGATGTCAACTACCAAGACCTTACTGGTAAGGTTTTTTGTATGGATTACCGATCCTTATAATTAGCCAAGTTTCTGAAAGCCCAAATCCCTGGGCTATTGCATTCTGGTGGGCTCGATGAACAGAATTTCCAAAAGAAAGATTTTATACATAATCAGGCGGTGGGTAATGGGTTGAACTTGAAGCTGCACGATGACAAAAGGCACGACTTGACGACCGGATATACATATTTTTTTTAAACAGAAATTTTTAAATCATTATTATTAAAATCTTGAAATGACAGACAAAATGAGACCTAAGACAAGAATGGATTATACTTTAATTGTTAGTGGATGATATGAATTTCATCACAGATAAATATTAATTTACATGGTGTAAAGTTGGTTTATTTGTTAGTCAAATGTAAATGTGAGGGTATAATATTAACAAGGATGTAAGAATATAAATTATATATCATGAATGAGAATGGATAAGTAAAAATTATGTATAAATTATTTATGGACAACCTGACTCTGTTCGAATTCGGGGACGAGTTCAGCTCGACTCACCTTAATTTTTTTTTTTGGAAAAAATTAAACTCACTTGGCTTAAACAAAACTCGGCTCTTGGTTCATGGCAGTCCTACATTTAAGTGAAATCACACCCTCTTTTCTCAATGTAATTTACAATGAATTTAATAAAATTTGATATAATTGTTAGGAGTTTTTATTTATTTATTTTTAAAATTAAAAATTGAAAAAATCAAAATCAATATATCATTGATGAAAATTGAATATTGGACATTTTGTATAAATTTATTTTAATATTATATCTAATGATAATCGGGATTTGTGGCTCCTTTTGATAAGAAGCTGAATCTACTTTCCTTGATGTATTTGTGTAAAAAATTGGAAACACTTACAAAATGCTGAGGTTGTTTATTTGCTTCTTTCTATCATTCCCAAAAATTTACACTTGTAAGTTTTAATTTACTTCTCAGTTCTAGTCTACTACTTTACTTAATTTAAACAAAAATCATTTATTTTAATTAGTTTATCCTCAATCTTATTCAAATTTTTTACGGTTCTAATTAGACAATTAGACAGTAAAGTGTCCGTATCCAAATTCATATTTGGCTTTTGTTCGATTACTATAATTTAGTATAGTATTGATTTTGGTACAATTGTAATTAATGCGTCTATAATTAAAATTTGGGTTGAATAATTTTATTCATAAATTCAAAAACTATGGAGTATTGTTAATTATGTGATTAAATTACCTAAAATTGTGTGACATTATCAAGACAGCCGTATATATAAAATCTGAAAGAGTAACAATTGTACGGGCTGTTCACTTGGAGTCACTTATATGCATGCCAGCATGTGTAGTCTAGTATTCAAATTGTTCTAATCGGCAGTGTCAAAAGAACTGGATACGTTGGGAAAACATGTATAAAACCCTCGAAATTTAACATTTTTGAAAGAACTCGTTTTCTGAAATGCAATTGCCAAACTAATATCTACATGTACATGACATATACTTCGTGCATGCATGTAAACTACTGTACCTGTATATTAATATTATCGATATATCACCGATAAATCAACAACTTTTTGAACTTATAAGCAACTCCGCTGGAACAAGAAGCCAAGACTTATCATAACTTAAAGATCATACTTTATATATTATTTTCTGTACAAATACTCGAGACTTTAAAGTACGTGCGTATAAACGACCTCAGCTTCTTCACCGGATCTTTCATCCATCCCACAGTTGTGAGACAAGTTAACTAGTAAAAAAACTTATTAAAAACTTAAATTAATTAATATATTCAGGATATTAGTTAATTAATTAAGCTAGCTCACTCATCTCCACAACACGCCGCATTATGTTAACTTGAACCTGAAGTGAAAGAATATAGTCGAGAGCCTCTTTCAGAATCGAAACATCATCCATTGATTTTCCTCCAGGCACCAAACTTTTCAGCACTTGAGTCCTCTTCACAATCCTCCTCGCAATTGTCGCAGCCAATACTCTATGAGGAACCCCGGCTTTCCGGGCTCTAACCAAAGCACAACTCTTTCTCAATACCTTCTTACTACGAACCATGTTCTTGCTATTCACAGTGCAGATCCTTGAAGAACTTTTTTTCAAGTTTTCTGAATAATGCTTGACATGATCAGCCTTGTCAGTGCCTAAGATATGGTGGACAACGGTATTGTTCGTATCGTTCGACGACGATGCGGAGGAAATTAGGGCACGGCTCCATTGAGATGTGTGGAGTTTTGTGGAAGCCATGGCAACATCTGCGGAGAGCTTGATGGCATTCTTTGTCTCAATTAAGCTCATGTTCTTCTTTCTGTTTCTGTATATTTGGAGTCCTCTAGCCCATCTTTTCAGAAACTCGACCTTCACTTGCCTTGCTGGACCCCGCATACTGTGAGAGTGAAAATGACAACCTATAAACAAAAATTACAGGACTTGAGCTGCTTTCCTATATTAATTTAGGCCATGTACAAAGAAACAAAGAATGTAATCATGATCGATCGAAGAGACTTTCACGGGATTGATAAAATGTTAGTTTTCAGCTAGCTGCATGTGTTGTTATTTCTCATGATTTATAAAATCGACCACTCTTAAATCTGCAGAATATACATGACCTAATTAATATATATTCTCTCCCAACTACAAAGAAATTCTATCAAATTTAACATTTATTTATTTTTACATATCCGTATGTCTATATTCTCTTTCTATTGAAGAATTTTTTGAATGTTCCATATTATATTAGCTATATTTCAATAAAAGTATTAATACTGGTTACATGATACAATTCTAGCAGATCGGCCTGCACACACACATACACACACACTCTACAATTACTTTGCATCTCACCTATGATGATAGATTAGCCTTAATTTTCGTTGCATAATCATAAATCGTAAAAGACTCATAATATATAGTTATTCCAACAGCATAAAAGATGCATACACAAAAGTGCTGCAATGTAAACATCTATCCAAAAGAAAAAAATACAGTAAATAAAAACTACGAGATCTAATTAATCTATACCAGTAACAAGAATGATAAGCAAAGTTAGGTACCTTATAAAGCTGGTGAAGCAGATCGAGAATATGTATATATAAATATGTCAGAGCTAACAGCAAGTTATAAGAAAGACAAAGATCTGGTTTGCAGAGAGATTGAGAGATTCAAAAAAGAACAGATTAAAGTAAGTGTGGCTTGAAAGTGTGAGAACTCAATATAATTAAGCAGAGGGATTGAACACAGTGCAAATGAGCAAGGTGCTAGGGAATGTGAAGAAAGCTTCTCCTTCTTTTTATTAACGAGACACAAGGTGGTGGGGTCCACGAGTGACAGAAGGACACAGCACATGCAAGCACATGGAGACCCCGGGCCTACTAACTAAAGGCCGCTCGATCTTCAAATATGTTTGCCTCTGGATTTTGTCTCATTTTAAGATTAATTACACCTCTTACTCGTATTTAATTAATTAGTTTCACTTTTGAGGGTTGAATTAATGTTATTAAAATAAAAATAAAAATACGTGATTATTAATGTAGATGGCTAGGGTTGGAGGGGTGATGAATGGGAGGAGTTGATTGGCAGCTGGATCCGGAAAACATGGTGATTAGCTTGGGTGATGAGCAACGGAGGAATGCAGGTGGGTGGGTCCAGCAAAATAAGTAAAAACAAGAGGGGGTTAGGGCACAACTTTAGGCTTTAGCAAGCCAAGTTAAAAAGCTTCACTCCACATGGTCTCCACATGGGTACGCCCCTTCATTTCAAGCCTGTGGCTCTATACACCACTCCCTTCTTTCCCGTAACATCCTCATTTTCACAAATTTGTTTATATCCACTTGAAAACGAATTTAGAAAAAAAAAATGAAATTTACTTTATTTATTTTATGTTGGCGTTTATAGCATTTTATAAAACTATGATCGACGTTTATGGTTTTTGCTAACCACATTTCGTAGAATATTGACGAGCTAGGAACTTTGCGCACGCGCATTCTATACATCAACTATACGTCTATACCGGATAGAATAAAGTAGAGTTATATTGCTGTTGGTGAATTATAAGTATACTTTTCAAAATTGTACAAAGTCATCAATGAGCTGAAGTGAACAGAAATAAAATCTGTCCCACGTCGAGAAGAAAGACTAAAGTCGCTGGATTGGATTTGGTCACGTTTAGTCTTGGTCCGGGAGCTAAATATTTCAAAGCAACTTGAGGAGTTGTCAGTTGGACTTACTTGTACAGTAGTATAATGAGTTAATTGCAAAATGCACCTCTAAACTTGGGCCCAAACGCACTTCAGTCAACATACTTTTATTAATTGCATTGTGCATCCCCCTGGTAATTAGCGCGCTGCAAAATACACTTTTTCCGTCCAAGTCCGTTAAGTGTCAGGGATTAAGTGTGTTTAACGTTACTTAAGTCAGGGGCATAATAGGAAAACTATGTTTAAACGGTTTTCTCCCCCAATTCAGATATATATGCCCTAAAAATGGAAAATTTATATTTATATATAACAGAAGGCTATGTGCATCCATATATTCTGGTTTTTAGGTTATATTGGGTTGAGATCATTCGCGATTTCTTCAATCAGTAACCCTATTTCCACAATCAGGATCCAACAACTACTTCACAAGTTCTTTCCGGATGCTGTAGGTGAGATTGTGAAAATAGGCTGCGCTGATGAGTTGCGGAGGATTACGAGGTCGTATTATAAGAAGTTAGGCAGGAGAATGTGAATACGGAAGTTTTGGAGAGTTCGTGCGTTGAATCGTGTCCTGGTGTTGTTGACTCGAACCAGAAAATCGCGAAGTTAAAGCTCAGAGTTGGCAGAACAGTTCTAAACAAGAGCACACGATTTGGAAATATTAATACACTGCAATGCTACCATGTTTAAACTGTCTTCTCCCCCAATTTCTAATGTCTTTTAATTAAACGTGGGTTTAGTGTTTTTTTTCTTTTAATTTCCGCATTTGCCATCTAATTGTTAACAGTCCGTTAGTTTTGGACGGAAAAAGTGCACTTTGCAGCGCGCTAATTACCAGAGGGATGCACAATGCAATTAATAAAAATATGTTGACTGAAGTGCATTTGGGCCCAAGTTTAGGGGTGCATTTTGCAATTAACTCTAGTATAATAGTAACATAAATTAATTGAAACCGAGCATTTCATGGGATATGTATGATACACACACTGCAAGTCTGCAACTACTGCAGTTCTGATCGATCAACGATCTTGTAATTAGGGGGCATCGATGATTTTGGAGGTCCCGACTTAAATTTTCAATTGTGGTCTTTCTTATGCTATCAATTTTTACCATGGCAAATACAATGAGTTGCTCCCCGTTTGAGCAAAGTCCAATAATAATGTATCAGCTAGTTATATATCTGTATAACGATATTTGAGCACTGTTGCAGTGTTGCTCCATAAGAAATTCAGGCAAGTAGTAGCATAGCAAAGCTGCCGTCTCAGTCGCTTTTCTAATAAGATATTCAGAATTCGTCAGAAATTTACGGGGTAATCTCGTTTCCATGCAAACTAAACTATATAAGTTTTTGTAATAGGCTTATTATATATCTACTTTCTCATAAAATATTCGTATATCATTGTAAATATCATCTTGAAATTATAAGTGGGTGTATATGAGTACATGTAACAATAATTAATAATTCATTTCATTATATTAAATAAGAAATGATTTCAAAATATTGACAAAATGACTAGGAGAGGAATAAAAATTCCATGGCAGTAGGGAGCATGAGGATTTACTTGCAAAGAAAACATAATATTGGTTTTTAGGATGGGCTAAATAGGAGAATGTTTGGAGTAAAATTAAAATATTAATTTATTGTTTGTAGTGATTTAAAGGGCAAGTGTACAATTTAAATTATAGCTTTGAGTAATTTTAAATTATAATAATTTATAAAGTAATATGAACGTAATAATAAAATTAAATTGTGACAAAACTTATTTAAGTTCTGCTTTAGGCCGCACAAACATGCTCCATCTCACGGGTGAAAAAAGAAGGCAAAAATAAACACATCTCATGGTTACTCCTATAACTTATGAGTGGTGGGCTGGCAAATCTAATAAGGCCGAATACACGAGGACCATTTGATGGGCTCAGCCTACTCATGATTGCTAAGGAGTCAACTCCCGTGATTTCCGCTTATCCAGTTATGCCATCCGTAACGAAGGCTATGGTCCCGTTTGATATTAGAGGGCAGCCTGAATCGATGGAAAAAGCAGAATTACTTTTAAAAATTTAGAATTGTTTGTTTTTCTCTCATAGTTTTTGTTTTTTTTTCAAACACTTTATTAACTTATTTGCTTATCATTTATACTATACTTCTTTACTATAAGCAAGAAATCACTTCTTTTAAACTAACCAAACAACCCCATTGTATATCTTTCGGTACAAATCTATTCCTAATAGAGCAATAATTAAGCATATTTATTCGTATAAAATTATACCAGGTAGTTCTGATGATTATTAGTCAAATTATTCTCTTCTATAATTTCATATTAATAACTCATATTGATTAATATAAATATATAAATTTTGAACATACAAAAATATACTCCCTCCGTTTCATAATAAATGTCTATTTTTGAACAAATTACGCATATTGAGAAAAACCAATTTTTGTAAAAAAAACTTTCATTTATTATTGTATTTATTGCGTTGACCAAGTATAATATGTAGGATATATTTGATCTTGGAAATATAATTCGGTTTTTCTATGATGTGCACATGGGCACACACTAAACACCAAAATTTATGAATTTGAATGATTTCTATTGGCTTATCTTCTTTAATAATGATGGACCCCCTGCAGTTGCAACAACCACACCAATCAAAACCCTCTAATTTTTTAAATGTTATGGGGCGTTTGGTTGAGGGTAATAAACAAAGGGAAAGGGAATCAATCTGATCAATTCCCTTTGTTGTTGTTTGTTTTACAAAAACAATCATTCCCTTTCCCTATTTTTGATTTTGGGTTTACCCCAAGACCCTCTAATCCCATTACCCACTTCCCCCTAGGTATTTGAATTCCCTTTCTTTTTTTTCACTCTTTTTTCAATTTTTTAATTTATATATTTCAAGACATATTTAGTTTTAAATATTTTTGGTGGTAAAAATATTTTTATTAAGGGAATATCTTTATGTAATTTTTTTGAAACATATTTTAAATGATCTGAATTTTGATTTTTTTTTCAAAAAAATAATTTTTTTTTTATTTTGTTGTATCTTTTATAAAAAGTATTGACAATATAAATACTTGCAATTTATATGAAATAATAAATTTTCACAAAATAACTTTTTACTTTTTACTAATAGATATAAAAAAAATACGGATAATTATTCATTATGTTTCCTGATCTGAACCAAACAAGGAAAACAATTCAGTCTCATTCCTTTCCTTTCTCCACGTTTCTCTTTCTTCATTCCATTCCGTTTCCTTCTGATGAACCAAACACCCCCTTAGTGTTTATCATGTGCCTATAGGCGCAAACTTGACAAACTCAATATAATTTAGTTTTATGTGGTATAAAGCTCATCTTGGTGTATTGACTACACTCCATTAGAAGTTTAAATGAACAAGTAATTTGAAACATTTTTTAGTTCTCAATAGTGGACATGTAATATGAAACAGAGGAAGTAATATATATACGCATACATTTATTTATTGTATATTCGAACTCATTAAATCTACTGTTAAAATTAAAGAAAACAACCAGTGTTCCATACAAATTAATTTATACATAATATATTGTCATATATAATATAAAATCAAATTTCAAATTTATATAACAATATAAGTGTATGCATAGCATCGATTATAATAAAACCCATTGCTTTTTTAGGTTATAGTTTTGAAGAATTCAAAATTTACATGTTTTACTTCAATTTGACAGCAACGCGGAGAAGACGGGAGTTAGCGTGCCGATCGTGGAAGCAGAAAAAAGACGACAGAGGAACATGGGAACACATGGAAGATGGTCCCCACAACTTACCTTAACACCCAAGTCCCAATCCAACAGGATTTAATCACCCAGGTAAGCACTAGTGTGAGGTGGTTACCTTTCCAAGTGCGCGGGTTTGGAAATAGTCAGAGCAGTTTCGTTTGCGACGATGATCGCGAATTTATTATTATAATTTAATATCTCTCTAACTCAGTTTTATATATCTTTTTTTGTTGTTTGTCACACGTTTTAATACTTATATAAAATATATATCTGTAATTTAATTTTTAAATTTTATTGAATAAATTATTTAGGAAAAAAAATCTTAAATATAAACTATAAAACTACATTTTATAAATGTATTAAAATGCGTAGTTGTCTTTTTTATATATATATACGATTCAGCGAGTGAAAGGGTACTAAATAATGATAATTGATAATACAATAAGTTATGAAATCCAAAGATGGCGAGGAAGCCTGTGAGGATCCTACCGTTAAAAAGTCACACTATCATAATTCATGTCCTGAGAATGTGAATTTGAAAATTCCCGTCAATGAGGAAAAGAGATGACATCATATCGTTTAGTATGAAGTGCAGAAATTTCTCATATCGCAAGACAACTTTTAAAAATTGAGATAGACCCGGCCATCATCAACAATGCAGATAGATTGTGCATGCTACAAATGGTAAAATATATGATTTCATAATGCTATTAATTGTAACCGTGTTTTCTTTTGTTAATGATATATTCTCTTTCTTTGCTCAACCAAAACAGAGTGTCTTAAGTGCAATATGGAACATGATTGTTGTAAAATCTGACACCCTGTGTATTTTTTATGTTCAGCTTTCCTGTATATATTGATCAATGTGAGGTAACAATATCATACAACAAAAATGTCAATTATGAGTACAACTTCAGACCAACAATGCAGACTAGAGAAAAAAAGAAAAAAATTCATCATGATCGATCTGTGCTTGTTGTATATTCATTATTTACTTTCTTTTTTTTAATCTTCACAGTTGAATTTGTTTCGGGGAAATGTTGTTTCTGTTCGAGACTGGCCTGAAGCCATGCTTTAATGCAGCTTCCCAAACTATGTCAATTCTATCTACATCAAGAGCTCCAACTTCATGATGAGTCCAGCCCTCTAAGTGGTGAACTGCACCACCAGCATGGCAGGCATGGACTACTCCTCTCTCCATAGTATACTGTTAATGTTGGCACCAATTTATGAGAGGCACAATTAATTTATATACGTAGCAATGGATCGATGAAATACTTGAAAGTTAGTTACCTCGCAAGATCCTATGCCTTGGACGTCTTCAGGCAGTCTCATGGCTGCAAGATCACCGTAGGTGCAGTCCTTTCGGAATGTGAATATTGGTGGCACTACGAACTGATGAAAATGTGTTCCTGGTGGTGCCCAGTTTTGTTCTTTTGCAGTGATCCACTTTCCAACAATCCATGTCTACACGGACACACAATCAATTAGCTATACATGATTGGAATGAGTATATTCAAATCATGCTAATTTATAAGTCACATGCCTTGCAATGTTTGGCTGCTTGGTACTTGGTCACTAGGACCAAATATTTCTGACAATCGGCTGGGGCTTCTTTCTGAATCTTCTGAAATCTATCCGGTGAAGAGGTGTACATCTGCGGTTGTTTTAACTAATTAGATCATCCTGTTACTCTCAAACGCCATTTTCTTTTTACTTGTTGCATATTCTATATTTCAGTTTAAATTACAAGAATTTGAAACAGGGAAAGGGTGCTAAAAATAAATAGTTTAACTTACCAGAACTCGTATTTTGCGTCTACATAGGTAAAGTGCAATGGCTCTACCAAGCTTTGAAGTGGCTCCAGTCAAGAATACTTCTTGTACATCCTCGTTGATCTCATTTAGAGTTACCGCAGCTGTCAAGGTATTCCCGTGGACGACTCTAACTTTAAGATCAGGATGCTTGTTCACAAAGAGCATACCACCTCCATTCAGAGCCTCATTCTGCACAAATAATTACACAAGTTTTCTCACACTCTTTTACATTCATATTTTTCATCTAATAGTCTTGTCTTACTAACTTAATTAGGTAATTAGTTGGCTTATAGTTATCTATAGTAGAAAAGGAAGGTAATTAGGCTCATGTATGTCTCTTAGGTGGACCTTGGTAAGCTGGGATCTAAACTATACTTAGACTCTTTTTCCTTTCCAAACAAATATAGAACATTAAGTGCATCAAGATAGAAAACAGGCAACAAATGGGGACCGGGGCCGCGCTCTGCTACCACCGACTCTCCTCCATTCGGCACATGTATACTAGTTTCGGACAAGCCATCCCTAAGACCCATACCAGAAAGTTTGTAAAATTCATTTGATGTCTATAAGTAGTCAATTGTAATTTACATTCATTGCACATGTATGAACCAAGGTCTCATTAATCAGAAAGGACAGGCATCTTGGTTCTAGCCAACAAACACAACTTTAACATACACATTACAATTAATCTGCAGATCATAATAAGGGAGAGAAAGAAACCTTATTTAAAGCAGCGAGGCTAATTACTTTAACCCCCAGTTTATCAGCTCTCAGAATGGCATCTTCGATTTGCTTATTAATTCCTCTTTTAGCAAATGGCAAGAAGTACTGCACAATAGAAAACACTAGCACATCTTAATGACACAATACTAATTTAAATAGAGTAGTGACATAACATGATTCGGATACTGGTTTTATAAGTAACCTGAAAACCAAACCGAGGAACCGCCCATGTCTGGTGTAACTTGCCCCTGAGATTGTAGAACGAGATCAAGAAAACCTTGGATTTTGCCCACATCAGTAGCATTACTACAAATGCTACTGGCCACAACGGGAGCATGAAAAATCGAAACGTATAAGGCATGGATGCTACGGACGGGAACATGAATGGTACATGTAAGGAAGATGTTATGTCCACAACATGAGCCAAGAACACGAAATTTGGTACACTTCTATTTTTACCTGCACACCAAAGTTTAAATTTATATTATTGTCTGTCAGTTTCCAATTCAATTTAATCTGGAAATGCTGTGTGCATGAGTAATTGTTTTTTATCATTAGTGTATTACCAGAATCTAAGCTCATTGTCCTGTGTAGCTCCCATGACTTGTTATTTAAGGTATTGCCTAATGCATCATAGAGAGGCATGAAGAGGCAATAATTGCAACCCATTTCTGTATGGTGTATGCTGTGATATCTGCAAAAACCACACCAACCAAGAAATTCACCAAATTAACTCTTATGCCTCACGATCTAGTAGTATTAAAGACTAGTACAAAATAAGTAAACTACAATTCAATAGTCAATATAGGCTTATACACTGCTCATCAGATGGATATGGAGCATATTAAATATAGCATATCCATCACCTAGGCTATGTAAATGTTATTGGCCAACTCAAATCAGAACTTACTACTCTGGTGTATATTCATCGCTGGAAAGACCATCTAAGTATATGCACGCTAGAACTTGTTTGGTGCGATGATCAAGTGTGTTCCCAAATATGTTAGTGCATTTTCGGACTCATGTAATGTAAATAAAATCACAGGAACTCTTATCTTTGAAATCGCACCATTACCATGTTGATGTGGTCCAGTATTCATTACCCCTCACCCACATTCACATGCATATTTCTTTGTCATAGCTGTAAAACATTTCCTAATTCTATCACGGACACATGTCTATATGCATGCATGCCTAATTAATTTTCACATAATTTCTTTTTAAACTATTTGGTTTTCTTCTTTACTATGTGAAATTTACTTGTTTTAGGAGGTGACAAAAATACAGAAAGAGCTGGTATTACATTGGTCACTTACGTTGGAGTATAGAGAAGATATTTGAAGAAAGGGAAGGTGTCAAATATCTGATGAGGAATCACTTCCACATTGCAATGACCCAAACATCTCAGGAAATCAAAGCTTAAAATGTAAACATAAATCGCGCTAATGGATCCACATCCAATCAAGCGCGACCCGAGGATGGGAATTCCCATCACTGCAGTCAATAGAAGTTGCTCCAAATAGGTTGCACTAGCCGCTGCAACAACACATGAAGAAATTATAAACACGGCCTATTGTACACAAGTGTGTAAAGGAGCTACGGGGAGGTGGATTAATAAAGACAAAAAACCGTGATGAGGATGATTGATTTACCAGTGAACGGTTGGGGGATGGGCGAGGAATGGTGGAAAGAATGAAATTTGCTGAAAAGATAGTTTCCATGGAAACATTTATGAGCCAAATAGTATAGAGGTTCTGAAACTGCCATGTGAAGTATCATAATAGCAATGAAGCCTCTGGTGTCCCATACTGGAAGAAGATTTCTTAGCATAGGGCTCATGTAAAATCCCAGATAAGCTATCATACTCTGAAGGATTAGGAGATTATCCCTGAAAATCACAATTAAAGATGAAAAATAAAATAATTAATCACACTGTCTCAGATTCTTCAACGATTTATTTTATGATGAGCAAACTCGTATGGAGTCCTACGTACCAATGCCATTCTTTATCAATCTGCTTGAAGTCCACACCTTCTTGAATGATGCGGCGGTTTCGGTTGAGAAAATACATATTGCAGTAAGAGGTCCAGAATGTGTAAATGGTAGCTCTTAGTGCACATATGATGAGAATGTGATGGAACCAGGTCATGTTTTTATCCTCTGAATCCGATAAGATAGCTATCATGAGGAAAGGTGCGTATAGAAGATACTGCATTGTTTGGTTAAAACGTCGAAAAGAACTTAACTGTTAATACAGTGATCATAATATGGTAAGCCGAAAAATATAAATCTGAATGCAATTATAGTTTATTACCTTCAAGGAGCCTAAATGTTCCCATGGCGAAGCTGAGAGCAGTCTAAGCATGATTTTATCGAAAACTTATATGTTCGATTAAGCGTCTAGCAGAAGTGGCAGAGTGCGTTGGTTGTATATGTTAACTCTACTCTTGTGCTCCTGCATGGACCTGCTTATATAGTGGAAAGGATGCAATGCATCAAGCGTTCAAATACAGTTGGAGCTCCTAATTAAATATCAGTCACTTTCTATATTTATCTCGCTTGCTCAGTTGCTCACCTTTGACGGGGTCAACGCGTCCAATATTAACTGCTCAACTCAAGTTCTCTACAGCTTGAGTGCTTGACTTCGAAAGTAAAAGCATGGTAGCTTTAATATGGTTTATCCTTTGGAGCTTTTTCTCTATGAACCGGTGTATATTGCTGTGGACATTTGTCTGATCTTATTATTAAAAATAAATTTTTATTTTCGGAAAAGAATATATAGAATTGTGTTTTTTTCCTGGGAACAGGTCCTTCTTTTTTTTTTTTTATATTAAATAATGAATATAAAACATTTGCTTAATATTTATTTTTAGAAAAATTATAAATATATATATTTTTCATTAAAAGAATAAGCCTTTAAATTTGAAAAGAAAAATTTGTCCAAATATCTCATTATATCGGGGTCTAGAAGACAAATTTATAGTTTGTTCACTAGTAGTACTTCTTTTTCCCGTTTCAACTTTATACATTTTTCTTCTGTCAGCCTTACAGTAAAACCTCTGTACAGTATAGTTAATATCAGGAAAAAAAGAACATATTACTACAAAAGTTCATTTTAAAATATATTTTTTATACAGAATATATAAAATTATAAATTTTCATTATGGAATGAAATCCTTCGTGTATTTTTTTTTTTAACGATTAAACACGTTAACAAGAAAAGCCAGAGAAATATCATAAGCCCAAGAAGTAGATGGTCCGTGTATATAAGTTACATCTTCCTAGCTCTCTCCTTAACCGTCCGAAACTTCATATTTCATGTCATTTTCCTTATTAATTAGAGCAGGTAGGATTTATACCGGAATAGGCGCTTTTGAAGGCATTTTTGTTTAGGATGCATGATAACTAGCTGGCATGTAAATTAACGATGTGCGAAGTTCTGCGAATCTGAACAATGTAGTAACAGCTCCAAGTTGGCAATGATATTGCAATGTGCATTGCAGACCATCGTATACCTTACCTTTCCTTCAGTTTTCATCATAATATTTTGATTAATACCAGACTAATATGTAGTATGCCTGATTAATCCAACACTATACGTAAGCTAGTATGGTCATATATATGTAAGTTCTGATGAGTGATGAGAGGAAAAAAAAGGCTGCAAAACTTAAAAGACAGAGCTTCTTATACCTGAACGAAATATTATCCGATAAATCCCATAGATTACGCTAACTATGATTATGTTATAAGTTTGCATTTCTAATAATCTACTGGATATAGCTAGTGTATCAGGGTTGTTTTCGCCTCACGAGAATCGACTGCCGACTCCCCTACGATAAATTGAAATGTGGTTGGATAAGCTGATTTTCAACGATATTTATACGATGATGATCAAAAATATCTGAGGGTACATTGTTTTAAAATAGTTATCCCAAAACAAGTATTTTTTAAATGTGTATCGTATGAAATTTTTTTTCTTGCATTCTAAGAATGAGTAACTTTTTTAAGTTTTTTTTATACTGAATTTTTATCATAAATAACAACACACATATTCATCTATGCATAAATTATCAGTTTATCACATATAATATCGTGTATTCAACATCACCACCGATCATCACACCAACCCTTCATCATCAATTTATTGCTCTCAGCAAATCGGGTTCCTCATTCTCAACATAGGTGATAAGATGCAGATACGAGGAAACCCCATCAGGCCGAGTTTTGATCGGACTCTAAAACGACCGGGCGGCATTTTGACTTTGATAGGGCCGGAGCGAGTCGAACTTTTGTCAAATAGTTGAGCTCCTCTAGACCCTTAAAGTTACGGTAGAAAGTTACGGTAGAGCATGAGTTAGTTCAGGCCGATTTTCAGATAATTAAAACTGAAATTGAAATGAAAACTGAAATATATCATCGGATTTAACAAATGAAAACCGTAATCATAATCGATCGAATCATCGATTTCGGTTTAATAACCTTGATTCGATTTGTAACAATTCGGTTTAGGTTATAATAAAATCGGATGAAATACAAATGAGGGGAAAAATATCCTTGAACAAATAAAAAGTACAAATATGATAAAAGAAAGCATAGAATTGTAGCATTAGTAAATTTCAATTGATTTACAGGTTAATGATAACTAAGAAAGATAGATTAAATTTTTAAAATATAATACACAATTGATATACAGACCACTTAAATTTAATAGCAATGATTTATAACACATATTTTTTTGAAAATGCATAAAATTATAATTAAAAAAACTTTATTTTATTTTAATAATCGCTCCCCGTCGACTTTATTCGGTTCGGTTGTAACACGTATCATACCAGGGTATCTCGATATGACATCAAGTATGTTCAACAGAGATAAAGATCAACGAAGAATGATTTAAGGTTATATCTTTATCTTAAAAACAAAACAAAAGACATTAAGAATGACATATGGGATGTAGGAGGTAGCCGCCCATGTAATCAGTGGCGGAACCAGGAATGATATTTAGGGGGGCTCAAATTTGGAATTGGAAGCAAGTGAGATCGTAAAGGACTGATTGAAATTTGAATACCGAACCTCGATACCACATTCATCAAAGAGGGACGACCATCTCTCTAGGTTGCATGTATTGATTGGTTAAAATGCCTCAAAGAGAACGTTGTTCAGAGTGCGTTAACATAAATACAACAGTAAGCGGCGGCGGCGAAAAAAAAAGTTGACTTATAGCATAGCGATTTTTTTACGCCACGTAATTGTTGTAGACCTCCGAAAAAGCGTAAGCAACCAGTTCCAAGTGACATGGCGATTCACTATTCTTTTCCAACATGTCCCCATCTCCATGTGTGGTGTGATAAGATAAGGACCACTAAGTGACATGGCTATTCACTATTCGCGGCTAAATGAATCTATTGCAGTGAGAAGCCGAGTTAGGGTAGTGTCAAGTGTGTGCGTATGACTTATGAGTGTATCTGTTTGAATGTATTCAGACTATCTTTAGACTAAGAGCAAGTCCAAAACAGAGAGAGAGAGAGAATAAGTATAATAATTTGTTATAATATATAGGATAGAGTAAGGAGAGAGGTGCTTTATAAGGCTTCAAGAGGTCCAAATGATATAAGGCATCACTAGGACATTGTTGGATCAACACTTTTCACCAAATGTCCTAAATTATGATTTAGGACATGTTAGACATCTCTTCAACTCGCTCTAAGTACCCTAAATTATATTGACATAAATGATTCAGCGGAGGCTGTAAAAAAAATATACACTGTTTTTTCAAGGTTAGGGGCTCTAGCATCCCCTAGCCTCTTCTGGTTCCGCCCCTGCCTGTAATATGTACTTCACGAAGACCCCTTATCGGCCATGTGGGCTACAAGCCTACAACACAACTTGCAATATACAATGAACCATTAGAGTGTGAAAGAGATAAACAGCAGTATGGTAGATACGACTTGAAATAAGTAGGAGCCGCCATGCGGTACTCTATTAACACGTCTTCATGGGCATTTATGTTGCAGCACCTCATCGAAATTCATAGAGGTGGACATTGGAATGGTAGAGGCATATGCATATATAAAGGGTCTGAACTCAGCTCGCTGGATATAAACTGTTTATAAAGTCGATTTATCAAATGTTAATTTAGAATGTATCTGTTCGTCGACTAAAAACGAGCATATCCAGAGGCTCTCAACTCTCAAGTAACTCCCGCAATATGAAATAAATGATTTGCTCTGGTAACTTAATAACGTAATTTGTGAATTGAATTATAAATGAGAGAGATTTATATCTGTAAGATTTCAATTATTACATTTTTTTTTCTAAAAAAATTGTTAAAAAGAATATGTAAGAACAGAAAATAAATAATTCATATTCAGTTAAACAGTGAAATTGGCCCTTAAAAAATATTTCATATGTCCTAGTTGGTTTTTGCTATATTTAAAATAAAATATTTGTCACACATTTTAAAACCCCTTATAATATAATTTTTTAGATTATTTAACCTTTTATTATTCGGAACAAACTGTAAACAAATTTATAGTAGTACCAAACATATATGATCAGCTCTTCATCCTTCGTATCCATGTGTAAATTGTAAATAAACGTTTTGACATGAACATGTTTATGTTTACATCCAAGCATCCTTAACTGCTAACCTCTTACTAGGATAAATTGAGAAATTAATGGATTGGTTGTGAACTTGTGGTGGTGCCGACCCTTGTCCACGGTTGCCTCCACATTAATAGCACAAGGCTGTTTCCTCATACAGGAACCAACGAGTTCTTTAAATCATTTGACTTTTTTCTCATTAGTTAGCCAGCCGGAGACCCGTCCTAATTCGATGGTATACAAAAGAAACAAAATTTGCATCTACTCACAAATATATAAAAAATGTGTCGTAGAAGTAATTACATAACAAAAGAATCTATCTGAGCATTCCAGAGGGTTTCTGCATGAGTGATTCATATAGAGCTTTAAGACTCGCAGTTTTACGAGCGCACTTAGCTTATTTTTAGTAATAAAAAAGTAATTCTCTCCAACCCATTTATTTTCTATTTTTTGAGTTTATATATTTGTAAAATATAATTTTAAAAAGGAATATAACAAGTACTTTTAGAATTGACACTCTTCCATGTGTACCAACTTTCTTTGAATCATATATTTTATATTATATTTAAGAGTCAGCTAGAAGACCGTTAGAACTGTTTTTCTTTATTAAGATCGGAGTGACTGTCATGTAGATCCAGCATAAAAACGCCCGCCTAAAATATCAGCCATTCATAATAAAAATCAGTTCGACTACAATCATTTGGACAATGTCTTCGATAAAATAATATCAGAAATTATATATTTCTAACAGATTAATTTTTAAACAACCACAATCTATTAATTAAGAGCATTTTTACAAGGAGTGGGAGTCGGTTATTTAGAGCAAGTCCAACACTATGCTAAGAGGTTCCCTAAAAATATTATAAAATAATATGTCTTAGTGATTTAGCATAAGATTTAGCACATGAGCTCCAATAGTACTCCCTATATTCATTCCCTATTATTATAATAATATTAAATTTAAACAACTTTTGTGTGGAGGAGAGAGGGAAATGATGTGGAGAAGAGAGAGAAATGAATATTTTAATGATAAAAATAGTTTAGGAGTGGCTAGCATATTCTAAAAATAGGGAAGAGGAAGCTTGTGCTAGTGATTTAGAACATCACTAGCATAGTGTTGGAGTGCAATTTTATCCCATATTCCCTATTTTTGGATTTAAAACTTGATTTAGCACACCTATTAGACTTGCTCTTACAGACTTAAATGTGCACGAGAACTGTGTGTGCTGCACTCTTTTTGTATAAGGCAGAATTATATGTCATTCGAATTTTATTTCATAGGATCACTGATGTTTACTGACGAGACCTTTTAGTTCTTATCCGAATCAAGACCCTCATGTTCATGCATAATACATTGTTATTTGTTTTCTAATATAAAGATAAATGTATATATGTACAAATTACAATCAGTAATTCAGTATACATATTTTTCAGTAATGATAAAAAGAAATATTCCATTTAGCCAAAAGAAAGGTACTATTCTAGCTGTGCTGTATTGACAGTGAGGTTATTCACAGTGGAGCACATTTTAGTCTTGTGGGCTTGTGGCGCTATTTTTGCGGGCTGTGTTAGGAGTGCCCAGGCCTATGACTGACGAAGACACGAAAGATAAACCAAAGTTTCAAGGATCTGTCTGCTTAAGTTTGTTGAGAAGGCCGGCCCAATGATGCTATAAAAGACACGCGCAGACATAATTGAAGTAACTGAGCTTCGCCCAGTCCTCGTCAGTCGTCATCTTTACCTCTGTGGACTCGTCCGTGTAATGTGAGTTGTAACCTTAATATACAAATATATGAGATTAATCTACTCCCTCCGTCCCTCTCATTTCTTTACAGTTACTATTTTGGGATCTCCCTCTCATTTCTTTACGTTACTATAAATAGTAAGTTTTTTCATCATTACACCCACTATCTTCTCCCACTATCTCATATTTAACAATAAAAACTACTCCCTCCGTTTCAAATTAGATGTCCACTTTCAAAAAATCACACAGTTTAAGAAAAGTGGTTGTTCACACATTAATTGCATTAAATAAGCATAATATGTGGTGTGAGATTGATCTAGGAAATATAAATAAGAGATATGTGGAGGAGAATTGACTTAGGAAATATGATTTTGCATTGAAAGTTGGAGTGGACAAGTAATTTGAAACAAAAAATTTTCTTCAAAGTGGACATGTAAATTGAAACGGAGGGAGTACTATTACACCCACTACTTTCCTCCACTATCTCAAATCTATTATTAAATATTGATGGGTCCCACCACTTTACTCACTTTTCACCTAACTTTACTCATTTTTCATACATTGTCTTGGTCTCCGTGTCCCCCTCCAATGTAAACAATTGAGGGGGACGGAGGGAGTAATTGTTTTACAACAGGGCCTAGTTACGTGCATGAACATCATAATTAATAATGTTACACAAAGCCACCATAGTGCCGTGGTTATCAGAATTAAAAAACCCTAAATGCATGATACTTGTTTTATTATGTACTCCTATTTATTAAAAGTTAAAGCATCTGTAGTTATCAAAATACTCTTCATCTCCGATTATTGAAAATCCTTAACTAAAATGTGAGTTGGTATACTAAAAATAAAAAATTCAGCCAATCGTTCGAAAAATTCATACTTCAACCATACCCAATTGCTGTTTATAATTTTAGATAACCTCCTATGGATGGCTAAATTCGTCGAACCTCTACAGATCTGTAAAAATCTGTTTGAAGATTGCACATCAATTATTACCATATTAAACTGATATATTATATTTTAATAATCTAAAATATTAATAACATATTATTTTTAAATTATAGTCAAGCAATATAACCAATACCATTGAAGCAGAATGTCTTACAGGTTCAGCAAGTTTTACATAATATCATACTGGTCCTATTTAGCCAATAATTATAGGCAACACAATTGGAGGTACTCTGAGTGTGCATCCTAACCTATTTATTTACATTTATAAGGAAAAGGGATTAACCCCAGTATTTTATGCGAAGTCCAGCCGCCATTTGGCATCACTCTTGAAATTTTTTTCCTTTCCGTGATATTTTATCATATATATTTTATTGAATGTCAAAAATTATTTGGAACATTCCTCATTTTAAAATATGTAGTGACTACCTCATAGAGTGCAAGTTGTAAATACAAGTAGCATTGTGCACTGTATTATAGTCCCTGTCCGGCGAAAAAGCAATGACATCTTATAATATAAAAAAAAAATGAGTTTCAGCTTCTCTTGGTTGGTTTGTGTAGAAAAAGAGAAGTATTTCTAAAAATTCAGGATGAAAATTAAAAAGATGGGAAAGCTATTTTTCTTAACTACTCCTATCTTGTTATATCCTCTTCTTTAATTACACTCTACCTTTTTTCATTATCAAACTTATCAAACTACTTCTATTTATGAATTTTAACCAACTTACCATTTATAATCTATTTTTTTAATTTAAACAATACTTGTTTAAATGTGACAACTGATAGGGATGAAGGGAGTAGATAACTTGTTTTAAACTTAGCTGACCGGTCTATTATCCTACTGAACATATGAATTTATATCTGGAAAATGCTAGAGACCCCAAAAAATTGTCCCAAATAATTTTCCCAAATGATGTGTCTAAATCTGATTGGCTGAATTCACTCCCATAATAATGAGACCCCTCTGCAGATTCATCAATCACCCAATCATAACTAGCCATTTGTTTGTCACATCATTTGGTAAAGATTTTTGGGAATTTTTTTTGGAGTCTCTAGCATTGCCCTTTATATCTCGATAGTTTCTAATTGACAGTAATTGTTCATTTTTAATTTGATGCATTACATTGCATACTAACTAATCCTACCGAGATTTATGATTAATAAATTAAGGACGAGAAACACGATAAAAAGGCAGCCATCGTCTCATGCGCGGCCATATGTTTTACGTGGGAATGTTGGATGTGGATTAAATTGTCCCTACAAAGCTCATTTAGTAGTAATGTACTCCCTCCCTCTTCCATCAGGTTCTTTACGTTATTTTTTAACACATATTTTAAAATTTCAGTAAATTTTTTAAAAATGTTATTGAAGTATATTTTACAAGAGTAAACAGTGAACGTAAATATCTTAGTGGGACGGAGGGAAAAAGAAACCGGGGAAGAAAATTGTAACGCAAGAACAAGTTATAATGGTAGCTCATAAGTTTCTCCATGTTTATCTAACCGTAATTCTCTCTCTAATTTCATAATATATTAATATAAAAGCTTTTTTTTGATAAATAATATAAAAGCTTTTTATTGTTTCAAATCAATATACATATAGAATTTCAGAATCTAGTACGATTCTTCAATAAATTTCGCAATTGTATTTGGACCTCTGTTAACCAACCATCTTTTTCAATTGTACTTTCGATCACAGTTAAATTAAAAAGAATATCTCTAAATTTCATGTAGATTGTAATATCGTCCAAATCCAAATTTTAAAACTTAAGATATGATTTTTACAATGTAGAAATCATGTATAACTCCGAATTTTCGTTAACAAAATTCGAAATTAGTTAAAAAAAAATCAAATTTTCCCGATTTAGGAATTCTTTATTCTTTATAATAAAATATGAAAGTCAATTAAACAAAAATCTAAATAATTACGAATATAATTACATATAAAAATAAAATCATACAAATTGTATAAAAAAAATTCTTTCGATTTATAGGTCCAGATGGTTTTTTTTTTATTTGACAAAATGCAGATTTTATTACTCCAATTCTCCAAATCATACTGGATACAATCTCTAACATTAATTGGAACAGAACTCCGGTATCTTATCAAAGATATGATCAAGGTACATATGAGAGACACATGAGCAAGTTAATGTGCCGGCGTATTCATAGATCATCGTACAAGATTGCGATAAAGAAAAAAAGATGTGATAATATTATGATAATAAATACAAACTCCATTATTGAGAATGAGGCTCTACTACTACAATTAAAATCGTTATTTATGTTGTGATATAAAGTAAAAGGACCAGACATAAAATATTGTCAAAAAAATTGATAACATAATAATTTTAAATAATTTCATTTACTTTAAAAGCTCAATTAAACTTTTATATTAACTTATCAAATAACTATCGAAAGAACTACCACTACTGCACATATCTATACTATACTATAAAAAGCCAACATAGGTATAATTTGTAGTCGTACAAAATTTTGGTTTGGTACTCTCCTCTAAAACTAAAAGTCTACAAGTAGATATCTATTAAACAGTTTCATATACTAAAAACACTCCTTATGTATATTAATATCTTTTTAAATATAATTTATAATTAGTTAAAAAAAAAGTGAAACTACTGTTAATAACATATATTAATATTAAAAATTAATTATAGATAAACGTATAACTAATTATAAATATACAATTTTGAATATCTTTTGTCTAAAATACATATAAATAATTAAAGACGCTACTTTTTAATAACGTATTCTACTCGAAATTTAACACTTACGTATTCTATTTCATTACAAACACGAGCCATTAGATATATGAAATATGAAAAATTTGATTTAAATTGAATAATAAACTGTCACATATTAATATAGAAAAATATTTATAGAGAGATAATAAATTGTGAAAGCTAAATTTCGGTTAGAAGATATAACGAGTTGGTTAATATAATTTAACTAAAATCCAATTCATTAATACTAAAATACTAATAAAATGGTGTTAAGAATTAAATTATAATTAATAAATTACGAATCATATACCCGCCCGTGCTTTGCACGGGGTTAAAGGCTAGTTACACATAAAGTACTATACCTAAACTCTAACAAACGTTATACATATCACTTACTTATTAAATGCTTAAAGTAATAATTAATTAAAAAATTACTAAAATTTAAAAACCTTAAAGCATCTCCAACGGCGTTGGTTATAATCGTTAGCTTAATGGAACCTGTAAGACATTATGTGAAATTTGTTGTGCCTGTAAGACATTTTGCTCCAACCGTATTGGTTATATTGGTTGGCCATAATTTAAAAATAGTATGTTATTAATATTTTCGATTGTTAAAATAGAATATATTAGTTCAATATGGTAATAAATGATGTGCAATCTTCCTACAGATTTCTTACACACCTTTAGAGGTTCGACAAATTTAACCATCCATAGGAGGTTGACTAAAATTATAGACAACAGCTGCATATGGTTGGAGTTGAGTTTTTGGAGCAGTTGACCAAATTTCATTATTTTTAGTATGCCAACTCATTTTTTAACTAATGGTTTTCAATGGTTGGAGATGCTCTTACAAGTCAACCTATATTTGTTGGTATTTAACATTAGCAAACATAATAATTTTACTAAAATAAAACATATCATTCTAAAATGAATTCATATTATAACATATATTTGAGAATAATTTTTTAAAAGAAATCAAATTCTAGAATTGGATCAAATAGTAATATATAAAAAGTTTATATCTAAGCAATAATAATTTAAATAACTATATCAATGAAAAAATATTATACTTCCAATAGAAAATAAATATAAAAATATTATTTAAACCTGTACTAAACATAAATTATAATTAATAACAATTTAAAAATATAAATTTATTATACACGTCAATTAAAGTGCAAGTTTTCAAAAGAGAATTGAAGGCCGAAGTGAAATGACAATGATATTTGAGAGAGAGAGGAGGCGGCGTAACTCAACTTCTCTGCTTAGCTGAAAACTACAAACATACAGCTTTCACGAATGTATTGAATAATACACAAGTTATAGGTAAAACTAAAGGCGTGTAGCCGCGTCAAAATCAGAATCAAATAAGCCCAGATAAAACCAAACTAGTGTGACTCGCCAATTTCCATCCCCATCGACACCACGTAGATGAAACAATCTTTTCGTCATGTTAGCATGACAGCTCAAGTTTATACCAACAAGCACCTCTATTATCATATCGTCGAAGCCCTCGAAGGTACAAGATCCCACCCTTTTTAAATTCATGCATTGTTGTAGTTCCGTCACTGACTAGTTGTCCCAGTGTTTTATGTAATGAATTAATGATTAGTCTTCAGTGACACCTAGTGCTTCACATGCAACTCACTCAAAATTATTACAAACAAAAACTCTTTTATGTCGGATTCAGGGTTGAGAACCGGTTCGCGCCTGTTTTCGAGATAATTAAGACCTTCGTGTCCATGATGTTGGGATGCCATAGAGTCGAATTTAACACTTCCATCAAACTTGTCTTTTGATATCATGTTGAGTATCAATATATTTAGAATGAAATTTAATATAAATTACAGGAGGATCAGTATATTTAGAAAAAATTTCGCTATAAATTGGAGGATTACATACCATATATTCGAATACAAGACCGATCACCGTATATTTGAACATGAGACTCTTCCTGAACCGAGCTCTAATATCGTCTAAAATTCCAAGATGTGTTGAATAGGATCTTCTATTGTTTTGAAGTTAACAATCCTCAAGTTACATTTCATTCTATTCGGACATAAAATTATACTCTTCACTTTTAAGTATATCCCGTTAATATTCCAGAATGTTATAGTTGTCATGTACTATGATTTATTACTGACATGTTGTTGATGATTGATTAAGAATTAACTTATGGACCACATTCAGTACTTCACTGGCTAGTCACGATCGCCCACACTCGCATAAACTATTGCAGAAGCTTGTCGTCACATGGAACAGAAGCTTCATGGTGTGATGCAAAGATACTCTTTATGTATTCACATATAAGCCTTCCATGTATATAAGGAGCTTCTGTACATATGTAATAATGTACTTGTAGGTTGAAACAATAACATTGTTGTAAAACTAAAATCACTCAAGAGATGGGAGATTACGAGAGTTTGAAGCCTGTAGTGGTGATGATATTGCTTCAGTTCAGTTATGCAGCAGTAGCTCTGTCTACTAGAGCTGCTCTTCTGGAAGGAATGAGCCCCAGGGTGTTCGTGGTCTATCGACAGGCCATAGCCACACTAGTCATTACTCCTCTTGCTTTCTTCACAAGGTACCTTTAAAATCTGTGAATCTCTTTGTCTTAAGCATCCTTAAGTCCTCATATTTTAGTAACATTGTCGATAAATTTGTGGTGTAGGAGCAAAACAAGCAAAAGCGGTTTGGGATTGAGGAGTTTCTCTTTGATATTTTTGGCCTCTCTCATAGGGTAACCTCACAAATTTTTAAGGCTGATTATGTACAATTAGGCAGAGACAGAACTATAATATACAGACTACAGTTTGTGTGATGATGCTTTGTGTTTGTTATTGATCACAGGGTTACTCTTAACCAGAACGTGTACTTTGAGGGATTATACCTCGCCTCATCCTCCATGGCAAGTGCAATGTCGAATCTGCTCCCTGCTGTCACCTTCGTGATCACCCTCATTGTCGGGTATAATAATTGTTTAACAATTTATTTTGAACATCCATCAGATTTTAGAATGGTTATGATCAATTATTTGAATATGGCATCATTTTTTGCATACGAACAGACTGGAGAAAATAAAAATTCGAAGCTTGAGAAGCATTGCCAAGATAGTCGGGACGGTCTTGTGTGTTGCTGGAGCTATTGCAATGGCATTGCTCAAAGGACCAAAACTACTCAACGCAGAACTACTACCAAACAAATCGGTTTTAGGCTCTGCAGTTGACAACTACTGGCTCATAGGCTGTTTCCTGCTTTTTGCTAGCAGTTGTTGCTGGTCATTCTGGCTGATTTTGCAGGTAGGAAATCATCCCACAGCTTATATATACTATTCAAGTGTGTTGTCAATTTAGAAATGGGTACCAAAAGAAATTAACTTATCTTGTTGAATATGTCTGAGACAGGTACCGGTTTCAGCGAGTTATCCGGATCATCTATCTTTGTCAGCTTGGATGTGTTTCATGGCAACATTACAATCAGCAATAGTAGCATTGTTTGTAGAAAGGGATCTGGAAACTTGGAAGATGGACTCATATCTGCAGCTCGCCTGTTGTTTCTTTTCGGTAACTCCTTTTCCTTGTCACCATTTTATATACTCTGCTTCCAAGTTAGTACTCAATACTACATCTTGGTTCATTCTAGTTTTCACAATCTCAAGTTATCTTATACATTAACAGGGTATTGTCGGCTCTGGGATATCCTTCTATGCTCAAGCCTGGGTCATCTCAAAGAGGGGTCCCCTCTTTTCTGCTATGTTCAACCCTTTGAACACAGTCATCGTTACCATCCTGGCCTCTATATTCTTGCACGAAGAGATCTACACAGGAAGGTAAATTGGTGACAGCTTATAAAAGTTCGGCCACACAAATCTATTTTGGTATGGCAATACCAATCCTCTAACGATGATGTTATATTTCACAGTGTTATAGGAGCTGTAACGGTGATACTAGGACTATACACTGTGCTGTGGGGGAAAGCCAAAGACATCACAGGAATGAACACTGAGAAACATCAGAGCACACAAAATGTTGACTGCAAGATCGTCTCAGTTAGAATAGATGATTCAGTAGACAAAACAAGGTGCAAGAATGACCTGGAAGAACCCCTATTGTTGGATAAAGCCACGAAAGTCGATTCAGTAGACGTATAGCAAGCATTAGATTATCAAGTTATCATAATTCTCTAATCTAAAGCCTTTTTGTCCACTATATGACTTATTTCTATTGATTTTCTTATCTACAAAGCAGTCATACACAAGATAGAGATTACAAGTCATGTCCTGATGATTATCTTTAGACTTAACTAATAGAAGCCTTACCCTCCACGAGATAGAGATTACAAGTCACTGTTTAAAGTTGCATGAATCAGAAGGCTTGCAGCAACCAGGCTACAGTTAGGAAAGAAATTGTCATCAATATGAATAATTGATCCAGTGAGATAATAATGTGAAAAGTGACTAGCAATGGCAAAAAAAAAAACCTGTTCATAACATCATCTTAACCAAGTATTCAAGAACAAAATAATAAATCCATTAAGCTGAATCAATATACAAAGCAAATAAGAGATTAAAAATATTGATTGCTAAATGAAGTCACACACTCAAATACTGCTGATAACATTGTTTGCAGGAGCACACATTTGCCAATAAGACAAGTAAAGGAAGAAAGAGAATCAACAAAATGATTTGACAACAAAGAAGTCCCAAGTGCAAGAAAAAATTAGAGCAATATAGAATGAGCAATAATCGCAAGTGAAAAATTCAAACTTTGAGCACATTAACACTCAGTTGAACCAACAGAACTTTGCCTAGTAAGCCTATTACCGCATTTGAAAATGCAAGAACTAATTTCCGATTTCATTAGAGTACTATGGCTTTAGCTCCTGGTTTCCCCAAGAGAACATATCTTCCAAACTTCTAGTAAATGGTAATGTACTGAACAGATTATGTTGTGCATTATCACAGCTAAGCAGAATTTGATCGTCTTCAAGTCAATTTTCAGGCAATTAAGGGAGTATGATCTGAGAATTCAAAACAATGAATATGATTTTCCTAGTATAAAAACCACAAATTGTAGGGAAAGCAACAAAAAGAAATGTCTTGAAATTTGCATTACCGATGATATATCCATCCAGGGGAGTGGTCACTGGGGTCATCCAAAACTTAATGTGATTTAAAATATGTAATTATTAAAATCATGGATTTTCGTCAAAAAGAAAATCATGGATTTTGATGAGATTTCAAATATCTTAATTAACATAGAATAATTCTACAAAATTCATTATTTTATGAAATCAAAAAGATTTATCATTATTTGAATATTATTAGATTTAATGAATTTTAAATAATCATTAAATACACTCTTTTAGGTTGTGTGGAAGAGGGGTTAAGAAGGGAAGCAGGGCATAATTCTTACTTTGGAGAAGGAAGGTTGGTTCGGAAATAGGTTTGTACATCCTGAACAAATTTGCTTAGGATAGGAAAAACTGTTCTCCTACCATAGATATAATGGATATATAGATATGGCTTCTATTTCAAAATAAGAGTAGCACCTAATTTAAGGTGTAAAAAATTTATAATTCTACATATTATTATTTTATTTTTTTCTAAATAAAATTTAATATATATATTTTTATTCAAAAGAACAAAATTTGAAAAATAAAATATAAAAATATGTGTTTTTCATACTTCAAATTAAAGCGATTCTTTTTTTGGAACAGAAAGTATTACATTCTTAAAGGCAATATCTAAATTTATTGTGATACAATAAATCAAGGATTTACATATTTATTAACAAAGATATAATCATAGAAACCAGATTTTATTACCACAAATAATACCCCTGAACATTATAAAAGGCATGGTAGAACAAATTTCATTGTACGAGTAGAACCATGTCAAAAAACACATATTCATTGTCGATTTATATCATAGTATCCTCTCTTCTTTGCACAACATGTTTTTCGAAACTCCATGTTCACATCACAAGCCATCTCCCTACAAGCTCACCTCCCCTGACTCTTCACTGCAAGTCAGCAGACGATGATTTGGGAACCCACACTCTATATTGGAATCAATTTTTTACGTGGAGCTTTCGTATGAATTATTGGAATACCACTGTGTTTTACTGTGATTATTGGTGGGGGGAGAAACATGCAGCTTTTCATGCTTTTGATGCTCTAATCTGGCAGTTGATCGATACGAAAAACCCCAATAATGGTGATTTTTATTATCATGTTGAAGCTGATGGCTTTTACTTGTACTGTTATCATCGTGATGCTGGAAAATCTTGGTGGACGTTAATTCATAAGTGGGTTAATTAAGCATATTAATGTTTGTTTTGATTAGCAATGTCGTAGTCTTATTAAAATGAAAATTATAGATTATAAGATTAATAATTAATATTTGATTAATTTGATTGTAGTACCAATTTTTTACTAGTTCCAATATGATATTAAATACAACCAACTAGTTCCAATATGAAGAAAGGTCAAATACAAAATAGGAGTGGTGCTATACATAATTGGGCTTGTCTAACCTGTGCCCTAATTGGGCTTGTCATTTAATGTGCTTAGTTTTCTGTAGATAATGCACATTATCACACACAAAGCATTAATTACTAATCAGGAATTCAAATGTTCACATTTATTAAGCAAATTTAATATTTTATTTACTCTTATATTATATTATCATTATATTTTTTTTAATAATATTAAATAATAAAAAATCATAAATTTATTATTAAATATTAAATTGGCTAGTTTTAGTTAGAAGGCTGATTTTAATTAGAAAACTAGTGTGCATGCAGGGGGGGCCTCGTTATTATTTGTAGGATGAAATAATAAAAAATTTCATATAAAATTTGATAAAAAATTTATTCTATATATCTGACTTTTTTTAAATAAAATAATATTTGATTATAAATATAAATTTTGAAGGATAAATCAAAAGTAAATATATAAATAATATTTATTTAAACATTGACTAACTTCATGCACATACACTGATACTCATACAAAATGAAGGATAATTAATGATAACTATTATGACTTATCCTGTGCCCTGAGGGCACAGGTTAGACATTCCGTACATAATTAATATTTATAAAAACCAAGGTGAATAGGTGTGTGAAGATAATGATGAAAACATTACATTAATTGTTTGTTAAGATGTGTGAAATTTGCAAAGAGGGAGGGAGTAATATTTTAAAGGATCACCTAAAGCATTTTCATGATTTCTGAATCATTCCAACGTCTTCTATACCTTTTAACATTTAAAACATTTAAAAAAGAATTCGGGTATTGCTAAATACAAATCAAATTTACTTTGTGCACACTAGTATATTGCATTTATATGCTTTTGGACATTAAATGATGAAATCCTAGTAAACGCTCCCCCACTGTAAAATGCATCCTCCTGTGTATTAGCGACTCTGTGTCCAAGATACATCCTTCCACTGACTCTCAGTTCAAGGTGTATATATATACTTACTCAGCATTAACGTTAAATCACTTATAATCATATATTGAAATATTTTCATTATAATAAAATATAAATACATAAAAAGATATTAAAAAGCTCACATATATATAAAGTCGCATAATAATATATATATTTAGTTTTTATGTTATAATTTAGAAAATATCTTTGATATCGAACTAAAATAGTAAAATTTAAAAATTAAATTTAAAAGCTTGAAAGAAAAAAAAATTATGTTATCATTTAACATGTTATTTCTTGTAGATAGATATTGCGGGTATTGAATTTACAATTTTCAATAGGATGGATATAATTTTTTTAAAGATAATAGAACGACAATATTTTTAGGATGATTAAATATATAAATAAGAAAATATAAAAATAATAAATTATATATGTACATATAGTCAGGTCATAAACACATTGATGAGGCTATTTTAGATTAACAAAGAATAATAATAAGTATGACGATTTAATTTTTTAAAAATAATTTTATTTTACTTCTCGCATATAATGAAATTAGAATTAGTTATAAAAAGAAGTTAATCCATGCCACAATATTCAAGGATTGGGTGAGCAGGTATCGGTTTTAAATGCTTATTAAATGATTACACAGAATATTAAGTGAGCAGGAGTAATACGTGCACAGAAAATGAGAAGGGTAACAACGTAATCTCTCTGATTTGCATTGAGTAATTTTGATTTGCATTTAGCAACCATGTTTCATTCCCTCCTCATTCCATTATTGTTGTGTTTGGTTGGGGTGAATGATTCCGGAAGGAATGGAATGAAAAATGAACTATCTCAAGGACAAGTTTTAAGAAATTTCATTCTTTCCTCCATTCCATTCCTTACATCATAGGCTAGATATCACACCTTCAATTTGAGATGGAATGCTCCATTCTCTCCTATTCTCAATTTCTTCTCCAATCTCATCATAGCAATTTTGCACTCCCTCAAATTTTTTTCAAACTTTCTTCCTATCTCTATAGATTCCAAGTATTTTTACTCATTCCATTCCATTCCATTCCATTCTCCCCAACCAAACACAACATATGTTGTGTTTGGTTGGGATGAATAATTCTGGAAGGAATGGAATGAAAAATGAACTATCTTATGGATGATTTTTAAGAAATTTCATTCCTTCCTCCATTCCATTCCCTACATCATATGCTACATAAATTTCATTCCTTCCTCCATTCCATTCCGTACATCATATGCTTCTTTTTTATCCTCAATTTCTTCTCAAATCTCATCATAGCAATTTTGCACTCCTTCAATTTTTTTCAAAATTTTCTTCCAATCTCTATTAGTTTCAAGTATTTTTTACTAATTTCATTACATTCCATTCCATTCTCCCCAACCAAACACAACATTAGTTTCTCATTCCATTCACACCTCCTTCCATTCCATCAAGCATAATTGCCAAACATAAACATCACCAATCGCAATACAAACACTATATCATCCCTAAAACTACATCTTAATTACGAAACAAACAGGCAAACATCATAAACCAATCACTATCTACTCTAACAGTTGAATGGAGCAATACCAATTACCAAACTAAGCAAGATGTATATATATACATACACACTCAGAGAGCAGTTTAAAGATACTGTAATAAGTGTAAAATATTACAATACTAAAAATAAAAATTTGACGCAAACAGTGCACGCAACATCACAAAGGAGATGTCCTATTGTTCATGATATATGTGCTAAGAGTTGTTCTGTAACTCAAGGATACCGCTTCCATGAGTTGCTCTCCCTATTATTCCTAAATGCACAGCATCCAATGGAATACACAATGATTAAGCATATGAGGAAGATAACATTGACAACTGCAACTCTCTTCCAGTCACTCTTGATGTTGTCCAACATCCCTGCTTTGCATGACTGGCAGTCAAAGCACAGAACTTTAGGGTCGTTATTCCATAAGGCGCAATCTGAATTTGGTGCAGGCTCTGTCGTCTTCGTCCAGTTAGTGGGACTCACATATGTAAAGTTGCATGAATCAGACGGCTTGCAACAACCAGACTACAAAGAGGAAAGAAATTGTCATCAAGATGAACAATTGATCCAGTGAGATAATAATGTGAAAAGTGACTAGCAATGGCAAAAAAACAACAAAAACTGTTCATAACATAATCCTAACCAAGTTTTCAAGAACTAACTAATAAATTTAAGCTGAATCAATATACAAAGCAAATAAGAGATTCATAATATTGCTTGCTAATAAAAGTCACACACACTAATACTGCTGATAACATTGCTTGCAAGAGCATACATTTGCCAATAAGATAAGTAAAAAAATAAAAAAAGAATCAACAAAAAAATTTGACATCTATCATTGCAAACGAAACATATGAACAAAGAAGACTGAGCAAAAATCCCAAGTGCAAAAATCAAAATTAGAGCAACATAAAAAAAGAGCAACACTAGGAAGTGCAAAAGACAAAATTGAAGCAATATAGAAGTATGAGCATCAATCCCATGCGGAAAATACAGACTTAGAGCACATCAACACTCAGTTGAACCAATAGAACTTTGCCTACTAAGCCTATTACGGCATTTAAAAATGCAAAAAACTAATTTCCGATTTTTTATTATAGTACCATCATTTTCAGCTCCTGGTTTACCCAAAAGAACATATCTCCCAAACCTCTAGTAAATGCTAATATACCAAACAGAATATGTTGTGCATTATAACAGCTAAAGCAGAATTTGATCGCTTTAAAGTCAATTTTCAGGAAAGTAAAAGAGTATGATCTTAGAAGTCAAAAAAAAAAAAATGAATGTCTTCCTATTATAAAAACCAAAAATTGTAGGGAAAGCAACAAAAGAAACATCTTAAAATTTGCATTAACGATGATATATCCATCAGACCGAAACTCGAGGGGCGACGAAAAAGTGGGCACTGGAGTCATTCCAAAACTTAATGCGATTAAGAATATGTATTATGAAAACCATATGATTAAATAAAAGAGCTAAAGATGATCGTATGTAGCATGTCTCTATACAATATCAAGAAGTGCGACTCCATCAGATTCTCCAGACTACGTCCTAAGGTATGATCCTTACAGTAAACATCCTAAAATAATTTATGCCAAATTTAAAGTATTTATGGTTAGTACTTAATACAAACTCACTTCACTTTTCTGAAACCAAAAGGGAGTGGGGAATATTTCTTTTTACAAGTCACTGCAGACAAAGGATTTGTAAAGGAGAGGCACATGGATGGTAAGCAACCTTTATCCTATTGGGACTTTCCTCCAATTACTTGATAGCTATTGGGACTTTACTCCAATTACTTGATAGTCCCTTGACCAAATCATCTTCATAATATAAAATTCATAGTCACTTTGAAGTTAAATAAGTAAAAACAAAAAGCTCAATTTCCCTTTAGAGTCACCATCAGTAAACTACAAAGTAAAACAAAAGCTTAAATCTAAATTAAGCTAGCCTTGTGGGTGTATTAGCTTTATACAATAGTAAAAGTCTATGAGACATAAGCTACTTTTGGTGGTACAAGTTAATTCTACATAAAAGGTTCCCAACTTTCTCAATTGAACTTCTAACAGATAGGATAAAAAAGCAAAATACATAATACACATGATTATGAACTGTATAACATCTAATTACAGGCCAAGCCACACAGACACACACACAAATTAACATATATGTGATCATTATACAAGAGTTTAATAAGTATCCATAGCACAAACAGCTAAACAAATTGCACACTCCTGACAATAAATAAAAAACCAGTTTCACACAGATACATTACTCCTATATAGAAACATATATACACACAGATCTGCCATGAAAAAACATACCTGAATTACACTAAGTAACAAACCAAACACGCAAATAAACATCCGTACTCAACACACACAAATCATTCAACATCTAAGATGTTTATTGTCTATAATCGAATTCCCAGATAAATATAAACATGTGTAATACAGTAAAACATGGTACATCTATTATACAAACCAAGCTTATAAATTTCATAATAATTTACATCTATTCTGTTAAGACTTACAATCTAGAAAAATATTAACTAATCGAACTTGAAAACTTGTCGAGAACATGGTGCATCTACTATGTTACTTAATGAATCGAGATCATAATTTATAGAGAACATGTATAACTTAATCGAGCATAATAATTTATCAAAATTCAACCGTATAAACAGATCTGGTGTAGAAAAGAAACCTGAATAGAATTGAGACGTTCAAGGTAAAACTTCTCAACAGGAGTAGTATCAGCATCCTCGGTCATACTCTTGCACACCTTACTATCCTGTAAGCAGCTCTTAATCTTCCTCCAATTCTTATCATTATTCACTCGCTTCTGCAACCAATTCGAATAATCTCCTAATCTGTACTCCTTATATCCCTTCCCCGACAAATGCTCTCCGGCGCCTTTATTCGTCACCGCGAACGCGAACACAGTGAAGCAAAACAACAGCACGATGAGTAGAAACATGACGAGCAGGTACGTCCAGAGAAGCCACGACACGCCGCAGCACGCGCCGATGATGCCGGCGATGGAGATGAGCATGAGGAAGACGCCGATCGCGATGACAGGCTTCTCGAGGAAGCGCTCGCATTCGGTGGTGCCTTGGCGGGAGAGCCAGACGCCGGCGATGAGGATGGGGATGGAGAGGATGAAGGTGATGATGTTGAGGATGCCGACGAGATTGTTGCTTAGTTTCACCATTGTTGATGAGGAAGCTAGGGTTTTGAGAAATTGAGTTGCGGAGAAGAGGAAGATGGAGTTGTGTGTATAGGTGATGAAAGTGTGTGTATATGTGGAGTTTGGAATGTGGTGAGGCGGTTGGGTGATGGAGTGGAGCACGCGCTACGCGTTTGGGGGAGGTGTGGGTGGGTTGGAAGTTTCGTGCTGTAACTTCTTTGTTTTTTTGGAATTGCTGTTATTATTGTGTTGACTAGTTAACTCTTTCCGTATACTACACGTGGCACGTGGCTTTGTAATAAAAATCGATTAATTTTCCTCGTATTAACTGAATTTTGAAAATTTTGAACTTGTTTACTCTTACAATTAAATCAAATCATAAAATTCTCAAAACTTGAAATTAAGTTGGTTTGAATTCTGTTAGAGGTAAGTTTATACTGAGGCACTCGAATGAAAAAAAATTACAGATAATAATTATTTATATTAAATAATTAGGCATTCAAATGAAGCTAAGGTAACGAATTATATATTACCACCATGTTACTATAATTGTGTGCGAGAGCCAAATTTGGAGGTTGACTAGGAGAAAGCTCCGAGCATAGACTAATATATTCGACGATATGCCTTTTTCACCGGTACGCAACTAGTATTGCAAATTCTTTCCAACTTTATTCGCTTTATATTCCAACTTTTTAAAAGGCCACTATACTTTTTCGATGTTAGTTGGAAATTCGTTGAGTTTTACAATTGAGTGGTCTAAATGTGGTTACTTTTGATTTATTTGGGTAAAGTACGTTTTTGTAACTAATCTCAGTCATGAAATTTCAAGTCCTACAGCAAGTCTGTAAATCATAAACACCTCAGGGATAAATCTCTTACCAACTGTCGTCCTCTGCACCGGTCATAAGTCCGGCGCATAGCATGCAGTACTCCATGATCAGGGGTATTATGGTAAAAATGTTAGAGATTGAAACCGGAGTCCAGTCAGCCTTTTTTGCTTTCCGACATGACAGGCAGTTGAACCACAAACTACTGATCATCATCCCATAATGTGCAGTCGGTACTGGCAATAACCGTAATGAACTCTTGAATCAATGATATCATGTCGAGAGCTCAAATTTTGGCAAAGATAAAATGAGTGTCTAATTATAAACAAAAAGAGAAAAGTGAGCAATATCAAGCAGACGAGCAAGCAGAAGTGAACAATATCAAGTGGAGGAGCAAGTAAAAGTGAACAATGTCAAGCAAGACAAATACTATGACTAAGGGCTCGAACATTGACAAGACAAATACTATGACTGAGGGCTCGAACCTTCGACAAAGATAAGTCATTTGTCTAACTATCAAAAACAAAAAGAGAAAGAAGTGAACAATATTGATCAGAAGAGCGCAAAAATGAACAATTTGAGCAGAGAGCAAGCAAAAGTGAACAATGTCAAGCAGGACACACATGATTTTATAGAGACATCGTAACGAGCCATAAACTCGACAACAGAAGCCTATGAGCCCCGCTATGGAGATGACCATGAGAATGATACTTAATCCTCTGGCCGGTTTATCCAGGAAGCCACTCCGTCATGTAACACTGGGACTGAGAACATGTGTGAGCGTAGTTGATATTGCAATTGCAAAAGAAAAAAAAAAATCTAACCATTGTCTATCTCTTTATTAGATGAGAAACTGCCCTCTGGAAAAATGTATAAAACGGTTTTTCTTTACCATCAGTTGTTGCATAGCTTATCTTGAGTGAAAATATAGTAGATTGTGGACCAACTAATTTGGGTATATCGAATATAATTGCAACTGTGCCCACATTTTAGGCACCCCTGCCTCGTGTCGATATATCAATTTACTACAGGTTTTTGCCCATGGCATCGCCTACAATAAAGAACATGATTTTTCAAACACCACATATACCAAGCAATAAACATAGACACAATATGACAGTTGGGAAAAACAATCTTACAAATACCAAAGAAAAGGATTGTTGCTAATGAGAAAGACTTCTTCTTTCCCGTTTTAAGTTTCTAACAAGTTGTTCGCCAACAGTAAAATGAAATAGAATAATATGGTTCAACAATAGTGAAAACAGTTTATTTCTGGGACTGTCTTGAAAGCCAAAATAGAAAGGAAAAAAAAAATCTTCAAGCCAAACACAGATGCTAGAAAGAAGTTTCCATGTCTCTTTCCATGTGATCACAATAAATTAAAGGGGCCCTGGAAAAATACCATTTTCTCTCTGCTCATTCCACCTATCAACCTGCAAAATGGAGGACAAGAATCATCCATATTACCATGTGACATGATTACTTCCATTCAGAAGTAATTAATTAAGAAGGGACACTTGAAAGTTGAACCTAAACATATAGAGTACGAGCACATGGCCAGTAATATACTACTATGTAATATACCCATCAACTGACAAATGATTGCTATCAGCCAGCATGTGGACATAAACATATTCTAACAATTTACTTTTATGAGAACCTGTGCTTAATACAACTCTAAATGCATCAAGTATATAACAGCATGACAAGTCTGACCATGTATGAGCATAAAGCAGACTTGAATCAAGTAGATTAATTTAGATAACTAAAGTAGAATAGCCATCATCCCATACTGAAAATGTACTATTTAGTCATTTAATTAACACACTGCAATAGGAATATATACTTGGAGGAGCAGACAACTCTTAGCTTTGCCTGCCTCACTGAAAGATTAAGATATTTGAAGCCGTACAAGCAAAAGCACCATAGATATTATAGGTCAAGAGAAAAACAATGAATAGCAAAAGGCTCACCCATTCACCCGGGCACAGGGAACGGTAGTATTTCGCAAATTTCTCACATTCAGTAGCTTCGTCACCCTTTGCTGCCACGCACCTGCAGTTTTTAATTCGAAAATGAGATGAACATACACTTACTATAATATGTTATTATCTAAAATCACTAAAAAATATCATCATGGCTTCGATAGAATAAGAATATTATCATAAACAACTTATTCACTTGCAAACCAGTTCTGGGTGAGCAAAAAGCCATAAACAAACATCACCACAGAGTCTCAGACAAACGCCATATCAGAATACATAAACTCATTCAGCCTTATATCATAAATAATAAATTTTTTGCTAGTTTAATATTGCATTCATTGCTTGTTTAGTCATTCTACACAACTAGCCTGCAACTCCAACACCAGTACCAGAGTGAGCTTGCACTTACTAGAAGGCCCCATCTGAAAAATTACGCAATGCAACTATGGGTGTTCTTTTCTGCAAGGATATATTCCACATACCATTTACAATTTCACCAATTTTGTTATACTTATTCTTCTATACTAATCCTTTAAACTAATCTTACGAACTAATTTGATCACTTTCAACTCATTTGGGGCTGGGTGGGGAGGGGCATCAATCCTATGAAAAGCAAACCAAAAAGACAAAAGTTAAGCCGTGTTTGCACTTCCTGAATAAATATAGTAGAAAGTTAGAGTTAACAGGTCAAAGATCTGCGGATCATCAACCTGTGAAACGCAGCCTATAAGTTTATCCATTTTTATACCTGATGGTCTCTATGTACAAATTTTCTTAGCTGGAATATGCATTTTACACGTGATGTTTCCAGAATTAGTCATCTTATCTTATAGGTAATATGGGGGTGTTTGGAAGTTAGAGGTTTGGGGTGTTTGAGAGGTTTGACCATTTCAATCCGCTAATGTTAGTGTTTGGTAGTTAGCGGATTGAAATAGAGGTTTTAGCTCAAAAAGCTAATTTTCAAAAAGCTAGTTTGAGGAGCTTTTTGGGTTAGCGGTTTGAGTATGTGTCACAAAAAGCTCATCAAACAGCTATTTACCAAACAGTTTTACAAGAAACCGCTAATTCAATCCGCTAGTCAAAACATCTATTTAAACCAGCTAGTCAAACCATCAAATTCAATCCGCTAACAGCTAACCGCTAATTCCCAAACAGGGCCATAGTAGAAAGTGATGGTTAACACTTAACAGGTCAACAATCTGCAGATTATCAATTCTGTGAAACACAGACTATAAGTTTATCCATTCCTGTACTAGTAAGCTGGATTATGTAGTTTAGACGTGAAATTTCCAGAATTTAGTCATCTTATCTTAGATTATTACACGTGTCAGTATCAGAATATAATGAAACTGAACCAACTGAGAAAAGCCTAGCGACTGAACTCTTTAGGTCACCAGGCCTAAGATCTTTTACTTGGTTCAAACATGAAGTGATGCATCAACAAAATTAAAAAATTAATCACGAGACAGAATGACAGTTAATCAGTTCCATTATAGGCTGCTATACACAATAATTAACAAAACAAACGACAAGATCGAAAACACAATAGTTCAGGAGAAGTATACCTGTGAAACTCAATGTAGCGCGTGAAGCAATGTCTGCTTTGATTTGTTGTTGGAAAGCGAAAATCAGCTGGTGCAGTTTTCAATTCAATCTGAAGAAAACAGATGTAAATAAGGAAAGGAACATGAAAGGGGATTACATTAAGGTTGTGTCCACTTGGATGGGGTGAGATTTGTACTCTTTCATAAATAAATGTTTATAATTATTATTCCTTGTTCCATTCTTTTCCACCAATATAAACTATACCATAACCCATCAAATTTGAAAGGAATTCCCATCCTCCCTCGTTTCCCTACAAACTTCATCATATAAACTTTTGACTCCCTCGTGTTTGTTAACTATGCTTGTCACCCGTCTTCCCCTAATTTGGTCATAGCTTTTCATTCCATTCTCTCCAAATGAACACAAGACAATATTCCTTTATTGAAGTGAATCGAAATTGTGAACAAAATTAAAGAATAAACAATGGAGGTAGACGGGAAGAATCAAAAAAGGGAGTTCAAAAGTTTTTATGGAGAGATTTGTGGGGAAAAAATGACTAGGATGGAGATTGAATCATTTTACTCAAATTGGTGGGTTGGAGGTCTACTATATCAGATGATCAGGAACAGGATAGAAGAATGAATGAAATTTATAAATAACTGACATTAAAACAGTACAAATTTCATTCCATTCCTTGCCAATTTCATCACCCCAGCCAAAAACAACAAATATTACTCAAATATAGAGGATTTCATAGAACATTATGTGAAGCTGTTAACATTAGTACTATATTTAATGTTTTTCTTCAAGTATCGAACACACATGTATATCACGTCATCATAAAGCATCCCTTCATAAGAAAATTCTCTCTCAAATAGCACAGACATAAACAGAACTTTACCATGCACACAAACAGCTCTTCATAGGTGCATCAAAGTAAATTCCGTTTACAAATATATGCAGCCTAATATTAAACTAAATAGCATTTACCATTAGACAAAAACGGACATAGGCATCTACAACTCTATAAATTGTATAATTCCCCTATATGATTAATCCTTTTGATAAATATAAGAGGACTGAAAAATATCTTTGAATCCCATACCGCACATTCTAATAAATCAAAAACTCATTTATTCTGAAACAAACAGATTAATTTACCAATCACCAAAGACAATAGCATAAAAACCGCAACAAAACTCATGATCCTTATGAAACCAAGATTCTTCATAAATAATCTTTTCACAAATTGACCAACTCATCAAAAAATGATTTTTCTACAGAACCCAGACATAATTATCTGTTTTAGACCAAGATTTAACCATACATCATCAATACTAATCAAAATGTTTGTACTTCATATCAAAACACCCACACACGGAGATATACATAAACAATTAGATTTCATTATCAGTGTACAGAAATTAAAAAGCGTTGAAACTGAGATTGAAAAATTAAATGGATGATTAGTTGTATTATTACCTCGCCCATTTGTGATTAGATCAAAGGTTGAAGCTTTTGCAGCTACAAATCAGCGTGTGGCTTATTATAAAATGAAATGAAATGGAGGTGCGAATTGTTTTTATACGACTCCGGTCGTCTCAATCCGGCCCGATTATAGATGAGAGTTAATGGGCCGTTTATGATAACCTTCACCAGACAATGTCCTTATTACATGGGCTTTTCAACTTAACGTAATTACTAATAAACTAGTTATGTTATTTTAAAATAATAAATAAGGAATTTTTTTTATTTTTTTTACAATATAGGTTTATATGCCTTACAAATGAGTATATGTTCTCATACTTCTCGGGATAAACTAGAGTCAAACTCACATGCTCCGAAACAACAGAGGATGAACCCACCATTTGAGCTATCCAATCATGCTCTGAATGAAGAGATTTTAGTTGTAAAGAAAATTAATTTATATTAAAATATAATATATAATCGATGGATTGAAAAGAGTTGAGTTGAATTTTTGATTATTGAGTCGAGTTTGGTTTTTATTGAAGTTTTTATGTTATTCGAACTCATATTCATTATGTAGTGAGTCGAATTCGAATTATTTGCGAACAATTCGAACAGTTTCAATGTTTTTCATTTTTAGTTTGAGATTATTTAAAATTTTAGTTAAACACTACTAACTTTAAAAATCATGAGTAAATGAATTTTATTCTATTATTAGTAAAATGCAAGAAGAAGAAGAAATGTCCGGGAAATAACGTAGGAAAAAAATATAAATTAAAATTCGGTTATTTTATTTCTACTCAACTCGGGTTCGAGTTTAACGAGTTTAAGATTGATTCAATTACGATTGAGTTTGAATTGAAAACTAATAAAACTCAACGCAACTTGAGTATCTCATCGAACATCTTTTTATTGTTTGAACTTGGTAACGGACCAAGTCGAATCAATCTCTTAACGAACACTACATATGTTTATGGTGTTAATATTATATTATATTTTTTCTAATAATAAAATTTAAAATCCTCAAACATAGGAAAATATCATCCTGATTTCGGTTAAAAATTAAGAACCAGAACTTGTTATCAGATTCTTAACATAAAGATCGATCACTGATACAAGAATTATACCGAAAGCTCAACCTTCTTTATAAATGAAATGAGGTGTGAATATGAATTTTGAATAATTAAAAAGACATGGTCATCATATTAACAAAGACTTGTCCTCAATTCAAAAAAATTCATTCCTAAAAAATCACGTAGACATCTATGAATATGAAATTCAAACTTTCATAATTAAATGATACGAATTTATAGACTTGTCACTTATTTAGTTTAAAAACTCACCCTTATCTTATAAAATAATGCAACTGATTTAACAAATGTAACCATACCAAAACTATATACATTCGTTTTAATCCGAGATTAAAAAATACTCTGTCACTTTATATGAACATAAAGAACATAAGAGTGAGTTTTAGTCTTCGCACATTATCAAACTTCTCTGATTAATTTATATATTTTGTAAATAATCTAAATGTGATATCATTCACTTTTTTTTAATTCGGAGAGTATAAAAAATATGGATGAATTCTCATCCACTTAAGTGTAACACACCTATCTACCTATATTCGTTTTGACACTTAACAGTGTATTTAGTATAACTTACAGCACCCTTGCCACAATGAGGATCTCTCTCTGGGTATCCAACACTGGATTATTGGCTGATCCATATCTTGCTTGTAAGATACAGTCAAGATCTCACTGATCATCCCTTAAAATCTGAGAACAGAACTAACTGGATGCAAATAACTGTATTGACTTGGTAGTTAAAAATAGATAGTCAGCACTTGAACCCTTACAAATCGGCTACTTTAATACAGCACTAGATCATAACTGTCTTCTTCAAAATCTACTTCAGTATGGCTGATAATACACATCACAATGAAACAGTAACAGCCCCTGAACCTCAACCTGAAGCAGAACAAGTACCAGCACCAGAACCAGAACCTCAACCAGAACCCGAACCAGTACCAGAACCAGAACCAACACCATCACTTAAAAAAGAAGAAACTCCAGAGATCACTGCAAGTGCTAGTGAGAAGGGAAGTTCCGAGAAGCCAAAAAACACAATGAGATCTTTAGCTAATATACTAAATTTAGTAACAGTCATTCTAACTCTACCAATTATGGCTCTAGTGGCTTGGTTACTCTACATGCGAGGGTACGACTGTGAGTATCTGCTCAGAATGAAGAAGCTGTATATTGGTATCATTGCGATGTTGGTAGTATTGTGTGTAGCCAACATTGTGTCGTATTTTATGATGAAAAAACCGCCACTGCGAATGCCAGCATTGATCCTGATTATGATCCCCACCTTAGTGGTGCTCATTATGGGGATTGGGCTAGTAGGAGGTTTTAAGATGGAGAGCAGGTCCATGCCTGGCTCGCCTCAACGGCTGAAATTGAAAGTGTACAACATTGATAACTGGAGCAGAATTAAGTCGTGCTTGTATGATAAAAATATTTGTCAAGTATTAGTATCTGAAGCCGGTATGATCAAGCCCTATGATTATGCAACAAAAAATCTGTCCCCAGTACAGGTACGCGTTTGCTAACATTATATAGATGTCCAATGAGTACTTAATCAATTGCTTAAACTTATGCACTTAATTAATGGTTAACAAAATATAGTGATTTAAGCAGGGTTTGAATATGTGTAACATTTTAGTTTTGGAACGTTTCAGTCGGGATGTTGCAGGCCACCAGCAACTTGTGGGATGGAATATGTTAATGCGACTTACTGGGAGAGATCGGATGGATCACAAGATATGAGTAAGGGACAGAATAGTGATTGTACTACATGGGCGAATGAAGAAAGCATTCTCTGTTACAACTGCAACAGCTGCAGAGACGGCTTTAGAAGAACCATAGGAAGAAAATGGATTATACTGGGATCTTTTATGATTTCAGTGGCTAGCTTGCTCTTTATCGTGCACTTAATAGTCTTCGTTGTTTCCATGTCCGAGAGCTGAGATTAGTGATTTATTGTTATATTAGACTCTGTTATGGTATTCTAATCCAGCACTATCTGCAATCTCATTCAACTTTTTTTTTATTTCTATCCGAGCTGGAGAATTGTCGGCCTCGTTTAGTGCATTGTCATGTTTTGTCATATCTTCAATCTCCAGTTCAATATTAAGATTCTTGATTACATTTTACATTTTGATCTGTCTGTTTGATAAGTTTGTTTAATGCAGAGTGCTGAAGGGATCAGTCCCTCCATTGTTAATTAATCAATATGTTTGAATTTATCAAATATTCATATATCGAGCTTCAACTATACTTTTTTACTTGTCTTCTTCCATATCAAATTTCAACATTTTATCTTCTTTAGCTACATAATCTGGTGCCGGAGAGTGGAGACTCTGGTAATTTTGTTAGTGCAGTTGATAAAAGGCGACGAAATTCCACTATGATGAGTGGAATCGTTAGGTGGCACACAATGGTAATAGTAATAATGATATAGTTGTGGAGAATATGGAGTCTCCATTTCAAGCCTGATTCATATCCACCAATTCTAGCTTCCTAATAATAAAAGCAAAAAATTTCCCCACTTATTGCACGCCAACAATTTTATTTTGGCAGTCTTTAAGTTCCAACTTTAGCAATGGCATGCCTATATATACCTTACACTAGCCACTCCTGGTACTCACACCACAACAGCAAAAAAAATTTAGAAAATTAAGCAAATTTTCTGCATTTGTTTGAAACATGGCGGGTCTAGGGTCACTGGCTCTTCTTGCATTGCTTATTTCAGCTTTCCTCGCTGTTTCTGAAAGTCGGATAGTGAGAAGGGATCTGGAATTGAATTTAGGTAATGGTCTCGGTATTGGAATTGGGCTTGGTGCCGGCATTGGCATTGGATTAGGCGGAAGTGGTTCTGGTTCTGGTTCTGGTGCTGGTGCTGGTTCTGGTTCGGGCTCAGGCTCTAGTTCGAGTTCAGGGTCAAGCTCATCTTCGTCATCCGGATCCAGCTCAGGTAGTTCAGGGGGGTCTGGGGCAGGCTCGGAAGCTGGTTCATATGCTGGGTCGCATGCAGGATCAAGAGCTGGTTCAGGTTCTGGCGGAAACCAAGGAGGCGGATCAGGACGTGGGGAGGGATCAGGACGAGGAGAGGGATCAGGATCCGGAAATGGTTCGGGTGAAGGTGGTGGATATGGATCAGGGCATGGCAGTGGACATGGCAAATGAACATGCATGCAAGCAAATTTGCTAAGGCTGCATCATGCATGTACCATGCTTTTCTTTACAAAGAGGACTAAGGTGTCTCCTATGAACTAATAAAATTTGATCAATATATATAGCTGAATGGTCTTTTCTTAAGGTCAATTTGATCACTCTTCAGACTAATAATTTACACTGCACTAATTTAGGTACTAAAACAGTAAAAAGTACATTAAAGAGATTCAATTCGCACAGCATAAAACTATGAAAGAGATCACAGTGACAGATATTTCAAAAAAAAAAATCAAAACTATTTTAAATGACATTAACACTATCATATGATTTTAATTTACGAAAGAATATGAATGTACGCCGAACTGATACTAATATGAAACTCGTATTGATTCAAGCATAGAAAACTTGTACCTTACCCAAAAAAAAGTTAGAAAACAGGGTTGGGCCAGTATCACTTTTGATTCCAACAAATCAACCTACTTTACATGAGAGAAACGAGCAAATCTGTCCATTGGGCCCAAGCATTTACCATATCGGCCCGTGATAATAAATCAACTACCGGGAGTCTTTCATGTTTGCAGTCTTCTTTTTTCCCGAGAATATTTTGCAAGTGTTCTTTACTTGCTCTTTGTAGTTTGTACACACAATCTTAATACTAAAGTCGACTTGTACAATTCATAATTTGCTAGCCTACGTAAATAAAATCTCTTTCGAATTTTGAGCTATAAAATTTTTAAAGCGTAATTGATAACTCCAAATCTCGTCTAGGGTTCCAATGCACTGTTCCGGGAAGCTTCAGGCAGGACCTAACCTGCAAAACAACGCTACACGGGGGGTGACATCCCTTTAGGCGCCTCCGGCGTGATAATCAGTGATTTGGATGTGCTTGACAAGTAAGGGAAATCAGAGAGTTTTCACTCTAAATATATGGCGAGAGATGCTTTTGAGAGAGTTTTTGGGGAGAAATTTGCACTTACCTTCCACTTTGGCTGGGGAGTGCTTTATATAGGCCCTTGGCCGCCACTGTTGCTACAGTGGCGGGAATGGGTCTATAGCCACTCCCCAGCATGGGTGGCTGTTTTGGTGCAACTACTGTCCTTTTTCTTGTCCTTTTGGGATTGGTGCACGCTTGATATCCTGTTTGCCTTGTACTTAGTAATGATGAGGTCTGACTTTGGGGGTCTTCAAGTCCTGTAGCGGGGGCGGGTACTGTTGGCGGTCACTGTAGCGTGGTACCTTATCATTGCCCCCCTACGCCTTCCATCTGCTTTAGCGGGTGGGAGGGGTAAGTAAAATCCCTCCCGCAAAGTTGCCATCCCGGGTTGTATTTGTGCAAGTGTGTATTTTGGAGTGATTGGGTTGCTGTGGCGGGTTATTGGCTTGTTTCACCCGGTTTGTGTTTTGCTGGGCCATAGATTTCAAAATTTTTCAAAAGGTGTGAAGCCTTTTGCCGCCTGGTCTTGTTGTTCCGTATGGGGAATGTACGGTGTTTCCACGTGGCTTACTGTGAGTGGTTGATGCTGTAGTTGCATGCAAGGTTAATTTGACTGATGGTATTTGGTGCGGATATTTGTGCCAATTAACTACTGGCACAGATACATGTATGAGGCTTTTGACTGGGGTGATGGATGTGTATTTTTTGGCGCTTCAACTGCCTAGGGAAGTAACGGCTGAAGTTTAAAGGGCTGGGTAGTGCTGTCTATATAAAGGGAGTTTTGGGCCGGTGAAAAGTGCTCAGTTCAGCATTTATCTTTGTAAAAGCTTGTCTCTGCAATCCTGGTTAGTGTTTGATTCGAGGCTTTTCCGGCGTAGTGATCATCTATTTCTTGTTTTGTTGTTTGATCGGAACTTTTAACCGGTCGTCTCGTCTTGGTTTGTTTTGTGCAGGTGATATGTCTTCCGACAGCTCTGCAGCTAGTTCGAACTTGTATCATGGCCGGTCGATCGAGTGGCGCCGGCGGCAGGATCTGATCAACCGGATTCGCCGGTTGCCGGCCGAGCTTATCACGGTGAGAATCGCGGAGGCGTTGGAGGACGAGGAGCAATCCTATGAGTCTGCTCTGGAGATTGTTTACCACGAGCTTTTGCTGCCGGGTCGTGCCCGGGACGCGGAGGAGGTGGATGGGCGGTTGATGGTGCCGATTGACAACCCGCCGGTCCCTCCTGGTGTCACGGTGCGGGAGCGGTTGCGGGACGCGGAGGTGGAGAGGGAAGGCCTGCTTACCAGGCTGGAAGCTGTAGATGAGCGGATTGCGGAGCTGAGGGCTCAGCTTCCTTAGGTAGTTTCGATGCGGTAGTAGCCCGTGTCTGATTGTAATTTTATTTCTGCCTTAATGTGAAAGTGTTTATTCGCTTATCGCCTTGTGTTGCCTCTGTGTTTGAGTTTAGTTCCTGCGATAAAGTTTTGAAGCAAACAGAACACGTAGTAAAAATGAGGGTTGTGCCCCCCAAATATTGGGCGCGGCCAATAATGAGGGAAGATTAAAATTTGAGGTAAAATGAAAATGTGCCCCCCAAGTATTGGACGCGGCCAATAATGAGGGAAGTTGTAAAAATTTGAGGTAAAATGAAAATGTGCCCCCCAAGTATTGGACGCGGCCAATAATGAGGGAAGTTGTAAAAATTTGAGGTAAAATGAAAATGTGCCCCCCAAGTATTGGACGCGGCCAATAATGAGGGAAGTTGTAAAAATTTGAATAAAAATGAAAATGTGCCCCCCAAGTATTGGACGCGGCCAATAATGAGGGAAGTTGTAAAAATTTGAATAGAAATGAAAATGTGCCCCCCAAGTATTGGACGCGGCCAATAATGAGGGAAGTTGTAAAAATTTGAATAAAAATGAAAATGTGCCCCCCAAGTATTGGACGCGGCCAACAATGAGGGAAGTTGAGAAAATTTGAATAAAAATGAAAATGTGCCCCCCAAGTATTGGACGCGGCCAATAATGAGGGAAGTTGAGAAAATTTGAATAGAAATGAAAATGTGCCCCCCAAGTATTGGACGCGGCCAATAATGAGGGAAGTTGTAAAAATTTGAATAAAAATGCAAATGTGCCCCCCAAGTATTGGACGCGGCCAATAATGAGGGAAGTTGTAAAAATTTGAATAAAAATGAAAATGTGCCCCCCAAGTATTGGACGCGGCCAATAATGAGGGAAGTTATAAAAATTTTGAGTAAAAATGAAAATGTGCCCCCCAAGTATTGGACGCGGCCAATAATGAGGGAAGATAAAAATTTGAGTAAAAATGAAAATGTGCCCCCCAAGTATTGGACGCGGCCAATAATGAGGGAAGTAAGCTGGCGGGATGGTACTAGGAGTGGCAGTGGTATGGTCGTGGGTAGTTGACTCGGGTGACCGTTAGGGGTGTGGGTGTCCGCGTGCATTAAATGCACTGCACAGACATTCACCGAGGAGACTGTTGACCGCTGGTTTTCCAGGTGCGTTTGAGTTATATTTGACCTAGGAAACGCCTGTGGGAAGTTTGAACGCTTTGGGAACACCATCTGCTTTTATTGCGGAGCTGTGGCTGTGGCTATATAAAGGCTAGAGAAGTTCATTTGTGCACTTCATCTGTGCGTTCATCTTCTTTCTTCTCTTCTAATTCGTCAAATCGTTCTTTTTCCTGTGAAATTACTGTAAAAAATGTCTGATAATTCTTCGGCATCTGTGAGTAATGGCAGTGATGTGTCCAGTGGTAGTTACAGGACGCAGATGCGTTGGATGAGAAGGGTTGAACTTTTGACCTTGTTCAATGATTTGCCGACCGATCCGTTTGCTAGGAGGTTGGCTGATATGCTGGAGGACGGCCTTCCCTACGACGACCTCCTTGAGGAGGTGTATGAGAGGATGCTGGTCCCGGGACGCGGGCGAGCGGCGGTGCAGATCAATGGGCGGTGGTATGTGCCCATTGATCGGCCGGAACCCGTGCCGGAGGCTACGGTGGCGGAGAGGCTGACTGCGGCCCGGGAAGAGAGGGACGAGCTGCAGGAGCGATTAGAGGATGTCCAAGCCCGCATTGCGGACCTGGAGGCTCAGCTGTAGAGTAGGGCTTCCTTGTCGCGGACTGAGTCCGCTTTGGCTTGTATTAAAAAAGAATCTTAATATATATATGTGAAGTGTTTTTGCTTTCCCGCTGGCTTTTGGCTTGCTTGTATTTATGTTTTTTGTCTTCGACCAATTTATGACTGGTAATAAAGTGGGTAATAAATGGGGAATAAAATTGAATGCGAGAATGTTGTGGGTGAGATTTGATAAGTAGAGTGGCGTATATGTATTTGTGTACATGGGTAATCGAAGAGGCACCGGTTTTCAAAGTTGGGGGTTTTTTGGGGATGAAGTACGGTTTATGCGGCTTTTGAGGAGAGGTGGGTGTGATGGTGCAGTTTCTGAGCCAATCGTGTGTGCACACGTGGCCATGCAGTTAATGCATCTCTTGGTAATTGTGGGAGTATATATGTATGTCTTAAAACCCAGTTCTGAGTATATTTGTCTGAAGCTTTAGCTTTTCCGAAGTGCTCTGCTCTTTCTCTGTAAGTTGCGAGAGGTCGTCCGGAGGAGTAAAGTGCAACCGTTCTTTTTGTCATTTCCGTTAACAAGTAAGCATCGCCGGCGATCCTTTAAGTTTATGCTTGTCTTTTCTCTTGATGTTGCTGCTTAGTCATATTTTGCTGATGTTTTTAGACTTTGCTTTGTTCATCGCGTTTGTTGCCGCTCTTACTGTATTTTGCGTATTTGGTTGCTCGCCGGCGTATATAAGTCTCGTAATCGTGTTGTTGCGCCGTAGTGTGGTAGATCGGTGTTTTAGGGCTTGTCTGTTGGGTATTTGAAATGTCTGTATGTTTGTGCTTTCGTCTTTGATTTGTGATGGTAGTAGTGAAGCTTTTGTCGCCATGGCTGCCGTCTTTACGGTGGCGTTTGCGGTTTGAGGGCGGTGTAGCGACCTCGGGATTGTCGTCTCGGGTTGTGCACCATTAGGGTTAGGTTGAAGTTTTAAGGTTTGTAATATGCGGCGGTTGCACGTGTTTGTACTGTAGGTGTTTGATAATATGTTTGTATGAGGGTCGCGGGTAACAAAGAGGGGTTGTGTTGTGAAACGGGTTTTTGTCTTTGATTTGTATGCCTCTGATGTTGACGGGATGGAGGTGATGTATGTAACGGGCTGTTCTCTGTGTGGCCATCTTGCAGGTACTTGATGACTGCTGTGGCTGAAGAGGTGCGTCTGGAAGCTATTCATCCGGGTACTGAAGAAGAAATGGCTGCCATGCCCGGGGAAGATTGTTTTGATCCCGTGACGCGGGAGGCAAGGCCGCTGATTAGTTTGTCTGGTCGATGGCGGGATTTTCCGCGGTTTACTATTCCACTCCCGCCGAAAGACCTGCATTACAGGTTCTTTGAGGATCAGAGTAGTTTCTACCGGACCTTCAAGATACGCCCCGTGGAGATAAACAATGCCAAAGTGGAGCAAGAACTGGCAGGCTGTGATCATCTCCAGAGGAGGAGTACGTTCAATGTGGCGGAGTATGGGCCATACATGGCGAAGTTGTTTAGGTTTGGGAGTGACTATAGCTGGAGGCCTGCCCGGGAAGAGGAGAGGTTGCATCATCGTGGTGCTGGCGGGTCCATATGCGTGACCCTCGAACAGCTGAAGGCGGGCTTGAGGTTCCCAATGCACCGCTTTATGTGGGACCTTGTCTGCGTGCATTTGAAGTGCTCTATCTCGCAGATCACGCCCAACGCGATCCGGGCTATTAACTGGTTTATAGCGAGTTGCACCGCTCTGGGGAAGCAGCCTACCTTTAAGGCCTTTTTTCACCTGTTTAATATCAAGACGAGCACGGCCAAGCCGTTTGTGGAGTTGCCTTTTGCCAATAAGAGCAGCGTGATTGGCAGAGAGCTTGTGGACTATATGCCCTTTGATTTTCCGAATAGCATGACGGACTGGCAGTATGAGTTTCTGGTGGTGGCGGGTGGCGAACTGGCGTGGATGCCTAATATGGCCCGGAAAGTAGAGAAGAGTTATCGCGCGCCGCGGGATCAATTGTCCGCGGTTGACGTGGAGATACTGGTTGGTATTACGAAGGCGTTGGGGAGTACCTGGACCAAGAATGCATTCTTTGAGAACGGGAGGCTGCAACTGTACCTGCGTAAGTTTTTGACTTTACTAAATGTGGGGGGGGTTTGCTTTGTGTTTGGTGGTTTTTTGGCTTTATAGTGTTGTGATATGTTGCTTGATTTTGCAGTCCTGGACCCGCGATTGACGGAGTTGCCGCCCTTGGAGGGCATGACGGCTGAAGAAGAGATAAAACTGCTCACGGGCCTGCTGAACCGAAATCCCCCCAGGTATAGGGGTGCTGCCCGGGGTGAAGGTGAGGGGCGGTCGCAGGCAAGGCGACGTACGCCGGCTCAAAGCCGAGCGGGACGAGCGGCTGCCAGGGCGACACGGGGGGCGGTGGTGCAACCTGCGGGAACGGCCATCGGTGCCTCTACCTCGGGGACGGCCTCCCGAGGCCGCGTGCTGCTTTTGAGGGATGAACCGGAGCCCGCGACTGAGCAGGAAGAAAATGTGCCAAGTGAGGAGGTGGAAAACCAAGATGTGTTTGGTGATGCAGAAGATGATGAGGAGGATGTTGAGAAGAGTCCTGAGATCCATGAGATTGCGGACAGCGAAGAAAGAGAAGGTGGCGGTTATACCACCGCGGGCGAGTTTGACGATGGTCTTGGCGGGGAGGGTGAAACTGAGGTCAGTGTACAGGCTGGCGGGAAAGTTGTGGAGGCGGGATCGTCCCGTGCAGCTGGAGAGAAAGAAGGTGTTGAGGTCGGCGGGTCGTCGACTGTGTTGATGCTGGAGAATCCGACAACAGAGGGACGGACTCCCGAGGTTCCCAGGCGGAGAAAGCGGGTTCGCAGTGCTGGCAGTGGTCGGAAGTTGACCTTGAGTGCCCAGATTGGGCGTCGCGTGAAGCGCCGCGGCAATGTGGATTTGATGGCGGGTGTCAGTGCTGGGGATGCGTCCGGGACCGAAGATGAGGTGGGACCTGTGGATGCCCGCCGTGTGGGGCGAGGTAATTTGTTTGGAGCCGGGCCACCAGGGCAGGTTGGCCTCACTGAGGATGATTTTGAGAAGTTGGATGGGTTGGGATGGAAAAAGCTGGTGCGTCGTTCCGAGCTCCATCACAGGAAGGTATGTGTTGTGCAGTTGCTTTTGCACTTAGCGTTTTAATTTTGTGTATGTGGGTTGTGATATGTTTTCTGATGGTTGTTGCAGGCTCGAGGGTATGACTTGGCGTTAAGCACCCGGGGAGAAATGTTCCGTCAGGACAACATTGCACTGCGGAAGCAGGTTGCTGATCTTGAAGGTCAAAAGAAGACCTTGGTGGAGAACTTCCATGCAGTCGAGGATCAAAAGAAAGCACTTGCCCAAGAAATGGAGACTCTTAAAGCTGACTGGCAGGTGCTTTCGGATCGAAGGGGCCTTGTGGATAAGGAGTTGGAGACTCAAAGGCTGTTTTGGGAGGGGAAGGAGGCGGCCTCGGAGCGGACTTTCACCGAGCTGCGTAAGCGTGCCGAAGAAGCTGAAGCTATGGTTGCGTCGCGACCCACTGAGGAGATGGCCATCCGGAAATATCAGGCTAGTGTTGAATATCGGGCTGCCTTGGCCAAAGCTTTTGAGGAGGGAGTCTCTTCTGTGAAAGAAAGTGCAGAGTATTTGAGCTTAGTGGCGGGCGCGGGTGGTTCTTCTTCCGGTGTTGACGCTTTGGAAAAGCGGGTAGCAGATCTGGCATCCTCCTTGAAGAAGGCAAAGTCTAAGGCACACAAGAGGAAGAAGAAGAACAAGAAGCTTGCCGACCGGGTGAAAGAGCTTGAGAGCGCGGGTGGTAGCTCTGGAGGTAGTGCTTGCTTAGGCCTACGGACAAATTCAGCAACACAAACCGGAAGAACATTTCCCCTAATCAAATATCAAAAGCTAGGTTCTTGATTTTCCGTACGATAAGGATCCTGATTTGTATATCAATCAGCCTCGCTCTGATGCCAATTGTTAGGTCCAAAGTATCGTAGAAGGGGGGGTTGAATACGATACTCACTACAATTTAAAATTCTTTCGAATCTTGCGGATAAATAAATTGCAGTCCTGTAATGGGTTTCGTGTTCCGGATATTTATTGGGTCGGTTTCTGAGGATATGAAAATATTAAACCAACACACAATATTTTCCAAGGTATATCTGTATATTGATAAATACCTCGAAGGGTGCTACAAATCCAAACCCGAAGGTTGGCTACAATGACCACTCCTCTAAATATTACAAGCCCTATCCACTACAAATATTTATGGTACAAAACTAGGCTAGGGTGTGTGTATATTTGAGAGAGTTTGTGCATAGCACTTGGCCATCCATCCCGAAGGATGTTGTAAATTGTGAGAACCACAATCACATATTTATAGGCTTTCATAAACTAACCATGGTTAACGAGTTCGTCCTGGACGGATTGAGTTCGTCCTGGACGGATTCGATTTAACAAAATAAATCTAACTCCCAAGTACTTGAATTGGCGCCAGGAGATGTTGGATTGGGGCGCAACATTTGACCAAGTCAAATGTTGCGCTTCAACAATGTTGCGCTTGGTTGCCCCTCTGTTTGGTACTTAGAAATAATTCCAGTAACAAAAGTTGCGCCATGATTGTTGATTAGAGGAGCAACATTTGACCAGGTCAAATGTTGTTCCAATATAGTGCATCCCTTGTAGAGTTTGTGACTTAGAAATTATTCTAAGTCACAAAGGGTTAGTGCCAAGAGTTGTTAGTAGAGGAGCAACATTTGACCGGTCAAATGTTGCGCCCGGGTCAAATGTTGCGCCTGGGTCAAATGTTGCGCCCGGGTCAAACCTTGCGCCTTGGTCAAATGTTGCGCCATAGAGTGTGCAAGAGGTATATGGTGACTTAGAGAAATTCTAAGGCAAATATGAACTTGCTCCACCATTGTAATGCTTCCCCTGTTATCTCTCATCTCTTGGGGACGAACTTTGACTTTGGTCAAAGGTTGCGCCTCAAGAGTGCTATGTCTTCACTGTGATGTACTTAGAGAATTTTCTAAGTGAGGAAGAGCTGTTGACTTCGGTCAAATGTTGTTCCTCACATAGTAAGAGCTTTCCTTGTTATCACTCCTTTGACTGAGATTGACTTGAGTTTGCTCCATCCATATATTTATATTATATTCATAATATTATATAAATATATGTATAAATAAAGATATATATATAAATGTATATAAATAATATTTATATAAACATATAGTAATATATATATATATACATATATTTAAATATATTCTCATATATTTAAATATATATAATATACATAAAATTATATGTAAATATAAATATAAATATATATAGGGATATATATATATATAATTATCTATAGATATAAATATACACATATTTATGCACATAATATAATATATATATATATATATATATATACACTTAAATATATAAATATTTATGTAAAATATAAATACATATACTATATACATATATATTTATTTAAATATATATACATATAAATATACATATACATATGTTTAAAACATATATACATATATATTATATATATTATATTTAATTAAATATACATATATACATATATAATTATATTTGTACATAAACAAATATATAAGTGCACACATATATAAAATGTCACTTCCTGATATGGCTTTCTGTGGAAGCTTTGACATATGGCATTTGAGCAGTAAGCTTTGGCATAGCTGGCATTTGGCTTGACTTGGCTTTGGAACAAATGACTTGATATCACTGGATCAATTCTTCGATCGATAAATACTTTGCAAAGCTCCGTACGTGCTGACGCTTAGTGCACTGGTCTGGTTCACAAGCGACTAACACTGAAGTTGAACATTGTACCGTCTTTGTCAGCAACCATTGATCAGTCGGTTCCGGGTTAGTTTATGCTTCAGTTTGTTGATTATAAATAACCAACCAAGATATATAGAAATATCTTGCTTCAGGGGTTGCACTGAAATCTTCCGAGTACTTGGACAACATCTTCATTGCTTCCACAATCTTGAATACTTCAATCTTTATTCTTCACTGAGGCATGAACATATTAATGAACTTCTTCCAGTGAACTTATTCCTTCAAGACTGTAGATGGCTTCTTCAACCTTTGTCTTCGTATCTTCCGATTCCGGTGCAGGCATAGTGTTATTTACTTGTCCTGTTCTATTGTTGAGTTATCATCCCTATGTAACAGATAGGGTTGTCTTTACATTTAGACTTACAATCTCCCCCTATTTGTTTGTTAATCATAACAAGCAAATCCTCTGGAGGATAACTCAACTAACACTAGAAAAAGTAAAGTCCTGGACTAGTAAATAATGCTACAAAGTTTCTGGATCATATAATACATTTCCAGATTTCATGAATAGAAATAACAGATGTGCATATCACCTTTATTTCTCTGGTTCTTGCTTACCTGCCAGATAATCCTCATAGTCTGTCTTGAAGAGAATTCAAAACATTCCATTATGCAAAGAACAATCAGCAGCTTCATTGAATTCTTCAGTGGTAATGAATAAGTTCCTGTCTACCACTTACTGAATAATAAATGTATCACCTTATACTTCTCCTCCCGTTACCTTGATCAGGTTCCCCTTATTGATAAGTAGTTGTCTCCCCTTAGATGAAAGATCAATCCTCCTCCTTAGTCTCAAGAAGAATCTCCCCCTTAGTAGTACACAACTAAAGAGTAGTTTAATCCCCCTTAGTTGTAGACAGCTAAAGAAAGCTAACTTACTTTTTCTTCCCCCTTTCATATATTCTCCCCCTAAATATATTCTCCCCCTTAGTTGTGGAATCCTCCGAGGATATGTGGTATCAAATATGGTCAAGGAACGAGTACAATACTTCCTGTACCAAAAGATAATCTCCCCATAGAGAAGTAAACAACGCTAAAGCTGGGGTCAAAGAAAGAGTTCAGAAAAAGGGTTTACTTTGATTGGGTTGGTCCCTATGCTGAAAGAATAGGTTCCAAACGGAAAAGTAATGAGTAAAACTAACATTCCAGTAACAACATCCACTTTTTCTTTAGGTATAAATTTGGTAATTAGTAGGTGTCTCACTAAAATGTTCTGCAGGTGTATCACTCAACACTCAAATTTCTCTCGGTTTTTGGGTAAGGGTGTCACTCACGAGTTCTGTAAGTGTATCCCTCCACACAAATATTGAGCTTCCAAAATGCCGAGTACCTGCAAGAAAATCACCTTAGCCGCCCTTAAAGGGGGTCACCGGTGGTGCAATGGGAGTTCGTAATTCCCAGTCCCTGCAGACTCATCAGATAAATCTGAATCGTTGTCCACAAGTTGCCAACCACTAAGTGGCTTATCCAATTAAGGATCCAGGGTTGTTTGCTCTGAGAGGTTAGACAAAGGCTTAATTATGGCAAAGGCCTAAGTCCTCCTCAATGTCTGTGAAGACACTTGATTCAAGAGAATCATCAACCATAAGTTCACACCATGAAATGGAATGAACCGTAGTTGCTTCCTTCAATTCTTTCAACAACATGTGAGTTTTCGATACTAAATATTATAATATGTACCTCACAAGTGTTTCACTCTTCTCAATTTCCTATGTGTTTGCACTCACTCATGCTCACATATTTCTCATTCTGATATCTCACAGAATGTTCTCAGAATCTCACCAAGTGTTTGACTCTCAGTGTTTTGCTCACAGTGTTTCTCTCAGCACTCAAAGTATGGTCTTCTGTACCTGCATGAGAAAATCACCATAGCCCCTTCAAGAGAGGTCACTGGCGGTGCAATGGGGTTTCGTAAATCCCCGATCCTCAACTGACTCATCAATAAATTGACTCATAGTCAGAGAGTTGCCGATCTCCTATAAATAGGAAATCCATTCCGATTGGATCCAGATCTGTTCTTATCTGGGGAGGGAGACGAGAATCCTGAAGATTTGGCAATTGAGATCCTCGTTTCCTCCTTACACCTGTAAAGGCATCAACCATCTTATTTATCGTAAAATGATAAATGAAGAAGTTGCTTCTGGAACAAAACCTTTAACCTTACTGTGCACTCTCTTGTATTGTGTCCATAAGATTTTTTGTTTAGGCTCTTCATCAGAGTGATTACTGATAATGTGCTTGACTCAATACAAGATGCTCTAGCTGACGAGCGAATTTCAATGGACTCATCCTGTTGAGAGAATGATTCCAGAGACTGTTTAATTGCCTTTTCAGCTCTATATTCTTTTGGGAGAATACAGATGAGCAACAGTTACCTCAAGTTTGAAAACACCTTTTCTTCTTGAGAGGTAGAGCTGCGGGTACACTATCCCTCACATCCTTATTTGCTGCAACAAGTACAGTTTCTCCCTCATTGACCTCTAGTCTAATAAGTTCCTTATTACTCCAGGGGGAAAGTTGGGATGTGTTCTGAATTTGGTTTTGTAGTCTGGGATAAAGATTGTTGGTTTTTCAACCTTATGACTATCTAGGAAAGCCAAGAGGCTGATTAAGTTCCAAAGAACAGAAAGGGATATAAATGCATTTTAGAAAATCTATGATTTTAAATGAAAGCAATTGCATTTAATCTTTTGAGAAAAATGAATCAGTTGTGATTGTAAAAATGATTTGCATAAAGAATGACAATCACAACCTATGAAAGAATCGAAGTTTTCCATTAAAAACTGGTTTGAGTACAAGAGTCTGAATCTATGCATAAAAGGTTTAAATGAACTTGTCTTTGAAAAAGACACAGACTCCTGTTTCTCACTACAATTTAAAAAGGGAAAAAGAAAATTTATGCGCTACAGTGTATAAAGCACTCACCACAATAATTAGTGAAAAGGCCTCATACTAGCACATCGTCAAAACATACGCTACAAGTGACAAAGATCACCAAGTACACAAATACAAGATAATCAATGTCTCGTCCTATGACGCTACATGTATAGATGCAAAATATTCTAAGAAATATTTATGAAATAGAGTAGTGGATACCAATTGTTGAAATCAATTGATAAGAAAATTTCTTTGAAGAAATTCACCACTCCAGAACATAAATATGAGACAAAATAAAGATTTTGTTGTCTCCCTTGTACTCAGAATATTAAACACCTAATATATATTTGCACTAGTGGTTTTAAGAAATATGCAACAATATTTCACCAGTGCCAATACATCACAATCAATTCACAAATAAAACATCAATAAAGCATCAAAAATAGATACCAATTAAATATTTCAAAAAAGAATTAATCATGCTTCTATTATTCTATCAAAGTCAATCATGAAACAAATAAGCATATAATTGTAGATCACAATTTAACTAAGATAAAATAATAATTACCTACGCAATATCATATAATTATCAGATCAGCATATAACAACTAAAATCATGACAATCATACAAAGATATTCGCAAGCCCGAGGGAAAGTTGAAGAAAAGTTCACAAGTCCTATACATGTAAGCATTAAGTACAAGTAAACTCACACAACTCCTCGCAGAAAATATTAACAATTAATATTAGTGATCTACATATAAGCATCCAAAATATCACTAACACTAAAAGTATCACAACTATATGCAGTTAGTCATGAAATAAAATATCAATTAATAAATCATCAAATATCCAACACAAATAGTTATGCTTCAAGTATATACACTAATATAAATGGATTCATCCTAGAGAGAATCTAAGTAACTCCACAAATACTAGTATATCATGACTAAGTTCTAACTAGATTCTAACCAGATACCAATTACTGATACAAGTCACAAGTCTAGAAACAAATAAGTCATGCTTCAGATTATATACCAATATAAATGAATTCAACCTAGAAGATAATCCTAAGTCTTTTCACAAATACAGATATATCACGACTAGATTATGATAAAGTTCTCTACTAGATACCAATTGTTAAAGAGGTATAGATCAAGAAAGATAACATAATTAAGTCATGCTTCATGTCATCTCTAATCATTTAAATCATGAACAAATAAGTCACTTAATTGTCATGCAACACAATTTAAATAATTTGAAATAACAAATACTCATGCTAAAACATATAATCACCATCTAAGCATGCAAATCAATAAACATGGCAATCATATATAATAGCAAAAAGCACGAGGTACTGGATTTTAAATAAATTCACAAGTCCTATGTATAGACAATTTAATACTCATGAATTCATTCAAGAAATACGATAGACATGCTCATGAATGAAGTAATACCTTATGTAAAATATAGTATGTGATCTACTTGCAGTTAAGTAACGTGATAAGTTGAATACCTCTGAGACTTGACATTTCAGTTGATGTACCTTTCTTGTACTGATCAAGTCCAGTGGTTGTTGGCATAAGTCTTGGCAGGTCTAGAATCTTCCAAAATGCGCATATTCAAAAGATCCTTGACTTCCTTTTATTGCCATCATTCTTTAGGCTAACTAGTAGATCATGAAGAAATGCAACTTTCCAACAAACTCATCATATCACTAATCTGCATTCACTTAGCAATTATCTTGCACAAGTGACGTTAGTCCACATATAATATAATCATGGTATCACAGCACAAATAGTTGTATTGTGTGTGCCTTGTATCATGAGAGGTAATAATTTGGATACCAAATATGACTCTAGCAAACAGATATTAAAATAATATGCTAGTCAGAAGTCATACCATGTTCGTGACGATCATCAGGTGTTGGATAGCAACTCATAGAGAGCTGATGAAGAAAGAGATATACAAATTCCGTTGGATCTGCAACTGCAAAGCCCTTGAAATGTTGCATGAAGCTTCATCTTCTAGCTCACTGTAATATCCTGAACCCAAGTCTCGTCAATGGTGCTTTAGTTTAATCATGAAGGTCGTTGAGTCCCCTAAGATGTAGAGTCCTGAACTTGATGATTCTGTTTCCATCATCTTTATGACCTTCTCCTTTGAAGTAACTCTAAGCAACCAAATTTGGCTTGTCCCTCGTAACAGAGCCAAAAACATCCAGTTGGAATCTAAATACCCGACAAGTACTAAGTACTAAATTGTCATTAGGTCAGGTATTAGAATCCGCACAATCTGCTTTTCAAATTGATTGAGATCATCTTGCTGTGCAATCACTCAATCTGGATCCCTTTAAGAGCTTCTGAATCTTCCTCAAGTGTCACTTCAGATTGAAACCTAAAGAAACAACATTCTCTGACAATAGCTCTCCCAGTCTTCACTTCACCATTAGGAACATTTAAGAACTAGAACCCGGGAATGATATTGACTTCAAACCCTTTGTCTAAGCAGATGCGTTCTTGATATGTTTTGTTCATCTTCAATGTGGTGTTGAGTTTGACTAGTGGATCCAACAAATGCTCCCCCTAAGCTGTTGCTGGGATCTCCTTAATAATCCTTATCCTTGCAAAGAGATTCTGCTTGGATCTGAATCATTATTAAACTAATACTATCACCTTTAACAGCTTGGAGCAAAGTGTCATTCAATGTCCCGTCCAGACTTACAATCACCTTCTGTTGATTAATCACAATCACCCTGTAGACTGTAGACTCCATTGAGTAGCCGAGGAAGATATTATTTGAGCTTTAGATGCAAGACTTCCAAAGTGGCATATTCCTCCAAACACATACCAAGAGTTTGTGTTTGCTTCTGATTGGCCACTAAGAATGGTGCCTTTCTGGATTTATCAATGATCAGGGTTCATCTTGATCAACCTTCATTTGTGACGTCTTGTCCTTCGAACACATACGAACAACACAAAAGAAACTAGAGTAGTCAACGATCATCGCAAAAAGATATCTGGATTTGTTTGCAGACATGACATTAGCTGCTCCGTAGAAATCCATACGTATCATCTGAAGCGGCTCAGTAATGTTGATCATATCTTTGCTTCTGTGCGATGCTCCTTCGACTTCCCTATTGACATACCTCATAATCTTCATTCATAATGAATTCCAGATGAGGTAGTCCTCTCACCAAATCTCTTCTTACTAATAAAAAGAGCTCCTTGTTTTGACATACAAGTTTGAGAGCTTCAAGTGCCATAGCTAACACTCATCCGATGAAGCTTTACTATCAAAACAGCTCACTCCATCTTCAGTTGAAGTTCCATATTAGCTACGAGCAAAATTCACATCCTTCCTGATTTAAGATAAAACACTATTCCATGAACTGACATAATGTTCTTTGTCAGAGAACCGTCTGATACTAGGAATGTGTGCTTTGACTCCTTGCAAGAAAGATATGCTTCCATGATGACATCTATGAAAACAGGCATGTCCCGCAAGAGAATCTTTGTTGTCATCTTTCAAAGATTATTGACGGAACTGCTCACACGATCACATTTGCTAACAGGGTACTTTTTGTGAATCATATGATTTCAGCTACTCAGCGAACAGAGTGCACCAAAAATCATATGGATCATATGTAACCTGCAATCATAAATGGAAAGAGTTCTATGGTCCCCAATCATAACTGGGTTCGGATGGATTAGAGATTTTTCTTTAACAATGGTAACAACAGAAGCAACCTTAACATGCTAATTCTTATCTAGACATTGCCCTAATGTGATTCTCAAACATGCTTTTCTAAAATCAATGCAAGTACAAAGACATGCATTCATGACATGAAAATAAGCAGACATGATGTTGAATACACATGGCAAACAATCAAAGATAAGACAATAGCAAGACAGACAGTTATGCAATTCAGAAGATTCAGTACTCTCTACTTAAACCAATTAACACAAGTGCAACAGGTATAAAGTAGAATTACATATATTCAATAATCTTCTAAGAGCATAAGGATCTGATTCCAATCTGTCGTTATATGGCATTATACTATCTCTATTACCTAAGTCAGTTTTAGATCTAACATGAAGTTCTAAAATTTCTACTGACACAAGGTAGACATTCCATCATAGAACAAATAAATTCCTTAACAAACAATTCAGATAAATAAGCAAGTCTAATTGTACTAGGGAATCTGAAACAAAGTGTTTTAACAAAGTTATACATGCTAGGATCATAACCCCTAAAACTAAGAGTCGTGTTCCAAAGGAAAGCTTCTAATCTCACCATTGCAAATAATCAAATCCTAAATATTCATACACATGTTAAGAATCTGCTAAAGACACATGCACAAGATTAGCTTGTGCTTGTGTGTTAAACAATTCTACTCAGAGATTTATAACACGCTTTGAATATAAAGAAATATGTAATGCATAGTTAGAAAGAATTCGTACCTGAGATGTGCGAGTTGAGTCATCTTCAGAGAATGCTAGGATAGCCAGATAACCATAATCATCCTTCTCATCAGCAACTTATCCAGCTCACACCTTTCCTTAAGTAGCATAAGAACTTGTTGTGATGCTTCGTTCAAAACATCCACTTGAATTTCAGACAAGCCCTATCATCCTTGTTTGTCGAGGCTTCAATATATATAGCAACCCTTCTTTGCTTAAGATACCAAACAATATTGTGTGTACTGACCAACTCAGTTTTCAAACAACCTGTCGAACTGAACCCCGAAGAGTCTCCACTTGAAACCAATGGATTCCATCTAAATCTGACATGACTAAACCTCTCAGATAGTGTTATGCTAATCCTTGAAGTTCTATCCTCACATTCTTCAGAAGTGTTAACTTTCGTCGACTTGAGCTTCCTCAAATTCAGCAGTTACAAAACTCTTCTGTTCAATCCTAAGGTTCTGACATAAATGCACGAAACTGATTTGGTGCGGTAGCAACTCAATAATTATATCCTTAAACCTCCACAGTTCTCCGTCTTTGGTTAAATTGATTCTGGATGGATTTAACATTGATACAATTTACTGTGTAATTGTATATCCCTGAATCACTGAGTTAGATTGAAATCCCTTGAAGATTCTTCTGCAAAAACTTCTCTTTTCCTACTACTAGTGGTGTCATTCATAGTTGACATTCCGAGCCCTGGAAATTGCTTCATTGTAGATGTAGCACATTCCCATCCTGATCTGGTGATCTGATAATCAAGTTGGAGTAATTACTCAGATCAAGGCCTGAAGTACCTTCTTCAAAATCCATTTTTAGTAGTACCAAATTAGTCTTCAATAGAATCTTCTTCGAATCACAATCATCTTTGTCGAACATAGAAAACTGCTTCTAATAATCCTTTGAGAAATCAATTGGATTGGGTCATCAACGTACTTCCATTACCGGTTCTGAGAATCTGGTATTTGAAAGCCCGGTGTTTGTCTTGTAATCTGTCAGCCTGATCTGTCTCAACTAAATGTCAATCTGATTTGTCTTGGAGTAGAATAATTAAAAAGGTTACGGGACACTTGATTATTTAAACTAAGTTTAAATTATAAAGAAAATAAATTTAAAAATAAGTTTTAAAAAATAAAAGAAAATAAAGTATAAAATAAACTTAGTTAAATCTATAAAGTAAATTTAATTATATTTAAAAAATAAATTCAAATAAATTCATAATAAACTGAATAAGTTTAGAATAAATTTATTTCAAATTCATTTGGTAAATATATTAAAATTTATTAGATAAATTTAATTTTTGAAAATATTCAAGTGTCTCGTCTCCAATTAAATCACTACTTTCTGAACAAATCAAATTGAACCCTTGAACTTGAACTTATATCCATATTCAATAAAATCCTCTAACATTTATATTCTAGATTTTAACTTAAATTTAAATCATAAACTATACAAATTTAAATAATAAATTTATAAAAATTTATGATAAACTTGATAAAGTCTAAGAGTAAACTTTACAAGTCTAAAATAAATTTAAGCAAATTTATTAAATGAATTTAGTAAAGTTTATAAAGTAAATTTAATTAAGTTTATACGATAAATTTAATTAATTCATAATAAACTCAATTAATAAGTTTAAAATAAATTAAGTCAAATTTATAAAATAAACTTATTAAAATTTAAAGTATAAATTTATAAGTCCCGGTCCAAAGTTCAATATCCGACAGATAATCCTTGCTTAGGCCTACGGACAAATTCAGCAACACAAACCGGAAGAACATTTCCCCTAATCAAATATCAAAAGCTAGGTTCTTGATTTTCCGTACGATAAGGATCCTGATTTGTATATCAATCAGCCTCGCTCTGATGCCAATTGTTAGGTCCAAAGTATCGTAGAAGGGGGGGTTGAATACGATACTCACTACAATTTAAAATTCTTTCGAATCTTGCGGATAAATAAATTGCAGTCCTGTAATGGGTTTCGTGTTCCGGATATTTATTGGGTCGGTTTCTGAGGATATGAAAATATTAAACCAACACACAATATTTTCCAAGGTATATCTGTATATTGATAAATACCTCGAAGGGTGCTACAAATCCAAACCCGAAGGTTGGCTACAATGACCACTCCTCTAAATATTACAAGCCCTATCCACTACAAATATTTATGGTACAAAACTAGGCTAGGGTGTGTGTATATTTGAGAGAGTTTGTGCATAGCACTTGGCCATCCATCCCGAAGGATGTTGTAAATTGTGAGAACCACAATCACATATTTATAGGCTTTCATAAACTAACCATGGTTAACGAGTTCGTCCTGGACGGATTGAGTTCGTCCTGGACGGATTCGATTTAACAAAATAAATCTAACTCCCAAGTACTTGAATTGGCGCCAGGAGATGTTGGATTGGGGCGCAACATTTGACCAAGTCAAATGTTGCGCTTCAACAATGTTGCGCTTGGTTGCCCCTCTGTTTGGTACTTAGAAATAATTCCAGTAACAAAAGTTGCGCCATGATTGTTGATTAGAGGAGCAACATTTGACCAGGTCAAATGTTGTTCCAATATAGTGCATCCCTTGTAGAGTTTGTGACTTAGAAATTATTCTAAGTCACAAAGGGTTAGTGCCAAGAGTTGTTAGTAGAGGAGCAACATTTGACCGGTCAAATGTTGCGCCCGGGTCAAATGTTGCGCCTGGGTCAAATGTTGCGCCCGGGTCAAACCTTGCGCCTTGGTCAAATGTTGCGCCATAGAGTGTGCAAGAGGTATATGGTGACTTAGAGAAATTCTAAGGCAAATATGAACTTGCTCCACCATTGTAATGCTTCCCCTGTTATCTCTCATCTCTTGGGGACGAACTTTGACTTTGGTCAAAGGTTGCGCCTCAAGAGTGCTATGTCTTCACTGTGATGTACTTAGAGAATTTTCTAAGTGAGGAAGAGCTGTTGACTTCGGTCAAATGTTGTTCCTCACATAGTAAGAGCTTTCCTTGTTATCACTCCTTTGACTGAGATTGACTTGAGTTTGCTCCATCCATATATTTATATTATATTCATAATATTATATAAATATATGTATAAATAAAGATATATATATAAATGTATATAAATAATATTTATATAAACATATAGTAATATATATATATATACATATATTTAAATATATTCTCATATATTTAAATATATATAATATACATAAAATTATATGTAAATATAAATATAAATATATATAGGGATATATATATATAATTATCTATAGATATAAATATACACATATTTATGCACATAATATAATATATATATATATATATATACACTTAAATATATAAATATTTATGTAAAATATAAATACATATACTATATACATATATATTTATTTAAATATATATACATATAAATATACATATACATATGTTTAAAACATATATACATATATATTATATATATTATATTTAATTAAATATACATATATACATATATAATTATATTTGTACATAAACAAATATATAAGTGCACACATATATAAAATGTCACTTCCTGATATGGCTTTCTGTGGAAGCTTTGACATATGGCATTTGAGCAGTAAGCTTTGGCATAGCTGGCATTTGGCTTGACTTGGCTTTGGAACAAATGACTTGATATCACTGGATCAATTCTTCGATCGATAAATACTTTGCAAAGCTCCGTACGTGCTGACGCTTAGTGCACTGGTCTGGTTCACAAGCGACTAACACTGAAGTTGAACATTGTACCGTCTTTGTCAGCAACCATTGATCAGTCGGTTCCGGGTTAGTTTATGCTTCAGTTTGTTGATTATAAATAACCAACCAAGATATATAGAAATATCTTGCTTCAGGGGTTGCACTGAAATCTTCCGAGTACTTGGACAACATCTTCATTGCTTCCACAATCTTGAATACTTCAATCTTTATTCTTCACTGAGGCATGAACATATTAATGAACTTCTTCCAGTGAACTTATTCCTTCAAGACTGTAGATGGCTTCTTCAACCTTTGTCTTCGTATCTTCCGATTCCGGTGCAGGCATAGTGTTATTTACTTGTCCTGTTCTATTGTTGAGTTATCATCCCTATGTAACAGATAGGGTTGTCTTTACATTTAGACTTACACCGCTCCGCAGCTGAGGAAAGGGAGAACCCGGACACGGTCATGGCTGACGCAGAGAAGCAACCCGGAACCGAAGCTGCCACCCCGGAGGGAGATGAAGAGCTTGTTGATGACTCGACCGAGACCCTCACCATTTAACTCCTTTGTCTCTAAACTGTTGCTTTTTAAGTTACGTTTGAACTTGGCTGGTTAGACTATTTGAACTTATTCTTTTGGGATTGTAATTTGCCGTACAATGGCGGTTGACTTGTGTGTGGATTTGGGCTGTGCGTTTAATATGCTTTTGTTTTGCTTTTTAGTTGCGTGTATGTGCTTGTGCTTTGTGTTGCTTGCTCGAGTTTACAGGTTGGAGCCTTGCCGTTGTCAGGGCATGGTTGTGGATACGCGGCCATGCCTTGCTATATTTTTGTTGTTGCGTGTGGATTTGGTCTAGGGGAGGGATGGCGGTGGTCGTCCTTCTCCCTAGGTTATATGCTTGCTTTGTGACAGGTGGCTGCCAGGCACGTGCGCGGGAGTAGTATAAATAGCCTGCCCCCGAAACGGAGGTATTATGCTCCTTCACACCTTTGTTGTTTCATCCTTGTGCGCTGTAAAAATTGTGTTAACCATGTCCAACCTTGTAGGCTCTCGCTGTTACTGTGATCGTCCTGTGGTGATGAAGACTATCTGGGGTGGCCGGAATGCTGGGCGGCGTATGGAGGCTTGTGTTGCGGGTGATTGTTACTATGAAGTGTGGATTGACGAGCCGCTTAGCACCCGTGCTCGAGGTGCCCTTGAGGAGTTGATGCAGAAGAACAAAGACCTGCATGAATCTTATCACAAGAAGATGGAGCGTGTTCGTGCCCGCCAGGTGAAACGCCGTGGTGCGATTTGGGCGCAGTTGCAGCTCATTCACAACGAGCTTTCCGCGAGTGACTCGAGCGAGGAGGACGAGGCATTTTAGATCCATTGTTGTTTGTGTTTTCCGTATGCGTGTGTTTGTAATATGCTTGGTACATGTTGATGTGGCTTGACCCGGGTAGCGTTGTTTCCGCGGCGGTCATTAGCTGATCTTTGTAAACTATGGATTATATATTATAAGGTGTCCTTTTGTCTTGTGCGTAAATGTGCTTTTATGTGCTTTTGTTGAGATGTGCTTTATATACTGTGCTTTTTATGTGCTTCTTGTTGGATGAATCACCAGGATGCAAATTAACGGAAAACATCGTTAATAATATATATATAAGTCCAAAAGGATGCCCGGTTACATGCTATGAATCGTTAGGCCATGTCTGCTACTGATAATATTTCTTGAGCTTTTCTGCATGCCAAGTATTGTTGACCTCCGTGCCATCCAAGTGGGATAGCTTGTAAGAGCCGGGACGGATGATTTGTGCTATTTTGTATGGACCTTCCCACTTAGGCATTAGCTTGCCCGTGTGGCGCGGGTCTGATGCCTCGGTTGCTCTGTTGACTAAGTCTCCCACCTGGAATGCCCGCATTCGGACCCGCTTTCCGAAGAAGTCCCTTGTCTTTTCTTTGTAAAGCTCCATTTTCTGGACTGCGTCTGCTCGGACCTCGTCCAGTAACTCCAAGTTAGTCCGCATTCCCTCAATGCTGTCGTTGATGTTGAAATTTTGCATGCGGAAGGACGGTGATCCTATTTCCACTGGTGCCAGTGCTTCTGCCCCGAATGCTAGTTTAAATGGTGTTTCCCCTGTGCTTGTTTTCTGCGTGGTGCGGTAGGACCATAGGACTTGGGGTAGGTGTTCTGGCCATTTTTTCTTGGATTCTGTGAGGCTTTTTTCTAGCCCGCGAAGGATGATGCGATTTGTGACTTCGACTTGTCCGTTGCTTTGCGGGTGGCATACTGATGCTTTTTTGTGCTTGATCCCGTGATCAGAGAGGAAGGTGGTGAATTTCTTTCCTACGAACTGTGTCCCGTTGTCAGAGATGAGAGTCGTGGGGATACCGAACCGGGTGATTATCTGGTTGCGGACAAACCGGATTGCGTCTTCTTGGGTGATGGTCCTGAGTGCTTTGGCTTCTGCCCATTTGGTCATATAATCGATGGCCACCATGACAAATTGGAGTTCCCCGCGGGCTTTGGGGAATGGTCCCATAATGTCGATTCCCCACACAGCGAACGGGATAGGGGAGAGTATTGAAACCGGGATTGCGGGGGCTGCGCGTGGAACGTTGCTGAAGAGCTGGCATTGGTGGCACGCTCTGACAAAGGCTTTGCAGTCCTTTGCCATGGTTGGCCAATAGTATCCTTGGCGCAAGATTTTATGTGTAAGGGCCTTGCCCGCCATGTGATCCCCGCATATGCCCTCGTGAACTTCCCGCATGCAGTATGTTGCTTCATCGTCATCGATGCATTTGAGAATGGGGGAGTCGAAGTTTCGACGGTAGAGAACATCGTCTTGTAGGAAGAATTTGGCTGCGTGTGCCTTGACCTGCCGGGCTTTGCTATGCTCGGTTGGCAGGGTTCCGTTCCGGAGGTAGGCGATGAGGGGGGTCATCCAGTTGTCTTCGTTAAGCGTGATGCTGAGCTGTTCCTTGGACTCTGTTGAGGGATGTGGGAGAGATAGGAAGTAGACGGGACCATCCGAGGTCGTGTATTCTCCCTCTAGGAGTTTGGATAGGCTGTCAGCCAGTGAGTTGTCTTCCCGGTCTATTTGGTGGAGCTGGTAGCTTTTGAGTGTGGACAAGCGGGTTTGCACTTGTTGTTGGTATTGAGCTAGAGTCGAATCCTTGACCGCGTAGTCACCCGTTGTTTGGCGAACTACCAGCTGGGAGTCGCTGTATATGGTAAGATTTTGCAGTTGCAAAGTTAGGGCGAGGTCTAAACCTGAAAGCCGGGCCTCATACTCCGCCTGGTTGTTGGTGGCCTTGAAGTTGAGCTGAAGGGCTTGTTTTATACAAAAGCCATCTGGGCTAATGAGTATGGCTCCGGCTCCGCATCTGGTGTTGGTGGCGGAGCCGTCCACGTAAAGCTTCCACCCTTCCGCGACCGGGAGGGGTTGTTGGTTGTCCGGTGTTTCTTCGTCGGGTTTAGCAAAGCTACACTCCACGACGAAGTCTGCCAGGGCCTGTGCTTTGATCGCGGTTCTCGGGATATAAGTGAGGTGGAATTGGCTGAGCTCGATCGCCCAGTTAATAAGTCGTCCTGACAGCTCAGGCTTGTGGAGAATTTTGCGCAAGGGTTGATTCGTGACGACCCGTATCTCTCGCCCTTGGAAATAGTGACGAAGCTTCCTGCTTGCCATGACAAGGGCTAGGGCTGTTTTCTCTGTATTGGGGTAGCGGGTTTCTGCGTCCTTTAGGGTTTGGCTGACATAGTAAACTGGTCTTTGCACCGTTTCTGCTTCCTTGATAAGCACTGCGCCCACCGTTTTGTCAGAAACTGCCAGATATAGTGATAATGGTTCGCTAGGGGACGCGGTCGTCAAGAGTGGCGCGGACGCCAGGTATGTCTTGAGGTCCTCGAAGGCCTTTTGGCATTCCTCTGTCCATGTGAGCTTTTTGGTTTTGAGTGCTCCTTTGAGGGTGTCGAAGAAAGGGAGGCATCGTTCCGCAAGCTTGGATATGAACCGTCGCAATGCTGCGAGGCGCCCCGTGAGGCGTTGAACGTCCTTGATGGTTTTTGGGGGCTGCATGTCAATGACGGCCTGGATTTTTTCCGGGTTGGCCTCGATCCCGCGTTGGCTCACCAGGAAACCCAAGAATTTTCCCGCTCCCAGGGCGAAAGTGCACTTGTCGGGGTTAAGTTTCATGTTGTGTTTTCTGAGGTTTGCGAAGCATTCTCGCAGGTCGGTCAAGTGCGTCTCTTGGAGCATAGATTTGACAATCATGTCATCGACATAGACTTCCATGTTGCGTCCTAATTGCGGTGCGAAGATCTTATTCATCATGCGTTGGTAGGTGGCGCCCGCGTTGATGAGACCGAAAGGCATGACCTTGTAGCAGTATACTCCTCTATGAGTGATGAAAGCAGTTTTCTCGCAGTCTTCCGGTGCCATCTTAATCTGGTTGTACCCTGAGAAAGCGTCCATGAAACTGAGCATGAGGTGCCCGGCCGTTGCGTCAATGAGTTGGTCTATGCTTGGTAACGGGTATGGGTCCTTAGGGCACGCTGCGTTAAGGTCTGTGTAATCGACGCACATGCGCCATTTCCCGTTAGCTTTTTTGACGAGCACAACGTTTGCCACCCAATCCGGGTATGAGACCTCACAGATCAAATCTGCGTCCAACAGTTTATCTATTTCCGCGTCGATTGCTTTTTGGCAGTCAGGCGCGAAGTTGCGCCGCTTCTGCTTTTTTGGTGCCTTCTTGGGGTCGACGCTCAGTTTGTGCATGGCCACGGATTCATCGAGGCCGGGCATGTCTTTTGGGCTCCATGCAAAGACGTCTGCGTATTCACGCAGCAAATCTGTGAGTTCCTTCTTAAACACTGACTCCAAACCGGCCCCAATGCTGATTTTCCGCGTAGGGTCGGTGGGAGAGAGCTGAATTTGCTCTGTTGCCACGGCAGGTTTTGCCACGGGCTGCTCATCCCGTAACAAGCATTTTTTGAGTTCGGCGTCCATGCGCGGGGGCTCTTCGTGCGTGGGATCGTGGGTTTCTATGACTTGTACCTCTCGGTGCCGCTTGTTCTTCCTTTGGAGGTTCTCTGCGTGTTTCTTTCGCTTCTCCTGCTTTCGCTTGTCGGCGTTTTCCCGCTTGATGTTTCCGGGCTCGGTGGCCGCTAGGACTAAGGCTATCCCATAGCATCGCTTCGAGGTTTCAGAATCCCCCTTGATTTCGCCTATTCCCGTGGGAGTTGGAAACTTCATTTTGAGGTGTGAGGTCGATGGGATCGCTCTGAGCGCATTCAGGGTTGGTCTCCCTAGGATCATGTTGTACGAGGAAACCGCGTTGATGATATAAAATTTGATTGTCTTGGTGATTTGGTGGGGGGGTGACCCGAAGGTGACTGGCAGATGGGCTACTCCCGCTATGGGCACGGCGTTGTGTCCGAAACCGTATAAAGGTGTCTCTTCAAGGCAGGGTTCGGGAACCGCGTTGTTCAGGCGCAGTCGATCCCAGGTGTGCTGGAAGCAGATGTCCGCAGAGGAGCCATTATCCACCAATATTCTTTTTACCTCATTTTCTGCTATGTCCAGGGATACGACCAGGGCTTCGTTGTGATCCGGGTTGATGCCCTCGTAGTCTGCATGTGTGAAATATATGGGGCTGTGCACCTCTCCCTGGGCGATTGCATATACTGAAGGCCCGCTGGGGACAGGGGGCGTGACGGTGCCGCCGAAGACGGGATTGACCACATTTCTACCGTCTCGGTGGTCCTGTGGCGGTGGTGGTGGCAAATCGCGAGGGAGGTACTGGTTTAGGTTTCCCGCTTTAGCTTGTCGTTCCAGGAAGTGCTTGAGTGCGAGGCAGCTATCCGTAGAGTGCCCATGTGTTTCGTGATATTCGCAGTGGCGCTCTTTGTTCCGGTCCTCCGGGTTTGTCCACATGGCTGGCGGTGCTTGGTAAAATGGCTTGTTTTTAATGTCTCTTAACAGGGCAGACCGGGTGAGGCTGAACTTAGTCCAATTAGGCTCAGGGCGCTTCTCGGGGCGGGGACCCACCGCGGGGCCTAGACGATCTTTCACGGATATGTTGTTGTTTTTGTTGGCGGGAGGTCCATGCGTAGTTTGAACTTGCATCTGCTCCACGGGCTTTTGGTACGGGGCGTGTCGCTCACGTGGGTAGTGTTTCTGATTGCTGGCGGGAGGTGCTCGTGCCCGTTTCAACACGGCCAGAGATTCCGCTTCCGTGACGGCTTGGGATGCCAGGTCATATGCCTTGGCTAATGTTGTAGGCTGTACCTCCATTAGTTTGACAACGTATTTTTCGCATTCGTACGGGTCAAGTCCTCTCTTCAAATGGACGAGGGCCTCTATCTCGTTTACACAGATGATCTTGTTGACCGCTTCCTTGAAGCGATTGATGTAGCTCTGTAGGGATTCCCCTTCTCTTTGCCCGATGGTTTGTAAGTAGGAAGTATGCACCTCCTGAGGTTGGTTCGCCCTGAATTTGTTCAGGAATGCCCTTTTGAAGTCGGCCCAAGTGTCTATGCTCCTGGCCGGGACGCGACTGAACCACCGCTGCGCGCTCCCCCTCAGGGTGGCGGCGAAGAAACGGCATTTGGTGAGGTCGCGGTACTCGTAGTGCAGGGCCAGTTGGTTGAAGTAGCTGAGGTGCTCCTCGGGGTCTCCCATCCCGTCAAAGGGGTTCAGGTTGAGATGCTTGATGTGCCTTTGCTTTGGTTCGTCTTCTAGTCTCTTTGTAAAAGGGGATTCTCCGACTTCACCACCGGTGCCATCTTCGAGGCGCTTTTTTAGGGCCATGAGCGTGTTGAGCATGTCCGCGTTGGAGGGGTTGACGCTCCCTGTGTCATTGCGGACCTCAGGGGTCTCGGTACGACGGCCTTCGAGACGGGCGCGGGCCTTTTCGTACTCTGCTTGCTTGGCCTCGAGCTCTTTTTTCAGATCCCGGATCCTCCTATTTTCCTTCCAGGTTGAGGGGCGGTGTTGCTGACCACCGTGGTTTTTGTGGTTCGTGTTTTGTGACGGTCCAAGGTGTGATGCTGTGGATTTTTGTGGGTGAGGCTGGCTATGAGCTTCACTTCGCTCCTCCTCATCTTGGGGTTCATGGTTTCCGCGCGCTTCCCCTCTAGGTTGTGGGAAGGCGGATGCTACTTTTAGCATTATGTCGATCTGTTGCTGTGTGAACTTTGTCAGATCGATGGGCCCCCCTTGAGTGAGCGGGGGAGGTACTGCGTTGGTGTTTGGTCCCGCGTTGGGGATGGAGTTCCCGGATGGGGATAAGTTTTGCAGGAGTACGTCGTCGCCGACTACTTGAACGTTAGGGTCGGTAGGGTCGGGGTTTAGCAGGTTGGTATTTTGCATGTTTGGGCGAGGGTTTGCCATGTTGCTGGTCTGACTTATTATAAGTCCGGATCGAGTTTGCATAAATCTGCCCGACTTCTAGGGATACGGTTAGGTTTCTCTTAGGGAGAAGGCCCCTTCCTGGCGCGCCAAATGATAACTCCAAATCTCGTCTAGGGTTCCAATGCACTGTTCCGGGAAGCTTCAGGCAGGACCTAACCTGCAAAACAACGCTACACGGGGGGTGACATCCCGTGAGGCGCCTCCGGCGTGATAATCAGTGATTTGGATGTGCTTGACAAGTAAGGGAAATCAGAGAGTTTTCACTCTAAATATATGGCGAGAGATGCTTTTGAGAGAGTTTTTGGGGAGAAATTTGCACTTACCTTCCACTTTGGCTGGGGAGTGCTTTATATAGGCCCTTGGCCGCCACTGTTGCTACAGTGGCGGGAATGGGTCTATAGCCACTCCCCAGCATGGGTGGCTGTTTTGGTGCAACTACTGTCCTTTTTCTTGTCCTTTTGGGATTGGTGCACGCTTGATATCCTGTTTGCCTTGTACTTAGTAATGATGAGGTCTGACTTTAGGGGTCTTCAAGTCATGTAGCGGGGGCGGGTACTGTTGGCGGTCACTGTAGCGTGGTACCTTATCAGTAATCATTTAGGTTTACATTCCTCCTCGTCATTAAAGAATAATCCCCGGGTAAATTTAATTTTCTGTTGTTTTTTTACCCCTGGATAAATAAATAAATTATTAGAGTTTAAGTTGGCCTCTTCGGATGTTGTCGTAATGCAAGGGAGAAAGCTTCGAACATTAATCTTTACAAGCGATACTCAACTTTATAATCAGCAGAAAATAGAGGTTAAGAAGCAAACCAATAAAGTCTAGAACGCTTCACTTAGAAACAATAACAAACTTATAAAATACATGTTCTGCTACTAATAAATTATATTGACGTGTGTTACAATTAATTTTGATACATGTGTAATCATTTTTTATAATAATCTCTGCATCGATGCCTGCAGTGGTGACTTAACAATATCACTGCAAGTGTAGTTCAGAAACTTCTCGGAATTGCACTATTTGCACATGTCCTCAAGTAAATTACTTTCTTCATCCTAATTTTACGTATATTTATATTTCACACATATCAAAAAAAATTATAAATCCTTTTTCATCTGTTCATATTTATTAGATTAAAATTAGAGAGAAATTACATTAAAAATGACAAACACAACAAGTAATTATGAAAGATTGTTGATATTATGTTTTGAAAAAAAGAGAACATGATTAATTAATTTATGATATTTTTTTTATAAAAGACTCATCTGAATCAAGATGAACAGAGTAATATTATATATACATATATATATATATATAATAAAAATTATATTATTAAATAAATATAAATATAATATCCAGAATGTTAGAATGACCAGATACACATGGTCGGCTGGCTGTGGAAATTAGGCCACGGATTTGGCAGTGCAGAAAACAACCGACTTCGTAGATAGCAGGTAATTTTTTATAAATAAATATAATATCCATGCTCTTGTCTGGTCAATTTTTATCTGACTGCTGCCTTTACTCGGCGGTGCGATACATGGTTTTGCGAGAAACCACCGGCAGTAACAAGTTCCTGACCATCAAATTAAATTAAATATAATAATACGTGTCCGTAATTATTTGTTTTGTTCAGTTTATACAATCCCATTCTTTTGAATAAAAAAATTGTCTATGTAATAAAATTTTAATAAATTATATAATAAATTTATAGAGAGTCCTTTTTCATTATGATAGAATAAATATTAATTTTGATTGAAATGAAGAAGAGTATAAAATACTATGAGTATCAAATATCTCAAACAAAATTGAGTTAGCTTCTTTCTTTTTGCTATTTTCAAATTTTGTTATGAAATATGGTCATACACATACTACGTATATACAATCGCAGCAAAATATGAGTAAATGCCATGTAAAATATGATAAGTAATCACGTATCCCCTCCATTTTGCTATAATGCTTTAAAGTATTTTCATATATTTTTCTTACAGATATGATGATATATGTTAGCTAGGGGTGTACACGGTTCGGGTTGGGCGGGTTAAAAAAATTTAACGACCCAACCCAATTAAATCGGTTTTTCAAATTCTCAACCCAAACCATAAAAATTAAATTCATAACCCAAACCAATTTGTATTACTTCGGTTCGGATTGGTTCGGATCGGTTTGGTCGGGTTATGAAATATAAAATAATTTTTTTTCCATAGTCTAGGAAAACCAAATTTCGACACATCAAAAGATAAAACTTTAACTGAATGTACTACAACAAGTAGGTGAAATATCCGGTATATACAAAATGAGTTAAGCACTATAACATTTTAAAAAACCTATACTACTGACCAAAACAATTAAAGCACGATACCAAGTTAAGCTCGATATCACAAACTTCATAATTACAGCAATAAATTTAAAAATTAAGTTGAACATGAATAATTAGTAAAGCGCAACAAATCAACAATTAGCAAAACACAACAAAACAACAATTAGTTAAATGGACTAGGCTAACATATTATGGGTTACTAGGGTGGGGTGAATGATTTTTATATGTAATTTAATATTTTTTAATCGGGTTGGGTTGGATCGGTTAAAAAAGACCGAAACCCGTGTCCAACCCAATTAAATCGGGTTACTCATTTTTCAATCCAATTATCAATCGGGTCAAAAAACTTCGGATTGGTTCGGGTGAAATATGATCGGTTTGGGTTGGTTCGGTCGGTTTCACCGATTCGTGTACACCCCTAATGTTAGCTATTCTAGTGTGGCGGGTGCTTCCTCCTAAGTCCTACCCATGTTTCCCGAAGCAACACTTTGTTCCACTCCTTTCATTTATACTTCAAGCGCGACAAATTAGTACTACTACAGTTGTTCGTTTGATAAGTAATCAACGATTTTAGCATGCTTTGGCCAGTCTCATATATACTTATTTTGGAAACTTGTTTCTGGTGACCATTCTTTTGTGCAAAGCAAAAGTTTTCCGAATTATTAAAAAATAATTTTTACAAGAAAAAATTGTTAAAAATATCTACCTCTTATCAAAAAATGCTAATGATCCCGAAATTATCTTTATACTAGGAAAAAGGAAATTTCTCTTTTACTCATCATGAAGGTTATTTAAAATTCTATAAATAAATTAGGATGAATTAGAAAACAAAAGAATTTATCTTTAACCAAATAAAATATACAAACAGCTCTTATTTAGTTTTGGTGCATATATCTTACAGGAATTTATATTCGATTAAAACTCAGAAAAATTATTTTTTCCGTGAAAAATAAAACAGTAATTAAAAGAATGAAAATGGAAAATAGCAGTATTGTTATAGTAAATAATAGTAAATGGTAAAAATGTAATGAAAATGGTAAACAGCAGTATTATTTTAGTAAATAGTAGTAAATGGTAAGAATGTACGCAAATCTAGTTTGGAAAATAGACCGTGAGTAAATCTGCACCATGACGCGTGAACGCGTATTAACAGCAGTGCTGTCCACACACATCATGATTATTACCAGTATATATTCTTCCCCTCCCCCCTTGTTTCTTTGGGCAGGTGCAGATCAAACAATAAACACAAACCCATCTCTCTCGTCTCTCTCCATCTCTGTCGTCTGCATCTCTCTCTCTCCCTGCCCCTCCCCAGTTTTCCAGAAACCCCGTTCGTTTTTTAACTTCATTTATTTGTATATTTCTCTTCAACAACATCCATCATCATCATCATGCCTTCCTTGGAGGAAGAATTGTTTCCATCTACACCTGGGAAATTTAAGATTGACAGGTCTTTTCATTTTAATCGTTCACTTCATAGATGCTTTGCCTCCACGTCATCTATGTTCTTGTGGGCCCTCTTCCTGATTGCTCTCATGGCCTCGTACATGAGTTTTGCCAGCTTCGTCGATTCGGGTCATAAATATTTCAATGCTTCTTGGGGCGGTATTCAATGGGAGAAACAAGTCCGTGATTCGGCCCAGATCCGGCGGCCCAATGGCATGTCCGTACTTGTCACCGGCGCGGCCGGTTTCGTCGGGTCCCACGTCTCCTTAGCTCTGAAGAAACGAGGAGACGGCGTCGTTGGACTCGATAATTTCAACAGCTATTATGACCCTTCGTTGAAGAAAGACCGAAAAGCCCTCCTCAATTCGCATAATGTCTTCATCGTCGAAGGTGACGTCAACGATCAGAAGCTCCTCGCCAAGTTGTTCGATGTGGTGGCGTTCACACACGTCATGCATTTGGCGGCCCAGGCCGGTGTGCGTTACGCGATGGAGAATCCACAGTCTTATATCCACAGCAACATAGCTGGGCTTGTTACGCTTCTCGAGGCCTGCAAAAATGCCAACCCACAGCCCAGAATTGTGTGGGCCAGTTCCAGTTCGGTTTACGGGTTGAACGAGAAGGTTCCTTTCTCCGAATCGGATCGGACCGACCAACCCGCTTCTCTCTACGCGGCCACAAAGAAAGCAGGCGAGGAGATCACCCACACTTACAACCACATTTACGGCCTTTCCATTACTGGGCTACGGTTCTTCACCGTTTACGGCCCATGGGGCAGGCCCGACATGGCGTATTTCTCGTTTACCCGGAATATTTTGCAAGGAAAGCCCATCACAGTTTATCGGGGCAAGAACCAGGTCGACTTGGCCCGGGATTTCACTTACATCGATGATATCGTGAAAGGGTGTGTCGGGTCATTGGATACCGCGGGTAAGAGTACCGGGTCGGGTGGCAAGAAGAAAGGACCCGCCCCTTACCGGATATTCAACTTGGGTAACACGTCACCCGTAACGGTACCCACTTTGGTCAACATATTGGAAAGACATCTGAAAGTCAAGGCGAAGAAGAACATAATCGATATGCCTGGAAACGGTGACGTTCCGTTCACCCATGCGAATATAAGCCTGGCCCAAAGAGAACTCGGGTATAAACCGACGACCGATTTGCAAACCGGGTTGAAAAAGTTCGTTAGATGGTATTTATCATATTATGGTTATAATCATGGGAGGCCTGTATATTAAGGTAATTAATCTTTTATTTTTTTTGGGTTGGTTAATTGTTTAGAAATTTACTGGGGTTTCGATTTGTCTTTTGGTAAATTTGATGGCGGTAAAAAAATGGGGGAAAAACAGTGGGGAGAAAGTGCGTGCAGCAAAGGAGAGAACAAGGATATGTTATGGGAAATGTAGACGATTCTTTTACTTGTGGCTTGACAAAAGGTTCCTCAATTTAAATTTGCTCCTGTCTTGTTGTAAGCGCTTGAAAGAGGGAAGGGATTAGATACGAGTATGTAATTCTTTTTGTTATTACTCCCTCCGTCCCTTTTTATCTGTCCATTTTGGAGAAAAAAACACATACCAAGGAATAATTGATTGTATAAACTTTTTCATTAAATGCCTCTAATTAATATCTTGAAAATGGTGGAATACCCCTACTTTATGTCTTGAAAACATGAATTCAACCAAGTTTTTAATAAGTCAAGTCTTGAAAATTGAAATTATGAAGATATATTTGAAAAACTATCATTAAATTAGTTTTGAAAGTATAAATGGACAGATAAATAGGGATAAATTTTTACTTCCAAAGTGGACAGATAAATAGGGACGGAGGGAGTACAATGCTAATCAGTAATCAATTGACTCTTCTTTTCTGAATATGACTCCTATTTTTTGTTTATGGAGTAATTATCTTGCATAATTTACTGCGTTCATTTTTTGTGCATAGATTTTTTATTTTTTTTGCCAAGAGTGCATAGATTTTTAAATGTTTTGTAGTATATATTTTTAAGAGGAAAGTGACAGTTGGGTGGCGAGATTAATTTATGAAAAAAGAGAGTGGAATTTAATCATCACAAGTTGTGAAAGGTATATTCGTAAAATATTAATTGGAGACAAATGTACACAGCTGTAAAGATGTACGAGTCCTTTTACATACTGGCTGGCTTTTTGTTGCCGACACTAGACAGTCATGCATGCCAGTATGAGCATAATTATACATTTGTTTTTATGTAACATTTTTAATACATTATGTACGTACACAAAGGAAAGAAAGGGATGGAGATTTGAGAAGGAAGCTGGAACTTTCCTGTGTCAAACTCTCATGTCTGTCTATTCCCGTCTCTCCCGGTTAGTAATTTCTGGTCAGAGAGACTGTCGAGAAATAAGTTAATACATGTTGAAAATTACAGCTGTGCTACAGAAGGTTACCATTCACCAGCCTCAGCTCGCAGTTTTACGCTAAAATACGACGTGCTTCCACGCTTTCTAATTTGTTTTGACTTGTTGTATAAGCACCCAAACAAGCCCTCACATAGCATCGGACAATATTTACACTCTGGCTGCCAGTCTCACTAACGAAAACTTATTTCAGCTCAAAAGTGTTGTATAGCAATACGTTCTATCAAAATAATAATAATAACAATACAACCTGGGAACCCGATTTTGGGCTTCAGTATAATTTACTGTTTCAGGAATCCCCAAAATAGGATCCGCATAATGCAATATACTTATTTTTAAGTTAGAACTACTCATCAAGAAGAAAGTTGTGAATGCTAATACGCTAGCTATCCACTACAAGAGTAAAAATAATTATTTGTACACCTCATGAATAGGAGATCTTATTCTGTGAATGAAAGAATAAAGCTAAGATTTACAGGTTTAGAGGATGGTGGAGATTCATATAGTCATCACATCTTTTCCCCTTGACCATTGAAGATTAAGATTTTCGGGTTTCTTCCTCTGGCATAGAGGGTTAGGCTTCTCTCTCCGAAAATTCAATACAAGAACCACCGAGGTAATTCAGCCTTGCGTATCTCACTCTGTTCTTCCCACCTGCACTTTCCTGGTTTGATACTAGTGAATCTTGAACAAGCTTGAAGGGACCTGGGAGGTAAATTAGCCAAGATTTATGATGCTATACAAAAATGACAGTGTGTTCAACTTGATTCAAATGCAGACCACATAATCAAATATGAATCTGGTTTATAGACTAATATTTTATGAATTTAACACAACAAGCTTCAATACACACTATACCCAAAAATTCAAGCATATACCAGAAGATTAATGGCTTGTTCTAATATTATTCATCCATCCACAAATCTTTAGCAGACTCTTAAGGTTTTTCAGATGTAATTATGGCAAATTCATTTGTACCATTTCTACTTATCAACCACAGGAGATCATAAAACAAAGAATAACCTTTCACGAAAACATCAACACTAGTAATCCACCAAACAAAGTTTATAGAAAAATGGAATTAAAAGCAGCAAGTCAAATTAAATTACTATCATTTCCTATCTGCTAACTGCCATCATCTTTTAAACATCCACTGAAATAACTTATATCTTGGGCCTTGGCATGTAATCCCAATTTGTAAAGCACAATCTTAATAATATTCAAATAGAAAATAAAATAAAAACTCAACTTGAAAATTAGACCAAAAACAACTTCAACCAATATTTACTTGTAATGTTATAAAGCTAAGGCTTTAATTGATACATTGATGTGCCAATCAAATTTTGGTGTGTGCCTTACGGACTGGAATAGTATAGTCATTAGCAAAAACTAGAACTTGATCACAGAGACAAAAGCCTAAAGATAACGAAGACCCTCTCAGGAAGATTTAGTCATACCTTCACATGGTGCGGCATGATTTTTATATCATATGGTACATAAAACCACATCTCAGGCGGACAGTGCAAAAAGTTCTCTGGCTTGCTGGTATAAACATCAGCGTATTGATGGATGTGATAAGCAAAGGCAGATTCTTGACCTGTGTCAGTCAGGAAAGTAGCTCCGAAAGATCTATTGAACATGCCTTTCATAGTGCAACGTGCCTTCTGCCTCTCTTGATTTAGTTCCTCAAAGAGAGATATGTATGCTTTACTCTTCTGATAAGAATACATTGTACCGTGCAACTTACCAAGAAGTTCTTGTATTATATGAAACTTTGCCTGCAATAGGAAAAGAGGGGGGAAAAGAATGTAGACTTTTAACACATTTTTTGGTAGGTTCATATAACTTCAGATTCTTGATGTTTCAGATTTACTAGTATTCACCAACTATGAATTAAGAATAGGATTCTCCGATATACCTAATCAACATTGAGTGTAACGTGTATTATTATTGAGAGAATAAGGCTATGAAAGTAAAATAAGTTTTTTATGAGAGGAAATTAAGAAATAACATTCTATTATACATTTACATTAATGTATTAGGATTCAAATTTATTTGCAAATCCTGCATTCTTTCTATGGCTCTATGCCTTGATCTATCACTTCAGTCCTGAATTTTGGGGTGACTGTACACATTAGTGGTCCATACAGAGGTGAGTAAAATGTGAACACAAGGCCATATTTAGCAATGCTTGAAAATTGTAAATTGCATAAAAAAACAAAGACCAAAAAGATAATAGAACTATTAAACATGTGACAGCCACAGCATTAATCAAGGTACAGATAATAGATTTAAAGGAGCATCCGATTTAAATTAGTTTCTCCGTAGAAGCTATACTCAAAAATTATTTTCGGCATTTAGAATTAGTCATTAGCTTGCGATTGAGTACCATGAACAACAATTGAATGTTAACAACATAATATTCCAGGATCAAAAGTTTTCTGCTTGCGCAAAATCTACTTTTTCCAGGAGATTATTTGAACACTAAATTCAGACAACTTCTAATGAACAAAATACTTAGCAGCCGTGCGAAAATTTAAGAAAAAGACAATGCCTGTATACATTATGAGATAACTTCAAATTTTTAGTAAATACCTGTTCAAATCGGTAACTGTCCCCGTTCTGTATGCGTATCTCATTCTGCATGAAGAAATTGATTTGTAAAAATGGGTGTGCACAGTCAGCTATCACTTAAAGAGTAAGAACTTGAGATAAAATACCACAACAAAGAAAGTAAAAAAAGATATTATTGCGTCAAAATTAGCAAGGAGTGTTGCAGGTAATAAGTGGTTATAGTTTCATGTTCACCACAAAATTTTAGAAAACCCAAGAAAAAACCTTAGCAAGGCTTCACCAAGCAGCTGTCTTGGGTGCTTCAAGTATCAGTTCAAACAAGGTCAAATTTGTGCTATAATGAAGTCACATCCCAATATGTTAACGTACTAGATACGAGTAAGACTTAAAATCCGTGAGCACAAAGATCTTACTGTTGAATGTTGGTTAGCTTGGTGGATGACTTCATGCCTTGAGAGGGTTAAAATTAGGGACGGGTCTTGATTTAATAATATTTTTATTATATGCTGCTTTAATTTATGTCCTGTTTTAGTGTTTGAAATATTATAAAGAAACACCTTTGTTTCTATCAAATTCAAAATTATTAGGAATATTGTTTTTAAGTACCAAGTACTACAGCACTCTTAGGGTTTAATTAATTCTTAATAATTACCAATTATTACCCATGTGAATTAGAATTCAGCTTTACACTCTTCTAATTTTTATACAACCCCTACAGTTAGTGGTCTTATCACCCTAGATTCTGTTGTCTCGTTCTTTTGTGATGCGTATCTTGGAATTAGGGAATTTATTATTACTTATTTTATATTAATTCATGAAAATAAAGTGGTTGCAACATATAGATTCTAAGATATTTATTAAATATAGAAGTACACTTGTTAACAGTTAGGATTATATCATCTAATGTTTTAAGGTGATTCTCTTCTTCCAACATCATTTTTTACTAGTGCGTTCGAACTTTCGGTTATGATCCCAAATCTATTAGTATGGAACATTTTCTTTTCAATGCGAGAACCCCTCATATATTAGATAAGAGTATTAAAAAGTTATCTGAACAGATATCTGATCATCTTTTTCTTTTCCGGTTTTACCTGCAGCATTACCTATAAGCTTCATACAAAGCATTCACATGTCGAAGTCTAACTATAAAGTTGCAGTAAGAATTGTGAAGGTGAAGGATGGAAGTCATACTTCTAGTTCATGGATTATTGCAGCAGTGCGCCATCCAGCCTTGGAAGGTCCTCTTAGGTCGCTGAAAAGGTGATCCCCGAAGTAAATCACCTATAATTCCCATTAGAGAACATATAAGCTTATTAATAAAACTAATTAGGCTTAGTACAGTAGAAAAGGATCTACAGAGAAATTTAGAGGAAGCAAGTACAATCTTGCCATTGTAAAGTATGATGAATCTAAAATCTGCTACAACAATATAGAACTTAAACATGTAAATTCTACAGGTTAACATAATCAGTACCTCTGGACCTTTCCACTTTGTGATTTGCAAGAAACTTTTGAGGCATCCATGGTAATAGATTTTATTTGGTAGGAAAGCATCCACCTTCGAGAAACCCAAAGTGTCCTTCTCAACATCATAACAACTAAATTGAATTTGAAAAAGAATAGTTAGCTCTAAAACTTAGAAAAACTACCAATATGGCTAAAGATGCAAATGGAAGGAAAAGGAGAAACCAGTCTATTAGAATAGTCTACTAGAATAGAGAGTTCCTGTTTATCCTCTTACAAACCACCAGCAAATGTTCGTCAAGAGTTTTCAATTACAGATTTTAACAAGGACATTTTATGGTTAAGTACATGCCACATAGCTTTTACAAATTAAACTCTAGAAGAAATGAATATAAGATCTTTAGACTTTCAGGACACCATAAGCGACTTCAACCAAGAGGGCCATTAGGGTCTCGAAGTGCGAAGCACAAATCGCAGAAGAAACATGCTATAGTTAAGTTTAGCAATAATCCTATTTTGATTAATTGAACTTCACTGAAATGTGCTTTTTGATTGCGGAACTTCACCAAAGAATTTATTTAGTGAACCTTGCGTTTCAAGACCCAAAGCACGCGCTTTTGACGACGATGAGCTATATTAAACATTACATAGAACTCCTTTCTTAATAAATGTTGAGTAACACTTGCATATTTGGGAAAAGTGTAGAGTGTATACAAAGATGCAAATATATAGATAAGTGCTAATTGTTCAGACAGACTTCCATAACATAATAAAGAAGGACAATATCAGTTTGATATGTGAATAGAGACGAATAATAAGAACTAGAGTGTAGAGGAAAACTACCGGAATGGATGCTCAGACGTGTAGAAGTCAGGTTTGTTGGCTTTTGCAATCACAACATCAAAAAGCTCCCTCCACGAGTCTTGCTTGCCCAGGGATTCCTAATTCAGAAATTAAATGGTTTTAGAGAACACTTCATAAATGATTTCTCTATGCTTCTTTCATAAAGATGCAAATAAAAGAAAGGAACTCCATCCAACTGATCAGTTAATACGTGCAAGGATACAGATCTTCTATAATATGTAAAGGGGAAAGGTAAATTTACAAGATGCAATATTACACAAATTACCTCCAACATAAAGCGCATTCCTCCATCAACAAAATAATATGGAGAGTTAGTCATCAAGAAAAGCTTCTTCCCTTGCTCCTTTAGCATTCTTAGAAATTGCAGAAGCTGGCCCTGCATGTTACACATGTAACACTACATAAGACAATGCTAACTAAAGATAACAAAGAATGAATTAGAGACACTTACATGGGTGACTTATGTAAGTCTATGAACAAATTTACTATCACTAACATTTTTTACAAGGTATCTTTGGGGATCAGATAGAATTCCTCTATGAACCAAACCACTTCGATGAACATGCTGAATTGAGCGATTTACATCCTCATAAACATAGCTAGCATCAAATTCCAGCTGAGCATCAACAAAGTGTTCGACAATATCAGCAATCAAGCATGCCTGCAAAGTTAAAAAAATAAAGTAAAGATAAAATAATAAGGTTAACATAATATAGAGGAGAAACTAATTAAAAGAGCTGTTAAGTGAGGCTCAACAAGCAACCCAATAGAACAATTATGCACAAAAAAGCAAACTCTAAAGTATTTCAAACATTTTAATGTCTCTGATCCATAATTTAAACCAACTCTCCTGTAGAAGAGCAAAATAGGTCATATTAGCAAACAGCAAGTTAAGAATATAGTCAGTATGATATGAACACGATTGTTAAATTTAAGCAAAAACAAAACATCATCAGTTTCATTCTGGAATTTAATTCAGTTCCCACACCAGTAGGTGAATGGTGAATGGAGTCTCTAAGGGTTTTATTTTCCTGACAAGATTATAAGTTATTATAGAGGAAAGCAAGCACAAAATTAGTAAAGTATTTTGTAATAAATATTCTGGATAAGAAGCTATTCATCCAGAAGTGAAATAAATGTTAATCTTACTAATGGTTGATTTACATGCTTGTACTTAATTTAAACATGCCAAAAAATGAGGGGGAAAATCCCTGTGTGGTTTATGAGCAGTACACACAAACTAAAATCTAAAAAATCCACTGAACTCCTTTGGCTGCTATGTTGCACAGAAGCTACTATAAGATTTCACATGCAAGTCATACAAACAACTGTAAATTCAAAATTTATTGGAAGGAGGAAGAACAGGGCCCAATTAATTAGAAAATGGACATATAACCTAAAGCGTTAGAGATGCTGTTGATTACTTCAGATCAGACATACGCATAATGCCAGTCATCACCATTGGAACATAACCAACCTCACTAAAGCAGAAAAAATCCATCAACCCAACAAGCCCTCGTGCTTGATCACGACCAATATGCCGGGTGCCATATATTTCTTCTATTTCCTTTAGGCCAAGCTACAAAAATTACATTAATAGAACATTAATAAAACTTGTGCTAGATATATGGTTGCTTTAGCAGATATTACTGCAAGCATGCATGCATCTTATGCTAAAATTGATCACATCCATGCACTAAGAAGCGTTGGCAACTTTCCGCTGCGACATGTGTGTGACATGGTAAGATATGAAGATGATTAGGGCATAATGTTGGCATGCATAAACTCTCTAGATAAATTTAGTTGTTCGTTCTATTGTTGTTGCAATTATTTAGTATCATTTAGTTTCCAGAATCCAAATTTTAGTTAAGCTTTTACATAGCTTTTTAAGTGTTGAAGTGAGAGACAAAAAGCAACTGGTAAGCCTTTAAAATAAGAGGAGCTCAGAGATGTATATTTACTTATAATACAAATAACTTTTAGTACAGTTAGCCAAACATTCCCCAGGAGCACTAGAACAAGCCATTTAAAATGGGATTAGAACAATACTGATGGTGTAATGCGAAACAGTAGATCACTAGATATCATTAAGTTGTGATAACTTAAAAAAAATGTTCTGAAGAAACATGTTTTTATCAACATCTAACCTCTTTTAATCAATCCAAACTTTAACAATTCTATGCGTGTGGACTGTGGAGTACCTTTCGCCGACCAAAGTAGCATCCCTCAGGCTCGATAGATCCAAAAAAATCTAACTTCAAGAGACACCCTTTTGATTTGTCATAATATAACCCTCTGATTGGAAAGGTATTGTCATATTTGAATTCCAAGCAACTAGCAGGATACTTCAGCTGAAAGGATGAACAAATAGCTATTCACATTATATTACTCTTTCAGAATTTTTAGCATCTTATGTCTGTAATCATAATTAATTAATCCTGCTCTTTTTCAAATATAAGATAAGTTGCCACAAAAAAGGAGATGTGACCGTGTTTATAAGATCAACCTGATATAACAAATTACATTTTATGTTCAGCTACAGACCTCATTAACCAAATGCTCTTTTGCAAGGTTGTAAATCAAACTCTGCAGGTTATCGGAATAATGTGCCAGTGTATAATCATAGTCAAACCCGCAAACTTGTATGTTGTCCAATCTCATGTTCTTATTGACATATATACCTATTTCCAACAAAATTCAATAATAAGATCAGCAACTATCAATAATCGCAAGTATACATAAATAGAAAGTAGAAACATTCAAAGTCTTTAGTTTAAAAGATAACCTTCGGGATCCATTTTGGGCATTTCTTTGAGAGCGTCCGGAATTTTCAAAAACATCTTCTTTGCAGCATCAAATTCCTGGCGAATTCTAGCCACCTTCTCCTCGAAAGCAGCAGTATCTGCATCAGGTAACTGGGCTTCGTCTACCAATTTGACTAATCCTTCAGTGGATGTTATACCAGCATTGTAACTCCTACAGCTACCGCCAAACCCTGATACAATTAAATAGAAAATAAGAAAAGCGCATCTCCAATACACCGCGAGTGTAACAGGAACATTTTGTATACTACATATGTGATTACAGCCAGAGAATACCTTGTCGAAAAGCCGGTGAAAAACTAGTACTCTGCAACGAAAATTTGAACTGCGATTACATACGTTGGATGATGTATTTATCGAATAACGCAAAGCGTGAACATAAAACAGAATTGAATTAATTAGAGAAAATGTATATGATTAGAAATTACGAGCAGAGACAGGGTATGCTTACGAGAAGAGAAGAGCGGAGGGGGAGGAGGCGGCGAAGAGATGCCATTTCAATTTGTGTGAGGTAGCATGCAATTAATCGTTAGGGTTTTGTGTTTGTTGTTTGATTGGTGGAGGGAGCCTCTCAGTTTTGTACACTTGCTTAGCTATCGTCCCCGCCTTTTCACTATTATACTAATCGCCTCCTTGTAATTCTGTTCTTACAGAGAGTGGCAAAGGGTTGCAAAATGTAAAGCAACTACTTTCTCATTCGGTGTTCAAAGTCTTCTCTTTTTTCCTTCGTTGTGTTTTTTATCTCCAAAATAGCAACAAAAGATACAGTGGGCTGGGATAAAACGATGGATGATATTTATCCGTATAAATAATATTCTTCCGTTTCACGTGTTATGTTTTAAAATTGCTTATGAACACACAACGATGGAAAAAAAATAGGTATTTAGATTTAGATCTTAAAAATATATGTAAAATACTGGATCCTACAGCAGAACCTTAGTGGTTCTATGGTTCTATTTTAAATATTGGTTCTTTCTTGAGTACGATATAATTAAAATCATGGTATAATTAAATTTTTAGAGTCAAATTTTTTTGAGTATTTTGTGATAAAATCCAATTTTTAATATATTTTATTTAACGTCTGTAAACGAACCGGACTCGTTAGATCGATCCGATCATGTAAAAATTCAGCTCGGTCTCGACCCGATTCGGTAACGAGTTCGAGATCGAAAAAACGAAATTATTCGATAAATTTAACGAGTCGAATCGAGTTTTTTATTTGCCCAACTCGACTCGATAATATACACTAAGAAAAATGAACTCTTTTATATAAATAATAAATTAACACGCATGTACAGACAATTACTCAAAGGGAAAATAGATTTTTTTGCCATTCAACTTATAGCGTTTTTAGAAATTTACCACCCAACTTATTTATTTTTGCTTTTAGTCACTAATGTTAGGTTTGGTTTTATTTTTGGCCACCAACTTAGGTTTGGATTTGATTACGAGCATTATAATAATTTTTTGTAGCATCATTTATACATAGTGATAGTATGTAATATTTTGATAATGTGTCGTATGTTTATATCTTTATATATAGCAATAATAATATAAAATGAGCCGATGAAAATTAAAATCAGGAAAAATCATAATTAGATTCCAAAAATTCAATAAATCATGAATATGAAATTAATGACTTCAAACAATTGACCTCCTATCATAAGATAAAGTGTAATTGAGTCATATGACGCATCACCTTTCGCTATTAAAGTTTCAATCGACTAGCTCAGTTTAAGATCTCTTTTAAATTTATCTTCAAAAATTTTAATAACTTTGTCTTATTACAATTTTCAAGATAAATAAATAGAGAGAGGAAAACTTAATTTTCGAGGATTGCCCTCTATATATAATACATCATTTTAAATTATTATTACTCCCTTCGTCCCTCTCATCAGTTTACAGTTTCTTCTACTGCTTAGCACGTATTTAAGACTCTTATAAAACATAGTTCCATAACTTATTTTCGTGATTTTTGTGTGTGTAAATATTCAAACGCTGAATTTTCATCGGAAAAAAAAAGTTATATTTGAAACTACATCTTTTAAAGGCCATGAAATGCGTGTAACATTCTTATCATCCAAGGTAAACGGCCTTGGAGACATAAAAAGTACTATATATAAAAATACAAACATATATCAAATTATTAAAATATTACAGACTACCACTATATTTTAATAATGCTACACATAATATGTAATGCTAATAATTAAATCCGAACGTAACTTCAGTGACAAAAAAAGCTGAATCTAACACTAGTGAGTAAAATAAAAAAATTATAGTTGAGTGGTTAGTTTATAAAGACGCAATAAGTTTAGTGACAAAAAAATATCATAATACTAGTAATCAAATCCGAACCTAAGTTAGTGGCTAAAAAAAAACCAAACCTAACATTAGTGATTAAAAGAAAAATAAATTAGTTGGGTGGTAAGTTTCTAAAAACGCTATAAGTTGAGTGGCAAAAAAATCTATATTCCCCTTACTCAAATATAAGAAATTTTTGTCTCTGTGTTTAGATTATCTAGACACTTCAATTTCACTATTTAAATATCCGGGAAGTTTGTGCATGTCTTTCAATTTTATTCATCTGGGGGAGCTTTGCATTCTAATCTGAACTTTGTGTCTATGTGTTTGGGTTGTTCAGTATTAAAGTTTCGCTATATAAATGTTTGAGAACATCTATACATGACTTTCGGTTGGATGGTGGATTTTAGTGAATGAAATTTCTTGATTTTTATTCATCTGCACTCTTGATTTGCCTTCTTTTCATCCTCTCTCCTGCAGACTTTTTGTTTTGTGTTTGGGTTGTTTCGGGCACGGAAGTTTCACTGTCTAATTCGGGGACATATGATGGATTTTGGTGAATGAAATCTCTCGATCTCTATTCATCGCGGGTTTTTCTTTATTTTTTGGATGTTTTCTTTTCAACATCGAAGGGTTTATCTTAATTTTCGAAGACATCACTAAATATCTAAATTCTCAATACAGCTTATTCGTGTGAACTCATTCATGTGAAGGTGTCTTATGACAAAAAAATGAGTATACATATATTTAATTTTTTTTTTTAATATTATGCAACATTAATCGTTAATTCAATAATAAGATCTAATGTTTTGTATACTATACAAACTAACCAAATTGTCTATCTTATATTTATTATCTACGAGGATATAATACTAAAATGATTATATGAGTACTCGTGTTTCTTTTACTTCAATGTGAATGCAAATATCTTTAGAGAAATCTTTTCTGTTTTTAAAATAATAGTCCTGTTTAAATTTTTGATAATTAAATTGAACAACTTTTCATCATCAATTATTTTTTTATTTATTTTTAAAACTGAAAAGTATTAGTTAAAATAGATCAAATATACTTTTGATAATATATTTTAAAAAATTTTAGTAATATAATTACTGGTCAAAATTTAATAATCTGACTAAATTAAATTGAAATAATATTATTATTTTAAGACTTAGGGACGAGGGAGTAACGGTTGATATAAGTGCTTGTTTGGTTGACATCTAGATATGTGGGGAGTAGAAGTTCCTAGGAAATAGTATTTGATGAAACTGTTTGGTTGACATTAATTAAGGAAGGGTAAATTCCTTGGAATTTTAAATGACTATCAACCAAACACAAATTTTAACTTCCCATTTATTATAACTAGTTGAGAAGTCGCGCGTTGCGGCGGCCTATAAAAATTATATTAATGATTCAATATTAATATTTATAGAATAAAATAATTTTGTGGCTGTCTATAAAATGTATAATAATGTTTCAAAATTAATATTTGTAGGATAAAATAAATTTTATATTATAAGAATCTTGATGTAATACCAATACTAATATATAAAATTGCAAAATTGGACTATAATTTATAGTGAAAAAATGAATATAAATTTATACACGTAATTAAAAATTTAAAATACGACGAATCTTAATTTTATTTGTGTTTTTTTAAAGTAATCATGTTCATACATTGTCACCGTACTCCAATTTTTTTGGATTGATTGTAAACAAAACATCTAACTTAAATCCGTGAGATAGCGGTATATAAGTACCCTTACTTGTAACAACCTTTATATTTTAATACTGTATAAACAGTATTCACTTAAAATTGCTTGAACGGAGCAAACAGATAATGCATGAATAATTTTTTTCCTGTATACAAAGTAAATCATATAAAAATTAACAACAAACATCTCTGAAAAACAAAACGAATATTATAAAATAATAACCAACAAACATACATTACTAACACTTAATTTATTGATATCATCCATCAATATCATGTCAAGACTATATTCTTTTCCCGTGTTTGGATTTGTCGACTTCAACATAGCGGTCTATAACTACCTTTGCTTACAAGAACCTTTATCTTTTTTAGTACTCTGTAAACAGCCTTCACTTATCGTTGTAGAAGAATGACACCACCGAGTTAGAAATCGAGCAAGAGAACTATCACCAGAGAGATAGGGTTGTGGTATTGAAAGAGTGGATGTTGTGTTTAGATGATCCAAAACCTTACAATCCATAGGGGTATTTATAGGTGCAGAGAGACTTGTGTGCTACTCTTTTTCATAATTAAATAATCTAAAACAAAATCAGATTAAAACTTTCAAGCTTCTATATTCCATAAATAATCTGAAACAAAATCAGATTCTGAAACTTGCTTTTAATATACCCGAAACTAAAAAAGGTAGTTCTAATTTTTGATATTTTTCATCCAAAAATTCTAGAAAATTAGAAAAATAGAATGGAGCGATGTGAGAGGCGCCACCTACACGCCCCTCGCTTCTAATGTAAAACAAAATCAGATTTCAAGTTACTATATTCCATAAATATTCTGAAACAAAATCAGATTCTGAAACTTGTTTCTAATATACCCGAAAACAAAAAAAAGGTAGTTCTAATAATCCAAAAATTCTAAAAAATTAGAAAAATAGAACGGAGCGATGTGAGAGGCGCCACCTACACGTCCCTCGCTTCTCCTTTATATGAGTATATTGATTGATGATTTTCATACAAATTACATAAGATTTAACTTCCTCTTGATAACCAAACAAGCACTAAGTTTTTGGAATAAATATTTTTGGATACACACCAAACAAAAAACGTATGAAAAAAATGTGATTTCTGAGCTTTTTGTTGTAAGAGGCGTCCGCCGCGTGCCCTCGCAACCGGAACACTGTAGACAAAAATCAAAAAAATAAGAAAAACAAAGAGGGAGAAATGAGTAGCGGGAGCCGAGTTTTATTCTGCAAATCCCTTTTATCTTCTATCCCCTCACTCCCCGCAGCTTACCGATTCAATTCCTTGGCTTCTTCTTCCTCCGCATCCGCCTCTAGGGTTTTCAAAATGTCCGCTGACTCATCATCCACGTCATCTCCTTCCGACACTTCCGCTTCCTCCGCCATCGACTTTTTATCTCTCTGTCACCGCCTCAAGGTAACTACTACTAATGCTATCACTCGTTATATTATGTGTTTGTGTTTGTGCATTTTTGTTTGTTATTAATTTGGAGTGTGCTGTGATTTAGACGACTAAGAGAGCTGGATGGGTGAAAAGAGGGATTCAGGATCCGGAGTCAATTGGAGATCATATGTATCGGATGGGTCTTATGGCTCTCATTTCTTCCGATATGCCTGGCGTTAATCGCGACAAGTTTGTGCACGCCTTTTACTTTTTCTAATGCAATGTGAGATTTGTGTGTGATTCAGTTTGTGTAATATTGTTTGTGCTTGCAGGTGCATCAAAATGGCAATTGTTCACGACATTGCGGAAGGTGAGACATTATGTTTTTTGATTGTTAAATTTGGAAATCTAGAGTTTTTCTTACTCGACGGCAGTTATGTAACTCCAACATGTTGTGTATAAATATATTCATTATCTGTATGGTCGGAGAGAATAGACTACTCTAATAATAGAATGAGGATTATGAATAATCTGCGGAAGGGATAATAAGGAGGTAAGAGGGGAGAGTGAACAATAACAAGGCAGTGCAAATTTTCAGAATGGAAGTTTGCAAGTAAAATGCGTACGTAGGATAACGGAGCATAGCTTTTCAGAATCAGTGAATTCGATCTCTTGTTATTTTAGTAGGAATATAAATGAATACAAATAGTAACTCAATATAGTTATAAAAAAAATATTGTAAACCTCACCAATTTCATTGATCACAGCCAAACACATCATTTGTGGTATTTTTTTAGCAGTAGTTGCTTTGAAATTACAATATTTTGTCATAAGCAAACCTGGTTCGAATGAACTTGGGCGGCACGTTGCAAACTAGAATGCTTTTTAGTTTTAAGCCCAGTTCTAATTTATTAATGCTAATCCACTTTTAGCAGTCGTTCAGTTTCTCAACTCCTAGTCAGTAAAGTGAGTCTCATTTCTAACATTTTTATGTTTGAAACAGCAATTGTTGGGGACATTACTCCTTCAGACGGAGTTCCAAAGGAGGAAAAGAGTCGTAGAGAGCAAGAAGCACTTGACCACATGTGTAAACTGCTGGGTGGGGGGCCTAGAGGTATACATTCATTTCTCTTCATTCTTCTTTGAAATCAACTTACTGTTGTGTTTCATGATATCTTTGTACATTTGGCTGCAGCGAAAGAGATACACGAGCTATGGAGGGAGTATGAAGAAGCTTCAAGTGAAGAAGCTAAGGTTGTTAAGGACTTTGACAAGGTATAGCATGTTGCCATGTTGTGATAAATAGCTCAAAAGTGGCCATAAACTTGACAGTTTTGTTGGCATGGGAAATGGAGGTTTATTTATCTTGCTCTCAAATTGGTTGGAACAAACTATGTATAAATGAAGTTAATATTGCTTATGTATGAGCTTTTGCAAACTGACATCAGCTGTGTTGCTGTCAAGTGTACTGCAAAATAGATAATAGATTAATAGTGCACCGCTTATGATAATTTATTAAATCTTAGATATTTTTCCCATTGAGTACTATTAACCCCTCTCAGTGAGTTATTTCTCAAGTTAAAGCTGAGGCAAGTAAAAATTCATATTTATTAGCCTATTAGCCTCTAATATTTTGTTCTATTAACCTGTTGGTTGTAGAGATATTTTGTCGTATAACTATATGAGGGCTATGCTGTGGTTTAATAACACTGGTTGGCTTTTATACTATAGAGGTAATTGAGTGGTTTATAGGATATAATGGAGATTTATGTGATTGACTTGTGTATAATTCAGGTGGAAATGATACTTCAAGCCTTGGAATATGAAACTGGTATGTCTGCAGCTATTTTCTTTGATCCATGATGTATGCGTATATATGTTTTGGTGTATTTGATAGTTAGTATCACTGGTTACTACTATGACTTTCTGGGTTGTAAGGTGGAGTCTAGATAAAAGACATTGTACTTAAAATATGTGAAATGTGATTTGAATTTAGTGCAAGCTTAGTCACAATCTTTTATATATATCAAGACGAATTAGGCTCTTACGGGGAATAGTGTGCACCATTTTAATAACCTTAATTGGGGTTCTTTCTAAGACATTTCATTGGAGGGAGTCCTAGTGATCTTGAAAACATGTCCCTGTAGAATTATGTTCGTGATTTGTGAATCCACCCTAGGCTGTATCTCTGCAATTGGCAACTTCAAGAGTAATAGGAGAGAGTAATAAAAATTCTACAGGATTCGTATGTGTCTCTGTTGGATAGTCGTCTGCAATTTCCTTGCGACAGAATCTTGTTGTATAATTTAAGATTATAAATAATTATATTGTAGTTAGTTACTCCCTACCTATTAATTGTGACACTTAAGTTTATGCTTTCCTTCACTATATACAGATCAAGGGCGAAATTTGGAGGAGTTTTTTCAGTCAACTGCAGGTACATAATATTGAAGTTTCTCTATTTTGGTCTTGATCTGCAATCCAGCTCTAATATGATTAATTTTGTAGTCTTCACAATTATAAACTGATTGTGACAGTAAGTGAACAGTACTTGTTTTGTTAATAATAAGAATGTCAGAATCTTTTGCTCATAATTGACTAAACCATACGCAGATGAATATGGTATTACATATATCCGTGAAACCCAATTATGTTTGTGTGTGTGTGTGTGTGTGTGTGTGTGTGTGTAGATAGGACACTAAAATTTAAGATAAAATGCTGATTCAGTTTATGACTCAACTGACTTATTTGTGGTGTAGAGATCCTACAGCGTGTGCTTTTCATTAAATTCATACAAATTTGTATTCTCAAAACTTATAGATTCAAAACTAAAGTGCCCCAACAGAAGATAACTTAATAGTTTTGGAATAAATATTAGTTTCTGGTATTTGACTTGAAGCAGGCATATCTTGCCCGTGATAGAACTAGGGATGGCAATCGGGTCGGGTATGACATAATCCATATCCAAACCCGAAATTTTTATCCATACCCGAACCCAAAAAATACTCGAAAAATGAATACCCGAACCCGATCCAATGGATTTCGGATCGGATTCGGGTAATACCCGAAACCCGAATTTTCAGAACTATTTGCTTCATAAATGAGACCACCGTCTCTTCTCTGAAATCCTCTTGACACCGCCTCTTCTGGAAAGACATCGAATAGCAGGCTTGCTGATGCCCTGAATGTTGTCTCGAAGCACTTTGTGATGCCTCTTGGCTCTGTCCTTGCCCAGTCACTTTCCTCGCCCATGCATTCGGAAGAATTTGTTAAATGAAGATCTTAATTGCTTGGTTTTGGATGAGTGTTTGTTTGTGAGGCTTGGCATTTAGTTTTTACAGATTCAGATTTGGGGGTTTGGAAAGTTGAAGTTGAGTCGGGTTGTGTTTGTGGTCGTTGGATTTAGGATCTGAATTCTGATTGGACGGTTGATGTTGTTGATCCACATGATAAGTTGAAATGCATGTCATTGGCTGATACGGGTGTGTATGGATTGCAAATTTACTTTGCGTTTCCAAATGAGAAGAGAGGCAAGTAGCAGCATTTCCAAAGTTCAAGAATTATATCACAGTATCATTTTAGTTAGTGTATATGTATAATTAATATTTTATTAATCAATTCAATTAATAATATTTATCATTAGAAATGTTTTATTTAGCAGATTATCCTTTTGAATTATTGAATTATACTATAACTTAATTTTATTGAATTTAATTATTAGTCAAAATTAGGTTAAAGATAAATATATGTTCTAAAAATTATACAATAATATATGTATATATATTTAATATAATATGTAATATATAAAGTTATATATAATATTATAAAGTATATATAATATAATATAATATTATATATATATATAATATTATATATTCGGGTTTTTTAGGGTTTCGGGTTTCGGATCGGGTTTCAGATCGGTGTACCTAATATCTAAATCCAAAATTTCGGGTTTCGGATCGGGTATCCATCGGATCGGATTATTTTGCCATCCCTAGATAGAACCAACAAGGTCTTTTAGAAAGGATCTGAAGGTTTTCAAACTGAACTCCACTATATATTTATGCATATTTTCAGAATATTATTTTGTATACTTCTTATAAAGCTATAGTTCCTTGTGTTGCAATATCATTTTGACCGCTTTAATCTCTCATCAATATAGAGATCTTACTGAATGGCTATAGGTAGCAATGCTACTGTAGCAATGTGAATGGGGTGTAGATTGTGTATGTTGATTCTTTGTGCTATATGTGTTAACCACCTGCAGGGAAATTCCAAACTGATGTGGGCAAGGCCTGGGCAGCAGAGATAGCATCAAGAAGAAAAACAAAAGAATGATAGTTTCACTGCAGGGAAGTTCATTACAGGAAAGACCTTGGCATCTGAACAAGTATCAAGAAAAAGGAAGAGTACCATAGTTTTGGCTTAACATGCTGAATCTACTTTACACTAAGCTGAATTAATCAGGGATTCAAGGAAGGCTAAAACTTTGAAAGCATATGCCTGTTTGGCTTTTACCATGTTATGGGGGATTCATTAATCGGAGAATCTTTAATGTACTTTTGGCATATTGTCAATGCAACTGAGGCTACTATTCGATCAATTTGAAGGTATTACTAACAGCAATAAAAATATTACAGTAGTTTCTTTTTCCATGTTTCAGTTTGAGTTGTATTTTTGCAAAAAAAATAATTCATGAATTGGTAAAATCGCAAAAAAAAAAACCTTCAAATAATTTGATAGTTTCCTTGATGAATTACACTAAAAAGAAGTTTTAAAATTGAACTTTAAACTTATGATTGGACCGAAACAGAAATGTTAATTTTATTACAAACTGATCGTTTTAAAATAACTCATGACATATACTATATAGAATTGAATCATTCAAAAATCTATAAAAAAGTCTGACAAAAAAAATCTATTAAAAAGTAAAATAATTTCAATCAATAATAATAAAATTAACAAGAATGGCATGTTTATTTTGTCAAAAAAAAAAAAAAAGAATGGCATGTTTATGTACGCTTTGGTAGAGGTTTCTGCAGATTTTGAAACTGGAAAAAGAGAGATGGTGGTGATTGAAGCAGCAGTCGTGCCCAATGAAGTAAAAGTGGCCGCGTGGTAGAATCTGGCGACACTGCGGCGGAGAATAAAGCAACAACGGCGGCGGAGGATTTAAATAACAGACATGCTTTTGAGTCTGACTCTTCCTCTTGTAATACATTGCAAGGAGTCCATTTTTGTATCAAGCAACTTTCAGAGGGAAAACACAAAGTATAATTATGATGCTACCTAAAATGCCGTGTTGTTTTGTTTTTTTGTATTTTTGGAAAATAGTAAAATCAAAAAAAGAGAGGGAAAAAGATAACACTTTTAATAAATTTCCATTTTCCCGTATTAAGTTTAATCCTCCAAGAAAACTTATAAAATAAATTCGAAGACTATCTATAAAAGAAGAGATGGTCCTGACAAATGATTGTTAGGAATAATAAATATCGCGAAAAGCAAAAAATCTGACGGGTCTCCTGCATACACATAAGAAATTTAGTATAATCTCTTTCCGCTGTAAAGCAAATAGCTTGCTGCAACACAAGCTTGCAAGGGATCTGGGATCCATACCCATAAAAGAAATGTTAGTTCTGTACATAACTCTTGTTAATTGTATCCACAAAAAACCAAATTGCTTCTAAATATTTAGGCACAAGTTCAAGATAACAGTTATTCACTTGTATACCAAAACCACAATGTAGGTTGTACAACTGAAAGTTATTCATTTGTATACCTAAACGGCTAAACCCCAGTGCAAGTTGTACAACTGACGGGTAAACATTACAGCTTTTACGGTATCGCGACTGATTGTCTGTTTATTACTATATGTCTATAAGATAAATTATATCTAACAATGCTGCTGAATTTTTAGATACTAATTGCACAGACATCTTGTAGTAACATGTTGTAATAATCACAGAATCATACAATACAATAGCTATCTGCCCAAGATCCAAGAGCTGCATTCATGCTTGTATGGCCTCCTTGTTGTCACTTTGTGGGAGCCACTTCTCTGCTAATAGTTCAGCATGCTGCTCCAAATACTCAGAGCTATTCATCTCGGTTAACCTGTGTTAATGTTTTCAACCACTTTTATGAATGATGGCACTCAAATACTCAATGGGGGAACACTACCCTAATTTGGTGCAAACTTCGCATGGAGAAAAATCTTAAAAAGTTTAAGAAAATGCAGGCAAAAGATGTATGATGCACTTAACATAACTTGTGACGAAACATTAAGATGTAATTACTTAGCAATGCAAAGAATTCTCCGTGTTCATGTAGGCTTGTAAAATAGCCACGGAATGCTACCGGAAAAATGAAGTTGCAGGAAACATGCAAAAAGATTTAAAGAAAAAAAAACGTAGCATATTGGCATGCATGTTAAAATAGAGAACAGGAAGAAAAGCACGGGAAACAAGAATCACTTGTCTATTCTGCTAGAATGATAACAGAGATTCAAGACAAAATATCACACCTGCTAATCGTGCGTTCTTTCGCAAAACCCAGTTCATTATCCACACAAAGATCATATTCATCATTTTTTCTTGATCTTGAAGAGGTTCGAGGTGCCATCTGTTGTGCATCAGAGATAGTAACAATCCTCTCAAAGAGGTCAAATGGGGTCCCCTCAGCTGAGCACATTAATCTAGCTTTATTCTCATACATAACCTGTAAATATGAATGTATCCACAGATTAGAGGGCATATCACAAATCTGACTTTCAAAATTTGAAGTCTCATGTCATGTGACCCTTGAACTTCAGATTTGAGCTTTAACTTTTTCCAGGAGCTACAATACTGTAAGAATCATTTGATAGAGATCCCTAGGGTTGTGCCACAGTGCGATATTAATCAATCTATACATGTCCAAATGTGGGAATCAATTACAAAGAAAATTACTAACATCAACTAGAGTAACAAACCGATATGCTGCTGTCCTGTTGTGGAGCCCAAAGATTGGTATACCATCTAAAACCAAGGTGTGGAAAATCTCTGCAGAAATGACGAACACTGCTTAGGAATACAACTTGAAGCAATAGCGAGCTTCATTTTCTTTATGTTCTCTCAAATATTAAGGATGGACAAACTAAATAAGTGAACCCACAACTCATAAGAAACAAATAGAAAATTCAAAGAGTCTGTAATAGTGAGTCTGTAATAGTGTAATATGTCGTTCTTGGAGAGTTGCCCATGTTCCAACAATATGTTTTCAAAGAACCCGACTACATAAATCACCCCGCTACTTCGTTGCAGCCAAAACAACTTGTATATGTATATGTGTGGGAACCATTATAACTGACACATGGCTTACTAAATAATCCAAAATAATCTGCAGCTCCAAGAGGTCTGTCACAAAGTTCTTCAAAAGGGAAGTAAGCACATCCATTAGCACCTAGTGGAACCTGACCAGAAAAATATTTGAAATTAAAATTGTTGAATAGACGCCCCAATAAAAGAATTGCTATTAAAGTAAATAAATACAAGAAGTGGCTTATTTCATACACACCAGCAACCTCCTTCCCATAACAACTTCCACCTCTTGCGGACCAGCACTATGACTATCAATCAATTGTTCAAACTTCTGCTTAAGAACATCTGACTCGTATTTTTCAATGAAATAAAATCCTTGCTCGGCCTGCAGTGCAGGTGAAATAATGATAAGGCACTCGGCAAAAAAGTGGAGAAATACGAATATTGAGTACTTATAAACTGCAGAGTTAATGATACTATACCGAAGTCATTTTTCGATAGTCTGTTGATGAACCAATCTCATGAGCTACACATCTTTCCTACATTTAGACATTTTCCAAGTTACTAATCCAACAGAATAACAAATTAAATATCTGTAGACATATAACCCGTTACCCAACTCAAACATTATCCCAAGAGCTACAGAGTAGCAAATGACCAGATAAGCTAAACCCAGCACAGAATTTTCAACAATGTCAGAAGTGTATGTTAAGGATTTAAACGCAAACTTGTTTCTTACATTGCTGCAAGAAATGAGATGTTTACTGGAATTAGCTTTTCTATCACCATATTACTTGACTAATGCATACCTTCAAAGTAGCAATGAAAGGTAGAAAAAGATCTCTTTGCAGTCCACGTTCATACAGGTTATCTGGAGCCCGGTTTGAAGTAGCAACAAGAATCTACAGTAGTTTTCATGGATCAATGAATAAGCACCAAGTAAAGTTCCAAGTCATACTCTAAAAGTGAATCAAAAGTCGAATTAAAAAAAGAGAATACTCAGACAAAAAAACAGGAAGTTTGTCAACTTACAACACCGTTGTTAAACAAATGTCCAAACAAGCGATTTAGTATCAATGCATCAGCAACATCAGTGACCTTTAAGACAAAAGGAGGAAGGAAGTATAAGAAAACCAGCAATGAGCAAACATAGGGACCTTCAGACACTGTCAGCTTGTAAGGCCAAGATTCTTGGGTAGCCACGACATACCATAAATTCATCTAGACATAACAATATTGATTCATCAGAGATTTCCCCTGCAACAACTTCAAGGGGATCAGCAACACCCCTGTGTTTCTGCAATACATTAAATTATAAATTATTCTCCTGTCACATGATAACTGATCCTCCTTTTGGAACTAATAAGAACAATATGCAATAGTCGAAGTATGAGGTTGTTTCTGCTGTGGTATTAATGCCATTTCTATATCTCATTAATAAGATGTAAATATTTTGGCACTTCCTAGTTGAGGAATAAAACACAGGAATATGATAGGAGATGCTAATTGAGGAAAAATCGGTGACCAACTCCAGAATTAGCTAATATGACATTACGAAATATGTTTACCTGCAAGCGGCTGTGAACAGTCAACATAAAGTCATGAAAATGGATCCGCTTTTTCCTCCAATTTGAAGGTCTGGGAGTACAAGACACAACAAGATAAGATGACTATATGGTACAAGGGAGCAGCGAATTTCTGAACATTATGCTTATATACATAAAGTGAAACGAGTGGTATTCTTATCAACATCAAAGTAATTAAAAGGGAACTTATTAATAAAAATTCTTACAACTGTTCAAAAAACAAATCCATCAGCATAGTTTTCCCAGTGCCAACACCTCCATAAAGATAGAGACCTTTCACAGGTGAGTATGATGACTGCGGCATAAAACGGGACCATAACCACCTACTCCTGAACTTGAACAAAAGCATCAACACACATATGAATATATACGTGCAGGCCTACAAACGAAAATCACAATATCCCTGAATAGCTTTGAGAAATTATTTATTAAAGACCTTACCTTGCTGCTTTTTCTGAAGCAGCATACCGATCTAAACGACAAGCATCAGCTGACTTGACAAGTTCATCATATAGTCTTTGAAGTTCTTTTAAGGTTCCTATCTGGAAAAGGTAGCAATAAGGTACTTTAATAGAGGAAAACTTCACTTTGCATATCAGAAAATATACATTTTGCTTACGATTTACTACTTCTCCAGCACTCTAGAACAAAAGTTCATTCACTGCTTTTACTCTGAGGTCTAGAAATTTATAATATTACTTGACAGATAGGAATAAGAAGTGTGTCATGTGATTGCAAATTTTCAATACATACAACCAATTAGAATGTTTGCTCAAATTTTGAACTTACTTTCAGCAATTTATGCAAGAAGTAATAGTGAATTAGACAAAGTGTGCATATATAATTTCTATTAGCAAGCTGATACCACCAAAAGTTAAATTCAATTAAAATATGAACATATGCAAAAATCTGGAAGGGTTGTAAATTGTAATAAGGTTGATTAATCTAGCATACCTACTCCAGTTATAATAATAATGAACTGGGGAAAATTAAAATGGACTATTCATAAGCCAGAGCACATGAGCTTAAGAATGTTGCAAGTAACTATTCATCTATACCTGGCAAGTATCACCGTCCACGAGTTCCCCTGCAGCAATTCTACGTTCGTACTCCACCAAGGGGCCAGAAGGCCAAGAACTGCTCAATTCTGTGATATATTGATCAAAAGCCAGAGCATATTTATATGATACAGAAGTCCATTAATAATACAGTATTGGGCAAAACCACACAAACAAAAAAGAAAATGGCAATATACCTTCATCAGTATTTCTTGAAACATCAGCATATAAAGTTCTTGATATCACAAAAGAGAGGTGTCCATGTAAGCATTGGTCGACATTATAAGATTGCTTACACAGGGCCTTCCGATTTGTATCAACAAAATAACTTCTTCTGCCTATTCCACAATAGATAATATCACTCTGGCGTCGAAAAGCTGATCTTAGATGTCGTCCGCAAGCAACAAATCTTCTCATCTTCAAATTGGGTCCAGAAATTCAAATCACTACCTTGATGAACACCTCCAATAGGTGCTCATAAGTATCTGAATAATCTGAATCAATTCAGCAAAAATTATATGGAAAATTTCCTGATGAAAATAACCCCTATCTTATCAACAAATATACCAAGAAATCTAAAAAGTTAAATCTTCCACTACATGAATATCTTTCAGTTAAAGCACTATTTAATGGTATCAACCAATCCTTCTTTTTACCTTTTCTAACAAACCAAGAATATCATATACTGCTAAGAACAAATTACTTTACAAAATTCACATGATCCATCAAAGGAATTAAATTTATGTTCATCCATTAATATAAGCATGTATATACACACACAGAAGCAGAATTTACAAGAATGACTACTAATGTCACAAAATCTTGATACCATCCTGCAAATTAGGAACAATTATGCAATAAAGCTGGTAACTTTATAAGCAATTAATAAAAAAGATTATATTTTGTATGCAGTCAAGAAGAGTAGATAGACAATACCTTGATGGGACAATAATGGCAAAACTGATACACAAGTCAAGAAAGATGAAGTTCCGGAGAAGGTATGGAGAGTATAGATATATGGGTTTGTTTTATATTTTTTTTTGGGAAATAAAAAAACATGTAAGCATTAATCTCTGGGACTCCTAGAATTTAGAAGAAGAGAGTATAAAAAGGAGAGAGGTTTCACAATGGGATCCGGGTCTCCAAAACTCTTTGAGCCTGCAGCCTTTTTTTTATTATTTGGTTGCGTACGTATATTTTCTATATGTATGTGCTGTTTTGACACATTGATCATCTTTATATTAGATTCTTTCTTTCAATTTATCTGACTCATCCAGCATGTTCAACCGTGTAATGTGGTCATTTGTCAGTGGGGCACGGGTGAAAATATATTTCCGTGACATGAATTGATACTGAAATATTCCTTTTTTCTTGAATTTAAGTTGTTTAGAATAAAACCAAGATATGATTAAATAAAATTATACAGCAGCGTTAGAAGAAGTAAGAATTCTAGAAATATACTCCCTCCGTCTCAATTTATAGGTCCATTTTGGAATAAACACACATATTAAGAAAAAAGTTAGTTAGATAGAATCTTATCTCATGTATCATTAATTAGTGCATTGATAAGTGAGAATATTGTTGAGTTTCAAAAAATCACAATAAATATAGGGATTTAGTGCATTGAGAAATGAGAATAATGTTGAGTTTCAAAAAAATCACAATTAATACGTAGATAAATTTGTATTGAAAGAAGAGAGAGACAAATATTTTGGGACAAATTTTTTTTCCAAACTGGACCTATAAATTGAGACGGAGGGAGTATCATGCTGGCTTCTCTTTATGGTACTGTTTAGTGTTTATCAGTGTTTGTATACATCAACGGTATCATAAAAAAAAAATACTGTAAGGTGTATTATCCTCGGTCCCACCCAAACATTTGGATGGGACAGGGTGCTTAAAAAATAAATAAAATATGAGTGAAAAATAAGTTGAAATTTAATATATAAAATAAGTATAGTGAAGAAGTTATTCAAAAAAATGTATAGTGAAAAAAATTATATAAAACAGTTGACCTTTATATTATTAAATTTGATTATATTTGTTAAATTTTAAAATGTAATGAACTAATAAGGATATCTCAAAGAAAAAAAGAAAAATATAAAAAAATGATTGGGACAGAGCCCGGAACGGACGTACACTTAACACACTTGGGGGCATGGCTCCCAGTCAAATTGATCCAACATGATTACATCTTGTATATAGCTTCACACAGATGTCACATACTCACATTAATTAAATTATTATGCCCCGTCCAACCAACAAATAAAATACACTAATAATAAGAAGTCTATTATCTAATAGGATCGTGATATCTGACATACCTGAATTCTTGATTGTTGGATGAATATCCAGCTATCAGAAGTATAACAAAATTTTAATACATTCATCATAAGTTACTTAACACATATGCGAGGGACGAGGATCTTATATAATATACTAATCGGCTAACAAAGAAGACGGAGTCGCATAATATCTTTTTTTTTTTATGTTATATTACATATTTTCTGCTAATTTTTTTATTATTCGAATGTTGTGACCCCACTAAACTTTAATTCTTGTCCGCCATAGATTAAGATTAATAAAGATGGATCATAAGAAGACAATAAATATAAGAAGATGAATATAATTATTTCCAGTTACTTGTTATTAAAAATGAAATATCTATATTAAATTTTGCTAATACATACTTTAAAATATTTAGTATCAACACAGCAGTTCTCAGTACCTAAGTCTATTATACTAGGTGATCAATTAACCTGTGACAAAAAAAAAAAAAAAAACGTTCAATTAATATGTGTGGGCAGTGTTACAGAAATCGGGGATCGGACCTAATCGGTTGAGCTACCGATTCAGGGATTAATCAGAAATCGGGGATTAATCGGAAGGATTAATCAAAGTGAAAATCAGATTTATTTTAATATTAAAATATTATTTAATATTCAGTTATCATTATCTTAGCTATTTAGTAACTAATATATTTACTATATTCATAAACTCTATAATTATTCATATTTAAAGTAATATAGTATTTTAATTTTAATAATTTTCATATATACTTCCATTAAGAAATATATATAAGGATTAATCGAATTTCAAAAATCGAATCAGTGGCCGATCTTTCAGGGGATTAATCGGGAATTTATCGGTTAAATCGGGGATTTTTAGAACACTGTGTGTGGGAGGGGAATGGAGGGAGAAATAGTGGAATATGCTTATAATTTTACAGAAGAATGCATGGTCCCCGTCCCCACAACCTTACCAACTGTGTAATAAAGATAATTAAAATTGGACTACCCCCTACACTGAGATCAAGTAGTCGGATAAAACTTGGCAACAAATTTCCAGCCCAGCCCATACCTTTCATTCGATAATAGTCTTGTGGTCCATGTCCTTGGGACCTTGACCGTGACCCCCACTATTTATAATAAACGTACGCTGATAGTAAAAGCATGGGCGGTTTCGGGTTATTACAATCGTCACTTTCTTGTCGTTATATTTTTTTCTATAAAGCGGGCTCCTTAGTTGGGCTGAGGTCTAACACTTGTGTTTTACTATTGATGTCAGTTAGTTCATCATACGCGGCCTGTTATCACTTAGCGAGTATAGGAAGTTTTCGGAATTTATTATAAATATTTACCTTATAAATATTAATTATATTTACTATTTTACTTCAGTATACTTATTTATATATTAGATATATTTTATCATTTTATTCATTTGTTTTTCAATTTCCCACTATTTTATAAATTTTCACTAATTTTCGTATCCAACCCATCAATATACTTATATAAAGGAGAAGCGAGGGGCGTATAGGTGGCGCCTCTAACATCGCTCTGTTCTATTTTTCTAATTTTCTGGAATTGTTGGATGAAAAAATATCAAAAATTAGAATTACCTTTTTTAATTTCGGATATATTAGAAGCAAGTTTCGGAATCTGATTTTGTTTCAAATTATTTATAGAATATAGTAGATTGAATGTTTTAATCTAATTTTGTTACAAATTATTTAATTATGAGAAAGAGTAGCACACAACTCGGGAAAGAGTAGCACACAAGTCTCTCTGCACCTATAAATACCCCTATAAATTGTAGGGTTTTGGATTATCTAAACACACGCTCCTTTCTTTTAATACCACAACCCTACTTTTCTCTGGTGATAGTTATCTTGCTCGAATTCTAACTCGGTGGTGTCGTTCTTCTGCAACGATAAGTGAAGGCTGATTATACAGTATTAAAAAAAAGGTTGTTGCAAGCAAATGTAGTTATAGACCGCCATGTGGGAGTCGACAAATCCAATCGTCTTGACATGATATTGATGGATGATGTTGTTGCAAGGAAAGGTAGTTATAGACCACTACGGGGGAGTCGACAAATCCAATCGTCTTGACATGATATTGATGGATGATATCAATAAATTAACTATTAGTGATGTATGTTTGTTGGTTATTCCTTTATAATATTTGTTTTGTTCACCGAACATGTTTGTTGTTGTTAATTTTTATATGCTTTACTTTGTATACAAGAAAAAATTATTCATGCATAATCTGTTTGCTTCGTTCAAGCAACTTTTAAGTGAAAGCTGTTTATACAATACTAAAAAATAAAGATTGTTACAAGTAAGAGTAGTTATAGACCGCTATCTCACGGATTTAAATCAAGATTCGTCGTGATTTAAGAACATTGGAGGAAGGTGACAATGTAAAAACATGATTACTTAAAAAAAACAAAAACAAAAAAATAAAGATTCATCGTGATTTAAATTGTTAATTATGTGTATAAATTTATTTTCATTTTCTCACCATAAATTATAGTCCAATTTTTCAATATTATATATTAGTATTGGTAGTACATCAAGATCTTTATAATATAAAATTTATTTTATCCTACAAATATTAATTTTGAAACATTAATATACATTTTATAGACAGCCACAAAATTATTTTATTTTACAAATATTAATATGAATCATTAATATAATTTTTATAGGCCGCCGCGAGGGGCGTGCACGCCTCTCAGATACCTCCGTACTATTTTTCTAATTTTTTGAATTTTTTGGATGAAAATATCAAAAATAAATTTTTTTTTGTTTCATATTAATTTTGAATCATTAATATAATTTTTATAGCCGCCGCAACGCGCGGTTTCTCAACTAGTTTGTCTAAGAGGAATTAAACAGGGTTTGAGTTAATTAATGCTACGTTGGTCTGATTTTATTGTACTTTTATTTTAAATAATTTAAATATTTTTCAGGGAAAATAGTCTCGAGAATTTCTTACAAAATTTTCATGATTTTTTCCCCAAAAATCCTTGAAAAAATTTCGAAACTCATTTTTTCTTGAAAAATTTCCTCAAAAAATTCTCGAATAAACTTTCTTGCAAATATCTTCTCAGAAAATTTCTTCTTCTCAAGGAAAAATTTTCAAAAGCAAATTTCTCAAGAATATTACATCGAAATTTCTCTGAAATATTTTTCTCCAAAATCTCTTCAAATTAAAACATATTAAGAAAAATTATTTTGGACATATATTTTGCAGAAAACGATATTTAATAAAGCATTTTTCTAAAAAAATGGTTCTACAAAAACAGTTTAATTAAAATAATTTAGGAAATATATATTTTTCGAAATCAAATTATTTTTCATGAGCGGAGCCTTAAAAAAAGTTAAGCTACCGGATTGTTTCATGTAAATCCCATGTTGGACACGGTTACTAAAGCTTGACATTTTTGGATAAGCGGAGAGAGGACCCCAAATCCCCTGTGCCTGGTAGGTAGGAACCGGGAAATAGATTGACAGTTGCTTGCCAGGGTCTACTGCCACTCCGTAGCACCATATTTTTCATCATTAGTGGGCTACGCTTTGATGCAGGCCCAATGTAGCTGTCAGAGACTCGGGAGCTTTTCTCAGGCTCCGTTTTCTTCTTGTTCGACGTATTTTTAAGCTCTTATTTCTGGAGGATTATACTACTAGTAATAGTAATAAGCTTTATTTTATTTTCAAGTTAGATCTTTTTAATAAAATTAGTAATATCAATTTCAAGTCAGAGTCACGAATAACAGCGGAAGAAAAACCAAAAAACGGAAATAGTCATCATTTTCGTCCTGGTTTCAAACTGATAACTCCAAATCTCGTCTAGGGTTCCAGTGCACTGTTCCGGGAAGCTTCAGGCAGGACCTAACCTGCAAAACAACGCTACACGGGGGGTGACATCCCGTGAGGCGCCTCCGGCGTGATAATCAGTGATTTGGATGTGCTTGACAAGTAAGGGAAATCAGAGAGTTTTCACTCTAAATGTATGGCGAGAGATGCTTTTCAGAGAGAGTTTTAGGGAGAAATTTGCACTTACCTTCCATTTTGGCTGGGGAGTTCCTTATATAGGCCCTTGGCCGCCACTGTTGCTACAGTGGCGGGTATGGGTCTATAGCCACTCCCCAGCATGGGTGGCTGTTTTGGTGCACCTACTGTCCTTTTTTCTGTCCTTTTGGGGTTGGTGCATGCTTGTTACCCTGTTTGCCTTGTACTTAGTAATGATGAGGTCTGATGAGGTCTGACTTTGGGGGTCTTCAAGTCCTGTAGCGAGGGCGGGTACTGTTGGCGGTCACTGTAGCGTGGTACCTTATCATTGCCCCCCTACGCCTCCCATCTGCTTTAGCGGGTGGGAGGGGTAAGTAAAATGCCTCCCGCAAAGTTGCCATCCCGGGTTGTATTTGTGCAAGTGTGTATTTTGGAATGAATGGGTTGCTGTGGCGGGTTATTGGCTTGCTTCACCCGGTTTGTGTTTTGCTGGGCCATAGATTTCAAAATTTTTCAAAAGGTGTGAAGCCTTTTGCCGCCTGGTCTTGTCGTTCCGTATGGGGAATGTACGGTGTTTCCACGTGGCTTACTGTGAGTGGTTGATGCTGTAGTTGCATGCAAGGTTAATTTGACTGATGGTATTTGGTGCGGATATTTGTGCCAATTAATTACTGGCACAGATACATGTATGAGGCTTTTGACGGGGGTGATGGATGTGTATTTTTTGGCGCTTCAACTGCCTAGGGAAGTAACGGCTGAAGTTCAAAGGGCTGGAGTGCTGTCTATATAAAGGGAGTTTTTATCTCGGTGAAAAGTGCTCAGTTCACCGCGTATCTTTGTAAAAGCTTGTCTCTGCAATATTGGTGAGTGTTCGAGTCTAGGCTTTGCCGGCGTAGTGATCATCTGTTTTCTTGCTTTGTTATCTGATCGGAACTTTTAACCGGTCGTCTTGCCGTGGTTTGTTTTGTGCAGGTGATATGTCTTCTGACAGCTCTGCAGCTAGTTCTAACCTGTACTATGGTCGGTCGAGCGAGTGGCGCCGGCGACAGGATCTGATCAACCGGATTCGCCGGTTGCCGGCCGAGCTTATCACGGTGAGAATCGCGGAGGCTCTGGAGGACGAGGAGCAGTCCTATGAGTCTGCTCTGGAGATTGTTTACCATGAGCTTCTGCTACCGGGTCGTGCCCGGGACGCGGAGGAGGTGGATGGGCGTTTGATGGTGCCGATTGACAACCCGCCGGTCCCTCCTGGTGTTACGGTGCGGGAGCGGTTGCGGGACGCGGAGGTGGAGAGGGAAGGCCTGCTTACCAGGCTGGAAGCTGTAGATGAGCGGATTGCGGAGCTGAGGGCTCAGCTTCCTTAGGTAGTTTCGATGCGGTAGTAGCCCGTGTCTGATTGTAATGGAATTTCTGCCTTAATGTGAAACCGTTTATTCGCTTATTGCCTTGTGTTGCCTCTGTGTTTTGAGTTTAGTTCCTGCGATAAAGTTTTGAAGCGAACAGAACTCGTAGTAAAAATGATGGTTGTGCCCCCCAAGTATTGGACGCGGCCAATAATGAGGGAAGTTAAAAATTTTAAGTAAAATGAAAATGTGCCCCCCAAGTATTGGACGCGGCCAATAATGAGGGAAGGTGAAAAAATTTTAAGTAAAAAGAAAATGTGCCCCCCAAATATTGGACGCGGCCAATAATGAGGGAAGGTGAAAAAATTTTAGTAAAAAATGAAAATGTGCCCCCCAAGTATTGGACGCGGCCAATAATGAGGGAAGTTAAAAATTTTAAGTAAAATGAAAATGTGCCCCCCAAGTATTGGACGCGGCCAATAATGAGGGAAGGTGAAAAAATTTTAAGTAAAAAGAAAATGTGCCCCCCAAATATTGGACGCGGCCAATAATGAGGGAAGGTGAAAAAATTTTAGTAAAAAATGAAAATGTGCCCCCCAAGTATTGGACGCGGCCAATAATGAGGGAAGTTAGAAAAAATTTTAAGTAAAAAGAAAATGTGTCCCCCAAATATTGGACGCGGCCAATAATGAGGGAAGGTGAAAAAATTTTAGTAAAAAAATGAAAATGTGCCCCCCAAGTATTGGACGCGGCCAATAATGAGGGAAGTTAGAAATTTGAAGTGAAATGAAAATGTGCCCCCCAAGTATTGGACGCGGCCAATAATGAGGGAAGTTAAAAATTTGAAGTAAAATGAAAATGTGCCCCCCAAGTATTGGACGCGGCCAATAATGAGGGAAGGTAAAAATTTTGGTAAAAAATGAAAATGTGCCCCCCAAGTATTGGACGCGGCCAATAATGAGGGAAGTTAGAAATTTGAAGTGAAATGAAAAGGTGCCCTCCAAGTACTGGACGCGGCCAATAATGAGGGAAGTTAAGCTGGCGGGATGGTACTAGGAGTGGCAGTGGCATGGTCGTGGGTAGTTGACTCGGGTGACCGTTAGGGGTGTGGGTGTCCGCGTGCATTAAATGCACTGCACAGACATTCACCGAGGAGACTGTTGACCGCTGGTTTTCCAGGTGCGTTTGAGTTATATTTGACCTAGGAAACGCCTGTGGGAAGTTTGAACGCTTTGGGAACACCATCTGCTTTTATTGCGGAGTTGTGGCTGTGGCTATATAAAGGCTAGAGAAGTTCATTTGTGCACTTCATCTGTGCGTTCATCTTCTTTCTTCTCTTCTAATTCGTCAAATCGTTCTTTTTCCTGTGAAATTACTGTAAAAAATGTCTGATAATTCTTCGGCATCTGTGAGTAATGGCAGTGATGTGTCCAGTGGTAGTTACAGGACGCAGATGCGTTGGATGAGAAGGGTTGAACTTTTGACCTTGTTCAATGATTTGCCGACCGATCCGTTTGCTAGGAGGTTGGCTGATATGCTGGAGGACGGCCTTCCCTACGATGACCTCCTTGAGGAGGTGTATGAGAGGATGCTGGTCCCGGGACGCGGGCGAGCAGCGGTGCAGATCAATGGGCGGTGGTATGTGCCCATTGATCGGCCGGAACCCGTGCCGGAGGCTACGGTGGCGGAGAGGCTGACCGCGGCCCGGGAAGAGAGGGACGAGCTGCAGGAGCGATTAGAGGATGTCCAAGCCCGCATTGCGGACCTGGAGGCTCAGCTGTAGAGTAGGGCTTCTTTGTCGCGGACTGAGTCCGCTTTGGCTTGTATTAAAAAAGAATCTTAATATATATATGTGAAGTGTTTTGCTGACCCGCTGGCTTTTGGCTTGCTTGTATTTATGTTTTTTGTCTTCGACCAATTTATGACTGGTAATAAAGTGGGTAATAAATGGGGAATAAAATTGAATGCGAGAATGTTGTGGGTGAGATTTGATAAGTAGAGTGGCGTATATGTATTTGTGTACATGGGTAATCGAAGAGGCATCGGTTTTCAAAGTTGGGGGTTTTTTGGGGATGAAGTACGGTTTATGCGGCTTTTGAGGAGAGGTGGGTGTGATGGTGCAGTTTCTGAGCCAATCGTGTGTGCACACGTGGCCATGTAGTTAATGCATCTCTTGGTAATTGTGGTAGTATATATGTATGTCTTAAAACCCAGTTCTGAGTATATTTGTCTGAAGCTTTAGCTTTTCCGAAGTGCTCTGCTCTTTCTCTGTAAGTTGCGAGAGGTCGTCCGGAGGAGTAAAGTGCAACCGTTCTTTTTGTCATTTCCGTTAACAAGTAAGCATCGCCGGCGATCCTTTAAGTTTATGCTTGTTTTTTCTCTTGATGTTGCTGCTTAGTCATATTTTGCTGATGTTTTTAGACTTTGCTTTGTTCATCGCGTTTGTTGCCGCTCTTACTGTATTTTGCGTATTTGGTTGCTCGCCGGCGTATATAAGTCTCGTAATCGTGTTGTTGCGCCGTAGTGTGGGTAGATCGGTGTTTTAGGGCTTGTCTGTTGGGTATTTGAAATGTCTGTATGTTTGTGCTTTCGTCTTTGATTTGTGATGGTAGTAGTGAAACTTTTGTCGCCATGGCTGCCGTCTGTACGGTGGCGTTTGCGGTTTGAGGGCGGTGTAGCGACCTCGGGATTATTGTCTCGGGTTGTGCACCATTAGGGTTAGGTTGAAGTTTTAAGGTTTGTAATATGCGGCGGTTGCACGTGTTTGTACTGTAGGTGTTTGATAATATGTTTGTATGAGGGTCGCGGGTAACAAAGAGGGGTTGTGTTGTGAAACGGGTTGTTGTCTTTGATTTGTATGCCTCTGATGTTGACGGGATGGAGGTGATGTTTGTAACGGGCTGTTCTCTGTGTGGCCATCTTGCAGGTAATTGATGACTGCTGTGGCTGAAGAGGTGCGTCTGGAAGCTATTCATCCGGGTACTGAAGAAGAAATGGCTGCCATGCCCGGGGAAGATTGTTTTGATCCCGTGACGCGGGAGGCAAGGCCGCTGATTAGTTTGTCTGGTCGATGGCGGGATTTTCCGCGGTTTACTATTCCACTCCCGCCGAAAGATCTGCATTACAGGTTCTTTGAGGATCAGAGTAGTTTCTACCGGACCTTTAAGATACGCCCTGTGGAGATAAACAATGCCAAAGTGGAGCAAGAACTGGCAGGCTGTGATCATCTCCAGAGGAGGAGTACGTTCAATGTGGCGGAGTATGGGCCATACATGGCGAAGTTGTTTAGGTTTGGGAGTGACTATAGCTGGAGGCCTGCCCGGGAAGAGGAGAGGTTGCATCATCGTGGTGCTGGCGGGTCCATATGCGTGACCCTCGAACAGCTGAAGGCGGGCTTGAGGTTCCCAATGCACCGCTTTATGTGGGACCTTGTCTGCGTGCATTTGAAGTGCTCTATCTCGCAGATCACGCCCAACGCGATCCGGGCTATTAACTGGTTTATAGCGAGTTGCACCGCTCTGGGGAAGCAGCCTACCTTTAAGGCCTTTTTTCACCTGTTTAATATCAAGACGAGCACGGCCAAGCCGTTTGTGGAGTTTCCTTTTGCCAATAAGAGCAGCGTGATTGGCAGAGAGCTTGTGGACTATATGCCCTTTGATTTTCCGAATAGCATGACGGACTGGCAGTATGAGTTTCTGGTGGTGGCGGGTGGCGAACTGGCGTGGATGCCTAATATGGCCCGGAAAGTAGAGAAGAGTTATCGCGCGCCGCGGGATCAATTGTCCGCGGTTGACGTGGAGATACTGGTTGGTATTACGAAGGCGTTGGGGAGTACCTGGACCAAGAATGCATTCTTTGAGAACGGGAGGTTGCAACTGTACCTGCGTAAGTTTTTGACTTTACTAAATGTGGGGGGGGTTTGCTTTGTGTTTGGTGGTTTTTTGGCTTTATAGTGTTGTGATATGTTGCTTGATTTTGCAGTCCTGGACCCGCGATTGACGGAGTTGGCGCCCTTGGAGGGCATGACGGCTGAAGAAGAGATAAAACTGCTCACGGGCCTGCTGAACCGAAATCCCCCCAGGTATAGGGGTGCTGCCCGGGGTGAAGGTGAGGGGCGGTCGCAGGCAAGGCGACGTACGCCGGCTCAAAGCCGAGCGGGACGCGCGGCTGCCAGGGCGACACGGGGGGCGGTGGGGCAACCTGCGGGAACGGCCATTGGTGCCTCTACTTCGGGGACGGCGTCCCGAGGCCGCGTGCCGCTTTTGAGGGATGAACCGGAGCCCGCGACTGAGCAGGAAGAAAATGTGCCAAGTGAGGAGGTGGAAAACCAAGATGTGTTTGGGGATGCAGATGATGATGATGAGGAGGACGTTGAGAGGAGTCCTGAGATCCATGAGATTGCAGACAGCGAGGAAAGAGAAGGTGGCGGTCATACCACCGCGGGTGAGTTTGACGATGGTCTTGGCGGGGAGGGTGAAACTGAGGTCAGTATACAGGCTGGCGGGAAAGTTGCGGAGGCGGGATCGTCCCGTGCAGCTGGTGAGAAAGAAGGTGTTGAGGTCGGCGGGTCGTCGACTGTATTGATGCTGGAGAACCCGACAACAGGGGGACGGACTCCCGAGGTTCCCAGACGGAGAAAGCGGGCTCGCAGTGCTGGTAGTGGTCGGAAGTTGACCTTGAGTGCCCAGATTGGTCGTCGCGTGAAGCGCCGCGGCAATGTGGATTTGATGGCGGGTGTCAGTGCTGGGGATGCGTCCGGGACCGAAGATGAATTGGGACCTGTGGATGCCCGCCGTGTGGGGCGAGGCAATTTGTTTGGAGCCGGGCCACCAGGACAGGTTGGCCTTACTGAAGATGATTTTGAGAAGTTGGATGGGTTGGGATGGAAAAAGCTGGTGCGTCGTTCCGAGCTCCATCACAGGAAGGTATGTGTTGTGCAGTTGCTTTTGCACTTAGCGTTTTAATTTTGTGTATGTGGGTTGTGATATGTTTTCTGATGGTTGTTGCAGGCTCGAGGATATGACTTGGCGTTAAGCACCCGGGGAGAAATGTTCCGTCAGGACAACATTGCACTGCGGAAGCAGGTTGCTGATCTTGAAGGTCAAAAGAAGACCTTGGTGGAGAACTTCCATGCAGTCGAGGATCAGAAGAAAGCACTTGCCCAAGAAATGGAGACTCTTAAAGCTGACTGGCAGGTGCTTTCGGATCGAAGGGGCCTTGTGGATAAGGAGTTGGAGACTCAAAGGCTGTTTTGGGAGGGGAAGGAGGCGGCCTCGGAGCGGACTTTCACCGAGCTGCGTAAGCGTGCCGAAGAAGCTGAAGCTATGGTTGCGTCGCGACCCACTGAGGAGATGGCCATCCGGAAATATCAGGCTAGTGTTGAATATCGGGCTGCCTTGGCCAAAGCTTTTGAGGAGGGAGTCTATTCTGTGAAAGAAAGTGCAGAGTACTTGAGCTTAGTGGCGGGCGCGGGTGGTTCTTCTTCCGGTGTTGACGCTTTGGAAAAGCGGGTAGCAGATCTGGCATCCTCCTTGAAGAAGGCAAAGTCTAAAGCACATAAGAGGAAGAAGAAGAACAAGAAGCTTGCCGATCGGGTGAAAGAGCTTGAGAGCGCGGGTGGTAGCTCTGGAGGTAGTGCTGGGACAAAGAGTCCAAAAGCTTTGGAAACCGTGGATGAGAATCCCGCGGCGGAGGAAACAGAGGTTTCCCGCTCCGCAGCTGAGGAAAGGGAGAACCCGGACACGGTCATGGCTGACGCAGAGAAGCAACCCGGAACCGAAGCTGCCACCCCGGAGGGAGATGAAGAGCTTGTTGATGACTCGACCGAGACCCCCACCATTTAACTCCTTTGTCTCTAAACTGTTGCTTTTTAAGTTACGTTTGAACTTGGCTGGTTAGACTATTTGAACTTATTCTTTTGGGATTGTAATTTGCCGTACAATGGCGGTTGACTTGTGTGTGGATTTGGGCTGTGCGTTTAATATGCTTTTGTTTTGCTTTTTAGTTGCGTGTATGTGCTTGTGCTTTGTGTTGCTTGCTCGAGTTTACAGGTGGGAGCCTTGCCGTTGTCAGGGCATGGTTGTGGATACGCGGCCATGCCTTGCTATATTTTGTTGTTGCGTGTGGATTTGGTTTAGGGGAGGGATGGCGGTGGTCGTCCTTCCCCCTAGGTTATATGCTTGCTTTGTGACAGGTGGCTGCCAGGCACGTGCGCGGGAGTAGTATAAATAGCCTGCCCCCGAAACGGAGGTATTATGCTCCTTCACACCTTTGTTGTTTCATCCTTGTGCGCTGTAAAAATTGTGTTAACCATGTCCAACCTTGTAGGCTCTCGCTGTTACTGTGATCGTCCTGTGGTGATGAAGACTATCTGGGGTGGCCGGAATGCTGGGCGGCGTATGGAGGCTTGTGTCGCGGGTGATTGTTACTATGAAGTGTGGATTGACGAGCCGCTTAGCACTCGTGCTCGAGGTGCCCTTGAGGAGTTGATGCAGAAGAACAAAGACCTGCATGAATCTTATCACAAGAAGATGGAGCGTGTTCGTGCCCGCCAGGTGAAACGCCGTGGTGCGATTTGGGCGCAGTTGCAGCTCATTCACAACGAGCTTTCCGCGAGTGACTCGAGCGAGGAGGATGAGGCATTTTAGATGTCGTTATCGCCATGCTAGTTGTTGTATTTCCTAAGTACCCCCGTTGTATGTTTGGGGGGTCCATTGTTGTTTATGTTTTCCGTATGCGTGTGTTTGTAATATGCTTGGTACATGTTGATGTGGCTTGACCCGGGTAGCGTTGTTTCCGCGGCGGTCGTTAGCTGATCTTTGTAAACTATGGATTATATATTATAAGGTGTCCTTTTGTCTTGTGCGTAAATGTGCTTTTGTGTGCTTTTGTTGAGATGTGCTTTATATACTGTGCTTTTTATGTGCTTCTTGTTGGATGAATCACCAGGATGCAAATTAACAGAAAACATCGTTAATAATATATATATAAGTCCAAAAGGATGCCCGGTTACATGCTATGAATCGTTAGGCCATGTCTGCTACTGATAATATTTCTTGAGCTTTTCTGCATGCCAAGTATTGTTGACCTCCGTGCCATCCAAGTGGGATAGCTTGTAAGAGCCGGGACGGATGATTTGTGCTATTTTGTATGGACCTTCCCACTTAGGCATTAGCTTACCCGTGTGGCGCGGGTCTGATGCCTCGGTTGCTCTGTTGACTAAATCTCCCACCTGGAATGCCCGCATTCGGACCCGCTTTCCGAAGAAGTCCCTTGTCTTTTCTTTGTAAAGCTCCATTTTCTGGACTGCGTCTGCTCGGACCTCGTCCAGTAACTCCAAGTTAGTCCGCATTCCCTCAATGCTGTCGTTGATGTTGAAATTTTGCATGCGGAAGGACGGTGATCCTATTTCCACTGGCGCCAGTGCTTCTGCCCCGAATGCTAGTTTAAATGGTGTTTCCCCTGTGCTTGTTTTCTGCGTGGTGCGGTAGGACCATAGGACTTGGGGTAGATGTTCTGGCCATTTTTTCTTGGATTCTGTGAGGCTTTTTTCTAGCCCGCGAAGGATGATGCGATTTGTGACTTCGACTTGTCCGTTGCTTTGCGGGTGGCATACCGATGCTTTTTTGTGCTTGATCCCGTGATCAGAGAGGAAGGTGGTGAATTTCTTTCCTACGAACTGTGTCCCGTTGTCAGAGATGAGAGTCGTGGGGATACCGAACCGGGTGATTATCTGGTTGCGGACAAACCGGATTGCGTCTTCTTGGGTGATGGTCCTGAGTGCTTTGGCTTCCGCCCATTTGGTCATATAATCGATGGCCACCATGACAAATTGGAGTTCCCCGCGGGCTTTGGGGAATGGTCCCATAATGTCGATTCCCCACACAGCGAACGGGATAGGGGAGAGTATTGAAACTGGGACTGCGGGGGCTGCGCGCGGGACGTTGCTGAAGAGCTGGCATTGGTGGCACGCTCTGACAAAGGCTTTGCAGTCTTTTGCCATGGTTGGCCAATAATATCCTTGGCGCAAGATTTTATGTGTAAGGGCCTTGCCCGCCATGTGATCCCCGCATATGCCCTCGTGAACTTCCCGCATGCAGTATGTTGCTTCATCGTCATCGACGCATTTGAGAATGGGTGAGTCGAAGCTTCGACGGTAGAGAACATCGTCTTGTAGGAAGAATTTGGCTGCGTGTGCCTTGACCTGCCGGGCTTTGCTATGCTCGGTTGGCAGAGTTCCGTTCCGGAGGTAAGCGACGAGGGGGGTCATCCAGTTGTCCTCGTTGAGCGTAATGCTGAGCTGTTCCTTGGCTTCTGTTGAGGGATGCGGGAGAGATAGGAAGTAGACGGGACCATCCGAGGTCGTGTATTCTCCCTCTAGGAGCTTGGATAGGCTGTCAGCCAGTGAGTTGTCTTCTCGGTCTATTTGGTGGAGCTGGTAGCTTTTGAGTGTGGACAAGCGGGTCTGCACTTGTTGTTGATATTGAGCTAGAGTCGAATCTTTGACCGCATAGTCTCCCGTCGTCTGGCGGACTACTAGTTGGGAGTCGCTGTATATGGTTAGGTTCTGCAGTTGTAGGGTGATGGCGAGGTCTAAACCCGAAAGTAGGGCCTCATATTCCGCCTGGTTGTTGGTGGCCTTGAAGTTGAGCTGGAGGGCTTGTTTTATGCAGAAGCCATCCGGGCTAATGAGTATGGCCCCGGCCCCGCATCTGGTGTTGGTGGCGGAGCCGTCCACGTAGAGCTTCCACCCTTTCGCGACGGGGGTGAGTTTTTGGTTGTCCGGTGCTTCCTCATCTGGTTTAGTAAAGTTGCATTCCACGACGAAGTCTGCCAGGGCCTGTGCTTTGATCGCGGTTCTCGGGACGTAAGTGAGGTGGAATTGGCTGAGCTCGATCGCCCAATTAATAAGGCGCCCTGACAGCTCAGGTTTGTGGAGAATTTTGCGCAAGGGTTGGTTCGTGACGACCCGTATCTCTCGTCCTTGGAAATAGTGACGAAGCTTCCTGCTTGCCATGACAAGGGCTAGGGCTGTTTTCTCTGTATTGGGGTAGCGGGTTTCTGCGTCCTTTAGTGTTTGGCTGACATAGTAAACTGGCCTTTGCACCGTTTCTGTTTCCTTAATAAGCACTGCGCCCACCGTTTTGTCAGAAACTGCCAGATATAGTGACAATGGTTCGCTAGGGGACGCGGTCGTCAAGAGTGGCGCGGACGCCAGGTATGTCTTGAGGTCCTCGAAGGCCTTTTTGCATTCCTCTGTCCATGTGAGCTTTTTGGTTTTGAGTGCTCCTTTGAGGGTGTCGAAGAAAGGGAGGCATCGTTCCGCAAGCTTGGATATGAACCGTCGCAATGCCGCGAGGCGCCCCGTGAGGCGTTGAACGTCCTTGATGGTTTTTGGGGGCTGCATGTCAATGATGGCCTGGATTTTTTCCTGGTTGGCCTCGATCCCGCGTTGGCTCACCAGGAAACCCAAGAATTTTCCCGCTCCCAGGGCGAAAGTGCACTTGTCGGGGTTAAGTTTCATGTTGTGTTTTCTGAGGTTTGCGAAGCATTCTCGCAGGTCGGTCAAGTGCGTCTCTTGGAGCATAGATTTGACAATCATGTTATCGACATAGACTTCCATGTTGCGTCCTAATTGCGGTGCGAAGATCTTATTCATCATGCGTTGGTAGGTGGCGCCCGCGTTGATGAGACCGAAAGGCATGACCTTGTAGCAGTATACTCCTCTATGAGTGATGAAAGCAGTTTTCTCGCAGTCTTCCGGTGCCATCTTAATCTGGTTGTACCCTGAGAAAGCGTCCATGAAACTGAGCATGAGGTGCCCGGCCGTTGCGTCAATGAGTTGGTCTATGCTTGGTAACGGGTATGGGTCCTTAGGGCACGCTGCGTTAAGGTCTGTGTAATCGACGCACATGCGCCATTTCCCGTTAGCTTTTTTGACGAGCACAACGTTTGCCACCCAATCCGGGTATGAGACCTCACAGATCAAATCTGCGTCCAACAGTTTATCTATTTCCGCGTCGATTGCTTTTTGGCGGTCAGGCGCGAAGTTGCGCCGCTTCTGCTTTTTTGGTGCCTTCTTGGGGTCGACGCTCAGTTTGTGCATGGCCACGGATTCATCGAGGCCGGGCATGTCTTTTGGGCTCCATGCAAAGACGTCTGCGTATTCACGCAGCAAATCTGTGAGTTCCTTCTTAAACACTGACTCCAAACCGGTCCCAATGCTGATTTTCCGCGTAGGGTCGGTGGGAGAGAGCTGAATTTGCTCTGTTGCCACGGCAGGTTTTGCCACGGGCTGCTCATCCCGTAACAAGCATTTTTTGAGTTCGGCGTCCATGCGCGGGGGCTCTTCGTGTGTGGGATCGTGGGTTTCTATGACTTGTACCTCTCGGTGCCGCTTGTTCTTCCTTTGGAGATTCTCTGCGTGTTTCTTTCGCTTCTCCTGTTTTCGCTTGTCGGCGTTTTCCCGCTTGATGTTTCCGGGCTCGGTGGCCGCTAGGACTAAGGCTATCCCATAGCATCGCTTCGAGGTTTCAGAATCCCCCTTGATTTCGCCTATTCCCGCGGGAGTTGGAAACTTCATTTTGAGGTGTGAGGTCGATGGGATTGCTCTGAGCGCATTCAGGGTTGGTCTCCCTAGGATCATGTTGTACGAGGAAACCGCGTTGATGATATAAAATTTGATTGTCTTGGTGATTTGGTGGGGGGGTGACCCGAAGGTGACTGGCAGATGGGCTACTCCCGCTATGGGCACGGCGTTGTGTCCGAAACCGTATAAAGGTGTCTCTTCAAGGCAGGGTTCGGGAACCGCGTTGTTCAGGCGCAGTCGATCCCAGGTGTGCTGGAAGCAGATGTCCGCAGAGGAGCCATTATCCACCAATATTCTTTTTACCTCATTTTCTGCTATGTCCAGGGATACGACCAGGGCTTCGTTGTGATCCGGGTTGATGCCCTCGTAGTCTGCATGTGTGAAATATATGGGGCTGTGCACCTCTCCCTGGGCGATTGCATATACTGAAGGCCCGCTGGGGACAGGGGGCGTAACGGTGCCGCCGAAGACGGGATTGACCACATTTCTACCGTCTCGGTGGTCCTGTGGCGGTGGTGGTGGCAAATCGCGAGGGAGGTACTGGTTTAGGTTTCCCGCTTTAGCTTGTCGTTCCAGGAAGTGCTTGAGTGCGAGGCAGCTATCCGTAGAGTGCCCATGTGTTTCGTGATATTCGCAGTGGCGCTCTTTGTTCCGGTCCTCCGGGTTTGTCCACATGGCTGGCGGTGCTTGGTAAAATGGCTTGTTTTTAATGTCTCTTAACAGGGCAGACCGGGTGAGGCTGAACTTAGTCCAATTAGGCTCAGGGCGCTTCTCGGGGCGGGGACCCACCGCGGGGCCTAGACGATCTTTCACGGATATGTTGTTGTTTTTGTTGGCGGGAGGTCCATGCGTAGTTTGAACTTGCATCTGCTCCACGGGCTTTTGGTACGGGGCGTGTCGCTCACGTGGGTAGTGTTTCTGATTGCTGGCGGGAGGTGCTCGTGCCCGTTTCAACACGGCCAGAGATTCCGCTTCCGTGACGGCTTGGGATGCCAGGTCATACGCCTTGGCTAATGTTGTAGGCTGTACCTCCATTAGTTTGACAACGTATTTTTCGCATTCGTACGGGTCAAGTCCTCTCTTCAAATGGACGAGGGCCTCTATCTCGTTTACACAGATGATCTTGTTGACCGCTTCCTTGAAGCGATTGATGTAGCTCTGTAGGGATTCCCCTTCTCTTTGCCCGATGGTTTGTAAGTAGGAAGTATGCACCTCCTGAGGTTGGTTCGCCCTGAATTTGTTCAGGAATGCCCTTTTGAAGTCGGCCCAAGTGTCTATGCTCCTGGCCGGGACGCGACTGAACCACCGCTGCGCGCTCCCCCTCAGGGTAGCGGCGAAGAAACGGCATTTGGTGAGGTCGCGGTACTCGTAGTGCAGGGCCAGTTGGTTGAAGTAGCTGAGGTGCTCCTCGGGGTCTCCCATCCCGTCAAAGGGGTTCAGGTTGAGATGCTTGATGTGCCTTTGCTTTGGTTCGTCTTCTAGTCTCTTTGTAAAAGGGGATTCTCCGACTTCACCACCGGTGCCATTTTCGAGGCGCTTTTTTAGGGCCATGAGCGTGTTGAGCATGTCCGCGTTGGAGGGGTTGACGCTCCCTGTGTCATTGCGGACCTCAGGGGTCTCGGTACGACGGCCTTCGAGACGGGCGCGGGCCTTTTCGTACTCTGCTTGCTTGGCCTCGAGCTCTTTTTTCAGATCCCGGATCCTCCTATTTTCCTTCCAGGTTGAGGGGCGATGTTGCTGACCACCGTGGTTTTTGTGGTTCGTGTTTTGTGACGGTCCAAGGTGTGATGCTGTGGATTTTTGTGGGTGAGGCTGGCTATGAGCTTCACTTCGCTCCTCCTCATCTTGGGGTTCATGGTTTCCGCGCGCTTCCCCTCTAGGTTGTGGGAAGGCGGATGCTACTTTTAGCATTATGTCGATCTGTTGCTGTGTGAACTTTGTCAGATCGATGGGCCCCCCTCGAGTGAGCGGGGGAGGTACTGCGTTGGTGTTTGGTACCGCGTTGGGGATGGAGTTCCCGGATGGGGATAAGTTTTGCAGGAGTACGTCGTCGCCGACTACTTGAACGTTAGGGTCGGTAGGGTCGGGGTTTAGCAGGTTGGTATTTTGCATGTTTGGGCGAGGGTTTGCCATGTTGCTGGTCTGATTTACTATAAGTCCGGATCGAGTTTGCATAAATCTGCCCGACTTCTAGGGATACGATTAGGTTTCTCTTAGGGAGAAGGCCCCTTCCTGGCGCGCCAAATGATAACTCCAAATCTCGTCTAGGGTTCCAGTGCACTGTTCCGGGAAGCTTCAGGCAGGACCTAACCTGCAAAACAACGCTACACGGGGGGTGACATCCCGTGAGGCGCCTCCGGCGTGATAATCAGTGATTTGGATGTGCTTGACAAGTAAGGGAAATCAGAGAGTTTTCACTCTAAATGTATGGCGAGAGATGCTTTTCAGAGAGAGTTTTAGGGAGAAATTTGCACTTACCTTCCATTTTGGCTGGGGAGTTCCTTATATAGGCCCTTGGCCGCCACTGTTGCTACAGTGGCGGGTATGGGTCTATAGCCACTCCCCAGCATGGGTGGCTGTTTTGGTGCACCTACTGTCCTTTTTTCTGTCCTTTTGGGGTTGGTGCATGCTTGTTACCCTGTTTGCCTTGTACTTAGTAATGATGAGGTCTGATGAGGTCTGACTTTGGGGGTCTTCAAGTCCTGTAGCGAGGGCGGGTACTGTTGGCGGTCACTGTAGCGTGGTACCTTATCATTGCCCCCCTACGCCTCCCATCTGCTTTAGCGGGTGGGAGGGGTAAGTAAAATGCCTCCCGCAAAGTTGCCATCCCGGGTTGTATTTGTGCAAGTGTGTATTTTGGAATGAATGGGTTGCTACAGTGGCAGGTATGGGTCTATAGCCACTCCCCAGCATGGGTGGCTGTTTTGGTGCACCTACTGTCCTTTTTTTCTGTCCTTTTGGGGTTGGTGCATGCTTGTTACCCTGTTTGCCTTGTACTTAGTAATGATGAGGTCTGATGAGGTCTGACTTTGGGGGTCTTCAAGTCCTGTAGCGAGGGCGGGTGGATACTGTTGGCGGTCACTGTAGCGTGGTACCTTATCACAAACAAAACTTGCAATAAATTTAATCTTCAATTTAGAGGCTTTGTCTTATATTTATCATACTTATCTTTCTCTGCGACAATTTGAGGACACTTTCTGCCCGGGTAACACTACAGTTGACGTCAAATTGTACCATGGACGACATATGAAACATAACAAAATTGCACCTTCTCTAGATTGCGATCATTTTTAATTTTTTATCCAACTAGAATAAAAGTAAAGCTTGCCTCTAAAAGTTAGCTCAGTTGATAATAACGTAACTCTAAAGATTAGCTCAATAACAAGTGACAATTATCATATAAACTCAGATTCATGATGTTCGATTTTTTCAAAAGAAGTTTGTCCTTATTAGTTAATCTGAATTTATCTGGTTATGAATATTACATTCTACATAATACAAGATTATCTAAGATTTGAAACCTCGTAATAACGTGAGAATCCTGGATTAAAGTTCATCGGAAACACAATAACAAAAGTGGGAAGTCTGGGTTAAAGATCGGCTTGTTTGGAAACATGTATTTATTTGAATTCAAATCAAATAACATGTTTGAAAATTCGGATTTGGATTTCATTTAAAATCCACGCATTCAAATATTAGTATAAATCTGAGAATTTAAAATAACAATTCAAATTCTTTCATCTTAAATTCATCATTTATTTTCCAAACGGCCTCTGTGATATTGCGCATACCTCATTTTAACTTTTACATTAGTTGGATAACAGAACTCCGTTTCGAGGACCCACCAACTTTACAGAAAGAAATGGCCCAACATGGTGGGGGACCGAGGGTAACAAAATAAATTAATTTACTTCTTTTCCGCTTGTTTTTATTCTTAAAAAACCTTAGAATCACAGACCACAAAATTTGATATTTACTGTTCTCTCTGTTAAAAATCCGAAAGAAAGTGTTAGCATGAAATAAGAATTTTATCCTGCGTCCCTTGCAGAATGTCAGATAATGACAACCTGAAATAACAAAAATTGAAACTCATTGTCACAGAATGCCAACTTGTAACGTGAGTTGACATGAACGCATCTTCATAAAATTATGTTGCGGATAATTTTTAGGAGTAAAAAGTAAAAACTATAATTTCCAAATTAAAATGAGAGGAAAAAAATATGTAGTAGTACACTGTACACATATGACATATCACAACATTTTTCCCACTTCTCGCAACCACCAGTCAAAAACCGACAAACACCGCTTTTGCTTTCCCACACTCGTGGCCAAAGCATTTCATATCTACTTTAACTCGGACACTCACTCCTTTTTCTTTTTTCTTTTCTCCTCCATGCCAAACCATAACACCAAGCTAAATCCAATATAGCATGTTTCACTCCTCCAAGGTGAAACCGAATTCTTATGAAAAAGTGAAACAGAAACTGAAATCGAATTAAACACGCTTTCGCACCCGATTTAAGTCCTACAGCGATACAAAAAAAAATAATTGCATGCTAACTGAAAAATGACTGGGGGAGTTGGTTATTAACCACATATATAAACCCCACCAGCTAAATAATTAAATTACATAGAACAGGCAATTTAATATACAAATTTGTACAAGCATGAGCTCACAAAAATCAAGAAAATGATCTCCAGGTGAAGGCTACCCCATATCTCACTTTTGACCCTGTTGATGACCCTAGTACAACTATCTTGGACCAGAGAGCTCTATAGCATGGGCATCATGGTCGTGGTCCATCCTCATGTCAAAGATACTGCTTGAATAGTCATGATCATGGTCCCCAAATGTGTTCATATGGCGTGACTGGGAATAACCCGAGTTGCATTTCATATTGTTATGCTTATGGGACGCTGCCCATTTTTCGGCAAGTCCATCTCCCTCCAGCATCCGAACCACTTCAGACATCTTTGGCCGGTGGGCCGGGAGGTATCTGGTGCATAGTAGAGCTACTTGCACCATTTCGCCCACTTCTATCCTGTCGTAGTTGTTCCCAAGTTCCCTGTCAACCAACACCTCCACCTTCTTCTCTTCGTGTGTTCTCTTTACCTATACACCAATTCAAACCAAGTTGCCTTGTTGTAACTCCGTGAATCGATTTTTTTATAAACAGACATGTTAACAGCATTATGAATATGGAACATTAACTACTTAATTATCTTTAGTTAAAATAAAATGGCTGGAGAAAGTTACCCATTCAAGCATAGCCCCTTTCTGGTTAACTGCCTTTCCCGTCTTTTCGAGTTCAAGAGCTCTCATTCCTGTTATGAGCTCTAACAAAAGAATGCCAAAGCCAAACACATCTGTCTTGTCAGATGATTGGCCGGTGGATAGATACTCTGGAGCAATGTGTCCAACAGTGCCTCGTACGGCAGTAGTGACATGGGACTGACCATGGTCAAGGAGCTTTGCAAGGCCAAAATCTCCAACTACAGCTTCACAGAAGTCGTCTAAGAGAACATTGGCTGCCTTGACATCCCTGTGAATTATTTTTGGATCACATTGCTCGTGGAGATATAGAAAACCCCTTGCAGCTCCGATTGCTATCCGTTTCCTAGCATTCCAGTCTAGTGCTGGTTTTCCTATGTAATCAATAATCAAGGCATTAATGAAGTAGTTAATGAACTTGTACAAAACTATATATACATATATCCAATATATTAAAGTTGTTCAACATAGCACTCCAATCATAATTATATCACGTCATATAGTATTTCCAGTTAGCATAGTAAATTTTTAATTTGCAAGGGGGAAAAAGAGCATGTCACCACCAAGGAACCTAATTACGTCAAAAACAAAATTAGTTTACTTTATTGCATGATTTTCATGCTAATAGAACTCCTAATATTTGTAGCAGATGTGGCTCGATCTAGTCCAAAGCTTTCAGCTAATTCGGTCAGCAATCAGGATTCAGGATGCTAATTAGGTCAGCTACTTAAATGTTAAGCAACAGGATTTCATATATTAAGACGCAACAAATCCGATAAAAGAGGACACTGTTAACCTTTAAATTATTATCTGTCTATATCTCTCTCAACTAGATACTATACCTTAATAAGTCCAGAAATAACTGTAAATTCAAGGCCTATGTAGGACATATAGCAACATTTCATTCAACAATCGCGAGAACAATAACACAATTAAGAGATTTCTAAAATAACTAACCTTCACTTATCTATGTATATTTACATAGTGAATTAATTGTTTGACGATTTTCTATAAATAATGTTGCATATATGACATCATAGTTGCTCACTTTCTTTTTGAAATATTTATCTAATGCAAGTTTCCTCAAACTAAAGCAATGACAATGGAGGTACATTTTAAATTGTTTACAGTCATTTTTTTGCAGTGAAGTATTCAAAGAGAAAACCTCACTAATTCAAATAAGAAAGTTTAAACAAGTACAAATGCAACAATCACAGGTAAAAATGGTCCCATCCTCCAGCTACAGGTAAGAGGGGAAGTTAAACCAAAACCTATACTTTCCATTACCCCCAAAATATATGGTGGTCCCAAACAAGTTCAAATGAGATGTACTATATAATCAGGTAAATTGAGCTGTAATCCAACATATGAACAAATCAGAAAAACATATTTCAGGCTTATTGCCCATGACTGTAATTATAATGGTGACAACTGACAATGTAAGTAGCAGTAGAACAAAATAGTTATAACTGGTAAGCAGGCAAGAAGGTACCAACCTCTAAGCCTTGAGGCCACACTACCATTAGACATGTAAGGATACACAAGTAGTCTCTCATTTGGGGTAGCACAGTATCCTATTAGCCTGAGCAAATTTCTGTGAACAGCCAAGCTTATCAGCTCTAACTCTGTTCGGAATTGTAGTTCCCCAGTTGTCCCGTTCAGGTCTTTTAATCGCTTAACGGCCACCAATGTCCCATCCCCTAGTTTTCCCTTGTAGACGTTGCCAAATCCCCCTGCACCAAGAATGTTCTTTGAACTGAAACTGTTTGTTGCAAGGTGGAGCTCCTTAAGTGTAAAGTTCCTGAGGTTGCCTACGCTTATCAAATCCTCTTCTTGCATGTCTACAATATTTTAACAAAGTAAAATATTAGTTTCCAACATTAAGAGTGCAAGAATTTGTTCCTAAGAATAGACACTAGGCCCAACACTGAGCTAAAATCGCTAAAGTACCAACCATTGATGTTTAAAATTCCTTGCTTTCTTTGTTCGAATTTCCTCCACAAGAGAATAGCAGATGCTGATAGGATAAGTGTAACAATGCTGAGACTTACCCCAAGTGCAATTGCTAGTTTCTTGGAGTTGCTTTTACCTAAACAATGTAAACAACATATATTAATTAGGATATTCCAAAAAAAATCAGAGTAAGATATCAATCTTTAGAGATCAAAATTTTTACCCGAGGATGAATTCAGGGAGAATGAAAGCGGAACAGGAGTGACTGATCCAGAGCAACCTTGATGGACATGGCTTCCACACATCAAAGGGTTTCCCACAAAACTATACAAAGGAACCAATTCAATTTAACAAAGTAATTTGTAAATAAACAAATGTAAACTAATTTAGGAGCAACATGCATACTTGAATGTTCTTGCTGGAAACACGGGTACAGGACCACTGAGATTATTGAATGACAAATCCCTGAATGACAAGAAACCCCCATTAATCACAATCTCATAAAAAAATCACTCAGCAGGAGAAACTTTGATGCTGTTTAACACTGCTAAGTTCATCATTAACACAATTAGAAAGACCAAGGAAAGAGTTTTTAGCATTGTAATACTTACAAGAAAGTAAGCTGGGGGACTCTGACTATATTCAGTGGAAGAGCTCCAGACAAGCTATTGTTGTTCAATCTTCTACTCATTACAGATTCACATAGTCAACATAATAAACCAAAATCAGAAACTCAAAGAACACATAAGAACACAGGTACATATCTTTCGAAAAGCAGATAAACACTTACAAATACTGAAGACTATTCAGCAGAAGCAAAGACTCAGGCACTTGGCCAAACAACTTGTTATTAGATAGATCCAGTGTCTGAAGATTATGAAGACTGCTTAGTCCCACTGGAATTTCGCCTGTAATATTGTTGTTCTGCAACAACCTGCATCACCCAATGAAACATAATTCTAACATGCAACAATGGGAGATACAACAGATATGCTTTGATGTATACATTACATACACTTGTTTAAGATTTGTGAGATTAGCTATTTTCCCAGATAAAGACCCTGATAAACCCTGGCTTGGAGCCCCACTACAAGACCAAAACATTCACAAAAAATTCAAACAATCAATCATCAGCAAATAAAAGATAAAATAAACAAAAATAATACTAGCGCAGAAGAAGAAAAAAGATACTGACAAGGCAGTAACGAGATTATCGGGGGAACAAGTGATCATAGCCCAACTACATGGATCAACAGAGTCTTCATCCCAGTTGTTCAAAGCTCCATGTGGGTCTATAAGTCCACTTCTTATACTTATCAGAGCTTCAACTGCAATATACAAATCAATATGAGCTCTGTAAGTGAAAGAAATCATAAGAGCTATTCTTAAATTTCTTCAAGTAGAGTAGTTTGTACCTTCAGGATTCCGGGCTTCAAAAGCAAAAGAAGTAAAGAAGGATGAAAATGGCAAAAATAGTAATACCAAGAAGGAGAACATCATGTGATTTTTAGCCATGTATGTATATGGTAAAGTCCCTTGTCTTGTGTTTATATATTATATACTATTTTTCCAAAATATTGTGCTTGGTCTTTTCTTGGGTCACCATTTATGAGTATTGAGCATGGTGAAGAGGAGAGAGGGATATAGTACAGAGAGGAATGAGGTGAGTGACAGTAGATGGAAGTGGAAGAAGCGCAGAATTTGAGAGAGAGAGAGAGAGATTTTGAGGTGTTTTTGAACTAAAATGCGCCTGCTTCTGTGAGAGTGTGTATGAATCTCCCTTTGCCTGCGGTTGCTTGTTGCAGAGCAATAATCAGAAGGTTAGCTTTTGTGAAAGAGAGAGGAGCAGAAGAATAAAGCCATATAAAAAAGAGCGAGGAGATTTGATTTGGAGGGGGGTGTTTTAAATTAGTGCTGTTTGATAGTCTAGAGGGTGTAGGTAGAGTAAGGAGAAAAGACTAGACACAAAATACAACATACACACAATCTTATGATTTCTTCTTTCTTCCTCTGCCTTCTGCTGTCCGAATGTCATGGCTTCACTGCCTTGCCTTTGTTACTGCTCTTTTTCATTACGCTCCCGCCACTTTTTTTTCACCGCCTTACTGCTCTTCACAACCTTACTAATAATTTGGAGACCGGGGTTAAGAAATATATGTAGAGTAAGAGCATCTCCAACCGTTGAAAACTCTTGGCTAAAAAGTGAGTTGGCATATTTAAAATAAAAAATTTAGCCAACAGCTCGAAAAACTCAACTCCAACCATACTCAACTGTTGTCTATAAATTTAGCCAACCTCCTATGGATGGCTAAATTTGTCGAACCTCTACAGGTCTGTAAGAAATCTGTAGGAAAATTGCACATCATTTATTATCATATTGAACTGATATATTCTATTTTAACAATCTAAAATATTAATAACATACTATTTTTAAATTATAACCAACCAATATAGTCAATACCATTGAAGCAAAATGTCTTACAGGTTCAACAAATTTTACATAATATCTTACAGGTCCCATTTAGCCAACGATTATAGCCAACGCCGTTGGTGATGCTCTAAGAGCATCTCCAACCATCTAAAACCCTTGGCTAAATAGTGAGTTGGCTTACTTAAAATAAAAAATTTTAGCCAAGAGTTCCAAAAACTCAACTCCAACCATGCTCACCTGTTGTCTATAAATTTAGCCAACCTCCTATGGATGGCTAAATTTGTCGAACCTCTACAGGCCTGTAAGAAAATCTGTAAGAAGATTGTACATCATTTATTACCATATTGAACTGATATATTCTATTTCAACAATTTAAAATATTAATAACATACTATTTTTAAATTATAGCCAACCAATATAGCCAATACCATTGAATCAAAATATCTTACAGGTTCAGCAAATTTTACATAATGTCTTACAGGTCTAATTTAGCCAACGATTATAGCCAGCGCCGTTGGAGATGCTCTAAGAGCATCTCAAACCATGTAAAACTCTTGGCTAAAAAGTGAGTTTGCATACTTAAAATAAAAAAATTTAGCCAACAGCTCCAAAAACTCAACTCCAACCATGCTCAGCTGTTGTCTATAAATTTAGCCAACCTCCTATGGATGGCTAAATTTGTCGAATCTCTGCAGGACTGTAAGAGAATCTGTAGGAAGATTGCACATCATTTATTACCATATTGAACTGATATATTCTATTTTAACAATTTAAAATATTAATAACATACTATTTTTAAATTATAGCCAACCAATATAGCCAATACCATTGAAACAAAATGTCTCACAGGTTCAGCAAATTTTACATAATGTCTTACAAGTCTAATTTAGCCAACGATTATAGCCAACGCCGTTGGAGATGCTCTAATGAAAGAAAGAAAACCTTGAATAAAAATAAGGTTTAAGTAGACCTGACAACTGTGTCGTGTGTCGTGTACTTGAAGGTGAAACCCGTACCCGATCTGTTTTGGATTCGTGTACCTAATCTCAAACCCACTTCAAACGTGTCGTTTACTTTTCGTGTAGTTTTAGTGTATATTTAATATAAATATAATAATTAAATTTAATTAAAATATATTAAAAAAATACATTTTTATGTATTATATAATGAAATATATATTAAATCTTTATATATGTATACAATTGTGCACAAATTTGTATATGTATATACATTATATATATAATTATATATTTTTACACGAACATATACATATTTTTTTAAAAAAATATGTATATCGTGTACATTCGTGTATATAAAATAAAATCCGAACCCAACACTAAATTCAACATTTTATTTTTATATTCGTGTACCGAATTTGGGATTGAATTTTTCGTGGTCGGGGCGGGGAGCGGGGAAAATTTTATAAAAAATTCGGGGATCGGGGTGGGGTCGGGGTTTCGTGTCTCCCCGCCCCGATCCCCAACCCCGATTGTATATATATGTAAAAAAATAATTTTGTATATGTAAATAATAATATATTTATATATATTATACTAAATATATTATTAAAAATAGATATCTTTTATAATATTATTAAAATTTAAAAAATAATCTTAATTTTTATTGATCGATTATTATAATATTGTAATATAATATATTTAATAATTTAAAATTGTCATTTATTTATATTATAATCAATTTTAATATGATTTGATGTTAAAAATATGAGATAATATTATTTGATTAGTATATTATGAGTTAGAAGTTTGTTTTTTTTATTAAAAGAGTATATTATATATTATAAAATTATTTTTTTATTAAAAACTAAAATTCCTCGAATCCTCACGAGGATCCCCGTTCGGAGCGGGGTAGGGGATGGGCATTGAATTCGGGGATCGGGGCGGGGATAGCACTCCCCAACCCCGAAGTGCCCCGTGCCCATCCCTACTAGACAAGGTGTTTAAGAAAGCAAACTGACATAAAATAAGTTCACGAATAATAATCAAGAAATATTAACAACACCTTTTTTATAAATTTATTTTAAGTCAGTTTCTTATTGTATAATCTGAAAATTACTTCAATAAAAGCTACTTTTAAGTTTTTCTCAAGTCACTTAAACTATTTTATATAAATCAAAGTCTGACAAATAGCTGGGCCACTGATTTTCATTGCAATAGTTTAAAATTATAGTAATATCAAAATTGTAACAACACAGAAACAATAAACACATGAATTATACCAACTTCTTATGCTAGTTTGATGGGGAAGAATGAGATAAAAAGGGACAAGTTAAAACAGAATACAAAAAATCTAGAAAAAGACAAGTACAAAATTATATAATAAAATTGAGAAAAAAGTATGTATAAATTAAATAAAAATTTCTTCATAAATTAGGATGACATTTGTCTTTTTACAAGATACAACGATTGAATGATTGAGTTAAAAGTTTAGTGGGTATTTGGCACGGGCTTATAAACCCGGCTTGTGAATTATAAATTAGAACACTTATTTGTACCGTTTGGATAAGAAATGAAGAAGTATTTAAAAAAAGCTACGATTACTAGCTTTTGTCTCACGGCTTCTACTTATTTCTCAAACATTTTTATCACTTACAAGTCTTAACTTGCTTTTAACTTCTACTCACTTTTTTTACTTTAAGCAATAAGCACTTATTTTAAGCTAACCCAAACGGCCCCTTAAACAATTATCTATAATATGATTAAGTTCATTCAGAAGCTCATTCAACTGTTTCAGAATTCATAAGCTTAACCTAACACAATCTTTATGCTCAACTCTCGGAGTTAGAGCGACAACACCCGGACTCAAAATATTTGGCAATGCTGATCGAAAGACAACAAAGCGCAGCATAGCCTGAGTTCACGACGTTTGGATTGTAACAAGAGCCAAGGTACGAACTGATGGAATAAAATGGCTAATTCGGTGACCGATATCTTCCCGTCAATCACCGTGATATAAAAAATTAAAACAAAAAGCAAAAGCGAAAAAGCCAGAAAAATAAAGGCAAAAGGGGAGACAAGAGCGAAGCTTTTCCTCTCATTCTCACATTCATATTAGCTTTTCTATAGAAATATGTGAATGTATATTAAAACTCATGTACTCGACTACTTTCGAGTATTGGATTCATAACAAAACACTATATTTATAGTATAATTTAATTAACCATATTCTGTGATATATCGATTTTTTTATGGTGTGCCCATGGGCACATGCTAAACGTGGAAAATTTTGTACTTGGATCATTTTGATTGGCTCCTATATCATGATAATGGTGGACCCCCTGCAAATACACCAACCACACCAATCAAAATCTCCCAAATACAAAAATTTCCACGTTGAGCATGTGCTCATGGACACACACTAGCCAAACCGTTGATATATTAGTAGAACATAGCATGGTGAGTGGATTTGCGGGCCTGAAGCATCAAAATCTTTGTAAGTGTGCGTTATTCTTCTTCCTTCCATGTTCATCTTCTTCTTCTTTTCTGTTATCTTTTCGTCTTTCACTGTAAAAGGAAAGGATTTCGTATGCACGCGAGTGCATATCAAATATTTTGCTTTTTATTCGCCCGGGGATATCTAGTCAGCTGCATGCATATTCATCAATCCACATACATGCAAATGCAGATGTTATAATTTTTATTTACATGTCACATAATCAACTAAATATTTACCTGTCACTGATCAAGAAGGAACCCCAAAGAAACTCGATTTTTGGTGCAATTGCCCGTGAATTGAGACAATTAAGCTTTAGTAAAATAGTTTCATCAGCTCCGGAGATAATGTAAGATCTTAAAAAAAAAGAAGAAAACACCATCACAGAAAGATGTTTGAATAAAGAATAAGAAATATTATTATTCATAATTTTTGGTAGACTAGTTGAGAATCCGCGCATTGCGGCGGCCTATAAAAAGTATATTAATGATTAAAAATGAATATTTATAGGATAAAATAATATTTGTACATTGTCACCTTCCTCCAATAATATTAAGAATGCAATAATATTTGTATATTGTCACCTTCCTCCAATTTTTTTGATTGATTGTGCACAAAAACATCTAACTTAAATCCGTGAGATATCGGTTCTATAACTACCCTTACTTGTAATAATCTTTATTTTTTAATACTATATGAACAGTCTTCACTTAAAAGTTGCTTGAACGGAGCAAAAAAATAATGCATGAATCCCGTGTACAAAGTAAATCATATAAAAATTAACAACAACAAACATGTTCGATGAACAAAACAGATATTATAAAAGAATAACCAACAAACATACATCACTGATAGTTAATTTATTGATATCATCCATCAATATCATGTCAGGACTATATTCTTCTCCCGTGTTTGGATTTGTCGACTCCCACATAGTGGTCCATAACTACCTTTGTTTGCAATCTTTTTTTTAAATCGTATAAATAGCCTTCACTTATCGTGGCAGAAGAAAGGCACCGCCGAGTTGGAAATCGAGTAAGAGAATTATCACCCGACAGAGGTAGGGTTGTGGTATTGAGAGAGAGAAGGTTGTGTTTAGATGATCCAAAACCCGACAACATACAGGGGTATTTATAGTTGCAGAGAGACTTGTGTGCTACTCTTTCCCATAATTAAATAATCTGAAACAAAATCAGATTAAAACTATCAAACTGCTATATTCCATAAATAATCTGAAACAAAATTAGATTCTGAAACTTGCTACTAATATATCCGAAACTAAAAAAGGTAGTTTTAATTTTTGATATTAATAATCTGAAACAAAATCAGATTAAAACTTTTAAGAAACTTGTTACTAATATATCCGAAACTAAAAAACGTAGTTCTAATTTTTGATATTAATAATCTGAAACAAAATCAGATTAAAACTTTCAAGCTGCTATATTCCATAAATAATCTGAAATAAAATCGGATTCTGAAACTTGCTACTAATACATCCGAAACTAAAAAAGGCAGTTCTAATTTTTGATATTTTTCATCCAAACATTCCAGAAAATTAGAAAATAGAACGGAGCGATGTGAGAGGCGCCACCTACACGCCCCCCGCTTCTCCTTTATATAAGTACTAGTTGAGAATCCGCGCGTTGCGGCGGCCTATAAAATTTATATTAATGATTCAATATTAATATTTATACCATAAAATAATTTTGTGACTGTCTATAAAAACTATATTAACGTTTTAAAATTAATATTTGTAAGATAAAATGAATTTTATATTATAAAATTTTTGATGTAATACCAATACTAATATATAAAATTGCAAAATTGGACTATAATTCATGGTGAAAAAATAAAAATAAATTTATACATGTAATTAACAATTTAAAGCACGACGAATCTTAATTTTATTTGTGTTTTTTTTTGAAAAGTAATCATGTTCTTACATTGTCACCTTCCGCCAATTTTTTTGGCTTTATTGTGCACAAAAACATCTAACTTAAATCCGTGAGGTTGTAGTATTGAGAGATAGGAGGTTGGGGTATTTATAAGTACAGATAGACTTGTGTGCTACTCTTTCCCATAATTAAATAATCCGAATTCCGTAAACAATTTGAAACAAAATCAGATTCTGAAACTTACTTCTAATATACCCGAAACTAAAAAAGGTAGTTCTAATTTTTGATATTTTTCATCCAAAAATTCCAGAAAATTAAAAAAAATAGAACGGAACGATGTGAGAGGCGCCACCTACACGCCCCTCGCTTCTCGACCATATTTTCCTGTATACAAAATAAATCATATAAAAATTAACAACAACAAACATGTCCGATGAACAAACAAATATTATAAAAGAATAACCAACAAACGTACATCACTAATAGTTAATTTATGGATATCATCCATCAATATCATGTCAAGACTATATTCTTTCCCATGTTTAAATTTACTCCCATATAACGATCTATAACTGCCTTTACTTGTAACAACCTTTATTTTTTTTAATACTATATAAACAGCCTTCACTTATCATTGCAGAAGAATGGCACCACCGAGTTAGAAAGCAAGCAAGAGAACTATCACCAGAGAGAGGTGGAGTTGTGGCATTGAGAGAGAGGAGGTTGTGTTTAGATGATCCAAAACCCTACGATCTATAGGGGTATTTATAGGTGCAGAGAAACTTGTGTGCTACTCTTTTCCATAATTAAATAATCTGAAACAAAATCAGATTAAAACTTTCAAAATAGTATATTCCATTAATAATCTGAAACAAAATCAAATTCTGAAACTTGCTTCTAATATACCCGAAACTAAAAAAGGTAGTTCTAATTTTTGATATTTTTCATCCAAAAATTCTAGAAAATTAGAAAAATAGAACGGAGCGATGTGAGAGGCGCCACATACACGCCCCTCGCTTCTCCTTTATATAAGTATATTGATATTGATATTGATTGATTGTTTTTCATTCATATGCCTTTAATTGAAATAAAACTTTATAAAAAAGTAAGCAAAGAAATATATGTTTATTATATCAAAATTGGGAACACCAAGAAATTTAATTCATAATACTATAAAATGGTTACCCATAAGTCTCAAATCATAAATATACCAAAATCCTAATTAGAGATGGGCATTAATCCCGACCCGATCCCCGCATCGAATGGTGCAGGGATTCGGGGATTTTTTCGGGTACGGGCCGGGGAACGGGGATGACTTTAAAAAAATATCGGGGATCGGGTCGGGTACGGTTTTTCACATTCCCCCGGCCCGATCCCCGATCCCCGATCCCCGACCCGATTTTCCCCGATTGTTGGCCCGATCCCCGACCCGATTATTATATTATATTATATACATACATACATATATATATATATATATATATATTATAATTAATATGTTTATATACCTCTTTAGGTGCAACTTTAGTCATCACTTGTTTATATATTATATATATTATAATTATATATTAAATATAATCAAATTTATTGAAATAAATGTTAATATTTAATTTTATTAAAATAAGTCTTAAAATTAAAAAGGTCATAATTAAATCATTGAAGATAAATTAAAATAATGAGGTAAGACATATTAAAAACTAATCATAATTATGAATTTAAGTATTTAATTAGAAATTTTGATTTAAATTAAAAATCCCCGAATCCCCGCAGGTATCCCCGAATCCCGATCGGGCCGGGGATGGAGATCGAAAAATAATCCCCGATGGGGATCGGGCCGGGGATGGGGACTGGGTTAGGATTCGGGGATCGGGGCCGGTTATAGCGATCCCCGACCCGAAGTGACCCGATGCCCATCCCTAATCCTAATACTATACCATGAAGTCTCCTGCACACGTCATAAAACTATTTTAAAAGTCTTTGTATAGTGAATTTCAAAGAGAGCTAAACCGAGAAGCATACATAGTAAAGTCAAAAAAATTATACATAATTTATTTATATATTTTTTAAATATAAATTACTTGTTTTTGAAAATTAAGATAATGGGGAGAACACCAATATTAACGCAAAAGTAAGAGACTGCTTGTGTGGGATTAAAAAAAAACGCTTCTACATTAAAGTAAAGAAGTGAGCTACAAGTGAGAAGTAAATTAAAATTTATAAGTGATTAAAATGTTTGGGATAGAAATAAGAGTCCCGAAACAAAAGTTAGCATTCTTAACTTTTTATAAATGCTTCTGACTTCTTATACAAACGGGTTAACAAACGAAAAAAGCCAGAAGTTTTCTCTCCCAAACGACACTAAATATAGTTGGAAATTGCTTATATATTGTGCAAGCGAAAATGATATTTATAACCAACTAATATCACTCGTAAGCCTCCAGGTTTACACTCTGTGATTATTAGGTCAAATCTCGAGTCTTTTTCGAAAATTGGGTCAAACCCTAAATTTCAAATCCGAAAATAAGTCGAAATACATTGGTTAGCTTCATGTTTGCACACTCGACCCTTGCCATTGTGGGATAATACCGCCGGTCTTCATGTCACAACCGACATCTTGACAAATCAAGTTTTCGAGAGTTGGTTCTCAATATCACATGTGACAATCAAGGTAAGAGCCACAACAAAAGGCTGTGATGGACCGTAACCCAGGGCGAAAGAAAAAAATTTCCAAAACTTTCTACTGTCCGACCCAGATTTTTGGAATTCAGCCCATGATAAAATTTGGCCCAACCTATTTTTTTATACAAACATTCAGTCGGGAGGGAAGAAAACAAAATAAAAAACTTAAAAACAGAAGTCCAATTATGTATGTATGATCTCAAATTACCATGTTTTATTGTTTTTTCTAGGTCCGCCCTTGTGACCATCCAGGTCAAATTCCGAGTTTTTTTTTCCGAAAATCAGGTCAAGTCTCGATTCTCCGAATCCGAAAATAAGTTGAAATACACTGACCCAACTGCAACAACTTGGTAATCCACAAGCCGACCATAGGCCTCAAAAAATCATGATTTGGTGGTACAATCGATATTAGTACTTGTGCTTATAAACTGAATTAAAGTCTCCACATGTTGGATTATTTATTAATCTAAACGGTTAAATATGTTTGTGTGCTGTCTGTTTGAATAAGTTAACTGCAGACGTGTTTGCATGCAGTTAGAATAGGTTGCAACAGTTGAGCAGTGTTAGGGTGTAGTGGAGATAAATCAGGATTGTAGTTAGTTCCACGTTTAAATATTTCTGCATGTAGTTAGTTTTCATTATCTCTTCAGTTTGTAAGTTTTCCATTCAGTAATATCAAGTGTGCTTGAGAATATATTGTTTGTACATTTCATTCTGCAGTCTATATCTGGTATCAGAGCTACGTTCCAACACACCAAGCTACCCAGTTATAGAGACCAACAAGGGTAAAGAAAGTTCATTTCGTTTAAGCTACCCAATGTTAACAAAGACCAACTACACGGCATGGGCTTTATAGATGAGAGTTTTTATGCAAGCACATGGTGTGTGGGAGTCGATAGAGCCTAAGGATCCTAAGGTGGTTGTTGAAGACAAGATGGATAAGCGAGCGTTGGCTATTATTTACCAAGGAATCCCTGAGGATTTGTTGCTGTCGATCACAGAGAAAAGAACGTCCAAGAAAGCATGGGAGGCAATCAAGATAGTACATCTGGGTGCAGACAAGGTGAAGAAGGCGAAGGCTCAGACACTCAAGGCTGAGTTTGAGTCTCTCACTATGAAAGAAACGGAGCAGCTTGATGATTTCTGTATGAGATTGAATGGCTTGGTGACAAATATACGAGCCCTGGGAGAGAAAATTGAAGAAGCTTATGTGGTTAAAAAACTCCTTCGAGCTGTGCCCACAAAATCTTGCAGATAGCGTCGGCCATTGAACAATTTGGCAACCTGGAACAAATGTCTGTGGAGGAAACAGTAGGATCGCTCAAGGCCCATGAAGAAAGGTTACGTGGGCAAGTAGAGAGCAGTGGTGCACAACATCTTCTTCTCACAGAAGAAGAGTGGATGAAGAGGGAAAGCAAGGATGGACAACTGCTTCTCACAAGGACAAATAAGGGGGCAATGCGCAGCAATAGTGAAGCAAAAGGAAGAGAATTTGTTCGTAGTGGCCGAGACCGAAGTAAAATACGTTGCTTCAACTGCAGTGTTTATGGGCACTATGCTGCAGAATGCCGTAAGCCTAAACGAGAGAGTGCTCAAAAGAATGAAGTGAACCTAGCCCAAATTAATGATGATGAAGCTACACTTTTACTCGCAAATTGTCAAGACACCAAGGAAGAAGTGATTATGCTGAATGAAGGAAGCGTTATCCCGAAACTAGATACTACAGTGGAAGAAAAATGTGGAGAATCAAGTGTATGGTATCTCGACAATGGGGCTAGTAATCACATGACTAGACAGCGTTCAAAGTTTACAAAGTTGGATGAAAGTGTCACCATGAAAGTGAAATTTGGTGATGGTTCTACTGTGAAAATACAAGGAAAGGGATCAGTGCACTTCACAACTAATGATGGAAGGAAATGTATTCTCAAGGAGGTATACTTCATTCCTAATTTATGCAGCAATATAGTTAGTCTCGGTCAGTAATCTGAAAATGGTAGTAAAGTTATTATTGAAGGTGAATATTTGTGGGTGTACGATGAAAATGCAAATTTGTTGATCAAAGTTAAAAGATCCACAAATAGATTGTATAAGGTGATTATGGAAGAAGATAAGAGTGCATGATTACTAACAAAAACATAGGAAAATTCTTGGTTGTGACATGCAAGGTTGGGTCATGTAAATTTTCAAGCTATGCTTCTCATGTCAAAGAACAGAATGGCACGTGGAATGCCTGATCTTACTCATCCTAAAAGTATCTATAAGGGATGTTTGATGTCAAAGCAAGCAAGGCGTCCATTTCCGTCTCAAACTGATTTCAATGCGAAAGAACGTTTGGAGCTCATTCACGGGGATATCTGTGGCCCAATTTCACCGGCAACTCCAACTGGTAATAAATATTTCATGCTCTTTGTTGATGATTTCAGTCGTGCTATGTGGTTGTATATGCTTAAATTCAAGGATGAAGCATTTTCTTATTTTAAAAATTTTAAAGCTTTAGTGGAAAAAGAATCAAGGCAAGAAATAAAAGTTCTAAGAACAGATAGAGGGGGAGAGTTCTGTTCAATTGAGTTTGCAAAATATCTGATGGGAAACAGTGACCACAACGGCAACAACTAAGTGCGGAATTAATCTTCATTGGACAATACTTATCCCTACTTGTATGAACCTTCGATGAAACAAACAAGTAAAGCAACAATAAACAATAAACAAGACACCAAGAATTATACGTGGAAAACCCCCTCAATGAAAGGAGTAAAAACCACGGGACCGTAGTCCACCCAAACAATTCACTATGATAAATTATATGGGTAATACACCAAGTTCTTTTCTAGATAGAACTAGAGGAATACAATCACCTTCACACTCTTGGAATAACTCGTCAAGAAGTATGGAACCAAATAAGACAACAAGAGAACAAAGACCCACGGCTAGGTTCAGCCTCTCCATGGCTCTTTAGCTACTGCTCAGCCCCTCAAATACTCCTCCGAATTTGATCTCCACCGTTCAGAATTTAGATATCGGTGTTAGGAAGATGTTGTCCGAAATTCATGACGATCCGACCGTTGGAACTCCGGGAAACACAAAAACAAGGCAGCCAGCGGAACCAGAAAATTACCTACGAATTTTCACTCGTTTTCTCTCTTGTGTCTATTCTCTCTCTTGTTTCTTTTAACAAATCTCCTCCTATATTTATATATAGGGTTCCTTTTATTTTTATCTCATTGTGGGCCAAAACAAGGGTAATCCTATTGGGCTTTTAATCTCATAGGTAGAAACTAAAACCCAACAAATCTCCCCCTTTCTAACTATGAGAAAGAGTTAGCCATTCCGACGATCGAACAACATACCTTTAGCTAAAGACTTTGTCAACATATCAGAACCATTATCATCGGTGTGTACCTTTTCCACTTCAAACAACCCTTCTTCAAGAGCGTCTCTAGTCCAATGATGCCTCATGTCGATATGTTTCGTCCTTGCATGAAATGTTGGATGCTTAGCTATATCAATAGCTGCTTGATTATCACAAAGAACAACATAGCGTTGTTGCGGGAAGCCAAGCTCCTGCATCAACCGCTTTAACCACAACCACTCTTTACAAGCTTCAGTTGTTGCTACATACTCTGCCTCCCCCTTAGAAAGTGAAACACCCTTTTGCAACCTAGATTGCCATGAGACTGCTCCCCCTGCAAAAGTCATCAAATATCCAGAAGTGGATTTCAATGTATCCTTATCACCTGCCAAGTCAGAATCTGTATATCCAATAAGCACTGGTTTATCATTCCCAAATTTAAGACCCAATTTGGAAGTACCTCTAAGATATCGCATAATCCACTTAACTGCTTCCCAATGCTTCTTACCCGGATTTGTTAGATAATGACTGACAACCCCAACTGCAAAGGCTATATCAGGTCTCGTAGATACCATAGCATACATCAAACTTCCTACTGCTGAGGCATATGGATCTTCATCCATCTCTGCAATTTCTTCCTTCGTAGAAGGAGAATCCTTTTCAGTTAACTTAAAGTTGGTAGTAAGAGGAGAACTAACAACTTTAGCTTTATCCATGTTGAACCTGCAAAGCACCTTCTCAATATATTGCTCTTGTGATATATGCAACTTCTTGGCCACTCTATCTCGATGAATACGAATGCCAAGAATCTGTTTCGCTGGCCCCAAGTCCTTCATGGCAAAGGACTTACTCAACTGTTGCTTCAGTTGGGAAATTCTTTCAGTATTTTTGCCAACAATAAGCATGTCATCCACATAAAGCAATAATATGATAAAATCATCATCTGAAAATCTCTGAACAAAAACACAATGGTCAGAAATAGTCTTACGATAGTCTTGCTTCTTCATAAATTCCTCGAACTTCTTATACCATCGCCTTGGTGTTTGCTTCAAACCATATAGACTTTTTAGAAGTCTACAAACATACCCCTCTTTACCTTTAACCTCAAAACCTTCAGGCTGCTCCATATTGATTTCTTTATCCAAATCACCATGTTGAAATACTGTCTTGACATCCATTTGTTCAACCTCCAAATCAAGACTAGCAGCTAAATCAAGCACCGTACGAATTGATGTCATCTTAACAACAGGAGAAAAAATCTCATCAAAGTCAATACCTTTTTTTTGACTGAATCCCTTGACGACCAACCTAGCTTTGTACCGTGGTTGTGAAGTATGCTCATCTTGCTTCACTCTGTAAACCCACATGTTCTTCAAAGCTTGTTTTCCCTTAGGTAGCTTCACCAACTCAAAAGTATTATTCTCATACAAGGATTTCATCTCATCTTGCATGGCATAAACCCACTCCTTCTTGTGCTCATCTTCCATAGCTTCTGGATAAGATTCAGGTTCACCACTATCAGTCAATAGAACATACTCATCAGCAGAATACCTGTTGGAAGGATGACGATCTCTATTAGACCACCTGAGTGGAACGAATGGTGGAATATTTTGTACCAGTGACTCCTCATGGGCATCATCATCCATGTCACGATTTTCGGGAGTATCGGTATTAGTGTCACGTTGGTCATTATCATGAGCATCGTCTCCAACCTGTGAGTCTACATGTCTTGGAGGAACTCGATCCAAATCAACCAGATCATTGTTATGTTGAGGAACTAACTCTGCCTTCCCAACATCTTTCAAACTCTGATCTTCAATAAAGATAACATCTCGGCTTCTCACAATCTTCTTTGAAACTGGATCATAGAGCCTATAACCGAACTCATCTTGGCTATAACCGAGGAATATGCACTCTTTAGTCTTCACATTTAGTTTAGACCTTTCATCTTTGGGAATATGCACAAAAGCCTTGCATCTAAAGACACGCAAATGATCATAAGAAACATCTTTACCACTCCAAACTCTATCTGGAATATCAAACTGTAAAGGAACACAAGGTGAGAGATTTAATACATTTACCGCAGTATTCAGTGCCTCACCCCAGAAAGACATCGGCAACTTAGCATGTGAAAGTAAACATCTGACCCGCTCCACTAGTGTTCAGTTCATCCTCTCCGCTAAACCATTAAGCTGAGGCGTCTTTGGTGGAGTCTTTTGATGCCGAATACCCTGTTGTCTGCAATACACATCAAAGGGACCTGTATACTCCCCTCCATTATCTGTCCGGATACACTTCAGTTTCTTCCATGTCTGTCTCTCAACTAAAGCCTGAAAATGCTTAAACACATCTAATACTTGATCTTTAGTCTTCAAGGTATAAACCCACAACTTCCTTGAATGATCATCGATGAATGTAACAAAGTATAATGAACCACCATTGGTTCGGGTTTTCATAGGACCACAAACATCGGTTTGCACCAAGTCAAGTATATGCTCTCTACGAGAGGGAGGACGACTCTTAAAATAAACTCTGTTTTTCTTGCCAGCAACACAGTGAGAACACCTTTTCAAATGTATATCAGTCAGACCAGATAGTACCTTTTTCTTCGACAGCATATTCATTCCTTTTTCAGTCATGTGAACAAGTCTCTTATGCCATAAATCGATCATATCAACATTCTCCACAGCGTTAACAATGCCATTAGAGACTTTAGGTTGTGTCATATATAATTTTGGACACCTCTTTCCTCTTGCAACAATTAATGAACCCCGAGTGAGCTTCCATTGACCATTACCAAAGCTGCTAACATACCCTTCATCATCAAGAAGGCCTGTCGAAATTAAATTCATTCGCATATCTGGAACGTGCTTCACATCATGAAGAAATAACTCCATGCCCGTGTCAAACTTCAGACATACCTCACTGACGCCAACAAACTTTGATATGCCACTGTTACCCATTTTATCATCTCCAAAATCACCAGAAGTATAAGATGTAAAGAAGTCCCTTCGTGACGTAACATGACACGAAGCACCACTATCAATAGCCCAACTCATATCATCTTGTGCAAGGTTAACAATGTCTCCATCACAACAGATCAGGTGCTCATCAGTAGTAGCAATCACCACAGAATTATCATTACTACTGTCAGTTTTTGTCTGATCGTTGTCTGAGCTCTTTTTATTTTATCGCTTCAACTTTCTGTAGAACTTTTTCGTATGTCCCTTTTTACCACAATGATAGCACTCAACATTAGAATACTTACCTCTAGAACTACTTCGTTGATTACCTCTATTGGCTGGACCTCTGCTTTGAGCTCTCCTCTTCCTTTCGGTGACTAGGACTTCTGACTGTGAAGAGGAACCCTGTGACTTTCTTCTCATCTCTTCATTCAGAATACCGCTCTTAGCCAGTTCTATACTGATAATACCATCCGGAGCTGAGTTCGACAAAGACATCCTGAATGTCTCCCAAGAATCTGGTAAAGTACCCAAAAGACACAATCCCTGTATCTCATCTTCAAACTTGATACCCATTCCAGCAAGCTGATTCATAATTCCTTGGAATGCATTCAAGTGATCAGAAATTGTAGTGCCATCTTGATATCGTAGAGACATCAACTGTTTAATCAGATACAACTTATTATTTCCCGTCTTTCGAGCATAGAGTTGCTCGAGCTTGTTCCACAAAGTACGCGCATGTGTCTCTCCACTAATATGGTTCAAAACATTATCATCCACCCATTGCCGTATATACCCACAAACCTGTCGATGCAAAATAGTCCATTCCTGCTCGGTTTTATCTGCAGGCTTCTCCGTATTAAACACGGGTAGATAATATTCCTTCACATAAAGAAGATCCTACATCTTCCCTTTCCAGACATGATAATTAGAACCATTCAGATTAACCATTCTACTCGTATTCGTTTCCATCATTCAAACAAGTTCAAAAAAACAACAACCTCGCTCTGATGAGAAACAGTGACCACAACGGCAACTAAGTGCGGAATTAATCTTCGTTGGACAATACTTATCCCTACTTGTATGAAGCTTCGATGAAACAAACAAGTAAAGCAACAATAAACAATAAACAAGACACCAAGAATTATACATGGAAAACCCCCTCAATGAAAGGAGTAAAAACCACGGGACCGTAGTCCACCCAAACAATTCACTATGATAAATTATATGGGTAATACACCAAGTTCTTCTCTAGATAGAACTAGAAAAATACAATCACCTTCACACTCTTGGAATAACTCGTCAATGAGTATGGAACCAAATAAGACAACAAGAGAACAAACACCCACGGCTAGGTTCAGCCTCTCCATGGCTCTTTAGCTACTTTCCAGCCCCTCAAATACACCACCGAATCCGATCTCCATCGTTCAGAATTTAGATATCGGTGTTAGTAAGATGCTGTCCAAAATTCAGGACGATCCGACCGTTGGAACTCTGGGAAATGCAAAATCAAGGCAGCCAGCGCAACCAGAAAATTACCTACGAATTTTCACTCTTTTTCTCTCTTGTGTCTATTTTCTCTCTTGTTTCTTTTAACAAATCTCCTCCTATATTTATATATAGGGTTCCCTTTATTTTTATCTCCTTGTGGGCCAAAACAAAGGTAATCCTATTGGGCTTTTAATCTCATAGGTAGAAACTAAAACCCAACAAAGATGAGGGCATTGTAAGGCATTTTACAGCGCCTATTCTCCACAACAAAATGGCGTTGTGGAGCGTCGAAACAGAACCGTAGTGGCCATGAGAAGGAGTCTTTTAAAAGAACGAAATATGCCACCATATATGTGGGGGGAAGCCATCAGGCACGCTGTGTACTTGCTAAACAGACTGCCTACCCGAGCGGTGTCAGGAGCAACTCCGTATGAGGCCTGGTCAAAGAAAAAGCCACGTGTTGATTATCTGAAAGTATTTGGGTGCATTGCTTATATGAAGGTTCCCAGTGTATTTATAAAGAAGTTGGATAATAGGAGTAAGTGTGTTGTGCACTTGGGACGAGAAACTGGGACTAAAGCTTATTGTTTATATGATCCAGATACAGGTGTTATACATGTTAGTAGAGACATAGTTTTTGATGAAGCAAATGGGTGGAAATGGCAGGAAATAGAGGTGAAAGATATACAGTCACAATCATCTTTTGTCGTGGCAGGTTTTGCTGAAAGAAGTTCACAGTCTGAGACAATACAAGGTGATGAGGAGCACACTGAGCATAGCGTTCTGTCAACACCACAGTCACAAGCTTCAGGCTCACGTCTGTCAACACCACAGTCACAAGCTTCAGGCTCACGTCACACAAACACAAGTGGTACACAGTATGAATCAGATGAACTTGATGAGAGTAATCCACCACGAAACTTCAGACTCATCAGTGACATTTATAATGAAACTGAAGAAGCTGAACTTGCTGAAGAGTTGCTGTTGGCTGGCATTGATGAACCAGCTTGCTATAATCAGGCAATAAAACAAGATGAGTGGAAGGTGGCCATGGACTGTGAGATGGAGGCAATAGAGCGAAATCATACCTGGGAACTGACTGATTTACCTTCAGCCCACAGAGCTATTGATTTAAAATGGGTATACAAGGTGAAAAGGGACACAAATGGTGAGATACTAAAGTATAAGGCACGGTTAGTTGCGAAGGGGTACGTGCAAAAGCATGGCATTGATTTTCAAGAAGTTTTTGCTCCTGTCACAAGGTTGGAAACAGTACGTCTTTTGTTGGCACTTGCAGCTAAGAATGAATGGGAGGTTCATCATTTAGATGTGAAATCAGCCTTCTTGAACGGTAAACTGTATGAAGAAGTATATGTGAATCAACCAGAAGGCTATGTGAAAGAAGGACAGGAAAGAAAGATTATAAGCTGTTTAAAGCCTTGTATGGACTAAGACAGGCTCCACGGGCCTGGTACACACAACTAAACAAGTGTCTGGAGAAGCTTGGGTTTGTAAAGTGTCCCCTGGAGCATGCTGTCTACACTAAGCGTGAAGGAGAGGAATCTCTAATTATTGGTGTTTATGTTGATGATTTAATTATCACAGGAACAAGTGTGGCAAATATTATTAAATTCAAGGACGAAATGAGCAAGGAGTTCGAGATGTCAGACTTAGGAAAGTTGTCTTACTACCTTGGCATAGAGGTCGATCAAGGGAAGGGCTATATTGAATTAAAGCAAACAGCATATGCAAAGAAAGTACTTGAGAAGGCAGGAATGTCCGACTGCAACCCAGTTAAATTCCCGATGGAGCCTAAAATTCTGATGCCTAAAGATGAAAGTGGTAAACCAGTGAACTCTACAGAATTCAAAAGCATGGTTGGCGGTTTAAGATATCTGGTACATACACGTCCGGATATAGCGTATGCAGTTGGGGTGGTGAGCAGGTTTATGGAGAGACCTACTACATTACATCAAAGTGCTGTTAAAAGAATCCTGCGATATATGAAGGGAACTCTGAACTATGGCTTGGTATACACTAAGGGTCGTGGAAATTATTTGTTGTCAGGCTTCTCTGATAGTGATCTAGCTGGAGATATTGTTGATAGGAAAAGCACAGGTGGGATGGCATTTTATCTCGATGAAAGCTTAATTACATGGGTTTCACAGAAACAAAGAAACAAAGATGTGTAGCGTTGTCGTCGTGTGAAGCTGAATTCATGGCAGCTACTGCTGCAGCATGTCAAGGAATGTGGTTGCATAGATTACTCAGTCAGATATCAGATGTTAAAACTGGGCCGGTGGTGATTTACATTGATAATACTCCTCGGACTGAGGTGTTACTTACTCTCGGTTTGTTGTTAGCTGTATAGTCCTTTAATTTTGTTTGCAGTTGGAACAAATTACACAAGCTCCAGTTTATAATCAAATCTACGTAACTGTCTCAGCTGATCATGGAGTGGAATGTATGCATGGTCTCGAACGAGCGAGACCTTTGTCTTGTGTACCTGCTGGTTCCTTTTTCCTTCATATGCAGCAGATGCGGCTTAAAGTTGATCAGTCATTTGGATTATAACATCAATGAAGGCTCTAATTCCTGTGCGCTGACATCGACCATATCTCTACTAAACTAAATATTGCTCAAAAGAAAATTTTGTTTTGTAACTTCTGTAAAAAATTTCAAAATTTACCTTAATTTTTGCTAGATAAGCATACATGCTGTAATCATAAGAGCAGGCCGGACTGGTTCTCAAGTATCAAAGTCTGGGGCCTTCTTGATTCAACAACATTTCAATACAAGCTCCTGTGAAAAGATGCGCGTTTAGACGTGCATAATTAGAGCTAAGGATATTATTACAGCACAATTACGTTAATTACACGAGTATCAGCTTTGGTGCTGAGTAAATTAAAGCCTTAAAGGAATTAATTATATAGGATCATTACTATGAAAACCAAGTTAACTAATTAATCAATAAGATCCTTAGTTATTGACACTCTCTGCCAAAATCTCAGCCTTGTGAAAATCTTTGCAAAGATCATTGAGACTGCTGTGGACGTTCTCTGTTAAAATCTCAGCCTTGAGCAAACCTTTGCATAGGTCGTTTAGGTTGTTCTCGACATGTTCTTTCAGAATCTCTTCCTTGAGGAAGCTGCTGCATAGATTATTGAGGTTCTTATCGACGTTCTCTGTCAAATTGTCCGCCTTGAGGCAACCATTGTATTGGTCACTAGGGTTTTTGTCGACACTCTTTGTTGAAATTTTAGCTTTTAGGAAACCTTTGCATATTCTTTCCCAACACTTCCGATCTGGTTCCCTTTTCTGCAACTGGAGCCTGGCATTTTCTGCCAAATCTTCCTGTACAATATTATTGCAGTAATCACTTGGTGGAATATAATTAAGCATATTGAGAGGGTTATATATTCTGTACTTCTCAGGAATCTATGCAAGTAGATATTATATACCCACAATTAGAATCAGATGAACACGCTGTGAATATGAGGTAATACTTGCTGACCCATGCATACGTGTTAGTGAGCAACTAAACTCTTTGTTTCACAATCAGATTGTAGTTGACAGTTCGGGGGTTTGCCATGACTGGATTCCAATATTTGTTTTGTTAAGTGTTTCGTCTTAATAAAATCATTTGTTTGTCAAAAAAAAAAACTAATTGCAATCTCTTGTTTTATTATTGTTACACATAATCTTGGTAACATGTAGTAGTCTGTACAAAAATATGGTACCTGTATGGAGCCATTACAGAGAAGACGGTCGATGAGATTATGAATTATATCAAGGGGGTATTCTGGATGACCTTGTATGCCTAATATGTGATCCCCGTAGCAAAACATTTCCACTCCTGTTTTCTCAGAGTATGCAATCACTTTTGCTCCCAACGGCACCTCCCACACCTGCATATTACAGATAATTAATCAAAAAAAATGCTTTGTAAGTGTGTATAACTTCAGTTCCATTACACTAAAAAAGAGATTGAGACCTCGTCCTGATGGCATTCAATGATATAAAGAAGTTGCGGGAAGTCATTAGCATCAAAATCATTAAGGAAGCTGCACGAGGAGGTGTTGACGATGTTCTTCACATTAAATTTCACATTTCTAAGCCCAATATCCCAGCCACTATTCGACTTTCCAACTTTTCCTCCCAATGCTCTACATAACACCTGTTGATTATAGGTAACGTACAGATATAAGACCACTTGCAAACAGAGCTGATCACTTGTGTGTGAACAAGTTGGTGTTATTATGAAAACTACTGCTATCTTTATCAAAACAAGCAAAATATACATAATTTTATTACCTGGTGGCCAAAGCAAATTCCAAGAACCTTCTTCTGGAGGGAATCAATGGCTTGCAGGATAACGCAGAGCTCACGAATCCAACAGTCATCGCCATGAGCATCATAGGGGCTACCACTAACCACAAAGCCATCATAATTGTTAAGATCAGTTAAAAGTGGGAATTCACCATCAACCACCATAAACACATCCCACGTCTCCCCTTCGTCTCCAAAGGCTTCCACAAACAAATTGAAGTACCCTCCGTAAATCTTCTTCACATACTCTGAATCCCTTGCAGCTTGTAGCAATGCAAACCTCTTTCTGTCCCCTTCCACTCCCATCTTAACTCAGATTCTATATATATTAAAATGAGTGTAGAAAGAGATCTCGTGGCTCTATTTCACTTATGATTGAGTTGGAAAGTGCCCATTAATTTATAGACAGAAAATTAACTGTTCAGTGGGCTCTGGAATTTTACACAGTTGCAGTTCACTCACTTGTTTGATATACTTGCTATGTAGTATGGAGTTTTGTATTCATTTAATTATTTTTTATACACTAGTGTTATACCACATTCTTGATCAGGACTAATATTGACCACGTTCATTAATCGCCTAAACACATACAATATATAGAGCGATATGTTCAAGTTGCAGGGGGATGCTACATACAGAATCTGATACAAGGGATTGCTGTCTCTCAGAGAAACCTTAGGTATGAGTTTCTAATACATATAATGACACACAATCACGTAGGATTGATGGAAAACATTTTTAGCGTGAGAATGTTATGAACACAATTCTTATGCTAAGTAGAGAACAGTCTTTTTTGCCTATTTTCTACATTTTCAGTGGTATATTGTTCTGCATATTTTTTGAGCGATAGTGTAAAACAATTATTCTCAGCCATATCAAAATCTACATATTTTTCAATGAAAAATGCTTCATGCACAAAATTGGGTACAAAACCTTTCACAAATGAAATGTTTTAAGTTTTGATTGGAATAGGCCTTTGTATTCACATAAATAGCACCAGTAAAAACATCCCACCTCTCGATTGCGATGTCACAAAATTTTGTACTCAATTTTGTGCATGTAGCACTACTCTTCGTACATACTAAGCGATACACTGTGATAGTCTGCATTTAATCTGGCATTACCTATCCATAAAGTTTGCCTGGTCACATATGTGTAGTTAGTGGGCATCACTTTTTAGTAAATTTTTACTACAGGATTAGATAGCATCTACATAAACTTGATACACATGTAGAATCGCTTGGTGAAAGGATAAGTAATATTCTATCAAAAAATTTTGTTTTTGATGAAATCCTGTCTGTTATCTTGTTATGTCTGCGATTCCAACAAACTTGGATACATATGACGATCATGAAGGATATATGCACGAAGAAAAATCAACGATTTTGATGTACACGTACACTCGGAGTCACATAAACTTATTCTGGCGGAAGCTGAAAGCAAATTCGAATTTGGATCATGGAGTACCCAGTGATGGGAGAAAAGGTGTATGAATATGGGTCCAATTTGAATTGTCTTTGGGGTATAGGATTCGAATTTAACCATAGACGCCCACACGAATATATATGGGTATAATGTTATGGCAAGGCCTTCTTGTTCTGGACAGTCCCTCTGAGAACTGATTCTTGCTGCAATTTGCTGATTTTCAAATCCCATTTATGTTAACTCTTTGAATTAGTCCAGCCCTCGATGCATCATGCATGGCCTTTCCGCCATAAAAGTGACTACACCTGTAAAGTTTAGAACTGATGCGATTAGAATAAATAGTGAGGGAAGTTTGATACACATGAGTATCAATTAATCTAACGACTGATGATAACTTGGTTGATCACAGTCCACAATAGCAGTATATTGTCAACTAGTTAATTTATCTCAACTTGACACCAGAAGGATCATTCTTGTAAAGGTTTTAAGATCAACTTATGTTCTGGATGTTGAATGGAATCAATTAAAGTTTCACCTTAATTAGCAAGATAGATTCTTAATGAGTATGAAAGGATAGATGGAACTCAAAATGCTTCATACAAAAGTGAAAATTTGCTCAAACCTGTAGCTTATGAGAACCTAGCTACTGTAAAAAGTGGTGGTCTTATGAGCTGCGAAACCCCCTGCTGGCTAGTGGCTACTGCAGTTGTCGAAAATGTTGGGGCTAGAGTTGTGGGTGCATGGTAATCGAATCATCAAAGTCTTTGTTACAATTTCTATATGGCAACATATGCCAATATTCCACATCTCGAAAAATTTTGTAACTGGACTCAGGTATAGATAATTGTCCAAAATGTATACAACTTTCGAATGCAAAATGTATACTCCCCCGGTATCTCTAGGATATATACATTTAAATTGGACACAGATACTTAAAAACATGTATAAAATAATGAAAAACAGAAATGGATAAAATAATGAAACTCATTAATATTTAGTAACGGAACCCATTAATATTTAGTTGATAGATTTTAAAAAGTGGATGAAAATAGTGGGTGATTATGATTTTTATATTATAAAATAATATATTTTTGGGAATATATTGAAATGTACAGAATTAGATGGGACCTCCACAAAATGAAGGTGTTAGATATCACTGAAATATTTATTTACCAAAACTCTACTAGCTCCTGGATATTGATATCTCAACACATAAGAGCATCCCCGACCTATCAAAACCTTTAGCTAAAATTTATTAAATCATACCATAAATAAAAATTATAGATAATGTGTGAAATTTGCTCCACTCCAATCACACATGACTCTTGTCTAAAAATATAGTAAACCAATTAATGTTGGCTATATTTGGCCAACCACTGCAGGCTAGGCCTGTAAATGGATCGGATATCCGATCCGACCCGATCCGATCCGTGGTTAAATAAATGGATATGGATCTTTATTTAAAAAATCCGATCTGCCAATGATCCGATCTGATAATAATCCGGTCTGATAAAAAATGGATATGGATAGGGGTGTACACGGTTCGGGTTGGGCGGGTTAAAGAAATTTAACGACCCAACCCAATTAAATCGGGTTTTCGAATTCTCAACCCAAACCATAAAAATTAAATTCATAACCCAAACCAATTTGTATTATTTCGGTTCGGATTGGTTCGGATCGGTTTGATCGGGTTATGATATATAAAATAATTTCTTTTCCATAAATTAGCAAAACCAAATTTCGACACATCAAAAAATAAAACTTTAACTGAATGTACTACAACAAGTAAGTGAAATATCTAGTATATACAAAATGAGTTAAGCACTATAACATCTTAAAAAACATGCACCAAAACAATTAAAACTCGATACCAAGTTAAGCTAGATACCAGAAACTTCAGAATTACAGCAATAAATTTAAAAATTAAGTTGAACAGAAACAATTAGTAAAACACAACAAAACAATAATTAGCAAAGCACAACAAATCAACAATTAGTTAAATCGACTAGGCTAACATATTATGGGTTAGTGGGGTGAATAATTTTTACGTGTAATTTAATATTTTTTAATCGGATTGGGTTGGATCGGTTAAAAAAAACCGAAACCCGTGTCCAACCCAATTAAATCGGGTTACTCATATTTTAATCCAATTATCAATCGGGTCAAAAAAATTCGGATTGGTTCGGGTGAAATATGATCGGTTTGGGTTGGTTCGGTCGGTTTCGCCGACCCGTGTACACCCCTAGATATGGATATGGTCAAATCCGATCTGTTAACGATCCGGTCCGATTCATACTTAACTATATTATATATTTTATATTATATTGTATTATAATATAATATATTATTATTAATATATTACATAAATAAAAATTTCTAAAGATACAAGACAAAATCCTAAAACATATTTTCTTATAATCGATCAGCCGCTCCTAATTCTTGACATGGCTCTCACTCTTGTTATCATGTTAATCTAATAATCATTCTTTTTTCATGTAGAGTGAGTACAAACACAGGAGTTAACTCTTCTACTTAAAACCTCCTCAATCACCTGGTTGACTGGTTCCATATTTAAGACATATTTATCGATTTTAATCCTTATTAATAGAGGTGCAAATCATAATTTGCTTCCTCCAAAATTATTAAGCAACTTATTTATTATTTTTTTATTTACTTGATAAATTATGTGTTGAAGTTTTTATAGGAACAACCAACAAAGTTTTTATTAGATAATGCTTTATTAGTTTTTTTTACCTGTTACGCTAAAGTTTATGAATTAATATAGCTAGAAAATATCACTTTTTTTTGTATGGAAGTTAAAACATTGTTCACGGTGAAAAAATATATTTCATAATTTTTAGTGGATCGAGGCTCCGATCCGATTATCCATGATCCGAGTGGACCGGATATGGATTGACTTGTAAAATATCCGAATCCTGATCCGATCCGAATCCGATAAATTTAAATGGATTAGGATATGGATTTAGTTAGATCCGATCCAAATCCGATCCGTTTACAGGCCTACTACAGGCCAGTAGGCCTGTAGCAATATCTGTAGCAAGATTTCGTATCATTTATTATTATATGATAATATACATTCCATTTATAACAAATTTCGTATCATTTGTTATCATATGATAATATACATTCCATTTATAACAACTTGAAATAATAATAACTTATTGTTTCTGAAATATAATCAACTAATATAGTCAGTACCATCGAAGCAAAATGACTTACAGCTTCAACAAATTTTACATAATATCTTAAAGCATCTTCAACCATATAAAACCCTTGGCTAAAAGGTGAGTTGACATACTTAAAATAAAAAGATTTAGCCAACAGCTCCAATAACTGAACTCCAATCATGATCAGCTCTTGTCTATAAATTTAGCCAACCTCCTATGGATGGCTAAATTTGTCGAGCCTCTACAGGTCTGTAAGAAAATCTGTAGAAAGATTGTACGTCATTTATTACCATATTGAACTGATATATTCTATTTTAACAATTTAAAATATTAATAACATACTATTTTTAAATTATAACCAACCAATATAGCAAATACCATAAAAGCGTCTTACAAGTTCAACAAATTTTACATAATGTTTTACAAGTCCAATTTAGCCAACGATTATACCCAACGTCGTTGGAAATGTTCTTACAGATTTAATTTAGCCAACCACTTTTATCCAACACCGTTGGAGATGCTGTAAGTGGTTGATAACGTAAAATTATCTGCAGCGGTTATTTTCTTTCTAAGAGATATCATCGACATGTTTTTTCACCAGACCAGTAGATTTCAATACCACCATCCCGGTGGACTGGGCCGCCAATATTCTGGTGGACTGTGCGGGCCACAAAAAGTTGCATTATTTAACATATACACATGTATTTGACGCAACTTTTTCGGGGAGGTAATCGTTAAATATTTTACTCATTTAATGTTATAAAAACACACTTCCTCAAAAAACATATATTGGTATTATGGATCTGGTCACAATCATTTTTTACAATAGTATTTCTTATTCATGTTTTTTTATAGCTAAAAGACATCATATATATTTTCAGTGAAAACAGGCCTTACCTTAATTCAAAGATAAATGGAATGGGACATAAAGTATTATATCTTCAGATGCTTATATCACTTCTATTGATTATTAAAGTTTGATATTAATACATTATAGTATTATACATGACTAAAACGAGACCCATAATAATTAGGCATTAGTTTTACATTGGACTCTGCCGTTACCAGTGCTCTCACCTCAATTTTTATAAAATACTCCTTCCGTTTTGAAATATAGGTCGCTTGACTTTTTGACACATATTTTTAAGTCTTTTGACCGCTTAGTTAAAATTTTTATTTTTAAAATTTTCTTTTTTCAAATTATAATATTAATCATATACTTTTATTCAAAAAAAGAAAATTTTAAAAATAATAATTTTAACAATGCGGTCAAAGGACTTAGAATTGTGTGCCAAAAAGTCAAATGACTTATATTTCAAAATAGAGGGAGAAATATTTAGGGAAGACAATTTGTATACTGATTCGATTGAATTTTATCGAATCCGAATATTTTCAGTTTGGGTTTGATTTTTAAACTCAAACTATTTTCGAGTCGGGTTCGAATTTATGACGTATCATTTCGAACCCAACCCGAAAACTCAAAATCCATATTATTTCGACCCGAACCCGAAATAGTTTTAATATATAAATAATATTTTCATATATACATGTACTGTCCCGTAGTTTAAAGTAGTATTGGTATAGCAGTATAGCACATAACATACTATATTACCAATACTAGTACTAAAAAGAACTATAATTTATATAAACTATTGCATTAAAATCTAACATTACCGAACTATTATCATTAAACATATTTTTAGCATTAGAGTTCGAAATAAGTATATTATAGGCCAAGATTTTGACTGAGATTAGCAGCAAGGATATATGCGGGTTCAAATCATCAAAGGCGACTATCCATCTCGATACTACAACCCATTGTTCAATTCACCAGTAGTTCTTATCATTAGATTCCTCCATTTCGTTTGTTTTGATTTAGTGTTACTTTTAAACGACCTTGTTTCATCGACAATTCTATGCTTAGAAAGCTAATCGATTATCTTCTCTAATCTCTAATTATATCCTAACAATTTCAACAGCGTTAGAAGTAAGAGCCATTTGACTCGAATCAGATGTTAATAATCCCTCACTAGAGTTTGTGAAAATCAAGGTGCAATTTGGTAGAGGTGCACCAACCAAAGCCGAACCGAATTGAACAAATACGACGGGTTCGAGTTTGGTGATTCGGATTTTTTCGAGTTTCAGTTCGGTTTGACAAAAAAAAAATCGGGTTTGAATTTGATTTTTACTAAACTCTTTTAAACCGAGCCGATTGTCAACAATCTAGTAGATGGACATTCTGTTGCATTAGTAAAAATCAAATTCGAACCCAAATTTCCTAGAGCATTAGTAAAAATCAAATCCAAAACTAAATTATTTTGGGCATTAATAAATTTTGATTATTAATTTGTAGTCCATTATACTATTATTACAATCGCTAGATTATTTAATCAAATTGACTGAATTGTTATTTACATACCTACATTATGTATTTCCATCATCTGAGACTTATTCTCATGCTCAAAGTGTTTTCACAAGATGATCTCTGTTTATTATTTTTTATTTCAGGCGATTTGAAGTTGATTCAAGTTGTACTGATAAATAACAGACTTCTCTCCATTTTCATTTGAGGAATTTGAAGGTGATTTACATAACATTTATAACAACAAAGCTTATAATTTTTAGAACATACTTCTTGCAAAATCTAAGAGTTGCAAAATCTAATTCATGCAACATTATTCCAGTTCGACAAGCTACGAAAGTAGAGCGCAATGACATAAGAACTTATTGTATATCATAAATAAAATAATATACAATCTCTTTTGAAACTAGTTAAATTCAATTTTAATTAAATGTATTACGTATCTTTTCTCATATTTAATTATTATACACCCTCAAGCATATTATACGAAGTACAATATGCTAGTATAAACTAATTCAATAATCGGCATTAAGAAAAGGGTTTTATATCAAGTTGGCCACTCTTTTCGTCAAAATATCTCATTTAAACGATCCAACCCCACGGCGACTCGTTTTAACCACTCAATACGTACTATATATCACACTGTTATCTTTAACAGATTTTTTAACGGCAGAGCTGATGTGTCAACTGACATGGCCAGGGAACAAAATAAAGGATGACTAGACTACATTTAAACCTCTTCTTTTGACCCCCTCTGTGACTCTGTGTTTGTGCATGTGCCGCTTATATACTAGTCCCTCTGTCCCTCTCATTTCTTTACAGTTACTATTTTGGGATGTCCCTCTCATTTCTTTACGTTACCATAAATAGTAAGTTTTTTCCATCATTACACTCACTATCTTCCCCCACTATCTCATATTTAACAATAAAAACTACTATTACACCCACTACTTTCCTCCACTATCTCAAATCTATTATTAAATATTGATGGGTCCCACCACTTCACCCACTTTTCATCTAACTTTACTCATTTTTCATACATTGTCTTGGTCTCCGTGTCCCCCTCCAATGTAAACAATTGAGGGGGACGGAGGGAGTACCTAACTAAAGATGAAGTATAAGTGTGTGGAATTACCTTCCTCTGAGAAAGTACATATAAACGAATCCAAGGGATTTCATGTCATCCCTTCTACTTTGCTCTATACAGTCAAAATTACAAACGAAAGTTGAAAAAACAATTTCAATGAGCAAAGTCACTAAACAAACTAGCACTGTTGCTGCTTCTTCATATTTTGTACCAACTCAATATATATGGCTTCCAAAATTTCAAGTGTGCTAAACCCTCGAAGAAACCCTGACATTATAGCTCAAGAGCAACCAGAAAGTCAAGGTATCCGACCACCTGAAAATTGAAAGCTAAAAGTCTACATATTTTAACAAATCAAAAACCAGCTTCTTCTTTCTTTATGTCCAAGCCATAAAGAAAATATTACATCTTCTGCAGATAAACGTAGTAGCTGCAAATAAGGCCAATTTATTTAAAAGAAAATAATTAAAATATTCAAGTTAAATTTATACAGTAGAACCAATTTATTAAAGCCAAATTAGCACTCCAAATATTGGCAGTAGTTTAAATTTCTAATTTGTTTTAAGAGCCATGGCCTTTAAACTTACTAACCAAGTGAGTAACATTAAATAGCTCATAGCTTGACACCTTGTTCAGCATAAGAATATTCCGTTTCTTCTCTACTGATACGTTATATCTAGCTAGCTAAAATAGATCTATGTAGCAGTATATCATCTAAGTGATATCAATTTTTAAGCCTGTGAAATGTTCTGATGCTAAACAAGGATCATATTTCATGAGTTCAAGAACCTAATATGCCTAGATAATTTTAACAAACCCAGTGATAATAAACATGTGGACAATCAAGTAGAGCCAGCAAATAATACAACTTCAAGTCTAGTACCCAGCAAATATATAATAACCAACAAATCACTGCTTACAAAAATAAAACCAATATCTGAAAGCTTAATCCAAACAGCAGCAAAAGTAAACTAATTATGTCATATGCAAAAAACTTAAAATAAATTATAGCTTAGATTAGTCATCCAAATTAAAAGCTTCTTCAGTAGATGTGGCATGTGGAACTCCAAATGTGGCAGGTGTAGAAGTGTATACTACAGAATAGCCCACACTTCCCAGAACTTGCATCATGAAATGACCAGTCTCACTTGACTCAGTCATCAGAGGTGGTGTGGGACTTTGTTGAACCACCTGTGAACCTTGAGTAGTAATGACATTTGGCTCCATATACATTGTATTTGTTTTAGGTCTCCTGACAGATAGCTTTGGTCGTCCAACACCCAACTTCTTCCTTTTAACAGACGGTGCATTCTCAACATGAGTTTGTTCAAGCTGAACATCTTGATTCCCACCATGCCCCTGTTCACCTTGTAAATCAGGGCATTTTGGTCGTCTATGACCAGTTTTTTCACATTTGCTACATTTTTGCACCCTTTTCCCACTCCATCTCTGAACCCTTTCATCCTTGTCGTCCTTTTTTCCTTGAGTCCCCCCTCCCATTCTTCTCTTCTTCTTAATCTCTTAGGCCTACCCCTTAATTTTTTTGGAATTTCTGGTGGAAGTAACTCCTCATCAGAGTGATAATCCCAATAGTCAATGCCTTTCAGTGCTTGCAAGGGGAATGAATAAGTAGCCAAATACTTGTCTCTTTTGTAATAACTTGATACATAATCAATAGGCTGATGCCTTCTATCAAATATCGCAGCTAATGCATGGGGACAAGGAATCCCAGTTAGGTCAAAATTCCTGCAATCACATGACCTTTTGTCTAAATCAACAGTGACAAATCTTGTGTCATATTTCACCTGATATCTGCTCTGTCCATCCCAAGAAACCCTCCACTTTCTTGACTGAGTAATCTTTTCATCGAGTAATTTTTTTTTCTTGGGGCATAGTTGCAGATTGTTGGATATCATTTCATCTCTTTTTTGTCTAACTCTTGACAACAGTTTGAAGTGAATTTATTGAAGCATATCTAAAAGTGGCATGAACCTGAAATTGAATATTTATAAAATTAATTATTTAAATAAGTAATTGACTGAAGCATGGTGAATAATAAAACTTTTACCTTTCACTTATTATCCAAGAGTTGAAGCACTCGGACATATTATTTTCAATGTTGTCATCTTTTGGAATAGTAGATATGAATGCTTTAGACCAGGCTTTGGCATCAATTCTTTTCAAGTGTTCAGCAGCCAATTTAGAGGTGTTCTTAATTTGCTTCATAAAATTTTTATGTGCAGCTGGGTGTGATGAGCAAGCAGCATTCCAAAAAGCTCTTCTCATAATGCTTGATGGATACCTACAGTTGCATGGTATGATAATAATTAATTAATGTGTAAAGAACATATGTGACAAGTATTACTAAATAATGAATTAAAATAACTTATTTTTTCTTGAAATTGCTGTAGATATGTCTGGTACATAACCTATGTTCAGACCTTGGTAGTAGCTCCTTCACAGCATTTTCAAGACCCTAAATTGGAATAGTTATAATTTTTAACCGGAAAAATTGTATAACAATGATTGTTAGTCCTATTCCATCTGCCAGGTCCAAGTCATCTTGCATCAAGGATATAAACCACCTCCAAGAATCCGTGTTTTCACTTTCAACAACAGCAATACACACCGGGAACATGCAATTATTCCCATCTCTTCCAACCGCACTCAATAATTGTCCTCCACAAACAGTTTTGAGGAAACAACCATATAATCCTAATATGGGTCTGCACCCAGCTTTCCACCCTAATTTCAAAGCTGCATAACAAATGTATATCCTCTTAAACCTGTTCAAATCACCCTCATTTAATCTTGTTCCAGAAATTTTTACAGTGTTGTGTTGATTATTTTTCAGCAACTCATACCCAAAGTCCCTAACTCGAGAGTAATGCCCCTTTAGTTGATCAGCTACTCCATCGAGTGCTGCTTTTCTTCGTCTCATTATCTTGATCCATGGCACTGCTATTTCCATTTCATTCCTGATGGTTTCAATCATCTCCTTTACTTTCCATTGGGAATTTTTCCTTATCCTGTCACCGTATCTCACAGATAAGTATTTAACACTTGCGAGCTTGTTTTTATATGGTTTAGTACAAAGATGCTCATTTACCAGAGTTTTTATCTTCACAGTGTCACTTCCTTGTTGTTTCCTAACCCAAATCCTGAAAGGACCTCCACATCACATTTAACATGACATCTATCAGGCTCATTACAAACAAAATGCACACATCTTCTCTCCTCCAACCCATACCTCCTCACTAAACTCCTAAATTCTTCCATGTTTATAAAAGCCATTCCAGCAGTCCATTCTATTTTGTCACTCTTTCTATTTGACCCACCAACAACCTTTTGTCTCTGTTTTCTGGACACAACAGGTGGTCTAATATACCCAATTTGACGGTTTTCATCCTCGCTTGAGGATGCAATAGACCCCAACTCATCAGAGTCAAAATCTGACTCCTCAAAAGGTGTGGCTGCCATTGATTTTCTCATTTCATCTTTAATCAGCTTACCTTTTATCTTGTTCTCTCTCAGCTCTTCATCGCTCTCGATGTAGAAAGATCCCTCACTATCACTAGCCTCAGTCTCAGTTTCTTTGTATGCATAGTCTTCATCCTCACCATCATCCCATTCCTCCCCCTCATCCCCCTCATCACCCTCATCAACAACAATTTTTTTACCTTTCTCATTAGCAGTAGCAATATCATCACTAAACGAGTGATCCACATATAACACAATTTTACGGAAAGGCTTACACACATCAACACATTCTCAAATTGTGTGATCGCCATACAGAAGCCTCATTCCATTTTCCATATATTTCCCGTCATTAATAAAATGAATTGGGCAATCAGCACTATAGTGATACTTCCTAGCAAAATCATCTAAATCTCTGAAAGACAACACATCAGTATCAAAGTCTTTAATAATATCGACCTACCCTCCAATATATCTAGGATTTCTTGCATCCGAGTTAAAGGAACCGTGGTGGTGAATCTCTATATTCATCAACATACTGTAACATGTATTCAAAATATGAGTATATTCACTTACTATAAACAAATAGCAAAGAAATAAACAAGTATTACATAAAATGATCAACTAAAATATTAGTAATGCACAAAACAAATGAACAGTACATAGATTAATGGTGATTACCTTGTCTAATTATGTTATGATAAATATAGTTGTTCAGAATCTGTTTAAGTATATGTATATATGAATGTGCTCTTTTGATATATGCAGTTTGGTTGCTGTCGCTGCTGTGTTTATATTAGGGTTTATACCCCAAATCACAACTAACAGGGCAATACATGGGCTTTTTAGGCGGGTTTGTTTAGTTATTTGTCACCTGTCATGTAAGTGTACAACGTGGAGTGCCAACTCATCATATTTGACTGTTTGTTTCTAAACTAACAAAAGTTTTAAAAATCTAACATGTTCCGTTTATTTTCTAAAAAATAATTAACAAATTGATAGTATATAGTACGTATTGAGTGGTTAAAACGAGTCGTCGTGGGGTTGGATGGTTTAAATGAGATTTTTTGACGAAAAGAATGGTCAACTTGATATAAAACCCATTAAGAAAATGAGCAGGAGTGAAATAAAAGGAATCGCGGAAAGACAATAGAAATTAGAAAAGAAGAAAGTCAATTTGTCTCTACTCTGCCACCATGATCGAAAGAAACGATGAAAAGACAAGTAAAATAGCTAATAATACAGAAAAACAAGAAAACAAGAGGTACATAGAATTCGGTTGCGGTTAATAAGAAGGGAGGGAAAGGCCTTTGGTCCACAAACACACTTTCGCCCTCCTCGTTAATCATAACGATACATTTTTGTTAATAAAGTGAATAAATCTATAAAGCTCACCTGTGTTTTGCCATGTAACGTCTTATTCATTCAGATTTGTAATGATCGAAAAAACATGTATATCACATATGTTCTTGATATTTTATTTGTCTTAATGCACTTTTTGTTTTCTGTTAAAGCTTGCGCGAAACCTGTCACATCCAATCATCTAATTTCAAGCATCAAAAGGCCACGGTATGCAATAAAATGACACAATAAAAAGAAACCATTTTATCCTAGCACAGTCGAAATAACAACTGAAATTATAATATAATAATTATAAAGAAGGCCATAACCACAATTATATTAGTAGTAATTTAGAACATCTCCAATAAACTCTTAAAATCACTCTTGAATATAATATAACTATTAGCTCTTAGCAATTTAGTGTACATTTACTCCAACAATGCTCCTTATATCCACTCTTCATCTATTTTTATATTACTAAAAGTAGATTGAACTCACAAAAGATAATGGAAAGAAAGAGAATAAGTGGAACAAACTTATAATAAAATATTAGTTAAGAGCTATGTAGTGGCTCCTATAAATGAGGAGAGAGAGAGGAGACTCTTAGGCTTTTAAAGAGCCTCTAAGAGTCTCCTGGAGCTCAAAATTTAGCATGGCTCTTTACTTTTTAATTTAAGAGCTCAAATAAAGAGCTTATTGGAGATGCTATAATAGACTCTTAGTTCCCTCGTAAATATATTATAAAATATTGACTCTTTAGTAGGTTAATGTGTATTCATCTCCAACAATACTCTTCATATTCACTCCTTAACCATTTTTCTATTATTAAACATAGTATGCAATCATAAGAGTACAAGAATAAAGTGGTGAGAGAAAGAGAATATATATAATATTAGTTAAGAATTTTTTAGAGCTTTTCATAAGAGAGGAGAGAGAAGATACTCTTAGTGATTTAAAGAGTCACTAAGAATCTCTTGAAGCAATTTTTTTTCACTTGCTCTTCAAATTTCAAGTTAAAAGCTCACATAAAGAGTCTATCGGAGATGCTCTAAGAACTTTCCTGCACGTATCTACATCGACTCCAATGCGAATCAACTGTTATTGGTGTTAACGGAGACGAAGTTAAACAGGGTCGTTACGAGAGAGAGAGGACTTTCCATTTTCTTGTGAAATCTCTTGTAAGTTACAGTACTATAATTATACACTTTTCAATCTAAGTAAAGGCTGGTGTGGTCCCCGGTTCTGTGCCACTTTAAGTATGTGCACATTGTTAGAGCACTCCAACAGGGATCGCAACTGGTTGGGTGATGGGTCGGGTTTCTTGAGATCCATACCCGATTCATTATATTCCAGTTTGGGTTGGGATATCTAAATGAAGATCCAAATCTGATCCATCAGATATCTTCGGGTTGCGGTTCGGGTTCGGGTTTTATTCAGATACTTAAAAATATAAAATTAAATAATAATTATAAATTATAAATTTATAAAAAAATATGATGAATAATTTCTTTAAACTTTACGAATATAAAAAAGAGTTTCACAGGTTTCATTTAGTATAATAAACACGTGAAATATATTAATTTAATTGTATACAATTATCGACTTATTATTTATATTTTTATTATTAAATGCATAATAATTAAGGAAAATAAGACATTGACGAAATGAATGTAAATTCTATATTGCGCGTATAAAATTAAGTAAAATGTTAATATACATAACTAATATTTTATAATACATCAATATATATACTTTACATTTAACATATAACACACGCGCGCGCACACATATATAATATTTTGTATTGTGTTTTTTATCGGGTTTCGGATTCGAATCAGGTTTAAATCGAGTTTTGGGTTTCAGGTCAGGTCTCGGTTCGGAATACCTGAGATCCAGATCCAGATGCAAACTTTTTCGAGTTTAAAAATAAGATCCAGATCTGGATTCAAATCCAAAAAAATTGGGTTCATATAGATCCAATCGAGTCAGATATCCATTGGGTCGGGTAAAACTGTCATCCCTAATCTTCAAGAGTCTTTTAGTTGGTCTTATATATAATTTAAAATATTAAGTTTCTAGTAAGTTAATATAAAATTAAGAGGGTCAATTTCAACAATATTTTTTAAATTTGTTCTTAACTTATATTTTATTCATATTTTGAATTCAAATATTTGTAATGTAATGGAAATTCAATGTAAGAATTGGAGAAAATTGTTATTTCAGAGTATCTCCAACAACTTTTTAGTTAACTCTTAGATATAATATAAAATATTAGACTCCTAATAAGTTAATACAAATTTAAAAATCTCAACTTAAACAATTTATTTATACTTGCTCTTAAATTTCAAAATTCATTAAAACAAGAAATAGGTTTTGTAAATATACTATATGTTGTCATGTTCTTTTTATATTCTAAACAAAATAGATGGAGAGTTTGTAAAAATTACATAGAAGTAGATTTTATAACCAAAATATAATATTTTATTCTTTTTATATTCCACCAAATAAAAGGAGGTGTATATTTGGGTGAACTTAAGAATACAAATTTTCATAAATCTCTAAAAATAAATAACTAAAATATGAAAACAAGGTAAGACAAAACAATGTCATAAAAATATAAATAGAAAATATTAACAGTAATTATTAACAAAGAAGATGGTTACAAAATGCAAGGGATTATGAAATCCAGATCGTAATCTATAGAAAAAAATCAAGATACTCTTTGGGGCAAAGTCAAGGGTTACGAGTTGTATTAAAAAATTGAAGTCGCTTATAGCCATGATCGTAGAAATCGGGAGTCAGAACCAATCGACTAGTATGCCGATTTAAGATTTATCATGCATTTATCATAGATTTTTTGACAAATTAAAAATTGTATTGTCAAATTAAAATATAATTATTAGATTAGTAAAATATTTTATAAAATTTAATCAAAAATTAACAAAAGACTTTTAAATAAATTGAGATTTCTAGATAATAGCGTGAATTGCACATGTATCACAAGCTGCTCATCTAGGTGGGCCTCAGGCTTGTTTGGTGTAGAATATAGATGGATCCCACAGTGTCATATGTTCTAAACACAATGTTGACCGGCAGTCAATATTAAAATCTCGAAGAGAGCAAACGAGTTTAGAGTAAAGTAGCGTAGGAAGCAGTCCTCCCTCCATGGGTGTTTAGCTTCTGGTGGTGCAGCAAAATGCAAAGGGGTCCTTCCCTAGACGCTCAAACACATGTTAGGCCTACACTTTGGCAAGGTTTTTTCTTTTTAGGCTCTGGTTGGTTGTCTCGAAATGTGCCTCGAAGTTGATGCCTGTTTGGTCAGGCCACAAAGTCTGGTCTATCCATTCGATATTTTTGTCACAATATACAATACTGCTATTTTACATGTGACCATGTCTTTTCTTCACTGCTTCTATAATGTAATTCCGCGGCTTGGCCTAGCCAAAGCCAGTTTCATAATTTAACTTCTTTTCATAAAAATTGTTTTCCCCCCAAAATTTCCAAAATTCAGAATTACGAATCAATTAAAATTTAGGTTATGTGCGAAAAAAAATCAAACGATTTATAAAACAATAACGGAAGGAGTGACAGTACAGTATACTGCTGGCACAAATTTGGCTAAACTGCGAGATTTCAGGGGACATGTAGTATGTGTGAGGGAAAAAGAGGATAAGAAAAAGATTTTGTGTTGCCGGGGTTTCAAGGCAACAAATGTTCCAACCCCAAGTCTTAAATAACGGTACAAATGACCAAAAAGCATAAATTATTACGTGATGAGCTCATTTACTTGGCCACATTATGTTTAAGACAGAAGGGTCAGTGTATATAGGCGGTGAACATAACTCAACACAAGGCAAAGCCCACTTCTCTCATTTCTTTGTCTTTGCTCAAACCTCCTTTTTATTTTAAAGAGTTAATTACAGTTTGTAACCCCTAGGATTGCTCCAAACGCACTTAAGATCCTGAACTATCAAACGTGACATAATGCACCCTGAACTTTACATTCTCGTGCAAGTTGTAACCCATAGTCACTATTCCGTCCAAATATGCCGTTAACTTTAACTGTTTGAGAGGTAACAGTGTGTATATTAGTTTCTAACAGCTACTTTACCTCTTGTGACCCCTCAAAAATTATGTATTATATTTTGAAATTATTTCTGAACACATAAAACGATGTAAAAAAATTTAAAATAAGTTCAAAATATGTATCTAGATTTAAAATCTGAAAATTTATTATTATTTTTACATAAACGATGTAACTTATTTTAAAATTTTAAAATAAATACATATTTTAAAAATTAGTTTAATAGTTTTTACATCGTTGTGTGTGTTCAGAAATAATTTCAAAATATAATACATAAACTTTGAGGAGTCACAGGGGGTAAAGTAGCTGTTAGAAACTACTATACACACTGTTACCTCTCAAACAGTTAAAGTTAACGGCATATTTGGACGGAATAGTGACTATGGGTTACAATTTGCACGGGAATGTAAAGTTCAGGGTGCATTATGTAACGTTTGATAGTTCAGGATCTTAAGTGCGTTTGGAGCAATCCTAGGGGTTACAAACTGTAATTAACTCTATTTTAAACCCCAATTGCAAATTCTCATCTTTGCTTTTTCTTTTTTGTAGTTTTCAAGATAGGACAAGAATACCTTGAAATCCCTTTTGAAAGCTCAAACTCTCATTTCCATATAAAAAAGCTTCTTCTCCCCCTCTGTTTTCTTGATTATTTTGATGAAAAAGAAAAGCTCCACCAATGTTTCTTTTTAGCTGTCTTGTAGTCAAAAGAATGGTACTTGTAGAAACTCCACTTTTGCTTCTCAAGCTTTGGGCTCTGGGCTTGTTTTGCTTGGTGCAGATGCAGAACAAGATGAGTGATTTAACATTACTTCTTGTGAAGAAATGGAGCATCTCTTTTAGCTTCTGTGAAGAATGTTCTAGAAACTCGTGCTTTCTAGTGAAGTCATTGCAGAAACAGAAGCTTCAAACCTTCCTTTGAATATTGTCTCTGTGGTCGTGGAGTGATATTGGCGGGACGGCTCAATCTGGTCTTTTTTTAACATTTTGTATACACTATGTCTCTGGTTTTGCTTCATAGATTGTATTATATGCAAATGTTCTTTATCAACATTAACAGGTTGGTTGGGTTCTTTTGACATGAATTCTAACATTATTATCAAGTTAAAGCCTCAACCTTTTCGTAATCTTATTTGCCTGTTCCGTGTTTTTGACAAGGTCGAACTCTCGAGTCTCTTGAGTGTTATTATTTGATAATGAGATTTGAATGTTGATGAACAGTGAGTCTGGGTCTGACTCTGGGCTTGCCTAGAGATGGGCACTTGACTGCACTATGTATGGTTGTATGTGTACATTGGGAGGGGTGGGAAAAGACAGGTCAAGAAATGACAAGTATGAGGAGGTCTCTGTACTGATGGATCGGTGACAAACTGGCTATCTTTCATGGAAGTGTCCTATCACACAATAACTATTTTTCTTCCATTATTGCTGTTCCATTGCTTTTCTTTATTACACGTGAACTCCTGTTTAAACTATTTTAACTGCCTGGGTGTTTAATGTCTTTGCATAGGATTCGAGATTTCAGATCTGTTTTGCCTTAAACTACTGTAAAACTAGTTGCCAAACAAGGCCTTAATAGTCCTGAGTTAAATGAGCTCAAAGTATGGTTGTGTATAGGTTTGTGTGACAGTGATCTGACAAGATTTTAGACTCTAAACTTGGAAAAAGATGAAGTACTGGGAGAAAGAGTTTGAGCAATTAATGCAGATAGGGGGATAGATATGGAGAGCAGAGGAGGCTAGGTTGAAATGTGGATGTGGGCACAAGGGAGTAATGAATGTAAAGAGTGATAGATCATAGATTGTGTGAAAGTGTAATGGTAAATTTATTTGGACTTGAAAAGCAATAGTGTCTCTGTTGTTAGATAAGCTGCAGCAGGGTCAGACTGACCGCACCACCTAACCATATCTTCCTTGTTTACTCACCTCATGTATGGACTATGGACACACACATTGTTGTTGTGTGTTTATTGGAGTAGTGATATATAGTCGTATCAGTGACCACTGACCGCATTTGCAGTCACCAAGGAAAAAAAGTGTGCGGTCCCGAGATTTTGGTTTGAATATTAGCCCTTTTCTTTCGGTGTTATTCACGCATTAGCATTTTTCTGATCTTGCTTGAGAGATGGTCTATGGTCAGTCAATTAATGGCCATACATTTCCTGAGATTTGGTGAACAATGAAGAGATATTTGTTGGAAAATTTTGTGTTTTCTTAATGTGTTTCTTGGCTAAACCTCCCTTCATCCCGATTTGGATAATTTTTAAATTTTTTTTATTGCAAATTAGTTGAACCTCACTTCTCTAAATGTATGTTTCTCAACAATTTTTCAAAATTACTCCTTTTATTTGTCATTTTTAATATATTAACTACTAATATAATATTATAAGAAATCAACATAGTCAGTATGAATAAAGATAGAAAAAGATAAAGTTTTAAACCTCCTACATTTATGCGAAAGAATATGTTCGAGCAAATTCTAAAGGGAATAGTAAAGCGATGCCGAGTTTTTAAGTCTCAGCCTTTCTTTCTTAGTTATGTTATTTTGCCTGCATGGGTTCCTTGCCATGGTGTTTTGGTTGATTTGCGGCGGTAGTCTTTTGGAGCTTTGTAAGTTCCTTTTGATCTTTGTAAGAATTTCCGAGTTTAATAAAATGCAGTGTGATGCTGTAGCTTTTCAAAAAAAAAAACAAAAATCGAGTATCAAACAAACAAGTGAAATTGTGACCAATTATTAAACAATTAAGTTTATAGTCAGATAATATTGTAATGATGTGAACTATACATGCTGAAATTTACTTTTTCGAACAACAAATAGAAGTAGCATGTACACCAAGATCTTCACAAGTAATTCAACAACTAATATTACAAAAAAGAGTCAAAGAGAATATGTATATGATTAACTAAATCAAGAGGGCTTAAAGAGTTGCTTGGTCAGCTGCAGGGATATTCCATATGGATGGAGTATCCCTGTGGAATACGGACTGGTGCGGGATGTGTTACAGTGTGCCAGGTGGCATATTGATATATTTCACTCCTCCGATATGCGGGAGTGCTGTAATGACGGTGCGAGAGGGATGAAAAATGTAATTTTACATGATCTAATTGTAACTACAAATAAGACACATACGTGTTCCTCCGACGAATATGACGACGACTTCTCTCCATCTCCAACCGACGACAATGATTAGATTTTTTTTACTCTCACCTCTTCTATGAGTTCTCTCTACTGCTTGCTTCAATCAGATTTCACTGCTTGAAATTGTATGTATTATGTGTATATACGTGTGTATACACATGTTTACTGCTGGTCGTTGGAGTTGCGAATTGTGATGGAGCTTTGATGTAGTGCGTATGATGTGTATATATGTGTGTGTGTAAGGTGAGAGTTCAGAAGAATCATTGTTAAGGCTTGCGCAATAATACACCGAATCATGTGAATTTTAAAATCAGCATGTACCTCATAGTTGCGGCTACACAATTCCTCTCACGTAAGTAAGTTTTCAAAGGTACTAGTAATTGGAAAAGTACCTTACAAATTCTGCCGACTATTAAGACTAAATAAGAGTATATACTCTACCTCACCGTTCACTATACGAGCACTCCATCATCACATGAATGGGGTAAATTAATACACACACGTACATCTTTTAAGGAGTGTAACTCCTTATATTGAAGACTTTCACGCAATCATCTATTCATATGATTTCTCACCTTGGAACTTAAAAAACAAGAAGGGTTGCTACTATTGATGATGCAAAATTATGGGTTTAACTCCATTCCCTTCCATAATAGAATATTTTATCTAGACAGACTCTTTATCAAAGGATCAGATAAATTTTATTCCAACTTCACAAAATTTGGGGTCATATAATCTTTTATAAAGTGGTTGATTGATTTGTAACATATGTGCAAATGCCTCTTTAATTTAACAATAAATAGTTTCTTGTTCCAGGAAGTCAAGAACAACAGTATAATCACAATATACACGAAAAAGTGAAAAAGTTCTAGCGAAAAATGATAAGTCAAGTAACAAATTTTGATCAAGCCATTTAGACTCCAAACACGTAGTGTTATACAGGAGGAGTTAAAAAACAAATCCGCGCGGACTTGGCCACAGTGAGACAATATCATACTAATTTGGAGTTAATGAGTGTGACTGTGTGAGGCGACCAACATTCTCCTAAATGTGCAGTTTTTTGTTTGAATTACTGCAAAAGATTGCTAAAGAGACAATAATAATTTGTTATAAACATGGATCTTTTATTGATATTGATAATGTGAAGCCAAGTGTGTTCTGGTGTTCGGATATGATCTCCGGTCTATATCATGTAAACCCTGCCCATAAAAAGATACATATAATCTCCCCTTTTGTATGCTGTAATGTCTATATATGTTTATAATCTCTATTAAATTTGATGTTACAAGAAGGGAACACACACACAAGAGATATGGCTACCAGATGTGTCAAGCCACGAATCAGCAAGAACTAGAATCAACGTCTGATCTTCGCCCTTCTCCTGCCCTTTGAACTACAATCGCGGAGCTCTTTTTCCTTAGAGGCCTTCTTTTTCGCCCCGAGATAGCCTCGACAATTCGAGGTTCCACACAGACATTGGACCTCTGGCCCGAACGGAATATATCTGCAATGCAATCCGCACAAAAGACAGTCAGTTCCAAGCAGCCTCCAGAGCAATTTATGTGACTTTAAAATTTCAAAATGTTTCTGAGTTTCTTTACAGATATTGAACAAATCAGAGAAGCTTGTGTATGTACAATTTCAATATACCAAAGATATTAATATGGATTCAGCAATATTTCAGAGAAGTAAAACCTTCTGACAAATAGTATAATATGACAATCAATAACGAGTTATGTATCATCGTATACAAAAATATCTCAACAGAAATAGCAATTGGAGGTCATACTGATAGTCGTATGTTAATGGTTCCCCTTCTTGGATGGCTCGAGCAGCAAAGATACCAATACGAGTTTCCCCATCTAGTTGCCTGCAATATTGTAAATTTAAGAACAAAATCTCTCTAATATTCCTTTTACTGCATTTAGAAATTAAAATAAACGGGCTTCATGAAAATGAAGAAGCAAACAGGTCCAGTTGATCCGAACAGAGAAAATAAATTAAAATTCTATATATTGCATAATCGTATTAACACCCATACACACAAAAATTACCATGCTTAGCAATCTGGTCTAGCATCAGTGAAGTAACTTTTCTAAGCTTTTAACTTGGTTATGGCGCCTGCCAATATGCTTCACAGTAATTAGCAATAAAACCGACACCATCCATGAGACCATGACGATGACGCCAACCACATGAACATTTTTTAAATGGGGGAAAATAAAATCCACACACACTTCACTCACCTAGTAGCCACACTGTAAAATATCCAACAATCACTAATGTATTCTATAGGGTAACATGTAATATGTATGGAATAGTCGGATTGTAAGAGCATAGACCCTGAGAGATGACAAGAAACTATGCATTCTCCTTTAGACACCTAGGATAATATATAGCTAATAATTACAATGTTATATTTTACAATGTCACTAATTTTTACCAAAACGAACATATCTGCAAGTAAATTAACCTTTCCCAGAAAACCGGATCTATCCCTAGTATATGCCTAGTAAACGGGGGTGGCTTGTTGCACAAATGCCATCTTTTGTTCTGCATGAATTATAAAGAAGCCACACTATAGTGACATATTTACTGATTCAACAGCACACTCCAGATATGAACAAAAGTAGACTTGTCAAGTTTGTTTTAGTACTAACCATTTTTCCAGGTTACAGTTGGGATCGCAACTGTGGTTTAAAAATCTGGCGCTGTTCCCCTTATAAGTTGAATCAATGGTGAAATTTCTTTCGACCTGGCACATGTAAAAGTTTTTACCGCCCATGTATGTCATGTCCGACATTCGTTGTTTACAAGAATCATCACTTATAACTGAAAAAGATAAGAATAAAAGATCAAGCAAAATATTTGGAAAAAGAATGTTGCATTACTGGCTTTTAGGGTTTTACTCTATGACATCACATGAAGTACTTGAAGTCATATGTAAAACTGTGTGATGTTAACTCAAAACTATAGCGACAAAGAATATAATAGCGCGCATTACCTTCTCCAACATATTCTATAATGAAATCACCCTTATTAATTGCCTCACCGGCCTCTACTCCCCAACCACATAGTTCAGTCTGTAACGAATACAAAAAGTACAAACCAGGCAAAATTCGGTGTGAACATCACATACAACTTGAGAATAATCCATGTCAAAATGAACAAGAATAAAATAGCGCAAAAAAGCAAAAGATTTTCGGCACCTTCACAACTTTAATTCTTTTTTGTCTTTGGAAGGGTCTGTTAGTGCACATGTCTGAGCAGCTACAGTCCCTTGAGCAGCTTATATATTGTTTCCTATCAAAGCATGGCACAGGTACTGGTCACAAACTAGAAAGATCTAGGAACTTCTAAATTTTAATGCTACACCATAATATATAAACCGACAGCAATAAAGCTTTTGTGAGTTAAATGTGTGTAGAATAAAAGTACCTGCAGATACAATCTTCAGAGCAAACAGAAGAAATGCAGTCTTCACATCCAGTATTAGCATCCCAATTATCACGCTTTTTCTTGACAAGGTAGATATCTATTTCAGTTGAGGACCTATATGCATTTAGTAAGGCACATACTGCATACATATAATTTTGGGAGTGAGGGGAATTAAAGGATACTGCGTGTAACGTGAATATATGGAGGTGGCTCCATTTCGTTTTCTGTAGTGTTTTTCCAAGTATTATCAATATCAAACTCCTCGTCAACATCTGGTATTGGCAAGCGATTGAAGACTTCCTAGGAAACAAAGAATTACTCTATAAAGTTTGGCCTTGTTTGTAATTGTATTTAATAGAAGCTGTCTAAGTATTTTATAAAGCGTCAGTATAAAGAAATAATTTCATAAAGGAATGCAATTAATATGTAATTGTTGAATTGAAATGAAAAATACCTCTACACGGTTGACTTGAATTCCAGGCTGCTCTTGAAAAAGAATAACAGTTTCATTAGTAAAACTTCCAAAAGAAGGAAGAATTAGTTAGTATAGCAAAATAGGCTTTTGGATCTGAAAAAAATTAATATTTGTCCGGTTGAAGATTGTCCCAAACCATATGCAATATTTTATCTTATGATGTAGCAAAAAGGTGCAACAGATATTCATCATATTCAAGGATGTGTAAATGAACAGACATCCATATAATCAGAGCTGTGAATCATTTGCAGCATGCCCAGGGGAGGGGGGGGGGGGGGGGGGGGGGGGGGGGGACAGGGTTTATGCAAGAATGTAAATGAACATGAGCAGGGTTTATGCAAGCATGTAAATAACATGTGAATAATAAAATATCCTGTTGGGGCCTTCCTCGAGCAGCTTCAAATTGTAGATGGACTGATTACTTAACATGGTTCAATAGTTGTGAGCTCGGTTTAGGGAGGCGTCTCGGATTCGCGTCCTCCCCCTCCCCCTCCCATCTATAATTATTGGTTACTTGACAACATGTAACTGAACTATCTAGTCTTAATTTTACAGGACTAGCTCCGTTCTCATTCCAGAAGTCAATTGATATTTAAGTCATGACTTTTATGGCGTAGTGTCAATTTCAGCTAATAATTACATTTCACTCTGATCTCTTTAGTTTAGATATATATCACAAACATCAAGAACTTAGTACTTTATGAGGGGCAATACTATGGAAAAACAAAGAGACCAGGTCTATCTTTTAAGCGAACAAAACAAGAAAAGACACAACACACAAAGTATCTAGTTTAAAGAAGAGGGAGGGATTCATATGCATACAACTCTTGTGAGTGCTCAGATCTCATCATATGCACTCATCCAGTCACTTAATAGCATCTTACATAATATTATAACAAAAACAAGCAAACCATGTTTCAGAATTATTCATGAATGTTATCTACTTGATGGTAAATTGTAAGTGAAATTCCTGATAAATTGGAAGAAATTAACCTCCTTGTTTTCATGGATCCTCCAGCATATTGCTTTCCCTGGTTGGTTACGTAAATGCGTCACATACTCTGGGAACGCTGCACATTTTTCATGCCAAGCTAATTCACATCTTATGCAGCGCAGCAGCTGGTTCTTATCTTTGCAGAGAAAGCAAGCCTATTAAAGAAAGAGTGTCATGTATACAATAACGGATGGTCAGCAGCAATTACATAAAAAGCATCTAGTTATTCTTTTAAGAGCATTTACATGTAGTCTATAGACCATACACTCATTCATGTAGAATTAATACCCAGCTACAAACATTATCATATTTTGACCTATTTTACAACCAAAATGAACTAAGATTACATAAAAGGCTTACATGTTGTGGACACTTGAACTTCCTTATAGATTGGAGTGGAAGGCTTTTCTGAGCACATTTTAAGTGATATGCAGCTTCACAGTGGTTAACAGAGCACGGCAATTCAGTTCCAGAGTAGACATATGTTTGGCAAATGCGACACTTGACCTGAAACGGGTACAAATAATAAGGTTACACCATTTGGCCACTAAAAGCAGTAAAATGACAATCAGGGCTGACAAAATTAAATTATTACTTAAACTTGCCTAGTTAAGTATATATATATAATTGTTTTGAGGTACTTACAATAATGTGCATAAAAGTAGTAAGAAAGTGAACAAATAGAAGAAAAGGAGTTAACTTAGATCCACTTCCATGACTGACAAGTAATTGACTTTCCATGCCAATCTTTCTGAACTATTCTAACTAACACCAACTCATGAGCTCAAGTGTCCACCCATAAATTGTATCAATAGTCTAAACATTATCATCAAGGTAATACTTAATTAACTGCCCTCCTTATTTTCGACTCAGATGTAACAAGCAAATTAAAAGGGCAATATGTGGAATTTCAAGCCATTCAATTGCATAAAACTTGTAGAATATTATCACTAAAACGTGCACCTATTGGCCACATAGTCTGCCTTTTCAGCTGTTCTCTTTCTTTAATAACAAATTAATCAAATATCAATTATACACACTACAACAAGCAAAGGCTTTTACTCTAGAACCCTCACTTGGCATTATACTCTAGAAACAGATTAAAAATTATTTTTTTAGAGGGATCAAGCAATAACTCTTCAGCCAATTCAGGATTGGATTATATATACATACTTGTAAGCACAGCAAACATGAGACTAAATTGTTCAAGGATTGATAATACCTTAAACAAATTAACTAGCCAACATGACCAAAACCTTCTAATTAATTCCAAAAAAACCAACATCAATTTTTAAAATTTATTCTCTAACACAAATCAGAACTAAACCAACACTTTGCACATCATATACACGTCAATTTCAGGAGAATGATTGAAATATCAAAATTAATGTCGCATAATATGTATAATTAAACCAAAAAAGAGGCAAGCAACTATATACCAATTTTTGCATCCCATTAAAGGGAAAAATAGTGATCCACTCAGAATCATCGCTTTCGAGCTCAGCCAAAGCCTTCATTTTCCTTCTTTTTCCGGAACACTTTTGGGAAACCCTAGCTTCATTATTTTTGCATTCCTCGTGACCAGCTGGCACCACTTCACTCCCATCCTTGTCATAATTCTCATCTGTATCCACTGGTCTCACAATATTGGGATCCATAAGCAACTCGTAAGATCAGTAACGTACAGCTTTGAAATGAGGGCACGGAAGCACCGAAAGTGATAAGGGTTGTGTAAATTCCCCAAACCAGGCATTATTATCTTTATTTTTATTACAGACAGGACACAATTGAGGTGTGCTACGCTGTTGACAAGTGTAAGAGGTTGCGAGAGAGAAACGTATGTCCGTTTCTGCATGAATTCGTGTGATGTCGGGAGCGGATTGGAGGAGTTTAGATACGAGCAGCTGGCGAAAGTTCGAGATGATGACGAAGGGGGCTGTTGTAGTGATTAGCGGGAACTTTTTAAATTTGGCAGATTGTGAGATGGGTTTTACTAAAATGGTCCCTAAGCTCGAGCGATTTACGAATAGCTTAATCCTTTAAGCCCTCGAGGTTTGGGTAAATGTTCTGATGCGGCTTTAATGTTTAAAGTCGTTCGGTTCAACCCTCCAAATTTTTCGATTATACTTTTTATATATTGTTATTTGAAAAAAGGGCTAAAATGTACAATAATGAAACTTTAAGGGTTGAATCGAACGACACTAAACATCAAAACCGTATCGGAACCTCTATCCAAACATCAAGAGTTAAAAGGTCATTAAGCCTTTACGAATAGATAACACTTATAACTTTTTTTTAAAGAAAAGTAGATGTATGTTCATTTTCCCTTGAAGCCTATGATTTTGATCAGTGTCATCCTAAAAATAGAATCGGACTTAATCGGTTAAGTGACAGAATAAAGATTAGTCAAAAATTAATCGGATTGATCGGGAATTAATCGGAGATTTAATCAGTTCAACGAGCTACAAAACATGAATTAATCAATTATCAATCGTGATTAATCACCGATTTTTAAAACTGAGATTTTGGTACCGAAACAAATGGGTACGAGCTCCTTAAATATGTGTAATTACAAAATTGTGTTTTACAAAGACTTATTGCTTTTCTATTAGAGTATTTTAAAATATATTATCATTCAAAATATGTTTTATTTATTAAATATATATAATCTTCTCAACTAATTATTTATATATAACTTTTTATGATTATTTTTAATACAAATCTAATATTTTTCAAAAGTTTTAATTCTACCCCCACAGCTTTATATATTTTCAATATTACAATCCAACAGATATTACTAATATTAATAATTTTGTTATATCTTTTTTCCTTTGTTTGTATATTATCTTCTTACGATGTATTTCTGGACAAGAATTCTATATAATTATAATACTTTGTTTTCCAAATTTATAGATAATATTATTTGTATCTTAATTTAACATATTTTCTCGGATAATTTTGCAAAGATAACAGTGCTCTCAAATTTATAATTCTCTATTCATTTTGACAACAACATGTCCGATCCATACACACTGCAGGTAGACGAGGTTATCTATACAAAAAATTTTGAGGAGAGAGATACGTGGATAAATTATATAATAATATTTATACGAGTTCCGGTTCCGAGGATTGTTATATACTCCCTCCGTCCCTTTGATATGTATACGTTTGGATTGGACACGGAGACTAAAAAAAGTGTATAAAGTAATATAAAGTGAGAGGAAAGAAAAGAAAGAGTCAGTAAAGTGGTGGGACCCATCAATATATAATTGATAGATTTGTAAAAGTGGATGAAAGTAGTGGGTGGTTGAGATTTTTATATTATAAAAAGTTACCATTTTGGGAAGGTTTTGAAATGTATAGAATTGAGTGGGATATCCCAAAAAAGAAAGTGTATAGAAATCAGAGGGACGGAGGGAGTATGCTATATACACACGTCTTCTATAAGCCAATAATTTATTTAATTAAATGTACAAAATATTTATAAATAAATCTATATTAAAAAAAATCATCTCTCACAAGATATTAATAATATTTTTTTGATGACAATAATGTAACTATGATAGTAACTTCATTAATCTTAAAATTTTGTCAAACACATCTCTAAAACAATTGACAAATACTATTAGTTATGTCTTTCAAATTGATAATCTCTATTTATTGACTTAGAAAGAAGATGTAGCGAATTAAGAATTATATTGATTTTTATATAGTAAACCAAAATCTAGATATACATCTTTAAAATCTGACGCTAATTGTTTCCCTAAAATGTGTGATCCATTTATCTTCTTTGCACAACTTAAACTAATAAGTGACATGTATATGTTTCCCTCGTCCCTATTTTTGTGATTCAGTAAAATTGGTTATTATTCATTCCCATTACAAATAAAACAAGATTAATACAAATTAATTATATTAATTTGTAATAGATATGTGTATTTACACATAAAAATATCTTGGTTATGTTATATTTGACCGATGCAAAAGGATCAACCTCTAGCGTCGCGTGCATATACTACGTTGGAATGTCGACGCTAAAGGCGTAATTTGACCGATGCTAAAGGTCCATTTTGTACTAGTGGTTGGGACAAACAAAAGTATAATCAATCCTTTTAGCTAATGTTTCCATCTTACTTTTGACTAATATCTTCGAAGCATATGCGCTAATTATAACTACAAACACACCTGCAAATTAATACTCATATACATAATATAATTTGTTCAACTGTACAAGCTAGTACTATTGAAAAGATACCAATGAATTGTAACATATTCATGAACAATGATAGTGAAGACGAAAACACATACCAAATATATTATATATATTGATTTGTAACTTTTATATTAATATTTTGGGGCTAATCTTTTGGAAATGACTTTCACATATCAGACTAAGATGCAAAAATAGGATGCGGATATAGATGTTATCAATCTTTAGTCTAACCTTGGCAATTGAATTCTAATTGTTGTAATGTATAGGCGATTCTATGTAAGACCTCTATCTAAAAACTGTAACCGCCCATTTAAAATCACCATCAGTATATTATATATTGATTTGTAATTTTTACAATAATTAACATATCAAATGTGTATTTGTAACTCCCGCATATATAATATATTTAATTTTCAAATATATAAATATTATATTTTATTATTTTTTATACGAATATTTGACAAACTAAGTCAAATACAATAACTCCCACGTGACTTTTTTTGGCAAATATTTATTAGTTTTCTCGTAAAAACATAACATTATCGTCACTAATTATTTTTCAATTGTCTAAATAAGTAGGTACATATAGAAAGATCAGTTATTTTTGGGATACTGTATTATATGGCTAGCGGATGAGTGAAGTTTGCTTGAAATTTCTTTTTCCCGATAGAATATAAATATTCATGTGGATGGTGTCACGAATGATTTACACGCACACATATATATAACTTGATGATGTCGTCGCTTATTGTTAGTAAGCATATTGACAGTTGCAAACAAATTAATGAAGAGTTGACAAACGTTACTGTATTGATTCTTACTAAGATTGTTAGGCCACTGTTATTCTTTTATGTACGTATATTTATCACATTAAGCAATCAAATTTTTTTTCTCTTAATTTCTACAAATCAATTAGACTTGTTTTCAACTTTCTCTTAATGAAGCCCGTTTATTCCAAACGCACTAATAGGATTACTACAGAGACTTTATTCTCTTACTTTCATTGCAGGGGAGTAAACGGGAAAACTCGTATGGGTATTTTTACTACTGAATCTATGGAAGAAGGAGAACCGTTAACATATGATTACAGGAATGATCTTTAATCTTTTGAATTATTCAGACCTTGAATCTGACACTACTTAAATGGCTATCAAACTTTACATTAAACTTGAATCATTTAGATTCTCTTTAAGTGCTCATCAATATTAATTGCTTCAATATGTCAAAATGAACATTTTTAATTGCATTTACAAATCCTACCCTAATATAACTCGGGGAGGTAAACTACTAAAATATTGACAACAACAATTAAAATATTCAAAATATTTATAGAATGTATGTATTCAAAATATTTAAATTATGTACGTTTGTATAGGGGGCTGGTTGTAACTGACTCTTTTTTTTGTTTAAATTGCAGATTTTTCAATTCGGGGCTGATGTGAAATGCGAATGTGGCTCTTCTGGTATTCGAGGTTTTCTTGGGGTAAAAAAGAAGGCACGGAGAGGGAGGAAATTTAGGTGATTGTAGTTAAAGAGAAATATTAGATATCGATAATTCAAGACGTGACCAATTCATTACTGGGAATTAAAGACCCATAACGGTTGTGTGCTGATTCTTGTAACATCAAATATATATATTAACAACTATTAAAAGTAGATAGAGTATATGTTCATCTTCTAAGTTAGAGGTCACTTTTTTGACCTATTATCGGATTACTCGTTAAAAATTGATATAATCAATGAGTTATTTAATAATAATTATGAATACATATATATAATGTCTTTAGTCATGTTTTAGTCCTAAATCAAACTAGGAACATTATTTTTGCCGTTAAATCTTTTGAAGAAGGAGAACCATTAACACATGATTATATGTGTGATATTTATACCCTCTAGTGTTCAGACACTACTTAAATGGCTATCAAACTCCACATTATACTTGTACTCATCAATATTGATAGTTTCAATATATAAAAATGAGGTTTCATTTACAAATCCTACTCTAATATACCTCAGAATGGAGAGATAAACTATTAAAATATTGACACCAACAATTAAAATATCCAAAAATTTTATAGAATGTATGTATTCAAAATATTTAAACTATGTACGTTTGTATAAGAGGCCTGGTTGTAACTGACTACTCCGTATTGTGTTTAAATTGCACATTTGTTTAATTCGGGGGATGTGAAATGTGAATGTGAATATGAACTTATAATATATATATTAATAAAATAAGAGTTAATTGCAAGTTGCACCCCTTTGGTTTGGGCTTATAGCACATTGCACCTAATACTTTACAATAATACACTTAGCATCCCCATGGTTTCAGCCGCGCTACACTTAATACCCCTCAAGCTTCAGTCCGTCAAATCTTGACTGTTAACGTTAGTCAAAGGAGGGCATTCAGTCATTTTACACACAAAAACCCCTTCTGTCATTACCCCTCCCTTATTACACCAAACTTTAAACCTAAAACCCAATTACACGCACACACCCAATTAAGCTCAAACTCAAAAACCCGATTAGAAGCATGAAAGGGAGATTCAGAGAGCTGAAGAATGGAGTCCCGGATGATGATGGATTACCAGTTTATGAAGTCGTCAATGATTTAGGTAATGATTTCGAGCACCTTTATACTGGTATTATGTTCTTGGTGATATATGCATGTATATGTTAGTGGTGGTCCCTTTATATTTTTCGAATCCGAATAAACTAATGTGAATTTAGGGTTCTGTAATGGGTAGTATATTGATGTTAGGGTTCTGTAATTGGTATTATATTAATGGCAGTGGTCCCTAATTTATTTTATTCCTTTTTTGTATTGCTTTATACTGTAGTGGGTCCTCGATTCTATAGTTTAAAGATACATTATGGAGGTGATTTTGATGAAAGCTTTGAAACATATAATGGTGGAAAGTATACCTATGTTGACTACATTCCTAGGGAAGAGCAGAACATTGTTGTGTTGGATGAAATAATGCAAGAGTTAGGACTGGAGAAGGGGTTTTATTCGATTTGGTATCACTTGCCTCGGACCAGACTCCATAATACAAATGTGATGTTGCTTGAAACAGATGGTGATGTCGAACATTTTGATGCAATGTTAGTTTCTTATTCTCATATATGCACATTGTATGTCACTGTTACAAATCTAAGCTTCCAAGAGTTTCAAGACTTCTCTTTTACTCAATTTGAACTTGATGAGAGAGAGAGAAGGGTTGGTGAAATGAGGGAGGAGGTTGAAAAATCTGAACCTAAGGATGCAGATGGTGCTTGTGAGAAGAAGGATGCAGATGAGCCAAATTCCTTCATTGCTGACACCTCAAATTTGGACACCTCAAATTTGGACTCCACTGAAAGTGAAGCACCTCTAGTTGCCAAAAAAAGAAAAAGAAGAATACCCCCACCTAATCCTCCATACAGAACAAGAAAGAAGGGGAGGTATTCAATGTTAAGAGTAAGCATTTTATAACCCTGTCAACTGCTTATCAACTGTTTTAACTGCTTATCAACTGTTTTAACTGACTTTTATTTTTTAACTGCTTATCATGTGAAAAAACTGCTTATCAACTGTTTTAACTGCTTATCATGTTCATGTTTGACAGGGTTTGTTTAAGAATACACCAGATACACCTGTGGTTATAGAGGAAGATCCTGTGGATATTCAGGAAAATGCTAGGAATGGTGAGCCTACTGAGGAAGTGGATGGAAAAGTCGATGAGAAAATGGAGGGTGAAAATGCTATGAATGAGGGAGTGGATGGAAAGGAGGCTGACAAAAGAGAAGGTGGTGATGTGGAGGCTGAGAAAATAGAAGAAGGTGAAAATGTGGAGGCTGAGAAAAGAGAAGGTGAGAATGTGGAGGAAGTTGAGGCTGAGGAAAATGAGGAATTGGATGAGGCTACTGAGGAGGAAGTGGATGAGAAAGATTCTGAATATGAAGGAGATAGTGACAGCTCAGAGGGGATGTTTGACAGTGAGGATGAGAGAATGGCAATTTCCTCATGTGATGAGGAGGAGGCTAAATATAAGGAGTTTTCTGAGTTTTCTGAGTATTATAGGCAAGCATGAAGATGAATTCAAGAATCTGTATAATTATGGTAATGAATTGATGAAGGCCATGCCATGTACCACTGTGAAGATACAGACAGAGCCAGCTGAAAATGGGGTAGATGGTAGAAGATTTAAAAGATTTTATGTTTGTTTAGGTCCACTAAAAGCTGGATTCCTTTCTGGGTGTAGGCCACTGTTGGGTTTGGATGGATGCCACCTGAAGGGTCCCTATCATGGGATATTACTCACTGCTGTTGCAACTGACCCTAATGAAGGGATGTATCCTGTTGCATGGGCCCAGGTGGAAGCTGAGAATAATTCAAGCTGGGAGTGGTTCTTGAGTATTCTAAAAGATGATTTGCACATTGAAAATGATGAAATCTATACATTTATCTGTGATCGACAAAAGGTATCCTTACTTATTTGCTTTTCTTATAATTTATTTGCTCTTCTGTGTAATTTATTTGTGGTTTTCTTTTAATTTTCTGCAGGGTCTTGTGAATGCCTTGGAAACTCAATTTCCAGCTGCTGAGAAGAGATTCTGCGTAATGCATCTTTACCAAAATTTGTGCAAAGAGTCCAGAAGTTTGGGTGTTAGGAGGGAGATGTGGGGGGCTGCCAAATCAACCACTGACTACTTTTTTAATATGCACATGGAAAATAATAAAAAGGTACAGACTCAACCATATTTTGTCACATGTATTCAGTCATTTAATTGTCTACCTTTACAAACTAAACCACTGCACACACATTTATTATTGTCACCAGGTGAACATGAATGCTTTCAAATGGTTAGCTGAGAAGCCCAAATCTCAGTGGAGCAGATGTGGTTTTAGAGATATTTGCAAATCTGATGTATTTGTAAATAATAACTGTGAGATTTTCAACAATGCAATTAATCCATTCAGAGGAATGGGAATTATTACTATGTTCAAGTCGATCCACACAGCATGTATGCAAAGAATTGAGAAAAGGAAATCAAAAATGGAGGCTAGAAACACTGTTTTCTGTACAAAAGCATTAAAAAAGCTTGACAAGTAAGGTTCACTGACTGTCTTTATATTCAATGTTCATTGCTTCAATTTTGTCATGCTTGAAATTATTATTTGTTATAGGGCAATGAGGCTTGCTACAAAGGCAAGGCCTGTATGGAATGGCGGCGACAAATTTCAAGTCACAATGAGTGCTGGAGGTCATGAAATAGTTGTGGACTTGAAGAAAAGGGAGTGTGCTTGTCGAAAGTGGCAACTCACAGGTATACCGTGCTTTCATGCTTGCGCGTGTATTTTTTTTAAGAAGGAGAATCCCATAAACTACATGCATGACTGTTACAAAAGAGAGCATTATCTTAATGTTTACAACAACATATTGGAACCGATCAATGGTGAGGAGTTCTGGGACCAAGTTGATGAATTAGGTCCCCTTTCTCCACTTGTTAAAAAGGCTCCTGGGAGGCCTAAAAAAAAACAGAAGCAAAAAAAATGATTTGACAGTTGAGGCAAGAGAATCTGACCCCACAATGTTAAAGAGAAAGGGAACTAGCTTAAGATGTGGAATCTGTCAAGAATATGGTCACAATTCAAGAACTTGCAAAAAGAAACAGAAGGTATGTAATTTGCTTGAGTTCTAGTAATTTGCTTGTGTGGTGGTAACCATACTGGTTTGATATAACTAACTGAATTTTTAGGCTGACAATCTGGACAAGGAGATGGAAGAAGTGCTGGGTTTTGTTGGTGAGGAAGAAGTAGGTGGACTGGACAATTCCAAAAGAGCACCTAGATGTAATTACTGCAAGGAGGTGGGACACAATACCAAGACATGCACTGCTAAGGTAATTACTGAAAAAGGTTCTATTTACTAATTTGCTGTAATTATGCAGTTCTCTCACATGTGTTTTTTTCCAGCAACTTGATGAGAGGAACAAAAAGAAAGAAAAAGTGGTTGAAAGTCAAGGATCTCAAACCACACACCAAATGGACAATACTAGCAACCCTACAGTCAATTCCAGCATTAAAGGAACCACACATGGAGGTACTGCAAGACCATTTAAACCTCCAGCCAAAGTTGGACCTCTAGGTGTAGAAGCATCCTCTGTTGGAAAGAAAAAGACCTTTACTTCTTTGAGGAATCTAGAGAAGGCTGCAGTGATAAGGAAAAATGGACTTGGCAAGAAAGATTGATCATTCGCTACTATGTATTAAGTTTGTCAGACTTTGTTTACGTCGAGTATTTTGCACATTAAAACTATGTACTGCCAGTTATCTCGGTGCTTGTTTATGATGCTTGGTTAACTTTTGGTACAATGATGTATTTAAGTGGTTAGCTTTTGGGACAATGATGTATCTGAATTATTTGCTTCGGCAACATATCTATGGAAATATTCAGTTATTATCTATGGAATCATTTGTTTGGGAAATATTCATGTTATTAAACATAACAGCAAATCATTCTACAATATCAGTCTATTATCACTTCCCTTCAACATCAACCTTGTTACATATCATATAGGAAATAAGTGCAGCTACAATGAGGAGGGAAAAGCTCCAGGAACAATAGCAGCTTCCATGTTTCTTCACAACATTTTTGGCCAGTTTTGCTTCCAACTCCATCTTCTCTTCTTCAAGCTTGTTAATTCTTCGAAGTAGACCTGGGATGATAACTTGAGCTCTACTGCAAACAGGTTCCTCCAACCATCGGAACGACTTGTTGCACCTTCGATCAACACATGCCGCAAAACGCCTCCCCGGATTTGTTTGAGTCCACGATGTTTGTTGGATCACAACGTTCCCGCATAAACATTTCTCTGCCATTGTTTCAAGCTGTGTTAATGAAATGGAGGTGAAGAGGAAGAAGATAGAAGAGCATCTGCTGTTTACTACACTGAAAAAGATACATACAGGCCTCATATATAGGATAAAACTGATAAATAGCCGTTGCAATACCCTTGGACAATTATACCCCTGCAAAAGTTAACGTTAACAGCAGCAGTTGACGGAGAGGGTGCTAAGTGTAGCGCGGCTGAAACCATGGGGATGCTAAGTGTATTATTGTAAAGTATTAGGTGCAATGTGCTATAAGCCCAAACCAAAGGGGTGCAACTTGCAATTAACTCATAAAATAATGATAACCATTTCTTTTGTAAATTTAAGGAAAAGATATTTTTATGAGATTTCATTAAATTATGTTAAATATTTTTTCTAGAATTGTAAACTATTTAACAAATTTTAATTTATGCAATTTTTTTATTTAAAATTGTGTGTAAATAATAATTTATAAGTTTTTCTATAGAATAATTCTAATTCAACTACAATCTTAAATCAATACTACTCTCATTTTTATAATTTTAACCATATATGTTGATTCATAAAATATTCTACATTAATTAGTTCCATTTCATGCATTGATAAAATATAAAAATTTAAAATTTTATTTAAAATATCAATACTCCCCAAAAATTTTAAAAATCCCGCTCATAGTATAATCAACCCTAATTCATCCTCTCAAACTTTAGCCGCCACATGTATTTATAAGTTCCTCTAATCCACACATTCACAAAACACATTTACCTACATTTCTCTCTCGTAAACCACGTACAGTTGTCTGCAGATCTCGGTTACCCTTCTGTAATAATGCCTGGTTCAAGGAATACACAAAAAGCTTCTTCCCAAAGGTGTAGCGGAGATAGCAACAATGGCAAAGTGGTAAACACTGATTGGATTTCTTTCTCTTAAGTTTGATATGTATATATGATATGTTGAATGTATATTAATAATTAATTTTAATTTGAAGTTAGAGAACGGATTTCAAATTTGCTTTACTTGTATAAAACAAGATTGTTAAACGCCCTTCTGGAACTTGGGTGAAAGACTGTATCATTTAGCTCCCTCTGAGGTATTTTTGAAATCCTTTTATAGAGGATGATGGCGATTAGGGTTTACAAAACAAAAAAGTGTTTAAATTATTTGAAAGATTATCATCCAGCCTACAAGAAATAGACATAAAGTTTATGGTATTAGACCCGTAACTATATATGATTGTGGGAAAGTGCAGTGTGTTGTAGGAGATATAGGTGCACATTTTTGTTGATAAAATTCTACAAGGTTATTCTTTACATGGATATTGTGAGCTGCATTTTCATTTCAATGTGCTCTTCAAAGCATAATTATATGTTTTTTCTTACTTGATGCTACGTATCTGTTATTCTATATGACACCCTTTGTTTGATAGGAATGCTATCTCTGCAAAGGTAGGCACAAGCTGTTACAATGCATTAGATGTCAGTTAGCTTGGCATTTGAAGTGCGCGGCATCTCCGGAGGATGTGACCCTTATTAGTAACCAACCAGGGAAAGCCATCTGTTGGAGGCTCCACCCAACAGAAGAGGTTAATACCTTCTCCATCAGGAATTTTACCTACTGTATATATATATACCAATAAGTAATTGTATTCTCATGACTAAATTACAAGCATGGCGGCTTGTTTTCTTTATATAATTATGTAAGATGCAATAATGTCACTGGATGACTGTATTGCTGCACCCTTTTTTCTTCAATATGGGACAAATTATCAATATGTTTTACCCCAAGCCTTCACGTTCTTAAAACAAAAAGCCTAATTTTGCAGCAGTTATCTCGTGTTGGAAATTCGACTAATGAGATTGCGATTCGTTTTCAAGAGCAGCCTGAAGCTGTAATTCTTTCTGAAGAGCAGCCTGCAGCTGTAATTCTTTCTGAAGAGCAGCCTGCAGGCCAAAGTATCAGCAGCATAGAGGTATATATCTTTCCATTTTAGTTTCGAAAATTATTATGTAATTTCATTTTCTTCCAAATTTATATCTATACACTAATGAATAATGATTCCTTGCGGTCGGTTTTATCCCGACACTTTTTTGTAGCCGGTCGGTTTTAGCCGGTCGGTTTTGTCCTGTTTTTTCGTAGCGCTTGACGTTTTTCCATGCCCTCTATTAAATGAACAAGGTTCACCATTGATCTATATATGTTTCTCAGGAATTCTTCCGCTACTCTCCAGTACCAGTGCAGCAGTTTGGAGTAGATAACACATGGAAGAATTCTATGGAGAATGGAATGGAGCCACCTCCATATATTCCCATTACGCGCAGTATCCTTCCTAATGTTACATAGAACGTTATTCGATACGAAGTACGGAAACAGATACGTAAAACGGTACTGGTGAATCCTGTACGGCGGAACGATCGGAGTCGACGGAACATGCGGGACGATGTTTTTAAAAAAAAAAATAACTATATAATTTAATAATAAGTACTATTCCATAACATATTAACTTAAAAATATTTAAAATAAAACATCATATTTATTTAAATTTTACCTTTTACTGTTAACAATATTTTTTTTATTTTTCTTAAAGAGATTATACAAGTAAAATTATATTCTATCAATTATATATTTTAGTAAAGTTTGGTTTGATTTTCACATAACAATTACTAATGCAGGAGAAGCATTAATAGAGTTGCATTACAACAATACAACATCTAAGAGCATCTCCAGCAGATTACTTATGTCATGTACTAAGCTAAAAATTTAAGGAATATGAACCAAAATTCACTCCAGCAGAATCCTTACTCATTCCCTAAACTTTAACATCCACTTTTCATTCCTCATAAATAGGTAACCCCTAACCCATTACTCATTTAATTTTTAATGATTAAATATTCAACTCTCACTTTTTGGACACTTTTTCCCATATTTTTCTTATTATTTTTTTGTTAAAAAAATTTGAATTTAATACTATACTAATAATAGGGAACACAAATAGGGATCATTGTTGGAGTTCTCAATCAATATAGGATCCTTATTTTTTAGAATTTGAATTGTTTATTATATATTTAGGGAACTTAGTTGGGACTCTGCTGGAGATGCTCTGAGAGCTGTCCATTTAACACAGTTGGAGGTCACTTCTGTCTTCTTCATTGCATTCTCTGAAGTTCATTTTTGTCTTCTTCATTGCATTCTCTGAAGTTCACTTCTTTATTTTCTCCTCAATCTACTCTTCTGTATTTCTTTCTCATTCTTCACTTGTGTTTTGCTTTCTTTTATTTATTTATTTATTTTGGACATTCTTTTTTTTTTTTTTCATTTCTTAGATATATAGTTCGCCGAAGTTATTAAGGTTCCCGGAAAATTATGAAATAGAGCGCAAACCGGCAACGATCTGGCACTACAAAAGAAACATGATCTTACAACTGTTTTTCACCATTACTCCCTCCGTCCCTCCCATTTCTTTACACTTTCTTTTTTGGGATGTCCCATCCATTTCTTTACATTTCAAAACTTACCCAAAATAGTTAATGGGTCCCACCACTTCTTCACTTTTTTTTTTCCTTTTCACACTACTTTTACTCCACTTTCTTCTTTTTATACATTACTCCCTCTGTCCCTCTCATTTCTTTACGGTTACTATTTTGAGATGTCCCTCTCATTTCTTTACATTACTATAAATAGTAAGTTTTTCTCATCATTACACCCACTATCTTCTCCCACTATCTCATACTCCCTCCGTCCCCTTTTACTTGTCCCTTTTGAAAAAATAACGCATCTCAAGAAAATGTTAGGTGGATATCTTGTTTTCATACATATCCCTAATAAATGTAATGAATTAGATAGAGTTGTGTATATATATATCCTAGTCAAACATTGGAAGTTGTTACATTTTGAAAAAACATACAAAAAGTTGCTTTGAAAAGAGAAGTGGACAAGTAATTTGGGACAAAAAAGTTTTTCAAAAGGGACATGTAAAAGGGGACGGAGGGAGTATTTAACAATAAAAACTACTATTACATCCACTACCTTCATCTACTATCTCAAATCTATTATTAAATATTGATAGGTCCCACCACTTTACCCACTTTTCATCTAACTTTACTCATTTTTTATACATTGTCTTGGTCTCCGTGTCCCCCTCCAATGTAAACAATTGAGGGGGACGGAGGGAGTAATAATCAATGGGTCCCACCACTTCACACACTTTTCTTTCTCTTTTCTACTACTTTATACATATTTCTTAACCTCCGTGCCCAACCCAAACGATAAGAAATGGGAGGGACGGAGGGAGTATTTGATATCAAAAATTTTCGTCTTCTGTTGAGGAGCCGTGTGATTTTGATCAGACAACAGTGCGTAAAACAAACGGCGTTCGGCCGGGACGGACAAACTAATTTGAAATTTTCTAGCATATTCCGTGTTCCTTGTAATCCTTCCACAAACCCCTCCCTCCCAAACAAAGAAAGAAAAAGAAATATATAATATATTTATCATGGGAATTATTAAACGTATAGAGGTCCTTAACTGAACTAGACATGTACTTGGTCGAGAAGAAGCGGAGTGAGTGGGATGATGACTCTGGATGTGAAAAATGCAGTTCTATTTGCTCTGAAGATTGTCTCTGCAGGTACTTTAATCAACACATTTAACTCACAAAATTATTCTATTGTTATCACTTTCTGATATATATATATATATATGTTGTACCATTTTTAGTTAGATGACCTAGATTTATTTAGTTAGTGTCTGGTGTGCATGCCACCATGCTCTAATAGGTATCAAAATATGAGCTGCTCAAAAGCGTGTCGCTGCTCGAATACGTGCACCAACCGACCGTTTCAAAAACATAAAAGAATTGAAGTGGTAAAGGTGAAGTTCCTTTGCTTTAATTCAGTGTTTTTCTTATCAGTAGCTTTCTAGACATGGATGTTTAGTCAACTTACATGTGATGTTCATTTTGAAATTTGCATCATTATTAGTCACAATTAATATTCATTACAGACTAAATCATGTGGCTGGGGCGCAGAGGCTGCAGAGCCTATTAATAAGGGTGAATTTATCGTGGAGTATGTAGGAGAAGGTAATACAATTTAGTTTCTTTATCCTTTATATCCCGTTTATATTTGTATGAACAGCCAGCATATATATTACATTATAATGTTAATTTAACCTCAACAAAAGATGTCATCTTTCTGAATATTTTGCATGAGTTTATAATATTCTTTCTTTTGTTCTCTTTTAGTTTTAAGTGATGATATATATGAAGAACGGTTAAGAGACATGGACTGCCTGGGTCGTCAACACTTTTACATGTGCAAAGTTGACAGAGATTTCACCATCGATTCAACTTACAAGGGCAACATATCCAGATTCTTGAATCACAGTTGTGATCCAAACTGTACCCTAGAGAAATGGTTAGTATAATTAATTTGATAATTCTATTTTACTTAAAAGGATATATGTATTGATTGTGAGGCTGAATCAAAACTGGCAATCTCGTACATACGACCATAGGCGTACTAGGTAAATAAAATCCTCTCGTATCTATTAGTTGCCTTGTATAACATTGTCGTCGATTATTTCTCATTTGTCTAGATAAGTACGTACATATAGAAAGATCAGTGATTCTTGGGATACTGTATTGTGTATTGTACGTGGCTAACGGATGAGTGAAGTGTGTGTGAAATTTCTTTTCCCCGACAAAATAAATATTCATGTGGATGGTGTCATGGATGATCTACACATATCTATAACTTGATGAGGTCTTCGCTTATTGTTAGTAAGCATATTGACGGTTGCGGACAAATTTATGAAGAGCTGGCAAAAGTTACTGTATTGATGCTTGCTGATATTGCTAGGCAACTGTTTTTCTTTTATGTATGGATGTTAAGCAATCAAATTTATGTCTCTTAGTTTCTAGAGATCAATTGGGCTTGTTTGCAACTTTCTCTTAATCAAGCCCTGTTATTCTAAATGCATTAATAGGACAACTATAGAGACTTTATTCACTTAATTTCGTTGCAGGCAAGTAAACGGAGAAACTCGTATGGGTATTTTTGCTGCTAAATCTATTGAAGAAGGAGAACCATTAACATATGATTATAGGTATGATCTTTAATCCCTTCTATTATTCAAACCTTCTATATGACACTACTTAAATGACTATCAAACTTCACATTATACTTGAACCATTTAGATTCTCCTAACTACTCATCAGTATTGATAGCTTCGATATATCAAAATGATTATTTCTAGTTGCATTTACAAATCCTACTCTAACATACCTCAAAATTGGGAGATAAACTACTATAATATTGACAACAACGATTAAAATATTCAAAATATTTATAGAATGTATGTATTCTAGATATTTAAATTATGTACGTTTGTATAGGGGTGCTGGTTGTAACTGACTCCTTTTTTTTGTTTAAATTGCAGATTTGTTCAGTCCGGGGCTGATGTGAAATGTGAATGTGGCTCGTCCAATTGTCAAGGTTTTCTTGGAGTAAAAAAGAAGGCACGAGGAGGGAGGAAAGCTAGGTGATTATGGTTAAAAGGAAAAATATTACGTATCGATGATTTAAGACGTGGCCAACTCATTGCCGGGCATTAAGCCCCCTTCGGTTATGTGCCGATTCCTATAACGTCATATATATTAACAACTATCAACCGTAGATAGAGTATAGTATACAACACGAAACATATATGTTCATCTTCTAAACTAGAGGTCACTTTTTTTGACCTATAATAGAATTACTCCTTAACCACTGATATTAGCAATGATTTATTTAATGATTATGAAAAAATATATATAATATCTTTAGCCATGTTTTTGTCCTAGATCAGACCAGGAAGTGTATTGCTCTGTGTTACCTTCTCTTCGAATTTTTAAAAATATGTGTATGTATGTATGTTAAATATATATATATATATATATGGACGCATTCTAAGCATATTTTCAATGTGTCTCAGTAATAAACTTTTCTACGGTCCAAGAATTAAATCTAAAAAAATATGACCTAATCTAGTTGTCGAATGATATATATTTCTGATACATTATTTTTCAATAATATCAGGCAACTATATATAAAGTATTTAAAATACAGCCCAAATTAAAGAGATGGCAAAAATACCTACATGACCTAATATAGCTGGCTAGCTAGTCACCTCAAAGAAGTTGCGGATCTAACTTTGCCAAACCACATCTCTTCAACGTGCCATACCGCAGTTGATGAAGAAAAAATAGAACAATACTCGGATCACCTTTATTTTATATCTACAAAAAATAAAAACTAATTAACGAATTGGCGGCAAGCAAAAACACCTCGCAGTCTCCTCCAGATGTTGCTGCTAGCCCTTATTGAATGCGTCTGCATATGTATAGAGTAACTATAATTATTTGAGTAATTATAATTACTAAAAATAATTATCTATTGTTCCTGATGATGAGGAGCCAGCATGCAACAAAGGTTGCATGATCGAGTTGAGATCACCAAATATAAAATCATCTCCACCAGCATAGCCACTTAAGTCCTGTGACCCGAAGTATGTCTGGATGTCCTCAGGAAAGTTGCAGCTTCTGGGAGGTTCAGAATCGGATGAATTTATCGGGTAGTACTCTGCTGCTGTAGTCATTTCCATCATTTCTTTGAATTTTGATGACTGTAACAAGAGTCCGAGGGCTGAAGTCGCGGTAACTGGTGCAGGGGGAGGAGTGTTGAGGGCCATCAGATTGTTGTCTGTGACACGGACTAATGATGGCTGTGTTGGTTGTTGGTGGTGGAGGAATTTTGTTTCAACGATATTAGTTTTAACATGATCATGGTGAATTAGGTTAGGTAATGTGTGAGGAGTTTCGACTTTTAGGTCTGGCAGATTGTTGGCTGCTGCGGAGGTGGAATTATTACCGTCGGGTCTTAGCCATTTTATGTAACGGCTTAGGTCGAAATTTGTTACTGCATTTAGTCCTCGGTACTCGATGGCTGCCATATCGTATGCCACTGCGGCCTCCTCTTGTGTAGCTGCAAGAATATTTGAAATAATCCTAAATGACTTGATCTGTTATCTAATATTTAGGTATGCGCACAAAGAGAGATGTGAGATCTACCATAAGTTCCAAGATAAAGATATTTGTTCCCGAAAACTCTGCCTATTCGAGCTTCCCATCTTCCATTATGATGATGCCTGCTTAATTGTGCGAATTAATCAACTTTATATATTAAAAAAAACAATATTAATTTACTTGTTGAGATTAATTTTCTGATCAGGATTAGATAAATTGATACTGTTAAACCTGTATGTTGTTAGATAAGTAATACATGATTGAAAACACTGAGGAGGCGTTTGGATCGTGAGTTGGAATGGGAATTAGGAATGGGAATATTGAAGGTTATGGGAATGGGTATCCCAAGGGTAGTGTAAGGAATGATTTACCCTCCAAGTAGGATTGGGATTCCCATTTCATGTCACAAAATTGCTAATCCAAACACCAACACATGAATTTCTCTCACAAAATGAAGTTTGGCTGCTTATCAACTTATAACTTCACTCTATAGTGACAGGGATCAGTGCTGTTTACCTCGCAACTCCTCTGTATTTCGAAACTCCTCGAGAAAATCCACTGCTTTTCCTGCGGTATGGAAAGGTTTAGACTATAGCTTCTTACTACTATCAAGATTATCTTGCATTATACAAAGTTAATGGCAATTTTAGTGTAGTTATTAGTTACCTTCTCAAAGATCCTATATATTCTTCTCTGGATTGAGTTTCCATATCCTTCAATTCCGTTTGGTAGGTCATCAACTGCAGTCATTCAAAAGCCTTTACATTGTTATTTCGCGACATTTTGGAAATAAATGAGTACCAAAGAAGAAACCTCAAATAACAAAAAGAAAAGGCCATATATGCATAGTTTGTTGCAGGTACCGGAAAGTTGAGAATGGTTTCTGGTCCCCAGTACTTAAGGGCTGCCAGATCATAAGCATGTGCGGCTGCTGCTTCATCATCATAAGCGCCTGAATGTTTATAATCACAATCATTGAAAATGAAAATATACTATATACGGATGACTATTATAGTCTATTATCAAAACTGAAATTGTTAAATGTGCATATTATGCATGCACGTACCAAGATAAACTGCACATCCATAAAGTGTTGCACGCGCATAGCAAGGAGCAATCGCCATACCCAAACAAGTAAAAATACAGGTAGAATTATGAGAAATACAACATAGATGGAAGAAAGTCATAAACGGAAGCATGAAATGAAGATGAGGAATTACCTTGTCGGCCTTTTTTGTTTTGAGATTCATTCCAGCAATTCTTATCCCACAAATGTGCTTCATATCTCCCTGTCCATCTGTGCCTGATTTACATATTCAACAGAGGCAACCTTAGACCCTAATAGAAAATGGCGCATACATCTAGCACATGCTCATTCTAACGAATCAGTCCACAAAACAAAAGATAAATGGAGTGCCCAAATGTACTTAAAATCTACCTAGTGACACCGCGATAGATTGAGCTACGTTGTGGAGGAGAGTCCCTGGGAACAGTTTTTCGTGTACGTTTCACCTTAACCACGCCATGGATACCATTGGTATTAGTAGCAGTATTACTCTTAGTCACAGTGCTCCTTGGACTCTGTTCTGATAACTTGGCCATTAATACAGTAAATTAGTATATAATTTCGTTTAATAAGATCTGAGTAGCGTATGGGATATGACCGAGTCTACCAATGAAGGGGTTTATAAAGGAAGATTTCTGAATTTGCTGTCAAAGTAATATTGGAGAACTGGGGTATAGCCGGCAGCAGGCAATTGAACTGTAGTGGCCGTCTTGAACAGGCTTGTGTGACTTTTTTCTATATTGTCTTATTTAATATGCTCATAATCTGCTGCTTAAATTCTGTACAACAATTTCGATTGGTTAATTAAGTGTATAGTAGATTTCTTATTTTATTTAGTCTATTAGTGTTATTAAATCGGCTACTTGAAGTAACAAAGTTTTTGGAAGTTCTTGAATTATCTAGTTTATCTAGTTTGGAACAAGGTAAGAAAGAGACAGCATTATGAACTTTTGTTAGAAGAGTAGTTTCATATTTGCCCGTGCCCTAATATTTTTATTAAAGAGTGTTTCTATCTTATATTGTGCAATAAGAACTTGTTTGTTACTTATATTAGATGATAACTTACATCTTAAAGTGTATGTAAATTATATTCCAGAATATGGTTTGGAAGAACTTGCGAAAATCATCAATTAATCAACTTCCCTTTTGTGCGTAATCTAGGACGATTTAAGCGTTGTTAAGCTGCAGATCAATTAATTGAGAACATAAACGCGATTCAAATGCAGAATTTTTGTGCGCAGAACAGTTTTGTCATGATTTTTCTTCTAAAACAAGAAATTGACTTCTTATGAACAAGACGGGAGGGCAATACACTTGGCTACAAAATTTGATTAATAAAATGGAGAGTTAATTATCTATCTGCTAACTGGCTAATCTTTGCATGAACGGATGTGTCGTGGCTTGGCACGTTTTTTAGTGAACTAACAGATTACATGAGCCGTTTAGCATCCGTACGTACATGATGAACAGAACTTTTGCTGGGAGGCTAACGTAAATACCAAAGAGTTTAATATATACATAATCATGTTGACGACAGAGGAAAAGTTAGATTACCAAGTTTTGGTGGAAGTCATCTGATTCTGCAGTTTACAACTATAAGAAATCTCCCCAAAACTGCCTTCTTATTTTATTACTGATATATAATTCTAAAAACACCTAAATATTGCAAGTGTGTTTTATAATAACAAATCTGTAGTAGTCGTGGATTGTTGACAATATGATTGTGTTATTTGTATGGTAGATTGACGAAATAAATAACACGGAAGAAGTATCAAATCAGAACTTGCAGCTAAACTCTGTACCTGTTGATGAGATACTGGAAAGTGTACTCTATTAGAGAGTTAAGATTCCTCTTATTGGAACTTTGCGTAATTTAGACTCAACTATGTACGGGACTCTCTAAATTTACATGAAAGATTTCAGAACTTCCAGGGGGAAGAAGATCGCAGTAGAGTTAAATTGTTACAGAGATGGTGTGATTACTGGTTACTTGCTGATAATATAATCAGATAATGTAATCTGTGTCATGGTCGTGGATAAATCTGATTGTGAAAGAATGGATTTGCTTAACTTACGGGTACGCTATCCCTTTCATCCTTATTTCGTTAAAATCTGTTATTCCATTTTGTGGATTCGATGCATCAATATTTGGCAGAACATTTATGATTAACTTTCAATCCCTAGTGAAAATCTGTTAGTATAGCAATCATTTAGTACCACAAGTCTAAGATGTTCACATTGTGTTGATGTGGACTGAGGATCTATATATCAGAGGACGCATTCTATCTGCATATTCTTTTTGAAAAGTTAGTTATTCCTGGGATAAAAACACGTACGTCAAAGGACGCAGAAGAATCGAGCACTAATTCTATTAAGTTTGAATTTAACGGGCTAAAACGTTCTCAAACGCCAGCTTGGAACAAAACTCCACAAACTTGAGCTTCACTTCACTACACAAGAATCTGGACCATTTACGACAGATAACTTATGATGGATCTGCCGGGACGCCTAAACTTACGATGGATGTCAAGTGTCTGTCGTAAATTGTTACGTCGGAAATCATATCTGTCATAAGTTCGCTTATTTAAATATTACTCTTTAATTAAAAAAATCAAAAAATATTGGTTCTTACCTCGATGTCGTTTTACTGGAACTTACAACGATGAAGTATTTACGACGAAAAGAACATAGTCCGGCGTAAATTCCATTAATTTAAATTTTTGATTCACCAAACATAGTTAATATCGTCAGCCACATTTAAATTGACCGTTGTAGAATATTATATTTAAATGAACTCAAGACGGGCTGTGTGCTGTCTGTCGTAAGTTAGCCTCAATAATCAAGACCTGCTGACTCCTCTTCCGCTTTCTAAATTTCACTTTTCTATCAAAAAAGGTCATTTTCTCTATGATTTCACACAGAATACGATATAACAACAACGATCATCACTTTATTCAATTTAAGTATATGATAAATCTTTACTTATTCGTTTATAATTTATTTATATGTGCATTAATATGAATCATTTAATATTTATATGTGTTTTAATTGTTTTTTTTTGTTTTTTAAGTAGAAAATTAATTCAATAATGAAAAGGCATACGACATCTACAAAAGCAGTCGCGTCGAATAAACATAAAACAGAAACAATCACTGATTAATCCATTCTTCATGAAATCACGCGATTTGTTGAAGATGAGATATTTACAAGCACCCTCTTCTCCACATCCGGTTGAAGTTAATTCTGTTTGAGCTATCGACCATAATTACGATTCCTTAACAGCTTTTATCACTAAATCAAAGATCATACTCTCACAAATAAAGGAGAGAAAAATCAAAACTCTCACCAAGAAGAGAAACAACCTAACTCTCACCAAGGAGAGACTACACCAAACAAAATAATAACTAAAGACAAATAAATCTTAGATCTGAAGCGGAGCCACAAAAACAAGAGAAATCCCGGTGTTTTAGTATTTATTTTTATTTATATGCATATTGAAATGAATATGGATATTATTCATACATATATAGATGTCTTATGATTGAAGTTGGATCACTTGACGAATAAATTCTGATGGTTGTGTAACTTGATTTTGTCTAAATGTATTGCGAAAGTGTTTGAGTAATAATTGAACTCTTGTTAATTTGATATATAGCATTGTCCATTTATAACATTTTTGTTGACTTTTTTTGTTGACTTAGTATATACAGTAGTTATCAATTGATAACATTTTTGTTGATTCATGTAATGCACGATTGTTTTGACTAATAATAAATTTTCAACACATAACTACCGAGAATTTAAGTGGCATGAGATTTCTTATAAATAAATTACTAACAGAGACGTTTTGAAGGTTTCATGTACGATTATTGTGATTAAATATATACTTTAAATACAACTAAAATGGCATAACCAATGAAAATTTAATCAAGATTTTGGATTGACTTCCCTGTTGTAAATTGCAAGAGAGACACCTTGAAAGTTTTAAAATTTTCAGAATGGACGGTTCATTATGACTTGATATTTATTGAGTAAACTTTTTACCTTTCACAAAGGGGAATTTAATTTTCAGATCAAATCTTTGATTCCCGAGCAAGTTATATTTATGCTGGAGTTGTATCTGAAAATACTCCCTCCATCCCAAATTAGATGGCCCCGTTGACTTTGGGCACACAATTTAAGGTTCATTGACCGCATAAATACGTGACTTATTTTTAAAATTTTATTTTTGCAAATAAAAATTAAAATATGAAATTTTCATTTATAAAAGAAAAAATAAAAAAATAAATTTCGGAAGTAGACGGTCAATGCACCTAAAGTTACGTGCCCAAAGTCAACGGGGACATCTAATTTGGGATGGAGGGAGTAACATTTTCTTTTAGATAGCTGCTCGTTTATAGTGAAAACCACCCCCAAAGATCAAACAAATTAAAGGAATGTAGGGTAACATATATTTTCTATAAAGCGAGTGCCAGCAATACATTTTAACACTAGTATGGTATATTTAGTATATAATACTGCATGCATGCTTGCAGCAGAGCTTATGGAAGTAAATTATTAGTATGTGTGTTTATGTATTGCCTGATTCTCAGCTTAAAGTAGATAATCTGATATACTTCTATACCAAAACACCCCTTTGCTTTTGTCACCTGCATCCTCCTCAACATAAATACACTCATTCAGTATGTTCCACAGCGCTTTGTAAAAGGGAGTATCGTCATACTGATAATATTCCCCCAAAACCTGCTTGAACGCTCTTGTGGCCTCGTCGCCGTGATAATGAGGCATCGAAGGGAACAAATGGTGAGCCACGTGAGAAGTAGGTCCGTGATGAAACACGACGTTAAGGATCGTACCATAATCTCTATCAATAGAGGCCAATGATCCCCTTAGCCAATCCCACTCGGTGGAATCATAGTAAGGCACTGTGCGGTCGATGTGTTGAAGTGTAGTGATCATGGTCACGATAGCACCTTGTACTAAATATGGTCCTACGTAAACGAAAGCGACCCAAGCGAATCCTTTGATCATGGCTAGTTTGTATAGCCCGAATATGACCGCAAAAATGCCAAGATTTGAGAGTAAAATGTAATTGCGTTGGCGGCTTGAGAACATGGGACTAGTGGGATCCAAATGTGAGGCGAATCTTTCGTAAGTTCGACCGCGAAAATTGAAAAACAAGTACAAGGGCACGCCGGAGAATAGGAGGAAGATCACAGCCAGTAATCTGCCTGCTGTGTGCTTAACGATTCTGAATGCGTATGGTACTTGGGACTTGACCATTGGGGTCTCGACTTCTTCTTGAGTGACGTGTCCGGTTTTGGCATGGTGGCGTCGATGACTGTATTTAAACGAAAAGTAAGGCCATAGAATCACCGTGTGGATGATGTAGCCTACAGTATCGTCGAGCCACTCGTAATCAGTGAAGGCGTGGTGACCACATTCGTGGCCTAAGAAAAAGAGTCCCGCGAAAGCAGAACCTTGAAGGAGTGAATAGACACTCCAATTGAAAAGGTACACGAGTCCGGATGAAAATGATTCAGGTTTAGTGATCATGTAAGTTGTGGCCGTGACATAAAAAAAGTATCCGAAAATGAGGTCGAAGGCAAGGTAGGAGAATGAGCGAACGATGGAACGCTCAAAGCAATGGGGTGGTACCGCTTTCTTGATATCTGCATAAGTGAAGGGAGGTTTTGTATGCGGAGCTCTTTCCCTTCCTTTCTCCGGTTTTAAAACCGAATTTTTTTCAGTACCTGCAATGTGCCTGGTTTGATCCATGTGCAGTATCAAACAGGGTACTCTTAGACAGACGTTAAGTATTTGAGTGTGGGGTTAGCAGTATCAGTAATCTCGCTATTTATACAACAGACGAGACAGATAAGGCGCCTTTTGGTCTCCGTCTCCAACTTATTTTTCAATATTTTTTTTTCTGCATTGGCGGCTCTGGAAATCAACGAAAGGTACCCTTTGGAACAGATGCCATGCTACCGATCTATTACGTTACTATGAGCGTAAGATTTGGGATCAGAATTATGGCCGCAATTTCTAAAGATTCTATGAGTATAAATCCATAATTCAAGTTTGAGTTTTAGAAGAAACAAATTCCCTCTTTTTAATTCAGATATTTATATCTGTTTTAAGTGTGTATAAGATTATTGACTTGTATCGACGATCATTAAGAATTGTATACTATTGACTATGATGTAGTTTTATACAGACCGTCACCTTACGAGCTTGAAATTTCGGACAACTGCGCAAGTCATCTGCTAAGGACAACAAGTGGTCCTCGATGCAATTTTTAAGTTCAAAATTACCTCACATATTCAAAGAGAAAAAAATAGAAAATTAACGTTGGGTACATGTTTTACCGAGACACGCCTACACAGAGCAGAGCTTAATTCCCGCACCTAGACATTCATGTATAGGAGGCTTTCAGATCACCTTTGCGAGCTCGTAGAAAACACACTGTAGCGGCCTGGAAATAAGTTAAGGATGCCGATCTGGACAACGACATGAGAGTATAAAGGTACCCATTTGTCCTTGTCCCTATCTTTTATGGTTGATATATTGATACAACTTCCAAGTGACTAATACTTGGCGTTTTACAACTCTTTTGTCTGTAAGTTCACGTTCAAGCGCGACAACTGAGATCTAAGAGCAAGTCCGGTAGGTAACCTAAACTTGCTACTAAACTCACATTCAGGTAATGTACTAAAAAAAAAAACACTCCAACACTCTCTTGGTGGTTACTTAAATCACTAGCACAACCTCAAATCTACTAGCCATTACCTATTTAATATTTATGAATAAAATAATCATTTATCTCCTTCTTTCTTTGTCTTTTCCCTCCCTTTCTCATTCTCTCTCCCAAATTTATTACTAAAATAATCTTAGGTAAACAAATATGGGATTGCTATTAAAGTTGACATTAAAAATAGATTACCTAAATCACTAAGACTCACTAAGATTCATTATTTTATATTATTAATAAGTAATGAGATAGGTGAACGAGAGTGAACTCGTTTGAGTGTAGATTATAACCCTACATGATTTATTATATTGAAAACTATGTCTTCACTTGCAAATAAACTGTCACTCAAAGATATGTAATATACTAGATACCCGGATCGGCCCTAACTACAGCCCTAGCTCATTCAAAAGGCAACCTGTATGTATGGTAAATATTTGCTGCTACTGAATGTTCATCCTTTACACAAAAAAGAAAAGAAATTATAATATCAACGTTACTAAAATTTCTCTACAAACGTCTGATGTAATATTTTATTTATATATTTCTCATTTCATGATACAGAGGTTTTTTTCTTATATATATACAGGAAAGATCCAACAAAACAGACATTATACCCCAACACCTAACTAGAAAAACAAAAACCCCATGCCTTCTGATTTTTCTCTGTGCATGGCAATTGCTACTATCTCTTAGCTTTCTGGTCTGTAAACACGAGAAATTTTCATGCAGCAGCTTTCAATTGGTAAGCAGAAAGGATTCATGCTTTCAGCATTATGAAGTCCACATGGGCATAGGAAACTTGGTCCTGTTAGGTAAATGCGGCACATCCTGGTAACTTGCTTCTAAGTAAAGCTAATAGCTCCAGAAGATAGAATGCACACTTCCATATCCCTGATTAACATGATTAGAATTGAAAGCTCAGCAGATTTCACTTGCTCCGAGCCAAGTGCTACCTGTAACACCTGATGAAGGAGTTTCCTCTTTCAATGAATCTCCGGTGCATTACAGATTACATAACATGGTCTATTTGGCAATTCATAATAGGAACCATGTCATGTCTTGATCGTCACAAATCATCTCGAGAATCTGTAACAGGCTGATATCCCCTAAAGCGGTTAAGAGGAATCTCAAGCAACCTGGCCTCACTATCCCTCAGATCTGATTGAGCACTGGCTAATATTTGGCAGTAAAACTCAGTAATCATTTCGACTCTTACAGCGCCGTTCAATGGTCCTATCCATATGGGTTCATGGATGCTATGATGTGCAGGTCAGTTGAAAAAGTAAGGAGATTCAAGAACTTCTTGCAAGTCAAACTCGCCTCGATCTGGGAGAGGCGGAAATGTTAATTTTGGATATGACATCTGAAAGCTCTCAAGCAACTGGGTCAAGCAAAACAAGAATAATGTAAGAACAACCGGCGAAGAGAAGTGTTAATTCTATGTATCATGTGGTCACACAGATAATAAAACAACTATACAGATATATATCTGCAACTATAACAACGAAAGCAATAAAGCAGAATGACGTATTCCCAATTCAGGGCCGCATAATCGCATAGTCCAGTATGCTTTAATTACTTTAAACAACTTTAGATTACTGTGAAATTATAAACTGAAACTGGTAAAAAATAACCGTTAATTAGATTACATATATTGTTGATAATACTCTTAAAAATAACATCTTAATTTTCGTCATTTGTCATTTTTAAGAAGACCAAGACTAGGACATGTCATATCTGGCGATCCTATCATTCTGCAGATACAAGTATAAATTATACTTAATTTATAATACAGTACCAAACGTAAGTAACAAGTACAAATATATTCAATTTTGACATGCACAAAACACTCAAAGCGGTCAAAAAAGCTTTATGGTGATAGGCTAGTAGCGAAACAGGCACAATGATAATAAGAATAGGAACAAAAGAAGTACTCAGCCATATTGCCCATTTCACAGATAATAAAGCAATAAGTATTTAAAATGCTTACGTTTTCAAGTATTGGCATGCTATAAAGCTCCACAAATTTTTCCCTTAGTATCTGATTCATCACATCAACATTGCATGCATGTGTCCAAAAAGAGTCGTGCACCCCTGCCATATTTAAGGATAGATAACTTGGAACAATTCCAGAATATACAGACAAGACACATAACATTAATAGCAATAAAGTAACTACTCTGTCATACGGGCATGCCCACTGAATGGATGTATAACCTTAAGATTTACGGATAGTCAGTCATCTAACATGGTAGGTTGAGGAGAATCTTGCGTTCTAACCCTCCTACTCCCAATAAACTTACAGTTTGTTATGGACACCTTTATTGTTGCTCCACAGTAAGTTTGTGCCTGTATTAGGTTTGTTATGGTGATCCACTCTGTAACCTCAAAACTTTCGAACGAGGGGATGTATGTGATCCCCTCCAGCACAGTGCAGTAGTTTGAGGTTTCAACCAACACGCTCTTATCATATACTATCTCTAATTTATTTTTGTTGTTTCATACTTTCATCTATTTAACAGAGCTCATAAATTTCTGGGGAGCCCTTCTACTCATTGCTGTAGTTTGAGGTTTTAACTCTAATAACTCATATTATTATATAAATGATCAGCATTGACCTCTCACGAGATAATGTCAGCAAACCAACAAAGCGCGCGAATCACATAAATGCTAATGATGGACCTAAGACCTAACATCCTGTTACAATGTTCTATAACATCCCAGAAGTGCTTAATTATATGCTAATCAAGGAGCATCTAGTTTTGACTTCTGGCCAATACAATTGCAAAGGGTAACTTTTGCCGTACAATCCATAGTCGCTACAACTAATTCTACAAGCCTAATCCACAAACTCAGCCTCATCATCTAATTCCCACTTGTTAACATAATTACATGAGTGTGTTTTAATTCGCCCATTTATTTCGCTGAGCATTCTCCGGACACTCTAGAATATCTGAAGGTTTTAAGAAAGTGAATATTGAGAGTAAAATGCATCAGTGGAAACCACAAACCTGCAAAACGCAATCCAGCATCTCTGCAAGCAACCGCAGTCATCATCATGTGTGTACCATCAAGGGAGTGCACAAAATTCGGAGGAAAAGCAGTTCTTTGTTTTCTGACCTCAACCTGAATGGAGCACAATAGAAATGTCACTCAACTACACAAGCTTTTCGAACAATTGATGTGTTTAATAATGCTAGATATATCAACATACGGAGTCACCCTCACGCTGCAGTGCCAAAACCTGAAGAGAAGTTTTTATCTGCAAAATCCATAGTTCAACCAGTACTTAATTTCTCAAAAAATCCTTTTAAATATCAAACGAAGAAACGGCAAAGTATATGATCTGAATTCTATACTTCATTCATTAAAAGATGCTTGCAAACTTTAATATATAAGAAATATTAAAATGTGCTCGTAGAAGCAGAACAAATCAGCATATTTGACTTGGCAAAGAAATAGAACTTATGAATTAAAACAGCAAACCATATGTTAAGTATTATATATGTCAAATTCCGGTGATTCCATTTTAGCAACTGACTTGTTAATGGTAATAATTGCATTTTATTCGGTGGAACAGTTATACAAACTTCTTTTGCCACACCCAGATTTATCACCATTCACCCATTTTAGAGCTGGGTCAGGTCAAACCTGTCAATCATTAATTTGGAGTAGTTGATAACTTGTACTAAATTCTAGCCCGAGTATTAACAAAAACCATATATAATGTTCCGGTTGACTGTGACTTCCCTCAGATCCAGGGGTCTGAATCTGGTGCCACTTTATACATCTCTCTTGTTACAACTTATATTTTGATTTCAATAACTTATAACCTGTAGCTCTGATACCAACTGTGACACCCCCTCAGATCTGGGGTCTATATCTAGTGTCACTATAATTCCAAAATAATATATAATCCTGTAGAAATAAAAGAAAACAAACTCGACCCCCTAAAATAGGATAGCAGACAGGCTACGATATTAAAAACAGAAACAAAAAAAAAACTATTATATCCATTACACACATATATTGTTACCAGTGAGACTTCGATAAGAAGTATGACTAGCAACTCCAAAACATAACTCTGCTATAATTGAAATAAAAGAAAACATCACAACTAAAAGCATAAGTACCAAACTGAAAGTACAAACCAAAAGCAAGTACAACTTCCAACTACTACAAGCCAGTATGCTACAAAAGATAAACAGTGCAGATAATATACATAGATGAAATAATCCACTGAACAAGAGCTATAGACTACAATATATCTATACGCCTAGCTCACTGGAACTGCAACTCAAACCTCATAAACACTCTGGCCATGACGAGGCCTGGCAATAGCACGGAGCTCAGACATCATCCATGTGAAGAGACGAGAGACTCGTCGGCCTCCTAACATCCTCGCTAGTAGATGGCATCTCCTCAAACCTGAGACTCACCACATCCACAACAGCCCTCACACGGACCCTAGCATCCTCCCCAAAGTGCTCCCGACGGACAGACATTGGCCCACTAACTGAAGCCTCCTCGGCTCACCATGTTAAGTTAGAGCACGAAGCTCTGCATTCTGGCCCTTAAGAAACTCATAATCCATATGTAGCTCAGCATACCTGTGATAAGGCACAGAAGCAGACCTCCTGAGTGATACTCTGGATGCACAAGATGCCATTAAAGATGCTAGTAACTGGCGCTCAGGATCTGGGAGAACTGGCTGACGCGGCTGACAAACCGGTGCCACGGGACCTTGAACAGAATCCTTAGAAAGATCCCTCTCATACCTAGCAGACCTGCTAACAGTAAAGCCTGGAGGAGATCCCTCCTCACTACGAGTATATTATTGCATGTTTCAGTCTCATAGTGCTAGGCTCTAGCAGGACTAAGACTGGGGCTCGTAGTGAGGAGGGAGCTCCTCCAGGCTATACTGTTAGCAGGTCTGCTAGGTATGAAAGGGATCTTTCTGAGGATTCTGTTCTAGGTCTCGCGGCATCGGTTCGTCAGCCGCGTCAGCCAGTTCTCCCAGATCCTGAGCGCCAGTTACCAGCATCGTCAATGGCATCTTGTGCATCCAGAGCATCACTCAGGAGGTCTACTTCTGTGCCTTATCACAAGTATGTTGAGCTATAGATGAATTATGAGTTTCTTGAGGGCCAGAATGCAGAGCTTCGTACTCTAACTCAGCATGGTGAGCCGAGGAGGGCTTCAGTTAGTGGGCCAGTGTCTGTCCGTCGGGAACACTCTGGGGAGGATGCTAGGGTCCGTGTGAGGGTTGTTGTGGAGGTGGCGAGTCTCAGGTTCCAGGGGATGTCATCTACTAGCGAGGATGTTAGGAGGCCGGCGAGTCTCTCGTCTCTTCACATGGATGATGTCTGAGCTCCGTGCTATTGCCAGGCCTCGTCATGGCTAGAGTGTTTCTAAGGTTTGAGTTGCAGTTCCAATGAGCTAAGCTTGTAGATATATAGTAGTCTACAGCTCTTGTTCAGTGGATTACCTCATCTATGTATATTATCTGCACTGTTTATCTTTTGTAGCATACTGGCTTGTAGTAGTTGTAGTTGGAAATTGTACTTTCAGCTTATGCTTTTGGCTTGTACTCAGTTTGTACTCTCGGTTTGTACTTTCAGTTTGGTACTTATGCTTCTAGTTGTGATGTTTTCTTTTATTTCAGTTACAGCAGAGTTATGTTTTGGAGTTGCTAGTCATCTTCCTATCGAGGTCTCACTCGTAACATTATATGTGTGTAATGGATATAATATTTTTTTGTTTCTGTTTCCAATACTGTAGCATGTCTGCGATCCTATTTTAGGGGGTCGAGTTTGTTTCCTTTTTACAGGATTATATATTATTTTGGAATTATAGTGACACCAAATCTAGACCCCGGATCTAAGGGGTGTCACATTGACAGCTGGAAACAATGCTGCCCCAATTGCTTTTGTTGACACTCACTAAATATACTATTTCAAGAGTTACTGGGTATTAACACAAGATTTCTAGTCTGCCAACAGATATTCTGTCTTGTAAGCATGCAAATTGTGATTTAAAACCATATATAAGACTTACAATATGGCGTTCAGTTCTAAAATAAGGCTGCACAACGGGAAGGCCTAACGGGGTTGTCCACCGCACAGGTTGATTTTCAGAAGCAATTATCTGCAAATGTCAGTTGGTCTTATGAAATGTTCAGGACAAAAATAAAGAACTTAGCTCCACACCAAATGTTAATGCAGATATCAAGTCAAATCAAAAACCTTTGCGCAATCACCGAGCCAACCCATTGTGCCACGTGCAGCTTGAAATATCTCTCCCAGCGCAGCTAGTGTCACCTGAGAAATATATTAAAAAAAATTAATATTTGAACTTAAATGTGAAGGTGGTGTAGAAGATTCAAAAAATCAGCATCTTGTTCAATGTTTACAAATAATCTTACAAAAGCGTCAGTGTTAGGATGACACAGCGAGAGATAAAAGCCAATTATTACTTGTAATTAGTTAGCTTCCTGTTGTAGAAGGATGTATTTAAGGTATTTTTTCTAGGTATCATGTCGTCGGCTTATACTAGAGATGATACTCAGAGACAAATTTGACTACAAAAAATCCGATAAAGGAATTCTGGGAACAACTTACCCCTTGACCCAAAACTTTAACATATTAAGAGTGAGGAGTGATATGTATATCAGTCAATCTCCCAAAAGCCTAATTTGGTTTCAAAGTGATTTACCCTGTGTCAACAACTGTGTCCTGCATACTCGCCTGCAAATCATGGGGTCCCTGTGCAGTTAGGCTCTAACTCGAGACGTTTGGGCAACACCCCATGGAAACAAGGAACGTTGGATGTGGCCATGTATGGAGACCCGGTTCGTTTGTCCCCGATCCCGGAACAAACGCGACCGCAAACGTCGGCGGTCATGATCGGGAACGCTGGCAGCAGCGACCCGGAACAAACGGGTGTTTCTTGACTACTTCTTTCAGAATCAACATTGAGTGAAGGTGTTGTTTGCAGGATGAAGTATAAGAATGGTTAGGTGAAGAAAAGACGACGAACAGAATGGCAAAGATTGTAAGCGACAAAGAGCTAATGTAATGACTAAAGTCTTAATTCCTAAATATAATCTTCACTTGGATGGAGTGGAATGTAATTTGTACTCTAAATTGGGGTTTAAGGTGATGAAGTATCAAGTATGAACCACCACCATATATTTAGGAACTATTATTTTCAATGTGAACTATGCAATTTTGAAGAGTTTTCATTTACAGAAGAGCTGTCAGGAGGAAAATCTTCTATGAAGAAGAAACATTCAATTTGTAGGGATATAAAGAAGACACTGAAGTTTTGTACGTTTCAGACTTTCGATGGTTGATACATTTTTAAGTTAATGGAAAAGAAAGGTGAGTATTGAACTAGAAGCACCTTTGCCATTGCACGTTTCAGCTTCTGGCATGTACGCATTAATATATAGACATGAAACTAGTAGAAATTTTGTTTGGTTGCAATACTTCTAAGTATGTGTAATTTATAGGATAAATATAGTTTACCATTGCGAAGTTTAAAAAGTTAGATGGAGGGTGGGCCTATAAAAGATAAAACCAAAATGAAAGGCTGGCAATTTGAAAGAATTTCACAGATGGCTAACCCAAAATTACAGACAATTATTACCCGTCTAGAAAGAAATGTATAGAACAAGTAGACTTACTTTGGCAGCATAACAAGATGCACTGAATAACATCCTATCATCTTTAATATGACCCTTCTCCATTAATCTTCTTTTGATCTGCTCGCGTGCCCCAACATAAGTAACACCGTAAACTGAAGTCATTACCGTCTGCTTCACTAGTTTCCTGTTCACCTGAAAGTTGTCCTTTAGCCGAGTTAATATTAAACTAGATATCATAGCCCCATCCACACAATGTGCTTGGTGCTTTTCTTTTCTTGGGTGGCTATTAAAAGACTATATCAACAACCTGACCGATTAAGACCTTGGCTAGTAAGGCATTAGGATTGCTTGCTGGGTCTTTTTGGCTGTCCTTTTCCATGATAGCATGTACCCTGGAAAAATGTTCCACAATTCATGTGAAAAACGTTTACAGTTAAGACTTAACAATGAAGAAATTTACCTGTGAAATGAAATTAGGGCATTGCAAGTAGAAAAATACTTATCAAATTTCCAGTCAATGAACTAATTCAATGAAACCCACAAGAATTGAGTACCCCATTTCAACTAACACTAATACCAAGTCTAAATCTTCATTAGTTGCTCTCTCTCTCTAGTGGTAATTGCAACATGAAAAAATGGAAGAACCTTTGTAAAAACAATTATACACCTGATACTTCAGATTGTTTTTTTACACAAATACAATCTATGCTCTTATAAAAGTGAATATATAACAAAGATTTTGAGTTTGTTCACCAAATGCTAATTTATATAAATCTTATATCATGATCCATGCTTTAATGACAAGCAACTAATTGGCAATCATATGCAATTTGTAATTATGGTAGTACCCCAAAATTAAGCCTGGACATTATCAATATCACTGGATATAGATACCCTACCAAACACTAGGGAACTTCTAGAATTACATATGGATATTACCTTGAAGCAATCTCAGAGTATACATCTGCCGGTTTCTCTCCACCAACTAGATTGACTGCAGCAGCTTCAAGCTTGCATAAAGAACAAACAACATAGATAAAGAAACGAAAGACATTTACTCATTTAATGGCGTTTCACAATAAAATAAAAAATATGATGCATCATATACTGATTTCAAAAGACATAACTGCAATGAAATATAGACAGAAGAATAAAATGGGTCATTCATAAATCTGCGATAAATTACCAATATACATACAATGACTGAAGAGAAACAAGAAACAATACATAAATAATCCAAATTTATATGTGTCAATATTTGCTACAATCAGAAACAACACTAGCATTTTAACTCATTAGCATTAGGTTATTATATCTTTTTCATCATATATTTATTACAGATACTTTGAGACATTGGTTTGCATAATGTTTTACAGCTATAGTATCTTTACAGATTCTATATCCTTCCATCAAGAAGCATACACAACACTGCTGGGAGAAACGTACTATAAAATTGCTTAACTGACACCAATTTACTAAATCAAACCAAGTAAAAATTACATCATTAATGAGCAGAGAGTTGCAAACTACTAAAAGAATATATGGTGCTTCAAACTATTAGATGCATTACTACATATATTGCGATGCGATGCGATTTGTTTTGTCTTTCATATAAATTCAAAGAAAAGACGATGTATGTTTAATGTAATATATTTCCACCAGTAAAGAAAGAAAGCAAATTATGTGAAGATTTAAGAGCAAGCAACATACTGTATCTCTTCCCAAAGCAGCATAGTGCTGCAAGCCATTGCATGAGCCATCCTGTATGAGGAACAGCTTTCAGAACAGTTTATAGACACACAAATCAATTAGAACCTCGACTATTCAGTTAAAACAATGTAAGCACATCACACAAATTGAAGGCACAGATGTCTTGTGACAAACAATCATAAGTGGATAATTACAGTGCGCTGTTAGGATAATAGGCAGGAAAGCATTGCAGACACATTAAAAGAGGAAAAAATCAGAATAGCTGTCACTAAGACGCAACTATAACATCTTTATCAATTTAAATGCATAAAAGCTTAAAGCAATCATATAACCCTTTCGTGTCTCTATCCATATAAGCTAAAATTCTGAACTTTCACTCCGTCTGCTGAAAGATGAAATTTTATTTTGGTAAATTGCATTTATTAATCAACCTCACATTATCCTTTTAAAGGAGCTGTAATGGACCACTAAAGCCAACAATTCACTCCTTAACTTAAAATTACTATTAAATTAATAGTAATATGCCAATCAAGATTTATACTTTGACGTATGTAGCATCTGATCAGCAACTAGCATCGTATAAACGATCAAACAAGGTCTATTTTTTAAGGAAAAAAGTAACTGCAATGAGATTGGAGGCATCATGATGCACCAACCTGATGAATTGGCAGATGGGAGATTACAGTATGGGGAGATGAGCTTTTTAGGGCTTCTGATAAACTGATACATGCTGCTAAGCACTGAAAAGGATCCTCAGCCATGAGCCACCACCGACTTCCACTTAATGGTTGGTCTGCCGAATTTACTATGTCTTTCATATGATTTTCTACAAATGCTAGGCGTCCATCATACGATAGCTTTTCAACACCACATCCATACAGATTCGCTAAATGTATTTTTAGCCAATGAAAGCCCGACTTCCCCAGTGGTCGTCCTTCAGCAAACTCAAGCACTCCTCGACAGAGATCTGAACTCAGATGATTCAAATGAGGGTGCATAGGATAAGCTCGTCCTCTGAAGTCTAGATTATGAGGATAGTAGAAGCCTTCCTCGTCTTTTAATTTCCGAGCCACCTGTTCAAGTTAACACTTCCGTAAAATATAGACAACATACTTTGACAATGAAACAAAAATTTTGAACTCCGGTACTTGAAATACTGCAATCTGTAAGCATGTCATTCAAAGTCATCTACACATCACCTACCAAATAGAAACAAGTAATAGTGAAAATGAAATAAAAAAGATATATTACTGAAAGCTTAAGTTCAATGTCACATCGTAGAGAATGCCTCTCTTGGTTAACTTTTTTTGCTCTCCTTACACCCCACTTCCATTCCTTCATCGCACCTGCATCATCAGAGTGCAGCACAGGTATTGGGACCTACATCAACAATTATATTCTGTCAACATTAACAAAATAGGAGATCAATCTGTATTTATTCATTTTGATTTCCTACCATCCTCATTCTCACAAAAAACATAATCTCAGGTGACCTTTCTTTCTGCTTTAATTCTCAAATAGCTATATGAACCCTTTAGCACCTATAATATTCTGCATATATTTCCTAATATATAGCACCAATTCTATATATTACAAGAAAACTCAGGTTTTTGTTACGAATTGTCCCAAGTCAAAACAACTTGTAACATATGCCAGGAGGAATAATAAGGGCAAGACAGTAAATTCAATTGGACAATGGCAGTTTGGGAAGTCAGAGTAAACGTAAAGGCCAAAAAGCTCATTGACGTATGCATTGGACAAAAAGGAATGGATAAGAACTGGAGAGGCATTGAGATAGTCGTTCAGTATTTACTTCGTTTTGGGAAATAGCTGACCTCTCGAAGGTTTTTCATTTCAGTTTACATTGCAATAATCAGAACCATATAGCATGATTGGAGTTAATTTAAGTCGTATCTACTTCAAGTGAAGTAGTAAATTCTTCACAATTTTGTATATCCATAATCATACATCCATCTAAATAAAAAGATTCACTGATCTTTGAGATAATGATACTCATCTATCTCTACACCAGTAAAAACAAATACAAGCAGAGAGAGAGGGTGGGCGGAATATATTCAAATACAAGAAAGAAGGTAGCTTGAGTTAATATAATATCAACCACTGGGTGGCAGACACTCCATTCAATCATAGTTATCTAGGTTGCCTATGTTATTTACATATTCATCTCCTTCTAGATCCCTAAGTTAGTTAACAGATCAACTGGGTCTTCTCTTTTATCCATCTAAACTCGGGTCAAACTTACTTGAAACCAATTGTTCTAGTCTTCTAGACATAATGGCAACCAATCTGAGTAGGTCTGAGAGAAGGAGAATTTGTTTGTGCAATGCATTTCCAGGTCACTTTTTATTATTGTTATATCAAGTCAGATCTGAAATATAAAGATCACCTCGGCAAATAACATATTTCTGTCTATTTTTTTAACTGATAGTACCTCTTCTAATAGTAAAAATACTTAGGGACTGAACCTCAATGATAATTGTCAAGGGACTCAAGTGATCCTGCCACTAATTAAAGGACAATATTTTTTTTTCTCCTATTTCTATGTGGTTAGTCTTTCAACAATTATACAATGATATCATAATATTGGTGGCTTTAGGAAGACAATCTTGTAGAATTTGTGGTCCTCCATTATCAATTAATATATTAGGCAACAGGAATACAATAGAGTTAGCAAGAGAGATAGTAATATAATATAGAACCAACTCTTCAACATGGAAAGAGTTTCAGGACACTCACATCTGCACGATTAACAAGGCCAGCGATGTTACCCCCTCCAGACCATATCTTTTCGACCACACTAAGCACTTTCCTGTTAATTCTCCATTTTGTGTTCCCAAGAGTGTCCAAAGCCTATTCACATGCACAAAAAATAAACACAATTTACATAATTAGCCAGATCTAAACATTGGTCTAGCTACCTTTTAACAGTTTAAAATTTTAGTGAGTCATATGCATCACATAACATCATTTTTAGTGAAGTATCCGGATTAAGTTTTACATTTTTATTTTTATTTTCAAAATATTCAAAGTATTTTTAGCACATTCGAACAAACTTAACAAGTTACACCCAACAGTAGATTAAACATCCATAAAGTTTCTTCTATTATAGTTATCACCTCATAAACATTTTGCATTTGCTTTGGAGGAACACCTTTAACAGCATCTTGTTGATGTTTCGATCCATGAGTACGCATGAGATAAGAAGGTAAGAACATGTAGCCACCTTTGTCATACCTGGGGTGGAGAATTTAGTGATAAAAGGCTCTGTTAGTAAAGTTTAATAGTCCAGAGTTACAAACTAACTGTTTTTGTATTATTTCGGATATGGTAAAATGCTAAATACATTCCAAAACCGAGGCCCACTACAATTAGCCATCAATATTAGCTTAGAAAAAAATCATACCCTCTCCACTTTTTTGGAGGCACCAGCATTGGCACATAGGGAATTATCATATGCTTAACCTGCATTTCAAAAATAATTGGTGAGTAAGATATGTTGTATGTATATATAGAACATCACACATGTACCCAGTTGATACCAACTATAAAAAAAATCCCACCTTCCAAAAAAACAAATATTAAACAGGTGTGACACTTATAATTTCTTATTTTTACTTATCAAACAATACAAGTATTTGCTAGGCAAACATATACCTTTTCAACATTCTTCAATAGAATAGTTCAAATTTATTAATATACATATGAAAAATAAAGCATTTAAGAAGGTTGTCAAAAAACATGAGAAAGATAAAAAGTAAGTTAAAAATTTTAGATTCAGGATGATTACATATATTTTATTTTATTTAACGACAGGAAGAAAAATGTAAATAGAGCGTGTCTCGAAAAAACATGTACCACCAAAGATAATATCTGCAAGGAATCTATAAATTCAAAAATGTAAAGGATAATAACTTAATGTTGAATATTTGTATGTAGCTGTAACAGGTAAGAGCATAATAGATAAAGGCATTTCTGGCTCACAGTGTTTTCACTTCCGGCAAGAACCAAGGGATCACATTCTACAACTCCATAACGTTTCCCAAAGCTCTGCCTACAAGGTCAAAGAAACACACTAAAATTACAACTCTCAAAAAAAAATTATTTGCAAACATGATTCATCATACTCAAATAAAGCTACTCTCTTAGAAGATAGATTTTTTAACCTGTATAACTCTTTTAGACAATTTCTCAACCAGAAGTAATTTATTAATTTCCGCATATTATATTTCTGTTATGATATCAGTGTAAAATTAGCAAGTGCTAATGAAAAGTAGGAAATCTTTACCCTGGATCCTTTGGTACAATTCTAAACGTATGCCTAAATGCAGGACGAATATCAGGTGGGGCATCCACTGACTGGCTAATGGGAGGTTGTACCCAAGCTGTTTCTGTTAATAACTCTATCAGACGGCATCCCAACTGCATAAAGTAAAAGGAAACAGAGACTGCTTTATTAGTGCATCACTACATATAATAAATACACAATCTAATAATTGTTCTCTAGCAATTTCTTATTCATTATTTACCAAAGAATAAATGTCAGACGACACATACCTTAGCCTGTTTATCTCGACCCCAAGACTTGAAATCTTCATTTTTGACAATCTTCCGTACCTCATTCGTTCTTCTCTTTTTCATCAAAGTTTTGACACGCTTCCTCAGTACCTCTGTCTCTATACTTGCATCTTCTTCATCTGTTGTTAAAATCTTACCTGTTTTCGATTTCTTAGTTTTGTCCAGAAAACTGTGGATTCTAACCTGGAAAAAAACTCGCCATTACATTGAAATTTCAGTAGTTTACCGACGAGCTGACCAAAACAAAAATAAAGCATACATGCTGTACCATCCAGTAGCAACATGCCTTTAAGACCACTAATATCTTTAAGAGCTGACGTCAACACTAATTATTACGAAGACCGTATTGAAATCTATTCCGAGCCAGGACATTCAACTAGGTCTGCTTTATATGAGCAAGCATAAAAAATCATAAAAATAGTTTGTTTGTTTTTTTTATAAAAAACTAGCTGTCATTCTTTGATAAGATACAAACACGTACCAAAAGCCCTTTTTTATTATTACCAGATAGCAATGGCCTAGAACTATCATTTGATAAACTTCCTAGTTAGAAGGATATGCATTTCATTGCATTCAGCTAACAAAATTACAATCCTGAAATAATTGCTTTTCCGTTTAAGGCAGCAACAAGCTATTTAACTACACTGCCACTAGAAAGCATACATTAGACGGTTCCCACTAAATTTATACTACTAACGACAAGTCTAGCAAAGAATGAAACTAATAGCTAAATTCAATATGTCGCATAATTCCTAATATTCACAATTCTCCCACTGCATTTACTATTTACGAACCAATCATAAGTATATCAAATTAACAAGCGACAAACAAAGCCACACCTCCTGTTCAATAGCAACGCCAATCTGCACAGCAGCTTGAACAACTCTAACAAACCTCCCTTCCCGCCCTGTCATCAACAACGCCATCATCTTATGCATTACAATGACCGCAATCTTATCCGCCGGCAAACAATCAATACACGGAGCATAAGCCGCCTTATGCTTCCTCGACTTCTGCGACTTCTGCTCCTTCAAAATCGCGTCTCTCAACGGCTCAAACCAACCTAAAAACAACTGCTTCACATACGGCAAATTAGGCGCTAATTTCTTATCACACATTTCCCTCTCTAATTCCCTGTACTCCTCCACCATACTCTCCCACGCCTCCGTCTCCGCCTTCACTTGCCGCCTCCGCAGCCTATAATACTTCCGCCTCTCCATCTCTTTCGCATCCACCTTCACATTTCCGTTATCTTCGTTATATAAATTGCGCATAACGAAATTCGTTATCCACGGAGGGTCCTGAACAAACACTCGCTGATTCTCATCCTCCTCGGGGTGCGTGCTGGGATCGTACGTCACCGTCGAGACACGGCTCGTGAACGGAGATAATTTCGGCCTGAATTTCAAGTTTGCGATTGAGATTCGGTGTGAGGTGAATATAATTGGGCGCCATGGAGAAAGAGGATGAGCTCTAGGGCTCGGAGATGATAGAACTAGAGTAGCCAGGTTTGTATGTATATGTGTGTGTATAGGTTTCTGTGTGTTTAAGAAGATAAGAGACGAAGTGAAGTGAAGAACATAAACCCTGTGAAGTTAGAACCCTATTTCTGACTCACTTGGTAATTTACATGTGGTCGCTGTAATTTTTTGGACGACCGTTTTCTTTAACCGCGGGGTAAAATTGACAACTGCTTTGTGTTCTGAACGTTATTTGAGAGTTCATGAAAGCTTTTGAATGGAGGCCCAGGCCCGAAGTATGTGCAAAATTGTGCGAGTAAATTACTCAAGGCCCAGCTTATAGCAGGCCGGTTGATATCGGTAGTGGCCGGGTAGCTAAAAAAAGACATCTCGGTCTAATCGACATCAAGGCCAACATTCCAGAGAGGGACTCCTTATATGGAGTTACACAGTGCGCCACTATAAATTATCAATTTTATTATAAATTCTGTTATAAAATACATATAAAACGTGATTCTAATATAGAATACTATAAAATATATCTATTTTAAGTAATTTAACACTTGAAATTTGATGAAAAAAAGTATATTTTCGAAACTGATTCTACAACAGAATAATTCTGGATGATTATTATTCTGTTATAGAATCATGTTGAGATATTGCATAATTTTAGATGATCTTTGGAATAAAAAAATTGTATAACTTCGTTTTCGGTTTAATAATCAAAATTTGCAATTATATTTCATAAAAAATATAATAGAATATATAATATATGTATATTTATAATGGTGTGTTACGTAACTCTATATAAGAGGGTATGCTATGGAGTGCTACCCTCGATATCAATATCAATCAATCAATATTAATCAATATCAATTCAATCAATCAATATATTCTAAATTCCTGCTAGAGCTGTCAATGGAGCGAATATCCGGTCCGATCCCAGAGCTAACGGAGCAGATATGGATCATCAATATATTCTAAATTCCTGCTAGGGCTGTCAATAGAGCGGATATCCGATCCGATCCAAGAGCTGACGGAGCGGATATGGAAAAATTCGATCCGAAAAAAATCCGATCCGGAAAAAATCCGATCCGATATGTATAGGATATGGATTTAATATGATCCGATCCGAAAATAATCCGATCCGACTTTTATTTATATATTTATTTATTTTGTTTATAATTATATATATTTATATATATAATACTTAACTAATATATTATATATAAAAGTAAATAAAATAAATTAGACACTTGGGTGCGGTCCGGGGCTTCAAGTTTGCAACTCTGCATCATTAGATCATTAACTGGCAGTGGCTTTCTTGGTTCCTGGTTTACTGCTCACCAACAGAAGTCATAATTGCATTCCATAAATCCATTATTTTATTTTAAGTTTCCTTTAAACACTTGTAATGTTATAAGTTTTCAAAGAATAGGTTAATATGTGTACTGAACTGATGTGTGTTTTATATAACTTCGTTTTTTAAATTTTATTTTATAATACATATTTGAATTTTCCTGCGATCCGAAAAATCTAAATATAAATATTGGAATTTTTTTTCTAAATATACATGGAGCGGAGCTCCGATCCGAAAATCCGATAATCCTACGGATCCGAATATGGATCATGTTCTAAAAAATCCGTGTATAATCCGATCCGAATCCGAATCCGATAAAATTAGATGGATCAGGATATGGATCAAGGGTTATCCGATCCATCGACACCCCTAATTCCTGCTAATTCTAAATTCCTGCTAATGCCCTATGGATCTTTTCCTGATCCGACCTGGGAGTTAACCTCCCACAGCAGCATTCCTCTTTCTTCTCTCTTTTTCAAATTTCAAACTAGAACTTCAAATCATCTGAGTCAGTTTTACATCCCACGTTTGTAGGCACGACTTTCATTTTCAAACTACTCTCCATCTGCACATTATCGATGTATTCAAATTTATTTCCATCTTTTATTCTTTGTTTTTGAATTGTGGTGATCCGCCACTTTTTTCAATTCGTTTCTCAGTTATGGTAGCCCATAATTTCAATCACTATCTCCTCCTTCGATTTCAGATTTCGACAGACCGGTGATCTCAATTTCTTCTCATTGGTATTCATATTAATATTTTGATAATGATTCTTCTTGCACATAGATTGCTTGCATCAGTTTTGGCATGTCATTAACCATGAATAATGTCAGTTCGCATCTTCTCCATCACGTTTCATTGTGTGACAGTGGTGGTAATTTTTATTTTTGTTATTGAGATTGAGTTCTAACTGGTGGCAGGTCGTAAACGCCTCCCTTTGGGTGTTGTTTCTCCTTCATCTGTTAAAACTGGTGAGCAAAAGTGGTCATTACGGTTAATTTTGCTAGCAGCATTTTAAATAACTAATTTTTAGTGTTGTCAGGACAACGGAGATGTTATTCACAGTCTGATCCTTCTTATGCACACGACAGAGTCCTGCTAATGAGCCGTCTGCTATTCGTGAAAATGTGGATCCGAATAAAGCAACCATAACAGAGCAAACGTTGGGTACATAATCGTTCCTAACTTCATCACTTTAATATCTCAATTCTCACACATATTGTTTAATAGTGATCATAATCGTACTTAAATATTTTTGATTTAATTTTTTATATATGTACCTGAGTTTTTTGTTATCAAAAATTGACAAAATTATCATGATTGATTTCTTTGTATCTTATTTTATAATATTTTTCACATTACAGAGCATACTTTATCAGGTTAATATTTAATACTTTCTCTCATCAGTAACTATTTAACTATTAGGAACTAATCCTTTTTTTTGATGTTGCAGGTGAGTGGTTTTCATGTATCTACTAATTTCACGCCTCATATTTTAACAATGAATGTTGGAGAGGTAGAATAGTTTTAATACCATAAGTGTTTCTCTACTTATTTATGCTTTTGGAGTTGTTTTGCTATAAATGAATTCTGATTATTGTTCCACCGTACTACTGTGACATTGTTGCTACAAAAAGATTAGTGGCTTATATAGTGATCATTTGTTTCTTCAGGTATTGCCTTCTGGTATGCCAAGTTACTCGCTTTGCCAAATGGTTCTATAGTTGAGGCTCCATTGTCTATATATTTCATAATCCACATTCAACCAGAGCTCCCTCGGAAAAATGCCTCATTCAAGGATTGTCCACAAGACAAATGTTACAGCTACACGTGCCACAGCTGCTGAACAATTGGATAGTGGGAACATACCTCCTCGAAGCAAAAGAAAGCCATGTTTTGATGCGGAAGATTTGGTACTGATTGTTGTTGTAAAAAGATGTGGTGAAGGTAACATCTTAATCCAACGTTTTGCACATTTTTTGCACTGACTTGAATCCTAATGAAATTGTTTTGTTCTTCTAATTTACAATTTTTTAAATATTTACTGATGTTTTATTATTATTATTATGCTAATATTGTTTTACTTTTGTAAATCTTGGTTTTTTCTAATAGCAGGTTAATAGATAGCAATGTATGGAACATTTGATATTTTTCTATGCAAAGAAACCAAATAAAAATTTTAGCTAAAAATAAAAAGAATCAATAAACGTTTTTCATTGTTACGTGTGGTATGTGTTGTTAGGACCAATTGATCTTCTTCTAAAAATTTGGAGTATGATTTACTTATAAAAGATTGGAGTTTTTAATAATTAATTCCAACGACATTGTTATAATTTTGTTCTTCATGAGTTCTGCCATTCAAGTTGTTGTCCAGATCATAAGGATTCTATCTTTTTTCGTGCAGGGACGTTTAAATATTTTGTCCCTTTCTGGTTCGTTTTGATATATAACCACTTTTCTGTGCATTTTTTTCAAATTGAGCTCTCCGCACTTCTTATGCTCTGTATTAAGTTTAAAGATCTCAGGTATTCCTTTTCACATAAGATATTATGTTCTTACTTTGATTTATCTTGGTCACTTGGTGCTTATTTTTCATTGTGGAGGCAGTTGTATCATGCAGTTATGGCCTTATAAGGCCACGATTAAAAGATGCAAGTTTTCAGTTTGTTCTCTCCTAATTAGTGTTCTGACGCCAGAGGCGTGCTTTTTGAGTTGACAAGAGAAGGAAGTGGTTGATGTGTTGAAAAATATACACAAGTACAACTGCCTTTTTCAAGGTTGCTTCAATGGGCTTCTGCAGGTAGTTTTATTGATCTTTATTCTTTGAATTTTGTATTCTTAATTTAGATCAAACACAATATCATTAAGAAAAATGGTTATTTATTCTTTGAGGTCATCTCTTGAATAATTTCATATTTTCATTTATAAGTCGTCAAATTTTCAAGTGACAGCCATCCCATCTCAGTGTAACTTACATTTTCAAATGGCAGAATTTGGATCAAAGCCTTTCACCCTGGCCACAGTGTTGTGGTGTAGCAAGAATCATCAAACTATACAAACAAAAAGTGCTGGTGTTTCTCTCATTAGACGGTAAGTAGGCTTGGATATACTGTGATACTGCTTTGGATAAGCTATTGTGTTAGGCAGGTCATTGGCTGCAGTCTTTGATTTCTACATAAAACTCTAAGAATAGATTAAATAAGTCAGTATCAACTTTGATAACATTTATCTTTGTCGTCCAAAGATAAAATATATTTTTCTGTTTATAAGTGGTTTTTACAGGTCAGAACTTTGGCAGTCTGGACAAGGAGGCATCTTTATTTGCTTTTATCATTTTTCCTAAAAGATTAACATTTTTTCATACAAGAGGCATGTTGATCTTGCGGTCACATGTTTCTACATATATGCTGTTAGAAAAGTCTATAAATGAAGGTTGGCAAGTAGAGCAAGAGAATGCATGTAGTCTCGGCTCTCAAGTAAATTGACCATGATTTCTGCTCTATTACTTAACTTATGTTGGATTTCTTTAGTGCTAAAGATTTGTCTAAAGTTTTTTTATCTTGGTCGAACTCTAACAAGGATCATATAACTATGCATGATCTAGATCATGCTTGGACTTGGATTTGGGCTTTTCTCCTCATACTCAATCTTTGTGAATATGTAGAAATCTAAACAAACCCGGTTGACTTGGATAATGCAGGCAGGAGGATGAAGACATCGTTGGGGTAAACCATGGTGCTCGAAGAAAAGGATGATATAAGATTTTGGAAATTCATTATATTACCGTATGATTTTATTTTATTTTAATTTTGTTATGGACAATAGGCAAGCAAAACAACGAAATCAAGCAGTGTTGTAGTGTTGTAGTAGACTCATACGTCTATACATGTTAAGCCGTCGATTCATATTAAGCTGTTAATGTGATAGTATAATCTAATAGCCAAGTTAATTTGAATTTTCAAATTCATATTTTTAAATTGTTAGTAACTCAGAGAGCAATTAATTTTGAATGACGGACAGGGATTGACACAGTGTTTCGATACTCTTACAAATTATTTTAGTTTTAATTTTTTTGAATAAAAAATTAAAATATTTAAATTTTTATATATAAAAAAATATTTATAAAACATAAGTTATAAGTTATGATTCTTTTCAAGATTTTAAAGTATAGTAGTTTTAACGAAAAAGAAATTGAATTTCTCATGACAAGTGGGGTTTTCAATTAACAACGAGAGTAAAATGTGAATAAACTCAATTTTTATTTTGTAAAGTTTGAAAGTTTAAATATAAAAAATTATTTGATAATGATAAAAATCAAATTTAAATTTGTCCATATTAAATAATTATATACATATACACACATATATATACTAGCTTATAACCCGTGCAATGCACGGGCGGTTATAATATTTGCTATTTTATCATATATATTTTAACTTAAATTAATATTATTGTGAGAATAAAATTATGATAGAATAATATGATTAAATAAATTTTTTATTTAACAGATGATAAATTCCTAATAGTTAATTTCGTCAAATGGCTAATTAAAAATTAGATTAAACATATATATGTTCTGAGAATGTTAAAATTCGTTTTTTTTTTCATGTTATAATTTAAGGAGATCTATAAAATCAGATATAAATCAATCAATCAATCTTTTAATATTTCGTTATTGATAATTAATAACATGGTATGTAACATATTAAGTTAAAAAAGACACGTAAAACCAAATACCATCCCATCACACTAACCTATATGATTCGTTTAATAGATAATAAAAAATATATTATAACATGTTATAAATTAAGGAGATTCGTGGGTCGAATACCAACCGGCTCATCGAATCGACTGACCCTGACTAACTAAATTTTTCATGTTTCGGATTTGGATTTATCAATATAATTGTATATTATAGATTTAAAATATTACTTTAAGAGTGAGTCCATTAGTGTATTTAAAAATAATGTTAATGTATTTTGGTTGAAAAATGTCACAAGTTATTTATTAAATTATATATAATAATATCATATTTTTATACATGTAGCTCCTGTTAATTGTAGAAGATCCATTTTTTAGTTAGAAAATATAAAAAAGATAATGTGTTTTAGTTAAAAAAGTAATTACTATATGTCTCGATGTTATTTTAAATGATGGAATTTTTTTAGTTAGAAAATGGCCCAAGTACCGACTGACCAAAGTTAAAAAGAGCAGTTGTTATGTCGTCCAATATTAATTTTTAAAGATTGAGATTTTTTAGTTAGAACATTTAAAAAAAGATAATAGATTTAGTTAAAAAGATAATTGATTATATAATTAGGCCCCATAATTTGGTCCAAGTACCGAACGTTTAATGTTTCGACTTTAATAATATAGTAAACTAATATTATTGTGAGAATAAAATTATAATATATGTAGCCCGTGTTAATGGTAGAAGATCCGTTTTTTTGTTAGAATATATAAAAAAGATAATGTGTTTTCGTTATAAAGGTAAATAATGGAGTTTTTATAGTTAGAAAATATAAAAAAAGATAACATATTTTAGTTAAAAAGAATAATTGGTATATAGATAGGCCCGCATTTTAACCCATGTACCAACTGACTAAACTTTTAATGTTGTATAAAATATCGATGCATATATATTTTTTAAGGTTTGACTTTAGTTTTTGGTATAGTCAAATATATATTTGTTTTATGTTTTGATTTGTTTATATTTTGTTTGAAACTTACTAATTTTGTTTGAAACCCGCTAATTATAAAAGTCCGTATAAAAGCCCGCGTAACGACCGATCAAATTATTAATGTTTTGACTTTAATAGTATCAAATAATATTTTTTAAGGTTTGACTTTAGTTTTGGTATAGTCAAATAGGTTTTATATTTGTTTTATGTTTTGATCGTAGATTTTTTATGTTTTGATTTGTTTATATTTTATTTGAAGCCTACTAATTTTGTTTGAAGCCCGCTAATTATAGAAATCCGTATTGATTTGTTTATATTTTGTTTGAAGACCACTAATTTTGTTTGAAACCCGCTAATTATAAAAGTCCGTATAAAAGCCCGCGTACCGACCGACAACTCAGGGAAACATCTACTAAGAAATTCATCTTGATTTAAAAAATGATGTGCTCAAATGAAACTGTAAAATATATTGTTACAAATAAATTTACTATGCAAAAGGTAACCTTTGTCCAAACACAATATCATAAAGTTTTAGAACACGGTTACCCAGATATATTACTTGCCCCTGGAAGCTGTTCGCTTAAGAATTCATTTGGATAGATAATAATGTATATGAAGGCAGATCTCATACTGCTTCCTTGGCCATTGTATATCTCGAAGAGATTAGGCGTTTAACCGTCAAAAGATTTGATCTTTGTTAAAATGTTGAACGCGGGTAAATTATTTGTTGTGCTCCACCTTGACCATTAAATCTTCTCTCCATTAAATTGCTGAAGACACTTAATTGTTTTTTTTGTTTAAAGCTGATTTATTTGACATCTATTGATGTTTATTTGCGTTTGTCATTATAATCTTTCCTCTATGGTAATTCTCCTGATCTCGCACTTAATTTCTAATCATGAGATCCCTAATATTCTCAAATTTTAATCAGGCAGGAACCATTTTATTTGACTTAATAAATACAAAATTAAACTTTCAATCAAGAGATTAATTAACACAAATATGCATCTTCTAAAATATATAAATCACACTCTACTCCTAAGATGTTAACTACTTACGGGAGAGTTGTTCAACACTAATATTCTTAATCTAATTAGACACGAGCCCATCACTCCTAATCACACATACTTTAAACACAATCAAATTGCAAAATTACAATTATAAACATCCAATTACTGCTATACATATAAGTGTGTTCAAGTTAGAGAAGGAATGGATTACGGGAGATGAGTAGTTGTCCCAAATTGCCTCAAATATGTTTGGTTCCTCCGCGTTCCTCTGCCTCGTGAGGGGTATGGAATTCCGATGCCTGAGAAAACCGAAGGTATGCGCAAGGGTTCTGACTCCAGCTTTAGCTATAGTACGTGTCTGATTTATTTTATTTTTTAATTTGATGTGTCTGATTTAGTTTATGATTTTTTTTTTGTTTTGTTTATGCTTTATTTGTCTGATTGTCTGAAGCCCAATAATGGTAAACCCGTGTAATGAACCTGGATATAAGCCCATTTACCGACCGACCAACCAAACTTTTAATATTTCGGCTTTAATAGTACTAGCCTTTAACCCGTGCGAAGCACGGGCGGATATAAAATTCATAATTCATTAATTATAATTTAAATTTTAATATCATTTTAATAGTATTTTAGAATTGATGAATTGGATTTTAACCCGATTATATTTACCAACTGATTATATTTTTTGGATGACTACAAATTATACCAATGTCGGTTTATTATAATATAGTATATAAATTATATTTAAAAGAATAATAGTGGTGTTTTTATCCTCTACTACATCTCAAGTGTTTGTAATTTAAATGGTATAAAATTCTTTAATGTTGTAATATCAAGAGAAGTTTACATGTGATAGACTTGTAGTTACAACGGAGATGACCAAACCAAAATTTTGTACGACTACAAATTAAACCTATGTTGGCTTATTATACTATAGTATAGATAGTATAGTATATATATATATATATATATATATATATATATCGTATGTAAAAAATATAGATATATTTTCTGAATTTCCTTAGACAACACCAAATAATTAAAAGATGAAAAAAATTATATATAACGACTCATATAAATAAAATTCTCCTCACACAATTTGAAAAGTTAATCATGTTTTTTTAATTAATATTTAATAACATTCTCATACATAGTTATATATTCAAACTTGGCATTAACTTTTAATATAATGTAAATAAACTATTAACACAAAAAATAGTGAAAAACACAAGATTGTGTTAACCGAAATATAATACTATTACAATTAATTTTTTTCGTAGAAAAATAAAATCAAATTACCGTGTGCGAAGTACGGGCAATATTACGTTGTGAACCAGCAATGAACCTTCATCTCTAATTGATATAATTTTTTGTCATCATCGGCGATGGATAAAAATTTTAAAAAATTAAATAGAATACAGAGAATATCCGTGTGCGAAGCACGGGCATAAAGCTAGTATTGTAAACTCATAATACTTTGTTATTGTGGACCGAGCCCGGTGATGTAATGGAGCCCGTCGCGCTAAATGCTAATTGGGCTCCTTCTTTTGGGGTCATTGAAAATATTTATTATATATCAAAACGACTCAGTAATATTTCGCCTGAAATTAGTTTCTAAAATTACATATGTTACCTTAGCTATCGTCTATATTAAACTATAATAAGTGAGATAAACATGAATATCATTATATAATTTTTTTTAAATCAAGTATATATCCTCTTAAAAGCAAATACAAACACTTAATCAGAACTAAACTTACTTTTTTATATATTTTTATTCAATAAAACAGTATTAAACAAATATATTTTTTATAAGTTTTAAAATTATATTTTATAAAAAAGCATATTTTTATTAAAAATTATGTTTTGAAAACTACCAAAAAAAAGAGTAGGATGAACTATGAAGCCTTAATTATAGAAAAAAAGAAACAGAGTTTAACTTTAGTTCAATTCGCGGTACTCGATGATAACCTTAATAACACTGACATGTTAGCAAGTCTAGTCACTTCTGCATTTATTAGCTTTTCCTCTCAATCAGAAAAAGTGTCATCGCAGTAGAATCAAGAAAGAAACCGTACATGGTTTGGACACGTTATGATGTAAGAGCCATCTCCAAGAGACTCTTTATTTAGGCTCCTAACTTCAGATTTGAGGAGGGAGAGGAAAAATGTTGCTCCAAAAGACTCTTAAGTGGCTCTTAAATCACTAAGAGCCTCGTGTTTCTCTCTCCTCTCTCTTCAAAATTAAGAGCCACCACATGGCTTCTAACTTATTTTTTCACAATAAAAAAATCATTCCCTCCAATTCATCTCCATCTTTCCCTCTCTTTTGTTATAGTGGAGCCCAATATATGAATAAAATATGAAATAGAGAAGAGATGTAGAGAGTATTGTTGGAGTTTACACTCCTAACTTTGTCCTAAATTACTAAGAACCATATTTTTAATATTATATTTAGGAGCCAACAAGGAGGTTTTTGGAGATGCTCTAAGGTGATAATGGAACGTCTTTCTGTGTATGTAGAGGAGTACCATAATTAGGTTCAGCTTGTAACTTTATAACTACGATACCCAATTCGCAACAGTTTCCCCTTCTAAGGTACTGTTTGGGGTTGCTGTTGCAGACAGCAACAACAGCTTTTTGCTGAAAAGCAGGTGAAAAACTGTTTGGTAAATCGAAAAGCAGCTTTTCCGAACAGCAGTTTTTGGCTGAAAAGCTGCTGTTAGAAAAAGCAGGTCCTCTCATGCTTTTGGAAAAAGCTGCTTTTCAGCTTTGCAGAATGCTATTATAGATTTCATTATAAAACATCACCAAAAACATTATTATTAATTATATTATAACTCAAAATAAGTAAATATCAAAAAATTACCAAACAGTTATCTGATTTCTACAACAGCACTTATTTTACCAGCACTTTTTCTGACAGCACAGCAATTTTTAACAGCACTCCCAAGCAGACCCTAAATGTATAATGAACATAGAAGTATAGAACTCTCGAATTCTCATGTATGCTCCCCTATTTTTGCTAGCCATGGCCCATAATCCATGGACATCAGATATAATTTAAACCATACAGCCCTGCAGCTGAGAAGACAAACTCAAACGTATTAAAAGCTGGTTGTTGAGTTTTTTCATTGAATTAGCAACTGCGGTGTACGTATTTTCTATTCAAATATTTTATGTTCGACGATCAGATAAGAAACATGCAAGAGACATCTTGACATTGATGGCTAGGGTTGCTGAATCATGCACCGACTCCAACTTGATTGCCTCCTTTCTTGACGTACTCGGTCATATATTAAATCCGCTTGACGCGGTAGTTTGACTTATTCATGGAAGGAGTAAATGTTAAATATATATTAAATATTAAATATTTATAAAATTTTAAATATATATTAAATATTAAATATTTATAAATTAAAAATGACGTACGAACAGAAAAATATCTACATAATTCATTATTTTTATAAAAAAAATTCAAACTATATATGTTTTGTATTTCAATAATATTGAATACAGTACAAAACTGACTTTTCGAGTTGCGCTTTTAGTGTCGGTTATTCCGATAACATGTATTTTTAATGTTCATATGTGTCGGTTGTGTGTTTTGTTCATATTTTTGTCCAATTTTGCAAAATTAACATCAAAACAGATATATAATTAACAATGAAATTTATTTTTAATTGTAGCCATAAGCTTACCATCTACATTTCTGCTTCCTTTTTTGTGCATTCTTGTTTTCCTTGATATATGACGCGACAAAGTTAGTAGACTAAATTAGCCTGGCACAAGATGAACATTGAACAAATATATTTCCATATTTCAAAATTGTCTTATAACATTTATCTTAGATCTAATGTAATAAATGTAAACAATAAATACACAATAAATTGATAGAGACGTGGATGCGTATAAAAATACAAAATAAGAAAACATATGTGCAATGTGCAAATATATGTACAGTCCATGTGCACATTGACTCTAAGATAGTTCTTATTTCTTAATTATACTAGCCTTTAACCCGTGCGAAGCATGGGCGGGTATAGAATTCGTAATTTATTAATTATAATTTATATTTTAACATCAACTTATTAGGATTTTAGTATTAATGAATTAGATTTTAACCAGATTATATTTACCAACTTATTACATTTTTTGGAGTTTATTATAATATAGTATATAAACAATATATAAATTATATTTAAAAGAATAATGGTGGAGTTTTTTATCTTGTATTACATCACAAGTGTTTGTAAGTTTTTTATCTTGTATTACATCACAAGTGTTTGTAATTTGAATGGTATAAAACTCTTTAATATTGTAAGAGTAAGAGAAGTCTACACGCGACAGACTTGTAGTTATAAAGGAGATGACCAAACCAAAATTTTGTACGACTACAAATTAAACCTATGTTGCCTTATTATATTATAGTATAGATAATAAAATTTATTATTTTTGATAAAACATAATCTATATTAAAATTGTAGCACAATTTTCAGGAAAATTATATTAAAATAATAAATTTAAGAAATAATTCCTTGTAGACGTATGTGGTACATGAAAAAATGGAGAAGCACCATCCATGGATTTTTGGTAAAAAAGTTGTACCCCAAGAAGAACATGGCTCTGCCAATTGATCAAGTAGATGATGACCGAGGCTAGTCGAGAAATTGAGGCATATTATGACATGTTTGTTGTAATTTTTTATTTTCTGGTTATGTACGTATTTGTGTTGGGATTAATCTGAAACACAATATTTGAATGCTATTTTATATACTTGATTTATGCAGTTTGTTTGAGTCAGCAGTGCCAATTTGTCTGGCTAATGGTGGAGTAATTGTAGGATCGAATTTGAATAAAACATAGAGGTAGAAGTGTGTTAGGAAAGTTGTTAGTAGTTTCCATATTTTGCAGCTTACTTGTTTTGGCCCTTGCCTATTAAGTCTGTATTACTTCAGTTGAATAAATTAATTTTGCTTGTTCTAGACGTACATTTGCTTGAGTTTGTTTATTCTCAGTTTCATATCAAACAGTGTGAGGAACTATATTTGGTATCAGAGCCTGGGAACTCAGTGAATGTCAACGATGTCAACGGTGGACATGAGCAAGATGAAAGGAGGGTCAATTGGATTGAGTTATCCAATGTTAGCCAGGAGCAATTACACAGCATGGGCTATGAAGATGAAAGTCTTCATGCAGGCGCAAGGGGTTTGGAGTGCTGTAGAGCCTACCGATCCAAAGGCATCTGTTGATGAAAAGACGGACAAAGTGGCCTTAGCCATGATCTATCAGGGCATACCTGAGGATATGCTACTCTCAATCGCAGAACGGAAGACATCCAAAGAAGCTTGAGAGGCCATCAAAACTTTGTGTCAAAGTGCAGATCGAGTCAAGAAGGCACGGGTACAAACACTTAAGGCAGAGTTCGAATCATTGATTATGAAAGACTCTGAACAACTTGACGACTTCTATATGAAACTCAATGGACTTGTAACAAATATACGAGCCCTGGGAGAGAAAATGGACGAATCTTATGTGGTTAAAAAATTGCTACGTGCAGTGCCTACTAAGTTTTTGCAAATTGCCTCTACAATAGAGCAGTTTGGTGATTTGGAGAAAATGTCTGTAGAAGAGACCGTGGGCTCGCTTAAAGCCCATGAAGAAAGAATGAAAGGAAAGAGCGAAAGCACTGGTGGACAATTGTTACTTACAGAAGAAGAATGGTCCAAGAGAGAGGCTGATCAAGGGAAGAAATTAATACTCACCAGAGAAGAATGGCTTACTCGGACAAATAAAGTTGAGGGTGAGAGTTTATCAAATCAGAAGGGACGTGGAGGACGAGATAAGAGCAAAGTAAAATGTTATAATTGTAATATTTACGGACACTATGCAGCTGAGTGTCGCAAACCCAGACGGAGTAGGGAGCAAAAACATGAGGTTAATATGGCACAAGTAGAAGACGATGAACCAGCACTGTTACTGGCCAAACATGACAAAGAAGCAGATGAGACTGTACTTATAAACGAAGAAAAGATAGTGCCTTCACTCCTTGTTGAAAATAACAAGAATCACGAGTCAAATGTTTGGTATCTGGACAATGGCGCAAGTAATCACATGACTGGCCAGAAATCAAAATTCATGAAGTTGAACGAAGCGGTGACAGGACTGGTGAAGTTTGGAGATGGTTCGACGGTTAAAATAGAAGGAAAGGGATCAATAGCACTCATATGTAAGAATGGGGAGGAACTTGTTCTTAACGAGGTATACTATATTCCTAATCTTCGCAGCAATATCATTAGTTTGGGTCAATTGGCTGAAGAGGGGAATAGAGTTGTTCTTAATGGCATATTTCTGTGGGTTTATGATAAATATGATAAGTTGCTTATGAAAGTAAAAAAGATCACCCAACAGATTATATAAACTGCTAATTGAAACCAGCAGTTCTGTTTGCTTGTTGTCGAAACTGGAAGAAGTGTCAAGATTGTGGCATTTACGTCTTGGTCACGTAAATTCCAAAGCCATGACAATGATGTTTAAAAATGAAATGGTGAGAGGTTTACCAAAAGTTACACCATCCGGAGACGTATGCATCGGGTGTTTACAGTCTAAGCAAACAAGAAAACAATTCCCGGCTCAGGCAACCTACAGTGCAGAACGAGTATTAGACCTGGTTCATGGGGACTTGTGTGGTCCAATCTTTCTTGAAACAGCTGCCGGAAACAAGTATTTTTTCTTGCCTGTGGATGATTTCAGTCGTGTTATGTGGGTCTATTTGCTGAAAAACAAAGATGAAGCTTTTGATGCATTCAAAAAATTCCGAGCTCTAGTCGAAGATAGGCCAGGAAGAAAAGTGAAAGTGTTTAGAACGGACCGAGGTGGAGAATTCACATCAAACGAATTCAAAAATTACTGTGAAGAGGCAGGAATTGTGAGGCACTACACGGCTCCATACACGCCTCAACAAAATGGCGTAGTGGAACGAAGAAATAGAACAGTGGTAGAAATGGCGCGAAGCTGTTTGAAAGAAATGCAGTTGCCGTCCATGTTGTGGGGTGAAGCCATAAGACATTCAGTGTATCTATTAAATAGATTGCCTACTCGGGCCTTGACTGGAAAAACTCCATATGAGGCATGGACAAAAACGAAACCTGACATTGGGCATCTACGTGTATTTGGTTGTCTAGCACACATGAAGGTTCCAGGAACTCAAACGAAAAAGCTGGACAAACGAAGCAAGAAAGTGATCAATCTTGGTAAAGAACCAGGGACAAAGGCATATCGACTCTACGATCCAGATGGTAATCGAGTTTATGTAAGCAGAGACGTAGTCTTTGAAGAAAATAAAATATGGCCATGGGATGCACATAAGGAGAAAGAATCGATTGAAAACAATGGATTCTTCATTCCTGATATTCAATTGACAGATGAAATTGATCCAAACAGTCCAAAAGGTGTACACACAGATGCTACTGATGAATCTCAACATGCAACACCTTTGTCACACTCGTCAAACCTAGATCGTAATAATTACGATGACAGTGGAGAACCAAAAAGATTCAGATCATTGGTTGATGTTTATAATGCCTCAGAAGAAGTTGAGATTGATGAAGAACTACTACTTGCACAATTGGATGAACCAACGACGTATGGTCAAGCAACAAAGGAACGTCCCTGGAGACAGGCCATGGAAAGAGAGTTGGATTCGATTGAAAAAAATGGCACTTGGAGTTTGACTGAACTTCCACGAGGTCATAAGGTCATTGGATTAAAATGGATATTCAAGCTTAAAAAGGATGCCAGTGGAAAGATTATCAAGCATAAGGCGAGACTAGTCGCCAAAGGATATGTCCAAGAACACAGAGTAGATTATGATGAAGTCTTTGCACCTGTAACTCGCCTAGAAACGGTGCGTTTGTTGTTGGCTCTCTCTGCAAAGAACAACTGGCAGGTACATCATCTTGATGTTAAAACGGCGTTTCTGAATGGGGAGATCACCGAAGAAGTCTATGTTGCTCAGCCGGAGGGATTTGTAAAAGAGGGAGAAGAACATAAGGTGTATAAATTATCAAAGGCGTTATATGGTTTGAGACAGGCCCATCGGGCATGGTACGCAAAGCTCAGCAAGTGCCTTGAACGACTTGGCTTCACAAAATGTCCATACGAACACGGTGTTTATACCAAGAGGGAAGGAGATGATGTGATTATTGTGGGTGTATATGTGGATGATCTTTTGGTCACAGGAACTAATATTTCCATCATCGAAACATTCAAGAAACAGATGCAATGTGAGTTCGAAATGAGTGATATGGGCAAGCTAAGCTACTATCTGGGTATCGAGGTAGAACAAAGAGATGGTTTTATTGAACTGAAACAAACTGGCTATGCGAGAAAGATTCTTGAAAAGGCTGGAATGATTGATTGTAATCCAACAAAGTACCCGATGGATCCCAAGGAACAACTTACCAAAGATGAAGGTGTAAAAGTGGTTGACACCACACGATTCAGAAGCATGGTAGGAGGTCTCAGGTACCTGGTACATACCAGACCTGACATAGCATTTGTTGTCGGGATCGTGAGCAGATACATGGAGCGTCCAACTATCATTCATCTGAATGCTGTAAAAAGGATCCTTCGCTATGTAAAAGGTACACTGAACTTTGGCCTAGTATACACTAAGAATAGTGGAAATAACATGCTTACAGGCTACTCAGACAGCGACCTGGCAGGACAAATTGATGATAGGAAAAGCACTGGGGGTATGGTATTCTACTTAAATGAGAGCTTAATTACTTGGGTGTCACAGAAACAAAGGTGTGTGGCGTTATCTTCATGCGAAGCAGAGTTTATGGCGGCTACAGCAGCTGCTTGTCAAGGGATTTGGTTACGTAATGTTCTTAGTCAAGTAACAGCTGAAAATATAGGTCCAGTGATCTTGTATATCGATAACAAGTCTGCTATAGATCTTGCCAAAAATCCAGTCTTCCACGGGCGCAGTAAACATATAGACATACGTTATCATTTTATTCGAGAGTGCGAACGTGGTGAAATTATTCTGAAACATGTGAAAAGTGAATTGCAGCGAGCTGATACTTTGACAAAGGCTATGGCAACAGCAAAGTTTGAGAAGATGCGGAGGCTTCTGGGAGTTAAACATCTAGGAGGTTCAGTTTCAGATTAAGGGGGAGTAATGTTGGGATTAATCTGAAACACAATATTTGAATGCTATTTTATATACTTGATTTATGCAGTTTGTTTGAGTCAGCAGTGCCAATTTGTCTGGCTAATGGTGGAGTAATTGTAGGATCGAATTTGAATAAAACATAGAGGTAGAAGTGTGTTAGGAAAGTTGTTAGTAGTTTCCATATTTTGCAGCTTACTTGTTTTGGCCCTTGCCTATTAAGTCTGTATTACTTCAGTTGAATAAAATAATTTTGCTTGTCCTAGACGTACATTTTCTTGAGTTTGTTTATTCTCAGTTTCATATCAAACAGTGTGAGGAACTATAATTTGTTGGGGACTTGAACAATTTTTTAATATATAGGACCGGTATTCAGATACAGTTATGTGGAATCAGGAAGCCCTTACTGGTATGTCCGACGGTATTGAAAAGGTCAAAAAATCGCAGGAGTGATGACTTGTGACTATGGCAGTGGGGAGCTCAAGACCTCCCAAAATGAGCTTGTTGGTTTTCCTCGACTTCGGGGTATGAACCTCGATGCTAACTATAGAGTTCGGCATGCCGCTGGTGCCGATTCTTCTAGTCAAGGTATCGATCCGTCATCAGTACCAGACCCAATACTTTTCAATATGAGTCTCACGATCCCAGCTGATGTACAAGCAAAATACGACAACATATCATACACTTCCCACATATGAACACGTGAATAATACAGTTAATTCCGCTCTTAAGATGCAAGAAAAACTTAAAATCGATGTCCAAGTCGTATTCGAGAATGTGTGAGGTTTGTGAGGGAAATACTGACCTCCATATGCAATAAGATGCTGTTTGGCTGTGGGACTTCTGGGCTTAAAAGCCTCAGAAGCCCACTTCAGCCTTTAGTCAGACCGTTTGGCAACAAAGAAGCTGGCGGATTAAATTGGAAATAAGCCCACACAAATAAGCTTTGAAACCTAGCTTATTTTTGAACCCCCAACTTCTGCTTCTTTCGTTGTAACAGAAAACGACCTCCTCGAGCGGCGACTTCAGCTTCTTCTCTCTTTCTAGCGGCGACTTCGGCTTCTTCTCGTATCTCTTCTTTCTCGGAGCTGCTTTTCAATTAACTGGTGGTAATCTTCAGCTCTCCTTCGCATCCAAACAACGGTAATGAATTTTTACGCACTCTTTTGTCGATCTGCAGCTTCAGTTCTGGACATTTTTTGATTCGATCTGTATATACTTGTAGATGTCTGGATCGTTTAAGTGGACGGAAGAGGTTCACACCCTCTTTGTCGAGCTCTGCGCCAGTGAGGTCATCAAGGGAAACCGGGTTGGGACTACCCTAAACAAGGAGGGCTGGAGCAATGTCGAGCAAGAACTCCACAGACAATTGAAAGTGGTGTGTGTTCATAAACAGATGAAGAACCACTGAGAGAAAATGAAAGCGGATTTTCAGATCTTCAAGAAACTCAAATTCGGTGAAAGTGGCCTTGGGTGGAATGAGCTGAGCAAGACAATTGAAGCACCAGAATCATGGTGGACACATGCTATACAGGTTTGCAGTTAATTTTTTGTGTGTTGGTTGGGTTTTTTGCTATATAGGTTACAAATGCATGCGTTCTTTTATTTCAAGCAAATGGATCCTTTCAATCCAAATAATCAGTTTGGCCAATCCTCTGGTTCCTATGATCCTTTCAACACCCATAATTATGAATTTCATCAGTATTCTAATGAATCAAATCATTATTCTGATCATTCTTCTGATAGCTTCAATCCTTTTGAAGGCCAATACCCTAACGCAAACAACCAATTTGGTCAGTCTTTCAATCCTTTTCAAGGTCAGTACCCCAACATAAACAACCAATTTGGCCAGTCTTTCAATCCTTTTCAAGGTCAGTACCCCAACATAAATCAGTACCCCAACACAAACGACGAACACATGAATGACGAGGAAATTGATGAACAAGTAGAAGATGAAGAAGAAGACAAGGAAATTGATGAACAAAATCTACGTGAATGGCAAGCTGTAAGTGCAGCTTGTGTCTACACTCTGGCGTACTACTATGACAGCTTCTTAAAGAAAGAGCCATGCCGTACTTCAATTCGTACCGGATCAATATTAATTCAGGAAATTATGGAAGGAAATGATAATCGGTGTTATCGAGATTTTCGAATGAATAAAGTTTTATATGTTTCTTTATGCAACATTTTAGTTGAAAGGTACGGATTGGTACCCACACGTGGGATGTCACAGTACGAGGCAGTCGGTATGTTCTTAATGACTGTTGCTCACGGGACAAGTAATCGTGTAATGCAAGAGATGTTCAACCATTCTGAAGAGACAATTAGCCGTCATTTTCATTCTGTTCTGGAAGCACTGTGTCGAATGGCAAGGGATTACATAAAACCGGCTTCGAACTATAACGCTGGATCGAAGTTTCATAAGCCTCAACAAAGTAAATATTATCCACATTTCAAGGTAATAATTATAGTGATATTTAAATTTAATTAAAAATGAACCAATTGATTTATGCAATTTATATATTAATTTTTGTACTAACTACAGGATGCCATCGGAGCTATTGATGGAACACATATTAAATGTCGCGTACCGGATCAGAACGCACAGTTTATTTTGGTCGCAAAGGATTTGCCACTCAAAATATTCTTGCCATATGCGATTTTAACTTGTGTTTTACTTTTGCATGGGCGGGTTGGGAAGGCTAAGCACATGATAGTCGTATTTTGAATGAGGCCAGAACTAATCCTGAACTTAATTTTCCGCATCCAATCGGAAATAATTATTATCTTGTTGATGCAGGTTATGTACATAAAAAAGGATATATGGCTCCGTACAAGGGTTCAAAAATAAGATATCATTTACAAGATTTTCGTCGCGCTAATGGTACTGCACGTGAACCGCGAAATGCAAAAGAGCGATATAATCATTTACATTCATCGTGTAGAATGGTTATCGAACGGACATTTGGAGTGTGGAAAGCTAAATTTGCTATTTTGGCAAATATGCCAATGTATACAATAAATACACAAACAGATATCGTTCTGGCTACAATGACGGTTCATAATTATATCAGGAAATCAAATGTTGCAGATAACGCTTTTCAAACTGCCGAACAGGAAAATTATATGCCGGAAAATTCAACTTCAAGAACCAATATTAACCGTGGAGAATCCAGCAGCGAAAGCAATAATGATGAAATTTGGAATGCGAAACGTGATGAAATTGCAGCTGGTATTAAATAAATGATGCACCTTTTTACTTGTATTATTTGCAGTTATTAATTTTTTTTCTTTTAATGCAGCGTTTAAAATTTTTTACTTGTAAAATATTTCATGTATTAACAATAAAAGATCTTTCGTAATTATAATTATTTTTTTAAAAGAAACAAATTATTTATATTACAAAATTACCAAACTAATATCATCAACTTATAAGTTAAGTTATCCAAACACTTAAAAAATTTCTGGTAGCTTATAAGTCACAGTATCCAAACACTTCTGGTAGCTTATAAATCCAAACCAACTTATAACTTTTAATGCATTTCTTTATTTTAAGCAATAAGTTACTTCTTTTAAGCCCAGCCAAACGGCCCCTAAGTATGAGAAGCAACACGCCAACACCAGATGGTACAATTGATATACATTATTTATTATTTAAATTAAACTTTGTTAGCTAACATAATTATGCAATGATAATAATTGTCCATCACTTAAATTTTAGGTGATAAGAGCAACTCCATATGCTTTTTAAACAAGCTGTTAAGTCTAAATTTTAGGAGCAAATCAAAATTTAGTACTCTAATGGGCTCCTAGATGCTCTTTAAAAAATTAGGAGACTACTCTCTCTCCAATCTTTTAGAGAGTATCTAGTAGCTCTTAACTCAATATTACATTAATTTCTCTTCAATCTTCACTCTCTTCTAGTTAACATTTTCCTCTCATTTATATAAAATAAATATAAAATGTGAATAAAGAGCCAACTATAAAGAATAGCATTGGAGTTTTCACATTTTCTAGTGTATTAACTTATTAGGAGCCACATTCTATATCATTGTTTAAGAAATGATTTAGGAGCACCGTTGGAGATGCTCTAAGGAGGGCGAGCGTAGACAGTAGTGAAGATGGTGGGTATGATGATGACGAGGACAATAACAATGATAATGACGATGATGGAGTTGAGGATGACCCGAAAGGCAACAATAGAACGATGGCTCCTCTTAAATCGTTTACAACTTAATTTTTGTTTAAAATTATGATTGGGTCATATATAAATATTATCCGTGCATTTGGATTTGATTGTTACTCATCGATGTTGGTAAATATGACGTACACAATTGTATATGAAAATGCTTGAATTGCAACCAAAAAGTTTGAGTATAAGTGTATAATAATGAGAGTCCTGCGTAGAAAATCACATTCGCCAATTGCAACTCACCGTGAAGAACTTCTGAACAATTTTAAGGATATAGATCATAAAGCTAAAATGTAAATAGCACTGTGAGTAACGTAATTCATGCTAGGCTTTGAGTGGCCTAACATGAATGACGTGGTTAGACCCCATATGTGATATATCGATCGGTAAAAGTGTCCCATACATGATATATCGATCGGTAGAAGTGTGCGCATTATCATGTTATCATAATCCCGTCTATATAGCATGTACACGTAAACAAGTTTGAAGTCAATTTAGAAGTTAGAAAAAGAAATTGAGACCCGAATTAATTCAAAAATTAACCAGCGATCATTAAAAGGCTAATTATAATCAAATTTTTATCTGTGCCGACCGAAACTTCGGACGGTTAAACCTCGTAATGTTTGACGTGTTATGTCAACCCTTATCTCATTGGTTATGGTCCTCAAACCCGATTAACTAATCAAAACTGCGACTTTCTGATATTATTATTAATCTATCAATGTCTTGAAAGTTTATCTTCTTTTGTTAGAGTGCAGTTCTTCTATTCCATACTCATTTTAATCTCGTCAGGGTTTCAGAAAATATCAAATTCTAATTAAAAACTTCGAACTCTACTAAATCCATTTGAAATTCAAACCGATAGGTTTTCACTTTTCACTGATGCTGCGTAGTGCGTACACAAGGCCTACGAGCAAATTCATGCTCGCCAGTTATTCAGTAAGGGATATAGTGTAGGAGTATAATATTCATTTATCTATTTATATAAAGGTGAGAGGGGTCCAGAGTGTTCAGACACAAACATATATACAAACAATAATATCCCGCGGCAAGTAAAAGCATAGATTGTAGCCATGGCGTTGAAGGTGAAGACAAAGATTGATGACCATGAAGTACACGATCAAGAAGAAGAAGGAACACCAGTAAGCCCACTAGGACAATACCTCAACAGTTCAGTTGTGTCTCTTTCTCTCTACGCGGTTCTTGAATTCCAAGTTCCCGTAAATGACTTGCCCACATCTCTCATCCAAGAAGTTTTCTTACCCATCAACCCTCGCTTTTCTTGTATCATGGTACGTATGTACATGCTCTATCTCGAAATCGATATAGATAAATTTTTAATCAGGAATAATATTGTTCATAATTTATTTTATTTTTTTATTTTATTCTACAGATTGATGATAAGAAAAGTGTAAAGAAATGGAAGCCTGTTGAAGTGAACGTTTATGACCATTTCTTTGATCCTCAATTTCCCGAAGGATTATCGCCCGAAGAATACGAAGAGTGTCTTCATAGCTACATTTCTAAAATTGCACTTGAACCACTTCCACAAAGCAAACCCTTATGGCAGATTCACAAATTTAGGTATCCAACAAGAAATGGAGCTGGCTGTCTTATATTTAGGTTTCATCATTCACTAGGGGATGGGTATTCACTTATGGGAGCTCTTCTTTCTTGTCTACAAAGAGCTGATGATCCTTCTCTTCCACTAACACTTCCTTCTCGTCAATCCTCAAGCACCAAGGCTAAAAAGCCAAATGTTTCCTTGCTCAAAAGCGCTGCTCAGTTTTCGTATACTGTCATGACAAGTCTTTTGGATTTTGGACGGGCTATGTTAAGGAGCAGTATATTGGAAGATGATTATACTCCGATTAGGTCTTCCTCTGAAGGAGTCGAGTTCCGTCCTCTGGCCATAACCACGATGGCCTTTCGCCTAGATCACATCAAGAAAATTACTACAAATCTGAAAGTGGTAAATAAATCTCATGAATTTTTTATTTTTCACGTAACTATCCATATATAGGAATGTTTGGTGTACATAATTGTGGACATAATTATATGTGATGGGCTTTAATTGGAATGATCCCTCTACTTACATCAACAACATTAATTAAAACTATCACATCAATTATCATGTCATTATGTACAAATTAATTTTTTGTACACAATTTTGTACACCTAAAACTACTCCTGTCCATATCACTGATTAGTTTGTGTTTTGAACATGTAGACGATAAATGATGTGATGACGGGTGCAATATTACTGGGAGTTAGGATGTACATGGAGGCGGAGGAGAGCAAATCGAGCAGTGCAAATTCGACATCACTGGGATTGCTTAATACAAGGGACATTCAAGGCTACAAGTCCGTTAGTGAGATGCTTAAACCCAAGGCTAGCATGCCATGGGGTAATCATTTCGCATTTCTGCATCTGCCTATGCCCAAATTGACCGATCCGCGTAATTCCCTTGATTTCGTCTTTCAAACGCACCAAACTATCAAGCGACTGAGGAACAACTATGCTGCTTTTCTTACCGGTCAGCTTTTAGATATATCCCTTAAAGTTGCAGGTCCAGAGGTATGCAAAATATCACTCTCCTCCCGCAATACTTGGTGTACATAATTGTGTACAAAATTTTATACATAAAATTACACGTTGGTTTGATTGACGGAGCAGGCTACTTCTAAATTACTTTACAACACTATGAAGAATTCGAGCCTGACCATTAGCAATATGATTGGACCCATAGAACAGATGGCTTTGGCTAACAATCCTATTAATGGGCTCTACTTCACAGCTTCCGGACTTCCACAGGTCATTAATTGTACATTTTTCTTAATCTCTGCGTACACCTTGTATTAATGGAATTGTGTTTTCTATTATGCAGAGTCTAACTGTAGGTCTGATAAGTTACGTGGGAACTTTACGAGCAACCATTGCAGCGGAAGAAGGGTTAATCGATCCGAACAAGGTGAAGGCATTCATCCAGAAAGCGTATGACGACATATTTGAAGCTGCTATTCTTTCGGGTTGTTGAGCTTCTATTTATGTTTGGTTCCCCAAAATAGACATTTCTCTCTGGAACTGGTCACTGTTATTAACTTATGGAAGTTTATTTTCCTGTTCACGTACGTGATAATTAATTGATGAGAGAGAGGGAAATCCGATCATCCCTGAGCCTGATGTGACTTGGTTATGTTTAGTCAATCAGAATCACGGCCTTCTGTCTCTTCATGTTATACTTAACCACGACTAATGAAATTCCACTGCTTCTCTCTTAAACTAAAAGCTAGGTTTATGGCAGGTAATTTAGACGCTTATATGTATACATTAAGATGATTTAACGAGCTTGAAATTATTATGAATACTAAGCAATGAACTAACACTCCATAAAATAGCATGGTGGTACGGTGACGGGTGATGATATTTATTTATAAATAAACACTCGCTTTTGGATGATATTATAAGATTTAACAGTTCTCGTAAACTGCACAGTTACTTGAATGTTCCACCAAATTCTATTTTTTTGAGTCAATTTTATTTTATTTTAAAATTTAGGGTTCGTATTTAGAAAAATATAATATATGAATCTGGCCAAGTACTGTGTAATTTTTAGTTTGACAACTAATTCTAATAAAATAATTTATTTCTCACCCAACTATTTATATTATCCGAAAACCCATATATGGACAATATTACAGAATGCAATGGTCTTGAATTTGATTTGCTCTCCAAATCTTCTGAAATGTCAAGACTTTAGTATATAGTTGGCGACAACGGTGCACGAAATGGTGAATCGCACCATATACAGCTCATCATATCATGACTCCTCTCCAGCAAAACAAGTTTTGATAAGAAAAAGTTACTGATGAAGATGATCACATACAGCAACTGGTTTCTCAACATTTGGATCAGTTTTTCGGCATGATTCAATATTGCATATCTAAATTTAAGGGTATGAGTAATCAGTATCTAATCGTCGACGTAAATTTATTTCTTTTATAATAAAATATCACTTTTTATTTTTTATATATTTAGTAATTGGTTGGTTGTAATTACGTTAATATAAATATTTAACTTTTTTAAAATATATTCAATAATATGTAATTAACTTTTAATCTAAAATAAATGAGAAATATGATTATAGTAAACACCTATTTTTTTAATTAGAAAAAATGATTCATTAAATATATAATAATGATTATACTCGATAAAACTTTAATGAAAATACAATTTGTACTTAAATTTAATACAAAATAAAGAAGTTGGACGATTGGATAATGACAAGTTCCAACCATTTCTTATTTATAGAGTATAAAAATAAATATTAGTATATGAAATCCCCCTCTTTCTAAAATAAAATCTAGTGTATTAGTTAAATGAATCCTTGTTATTACCGATATTTGTCACTAAATTGACTCGTAAACACCTAACATATTTCCCTGAATGTAAATCTCGGTCCATCACTATTTCCATTGATTTTTAAAAGTCAGACCATACATGACATGTTCCACTTTTTTAGGGTATGCCCTAGGTGATATGACTATTGCTTAGAAAAAGAAACTGTGCTTAGAAAAAGAAACTGTGGCAACTACACTCCGTAACTTTCATAAAATCATCGTATACTTTGTTGCTTCTCACAAGCATTAAACCCATACTAACATGTTACATATATATGATGTGCACAGGCGTGAATACCGGACATGGTGACGGTTACCCATATGTTTAGCCCTCATTCTTCTCCTTTTCCTGAAGATTTGCATGAGTATTATTATATTTTTGATATTTAAAAGAGATAAACTAGACGAGCGGACGGGATAACTGGAGGTCTTAGATGTCAGAGAAGAAAGGATTGGAATAATTAATGAAATCGATCTGTTCGTAGCATCTTCCACACCACAATTTCGAGTAGACTAAAATATTAAATATATTAAAATATTAAATATAATAAATGACAGAGTCAATATCATCATGGAGACGGAAGTACAAAAGGCTTTCCTGGACTTAAGCCAAGGAAGTTTTTTTAAAAAATATTAATAATTACTCCCTCCGTCCCCCTGAGTTATATACATTGGGGGACGGGGACGCGGCACGGACATTAATGATCCCGTAAAGTATAGTTTTATAACTTATTTTTAAGATTTTCCTTTTCTGTATAAAAATTTGAATGTTATATTTTTATTCAGAAAAAGAAAATTTTAAAAATAAATTATAGAACTATGTTTTATAAGAACATTGAAGTGCGTGTCGAGCAGTGAAAAAGAAACGTATAGAATTAAATGGGACAGAGGAAGTATATATATTATATGATTTATGTGTTAAGTAAGCCTAAACTCACTATCAACTAAGTCCAGAACTAATTTAATCAAGTAAATTGAGAAAATAGAACAGATAATGCTGATTAACTGGGTGCAGTTCTTTTTCGTTATTCACTTGTCAAGCCCACCCCAACCCAAATTCCTGGTTTCATCCCTGTCATCTATGTATCTTATTTTGTATTACTGTAATCCTAGATTTAACTTCTCTTAGGAATAACAAAATTTCGAGAACTTCTTAATCGCTCTTACAAAGAAGGAAAAATGTTAATCCGAATTTGAATAATAAAAGAGTATACTTTTTTTGTTATCATAAATTGTTTTCATTAAGAACTCAAATCGTCATAATTAAGATACTTAATCATAACAAAATACAAATTTGAATCCGAATTTGAATCATCCACATCTGGATCCAGCGCAGATATCCTTCTAACCGTTAAACCAACAACGATGCTGTTACAAGAGTTAATGAAGCTGATTTCTTTGCAGTCTTTGCAGATGTACGGGAGCAAGTGTAGTTGAGTTGTCCTTTAAATCAGCCTGTCCTCTTGTCCAGTAGCTTCGGCGGGACAAAGTTGCGTGTTCATCATGATGAACACGAGACTTAAATTCTTTGAAGTTTCGAGAGGAATCAAACGACCGGTAAAGTTGAAAAAAACATGGCAAAACAAATAGTACTATTTTCACACTTAACGAATAAAAACAGTCAAGTACTGGTAGCGGTATATATTACTCCTGGTACTGGCAGGCGGTACCGCGGTCCGCGGTAGCAGTACTTTAATATCCGCTCTTCTAGAATAGTAGTTTTGTCAAAATTATTTGTTTACGTTTTTGTTTTATTTATTTTAGTTATAATATTAAAAAGTGTAACTATATTTTATAAGAAAATACATATTACATTTAAGTAATCTTGCTGAACATTTTTCTAAACCAAAAATTAATTAATTACTTTTCAATTAATTAATTACTTCTCTAAAATATTATTTTATAACTTATTTTCAAGATCTTTTTAATGAATAAAATTTTAATATTTAAATTTTTATTTAAAAGAATATTTTAAAAATAAATTATAGAACTCGTAAGATCATTTGGCTAACCTTATTTTTTAGAAATAAATATTTATTTCTAAAGTATACATATAACTCTGTTTTTTTAAATAAACCTTAATTGTTTCGTTAAATAATAAATATGAAATACTTCTTTATCATTTACATTCAAAAAAATAAGCACTTATTAGCACTTATTTCTTTGGATTTTTCTATGGTGGACCATGCACACATGCTAAATATCAAATTTAATATATTTAATTTCATTTTGATTGACTACCACTTATTAATAATGTGGACTCTGCATATATAAAAGTTCCACCGATAAAAAAGAAGCTAAATACATCATGTGCTCATCGCCCACGTACTAGTCAAACCCTATTTCTGTATATAAACAGTCGCTAACCAGGCCTATATTTTATATGAGCGGGAGGGACGGAGTGTGTATTTGACGGGTGACAGAGATTTATATATAGCGGTAATGTGGTAGTTGTAACCCTATCTGGGATTATATTTTATGCTTATATTTAATACAAAGGGTTTGATTTCATCTGACTACGCATAGTAATAAAGAAGCGTGCATGGTAGTTGCAATGGTATGGGAGAAAATAAAAGCAATCTCAACTAACCAATATTAACGCGTTCCAGCAAATTGAATGGGGGAACAACTAGATATGATTCACCCGGGACGACCTTCGAGTGCTTCGCTGCTTGCGACGTGTATGTACTATGTATGCAAAGCATGTATTTAATTGACGGCTCGCAGGTAAGGCTTTAATATTTGCAGTTGTAGTGTAATCGCGCGAAGCATTAATACAAAGAATTCATTACAGGCGACGATAAAGCGTACCAGGAGTTATATACTTTTGCATTTTGATAGGACAATACAGGGGGAGGGAAACTTAAGGACTGCAGGAGAGGTGTCCTTTTGTGAGTGGAGTGTTATATATTTTCTGAGGTATGCCAAAATTAGCTTCGAAGGCTTGTTTTCTTACCTTTTTTTTTTTCTTTTTGACAAAGTTTTCTTACATTTTAGTGAAATGGCCATTAAACTCCTGTTGGGACATTGTGAATTGACATGCTGACGATGAACATGGTACAGAGTTATGTGTCATGAATGATGAAACTATTGTTAGCTACTCCCTCCCTCCCCTCATTATTTTACATTGAGGACGGACACTCGGCATGCATTTTAATTCTAATGCTTTCATAAAATATAGTCTGATAATTGATAAATTATTTTCGTATACTGAACGACTCAATGCTGACTGCTGAGTCTAATTTGAGCCCACACTCGTAAAACTCAACTGGATTGAACAATCTTATTTTAACAATTTGTATCTGTGCAAATTCACTCGAATCGAGCTTTAATGGAATAGATCAGTCTCGGCTGTCGGCTCTAGGTACTGTGTAAGGCTGGGACGGTAGGTACCTAGACAGAGCAGGGAAAGAGGAGTTATCTGCACTGCTTCATTTGTTACCCTATACGGAATTTTATAAGTTTGCCCAAAGCAACTTCTCCAAAGATGTCGATTAATCGAATATCCATTTCGATCAGGTCTAATATGATAGCTAGCAGGGGTGAACACGTGTTGGGTCGGCCGGGTTAGAGGGAATAAAATGGCCCAACCCAATTAGTCCGGTTTATAAAAAATTAACCTATTTACTAAAAAAATATACATAACCAAACCTTACTAATTAAAATTTGAGTTGGGTTGGTTCCGTTTGGGTCGGGTTCACAAGCAAAAAGAAAAAAATCTGCTCCTGTCAATTATGCAAATCTGCTCCTATCAGAACATCTCCAACCATTGAAAACCCTTAACTAAAAGGTGAGTTGGCATACTAAAAATAAAAAAATTTAGCCAACAGCTCGAAAAACTCAACTCCAACCATACCCAGCTGTTGTTTATAATTTTAGCCAACCTCCTATGGATGGCTAAATTTGTCGAACCTCTACAGGTCTGTAAGAAATCTATAGGAAGATGCACATCATTTGTTATCATATTGAACTGATATATTCTATTTTAACAATCTAAAATATTAATAACATATTATTTTTAAATTATAGCCAACCAATATAGCCATTACTATTGAAGCAAAATGTCTTACAGGTTCAGCAAATTTTACATAATTTCTTGCAGGTCTCATTTAGCCAACGATTATAGCCAACGCCGTTGGAGATGCTCTCAATGTTAGTCAGTTGGAGATGCCGTTGGTGTAATAGTGTTTTTATTATTATATAATGGAGATAGTGGGAGAATGTAGTGGGTCACTACAAGAAAAACGCAATCAGACAACACACATCAGACAACGCTCGGTCAAAAAGTGTTGCCTTAAAACGACAGACAACTGTTAATGTACAGCATTCCGAAAGTATTGTCTGAACCATGATTCTTACAAGAGTTTTAAAACCGTTGTCTAGCAAATCAAAACAGACAAGTGTTTTTATAACGGTGGTGTTGTCTAATCCCAACGCTCAGACGACGGTTTACGTTGTATTGAGTGACAATCATTCAGACAATAGTTTTTAACCCGTTGTCTAATTTTTTGGTAAGACAATTGTTTAAGTAGTGGTGTTGTGTTTAGGTGAACGATTACACAACTGTTTTAGTTAGTATTGTGAGAATCAAAATGAGACAATGGTTCTGGAAACCGTTGCTATAATTAGACAAGTGTTTTATGTATCGGTGTTGTTGAAGATGAGTTCAAATAACATTTTATCTTGGTCATCTAGACAAGTTTTTAGTTATAAAACCATTGTGCCATTTCTACTTATACAACACATGTGTGTTAAAAAACCGTTATCTATTAAACACTAAGGGACAAAAATGACCTTTTTATAATAAGACAAAATTATGATTATGACTAGTTTCGTTATAAAAAGCATATAAATAAGCATAAAAAATTTTGAAAAAATTTGTACGTAACTAATATTTGTATATACTGACATCCGTACGGTTAGATCATCGAAAAAAATATTTTAAAATTAATATGAAGCAAATCGTATAGATAACAAAAGTTCTATTCAGTATGTCTCATATTGTAAGCATAAAAGACATACTAATACTCACGTTTGAGTCGCAAAATTATCTTCTTATTACAAATGAATAATACACATTCATGTATATGCATAATTTAACATATTTCTTTAGACAAATATTACAAAAATTAGAATTGATCAAGGAAATGAGAATTTTTAACTCTTGAAAAGGAAAATTAAGCATACAACGGTTTTCTTCGCATAATTTGTTGTCTATGCTACATACATACAACAGGTTTTCAATAAACAGTTGTGTGAGTCTATTTTAAACAATGCCTCTCTTACAAGTGTATTATGACGTAACCGTTGTTTCATTTCTACTCATGGAACATATGTGTGTTAAAAAACCGTTGTCTATTAAACACTAATAAAGGACAAAAATGGCCTTTTTATAATAAGACAAAATTATGATTATGACTAGTTTTGTTCTAAAAAATATATAAATAAGCATAAAGAATTTTGAAAAAAAATTGTACATGACTAAAATTGGTATGCACTGACATCCGTACGGTTAGATCATCGAAAAAAATATGTTAAAATTAATACGGAGCAAATCGTATAAATAACAAAAGTTCTATTCAGTATGTCCTAAATTGTAAGTTTAAAAGACATACTAATACTCACGTTCGAGTCATAAAATTATCTTCTTATTACAAATGAATAATACACATTCACGTAAATACATAATTTAATATATTTTTTAAGACAAATAGTGCAAGAATTAAAATTGATCAAGGAAATGAGAATGAGAATTTTAACCTCTTGAAAAGGAAAATTAAGCATACAACGGTTTCCCTCCCATAAATTGTTGTATATGCTAATTAAATACAACGTGTTTTCAACAAACAGTTGTGTGAGCCTATTTTAGACAATGGCTCTTTTACAACTGCATTATGACATAATCATTGTGTCATTTCTACTCATGCAACACATGTGTGTTAAAAAACCGTTGTCGTTGTCTATTAAACACTAAAGGACAAAAATGACCTTTTTATAATAAGACAAAATTATGATTATGACTAGTTTTGTTATAGAAAGCATATAAATAAGCATAAAGAATTTTGAAAAAATTTGTACATAACTAATATTGGTATATACTAACATCCGTACGGTTAGATCATCGAAAAAAATATTTTATAATTAATACGGAGCAAATCGCATAGATAAAAAAAGTTCTATTCAGTATGTCCTAAATTGTAAGCTTAAAAGACATACTAACACTCACGTTCGAGTCATAAAATTTTCTTCTTATTACAAATGAATGATACACATTCACGTATATACATAATTTAATATATTTTTTAAGACAAATAGTACAAAAATTAGAATTGATGAAGGAAATGAGAATTTTTAACTCTTGAAATCCAGAAAAAGTGGTACTCCCTCAAACGAGATCAGTTCCCCATTGACAAGATAATTTTTAAAACAACTTTTTGGACGATCCAACCGCACAAATGTCAAGATATATTGATTCTAGTCTTGTGAAATAATTATAAAGAATTTGTAGATTTATCTTGCATGAATTAATAAGAGAAATCCAGAAAAAGTTTTACTCCCTTAAACGAGATTAGTTCCCGATTGACCATATATTTTTTGATTATTATTTTGGACGATCCAACTATACGAATATCAAAATATATTGATTCTATTCTTGTGAAAAAATAATTACAACAAATTTATCTTACATGACTTTAGAAGAGAAATCCAGGAAAAGTGGTACTCCCTCGAACCAGATCAGTTCCTGATTAATATCCTTGTTTTATATTTTGACATATCACTAAAATAAGTATATATTAATATTTGTACGATTTGAAATAATTTTAATTTTTTAATTATTTTAAATCTTTTAAACATAATATTTGAAAAAACAAAATTATTATAATTAATATCTCACCAATTTATTTAGTATTATAAAATGAATTTTTATTCATTTCTATAAGTGTTATCTTCATACTATTTGTGTCTTTCATATTCAATTTGGTTGCCGGCTAATCCATTTTCATTTCCTCCCATTCATCTCCCACCCAAAATTTTGAGTTCCCCCCTCGCCTCTTATCTCTAATTTTTATCTCCCTTTCCAATCTCTTTCTCCTCCCCTCTGGTGAAGCTCTTTGTGCAATTGTATAGGGTATTGAAACACAAACACCTCTCTCGATTGCAAACATATCCATTTTACAAATTTTAAACCTCTGATTGATAGTTACAAACTCCATTTATAAACTCTCTCTACAAATTAGGGTTTCAACTCTTGGGCTTTCATTTTGCTGGTAATCTCGTTTCTATATGAGATTTTGTAGGTAATCTCAACTCTATGCATAAGTGTGAGATGGGGATGAAGATGGGGTGAAGTTGTTTATGTTCTTGTTTTGATTGTTCACTTGCTAGTTCTCATACCAAATCCTTCTTGGCGTTGATTAGTCTTCTCGTCTATCACAGGCTGTAGGTAAGCTTCAGATTGAGATGCATAACTCTATTTCCTGAATTAGAACCTAGGACATGTCTAAGAAAACAGAGCTCCTGAATTCAGTTTTTCTCTTTAATTATTATGTTGACCTAATTTTTATTCAAGCACAATATTATTTTAAAATTTTGCAATTTATTAATTAATGCAATAGGGGATGATAGCAGACTACATAAGATGTTAGTCTATGAGTTTATGCCTAACAAAAGATTAGATTCTTTTTATTTAATAAGTCGTAATATATTTACTTGTTAACTTGCAATGTTACTGTATGTTTAATTTTTGGAGTTTCTCCAAATTGCTACCAGTTTATGTCAATTAATGAAAGTAAGAGGAGACAGCTGGTAATTATGGATTGGATTGGACTAATAGATGTGGTAATGGGTGTGGTTGTAATGGGCAGAGAGGAAGCAGCTGGTATGGTAGTAATTGTTCTCAGCAGTATTTGGTTTGAAGAATGTTTGTTTGAAAATGAGCTCAATCAGCAGAAGCCTCATGCATCACAAGATCCGTACAGAACACTACTCCTGTAGAGATGCACCATACAGGAAATAGATGGGAACGGTACAAAACATATGTATGTTGTAGTCAAAAAGTAGGCAAAACATTTTTCTCTAATGATATCTTTGTGCTTAACAGGATATAGTTGGTGATAGTCAGTTGTTGCATAGTCCATGGATTGTGTTTTGACCGCTAATGTCAGTCCTTTAGTATATGAAATACATGGAGGAGATAAGAATGCAGATTCTGGCAGAAAATCTCAGTTTTCGTTAACTCGAGTACCAACATTAACCACTGGTCTTCAACAAGAGATCAGATCATCAGAAGTTACATAAACAGGCCCTCTTCTATGATTTCGTATAACCCCTCAACCCTTACTATCTGCTCTGCTATTTTATATTTTTATAAATATATGAATTCTTCACTAGATATTTTTTCTCTATCAGTCAAGTAATTCTGATTTGATGATCATTCAACACCAAGCAAAAATCTCGGGTCTTCCTGCAAGTACATGAAAAACTGCATGTTTACTCTTCCAGAATGCACGAATTCAGTACTAAGTCCAATCAGATCTGCCTGTAGTATATATTAATATCTGATAGAATATAGATGGAAGGTATATTTCGAAATCTAATATAGCTTCATGTAGTTAAAATCCAATTTGAATAAGTCTAGTACACTAGTTTTTTTTTATTTTGATTTTAGCAGATATTGCAAAACCAGATAGATGGGAGGGATAAGAGTATATTTTTGGCCATTTTTGTAGGAATACATCTGATACTGTATAATTTATGAGTTCTTGTATTTAAATATTTAATTGAACATAAGCTTATCTATGTGGTTGGTTCTATATGTAGGTCCCAATGTTGTTTGTAGAAGTGTATAACATATATGAACTTCGTGAGGCAAAGGATTCTGCTCACTTTGTCTTACAATTGCTGCAAAGTGGGCTGTTGAAAGGATGCAGCTCCTGCTCCTTGTGCTTATTACAGTTTTCTTGGTTTATTATGAGGCTGCTTCTTTTACACTTCTATTTATAATTCTGTTTTCGACCTTCTGAGTATTGTGCTTATTACAGTTTTCTTGGTTTATTATGAGGCTGCTTCTTTTACACTTCTATTTATAATTCTGTTTTCGACCTTCTGAGTATTCCTAGGTTTAGTACTCAACTGCTTATTTGTACTGCAGGAACTCTCTCTGTCTCACGTGTGGGATAATGCTTTCCTTTGAAGCACAAAATATCACTTTGGGAATCCAATATGCAAATGAAAGAAATGAGTGGATGCTAGGTTCCTATAGAGATGGTGTGGAAGTGCCAGATATGGTGGAAGTGCCATAGAATGAAGAAGTTGCTTGCTACGGTGATATGAATCCAAACAAGGAATTGGATATAGAGATATTGTAAATATTTGAAATTGTTTAATTGTATCTTCACCTCTTAAAACTAGCTTTTGTATCTAGATTTTGGTATTTGGTATATTGTAAATGCTTTTGTTTTGAGGACAAATTATTTATAAAAGTTTTATCATAAAAATATAATGAAAAACTATTGTCTCTGACCTATTCACACAACATTTTAAGGAATTGAAGACCATTGTCCAACATTTGTCACACAACAGGTTAGGCACCAATAAACCATTGTCCTACAAGCTCAACCACAATAGGAACAAAATGTGTATGGTTGAATGCAATATACAATGACAACATGATTTTAGTTCAAAAATATTGTGTACAAGACATTAAAACAACAACCACTACTTAAAAGACCCTTGTACAAAACCACAAAAAACAAGCATTCGTTAACAAAACCGTTGTACAAACATATTTACATTGAGTGTTTTCTCTAAAGAAAAGGTTGTGTAAATACCTCATTACAACGGTTTAGATTTTATAAAACAATTGTTAACAGCTCTTAAGGACAACAGTTTCTCAGTTGAAGAAACCGATGTCTTCTTCAGCCAACAACAACAGCATATTTAGAAGAAAGATTTGTACAAAGTTATTGTTACAAGACTTTCTTACCAATATGTTGTGGTTTCTGGATGTCACACAACACGAAGTTATAACAGGACTGTAGAGTGAAGCAGCTTGTACAACGGATTTCGTGCCGTTGTCTGATACGCGTAACAGACGGCGGCTGGGTAGACAACGGGAAAACAGGGCATTAGACAACGGGCAAAAACCGTTGTATGATTCGTTTTTCCTTGTAGTGGGTGTAATAGTGTTTTATATTATAAAAAGTTGCTATTTTGGGAATGTATATAAATGATAGGACATCTAAAAAACGAAACTGTATAGAATTGATTGGGACGGAGGGAGTAGAACATTAAACTATGGTGAGTTGTGAATCATGATGATCAAGGAAAATCATATGTATCTCAAGGGACTCACTTTTGATGGGAATGAGAGAATAAAGGAGCACAGCAGCAAATTCAAAATGAATATATATATATATATATATATATATATATATATATATATATATATATATATATATATATATATATATATATATATATATTTAGCAACTTTTTTGTGCTGCCACTTTATAATTGTAGAACTCATCTATAAATTTAAGACAAACCGATTAATAAATGATCTTATGAAATAATATATTTATTTAATTGTTTGTATATAAACGGGTTAGGTTGGGTTGATTTAGGGTTATAATATGTTAAACTCTGACCCAACCCGATTTATTCGGGTTTTTAGAAAATTAACCCATTTAGTTATCGGTTTCAACTGGTTTGGTTTAATTGGTTGAAGAGAGGGCTGGTTTGGGTCAAGTTTGGGTTGGTTTTGTTCACCCCCGATAGCTAGTAGATAGGGTATGAATTATCTAAAAAAATTTGATTTAATAATGACACGATTTGATAAGGACCCGATTCGCACTAATATCTGCTTACAGAATATGATGAGGCCGAAAGTTATATGTCTATATTTTTAAATATATTATTATTTTATAATATAAATATATTATTACTTATACATCTCTACTTTCTTCTTCTATATTATATTTTATATATCTTTAATCGAATTAGACGTGTAGATTAACGGTTGTTTATATAAATTTTTATTATAACTAATAAAATGTACTATAAATTATTGACATTGTTATTATGTAATTAATTATTAGTATCATTACATTTTCATTTCAAATATGTGTTAAGTTATTTAATACTTATCAGAAGCAACTAAATATTTTAAAAAATATTAAAATATGTAAACGGATTCCGAGTTCCGACCCGTGTAGCATGATCCTAACGGATCCAAAATGGATCAGGCTAAAAAAAGCGACTCTGATTTGATTCGAAATGATAAAATTAAATATATGGATCAGAATATGAATTTATTATGCCCCTGCATTCACGTTAAATTAAATTAATTAGTTATATTTAATAACATTTCTTATCCGCTAAAAATTTATTATGTAAGGTGTTGGGGTGAGGAATATATTCTAAAAATAATAATTTATTATTATTATATCAAGTAATACAAATAAAATATATTTCCTTTTTGTATGAGAATGAATAATGTAGAGTTTTGTTACATGTCTCCACAACTATAGCTAGGCAAGAATTTGTTATTGTTATAAACCAATGCTTCATTCCGCTGAAGCATGTAGTGAATGTTTTATATATATAATTTAATTTTAACATAACACTTAAAATTTCAGTAAAAGTTTGAAGTGTTGAAAATACTTTTAGTAATGTCTAACTACTCAGTTATTCGCACCAAGCCTCGGTTCGATTTCAATATATGGAATCCCGATCTTTGTCTAATGTTTTTTTTTTTTCTGAAAATTTTTGTCTAATGTTTGGTTAGGCTGCGGTCAATGAATATTTTGGATAGAGCTAAATTGTATCTGAATATATTATAAACCATTGTTAAAAATCTTGTTCCCTCCCTCATTTCATTTCTCAGCTCACACCCCTGATTGAATGAAATGTTTTATTCTCTCTTATACTAACATGTTATCGACTCGTCATAAGTATTCTTTCTGGTTTTTGTATTGTCATAGAATTTGACATTTTCACATGTTTGGAAGAAAAGATTGGAAAAAGTGTCCTAAAACTAATGATACAAACGTACAAACATGATACAACCATGATCCCCTATTAATTTCATTACGTATAGTTTCTACTGGAGATCAAAGAAAACTCCTTGATGGAAAACATTTTGCAGATGACTTCTGAGTCGGCTTGAAGATGGATTTTGTACTCCCTCCGTCCCTCGGAGATGTATACGTTTGAAATGGACACGGAGACTAAGAAAAATGTATAAAGTAGTGTAAAATAATGAGAAAGAGAAAAAAAGGTAGGTAAAGTGACGGGACCCATGAATATTTAATTAATAGATTTGAAAAAGCAGATGGAAGTAGTGGGTGGGTGAGATTTTTATATTATAAAAGTTTACTATTTTGGGAAAGTTTTGAAATGTATAGAATTAAATGAGACATCCGAAAATAAAAGTGTATAGAAATCACAGGGACGAAAGGAGTATGGTTTATCTTATAGATACTCCTATGTCACTGCAAACAGTAATCATCGGGGTCAATTATACATTGTGCATGCATTCATGATTCATCTATTATGCAGGAAAGCGGCATTGATCTTTAGGTAGTCGTCTAAATAAACATGTAAATAGTTGAAAGTTTTATTTTACGAGCATTTTGTTGAATAATATGGATGTGTCGAGTGTGCCATGTCATCACGAGCCACGTCATCAGAGTTAGTTAGAAAAGTTTGTTGTGATCCACCACTACTCTACTCTACTCTATATATCAGCTACTGCATTACTGTAATTGTTCGTACTTGTAAAAACAGTTTCTCTATCTAGTTATGAAAACTCTCTCTGGCTCTTGCTTGTTAGTTTAGTTGTTTTACATGATTTGTGCTGTTCATAAGTAGAAGATGATCAGAATTAACATGGTATCAGAGCCACAACACTTATCGATTCTTTCTCCGCCGCGCTCATCTTGTCTCCGTCATCTTCTCCGGTGAATTTTCGTCAACTTTCAGGTGTTTTTCTTCTGATTCTGTGCTCTGTTTCGTCTATTGCTTGTGATCGTGTTTCATACTTGCATTCGCTGGAAATGATTTCATTTCGTCTCCATACTTGTGTTCCTTTTGGTGCTTCTATAACCTAGGGTTTATACTCTTTGTATTTGTGTGATTGTTCTGGTTTTAATGGCTGCTTCTACTGGAAATGCGTGGAATCGTAATTCACAGAGCTGTCAAGATCCAGCTAGTGTGTATTACATTCATCCTTCTGAAACTAATACTGCACAACTTGTTTCTGTTAAATTTTCTGGTACTGGCTTCAGCAATTGGAAGCGATCTATATTGCTTACTTTATCCACTAAGAATAAACTAGGTTTTATTGATGGATCTGTGATAAAACCTGATGTTACTGCTGTTGATTACAAAGCCTGGGAACGGTGCAATGATTTAGTTTGTTCCTGACTACTTAACAATTTAGATGACAGTATTGCACAGAGTGTCTTGTATTTCAAGATTGCTAAGGATATTTGGGATGATTTGGAGGATAGGTTTGGTTCTACCTCCATGACTCAAGCTTTTACTCTTGAGCAACAATTGTCTGAGTTGACTCAAGGTTCTAAATTTGTGTCGGATTATTTCACTGCAATCCGGTCACTCTGGGATGTTCTAAATGATGTTGATCCAAATCCTTACTGCATTTGTAACAAGTGCACTTGTAATGTGAATCAGAGGCTCCATCAAAAACAACAAGACCGTCGCCTTCTTCAGTTCATGATGAAACTTCATGAGAAGTTTGCTTCTGTCAGGGGGAATATGTTGATGCAACATCCTCCACCTACTTTGTCTAATGCTTTCAGAACATTTGCTCAAGAGGAACGACATCAAGCATTGTCTCAGATCACTTCTCAAACAGAAACTCTAGCATTTGTTGCAGATAGCACTACACAGAAGAAGCCTATGAACTCAAAGCCTAATCCAGGTTTTGCTACTTCCAACACTAAGAAGGGCAATTATTTCTGCACAAACTGCAAGATATCTGGACACAGTGTGGAAAGATGCTTCAAGATCCACGGTTATCCTCCCAACTTTAAGTTCAAAGACAAGAAAGTAGCTGCTGCTGCTACTCATACTCAGTCTGTGAGCAATACTGATCACAGCACAGATAATTCTCCTCCTATTTCCATGGCTCAATATCAGCAGCTAATGGCACTTCTTAATAAGCCTAACTCTACTCCTACTGCAGAAACTCGGGATCATGCCATGCTTGCTGGTAAGCTATGTCTTTTGGCCAACAATCCATCTCAAAATGGTTGGCTGATTGACAATGGAGCCACAGATCATATTTGCTCAGACCTCAGTGTCTTTCTCACTTATAAACCTGTTACTGCTTCAAATGAATTCATTTTAATACCTGATGGTAGACAGGTTCCTATAGCATACATTGGATCTGTTAAGATCACAAATGATCTTATTCTACACAATGTGCTACATGTTCCTGCTTTTCATTACAATTTACTCTCTGTCCAAAGATTATGCAAGGACTTAAACTGTTCTTTGGTTTTCAATGATACTAATTGCATTATACAGGACCATTTGCAGAAAGGGAAGCAAATTCTTCTTGGTAGAATCCAAGGCAGCTTATATAGCACTGCAGATCAGTTCAATTCAGTACCAGTAAAGTTCAGTTTGCTTTCCATCAAGGAAGACCTCTCTGTTTGGCATCTCAGACTTGCACATATACCATTTCCAAGGTTAACAAAGATTCCAGAGTTAGCTAATGTACAGAATTCATCTCATAATTTCATATGTCAAATTTGTCCTATGTCTGGAAAAACAAGGGCTTCTTTCCCTCATAGTTCAATCAAATCTGTATCACCTTTCCAATTAATACATATTGATGTTTGGGGACCATATCAAGTTAAATCTCATACTGGTTGCAATCAGTTTTTAACAATTGTGGATGATTTCAGCAGATTTACCTGGATTCACCTTTTGAAACACAGAACAGATTGTGTGCAAGTTATGACAGATTTTTTAGAATATGTTGAGACTCAATTTAAGAAGAAAGTACAGATGATAAGATCTTATAATGCTCCAGAGCTGTGTCAGGGTCTTATGAGAAACTTATTGCTACACAAAGGTATAGTCCATCAAACAAGCTGCAACCACACTCCACAACAAAATGGAGTTGTGGAACGTAAGCACAGACATTTGCTAGAAGCTGCAAGGGCTCTGTATTTGCAATCTAAAGTTCCAGCAAGGTTTTGGAGTGACTGTATCTTATGTGCAGCTTATCTCATTAATAGAGTACCACTGCAGAGCATCAACAATGATACTCCATTCTTCAGATTGCATGGTACAGTTCCTTCTCTGGATCATTTAAAAGTTTTTGGCTGTCTATGTTTTGCTTCTACTAGCACTGATCATAGAGTTAAATTTGATTCAAGAGCTGTGGCTTGTGTGTTTCTGGGATATTCTGTTACTCAAAAGGGTTACAAAGTTTTGAGTCTTAATGACAAACAATTGTTTGTCTCCAGGGATGTGATATTTCATGAAACACATTTTCCCTTTCATACTCATACCAAGCCAACTTTATTTCCCACAGACATATATCTTCCTTCTGTCACAATGTGTGATTCTTTTGATGATTATCCAGTATTTGATACAAATCATGCAACCACACATCAAGCCAATCCATCAGACCAAGCTGATATGTCTGGCATGTCCCACAATTCATCAGACCAAGATGACATGTCTGCTTCTAATGTTCATGATCTCAGCACTAATGTTCCACCTCAGCCTCAAACCTTGAGAAGGTCCAGTAGAGTTTCCCAACCACCAGGGCATCTTTCTTCATATAAATGTTATCTTGCTAATTCTACTGATTTAGTACTAGCCAAACATTGGTGTAATCTTGTCCAAACCCCTTCATCTGTATTTCACAAATGTACCATTACTGAGCCAACATCTTATCAAGAGGCTGCAGCTAATCCCCTCTGGCTTAAGGCTATGCAGAATGAAATTGATGCACTCAACAAAAACAACACATGGGAACTTGTGCCCCTTCCTCCTGGGAAGAAAGCAATTGGCTCAAGATGGGTGTTTAAAGTCAAGCTAAAGTCTGATGGGAGTTTGGAAAGATGCAAGGCTCGTCTTGTAGCCAAAGGATATAATCAAAGATTTGGTGTAGACTATGAAGAAACCTTCTCTCCTGTAGTTAAGATGGGAACAGTCCGTATTATCTTAGCATTGGCTGCGAGCAAGCATTGGAAATTACATCAGTTAGATGTAAATAACGCATTTCTACATGGACAACTAAAAGAGGAAGTGTATATGCGTGTTCCTGAAGGTATTCCAAATCCACACAATTATGTGTGTCGACTTAAGAAATCCATTTATGGATTAAAACAGGCATCCAGAGAATGGCATGCCAAACTGGTTGAAGAGCTGGTTGAACAAGATTTTATTCAATCAAAAAATGATTACAGTTTATTCTACAAAATTACTGGAAATCAGATTTGCATTGCTACTGTGTACGTTGATGATATTATACTGACAGGTGATAATAGTGAAGCTATCTCACAACTTAAGTCTCATCTGGATTCTCTTTTTGGAATCAAGGATTTGGGACAGTTACATTACTTTCTTGGCCTTGAGGTTTCATACACACCTGAAGGAATTGTTTTGTCTCAGCAAAAGTTTGCTAGAGAATTACTTGTGGAAGCTGATTTTGATATCTCTCAGCGTGCCTGTACACCTCTTCCAGTTCATCTGAAACTAAGTCATAGTGAAGGAGACCTTATAACTAATCCAGAGTTATATAGGTCGTTAGTTGGAAAGCTAAACTACCTTACAAATACGCGTCCTGATCTTTCTTATACAGTTCAGACTCTCAGTCAGTATATGCATGCACCCAGAACTCCTCATTTCTCTGCATTACAGCACACACTTAGTTACTTGGCAAACACTGTCACTCTAGGGATTCTTTTGCAAGCTGCAGATCAATTAAAGCTGCAGGCATTTTCAGATGCTGATTGGGCATCTTGTGTTGATTCTCGTAGGTCGGTTACTGGATACGTGCTGTTGTTTGGCAACTCTCCAGTTACTTGGAAGTCTAAGAAACAGCATACTGTTTCTAAGTCATCTGCAGAGGCTAAATATCGAGCCATGGCTGCAGCTGCTTCTGAAGTTGCTTGGGTTGTTCGTCTGTTGGAAGAACTAGGTGTCACCAATCTTAAACCTGTTGAATTGAACTGTGACAACCAATCTGCATTATACATTGCCAAGAATCCGGTTTTTCACGAACGTACCAAACACATTGAACTGGATTGCCATTTCACTCGTGATAAGGTGCTTGAGGGATTGCTGCAACTTACTTATCTTCCTACACGGTCTCAAATAGCAGATGTTTTTACCAAAGTTACTCCTTCTCCACAGTTTACTTTGCTACTGTCCAAGTTGGGCATGTTGCCTTCACAGTCTCCATCTCCCAACTTGACGGGGGCTATTGAATAATATGGATGTGTCGAGTGTGCCATGTCATCACGAGCCACGTCATCAGAGTTAGTTAGAAAAGTTTGTTGTGATCCACCACTACTCTACTCTACTCTATATATTAGCTACTGCATTACTGTAATTGTTCATACTTGTAAAAACAGTTTCTCTCTCTAGTTATGAAAATTCTCTCTGGTCCTTGCTTGTTAGTTTAGTTGTTTTACATGATTTGTGCTGTTCATAAGTAGAAGATGATCAAAATTAACACATTTATATTTGTAAGGTACAGTATACAGATTATTTTCAAAGCCCCAACTCTCATAAGATCAGCCATCATTAATGATGCTTCTCTTTTTTTTGACTGACTGCGCATATAATTGGTCACTTCATGTCGGAACATAGTTAAGAATCACGTATATAATTCCTCTAGAGGTTCAAACAAATTTAAAAACTAAGGGGTTATGACCACACTGGCCTTGCGTGAGAGAAAATTAAACCACACTCCACCTTGTATCAAATCTAATACTCCCTCCGTCCCTTTTTATCTGTCCATTTTGGAAAAAAAAACACATACCAAGGAATACTTGATTGTATAAACTTTTTCATTAAATACCTCTAATTAATGTCTTGAAAATGGTGGAATATCCCTACTTTATGTCTTGAAAACATGAATTCAACCAAGTTTTAAATAAGTCAAGCCTTGAAAATTGAAATTATGGAGATATATTTGAAAAACTATCAATAAATTAGTTTTGAAAGTATAAATGGACAGATAAATAGGGACAAATTTTTACTTCCAAAATGGACAAATAAATAGGGACGGAGGGAGTAGAATTTATCAAATATTTAATCAATAAATTAAAAAAAGTTAGAATTTTATCATTTATTCTCAAAGAAAATGATAAAAATTAATTTACAATATACGAACTCCTTCTATAATAGAACCAAAATCATTTTAACGTATAATTTAATTTGAAAATCAAAATTTTTACTTAGATTATATGTGTTAAATTGTTTTTGCATATTATATATGATTAGTATTTTATATGAGAATCAAAATTTATGCGTAGCTATGATTAATTTTTAAATTATTAATGAGATTTTAAAATAGAAGATACACTCTATATAGAACAATTTTAGACATTTATTATATATAAAGTATTAAGATTACTTATATATTTTATTTATAAAAATTAAATTAATAACAAAAAATATAAATTTAAGATGACCAAATAACTATAGTCAACTTCAATCCCCATATTTTAAAAATAGGCATGGCATAAAATGAGATTTAAACTACCTTTCCTGTCTTGGATATGGCAGATGGGAGATGCTTTAACTCCAACATAATAGCTCATAAGCTCAAGCTTACTGTATTATATTAGAAAGCCCTCATATACCACATAAATTCGCTTCAGCACAATTCTATATATGCACAATCCCTCAACTCCAGAACCGAATAAACAATCTGTATAAGTAATGACTGCCTTGCAGACTGCACTAGTCCTCCGACCCAATAGCAATGGCTCCTCAAGCTTCCACAAATATTATCGCATAAGAAAATATAATTTAAATGAAACACCTCTACTCAAACCACCATTGCCTTGCCCAAAAAAGAACATGCTGGCCACCACTAGGACTGCAGCCGCGGCTTATAAAGATTACAGTCTACATGAAGGTGGATCTGGGGCAACCACAATCAGGGCTCCTCCGGATCCATCTCATCATTTTGACAAGCTGCATGGTGCAGGGGGTATAGGCGTGCTTGAGTTTCTTCGAGGCAAAAATTATCTTGTCACCGGTGCCACGGGCTTTCTTGCCAAAGGTACGTACTGATATAAATACGCAGGGTGGGATTTTAGTACTGAGCATATTGCCGGAAAAATGACCTACCCCTATCTATTCTGTAGGTTTTATGTGCAGGGTACCATTCATTCATACTGTACTTGAACTTTTTTTTTATGAATTGTATTTTCTTGAATTTGTCCTTTATTCTAACTGTTTTTTACTGTTCTTCTCACGTTAAATAGTTAGATTTCTTTTAAGTAATTGCTCATCTAGTTGCTCGATCTTGTCCCTCTAATGAGGAGTTAATTTGTAATACCAGCAGAAAGTATTTTAACTATGGCGAACATGGATTTTCTTTAAAAAGTATTTCATCTGTTTTTGTTTTATGAAATAAAAAAAATTAAAAATATTTGATTCCCTTTTATACCAGAAAAGTTTGTAAAATTGCCGTCTAGGTGTATATATATATATATGTTGTTTGTATTTTGTCATATTAATATATTTTGTTCCTAAACAATTTCACAATATGTTCTTCCAGTGTTGATTGAGAAACTCCTACGGACGACGCCTGAGGTGGGTAAAATTTATGTTCTGATCAGAGCAAAAGATCAACAAGCTGCAGCAGAGAGATTAAGAAATGAAGTACTTTGTTGCTCCACACTGTTTTCCTAAAGCTCTTCCTGACATAATTATTTTAGTGCCGTGACAGTCTAATTTGATTTAGTATATATATTTATGTCATTAGATTATTGATTCGGAACTATTCAAGTCACTGGAGGGCCTGCATGGGAAATCATATAAAACATTTATGTTGGCCAAGCTTATTCCTGTAGCTGGTAATGTCTGTGAATCTGATATTGGAATTAAAAGTAATTTAGCTGCTGAGATTGCGCAGGTTGTCAATGTAATTGTCAATTCATCAGCCAACACAACATTTGATGAAAGGTTTCTTTTCTATCAGATTTATGTATTTACTTTACACATCATAATGTCATGTAATTTTTAATTATATCTTCTCTACATTTTATACATATCTCTGGGGGCTTGATTTGTGAAAAAAGGTACGATGTTGCTGTAAACACGAACACAAGAGGACCTTGTCGGGTTCTAGCCTTGGCCAAAAAGTGCAAGAATCTGTGCCTCTTTCTCCATGTATCAACTGGTAGGTACATTATATAATTACGTACAAGGTTCCGTTGTTTGAAGATAGATTGAAGAAAAAAGAGCCTATGTGTTGTATTTAATGACAGTTTTCAACTAAATATTAGTTCTTGTAATCTGAAGCAAAGCCTACATATGAATGAATGATATGATTTTGTTTTTGCAGCATATATTACTGGGGAGTCAGGTATAATCCCTGAAAACCCGATTCAAATAGGACAGAAAATGAGGAACCAAGTCTCCCAGAATGAAGTTGATATCGAAGCTGAAGTGAATTTAGCTTTGCAATCAAAGGAGGCCTCTGAAGTTGCATCAACTCCGTTAATGAAAGCGTTGGGCTTGCAGAGGTCATACCTCAATAATATATTACCCTATTTATTAACTGTTTTCTTTTACTACTTAACTAGTTCACCCCATCTCCTCAACTAACATGTAGATTATGCAGAGCAAAGAAACATGGATGGAATAACACCTATGCATTTACAAAAGCTATGGGTGAGATGCTGCTCACCAACCAAAGGGGAAATGTGCCAGTAGTAATTATCCGTCCCAGCGTTATAGAGAGCGCCTATAAGGAGCCTTTACCTGGTTGGATTGAAGGAAATAGGTAGACATGCATCTTACAGTACAAGTGTACAACCTAGCTATGTTTTTCATTGTATTCAATATTACTTCTAATTGCTTCTTCTTTTTCCCTCTTATATATGATTTTCAATAATTAAGGAGAGCTAAACTAATGTAGAAGTTAATATCAATATTAACCCTACAACATTCTAATTTTTACCTCTTCCTTTCTTCTTGTTGTCAGAATGATGGACCCCGTAATATTGTTCTATGGGAAAGGCCAGCTGCCAGGATTTCTAGCAAACCCCAAAGCGGCCATTGACATTGTAAGTGAAAGAAATCCAAGATTATAATGCAAGTCCACATTTTGTGTAATTAATTAATAATAAAATTGTTTGTATACAGGTACCTGTGGACATGGTTGTGAATACTATTCTGGTGGCTATGGCAAAGCACGGTAGAGATGCGAAGCCAGAATTGAATGTGTATCATGTAGCCTCATCCGTATCAAATCCAATACTTCTATACGATTTCTTTAAGTACACTTGTGATCACTTCAAGTCTTCGCCATTGATAGATCGAGCTGGAAAGAAGATCAGGATTACAGATATAAAGTTCTTAAGCTCTTTGTCTGATTTTTCATCTTACATTTCATCAGAGATAATTGAACGCAGTGGTCTAATGGATGATCAAGCAATGCCAGATGAAAAGCTTATTGAGAGGATTAAGACCAAATGTGAAAAGTTGGAGACAATTCTTTTGCATATGGTTCAACTTTATGAGCCTTACATGTTTTATACTGGCTGGTAAGATTTTGTTTCATCCCTTTCCTCTTTACATGTTTAGGCAGCTACATAATTTTCATAACTAAGACATGTCTTTAGTACTCGTGTTCCTGAGACCTTTTCAAACACCGGCTATATACATTGACATTGTGAAAGTAGTAGTGCTATATGTGTCGAATATTGTTCAATCTCACAAAATAAACATGATTGTCAGGTTTGATAATGGTAAAGTTAAAGCACTGATGAAGCTGATGTCCGTAGAAGAGAAGATGCTGTTTGAATGCGACGTTGGGATCATAGACTGGAAAGAATATATATGCAATATCCACATTCCAGGCTTCCGCAATTACGTCTTGAAGGGAAAGTGAAGACCAGGACAAAAGATGATTCAGAGCCAGTATGACAAAACCTCATTTCTGCACTCTTCTCTGGTCATTGTTCGGACAACTTCGAATGCTCACTTCCAACGCACTCATGCCTTAAACTACTAGCTAGGTAAACCACCAGAGTGATAAAACCAGGACAATTGTTAATTTTTAACTGATTATATTATATATTGCTCAGGGTTTGCTATTTAGAGTCTTTAATCAAAAACTCGTTGTAATTGTGTTCTTGATAACTTTCGTTGTTCAACCAGAAAAAAAAAGGTGGAAGACATTTTGTGCGAACAGACATTTTTATCTTGATGGAGAATTTTTATTAACAATATAATTACAGAGCCCGAGTACAAAAAGAAAGTAATATGAATTAAACTTATGTGCATGTACAATACACTTATATTCATATTAATAATTACTTGTATCCTTGTATTTGAATCCTCATTCCCCAGCGTGTTTACTGATCAGTGATAGGGGGAAAATACCAGTCAATTGCTTCGAAATAAATATTAGCTCTTTGAGTTCTTTTCTTATCTCCTCTAACTCTCTCAACAAATCACTCTGATCATGGTTGGTGGTTGTTGTCTTAAAGATTGACGGATACTTACGTTATCTCCATCGATTACTTCTATCTCCAGGCTTCGGGGATTATCTCGTTGGTGTTAGTATTGCTGTTATTGTTATTGGGTTGTCTGGTTCCGGTAGGGTTTGTTTCATCACGGTTCGACATCTTTTTATCTTTGACAATGATCTTGGTGCCCCTCCTACCGTCAATTTATTAATGAAAAAATCTGATAGTTAACAAGATTGAGGTTGTTACCGGAATCAAGATTTGTGGCTACGGCTTCTTGTCAGAATTCGGGGTTGTGATGTTTATAGTAGTGGGTTCGTGATTTTAAAGAAAACTAGGAATTTCTTCGCAAATTTCTCGTGTTAATACCTACAATGTGCCTACGCACCTCTATTTATAAGGGATTAAGTAGTTGTAGTCGCCTAAGAATTAAACTACTAGAATTCGGTTTCCTCTTCAACCTCCTTCAGAAGGACCCAATACGATGAGGCCTAGTCATAGCCTTGAAGCATGTCGGTACACAAGAGGAGAGAAGTTCCGACTATCACCCTGCAATTTTGATAAGCTTGTGATAATCGATGAGATGGCCATAGCCAAAGCCACGTAAAAAAAACTCATATAACTGTGAGTAAGGAGGACAGCGCTTTGTATCCAGGTAGCAGGATTCCAAATAAAATGAACAACCTACGAGTCTTTAGTGGATCATTTATCTTTATAAATCGTAGCAATGTAGGCAAAATCAACCAAAGACTCGTAATAATCAAGTAAAGGCTTCAGGATCTTTGAATATAATACCGTCTCAGTGGATTTCTTATTATGATTTTGATGAATATCAATGAGAGCACCGATCTTTCAATAAATATACGTCTAAACAAAGAACATGCTTCACAGAGAGGCGACAGACTATTTCATCAATTTAGTTATTACCAACAGAAGAACAATCTTCACGTAGAAACAAAACGAAAATTAGAAGTTTGATAAAGCTGAAAAATTTATACAACTATGAGTTAATGCAATCTCTTGATGAATGTGAGAACACACGACAGTGTGAGCCTCTGCTTCATCATCATAGTAACTGGAACAATAATACTTCGGACAAACCGAAAATTCATATCTGAAAATATCTTAGGCTTTTCTTTCTATTCAATTAGAAGGGTGAGCATAATTTTTCCGATACCGTCCGAACCGAACCGTCCAAACCGAAAAATTCAGTTTCTTACCGGTTTGGTTTGGTTTTGGTTTATTTTATATAAAAACCGAAATTTTCGGTTTGGTTTTGGTTTTTGAAAATAAACCGACCGTTTTACCCAAACCAAACCGAAAATATATATATATATATATATATATATATATATATATATATATATATATATATATATATATATATATATATTAGAAATTATTATTTAAGACCTTTATACATGTGGCCCTACCAATTCTAAACTAGTACAGTGTATAGAGCTGTTCGCGAACAAGTTCGAGCTCGGCTCGATAAAAGCTCGGTTCGTTAAGAACTCGAGCTCGAGCTCGAACACATAAATGTGTTCGTTAAGAAAACGAGCTCGAGCCGAGCTTTTAGTGTGTACGGCTCGAGCTCGGCTCGAACTCGTTCGGCTCGAGCTCGGCTCGTTAAAACTCGGAAAAAAGGAATTTTTTTATGATAATTTCGTAATATATATGTGTTATTGAACACCAAATTCAACATATAATATATCAAATTGATCAGGAGAATATTAACTATAACATGGTACCATCAAAACACACTAAAAATTTTATTTGGCTTGCTATTTTAAGAGTAAAGTAGCGGTTTGACCTTATTTTTCTCTGGCTCGGCTCGACTCGGCTCGTATTTGTTCGTGAACAAGCTTGTGTTCGGCTCGTTAGTTAACGAGCTCGAGCTCGAACACACTTTTTTGTTCGATAAGAAAGCTCGGCTCGGCTCGGCTCGATAGGGAAAAACTTAAAGCTCGACTCGGCTCGGTCAATTTCGGCTCGGCTCGGTTCGTGAACAGCCCTAAGTCAGTGTCCACCTCTTTTTTCTCTCATGTCTTCTCGGCTTCTCATATCAGTCCATTACTCTTATACTGGTTGGTGGCTACTGGAGTACACAAAACATCCACGTTAAAAAGACGACAACTCAATAACTTTACACAACACATTTTTCTTCTTAATCTTGTAAGTGCTACTTCATTTTATATTATTATTTTATGATTAAGATTTAAGATATTATATCCCCTTTGTAATTGTATAGTGTACTATAATATATGAATGATTAGGGATTAAGGTGCATGGTATGTTTAATAAAATAGATTTGTTTCTTTGTTGGGGAATGGATTGTATTATTCAATCTTTTTTAGATACTCTTTCATACCTTGATTCAGTCTTATGCTAATTTTCACTTTTGTTTTCAACAGCTTACAACTTAACATGTCTACTCCAACTCCTGAAAATGAAAGTGTTCCTGCTGGAGCAAATGAAAGCGATATTTTGCGAAATGTTGCAGTCGATGATTCTCAACCGAGGCCTGCTACTAATGTTATTGCTGATCCTGATGTTATTATTGTGGATCCTGTTGCTACTGATGGTGATAGCAAACAACCGGAAAATATATTGGATGAGCTTAAACCCCAAGGTATGAGGAAAAGAGGATTTAGATCTGATATATGGTAAGTTTTTCGTTTGGTTAACAGTGACAAGTTGGCAATTTGTAACTTTTGTAAGAAGAAGTATGCATATGATTCAAAAAAATGGAACAAAGTACTTTATGGGCCCATGCTAATCAATGTGTGAAAAATCCCTTTAAGAAAGTAAAAACTGATCAGCCATTGCTTTCATTTGATAAGAAAAAATATGGTGGAAACACTCTTAAGCCTCACACTTTTAATGTTGAAGAGTGTAGACAAGCCTTGGCTGAAATGATTATTTTGTCCTTTTCGTTGTGTTGAAGGTGAGGGCTTTGTTAGATACAGTAAGAAGTTAAAGCCTAGATTCAATCTTCCATCTAGGTGGACAGTTGCGACGGACTGCATAAAAGTTTATAAAGATGAAAAGAAGAAAACAAGACTTATGATAAAAAAATCAGCGCATATGCATGACTACTGATTGTTGGAGCTCGAATCAGAAAATTAATTACATGTGCTTAACTTCTCATTGGATAGATGATAATTGGGTGCTTCAAAAGAAAATTTTAAACTTCCGTCACGTAGTAAGTCACAAAGGAAAGATGCTTGGGAAAGAGATTGAAAAGTGTATGCTAGAGTGGGGGGTTGATAATATACTAACCTTGACGGCTGATAATGCTAGTGCAAATGATGCACTTCTTAAATACTTGAAAGACAAAATAGGAAAATGGAGTTCTTGCATTGCAGACAATGAGTTTCTACAAGTTAGATGTTCTGCCCATGTTCTGAATTTGTTTGTAAAAGATGGACTAAGTGAAGAAAATGCATCAATTGAGGCAATTAGGAATGCTGTCAAATTTATTCGCTCATCAGCTGCCCGGTTTGATTCATTAAAAAATGTGCGGAGATAGAAAAGATTAAATCCAAAGTCGTGCCATCAATAGATGTAGATACAAGGTTGAATACGATTTATCTAATGTTAGAGAGTGCGGTTGATTATGAATTAGCATTTGACAGATTATTGGAAGAAGATAAAGCATATAAGAGTTATTTTGATAAAAAAATTAGAGGGCCGCCTACTAAGGCAGATTGGACTTGTGCCAGAGTTTTTGAAACTATTTTATGATTGCACTTTGAAATTTTCGAGCTCCCTGTATGTCTCATCTAATTCCTTTCTCCGTGAAATGTTACAAGTGCATGATATGTTGAAATGGATGATGAATGGAAGTAATGATGAGGCTTTGAAGAATATGGCTCGAAAGATGAAAGTAAAGTATGATAAATATTGGGGAGAATATGCAGATTTTAATTATTTGTTATTTGTTTGTGTGGCTTTGGATCCGAGATATAAGATGAAATATGTTCGGTGGAATATAAAATGGTTATGTGACAATGATATGGTGAAAGCTGGTACTATCACTGATAAGGTTGAGGAAGCAATGGAAAAAATTTATAAGTTTTACGAGTCCTCCTCTGTTTCTAATCAGCATCATCAGAAGGTCGAGGACTCAAGGGCTGAGAAAGATGTGTCTAGTGAAAGATCCATGTACGCCATTTTGGATGAAAAAAGGGACAAAGAATGGGAAATGGATATGATGGCTGAGGATTTTGATGTTAAGAGTGAGTTGGAAATTTATTTATCAGAAAAAGTTGAGCCGCCAGCTAAAGATTTTGATATATTATCATGGTGGAAATGCAATGCTCCTAGATATCCAATTGTTTCAAAGATGGCACGAGAATTGCTAGCCGTCCCTATGTCAACCGTGTCTTTCGAATCTTCATTTTCTACTGGGGGCAGAGTCCTTGACAATTCAGAAGTAGTTTACTCCCAAAGACAATTGAAAGTTTAATTTGCGCTCAGAATTGGTTGAAAAGTCCTTCGAAACCAATTCAGTTACGTGAGAAGCTACTAGAGTTAGAAAAGTATGAAGAAATTGCTTCTGGTATGAAATTATATATTTAATAGTTTTCTTATTTTGTCTGCTTTCTATTTCCTTTAAAATGTATAATTTTTTTGTTTCTTTTTTAGAATTGGATGGAGCTGTGATGGTGTCTGATGAAAATTGAGGTCAGGTTCTTTATTCTTACTATATAAGTTCTAACATTCCAGCTTCCAGGAGCATAATTGCAATACTAATATTATATAACTCTTCCTTTTAAAACAGGCCTGGGCATCTTTGTTTACTAGCATGCAAGCATCACTGCCTTCTCTTTTGTTAGGCCATTGTCCGCATTTTGGTCCCTGCTTTAGTGAGTCATTAGGATTGATCATATTTGTTCTTAATGTTTGGGTTGTAAGCTTATGTACTAATTTTTTTTATTTTCCTTCTTCCTTGTAGGCTTGCAGTTGATGGCTTATAGTTACTGGAACCTTAGAAATTATTATAATGATTTTGTTTTATTAGCCAGACTATGCTTTCAAATTGTATTTTATTTTGCTCTCTGGAGTATGGATCATTTGCTACTTATTAAACAATGCAATGGATTTTAGTTATAAAAGTTATTTACTTTATTTATTCATGTATGTGTGATGATGAATGGGAATCTGCTAGCATATGCAAAAATATTTTCCAGACTTCTTGTACATATAAAATTAATTAGAATTTAACTAGAAAATATTTCAATAAAAAATTATTAAAATTTGGGTATTAAACTGAAACCGACCGAACCAAACCATTAGTAATTGTTATGGCCAAATATCAACTCGGAAGATGATTGCATAAATCTCGCTTTACAAACACGAAGGCCCATCTTCAGGGGTCAGCCTCACCTTCAGCAAGGTCATCGCCATCTATGTGGCCTAGAACGTGAGACCCGGCAACAGATGGATCCGGGTCAACAGAAGGGTCCTCGCCCAGTATGGGTCCTCGCCCGATACGGACCCTCGTCTTAGGTACGTGTCGGACCTCGCGGCCCAATGACTGGCGGCCCTAGTCTTCAAGGAGTCCTCACCCTCTGTGATGAGGCCTCGCCCAATGCTTACCTTCTTCGCCATCAGCATGGTCTAGGGCACAAGGCCCAGCATCAGGTAAGACCCGGTCTTTAGCCGAGTCCTCGCCCGATACGGATCCTCGCCCAATATGGAATCTCGCCCGATGTGGATCCTCGCCCTTAACGTGGGTCAAGTCACGCGGCCCAGCATCTGGCGGCCCAGGTCTTCGATGGGGTCCTCGCCCTCAACTATTGAGTCCTCGCCCAATACGCTTCTTCCTCGCCCAGTGCAGAAAGGACCAGATACGCCTGGTTCTCAGGCCTGATTATTATTGTTTTATCTTGGGCCCAGGCCCACCATCAACCTCGCCCTAAGAGAGGACGGAGGGCTAGCCCATACAGCTGAGTCTGAGGAGGTCCACGTGGGCTAGTGCTGGTCAGCCCACCTAGTTCCATGCTCCTCGGAGGAGGCTGGGCTCTAGAAGCCCACGTCCGTCTGATATAAGGCGGTGGCCCATCGCTGGAACCAAGGAATGAGAAACCTATTATGATTAGGTTACTTGTTCCCCAAGAACTACGTCTAGCTTGATCCCTATAATTAGGGTACGTAGGCACATTGTTTGAGGAGGTCGCAACCCTTGCAAGAGCGAATACTCCTTCGATCTTGTGAGAAAACCCTAATCCCCCAAACGATCTCAGCCAAATCTAAAATCAACACCCATACTCCGTCGTCCGCCGTCATCGTCCACCATAAGTTCTAGCAACCCTCCCCGAATCTTGTTATCACCAGATTCCTCCGTTAACAATTGGCGCTAGAAGGAGGGGCTTTTGACATCTATTGGATGAAGGATGTCACATGAGACGAAGAACAACGTTATTAATCTAAAGAAGGGAAGGGGGACCTCGGAGACCCCGGCTACCAATCTCCTACCGTCGCCTCCCTTGACGTCCGGAACCTGCTATCCGGAAGACCTAGAAGGAAAGGATATTCTGAGGACATGAAATGCTGGACATCAGAAGTACTATCAGGAAAGTTCATATTCTCCCTCTCTAAATTTGTGGTTATATTTTCTATTTTGATATTTGCGTAACAGTCGTGGAATCGATAAGATCACTCCCAAGACTCGGGGGTAGCAATGGTACGTTCCTTCCGACCACATTATCATGTAAGCATGCTATTAACAAAAAATTTAGAACCTTTTGTATATCTTTTTTCGAATCTATATATTTGTGTTTTGTTTGGAGCGTGAAGACCAGGGAAAACCTCCCTGCTGCTTTGGAATTCGTCTTCATGTGTAATCGAGGCACATGTTTGACACCCCCGGGATGGCTCGACAACCATCTTCGTAAGATGGTTCGAAAGAATTCCTATGCCCTGATGGCCCGTACTTCCGGTAAACCATCAGGAAGACCCTCAGGGGTGCAGCTTTGGAAAACCCTCAGGGGTTGGAGTTTTTATTCGAAAATATTTTTTATTTGTTTTTCCCCAAGTGTGGTCGAGGGCGACGACCCACCTACTTGGATGCCTGGAATCTAAGTGGATGATTTCCCTACTGTTCCAGAGGTTGTTTTTCCCCAAGTGTGGTGGAGGGCGACGACCCACCTACTTGGATGCCTAGAATCTAAGTGGATGATTTTCCTACTGTTCCAGAGGTTGTGTTTCCCCAAGTGTGGTGGAGGGCGACGACCCACCTACTTGGATGCATGGGATCTAAGTGGATGATGTCCCTACTGTCCTAGAGGTTGTTTTTCCCCAAGTGTGGTGGAGGGCGACGACCCACCTACTTGGATGCCTGGGATCTAAGTGGATGATGTCCCTACTGTCCCAGAGGTTTATGTTCCCCAAGTGTGGTGGAGGGCGACGACCCACCTACTTGGATGCCTGGGATCTAATTGGATGATGTCCCTACTGTCCCAGAGGTTTATATTCCCCAAGTGTGGTGGAGGGCGACGACCCACCTACTTGGATGCCTGGGATCTAAGTGGATGATGTCCCTACTGTCCCAGAGGTTTATGTTCCCCAAGTGTGGTGGAGGGCGACGACTCACCTACTTGGATGCTTGGAATCTAAGTGGATGATTTCCCTACTGTTCCAGAGGTTGTTTTTCCCCAAGTGTGATGGAGGGCGACGACTCACCTACTTGGATGCCTGGAATCTAAGTGGATGATTTCCCTACTGTTCCAGAGGTTGTTTTTCCTCAAGTGTGGTGGAGGGCGACGACCCACCTACTTGGATGCCTGGGATCTAAGTGGATGATGTCGCTACTGTCCCAGAGGTTTATGTTCCCCAAGTGTGATGGAGGGTGACGACCCACCTACTTGGATGCCTGGAATCTAAGTGGATGATTTCCCTACTGTTCCAGAGGTTGTTTTTCCCCAAGTGTGGTGGAGGGCGATGACCTACCTACTTGGATGCCTGGGATCTAAGTGGATGATGTCCCTACTGTTCCAGAGGTTGTTTTTCCCCAAGTGTGGTGGAGGGCGACGACCCACCTACTTGGATGCCTGGGATCTAAGTGGATGATGTCCCTACTATCCCAGAGGTTTATGTTCCCCAAGTGTGGTGGAGGGCGATGACCCACCTACTTGGATGCCTGGGATCTAAGTGGATGATGTCCCTACTGTCCCAGAGGTTTATGTTCCCCAAGTGTGGTGGAGGGCGACGACTCACCTACTTGGATGCCTGGAATCTAAGTGGATGATGTCCCTACTGTCCCAGATGTTTATGTTCCCCAAGTGTGGTGGAGGGCGACGACTCACCTACTTGGATGCCTGGAATCTAAGTGGATGATTTCCCTACTGTTCCAGAGGTTGTTTTTCCCCAAGTGTGGTGGAGGGCGACGACCCACCTACTTGGATGCCTGGGATTAGAGCTGTAAACGAACTAAACAGTTCGTTAAGTTCGTCCGTGTTCGCTCGTTTTCGAGTTCGTTTAGCTCGGCTCGGTATATTAACGAACCCGAGTTCGAACACCTTTTTCTGTCCGATAATATTAGCGAACCGAACCGAACTTTACACGTGTCCGACTCGTGTTCGCTCGATTAGTGTTCGAGTTCGGTTCGAGTTCGTTAAGCTCGAGTTCGTTCGGAAAAAAACAAATATTTACATTACTAGACTACTGGTTTATATCCATAAGTTTAAAATATATACAACTTTAACATTCAAGCTTACAACTTACAAAAGCCATAATTAACCATAATATCAAATCCATACATCATTGTTCAGCTACAAAAGGAAAATTCAAAAGAGTTAAAAGACTAGAAGTCTGTTGCATAATTCTGATGCAAAATGTTGAGATCCTGGACTGCATTCCAGTGTTGAGTGTTCATAGCTGAGTCGCTGACTACATATGGCATACAAATACCTGGCTATCTGCATTACGATAAATAAAGAGAAAAAAAATTATGTACAATAAATAAAGAAGAAGAATGGACTAAAATTGAAGATAGACTTAATCGATGATCTTAATTGCAATCACTTACATGATATATATATCTTAAGTTAGCTAGTAGTGAGTAAACTTTTTTGTCATGAAGTCAAATACTCAAATCAATCTCGATATCCTCAAGCATATCCTGCAGAAAATATTGTAATAAAATATTGTAATAAGTTAGACATTTTAATCAGGAAAGTAGCTAATAGCAACAGAAATGAATATAGTGTGTTAGTAGTAGTAGATAAACCTGATTTCCTTGCATTGTTCTTTTCAAACCATATAGCTCACGTGCCCAATCAGCCCCACACAACAACATTTCCACTGTCTCAGGCTTTATACAAGAACAGTGCGGCTCTATAACTCTACTACCAGCACTGAAAGTGGATTCAGAGGCTACTGTACTCATTGGAATACTCAAAATATCTCGTGCCATATGAGATAAAACAGGATATTTGGCACTATTCGCCTTCCACCATGACAACACATCAAAATTTTTTGAGCCAGAAAAAAAAAAAATTCACCCAAATAATCATCTAATTCTGACTTCAAAGGCTCCTGAATGGCACCACTAGCATGAATAAAGATCTCATAGTCATTTAAACCTTGTGGAACCTCACTTGAATTTTGATTAAATTCATTATCAGCTGAAGTTACATCACTTGATTCACCAATTTCCTTTTTCTTGCCAGCTTTATCTTCCTTGACATATTCATGGTAAAGATCATTCAGAACATTTGATAGATATGTAAGATTTCTCTCAGATTCACCCTCTTTTGGATAAAGAGTCGGAAAGCAAAACGTCGGAAGCTTCATTTTAAACCTTGGATCTAACACAGCACCAATAGACATAACCAGGTTACTCTCTCCCCAATATTTATCAAATTTTTCTTTCATTGCTTCTGTCATCTCCCTAATGTGTAAGTTAGGGTCAAATGCCTTTTTGTCTAAAATGTGCTTGACCAATTTTAATTCTGATAGGAACAGATTTGAAGTTGGATAATGAGTCCCAGAAACAATTTTAGTAACTTCATTAAATGCTCCCAAAATAGAACAAACCCAATTTACCTTTTCCCAATCCTCCTCATCTGGTACATAACATCTGAATCCCAAATCAGATGCACCATACCTTGAAAAGACTTGCTTAAACTCAGAAGCACATTGTAACATATTAAATGTTGAATTCCAACGAGTTGAAACATCTAATATTAACTTTTTAGTTTTCAAATGTAGTTGTTGTGATATCTCTGCAAATTTAATCCTACGACCTTCTGAAGCAGCCACATACTTCACCCCGTCTCTAATTCTATCAACAATGAACTCAATTGGTTTCAATCCATCTTGGACACATAAATTCAATATATGTGCGCAGCATCTTGCATGGAATAATTTTCCTCCAACAGGCAATGGGTTTCTAATAGTGAAAATATCTTTTAAACTTCTTAAAGCAGCATCATTATTCTTAGCATTATCAACAACAATTGTTCCAATTTTGTCGTCGATCCCCACCTCATTTAAACACCTACTTAAAGCATCAGCAATCACATAACCAGAATGAGGTGGAGGGACATTACAAAAATTTAGTACTCTCATATTCAATCTCCACTCAGAATCAATCCAATGTGATGTAACGACCATGTAACCTATCTTCTGGTTTAATGAAGTCCACATATCCGTTGTTATATTAATTTTCTTAACAGATTTGAAGACCTCTTTCAGCTTTTTATTCTCAATTTCATAGGTAGCACACGATCAGCTTTAACAGTAGCCCTACTTATTTTCTGCCATAATGGAGTAGCTTTCCTCATAACCTCATTAAACATAAAACTCTCTACGTGCAAGAATGGCGATTCATTTATCAATATATAATGAGCTACAGTCTTCCTCATTTCAGCATGATCATATATGAAAGATTCAAGTGTTACCTCAGATGTATTATATTACCATCCTTTTTGAACTGTAGTTGAGTCTGTTTTGTAAGTCCGTGTGCCAGCTTGCATTTGTTCACATGCCTGTTTAGCTGTGTAGTTGAACAAGTCTTGTCCCTCTTTATCGGAAACTGACAAATTGTACACCTTGCCCATTTTTCACCATTTTCTGTGTATTGAACCAAATATTTCCACGATTCAGACCTCTTGTTTCTTTCCTTTTTAGCATATGGATTGACAGTAGCTTCGGTCTGCTCAAATTGCTCCTTAGACTGCTCTTTGGACGATGCATCTGGAATCACAGATTTATTAGATCTTTTTCTCTTCCTAGTGGAGTCCTTTTCTTGTCTGGTGGAGTTCTCTTCCTGTTCACCAGTGTCATCTGAAGGAGTTTCATCTCCAATGCTTCGTAGTTGCTCCTCCATGTCCTCATATTCTGCATTCTCTGGAATTATTTCTATACGGCTCATCTTCTTTCCCTTCTTTGCTTTTCCACCTGATGACATATTTAACCACTGGTTGCGCTGGCTACAAACCAAAGATAGTGCTACAAAAATTAGCAAATTTAATAATACCAAGCAAAGTTGATTAAAACGTAGACTGTGTAGCATTTTGAGTGCTGAGATGCTTGAAAACACTACTTCTGCAATATGATAACTTCATAAGTAATATATTAACCAGTTCAATCAAGTAGCCAGTGTGGAAAAATGTAATGCCATATAAAACCAGAATGCTCTGTTCAAGTGAATTAGTCTTTTCAACAGAGCATTTGCAAGTACTATAACACCGGACAAATCGCAATTGGCAAGTAATAATCTGACCATCTCTAATTCAACACACAGAATCGCCATAAAAGATTCTAATGATTCAGGAGACTACTGTAAAACGAAAATAAACAATCCCAAAACAAACCCTAATTTAAAGTAAGTTCTACTTGTAATCAACTAGCATCGATACATCACAAAGAAGAAAAACTTAAAAGTAGAAAAATGATTTTACCTTAAAGCCACGAAGTCTGGGTCTGTGTGTTTGAGCGTCAAACCCTCGTTGAAGACGAAGTTGTGTATATCAGTGTATGTATAGTTCAAGGCGTGACTGAGTCTGTATAGTGTATATTAATTTTAGGTCTCGTAAGTTTTAGTTGCTAATTAAACTGCTGGGCTATTATATTAGGCTACTCATTTGTTGGGCCAAATTTTCAAAGCCTAAAAATTTTATTTGACACACAATTTTTTTAACGAGCTTACCGAGCGTACCCGATTATTGTTCTGTTCGATATGTTCGTCGGACAGCTCGTGTTCGGTTCGCTAATTACCGAACCCGAGTTCGGACGGTGATATTTGTTCGATAGTGTTACCGAACATTGTTCGGTTCGGTAAATTTTTGTTCGTGTTCGTTAAATGTTCGTCCGAGTTCGGTTCGTTTACAGCTCTACCTGGGATCTAAGTGGATCATGTCCCTACTGTCCCAGAGGTTTATGTTCCCCAAGTGTGGTGGAGGGCGACGACCCACCTACTTGGATGCCTGGAATCTAAGTGGATGATTTCCCTACTGTTCCAGAGGTTTTTGTTCCCCAAGAAAGGTGGAGGGCGACGACCCACCTTCTTGGATGCCTAGGATTTAAGTAGATGTTGTCCCTACTGTCCTAGATGCCTGGGATTTAAGTAGATGATTTCCCTACTGTCCCGGAGGTTGTTCGTCCCCAAGAAAGGTGGAGGGCGATGACCCACCTTCTTGGATGCCTAGGATTTAAGTAGATGTTGTCCCTACTGTCCTACATGCCTGAGATTTAAGTAGATGATTTCCCTACTGTCCCGGAGGTCGTTCGTCCCCAGGTATGGTGGAGGGCAACGACCCACCTACTTGGATGCCTGGGATCTAAGTGGATGATTTCCCTACTGTCCCAGAGGAGGTACGTCTGAACTCTTCGTATTCTGAACTCGTTTTGAGCGAAAGGTCGCGACTCTTCAAGGGAAGCCGACCGTTGAGTAGCTCGGAGAAGCTTTGAAACGAAGAAGAAGAACCTCGCCCCCTGCTACAGGCGAGGACAAAGGAAAAGACGAAGTAAGTAAGCAAGAATAAGACTCAAGGACCAGAGGCACAGTCCTCGCCCGTTGAAGAGTCCTCGCCCTGAATGCTAGCGAAGCAATGTTCGAATGCATGAGGACGGCGACTGCATATGAGCACAAGAGAGAACTTCACCTTTTACTAAAGGCGAGGACGAGGACACTCGGATATGGGAGATGCGTGAAGTGAGAATGAAAGTAAACAAGGGGAAGGACAGTCCTCGCCCTCTTAGATTTCACGAGAAAGAAAATTGAAGTCTGCGCCCCATCAAGGTCCTCGACATATCTGTCTATCTCAAACGTAGGAAAGCAACCAAGGACAAGAAGAGTCCTCGCCTGATTCAAAGACCTCGCCCTGTGCAGCTATCTTAATGATGAGTGGTTAAGGGAGGGGTGAATCCTCGTCTTCATTTATGAGCATACAAGGAAGAATAAAAATAAGAGGTTAAGAGCCTCGCCCGAGGATGGATCCTCGCCCTGTGCAGCTATCTTAAAGATGAGTGGTCAAGGGAAGGATGAACCCTCGAGGTGCAAGCACCTATAAAAATTATCAAAAAGACATGGCGAAGACGATGAAGCAAGATAAATTAAAAGCACGGAACTACAACAGCAAAAAAATTAGAATTCAGATACAACTAGCAAGGCCAATTACGGAGGGCTCGCACTCCAAATGTATTTAGGACTGTTCAAAATTAAATGTTCATTCTTTCTGCTGCTTAGTGGTGATGGCCTCACCGTCGCCCTTGTCTCCTACCTCGCCCTGTGTGGTCTCGCCGCCTTTCTTGGCCGACGCTTCCTTCTCTGAAAGGATCTTCGCCTCAAGATCCTTCCTCGCCTTCTCAATGGCGATAGCATTAGCCTCTTTGAAGCCCGCCATGAAAGCAGAAGTAGAAGGGGTGAAGGACGTCGTCCAGCCGTAGTTAGGGTCCGCAGCCAAGAAATTGATAAGATATTCCGAGAACCCAAGGCGGTATGCGTCGCTCAGCACCTTGGATTTGGAGGCTTTCTCGCCCTCAAGCTCAGACTGGAGACCTGCGATGGTAGAGTTGGCGAGGTTGGCGGCTGAAGTTGAGGACTCAGTGAGTTCATTGAGGGTATCCTGAACATTCTTGATCTGGGTATCCCTTGTCTTGATATCGTCTTTGTATTTCTTCTGGAGGTCTTTCAGTCGATCCGCGGACGTTGTAGCCTCGCTCTTTAGCTTCGTGTTCGCCTTTTCCAGCTATGCTATGTGAGCATTTTTGGCGGCAAGGACGTTGAGGCCCTGAAAAAACGCCTCGCCCAATCCTAACTTGAAGCCATGCTCAGCTTCATCAGCTTTCTTTGACGACCAGACTTTGACGTCCACAGCATCATAGTTGTCTTCGGCCAAAACATTGAAGGCGACAGACACAACAGAAGGGGTCGACTCCTCGCCCTTTCTTGGTTTCTTTTTTGAGGCTACAACTTCCTCTTCGTTCCCCCGTTTTTGCTTGTTCCTCGCCCTCAATTCTTTTTCCGGTGGAGGCGTCTGGTTCCGGCGAGGAGTAGGAGTGGCATTCACAGAGATGGTGGGGCGACGCTGAGAAACAGGAACTTGCCTGCCAGCAAAAGGGTTATTACCAAAAGAGAGTTCGGCCATCTTTCCTGAAAAGAAACCAAGTGTAAACATTAGGCGACGAATATATGATTGGCAAGGAACATGTATTAAGAAAAAAAGTAAAGCGTGAAAAAGATAAAGGGCGAGACGCACGCAGACAAAGGGCGACGCTTCTACCTTTACCAGTTAAGGACGCTAATGACCTTTTAAGGCACTCTAGAGCTTTCTTCGACCTATTCCTCTTGTCGAATTTTATCAGAGGGACTTGGCCAAAACCCTTGTTATAAAAGTCATATTCGCGAAGCGATTCCGGAGTAACAATCTCGTCGAGCTTCTTCTGGGCGGCATCAAGATTGTCAACAGCTTGGGCACGAGTCAAGAGCTCGCCCTTGAGGTCGGTTTGTTGAGGTTTAGATGATAGGCGAGAAGGTGAGAAGATGGAGATGAAGATTATACTTATAAGGGTCAAGATTAAAAGACACCCTTTGGCGAGGAATGTCGTAGAGGTAGAAGTAATCCGGCTTCCAGAATTTCATGTTGCTAGGATTTCCAACGGAGAAGACTTTCTTGTGATGGCAAGGATGGAGCGTTAGATAGAAAAAGCCATAATCATCGCCTGTCTTCCTCAATGAGAGAAAGTGATCCATCTCAAGCATTGAGGGTTCGGGGAACCCGAGGCGGCGATACACTATGTATATACTTATGGCAAGCCTCCAGCTGTTGGGACCGACTTGGATTTGGGCGACGTTATAATGGTTTGCCAACTTTAGCAACCACGGGTGCATAGGCCATCCGAAACCCAGCTCCGCAAGCTTATTAGTTACCACCATGCGAGGACATGGGAGACCGTCAAAGTTGAACCTGTGCATCCTCATGAAGCGGCGAGGCCTATACCACTTGCCTTGGAGATTGTAGTACTCAATCATCCACATTATTTCGTCCGAGGAAATTTGTGAAAAGAGTCCCGCACAGGTTACTGTCTTATTGACATGGCGCTGTCGATTCCTCTCTTTCTCTAGGACGTCTTCGTCAAAGTCAAAGTCATAGTCGTGATTGAAGGTCTTTGGAACAAAAGGGTTGTTACCAGGCGAGGGGCATTCCATCTCATAACAAATTGGCGAGGCAGATATAGCGTCTGCATCACCCTCGCCCTCAGATAAGTGTTTACTACGGCTTGATTCCCCAGTTTCAGTTTCATTATTGTCCTCGCCCTCTCTGTCTTCCTCGCCCTTTGAGTGATCAGCGTAGGCATCTCTGACCACTTGAAGCTGCTTCCCCTTGCCAACTCCCAAGAGGGGGCGAGAATGACCAGAACGTTCGAGGTTTTTGAAGAGGGAATCTGGAGAATCATCATCCCTCTGGGATTTGTACACACTCTCTTCGTCGCTCGAAGAGATGCTGAGAACTTCGAGTGGATCTGGCCGGCGAGAAGGACCGGCCTCGTCCTGATGAGCCCTCAGCCATGCCTGATCTAAGTCGTGGCCAGCTTTTGGGTCGACGTCAAGAGATGACCACGAATCGACCTGAGCATTAGCATTGGGAGGAGATTGTTGAGAGTTCGTCATCTGAAAGAGAGATGGCGGGGAAGGAATCAATGGTGATATTTAGTATGGGGCTACAGATTAGGAAGAAAAGAGAAAATAAAGTGATGAAGGGCGACGACGCTGGTAATAGGTACTCGCCCTAAGCAAGCATGTTATCGATTTGACAGAGCCCTCGCCTGCAATTACTCTAACTCTCGCGATCAACGCTTATGTTAATAATTGGGAAACACTAGATGCCTACGTGGACAACTAAAATTGAATTTGAAAAGGAAGTAAGAGAACATGCGTACCTGCAATTTCTGAAAGGGGTAGAAGGTGTGAGGCCTTTAAAAGAGCGTCGCCTGATGCTACCAATTCGGGAGAATAATCCAGCAGCACTTCGTGTGTATACTTGTGGGGTGAAAGGAGCTGCCCTTATATAGAGGAAGGAAGAGGCGGGAAAATTACTAACATCAGAGCCACGTGGCACGCCCCGACTGGCCAGTTTTCTCACGCTTCGAGGCAGGACTTTTGAATCCTGCTGGTGTCTCTTGGGTAGCCAATGTGATATATGACGAGGAACAACATGCGAGCACTTACCATCTTCCTCGCCCGATGCTTTTTTAAACTCTTTCGCACTTATGGTACAAGGAACTGGGGGGTAGTCGTTATAGCCAAAATTTTGCGTTATCATTCGAAGATAACGTCTACCTCAGCGGGTGATTGTCCACGCCCTCAGCGGATGATCGTCATCTACCTCAGCAGATGATCGTCCTCTCACTCAGCTGATGATCGTCGTCTACCTCAGCTGATGATCTTCATCTACCTCAGCTGGTGATTGTCCACGCCCTCAGCGGATGATCGTCCTCGCCCTCAGCTGACGAGCGTCCTCTCACTTAGCTGATGATCGTCGTCTACCTTAGCTGATGATCTTCATCTACCTCGGCTGATGAGCTTCGTTTACCTCAGCTGATGATCGTCCTCGCCCTCAGCAGATGATCTTCCTCTCACTCAGCTGATGATCGTCCTCTAACTCAGCTGATGATCTTCGTCTACCTCAGCTGATGATCGTCGTCTACCTCCGCTGATGATCGTCGTCTACCTCAGCTGATGATCTTCATCTACCTCAGCTGATGAGCTTCGTTTACCTCAGCTGATAATCGTCCTCGCCCTCAGCAGATGATCTTCCTCTCACTCAGCTGATGATCGTCCTCTAACTCAGCTGATGATCTTCGTCTACCTCAGCTGATGATCGTCGTCTACCTCCGCTGATGAGCTTCGTCTACCTCAGCTGATGATCATCCTCGCCCTCAGCAGATGATCATCCTCTCACTCAGCTGTTGATCATCCTCTCACTCATATGATGATCGTCCTCGCCCTCAGCTGACAAGCGTCCTCTCAATCAGCTGATGATCGTGGTCTACCTCAGCTGATGATCTTCGTGTACCTCAGATGATGATCGTCCTCGCCCTCAGCTGACGAGCGTCCTCTCAATCAGCTGATGATCATGGTCTACCTCAGCTGATGATCTTCGTGTACCTCAGCTGATGATCGTCCTCGCCCTCAGCAGATGATCGTCCTCTCACTCAGCTGATGAGCTTTGTCTACCTCAGCTGATGATCGTCCTCGCCCTCAGCAGATGATCGTCCTCTCACTCAGCTGTTGATCGTCCTCTCACTCAGCTGCTAACCGTCCTCTCACTCAACTGATCGTCTCGCTCAGCTAGGCCTCACCTTCAGGTCGTCCTCTCATACAATTGAACCTCTTCATAAATATCGACTCCGCTATTGATGGCTAGAATATCTCCCACGACAAGGTTCTTGAACGAGATACTTTTACTGTCGCCTCGACCCCTTAACGGAGTCCTCGCCTGAGTGGCGTCCTCGTCCGTTGCTGATTTTGGCAATTAGCTAACCGTAGTGGAAGACTTATTCCATCCTCGCCTTCAATGAGTCCTTTCATGGAGTCATGTCCAGAACGTGATATTTGATTATCTAAACGACTTGGTTCTTTGATGGAGTCCTCGCCCAAGGATGGAGCTCGCCAGAGTACTATTATCGGAAACCAGCCAACTAACCATCTTCCTCGCTTGAAGCTTCTTTAAACCCTTTCGCACTTATGCTTCAAGGGCTTGGGGGTAGTTGTTATGGCAAAATATCAACTCGGAAGATGATTGCATAAATCTCGCTTTACAAACAGGAAGGCCCATCTTCAGGGATCAGCCTCGCCTTCAGCAAGGTCCTCGCCATCTATGTGGCCTAGATCGTGAGACCCGGCAACAGATGGATCCGGGTCAACAGAAGGGTCCTCGCCCAGTATGGGTCCTCGCTCGATACGGACCCTCGTCCTAGGTACGTGTCGGACCTCGCGGCCCAATGACTGGCGGCCCTAGTCTTCAAGGAGTCCTCGCCCTCTGTGATGAGGCCTCACCCAATGCTTACCTTCTTCGCCATCAGTATGGTCCAGGGCACAAGGCCCAGCGTCAGGTAAGACCCGGTCTTTAGCCGAGTCCTCGCCCGATACGGATCCTCGCCCGATATGGAATCTCGCCTGATGTGGATCCTCGCCCTTAACGTGGGTCGAGTCACGCGGCCCAGCATCTTGCGGCCCAGGTCTTCGATGGGGTCCTCGCCCTCAGCTATTGAGTCCTCGCCCAATACGCTTCTTCCTCACCTAGTGCAGAAAGGACCAGATACGACTGGTTCTCAGGCCTGATTATTATTGTTTTATCTTGGGCCCAGGCCCACCATCAGCCTCGCCCTAAGAGAAGACGGAGGGCTAGCCCATACAGCTGAGTCTGAGGAGGTCCACGTGGGCTAGTGCTGGTCAGCCCACCTAGTTCCATGCTCCTCGGAGGAGGCTGGGCTCTAGAAGCCCACGTCCGTCTGATCTAAGGCGGTGGCCCATCGCTGGAACCAAAGAATGAGAAACCTATTCTGATTAGGTTACTTGTTCCCCAAGAACTACGTCTGGCTTGATCCCTATAAATAGGGTACGTAGGCACATTGTTTGAGGAGGTCGCAACCCTTGCAAGAGCGAATACTCCTTCAATCTTGTGAGAAAACCCTAATCCCCCAAACGATCTCAGCCAAATCTAAAATCAACACCCATACTCCGTCGTCCGCCGTCATCGTCCACCACAAGTTCCAGCAACCCTCCCCGAATCTTATTATCACCAGATTCCTCGGTTATCAGTAATCGATTTGGTTTGGTTTTGTTTTTCTAACTTTCGGTTCGGTTACGGTTTCATGGTTAAGAAAACCGTGATTTTCAATTTGGTTTGGTTTGGCACTCTGAAACCGGCCAAACCACCCGATGCTCAGCCCTTTATTACTTCACCAAAAGCTTTCTAAAACCTTCTATATCATCAAAAGAATCTTCTTTAACGTGATGATGGCTTTAAAATTTTGCAGTAATTTCCTTTGATAACACATTACTTGCATACTTGCATGGTGTGAAAAGAGTTAAATATCAAAATAGTCACTCAAGTCAAGGTCATGTATCATTTCGTTCACCGATCTTAACCACGTATTATTTGAATCATTAAAGTGAGAATGACAAAGATTCTAAAGTAAAGGCATGTACTGATGTAGAGATGTACTAACTTCTCCAGACAATATCGCATACCAATCTCGAATGCCTAGATTCAAACTCGACTTCTTGGGTCTTTAATCTTTTGACTGGTAGGTCACTAATTTAATGTCTACTTGAAACATGAAAATGATTTGGATTCCATTACTAAGATGAGACTTGATTTTGGATTTGAAGATGTGCAATGAGCTAGTTAACATGGACGTCTTCATCATCGTGATATTTAGATTCAGGGATGCGCAGATCTTTTGGATACGCAATGCTCATATTTATGATGAATCTAACCGAAAAATTTACTAAAAACATAATAAATGAATAATTTATATATAAATTAATATTATTTTAGTGAAAATAAACCAAACCAAACCAAACATACTCAGTATATCCCGCTTAGAGCAGGGTCTGAGGAGGGTAAGATATACGCAGCCTTGCCCCTGTCCTTAAAGTAGAGAGGTTGTTTCCGTGAAGACCCCCGGCTTAGTGTACAATAAATAATATAGTGTGTGATATGGAGTTAAGTTCCATGTAGTCCACATATTTACTGTAGTACCGTAGACCACGTATGTTCTGCAACTATAGAATGGCATAAAAACATTGCAAAATGTATGAAACTTGTTATTTTGTGAAATACATTCTATAAATATCACTATTTCATGAAAAATATTGAAAATCATTTATGTTCGACAAGTAGATCAACACATATGTTCTGTAATATGTAAATATGTTCTGCAAACTTAACATGTTTTGCAGAATAATGTGTTTTTCACTATTTAACTTGTATAATGTTTACGATTGTCAAAATTTTCAACAAATAATGATGTTTATAGAACATGATTTGCAAAATAACACATTTTGCAATGTTTTTATGTCATTCTATAGTTGCAGAACATACGTGGTCTACGGTACTACAGTAAATATGTGGACTACATGGAACTTTGTTCGTGTGATATAATATTAAGATACCTTAGCTCATGACCTTTTTCACATGAGACTTACCTTAACAGTTCCCGTTTGTCGATGATGCATGGGTGACAATGATGTGAGACCTTACCAAATCCCTCGACGAAACAACATATGTGATGATCCATTAGTACGCACTAAACCTTATCAAATCTTTCGACGAACCAACATCCGTGATGATCCATTAGTACGCACTAAACCTTATTAAATTGTTCGACGATCAACATCCGTGATGATCTATCTTACCAAATCCTTAAAATGCACCCTGAGACTAGAACCCCGTTTCTTAACTGTCATTTCTTGGCAGTTTGGTTTTAACTTTGTACGTATCTTCATTCTGCACTTCCATCACGATAGCATCAGATTTGATACCTTTAAAATTTTTGTCGATACAACACCGCTCACGATTAAAGACGTGGCTCTCTTGAGTGTCGTTGAAACTTATTCCAAAATTTTTAGCGAAAACAGTATATAGAAACTAATACTTCGGAGTTCGAAGCATAATACATAATTATAATTATATATAATTGTTAATTTAAGTGACGGGGTATTATATTATTAAATCATTCCAACTTTTCTCTAATGTCCTTTGAGCAACACGTTACATTTATACAAAATTCCTAAAATATTATATTATTAAATCATGTCAACTTTTCTCTAACCCCTAAGATTTTGGATCGACTGATTATTTATTTGATAACTAGGTGTGAAGACCGCGCTTCGCGCGGTCCGTAGAAACATTATACTGTACAATACTTCGAAGCATTGAGAGCACATTATTTAAAGAATTAAGCTATAAGCGAGCCAAAGAAATTAATATAAACGGGCTCCATAATTTTATATTGTTAAATAATTACAAGTTTACAAACTACTTTCAAGCTGGTAAAATTTTCTGAGGAAGAGCATCTGCTCTGCTTTTCTTCCAAGCATTATATTACACTCTCATGCTTTTATTTTCCTGGCAGCAAGAACAATGGAAAATATGTTTTTGTATATAGGAAATCACCTGGTTGTCCTCCTTAAGCAAGCAGAGTGGCACTAAATGATAGCCGCATAAATGGCAGGAGTTTGTAAGTTCCTTAAATTTGCACTTTGAATTTTAAAACTCTATAAGATATCTGCCCTGGTACTACCATCCATTCAACAGAAACATTACAGGGATACAATACGTGTGGGGTCCATCACAATATCGAGGGAAGTTTGGTTGTACACTCCCAATCAGAGTTGTTATACGAGTTAAAAGAACAAAACTTAAGACCAAGCCTTTGGCCAGATTTTTGTGCAAGCTAAAGTTGCAAAATAATTTAACATCAACACCACCTCATTGGCCAACACTAAACTGAACCCCTATGGCTAGGTTCAACTCCAAAACATGATTAATGAAAACAAAGTGCTAGGAAAACATAACAGATAAAAGGAGTTGTTCATTGCATTCAACTGAAAAAATACAAAACACCAAACATATAATGTGTCTTAAAAACATAACGTCATAAGCGAACAGTAATATAGCATCTTGCATGAAGTTATGGTGCAGCAAGCAGTCACCCATACATCAAGGTGCCGCATTTTGGCTCTCGGCAACAGCGTGAAGAACAGGTGACCGCTTTCTCTCGCCGCTGCCAGTATCTGCTTCCACTTTGCCAGCAGATGCTGAAGACTCCGCCTGATCGAGGGCAGCCTGGAAGATGACAAGCAGCGCATGACAAAGATTAATTACTTCTTAAATGAGCTAGAGAAAATAATTTAAACGGCCTCCATAACTTTAAATTATTAATAACAATATTAGTTGTTATATCATCATCTTTATCGCCATTAGCCTGATTTACAGACGAACAACCCTCTTGAAGTGATGGCAGCCGGGAACAAATGCAAGGTGAGGTCTCGAAGACTCACACTGCTTTTTATGCAATTAACTTCGAATTTCATTACAGATAATTTCTAAGACCTCATCTAATCACATTACAGCTTATCAATTCGGCGGCCTTTTCGTATCTACACTGAACTTGAAAGTCCAACAATCTTATTTAAATTAAATTTCAATGTATGCATGTACTCCTGCAATACTCTGAACTTGAAAGTCCAACAATTCTTATTTAAATTAAATTTCAATGTATGCATGTACTCCTGCAATACTTTGAACTTGAAAGCCCAACAATTCTTATTTAAATTAAATTTCAATGTATGCATGTACTTCTGCAATTTATATATTGTTCCTCTATATTAAACTGGCACACTATTTCAAAAGAAAATTTGAGAGGATCTTAAGGTGATAATTAGTTAAATTATTTATTATTATGCACATTTTAAAGAGCAGAGAACATTTTAAGATTGATTTTTCTGGTGAAAGGGGCACTAATATAAAAGAAATAAATCCAAGCGAGAAGAAATAAAAACAGAAAATCAGAGGCATTGCTTAACACACAGAGCATAGTTTAAATAATGAGTGAATCACATTATCATGAGTGTGTGCTAAACTACAAAACAAATAAGCTTTCAATAAGCACAAGCAAGAAGTATAACATAGGCTGCAGCTGAAGGAACGCGCTTACCTATGGCTTATTTTTCCTCGCATAAGGAGGTTCAAGATCTTGCACGGGTACATATACCGTAGAAACTCCATAGTCCTTGCGGCCATCAACTCAATTGTACTTGTTAAGTGTCAGTTTGAAGACAAATTCCTTCCCTACGAGGGTGTGCAGTTCTGCAGGAGTAGAGTTGTATCTGATAAGTTTGCATATCTCAAAAAAATCTGTACTTCTATGATTGCAAATTTAAGCTCCTATACTTGTTTATTTGAAATAATGTTGCTTCCTTACCTCTATTGTCATGGAGGACTCCTCTTTAATTTGTAAATTAATGCCATTCTCCGAAGCAAGCAATTACTCTGAGGACCTTCATCCTACTCCAGTTGACAGCCTTGCGACCATCTACATATAGATCACAAAAAAAGTACAATCGTATTGTTCGCTTGAGTCTGGAACGAATTATTTTAAATTTCAAATCTACCTTAGTATTGGCTTTACAATTGTTGTGTAATTCAGCACCACGAGCCACAAATTCCTTCCAAAAACATGATGTGAACATTGTGCGCATCTGTTGAAATCCTGGAAACTCTCCGCATCTTGTAGAAGAAAAATCAAGCTTGATACCACCTCCTTCAACTATTCTGAACATCCTGTGTAAAGAGGAAATCAAATCATCTTCAGATCAAATGCTTCAGATAACACACATGAATAAGTGCAAAAAAAACTAACTTTTCTTTGTCTACAAGATCAGGCTCTCCACAAATAAATGACATTAACCTTCTACTCTAACAAACACATCACCATATTCTTCTCCTTGATCACCTGCTCAACCTGTCAAATCCGATATCGAATTAAAAACCGGTACAAGGCACAACATGCATTACAGCAGGGGACAAAAATTGTGTTTGTCAAGATCGATCAAGAAGTACTCGATTGAGATCCGAGTAGCTCAACAACATTAGATCAAGCCACAAACTTCAGAGCATATCGCTGATTCTTCAGCACAAAGAGTCTAGATATGGCCAGGGCTAATCGCCCATCAACTAAAAGTTCAACCAATCACAAAGCAAATCAATCAGTTTGATCAATTTAAACAAAGCCTCTAGCATCAAGATAAAAAAAGGTAAGTTTCACACACCGCCAAATCAAATTATAAAGCAAACACAAAAAATAATCAAACCCCTGATAATAATAAACATAATTGACCAGAAGAATGAGGGAAAAAGAATTTGGGTTTGATTTTGGAAGAAATGGTACCTACAGGATTGGAGGAGTGGATGTCCAGGGACGCCGCTGGAATTTTCTTGATTAGCTTGATCTTCAAAAGAGCGAGAGACAACGAAGCCGCACAGAATTGTTCCGATCCAAAGAAGGTCGGGGTGCCATGGCGGAGAGTTTCGATGATTGTCTGTTTTGAGATTTTGAGATGGGAACTTGAACTTAGATTTTTTCAGTTTCGGCCTTTATGAATACTCAACTGAAAGTAATAAACGTCAGTAATTAATGCTGAGACTTTCAATTTCTCCCAGAAAAGTTTAAGATTTCACAACACTTATCAACAAACAGTGAGGCTTAGGAACCGAGGGAAAATAGAATGGGAGTCTTGGAAGCCGCCACGTCAGCATCCCGAGATTTTACTTTATATAGATATATAGATATAGATGATACTAGGGTTGGTTTTAATAGAGTTATAGGATGTCTGATCCGCAGGAATCAGGTGTGGGAAAGTAAAGATTTCACGGCTCAACTTGCAATGGAATGAAGTAGAAAACAAATAGTAGAATGGCAAGCAGCAAGGAGAACAAAAATGCCCTGTTTAATTAATAATTTCAATATTTTTCTGTCTCCTTCACGGGTGTGTTGGAATCATTATTGTATGATTTTGTTATTGAGCAATAAAACTATCTCCAGTTTTAAAAAAGAGGTATTGGATTTGTTGTGTGAGTAAATAGGATTTGTTGAATAAAAATTTGCTTTTTATTCAAATTAGCCATTTTCTCAACAGTTTCAATGTTTCATTTTCGCTAGGTTAATTAATACTTTTCAATCTCTCATATAATTCATTTTCTAATATATATCAAATTTGTCGATTATATTTAATAAACATTTACACGTGTTATAATTTCAATATAGTATATATTAAAAAAAATCATTTTAATATCATATACTCTGAAACATAATACAATGAAAATTGGTCATCGCTTGTTCGTTTATATTTATTTATGCACATCAACCATTACCAAGCTGGTGACGTATGAATGATTTGATTGGCTATATATCCTGAACACGATATCTTTCGTGAAAATTAACACTGCACAAGTTCTCATAAAATCAATTTGAACTTCTAAAGTAAACTAGTATAAAAGCCCGTGCAAGGCACGGACCTCTAGTTTGTATTATGTTTTAAATAATATCCATGTGTCAGTCATATATTATTTCGAGCATTAATTATTATGTTTTATTCTCTGACGAAATACGTAAATACGAAAATGTTATATTTGCAATCTAATAGCATTAATAGTAATAATAAGTATTATATTTTTAAAAAAATTATGGATAAAAAACTACATTTGAACTAATTTTTCAATATTCAAATTCGATATGATATAAAGGCCACTACCATATTATTTACATGCTCTAAATTATATTCGAAATTAATACTCAAACTTTAAGATTTTACCTCATTAAAAGTATTTGTAATATACTGTTGAAAATTACTAAATTATTTCATCTAATATAACATGATTTTGATGAAAACTTGTTCTTGATATGTGAATTATGATATCCTAAATCATGATTAGATGAAGATGTGTGGTCCGTGTTGTTTTACATTTATTTCTTCTTTTTTGAGCGTATGTTTGCGTAATAGTTAAGTGATACATGAGGAGACAGAGCATCAACGCATTCGGTTTTTGCATATGTTACACACACTTTGTATAAATAGAAATTGAAACATATGTTGTACGTAAAAAAACACATATCTTATTTTATTATAAAAACATCAATTGAACTACTAACTTTATAATTGTACCCAAAAAAATTCTGACACCTTTAATGTGGCTTACCCTTTTAATTTTCATATCAATTATATAGTACTTCAATGTCTTAGATTTTTATTGTTAATTTAAAATATTTGATGAATATTACTTTGATACAACATGTTATAATATTGTCTCGTTATAAAATTTTAATTTTTTATCATTAGTTTTCAGAACTTGTTGATTAAGACTTTTAATGATTTTTCATGTAATTGTTATAAACCAGATCTCAAAATGATTTTCTAGCATTTCAAATAGCAAAAGGAGAGTAGATATGAGTTAGACCCCATGAAGTTCATAAAAACATGAAATATTTAGTTTAATTAGTTGTGTAATTACTTTTTTAACTTTGTGTAAACTCACATTTTTAAATATTTTGACACTAAAGTGAGCAATATAGCATATCATGTTCAATTATTAAAGATCAAATAAGGTATTCGATATTCTGAAAAACTATTTTTTCCAAGTCCCGTTTAGTCAGATTTAGTTTTCACCATATCGTGTCGGATTATCAGGTTCAGAATTAATTATATTTTATTAGTTTAATTTGTAAAAAATTAATTAATTTAATTGTAGTTTGAATCATTTTATTTAACTGGTATGTTATAGATTGATTGATGACAAATTAAAATTATAGTTTTAAGACTTTAATATATATAACTTATTTCTCTATGTTATTTTATTTTAACCAAGTAAAATTTATAACTCAATTCTTTTTAGTAGGTCTCGTAAACGTTTTTTACTATTAGTTGGTTGACTTTTGATTAACAATATAGAATTTTCCTAAATTCACCTTTATATCACAAATTATAATATTTCAAATACATATATCATTAAAATTACATCATCTAGATAGAGTTAAGTTCTATGGAGTACAAACAAAATTGGAGTATTGGAGTACAAATCATAATTTTTTAGCTTGATCCTATATAATATCTTTGATTATCCAAATTTTGATATAATCTATCATTTATAAGTTGTCTTGCACATAATTGTCAATTAATCATTAATATCTTTCAACTTTTACAAGTATTAAGATTATTGTTCTGCTTATTAGTTATATTGCAGAACATAGAGTCCTATGATTTATAAAAGTAATTATTCTACCATTTGATCACGATGTTTATGTTGCAGAACATAATGTGCGGGTTGTCAAATATTTACAAATATTATTGGACAAAAAAGATTTAAAATTTAGATGACTAGATTACATTTTATCAAACTTTGTGCTCTAATACTCCAATTTTTTTTGTACTCCATAGAACTTAACTCCATTAGATATATATTTTCTAACACCAAATTTGATGTCTTTATCACTATTCTTATATCTATATTTTTTAAAAAAAAAATTAGTTAAACGTCGAATTCTGAATTCATAGGTTTAAAATAAAAAAATATTTTAAGTTAGAATATTCTTTCAGTTACCTTATTTTATGTTATCCAAAATATTGTAATCTCTTTATAAATAACCTTTTTATAATGAAAAAATTTAATATGACATAGTACATATTGAAAGCCCATCAATTCATGCTCACTGAAATCTTAGTTTTTGTGCTTATTTCTCACATTCGTGACTTAATATTTCTATAATATTGTATTGGTACTCGTTTAGACGATTAAGTTAGATTTGACTTCGTTCATTTTTATTCGAATATGAATTGTATCTATTTTTAGAAATCTGAATCATTGTTCGAGCCTAATTATTCAAATTATTTTTCATTTTTAAATTTATTAACGTAAATAATTAATTTATAAATATTAATCTATCATGTTAACAATATATGAGACTTAGCTGAAATAATAACTTATCTCAAATAAATAAGATATTGAAAAGAATATAAATACAATTGTTTTAATGTATGTGGTTAATGCTTATGAATAACAAATTAATTGCTTGTTCAGTTCAAGTGGTTTGTGTGTTCTATTTGCATTAGAGAGGTCTTGGGTTCAAATCTTATGAAAAACATTTTTTTATATAGATGAGGAGGAGTTAGGTTCGGAGTTAGGCTCGGGTTCGGAGTTAGGTAATTTATTTGCTCAGGAGCGAGGCTTGACATTAACCTGTTCAGCTATTATATATATAAGTAGAAGTAAAAGTGCAATTGACATAAAATTTTATAACAAGATTTAATATATTAATATATTAATATAATAAATTAAAGGGAAAAGTACAATTGGCATAAAATTTTATAACATGATTTAATGAGTATATACATATATAGAATATTACTCTAATAAAAACCATCTTATACTGGAAACTTAAAACCAAGTTGGAATATCACTAAATTCTAAAGCAAATACCACTAAATTCTTAAACAACCCCATCTCCACCTCTATTATTTCTCTAACAACACAATCTCCACCTCCATCTTTATCAGCCCCATCTTGGTCGCTGCTTCAACCTCCTTCAGCCCCGTTCATACTTCTTTCTCCACCTCGGCTCAACTTCAAAACGCGGCGGAGCCGCCACTATTCCGGCGGCAACGCTCGAACCCCTTTCTTCAAGCCGCTCAAAACTCCGCTACAATCATCCCTCCTCCATCTCCACCTCCACCTGCACCATCTCCACCATCGTCACCACCATCTGAATCGAAAACGTGAACAAATCTGGAGATTCTGAGCAGTCCCGGAACATATGTGGAGATTCTAGGCAGTTTCTGCGAGTTTTCACTAATTCCTGCAACATAGATCACTAATGTTGTGTTTGGTTGGGGTGAATGATTCCGAAATGAATGGAATGAAAAATGAACTATATTATGGGCAATTGTTAACAAATTTCATTCTTTCTTCCATTCCATTCCTTACATTATATGCTAAAGATCACACCTTTAATTTGAGATGGAATGCTCCATTCTCTCCTACCCTCAATTTCTTCTCAAATCTCATTATAGCAATTTTGCACTCACTTAAATTTATTTCAAAACTTCTCTCCTATCTCTATTAGTTCCAAGTAATTTTACTATATCATTTCATTCCATTCCATTCTCCCCAACCAAACACAACATAAATCCTAAAGAGAATATTACTGACTTGTATTGGTTTCTAGTTTTTATTTTAAGAGTGATTTCTCTTTGATGATGAGCCTACATATATATATATATATATATATATATATATATATATATATATATATATATATATATATATATATATATCTGTGTGTGTGTGCGCGCGCGCGCGCGCGCGCGCATATTAAAATTAATATAAATAAATATCGAATATGATAAATAAAAATAACTATTGAGAAATGGAAAATTAATAAATTATTAATAATTATTAATACAAGATAAAGATGACGAGGAGACCGAACACAATAACGCAGATAATCAATATACTTATATAAAGGAAGCGAGGGCGTGTAGGTGGCGCCTCTCACATCGCTCCGTTTTATTTTTCTAATTTTCTGGAATTTTTGGATGAAAAATATTAAAAATTAGAATTACTTTTTTTAGTTTCGGGTATATTAGAAGCAAGTTTCAGAATCTGATTTTGTTTCAATTTTGTTTCAGATTATCTATGGAATATAATATCTTGAAAGTTTTAATCTGATTTTGTTTCAGATTATTTATGGAATATAGTATCTTGAAAGTTTTAATCTGATTTTGTTTCAGATTATTTAATTATGGGAAAGACAGATTATTTATGGAATATAGTAGCTTGAAAATTTTAATCTGATTTTGTTCAGATTATTTAATTATGGGAAAGAGTAGCAAATAAGTCTCTAGCTTGAAAATTTTAATCTGATTTTGTTCAGATTATTTAATTATGGGAAAGAGTAGCAAACAAGTCTTTCTCCACCTATAAATACCCGTATAGATCGTAGTATTTCGATTTTTAAAGGAGAAGCGAGGGGCGTGTAGGTGGTTCCTCTCACATCGCTCCGTTTTATTTTTTAATATTCTGAAATTTTTGGATGAAAAATATCAAAAATTAGAAATATCTTTCTCTTGCTCGATTTCTAACTCGGAGGTGTCGTTCTTCTGCAACGATAAGTGAAGGCTGTTACAGAAAAGGTTGTTGCAAGCAAATGTAGTTATAGACCGTTATATTGGAGTCGACAAATCCAAACACGGGAAAAGAATATAGTCTTGACAGCGATGGTTGATGTCAATAAATTAACTATTAATGATGTATGTTTATTGGTTATTCTTTTATAATATTTGTTTTGTTCATTGGACATGTTTGTTGTTGTTAATTTTTATATTATTTACTTTGTATACATGAAAAAATTATTCATGCATTATCTGTTTGCTCCGTTCAAGCAACTTCTAAGAGGGTGGTTATATTTAAGTTAAATGTTTTCGTGCACAATCAATCTAATAAAATTGGAGGAAGGTGACAATATAAGAACATGATTACTTTTCCAAAAAAAATAAAATTTTAAGATTCGTCACGCTTTAAATTGTTATTTACGTGTATAAATTTATTGTCATTTTTTCACCATGAATTATAGTCCAATTTTACAATTTTATATATTAGTATTTGTATTACATCAAGATTTTTATAATATAAATTTATTTTATCGTACAAATATTAACTTAAAACATTAATATACTTTTTATAGACAGTCATAAAATTATTTTATTGTATAAATATTAATATTGGATCATTAATATAATTTTTATAGGCCGTCGCAACGCGCGGATTCTCAACTAGTTACGGATAACGGACAAGAAAGAAGTCATAAAACTTATTTTTGGAGAAGGTAGAACGGGCTTTTCAAAAAAAAAAGAGAGAGAGAAGGTGGAACGGGCAAATAAACCAACGTTAACTAGATAACGACATTTTATTATTTTATTATTTATTGTTACATCCAGAAGGTGGCGCCAATACAACGGCCCAGTCTACTTAACTAATTCTCAACGTCTTTACCTACATAAACAACAAGTCTACATACGTAAAGTAGTTTCAGTTTATTACATGTAGCGGTTCTCCAACTGTGTGCGTGCTTAAGACAATTCAACTACGCTCACTCGTCGGAAAGTATCATCACCGGCCACCGTCTGTCGAGCAATTTCTTTCTTACTGGTTAGAATATTATTATTTATTTGTTTTCGTGTTGATCGATGATTTGATTTGTTATGATCGTCCAATAGCGATTCTGATTCTGCTGATTAGGTTTTTTAGAAGTTTGTGTTTTCTTATATAATTTTTTTGTGTGATTCTACTATTTAATGGTTTCGAAGTTGTGATTGTATAATTGAAGTTGCAATTGAAGTTTATATTAAGCTTTATATAATTAGTTTGCTTCTTCAGCAATCATTGGTGTTAAGCAATACCCTGAATCAGTTTGGGTAATTTGATACTTGGCATGCAAATTTTATAAATTAAGGACATGTTATAGATATTGGATCAATTATGTTAGCACTCATGATAAAGGAGAACCGGTAATTTAACATGATGATGGCCGTGTCAAATTTAGGCTAACAACTCCGAGGATAACTGATAATTTAGCTGGGTGACAAGCGTGTCGAATTCTTGAATTCTTCCCGCTTTTATTGAAATGAATATGCTGAGAAACAAAAAGGTACCAAATTGAGAATAGTTATCTGTAAAATTGATAGTTAAGATGTAAAAGCGAAACTTTCCGAGGTTCCAATAATTTAAGATTCTTTGATTATTTTACTAAGTATCACTTTAGTTTGATTCTTGTTTATGATGATAATTGGGGTAAGAGAAGAAGTAGAAGATGAAGAAACAAGTAAAAGAATGTGTGTTGATTTTGTGTGTAAAAGTATGTGTGCTTAAGTTAAGAATCCAGCACAGCAGTCCACTACAGTCCCGTGAGCATGACAAAAGTTTGGTGGCCTAAATAAAAGGGAAAGCACAGTAAGAAAAGAATAATTTATTACACACACTTATTGTATATATAGAAGCCATCTTATCCTGTGCACTCCTTCTCTGTAATCTGTATTATCTTTCAGCCCACTCCCTCCATTTTCCCCACCACTCCTCTAAATTCCAAGGCAGAGGGGAACATTGCATTTTTCATTGTTTTTAATTTGCTTTTTAGGACCCTTAAACTTGTTTATAGCTGTAATTTTCGATATAGATTGTGTGTTTAGAGATGATTTTCCTATGTTTGTTTGAGTTTGATCCACTTGGATTGTGTGTAATGTTCATAACATGACTAAAAGGCAATTTAGTGGTTGATGAATTTGAATAATAGATCTGAGTATCTGTAAAGTTGGATGTTCTGTAATCTTTTTCTTTTTTCCTCTCTGTAGTATTCCTACTTTTGGCTGTAAATTTTTAGCCACATTATTGCAGATTAAAAGGGGCTATCTTTTTGCAAATTGGGGTTCAATAATCAAATGTGGGAGTTCTGAAAAGCCTGCTAATGTGTATATTAAGATTTCAATGTGGTTCAGTTTAGAGAGTGTGGATGGATGTACATGAATTAGATCAAGCATTAGTGAAGCATTCAGTAGTGGAGGTTCCGAGGAAAAATGGAGCTACTAGCCGATCTAGGAGTAGGGATATTAGTTCTAGGTATAGATCATCGACTCCATCCTCAGTTGCAAGTCCGAGGCGGTGCCCTTCCCCGAATTCTAGAACAGCCACGACATCATCTGTATCGGTTCCGAAGAGAGCTATATCTGCTGAAAGAAAGCGGCCCTCGACACCACCTTCACCGCAGAGTCTGTCTGCATCAGCTCGTGATACAATAAAAAAAGTACATATGGTGGTACCTACAAAGTTAGTAAGTGATCGGACGGCAGAGGGACTATGGCCATCCACAATGCGTAGTCTCAGTGTCGCTTTCCAGTCTGATACCTTTTCCATTCCGGTCAGTAAAAGAGAAAAGCCTGTTACCCAAGCCCTGTCAGATCGCAATTTGAGGCAGTCACTGAATGTGGCACATAAAGTGGCAAGTACAGTGCCCGCTTCGCGAAAGCCTACACCGGAGAGAAAGAGGAGTCCGCTGAAAGGAAAGAATGCCCCTGATCAATCTGAAAATTCCAAACCAGTTGAAGAATTAAACACTCGGCAAGCGGGTGAACACAGATTGCCTAGCATATTTGGTGGAAGATCATCATCAGGTTCTTCAGTTAAAAGCATTGACCTTTATGGTAAAACATCTAAAGCTTTGGCAGCTTCACAAGGAATGGCGGCACCTTCTTTGAGGCGAATGTCCTTACCAGGTTCTTTGGCAACACCCTTGCAGAAGTCTGCCAGTGATGTGGTGAGGCTAATGTCACCAGATGGAGAAGTAGAAAATGGGAATAATGATATTTTAAGATTAACCAAACTTAATTCTTCAATATTGTTTGAAAGAACAAAATTAGTTACTCCTGCTGGCCGAACTCGATCTTTGCCGGGTTCACACCCTTCATCTCCAAATAAGACATCTATGCCTTCATCTTTTGTTTCTAGATGTCCCAGTCCAGCTCGAACAACCTTAAATTCTGCTCCATCTAGAGGAGTAACTCCCTCTTGGTCAAGGCCATCCAGCCCCTCCAGTCAAGCTAAAAGTTCGACATCTGTACTGAGTTACATTGCTGATATCAAAAAGGGAAAGAAGGTCACAAGCCACATCGAAGATGTGTGTAAATTGAGGCTACTTTACAATACCCATTTGCAATGGAGATATGCCAATGCTCGAGCATATGTTACACAAAATTATCAGAAATTATCTGCAGAGGTTTTAATTCTAATTTTTTTTAAATTTCTGAGATCCTCCTAATTCTGTTTAATAAGTTAAGCCAGTGTGTTTTCTTAATTACCTGTTTGGTCACCTGACTCCTTTAATGAATAAATTGCATTACCCTTAAGTAAAATTTAACTCTAGTTGCTTTTTGTTTGATGCAATTCATTCTTTGTGATGTCCCCAAGCTTGATTCCTTTTAGTGATTGCATGCAATGTCTTATCGGCATCTACTAATTGTCTTCTGTTGATCTGCAGAAAACATTGATCAACGTGTCTAGAACTACCTCAGAGTTGAGAGTTTCCGTTATTGAAAAGAGAATTTTCCTCCATCAACTCAAGCTGAAATTGAAGTTGGCCTCTGTTTTAAATGAACAAGTAATGCATCCCCTTAGTGCAATATCATTCAAGTTGTTTAGTTCTTCTATGGAATACTAAAAATCATACGATTTTAAATGGGAAAGTAAGCATTAACATCAGGTCATCACTTGTTTTTCTTTCAGCGTGTTAATGCGTGTATTAGATTTCAATGCTCAAACTAGTTTCAAATAGAAATATATTTTGTGCATTATGAGATTCCCAACTATACTGTTCAGGAAAAGAAATTAACAATTGCTACACTTAAATTTAAAGAAATTTATATGGTAGCAAAAATAGTCACAAGATTCTGCTTTATAAAATCTATGTAATCTAAAGCTGTTATGAGATGCTTTCTTTTTTGTTGATTTTATCTACCTTGTTTCGCCTGGCTGTTTACTAGCAGTAAGTAATCAGTTCAGTGAGACAGCTCGCTCTTCTTTAATGTCTATATATGAACCTGTGTTTCCATAATTTAAAATTACGAATGCACATCTGATGGTTCCTTTAATGCATGATATCAGATAACCTACCTTGATAGATGGCATTTTCTTGAGAAAGATCACAGCTGTGCTGTATCAGGAGCTATTAAAGATTTGCAGGCAAGCACTATCCGCCTTCCAGTCACAGAAGGAGCAAGGGTATGTCATCTCCAATTTATCAAGATAACATGAGGAGTAATAGTATCTAATTAGTTTTCGAATTCTACAGGCAGATCTTGATACAGTGCAGGCAGCTATGTGCTCAGCTGTCAATGTAATGCACACAGTGGGATTATCCATCTCTTCTGTACTCCCAACGGTGAGTTCAATATAATGTTTTATGTTTATTCTAACCATAGTGTTTCAAGTTTTAAATTTGTTGCTTCCTAATTGCCCTGTATATTGGGCTTACTGTGTTTAGCCAGCTGAACGATACCTCATAGACTTGTAGTTGCATTTAGTGAGATGGCCTCATGCATAAGTGATGAAGTACCAAGTATTTTGGCCCTAAAAAGCAAATTTGAATCCTTTAAAAAACTGCATTTGGAGATTATTAATTGACCCGAAGGACCGAATTTTTTCAGAAGTGATACCAATCTTTAATGTTTTGGTTGTGGCCATTGTTGCACACATGTATCTGCATAAAATGAAACGCAGACACTTCGACCAGCTGAAAGTTCACATATAATCCGAAATGAACTTATAATGCAAGTAATAAACATCAGAAGGAAGAAAGACACTTGAGGGGCAAAAAGAGATTTATTTTGAGTGCTATACGACATCATGGCTGATTTTGGTGTTATTGCTGATCTTGCTAAGAAGTTTGATCGATATACTTGTTTCTCAATGAATAATTTAGTAAAAGGACAAAGTTTCTGTGAGCCAAAAAATTTTAGAAGTTCCAAGTCTGGTGGTCAACATTGCATCACCGAGTTCAAGTAAAATGGGTATTGGGTTTGTATAATGTATACGGCTTAAAGCCCTAAAGCTCCTTTGGAGTTGGGGCTGATGCATATATAACATGTATGCTTAGCTGCATATCGTTTGTAAAATGAGAGAGAATTTGGAAGTTTAACTGAGATTACTTGAAGTACCTCATGCATTTGGTATGAAACTTTAATCTGTCACAGTCGAAAGGGCCAGTCAGACAAACAATTTATTGTCTGATTGGACCATTGAACATCTGAAAATTTATTTCCTTCTGGCCTTCAAAAGGCCTACTTTATACTGTTCTTGAACGCTCTTAGCAGGAAACTCACAAGTGTTGTACCAACTCGGTGTATTATCGCGTATTAATGAATGTGCAGGTCCCGTGATAAACTAAACGGTCCAAGGTTGTCCTTGATTAGGTACTGATGGGGTATTTAAATGGATAGAAGCATGTTAGTAATGGTATAAAAAGTCAGCCTACCAAAGTATTCTGGCTGTGTTCATTTGGTCCCTCACTGCCTGCTGCTTTTATATCATGGTTATGACATTTAGCTTTCAACTTCTAGATAGTTAGACCTCTAAGACTAGGGAATCAAATATTGACTATAGAGTTACAGATCACAAGCACAGTCCTGCCTGGTGCAATTACCAAAATTACACTATAGCTGTGCTACATTCTCTAATGTCCTATCAGATATTTGGAATTTCTTGTAATTGCAATGCAGTTTCTGAGCTCGTAGCATCAATCTCGTGGAAGGTCGACATGTTTCTGTATAATCCGTAACTACTGATTTTTTGTATGATCTCTAAAATAATCCTTTATATTTTCGGTTCTACTATAGGTTGAAGAGGTGAATTGCTTGGTTTCTGAACTTGCTAATGTAGCAGCAGAGGAAAGAGCCATGATTGATGAATTTGAAGCTTTATTGGCAACTACAGCTGCTATGCAGGTCAGAAAATTTATAAAGACATCGATTCATTTCAGTTCATATAAAAATTCACCAACCACTTGTAATCCAAATTCGGTTATATTTCCCCTCCTGGCATTCTTTTCCATGTATTGGTCACTCACAAGTAAGGACAAGTCCAACGGAGGTACAGAATTGATGCTATACCTAATATAGCACCCACCAAAACATTCACACTCCAATGGCATGTTAAATTTGGTTACAAAATAGCCACGTGGTATGCAAGTGAGAAATTGAAGAGAAATAGCAAATCTGATCATTTTTGTTTATTTCATCTACAAGGTGATTAAAAAGTTAGCAAAATATAAGATTATTTGGTGTTATTTTAAATGTGCCATTAGAATAGAAGTTTTATTCTAACATCAAAAGTCACTTTTTGATGTCAAAATATAACAATGTCTATATGTATTTTAGCACCGCCATTGCCATGTTCTAACAATGAAGTTTTTTTGGTGGTGCTAAAAGAGCTATAACTGGATCAGTATAGTTTTTGGTTCTTTTCATTGTAAATCTATTACTAAATGCAATATATGCATTACTAAATGCAAAATCAATCTTGCTTTCTCTGATTTTTGTATCTTACATTTTTTGATAAATTTATTTGCATATCAATTGCCAGGCAGAAGAAAACAGCCTTAGGATGCATCTCGTACAGTTGAAACAAAATCGGGGAGTACTAAAATGACTGATAAACAAATGATCCATCACCAATAGGCCTCTACTACTTCAGGATACTAAACTAACAGCAGTAAGGTCTGCCTCAACAAACGATACACAACTACTAGCCTCATAGGTCACAGCGAGTACATATATACTTCTTTTTTAGGGGAAGGAAAATCAAAGTTTTTATTTTCTTTTCCTTCTTTCCTTGGCAAATGCCATTGGTGCCATCTTGTCTAAGCTGTAATTGTTGTATGTAATTCTTATATCAGTAACGAGAAAAGAAATGCCAATGAAGAAGGAATGGAGTTTCTAGATTTTGATGTGTGGACACTCTTTGTTTGCTCGAAAGTAAATTCCTGGTTCAGCAACTAACTTGTATTGCTAACATAAGAGAGACTCGATTTCTGGCCTTAAATTGGCGAAGCTGTGCATTTAATATAAACATCTGTAAAACTTGAATTCGAAGAATTATGTCACTGATTTCCTATGACAGTAAAAGTCACTTCTTAATGGAACGATCCACATTATGCACCCACTACAACAAAGAACAGAAAATTCACAAACTTAGGAAGCAGTAGCTTCATTGCTGGCTGCAAGGGGTACCAGAAAAGGTTGCTATTGTATTCAGGATAAACAGAAGCTATATATCAATATTATACACTAAAACCTATACTAGACTGTGAAATCTCTGTTCTAGTAAGAAGAATAACTTGAAGGTTGTCCTGCTTTAGAAAATAAAACCAGCATATAAGGGTGGAATTCAGACAGGGGCTGAAACTTCAGTTGCTGTTGTCTCGTTCTTCTTTGGTGATTCTGGAGGTTTCTGTATGGGAACAACTTTATTTGGAACCATTACTAGAGTCATGCTTCTCTCTCTGAAGCTTTTGCTCTCCTCTACTGCAAGCTGCAAAGTAGAACAGAAAAAAATTGCAGAAGGAAATTAATTAGAAAAGGGAGAAAGCTTGAACATGTATATGGTATTACCATGTAAACGTTTATTAACTTTACAGGAGAAAAAAAAATGCCCAAAAATAATACCAGCAAATTAGATGCAATACTATTTTAGAAAGCACTCTTGATTTATAATTATATAAATTTATCTTGCATATATAATTAATAAGGATAAAATTTCCAAGAATATGTGTTATTATAATTATTATCATCACATGACTTGTAAGCTAGAAGTTACAACAAAGCTCTAGACTCATCTTTCGAATCTCTTGCTCATATTGCTTTTTCAATGTGGAGATTCACTTATATATTTAGTACATACCTCTCCAATGTCACTCTGGAAACGTCGAATAAGCTCTATAGCTTTATTCCTGAAGTCACTTTCACGGCCCTTCAACTGCACTACGACTTTGACCTGCACCCAGAAAATAATATATTGATTAAGCGGGACACTAAAAAGGTGCATCAGGGTGAAGCTAATTTGCAATGTGAATATCTGAAGCAACCTTATCGCCAGCCTTCAAAAACTTCAAAGCAGCTTTCAAGCGCACAGAATAGTCATGCACGTCAATATTGTAACTGCAGAGCAAAAGAAAATATTTTATTATGACCGCTTTTAGTTGCAATAATCTGTTATTTAAAACAATTTAAGCCAGTGAAGGATGCATATAACCAGGCATTTTCTCTATATTCGGTACCAAAAAATTTAAGGAACTCAACTCTATCTGTTTGTTTGCTGGAGAAAATATTTTCCAGAAAATAAATTCTTGGGAAAATATTTTCTGTCATTTGAGTACCGTGGAAAAAATTATGAAATTTTGTGAAAAATGATCAATTTGGAAAAAAATTCCTCTTTTGAGAAGGGGAATCATTTTCCAAGAAATTATGTCATTTTTTTTTAAATCCTCCTTTGGAAAACATGATATTTTCCGGGAACCAAACAAACAGGAAAATGTATTCCAAAATTTCTGGTTTTCCTTCGTTTGTTTGACTTCTGAAAAACATTTAAGTGGAAAACATTTTATGGCGGACAAAAGGAGCCTTAACATATTTACTATTGGAATTGGATCAAACGTCAGTATTACTGGTGGAGGTCTATATATATATATATATATTAAACTGGCAGTAAGGCCACAAGTTTAAAAAAACAGGCAGTGTAGCCAACAATAGTGACCAACCTAAAGGTTCCAAATTCAAATATTGACTAGTGACAATTGGCAGCTATATTGTAATGTAACAGATTTTTAATAACACGTTAAGAGCATCTCCAACGGCGTTGGCTATAATCGTTGGCTAAATTGAACCTGTAAGACATTATGTAAAATTTGCTGAACCTGTAAGACGTTGTACTTCAATGGTAATGGCTATATTGGTTGGCTATAATTTAAAAATAGAATGTTATTAATATCTTAGTTTGTTAAAATAGAATTTATCAGTTTAATATGGTAATAAATGATGTGCAATCATCCTACAGATTTCTTACAGACCTGTAGAGGTTCGACAAATATAGCCATCCATAAGACGTTGGCTAAAATTATAGACAACAGGTTCACGTGGTTGGAGTATGATTTTTTCAACAGGTTGGTTAAATTTTTTATATTTGGAATGCCAACTCACTTTTTAGCTAAGGGGTTTGTATGGTTGGAGATGCTCTAAATATGACAGAAAAAGTATATCCAAAGTATTTTAACTGTGATTACAGAACAATTCATCACAACTTCTTGGCAGATATTTTGTAATGTAACATATTTTTTATAATACACTGAACATTACAGAAAAAATTATATCTTAAATATCAACTGTGATTACAGAACAATTCATAACATTTTCTTGTTCATTTTTCCCTGACAACTGGAGAGTTCCCTCATAAAGCTGTGCAACTGATTCGAAAATTACCGAACAGAAAATTTTGTTATGCCTTTTCTCACATATGAACCTACTAAAGCTGAACATCATAATTTATTACTTTGTGTTTATATTTTTTAATTTTTAACAGGATGCATTCAAAAAAATTACAGTGGACAAACTGTAACTCTCCAAATGTAAAGACAGGCCAAATAATACTATTTTACTTGATAGCTACTATTTACTATGAGCTACACAACAAGGGAATCAGTCAACAATATTGCCAGTGGGATTGTATGATAAGACTTACCCCATTTTTAGTTCCTTCAAATCCATGCGATGGGCTAAGAATATCAAGTGTACACTTAATCAGCATATTCTCTAGCAACTGAAGCAATATGAAGTATAAATGTAACAGTTTATAAAAGTCATTTACCAGCACTTTTCTTTTGCTGATCTCTTTTCTTCTTTTGCTGCTCATATTTAAATTTACTGAGGAAGTAAGCAAACTGCTAATCAGTACATGACGGCTCCATAGATTTCAATGACAAAGTGAAATAAGAATCTAGGGTTAAGCTTCGATCAGATTATAAAGTAGTTCATTCCCGTGTAATAATATAGATAATAAGAAGAGCAAGTAATCTTACTTGTAATCCATTAATCTGACGACTGGTGGATCAGCTTCCGGAGACAGTATTACCTACAAAATGTGAAAAAATTAATTCCACCATGAAGATCCCCAATTTGACTGCTGAAAACAAAATTCGACTAGCTTTAAAGTGGAACCATTTTTTGTAAAAAAAAAAATAAAAAAATTAAGCTACCTGGCACAAGTGATCCTTATTATAACATCAACTTGTTAACCACGAACCAAGAGAAATATGTTTCCCAGATACTTTGTATATTTACACTAAGATCTCAGTGTGGGTGGGTCGCTGTGTGTGGGGTGGGGGGGGGGGGGGGGGGGGGGGATTGAACCCTAGTGCATAGGCTAAGAGAAAAAAAAACCCAGATACTTTGTATTTTTATACTAAAATGTCCGTGTGGGGACGGGGGGAGGGGTTGAACCCAGTACATGTGCTGCATACTAAAGCATAGAAAGAAATCAGGCTCCTGAGAAAATGTTAAACACTTCGTACGGATTACAGACATTAGGCTTCTGATATATGAACTCAGAAATTGGCTTTGTTACAAAAGGAGAGAAATCTAGCAAACAAAAGTAAATATTTTGTCAAATAGTTCTTTCATTATCCCATCTTCGTTTCCTCTAGCACTATATTCTCTCATAAATTCGGTTTTGATTCCAACTTTCGAAGTCTATAAGGTTTCACCAATAGATCCTGGCATCAAACACCAATACCAGACAAAATTTAAAACTTTGCAGCAACCTTGTCCTTCATCAGCAGCAATAAGTTTCTTCCTCGTGCCAAATGTCTTTCTAAGTAAAAAAGCGATCATGTGGCACCCAACGGCCTTATATACTTTGAATATATGTATTATCGCAAAAGCATGATTCCAGATCTACATATAAAGCCATTTTCCCAACACCTTAAACTTAAAGAATTGATTATTTGATATGGTATCATAGCTTTTTTGACCCCGCGATCTCAAGTTTAATCCTGTAACATAAATTTATCAAAAAAATATATGGACATTACGAATGAATATAGTCTCAGAGATGAGCTCCTCAAATACACTCTTTATTACAAAACATGGGCTCACAGTTTACAAGGGCGTAGGGAATTTCAAAAAAGAAAAAAAAGGATTTCCCGCCCTTTAATGTCTACAATAAGTCAATAACAAAGAAAAGGGGTACAAAAGTAAGATATCTTCTGCCCTTTCATATCTACAACAAGTCAATAACAGTGAAAAGGGGTACAAAAGTAAGGCATCCTGCACCTTTTACTAGAATCACCACCGGATTGAAGAAAATTTCCTGAGGACAAACAGTAGTTATATTGTATTTTGCATCTAATAATAATAAACCGGCTTTCAATTCGTGAGATGTGTAATTTATATATATATATATATATAGATGTTCTTGGATATCAACCAAGAGTAGTCAAATATAAGGCATCAAACTAAGGCCCCATTTGGCTTACCTTATTTTTCAAAATAAATACTTATTTCTAAAAAAGAAGGTAGGTAAATGTGTACCTTTTTCAAGGAAAAAAGTGCTAATTTATGTGAAACAAGGAATATGAAATGCCCCCTAAATCTAATGTGATTATTTGACCCTATTACTGAAATTGATGGCCTTTGGCATCAAGGTTTAAAGTAAAAAATCAACTTTCATGAACTCCCAATGGAATCTGTATCTTCCTGATCTTTCGCATGCTATAAAAAAAAGCAATCCGAACCTCCTTCAAATCTAACTTCATTCTAGCTAGAACTGACAGCCATTAACACAGTCCGCAAACATCAGCGGATCAATCTACTGCCCGTTAAACCACACTAAAAGTTAGAACTCGCTGCTTATAAGAACATAGCATCTTTTAACTAGCGAAAAATGATAGCCGATACTAGTTTCACCAATATAATAACAGCCCGTCTGAACGGCTTTCCCAACACCTTATGAAACAGCAGACAAACATAAGAGAGAACACCTCCTATACCTCCACCAAAAGAAAAGGTCGAAACAACTAATTACAATACTCTGCTAAACTTTATACTATGTATCCACCGAGAATTTTTAAAAGCATTTAATATAATAATTACCGAATGTATCGAAAATTATATTGGGTTCAAACTTGCAATTTGCTTCCTTCAGGTCTTTGACAACAATAATAAATTCCATTAACATCATAGCATGACAGAAGATTCGGTCTAACCTCACAACCAGTGACAAGACAATAGGTCTTTGATTTAAAGAAATTTAAGTACAGAACAGCTGTTAGCAACCAGTACTTAACTCTAATTAGGATGCAATGATTGCAATGCCTTCGAACTATCGAAAAAGTAAAAAAATGATAACTTTATATAATCAGGAGAACCATATAATGAACTAAAGCACAAAATAATCCAACTGATGAAGCTCACAGAAGAAGAACATGTATGTATGTTAATGGGAGTGGTGCAAATACTTACGAGGTCAAGTTCAGCATCCTCAGCCCTTTGAATAGCGTCATACTTGGGCACTATTCCAATCTACAAACATACATAACACATAAAAAGTTGTCAATCAAGCAATTCAACAGCTAAATAATATGCATATACAACATATCAACAAAAATCAAAATGTCAGTACCATATTTTGCTTCTCATCAATCAGCCTGACATTTTCAGACCTATTACACACCAACAAAACAAAAACACTCAAAAATCAAGAAATTAAATGAACATGTAAATTATATATCAAGCAAAGTGTGTGTACCAACCTAATAGAAGAGATATTAAGGGCTGGATCATTATCATTAGAACCACCCTTACGCCTAAAGTCGCCGGAGTTTGACCGGGGGAAGTTGCCGCCGCCGCCGCCGTAACGGGCGGTGATGGGACTGTGAGAAATGGAAGTGGTAGTTAAAGATTGCGGAGAAGGAGAAGATGGGGTTGTCGAAAGATGGTTAAGGCGAAGTGGGTTTAGATTAGATTGGAAAGATAAGTTGGGGACAGTGAGTCTTGATGGGAAGAATAAGCTACTTGTGCTGCTAAGCGCAGCCATGGCTATGGTTTTCTTGATGTTCTGGTAATGTTGTGTATAATTTAACTACGAAATTGAGTGGACAACGTTATCCATATTATTTCACAAGAACCTCCCTTGTATTTTCACTTGTCATCTAACCATATACTCAAATGGATCCCGGACTAAATCCAAATCAAATTAAACAAAAATTTGCTGAATTGAGAAGAAACTTTTTTAATAATTTAATTATAAATAAAATTCTATATTTAATGCAAATAATATTTTATATAAAATAATATAGATGAACATATTTTAATATTTAAACCAAATATAGCTAATTTTTTAACTATGAAAACTTTCATATTTCTCTATATTTCACTCAACTTTTATTACCTAATCACCCAACTAAGAATTATTTTATGGACTTCACATTAGTTGTGAATTTTCTAATTTTTATTTTTTAACTCAAGATATAAAAGGGGGGGCGAGGTTGGTAACATTTTATTAATATTTGAATTTAAAATCCTTTCTTTTATTATAACAATGTATATAATTTCTTTTAGAAATATTAGATTTTAGATTTAATATAAATATTTTGATATAATCTATTTTAAATTTTCGATAATGTTAGATTTTAGAAATCCAGGTTCATATAAATTCATTTTAACAAATTGATTGTTTTAATTATAATTTCGATACAGTTAGATTTTTGAATAAATATTTTTTTTTAAAATAGAGGTGTTGATCTAGTAATAATAAGTCATGCGGTATCTTTGCACTGATGGAGTCGAACAAACAGTGAACTGTTATCGCTTGTTAAAGAGACAATTAAACGATTTTTTAAAGATAATGCATCGATACTTCATGCATTCTTGTTTGAATTATTTCTACTCTCTTTATCAGACCCCGATGAAACTACCGTGTGAGACATCGACCAGAATTGCGTTTCCATACAGAATATCATATCCAAATCTAGACCCCGCCTACAATAAAGAAGCGAAAACAAATCTCTCACCAAGGAGAAAAAACAACATGAAAATATAAGCCGGAGATCGAAATAAAAGCAAACCGAAAACAAGTGAAAATAAAAAACTTAGATATGACAGTTGAAGTCACAAGATAGGCGACTAACTTTCAAATCCGATAAACTCAGCTTGAATTGAAGAAAATATAAACTGGAAATTCCAACGATTTAGATCAAGAAAAACAAACAAAATCTTTCCATCAAAAAGATGATTGTTGAATAAAACAAATTAAATAAAAAAATTTAAGATTTTCTACCGGTGAAATCGATAAAAACTTTTTGGATAATAGTGATGGCAATTTCAACAATAGAGAGAATTTTTCAAATTTTTGTATAAATATTATTATGGTCGCAAATATCAATTATTTTTGAAAAGAAGAAATAGAACTTTGAAAGAACAAAATAAATTATTTTCAAAATGAAAAAAAATACTACTCCCTCCGTCCCACCCATTTCTTATCAAATGGGTTGGGCACGGAGGTTAAGGAATATGTATAAAGTAGTGGAAAAGAGGAAGAAAAGTGGGTAAAGTGGTGGGACCCATTGATTTTTAATGTATAAAAAGAAGATAGTGGAGTAAAAGTAGTGTGAAAAGGAAAGAAAAGTGGAGAAGTGGTGGGACCCATTGACTATTTTTGGTAAGTTTTGAAATGTAAAGAATTGGGTGGGACAACCAAAAAGGAAAGTGTAAAGAAATGGATGGGACGGAGGGAGTACAACTTTGAAACAACAAAACTTGAACAGCCGAATAAAGGGCAGAAACGTAATTCTAACTAACCCTAAAATCGCAATAAAACGAAGGGGTTTTTCACTCTCTCAGCCTCTCACAGTACAAAACCCCTCCCCTCTGCAAATAAAAACAACAAAACCCTTATCCCTTAATATAATTCCGGCGTCTTTCTCGGCCGACCTCGATTTTCCGGTGACAACTATTCGATCTTACGAGTTCACATTCAATTTAATTGAAAGTTATGCAGCAAGGTGATCACACATTGTTAAGTTTGAGACCCGGTGGCGGTGTCAGAGGCAGTAGAATCACAGCTTCTGCGTTCAGTTCTTCAGCTTTTGCTTCTTCTGATCTTCCGATTCTCCGTACTCACGCTTCCAAGGTTATTTCTTGACCTGGCTTTTGATATCGAAAAACATGTACAAATCGTGTTATTTTAGGCTTATATATCTTCCCTGTAGATTAGTTGTTTCGAGCTAATTTATGTTAATTGTTATTGTGAATATTTGTGATATAGACCAGAGACTCTCGGTTCGAGGGGCACGAGGTGGTTCGGTTCACTCGAGATCAGTTGTTGCAGCTTAGGGAGGTAATGTGTTATGATTTGTGCTTTCTTACTTCTTGTTATTGCAGTTATATGTTGAAGTTAGTGAGCCATGTAATTAGTTGAATTAAAAAAACGATTTCGAGCAGAATGTAGATATGGCATTAGGTGTTCTAAAAGTATGCTTTTGGTTGGGACTATATAATGAATATTACATCTGTTTATAGAGTAATAGTAAGACGTGAAATTAAGTAAGATTGTTAAAAAAGGCAAACTAATTAGCTACTTACGAGTTCTGTCCTAATACTAATCAACTACAATGATTATATGAAAAGACAGAAAGGTAATATGGTACATCGTGCTTGATAAAATTACCAAATGAAATCGATCTACATAATAATTTGTAATTGACTTGCGTAACTCTGTAAGACATATAAATTAAAGTTTAAATATTCGCTTATAATGAATGTGCATTAATTCTACTACCTTGTTTCTTTCATGTTAGGCTGTGAAGATCACTGATGATATTTTAAGAGTTAAACAAGAGGTTGAAGCTGAGTTTTTTGGTGCTGATCAGGACTGGAATCGCGTGGAGAATAATGTAAGTTACTTTTGTCCTACAGAATGTTTTCTGTTGGAAAATCGCAGGTGCATCTGCACTTTATGAGCTCTCTCTCTATAAGAAGTGGGTTCAGTTTACTGATATGTATATTTATTCAGTTGCAAAATCAACCAAATCAGTCGGCTATTCGTCAGTTAGAGCCAGACAGCCGTGATTGGCGTAGTCGACCTACACCATTGCCCAGCACTGTTGATTTGAGACATAATGGAGGAAATCAATATAATCGTCAGGATCAGCAAGACTTACAGTACAGAAGAGGAACTTTCTCTTCTCAGCACGGGGTAAATAATCCTAATCTGAAAGTTTGAACTGTATATTTGTTTCACAATGCTGTAATCATAAATTTTGTTTACATATACAGCATGCTTAGTTATAGAAGTCCTATATTGTGTGCCTATATATTGTTTATAGTTACAGTGTGGTCAATTTTTCTTCGTGAAGTTGTACTGCATCATCTATAAAATAACTGTTGGAACTATGAGTCCCTTCTTATGACGGTTTCTCTTTATCTGTTATTTGATGCAACTTGCTTGGTCATTTTCTTCTTCAATCATATTACATGATCTCATTTTAGTTTATATATTAAGTTAGGGTACGGCTCCTCTTTTATTCTTATTGTCCGCGCTTATAATTTTGTAATTTTTCAGATGTACTGTAGTAGATTATGCAATATGTTGTATTGATCATATGTTCTCTTTGCAAAACAATATAATATGAGGTCCGTGTGCAACAATATGATTGGAGATGTTGCCTATTAAATCCTTCAGAAACTATATTAATTATGTCCTCTATACTTGTGCAAGTTTTTATCCTTTCCTTCTGTTTATTATGATGCTATTACATTTTTCGGGTTCCTTATATATTCCTTTAATGAATAGGGAGGTCCTACTCCAGCTCTTGTAAAGGCTGAGGTTCCATGGTCAGTTCAAAGGGGAACCCTTTCTGAGAAGGAACAAGTACTCAAAACAGTGAAAGGGTAATGTATTTTGGATCTTTGCTGCAATTGTTGCATGTATCATGGCCCTCTTTGTTCTCTCTACTTTCTCGTCCTCTTTGAAATTTAGTTTCTATAGTTGCATGTATCATGCCCCTCTTTGCTAGTAGCTTGCGTTGCAGTTGATACATGCTCCTCTTTGCTAGTAGCTTGCGTCTCAGTTGTTCTGGTTGTACCTGCTTGTAGCCTCCCTTGTTTCCACTGTTGGTTCTTTGACCTAATCGATATTTCATGATCAAGGGTGTAATACTCTTTGTAGTAGCGGTCCTAACATATCATATTAACAGTTGAAATATGGTTGAAAGAAAAAATTTATATTCGATAAGGCTTTCTAGTTTGAGTTACAAAATATCTAACCTCGTAAAGCCCGTTTATTATTACAACGATGCCTGTCTTATTAGTTGTAAAAATGGGAGAGGACCAAGCCTCTTAGTACATGCCTTTATATAGCAAATCTGTACTGCTATCCTACTTTCCCAGCATTTGGAATTTTTTATTAATAATCAAGTTCCCTCACAAATGATATTTGCACTTGTCCAAAATCTAGCAGCCTTTATCCAACAGAGACTTCAGATGCTATCTGGTTATAAGGTGTATCAGCTTCAGACTTAATTTCCCTCATTTTCCATGTCTCTATCTTATTATAAATTGAGCTTACATGGAGTCACTTTATATAAAAAAAAAAAAGCCCTAGCTTGTTCTGGAATTACTGAAAATATATGCAGTGGTGTTGCATATGGACTGATTTATTTAAGCAAAATGTTCCTTCACCGGACCAATTATAGCGGGATGATTATATTCTTCTTAATTTATATACTTTTCTCTAACAATTCATTAAAATATTGTAATTTGCAATACCTTTTAAGGAGTAAATCCCAATTCATAAAAGAACATTGAGCACGAAACGTTTTTGTAACATTTTTTTATCATCCGAGTATCTGACAAAACTCTGGTTTTCTATAATATAATTACTTTTTAGCTTATTAATCAACTTATCTCAAGGCTGTAATATATTCTTAAAATAGATTCATCAAGTGTTGTAACTCTGATATACAATGTGCTACAGCATTTAGGCATTATTAGCTGCAATATAGTATACTATCTTTTTGAATTTTTATAATTTCTTGATTTTTAATGGAAACCTAGTACTCCCTCTGTCCCTGTGGGTTGTTTACCTTTGGGACAGAGGGCTTGACACACATTTTAATGCTCTTATAAAGTATAGTTTCATAAATCATTTTAATATTTTTCTTTTCTGAATAAAATCTAATGTTTAGCTTTTCAGTCAAAGAAAGAATTTTTTTTAAAAATTTATGAAACTATACTTAAAATGCGTGCCTAGCAGGGAAGAAAAACTCTAAAAAAATAAGAAAGAGAGGGACAGAGATATTATGTTTTGTTTATGAGTATTTTGTGTTGAGTTTTCCTGGCTATTTCTACATATGTGCTGACAAATGTACTTGCATTGCAGTATTTTGAATAAGCTGACCCCAGAGAAGTTTGATATTCTGAAAGGTCAACTTATTGATTCTGGGATAACGACTGCGGACATTTTAAAGGTTCTAATATGCACTATTTAAGATCATGTGGCCTGTTGGCCCTGTTCCACACATATTAGTTAGTCTCCGCCACAAAATTGATTTTTCCTATTCTGAAGTATATTTTTTCTGCTTTAATGCAGGGTGTTATATCATTATTATTTGATAAGGCAGTGCTGGAACCGACATTTTGTCCCATGTATGCAGAGCTGTGTTCTGATTTAAATGACAACCTTCCCCCATTCCCAGCCAATGAGCCTGGTGGGAAAGAGATCACATTCAAGAGAATTCTTTTGAATAACTGCCAGGAGGCTTTTGAAGGCGCTGACAAGCTTAGGGAAGAAATTAGGCAGATGACTGCTCCGGAGCAAGATTGGGACCGAAGAGATAAAGAAAAAATGATGAAGCTTCGTACTCTCGGAAACATCCGTCTGATTGGGGAGCTTCTGAAGCAGAAGATGGTGCCTGAAAAGATTGTTCACCACATTGTTCAGGTAGTCATTTACCTTTCTTTTAGCATTCCCATTTCAGATATAATATCAAAATTCATTCTCAGAACTCTGGTTGTGATTTCTTGTAAAGATATTTCTCGCTGATTTTTAATTTTAACAGGAACTTCTCGGCCCTGATAATAAGACCTGCCCCGAAGAGGAGAATGTTGAGGCTATATGCCACTTCTTTAAAACAATTGGAAAGCAGCTTGATGAGAATCAAAAATCAAAACACATCAATGATGTTTACTTTATCCGACTGAAGCAACTGTCAACAAACCCTCAACTGGAAGCACGACTAAGATTTATGGTTCGTGATATTATTGATCTGCGTTCAAATGGTTGGGTACCCAGGCGGGAAGAGGTAATTATCTAGTTGACAGAATACTATTAATAGTGGACTATCTTTGTATTCGAGCTTTATAATATATTGGTTGTCTTGTAGGTGAAAGCCAAAACCATTACAGAAATCCATACTGAAGCAGAGAGGACCATGAACTTGCGTCCAGGTGCTACTGCAATTATTAGAAATAGTCGAGCTATGTTATCTAATGCTCAGGGCGGTGGTATAAGCCCAGAGGGTTTTCCCCTCAACCGACCTGGAACTGGTGGTATGATGCCTGGAATGCCAGGAACCAGAAAGATGCCTGGGATGCCTGGAATTGATAATGACAACTGGGAGGTTCCTAGGTCGCGGTCGATGCCAAGAAATGATCCAAATCAGTTGGCTGGACGTGTTCAGTCTCCATCAGTTGGCAGGTCAGCAGCGTTGAATGCAAGATATTTACCTCAGAGTGGGGCTAGAAATGGCGGGCCTAGTGGCTTATTGCAGGGTAATGCTGTCACTTCTGTTCGCCCTTCTCACTTCAGCTCTAGTGTTGAACCTACACCTCCTTTTCCTGCCAGGCCTGTTACTGGGGCAGCCGTGCTTCCAGTTGCCAACCAATCATCGGCTTCTGGTAGAACAAGTCCGGAAGTATGTAAGAGGAAAACAACCTCACTTCTGGAAGAATATTTCAATGTACTTATGCTGGATGAAGCATTACAGTGTGTTAAAGAATTAAATTCCCCCGATTACCATGCTGAATTTGTCAAGGAAGCAATTTCTCTTGCTCTAGAGAAAAGCCCCCCATGTTTGGAACCTGTTGCGAAGCTACTGGACTACCTGTATGCGAAGAATGTACTTACATCTGCCGACATAAATAGCGGATGCCTTCTCTATGGTTCAAACTTGGATGATGTTGGTATTGATTTACCTAAAGCACCCCTCAATTTTGGGGAGATAATGGGAAAGTTAATTTTGGCTGGGGAGTTGAGTTTTAAGGTGGTAGAGGAAGTGCTGAAAAAGATGGCGGATGACATCTTTCAGAAAGCTGTATTCAGTGCAGCATTGAGGATCATTACTTCGAGTCCTTCTGGTCAAGCTGTATTAGATATGCATGCTGCTGATATTGAGTCTTGCAAGAGTCTTTTTTAGCAAATGTTCCCATCCTTTTAAATCAGGACAAAGCTGGAGTCGTAACAGATTTTCGAATGAGTTGGGTATATGTAGTGTATTCTGTCATTTGAAGTGACGCGGCCGGATATTGCCATAGCCCATATATCATGTTGAGCAGAATGGTAGAATAGGAAGAGGCTGTTTTTATATTTTATTTTAAAAAAAATTCCTATTAATTCTTTATCTTCTGTGCTAAAACCTTAGCAAGGAGTAGGTTTTTGGTCCGGGGCAGATTATATGTTGTACTGTGCATCTTCCATCTTCATTCTAGCTTCTTCGGCTACTGTTTCTTTATTATTGAAAATGTATAAACTGAATTGAGCAGATTGCTGCTTAGCTAAATTGACTCTTTTTTTTAATCACGAATAGAAATGCATTACTTTGTTATTTTAATAAAACTGAAAATTATAATCTAAAAAGGTTAAATATAAATTTAATTCTATAACTTCTCTTATTTTTTCTAATTATAAAATATAAAAATTTCCGTAAACTTCCATCAATTTATTCCCACAAATCTTAAATCGAACAACTAATTTGGACAGATTCGCTACTGTATTAACTACCCCAGTAGTTGAAGCTACAGATATATAAATACTATTTTTTTCAGGTGTGTTCATGCGCACATGCTAAGCATCAAAATTCATAAATTTGACTATTTTAATTGGTTGGTGTTTCTTAATAATGACGGACCCTACATATACAACAACTAGACCAATCAAAATGTTTCAAATCTATAAAATTCGGTACTTAACCTATGCTCATGGCACACACACTGTACAAACCCGTATAAATATATGCAGTAGCCTTCTCAGAATCTCAGTCCCTCTGCCACCAAAAAAGCTCAAAAACATGGTTAGCGAGAAAATAAAAATAACGGTGAGAAATTCATCACTCGTATATCCCTCAAAACCCACACCGTTAAAAAAGCTATGGAACTCAAACCTCGACCTGGTAGTAGGCAAAATCCACTTCCCCACCGTCTACTTCTACAAGCCAAACGGCGCTTGTAATTTCTTCGACTCGGAGATTCTACGTCAGTCTCTGAGCAATGTGCTGGTATCTTTCTTTCCGATGGCCGGCCGGTTGAGTAAAAACGAAAAGGGCCGAGTCGAGATTGACTGTAATGCTCAGGGGGCCTTGTTTGTGGAGGCCGAAGCTGATTCTAGTGTTGATGATTTTGGTGACTTCCGGCCATCTCCTCAGCTCCGGCGGCTCGTGCCTGTCGCTGATTATTCCGGGGACATTTCTTCGTATCCGCTTGTCATGGCGCAGGTACATGCACTTATTTATGTTTGCTCTAGCTCGTTTTGCTACGCGTTAAACATTCGAATCCGCAGCTAAAAAAATTATCGAATAATTTATTCAAAAATTTAATAATTGCTGTATTAGATGGGATCAACCGGAGTAAACTGCTCGTATAGTGTTTTTTATTGAATTAATTAACATGATTCTATGGATTTTAGTAAAGTGTAGTTGATCTTAGTTTTATGTAGATTGTCACGTGATCTGATGCAAAATCTATACTCTCGTTTAGAGTTCTTCACGGGAAGACATAGATGTCAGCTGGACTTTAACGGGTATAAACAAAAGAAAATTTACTAAAATGTAATAACATAAATAATTTAAATTGAAGATTTTAATGATATTTAAATCTTAGTTAATCAAATCTTGGTCAATTACAAAATTTAAAGTATAGTTTAAAATCTTCATTAAATATCTCAAAATTTTAGAAACCTTTTTTAATTCTGATGGAATATTCTCATATTGTACTGTTATTAAATTCTAATGAATTATAAAATTTAGGTTCTACACACCTTCTTAGTTCTTACAAGACATGATCAAACAAGATGTCTGAGAAGACATGCAACAAAGATGTCAATATTTATTATTCGTTATCTATAATATTATTATAATTTATGATCAAGAAGACGTTGAGATCTATTGTCTGTTAAGTGTTATCTATAATATTATTATAATTTTTACCATTGAGGTGCAGCTTAACCGTGATATTTGGAATATTTTACAGAGGATTTGTGTATCTTTCATTTTACTTTGTATAAAGATATGAGCTTATCATGCACATAGCAGGAATCAGCATGCACCGACTCATCTTATTTTGATTTGCATATTAAATTAACGACGTGATTTACGGGTAAGTTTAGTCTGCTCGATCGATATATATATATAATATATAGATATTTGTTGTCTATGAGACAACATATAATTGAGGTAGCTAGTAATTTATTGAGAAATTATAGAAGAGGACGATGGGAACGAAGGCGACCCTTTAATCATCATACAAAAATAATGTACAATATCAGGAACATTAATAACATGTTTCACAAAGATAGAAACGAGCACCAGCTAATTTTCAACATAAAGAGGAGAGAGCCCAGGGCCACAGAAGAAGAGTAGATAGACAAGACTCAAGACTCATGACTCAAGATTCCGTGCTGATGAGTCGTGAGAATGCATATGGAAAGTTTATCAGTAGTTTGTAGCATTATTATGTAGTACGTGTAGAGGACGTGGGGCTCGGGACAACCAAGTAGTGTAACTAACCACGAGTACTGTCTTGTTTCTGAAAGCTACTCTACTGAATCAAATGTGATGTCTGCCTCCTCTTTTGGGTGGTGATATGAATGCTTGACCTACTTGATTTACGTTCAAGTTGCCAACTCCAGAAAATGATATCTCGGGACCAAATTATGAAGATTTTGACTAAGGATATGAATTCATGAGATATCTTTTTGGTTTTCGAAGATGAATAGGTTGGTATTTCGTTCTTAATTATAATGACGCGCCACAGTTAGAGATCGATAGATAACTTGTTGAGAACCGATCTAACACTTTAAGATATTAGAGGAGTGTCTCAAATAGATCTTATGCTATATCTCAACACTCCCCTCACTCGAAATCCGATTTTTGGGTTAAAAAGTGGATCACGGGCGCCGCCAAACTAGAGCTCTGATATCATATTGAGAACCAATCCATCTAAAATCTTGAGGTAAGGTATTAGAGGAATGCCCCAAATGAGTCTTATGTTATATTTCAACATATCTCAACGTCAAGATTAATTTTGTTCGCATATTAGAAATAAAGACAGGACACGATGGCAAGATGATCCTCTGTATAATCGCGCAATCTGTTGATGCGTGTTTCCAGAATGTGTGTGTCTGTTGACCTTGCTAGATCATGTCAAGATGTCATGCTCTTTCATTGTCTCGCAGATGGTCCCTTGCTAATATCTCCATTATAGATATATAATTCAAATACTGTTGCACATTTATTAGAATTAGATAGATGAACAAAACTATGACTTTGTTGCAATATATATACATATCTGTTTACTTGCCAGGAATAAATAATGTTATCAAGCTTTGAGAGAAATCTAGATTTTTAAATGGACGGCTGGAGAACAATGTTTCGGCGATACATTGTCTCTCTATAATAAGTTAATCTGCGGCTGATAAATGATGTAGTCCCATAACAACGTCTTTTAACTATGAAAAAACTGCTGATAATGTTACATCAATCCCTCGTCAGGATCAAATCCCTAATACTCCCTCTGTTAGGATTATGTTAATCTCTAGGGGGTGTTTGGTTCATGGTTAATGAGCCTGGTTAACAGGAATCGGAACTTTGATCTCATAACAAGTGTTTGAATTAGTTATTTGGTGCTATGGAATGAGAACCCCAGTGGTTAAATTATACCCTTCCCACCCGTTGGGTTATCATACCATTCCCATTCCCATTAACCCCCATTCCCATTCCCAACCTCAATCCAAACACCCCCTTACTTTGTTTCAAGTATTTTTAAGAGATTTGATTGTATATTTAAAAATATTATTTTAAAATTTTTTTATGGATAAAAATATTATAATAATATTTTTACTCACACAAAAAAAATAAAAAATAATAAATTTATATATGTTATCAAAACTCTTAAAATAGGTGAAAAAAGTCAAGACCCTTGCATATTCTAATAGAGGATTAGAGAAGTATATTGAAACGGGTAGTCATGTTATTCAAGGTGTGCGAAATTGTGAGCGAAATTGTGAACAGTGGGAAACCTGAACTATAAATCGTATGTGCTATTCTAATTTTTGTTTGAGTCTGAGTTGTATAGCAATGTAATTAGACTTTGTTTCTTTGGAAATGAAAGCTATATTATAATGTTGATATTAATTGTGTTAACGCCGAATCTCATCTGTTGGTGAATAGGTGACCCGTTTCAAGTGTGGAGGAGTTTCTCTGGGACTTGGGAACCACCATACTCTGGCCGATGGTCTTGCAGGTCTTCACTTCGTCAACACATGGTCCGACGTTGCTCGTGGACTGTCTGTCGCAATGCCACCATGTATTGATCGAACACTCCTTCGAGCTCGAGACCCTCGCACGCCTACATTTGATCATGTCGAATACCACCCGCCTCCTACCTTAAACACTCCCAAGAACTCCACTCTGAATTTTGGTTCCACCACTGTCCTAAAGCTCACACCAGATCAGCTGAACAGGCTCAAGTCCTCCACAAAGAATGATGGCAACACAAAGGACCACAGCACCTACGAAATTCTAGCAGCCCATCTGTGGCGCTGCGCTACAAAGGCTCGTGGACTTCCGGATGATCAAATGACAAAACTTTTTGTAGCTACTGATGGAAGGTCCAGATTATGCCCACCACTTCCCCCAGGCTACATTGGCAATGTAGTGTTCACGGCTACGCCACTTTCTACAGCCGGAGACCTTACGTCGGAGCCATTAACAGATTCCTGTAAAAGAATCCACAGTTGTCTTGCAAAGATGGACAATGAGTATCTGAGATCAGCTCTCGACTACCTGGAATTAGCGCCTGACTTATCAGCACTTGTTCGAGGGCCAAACTACTTCGCGAACCCAAACCTGAACATCAACAGCTGGGTTCGGCTACCTTTGTATGATTCGGATTTTGGATGGGGACGCCCTATTTTCATGGGACCTGCAGATATACTATACGAAGGAACCATCTACATATTACCAAGCCCGAAGAACGATAGGAGCATGACACTGTCAGTTTGCTTGGAAGACAGTCACATGGAGCTGTTCAAGAAGTTCTTATATGATTTCTGATCCTGTACTATGTAATGTAATAAGCGTGCCTGCGTTTTTTAGTGTGATCAGACGATTCCTCTGATATTGTATTAATTCGTAATCGCCTGCATGTAATAAGGGAACTTCGGCTGTTTAAGTATCACTAGATTTCATGCTATCAACAAGATTTATTAAAATTCTCGTGTTTCAGTCTGCATTAACTTTAATCATTCATCAAATGCTCTACCTGTTTGTAAACCAACCAAGTTACTAACAGTAACATATTTAAACAACACTTGTACATTAACATAAACCACCATAATATTAGAGCCTGTTTTAGCAATGACATAACACAACTGTTAATACATATCTTATGTACTTCAATCTTCTTCTATAGTCTTCCTTTGTTTCTACATTAATTGACTAATGAATATTCAATATAGCTAATCACACCCTCAAAGCAACTGGATCTTGCCACGAGATCTTCCTCTTTACCGCGCGATTGGAACCGTCTCCAACACTTCTACAAAGCGATAACTTCAACTCAGATAGCTTGTCTTGCCTTGCTATCTCACAATTATCCTGGTATTCCTCTTCTTCTACCTGCCAAATTTCCAAACAAAAAAAAAAAACAGAATGTAACTATTCCAGTTTGCCACTATGTACAACAATACAACTTATTTTGTGATGCAAAATGTAACCTGATAACTTACCAGTCTCTGGTTCAAGTCAAAAATAGGAGCCCGTGTTTGGTGTGTGGGTTGTTTAACATCACTTTCAGTTAAATCAAGAACAGAAGCTGGGGTATGCATATTCACAGCTACACCATTTGCATTAAATGCTTCTTCCCGCTTGTTTAAATCAATCATCTCTATTGGACTTTGATCAGGAGCTACATCTTTCCCTTTGTACAACCTTCCCTTTGGGTTTAACTTTGAAGTTGTCGGAGTAAAGCGAGTTGCATTCTTTCCATTGTGATGTTTTCTTTTATGGTTTGGATCATTGCTTGGAGTTGTATTGTGAAGAGAAATATCATTTCTGTTATATACTCTTACTTTGTTCGGTTTAAAAACTGGGGGCACAGGCACACCTCTTAAAGCAGCCTCTTTCTTGTTGGTATTTTTAACCTTCAAAATAATTTTCCTTTTATCTTTTACATTATGTTGTTGAACAGGTTCCTTGCCCCGCTCTTGGGTCATAGACTTGCTTTCTATAAGTTGCCTGTATCTTCGCCGCAGAAATCTGAACATAAATGAAAAGAAAGCAATTTACTGAGTCTGTTTCGAAACAAAGCAGCAAAATTTGGAGTTTTAACTCAAGTATTGAGACTGACATCCATAACCAGTAATGAAAATAAGATCAAACAAATATACACAATGCATAATTTTTTTCTATGATTGATTTAGTAAGATCACATATAAATTCAAAAGATCTCTTTTACAAAACCATGTCATGCAAAATAAACGATTTTCATGTCCAATAATATCGATGCCTGCATACTAACAAAGTGCATCTCAAGGTGAAAGAACAACATACCTTACTTCGGCCTGTAATGTCCCTTTCCTCTGTTTCACGTTCCCTAACTTGTTCCTTGATGATTCAACCTCCTGCAATAAGCTTGCATTGTTAAAATCATAGTATCAACATCCAAATTTGAAAAAAATATCTGACAACCAGCATTTTAGTGTATATGCCAAAAATAAAAAGAAGTTACATTATACTCAGATAATTATGCTAGTGCTTGATAAGTGCTGATTGCTGGATAACTTAAAAACTAAAAGGAGAACATAGTCCCACCCTGCCCCCGATTTTTTTTTTACAACCCCGTGATATGCAAAAACAATGAAGGGATAAAATTTCTTTCTTTTTGCACAAGGAGATGAAGAACATGGGGTTTTAATGAAAACTGATGCTAAGCATACACAAGCACACAAACATACAGAAATTTATTAATCTTGGAGCATAAAGCATATAAATTTCAACTAAATCCAACAGGCTGTTATGAACCCATCAAATTGAAATTACTCCAGATTCACAGGAAAATATAAATAAATAATCCCCTTAATTTTAAGCAGAGAGACTATAATCACTATATGATGAAACAATTAACAAACCCTACATCTAAACACAGAGGATAAAATTAGATTTTTTTCAAGAACCACCGACACAACTGGTCAATAATCAAAGAAAATACACCAGATCCATAAAAAAACGAATTTGAACAAGATTAGATAAATATTCAGCAACAAAAAGCAAAATAACATAGACATATAATCAAATACAAGATCGGATGTTATAAAAATCTAACCTTCAGCAATTCCTGATAATCTTGCATCAGATTTTGAAGCTTGGACATGGCCTTAGCATCCCCATAAGAACCATAACGAGATAAATCGAAAGCAACCCTTTTCATCATCTTGATCAATCCTCTCAGATCTCAAGAAAAACAAATTAAAGAATAGCAGATAATATCAAAGATAGATTAAAAGACAGGGAGAGAAAAAGATGGGTTTGATAAGAAGGAAGGAGAAAAATAAAAGAAGGGCAACAAAGAAAGAATAAAAGGGTGAGGAGGCGAGAAGTTTCTTGTATATTGGTTGAAAAGAAATTTCTTGAGAAATAGTTTGTGATCAGAGTAAAGAAAGCCCAAAAAGCCCACATGAAAACACAATAGTTTAGACACAAGGAAGCGATGAAGATGGGAATAATAAGGGGGGTTGCAGAAGGGTAAATAAGGAAACATGATTGTGTGTGTGTGTGTGTGAGGTGTGTTTTGTTGGATCAGAAGGGAGGACAGTTCAAGACACCTCTTCGCTTGCTTTGTTTTCTTTTCTTGGTCGTGCTTTTTGGTTTTTGTTTTTGTATGTATTGAATTTGATTTTCTTCTTCTCACATAAAATTTGGTCCAGCTGGGCCATTAAGATAGAGATAGAGATGTAGATGTATATAAATAGTTGGGTGTGGAGTGTTGATTATATTTTGGATGATGATGATGAGGGTTCCTTCTTCTACCCTCTCTTTCTTTGTTGGTGGGGGTTGTTTATTTCTCCCTTCTTGGAAGATAAGAATAGTACTAGTAGGAGGATAATATTGATTTTTATAGATATAACAGGGAGAGAGAGAGAGAGAGAGAGAGAGGGCTTTGCTGAAAAGGTAACGAGAGAGATTAGTGGGATGGTGTTGACTGTTGAGTGGTGCGTTTCAGTTGGGTTGTTGCACCTTGTTTTGAGGTCTGCTTTGTGATTTTCTTGCCTTCTTCGCTTTCTTTTTCTCCATAATTAGTTTGGAAGTGATCAAGTCTTTGACTTGAGTTACGAAAATGCCCCTGCCTTCCTTCTGTCGTTGAATGGGTTCTTGCTTTTTTCACCATGAATATTCATATTCAGTCTCTGCATATGTAATATGTGCAAATATGATTCAACGTTTTACATGGTCTTCTTATTTGTTTTCTTTGACCATAATATCCTAATATCCCTTACCCTGAAGAACAGGGTGATACGGTAATTCGTAATTTACCTGGTAAATCGCCAGTCATGCATTTAGAAGCTTAAAGTGTCTCTCAATTTAGAAACTAGGGAATGCGAATAATTATCTTTTTTGTTAGAATTAAAAGATTTATCTACAAAAGAGTTTACAGAAAATTTCACAAAATAAATATCTAGTTCTGGCATAAAGAGACTTACAAGTTATTCCGTATTATAAATGTTTAGATAATTTTTACTAATAAATCAATTGATTATTAAATTTATAAATTAAAAAAATTCAAATTATTAAAATACAAGAAATTTTATTAATATTTAATAAATAAAATATTATATATTAAAATTTTAAAAAGTTTATAATAAAATACAAATCACTGAAAAATTCAAAAAAAAAACTAGCATTTCTGAGTTCCAACTTCTTACTTAACAAACCCAAGCCATGCTTAAAACATAGAAGTAACTAAAAATGCTAAAAAGAAGTCATAAACACTTAAAAGAAATTAAGTGTTAAAAAATAAATCAAAAACTAACTAAAAAGTAGAAATTAATTTGAAGAAAATTTTTCAGTGAAAAATTAATTACTTTAATTTTTTGATAAAAATTACTACATAATTACCTATCACTTTTATTTTTGTTATTTTATTTTTGATAATTCATAAAATTATTAATAAATCAAAATAACTCAAACGAATATTTTAAACGGCCAAAATGACTCCGAAGGCGCCATAAGTCATCTTAAATCACAGTAGTAAATTAAAAATCATAAACTCAGTCAAAACCACTAGTAATCACTCTATAACGTAATGGAAGCCCACAACAAAAAAGTGGGAGGCAAAAAAAACGGGGTGTAAAGCAATTCTGCAGTGGTGTCGGTCAGGTTCAGCACCAATTAATTAATGGTCCTGAAATAAGCACGCATGTTTGCAGGCAGGAAATTTGTGTGTAAACATGTAGGATGTAGTTGAGGGTTGATGCCTGATGGTGCCGCCTATTTTAATGTAGATGCCATTAGGCATCAAGAGTTGCCTCCTCTCTCATAAATAACAAGTTTGCGGTAAGTATTTGACATTGACACCGATTAAGGATGTAAGAAGATAAGAGAAGAACCTAACAGGGCTGATGTATGATTTTCTGCTTATCACTATCTAGGAAGAGTCATGAGAGGACAAGTGCCTCTCCTAAAATTGTTTTTTACATATGCACCGATTTTATACGTTAGAAATAGATTGGCGGATTGATGGCCTATGTTAACTCAATAAAATTGAAGTTAATTATTTTTTTAGTTACTACATCAAAAAACGATGAAATTGATGGATTAGTGAACAGAATTAAATTGATGGATCAATAAACACTTAAATAAAAGTTGATCAATTTGTTGATCCGCTGGATAAATAAACTATCAAAATATAATCATAAATTGATTAATTTATTAAAATTATATCCAACTCTCTTAAACCCTAGTCAAAAGTTATACTCATATTATAAATAAAATTTATTGAGATTACGTAAACAAAATTCAAGTAAAATATTGTTATTATAAATAATTTTAGTTAGTTTTCTAATATTGACTATATTTTGTCAGCTCTTTAAAATATCTCCAACTCTCTTAAACTCTTAGCTAAAAGCAGTAGCTCATACTATAAATAAAAATTATAAAGATTGCGTAAGAAAATCAACTCTAATAAGATATTGTTATTATAAATAATTTTAGTTAGACGTTTTAAGAGCATCTTTAAAGGCATCTTTAAAGGTATTGACTATAAATGATTGATTCATTGGACATGTACGATATTAGGTAAAAATTGCTAAACCCGTAAAACATTTTGTTTCGATTATAATGACTATATTAATTAGTTAGACTTTAAATTTCAAAGGATCATAAATAGAATACATCCTTTTAATATGACAATAGATAATGTAAAATCTTGCTACATATCGTTGCACATAATATTTAGATTTAAAATTTTTGATTGTTCGATATTTGAATTTATTGCGCGTGAATATTTTTAATTTATATCATAGTTTAATATGTTATAAAACTTTCATAAAACATATATGTGGCTTGACTGCCTTTAACTTTTAAGAACTTATTTAACTTTAAATAAAATCACTTGTTTAAATTATAGCCCGAACAATACCTTAGGCCCATAGATAAACTACTTACAATCAGCCCGTTGGGCTGCCACTAACGTCTTAGCTTTCGTGTCTTTAGTTTCGAAAATGGGACATAATTTAAAATTTAATTGCGAAAAACTACTCCTAATGCCCCTTTCATTTTTTTACGGTTTTTTTACTGCTCCACACGTATTTTAAGACTTTTATAAAACATAATTTCATAACTTACTTTTGAGACTCTTTTTTTTGTGTTAAAAAATCAAACACCAAATATTTATTTAAAAGCAAAAAAATTAAAAAATAAGTTACATAACTATGTTTTGAGCATCAGAATGCGTAGGCCAGGTGTCAGGTCCATAAGACCGCCAAAGCCGCCGTCAAAAGGGGGCCCGTACTCCCATTGCCTAGGCCCACATGATAAAAGACTGTCATGGAGCGGGTCGAAGAACGGATAACGATTCAATAAGCGTCGAGATGTATACTCATGGGCCCCAACCAGGACCGATCATGAGCCTTCATGTCTTGATCATCCTCGTATGGGATGAGGGAGTCCAAACATCCTATGTTAGGGTGAGGGAACCCGAGATGGAGGGCGTAGCCTTAATGAGAGTCCATGAAGGACTTAGTAAAATAAAATGGTAGCAACCCTAAGCTCACCATTGATACTTGTAATGGTCCCTTGGGCAACGACCTCTCAATATGCTTCTTAAGTCTTCATATATTATCTAAGTAGTGGAGGTTCCTTAATGAAGTGGCCTAGTAGAATAATGAGCTCAAAGGACTTGGTCTAGTCCTCCCTTTAGACTGGAGAGCAAATAATATGTATTAATAATCTTATGTTGAGATTGGTTGGGAATAATAGAATGGAATGACTACAAATACTTGAAACTAATAGAGATAGGAAGAAAGTTTGAAAATTTTTTAAGAGTGTGCAAAATTGCTATGATGAATTTGAGAAGAAATTGAGGATAGGAGAAAATGGAGCATTCCATCTCAAATTGAAGGTGTGATATCTACAACATGATGTAGGATTGGAATGGAGGAAGGATTGAAATTTCCTATAAATTGTCCATAAGATAATTCATTAGTGATCATATCTGAATATGTGTCTGCCGAGATCTTGTCCATTTTGGACATAACATGTATAAAAACGGGGAAACTACTTGAGAGTTTACAAGTCATATAAGAGTACAGAAATAGTAGAACTGAGGAAAAATCCGGTCAAATAAATGGTTGGACAAGAACAATGGCAACAACTAAACTTCCCGAACGAGGGCGGCAGTCAGCTGGATTGGTTAAGATCCTTCTAATTAAAGAAATCAACACTAAAATAGTAGTTAAATACTTGCATTTTTTATAGATGGGAAGGGGAAGTGGGACAGCAAGAAGACCAGAGAAACCCTATAATTTTAAGTTGCTCAACTGCTCATATTGAAGACGAAATCGTTGTCCACTTGCTTAAATAGTTATATCCCCATTGGAAGAGGAAATTAAAAAATAAAAAGATATATATAGCAGCTGCTTTACCTTTACGTATGTACTGACAGTCTGACAGATTGCATTTGCAGTATCTGATTAAAGAAATTAAATATCCTTCCAGACTACTCCAGGGTTTGGTTTTGTGACAGTAGAACTAGAACTCCAGAGCAGCTCAAGGGGAACTACGGTTGTGTTCGAGTCAGCTTAATACTGCTTTCCAAAAATGTCGAGCACAAGATTTGATTATTTAAATCTGTATTATTCTTACAGAGAATCAAGCCTGATAGAGTGAATCTACCTAATAAAATTTTAATTTTGTTTACATAAATATTAAAGTGTTTACCGTGTCTCCGTCTCCCCGTGTGTACATATTAGTCATTAACTGATGACGAGAAGAAAAATGAGTCCTGATATTATTCATTTATTCGGTTGACTGATACTACAGTTTACGAATGGATCGAGATTCATCGCCCAAGTCTCGTAGATATTTAATGCGCGCATATGCAGTAGCCAGTAGCGAGTAGACGGTGCATGGTGGATGCATTGCTGGGTATACATAACCATGTCTTAGAAATGAAATTTTTGAAGATACATAGTGTAGTATTTATTTACGCCAATAAATGCACATGGAATTTGTGATTATGAGAACATACTGGCATTTGCTTAATTTATGTTGCTTATTATTCAGTGTATCAATTTGTTTAAGAAATCGGGTGAGGAGGAGGAGTAGGAACTGAGGAACAACGTTCGGAGATCATGGCCAGCCTTTATATCAGATCTCACTCTGTATCTCATCTCATTCGGGATAAGACTTGAAAGCCAACATGCTTTCAGAAATTAAGGGAGCCTCCCAATATTCTTTTGTGGAAGATCAGTAAATGATAAATTTTATATTTTTGTTCGAAATTGTGATTACATTGCTAACTTTCTAGCATGCACAAGGATTGCCTGAACAAATAAAGCTGTAACATCAAGTTGATCAGATCACTTACGATCGAGGAATTAACAGTGAGAGTTTTAGTATTATAACGAACTATGATAAACAAAACGATCCTAGAAAGGAAAAAAAAACATAAATATTACTTTACCAACCGGTTTAGAGATAATTTTAATAACAAGATGCCCAGGAGCTTAATTGGTCAACAGGGAAAAAAAAATAGATATGCCGAGAGCTCAATCGGCCAATCCATATCCTACGCTAACAATTACGAACACACAAAAAATATTCCTCCGTTGTCGAATTATACCACTTGGCTTTCGCCGCATGTTGAAATTATATTCTACTAATCTATGTGATTTATACATATACCGTAAATATATTATGTTCAAATTCAATTTTCTTATCTTATTTGAAAGAAAAAAGAGTAAATTTGAGTGAGAATTATGATCAATAAATTATGATTTGAATAAGATCATAAAAAATGATAGTTAAATTATAATCTCATTTTCATTTTCGTGTAATTAGAATAATCTCAATTACTTTCTGGACATATAAGATATGCCCAAGCCTACTTGAAAGATATATATTGGCATTATTAATCTTGTTCGCATCTTTTGATCAAAGTTGCTCTTATACGGGTGTAAACGAGTCAAATCTTGTATCAAGTTCGAGATCAATTAAAAAACATGGATTCAAGATTCAACTAAGGTTCGGTATGAATCAATTTATAATTTTTAAAGTTAAATTTTAATAAAAATGAACTCAACTTGAAAATTAGAATTAATTTTGATAGATGATAATAAAAGGTGAATGAATCCAGCTACCTTGGATAAATACTTATCGAAAAGCTGTTCTTTAGCCGGATAAATATATGTCCTGTATTAGACCAAAGATATTGACCTAATTTTACTTACAATAGGTCGGCCTAACCTGAAATTAAATTTGTAACGCAATACGGTGAAGTGCATCTGTACCCACTTCATTCAAGACGCGGAGCCGGCGTGTTTGGCTATATTTTGAATCTTTTAAAGTGATATTCGAATTTATATTAAAAAAAAAAAACTCATCCAAAAAGTTATTATTATCATATCTTAAATAATTTACAATTATTATCAAAAAAAATAATTTACAATTATTTATATAAAATTTTCCAAATAAATATTAAATTTTCAATTTTCACTTTTTTATTTTATAAAAATCATACCAAACAGGCGTCCGCAGGAGTCCAACTGTTATCAGTCCTTTTCTACCAAGAAGAGAGGTACTCATTTGAAAATTGAAACCAAAAAAAGAGAATAGGTGAAAGCACTAATCCAAAAATTAACTCATTGGTTTGGTTTATATATGGTAATCTACATGTACAATTTCTGGCCACTACCTCTCCCTAAAAATACTTTAGAATAACAAGTCAAGTAGCAATCCCAATGAAAATGTGGCCATTTTCATGTCTTTCTCCATAAAGATTTACTACTACTTCTCAACTTCCCACTTTGATTACACATGCAGGACGGCCAGGACCACGACTCTGTGGACTACTTGCCTTTGCTCATGTGTTAAAACTAGAGACAAGATGTGGGCGTTTGGTTTCATCTTCGCATTTACTAGTCTCCTACTATTACATGTGGTTCACTCTCAACCAATGTCCCTGCTATCTGCCCCTACTTAACTTAAAGGGTTCGAAAGTTCCGACATTTAGTCTGATACCATGTTAAGTTACCGGTTCGTGTTTTGTCAAGAACGGGAAAAGAAAGATGATAATAATAATAATGAGCATAGTGACATGCATGATGATGCAATTATGATTTTTAACAGAAAGATCTTGGGCAGTACTCATATGGATCTATTCTGTGGGAGTATATCTTCTCTGCTGACTTGAATCATATAAGTAATTAAAATATTAAAGAAAGATTAATGTGTGTAGTTATGCTGTTATTTAATTAGATCAAGAGCCAACATGTACAATGTACTATTTATTATACAGGTACATCAGTACCCATATAATCTTTCCTCTACAATTAATACTTTCACAACACACAAGTCTGTCGATTCTTTTGTGTGCCAGAAAGCAACATTTCTCTATATATTCATCACTGTCATTGCACAGCAGCTGCTTAGCTGGGTGCAATGCCGATCAGCCGGGCTGGTTTGGTATTTTTCATATTGTGTTCGCGAGTGATCTTTAATGTTGCTGCGGAGACAAGCAAAGAACAGGAGCTGGATCGAATAACGTCGCTCCCTGGCCAGCCACCGGTGAAGTTCTCACAATTTTCTGGCTACGTTACTGTCGATGAGCAGGAAGGGCGAGCTCTGTTCTACTGGTTGACAGAAGCTACTGGCAATTCTCTCAACAAACCTCTTGTTCTTTGGCTTAATGGAGGTCAGTTGTTCTTGTATTATTTTTTCCTTGTCAACCAAACAAACAAAACAAAAGATTTACTTGTGTTGATTAAAAAAAAATAAAAATTACTTGTGTGACATGTAGAGTTAATTTTACATCAAAATCTCTCTGCCAAATCTGCATTTTCACTTAGCATACTCAGAAATTTAAAATATCTGCCTCATAGTTTCGAAATTAAAAAAACAATAATCATAATTTAGAGGGGTGAGCATTTATATGCATCATCAAAGGGGAAAAAAGAGGTTTGTTTATTGCTAGCTTAAGCAGTTGAGCTACCTGGTGTGGCCTTTATTTTGGAGAAACCAGAAAATAATAATAATAACAATAATAATCTCATATTATTATTATATTAGTCCAAATTTATTGATTTTAATGTGGATGTTCACAAGGATGTGTTAGTTAATGATTAGCGTAAAGAAAAGTAATTGTATAGATCAAATTAGAATAAAGTGTAATTAATTATGAAACTAGCCGTTATATGATTTTTCATTTTAGCTTATTCCAAGCATGTGTGTTAAGCCCTTCCGATACGCAGGTCCAGGTTGTTCATCAGTAGCATATGGAGCTTCCGAGGAAATCGGGCCATTCCGTGTAAACAAAACCGCTTCCTCTCTCTATCTTAACAAGCATTCATGGAACAGAGGTGTGTGCATTAATATATCGGCTGCTTGTGCAATTTGTCAATATAATGTAATGCATGTTGAACATAATATAATTATTTATGACCTTCTTACTCAAGTCAGAAGTTTGCGAAGAAAGTTAATATGGTCCCGGAGATAGACCCTGACAATCGGCTCTTCAACTCAAAATGGTCTTTCACGCAAGGCAGAGAAATTAATGAATTTTCATAATTTTTAGTTTTTAAAAATGAGTGGAAGTTTTATTTTCAGCTCCGACTGATCCTAGATTATCCTTGGAAAAATTTTAAAATGTCTAGGTTTTCTTAAGATTCTGGTTTTGGCCACTAAAGATTGTTGTTAAGGCATGCTTGATGAAGCTTTATTAGGATTAAGATTTATTACGATTAAGAGTAAACTTCAAAGTTGTGACCAAAATTTACACCGATTTTTAAAAAGTTGGCCAGAGTTTCAAATTCTCAAAAAGATGGCCAAATTTTGGCTCCAGTTTTTAAAAATGTGGCTCCCGTTAAATGTCACTAACGGGAGCCTAACGGCAGCCACATTTTTCAAAAGCGGACCAAAATTTGGCCACTTTTTGAGAATTTGGAACGAATAGAAAGGTAAAAATGAGTTTCAAATTCTCAAAAAAGTGGCCAAACTTTGGTCCGCTTTTCAAAAATTAGGCTCCCGTTAGTACCATTTAACGGGAGCCACACTTTTAAAAAGTGAAGCCAAAGTTTGGCCCTTTTTTTTGAGAATTTGGAACTCTAGCCAACCTTTTGAAAATCGATGTAAACTTTGACCACAATTGTGAAGTTTGCTTTTAGATTAAAAACCATTTAGGTTCCCTAAATAAATTTTCTTTATATCTCTAAATTACTGTCTGCGTGCTTGCAGACGCGAATATCCTGTTTCTTGAATCACCTGCTGGTGTTGGATTCTCGTACTCAAATACAAGCTCAAATTTACTGGACTCAGGGGATAAGAGGACAGGTAGTTAATCATTCCAGAACTCTCACTAATAGGCAGTGTTGTAAAAAGCGCATTAAGCGGCCGATTAAGCGGCCGCCTAAGCGGAATCGGGCATAAAACGCTTCGATTTTGTACTAAGCGGGATATTAAGCGTTTTTGAAAATTAAGCGGACTATTAAGCGGATTAAGCGGTCATTAAACGGATTAAGCGGTCATTAAGCGGTCAAAATGATGTTTGACTTGCTAATTTTTTAATTTTAAAATATAATTTGTTTATAATATAACTAAAATACTAAAAATATATATATATTATTAAAAATATTTTAAATCTAAATTCTTACCACAACATAATATTATTTTTAAATATATTAATATTATAACTAAATATTTAATTATATTTTATTAATCCGCTTATTGACCCGCTTAAAATTCCGCTTAAGTGTCCGCTTTACCGCTTAAGCGCTAGAAGGTCCTTCCACCGCTTATGACCGATTTGCGCTTTTCACAACACTGCTAATAGGACTAACTTTTGTTATTGTTAGTTCTTACATTTACTTTTTTTTTTTTTTTTGACAAATTTCTCAATCGCATAATTATCCCTTGTGACTGATCAGCTCAGGATGCTCTGGTTTTCCTCATAAAGTGGATGTCCAGATTTCCACAGTACAAACATAGAGAGTTTTACATATCCGGGGAGAGTTATGCAGGTACATAAACATATAGAAGAATTCCTCGGGCCTTAGAATTTTATTTTTTTAGCCCCGTATCTGTCAGGGAATTAATTTTCCCTCTGCATTTCCAAATTGACTGTATTTAGGAAGGTCTTATTTATATTCGTGTAAATTCTGTTTATATACGTGCAGGGCACTATGTTCCTCAGTTAGCAGAGAAAATTTATGACTATAACAAAGCCACTTCCCAGCCGGCCATTAACCTTAAAGGATTTATTGTAAGCTATGTGTTTGTTTAAGCACCATAGTCAAAATAGAAAGCGAAAGCTGGTCTAAATTCAATGAAAGCGTTGATGTTTGAAGTTAAAAAAATCTGCAGGTGGGAAATGCTGTAACAGACAATTACTACGACAACATTGGTACAGTTTCATATTGGTGGACTCATTCGGTGATATCGGATGCTACATATAAATGGATTATGAAATCGTGTGATTTTAAAGCGGATAAATCTTCTAAAGAGTGTGATAAAGCGGTGTCTTATGCATTGGACTATGAGTTCGGTGACATTGATCCGTACAGCATCTACACGCCGTTTTGTAAGCCGAATAATAGCTCTGCAGGAAGTTTAAGGCTGAAGAACACTCTTCTGCGTCGACGAGCTTCTGGATATGATCCCTGTACTGAAAATTATGCTGAGATATACTATAACCGACCAGATGTTCAAAGAGCTTTGCATGCCAATTCTACTGGCATTCCATATAAATGGACTGCTTGCAGGTTAGTTTAAATCAATTTTCAACACTAATGAAGCCATAGCGCAATACTCATCCCCTTTCGGCTTCCCCAGTAGTAAAATAAAATTTAAAAAAAAATAAAATTGGAGCACGAGGTTGGTTTAAAATTCTTTGCGACTTATAGGATGTATAATGGTTTCAATTTGTGTTGCAGCGATATCTTGATAAGGAACTGGAATGATAGCGCGACGTCAATGATACCCACGTACAAGAAGCTGATTGCAGGTGGTCTCAGAATATGGATTTTCAGGTACATAATAATAAACCTTGTTCTGTAAATGCGCACACACAAAAAGTTGAATCAAAGATCAGGCACTTAGAAAAAATCATTTGCTTGAAAATTTTGAAGCGGCGACACAGATTCAGTAGTTCCGGTGACAGCAACTAGATTTGCTCTCAGCCATATGAATCTCACGGTTCAGACTCGTTGGTATCCATGGTATACAGGTGGCCAGGTGCGTAAAGGCACATGTTTATATTTTAGCATTCTAAATGAATTATATATGCAATAACTATTAAGTCGAGGTACTGCAAAAGAAAAACTGTAAAATCCGATCCAATTTATCGTAATCGATTAGTTATATGTGTACATGATGATTGTGTAGGTAGGAGGATGGACAGAAGTGTATGATGGACTGACATTTGCCACAGTGAGAGGAGCTGGGCATGAAGTCCCTCTGTTTGAGCCCAAGAGAGCTTTGATTATGTTTCAAACGTTCTTGGGCGGCAAACGTTTACCATCCAAGTCATAACCATATTGTGAAATTCAAATGTTTTCAAGAGTAAGAATGTTGGGTTATTTGCGGTATGTGCGAGATCTGGGAACGAATTCACCGCGGTAAGGGAGTACAAGCGGTTACTAGCATAAAATTTCAGAATTCCAACCAAGTTGGGTGAGTATGACTAGCTAGTATAGAGATCATTCTTTTACATTGGAATTATTATAGTCGTCTACTAATTGGTAGTATTGTTTGTACGTAACACACTTTGGATTCAATTCAAAGCTATATTTCTAATTCAGACAATGAGACAAGTAAATGTCGTATGTTCGAAATAAGTCGTTTACAAGTCGTGCATTTGACTGATATGCAAACAGAACTTTCGATTTTCGAGTTTCTGAGTTGTAAATTTGAAATGATCATTCGACTCATTAGTCGTTATGATATAAAATTAACCTGAGTATACAATTTAGAATTGTTTGGATAATCTTAAATTATAACTAACGTACCGGTTATTAAGATTGTATTAATATAAATAAGTTTAATACTTTTTTTATTTGAATGGAAAATTGATTTTATTAAAAGAAATTATAACAACTTAGTTGTTCAAAAAATATGTTTTGCTAGCCTCGTTTTTAAAACGATTTTCAGGTTATTTTTGATTTTTATCTAGTTTCCGACTTATTAAAGTGATATTTTTTTAACTTAAACTAAAGATGATTTTAAACTCCTACTTAAGCTCAAACAAACTTAAAAAGGACAATGATACGTATTCCAATTTTTTTTATCAAATGACGTGGCATACAAGTTAAAAGTTATGATTGGGTGATTAATGTATATACAAAGGGTAAATGCCTTATCTAACCACTTTTCAACCGAGAGTTTTCAAAATAATAACGGACCTAAAACATCTCTTAAATACCCAAACAAACACGCATACAAGGAATGCGTATAACTACAAGTCTAAGAGCACACTTTGATCACGCATTTACATAATGCTGAGTACTGTGGACACGCATGCCCAGCATGCGTGTATTAAGTTCCTTCTATAATTTATAGTACACATATAGGAGATGTGGGATCAGGCTCATACACATACCAGTTAAACACAGGACCGTCAAAACATGATTCCTTCATGCATGGGTAATCTATCGTGACACATATGTGTGAAATCTACCACTTGTAAATATTCTAGATAATAGAAAGGATGTAAGTGCATATATACATTTAACGAGCCACACAGAGAGAGGAAGATGGAAGAGTTATACATCAGAGAAAGAAGAAAAAAACAAGACAGACAGGTGATTTACTCATTCTTGTATGCGCATTCTCATGATGCGAGGGTGAGTAAAAAGGACACTTTTACCGAATATCTGTAATTTGGACATTTAATATTAAAAAGAATTAATTGCAATTGGCACCCCTTTAGTTTCAGCATAATGCACATTGCACCTAATAGTTTTGGAAAATACACTTTGCAACCCCAGACTTTTAACCCGTAGACACTTTGCACCCTTTCCGTTAATTTCTACCGTTACCGTTAACTTTTGCAGGGGCATTTTGGGAAATTTAATTATATTTAATTAAAATCAGACCTTTATTTAAATTTTCTGACCATCTAAGCGATATTTTTCGGAAAAACTTAAAGAACGAAAGTTGTATAGAATAAAAATATCTTTTTAGAACAATAAGGTTCAAAATTTAAATAATTATTTAAAAATGATTGTTCATTTTTAGAAGATTGCTAATTTTTGAATTTTTTTAGAATAATTATAAAAAGAATTACGAAAATTTTGAACCTTATAGTTCTAAGAAGATCTTTTTATTCTCTACAACTTTCGTTCTTTAAGCTTTTCCGAAAAATATCGTTTAGATGGTCAGAAAATTTAAATAAAGGTCTAATTTTAATTAAATATAATTAAATTTCCCAAAATGCCCCTGCAAAAGTTAACGGTAACGGCAGAAATTAACGGAAAGGGTGCAAAGTGTATACGGGTTAAAAATCTGGGGTTGCAAAGTGTATTTTTCAAAACTATTAGGTGCAATGTGCATTATGCTGAAATTAAAGGGGTGCCAATTGCAATTAACTCTATTAAAAAATTGATTATTATGGGCATTTTCTCATTATATACAAGAGGTTGGAGTAAATACAGCCAATCAGACTTTGACCCATCATTTGGGAAAAAAATTTAGAATTATTTTTTTAAGTACCTAGCATTTTTTATTTAAAATGATTTTAAACTCCTCCCTTAAGCTCAGACAAACGATCTTACGTTACACATTTTTAAGTCAACACAAGTGTTTTAAAATTATAAATTAACTAATACTCCCTTTAGTTCTTTTTATAAATCACTTAGATTTTTTGCACACAATTATATATGTTTTGATCATTTATTTATTATTTTTTCTAATTTTTTTTCTAAATTAAAATATGAGACATATATTTTTATTTTGAAAAAGAAATTTAAAAAAATAATTTTAAATAGATGATCAAAGCACATAGAGTTATGGGTAAAAGTATAGAGAGAGTAACTTCTTTACACAACCAACCGAGTCCAGTACCCTTGTAAAAGTTAACTCAACTTGCTGCACATCCCAGCGAAGTCCTGTTAAGTACTCCCTCCGTTTCAAATTAGATGTCCACTTTAAAAAAAATCACACAGTATAAGAAAAGTAGATGTTCACTAATTAATTGCATTAAATGATCAAAATATGTGGAGTGAGATTGATCTAGGAAATATAAATGAGAGATATGTGGAGTAGAATTGACTTTGGAAATATGATTTTGTATTGAAAGTTGAAGTGAACATGTAATTTGAAACAAATTTTTTTTCTAAAAGTGGACATCTATACTATACTATTAAAGCCGAAACATTGAAAGTTTGGTCGGTCGGTACTTGAGCCAAAATATGAGCCCATCTATATAACTAATTATTTTTATTAATTTTGGGCCGAAATACAAACCTATATATGTAACTAATTATTCTTTTTAACTAAAATATGTTATCTTTTTTTACTATTAAAGCCGAAACATTGAAAATTTGGTCGTTCGGTACTTGGGCCGAAATACAGGCCTATCTATATAACTAATTATTATTTTTAAGTTCGGGCCGAAATACAAATCTATATATATATAACCAATTAATTTTTTTAACTAAAATATGTTATCTTTTTTTACTATTAAAGTCGAAACATTGAAAGTTTGGTCGTTCGGTACTTGGGCCGAAATACAGGCCTATCTAAATAACTAATTATTCTTTTTAACTTTGGGCCGAAATACGGGCTTATATACATAAACAATTATTCTTTTTAACTAAAATATGTTATTTTTTTTATATTTTCTAACTAAAAAACTCAATCTTCTGATCGAGGAATATAGTAATTGCCTTTTTAACTAAAAAAACATTATCTTTTTAAGATTTTCTAACTAAAAAAACCGATCTTCTACAATTTACACAAGCGACATATAATATTATTCATATATAATTATTAATAAATAAATGATGATATTTTTCGACCAGAATATATTAACATTATTTTAAATACTCTAATGGTCTCAATTTAAAAATAATTAATATTACAAATTTGTACTATACTATATATTATTGTACTATTAAAATCGAAACATGAAAAGTTTAGTTGGTTGGTCCGTCAAGTTTAATAAACCATTTCATATTCGATCCATGGACCTCCATAATTTATAACATATTATAATATATTTTTTATTATCTTAATCAAAACATTAAAAATTAGGTCAGTATTATAGATCACTATTTGAGTTTACGCTTCCGTTTAACTTATAATATTTTTATACTATATTATTAACCATTATTAACTAAATATTAAAATGTTGATTGGATTGTTTTTATTTGGGTTTATAAGGTCTCTTTAAATTATAACATGTAAAAAAAATATTTTAACATTTTTACTAAAAAATATATATTTGACCTAATTTTAAATTAGCTATTTGAATTATTTAACTATTAAGAATTTATTCAGTTGTTAAATAAAAGTTTTTTCAATCAAATTATTCTATCATAATTTCACTTTCAATAAAATTAGTAAAATCAAACATATATACGATAAAATAATAAATACTATAACCGCCCGTGCATTGCACGGGTTTTAAGCTAGTGTAAATTGAAACAGAGGGAGTATTACTTATCTCTCGATCACATAAAAGAAGAAACTGATATAAATTAAGAGTTAAATAACTTAAACATAATTAAATTTATAGCTAACTTGCAAGTAGGTCACTGAACTAAAAAAATTTGCATTCAATTAAGACAAGTCATTAGAACTTGATTTCCGGTGACTACACCAAACTTTATTTGCATGTCTGTTATGTAGGGTTGACTTTTAACGGAGCCCCGTTAGTTTGTGCCACCAAAACGGCCACGTGTTAAATACGACCCAAATTACTAATAACCCGATCCACTGATATAACCCATTTATTTAAAACCCAACCCACCAATATAACCCAACACGAATCAATCTAACCATAATCATTTTAGCTGAATCGCCGGCGACGTCGTGAAAATGATATGATAATAAAATAGTTAGTAATCTGATTGGAAAATCCCTGGAGATGGGGGTTTAAATTGCAAAAAGTAAGTGTGATTAACGAAAGAGTATCCATTCGATGAGTGGAAAATGGGTATATATGTTGACGAAGGGGTGATGGGCAGCAGTGATATTAGGAATGTTGAATATGGTAGTACTAATATTGGGAATGATATTGATATGCGAGATGGTGGAGGGAGAGATGCAGCAAATGAGATGTATTGGCAATTGGTGAGATATAGTTGGTTTTTTTCTCAAAATTATTGTGATGCTTCGTACTACTATTGCCAAGCGTGCTACTGCTCTTCTTGTTGTTTCCCAAACGGAGACGGGGAATTATTAAAATCCTCCCTTGTTCATCTTCACTCTCAGATGCGATGTTTTGGTGGACTCGCGTCGAGGTGGGTTAGATTTGATTGAGGCACTCGATTGGGCAGATTAGCAGCCAGCGTGTCCGATTTTAAACAAGTCAGCGTGTGCCAACTAAGCATTCCGTCAGTCCCGTAAAAAAATTAACGGCGATCACTCGATTGCAAGATTTAAATAAAATTGTTAGTTGACTCCAAGATTTTTCAGTTCAGTAACTCACTTGCAAGTTAGCTACAAGTTCAATTATGTTTCAGCCATTTAACCCTATAAATTAAGGACGACACAATTGTTCTATAAAACTCTATTGCAGAAACATAAACACAGCAGATTCATCCGCATTGCAAAACAAAACCACAACACATCTATGTATTTCTATTTTCCGGTCTATAAAACGATAACACGAAAAAAAAAAAAAAGAGATCTAAAAAAAAACATTGGTTGTTGCCAGAGAATTGTCCCTAGAAATACACTGAAACTACATTATTCGTGCACATCAATTATTTCACCTCAACAAGCAAGTTTCCCAGACAAATTTATAGCTTTACATACATAACAATGCCTCCATATGATTCTGTCCGGAAACGCTACACATAGTAATTCCTTCAAATATTTCTTACCAGAGTATCTCAATACGCTATCATGACAAAATGAAATGGACAAGGGTATAAAAACTAATTCAAGTGACGGTCTGAGTTTACAAAACAAATTTCTATATTAAGTTACCCAACTTCAAGACTATCAAGAGTTCCCCTATAGTTTGCAGGCTTAATCACGGGAGAGGCTATATGCTTCCCCAAAATAAAATAACCGAATGGCCACCTTTCTTTTGTCAATTAGTCAGTCAATCTTCACTGACGAGTATACTAACCTTGTGAACCAAAAACATGCAAAAAACCCAATTGTACCAGTGAGCACGAAGAACGAGTATGAAGCAATCAACATGTAGCCAAAGTACAAGATTCCAGACACCGGCTTTGTGATATTCAGCTTTGAGAAGAAGTAAAATGCTGCATAGAGAAAAAGATAGATTGCTGAAGAGCCTGATGTAAGGTACGACCTCCACCACCAAAGGTAGTCCTCACTGCATAACTGGAAATAGCACAGCACAATACTGATCTCCGCACAAGTAACGACTAAGATGATGAACACTAGGAAAAGAAATCCAAAAATGTAATAAAATTGCTGCAACCAGATGGAGGTCAGAATGAAAAAGAGCTCTATGAATACAGCCCCGAAGGGGAGAATTCCCCCAATCAGAACAGAAAACACTGGGTGCATGTACCAAGCCTGTTCAGGTATCTGTCTCGGAATAGTGTTGGTTTTCACAGGATGCTCCATTGCAGGCTTTCTAAACCCAACATAGCTGCCCACAAAAACAAGCGGGACTGAGATGCCAAACCACAAGAACACCAAAGCAAACATTGTACCAAAAGGCACAGCCCCTGAGGATTTCTCGCCCCATATAAGAGCATTCAGCACAAAGAAAATGGCAAAAACAATTCCTGGGAACATGAAAGCTGTTTGGATGGTGATCTTTTTCCATTCGGTTCCCTTGAACATCTTATAAATCCTGGCCGAAGCATACCCAGCAAAAATACCCATGAAGACCCAGAGTAGAAGTAGAGCTGTCATCAGCCCTCCTCTGTTTGAAGGGGATAAGAAACCAAGAACTGCAAAGATCATAGCAACAAGTATCATTCCAAAAAATTGAACACCTGTACCAACATAAACACACAGCAAATTTGAGTTCACTGGAGGCCTGAAAACATCTCCATGAACCAGCTTCCATCCTGTTTCTTCTAGGGCCTCTTCTTGAGTCTCTAGCTGGTTGTACTTCGAAATATCACGGTAGAGTGTCCTGAGCATGATCATAGCCACCATGCCAGAGAGGAAAAGAACAATCATCAAAGAATTGACGATTGAAAACCAGTGAATTTGATCATCTGTCATTAGAAGATAACTATCCCATCTGGAAGCCCATTTAACATCACTCGGCTGCAGGTTGGTAGAAGGAGATTTAGAATAAGATATACTGTATTCCTCACTTCAAATTATAAAGAAAAGTGTGTTAAAACAATTATTAGCCCTTACCTCAAACTCAACATCATATGTAAAGATAATTTCCTTCTTATCTTCAACCTCTTGAGGAGATTCAGAGTTGGTCACTGTGCGTTTAGCATGAGGATCACATGTAGTTAAGCGAGTTTTATCATTCCAGGTACCTTCATATTCATGTTTAACACTGGACCGACCAGAAGAATCTATCAATAATCAATAAATATGAACTTCAACATAAGTATTATATACTGAAGCAAATTCAAACCATGAGCACAGAACCTGAAAGGTTTGACTTCAAATCCTACGATCCTTGCAGAGTCTGTTTGTAAATCCTTGTGATACTTGACTGTGAATGCCAAGTGGTTGTTAATAAAATACTTTTCATCCTTGCTCTGCACAAATTAACGCACTTGATATAGTCTAATATATTGCAAACACAGAATTTGCAAAGCAAATGCTGGTAATACTTACACCAGCATATATTCCTTTAAGACCAACAAGATAGCCATGTTGATATAAAAAGGATGATTCCTGGTCCATCCTCCGCACTGGAACAACCAATGGAAGATTATCCAAGATCCTGTAGATGCATAGCAGAAAGTTATAACATATTAGGTGCGTAAACGTCTTCTTGTAGGCTGACATTGCAAAATAATTCATAGCTTGACATTGTTGAACTAAGGTGTCTTTAGCTAGAGGAGTCTTACATGTTCACTCTGTAATCATCATCGATCTTTCTCTTGATCTCCTTTGCTATTTTTTTATCTAGTATTACACGACACATAATGTTGCACATCTGTGGTTCTCGCATTTTAAACTGTGATAATAAATCATTAAGAAAATTAGTATATAAACATATCAAGCAGCAAGATTATCATGAGATGTACATAAATAGAATTTTGCCAACCTCGTATGGAGAGTTTTCAATACGGTCACCGCGAAGAACTTCTCCGAGATTCTCTGCACTATCTACAATTGTGTCCGGCCGACAAAATGGGAGAGTATAATATGAGTAAGGAAGTTGTGTTTTTATTGAAGTCAGTTTGTTCACTTTCACCTTTAGAGGGTCCCCCTGTATAGACCAACAACATATTATCTTCTTGGAGGATCATTATTACAGCATAAATATAGACCAGTTAAATATGAAGATGCATTCTTGAATGTACAAAATATAAAAATACATATATGTGTAAGACAACTCCATTGTGAAGCATTAAAACTAATATAACACGCTCACAAACTCCTTAGCTCTTCCAAAAACTTTTAGATAAAAAAAAAAACTCCTAGTTTGTTAGTTTGTTAAACCACAACTATACAATTCACATTTAAGGAGTCCAACAATAACTTCACAGTAATGCAATTTCCATATCATCATGTAAGGTAACTACTTTGAAGTTAAACAGCCACAGAGCACAAAACCACAATTGAGAACTCTGCTAACAGTAACCAACTTATGCAACTGACTTCATCGATCTTAACGAACTGACCAATATGAAATACTTCATACCTAGTTCGTGATAAGAAAAATATTAATAGCAAACCATATTTAGGCGGAAAAAATGTGTATAAGCCAAATTGGAAGACGACAAGTAAATGAATACGTATATGTGACAGGATATCACCAATCAAAAGAAACATGCACAAATTACGCGTGTGTTTTTGTGTAAATGGGCTCGCGCATATACATATCAATAAATTGTGACCCATGCACTTAAAATCACCTATGAATCATGATCCACATCCAAAAAATCAACTCAAGCAAATTGCATATATACTTAAAAAACAAGCCGACATTTCATTGTACATAAGTTACATAACTAAACAGATCTATAAACGACAAACAAGCCACAACTCTAGTAAGAAATTACAAAAGCAGCAATGCAAGAGTACACTGGACATACTATTACAGCCACTGTCCACATAAAACACTAATTGAGTAATCAAAAAGCATGTATATAAACAATCACAGGATCGACAACAGATTTGCCTGAAAATTATAAACATTAATAAATCGACACACTTCAATATATTACACTAGTTCACATTTACAATTAACACACAAATTACTTTAATCACACAATCTAACATGCTAACACACATATAAAATGTAATACGGGAGAGAGGGAGGGAGGGAGGGGGAGGGCGGGAGAGAGAGAGAGAGAGAGGGAGAGGGAGAGGGAGAGGGGGGAGAGAGAGAGAGAGAGCTTGCCTTTTCGAAATCGACGGGAGCAACACCGGGGAGATAGAAAGAGTGGGAATGGACGAAGAGAAGAGAGGCGATGAAGATCCATGTACAAACCGACGTCGTTCGATGCTTCGCCATTTCTGTTAACACAAAAGAGCTCAGAAAAATAAAAAGATCTCGATTAGATCTTACACACACTCTCTGCGTCTACACATACATGTATGTGTGTGCAGTATGAATCGATGGAACGCAGAAGGAAACAGAGAGCACTCGTCTGTAGATCACACAAATTGAGGGAGTGTGTGTAAATATATAATCTGCTTCAATCTCAGCCGTTGAAATAATTCATGTTCTATATACATAGTATAATTATAAATATTAGTGTAATTATGAATCAGCGATTGAATAAAATAATTTGTTGTCATTCGTATTTTATATACTTCATATTGACGTGTATTATGATTTTATAAACATGCTTTAATTATCTTCATGGCTATTTTATTTTATTTTAAATCTCCTCCCATCAACGCATAAATGAAATAATTCATATCTAAATTCCATAAATATATTAAGGATCACAATTAGGTTGTAAATCATATATTGTTGAGTTATCATATAATTTACTAAATCTTTTTATATAATCTGTTTTGTGAAATCGCTTAATGTTTTAAAAATCTGATAAATAAATATAGTAATAAGATTCAAAATTATAATGTCCCGGATTCAAAATTATAATTACTTAAATTATTTTATTATGATAATCGACAAATCATAAAGATTGTATGAGATCTAGCCTAATAATTAAAATATAGACATAAACTGACCTAATTATTTTTCCTGATACTGCAAGATGAGAAATGGTATCGAGCTGATTTTGGGAACAATGTCAAGTTTGCTGAGCGGCTTGAGCCTGATTGGTTTACATATTGTGTTTTCATATATTGAATTATTATTGTAGTTTACTTGAAAAAATAGAGAAAAACATGAAACCATATTAACAGAAGAAATAAGATTAGAAAGAAAAGAAACCAAAAGTAATGCACGTTCTGCCTCAATGATACAACTGCTAAGCATAATTACCATATATAGTTATGCAGTAAAAAACAAATGAATATATTTGATTAGAGTGAAAGATATGACTCCAAAATCCTAACTTGATGGTGTGTTATTGTTGTTAGGCTTGCTTTGCATACACTATTTGTATTAGCGCCTATCAAGACGTTGACCTGCTACTCACCCGTGATTCAACTCTTCTCTCTTTTGTTTTCTATTTCCCTCTGTCTGTCTGTCTCAGAGTTCATTATGCTACCGACACCGACATAGAAGCTTCATTTGTTTCTCTGTGAGAGTATATATTGGTGACAGCTTGAATATTTGGACATACTCTTCCTTGACAAAACTACTACTAATAATAATTTGATGGCTTCTGCATAGTTCCTTGTTTCTGCTTCGAATCGGCACTGCCTGATTAATTTCACCGTGGGACAATACTCGAGCCCTCAACCTTTGATGATCAGTGACGGATACAATACTTGAGTCCTCAACTTTTGATAACCGGTGACGAGAGATTATTTACGCTTTAAAGAATTTGCAGGGGCTTATTTATCAAAAGCTGGGATATGTCTGCTTTAGCTCTAAGTTTTGAATTAGTAACATCTATACAACTAGATTCATAAATTAATTCTAGTCTCAAATGTATTTTTTAACAAGGTCCGGAGAAAGAAAGATTAGGAAACAGAAACTTGACTAGAGCCTTATATTAGTAGAGCAATCCCAATTCTTTCGATGGAGTCGCACTCAAAGTGCTGCACCATTTGAATTGTGGAATATCATATCACTCCTAACACTTTAAGTTTAAACCAAGCCTGCTGAGGAATGTATGGTATTTACAAACTGTCTTATTGGCTCTTGTAATTAAAGTGGATGGTAATGCCGTAAAGAAACTACAGTATCCCCCGTTGTAAACACTTTCTTGAACATGAAATTTGTTATTCTCTCTGTGGAAATGTAAATGTCGTAATATGTATTATATCCTCAAAACAATGATAGATATGTGCAAAAAACAGATTGAAGATGGAAATATATGGGTTTCCAGGGGCGCTTCAGCTCCCATCTTGAGCAGGGGTCTCACGCAACCTCACACTACGCGGTAGCAAAAATTCTGCAAATAAAGGATAGTGGGAAGATGGATAATACCCATCAATGTTATCACTTACCACTTCTGATGAGACTGGAATCAGAACTCTGCCTCTAAAAAGAATCCAATCCACATGCAAGTCCTGAGTTTGGCGATCCCAGCAGAGGCAAAATGCTCTGAAAATCAGTTTCACCAACTCAAGAGCTCCTTGTTTGGTACCTGCCATTACCATATATGAACTGGAGTTGTCATTCCATCAGACTGACAATTTTTGAGACGGGCAAGTATTTGAGTACCTTTAAACCCATGATATGTGTGTATGAGACGAACATTCTTCCTTACCCGAGCACTGGGCCATGCATCTCTCATATCACCCACAACACCATGCTCACTGCAGGAGAAACAGCTTAGACATGAATGTATATCCCATATCTACAGTAAAGTTAAGTAAAATACTTAAAAGAAAAATTCTTATATTTCTAAATGGATACAACTGAGTTCCACGAATTAACTAAGTATCAACAGAACTGAACTGACTGTATTACGTGAAGAACTGGCTTGGAGCATACTCATGCATAACGAAATAATACAAATCCGTTGGGAGAATATATGCATGTGGCCAAGACACAAACAGGGGTATTGCAATCAGCACACACGATTAGCTTGTCTGGATTGTATTCAGTTGCTACATAGCAGCTGAAATAGTGAGAGTAGGGTACAGGATTAGCATAGAATCCTCACTTGCACAGGAAATTGGTGGCAACGATAGCAGCTTATGCTACTACTGAAAAGCACATATATCCCTAACAGAGAAGATGATTGCCCCAGATAGACGGACAGATCTGTCTTGAAGTATCACATTCCAAATAAGTAAAATACCTTGATCTTCCAAGAAGAAAACGTCCTGTCGTCGATTCCTTGTGCGTGTTAAATCCTCCACAATAAACAACAGGCAAGGTAGGTGGTAGTGATGCAATGTGTTGCCAAGTAAGCAAAGCACTTCGCCTGCGAGCACGGGGACTCAACTTATCCATGTTTGTATTTACAATTTGAAAAGCAAAACCTGGCACCTCAACTCCTTTTAGCTGGAATGTGTACGCAATTAATCAAGGAAACAATTTCGTAGTACTTGATGTGACGTCAAAATTAATGCTTTCCTCGTATCATGGATTAATAATCACCTGTACAATCAGCCATTTGCCCTAATTTTATACTATATAAGTCTCTAATAAATTATGGACTAAATTTAAGTCTCATTTTAGTCCTTTTCAATTTTCATGCATTAACTTCAACAATACATTTAAGTCTCTTTTTAGTCCTCTTCAATTTTCATGCATTAACTTCAACAATACCTAGGGAGAGGGTTGGCATTAAATAGTCCTGTGAACCAAAATAGTAACAAACAAAACAGTCTATGGGAGTACCTTATGGCTCTGTTTGCAAGGTCTAGTATCTACGGACTATCTAGAATCAGCACACACTTAATCATATCTAATAGTCTAACATAATGTATGGACTGTTTCCTCCTATAAAATAAACTACAAAGTTGAAATGACTCGAGGACTAAATAATAGTATAACTTAGCACAGATTGGCCAATAGTCAGAGGATTATTAAATCCCATGAAACAAACATAACCAAAATGATTCATGTATGACATGCTAAGTAATTTTTTTTTTTGATGATTAGGGTTGATAATCCACCATAAAGTAAAAGAAGAACAGAAGCATCTAAAATTATAAAGGATATCGCCCAGGTTGCAACACTAGGAACTTCACATCCCCATGACATGCTTCCAGGTACTGACGGGGACTCTGACAGCCAAAAAGTTCCACCTTCTATAAGCTCCACCTACACCAGTAAGGGCACAATGTAAGAATAGCCACTGACAATAACATGGCATCATACAAAACTCTAAGCTAAACTATTGCAAGGTAAAAGGATAACTTTTACCTTTTCCTTGTCATATAAAATAGTGCAATGTTCATCAGAAGTGTCTTCAGATCCTTTCCTTGAAACTCCAAAATGATCGTAACCTGAAATCATAAAAGATGAAGTCCTATTCGTTACTTGAGATTTGGATTCAGTATAATAACGTGACTACATATATAATCTGGTCCTCCACATGTAGTCAATAATATGCCAAGGAATAATAGCATACTTTCATGATGACAGAATTCTAATGTTTACTAGATTGGATCCACCATGCTAGCAACTTTTAAAATACGAAAATTCAATATTGAAAACCGAATTCAAGACCTCTTATAAGAGGCAAAAGTACCTTTGGAGGTACTTCCTAGATTTACCTCTTATAAAAGGTAGCCAAACACCCTGAAAATGTTAAGAGGGAATTAAGACTAGTGTCACAGTTTCAGTTGCATACAACCACCAACAAGCAAAAATAGTACGGATATCATCCTTTCCAATCTTGAAATAGTGCTCACGTGCTTGCCATGTCATGTATACCTTTCATCAGCTATCAATTCTCCTCAAATACCATAAGAGCATAGAAAGTACATACTTATCAACTATCAAGAGTTAACACATGTAAGTATGTAACCATTACATATTCAATAGTTATCGAACATCATAATCAATTGGACTGCAACTTTAAGGATTTGTAAATAATCGAATAAGAAATTTTGAGTACTCAGTTATCAGGACATTGGTCAGGAAGAATACAAGTCATCCACAGCCACTACCACTAATCAGATATCCTGTTTAAAAAGAAATGCATATGGGTATCTGTGGTTCACTGTAGCATAATATGCCTTTGTTTAGCCATGATCCATGTAGTCAAACATGAGCTACACATTACTTTACTCATATTCACAGTTTGTGATGTAAATATTGATTACATGTAATTCAATTTATACTCATTATAAACATATTACTAATATACAGTGAACAAGAATAATGTGCTTAATAAATTCTATTAATAGCCTAGCACTGACAATTGGATTACTACATGTAGACATCTTAGAAGTTCGAACATTTGAATGAAAAAGTTTGACATACGCATACTGAATTATATTACACTCATACTTCTTCTCTGGTCGCTCCTGAATGATAAATTGAATATGAAAAGCCAAAGCAAAGTGTTCTGTGATACAAATAGATGAGTTCGAGCAAGATCTCTACAAAATGCCCCTTAACTTGGATAATTCAAAGGTAGTTTTCATGTTTCATTAAACCATTCTCTGTGGGCTTACTGATTAAAAGACATCTTAATGCCGCGAATCAATGCATTATAATTCAAACACGATACGATCCAAATTGTTTTCTAGGCACATTACTGCTTGAAGACGGAAGTGAACTGAAACCAACTAATCATTCTTTTCTGCTAACTGGAAAGTAATACCTCACCAGGAAAAAATATAGCACCGACAATTTCAGTGAAACTATAACTTGAATTCATATAGCATATCGCAACAACGAATTACCTGGCAAAGACTGTCGAAGATCCTCCAACTGTGAGATTAATCCTTAACAAAACCAAAATCAGCTTCAGTGAACTCAAGACGAAAAGGGGGGCTGAATACTTAACACACATATCAAGCTACTTAACAAAAGGAATTAATATACTTAACAAACATAGAGAAGAAACATAACCCAGTTTAAAAAGCAACATAATACACTAGCCACATTGATAGCCCTCTTCAAAACAAATCACTAATCAAATAAAGATCATATTTTTAATATACCTTGTTGGGTACAGAGAATGATAGGGGAATAACTGGTGATGACACTGACACACAAATCCCTTCTTTTAGTCCATGAATTTGGGCTGTCTTCTGCTTCATCATCCAGAAGATTCAAGGTCATCACTGTAAGAGAAACACTCATTTTTTTTTTACTATTTCGAGATCTTCATCTCTATTCACTTTCTTTGTTTCTTCACTTGTTGGTGTGACAAGCTATCTCAAACTAGTGAAAGATGCTGTTTTAATCTTTAGAAAATTTTCAAGCCGCCTGATTTTCGGTGGTTGTTTTTTTTCTTTTTTTTTTTAAAAGAACAGGCAAGAGTCGATCTATCTGTGTCTGAAATGAAGAATGATCAGTGGGGCATGGTGGGCTCTACTCTCACGTGTTTGGTAAACGGGAACACGTGATCCGATACAACAATAATGCACCTTCTTATTTGACAAAAATAATTACTCAATGCAGTAAATTTTAAATATATTTGATAATTTAATATAATGATTCAATTTAAATTCATTTAGAGTTATAATTTTAGAATTAAAATAAATAATTTTTTATAAGATTAATTTATAAATTATTTTAGGATAATAAAAAATTGAATAGATAATTTATTAGGATAATGATATTAATTATTATCAAAAAAATTATAAATAACTTTTTAGAAAATCTCTCGCTAATTTATATTTTCAATTAATTTTTAGTTATTTTTAACGATAAGTCAAAATCCGACCGTCCTTACATAATTACATTTATGAATTTTAAGAAGGTACATGGTCACAAGAGAGGGATATGAGAGTATTCTTGTCCGTATTTCTTGGTTTATTATTATATAAAAAATTATATTGACAACGAAATTTGATATTTTTCGATCATAAATTAGATTGTGAAAATGATTACAAAACATTCATGTTGCTGAGAATAACACTGTAAGTTTACCACTTTCCTGGTAACCGATTATAAAAGTTTCATAATTCAACTTTCATACTATTCGAGACTTAGCAAAAAAAAAAATGAAAATGAGTAGCTCCACTCTAATACGATTTTTTTTATAATAGAGAAATTTAACAAAGAAAATAGAAGATAAAGAAAAAAAAATTACATTAGACAACTGATAAGATTAGTAGAATGCCATCTAAATAAAATCACTATCATGTCTTACATGGGAGAATGACGGTTTAAACTTAAACAAGAAATTTCATATTCTCTGCATATACGTCGAAAACAACTCAATCCTCTTCTAATCTCCTAAAAAAACCATATTCTTCTAACAAATTTAATTCATATTTCAATAGCCAGATAACACATGATCAGGAAAACGAATGTCGGATTGATGTCCAAAAAAATGAAAAACAGAAAAGAAAAGGTTTAAATTGCTCAAATATAATTTTCCACACTAAAATTGAGTCAAAGACAATACTATGTTCAAAAGTTTCAGTCTCAACTCTCAAGAGGTAAAGGCTCCTGCTCACACCAGGAGTAGCATGATCTAGGTTCTTTTATGTCTTCAGTCTTCACAACTTCTGTTTTTAGCATTTCGATTTTAGCAGAAAGCTCATTTTCTCTATTCCACAAATGACCTGAATGACATCATATTGCATTATTCATATTAAATTAATATACAAAAATATATTATAATAATTATTTTATTAATATTTCTAACTAATTCAAATCAATAACTTATTTTTTAATCGGATATACTTAACTAAACCTATAATATCGATATAATATCTCAAATTATACCACCACCGATCGACCCTTAAAATTTTAGTTTCGGAAATATTTTCTCACATATTTTATGATTGCTCTTAGGGTTCAAAGGAAGAGACTGTTCTAACTTGACCTGTTGCCCATTACCAAATATTAAAACACTAAAAAGTCAGTGGATACGTTATCAGCAAACAATTTATTTAAAATTATAAAAATTATTAGATATATCATATATGTAAGATCCCTTTTTGCAACAATAATGCTTCAGTTCAGCACTTAAATTTTGTTTATTATTGCATCAACTTATCACGAGAATTCAGAATTGTCCACCACAAACCCCAGGATCCCCCAACTTGTGTTTCCACTAAAGACGTGTTAAGACTTGGAAGTACATTAACCACCGACGCATCCCAGAATGAGGACACTATGAATCTATGATGAAGAATTCTTCACAACCCATTCGACCAGAGTTGAAACGCCAAAGCCTGTTGCAGCTTTCTTCTTGTCGCTCCATACAGGTCCAGCCATGTCAATGTGAAGCCACTCAACCTTCTCATCAACAAACTGCATAAGAAAACCAGCAAAATATCAGACTTCATCCTACCTACAATTATATACTATAGTCGTTAATTTGCAAAGCACCACATGTTGACTACTCGAAAACAACCAAGTACTAAGGTCTATCCTTCTGCCAGTTCAGTTTAAATTTATCATTACAGATCCATATGTATATAGTTGAGATGTATCTGACAGTAGACTATCATGTAATCAATAATAAAGCTTCCCTGAAAAATCTTTTGCCTAACCGTTATGAAGGCAGTTCCTCTGTTAAAAACGTGAAAATGCAACAAAGTACCATCAATGCTTTACCTGCTTGAGGAAAAGAGCTGCAGTGATGGAACCACCTTGACGACCTCCGGTGTTGACCATATCAGCTACGCCAGACTTCATGGACTCCCAATAACTTTCCTCCATTGGAAGCCTCCAAAGTTTTTCCCCAGCTATTTCTGAAGCTTCAACTACCTCCTTTGCTAGGTCATCACTTGGTGTAAAAATTCCTACAATATGTGGATTAATATTTTATTACAGATATTGAAACTTACTTGTATTTCTTGTAAAAAATTAATGTTTGAACTACTACAACCCAAGGAATCTCAAATCCACAGGTAAGGGCAAAAAATTTGACGTTTTTTCATCATGATAAATGAACAGAAGGCACGCCATACCTGCAATTGAGGGCCCAAGGGCAACAACACATGCCCCAGTCAGTGTAGCTAAATCAATTATCTGCAGAATGATTAAGAGTGGGTTTAGCAAAATATAAGAATAGAGGTCCTTCAGAAGACCCAGTGACTGAATAAGACGAAGAGGGCCATTTATGAGATAATAAAGCTCGTACTGGTTATGAAAACATCAAATCAGCGGGTTTGTGCAAGTCATAATACCTTGTCTACTCCTTGGTTACAAGCATACACCAAAGCATCAGCAAGAGTAAGCCGGCCTTCAGCATCAGTGTTGTTAACCTGCAGTTTAAGGTTCAATTAGCTTAAAAGATATCAATTACACGCTGAGATATGAGGAAAAAAACAAAAAAGAAACAAATAATATGTAAACATGTTGAACAAGCTTAAATAAAACATATATAATCCTAGTTTAGTTTCATTTGCTCTTCCGCTTTAAGCATAATGCAACGAACTAAAAGTTTCCCCTTAACTGACTCCCAAATTAAAAAGTAAAAAACTTGAACAATCCATTTCCTTTTCCACCTTTTCGTTAACACACCGGAGTAGTGAATAATAAGGGAGCGTGAAACACCAATACAATGTACACATGCACAGAGAAAGATACATATATGCTCCAGAAAATCTCAGTATGAAGATTAACCAGAGTAATCTTTAACAGTAAAAATTCCTTGTGTGTGTGTGTGTGTGAAGACATCTTTGTATATTTTTAATGTAAAAAAGGTACGTATTATCCCATGGCACAGTTACTGAAAAGCCATGCGTACGGAACTTAAATTCATTACCTCAATTGTCTTTCCATTGGAAGCTGTTAAAATGTCTCCAGGTCTCATGCCTGTTCCACTGATCATATTCTCACAAGCAGCAACAATAAAATGAACCTTCAAGTAAAACATTTGCAACGTCAATTTGATCGAAAAATGTCAACTCGGACTTCCAATTTCAAAAATAATTAAAAATGACTTGTTAATGAACTCAGACTTCCAATTTCAAGGTTAAGTTTAAAAATTATAACATTCTTTTCTAGTAGGACAGCCGGAGAGGATCAACAACAAAAGTAGAATCTGTCTCACCTCTACTCCAGCTGGTTTAATTTGCCCAATAGCTTTAGCTGCACCTAATACTGCAGCTGAGCCTCCCATGTCAAATTTCATGAGCTCAATTGAACAGCCAGGTCCTGTCTTGATGTTGTAGCCACCACTAAAAAATTTAAAAAAATTCTTAGATATAAAATTTCTTGCTCAGTGAAAATCTCTGGTGGAAAAGGTTTGTAAATAAAAGAAAAGAGAGCTTCTTGCAGCAGATGGAAAAAATACATGTGCCATCATAATTCCAAAAAAGGAAAATGAATCATGTTGTTCAACTGTATCTTTAAATATGATATAAAAAACAGAGAAATCTTGCAGGTATTCTTGCAACATCTTTCTAAAGAAAATATCTAGACTTAAGTCCAATCATAGTAGGATTGTAGGACTCTAGTAGACTAGTACTATAATCAAAATATACCCTATAGTCTTTCAAAAGTGTATATATACTGTATTAGGTTATTCCAACAAGCATCTCTTACAACATATAAATAGTATGTGCAAAATTCCACATACCTGTCAAAGGTCAATCCTTTTCCTACTAAAGCCAGTTTGCTTTTGACAGTGCCGTTTGGAGGCTTGTAACATAAATGAATAAAATGAGCAGGATTTTCAGAAGCTGCAGCAGCAACACCAAGATAGGAGCCCATCTTTAGTTCTTTGCATTGTTCTACATCTAAAATTTTGGCAGAAATAACATCACTGTACAATGATGCAATTTTTTTAGCCTCTTCTGCCAAAACTCCTGCAGTATAAAAGACATCATAAGATGAAACTCCTTCAGTATAATCTAGTGTTGGGTAAATATATACAACATAATTGGCGACCGAAAAATATTTTTCACTTCCTGAAGTAGGAAAAGATATATATATAGGACACTGATATATTAAACACAAGCCACGTAAGGCAACATATGAAAGACTAAGAGTATTGATAAGAGGATAGAATAAGAATGGTAATGAGGATGGAAAACAACAAAAAACTGACCAGGAGTGAGAACGTTAGCAGGTGCATTTACAAGCTCTTTTCCAAAAATTACACCAGTGCAAACTTCTTCAGTATATTTCAGCTTCTTTTCTAGCTCAGGCCCACTTCCAAGGCCAAGAATATCCACAGATTTAATAGATGGCTTCTTTGATTCCGATCTAAATCTAGTATCTTCAAAAGTCCCAGTCATCATCCCTAATAGAATTCAAAACAGAACAGAAATTAAACATATGTTAGATATATATTCCCAGAATTCGATATCTTAATTCGAAAAGTAAAATCAGGTACCTGCTGCTATCGCTGATGCTGTGCTATGCTTTGATTCAGCCGATAGTCCCTCAACAGATGCAAGTGCGATTGCGACATTATTTGCCTGAGAAGCCTTTGCTGCTGATGCAACAGCTTCACCAAGACTACGATACGAAGCTGGAAGACCTTTGCCTAACCCAACTAAACCAACTCTTTTTGAACCGAGTCCCGGAAGCCTAAGGATTGTGGATTGTCCAACCTTTCCCGTGAAATCTTCTTCGGATGAAGCTTCAGCCAACAAACCGCCCAATTGGGCATCTAACTTTTTTAATATTGAGTTCACGAATTTAGAGCTCTCATCTTTGGCCATGTCTTTCTCCAACACACCTACAGCAAGTATGTCTCCTTTCCATTCTGCCAGATCGCTCTCTTTTGCAGCAAAGGAGATCTATTATTGTTTCAAATACAAATATAAAACTGTGATTTAGCCTCCAAAAGCTCACACTTCTCCTGGTGCGGAGAACTAAAATATTAATTTTGGACAAATAAGATTCTTATCAAGTAAAACTGATGATCTAAGGAATGGTTATGTATATTGTACCCTATTCTTATCTATTTATCCTAATTTGTCTCTTAGTGGTCAATATAAGATAGATTAGATTCTATCAAAAATCTTATGCAATCACCTCCAATTATTTCTCAGGTGTACCTTCAATTATATCTTAGGCGGCTAGGTTTAGTCATGTACAATCATCACCCTATCAGACAGCCGCGTTCCACTACAATCATCTTAGCCTAAATCATCTACAAACTTCAGGAATATACTATATATAGACATGGCTTGTGGAATAAGTCATAAATTTGATATTCAAACATTACTATGTAAGTTTTACAGAAAGTCAGTAAACAAGATCAAAACCGAACAATACCACACACAGTTTTAAGAAATATAAACAAGTTCCCGCTCCACGCGAGACTGATCTAAAAATCCAGTTCTTCATCAAACAAAAAGCAAGGATCTAAACTTTTGCTTGAGATCCTAATAAGCTCCACTATCTATTCTTCTTTCTTCTACAATTCATTACATATGTGCCTTAAACATCACGATTTATGAGTTCTATCATAGATGATAACTAACACATAATACAGACTTAGATCATAACAATACAAATTTACCCTACAATTAACTACAAAAAATACACATACAAATATTACTAAACTAAACAGATTAACAAATATAATTAGCAAGTAATTCATAATTTCAAGACATATTTTCAAATAAATATTTAAAGTACCTTAAGAGGATCGATCTGTGCAGGATGAGTGAGGCCAAGAGTGGCGCGAGCAATAGAGTGAGCCATGCGCTTATTACAATAAGACGACGAAGAATACAAGGAAAGACGCAGGAAAGAAGAACTAGTACGACGTAGGTTAGTTGTGCAAGAATAAGAAGTGGAAGCTATCAAGGTTAGAGATGAAGGTAGAGACAATGCTCTAATGGCGGCCATTTATAGATAGGAGATGTGTCTATATATATACACATACATAGACACACGCAAGGCACACCTATCTATGTGAAAGAGATTAGTGTTATCGAGTTGGAATCGGGTGTGGACTGACGAATATTATAGTAACTCTTTTCATTTATTTATTTATTTATATTATATTGATTTTCCTATTTCATCTATTTTACACTGATAGCATCTTTGGAAAAAGAAAACTATTTAATTAAAAATCATTAACAAATATACGAAGACTGACAAGAAAATTTATGTATAGTAAAAAGCAATTACAAGCATGAAATACACTTAATAATTAAAAAATAGTTAGTATATCAAAGATAAGGAATATAATAGCCTCTCCAAAATATTACGCTTATCGAAACTAAAATTCTCTGCAAGCATGTAAAAGAAATCTGTAAAAGATTAAATATCATAATTATATTGAAATTATATATTTTATTTATAACAATTTAAATATTAATATAATATAGGGTCATGTTCCTCTTAAAACCATTAGCCTGAGAACTCTTAGAACCTAGCATTAACAAAGGTGCAGGAGAATTGCACATGCAAAAAATATCGTTCTTATGTATTATATTTTATAATTATTTTTTGAACACACAACGATGCAAAAATAATGTATTCAGATTTTGAAAATTTATTTAAATTTTAGGATTCTCGAGCAGAATCTTAATGATTCTTTGATTCTATTTTAAGAAATGGTTCTCTCTTAACCGTAACCCTAATAACATATTATGTTCAAATTATAACCAATCAATATACTCAATATTATCAAAACATAATATATTATAAATTCAACAAATTTTATATAATATCCTATAGATCCAATTTAGTTAACCCCGTTGAAAATAATCCAGCAGGCTAACCCAAAGTTCTCATGAGAAAATTGGTGCATTCATGAATCATGTATTTTTATTTTAACCTATTTATATTAGTTATGATTTGAATTTTTTCAGACATAATTCTCCTCGTTACGAATCATTACTAAATGCAAGGACAACAACAAAATTTATTAATATTATTAATATTTTAACTTATCTTTCTTGTTTGTTCACAACTTCACAGCATGCTTCTTAATATTCTCTTTGTCCCTCTGTTGTCATTAAATTTGTTCCTTTCAAATTTGATTGTTTTATCTTTTATGTTTAAAATAATTTATTGAGTTTTTTTATATGATTACATTATTTTGTTTCTATAACTATATAGTTTATTCTTTTGATAATTTAAAAAGAATAACATTATGTCCTTGTATTTGCAGTTTAGATGCCTTGTAGTTGCAGCCTGCAGGAGACAAAACTTGGCGTGATTCATAGCACTTGAGCATCAATGACGATGTTGGTTGTCCTCGTTGCAGTTGAGAAGGGAATAGCATGTGATTCATTCAATTATATGTACGATGTTTTTAAAAGAAAAGGCTTTATTTTTAGGGGAATTATCTTGTATATTGTTTTTTCAATCTTATTTTCAAAAATACTACCTTATCCAATCTTATTTTCAAATCTCTAAAATATTTTCAAAAATACTACTTTTTTGAAAATATTTTCCAAAAATACGGTGGTTGCATATGCAACCATATATGCAACTACAAATCATGATTTCAAATTTCAGTTTTCAAATGTCATTTTCGACCTCATCATTGGAGTCGATACATACATACATATATATATATATATATATGTATCGACTCCAATGATGAGGTCGAAAATGACATTTGAAAACTGGAACTCGAAATCAGGAATTCAGTTGCATATGGTTGTATTCAGTTGCATTCAGTTGGTTCTATTGCAATCTAATGGCCCCGCCAGGGGCACCCATACTTCAGTTGGAACTTACAGTTTTCAGTTGCATTTAGTTGCATATGAGGTTGCATTCAGTTGATTCTATTGCAATCTAATGGCCCCGCCAGGGGCACCCATACTTCAGTTGGAACTTACAGTTTTCAGTTGTATTTAGTTGCATATGAGGTTGCGTGCAACCTCATATGCAACGGAAAACTGTAAGTTGCAACTGATGTATGGGTGCCCCTGGCGGGGCCATTAGATTACAATAGAATCAACTGAATACAACCTCATATGCAACCATATATGCAACTGAATTCCTGATTTCAAGTTCCAGTTTTCAAATGTCATTTTCGACCTCATATTTGGAATCGATATATATGCAACCACAGTATTTTTGAAAATATTTTAGAGAAGGTAGTATTTTTGAAAATAAAATTGGATAAGGTAGTATTTTTGGAAATAAGATTGAAAACGTAGTTATGAATAAAAAAAGCCCTTATTTTTTCACGAGAGTGTGAAGCATATTCTCCAAAAGAAACAATCATTTTAAATAATATGTCTTCAGAATAAAATAAAATAAATTTTAGTAAAAAATTGAGCTCGTGTATCCTCTTTTGAGAAAAATCTTTTACGTCCCCCAACTCTTCCTTCCTTAATTTGGTGGAACGAAACAGTAAAGTAGTAGCCTAATAAAAAAGTGTTCCCGTCATTAATATATTTGCTTACGACAATTGTGAATTTTTGGAGAGAATTGGTGACAACATTTTTTATATACATTTAGTACTAGTCCATTTGAAAATTCTTGAATGGAGAGTTGTAAATAATTCAAGGATTATCCGGACTTATGCTGAGATAATGTATTGACCATGATTTCAAACAATTACTCTTAACAATCAAAATGAACCTTTTTTTATCATCAATTCTTTAATTCTGACAAAATTACTAGACGATGGGAGATGGTCTCATTATTAACAACAATTTATATGGAAATTTTACCGCGAAGAAAATCTAATATCAATGAGCATCTCCAACCATGAAGATCCATTAGCTAAAAAATGAGTTGTCATGCCAAAAATAAAAAATTTAGCCAACCATTTCAAAAGTTCACACTCCAACCATAGTGACCTGTTGTCTATAAATTTGGCCAACCTCCTGTGATGGCTAAATTTGTCAAAGCTCTACAGGTCTGTAAGAAATCTGTAAGAAGATTGCACATCATTTATTACCATATTGAACTGATATATTCTATTTTAACAATTTAAAATATTAATAACATACTATTTTTAAATTATAGCCAACCAATATAGGCAATACCATTGAAGCGAAATGTCTTACAGGTTCAGCAAATTTTACATAACGTCTTACAGATCCAATTTAGCCAACGATTATAGCCAACACCATTGGAGATGCTCGCGAATGGGTTCGTATGAGCCTGTTTTGTAAAATAAAGCGGAGGGACAATGACTTTTTTTTTTGCCACTAAATTATTTATTTTTATAAAAACTTGTCACTAAACTAACTGTAGAAGGGGGGGTGAAATATGAAAAATTCGAAAACAAGTATGAAAAAAATCCAAATTTAAAAAAAAAAAATCTTAGTATTGTACACTTTTCCTGCATACACACTTAATTAAATCTTGCCAAATGAAATAGAAAAAAAAATTGAAAAATCTTGGCACTATTTTTTTCTAAAAAATGATTTTTCCCTAAAAAATGATATTTTCTTGATTTTTGTTTTTTCCCTTTTTTTTTGAAAAACTTTTCCATTAAATAGTTAACTGAATGACTAAAATAAAATTGAGATATATGCCCTATTTGGGAATTAGCAAGTGGTTAGCTATTAGTTAATCGAATTAGATGTTTCGAATCTAATTAAATTAGATGTTCCGACTAGCGGATTGAATTAGTTGTTTTTCGTAAGAGTGTTTGGTAAATAGCTGTTTGATTAGTTTTTTCTAGCACAAACTTCTAACTCAAAAAACTCCTCAAAATTTTTTTTTTAAAATTAGCTTTTTGAATTCAAATCTCTGTTTCAATCCGCTAACTACCAAGCACTCATATTAGCAGATTTCAGGGGTCAAATTTCTAAAATACCTTAAACCCCTAATTTTTTATCAAACCTTTGACTTTCAAACAGAGTCATAACGGTTTGTGTCTATAATAAAAATATATTTATTTTAATGACAAAATTATAAAAGGGTAAATAATTTATTGACAAGAAAAATCATTTTCCCACCAATGAATTGTCATAAAAAGAAATATGATGAAAAGAAGAACAATAGGCACGCCGGGTACACGTGCGCACCTCCGCCAATCGGAAATACAGTACATATTTTGGGAGCGGATTTTTCATACGAATTTTCTATGGTGTGCCCAGGGCACACAATAGTCACTAACTCTCATGAGAATGTTAGTAGTTTTTGATTGGTGAATAGATAATAAATGTAAATAACCCCTGCATTCACATCAATTCCACCAATCAAAACAAACTATTTTCATAAAAGTTAGTGCTTATTGTGTGCGTTGGGCACACAAGAAAGACCGTTTTTCATAAGCTTCTGTTATCAACATCAAGCCCTAACTAAGCCAAAATATATACACACGCATAGTAAAATTACAAATCGAGGAAGAAGAGAAGATGGTAGCGACCAACTTGAAAGCAGAAGCCATGAAGCTGATGGATACAAGATCAGCTCTTGAGTCTGAGATGAATTCCATCATCGATCGCCTCACTCAACCTGGCGCTCCTGGTCTTTCCGGCAATCTCGTCGATTCTGAGGCACCCCCCCCTCTTTCTCTCTCTCTCCCCTCTCTGTGTCCTTTCCTCGCTCGCTCCCTCTTTATGATTCTAATTTCTCCCTTTCATCTCTGCATATTGTATACATCTTTGCTAAATTTATAAATTTCTACAGGAACGATCTATATTACTTTGCTTATAGCTTTATTTGTTGTTATTGTATAGTTTTGAGGATTTGTATTAATTTATCTATATAATTGCAGGGATTTCCTAGGTCAGATATCGACATCCCTGTTGTAAGAGCAGACCGGCTTAAACTTGCTCGTATGTTTTGTATTATCATCGCTATACTTGTTTTTGCACTAATTTTATAATACTTCTGCAGAGTTGCATTGCTTGGTATGAGAAGTGAAAAAGTAAAATTTGAGGGGTTTTGTTAAATACTCTGGATTAGTGGAAGTGGTGGGAAATTAAATTCGCACTAATATGTTCAACAGATTATAGTTGTATGTAATTGTTTTTATTGACTTTGAGGGTTGTAAAATTATGGATTCCAAAGGACAGATGGTATTATGCTGTCACACTAGAGAGCTTTTAGTAATTACAGATTTTTGTATGTTTATGTTACTGACTCTGTTAGCCTGTCTTTATATCACTTTTAGAGCTGCGGAATCATTACAAGGAGGTCACAGAGAAAATTGAGCAAACCATACAAGTTTTGCATTCAGCAAAGCTAAGTCCAGCATCTACCCACAGGGATACAGGTTGGCTGCTGAACCTAATGTTACTAGACATGATATGGAATTGAAAAACATTTTTATTGGTTGGTAATTTCATACAAGGAAATTTGTTATGTCTATTGTAATACTCTATAAATTGTATATCTATACCCTGTTAGCCTGTTATAGTAATATATGCATTGCATTGCCAAGAAAGTAGATTTCACAAATATAAGCAATTCCCTTAAGGCCTTAAGTAGTTCTGCTGTAAAATTGATGTTTTCATGATGCCCATTGCCCACACCAGAAGCATGAAATTAAGAGTATGTCTTTAACGGGGTTATGCAAACTACCAAGGTCTGCTGCTCCTGTAAAAATTGATTTTATCGCCATAACATGTGATAGGTATTGTTGGTTCTAGTCAAGGTATTTCTGCTTCCAGTGTTGCTGAAGTTGCAAATTCCGGAAGAAGTATCAATGCCATGGATGTGGATGTGATTGGAGGACGACCCTTTGCTATGGTTGATGAAATAAGTGAGGCATCTCCGGCAGCAGAAGATGGTTTGCAACTCGGTGATCAAATAATTAAATTTGGGACAGTGGAATTTGGCGATGCTTTGCTACCAAAGCTTGCTGCTGAAGCTCAAACAAATCGAGGTCATGCAATACCCGTAGTTGTAAAGAGACAGGGTGATTTGATTAACCTATCGGTGACACCTAGAGAGTGGCAAGGTCGTGGACTGCTGGGGTATGTTTTACTTTCTCTCTCTGCTGGGGTATGTTTTACTTAATACAGTTACCTTTACCTTTACTTTTACCTTTTCTATAATTTCTTTTCCACTGGTCAAGACAAATCTGTGAACATTTGTTGAGGAACAATGTGTGAAGTTTCGCTCAAGTTTGACCCTCTGACCCTCTAGCAGTTTAGGTGATTGAACGATGTCCACTCACATTTATATATATATATATATATATATATGAATTTCTAACTTAAGCACTAAAGTAGGCAAATTAGTCAATAGAAAGAAATTTGAGCACATTATGAACCTCATGAATTACTGATGATAATAAGTAGCTAATTTATGTCTCAATGTCGTAACACGTATGCAAGTGTAAGGTATCCAACAAAAGTTGATAATATTCAACCAGAACGAAAAGGATGATGATCTATCAATAAGAACATATCATCTTTATAGAGTTATGGAGCAAACAGCATGTGTCGGTATGGCTCTTCTCTGTCCTTGCAGATTTGCTAATACCATTAAAAACTTGATAATTTTGTATAAATTTCATGAAGTATTTTACCTTATAATTGCTTGAATATTATTATTTATATATCATAAAATGTAGTGATGGTTTATGATTTGCTGTGTTTGCTTGTTAGCTACTGTGTTTAGATTTGATAATTAGCCCTTGCTAAATTACTATTCCATTTATTACCACCAAGTACTATCACTGTAAAGTACAACTTGTTACATGTAAATACATAAGGTCCTCTTTCGAACTTGTATAAACTTGTATGCCATGTTTTTTAGTTGACTACTGGCATGACTCTCTTTAAGTTTTACCCTCTTAATGCTATTGAATTTATGGTTTAAACTTGCAGATGTCACTTCAGCATCTTGTGAAATGTCTTTACCATCAAATTAACTTGGTCCAAGCTGAAATGTTGCAAACACTGAAATGGATCAGAGAATAGTTTCTATCGAAGTATTTCCGTTCCCAAGATCAATGTTAAGATTCTGGTAAGACTGTAATTTTCATAGCTCTGGCAAATTTGGTATTAACTTTAAACTAATTCAGGTGATCTTGTTTTAAATTAATTAATTTTCTAGCTGTGGCAAATTTGGTATTTGGTATTATATAATAGATATACATACATACATATATATATAATTAATTTTATTTGGTTCGGTTTGGGTTATATTCGGTCTAAAAAATTTTAAAACCGCAATCATATTATTTGTTCGGTTTTTATTCAGTTTGGTTATTAATTGATTCTGTTTTTAATAGTGCAGCTTCATTCGATTTTTTATAATTTCAGTTTTGATTTCGATTTTTGGTTTGTTTTGCTCATTCGAACCTTCCGTGTACTACGATCCGGAATGTAATACCCGAAATATTTTAATGCACATTTATACATAAAAATATACGAATTTCGCTTAATAAATTTATTACCGAGCATTTTGGACAAACAACTCCAACAATTTTAGATACACAATAAATTCATAAAATAACATAAATAAAAATATATAAATTCAAAATTTGATTAAAAATATAAAATAAATAAATAAGATATTTTTTTTTAAATTTTATCTATTTATTTAGTCAGGTGTATTTTCGTACCGTTTCAGGTACTTGTATGAAAAGCCTAAACCAAATTTTTTCATGTTCATGTATTTTATGTTCGCATACCGAATGTTAAAAATCAATTCAAAGAGGTGATTGAGATTTTAAAAGATTTTTTTTCATTCATGAAGTCCGAGAAATCTGAGCGTATTTAATTGAGATTTTTTAAAGCTATTAAAAATTTGGGGTATTCAATTGAGATATTAAATTATGTTGTATGATGTTATTTAAATGTTGATGGTTTTTTTTTATTGATTTAATAAAATGATGGATTTCATGGAATTGTTTGGTGTACTCTAAATCTCGAAATCTCACCAAATCCATTTCATACGAGATGCCGCTCTCATCTTCCAAAAAAAATAAAAATTTAGAGTATTGTGTTTAAATCCTAAAAAATTTGGGTTAGTTATCAAGTAGGTCACTTACTCTGTAGAAATGTATCAATTAAGTCACTGATTATTATAAAACTAACGCAAATGAGTCTCTCATTTGAAATGTTTTAATTAAAAATATCACTTTATCGTTATTAGAAATTCTTAAAGTATTATATATTGAATTTCACACATATTTTATAAACAGTATTACATCCAAATAAAAGATTTTGAGTTCTAATATTTTAAATAATATTTTTAGATTTCCAAAAATTTATCTACTAATTGTTTATATTTAAATCAAAACTCAAAATATTAAAAATAAATACTTGATAAAATTTTAAAAATTTAGCAATATTATCTAAAATAGTAGAACTGCTTTCATTTGGATGTAATATCATCAGTGTTCTAAAATTCGGCGATTAATCGGGATTAATTGCCGATTAATCACTGTTCGGTCGGCCACCGTCTCGATTAAGCGTTAATCGGTGAAAAAAGCGTTTTTCTTGAAAAATCGGTCAAAGACGGGATTAATCGGGATTAATCGTGATTAATCGGTCAACTATAAAATCGGCAAAAATCGGTAAATTCAAAAATTTTAAAAATCATAGTAAAAAATTTAAAATTTAAAAATTAATTTTAAGACACATTGTACAATGGTTTTATGGGATGAATTGACCTTTATATTTAAAAAAATGGATATTTTTTGGATAAAATCATTGATTTTTTAATTTATAAAATTATATGAATCTATTGTAAATATAAATATAAATATATTTATATTTATCTAGGGTAAAAAATAATATTAAATTGATTCCGATTAATGGTCTGATTAATCACTCCGATTAATCCCCGATTATCCGATTAATAGACGGTGTTTTTCCCGACTAAGTCCGATTCCCGCTTTTTACAATACTGAATATCATTCATAAAAAATGTACGAAACTTAATATATAATACTATTAAGAATTTCGACTAATGATAGAATGATATTTTTGATACAAATTTTAAATTATTTAAGTCAGTTTGTAATCACGACTCACTTGATACATTTGGACGTAGTAATTGATTTATTTGATAATTAATTCAAAACAATTTGTACTAATTCCATGTCATTTTAGAACTCGTACAAAATTATGAAAATTCCAATTAAATACTACTCCTAAATTTTTTAAGTCGTGTATCAGATTTTTAAACTACAAGATAGAGTATACCTGCCACTTCAATAGCTTTCCACCCTGCAACTTCAGGACCCCTCCAGGCTCCACGTTTGCTTGATTCAACATAATTTTGATATGCTTTTTGCAAGTGTAATTTAGTAAAAGCACTCGTTCGGTAGCCTGTACTAGGGTGCTGGTCAAGGACGTCCATGGATCAGATTTCCCGTCCAATCCGATTCACGGATTCAGAGTTAAGGAAACTGATATGGATCATGTAAAATAAATTTGATCCGAAAAAAATCCACTCCAAAAAATTCCGATCAGATATATACTCCTACATAAAGATGTGGATTTAATATAATCCGATCCATAAATATTCCTATTTGACTTATATATATAATAGATATATATAATATTTAATTAATATGTCATATGTATCATGAAAAATTAGAGGCAGAGGCAACACATCTGGACAGTCTCTTTACCTGTCTCTTTCCTTGTTTCCACTATTTACATTAAGTTTCTTTTAAGCTATTGTGATGTTTTAAGTTTTCAGAATGTATTAAATTCTGAAAATGTTATAAGGCGTTCAGAAATATAAATTCGCAATTTATTTGAATCGTTATTAAAAATAATTTCAACATATTACCTTTAAAATAAAATTATTTTCCTTTAAATATAAATAAAGCGGAATTCCGATTCGAAAATCCATTATCTTACGGATCCGGATTTGGATCATGTTCCGAAAAATCCGAATATGATCAACTCCAAATTTGAATTCGGCAAAAATAAATGGGTCAGGATATGAATTAAGATCGATCCGATCCAAACTAGATCCATCGAAAGCTCTATGCTGGTCCCAACATGTATGTTGGGGACGGTATATGTAATTATTATATTTATAATCGTGGATAATATATTCAAAAGGTTTAGAGTTATAATAAAATTTTGTCATGCTCAATATCTCTTTTTTGTTAGGATCGCATTGTTGTAACTTGATGTTAATCAAAGACAATTACATGCACGAAAGTTAAAAACACAAACAATTAACATGGAAATTCCCTTCCATATCAAGGAATTGTAAAATCACAAATCCATTAAATATAAATATATTACAAGATTGGAGTCGTTCACTCGCTCAACACTCTTGTATACAAACATCTCAACCTTCCCTTATGTATATCTCACAAAATCTCAACTTGATCAGAGAACCTTCTCTTATGTATATCTCACACAACTCTAACTTTTAAGATACTTAAAACTCCTGCAAATAACTATAATCATAAGCACCACACGTGTTCTAATCCTAATTTACTTGAAATCCTATTTATATAATTATCATCTTTTCTTACCTTCCTTCCACAATTAACATTTCAAGGATTATCTCAATTATCACAATAAGATACCTTCTTAAATTAACATTCTTAATTTATTCAGGAAACATTCTTTACTTATTTAGAAATTAAAGGCGGATAGTTTCCTTTACTTATTTAGAAATTAAAGGCGGATCCCAACACTTCTAACTGGACGACTGAAATGGATAATTATTTGTTTAGCCGATTCTTTATGCTAAACAACTAAAATGCATATTTTTACATGTTCATGGAAAAAACGTTGGACATGCAAGAATTTAAACCTACTGGACGGCTAAAATGCATAAAACGCTCAACACGAGGCTAAAATGCATAAAACGCTCAACACGAGAGAATTTTGTTGTAATCCTAGACATTGGTTGTTTTGTTATAATCATTGTCCAACGACTATAAGTTAATAAGCTAATTACACCCTTCCAAATGGAAGCATAGACATGCTGGGGACCAACGCCCTTCCATATATATATGTATTATCTTTGCTTCGGAGGGAATAAGCTGGCATGTGAAATGAAACATAAACCAAACATTAAAACCCATAAACTTAATCCCGAAAAGAAATCGTCTTATATAAACCAAACATTAAAACATACCACCTCCAACAGCAGGGGGATCTTCAGATACAGCTACTTTAAATATTTTGTAAAAACACAAACAACCTTAAACACATTGTCTCAAACCGGGGTTCTTCACATGATATAGCTACATAGAAATAGTTTGTAAAAACACATAAACAGCCTTAATTAGATAATTTTGAAGAAACCACAGCATATGAGCACCAGAGGAGTAGCCAACTCATATCTACTTAGCACCCATGTCCTTGACTGCCACAATTTGCTCCTCTCCCATTGCTGACAGGACAGTCACCAGCAAGTCTTTACCCTGTTCATATCCCTCCTTAATCTACACAAAAACATATATGTTAAATGATATGCTACAAATCAACAAAATAATGATCAAACGATGGGCTGAAATGTAGAAATTAGATTCTCATTAAATATTACACCTGTTTCCACAGATTGTCATCAGTGGGGAGCTTCAAGTCATCTTTTGTGTTGCCATTTTCTGTCAGGAGACTCACCTGTTATATTCACGAACCATGTAATTAGTTCCAAATTCCAACCATAAGAATCAAACACCATTATCATAGTGCAGGGAAAATAAGGAATATTTTACTTACAAAATCATCGTCGGTGATGTCAAGTAGCTGATAGTCAGTGCGAGTAACATGAGGCACCTAAGTAAGATACATATGATTTGTAAGTAACAAAATTCAATGCTAATAAAAGAGCAATGGAACCAGGGCTAAGACCTAAATGTGATGACAGGACTAGAAACATAGTCGATTTTGAATGTTGCGGGAAGAAATAAGTGTACATGAAAGCATTTATAATTAACAACTTACATCACAGTTGTGGGATGAAGGAACAATATCATCAAGCTTCTTGCCACTGAATATATCAATGGCCACAAAGTGGCACTTGGCATGTCCATGCTTACCAGTTTTAGAGGTGGAGACCTCTACAACCTGTGTTACAACAATCAGCAGTGACCAATTCAGAACTTGCAAGAAAAAATATTCAAAAAGTTTGCTATATCTACATTAACAACTAAAAATGGCAAACCGTTTAATTATTTAAGTACAAGTCACAGATGCAAATTAATGTAATATGATGAGTAGATCGCTTGTTAACAAGCCATATTGGAATGGAATTGTCAACCTAGCGCAGGATCTTAATGATCATATACTTTAAATGCCAAAGTGTGGGGACCAGTAACTTGCTAACAAACTTACTTCCAGCCAAGGTACTTGAAATCATTTAAATTGAAGTTGAATTAGGTCAGAAGTGTAAATTATCGAATGTGGTATAACTATGAATCCTATAATGTATGAGATAATTACACGATAAAGAGTTGTTTACCAAATATATCCATACTTCTATCTCTTTTTTAATGGATGGTTGGAATTTAATATAAGGAAAACCTAAAAGGTGTTTTGTTTTCCCAATAATCACTTAACTAACAGATCAGGGTAAGTAAACATACACTTCTACAATTACATCACAACAATAAGAAAGTGCATTAAATCACAATGAATGGATTCTTCCAGATAAAAAGAAAAGAAAAAAAGAAGACGACCTATTTTGTATGTAGTCTATTTGTGATGATATGTTTAAAGTTCCTGCGATTCATGTATGTAAGTCGTAACGAGAAGAACCCTAAGGATTAATCTACTTCCCTACGTAAATATGACAATACCACTTGAAAGAAAAACATGTAGGCAACTTTTTAAACAAATTTACACACAAAATCAGAACTACCCAATCTACAGACTACAGCACAGTTAAGTCGAATGACACTGACAGTTAGGGGTGTACACGGTTCAGTAAAACCGACCAAACCAACCCGAACCGATCACTTTTCGACCGAACCAACCCGAATTTTTTTAACCCAATATGTATTTGGTTTAAAAAAATATAAACCCGACTTAAATGGGTTGGTTACGGGTTTGAATATTTTTAGGCCGAACCAAACCAACCCGAATAAAAAATAAAATATTTTAAATATTATATATATATATATATATATATATATATATATATGCATAGCCCAGCACTTCGAATATATTTTAAATATATCATGTTGTCTAAATTAGTGATTAGTGTTACAAGTATATGATTATTGTTCACAAAATGGTATATCTTCTACAATGTTTCCGAAGGTGAAGTTTCTTAACCTATCTCAGAAAATTTATTATAAAATATTTAAGTTACATGTTTCAGTTTTACCGAGTAGTCTGATGTGATTATATTGGTATGCATAGGGGAGTAAAGAGTTGAGCAACAGTTTATAATATTTATTAACTCAACCGAACCAATCCAAACCGAACCAAACCGAAGTACTACAAATTGGTTTGGGTTACAAATTTATACGGTTCGGGTTGGGTTGAAATTTTGAAAACCCGACTTAATTGGGTTGGATCAATAAATTCCATCAACCCGCCCAACCCGAACCGTGTACACTCCTACTGACAGTTGTTGAGTCCAGAACTATTGATTATATTCGCAGATCAGTATCGGATGCTCTCTATATTAGTATAACATATGTTTACAAGGTAACAAATACTATATTGAGTACGTAACCTATTAATGACCAGATATGCTGTTTACGGATCTAGGGTATATGCATTTACAATTTGCAAAATCCAAAAGTACAACACATTCTTACGTAAACATGACAAATCGACTCGTAAAACCAAAGACAAGATGCCAAGAGAATTTGTAAGCCAGCCCATAAAATAGGAACATCTAATTAACAAGAACACATCATGGCTCAAATATTCCCCAATCTACAACTACAAGTGCAACCAACAACAAAAATTACAGAGCAGCCAAGTGTTATAGCGTAAAATCTTATAACAAGCGATCAACCTAGTTAAATTATATCAACAGTTAATGAGTCCCAAAATGTAATAGATCAACACATACATCCTGAAAAACCCTAATTAAAAATTATTCTAACAATCCACAGGTGCAATTAGCTTCATAATCTACACAGCAGCCAACTCTTACAGAGTTACAGGGGTAACTTTTTTTTACCCAAGTAAAATTAAATTAACAGTTGCAGAAGCACAAAAACATGAATAATTAAAAGTGCAGATGAATAAACAAGTATGATACATACTACGCAAAACCCCAATTAACGAAATCGGGACCTGGACCACAATTGAATTAAAAATTGAGGAACAGTGCCATGCATAAACTACAAAGAGAGAGGGGGGGAGAGAGAGAGAGAGAGAGAGAGAGAGAGAGAGATGAGAGAAGGAGAGAGAGGGAGAGACCTTGCAAGGCCTGTTGTTGATGTTGAGAAAAGCATTCTTGCGAACGGTGCCAGCTTGCTGTGGGTAAGTGAGTGATGCACCTGACTCCGCCTTTGACTCAAACTCCTCTGCCATTGCCAAATCTCTCTCCTCTCTCTCGCTGTGACTTGTGAGAATAAAAGCGTGTTGGTGCAATTTGTGTGTGTATACAATCACAAATATTTAGCAAATTAAAAATTAAGGAGTACTAGGTCTTTAAATAAAATTATGATTTCGATCAGAGTTAGAATTTATTTTTTATTAGCCTGAAGGAATAAGGATTGGTTTCGGATCCTATAAACGACGTCTGCATTGCTTTTACACCGCCTTCGAGTCGCTTTCTCACAAAATCACTTGAATTTATTTTTTTTTCGCATCGCCGACCCGTGCATGTGACAAAGTATTCTAGTTATGATTTAACCATAAGTCAAATTTTATTTAATAAATATTAACTTCAAATATTTTCGATGAAAATCATGCTTCAATTTAATAAAAAAATATTATACAACTCTTCACATTTTGATTTTGTCCATGTATATTAGATTTGTAGAAAAATGGCCGTTAAAGTATTTTTTTGTTGGTAATTCTATTCAAATTTTATGATTAGAGGCAGGGTTCTAAATGTTTTTGATTAATACTTAGAAATATTTTGATATTATCGATTATATCTGATTTTATTAAAAGATATGATAAATCTCGAATCGATAAATCAATCGAATAGTTTCGATTTCAATCAAAAGTGTTATATTATATAAAGGTTTGGTGTATAATTTGTACAAATTATTTTTTAATCGGAAAAGAATATTGTGCATTTCTAATATGTACTGTGGTACGTGAAAAGCCCATATCGAATGGATTAACGGCCCGATAAGAGTGGCCCAGTAAGGAAGGACAATCCACTCATCCATCCACCTGTCAGTCCCCGACCTTTTTTTAGAGTCCATCAGGCATTTCTCAGAAGCCAGCGACAAGACAGCAATACTCTACTGCCCTGTAAAAGCTTGAAATTCATCAGTTCCGATTACAAAACTTAACATTTTCGTTATATTTTTATCTTTACATGTAAATTTTAAAAAATTATACCTGTAAACGAAAAAAATCCTTATAATTGAACTGGAAAAATAATTAATATTATCTTACAGTATCTTTTATGATTAAATATAATTTTGGAAAGTTTCGAGTTCGATTCTCATGATTTATCATACTAAAATCCAGTCTCCTCCTGACAAAAAAATAAAAATAAAATCCAGTCTCCCATAGTCTCCTTATATGGGAGCATAGTACACCGAAAGTGGAGGCTGTAGGACACCGTCAAGACATTAACATTTCTCATGAGTTTCAATCTTACAATGAGATTTTAACATGTAAGACATTAGAATTTCTCACGAGTCTCAACCTTATAACGAGAGTTTAACATCTAGGTAGTATCTTTAAAATCCCTGATTTAGTAAAAAAATGTCTGATTAATTTTTTTTTTAAAAATTCATCAATATTTGACTAAAAATCCTGATTTATCCAAATATTCTCCAATAAATTCTGAATCGTTAGATCAATTCCGATTCCGGATTTCTACCACCATACCTACACTCTTGGTATTGGTAATAAATAAAAGTCTGAAAAATTGTTAGAAAATCACAAGCGAATTCGAAGAAATGGCCAAACTCATGAGCCAAAACCAACCAAAATGTGATGGAGACTTGTCTTCACCAATGAAATTTCTAATGCAGATACAAACAAGTAGCACTAACTTCATTGATGGACTACATGTTCCATTCTATAAAGCCCGTGATATCACTGCCAGTCTCTGCACCATTTGTGTTGTGTTTGGTTGGGATGAATGATTCCGGAAGGAATGGAATGAAAAATGAACTATCTCATGGACAATTTTTAACAAATTTCATTCCTTCCTCCATTCCATTCCATACATCATGTGCTAAATATCACACCTTCAATTTGAGATAGAATGCTCCATTCTCTCACATCCTCAATTTCTTCTCAAATCTTATCATAGCAATTTTGCACTTCCTCAAATTTTTTCCAAAACTTTCTTCCTATCTCTATTAGTTTCAAGTATTTTTACTCATTCCATTCCATTCCATTTCATTCTCCCCAACCAAACACAACATTGGTGGATTGGAATGTCATGGTGCAGTCACTGTCCTCACAACTCAACAGAAAAATTTGCACAAAAAGATTGATTTATAAACTCAAGACTCAAGTACATAATGTAGTGGATAGGTATCCTAAGAATAAAAAGGCATGACAGCCCCACTGCAGTGCACTTGTAATTCTGTGAAAAGAAAGTGCTAAATAATCTTCGAGTACAACAAACAAGCAGAATTACAATTCTGTCTTACTCGTGCTGTCAAAGTTTTTTCTCTCTAGAATTTTCAAGATAATGCAGCATTCTAGCTTCTGCTGCTATTTTCTGTTAGAAAATATGATTTTTTTTTTTTTTCGGGACAGGGTTGACGGGAACCCTGCCTTATATGTTCAGTAGGAAGAAAGCGCAGAGATTGTGCATATAAAAGGCGGAGTCAATGTTTAATGATACGGCCTGTAGAGTAAAAGATCCAGAAACAGTATGTCCACTCTACTACAAGTGAAAGCACCTAAGTTGATTACATTAGTAACAGTAATAAGCGAATTAATGACAACTTAGGAAGGAACAAAAAAGAAACAAGATATGAAATGCATATTTTTTAACTCACAGGACAACTAAGATTCTTCTGGCCTTGATGTAAACAAGAAGTTAGTCCAAAGTTGGCGGATTCCAATATATAAAATCAAATAACTACTGTAAAAATCACCTGAATGCAGAGCATGCATGAAGGACTCGTGAAACCAAACAACAAAACAATTTACATTGCTAGGAAATGAAACTGGAATTCTGTCACTAGTTCATAGATGGTTCGATATCCTTTAGAAGTCCTACGACTTGCTGCATGCTTGGCCGCTTAGAGGGATGATCAGCAGTGCATAAATATCCGATCTTTAAGGCCTCAACAAACTGAGACTTGGGTCCAGTTCCACGAATTTTGGGGTCAATGGCTCTTGAACCCTCGTTTTTCCTAACTAATCCCCTCACCCAACTAACCAAAGTTGTTTCTTTATCTTCATAAGCATCTTCAGCTGGTTTTTTCCCTGTAACTAACTCAAAGAGAACAATCCCAAATCCATAAACATCAGAGTATGGTGTTGCTCCTTTAGGTGAGCCACTTTCTGGCAAAAGAAACTCAGGTGGCACATAACCTGGTGTCCCACGAGCAATCTCATCCTCAATACTGTGCCCGAATATCTTTGCCAATCCAAAATCAGACAATCTTGGTTCTAAGTTCATATCAAGATAAACACTGCTAGATTTAACATCTATGTGAATTATAGGAGGAGAGCACCCGTGGTGAAGAAATGCCAATGCTCTGGCAGTGCCAAGTGCAATCTTGTATCTGAATCTCCATGTTGTTAACAAACCTTCAGACCCGACATTTTGAATCCCATTATTATCTTCTTCCCATGTGTCTGTACTCCAATCTTCTATAGTTTGAAGCCCAAGTGGCAGGTCATGAAGCAAATTTTGCAAGTTTCCATTCTCCATATAATCATAAATAGCAATCCTTTGTTCACCGGCTAAGCAGTATCCAGTCAGTGGAACAAGATTAGGGTGCTTGATTCTACCAAGATATTCAAGCTCTCTTGCAGCTTCATGATCTGTCATTGTAGATCCGTGGACCAACACTTTTACTGCTACGTGAATTCCACCTTGTAAAAAACCTCTATAAACAGGCCCGAATCTCCCTTCAGCCAACAAGGTGCCTCTATCGAAGTTTGAAGTTGCAGACAAGAGGTCTGCAAATGTAAAGTTCAACAATGGCTTCTCAAAGATCACTACTGGGACTGATGTTGCCTGTTTAACATCAGCTACCCAAGTGGTGGAATCAGTCTGGAACGAGAATGGGCCTGATATAATTTGTTCTTTTTTGTAAGAATATTGCTTCACAGCCCACATCCTGGTTTTTCTTCTGCAACCAAAGGCGAAAAATAGCAACCCCACGAGTAAACAGATTAATGAGAAGGCTAAAACCAGTGCAAGCTTTAGCCCCCTATGTGTTGAACTTTTCCTTTTGAAGAGGCTCGGGTTTGCAGCAATTGGGCAGCTGTTCAGCGACCCAATGAAAGCTGATTTCAAGGTTTTAGTGGATAATCGAGTAGCACAAAGAGTTAAATTATTGTAAGAGAAGTTAAACTTCCCCATCCGAGGCAGTTTCTTTAGTATAGATAAAGGGATGTTTCCAGTAAGGTTGTTATACGAGACATCAAAGGTCTGGAGTCTTTTTGTACTCAAAGGAGGAATTCGACTACTGAGATGATTTTTGGAAAGATCAAGAGTTCTCAAATTACTCAATAGTGAAATTTCAACAGGAATGTGGCCTACTAGATTAGTCTTGGACAAGTTCAAATACTCTAATTTAGGGAAGTTGTCAATTTGCAAGAATTTTTGTCTGGAGAACCTATTGTATGCAATATTTAGGTACTGAAGATTTTGGGCTTTATTCAAATTTTCAGAAAAAGCTCCACTCAGCTGATTTTCAGACAGGTCGAGATAAACTAATTGAGACCAACTGAAGCTGGAACTGAAATTTACCTGAGATATGTGACCTTGGAACTGATTGTGGCTTAAATCAATCACTTCTAGTGGCCCCCTGAAAACATCAACAATGGAGCCCTGGAAAAGATTACTTGAAATGTTAAGAAATGTGACAGATACCATTCCTGACAAATCTGAACTGCGTCCATGGATCTCATTGCCAGCAAGGTTTGAGGAAATGAGCTTAGGAAATGCAGCAGCAAAACCTTTAGGGAGAGTGCCATTCAGCTGATTTCTTGAAAAATCCATGGAAACTAGGGACTTGCAATTTATAATTCCCCGCGGAATGACAAACTCAAACCCGTTATGTTGAAGTTTCAGAACTTGCAAATTAGCAAGGGAGCTGATAGATTCAGGTACATTCCCCGAAAAATTATTGAAAGAAAGGTCCATGCTTTCAAGCACACCGAAATTGCCAATGTTGCTAGATAGGCTCCCTGAGATTTGGTTATACGAAAGATTAAGTATCTTGAGTGACCCTAGACTCCAGAAATCAGAAGGCAAGCCAGTGATTTTGTTTCTGCTGAGATCCAAAGATTGAAGATTTCTGAGCTTGCCAATAGTATTATCAGAAACTAAACCTGATAGACCCAAACCAGAAGCCACAAACTTAACAACATTTTCTTGGTTACTGCAAAATACACCTTGCCATGAACATACTGGATTAGAAAAGTTGTGAACTTGAGATGTTTTTACTCCCATATCTTTCAAGAATTGGGAGACAAAATACCCATCTGTATTTGGCTGTTGACAAACAGACTGCCTAAAAAATAATGTCACCACCAGAATCAAACACAAACAACTGACACCCATTGGAACCTGCTTCAAAACCCTTCCACAGTTCCACCTACCCAAACCACCTTTTTTTTTCTGTCTTAATCCTTCACTACAACTTTCTGCTAAACAAATTATAAACACACACAAAGTAACACAGAGAGATATCATATACTGCCTTTATTATGGCAACATCTAACATGGCAGTATATAACTACATCCACAACTACCAGCCTCATGGACCATTACAATGTCAAGAAATGAATACTCAAACTTCTAAACATGTATTATATTTCAGTACAAGACAACTACTGTTCACAGGATACCACAACTCTCAGTAAAAAAACAAATTGGTTGATGAGGCTATCAAAAACCAGAGGTTAACATGGGAGAAGAAAGTATGTCACAGGAGAATGAATAATAATTCTTGAAGTTACCTTGTTTGGCTCTGCATGATCAAGAAAAGGCCAAGAAAGGGAAACAACCCAAGTGTGAGAGCTTTTGTCACTTTGTCAAACAACTTGGATCAAGTTCATTTTTATTACAAAAAAGTTGCTTTTCTGAATGAAAGATGAAGAATTGTTAGAGAAAAGTAAATGAAAAAGGTAACTGGGTAATATTGGGAATACAAATAAATTGATGGGAGTTAAGTGGAGTGGTCAGAAGTGGGATATGTAAATGAACATGGTTTGTATCAAATGTCTTCTTGGTTGTTGAAATATATCCACAAACAGGTGTGGAATTTAATGATTACGCTTCTGTATTATCAATAAGCTAAAAAATATCTTGTGGAAGTAGGATGCAACTTTTGAATCTTTGGGACATTAATTTTGGTGAGAAATCATCACAGCTCAAAAGTCTGTAGCATGCCAGTAGTACATTTACATGCTAATAACTAGGAAATAAAAAGAGAGAGTAAATTTTTTTTTTACCTTAATCTTTTCTCCTATCAGTCACTTTAATTTTACCTTTTTCTTTAACAAGATAGTTTACGTAATACACCCACAAAAAATTCCCTAGTAGCTAAGTAATATCAAAAAATGTACTGTAGCAGCTACAAAATACAAAAGAGAAATGCTAATTTAAGGTGTCATTTTGATCACGAGATTTCAACCTGGTTAACGAGAATGACAATGTGATTCTCTTACATTGATAAATAGACTACTTTCTCATTCCTGTGAATAAGGTTTACATCTCACAATCTTGAAAGTCTTCGAGTAGTGTTGCATGTTCACCTTTACTAACCATGACTATGGAAAAACAATTCTACTCCGGCAATATATTACGCCAGTGTGTGAATGAAGGTATAACATGTGTGAATATTCACTCAATTTCCTTGATTATTTTTAATAGAGACTGAAATTTAAGGTGTAATGAGACCAAATATCAATCAATCAATTTGTTTGGTAGATCATCATCTATAGAAGGACAAGAATATCTATGACTATCTCACAAACAGTGTGAAAATCTAGTGCTATAATACTGCCATCTGTTTAATTATGACCTTAGATTATGATTTGGATATTAAGCAATTTCTCAAATCTGCCGCAAATAATGTGCCATTGAGTTGATATTGGCCCAACCCACATAAAAATTTTCTACGTTTTGTTGATGATACTTAAAGGTCAATAGTTTTTCTTTTCATACGCTTTATATCAGAGTACAGCCAACTGGCATGTTTTCTCCGTTACTCCCCTAACATTTAGAACTGCGTTTGGCCTTATGACCAAACTGTTCCGAAGATTCGTTGCATCAAGTCTTATATAATGGACCAGAGAACACGGAAAAGCAGAAAAATTTGCCTCAGAGAATGAAGACACGATGAATGCACTGGTAATGCTTTCTATAATTGTGAAGTGTTGTCTAATTCATCATAAAAGAGAATCAATGAGTCTGCAATAAAAAAAGAAGAATAAAAGAATCAATGAGTTTGATGTAGTTGATGACTTGATGCTGGTGTCACAAAGAAAAAAAAAGCATACCCCCACCAGCAAAATTTTTAGAAGATTTGGTTTTAAAATCCGAAAATGCAGCATTAAATCTTTAGTGGTGGTTTTCTGATGAGAAATTAATACTAACCTGCGGTTAAGGCACACCCTTTTTGTCAAGCGGATTATTTTCAGAAAAAAAGTATACATTGATGTGCTTTTCTGAAATAAGTGACTTATTTGTGAAAAATAAAATAAGTCAAACTGAACCGATATTTACTTCTAAGTTCCGCCATAGCAATAGGCAATAGTAGTACAATGGGCGTGGTCTTTCTGTATTTCTGTGTGGTCTGATACTAGAAATTCTGAATCATGAAACCGGTCTCTATGAGTAAATCATCAATAGCCCACTGATGCTAGCAAATAGCCTACATTTTAATATCAGTCGGCAACTCGGCATGCTCTATATATGCATATGTGATATATAGATGTTAATTATGTTGTTAAAGGGAACAGATTCTCTTCTTTTATATTCAATTTACCAACTTCACCCAGTAAAAAAAAATCAAGGTGAAGAGGCCGGGTCTGCGTCCAGCTTCTGCTGTCTAAGGGACTCCTCTTGTACAGAAGACCCACAAATGGCAAACTCAATACCTCCATAGAGAACATTTTTGCACCGTGGACAAAATATTAACCTTTCATTAGTAAAAAAAAAAGTGATATGTTCTAACTATATTAATTCATGAATTTTAATTTAAAAAGTACAAAGTGAAGGAAATAACAAAGTGACAAAAGTCTGGAACTTCATGTGATTAACAAAAATGCAACCAGAAAACTTTATTGGGCATCCCCATAGAACCTTCAAAAAAATGTATCACAGTGACCAAGTAAGAAAACAATATAAAAGTTGCTTGATACTCATGGAGGAAGCATATTATGGCCTGCTCGTCTCCTCTGTTTTCAAAGAGTATAATCAGCAGAAATGTTCTAAATAGAGATCCAGGTGATTGAGGAGGTGTTACAGACTTACAGGTGGAATGAACTCCGCATCTAAGTGGCAAAGCTTAGCTCCCTATGCTTATACTCACTCTTCACTGAGGAATGAGTGATTATTAAATGAACTGACATGCTTCTGAAAAAACTTTTACAAGTCATTAAGATTGAACACTAGAAGTTAGAACCATTACAATAACTTACTAAACAAAAATTCTATAACAACACATGCTTATATGTACCAGTAGCGACTCGCAGCTAAAAGCATCTACTCAATAATATCCATCCCTTGCTTAAAAGAAAATAATCCCCATCTCCGGTTTACTGTATTCAGATCTCTGTATATGTGCATAGTTCTACTCTCATGACGTAAATGTTAATTTCAGCGTTGTTCTTAATTCTTACTTCTGGATGTGATCAATTTCAATTTTCAAAGAGTTCAATGTTTATTTTTATAGCTTAGCATTTCAAATAACTTGTCAGATAGAGAATGACCTCCTAACCTAAGCCTACAAGGATATCAGGTTATTGATGAAGTCAAAAGTGCGGTGGAATCTAGATGTTCCGGTATGGTTTCTTGTGCTGATATACTTAGCATATTCTTTGCTTTTTAATTAGTAACACATAACTTCAAGGGTGAAAACATGGGATGAAACGCACCAAGTACACTCAAGCATAGCCAGCAGTAAAATAAGCAGGTTAAAGAACAATAATAGCATCAGTTCTGCAGATCTCTGTTATGAGGTTTCTCAAAGGGGTCTAAAATCATTTGATACATGCAATGCAAACTAGGATATAAGTCAAAACATCACAGTACAAGACGGCTCAAGTATAAAAATAAATTTGCAACACATTCCATTTCATAGAAAATAGACTAAATTACAATTTGTTAACCTGAAGTATTTTGATTTAGCCCGTTAGTGGCTAATTTTTTTCGTGTCAGTGTAATGGCTAATTTTATTTTTTCTTGCAACACTAGGAGCTCCCGATGACTTCTGTGAGAAAACTCAATGAAACGCTAACTTTTTAAGGATACATTGGTGAAATATAAATGTGAAATTTGTTTTTTCATCTTTTATTGCCGACGGCTTCTACTAGTTCATGTGCATCCTCGGCTCCGGCTCCGCCAAACGCAAAAACCAATCTCTCTAGCGGCTCCATCAATAACAACAAAGTCTAGGATAATTACAGTGATTACTAGTCTTTCGTCAAGACCCCGGTGCAGATTGAGAAGTCCCTGTTAATACAGGGACGGATCCAAAAGAAGTATGGGAATACGTGTCCTTCCTTTTTTATTTTTTTTATAATTTTTCATCATTCTAAATTTTACAAAAATATAGGAGTTTGAATTCTAAATCCGCCCCTATGTGTTGGTCAGCATTTTTTATAATCTCATGATCGATATTCATGAGTTTAGGAACTTGGGATGTGGCCCGCGCTTCCAAATATAAATTGACTTATAAAAATTCCAGCCTATGATCTGGAGCGATCTAAATATAAAAAATTTAAATGAATTTGAATATGGATACATGTCAGATCCAATGTTCCAACCAAATTCGATCCGTAAATAATTAGAATAATTGTAAGTGTGTACCTAATCGGTTCAATTGATATTATCAAATTAATATATTACACCGGCTAATAAATAGTAAATCATGTTAATGGATAGAACTAAGATCATTAATGGATCAAGCTCATATCAAATAATAGAATTTTTTTTGTCAAACATAGAATTAACTCGGATTGCAACCCACCACAGCACATCCCGTAATCTACCCATCTTCGTATTCAACCACCAATGATCACGGATGGTAATATTGAACCCGACACGAATTCGATTCGACCCGTAAGATATGAATTCGGGTTAGAGTTTTCCAGATTCGGGTCGAATTCCATTTTTGAATTCGGGTTACCCGAAACTGACCCAAAATAATCCGAAAATAAATATATTATTTTAAAATTATACATATTTATATAAAATATACATATATCTATATTACTTTTTAATATCTATTAGTTAAATTTAATAAAATACTATTTAAATTAAATAAAAATAATAATTTATTTGAATTAGAATGACATTAATTTATTATTTTAAAAATATCTTTATTAATAAATATTATGAGTCGGGTCGGGTTCAGGTTACCTACGGATAGAGAGGGTTGGATTCTGGTTAAATATTCACATCCATTAAAATTTCGAATCGAGTTCGGGTTTGATAATAAAATTGACCCGCGAGTGTCAACCAACCCCAGTCCGAAATCCTGAATTGCCGACCCCTAATGATCACCACCAGCATTTCATCATTCATTACTCGCAAAAAAAATTGTTAGAATCAAATTTGGATGAATTGGATTATTATTCCTAAACTGAGGTACAACGGCATCAATTTAGGGTCTGTTTGGGAGTGCTGTTAAAAATTGTTGTGCTGTCAGAAAAAGTGCTGGTAAAATAAGTGCTGTTGTGGAAATCAGATAACTGTTTGGTAATTTTTTGATATTTACTTATTTTGAGTTATAATATTAAAAAAAATAATGTTTTTGGTGAGGTTTTATAATGAAATCTATAACAGCATTCTGCAAAAGCTGAAAAACAGCTTTTTCCAAAAGCATGGGAGGACCTGCTTTTTCTAACAGCAGCTTTTCAGCTAAAAGCCGCTGTTCGGAAAAGCTGCTTTTCGATTTACCAAACAGTTTTTCACCTGCTTTTCAGCAAAAAGCTGCTGTTGCTGTCTGCAACAGCAACCCCAAACAGTACCTTAATATTGATACACGAAATTTATAATAACTATGCCATTTTCTATACATATTACTAGTAACATTTGAGGCCCCACTGGATTTTTAACAGAGTGGGTCCAACTCGACAAACAATCATCAATATACTTATATAAAGGAGAAGCGAGGGGCGTGTAGGTGGCGCCTCTCACATCTCTCCATTCTATTTTTCTAATTTTCCGAAATTTTTGAATGAAGCGAGGGGCGTGTAGGTGGCACCTCTCACATCGCTCTGTTCTATTTTTCTAATTTTCTGGAATTTTTGGATGAAAAATATCAAAAATTAGAACTACCTTTTTTAGTTTCGGGTATATTAGAAGCAAGTATTGGAATCTGAATTTGTTTCAGATTATTTATGGAATATAATAGCTTGAAAGTTTTAATCTGATTTTATTTTAGATTATTTAATTATGGGAAAGAGTAGCACACAAGTATCTCTGCACTTATAAATACTCCCTCCGTTTCAAATTACATGTTCACTTTCAAAGAATCATATAGTTTAAGAAAAGTGGATTTTGTGAAAAAAGAGGTGTGTTAAGTCATTAATTGAACCTAATATGTGGTGTATGGTTGATCTTGGAAATATAAATTTGAAATATGTGAAGGAGAGTTGATTTTGGAAATATAAATTTACATTGAAAGTTGAAGTGGACAAGTATTTTGAAACAAATTTTTTTTTTCCAAAGTGGACATGTATTTTGAAACGGAGGGAGTACCCTTTATAGATTGTAGGGTTTTGGATCATCTAAACACAACCTCCTCTATTTGAAGTGATAGTTCTCTTGCTCGATTTCTAACTCGGTGGTAATGTTCTTCTACAACGATAAGTGAAGGCTGTTTATACAATACTAAAAAAATAAAGGTTGTTGCAAGCAACGATATTTAACTCGGTGGTGCTTTTTTTTCTGCAACGATAAATGAAGGCTATTTATGCAGTATTAAAAAAAATAAAGGCTGTTGTAAGCAAAGGTAGTTATACCGCTACATGGGAGTCGACAAATCCAAATACTAGAAAAGAATATAGTCTTGACATGATATTGATGGATGATATCAATAAATTAACTATTAGTGATGTATGTTGGTTGGTTATTATTTTATAATATTTGTTTTGTTCATCGGAATGTTTGTTGTTGTTAATTTCTATATGATTTAATTTGTATATAGGAAAAAATTATTCATGCATAATCTGTTTGCTCCGTTTAAACAACTTTTAAGTGAAAACTGATTATCCAGTATTAAAAAATAAAGGTTGTTACAAGTAAGGGTAACAGACCGCTGTCTCACGGATTTAAGTTAGATGTTTTTGTGCGCAATCAATCCAAAAAAATTGGAGGAAGGTGACAATGTAAGAACATGATTACTTTTTAAAAAAACACACAAATAAAATTAAGATTCGTCGTGCTTTAAATTGTTAATTACGTGTATAAATTTATTTTCATTTTTTCACCATGAATTATAGTCCAATTTTGCAATTTTATATATTAGTTTTGGTATTACATCAAGATTTTTATAATATAAAATTTATTTTATCCTACAAATATTAATTTGAAATATTAATATACATTTTATAGACAACCACAAAATTATTTTATTATACAAATATTTATATTGAATTATTAATATAATTTTTATAGACTGCCGCAACGCGCGGCTTCTCAGCTAGTACAATTAAATATGAAATAAGAATAGTACTCCCTCCGTCCCTATTTATCTGTCCACTTTGGAAGTAAAAATTTGTCCTTATTTATCTGTCCATTTATACTTTCAAAACTAATTTAATGATAGTTTTTCAAATATATCTCCATAATTTCAATTTTCAAGGCTTGACTTATTTAAAACTTGGTTGAATTCATGTTTTCAAGACATAAAGTAGCGGTATTCCACCATTTTCAAGATATTAATTAGAGATATTTAATGAAAAAGTTCATACAATCAATTATTCTTTGGTATGTGTTTTTTTTCCCCCAAAATGGACAGTTAAAAAGGGACGGAAGGAGTATATTTTATACCATAAAATCTTCACCAAGTCAATCAATATACTTATATAAAGGAGAAGCGAGGGGCGTGTAGTTGGCGCCTCTCACATCGCTCCATTGTATTTTTCTAATTTTGTGGGATTTTGAATGAAAAATATCAAAAATTAGAACTACCTTTTTTAGTTTCGGTTATATTAGAAGCAAGTTTTAGAATCTGATTTTGTTTCAGATTATTTATGAAATATAGTAGCTTGAAAGTTTTAATTTGATTTTGTTTCTATATAAAGGAGAAGTGATAGAACTACCTTTTTTAGTTTCGGATATATTAGAAGCAAATTTCAAAATCTGATTTTGTTTCAAATTATTTATGGAATATAGTAGCTTGAAAGTTTTAATCTGATTTCGTTTCTATATAAAGGAGAAGCGAGGGGCGTGTAGGTGGCGCCTCTCACATCGCTCCGTTTTATTTTTCTATTTTTTTGGAATTTTCGGATGAAATATGTCAAAAATTAGAACTACCTTTTTTAGTTTCGGATATATTAGAAGCAAGTTTCAAAATCTGATTTTGTTTCAGATTATTTATGGAATATAGTAGTTTGAAAGTTTTAATCTGATTTTGTTTCGGATTATTTAATAATGGGAAAAAGTAGCACACAAGTCTCTCTGCACCTATAAATACCCCTGTCGATTATAGGGTTTTGGATCATCTAGACACAACCTCTTCTCTCTCAATACCACAACCCTACCTCTCTTTGGTCATAATTCTATTGCTTGATTTCTAATGCGGTGGTGCCGTTCTTCTGCAACGATAAGTGAAGGCTGTTTATATAGTATTAAAAAAATAAAGGTTGTTGCAAGCAAGGTGGTTATAGATCGCTATGTGGGAGTCGACAAATTGAAACAAGGAAAAAGAATATAGTCTTGACATGATATTGATGGATGATATCAATAAATTAACTATTAGTGATGTATGTTTGTTGTTTATTCTTTTATATTATTTATTTTGTTCATCGTACATGTTTGTTGTTGTTAATTTTTATATGATTTATTTTATATACAGGAAAATATGGTGGAGAAGCGAGGGGCGTGTAGGTGGCGCTTCTCACATCGCTCCGTTCTATTTTTCTAATTTTCTCAGATTTTTGGATGAAAAATATCAAAAATTAGAACTAACTTTTTTAGTTTCGGGTATATTCGAAGCAAGTTTCAGAATTTGATTTTGTTTCAGATTATAGTAGCTTGAAAGTTTTAATCTGATTTTGTTTCAGATTATTTAATTATGAAAAAGAATAACACACAAGTCTCTCTGCACCTATAAATACCCCTAAAATCGTAAGGTTCAGGATCATCTAAACACAACCTCCTCTCTCTCAATACTACAACCTCAAGGATTTAAGTTAGATGTTTTTGTGCACAATTAATTCAAAAAAATTGGCAGAAAGTGACAATGTAAAAACATGATTACTTTTCAAAAAAAAAATACAAATAAATTTAAGATTCATCGCGCTTTAAATTGTTATTACTTGTATAAATTTATTTTCATTTTTTCACCATGAATTATATTCCAATTTTGCAATTTTATATATTAGTATTGACAGTGGCGGATCTGACTATGAAGTTAAGGGGAGCCAATTTTTTTTGTAAAAAAATTAAAAGGGGTCACAAAAAAATTAAGGGGGGTCAATTTCAATTTTACAACCTAAAAATATGTATAATATTAACAAACAAAAAAATTAAGGGGGGTCAGTTGCCCCCTCTTGCCCCTTCTAAGATCCGCCTCTGAGTATTGATATTACATCAAGATTTTTATAATACAAAATTTATTTTATCATACAAATATTAATTTTGAAACTTTAATATAGTTTTTATAGACAGCCACAAAATTATTTTATTCTACAAATATTAATATTAAATCATTAATATAATTTTTATAAGCCGCAGCAACGCGCGGATTCTCAACTAGTTAGAATGTAAAAAGTAAAAAGTAGGAAGCAACAGTGCAAACGTGTGCAAGGATAGCTTGGGCCAAACGGATAGATAAATATACTCGTCCAGTACAGCGTACAGAGAGATTGGTAATAAAGCAATCTAATATCCTCAATGTTTATGTGACACAATTGTCACATAAAGTACACGCGTCCTATGTACAACACAAAAATATAAACAAGCTGACCTGAGCTCCCTTTGAAAAAACACAACACACCAAGTGTTTATAAATCAAACACAATCTCTTCATCTGCAATCCCAGTTCATACTTACACATACATATATTTAAGAAACTTCTAGTAAAAGTATTTCAGCTTCTACAAAATTCTACAATTGGCCTTGTATGTATACAGTATAGACACAGATATATTGGTTTATATGTGTGTGAATTAGGGTTTACGAGTTGGAAATTAGGAGTAATTAGGGTTTTACGGTTTGGATGTTATTGGTGAATGGCATTGTTTCGTAGATTATTTTACAAGAAGCCACCTGATGGACTTCTCGAGATTTCTGAGCGAGTTTATGGTAATTTCTCTCGGTTTTTAATTTTATTTTATTGAAGTTTGATTGATTAATAGTTTGTTTTAGTGTTTTTATGTACAGTTTATCTGAATTTATGTGTTTGAAAATTGTTTAAACTGAATTCTGTGGTTAAGTGTAAACAATTTACTGGTAGGAGGTGTTGGTGGTAACTGACTGCGGAATTGAATTATTATAGTTTAATAGACAGTCCTTTGTACTGATATGTTGAGTTAGGCTAGGCTTCGAAGAGAACCAACAGAAAATGGGAACAGGTGATTTTAGAGGTGGAATTGGGATTTGGATGCAAGACTTTGATGAGTTGTGTTCGTTTCCTGATTATTGATTGCATCCAAATTGGCGGTTTCACCTATAGGAATCACAACAAGTCATTGCTCATTGTAAAAATAGGTTCTTCGAATCGTCACTAATTAGGCGAATCTCATTGATCGCTCGCCTATGCATATTATGCTCTCATGTTGTGCTAGTTCTTAATTACACTTTTTCTCAAGTGGAAGGTGGGTTTTATTTTACTTCATTATACTAAATAGTTAAAATCATAGTGTTCTATTCTTGAACAAGAGCATTTCAATTTTAGGGAATGTTTTGCTTCTTCACTGTAATTGAAGCAAGCATTTTGAGCCATGGATTTATTAGAACTTGATTTTTTAAGGACACATATAAAATATGCATTGATTAGGTTGTTTTCTTTTTATAAATGATGATATTCTTGTGAATTGTGATTAACAATAATGACATTGAAATCTTTTGCATGTGTAGTATTTGATTGTTGTTTCACAACCGATACTTGGGAAGCAGAAGAATATAAAGATTATGTCGGGAATGTTATAGGTCAACTAAAAGATTATTACCCTGATGCCTCGATCTTGGTATTTAATTTCCATGAGCAAGGGACACCGAGCCAAATTGCTAAGGCTTTGTCTGAGTATGACATAACTATTATGGACTACCCCAAACATTACGAAGGGTGTCCACTGCTCCCACTGGAGGTCGTCCACCATTTCTTAAGATCGGGTGAGAGTTGGCTATCACTAGGGAAACAAAATGTGCTCCTAATGCACTGTGAACGGGGTGGCTGGCCTGTACTGGTTTTCATGTTGGCTGCACTCTTAATTTACAGTAAGCAATATTACGGGGAGCAGAAGACCTTGGACATGGTGTACAAGCAGGCACCTCAGGAGCTTTTGCAGCTCCTCTCACCACTAAATCCTATACCTTCTCAGCTAAGGTATTTGCAATATGTATCAAGGAGAAATTTAGGGACAGAATGGCCTCCACTGGACAGGGGACTCACATTGGATTGCATCATTATCAGAATGATTCCTAATTTTGACAGGGGAGGAGGTTGCCGCCCAATATTTCATATATATGGACAAGATCCTTTGGTTCCATCTGACCGCAATCCTAAACTTTTATTCTCAACACCAAAGAGGAGCAAGGCTGTTCGGCACTACAAGCAGGTAAATTTGGTTGTTTATTCCCTGAATTGATATTACTACCTATGCAAATGTTCATTATATTTGCACATGTGAGGATTTCTTGGGCATGGAAATGAAATCGGTTAATATATTAATTTAAAGTGCCAAAAATTCAAACGATTGTAGTGTGTGATAATAATCAGTATCAGTAGTGTATAATTGTCCACATATGTATGATTTAGTGCAATGCCACCTTAATATACAGAATACAAGTAAATCCTTGGCATTAATATGATTAGCAGTCATCAGGATGAAGTAGATTTAAAAAACATATATATAGGTTGTTGCATGTAAAATATTTTCTGCAAATTAGGGTTCTGGTTTTCCTATGTTTCTTTACTTGGGAAAATTTATCGACTGAGGATATTGTGCAGGTTAAATAAAATTTGACTAAAGAAAGCTAGGAAAACTTTTTTTTTTTTTAGTCGGGTTGGCACAAATTAGTATTATGTTCTAAGATAATTCTCAGGGGTGAGCCATGAGCGAGAGTCGAACCAGAATCCTGGGACAATAGACGACAAACCCTTACCACTTGGACTATCTAAAACATTTTTATCTCCAAAAGTTGGGAAGAATTTGCAAACATTTTATTTTCCTTATCTAATATTTTTCAAAAAAATACAAATTTTTATGCCGAATAAATGAGGTCCAAGAGAAAGAGTCAGACTTCCTCAGTTACTCTTCCAATATGAAGATTTACCATGATCTCCTAAATTTTTTGTTGTAAATATCTTATTCTTATAACATGACTCCTATTAATCATGTTAAATATTCAAATCAGGTGTATGAACAGTATGAAATTTTGAAATGAAATTGTACAGCATATATTTTGTAGTTGTTTAACATGAACTAATCTTGGCTTTATTAGTATTAGATAGGAATCAAATAGTTTGAATATGTAGTACACTTGTTATTTAGAGCATATACTAATTGATTATTGTATATAGGTTGCGAATAGTGTGTGATTTGAGCTTTTTACTTGTGTATATTATATAATTTATGCGTTCATTATTTATAAGCACATTGCACAGTGGAAGGAGGGACACCCTATAACATCACATTAATAGTTCTTGGACAGGATAAAAATGAAAAGAGTAATTATATCTAGGTGAAAAATGGCATGGCATTCGTTCAATATGTTAAAACTTAAAAGTAGTTTACGTCTTCAGAAATCTATGTAGTTTTTTGACCCGAGTACGAGTGAAGATTTATCATAGGAGGTGTCACTGCTTAGTTACTCCTGTATCTGTAGTGGTCAGTTACTTGGGAATTTTTATCAAATAATAAGGTTGATTCATATTGTACGATGTCCAGACTACAGTTATGGTTTCAACTAAACTAGTGTAGTATGTCATATATTGAAATATTAATAAATAAGTACTTATACAAATTAGATTTGATGTTTTTGGCAAACAACATTCAAGAACAGATTTTCATTTCTCTTTATTGCCTCGTTATATATGCCTATTGGTCTCCCTTATAGAGACTTCCACTGTTCAGACTTTTCTAATGCTGTGATAATGTCCGCAACATCTATATATTTGCAGGCAGAATGTGAATTGGTCAAGATTGATATCCATTGCCATGTTCAAGGCGATGTTGTGCTGGAGTGTATTAACTTACATGATGACATGGAACGAGAAGAGATGATATTACGTGTCATGTTCAACACATCTTTTATTAGGTCAAACATTTTAATGCTTAATCGGAATGACGTAGATATGATGTGGAATGCTAAGGACCAATTCTCAAAGGACTTCAGAGCAGAGGTAAATTGTTAGTGTGCAACTTAGATTGCCCTTATATGCTGTTTCCTTGCCACATGCATAAAATATGTATTCAAAAATTAATTATTTGGATGAAGGTTCTTTTCTCAGAGATGGATGCTTCTGCGTCTGTAGTCCCTGTAGATTTGTCTTGTTTTGAAGAAAAAGATGGTCTCCCAGTGGAGGCATTTGCAAAAGTTCAAGAGATCTTCAATAGTGTTGACTGGTTGGTTCCAAAGAAAGATGCTACATTGGATGCAATCCAGCATACAACCAGTTCAGCTAATAATTCCCAGAGGAAGGCAGATGTTGACACTCATAAAGCTGAAAATCACGGCAACCGTTTGCCTCAGTTAAGTCCTAAAATGCATCACGATAAGCAACCTAGTCTTAAATCACGAGGAGATGGGAAACAGTCTGAGGCCTCACATAGACCGACTCAAGTCAAAGATATAAATGAAGATACAGATCATGGACTTGAAAATGCTCCATCAGCTGTTTCTTCTCCCAGGCAACCTCTGGGGGAGGACTTTGTTTGTAAAACTAAATCCTCTTCAACGGCACCGCCTCAATCAACACTAACTGTGAAGGATCCAGCTATAGACATTGGACAGTCTTCAGCTTCTGCTCCTTCTTCAACACTACATCCTCAGACCCCTCCTTTAAGAGACAATACACTTAAAAGTGTAAAATATGCACATCCTCCCCCATCAGACTCAGAAATTGTTCAACCTTTGAAGGAAAATATAGATATTAAAACTGGTCCAACTCCAGCGTCAACTCCCTCAATAAAATATATGCCACCTCCCACCCCGTCCCCACTTCATCCACAAACTCAATCTCCTCATCCAGTCCCTTTGAAAAATGATAAGGGTGAATTTGGGCCTCCCCCTCCCCCTCCCCCTCCGGTACCTGCTTTAAAGAAAGATCAAACCATAAATTCGTCTGTGGCTCCACCACCACCACCTCCTCCTACTCCCCCATTGAAAGAAGAATTGTCTTTGAAGGGAAGACCTCGACCTCCACCACCTCCGTCTCCACCTCTTTATCATGCACAAGTTGCACAGTCTGTGAATTCGACATTGGTTCCCCCACCCCCACCTCCTCCTAGTACCGGTTCTTCATTCCATGCTGTAAATCAACAAGTCCCTCCTCCTCCCCCTATAAATCAACAAGCTCCTTCTCTGCCTCCAGGCCCACGACCACTGGTAGCTGCAAATCCTCAAGCTCCATCACCTCCTCCTCCGCCGGGGGCTGCAAACCCAGGAACTTCTTCTCCACCGCCCCCTTCTATACCCCCATCTCTGGGAAGAGGACGTGGTTTATCTCGTCCAATGAATATAAGGAACAATCAGACAAAGAAATTGAAGCCGTTGCATTGGTTAAAGCTAACAAGAGCGGTTCAAGGAAGTTTATGGGCTGAGACACAAAGATCTGGTGATGCTACCAAGTAAGTATGGCTTTTGTTGTTGAATAATTGATGTTTCATATATGTTCTTATTTTGTGTCTCATGAGCATGCTGGTCATGTGTTGCAGGGGTCCGGAGATTGATATATCAGAATTGGAGACTCTGTTCTCTGCAGCAGCTCCCAGTTCAGGTAAAGGTGGTCCAGGGGGTAAAACAAATTCACGTGTGCCAGTAAACAAGCCTGAAAAAGTGCAGCTGGTAATCTATTTTAACATCTTTTCAACTCTCTATCTATTCGCGCGCACACACAGACACATATATGTATGTGTGTATATATGTATGTATATATATTTTAGAATTCTTATAGAATATGTGAAATTTATTGCAGCAATCCTGCATTAGTATCTACAAATTGGATCACAGGACAAGCTGTACTATAAACGACGATAAAAACTCTAAACAACGATAAGTTTATAATTTAATAAAGAAATTCAATTAGTGATTGGAGAGGGATGTCATTGACATGAGTTTGATAGCATCAAGCATGCTGCACCTTATACATAATTATTTTAGAAGTTATCTTTACGCGCAACTAAGATATTTTTATGTAAGTTAAGAAAAATAAAGTCATAAGCATGACTCAAATTAAGCAATATTGGACGGTAATCATCTCTTTTGCATGTCACCACCATTTTTTGAACTGACAAGATCATTTATAAGTTATTGCTACAACCTTTCTGTTTCTTTTTAACCTAAATTCTACCAATCATTGTTCATTATATTCTTTTTCCCCACAGATTGGCCATAGACGCGCCTATAATTGTGAAATAATGCTTTCAAAAGTGAAGATACCATTAAACGAGTTGATGGTAAGTTACCTACTCAATTTCATTTGTAAAGAAACTGTAATTATATTAGCCTCACAAGCATCAGTTTAATGTTTAATCCATATAAACATGAAATTGAGTCTGTAAAGTCTTTGAACAATGTCAGCATGCTACAGAAATTTCGTTTCATTTTATCTCAATCAGCAGGCTACATGTTTCAGTTCTAGTAATGAGACTATAGTATGACTTCTTCTCATGTCTAATAATCAATGTTACATTCCATGGTTATGGGCTTCTGGTGGACCTCATTCTTGCATTCTTGGTGTAGATTATACTTTAATCTCTGGCTCGTTTACTGGAATGATATTGCTTAATATGCATCCTTGATAAGCATATCTCTAGTTATTAGGTAATAAATAATCATTCACAGTGATTAATATGGATTAGTTTATTATTCTAGTCATAATAGCACGACCTGTCCTGAGACCTGAATCTGTATATTCCCTTAATTTGATAATTGCATTATCGAAGCCTTCAAGTTCGGAATGTTTCTTTTCATCAATATATTTTTATTCAAGACTACTTTATATATGTTAGACTAATTGGCAATATATGATCATTAGTAAATCTTTTTAATTGTACATGTCAATATTTATATACATATATGTGCATGATTAAGATATATCATTTCTAGCTATCCTTGGTGAAGTTGAGGTACTATAATAAGATCTAGGAAGAGCATGCATGTTTTCCTTTTACCCCGTGTTTTCATATAGGCTACGTGTTTAAATGATATTTACGATGTATATACCTTCTTACATTACAGCGCATTAAATTGTTTACAGTTAGTGTTACTTGTGATATTTTTTATCAACCATTTGTGCTGTGAAACCTGTCAGAAATCAGTGCTAGCATTTGATGATTCGGCACTGGATGCAGATCAGGTTGATAACCTCATAAAATTTTGTCCCACCAAAGAGGAGATAGAATTGCTTAAGGTAGCAAACTTTGATTTTTAAACCACTTATTGTTTTTTTTTAATTCTTGTAAAGTTAAAAGAAGTCAAAACTTTTTTATTTATAGAAACAGTAGGAGATACATACAGAATTATTGTGTCATACTTGTGAATGTGATGTAAATTTAATTATTAACTGATGGTTCATTGTACAGAACTATAACGGCGAAAAAGATCGGTTAGGAAAGTGCGAACAGGTTTGTGCTTTTGACTTCTCTATATGGATTTTTGAAATTATCTGCTACATATTTAATAACTGGTGCTTCGTTAATCACGGCAGTTCTTCTTCGAATTAATGCAAGTACCACGTGCTGAATCTAAGCTCAGAGTTTTCTCATTTAAGTTGCAGTTTGAATCCCAGGTCAGAGAACAGCATAGATATCTTTCACTATCTGAAAAATATTTTGATTTGGGGTTGGTCACTATATAAAATTTTTGTATCAGGTTTTTGACCTGCGGAACAGCTTGGACGTTATAAATTCAGCTACAGAACAGGCAATTATTCTCTTTTGTTTTACTTTCGCAGTACAAGAACTTCAATAGAGGTGATATTAATAAAATTATTATGATATTCTATCAGATCAGGAGTTCTTGCAAGTTGAAAAAGGTTATGCAGACAATTCTTTCACTTGGAAATGCTTTGAACCAGGGAACTGCAAGGGGTAAGTTACTAGAATCTTTTTTTGATAATTGCATGGGCTATCAACTGCACACTCAACTCACATCTATTATCACATTCCTCACTCATTTAAAATGGTCTCACTCAAGTCAATCTTGTCACAGAATATATCAATCGTTAAATTTCCAGTTTTTTGTTGGAATAAACATCAGGCTGACTGTGAGCCAGCATTAGACGATATTGTATTCATACTAATATATGTACGTCTTATTCATCATACTCTTACTAAAGTTATACTGCTGTAAGAGGCAGCAGTTCTTCTAAACTTCTGTGTATATATTGAATATTGATGGATGCATTATAGGAAGGTCTATGTTGTGAAAATAGTTTTTGACACTGTTTGATGCTTATTGGCTGATTGTTGCAAATATTTTAGGCTCTGCTGTTGGGTTCAGATTGGATAGCCTCCTTAAGTTGACTGAAACGCGTGCTCGCAACAACAAGATGACTCTTATGCATTATCTGTGCAAGGTAGTAAACGGCTTTTGTGCACCCTGTACACAGGACTTTTTCCGGTATTCTCACACAATTCTTTGAATATGAAAATTGTACAGACTGTAAGTAGAGACAAGTCTTTTTAACGTAATGCATGGATAGCTATTAGCTGGAGTCTGAAAAGATGTCTTTTTAGAACTCAGACTGTCGAAGAACTTGCATTTAATGTATAATTGTCCACGTAGAGTACAGAATGGTGTCTGCGTACCAAAGAAACTATAAAGATGGAAAAAACCATAAAAGCTGTACATTCTTCGTGGATTTTTTAAGTCTGAGAAAATGGCATGCGGCTGTGCATTCAACACATTTTGTATGAGCTCTTATTTGAAATTCTACTCTAGAGAGTGTTGTCTATGCAACATATAGGGTAAGTGCTGGTTAATAATTAATGTGATACCGAGGTTTGCCTGGTTGAGATTCTAGATTAAACTTCTGGGGGGATATATCCTTTATTTGTCAAAGGATAACCTGCAGAAACTGATTGGGGAATGGCAATGCCTAAAAGAATCGTCTCTATGTAAGAGTAGGGCAGGAATTCTGTATTTGTGTGTACCTTGAATCGGGGTGGTAATTTTATACAGAGCTTACGTGGTTTGGAATGTGAATAGGTAGGAGACTTGGAGAGCAATGAGCGAGTCCTTGTAAGATAAGCTCAGCCTTGGCCTTATATGATTCTACACTCGTGTACAAATTTATATGGAGACATAAGTAGGAGTGCGCTGACTGTTTACACCTAGCTTAAAATAGATTCGGGTCCTCCAGCCACAAAAGTTTGGGCTCCCCAGCATAGTCCACTACAAAGAGCTAGTAAAGATGATTCCAAGTTGTAACAGGCATCTAAGACTAGTGTTTTAAGAGGGGGACCTTGATTTTGGGATACTGGGTCTACTTGATTTCATATGTAACAGAGATGTGTATTCCAGAGCATGTCCAGTGCTTGTGCTAAAATAGATGGAGCTATTGCTACAATTTAGCACCAACAAGTGGTTTTTGATGCTTAATAGAATCATGTTTCCAATGGTTGGTTCTACATCTTGTTCCAAATTTCATCAACTCTCTTAGTACCCCACTATTTTGAATACAAAATTATTTTTTCCATTCAACTTGTTCACTTCAAATGAGATCAAGATGGTATGAGCTCTATTTATCTTTTGTTCTATCTTTGGAACTAAGTATAGCACTGTGCTATTTTAGCACAAGATATAGAACCCCATTGGAGTGGTAAATTTAGTTTTGTTCTATAATGTAGATGTAGAACAAGATATAGCACACCATTGGATCTGCCCTCACAAACTGACAAATCTAAATTTACAAAAACATCAATGAAATGGCCAACAAATTAATTTTAAGCAATGTTTATATAGTTATGTGTACCATTATCGTTTCCCAAACCATCCGATAGGTCTTAGATGATTGGTGTTGAATACACAGGAGCCAAAAGCATTTTTAAATATTTTGACTACCCACTTCGACTGCCATGTATTGGTTATATTCAAACCGTGCTCAACCAAGAAATGGGAGGGGGAAGTGACCTTAGATATTGAATTAAGCTAAATCTCATGTTTAAGTTTTATGCATGTGTTGCCCCTCTTGTGTCCTGTTAGCTATCATTCTCAAACTTAAATTTACTGGATCATTTTAAGGTGCTTGCTGAGAAATTGCCAGAACTTCTTGATTTTTCAGAAGATCTTGGAAGCTTGGAATCGTCAACAAAGGTGTGAATGCTTGAGCGACTTGTGAAACTAAGTGATGACATTGACAATATATTGATCTTGCTTTTTTTCCCTGCAGATACAACTAAAATATTTGGCTGAGGAGATGCAAGCTATCAGCAAAGGGTTGGAGAAGGTGGTTCAGGAATTGTCTTTGTCTGAAAGTGATGGACCCGTGTCAGAAAACTTTCTGAAGGTAATTTATGTGCACCATCTGCAATTACTTAACCTGAAATTAGGGTTATTTTACATTTTGCAATAAGATAGTAACTCAGATCATCTACAAAGAGAGAAATAATCATGACAACATATTAGATTTCCCTGGCCGGGTTAAAAAGCTTTCCTCAAGCTAATCAGAAGAAAACATTGGATGGAAGAGAAAAGAAGGCTTCATTAACACTTATATTTCATCCATGCTTGCAGTGTTAGTTACAGATCTTAATTATCTATATGTTAGATGTATTCTGTCGTGTGATCCATAATTCGAAAGCAGAAGATTGGTATATATGGTGTAAAGAATAAAGATATATTATCACCTCAACCACACCTTCCTGATTCAGAAGCAAATAATGGACACATAATATGATTGAAAAGAAAAAAAGTGCTGTGATACATAAGTATCAAGTACTGCATTGTTTTTTCTAGAGGGCATAAGTGTCTCTCCTTATTTACTTTGATTCATTAATCAAACGTCACAACTCACAAGCGAACACATCATACTGTCTGTGACCCGGTGTCCCGGTTTTTATATATGACATGAGGATGCTAACTTTAATTTTCTCTAGCATGTAGCAGCTAGATACAAGTGAACTCTTGTTTATAGAATAATTAACACTCAATGATCTTAATAAGTTAAACAAACATTTCTTTAAAATAAACACCCTCTTTAGAGTAGAAGGGGTTTATTGTCAGGAGCCAATCGATTGGCTTCGTTTAGAAGTAGTACATTTTGAACATTTAGAATGAAAATAGGTGAGATAAATGATATTAGAGAGATTCAGATAGCGATAGGAGTGATTTGGCACAGAAAAGGGGGAGAGAAGAGGTAAATGTAAGACAAAGAAAACCAGAAAGAGAGGTGGTGAAAAGAATTCTATTTCCTATCCAACATATTTGAGAAGTAAATTTTAAGTATTTATAAGGTGTAGTTATTGATTGGCTTCGACGAGCTTGAAGATTTTTCCTTTTAGGACTGCTGGAGTACATGACACCAACCAATTATTCACTATACTATTAAGGAGCTAGAAGTCCTGACATTTTCTCACTGCTTTAGTGAGCTCTGTACCCCATGACCTCATTGAGGACCAAATTTGCCAAGTAGCAGCACTTGGACAATCTGCTGTCTTCCTAACTATCCTCATCAAAGCAATCTGCCACCCTTCTACTAAATTAAATTTGGTGTATCCCCTTGAGATCCCCTTGAGCTGTTGCTGGATGAAGCTGTTGAGGGATTTAATTGTTGCCGTGTTCCTTTTTGTCTTGGATAGATGTTATATAGGACGAACTCTGGATGTGTCTGGTACAGAGAGTGTATAAGCTACAACATTCATTCTTATACAAGATTTCATGAGGTCTATATTATTCGGCTGCCAAATTCATGTTCTTCCAGAGCTACATAAACCAGTATATAAGTTTGCAGCTTCAAGTATAACTTGTACCCCACTTGAAATTGTCCATCTGTTTTCCCTTTTTCAGCATAAGTTGATTATCCTTTTTTTTTTTTGAGACCACATAAGTTGATTATCCTTTGTTTTCCCTTATCTAGAGGTTGTCTACAAACACCCCATGCCTCTACCTTTGAGCATTTCCTCTAAGAAGCTGATACTGGGCTCTTTTCCAGGCCTTGTGGAGTGTGGTTCCTGGTCTCCTACCCATACACAGCGTAGAGCTCTGTGAGACGGTGTTACATCACCATTCAACTTCAGCTAGACAATATACCATCATGTGGGTATCTTGACTGCTCATCCTTTACAAGCACCCATTTAAACATTGATCTATTCTCTATGTACAGCCATCTGATCGAATATGAAAAGATAATTATTACTGTATTTCTTATTTGTAAAATATTTGTGTAGATAACAGAACTGCTTGTTTAGATAGCTAATTACTTCCTGCTTAGCAACACTAAATACAATTTCAGTATTAACGATACTCGATAATGTTCTAGCTTTGACCAGCTTGGCGTATTCTTAAAAAATGGTTATTTTGACTTTCACCATCGATGCTAATGTTTACTGCATTAGATAATGCCATTCACTTGATTAAGAGCTAAAATTTGCTAGGCGATTGTAGGTGGTTAATGTCTTCTGATAATCATTTGAATAATGCGGAATCATTCAGATATATTCTTACTATTGTTTTTAGTATTTTAGTATAATTATTTATAAATGGACTGAAACAAACGAGTTTTTCTATGATTACTATATTTTAGTTTACTATTCACTACTCCTATTATTTTTACCAAGACGTAGATTAATAGATATGACATAAATCTATACTAAACAATAATAATATTTCTTTTTTGGTTAACATATTGATATATTCTAATACGTTACAACAACATTGGATCTTTTGGTAAATGTTACTTTTGGAGTTTTGGTATATTAGTTAAGTATCTAAATATACACAGAAACAAATGAGCTTTTATTAAAAAAAAGTAAAAAATTCTGCATTTAATTTTATATTGCAATACAGATATGATATGAAATTTATTTATACAAATCTTTTAGCCAATTAATAATAATATAAATGTTCTATCTTTATTGAATTAATATTTTAACATATCTTCATGTATTAGACAAAACAGTGTCTAGGTGGGATTCTGTGTTGTTTGTCTAAGCTTAAAAGTAACTTATACATACAAGTATGAATATGGTTTGTTTGTGTATAAAGTATTTACAATACTTATAAGCAATTTAACTTTATAAAAATGCATCTTATCAATTCTATTTGTAACTTTTAGTATATTTTTGTTCTTGTTATATGTAACAAGTTATAGATATTGCTACTAATAAATTTATCTAATCAGCCAGTAACTTTAAATCAAAATTTAGTTTTGTGTACAAAGAATATACCTTGAATTAAATTTAGTAAAAAAATAAAAATAAAAATACCTTGAATTAACAAGTAAGTTTCCTTAAGGTGAGCCAAGTGGGCAGTTTTACATAGTCAAATGGATAGAGGACCTTCTAGCGATTAACTGATGAATTGTGAAATTTCAGAACACTCAAAAATAGATTCTTGAAACTCGAAACTAAGCAGAGTCACATGCTTAATATTCTTTTTCAAACATCACAATTTTTGTGTTTATTGTTCACCCCTGTTGGCTTCTCTAATTTTTGTGTCTGTGCTACTCAGGATTTAAAGGACTTCCTTTGTTTTGCTGAAGGTGAAGTTAGGTCCTTAGCCTCACTTTATTCTGTGGTGGTATGATTCTAACTGTTTTGGAACGTCAGCTTAAGATTCCCTTGTGAATATTTTTTTTTTCCTGACCTATTATCTCTAACGCTTGAATCTTTCAGGGAAGAAACGTAGATGCATTGATTCTTTACTTTGGAGAAGATCCAGCTCGTTGTACATTTGAGCAAGGTATCATTGTTACATATGATTAATTGGCAGTGTTGGTGTTAGGTCAACGATTTTCATTTGAATTGCTATTATAAATGTAGAGTCACGTACCACTATAAATCATTTTAGCCTATAAACTCAAGAAACCTCCGGAAATAACTAAAAATATGCACAAGGTTCACTAATTATATGATTTTGGGTCACCAAATAATCAGAAACATACAATTATAGTTTGTGGTTTATATAAAACAAGATCCAGTACTATGCAATTAATTTAACTGGATATATATACAATTTATTGTTTGTGGAATTTGTAAGTTAACATGGGTTTCTGTTTAAAGTTGTGTGGTGTGTGGGCTCATGTACTTGAAGTCATCAGTTGATGCATTTGGAATCTTGAATATTTATAAAATAATTAGTGTTGTATATATGTTTGATGGGATTTCACCCATACGTCCTGTTTAAGAACAAATATAATAATGCTTGTGTAATTATTCAGATGGTTGGATTTGCACCTAGTTTACCCTTAATTAAGCAAATGTTCATTTCTTGGGAGCAAGTCCAATGGTTGTGATAAAATATATGGAGCTATTGCTATACCAAAAAGTAGTTTTTGGTGTTAAAGTATATGGAGCTATTGCTATACCAAAAAGTAGTGTTTGGTGTTCAAATAGCACCACATTGCTAATGGTTGGTTCTATATCTTGTTCTAAATTAACTCTCCAAGTGTATTTAGTATTAAAAAAAACTCTCAAAGTGCTCCCTTTATTTTAAATTCAAATTTACTTTTCTACCATGTCTTTACACCAAGTATCCCACTATTTTACTTTTTGATGAGGTGGCAATTATAGTTCCATCTATTTTTTTCTTCTTCAGTATTTAGCACAAAATATATCGTTGTTTTATATTAGCAGATAGAAAAGGGTCATGTAGAGAACCATTAGAGAGAGAACCCATAGAACCCTTACCTTACCTTATGTTTTAAAATTATTTTTGAACACACACAACGATGAAAAAACATGAAAAAAACATGTATTTAGATTTAGATACTAAAAATCTATTTAAAATTTGGGGTTCGGCAGCAGAACCTTAGTGGTTCTATGGTTCTATTTTAGGGACTGGTTCTCTCTTGAGCGCGACCCTATATAACATTTATACATATTATAATATTAAAAAAAATATTCGTATATAAAGAGAATAAAATAAAGTCTAGTCAAGTGAAAATAATATTAAGTTAGACAACCAAAAAAGAAAAACTAAAATGCAGACAATCTAAATTAGAAACAAAAAAAGCCAACAAAATGACATTTAATTGCCTCTTATAGGCCGGCCACAGTATGTGCCATCATACATGACCATCTAGGAAGCAGGGATTCTTTACTTACCTGCCGCACTATGCGCTCGATGTGCACTCGATATTTGGGGATTCTGGAGTACACGGGGATTCTCGGAGATTCTTTTCCCACCAAGTGAGAGAAAATAAGGAAGATACTTAAAAACATGATCAATTAAGGACATAAAAATGCATCAGTTGTGTTATTAAGTACAAATGACACATATTGTTAAGGATAATTAACTTATTTGGTTCACTATTTAGTATAATTTAAATAAAACTCTTGAAATATATATATTACATATATATTCAATATATTATGCCGAATCCCTAGCACCCGAATCCCTGTAATTTTGAATTTGCCGAATTTCCGTATCCCCGCAGTACGCACCCTCACACCGGACCCGCACTAATGCTTCCTAGATGGCCATCCATAAATGGTATGAATTAGCCATTAAACAAGACAAGACTACAATTAGCATACAAGTTATTTTATGGAGATAAATGACATTCAAATAATTTCCATGTAAGACAATCTAATTAATGACTTTAAAAGACAATTAAAAGAAATTGAATGATTAAGGTGTCTTCCAATTTTACAAAACTAAGAAACGTAAATCATGCATAAAATTTAGTCAATCACGATACCACGCCAAACCACCATCATCACCTATCTCATAATATACAACATGTTACAACGAAGAGATCACATGAGAATTCAAGATTGTTATTATAAATTACACCTAATCACATAAACAATTAAGACTATGATTTTAAAAGAGCACACCTTATTTTTGTGAAAGAACGTATTCAAGCCGAGGATCCAGATGGAGGATTTCCACAGCGATTGCGATACTTCCTCTTCTGTGATGGATGACTGATGACTGTGACACAACGTCGTTTTACAAGCCGTTCTCTTTGGATCTCAAATTACCTGCGCTATTGGATGATGATATGGATATCGAAAATTCCGATGATTTACAAACCACTGCTCTGAGTCTCGCGATGAAGATGGGGAGCCGTTGATGGAATGAGATGATGTGTATCAATCCGATCAAGAACCGTAACCGGAGACTTTACTGCTACTACCAACTATTGAGCCTTTTCATTTGTCTTACTTTTCTTGTATTAATTAATAGTTGTGCTTTTTAGTTGACCACAAACCAACCAAATGGAGCTCTTAATCATCTTATTATCAAATTTGCTGCAGTTGTCTCAACTCTACTTAACTTTGTGAGGATGTTCAATAAAGCCCATGAGGAAAACTGCAAGCAACAGGAGCTTGACAAGAAAAAAGCAGAGAAGGAAGCATCCAGTGAATTAACAAAGTTGAATGCTTCATATAAGGAACCTGAAATCCATGTTGTCAGATAAAATTTCTGTCACAATTTGACTTCAGAAAGTCACTTTCCTGTGATAAGAAACTTAATCTATTGCTGGGTGGAGGAAATTACCTTCTATGTTGGTGAAAACAGAGGACCTGGATGGAGTTGAGCAAAGAGGAGTGAAAATATTTTGATGACAAATGAAACAGAAAGTGTAAATGTGGATATAGAAGTCTGAAGTCGACTATGTTAACATGATGTGGTAGATTTTTGATCGATGATTGTCGAAAAGGTACTCTCCACTATCTGCTTTCTGGTGTAATGTGTGCTTTTAAAGTTTATGTTTCAGGATATTGAGTGTTTCTTTTTATCCTGTTAAATGTGAGAACTAGCTAGTCTGATCTGTTTACTGTAGTAGATATGAGGACTTGTCACAGTCTGGTTAGAAAGGCAACTTGTAGATATTACTGATAAGTGTTTCCGTAGGAAAAATATAGTGATACAGATCTTCTAGATATCAATATACAACTTTTCCAGATTTCTTTTTTTTAAGTTTTTTTTTCAAGTTATATCTTTTCTAGTAGAGAGTAATAATAATGTTATCACACATCTTACTTAAGTTCTTCTGTTTATCTGTTCTGCATTTTATCTTTCCCCCACTGTTTAGGTTCTACCGAGTTCTCTGTGTTCTATCTTGTAAATTACTCAAGACAGTTAGACCCTCCTTGTGAAGAGGTAGAATGTGTATATAACTGTAGCGGTGCCCCAGTAGTTTGGCTGTTGTAACTTGTAACTTCGTCCTTCTCGACATATAGTCTGAATATTGTGTACTCAACCTTACACTTATCTTTCATTCTTTATTAACCACTTCTCATTTCAATGCCATCTTTATTATATACATATATATATGTGTGTGTCTGTGTGTGTGTGTGTGTGTGTTTTACGAGAGTCTGACGGTGGCTGGTGTAATTTGTGATGGCAAACTGTGTCATATTATTTCAAGTTGGTTTCTTTTTGGTTAGTACTAATTTGAGCAGGTTGTATTTACTACACATTTATATTGTTCTCTGCATTTATTTGACGAGTACACAACTAATGCTTAAAGATTTACGACTAAGTCTGGCATTCACTGAAAATCCAGGTGTTCCATATGTAATCTGATTAATTGTGTAATGCTGACGCTGCGTATCACCACAGTCTACACTTTTATTTCACATAAATATAGCTCTGTATTTTTATTGTTAAAATACTTAAAACCTCAGAGTACCTGAGCTGAGGACATCGTGACTCGTGAGCCCAACAGGCCTTCAAAGATTTAATTTTGCTCGGAGGGTCGGAGCAACTATTTTTTCCATGTGAATTGATCTCTGAGCAATTTATATGGTTATTCTTTGTAAAAAATTGCATGTCCCTAGAAATTGTACTCCTTCGAACTGTTAAAGTTGATTTATTAAAAATTATATGTAATATGTAAAATTTTATTCAAATCATCTAAAATTCTTAGTTAAAATTAATGGTAAAAAATATAAATAATATGTAACATTTTGTTCGATTCAACCATGCATTTTCCTTTTCTAAAAATATAGACAATCCGCTAGCAGTGTCAAATCACATAAAATCGTTAGATAAAATCATTAATACATATTATTAATAAAAAAAGGGAAAATCGATTTTTTTGTCACTGAACTTATTATGTTTTTAGAAACTTGCCACTCAACTAAAATTTTTTTCCTTTTAGTCACTGATGTTAGGTTTGGATTTGTTTTTAGTCACTAACTTAGGTTCGGATATGATTATTAGCATTGTGATAATTTTTGTAGCATCATTAATACATAGTGATAGTATATAATTTTTTGATAATATGATGTATGTTTATATCTTTGTATATAGCAATAATAACATAAAATGAGGTGATATAATATTAAAATCAGGAAAACCGTAATTAGAATTTTAGAAATTCATTAAATCATCAGTATGGAATCAATGACTTCAAATAATTTATGCTCTCCATGATAAAATAAAATCTAATTGAGTGATACGATGCATCATCTTTAACTATTAAAGTTTCAATCACTTAGTTCAGCCTAAAATCTCTCTTAAATTTATCCTCATAATTTTTAATAACTTATCTTATTATAATTTTCAAGATAAAGATAAATAAATAGAGAGGAAAACTTAATCTTCGATGATTTATGAGATTTTCTTTTGCGTATAAAAATTCAAACACTAAATTTTTATTCGGAAGAAAAAATAAAATAATTTATGAGAGTACACTTTTAGAAACCGTAAAATGCGTGTTTAACTCTTATCACCGAAGATAAACGATCTTAGGTACATAAAAGTACTATATATAAAAATAGACATATATCAAATCATCAAAATATTACAGGTTATCACTATATTTTAATAATACTACAAAGAATTAATATAATGGTAATAATCAAATCCGAACCTAACTTTAGTGGCAAAAAAAATTCCGAACCTAACATTTTAGTTGAGTGATAAGTTTCTAAAAACATAATAAGTTTGGTGACAAAAAAATCTATTTTCCTGTAAAAAAATATAAAGATTATATGAAAAATCACCCAACTCCAAGGTACTTGATGTTTGTTATTTTTGTCGAAATGTTAATTATATTTGTCGAACAGATGTGAAACATGTGACTTTGAAAAAAATTGTTAAAAATCACATTTAGTTACATAATAAGTTACAAGTAGTTGTAAAGATCCAAAAATGGATGTTTCCGCATGTCCTATTCTAATATCACAAAAGTAACTAGAAAATCAATTAAATATTTAAATGCAACCATGAAATTTACTAAAATCAACCTGCCGGAGATAATAAAGCACTGCAGACATCTCTTCTTTATCTCCACATTCTCGGTTTCAATGACGCGTATCAAGTAAACAGCTGAAAAATCCACCGGAGGAAAGACATCTAGGAAACAGCTCGCCACAAAAGCCGCCCGCAAATCAACCTCGGCCACTGAAAAAGTGAAGAAGCCGCACCAGATGACCAGAGAAAGATGGCTCTTGCCTGAAGAAGATCGGTTCGAACCGCTTCAGTATGCTTGTGACTACTAATGTTGGACTGAGAACTTGTTTAGGAAAAGACTTGGCTTACATGCAAATAAAATTCTGTGACTTCAATTGTGCTGTTGGGCTCCGTCTCATTTCTAACCAACATGTTCGACCACTTTTCAAAAGTAACCAGTTTTTTTTCGAGCTTTCAAAACCAACCAGTCTAAATGAGGGGAGAAAGAGCGACCCGCATGGAAATATTTATCACAGCTTGCGCGCTTTGAAAGAGCGACCCAAGCTTGAAAAAGCCAAGCTAGGGGCGCGCTTTGAAACCGCGACCCAAGCTTGAAAAAGCTACATACGGGGCGCGTTTTCAAACCGCGACCCAAGCTGTTAAACATTCACCGAAGCCACCCATAAAAACCCTACCCACAGCCTAATCAAGCATAAAAACGGAGGAAAAAAACTGAGAAGCGGCGGAAGAAAGAAACAGGGCAGCTGAAGAAAGAGGAGAGGGGAGTCCGAGAGGGTCACCGGAGAACTGAAAAGGGAGGAAAGGGTCGCCCAAAGTCTGATTTTAAGCTTCAAATCAACCCCGATTAGCATTAATTTGAAGGTATTATCTTAATCTTCTCTAAAGATTTGTGTATATATGTATGTATAGTGCCTTGATTTTAATTAATTTGTTGTATGATATACTAGAATTTGCATGCTTCAGATTTTATATGAGATTTGATATGAAATAGTTTAACAATTTAGAGATATTAGGATTTTAAGATTTTAGGATTTGTACTTGTTAAGCATTTCTAAATTGGATCTTTAGTCTAAGTTCATGATTTTAGGATTTTAAGATTTTTAAATTTGAATTAAAATATACGAATATAATATACGAATATAATATATTTGGAATAAATATATAAATATAATAATCGAATTAAATATATATAAATGTTAATATTCGAAAAACATAATATTAATATTATAATATTCGAAAAACATAATATTAAGATAAAAATATTAATATTCGAAATTAAAATATCAAATGAAAAAGAAAATATTCGAAATATTAATATTGTAACTAAAATATTAATATTTGAATTTAGATTTTAAATTAAAATATTAATATCTGAATTAAAATATAAATATTAATATGCTTTAATATACGAATATAATATATTCGGAATTAAAATATTAATATTAAAATATTGATATTATATTATTAAAATATTAATATTATAATATTCGAAAAACATAAAATTCAAATTAAAATATTAATATTAAAATATTAAAATTTGAAATTAAAATATGAAATGAAAAACATGATATTCGAAATATTAATATTGTAACTAAAATATTAATATCTGAATTTAGATTTTAAATTATGCTTATTTTAGGCATTTTTAGGAGTTTTTAGGAGTTTTTAGGGTAATTATGAGATTTTAACTAATTTTTAGGGTAATTTAACATAATTCGAATTAATATTAAAATTCAAATTAAAATATTAATATTATAATATTCGAAAACATAATATTCATATTTTAATTCGAAAAAGATAAAATTCGAAAAACATAATATTAAAATATCAATATTATAATATTAAAATATTAATATTATAATAATCGAAAAACATAATATTCAAATTAAAATATTAATATTAAAATTCGAAATTAAAATATCAAATGAAAAACATAATATTCGAAATATTAATATTGTAACCAAAATATTAATATTTGAATTTAGATTTTAAATTATGCTTATTTTGACTTAAAATATAAATATTTAGATTTTAAATTAAAATATTAATATCTGAATTAAAATATAAATATTAATATGCTATATACGAATATAATATATTCGGAATTAAAATATTAATATATATATGGGATTTGATATGAAATTTAGAAATTTGAGTTTAATATATGGGTACTTGTTAGGAATTTTTAAATTCGAATTAAAATTGAAATTTATTTGTTGGCGCAGATGGATCCCGTAGTTCACCATCCCGGCCGATCGATGACAGCTTGTTGACATTGCAGACGGATCACAGGTCTGAGGCGGTGTGGAACATTAGAGAGGTAATGACCTGACTTATTGCTATTTATTAGAATAAAACGTCTGCTTTATGATAAACTACTGACACATTTTGCATTTTTATTGTGCCAGCCACCGGAGGATTTGGTAGTGAGGGTCAACTTCGGTGATTATTGGAACACAGTTAAAAATCACCGGCCGCATGTCTCGATAGTGGCTGCCATCACGGCCGCGGGTTTTGGATGGATTTTCAGGCTGGGGAAGGTCAGGCATGACAGGGGGGTGATCACAGCCTTCATTGAGAGGTGGCGTCCAGAGACGCACACTTTCCACTTTTCATTTGGCGAGGCCACCATCACACTGGAGGATGTTCATCACATTCTCGGCTTACAGACCACTGGCCGACCACTTATCCTACACGGGCACACCTCCACTGCAGCTCAGAAGGTGGATTTGGTACGAGATTTACTTGGACTGGCTCCTGACACCGCTGATTTGAGGAAGGACAATTTGAAGATCCGGTGGTTGATTACACACTTTGGCAGATGTCACCGGTTGGACGAGTCGGCTGAGGATTTTGGTGCGTAGTCTATCTTTCACATTAGGGCACACCTACTTTGTGTGATCGGATCGTTGTTTCCACATGCCAGCGGGAACTCTGTGCCGCTAAGCCTTCTTCGGTTACTAGATGACCTGGAGAGCCTGGGTGGTTATAGTTGGGGTAGTGCTGTTCTTTCCTACACATACAGGAAGATGTGTGATGCGAGCAGAGGAGTCAAAGACTTCACTGGGTATGCCACATTACTTCAGGTACGCATTACTTCCACTAAATCCCATTACTGTCATTTAGTTTTAACAAATTGTCTTCCCATACAACTTGATGTGCAAATACATGTACTTTGATACCAGGTGTGGATATACGAGCGGTTCCCTACGATAGCTCCACATCTCAGGTCTCAACCCCAGTACACTTACCCACTTGCGCTTAGGTATGTAATATGCTACTCTTCTCATAAACGTATTCAATTATTGCACATGCACTACTTCTCGTCCTTAATTTAAACATTTTGTTGTAGGTGGGTGGCTTCAGTGACCCGTACTCAGGTGCCGGACGCTCAGAGTCGTATGACCCGGTACGAGTTGGATAACATGGGTGTGGAACAGTTTTTGTGGTGGCCGTATGCATATTTAGATGATGAGTTTCAGCCCGAGCAGACATTGTACTTGCAGTGGACAGCTCCCACCCCTTTGATGTACATGGCATATGTGGAGTGGTGTTATACTGACAGGGTCACGAGGCAGTTTGGGTTCGTACAGGACATACCTACATCCTCCCCACGTAGGAATCATCATGAGTTGCACGACATCGTCAATGAGTCCATTGACTGGCAGGGCGCCAGGGAGATATACATTCATTACTGGGATACGTCTCTTGCCCGAGCTATGACATCTCCGCCATTCATTTTGGGCAATGGTTGCTCTCCCGCATACATGCCTTGGTACCTCCAGGTTACACGTAGATACATGGTTAACCCATTGTTCTGGCGTAGAGCGGATGCTTTTCAGGGGACACAGGGCGCCACACAGTCATTGGTAAACAACTACTTTTACTGTCTTCCACAATTACTTTTGTTCTACTGCATATGTTATGTCATCTAAAATGTATTCTCGGCCTGACTTCTCTTTGCATGTTTATGTTTGGTAATAGGAGGAGCAGCTTCTAGAGGTGGACTCTGCCATTGACCCTGCTGCTCCCGATCTCAATCGGGCACAGAGTCTGCTACAGGGGATGATTGCTCGTGTCAGGGGTCACGGAGGCCCTCCGACACGCAGAGGTCGGCGTCCTGTCACACCAGTTGAGCCGGAGCCTGGCACTTACTACACTCATGTGGGCAGTAGTAGCTGGTCGCACCATGTTGGCACCTCTACTGCGCCAGATAGGGATGCACGGGCTCCTTCAGGGGCGGGGGAATGGCCCCGTTGGACCGAGGTGGCAACTGAGACTGCAGGGGATGACTACGTAGGTGGTGATGGTGGTTTTGCGGTGAATTTAGGGGCTGACGAGGACACCTCTCCTAGTGGTGGGCACACACATGTTTCTCCTCCACTTCAGGAGTCATACCAGTTTGCTGATCGAGATGTTTATCGTCCTGACATGTCATTCCTGACCGATCAGTACACCACACCTCCGCTACAGGCCCCGGTCCCGTCATTTGGTAGCCCATCCTACGTGTTCGGGGCACCTGCGTTTCCAGTTACACCGGCAGGGGTGAGGTCCACTCCTACTCCTGTACATATGCATAGTTTTGGTGCGTACGCTGGTGAGAGTAGCCCGTGGGCAGTACGAGATCAGTCGGAACCCGAGGGGCCGTCCCAGCCTGAGCAGAGACAGCAGCCACCCAGAGATGCAAAGGGGAAGGGCAGGAGATGTCACACGGGCAGCCATATCATCGGGCATAAGAAGAAGTAGTTTATGTCTTTTGAGTTTATGTATTTTCAGTTTGTAGTTGCGTTGTTTGCTTATGTATGTTTATTTGGTACTTGTTGCTTATGTATGAACACTTGGTAGTTGTTGCTGCTTTTCAGTTTAGGTGTCATTATGTATGTAAACATTATTGCATAACATCAGTTTTTTTTCGACAAACAATGACAAAGCCACATAAACATAGTAAGTATCAACGTAACACTTAAAATGCCACTCAAACATAGCATATTTAAAATGACCTTATAAGGTTAAAAGAAGATCCGTTCATCCGGTAAAGAAGCGAGGTTTTTTCAAGATTATTGTCTTTGTGCACGTATTTTGTGGATGCAAGATGTTTCCAAAAGAATTTGTGAAAGAACAAGGTCATCTCTCCGATACATATTTGCTAATTAATCTGCTTGGTCAACATAAACATTCTTGCATAACATCAGTTTTATTCCAACAAACAATGACAAAGAAAAACACATAACATGAAAAACACGAGATAACAACATTTGGAACACTTATAAAATAGATAGAGATGTGCATAAGTTAAAAAACATTGAAAGACAAACACATAACATGAAAAACATCAAACATCCTCAGCATCCCATCGAGATCCATCACCCTTCATGGTCTTCTTCAATTTTTTTACTCTTTCAGCATGCTTCGTCTCCATTTCTGCAATTTCCACTGCCTGAGACCATTTGAGGTCACTTATTTCCTCAGAAAGTTTGTTGATGACCACAGTTGACCGGGTGTCTAGCCGCTCATCTAGCCATACTAAGTAACCACAACCACTAGCGCCGTTAGGACATTGCAACATCCGTCTACCAACGTCGGGACCGTTGTCATGACAAACTCTCTTAACAAGGACTTTGTCACAGTAGCACTTATCGACAGCAACGGAATCCATAAATGTTATAATGTGTTTGAGATAGTGATGAAGGTGAGATGATGAGGGAGGGACTTATTTATAGGTGAAAATGATAAGTCCATCAGTTTAAAATATAAAAAAATAAACAACTTAATACATAAGACTGGGTTCGTAAAGTGGGGAAGGACAATGTATTATTGTAAGTACATAATAAAAAACACAACAACACATGCATGTTACTAGGACATGAACTTAAACCAACGTTCGTTTTTATTTTTTGAACAACCCTCCCCTTTCTTTTTTCCCTTCACAGATTTAACTTCTTCATCATGCCTCTCCCTAATCCTCTCCTTTGCAAAGTGATGATCCCATATGAGGTCGCTCATCTCCTTAGTCATCTCAGTAAGCACTGTAGTAGCACGCGCCTCAAGTGGGTCATCGATCCAAAACATGTATCTGCACCCCTCTGGCCATAGTGCACACCGGGACATCATTCTTCCAGCATTAGGCCCAGTCCCTCGATAAGTACTATGAACGGCAAGCCTTTCACAGTAGCACGTATCCCCTTGAACAACCTCACCTATTGGATCCATGTAATTAAGATTTGTTTAAGAAGTGTGAACAAGTTTTCCACTATTTATAAGGCCAATTTCCCAAGTACGCTCCCTTCATACAAATGTTTACTCACCATATTACCATTATTGCGGAAGAAAATAATGGAATCTCTGTCATGGGTGCATTATAGGCTTCACATGGCTACAGTCTCCGAATTTCTGCAAAAAATAATTCACATGGGTGCACATGAGTACAGTCTCCGAATCTCTGCCAAAAAGACCATGTCATTTACTTTTATCATGGTTACAGTAAACGAATCTATGCAGTTTCACATGGGTGCATTATAGGGGTTCACATGGGTACACTTTCACATGGCTACAGTCTCCGACTTTCTGCAAAAAATAATTCACATGGGTGCATTATAGGGTTCACATGAGTACAGTCTCCGAATCTCTGCCAAAAAGACCATGTCATTTACTTTTATCATGGTTACAGTAAACGAATCTATGCAGTTTCACATGGGTGCATTATAGGGGTTCACATGGGTACACTTTCACATGGCTACAGTCTACGAATTTCTGCAAAAAATAATTCACATGGGTGCATTATAGGGTTCACATGAGTACAGTCTCCGAATCTCTGCCAAAAAGACCATGTCATTTACTTTTATCATGGTTACAGTAAACGAATCTATGCAGTTTCACATGGACCGATTCAGACACCTTCACCACTATACTCAAGTAGCTTCACATGGCTACACTCCATGAAAGTTGTGCAACCCTAGCCTTCCAACTCAACTACTTCACATGCCTACAGTGGATTATTAGTCTATATGTACTCATGTTTATTGAAGGTGTCTACACTTACAACTTCAAACTTAAATCTTCTCATCACGATATGTTCTCATCCTCTAGAATTTGGTTGCTACCACAAATGGATGACGACTACTATAGTTTGAGATACACCGATCCCAAAGAGTATTTCGCTGGAGTGCGGCGCGAGTGGGCATTCCGTCTTGAAGAATCGAATCAGTTGCGAAATGATCTGATTGGTCTCGGTGCAAAGCTCCCCGTCCGCGATTCTTTAGGCGTGTATCCGGCTCGTAACTTCAACGGTAGTTGGGGTGATTATCGCCGTTTGGTCATTGAAGCTGTGGGACTAATAAGGGAAGAGAACAACAGAATGTTGTTGCGTCGTTGTCGTTTCTACATGCTTAAGTTGGTAAAAGATTCGGCAGCTGCTAGCGGCAGGGAAATGACTTTTGAAGAAGAATGTCAACTTCTTCAAAATCCAAATTACTTGTCCGATGAGCCGATGTCGGATGAAGAGGCAACTGATGATGATGATTCCGAATAATATATTTTGTTCTTGCTTTTATTTTCAATAAATCTAGTTGTTTGTACTTGCATTATATTTATTTCAATGAAATTGCACTTAGTAAGAGCATAAACACAACATTACAACTACTTCAAAATCACTCACGTCTAACATATGACAAAATTCATCACGGATGCTTTGCATACTCGTCAAAATTTGATTTCACAATATCTATCACTTTTGCATCGTATTCTGCCCAGCTCTCTTCCAACAATGCTACCCTTTGCTCCTCCGTGATCTGTCCTTTCAAGAAAGAAGTATTTGTATCTCTATCTTTTTTGAAGTGATATTCTCGCAACGCCCTGCCTACTCCATACATAACCTCAGTGTCGGTCTCATCCTTGGTCGGCACCCAATGTCTGCCCTTTCTTTCTTCTCGATATTGCAACAACCGCATCTCCGCAACAAACTTCATCTTCCTCGATGCCCTTTCCGCAGCAATTGAAAGCTCGCCTTTCGTTTGTTCATAAGCCCATTCTTCCATCCCCTCGTCTTCCTTTCTCGATCTTTTATGGTTCTCCATTCAGAGCTTTGTTTGTACGAGTCGATCTAGAATATGTGTGTATGTGTGAGAATGGCTAAAAACCAATGGTATTTTATAGAAACATATAGGTTAAATATTTAAATTATACTTCAATATGAGCTTAAATATTTAAATATTACAATCTATAATATTTTATCTATGTTATAATATTTTTTATCTATGTTATAATATTTTATAATATTATTTATATAATGATATAATATAAAAATATTTAATTACATAAACTGAAGGGAAATTACATATGACCTACAGTCTAATCTTTACAGTGAGGCACTTTATTTTTGCAGAACCTTTACTTTATGACCTACTGTACACCATGTGACCCTCTGCATTATCAGATACTACTGTTGATCATGTGAATATCAGCATTATGAGATACAACTGTTGATCATGTGAATATCAGCATTATGAGATACAACTGTTGATCATGTGAATATGAGCATTATTTCGTTGCAATGTTATGCTGTGCCTATAAATAGGTTCACATACAATATTGTCAATGCACTCACAACCATAGAACTCGCACAAGAAATAGTTCAACATAAATCATGAGTTACACACCAGGTGATCTGTTTGTTGCCATGGGTAGGAAATGGTGGTGTGAGGATGAGTTTAGGTACTCTTTAAATCCTAATTTACGCTATTCCCCTGAGTCGATTACCACCATGTTGGATGAGTGGACGTGGCGTGTGCGTTCGCTTGAAGTGTGCAGGGAACGTTGTGCACTAGCTGGGATTCCAATTCCTAAACAAAAGGCTCGTACTATGCCTCGAGAGACGCCGCAGGAGATGGAGGCCGCCCTATTCAGAGCGAGAGAAGAGGAGAATCGCATGCAGCTGCGTCTGCAGCGTCAGAGCCTATACGATGATGCTAGGATGTTTCGGGAAGCAGGGGACTGGTTTAAGGAACAACAATACCTTGCACTGGTCACCAGTCCGGATTATTATTCTGATAGTGTAATGTCGTCCGAGGACGAATAAGTGGTCGTAGTACCATCGTGTTTGTTATCTACCTTTCAGTCTAAGTTGGTTTTCTCGTTCTTTAAATGTTGTGTTGTTAAATTTGTCGCAATTTGGCTTCAAGCACTTTCAAGTTAATGTCACGGATTTAATTGTTGTACATTTATCTATCGTGCTTTTGTGCCTGATGTAGTCATTTTAGCAGTATAGGCCTGTATGAATTTCCCTTGTCATTTCAAAAATGTAAATATGAGTTGTCTTCTCACCACTTTAAACAAAATAAAGACAACACTGCAAAAGAAGACTGCAAAGAAACAACACTGCAGCAGAGAGTTGTTATTTCAAACTTTTAAAAATGTCAGGCTTATTACTGTACACATGTGAACCATATCTTCCATCAAAATACGCATGCATTTAAAGAAATCAAAGCATGCATTTAATGAATACAGTTGGATTTCAATTTTTGCCTAACAATAATTCCTTGGCGACCTGTCTTATAAATAGGTCCTCCAGTCTGTCTTCTACACATACATTGAACTCAGTTTCCACATTTGAACTACGAAAAAACATCACTTCAACTGCACGAAGATGGAAAAGGGTAAAATGCCAATGTCCCCTGGCTACGAAAAACGCCTGGAACAGCAACAACATAGAAGACAACAACCAGAGCTATTGTTGGGAGGGATGCGCAGCAACCAAAACAACCAACGACCTGCAGTAGCTCCTAAAAGCAAACCACCACAAACGTTGAAGATCAAGCGGGATCATGCGTACTATTTGCAACGCAAGTTCTCTACTAGGAGAGCCCGAAACGGCAAAGATTGGGTGCCGACAGAGCAGGAGGTTGAGGACGAGGGGAGACGTTATCCTGAAGTTGATAAACTTTTAGAAGACAGACTTCGTCCGTTGGATAAAGTAGTTTCTGATGCTCGCTACAATCGATACATGGCTGGAATTAAGCAAGAATGCGATGCATTGCAGGCTAAACTTGATGCACGTGATGAAGCTGATTATTGGGCAATTTGGGGAGATGTTGACGCTGTGGATGATGAAGATGATTATGAAGAATATGGTTCCGACTATATTGTAGACATCACCAAGGATTGAGAACTTAAGTCATGTTCTCATTTTAATCATATGTAATTTCGTTTTAGTTTATGTAATGCTTCTGTTTCTTTTAAGTTTATTTACTGCTTTAACACCATTACATTAAATTAATTAACGAAAATGGATTAACAACAATAAAAAACAAGGACTGAAAAGAAAAATACAGATTAACAATAAAAACTAGATCATGCACTGAAGCACAATATGTCATTACATGTGCTTTAAACCAAATTGCGACAAATTTAACCACACAACATTTAAATCACGAGAAAAGCCACAAACAATGCGATCATTAAACAAAGTAATCCTACTACGGTTGTCAATGCCTTATGCATTTTCCTGCTTCTCTCCAGGATAATTGCATTCTCGAGTTCTTGCACCCTTGTCTCACAAGCGTGAAGAGTGGCCTGCAGATGTAGACGCTCATCATTCAATCGAGTAATTATAGCATCATCCTCCAAAGGCTCATCATCAATCCATTTGAAATAATAACAGCTATTTGCCTGCAGCGAAATATTTTACAGTTTTAAGCACAAAGAATGTAAACATATGCTGTATATTCCAAAACTTTACTTACAATTGGAGAACCGCAGCAGTAAAATCTCTGAGCCATCATCTCATCATTCCAACAAGTTCGTATTTTAGCCCTCACACCACAATTACAGAAGTGGTTGCTTGATGCAACGAGAGAGCTTGAAGACAATGATATCATCGGAGTTTGTAGTGTTTGTTTTTCTGATTTGGTTTTGGTGCATAATGAAGAACACAAAATGCTGCTTATAAGGACACAATTCAAAAGAAAACACTGTGCTTGAACAGTGGATGCATTTGCTTTCTTCACTTAATGGATTTGCAGAATCGTCCTCTCACCAAAAAAGTCATCTTTCAGCAGTGAAAACAGGCTTGAATATTTGATGCAGATTGCTTTCTCTACTTAATGGATTTGCAGAAAAACGTCCTCTCAGCAAAAAAGTGAATATTTGAGCAGTAACAACAGGCTGGCTTATTGAATTCTTGAATGATTTCAATGAAGTTGGCAGCTTTGTCCAGTGTTAAATCAATGTTTTGTAATAAAAAGCTAAAAAACCTACTGCCTTAGATGTGACCATACAATCAAAATTATTTGCACACTCCTCAAAAAATAATTCTCTGCATCACATTTTAATATTAGGTAAATAAAACTTTAAATATTAGATAAATAATTAATAAACTATAAATATTAAGTAAATAAAAATATATTAGGTAAAAATTAGATAAAGGAAAAAATATTTCCGAATTAAATTAAATTAAAAAATATAATATTACAATCTATAATATTATATTATATCATTACATAATATAATAATATAAAATATAATATCACAAATAATGTATCACTATATAATATAAAATATTATAAAATATTATAATATAAATAATATGGGTCACCCTTTGAAATAATATTTTCTGATTTTTGATTTTTTTTTTTTAAAAAATATCCCGTAAGGGTCGCCCTTTGAAAGCGCGACCCAAACTTATATATTTATGTTTGGGTCGCTCTTTCAAAGCACGACCCTTACTGGAATATTTTTCTGGTGTGGGTCGCGTTTTCTCCCCTCATTTAGACTGGTTAGTTTTGAAAACTCGAAAAAAAACTGGTTACTTTTGAAAAGTGGTTGAATAGAGTGGTTAGAAATGAGAGGGAGCCTGTGCTGTTGTGTTGCCAGTTTTTGTTGGTTCCTGGCCGAACATAAGATGTCCTTGATTTTGTTTATGAAGAATAAGTTATTTTTTTAAAAAAATACTGAAGTTGCACAAAATTGCATACTATATTCACAATTATTTTTATAAGATAAAATCACAAAAAAAACTTACAAAAAGTTGTATTTTCTAATGTTTTTCAATTGTTATATAACATTTTGAGTTTAATTCAAAATAATACTTGTTTATAATAAAATTAGAAAATAAAAACTAGATTTATTATAATTAATTTACATTGTAATATGAAAATATTTAAATAATAATATGATGAGGATTATTTAACTTCAATAAATAAATATAATATATTTATAATTAACATATAAATATAATATGTATATAATATATGAAAATCGGGTGGGGATATCCTAATACCCGAGCACGCCCCCATCTCCCAATTTTTTTTATAAAACTTCCCCAATCCCGGTTACATACCCGAAAAGATCCCTGATTTCCCAATCCAAACATGACGGTGATCAGATTTGATTTGAGGAGAGTGGGAAGAATGCTCATTCTCAGTGAATACGTGTTGTTTTCGAGAACCTTACTGTTAACTTTTTAACTATAACACAAAAAATATGGTTTTAGCAAGCTAGTATTTCTAATGTTTTGTTTTGTAGGTTGTTTGAATTTTTTGCATATATTTATAAGTGTTATGATTATATAATAAAAAATTTATTTTCTTAAAATTCTTTTGTAAATTAATAGATTTATTGTATAACTTATTTAGGAAAAGACATTAAAAATGATATCTTTTTGTTTATACTATATAGTGTTTTGACTGTATAATAATTTATTTATTTTGTAAATTAATATATTTATTGTATAGTTTTGATATTTAGGAAAAGAAGTAAATGTGTCTGCACGCACGCGTCTGCTCGTGCCGCGTGTGCGCGTGCATGTAGTGTCAAACAAAAATTATAAATAGTGTATAAAATTTAAATTAGGGGATATATTCAATTGAATTTTAATGTATTAATAATAATTTGTTAATTTTAATAAAATATATCTGATTTTAATTTTGTGCGGAATCTAGCAGATTCCAGATAAAATGTCACAAAATTGATGTAGAGTATTTAATATTTTGGCGTAAAACTTCAAAATTCTGTATATTATGTTAGGATATCAAAAGACATAAAATAGACTTGAACAATCCTACAAAATTAATTATTTGAGGAATTTCAAAAAATATCTATCAACATTTGGGAGGATCTTCAACCGTAAAAAATGTTTTGGTAACAATAATTGATATATCCTATAAATAAAAAATATAGAAATTTAATATATAAAAAATAACTCCAACATAGATATTTCCTTATATATTATCTTAGCCAAGTGTTGATTATATTTGGTTAATTTCCTCATATTTCTAAGAAGATTCCATATAATTTGTCACCATATTCAAGTAATAATATTTATTATAATATAAAATAATAATAATACACTATTTTAATATATAACAATTAATATAGTTAGTATTATTGGAGCATAATATTTTACAAATTCAATATTTTACCAGCCCTCTTTAGCCAACATCATTGGAAATTTATATAATTTCAATTGTATTATCAGATTTTTAAAGAAAACTTAAAATATCGATTAACTATCACCAAATTTCTTAAGATAATCTAAAATCATAATTCAATATCTAAGATTCTGATATATTTTTTTAAAAATTAAATTGAATACACCTAAATTCCTTGAAAGATTTTATTTTTTTAAATCTGATTAAATACACTCTTTATTGAGCATACATATAAGCCATATTCGATTGGAAGAATTATAATCTTGTGATAATAATATTATTTTCTTTAAATTTAAGAGATTAAATTTTTATGAGATTGTATGCGAATTGTCTTTCTCTCACAAAATATTATAATATCATACAAATGAACAAACAAATGATGAAAACATAAATTTTCATCAAATTATATTTTTTAATTAAAATAAATATAATAATAATTTGTTTATTATAATCCTTTCAAACAAATATGATGTAACAATAATATACACACGTTCGGAAGTATAAATATTTTTGGATCAGGTAAAATTGCTTAAATCAAAAACATTAAATCTCAAACCGAGTCCAATAACGACGCGAGTCCATACCCAATTTACAACATACACCAATAATAATACTCCCTCCGTCCCTAAATATTTTTCCTATTTGCTTTTGACACGGTTGCCAACACACACTTTTGATCATTAATATCTTTAATTTCGTATTAGTATTAACGGTTTTTCTAGTGTGTGCCCATGGGCACACAACAAAAATTGATAGTTTTTCTATGTTTTGATTGGCTTACACTCCTTTAATAATGATAGCCCCCTGCATTCACACCAATCACACCAACGAAAACACACTAAATTTATGAGTTTCCGTGCTTAGCATGTGCCCATGGGCACACACTAGACAAACCCTAGTATTAAATATAAAAATTTCACCGTATTAAATTACTCGTAAATGCAAATTAAGATTACATGATAATCCCACCACATCATAATCGAATAGATTAAACAGCCAAATCACAAGGACTAAATAGTAATTTAACCCTTAATCCCCACCTATAAAATTTTAGCGCAAGGCTTATAGATAATTGTGTAGTATATGTATAACCCAACCCACACCACTCTACTCCCAAAATTATAAACCCCGCCGCTCGTTATCAGTTATCGCAACCCTAAAATCCTATTATTCAATGCGGAGAAATGGTCGGGATTTCGCGTTCTATTAAGCTCACCGTCTCAAACTCCTGCGGCGGCAGAAATTGTCACCGGAAACACGTCGAGGACGGGTGAACTCTTCGATCAACGCGGTAATTTCATCGTCTGAATTTCGGTTTTTCTTTCGGTTTTACTTTTCATTTATTTAGTCTGTGAAAATGTCGAATGAAGATCGTAACCGTGTGTTGCACGGTAAGTACGAGCTCGGGCGTCAATTAGGTCACGGTACGTTCGGGAAAGTGTATCACGCACGTAATCTACAGTCCGGCAAAAATGTCGCCATGAAAATTGTTAGTAAAGAGAAAGTAATTAAAATCGGAATGACGGAACAAGTGAAACGTGAGATAGCGGTTATGAAGATGGTGCGTCACGATAATATTGTTAATCTCGATGAAGTCTTGGCTAGTAAATCGAAGATTTATTTCGCGATGGAGCTCGTCCGTGGCGGCGAATTGTTTTCGAAAGTTGAGAAAGGGAGGATTAAAGAGGACGAGGCGCGGCATTATTTCTATCAGCTAATTTCGGCAATAGATTTTTGTCATAGTCGCGGTGTTTATCATCGTGATTTGAAACCGGAGAATTTGTTGTTAGATGAACAGGGTAATTTGAAAGTTACTGATTTCGGATTGAGTGCTTTTTCGGAACAATTAAGGCAGGACGGGCTTTTGCACACGAGCTGTGGGACTCCGAATTATGTTGCACCCGAGGTTATTGCGAGAAAAGGATATGATGGTGCGAAGGCTGATATTTGGTCTTGTGGTGTGGTATTGTATGTGCTTTTAGCTGGATTTATGCCGTTTCATGAGGATAATATTGTTTCGTTGTATCGGAAGATTCACCGTGGTGACTTTAGGTGTCCGCCTTGGTTTTCAGCAGACGCGAGAAGGCTTATTGTCAGAATGTTGGATCCGAATCCGAATTCTAGGATTTCCATCTCCAAAATTATGCAGACTTCGTGGATGAAAAAGGCGGTGCCGAGAAGTGTAGAAAAGGAAGAGGATCCTCAGGGATGTGAAGGTAAACAGATAGAAACACTGAATGCTTTTCACATAATTTCATTGTCGCAAGGTTTTGATTTGTCGGCTTTGTTTGAAAATGAAAAGAATGAGGGGAAGGAAGAGATGAGATTTGCAACAACAAAGACCCCTAGCAGTTTGATATCGAAGCTGGAGGAGTTAGCAGATAGTGCAAAATTAAGTGTTAAGAAGAGTGATTCGAGTGTGAGATTGCAAGCAAGGGAGAATGGAAGAAAAGGCAAATTAGGAATAGCGGCGGAGATGTTTGAATTGGCACCTTCTTTGATGGTGGTGGAGGTGAAGAAGTGTGGTGGCGATACTATGGAGTACAATCAGTTCTGCAGAAAGGAGCTCCGGCCAGCTCTTAAAGACATTATCTGGACTTCAAAGGAGCATGATTCGAGGTCTGATTAATTGGTTTTCTTATTAAATTTGCTTTTGAGCTTGTTGCATTAATACGATTACATGTATGAATCTGTTTTTAATTTGTAACCTGGAGTTGAAGAACATGTTCTGGCAACTTAAATTCTTTATTGCATCAGCTGGTTCTTATAATCATTCAAGTTATTGCATCAGCTGGTTCTTATAATCATATTCAAGTCAAGATGTTGCTTCCATGAATAATTATAACCATAATACACTTACACACACTTGTTTTAAGGTGATCTGCAAGTCTTGAAATAGTTTTTAGACCAAAATCAGTCATGTTCAGGCCTAATCAGTTGCCAAAATAATCATATATTACAAGAATAATTTATCTTATCGGATAATGGCCCCATAGTGATTGACAGTCAGTTTTTCATAATCTTGGAAAGTTTGATTGATGATATACATCAAAACCGGAAAATGTCATGTTCCCTAAAAATTGTCCCAGAATATTTGCAAATACATGTGTTTTGTAAATATGTTGAGCGGTTACGTTTCTTTCTCGAAAGAAACGGACTCTCATACATGTACATGAATAGCACGAACTAAATCACGCTACTTTACATTCATGAATCTACATGAATAGCACGAATTAAATCACGCTACTTTACATACATGAATCATTTTAGGATCCTCGCATTGCTCTAAAAGCATGATGAATGATGCTAGATTGAATGGTTTCTCAACAAATATTCATAATTCATGGGATGCCTCACTTAATCACAATTATTTGTACTTGATTGTCTGGGGTGGACCATGTCGTCAACTACTAAGAGATGGGCGAGTTTCAAATTTTGTAATCTGTAAATAGTTTATCAAGAATCAAACCAAATTATAGAGGACAAGAAGACTTTCATAATTCACACCAAAGTGAAAGCAATCTTTCAACAAATAAAAGTACAGCATAAGTTCAGGTGCTAAACAAATTAATTACTAGACTCCTATAGTATAAATGCTACTCCATGTGTCCCTCTCATTTTTTTACACTTTTTTTACATTACTCGACACGCATTTTAAGGCGCATATAAAATATAATTTCATAAAAAATTTATGAAAATTTTATTTTTTGTATAAAAGTTTAGATAGTAAATATTTATTCAGAACTTGGGAAAAAAATAATTTATTCAGAAGAAAAAAGAAATAAAAAATTATTTATCAAACTATATTTTATGAGAGTATTAGAATACGTGCCGAGCCCCCGTCTTCCAATGTAAACAATTGAGGGGGACGAGGGAGTATATCTGACTCTGGTAATACCGAGAAGAACAACAATGTTATACAACCCAGATTTATATCCAAAATTCTTCCCAAATAATATGGTGTTGTAATGTGTCAGTCTGGAATGTTTTTATTGTTAAAATTATTGTGAATGTAGAGGTCAATTATATTTAAATAGAATTATAACTTATTAAATCATGACATATGTCATGGATTCGTTTCGAGAATAGATTTAAGTGCTCTAGCATTTTTCAATTCAGACGTATAAAAATGATTAATATAAAGGATTAATTAATCTGTCTAAGGTTTTGCAGTACAAAATAGAGTAAATTTTAAAGTTGTAACCAAAGTTTACACCGATTATCAAAGAGTTGGTCAGTGTTTCAAATTCTCTGTAAGATATCCAAACTTTGCCTCCGCTTTTTAAAAGTGTGGCTCCCGTTAAATGCGAGAGTAACGGGCAGAGAGATAAAATGAGTTCCAAATTCTCGTAAAGGTGGCCAAATTTTGGCTCCGCTTTCTAAAAATGTGACTCCTGTTAAATGTCACTAACGGGAGCCACATTTTTAAAACGGAGCCAAAGTTTGGCCACCTTTCTGAGAATTTGGAATTCTAGCCAAACTTTTTAAAAATTGATGTAAATCTTGACCACAACTCTGAAGTTTACTTACATTTTTCCTTCCTCACATTTTCCGCTCATCTCTGCATAAAAAGCAAGAGATTAATGGTGAAGGAAGTCGCTGGGCTCAATTATTGTCCTATCATTTATCAGATACTACAAATTTCATAATCACTACACATGTACTCGGTACGTTTATACCTTTACGTGTCTTCCCTCGAGAACTTTATGAAACTGTATCCAGTGAACGCAAATTTTAACCAATGTGATCGGAATGAAGTTGCTGTCAATCTTAATGCCTGAGATAATTAAAACAACCAAGAAATACTGAAATAGAATGACTTGCTCGCTCTGCCATCGTCTAATGAATAGCAACAAACAAGGATGTAACATTCATTTACTCCTCAACTACTAACCACAAATCGGGAAAATGATAGTCACGTGTCTACTCGTTATTTCTAAAATTATGAATTTTAATCCACAATTTGCCGGAGCTAACAAATACGAAAATTGATAATATGGTTGTTTATATCTGATCAGAAAACAACTCTGAGCATTAACAAAGCCAGATCATTTGCCTTGTAATATTTTGAGCTGATTCTAGTTAAAGTCCGTAGTCATAATAATTATAATGTGTCAATATAAGATTATTTCTTAGAAGAATGTCTGAAGAATGTTGATTAATAATTTGGTAATACAAACACTTTCCTGTGACTCTTCTGAATCTTAGTGCTATATGTTAAAAAGGTATTGGGTGGATCCTTGGGCCACACTAAAGTGTAAACATACATGTACAAGATTCTTATCCGGGTCCACCAGTAGTTTGATTGCATGGGTCAGGCCCACCGGAAGTTAGGACAGTAGAATCATGCCTACACCAAATTATTCGGAGACAGATGTACAAGTGAAAACGGAAAAGAATCACATTCACAGCCTATACTCTTGTCTCTCCCGGGAAAACTAAAGGTTGAGATGGCTCTATAATTTGTCTTCAATGATGCGTCTGGGTTTTATTTCTTCTGCTGCTAAACTCTTATCTTGTGTTTGGTCTGGGAGAATGAAATGAAATAAAATTACTTGAAAGTAATAGAAATAAAGTTAAGTTTTGAAATAAAAATTGAGTGAATGCGAAATTGTCATGATGAGATTTGAAAAGAAAATTGAGAATAAAAGAGGATAGAGTATTATTCTCAGATTGAAGGTATGATCTCTACCACATGATGTAATGAAATAGAATGGAGGAAGGAAGGAATTTCTTAAGAATATACTATAATATAGTTCATTTTTTATCTCATTCTTTCTGAAATCATCCACCTCAACTATACACAACATTAGGCTTCATTCGCTTGGATTGGATGAATGTGGGGAGGATGGAATAAAATGAATTATTTGAGTTTAAAATCTAACCTCGCATGTTTTGGAAGAAATGCTTAATCTACTTCCACTCTGAGGACATGATAAGAGGATATCTTGGTGATTAGTAATAAGAGATTGAGAGTCTCGATTAAGATAGGATGTGTTAGCATTTAAACCTTTGTAATTGACCCCTGAATTGTAATCCGCAACTTTCCATCTATTAAAATTTAAATATCAGATTGCCATCATAGTCACCTTGAATAAAATTTAAATCATTTGCACAAAGTTGATGCGGATTGGTGTATATGACGATGAGATCATCGCGGTGGTGGGAATGACCGGAGTTGGTGACTGTGGCGACGATGACAGGAGGTAGTATTATTCACAGAATTTGTAATGCATGGATTGATGGCTACCCTTACAGATCTCTAACCTCTAAATTTTGAAATTAAGCTACACAATCATATTATTGTGTGACCTATATACTCTCTCTATGTACATCCACCCTGTGTATTCATTCTTTTCAAACAAATAATTAATAGAAAAGACTGCTATTATCAAGAAACGGCATTTGATTTAACATCTGTTATTATTCCCCTCCTGTTTTGTTGGTTGTTAGAATGGCTTCTATCGCCTGCAGCTGTAAAATAATCAGGACCTTTAGAACTAGAGAAGAATGTTCGCCAAAGAAACGCTAGAGCACGATAAACCTGATGAATTTGGCAAAATTATCCCAGCTCAGACGAGCCTCTAAAGTAGGAGATTTAGGTCTATTAACATTTGCTGGAGCCATTATCGGTTTTTCATGATACTGTTGCAATATTTTCCATATTTTCCACCTATTAGCTGTTGCAGAATTGCTGCAGTAGTTTCTTGTTTAAATCGTTGGTGAATTGCTCTGTAGTGTTACCAGTTATGAAAGCTTTTGCTGACAGTTATAATTGAGAACCGCTAAAATAGTAGTTGGACGATGCTAAAAATATAAACTTTAATTACAATTGTTCTAAAACACCCTCTTTAGTGCGTGCGCTCAGAGGAGGGAAGACACGTATAATATTATCTGCAAAAAGTTGCTGGATTTATTAGCTTAATGTAAGATGTAAGATAAAGAATAAGATTCATTCATACTACATACTAGGCAAACCTGTTTCGTATAGAAATGTCAAATGCAACTGAAATTGAACACCCCTCAAGAAACTATTGCTTATTGGTTAACTAGTAAGGGAGGTGTTTGTTTTAACTCCTCAGCGCAGGACACTCTTGCGTGATCGTGAGACTGCCTGTGTCACTGCTGTTATTTTCTACGCGTTTTTATAAAGATCAGGAATTTTTTTTTAACTTTATCATATTATTCAGATTGGTAAAAGGAAATTGAAATTCTTCTTTTGCTGCATCACATCTGAAGCATTTCATTCTGCTGGCATAGTTATGTAGCTTCACAGTTCATGACATCAGTACCGCCGACAAACGTCTTCTCTGCTGATCCTTGGGGTGTATTGTGATTCTAATTTTGCTCGAGACTCTATAAAGAATTGTGTTAGTAATTTTTCTCTCCTGCACTGCAGATTTTAACTTCTATTATTTATTTATTTTGTCACATGCAGATTTTAAGTTTTAAGTTGTATTAATGTTGGTAAATTTGATCTGGGTTATGGAGTTTTAGTAGTTTGTCCAAACTACCAGTATGTGATTTGAGGCATCATTTCATAATTCCTTTATAGACACAACTGGTTATTTATGTGTTTTTGCAACCTTGTTAATATATCTGGTTGCAGGCTGCAGCTGCCCCTGGAATTTGGAAATCCACTTTACAGGTTGTAGTTTCAACTCTCAATAGCATTGTTTTAACATGTTTTATTGTGCTTTCTTTTTGATCAATAATACTTAAACTTATTCTACAAGTTTCTATATGTTGATTTATATCTTTGTTATAAGTTGGTATCTTATTTGCTTTTCTTTGAATAAACTTAATTTCGTCTTCCTTCTACTTTAAGACTTTTTCCGAGAGTTCTCGTACACATCTTTTTAGTTATTATATTATTTGTTTTGAATAAGATTAAAAGATTAGAAATTATTTGGTAGGAAAATCTCAAGCAAATAAGAGGACGTGACAGAAAATCTGGTAGCTTAATAGAGACAAGAAGAGTCTGAAAAAGTTGGAAAAGACTGCACCCGGAAATAAATCATGTAGAAAATCATTATTGTAATACGATAACCAAAACCTGGATCTCTATATAAGGGACCTCATTGTAAAATCATCAGTTTTGTGATCTTATTGTTTTAACATCTACCTCTATCAATGACTATCCAGAAACCCGCACCCCTTGGCATACTCTCGAAAATTGAATCTTGCATGAGAAATGCCAAACAAACCCTTCATTACGTAAAACTAGTCTGTTCACGGTGGTTTACTCGTGCTTATAGGCACTTGAAGTTCAGGGAAAGCACTTTTTTGCATATGCTAGATGGCCTTTCAAAACCTATCAGCTAGCGAGATCTTCTTGAATGTCATGATACATCTGATTCTGGAAATTTTCACCAGTACAAGCTTCAGCTCAACTGGCTCTCCTTAGAAGATGCTGTCAAAGAGAAGTTCACTGTACTTGAGAACGTGCAATGGTTCCAAGTTCTTCAAGGCAAGGGAGGGAGGGCACTGCTTGATCTGGAACTTGTGGGGCTTTGAAGACTTGTAAAAGACAAAGCAAAATTGCTCTACTTGGGGCAAAGGAAAACGCCACCCCGTTTTCCTATATGCTTGATCAGGGTGATTAGAAAATTAATTCTATATTTTTACTCATTGGTTTTTAGAAAGAGAAAGAACATTTAATGTAAAAGAAAGCCTCATTAATGACTGATTCATCATGTATCTTTGAGTGAATTTTGTAAAAATATGACAAATAATGCAAACCACCTGAATTAGTAGTTTGTACTTATTTTTAGGCTCGTATTCTAAACACAAACACCAGCATACACACATTAATTAATACAAACTAACATCTTTTTCCAAAATAATAATCCCCATTTTAAACAACTTCTCTGCCATAACTTGAAACAAAAGAAAAAAATAAACAGGCACGATGTCTTCTCTATTATCATCTACCTAAACTAGGAGCACTGCATTGATGCAACCATCATTCTCAGGGTTATTTGTCACTTGAGCATATTTCCCTGCAATTACAAAATATTAACGTATCAGCTACCAACAGAAGATGTTATTTAACACAGTTTATGTTGATCTGAGATTCTAATACAGTAACAACAAGCTATTCTTACCCCATACAACTTTTCCAGCAGGTGTGACAAGACCTAGTTCGCTAACATTCACCTGATAATATATACAATGATGAATAATGGTTGGAAAACCGAATCAGATATTGCATGACAAGGTATAGCAACCAGTTTTTCACCTCTATGATAGTTCCTCTGGTTACAACACCGAGAGATGTATACATTGGACCATTTGGATTCTTCTTCACACCAATCATCTCAAGATTAAAAGTGCATTTCAGCTCAGGGTGCGTCACATGGGCTTTTGTAAATCGCAAACCAGAAGGACGGATGAAACGTTCGTACTTTGGGGGCTTTCTTGTAAAGCCTTGTCCCACAAATGTTACCTTAGTAATCATTCTTTTCCACTGTTTAGCTGCATAATATCATATGATAAACTATTATACAGATTGTAGAAACATAACATAGATCTTGACATAATAGTTCTCATGAGGCAGAAATGACTACATACTGCCACATATTTCACATTAAATAAAAGCATAATCAGCAATCAACTCTACACAGCATACTTACTTTTGCGTTTACCAGTCCTGATCACTTTAAACATCTCATCTTCAGCCACAGGCCTGACCTGAAAAGTCAAATCCCCTCCAGTTACTAAATATGTGATTTAGTCACGGAAAACCCAGACAAAAGGAACAACACTTCAAAGATAACTGCATTAGAATCTTTGAAGAGCACACAAAAGTTGATGATGATAACAATGATAATGCAAAAATTTATATGAACTAGTAGTGTCTAACATCCATCAATCCATGATGCACACTGTATAAGTGTAGAAGGAGATATTCCACCATTCTCTAATAATTCTATACCTATTGCAGAGTCAACATTTTCTGCACTACCTTCGCAGTTGACTTTGCACAACAACTAAGGGTCTGTTTGGGAGTGCTGTTAAAAATTGTTGTGCTGTCAGAAAAAGTGCTGGTAAAATAAGTGCGGTTGTAGAAATCAGATAACTGTTTGGTAATTTTTTGATATTTACTTATTTTGAGTTATAATATAAAAAAAATAATATTTTTGATGAGGTTTTATAATGAAATCTATAACAGCATTCTACAAAAGCTGAAAAGCAGCTTTTTCCAAAAGCATGGGAGGACCTGCTTTTTCTAACAGCAGCTTTTCAGCTAAAAGCTGCTGTTCGGAAAAGCTGCTTTTCGATTTACCAAACAGTTTTTAATTCTTGTGTCTTTAGGATTATTAAGTGAGAAGCAGAAGAAGAGGTATATAAGAAATAGAGTGCCCAGAGTTTTGAATGCTTGCTTAAAGTCACAAATTGCATGAAGTGGCAAATTTGTTTACAGTCGAACAAATAAGAAACAGAATTGACCCAAAGGCCAAAGTCAGAATTGACAAACATTTCTTGTGCTGCAAAAAGTTACAAAGACGATGATATAGAATGATGCAAAAAATAATGAATAATAATAAAATAAACAGGGAACCTACCTTTGGCAAAGGAACATCCCATTTACCAGCTTTCTCTTTCCTCTTTTGTTTTATCGTATTGCTAAGAATCTACATAAGAAAAACATATAAATATATAATTAAACCGTTGCTAAAACAGAGCTACATAGAGACTCACTTAAAGTTACTGATCAGTAAATCAAAACCCGAAAATATCACCTTTGCTCGCGTCGTACTGTCACGATCAAGAAGATATGAAGGAAGAGCACCATCATGAACTTCATCATCAACCTTACGTCTACTGGAGCTTTCTTCATGCATAGCCAACCTATAAACATGACAAATAAGAGCACACATACTTGGGATCAGCAACTACTACTTTTACAATACTATACACAACATGAAGAGGGTTCTTGGCTAATATTATTCTTCACAATTTAAATAATTATACCCCTATTAAACCAAATATACAATTAAATAATTAAATAATAAAATGAACACATATATCAGAGTCGAATTACCAAGAAACCATAAGCAAGCATTGGTTGCAATGACATACAATTACCAACAGAACTAGAAGCTCACATGTTCGATTAATAATAAAATTTACAAGTGCGTTACACTGTGTAGTGTTGATGTTTATATATAGTACAATCAACATGACAAGACATGCATATATACAAGGAAAGGAAAATATCAAGGCTGTGATGTGGCTCCTACCCAATCTCCAGTTCTATTTCCTCTAGTTTTTTACATTGCATCCTTTAATGCCTAAGAATATACAATCAGAGTAAAATTAAAAGGATCATATACATTAACGACTTCCAGCCTCTAAGGGAGCATTTTGTTTATAGTTTATGAGCCCAGTTAACGGGAATCGGAACCTCATACCCACGTACTGGTGTTTGGATTAGCAATTTTATTGTGTGGAATAGGAATGAATAGGAACCTCATTTCATCTAGATAGGTAAATTATTCCTTCCACATCCCTTGTAATACTCATTCTCATACCTCCCATTCCCGTACCCCTCATTCCCATCCCCCCAATTCCCGATTACCATTCTCAATCACCATCCAAATGCCCCCTAAGTAACCCCAATAAATTTTTTGTTTCTATTGAAGAATAGCCGCTAAAATCACTTTACGAGTTAAAGACGTTTTGGCTGATTTTTTAATATTAAGTAGATTAAGTAACAACTCTAAAGACAATGGAGATGCGTTAAAAATTCTGGCAAAATCTATATCAACATATATAATAACAATGAAAACCTTTATATAATAACAATGAAAGCACGTACAAAACCCTCATATTGGTTATTGACATGAGATCCCTATCTGCAACCCCAATGCCTCAGATAAATTACACCAAAATTTAATTATTCAGTTTCTTTCTTCCTTGCACAGCAATATTTTTTCAATATTGAAAAACAATAAAAACAGCATTCCAGGTGAAAACCTCTGTCAATATTTTGCTATAACATCATGTGTTCTTACATTCAACAACATGGAGATGTAGTCGGTTGTCACATGGCCCTGTTCATATGGTATCTTCATTAAATTTGTATAATGAAGTATCTTACTCTTCTTGAACAGGTTTGTACTTCAAATCCAACACCTCCGATGGAATTAGTTGCTATCCTAAAGTTGTGTTCACTTAGTTGAAATGAGATTTGTACTCTTGGTTGAGGGAGATCAGAAAATAGTGCTTATAATTTTGAGCCCATCATTCCTTCCAATCAATTTAAACTAAAATCCTAATGCACCTGTTTTGGTTTAATTTGTAAATTTCATAAACTCAACTATCCCACTGAAGTTGAACCTATTTCATTAGGTATGGAAGTATTTCACCTAGAGATACTTATAAAAACATACATACATCATATCGAAAACCACAAAATTAACTAATTAGATATGGAGAGGGAGGGAGGGAGAGAGAGAGAGAGAGAGAGAGAGAGAGAGAGAGAGAGAGAGAGAGAGAGAGAGAGAGAGAGAGAGAGAGAGAGAGAGAGAGAGAGAGAGAGAGAGAGAGAGAGGTTACGTTTTCTTCATAAGAGCCTTTTCAGCATAACGTTTTTTGGCGAACATCTTACCCTTAATACCCAAAGCCTGCCAATTCAAACGAATCAATATACATACACATATACATACAATACAGATACAGAGAGACGAGGAGGAAGAATACAAACATTTTGAGCAGTTTTAGAACGCTTGTGAACTTCACGAGCCTCCTTCTTGCGCTTACGATCGAAGTGATCAAGACGATATCCACTACGCTTCCTGTGAAGCTCTATATAATCTCCTTGAGGCTGCAATTCATCAGTTTATCACTTGTTAAACATCAAATTAATGGAATTATTATTAAATATATACATAAAAAGATGCTGCAGAATCTACATACCATAGCTGTAGACTGTAAGAAACAAGAATAGACGATGGAGGGATAAATGAAACCTAGAAGCTCGGTTGGGTTTTATGAAATATATATGGGCCTGTTTGGATTAAGGCGGTGGGGTTTTTATTAAATATATATGGGCCACTTGGGAGTAAGGCCTTGAGTTCACTATTTTTAACTACGGTCCTTTCTGTTCCAAGCCTTATGTTGGGCCTTGTGTATGAGAGATATGCATGACAGATCTGATTATTTTTGGTATACACAGCAAAATGACTGAAAACAACATGAAAAGTTATACTTAATTTAAATTTTAAATACATGATACAAAAACAAAAAAAATTCGCGGCAAAAAAAAAACAGAAACAAAAACAAAAATTTTATTTCGAATTTGTTAACGACACAAACAAATATATCATATTTGATATGTTAGTATTTTGCATCATTTCATGAGGTATCATATTATATTTAAATTATATATCATATTGGTATTTGAAAAACTAAACACGACTTAGAATTCATATGATTTTTACATCAAATATCTGAATATAAAAAATTTGAAAAAAACACAGTATAAATTTATGACTTCGAATTCGCGTCAAATATCTCGATACACAAGATTTGAAACTACATTGTACAAATATACACTGAAGTGCCATGAAAACTTATTATCTAACCGTCGGACATGCAAGATGACCGGGGAAATTTAGACAATAAAACTTTAATGTCCGAAAAGAAAACCGGCCTTCTCCCAAGAATCCTAAAAATAAAACAAGAGAAACAAAAAGAATATAAGTCGATATATTTAACAGATTATATCAAAATATTCCCACAATCATGATAACTCATGATTGAGACAATTAAGCTTAACGCCCTCAAATAAGGCCCAATTAAAGCACTCAATAAATAGGCACAATTTACGCCCTCAATAATTGAGGCACGATTTACGCCCTCAATAAAGAGGCATAATTAACTAGGCACAATTACCGCCCTCAATTAAGGCACGATTAGCGCACTTTCCTTTCTGAAATCGGATCCCGTCCTGAAACCGCCGTCACTGCCACCATCGGCCACCACCGCTATGTTATCGATCAAGTTGCCTCGTCGTATGCGAAGCGAACAACGAAGCGTATCACATGTGACACGAAAAATCGCCAAAAACCAAACAAAACACATGGATTAAACAAACAAACAAATACACACAAACAAACAAGATTAAAATCAACACCTTTCGCACAAAATATATTTGTTCATAACATGAGGCCAACCGAGTCCTCTGAACATTGTACTATCCATGAAATTACTGTGAGGGTCAATTGTGAAGCTAATTTCGGAGGAGATGCCGGGTTGGATTGCACAAGAAACCATCATCTTCATTTTTAATTTTCAGAATATTTGTATTCAGTTAGTTAAGCAATCTGGAAACAAAAGCGACTAATTATTTAGTTCGTTTATTTGTTTTTCAACCTGGTTGCATGATCAATTGGGGGTTTGCCCCGATTGAGTCTCTTTCGTATTAATGAAATATGCTCTAAATTTTGGCAAAAAAAAAAAAAAAATCAACACCTTTCGCAATTCCACTCAAAATCATGAGAAAAAGAAAGAATATTGTAAATAATTGTAATAGAAGGACATACCATATCATATTGTTCATGTAAGAAATATCAAAAATAAGAAGAGACATACCCATGAACTGATTAGAAGAAGCATGAGCACATTTTGCAGATTTTCCCATGCATATTCCCATTTTCTCTTCACCACCAAACTCTCAGAAGCAAGCCAATTTATGTAAACAAAAACACAGGTTGCACAAGTAGATGTGATAAACGGCCGAGTCACGTGTTTAAGCGATAGAATGTTGTGGTGCCGTTGTAATCCTTGCTTATTGTAGTTCCGTAAACATTACTAGAATCTATTCCTTACTGTAGTTGATGACATAAACCTACTACGTTCTAACATAACTGATAGATTATCGAAAATAAGAAGATAAGATAAATCAAACGAGGTCGCGAGAACGAGAACTTGATCGAGAATGTATGTCCGAATTCACTGAAGTGCCATGTTTAGTTGAGAAGTTGTCACTAAACAGTCCGCTGTCCTTAATGCAGTCGTTTTGGCATTTCAAGTTTCGAGGATGTGATGACCACCGTCCACCACTTCATTTCAAGGCACAGGGACAGCACAAAAAGAAAAAATTACAGAAATTTTTTGTGATGGCTGGGCTAACGAAGCTTTGGCTTCTTTCGATAAAAATTCGATTTTTACTCATTCTGACTCATTGACGTTTGATTTTTTACACGTATTTTCAATTATTATTTAAAAAAATCTAAATAAAATTATTTAAGTTATAACTTTGTTTAGAAAAAAAAATTACAAAAATATTAATATTTACTATATGGTCAAAGCACCTAAAATTACGTGTAAAAAGTGAAACGATTTATATAATTGATTGTAGGGAGTATTTTTCTTTACTATCTTTTTGTGTAAAATGTCAAAAGCAATTATTAATGTTGGCTTTTATTTGAAGACTTTTTTATCTTTCCCAAACAATATCATGTAAATTTAAGATTAGTTTTCATTTTTAATCCACTTTTTTCTTTAAACATGAAGCATTTACCCAAATGACCCTTTAATAAACGACCACTCATGGGCAAAATTGAGATGCCACTTAAATGAAAGGGTAAAAAATGAGTATAAATACAAGAGGAAAGAAAACAGAGGGCAGTGAAGAGGGAAGCGTAAAAACGCTCAAGAAGGACGAAAGAGGCTAAAAAGCAGAGAGACGGGAATTCTATAAAGGGGGCTGTTGCCCCTCTCTGCAGCACAGCCCATGATTTCGCCACTTCCCTTTTCTCACAAACCAACAGCCCCCTCTTTTCCTTTTCCTTTATATTCAAAGAAACCACACTTTTCTTTTCTGGTTTTTGGTAAAGGATCTGCAGCAATTGCCATGGAATATTTCTCTGTACAAGTACAACTACCAGATTTCCATTTCTTGTGGCTTTCTCGGATTAATTTTAAAACCCTAACCCTAAAACAGGCTGTGATGATGTGATTAAGGATTCTTGAGCAAGTCGGGGCAGTGTTGATGTTCCCGTATCTTGGCGGGGCGGACCCACCAGATGGCATGCGCTGAGAGGGATTCATATGTTGAATGTTTTTGGGTTTAGGGTTAGGGTTTTGATTCAGTATATTTGAATCCCTCTCTGTTGATAAATTGTGCATGCAAGTGGTGAGGTTGCAGCCATGGCGGTGCACACTCCTTGCCCTGATTACTTTCTCATCTGAGCCTCATCGTTTCTCGGATTAATTAATTATTTTCTGTACACATAAATTCTGGAATTTGAAAAGGTTATGCATAAATTTATGTTTGTATTTTTATGTTCTTTGTGTATTTTGATGTTTCTAAATATTAAAACTTATATAAAATGGTGGTGGGTTTATTTTGTGGACACCCAGCTCTGTTGTCTCGACACACTCGGTTAGACTATGGCTCACTTTGACTATGGCTCACTTTGAGATGTATTAGATACTCAAAATTATTGAGCTTAAATGCGTCTCGAGGTTTGGCTTAACATATTTTTGTATCTGAAACCATAAGCAAGTCAGCATCATCGTATGATTGTTTAGATAAATTTAAAAAAAGTGCTTCTTCCGTAGCATCATCATCTTTGTCCTACTCCTACTGTTTATCTAGTTCGGCCGTTTAGGTAAGTTTTAAAAAAAAAATCTTACTTCAAGTAATTAAAGAAGTTAAGTGAATATGAGTTAGAAGTAAATTAAGAAATGATTAAATTGTTTGGAAAGAAGTAGAATCCCCTGAAACAAAAGTAAGCATATTTTTAACCCCTAAAATATTATTTTATATATATATTAATGGATACTTAAAATATTGGGGATCAAAAAGCTATTTTACTCCAACGGTGTTCCCTGATTTTTTATATTTTAAATTTATATATACAACTCAAGAAAAGAGAAAGATTGCACTAATAAATAACAGAAAAATAAGAGTGAGATTCACTACAAGAGAAAGCGCTTTTACCAACGGAAATTGCTAAGGAAAATTAGTCCGTTGGTAGTTCCCAACGGATTTGTAACGAGTTAACTAATCAATGCTCTGTCAACCAATTCGCAACCAAATCACTACGTTTATATACCAACGAGACGTTTATATACCAACGAGACGTTCTGTTAGGAAATATAGCCACGTAACGGAATAGTAACAAAAGGCCAAGGAATGAGCAAACAGACTAGCGACCAAAGCATCTGTTGTTAGGTTTGTTGATATTCTGTTGGTAAATACTAATAATTCCGTTAGTAATTAGTTATTAGTTTTAGATGGCAATTAATATTCGCTACATGAACACATACGTGAATATTATGCCAGTGGCTTAGTTGACATGTGTGTAATGCTAAAGCCCAATGGGCTTTAGCTGATTAAATTATTTGGGTTGTAAAAAAAGTCCAATATTATAATGGACTTAGATATGTATTTTTAATATTAAATAATTCTCCTGAATTTATATATGTAACACAATTTTTAATTGGCACATTCTTAATTAGAAATTTTATATTACGTTCTTAACTAGAAATATTATATTGAATATTTTTTTTAAAAAAATTAGCTTTTTATTTAGTACGTGGATTTTGTAGTCAAATGCCGTCAATTTACTTAGCCTTTGATCGAATACCTACCAGAAACATAAAACTGTTTTTTAAACATTTATTTTGGACGTTCCAACTGTACATATATTATTGTAATGTGATAATACATATTAAATTTTTTTAAATAATAGCCTTTTATTTGCTATGTGGATTTTGTAGTCAAATGCAATTAAATTACTTAGCCTTTAATAAAAATCTTACCCAAAACATAAAACTATTTCTTAGAAAATCATTTTGGACGATCCAACCGTACGGATGTTATCGTAACATGTTAATATTGATTAATATAAATTTTGAAAAATATGTCTTTTATTTGGTGTGTGGATTTTGTAGTCAAATGCGGTCAAACTACTTAGCCTATAATCGAATACTTACCCGAAACATGAAATTGTTTTTTTTTTAAATTATTTTGAATGATCCAACCGTACGGATGTTATTGTAACATGATAATATTGATTAAAAAATTTTTTTAAAAAATTTAGCTTTTTATTTGGTGTGTGAATTTTGTAGTCAAATGTGGTCAAATTGCTTAGTCTTTAATCGAATACTTACCTGAAACATAAATTATGTTTTTTAAAAATTATTTTAGACAATCCAACCATACAATTGTTATTGTAACTTGATTTTTAATTAAATACGGTAAAATTACTTAAACTTTATTGAAATATTAAAAGAAGGCTTTTTATTTTAATGTATAATATATAATAAATTACATTATGTGCTTATTTTATTTAATATAACATATTACGAAATCTAATAATTTTAAATGTACATATAAATATTATTTTAAGATGATTCTGATTTATTAAAAATATGAAAATAATAATTAAATACTTTCTTTGCGTGAAAAGATGAGCGGCAAAATTCCCACCAAAAATATAATTCACTCCCTCCTACTCTCTCTCTCTCTCACCTCTCTACTATGACCTGCCTCTCCGCTCTCACCTCTCCCGTCTCTACTCTAACATCTCTACTCTGCGTTTTCACATCTAACTAAATATTCGTTCATGGATTTTCTACTAATTGTTACTAAGTTGAACTATTGCCATCTAATTTTATTATTTCTACTAATTGGGTTTAATGTCTTTGTTTTGCAGGTGATTAGGGTTTTTCAATTGGGGCTTTCAATCTAAGGTAAATCGTGTCACTGTGCTTCCAATTTTAATTGATGTTGATTTGATTTACATTCAGGTATTCTTTGTATATTATTTTGATTTTGTTTTATGTGGAGAGAGATAGTAATAGAGACTCAAACATTCAGTATGAGAGAAGAATAGAGAGCGAGAGAGAGATGGTAACAGGGAGGGAAAGAGAGTGTGGGCTATAGCGAAGGAGAGAACTGAGAAATGGAGAGAAGAAAGAATAGAAAAATTGAGAGATGGACAGAGGAAAAAAGAGTTATAAAGATAGAAAAAGAGTTAATTGGGTCTGAATTTCTTGTTTGAAACCAGATTGTTAATTTAAGATTGGTTTCTAGATGTAAAAGTCAGATTCCATACAATATGGTGTTAACATGAGAGCTGACCAACTGACTCTTTGGTTTTATATTAGTTATAAATGTGAACCAGTTTGAGTTTTTCTTTGTGACTTATAATTTTTCGAACCGACTTATTTGCTTCAAAAGTATAGTATTCATTGTGTTGAGTTCTTACTTACCAAGCTTCTAACGATCCAGTGTATAGTAGCTACAGATCAGCTATGGAGTCTACCAGCCAAGCCAAGAAGATTCTCTGGTAATTATCTGCTGATTACCATTTAAATTCATTAAAAATGATTTTTCTTGTAATGCATCTTCATTTACATGTGTACTAAAGACATGTGATATAAATGTGTGGATTGTCCATTATCTGCTGATTACCATTTGCTTCCACATGCACTATTTGAATCATTGTTTGGAAAACTCAATGCATATTTACAGTTGGGTTTTGCTATATGGGAGCCGCCTAATGGTCCTTACAGTTGGGTTTTGCTGCATGCACTTTTTCTCTGTTATTTCTTTAGTTAGAGGATTCTCTTGAGTAAATGGATGACACTCAATATGTGCTTGAAATCAAGAGACTAGTGAATGACGGTCAAAGTAGTGATCTTATTAAGTTCACACTCTGGATTCTAAGCTTCGAGATTTTTACACAATTTTTTCAGACATGTGACCTGACTTTTTATGAGCTCTCTTTTATATAGTTTTGTGTGCTCAAACATATGAACTTGTAAGAACTTCACATTGTTATAGGACTTGAGATTTTAGTGAGTCTACCTTTTATATATATTCAGTATATAGAACTTCAGTCTAATTCTTTACTTATTTGATTATTTTATTTCTATCATTTATCATTCATTATGTCCAGTTGAGTTAAATAATAAGGTATGTATTGTCTTTTTAATAAGGCTGTGCATTGAGGTAATCGACTTGCACTTTTAGAATGACTAAGTATTACTAATCATATGATCGAATTATTATATTGCAGTTTGTCAGTAAAAAGAAACTCAATTTGACTGTAATTGTTGACAAAGATGGCTTTACCTCTAATAATCAGATCGAAAGTAGAAAGGCGACTGAGTTCACCAAGACAACCATAGACAATGCAAATTACTCCGACCAAGTAAGTCATTTAAGTTGACTATATTTTCATTATAATCTTAATTTCTGTGACAGAGGACTTTAAATGTAGACTATTTTCAGTCCTTAAATCTTGGCAGTATTGCATTTTTTTTAGAGCTCTGTACTATTAGGACATTGGCAGTAAGAGATGAATGTTTTTTTTTTTTTTTTATGATTTTGAATCTGTTGAAATGTAACTATTTGCATAAGTGAATATTAGTTTTAAGTCAGAAGGTTGAGACAAGAATGATAAGTCTATTTTCAGATATCATGTAGCCATGCATTTTCAAATAAACACTATATTATGCTTTGCATTTTTATCCATGGCAGACAACTGCATTAAAATGGCATTGAACACCTTGCATTATGGTTTTATTTGATTTTTAGTTATCTTGCCCGATAATCCATTATCTTTTATATTTCAGACAAGAGAAGTTGAGGAATAATGCTGAAAATATATCAGGTCAATCTGTACAGAGGCTACCTGTTCAGTCTGGACAACGGTTACTAGCTCAATCCGGACATTGGTTACCTGCTCAATGTGGACGTCAAATACAAGCTCAATCTTAGCATCATCTGCAATCTGGACGTGTTTCCGCTCAATCTGGAGATTATTATACATTTGTTCTTGCTATTTCTTTATATTCTTTAAATATCTTATAATGTACGGTCCTTGGAAACATTATATTTGTGGTGTTTATACTGGAAATAATTAAAATTCTATTGGTAAAGTGCTGGGAATTTGGTAATAAAATGGTTGGCAAAGTGTTGGTAACATGTCTGTTAGCACTTCTTTTACTAAATGTACTAACATAATTTCGTTTGCAATTCTGTTACCAAATGTACCAACAGAATTTTTGTTACTAAATATACCAACAAAATTTCGTTGTGAAAATGTTACTAACAATACTAACCAAATATTCCGTTGGCATGTTCGTTGTAACATTCTTATTGTAAAAACTCAGAAATCTATTATTAGTGTGTCGGTATTCCGTTAGTAAATTTAGTAACGAATTTGTTCCGTTAGCATGAACTTCCCAACGGGCTATATGCCAACACTAGGGGTGTGCACGGGTCGGTTCGGCTCGGTTTTTAGCTAAAACCGTTACCGAACCGTACATGTCGGTTCGGTTCGGTTTCTACCTTAAAACCGTTACCGAACCGTTTCAAACAGTTTTTTTCGGTTCGGTTAACCGTCGGGTTGGTTACGGTTTTTTTCGGTTTCTTATAATAAAAAATATTATACAAATTTAATAATCAACTCAAAAAAGAAAATTAATAAAAAATAAGGTATAATCACTAATTAAATATTATTCATTAGTATGTATTTTCCAAAATAAATAAGAAAGAAAATATTTAATATATAAATACTTATTAATATAATCGAAATGAAGTAGATGAGCACTATTACGGTATGTAAAAATGATCCAGAAATGTAAAGTATGAATCAGCCCAGTGTTTTTTTTTTAAGAAAATGAACTTGCATTACTTAGAAATTATCAGAATTCAGTACAAGGCTTAGTTACACAATATCTCTTTACGGAAATGATGTTAATTACTAACTACTCTAGTACTCTCTCTACTTAAATATAACAAACTACTGTAACTTGATGACTTGTAACTATAGTTGAGGTGGATAGTTTCTTGCTTAGCAGATAATATACCAATAATACCAACGTAATAATTTATTTTATATAAAATATATAATATATAATAAATTATATAATATTATATAAGCGGTTCGGTTTTTCGGTTCGGTTTTAGGTGTAAAACCGTAACCGTCAGTTTGGTCAACCGTCGGTTCGGTTGAGCTACGGTTTTTTTCGGTTTTTGTCGGTTTCGGTTTTTTCCGGTGTGGTTTTTCGGTTTTTCGGCTCGGTTTCGGTTTTTCGGTTTTTTTTGCTCACCCCTAGCCAACACATTGTTTTCATCATCATTCCGTTGGCAAGGTGATTTACCAACGGAAATCCCTATTCTGCCAACGGAATTTCTGTCATTAAAAATGAATTTTCTTGTAGTGATTTGAGCTGGTGATGACATGGAGTATAGGGGTTGCTTTTTCATCCCTCAAATAAAGGGTTGAACTTTCTCTCACCTAAAATTAATAGGGGATAGGGAATTGCGTTGAGTTCTTTTTGTTCTCAATCCTCAAATCTTGTCCATGTAGATCATATATAGGTAAGAAATGGGTGCATTGGAGTTGCTCTTAGCATTTTCAATTTTTTATAAGTATTTCTGACTTTTTATATAAACTGATCAAGAAAAATAGAAGTTCATTTTTTATCAAAAGAAACCATAAGTACCACTCCTTCCTTCTTATTTTAATGGTCCATTTGCACCGATCACATGTATTAATAAATATTAATGTGATAAGTTGTTATCATTATTATGTATTGGTTATACAAAATACAACTAATTTTTCATTCCTTTCATTCATTTTGTTAAAAGTCAACATGTTTGCATCATAAATCGTAAAAATTATGAGATTAATAAATGTTAACATTGAAATTTATATAATATTGTACTCCCTCCATCCCAAATTAGATGGCCCCGTTGACTTTGAGCACACAATTTAAGGTTCATTGACCGCATAGATACGTGACTTATTTTTAAAATTTTATTTTTGCAAATAAAAATTGAAATATGAAAATTTTATTTATAAAAGAAAAAATAAATTTCGGAAATAGACGGTTAATCTACCTAAAGTTACGTGCCCAAAGTCAACGTGGACATCTAATGGGATGGAGGTAGTGCTACTGTTAGACATAAAGAAAGAGTACTTTTGTTGAAGTGAGGATGAGAGATGAGGGAGTAAGCCCAAACAGCCACGGTATCTTTCGGCCTGTTTAACGTAAGCCAGGTTGGTTTAAGACTTTTGCTGAGCCTATTGGGTTCATTGGAGGCGGGCTTGGCTTTTGAGGCTTCAGTGTCGGCCTTTTATATGTGGTACCACTAATTACATGATGTTGCTATCCGAGATCGCAGACATAATAATTTTTTATTGTAAACGATAAAAATAACTAAATAACTTCTAAAATTTAAGTCGTATTATTATGATGCAAGGCTAAAATGGAGATAAAATATTACTCTGTAGGACTACTCAAGGGTGGTGAATAAAAAATCGAATTCAAACCGAACCCGATAAAAACCGACAATAAGCGAGCCGAACTAAAAACGAAAATATTAAAACAATCTGACCATTTTAATGGATGCGGTCCCGATTTTAAGTGAAAATCGAAACGAAATAAATCGAACCGACCGATTATAAAACATATAGGTATAATTGTTAGAGTGAATAAATTATAAATAAATATTTTAGTTACTATAAACATGGGTTCATTAAGCTAATTTATATAATAAGTTACGACAAAAAACATATTATATAGTTAAGTTTTTGTTTATATCATCATTCGTTGTATACAATTGAACATGATAAATAGATCCTTGTTCAAGCGATTGTTTAAATTTCAAAATTTCTCTTCGATCATTAATTTAGTTAACTAATTTATTTATTAAATTAGAAGTATGAGCTGTTTGGACAAGTTTAAAAAAGAGATTATTTGCTTAAAGTAAAAAAGTGGATTAGAAATAAGAAATAAATAAGTTAATCAAGTGTTTGAAAAGAAGTCGAAACTGTGAGAGAAAAGATAACATTCTCATATTCTTAAAAGTATTTCTGCGTATTTACACAAAAAGGTCAAAAAAGTAAAACTCAGAAGTAAAAGCAACTTCTGTTAAACAAACAGGCGCTATATTTCTTAATTTTATTTTTTTTACGGTTCTAAAACCGAAACCGCACCGATTGAAACCGAACCGGGTTTTAAAACCGGAATCGGTGGTTTGATTGCAATTGCGGTTTTCAATTTTGAAACCGAAGATCTTCAATTTCGCCAAAAAAATCGAACTGAACCGAGGTTTAAGAGAATCTCCAATAGTCTCTTAGGTGACTCCTATATATAATATAAAATATTAAGCTCCTAGGAAGTTAGTACATCACTAAGAGTTTGAACTCCAATAATGCTCTCTATACACACTCCTAACATCATATTTTATTATTATTTAAACTCCACTATGACAAAAGTTCAAAGTCACATGGGTGAGAGTGTATACTTTATTATAAAATACAAGTTAAGAGTCATATAGTGGCTCTTAAAAGAGAGGAGAGAGAAGGGGCTCCTAGTGTTTTTAGGAGCCACTAGGAGTCTATTGGAGCTCCATTTTTTCTTATCCTTCTTATTTTTGGTTTTAAGAGCCAATTTAAGAAGCTATTGGAGATACTCTAACCCCGCTACTAATCTTAGTAATTTACGAGATCAGCAGGGAGCACGCAATTCCGGAAGGATCTAGACACATCATCCATCATACATAACGGTAACGTTATCGGAGTCGATATCCAAATATGTGGTCCTCGCTTCCCCACGCCTCTATCCAAACACGACCTTATCAAAACCCAACAAAACACCTTCCTTACTTTACAAGTAAAATTAATAAAAAAAACACAGCACCGCCCCAAAAATCTTACATCCTCGTAAACCCTCAAACCCCTTCTGTCTATATATACACACAACCCAAACTACACACACAAAATCAACAAAAACACACAAATGGCTACAAAGAAAGGCATGCAAACAGTGAAGGGCCTCGACTTAAAAAGATACATGGGCAGGTGGTACGAGATTGCTTCATTTCCATCGAGATTTCAGCCCAAGAACGGTGCAAATACGAGGGCTACATACACTCTAAGAGATGACGGCATTGTGAATGTGTTGAATGAGACGTGGAGTGATGGTAAGAGAGGGTTTATTGAAGGAAGTGCTTATAAGGCTGATCCCAACAGTGATGAAGCTAAGCTTAAAGTCAAGTTCTGGGTTCCTCCTTTCTTGCCTATCTTTCCTGTTGTGGGTGATTATTGGGTTCTTCATATTGATGAGGACTATCAGTATGCTTTGATTGGTCAGCCTTCATTGAAATATCTCTGGGTATGTTTTTATGTTTAATTATTAATTATTAATTACTCCATATTTTTGTAATTAATTTTTCTGTTAGTTTTTAATGCTGTCTGTTGATTTTATTGACTATGTTTATATATGGTCCATTGGTTCGAACTTTTATTTTATCATTTATGGGTTGGTTTATATAATTATTTTTTCTGTTAATCAATTAAACTGTCAAGGGATTTGAACTGTATGTAGTGTTGAATAATTTGTCCATTATCCATAGAAGAAATAAATTTTTTGAGTTATGATCCAGTTTGACAATATTATTTAGTGTCAAATTAGAGATGCCTATGGGCTGTTGCTATCATATTGTAGGGTATTGTTGGATCGTAGATATTATTGAGATGGGATGGTATTGTTTGCATTTGTGGTTGAGGGGGATGTGCATTAAAAGATTTTATTCGCAGATATTGTGCAGGCAGCCCCATTTGGATGAAGGGATATACAATATGCTAGTGGAGAAAGCTAAAGAAGAAGGGTATGATGTGAGCAAACTTCATAAAACAGCTCACACTGATCCTCCACCGGAGAGTCAAGTAGCTCCGGATGATACCAAAGGGATTTGGTGGTTCAAGTCTCTTCTCGGTAAATAGAATGAGACTGCCAGAGGGGTTTGATTGTCTTGAGCGTGAAGTTCAAAATAAAAGCTACAGTTCTTCTAGCTGCCTGTCAGTTTCTCGTAAATTTTGAATAGCTTTGTTCGGTTTAAGTACTAAGGATTTATGTTCTATACTTGTAACTTGTAAGGCTTGTTCTTGTCTGTTGTTTATTTAAAACTTAAGTTTATGTATGTACATTACTGAGTGAACTCATGTTTGGTTTTTTCCATGCCTGTCTGGCTTTGTCAAGTTAGCAGTGACATGTTCATTGCAAGGTACTATGGAGGATGTGGCTGTATAAGTATCTTGTGTTCTTGTTTACCTCAGGCCTTGGTCGATAATTAGTGTAGCATACCGAGTAACCGAGAGAATGCTTCAGGCCTTGGTCGATTATCATTTATTAATGTAGCATACTGAGAGAAGGCTTGAAATTCTATTTAGCTTCTTGTGCACTGCTGGTTGAAGTTTTGATTTGTGATCAGGACTGTGTCTGAAACATATAAATTCACCCTGTGTTTGAAACATACATTCACCCCCAGTTGGAAACACGGGCCTTCACTGATTTCATTGTAAAAAGCTTTCACTGATTTCATTGTAAAAAGTTTAACTGCATCGCTAAAGTTTGAGAACTAAATGTGAAAAAGACACCTCCAAATTCCAAAATAGTTGCATCATCAATAGATCAAAAATGAAGTGAGTTGATGTACTCTGACCAGAAACTGAGAGGGGGTGGAATTATCGAGAAAGGTCGCGATTCCTTCAAGTAATGCTAAAAATGTCAAAGTTGTGAAACATGATCCGAAATTCACTTACTAAATATCCAATATTTTGGTTCTTCTGAAAAAACATTACATAGTAATATTTAGGTCTCAAAATCGAACTTCACTTATTTATATCGAATAATCTAATATTTTGATTCTTATGAAAAAACATTACATAATTATATTCAGATCTAAAAGTCACTGCAAAACGTAACACAACATTATTTCATGTAACACGATTTGGTCTTTTAGAGTGTTCATTTGGCAGACTTGACAGATAACTGACTCTTATTAAAAACGGTGCAAAATTTGCATGCATCTTCTGTTGTGTTTACTCTGCTCTGGGCAATCAGATTCAGATGTATTGGTGTATCTTGAGTAAAGATTTCCCCTTGTAGTGAAAATTGCAACAATTGGTAAATAGATGACACTGAACTGCCTGCTGACCGGAACAATGCAATCAATAGTAAACATACAGATACTAAAACAAACCTCAGAAAACATAGTCCATAATACTAGTATTCTGCTGTCAAATCTCCCAAGCAAAGGAACTCTTGGACTTGTATCAAATTTATAACATGATATATAAACAATGATTACGTGGAAGGATCATCCATCACAAACGAAAGTATATAAGATACACGTGGTTGCAAAGCTTTTACAGTATTGTACAGCATTGATTGGTTTTCTTGGCCTGCTTGTAGAACATCTGAAGAGAGAGACCACACAGACCACATATCAGAAAAGAAATGCCAATTATAAAAAAGGAAAAAGAAAGAACGAGAATTCTAATTAGAGGGTCGTTAAGTAGATGGAATATTCATCCCATGACATAAACAAAGGCATGTTCCGCTCAAACAGTTTATGAGAAATATTAAGATATGTATATAACAAGTTCTAATTTTGTTTACAGTAATCTAATCTTAGATATATTAAGAATATATATGTATTTTACATATTAAATCAAGCTCAGACCCTAAGCTTTCAGTAATATTTAGTATTGTTATTTCGAGTTTACAATCCGTACTTAAAGCATATCACTCTCTGTTGAGCCTATATTTGACTTTCATAAAATGAATCATCGAGCTCAAGCTTGAGTTCGAACTTCTCAGTCGTGCTCGAGACTAACAGTGTTCGTCAACAGTCAGCTCGACTTGATTACACATTTATATATGTTATCCAATGTGGAGTAGCTATATTGGCCTTTATATATAATTTTAAGTTACACACAGCAACAAAATTTGAATTGAATGATAAGGCAAGGGTGACAAGGATGAGACTAGATAATCACTCAGCCTTTGAAAACAGATAAAGAATAGTGGAAGCTGCATAGTAAGTACACTAGAACTCGGTGAATCCAATCATTGTTAAATAGCTGTTAGCCTGTTATATGTATCAGACCCAAAAGAATGCAAATTAGTTCCAATTCCTGGACATGGTCAGAGGCTAGAAGTTAAGAGGATGGTATGAAATCCAATAGTACTTGACAAAGAGTTGACCTTTCTTATGGTTTCTATACATACTACTCTATGTCACAAACTAACCTACCTTGGTTTACTCTCTCATGGTCATATTATGACATTTAAATATGGATGATGACATGGGTTATTTAAAAACTCGTAAATGACTTGGTCTGGCAGCAGAAAGGTTTGGGAGCTGCAGCAGTGGTTATTTCAGCTCAAAGTACTCTATATCCATGGATCAAGTCTCAAAACAAAGTGTTGGTACCAGCTCTGATATTTTCTCTTCCAGATGATAGCTATGGAAGGTGGATCAGACCTCCGCTTAAAGCCATAAACAATAAATGTGGATGCAGCTCTTTTCAAAGACACTGGACAGTTTAGTTTTGGCCGCATGGCGAAGGAATGATAGGTGCAGTGGTGTAGGCTTAACCAGTTGTCTTGTGGGCGAAGTGTCTCCTGAGATGGCTGAGGCAATTGGCTTGTTTGAAGCCTTGAGTTGGATTAAGAAATAAACCTTGGGATCAAGTGGTACTTAAAAGTTAAAACTCATAGTCTTACAGTGGTGCAAGCTATTAGAGTCATCTTAAAATGGCCTCATATTTTAGGAGTGTGCTTGACAAATGTAAGAGATTATATGATTCATTAAAGGGTGCTTTATTGCTATATGTTGGACGATCTGCAAATAATTCAGCTCATGGCCTTGCCGGAGTTCCCTATGATGATCAGCTGATCGTGTGTTTGGAAGTAAGGGCATACCTCCTGAGTTTAGAATTTTAATCTTGGATGAAGCTGAGTACTAATGACAGTTTATCTTCCATTCAATATAAAAATGGATGTAAGGACTGTAAGTAATATTGCTGGTAGGTACGGTATGTGAAGACAAACTAGGGCATGTTCAATGTCAAAAATATATGTACATGTACATCTAAAGACATTTGCAGCTTTAAAGAGTTACTATTCCAATTTCCAAATGCATGACAGAATCTATTATATACAACAATTCTTCTTATGCATAGAAAATTGTTATAATATCTAATCTCATAATCTGGTTTGACATACCTGGGAAGCTGCACTAAGATCTGAGCTTTTCTCAACTAAACTGTCCAGCTTCTCTCCTCGAGCAAGAACACTGTCAATGGTCTTGTGCTGTAGCAAATAATATCATTATTAAATATCTACAAGAGATACAATAAGACGAAGTAAAAACAAGTGAATATATCTACAACTCCGTGATATAGATGTTACAGATTTGCCATTTATAGAGTAATTTTGCATTTCATAGAATGTCTTTTGATTATTTAAAATAAAATTAAAAGCCAAATTAACCACCAAGATGAACAAAAAAGGATTTTGTCACAAATCATATATGCAATTACAGCAATCTGTGGAGCAGCACCGTGTCCCTTCAAGGCTTATTTACCTACATATTCAACCTGGAATGCCGGATCTAGGTTGTTTCTGCGAGTAGTTTTGTAGCTTCCACACTAGGAAGCATGAGTGCGGGTGCGGGGGGTGCGTAGTACTAAGATACGAAAATTCGGCAAATCTAAAATCATGGGGATTCAGGTGCAGTGGTAGTTTGCATATGTATTAATATATCAAATATATATGTAGTATATATATTTCAAGAGTTTCATTTATATAAAACTAAATAGTCAGTTAATTAAGTTCATTATCTCTGGCAAAAAAAAAAAGTTCATTATCCTCATTAATATGTGTCATTATTACTTTTAACGTGTCTAATCGATTACGATTTCATGTATCTACATTATTTTCTCTCACTTGTGGGTAAGAGAAGAATCCATAAGTATAGGCTGCACACTGCGGCAGGTAAGTGGAAAATCCCTGATTTCTAGCTTCCACATATGGCCACAATTTTTATATATTTTTTAAACAAACACTATCACAGCAGATTTATTTGATGATTACATAGATAGGTAATTTTAAATAACAAAGAAGTAACATGCTATTAATAATCAGGTCAGATTTCGTCTAACATACTTTCTGAAGGATACCAAAGACCCAAGTGAGCTGTTTCTGTAGGCTTTCTGCCACAAAAAGTACTTTGAGTCGCTATCTATTGAATTTGCAACTTTAGGTTGGGATTTTGCATGATAAGACTGTGAATCACTGTTTTCAATCATCTTTCAAGTATATTTTGGCATGACAAGGGACAAAAACCAAAAAACCAGCCAATCCATATATTTGATTAACTTGATACAATATTAAAATTTCATATATGGCTATAAATTTCTAATCCCATTTTACGACTATAATATGGCCGCTATATGTAAAGAACCATATTTGGACAGCTGAATTTTGCCTATTTTCTTCTAATCAAGTATTTTAACTGGAAGGAGTGTAATTGGAGGGAATGGAATAGAAATTTGAACAACTTTGCTGGAGAAATATCTGTGATTGTCAGTACTTTATCAATTTCATTACTACCAATTTAATTCAGAGTTCAAAGACACCAATGATGGTGAAAACTCCACTACTCCCTGCACATTTTTTCACAATCCTCATATTGTTCTTCGGCACTAGTTGCTAACTTGAAACAGAGACCTGGACTCTACTCCAGCTAAAACAGAAATAAAAAAGGAAGGAAGAAGGCTTATAGAAGAAATAAAAGTAATCACCAAAGCCCAAAGGTCTAATACTCTGCTGTGGTCGCCACTCTCAATAGACAGAGACCCTTTTCAAAGTGAAAACAAACTTCAATACAAGTTGATACGCTTATGCAGAGTTACAGTATTCATTACTGGTCACTAGTTTACTTTGGGATCTTTCAAGGTATATTCCATTTAATCTTTCAGGTGGATGTGCATGCATACGAAATAGAAACATAAATGTGAACCATTCAAATTATTCATTCAGTGTGAAGTATTTCATGATGCCAGTGTCACATAATAGATAAATATAACAATATTGCCACAAGGAGAGACTTGACCAAGTAGGAAGTTATAGTAAAAGGAACATATGCAGTAACAAACTACAACTTACAAGTATAATTTTTGTTTCATCCAGTTCTCTTTGAATTTTCAGCAGCTTGTCAGCCTCGGCAGGGTCCTAAATACATCAAAGGGAACGAATAAAAAGATTAATTCAAATCTTCAAGCAGTGCAACTTTTGATAAAATTCAAAGTACTAGCAAGGACAATGCTGGAGAATCTTAGCACTATGATTTTAAATATATATTTCCTATCTGAAAGAAACTGGATAATTACCTGAAATTTGGTCAAAGCTTCATTCAGATAGGGCCACGGTTGTGCATTATCTGCTTGCACAGTTCGCCAGGACTCTCCAAAATTCTTCTGGTACTCATCTATTAGCTGACATATTTTATATATAATCAGGGCATAGATTTCTGTTTTCTCATAAAGTCATATGCTTATCATTTCCAGACACAACCAAACACAAAAATTAACATATGCAAACTAATTGTGCATTATAAAATAATCAGTACACAGAAGTTACATAAACATACATACCTGATTCAGCAAAGAAAATGCACTACGGACTGGGTAATGATCATCCATGAATCCCAAGACACAGAGACCATTTCTATTATAAGCATGCACCTTGTACTCTGTCAATCAACATTAAGATAAGACATAATTAGGCCTATAAGTTCATATTCCACATCTAAAAATGCCAAAATTCCTTGCACGGCTTTCTAAGTATCAATTTATGACACAAAATATGCATTCAACACCAAGCTCCATGATCCGGTAAAGGGAAAAATTAATTTATATATATGTAAGAACAAATTATTTTTTAGTGATTTGGTTTTATATAAGAATATATTAGTAGAATAATAATGGGTTTGTTTTCTTTTGTACAGTATTTTACTTGTTCTCCAAGTTGACTTAATTTCTAGATTTTAAGAAATATATTTAAACAATGGTAATCTTTACTACTGGGGAGATTATGGATACTATGAATTGACTATAATTGAATAAATCTAAGGATTAATTTGCGATTTGCAACTCAAACAGTTGGCTTGGACAATAGGTTTTCTCCCTATGGTTTCAAAAGCCAAAACTGACTCGCATGTTTGAAGGAGTTCTTCAATGGGTCAACAGTTGGCCGAGCCAGAAGCACAATCTACAGAGGGAATCATCTCAAATCAACAGATTATGTCTTTTCAGGTAGATTTTAATCCTGCAATACTCAAAGCTCAAATTTCAAGACTTGATTAACTACTTTTTGATTCTTAAAGGTGAAAAAGCAATTTTATCCACAAGGTTGTGTCTGCCGAGCCGCGATCGATAGATATGAGAAAGTAAAGAAACAAGAAGACCGATAATATGAAAAATATGCAAGGGCCAATACATATCACTCAAACCTTTTCAACATTTTGGGCACCACAATTCTTAAAACCAAAAGAAATGTGTAGGACCTGCGGGTTAATGGTAAGGAGATTGTTTACCCTCTCTTCTGATGTTCCAACTCTTCTAAAACATGAAGGGGTAAATGTTAATGATTTGGAGATCGTTCAAGCGGAGCACCAAAACCATAGCCAGTGTCTGGGAGTTGTACTGAATTTATTCATAGGTATCCACAGTTTCAAGAGCTTCTTATGTTAAGATAATTCAAACTCAGAACCCCAAGGTCCGACACTAGTTTACGGACTTGGCACAACTTAAAAGAGCATCGACTTTAATTCAACTCCACTAGAACCTACAAACCTAGCAGATTAGAAAAATTCAGGAAAAATTAACTACATCAAAATCCTCAGGCCTTTTTCATACTCCTATTGACTACAATCAAGCCTTTTCGATAATCAACTCCGTCTCCGAATCACAGATCCAATTAAAAAATATTAAAAAAAACACTAAAGAATTGAAAATGAAAAAGACAAAATTAAGAAAGACGTTATGTACCTTCGTGTTGAACAGACTGGCGTTGATTGGGAGGAGTGCGACTAGCGACGGTGCGACCGACGAAGACGATGAACTCCTTGATGCTGGAGCGCTGAAAGTAACCGAAGTGGCTCACATCGGTGGCGTTGGCTAAGATCACTGGATCCGAACCCGACTGGTCGCATCGAAGTACCAGTAACGCCGTTATCTTCATCGCTGTTTGTGTTTATGTATTTAACAACAAGAGAAGATGAGAATCAAGAGAACGCTATTCAATTCAATTTGTTTGCTTTATACGATCACTGAGTTGCGTTGGTTTACAGTAGTATAAAAGTTGGGTTATTATTCTTTGGTTGTGCGTTTGAAGATTATGCTGTCTGTCTGTACAACTTTGAAACTTCCGCGTGGACAACTCACGCCTCACGCGCCTCGCTTATTTTACTTCGGCTACAATTTTATTTATTTTACTAGATGTTTTACTCATTTTTTATTATCCGCGTGGGAAGATTAGTAAGTATATATTACACTGCATACCTGATTTGAGGAAGGAGAAAACCATTAAAAATAAATAATCTTGGAGCAACAGGAAGAGATATTTGTAAAAAAATCTCGATTTCTCAGCACTTCTTATTCTCCTTTCGATTTTTCTTGTCTTTAAAACAGACGCAGAAAAAGAAATTAATAACATCATATGTTTTTTTAGTTTAATTGCTTTTATTATCGTCCATTTAAACAATCATATTAGTTTTGATAGCTTCATGCTTCCATGGCTTATTTTGAACTGTTAGCTTCTTGCACCGATTTACTTTGGTTTTCGCAATTTTACTTCATAAATATATATATAATCATTTTAAAAGTTAATTTGTAACTTTTTATTTATATTATTAATTTAATACCTAATAAGTTGTAAATATTAATATATTTATCATACAAGATAGATTAAAAATAATTGTTCACTCTTAAATAATTTCTACTTTATAATAATAAATATAACCTAAGCCAAACAGTCCCGAAATAGGAATTAATATATTTCATCAAATATAATTATTACTCCTCCGTCCCTCCCATTTCTTATCGAATGGGTTGGGCACAGAGGTTAAGGAATATGTATAAAGTAATGGAAAAGAGAAGGAAAAGTGGGTGAAGTGGTGGGACCCATTGATTTTTAATGTATAAAAAGAAGATAGTGGAGTAAAAGTAGTGTGCAAAGGAAAGAAAAGTGGAGAAGTGATGAGACCCATTGACTATTTTTGGTAAGTTTTGAAATGTAAAGAATTGGGTGGGACACCCCAAAAAGGAAAGTGTAAAGAAATGGGTGTGGACGGAGGGAGTATAATTTTCCATTTGGATATACGTATATATGAATATTAGTTGCAATAAGAAGGAATCTTAATATGCTTGTATATCAGTTGAAATAAGACAAAATAGAGTACAAGCTATCATCACATGCTTTATTTACATAAAGTCCTAGTCCAACTTGAAAGAAAAAGGATAGAGGGTTATATATGAACAAAACCAGGCATATAACCATTAACCAGTGTGAGCAGGCAAAACAATAGATGATCTTCTGTGTCTAGTTGATTTCAGATTCTTCTGGTCAGATTTGGAGTTCTTTTAGCAACTCCCTTGGTATTGGTCGCTCCTATAGTGGATGTGCTGGCTGATTTGCTTCCACACCAGCAGATTCTTACTCCCCTTTGCTTAAAGTCCACAACAAATATGTAAACACTGACAGAATACAAATCCTATAAATACAATGAACAAGCTGGTTTACGTTGCTATATATTCTTTGGTGATGCCACTTCAACTAGATCACAAAGCATAGATATTGAAAGCACCAACTGATAAAAAGATATGGAGTTCAGATTTAAAAGTCTGTAACCACGACGATAGACAATTTTTTACTAAATCTGAAGGGCATCAATGTTTCTTTTCCCATCTGGCCCCTTTGTATACCACAACGAAACATAATCACCATAGAGCACTTGTTTGTATCGAGGAGGATGAATAACTGGGGAGATTGTCTTCGTCTTTGCAGGGTCATGGAATGTAGCAACTGAAAGGCGGGCCCTGTTGGCATTGGTGATGGCACGATGTATGGCACTTCTATATTGGCCATTTGTTATAACCTGCACAAAGGAGCCAATAGGGCCAAACATAGGAAAGAGAATCTAATTAATCATTTTGCTCTTGTGATTGATAACATGTTTCTTGATTACAATTTCATGTAATTTACACAAACAGATATATACATATACACATTGTAGTTCAATAACACAATTACTTCATCTCCTAAAAAGAAGAGTGCTGTTTTTCTCTGCATGTCTTCCACCCTACACTTTATAGTTTGCAGTAATTGGGTCGGTGTACTACAAAGTGTGTATAGGAAACAACAGAAACAAATGCATCTTCACTTTTCAAGGTCTGCAAACGGCATATAAGAAAGGAGCAAAATCTGTTCAAACAATGGTCATCTCTAAGGTCAGTGAAATTGTACAGACATTGCATGTCATGCTAGAAAGTAGAAACCAAGAACTTCCATACGGTGCAGGAAACAGGACAGCAACGTGAGACCTTGCTGATAATCAAAATATAACTAAATGGAACAGAATATGTTCTAACAGCAAAGCGGAAATGACAGACATAAAAATTGATGTATCATAAAAGGTGAACTGAAAGATCCCGGAAAGAAAAATTCAGGTAGCAACCAAGAAAATTTCCTTCTTTTTGCAAAGTCCCTTTTTATATGGATTCTTCTCTTTAATAAAATATAAAACTTGATAAACTTTTGAAGACCAGTAAGTAAAAACCTCATTACAACATTCAATTTACTTGATGTACTAGAACTCTAGAAGATATACATAATCTCAACAACAACAATTCAAAATGATCGTTAACTCCTACAATTCCGAAGCATTCGCAATTCAAAAACAAAGATAATCTAGCATAGCAGTTAAACCATACAAAATACAACATTGTAAGTAAGTTATATGAAGTGGTACCTCAGTTTGGTCAGCCAATATTACAACAATGGCATCAGATACAGGATGTACAGTTACCCATTCACCATCCTTCAACACCTGAAGACCTCCAACATCATCTTGGATGAGCAGGGTGATGGCACCCATGTCGGAATGAGATTGAAGACCAAGAGCAAGCTCTGGCTGCGGGCAAGGCGGGTAATAACTCACAGTTATATTCTGGTAAAATTCCCCTGCAGCCTCTTCTATGCAAGATGAAGGCAAGCCCAGACTTTCAGAAATCAAACACAAAAGCTTTTGTGCTAGGGCATGCATGTGATCACTATACTCTGCTACAACTTCCCTGTATAATGACTTTGTTAGTTTTGTTTAAACGTTTCATTTTTGCCTAACGTCAGCTAATTGTTCATTAAATATTAAAATAACGCCATTCTCTTTATTATAATGAGCCTGACCAGAGTAAAAAGCAATCACTCCACCAAAAAACTATCCACTACATATAATACTAAAATCGCATCACATAAAGGAATCCAGTGACATTATAGAAAACACAGAATAGCAATAACAGGATATGATTGCTTTTTATTTTTAATTCAATTAGAATAGTGAGTCGATTCCTAGACCATTTGTGATGAATGAACTTGTTAGTCAAAAAGCTTAAAGAAATTACCGATGCCATTATTAATCCTCAACAAACTGAGCAGTAATATATCATTGTTGTTCCATTTGCAGTGAGTTTTAGCACATAATTATCAATACAGACCTCTTCCTGGTATATGATCAGCACGAGGAGTTTCTTAACTTAAATTACAAACAAATATTATGTTACATATAAAGAGAATAGTAAGTCGATTCCTAGACCATTTGTGATGAATGAACTAGGTTAATCACAAAGCTTAAAGAAATTACCCATGCCATTATTAATCCTCTACAAATTGAGCATTAATATATCATTATTGTTCCATTTGCAGTGGGTTTTAGCACTTATCAATACAGACCTCTTCCTGGTATATGATCAGCACGAGGAGTTTCTTAACTTAAATTAGGATCAAATATTATGTTACATATAGAGAGAATAGTGATTCGATTCCTAGACCATTTGTGATGAATGAACTTGGTTATTCAAAAAGCTTATAAAGAAATTACCCATGCCATTATTAATCCTCTATGAATTGAGCATTAACATATCAGTGTTGTTCCATTTGCAGTGGGTTTTAGCATATAATTATCAATACAGACCGCTTCCTCGGTAAATGATCAGCACAAGTTTCTTAACTTAAATTAGGAACAAATATTATGTTACTACATATACAGATATCACTACATATTATAATAATATCACATCACATAAAGGAATCCAGTGACACTATAGAAAACACAGAATAGCAATAACTGGATATGATTGCTTTATATATTTAATTCAATTAGAATAGTGAGGCGATTCCTAGACCATTTGCGATGAATGAACTTCGTTATTCAAAAAGCTTAAAGAAAGTACCCATGCCATTATCAATCCTCTTCGAATTGAGCATTAACATATCATTTTTGTTCCATTTGTAGTGGGTTTTAAGCATGTAATTATCAATATACACCTCTTCCTCAGAGTTATGTGATCAGCACGAGCTTCCTTGCTTAAATTAGGAACAAAAATTATCTCACATATAAAGATATCTAAAAAGTAATAACCATAATTATATACGACTCGACATAGCTACCTATAGTTAGAAGGAGAGTCAGGCCACTTGGATGGATTCCTCCGAGAAACGGGCATTGTATGATGATCAAAATAATCTCTCCAATCCAAAACGGTGTCGTTAGATTCAACCAGCATCCGGCTTCCATATCCTTCAGAGGCAGGCAAATTAGGATCACAAGAATACTTCATCTTTTCCTCAAGTTCCTTATCTTCAAAAAATGATCGCCCGTTGTTTCGCATATCACTCAGCAAATTTACCGGAACGCCATGATCGATGACGTGAAAGGCGCCCCAGTCTCGGCAGGCCTCGCCGATTTCACGGCGGAGGGCGGCGGAGTCACGGTGGCTGCTGAGGGAGATTGACGGGAGGGTGATCTGAGAGGTATGGGGGTCGGGTCGGGTCTCGGGTGGTTGGATGTATTGAGAGGGGATCCGTGAGGCTTTGGTGATTTGGGATAGGGTTTGGACTCTTACCGGCTCGCCGGCGGCAACTTCCATATCGATCGTTTTTATCTTAATGATTCCCGGTTCAAGTGAGGTGAGTTACTGAATCTGTTTATACCAGCTCTATCCAACAACAAACAGAGAAATGGTATACCCGCTTATCCGCATTTTATATAAAAATATTGTCCGACCCGTTCGTTTAAATTTCCCTAATCCGATTTTTCAGATATGGATCCGACAAATAAATAAAAAAATAAGATTTTATTGCATGAGAAACCCTTAGCTAACATCCAATGCATGCCTGTAAAAAATTTATAATAATATTACACATCACTTATTATTATATTAAAATGATAAATTTTATTTATAATAATTTAATATTAATAAAATATTATTTTTAAATTATAACTTACCAATATAACCAATACCATTAATTAAGCAAAATTTCTTACAGTTTTAGCAAATTTTACATGATATCCTACATATCCAATTTAACCGACCATTATAATTTTACATAATATCCTATATGTCCAATTTAACCGACCATTGTAGCCAACTCCAATGGAGAACTCTGTTAGTTTAAATATTTTATATTACTGCACTGCTCTAAGATCATGTAATTTGTATTTTAACATATAAAATTTTCAGTTCTTCTATATTTTTATTATGCAATTAATACTTTTTTATCTAGTTTTTTTTTTTGTCAGGAATACATTTTTATCTAGTTAATGTGTTTTTTTTTTGGCTAGTTATCTAGTTAATGTTATGTATATTAGAACAATCATATTACTAATCGTACTATCTATGCTCGTGTAATTTACAATAAAATAAACTATCTTTTTCTCAGAAAATTCTCTCTGTATCAGCCAAGGATCAGAACATATTTGTTAATCGATCTCGCAAGTCAGATATTTATAACAAAGTACAGTAATAACTACGATCACTTTCTACTCGGCCTGTAAATTAAAGATATTCTCCTAGCAAATTATAATTTGCCTTGTCATTTTGTAAACATGTTTACCAGCTGTGAGTTGCATCTCGAAACGCAATCCTGATAAGATTACAACCTGAAGCACTCTTCCAAAGCTCAGACGTAAATACACAATATCCTAGTCACAAAGACCTCCTAAGCCTTGTTTTTAGGAGTAACCTGGGCAGCAAAAACACAAGTTGATCATATATACCCATAACTTTAAGGCATCAACATATTGTAGTTTTCTCTCTGCAGCAGATTGACCCGAGAGAATTTTTATTAATAAATCAAATAGATTTTGCAATTTCATCAAATTCACAGTAAGACAGCCTTCCAAACAAAAAAATAAAAAATAAATAATGAATCCATTTATACACCATATATTCCAAAGCTTCCAAATAAATTTTGGATTCACCCTAAGATCCGACGTGTTGCCATAAACCATAAGAGAGTTCCAGCAGTATTCTCCAAAACTGACAGTTGTAACTTATACAAGGCTAGCATGTTGCAAAATTACTTCAAGAGGGTTCGTCATGTTCACTTCCACACAGAAACTGAGATAAAAATTATGGTGATGGAAGTTGTTCACTTTCACACAGAAATGAAATGGTTAGCCTGGCTGCTATCATAACTTCAACGGTCTGGAAAGCTTATCGGTTCATGAGGTGCAGTTGGAATAAACATGTTGAGACAATAATTTTATCAGTATAACCTATCCCGAAACAGAAAAGTTAAAAAATATATGCATGATTGTTCTTGAACACAATGCTCTACAGACTGTAACAGAAGAGCTTTATTTTTCAACTGGTAGGCGAGCTGTGAGATTAAAATTCCAGCTTCAAGGCCTGAAGTGTCCACATCAAATTCGTTAGCAATTAGTTGTCAATTTGTGTGGTCGAGCTAGAGCAGATCTGTTAGCTTGAGTTAGTTCATGACTTGTACTTATAGCTTTGTATTCAGTTGTCAAAGTTGATTAAAATTGCCTTATTTGGTCGTGTATAGTGTATATAAAAAGTCTATCCTAATGCAATTGGTTGTAACGTTGCATCTTTGCCCTTCGATTCAGTGTACTATGCTATGAAGCTTCATCCGACATGTATCACAAAGTATGGTGAAGCTACTATTATGGAGGATCTGTTGTAGAGAACATGATGAAAGAAGAGAACTAAACTGTTTGTATTGAATAAACTTGTCCTTATCTGTACATAGCCTTCTGTATATATAGACTCCTATAGAACGATCTAGAAAACATTACACACACCAGCTGTATCTATTATTTTGTAACTAACTCTCCACCACGTGGAGCTACTACTTCCACTTCTTTCTTGCTGACGTCCTCACTGCTACTTGCACCTATATCAGTAACATCCCCCCTCAAGTTGGCATTTTGAAACTTGTTACAAATGCCCAACTTGGACAGCAGTTGTGTAATGGTATGCGAAGGAAGCGCTTTGGTAAAGATGTCTGCAGGTTGCATATTAGATGCAACATAAGCTGTGTCAATAACTCCAAGCTGTAGTTTTTCACGAACCACATGATAGGGGTGTACACGGTTCGGGTTGGGCGGGTTAAAGGAATTTAACGACCCAACCCAAATTAATCGGGTTTTTAAATTCTCAACCCAAACCATAAAAATTAAATTCATAACCCAAACCAATTTGTATTACTTCGGTTCGGATCGGTTCGGATCGGTTTGATCGGGTTATGAAATATAAAATAATTTCTTTTTCATGATCTAGCAAAACCAAATTTCGACACATCAAAAGATAAAACTTTAACTGAATGTAGTATTCAAAATGAGTTCAGCACTATAACATCTTAAAAAACATGCACTACTGACCAAAACAACTAAAGCTCGATACCAAATTAAGCTCGATACCAGAAACTTCAGAATTACAACAATAAATTTAAAAATTAAGTTGAACAGAAAAAATTAGTAAAGCACAACAAATCAACAATTAGCAAAGCACAACAAATCAATAAATTAGTTAAATGGACTATGCTAACATATTATGGGTTACTAGGGTGGGGTTTATATGTAAATTAATATTTTTTAATCGGGTTGGGTTGGATCGGTTAAAAAAAACCGAAACCCGTGTCCAACCCAATTAAATCGGGTTACTCATTTTTTAATCCAATTATCAATCGGGTCAAAAAAGTTCGGATTGGTTCGGGTGAAATATGGTCGGTTTGGGTTGGTTCGGTCGGTTTCACCGACCCGTGTACACCCCTACCACATGACATGCAATATCAATGTGCTTAGTGCGTTCGTGGAAAACAGGATTTGAGGCAACATAAGCTGTAGATTTGCTATCACAAAGCATCGTGACAGGCGTGAGCTTGTAAAAACCAAACGCAGCAAAAATATGAAGCAACCATGTGATTTCATTGCATGTTGCTGCCATACACCGGTATTCAGACTCAGCTGAAGACTGAGATACAGTCTGCTGTTTTTTACACTTCCATGAGATCAATGAATCTCCAAATTTGATAGCATATCCAGTGAGAGATAGCCTTGATTCTTGACACCCCCCCCCCCCCAGTCAGAATCACAGTAAGCAGTAAGGCAGGGCTTACTTTGAGCTGGCATGAATAAGCCTTGACCCAAAGTACCTTTCACATATCGAACAACTTTATAGGCTGCTGTAAGATGATCACTTCTTGGTTGAGCCAGATGTTGAGAAAGCACCTGAACTGGATAAGATAGATCAGGTCGAGTAACTGTAAGATAGAGTAAACGCCCTACCAACCTGCGATACAGGCTAGCATTCTGACTTGATAATACAGCACTGTTATTGCAGTTAAGATCATGATTCTGTTGCAACGGGACTTTGGAAGGTTTGGCTCCAAGAAGTCCTGTATCAGTTAAGATGTCTAGTGTATACTTGCGTTGATGCAAGTAAATACCATCTGTGGACCGAGCCACCTCAATACCTAAGAAGTATTTGTGTGCACCTAAGTCTTTAACTTTGAACTTGGTGCTTAAGTACTGAATCACACCTTGAATATTGTCTGGACTTGTGCCAGTGACAAGTATGTCATCAACGTACACCAACACTGCTACAAATTTGTTGCCACTGTATATGGTGAACAAGCTATTATCAGCATGGCATTGAGTGAATCCCCTTTCTTTCAGAGCATTGGCAAATTTCGTGAACCAACATCGAGGCGCCTGACGCAATCCATAGATGGATTTACGCAATTTGCAAACAATATTTGACCAATCTGCAATGTTAGATATTGCTGCTTGAGACGACAATTCTGCAAAGCCAGGAGGAAGTCTCATGTAGACACATTCATTTAAGTCCCCGTGTAAGAACGCATTGGTAATGTCTAACTGAGAAATCTTCCAGTTTTGTGACGCAGCAATGGCAATCAGAGTGCGCACAGTGGTCATCTTGGCCACTGGAGCAAATGTTTCAAAATAATCAAGGCCATGAGTTTGTGTAAACCCCTTGGCCACAAGACGTGCCTTAAACCTTTCAACAGCACCAGATGGTTTGTACTTGATTTTGAACAACCACTTGCAATCAACAATATGCTGATTTTCAGGTTTTGTCACTAGTTCCCAGGTATTGTTGCTCTCAAGGGCATGCAATTCTGTTTTCATGGCTTGCATCCAGTTTGCATCTGAGGATGCTTGCTTAAATGTGTAGGGAACAGGATCGACAGCAGTTGCACACAAGTACTTTTGATATACTGGAGTAAACTTATCAAGTGATATGTATTGCTGAATAGGGTAAGTACAGCTAGCAGAGAGAGCCATACCTGTTAAGGAAGGATATGGAGTAGAGATGGTAGTGTGAGCAGAAGGCAGACCTGTATAGTCTTTAAACTTGGATGGCATTTGCCTAGTCCTTGTAGGTCTGGGCTGAGCAACAGAGTTTTGTGGACACATAGTAGCAGTAGTAGATGTAGTAGGATTAGTAGTTGACTGTGCATTGGTATCATGTATGGTAGGAGGGTTCCCAACATCAGGTACCACACAAAGTGGAGTATCAGGAAAGATGTAGGAAGATGACTGAGTAGACTCAGATGGGGAAACAGACATCTGTTGAAATGGAAAAACATTTTCCACAAACGAGATGTCACGAGTGATGTAACATTTCTTAGAGATTAAATCCATAACCCTGTAGCCCTTCTTATGAAAGGAATATCCCAAGAAAACACACTTGAGTGCTTTCGGTGCAAACTTGTCCTGGGGAGGAGCTAAGTTTGAAATATAGCACAGACAGCCAAAGACCTTAAGTAGCTCATAGAAGGGCTTGGACTTAAACAACAATTCATGTGGTGATTTGTAATCTAAACTTTGTGCAGGTAGGAGGTTGATCAAGTGAACAGCAGTCAGTATACAATCACCCCAGAATGATATAGGTAAATGAGCTTGGAATCTTAAGGCTCTAGCAACATTCAACAGGTGTTGCTGCTTCCTTTCAGCAACCCCATTCTGCTGAGGGGTATAAGCACATGACATTTGATGGACAATACCAAGAGACAACAAATGTGTGGATAAATCTTGATTGACAAACTCTGTGCCGTTGTCAGTTCGAATAGTTTTAACAGACTTTTCGAATTGCTTGTAAGCATAAGCAATAAAGTTTTTGATCAAGTTGGACACTTGGGATTTTTCAGATAAAAGAAAGACCCATGTACATCTGGAAAAGTCATCTACTATAGTAAGAAAGCTGTTACAATTTCCATGAGTTGTACGTTTGTAGGGACCCCATACATCACAGTGTATTAGTTCAAACCTATCAGTACTAGAGGTTTGACTAGTTGCAAAAGGAAGTCTGGCTTGTTTGGCTAAGTGACATGTATCACAACTGTTCAAAGCAGTAGTAGGTATAGTAATATCCAAGGTATGTTGTAGAACAGCTAAGGATGGGTGACCTAATCTTTTGTGCCACAGTTGATTGTCCTGTAGTTGAGCAGAGCAGACTGATATAATATTGTAGTTGAGCTTGTACAGGCCACCTTCTTGACTACCAATCTCTTTCTCCATCTTCGAGACATGGTCCTGAAAAACACATTTGCCATTATTGAATAGAACTTGACAAGTACTATCCTTGGTTAGTTGAGCAACAGATAGCAAGTTATATTGAAAGTTTGGAACCACTAAAACATCTCGAAGACAGAGGTCTGCATTGAGTCTAATGTTACCAATGTGACTCACTACAGCTCTATTACCATTTGGCAGATGTAATTCAGAATTGACAAGTTGAGGTTCTGTGACCAGAGACAGATGTGGTGTGATGTGGTGTGTAGCACCCGAGTCAATAATCCAGGTGTGTGTTGAGTGTTCAAGCTGTGCAGTATTGGCATATATAACTGAATTAATTTTGAATGCACCTGCTATCTGAGCATTATTGTTGTTCAACCAGCTGGCATTTGATGACTGATTCTTCATAGTGTTCTGGAACATTTGCAGGAATTGCTGATATTGTTCATTTGACAGAGTAGCACCACTGTCACCACCAGATTTGTTCTCAGTGCATACTACAGTTGCAGCATTAGCAGAGCTCTGAATTTTCTTATTTGAAGCCCTAAGTTTGGGCTTAGGTTGTCCATACAACCTGTGCCAGTCTGGATAGCCATGTAGAGCAAAGCACTTGTCTCTAACATGTCCAGTTAGCTTGCAATAGTCACATATCAGAGACTCATCCACCTGTTTCTTATCATCTTTCCTCTGGCTCACATTTTTGTTCTTTCCAGCAAATTTCACATTCATAGCAGCAGATTCATACACAGTTGCAGTATTAGTCTGATTTGCTCTCTGACTTTCTTCTTGCAACAACATAGCATAAGCTTGTGTGATATCAGGTAAAGGCTTCATGAGTAGAATCTGACCTCTAGTATTAGTGTACTTCTCATTTAATCCCATAAGAAATTGACTCAGACTCACTAGTTGCTCATATTTCTCTATTTTCTGATTAGATTCAGCACACTGACACCTAGGTATTGGTGAGAAATTCTCCAATTCATCATTTAATCCTCTGAACTGAGTAAAATAGGTGTTAATAGAGTTTGATCCTTGAGTGAGTGATAATAACTCCTTTCGCAGATGAAACATTCTAGGAACACTACTCTGACCATATCTATGCGTCAAATCATCCCAAATTTGTTTTGCAGTTGAGAAATACACAATACTCTTCCTAATATCTGGAGAAACTGAGTTTAAGATCCAGGAGATTACCAGATCATTGCTCCGCATCCATAAGTGTTCCAGAGGTGAATTTGCATCAGGTTTCGCTTGTGTTCCATTGATGAACCCTAGCTTAAGCTTTGCAGAAAGTGCGATTCTCACCGATCTACTCCATTGTTGATAGTTCTGATCTGTGAGAGCTTCACTTACAAGAGATAGGCCTGGATGATCAGATGAGCTGAGATAGTAAGGATGATTGATGTCAATTACAGGTACTTGTGCTTGATTTCTGTTATTTGCTGAAGAAGTCATCGCTGAATTTGATACCACTGCTGCAAATGATAGCATTCAAGATGTGTAGATCTAAAGTAATCTGGTGTGTTGTATGATTAAGGACCAGAGCAACCTGGCTCTGATACCATATCACAAAGTATGGTGAAGCTACTATTATGGAGGATCTGTTGTAGAGAACATGATGAATGAAGAGAACTAAACTGTTTGTATTGAATAAACTTGTCCTTATCTGTACATAGCCTTCTGTATATATAGGCTCCTATAGAACGATCTAGAAACATTACACACACCAGCTGTATCTATTATTTTGTAACTAACTCTCCACCACGTGGAGCTACTACTTCCACTTTTTTCTTGCTGACGTCCTCACTGCTACTTGCACCTATATCAGTAACAACATGAAATATCAGTAAACCAAAAATTTCAGCACGATTATTGCAGTTTGGCCACAATGATACACCCACTTCAACCCACTATATAATTCAACCTATAGCCTCAATCAACTTATCATCAACATGGATAACATGACAAGTACTGTAGAAATTACTCTCAGAAAATTCAAATCCTCAGACGTTGAAGCTTTTATGGAGTGGGCTGGAAACCCGAATGTTACTCAGTTCTGTCGATGGGACACTTTTAGTTCAAAGGATGATGCTCTGAACTTCTTGAACGGGATCATTAAATCCCATCCCTGGTACCGAGCCATTTGCATTAATGACTCTCCCATTGGCTCTATCTACGTGATGCCTGGCAATGCCGGGAAAGATGAACGCAGAGGAGAGATCGGATACGCGATCAGTGAAAAATATTGGGGTTCTGGTATTGCAACTAAACCTGTGAAGATGGTGTGCTCATGTGTGTTCAAGGAGCTGGATTATCTAGATAGAGTGGAGGCCTTGGTTTTTGATGTCAACACAGCTTCACAAAAGGTTTTGGAGAAAGCAGGTTTCTACAAGGAGGGTACACTAAGGAAATATTTCTTTGTTAAGGGGGAGAGTAGAGACATTGTTGTGTACAGCATCTTGAATCCGGACAGATATGACGTGGACTGTGGATTTGTTCAAGCCTGAAGTGCTTAGCTTCCAATATGACAAATTTCAATGCTCAAACTCAGGGTGCTTGGTTTGCAATATAAACACATTACAATATTATCTATATGTCTAAAAATAAAAATTCTTGTGTATCTTTTGGAAATTTGCCTATATATATGATGGATAACTTTGGCTAGAGTTCTCATTTTGGACATGGTCGATCAAACAAATCACATACATATCTTCGTGCATGCATCTAAAATTACACGAGTTTTATTTTCATGCAATTGTCTCCAACCAAATTAATAATACTAGCTTTGAAAAGCACGGGCATAATAAATCTCCCATTCGATTTTTGTCGGTTTAAATTCGATTTTTTCCTCCCCTAAATAATAGTACTACGTATTACTCACTTAGATGATCTTTTCGAAAAAAAATATTTATTTCAAAATAGTTGAGCCTCTCACTTATCAATGCATATTTACTAACAATCTTCCATTCTCACCCTCTCTTCTTTATCATTTCTATGTACCATTAGCTCATATACAAAAGAAGTCAATACAATAAATATGAGTAAAGATGAAAAAAATTATAATCATTTAATACATTAGCTCATATACAAAAGAAGTCAATACAATAAATATGAGTAAAGATGAAAAAAATTATAATCATTTAATACTTCTTAATATGTGTGAAATGAGCAAAATGCTCATCTAAATTGAGATAGAGGGAGTAATGTATATCTCCATTTTAGCCTTGCACCATAATAATATGACTTTAATTTTAAAAGTTATTTAATTATGATTTTCAAAAAAAAATATTTAGATATTTTGATCATTTACAATAAAAAAATTATTTTATTAACATTTAAACAATTTCCGACCCCAAAAATTTCCCTCGACAAAGAAATGTCTGCGTCAACATCATGTAATTACCACATTTAAAAGGCCGACACTGGAGCCTCAAAATCCAAGCCCACCTCCAATGAACCCAATAAGCTCAGCAAAAGACACTGGAGCCTCAAAATCCAAGCCCACCTCCAATGAACCCAATAAGCTCAGCAAAAGTCTTAAACCAACCTGGCTTACGTTAAACAGGGCGAAAGATACTGTGTTTGTTAAGAAAAAATTTCTCCTATTACTTGTCCTCCTATTTTCAATATAAATTTTATTTAAATTTCGATGTTAACATTTATTAACCCCACAATTTTCATAATTTACAATACAAACATAACTTTTAATGAAATGAATAAAAAAAATAGTTATATTTTGTATAACCAATACATGACAATAATAACAACCTATCATACTAATATTTTAATGCATTTGATTTGTGCAAATGATTATTATAATGAGAAGGAAGGAATAGTACTTCTATTTCTTAATGCGTTTGATTTGTGCAAATGATTATTATAATGAGAAGGAAGGAATAGTACTTCTGGCTACTTTCGATAAAAAATCGTCTTCTATTTTTCTTGAACCTTCATGTAAAAGTTTGAGAATGTTAATTTTGAAAAACTATTATTTTAGAACTCCTACTATTTTCAAACAGTTTGATGAGTCTTAATTTACTCCTTTATCTTACTCAATTTTTTTACAAATCAAAAAATAAAAACTTTTTTTAAAATTACCTAAACGACCATACTAGATGGATAATAGGACAGAGCCCATGATGCTACCAAAGAAGTAGCACTTTTTTTAAAGTTATCTAAAAGACCATACTTGATAGATAGCAGATAGCTGGACAAAGATGATGATGCTGAGTTGCTGATGGTTTCAGATACAAAAATATGTTAAGCCAAACCTCGAGACGAATTTAAGCTCAATAATTTTGAGTATCTACTACATCTCAAAGTAGCAATAGTCTAACCGAGTGTATCGAGATACCAGAGCTGGGTGTCCCAGAACAAAAAGGGTAAACCCACCCTTTAGCGCCATTTTATTTAAGTTTTACTCCCTCTGTTTCAAATTACATGTCCATTTTCAAAAAATCACATAATTTAAGAAAAGTGGATTTTGAGAAAAAAGAGGTGTAATAAGTCATTAATTGAACCTAATGTGTGGTGTGGAAATATAAATTTGAAATATGTGGTGGATAGTTGATTTTGGAAATATAAATTTATATTGAAAGTTGAAGTTGACAAATATTTTGAAACAAAGCTTTTTTTCTAAAGTGGACATGTATTATGAAACGGAGGGAGTAATATTTACAAACATCAATATACACCTGACCAAAAAAAAGAACATAAAAATACAAACATAAATTTATGCATTTTCTAATTCCAGAATTCATATGTGCAAAAAATAATTAATTAATCCTAAAAACGATGAGGCTCAGATGAGAAAGTAATCAGGGCAAGGAGTGTGCACCGCCATGGCTGCAACCTCACCACTTGCATGCACAATTTATCAACAGAGAGGGATTCAAATATACTGAATCAAAACCCTAACCCTAAACCCAAAAACATTCAACATATGAATCCCTCTCAGCGCATGCCATCTGGTGGGTCCGCCCCGCCAAGATACGGGAACATCAACACTGCCCCGACTTGCTCAAGAACCCTTAATCACATCATCACAGCCTTTGTTTTAGGGTTAGGGTTTTATAATTAATCCAAGAAAGCCACAAGAAATGGAAATCCTGGTACTAGTACTGGCAATAATTGGTTTCCAAGTAGAAAAGAAAATTCCAAAGTATATGATCCATATTCCCCACCAAAATCCTATAAATAAATAAAGAAATGATTTGTTTAAGTTTGGAGGAAAAGGAATGGAGAGGGGCTGTTGGTTTGTGAATAAAGGGAAGGGGAGAAATCATGGGCTGATGTGCAGAGAGGGGCAACAGCCCCCTTTAAAATTCCCAGCTCTCTGCTTTTCAGCCTCTTTCATGTTCTTTGAGCATTTTTTACCCTTCCACTTGATGTGGCCTCTGTTTTGTTTCCCCTTTGTATTTATAGTGCTAGCTAACTATAACTATGAGTTGATTTCCCTTTTTGTCCATGGTTTATGTTTCTTTAATCTTCTCGAGTCTAGTGGATTTATCTTGGGAGTTGAGATCAAACTGGCGGTTCTTGCATAATGTCACTCCTTAAGGACTTGCAAGTTCTCACCAAAATTACTGTCAAACATCGGGTGAAAATTTTCATTAATTCTCGGTTTTTAATAAAAAAAAAAAGTTTTATATCAAAATGCTCACCGAACTCGTTAAAATGTATCAAGTACCTACTCAATCTCCACGACGACTCATTTTTTTTTGACAGCATGATATATATAATGAATTTAGTATGTTAAATGAGTCGTCGTGGAGATTGGGTAAGTACTTCATACATTTTAACGAGTTTGGTGGGCATTTTGATATAAAACTCATAAAAAAAGGGAAAAAGTTGGATTTCGAAATGTAACAATATTCGATCAGTGTTTAAAAATTTGTCCCAGTATAGTGTTACTAATTTTGGGTGTTTTTTGTGGACAATGAGATTTTGTCTAGATTTTGCGGAAAGGTTCCTACGTCTATTTCGATTAAATGTAAAGAATTTATTCGTTGAAAGAAACTCTTCGTGATAGCGTACTTCAGTACAAAAGGGATATAAGGTTAAAATTTCGAATGATGCTTAATGATTTTCTCATTTTACATGACTCTCTCATGCATTTCGGCATTTTCAGGCATATAAAAAGTACTCAGTTCCGACTTTTATACAAAACAAAAATTACGAAAAAATATATCTTGAAAAGCGTGAAAGAGTCATGTTGGAACGAACATAGTTTGATTTTAAAATAACAAAATTTTGAGGGTCTTTATATAAGATTTTTTGTATTCAAATAGATGAGAATTTTATGACGATACAAAGAAAACTTTAAAATACCTGTACCTGTTCGCGTTGTTGCACAAAGCCACCCTAATAATAATAATCCTAAGCTGATCATAGTACAGCATCCTAATAATAATAATCCTAACCTGATCATACAGCATATTTCAGTTCTCTCTACGGCTCGTGGACTCAGAGGAAATTTATTTGTATAATAATGCTCCTACGACATGTAACTAAACTGATTCAATATTCCGCAAAATTTAGTGTTAGATAAGCCGAGCCTTCTGGCCAAGCAGATAACACTCACAATAGCATCCTGCTAAAAAAATGTCTACATTATTCCACCTTATATTTTAAGCTTTTAAATGAAATTTGTGATTATACCTTGTCCATCGGGATATTTGTTCCAAACAGACCATATATGACAAAGTACATGTTTATGCTTGGGGAAAAAGGGTGAAAGAACAAGTATCACATAGTGACTGCATATTCTAAAAGATGGCGTCTATTGAAATGGTCCATTAAATTCACCCTGAGATCCAACGCTTTGCCAGAAGCGTTTCCATCCGACAGTTTCTCCAAATCTGTCAGGTTGCAAGTTATACAATGTTAGCAACTACGCATCCTGCAAAATTTATGCTGGCTTTCATGCAGAAAAGGAATAGAAAGAAAGATTCATCGAAAACTATAGACCACCTTTGTCTAAAAGATTTGTATTTTACAGCGCAATGGAGATAAAAATCAAGCTGATGAAAGTTTTGATTTTTCTTCTAACCACTCCACGAAATTGTCGAAGATTAAAGGCCAAGCCTCGCTGCTATCATAACCTTTAAGATCCGGAAAGCTTATCTGTTCATAGAGTACAATTGAAAAAAGAACAAAATCAGGAACAAAAGAAAATTTGAAATGAACGAGACGTTAATATATTCATAAAGGTATCAGCATAACCTAACACAAAACGAAAAAGATTTATGCATTCTGGTTCTCACAACACATTGCTCTACAGCTAATACAGATGAAAGCCTTTTTTACCGAGAGATAGGCACGCAGTAAAGTTTATATTAAAGCTTTTAAGATTAAGCGTGAACAATTAACTTACTAACAATTAGTTAATATCAGCTTGAGTGGTTCGAGAATAGATGATCTCTTAAGCAAAGTAATTCGATCAGGGTCTGTCACTCGAAGACTTTCACAGTTTAAGCCACTACATGTAACGTTATTTAATCTTTATGAAGCTCAAGTACCACGATATAAATATGGCCTTAGTCCATCCTTCACACCTCGCCTCTTTGTATTAACTATTCCTAACCACTAACCAGTTTCTGCACAAAGTGCATATAGGTCTGCCAACTAATATATACATGTACAAGCCTCAAAATGCGCACCACATCATTCAATTATCTTTAATAATTGATGTTTGGATGACGACTTAGTTTCACCCCATCTCATTGTTTGCCACTACACAATTCCTAATTCAAAAACAAAAAGACAAAACAAGAAAAAAGTACTGAAACTTCAAAAATAAATATAAAAACCAGCATACCTCATTGCAAAACCGGTGAAAGCTCTTCCACTGATCCAAGTTTATCACCTTATACTCACTCTGGATCTGGTACAAACAGTTCAAACATTATTTTTACGCAGTTATGATGAATTATAGATATATAACAATAATCTATTTGATGGTACTGGGAAAACTATTACAAGAAGAAAACTAACATAAATCCTGCAATTATCCTAATTTACTACAAAAGAATCTTTTAGCCCGAGTAAACTACCAACTGGCAAAACCAACATTATAAACAAAATCATTTCTAGTTTAAAAATATGAGATAAAATCATAAAAAATTGCATCTATTGTCCGGTAAATGAATCAACTCACCTTCAGATATTCCGTGAAGGAATCAACCTGCGCTCGGAACTGGGACCCAATAACAATATCCAACAGTGCACAGGCTGTATCAATGTCTACACACTTTTGCTTGTCTTCTGAAAGAGGTACACATTGCCCAGTAGCAGTAAGAAACAGCAGTTATAATCTTACCGCATAATATTGTCATTGGAAATAAAGGTTTCAATTCAATTTTACTGTAGTGCTTAATTACAAGCTTACCAGTCAAGCAGTACTGAAACGCGTACAGATAGAAATCCTCAAATTTTCCTGGCTCCCTGATCTTTTCAAAGAAAATGTAAACTTATTTCTCATTTGTACAAGACAATAAGTTCTCAAAAGCATATACTTCAGCAAACCAAAAGAATAGAATTACCTCTTTTACTAAATCCGAAAGTCTAGTCTTCAATTTCTTTATAGTGTCGGCCCGAATCTCCTTCAATCCTCTTTGCCATTCATCCTGATAAGGAAGGGGTAGTGTTGTTAACTAATGAAGATTCATAGTATATTGCAAGATGAGCTAAATGTAATCTTGCTACTGTCCTGACAAATGAATCATGATTTTCCCACTTGAGAGACAATGAGTAAACAGTAGAAATAAATCAACAGTGCTAGTACCACTGTCGATTTTACATCAAATATGTGCAAAGCAAGTACAAGAAAACTGTGAAGTTGCACAAATTAAAAAAATACGGGTAGATTCAGACACTAGAAGTCAAAGTCTTGGTGCATCAGTTCTATGTCCCCAACATACATAAATTAAAATCAACTGAGAATTGATACTAAAATGATGCATTGCTGTCTAAATCATCACAACCAGAGTTTGATTTACCTCTGTGAAATATCCCTGCTTTTCAGCATTCAGTTTCCTGGTTCATGAAAATTTGCAAGTCGAGTATTAGGAAGAAATCTATCTACATGAAACTCGATAGCGCACAGCAGAAATAAAATTAAATCCACGAATAACATACCAGGCCAGCAGTAGCATCCTCACATCAGTGTGAGCAACACCCAAATCCGAACAAAGTGCCTCAATCCCTTCTGGACTGAAAGATTAATAGAACACAGATAACTAAATATTGTCATAAAAGATTCTGGTGACCACATAATATGAAAATAAGGTAAACCAAAGCCATTTCCTAGAAAAGTCCTTTCTTCCAACCCTCCAAGGTCAAATTGAGTTAAGTCCAAATTCTAAATAGATTGGGATGAAGTAAAGCCATAATTTAGAATATTCCTTACTCCTCCCCAACCTTTCCTTTTAAGAAAAAACTTTTAGACTAGTGAATATTTTTCCTCTTCTTTTTCCTGTTCAACTTCACAATAAACATCCAGACTTCAGTGCGTACAAAATCAAGCAAGAGTCTTAACTAAGGCCGGAGAAATAGTGAAATTACAATTTTCAAGTACTTGCTGGCCAGTTAAGAAAATTGCATCTGTGATAGAACCTATATTGTTCTAGTTGCAGCCAAAATTTTCTATATCTTATTTCACAATATTTCGTTTAAGTACCCATAATTCATATGTCCAATCAGTATCCATGTAAGAATTAGGATTCACTTCCCTATAACTAACACAAAAGAAGAGGAAAACATCAGACTGTAATGCATATTTATATCTCAAGATTATAGTTGCATCAAGTCTTTACTCAGTTGGAATATACAATAAGATGACAGAAAGATCTCGCTGTTATAACATGTTTCACCAAGTGCAACATACGCCCTCTTGGTCATTAAGGGTAGCATCAAAAATATTTTTTGCAGATAATGTCGACTATATAATAGTATGAATAATGGCATTAAAATATAGTCGTCATAAGATACGGGCCAGTAGCACATAGACATATAGAGCAAACGAGTAAAATAAAGCAAAACGTAAAGAGTACACGAGAAGTTAATACGTGGAAACTGATTAAACTGACACAATGGAATAGCGACTAGTGCTACATATTGAAATTTTTTAAACCAGAAACCATGCTTATTCCTTTGTACTAAAGCTTTTCTAATCACTATATCTGATAATATGAACTGGCGAAAGAATATTACTTACTCAATCATGCGCAGTGACTTGTTTGCATAAGAATCAAAAAGTTGATCAATGCGTTCCACTTCCTTCGATGCAGCTTTCTTCGATGCTGAATAATACAAATTACAGAAGTCAGAACTATAATTTATATAGACAAAATTAAAATATAATATATTTATGTATTATTAGAACAATTAGTGCAAACTACTCATCCGAAATGTAAAAGTGGGTGTAGAAAGTAAACATTTTTTATTATGAAACTTGGATCTTGTACTAATCAGACAGTCCAAGATCAACAAAGGATAATGATATAGGTCTTAGTATCCTCCAACATGCACATTACACAGGCAAGACGAAGATGAGAGATTGACAAACTAAAATTTATCAATGAAAAGGTAATTTTCAAACAAATAATTAGAGACATGAACATATCTTTAGCATCTTAGTCAATAAAAATATTGTCACTATCAGTTACAAAACTTCAAGAACACTGACTGACAGTATTGACCCGTACAGTGCAATACAGGTTAAGCCGAAATGCGATACTGTATATACATATATGTGGGAAAAGATTATACAAAGTTAATTGTAGAAACAAATAAGATAACAACAATCACCTAATATATACATGGTAAAAGATTATCTAAAGCAGAAAAATAGATAACTTTTCTATTAGTTTGGCTTAAAATATAGTAATATATTTATCAAAATTTAAGTAATCCATCAGTACGGATGTTTAAATCATACAAAAATAAGCGGATGTACAAACATGTAACATATTACCAATAAATAGATAGGTATAATATTATGATAAATGAGTATAAAAGAAATATTATATATATAGAAGTGATGCTCTTCGTTCTTAAACCTGGCAAAATCATAATCCAATTGTGAGCAACGATCCGTAACTAGTTTCACAATCTTCTTTTAAGTATACAAAAACGATATTTCCCTCTGCCTATGGTTCTGGAAAATAAGCTTTGTATAAAACTATTTGTCCTCGTTGAATTTTGGTGATTCAAAACTAATTTTTGAGACTACTTCTTACTTTATTTAAAAAACCATTCACTGTGAATGCACAGGTGTGATAGACTTGAGTGTTTTTTGGGGTTCTTTAGGAAATTAAATATTACAAAAAAATAGTAAATAAAGTGTTATAAATGTTAGCATGAACATAATCTGATGAATAATTCCAAAACAATACCATATTAGTCAAGGGATGAGGCAGCATTAGGTAGTCGGTGCTACTAATTGTGTAACCTTTAAACTGTACTGATATCTATATACTAACCTAATCCAAGGTAATATATTTGTGCTGTTATAACATATTTGGTAACTTAACTAAAACTGTTGGTTGTTTATCCAGGATGTTTGTTCTTGCAATTTATTATATAGATATTTATTCTTGAAATATATAGATACAGACAAGTCAAGTCCGCATTTAACTAACATTAATATCTTCTACCGAATTAGAGCATGCACGACAAAAATCAATAGAATAAGTACAATTTGAATGATATTATTTATACCTAAATAACTTATACTGGTCATTCGTACAAAAGGAACACTGTTATATAAAGAAAAAGAACACCACCGTAGAATCTAACATAAAATTTCATTTAGATTGCAATTATTTACAAGTAGGTTTTATATACATAAAATAGAATATAAAACAATATTAACAATAGTTAGGATTAATATGACATAACTTCAAGTAAATTACATTGCGAGAAAAACTATTGCAGGTGTTTTGCATTCCTTATTTTGCAAAGGAACTTATGTTCAAAAAATATATACGGTAAAATATATTTTTGTAGGAATATTTACTTGGGTGGTGTTTGACATTCCTTATGTTGCAAAAATAATTACTTTTCCTGAAAAAAGTACACAATTATGTACTCGTTTTCTGGATATAATACTTATATTTTTAATATAATAGGGCAGGCCAAATAGGGAATATATAAGGCTATACGCGGGATTCTATACCAAATTCTATAACATTAAATTTCTAAAATTTGGATGAAATTTAACATTAAATTCGATATGTTAAACTTATTTAGTTTTAAACTTTGTCATTCCAACATCAACCACCCAATTTTTATACAAATGCATGGTATCTATGGTGACTTATATAAGCAAGTTCTTTCTGTAACGCAACTCGTATATATGGAAATTCTAATACAAAGGTAACTAGTCCCGCTACCTAGGTCTCATATACCAAAACTGCTAAAACAATTACAACTAATTTATCTTCAAAAAAAACTAATAGCAATCAAATTCTGGTATTTCACTTGATTTCATAAAAACAAAGGTTATAAATTTTCATATACTTTATAAAGTATTAGTATAATTCAAAATTGTTATACAATGTATCACCCTGAAATTGAATCCCAAGCATTACAAAAGCTACATACAATTCAAATTTGGCTTCACATCGAATTCACAAAAAAGTAAAAAACGAAGATCGAAGAAAAGCGAGAGAGAAGCAGGGGATTGTATACCAGGAGTAGCGGGAGGTTCAGTACGAGCTGATTTAGCGGGGGGTTTAGAATTGGATGCGTTTGATTTTCTTTTGGTTGAAGCGCGGGGAGGCATCGCGGATTCGAATTTGATTCGATTCGATTCGATTGTTTTTGAGGGTTTTATGTGGGTAAATCGCGAACAAGGGAAGGGAATGATGTATGTGTAGGTATAGGTATATATAATGGTTGGGGTTTATGGCGGAATTGAAAACGCGACGCGAGGGTTTGATGTGCACGTGATGTTCCCTTTTCGAGTTTGGAGACTCGTACTTTCTTTTTATTTGGATACCCACGTAATCATATTCTTCACCGATTTCATCAGAGCACAAGTACTCCCTCCGAGCCCACGTTATTTACCGAACAATATTTTCATAAATTATTTTAAATTTTTTGGACAGAAATTTTGTTACGTATCTTTTATAATAATCATGTCACGTTATGTTTAGAAAAAATTTGGAATATAAGTTGAAATTATTAAGATTATTATTTCAACAATGTTGTCCACATTATTAGAATTTAAAAATATTATTATAGAAATCAGAATTAATTGATTGACCAGTCGAATTAGAATTTGTTAAAGATTTTCTCGATAAATTAGAAATTTTTAAATAAATCGAGAATTTTAAGCACACTGCTTAAAACTATCGAAATTCTGGAAATTTTAGGGATAGAGATGTTAAACTTATAGGAGTATAAACTTTGGATATAGGTTAATATTTTCGGTCTGTTTGTCTGTTAATGAAATTACTACAGTTTTTTATACATACACGAGGATAATGGAAGACGCCGAACATAAATTGAACACTATACCGTCAAACTGCATCATTATTTACTGAGTATGATAGAATGGTAGACACTATACAATGTGAAAGCAAAATGTTGCGCTGAAAGTATGATACAATAGTAGACACTATACAATGTGAAAGCAAAATGTTGCGCTGAAAGTATGATACAATAGTAGACACTATACAATGTGAAAGCAAAATGTTGCGTTGAAGCTTGATCTTAGGGTCGTACATTAAGCTTTTCGGAGAATAACTCTTCTTTCTCTCTCGTACTCAACTTCATCTCTTTGATGCATGATTAACAGAGCTCTTCTTACCTGCAAGAGTATGCAACATGATTTCAACAACTTACACCATAATCTTCACATATTTCACGCGATGGTGAGGCATGAAAGTTGGATACAACAAGGTAGACCCTTACAATAGATTCATCCAAGCCCATTCTGGAAAGCTCATCGATTAGTCTTCTTTCTGATATATGGCTTGCAATTCCCATTCTTCTGTTTATCTGAGTTTTTGCTATCTGCATACGAAAGGCACTAATATACCAAGATCTTGAAGCTAAATGTGTAAGAATTAATGTAAGCCAAACCTTATGTCATTTGCCATCTCAGGAGTAAGATTTATCTGCTGATTGATTCCTGATTTTGCTATATCCATTGTAGCATTGTTGAATAATCTGATAGCTTCCATGACATAGTTATCGCTTGCAACATAGGACCTGAACTCAAAATGCAAACAGATTAGTACTACAAAAAAATTGACAGATACATAAAGACTAGCTATGAACACGTGTATCATAGAGACTGGATTTACTTGGTATATGTTTGTTAGTTTAAAGTTTTCTATACAATTTTGTTTTATGACCAACTGGAACTGGATTTACTTGATATCTGTTTGTTTTGAGTTTTTTAAACATTCTTGTTTTACGACCTTCTGGTGCCAGGGTAAAAATCTGTTATATGCATTGTTTGTCTGTGTACTTGCTTGAATAGCAAAATTACTAGGAATCAACAAAACCTCAAGAGCTGTTGCTCGCATCACTTTACTATCTATACTCGTATCAGCTGCGGTCATTACATTTGCTACTGTTTAGAGTAATCACACACCACAGTTCTCATTTTATAGTTAATTGCCTTGTTAAACATTATGAGATTTGATCACATATATTAAGTTTCTTCTTTCTTTATCCGGAAAACATCACAAAAGTTTTAAAGGACAACAAAATGCTCTAATAGAACTTTATATCTAGTCATTTATATATATATATATGGAGCTGCAAATTTTTAATAAAAATAATGACAACCTTACAAAAAAAAATATAATGAGTAAGAACCGTCTACTGAACTCACAGTTGCATCTTCGCAAGTGCCTCGCTCAACCTCACTATAGCTTTCAACTGTCTCACAGTTATTGGAACCGCTGCAGTTTCTCCATTTTCATTTGCTTGTCGCCTCGTATCCTACCAATAAGTATTTAAAAAGGAAAGTTAAAATAAGAATCAACCTCTAACCCTCTTTTCATTTTTTGTACTTACAAAGTTAAAACAGAAACCATTTTTTGTACTTATAAAGTTAATACATCTAATTATAGTACTTGCTTTAGTTGAATGGCAATAAAGAAGTCAATCAGGAGAGTCATATAGTAATACGAAAGCCTAGACAAATAATATATTCTGGAATGTAACAAGTGACTAATTGCATCAATGGCAGACGATTGGCTGAGTTGACTCGAAGCAAGATAACGTTAAAGACTAAGCTTTAGAAGCATATTCCTAAGAGCAACATCATTCACTTTAGAAGCTCTCATATTACAGTAGGTGTGAGAGCTGGCCAAATCAAGTTTTTTAGTGCTCTCAATGTTTGATGGGTTAAAGCATACTCTGATTTCACCATTTCCAGGTAAGTTAATTTGTTCCTTTTTTTTCTTTTTGAGATACGTAGATGCTTTTTTGCTAATTTTAAAATAGTGTCTGGTAGCCATTGCATTACCAGGCGAGATCCCAAGGTAAAAAGGACACTGAAAAAATCTAATAACAACCCCCCCTCCCCAAAAGAAATCACTTCAACTAACAAAAAAAACTAACCAAAATTAAGCACCCCACTTCAACATAAACATGAAACGAAGTTAGTTCACTAACACCAATTTATCTTTATCACTGGAAAATCTTGAATCTACTTAAAGTGACGATAAAACCTGGCCAGGGAAGAATTGAATGAAATGGACAAAAAAGGATTTTTCTACAGTTCAATGTATATTCAGCCTAATCTTTCCAAAGTGTACCTGTCTAATTTTTACATAACAATGTCGTAGTGATGCCTCATATCACTAGGAAAACCTCTTCAAGCTTTATTTTTAAGGCACCTCTCTTTTTTTCCATCTTATATTTTATAATAAATTATTATACATACTCTTTTTCTCTCTCTACTTTATATTGTCATTCAATGATGAATGTAAACCTTTAATAATAAAATATTAAATTTATATTGATGATAAGGCATACTGTTGGAGTTGAATTTATTAAATATGTCATAAATTACTAGGACGTAATTTTTTATATTAAATTTAAAGCTTCAACTAAGACACAGTTGAACTTGCTTTAAGTACCCATTATAGTCAATCTTGTGCCTGGAATAATTGTTTGCACCAGATGCCTATCAACTGAAAAAAGCATATTCCTTGGTAGTTTACCAGTAGGTACATCCTATTTATAAAAACAGTATAAACACTGAGCACATAAATTCACCACAGCTGACCTCCCCGATCAAGCAATGTACGAATCATACCTCAGGATTTTCTTGTAACTTTAAGGTCTGCTAATCAACATACTTGCTTTTATCTGGAACCACAATCCAGGGATCAATGGGGCAAGGTTCTTCTCCAGCCTGCATAATGTTTGTTAAATTTTTTTACAAAATCAGCAGAGAACAAAGGGTCTCACCAGATTAGAATTTACGGAAAAAACCTGTGGCACATGGTCGCATGAATGTAGCACAATCGCCCCTCCTAGCCCTGGACGACATGGAATAACTTTTACATTTACAGTTCTTACACAAAAATGTAACATAAGTTGCCCCTGCCTTGGTCCTTGATGCAGCAATAGTGATCCCCGATATCTTTACTAATTTGGATATATATTGTACCTATCATTAGACATAAAGTACAACCATAAGAAACAGAACACAACATCTATAAACAATAAAAATCAATTACTAATGAAACAGTACGGGCATAAAACGAATCCCTAGTAAACGCATTGAAACTGGATCCTGCTTCGATGTCAAAAAAATCTGCACCTCCTCAGTCTCAGGTTCCTCCATTTCACCACTCTCCCCTGATACTCTAGACCTCAAACTTGGCAGAGCTTCCGCAGCAGCGGTTTCAAACTAAACATATTTCACAAAATCCCCCAACTCATATCATAACTAAATCATCGACTCAAATCATTTAAAAATCTGCAAGTGCATCACAGTTTTGTATACTTATTACGAAATTAATCACCAAATAAACACTATGACTAGATTAAAATTTTAAAACACATCAATTAAACCTAAATTTGTAAAAAAATGTGATAAATTTGAGAGATATGTAGCGGAATTACGGCAGGGTTTTTTCGAAGCAAATCGCGAAAATCCTGGTCTTTGTCCTAATTGAGGAGATCGGAGAGATTGACGAGAAGATATTTAGGGTTTTGGACCAAGCTTTCTCTGTAGGGGAACACATTTGGTTGATTTTGAGCGCGAGGTTTCGAATAAACTCCTTCGACTTTCGGAGCACCGTGTGGCGACTGGCAGCCTGTTCGGGGTCTCCGGCGCCACGGGGGAACTGAGCTTGTTCGCTGTAGTACACGGCTCCTTCATCCCAACCTGACATCTTCAATCTCTCTCTCTCTCTCTCTGAAACTCTGTGGGAGAGAAAAAGATACTACTACACTGTTATTTATGGCGGGAAAGATTTGGCAGGAGATTCGTGTGTAGGGATGGCAATCGGGTCGGTTGAAACAGGTTTAGCAAAAACCCGAACCCGATTTTCTTTGTCAAACCCGAACCCGAACCCAAACCCGGAAAAATCCAAATCACTAAACCCAAACCCGAATCCATCGGGTTTCTTCGGGTTCGGTTCGGGTTCCGGTTAGTGAATCTCTGTAAATTGCATCTTTATTTTCGCAAACTCTAGTAAAAGATTACCGGGATCTGATTCAAGTCAAAGGGCTCATGGGTCTGACGATGTTGAAGAGCAACACTAGCTCAAAATTATTGGAGAAAGAAAGTGCAGATGAGAAAGATACCAATTATACTTACTTTGAATATTACTTCTGAAAATATGTTTGATGATAATATTATAGTTTAATAATATTAGACTTTGCTGCAATAATCTGCATAATGTATAGTCGTTTTTAGTACAAATATTAGTAATATATATTATACTAATACTACTTCTGAAAATATGTTTGATGATAATATTATAGTTTAATAATATTAGACTTTGCTGCAACAATCTGCATAATGTATAGTCGTTTTTAGTACAAATATTAGTAATATATATTATACTAATACTACAAATTACATGACTATACATGTATATATAAAATATTATTTATATATTATTATACGGGTTTCGGGTCGGGTTCGGGTTTAGGTCAAAATCGAACGGATTTCGGGTTTTCGGGTCGGGTTCGAAACGGTATGCTCTAAAACCAAACCCGACCCGAAAGCAGTTCGGGTTTAAAATTCAAACCCAAACCCGAATCCAAACCCGAATATTTCGGGTTCGGTATAACCCAGTCGGGTCGGTACGGATCGGGTATCCATCGGTTCGGTACAAATTGCCATCCCTATTCGTGTGGGATGGAAAGAGGAGCCAGGCCGTGACCGATGTTCTATTTCTTGTGGGGAGGTTCGGTTCCTGGTTCCGAGAAGCCCAAATTTTTAAAAAGAAATTCTTTCGAAATGTCCATGATTTGAATTACATTATGTGACGAGTTCACTCAACTCATTTAAATGTACACTCTTATTGTTAAGCATCCGAAAAATAAGATTTGCGCTTTGCGGGTAGCTGCAGCGAGAGTCGATTAGGTTCGGTTTAGATATTTTAGAGGTTCAAATTATACTAAATCAAATTTTTGAGTTTTAAAAAAATTACAAATCGTGCCCAAATCGAATGTTATAAAAATCAATCCAACCAAACCGATTCTCAACGAATGGTTTCGGTTTGGGTTCGATTTAATACTAAAATATTATAAGACTGTACACTTTTATTAGATTAGAGTATTATAATAATTTTAGATATTTCTTCTTTTGTCTGACAAAAAAAAAAGATATTTCTTCTTTTGTCAATTAACAAAATACCCAATAAAGATAAAGATGAAACTTGTATAACTCTTCGATATAAATAATTTTAGATGCAATCTTTATATGTTTTTACGAAAACAAATAATTTATTTTATTTAAAAAACAAAACAATATATTTTATTTGAAAGAGAGAATAAAGGTTGATTATTAATGAATAGCAGATACAATACGGATGGAGAAAAAGGAGAAGAATAATTTTAAAAGTAAGGAATGTCTATAATATTGATCAACATTTACGGCACTTGAATATCTAAATCAAATTTATAAAAATATCAATTATATAACATATTTGATAAAGGTTCAGTTCAGATATTTCAGTCAGTTTAAATGTGAAAATCGAAACCAAACAAAAAATTTCATTATTCCGATCATCAAAACCATATTAAACAATTAGAAAATCAAAATATTCGGTTTGGACTAACCAGTTTGGATCGGTTTTTGAATAATTATTTTCGGATGTACACGAATTAAAGAACAAATCAAATTAGGTTCGCGCCTCCGTCCATTGTCTCGTCTTTCCTCAAGCTAATTGAGGGGCTCCACTGATTTTTCACCGGTGGAAAGCCCCAACCATTTTATTTTCTTTCATTTTCGTTGATTTTCATTCAATAAAATCCAATTTTTTGGGCGTTTGTGTGTCTCTCCTTTTGGAGTGTGTTTGATTTGTCTATGTTTTTGGAGTGTTTTGTTTAGTTATGTTTTGGTTCGTTCGCTGTTGGATCTATTCAAAATGATTTTATTGGTGTTTTGGAGATTTGGAAAGCCCTCGTCAAATATCAGCTAGTACCTTTTACAATCAAAGATTGTTCGGGTTTACACTTTCGGCATGTCTATATCTCGTATCCGGCATGTAGATAGCTGAGGTGCTACTCCTCGAATCCCAGTTTATGAGATTATGGTTTATGAACATTGTTCAAATAATGGCTTTCACGTGATAAGGTCAATTGTGATGTTGTTACTTTCTGCGATGTTGGTGCAATTTGAATCGCTTAGAATATCTTTAATTTCAATTTTTTGTTTTAGGAATGTTTAAATTCTATCTGTTAAACGATTAGGAAACAAATCAATTGATTATTTTTAGCATGTTATTTGTTTTCCATCCTGATTGTATGGTTTGGGGGTTTGTCCCGACTATATTATGTCATGTTAATGATATTGTTTTTATTTTGTGTCAAAAAAAAAAATTCGAATGCAGGTCAAAGTCTTAACTGTGTTACTGCACCCAAAAGGCCGAAACGGGAGGAAGACTGTTTTTACCCAGCCATACAATGCATTATGCATATGTTAGTCAGCAATAAAGTATACTGACATAGTCGTTTTACGCAGGTCGGACTACGAGAGACTTCTATCTTGACACTTAACAATTAAGTAATGTATTTAATTTATCTATAAAAATTTAAATTAACATGTTACTTCGAGCACAAGGAACATACTTGCGCATGAGACCATCACAAGATTATGGCGGTGTTTAGGGGCCCTTTTCTTTAAAAATTTAAGGAATTACTTTTAAGAAAATATATATACTTAAATATGCATAATAAATTTAAATATACTAAAAACAAAAGATAATGTAGTATTCTAATTTTGTTCTCAAAATTTTTTCTCAAATGATGTGGCAGACACATGTCTAATTTTAATTGTGTGGCTGATGTGTATACATGGGATCGTATTATTACTAGTGCGAGTTGAACCAATTATATGTTGGCAAGTAGATTTGAAGAAAAAAAAAAGGTTGAAACGAATTTTTGTGATACCCATCATTTTTCAAAAAGAAAATTATTCAAATAAACATATTTATTAAAGTTTTTGGCTCACCCTGAAAATTATTAGAACAGATATTAATTTGCAAGACATGTAACTTGTAAAAAAAAATCGATTTGTAAAAGAAAAACACAAATCTTAAACGTGTGAAAATGGGTCACGAGGCTGTGCCTCGTCCACAACGTTATATAAACCGCCCCTCGTATCGCAGTTTACACAACTCATACATGATACAGATACACAGCTCATACATTTTTAATTCTCAAAATCACCACAAATATGGCAACAGATATTCTCCACCCCCAAAATTGCATACGCAACGAAACCCTAATTTCACCTCCATCCAGATCTCGCAACTCTAACCCTAATCCAACGCGTTCGCGGCGGCGCAAACGAAGCCAATCAAACATCACGGAGAATAACACCGGCCGATCTCACAATCGGACGGTGGAGAATAGACCCGGATCCAAAAACCTGGTGATGGGAGAAGTGAAGATCTTGAAAAGGGGAGAAAAGTTAGATGATTTGAAATTAGGGTTTCCGGATGAGGAAGATGTTATTTTGTCTTCCACGGATCGGATTGGACCCGACCCGGCTACAGTGAAGGAGCAAATTAGGGGTTTTAGTGATTTGTATGCAGGTTCTCAATCGATGTTGGCGTCTCCACCGCCTAGTGCTGTTCCGTTTCCGGCTTTTTTCACGAAGAAAGAGGGGAAAATTGATGAGGTCACTAGCGATTTGCGGAGATTGTTGCGTCTAGACATGATTTGAGTGAATTGTTTTTCACTTGGAGTTTGACGTGTTGGTAATTTATCGGTTGCTTTTTGCTCGAGTTAACTTCCTTTATTTTTTCAAGAGGAAGTTTCGAGTGAAAAGCAAATTGATTGAATATCGAAAAGTTTGATGCAGAAGTTTCGTACTTAAGATGACAGATTACTAGTTAGTATTGGTATTGGTATTAGTATATCTACATATAGTTTATGTAATAGGTGTTTATGTATCGTGTTTCAAAGTTTCTGTTGGTGTGGATAGGTCATATTCTATATTTTCAGTGCAAGTTTAGGGCGAATAATTGTATGGTTTCAGTGTAAGGTGAATAATTGGATAGGTCGAAGCTTAAGTTTGGTATGGCGGAGTAGTGGTGGTTAATTTATGTATGGTCAGTTTAACAGGGGTGTCTGTGCTGTGTTTCAGACCTCCATGTTTCGGGACAAAGTAGGTTTTTTTAAGATAATAGAAGTATCTAGTTTTATGTTTGTATGAGCTTAATTGCTTGTTTGTAGCAGCTGAATTGCGTAATTCATGTGTTTTGTATCATGTATTATGAGTATTGCAATTGTGTTGGAGAACAAACACCTCTAGTTGTTTGAGTTTAGTGATATGTGCTGGTTTATTGTGATGGTCAACATGTTTTTGTGATGAGATAATTTGGTGAAGTCCATGGCACTTGCTAAAGCAGACAGAATAATGTCCAGATGAAGAAATGCTTAACAACCAATGCCATCAGTAGTCTTGGTCCCTTGGATCGGAGGGAGGCGAAGACAGACAAATGAAGCTATTTTGAGGATGTACGAAGAATGAAGGAAATTAGCCCCAACCTTTAGCAAGAAGGTAGAGCTGTGTGGTATGCCGTTGCACATATTATAGAGTTTTGGTTTTGCCAGTCAAAAGAATCATTATGGATATAATAAGCTTCATTAATTCATTTCAGATTGTTACTTGATCTGAGTAGCTATCCTCAGTGGTAGTCTTTTGGGAGTGCATATATGAAAGGTTATTGTTTTTTCCCATGTAATTCGAGTAATCATTATTCTCTACAATTACTAAAACAAAGAGATGTAATGATAAATATTATGCCATAACATTGTAGGCACCTAGTCGTTAATAATTCTTTAATATGTTTTCTAGGACCTCTTTAATCACCTTCACTTGTAGTTTCAAATTCTAATCTCTTTGCCTGTTCCAGGCTTCCAGCGTATTGTTTTACTGTTCCTGTTGTGAACTTCATATTAGAAGTGTCCATACTAATTGTGCATATGCATTTATATGATTAGTATTATTTGGGGGTGGACGTGATGCTCAAAATTACTGAGAGGACTTGTGGTTTTTTTTGGGGAAGGGGAAACGAATATATTTAGGCAAATTGTCATCGGCAAGTTATAGCAGGCAAAAGAAACGAATCAAGAAAAACTTAAAGCATGTAGGAGAAACTGGAAGCAATAAGCTATGAGGAGAACAATGAACGGGTTCGAAGGACTTGCACTGAATTTAACTTCTACCAAATCTTCGTTAATTTTTACACCACCGCTGCCGCAGATAAAAACAGAAAAAAAACCCGGTTTGATGGTGTCTCCCTCTCCACGGTCATCTTCAAACACAAAAAAAACCGGTTTGATGGTGTCTCTCTTCTCCACGGTCGTCTTCAAACATAATACATACATGCAACCTAAAACCCCAATTTTATTTGGAAACCCTTTTCACAACCAGTATCTCATACACAAATGGAAGCAAAGTTTGGACCGGGTTACGTTTAATATAATGGTTATATTGGTCAGCAAAAATAAGATGAAAATTCTAAAAAGATCAGCATGTCATGTCCCTTTTCCGTTATGCAACTTTAACGACTCAATTGCAACTTTAAATTACTTCTCTTAGACTTGAATTTCAGTTCAATAACCCATTTAGAAGTTCGATATGAGTTCAATTATGTATAAGCTATTTAACCCAGAAATTTGATGGATAGCTAATGGCCTAATGGCACAGGATGCAGACTACATGAACCATGGGAAACTTTAAACAGAAGAATATATTCTTTATAGACCACAATACCACATAGTTCTTTATGTCTTTTCCGTTTACTTTTTAATCTTAAAGCTACCACTTTATGGGTGCATTGATCTGCTGACAGAATTGAATTTCAGGGTTATTGCTCCTTTTGTTATCATGTTTAGAATGAACATCAAATAGAAAAGGTTCTTACTTGCTACTAGTCATAGACCATAATCTATGGAAATGTTATTCTACTAATCATTCTTTTCCAAGATTGATCAGGTCATAGGATAATATCTGTCAACGTAGGTAAACAATTCTAATTGGAGAACTTAACATCGTTCAAAAGCTCCGTTAGTAGTTCATCTGTGAGCAACTTCTCAATTTCTACACCAATTGCATCAATGCAATCTCGCGAGCCCATCCAGTGCATTTCTTTGTCAAGTAGTTTTTCTGAATCTTCCTCGCTGGCTTCTCTTACTTGAACTTCGAGTAGTTTATATAGCTCATCTCTGATCTCACATGCCTGCCACTTGAATCGGATTCCCACTGCTGACGGTTTCACCCAGGGCAATGGCTCCGCAAAGGATTTTGGCATTCCCGATAATGCTATATTTATGCGATCAAACAGTAGTCTCCTATCATGTTTTAATCTGTTTACCTCACTATAGTGCTTACTCTCTAGATTGTCAAATACCCACGGCCCCAAAGGACAATCAGTTGAGTAGCATATAGTCATGAACATGTCTGTGTCAGTATCAGCAAAACCAGACTCAATCAGCACATCAGCAATGTAAGATGATTCCCAGCACTCAGGTTTATTCTCTCTTCTGTGATCAGAATCTGTGACTGACCCTTGCTGGACATCGTAGTCATCATCTTGAGGTGTGGAATCCCCTTCATCTGACCTGGATTCTCTCCTGAGTAGCTGAAGTTGCTTTTGAAGCTCTGATGGAAGCACAATTAAACAGCTTCTTTTTATTATTAAATGAAAGAAGAAACAGTTAAAATCATAAATCGGCTTAGGGAAATTACTAATTCAAATAATGTAAGCAACTTTCATTACTAGTCTACCCAACTTACATAATTTTAGTAACATTCTAGAGGAATATTAATTTAACTGCATTTGAAAATGATTCAGAATATACAATAATATGGTTATGAAGAAAAAAAAATCAGTACTGTTAGCTCTACGATGGGGATCAAAGTGGATAAAAGTGAAGTAGGTTTTACAGGAGATGGCAATTGGAGACATGCCTAACATAGCGTGCTAGTTGACCTCTAAAATTGGATTGGCTGTTACTTGTATTCTATCCGAAACAAACATGCGTGTACCATGTAGTGACAATCACATATATAATTCACTAGAAGTCACTCGTGCAATTAATAAAAAGGTAATCTGGAAAGCAAACATTTACCCTACAGATTTAGGTTCTATTTGCTGTTGTAGTTTCTTTTATTCAGAAATTCCAGTGTTGTACTGTCTTTTATTGATTTGAGTTAAACAATTTTCATTGTCAAAAATTAAACTATATCAGTAGCTTATAGGTACCTCGAAGGTCAGCGCTGACTTGCTCAAAGCTCTCAGGACCTGATAATGCATCATCTTCTCTTAATGGAACTTGCAAAACAGAAACAGGACTTGGATGATCAGCTTCCTTGGAACTCTCCAAAGATTCTGCCTCAGCTTTAGTACGCTGCACGTTTCAATCTCTCTTAGATAGATTACTAATGCTTACTAAATATAGATATTCAGGTACTAGTGACCTCAATGACACACAAATTGGATAAAGTACATGTTATAGAAATTGGATATACATACCTGTGGAGTAGAATTCTCTTGATTACCAACAGAGGAATCATCACTATTTTTCATGAATATTGATGGTTCTTGAGGCATCTCATCAGAAGATCTTGGAGAGAGGTTTCTAGACCCATTCTGAATGATGTCCGCATCTGCAATACTTGTAATATTTCCTGATGTCTGAGATGCTCCCAACTGCTTATCTGGAGAACCTTCCTTGTTGAAGTTTGTCTCCGTCTGATCCTGACTCGGATAGATTTCTAGTGATGAGTCAGTATTATAGGCATATTTCTTGCGATCTGATAGTGATCTTCTCTTGCTGGACTTTAAGCTGTTCAATGAGGAATTCTCTTTCTTCTTACAATTTTTATCTACTACTTTCCTTTGATACTGATATGTGTCTTCTTTCGGCACCAGCAACTTGTCATCAACTCGACATTCACCACCTGCATTGTTTTTCTCACTTACTACTCCTGGCAGTTGACAAATTGATCTAGAGTTTGATGAGTATTTGGAAAAACTGTCCTTCCAACCGTCCTTGCTGCTTATACCACCCATTGTGACATCCAGATTTCTTACTTTCTTATCAGATGTAGAAAGCATTTCACCAAGTGTAATTTTTTTACCATCCATCCCTGCATATTGATAAACATCCCTTGTCATGTTTCTTTTATCCTCATACTTGTAGGCCTTTTTTAACCTCTCTAACAATCTCTTTTTTGCCTCACTACTGGCGAAGGATTCTGTGAAATCGTAAGTTAACTTTGTCTCTTCTGATTCACTCGCAGTAACATTTCCAGAGAAATCATAAAGACCACTAATATCAGGACTTCCTCTAAAAGGAGATGGAAAATTATTCATCACATAACCAAATTCCTCGACCGTTTCCCCATTTAATTCTTTAGCAGTGCCTCTCCTATTCTTCATGCGACTGTAAGTGTTTCTCATTTCTCTGGTAGCTTTCATGACAGTTTCCGTTACTTCTCTAGACTTGCGCCTTGAGAAGTCTACGTCTTTAAAAATATCCATGTTTCTATAGTATCCTTCCCTATAACTATCTTCAGATTGTTCATATTCGCTATAGACGGGGAAATTAAATTGTGAAGAATCAGGCGATGACAATGACACGGGGTTAAAAGCATTATGTGCCTTCACATAGTTTGGCTTCAGAATAACAATTCGTTTAGCCATAATGTCAGACTCGCCTGCTCTGTCTGGGCTAATGGTTGATGACTTGTATAGGCTTTGAGAGCCATGATTATTGCAAGTGTGCCTCACAAAACCATGTTTCATGGGACCTTCCCGTTCATCTTGCCATCCCTTGTCCTTGGCCTTTTGATTTGTGGAATGTGATGGCTTCAAAACTGCTATGCGATTGTATTCATAACTGGAAGGAGCTTTTTGCATAGGCAGATTTTCTAGAAACAACGAATCTGATTGCTGAAGAAATTGTGTTCCCAGGTTCTTGTTGGAGCTCGATTTGTTGATTGTGTCTTCAAACACATCCTTAAACTCTGACTGCTCCATGTAGCTCTTCTTATAAGACCGGAGCTCACGCCAATGAGCATCTCGATCTGAAATCTTTGGTAAAGCAATCTTCCCTTTATTGTCAGCAGGTACTTTTTGTGATATATGACTCACCTCCGGAGATGGTAAGCCATCGAGACCCATCAATCTTGCAACTACATTTGGTGACACCAACTTTGAAGTACCTCTGTCCTTATGGTTTCCTGCTAAAATTAGGCTAACCAACATTAGAATGTGCATTCCGACAGATCGTAGAAGACAAATTAATTCAAATTAAAATGCTCGCCACAGTTGGAGGTACGCCGTGCAATCAAAGCACCGAACCACATAAAACCGATATGTAATCAAATATAAAGGCATCACGAAGTGCAAACTTACTGACATTAGAGAAAATTCAAGACTATGATTTATGACTCATAATAATTAAATTAAAAGATAAAGTAGCTAGGTGAACAAATAGAATCCAAAGGCATCAATCAAGGCTTTCGGTACAGGAAACCACCCACCATAATTTATTTCAGTGCTAAAGAAAGAAAAGTAGTAATAATGCAATATACAACTAAATCTAAAACACTACTTACTGATTCTCCAATTGCAAATGAACTTGTTAAACAGTTATCATAATTCATTTGGCATGACATAAAAAAACAAGCATTAGTGTTTAACAACAAACTGAAGCATATCCACAACTATAAATCACACATTTATATTTCAGTGTTTAGGAACTATATGTTGACATATTGTACTACTTAACTTGATGAGTAAACAGTAGTTAATTCCTTTTAAACAAATTGAAATTGCAGATGGCTGAATTGTCATGCTCAAATTTCTCAGCTATACACAGAAATCTTAACTTAACAGTAAAAAACATATTTCACAGAGAGAGAGAGAGAGGGGGGGGGGGGGAGAGAGAGACCTCCAAGTGTGTTGGTGGAAGTTTTTCTAGAGTTGTGTATATCTCTGATTCTGTCCATTTTTAGATCCGAATAGAGAGATCAATTACATACAGGAATGTAACTAGGCACAGCAATTGTTATTGCAGAGAGGGAGAGGGGGGGGGGGGAGATAGGGTGTGTGTTAGGAGGAGCAGAGCGTGAGTTAGGAGTGGGTATTTCAAGTTTGAAAATGGTGGGGGTAGTGGATAGGAAAGGGAAGGGGGGGTAAAAATATAAAATGAATATAATAAATAAAATAGGTGGAGTGGAGCTGCATTTACTATGTGAGGCTATGCCTATAAAAGCGGGCAACTAGGGGTGGCTCCACTTGATCGTTAGTGGGCCCTGTCTTTACAATCGCCTCTTTTCTTTCCTGTTCGGGGCACTTGGATTCACTCACGTCACTGTTTCTACCTTGGCCCCAAATTATGCTATTAGATTTTCTAATTGATGCAACATTTGAATTTTTTTTTTATTTTTTCGAATATTGTAAATAAATTTCTACATTACCGTTACCCTCATAACCTCATTTGTCTCGTGATCAAAATAAATTCACTTTTCCTATCTTATAAATTATTATATCTATCAATTTAAATGATAATGTAGAATTTTAAGTGATAACGGGTGCAAGTTTATCTTAATTATATTATATAAATATTAAAAATATGATAAATAACGGACTGAGTCTAACTGATTAAATTCAACTAGTACGTGTTAGACTTGGCATTTTTCTGTATTATTTGTAAGCTATGATATACAATATATTTTGACGGATAATTTTTCATTGAGCAAGAATCCCATCTCCAATTGAGCTATCAATGAGAGAGTATAATAAGCGTTTTAAAGCTTAAGATTTAAAAAAAAAAAATGTGTATGTATTATTTTTTGCTTTTCGAAAAAAATAAAATTATAGATCTGAGATTTTTATTCAGAATTTTATGAAAGTTGACGTGTATAGATAATTTGTTTTTACGCCTCAAACTCTATATAAAATACCAAAATGACAATTATTTTAAAATAAATTACATATATAACTTTTAATATTCTAAAATACATGAAGGGGGATGGACATTACAAGATCGATAAGCGGAGATGCCACTAAATATTTTAAAATAATTATATTTTTTATTTTTAATATATCAATTTAATTTTTGGTTAAAGATTTTTTATGATCGGAGACTTTCTGGTTGCAGATGCTCTTGCTCCCTCGTAAAATTCACTCTATGTACTCCCACCCGCACACGCAACTTGTTAAAACAATCAGTCATAAAAAAATTAGTAACAGGGTTGATGATCAACTGGTATCGTTTGTCAAAGAATACAACATCTTTCGAGTTTCGAGTACCAATACCTGTACGGCTGTACCCCTCTAAATCAAATAAAGCATATTTGGGTTTTAGCAACAGAAAACACTATTCTTTTGTTTGCGTAGAAAGTATGACTATCAAGTACTAGGACTACTGTATTTCCTATTCATCTCCTACATCACCCAGCTCTTCCCTCTCCAAATTTGTTATACTCAGCATATTGGATCTGAACGAAAAATAACTTAAAACTAAAATTGTTTCTACTGAAATTTGAACCGAGACAAAATATTCATCATAAATAATTAACTCATCGAAAATCAAGTGTTTGGAGAAAAATCCTCATCGAACACTCGTCTGATTTTATAATCGAACAATCATCTAAAATTTCAACAATACTCGAAATCGAGTTTGCTTCTAGACCAAAATGTTCGATTATAAAATATAAAATCATATATTTTTACGAGAAATGACTCAAACATAATATGATTCTATAAAAAGCATTATGCAACAAATATAACAGGAATTTCAAATTTCAGCTGAATGGCTTTTCTTTTGTTAGATAACCAAAACGTCGAGCACAAGTTAAGCATTATAGTTGTAAAACCCCTGATTGGATGAACTGCTTGATACTCCAAAACCATGCAATGCAGCATGGCCGCAAATACCTAACCTTAGCCAAAAACTCCCTGCTTCTGTATCACCATGTGACACTTTATTTTTTTTTAATACGAACCCTCATTTTCTCCCATATTTATCTACGTTGATTTCTGTACGTTTTTTCAGTTCTCAGAAAAATCATTTCACAATCTGACAAACTATTTTGGCTTCCCATCATCGAGCTGGCACGAAAAAGTCGACCACGACATAAACAATGGAAGATTGCTCAACCCATGAGATATTATAATATTTGTAACATTTTATCTTGATTGCTGGTGGAAAGTGACCTCTCACGAGGACGAGTCTGTGAAATGTGGTACCATTTTCTATGTCAAAATTTAGAATATATTACAACCACACTCTGTACAATTGTCGCTTGTATGAGTATCTCCAATTTACTGGATAAGTAATTTAATTCAATATTTTCTTGATTTTCTAATAAGCTTTTTACTTAAAATTCTAACTAAAGCGATACATTACTATATAAAAATAAGCATGGGTATAAGAAGTGTATGTTTCTTGCCAAACCGTACCCTACATGCTACATGGTGCTCAATAATTCAATAAATCTGTGAATTGAACGTATAGTTTGATATTGACGTGAGGTCTCTAAAGTTTGTTTGTTTCGTGGGAACATGTCAAATTACTAGATCGTCTTCTTCGCTATATGATTCGATCCAAATGTGTTACAGTGTACTGCCCAACTCTATGCTTGGTTTTAGTATATGCTAGGCACACGAAATTAACAACGTCAAAATATACTCAATCAAAAGGAAGAATTTCATGGACGAAAACAAAAGATGAAGTGGTAAAAGAGTACTGTTATATGTACTAAAATGCATAAAAAATTCTCTAAAAAATCGGGATTTTTTTTTTGTTATTATTTAGAATTTGATGAAATTGATTATTACAAATTAATAATCTCAATGAAAATAAGGATGAAAAAACATTGTAATGCTTTAGCGATAATATCATTTGAATTGGTTATATATAATATAAATAATTTTGTGGAGTTACTTTAAGTTTTATAATTTTCTAATATATAAAATATAATTTTCTTAAAAGTTCAGGGGAGTAACAATTTCTCTCGCCCCTTCATAGGTGGGGACGAAACTACTTGTATGAGTAAAAAAAGAAAGGAAAAGAAGCTGCTTTTGTGAGAGGCCGGTTGAAATTGAATGAAATAGTGATAAAAGAAGTCAATTACATTTCACATCTTCAAACATCTGTTTCTCTGTCCGGAGAAAAGAGCAGTAAAAAGGAATTGTCAAATTTGAAAAATATTGGCAAATAAAACCAAGAATCTGTCAAGTCTGTATTGCTGACACGCATAAAATTTGAAGGATTTGTTGCCGAATTTGAAAAAGGAAAAAACCGAATGGCGACAGATGATTTATATGTGCACCAATATTTACGGGATATGTGCTAGGCAGTAGCCAGTAGGCATGCAAAGTTTCTAACCTCTAGGCTTCTAGCTATTGTTGTCGCAACTGAGAATTGAGATGCTTGTTAAGGGCTTTATGTTGTGGGTTTAACTCATGTATGGGCTTTAACTTGTAGGTGGTCTGAAAGCCCATGTAATATAAACTATTCCTCAAATCTCTCAACTAGTAAAGCTTCTGTGAGCAGCTCAAAGAGGCCTCGCCACAAGTAACCTTGTCTTGTCGGGTAACAATTTTTCGTTTACGTGTAATACATGATGGGAGCGTTTGAACTGTGGGGGAATCGAAAATATATATATTTTGGAAAAGTGTAAGGGATAATGTTGTTTTCATTCTATTTCACAAAATTACTAATCTAAACAGCTAATTGAAATCAATAATCATAAAATAAACATCTACAGTATCGGTGTACATGGTTCAGGTTGAGCGGGTTAAAAAAATTTAACGACCCAATCGAATTAAATTGGGTTTTCAAATTCTCAACCCAAGCTATAAAAATTAAATTCATAACCTAAACCAATTTGTATTACTTCGGTTCGGATCGGTTTGATCAGCTTATGAAATATAAAATAATTCTCTTTTCCATAATCTAGCAAAACTAAATTTCGACATATCAAAAGATAATTTTAACTGAATGTACTACAGTAAGCAGGTGAAATACTCAAATATATACAAAATGAGCTGAGCACTATAACATCTTAAAAAACCTGCACTACTGACCAAAACAATTAAAACTCGATACCAGAAGCTTCAGAATTACAGCGAAACAATTAGTAAAACACAACAAATCAACAATTAGCAAAGCACAACAAATCAACAATTAGTTCAATGGACCAGGCTAACATATTATGGGTTACTGGGGTGGGGGGAATGATTTTTATATATACTTTAATAGTTTTTAATCGGATTGGGTTGGATCGGTTAAAAAAAAACTGAAACCCGTGTCCAACCCAATTAAATCGGGTTACTCATTTTTTAATCCAATTATCAATCGGGTCAAAAAAGTTCGGATTAGTTGGGGTGAAATATGGTCGGCTTGAATTGGTTCGGTCGGTTTTACCCACCTCTATACACTCCTACTTACCATCTAGAAGGCTGGTTGGTGGGACTTAAAAGTCTCTGAATTTAAGTTATTTTCGTCTTTCGACTTCAATTAGAGTAGCAAATTATTTATTTGTATAATAAGTAAGAAACTGACTTAAAATTAAAAATGAATTTAAAACTCTTTTAAAATCAGAGGTAAAAGTTGGTAGGATGATTTTTTGAACAACTTATTTTATTTTAAAATTTTTTAAATAAAAAAAATCTCATCACTCAAACAAATAACGCAACAAACAAACAATTTAAATCGAGCATTCATCATCAAGTCCCAAAAGTCATTATTTTTAACCGCAGTCCAATCCGGATATAAAAATACACATTAAATCGAGTTCTCATGAAATATTAAAATCTCTGCATAAGAAAAGGCTTTGCTTTTCTTGGCAAAGGGACAGTCAAGAAAAAAGAATGAGATATACGCGATGATCCATCTGCAGCAGGAACAAAATTTATCTGAGATTTCAGGCAAACCAAAGTGAAGCTCAGTTTGTTCCCGCAAAATGCAAATAATCTCCTCCTCAGTCGACCGATTTCTTTGATCATGAAATCATAATTGGAGCCTTTAGCTAATTATAACACATAAAAGTGAGAAAGCAGTTTGATTAATGTGCGTGAATGTAGGTATGGTCATGAAATTATCATCCAAAGATGGGACAGAGTACAGAGATACATTGTCCAGCACACTGTTGTGCCAGAATCATACATTGAAGCTCGTGCATGTGACACAAAATGGGGGAGACTATAACTCAACTCTGAGATGATGTAAATATGAGACTGATTAATATTAAACATCAAAGGCCTGTCAACCACTTCTCTGCTTTGCCACAACCTGTATCGTACTCAAACCCTCATGTTTTAAAGCTCCCTCCGTTTCTATATATATTTCTCGTTTGAGATGTTGCCATGCTGATATTGTTCATAACATGAAATAAATTATTAATTTACGTTTAATCTATAAGATTAAACATAGTCTTAGATTTGTATCCATGAGTTACAATGAAATTTTTATATTTAATACTGATACGAAATTAAAGATATTAACGATCAAAATTGTGCGTTGACAAACATGATAAAAATAAATGGGAAATATATTATGAGACTGTGGGAGTATCTTATTTGCCTAAAAATTTTGTTGATAAATTAAGAAATTTTCGTAATAGTTTTAAACTTGTTTCAAATAAAGTTCTCGAGATTGGCTTGATTTTTCAAAATTATAAAAGTTGGTCAAAGTTTAAAAATAATAAATTTATGGTCACACTCTACCTCCATTTCTTAGAGCCGCCCATCAGATACACATTATCGGCAAATTGAAAAAAACACATGCTTTCAAACTTATTTAAAAACATGTTCAAAAGCATATGAGATATGAGATTGTAATGTTACCAATAACTTTTTATGTTGCAACTGTTAAATTGAGATTGCACGTGTAGTTACACCATATTTTTTTAGATACTTTTTTTTTTTAATGTAATTTAGATAAATTTTTTAAGAAAACCTTTATATTTCATTATTATCATATTTAAAAATATGTTTGCCTTCCGTATATATTTGGCTTCAAATACACTCACTCGAAATTGGGTTTTTCTAAATTCGGTGAAAAACTATAAAAACTGAACCGAGTAAAAGGACTTGCTCTAACCCATCTAATATTCATTTTATTATCTTGTCCGGACGCAAGATGAATAATCTATCCGTAACAGCCAGCCCAAAACAGAAATATATAACTGTTTCAATCTCAACAAACTTGCTGAAGGCAGCTTCTTCACTGTGTATAATTAATAATGTCAACAAGTTGACCCATCAGATGCAGAAGATCTAAGATCGCTTAGCATCTTGTGGATTCTTTGCTTCATAGTTTCCAACTCATAATCAGTAACCGCTGATTTCTCCTTAACCAAACTTCTCATTTCTCTTGTATTCATGGAGTAAGCCTCAAAGAACTGTTTATTCTCTTTCTCCAGCTCCTTCCACACTGCAATCACATCCTATTATTATTTCATCTTATAAATATGAAAAATAATATAAGCACAAATTTAGCTTACCTGTGGAAGTAACGACAGGTAAGATGTTGGCATGTTTGGCAAGCGCATCCATGCATTCTTCCTTGCTCATGTTAAATAATATGCACTCTAACAGATCCTAACCACTAAGTCTATCCAATACCAGACCAAGTCAAGCGATCAGATAACTGAAGCACTTAACTGAACTACTGGATATGCACTGTTAGTTTTGTATAATCTTGTAAATGTTATCCTGTATCAACTATATATACCCTGTACCCACAACAATTATATTAACTTGAATATATTACAACCATTACAACTCACTGTTCTTTTACACTCCTCTATCAAGTGTTGCACCTGATAACACAAACATATATCTGTTCGGTGCGGTTTTTTACTAAAATCGTAAATAAGACGGAATTACTTACCATATGGATATATGAAGCGGCAGAAGAGGATGAAGCAGTCATGATGATAAATGTACGCTGCGAATGCTTGGTACAAGAAACAAAAAGCTTCGTATGAGTATAGATTCGAAGATGGTTATGGGTAGGTTGATATATAGGCGGCACATAGGACGAATAAATTAACGAGCGGACAGTGAAATAGCACCGACTACAGGTACCTGATTTTACGTTTATTGTTATTATATTACTAGTTGTTTTTATTAAACTTCGTAGTGATCAGGTGATGTCATAATTATGGTGGGCCTTGATTACCCACGTGGGCTTCAGCTTCTTATTGGATGGGAGGAGATATCAGATGGAGCAATATTTCTTTTTCAGCTTTATTATTGTTGTTGGTGCATAATTAAAATTTTCACAGCTGAGCGGGAAGAAAGATGAACCAGTACTCGACTTGCTCGTTGCGTCTCCATTTTATAATATTTTATTTTTTACCTAATTTAAGATGCAAAGAAAAAATACCTCTATTTAGTGTTTTTTTTGAAAAAAATTGTGAATAAAAAAATGTAGTTTATATTTTTATTCATAAAAAATTAATACTACATATATAATACATGAGGAGGAAGTATTTAATTTGAACTTTTTGACTTCCCTCGCAAAAATCCGGATATATTATATTAATTACTTATGCTAAAATTATGTTAAAATGTCAAGTTCAATTATTCATAATTATGTATGATGTTCGAGATCTTTAATGCTCGTAGCTCAACCGGGTGCTCTTTTCTTCGTTAAATAACTTGCTCGAATCCGTTTATCTTATCTTATTTTCAAAAAAAAAAAAAAAGAGCTTAAAATCATAACGAATAATTTTTCTATAAATTTCTTATACTGTAAGGCAAAAAACCCACCTTAATCTAAAAAACCTTCCAAATTTAAGGGGACAAGAGGGTGAGCGTTTAAAGTTTGGAGAACAAATGTAAGGTCAAGTGTTTAATTCTGCGCACACAAGGTACTCCAAATTTCAGCTATTCGTTTTCCAAAATTAGATAGAAATGAATCCGTGAGAAACGAGTGAACTGCTTTACCAAACTTGTATTTTTATATTGGATGATAGTACTACAGTTGAAAACCTAGTGCGATTACAGCTAGTAATTGTAAACAGATGAAAAACAGATGATTGAGCAATCATTGATGTTTTATATTAAAATTTTAGATAATGCTTTCAAATCCTTTACGTGGCTCGACTTGGATGGAAGTGGCATCGAGATGCTACTACAAAAAACTTGCAAGTAAACTATAACAAATATTACCTGGCATTATTTTATTTTAATTAGTAAGATAAGTAGATAACAGCACTTGAATCTGCACTGTTGTTGAATATAATTACTTGCAAGAATCTGTGATCTGAAATAGAAAGAAACATAAAGAAAGAGAAAAGAAGGGACTCTAGTTATATAGATGTTTCCTACATATAATTGTAGATTCAACAGTGCTAGACTGCTAGTAGAAGAGCACCACCAGTAAAAAAAAGAAAGAGATAAACTCTGGTTGAAGCGAAGAACCAGTGAAAAAGGAGATGAACTCTAACCACAAATTTATTGTATTATACATATGGGAATTTGGGGGATTCTAAGGAAAAAAACATATTACAGAAAAAAAAAAAATCATGAAATTTAGTTTAGGGCATAATAGAACTTATTGCCCCCATAGCTGGCAACCTTTAGCTTAAGCAATTACCTACAGGCTACATTGAGGGGAAAACTGTCATGTAGTTTTGACTGGTTTTAATGGCCAAAGGTTTAACACAAATATTGGGATTGACTGTGGAAAATTAATAGAAAGCTGATAATGAGATTAATATGTAGAACTTTACACCGAAAATTATAACATGTACTGCGGGCTACTCAGACTTTCAACAAAATTGGTAAGGATGATAATAGAAACAAATAAAATCTCCAGAGTAGATGAGCTAGACCAAACTTTTAATTGATATGCCAAATCATTTCAGGGCAACCAAACAAACACAATATCCAGATTTACAGATTTAAACATGATCAAAGTATGGAACATAAGATTTGAGAAAATTTTGGGGTCAGGAAAGGGACAGGCAAATATAAATCAACACCCACACAATCAGCAACAGGAAATAATTTGGAAATTAACAAAAAAAAAAAAAAACAGAGACAGATTATCAAGATTTAATTTCTTTTTCTTTATCATTAATGCTTTATATAAACTTTTTTTTTTCCCTTCAACAATTTCACCACTGGATCACGGCAATTTCACATTGGAAAGCCACACCTTCTCAGATCCCTAGTAAAGAAGGGGTGTTTTAAAGCTTCCCTCGCTGTAAGTCTCTCTGTTGGATCATATCGTAATAGCCCTTGCAATAGATCAATTAAATCCCCAGCAGAGTGGTCTACATGCTGCATGACTAGATTCTGCAAAACAATTATAAAAAATTGCAGGTATAAATAAGTATATAGGATGGGCAAACAAGAACAAGAATGATGTGGCAAAGTTTTTTTATAAACCATGAATGTAAAAGACTGGCACACAAGATAAGTTATAATATCCGCGCAATCTGTAAACCGCATAAACTGTGTACAGTAGTTACCTGGAGACGTGGCAATTTCCAGACAGACCTCATACTCTCTCTTGAAGTAGCCCCCTCTGGCCAATCTAACCGTACACCTCTTCTGAAGTACTTGTCAGCACGACGACTGTAAAAGTGTATGCGGTCAGCTGTCTGGTGACAATTTAATTCTAAGAACAAAAAATGAAAATCTTATAGCAACGATATCTCACTCGGATCTGATAATCATATGTTGGGGAAGCGGTCCTAAAACCCTCTCCATCATTGCAAGATGTTCCAAGTTCTCATGTGTCTGGAAAAGGGCCTCACCCTGAAAGATAATATGGTCAAAAATGAATTGTAAAAGTTTAAAATTTTGACTTCAGGGTTCAATGAGCAACATTCAGCGCACGTAATATATATTTATCAACTATGAAAAAAGAGCTTTGCTCCATTATATTTATAATGATTTGATACTTGACTAAGAGAGATGCTGAGACTGGAAATTGACCAGGATTGATATATAAGCTATACACTGTAGGACCCATATGATAATAAGAATATTATTATCAAAATTGACAGTAATTTATAAATGAATTATAATTTCTATTACTTAAAAACCACCCTACTTAACAGAAGATATTCAGAATTGTAAGTAGAACTAAACCACTCATGGTGAAGCTCTACAGTAAATATCTTCTTTCAAACAAAGTTTGCAAATTAAAAACTCTCCAAAAAAAAATAATGAATAATACATCAAAACTAGAAGATATGTTAAAAGAGGTGTCCAGGCAATTGACAGAGGAAACGAAGGAGCACATTCACACTTGACTTACAGAGCAAAGTTCGACAAGGATGCAGCCAACACTCCACATGTCACAAGGATAGTTCCACCCAAGACCTGCAAAGAAAGACTATGTATGTCAACTTGTATTCATTAATTAATAATTAAATCAAGACAGGATGCCTTAGACTAATATCGGGACTCCCTGAAGAAAACTTACTGACCAGGACATCCCCAATCTAAGCTAATGTTTACACAATTGATGGAAGATCTTACATATACTAGTGACGATGAGATCGTAAAAGGCGCAATGTGTTTGATCAAAAATTCACTCCCTGCTTTCTTTATGAACAGAAACTTTAGGGGTAAGATTTCAAATCCAGATTGATGTAGGTCCATCAAAGTCTATCAATACAATATCTCTACTGCAGTATCAGATCAATTTTTGAAACTAATTGATTCTTAAGTAAAGACGTAAAATAGTATCACAGCTAAAAGAACTTATAAATGATCGAAGTTAAAACTAAATAATGGAAGAAAATGTCACAAGAGAAGAAAACTCACCCAGAATAACTTCTGGTGCACGGTAATGACGTGTTGATACTATATAGTTATGATCTTGATGTTCAAATGTAGTGCTCCCGAAGTCGATAAGCTTAATGGAGCTTGTCTTTGGTAAATTCTTGAAATAGGAACCTTCTCTAGGGCATCGAGAAAGAAACTTTACAAGAGGAAAGAAGTTAAAATGTCAGGAACAAGTAGTGATTTTAAAACCAAGCTCGCATACAAATTTCTGACTTTAGTAGCATAAACATTTATTAATAGACAGAACTGGATTCAAAACCATGTGACAAAACTGACATCATAAATCTAGTGCAAGATTTTTCCTCCAACAGATATAACTGATCAAGTACACAGCATCTATTTAACAGCTTCAGAACTGTGAATATGTGCATATAAAAGAGATGCCCACAATAAGATAAGCGTCCGATTAAAAATGGATATCATGCTAAAGAAGCAATACCTTATGATCTGGAACTTTAATATATTCGGAGGAAACAAGAAGTATATTTTCCGGTTTCAGATCAGTGTGAATCAGGCGAAGATCATGCATAACTGCAGAGAAGGGAAAAATATGTATTAGTGACAACTGTCATCTTAATTAATAATTATAACTAGTTATGTTATTAGAAGTTTAGAACCACCTATGAGTAAATTAGAATGTAGCAGGCGGCAACTGACATACAATTTACGCCCGTATTCTAGTTTTCAAATTATAGCACATAATCTAAACCAAGATATAAACAGCACTAAGAAAATTGGTTCGAGATTCGTCTACACACATGCTACAGAATCCAAAAGTTGTCTGCCAAACTCCCGAACAAGATCAATAGGGAATGAACGGTAGCTGTTTTTCCGGAGAAAATCGTATAAGCTTGGCCCTAGCCTCTCAAAAACCTGTTAACACCATTTAAATCCATCCGCAAGTTTTTAACTTACAGAATATTGGGCCTACATAATATTTTCGCCCACCAAAATCAATCAAAAAGTATGCATCAATAGAAACTTACAATACATATATGATTACGATAGTCAAACCAATTCCGTATTTGCACACAACTGCAAGGAATGAAATCACTTATACCAAAGGTCACTTTCAATCTACTCTTCAACAATGAAACTGGAAGCCCTACATAAAGAAGACTCTTACCGTTGGCCACCAATGTCATGCCTGCACAACTTTTGTAAAACATCTATTTCAATCAAAGCAGCTTCACGATATTTATGTATGGATCGAACAATTTTAATTGCTACAATCTCTTTCTTCTCATTGTCCAAACATTCCAAAACTTTTCCGAAAGTCCCTGCAGTATTGGTCAATTTTTTCCACTTAAGAAGGCAAAGAATACGTAAAACTTTTGAGACAAGGCTTATAGATCCTAAACCATCAAAATCAAGTTCACAACTAACCTTCACCCATCTTGCTCAGAATTCTGTCTGCAGAGAAAGAGAGAAGGAATGCTATGTCATCAATATTAATAAATATAGAACTTAAAGTGATACGGAGAAAGGAAACAGGTTTTATTGACATATAAGCACAACCTAGCTGAAACTTGTCCAGATAAATCAAAGTCAAGATACATTCTCGGTAAAAGAAGAGTTTTTTCAGATCTAGAGTGTTGTATCAAGAAGTCTAAGTCATATCATGGACAAGCAATTGTTTGTAAAATGTTTCGACATATTTCAATAACACTTCTCTCTTAAGTTTTCCATTGTACACCAACTTAAACAATCTAGCAACTGCTTCCTAATAGCACACAAAATTTCAGAAAAAGACAGAACATGACCTTTCCTACTCTTAAGAACTGGGTCATGGTCTCCTACATTTTTTCAGAAACCTAAGAGCAATATTCATCAACAAATTTACAATGTAATATAACATTGATACTTCAAAACAGATACATATAGGGGAATTGCACACTTAGTGGTTACTTTTCATATATCATTGGTCTCTTTCTTCCAAGCAGTCATGCCCACACCACAATTTTGACACTATCGTTGAGACAATCACAAAAATTTTGGAATACAAAGATTGACATAACGAACACTACAAGTAACACAATTCAGGTCAAAATTGGAGTACTTACAACGAGGAGTCAAACTATCACCAACAGCGAAAACGTAATGCCCATCTTTATCATCTGGTCTCCAAGGAGGGGATCCTCTGGGAGGCAAGTCCTTGTAATATATAGAAGAAAAGGCATAATTCGGAATGCACCCATTGGCATATTCCTGCCCGTTATGTAGTGCTGGAAAGACCTGAGTGCCATTTGAATAAGAAACAGTCAGAAAATTATCCTCCGGCAATCAATCTAAACAGCTAAACATAAACTATTGCTCATGAACGATAAACATGTATAATTCCGCCTTGTTAACAACCATAGCAATCCTAAAAATTATTGCAAGAAAAGCATTATGACCCAAAGAAAAAGGATAACTATGTATTACCATGTAATTCCCAAAGATCGGTAATATAAAAATTCTTTCACTGACCCTACATGTCACAATATGATTTCCATAGATCAGGCATATGACAATTTCTTCATTTACCGTGCAATAATCTCTTCACGTAATCAAACAAAAAAATCTAATAAACATCTATATAGTGTACTTTATGTGTTATGACTCAGTTCCATGGTCAATCTAAAACATATATGCACGTAATACATATCCTATACATATTAGCTTCTCTATTCCTGAAAATTTATTATCTACAAGTACCAGACATCCATAGAAGATTGGAAGAACAACAAGAATAAACTATTAATCCATAGAAAAATAACAGTATAAGACATATATCAGCTCATTACAAATCTTCTGACACATAATACAAACTAATCTTATCAATAAACTAGCAATTAAATATTAGAACATAAATATACACCAAATTTCAGGCATAATAGTAACAAATCATCCCAAGCCTACAGTCAATTATGTATCGTAAACACAATAAACAAATTACAAGATTACTAGGCACGGCAAAATAAGATAGAAATGCATACAAATTGAAACAGATACATACAAGAGAGATGTATAAAGATACAACCTTTGGATAAGGAAGAGGAGGAGGCATGTCCCATGTCAATCTCTGACGCTTCCTGGGACGATTATCCATGTTATGAGCAAAATCCAACATTCTTTGCGTCTCCATTTATCTTTTAATTACAAATACAATTGAATAAAATCAAACATTTGAGATAAAAATGATTAGAAATATGAAGATGAAGCGTGATTAAGATCAGATCTGGAAGATATTTTGAGAAGCAGCATAGCGATGGAGATGAAGAAAAGATCTGTGTATCAGTGGGAGAGAAGAGACTGGGTGGGTTGGTTAAGCTAACCCTGGTTACTTTTTAACTCCAGCCTTTTAGTAATTAACCGAGCCTCGGTTGGTTTGCAAAATAATGGGGCCGTTTGGCTGAGCTTAAAAGAAGTGACTTATTGCTTAAAATAAAGAAGTGGATTAGAAATGAGAAGTTGGTTTGGACTTATAAGCTATTAGAAGTGTTTGGATATCGTGACTTATAATTTTTTAAGTGTTTGGATAGCTTAACTTATAAGTTGGTATAGTTTCGTAGTTTTGTAATATATTATTTGATATTTACGGTATATATTGAGTAAAGTTAGATGAAAATATTAGATTAGATTAATATTTATATCATATAAAAAAATTGATTTTTGGTTTGCTTTGTCTCACATTTTGTTATAAGTTTCATTTATTTATTTCTTAAGATTATATTAAAATATAATATAGGAATGAATGAAAAGATTTAACCAAATTTAAATAAGTGAAATTATGATTTGAAATTATATATTGTAACAGACTAAAATGTCTCAAATTTAAATATTTAAGTGATCTATAAGTGTGTTTAACAATTTATATAAATATTAATATAAAATATTAATATATTTGAGTATTTATTAAAATGAGGACAAAAGCTTAATCCTTATATTCAATGGATGGAGTCACGGAGATAACATGATGTGATAACAGCAATAAAAAATAAAAAGCAGGAGGAATCGAAAAAAGAAGAAGCTGATGGCAAAAAAAAAGCGGGGTTTCAGAGCTTTTTTTCTTTGACTTCTTATACCATTTATAAGCGCTTCAAACCAACACCCAAACGCGTGGGCTTCTAGGCTTTTAAGCCCAGAAGCCCTCTTCCCAAACACCTACAATATAAATGGTACACGGACTCCAAAAATATATTTCAATTTATAGCATAACGGAGTTTAAAAAAAAAATTATAGCATAACGGAGTATTATTTACGGGAGTGTATTCGATTGGGATTTTAATGGATTGTTTTTAGAGGGGTGTATTGGATTCGGATTTTAAAGCATTTTTTTGCATTCATGAAATCCGAGGGTATTCGATTGGGATTGTTTGAAATCCATTAAAATCTTGAGGTATTCAATTGGGATTTCAAATTATGCAACAAAATCCGGTGGTATTCAATTGGGATTTTAAATTATGCTTTAAAATCCGATGGTATTCAATTGGGATTGTTTAAAATCCATTAAAATCTGATGGTATTCAAATGTTGATGGATTTTTTTTCATTTCATAAAATGATGGATTTTGTGGCATTCTTCAGTGTATTTTAAGTTTTTTGAAATCCCACCAAAATCAATGGGATTTTGAAGCATTGTACCTAAATCCTATCAACTCTACAACATTTTATCAAGAATCCGCACAATATCAAAATCTCATACAATTCATTAAAATCCATAGACTAAAAACAATCCATTAAAATCCCAATCGAATACACTCCCGTTAGTCTATGGATTTTAATGAATTGTATGAGATTTTGATATTGTGCGGATTCTTGATAAAATGTTGTAGAGTTGATAGGATTTAGGTACAATGCTTCAAAATCCCATTGATTTTGGTGGGATTTCAAAAAACTTAAAATACACTGAAGAATGCCACAAAATCCATCATTTTATGAAATGAAAAAAAATCCATCAACATTTGAATACCATCAGATTTTAATGGATTTTAAACAATCCCAATTGAATACCATCGGATTTTAAAGCATAATTTAAAATCCCAATTGAATACCACCGGATTTTGTTGCATAATTTGAAATCCCAATTGAATACCTCAAGATTTTAATGGATTTCAAACAATCCCAATCGAATACCCTCGGATTTCATGAATGCAAAAAAATGCTTTAAAATCCGAATCCAATACACCCCTCTTAGTTTTTTATAATTTATTAATTAAATATTTTAAAATAATTATATATATTTTTCTAAAGTGAAAATTTAGAAATTTCTAATGAAATGAAATAAAACATAAAAGATTTATTATATACTCCCTTTGTCCTCTTTTGCATTTCCATTTTGGTTTTCGAGGAGTCAAATTGACCAATTTTTGACTAAACATTACACCTTATCTATGCATTATAGTATTTTTTAAGAAGCAACCTACAAACACATCACTTTTTAAAAACTGGATTATAAACAGTGTTACAGAAATCGGGAATCGGACCTAATCGGTTGAGCTACCGATTCAGGGATTAATCGGAAATCGGGGATTAATCGGAAGGATTAATCGGAGTGAAAATCGGATTTATTTTAATATTAAAATGTTATTTAATATGAGGAAAGTTTTATGGAGACCGCTATTTAATCGGAGACCTCGAAGACCACGTATGTTCTGCAATCAAAACACTATAAAATATATTATTTTGTAAAATATGTTCTATGAGAAATATCATGTATTCACTAAAATTGTTGAAGATCATCTATGTTTAATAAGTAGATAATGTATGTTCTGCAAGTTGAACAAATGTTCTGCAAACTAAACATATTTCATTGAACAAAACATTTTGTAATGTTCCACATGTAAAACTTATATGATATTTAAAATTTTAAATGAAATAATGATTTCGTAAAACATGATTTGTAAAACTAATGTTTTTATGAAATATTTTACTTGCAGAACATATGTGGTCTCCAGGTCTTTAGATAAAATGGGGTCTCCATTGAACTTAACTCTATTTAATATTTATTTATTATTATATTAGCTATTTAGTAACTAATATACTTACTATATTCGTAAACTTTGTAATTATTCATATTTAAAGTAATATAGTATTTTAATTTTAATAATTTATCATATATACTTCGATTAAGAAATATATATAAGGATTAATCGGATTTCAAAAATCGAATCGGTGGCCAACTTTGCAGGGGATTAATCGATTAAATCGGGGATTTTTAGAACACGGATTATAAACAGTGCTTCGCGGCTGTACCGTAATATTATTTTAAATAAATTCATAAATAAATGAATGTTTTATTATACAGTATTATACATAGATTATTCATAACGATATATTTCGAATTTTGATCGTTACATGAATAAATTATATAATTTAATATATTCATATAGTTTTAATGGATAATTCTATCATTATGTAATATAATATGTAAATTTAAGAATGGAAACAAATTTGAATAAAATAATCATACACTATAATCTAATTTGAAATTTAAAATAAAATATTAATAGGTATTTAAAGTTTCTTTTTAATTTTTATAGTTAACTTATTTTGGCTTAAGTCATTAGTATTTTTTTCGAATAAACTTGAAACTAAAATGATAGTTCCTATTTTTCTATATTATCATTCTTGCAATTCAGAAACTTTTTGTAAATTTCAACATTGTCAATTAAATTTTCTTATAACATTTTTGAATGAATAAAAGGTAATTTTTATTTTTATGTATTTAAAATTCAAAAAAGAATCAAAGAAATATCGCTAAGCTCTCAAGTATTCCCACTCTCCGACTCTCACGTATGGAAAATACTTGGTGCATATAATAATTATGTACAAAATCTTGTACATAATGACACATGGTTAGTTTTAACTGGAATGTGCCATTTGTATTTACATCAATCACCTTAATTAAAACATTAATTGACACATCATTATATATAAATTTTACGTGCACGATTATGTGCCCCTAGCATCACTCCTCAAGTACTCACGCGGTGAGTCTGGGAGGTCCATTGCCCCTGCTTAACTAGTATCTAAAAATATTTTACAGGCTTAATTTTGTTGATTGATCTTGGCTGCCTCGCTTAAAATATAAAACCAAAACCTTTGTACACATAAATTTGCCAAGTCCACAGGTTACAATAGCCCAAGCCCACCCAGCAAATTCACTTAAAACAGAAGAAAGAAATACACGCAGTAAAACATAAAGTCAAGAAACAGAGTTAAGAAATAGAGTAAAGATACTACCCATCTCGCCGAGCAAACAAAACACCGTTCTCCGGAAGCTCCGACCAGAAATTTAAAGACCATTATAATGTTATGTTATTTATAGGGTTAATTATCTGATTGGGCACTCACTTCACACCAATATATCATCCAGGGCACTCTCGAATTTTCGGTCTCATTTGAAACATTGTTTTCAGAAATTGTATCAGTCTTAAAATTATAATATTAAATTCGAAAATTAATCGACAGTTTAAGAAGTGTTACTCATAGGGATTTAACACAATAGGCTATAGAGATTACGTAGGTACGATTAATTGAAGTTCCACGTCCGAAAAATGGCTATATATGGATTATTAGGGTTCTTCATAACCCAACTCTTCCACCATCAATTCTACCCATTTTTTGGACGCGGAAATTCAAATAATTGTACCTACATAATCTCTATAGCCTACCGTGTTAAAACCCTATGATTAACACTTCTTAAACTATCGATTTGTTTTCGAATTTAACGTTTTATTTCTAAGACTGATACAATTTCTGAAAACAGTGTTTCAAATGAGACCGGAAATTTGAAAGTGTCCCGGATGATATATTGGTGTGAAGGGAGTGCCCAATCAGATAATTAACCCGTTATTTATATGACGCCCCCTTACATGAATTTCTAGTTCCGCCACTGGTTATCGTGCCAGGCTCTGCCTATCCTTGGGGCCAGTAAACTCTCTTTAGGTTTGTTTCTTGACATATAACTGTGGTCATGTCATTTTGTCCATGTCTTACTACTAGTATGTGCCTTTCTTCTTTGATTGCTTATTTCATCTTTTTGTTTGTCAATTGCTCACTAGTTTGCCATCTCCATGTCCTGGTAACTCCCTAAAATTCTTCTACATGAGCAAGATTGAATGGCTGCCAGTATAAAAATGTTTGGCATCCTAAGAGCGAAGGATTCTTACGCGGTGAGGATTTTATATTCAAAACAATTAAAGATATCTGTGGCATCCTAATGCTCGACGAGTCAGAGCTCAACATATCCATGTAAGTGGTTATTGGTCTCTTGTATTTGACTTCATTGTACATATATTTTCCACCAGCTGTGAATCTATGTTTGTATCAAATCTCTATTCTTTATAACATGTGATATATACATGTATACCGAATAGTAACGTTATTGTGTTGGATTAAGCACCTGTAGTTATTAAACCATTTGAAAGCATGGACATACTTAGATTCTATCATTTTTTGATTGGTTTCTCTCCCTTTCTAGGTTCAATTATTTTCCAAATGATATATACTTTTTGTTTTCGCTGACATTTGTTTTTGCGTAAATTAAAAACTTTGGTGCCTTGATGTGCTCAAACTTCTTGGTGATTATGGTTCTAATATGTAAAAGTTCAGGCTTGAAGTTCATGATGCAAGGCAGTATGCAACTGAAACCGTGAGGTTCGTCAACCAAAGAACAGTCAGTTTTCTTCTAAATGATAATTTTTGATTTCCTCTGAGTTAAATCGATGAATTACCATTTTTCATGGATTCTTTTGATCTTTCTTTGTGTTCTGATTGCCTTGACCTAAAATGTACAGAATAAAAAATTTGAACCGTTGAACCCGAGTTTCGGTACGCTGTGTGATCCTGCCGACATGCTTACTTTATCATCTCAACTTTAAGGCTAAGGAGATGTATCCTAGAGCTCCACAGATGTTGCTTTTCCGCAGAACTGACAGTCACCTTCAGTGGAGATCTTTCGATTGAGGACTATACTGTTTTCAAAATTTTAGATATAAAGTCAGGTTTGTTTCTGACATCTCGAAGTGGTCATGTAATTTGAATCAACTCGGACTCCTATATGGTAGTTTTTTGTGCTTTATTGTTGATTTATTTGTTTATCAGGTGACCAAGTTTACAGGCTCCTAGTTTGGTAACTCTTAAAATTTGTCTTGCGGGAAATGAAGCGGGAGATAAAACAAATGGATGTTATTATTGCCACAAGTATGGCAAAGTCCGGCATCCTTTTTATGGCGGATTCGTACGTGCGGTGATTCATCGTACCTTTCCGAAGAAGAGTTCAATTGCAAAGAAGAGACAGATGACAGCTTGCTGAGTCTCAGCATCTATATTCTGTGTTCTTTCTTTGTTTTATTATTTGTAGAACTCTTAAAACAGCTCTCAAATGTTGCTATGGGTCTCATGTTAATTATCAAGTCACTAATCATGAAATTGAGCGAGTCTTAGTTGCTTGTTCATAGCGAGAGTCATGTTTGGATTGTGTTTCAACATTATGAAAGCTTTCTATGGTATGTTTTATCACTCAAGATGACCAATGAATAGATGAGATAAGCTGATCCAAAGTTGTTCCCTTTAAGTGAGTGAAAATTTTGAAGTGAGTTTGAAGTGTAGAAGCCATTTTAAGACTTTATGTGGTAGAACACTTTTCAGGGATGCAAATGTGTTGCTAGTGTATTGTTTCACCACTCATGCATACGCAGTGGATGCAAATTGTGAGATTTATAAACTAATTTCATAGCTTGACAAACATTGATTTTACGAGTGTGCAATGAACTGACATGAATATGACAAATTTTGGTTCAAATGAATACGGACCAGTTTGGTTAAATTATCGATTTATTTTTATTATGTGCGATAATGCACAAGTTTCAATACAAAAGAGGGAGGAAATGAAATTTGTAAATTATCAAAGACTAAAAAAAGACAAAGAGGTTTAGGATTTATTAGCTTTATAATTGCAGAGGATGGGTGAGTCTGAGTGAGCGATAATAATATTCGATGCAGCGAGAAATTGAAATGGGGGCAGGGACGGAGCCATGTTTTTGATAATGTGGGGGAATTATTACTTTTGCAAGCTTATTTACTATAAATCTATAAATTTTATCAATATTTTCATGTGATTTTATTAATTTTAAAATATAACAGTTTAAAGAATATTGATTTTTTTTCTTATATCAGCAAATTTTTAACAAATATTTCCTCACAACTATGTGCCTTAAAATTTATACTAAATAAATTCATTTACTTTCAAAATAAAATAAAATTATAAACTCGTGTTTTTTTCCATGGGAAATATGTATCGATGAAGTATCAAATAACTTCGGCGACATATGACAAAAAATAATAATAATAACTTCGGCGACAAAATTAGAAACTAGTATTTATGCCCGCCCTGCTGGGCTTTTTCATGTCCAAATTTAAATTTGCCTGCAGGATGATTGTGAATTTGAAATGACATGAAAGTTGTTGTTTGTGAGATTTGAAAACCCCAACGATACTTAGGTGATAGATATTCAACAAAGATGGTAAGCCGAATTGATCAGTTGTTGATACATGTTTCATACAAACCGAATTTGTTCTGATGCCAACAAACAACATATAATGGCAGACAAAAGGAAAAGTACTGAATCTGATAAGAGCATTCTTAGAAAATAGCAAAACAGAGTAATGGTAGCCTGATTCTTTAAATCAAGTAAAGGTCAAGTTGATATCTGAGATTCCTTGCGCATTGTAGGTCGAGGGTTGCCTGCAGAAGAGGAAATCAGGTTAGGCATTAGGAAAGAAACATAGTTACTTTTGGAATATATCTGAATCTTTAAGTTTTTTAGCATTTGATCTGTGATGTTTGTTCTTCTTGGTTTGGAACAACTGCACTTGCATCTTTTGGAATGTCAACAAAACCATTGCAGATGTTAGTCGATTCCCTGATTTGTATGACGACGCTGTATTCTTTGTTGAGAGTAGTCAAAAAACTCTCTGGGATGGCATTACCATCTTTCATCTGCTTCGTAAAATTATTTTAGTACTAAAAGAATGCACACAAAAAAAAAACACAAACTGTTAATACCTCCGCAACTAAGTCCAAAGCTCTTCTTCCAATCAGTGTGCGTACTTCCCTATCCGCCAGGACCACTTGGATGTGTCCAGTACTGTCCTCGGCAACAAAATGCATTTTGAACCTAGATAGCAGGAAAATTATAATTTAATAATTGTGTTTTCATAAAAAATGTCAGTTTAAATTTGCCCAAGTAAATCACTTCCTCTGTGGATAAGGAACACAGCGATTACAGCTCTCACAAATATGACATGGAACTTCATTTTTTGTCTCTTTGTCGCAGCTAGTGCAGGCATTGTAAGACCACCCCATACTTTCGTCAATGCTTTTGAACTTCACATGTAGCATAAAAAAGGTATGCAAACATGATAACTGCGTTATTCACCTTGCACTAATTACGTGATAACTGATGAATTTTGCATACCTCAACAGCAGTTATTCCAAGACATTTCAACTCAGCAACAATGACCTTCTTTGTAATGGAAATCCTTCTCACTTTGTGGTCTGATAATGCTCGTTTCGCAAAATCAGGGTTCAACAACTTTTTCAAAGTTGTTCATTACAAAACTTCAAAGAAAAAATGCATAAAAAACAAACAGACAAAAATCCAAGTACAAAATAGATTTTACTAACAATCTCTTCAGGTGTGTCACACTATGATGCTTGTGATTGAGGTAAATTTTTGTTGCTGGGTTGTTTGATATATCAACTTCACCTTCAGAGAAAAATTTAGACTGAGATTTAGTTGAGTTAAAAATGACAGTAAATTAGTCTGGAAACAAAACTCACCATTCCATTTACCAACTTTGCATCCTGATATAATAATAATGACGGGTTTCTGAACAGTAGTCGACAACATTTGGTCGAATGATACCCCAAAATTGTCCCAAAATGTTACATTAACAGCAGAGCTACATTTTTGGAAGTCATAAAAATTATTTCTGTTTAACATATGTGGCGATTTAATACAAATGATGTAATTTGTACCTTCCATCACTGATAAACAAAGTTCCCTTACTTTGTCATAATTTTTGATTATTCCTACAACCTCTGGAGAAGAAGTTTATGTGTTTTGTTGGATTTTTATATTTATGAGCAGTGGCTGGTAAAAAATGTGAGCTTACCTGCCAGGTACCTAGTTTGGTTTGAAAGTTCCTCCAGCTGGCTGTGATCGTAAAAATCGAAGGCGTCCTGTGGTATGCTAACCCCATCATCTGCTAACTCTTGGATGTTGGTATCTTTGCTGAAGACTAACTGTTTGTCAAGCCTGAGGAAGCGGAATTTGTCTGTTTGGTTGTAAAGCTGGACTGTAAAGTTCTTAATGTTGAAGATCCTCCCAACAGTAATCTTGTTATGAATGTCCTCAGCGCATTTAGTCGGAACAAAGGCATGGATCCTTTGACCCTGCACAGAACAAATCAGTCAATGTAACTTTTGTGTTATGTTGTTTACCGAAAAATGTAAAAAGTGTGATTTTCTAACGTTGTGGTCCAGTAGGATTAGGTTGAAATTCTTGAACTCCTCTCCAGTCTTGGTTGATCTTCTCCATAAACGCATAATCCTAACCTTGATCTTGTGGTCCTCATTTCCTACTTTAAGCTTTTCAATAGTTTGATACTCTCAATTTGATATTTTGTTTTCCTCTTGTTTGGGCAGCAAATATGGAAGTGTGTAGTTATTTGTAGTGTGCAATGTATGTAACTGCAGTAAATGTTTACAACTAACCAAGCAATAATCTTAAATAAAAAATCCAACAGTTTAATACAGAACCATGCATCACATCCAAAAGCAAAGTGTTGTTAAATGCAGTTACAGACCTTAATAACCAACCACAAAAGTAAATGTTTGAAAATCTGAGTTCAAGTACGAATCTTGCAAATAAAATAATCAAAAGATCCAGGTTTTTGATTGCGAGGTTCTGTTGGCAGCTGGAAAACCATTTGCTTACTTCGACAGCTGGAAAAACAAAATGACCATGTGGTTGAATAATGCAAATTCTGAAGAGGAAATTTTCATATTAACGTAAAAGCTGTGAACATGAGCTAACTTTTTCAACCTTGACATTTTTTTTCCAGATGAATTGCCGATGTGTCTGTAGGATTGTAAGCCAATGGTTCAGTAATTTTGCGTGCTCTGCTCTTCGTGTTCGTAGAATTCCCTGTGTTTGGAGTTTGATGTGCAGTTTCTTGGATCTCAGTCACCTAGTTGTGACAGCTCTCAAATCCGGTGGTCTGGATTTGGTGCCACCAAAAGAAAAACAATTGAAAACCTGTATTTTTTTTTCGAAAGTAAAAACAAGTATTTCAAACCTGGATATAAAAAATGATTTACACTTTTGAAACATGTATTGTTGAAAAGCTAATAAAAATCAAAGAATTTAAAACCTAAAAGCATTAATAAAAGATTTAAAAGAACAAAGTTTAACCCCCTTTAAAACAGGATCGCGAACAGGCTATAGTATTGAAATCAAAATTATAACTAATAAATCTTATTACAACACAACCCAAATTATCAGAGTAGCTGATAATATTTAATAAATTTATTTTACATTTGAAGCGAAATTAAGCCAACTCTAATTACCACTAATCTCGCAAACATCTTCCTGAATACTTTACCTGATCATTCAGTTACAACTAATCACTTGAAATCCTTGCCTAGCATTACTCTTACGCGCAGCCTAGACAGATGAATCATCTTTAACACTATCTGAAAGGGGTTAGAAGAAATAGCAAGAATGAGCAAAAGAATGCCCAGCAAGTATAATAGTTAAAAAGAAACAGGAGTTAAATTAGAAAAAGTAATTGAACTGGAAGTACACAAAACAACATGCTTTTAACTTGAAACCAAAACAATTCAAAAGTACATATAATTTCCAAAGCATTCAGATATATTGGACGTTAATAGTCACGTAGATGATCAGTCTACAGTAACTTGGACAATGGTTACGCATTACCCTGAAATAACATGTTCCGGAACTGAAGACTAGCTAGGTCTTCAAATAACGCTGGGCCATTGCCTTACAATGGTCCTCTTACGCAAACAAATAGGCTGGGCCGTTACCAAATAACGGTCCTCTTACGCAACTCCAATTATATCTGAGTTTTTACTTCCCAGTTCTAAAGAATTGCATTTTTAAGAAAAGGTTTATTCCATAGGAAGTATACTTACAACGGATAAGCCTTACAACCGAGGAACTAAACCGAGTTATGAAAATCATTTATAGAGATTTTGAAACCATGTATATCAATTTGATAAGTCCCTCTTTCCAACTCAAAATCGTACTTAAGTCATGCATTTGTAATAAATACCAGTTTTAAGGAAAGAGTACTCAGCTTTTAAATATAGCATTTGAATAGGAATACTTGCAGTAAATACAAGTTGAGAATAGAATTACTTGCATAATAAGGTTTAAAGGAAATATCACTTGAACAATAAGTGAAGATAGGGATACTTGCCTCAGTTCTGCTGATTTTCATACCGATTTAATTCTACCAGACTATCTCACAACACAGCTTCGTTTTAAGGAACTATTCCTCATTCAATTCGCAAAGCTATTTAACTACTTCTGAATGTCCTTGATAGACAAGTCTCGGTTGATTCTCCAAGAGTGACACGGTACTTCAGTTGTCGATGCCGACGGAGTTAACTAATATCGAATAACGTATAAAATCCGTAATTAGCTACCCTTCGTAAATCCATATACATACTACAGTCAGATACACACATAGCACATAATTGAACAATTAACTTTTATAACTATTAAAAGTCAATATTGATAAGCTAACATATAACATGTTTCAATTAACAATGTCGCCTTATTCTTAAATATTTAATATTCTTTAACAATAGAATATATATAATTTCTAAAGAAAATTCGGCAACATTTCCTCTATTTATCGGACTATCCACCTGTTTTTAGTCTAGTACCAATAACCATTCCAACAAGTTTCCAACCCAACAACTCAACAACTGTCAACCAATAGTACTCTAAACATAATTATAACTTAGCAATCCATATATCACTTTATACTATAAAGAACAAAGGTTTTAATCATATACACAGATATACCTCAAGAAACTCGAAGTATATTTATATACATAACTAAGAACTTAAATTCCTTAATCCTCGTATAATCAATATTGATAGTCAAAATCCCAAAATCATCAACTGCATACTATAAGAAAAATAAAGGTTTTAATTACATAATCACATATACCCTAAAATCGAAGCATATATAAGTATGCAATCAAATCTCAATCTTCTTAATCCTCGTATGATCACCATGTTCAAAGTACTTTAACAAAAGTGAAAAGTACTTCTCCTTTTACCTTAAACCTTGGTTGCTTAACTCTCACCCTTACAACTTGCAGCAATTCCAATAGTAAATCAAAATAACTGTAGCTCCAACTTAACCTTTTTAAACCAGCTGCCACTTTAATATGATGTTGCTCAATTATAACCTGAACAAATATTTTCTTAATATAACAATTTAATAAAAGTAAGTCCTTTTAAATTAAAATCCCAATTTAGTTGCACAAAATCAGAATGACTTATATCATAATCCTTTTCAGAATAATTAACTATCCATAAACTAAGCTGATTCATTTGTTTTAGAGAATTGATTTATATTACTAATCACGTCCCAAGCACCCCTACACACATATACATAATCTGATTTACTAAGAGCAGTAATATAACATCTAATTGGCTTTTAAATATTCAATCTATAATTCTAGGATCACCTGATTAGTTACTCACAATCTATTCAAATAGAACTAACATGATCCTTTATATATTCAAAACTAATTCAGTTATTGATTTTCACAAGCTAATCGGACAAATTACAATCTCAGATTTTAACCAACTAATACCTTGCTATTAGCAAAAATTATAATCAACACAACCCATATAACTGCATATATTTATGTGTAACCGATTCGAATAAAAATTTAGTAATTCACAGCAATAGACATCACACAAGCAGTTATACACATATACATACACGCATAACTAATAGAGGAGACAATTCAAGATATACCTAATTGGAATAATCAAAGATGGGGTGGACTGCTAGCCAGAAAACGAAGTTAATTGACCGAAGAAGTGAAAGCCAATGATTGGCTTCGAGAACAGTAGCGCGGCGACCGGAAAGATGGAAAGAACAGCAGTGGTGTGTGATTCGTTAGATGGCGAAACAGTGTTGGCCGCACTTCAGGAAGAAACCAGGAAGAACATGGGCGGTGGGAGAGGCAACGTCAGGAAGAAAAGGATTGCGAGAAAGAAACACTTGCGGAATTGAGAGGGGTGAGGAATCTGGGAGAGATTGAGAAGGAGTAACGAGAGAGATGAAGAGGGACGAGAGTCTGTGAATAAACAGAAAGAGATGTAAAAGAAAAGATACGTGGAGGAAGAATAGAGATTACAGAAACACGCGTCTTCTTAATCCTACATTGCCATTTGTTTTCTGAGCTGATTAATCAACCATCGTATACCTGCTTTTAACTGATTTACAGAGATAACTTGCAATAAAATTTCTTCCGAAAATTACTGTAATATTTTTATAAATCCTGAAATATTATAAAATTATTAAAATAAAATTTTCGGAGTTTACAGAGCATTTTTAAAATTTATACAAAATTTAGAAGTTAGCTACATTCGGAAACTAGTTAAAAATCATGTCCTTATAGAAATAAGATTTTTATTATCTTAAAAACTCCTAAAATATTTATGATCACTATCGAGCAATTAAAATAATTTTTCAAATTATCTTTATGTTTTTATAAAAATAAAAATCCATTTAAGAGGGTAACAAATTTAATAAATTAATATAATAATATTAAAAGTGGAAATAAATGCACAGACAGACATAATCATAAACAAATAATAATTCAATTAAATCTCGTAACAGATAATTGCACGATTGATAGATATTTTCCCATAATCCCAATGACTAGGAAAATAATGTAAACACATATTTTTGAAAAAATTTTAAACTGGAATAAAATATTGAATTTTATTTCTCATTTTTCTCGAATAATCTTGAAATAAAATAATAAAATAATATCTTAAAATACGAGTCGTCACACTAGTACATGCAAAAGGAGTTAAGCACTTCAACTATGAGATTCTATATTTTTTCCTCAGAGGTGTTTTTAGTGGCATTTTGTTTTTGCAAGAGGTGCTTTCCATTCTCTCAGCTGCATTTTGTTGAATCAAGTATTAAACAAATTAATCATTGTTTCAATAAGAAATCAAGAAACACAACTATCCTTACCATTTGAGCTGTCCGTTTCAAATAGAGAATCATCACAATTTTCAAACCTTAGCATCTCTGTGTATGTTCAATCATAACCAAAAATCAATTACTGCTATTTATTGTCTTTAAAGGTGATGATATAGATAGCAAAAAATATAATACAGAAGTCATACCACAATTCTCATCATCCACAATAGCCGAGGCAGTCTGATTTTTACTCAGCTCATCATCAGGGAGATTCCGACCAAGGTATTTCAGTCGGGCATTCCCTCTAATTTTATATTTTATTGGCCTTATCTCTGTCATCATTGGTTCTAGGTAATTTATTAGTAATATCAGTAAAGGGAGTCCTTAGAGGTGTTTTCTGTGGCATTTTGTTTTTGCAAGAGGTGCTTTTGATATTCTCAGCTGCAAAAACAACAGTCTTATATATCAAGGCAAGTTCAGCAATTTTTATGTAAGGCATATTAAGGTTGGCTACTGGTATCTTAACAGAGTACGACAAATTACAAACAGAACATCAACTAAACAACACATAAAGCAACACATAAAACATACCTAACAACAGTACATAAAATTTACAGGGCAAATGATTAGTACACAATATACGAATAGAAACATCAACACATACAACATACTTAACAACACTACATAAAACATGACATAAAATATGCATTTAAACTGCAAATGAATATTACAAGAGGTCGTAGAAGACACTGTTGAGCTGTTTGGTGCATATGCGCTGTTGACAGATAATACTTCTGCCTCCCTATTCATGAATCCAGAAGCTTTCTTGACATTTCTAGCAGTTTTCCTTCTTTTAAGAGCCTTGTAACCTAAATTAAATTAATGAAAAGATCATATGTTAATGAAGTCTGATAATGGCTAAAATCTGAATTTATAAGGATAGTGGCATACCATTAATCATATCCTCAGATGTAAATAAACGCCAAGAAGAGTCGTCTTTATCAGCATTCTGTCAAGAAATTAACAGGTAGAGATATTAAAAAAAATAGCAAACATATTTAAATGCTGCCAAAACAGAGCATTGCAAAGTAGAATTCCTACAATACCTCAGACATGATCTCCGCAAAACAACCACCCTCGAGTGCGTCGAAGAATGGGAGCGGTGAAAGAAGAAAGCAGCGAGATACATGATTCTAAAATCAAGCTTCTAATTTGAAAAAACAACTTCCCAAGCAAGCTGTTGTCACCAAACTTTCAAAAGAAGCTGTGTTGTATGCATTAGCCATGACATGTGTCGCTTTCTTCAGCGTACACATAAGGTTGTGAAATGTCACGTGGGTAGTGGCATTTTTGAAATTAAACAGCAATGCAGGGTGAAGTTGTTTGCATAAGAGGGTACTGTAGGGAACAACATTCAGCAACTATTATATAAAGAGAAGAGAAAGTGGGTGTTTGGCACGGGCATATAAGCCCGGTTTCTGAATTATAAGTTAGAAACACTTATTTGTACCGTCTGTGTAAGAAGTCAAGAAGTACTTAAAAAAAGCTACGATTACTAGCTTTTGTCTCACGGCTTTTACTTCTTTCCCAAACACTTTTATCACTTATAAGTCTTAACTTGCTTCTAACTTCTACTTCACTTTTTTTTTTTTTGGAAGAAAAGGGAAGCTTATATTAAGGTAAATCAGCCAACAAAATAGTTTTCAGATTGACAGGAACATTTCTCCCATCAATTTCTCGACCTGGAAATGAATATGCCTCCTTCGCTAGAAAGTGAGCAGCCATATTAGCAGATCGGCGAATAAAAAACAAGACACACTTGTTAAAACTAGAACAACCCTTCCTGCATTCTTCTATTATTAAGCCAAACGGTGAGACCATGGAAACCTTACTTCTGATAGCCTGAATCACCATTTTTTTACTTTAAGCAATAAGCACTTATTTTAAGCTCACCCAAACGGCCCTAGTTTTCAAAGCAAAGATGAGGGAGACGCATAAAATTATTTTGGGCCCTAAAGAAGTTGGGCCACAGAAACACACCTTCTGGGTTTCGGAGAACAACGAACATTTTGGGCCTTCTATATTCCAATCGTTTATATAAATACTCGCCTCTGTATCTCTCTTCAGTTCCAAAACCCTAGCCGTTCAGGTATGTCTCCCTTGTTCTACCTCGATCTTCTTCTCGATTCATCATTATACACATCTATACATACATATATGTATATGCCCTAATTATTATTGCTGCTATTGTTACAGGTGAAGTCTTACAGGTCTTGATATCGAACCATGTCGCCGGCTAAAGGTACTTGTTCGATCTGAATGTATTGTGTGTGTTTGGATACTAGTTGGTGTCTTTGATTAATTTTGTGGATATTATGTTGAGAATGCTTGATGCACACAATTTTTTTTAATTTTATGTTGATTGTGGAAAATGGGGTCAGTGGTGTAGGTGCACTTGTTATCTTGTGAAATGATATGATTTTTGATTTGTAATTATATTTTTATTAAATTCGAGCAGCTATATGCATTGTTGGTGTAATGACTGCCTAGTAAGTTATCAAGATGTTTAGAATAGTGTGACTTGTAAGGATATACTTGGGTGGTAATACTGTTTAGAAATCGAGAAGAGAACTATGTGGATTGCTTGTAGGGTTTATCTATTAGCAGTTAAGCTCCAACTGAGATAATTTACGGACTTTATATGTTAATTTTTTTAATTGGGTGCTTTTTAATGTGTGTCACTACTAATGAGCATAGCTTGCACTTTTGTATTTAAAGCAATAACAGATATAATGCAATTAAATGCTGTTGGAATTGGGTAAATACTAACTGTGGAAAATATTGAGCTAAATAAGTGATAATTAGCCTGGGTTTAAATCGTTGATGTTTCTGTCAGTGGATGTGACCAAGAAGTCTGATGCAAAGGCTCAGGCACTGAAAACAGCAAAAGCTGTGAAATCTGGCACAACAAAATTCAAGAAGGTCAAGAAGATCAGAACCTCGGTCACGTTTCACAGGCCAAGGACACTGACCAAGGACAGGAATCCCAAATATCCCCGTATCAGCGCAACTCCAAGGAACAAGCTTGATCAGTACCAGATCCTCAAGTACCCATTGACCACTGAATCTGCAATGAAGAAGATTGAAGACAATAACACTCTGGTTTTCATCGTTGACATCCGTGCCAACAAGAAGAAGATTAAGGATGCTGTCAAGAAGATGTATGATATTCAGACCAAGAAGGTCAACACATTGATCAGGTAAATCACTCAGTTCATATTTTGGCTCCTTGTTTGTATAAAAGTTTCTTGTTAAGTTGTTAAAACTTACCTAGATGAAACTATTTCTGGGCTCTATAAACTAAGTCATATAAATAAGCTTAAATTCCATCTCTTTAATTATTTGTTTTCCTTGAATGCTCTTTTCTTTTGGGTCTGGGTTCCTCGAAATTGTTTTATTATAACATATATTTGAATTGCATCAGTGTGAACTTTTGAAGTTTGAATTAGCTTCAAATTTTGAATGCAGTCAATGCACCTTTTTTTGTCAACATTGTAATGATTTTGTAAATGAAGTAGAAATGTTAACCCAGATATGTATCTTGTGTATTTTGAGGGAATTAATCTCACCCTTGAACAGAAGTTTGTTACTTTGTCTGGGATTGGCTCTAAGGACTTTTTGTGTGTGACACAGAATTTTTTTGTAGGTATGTTGAGGGCTTTATGAGTACATATTGCTTAGGTTTTATTGTTCATACTATTGCTTCATATCCTTGGTGTAAACCTTGGAAAATAATGTTCAACTTGGATAACCTGTATCACTGTATGGGTCTTTTTTATTTTGCTCGTTGAATATGTTGTCATTGCTGTACGGTGCTTGTTAACACTGTTGGTCTTCTTTTTTGTGTTTTTGTCAAAAGAGGACTGTGTTAAAAAGAACTTTCATTTGTTGTATTCCAGGCCTGACGGAACAAAGAAAGCCTATGTTAGGTTGACTCCTGACTACGATGCATTGGATGTTGCCAACAAGATTGGTATAATTTAAATGACTTGTTGCAGTCTGGAACAGTTGTATGGTATTTTGCTAGAATTACATTGCGTTTTCGAGTATTTGATGAGAGATCATTTCCCGTATGTATCTCAAAGATTTCTCTTTTTCTTTAGTTAACTGTTGAACTGTACCTGGAAGGTTTTCTTTTGTTATATTCTAGAATATCAATTTTGAGTTTCTTATTCCTAGTTTTCCACTTTTAATTTAAGCAAGCAGTTGTATGATTTGTATATATAGCCCTTGTTCATCTTGGGTTTATGTGCAAATGTACAATGCTAAGACAGAAGCTAAGTTATGCAGAAGATGTCAACAGAGGAGATCTGGAATGTCAACAAAACTATGATAGTTATATCACTTGAAGAGATTAAATTATGGAAGAATGAGAACTTGATTAACTGGAGAACAGGGAAATATAACTTGATTAAGTTTAGTATGGAACTGGTTTGGTATATAGTTTTTTAATTAGTTTTTTGTATTCTAAGTAGTCATATGACAATTTTCTAACTGATATTTTTTTACCAAATAGCTTTTTCAAAACTAATTTTTGGAGCTTAATTTGCTATTTTGGAGCTTCTTATGTTTTCCCGGACAGTACCGGTTTTTGTGAGTTGTGAAGAACCACATGTTATTAGATAACAGCCTTGTGATACGTGCATCCCAATTTTTCTTGTTCTGTAGTCTATGATTTTTAAGATTACTCATTATGGACCTCTCTTGGCAAATACTAGCACTACTGTTTCCTGGTACAAAACTAAAAGTGTATGGCATCGTCTTGCAATTCCTCGATACTCATTTCTTCATTGGCATATTATGCATAACAGAGTTGCTACTTTAGATAAACTTTTGGATTCTGGCACTGTGGACGGCGATCCCTGCTTCTCTGTATCAATGGTAGAGAATCAAACCAGCATCTTTTTTTAGAATACCCCTTCACTCAGCTTGTTTTCAGACTTTGTATTACTGGACTTGACAATCCTCTTCCCCCTACCTGAACTAATTTCCCTCTTGTTTTAGTTTTATTCCTAGTCTGTAATCATGAGCAGCTGATTTCTTATCTGCTCCTTTTATTTTCTTTTCTTTAATGCAAATACCTTAACAAAATAAGAAGAAAGAAGATTACTCATGATGTTTGAAGAACTTCATATAGCCATCATTAGCACATTGAAAACCTCTTTTTTAGCGGGCAGGAAAATGTGTAGCGTCGAGGTTCTTTGGAAGATAGGTGCATGACTCATGAGTAGTCATATTTTTTCTCTCTCTTTGAATTTACAGGTTCTCAGCTTTAATATTTTGGATTGCTATAAAATTCTTTGCACAAGTTTTATATAGTTCCAACATGTCAAATTCCCCCAGTTTTGTAAAGAAAGAAAATTTCTCAGTCAAGAAAAAATAAGTAATCCAACAGTTGTTCCAATCCCAGTGGGCTTTAAGGTACCGTTTGGGGCTGCTGTTGCAGACAGCAACAGCAGCTTTTTGCTGAAAAGCAGGTGAAAAACTGTTTGGTAAATCTAAAAGCAGCTTTTCCGAACAGCAGCTTTTAGCTGAAAAGCTGCTGTTGGAGAAAGCAGGTCCTCCCATGCTTTTGGAAAAAGCTGCTTTTCAGCTTTTGCAGAAAGCTGTTACAGATTTCATTATCAAATCTCATCAAAAACATTATTTTTTTAATATTATAACTCAAAATAAGCAAATATCAAAAAATTACCAAACAGTTATCTGATTTCTACAACAGCACTTATTTTACCAGCACTTTTTCTGACAGCACAGCAATTTTTAACAGCACTCCCAAACAGACCCTAAAACCATAATTTGTACACCCTGTATCAAACATTCAAACGTGTTTACTGTTCAGTAGTAAGCTCTTAGTTTGTACTTTAACGGCATGCTCTTTATTTATTTATTTTTAAAAATAACTTACAATCAGAGAAGGAAAATGGAAAGAAAATGTTCTTATTTCTTTCCTGATTATTTTTTACCTTGGACATAAAATGCAATCCACTCGTTTGGCATTGATTTTGCATCCCCGAATCATTTTCCGTAATTTTTGTTGACGCATGTAATACTGTTTTTGCTAAAAAAATTATACAGTTATCAGTAGTGCGGGGAAAAAGTTCAATTTTAGCCATGAAAGGAATAAAATGAAATTAGTTATAATCTGGAGGGTGAATACCATTTTGACCCTCTTTTGGCACTTGTATATCCGAGTTTTTATTAAGATGATTTGGATGAGTTTAAAATAATAATTTATAATTTAAAATAATTTTGTTTTGTAAAATTAAAATTGGCTAATAGATTAATTTTTTATTATGACTTATATATAAATTATTAAAAAACAAAAAATCAAATTTAATAGATTATTCATTTGAATGATAATATAATATTAATAATTATCATATATAATTACAAAAATAAAACAGGTTGTTAAACAAAACATACTTTCTTCAATGTGATTTTAATCGACTAGTTGAGAAGCCGCGCTTTGCGGCAGACTATAAAATATTACTAATGATTCAATATTAGAATTTATAAAATAAAATAAATTTGCAGCAGCCTATAAAAATTATATTAATGGTTCAAAATTAATAATTTTAGAATAAAATAATTTTATATTATAAACGTCTCGATGCAATACCAATATTAATATATAAAATTGTAAGATTGTACTATATATAATTCATGAGTGAAACAATGAAAATAAATATCTGCATGTAATTAATGATTCAAAACACAACAAATCTTAATTTTGATTGTGTTTAACATAGGTGCGTAAAAGTATAAATAATATTGAGATACAACTCTGTAACCATCCCTAATTTCAATAGGAATAAACATTGTGTTCGAGTTGTACGAACATTAATCATCTCGGGACGTATGAGCTCTAATTCATGCACGGGTGTATTAGTGATTCCTTCCTTTTCACGATTGATTGACTGCAAAAACATCAACTTAAATCCATGAGATCTCGGTCTATAATTACCTTTGCAACAGCCTTTTATTTATGCTGTATAAACAGATTTCACTTAAAAGGTGCTTGAATTTAACTAAGCAAACATATATTATGAAAGTGTTGCATGAATAATCATTTCCTGTATATAAAGTAAACCATGTAAAAATTAACAATAACAAATATATCCGATGAACAAAACAAATATTATAAAATAAAAATAAAGAACAAACATACATCCCTGACCGTTAATCTATTGACCTTTTCATCCATCAATATCATGTCAAGACTATATTGTTCACTCGTGTTTGGATTTGTCGACTACCACATCTAACAAACTCTTACTCTTATGAGCCAATCATCTTTATCGTCGTTCAAAACATCTAGAGTGTAACTTTGTATTAGATGGAGAAGACAAATAAGCTCAAGAAAAATTGTGTGTGTTAAATTTCATGAAGTCTGGCCTTAATTTACAGGGGTTGATCTGAGAAAAGACCGGCTTATCAAAAATACTTTCTGTTTTTATATACGCTTTTTCCAAAAATATGATGATAGTTTCAGATTCTGATTTGATTTTGATATTTTGAAAAAGATAGTTCTGAAACTTTCCTCCAATATATCCGAAACTAAAAAAAACAGTTCTAATTTTTGATATTTTTTTCATTCAAAAATTTCAGAAAATTAGGAAAAATAGAACAGAGCTATTCGAGAGGCGCCACCCACACGCCTCCGCTTCTCCTTTATATAAGTATATTGATTTTCAATTTATTATACAAACATCCATTTTTGACTTAAAATCAAAAACAACTATAAATCAATTATACGAGAGCCAGAGAGGCTCTTAAATATTTCTTTCATATTGTACTATTTTCCTTATAGTTTTGGGGACCAGAATGTCAAAATAATCCAAACTAAGAAACGCGATGGCAATTTCGCAAGGGACCTAAAGAACATGATTAACACTTCATTCCAGGGTCCCTCCAGGCATAATATATTCCGTACAGAATTAAAAATAACGTTGTGAAATGCTCCCCAGTTGGAACCATAACTGATCTACTTATATATTTTGGTGTTACAGGAAAAAAGCAACCCCGGAACAAACCCATTAATGAAACGTTAACTTTGTGATTAGCATGACTTAAGAATGTAAAACAATCCAATCAAAGTTAAGTAAATATGGGTTAGGTTTTTTAGGCATGATTTTCGAATCTTCCTGTCCATTGAAAAGGCTCCACGAGGCCAGGAGTAGGAGAATTTTGCACCATTGTCACGTCTGCTATGTTCGTCCCCCCGTATCAATACGTACGACTTATTTAGACAACTATAATTCCATTGCGAGACTATTTTATACCACACTTTCTACGACTTTACAGCGCTAATCAAATATAAACTTACTATAATCTTGTTTTGGCCTTTAGTTGGCTGGCTGGCTTATTTTTGTTAAAAATTTATTGAGTAAAATTTTTTTTACTGTGCTCTATAATCATTTTTCAGGTCAAATTCCGAAATCAAAACGAAATTCAGGTAGATTTTACATACAGAAGAAAACTAGTAAATCTCGTGGGGTTAGCTCAATTGCGATTTTGAAGATTTTTTTTTTTTCATTTATGAAATTTGGGTGTGGTCAACTCGGATTTTAAAAAATATATGATATCCAGTTATAATTTTGAATTATGCTACAAATTTGGTGGTATTCAATCATTATTTTAAATTATACTTAAAAGTCTGATGATATTTAATTGATATTATTTAAAATTCATTAACATCTGATAAAATTCAAATTCATCAGGGTTTTTCGGACTTCATAAAGTGATGAATTTTGTGAAATTATTTAATGTATTATAAAATTTTGAATCTCACCAAAATCCATAAAATTTCAAAACATAATGTTATATTCTAAAGACTATATATGAACTCTACTACATTTTATTTAAAATTCATATAAAATTAAAATCCATAAATTATATATATTAATTAAAATCTCAGTTGAATATATCCATTGATTTTCTTTTTCATTTTTTCTTTACTCCATAATTTGATGACTAATTTGGTTAGACTTGATAAAAGAAATTTCCGAAACTTGTATACAGAACAAATTACTTTACATGTCAAGGTGCGTATGAATGTTACATTATATAAAAAAGGAAACGATTATTAACACGCATCATTCCAAAAAATAAAATAAAATGTAACACTATTATGAATGGAGTGCGAGACATGCGGTAATTTTATTTTATATTGCGAATTTGGATTAGCATGAATCTACTGCGGATTTTCTTCGTAAGCTAATCTTTGATGTCTATACTCTTTCTTGAGCTCGTACCACGTATACTAATCCAACGTCTAAAACCAATTAAGGAGTTTAAAAATGACTAAACGGTGTAATGGTGTGCTTAATTTGCTCATCTTTGACTGCCTTTTGGTTAGGGAGAAAGATAGACAAGCTGAAAGTTTTTTAACTTCTTCCTCCTATTAGGAAATTTTAATTAACGCGTACTTTATAACACTTTCGAGTTGGCAAAATGTTGTGTTGCCAAGTGTTGCGGTTAATGCTGATTGCTATGAGGAGAATATGGGTAGGGTTTGTCGAACTAATCGTATCATAATTCCATTAGGTGGTTGATTAGTGGATAATCATTCTACAAATTCTGTCTTGATTAGTAGAGCAGCAAAATGAGCCAAGTCTGACTTTGAAGTTCTTTTAGAAAGTACTCCGTACATAAAATTGGAGTTCGAGCTGAGATAAGAAGTATTTTTGAGTTCGAGCTTAGATGAAAAGTACTTTTTTGAGTTCGGTTTCGCGAAAGTTTAGAATCCGCCCGAGTTATTTTTTACTTAATTATGACCGATTGGCCATTTGTACAAGTTACTTTATCTTTGCTTCGCTAAATGAGTAAACCAGCGTGGAAGGCTCGAATGAATAAATCTGCAGAGAAGTTGAGGTTTTTTCTGTTTTTTGTGGAAGCTGAATGCTTGAAAACTTGGACCAATAAATAGCATGAAAATATAATGTAGTTTAACAGGCAAGTTTATGGTTTTGGTGAATTTTCATGAATAAAAGTTGCGGGAAATGATACCAGGAGAATAAACAAATTGAACACATTTAAGAAAATTAAAAAAATAAAAACATATGAGAACTTTTTAGGTTGCAGTTTCTTTTACCTAGCTTAAATAACTCCTAAATCATCATATTTACACATTTTTGTAATTTATAAGTTTGAAGCCAATTAATTTTCTCTCCAGTTTCATGTGAGAGCTTTATTTTTCTCTCCATATTCTTAAGTTTTAGAATACTGTGGGAGCCTTGTTTTCTATCATGGCGAATGAGGAGGATATTGATCAACATATGGAGTCTCTGCAGATTGACGAAGAAGAAAATGAAGCATTTGTGCTAGAAGGAGATGTCGACGAAGGGGTGAATAAGTATGAACTGTGTCTTGTGGGGCGTCTGCTTACAGAAAAAAGCATTAACGTGAGGGCTATGAAATCGAAATTAGCAGATGTCTGGCGACCAACAATGGGAATAAACATTAAGGATCTGGAACAAGGTCTCTTCTTGTTTCAGTTTTACAGGAAGGAAGATATGCAATGGGTTCTAAAAGGAGGACCATGGTCTTTTGATAATGCAATGGTGGCATTAGAAACTGTGGGGGTAGGTCAAAACCCAGCGAGTGTTCAACCATGCTTTTTGAATATGTGGATTCAGCTTTACAACCTCCCGGTTGGATACATGTTGGAAACGGTGGGTAAGCAATTGGGGAATTTTTTTGGGGAATTCTTGGAGTATGATGTTAAAAACAGTACGTCCATATGGCGTGAGTGCATGAGGATTCGAATTCGGCTGGATGTCAGGAAACCAATCAAGAGGAAGAAGAAAATAGTGAAGAAAGATGGGCAAGAATTTACTGTGGTGTGCAAGTACGAGCGACTGGGAGAATTTTGCTTTGTTTGCGGCTTGGTCAGTCACACAGATAGATTTTGTAGGAGTCCACTGAACAGGGGAGATGAGGGTGTAACAAAAGAGTGGGGGAGCTGGCTCCGAGCACCGCCGCGCAGGGTGGCAGGACAGTCGCAGAGTAAATGGCTAAGGGAAGAAGGTGATGACACGTGGGAGGTCAGGATTGGGCGAGAGAAATTTGCGGGGGAAAATTTTTCAAAAAGTGGAAAGGAGATAAGTCCAAGGAGTGATTTCCGGGCGACAGTTGAAACAAATCCCCGTGATGAGAATAACAAATTATGGGATATACATGGTGCTAATTTAAAGGGATATTCAACAACGTCAAATATTCTGTATGAGCTGAATGAGGAAGTCAGTGAGGATATCCAGCTTGAAGACCGAAAAAGAAGGAGGGGAATAACTAATGAAGTGGGCCACATGGAGATAGACTTGGGTCAACGTTCGACTGCGTTTCAGACAGTGCAAAACAAAACAGGAGCTGATATTTCCAATGAGGATTTACCAGTTGCTAACCAAATTGTTCCGGCTGAGCTTGCAAGGCAAGCCAGCCATCAATTATGAATGCTTTAGGGTGGAACTGTCGAGGTGTGGGCTCATCTTGTACAGTTCGAGTTCTAAAAGAGATGATTAAATCTCACAAGCCTGATCTTTTGTGTTTATCTGAGACTCTTGCAGATAGTAATAAAATTTCGGCCCTAGCTTCGAAACTGGGCTATGCTAATTTTTTTGCAGTAGACAAGCAAGGTAGAGGTGGTGGCTTAGCTTTGTTCTGGAAACATAATTTAGTTTGCAATGTTTTTGATTCGTCTAATAATCATATTGATGTAGTAATAAAGGAGCAAAATGGAGGAGACTGGCGGCTCACTTGGTTTTATGGTTTTCCTGAGAGAGAAAGAAGGCAAGATTCATGGGAGCTTTTACGATCTCTAGCATCAGTCTCTCAATTACCTTGGTGTATTTTTGGGGACTTTAACGACATGATTTATGCTAGTGATAAGAAAGTCAAGCACAAGCATCCTCAGAGATTGCTGGATGGTTTTAGAAGTGCAGTCGAAGACAGTTCTTTAATAGAATTGGACCTGAAAGGTGGTGATTTCACGTGGGAGAAGAGCAAAGGAACGGCAAACTGGGTGCGCGAAAGATTAGACAGGTGTTTTGCAAACAACTTGTGGTGGAGAAAATTTCCTTTATGCACTTTATCTGTCTTTCATGCTATAGTTTCAGACCATGAGCCTATAAAGTTGGAGCTGATGAACACGGCTATCCCAAAGAAGCAGTTCAGGTTTAGGTTTGAAAATACCTGGCTGAAAGAAAGTAATTTTCATGAGGAAGTGTCTAAATTCTGGCAGCATCTTCCTGCAATGCATCTTCTTCCTAAACTCTTATCGGTATCAAAATATATGGCGAAGTGGGGGAGAGAGTTCTTTAATAAATTTAGAGAGAAAGTCATTAAGCAGAAGGAGATTATTGATACGTTAAAAAGCCGGGAGGATGATGACGGGATCCAGATGTACTTTGATGAAAAGGACAGATTAAATTAGGGGTGTGCATGGTGCGGTTTGGTGCGGTTCCGGACATTAACCGTTACCAAACCGATGAATGCGGTTCGGTTCGGTTAATCATCATTATCCGTAACCGCACCAACTAAAACGGTTTTTCAGTTGCGGTTAACCATTAGGCGGTTGCGGTTTTTTTCGGTTTTTCCACTATTATTTGCTACTCTTGTGCATAATGATTTTTTTTAAAAAATATAAAATTTTCATGAACATGTACAATATGTTCGGTTACTATTTACTATTGTTTCTATATGAGGATATAGGAAATATTACATACTTTCATCTAAAGAACCTTAATACATAATAAAAACTAAAACATACATATTTTGACAAGAAATTAGATGATGTCAAGTCAATAAAATTACCCAAAATCAACTAATCATGAAATTCAAATAAAAAGTTTTCAAAAAGTACATAAATAAAAAAAAAGTAGAATAGGTTTCATAATAAAATTTGATCAGCAGATTAACAACAGAAATATTTCTACTTTGTGGCAAATCACAATAGCCCTAGTTTTTGATCAAGCGCTTCTCCAAATATTTGGGTGCCCGGTTATTTAAGTGACTCAGCAAGTATGCAAGTATGGAAGAAGAACCTCCATATAAATTAGATGTGAAGTTTAAAAATGACTAAGGTGCTTTATTACTATTATTAATATATATATATATATATATATATATATATATATATATATATTTCGGTTCGGTTAATTTCGGTGCGGTTTTAGCATAAAACCGAAAATAAAACCGCACCACTAATTTCGGTTTTTTATCTCGGTTATTTTCGGTTTTATTTGCGGTTTGGTTTTTTTCGGTGTGGTTTTTCGGTTTTTTTAGGTTTTTTTTGCGGTTTCGGTTTTTCCTGCTCGCCCCTAGATTAAATGATTTGCTAATTCATGAAGAGGCTTACTGGCAGCAAAGAGCTAAGACCTTCTGGCTTAAAGAGGGGGATACAAACTCGAAGTACTTCCATGAAGCGGCATCGAGTAGAAAGAAATTGAATCACCTATCTGGCCTTAAAAATGCAGAAGGAATTCTAATTACTTCCCATGAAGGAATGTGCAGTTTGTTAAAGGACTATTTCAGTCAAGTGTTCAAGGAGGCTGATTGCATTAGTAACCCACCAGAGCAGAATTCTGAGTTTATTATCTCGAGCTCCCAAAATGATCAGTTAACTGCAGAGCTGACGTTTACAGAATTTACTCAAGCTGTTAAAAGCATGCACCCAGATAAAGCGAGTGGTCCGAATGGCTTGAATCCAGCCTTTTTTCAGCACTTCTGGGATCTGATTGGTTTAGAGGTGTTTAATTGTTGTAAACAATGGCTAGTGGACGGTGCGCTTCCTGCTGAGGTAAATGACACTACACTGGTACTTATTCCTAAAAAAGACAATGTAGATGATCCCAAAGATCTTCGGCCAATAGCTTTGTGTAATGTTCTTTATAAAATCTTAGCTAAAGTCTTGGCCAATAGGCTTCAAAAAATTCTTCCTGGTATTATTTCTGAGGAGCAATCTGCTTTTGTCCCCGGCCGAAATATAACAGATAATGTGTTGGTAGCTTTTGAGATTCTTCACTACATGAAAAGAAAGCAAAGTGGTCAGGAGGGAGAAGTGGCCTTAAAGCTTGACATTAGTAAAGCCTATGATCGTGTAAATTGGGAGTATTTGAAGAATCGAATGGTAGGGATGGGTTTCTCGGAAACTTGGATTAAATGGGTGATGATTTGTGTGACGACGGTTTCTTATTCTATTTCTTTCCAAGGATCTATAATAGGTCCGATTGTTCCAACTAGAGGGCTCCGCCAGGGAGATCCTCTATCTCCCTATTTGTTCTTGTTGTGTGTTGAAGGTCTATCACAAGCTCTAAAAGTAGCTGCTGAATCAAATCAAATAAAAGGGTGTCGTATTTGCAGCTCAGCTCCCGCGGTTACTCATTTATTATTTGCAGACGATAGCTTTTTATTCTTCAAAGCTAATGATACAGAAGCAAGGACAGTAAAGAATCTGCTGAATGCGTATGAAAGTGTGTCAGGACAGGCAGTAAATTATCAAAAATCTGCGATATTTTTTAGTTCTAATGTCAGGACGGATAAGCAGAGAGAAATAAAACAAGAGCTTGGAGTGCATAAGGATATAGGAGACAGTAAGTACTTGGGGCTGCCTTCGTTGATAGGACGCTCGAAAAAAACGGTATTCAGATATTTGAAAGACAGAGTCATTCAAAAGATTCAGGGATGGAGTTCAAGTCTGTTATCAAAGGCTGGGAAGCTGATAATGTTAAAAAATGTAGTGCAGGCGATCCCTTCATATGCCATGTCATGCTTCTTGATCCCTAAGACGCTGTGCCAAGAAATTGAAAGAATCATGAATGCTTTTTGGTGGCAGACTAAATCTTCTACTAATAAAGGAATTCGTTGGATGGCTTGGAGCAGAATGTGCATGTCAAAGAAGAGCGGAGGTTTGGGATTTCGGGATATTCATGGGTTTAACCTGGCTCTATTAGGCAAACAATGTTGGAATTTAGTGAACAGACCAAACACTCTAGTTTCTCGCGTGCTGAAGGCAAGATACTTTCCCACCTGTCATTTTCTTCATGCTGCTAGAAGTGGAGGTGCCAGTTTCACGTGGTCAGGCATATGGCAAGCAAAGGAGGTGATGAAAACAGGCCTGAGATGGGTTCTTGGTGATGGAAAATCGATTAATATCGCTAAAGACAGATGGTTGAGAGCAAAAGACAACTATTGTGTTGATAACACAGAGGTTAATAGCCAAATAGAGCGGATGACAGTGAGTGATTTTTTCCAACAGAATGTCAAAGTTTGGGATGAAAACAAAGCAAGACTTCATTTTAATAGTGATGATGCAGATGCCATAATAAATACCCGTATTCCGCAAGGGTGTACTCGAGACAGGATTGCCTGGGTCCATACTTCTAATGGACGGTACACGGTGAAATCGGGTTACTTTGAATGGTGTAAAAGTCACACTACAAATGAAGGAATTTATCCATCGAATGGCTGGAGTAAAATCTGGAGACTGGAGATCCCTCATAAAATCAAGGTTTTCATGTGGAGGTTCTGTCGTAATTCGTTGCCAGTTAGAAATCTGCTAAGAGGTAGAGGTGTTCTAGTCCCGGTTGGTTGTTCTCTGTGTGTGGGAGATATAGAGCATGTGAATCATCTCTTCCTCGATTGCCAGTTTGCTCAGGATTGTTGGAATGAAGTCAATCTCAACTACAATGACAGAGAGGAAGAATATGCTCATGAGTGGCTTCTCAATATGTTGACAAAAGCACCAGATGATGTTATGATAAGAATCGCCACTGTGTTATGGGGTATCTGGTTTGTGAGAAATAAGAGAGTCTTTGAAAATAGGTTTTGTGTCAGCAGCCTTTGGGATTCAGTGGAGCAGGAAACAAGTGGAAGAGTGGCAACTAGCAAATAAAAAGTCTGGTTCAGTGCAGGTGTATGGAGAGCATGGAAATTCAGCTGATCACAAATGGAGAACCTCCACAGGAGGATCACCTCAAATTAAATGTAGATGCATCAGTTGTAGCGGGACAGAACTCTTTTGCTGTAGGTATGGTCCTCAGAAACAGCCAAGGCCATTTTATTGCAGGCAAAACTATGCGATTTTCAGGGGCTGTTACAGTCCTGGAAGCTGAGTTAACAGGTATATGGGAAGCCATGGTGTGGTCTCGGGATGTTGCAGAGAGCCCTGTGATTGTGGAAAGCGACTCGTTATTAAGTGTTCAAGCTATCAACAATGGCCATGATAATCTTCTGGAGAGTGGTGACCTAGTGCAACAATGTCAGGAAGAGATCAGAAGTTCTTCTAGGATCTCAGTTAGTCATGTTAAAAAACAGGCGAACAAGGTAGCGCATAATCTGGCTAGAATTCCTTGTGAGCTTAACTGTTTTACTTTATTCTCGTCTCCTCCATCTTGTTTGTTGGAGACATTATTGTCGGAGGTTTTGGTGTTTTAATAAAATTCTCATTCTCAAAAAAGTTTGAAGCCAATTTATCATTTATAATCCATTTTTTATCTTAAATAATAAAATTTCTTATAGTCAGAGCCAAGCGATCCTTGTATAACTTCTCACAATCTTGTTCTCGAACATATTACCTAAATTCGATCACGAATTACTGAGTTATCATAATCAAATTTCTGAATTTATTACAAAATTATATTTAAGATCAAACTGTTTATAAAGAAATTGAACTCGTTTTAACTTTCTCCTGTCAAATTCTTTGATTATTTACATCTTAAAGCTCCATTGACGAATCGGAAGAGTCAACACCATAAAACTTAGTAAGAGTTTAATCTTGCAAACAATGTACACAAACACGAATCGAATCTTCCAATACGGGACTTTTGGAGGACACAGTCGATTCAGATTCAGTGTGAAACAAAGATAAAAACGAAGCATATTCTTAGAATTTGCAATTTTGGCTGCACACACTATTATCAAAATTCAATCAAATCTCCCCATATGTGATGATCTCTTTCTCTTAGAAAACAAGCATGAACATGGGAAAAATTGAAATCGACTGATGAGCCAATAGCGAGGACTGAAATGATAATGATATCTTATTTCAACTGGTTGAATTGTTTGATAATACTAAAGTCAACACCCTCCAAAAAAATAAAATTCAACATGTTTGTAATCGTTGGAATCTGCCTTAGAAATTGCCCATTTGGCTGCATGGATTACAATATTCCCTTTCAATCGTTGTGTGCGCATATGCATTGATATCATGCAAAGATTAATCACCGAATATATGTGATTCATGTACAGTCAAGGCAACGTTAAACCACCCGTCAAGTTAACCATATAAGAAAGTTTGACTATTATAACAACCAGTGGCCCCTACTCCCTCACCGTTGTCTGCAGGTCTTTGGTCAATGGTTTGGCTGCATATGATCCCTCGGTTCCACAATATTTTAACATTTCATTTATTTTTTATAAAATTGTTTTGATTTTTTAATAACGGTTTGGCTAGTGTGTGCCCATGGGCACATGCTAAGCGCGGAAATTTTTGTATTTTGGGAGATTTTGATTGGTTTGGTTGGTGTATTTGCAGGGGGTCCACCATTATCATTAGATAGGAGCCAATCAAAATGATCCAAGCACAAAATTTTCCGCGCTTAGCATGTGCCCATGGGCACATCATAGAAAAACCGTTTTAATAAATACGTTGTACTGTTTAGAATAAAAATTGTTAAATTTTGGCTTTGTATTTGTTCACATCTTAATTTTTTATTTATACAATCGAAAATCGTATATATATATAATTAAAATGACTTAGAAAAATAGAGGAAAGACATGAATTGAGCGCCGAGGATTAAAAAAGCTAATAATAATATTAATCAGTGAATTCTTCTAAAATTAGTTCGGAATGTGTGAGAAATTTGTTGAATGACTTTTGTTTAGACAAGAGTTCACGTGATAGTTTTCCTCTACCACGTTTTAGACGAATTGGTTATTTAATATGATATTATAATTCTAAATCACGAGTTGGTTATTTAATATGATATTATAATTCTAAATCTCGATTTGGAGTTAAATGAACGTGCTAAATTTTTCAAAATTGAAGAAATTTTTATATATATCAAAATACTGTAGAGTTTAAATATGTAGTCCGTAAAGTTGATGCACAAGTGCACGGCAGTACAGAGCCATTAGTTAATACCAAAACAATTGAGAAAGACTTGATCAACCAGAACAAACAGGTGGGTGCAGCAGCCATCCATGGTTGAGTTAATACATAAGAATTAAGATCTTCCTAATACAATGAATGCGATGCATAATCACACTTGTTCCCTAATTACATGTTTAGGCACTAGCCTTTTACAAAACATCTTATAAATAAAGCGCAAAGCTCGTAGCTTTTCATCCACTTAGCCACGTTTGTGCTCTACTAATTAAACTAACCGTGCTGTCAATGTATTCCAATTCATTATCATTTTTCCGGATCTAGTTTCGTTTTCATCTTGATCTCATTTAAACGCATGTAACTTCTGTTTTACGATTTTGTCAAATTACGTTAACTTGCGGTAAACGCCTTGTTTCGAGGCCGGTCGACGCATTAAATAATCGGAGACAGCATTCGATATATTTTTAATCTTTTGTACTCGTTTAATGTAATTAGCGTTGAATAGTATTATATGTGTTTTTATTCGAATAATAGCTATCACGCTTTTTTGTAACGTTGATCGAAAATTGGAATAGTATCATGTTACTGCAATAGACCACGCCGTCTGGTCACTGCAAATGTACTAAACTAAAAATAAATCTGAAACTAACATTTGCCTGCTTTTCTAGCCTAAAAGCGGCGACAAGACAAACTAAAAGTAGCAAAGTGTTTTTCAGTTGCGGTCTGGCGAGATTCTTAATTTCTCCTGACTATTATACCCCAAGTAATAATGCACTTTACCTAAAACACGCCAATAAGATTAAGAGTTCAAACTGAATGCAGGTAACAAAAATTAATTAGATTAATTAAAAAATAATTAATTAATCAATTAATTTTTTAATAATATGGCTTATAGCCAGACTTGAGAGATAAGCCTTTAACTGTTTGGGCTCATGGCAATATCAGACCCGACCCAAACCCGTAACCCGATTTACTGAGACAAAACCCGAAATTGACCTGAAAATCACCCTTTGACATGAAATTAGAATTTTATTTTTAAAATTTTCAATTTTCACTTTTATTCAATTTTAAGTGATTATAACTTGACCCGAAATCGACCAGATTGCTGACACAAACACGACTTGTAACCCGAAATACATTTATGACTTTTTATTTCCAAATGAAGCCTCGGTGTCAGTTAAAAATATATGTTAAGTTCAATTTTATTAGGGATGATATTCCATGCACAAATTTGATTATAAAATCTTTCGTAAGATAACATGTGTTAAGTTTTGATTGGAGTATATTTTATAATGATACAAGTAATATCAATTAAAACATCCCATATTAATTGTCAAGTCATTTTGCACTCAATTTTGTGTTTATTTCCTAATATTTGTTTATAGGCTATTAACGAAAAAATATCTTTTTCTTTGTATACTTAACATGGTCCTCCATAGTTACAATAATTGTTGAAAATTAAATCTAGAAGGAAAATGAAGCAAAGAGAAAGAAAGCACAGAAGCATGTCCCTCCACTGGTTCTCTTTCTACGTAAGATGAGAGCCAAAGAGGTTGTATATATACGGAAACAGCTGCACCAATTTGCTTTTCCTAGGAAACACCTCCCATACTTCTTACTAGTACTACTAGTCTACTACCACATTCTCTCAGATCAACAGCCAATAACACTGTTTACATATATATCATCTGTCAATCATTCCTCTCAAAAGCAAGAAAAGGTGGCCAAAAGTGGACAAGGAGATGCAAGCTTTCTTGCTCCTTCACATCAGTCGTTGAAACATAGCCAACTCCAGTAACCACCCAGCTTTCTGGCTCTACACATGTAAGGGTATTCTCATGTTTCTTGTTGGGCAGCCTTTTCATTTGCATGATTCCAATATGTGCTTTCATTCTATTTCTTGGTTATTTTTTGTTTTTCTATGCATAAGCCTCAAGGGGTTGAGTTATTCCATCTTGTACTTTATTTGTATGTGTCAAATCTTTGTTGGTTTTTATAGATTTGATTGACATCTACATAAGTGGCCTTTTGATTCCAAACCATTGTGCAATTCGGATGACCATGTGACATTCTTCACAGATCCGATACACACTTCAACGGAAAATCAGAAAATAAGATAAAATTCTATAACATTTTATTCACGAAATTCACTTCCTAATTCGAAAATTTGTATATTTATATGAATATAAACATTCATATTCACGAAATTCTCTTCCTCATTTGAAAATCGTGTGCATATATTTTTTATTCATGAAATTTACTTCCTTATTCAAAAGTCTTATAGTACAAATATGTTATTATATATTTATATGTTATTCATGAAATTCTTTTTTAGAAGGCACAATTTCGATTCGTGTTTGATCTTATTTCGTTTAAAACTAGGTGTAATCATAAGTATAGGTTACAAACAATCTTCTCAAATTTTAATATTTATATATATGCAAAGCTGCATATGTTGTCATGATGTTTTATAGATACTCGTATTCTTTATATCCCGGCCTAAAGTAATCTTTTTAACTTTGTTACCAACAAGCTATACACAGGTGAGATGAATATGAAAAAGGCTCTGAAATTTCTATTACCAGAGATCTCGAAAAAAAGCTTCAATAATATATATATGTCGACAACTTCATCACTCACCCTTGTTTAAAATATCCCCTCTGCTCCCCTCTGTAAAGTCTTAATCTCCTCAGGGTAAATTCAAAACAAGATCAATATTAATATTATTCATCACCTCTCCCTTTCTACAGCATATTTTATGCATGTAATTCATAAATATCTGCACTTATTTGCTGTTAATTATATGTAATTCAGTAAGATATTCTTCTTCAGAAGCTGTCTCCATTTACCCCAGCAACTAGACGTTATTTATTCCCAGTTGAATGCTCATTTTAATATAATAATTCGGAGAACTTCTTCTTTAAATATGACAGATTGTTCATTCTGCAATTTTGATTAGACACACATTTATATTGACTCTGATATGTGCTGGAATCGCTTCTCATATAATTCTTCTACAGAGGCATTGGATCAGACTAAGATTGATCAAGAAAGATGACTCGACAATTGAAGGTATTTGATGTGTTATACATTAATGTTATGTGTTGGTGATTATGTTTAAAATGTTGTTGATTTGTGAAACTGTAATGAATCTCAGCAGTCTTCGTGGCCGAAGCAAGTAGTGAGAAAATGGCTGAACATACAGAGTGGTGCTGATGAATTTTATTCGGATCACTCAGTCAAAGGTGCGCCTTATTGACACCTAATCGGATTCTTTTGTTCGGGTTTTTATGTATTGAGTTATTGACATTAGAGAATATAGGTATGCCGGAAACTAGAAGAGATGGAAGGACGAGTTACTCCGGTGAAAACAGTTGTGCGATCGTGCCTGAGGAATTTTCCGGTAAGTTACTGGTGGTCCAGGATGGTTTTTTGTGCTCATTATTTTAGTCATATAGTCAACAAATTTTGATATCAGCATATTGTTATTATGTGAATGCCATGTTTCATGTTTTAATCAGTTTATTATAATTTAGCCATAATAATAAAAAAAGTTTAGAATTAGGCTCGAGGGGCAAAAAATTTATCTGGCTTACATATTCTGGTTCGAAAGATGCATAGATTTTTGTTGTCAATAATACATGATTACCTGATTGAAGTTTATGATGGTATTTGTAAGCAGAAGAGTGGGTGATAGGGTCAAAGGATGAAAGTATGGACATCTCAAGATTTAGTCCGGAGATGCCTCGGGTCACAGATCCACTCAATCTCAGGTCAGTCAATGTTAGTTTTACGCTTATTTTTATTTATTTTTTACATGAGCTTAGTTCTTGATATTAATATGATAGTCTAGAAAATATTGTATTCAGATTTTTTAAGCTCAACTCACATGGATTGATTCTGTGTGCTAAATGAATTTGTATTGTAGTATTCAAGTTGAAAGTTAAAGTTTGAAAAAACCCCAGAAATGTTATGCAATAATCCATCACTTGGTGATATTCCTAGTTAAGTGTATACAGGAAAAATTAATGCTTGTTACAACTGAGATACTGAGTAAGTCAATGAATATGGAGGCTAATAAGGTGTAAATATTTGTAGGATGGCCGTGGGGACATGGAATGTTGGAGGATTATCACCAAAGGAGGACATGGACTTAAACCACTGGCTAACTACTCATGCCCTGGCCGATATCTACGTTCTTGGGTACTACTGCTACACCTACTTTCTCTAACAGTTCAATCTCTGATTTTATTTTATTTTTGTTTTCTTAGCTATGGCGTAAATGTGTGTTGAGTAATCGGCTTTTACATTTCCTTTCGTTTGTTATGTTCATATCAAGTTTTTTTTAAGTGGTTGCCTAATTAAATTTATTTGCTTTTAGCTAAAACTATAGTATTGTTTTTTGCTTTATAACCCATTCACTTACCTTTTATATCCTTGCAATGCAAATCAGGTTTCAGGAGATCGTACCCCTAAATGCAGGAAATGTTTTGGGTGCAGAGGACACTAGCCCAGCTGCGAAATGGCTTTCCATCATTCGACAAGCTCTAAATAGTCAAAATGTTGATCCACAATCTCCTGATTGCTACGATTGCACCAGTGATGCTAAATTCAGCCAAGCAGAATTTTTAAGGCATTCAAGCTCCAGTGGTGAAGATCTATCAAGTTCGCCTCGGTTCTCAATGGGGCTAGATTGTCCCTTAGAAAATGGTTATACTTTAGCAGCAAGTAAGCAAATGGTGGGACTTTTTCTCTGCATATGGGTCCGCTCAGATTTGTATAGCCATATCAGCAATCTAAAAGTTTCCTGCGTTGGTAGGGGTATCATGGGATACCTTGGAAACAAGGTATTCATGCATATATTTCAATTCTGGAACCTTTCAAATTAATCTATGCTAAATCTATTTTATTACATTTACAGATATATGCCTATGAACTGTTGTTCTTATTTCTATCATTTTCGCTGTGTTGTTGCAGGGATCCATTTCAATGAGTATGACACTGCACAACACAACATTTTGTTTCGTTTGCACTCACTTGGCCTCTGGACAAAAAGAGGGAGACGAGGTAAAGAGAAATATGGATGTCATGGAGATATTAAAGAAAACTAGGTTTCCTCATTCACGTGGAGTTCGTGGACAACCAAGGCCTCTTGATAGCATTTTGGATCATGAGTAAGCTTTTCATCATTCCCTTGTGTAAACTCAAAAAATTAATAGAGCTAGAATATTGTATTGATTATTATTTCTGTTAATCACTGTAGTAAAATCATTTGGCTGGGTGATCTAAATTACCGACTGGCATCTGGTGCTGACACTAATGAGCTACTCAACAATAATGACTGGCAAGCGCTCTTGGAGAAAGATCAGGTGCCACACCTAATATTTTGCTTAGTTTCAGCAGTTTTTGTTCTTTTCTGGATCTCTTCATTGTTTTTTTAAGCCTGTCAACTATTTTATCTTTTCCCGACTAATTTAAATGAGAGCTAAAGTCAAGCTAGAAGATGAAATGAGTTATCAGTTGTTATGTAGACAACATGTATTGCCACTAATATTTATCTAACCAGTGGTTTGGCTACTTGCAGTTGAAAAGAGAGCAAAGAGCCGGCCGTATTTTTGAGGGATGGGAAGAAGGCAAAATAAATTTTCCTCCAACCTATAAATATCTTACCAACTCTGATGAGTATGTAGGACAAACTTCCATTTCTAAAGAGAAGCAACGAACTCCTGCTTGGTAAGATTCTAAATTTTCTTTTGCCTGGGCACCTAATTGTTTTTACTACAAGTTTAAACATGAATGATCTTTATTTTATATATACTTTACACAATACATAACCATCAACCAAACATATTGCGGTAGGTTTGAATGCACGTAGTCCTTACCTACCTCAGGATTATAGAGGCTGTTAACGTAAACTATCATACAATACATATTCTGTATTGTTTTTGCTAAGGCATTCACTAAAAGTCCAAAACTTACTGAATCTTAGTTGATATATATTTTCAACATAAGAAGTTGACTTTCTCTGTTTCTAATATCTCAATATACAATCCTCTAGTTGAATTCTCTATTGCATTAGGTAGAGTACTCCACTGGCAACTTGTATTAGTTTTTCCCTCTAAGTTCTTCCATATTCTAAAACTTCCAAACACAACCCGACAGGGGCATCCATTAAATTATACCGTAAACATATGAATTAATATTATTTGAGTTAGATTACAATTGGTTATTTAAAATATCTAGATATGTTCTAAAAACTGAAGATAAAATATATTGATCTTATGACTTCAGGTATAATACTATTTTATGTAGATTTCTTGACATAATTAAGTTGGGAAAGATATATTATTGTACTCCTATGATAAGAATGTACTGCAGTACTACTAAATTACTGTGAGGATCTAGTCAGAGAAAACTGACATTAATATCACAACTCTGGACCGTCCAATTGCAGATATTTTATTGTTTTCACATGAAGGATGGCTAAATTAATCCTAGATGTTTCGCACTGCATTCCTACTACCTGCAAAAATATTCCTACATAAAAACGCTTATAAGCATAAGAACAATTTGGGGAATAAATTTTTTGGTGTTTTGCAAATTTGAGGAGCTTGTACTATTTCAAATGAAATACTTGTGATTGATCACTATATAAATTTGATGCATTATTACTGACATGTGGAAACATTATCAGGTGTGACAGAATACTTTGGAAAGGCGAAGGACTAAAGCAGATATGGTATGAAAGGGTTGAGTCCAAGTTTTCGGATCACAGACCAGTCTGTTCACTATTCTCAGTCAAAATGAATGTTCCAGACCAGTTTGAACTCCATAACACGTCCAACAAACCGTGTGGACTACTACTCCCACAAGATATGTTGTTGCTAAATGGAGCACAGACTTGCATAAAAAGTACCCACCAGTTTGCAGTCATAGCTTCATGAGTAGTCATCAATGGAGGGTTTGACAACTGTTAAACTCTGCAACTAGACAACTACCATTGAACATGTTCCTGACAATGCAGTTGTCTCAGCCAAATTTTAGGGATTGCGTATCTGCAATGTGGGTTTAGCTTCTTTAATATGTAGTGCTAAAATTATATTACTAGAGATCATATCAATGCTTTTATACATATTGATAGATGATCACGTCCGGTGTGCCTATGGATGATTGATACATGGTTTGATCAGGGAAACATCGCGGAAGCATATATTTCATCTACTCATACAGTAATCTGGTAGTAGAAGATGATGATAGTCCGATGGGAAGTGCAGACTGCAGAGTGTGCACATTCATGTAGAGATATGAACATAAAGGTGGCTAGATGCTGCTGCTTAGGCCTTTCGATTTAGGAATTATTGCTTTCTGAGTTTTTTCTTGCAGAAGATAGTGTTTTTTTGTTTGAACTTCAGAGAGAATCATTGGATTAGGTGGAAAATAGAGGGAGAAGGTAAATAGTTTTGTAGTATAAGCCGTTTGTAAGGTAGTATGTAGAATGGGAAACAGGTGGGAGAATTGTTAATTGTTGTTCATTTCTTCATCTCTTCAATTTTGTCAGTTAAATGAAATTTATGTTTTGTGTACCAGAACTTTGCAGTACTGTACATTAAATTTCCCCTTCATATTGGCTTGTAACACTTGTTTTGTGTATATACTAACTCATGAAAGTCGCTTGACTGTATTCTGACAACATACACGCACTTGTGACTTATCGTACCCGACTACCTGTATAATCAACATATTAATATTAGTGTAAGCATGCACAGCTAGACAGTTATGAAAATGCTGAGAATAATTCCAGTGCATTGCCTACTTTTCTCTTGTTTCAATACTCTTCTGTTGGATTGCTCTTAAGAATAACCTCCTGGAAATAAATTTTTATATGGGGAATTTGCAGAACCAGAGAACTTTAACAAACTAGTAGGGGTGGCAATTTCTGGCTGTTTGTTTTCTTGTCTTCTTCAGTAGATTCATTGCTCATTGCTGTTATGACTTGCTTCTATCATTTTGTTTGGACTCGGACTTGTAATCTTTGCTCTTATCAATTGCAACAAGATGAAGTCCTGCAACAATCGAAGACTCCAGTTACCCTGTAAACAAATTTTGACATACAATTAGGCTTTTATTTCATTTGTTTATGTATATAATTTTATAAATATAATATTATCATATATGATAGAAGAGTGACTTTGGATTCACCTTTCCAGGTACATGTGTTCAGCTAAGATGAAGGATCCAAGGATAGCGACAATACTCTTGTGCATTTAATTAGAAGGCGGTTAAAAAACAGGTACACTGTCTTGTTGTTCCATGCTTATAATAAGCTTGTCCTGAACAAGATGTACCTATGTGATCACTGCTGGATGCTTCGGTTGGGCCTGTTTCAAGGTTCTACCAGTGAGAATCTATAAACTATACCAGTGGTGCTGTAGAAAAAGATGTGTTTTTCCTTTTCTCTGGCAATCACAGTAGAGACCTAAATGGATAAGAGTATGTTGTGTTTGGTTGGGGAGAATGGAATGGAATGAGTAAAAATACTTGAAACTAATAGAGATAGGAAGAAAGTTTTAGAAAAAATTTGAGGAAGTGCAAAATTGTTATGATGAGATTTGAGAAGAAATTGAGGATGAGAGAGAATGGAGCATTCCACTCAAATTGAAGGTGTGATATCTAGCACATGATGTAAGGAATGGAATGGAGGAAAGAATGAAATTTCTTAAAAATTGTCCATAAGATAGTTCATTTTTCATTCCAATGGTCTGTAACTTAAAATACTTTCTCAATTTGTAAATACTTCATCATAATTCAGCAAGGGGTGCTCCATTTGCTTTTGATCAATGTGTAAATGCTTTCTCTGTTGGCAGGTTTGCCTTATATAGGAGAAATGGAGAATGGTGATCCTCCCTCTTCCAATCCTGGCCACTATTTAAAGCCTGGAAAAGTGGTTTCAAGTTGATTAATTCATGATTTATATCAACTTTAAACTAACATAAACGACTGGAGTTTCTTCAGTAGTACTGCAATGGATTAATAGCTCAGCTATATTGATCACCAGTTTTCCATAAGAATTTCTAATATAAAATGCAATGTTTTTCATGTATTTGTATTTCAACTAATTCCGACTATTAATTTTACTCTAGATTGAGAGTCTCCGACTTGAGCCATGATCTTGTTTGTTTTACATTTAAACCTGAACTTCAAGTGATTTTATCTGAAGTTTAAAATATTCTCCCTCAGTCCCATAGTATACACGAACAAGATTTTAAAAAAAATGTAATTTAGTATGTAATAGAAAAAAAATAGTATAATCAAACTTTTATATTATAAAATTTTATTATTTTTTATTTTCTTGTTATGAAATATTTACTATTTTTCAAATAAATATATTTAGAGAATTTCCCAAAAAAGAAATTGTATAGAATCGAATGAAATAGACATAATAACTTAAAATGCCGAGGTGGCATGTGTATTCTATAAATGATTTATTTTATTGACATGATTTTTAGTGATAAAATTTATAGCATCACTAATTTGAATAATCTATCAATTTCACGGACTTTTGTTATTTCTAATAATTATAAGTTACTGATAACATAAAATTAGGATTGAACTCTCTGAAATATTAATATAAGAAAACCATGATCTCGTATATTGAACTATATATATAATATAAATTAATATAAGAAAAATTAATATAATCAATTAAAAAAATCATGATCGCGTATATTGAACTATATATATAAAAATAAGAAAATCAGTCCCATATCTCATAAAATCTGATAGTAATGTCCTGAATAACATAGTTGTGAAAAATAATCTTAAATACCAATTATTAACGTAGGATAATGTAGTGTTTTCAATTTGAGAAGAAAACGTTGAATTATGTAGCAGTTTGTTGTTTTAACCCAGCAAAATACGGTATGTTTTTTAAATCCTAACAGAAAATAATAGATGTTAAATCCCTAGCAAAATGCTAGACAATCAACAAAACAATAATCCCTAAGTCCTCCACAATTGTTTACACTAGGGTTGGCATGCATTCGAATCTCTCATAAGATATAGTTTGATAAATTATTTTGAGTTTTTTTCTGAATATCTAAATTTTTATACAAATAAGAAAAGTTTTCAAAAAAAAAGAGTTATGACTATATTTTATATGCGTCTATGTGTAAGTCACCTAAAAAAATGTAAAGAAATGAATATCCCAAACATCACGTGAAGTAGGATTAATAAACGGTTTCAGGTGTTTTGTCAAAAAAAGAAAAAAAAAATAAACGGTTTCAGGTGTCCATTTTTTTAACGTGATATGATAATGAGGGCCTGTCTAGCCTTCCCAACATCCTCTGTGTGAAGCACGAAGATGTGCGAAGAAAGGTGAGCGAAAGATATGACGACGTTTTTCCTCCAGGGCTACTACTCTGGTAAGCAAACTCCGAAGCTTCACTCTCATGCATTCTATTTTTAATAAACATATCTTTTAGTTCATCATGCCCATGCTACTGTTAATTTAATTTTTATGGGCTCGCTTTTTTATTATTAGGTAGCTTCAAGTATCAACCACATTTTAATTAATGTGGCGGTGTAAGCATGTCTGCGAAATTGGGTGGATATACAGAGAGATAAAGGCCCCTGATATCACAAAACTCACGAGTAATGTCCAAAATAACATAATAAAAAAAATGACTCGTAAACCATTTATTAACGCCGGATAATCTAGCATTATGATTTTGGAAGACAGCTAGATCATTTTGTGTTTGGGATTGAAAAACCCTACAAAACGCTACACAATCCGGCATTTTAGGAGCAAAACGCTATAGCATTAGGGTTTCAATACGTAGATCGTGTAGTGTTAAGAAGAAAAGGAGAATAAACACTAGAGAATTTAGGGTTTTGAATCGTAAAATGATAGCTCGCGGCCATCTTCTCCGGAACCGGTATTTGAAGGCATTTTTCTTAAAAATTGCGATAGTGAGGGTCAACGCCCATATACAAAGTGGTGCTCATAATTATTCATTCAGATCACTCTATCCAATCCACGTGCATCTTGATTTAATCTAGGAGGCTATTAAGATGTTCATTTTTCTGGCAGGGACATGGAATTGGGGGTTAATTTACCAATGAGTAGGACATTGCAAAACACAGCACACCATTTTGTTTTAGTTGCTTTCGTTTGGCCTCTGGACTGAAAGAGCGAGACTAGGTAGAGAAGATATGGATGTCCTGCAATTATCGAAAGAAAACAGAATTTTCCATATGACATCGAGTTCACGGTCAAGCAACACTTCTGGATAAAATTTTGGATCATGAGTAATGCTCTCGTCACCCGGTTACCGATATTAATTCATGTTTTAAAATTTTGAGCAGTTAAGAGAAACAGTCTATGTATCTTCTTTAGTTACCCTGTACATTATTATGATTATATTTCCTTGAATCATTTGGGTAAAGATCATTTTGATATATATATATATATATATATATATATATATATATATATATATATATATATATATAATATATATATATATATATATATATATATATATATATATATATATATATATATATATATATATATATATATATATATATATATATATATATATATATATATATGGTCCTACTCCAATAAAAACTACTAGAATAGAAACCAAATAGAAACCAATGCGATTAAGTAGAATGATGCGGGTTTTGGGACCGGGGATGGACCCCGAGATGGGCCTAGACGGGGTCTAAGTGGGGCCTAATAGGGCCGGGTCGGGACGTAGTGGGACCATGGTGGGGCCAAGGTTTGGCTCTTTAAGTCTGTCTGGAGTCTGTCCAGGGCCTGTGAGGAGTCTTGGTGAGGCCCTAGCGGGCCCGGGGTGGATTGAGTGGGGGTGAGGGTGGGCCCTAGGTGGGTGATGACATATAGGGGGTGGGTGATGACATATAGGGGGTGGGTGAGGTCATTTAGGTATAATTTTTCTTGGTTTCTATTTTAGTTTTTATTTTAGTGGTTTTCATTTGAGAAATTGCCTATATATATATTACTAATGGGGATCTGGGGGTGACGCACTAACCTACTAAGATAGTTATTAAATATTTTTGCTTGTTTGCAGTAGTTTTCTGGATTTATTCATTTGTCCTGATACTGTTAAGCTTCTTTATTGTTTTCCATTCTGTGCTACTTTAACTACAATCTGAAGTCAAGCTAGAAGATAAAATGAGTGGTTAAACAATTATAAACCAAATGTTTGCACTTATATTTTTTTAAGCAAAGGTTTGGCTATTTGCAGTTAGGGATAAATCGAAGAGTCAGCCTACCTTTTGGGGATCGGAAGAAGATGGAATGAGTAATCCTCCAACCTTTGGATATCTTTACCAATTCTGATGATTATGTAGGACAATTAGACACTTAATATCGTGCCAAATGAGAAGACGCACACATATATATAAACTCCTATTTTCGCATTATTGTAATTGACAAAGCGTGATTGTCAGAGCAGTATTAGCAAAGAATGTAGTAACCACTTATTCCATAAAATTATATAGATGTTTTCATAGTAGCATTAAGCAATCATGAAAGTGGGTTGAATTACTTGAATCCAATGCCAATTCCTTCCCACTTATGGTTTATATATGATAACTCTTAGGCTATATTCGTTTGAGAGAATTATAGTCCATAGATTACAGTCTCATAACTATTGGTCCTAGTATATTTAGCCCGTTAAGAAACTACAATCTTACATGTGTTTTGTTCACCTTAAAGGATAGGAGTATAGGACTATGTAATTTCCTGTAATACTTGGTTGAGGAGGTATTATTTTATTGCCTCTAACAAGTATTATTTTTATTACATGCAATATATTAGAAATTATTTTTCTAAAAAGCGGACATGGGATTATCATTATTAAAAGATTATAGTCAAGTCTCTATAAATCCACTAAGAGGGGTGTATTGGATTGGGATTTTAAAGCATTTTTTTGCGCCCATGAAATCCGAGGGTATTCGATTGATATTGTTTGAAATCCATTAAAATCCTGAGGTATTCAATTGGGATTTTAAATTATGCTTTAAAATCCGATGATATTCAATTGAGATTGTTTAAAATCCATTAAAATCTGATGGTATTCAAATGCTGATGGATATTTTTGGATTTCATAAATTGATGGATTTTGTGGCATTCTTTAGTGTATTTTAAGTTTTTTGTAATCCCACCAAAATCAATGGGATTTCGAAGTATTGTGCTTAAATCCTATCAACTCTGCGACATTATATCAAGAATCCGCACAAAATCAAAATTACATATGATCCATTAAAATCCATGGACTAAAAACAATCCATTAAAATCTCGATCGAATACACCCCTCTAAGACTAGGATGTTTTTATAATAAGTTTTTGCATTTGTTTTATTTAAGAAGAGTAGACAGCAGCTAAAAGCTTTATTTAATTTACAAGAGTCTTGTCTGATTCTTTTTCTTCCTCCATAGATTCACTTATGGCTAGAACCTCGTGATGATCCTTGTCATAAATTCTGCTTGCTTCTATCATTTGTTCAGACACCTTGTGATTTTCCTCATCATTCATTCTGCTTACGTCTATTATTTGTTCAGACTTCAATGCATTTTCATTGTCTATTGACAGGTCCCGGGGCTTGTAATCTTTGCTCTTACCCCACACAACAAGGTAAACTCCTACAGCTATCACAAAGGCTCCGATGACCCTGCAGACAAAGGTATAAATATTATTTAAGCTCTTCTTAATTTAATTTAAGCTCAAGACTCCTTTTTTTTGGAGGTTTGTGTCTATATATGATTGAAAAGTGAGTCTGGTATCTACCCTCCCAGGTGTATTTGTTCTGCTAAGATGAAGGATCCTAAGACGGCGACAAGGATCATGCCCAGTGGATTGAAAGCCGTTACAAAAACAGGTCCTCTGTCTTTCATTGCAATTCCTTGAACATAATAAGCGAGTCCTGAACAAATTATGCCCTGCATATTTTATTGAACAAATTGTAAGATATAATTAAATTAGTGCAGGTAATTAAAGTTAGTACCTTCCCCAAATCTTGCTGGTCTAGGAATCTTGGGCCCTGGGTAAGACCTTAGCACAAGTAGATAACTGATAATCTGTACAAATACTTTTTATAGAAGTCCTTACGCTGTAGACAGCTGCTAGTAGTTTAGCGTCGAAATTGAGGGACCAAACAGCAGCATTTCCCCTCTCCATTACAAGGGCAAGTACGGCCCCCTCCACGGTGCCCATCAGGCATATCCAAGCTGTTAAAGAGAGCTCAGCAGGATATGTCTCTAGTGTATTTGCCTGATAGAGGGAAAAATAAGGTTTTTCATAGCAGATTTGGCAAAATTTAATTACAGAAGATATGTAAATTCTCACTTGTAGAACCATAAAACAAGCCCAACTGAAGCATGAAGCAGTTATCATAAGAGAACCCCTTAGTGAATGTTGATAACCTACTCCATTACTTCGTTGAACAGGATTGGTTCTTCCTTCTGTACACATTAGATGAATAACTGGTCCTTTGACAAACGTCATGAGCATGGCTCCTCCGATAGTAGTCAGTGTGCCGCCTATTTTAGCTTGGCTTCTGATACTCTTCAACTTAACCTTCTCAAGCCTGCCAGAAACCAGATATATGTATTGAAATAGATTTCTACTAAATGTCTACCCACAGGTAGATGTAGGATTTCTACTCGACATTAAACTTTCTCTATCAAGGACTCATCGATTTGTTTGGACAACCAAAGTAGGTAGAAAGTATTAATAATTGTTTACCCAAAAATCCATGCCATGACAAATGTTATGGCAGGTAAAATGTTACATAGAGCAGCTGCAAACGTGGCACTCGTGTTTTTCATCCCCATCATATAGAGATTCTGGTCAATAACTGGTCTGCAAAATATTGAGTTGGACTTTTCACATGAAGATTCACAAATTCCAAGTATATAGGATGTTATTAGTATCAACATACTCTAGTAAGGCAAGAAGAATAAACTTTCCAAACATTGCTTTTGTCATCTTTGGCCTCACTTTTCTGTACAAAGATCAATATAATTATTTCACCTTTAAATAAGTAATGAAACAAAGAGAAAGAGTGCAAAAGAGACTTCTCGAGGATGATTGCCAAGGGAGCAGTAAGAATAGTGGCAATAGCGTGGTAATACACGACAAACACATAGGTGCTCATCATTTGATCGAGTGCAACTTTGGAAATAACATCCATCCCCGCTAGCCCAAACTGCAAAAACAGAACTGCAAGAAAGGGCTTAACCCTCGAAAACACTTTGCTTTTTGGCATGATCTGTTATTTAGAGAAAACTCTCACTAGACCTCCTTTATGCCTTATAGAACGAATGGGGATGATATAATATGGACCAACTTATGCGGTCAAATGGATGTTGGCAGAGGTGAAGGGTGAGATTTTTTTTATAAATGAAATGATACTTATATTTTGTAACGAGGTTTGTGAAAAATATATTAGTAGGTATCTTAAAATTGGTGAGCTGAGTTAAAATTAAAATTGGTAAGAATGGAATGAAGAAAAGAATTGGGATAGTACAAATTTCTGCTAGAACAACTGTAAAGTTCAGAGATGTAGAGATAAAGTATAATCAGAACAGAATTGGGACTTGGGAGCATATGCATGTAGATTTGTCTTGTACTCCCTCCATCTCATTTTCAGTGTCCACTTTGCCAAAAGAAAAAATCCCAAAATATGGGGGTGTTTGTTTTCGGCTTAAAAGCCGGGCTTCTGGTTTATAAGTTAGAAGCACTTATTTCGTACCGTATGTTTAAAAAGTCGAGAAGCACTTATAAAAAGTTAGGAATGCTAGCTTTTGTTTCAGGGCTTCTGCTTATTTTCCAAACACTTTAATTACTTATAAGTCTTAACTTGCTTCTAACTTCTACTCCACTTTTTAATTTTAAGCAAGAAGCACTCATTTTAAGCTCACCCAAATGGCCCCTATGTGTCATACTCTTTAATCCATGTAAATTTTATACTATTTCCAATATAGAATCATAAATGTATTTAGAGGGATTATGAATGTAATAAATGTAATTTGAAGTGAAAAAAGGTCCAAATACAGAGTAATTAATGAGGTGCATAATTATTATGTATGAAAACTAAGCTGGTTAGTTGTGGAAGATAATGATCAAAACATTTACATTAATTGTTTTTTAATATGTGTGAAATTTGCAAAATGGACACTTAAAATGAGATGGAGGGAGTACCATTTTCCACCTAAATCTCCTGTCATTAGAAATTCAAGGAAGATATTCACAACACCTTGAATATCCACAAAATCAAAGACAAAAAATTGAGTTATTGCATCAACACTCTGATTTGAGTTACTCCATCAACACGTCGACACATTTGCATGTATATCTACGTGTAACAAAATCAACACTTCCCCTCCAACATTACCAACCTTCATGTTATCTCTAAGCACATACTCCCTCCATCCCATTGACTAGTATACGTATGGGGAGTGGCACGGAGGTTAAGAAAAAGTGTAATTTGGTGATGAAAAGTAAGAAAAGTGGGTGAAATGGTGGGACCCATTAATATTTAATGTGTAAAATGAGTGTAGTGTTAGTAAAATGGTGGGACCTACTAATATTTAATGTATAAAGTGGGTGTAGTGGAAGAAGGTAGTGGGTGTTGTTAAGTTTTTTATATTATAAAAGTTTACCATTTTTTGTATGTATACAATTGATGGGACGTCCCAAAAAAGAAACTGTATACAATCTAATGGGACGGAAGGAGTACATGATATACATACAATCTTGATTCAAGTAAATTTAAATTCACTGTAAATACCATCCACTACCACCACTTCAGTTTTAACCTAGAACAAAAACACTGAAACCACTTCAGTTACAATATAGTAATAATTTGACCTCTAGTCTTTCGAACTATTTAATCATCTGAAAGTAAGTGACCTCTAGAGGCTCCACTGGTATTTAAGTGTTGGATTTTTTCCCTTTTTCATTTTCAAGCCATGATAATTTAGGAATGACTAAAAAAACATGACTAGACAATAAAAACATAACAAAAATTTAGTATTACAAATTATACCCGTGTTTGCTAATTATTGTATAGTATAGATAGCTTATAATTCGTGTCATGCACAAATATTTTCTGAAAATATAAATTTATTTAAATAATTTTATATGATGTACAAATATTTTTAAAAATATTTTTATTGATATAGTAGATGTATTATAATAATGATTTACTTTATAAATTATGTTACCAATATTTTATATGCTAGTTTATAATTTTTAAATCCAGATTATCATTTTAGTAAAATAAAAGATTTAGCAATGATTTAACAACTATATTTGATGAGAACATAAAATAGGAAGTAGTAAAAGTAGTTATGGATTTTATAATAATAGTCATATTCTATTTACAAAACCTCTTTTTATTGGGTTTTAGAACATAAAAAGAATAAAAATCGTATTATGATTAAAAAACCTACTTGTATTTTATTTTTATAAAACCTCTTTCTATTTTGTTTCGAACATAAAAAGAATAGGGGACATATTATATTTAATTACAAGAACCACTTCTAATTGATTTTGAACATCAAAAGTATAAATTATATATTATATTTAAATATTATACAGAATTATCTTTATTTATTTTGTAATCTTAACTGTTTATCAAAAATAAGATCTAACGGTTCGTATTTATATTGCAGTATTTAGACATATAAGAAATAGAAGTCATATTTTAATTATAAAATTTGCTTCCGTTTGTTTTTTACAAAATCTCTATTTGTTTTGTTTAGAATATAAAAGGAATATTATTTTAGGGTTCTACACCAAACAACCAAATTATCCTATATACGCTTTTTATCTATAAGGATTAAGGATATAATATAATAGTGAATAACTAATGTTGTTTATATTTGATCATATTTGATCAGCCTACATGTAGCAAGATTTCATATCATATATAATCATACCTTTAGCAAGATTCACATCATATATTACCATAATACCATATTAAACTAATATTTTCTATTTATAATAATTCAAAATAATAATATCATATCATTTTCAAAATATAGTCAATATAGATTGTATCATCCAAACAAAATCTCTTAGAGATTCAACAAATTTGCACAATATCTTGCATTTCTAATTTAGCCAAAACTGTAGCAGATGCTCTAACCATCATTAATAGGATTATGGACCATCATCCTATTCAGTGTACACTGTTATCAAACAAAATGTTTCAACTCAATGAGAGTGTTTTTGCTTTACTTTACAATTCGTTTCCATGTCCAGAGTTGCTCCTGGCATGTGCACAGTGTACTCGAGGATGAGAACTTAAGTACATCTTTTGGGGGCGATATTTTATTAATATTATTTTTCATTTACAAGTTAGGAGGCTAGCAGGATCATGCCATGTTAAGTTGTCACATATAAGGTGAATATCTGGATTCTGGTGAAAGTATCTCCTGGTGTAACTCTTCAAGCGCACATACAGACACACACACAACATATCAAGCCGATAGAGGTAGACACTTGACCCCCGTTACATGCACACAATTATCTGACAGGGAGAAGGGGAGTGATAGCGAGGCATTGAATGGTGATATGAAAGATATTTAGTTTCACAATGTTTTTATCAACAACGCTATTATGAGAACAGTATTTGCAAAAATTATAGTAATTTCTTATTACATTAGATGATAATATTATATATACATGTTCGAAAATTGATGAGAAGTACTATGCATTGCCAACTCCTTTCCACTTCTTTTGCTTACAAGTACTCTTCCTAGTTGGATATTGCCCCTGAAATTAAGATGACTGTTGTATTTTTTATAGAAAAGGTAATGCAACAGACTAGTGTTGTATTCCTTGTACGATTCCTTCTCCTCTTACTTCATTGTAGATTCATTAATGGTTATGACCTTGTGGTTTTCTTCGTCATTAGTGTTACTTGCATCTCTCATTTGTCCAAAGTTTGCTGTTTTCTGTTCGTCCATGGACGGGGTCTTAGTATCGGATTTATAATCTTTGCTCTTGCCCCATACAACAAGGTAAAGTCCAGCAACTATTACAAAAGCTCCAATTACCCTGTAAACAAAGTTTGCAGATGTTAATCAGGATTTGATTTATTCACATATAGAGAAGGATACTATTATTTTTAGCTATACATGATTGAGAAGCAAATTTGGGCTTTACCTTCCCAGATACATCTGTTCCGCTAAGATGAAGGATCCGAGGACAGCGACAATGATCATGCTTAGTGGATTAAATGCCGTCACAAAAACTGGTCCTCTGTCTTTCATTATTATTCCTTGCACATAATAAGCGAGCCCTGAACAAAAGACGCCCTGCATATTTTTCATTAAGCATATTGTAAGATTTTATTAAATTAGTACAAGTAGATAAGTTAGGAGCTTCATTAGACCATGATGAATGGAGATGTTAGGGACTTAGCGTTGGGTAAACCTTAAATACAAGTAGATAAATGGCACTCTGTCAATATAAGCACGTAAAATCCATCTTACACTGTAGACAGCTGCTAGTAGTTTAGTGTCCAAGTTGAGGGACCAAACAGCAGCATTTCCCCTCTCCATTACAAGGGCCACTACACTTCCCTCCACGGTGCCCATCAGGCATATCCAAGCTGTTAGAGAGAGCTCAGCAGGATAGGTCTCGAGTGTAATTGCCTAAAACAAAAGTTATAGTTTGTCTAAAATATTTTGTAGATTAATCAGAGAAAAATATAGGTAGTGTGTAGATTCCTACTTGTAGAACCATGAAACAAGCCCAACTGAAGCACCCCGCTGTGATCATGAGTGAACCCCTAACTGAATGCTGAAGATCCACGCCGCCATTTGTTTGGGATATATGGGTTCCTGTTCTTCCTTTTGTCCATATTAGATCAATAATTGGCCCTTTGACAAGCGTCATGAGCATGGCTCCCCCGACAGTAGTTAGTGTACCGCCTACCTTAGCTTGGCTTCTGATACTCTTTAATTTAACTTTCTCAAGTCTACGAGAAATTTTATACATGTTAGAATGCGACTGCTTTGTGGGTTTGTGCTTTTAATTTTCCTTTTTTAGTAAAAAAATCTTTAGCAGGATCAACTAAAGTAGGAAATGAAGTAGGTATACTAGCTTACCCAAAAATGCAAGCCATGACAAATGTTATGGCAGGTAACACATTACACATAGCGGCTGCAAATGTTGCCGTCGTGTTTTTCATCCCCATAATATAAAGATTCTGATCGATAACTGGTCTGCAGAACCAAGAAATATGTTTAATCACACAAGGATATAAAATTTTTGAGTAGGATTTTATTAATATAATCTTATAATCTTTAAAAGCTTACTCTAACAGGCCAAGAAGCATAATCTTTCCGAACATCGCCTTTGTCATCTTTGGCCTTACTTTCCTGTACATAATTCAATTTAGATGTTGGCACCTTAAAATAATTGATTAAACTGAGAGAGTGAGAGAGAGACTTGTCGAGGATAATTGCAAAAGGAGCAATTACGATGGTGGCAATGGCATGGCGGTAGACAACGAATACATAATTGCTCATCCCTTGGTTTAGTGCTGCTTTGGAAAGGATGTCCATTCCTGCTAGCCCAAACTGCAAGAAGAGGACTGCAAGAAAGGGCTTTGCCCTCCTAAATACTTTGCTTGTTGACATGCTTTGTTGTCCAAAGAAAGCAACTCACTGAACCTCTTCTATGCCAGCCACATTTTATAGTGGATGTAAAACTTACTCAGACCACATTTAATTCTTTACTTTTAATCTCACGTGAGTCAGGGTCTCCAGTCTTCTGATATACTTGAAATTACTCGTTATGGAGTAATCTGACCCCAGTTTCGGATATGATATCCTGAGAATGGCTCCACTAGGGACCAAGAAACTTTAGACTAGTACTTAGCTTGTGTTTTAGGATCACTCGTTTAATGGATTTGCTTTTCCATCTTTCGCCAAGTTGTCTTGTTAAAGTGGCGGTTAGTTTAACTTGCTATGTCTGATATGCTACCTATCAATGATATAAATTTCTAAGTACAGAGGGAGCGTGTATTGAGTAGTCGAACATGAGAGGGGAAGTGAAGGGGCTCATGTCTTCAAACAGAGTTAGGAGATGAATTACTAAACGGAGTTATGTTTTGCATAAGTGAATCAATATATATTAAATAAGCTTTTGCAGTGTGCACTGCAGTAGAATATGTAATGTGTGCAGGGATCAGTTTGGCCTGTTCCATATATAAATTGAAATCGTCCCCTGATCTGAGTTTGTCACTTGATTCCTACACAAAAGTTTAAAGGCATTTGAATCCTCATTATTGATGCTTTATTCTATTCTTATGCTCTATGCATAGCCGCATCAGCAATGCACCAGAAACTCCACTTCCAAATTATAAACTCTCACATCATTTATTTCGTCTGATCATCCCTTGCTTATAATCCGCTTATTTATTTATTTTTAGTAGTTTTTATCAAGCACAGGGGAAGAAAACCAACGGTTCGAGCCCATCTTGTCTTCAGAATCGAGTGTATGAGAGGAAAAGAGAAAGAGCTTGCCTCTAGACTATCCCCGAATCCTCGTAATTGACTTATTGTGTCCATGATCATCTATGTACGAAATGATGTGTGTGGGCAAAGAATACCGGGTAACTCAGTCTGTAAGCAGAGATATGGACTGCATGAGCATCTGATTATCAAGACTCAAGAGTGTCTATTTAAAAACACGTTGGCGTCGCGTAGGGTGGGACGGTATCGATGTCGTTGAAGAGATAAAACTGAGACTACTCTGAGAGTATGTGTCATGAAATTCAATTCAGTTTCTATTTACATATGCAATAATGCAACTCTGTTATTATTTGATTGCGTGGGTGTGTTAACATGACCACATTTGCTACTTTCTGTTTCGTGTTTGTTTGTGGTATTTTCGTTTTGGAGTTTTTCTTCCGAATAACGTGACACATCGCTAATTTTAATTGGATGATTCATGTGTATACATGAGTTTTGTTATTATTACTGTAATTTGAGTTAAACTAATCATATATTGTCAACTAGATTTGAAAAAAAATTGAAAACATATCTGACATTAATTTTCTTTTTGTTAAAGGTATTCATTCTTAGCTTAGAAATTGAAGAATTATTTTAATACGGTGTTAAGTGATACTTTTCTCCCTTACATGACATCACTCAACTAATTAAATCTTGCAAATTGATCACTAAATATTAAAAAAATATTCACGACCATTAAGTTGAGTTTGACTTAATCAAAGCCTGATACTTTATCAGTTCCACCTTATTCAACACATAAGAAATGATGTGTTAAATTGAATGGTAACTAGGTAAAAAAGTCATTCGATTTATAATGGATTATTAAAGTGGAAAAAAATTGTAACTAAGTTATCTTTCTTCTACTTCAAACCTATCTTTTAATAAAATTTGGTTAGATAAAGTTTACAACGAATTGGCCAACATCACTAGAATTGTTATCGACTAATGACAACCGAGAGATAATTGTGGTGGATTTTGTTGTCAATAGCTCTGCATTACTCTAAAGAAAATACCTTTGTATATTTGATAATTTGTGGTATGGTGCTGCATTAGTACAAAAAGTTTGCAAGCAGAGTTGCCGCCGGTTCATGAGAACCCCCTACAATCCTTTATAGTTATTTCTATATGAATAAAAAACTTAGCAGCTGACAGCTGTGGAGATATCAAGTTCAAATTTTAGTTCAAAAACCCTCACCATTTTCTCCCATGTTTACGAGTTTCTCATCCTCTTAATTTATATGCGAAGACGTCTTAGAAAGGAAATGCCCTTTCGAATTCTCGCAGCACTTTCTTATATTATTGGCCAGTGGAAATCTATTCATGCATCAACTTATGTTTCTCTGTCGCCTAAATCAATAATTCCCAACTCCCACTAAATATTTCACTGTTTATAAAATTTAAATGAAAAAAGAATTTTAATAATGGTATGGCTGATTGAAATATATACAATAAATTAAGATGATTGTTGATTATGGGATAGCTCCGTGAATCATTCAGCTCGGTCTGGCAGTCCAAAGAGAACTGTTTTATATTAAACTTTAATATTGTGTTTGGTTGGGGAGAATGGAATGAGTAAAAATACTTGAAACTAATAGAGATAGGAAGAAAGTTTTGAAAAAAAATTGAAGAAGTGCAAAAATGTTATGATGAGATTTGAGAAGAAATTGAGGATGAGAGAGAATGAAGCATTCCATCTCAAATTGACATGATGTAAGGAATGGAATGGAGGGAGAAATGAAATTTCTTAAAAATTATCTATAAAATAATTCATTTTTCATTCCATTCCTTCCGGAATCATTCACCCCAACCAAACACAACATAAAAGTGCAAACAAAGCAAATATATAAAATTTAGCTGCACTACAAATTTCACAAGACACACAATTTGGGTCAAAACATTGCATAATTTGATTTTGATGGCGCTTTATTACTTAGCTCTGCGCCTCTGCCAAGGCATGCTCTTGCAACAAACTACAGCCACCTATTCTCAAAAACTTCACATCCGACTCCCAATCATATATTCCAATAAACTTTTCAAACATAAATGTCTATGCCTTTGTGCTTTGCAAATGGCTTATAATCAGCTAGATGAAGAACATTTAACAAATTAAAAACTCAGTGCAAGGATATAAATAAACCATGACAGAATCCCCATGCATTAATGTTCAATTCTGCAAGTGCCTTCCCGGACATAATTCCACAAACCCATAGACTGAGAAGAGTAAGTTCTCACAAATACCACCTCTCCATATTATAAGCCAAAAAAAAAAAACACACAATTCAAAATTGTTCTAAGAAACAAAACTCAAACATAGGTCATAAATGCGACTATCATCTCCAGTATTCATCACGGTCCATAAGCTTAGCTCAGTAAAAGAAACCAAGAACTTTGCCACCAACATTTTTCCTTCTGGCTTCTTCATGATCCATAATACCCGCTGATGTAGTTAGCACAATGTATCCAAACTGTATGAAACAGAGTAAGACATTATAATGTATACTCATAATGTTATTGTGAATATATAAAAGTAACGATAACAGAAAAAAGGTGGCACTCTGAGTTCACCTGTCTTGATGGCAACAGCCTCGCAGTCCAGGGTTCAATTTCCTTCACACCGACATCAAAACGAGGGCTGATGACACCACACTTGTTCAGCCTCCCATTCAGTTCAACCACAATTTTCCCAGATCTGTGATCATCGACATATTCAAATTCACCGATGTATCCTACAGCAAGATAACAAAATACATAAACATGAATTAAATTGAACACAATATAGCTTCAGCATAGAAAAAAGATTCCAAAGATAAAAACCAACCGTGCTTCTGCATGACCATGAGAAATTTAATGACCACCTTTGAGGATGGCCTTATCATAACCTGTCGCTTTCCGCGCTTCTCTGCATTAAACATGCTCTTCAGAGCGTCATTCAAGACACTAACTCTGACCATCTTCCAAATGTAGGTTTTGCAAAGAAGACTGCTGCATTTAAACAATATATAAGGCATTTAGTAAACTTCATAAGAGTCGAGAAAACATCTGGAGCAGACACGGACATGCTTCCTATTCTAAGTACAGGGCATCAAGATTCAATATGAAAGCAAAATCACGTCATAATAAACCCCAATACACATACAACAGATGAACTCTTGATTACTTATTCTATGTTTTCTGCACCAGAAAATTGTTGTTAAAATCCTCCACTTCAATTGCTGAACAAATATAAACTATACACCCTTGTACATAGTTATCAGGCTATCAGAGTAAGACCTAAATTAATTGGGTAACAAAAAAACACAATAAGTAAACCATGTTTGTGTCGACAACTGATTAGTATAATTGTATCACTATCAACAAAACTAACTTAAAATTTGAAAGCTAATTCCTCAACTAGCCTTGTAGACTTATACCATGACCGCTTGGTTATTAACCGATAAGAGACCATGAGCACTTAGTACCCAAGTACCTTGCCCTTTGTTATCCTGACTGGTGACTCTTCATTTTGCCTTACCTGGAGGATGCTCCAGACCAGACACTCAATATGATTACCATCTTTAAATATAAAAGATGTAGGACCCCGACATTGATATGGATACTCGGACACTTCAAGCCAGAATCATTCCAAAACAAAAAAATCAAAGTGCAAGTCCCGAACATGTATCTATGTCGGGCAAGTCGGGGGTAACAAAGAGCTTCACTAGTAGGCATCTTAGTATCTTACTAACCTTATAACTCAATTCAATTGAACCACTGACACTATACTATCATCTCTAGCTACGCATCCTAAAAATTCATCATTCTGCCGCAACTTCCAACTCACATTGTTACCTACATAACCTTAAAATTTTCAAATAATGAAATTACCTAAATCAAACATAGTTACTCTAACATGTTTCAAGCTTTCCTAACTAAAGAAACTAAAAAAACAAAACAGAGCCATTAGAACATGTTTCAGCGTAATAGCAACAAATATAATATAGTAAAATCAGATCAAACACAGTCATTGATGAGTAAATATGTACGTGCATACATCGTGTATAAGCTGGGAGTTATATGTAACTGACCTTGATTATGTTAACAATGGCCGCCTGCTTCTCTGGCGAAATAACATATACTCTGCAATATGAATAAGCAGCTAGGGTTTTGTAATAGAACTATGATTTGGGCCAGTTAGTTTTCATGTTTGGGTTGAGGGAGAGTCCATTAGCTGAGGCCCGTGAATGTAGACCCAACACTCTTCTCCAAGACTGTAGCTCTTGGGTCTAGTTTTTTATTCGGCCCAGTTTTTTGAAATTCTTTTTTCTGGTGGTCCGGTCACAGTTTTGACCATATCCTGTATTTTCCAATTTTATATTTTTTTAATAATATCATAATATCATAATGTGACACTATATATAAATAAATAATTATACATCAAAAATAACATATTTGAATATTTATTTTTATAAACATGAAAAATATTATAAGATATGTTTATATGAAAATATTTATTTTTATGTTGAGATTATATTTATATGTAGTATTGTAAAAATGCATATACACATAAATATGAATATATAGATTATAATTTTAAAATATTATATAACATATATCATGTATTTAAAAATTAAAACCTAACACAACATTGAATCATGATCTTTTAATTTAGTATCATATCCATTTGTCATGTAAATTAATAATCTAAATAAATGATAAAATTAGATTTTTGTACTGAGGGCAGTGTTACAGAAATCGGGAATCGGACCAAATCGGTTGAGCTACCGATTCAAGGATTAATCGAAAATCGGGGATTAATCGGAAGGATTAATCGGAGTTAAAATCGGGTTTATTTTAATATTAAAATATTATTTAATATTTAGTTATTATTATATTAGTTATTTAGTAACTAATATATTTACAATATTCATAAACTCTATAATTATTCATATTTAAAGTAATATAGTATTTTAAATTTAATAATTTATCACATATACTTCGATTATGAAATATATATAAAGATTAATCGGATTTCAAAAATCGGATCGGTGGCCGACCTTGCAGAGGATTTATCGGGGATTTATCGGTTAAATCGGGGATTTTTAGAACACTGACTGAGGGTCATATTTTGCTAATAACCAAATAAAATGATTGTTACAGAAAATAGATGATTTGCTCCGCAGAAGAAAAGGTTGTGTGCTTCTGTACACGCGGCAAACTCATGATTCATTAATTCCAGAGCACACGGATCGTGGACCAAAACAAATTGAACCGTAGATAAATTTTGCATCCAACGGTGAATATATAATATCACTAGGATCGACTAAATAATTGCATACACCACCATATATATAACCCAAAGTTGATCCATCACATTTCACGCTCAAACCTTCGACACCTTCCTATACATACAAATTATATATCTAAACACCCTCTCTCTAAATCTCCTCGGAAAAAATGGAGACAGGTGGAAAAGTGAAAAAAGGAGCTGCCGGAAGAAAGTTTGGCGGTGGCGGTCCAAGGAAGAAGTCAGTTACCCGGTCCGTCAAGGCCGGTCTACAATTCCCCGTCGGAAGAATCGGCCGGTACCTCAAGAAAGGCCGTTATGCCCAGCGTGTTGGTACTGGAGCTCCGGTCTATCTTGCCGCTGTCCTTGAGTATCTTGCTGCTGAGGTATAACAACTTCATTGTGAATTTATGTTTTGTATATTGTTACAATTTAGGGCTTTTTGTTGTTGCATGTTAGTTTTAATTAATTAACCTAATTAATTGTTTAATTAGTTAAGATTTTTGTCGTTATGCTTGATCGTGTTGTGGTTTTGTTCAGATATTTAATTGATAGTTAAAATTAGTGTTATTTATCGAGGCCAGAGGCAATGTATATGAATAAATTGATTAATTGTTGTTTATGATATGTATGTTAGGTTTTGGAATTGGCTGGAAATGCAGCTAGGGATAACAAGAAGACTAGAATTATCCCAAGACATGTGTTGTTGGCTGTGAGGAATGATGAGGAGCTTGGAAAGCTTCTAGCTGGTGTCACAATTGCCCATGGTGGAGTTCTTCCAAACATCAACCCCGTGCTATTGCCTAAGAAGTCGGAGAAGGCCGCGGCGGCAAAGGAACCGACCAAGGCGACGAAATCGCCTAAGAAGGCTGCTGCCTAATAATTTAAACTAGTGTTAGGTGCAAATGAAGTGTAGTGTTTATGCTTTGTAGTGCCTTTGTGTATGTAATTTATGGTTGATTGTGGATGGTGATAATGTTAGGGTTATTGTAATTGACGTTTGGATCTTGTGTTGGTAAATCTTTGTTTTGCAATGAAATGGAGTTTGTACCATGTTAGTGATTCAATATCTGTTTTGTTTGTTGAATACATGAATTTGGATATGAGCTTCATTTTTAGTTTCCAATGAGAGAACCACATTATAACCTCAGTTACATATTATTTATATGGAAAAACGATGCTTTGGATTTTTCTAGCAGAGCTCTACTGAAATGTATAGACATGTGACTCAAAACATAGTGGTCAAGTCTTGGAAAAACAAATGGGTTTTTCTGTGTTGAAATGCTATGCCCTTCATGAGAGAGGTCGAAGGTTCAAGTTTTGTTTGGTTTTGTTGTGGAAGGCAATTAAAAAATTGTTGCAACTGTTAACACTGTGCAAAGTAATGAGTTTAAGGAAAGCTCGGAGAGTATTATGATTTGCACTTGAAGAGTATCTGAGCAGTCATGCTTTATATGGTTAAACATTTGCATTCAGATCGACTATTAGACTAGTGGATTGAGCAAACATCTTCCCCTGGTTACATGCCACATTTTCACAGCCTTTGAAATAATTCACCACAAGCCTACCATTTATTCTTAACAAGAACAAACAGGAATAACAAGTATAGTTAAACTTAGTTCGCCGTTAGCTTCGATAAAAGATCAGACTGAATTATTCATATGTACGTAGGTGGGAGAGCCGCACACACAAATATAAACATACATGTATTTGTCGATATAAAGACACTCGTACCATTATACTTGACGAGTTAAATGACAAACTCTCCCAAAATTTTAATGTGTTGGAAATTCACCTGAAAGATCATCAAGATAATATATCCAGGGTTACATGCTAGCGATGGAGCAATGAAGCTGTCTCGAGTGAATCACTAAAATGCGGCCACGAATTCTGAGGATGCCAAGGGTAGGAAGGTCCAGTAATATGATCAACTCCACAAAACACCAATGTGTCGAGACAAAGTCGCAAAATTCAATGTCTAACTATTAATACCCAATCTTCTGTTTCCAAAAAAGCTGCATGGGGTTCAGTACTAAGAACATATATGTACTACTACAGATAGGGGAAAATAAGTCCATCACTACTCGATCAAAAGTGCAATACAATTTTTTTTACTTTACAGGCACAAGTGATGCCTTACATCTCAAAGCAAACTAAGAAACTTTAAATATGCACCATTCCATAGCCGATTACTAAGATTGGTACCGTTACCCACAATAAAAGAACTGCATGTGGTTATCTTTTGACTCAGCTGCCAAATGCACATTTTGAACCTGTCTGTGTCTTCAGCAGGATCACTTCAAACTCCTGAGCTAGCTCTAATGAGAGCTCCAAATAAAAACCTACAGGTTTAAAGAAGAGGACAAACATATCCATTATACTAGCATAAATGTCTAATACAAATTAAATAAAAGCTGGAGACTAAAGAACTCTAAAAGGTAACAATTAAACATATACACTGGAGCATAAAGGCACTTAAAAGCTGTTAAACAAATTTGTTTCTTGTGCTTGTGTGATCCATTTTACAAGATAAATAGTACCAGAACATAATTCAAACAATAAAATAGACATTTTTAATTTAATAGAAGTATAAAACATACACATTATTGACATGCTCCAAGTCATTTATGAAATATCAGAACATTCAGGTCATGTTGTGACTGAAATTTTGTATACTAATTACTCTATACACCAACATGGGTTTCGGTCTAATATATTGTGACTCTTAAGAGATGACCATACATGTAACAAGTTGACATTACTGAGGAAAGACGTGGTAACGAAATTCACCCATGTTGTACGTACCCTGATACTTCAAAATATATTAACTACATGTATCACTCAAAAAAGTTGAGTCAGCGTCAAGTTTCTTCATTCTTGTCTCGAAAGTAGAAGTTGCTATCGAATATCACTATTAATGATATTTCTTGAAATACCATATGTTTTTAGAATATAGTTTGCAAATTTGCAATATATTTATAAGGGGATAGATGAGTAATTGAAGGCACAGATGATAATTTATTTAAATAACGGCGTGATTTTGGATTTCTCTCTGCGTGTGCAAGCACGCGCTCTCATGTTTCTCGTCTTAAAAAGTTGTGTTCATATTTCGCTCTTAATAAATATTTCTTGAAATAACCCTGTGATTGTAGTTTGCACCTATGCAATGCATACTTACAATGGGATAAATGAGTAACTAAAGACACAATGTGTTCCCTTGCGCGTGCACACAACAAAAGTCCTAGTTGAAAGCTGAATTTGTTTTGCTCAATATATTGCATGGATGTAGGAAGGGACTGGGGCAGCTAGGGTTATGGGGTTACAGAGATCTCATGCAAGAGAACTTCTTAATCAACAAAATATCAATTTTCAGTATACTAGTCTCTGCCTGGAGGACAAATATGAAATCCTACATATAATACACTCATCTAGATTATAAATCCAAATCAAATTCTAAGAGATGTTATTTCTAAATTAAAAAATAAAAAATAATACCCGAATTAATTGGGCTCCAAAAGGCAAATCCTGTAATATTACGCCCCATGTCCCATATCAAATCTTTGGCCTTTCTAAACAGGAGTGCTGCAACATCGCTGACCTAATTCTTGCACCGGTATTTCCTACCATTTATTCCACTATTAAAATTTTAAGAGTCTATAAAATTAATTAACCGCTTAATGCATATCTATAGTACCGTATCTGGTATCTCGAAAATTGGACAACTGCAAGAACAAGCTTGATTAATGATTAGTATATCATATTTTTCAATCAAACAAAAATAATATCGGTCATGTAGATGCTATCATTAATAAGTACTTAATATGTCATTAAGCGGAACTATACTCTTTAACACTTTCAGAATTCAGAAATATACGCATTTGCCTATTTATATATGAAGACAATAGGAACTGCAAGCACTGCTCTTCAGTTGTACTCCCTCTGTCCCATCAGGATGCTTACGTGCACTGTTTGCACGCATTTTGAGACTCTTATAAAGTATAGTTCAATAACGTTTTTTTAATTTATTTTTTTTGAATAAAAGTTTAAACGTCAATTTTTTTTTCAGGATTTTATTTATTAAAAAAAACATTATGGAACTATACTTTATAGGATTCTCAAAATGCGTGTCAAAAAGTAACGTAAAGAACCTGGTGGGACGGAGGGAGTAATTATTATAAACCACTAAGCCGTGTTAACACCACAAAAACAATGCATGCCAATTAATTCCTCCGCATATTGTTAACATGCAACTTACATGACCTCAGGGAAATCATGGCTTCTCCCTGGCATCATATCTAACTACTAGCGTCAACTACTAAAGTAGGATACCATGCAGAAAGAACGATTATGATATAAAAACGATAATAAAAATAGAAGTTGGGTGGGTGAACAGCAGAACACCCACTATCCCAAAAAAATTTCAAGGGTTTTCCAGACCGCTGAAAGGAGATAAAACTATGGAACCCATAAATAGCCCCAATTCAATATTCAATAACATCTCAATAATCAAGCTAGAATTCAATATTCAATAACATCTCAATAATCAAGCTAGGTTGCAATATAGCGATTACAATGCTTATGTAGGGAATAGAAACCCTAATTATAACCTAATGTAGAAAGGCCCGTAGATATTGGGATTTATTATAATTAAACTACTTATTTGTTAAACTCCTAACCTCAAATATAAAACATATAGATTAATACATCATTTATCTTTACACTAAATATAATTTAAACTAAATAATATCATATATAATGCTGCTACCCTTTCATTCCCCATCAATTACCAACCAAATTTAACATGATTCAATTTAGTATATTCATATGTCTTAAACAAGATCCTCTTCTTAGCAATTGTTGGTAACTACTTCTAATTTATTAAAAGAAGTCAGGAGATAGTACTGCCTTAAACATGTTTAGAAGTTAGCAATTGTTAGCTGCAATGTTATAGTTACCGAGATGGAATAGACATTCCTAGCAGCATAGAACCATAGATAATATTCTGGACATTGAGTAGCAAGCATTAAGTAGTGGTACTATTGATAAGATATCCTGCAGGTTTATAGTGTCTCTGGTCGGCACAAAGCTTGGTGCAGATTATTGTGGAGCAAAGTTTCTTTTAAGGAAAAAGTTGGAAAGTAAATACAATATAGTATGAATTCTATTATGGAAAAACCCTAACATTTATTAAATCATATATTTCCAACAAAGAAGCATTAGTTCTAGTGCGAATAAGGGGATAAAACAACTCGGCAATGCATAAATATAAGAATTTGGATGTGGCGGGATACTCATGTTGTACTAGCTGCCAGAGAATTGTTCCATATCCAGAAATCATGTAAGCAAATCATATTACACTTATATGCGATGAAGACCGATAGACTACTAACAAAGAATTAGGTTCCGATTAGTTGTGCTTGCTTTAGATGTTACTGGATCTCTTTAAATAGTTTTACACGACAGAGAGATAAGAAGCTTAATTGGAAAAAGAGCTCGACATATAATCCTACAGGTAAATATTGTTGTAAGTAATGACAAATGACAACAAGATGTAGCTGCATACTTCCCAGAGTGTTTCAAGCTTTTGGTAGCAAGGCCATATGCAATCAAACTATAAATCACTAAAGCCAACGTTGTGAAGCAAAGTACAATGTGATGGGCTACAAATATCGGCCACAGATTCAAGTTAGAGGAAACTGAGGCAGAAATGCAGCAAACCACACAACTCAAGACACACAGGAAACAGAAACATTATCGATTCTTCATCTACAAGGACTATCAGATCCTTACGGCAAATCATCAACAATCACTAAAGATTGATATTGCATTTATACTTATGAATTAATATTCCACATTTTGAAATCATTATATTACCATTCCTCAATGTGTTATATAAATATTCTTTTTAGTGCATAATTTAAACTTAGAAAAGCCCTGCAACGCGGGCATAAATACTAGTAATCTATATATATCGCAAGCTGCAACAAAAGGCCAGTAAACCCAGCATTACGGGCTACTTGTAAGTTGTAGTAAAGCTACGATGTGCATTGTCAATCAAGCATGCTATACAAAAAACAAGGCACCTACATATTTTCTCACGCTCATCATAATACCAACACATAAAATTCAAGTTACTAAACTAAATTGATATCTCTACATTCATATTCAAACACAATGAATAGTAAAATGTAGTTGTATTATGCAAACCTTGGAGCCTTGGCAGTCACATTTCGATGAAGAATCCGCCTACTTCCTAAATCACCCTGATCAATCAGCTCCTTCAATCCACCCACATTACCAACCTCGTCACCGCCATCCTTTTACTTCTTGACATCACCATTCACATTCACAACCACCCTCTCGAAATAATTCCCATAAATGTATTCCGCTGTCGACCCATTCTCCTCATCAAACAGCATTATATGTCCATGCCATTACCAAACCCGATACTCCGAATCACGTTCCTCATGAAACCCAACACACACATAGTTCTCGCCAATTGCAACAGCCTGACCCGAATTGGGCTTCAAAGATTCAGTCTTTTTACTAAGAATAATCTGAATAATGTCTTTTTCGAGCTTAGATTCTTCTTTTGCCAGCTGCGTTTTATTGTTATGACAATCTTGTTCATCATCTGAATTATCAAGATTGAGAGAATCGAGAAGTAGGTCTTCTAGGGTTTGATTAAGGGAACGTGGGGGTTGAAGTGGGAATGTGGGTCGAGTGTGGACCCTGCCCATCAGGGTACGGAGGAAGAGGTTGTCGAAGTTTGGTGAGTTGTTGGACGAGTTCATGGATTTGATTGATTTTGTTTCAGGGTTTTAGTGAGAAACTAGCATTAGTGCCCGTGCAAGGCACGAGCCTCGTATAAAAACTCAAATTATATTATTACATTGTAATTATAATTCTTTTTGAATATTTTGAAATGTTAGATATTTTTCTCATATTATTAATAATTATAATTTTTTAGTAATTCTTACACAGATAAAGTACAATTCTAACTTGATAAATGATAATTTTGTGATAATAAAAGACATATAGACCGTGTTTTCACCTCTACTTGTCTGCTACTACCACTTATATCTCCAACCAAGATATAGTCCTCTTCAATGGCTTAGGGACCAACTCAGCTTGTTTGAACTAATCTGCTTATTGTTTCTTTACTTCCGTGACCGAACACTGGCTCAACATGTGTTGATTTTCAAAAGAAAATGTAGTGATTCAACCAAAGGCATAAGCCTATAAATGCTAACTCCATGTAAAATTTAATAAAATGAAGGTATGTCAATGATGAACACATACTAAACAAAACACTAAAGCAACCGCCAGTACATATCAAGAATTCCATCTTTAGATGTTATTACCTCGTCGTTATCATGAGAAGTTCGAAATAAAAAAATGACACCTAGACTCGATGGCCATATACTATGAATTTTATGTACTATGTCATAAACATTTCATAATATTAAAAAAAAAATATTTGATAATAATAATGATGTTGCCGTTAGGTGGACCTTCACCTTCTTTGCTAAAGATAGGTTACCATTACAGGACCACATTGCATCTCCGCCGTAGGAGTTGGCTCCATGACATCCACCATTTGTGTTTCAACTTCCCAAATTATTATGTGAATACTCCCTTCCTATACGTCTGCAACAAGAAGATCTAGCACATAGTATCAATATCATCTCAAAAACAAGGATTACAGCTAGATGAAGGTTCTTATGCCCGCCTATTTAAACTTCATAACAAAGGCATACTAGGTTTTTCGGTGATCAAGAACTTCATGACCTATACGCAGTTTAAAGCCCTAAAAGAAATCATCTACCAGCAACTAGGGGTGAGCAAAACCGAACCGAAACCGTAAAACCGAACCGAACCGTATAATTTCGGTTCGGTTCAGTTTCAATTTTTTCAAAATTTCGGTTAATTCGGTTTTTCGGTTTGAACCGAAAATAATATCGGTTCGGTTCGGTTTTTGGTATGATATTTCGGTTTAAACCGAAAAAACCGAAATTTTTATAATATAATAAAAAAAAATATATTTTATGTAAGTCCTAAACCTAGTTCTCTGTTGAAGCACAACACCTCCACCAATTTGTATACTTACATTATTGTTACATAGTTACGTGTAATAATGAATTACACGAGACCACAATGATCGGCAACTCCGTTGTTTGGCAAGACATTAACTATGGTTTCCAGGTTTGCATTCTCCCTCTTCGATTTGTTTATTGATTCTTCAGAGCTTCTGTTTCGGGTAGTTGAGATTGGGACTAATTAGCTTACAATATCCTAATTTGGATTAATGTCGGAGGTCAGAGAGAGGTCTGATGCCCCCGAAATCCGATGCCGGCAGCGAGAAAGCATGGAAGACGCTAAAGCTGGGGAGAGAGGGGATGATGATTATATTAGACACAAAGAAATTACAAATTGTAATTTACAAACAAACAGGGTTTTTGAAAATTTCGGTTCTTTAGAACCGAACCCGAAACCGAACCGAAATAATTCGGTTGGTTCGGTTCAGTTTAGAATATAATTCGGTTCGGTTCGGTTTCAAAGAAAATCACAATTCGGTTTTCGGTTTTTTCGGTTCGGTTCGGTTTTGAACCGAACCGACCGAATGCTCAGCCCTACCAGCAACCCCAGTTAAACCAGCCTGGAGTTCTATAAAAAGGACAGGAGTAACCATATTTTAGAGAGAGAAACAATTGTGAGCTTTTATTTTAAACCACTTTTGTATATCATCACGATTATGATATATGTCTCTAATATCAAGCACTATATTTTAAATGATGCCTCGACAATACACTATGTACATGGAATCCATAACAATATATAATCACAGAAATATCAAATTCAGTAAATCATAAATGTAACTGACTTAAAATTACTAAAGAAGTAGATTGCCGGAACCACTAGAATCTTTTATGGGCAACAAAGCAGCTTATAAAAGTAATCCCAAAAATATTATAAAAAGGTTGTTAGATGTATGATAAAAGTCCTACTTTTATGTTCAAAAATTATAAATAAATTATAATTTTTTGTCATGAGGTTATTTCTTTTGAGATTCTTGTCCTAAAACTTTCTTATATCATATTTAAATTCCAAATCTTCATAATTTTGAAAAAATTTAAAAACTACTTGTGTTACCCCTACTATGCTACTCTCTCTTTACACATAGTCATAAAGTCTCAGTTTGATCATAAGACATAATTAGAAGTCTTTCTATAACTTTTCCATATCTTCAGTTTTATTCTTACAATTTTGTAAAAATAGCGGTCAAACTTTATCCAAGTTTGCCAATAGAATTTCTGATACACCGTTCTATTTTGGCAGACATAAGCATACGAACATTAACAGAGGGTGAATATTCTTCCTGGATGGTGTTCATTTATGACTCAATATCAACAAATCTCTGTATGTATTTTTTGGCTTTTTTAAAATGTTTAGCTACTTCGATATCCTGTGTATAGTATATATAAGACTTGTAACGTAATCACCCTACATCAGTCCAAGCATAAAGACCAAACCTCAAACCTCAAATTGTTTTTGTCATATCGGTCTATATAACAGAATTTTATCATAAAATGTACCTCTTATGTTCTTGGATTTACACACACATAAACACACGTACATGCCAAGTGGAAATTTGCTACACAGCTCAACAAGTATGCCTCAAATTCACCTTGCTTTCACAATCTCCTTACTATTCTTTAAGTTTTCACTTTTCACAAGAAGACAAGTTGTGCCTTCATGTAGAATATAGAATATACTACACTCCGGAAACAACAATATAGAATATATGCCAACAATCAGAATAAACACATAATAATTTTTTAACAAATTGATGAATTTGGAAGTAACAACCAAGAATTTAACTAATGATAGTTGCAGATAGATATACCTGCACTTTGCCGTGGACTGATTCCAACACCATCTGCACGGAAATTAAAAGAATGTAAGATAACATAGATGGGATTAAACAAAGGGCTTGTGACACTAATACTTGTCCAATTTACAGTGAATATCTCTTATTAAACTATGAAATCGTCTCTAGTTATCAAGCCAGAACTATATCGCAAAACAGAAGAAGCCAAGAACAAGTAGAGACTCCACAAAATAGCCAATAAGCCCGATTAAGACCACAATTATAAACCAAACACTTTCTTCCCATGACAACCAGTAGCTTGTACCTCAATTTTGTACCTGCTCGAAAAAACACGCATTCATCTTTCATAAACCCTAAACACACTCACACGCACAGATGCAGGATCCTACATTCATGTCATAGTTATAGAAAAGAAGAACACGATAATCAAAATTTGGAGATCTGTAGTTACTTGCCAGGAACAAAAATCTTAGCTGAACCTGAAAACTAAATATCTCAACAGACTAACCAAAACAGAATAATGCAACAAGACTTTCTTACCCCCCCACCTTCTATCAAAGTGATAATTTAAGTTGCTTCAAGTAACATGCTAAAAGAGATATCAACTTGCTTATATATAATGCTTCGTAGAGCCTGCAAGGACATGCTTTTTAGGCATACTTGTTCCAACAAACGTAGGATGAATATTATGTTGTAGGTATGCTTCACTCACCTCTGAATATTATTTCAAAGAAAATTTTAATCTGGCAAGTGGCAACCACCAAAAAGTGATTCCAAAGAAAACTTTAATCTGGCAACCACCAAAAATATGCTCTTGTTTATAGTTTAAACTACTATGAGCTACAAAGTATATCTGGCCATTCACTATTCTTAAATTAACTTCCTATAACTTGGTGGCAGGTGCCTTATCACAAATTTTGCACTTAAAATTTGTCCCCCGACGACTCTCTGCGGTGATTTATATACTTGTCATTGTAGTGTATAAGCATGAGGTGCCTTGCAAGAAATAATAAACTCACAGATGAGTTCTTGTAGCTATCAACATCTGAGGTCTGTAATAATGCCCCAGCAATTAACATAGAGGTAAGCTGTAGTGTGTGCTGAGCTAGAGGCCTCTGGCAACTACAAAAAGCAAAGAAAATAGCCAGATAATTGGTATCTTCTTCTTCTTCTGCAGTTAATAGTCTTCGCGGAGGTCCCAAATGACTGTAATATTAGTGAAAGGAACCAGCCATAAACCATGGGGAAATGTTCTCCCGCACATAAATCATTGTGCATTATCGTCCCGGCCTATATACACTGCTTAACCTTCAGAAACTTCCATGCAACTCTTCACATTTCCACCATCTCATTTGAAAATCAACACAACTATCAAGAGCACCCAGCTCTTATATATCCTCCAAAAAAGCGATATATGAGTCATCAATTTGTGGCTTCAGTGCTGATGAAGATCCACCACATTCCTGTTTTGAAGCAGCTGGAGGAGCTTTTGGCAGCAATAGCTGTTTCCGACTTGCCGCAAGGGAAGCTGGCTTTGGCTTGAACTTCTCTTCAGTTTTATTCTTAAAATTTTGCAAAAATAGCAGTCATACTTTATCCAAGTTTGCCAACAAAAATTCTGATACATCATTCTATTCTGGCAGACACAAGCTTTCCAACATTGGCAGAGGGTGAATATTCTTCCAGGATGGTGTTCATTTATGACTCAATATCAACAAATCTCAGTATGTATTTTTGACTTTTCTAAAATATTTAGTTGCTTCGATATCCTCTGTAGTATATATAAGACTTGTAACATAATCATGCAGATTATTGTGCATATCAGATAGCCATAATCAAATTTGGGTACATGAACAATTATATAATTAGTGCATGGACAAAATGCCTTGGAAATAATCTTACTTGGTAAAGCTGTAGCCCGCAAATCGGCCATCCAAAGAGCCTTTGACACCGAGGACCTTGGTAATAAAATCAAAACAGAACCATTTGTATTAGTCTCTGTTGCCATCTTCAAGGCTTTCATCACATTAAGATCGATATCATTGATTGTGATCACGACACTTGGGTTGTGCATTTTGATTAATCCTTTCATGCTGGCATACACAGCTTGTACCACAGGCACTTCTGAGTTTGATATCCCCGAAAGTGCCCCAACTTCCAAGTCAAAAATCTTGAATCTTCTTTCTCTGCATACGACTTGTGGCCAGCCCAAGGCTGAAGCAGCATCTGCGCAGGGGCAGAAATTTCCCCCAAAGATAGCAATATAAGATGAATTTGGAAGTAACAACAAGGACCGAACTAATTATGACATACCTGCACTTTGCTGTGGGTTGATTCCAACAACATCTGCACGGAAATAAAAAAATGTAAAATAACATAGATGAGATTAAATAGAGGGCTTGTGACACTGACACTTGTCCAATTTGCAGTGAATATCTCTTATTAAACTATAATATTGTCTCTAGTTATCAAGCCAGAACTAAATCACAAAGTCGAAGAAGCTAAGAACAAGTAAAGGCTCCACAAAATAGCCAAAAGCCCGATTAAGATCACAATTATGAACAAAACTCTTTCTTCCCATGAAGACCACTAGATTGTACTTCACTTTTGTACCTGCTCGAAAAAATAGGCATTCATCATCCATAAACCCTAAACATAAAAACATAAATTACATCATTACTGATTTCACTAATTTCAATATGAAAGTCGTTGGTAATGTCATCCGCCTGAATATCTTCAATTAGGGCAGGAGTTGAAGTGAGAATCGAAAGCAAGCATGACCAACAAACATAAGATTGAAACATTCCTCACTTTTTTTTATGATTAGGAGAAGTAATCTGGCTCATGACAGGAGTGAAAGACGACGGTGTCATACCGAACTCACCTGAATGAGTCACAAGATCGGGCGTCATGGAGTCCGAAAGCAGATGCTGAATAGTGTTATCAGCGCTGACATGTAGCTTTAGGTCGGGTAGAAGAAGCAGAGGGACATGACTTAACATTAGCGGAGGTTAGAAAGTAGGTTTGGGGTCTCCAAACCTGAATAAATTTGCTCAAGGTAAAAAGCTGTTCTCGTATAATAGATATAGTAGATAGTAGATGGTTGGAGGTAGGAGAAACTGAAAAGTGGGACGGGGTTTATGTATTTTTGTTATTTTTATCTCTCTTGTTTCTAAAATTAAAAAAAAAATCTTAATAATCAAGGAAAATAAATTCTTTTGTCACTAAACTACTTGCTTTTTTAGAAACTTTTCACTAAACTAAATATATATATCGGTTTTTCTAGTGTGTGCCCATGTGCACATTTTGAATGGTTTTGATTGGCTTACCCTCTCTAATAATGGTGGACCCCCTGCATTTACAACAACCACACCAATCAAAACTCTCCAAATTTATGGATTTCAGTGCTTAGCATGTGCCCATGGGCACACACTAGACACTCACTTCACACCAATATATCATCCGGGTCACTCTCGAATTTCCAGTCTCATTTGAAACACCATTTTCAGAAAATATATCAGTCTTAAAAATAAAACGTTAAATTCGAAAACAAATCGAAAGTTCGAGAAGTGATACTCATGGGGTTAGGGTTGTAATTCGAGTCGAGCCAGGCGAATTCCGAGCTGAGCCTAATTTGAACCAAGTTTAATCGAGTCGAGCCGAGCTGGCTCGATTAATTAATCGAGCCTAAATCTTTGTCCGAACTCGAATCGATTAATTTCATGAGTCGAGTCAAGCCGACTCGTTAGCTAAACGAGCCGGTTTTAACGAGTCGAGCGAGTCGGCTCATATAATTTTACACGAGCCCAAATTTCTACCCGAACTCGACTCGTTTAATTTCACGAGTCGAGTCGAGCCGGCTCGTTTAATTAAACAAGCCGAAACTTTTGAACGAACTTGGCTCGTTTAACGAGCCGAGCCCACTTAAACGAGTTCGAGCCGGGCTAGCTCACGAGCCGCCCGACTCGAATTACAGCTTTACATGGGGTTTTAACACGGTAGGCTATAGAGATTATGTAAGTAATTAATTGAATTTCCGCGTCCAAAAGATGGTTATATATGGATTATTATTTTCATAACTGAACTCTTTTACCATCAATTTTACCCATTTTTTGAACGCGAAAATTCAATTAATCGTACCTACATAGTCTCTGCAGCCTATTGTGTTAAAACCCCATGAGTAAAACTTCTAAAACTGTCGATTTGTTTTCGAATTTAACATTTTATTTTTAAGACTGATACAATTTCTGAAAACGGTGTTTCAAATGAGACCGAAAATTCAAGAGTGACCCGGATGATATATTAGTGTGAAGTGAGTGTCCAATTTGATAATTAACCCCATAAAATATTGATAAAGAACTCCAAAATACCAAAAAATCTGAAAACTTTGACAACTCCAAAATAATTGGGGGGAAATATTGAAAATACGAAAAAAGTTAAAAAAAATTAAAATTTTCTTTTTGTGAATAAATACATTAGTGACATATTTTCATTCACAAAAAGTAATTTTCAAATAATATTTATATGGACTTTTTAATAAATAATCAAGTTTAGAAGAATTTTTGTAAAAAATACTGTCACTTTCTAAAACAAATTACATAATATGTTTCAAAAAATATTTGCAAAAATACGGCGATTGCATATGCAACTATATTTAAAACTGCTAGCAACTATATATGCAACAAGAAATGCAACTTTGAAAAAATATTTTGAAAATGATATCTATTTGCATAATATATTGCAACTATTCGCGAAGGCAAACAAATGATTACACCTATGGAGCCAATACTAATATTACAAAAGTAACCATGAAATTAACTAAAAACAAATAAAAATCGCCAAAAAACAACCAAAGTCAATTTAGTGCCGTCATATCGAAGGCGACGAGGCAGGCTGATGCCGAGATAGTCGCCGGATGGTGATAACAAACTGTTGCGATGGAGATAGCAGCGCAGTCGTCAAGGAAGAGGTTGGGAGGTGCCTCACCGACTACGAAGAACCTGCTGTTACCGTAGTAAAGCCATCAACTCCGTCCGTCACCAAACCATTCACCGCCGTGTTAGACACCTCCAATCCCCTCACGAGTTCACGACGCGCGAATCGAAACTGTTCGATAGCCGTTCGATTGTTGATGAACTGAGTTCGCTTGTACGAGTTGTTAATGAGAAGCTCGATGGTGAGGATAAGATGAAGATAAAGAAGATTGAGGTCGAGAAAAAGAAGAAGAAGATTGAGGTATTCCCTCCGTCCCATCAGATTCTTTACGTTAGTTTTGGGCACGCATTTTGAGACCCTTATAAAGTATAGTTTTATAAAGTTTTTTTTAAAAAAAATCCTGAAAAAAGGTTTGAGGTTTAAACTTTTACTCAAAAAAAATAAAAAAACAAAAAAAAACGTCATTGAACTATACTTTATAAGAGGCTCAAAATACGTGCAAACAGTGAATGTAAACATCCTGGTGGGACGAAGGGAATAATATTTTAACAATTTAATTGATTATATGTTGTAAAAGATGATATATTTGCAAGATTTTAGAAAAGTTATTATATTTACAAATAAAATCCAAAACTTAGTATACTTAGCATTGTTGACCCTCCGGCCTCCAAATAGTTGTTAGTATATATATATATAGGCTCATGATCAAATAGAAACCACTCTTAAAATAAAAACTAGAAACCAGTTTCCCTACCACTATTTATAACTACGGGTATCACTAATTTATACTGCACTAATCACTGTTTTTATATAGCATGTAAACAGCGATTTTTATTATCAAAATTGAGAAAATCTACTTATCTAAACTATTGATAATCGATTATAGATGATCAATTTCATCCGTAGGAAGGTTCTTGACGGTAGAAAGCCGCAAGAGAAGTTGTATGATGATGATAAGTAGTCGTTAGTTTTGTAAGTTATGATGGAAAGTGTATGTGACTATTGGTGATGATAGACAATGGTGGCAAGTCATGAAAACGTCTGCTAATGGTGGTAAGAGATCCATTATTACGATTTGGGTGAAGATGATGGTCATATACGTTGCATATATGTGTATATATATATTTATATCCGCGAGATATGTTATACATAAATTAGTGATATGTTAAGTACAAATTAGTGATTTCTGTAGTTAAAAATAGTGATAAAAAACTGTCCAGAAACTGGTTTTTAGTTTTTAGGCTAATTTGGTTTCTATTGGAGTAGGACTCTATATATATATATATATATATATATATATATATATATATATATATATATATATATAGGGTCTTACTCCTGTACAAACTCCTTACTGTACAAACGTACAAACCAGTGATTATGAAAATAATATTTAGTGATTAGCAGATTTTAATTTAACAAATACATACATCCATCCATCACCACCGCCACCACAATCACCTCCAATCACCACCACCACGCACGACCACCCCACCCACCACAACCACCACCACCACGCACGACCACCCCACCCACCACAACCACCACCACCCACCACGACTGCCCAGCACCACTCTCTCTCTGTCTCTCCACCATCCACCACCAACCACCACTGCCCAACACCTTTCTCTCTCTCTCTCTTACCCACCACCACCAACCACCACCACCACCACCACCACCACTACCAGCGGCTCTCTCTCTGTGGTTGTTCGCTCACCGATTAGTGCTATACACACACAAACACACACATTCACCACTTCTTTTCTCATCTCCCTCAATCGTGTTTCTAGCACTGCCCTCGCACCGGCGTCGCGGCTGCCGCCGGCTGCGCTGCACCACCACTCGGCTATGCCGCCCCGTAAGTGCTCCCCTCCCCTTATCTCTCCATCAGACCCCCTGATAGATTTAGTGATTATGTTCAATCATTTAGTGATTCTTTTCAAGTCATTTAGTGATTGTTTGTACGTTTGTACACTAAGGAGTTTGTATTTGAGCACTTACCTATATATATATATATATACAAAGGAGGATGCGGGCGTCTCTAAAATTGTTCGATTCAGTCTTCTAATTTTTCTTAAATTTCGGATAAAAAATATAGTTATAATTCAAAAAATCAGGTTCAAGAATTCTAAAAGTAATACGACTCTTTTCTTATCGAATTCTAAAGATGATACAATTCTTTTCTTCTTTACAAATCTTAAAAGCAATAGGATTACTAGCAATTATTAATAAAATACAATTTATATTTAAAATTTGTAATGTAAGTTAATATAATTTTTATTTTCGATTAGCTCATCGTCATCATCTTGAACGATCAGATACTGATTATCACCAACTTAATTGTGTTGCTTGCAACAAAAAAATAAGCAAAGATGGCACTGTGTTTTATTTATTCAAAATAACAATTATTGAACAAATATAATTTAAAAATACAATTTTTATTTTTAAAAATTATAAAATTTATAATCTTATTATATTAATTTTTTTTTAAAATTATATATCTGAAAAATAGAAACCAGAATATTCCAGAATCTCAAATTGTCTAAACAGATTTGTAGCGCTAAACTCACGTCGTTCCATGAAAAAGATAGCATCTCAATCATGAAAACATCTTTAAGATCTTCACAACCTCATTCAAATAGTATGCATGGACTTACAACCAATCTCGATAATAGTTGGATTCAATCTTATAATTTTTTTAAATTTCGAATAAAAATAAAATTATAATTCAAAAAATCAAATTCATGGATCTTAAAGGTAATACAAATCTTTTTTTATTGGATTTTAAAAAATTAAAATTCTTTTCTTATAATTTTCTTAAATTTCGGATTGAAAATATAATTATAATTTAAAAAATCAAGTTAAAGGATTCCAAAAGTTAATACAATTCTTTACTTTTTGGATTCTAAAGGTAAAACAATTCTTTTCTTATTTAGGAATCTTAAAAAGAATAGGATTATATTTATTTAAACTAACAATCCTAGATAAAATACAATTTATATTTAAGATTTGTAAGGTAATACGCACAATTTTTATTTTCGATTTACTCTCATAATTTATTAAATTTTGATTAGAAATAAAGGATTGTAAAGATAATAATCATTAAAAAAAACTAATAGCAAAAAAATTAGAGCCATAAAAGAACAACAATTCTTAACTAATAAATAGGAATTATAAAATAAAAATAATTAATAAAATAAAATAGGACATATAAAATAGGAATCATATATTGATTTTATGATAATGTAGATGATTCTTGATAAGTATTGTGTTTGGTTTGACGGCCACGGGTGGCGGCCCAAACTAATTTTTATCTAAATAATAATATTTTTTCCAATTAGTATTATGTTTCACGGAATAAGTGGCTAAAATAATTTTTTATCTATGTTACAATATATTATTTGTTCAAACGGGACCACAGTTAAAATAATTTTTATCCAATTATAATCTTTAATTTTATCATAATTAGAATAATTTTTATTAGTATTGTGTTTGACAAGAGAGCGGCTCAAACTTATTTTGATCCAAATTATATTGTAATATTTAATTTTATCATAAAAATAAAAATTATGGATTAATATTGTCTTTCACGGGAGGGCGGTTCGAACTAATTTTATTATTAGTATTGTGTTTAACAGGATGACCGCTTAAAAGAATTTTATACTAATTACAATATTCTTTTTATTAGTGATATGTTTAACCGGAAGATGACTCAAAATAATTTTTATGTTATTAAAATATTAATTCGTATCAAAATTTATACAAAATTTATTATGCCGCCGCGAAGCGCGGCTTTATTCACTAGTTTAAAATAAACAATTACTCAAACTAGAAAGTCATATTATATACTTATATATAATAAGCGTAAGGGAGATAATTTGGTCGCATGGTCCTCTGATCCAAAAGCTTATCATCCGTTGGATCTTATATTGAACAAATAAGCACCGTTAGATTGGAACAAAATTAAATTCTGTTCTAGAAGACAACTGATATCTACTTGCATGTTTATAATTCCTTTTCTGAATCCAAAACAAATTCTGTCTTTCACATGTATATGATTTTTTTTAATCCTAAATAAATATTTCCTACCAGTTTTATCCGTAGAATCATATAAATCTCATCGTCACAATTTTTTTATAATATATTTTAAAATTAATAAGCCGGATTTATGTGAGGAACAAATACAAAAACTTTTTCTTAATCCAAAATAGATTCTACCTTCTTATTGCATATTTATGATTCCTTTTCTTAATTCAAAACAAATTATGTTTATCAATTTTAATTTAGAACCATATAAATTTTTTGAAAAATATTTAAATCACATTATAATAATTTTAATATAAAATACATTTATTAATATAATCTAATAGGAGTTGGCATAACGTATTCCACTCAAAATATATTAAAATTTGATAGATAGAATTTAATACTTTGGCATGATACATACGAGAAAAGGAAATACTTGATTAAAATAATTTATTTGAAACCATTAATGGTTGTGATGATGTATTTACCAAAGTTCTAACTTACAAACAAATCATAATTTCGAATTTTATTTTATTGAAAATTTTAATTTATTATTTATAAATTAAATTTTTTCACACCATTTAAAATATATTTAAAAAGTTTATAAATAATTAAAGAGCTCCCATGCCTTGCACGGGCTATAAGCTAATAAGTGATAAATAGTCAAGCCTAGTATCTCAGTGAATGACCTTGAAAAGTTAATTATGACCTCTTCAAAATATTTTTCCCAATATTTTTTCATATTTTGATTTTTGAGATATCCCTCCATTTTTGAAATAACAAAAATTTATGACATAAAATTTAATTATATCTACTATTTTTCTCCACACATTAACCACAACCGATTCCACTTATTACTAATTATATTTAGTTTCTCGCTCCTTTGTTATTCTTAGAGTTGACCTATCAAAAATATAAAATATAATCAACCTCTCGAAAAACTCATATTCCAAGCATACCTAACTGTTGTCTATAATTTGAGCTAACCTTGCTAAATTTGTCGAACCCACACAGGTCTGAAATAAATATATAGGAAGATTGCACATCATTTATTATCATACTGAAATGATATATTCTTAAATTATTTTTTGGAAAAACCAACTAATATAACCAATATTATTGAAGCATGATATCCAACCGGTTCAACAAATTTTATATAATGTCTTGTCTTGCAGGTCCAATTTAACGTAACGATTATAACCGACCACTGGATATGGTTAATCTCTTCTGAATTATTGGCAAGCAAGAAGTTATTCACACTTCCCATCTCCAAGACACAAGAAAACCACGATCCGCGTGAACATCTGAAACAAATATCTACCCGTCCAAAACATCCCATCCAACGGCTGAGACAGATTCAAACTCCACCCCCCGGATCGCCACTCTCATCCGTCGATCAACATCTCAATCTAACTGCTCTCACTCTCCCCCCAAATCAAAAGCACCTATAAAAGCCCACTCCCCCCAAAATAAATCCCATTTCAAAACACACAAAACAAAAATGTCAGGAAGAGGAAAGGGAGGCAAGGGATTGGGCAAGGGAGGAGCCAAACGACACCGTAAGGTGTTGAGAGACAACATCCAGGGAATCACCAAGCCTGCGATTCGAAGATTGGCGAGACGAGGTGGAGTCAAGCGAATCAGTGGCCTCATCTATGAGGAGACACGTGGCGTTCTCAAGATCTTTCTCGAGAATGTGATTCGTGATGCGGTTACCTATACTGAGCACGCGAGGAGAAAGACTGTAACGGCGATGGATGTTGTGTATGCTTTGAAGAGGCAGGGAAGGACTCTGTATGGTTTTGGAGGTTAAGCTTGTTTTAGATCTGAGTTTCGGAGAATGTTAGGGTTTGGATTAGAAGAATGATTAGCTTTTGGTTATTGTAAGTAGTATGATGATCTAGGGATTGGTTGGTTCTAGATGTTGAATTGTGATTCAATGGAATTTAATGATTTGTTATCTAGAATTGAATTCACATTATATTTTGTTGATTTATTTTGGATGTGGTGCTTTCATTTCTCGAGTATTGAGCTAATTGTTGTGATTCAGTTACATGAATAAGGCCTAATTAAGACTAAAATTGATGGTCTTAGCTTTGTATTTTGCCCTAAAATGAACTTGATAATGGTGAAAACAAACAATCTGATGATTACTGGATAGATGATATTGCAGCTTAGTTCACACATTCTGTTTCTGATAGCTCCTTGGTTTATCAAAGAATCTGCAGCTTAGTTCACACATTCTGTTTCTGATAGCTCCTTGGTTTATCAAAGAATCTGGTGCCTGACACTGTAATGCATTTATTGAGGGAAATTAAGGCAAAGGTGAGGATATAAGAACTGATATAGAATTTGTTCAGAAACATAGTTATCCAGCTGATGGTTGTTAGGATTGCAAATGGCTTATGGACGAGCTTAGAATTTTTTTCCCCTGGTAAATTGGGTTGGAGAGCCAAGAAGTTATCAATTGTTTTTTTGGTTTAATCACAAGGCTCAATGACTTGATTTTGAGCTCAATTGCACAACCTATGCAGTATGACAGCATTAACCTTGACATCGGAGATTTTTTGAGAAAATCCTTTAAATTCTCTGATACTGAAGTTAGTTTGTTGAAATGATAGTCAGTTGATCGGGTCGTCCTTATCTACGTGAAAAAAGTGCTAGGCAATACAGTAAAATGTTTTTACATCGTGGTTTATATTGGCTTTCTTGGGGAATGGCTTGCAATTTACTGGCATTCTTTATTCGGTTTTGGACTAATTGAGCAGACCAGTTTCTGAAAAGAGCCACAGCAAAAGATGATGTAGCAGAAAATCTTGTACACCTTTACTTTTGGGTTCTGGCCCAGAATATATGATGGCAGTGTTGACTTGAATATGAAATGAAACGAGAAATATGAATGAAATATTATAAAGAAGTTTATGATGAAAAAAAAAAATATGAAAGAATGGAATGAACATAATCTTCCAAACATGTGATTCCCAGTTCAGAGTACAAATTCATTTCATTCTCATCCATATGTGAACGACGACTAAAAGAAATTAAAACCTAACAGGCACAAGGCAAACTGGTAATACAGAGTTTTAGCCAGTCTAAAATACAGGTCAAGCAGTTATTTCTGCATAAACAAATACCTGGATGAAATTAAAACTTGCACTATACTACCAAGTACTATCCAAGAGTGTAATAGTTACATATAAATAAACCTTAACAAATAGAATTCAGATTGTGCACTGGCAAAGAGCAAATGATAAAAAATGTCATAGTACAATTGAGTGAAAAGTTCTTAAACAGCAAAAAAAAAAGGTGCATGAAATTATACAACCAACGTTGCTTTTAACTAAAACCAACCACCAGTTCCTTAGGAATACAAGCAGTCATTTTCTTTAGTTGGGCAATTACCCGCATTGTATGACCATTGTACAGAATGCACTTCAACCAGTATGTGCGAAAGATCTGCTGGGAGAAAAAACCATAAGAAACCCCTGAGAATATTATAGTAACCTCAGATGAAGCCTCCCTCTGTCCAGCCAGAATCTGATTTGCCATTGCGGCCCTCAGTCTTATTGCTACTGGGTGCACTTTGGTAAAAACTGTCGTATCTGTCATCTTTATCGTCATCCCAGCCAGCCCAGTTGTCTCCCTCATGTGATGATGTCCCCTTCGTAGATACTTCCTTTCGAGGGGGGTCTGTAGCATCCCAATCATCCCAAGAGCCTGGGCTAGCAGAACTAACATGTTGACCAGAGGAGGCGCTAGAATTCCATCCTTTGGACTCCTGCTCGAATTCCTTATAACTGCCATTACCCTGGGTTTCATTTCTTTGCCAACCATCATTCATCCAGCCACTACTACCTTCTTTGGTGTACTCTTCGACCTTCTGTGATGCCAATGCCATCACCCCTTTCATCAGCCCCCAAGTCTTTTGGCCAATCTCACTTGTTTTTGCAGTCACGACAGTGACAGTTTCATTGACCTTGTGATCGTAGCCACCTTCTCTCACCTGTAAAAGGTAAAGGCTACTGTTAAATGAATTTCAATTTGACAATGGAATGTCGATTTCAATACGGGATGGCTGAGTCAGCAATACGTATAAAAAAACAGATATGAGATCTGCAATAAAATTCCTTTAAAGCATTGGAAAATCACTATTGATAGTTTTAAAAAAGAATTTAACTAAGAAAGACTTCAGGCACAGAATTCCTTTAACAACAACCAGGAACTTAATCTAATACATATTGCATAAGAAGAAACACAAAGATAAAATTAAATATCCAGAGACCACAGCCCCTTCTGCTTCTGTGTGAGGTGACTATCAAGATTAGAAAATTACCACAGCCCCTTCTGTTTCTTCTGTGTGAGGTGACTATCAAGATTAGAAAATTATCACACAGAAAATGAGAAAGTGATGATGAAAAATACAGTAGGTAATTTCAGTTTATTGAGGTGGTCCTTTCCATGTGTTAACAACTATAGACTAGCTGTTGTTTGTAGACCATCCAGATCCACCATAAATTATTGAAGACAGGTATGATCCTGGCGATCACATATCGATGATGGATAGATATAATAGGTTAATTTCGCACTCTGTCATTACCAATGATTCACTCTGTAGGGCGTTTTTCAGAATTCAACAGACGATGCAGCAATGTCAAAGTAACATCATCTGGTTGGGTGATTCAGTCAGAAAGAGATAAATTTACTATCGTACTTGTTAGGTGGCAAATGTAATTAAAAGAAATAGGGGTTAACAAAAGAATTAGGAATTATAAATTCATGCAAGGTCACATTTTTCCAACCATACTGAAAGTCTAATTTCACCTCAACAATTTAACGAGGTTCTCTCTGAAATGATATTTGATAAATATTAAATACCCGAACACCCTTTGATTGGTATGTTGACATGAAAGCTTCATTAGAATTAGAATCAGATACATTATATACTCAAATATGGCTGCTGTGAACCTTAATAACCTTGGCCCGTTACACATCATTATACTCATTAGCTTTTGATTTCAATATCATAACAAACAACCATATCTTTGCTATGCTTTCTGCATACTAAACTCAAACGACAGCATTAGGCCATTAACCCTATGACCCACCCAAGAAATGATAAGCTTAATATAGTCAATAGAATGAAAAGAAACAAGGTTAATCATAAGTTTATCTATTTAATTCTAGTACCATAAAATCCGATAATAATAAAAGGAAAAAAGTATAAGAGCAGATTGCTTCATAATTTTACTAGAGAACCCCTGCAAAAGCTAATTTTGTACTGTGTCATCAACAAGGACTCATTCTATTTCTGTTCTAATTCAGAGTTCTGTAAGCGACGCAGCCTTGTTGAAGTAAAATAATCTGGATCTCTGTGTCAAGTTTCAATGGGAAGAGCTATAGTTTATCTATTACGTGTCCATAATGACCATATTGAAAGGCGAGTTCACCTCACGTTATTTCATAAGGTGCTATCTCAAGAAAAACTTCGAGGGCAATTGTCAAATACATAAACAATCTCTAAGTTGAGTATATATACATGAAAGCTTGCAGATAATAAAAAAACCAGATATATTTTATGCACACTTTTGGGGTTTGTGAACTTTACTAACCTCCTCCCATCAGCCAGGTACACAAATAACTAACAGCTTTGATTTCAAACATTCTAATGAAAATTGAAAAAAAAAGTTTCTTTACCAAAGCTTTCTGAATCCACTAAATTCAAATCACATGCACTTCCATAGCCCGCCCAACACACATATAAAGCTAGTAAACCAGTGATCATTAGTGTATCTATTTAATTGAATAACCATGATATCAAAAATGGAAAATTAGCCCAAAAGCATAAACCTTTCACCTTAGAAGTTAGATCTTTGGTCCCAGCTTGCACCACAGTAGCCGCTGACTGAGCAGCCGATGCTGCAACCATAGATAACTTCCCAAATCCCTACAAAAATAAACACACAAATACACAATACCATCAACAAATCACAAAACCCCCGAAAAAACATCTGACCGACTTGAAAAACTCACCTGAGTAACAACAGACAAAACATCCCCTTGCTGATCCCTCCTAGGCGCCTGCACCGGAGTGGATCCAAACCCAACATACTTCCCACCCTGCGACGGAGCCAACCCTTCCGGCTTCGACTCATTCTCCATCATCTTCCTAGCAAAAAAATCCTCCTTCCCAGCCGCAGACGCCTCCAATTGCGCCCTCGAATAAATCTCCTGATTCGACTTCGACCTAACCACATGCCCCCCTCCGCCTCCACCTCCACCCCTCCCAAACTCCCCAACCGATCCACTCCTCCTCACATCACCCCCCGACTTCTCCTCAAAACTATCCCAACTATCCCAATTCCCCTTACTCCCCCCCGAACTCAACGGCGGCTTCTTCCCCACACTCTCCTTCACCACCGGTGGGTCCCGCCACGGCCTCCCCTCAGCCAGCGCACTCACCCGATCCCGATACACCGACGCCGCATTAGAATTATACTTAGCAACAATATCAGTCTCTTTGACAACACCATACAAAGCAAAAAAGTTGTTCAATTTATCATTACCTCCAGCCTCCATCTTCTTGAGCTGAATCTCGGACCAAGAATCCATGGTAACGGATCGGACGAAGGAGATGTGGACCCCGAGGCCGCGGTGCTTGCCGGAGCACTCTAAGCACATGAAGATGCCGTACGAGACGGAGGCCCATTGGGGGTTTTTCTGGGAGCAGTCAACGCAAGTCTTGTTGCCTGGTTGGGATTGGAGTTCGCGGAGGCGGCGCGATGAGGAAGCCATTTCGGATCACCCGGTTTGGATCCGAGATCTGTGACGGTAGAGAAAATGAATTGACTAGAGAGAGAAGGGAGAGAAGTGGAGAAGGGGTTTCTCTCTCTCTAGGAAAATTATACGAAATGCGGGTCGGTAATTGTTTACTTCTGGTTCTTATAATATGGTTTTATTTTTATTATGTGGAGTGACCTGTAATTCTTTCCTTCTCTTTTTCTTTGTTTTCGTTTGCACCCTCTAAATTAATATTTGTACCTGACAAAAATCTATACTACTACAAGTCTAAAAATGTGGAGTCTATTAGTATTATATTGTTAAACAGTTTCAAATACTAAAAACACTCATAACAATTCATTATCATATAATATTTTATTAAAAAATTATAATAATGTTATAAATAAAATTATAAATATACAATTTTGAATATCTTTTTTTAACAAGACCGTTCATATAACTCTTTTTTAACTCTAACGTGTTATATTTCAATATAAACACGAATCATTACATAACTCTTTCTATTTCTAATCTAAAAAGTTATTGTTGTCAAACAAACCAAGATTATAAAATTACGTTGAAATTCGATTGATTAGATCACCGAATCTTTCAAAGATATTACACGATCGGCTATGTTTGGAAAAGATTTATTTTTTCTGATTTTTTTAATTTTTAAATCTACGTGTACTAAATTCGGATTAAATGTACTAAAATCCTGACACACACACACAGATATATATATATATATATATATATATATATATATATATATATATATATATATATATATATATATATGGTCAGGTTCCACATAGAACCTCTTAATTTTAGAACTTTAGAACCTTCATTAAATGACAATATTTAATTCCATGATTAATGTAAATTTTCCAAAATTTTATAATTCAATCATATAACTTATAGCCTTGTACTGCTGCGGAATATTTGTTAAAGATCTTCAATAAAAATTATTACGTTATACTGCCGCGGAACATATATTAATATAATTAAAAATAATTTTATAATACAATATTTTTGTAGGAAAATACGTCATACTGCTGCGGAACATATATTAATATAATTAAAAATGATTTTACAAATTATAGGAAAATACAAATTATGCGTATACTGCCGCGGAACATATATTAATATAATAGAAAATGATTTTATAATGCAATACATTTGTAGTAAAATGCAAATTACTACGTCATACTACTGTTAAACATATATTAATATAATAGAAAAAATAATTTATAATGCAATATTTTTATAGGAAAATACAAATTACTACGTCATACTGCTGCGGAACATATATTAATATAGTAGAAAATTATTTTATAATACAATATTTTTGTAGAAAAATACAAATACTGTTATAGTACGTAAATATTATACACCAATATGATTTAATAATTATACCGATACTGCTGTAGAACATAGGAAGTATGTTATCAACTAATATAACAAGCACCATCCTCCCCATAATAATATATTTTAATGTCTCGCGCGTGTGAATCAGCTCTGGGATTCAAGCCGTCTCCGTTCTAGTTCATGATCGGTGGATCTCCGCCCAGTCCGCGGCTTACTTTTTCTTAATCTTTTTCGCTCAAATGATTTATACCTTGCTTTTTTACTTTTCTTATCTCTGCACCGTTTTAAATCGGCAACAAAGCAGCATCAGAGTTAAAAACAATTAGAAAGGCGTCCCCTGTGTTCCTGATTTTTTCGAGCTCCTGGATCCTGGTGGCATCAAAAAGGTTAACTTCATGTAGACGGTGATTAGAATCTATCCATACAAAACATCTGTATATAAATCGCAGATGTTGTGAACGAGTGAGAATCGGCTATATGTGGAGGCGGCTCAACGATTCATCACTAAATGGTGGTCCTCAAATTATTGGCTCATCTATATTCAAGATTTCGACTTTCAAAATAAAGGTGTACTCTACCCAATTCTTAACATGTTTATGTGATTATTTGTTTTATTAGTGTGTATAATTTCGTATGTTTTAAGAGTTTTGTCGTAAGATCTCGAATTTTCTTACTTTTTTGTTTTTATGCATGATAATCAATTTTTGGAGGTGTGTTTTGTTTTAATTTTGTCTTTTGATTTATCCAGAAGATGAGATAGTTGGTGAGTTTCAGTCAAACTTGTTTTGTATATTATGCGTATGATATGTTGTTTTTTAACAATTTATTCAGAGTCGCTAGTTCGTTTGCAATTGTGTTTTGAGCTTGCAGGAGTTAGAGTGTATATCGTTTGTAATGACAATGATGAGATTATGGTTATAGTATTTAAGCCCGCCTTGCGGGGCGTTATCATTTTTCTGTAATTTTGGAATTTTTTGTTTGGCATATGACTAACAATGAAATTAATTAAATGAGAAAGCAAAGTAAATGTGACTGGTGAATTAGGGATTACCTAAGATGCATATTTGAAGAAGCTAATAAGAAAATAGAGAACAAAGTTGTGGATTGTTTAAAAGAAAAACACAGAAGGTGAATACTTCATTGTACAAAGAGTAAGAATGCATCGACTGTAACATGTTTACTCTGCTGGGATCCTGCATAAATAAATCCTAACTAAAGCATTATAGAGTTGAACCTCTGGAATAAAAGCAGTATAATATAAGTTAGGGAACATAATATTATAATTCTTCAGCAAGCCATGATAGCAAATCTCAGAGCAAGGAAACACAGCATGGTACAAAGTAGGAAATAGTCTGTTCTAAGCAGTTACACAAACTAATAAGCAAGCTGAAAATAAAATAAGGTACAATAATTTTTCAACAACAAATTCCCTCAGAAGCAGCCGGTTGAACATAGTTAACAACAAAACAAATTCCATTGTGGGAAGTTGTGTTTCACCATCCATGCTCAACTAATTGTGCACCCAATTAGCCAACCTTTGTCAAAAAGCAGTTGCTTATTATTTTCATATATGCGAACGAATTGATCTTTGAATCTTGAGCATTAAATTACACACCTTAGTGCATCTCTGAGATCCCCCACAGCCTCGTGATCATGATTGATGAAAACTCTTGTTGCTGGGAAATTAGTCAACTTTGGCTCACCTACAGCATAAGTATATTAGCATTGTGAAAGCGTACAAAAAGCAGAACTAATTTGTTTGTAAACAACCTTGATCCAAATGAACTCTACAGCTTGCGATAATCACTATAATTGGATGACGGACTGCATTCTGGATTTGTGTATTAAAGTTGTGTGCCAAATCATTGTGGAGGACCACCTGTGCAGAATCACTGCAAGAAAGCGAAAGAAATTTGCTTAATTTAAAAAATTTTATAAGTAAATAGTATAACAATTTAAACACTAACTGCAAGTCAGTGATCCTAAAGTGAATAGCAGATTGCTGCTGATTGCGCCTGTTGGTAAACTCGGTAATTGGACCAACTTGTTGCAGAATTCCAACGACATCTACATAAGAAAACATACAGTTACAAATAACTATTGACCCAATGCACAGGAAATGTTGAAAGAACTGAAACAGCTCACCAATGAGATATTTGTTTTCGGTTGTTGCTTCCATTAAACCGGACAAATCAGTGAAATCAAAGACCTGAGCTGGGATGAACTCGACCCCTTCAGTGACAAATATCTCAGTCATATGATTCAACTGGATGTAGATATCATTTTCGAAGCAAATGAATTTTTTCATGGGTGGATATTGCATGACAACAAAGCGATGCACGTCATAGGTTTCTCCTTCAATAAGAAGATTCTCAAACTGCTGCAAGCAGGCTGCAGGGACTGATGCCTGAATGCGTTGTCCCTGTTGGTCAAATTTTTGCATTAGTGAAAGCATCATACTTGTATCGTTAAATCTTCTGAGGTTATGAAAACAGCACTTACTAATGCATCTGCAAAGATGAAGCTCATCCCAACTATTTCTGCATTTCCATTCATATGTTGCCACATTCTTGTCACCCGAATTTTAATCCTCCAATTAGTTGCACTGTGAGGCCTTAGGTTTGAAATCATGTGTAGTTGTAAGTCATCCATGGTGTTATGAATGTTGCCTTTCAACAAAACTGCAATTTAAAGGCAGGTTTGATTATACCTCTGGTGATGCATTATTGGTAGGTACTGTTTTAGTTTTGGCTGGGAGCAATCATCCAAAGGAATCTTCCTACTTTAAAGCTAAAGTGCTATGCATTTCTGTATTGTGTAGACATGTGATGCATAATTGTAGAAATAAGTGCTTTTGTACCTGAATTGCTCTGCAAATGTTATGCTTTTGCTTTACTCTGACTTATCCTTTATTGGTTCCCAAGTGTGTTTGATAACCTGCAACAGTACTCACACAGAAGGTGGACAAAACTAATATTGATTTTAACTGAAAATAATTAGGCGGGACAACAAAGTTTAGAGCAAAGTAAATGCGTGTAGAGCATTTCTGGAATTAACATAATAAAACAGAAGACAATAATCAGTTCCATAGTTTGAAGCAAAACAGCATATTCCGAATACATTTATATTACAAATCAGCAAAACAGAGTGATTGAATCATTGCCATATATCTCAAAGAGATTTTAGGTTAACTTCTGAGATTCCTTGATCGCCGCCGGTTGATGTCGTAGCCTGTGATCATTGAAATTTGAATAAATATTTAACAGAAATGAGGGTGATATAATGTTTTGGGAAAGAGAAATGCACCTGTGATGTTTGTGCTGCAGTGATGGAAACTACATCTCCTGCTTCAGGTGAAATATTTACGAAGCCTTTGCAAATATTAGTAGCCCAGTAGATTTGGAAACCGTTATGAATGTTGACTTCACTGATCTGGACAACCAAGCTATAATCTTTGTCAATAATAGCAGCTAGAGATGGTGGCAGCGTCTTGACATCAGTAAACTGTTTCAGTTAACATGTTAGATTCATACAATGTGAAGAACAGCGAGTGAAAAATAGCCAGGTACCTCATTAACCAAATCACTTGCTCTTTTCCCAATCATTGTACGGACTTCTCTGTCTGGTAAAATAACTTGCAGGGTCCCAGACGTATCCCCAACTTCAACATGCAGTCTAAACCTGAGTTGTCAATTAATTTTACAGGAGTTAGCAGATTTTAACAGAAATACATTTAACAATCTAACAATTAATAATAAAACTCACTTTGTTTCTGGATATGGTACGTATCTGTTGCAGCTCTCACATACTGGGCAAGGTTTTAGCATAGTTGGCTCTTTGTCACAACTTGTGCAAGCATAGTAAAACCATGGCCTTAATTGGTCAATGCGAAGCAGTTTCACGTGTGCCATGTAAAATCCCTGCAAAAGGGATCCGATATATGTGAGCAAATAAATTTTTTAGTATTGTCACTGAAAGTGTTATGTTTGTACAAAAAAAGTATCTACCTCAACCGCTTCTTTTCCCAGCTTCTTGATGTTTTCAATTGTAATATGCTGCATTTTCCTCTTTTTTTTTTCACCTAAAGCTCTTGAGGCAAAATCCGGATTTGACAGCCTAAGAAAATGATATAATATAGTAATTTTTTTGTGAGATCAAAGTTTTTTGTGAAACATCTAAAAAAGATGTAAATATGCTAACATCTTCCTTAGCTGTGATACACTGTGGTGCTTGTAGTTCAGCAAGACTTTCGTCGCATTGTTGTTAGATATATCAACCTCACCTGCATGCATGAAGAAGTGGTTGTATTTTATGTTGTTTAGTAAGTATGAATATGTACCTTGAACATTTTTACCATTGAATTTCCCAACTCTTCCTGCTGATATAATTATAATAACTGGTTTTTCAGTAGCAGTCTTCATTTGCTTGTCAAAGCTTTCACCAAACTTGTCCCAAAAAGTTACGTTCAAGTTTGAACTATATAATATATTAAGCAACAGAAATGAGCAACAAAAAAAGCTCAGATAACTCAAATGCAATTAGAATGAAATATTAACCTCCCATCAGTGATACTAAATTTCGCTTGCTTCTGTTTAATGCCATGCCTATTTGTCAGCTCGAATATGTTCTCATATTTTTTAATAATACCTACTACATCTGCATAAGATTTGAAATTATGAGAGCGCAAAAGTTATTATTAATTGGGAGGTGAGGAAATTATGTAATTACCTGCAAGGTATGTTGTCTGGTTTGAAAGTTCAAGTAGCTGGCTATGATCGTAGAAATCAAATGCATCCTGCGGTATTGTGACTCCATCATCTGCTAACTCCTGTAACACTGTGTCTTTACTAAACACCAACTGGCTCTCATTTCTTAGGACTCTGAACTTATCAGACTGGGTGTATGACTGCACCGTAAAGTTCTTAAAACTGAATACTCTCCCAATGATAATTTGATGCTGTAATTCCGCAGCAGCCTTAGTTGGAACAAATGCATGAATCCTTTGACCCTGCAAAAGAATAGTCTTGCAATATAAGTTGTATATTTGATGTTGCACAAAAAAAGCTAGGAAAGAAGTATTCTGACCTTGTGATCTAGTAGAATGAGATTGAAGCTTTTGAACTCTTCTCCAGTTCTTGTTGCACCTCTCCATAAACGGATGACTCTCACTTTTATTTTGTAGTCATCAACTCCATTCTTGAGTTTGTCAAGTGTGTGATACTGAGCAGATGCCATAATTGTTGTTGCTTGTTTTTGAAGAAGTGAGGAGACTGTATGTTTTATGCAGTCTCATATTGGCATACATGTACTAAATGACTTCACCTAACACAGCTTGCATTTAATTTAGAAATTAAATTTGTTTAAAAAAGGAACATCAAGAATAAATTAGAATAGTACAGTTTCACAGTAATAAGCATAAATATAGTTAAAGGCAGTTACAGAACTTAATAGTGAGCACAAAGTTTAGTGTTTAGAAGGAAATGTTGCACTGAAAGTCTACAAACAAAAGAAGCTTTAAAATTTTAATTCATTCTTGCAGTCTTTGGTGTAGCTTGACCACCAACAAATATTCATTTTGGTGTCTGCAAAATGAAATAGATTAATTAGTATTCATGCTGATAATAGTTTTAAATAATTATTCAAAGGCTGAATTTGTAGTAGTAAAATTCAGTTACATTTTCCACTTTCACACTCTTCAAAGGCTGAATTGGTGACGGATCTGTTGGATTGAAATCCAATGCCTCATTGATTTTCCTTGCTCTGCTCTTGATGGTGCTTGAATCTCCTGTGTTTGGAGTTAGATGAGCAGTTACATCTGTCTCAGACACCTGGTAAAAATAGCATATTAACAAATCATAGTTTCATATTAAAAATAGTTAAGGGAGATAACATACAGTCACCATAGAAACATCCTGGCACTGAGGTAGAGGTGTTTTGTTTGGATCAAAGCTGTCGCCATTTTCCTGTGCCTGCAGGACATCTAACGCCTGATAAACAGTAGAGCCTTTTTTGATATTATCTTCGCTGATAGCAAGGTTGACGGTATATTTCCGTTTCAGGAGTGAATTTAGGATTTCTGGGAATTTATCTTCCTCAGTTTCCTGAAAGAGAAAAGAATATTACCTAGTTAACACATGTTTACAGTTCATGAAACGATGAAACTGACTAACACATTACATACATCAGCACATTCTGCATGCAGATCGATGACAGTTTTGTCAAGGTTTGTAGTTATCGCTTGATCAGGAAAGATTATTGCAATTGAACCTGTGTCATCTGAGCAAAGAGTGCACAACCGAAATCTATGTGCCAAAGTAATTAAACACGTCTAAATAACAGCTGATAAAGAAGTAAATAAAAATTTGAAACGAAATTAATGTACAAAAGATGCAACCTCTTATCTGGATAGGGAATAATTCTACCACAACCATTAGTACGTGAGCATTTGAATTTTCCATTGACATGCTCTAGTTCTAAATCACAGCCTGTGCATTTCCTGAAATACCAAGCTGATTTGTCTATTATCCTTTTCACCGTCACCTCACAAAAAACATTCGCCTGCTGAAGAAATATGCAAGTAAATTAGGAACTAAGCAGTGCGCTTTTTTGCAATTTAAATACTCTGAAAACATTGTTAAAATATACCTGTCCAAACTCTGCCTTCATTCCTATGATCTCCTTGACCGTCATTATTTTCCTAGGCAAATCCACCTCACCATTTGCCGTCGGGACATCAACTATAGCAGACTCGGGTTTTTTTTCAGACATACTGTGTACATTAATAATTAATAAACATTAATACGCATGGTTAGAAATGAAGTAGCGAAAAAAATGAAGGAAGCTTAAAATACAGCCATTGCTAAATTGTTACCTCCTTTTCAACGCATCAATACTATAGTGTTTAGGGTTGATAAACACTCTAGTTGCAGGGTAATTTGAAAGATGCGGAACACCTGATTAAAATTCAGTATTTAGTAATTTGATTGGATTGACATATTTTTAAAAAAACTGACAAATAGCACAAATCACCTTCATATCGTCCAACTCGTGCACAGCATATAATGACATACAGATTTTGACTTTCTAATTTTGCAAATTCGTTTTCTAGTTGCTCCCCAAAGTAGTCAAAAAGTGTGACATTGAGGCTGGAGCTGTTAATTTTAAAGTAATAACAAACTGAATTATTTTGATGCAACGTAGTAATTCAATGTTGCAAGCGTTTAACAGAAATTACCTTCCATTTGACAGTTCAAACTTGAATATAGTTTTATCCTCATCATTTTTTTTGGTCTTAATCAGATCTTGAATATTTTTGACCTTGCCAACCATATCTAAAAAACAGTTAATTGTCATCAGTATTCATTCATTTTTGGAATTTTTGTAAAGCATAAGATAAATTTCAGTACCAATGAGGAATCTGTTGTCGTCTGCAAGTTTTTCTATTTCATCAAAATGGAATAGGTCAAAAGCATAATTCTCAATCTGCAATCCTAAGCTGTTGCATTCCTTAAATTGAGTATGTGGAGTGAAAAATATATGCCTTTTATTGCGAGCAGCTCTGAATTTCTCATCACCAAGGTAGTCTTTCACTTTGAAATTAGATATTGTGTAAATTTTCCCTTCCTTGATTTCTTTTATGAGGTCTTCACAATATTTGGAATTCGCAAAAGCATGGATTCTGGAATTCTGTTATTACATAAACTCATGCATTTAGAATTAAATTAAATGTAAAACTCAGTTAGCAGAGCATTCAATATGGCCATTGCATATAGTTATGGTAGCATACCGAATCATCGATGAGGAGCATATTCAGTCCCCAAAATTCCTGACTCTCTCTGTTTAGTCCTTTCCAGAATGATTGCACCCTCACTCTACAACTCCAGTCATATGTAGTGGAGTCGATGCTGTTAATAGGGTTGTAGGGGTTCAAGGCCATGAGTAGAGTACTGCAGTGTTGTAAATTAGTATCAATTTATGAAGCTTTGTGGTTGCAGAGGCATTGAATATACAGGCGTAAGTATTAAAAATCAAAGAAAAGGGGAGACAGCTCAAACTTACAGTTCGTGTTGCCTTGAATGTGAAAGTTGTTGGGGCTTCAGAACACTCTTTCTTCTACAAATTTGTAGTAATGTAGTGCGGCGATTTCTTTTTGGAGATCTGCGTCAAGCCTGACAATTAGACACGCATGTATGGTTAATGGTTGTGATGTGGGTATGTAGTACTTCATATGTTAGACTTTTCAGACACACTTCTCCCCATTTATTTTTTGTGTACAACGGCGGTTTCTGTGAAATGTTCACAATAATTACTCGATATTGGGAAAAGGTGGAAAAATCAGCATTATTTTAAGAATTGAAATTTATCTGTAGAAATGCGGTTTGAGTAGGGCTTTAAAAAAAATCGAAAGGTCCGATATCCGTCAGAAAAATCCGCAACCGTAGGGGAGAAAAAGCTGATATTATTTCTATCCGAAATAAAGTGGATATTATTCGTATCCTAATCCGTGATATTTGAATCCGAAATTAAATACATATATAATATTTAATTTTTATAATCTATAAGTATATGTAATTAAAATTTTATTTTATTTAGCTTTTTGTGTGTGTATATGCATTAAATAATATATTTACATAAATTTTATATAATTGTACAAATACTCAAACACTTTATACATATATAAAAATATTTTTTGAGCAAGGATCATGATTTTTTTTCAAAAATAATCGTTAATGGGGTAGAGTCATAAAAAATATCCGACATCCGTCTCAAATATCCTAGTCAGTATCCGAATTATCCGTTTGACAGCCCTGGGTTTGAGTTAAATACTAAGACTGATACGTTCATATCGGAAGAAATGAAGGTAAGGACATTATTTTTAAAAATATGGTAATAATTCATTTATATTTGGTAAATATAAATTTGACACTGTATAATCGGTATATTCGATAGCAACTTATGGTATTTTGTAATGTATTTAGCGCCAATAATTTTGTTTCGCTTTGTATTTTAGTTAGGGTTTTCTTATTGGACTTAATTTTTTCACTTAAAACCTTCTTAATGTTATTTTAGAAACCGATACATAACTTTATTTTATTACTTGCAAATGTTTTGTAAAATTATATTTTATTATGAGAATTGTACTCATGAGACAATTTGTTGGAGAGGGTAATATAGATAATTACCGTTGGATGTAAAGGTCAAATGTTAACTGTTTGATATAATAGAAACCAATATGAATTCGTGTAAGATGTAAATATGCTTTCAGTTTAATTCTTTGTTTGTCACTATCATCCGATCATTTAAAGTTAGATATCATTATTTATTAAAAGGATTTATTTAATAAAGAATTATAATCTATAGCAATCAATAGTATTTCGTAACAGTCAAATATGAGTTGCTTGGCCTAACAAAGTATTCAAGACGAAAATGTATGAATTGGCAATAATTTTTTGCCTGTACACATCACGCAATTTAGTTGAGTGTGTCATATAGGCTAGTACAGTATGATGTAAAGGTCAATTGTTAATTGTTTGATATAGCAGAAACCAATATGAATACTTTACTTGGTATTGTTATCCAATATTTAAAAGTTATATTTGAATTTTTTGTAATAAATAATCTAGAGATAATCTTTGACGAAAGAAGTACCTTCATGTATAATGGCGATATAAAAATATTAAAATTTGGTATTTTTAAATTTGATATGTTTTTGGTAGGTTAGAATGGTGTAAGTATAGTACATATAATCTATATAATTTAATAATATTGTTTGCAAAGTTAGAATTAAATTTAACTGGAATATCAATTAATGATCTTAACTCGTAAAAAGTCAATATCAGTATAGTTTTATTACTAAATTTTGAGTTGTGTGCACAAACAGTAATTTTTTCTCAAATAAAATTTGATACATAAATATATGAAGCAAACAAAAATTTGTAAATGAAAGTTGATACTATTATGGGCAAAAATTTTGAATGAGCAACATACTATATGCGAGCACGTAGTATTTGAAAGAGGTAACGGTTATAATGAGTGCAAATAGGCAAAAAGGAAAATGTGGACAGCTTAATAAATCCACACATTACAGAGTACTAAATGTTACTTTAGTGGTGCAAGCTACTACCCATATAAGTTAGATTTAAAAGTAACTGTTCTTATCATAAAAGCTTACAGTCTCTTAGGAGAAAAATTGTGGAGCTCTCAGCGCGGTAAAAACCCTAGTTTCTTGATCATCACTGATTGTTCTATTAAAATGTTTTAGTGCATGGTTCTCATTTCTTCTTATTTTTCTTTTTCTTCTAGTTCCATAGGATGTCAGCCAAAAGTATGAAGGGTATGGGTTTTACATTTCCCCGTTTGTTTCATGAATACTTGGTTTTGTTGATATAAGTTGTCATTCATTTGTCACATTTTACAGCTTCCCTCCCAATGAGCTGTTCAAGGTTTGGGAAATCTTTTATATGTCGTCTTGAAGAAGGGAAAGATAAATCTGCTGTCCTGGTAGTAAAACTCACTTAAATTATAATTTTTAGTAGCATATTGATGAATGTTTTGTAATTTTGTTAATGGTGTAGTTTAATATTGGTTTTGTTACTTGGCAGAAATTACCCTCTTCCTTTGCTGCTGAATTTGGATCAGTTGGTCTGAATAGTATAGGTTTGCACCTGCCATTAGGCAATACCTTGATTGGTAGGGTTGACAGGTCTTATGAAACTGTCAAAGGGATAGAAAGTTTATTTGAAAAATTTGATGTGAATCCATGGTATATGTTTGTGTTGGAGTATTTTGGCGGCACTGAATTCAATATTCAGATTTTCAATGAATATGCTGTAGAAGTGGATTATCTGCGTAAGGCAAGCAGAGGCCTTGTGAAGCAACCTATTTTCCAAATGAGTGAAATAGACAAAGAGAAAACGCAGCACACGTTTAGTTACAGTTCTTGTTCAACTTTCGATTTAGAGTGTGAGGTTGTTGTTACTGCAGAACATCTTGAGGGGAAGGGTTGGACCGAGGTATATATTAATTTGACTGTGAAATAATTATAGTTGATTAATATTTCAAGTATGATGGATTAGATTGTCCTGCTGCAGGTTCTTTTAAAAGAGGAGGCTTTGCATATGGGAGTCAGTCCAGAAATGAAGTGGATTGAGATTGGTTTCGAAAGTCTTTTCTGGAAAATAAAATTGAGATGGCAAAGGGCTAAATTATTCTTTGGTCCAGAATGGAACAATTTTTCCCAAGCTTGTAAGCTGGGAATTGATGACAAATGCATTTTTACAAACTCTGCAGAGAACATGAAGTTTGAGGTTGCTGTCTATCACAAAGACAAAAGCGACGATGTCTACAAAGAAGGTAAATATTCCTCAACTTAGCTTTTTTTAATACAGTTCTATCTTTGTTTCTTTGTCAAACTGTATTTAACTTGTCTGTTGTACAAAACAGACAGTGTTGGTGGAAAGGGTTGCTTGAAATGGTTCAAAATTATTAACTGGCTGAACCTGCATACAGGAGAGTTGGTAAATGTTATGAGGATTTGGTTTGCTTGGCATGACTATTTGATACAGTTTACTTGTAACTACGTTAACCTAAAACACAAATTGTATTATTTGCCAGGAAATCCCCATTGTGTTTGCTGAACGCTGCGGAGCAGCTATCAAAGGCAATGCCAAAATTTATTTGGCTGATGGGATGGTATTCAGTTGTTACTTCTCTAACACAACAAAATTATTATTTGGTATCAAGAATCTTCTGGAGTACTATGGTGTTCGCGATAAGTATACAATGTTCTTTGAATATGCTGGAAATTCTACCTTCTATACTTCAATATACAACGAAGAGGGAGCTGAAATCTTTAATGAGTTGACACGGAAGTTGACCCTGGAAACTGTTTTGAACCAAAAAAACCCTACATTTTTTGTGATAATAGATAGTGATGAGGAAGAAGGTAGAATGAAAATAATAATATCTCTTTGTTTGATGTGTTTTTCTTTTAATTTCCTCAATTAATCATGGTGATGTAAAATATTATTCATAGGTGAAGCTGGAGCCAAAGAGATAGAGGAAGTTTCATTAGGCAGTACAGATGCATCAGGTAATTTACTGACCCCTATTGTTTTAGATATATGATAAAGCTTGTGGTTCTAAATTGCTTTCCCTTTAGCAGATGGCTCTGTAAACAATTATGAAACAGAGCCGGAAGACATCCAGCCTGAAATGGATTACAATTTCACAGTGGAATTATTGAAGTCGCATGTGGACCAAAACAACCATGGAGTGGTAAGGCAAACATATGAAACATATACCTGAATACAGGGGAATAAATTATTTGACTAATCCATTTTCTATCTGAAATAGTATTTACCCAGGTATTTGTTTGGACTGTATAAGAAGTGGAAGAAAGACACAGTTGTAACACTGATTATGAAGTCAAAAGCTTATAAGATAGGAAATCTGAGGAGAAAGAAGACATGCCGGTTGGGAGTTGGGTGGAACAATTTCACTTTGAAGAACAAACTGCGAGTTGGGAAGAAATTGCATTTCAAGTTCAGGGGAAACACAACTTTTCAAGTAACTGCAACTGATTAGTTTGAAGACAGTGGAGAATAGTTGGTTATGTTTACTAAGAGTTAATCAAATTTCTTCTTTTGTTATTATGACTCGGTCTATTTTGGGATAACGATCTTTGTTCAGCAACGTTTATATGTCTGAATCAGTTTGACATTTATTCTGAATTATGAATTGGATGAATTGGATCTATATTCAGTGTCAGTTTATTTGTTGTGTATTGGCATGTAACTGGTTGTGCGCGGATTTGTTGTTTGTGGTTGTTTGAATTTACATTTGACAGTGTTAGATTTATTGATATAACAGCAAAACTGAAACCAAAAAACTTCTAGGTGTTTTGTAATAGAAACGCAACCAATATCAACATTCCTTAAATGTAAAAAAAAAAAACAATAACTCTCAACAGATCAAGGGTATCTAAATGAACAACAGCATGGCCAGCATTTGGTATACAAAAAGAGAGTGGTAATATAGAATCCTTGTTATACAAAAAGAGAGTGTTAATAGAGAATCCCGTAGCTAAAGCATTAAACATATGTGCTCCCAGAATTTATAACTAAAGATCAGGGCATATAAGGTGGGAAGCAAAAGCTTCTATATAGTAATTACAACAAAAAACTACACAGATCGCTACCTTGGCAATGCATAGAAGACTTCTTTATATACTACATTCTGCGTTATATTTGTTGGAAAACCACGATCATCATCAATAAAGATTTTCAGCCCTCCAGGAGATGTAACTCGGCTCACAGCAACGTAAAATTGTCCATGTGTGAAGACGGGTTTTGGGAGAAACAAACCAACTGTCTTTAAAGATTGTCCTTGGGATTTGTTGATCGTCATTGCATAGCAAATCTGAAGTGGCATCTGTTTTCTCACAAGCTTGAATGGCAGTAAAGAGTCGCTGGGACATAGCTCCATTCGTGGAATAAAATGTCGTGTCCCTTTAAAAGATCCGCAAATGACCTCACACTCTACACAAAATTTCAAACACTTGGTTACAATCATTCGAGTTCCGTTGCAAAGTCCAAGTGTTTGATTCAAGTTTCTCATTAGCATTACAACAACGCCGACTTTCAGCTTGAGGTCATGAGCAGGCATACCTGGCACACTTAGGGAATTAAGATACTCAATAGGAAATGCACAATGCAAATCAGCATCGGTGCCACCAAAATCTTCTGCGCTGTCAACACTGTAATACGTAACTGCCTCACCGGGAATCATGTCTACAATAAGAGAATTAAGATGACCAACAGTTTGGTTAGTAGGAGTGAGGATAGCTCTCTCGCTGAGATACTCTGGATTCATGGAGTTGTGGACAAAATCAGGATATATGCTGCGTATCATGTTCTCCACTGAATTGTCATTTTCCAAATCACAGAATTTGAGAGGTACCTCAATATTGTCCTCATTCAATCTGTCATCTGCATTGTGGGATGTAGTGAATGTACCATTGCCTACATCAAGAACCCATTTAGCAAATTCTTTCACCTCATTAGCTTCTGCATCTGATGAACCTTTGTTCAATCGCATGTTTTTGGTAAGAACAAAGATTTTACAGATATTCCAAAGATAGGATCTGGTTATACATGCTCCGAGAATCTGAGCCCTGTCGCCATGAGGTATGACTGGCAGTATCTGTCTGAAATCTCCTCCTAGTACTACAGTAATTCCACCAAAAGGTAAAGCAGCACGACCTAGATCAGAAGATTTCATAATATCCCTCAAAGAACGATCCAAGCATTCAAAGGCATATCTGTGTTGCATGGGAGCTTCATCCCATATAATAAGTTTTGTATGCCTAATTAATTCAGCAATGTCTGATTTATTTCCAATTGCACACACAGATAATTCATCCAAGACAATAGGTATCTTAAACCGGGAATGCGCGGTTCTCCCACCAGGCATGAGCGTGGCAGCGATCCCTGAAGAGGCAACTGGTAGAACAATGTCACCTTGTGATCTTAGCTTTGAGATAAGAGTTCTCCATAGAAAAGTCTTGCCACAACCACCGCTGCCATGAACAAAATGAAGGCCACCTTCATTGTTACGAACAGACTCCAAAATAGCATTGTAGACATTTAATTGTTCAGCATTCATCATGGAAACCAACTTCTTGTTTTCTACATCCATTTCAAGAATATTGTAGTTGGTTTCTTCTAAAATAAGGTTATTACTCCCATGGTTGAGGTAAGTCTCTGGTGGCTGTGGCAGCTGCGGAAAACTCTTTAACGACTTGCCAATTGACCTCAGCAGATCATCAATTTCTGCAATCCAATAACACATCAAATTATGTACACAGTGTGAGTTATAGGAACAGTGTAGCTAAGGTATGTTAAAAGTAAATTCCAACAAAGCAGACATAGCTTTCTAAAACAATGGTAAAATATATATACTATTGTTAATTGGAAATTTTAATACCTAATAACAGTAATTATTTTTTTTACAACACACACAGTTAATATTATTTTAAATCTAAAATAAGCCAGCCAATGTGCATTTAAGATTTGTAAATCAGTTGTAACATTTAGCTTCAGTACTGGGTAAAAGTTTTATTTCAAAACAACAATCTACACATAACCACGTATCCTAAAATATATATTATCTGCACAACAAATAAAACATAATACTGTCATCTGCAAAAAACCAAATACAAAGGTTGTTCTATTACCTGCAAGAGCATAAAATTGCAGTTGCTTGTCGTCCAAAATCAGACTGTCATCTTTGTTTATTCGCCTTCTTTTTAAAAGAATGTCATCAACCATGTGCTTCCAATGAGATGTCCACAAATGGAATAAATCTGTAACCTTGCAGTTGACAATAATGTGAACAAAGAGCTGTCTGATTTGCGGAGGTAAGCCACCTGCAGAACACTGAGTTAAAACTTCATGCCATTCCTTATCATCGTCAAGCAAACCTAACTCTTTGCAAGCATCACGGAATGAATCATAACAGACACCATTGACAATCCTTAGACTTTGGAAAGAAGTAGGACCGCGCACTTTGGTTAGTAACAACCGCATAAACCAAACCTCGCCACTGCTATGATGAGTGTACGAAAGCCGGCCAATTTGAAAGCCTCTTTTTCTTGGCTTCCAGTTTCTTAGGCCATCATCCCAGACAAAGTGTTGCGGTATTTCCTGATAGGTGTATTGCCTGGCAGACACGTCAGTACTGCATAAATGAAAAAAGGCCTCTAATTTGCTGAATCTATCCTTCTCACGTTCAGCTACCTTGTTTAGGGGCTGGGAAGAATGGAAGGTGCAATTTTTTTGACCTGGAAGATGGAAAGGAAGGCGTTCTACAGATATAGTACGGTGATGAATAGGAAAACCAAAAATCCTATAAGCTGATTCTGCCCCACAAATGTAGCGCCCGTCAAAGTATGCATCAATCTCATCTATAGCCTCAGCACCATTATGGTTGGATGTTTTTTTTTTCTTCCCACTTATATGAACAGTGGCAGTATCGTGTCCCTTTAAGCAATATTTGAAGAGGTATTTCAAACTTCGCGCATGGCAACAAATCTCAATATTCATGTGACATTGGTACTTTACCAATAAATCACGATTATATGGGACCACCCACTGATTATCCAAATCTGCGTTCCGAACATGAACCGTTACGTTCTGTCTTCTTCTTCGGTAGATAGGAAAACCACTTTCATCAAACATTGTTCGTGCAGAGTACCTAATAAAAAGGAAGAATTGTTAGACATATGTAACATATACATCCTGAAATATGAAAAAGTAGAAATTTGAGAACCACTTACTTCTTAGGGAAATGCCTAATACATTTAAGACCTTTCATGCATGGAGATTTAGTATTCTGCAATCCGCAAGGGCCATGTATCATAAATGCTTTGACCGCAGCATAGCCAACAGGGTCTTTGATAGGATCAGGAATCTCAGCCGAAACAAACTTATCTACATTGTTCTTGAGGTAAACTTTGGATTTACTGTCAAGCCAAATAAGCATATGCACGTGGGGAAGGCCACGCTTTTGAAACTCTACAACAAACATGACTGTTCAAAGTATAATTAGCAAACAAATTCAGACTATCTAATCAAAATTGTATGGAAAACAAATTTTGCATACCTCCTACACAGATTCCGAAAAATGACTTTTTCTTTATGTCATTTGTGAGCTGGTCAAGTTTCAAACGAAAAACCCGAGAAATAATATCTGGGGAATTCTCAGACTTACATCCAGGTAGAAATTTCATCATTTGCTGGATTTCATCCCATAATGGATTAGTTGTCATCGTCAGAAATATGTCTGGGTGTCCTACGTGACGACACACTGCAAGCGCATCCTGGAAGTTCTGTTGCATGTATCTCTTAGAGCCAACAAATCCAGCTGGTAAGATGACGCCTTTACCAACATTAGATGAACTCAAATCTCCATTTCTCACAGAATCACATATATGACTATATAATTCATTCCGCAGAATTGTTTGATTTTTGCGAAACCACCACAATCTTGTCTGTTCAATCGATGAAAAGGCATCAACAACATACTGTTGGAAGAGCCTCCCACCTAATCTGGTTGTCAAAGCTGCATAAAGAAAATGTATACAAATATATGTTATCAAGGAATGAAAAATAGTTGCGTGTGAACAAAATTTATGGAGGAAGCTTACAATGATTCTGCCTAACTTGAAACTGGTACGCATAATAATCTTTCATTGATATGAAATCTCGTTCTTTCAGGTTTGACAAATCGGCACTCTGGAATGGAATCTTATCATGGTATCCATCCTCGCCATTCGGAAAGAGCAATGGATATTGAAGCGCCATGAATTTGGGATGAACATAGGAGACACGTTTCAGCTTTCCAAATTTTGGTTCAATTATAATGTCCCGGTCAGGAGTTGTGTTTGAGGTAGAACCAACCATAATGCCAGCAACCTCATTGGATGCAGAGATATGATTCTCCCTGCCATTCTGAGCACGACAAACTTTTAGCTCAACCTTCAAATCACATATGTCCTTATTCTCCCAACGATCACGGGCTGTGCGGAATTTCTTGACCAACTCATTAGTTTCATCAAGCATTTGAATTAATCCGTCAACAATTTCGGCATCTACAGGTTGTTCATCAGAGACCTTCACCCAGCGCAGACGGTTGCTAACCTCATTTGCAGTATCGTATATGTACAGCTGACAAAATTTAGGTGTGTCGCCATCATCAGGTATTAAAGAGCCAAATACATGGTGATTTTGACCATTAAGACGATATATATAGGGACCCCTTCCTCTGTTAATGGAATGGTCTACATTCCCACCAGCAGAGGTAAATGCAAACATTGCATTGTATAGTCTGATGCTTCTCTGAAAATCTGAGCCTCCAACCTCATCTTCATAAAGACTGCGCAAGTATCCTGGAGTCTCCATTGGTTCTGGTAATTTAACATCACCTTTCCTGCAGCAAATAGAAAAAAGTGGTTTCCCTTTTGTGACATTCTTGTTCACACGCTCCTCATGCCACATCAATGAGTTGCAGTGACTGCACACTTTAGAAGGAGCACCAAGAGTGGCATATTCTTCGGGTATAAGGTATTTGGAACCACGAGTACACCTCTTCTTATTCTTTGTCAGGTTTGGGTGTGTGTCTTCTATAAAAATTAGAACATTTCAGTATGAAAATGAAAAGCAAGAACTTTTTATAACAAACAGTAGTCCAAAGCAAGACCTTTTTATAATAATAGCACAAACCTGTATCAAATACTCCACGACTATGGTCCTCAAAACCTTCCTCTGTATATTGATCTTCTAAAAAAAATAACAACAAATTAGACAACAAAAGGATGGAACTTGAGAATTAAATTTTTGACGATGCTCACCATATGATGTGTCCACATCAGATAGAGATTCATCAGAAAGATATGAAGATGGTAATCTAGTCTCCTCTTCAAAATAGGAAAAATAACATTTGCAAACAATTAGCATGTTATTGGAAGCATATAAGACCAAATTTACAGGATTCAGACGGCATACCCAAGTCCTCATCATAAATGACTTTGTCAGTGGTCGGGGTCCGGCTAAATTCCTCATCAAAAAGGTTGCGGGTAAAGGGTTCCAGACTCTGAGGCTGAAAATTAGATGGCTTGATTTTAACTTTACCTCTGTTGGCCGACGTATTTGACAGGTTCCTCGACAAATTGTTGGTGATATCAGATAAGGGAGTCCTCAGTGGTCTGTCATGAGGTTGCAAGAAAATTTTGGCAGGCTGACCTTGAACTACATCAGCTAAAGTAAATCAAGAACAACAACCATTAGCTCAGAAACAATTAGCATGTTATTGAAACCATTACATGTCTTATATAAAAGTGTGTGATGTGATAAGACTTCAATACATGTCTCGTGGAGAGAAGAGAGCGTAGACTTTGGAGTTGATGATCCAATGTCCATCTCTTCAAAATTGACACGTTCCCCGCTTCTGCAAATTTTGTTGTGGCCATTATATGCAGACAATGGAGTAGTGTTAATTCTTTGTTGGCTGTCTATTTCGCTCATTGTTCCATGGTTTCGCGAGGATTGAGCTGCAAATAACAGAAAACCATCTACCTAATCAATGATGATTTCCTAGCATTAGAGTATGTAAAATTCAGTGAATGCTATTAGTCCATACATTGTTGGTAGAAAATCCTACAGATTTTCAGAGCATGGAGTCGTCTTATTTTATTTAGGGATTATCTACTTTGTTTGTTGCGTGATTGTTTCATTAGCTTTCGACAATGCATATTACATAAAAAATGCATATCATAAAGTGCAAATTCCAATCAATCAAAGCAGGTGTAATGTTCAATACATCTGTTTAAATGCATGACTTAGTTTGAAATACTGAAATCTTTAACACATTCCTGAAATGGAAACAATAGCCATGCTATTAGAGTATGTAAAATTCAGTGACTGCTATTAGTCCATAAATTGTTGGTACCTAATCCTACAGATTTTCAGAGCATGGAGTTGTCTTATTTTATTTAGGGATTATCTACTTTGTTTGTTGCGTGATTGTTTCATTAGCTTTCGACAATGCATATTACATAAAAAATGCATATCATAAAGTGCAAATTCCAATCAATCAAAGCAGGTGTAATGTTCAATACATCTGTTTAAATGCATGACTTAGTTTGAAATACTCAAATCTTTAACACATTCCTGAAATGGAAACAATAGCCATGCTACCAACAATGTTCTACAGTGGACTGAAAATATTACACATTTCTTTGTTTACGGAGTCCTTATTTGTGGGCGGCAGCTTCGTAGTTTTGAGAACATCATCCGGCTTTACGGCCCTCGATGTCTTTCGTCGCTTAAGCCCTTTGTATCCTACCAATAAGGCGAGGAAAATAAATAAGCGACGGAGAGGTATTGTAACAGAAAAGTGGATACGATAAGAAAAGTAAACTAACCTTGTATCATGTCCTCCGACGTGAATAAACGCCAGGAATTTTCTTGATCATCTCCCTGTATTCAAAAAAAGCAAGATGGAAATAATTAGGACACGATCATCGGAATTGACCTGCAATAGAGGTGGCTGAGAACTAACTGTGGACATTTTGTGCGAGTGACAGGAACGACGGCAAAGGGAAAAAGAAAAGATAAGGAAAGCATACCTTGAAGTGTGTCTGAAAATAGAAACTTTAGTTGAGCTTGCCAGAGAAGCTGCTGCAGTGGGGTAAGAGAGTGTTGGGTAAGCCACTAAGCTCAGTGTTTGAACACGTGCACAACATAAAGCAAGCAGTGGCATTTTTGAAAATAGGAGGAAGTCGGGGGTGTAAGACTTAGGAGGCATGTATACTGTACTAAACGCGCAACAGAAACTATGATATAGATAGATTTCCATGTCGGTGATGAGATGGTTATATCATTTGGTGTGATTTTGATAATAGAATATTATTGATAATTTCTTGCATGATTATAGGTTTTTCTTGTAAAATTAGTAAGTTTCTTGCCAACTTTAATTTATTTAATTGACTTTATTAGTAGTAAATGTTGATTTAATTTTGGCTATTTTAAATGGCTAGTTGACTTTGCTTGATTGTTACTAACTTTCGAATTTTGTTTTTCAAATTATGCTAATTAATATGCTTTAAATGCTGTAATCCTCATTGATTAGAGTTTTATGCAATTTGTTAACAGATGTATAATTACTTGCAAGTCTTGATTATGGCTTTTATTTGTATCATTTATGGGTGGCCATGATTGGTGGTGTAGATTATTGGCCTGGTATACGGCAATTTGGTGCCATTTTGTTGGCTCGTTTTTTATATTTAAGTTTTAAAATTTTAGATATATTTTTGAAAATTAGAGTTTTATATTTTAGCTTTTATATTTTGATTCTTATATTACTAATTATATTCTTAGTATTTATTTAGTTTGTTATATATCTAGCCAAAGGGTCTCCCTTTGGTTAGATATATATTTTCTGTTTTAGTATTTATTTTATTTATCACCTTTTTTTACAAATTATTTTATTTATCTTTCATTGATTTTATCATCTTTTGATAAACTATTTTATATTTTATTGTAATAATTAAATTTATAATTTTCCTGTTATTAATGAATCGTATTATTTCAGGGATGAGGTGGAAGTAGCGTGGATTTGGAGCTTGGGACGTTTTATTTCAGACATTAAGTTTTATTGTCTAAACTTCCGGAGACATTTTCTTGTCTTTCGGTTAGATAATAAGCTTTTTGAATGAACAAAACTCCTCGGAGTATTGGCGTATTCTCGATACGAGCAAGTGCATTTCTGTCAAAAAAAAAAAAAAAACTAATATAACAAGCAATTTGATTAGAAGGTAATAATTAAATTTTAATATCGCATTTAATGCATTCATTAATTATCTATAATCAAGTAAAAAAAGATATTAAATAACTAATATTAAATGTAGCATTTGATCATAACCATTGATTTAACAATAATCTAATGATTTTATATGAGTTCTAAGTTCTAATTTAAAACAGGTTCTAATTTGAACCTCACCCTATATATATATATATATATATATATATATATATATATATATATATATATATATATATATATATATATATTTATTAGGGTTTGTCCATTTTCAAGTAATCGGGAGAAAATATAGTCAGTTGAATAATATAATTTAATTAAAATTCATTCCAGTAATACTAAAATACTAATAAAATGATGTTAACTAAAAACACTTATAGCAAAACACTTATAGCAATCCATTGTTATATAATATTTCATTAAAAAAATTATAATGATGTTATAAATAAAATTATAAAATATACAATTTTGAATATATTTTTTAACAAGAACCTTTATATAACTTTTTTTAACTTTTACATGTTTTATTTCAATATAAACACGAACCATTACATAATCCTTTCTAACTCTAATCTTAAAAGTTATTGTTGTCAAAAAAACCAAGATTACGTTGAAATTCGATTGGTTAGATTACTGAATTTTTCAAAAGTATTACACGATCGACTATGTTTGGAAAAGATTTGAATTTTCTAATTTTTTTTATTTTAAAATTTACGTGTACTAAATTCGGATTAAATGTACTAAAATCCTGATATATATATATACACAAATTAGGTTTATTCTATTTTCAAGTAATCGGGAGAATATATAGTTAGTTGAATAATATAATTTAATTAAAATTCAATCCACTAATACTAAAATACTAATAAAATAATGTTAAAATTTTAATTATAATAATAAATTACGAACTATTTATCCGCCCGTGCGAGCATGGGTTAAAAGCTAGTACTTTATAAAATTATGATAAGCTTTAAAGAGCTTCGTTCCGAAGTCGGACCAGTACTAAAATCAAATATTATATTTTATTATGATAACTAATCTATTTTAAAATTTCTAATATTAAATATTTATCCCAACTTTGTATAGAGCGACATTTTAGAATATACGAATATCTTTTCATAAATTGTATAACATAAAATATAATTTTATAGTACTGATTCTTTTTGTTTAATAAGTGCATATCATATATTATCATCTGATTTATTTTAAGAAATATTTTATGTGATATTTACAACAAAGTTTCAATTTAGAAAATATCAAAAACTTTATATGTGTGTTTGACATTAAAAATTCTAAGAGCATCTCCAAGAAACTCTTCATTTAGGCTCCTAACTTGAGATTTGAGGAGGGAGAGGAAAAATGTTGTTCCAAGAGACTCTTAAATGGCTCTTAGAGAGCCTCTTGTTTCTCTCTACTCAAAGTTAAGAGCATCTCCAATAGTCTCTTAGTTGACTCCTATATATAATATAAAATATTAAGCTCCCAGTAAGTTAATATAAAGTTAAGAGTGTCAACTCCAACAATGCTATTTATATATGCTCTTAACTTATATTTTATTTATATTTTGAATTTAAACATTTGTCATGTAGTGGGAGTCTAATGTAAGAATGGGAGGAAATGATTATTTTATGAAGTTAAGAGCCAACTAGTAGCTCTTAAACTAGAGGCAAGAGAAGAGGTTCTTAAAGTTTTTAAGAGCCATTAAGAGCCTCTTGGAGCTCAATTTTTGAACATCCACTTTATATCTTGAGTTAGGAGCCTATTTAAGAGCTTATTGGAGATGCTCCAGGAGTCATCACATTGCTCCTAACTTATTTTTTCACAATAAAAAAATCCTTCCCTCCCGTTCACCTCCATCTTTTCATCTCTTTTATTATAGTGGAGCTCAATATATGAATAAATATGAAATAGAGAAGAGATGTAGAGGGGTGTATTCGATTGAGATTTTAATGGATTGTTTTTAGTCTATGGATTTTAATGGATTGTGTCTCATTTTGATTTTGTGCGGATTCTTGATAAAATGTTGCAGAGTTGATAGGATTTAAGCACAATGTTTCAAAATCCCATTGATTTTGATGAGATTTCAAAAAACTTAAAATACACCGAAGAATGCCACAAAATCTATCATTTTATGAAATGCAAAAAAATCCATCAGCATTTGAATACCATCAGATTTTAATGGATTTTAAACAATCCCAATGAATACCATCAGATGTTGGAGTTTACACTCTTAACTTTGTCCTAAATTGCTAAGAGTCATATTTTTTATATTATATTTAGGAGCCAACAAGGAGGCTCTTGGAGATGCTCTAATACAAGTGTTAGTATTGTACTGCAAACGCCCTTGCATTCGGAATCTGGACAATGGACACTGCACCATCTACTTGATGATCAAACCTCTCTTTGCCTAGTTTTCTCCGCAATTAAACAAATTTTGCACGGAATTTTTGGTACATTTTGTTGTTTTGTTTGCTGGTTTAAAAATTTTCAGAAATTATGTAGAGCTTTCAAAAAACAATGAAGTTTGTGAATCTCATCACAAGTCTGCAAGTTTGTGATGCAGAGAGTGAAAGTAATAGATTAATGAATGAAGTTTTCAATGGCTTGCTTTCGCGAAGCCACCCCTTGTTTCTTCCTGCGACTGTGCATGTAGCTAGTTGCAACTTCAACATCTGTCTCTAGAAATAATCAAAAGTTCCCTTCAACTGTGTTTCATAATCTGTGACATGGAAAAATCTTTCCTTTAACAAAACTTGACATGAAAAAAGGGAATTAAGATGTTACATAACAAATTCTCATTTTGGTATTTTCTTATATCAAAATGATAATTTTCTCAGCATACTAACTATAACTAGTATTCTACCCAATCAGTCTGTAAGCTTGAGAGAATGGTGACTCATAAGGGAGAACAGGACAGAGGCAAGACTTTCTGGAAAAGAAAGTCGAGTAATCACTTCCACTAAGAGAAATTTCAGGAGGGTTACCAAGCTGACCCAAACAGCAACATACAAGATTGCAGAGTCAAAATGATCCATACACCGGAAATTCAAGGCAAACGTTGATTGGTCATGGTTAGGGAGCAGAGAGCTCAACCACTTTGATTTGAGAGAAAAAGTTTATGTTTATTTACCTCTCTCACTGAATATAAATCTCAACTCGCAAAATACTGACCTTTATCAGTTAATGCCAACTTCACAGGTGGCTTCCGATTCTATATGGCACTGACGGTTTAGTTCAATTTTGTCCTTTGATGAAGTAAACAACATATTTAGGACTGTACTGTCGACTATATTAGTCACCCTGTATTCAGTGCAACTGTGCAAGACAAAGGGGCAAGAGATCCCAGAAGAGCTATAGTCCAAATTGTTTTAAGCACTATGTTTTCTGGGAAATCTTTGCCTATAGCATCATCCAACAGATATGTGGAAAGAAAGACCTTACTGTAATATGCACTACTCTATGTTACTTGCTCATAAAGTGCCTCGAATAACTCTATCTATATATAAATGGTTCCATAGTTACATGTATACAGTATACATATATCCAATACTAGGTTGTTAGCTCCTTAATTTATTTTACAATATTGCTTTCATAATCATAACCTACTATTTCACTCTAACAGTGAATTAAGCTAAGTCATTATGGACATGCCGCGTCTATTTTACTGAAAATTTCATAGAAGTTTATGTGTCTTGAAGGATTTTCCCACCTAATCAGTTCCTTTATTCCGTTCTCAATCTCTGTTGTTTCCTTCATCACACTCTTCAAGCAGAAACCTAAAGAACCCAAAAACAGAACAATTTTTCCCTTGACAAAGTCCTCGCATTCACTGTTGCAGACTTTCTCAGCCAGCTGCATTGAGTGTTCAACATAAGAGTTCAATATATTTTCAGCCACGTCACCACATTTTGTTGAACTATGCACACTTGACACTTCCCCTGCCTCGAGGTCATGAAATATTTTACCCTCTTGTCGACCTTTCTCAAAACATGCAAGTGACTTGATCTTGGTGATTTTTTCATAACATTTTAAGGAAGTGCTTATGTCTGCCTTAAAAAGTTGTAGATCACTGATCATGAGCTCTTGAATCTCCTTGCATCCATCACCAGCTTTTTCTGATACGAGTTGAAGGTTTTCTAATACGCTGGCTACTATCTGCAATAGAATGACCATCTTTGATAATGACCCTTGGAGCCTGTCATAGCATGCAACACGGAAAGGCAAATAAAAGAAATTGGGCTCCATCTCAGCATCTTTTTTCAGTTCTTCAAGGTCACTGACATGTGATTTTAGCATTCTTTGCTTTGCCTTCAGCTCCTGAAGTGGCATTGAATCAGGCTTGTCTTTCTGGTGGGAAGGAAAAACAATATGCTGTATGCACTCTTCAAGTGCCTTCAAGCTCGCGGAGAGTTGGTTTCTTGCAAGAGTTGCTGCTCTTGCTCGTTGAAGGACGAACTCTACCATGATTAAACATGATAGTCCAATAAATGCCTCTGTGAGTCTAGTTATGGCAAATTCATCTGGACGTCCGTAGTTCTTTCTGCCTAGGATTAGTAGGGCTCCTATAACAGCAGAAATACCACCAGCTTGGCCATACATTCGGCTGTTTTTAAGAAAACTGGCAAATATGATCCAAGGTAGAAGCGTCAGGAATCGCAACTCCATTAACTTGTGGAAAAGAAAACAACCCACAACACCATAAGCTGAGCCCATTGCTGTCCCCTGTGCCCGAGCATTGGCTACTGTGAATATTGGCTGCCTTCCAGTGGCAAAACTGATGGCAATTGTGAGTCCAGACCAGTAACCATTTTCCTTGCTGAAAATTGTACCAAAAAACACAGCCAGACCTAAAGAAAGGGAACACTTGAATGCAAATAACAGTCCTTTGGTACTGGGGAGCATTTTTGAAATGCCAGAACTTTTAGGTTGTTCAGGGGAAGTTGTCAATTCTTCTTCGTGAAGTTTCTGATTATCGTCTGAAGCAGATTCTGAAGATTTGGATCTCATCGAATCAGATAAGAATCCTATGCAAAATAATTGGAATATAGTAGGTAGATCTTTTTGTGTAGGATAGAATTTGGCAAGGGACTGGATGGCTTTGTCAAAATATTCATTCTTTGTATGTGGAGTGGTGATAGTTTCTGAAGGAAAAAGGCCCTGTGCAGGCTGAGCTTCCCCGAGCTTTAGTCCAAGTTGTATATCCATCCCTCGTAAGCTTGCGTTAAGCTCTTGATCTATGAAGCTCACCGGGAACGAGGGGCAAGAAACTAAAGCCATCTCCATCCCACTTATCGCCGTCTCTATGTCCTGCATCTGATCTCTAGGATCCATGAGCTGGTGTCTCAAGTTTCTAAGCGGACTCTCCCATGACAAACCCTCCTGTAGGAAAAAAGTATAAGATGTCAGATAATTGGAAATCTGTCGAGCAGCACTGATTTGTGCTTCTGCATGAACCGAAATGTTTATGTAGAGCAAGTTAGTTACCTGAATGAGTTTTATGCTCTGAAGAAGCTTGTCACCAGTTTCATTAAAGGGCTTAGATTGGGATATAGCTTCGGTTGCTGACTGCTTGTCCTGGCTTAAGAATGCTTTGATAAAAAGGCTTGTCCTTGCAGAAGCATTTTGAGTATACAGCTGAAGTAGCTTCTTTACCTGCATAAGATTTGGTCGAGTACAATCAGTGTTCTGTAATAAAGATTTTTATTACTCTAGTAGTAAATTCTAATTTTAGCCATAATACCAACCATCCAGGGAAAAAAAATCAAGAAAAGAAGACAGATCAGGTATTTAGTTGGGAGAATTTTGGTAAATGCTGAGATATTCAGTTGAGTGCCTACCTACAATTTATAATATCTAAAAATCGACAATCAGTGGCGGAACCAGACTTCAAATTAAGGAAGTAATATCAATTATCATATATATGTAGTCATAAAACATTTCGGAGATCTTTAAATTATCTTACAAAAGTATTCTTGTCAAAATTTAGTACTAATAATCAAAATTGATGCCTCCACTTCCGATTCCGCCATGAATTCCCAAATCTGAAAACTCAATTATTGAAAATTCGAACGCAACTGCTTGTTCAGTTGCAGGAAGTAGGAACATTGGTGAAATATACGGTATACCAACTTGTCATATATATGCCATGTTTAAACAATTACAAACTCTCACGTAATCCTAAACAGCCAGTCTTTTTCTTCTTCTTTAAAAAAATAAAACAAAAATAAATTTTGTTACCAATTTTTGTTGTCTTTTTCTGTTTTCTGGAGAATAAAGAGCAAAGATTACTAACACAAAACTGGACCATAAGGCCTAATACGAGGTTATGCCTGTTTTCACAAAACAGGCTCTTTAGAGTAAAAGTTTTGGTGTGTTGCAGAGAACCATTTTTGGCAAATCAAATGATGTTCGACAATATAAACACAAAAACAAAACCCCAAGACAACAAAAACAGGAGATAACTGATTTGAGTGATTTCTCAATTCATACATCCCCTGTGATTGAATCTAACATGTCTCGAGAGGGTAAAATGTACGCAGAACTTAAAATTAAGTCATTACCTCATTGCTGGCTAGGCGGGGGAATGGCAGGAGCGCGGCAACGACAGAAGCCAGAGCACCAAGTGCAGTACTTGAGGCCACATGCAAAGGGTGGATCACAGCTCCAGCCGCGCTACCATAAACCACAGCGCCAACATAAACAATCACAACCTGGCCAAACGCGATCCTCTTAGACAAAATGTTAGTCCTCTCTGGCACCGCGATGAGAAAGGCCATCACCGCGACTGCCAGAGCAGCACTAGCCGGTCCAATAATCCACAGACTCAAAATGGAAACCGGGACCACCTGAACCGTGGCACACAAGGCATGCCATGACCCCCTCAAAGAGTCCCCTAACGTGGCATCAGACAAAATAAGTATCGCGGTGACATAAGAAAACGCGGGAAATGTGACGTGGCTCCGGAGATGTGAGGGACCATAGAGGGTGCTGCAGCCTACTATGGTGCACGCCACGGCGGTCCGGACCGCGGACTCGAGCCGCATTCGCCACATCATCTGTTCTCTGTCCATGGCTCAGCAGCAGAGTACAGAGAATTGTGGTGGACTAGAATGAGAGAAATGCACAAAGCTGGTGCTCTATTTATATACCCAACTTAGAGATGTTTAGGTATATTTGTACAAGTATTTTCTGTGTGGAACTTCTAGCTATAGGTCTTGCACAACATGCAACAAAGCTTGATGGTGGAAGAACTTTATTTTGTTCACGTACATGTGACAATTTCACTTGGATGGTTTTTAGATTTTGCTTGAAAGAACTAATAAATAAATAATAACAACAGAAGAGGGATCTACAGGGCTTTGAGATGTGTAGAAAAACTGAGATTTTTCTATACAGAGAATACAAATAATTCTCTTTTTCAGTTTCCAAAATATTGGGGAAAGCTTGTTGCTATATAACAACAGTAGTCGCTGTCGTTTGTTGACACACTTTGAGTTCTGTAGGTTAACTTACTTTATTCTGATTTTCCGATTTAAGCGGGCAAAAACAGTCGCCCATATATTAATTAAAATATGGACAAAATTAATTTATTATTTTAATCTCGAATGTTCTTCTTCAATTAAATTTTGATGTTTTATGTATTTGACTGAAAAGATATTTCACTCATTAAAAAAAAATATTTCAGCTAATATTATAACTATTAACTAATATCTGGACTTAGCATGTAATATTCTCTACAACTATATTTGGGAGATAAATTTAGGCACGTATCATCTTACATTAGCATTATAACTAACCTTTTTACACTTGATGTTTTATCTCTAAACGTAACAAATAGTTGCTATTGCATTTGTAAGGAAATACAAAATATCAATGTCTTTCGTGCCTAAAAAAGCTGTTCATTTTCTGTTTGATATCGGCTGTGAGAAGATCTTATTGTTCTCAAGGTTATATACTGTAGACTGTAGTCGATATATTCAACTTAATTAATTCTTTTATTTTTTACGAAAATAGCAAAACTCATAACTCATTTCAAAACAACCCCAGCTTCTTAACTTAATATGATATCGTGTCAACATCGTGTCAAGTAACTGCGTAATTCGTTCGTTTTAATAACAACGTAATTTGTTCCTTTTACAATGACGGGAGAATTGAGATACATGTGCATTAAGTTTGTTAATAATAACAAAACACATCCCCTGTAAAATAATCGCCAATATATACTTTTATTTCATTAAAATCTAAAAACACTTTTAAGCTCTGCACTTGGCCAGTAGTTGAGGAAATATTCATATCTTATTACACCATTAATAGCCATCAGAACGTTCAACTCAAAATAATATGAGGTCCATTGTTTTTGCTTTACAAAAAGGAAACCCAATAATAGTATTTAATATTTATACTAAAATAAAATATATGGCCAAAATTTTTCCAAATAAATTTAGAATTTATTTTTGATTTGGTTCGTATCAAGTACTCGCTTTCGACGCAATTTATTTTGTCGTATAGAAAAGGGCAGCTACGGAACTCTGTGCCACAAGATCTGGAACTGGCACTGGAGCTCATTGTACTTGACATGCAATTCCTCAACATATATCTATAGATCATGGTTGAAATACACGATGGTAATGCAAAGCTGTGTCATTTGTACAACGACCCTGAAAAATCTTTGGACAAATCACCAGGTTTCATAAAGTCCAGAAACGAAAGAACGAAGACGGAACTTTAAATACTCACGTATTAGCTGTTCTCGTCTATTTTTTTCAATCTTATGTTAAACTAAATTTGAATTCTCGACCTTTCGTTTCCGATGCACTGATACATCAACAATTCTAAGGAAAAGTTAAATATGGTTCTCAAAGAATGGACTGGGATGTACAAACGCACCTACGGTACCATAATATAATGAATAAACAATTTCATAAATATTCGTATAAAATACATATACAAGTCATAATAGTTTAGAAGTCTCAATCTTGAGGAAATATTTGAAATACATAGTAAAAAGTCAGCTTATTATTTTCTTTTATAGGCGATTAGGAGACTGCAGTTATATGATAAGCTGAGAATGAGCACTGGTTATTATTTTGCCAACGGCAAACGTGCCGACGAATGACAACTATATCGATTTCTTAATACTATTAGGTCTGTCCATTTCAAACAGGGCACTTTCTGTTAGAGTTTGATTGGACCTGTAACTATTTTTATTACTTATGTTTTATATCTCTAATCCAGATTTTATCATTAACTTGCCTTTTTCAACATGTAAACAAACGTAACCTACAATGCCAGGCCAACTAATTTCCTGATATTTTTTCTGTGATCACATTAATCTCCTCCAGGTGAAATTATCAACAGGCAGAATATCCGATAAGCAGGCCAAGTAATTATCTCAGCATCGATATCTCGACATCTGACTTTCTTTCCGGTCTGAGCTAGTATTCTAAATTCGGAGTAGCTAGTTACTAATAAACCTGATTTTCTTTTCTGCTAACTTTACACCTATCAGAGGTCGAAAAACTCGATCAACCTCATGGCCAATTTCCAGTTATATACATATATATACTAGAATAGGAATCAGAATCAGAACCAGAATTCAAGCTAATTGCTACCGGAACTAATAATGCCCGAAACAAGTCTATTATTGTAGCAAGAAAGTGCATTATGCAGATGTAGATGAGTCACCCACCGAAGGCATATATCCATATATCTGGTTACACTTGTACCAAGAATCAATACCTTGTTGAGTTTGCGCCTTCCAGAACAGATCCTGTAAAACGAGTACAATTAATTGTTTGTTTGTAGTATGCAAATGTTTATATAATGTGTCTCAATTACTAGGATAAAGAACGTGACCTGACACTCAGGCCTAGAAATTCAGAAAACATAATATGCATTTTTGTTGAATTTTGCACATGCATTCCCGACATATTAAAATGCCACACATAGTTTAGCTAAAACAAATGCCACACATGATAGCATGGAAAATTTTAGCGAGCGCTGAAGGATTTCTCTTATTTTTTAACGGAACTGCAAAAAAGTTAAAAAGAAAACACGTATATGTAGGAAAAGACGTATGTTTCTACTAAAATACTGGGACAGAGGTATTTAATACTGAGCATATGGGCTAGATATAACAAAATGAGGAATATACATAATGATGTCTAGATTTGTGAAATTGATTATTCCAGTATGTATGATGTATATATCCAAAAATTAAGCTCTAGTTTACTACTCATATGCAGAGCTAAACGAGACATGCGAATGGTATATGATATAGCTAATAGTGAGACGGGTTTACAATATCAAACAATATCTGACAGTAATAAGATTATAAGAAGTTGATGTTTTAAGTTCTGGTGATGCAACACATGTCCGTATGAAATTCAGAACTACGAGGATATACGAGGTAAACGGTATTTAATGTGACTGATGATAAATTTGAACAAGTAATTTAATTTTCGGAATAGATCATATTCAGAAGAAGAAATTGATTTTATTAGTCACTCTCCACTTCACCGCACATACCTCTCTGAATCATCTGAAATTAAAAACAGCGATGAGACATGAGGCAAACATTAGGTATTGTGACAATCAGAATGTTTAATCTAATTACGAACTTTAATAGAGTACCATCAATACCCAACAATCAATCAGTATATCTAAAAAAAGTATACCTATTTGTTTGGTGCTATGAAAAGACCACACCACTGTCCATGAAACAAACTGTAATACAACTACTTAAGCAATGGGGGAGGGGGCCTGGGGGGGCTACTTTAACTAGTCCCCTGTTCAACAAAATACAATTTCTCCCGGCGTCTGTGCCATGATTGTGAAATCCTCAAATTATATTAAGAGAAAGTTTTCACGTAACAAATCCTGTCAAGTCTGTAACGTAGATAACACACATATTACAGTTGAAATGAGCTTCGTATTATGGGACGGAGGAAGTAATTTACCTGTCCCTTGTCAAGAAGAGTGCACAGGGATTGATTAATGTACCTCCACATGGAAAGCAATCTAAGGTTCAGTTACTGGCAAGCAGAAGCTTAGTCACAATGCATATTTTAACACCTGGCCCCAAAATAAGGTAATGCCAAATTAAAGGAGAAATACGTAATTTCAAGAGAACATGATGGTAATCTGAGTCTGATCCAATAAGCTAAGAAGTTATCCACAACAAAATATATTCTATACACCTAATACTTACCAAACAACCATTTTACCATATTGCATCTACAGTTTACCTGCTATTTCTATTTACAACATTCCCATAGGTGGAGGGAAATCAAACAGATAAATAATATTACCATAAATCACTCACTGACACAACTTTAGAAAAGAACAGTTCTTATTAACAGTTTTATCCATAAATAAATCAAAAACCATCCTATCTTAGATATCATAGCATAAAGCATGGTTCCTTTGTATCAGACTGTGGCCCTATAGTATAGAAGTGGACACAACACTATGTGATTATTTTTTAATGATGTTCTCTACAAAGATAATATTAAGTTCACATAGAAAATGTTAGGACCCTAGGGCCAGTATGACATCTCAATGTAAGTGGATGCATACAAGTCGATTCAGTATCTTTTATTTGGCTACAAATGAATAGAGCATTAAGTTAAGTATTGCCAATACAGGACATCCACGAAATTGCGTCTATGAATATTATGTGGACCAGCATTTAGAATGAAAACTAGACAACTAGACAATGTCCCAACCCCCAACTCAACCTCCAATTCTATGAGCAAAACCTGAACCCATAATTATTAAGTACACTTATTGCACACTATATTTCACTTTTTTCCTGGCATTACTTAAGATTAAGCTCAAGCATTTTAGAGGGATACCATGGAAAAAGTTCAGAAGTTGAGACTCAAGCAGTTCCATGCACCATCACTGTCCAAAAGTCCTGTTTGTTCATATTTAGAGATGACACAAAGATATAAGTGATCTCAGATTTTACACGAGAGACATGTATCCAAGTGTACCACACATATGATTGATGGGCATAACAAATTAATGTTAACCCAGAATAGAGGGTATTGGTGCACTCTGCCATAAATGCTGTACACCATTTGGGATAAGTTTCTGGATTCATCCTAGATGAAATTGTTGACTAAATGACATGCATTATAAAAATTTGTCTCGTTTAGAGAAAGGTAGTAGCTTTTGTTATAATATATCTTAATTGTCTAGTATAAGAGATAAGCAATTAAATTTTTGTAATCAGATAATTTTTAACAAATTTATTATGAGACTATCAAACAGTCATCTTCCGAGAATTGTTTGGTTTCAGTCATTACAAATTATATTCTCAATAACATCTTACTTGTATAGGTTCGACCACCAGACCACTATCTTAGGTTATACTATAATCCAACCTAAGACTACAAGTATAAACTTAGAGGAAAAATGATGGGCACACATTTTCAATTAACCACCATGAACGTTACCTAAGATTTATTGCTACACCACACAGTAACAGTAAATCCATCAAGATTAAGAACATTACACGGATTTCGGGTGCTCAAAAGCATAGATAAAACCACTGGCAGGAAACCAACTCAAGCCCAGAAAGTCTAAGATTCAAAGTTGGTCACAGACTGAGCAATCATAATTAATAAACCGTTTCATTTATACATCTTTTAATATTGGATAACCCAACACTTGTTTCTTTGGAGTTTACTTCATAAGTATAAAGCTCTAAGACCTTATTCAAAACCTACTAAACAACAACACATATTGCAAAGATCTCCAAAAAGGCAAAACATGAGGCATAAACTTTAAATTTCAAAAAGAGACTAGAGAGAAGAGGATATGCAAGAGGATGGACCTTCAAGAACACATTCAAGAAAAATAAAAATAAGAAGACATAACTGAAAACACAAAAACATAAAAAGAGAGTTAAAATTTTAAACAGAGGCAGGAGAACAGATAAATTTGGCAAGGTACATAGACAAATCTCAGGCATCTCTAAATGAATTCTACCCACAGTCCACAGCCGTGAAGTGCAACTCCTCTGTACTATTAGTCATAAAATATACTATTATGTCTACAATACAATCTACTATTATGTCTACAACCCAACGTATCATACACTCATTTAAATTATGCTTTAACCAACTCGCTAAAGAATTCATCCCTAACATTCAGCCTCAATCACATAAGAACACTTAGGAAAACTTGGCATCACAAGGAAATAACATGTAGCGTGTACTCACATCCTCAACAGTAAGAAATGGACTTGTGACTTGTGAGTTTGTCCATGGCAAGAATCTGCGGTGGTGAGAAAAGCGAAATTTCTGTTTAGGACTAATAGCTTCTTCGGATTCGCCTAATGTCCCTTTAATGTTGTCTGCAGTTTGCCCATCTTTATGTGAGGTATAAGAAACATTTATGAGTGGCAGGACTTTTTACGGATGCTTTAAACAGCCTAAATTCAGGACAAATACAATTTTTTTTTCTTTCAAGATTTTAAACGTCGCCAAGTTTAGGCGGTTAGATTATCTTCTGCCAATTAATTGGATGGTCATTATTATCATTTGTGTTTGAGCATTTAATTCCTGTAATTGACCATAATCAAAAAATATATATCAATTCAACTCACAAGTCAACTGTGACAAAGATAAATCTATAACATTAATATATTTATGTACATGAAACTTAAAGTTAGTTATGTTTGCTCTTTTTATAATACTTTTTTTTTATTTTACATTTATTGTCCAATTTTAACCCCAGACCCTAGTTTTCCTCAATATTATGACTTTTCACAAATTCTCGCATTTTCATAATTTTTTTTACGGAATTTCATAAAAAACTGCCTAATGTCCAAATTTCACAAAAACGAGTCTTTTCTCCTCTGCCTACTGACAGCCTAGCAGTCTAGCTGGGCAATCTTATGATTTAGAACAATGGTTTTTGGTATACTGTAAACATATTGCACTATTAAATCCCATAAAAAACATTATTTTTTAGTATTATGACTCAAAATAAGCAAATATTAAAAAAATTACCAAACAGTTATCTGATTTTTGTAACAACACTTTTTTTATCAGCACTTTTTCTAACAACACATCACTTTTCAACAGCACTCGTAACAACATTTTTTTTACCAACACTTTTTCTAACAGCGCATTACTTTTCAACGGCACTCCAAAACACACCCTAAGCCTATATAGGCTAACAATGAAAGCTGAAAATAGGTTTTAAAAAAACTAGTTTAATCTAATAATTTGAACAACTAAAACTGATCCTACCAACCACTAACTAATAATATTATATATTTTTAGGAATAATTAAAATTTCTTGAAATAAACTTACATCATTCTCAACAGGCTCATATCTGGTATACAGGTTACACAAATATGAAAAATCATCCGCAGGTGATAGAATGGTACTGTTCCTGTACACTGCACTCCTACGCTTCCACTATTAAGTAATGCATTCTGTTCCACCAGAACAGAAACCAAGTAGAAAATCACATAGGTGGGAGAAGTTTACGCTTTTACTAACATTGAGGTATCATTAAGGGTTTAGTAACTATGGGGAAGCACTAAAATTTAGTAAAAATAAACCAGGGAGAGATAGTTGTCAAGACTTTGTCTGATATGGGAAAGAAATTATCTAAGAAAACGCAAAAGTTTTATCATAGTGAAATTTGGGACAATTCATATGTTCTTAAATTGTTGAAATGATTGGATGCAGTTGCTGCACCATCTATGATCTGGTGACCGGACATCTTAGAATATCATAAATTGTAGACAATGTCAGGATGCTATCTGTTTATAAGATAATATTAATTTGCTGCGAACTCAACAGCATCAGCTAGCATCTCCTACAAAATATACTATACAAGAACTGAAAAATGACAGCTAAGTCACTACATTAAAATTTGAAACTATATATGGAGAGATTTTGAAAGTTGCTAACGACTTTCTGAATCAAAAGAAGCAACCATATAACAAAAAATGAATGCTTTTATAAATTCAAAAATGCATGTCCCAGATTAAAGAAAGTAACCAGCCAGATAGATGACTGTCAAAGCAATAAACTTACCCAAACTGAATAAAATTAATGATATACACAACTGTACACTTCACAATCAGCTCAGATAAAACAAATAGTGTCAGTCAAAAAAAATCTACTCCTATGATAAAGACAAGGGAACTAACAACCCAATCAATTAGACAAATTAATAAGATTGTGAGGCGAGGACAAAATACAATTTAGTCAAGAAAAATAGACAGAAACTTTGCATTTATCCTTATACCATTATTTTTTTCTAGGACTTGCAATCACTGGACTTTTTTTATTTCTTCTCCAAGTAGGAGTATCTATAACATAAAGCGGCAGAGATACCTAAGCCCGAGTTTCAACTCTTTAACCTATTATCAGTATAAAGTTCAAGTAGCAGATTTCTGTTAGTTGCTGAATGATTCAGCCTCATTTTGGTGCACAAGTTTTGTTCTTCTAGAAAACCTCCATGGCTCCCCCGCACCAACCTTTGTGTCAATATAATGGTAAATAATCCCATCTCCATTTATTTTAGAACGAGTTAGTCTTGGAGCATGCAACTTATCTCCTATTCTGTTGTTTAGCATGTCAAACCGCAACAACAATCAACAATACTTCAGTTATTACTTTCATTTGCTGATTTTTTTAGTAGCACCTCACGAGATGCATCCACAAATTGAGGCTTTACTGTATGTCTTTCTTAGGAAGTGACATTTTACAATACTTCCACTTTTTGTAATAAATGGAACCAAGGAACTTCCTGCTTTTAACAATGTCTTATCTATTAAAGAGGGATGACTTGCAAAAGATAATATGCAAGCTTAACCCCGGTAAATGCTTCTTCAGTTACTTTGCTGTTAGGCTGCATCATCATTGAACATCCTAGATTTTGAGGCGCTTAAAAGTTAAAAAAACTTTTAATGTTCATTAGGCAAAAGCTGCATGAGCAAAAGGGGACTGGGCAAGACCTGCTTCTGTTATCACCTGTCCAATTAATGGAGCAGAGGGTATTGTGGATCCTGGACAATTTCTTCTTTCTTTGGTAAGTGCGATTACAACTGAGATTTGAACCCTGGGCATCTGATAGGCTAACTATCTCTGCACACATTTATACCAACTCTGCCATTTCACTTTGGTCAGGAGATTGTTGAAAGTCTAATATTTCGAGGGTACCACTGATAATTAAATGAAGCTTGATCTTTTGCAGACATGTCGAAATACCCTTAGCCATAACAGATGAATAAAATGCTAGCTAAAATATGTTACAATACCCTAAATTTGTAAGTATGATTAGTTACAAGCAGTGGTGATTCCAGCAGCCAGGGAGGGGGGACAATAGTCACCCCAATTTTTTTAAAAGATAAATTATATTATGTACCCACTACCCAGTACTTAGTAGGCCAGTACCCCCATATTACCTTGTAACACAGTTAAATACAGAGGGTCCTCTTCTTCTCTCTGATAACCAAACCTTGTTAAAAAAATGCTCCCTGTTAGTCTTTAACCCTTTGTTAACTGTTTATGAATCATATGTTATGTCATATTATTCATACAATAATATGATGTTTGATAAATGCCTCAAAGAGTTAATTGTTTAGTATGTTTTATTGAGAGAGATTTAGCTTCTAATCTTAGTAATGACGCTATAATACATCGATTTCAGTCAGTGAAAACTTGTAGGGGAAAGCATAAGTGTCATTTGACAATTCATTACATTTCATTTGTGTGATTTTTTTTAACAACTTGTACCCCCATTTGCAAAATCCTAATAGCCACTGGTTACACGTATACATGTAGGCATGTTAATCGCCAGTGTAGTTTAGCTACTAAAGTACGTAGTAAATACAATCTAATATAAATAAATGGACCAAAAATTAGCATTCTCTGATTCAGCACATAAAGTGTGGGTATAAGATCATGGCCTGCATATTACTCTTCAGCCTTCAGCACACAGAATAATACAAGTACCTAAACCAAAATTATGTATATGCATTGAATAACCGTGTTAAGTAGTGCAACCACTCTACCTTTAACCCCGACTGGCGCAATTTTCTTTAAGACAACTGGATATATAAATTTCCTCTATATGCTTATCCAGGAAATTATGAAGATCAATTTTACTATCTATGTCACGAGGGATATATATAGTATAAGAGAGAGTTGTTTTAACCGCACCAATTATGCAGATATTATTGGATGGCTTATTATTCTTAGAAAAGTTGATTCAAATAGGATCCTCCCCCCCCCCCCCCCCCACACACACACACCCACACACACTCACCCATCCACACACACAGAAAACAACAACTAAATAGTACTTAAGTTATTTGTCGAATTAGTCATTCACTATATCATAAGAAGTCACTTATTGTCAGATTATGTGAGAACAGTGATCGCCAGAAGAAAATTCAATTGGCATCACAGTCATCATTGGTTCCTAAGATCTGCGTGTGAATATTATGCATTAAGTATCAACATGGCTCATGCTCTCATAGCATGTCTTGAATAATATGCTAATGCATGTATTATGACTTCACACATGTATGATACTGTATTAGCTTTTATTCTCTTCGAGGCTCTTCATGCAATCACTTCTGTTGTCAACGAATTTTCACAAACATATAACAAGTATTTCTGCATGTATGCCCCCACATATCAACATTCAAAGGATATAAATATAAACACACAAGACTCTGTCCGTGTGTGTGTAAATTTGGTATAAACAATAAACCAGACCATCAAGTTCAAAAGCAGACACATATAGATAATCCGGCACATCCTCTTGGCATGAAGAATTAATGGGAGAAATATATGATCAGCAACTTATAAGATGTCCAATGCAATGTTATAGACTTATTTCTCTCAACTATTTACAAGAGTGAATTTGCATAATCAGGAGAAAATGAGAGACTGTACCTTTTCACAAAACAAGACGGATGAGAGCTTCCTCTTAAATTTTTTTAATTCATTGTTTCCATAGTGTAAAACAAGGCCAACGCCACTTGAACTGCACATATGAGACGCAAAAAAAAACAAAAAAATATCACCATTGCATTCAGATAGAAGAATTGCAAAACTCTTAAAACTATATACATATACTTAAACCTTACCAAAAGTGATTAATATTTGAAATAACTAGCAACCGGATCATATGAGATAACTGACCTGAAAGACTGACTAATTTACACAAGTAGCATAAGTTACAAATGCAAACATCGACTATGAGGGAGTGTCAAAGCGCACAAAAATTTAACAAATAATGACATACATAGGCATTTTTTGAGGCAAAACAACAGGTATGAAGTGCCATTGTACAAACTAAACGTACACTTGTCCACTTTGTTATATTAAATAGTAGATGAGAACCATTTTTACTCCATTCTTTCTTAGGTACTTCACACAACCATTTCTACAACTCGACAGTCTCTTTAAATCCTAGTGATTCCTCTTGTCCATTTGTTCGAATCCTGAGTAGCATAGTTCAATTTTCACAAGGAGAAGCTAATTTAAGCCAAACAAAATAACTAACATAACAACTGCAAACTAATATAGGAGGCGTTTGGTTTATGATTAATGAGCCCAGTTAATGAGAATCGGAACCTCAAAAGTCAAACCTATGTGTTGGTGTTTGGATTAGCAATTTTCTGACATAGAATGGAAACCCCAATTCCACTTGGAGCGTAAATCATTCCTTACACTCCCCTTGAGAATCCCATTCCCATACCCCTCCCCTCATTCCCATACGGCCAATACCCTTCACTCTCATTCCCGATTTTAATACTCACTCGTGATACAAACACCCCCATAATATAAGTGGCTGTATTGCATGGAGGCATTGTCGCTCCAAGCCGCACCAAGCCACCAACAACTAAGCGCTTATTTGGCTATATAACTAGAAAACAGTTTTAAAATAGAAAAACAATTTACGCTTTCAAAATAAATTTCAAAAAATATATAACCAGAAAACAGTCCTACAGGCACAAAACATGAAAATACTATTTTCAAAAACAGAATACAGTACCGAACATCACCTAACAGTTTCAAAACTGCTCTCTGGATTTTCTTGTTTCACATCATTCTTCATAATGTTTTCATTTACACTTGTTTTTAAAAAATTCCTGAAACAACAGTAATTAGATAGTACTAAATGAAGAGTTTTAGCAATAATTACCAGTTATATCAAGTCCTCTATACGCCTAGGGGGGATTTCAACGACGTCGTTAGCAGCTGTATTCCGGCATTGAGTACTCGGAATGAGCGGGGCCTTTGCACTTCATCTTAAACGTTTTGGGTAATGTGTACTTCTAATTTCTGTACTGTAGCCTGTAGGCTGTAGCTTCTTATTAAGAGCGTGTTTCACTGTGTTTTTGCTCGGGGTTAAAAGGTTTATTCGAATTGAAGTGGAAAAATGTATGCTGTGACTTGAAGTTGGCATAAATAAAATTATAATAGGTAAGATGTATTTTTAATCGGTTTATTTTATTTTATAATTTATTTTAATAAAAACTAATTTCAATATTAAATAAATTATCAGATTTTTTTAAAATAATTCATAAGTCATTAATATAAAATTATTCAAATAGATTATTTAGACGATTCACTTACCATATTAAGTTACTGTAATTTATAATTTTAAACATGTCCAAATAATGATTTTAAGATGTAATTTTAATAATGTGATTTTTTAAGATGTTTGAGCATTGGACAATGGCATTTCGTTGGCTAAATTGGATGTGAGAGCATCTCGATTGAAATTGGCTATAATCGTTGACTAAATTGGACATGTATATATGATTCAATGCTATTGGTTATATTGGTTAGTTAGAGTATCTCCAACCATGAAAAACTCTTAGCTAAAAGTCCAGGTGACTCATCAAAATTAAAATTATAGCCAATGCCCATAAAAACAAAAAAACAACACTCCAACCAACCATAGCAAGTTTTTATCTATAATTATAGTCATCCCGTATGCATGACTATATTTGTGAACCACTATAGATGTGTAGTAACTAGTGAATTCCCGTCATCTCCCGTAATTTATTTTTCTCTTTCCCGCTTATTACATATTATTTATTACCATTTTAAACGGATATATTTTATATATAATAATCTAAATATTAATAACATACTATTTTAAAATTATAGTCAACCAATCAATATAGTCAACCCCATTAAAGCGCAATGTTCTACAGATCCAATAAATTTTACAAAATATATTACGGGTCCAATTTACATCATTCATTGTTCACAAACGATTCATAATATGTCTAATGTCCATCTTTGTCATTACATGATCAAAGCTAATTTTTGATAAAATAAAAAATATCATTTTTTGTCTGAAAATATAATGATTTCAAGTTTGAGGATCATTACATTACCATCATCATAATAAATTAATAATTAATTATGAGATAATAATATATTTTATAATATTTTACTTATAAAACATATATAATCACCGAAATCTAAAAAAAAATTGATTCTGCGAATCTAAACTAATGTAACTTCGAAATCTGAATTTGAAATGTTTATTAATATCTCTAAATAATAATAGTAATAATATTATGGGATTTATACAAGTTATTTCAAACTTAAAGTTAAAATTAAAAATATACTACTAAATTCAACTAGATATAAATTCGTTTAATTATATTTCTGAACTAGCCTTAATTTGGTGTTCGAAATGTAAAAGCCTTAATTGATATCTAGGAACAATAATATGATATTTATACAAGGTGTTTCGAATTTGAAGTTAAAAATAAATTACTAAATTTGACGAGCTATAAATTCATCTATATTTCTAAAAGTAATATGAAATTTATGTGGATAATTCCAAACTTGAAGCAAAAGCTCATCTACTCACTATTATATTAAACGAAGAAGTATATTATTTACGTAGTATATAATAACTACTTATACAATTTAAATAACTTCAAATGGGAAATAAAGTGCTAGAAATTGGATTTTCACCAATAAATTAAAGTAAAAACAAAGTAAAATCGATTTTATAATTAAATTATAAAAAGTCAAATAAATGAGAATTCAATCATTTTGATAAATTTCACTCGTCTATATTCGCCCGTTGAGTGTTGAATCAAACTAGTATATCTGGCCCGTGCTTCACACACGGGTAATGTTTGTTGTTTTCATATTTTTATAATTGATAATTTATTTGTACACATCCAATAATCAGGTTTTTATTGCATAATGTTACGTGTCTTTTTTTCTAATTTCTAGTTGCACAATTTTACGAAACATACATACCATAGTCGGGTTATTAAAACATGATTTAAATCTTTTTGGGAATTCATTAAAAAGAAAAGCTAACTCATAAAAAGAGTGAATTCAATGACTTCTTATTTTAAAAATTGTAAATCTAAGTACTCTAACTAAATAAAACTTCTTGACAAACACCAATAATCTAACTAATATCTATTGCGTAGAGATTAATAATAGAAAATAAGTTAACTAATATCTATTGCGTAGAGATTAATAATAGAAACCGGAATTACTTGTGTTCCTATCCGGCGTTACCAGCATTACTGTTATTTCTATTCGACAAAGCAATATGCTCTTAATTTGCACACAGAAAATTATTTTTATTTTACCAATATTTTTAAAATATTTATAAGATATATATCATATTTAAAATTTTCCAAAATGTTTCGTGTGTCGTAGAAAATATCAATATAAAATTTAATATACAATATTTTTAAATATATCTTAATATAATCGATTAATAATATATTCACTTTGTTAATAAATATTTTCTTTTTCCCACTCATTTCTTATACATTAGTGCTCTTATAAAGTATAGTTTTATAAATTATTTTCAAAATTTTCTCTTTATTTTCATTCTTAAAATTATATATTATGGAAATTTAAAAAAAGTATCTTTATTACAAATACAATACCCTCGTGATCTTTTCATTCTTCAGGTAATGATATGAACTGTCTGTGTTTCATGAGGGTAATTAAGTTAATCTTTTTGTTTATAATGTAACCACAATTTTGTTAACCTATGACATACTTAGTGACCTGAATCTTGTATGTTTTTTAATGTTCTCAATCTTCAGGAAGATCTAAAAGTCAGAAGATTGCATTAGCAATTCTGTCAATCCTCAGGTGCATCTGCCTACTTTTTGTCACAAATATTCTATGAAATAAATGGTTGGTACTACTAAAAAAGTTCAAAAAAATTAAAACTTGCAATTTTGAAGTGTAATTCTTTAATAGAACTATTTTCTGTTTAAAATTTCAGGACAATATCGTCAAGAAGTATCGCTTGGAGACATGAGAAGGTTTCAGTTTAGAGAACTTCATGTTGCCACCCACAACTTCAGCAGCACGAACATTGTTGTTTAAGGTGGTTTCGGAATAGTCTACAAAGGGAACCTGCAAGATGGAAAATTGTAGCTGTAAAAAGGTTAAAAGACGGAAATGTTGTTGGAGGTGAGACTTAGTTTCAAATAGAACTTGAGATGATCAGCTTAGCTGTTAATCGAATCTTCTCCAGCTCTATGGCTTCTGTATGACCGCAACAGAAAGGCTGATAAGCTTAATGATGCATAATGTGGAGAGAGGTGCGACAAATAAGTAGATGCTGATGGAGTGTGTAGCTGAGTAACATCTGAATATGGCAAAAGAACGATGCAGTCCTGGAGAGCGTCACATCTGCCCTTATCAAGGCACTGGAGAACACGTTCCAACTTGTCCCTAGCCTAAACATCACCCGCATTCACTATAGCAGAGGTATGTTTAATTGTATAAAGATAGGCATGTACTTCAGCAGGTATTCCAGAATCTGGTAAAATAAGCAATAGCAAAGAGAGATCTTTTGTTCTCTTAAAAGCTGTCACCAACTCTTTGACATCTAATAAATGTAGAATATAGAATTCAAAATTTCCTTAATCTTAAGTACAACAGAATTAATAAGATCCAAATAACAAAAAAGAACCTTGGGGAATAATGTATATATTAGATTGGAAACTGAGATGCTTGTATAGGCCTATTGCACTTCTATTTGTTTATAGGAACATATTACACTTGCCAAGCCTTTGAAATTAAAATCTTCGATGTTGGGTTCATTTTCATCAGGGGTGCCCAAGTTAAACCTGAGATCAATAGGCATCAAAGTTTTCTAGCCACCTCTTTCCCTTTCCTATGTTTTGCTATGTGATATAAAAGATACTGATAGCCTTTCTTATAATCAGATTATATATAGTATGTTTTCAAATTTGATTATAAAAAATAATCAGAGCGACAGTAGCTTAGCAACGGACTGCAACAGAAAATACAGGACACTATCCATTGACTTTGGTAACTATAGTATTCTGGGAGGTTCCTAAACAACGTCTCTAAGGATTTGTGATTCTGTTTTTGTTACTACTGAAGAATTTTGACAGGGTTCGCAAAATTCAGACTGAAGCAATGTATAAACTCTAACTTTATGCAAAGTGACATTAATAAAATCTTTAGTAAGCCTTTAAGTAATAATCAACATTTGGGTGCCTAGCAAAGGTAAAGATAATAACTCACATGCTACACACCAGATTTAATCACGAAAAGAAGCTTTACATACAGCTTAGACATTAATTAAGCATCTCAATTTTATGACATAAATGGTTACCTAGAGGGAATCTAATATATGCAAATCCAATTGTAGCTCAAACCACTAAACATAAAAGCTGCCTACAGTTAAAAATCCACAGATGATCACAAATTTTTTATAGGCTACATATAATTCACCACCAGAACAACCTATATAAGGCAACTAATATTATAGGCTACCTAAGATTAGATAGTGCAACTATAGTTTAATTTGACCATTATAATATAGATGAAATAACCTGTAACTGCAGTTGGACTTTCAGTAGTTGGCCTGAGCTCTGTTTGGAATACAGACCCATGTCCTCTCCTTTGCATATTTTATTCCAGACCCATGGAATTATGTACACACCTGGTAGATGAAGTGCAGAAATCAGCCACAATTTTCAGTATGATTCAGGCGGCGTTACTGTTTTTTTAAATTTCTAAATCAGCATCAAAAGAAGTATGTCACATAAATTATGGTTGCAATTTCAAAACCAACACTCGATCAATAGCTTCTACCAATGCCTTGGGCTGCACAGCCCAATCAAGAATAGTAATGCCGAACATCTCAGCTCGTAAAATGGAAGCTGCCATGACAAAATGCAAATTATTTGGATCACCAAGTAGTATCCTGCAGTGGTTGGGAAACTGTTTAAACTTGTCCCTAGACTGAGCATCACCCGCATTCACTACAGCAGAGGAATATTTAATTGTATAAAGATAGGCATTTACTTCAGCAGGTATTCCATAATATGGTAACATAAGCAAAGAGAGATCTTTTGTTCTCTTGAAAGCGGTCACTAACTCTTTGACATCTAATTAAATGTAGAATATAGAATTCAAAATTTCCTTAATCTTAAATACAACAGAATTAATAAGATCCAAATATGAGAGTTTTGAATAAACACCTAGAGCGAAGCAGGAGCTTGGGGTTGCTGCAGAGTGGCCTGGTCAATCAGCATAACACAAATGCCATCATTCGTAAGAGCTTATTTCGTATGAGTATCTTTTTCAGTGGTTTTTTCTGAATGAGCTACGCCGGAGGAACCTGCCAATGCCACATTGTATCAAGTTGTAATTAGTAAGCAATTTAATCGAACATTTGATGTACAAACCGTGTGTAAGCTAAGAACAGATAACTCTCTTTCAGGAAGCATTTACAATTGTGATATATGCATCTCAAAATTTAAATTACAACAAAATAGATATGTAAGATTAAAACACAGTTGAAAACTCTATAAGAAATTTAATCGAACAGTTAGTCTACAAACCGTGAGTACTCTAAAATCTGAGTAATTCTTTATTTATCTCACATTCATTATTCTGCAAAATACCAAAGTAAAATGGTCAGCTAAGGAACTACCAATATTGTATCAAAATAACCATGTAACTTACAATATCCTGATAAAAAAGAGGGATATGAACTTTATATATACATAATTGAATCAATGAGACCTTGATAATATATAAATCGAATCAATGTGTACTTTGATTGAATAAGTAAGATAATTAGAGGTACCTGAAGTCATGAATTTTGAACCACCGCTTGAAGATCATCTCCTGCCCAAACACAAAACAAAATAATGAAGTCAGGCGTATCCATAGAAGACGATTTCTTGCAATGAACACAGACTATAGAAGTTGCTAAGAGCACAATGAATCCATTAACTACCCCGTTTGAAATTTGGCACGTTCGAATCACACCGCTAAAATGCAGGGATAAAGAACTGCAAGTGTAGCGTAAGTCGTAACTGAATGTTCAGACCTGGATGTTAACGGGTTGCTCCAACTCTGCGGCAAATACCATTGTATTTAAGTCGGGTATTGACCCATTTTTATCTGGATTATCCAAGAGGCTGTGAAAAGACAAAAAAGGGTTAAGTTTAAATAAGAAGCTAAAAAAGTGGAAGGGCAGAAACAGTCTATTTCCAGTTTCTTTGTGTTCAGGAATTAAGAATATATAGATATAGATATAGATAGATATAGATATAGATATATAGATATAGATTTGTAAAGTAAATTTGACCCATGACCCGTTTCTACCGACTGAAGAATATAGTTACATATATATCGAGTCCGGATCTTCTGTCCCCTCTTTGTGTCTCCCTCTGTGTCCCCTCATTTTTATTTGGTCAGTTGTTTACTTGTCACGTGATCTATAATCCTTATTTATTCTTTCTCGCATGTTTCTCATCAGAATTTAGTTAACCTTTTCAAATTTATAGAACTATATCTTAATTATTTATATATCTTATCCATATAATACTTAATTAACTAAAAATATTGTTTACATAGACATAAATATAATATTATATAGTAACTTTAATTTTATGCTTTCTATATGAAATAATTAATTAAAATGTTGAAAAGTTCAATATTATTAAATTTAAAGGCAAAAAAATACTTTACTTACATATATCTTAATTATTTAAATACCTTTTTCATATATTACGTAATCAACTAAAAATATTTTTTACATGGTATAAATATAATATTATATAGTAAATTTATTTTTATGTTTTCTATATTAAATAAGTAATTAAAATTTTGAAAACTTTAATATTATTAAATTTAAAACCAAAAAAACACTTTATTAATGACTTAAATTATATTTAGTAATTGAGATTTTTTTATATAGTATTTAATCTACTAAAATTAAATTTTATATAATGATTTTTTTTTAGTAAAGCAAATATATTGGTGGTATATGAAGGAAATTCATGGGTACATTTTTTGATGAAACAAACTGTAAATCATAGAGTTAATATTTAATGCAACAAAAAAGCATGACTGGGAATTTATAAATTGAAGGTGTACACCGAGAAGAAACAGATTAAGCATGCAACTAAAAAAAGATTTTATATCAGAGTTCACTCCACAAATAATACTTTTTGGATTCTAAAATCCACCAAAACCAGCTCCTGCTGAGCCTGACTGTCCATTAGCTTGAACTCTTCCATGTCCTTTGTAAAACATATAAGCAGCTTCTTCTGTTTCAAACTCAAGCCCTACTTTCGGTATCATACTTTCATCGATTTCATTAGTCTTTGTTGGAGTAATAGGTATTCCAATGTCTTCCAAAGAATAATCATCAAAATTCAAGTGGCGTGATGTTTGAGAAACAGTATTCATATGTAGTATTAGGGTTCTTGATAGTTTCGATTTAACTAATTGAATCGAGTTTGTTATGCAAACTAAAACCCTCTTGAACTAATTGAATCGAGTTTGTTATGCAAAGTAAAACCCTATTGATATACAGAGTTTGAGATATACCCACGAGTAAGTAGTTTATTTGTTTCCTGCAATAATATTTAAAATATATCTTAATTAAAAATAATAAAATTTTGAAGGGGAGAGATCACGTGAAAAGTAAAAAAACTGACTAATAAGAAAGAGGGGACACAGAGGGAGACAAAAAGAGGAGATAGAGGATCCAGACTCATATATATCTGGACCGAATTTTTCATCCTATATTAAAAATTGAAGATCTTTTTTTTTTAAAGCAATTAATGAGAATCACAAGACCAGTCTTTCCATCCCTTTGTATATATAGCGTACGGAGAGGAGGGTGAGACCGGGGATGGCGAGATAAGATTCATTTGGTCGGGACGCTCAAGACTGAGAACTAAAGCACAGTTGCCTTTTTCTTTAACGTTCTTTGATTTCTATATACATTATAAACTATAAAGTGAAGTTCCAAATATTTTTAACCGTTTCAACGTGTTTGCTTAATTATTAATCCAGAAAATACACAGTAGTATTTAATAATACAAATTGCTGGGAGCACTAGCTAGGTCACAATCTCTCCAAACTTTTTTTGTTCATTCAAAAGGAGCCAGATCCAGCCATGAATAATAAACTAATCGAATATTTTACTTGGCTTTGGTAGCTAGCGTGAATTAGAAGCTTAAGCACGAAGAAACATGAATCTGTCTCGAAACCCTAAAAAGCAATATAACAACAAAACGAGACAGAGAGAGCGCGCGAAGAAACAAGAAAAAACTGAAATAGCAAATAGTAGTCCTAGCATATACTATATATATGACATAAAGCCTCTTCTTTAATTTTAGCTCTTTATTCTCATTCTCCTTGGCTTTATCTTTCTTCTCTCTTTGTGTGTGCTTTCTTTAATTTGGCACCCCTTGTTGATGTGATTCTCCACTAAATTCACCTCCCCACCCTTTACAAAAGAGAAACAAGGATCAACTAAGAGCCATGGTTTTTTCATCCATTCCAGCTTATCTTGATCCACCCAACTGGCAGCAGGTAAGGCTTAGCTTCTTCTTCAATTTGCTTCAATATTCATTCCTTATGCTTCTTTGCTTTTAAGGTTGTTAAAATATAAGTATAAGATCCACAAGGACTTTTCTCTAACACCTTAAGATTTTAGATGAACTGATTCTCTACATGGTATCAGAGCTCTGGTTTGTGGGAGGTCTCGGCTTTGGGCCTTCTTAGATGGACTCATCACATATATATAAAGAAAAATATTCTACTTACCTTAGAATTGAAGTAGTGTCTTTGGTTTTGGTTGCAGAATCAAAGCTACCGAAGTGGAAACACTGAGTTTCTTCAACTACAGCAGCAGCCACCACCGGTACCGCAACCGGCGCCTCCACAGCCTCATGGTGTGGGTGGTGCAGGCACCATCAGGCCTGGCTCCATGGCTGACAGAGCCAGGATGGCGAATATACCTATGCCTGAAACGGCCCTGAAATGCCCTAGATGTGACTCCACTCACACGAAGTTTTGCTACTTCAACAACTACAGCCTTTCGCAGCCACGCCACTTCTGCAAAGCCTGCAGAAGGTATTGGACGAGAGGAGGCGCCTTGAGAAGTGTTCCGGTCGGCGGTGGCTGCAGAAGGAACAAAAGAAGCAGCAAAGGAAGTACTAGCAGCTCCAAATCTGAACCGGCTAGTAGCGAACCGGCAAACTCGGGTTCTACAAACTCTGCACTACCTTCTAATTCAACTCCAAGTGGTGGTATATTAGGAGGCCTAACGTCACAAATTCCACAGCTAGGTTATATGCCTCCTTTAACTCACCTCAATCCGGGTACTCATGAATCTGGCTTGAATTACACTGGAATATCTGGTGCTCCGAATGTTTCGGGTGAAATGAATTTTCAAAGCAGCAACTTATATAGTGGAAGTGGAGATGGCGGTGTTTCCTCACTCTTGTCTAGTTCTGGAGGAGGTTTGGAGCTGTGGCGCATGCATCATGCGCCACAGTTTCCTAATTTCTTGGGCGGATTTGATCCATCAGTGTCCCAAGGAATGCTCTATCAGAGTAATTATCAAGGTGTTGAGGGTTTGGGATCTGCAGGCTATGACGGTGCCAAATTGTCAAGCTCCGCTTCTATGATGTCTCAGCTGGCTTCGGTGAAGATGGAAGCTAGTCACAACTACATTAGTACCGCGAACAATCAAGATCACGGGGAGCCGAATTTAGCAAGGCAGTTCACGGGGTCAGTGCAAGGAAATGAACATCAGTGGACTAGTACTGCAGGTGCCACTGCGTGGACAGATCTTTCAGGGTTTAGTTCTTCCTCTACAAGCAATCCCTTGTAAGAGATAAACATGATTAATTAAAGATATCTCTCGTTAATTATATATCAATGTTGTAGTCGAGTAGTTGATTAATTATAGGCTCGTTGACAGGTGTTGAAGCTAATCTACAAGATATCAAGTACAAGGCTTGTCAAGTTCCAATGATGAGATTGCTTTCATGGTCAAGAGAAACCCTAGCTAGAAATGCATGGTAGGTTAATATATATATGATCTTTATTTTTTTTCTATTGTCGTTCTGGTTTTGGTTTTGATTTGTAATGTACCTCTAATGAAGTTTGTATCTTGAATCACTCTTGATCTTGGCTCCCACATTGGTCAATAATTAGACATGAAGGGCTTGCCTTTGACATATATATGATTGTAATGATCAGAAGAACTGGTGAACTGAACTAGCTGCATGCTCAAGCTAACGTTTGTGTTCATTTTGTGTATTTTATCCCTCATTTTGATAACATTTTAACTAATTAATTAAGGCTGTCAATGTTGTCATGGCCTGCGGGAAATTAAATATGCTGCAACTGTCTAAAATACCAGCTAGTATTATATGGATATTAGTGATTAATTTATGATATGCCTTGACGAATTATATATTTGAAAACTTTTTCGGAAAAGAAACATGAAATACACCTTTTATCATGCAAAAGAATTAAATGAGTGAAATATATTCAAATTTCATAACCAGATTTTGATAGTTTTTATCTCACTCATTTTGACTTCTCTATTTACATGATTTAAAGTCTATTTCATGTATTTTTTTACAAAATTCTCTAAATATATAATTTGTTTTACCTTTTAAAATCAAATCTATTACATTTTACTTAATATAAGATATTATATTTATATCACCAAATATATAAGATTATCACATATAGAAATCAAAACTATATATGATGGTATCACTGGCAAAATCTGATTATATAGTGATATTATAAATAAATAATGATTCTTTTTATGGATGCTAAATTATAATATTTGCTTAAAATATAAAATTACTGAAATCTAGAAAATTCGTATAGAAAGATATTTGTGGTATTAATATGTACTGATCGCAGAATGCACATCAAACCGAGTGTAATGTGCAGATATAGAGAGATTATATAGCCAGTATGAAGCTAAATTAGGTTTTCATTTCAGTTCTAAGTCAACATGCAAGCGATGTTTTGTGATTAGCTTTCTGAAACTAAATTTAGGAAACACTTTGGAATTAGACACATCACGGATCGATATATATTTGGCTTTTTTAATTTATTTAATGATTATTTCTGAATTTAATTAGTTATGTATTAGTAATATATATAACAAGTGATCTCGGATTTGAGCCTCTCAAATCCTCTACTAAAATCAGTATAATATTACAAATAAAAATTACAGAAATTATATTAGGAATTTTTTAACTCCAATAAGATATTAATATTATTTATAATTTCAACCAACCTATAGTTGTTTATAATTTCCGATCATTGTTAGTCGGTTTTGATACTATCCACGTGTATGACCGGTCAACGGTGGGGCCAGATTTCTGAGGAAATGGCAATACATTTTTGACCAAAGTCATCAGTCGGTAATGATACTCATTTCGGACCGATTCGTCAATCCCGACTCAGTTTTAAGGGACCGACGTAGTCGGTCGGTCGGCGGTTAAAAATGACCTCAAAACCGATCGAAACTTTTCATTTCCGACCGATTTTGACGGTCCGACCGGTTTTGACGGTCGGAAATGTCCGCATTTCTGGTAGTGTCTACTCCTATTCCGTATCATTGTTGTCACATATATTCTTTTTTATAATAATTTATATAATAATGACATAATTTTGAAATATAGACACTCAATTTAATCACCCGTTTTTGTTGTAGTGACAATGCATTACAAAATAAACGGAGATTAGTATTTTATAAACCGACCATTTCAGCTAATCCCTAGAATTCGCATAAGAAAGGATGGTCAAAAGATGGCAACTAGCAGTACTAGGTAAAAGAACACATTCTCATATTATGGTGCCTGAAAATGTGCTGCATCACAAGAAGTTACTGCATCATAGATTTCTGCACAGATTATTATACTATTGTACATGCCAGATTGAACGCGACACGCACAGATTTATATGCTTCCCCATGTTTATAAGCAGTAGTACAATATTGGTAGTACTGCATGCCCTGGGTCTCAGCAGGAAGAAAGCTTTGAACCTCACTATCCCTGCTACTTCCTCTTCCGTCCCTCTATTCCCCTAGTGTGGTTATATTACTTTAGCAGTTTAGATCTCGGAACTTCTTGCTATCTAAATTAAGTTTCTGTATTGCTCTTTTGTGAGGCCTTATTTGAGCTTTGTATGGTTACCGAGATTCAATATATATATATATATGACTTGCTTTTCAAAAAAAAAACAATATTGGTAGTACTCGTAGTTTCTCGTCTCGAACTAAACAAAAGTGACTGCATCATCTCCCTCTCGATCTTTCCTTTTGACCGGAAGTTAGTCCTTCATTTCCTTCTCCTTTGAATTACTCATGGTCAAATACTTCAATCCTAGTAGATATTTAAAAATTATACCAGACTCTTATATTAATTATAATACAATAAAATTAGTTAGAATCGTGTTTGTGGAGAAAAAGGTGGTACGTGGGAGCAACACGGAATAAAAGTGGGGCTGTGTAAATATAAATCTAGGCTACAAGTTTGAATGTCAGAAGGGAATATTTGGGCCAATAGGAGAAGAGCGAGTTGTGAAGAAAAGAATCTCAATAATATAAGGTGGCCTCCTATCTTATTGCCTTTTTCAACAACCAAGGCAGGCCTCCTGCTGCTTCTGCTAACGAATAAAGCGACTCTTCTTGCTATCATCAATATTTTCGCCCCTCCTCTCTAATTTATATATACTCATATGTGTAAAGTAAAGTTTGATGGAGATGATAGTAGTTGGTCGGTAGATCTTATGCAATTCAGTGATTGATGATCAGGACACTGCTTCTACGTAATTAGTGGGACGGACTCTGTTTCATTCTTTTTTATTAATCATCCCGTTTTCCCGTAATCAACTCTAATTCCTCTGCCTACTGTTTTGTTCAAACCTATTATGTTTCGTTACGTGGGATTCCAACATAAACATGAGTAAGTTTCTTTGGTAATCCGTTGAGAGTGGGGGCGTGATTCTTATTTATAATATACACACGTGTGCGCATATGCCACGTATAATATGTACTCCCTCTGTCCCATTTTAACTGCTTTTGACTTTTTTACACGTATTTTAAGATGTTAAAAAAATCATATCTAAACATAATTATTTTTTATAAAATTTATGCCAAATAAAAGTTTAGAACCTAAACTTTTATTTGATATAAGAATTGTATTATTTTATTGAGTGTAGGTATTGTTTTTTTACACCTCAATATACGTGTTAAAAAGTCAAACATCAGTTAAAATGGGACAGAGGGAGTAGTGTTTTTCGCTGGGGTTTTAGTTTATTAAGTAATATTGGTCCCAGTTGGTGAGTGTTTTTTTGTTAATTTAAGGCTTATTGTTTTAAAAGAAATATATATATATTTTTTCATATATTTTTAGATATAAATATTGAGAAACTATTTTATATTCGTTAGTTAGTAAAAGAATAACAATTTATTTCAAAAAAATGGAGTAATATTATTTCTGAAAAATATATAGGTCACTTTGTATGAATCGGGACATTACACAAAGACATATAAATGTATTGCCCAAAGATTGATCGAGTGAATTACTTATGAGAATGATTTATAATATTACCAATAGAATCAATTTGTTAGGTGAAGTTCACCTATAGATCCAAATTTAAATTATCAAATAATCACTATATACTTGCACCCTTTCTAGTACTGCTAAAATACGAGGTATCATTATATACTTGCATCGTTTCTGATACTGCTAAAATATCAACTAAAAACATACAATATTAATAAAACGAAATATATATCCACCACTTCCAAGCTTTATTCTTCAACTGTGTTAATTCCTTGTATTTTTTTCGAGCTCTCACCAACTTCATCATATGTTCATCATCCCTGCTCCTCATCGTATATTATAGGAGACTGTTAATAACACATTTATCTCTCAAATCGAACTCACCATCTGCTCACTTGAAATATTAGTTATAACCGTCATTAACTCACGTTTAGAATCTACGCTTCAAATTGTATTCAGTCCACAACGTCTTCCCCAATGTCCAATTTCTAAAGAAGCACAACTAAGAAATAATCTGTGTTGATTTACATTTTAGAGTTTATGTACTTACTAGGTAATTAAAGTTCAGGAAGAGAATGTGTGTCTATATATGTATATAGGCAAGTGATCAAACACTACTACACATTTGGACTTACATAACGGTTATTTTTAAACTTATATAGCGGTTCTAGGCATTATACAAGACAACGCTATGCAAGTACAATAACTTACAATAGGGTGATAGACAAATCATGGTTGTAGGTGACGACGGGTTTAGTGGAAGTGGTTGATAATGATGCTAGGAGCTTCAACAATGCCGTATGATTGAAAATGATGATGATAGACGTTGTATATATATGTATTTATATATTTATATTTGTCAGATATTGCATATATTGTATAAAATAGTGATTTCTGATATGTAAATGAGTGATTTTTGTAGTTAAAAATATTAAAAATTGTCCAGAGACTAGTTTCAAATTTCTAGTATGCCCACAAAAAGAGCGGTTTTTACAATAAAAAGAAGATAATACCCTAATTTAACTTACGGTGTTGATGTAGTGCGGAGCCCTTATTTCGATAAATAAACAACTGCAGATGAACTTCAACACATGTTTTGAAAATTGGCTATCTCCAGATCTATCATCTATAGCCCATGAAAGTGTAATTTACTCGAAGTTTAATTTTGGTCTCACATATTTAGACAAATATCGAAATATCACGATATTTTTGAAATCAATATCATCATTTTGCTTAAGGATCCTGAAATATCCATTAGGATTGGCTAGCTAGAGGTGGCGAAGATTCGAAATTGGTCGCTCATGACACACAGATGACAATGAAAAAATTGTTCACGTTCTCCCACATGTGCTCAATCAATTATAAAACGTCTGAATTATATTCATCAGAATCAGATTCCCCGAGCAATCAGTCACTATATCAGTACACTTTTCATTTCTCTTTGTCCAACCAAATCATTTTCCCAGGCCCCCGCCAGTACTAGCTCTTCATTTCATTTCAAATTTATGCAAGAACCATATATGTCAATGCTAGATTGCTCGTTTATCATCTCTATAGCAGACAAGTCTCACTTAAATACACACCTATATCCATGACAAAAAATACATCTGAAACTGTTGTTAGTCGAGGCTCTCCCGAGGAGCAGGGTAAAATGTACGCAACCTTGAAGCAAATAAAAAATAAATATGTAATATATGATAAGGTGTATATCAGTATATATATATATATATATATATATATATATATATATATATATATATATATATATATATATATATATATATATATATATATATATATATATATATATATATATATATATATATACAAAATTCAAGAACACTGCTGCAGCAAAACCGCCAAAAAGGGAAGGTGGTAAAGAATTTGGTATAAATCTCTATAATATCCAGTGGAGTGTGGTCCGCGCCAGCCTCTAAAAACTATAACAGGAAACCCTTGAAATTGACTAGTCATGATAAAGATCCCATACATTTTAGAACTTGATAAAGACAAAATGATCCCAGTGGCGTTCTATCTGCATTCAGCTACAGGTACAACATCACAGTATTGCTGTGCCTACTGTTCGTTCGAATTTTTGACTATATAACAGTTAAAAGTTTGGAAAGAAAAATACAATATTAGCTCATTAAAGAAAATTACAATAATAAAGGTGGCCTAAAATCCAAGATTTATAGCATTCTTCTCTCCTAAAATCCAAGATTTAAGCTTCGCATTTATAAATCAAAAGCCGAAAGGTACTGTAATTACGTATTTGCTTACTCGATCCTATTGTGACATCAGACAAAGATATAGTGATTGATTTGAGGTGGTCAATTTGCATTTGATTGAGGGCTATCTACGTGCATGGATGAAGTTCTTTCATGCGGACGCGAGGATCCACTTAATTTTCTATTTTGTTGTTTTCTTCTTCTGACCTCCTTTTACGCCCCCATTATACACCTCATCTTTTTCTGTTGTGATATCAACGCATCAATTATTGGTATCTGTAATCTGTATGATCATGATCAAGTATGTGTGTACATCATTGTATGACTAGGCTGTAGCAATCCCGTTCCATCAATAATTATATTTCTAGCAGTTATTACTCCCAGGTCCCAGTCAATAGTATACTGGACAGGGACGCGACACGGATTTTAATTCTTCAATATATTATAGTTCTGTAAATTATTTTTAAGATTTTTTTTATAAAAGTATAACACTTATATTTTTATATAAAAAAAGACTTTAAAAATAAGTTGTAAAATTATATTTTATAAAAAGTGTCTAGCAGTGAAAAATAAACATTTTACATGTCCTCGCGGAGCGGGCACATATCATTAGGGGTGATCGCGGGCGGTGCGGTTTTTCGCTAAAACCGCGAACCAAACCGCGCATGCGGTTTGGTTGAAAACTCAAACCACAACCGCACCACGCTAGCATAAAAACCACGTAAACCGCACCACAAAAATGCGGTGTGGTGCGGTGCGGTTTGTATGCTTAAGAATAAATATTTTTAGTTGAAGTTAGAAATAAAATTTAAGTATACTATAATTAAAAACTTTGCATGTAATGAATTTATATGATATTTATCATTTCAGAGCTACAACAACTACTAAAATAACACAAACAAAAATGTGAATATGATAATAAATATGAGTACTAACTACCAAGAGACATATTATAATAATATAATCATTTCATACAAATTTGGTATAATAGTAATGCGAGATTGATAAAATAATAATTAACTATTATTTGAAGAGATTTAACAATTAACAAACATATATAACATAATTATAAATAATATATATGTATAATATAATTTTATTTGACAATCACTAATATATATATATATATATATATATATATATATATATATATAATATTGCGGTGCGGTGCGGTTTGAACCGCACTACTAAAATGTCAAACGGCAATCCGCACCGCACCGCGCGGTTTGTGAAAAATTCAAACCGCAACCGCACCACGAAAATTAAAAACCACGTTTTGTGGTGCGGTTTGGTGCGGTGCGGGCGGTTTATGCGGTGTGGGCGGTTTTTTGATCACCCCTGCATATCATGGTTCACAGGGAGGAATGACTCTGGAAACGAAAAAGTACGGGTAAATTGATGAAGTTAGATTACATCCTTGCAAGGTTATATATGTAGGCCAATATTCCAGAGAGGGACTCCTTATATGGAGTTACATAGTGCGTCACTATAAATTATCAATTTTATTATAAATTCTGTTATAGAATACATATAAAACGTGATTCTAATATAGAATACTATAAAATAAATCTATTTTAAGTAATTTAACACTTAAAATTTGATTAAAAAAAGTATATTTTCGAAACTAATTCTACAACAGAATAATTCTGGATGATTATTATTCTGTTATAGAATCATGTTGAGATATTGCATAATTTTAGATGATCTTTGGAATAAAAAAATTGTATAATTTCGTTTTCGGTTTAATAATCAAAATTTGCAATTATATTTCATAAAAACTATAATAGAATATATATTATTAATATATTTATAATGGTGTGCTACGTAACTCCATATAAGAGGGTATGCTATGGAGTGCTACCCTATATATGTATATCCCGTTAAAAAATTTATCAGCCTCCTACCATCAGTCACATTTTAACAATTCCACACTTAAACATATATTTAATATCTTTATACAGAATTTCAGAAAAAATAAGAATTAAGATTTTACCAAAAATATTTATTATAATGTTACAGCCTTATAACTCGTTAATGCACGTGATTTAAAATATATGTTATTTTATCATATACTCCCTCCGTGACTCCGTCCCACGGTTTTACGTGATTTTTTGGCACGCATTTTAAAACTCCTATAAAATATAGTTCCATAATATTTTTATTTTTAAAAAAATTCTGAAAAAAAGTTTGACGTTTAAAATTTTATTCAAAAAAAAATTAATTACAAAAACGTTATTGAACTATATTTTATAAAAGTTTTAAAATGCGTGCAAACACTGAACGTAAACATCCTGTTGGGACGGAGGGAGTATATTTCTTGTTCGATATGTTAAAATAACCCTTTTATCGACGAACCGGATATCTCAGAATCAAATATGAGGGCATAAAAAAATTGAGGGCATATTATCGGTGAAAGAAATTGGTGAATGACTTAAATCTAGATTATCGGTGTATACGAAGGAGCACTACAACGTCAATCAGCGCAAACCGATTATTTCAGAATTTTTTTCAGATTTTTTTTTTCCATTGGACATATATTAATTATAATTGATTGTTTTGGGTCAGTCTCTTTTTATTTGATATATTGAATAAGTTCGTGATAGTTAAATGCGACAGAAAGTTAATTGAAAATGGAGCTAAAAAGATATGTCTTAATAAGAATATTTGGATATATTTTAGTCATAATGAAAAGATTCATGGGAATCTATTACAAATTAAATTAAGGAGGACAACATACTGATCCACCAAAATTTTAATTTTTCAGCTTTAGTAATACTAGCTTATAACCCGTGCGAAGCACGGGCGACCATATAATTTTAATTTGATTATTTATAAGTTTAATATTATTTTATTAGTGTTTTTTATTAATTAAATAAAATGATATTAAATTATATTAGTCGATTCGTTATATTCACTTTGTAAAGTTTATTTTGTACAATATTTTTCTGTATTATAAGATATTAGTATAAACAATCAATTTTTTTTATATATGTAAATGTTTTCTTAATATTAATATATGATAATGTGGTTTTTGATTAATATTACCTCATATTTTTCATATTTCATTGCATAGCACATGATACTATTGTATTGGAAAAAATTTAGTTATATTAAAATATTGAGCTAAAATTTTTAGTTACTGGAAAAAAAATCTATTCATTTAAAGATTTTAGTTATTAAAATGTTTTTATTATCGATATGTGAATTTTTTTTAATATTAATATATGATAATATTAGAAAATGTTACGACAATAAGGGTGATGCCTAAAGAGCAAGAGCTAACTCTTTATCTGTATTCTTGTTTGTCTAATGTGTAGAGCTGGTGAACTAACACATTTGTTGAGATAAAATAAAATTATTTTATTAAATCTTTGTTGAGATATACAATTTAATCTTAATATCTCAACTATTTGTGACATAAAATGTCAAACAACAGTATGTTATTTCTCTACAGGCATGTATAGCAACACAGCTTGTAAACCGGAAACCATTCATTTGATGAAAGAGATACACAGCCACAGATGCCTATGAAAAAGTATATAGTATAGTTTTTTATGCTTACTCTAAAACATATTTAGGAATTCAACACTTACAAAACAATTACAACATTGGCAGTGACTAAATAAAACTCTGAAAGTCAGTATAACATATCGAATAGAAAACCAAATAGGAGGATGCTTTAATCCAAAAAGTTTCAGCGCAACTAACCTTAACATGAGATACTTAACAATAAACATATAGATAGATATGTAAAAGTTCTATCAAAAATATTCTCAAGGTACAAACAACTGTCTTTCAATTTCGTTTTCGATTAGGTGAAGTTTTATTGCATAGCCAGGCCAAATTGCAATATATAGATTTAAACTGAAAAAATAAAGGACATTTCTATATCGACATTCATATTCTAGATATAATCTAAAACTGAAACTATCTATGACAACACATATAAATGAAAAATTAAATCACCTCACCAAGCTCAAGGTGACATTTCTCTTCCATAATTTTGTTCCCCTTGTATTAAATTGCCGATGATCCACAACACACTTACGAATCAGACAATGTACAAAACAAATTTATAAATGCTATTCTTTCTCTTCTCAGTCTTAATCTCTTAATGGAGACCAAGACCTGACTTGATAACTCCCTTTCTACATCTTTTCAGGGGAGAGTGGTACACCCACATTAAGAAAAAATAGGCAGCATGGAATCAACTTCCCTAAATTAAAACTGAATGGATCTTATTTCTGTTACACATGCAACGATGTGGGTGACTAATAATTTAAGTTTTTGAAAAAAAGTGATTGGACAGAACCTCCAGACACACCAAGTCTGCGCATAATTATCTTCCGTAAAAATAAATTTACAAAACATAAAGACTTAAACCTTGAGAGGGTGAAGCCTCTAGGACTGTTAAATAGATGATCGTATTTTCTTTTATTCTTAGAGAATTTTGACCCAATTCATCTTTAAAAAGTTTGTGAGTAGTGATAATGGACTACCGTCGTCTCTCCTGCACGATATAAAGTATAAACAATTTTTTATCTTGTGAGCAGTTGCAAACATTCACCAGATTTTATCAATGAGCTAAACCTCGTCATAACATCACATACTAACCAAATGTGAATAATTCAGTTACTAAGAAAAGGCCTGATAAGTACCTCGAAAGTGATCCCAGCCGCTCAGAAGTAATCGAATAGGACAGTGATGGAAGCTGATCTGTAGGTGCCAAGAACAATGCCATCCTTGGATATATCAGAAGCTTTGTCACCCTAAGCTATCACTGTTTGTCTTGCTACATTCTGATTTCCAATCAAGGAGATATACGGCTTCGATGCCGGGATTGTTACCTTTTCCCTGCGAAATTTCCAGAAATGCATAGAATGTTATCAAACACTTATCACCCTTGAAATAATATTACACAGGAATATGAGAAAACAGCGGTTACATCTTGCAGTAAAAGCATATATTTAACTGTCCCCACAACCCACGTCACTGTTTTTTTGCCTATCATCAAACCTTGTCAAAATCGCACTCATTCAGCCCAAATCACTATATAGAATACAATCGTTGATGAATCTAGCAATAACAAAGTTTACTTTAAGAAATTCATCTCGTCAGATAGATAAAAAATGTTATATCTTTACTACTGAAGATATGAATAAGTTCCACACTTCCACTGTGACTGGATTTTGACAAATTTATCCCTCACCTTTAAATCCGAAGAAAAATTGGTAACCTCCTTTTCATATCCGGCTTTCTTCAAATGAAAGTTCATCCATTTTAGGACAACCTTTTCTGGAGCTAAACTCATGAGCTCCTCGACATCCTGAAAATAATAAATAAATATTATGGCAGGAAGAAGACAACACTCAAATATGTTATAGAAAGAACAGGAAACCAAACGTGTGTTTCTTGAGACCTTCTCACCTTCCACCAGTTCCAATAGCTGAGGAGTTTTCTTGAGGTCGAGACTGGATAGAAGTTGTATCTGACATGGAAGATGCAAAAAAACACAAAATAAATCGAAAATCATGGTTGTATGTTGCTTTTCACTATGTCTCCTAAGCATGAAATTAACAAACATTACGCCAAGTATTAAAAAGTTAATGATTTATATCAATCATTAAAATAAAAATTTGAGTGCAAACATACCATTCTCCGGCTTGTTGCACACATATGATCTAAATTAACCTTGTAAAAACATTAAATATGTAAAGAAAACAAAATATATGTCAGGATTTTTATCAAACACTTCGAAAGCAAGCCCTTTAACTACAGACAAGTACAACCTTCACAGTCTAAAGCTTCGGTCCTCTCTAACCTTAGGTAAGTAAAAATATTATACAGAAGACAGAATCCTGTAACTCTAATACGTCAAACTCAAATTTCGTAAGTAATTATTCGAGAAGCTCGTGAGTGTATCTAAACCAACAATTAAAAATTAAAAACCAAATAAATCAAGCTAATTTTAGGTCTAACGATAGATACTTTGATAGTATATAAATTATTGTAAAATTATCAACAGAACATGTCCAAGAAGAATAAAAGACCATATAAATGTCACAGTATGATACTCCAAAAAATTTGAAACCTTGCAACATTAAACTCACTTGTACAATGAAAACATCCGGAACGGGTATTTTAACACAAAGAAACCAAAGCAGCACTAAAAATTGAAACACAGGCTTAAATAAAAGCATTAAAGGCTGAAGTATCTTTGGCATATGAGGGATTGCTGGCCAGGGTTTCTGCAGAACCAGAAAACTCATATTTAGTGAAGGACGTAACAATCCTTTAATGAATACACGAGTTTCAAGTTAACTTGGTATAGTTATTAACAAAAAGCAGTACCATTTTATGAATATGGATATATTGGTGCTCTAATACAGCCGAGTGAGGGTCTGAACCTACTCATACATCCAAGAAAAAAAATTAGCACAAAAGAGTGTTACAAGTTTTTAAACTCATTTTCCAGATTGATATGGTTTCCCTATAACTAAACAAAGAGATAACTGATTTAAATTACGCATAAAAGTTAATAAAATATCTTCTAATTTGAAAAGAGCAATTCTACTCCAAATATAAAATATATTATACCTCCGTATGCAACTATATCCACTTCTAAGCATGCCTGCAAGAGAATGTGAGGTCAGAAAATAATCAATATATATATAAACTGGCCTCATACTTGAATCAATCAAACTATTATACATCTAGACTGCAGCTTCTTAAACCGATTTACTTTCTTACAAAACAAAAATCCTCAGACTCCAAAAAATTCTGAACTTTCAAGGTTTCCTCAATAGTCGAAAGTCTTCCCCGAAAAACCTATTGGGTAGGCTACAGTAGGTCTGCACATAACTCATCCTTCTCGACCCTATTTTGAGTGAGAAACACTACTAATCAATGTGTTATTCAGTATTCCAAATTTCTTCAATCCTCTACATGATCAACGAAGGTAATTAAGCCATATCAGTAATTGACATAATGTTCAATGTATCTGAAGTTCTAGCCTTGTCTAAATAACTCACTACGCCATAAGTGCTCATATGCAACGCTCAATAGTGTTGCCTTATACCCCAAATGGTGTTGCCTTAGGCACGAAATCGAGATATGCAACACTTTCTGAGCGTTGCATATGCGAGCCTTGCCTTTGACCTATAAGGCAACGCTTATGGCTATATAATGCAACACCGAATATGTATTGCATTATACCTATAATGCAACACCACAGTTTCATAAAGGCAACATTTATTGGTGTTGCCCCTAAAGATGGACACACAACAGAGATGGGTCCCACGTCATCTGCCACGTCAGCTGGGTCCCTCCTGACACGTCACCTGGCACGTAAAGTGGGTCCACCTGCCACGTCATTGATGAGTCACTTGCCATGTCATTGATGAGTGTCTCTTTCCACGTCATGGGTGGGTCCCACATGGTCCAAATATTTAGTGGGTCCCACATATCTTTTGCAACATCATATATTTTAATATGCAACACTATGTTGTTTATATTTGCAACACTGATAAATTAAATATGAAACACTAAATAAATATAAATTGCAACACTGGAAAAAGTAAAATGCAACAATTTTTATAAAATTTTTGCAATATCAGTCTTGTACATTCTTAAATCCCTTCCTAAACAAGCCATCAAACTACAAAGCAACTCTATCATAATTTCAAACCGGAACATCAAAAATCAATTGTAAAGTATACATGTCAGTGTTAGGTGCTAAGTCATTCATTGCTACTTCATCATTCGGACCATACATTGTCTTCTGTCTTCAGTGCTAGGCTGATCGGCTCTTTTCTGCCATTGCGAGGAATAGGTTCTCTCAGCCTTTCATCTGAATAACACCATTTGCGATGTTTGGCCAAAGAGCAACCAAATGTTGTTATCTGCAGCACAGAAGTTGAAAGCAAAAAAATGATATAAAGAAATGAACAATATTCTTCCTATAAGAGAAAGGCTGATATACAATGGACCACCTCAAATCAAATAAATCATATATGCAACAACCAATACTTCATATCAGAACCAAGTGTTGATGAAAAACAGGAAATTGTAACTAAAGAAATTGATACACACAGGATGAAACACATAGATCTATATATAAAATGTATAGATCTCTACATACAATGTATAGAGCCAAAAGCTCCTTTGCCAATCTGCCCTAGTATTTCATACTGCTCGATATCTCAGTCAACTTGTCACATTTACACATAGAAGATAAAATGTACGAGTCCTATTACACATTCCAATAATCAATAATGATTCAAAGTAAAAACCAAACTTGCTTTCTGCCTTGCAATGCTTTGCCAGGATACAGAAAATAAAAAAGAGTTAAAATGCACATCAAAGTTATTACCTATATCCAATTTTGTGGGCATAATCACTAGCAGTCTCTGTCACAGACCCTGACTTGTTACCCTCCCCTGGCTCGCACATTAGTGTAAAATTTGTTAACATATAGTGCATTCAAGAACTCTTACAATAATGCAAACAAATGTTAGTCAGATCTTATCAACGTATCATAACACTCAAACTGTCACCAAAGCTGTGCTTGTCTCATAAAAAAATAGAACACATATGCTATAGATTATCTGGCAACATACAAGGATGAAGTTCATTACCAACCCCAATGAGAGCAACTACGGATGAAACAGCATCTGCACGATGATGCCAAGCATTTGCTTTCATTAACCCACTGCCTGACTTTTCCCCTGCTCTCTTCGTTATCCAGTATAGCCTAGAGTCAAAAGAAATCAAATAGTTGTGAATAAAATACAAGCTGGAAATAAGAGGATGAGAGACCACATATTAATTATATGACCTTTAACAACATGGAAGATAGAAGGATAAGTGCAATTACTGTCACACCAAAACTTACAAATACGACAATCAAAATAATAAAATCAAAGGTTTGCTTGATTGATACCCTTCTTTAACTGAAATTGATACTATCATTGTACTTAAGGCTAACACAGGGTGACTCATGTCAATTCCATGATGATGTCCACCAGAATTATGGCTATGCATGTTTGGATAAGCTGACGGATCAATTATTTGTGGTGCTGCTACTAACAGTCCCTGCAGATTAAAGATAACGAAATAAGATTAACTTAGCTAAAAAATAAAAAGATAAGCAAAGAGGAGTAAATTTCCATTTTTTTATTCTTCTATGTAACATGTATTTTAGATGGGTAAGGTTATAAATTTCCATATATAACTTTTTAAATTCCTATAGGAAGTGCAAGTAACCAAGGGGGAGGTGGGTAAGTAACTTCCCATGTTTTTTGGGTATTCACACTTCCATGGAAGTGGCACTTCCTTTGTTTTTGTCAAACAAACTTTAATATTACACATTTCCTAGGAATTTCAACTTCCTGGATATTTACATGTCAACCAAACGACCTCATATATTGCACTTTAGAGAAGTTCCCATAAGCAAGCAAATCTTAATAATATATAATAGAAAAGGCAGCTGGTATTAACATTACGAGTCGGACCCTAAACACATGCTCCATATGACAACAAAGCAACGCCGCTAAGAACCTGCAAACAGAGAAGATAAACATTCACCAAAGGAGAAGATAAACTCCATTGTGAATGAAATGAATTAATTTTGACTTTGTGAATTTGCGTTATCAACATTCTCTCACTAAATATTACATGCATTATATTCCTTATTTAGCATATAGTAGTACCTACACCAGTATCCAATTTTGGAAAAGGTAATAATTGCTGTCAGCATTTGAAAAACACATTAACATCTTTAGTGTACTTGTAAGGTTCATCACTAAAAAAACCGCAATTCCAATTAAACCTAGTTGACTTAACAAATTGTTTATCTATATATGTTTTCCCAAACATATTACCAAAACACTACTTCGGTTTATATAATGTCCATTACAACAAAAATTCTTCTACTCAAAAATTACATAACTAACAAATCTCTATGTAACCAAATTTATTCTGCCTACTACATTTATTTAATATTAAAACCTATTTATCGAGTTCTGCTATCTACAAATACTTAAAGAGATGGCGATCACCACATAAAAATAGCAGCACTGGAAATAATTGCAGTGCCTTAATAAATACACAACACCGTCATTTCTCCAGATAATCAAGTAATCAACTCAACGACAACTGATGTCAACATTACATTATAAACTAAATTGATCATATTAAAACCGAGAAAACTAATTTATCGAGTTTCAAAAGAAGCAATTACCACATCAGACAGAGAATGAGGCATCAGTCATATAGATCATAAGCCAAAAGAAATTACTTTAATAATTTAAAAGAAGCAACATCACCGAAAAATGGACAAGGAATGAAAATAGTATATGTAAATAAGAAGCAATGTAGGTAAAAACTTCAGTCGACAAAGACATACCTGTGATGTAATTGCAAAACCCGAAAATTTGTTCTGCCAAGGTCCAATGCATAAAGTCTGAGGTCAATCTTGCTTCAGAGATGAAACCAGAGCTCTGCGAGGAAAAACCAACTGCATTAATTGAACTGAGGGTTAGAGGATGTGGCCGTTTTGGCACTTATTTATCTCAACCCCTGCTGAAATCTCCAAATGCAAAGTAGAAATTCCCAAATCAGAAGCCCTAATTACCTATAAAATCAGATAAAATATAAAAATAACTAACAGTGAGGTGTCCAAACTCAAATATTAAATTAAATTTACCGGGTGTGTTTCAAAACCCCCAAATCAAGAAGTGAAATCTCCGAAAACAAAAACCCTAATTAGAGATGCAATGCTGCTGAACTCGATATTGAGAAGACCCGCAATCATAAATGGAGATCTGATGTTGTGATGTAAGATGGGCATGAGAAAAGATGTGAGGCGTGAGGGAGGTGAAAGGGTTTGAAGTTACTCGATGTTTTGTGTGTCTTTGTATTGTAAGAGGAATTTTCGCTTGGAGGGAGTTTTACCGCCTCGACGATTCCACTCTAAAGAACTGGTTTTCAAAATTTTTGAATTATTTAATTAAATTATAATTTGTTAAAACTAAAATTTTAAATAATATATGTGTGAAATATTTACTTATATATATTATAATAATAAGTTAAATATTATAGTATAATTAATATTAAATTTTTAAGGGAAAAAAGTATTAGAACATAGATATCAATATACATTACTTAATGATATATTTAATTTTTATAATTAGACTACCTTCTTGGACCGCTTTGACTATTATAAACTCACAGCTTCTAAATATGGAAATTTTTGAAAAAAATTTCTTACTACTAAATTTGATAGATATTAACATCCGTACGGTTGGATCGTCAAGAATGAATTTAAAAAAAATAGAATTTGTATTCGGGACAACACTGCTTAATTGACTACCTTCTAGGACCGCTTTGACTATTATAAACTCACATTTTCTAAATATGGAAATTTTTGAAAACATTTCTTATTGCTAAATTTGATAGATATTAACATCAGTACGGTTGGATCATCGAAAATGAATTTAAAAAAACAATAGAATTCGTATTCAGGACAACACTGCTTAATTAGACTACCTTCTTGGACCGCTTTGACTATTATAAACTCACACCTTCTAAATATGGAAATTTTTGAAAAAAATTTCTTATTACTAAAATTGATAGATATTAACATCCGTACGGTTGGATCGTCAAGAATGAATTTTAAAAAAATAGAATTTGTATTCGGGACAACACTGCTTAATTGACTACCTTCTTGGACCGCTTTGACTATTATAAACTCACACCTTCTAAATATGGAAATTTTTGAAAAAAATTTCTTTTGATAGATATTAACATCTGTACAGTTGGATTGTTTAGAATGAATTTTAAAAAAAATAGAATTTGTATTCGGGACAACACTGCTTAATTGACTACCTTCTTGGACCGCTTTGACTATTATAAACTCCAACCTTCTAAATATGGAAATTTTTGAAAAAAATTTCATATTACTAAATCTGATAGATATTAACATCCGTACGGTTGGATCGTCGAAAACAAATTTTAAAAAAATATAATTCATGTTCGGAACAACGTAGATTAAGTGGACTACCCACTTTGACCACAAATGACTATTATATTTTAGTTATGCAACACACAACATAAATGAAAGGTTGGTGGAGTGGTGTGTAACATGTTTTGATACATGAGAGGTCAGGGGTTCAATTCCCTTGGCCTTCAAAAATTTTCAAAGATTTTTATATCAAAATGGGTCCACTGCCACGTCACTTGAATGGGTCCAGATGTGGGACCCGCCGCCACTTCAGCACGCGGGACCCACTGCCACGTCAGCAAAATGGGCCCAGCAGCGGGGACCACTGCCACGTCACCAAAATGGGCCCAGCAGTGGGGACCACTGCCACGTCAGCAAGTGGGACCCACTGCCACGTCAGCAAAATGGGTCCAGCAGTGGGCCCCACTGCCACGTCAGCAAGTGGGACCCACTGCCACGTCAGCAAAATGGGTCCAGCAATGGGCCCCACTGCCACGTCAGCAAGTGGGACCCACTGCCACGTCAGCAAAATGGGTCCAGCAATGTCTACTGCTATAATGCAACACTACAAACTCCTATAATGCAACGCCATTTGAGTTCTGTTGCAGAAGATAGAAAACCAAGGGTCTAGTGCAATACTTTCCATGCAACACTAGGAAAAAGCGTTGCATATGAGCACTTATGGCGTAGTGACTAACTTCTAAGTAAATTCACAAATTCAACGAAAAATAGCAGGAAAGCTGCCAATTTTACTCAAACATACATATCAAGCTGCAAAAGCACTATAAAGCAAAATCTTAATCTAGGTTACCCACCCTCCATGTTTAACATGTATAGCACCCTTGCGTGAGTTTGAGTCTGGCCATAAAGCAAGTTCTATAACTCGCAAGCCTCTTTTAAGTGCTTCTATGATTGGAACATTACTACAATCACTATTGAGCTGATTCCCGGTCAAGTACGAATTATGTCCGGTGTATATGAAATAATGTGACAGTGGTGCAGTCATGTCGTGATTGACCTAAAAAATAGAACAAGTGTCCATGTTAGCTGTAAAGTTTTTTATAAAGCATAACTGCTGAAAAAACATGAAACTATTTCTCTCTCTCCCTCTCTTTTTTTAATATTGACTACCAAATGCAAATAGAAAAGGCTTAACAAAAACAAAAATCAAATAGTTACATTCAAGGTTACAATCATTACGGAATATCTTCATTTCAAAACTGATACAGCCTAATTACTAATTTTCTTTTGCTGAATATTTTACCTAATTACTATTCAGTATTGTTAAATCAAGATATACACAATTTGAGTACTAACAGAGTGATGCTGCCCTCATATTTCCATTAATCATTGTTAAAAGAATAATATCTAAACCAACCCCCTTGGGGAAACAGATGAATCTTATTAGCCTAATGCCCAATACTATTTAGTCCTAATTTACTCCTAACATCTTCTGTCTGTCCATTTCGCCACACACCAAGATTTTCAAATTCAATTTCCTAATTACCACTTATCCCTAACTCAATTCCAATCAAGAATCCAAAACCAAAAACAAACAAATAAAAAAAAAATCCCAAAACAGTGGAAAAGGTCAACTAAGCAAGATCCCAACTCAAAAACCAAACAAATTGAAATCAAAGTACTTAAATCATACCTTATACTACATGGGTGGATTAAGATCGGTTGAAAACAGAAAATGATGAAAGTCATCAAGACTCAAAGAATGTCTTGTGAACCTAGCAATGTGATGCCTCCTATCAAGAACTTGCTGAACTATACTCTCACACTCACCGACTGGGTTTGGTTCAAATTGCAAAACACCGCGTTTAGCTTTGGTGCCGCGCTGCTTGACCGCCACAGCACACAGGGCGAAGGCGAATGCTTGTTTTTGTTTGTAAAACTAACACCTGTAGAGATAGAATTTTAATAGGAGACTTTCTTTAAACAATAAAATAAAAATAGGAGACGTATTTTTAGTAGTAGTCTAAAGATGACAAAAAAAAAAGGACGAAAAAAGTAGGACGAAACCAAAAAACGTGAACAAAAAGTAGGACTACAAATTATACCCCTGTTGGCTTATTATAGTATAGTATAGATAGTACAGACCCCAACTATAATAATATTCATTTTTACTTCTTATATTACAAATAAAAAGAGATATATAGTTATATTTGAATGATTATAATTTAGGTTTTACGGAGAAGATGATAAACTTGTTGTAATTTTTAGGAGATCAAATATAAAAAAAATCGGTAGAATGTGTATATTTAAACTGCTTGTTTATTATTATTATTATTGTAATTCGATAGAAGTTAATATCATCGATAAATTTATGTTTAAAATTTAAATTATATATATATATATATATATATTAAAAAATGCAAAATTTTAGATAGATGGATTCGCCTAATTTAGAAACAAGCTAAATTTAATATTTTAAAAATTATAAAGACTTTTCATCTGTAAAAAATCGAATTTCTCATAAATTGTTAGTTTTAGTTTGTCCAACAAGCTCTGAATAAAATGAACTCGACTGTGGGCTGGTTTGGTTTAATATTTCTAGCCCTAGCCCACATGTGCATTATCTATAGATGTCTGTCTCCATGTCTATATATAAAGAGTTGCTTGACGAGTTTCACTTGACCAATCTTAACTAGTTAACAAGATGGAAGCCTAATGTGATGAGTGTGGACCCTTACTTATAAAGCCCAATTCGAGGACATAACACACAACAGCATGATCCGGAGAATATATGCAATTTAAGCATGCCTTTTGATTATACTGTATTTCACGAGTACGTTCAAATATGTTCCGTGTAAAACGAAAGAAAGTCCACTTTAGGTTTAGAAGAAGACGAAAGAAAGGCTGCATGCATTGCACTACAAATGCTTGTTTAGTTGTTTAACACATGGTGATGACAAGAACCGCAAATAAAATATTATCGTATGCTAATAAAAAATTGTTTTTATTTTATTACAAATATTGAGCAGCTTATAATCCATGTCAATTATAATTTTATTTCATATATTATATTAAATAAGTTTTCGATTACTAAGTCTATCAAAATATTAATTAAACTTGGCATAAAGAGATAGGTTTTAATATGAATGTTTGAATATGTTTTTATTATAATGAAAATATCCAGTAATATATCTTATAAACTAAAGAGTTCCATGAATATAAATACCAAGCGACTTTTAATAATCTATACTATATTATAATAAGTCAACATGGGTATAATTTGTAATTCAAGATTTTAGTTATATTTTTTGTTTGGTACTCTCCTTTTGGTACTACAACTATACAAGTCTACAAATGTGGAGTCTATTAATATTATAAACAGTTTCAAATACTAAAAACACTCATAACAATACATTATCATATAATATTTCATTAAAAAAATTATAATGATGTTATAAATAAAATTATAAATATACAATTTTGAATATCTTTTTTTAACAAGAACCTTCGTATGACTCTTTTTAACTTTAACGTGTTCTATTTCAATATAACCATTACATAACTCTTTCTACGACCGGCTATGTTTGGAAAAGATTAGAATTTCTGATTTTTTTATTTTAAAATCTACGTGTACTAAATTCTGATTAAATATACTAAAATCCTAACATTTATATATATATATTAGGGTTTGTCCATTTTTAAGTAATCGGGAGAAAATATAGTCAGTACTATAATAAGAGCCAACATGGGTATAATTTGTAGTCCAAGGTTTTAGTTATATTTTTTGGTTTGGTACTCTCCTTTTGGTACTACAACTATACAAGTCTACAAATGTGGAGTCTATTAATATTATAAACAGTTTCAAATACTAAAAACACTCATAACAATACATTATCATATAATATTTCATTAAAAAAATTATAATGATGTTATAAATAAAATTATAAATATACAATTTTGAATATCTTTTTTTAACAAGAACCTTCGTATGACTCTTTTTAACTTTAACGTGTTCTATTTCAATATAACCATTACATAACTCTTTCTACGACCGGCTATGTTTGGAAAAGATTAGAATTTCTGATTTTTTTATTTTTAAATCTACGTGTACTAAATTCTGATTAAATATACTAAAATCCTAACATATATATATATATATATATGTATATATATATAGGGTTGCACTCCATAGCATACCCTCTTATATGGAGTTACGTAGCACACCATTATAAATATATACATAATATATATTCTATTATATTTTTTATGAAATATAATTACAAATTTTGATTACTAAACCGAAAACGAAGTTATACAATTTTTTTATTCCAAAAATCATCTAAAATTATGCAATATCTCAACATGATTCTATAACAGAATAATAATCATCAGAAAATATTCTGTTGTAGAATCAGTTTCGAAAATATACTTTTTTTAATCAAATTTTAAGTGTTAAATTACTTAAAATAGATTTATTTTATAGTATTTTATATTAGAATCACGTTTTATATGTATTCTATAACAGAATTTATAATAAAATTGATGATTTATAGTGGCGCGCTATGTAACTCCATATATATAAGAAGTCCCTCTTTTGAATGTTGACCTATATATATATATATATATATATATTAGGGTTTGTCCATTTTTAATTAATCGGGAGAAAATATAGTCAGTTGAATAAAATAATTTAATTAAAATTCAATCCATTAATACTAAAATACTAATAAAATGATTTTAAAATTTAAATTATAAATAATAAATTACGAAGTATATACCCGCCCGTGCTTCGCACGGGTTAAAGGCTACAGTCGTTCATGCAATATTGAAAACTCGTGGGTGTCAACTACGCCGTGGTGCACGTGATGTTTACACTACGTTTTCTTTAACTTGATACCGCCACAGCATGCGATTTGCATAACATATAATTAATACTCTCTCTGGGATTGTTAACGTACACTGTTTGCACGTATTTTGAGGCTCTTATAAAATATTGTAATATAATATTTTTAAATTTATTTTTTTTCTGAATAAAAGTTTAGACATCAAACTTTTATTCAGAATTTTTTTTATAAAAAAAAACATCATGGAACTATATTTTATTGAGGCCTTAAAAAGCGTGCCAAAAAGTGATGTTAACAATCCAATGGGACGGAGGGAGTAGCATAACTCCGAACTATATAAAAAAAATGTTTGTGACAAGAATTGAACCAAGACCTCTCTAATTCATGTGCACCACTTAAATCACTTGAGCTACACAAGCAATCGACATGTTATTCAAAAGTATTAACCACATACATTAAAACTATTGTTATCTTATTTATTTAAGAAAAATTATTATTTCAGCTAAGTCTCATATATTGAAAAAGAATCTGAATAGTAGGGCTCGAATCATGATTTCACTTTCTAAAAATAGATATAATTCATATCCGAATAAAAATGAACAAATGGAAATCTAACTTAATAGTTTAAACGAGTACCGATACAATATTATAGAATTTTAAGTAATGAATCTGAAAATTAAGCTCAAAAACTAAGATTTCAGTGAGCATATCTGAAACAAAAGGTTGATGGGCTTTCAATATGGACTATGTCATATTAAATTTTTTTATTATAAAAGGTAATTTATAAAGAGATTACAATATTTTGGAGAACACTAGATAAGGTAACTAAGAGAATATTCTTGTATAGAATATTTTTATTTTAAACTTATGAATTCAGAATTGGACGTGTAACTAAATCTGTTTTTAAAAAAATATAGATATTGAATAATGTCAAAGATATCAAATTTGATGTCATAATATATATCTAAATGATGTAATTTTAATGATATATGAATTTGAAATATTATAACTTGTGATATAAAGTTGATTTTAGGGAAATTCTATATTGTTAATCAAAAGTCAATCAGATAATAATACAAAACGTTTACGAGACCTACTAAAAAGAATTGAGTTATAAATTTTACTTGATTTATTTTCAAAAAAAATTACTTGGTTAAAATAAAATAACACAGGGAAATAAGCTACATATATTAAAGTCTTAAAACTATAATTTTTAATATGCCATCAATCAATATATAACATATCAGTTAAATAAAATGATTCAAACTACAATTAAATTAACTAATCATTTAAAAATTAATCTAAAAAATAAAATTAATTTTGAACTGGATAATCTGACGCGATACGGTGAAAACTAATATCTGATTAAACAGAACTAGAACAAGAATAGTTTTTTTTCGTAATCAGAATATTGGATATCGAATATTTGAATTAATCTTTAACAAATGAACATGATATGCTATATTGTTCACCCCTAACATATACGAGTATCAAAATATTTAAAAATTTAAGTTTGCACAAAGCTAAAAAAAAAAAATACACAACTAATTGAGCTAAATATTTCATGTCTTTGTGAACTTTATGGGATGTGACTTATATCTACTCTGTTTTTGCTATTTCAAATTCCGGAAATCATTGTTTGAGATCTAGTTTATAACAATTACATGAAAAATCATTAAAAATCTTAATCATCAAGCTTTGAAAACTAATTATAAAAAATTAAAATTTAACAACAAGCAGATATTATAAACTATGAAGTAAAATCTACGCTAAAAAAAGAAAAAATAAATGTAAAATAATGCACGCCACACATATTCTTCTAATGACGATTTAGGATATCGTAATTCAACATATCAAGAACGAGTTTCATCAAAATCATGTTATGTTAGGTGAAATAATTTAATAATTTTCAACAATAAATTACAGATACTTTTAATGAGGAATTATATATAGATAATATGATGATGACCTTTATATCCTCACGAATTTGAATATTGGAAAAATTAATTCAGTTGTAGTTTTTGATACATAAATTTTTCAAAAATATAGTACTTATTATTATTATTATTATTATTATTATTATTATTATTATTATTATTATTATTATTATTATTAATGCTATTAGGTTGCAAATATAACAATTTTATATCTATTTATTTTGTCAAAAAATAAAAAAATTCGTCAATATTATTTAATTTTCATATTTGCTATTAGGTTGCTCGAAACAATACGATGACACGTCAATATTATTTAAAACAAGATATAAACTAGAGGCCCGTGCCTCGCACGGGCTTTTATGCTAGTTAATTATTGAATTATCGAACTCAGCAGAGGTCAGAGAGAGACCATATTTAGCCGGGAACTACAATATAAGTAAGCTTTCCCCGACCTAAATATCAGAAGCAACTCTAAAATTTGTGAAATAAAACAGACCCCGTTAAAGTATAAGATCCATAAAGGGGCCTCCTCTAACAGCTTAAGGTTTTAGAGGGAATGGTTCTCTATATAATAAAAAAATAAAAATAATAAAGAATTTCATGAAACGTCATTTCAGTTTATTTTAGTAAAAGAATTTCATGAAACGTCATTTCAGTTTATTTTAGTGCTAGTGGAGTAGTGGGTACTGGGCAGGAGCAGAATGGCATATGGGTTTGAAAATTCTAAAACAAATCAAAGGACAAAGGCTGACCATATCTAGAAGTGTCAAATAATGCCTAATTTCTAACTCAGTCTTACAGGGTCAGCTGCCCAAAATCTTGGTTCGGGCAGGTACGAACTTCTATGCTACTCCCGGCTGCTGCGTAATGAACTCGAGTAAATCTTTAAAAAATAAAAGACTGTTTTATCAATCATTTAGATATACATCGAAGAAAAGTCTTCTATTGATTATCGAAAGAAAAGTTGTTTATGACAAATTAAGAATGAAAACTATTTGATATTTTTTTTTAAATAATTTTTTAACTGGTGTGTGATAGAATTAAAATGACAATGAAATTTTGATAAATGAATGTTTGATAAATTATTAACTATAATTAAAATTAATTTTTCCAACCCGATAGGGTCAATATGATAAATTAATAATATTATTAGATGCATCTTCATATTTTTGAGGAAAGCTCTTAAATTCTAAAATAAATATAAAAAATTTATATATTAAACAATTCATTTTTATATATAGTTCATGATATTTAGATATTGTCAATTTTTTATATAATGAATATGTGTTAATATGTTTAATAAGCGTATACATTTTATATATAAGTGTATACACGTTTTAATACGTGTTAATATGTTTAATACGTGTTAATATGTTCAATAAGTGTATACATGTTATAATTTATAGTTATTAACTTTATTTTGATACATTAGCCAATTATTAACTATTTTTTCATAAATAAATTTATTAAATTTGACACTTATATGAATATACATTTGAACTTATAACTTTGATCTAATTTCTTCGTCTTAATTATTTTGATCGTTTATTTTATTCATTTTATATCAAAATTGGTGATCATGTATGATAATTAATAATTCTCGTTTCGTTTTAAATCACATATCCACTGTCCACTTGGAAAGAAAAAATGATTTCAAATTTGTTATTTAAATTAATTTTCAATAATTTATTATTTTTGTTTTTAATGTCAATTATATTTTTTTATTCAGATATTAAATATCAATTATATCTCATATATTATTTTTAATCAATTATGATTTCATACATAAGTTATAAATGAAAAGAAATAAAAATAGAGAAAGTAATTATGTAGTGAGAGATGGAGGATAAGTAAGAGTGTTTTCAATCTGGAAATCCTTAACTAAAATATGAATTGGTATACGAAAAATAAAAATTTTAGCAACATTTCGAAAAACTCACACTACAAGTTGAAAACCATACCTATCTGTTGTTATTATTTTAGCCACATGTCTGTAAGAAATAAATCAGTGGGAAGATTGGACATCATTTATTACCATATTGAACTGATATATATTCTATTTGAACAACCCAAAATATTATTAACATATTATTTTTATATTACAACCAATCAATATATCCAATAACATTGAAGTACAATGTCTTACAGGTTCATCAAATTTTGCATAATATCTCGCAAGTACAATTTAGACAACGATTATAACAACACCATTGGAGATGCTCTAAAGAGGATATGGGATAGTGGATAAACTCAAAATTAAAAAAGATGGAAAGTAATAAGTTTTAATGAAACAGACACTGTGTAGAAATAATTGGTAAATGTACAGGGGCTGTTTGTTTTCCGGAAGCATCTCCAACTTCCGGCTTCTATTTTTTTGACCCGTTTGTTTAGATAAGCAGAAACACTTCTAAGAAGTTGAGAATGCTAACTTTTCTCTCAGAGTTTCTGCTTTTTTTCCAAACACTTTATAAACTTATTTATTTCTCACTCCTACTCCACTTCTCTAATTTAAGTATAAAGTCACTTTTTTAAAATTAACCCAAACGGCCTCATAATTTTTACATGCCTTTTTTCAATTTTCCACGATCAAACTACCCTAAATATGATTATAAATATTATTTAGTAAAAATCAAAGTTACGTAACACGTTACTGTTAAGTATTACTCCCTCCGTCCCTTTTTACATGTCCCTTTTGAAAAAAAAAATTGTCCCAAATTACTTGTCCACTTCTCTTTTCAAAGCAATTTTTTGTATGTTTTTTCAAAAATGTAACAATTTCCAATGTTTGACTAGCATATATATACACACAACTCTATCTAATTCATTACATTTATTAGGGATACGTATGGAAACAAGATATCCACCTAACATTTTCTTAAGATGCGTTATTTTTTCAAAAGGGACAAGTAAAAGGGGACGGAGGGAGTAGTTTTTAAAATTAAATGCAGTCCGCATAGAAACCTTAAAATTATCTCTGTTCTTAAAGTAGGGCGGCTAGCCGCCTTTATTATACAAGGATCTTTTATCGATTTTGAGCGGTAAAAAACTCCAAATTTTCAATGTATTTTATTTGATTTGATTTTTCTTATAATTTTCCTCTTCACGATTTCTATCCTTTTAATTAGTTTTGGTTTGATTTGTTTTTCTACTTCTAAATTATGAGAGCTTTCTATTTATTTATTTTATTCAATTCAAGTTGGGCTTATCAGATTCGAAAGTTAATCGCCCATCTTGTGGTTCGCCTATCAAATCTAATTTTTTTTTTCAGTTCACTTTTATTTCGATTTTCGACTTATTTTTTCATGTTGTTTTTTCTTTTTGATGGGAGGTTTGTTTTCGTTTTTTGATTGTAAGTGGTGGTATTGATTTGATGATGAAATTTTATATAAAATCGAAATTCAACACTCTAATGATAGCTCTAACGGAATATGATGAAAATGATATGACTAATTGAGCGACAATGCTTAAAGTGAGTACTTATATTTATAAATACATTATTTTTAAAAATGTAAAGAATTAGTCGGGAGGGATGTCGTAAAAATTGAACTTTTGTGACATTATTTTTTCAAATGGAGATTTTTGAAACCGGGAGTATTTAACAATGGAAAAATGAGCGGTAGGATGCGAGTAAACAGGTCCGCTGGTTTACGGCTCTCCTCCGTACAAATAATACAAGTACTTTATTTCAAAGCATATTACTCCAGTAGTAGTCCATATGACTTAGAAAACCACATTGCTAGATACTTTTGTGATCAAACCCCACCACTCGCCGCCGTGAGAGGTGGCGCGTGACCATCAATAAAGTGGGGATGGGTCAGGAAATCAGCTGTATAAGGCAAGGAGCGCGTGAGCATGCTCTGTTCAGAGGTGTTCAAAATGGAGAGCTCGAAATAGTTCAAGCCATGGTTGACCATGACCCATCTGTTTTGTCTAGGACCACTGTTCATGGCAATCTCTTTGCACTTCATGTTGCTGCTGTTCATGATCAGATCGAGGTGGCCTTTGATTTCTTCATTTTTAAGTTGATTTGTCTTGGGCTTTCTTGATGATTGTAATTTGGTTGCTTATTTGTTCATAGATTCTTTCTATGCTGCTGGAGAGATCTGTTAATCCGGATATCTTGAATCGACACAAGCAGGTAAAAATTTGTGTTAGTGAAGGAGTTGCATTGAACTTGTAGTCATAGATTTTCAAGTTGGATGATTTGTTTTGATCATTTTTTGGTTCAGACCCCATTGATGTTGGCCGCGATGTCTGGGAATATCTCTTGCGTCGAAAGGCTTATCCAAGCAGGTGCAAATGTATGTGTGCTTATTGCTTTTATTTATTTTCAGTTTGTTTTCATTGTATGATATAGCATTCTGTACACCATGATGTGTTTTTTTTGGTTTATTTAAAATTTTGGTTTGTTGCATTTTTGATACTTAGTATGATTTAGAGATTCACAACATGTCTCATTTGGTATATTTATGCACATTGATCTTACCAACAAATGAAACATCAAACATACCTGCAAATCCATAATATATCTCACTTATAAGTAGGGTTGTGGCCTCGTGGGAGGCTGGGTGAGCTATACACAAATCTTACCCTTTCTCTTGTGAGTGTGAATATGTCAAGACTTGAGCTCTTTCTGTAAAAACCGGAGTTCTTAAGAAAAATCTCACCCTTTCAAATCTTAAGAACATTTATCTAAAAATTTCTTGAAAATGATGGAGGGGGCATGTGAGACTTCCACTTTGAAATATACTTGTTAGTGATTTTGAACTTATTGATGTAATGTGGTCTCTTTCGGATTTTGTAGATTCTTAAGTTTGATTCACTTCATGGACGAACCTGTTTACACTATGCTGCGTACTATGGCCATCTGGATTGCCTGCAAGCTATACTTTCGGCTGCCCATTCTTCCCATATTGCAATTTCTTGGTCTCTCCTCAGTCTATCCAGCGTATAATATATGTTAGCTACTATGAATGTTTATTAGTTGTTACTAATATTTTGTTTGGGAATCCAGGGGGTTTGCGAGATTTGTCAACATAAGGGATGGAAGTGGTGCTACTCCACTGCACTTGGCATCACGTCAAGGGTCTGCTGACTGCATTCACTTTCTTCTTGTCAATGGGGCTCTTGTTTCTGCCTCTACTTGTGGTTATGGGTATGTTAGGTCCTATAAATTCACTATATAATCTGATATAGTAATCACAATCTGTAACACAGTAAGACAATATAAGAGATTGAAAGCAGTAAACTCTTATATTCACAAAGCTTTAATGGTTACAAAAACTCTCTCAGTGATTTATAATGTATCACTAAGAGCTGCTAGGGTTCTTAACAATGTACTCGATAACTCAACTCATCTAGAGTAACCCTAATCTGTGTTTATATAGACACAGTTACAAAATCAATCTCTGATTTGATATCCTATAAATCTGCTATGAATTCTATCAATCAAAGATTACTCCAGTTTTCTGTTTAGTTTCCATAGCCATTAAATCACTCCTCCGCTTCTATCCTTCCTTGAAGTATATCCGCTTCTGAGCTCTTTCCACGTGTAAACTCTGACGAATCTTGACTATGTAAACTCTGGTCAGACTTTACTAAACTCTGTCAGACTTTACTAAACTCTGATCAGCTTCCAGATTAAACTCTGATGATTCCTGTTCTAAAACAAACTTTAAGAACATTAGTAATCATCAATTATATCTAACAATCTCCCCCAACTTGTGCATAAATACATTATGTGCAAGTTAACAGATAATTGATGATGTCAAAACATTTAAGTCAAATGCAACAGAGTTTAACTATTTAACAGAAAACTTTTAAAAACTTACAGATACTTTACTCCTTAGCTGCATAGACACCATTTGCTGTCTGTAGATACCCTCTGAGGAGTTCTCTTTCAGCTTCTTCAAGCACTGTAATCATTTGTCTCTTTATCTCTCTCAGCTCTGGATCTGAAACTCCAGTTTGATAAATTGCAGCTCTGAGATCATAGATCTTGTTCTTCTTCAAGTCCCTATCCAGCCTGATATTGTAAGCTTTATCAGACTCTTCATTAAATGCAAGAGTTCTGATTCCACCTATTGTTTCAATCTTTGCTGAATTTCTCTTCATCTCAACCAGCTGTCCTTTATGATTGAGGTATTTAGGAATGAAAGGTCCAGCATTTTTGTTTCCTGTAATACCCATCTTTCTTCTGATTTGATCCTTGAGCAGGTTGGAGATGTGTTGGCATGACTTGTTCTTCACAAGAAATATGTGTGAGACATATCTTAATTCTTCCCAGTGTTTAGCATAGAGATCTGCTTCAAGTACTCTAAACACTGTTCCATCAGACATGAAGTAGATAAGAATATTATCTCCTCTGTCATTCTTCACCAACTGGACTGAATCAAGCTTGTCCATTTTGTCTTGCAATACTCCAGTCTTGGGAGCACAGAGAGATGAGGGGTCATCTGGTCTTGATCCTATACTCTGATCAAATTTCTCATATTTGGATCCCAGCCCTCCTTTATCTCTTCCTGCCTTACGATGAGAGATTGGTTGAATTGAGCCCTTTTCAAAGCTTATCTCAGTCATCAGAGTAGGCTTTGCAAATCCAGCCAGTGGAGTAGTTGTTGGTTTAAACACAGCTTGAGCTTTGTCAGAGGTTGTGTCTGTCTTTGCATCCTTATTAACTTGAGCTTTGTCATAGGTTAATATTTCTTTTTGAGGTTCTGCAACATGAGCTTTGTCAGAGATTGCAGCTTCTAATTTCTTTTCCTTTACAACTTGATCCTTGTCAGAGGTTGTAGACTTCTTCTTTTCCCAGCCTTTCTCCAGACGTTCATCTACTTTGCTTTTGCCCTTGGAAGTATATTCATCTTCAGAGTATACCTTTTTGACTGGTAAACTCTGATCAGCAACAGTAGGTTCCTTAATCAATATCCCTTTCTCTTTTGGCTTGGTAGTTGACTTTGCAGGCTTTTGGATTTTTCCTGACTTTATTGCTTCAGCATGTTCTTTCTTTAGATCTTCTTCTTCTGCAGCAATCAACTCCAAGTCCAAATTGGCTTCTGGATTTTCTTGTTCAAAAACCAATCTAGCAAGCTCTTCATCAGTCATTGGTTTGTCTGATCCAGTCACTGGTCTTTGCTTAGATCCAGATGTGAAGTTATGTGTTGGACCAGACTTTGTACTTTGCTTAGATTGTTTCTGACTGTCAGAGTTTGAAACTCTTCCACCAGTCCCTGCTTGAAATCTCTTGTGCTTGGTGAAATCATCAGCATCATCATCATCATCATCCTTCTTCTTCCTCTTCAGAGTTTGAGTAGTAGATTTGCATTTGACTTGAGCTACTCTCTCCCCCTTTTTGACATCATCCTCATCAGGAATCAGTATGGATGTGATCAGAGAAAGTGAAGATTGGATGGCTTCAAGCTGTTTGGACATCTTTTCTTGATTTGATTCAATCATGGTCATCCGTTTGTCCAGAGATTTATTGGCAGTTACCAGCTTCTGTACATTCTCTTTCAGAGGAAGCATGGTCCTTTTCTTTTCCAACTCATTTGTCTCCTTGACTTTTGCTACCTCTGTTCTTAGACTATCTATTGATTTAGATGTCTGGGCATGAGCAGGATGAAATGTCTTCAGATAAAGAATTGTGCCTTTGAGGCTTGACATAACATCAGAGTTTGAAATTTTATTTTCTGCCATAGACAAAAATTCTTCAGCTTTAGTTGTCTCCAGAGAATGCTGATGACTAAGCCAGAGTTTATCCCATACTTCATTTGGAGGATCAACTTGAAGATCCCTGGGAAGTGGCTCAGAGTCTGTGGTCAGAGTTTGTAGCCTGGCAGTATACTGGCTAGTAGACTCCCACTTTTGTTGAGTCAAAGGAACTCCATCATTTCCATCATTTTCAGAGGAACTATCATCATCCTCAGTATCAGCCTCAGAGTTTGCTTTGTCAGCATCAGGAACAGGATCAGCAACTTTCTCCACAGTATCTTGAGCAGATTTTTCTTTGGCTTCAGACTGTGATTTGATAGTCTCTTCACCAGTCTGAGCAAGAGATTGTAGAGCTTCCATAGCTACCCTGTCAGATTCATCAACTACATCAGACCTGTAGTTGTCTGGAGCTGTATCATGAACTATGGCACCTTCTGGAATTTTCATTGGAGAAGTAGGAATTTGAGTAGAAGGTCCATGATCAGATACTGGAGTATGAAGATCAGCCATATTTGCTCCAGCTTCAGTTGTGGTAGGTTCCTTGCAAACAATTTCTTCATCTACCTCAGATGAAGTAGAAGATGCTGTAGGAGATTGCAAAGGAACAGCTGTGATAGGAAGCACCATCAGAGCTTGAGAATTTTCAGCTACTGGAGTTGATGGTGTTTGTTCTTCCTCAACTGTGAAATCTGTGATTTCAGTAATTGGAACTTTTGCTCTTGCAGGCTTGTGAGCCCTTCTTTTGAATCGAGCTGGCTTTTGAGGACTTGCTTGAACAGGTTCAGAGGCTGTTGTAGGAGTAGATTCAGAGTTTACAGCATGTACAGGTTCAAGATCATCATATTCATATGCTGCAACCAGTCTTCTTCTTTTCTTCTGCTTTTGAGGAGTAGCAGCTTCAGTGTTTTCTGGGATCTCAGAGTTTAGAGCCTCAGAGTTTACTTGAGCCTCAGAGTTTACTGGAGCCTCAGAGTTTACTGGAGCCTCAGAGTTTACTGGCTCATCAGTGTTTGGTTTCAGAACATGTGTGGCAACAGAGGTTCTTGTTCTTTTTGCAGTAGAAGGGGCTGCATCAGACTTTGCACCCCTTTTGGACTTGGATGCAGAAGTTCTGGGTTGTTCGGGGTTTGTAGGGGAGACTGGAGATTGAGGTTGTTGGTGTACTGGTGGCATATTCATCCTAGCTCTTAATGGAGCTGGAATGTGTAGAGGCCTGAGTACTGGTCTCTTCTCATCTTTAGATATGAGATCTTTGAAAACCCTTTTATGAAGTTTAAAAGGTTTGATCTCATCTGCAGCATCAAAAGCCACTTCTCCAACAGTGGCATTAAACAACAATTGGCAAAATCTTGAAAAATATATAATCTGACGATTTTCATGCATTCTTTCACCAATATTTCTAATCACTAATCTACCAAAATCGAAATTAGTAGAATAGATCAGAGAATACCCAATCTGCAGCATGTCCATTGGAATAGCATCCCAGTTTGTAGATTTCTTCTGGAAAGCCCTGGTAATGCAATCAAAGAAAAAACTCCACTCCTTCCTGAGTCCTGGACGCTTTAATTGACCCAGTTTATCCAAAGAGTCGTAGTACCCCAAATCAATCATCATTGTTCTGAGATTAGCATCTCCATTTGTAATGTACGCAGCATGCTCTGGCAGGTTAAATGCTGTTCTGACTGTGGCTGGAGTAACAAAATACTCCTCCCCTTCATATGAAAATACAATTGATGGTGATCCATCAGCACCACCATTATCATATTTACCCGTCCTCCAAAAATTTATGATTTGGCTTCCTGAGAGTCTGGCAGGAGCGGTAAGGGCTGTGGCCAGGACACTTTGAGCTAAGAGTTGTTGAAAAGGATGATAATCGCTTGGAACATCAGTGATGTCAAGGATGGCAGCATGATTGTTGGGAACAAATTCAACACCTGCAAAGGTAAAAGCTGAGGTCGCCATTAGAACAGAGTTTGTGAGTAGAGAAAAGTGTTTGAGAAAATGTGTGTGAGAAGATTTGAATTTCGGAGAGAAGAGAATAAGAGTTTGGGAAGAGAGTGTGTGTAGAGATTGAGTGTATAAGAGAATAATGAGCAATAAAATCTGATGTGATAAACCCTTCAGATTTTGTGTAGCTGTACACGCATGTCTCTTTGTTCACATGGACACCTGTCAGTTTTTAACTGGTGGACGAGAGTTAGTGGCATGGAGAAGAGAAAGTAATCATTATGAGCGCAGTAAAACAGTGCAGTTATAAATGCTGATTACACGTTCTCCTATTAAAATGTTTTTCATGTAAACCCACTAACAATACATCCGTTTGAAATACTCCCTTCATATTCTCTGAATTTTTTGTACTCCTGAAATGTACAAGATTTAAAAATCAAGATTAAATCTCTCGAATTTTAAACTCTGAGATTTACATCAAAGAAAATAAATTTCTAAGTACCTCAGAATAAAGACATGATTTTTAGAAAATTCATCAGAAAATCAGAGTTTGTCATAAAATCTAGAGCTCAATAATGTGCTTGTGAAATTATGTGTGTGATTGAACATATGAGATCAGAGACTTAAGAATTTCACAATTTCGTAATTATAAGGTAGACAAGAATAATTTGTTTAAACTCTCAAGACATAGACAATAGGCATACTCTGATGGAGAAATGTAAAATAAATTAACCCCCCCTTTTTTTTTTTTTTTTTTTTTTTTTTTTTTTTTTTTTTCTTCAAGGACGCTTTTCAGTGTAAATGAATCACGACCTTTAAATATTATTGTGCAACAGTATTTCTCCAGTAATCAGAGATTGTGACTGGTCACCATAGATTATAAAATCTTGGCAATTACTTAATACCAGTAAGTGTTTGGGTCTTCCCAGTCACTGTCATATAGACATCTAAGATCTCAAAGGAGTACCATGCTTTATTTGCAGGGGTGTATATATCATCAGAGTTTATAATCGCTGTCTAATTTTCTGAGAGAAAATGCAAATTAGTCAGTCTCACTTATAATTAAGATATGTGAAGTAATAAAGTCTCAATGATATCAATATGCATCCAGTGTTAAGGAGTAGCACAGAATTGAGATCAAGATTAAAGAACTGAACTGAGATTCATGATTACTAATTCATATCATGCGTCATAGTATCTTCATAGGTTTGTTTTCTCAGAGAAATAAAAATGAAATCATTAATCAAGATTCAGAGTTTACAAACATCAGAGAATATCGTCAGAGAATGACGATCAGAGAATATCATCAGAGTATAGCACACAGAGTATATCATCAGAGAATGTCATCAGATTTTAACAATCAGAGTATATCATGGCAAATTTGTGAGCAATACATATGGTAATTTGACAATTGAAATTTGAAAGATCTGACCAGTATGTTTACTCAGTTCCTGATATCATTCCTAGCTCATTCACCAGCCTAGTGAAGGTTGCTTCACTGAGTGGTTTGGTGAATATGTCTGCTAGCTGCTGTTCTGTGGGAACAAAGTGAAGTTCAATGGTTCCTTCCTCCACATGCTCCCTTATAAAATGATATCTTATACTGATGTGCTTTGTCAGAGAATGTTGAACTGGATTTCCTGTCATAGCAATAGCACTTTGGTTATCACAATAAATAGGAATTTTAGAGAAGGATAACCCATAGTCCAACAGTTGATTCTTCATCCAAAGAATCTGAGCACAGCAGCTGCCTGCAGCTATATACTCTGACTCTGCTGTTGATGTTGAGATAGACTTCTGCTTCTTGCTGTACCAAGAAACTAGTCTTCCACCTAGAAATTGACAACTCCCACTTGTGCTTTTTCTGTCAATTTTGCAACCTGCAAAATCTGCATCAGAGTATCCAATTAGACTAAAATCTGATTCTCTAGGATACCATAATCCCAATGATGTGGTTCCCTTGAGATATCTGAATATCCTTTTTACTGCAATCAGATGAGGCTCTCTTGGATCTGCCTGAAATCTTGCACATAGACATGTGGCATACATGATGTCTGGTCTACTTGCAGTGAGATAAAGCAAAGATCCAATCATTCCTCTATAGTTTGTGATATCCACTGATGCACCAGTGTCTTTGTCTAGTTTGGTTGCTGTTGCCATAGGAGTAGTTGCAGCTGAACTGTCTTGCATACCAAATTTCTTCAAAAGATTTCTGGTATACTTGGCTTGATTTATAAAAATCCCATCTTCAGTCTGTTTAACTTGTAAACCCAGAAAGTAACTGAGTTCCCCCATCATGCTCATTTGGTACCTAGACTGCATGAGCTTGGCAAATCTTTGACAGAGTTTAGCATTAGTGGAGCCAAAAATAATGTCATCAACATAGATTTGAACTAAAAGCAGATCATTACCATGATTCAAATAAAACAGAGTTTTATCTATGGTACCTCTAGTAAATCCATTCTCAAGAAGAAATTGAGCCAGAGTTTCATACCATGCTCTTGGAGCCTGCTTTAGTCCATAAAGTGCCTTGTCCAATCTATAGACATAGTCTGGATGCTTTGGATCCACAAAGCCTGGAGGTTGTTCAACATATACCTCTTCATCCAGTTTCCCATTTAGAAAAGCACTTTTGACATCCATCTGAAATACCTTGAATTTCTTGTGAGCAGCATAGGCCAGAAAGATTCTGATTGCCTCCAATCTTGCAACTGGAGCAAATGTCTCATCATAATCAATACCTTCCTGTTGTGAATACCCTTTTGCCACAAGCCTTGCTTTATTTCTTGTAATGACACCCTCACTGTCAGTTTTGTTTCTGAATACCCATTTTGTACCAACTATGGATCTGTCTTTAGGTCTTGGTACTAGGGTCCATACTTTGTTTCTCTCAAACTCATTCAGCTCTTCTTGCATTGCTTGTATCCAGTCAGCATCTTGAAGAGCTTCCTCCACCTTTTTAGGTTCTGTTTGTGACAGAAAGCAATGATGTAAACACTCATTTGCTGTAGCTGTCCTTGTTTGCACACCTGCTTCTGGATTGCCAATTATTAAATCAGGTGTGTGAGATTTTGTCCACTTCCTAGCATGTGGAAGTTGACCATTTTCATCATTGGATCCTCCCCCTTGATCCATGCTCTCCTGATTCTGTTGATTATTCTCTGTAGCTCCCCCTAAGTTTGTGCTATCAGAGTTTGAATCAGTATTCTCTGATGAGTTTGAGTCAGCATTCTCTGAGGAATCTTGGGTAGAGTCTGAAACATTCTGATGCTCCCCCTCAGCAAGTGCTTCATCATCATGAACTTGTAAATTTTCATCAGAGTTTGCTGTATCTTGTTCATAGTCAGAGTTTGACTGTTCATCAGAGTTTATCGAATCAGAGAATATTTCTTCATTTTCAAAATGCAGTTTTTCATGATCATCCATATCTGTTAAGCCCATGATTTTCTTGTCATCAAATGACACATGTATGGATTCCATGATCACCTTGGTTCTTAGATTGTAGACTCTGAAGGCCTTTGTTATCAGAGGATAACCTACAAAGATGCCTTCATCAGCTTTTAAATCAAACTTGGTAAGCTGTTCTGGATGAGTCTTCAAGACAAAGCATTTGCACCCAAATATATGAAAATACTTCAGATTTGGCTTCTTTTTCTTCACCATCTCATATGGGGTCTTGCCATGCTTATTAATCAAGGTTGCATTTTGAGTGAAACAAGCTGTTTGAACAGCTTCTGCCCAGAAATAAGTAGGCAATTTAGCCTCATCAAGCATAGTTCTGGCAGCTTCTATAAGAGTCCTGTTTTTCCTTTCAACTACACCATTTTGCTGTGGTGTACCAGGTGCAGAGAATTGTTGCACTACACCTCTTTCTTTGCAGAACTCTTCCATTGTTGAATTTCTGAACTCAGTTCCATTATCACTTCTAATGATCTTCACTTTGTCTTCAGATCCATGGTCCAGTTGTGTCATATGATCCATCAGATGCAAGGCTGTTTCATCTTTAGAGTGAAGAAAATATACCCAAGTGTATCTGGTATACTCATCAACAATGACAAGAGCATATTTCTTCCTTGCAATGGATGGTACATTAACTGGTCCAAATAGATCAACATGTAGAAGATGATATGGTTTCTTTATTGAGAATTCAGTCTTACTCTTGAAGGATGTCTTTCTCTGCTTGGCCTTTTGACATGAATCACATAATCCATCAGATGTAAGTAGTGATTCAGGGAGTCCTCTCACAAGCTTTTTCTTTATAAGCTCATTTATGGAGTTGAAATTTAGGTGTGAGAGCTTCTTATGCCACTTCCAGCTTTCTTCTGCAGAGATCCTTGTAGACAAGCAGATTGCTTTTCCTTCAGAGTTTGTAGGCAAGTGGATTTCATAAATATTCCCATGTCTGTGAGCAATCACTGCCACTTTGCCTGTTGACTTGCTTACTATCTCACTGTGTTCTTCATAGAAATCAACATGATATCCTCTGTCACAGATCTGACTGACAGAGAGTAAATTGTGTTTCAGCCCTTGAACAAGAGCTACATTTGATATGATGACATTTCCAAGATTGATGTTGCCATATCCCAGAGTCCTTCCTATGTTGCCATCTCCATAAGAAACACTTGGGCCAGCCTTCTCCACAAACTCTGACAGCAGGGCCTTATTTCCAGTCATGTGTCCTGAACATCCACTGTCCAAGACTAGAATATCCTTCCTGTTGCCCTGCAATCACAAAGACCACTAATTGTTAGTTTTAAGGACCCAGACTTGCTTGGATCCCTTGGCCTTATTGAGTTTGTTAGCTTTTGCAGCGGTATTATTTTCAGAGTTTGAGCTAACAGACTTTGCAACAGAGTTTGTACTAGAAACAGAGTTTGTACTTGCAGAGCTTTTATTACACTTCTTCAAAGAAGGTTTCAATTGATAATAATCATAATACAAACTATGATATTCTTTGCAAGTATAAATAGAATGCCATAAACTACCACAATGAAAACATGGATCTTGTGGTTTATATCTAATACTACTTTTTCTAACTCCAGACTTTGTAGGTAAAGAGTTAATGTCCTTGTTCTTCCTGCAAAAATTAGCAAGATGATTAGTATTACCACAGTTATGGCATGTCTTCCTAGGTGCATTTGGAACAGGCATGTAGTTATTACTCTTGTCTATTCCAATCTTGCCATTTCTGTTTTTCCTAGGCTCCTTGTTTTTGTCATCAGACTTTACTTCTTTAAGCTTGTGTTTAAGCTGTTTCTGAGTCATCAATCCTATGTTAACCTGTTTGGGCTTATCAGATTTTAAATTTTTGTTAATCTCTGATTTTGGTCTACTCTGTTTAGACTTAGAGGATTCAACAACAAATTTGACAGGTTTAACCTTAGGTTTTTGAGTTTTAACAAACTCTGTTTTTGATGACTCAGCTTCTGTGTTATCAGTGTAACCTAGTCCCTTCTTCCAGTTTCCACTACCTAAGATATCCTGAGTAGTTTTGCCTGAATTAGTCCATGTTTTAATAATTTCCCTTTCCTTAGCAAGTTCTGATTGAAGAGATGCATACCTCTTTAATAATTCATCTTTGACAATGACAGCATCATCTCTTTCTTTCTGAACTTCCAACATCTGAACTAATTCTTTTTCTAGATAATCATTCCTTTTCTTTACACTTAGAGTTTCAGATTTTAATCTTTCATTTTCTAAAGTCTGATCTCTAAAGCTGGTATGCAAAGTTTTAAGAAACAATCTTAACTCAGTTATATCTTCAGTATCAAAGGCAAGAGTAGAATGAGGTACCTTTGCAGTAGATTCAGAGTTGTTGTCAGTGTTTGCCATCAGAGCATAATTGACTTCTTCTTCTGAATCAGATGTATCTGTCCAGTTTCCTTTCTTGGTGATAAAGGCTTTTTCTTTTTCTTTCCTGGCTTTCTTGCATTCAGATGCAAAGTGACCCTTTTCACCACAGTTGAAACAGGTATACTTGTCAGCTTTTCCAGCTTTCCCTTCCTTGCCCTCATTCTTCTTGAAGTTCTTCTTATCATAAACTCTGTCAGAGTTTCTATCTTTCCTTGAAAAACTTTTGCCTTTGTTGAACTTTTTGTAGGCCAATTTCTTGAAGCTTTTCACCATCAATGCTGCTAACTGCATCATTTCATCATCACTGTCATCAGAGTCTGAGACATCAGAGTTTAAGTCATCAGAGTTTGATGACTCAATGTCAGACTTTGTGACATGAGCTTTTCCTTTGCTCTTAGCAGCTTCCTCTTGAACTTTCAGAGCAACAGACTTTGATTTTCCTCCATGACGTTTGCTCCTTTGCTCCATTTCAAGTTCATGAGTCTTCAGTCTTCCATAAACATCATCAAGAGACATTTCTCCAAGATCAAGATTGTCTCTTATTGTGGTGACTTTCAAATCCCATTTTTCAGGAAGAGCCAGAAGGAATTTGAGATTTGAGTCTTCAAGATCATATTCCTTGTCCACCAGAGATAAGTCATTCAACAGTTTGACAAATCTGTCATACAGATCTGTCAGAGACTCACCAGATTTTGAGTCAAAGTGCTCATACTCCTGTGTAAGGATTGTTTTTCTGTTTTTCTTAATGGCCTGAGTTCCTTGACATCTGGTTTCTAGAGCATCCCAGATTTGTTTAGCAGTTTTGCACCCAATTACCCTATTAGACATTGCATTGTCAAGAGCACTGTGCAAAAGGTGTTTCACCTTTGAGTCTTTACTAATTGACAGGATGTCCTCAGGGGTATAATCTTTCTTTTCTTTTGGAACCATCTTCTGAGGTTCATCAGCAAGCCCAACAGAGAGCTTGGTGGGCATATGTGGTCCATCAAAGATCCTGTCAAGGTATTCTGGATCAACAGAGTCTAAGAATATTATCATTCTCTCTTTCCAGACTGGATATTCAGATGCCTTAAGGATTGGAACTCTAAAGGATGAAGCTTGTGATTTTTCAGACATGATTGTGATTAAGATCTCACTGTAGTAATCTTAACAGAGCTGGCTCTGATACCACTTGTTAGGTCCTATAAATTCACTATATAATCTGATATAGTAATCACAATCTGTAACACAGTAAGACAATATAAGAGATTGAAAGCAGTAAACTCTTATATTCACAAAGCTTTAATGGTTACAAAAACTCTCTCAGTGATTTATAATGTATCACTAAGAGCTGCTAGGGTTCTTAACAATGTACTCGATAACTCAACTCATCTAGAGTAACCCTAATCTGTGTTTATATAGACACAGTTACAAAATCAATCTCTGATTTGATATCCTATAAATCTGCTATGAATTCTATCAATCAAAGATTACTCCAGTTTTCTGTTTAGTTTCCATAGCCATTAAATCACTCCTCCGCTTCTATCCTTCCTTGAAGTATATCCGCTTCTGAGCTCTTTCCACGTGTAAACTCTGACGAATCTTGACTATGTAAACTCTGGTCAGACTTTACTAAACTCTGTCAGACTTTACTAAACTCTGATCAGCTTCCAGATTAAACTCTGATGATTCCTGTTCTAAAACAAACTTTAAGAACATTAGTAATCATCAATTATATCTAACAGGGTAGGTAACTTATTAATTTATGTTGTTTTCCTACACAATTGGGGAAACTAATAAGATTGACTCGCATTGAAATTCAGCTCCAGTTGCAGCTACCCAGGGAGCACCCCACTGCATTTGGCAGCTCGCGAAGGTTCTTTGGACTGTGTCAGGGAATTGCTTGCTTGGGGTGGAGATAGACTTCAGACAGATTCATCTGGGTGAGTTTATTTCCATCATTGTAGATGAAGGATCTTGAGAGATCTTATTTTAATTTCGGATGTAGTCATGTAGAACTTAAGATTCTTAAGCTATATTTTCTAGACAACAATTACCAAATTGGAAACATTGGTTATGACTTATGTGATTATGCTGGAATAAACGTGAAAATCACAGGAAGATTCCGTACACGGTTGCTTTGAAACACAAACATGCAGCATGTGCAGCCTTGTTAAACCCTTCATCTCCAGAACCTCTAGTGTGGCCAGCTCCTTTGAAGTTCATCAGTGACCTTAATCCAGAGGCAAGAACTCTATTAGAGAAAGCCTTAATTGCAGCAAATAAGGACAGGGAAAGGGTTATCTTGAGGGACACAATGAACTCATTTTCATCATCCCCTGTACATTCTGATTCTGGGCTTGCAGAGGATATTTCTGAGGTAACATTTATGCATGTATTGTTTATGTATCAGCTTCGCATTTTCTGAGAATTGCATTAATATCATTTCAGTCAATATTTTCTTGAAAAATACTTGCCACAACTCTTATATATTTTAACAAGAAATTTGCTACAAACAGGCAAGTGATGTTGATTTATGCTCCATTTGTTTCGAGAAAATCTGCACTATTGCCGTCAAGGATTGTGGTCACCAGATGTGCGCACAGTGCATGCTAATCTTATGTTGCCACAATAAGCCAAATGCTGCCAGTAGTTGTTCAAAATCACCACTATGCCCATTTTGCAGAAGCAACATTAGCGAACTGGTTGTTGCTAATGTCATGGCAAACACCAGTACGGATGAGGAGCTCAGCCCTTCAAAGCCAAGGAGATCATCAAGAAGGTCTTTCAATAGTGAAGGCAGCAGCAGTAGCTTTAAGAGTTTGTCAGCACTGAGCTCATTTGGAAGGACAGGCGGTCGAAATTCAGGAAGAGTTGTTGCAGAATGCAGTGAAGATCTTGATAAGTTTTGAAACCGTAATAAAGTCCAGAAATAGAGAAGTCGCTATAATCTTAATGTGAGCTTACGTAGTCGAGTACACCGTTTTGTAGGGTTATGCAATGATTTGCTTTCGTCTCTGGTAGCTTTAAGTTGCGAAAGTTGTGATCAAGGTTAGCAGCCTGAGTGAAACATGGATGCAAAACATCCATACTTTTTTCCCCGGCTATGACAAAGGAAGAGATCCATTGTCCGGCCAAGGAAAACTAATAAGATACAAGTCTTTACTCAATTTACCATCTCCAAATAGGAAGCTTTAAGCCATTTTTCATATCCAGTAATAAAATATATATTCCCCATGGGACGCAACTCTTGGTTTCAACCAAGGATTTGTTGAGATAAAACAGAGCTTAGCCACGCACCACAGATTTTCGTTAATACAAAATCAGTAGAGACCTTGGTCTGTTAATCTTCGTTTTGTTGATAGGATCTTAACAAAGAATATACACCAGCTTGCCTGTGAGGGTGAGGTTCGTAATATAATCAAGGAAGCGATATTTAAATTTTAGCGAGCACAAGTCATTTTCCCTATTAAACACACTCATCCACACACAAGATATAATCATATTAAGAGATTTTTTGGTACGAACACAAGTTACACGAGATACCATCATATCAAAATTTTCTGGTGTAAACACAAGTATTTGGCACGAGTTGCAAAGGTAGCATTCGTAGCAACAAGAACATAACGAGTTAAAACCAAGACAGCCAGACCTCCTCTCCAACACCTTCTTCGTACTCCCTCTTTAGCCATTTTTTGAAAAAGTTGCTGCTAAAATGGCCTCCAACAAGTTCTTAATTTCTCTCCTAAATTTTAAGAGCCTCAAATCATTTCTCTATTTGTGCTTCTTGTTAGCATTTTATATTGTTAAAAATGAAACTATCTACCTTTTCAAACACTAATGACCCTGCCATTTACGTTGAAGTCTAAAAGAAAGAAAGTGAGCTTGAGAAAAATTGTTGGAGAAGATAAATGTTTTTGGATGAAGTGGATATATATTTATAATAATTTTGGAAAAAATTAAAATAATTGTTGAACTTGCTCTTACAAGTATATTGTATTAACAAAATAACATCATAAAATAGAAACGATAACGGAATAATAAGGAAAATAATCACACACAATAACAATCCGAGTCAAATTCTGAGTCTTTTTTGAAAATCGGACCGAATTTTGAATTCCTAATTCAAAAATAAGTTAGAACACACTGGCTAAATACAACAACCCTGGTAATCTACAAAGTCCACCGGAGGCCACCAAAAAAATCATGATTTGTTGGTTCCATTGATGACAGTACTTATACTTATAAACTGAACTAAATTCTCTATATTTTTCTTCGATGTGACACTGGGGTGTTACGAATAAGATACGGTAAGAGCAGATTCGAAATCATGCGATCAAAATTACTAATAACATATTACAATCACTACCTCTACAAAAATGCTCGATGATTTTCGGGGAAAAAGTGCAGCTAAGCCGAGACTTGCTTCTGAGGCATTTCAGACTTGACTTGCTGTTGCCGATATGATCATTTCTCTTGTTTCAGAAGTGGAGTTCTCAATATGTTGCGTAAAACAAGAAAAACAATAATAACGTATTACAAGTGTTCTGATCGAAAAGTGCGAGTGATTTTTGGAAAAATTATTTCTGGAGAAAATATAGAAACAACAATAAATAATAATAATTTTGTTATATAATAAATTCGGCACTCCTCACAATTTTCCCTTAAGAAGAACAAAGAACTCTGGGTGTTTCCATTGAAAGAATTAATCTTTATATGTATCAGAAAAGTTTGAAATATATATGTATTACATAAATTAATAACCGAGAATCGAAGCTAAATAACTAAGTTTAGTGAAGAAAGAAATCTAAAACAGCGATTTTACCATTCAAGGTAAAGCTAGTCTACGATGGCATCTTCTGATTCCGCCGCATAACTATATTTACCCCCGTTGCTCCACTGTAAACATATCTGGCGAAGCTCGTAAAAGGGCATTAGAGCATCTCCAAGAGCCTCTTCATTTAGGCGCCTAACTCGAGATTTGAGGAGGGAGAGGAAAAATGTTACTCCAAGAGACTCTTAAGTGGCTCTTAAATCACTAAGAGCCTCTTGTTTCTCTCTCCGCTCTCCTCAAAGTTAAGAGCCACCACATGGCTCTAAGAGCATCTCCAATGGTGCTCTTAAATCTTTCTTTAAAAAATAATATAATATGTGGCTCATAGTAAGTTAATACATTGAATATCATGACAACTCCAATCATACTCTTTATACTTGCTCTTTACTCATATTTTATTATTATTTGAGAGAAAAGTTGGAGAGAGAATTGGAGAGAAGTGAATATAAATAGAAGGAAGTGATTATTTTATTCAATGAAAATAAGTTAGGAGCACTTATTTTATTATTATTTGAGAGAAAAGTTGGAGAGAGAATTGGAGAGAAGTGAATATAAATAGAAGGAAGTGATTATTTTATTCAATGAAAATAAGTTAGGAGCACTTATATGCTCTTTAAAAGAAAGCAGAGACCGGAAGCTCTTAAATTTTTAAAGAGCTACTATGAGTCCGTTGGAGCTCTAATTTTTCATATCCTCCTAAAATTTAAGTTAAGAGCTTGTTTGAGGAGTCCAGTGGAGATGCTCTAACTTATTTTTTCACAATAAAAAAATTCCTTCCCTCCAATTCACCTCCATCTTTCCCTCTCTTTTGTTATACTGGAGCCCAATATATGAATAAAATATGAAATAGAGAAGAGATGTAGAGAGTATTGTTGGAGTTTACACTCTTAACTTTGTCCTAAATTACTAAGAACCACATTTTTTATATTATATTTAGGAGCCAACAAGGAGGCCGTTGGAGATGCTCTCACCATTAATTTGTTGTCAACCAAGGAGGCCGTTGGAGATGCTCTCACCATTAATTTGTTGTCAACAGAAAAGACTGTTTCCATTTTCTACTGGGTGTTTTGTTTTCTACAGAAAAGACTGTATCCATTTTCTACTGGGTGGCCTGAAGCCATAGACAATAATGAAACATAAAAAAACACAGTGGGTTTCAGATTTCAGGTCCACAATTTCTGGCAAAAGACATTCATTCATTCCACAAATATCCCTGTCCTTCTCTCTCCCTCGTTTCCACATGCAAGTGTGACCGCGTATCAATCGGTTTTTACTTGCACGGAAACTGAATCCTCAGTAGCTAGAACTACTCAACTTCTATGATAATTCTAACTCTTTGCGTTCTGGAATCTATAGTATAAGATCCAAAGTACCTAGAGAGTCTAATTCTATGTCTGCTGCAGCATGCAGAACATAAGCCTGAGATTTTAGTAAGGCTTGCGGGGGCACATGTCCCTCCTAAATTCTTTTGACATTTTTCATCATTCTAAAATTTATGATATTGCACAAGTGTTCTTTGAAAATCTAAAAATATATAGATATTTTCGGAAAATTTGCTTGCTTCATAAACCCGAACAATACCATCCTTGATCCTCCCTGCTGGTTGCACGCGTTTAAATAAATATACATATACATAAGATCATATACATAATCACATCAAGAAACCTCCATGAATTCATAGGAATCTATGTAAGAGCTCTACAATTTTACGCATGGTAAATCTCTATCGAAAGACCTAGCTAGCTATGCAATATTAGTGTAAGAAAATATTAGCAAAACTGAACAAACAAAAACCAAATTAAACAATTAAGCATCGGCACGCATGATCATGAACAGAAGACTAGTACTGTACCATCAAGTTTCTAATCACATGAGGAGAAAAAAAAAAGCAGGTACGATTCACTATCACGACAGAGCCTCATCGTCCTCGCGAGCCTTCCTGAAAACCATGATGTGATCCTGAATCACTTTTCTCGCTGACCTCAAAATCTCCGTGATCGACGAGTCCTCGAATTTTCTCTTCAGACTCTTTCTCGGCGCTGGTGGACAATGCGTGGGCACTGGAATTCGGTGCTCGATCGAAGTCGGAGTTCGAAAGCCGTCATTCTCATCCTCCTCGGTGGAATCACGCCCTTCTTCTCCTGATTGTCGCGGCTTCTTCTCGAGATCCTCCTCTGCTGTCAATGTAGTATTGGCACTTCCCTCATCTTTCTTGTCATCGACAAATTCTCCGTTTTCTTTACGTAAATCTAGTGGTTGCTGATCAGAATCTTGATCACCATGGTCCTTATTATCATGATCCTCTTTTACATCAGCACTAAAATTTGAGTCCGACATGGCCAAGAGTACTCTAATCTAGAACACATACAGTAAATCTAATCTTGCGAGAATATAATATATATAATATAATCTCAGTTAGTTTCCTATGAGGGTACGGAGAGATAATAGTGTGTTATAATTCAAACATATAAGAAGACCTGTCCTGATAGAAGTATATTTGTAAATTGCCTTTGAGAGTGAGAGAGAAAGAGATAAATAGAAAGAGATGAGATAGTAGAAGGTGGAGAATTTAAAGGAAATAACTCGCAGCAATGGACACTAAATTCGATTCATACAATGTTTATACAGATGTGGCATGTGTGTATTAGGATTACAGTCGGTTTCCTTTCTTTGTAAGCTAGCTAGCTGGACTCTTAACATTACAGTTACGTTCATTACCAATTAATACGTACTCATTCATTATGGAGATATAATGCTATCTACCGATCCGATATTTACAACAAGCTAAGGGTGTGATACACAACTTTCGAGTGATTTTAAATCTAAAACCGATTTTTTTACGGGTGGTAACTTTTACAGCTCGTATTGTTAACTATATTTCATGTTATATTTTCAAACATGAATAAACTTGGGAAGCAACTTTTAGATATTTAAAATATGATTTTTATTCTAAATTAGGAAATTTTTAAATGATATTTTTAAAAGTAAATTTAAAAAATAATATTTAAAATTTTTTTTGTGAAGATTCATACATTGAAAATTATAAAAAAGAATCTATTTTTGGGAAAACCCCTAAAAATTAATAGTATATATTTTATATATGTTTTTTATTTAAACAAATTTTCATTTCAAACATTTGGATATATTCAATATTTTGTTAAAAAAACGAGGTAAGATTAATAATTTATGCCTGTCAGAACTTTTTGTAATTGAGATAATATAGTTTATCCAGAGGGCCTTTAATTTTTATGAAGTACTGTAATTGTGAAAGTTTTCTTGGCATCAACTTTGCACATTTTAAAGAATCTATTATAACAAATATGAACTGAGCAAAGCATTTTACGAGTCACATGAAGGTTTTCATATAAATTGTCCGTTAAAAGTTCGAAATGTCTTTTTCCTGCAGCGGATGGACGATATATGTGAACCAGATACAATATACTTCAAATATCTATTTCCTTGAACCCGATTTACAATCGAGCGTTCTACTAGCTAACAATTTACAAATTTAAGTTTGATCCTTGTTGTCTCAATAATTTCTTGTGACCTTTTATGCATGATAATGCATCTCTATGCACGTGGTTTCTCTACAGGGGACCATGTTTGATTGAAGAGATATTTCTTTTCTTCAATTAAAGATGTGATGTTTTTTTTACTAAAAAAAAAGATGTAATGTTTTTTTTATCAATATCTTGCAGTATTGTATTTTTAATAACTGTATGCTAACTGTTATGCAATATTTATACAAGGTTTCGCTCGAATATTTTGTTGCAGACAATAATAATGATAAATATTACTAAAAAAATATGAAAAATATTTATAAAATTAAGTTTTATAAAAATATTAAAATACATGCCGAACAATACTAAAAATGTACGAGAAGAGCGAAGAGGTATTAATTTAGCGCGAAGAACTCACATCCAAACCATAATCTATTGAGGAGCTCAATTGTAGTAGCACGTATCAACTGACAAGTCAATCATTAAGTAGCTCAAATGAACCGGCCTCAATCAATTAAGCACCTCATCACGCACTTGATCAACATTTACTTGCTAGTATATGATTTCTCACAGCGAGATCACGTAGCTACCAAAGAGTTGGAACTCGTCATTCGAAATTTTTTCCTAAAAAACTGAAAGCTGATATTACTCTTTTGCTCACTAAATCTTTTAATACGGACGCTTAATTATCTTGTTGACAAGTCTTTTGATTTGAATTTAATAATATTCTATATGAATATAAGAGTATTATAACAAATGCCAACTATTTTGGTTGAAATTTTCACATCATACGAGTCGTAAATGTGTTATTTATAATAAAAAAATCATCACCTCCGTTGTCACGACGGTTGTTGAGGGAAATTCAAAGTTCGTGCCTAGGATACTCTCAGAATTTAAGTTCTACGTCTGAGGAGTATATATATTCATCCTTTTGAAAGAGAACTAGCCAGAAAGCGCTAAGCTTTCTTTTATAATTTACACAAGAGAAGCAATCCAATTCATTCTCTTCGTACATGCATGCGGGTCTTCTATTTTTCCCTTTCCCTCGCTAGTGATCTGGTAATTTGTTTTCTCTCCGACTCACTGACATCTTCTATAGTTGTATTCTTGTAGCTCCTAAATCATCCAAGGCGTTATCATCGTTTTGTCGCATACTCCCTCCGTCCCACCAGGTTCTTTACGTTACTTTTTGGCACGCATTTTAAGGCTCCGATAAAGTATACTTACATTATATATTTATTTTTTAAAAAAATCCTGAAAAAAAGTTTGACGTTTAAACTTTTATTAAAAAAAGAAAAATTAAAAAAATTATTTTTGAACTATACTTTATAAGAGTCTCAAAATGCGTGCAAACAGTGAACGTAAACATCCTGGTGGGACGGAGGGAGTATATGACTTCTGAAACATTGGGTTTTAACAGTTCTAGCTAGCTAGGATACCTATAAGCATCATTTCCATCAGTACTATTATTTCATTCTTTGTGCTCACTTCGTCACCTTACTATATATGTGTCAATTTTCTAACCTGTTTCGGTCAGAATACATAAATAAATAATTATACTCTTTTGGTGATCTGTTGTTAATTTTGAGATTTGATTTTTCAACTTGAACGAGTTCTCTTATTCTTTTTATCTAGCAATGAAATCTATAAATACTGTAATACAATTACTCGATTTTTCTTTCTGAAATTTGTGTTCTTAATTAGTTGAATCGTCAAAAAGGCAAAAAATGGTATATCTATGTGTTGACTTTTGTCATCAAACAGACAGATATTAAACAGACAGACCGAAACATAACGATAGAGCCCTTAAATGTTTGTACAAAACATTTTAATAAAAATTAAACAATATATAATATAATTATCCGATAGGTGAAGTAGGTAAGGTAGTTCATGAGTTTCTTTGAAGTAAATTTATCACACAATTAATAAATATATTGTATATCTTAAAAGACAGTGTATACGCAGTTAAACCATCAAAAATCCGCTGGCAACCAAATTCGGTGATTTTCATCCCAGCCGTACGTGGGGTGGTAGCTAGCTAGTTATTTGTATATCATGAAACATTGAAAGAAACTATTGTAGTAATATTAGTTTTCTGCCATATGTAATTATTTTTTAGCGCAATGGTTGTATCATGTATGCAACATCTTGGCATGCACATCAGGAAGTCATTCACCAACATACTGTTCGAGAATATGATCAAACTTCGAACTCTTATAAAATATCAGAGAGGAAAGATACGCCGAGAGTGTTCGGCCAGCTGTAAAAACCCGGCTTCTGGATCAATAAACTGGAAACACTTATTCGTATCGTTTATATATGTAAAAAATAAGAGGTACTTATATGAAGTTGAGAATTCTATAGTTTCTAACTTCTACTTCACTTCTTTACTTTAAATAAAAAACACTTAGGTGGGTTTATCCTCTGTTGACCCGGGGCAACCAGGTTCGACTCTGGCTCACCCCGAGAATTATTAGAACAGATACTAAGTTGTAAGGCATATAAGCCTGCATTGTCAAAAAAAAAAAAAACACTTATTTTAAACTCACCCTAACGGTCTCTTATACGAATTTTAGGCTCCCGGAAATTAATCAAAATAAATCAAACATATTCCGTATTATTCGATATTACTAGTAACCCTCATGCAGGGGCAAGCTAAAGACAAGATTAGAGCAAAATTTATCATGCTCCAGAAAAAGATGCTATCTTGCTGCACCTTCCTTCAATTGATGGGTACAAGATTACACGGAATCCATTGCAGATATTCCCATCACAAGTCACTCAGACACCACAACACTAACTATAAACGTACGCATGTTCTTGTAACGCAAGTGGGGAATTGGTCCCGGGGCCGTAGAAAAGGAACGAATGATCGAAACCTACACACACAGGCTTTATTTTGATGAAACGAAAGAAGATTGGGAGACGATCACAATAATGCATGTTTCTTTCTGCAACGGGTACGTTCACACGGGGTCATGTCTCTCCACTATGCTCTGTCTCACCATGTATCTCTACCCCTCCTCTGCCTTGCCCCGTTTCATATAAATGTCAGGGTCACCCAATCCAACACTCACCATCTTTTTCTTACGAGTACATAAACATCTTCCACCTTTTATAAAGCACCCATTTTTTCGTATAGGATCGTGTTATCTGTTCCACTGTTCCTGTACCTTCATAATTTTAGGTCACATCGTGACAGATCACCGGTCTCTTTCTAAGGTCTGTATCTCAAATTATAGTACAAAGAGGATTTTGTTACGAAGATTCATTTTTTACATTGACATGCTAGAACAGCAGAAGATTAATTAATATGGCCTCATTTTTAGAAAACCAAATAAATTGCATTTGATGTCATAATTTTAATATAAAACACATTTATAAATATTATAAAACCATGTCATTTGAATACATATCAAAAAAATAAAAATAAATTAAGAAAAATACGTGGGAATAAAAGTTGATATCCCATATAAAACTTCTTGTGCTAATACAAATCAACACAAAATATTTTATAGGATATTCAACTTCCGCTACAACACCAAAATCTTACAAACATAAATGTGGTCAAGATTTTGAACATAAACTACTCCAATACGTGAAACTATACTTTAAATGTGGAGCTTATGGTAGTTGTAATATTAACAGTTCTCCTGCATGTCGGTGCTTAGATGGATTTGAGCCAAAAATTCAAAAAGACTGGAATGCAGAGAGTGGTCTAGTGGTTGTGAAAGGAAAGTAGAATTGGTTGTGCGGAGGGACATGGATTTGTGAAACATTCAGGGTTAATACTACCCTATACTCAGAGTTCTTGGTTTGATAGGAATATGAGTCTTGACGAGTGTAAAAGGTTTTGCTTGAGGAATTGCTCGTGTACAGCTTATGCAATTAGAGGTAGTGGAAGCGGATGCTTGTTATGGTTTAATAAGCTTATTGATATCTGCAGAGTGCCGAAAGAAAATGAGTTGAATGGTTTAAACATAATTGAACTCACAGCTAACTTGCAAGTGGGTGATTGAACTGAAAAAATTTGGAGTCAACTAACATTTCTTTATAAAGCTTGCAATCAAGTGATCGCCGTTAACTTCTTTAACGGAATAGACGGAATGTTTAGTTGGTGCACGCTGACCTGTTTAAAATTTGACACGTTGGCTGCTAACTGACCAATCGAGTGAAATAAACCCGTCCCAATCAAATCTAACCCAACCCCAACGGCTCTATTTACATACACACACCCGATATATATCGCAAAAAAGATACGATAATTACAACACATTTAAGGATGAGTTCTTCAAGTTCTTGTAACAGCAGGTTGTATCAACGCATGATAAAGTGCAGATGTGCGGGGGCGGACCGTGGGCTGGCCGGGGTTGGCTTCAGACCGGGTCAAAATTTTGTAGTCTCTTTAATATATATATATATATATATATGTGTTAAACAGTTCAGCCCGAGTAGAAATAAAATATAGCCCTGTTATAGTTTTAACCCAGCCCATATATGATATGTTATGCATCACATATTTTAGATGCATACCTCTTTAATAATTCATCTTTGACAATGACAGCATCATCTCTTTCTTTCTGAACTTCCAACATCTGAACTAATTCTTTTTCTAGATAATCATTCCTTTTCTTTACACTTAGAGTTTCAGATTTTAATCTTTCATTTTCTAAAGTCTGATCTCTAAAGCTGGTATGCAAAGTTTTAAGAAACAATCTTAACTCAGTTATATCTTCAGTATCAAAGGCAAGAGTAGAATGAGGTACCTTTGCAGTAGATTCAGAGTTGTTGTCAGTGTTTGCCATCAGAGCATAATTGACTTCTTCTTCTGAATCAGATGTATCTGTCCAGTTTCCTTTCTTGGTGATAAAGGCTTTTTCTTTTTCTTTCCTGGCTTTCTTGCATTCAGATGCAAAGTGACCCTTTTCACCACAGTTGAAACAGGTATACTTGTCAGCTTTTCCAGCTTTCCCTTCCTTGCCCTCATTCTTCTTGAAGTTCTTCTTATCATAAACTCTGTCAGAGTTTCTATCTTTCCTTGAAAAACTTTTGCCTTTGTTGAACTTTTTGTAGGCCAATTTCTTGAAGCTTTTCACCATCAATGCTGCTAACTGCATCATTTCATCATCACTGTCATCAGAGTCTGAGACATCAGAGTTTAAGTCATCAGAGTTTGATGACTCAATGTCAGACTTTGTGACATGAGCTTTTCCTTTGCTCTTAGCAGCTTCCTCTTGAACTTTCAGAGCAACAGACTTTGATTTTCCTCCATGACGTTTGCTCCTTTGCTCCATTTCAAGTTCATGAGTCTTCAGTCTTCCATAAACATCATCAAGAGACATTTCTCCAAGATCAAGATTGTCTCTTATTGTGGTGACTTTCAAATCCCATTTTTCAGGAAGAGCCAGAAGGAATTTGAGATTTGAGTCTTCAAGATCATATTCCTTGTCCACCAGAGATAAGTCATTCAACAGTTTGACAAATCTGTCATACAGATCTGTCAGAGACTCACCAGATTTTGAGTCAAAGTGCTCATACTCCTGTGTAAGGATTGTTTTTCTGTTTTTCTTAATGGCCTGAGTTCCTTGACATCTGGTTTCTAGAGCATCCCAGATTTGTTTAGCAGTTTTGCACCCAATTACCCTATTAGACATTGCATTGTCAAGAGCACTGTGCAAAAGGTGTTTCACCTTTGAGTCTTTACTAATTGACAGGATGTCCTCAGGGGTATAATCTTTCTTTTCTTTTGGAACCATCTTCTGAGGTTCATCAGCAAGCCCAACAGAGAGCTTGGTGGGCATATGTGGTCCATCAAAGATCCTGTCAAGGTATTCTGGATCAACAGAGTCTAAGAATATTATCATTCTCTCTTTCCAGACTGGATATTCAGATGCCTTAAGGATTGGAACTCTAAAGGATGAAGCTTGTGATTTTTCAGACATGATTGTGATTAAGATCTCACTGTAGTAATCTTAACAGAGCTGGCTCTGATACCACTTGTTAGGTCCTATAAATTCACTATATAATCTGATATAGTAATCACAATCTGTAACACAGTAAGACAATATAAGAGATTGAAAGCAGTAAACTCTTATATTCACAAAGCTTTAATGGTTACAAAAACTCTCTCAGTGATTTATAATGTATCACTAAGAGCTGCTAGGGTTCTTAACAATGTACTCGATAACTCAACTCATCTAGAGTAACCCTAATCTGTGTTTATATAGACACAGTTACAAAATCAATCTCTGATTTGATATCCTATAAATCTGCTATGAATTCTATCAATCAAAGATTACTCCAGTTTTCTGTTTAGTTTCCATAGCCATTAAATCACTCCTCCGCTTCTATCCTTCCTTGAAGTATATCCGCTTCTGAGCTCTTTCCACGTGTAAACTCTGACGAATCTTGACTATGTAAACTCTGGTCAGACTTTACTAAACTCTGTCAGACTTTACTAAACTCTGATCAGCTTCCAGATTAAACTCTGATGATTCCTGTTCTAAAACAAACTTTAAGAACATTAGTAATCATCAATTATATCTAACAGGGTAGGTAACTTATTAATTTATGTTGTTTTCCTACACAATTGGGGAAACTAATAAGATTGACTCGCATTGAAATTCAGCTCCAGTTGCAGCTACCCAGGGAGCACCCCACTGCATTTGGCAGCTCGCGAAGGTTCTTTGGACTGTGTCAGGGAATTGCTTGCTTGGGGTGGAGATAGACTTCAGACAGATTCATCTGGGTGAGTTTATTTCCATCATTGTAGATGAAGGATCTTGAGAGATCTTATTTTAATTTCGGATGTAGTCATGTAGAACTTAAGATTCTTAAGCTATATTTTCTAGACAACAATTACCAAATTGGAAACATTGGTTATGACTTATGTGATTATGCTGGAATAAACGTGAAAATCACAGGAAGATTCCGTACACGGTTGCTTTGAAACACAAACATGCAGCATGTGCAGCCTTGTTAAACCCTTCATCTCCAGAACCTCTAGTGTGGCCAGCTCCTTTGAAGTTCATCAGTGACCTTAATCCAGAGGCAAGAACTCTATTAGAGAAAGCCTTAATTGCAGCAAATAAGGACAGGGAAAGGGTTATCTTGAGGGACACAATGAACTCATTTTCATCATCCCCTGTACATTCTGATTCTGGGCTTGCAGAGGATATTTCTGAGGTAACATTTATGCATGTATTGTTTATGTATCAGCTTCGCATTTTCTGAGAATTGCATTAATATCATTTCAGTCAATATTTTCTTGAAAAATACTTGCCACAACTCTTATATATTTTAACAAGAAATTTGCTACAAACAGGCAAGTGATGTTGATTTATGCTCCATTTGTTTCGAGAAAATCTGCACTATTGCCGTCAAGGATTGTGGTCACCAGATGTGCGCACAGTGCATGCTAATCTTATGTTGCCACAATAAGCCAAATGCTGCCAGTAGTTGTTCAAAATCACCACTATGCCCATTTTGCAGAAGCAACATTAGCGAACTGGTTGTTGCTAATGTCATGGCAAACACCAGTACGGATGAGGAGCTCAGCCCTTCAAAGCCAAGGAGATCATCAAGAAGGTCTTTCAATAGTGAAGGCAGCAGCAGTAGCTTTAAGAGTTTGTCAGCACTGAGCTCATTTGGAAGGACAGGCGGTCGAAATTCAGGAAGAGTTGTTGCAGAATGCAGTGAAGATCTTGATAAGTTTTGAAACCGTAATAAAGTCCAGAAATAGAGAAGTCGCTATAATCTTAATGTGAGCTTACGTAGTCGAGTACACCGTTTTGTAGGGTTATGCAATGATTTGCTTTCGTCTCTGGTAGCTTTAAGTTGCGAAAGTTGTGATCAAGGTTAGCAGCCTGAGTGAAACATGGATGCAAAACATCCATACTTTTTTCCCCGGCTATGACAAAGGAAGAGATCCATTGTCCGGCCAAGGAAAACTAATAAGATACAAGTCTTTACTCAATTTACCATCTCCAAATAGGAAGCTTTAAGCCATTTTTCATATCCAGTAATAAAATATATATTCCCCATGGGACGCAACTCTTGGTTTCAACCAAGGATTTGTTGAGATAAAACAGAGCTTAGCCACGCACCACAGATTTTCGTTAATACAAAATCAGTAGAGACCTTGGTCTGTTAATCTTCGTTTTGTTGATAGGATCTTAACAAAGAATATACACCAGCTTGCCTGTGAGGGTGAGGTTCGTAATATAATCAAGGAAGCGATATTTAAATTTTAGCGAGCACAAGTCATTTTCCCTATTAAACACACTCATCCACACACAAGATATAATCATATTAAGAGATTTTTTGGTACGAACACAAGTTACACGAGATACCATCATATCAAAATTTTCTGGTGTAAACACAAGTATTTGGCACGAGTTGCAAAGGTAGCATTCGTAGCAACAAGAACATAACGAGTTAAAACCAAGACAGCCAGACCTCCTCTCCAACACCTTCTTCGTACTCCCTCTTTAGCCATTTTTTGAAAAAGTTGCTGCTAAAATGGCCTCCAACAAGTTCTTAATTTCTCTCCTAAATTTTAAGAGCCTCAAATCATTTCTCTATTTGTGCTTCTTGTTAGCATTTTATATTGTTAAAAATGAAACTATCTACCTTTTCAAACACTAATGACCCTGCCATTTACGTTGAAGTCTAAAAGAAAGAAAGTGAGCTTGAGAAAAATTGTTGGAGAAGATAAATGTTTTTGGATGAAGTGGATATATATTTATAATAATTTTGGAAAAAATTAAAATAATTGTTGAACTTGCTCTTACAAGTATATTGTATTAACAAAATAACATCATAAAATAGAAACGATAACGGAATAATAAGGAAAATAATCACACACAATAACAATCCGAGTCAAATTCTGAGTCTTTTTTGAAAATCGGACCGAATTTTGAATTCCTAATTCAAAAATAAGTTAGAACACACTGGCTAAATACAACAACCCTGGTAATCTACAAAGTCCACCGGAGGCCACCAAAAAAATCATGATTTGTTGGTTCCATTGATGACAGTACTTATACTTATAAACTGAACTAAATTCTCTATATTTTTCTTCGATGTGACACTGGGGTGTTACGAATAAGATACGGTAAGAGCAGATTCGAAATCATGCGATCAAAATTACTAATAACATATTACAATCACTACCTCTACAAAAATGCTCGATGATTTTCGGGGAAAAAGTGCAGCTAAGCCGAGACTTGCTTCTGAGGCATTTCAGACTTGACTTGCTGTTGCCGATATGATCATTTCTCTTGTTTCAGAAGTGGAGTTCTCAATATGTTGCGTAAAACAAGAAAAACAATAATAACGTATTACAAGTGTTCTGATCGAAAAGTGCGAGTGATTTTTGGAAAAATTATTTCTGGAGAAAATATAGAAAACAACAATAAATAATAATAATTTTGTTATATAATAAATTCGGCACTCCTCACAATTTTCCCTTAAGAAGAACAAAGAACTCTGGGTGTTTCCATTGAAAGAATTAATCTTTATATGTATCAGAAAAGTTTGAAATATATATGTATTACATAAATTAATAACCGAGAATCGAAGCTAAATAACTAAGTTTAGTGAAGAAAGAAATCTAAAACAGCGATTTTACCATTCAAGGTAAAGCTAGTCTACGATGGCATCTTCTGATTCCGCCGCATAACTATATTTACCCCCGTTGCTCCACTGTAAACATATCTGGCGAAGCTCGTAAAAGGGCATTAGAGCATCTCCAAGAGCCTCTTCATTTAGGCGCCTAACTCGAGATTTGAGGAGGGAGAGGAAAAATGTTACTCCAAGAGACTCTTAAGTGGCTCTTAAATCACTAAGAGCCTCTTGTTTCTCTCTCCGCTCTCCTCAAAGTTAAGAGCCACCACATGGCTCTAAGAGCATCTCCAATGGTGCTCTTAAATCTTTCTTTAAAAAATAATATAATATGTGGCTCATAGTAAGTTAATACATTGAATATCATGACAACTCCAATCATACTCTTTATACTTGCTCTTTACTCATATTTTATTATTATTTGAGAGAAAAGTTGGAGAGAGAATTGGAGAGAAGTGAATATAAATAGAAGGAAGTGATTATTTTATTCAATGAAAATAAGTTAGGAGCACTTATTTTATTATTATTTGAGAGAAAAGTTGGAGAGAGAATTGGAGAGAAGTGAATATAAATAGAAGGAAGTGATTATTTTATTCAATGAAAATAAGTTAGGAGCACTTATATGCTCTTTAAAAGAAAGCAGAGACCGGAAGCTCTTAAATTTTTAAAGAGCTACTATGAGTCCGTTGGAGCTCTAATTTTTCATATCCTCCTAAAATTTAAGTTAAGAGCTTGTTTGAGGAGTCCAGTGGAGATGCTCTAACTTATTTTTTCACAATAAAAAAATTCCTTCCCTCCAATTCACCTCCATCTTTCCCTCTCTTTTGTTATACTGGAGCCCAATATATGAATAAAATATGAAATAGAGAAGAGATGTAGAGAGTATTGTTGGAGTTTACACTCTTAACTTTGTCCTAAATTACTAAGAACCACATTTTTTATATTATATTTAGGAGCCAACAAGGAGGCCGTTGGAGATGCTCTCACCATTAATTTGTTGTCAACCAAGGAGGCCGTTGGAGATGCTCTCACCATTAATTTGTTGTCAACAGAAAAGACTGTTTCCATTTTCTACTGGGTGTTTTGTTTTCTACAGAAAAGACTGTATCCATTTTCTACTGGGTGGCCTGAAGCCATAGACAATAATGAAACATAAAAAAACACAGTGGGTTTCAGATTTCAGGTCCACAATTTCTGGCAAAAGACATTCATTCATTCCACAAATATCCCTGTCCTTCTCTCTCCCTCGTTTCCACATGCAAGTGTGACCGCGTATCAATCGGTTTTTACTTGCACGGAAACTGAATCCTCAGTAGCTAGAACTACTCAACTTCTATGATAATTCTAACTCTTTGCGTTCTGGAATCTATAGTATAAGATCCAAAGTACCTAGAGAGTCTAATTCTATGTCTGCTGCAGCATGCAGAACATAAGCCTGAGATTTTAGTAAGGCTTGCGGGGGCACATGTCCCTCCTAAATTCTTTTGACATTTTTCATCATTCTAAAATTTATGATATTGCACAAGTGTTCTTTGAAAATCTAAAAATATATAGATATTTTCGGAAAATTTGCTTGCTTCATAAACCCGAACAATACCATCCTTGATCCTCCCTGCTGGTTGCACGCGTTTAAATAAATATACATATACATAAGATCATATACATAATCACATCAAGAAACCTCCATGAATTCATAGGAATCTATGTAAGAGCTCTACAATTTTACGCATGGTAAATCTCTATCGAAAGACCTAGCTAGCTATGCAATATTAGTGTAAGAAAATATTAGCAAAACTGAACAAACAAAAACCAAATTAAACAATTAAGCATCGGCACGCATGATCATGAACAGAAGACTAGTACTGTACCATCAAGTTTCTAATCACATGAGGAGAAAAAAAAAAGCAGGTACGATTCACTATCACGACAGAGCCTCATCGTCCTCGCGAGCCTTCCTGAAAACCATGATGTGATCCTGAATCACTTTTCTCGCTGACCTCAAAATCTCCGTGATCGACGAGTCCTCGAATTTTCTCTTCAGACTCTTTCTCGGCGCTGGTGGACAATGCGTGGGCACTGGAATTCGGTGCTCGATCGAAGTCGGAGTTCGAAAGCCGTCATTCTCATCCTCCTCGGTGGAATCACGCCCTTCTTCTCCTGATTGTCGCGGCTTCTTCTCGAGATCCTCCTCTGCTGTCAATGTAGTATTGGCACTTCCCTCATCTTTCTTGTCATCGACAAATTCTCCGTTTTCTTTACGTAAATCTAGTGGTTGCTGATCAGAATCTTGATCACCATGGTCCTTATTATCATGATCCTCTTTTACATCAGCACTAAAATTTGAGTCCGACATGGCCAAGAGTACTCTAATCTAGAACACATACAGTAAATCTAATCTTGCGAGAATATAATATATATAATATAATCTCAGTTAGTTTCCTATGAGGGTACGGAGAGATAATAGTGTGTTATAATTCAAACATATAAGAAGACCTGTCCTGATAGAAGTATATTTGTAAATTGCCTTTGAGAGTGAGAGAGAAAGAGATAAATAGAAAGAGATGAGATAGTAGAAGGTGGAGAATTTAAAGGAAATAACTCGCAGCAATGGACACTAAATTCGATTCATACAATGTTTATACAGATGTGGCATGTGTGTATTAGGATTACAGTCGGTTTCCTTTCTTTGTAAGCTAGCTAGCTGGACTCTTAACATTACAGTTACGTTCATTACCAATTAATACGTACTCATTCATTATGGAGATATAATGCTATCTACCGATCCGATATTTACAACAAGCTAAGGGTGTGATACACAACTTTCGAGTGATTTTAAATCTAAAACCGATTTTTTTACGGGTGGTAACTTTTACAGCTCGTATTGTTAACTATATTTCATGTTATATTTTCAAACATGAATAAACTTGGGAAGCAACTTTTAGATATTTAAAATATGATTTTTATTCTAAATTAGGAAATTTTTAAATGATATTTTTAAAAGTAAATTTAAAAAATAATATTTAAAATTTTTTTTGTGAAGATTCATACATTGAAAATTATAAAAAAGAATCTATTTTTGGGAAAACCCCTAAAAATTAATAGTATATATTTTATATATGTTTTTTATTTAAACAAATTTTCATTTCAAACATTTGGATATATTCAATATTTTGTTAAAAAAACGAGGTAAGATTAATAATTTATGCCTGTCAGAACTTTTTGTAATTGAGATAATATAGTTTATCCAGAGGGCCTTTAATTTTTATGAAGTACTGTAATTGTGAAAGTTTTCTTGGCATCAACTTTGCACATTTTAAAGAATCTATTATAACAAATATGAACTGAGCAAAGCATTTTACGAGTCACATGAAGGTTTTCATATAAATTGTCCGTTAAAAGTTCGAAATGTCTTTTTCCTGCAGCGGATGGACGATATATGTGAACCAGATACAATATACTTCAAATATCTATTTCCTTGAACCCGATTTACAATCGAGCGTTCTACTAGCTAACAATTTACAAATTTAAGTTTGATCCTTGTTGTCTCAATAATTTCTTGTGACCTTTTATGCATGATAATGCATCTCTATGCACGTGGTTTCTCTACAGGGGACCATGTTTGATTGAAGAGATATTTCTTTTCTTCAATTAAAGATGTGATGTTTTTTTTACTAAAAAAAAGATGTAATGTTTTTTTTATCAATATCTTGCAGTATTGTATTTTTAATAACTGTATGCTAACTGTTATGCAATATTTATACAAGGTTTCGCTCGAATATTTTGTTGCAGACAATAATAATGATAAATATTACTAAAAAAATATGAAAAATATTTATAAAATTAAGTTTTATAAAAATATTAAAATACATGCCGAACAATACTAAAAATGTACGAGAAGAGCGAAGAGGTATTAATTTAGCGCGAAGAACTCACATCCAAACCATAATCTATTGAGGAGCTCAATTGTAGTAGCACGTATCAACTGACAAGTCAATCATTAAGTAGCTCAAATGAACCGGCCTCAATCAATTAAGCACCTCATCACGCACTTGATCAACATTTACTTGCTAGTATATGATTTCTCACAGCGAGATCACGTAGCTACCAAAGAGTTGGAACTCGTCATTCGAAATTTTTTCCTAAAAAACTGAAAGCTGATATTACTCTTTTGCTCACTAAATCTTTTAATACGGACGCTTAATTATCTTGTTGACAAGTCTTTTGATTTGAATTTAATAATATTCTATATGAATATAAGAGTATTATAACAAATGCCAACTATTTTGGTTGAAATTTTCACATCATACGAGTCGTAAATGTGTTATTTATAATAAAAAAATCATCACCTCCGTTGTCACGACGGTTGTTGAGGGAAATTCAAAGTTCGTGCCTAGGATACTCTCAGAATTTAAGTTCTACGTCTGAGGAGTATATATATTCATCCTTTTGAAAGAGAACTAGCCAGAAAGCGCTAAGCTTTCTTTTATAATTTACACAAGAGAAGCAATCCAATTCATTCTCTTCGTACATGCATGCGGGTCTTCTATTTTTCCCTTTCCCTCGCTAGTGATCTGGTAATTTGTTTTCTCTCCGACTCACTGACATCTTCTATAGTTGTATTCTTGTAGCTCCTAAATCATCCAAGGCGTTATCATCGTTTTGTCGCATACTCCCTCCGTCCCACCAGGTTCTTTACGTTACTTTTTGGCACGCATTTTAAGGCTCCGATAAAGTATACTTACATTATATATTTATTTTTTAAAAAAATCCTGAAAAAAAGTTTGACGTTTAAACTTTTATTAAAAAAGAAAAATTAAAAAAATTATTTTTGAACTATACTTTATAAGAGTCTCAAAATGCGTGCAAACAGTGAACGTAAACATCCTGGTGGGACGGAGGGAGTATATGACTTCTGAAACATTGGGTTTTAACAGTTCTAGCTAGCTAGGATACCTATAAGCATCATTTCCATCAGTACTATTATTTCATTCTTTGTGCTCACTTCGTCACCTTACTATATATGTGTCAATTTTCTAACCTGTTTCGGTCAGAATACATAAATAAATAATTATACTCTTTTGGTGATCTGTTGTTAATTTTGAGATTTGATTTTTCAACTTGAACGAGTTCTCTTATTCTTTTTATCTAGCAATGAAATCTATAAATACTGTAATACAATTACTCGATTTTTCTTTCTGAAATTTGTGTTCTTAATTAGTTGAATCGTCAAAAAGGCAAAAAATGGTATATCTATGTGTTGACTTTTGTCATCAAACAGACAGATATTAAACAGACAGACCGAAACATAACGATAGAGCCCTTAAATGTTTGTACAAAACATTTTAATAAAAATTAAACAATATATAATATAATTATCCGATAGGTGAAGTAGGTAAGGTAGTTCATGAGTTTCTTTGAAGTAAATTTATCACACAATTAATAAATATATTGTATATCTTAAAAGACAGTGTATACGCAGTTAAACCATCAAAAATCCGCTGGCAACCAAATTCGGTGATTTTCATCCCAGCCGTACGTGGGGTGGTAGCTAGCTAGTTATTTGTATATCATGAAACATTGAAAGAAACTATTGTAGTAATATTAGTTTTCTGCCATATGTAATTATTTTTTAGCGCAATGGTTGTATCATGTATGCAACATCTTGGCATGCACATCAGGAAGTCATTCACCAACATACTGTTCGAGAATATGATCAAACTTCGAACTCTTATAAAATATCAGAGAGGAAAGATACGCCGAGAGTGTTCGGCCAGCTGTAAAAACCCGGCTTCTGGATCAATAAACTGGAAACACTTATTCGTATCGTTTATATATGTAAAAAATAAGAGGTACTTATATGAAGTTGAGAATTCTATAGTTTCTAACTTCTACTTCACTTCTTTACTTTAAATAAAAAACACTTAGGTGGGTTTATCCTCTGTTGACCCGGGGCAACCAGGTTCGACTCTGGCTCACCCCGAGAATTATTAGAACAGATACTAAGTTGTAAGGCATATAAGCCTGCATTGTCAAAAAAAAAAAAAAACACTTATTTTAAACTCACCCTAACGGTCTCTTATACGAATTTTAGGCTCCCGGAAATTAATCAAAATAAATCAAACATATTCCGTATTATTCGATATTACTAGTAACCCTCATGCAGGGGCAAGCTAAAGACAAGATTAGAGCAAAATTTATCATGCTCCAGAAAAAGATGCTATCTTGCTGCACCTTCCTTCAATTGATGGGTACAAGATTACACGGAATCCATTGCAGATATTCCCATCACAAGTCACTCAGACACCACAACACTAACTATAAACGTACGCATGTTCTTGTAACGCAAGTGGGGAATTGGTCCCGGGGCCGTAGAAAAGGAACGAATGATCGAAACCTACACACACAGGCTTTATTTTGATGAAACGAAAGAAGATTGGGAGACGATCACAATAATGCATGTTTCTTTCTGCAACGGGTACGTTCACACGGGGTCATGTCTCTCCACTATGCTCTGTCTCACCATGTATCTCTACCCCTCCTCTGCCTTGCCCCGTTTCATATAAATGTCAGGGTCACCCAATCCAACACTCACCATCTTTTTCTTACGAGTACATAAACATCTTCCACCTTTTATAAAGCACCCATTTTTTCGTATAGGATCGTGTTATCTGTTCCACTGTTCCTGTACCTTCATAATTTTAGGTCACATCGTGACAGATCACCGGTCTCTTTCTAAGGTCTGTATCTCAAATTATAGTACAAAGAGGATTTTGTTACGAAGATTCATTTTTTACATTGACATGCTAGAACAGCAGAAGATTAATTAATATGGCCTCATTTTTAGAAAACCAAATAAATTGCATTTGATGTCATAATTTTAATATAAAACACATTTATAAATATTATAAAACCATGTCATTTGAATACATATCAAAAAAATAAAAATAAATTAAGAAAAATACGTGGGAATAAAAGTTGATATCCCATATAAAACTTCTTGTGCTAATACAAATCAACACAAAATATTTTATAGGATATTCAACTTCCGCTACAACACCAAAATCTTACAAACATAAATGTGGTCAAGATTTTGAACATAAACTACTCCAATACGTGAAACTATACTTTAAATGTGGAGCTTATGGTAGTTGTAATATTAACAGTTCTCCTGCATGTCGGTGCTTAGATGGATTTGAGCCAAAAATTCAAAAAGACTGGAATGCAGAGAGTGGTCTAGTGGTTGTGAAAGGAAAGTAGAATTGGTTGTGCGGAGGGACATGGATTTGTGAAACATTCAGGGTTAATACTACCCTATACTCAGAGTTCTTGGTTTGATAGGAATATGAGTCTTGACGAGTGTAAAAGGTTTTGCTTGAGGAATTGCTCGTGTACAGCTTATGCAATTAGAGGTAGTGGAAGCGGATGCTTGTTATGGTTTAATAAGCTTATTGATATCTGCAGAGTGCCGAAAGAAAATGAGTTGAATGGTTTAAACATAATTGAACTCACAGCTAACTTGCAAGTGGGTGATTGAACTGAAAAAATTTGGAGTCAACTAACATTTCTTTATAAAGCTTGCAATCAAGTGATCGCCGTTAACTTCTTTAACGGAATAGACGGAATGTTTAGTTGGTGCACGCTGACCTGTTTAAAATTTGACACGTTGGCTGCTAACTGACCAATCGAGTGAAATAAACCCGTCCCAATCAAATCTAACCCAACCCCAACGGCTCTATTTACATACACACACCCGATATATATCGCAAAAAAGATACGATAATTACAACACATTTAAGGATGAGTTCTTCAAGTTCTTGTAACAGCAGGTTGTATCAACGCATGATAAAGTGCAGATGTGCGGGGGCGGACCGTGGGCTGGCCGGGGTTGGCTTCAGACCGGGTCAAAATTTTGTAGTCTCTTTAATATATATATATATATATATATGTGTTAAACAGTTCAGCCCGAGTAGAAATAAAATATAGCCCTGTTATAGTTTTAACCCAGCCCATATATGATATGTTATGCATCACATATTTTACTTGTATATGCTAGCTTGCTTATTTGTCTTTTTATTAAATGTGCGATTTTTTTTTCTCCAGCCTCAGTAAGTTTAGAATCCTGGGTCCGCCCCTGCAGATGTGGGATTGTAGCCCCATGTTGGGAAGTTTGGAAAGATGGAACCCTTGACCCAGGACGGCGCTTTTATGGTTGCAGCAGATAGGGGTTAGCAAAACCGAACCGAAACCGAAAAACCAAACCGAACCGTATAATTTCGGTTCGGTTCGAATTCATTTTTTTCAAAATTTTGGTTAATTCGGTTTGAACCAAAAACAAATTCGGTTTGGTTCGATTTTTGATATAATATTTCGGTTTAAACCGAAATAACCGAACTTTTTATTAAATATAAAATAAATATATTATTTATACATCATTTATAGATAACCTGACTAACAAAGCGGCAAGCCCAATTCACATCTGGCTCTGGCTTCCGAATCAAGAATCAACACGAACTAGGGTCGAGCAAGCTAACTAGTCTCCAGTCTCTAGCAAATTCAATTTTTATTCAAATTCATCACCTCATTGAATCTGAAGTCTCTCGTCGATAACACGAACCTGTGCATCTGCAACTCAAACTTTAGTCTCCATGTTTGTATTCCTCATCTTCTGATCTGAGCTTCTATTAATTAGTTTACGGTTTCAGCTACTTTTCCTGATGCTCATACTTTAAATTGCTATTTTAGTGGTTCATGTATCGAGTGAAGTTTTGCAGGGTTTTTAGAAATTTCGGTTTTTTAAACCGAAACCGAAACCGAAACGAAATAATTCGGTCGGTTCAGTTAGAATGATAATTCGGTTCGGTTTTGAAAAAAAATCTCAATTCGGTTTTCATTTTTTCGGTTCGATTTTGAACCTAACCGACCGAATGCTCAACCCTAGCAGCAGATACAAAGACCCATGTAGGAGTTCCAATTTCTTTCAATTGACGGAGCCTGATTTTTCTGAGAGAGCAAGAGAAGTGATCCATAAAATGAAGATGAAAGGTGATGCAAAGAGTGAAGAACTGAAAATGGCTGAAGATGAGATTGCGATTTTAAAGCATGAGCTGTCAATGACGGAGAAGAAGAATTTGGAGCTACTGTAGATGGAGAAGAAGATGGATAAATGGATGAACCAAACAAAATTGTACCTTTTTATTTTTAATAATTTGTTTTATCATGTGGGTTATCTTTAAGTAAGATAGGTGAATGTAGTGGATTAGTCTCAATGCTTAGTTTTTAATTGTTTAGCTGGATTTGGTACGAATTTATAGCAAATATTTTATTTACTTTAATTCTTGTAATTTGGCAAACAATTTAAACTATAATTAACCCTAATCACTCATAAATATTTAGAATTGAAACCAAACTGAATTAATGTGTCACCAAAGTAGTTGTTGCAGCAGTGCATTACAAATGTTGCAAAAGATTACACAACTCAAAACTAGATTCCCAAGTACATCAGTCAGCATCCTAAATACTTGTACTGCACAGAAAAGTACATTACATAGTCAAAAGATTATATCTGAAAAGAGCAACTTGAGAGTGGAATTTGGTAGACCGTTGGAACTGGGACTTTTTCCTTGGAGCTCTAAATTTTTTCCCCTGTCACAGCTGGAGTTGATGACTGACTGAGCCTGCTTGTACCTTTATCTTTTTTATTCTATGAGATAGTAGGTGATGTGGAGGCAGGTGGGGTACTTCCGGTCACAGTGCAACTACCACTGTTCACCTTTGGAGTTGACATCTAACAATAACGAACATAGAATTTACAATTGGAACAAACAACTCAAGAAGAAAAAATAGATTAATTGAGTTATAGTGGACTTACAAACACTAGTACAAAAAGAGCCTATAGCGTCGGTCAAAATATGCTTTAAGCGTCGGTCAAGTGGCGTAGTATATGCAGGTGACACTAAAAATATGGATCTGTTGCGTCGGTTATTTAGACGACGCTTAAAATAGTCATAAGCGTCAGTTATTTGAAACGCCGACACTATAGGTATAAGCATAAGCGTCGGGTATCCGAAAAGCCGACGCTTTAGGTGTAGGCAAAAGCATCGGTTAGCTAAACTGCCGACGCTATAGGCATAAGAATAAGCGTCGGTTACTTAAACTGCCGACGTTATAGGTATAAGAATAGCGTCGGTTACCAGAAATGCCGACGCTGTAGATCAATACCTATAGCGTCGGTTAACAAAAATGCCGACACTTAAAGTTCTTTTTTTAAAAAAATAAATATTTTTTTTCTTTATTGATAACTTTAAATTGTTGTCTTACATACACAATACACCTCAAAGACTTCGATGAGATACTATGCAAATTCAATGTATAAATGAGTCATTTAACTAAAAAGATTGTATTTTTATTATAAACATACATAAATGTTGATTAATTGTGTGATAGTGGACTTACAAAATATATAATATTTTTTTTTATTTTTTTTATTTCTACAATATAGAATATTATATTAGTTATAATTTCCTAATTAAATTATATATAACTATATATTATAATATTTCTGAATTATATTTTGTATAATATACTTTTAACTAATGAAATATAATTTTAAAATTACAATATATAATTTAATTTAATTTATATTACATTATAATATTAATAATAAATTGTTAAATTTTTTAGTTATATTTGTATGATATAACTTTGAAATTATATTATACATATAATTACCTATTATATTATAATTTTAAAATTATATTATATATGATATATTTTTATTTATATTATATTTGATATGATTTTAATTACAATTTAAAAATTATATTATATATTGAGAAGAAAGAATATCAGATAAATTTGATAGCTAGTACTTACCTGAGATGAAAGGGTGAAGTCTGACTACTAATTAGTGCACGGAACTCATGAATAGAATCAGTCTCCTGTTCTTAAAAAGAAATAGTTGAAGGTGGAATAAATTTTAAATTATATATTATAATACTAAATTTAAATTACATATTATATAATGAAAAATAAAAAAATTATAATTTTAAATTATAATATATATAATTTGATTGAAATATAGTTATAAGATTACATCACTGATTTTTTTATAAAATTTCTAGATATATTTTATACGATATAATTATAAATACAATTTTAATATAATCTTATATATAATTTAATTTAGAAATCAATAGAAGACCAAAGGTGTCGGCATTTTGCACAACCGACGCAATAAGTGACTCTATAGCGTCGGCATTTGTCTTGACGACGCAACAGGTGACTCTATAGCGTCTGCATTTTCCTGACCGACACAACAAGTGACTCTATAGCGTCGGCATTTTCCTGACCGACGCAACAAGTGAATCTATAGCGTCGGCATTCTCCTGACCGACGCAATAAGCGATCTCTATAGCGTCGGCATTTTGCCTGACCGACGCTAAATGTATCTATAGCGTCGGTTAAAGTGTTTAATCGACGCTTAAAGTGCTGCACAAATGACCTATTGCGTCGGTTAAGTTGACAACCGACACTATTAATAAGTATAAGCGTTGCTTCTGCGTTTAACTGACGCTAAAGAGGCGACGCAGAAAGGTATTTTTGTACTAGTGAAATTTCATAAAACTCCTTGTCCTCACAAGCCTCACAGGTGGATGATCATGATCCAACCTTGTCCATGCCTCCTCTTCCTCCAGCCTATTCATCAGGTCATCCATCATAGTTGCTTCATCAGTTTGAGCTTTCCAATCTAGCTGATCAAGCTCATTCGGTACCTCATCAACTACAGTTTGAGCATTTTTTTTGGTCCTTTCCCTCTTTTTGGTTGACGGAGGTTGCACATAGTCTGCTGGCTTATCAGGACAAACATTTGTCTTATGCCCTTATTTTCTACAATACCCACAGTGCATCTTCCTAGTTCCTACCCATGTATAATGACTTGTCTTAGGCGAACACAAGCTTTTTCAGTTCAATTATGTTTAAGTCATTTAACCCGAAAGAAAATGGTCAAGATCTAAGCATGGTCGCATCCGAATTAGGTAAACTTGATATATCTTCTACTGCTAATAGTTGAGTACTACTCCCTCGATTTTTTAATATCTGCCTTTTAATTTTTTAACACACATTTTAAGGTGCTTTGATCACATAGTTAGAAGTTTATTTTCAAGTATTTCTTTTTGCGAATAAAAGTATTAATATAATACTTTTATTCAAAAAAAAAATTTCAAAAATAATATTTATAACTGTATAATCAAAACACCTTAATATGCGTGCCAAAAAGTCAAAAGACAGATATTTAAGAACTGAGGGAGTACTGATTACATATTTGATTTTCCATTTTTCGTGGTTTTTGGAATTGACATTTTTTACTGTCTCAACATGAAGCTAAAAAAAAGAGATCTAAAGTAAGAATCATAATCATCCATGTTCTATTGACTGTGATAGCGATGCTTGGCGCATGCCGGTGGGTAATTAGGAAGAAAAGGAAACTCACAGAAGGTAATATATGTACTAACTGCTAACATAACAAATTTAAGGTGTTATTCCAGAATATTGTGCATAGTTTTTTACTGTATGCCTTTGCGAAGGGAAATTTCAGGGATAACAAGAAACTATATTGATGAAAGTGGGGGCATTGGAAACGGTGACAAAGATGTTGTTGCAGTGCCATTTTTTGACCTCTCAACCTTGGCTAATGCAACTAATGGTTTCCCAACAGATTGGTTTCGTGCCTGTCGTCTATAAGGTAGCAGTTCTTGTCACCTACAATATTACATAATATGTTGATCAACATTACCACCAACATTAAATCATTTATTGGAGCGCTCACATCTCTGCTTGTGTACGTTATGCACTTCAAGTTGCCCTTTTATGTCTGCATTTTATAGAGTAGTTCATTTCCAACTTACCATATACTAGAATTGTTTGAATTTAATCGGTGGGTAAGCTCTAGTTATACAATAAAACCTCTGTAACGCGGGGACCAGCACATTTTATTAATTTATTGAGATTATTAGTTAATTGAGGGAAAATATGTACTATCATTGTCATGTTAGGATCAAAAATCAGTAGTGTTGAAAATATTATTTATCGTAGGTTATTAATTTATGGAGGTTTTAATGTAATTTGCAAAACTTGCTTTGGTTGCAGTAAAACCATTTTGGCAGTTGCGTCTTAGCAAATGATATTAAACTGCAGGGTTATGGTATTATATGAAAAATTCAAGTTCATGTGGGAGAAAAAAGAAAAAAGGGGTGGCTGAGTTGAGGTTTGGCCAGTAGCAGGGTAGTCATCGGCTCCATGAACGAGTTCAGCGAACTCGGGGTGAAGGACTCTACTTCTGCTGGTTTTGTGTTCGAAAGACTGTAGTGTCCCAGACCAAGTCGTGTCTAGGCTGTCCGGGGGTAGTTTCGGGGCTGTAAATCGCCCCAAACTGCAGGGTGATAACAGGTTTCTTGAGTGTATTTTGTGAACTGTTGCTTGCTGATTAAGTGCTGGAATTTTAGTACGTATTTCTGGGGAAATAGGTTGCTGCAGTAGTCATGGTATCTGCTGCAGTTTATCGAAAACTAGGCAGCTGCCTTGGTTCATCCTAGCTGCTAGTAGTCGCCAGTGGTCAGGTTGTAGGAGGAGCTTTTGAAGGATCTGGATCAAATTGAAAGAAGAAAAGAGTCTGGTATAGAGAAAAGTTCAAATGCAGAGAAGAAACTTGTTCTCTGAAAGTTAATTTATAGAGTAAAATGCAGACTGTGTACCTAGGTTTACACAGTCCTGCACTTTGTGTACATCATCTTTGGAAACTAGCAAAGTGTGTACCTGAGGTTCGAAGATTCGTGCATATGGTGTACTGCCGTTAGAATTGGCTTAACAGCGTTAGTGAGCAGGGGAGGGGCAGTGTACGTACTTCCAATGTGACATCTGCATGTTCTTTGTTATTTTGTTTAAAGGCCATGAATAAGATTTGTTGGAGCATGGTGGTAGCGAGTCATGCTTGGTGTCTGGAGCATGGTTTTGTGCTGTTTGTTCTTATGGAGACGCTGATATAGGCCATAGACAGAATTTTGAATATTATCAATTTTAAGTTAAAAAATATTTTTTTTGACAATGCAGGCTTATATGCCTTACAACTTAGTATCTGTTCTAATAATTCTCGGGGTGAGCCAGAGTCGAACCCGGGTGCCCCGGGTCAACAGAGGATAAACCCACCACTGGGCTATCCAATCGTGCTCAAGTTAAAAAATATTTAGTAGTTAAAGCTGGTTGCGTTTATTGAAAAATAAAGAATATTCAAATTATATACTTCTATACTATACTATAATAAGCCAACATGGGTTTGTAGTCCAAGGTTTTAGTTATATTTTTTGGTTTGGTACTCTCGTTTTGGTACTACAAGTCTACAAATGTGTAGTAGTCCATTAATATTGTATTGTTAAACAGTTTCAAATACTAAAAACACTCATAACAATACACTATACTAGAATAAGCCAACATGGTAGTCCAAGGTTTTAGTTATATTTTTTAGTTTGGTACTCTCCTTTTGGTACTACAAGTCTACAAATGTGGAGTTCATTAATATTGTATTGTTAAACAGTTTCAAATACTAAAAATACTCCTAACAATACATTACTCTCTCCGTCCCATCAGGTTCTTTACGTTACTTTTTGGCACGCATTTTAAGACTCCTATAAAGTATACTTACATTATATATTTATTTTTTAAAAAAATCCTGAAAAAAAGTTTGACGTTTAAACTTTTATTCAAAAAAAATAAATTAAAAAAAACATTATTGAACTATATTTTATAAGAGCCTCAAAATGCGTGCAAACAGTGAACGTAAACATCCGGGTGAGGGAGTATCATATAATATTTTAACCATTACATAACTCTTTCTGACTCTAATCTTAAAAGTTATTGTTGTCAAAAAAACCAAAATTACGTTTGAAATTCGACTGATTAGATGACTGAATCTTTCAAAGGTTCTCAATCATATTATATATACAAATTTCAATCAAATTATAATAAATTTGACTAGTCAAAAATTTTAAAAAAAATCTATACTATACTATTAAAGCTGAAATATAACTAAATTACAAGGTTGGCTATCAAATAATAAAAATTGATGGCAAGACAAAATACAAAATCACTAATGTACTCCCTTGGTTAGGAAATAATAGTCTATTTGACTTTTTTTTACGTACTTTTAAAAGTTTTGACCGTATATTTATAAATATTATTTTAAATTTTTTTTTGTGAATTAAAATATTAATGTCATATTTTTATTCACAAAAAAAATCAAAAAAAATATTTATAAGTTTACGGTTAGAACTCTTAAAAATACGTAAAAAAAAAGTTAAGAGACTGTTATTTCCAAACAGAGGGAGCACAAGTTTTGTTAATTATACTGATTTGTGGAAACTAAAATGTGTGGAGTAAGAATTTTGTTTTAGGATTACCCATCAGATTCATGTGCTGCTATTTGCTAACCTCAAACTTTAAAATGCTTAGTCTGCCTTCTTTTCCATGTCTTAAAAATCTTGATTAAAGAGCTCCACAACTTTGAATAATTTAACATGCAGGCCTAATCACTCTCTGGCCATTCTAAATGTTCCATACCATTCTGAGAAATATGCACCATTTGCTAGAATCTCCAAACTAGAAGTACACACTTTGCTAGTTTCCAAATGTGAGGTACACAAAGCGCACAACAATGTAAACCTAGGTACACAGTTTGCATTTTACTCTTGATTTATATTCCTCCAAAATACATCATATTTATAGTATTACAAGACTCTCAACTGATACTCATTTATGACTATGGGATATGAAGGTCAAAAGTATGTGGAGTTACAAATTTAAAAAGTCTGGAACATTCTAGCTTATAATTCTAACAATATTGTGGTCACTTTTTTTTTGTTGTTGTTGTCAATTTATCAGTCCTAGTCAAGGTGGTGATCTATGTAGTAAATGCTAGCTAAGGTACTGCACTGTGTATGTGAGAGCAATATCAGCTGCGTTTTCACTGTTTAGGATATGGAAATTGTCCTGTGTTATACTCCCTCTGTCCCTCTCATTTGTTTACAGTTACTATTTTGGGATGTCCCTCTCATTTCTTTACATTACCATAAATAGTAAGTTTTTCTCATCATTACACCCACTATCTTCCCACACTATCTCATATTTAACAATAAAAACTACTATTACACCCACTATTTTCCTCCACCATCTCAAATCTATTATTAAATATTGATGGGTCCCACCACTTTATCCACTTTTCATCTAACTTTACTCATTTTTCATACATTGTCTTGGTCTCCGTGTCCCCCTCCAATGTAAACAATTGAGGAGGACGGAGGGAGTAGTGTTTTAGCTGCTGCCCTCCAATGTAAACAATTGAGGGGGACGGAGGGAGTAGTGTTTTAGCTGCTGCTTATTGACAGATTCTAAGACTGGCATAGGTTGGTTTTAGAAACACCAGCTCCCTAGTTTCAAAAAACGTTTCTTTATTTTTGTACATTCAAAATACTTTCCTGTTTCTATTTTAAGCCAAAAACATTTTTTAAAAGTCGTGCTAAAAATTCTCTTAACCAATTTTGATTGGTTATTAAGTTTACCTTAATTTACATATTAAAATTAGATCTATTTTTCACTTCTCCAACCATTTTTATACATAATATAATACTTTTATTAAAATCGTGTTTCTAATCAAATCGGAAACGTTTTTTTGATAAATGTTCAGGTGTGTAGACCTTTTTCTTGATTAAGTTGATCTAGAAACAAGTTAATGCCTCCTAATCTCCCCGATACTATACTATTAGCAACAATGTTTTGGAACTTCTATTTTATAAAAAAAAATACAAAATTCCTTTTCTAAAATATTTCTGGCCTTTTTATCAATTATGAAAGTCATTTATTATTATTATTTTCAGGTTAATTTATTTAATTAGAAATCAAATTGATTTAATTAAAGAATTATTCAATTAATATGATTATATATTAATATAAATTATGTATTAATATATAATCATATTAATACATAATTTATATTTTAGTTACTAAGAAAGGAGAGTCTGGTGGCAATGTTTTCGTGTCTGGGATCTCCATTATTTTGGGAGGAATGTACTTTTATTTTGATTTTTTTCATCATTATGCAACTCCTTTCATAGGCTTATGAGTTTATAACAAGTTAAGTGAGAATGTCTTGAAAATTTCAGGTCCTTGATGGGCGCTCTTCCAAATCTCTCATTCATTGCTGAGGAAAAAGAGATGATAACAAGAAAACCTGAAATTATATGTGAGATCAGAAAAATCATTCTCCCTGGCATAACATTCTCTTCTTTTCTATCGATAATGAACCACAGTGATCAAGTTAGATTTATTTTTGCGGCCTCAATACATTATTCTAGAATCTTGTGTAATATTGGTGACATTTGGTCTGGCTAGATATGTACCAAATGTCTGGATTTAGTTGTGGTTTACAAAGTGTTCAAAATTTACGTACACAGGGCATGATTATAGTTATAAACTATAACGTAGTAGATATTAGATATGTACCAAATAACTGGATTATAGATTGTTGGATACTTAAGTTATCGCTGTTTAACTATTAACTATCAACTACTTCCTCAAGTACAACTAAATTTACTTTTGATGTATAGGGTATTTAAAGAACTGATAGAATTATTTGGACAGTAGTACAGTAGTACTTTTAACTCTTTGGAAATGAATATGATCAGTAAACGTGCTAATTCAAATGAAGAAGTGATAATTTAATTATGGAACTCATTTTAATAAAATTTTAGTGAATGTATTGCCAATATGTTACATAATATGAAAACAATTGATCCCTGTTAATTGGCCAGGTATGCTCCTGGTAATCTTGCTTTCTATAAATTATAGTGATCCCTGTTAATTGGCCAGGTATACTCCGGGCAATCTTGCTTTTTTTAAATCACAAGGTTTTGTATAACGAATTTCTAGAAAGTTTACGTCAACTCGATCTAGGGGTGTGTGTTTCTTGTGGAAGTAGTTAATTTAATGGAACTGTCATTGGCCCATGGTAAAATTACATTTTTCTTATTGGGTCTCTGCATTCTCTTTGGCAAAGTATCTAAATCACATTCATATGTGGATGGTTCATTTACACAAACATAAAGGACTTTAAACTATACTATTGATAATTTGTTCAGGTTCAGCTGGAACCTACGTTTTCATGGGCCTTGCTCTGCAAAGAATTGCATGGCACATCAAAGTATACTGGAATGCTTCAGGCAGCTAAGAAAATTTATAAAGAGGGAGGGCTGACGGTACATTTTTCTTAAATTCTGTCTAGATACCCAGCTTATCTCTGTGCTGCTACTATTATTCCATACCCCTAAGAAGCTTTCTCTGAGATCTTCTAAAGAGTGAAGAATGTCGTAAATGTCATTTCAGTTAATGGTAGAAATTTTGCAACTTCGGAATACTTGCTATGTGTAATTCTATGCCTTCTTATCAGGATTTTGGCGTGGTAATGTCCCAGCACTTTTCATGGTTATGCCATATACAGCCATATAGTTTACAGTTTTGCATAAGTTGAAAATGATTGCAGTTGGTTCTTCTAAAGCAGGTCTATGGTTCTTCAGAAGTATCTGTAATGATTTTATTCTCGTAGTTATAACTTTCTGAATATTCTTATTGTGTATTTGTGTGGTTGTTTTTATGGTATTGTAATCTATATCTTCCTGTGAAATATGCTCATACGCTATGTACCTGTTAGCCAATCTGTGCAAAAAATCAATATATGTGTTTGTGTGTGCGAAACAGAAGAAGAATGAAGGAGACAGATTAAACAGAAGGATATGAAGAAAATCCGAGTCCAGTGCGAAACTGTCTCCTTAAAGCGTATTCGCCTCCTCACCGTATGTGCGGAACGAAAGCTTCCCAGGATAAAACGGATTGCGATGTCGTTAACAAGAACGGCACCTTCGGCGAGCTTGAATCGAGCAAGAGACTATCACCAAAGAGAATTAGGCTGTGGTATTGAGAGAGAGAGGAGGATGTGTTTGATGATACAAAACTCTCCAACCTATATGGGTATTTATAGGTGCAGAGAAACTTGTGCACTACTCTTTTCCATAATCAATTATCATTAATTACGGAATCGGTGTAAAACTTGCACGCCACACTATTCCATAAATAATATGAAACAGAATCAATTAAATATTTGCAAGTTATTATATCTCATATATAATCTGAAGCAGAATCAGATTAAATATACCAAGATATACACCAAATCAATTAACCTGAAACAAAATCAAATTAATTTATGCCATAATATTTGAGCCAAATTCCACTGGAAATAAATAATTTCCATTATTAAGAAGATATCATCATATCTCACACATAATGCTCAAAATATTATTTACCAATATGGGACTTATACCCATATTTTCCAACAATCCCCCACATGGGTGAGATTGGTGATCTTAGTAGTAGCACACACCAGACAGACAGACAGACAGACAGACAGACACAAGGTTTGACTTGGTGATAGTTTTCTTCGATCAGATATAGCATACGACAGGTAGAGAATGCTCTTTGAACCTTCGCTTGAGTAAGTATACCGACTTTACTGGTAGACAGTGGACGTGCTTGTCCTTGAACTGTTCGACCGTTTGTGTAAACGATGATATACTTATCACTATACCCTTTCTAACTCGTTCAGCTCTCATGAGTATGTCCATTTTGGCCATGGAACATCGTCCTGGTTCTGCGGGAGTTTCTAAAGAATTGTGCCTCGCAATTCTCCTTTGAAGCGGCCCCACTTCTCTCCTACATAGGTGATCTTTATCTTATAGAGTAACCCGCGTTTACTCAACTGAATTCCATGCGTGTACCACTCCATGTATTCACCAAAGATCATTAAAAGCTCAAGGCTTATCCTCGTACCTTACGGGTCTCACTGTTTCTTCATCATAGGAACAGGCCAGGGGTTACCCCCACAGTGATTTGGTCATCATGATTTAGTTGTCCCATTGAACCAAGTTCTTGGGATCTCCAGTCAGCAATGGTTGGGTGTCCACCATGATGCCGTTAAGCGATAGGCTTAAGACCCATTCCTCTCGATGATCTCTCAACCACTTCTCTTGATAACCCTTTGGTTAGCGGATCCGCAATATTATCCTTTGACGGTATATAGTCAATAGTGATAATTCCGGTTGAGATTAATTGTCTAATGGAACTATGTCGTCGTCGTATATGGCGGGACTTCCCATTATACATTGTGCTCTGTGCTCTGCCAATAGCGGATTGACTATCACAGTGTATCCCTATTGCAGTCACAGGCCTTGGCCATCTTGGAATATCCTCCAGAAATTGGCGTAGATATTCAGCCTCCCCAGCGCATTTATCTAAAGCCACAAACTCAGCTTCCATTGTGGAATGAGTTATAACCGTTTGCTTGGAGGATTTCCATGATATTGCTGCTCCAGCTAGTGTAAACACGTAGCCACTCGTAGACTTTAGTGCCTTCTTGCTAGATATCCAGTTTGCGTCAGTATATCCTTCTAATACTGCTGGGTATCTGCCATAGTGCAATCCATAGTCTCGAGTTCCCCTTAGGTACCTTAGTACCCTTATGATCGCTTTCCAGTGATCATCTCCAGGATTACTCGTGAACCTACTCAACTTGCTAATTGAGTACGCAATGTCTGGTCTTGTACAACTCATTAAGTACATCAGACTTCCAATTATCCTAGAGTACTCCAACTGAGAGACCCCCTCACCTTTATTCTTGGATAGATGTAAAGTCATATCCACAGGTGTCCTAGCTTTCTCAGTATCATCCTTAAGAAACCTCTCAAGGATCTTGTCAACGTAATGAGGTTGACTTAGTGCGAGACCCTCTGATGTTCTAGAAATTTGGATTCCTAGAATTACATTTGCCAGTCCCATGTCTTTCATGTCAAATCTTGATTTTAACATGTCCTTTGTGGATTTGATCACTTTATCATTGCTTCCGGCAATAAGTAGATCATCCACATACAATGTCATCATGACATAACCGCTCTCGTCATCCTTGTAATAGGCACAGCTATCACATTCGTTGATCTTGAAGTTATGTGCTAACACGACCTCATCAAATTTCTCATGCCATTTCATAGGCGCTTGCTTCAAGCCATATAGTGATTTCACCAATTTACATACTTTTCTTCCTTGCCCAGGGACAACAAACCCTTCAGGTTGTTCCATATAGATTTCCTCATCTATATCCCCATTTAGAAAAGCTGTTTTCACATCCATCTGATGTACTGTTAAGTTTCGCATCGCAGCGATTGCAAACATCATCCTTATGGACGTGATTCTCGTCACAGGAGAATACGTATCAAAGTAATCAAGGCCTTTCTGCTGCTTGTATCCTTTGATTACAAGTCTGGCCTTATACTTATCAATGGTTCCGTCAGGTTTCAATTTCTTTTTAAAAACCCATTTGCTGCCTAGTGCTTTACAACCAGGTGGCAAGTCCACTAATTCCCAAGTGTGATTCTGTAGAATAGAATCAATTTCGCTTTTGATGGCCTCTTTCCACATAGGTCCATCAGGTGAGGTGACCGCTTCCTTATAGGTTTTCGGATCACCTTCTTCGAGTAAATAGGTCATGAAGTCAGACCCAAAGGATTTCTCCGTTCGTTGTCTTTTGCTCCTCCTCACAACCCCCACATTTTCGTCTTCACTTTCATCATTCTCATTTTCATCACCTACAGATTCATGAGTTCGTTTAGACGTCGTAGGGTGCTCATTTCTTGGATTACAAGGAAACGTAGTCTCAAAGAATGAGGCATTTCTTGATTCCATGATCGTATTCTTTTGAATCTCAGGAATCTTAGAATCATACACAAGAAACCGATATGCTGTACTACGAGGAGGATATCCGATGAAGATACAATCCACGGTTTTCGGACCAATCTTCACCTTCTTAGGTGTAGGGATCAGTACCTTAGCAAGGCACCCCCACACTTTCAGGTGTTTGTAACTCGGTTTCTTTTTCTCCCACATTTCATAAGGACTCACATCCTTATTCTTGCGCATCGTAATATTTAAAATATTATTTGCGCTTAAGATGGCTTCCCCCCACATTGATTGCGGAAGTCCAGAGCTTAGCAACATCGCATTCATCATCTCCTTGAGAGTGCGATTCTTCCTCTCAGCCACTCCATTTGACTGAGGGGAGTATGGTGCAGTGACCTCATGGATAATACCATGTTGTGAACAGAATTCCCCAAAAGGTTCAACATATTCACCTCCACGATCGCTACGAATCCTTTTGATTTTCTCAGTCTGTTGTCTCTCGACTTCTTCCTTATAGATTTTAAATTTATCTATAGCTTCATCTTTGCTTTTTAGCAAATACACATAGCAGTATTTTGTACAATCATCTATGAATGTAATAAAATACTTATTTCCTCCTCTTGTTGGAGCGAATTTTAAATCACATATATCGCTATGTATTAGGTCTAGCACCTTGGTGTTTCTTTCCATACGCTTAAAAGATGATCTCGTTAATTTTGCCTCAACACAAGTTTCACACTTGTGTTTTGAATCGATAGTCAATTTTGGTATGTATTCTTTTGCACTTAATCTTCGTAAAGTGTCATAATTCACATGTCCTAATCTAGCATGCCATAAATTAGGAGACTCAAGCAAGTAAGCAGAAGAATTCTTCATTTCATTATTGTCCTTAACGGACATTACATTGAGCTTAAACAGCCCATCACTAGCATAGCCCTTGCCTACAAACATACCACTCTTAGACAAAACAACTTTATCTGACTCTATTACAATGCGAAAGCCATGTTTACTCAACAAAGAACCAGACACAAGGTTCTTGCGAATATCAGGCACATAAAGTACATTCTTCAAAGTCAGATTCTTCCCAGAGGTCATCTTCAGAATCACCGTGCCTTCCCCTTCAATGGTAGAAGTCGCAGAGTTTCCCATGTAGAGCTTCTCACCAGCATCAGAAGCTACAAGGCTAGAGAAAGTCGCCTTGTCGGAGCAAATATGCCTAGATGCTCCTGTGTCAATCCACCATTCTCGCGGATTAGATCCAACCAGGTTCACCTCAGAGACCGTAGCGCAGAGGTCTATATCACCTATTTCCTTGGAGATATCATCAACCATGTTTGCTTCTTTCTTCTTGGTCTTCTTAGGCTTCCTACAGTCAGCAGACCTATGACCAACTTTGTCACAGTTGAAGCACTTTCCTTGGAACTTCGAAGGCTTCGAAACTCCTCCTTTAGGTGCCAGTTTAGCCCCTTTCCCGGAACTGGTCTTCTTGGACTTGGAGCTTTGAGCATGCTCCACCATATTTGCCTTTTCACCGGCAATAGGTTTCTTTCCGGATCCCCTGTTATTTTCTTCAATGCGAAGTCTAACAATCAGATCCTCCATAGTCATCTCCTTTCTCTTATGCTTAAGGTAGTTCTGGAAATCTTTCCAACCAGGAGGCAGCTTTTCTATCACAGCGGCAACTTGGAAAGATTCCGTGAGACCCATCCGCTCGGCATGCATCTCATGAATAATCAGCTGCAATTCTTGCACCTGACTGTCAACAGTCTTGGAATCCACCATCTTGTAGTCAAGAAAGCGTCCAACAATCCACTTCTTGGCACCGGCATCTTCGGTTTTATACTTACGGTCAAGTGATTCCCATAAGTCCTTAGATGTTACCTTCGAACTGTACACATCATACAGCGGGCCAGTCAAACCATTAAGCACATAGTTCCGACAGATATAGTCGGAGTGCTTCCATGCATCAACAGCAAACACCGCCTGCGTATCGCTCTCAGCAGTGAGCATAGGTGTCTCTTCTCTTAGATAGCGAGACAAATTCAGCGTGGTCAGGTAGAACAACATCTTCTGCTGCCACTGTTTGAAGTTCGTTCCGTTGAACTTTTCCGGCCTTTCAGCGTGAGCAGTAGGCACATGAGGCATAGCTGGCGCAAAGGGCGCAACTGGCGCAACAGGCGCAGTATGCACAGCAGTCACAACCGGCGGAGTAACATGTCCTGCCGGATTGAGTGGAACACTGAACTGACCAAAGGTCATCTGTCCCGCAGAACCATAGCCCAGAGGCGTAGGCCCAAAACCATAACCCGCAGGCGTAGGCCCAGAACCGTAGCCCGCAGGCGTAGGCCCAGAAACAGGTGGCACACCCTCATCTGGATTAACCAGTGCGTTGGGGTTAGCCTGCAACTGTTGTGTCTGATCCCCATCTGGATTAACCAGTGCGTTGGGATCAACAGCCGTACCGCTCGTGGGAATTGCTCCATTAATATTCTCCATTAAGTCTGTTTTTCCAACACGCAAACAAACCAAGTCAATCACAGATGTAGAACAGATGTATAATACGCTTTAAGATTGTTAGCCAATCTGTGCAAAAAATCAATATATGTGTTTGTGTGTGCGAAACAGAAGAAGAATGAAGGAGACAGATTAAACAGAAGGATATGAAGAAAATCCGAGTCCAGTGCGAAACTGTCTCCTTAAAGCGTATTCGCCTCCTCACCGTATGTGCGGAACGAAAGCTTCCCAGGATAAAACGGATTGCGATGTCGTTAACAAGAACGGCACCTTCGGCGAGCTTGAATCGAGCAAGAGACTATCACCAAAGAGAATTAGGCTGTGGTATTGAGAGAGAGAGGAGGATGTGTTTGATGATACAAAACTCTCCAACCTATATGGGTATTTATAGGTGCAGAGAAACTTGTGCACTACTCTTTTCCATAATCAATTATCATTAATTACGGAATCGGTGTAAAACTTGCACGCCACACTATTCCATAAATAATATGAAACAGAATCAATTAAATATTTGCAAGTTATTATATCCCATATATAATCTGAAGCAGAATCAGATTAAATATACCAAGATATACACCAAATCAATTAACCTGAAACAAAATCAAATTAATTTATGCCATAATATTTGAGCCAAATTCCACTGGAAATAAATAATTTCCATTATTAAGAAGATATCATCATATCTCACACATAATGCTCAAAATATTATTTACCAATATGGGACTTATACCCATATTTTCCAACAGTACCTATTCATAATGTGATGCAGAAGATCGTGTCTAATGTTGAATTTCTTAGATATGAAAGAATCGTGACAGTTCATTATGTTGGCTATATTGTGGCTCTCTTGTGCTTTACAGTTTGTTTAAAATTGTTTGCAAAATTGATATCGAAGTACAGTGTAAAAGCAGCTTGCATGATCTGCATGCAGGTGCATCCAAATATGAGATCAGTATTTGCTAGTCTAATTAAGTATCGTGGATTTCGAGGATTGTATGATGGCTTGACACCTACATTAGTTGAGATTATTCCTTATGCTGGGCTTCAGTTTGAAATTTATGACACTTTCAAGCGGTGGTGCATGGTAAGGTGCTATATCTTTGATTAATGTCTCGTTTGTGCAGGGGATTATGGTGATCAATCAGGGACTGGTGGTGTATATTGGAGGAAAAGTAATTATTACAACATAATACAAATAATCTGCCCTCGAAAATATGAACTCAAAGTACAAGATTTTTTGTATTAGTGACTAATTGAAGTGGCCCAAAATGTCTGCAAACTATTAATAACCCTTTTCTGCAGTGAATAAATGCCGCTTAATCTTTGTCTGAATCAAGTTTTTGTAGATAAAAGTGTTTTTTTGACAACAGATACTCTTAAGTTGGGGCCAACAAGAATTAAAAATTCTGGGCAGCTGATATAGAGGAATCATAAGTATCTATTTACTTTTGACTTGGAACTGTTTCCTTAGCGTAGGTAATTTCAATTTTGATATACATAGTTGTTTTAATAAATTAACGGCAAATGCTTAAATTTGGCATGCTTCTACTTAATGCAGAAGGTCGTGAAAATAGAAGCTCAAACAAATGGTTTTGCTCTTATAAACATCACAAAATGATAATGAGTTCTTATTAATATTCATGGAATAGAAATAAACTAAGATGGCCTCAATCTCCGCTTTGCTTCTGTTCTTGCAAATTTTGTAGCGATCAGCCTCTTCCTCCATCTGCATCTCCCTTTCTTGAGCTAATATAGATGCCTTCAAATAGCTTTTTGTTCTCAGAGGCTATAGAAAGTCTGATAGCAAATTTAGTATACCTGGATTCTTTTGGTGCGGCAGCTGAATTAATAGAAGATTTTTTTCTTCCTAATCATGACTTTTAGCTAAAGATTAGTAAAATTAAATGAAAGTCAAAAGAATATGCATGAATATAGTTAAATAAAGATGAATAGTTTGATCCAATAATATAGTGAATAGATCTTGTAAGCCTAGGATGAAAAGATGAACAGTTGGAAAGGTGTTTTGATATTGACAAGCTTTGTGTCTGACTTATTATCAATGGATAGAGAAGATGGAAAAATTATCGATTAATATAATGAGATTCAGTTGCTCATATAGTTTTGTAATTGTGTTACATATTTAACAAATGCAACTTCCTCGTGGGACATAATCGATGTCCCATTTTCAGGATTACATTAAAACGGCAAAGAAGTTTGACATTTCACGGAATTAACTTATCAAGGAACCTGAGGTGAGGAAGAACCAGATTCTTATTAACCAAAAGTCAAAAAATTCTTAATTCAATTTGTCTATACTGACTCACTTGAACTAATTCAAATCCACATACTTTGGCATGGTGCTTGCTTGGCAAGGAACTTGATGTATTTAGCCATACTTTCTCTTATGTTTATCTTCTTGGGTTGTAACATTGACATATTCTCTCACTTCTTCTGATGTTTTACCAGGTTTCTGCATTATAAATTGGGCCTTCTGCAGTGTACTACTTAACTTGAGCTCGATCTTTAAAAAGCAAGTCAAGAAGCAAAGGGCACTTCCCTTAACTTGGACAGAAATAGGTAATGTAATTATATTTCAGTATTAGAATATTTAATCCTTTTACCTTTTTGTCGATCATTATATATTTATAGTTGTACTTAATTGCTAATACCATAGGCTTTGTTAGATAAATTATGCTTCTTTTCCGCTTGTATTCCAAGGTTTCTTTCTAATTCAGACTGGTTTTTCATATGTTTGATGCAGTAACAGTTAGAAATTTGCATCGAGGTTTACTTGGAATTTGCAGTTCAAAAGTATATGTTCCCTCTTTGAGCCGCATTGAGCGAAATAAATTGGACCAAGCTTGTGTACAACTTATTGGGGCTCTTGCGGTTTGTTTTTGGGTTGTCATGGTCCAATCAAAGCACAAAAAATGTAAGGATCCAAACCAGTCGATCAAAATACGAATAAATGACCTGGTAAAAGAAAAACTTAAAAGATAGGACAAACGATGGAGATAGAAAGAATCGTGACTCTTGTGGAGGTCATAAAGAAACAATTTATCAGTAAGTTTCTTAGCAAATATTCTACAATACACATTCGATCATAATTGCATAGCATATATGTTTTTATGATCTTTATGAGAAGTGTGTTGAGTGATGGATGGAGTGTTCCAAAACAGGCATCTCCTAAGGACGGGTAAACATAGTAATGAAGTTCAAATTGGTGCATTATCAACCCGCCTTGGTAATACCCATGATCCATAGAATTGATGTTCACGGCCATAACAATGCCTAAGTTGCAACAATATTTCCACATGACACTGGCTTAGGGAGCAACTAGGCAAATAAATGTTACATAGATGTTACCTGGTCTGTGAAACCATGAATATATTAGAACTGACAACTTGCCTTATTATATTGCCTTATAATATAATAAAGACTCCTCACAAAAATTAAGTCAAAAAAGGATATTGTTTGGTGCTTTGTTGGTAATAGAGTTTTTGTGTGTGTTACCCAAGATTTATTCTACCAACCATTCCTGGTCATTAACCTCAATTGTGTGTTTTTCAAATCTTTAGTCTTGACCTGCTAGAAGAATGAAATTTGAGAAAATGGTGCAAAATAAGTTTATATGTAAGATCTTTATTGTACATCTGAAGATGGAAACTGCCGCATATTATTCTTATGCAGGGACCCTCAACTGGTTAAAAAGATCATTGCAGCTACTGTTATTGAAGTGAGAGCTACAGGAATACTTTATGCCTTTGCACCTTGTATTATGGTACATAATTGTGGAAAAGTTCAATTCCAGAAATCAGAATGTTTCCTTCACTTGGTTTGCTCAGCAGTTCTTCGAAATATATTTGAAGATACTATTTTGGTTTCTTTCCACTAAATAGTTATAAACCAATACCTTGGATTGCTTTCCAAACACGGAGCTTCAATTCTAAGAAGATCAAGACTCATATCTATAGTCAAAATATGTATATTCTGATTCTGTCTTCGCAAGACCTTGTGTTGTTAACTTACTTTTATAAGACTTTCATTCTGGTCGATATGCAATTCAAGTTATGATAGAAATATTACAAGATTTACCATTAGACTCTTGTGTTCCTCTTCAAGAATGTACTAATTATAAGATCATGTATAAGTTTATTTGATACCAATGTGTAGTTCTATCTAACTAAATTTATAACCAAATAAAGGAAAGATAAATTCCTTTAACACGTACTAAACATGCAATAATAAAATAGTATATATTTGTAATTAGCGGGTAATGTAAATTTTCGTATAATAAAAGAACCAGACCTATACTGGTATGAATAAAATTTGACAAAATTTGACACGTTGACATGGATAAAAATATTGTAATACGATTTCAGACATTTTCTATAAAATGACCCGTGCCTTGCACACGTTATTACGCTAGTTCTAGCTTATAATTCTAACAACACTGTGGTCACTTTTTTTGTTATTGTTGTCGTCGTCAATTTATCAGTCCTAGTCAAGGTGGTGATCTATGTCGTAAATGCTAGCTAAGGTACTGCACTGTGTATGTGAGAGCAATATCAGCTGCGTTTTTGCAGTTTAGGATTTGGAAATTGTCCTGTGTTATAGAGTGTTTTAGCTAGGGGTGAACACGGGTTGGGTTGGGCGGTTTCAAGGCAAAAAACGACCCAACCCAATATAATCGGTTTATGAAAAATTTAACCCAATCACTCAAATATATTTGTCTAACCCAACCCTATTATTTATAGGTCGGATTGGGTCGGTTTGGGTCGGGTTAATTGGGTTTATTCTTCCGGTCAAAATTCAAACTCAAAATAGAAGTTTAAAATTATCAAACATTTGTCAAGGTATCATTAAACAGAATTGATTAGCAACGTTAAAGCAGAGATTATGATTTTCTCTATCTTAGTTTCCAGGCTCCAGCGCCCTAAAACCTACTATTAAGACAAACTATCAGTACAGAAAAGTGTATATTTTTCCCTCTGTTCGGACCTGGTGCAGAATTAGGATTAGCAAACCATGGATCCATTTATTTATTAAATATAGAGAATTGATAAATAAACTCCACATTTTACTATTTAAACTCCAATTTCATATTTTATACCACATTTGCCCATGCTTTCTACACATGTTTCATCCATATTATAGGTGATTATGCTCTTTGGGTAGAAGAAAAAATTGAAATGGAGCTTAAATTATAAAGTTTGGAGCTTATTTATCAATTCCCTAAATATATGTATAAATAAAATCTTAGGGACTATACTAGATAATATCATAATATATATGGGTCTCCAAGATTTATGCAATCGGGTTGGGTCGGGTTGGTTCAGGGTTAAAATATGTTAAAACCTGACCCAACCCAATTTAATCGGGTTTTTTGAAAATTAACCCATTCAAATTTCGGTTTTGATTGGGTCGGGTTATTCGGCCAAAAACAGGGTGGTTTGGGTTGGTTTGAGCGGGTTGAGCGGGTTATGTTCACCCCTAGTTTTAGCTGCTGACAAATTCTAAAACTGGCATAGGTTGGTTTTATAAACACCAGCTCTCTGTTTCAAAAAACGTTTCTTTCTTTTTGTACATTCAAAATACTTTCCTGTTTCTATTTTAAGCCAAAAAACATTTCTTAAAGGTCTTGCTAAAATTCTCTTAACCAATTTTGATTGGTTATTAAGTTTACCTCATATTAAAATTATATCTATTTTTCACTTCTCCAACCATTTTATACATAATATAATACTTTTATTAAAATCGTATTTCTAACCAAATCGGAAATGTTTTTTTGATAAATGTTCAGGTGTGTAGACTTTTTTCTTGATTAAGTTGATCTAGAAACAAGTTAATCCCTCCTAATCTCCCCGATACTATACTATTAGCAACAATGTTTTGGAACTTCTGTTTTATGAAAAAAGAATACAAAATTCCTTTTCTAAAATATTTCTGGCCTTTTTATCAATTATGAAAGTCATTTTTTATTATTATTTTCAGGTAAATTTATTTAATTAGAAATCAAATTGATTTAATTAAAGAATTATTCAATTAATATGATTATATATTAATATAAACTATGTATTTGTATCCTACTCTTAATTAATTAACTAGATTCAATTATTTAGAATAAAATGATTTAAATTATTGAATCAAATATTTGAAAATATTTAAGATTCAAACGCGTGTAACATAAGTAAAAAAAAAAGGACTTAACTAGGATGTAAATTTGCATGAATCCAAGTAGGAATAATATTTAGCATAGAAATTGAATCCGATACGGAGAAGAAAAAGATAATTCGATTATGAATCAGAATTGTGGAGTCTGTATAGACTACTATATAAAGAAAGGGGCAGGGGCCGCAGAATCATAGGTATAAGCTTGAATAACAAGACAAAAAAAGTTAAGCAAGCAGTGAGTCATGAAGGAGGTTTTGAAAAGAAAGAGAGGAGAGACATCCAGGTGGGACAAGACTCCTGAAGTTGATTCAGATGGAGCAACTCCAATGACTTGGGATGCTATGTCGACCCCGACACCGAAACGTCAGAGATCATGGTGGGATGATTCAGATGGTGCAACTCCTTGGGATGCTGTGTCGACCCCGACACCGAATCGTCAAGGGTCAAGATGGGATGATTCAGATGGTGCAACTCCAGCAGTTGTGACCCCAGTAGGAGGAGTCGGACTTGCTACCCCAACTCCCGGGGCTATTAACTTTCTGAGTGATGAACAACTAGACTCAATGTTCCCTCAGGAAGGATATACAATTTTAGATCCTCCGATCGAGTTCATATGTTCCTATCAGAACACCTGTTAGGAAACTAATTGCCACGCCAACTCCCATGGGAACTCCACTTTATGCAATCCCTGAAGAGAACAGGGGTCAGCAATTCGATCTTCCAAAAGAATTGCCAGGTGGTTTGCCATTCATCAAGCCTGAAGATTACCAGTACTTCGGAGCTCTGCTTAATGAACAAGAGCAAGAAGAAAAACTGTCTCCTGATGAGCAGAAAGGGCGGAAAATCATGAAATTGTTGCTTAAGGTGAAGAATGGAACACCTGCTCAGCGTAAAACGGCTTTCAGACAGCTTACTGATAAGGCCCGGGAGTTTGGTGCAGGCCAATTGTTTAGTCAAATCCTCCCGCTTCTCATGCAACCCGCGTTAGAAGATCAGGAGAGACATCTTTTGGTCAAGGTCATTGACAGAGTATTATATCAACTGGATCACTTGGTACGTCCTTTTGTACACAATATCCTTGTGGTGATTGAGCCTTTATTAATTGATCAAGACTATTATGCTCGTGTGGAGGGAAGAGAAATTATATCCAATCTCAGCAAAGCAGCTGGCCTGCCCACAATGATTGCTGCAATGCGTCCTGATATTGATAACATTGATGAGTATGTGAGGAACACCACCGCGAGAGCCTTCAGTGTTGTTGCTTCTGCACTAGGGATACCTTCCATTTTGCCATTCTTAAAAGCTGTATGTCAAAGTAAGAAGTCATGGCAAGCTCGTCACACTGGTATTAAGATTGTTCAGCAAATTGCTATACTGATAGGCTGTGCAGTTCTTCCTCATTTGCGGTCTTTTGTAGGAATTGTTGAACATGGTCTAAATGATGAGAATCAGAAGGTCAGAACTATCACGGCCCTGTCTTTAGCAGCTCTTGCGGAGGCCTCTGCTCCGTATGGTATTGAGAGCTTTGACTCAGTTTTGAAGCCGTTATGGAAGGGTATTAGGTCACACCGTGGGAAAGTCTTGGCTGCTTTTCTGAAGGCAATTGGTTTCATCATACCACTAATGGATGCAGTGTATGCAAGTTACTATACAAAAGAAGTCATGATTATCTTGATACGTGAGTTTCAGTCACCCGATGAGGAAATGAAGAAGATTGTGTTAAAAGTGGTCAAGCAGTGTGTGAGCACTGAAGGTGTAGAGGCTGATTATATTCGAAGTGAAATATTGCCTGAATTTTTCCGCAATTTTTGGGTTCGAAGGATGGCCTTGGATCGTAGAAATTATAAACAGCTTGTTGAGACTACTGCTCAACTAGGAAACAAAGTTGGAGTTGCTGATATTGTTGGAAGAATAATGGAGGACCTTAAAGATGAGAGTGAACCGTATAGGGAGATGGTTATGGAAACAATCGAGAAGGTTTTAGCAGAGTTGGGTGCATCTGATATTGATGATCGGTTGGAAGAGCTTTTAATTGATGGTACTCTTTATGCATTCCAAGAACAGACCGGTGCTGATGCTCATGTGATGCTTAATGGGTTCAGTGCAGTTGTGAATTCCTTAGGGAAGAGGGTGAAGCCTTACCTTCCCCAGATATGTGGTACAATCAAGTGGCGACTGAACAACAACAGTGCAAAGGTTAGACAGCATGCAGCAGATCTCATCACACGGGTTGCAGTGGTCATGAAACAATGCCAGGAAGAGCAGCTTATGGGACATCTTGGGGTTGTTTTGTATGAGCATTTAGGAGAAGAATATCCTGAAGTGTTGGGATCACTACTTGGAGCACTAAAAGCAATTGTGAATACTATTGGTATGTCTAAAATGACTCCTCCAATCAAAGATTTGCTTCCGGGATTGACCCCAATATTGAAGAATAGGCATGAGAAGGTTCAGGAGAACTGTATTGATCTTGTTGGTAGAATTGCTGATCGTGGAGCTGAGTTTATTCCTGCAAGGGAGTGGGTGAGGATATGCTTTGAGCTTCTTGAGATGCTTAAAGCCCACAAAAAGGGAATTCGTCGGGCTACAGTGAACACTTTTGGGTACATTGCAAAAGCTATTGGACCACAAGACGTTCTGGCAACCTTGTTGAACAATCTCAAGGTTCAGGAGCGCCAGAATCGCGTGTGCACAACTGTGGCAATTGCCATAGTTGCGGAAACTTGTTCACCCTTCACGGTTTTACCTGCCTTGATGAATGAGTATCGTGTTCCTGAGCTAAATGTGCAGAATGGTGTTCTGAAATCCCTTTCCTTTCTTTTCGAGTATATTGGTGAAATGGGTAAAGATTACATATATGCTGTGACTCCATTACTTGTAGATGCTCTTATGGATAGGGATGTGGTTCACAGGCAGACCGCTGCATCAGCCGTCAAGCACATGGCTTTGGGTGTGGCTGGTCTGGGATGTGAGGATGCTTTGGTTCACTTGATGAACTACGTCTGGCCCAACATATTTGAGACTTCACCGCATGTCATAAATGCTGTCATGGAAGCCATTGAGGGGATGAGGGTTGCATTAGGCGCGGCTGTTGTACTTAACTACACTCTACAGGGGTTGTTTCATCCAGCAAGAAAGGTTAGACAAGTATACTGGAAGTTCTACAACTCACTCTACATTGGCGCTCAAGATGCACTCGTGGCTGCTTATCCTAGACTTGATGATGAGGAGCGGAACATTTACAGTAGGACAGAATTGAGTATGTTTGTGTAATTCCAGAATTGTTTTTTACTTACTGACAGGTAAACTTTTATGGCATTGAACTTATGTTCTTAGCTGATGGATGGTTTTACCTTATTAGCAGACAGGTCTTGGGCCTATTTATACCCCTGTATAAGAATATTAACATTATTTCAAGATCATTAATTATACACGCAAGTAGATCTTGCGATTGATTAAGTTTAAGTAGATCTTATTTGTGTTGGACATGCTCAAATCTCTTGCGGGCATTATTTGTTCGAGTATATTTTTAGTATAGATAAAGTGTCTTGTGTAGTGTGAGCTTTTTTGATTGTTTGCATATAAACAAACAGCAACTAGATGTATGCATATATAAAGTAGATCTTAATATGGAACACAGTAACAAGGGTTATACCTATTGCTTCTCACAGCTATTATCATTTACAGATTACATTGCAGAAACAGACGCAACCATCAAGTCAAGTAACCGTATAGAAATCCTCAATAGGACTCAAGCATTTAAGAACAAACTTAAACCTCCATAATGACACTGACAGAACAAAAGAATTAGGACTACTAGTAAACTAGCAGGACACAAAGCTAGAACAAAAAACTAACTTCACTAGTGACTGAAATGTCTGATCATGCTGATAAATCCAATCATGAAAGGATGGCAGCAATGACACTTGGCATACGTTTGGAGTTGAGGATCAACGTCTCCATATGGGGAAAAGGCCCAACAATTTGATGGTCTGGCCCCAACACATATGCTGGTTGCAATGGATAAGAACCGCTGCATCGTTTCCACTTTCCAGAACCAAGTGAACACAGATCAAAACCACCTCTTTCGTTATCCTTTGCTACAACTAAATGGCCTTTGAAGAGCCCTAATTTGAGGCCGGATCCCTCATTAACATCTTGACTTGAAAACGTCTTCACGACTTCAAACGATTCATTATCCAAATCAAACGAAATAACGCCTCTCACCAAATCCAGTGCATGCTCTTTTACTAGCCAGTAGAGTTTCTTTCCAATACGAATGGTTGACACACCCGTGCTTATTTTCAAGGGCACCAAAGGGACATCCATTAGGGCAACAATGTTGTTAGAAAACACTGGCCAAGCAACATTGATTTGACTCCACCTACCCTCCAAAGACCTGTAAACCTCGACTCCAGTTTCTCCACTTTGGACAATTCTTATGATTTTAAAATCAAATCCCATGCAACCAAAACCAAAAACATCTAAATTCTCCACATTAATCGGTAAAGTGGGCTGTGGTACCAACACAGATGTGACTAGAAGTGGATTCATTACCTGCACCACAATCTCACTCAACCGAAAATTAATAGTAACGTCACAGATCAGCCCATTGGAGGAGCCCACTACAATCCTGTCAACAGCCCCATTTTTCCTTTGTTCAACTACCCTGATTATCTCCCTTTCACCTGAGTATATAATATATCTGCTTAAATTTATAGTTTCCACATCAACCAACAAACAATTTGAAGATCTTTTGTTACATTGAATCTCGAAATTCTTCAAACACAAATAAGAAAGATTCTCAAGTCCCATAAAAGGGACAATTCTAGAAAATTTTTCAGTGGGTAGTCTTAGTATGATCTCCTCGATCACATCATTGGGGACAGTGGCGGATGTATAGTATGGAATGGTGTGTCACGTGACACACCATTATTTTAAAAAAAAAAATAAAATTCTAATATACATATGTGTGTCTTTCAGCAGCATTCATAACAAATATTAGACTCTATACTTCATACTGCTCGCCTGCTTCACTTCTCCATACTCCAATGATCGGATTTAATTTAAAAATCCATCTATTCATCCTTCAAATTCTACATATACATTGTCTAAATTGTCTTGCTTAAATTTGGGTTTCTCAAATTTCCAAAAATATACACTGAGACAAAAAAATTGAGTTTACAAGGTGTTTGTGAAAATGTCACAGTAGAATAATTTAATAAAATTCATTGCTTTATTTGCTTGTTGAGTAGTGACAGGATGAAAGGTCGGATTAGTGACCCACCATATATTAAATCCTGTATCCGCCACTGATTGGGGAGATCTTCGAGCTTTCTGACATTCTTTCTTTTGTTTTCTGCAAATTTGACCAAACCTTTCATATTGAAAATCATGATCAAGAACTAAACATATCAAGAAAATGCTGGAATTTAAAATCAAAAAAGAGGGTACCCAAAATCAAGAAATCAAGAAATCAAGAAAAGCGAAAAAAGAAAAAATGTAAAGGGAAAGAGTTTGAAGAATTTTATGTGTCCTATCACTATCGAACTGAAATGCGGATGAAAGAAATGATTATGGAATGTTCTATGAGTTCAAGAATGGGCATGTGTACAAGAAGCTGATCTAAGAACTAAGAACGGAAAGCTGTTTGAAAGACCTGTGTATATATAGGCTTGGAAACGGGCTTTTTCCCTATTAGTTAGTTCCTCCTCCTTTGAACATTTAATAATAATTCTCATCAAAATTTATGGTTTTTGGAAAGTAAATTTTTAATAATTTAAAGTTATAAAATTACTCAAAAAAATTGACAATAAATATTATATAATTTAAGGTTTTATGTAGTTTGTTAACTAAATCGTGCTTTGTTTCGTGAATGAGTGTAATGTTTCATTTTTTGAATAAAAAATTCAAGTTGAAATATTTATTGATTTTTTTTAGTATCATATTTATTGAAATTTTAAAAAGCAACTTCTTATTTAAAAGGTTATTACCCAATGATAAATTTTAAAATTTTAAATGATAAGATCAATTTAGAAGCACTTTATAATAAAAAATAATACGGGTTGTCTATCTTGTGCTCTCATGGCACAGGTTAAGCTGTAATAAATGCTCTCTTTTTCTACAACTACTCTCCCTCTCTCCTGCTTTTCCAATAATTCATTAATTAATGTTTTCTTGATTATTGTGTTTTCTTCTTTAACCACACACTTTACTATTTTTACATATTATATTTAAAAAAAATATATTATTTATAAATTATATACAAGTTAAAATTTTATTAAATACCAAACAACTTTTAATTAATTTCATCCCAAAAATAATAACGAGCCCCCCTGCATACACACTAATTTTTAATAAAATCATCCAATTTGATATTTAATAAAAAAAAATTAGTTAATAACAAGCCCCCCCTGCATATACACTAATTTTCTAATTAAAATCACCTTCTAACTAATTTTTTTATTAAATATCAAATTGGATGATTTTAATTAAAACATTAGTGTATATGCAGGGGGGCTTGTTATTATTTGTGGGACAAAATTAATGAAAACTTGTTTTGTATTTAATAAAATTTAAACTTGTTTATAATTTATAAATAATATTTTTTAAATATAATATGTAAAAATAGTAAAGTATATAGTTAAAGAAGAAAACACAATAATATACAAAACATTAATTAACGAAATATTGGAAAAGCAGGAGAGAGGAGGAGTAGTCGTAGAAAAAGAGTATAATTATTACAGTTTAACCTGTGCCCTGAGGGCACAGGATAAACAACCCCAAAATAATATATGACACATAAAATTTTATTGTCTAATTAGAGGCCTTACAATAGATGTGAATCTTATCCTACACAATATATCAACATAAAAAAACTGATAAACAGGTCTTAGATTTATTTGTGATATTTGAGGAATCTTATGAGATGACAATCTCATATAGAGTTCTGTAATAGCGTTATGAAAGCACAATTGATATTTGATAAGTTGAAGCGCAGTCGAAATATGATTTGTAATAGCGTTATGAAGGCACAATTGATATTTGATAAGTTGAAGCGCAGTCTAAATATGATTTTTAAAGATGGAATTTGTGACGCTGACCATAAGATTTAGAGAAATTTACAAATATATATAACTTTTAACTTATATTTACAATTTTACTATAATTACTTTACTCTTTCAATTATATAATACCTGTTTATTATTATTACCTCGCCTCGTTCTTCTTCAATTTCCCGTTTTCAAATATACGACCCTTCTTCCGCTTTCAATTCTCTCTTTCCTTCATCCTCTCCATCTCCCTCTTTTGTTTTTCACACCTATCTCTCTCATCACGCTGTCAACGCAACCTCGACCACAATCTCACAAAGGCTTAGTTTCACGATGGGATTGCAATTTCACGATGACATTAAATTCAAGCTTCAAACATAGTTGAATTCAATATTCGACCATAATTTCTCTTATTCACACAATTTCAAACTTTAGTGCCATATTAGCTCTCCTCCTTATTCACGCAGTTTTGGATTCGTGTACTTAATCTCAAATCCGTACTCGTTTCGAAACGTGTCGTGTACTTTTCGTGTACATTTAATATAAATATAATAATTAAATTTATTTAAAATATTTTAAAAAAATATATTTATTATATATTATATAATGAAATATATACATTTATAGGTATTATATAATGAAATATATATATGAAATCTTTATATATGCATACAATTATGTACAAATTTGTACATGTATACATATTACATACATGAATATATATATTTTTTACATTGACATATACTTTTTTTTAATAAATATATTCATACCGTGTACATTCATGTACTTTCGTGTATCTATACTATACTGTAATAAGCCAACATAGGTATAATTTGTAGTCCAAGGTTTTAGTTATATTTTTTGGTTTGGTACTCTCCTTTTGGTACTACAAATCTACAAATGTGGAGTCTATTAGTATTATAAATAGTTTCAAATACTAAAAACACTTATAACAATACATTATCATATAATATTTCATTAAAAAATTATAATGATGTTATAAATAAAATTATAAATATACAATTTTGAATATCTTTTTTTAACAAAAACCTTCGTATAAATCTTTTTAACTTTTTTTTTTTTTTAAAGTAGGAACCCGCAGCCGCTACCCTTCGGGTGCGCACTGGGTAAACCCACGAGCTCACGCAATAGCCTACAAACTACGTGAACCAAGGTAAACCGCACCTAAGCGCGACAGGCTCTGATCCAGGAGGCAAATCTTTTTAACTTTAACGTGTTCTATTTCAATATAACCATTACATAACCCTTTCTAACTCTAATATTAAAAGTTATTGTTGTCAAAAAAATCAAGATTACAAAATTACGTTGAAATTCGATTGATTAGATTACTGAATCTTTCAAAAGTATTACACGATCGGCTATGTTTGGAAAAAATTAGAATATTCTAGATTTTTTTATTTTTAAATCTACGTGTACTAAATTCGGATTAAATGTACTAAAATCCTAATATATATATATATATATATATATATATATATATATATATATATATATATATAGGCACTTGCTCAAATGAGAATTTTCTTAAAATGAGAACCGTGAGAACTTTTTTAATTTATCAAGATTCCATTCATTTGAAGGGCTCCGCCAGGGGCACCTTCACAAAAAATGTATATCATTAAGGTCTCCACCTAGCTAGCCGAAAAAAAAATAAAAAAAATCACTGATTTTTTGACTAGCTAGGGAGAGACTAGTTTTATATACATTTTTTATATTGGGTATCCAATAGTTTGATGTTTTTTTTTTGTCAGGGTCTACATACTCGTAGATGAGTTGTATCTCGAGATACAATAACCGCTACAACGGATTTCATTCATTCAAAAAAGATTACTATCTAACCGAAAGACATGCAAAGATGTCTCCGGACGTTTAGATAATAATACTTTAATGTCTGAGAGGAAAAAACCGTATAAATCTCTACCAAGAGTCCTGCAAAAACAAACGAAATAAGAAGAAACATAAGTTCATATATAAAAAATATATATAAAAAAATAAAGGATAATATATCCAAAAATAAATTATTTCTAAGGGGGTGTGTGTATATATTTACTAAAATAACAAATAAAATAAAGTCTCAACCAAAGAAAGATCTTTGGTTAGACACTAAAGTAATTAAAAATTAATAATTGCTTCTTACAAGCCGAAATATACGCCATCATTTATGGCCGCCCATGATTGATACAAATTCGCCTCAATCAAGGCACAATTATCATTTAAACCGATTAAAGTCAACAATAAAAACCACAATAAATTGCACTAAATATATTCCTTTCAAAAAAAATAACCGAAGAATTTAATTCTTTCTAATTTAAAAATTATTGCACATTAATACACATACATATATCTTATATAAAAACAATGTCATAATTAAATATAAATTAATATTTAAATCATAACAAATTTATCATCAACAAAACATGCACTCAAAAACATGTTAAAAATTAAAACTTTTAGTTTTGAAGATCAAAACACACACTAAACATACCCACACAATCAAGAACACCAAGAACACATATCGAAATTTAGAAGAAACCTAATTCTAAAACAATATTTAGGTCAACCATAACAAATCTGACTAAGACAAAACATGTCGGAAAAGCTACAATTCTCGACGTGATCTACAAACTAATCCAAACAAAATTTCCAAACCAAGTATAAATCCATGATTCGATCATCTAAAAAACTATAGAACATTAAAATTATAAGAGGAAAACCACAAAAAGATTACTATGAAGCAGACATGCTAACATAAAATATACAAAACAAACACCACAAACAACAAAATACACCACAAACTAGTTTGATGTTTAGATTAGTCAAAATATGATAAATTAAGAAAGTTCTCACGGTTCTTATTTTAAGAAGTTCTCACTGGAGTAACTCTCTCTATATATATATATATGTATCAGGGTTTGTTCATTTTTAAGTGAACGGGAGAAAATATAATCAGTCGAATAATATAATTTAATTAAAATTCAATCCATTAATACTAAAATACTAATAAAATGATGTTAATATTTAAATTATAAATAATAAATTACGAACTATATACCCGCCCGTGCTTCGCACATGTTAAAGGCTAATATATACTATACTATAATAAGCATAGTTATAATTTGTAGTCCTACTTTTTGTACACAATTTTTGGTTTGGTCTTTTTTTTATTGTCTCGTCTCGTTGCTATACTAAAACTTAAAAATAGTCTCCTATTACACTTCAAACTTAAAAAAGTCTCCTATTACAATTCTAATTTCCACCTCCCAGTCTCAACAGAGGGTGGTTTTACACACAAAAACAAAGGGAAGCCAAATGTGAGTTGGTCAATCGGAAAAATATTCATCAGGCATGGCTATTGATATCCAAACCATTGAACGAAGGTACTTTTTAATTGTTCATCTGGGTTTAAATTTCATTGTTAGCTATTGTTTTTGGGTGATTGCTTGATTATATATGTATATTTCTTGGGTATTATTGCGCTTCAATTTGCATTCCAGGCCAACCCATTTGTGTTCTTCATATTATTAGCCTTTAGGATGCTTCAAGACCGAATTTCTATCAATTTTGCAAGTGTTTGATTTGAAACAGACCCTTTAGCAGAATTATACGTAATGTTATGAATTAGTACTGAAATACTATTTCTTGAATTTAGGTACATTGTTTCGTGCCATCAGAAAGGGATTCCACCGAATAAATCAATTTTATTTGCATTGTTTAAGGTTGGTAGTGATGATTTTGCTGTCTATTCTCTATTTCTGGTGATGTATCTGTATTGCATAACGTTAAATTCAATTCCGGTTGTAATTTTAGGTGGGAGAAGATGTTTATGTATACCGGAACTTTATGCAAGGTTTATTCCCTGTCAGATTCAGGACTTTATTTAGTGAAAAGTTTTTATTGATCCTCAGAACTTGTGTATGGTAAAGAGTTTCTTTGAGCATTCAAATGATGAAACATTCCAAACTTTAATGACGAGTGTTGTCAATGTAGGCATGTATGACACATTCCATTGCTGTTTAGTATGATTTTATTGTCTTCTCTTATCTACTATAGACCTTGTTCTTCCTAAAACTCTTTCTGTATTTAGTAACTTATCATAAATAGGCTGTTGACTATAACAAAGTGGTAAATATTCTTCTAAAGTGGACAGATTAGTAAACTTTGGAAGAGCTAAATATATATTGTAGGAGATATATTCTTAGACCTGGAAAAAGAGTTTTTAAGATAAGGTGTTTTGCCCATAATCAGAGCTGTGAAAAGTACAATATGTACCAGTAATTATCTTTTATCATCTATGTTAGAAAATGGCCCTTTCCAGGATCTTATACTCTAAGAAAAATATGGAAAATATTATAATTTTTAATAGTACATTATTCCGAAATTTTCACTTTTTTATATGTAATTTTGGCCAGCGTATGGATATTTCGAGATTGCATATCTCTTAAGACCTGCATTTGGAAATTCCTCCTCAGATTTTGCACTATTGAAATTTGATCATTGTATCGTGTCTTCTGATCGAAACAGATTTCCTGATCATTTTATTTTGTTCACTGGTTCAGGCTAAGGTCAAGAAAAGCCATCATGAGGTTTGTAACCTTGTAATATGCATGGATGATGTGAAGGATGTGGATTTTAATCCACTTGTTAGATTACTTATGGAAATTGATGAGTCTGAGATCAACGGAGTCGACATTATTCAGAGATCATCATGCTTCATGAGTGTAGAAAATGTTCTTTTATTTTTTCAGAAAATTTTGAGTATCTACCATACAAAAGGAAGAATGAAGAGAGTCTGGTTAGTATCTTACAAAATCGTAAAATGGAAGCAAGCAGTAGTTTTTCCCACAGATGTAAAAGAAGGCCGTTTTACGCTTCAGGAAATTCTCAGTACATATATTCCAGGTCCCTTTGTGCTGCGAAATTAGGTTCATCTGCTTGGCCTTTCTTGCGCCCTCTTTCTATATGAGGCAAGGTATCCGCAGATGATAGGACATTCCGTCCTCGACAGTTTGAGTACCATCCATCTAACTCCAGCCTTATGGTTTTTGGGACGCTGGATGGTGAAGTAGTTGCTATGACCCATGAAAGCGAGAAGATTGTTAGCTACATTCCATCCTTGGGAGCAATGAATAGTGTCCTTGGACTGTCTTGGCTCAAGAAGTATCCTTCTAAGGTACATCACTATCAAATTAAACAGACAAACTTTATTCTTGCTTCAGCATTTTGTTCTTCCAAAAACACGGAAGGTGAATAAATTTTGAAGTGCTCTATAAGTTCATAAAATTATGTTATGTATATACAACCTACAATGCTTCTGTTTTTCTTAATTATTTGACAATTGTTCGCTATATATAGCTGTAATCTATCTTACACATGCTCGGTGATGGGTTTGGGACACATGGCAGAGCCAAGTGTGGGAATATTACTTTTTTAGAATTATTATGTATGGATTTTAAACTGGACGCAGGCTTGGGGACTCTTCTTGCATGTAAAGCTTAAAAGGTAGTTCTCATAGGTTTTTGTTTTGATTTTAAGGTGTAGTTTATTTGCAGAACAGGATTCATTCAGCTTTCGATAGGCCGTTAACAATGTGGAAAAAGTACTGTTTGCACCATTGTTTTGCTCTTCCGCTAGGATTCACGCTGCCCGTAAAGGTGAGTTGTTTTGTGATTTAAGTTGTTATGGATTTCATGCTCTTTTTTTGTATATAGTCTTGCTGATTTGTTTGTTGGTTTGAATCATGTGGAAGATGTGTTGTGTGTTGCAGTAATTATGTTTGTGCATCTTTTTAAATGCCAGCCCGGAACTTCATGCATAACTAATGCAATTTTTGTAGTGTTGTGCTCTATAATTATGTTGTTATAAGTCTTAACTCAAATATATGTAATGATGATGATGTATAGATCGGTGGTGAATGGTGATGTATACACTTCAATTGTGTTATGAACTAGCAATTTTAACAAAGTCAATCAACTAACTCAACTCAAGCAAAACATGTGTATAAACTATCACACGATAATCATACTATAATGAAAGATTATCTGGCTTTTAAGATGCCTAGGCACTCCTATCGGCTATCAGCTATAGATAACAATATTCAGAGATGAGATCCCCAGTTTTTAAGATGCCTAGGCACTCCTATCAGCTATAGATAACAATATTCAGAGATGAGATCCCCAGTTTGGCCGATGCTAACTCCTTATACTCCCAGTATGTGCCTGCACCTGACTCATTAAGTAGAAAGTCTGTTTTACTCTCGAGTAACGGCTGACTTGTGTTGCCCACCTCCTTTGCTTCTAGTGCTTTCATCTTCTGTTTTTGTTGTTTCCTGGCCTCCTTTGCTTCTAGTGCTTTCATCTTCCGTTTTTGTTATTTCCTGGAATACATCCGACGTTGCTGTGTAGTAAAAGAATGCATCACAAATTGCTTCAAAATCTAAGTGTTAGATATACGGGAATACGTGTGGAGAGTGCAGAGAGGAATTTATATTTTCTGGAGCACTGTTGCACATGTAGATATCTATATGTTTCTTCATACTCTGTATGACTAGGATTTTGCTGTCATAGCCTCCATGATCTGTGTCGAATTTTCAAATGAAAATCCTAAAATTTGCAAAAACTAAGAAACCGATCTGAGTTCAGTTAACATAAGTTGTAGCATAGTCTATATTGCTTTTTGAATCTACCTACTGCCTTCATCGTGTTCAAGTATGTCATTTTGCAGTTTTTCTATGATTAAGGTTGTTTGTGGCAGAAGATTGTTCAGTTCAGGGTTTTAATGAGTATTATAGTGATAGGGTACTCCGGAGTATTCGTTTTGTTTATAAACTTAGGGTTTTTTTTTTCTTTTGCAAAGAGTTTGTAAGTTCTTGTGTGGTGGCTTATTTGTGAATAACTTGTGGCATTGTTTATGCTGTAATGTGACCTAGACACAAGGGGTTGGAATATATTTTGACACAGGAGGTTAGGTTGGAATATATTTTGACACAGGAGGTTAGGATGTGTTTTCTTTTTGAAAAAAAATTTAATAAGAGACTCGAAGATGACTTACTAGCTTTTATGCAAATCCCGAGTGTATCATAAAAAAAAACTAAGAATGAATGAAGCACATAAAGTGTTTGATCCGAAATTCAGTTGAATTCTGTTTATAAAACTTTGTGTTTAAAATAGATATAGCATAATTAGCACATATCCTGGTTCAAATTTAAACTAATCTGACTTATCTAAATATCTATATATAACTAACTAATATCCTGCCATGAAGGATTGTTATTGACTAAGTTCCACAGATTTTTATTTGATTACTTCAGCTGACAGCCATATTAGTACCACATTTCTGAAAAAGATCGGCGGACACATATATCCGGATTCTGCAATGCTCAATTTTCAAATGAGGACGGCCATTATAAACCGGATGGATACCCCGTACACCCAGATCAGATGGATGAATTTACATGTCTTCAATGTAAAGTTGCTCTACTCATGGGATGTCTTTCGGCTTATCTTACACAATCCATTAACTTCTATCTAGATCTATTGTAAAATTATTTTCAATTCATTTTTATGTAAGACTTATAATGCAAGTGATTTAGACACTTAATATTATTATTATTATTGGTAAGGGTCATTTTAATAGAGTTATCCAATTTAATATGTGGAATAATTTTACATATCTTCGGCTGCTCCAAAACTTAGTATATGTTATTAAAGTACAAGAGGAATGAACTGTGCTTTGCTTTAATTTTTTTATGTCATTCGATCACACCTATATATATAGAATCAACATGTACATTCAAGTTGATATAACATGGGGTATATGGATCTTTGTTGAATGAATAGCCCATCTATTGCTGATCTTATACTAGAGGCTTTGCCACAGAACATGTCAGATGGCTGTTGTCATGGTGCTGTTTTAGCAGCAAAATGCTTTAATGTTACTCTCTTGTTATGCAAAGTGGATGTATACCAGCAAAGTCCAACAGCAACACATGGCACACATGGCTGCTTCAAACAGGTTGATCCAAGTTTCAGAATACTGATGCAAAAGATTAGGTATATAAAATAAAAGAAAATAAGGCCCAACAAAGTTTGCATACACGATAAAACTTTCTGTGCAAATATAGACTTATATTTACTTTGGTAAACAAGACACAAAAGATGACAAAATGTCTCAAACAAGACTTTTCCTAGATAACAATAATTTAAACAACTGTAGTTTCAGAGTGTTTAATGTCCTCCCTAAGAACATTACTCGAGCCACCTGCATGGACCCAAACTTTGCTACTGAAACTCGCCATCAATGACGATAATAAAAATATTTTAATTACTAAAATTTTTAAATGACTAAATTTTTTTTTCCAATAACTAAAATTTTTAGCTCAATATATAATATAACTAAATTTTTTCTATGCAATGAAATATGAAATATATGAGGTAATATTAATCAAAAACCACATTATCATATATTAATATTAAGAAAACACGAAAGAAAATTGATTGTTTATACTAATATATTATAATATAGAAATATAATATACAAGACAAACTTTCAAAAGTGAATATAACCAATCGATTAATATAATTTAATACCATTTTATTTAATTAATAAAAAACACTAATAAAATAATATTAAACTTATAAATAATCAAATTAAAATTATATAGTCACCCGTGTTTCGCACAGGTTATAGGCTAGTATAAAATAAAAATCTAAACCCAATACTAAACGCGTTCAGGTACCCAATATCGAAAATCAAATCCGAATTTTTGGTCTCGTGTGCTCGTGTGTACCAAATTGCGAGCGTAGCTGTCTCTCGCTGCATCGATCTATTCTTTGTGAAATTGAGGATGAGAACTATGCAGACTCGCAATTTAGCTCGGATTATTCCCGTTTCTATACTTGTCAATCGTATCGTCCGTCACATGGTAAACACACATATTTGTCCAACGAATTAATGTATCGAACTGTTTGCTTGTAGTTTATGGTAATCGTTTTACAAATTGGGAGGGATCCCATGATTACTGCTTCCCCTGCCTTGTAATTATTATTTTGTTTTAGTGTTACTGCTTTGTTTCATAAGTTAAGATGAACTTGCTGCTATGCCCTTTTTGAGTTCCTGAAGCATAGTACTAAATATTTGTGTTGTCGAAATTATTGAAGTAAATAGTATGTTAGCATAAACAACTAGTATGAGCAATTGAGATTAATGTGTCAGTTTTAGCCTTAGGAATAATCATTAAGATACTGGGAGTAGTTCCCTGGGTTCTGTTTCCATGTTTTGTTGAAATTGTTTCTGTATTTTAAACTCCAATGGGATCTTCTTATTCGGGAATTCGTTTCATATAAGTTGAACATCTGTGGTGGGCATATAAATCATTTGAAATCCCTTATGTAGATTCAGTAATTACTACTTTCTAATTGTAATGTTGAAGGGAATTTCTGGATCAACGAGTTAATCTGCTATTTGAATGAGAGAAGTGCATTATCTGAGAGGCTACTGAAAAGTTGGGCCGGCAAACTTTAAATCGGGTTGTAAATTATGTTGTTTCTGGTAATACAGATTTTACGTAATCAGAACAATAAATGTTGAGTGGGGGTAGTGATTTATACGTAAACTAATATTTTTGCCTTTTGCTTGCCTATGTTGCTTATTTATTTTCCAGGAATGTTATGCATAGTCTGATTGTTTTTTGATGCCTACTCAAGTATAGCTCTGCATTCCACCAGTGGTGTTCTGGCAGTAATTTGCAGGCTTGTGGTTCATGAAGTAATTACTCAGGTGCTGCCAGCATTGGAAGAGAGAAAAGCCAGTATTTGTATGATTGTCGTAGCTGTATGTTCCCTCCACTGGCTCTTCAAATGTCATTATACACTGATGTGGCATCAGTTACTGCGGGTGTGCCGCACTTTCGTCATATTTGATGCACACAGAAAAGAACTATCTATTTAGTGCAGTGGTATGGGGTTACTGTTAATGATTTTTAACCATGTTAGAAATTTATATTTTGGATGGATTACCTGATTTTACTGAGACACATGTCTGTAGTATTCCTTGCAACTAAGCTGTCATTTTAGATGTCTCAACTTTTAATATGTGTACAGAGCTTATAGTAGCACTCTCTGTTAGTTGCTGAAACATATTTATCTTTGGATAAAAAACCCTTTTATTGCCTCAGTCCCTATTAGTTATTTACTAGGCATAACTGCATTGCGTCTCAAGTGATAGATTACTTTTATCTGCGAGTAGTTCGTATAGTTTAGACATATTCGAGAAATTGTACCTTAAAACAATCTGATTAATAAATAAGACCCAAAAGTATTACTATCATTCTTATAATACTATTAGGTTCTGATTCTTACATTAGGTTAACAATAATCTAAAGTCTAGTATCTTTTTCCACTTTTTCAGCATGTGGCCAGTATCTGAACGGTAAAGGTCATAAATGTAGACACAGCTGTTGACATTATTGTTTAATGATCCACATCTGTTCTCGGTACATAATTTTTGGAGTCGATGCACTACTTGGAGAATATTTTTTGGTTCTTCTATATTGGCATATTTGGATATAAATTTTTTGATTGGCTAGCATGAACCTGTGCTGATAATATTGCATTGAATATAATTTTCTGTAATTGTATTTGTATGATTGGACATTTTTTTTTTCAACTCACACTCTGATGTTAAATGCTAGTTTGATAATTCTTTGAAGTAATATTTACGGCCTACACTCTACTCTATACTTGACAATTTATTGGTTGCACATGGAGACTCTACTTTATTGACAGGTTTCTATAGGAAGTGACTATGTTTTTGTAGTTCTGTATATACAGTTGACTTCAGCTGGTCAAATTTAATTCAGAATTGGTGTGGGAGTTTGTCTGCTTTTACATAGCTAACTTCTGCTTATTTATTAATACTTGCAGCTTGGTGATTTTGCTGTTTTTGTGCGGCAAACAAATATGTTTGGATACTTTTTGTCGCATGCACCGGAATTATTGATAATACCCTGTTGTTCAAAGAGAAAAAGAGCAATAGATGCCTTCTGTCTATTCCATCAAAAAGAAGATTGATTAGCTTCTAGTTAAAACTGCTGCTTCAGGGTCCAACCTGAGACGCTGAAGGTTCGGCAGCTCTGTAGATTTTTTCAATCAGTCAACTTTTAGAAGTTCTTGTTCATCCAATTCCTCAGGTTTCTCCTCTTTTATTATTTCTGTTTCTTGGAGTCTTTATAAGCTAATATCTGTGTCTTTGAGTTTTAATGGAGAAAAGATCTTGTAACCTGGTCGCTCTGTAATACTTTGAGGAATTGCAGTTGGCAGTTCATTCAAGTAGATTTGTTTTAATTTACGTTCATGGTATGATATGGTCATTTCACATTTAGAGAATTATAATGGAAAGAAGAATCTCCACACGAGTTTCGTGTTTTGATCCTAATGCTAACTTCCAGTTCTAGTTATGCTAATACAGTTATCTGACCTGATAACCTTAGTCGAATTTTGAGTCAACCTAGCTGACGTTCCTTTGTTCACACAAGGGAATGTTATATATCTAGTAACAAATTTTAACTCCCCAACTAATTGTGACTCAATCTAATCCAGTGATGGGCATCTTAAAAACCATGGTGTGAGTGTAATTGCATCATATCGTGGGGAATTGTTAAGATTCTTGAATAACATTGTAGTATGCCATCATTAGTATGTCATAGTTACGTCGAAGCCTTTAGGGAAAAAGTTAGCACCTTCCATAGAAGGGGTTCTTCTCTACAGATACTGTAGATACTATACAGATACAAGAATATACAATAGACAATATACAGTACACAATAGAGATGTATACCTGCGCACAATATCATTCATTTATTCTCTCTTGATCACCTATCATTACCAACGCATACACATACGCCCTCTTATTTACCTATTCACGACACGTTGCAAGAGACAACATGTGGGATATATGTGTCGGATCTGTCCATTGAAACCCCTAACAACACTTCTTTACCGTGCAAGAAAATTGAAGGTTGTCGGCAGGAACAATTCGTGATTTTACAGAGATATGTTACAGAAGAAGATATGACGTTAAAAATGGAAGAATAAGGAGAAGACTTTGGATTGAAAGAGATAAAATAAGTTAGGGTTTGTCATGAAGAAGACAATATATATTAAGGAGAGACAATGACGTACTAGTATAATGTATAAACTGGACAATGTGTCACGAATGTATCTAGACAATCTTGTGTTCACATTGAATTTTTAATTAATAATTGCAGTGAGCGATTTGTAACCCACATGTACCGTACTATTGTTATATGTTTTATTAATACTTGAAATTTCCAACCCACATGTACCGTATCACTGCAATATATTTATATTATATATCTATATGTTTATTAATACTTGGAACAAGGATTTACAGTGCATTTAAAAAGGTTGTATATAAATATTAGAAAACTTATGATATTTTCAAGTATTTTAGTAAAAAAAATATAGTGCGAGTAAAAACATATTTTTGAATTTATTTTTATCATATAATATTATTTAATTTAATCTTAATTTGCCTTGTCCCCGTACTTGTGAAACTTGGGTACGTTGTACCCGTGCGTAATTTTTTGAGAGTGCTGAATTCAACACTCGGATATGTGTCGTGTCGGGCACAGTATACCGTAAGATATCATGACACACATTGTTGCCTATTGCGGCATAGGTCACCCATATCCTTTCGTTGATAATCCATATTATACTTATAATTTGTGGAGAAAGATCATCAGAGTCCGTTGGTCATGAAAATACCTTATGGTTCCCCCTAAGGTGCAGCATGTTGGTGTTCATTGCGCATCGGGTGCGGTGCTGGTGCGGCAGTGCTCACCGGTGCGTGACATATTCCAGCGCATCGGGTGGGGGTTTTACGGGAAGGGCATTTTACGTAATTTTTAGTCAACAAAAAACTTGACTTTTAAAGAAAAACACTACGAATTGAACCCTAATTGGAAGGATAGGGCGATACATCACGATTTGCGGCCATCAGCCACTGCCGCCTCAGTTCATCTTCTTCGTAAAATCTCTATTCGGGTAATCTTTTCTTGCACTAATCTTCTCGCCCTCTTCTCCTGCGAATACATGTATGACTGTGTATTGTATATGACTCTGTATGTATACATGTATATCTATACGAGTTTGATACCTTTAGCTACTTTGATTTTTATATGCTGCGCTGTCGTGTTTGTTGATGTATATACATACCTATATACATACTTGACTGATGCAAGTTGCAACTGAATTGCTTGTTTGATATTTGCAAGTTGCAACTAAATTATTGTTATTAATCTATAGTATACTATACTATGAAAGCCGTAACATTAAAAGTTCGGTTGGTATTTGGGCCGGTTTACGGCCTTTTTATTTTAGAAGATTTTTTTTATTAAAATCTATTCTATTATAACTAAAATACATTTAACAATTTTAATTAGCATACATCTCCTGGCCCAATTTTCTTTTATTATCTATTTGATGGATTCTATTATTTAAGACTTATTTTAATGTAACGGGTGTTATATTATAGGGCGATTTACGGGCCTTTTATTTTAAAACTTATTCTAATGGGCCAATTCAATTACAACTAAAATACATTTGAACATTTTAATTTATACACATATCTTGGTCCTATTGATTTTTTTAATATATTTTGATGGATCCAATTATTTAAAACTTATTTTAATTTAACTGGTCGAATATTATAATTAAAAATATGTACACATTCTAATTATAACACCTCTTCGACCTATTAATTTTAATTTTTTAACAGATTTAACAAAAGCATATAAATTTAAATAATTTAATTGGATCTATTATAATGGATAAAAATAAAATCAAGGTAAAATATAAACAATAGAGTGAATGTTGAAAATTGCCCGTGCATCGCACTATCTTAAAGCTAGTACATATAATATATTTATGTATTCAATAAATGAGTATTGGATATTGTGTCTTTTATATGATGATGAATTTATGTATTTTGTTCAGTCTGAATGTTACTCCTTTATGTTGTTAATTAATTAAAAATCTGATATATATTTTTAATTTGATTAATCCCCATTTTTTTTGGCCGAATTTTTGTATCCCTGCACCCGCACTCGTGATTTATAGCTCTTTGTGTTTACTCATGGTTTCCTCTCTTCACTATTCTAGGTGAATAGTATCTTAACGTCCTTAAATGTTTTCTTGATATTTTTAATACAACAAGTGACTTGTTTATATTTCCAGTTTTAACAACATTTCAGTCTTTCAGAATAACATATGGGTGCTTATACATTTCTTGGCATGTGAGGCTTTTCTGATTCCTGCTCCATTGATCGAATGATATAATATACTATACCTTTTTTCATTCATTCCCATGTCAACAACGAAAGAAATTGGGTCCTCTTAAGGATCCTTCATACTGTTTAAAATATCTTCCCAATGGCTATGTTTTTCGTGAAACCATTTAGTTGGAAGCTTGAGACTGGAAGCCAAATGTTTATTTGGTAGTTGAATGCTAAAGAAGGAATTACATGGCCACTGTTAGTAATACAATCAGTAGTGCAGTTTTTTTTGTACTATAAACAGTTGAGCCTTAATTTTACCGCCGGTTGCATGCTAAAAAACCTAGAAAAAATGGTGAAGCCTTTTTTTTTTTTAATGCTTAATGTGGTTACTTTGCTATTCTTGAATAGAGGATTTATCAGGGGCAAATCCTTGCTCTACATGCTGTATGAGAGATGTATTTTTTATTTTTAAGTAAGACTATAAGCTTAGAACTAACAGAAATTTGTAGATGATTTTTTTTTAATTTCCTTATATACTCTTTGGTTCACTGTTTTTTAGATGCTTATTTTTTTTTAAATATAAAATGGTATTCATATAAGTTTAGCAAATGCTATTTTAGGATAATCAGCTAGATGGTTGAGCCTAGTTCCTTCAGTAAGGGTTCCCTTTTTCAAGTTAGTTCTGAAAATGTCTTGTGTACAGAGCACAAGATTATATAAAACATCTTAACAAGTATACATAGTTGGTGCTCTCCTAGGTTACTTGTAATATAAGTGTCGAAGTGTGTCTTCTCATTCGAGTATGGCCATAGTTACATAAGACTTGGTTCGATTCGAAACGGGGAACGAAATCGGGTACGCGGAACATTAGTTTTAGTGAATCCGGTACGATGGAACGTAGGGGTACGATGGAACGTATGGGTACAACTGGTCCTTTTTAAAAGAATTCTATAAATATATATATAAATTCCATTATAATATACAATTTTAGTTGATAATTTATACATTTATAACTTTTTTTAAAGAAAAAGATGTTGAATAACAAATAAAAGTACACATTTATTGATAAAATAAACTACTTATCATATGACATAAACATGGAATTATTGTTCAGTTGAAGAATGAAGTGTGTTCTTACGGGTCGTCACTTCCGGCGATCTATGTCGCGACCCCGAACGTTTCCGTTTGCGTTTCGGGTACGAACGATTTGGATCGCGGTACGTGGTAGCTTACCCGTTTCCTTGTAACTATGAGTATGGCTCTGCATTTATGATATTCATATTCTCATGATTCAGTTTCCATACTGAAATGTCTTAGAAGTGAATACTATATGATTGTAAAGCATTATTGATATATTTTTTGGTAATTAAAGCATAAACAAGTTAACACACACACACACACACATACATACATACATCACACATATATATCATGCAATTCTTTTCATTTTACATTGTTTTTTATGGAGGACTAATAACACTTATTTTTTATGTGCAGGTGCTGATAACACGTGCAAGGACTGGTGAGCCAAGTATGTTTAAACTTCAAAGGTGTTTGAGTTTAACAATTTGGCATGCCCCGAGTGACCATGTCCGTGTTTTAAACAGTGGTCTTAGATTTAGTGTTGAAACCATGTTTGTCAATTGTCATACATGTACAATGCAGCTGACGGGAGCTAACAGAAAGTAAGCGTTGTCATTACTGAAGGTTATATCTGTCAACCCTGGAATGTTTTGGAACCAACATGGAATATAATGATATTAGATTTTGTAAAATATTTTGAAAAGTAGGATGTGCCATATTATGTTTAAATCTAGATTCAATTGAAAGACTGTATGTCAAGTTTTATGAGGAAATTAGATTGTTTGTTTATAAGTTTCCCAAGTTGCATCGTCCTCACTTGGACACAGCCCGACAAATTTACCCGAAGCCTTTGTATTTGCTCGCTAGCCGCCTGGTTTTGATCTGCTTAAGCTGCTAAAAATTAGTAGAGCGTGACGTTAGACATGTGATTATGATTGTTTAGTTCATTCATGTGTGTATTTACTACACGTCACATATATGTTTCAGTTTCTCTAGTCTTAAATGGTCGAAATGCCCTCATATATTATCGTCATCCCTTGAAAAGGTGAAAGTGCACCAGGTGTTATTGCCGCTGCCTCCTCGTATCTGTGAAAAGGTACGACAATACGGACTTTTCATCGTCATCTTATGCAAATATAGAATGCCACCAGTTTTATCATAGAACTCCTGCGCCACAAGTTAAATCCAATGTACCTAAGCTATCTTAGTAAGGTACAACTCCCATTGTAATTTGACCAGTGTTTTGTGTATATTTATTTTTTAGTTAATGATGTCTGTCATGGTTGGCTCTTATATATCTGTAATTTCTCCAGAGTTGCTAAAATAATGTCATACTAGCCATATTTGCTGATCATATTAGCAAATGACATGAGCTAAATTTGTAAATGATCTGAAATTTGATGAAAATCCTTCCCATCTCAGATCAATTAGATATAATAATAACTCAAATGGATGAGGGTGTGGAGGAGTAAATTTTTATTTATTATAATTTTCGCAAGTTTAACCCAAACCAATCCGACCCAACCCGAATTAATTGGGTTGGGTTGGGCGGGTTTTTGGAAAAAAACGACCCAACCCAATTAGTTCGGGTTAATAAAAACTTAACCCGTTAACTGAAAATTTTTTATCTAACCCAACCCTACCCAACCCAATTAATTCGGGTTGGGTCGGATTGGTTTGGGTTAAACTTGCGAAAATTATAATAAATAAAAATTTAGTCATTCATCGCGATAGGAAAAAAAAAACTCACTCGCACACCGGTAACCAGTAACAGTCGGCATACATATTTATAGTTACTCAGTTTCTATGAATCATTCACCAATATCAGTCGATGCGTAAGTTTTTGATCGAAGAGGGAAGCCTATTACATTGGTGAAACATTTAAACAATGGTGAAATAATAGAAAATTGTTGTATACACACCCAGTTATGAACTCTTATTTATAATGTGTATATCAGTTCATTAACAAATCATTAATCATGTTCAAATTCCAAAAGTCATCATTTACATTTTATAGTTATCGAGATATTTAAAATTATTCATATTGCTGTTGTAAATGTATAGACACACCCTAGATAAATCAAATTAGGTTAAAGATTGATTGAGATAAACTAAAAAAATGTAAAATAGGTATGTAAATATTATATATATGTATATATATACATATATATATATATGTATATATATACATATATATATGTATAATCGGGTTGGGTTGGGTTAGTTCAGGGTTAAAATCTGTAAAACCCTGACCCAACCCAACTTAATCGGGTTTTTTAAAAATTAACCCATTTATTTTTCGGTTTTGAACGGGTCGGGTTAATCGGCCTAAAAAAAGGTCGGTTTGGGTTGGGTTAGCGGGTTGAACGGGTTTATTTTCACCCCTAATGCTGGTGCCCTCATTTATCATAAACCTAATTCATGAAAAATATCGTCATTTTGTATCTGCACAGGGTTTTTTACACTAAGGATTTCATCATAGAAACCCCCCATCTCCCATCCGCCACAACTCTCACCTGGAAACAAACACGAGGTCAGATGAACACATACTCTGTTGACTCATATGTTTACCTGCTGACAGTCATCATCTACAATTTTCCATATACAGTATATGTGTGTATATTTGAGAGCAGGGTCTTGGTGTGTGTGTTTAATAACCCGAGTTAAATGTCCCATATATGTTATGGAATTTTCGAGCAAGCTCTGTACGAATAAAGTAATGAAGTATATATAGTAAATGGTATGTTCTTCATTATTTTTTTCAAATAACTTGAGAGAGAGATGACTAATTTTAATTGTATTATTTATGTGCATATATAGTCATATTATTATTAATGTGAAATGAAACTGATCATATATTGCATAATTCATCAAGTTGATGATAAAATCCATGGACGGTCCAGCCGACATTATACACTTGATTTGAATTTGAATTTTTTTAGCAATTAATACTCTTTGGGTACTTAATGTAGGTTTGGCCAAATATGCAAACATTAAGCATATATTGTTGTCATACTATCAGGATTCATGCCTCTAGAAAACTACATTCCCACCCCCAACATCTGACCTAATAAGCTGATACATACCAGAACTGAACGGTTTAATTACTTTTCATAACTTTTGTTTTACACTAGTCTATTTTAAGTTTTTCTTTCCTGCTACAAAATTATATTAGGGCCTAGGCCATCAGGGAAAACTTTGTTATTTACGTATTTGAAATGCTGAAGTCTGTGTAGAGATACACATACACCAATTCGATAATGTTTTTATAAGGTGAAATTTAATTTATCGGCAACATGTCGATATGAAATTATTTGGCGAAACCATTGCAGGATTCACAATTTACGAATTATACAGCATATTCATGCACAAAGACGGATAAATAATTTTGGAACAATAAAGTATTTGTTTCAAATTAATACAAATGATTTCACACATATTAATATTAAAAAAAATAGTTGTAGATTGATGATAAAAATGTTTACTCTTTCTACTACTCATATAAAAACTAAATATCTAAAAAAATATATAATCAATCGATTAATAACATTTAATCAAACCTCAATACATAATCATAGAAATCGTTTCACAAAACAATGGGGCAATCAACAATATCAAATTACTAATTTGTTAAAAATTAAATTGTAAATAATAAATTTTCAATTATACATTCACACACAAATAAGAGAATGTTTTTATACATTTAAATCTATCAGCAAGATGCCAACATGGCATTATTTTATAAATCATACAGCATATTCAAGCACAAAGACGGAAATATAATTTTGAAACAACAATTACTGTTCAAGAATTGTAGGTTTTCTTAATTTGTGAATACAAACATGGAGTTCTCCAGGCCTTCAAAGACACAAAAGGCATGTTTGAACATTATTAAAATAAACTATTTGGAGTAATTATCTTCACAATTGCAGTTCAAATCAATGTCTAGCTATGTAGCCATTTATTTATGGACTCTCTTTAACTAATTCTGTATCTCCTGCTAGGCAGATGTATATCTCCTCTCAAACTGCTGAACGCCAAATCCTTCCTTCAAATGAAATGACAATAACCGAAACATCATCATGATACTTTCTTCTGTCTTCTTGTAGAATATTAAGCAACTCATTGAACCTTAATCCTGCCATGAAATATACATCATTCAGTAAACTTAGAAATTGGGGGTCATGCATATAATTAAAGTGCACAAGATGCTGTATGATCTTTTGCTTGATTACCAGCTTTTTTAGCAGCTCGAATTAGTACTTCCTCAACCAGATGCTGTGCAGGGTCTCCCTCAGGAAACAAGGACATGAACACTTCAACTTGTGCAACAGCTTGTTCATTCGTGAAGTACTGGTAAAGCCCGTCTGAAGATAAAATCAGGAATCTGTCCTTCGGACCAAGTTTATGGTAACGAAGCGATGGTGAGCAGCTTAGGTAAGGAGAATTCCCTACATAATCGATTCTAAACATTTCCAGTAGTGCATTGTTCCATTTAGGCTGCACAGTTTATAAGAAATTAATTAGCAAATTATCCCTACTTGAATAGAAGCAATGTCAAGGAATCAGTTTAAGTTGCTTATGTGAATACAATTTGCTTTTCAGAACATAAGATACCTGTTTGAGAAAACCAGCTCCAAATGCTCGAGTAACGTTGAGAGAACCTTTCACCCGATTCTTGACTATGGCTGAAGAGTCATCCCGGTGCTCTCTTTTGATCCTCTTAACTTCCTGAAATTTTATGAATTCATGTAATTAATTAATTAAGCTTCTGATACTGCAGTATCAAACATAAAAAGGAACATGGTTGGTTTGAAACTTGTAACAAGTTACCTCTTGCACTGATGTGCAATGATCAAAGGTTAACTGTAAAGCAGCCAAGCTTGAAACACTACTGAATGCATCAAATTTGAAAATCTCAAGATCAGTAGATTTCTTCTCGTCAATCCGTTCCAAATGAAGCTTTTGGCCTAAAACGGCTCTGCTATCCCCAACATTCATCAAGTAAACATCATCGCCTTTCATTAGCATCACCAAAACACAAGAACCCATCAAAGCTACCTCTGGATTATCCTTAACCATCATATCAGTTATCTCAAGAAACGACTCTTCTGTTTTCCTCAGGGCCTGCGAAAGTGCTTTTAGCACATCTGAGTGCTTTACACTTTTCGAACCATATTTAGCAAAACCTGATGAGGCTTTATTGGAATTGATACATGCACCTTCAGCAGTACTTTCAGATTTCTCATTCCATAATAACCCTTTGAGCTCCTTATAGACATTAGAATAAAGATTACCAAGCAGAAACTCAGTAGCATCAGGCCCATTAAATCCATCATAAATCCCAACAAAAACCCATCCATTTTCTTCAGATACAACCACGTGCACACGATCTTCGCCTGCTTTCCCATGAGCCCATTCAACCTTTTGATCCTGAAAACCATCAGCACCCTCCTCATCATCAACCACAGTTACTTCATTTCCCGAAAAATCACTACTGGTACTCCCAATACCAGAACAGGAAATCACCCTTTTCCCCCCAGACAATATACTGGATTTTGACATAGCTTTTTTCAAACTCTTCATGATGCACTTGGGCTTAGACCTGGTTAAGTGATCAGTACTGGCCTGGTTCCTCTCTGAAAAATTCCGCTCAATGGAGCCAGATAAGAATCCTCTTTCAATAGGCCCAGAACCCAGAACAGCACTGGAATTATTGAAAACAGGCTGCAGAGGAATAGATGCAAATGACCGAGAGCTTTCGAAGGAAGAGGCTTTATCAAAAATAGCAGTGCTCGTGCATGAGAATGGATCACTCAGTGTTGTGGTGAGAGGTGTGTATGAGTTGGCGCTAATGCAAGCGCCAGAGATTGTTTGAAACTGCACCAGAGATAATTGGTCTGAATAGACATTTGATGAGCCTGGTTTGATGTAACAGAAGGAATGGCCCAAGTCCACATCTAGCGGTTGGGTAGGGTGGATATAAACATCACGGTGCCTACCCGAAACATCTCCGGCGAAGCAGCGGCCGAGTTTTCCGACACGGTTGCCCATTCTACAGAGTTTTGTGTATATGAAATGTGTGCAATGGGCAGGGGATATAGAGAGAAATAGGTGGTATTAATGTGAAGTGGTGAAGTCAAATGGGAGATTTTAGGAATATTTATAAGGTGACGAAAATAAAAAGAAATAAATGAGAGGGGGAGAAGTTGGTTGACTGGTTAGCATAGAGAAAAAATATTTACTTGGTATCCTTTGTATTTTCAGTAATACATGAATTTATTTACAGATTGACTTCAATGTTGTATAGAGATATCGGGCGATGGTTGTTGATCGTTGGTGCATAGAGATATGAATGTGTATAGATAATAATGTTTTCATCCTATAAATAAATATATTTAGTTGACGGTTTATTAGTATTTAGTTGTGGAGAAAGTAAATAGTCTATAGGAGAAGAAATATGAAGGTTAGATAAGTGGCGAGATTCTAGTGGGTCCGGTGAATTGAGTGGGGTAAGAGTGGGTTCTAGATAGGTGATGATATATTGGACATGGGTGATGATTATGACAAATTGATTTTCATTTATAAGCCACGAGATCTTACAATAAACACTATCGAAAAAGACACTAACTTTGTCTGAGATTGAGTTTTATAAAAGCCATTTTTTTATTGGAATGGAGACCATTTTTTTATTGGAGATATTGAAAATCATATATGTTGATCAAGCAGAAAATTATAAAAATAGTATTATGCAAACATATCCTCCAGGTAGAATATTACAAAAATAAAACTATGCAGAACATGTTTTACTTGTCGGCCATATATGGCCTCTATATAATTTTTCTCCTATGTTTAAGCTTCTTTGTCAACTTTTTGATCAGCTAATCTTTGTGTAAAAAAGTTATAAGTCAACTTTTAACTTCAAAATTGATAAGTTGAAAATCTTAATTTTTATCATGACTTATTTTTTTTGAAATTTTGACTTCAAAAAAAATATATAGGATCACTGTTAGGGATGGCAACGGGTTGGATCGGTTCGGATATTTGAGATATCCAAATCCAAATCCAAATTATTTTTAAAATCCAAATCCAAATCCAAATCCAATCGGGTTTCATATATCAAATCCAAATCCAAATCCACGGGTTTCGGATCGGGTTCGGGTTTGTTCGGGTTTATCCAAAACCTGAATTCCGAAATTTATATAGTATTGTAAAAATATTATTTTTTGATTTGCTCGTCCTTAAATTTCATTATATTTAAAACTAAACTACTTTAACAATAAAGTATTACACATTAATAAAATCTTGAACCGTGTTTAATAATTTCTAAACACAAATTTCCACTATATGGAGTATGAAATTTTAAAGTAACTCATTAGTTAAACAAAAAAGTCACTATAACCCAAGAATATACACATTCACACTCTACATATATATATATAAACAAAATTTAGTAAATTTAAAATTGAAAAAAAATATATTAGTATACATATACATATACATATACATATACATATACATACATATATATATATATATATATATATATATATATATATATATATATATATATTTGGATTTTTTTTCGGGTTTCGGGTTTGGATCGGGTTTGGATCGGATTCGGATTTCGGGTCGGGTTTCGATACGGAATACCTAGTATCCAAATCCAAATCCAAACTCGTTCGGGTCTAAAAATCAAATCCAAATCCAAATCCAAATCCAAAATATCGGGTTCGGTAAGATCCATTCGGGTCGAAACGGTCGGGTATCCATTCGGATCGGTTTTTTCTGCCATCCCTAATCACTGTAGAAGATAATTTATAATATTTTATTATTATATTAAATTTTTTACACCTAATAAGATGTAAATATCATAAAATTATCAAAACACATAAATTAAAAGTTACCTTTTTTACTTATAAATGACTTCTAACAACTAATAAGCACTTTTTTAAAAGTAAGTCAAACAACCCTCAATTAAAGTATCTGCAAGGGTGTCCCACGAGTTTCCTCAATAACAAAAAATTTATTTTTAAAAAATAGCACTCTATATTGAATAACAACTCTCACGATAATCACTATTTATGTTTCTTTTTCTTCTTCTTCTTATTATTATAGAATTAAATTCATGATCCATTAGCGTAATGATAATATAAAAACGGTAGGAAATAGCGTGTAGTAAATATCTAATCATTAAAAATCAAATGAGCAATGTCTTAGTCATTACTCCCTCCATCCCGAAAAGATTGAACTGCTTTGACTTTCACGGAGATTAAGAAAAAGGTAGTAAAAGAAATTAAATTAGTTGAAAAGTTGGTAAAGTGGTGGGACCCATCAAAATTTTAATAATAGATTTGAGATAGTGGAGGAAAGTAGTGGGTGTAATAGTGTTTATATTATTATAGAATAGAGATAGTGGAAGAAAGTAGTGGGTGTAATAGTGAAAAGTAGTGTTCAAAAATAGTAAGTTTAATAGGTTCATTCTTTTTGGGACGTCCCAAAAAAGGAATAAGTGTCAATTAAAATGGGACGGAGGGAGTACTTAATAGGAATGAAAAGTGGATTGCACCGAGGGGAATGACTAGGACTCTGAGTGGATTTTTAAACTATTTGCTAAAATTATAATTTAAGACATCAAATAGCTAATTTATAAAATTAATTTTTACATGCCGGTCATTATTATTTGTTGAAAATAATTGACAACAATGTAATCATTTTCCTGGAATATATATATAGGCAAGTGATCAAATAGAAACCAATCTTATTCTAGAAATTAGAAACCACTCCTTCGATCACAGTTTATAATTACAGAAATCACTAGTTTGTATGTTGTTAATCATTATTTTATATAATAAATTCATCACTTTTTATTTTTAATAATTGAGAAAATTTACTTAAGATTGATATTGGTGGTCGATTATTGATGATCAATTATAATTGTAGGCGGTCCATGATGGTAGCAAATGACGGGATGAGGTGTGTGGTGATGGTAGATAGTCATTAGTAGTGGCAAGTTATGATGATAAACTATGATAGGCAAATCATGGTTGCAAGTGACGACGCAGCAGTGGAATGAGTTGATAATAATACCAAGAGTTTGATCAATGTAGTATGATTGAAGATGATGATATACGTTGTATATATGTTTATTTATATATCTATATTTGTCAGATTTTGCATATATAAGATAGTGATTTCTGATATACAAATAAGTGATTTATGTAGCTGGTTAGGGACTAGTTTCTAGTTTTCAGACTAATTTAGTTTCTAGTGGAGTAAGCCCCTATATATATAAAAAATATGATTTAATGATATATATATATATATATATATATATATATAGGCTAACATTCAAGAGAGGGACTCCTTATATGGAGTTACATAGTGCACCACTATAAATCATCAATTTTATTATAAATTCTGTTATAGAATACATATAAAATGTGATTCTAATATAGAATACTATAAAATAAATCTATTTTAAGTAATTTAACACTTAAAATTTGATTAAAAAAAGTATATTTTCGAAACTGATTCTACAAAAGAATAACTCTGGATGATTATTATTCTGTTATAGAATCATGTTGAGATATTGCATAATTTTAGATGATATTTGGAATAAAAAAATTGTACAACTTCGTTTTCGGTTTAATAATCAAAATTTGCAATTATATTTCATAAAAAATATAATATAATATATATTATGTATATATTTATAATGGTGTGCTACGTAACTCCATATAAGAGGGTATGCTATGGAGTGCTACCCTATATATATATATAAACTAACTTTATCATATAATTAAAGTATATACTCATAATCTATTGATAAATGACAATTTTTACAAGACTTGTAAATGAACTAAAAATAATTTTGGTTCTTTTTAAAACTCTAATTATCCACAAAACAAAAGTCGTCATCCTTGATAAGTATTTAATTACTGTCAAATAAACGTCGTTCTTATTCACTGATGAAATAAACTCTCATTTGTAAATCTGATATTAAACTCTAATTTCATGAATGATAAATTCTGAGTTACAGTGAAGAAAATTTGCATGTTTATTGGTAAGTAATCATGAACTCATCCTTAGTCACATAATTACTTGTATCTAAATGTTTTTCACAAACATATTTTTTGATCTGAAATACTTATTTGTTATATCAAAGAAAATTGAATTTAGCATTAGAGACGGTGAGAGATCAAAAACTAGAAACTACTAGTATGTCAAACACTAGGAGATATTTTTAAACATTAATTACTATATACGGGTCAATTTAAAAGATTGGATTTTTCCGAGTTTAAGTTATTCTTATATTATTTTTATTAATAATACCATTAATTGACTTTGTTACTAAAACAACCTTCGCATCTTATAATCAACCAATAAAATTTAAACTCACACATACATGCAATTCCACATCTTTACTCATGCTATTGAATAAAATAATTCAGCAATTAACTAATCACAAATTTGTAGCAGTATACAAAATGTGATTGATTAAAATAATTTAATAATTATGAATTGTGATAAATCCTGGAACATATTTTGTTTATAAAGAGATGATAAATATCATGGAAATGTTACTTGGCTATTACCATCTTGAAAAGATGCTAACTTAAACAAAACTTATAAAGGGTTTAGAAATTTATAAAACTACCAAGAAGTTAGTCTTACATGGCTAGGGATTTTGCCTTTCATACATATTTTCACATGCGAATTAATGATACAAGCAATTTATCTATTAAATTCCTAGTAAATTTGAAAAGGTAAATGAGAACTGTTTAAGTTACTTATATCAATAAAAAAATACGAAAAATAATAAAAGTAAAGTGAATACAAAATAAAGCTCTTAAACTTCAAATAATGAGATACTCCATCTTTTCTATCTCTAAAATTTATTACATGCCACCAACACTTTTCATGGGTTGAAGTAATTAATCAATTTGATATTCGTAATATCTATAATGCAAGTGTCGAGATAGAATAACGGCATTTAAATCAAACAATGTACTTCTATTTTGAAAAGAATTCTTTAACAACGAGCGGAACCAAGTTTGATTCTAAAAGTAACCTGTTGATTGCTCGTAGAAAATAATAAAAAAGAAGAAATTGAAATATCTTCATTTCTTTCGGTGTGATGCACTAGGATACTAGGTCATAAAAAATTCTAAGAACAAATTTTAAACTAAAACTCATCCAAATATATTTTTTGAGATATTATGACAATGAAGGTAATGCATTGATATTGGACGATTCGTAAATAAATTTTTATATCATTATAAAATAATTGTCTAGCTGAATGAGTAAACTATGTGAAATAAGTTGTCATGTGTTTATGAAACTATAATGAACAACCAAATGTCATATACTTATGATCAATTCTTTTGTGTCATTGAAAGAGTTGTAATATATAGACACTACAAGAAATTTGGCTTTACCTACCAATTGAAAATATAGGTAAAAATGCAATATTGGTGGCTAAAGAGAATTGCCTACCAATACATTATTGGTAAAGATTGATAGGTAAAAGATGGTGGAGTAAGATTCTTTACTGCACATCATATATTGTTGGGTAATCTCTGGTGTGGACCCATTTTATTATTAATTAATAATTAGTCCGTAAATGATGTGTTACTAGCTTATGTGGCCATCATATACGTGTCACCAATATGGCATGCCAAAGTGGCACGTCATGGACAAGCCACATGACATTGCATTGATGCATCACATGGCATCTTGTTAATGCGCCACATGGCGCCAGTACTCTATCTTGCCATATGGCACCTCTTTGTCATTTCATGTGACACCTCCATATCTTGTCATTTGGCGTCTTTCTCTAGTGCCACTTGGCACCTCTATTTTGTGCGTTAGGCATCACTAAAATGTGACACATTTTCTCAATTTCTTATATAATAATATAAAAGTATTTTTTTTACAAATCGTGAATAAAACTTTATTAAAATAAACAATCAAAAAGATACTTATGCACTTCAATATATATAGCAAAAGGAAATTAAAGCTAAAATACTAAAAGAGTAAATAAAGTTTAGAATTCCAATAGTCACTTAAAACAATTATAAAGTAAATCATTCTAAATTTTCAATATTTGCATCTAAAACTTTAGTTGGAGGTATCTTCTTGTTAATCCTCAATTAAGTAGGGATATCACTTTTTCTTTGTCATTTCAACATTTTCTTATACCTCCGATGCGTTTAAAATATAAGTGTAATTTATACTTATAGTCGTTCCATGCTTTTCGCATGCGCTCGTCAATACACAACTTAGTTGTTTATCTACATGGCCGATTATATAAAAAAGAGAGAGTCTTGTAGAAACAAAGTCGAGTATATCTTTTTACATGATGGACTATAAGCTGCACAAATTGACACTTGATTTTACCCCACTTTAAATTGATTAGAATTTTTTTTAATATTAATTCACAGTGTAAAAAAAATGGATTGTCACATATGTATTTAAATATCTCACACTACTTTAAAAAAAACCAAAAATGAGATGAAACTTGAGTAATGTGTGCGGTGTGTTTAAAAAAAAACTCCAACCTTTCGGGCTTGATATATTATACGTGTTCCTATTAAAATGGATTAATACAATCTAATAATATGAGAACTGATAACAAATTTCAGAGTTTATAAATAAGATGATTGGGAAGGGTTTTCCTGGGTCAAAATTTAGAAAAAAGATTACTATGATAAAATCTTATCCTATTAAAATTATATACTTTTTAGCAATTTGTTGCCAATTTACTATATAAGCATAGAAAATTAAAAATAGATGTATGTTATATTATTTATAGTTATATCACGTATTTGTCCACATTTTTAAAAGGAAAGATATTTTTATTATATATTTTCTTGTTCTCACCACCACTTCATTTCAAAATCTCTTAAAATAGGTCTAAATTAAATTCTTCTTTCCCTTTTGTGTTGGTACATGTATCTAATTTAAAATTTTTAAATATTTCTAAATCTAATTTTCATTTCCTTTTTTGTATGGTCCTGCTAGTAGTGGTAACACCACCTAGACTTTCTTATATAAAGAATGAACTTACATACTAGTTTTTCCACGCAAATAATTCTTTTTAAGAGCTTCTTTCTTCATTGCTGGCAATTCATTGGGATAATGTTCTAGGTTGCTATTTATATTCACATATGGCCTCCCACACTCAAGCTAACGATGATAATTTGGCCATAGTTCCTTATACCACTAATAACTTGACTATTGTTCCTTATGAGGTGATTATTGTCTTTACCACCGATCTATGTATATTTGTATGTCAGTCTATTTTTTATATATGTTTTAATTTTCTTTCTGAACTTTTCATTTCAAACCCAAGCCCTTGCAGCAGACTATCCCGACTCTCTCCCAGGATGTACTCGCGCCCTGGCCTTTGTCCTACGCCTTTCCTGGTGATGTGGTAGGTATATTTAATTTAATCTTTGAGCTTCATCTACTATTTTTCTAAAATATTGTAATATGTTGCAGGCTGTTCCCACTTCAAGTGCGAGGAGGTCCTTTAGGACTTCAAAAAATTCCGAGCATCCATCTATTTACACTTAACCTACCACTTGATTGTGTTGAGCATCTTTCAACAAAAGACCATGTTAGTGAACACCCTCTCCCTTTCATAAATATGAAATATTAGAATGGTTTAGTCTACTCAAATTTTAACACCTTTTTCTGAAAATCCTTGTTGTATATATAAAAGTTACAAGTCAAGTATACATATAGAGAATCATGCATGATTTAGTGTTGAGATTATTAATTGTATTGATAAATATTCATCAATACATCTGAAATATATTCAGCATAGATTTAGGAGTTCAATGAATTTATGAACACATATTAATACTTGCAGGTATTGAGGGAAAGAAGAAATGAGATTGATAGGGCTTCTCAAGAACCATGGTTCCCCATTTTGGAGAGGTTAGTGGAGTGGAAGTGTGAAATGCGCTCGCGTCTTACGAGAAATAGAGTAGTTGACAAGGTTAATTTTATTATATTCTTTTCATTTTCATTATTAATCTTTTATTACTTAAGCCATTAATGTTTAATCATGTATATATAAAAAGATCTTTTCGTTTTGCATTTATGTAGTACTTTTATCATGCAAATATGAAGTTGAGGTCGATAAAAGAGTTAAGATTTTTTGTAAAGTACGGATTCATGCCTGGGAAATCACATGACAAAATCACATGACAAGGGAACACCTACCATTGTTGAGGTAATGTAGAAATTACTTTAATAATATTTTTTATTCTTATCATATATAAGTTCTTATAATGTCCCACATACTAATATTAAAATTAATACATGGTGTATTTAATAATTATCTATAGATATGGTTTACGTTCCAATCAGTATAAAAACATCATCTGGGTTCAGTTCCTCAGTTTTTTATATTTGCAGGAAGGAGGGAGCACAAGGAGGAGCCAGTCATACCTAGACTATAAAGAAGAAGAGCTCATAAGCAAATGCAAAATTGAGAAGCATATTATAGAAAAGATAGACCAACATCTAAAAGTCCAGCTCCTCGGGACAAAGCATCACCCAAAGGAAACATGATGGGTTGATATATGTTATTAGGCAAATTAATGTGAAATGTATTGCTCTAAAGATTTTCTATGTATATTGATTAAGTTTGTTATGTTTCTACTCGGTGTTACTACTCATCACTAAGCCAAGTGAAATTCTACTAATTCTATTTGTTTTTGTTTCTCCAAACCAATAGCAAACACTTTAACTTTAAAACATTTTATTAAGTAATGATCTTGTTATAAGCATATAATTGAAACACAAGGATTAAAAGTCAAACAAGAAATAATTGTTCTTGTGGAGGAATACCATCTAACTAGCTAGAAGTCATTGATTATAACTTTCAAAAAATGATACATATTTATGATACATATTTCTATTGCATGAAATAAACTTGTCGATCTACAGTATACACCTTTCTTATTATTTATTGATAATAATAATAATTTTAAATTTAATTATGTTTTTGAATTTGTAAGATATATGCATATAATATTATCTTCACAATTTTCATAAAATCATTTCATTCTAATCAAGATAAACTTATCTTTCTTATAAAATATTTCAATAAAAATATTTGTTCCAAATAAAATTCAAATTATTGAGGAAAAAATAAACAATGTTTCTAATTCTTAAGCTTTTTAGGTTGATGAGATAGAAGTAGCTAGCTAGTTAATTGGTTGATATTATTTTCATGTTGAGCTCACATGATCAGAATATCAAAGAAATTTGTATTTAGCATTAGAGACTAGTGAAAGACAAAAAACTAGAAATCGCTACTATGTCAAATACTAGGAGATCAATTGTAAACATCAAATATTATATATGGTTAAATTTAAAAGATTGGATTTTTTGGGTTTCAATTATCCTTATATTATTTTTATTAATAATACCGTTGATTGACTTTGTTACTAACATTTTTCATAATCAACCAATAAAATTTAAACTCTCGCATACCTGCAATTCCATGAGGACTCATGCTATTGAAAAAATAATTCAGCACTCAACCAATTACACATTTCTAGCAAAATACAAAATATATTTGATCAAAATAATTTAATAATTATGAATTGTGATAAACACGGGTGTCTTGAAAAGGTTACTTCGCTATTACCATCTTTAAAAGATGCAAGTTAACTAAACCTTTGTGAAAGGGTTTAGAAATTTATGAAACCAACAAGAGAAGCTAGTCTTATATGGTTAGGATTTTTGCCTTTCTTACATATTTCACATGTGAATTTATGATATAAGCAATTTATTTATTGTCTTCCTAGTAAATTTAAAAAGGTAAAATGGAATTGTTTAAGTTACTTATAAAAGACTTAATAGGAAAATAAAAAAAATAAAATAAAAAAGGTGAATACAAAAATAAAGTTCTTAAACTTTGAACAAGAGATACTCCATCTCCGCTATCTCCAAAATCTACTACATCACTACTAGAATTATGCTAGTATACATCACTTAAAAACTGATGTCCCGTATAAATTCAACGGATGTTACTGTGGGCGATGTTAAAGGTCCCTGTCTTTAACATCAGTTAATAACTGATGTAAAAGACTACCTATTACATCATTTCCACTTAAAAAACCGATATAATAGCTCAATTTTCAAATTTTAACACACTTTTATCTTCTGAATATGATCATAATATGATATTCTAATCTAATCTAACATACTCTAAACATGCCAATTTATTAGTTTTTCTCCAAAAAACGATGTTGTTGTTACCTTTTACATCAATTTTTTAGTAAGACCGATGTCTATGGTTCTTTTTACATCAGTTTAGTGGTCAAAACGATGTCTAAACGTAGGCGAACCGATTTCTTTGTTGTCATTAACAACGGTTTCTGTTAAGGTAGACGATGTCTATTGTTGTCTTTAACATCAGTTCTGGACTTCTAAAATGTTATCTAGTGGTGCTTCTAACATCAATTCTGTGAGTTAAGTCGATGTGTATTATTACATCGGTCATTAACTGATGTAAAAGCTCAATGCCTTTAGCATCACCCACAAAGACATCGTTCGAGTATTGTGGTTACATCAGCTACTAACTGATGTCTACATCTTTTAACATCGATTTAACTTTAAATTAACCGATGTTTTAACAATCAATAACATCAGTTCTAACTATAGTGCCTGATATTATAATGGTATATTAACATCATTTATCTTTTCTAACCGTTATGCATTAATATAATTTGACATCATTTTGCTGTATAAATGATGTCTAACCAACCTGTTTACAAAACCAAATCTGCAAAACTACCAAATACCAAACCAATTGCAAAACTGCCAAAACCAATTGCAAAACTACCAAAACCAATTGCAGCACTACCAAAATCAAATGCAAAACTATCAAAATTAACCTCCAAATCTGATTTGCATTAATAAACCAATCTAATCCAACATTCAACCAATACACCATCCAAACATATCTAATCCAAAAATAAATTTAAAGTGCAGATCCTATAATATCCGATAACATGTAATCCATCTAACTATGAGAATACAATCTACATAATTGACTGGATATAATCCAGTGTCTCGAGCCGAACAATGTCGAGGTCCGCATTAGAGTAAGTCTTGCGACTCCTAGCAGCCCACTGGAAATATAACATACATGCAAGCTACCAAAATCAGTGTACATTTCTTAACTTAACTTTCTGCATTTTAATAATCTCATTTGAATACCTAAAATTATTGTGTGTGTGTGTGTGTGTGTATACTAGGCAAAGTAATGAAAATACCTTGTCTAAAAGTTTCATGTCCGGGTCCTCAACTAAATCTTTCATAAATCGCATGACCGCATATCCACATTCTGTGCCACCTGGTTGTTTAGGGCATCTCTATACGTTCAACAAAAAGACAAAAAAATTAATCAAACAGGAAAATAATAAGGCTTCGACATCGATTAGTCATAAAAATTACTACATCGACTATAAACTTACTGGAAGGTTTTAACTTTGGGATTCTTGATTACCCGTCCTAACTCAGCATTATGAGCACGAACAGCTCTGTAGAATACACATTGTCAAAACCAAAATCACGTCTTGTCGTAAAATCAAAGTAAAAAATTTACCTCATTAATGCCTTTTCTAGTTCATCAGGATGTGGATAATGAGGTAATGAATTGAGGATGAATATTTCAGATTCCCAAATCACGACCAAAATCCAATGCAAACTGTTTTTCATAATATTATTTACAAAAAATTAGAGAACACATATTGAGGTCCAACTTGTAATTAAATTACAAATAAATTACAAATAAAAAAAGAGAGAGTCATACATACTTGTAATTAAAAGGCATGAAGTTCATGCGATTTACTCCCTCTTTCAGCCTTTGCACAACATAGGCGTTAAATTTATCATTCAGCATATATGTGGCTGGATGAAGAAATGCAAACGATGATGATAAGTCTCTACCCGGTGTGTCCCTAAACCCAGAATGCAAATACCTAAAAATACATATGAAATATTTTCATTTTGTGTAAAAATTATTACGAAATAAAATGAAACAAAATTAGAAGACAACTTACGCCATATATGTTGATATTACAGCTTGACCAATCATATTAAACTCTAACAACACAGTTACATTCTCTTCGAGTAGATAAATCGTTCTTTCCATTCCAAAGACTTGAGCATCACATGGAACTGGTATCGAGCTACCACTTTCTTTCATCATAGTTTTTGAAAATTTGTACAACACCCTAAAGCGAGGAGGCACATCCTCCTTTGGATTCACAGAATTAAAAAGGGCGTGCACTCTCTGCAGCTCACCCTGCACCTTTGCCTTTTTCTTTTTCTGCAAATTTACATTTACGCATAATTTACTTATATTATTCTATATACCAGATTATTAAGCATATTTAGTACGCCAAATAATAGGTACATTTAAATGTACATATTATTGTGATGATAGCATACCTCAACAGTGGGGCTAAAAATGATCATGTCTCTAGGCCATGCTAAATGAGAGCCAATAGCTTGGTCGACGGTTTCTATCTCACCAACTACTGGCACAGGAACCAAAGCATCTCCCTTGATGCTTCCATCCACCCTGACATGAATAAATCCTGCTTTTAGAGGCACTCCATGAATTGTTGTACTCATTTCACCTCCCTCCTCATAAGCAACACCAAACGCTACCTTGTTCTCAATGTTGTCCACCGCCATCTCACATTTGCGCGGACCCTAGATTTATATGTATAAATCCATTTAGTCATAATGTTGTATTTACTTTCTATGGACTAATAAATTTATAGAATATAGGTTTTACCAATTTTCCCAGAGGAGGAGGATCAACAATAGCAACATCTTCGTCCTCTTGATCAACTGCCATCAATTCTTTAACAATTTCTGGTTTAGAAAATTTCTTTTCTTGTTCTTGTTCTTTTTCCCCTCGACAGCTTGCTTTGTCGGACAGTTGGTGATTGGAGATTCTTTGCAGCAATTAATTCTCTCAACTCAGCAATCTGCATTTCAAATTCCTTCGTTTTTTGTTCGAACTCCGCTTGCCTTTGCTGATAACGAGCCAACAACTCCTCTTTGGTTACTCGTTTCTTTCTCTTTTTGGGCAGATCGAAGAACATTGTCGGAGGTATAAAGTTTCCAACCCCTCGAACCGTACCTGAATGCTCCGGAGTTTCCAATACGGTAGCAAGCACATCATTAGCTCCGGTTGGTTTAAATTCACCAATTAACTGCTTTTCCATTAAAGTATCCTACCAACAAAAAAGAAAAAATTTAGGTGTGATTTTTTAAAAATGAAATAAGCATAGAAAAAATGATCTTACAATTTCCTTGTTTATCTCAGCCAGATTTTTATCAATCTGCTGGCCCTCCCCTTTTGGAATACGTGCTTTTTTCCACATAAGCGCCCTATCTGGCACTTCATCAGGTTCCAAGTTCCCCTTGCGCATCTATTACCAAAAATTAACACATATTTACAAATTAATCATGGCAAAGTGAAGATTATTGGAATACATATACAAATATTTACAAATTAATCATGGATAAGAGTATTACTTCCTCTTCTTGCAGCCCAATGTATCCTTTTCTTGATGCTCGATGTGGATATTTTCGGTTTCCCACAATATTGCTATACTTTTTATTCACTCTCTGCATACAAATACAATATACAAATAAAAATAAGATTAATTTACAGATCTTATATCATGATAATTTACAGATCTAAAAAGCTAATTATGTCATGTAAATATGCTTTGACAAAAACACGGTAAATTACAATAAATTAGAAAACTGTGTTGTAATTGGCAGTGACTTAGCATGGCAAGTATTTGCTTATATGCTAAGTCACTGACAAAAACACAGTAATTTACAGTATCACATACATAACATGGCAAGTATTTGCTTATATGCTAAGTCACTGACAAAAAACAGTAAATTACAGTAAATTAGCAAACTTATGTGTAATTTTAAATTTACAGTAAATTTACAGTAATATCAAATATGTTGTTTGATATTCATCTTTGTTTGGCCAAGAATCAAGTGTTTCTTTTTGTTGAGGGAGTATATAAGATTAATAATTAGCCATAATTTAAGCTGGATGCTGCAGAAAACAACTTCTTAGTTTATTGCAATTTATATATAAGAAGATTAAAGGAAATGATTCGAGTAATAGTAAATAGATCCCTAAGCTGAGAAGTCACAAAGGAAAACAAAAAGGTTGTATAGATGTGAAAGTAACATCAAAAGCACTAAACAGTCCCTATGGCTCTATCAGTAAGGATACGTGTAAATAAGCTAAATCATCAATGTGCTATACTAAAACTCTTAGTTGAATCAACTTCAGAGTAAATAGACAGTAAATAGACAGTAAATTTACAATAATTTACAGTAAATAGACAGTAAATAGAGTCTATTTATCAATGTGTAATTTTAAATTTACAGTAAATTACAGTAAATTAGAAAATTGCAAGTCATATGAACATACCTTCCAATCTTTTGTGGTCCCAGCTGCAACAAACCGTTTCCACGCCTCTTTACCGACAAAAGAATACTGCTTTGGTGGCTTCATTAGTTTTTGTGTGTCCAATATAAGGGAGCACATGGTCAGCAGTCAATTTGGCCTTAAAATTTCTCCATTTGGCTCCTGCTGATTGGAGAATTCTTTTCCGACTCTCAGGAGTTACCTTGAACATAGCCTGAAAGAAGAACAAGTATGAAGTGAACAAGTATGCAGTAATTTGGAATATGGACCTCGAGAAAGAAGTATGTAGTGAACAATTATGCAGTGAAGGGAGAAAGAATATGGACCTCGAGATCTTCCCATAACTTCTGCTTCAATTCAGGGTCCACCTTTGGCCAAGTTGGAATGTCTATTGGCACCATTGTTCTTGCTAGCATTCCTATGTAGGACTGCAATTTGGACCTGGTGGGTCCAATTGGAATTCCAATTGTATTGTACCGCACTTTTATCTTCTTCCCTTACGCTTTTTTCATCACTACCTTATGCATAGCACAAACACTTCGCTACGCTCCAATTGTCCTTGTTCTTCCAGTGTGTGTAGTACTTTCAGTAGGTTGTGGAGCTGTCTGCTGTGGAGCAATAGTGTCTTGTGGAGCTTCTTCAGCAGCAGGTTCCTCTTTAGACTGGTTCTTCTTAGGTGATTTCCCCTTCTTTGTCATTGCTCCTGTATTAACCAAGTGGAGATAATTGCAAAGCACAAATACACTAAATATTATCAGAATACACTAAACATTAATAGAATTAACAGAATACACTAAATATTAATAGAATGGGAATTCTTAAACACTAACAAGAACAAATACATTTAATATCATCAAATTGCATATGAAGAATTCTTTTAAACACTAAACACTAAACAACAAGCACAGAAAACACTAAATACTATCAAATTGCAAATGATTAATTCTTAAGCAAAATTCCCTCGCCATACACTCGTTGATTGCCAACACTAGCTTCATCATCGTCGGCACTAACATCAACTTTAGGGATTTTATAACAGAATGGGGAATTTTCTAGGATCGTGTCTCCAAGATCATCCTCATTGAAAATCTCATGATAATCTCTAGTCGTTGAGTTTAATACGACTGACCAACAGGAATCAACGGGATCTTTGATGTAAAAAACTTGCTTCACTTGATCAACGGACACATATTTGTCATTCTTGTGGCCTTGTCGACTAAGGTCCACAAGTGTGAAGCCTAGTTCATCAACCTTGATGCCTTTGTCGCTGTCTGCCCATCTACACAAGAACAATGGGGCTTGAAACGCATGGTAATCCAATTCCCATATTTCTTATTTCTTCCATAAAATGTCATGTCACATTCCACGGGATTTAAATCCTTCGCACTAGCAACTTGGATTGTCTTCGCAGTTAAACTAACTCCACTATTTTGTACAACCCTCACATCATCTCGCTCCTTTGTGAAATATCGGACACCATCAACTAGATAGCCTTCGTATGTCAAAACAGTAAATGATTGTTCGCCGCAAGCCACCTTATTTTCTCAGACACACCTCCATTCACATTCAATTCAGTGCAGACCTGTTCTTGAAACCAATCAGCAAAGAGCCTGTTGTGCTTTCCGATCATCCACTGAATAGGTTTATTTTTCCCTTCGTAAATTCTTTCCAGCAGATCTTTATGCCTCCTTTAATTTAAAAAATATTAACATTAAATGACATACATTTTCAATTTATAAGTTACTTATAATAACAGTATGTAAATTATTATTTATAAGCATGTTCCTAAATTATAAGTATGTAAAGTATGTAAATATTAACATTAAATGACATACATTTTCAGTTTATAAGTTACTTATAATAACAGTATGTAAATTATTATTTATAATCATGTTCCTAAATTATAAGTATGTAAAGTATGTAAACATTAACATTAAATGACATATATTTTCAATTTATAAGTTACTTATAATAACAGTATGTAAATTATTATTTATAAGCATGTTCCTAAATTATAAGTATGTAAAGTATGTAAATATTAACCTTAAATGACATACATTTTCAGTTTATAAGTTACTATCCATGTTAATCACCTAATAGCTGCAAGGTACCCTGCAATGTGACTGCTAACTATATTTAGGATTTCAGTAGTCATACTATGGAAACTATTTGAAAGTAATTAGCAGCTTTAGTAGTCTAACATATTATAAAGTAATTAGCCAGCACAGTCAAATCATATTACTTCAAATTGTACAGTTAACACAGGACATAGTAGACTTACTGAATATATGGCTGCACTTCAATGTTGTTTAAGAGGACATGTAAATGTGCCTCGTCTCGTTCATTTTCTTCTATAGATTTCACTGTTGCAGCCGATAAAGGACCAGAAAGCTTGTCCTGGTCCTTAGGAATACCAGCAGTACTTGTGCAACTCTCTCTCACAAACTCTGCGCAAAATTTTACAGATTCTTCGCCAAGATATCTTTCAGCTATGCAACCTTCTGGAAAATAACGATTTCTCACGTAACTTTTCAATACTTTATTGAACCGTTCAAATGGAAACATCCACCTATAGAACACCGGTCCACATAAACGCAATTCCCTCACCAAGTGCACTATTAAATGTATCATTATATCAAAAAAAGAGGGTGGTAATATTTTTTCAAGCTCACGTAAGGTCAGTACTACATCAGCCTGCTGTTTATCAAGTTTTGATATGTCTACCACTTTGTTGCACAGAGTATTGAAAAATAAACACAACCGTATGATGCTAACTCTAACATTTTTTGGTAGTACGGAACGAATTGCAACCGGAAGTAATTGTTGAAGGAGTATATGGCAGTCATGGGACTTGAGCCCGAACTACTTTTGATCACGCATTGATACACAATTTTTGATGTTCGAGGAATGTCCATATGGCAGTTTCATTGATGAGAGTGATTTGAGCACTTTTCTTTTTTCGGCTTTTGTTAGAGTAAATGAGGAAGGAGGCAGAAAAGTTTTTTTTCTCCTTTTTCGGGAGCTAAATCAGTCCTAACCCCCATTTCCATCATATCAAGCCTAGATGCCTCGCTACCTTTGGACTTGAACTTCAAATTTAACAACGTCCCAACTAGACTATCGCACACGTTTTTCTCGATGTGCATAACATGAAGACAGTAGCGAACATGATGGAACTTCCAATATTCCAACTCAAAGAATATTGACTTCTTCTTCCAAGGGCAGTCCACCTTCTTTGACTTTTTCACTTCGTTTCAGAGAGAAAATTGAATTTTTTCTTGTTGCTCTAACACCTGCTTTCCAGAAATTGGTGGTAGTGCCTGCCCAAGCTCTTGTTCACCATTAAAGGCTGCCTTCTTCCTCCTATATGGATGATGCCTAGGCAAATACCGACGATGACCTTGATAACATATTTTCCTACTATAAGGTAAATATTTAGCTACGGTATCGTCACCACATATCGGACACCCCAAATAACCCTTATTGACGCACCCGGACAGATTTCCATATGCCGGAAAGTCATTTATCATCCACATAAGAATTGCCCTTAAAGTAAATAGAGATTTAGTGTTCGCATCATATACATTCGGTTCACCTTCTTCCCAAAGATTCTTCAAATCATCTATTAACGATTGTAAGAACACGTCAATATTGTTTCCTGGTTCATGTGGACCGGAGACTAATACACTTAACATCATAAACTTTCTCTTCATACATAACCAAGGAGGCAGATTATATGTTACTAATACCACTGGCCAACAACTAAATCGATTAGTTAGCCCATTATTATGCGGATTTATACCATCTGCATCCAGAGCTAAGCGCAGGTTACTAGGCTCACTGCCGAAAGTGGGCCACCTGTAATCGATATTCCGCCAAGCAGGTGAATCAGCAGGATGGCGCATCTGGCCATCGTGAAGTCTATGGTTGGAATGCCAAGTCAATAACTCAGCTATCGAAGGAGATTTAAACATCCGTTTAAATCTTGGAATGATAGGGAAGTACCACATAACTTTGGCCGGGACGTTAACCCTTGCTTTACCATCCTTCCCCAACTTCCACCGAGATAGACGACACTTGGGACACTCTAAAGCATTCTCATTTACTCCTCTATATAGAATACATTCATTCGGACAGTTGTGGATTTTTATATTCTCGAGGCCTAAATTTGATAAAGATTTCTTTGCTTCGTATGCATTAACAGGTAGTGCATGATCTTCAAGAAGGATGGAGCCGACAATAGAGAGTAAATGATCAGTAAAGGAGTTGTCACTAATACCGAATCTCGCTTTCCGATTATGCAATTTTAACATTGAATCTAATTTAGTGCAGTCACTACCCTCATATAGAGGCTGTTGAGCATCAGCTACAAACCTCCTGAACTCGTGCGAGTCTTTATCGTAATCATCCCCCCCACAGATTATGGAATGCTGCATCACAAACCTCAGCAGCAGCAGCAACTCCCGATGCAGCTTCAAATGAAGCTGCAATTATCTCGTCTTCATCAGGGTGCAGTGTGCTACCCATTGATGACTTTACACTCTGATCCCCATGCCAAATCCAATCAATATACCCCAAACTAAAACCATTTTCATAAAGATGACCCCTAATTATTTTTATCGAGAATTTCTTGAAATTTATGCATTTCGAGCAGAGGCAAGGTACTTTCTTAGGATTCTTGCAGTTTTGTTCAACATAAATCAAGAATTTTTCAACACCAATTTCATAATCCAGCGAATCCCTATCTTTCAAAATCCATTCTTTATCCATATTCGACATAGCTACAACCTACCTGATGTGCAGTCAAATTAAAACTAATCAAGTAAAATAAAAACAATCAGTATACTCAACACCAATCAAAGCTTCATCTATACATAGTAGCACCAATCATTATAATTATTCAACTAAACAAATAGTCAACATAAGCAAGCAAATATCACAGTAGCTAGCACAATATCAACCCACTATCACAAACACAAACATACTATCACAGTAGCACAATATTAACCCAAATAGCCCTAAAATCAGTACCCCTCATATATATATACAAGAACAACGAAATTAAAAATCTTCATATATACACAATAACACAATATTAACCCAAAAAGCAACCAAATATAGCATGCATACACCAATGAGAGCTTACCAACTCAAGAAATAAGCTCCCAGTCGACTAATTAAGCTCAAGCTTCGAGCACTCGAAATAGCAGCTAGCAGCAAGATGCGCGGAGTTAGAGCTAGGGTTGTACAGCTCTTGGAGCGCCTGAACTCGGACGGAGAGGATGAACGCCGTGGAATCGAGGTCGCCTAGTTTCTAGGGTTCTTGAGAAGAGAGGTTGGGACTCGGGAATGTTTTAATTTGAGTGTGATGTGTGTGTCTGAATGTTTATGTATATCTGATTTATGTTTTTAAGTTTTTGTTTTATTTATGTAATGTTATGTTTTTTGATTTATATTTGTAATGTGTTGGGTTGTAATGTGTTGGGTGATTTTAATTTATGTGTGTGTGTGGGAGTAGTTTTAATTAGTTTTATATTTTAATTTAGTTGAATAATTATAATTTTTAATATTTATTTTTATAATTTTAAAGTTATAATAACATATATGATTTGTGTATTTTAATGTTTTTTGATTTATATAAATATTTATATGTATGTGTTTGTAGTGATTTTATTTTAAAGTTTTATATTTGTAATGTGTTGGGTTGTAATGTGTTGGGAGATGAAATTTGTTTAAGGGAGGGAAGTTGAAATTTTTTAAGGGAGGGAGATTTTTGATAAGGGAGGAAAAGCGGTGGGAATGATGGAATTTTTTTTAAACACGTACCTTTGACATCAGTTGCATAAATAACTGATGTCTAAAGTACTTTAACACATCAGTTTAAGTGAAAATGATGTTAAAAGCATTTTTAATATCAGTGGCAATTCTAACTGATGTCTGAAGTGTGATGTCTATGTCTAGTAGTGACATGCCACCAAACATTTTCAAAAGTTGGAGTAGTTAATATAAAATTAATATCCCTAATATCAATAATGCAAGTGTGACATAAAATAACTGCATTTAAATCAAACAAAAATGTACTCCTACTTTGAACAGAACTCTTTAGTAAGGATTTGAAGCAAGATCCATCCTAATTGATTGCCCCTAGAAAATATGAAAGAAGAAGAAATTGAAATAATTTCATGTCTTTCAATGTGATGCACTAGAATGCTTGGTCATAAAAAATTCAAAAACATATTTTAAACTAAAACTCACCCAAATAGAATTGATATATGACAATGAAGGTGATGGACAATGAGGTAATATATTCGTATTGGACGATTCCTAGATAAATTCGTATATCATTACAAAATAATTAGCTAGTTGAATGAGTAAATTAAGTTAAACTAGTTGTCATGTGTTTATGAAGCTAATAGTGAACAATCAAATGTCATATATTATTTACCATCAAATCTTTTATGTCATTGAAAGAGTTGTATAATATAGAGAGTCATGTAGGATCGGAATTAATATAAAACTTTGTTTTCTTTTTACATGGTAGACTATATAAAAGGGGAGAGTCATGTAGAACAAAGTTGAGTATATGTTTTGTTTTATAAAAATTAATATTGAATCTTTTTACCTGATAGACTACTATAAGCTACACATTGACTCTTACTTTTACCCCACTTTAAATTGATTAGCCACGTTTTTTTCAAAATCTTAATTCACAATGCCAAAAAAAATAATATGTATTTTAATATCTCGCCCTACTTTGTAAAAGTGAAAAATATTTAATTGTTCTCTCAATATTCCATTTATCGTCTTTTTAATCTTTCTTGTTTCTTCATATTTCTTATTTAAATTAGAAGAATAATCCTTTTGGTTCCAAAAAGACAGCAAATAGTCGAACAGATAACATGATAAAAAAAACCAAAGATTAGATGAAAGAAGAGGAATGTGTGTAAGTGTGTTTGAAAAATACTCCAACCTCTCTAGTTTGATATATTATACCTCTTAGTATAAAAATGGGTTAATACAACTTAATGATAGGCGAAAATATAGCAAAGTTCAAAGTTTATAAATAAGATGGTTGAGAAGGGTTTTTTTAATCAAAATTTAGAAAAAGATTACTATGATAAAAATTTTTCCTAAAATTATTTATTTTTTAGCAATTTGTTGCCAATTTACTTTTTAGCAATTTGTCCACTTTTTTAAAAGGAAAGATATTTTAATTATATATTTTCTTGTTAATTCTCACCACCACTTCATTTCAAATCTCCTAAAATAGGTCTAAATTAAATTCTTATTTCCCTTTTGTGTTGGTACATGTATCTAATTTTAAAATTTTAAAATATTTCTAAATTTAATTTTCATTTCCTTTTTTGTAAGGTCCCGCTAGTAGTGGTAATACCTGGACTTTCTTATATAAGGAATGAACCTATATACCTGTTTTTCACCACAAAAAGTTTTTTTAAGAGCTTCTTTCTTCATTGCTTGCAATTCCTTGAGATATAGTTCTAAATTGCTTTTTATATTCACATATGGCCTCCCACAATCAAGCTAATGCTGATAATTTGGCCATAGTTCCTTATAGCACTAATAGCTTGGCTATTATTCCTTATGAGGTAATTATTGTTTTCCGTATATATGTATGTCTATTTTTTATATCTGTTTTAACTTTCTTTCTGAACTTTTCATTTCAAACCCTAGCCCTTGCAGCATACTATCCCGACTCTCTCCCAGGATATATTGGCGCCCTGGCCTTTGTCCTATGCTTTTCCTGGTGATGTGGTAGGTATATTTAATTTATTCTTTGAGCTTCATCTACTATTTTTCTAAAATATTGTAATATGTTGCAGGCTTTGTCCACTTCAAGTGCGAGGAGGTCCTTTAGGACTTCAAGAAAATCCGAGCAGATATCAATCCATCTATTTACACTTAACCTGCCACTCGATTGTGTTGAGCATCTTTCAACAAAAGACCATGTTAGTGAACACACTCTCCCTTTCATAAATATAAAATATTAGTCACGAAGAGAAATGATTTATTTAGTCTACTCGAATTTCAGTACTTTTTTGTCAAAATCTTGTTGTATATATAAAACTTACAAGTATATATACAGATGCATGTGTAATCATGATTTGGTGTTGAAATTATTAATTGTATGGATAAACATTCATCAATACATCTCAAATATATACAACATAGCTTTAGGACTTGTATGAATTTATGAACACATATTAATACTTGCAGGTACTGAGGGATAGAAGAAATGAGATAAATAGGGCTCCTCAAGAACCATGGTTCCCTATTTCCGAGAGGTTAGTGGAGTGGAAGTGTGAAATGCGCTTGCGTCTTACCAAAAATAGAGTTGACAAGGTAAATTTTGTTATATTATTTTCCTTATCATTATTCTTATATTACTTAAGCGATTAATGTTCAATCATTTATATATAAATTGTTTTTCTTTTTGCATGTATGTAGTACTTTTATCACGCAAATATGAAGTTGAGATCAGTAAAAGAGTTAAGATTTTTTGTAAAGCACGGATTCATACCGCCGAAATCACATGATAAGGGAACACATACCATTGTTGAGGTAATGTAGAAATTACTTTAATAATATTTTTTCTTCATATCACAAGTTTTTATAATATCCCACATACTAATATTAAATTTAATACATGTTGTATTTAATAATTATCTATAAATATGGATTACATGTTCCCATCCGTATAAAAACATCATCTAGATTGATTTCCTCATTTTGGTTTACATATGTTAAAACCTATACTTATTTATTATTTTGTGGTGTAAAACTCTTTCTTTTAAAAGTTCTTTATATTTTCAGGAGGGAGGGAGCACAAGGAGGAGCAGGTCATACCTAGACTATAAAGAAGAAGAGCTCATAAGCAAATGCAATATTGAGAAGCATATCATAGAAAAAATAGACCAACATCTAAAAGTACAGCTCCTCTGGACAAAGCATCACCCAAAGGCAACATGATGGGTTGATATATGTTATTAGGCAAATAATGTGAAATGCATTCCTCTAAAGATTTTCTATGTATATTGATTAAGTTTGTTATGTTTCTACTCGGTGTTACTACTCATCACTAACCCAAGTGAAATTCTACTAATTCTATTTGTTTTTGTTTCTCCAAATCAATAGCAAACACTTTAACTTTAAAACATTTTATTAAGTAATGATCCTTTTATCAACATATAATTGAAACACAAGAATTAAAAGTCAAAGAAGAAATAATTGTTCTTGTGGAGGAATACCATCTAACTAGCTAGAAGTCATTGATAACTTTAAAAAAATGATACATATTTATGATACATATTTCTATTGCAAGAAATAAACTTGTCGATCTACCTGTACAAGCGGTATACACCTTTCTTATTATTTCTTGATAATAATAATAATTTTAAATTTAATTATGTTTTTGAATTTGTAAGATATATGCATATAATATTATCTTCACAATTTTCATAAAATCATTTAATTCTAATCAAGATAAACTTATTTTTCGTATATAATATTTCAATAAAAATATTTGTTTCAAATAAAATTCATATTATTGAGGAAATAATAAACAATGTTTCTAATTCTTAAGCTTTTTAGGTTGATGAGATAGAAGTAGCTATCTAGTTAATTGGTTGATATTATTTTCATGTTGAGCTCACATGATCAGAATATCAAAGAAATTTGTATTTAGCACTAGAGACTAGTCAAAGACCAAAAAACTAGAAATCGCTACTATGTCAAATACTAGGAGATAAATTGTAAACATCAAATATTATATATGGTTCAATTTAAAAGACTGGGTTTTTTTGGTTTAAACTATCCTTATATTATTTTTATTAATAATACCGTTGATTGACTTTGTTACTAACATTTTTCATAATCAACCAATAAAATTTAAACTCTCATATACATGCAATTCCACCAGCTTAGTGATCATGCTATTGAAAAAATAATTCAGCAATCAACCAATTACACATTTCTAGCAAAATACAAAATATATTTGATCAAAATAATTTAATAATTATGAATTGTGATAAACACGGGTGTCTTGAAAAGGTTACTCTGCTATTACCATCTTTAAAAGATGCAAGTTAAATAAACCTTTGTGAAGGGGTTTAGAAATTTATGAAACCAACAAGAGAAGCTAGTCTTATATGGTTAGAATTTTTGCCTTTCTTACATATTTTCACATGTGAATTTATGATATTAGCAATTTATTTATTGTCTTCCTAGTAAATTTAAAAAGGTAAACTGGAATTGTTTAAGTTACTTATAAAAGTCTTAATAGGAAAATAAGAAAAATAAAATAAAAAAGGTGAATACAAAAATAAAGTTCTTAAACTTTGAAAAAGAGATACTCCATCTCCACTATCTCCAAAATCTACTACATGCCACCAAATATTTTCAAAAGTTAGTGTAGTTAATATAAATTAATTAATATCCCTAATATCAATAATGCAAGTGTGAGATAAAATAACTGCATTTAAATCAAACAAAAATGTACTCCTACTTTGAACAAAACTCTTTAATAAGGATTCGAACCAAGATCCATCCTAATTGATTGCCGGTAGAAAATATGAAAGAAGAAGAAATTGAAATATTTTCATGTATTTCAATGTGATGCACTAGAATACTTGGTCATAAAAAATTCAAAAATAAATTTTAAACTAAAACTCACCCAAATAGATTTGATATATGACAATGAAGGTAATGGACAATGAGGTAATGTATTTGTATTGGACGATTCCTAAATAAATTCTTATATCATTACAAAATAATTAGCTAGTTGAATAAGTAAATTAAGTTAAACTAGTTGTCATGTGTTTATGAAGCTAATAATGAACAATCAAATGTCATATATTATTTGCGATCAAATCTTTTATGTCATTGAAAGAGTTGTATAATATAGAGAGTCATGTAGGATCAAAATTGAATATAAAACTTTGTTTTCTTTTTACATGGCAGACTATATAAAATGGGAGAGTCATGTAGAAACAAGATTGAGTATATGTTTTGTTTTATAAAAATTAATATTGAATCTTTTTACATGATGGACTATAAGCTACACATTGACTCTTACTTTTACCCCACTTTAAAATGATTAGCCACATTTTTTTAAATCTTAATTCATAGTGCTAGGAAAAATAATATGTATTTTAATATCTCGACCTACTTCGAAAAAGTGGAAAATATTTAATTGTTCTCTCAATACTCCATTTATCGTCTTTTTAATCTTTCTTGTGTCTTCATATTTCTTACTTAAATTAGAGGAATAATCCTTTTGGTTCCAAAAAGACGGCAAATAGTCGAACAGATAACATGATAAAAAAAAACCAAAAATGAGATGAAACAAGAGGAATGTGTGTAGGTGTGTTTGTAAAATACTCCAACCTTTCTAGTTTGATATATTATACCTCTTAGTATAAAAATGGGTTAATACAACTTAATGATAGGCGAAAATATAGCAAAGTTCAAAATTTATAAATAAGATGGTTGAGAAGGGTTTTTTTAACCAAAATTAAGAAAAAGATTACTATGATAAAATTTTGTCTTCAAATTATTTTTTTTTTAGCAATTTGTTGCCAATTTACTTTTTGGCAATTTGTCCACTTTTTTAAAAGGAAAGATAATTTTATTATATATTTTCTTTTTCTCACCACCACTTCATTTCAAAATCTCTTAAAATAGGTATAAATTAAATCTTTTTACCCTTTTGTGTTGGTACATGTATCTAATTGCTTTTTATATTCACATGTATCTAATTGCTGGTAGTGGTAATATCTAGACTTTCTTATACAAAGAATGAACCAATATACTGGTTTTTCACCACAAAGAGTTTTTTTAAGAGCTTCTTTATTCATTGCTTGCAATTCCTTGGGATATAGTTCTATATTGCTTTTTATATTCACATATGGCCTCCCACAATCAAGCTAATGCTGATAATTTGGCCATAGTTCCTTGTACCACTAATAACTTGGCTATTGTTCCTTATGAGGTAATTATTGTTTTTCGTCTATGTATGTATGTATGTCTATTTTTTATATGTGTTTTAATTTTCTTTCTGAACTTTTCATTTCAAACCCTAGCCCTTGCAGCATACTATCCCGACTCTCTCCCAAGATATACTGGCGCCCTGGCCTTTGTCCTATGCTTTTTCTGGTGATGTGGTAGGTATATTTAATTTAATCTTTGAGCTTGATCTACTATTTTTCTAAAATATTGTAATATGTTGCAGGCTGTGCCCACTTCAAGTGCAACGAGGTCCTTTAGGACTTCAAGAAAATCCGAGCAGATATCAATCCATCTATTTACACTTAACCTGCCACTCAATTGTGTTGAGCATCTTTCAACAAAAGACCATGTTAGTGAACACCCTCTCCCTTTCATAAATATAAAATATTAGTCACGAAGAGAAATGATTTAGTCTACTCGAATTTCAGTGCTTTTTTCTCAAAATCTTGTTGTATATATAAAAGTTACAAGTATATATACAGATGCATGTGTAATCATGATTTAGTGTTAAAATTATTAATTGTGTGGATAAATATTCATCAATACATCTCAAATATATACAACATAGCTTTAGGACTTGTATGAATTTATGAACACATATTAATACTTGCAGGTACTGAGGGAGAGAAGAAATGGGATTAATAGGGCTCCTCAAGAACCATGGTTCCCTATTTCCGAGAGGTTAGTGGAGTGGAAGTGTGAAATGCGCTCGCGTCTTACCAAAAATAGAGTTGACAAGGTTAATTTTGTTATCTTCTTTTCGTTTTCATTATTCTTATATTACTTAAGCGATTATTGTTTGATGATGTATATATAAAATTTCTTTTCTTTTTGTATGTAGTACTTTTATCACTCAAATATGAAGTTGAGATCGGTAAAAGACTTAAGATTTATTGTAAAATACGGATTCATGCCTCGGAAATCACATGACAAGGGAACACATATCATTGTTGAGGTAATGTTGAAATTATTTTAATAATATTTTTTTCTTCCTATCATAAGTTCTTGTAATGTCTCACATACTAATATTAAATTTAATACATGGTGTATATGGTTTGCATGTTCCAATCAGTATAAAAATATTATCTAGGTTAGCTCCTCACATTGATATACCAATTTATCATTTTGTGGTGTAAAACTCTTTCATTTAAAAGTTTTTTATATTTGCAGGAGGGAGGGAGCACAAGGAGAAGCGGGTCATACCTGGACTACAGAGAAGAAGAGCTCATAAGCAAATGCAAAATTGAGAAGCATATCATAGGAAAGGTAGACCAGCATATAAAAACCCAGCTCCTCTGGACAAAGCATCACCCAAAGGAAACATGATGGGTTGATATGTGTTATTTAAGGAGAATAATGTGAAATGTATTGCTCTAAAGATTTTCTACGACATATTTTACTTGAAATAATATGATATATTTAATTGACACTCCACAGAAATTTATTTAGGTAGATGTCTATTGATTAAGTTTTGTTATATTTCTACTCTGTGTTACTTACTCATCATAGAACCACTTTTACAATGTTGTGTGTGTTCAAAGATAATTTCAATATATAATACATAAATAAAATATTTTTTTCATATGCCTAATGATTGTCTCTTCAGCGCGAACCCGAAATAGAGACATTTTTAAATATTAATTACTATATATGTTTCAATTTAAAATTTTGGATTTTTATGGGTTTAAATTATTCTTATATTACTAAAACAACCTTGTGATTTCATAATCAACCAATAAAATTTAAACTCACACATACATGTAATTCCACATATTTACTCATACTTATGCTATTGAAAAAGTAATTCGGCAATCAATCAGTTACACATTTCTAGAAAAATACAAAATATATATAATTGATCAAAATAATTTAATAATTATGAATTGTGATAAACACTGGTGTCTTGAAAAGGTTACTTGGCTATTACCATCCTTAAAAGATGCATGTTAAATAAACCTTTGTGAAGGGGTTTAGAAATTTATGAAACCAACAAGAGAAGCTAGTCTTATACGGTTAGATTTTTGTCTTTCTTACATATTTTCACATGTGAATTTATGATATGAGCAATTTATTTATTGTCTTCCTAGTAAACTTAAATAGGTAAACCGGAATTGTTTAAGTTACTTATAAAAGTCTTAATAGGAAAATACAAAAAAAAAAAAAAAAGGTGAATACAAAATTATAGCTCTTAAACTTGTAACAAAGAGATACTCCAGCTACTATCTACAAAATCTACTACATGCCACCAAACATTTTCATAAGTTGGAGTAGTTAATATAAAATTAATATCCCTAATATCAATAATGCAAGTGTGAGATAAAATAACTGCATTTAAATCAAACAAAAATGTACTCCTACTTTGAACTTAACTCCTTAGTAAGGATTCGAACCAAGCTCCATCCTAATTGATTGCCGGTAGAAATATGAAAGAAGAAGAAATTGCAATATTTTCATGTCTTTTAATGTGATGCACTAGGATACTTGGTCATAAAAAATTCAAAAACAAATTTTAAACTAAAACTCACCCAAATTGATTTGAAATATGACAATGAAGGTAATGGACAATGAGGTAATGTATCGGTATTGAATGATTCCAAAATAAATTCCTATATCATTACAAAATAATTAGCTAGTTGAATGAGTAAATTAAGTTAAACTAGTTGTCATGTGTTTATATTATGAAGCTAATAATGAACAATCAAATGTCATATATTATTCACGATCAAATATTTTATGTCATTGAAAGAGTTGTATAATATAGAGAGAGTCATGTAATTGAATATAAAATTTTGTTTTCTTTTTACATGGCAGACTATATAAAAAGGGAGTCATGTAGAATTCTACAAAGTTGAGTATATTGTTTGTTTTATAAAAATTAATATTGAATCTTTTTACATGATGGACTATAAGCTACATGCACATTGACTCTTACTTTTACCCCACTTTAAATTAATTAGCCACTTTTATTATTATGTTAATTCATAGTGCCAAAAAAAATAATCAATTGCCAGAACCCTACTTTGAAAAAGTGAGGAATATTTAATTGTTCTCTCAGTATTCCATTTATCATGTTTTTAATCTTTCTTGAGTCTTCATATTTCTTACTTAAATTAGAGGAATGATCTTTTTGGTTCAAAAAAGACAACAAATAGTCTAACAAATAACATGATAAAAAAAACCAAAGATGAGATGAAACAAGAGGAATATGTGTAGGTGTGTTTGAAAAATACTCCGACCTTTCTAGTTTGATATATTATACCTCTTAGTATAAAAATGGGTTAATACAATTTAATGATATGAGAAAATATAATAAATTTTAATGTTTATAAATAAGATGGTCGAGAAGGGTTTTCTTGATCAAAATTTAGACAAAGATTACTTTGATAAAATTTTATCCTAAAATTATTTATTTTTTAGCAATTTTTTCCCAATTTACTTTTTGGCAATTTGTCCACTTTTTTAAAAGGAAAGATATTTTTATTATATATTTTCTTGTTCGCACCGCACATTTCAAAATCTCTTGAAATAGGTCTAAATTAAATTCTTCTCTCCGTTTTGTGTTGGTACATGTATCTGATTTAAAAATTTTGAATATTTCTAAATTTAATTCTCATTTCCTTTTTTTGTATGGTCCTCTAGTGATAACACCTAGACTTTCTTATATAAAGAAGGAACCTACATACTAGTTTTTCACCGCAAATAGTTCTTTTTAAGAGCTTCTTTTTTCATTGCTTGCAATTCATTGGGATATAGTTCTAGATTGTAATTTATATTCACATATGGCCTCCCACACTCAAGCTAACGATGATAATTTGGCCATAGTTCCTTATAACACTAATAACTTGGCTATTGTTCCTTATGAGGTGATTATTGTCTTTACCACCGGTCTATGTATATTTGTATGTCCGTTTATTTTTTTATATATGTTTTAATTTTCTTTCTGAACTTTTCATTTCAAACCGTAGCCCTTGCAGCAGACTATCCCGACTCTCTCCCAGGATGTACTCGCGCCCTGGCCTTTGTCCTACGCCTTTCCTGGTGATGTGGTAGGTATATTTAGTTTAATATTTGAGCTTCATCTACTATTTTTCTAAAATATTGTAATATGTTGCAGGCTGTGCCCACTGTTGGGTTCTGAGGCACAAAACGCAGCGGATATGCGTAAATAAACAAAATTTTCGAAACCCAATAACAGGATCCATGTATAATTATGGGCAGATTATGGAGATAACGAATCATACCTTTTTCAAAAGCTTGACTTTCACGAACTCAACGGAGATCCTAGCTATCACGCTTTGTGTCTACCTCTCGAAAAACACCTCTACGGTATCCACACGAGCACCGACCAGATGGACGTCCTAGCCTCTTTCTCGACGATCGGGACTACCTTGCCTCTCTTTGCTGCTAGGGTTTTTTTTTTCTCACAAAAACGTAATGACCTCCTTCACCATCATTATGTATTTATAATGACTGATGAGAAGGCCCGTAACAGCAAAGCCCAACCCTAGTAGGTATAGGATTAAATAATAAAACGAATTTCTATTATTTAATTAATAACTAAGTCATACTTAATTATTATGGGCAAAAGCATTCTCTTTGATTCGAATTTATATTATCTTAATTAAGTCTCACTTAATTATAATAAAATTCAAATAATCATCAGTTAATTTAAATCAATAATTTAAATTAACTTATTCCATTATGTGCTCTATTTGTGTGACCCTATAGGCTATCATTTAATTGGCAATAATTTTATTCTCTAATAAAATTATAAACAATGAGCAGTATCTAGTAATACATCATTGTTACCCAATTAAACAATAATTAAATCGTAATTAGATAAAACCTTTCGTAAATAATGTTTTTCGTGTAATATGATCCCTTTAACCATACATATTATAGATTAAACTTGAGGCATGTATTTAGTCATCCTCTTCAATATTTAATCCGGGTTTACTTGATCCATGAGTAGACTATCAAGACAAATCATTATTTGAGCATGGCCATGCATTTATAGTCTCACTCAATCAAGAGGCCAATAATATCTCTCCTATTTATAGGAGGGTTAAATCATTTATCTATCATTCATATTTCTCATACGACTCATGATATACCCGATGTCCACTTTTATCATCACCCGGTCAAAGGTAACTTTTAATGTAGTCAAAGTATATTAATCCTCGCATAGAAATATAATGATTTCAAGTCAAAGGATCTTTACACCATTATCACTGTGAGTCTTTCTTATGACTTTATTAAACATGAAGAATCTCACTGTGGGTCTGTCCAGTACCATGTACTCTTACATGTACCTATGTATTGACTTTAGTATCCCCATACTTATAACCAATGAGATGTGGTTATCTTGTCAAACAACATACTAGTCTATCTATGAATTATTATCGTCCTATATAATAATACTCGACTAGGGACCTTTAAGAATATGATATATTATATAATCTCAAGTTCAAGTCATGTACTTAAACTATATAATGTGTATCATGATTCTAAGGACATTTATTATGCTAACAAAATATCGAAATAATTTAGATCATAATAAATACATTTATTGAATGAACAACTGACATAAATGTTTAAAAGAATAATGTATTGCTTATAGGGCACCTACACTGACAATCTCCCACTTGCACCAGAGCCAATCACCCATATATCTAATACCCATGGAACTAGTGTGACCATCGTGCTTCTGTTGCGACAAGCCTTTGGTCAGTGGGTCTGCAATGTTATCATTTGTGTGCACTTTACATATGTGTATATCACCCCTTTCTTTAATCTCTCGAATAAGGTGAAACCTCCTGAGTATATGTTTGGCCCGAGAATGAGATCTAGGTTCTTTAGCCTGTGCAATGGCTCCATTGTTATCGCAGTATAGATCAATGGGATCTGCGATCGATGGAACCACTCCCAAATCAGAAATGAACTTTCGAATCCAAACGGCCTCCTTAGCTGCTTCACAAGCTGCAATGTACTCAGCCTCCATTGTAGAATCAGCTACTGTTTCTTGCTTTGAACTCTTCCAGCTTACAGCACCTCCGTTTAGACAAAACACAAAACCAGACTGTGATACAGTATCATCTCTGTCTGTTTGGAAACTTGAATCGGTGTAACCTTTTACAACGAGTTTCTCCTCTCCTCCATACACCAAGAATGAATCTTTAGTTCTTTTCAGGTACTTAAGAATATTCTTGACTGCTGTCCAGTGACCTTCACCTGGATTAGACTGGTATCTGCTCATCATGCTCAAAGCATACGAGACATCTGGGCGAGTACATACCATTGCATACATGATAGATCCTATTGCTGAAGCATATGGAACTTTATTCATGCGGTCCTTCTCATCCAATGATTTCGGACACTGGGCCTTAGAGATCGCTATCCCTTAAGACACGGGGACATATCCCCTTTTTGCATTTTGCATTCCAAAACGATGCAAAACCTTATCAATGTATGTGCTCTGACTTAGACCGATCATTCTGCTAGATCTATCTCTATAGATCCTCATTCCTAAAATGTAGGAAGCATCTTTTAAGTCTTTCATAGAGAAATTGATCCCTAACCAAGTCTTAACAGCCTTTAGAGAAGGTATGTCATTCCCCATTAGTAGTATGTCATCAACATACAGTACTATGAATGCCACATGGCTCCCACTAACCTTCTTGTAAACACATGGTTCATCTTCGTTTTGAACAAAGCCATATTCTGTGACTATTTCATCAAAACGAATATTCCATCTCCTAGAGGATTACTTCAATCCATATATGGATCGACGCAATTTACATACCTTGCCAACATTCCTTGGATCGACAAAACCCTCAGGTTGTGTCATGTACACATCCTCTTCAAGGCTTCCATTAAGGAAGGCTGTTTTGACATCCATTTGCCAGATTTCATAATCATGGAATGCTGCAATGGCAAGCCAAATCCTTATAGACTTGACCATAGCCACTGGTGAGAAAGTTTCATCATAGTCAATACCATGAATTTGTTTGAAACTTTTTGCAACCAGCCTAGCTTTGTAGGTCTGAACATTTCCATCCATGTCTCTTTTCTTCTTAAAAACCCATCTGCACCCTATGGGTTTTACCCCTTCAGGTGGATCAACCAAAGTCCATACTTGGTTTTCGTACATGGAATCTATCTCGGATTTCATGGCTTCAAGCCATCTCTTAGAGTCTAGACTGTTCATAGCATCTTGGTATGCGAGAGGCTCATCTTCATCTATGAGCATCAAATCACCACACTGAGTCAAGAGAAATCCATATCTCTCTGGCTCGTGGCGAATTCTACCAGATCTACGAACAACCTGTGTTTGTTGAGCATTATCATTACTTTGCTCTTGTTCCACTTCAGGTTCAATGCTATTTTGTGGTTCTCGATCTTCATCGAGATCTATAGTTCTCCCACTGTTTCTTTTGGAAACAAAATCTCTTTCCATGAAGACAGCATCTCGAGCAATAAACACTTTCTGCTCAGAAGGACTATAAAAATAATACGCCTTTGTTTCATTAGGGTATCCCACAAAAATGCACTCTTCGGATTTAGGTCCAAGCTTGTTAGATGCTTGACGTTTCACAAACGCCTTACATCCCCAAACTTTCATAAAGTTCATGCCTGGCCGTTTCTCCTTCCATATCTCATATGGAGTCTTTTGAACCTTCTTAGTAGGAACACGGTTTAGTGTGAAAGCCGCTGTTTCCAGAGCGTAACCCCAGAAACTTATTGGAAGATCTGCATGACTCATCATCGACTGCACCATGTCCAACAAGGTGCGATTTCTCCTCTCTGAAACTCCATTCCATTGAGGTGTGCCTGGCGGAGTGAGTTGTGATACAATACCACACTCTTTCAAATATTCTTTAAATTCGGTGCTTAAGTATTCACCCCCACGATCGGATCGTAAGATCTTAATATTTGCACCTCCGCCAATTTGCTTCTCTACTTCAACCTTGTATTCTTTAAATTTTTCTAAAGAATCGGATTTGTTCTTCATAAGATATACATATCCATATCTACTGAAATCGTCAGTAAATGTTATGAAGTAGTAGTAGCCTCCTCTAGCCATCACACGCATTGGGCCACATACATCACTATGTATTAGCTCCAGACGTTTAGTGGCCCTTTGACCCTTACCAGTGAAAGGGGCTTTAGTCATCTTACCAAGCAAACAAGATTCGCATTCTTGGTATGATTCAAAATCAAACTTATCCAAGTATCCATCTTTATATAATTTGGATATGCGTTTCTCATTTATGTGGCATAGACGACAATGCCAGAGGTATGTTTGATTTGAATCATTCATTTTAAGTCGTTTGTTTTCTATGTTACAGACATGATTATCTAAATCAAGAACATATAAACCATTAAATAAACGCGCAACACCATAGGTTAAATCATTTAAGGCAAAAGAGCAACTGCTGTTCTTTATTGTAAACGAAAAACCTTTCTTGTCCAAACAAGAAACAGAAATAATGTTTCTGCGAATCGCAGGCACGTAATAACAGTCATCTAGTTCTAAAACAAGCCCAGAGGGCATAGATAAATAATAAGTCCCTACAGCTAAAGCAGCAACTTTTGCTCCATTGCCTACTCTTAGGTCCACTTCTCCCTTAGCCAAAGTTCTACTTCTCTGCAGGCCCTGCACATTTATACAAATGTGAGAAGCACATCCAGTATCAAATACCCAAGATGTGGAAGTAGACAAATTGACTTCTATAACATAAATACCTGATCCAGAAATCTGAACTGACTTAATTTTCTTTAGATCCTCCAAATAAGTTGGACAATTTCTCTTCCAGTGACCAGCTTTCTTGCAGTAGTGACATTCACCCTTGGCAACACAACCTTTAGGCTTTAAAGCCTGTTTGGGACCAGACTTTGGCTTGGGTGCAGAATTAGATCCAATCTTCTTCTTACCCTTCCACTTGCCTTTCCCTTTGGCCTTACCTTTATTGCCCACCATCAGTATGGGAGCAGGTTCAGCTATCTTCATGTTGGTCTCATATGTTCTCAACATATGCAACAATTCAGTAGGTGTTTTGTCAAATTCATTCATATTGTAGTTCACAACAAACTGAATGAATTTGTTGTTCAAAGAATTCATGATTAGATCAATACCAGTTTCCGGACTAATCGGGAAACCCAAAGTTTCAAGGTACTCAAGGTAACCAATCATCTTCAGAACATGTGGGCCAACTGGTTCACTTGCCCCTTGTTTGCAATTAAAGAGTGACTTACTCGTGTTGAACCTTTCTTGACGAGTTTGGCTTGCAAACATGCTTTGCAAGTGCTCATTGATAGTATATGCATCCATATGCACATGTTGTCTTTGAAGTTCAGCACTCATAGTTGCCAACATGAGACATGCAACATCATTTGCATCATTCTCATCCCTTGTGTGTGCCGCTCGTTCATCAGCAGTAGCACCCTCAGGGAGGGGGCCTGGAGGAGGAATATCAATGACATGAAGCTTGCGCTCCTGCCTGAGGACAATCCTCAAATTCCTCTGCCAGTCTAGGAAGTTGTTTCCTCCTGTCAATTTTTCCTTCTCAAGGACTGATCGTACGGATAGTGTGTTTGTGTTGTTTGCCATTATTCAGTATCTAAAATGATAAAAGCGCAAAATAAACATTAGATTGTCTGAGTTAAATATTTATGTGCATATGATATATTCATAATATATCTCCCACTATTTTTATCAAATTAATAGCCCTAACTATTAATTCGGAAAGTATATCCCATAAATCTTTCTAGTGGGTCAATATCCATATTTCGTCATGTCCTAAGTCAACCACTGGTAGTCCTTAAAATATGATTATTTAGGTAGACAACAGTTGTCAATTATATCATATATAATTCTTGGATAGTTTGGTGAACAACAATTGATCTTATCTATCTAATAGATTTTTAACGAAACTCTATGCTTCTAAGTTCATGATAGTTGAATATAACCGTTTATATTCACCTTAAAATTATAACTTAGTTAAGTTAGACCCAATGATACAATGTCCGAATATAACCGTTTCTATTCGTCGCATTTCACCATGATAGATAGGAGTCCCCTGCCACTGACACCCTTCCCCGTATCGATCTAGGATTTAATGAGTGTTCATTCATTGGAAAGCATCTGATTAAAACTTAATATTTTATTTAGTGATTTTTAATTAAGAACGATCATGATCCCATCATAAAGAGATTCTCAATTTTTCCTTGAATTAAATATTTCAAATCAATACTCTTTGATTGGTTGAAAACCCGACTTGAGGTGTTGGCACAACGGCTATACTTAAAAACCCCAAATCTGACGGAATCTTCCTCTCATTGAATACCGAAAATCCATAATTAATTCCGTGTTTCATAAACACAAGAATCTCATGATCGTTGTAATTTTAAAATCTTAAATCGTTACAAATTTTATCTTGTTTAGCAGGCATGGCATGGGTGTCGTATCTAATACAATCATCCTTAATCTAATTAAGCATGCATAATTATCACTACTCTACACATACATTCATCACATGGCATATATATGTAAAGTGCAATAAAGTAAATGTGTTTAGTTATGGGCCCCATCCTATGTGATCTTTATCAAGCTCATGATAAAGATCAAGGTCATCTAATGTGGTGATGGAAGAAAATAAAACTACTTATTACATAAGTCTTCTTCCTTGATTAGACTTCTTGTATGTCTCAACTTCTTGTTTGTTGGGACTCCTTGTATGTCTCAACTTCTTCTTTGTTGGGACTCCTTGTATGTCTCAACTTCTTCTTTGTTGGGACCCCTTGTATGTCTCAACTTCATCTTTGTTGGGACACCTTGTATGTCTCAACTTCTTCTTTGTTGGGACACCTCCATGGAATCTTCAATTACATCACATGATTGAAAAAACAAAACTAATCTAATGAACTTACAAGATAACTCGAGTTACATTCAAGATTTATGATTACAAAGATTGACGACATGCAAGTCGTATTTAAAACCAAAACCATTACACTAAGGTCGAAGGGCCATAACCAAACACCATGCTCAATTAACACTTAATAACATGTTAAATCATATAATCAGATAATACCATATCATATACATCATGATCCAATCACAAAAATCAAATAACGCAAAAATCAGAAAAATCAGAATCAAATCTGATAACATTAAATCGCTGATTACAGGCTCTAAACGGCGTCAAACGCCTTACAGACGCGTCGGTGATGGCTTTAGCCATATGTTTTGTTCAGACGCTCGTTTCCAGTCAGAAACGGGTTTTCGATTGCGAAAAACGGACACCAGAAACAGATTTCACCAAATCTGCAGCATCTAATTCAGAATTCATATCGAATACGATTCTCATATCAAAAACAAACATAAATCATGTATATATCAGTATATATACAGATCATCATAAGATCATCAACAGATTCATCATATCATTCATATATCATAACTGTTATCATGGCAGATTCATCACACATGCATACTTGTAAAATACAGTAAACACGTAACCAAATCAGCCCCTTATACAAGTAGCTATGCCATTGTTGGGTTCCGAGGCAAAACGCAGTGGATATGCGTAAATAAACAAAATTTTCGAAACCCAATAACAGGATCCATGTATAATTATGGGCAGATTATGGAGATAACGAATCATACCTTTTTCAAAAGCTTGACTTTCACGAACTCAACGGAGATCCTAGCTATCACGCTTTGTGTCTACCTCTTGGAAAACACCTCTACGGTATCCACACGAGCACCGACGGATGGGCGTACTAGTCTCCTTCTCGACCATCGGGATTGCCTTGCCTCTCTTTGCTGCTAGGGTTTTTTTTCTCTCACAAAAACGTAATGACCTCCTTCACCATCATTATGTATTTATAATGACTGATGAGAAGGCCCGTAACAGCAAAGCCCAACCCTAGTAGGTATAGGATTAAATAATAAAATGAATTTCTATTATTTAATTAATAACTAAGTCATACTTAATTATTATGGGCAAAAGCATTCCCTTTAATTCGAATTTATATTATCTTAATTAAGTCTCACTTAATTATAATAAAATTCAAATAATCATCAGTTAATTTAAATTAACTTATTCCATTATGTGCTCTATTTGTGTGACCCTATAGGCTATCATTTAATTGGCAATAATTTTATTCTCTAATAAAATTATAAACAATGAGCAGTATCTAGTAATACATCATTGTTACCCAATTAAACAATAATTAAATCGTGATTAGATAAAACCTTTCGTGAATAATGTTTTTCGTGTAATATGATCCCTTTAACCATACATATTATAGATTAAACTCGAGGCATGTATTTAGTCATCCTCTTCAATATTTAATCCGGGTTTACTTGATTCATGAGTAGACTATCAAGACAAATCATTATTTGAGCATGGCCATGCATTTATAGTCTCACTCAATCAAGAGGCCAATAATATCTCTCCTATTTATAGGAGGGTTAAATCCTTTATCTATCATTCATATTTCTCATACGACTCATGATATACCCGATGTCCACTTTTATCATCACCCGGTCAAAGGTAACTTTTAATGTAGTCAAAGTTTATTAATCCTCGCATAGAAATATAATGACTTCAAGTCAAAGGATCTTTACACCATTATCATTGTGAGTCTTTCTTATGACTTTATTAAACATGAAGAATCTCACTGTGGGTCTGTCCAGTACCATGTACTCTTACATGTACCTATGTATTGACTTTAGTATCCCCATACTTATAACCAATGAGATGTGGTTTCTTGTCAAACAACATACTAGTCTCTATGTATTATTATCGTCCTATATAATAATACTCGACTAGGGACCTTTAAGAATATGATATATTATATAATCTCAAGTTCAAGTCATGTACTTAAACTATATAATGTGTATCATGATTCTAAGGACATTTATTATGCTAACAAAATAACGCAATAATTTAGATCATAATAAATACATTTATTGAATGAACAACTGACATAAATGTTTAAAAGAATAATGTATTGCCTCTAGGGCACCTACACTAACACCCACTTCAAGTGCGAGGAGTTCCTTTAGGACTTCAAGAAAATCCGAGCAGATATCAATCCATCTATTTACACTTAACCTGCCACTCGATTGTGTTGAGCATCTTTCAACAAAAGACCATGTTAGTGAACACCCTCTCCCTTTCATAAATATAAAATATTAGTCACGAAGAGAAATGATTTAGTCTACTCGAATTTCAGTGCTTTTTTCTCAAAATCTTCTTGTATATATAAAAGTTACAAGTATATATACAGATGCATGTGTAATCATGATTTAGTGTTGAAATTATTAATTGTGTGGATAAATATTCATCAATACATCTCAAATATATACAACATAGCTCTAGGACTTGTATGAATTTATGAACACATATTAATACATTAATAGGGCTCCTCAAGAACCATGGTTCCCTATTTCCGAGAGGTTAGTGGAGTGGAAGTGTGAAATGCGCTCGCGTCTTACCAAAAATAGAGTTGACAAGGTAAATTTTGTTATATTATTTTTGTTATATTATTCTTATATTACTTAAGCGATTAATGTTCAATCATGTATATATAAATTTTTTTACTTTTTGCATGTATGTAGTACTTTTATCACGCAAATATGAAGTTGAGATCAGTAAAAGAGTTAAGATTTTTTGTAAAGTACGGATTCATACCGCTGAAATCACATGATAAGGGAACACATACCATTGTTGAGGTAATGTACAAATTACTTTAATATTATTTTTTCTTCATATCACAAGTTTTTATAATGTCCCACATACTAATATTAAATTTAATACATGTTGTGTTTAATAATTATCTATAAATATGGTTTACATGTTCCCATCAGTATAAAAACATCATCTAGGTTGATTTCTTCATTTTGGTTTACATATGTTAAAACCTATACTTATTTATTATTTTGTGTTGTAAAACTCTTTCATTTAAAAGTTTTTTATATTTTCAGGACGGAGGGAGCACAAGGAGGAGCAGGTCATACCCAGACTATAAAGAAGAAGAGCTCATAAGCAAATGCAAAATTGAGAAGCATATCATAGAAAAAATAGACCAACATCTAAAAGTCCAGCTCCTCTGGACAAAGCATCACCCAAAAGAAACATGATGGGTTGATATATGCTATTAGGCAAATAAGGTGAAATGCATTGCTCTAAAGATTTTCTATGTATATTGATTAAGTTTGTTATGTTTCTACTCGGTGTTACTACTCATCACTAAGCCAAGTGAAATTCTACTAATTCTATTTGTTTTTGTTTCTCCAAACCAATAGCAAACACTTTAACTTTAAAACATTTTATTAAATAATGATCTTGTTATCAGCATATAATTGAAACACAAGAATTAAAAGTCAAAGAAGAAATAATTGTTCTTGTGGAGGAATACCATCTAACTTGTGATACATATTTATGATACATATTTCTATTGCAAGAAATAAACTTGTCGATCTACCTGTACAGGCCGTATACACCTTTCTTATTATTTCTTGATAATAATAATAATTTTAAGTTTAATTATGTTTTTGAATTTGTAAGATATATGCATATAATATTATCTTCACAATTTTCATAAAATCATTTAATTCTAATCAAGATAAACTTATCTTTCGTATATAATATTTCAATAAAAATATTTGTTTCAAATAAAATTCAGATTATTGAGGAAATAATAAACAATGTTTCTAATTCTTAAGCTTTTTAGGTTGATGAGATAGAAGTAGCTATCTAGTTAATTGGTTGATATTATTTTCATGTTGAGCTCACATGATCAGAATATCAAAGAAATTTGTATTTAGCACTAAAGACTAGTCAAAGATTAAAAAACTAGAAATCGCTACTATGTCAAATACTAGGAGATAAATTGTAAACATCAAATATTATATATGGTTCAATTTAAAAGATTGGATGTTTGGGGTTTAAATTATCTTTATATTATTTTTATTAATAATACCGTTGATTGACTTTGTTACTAACATTTCTCATAATCAACCAATAAAATTTAAACTCTCACATACATGCAATTCCACGAGCTTAGTGATCATGCTATTGAAAAAATAATTCAGCAATCAACCAATTACACATTTCTAGCAAAATACAAAATATATTTGATCAAAAGAATTTAATAATCATGAATTGTGATAAACACGGGTGTCTTTAAAAGGTTACTTGGCTATTACCATCTTTAAGAGATGCAAGTTAAATAAAACTTTGTGAAGGGGTTTAGAAATTTATGAAACCAACAAGAGAAGCTAGTCTTATATATATGGTTAGGATTTTTGCCTTTCATACATATTTTCACATGTGAATTTATGATATAAGCAATTTATTTATTGTCTTCCTAGTAAATTTGAAAAGGTAAACTCGAATTGTTTAAGTTACTTATAAAAGTCTTAATAGGAAAATAAGAAAAATAATATAAAATATAAGGTGAATAAAAAAATAAAGTTCTTAAACTTTGAACAAGAGATACTCCATCTCCACTATCTTCAAAATCTACTACATGCCACCAAACATTTTCATAAGTTGGAGTAGTTAATATAAAATTAATATTCCTAATATCAATAATGCAAGTGTGAGATAAACTTTTAAATCAAACAAAAATATACTCCTACTTTGAACTTAACTCTTTAGTAAGGATTGAACCAAGCTCCATCCTAATTGATTGCCGGTAGAAATCCGAAAGAAGAAGAAATTGAAATATTTTCATGTCTTTCAATGTGATGCACTAGGATACTTGGTCATAAAAAATTCAAAAACAAATTTTAAACTAAAAGTCACCCAAATTGATTTGATATATGACAATGAAGGTAATGGACAATGAGGTAATGTATTGGTATTGTACTATTCCTAAATAAATTCCTATATCATTACAAAATAATTAGCTAGTTGAATGAGTAAATTAAATTAAACTAGTTGTCATGTGTTTATGAAGCTAATAATGAACAATCAAATGTCATATATATATTATTTACAATTAAATCTTTTATGTCATTGAAAGAGTTGTATTTATAGAGAGTCATGTAGGATCAGAATTGAATATAAAACTTTGTTTTCTTTTTACATGGTAGACTATATAAAAGGGGAGAGTCATGTAGAAACAAAGTTGAGTATATGTTTTGTTTTATAAAAATTAATATTGAATCTTTTTACATGATGGACTATAAGCTACACATTGACTCATACTTTTACCCCATTTTAAATTGATTAGCCACGTTTTTTCTAAACTTAATTCATAGTGCCAAAAAAAAAGAAGTAATATTTTAATATCTGGCCTTACTTCGAAAAAGTGAAAAATATTTAATTGTTCTCTCACTATTCCATTTATCGTCTTTTTAATCTTTCTTGTGTCTTCATATTTCTTACTTAAATTAGAGGAATAATCCTTTTGGTTCCAAAAAGACAGCAAATAGTCGAACACATAACATGATAAAAAAAACCAAAGATGAGATGAAACAAGAGGAATGTGTGTAGGTGTGTTTTAAAAATACTCCAACCTTTCTACTTTGATATATTATACCTCTTAGTATAAAAATGGGTTAATACAATTTAATGATAGGAGAAAATAAAACAACTTTCAAAGTTTATAAATAAGATGGTTGAGAAGGGTTTCTTAAATCAAAATTTAGAAAAAGATTACTATGATAAAATTTTGTCCTAAAATTATTTATTTTTCAGCAATTTGTTGCCAATTTACTTTTTGGCAATTTGTCCACTTTTTTAAAAGGAAAGATATTTTTATTATATATTTTCTTGTTCTCACCACCACTTCATTTCAAAATCTCTTAAAATAGGTCTAAATTAAATTCTTCTTTCCCTTTTGTGTTGGTACATGTATCTAATTTAAAAATATTTGAAATATTTCTAAATTTAATTTTCATTTCCGTTTTTGTATGATCCTGCTACTAGTGGTAATACCTAGACTTTCTTATATAAAGAATGAACTTATCTACTGGTTTTTCACCACAAAGAGTTTTTTTAAGAGCTTCTTTCTTCATTGCTTGCAATTCCTTCGGATATAGTTCTAAATTGCTTTTTATATTCACATATGGCCTCCCACAACCAAGCTAATGCTGATAATTTGGCCATAGTTCCTTATACCACTACTAACTTGGCTATTGTTCCTTATGAGGTAATTATTGTTTTCCGTCTATGTATGTATGTATGTCTATTTTTTATATGTGTTTTAATTTTCTTTCTGAACTTTTCATTTCAAACCCTAGCCCTTGCAGCATACTATCCCGACTCTCTCCCAGGATATACTGGCGCCCTGGCCTTTGTCCTATGCTTTTCCTGGTGATGTGGTAGGTATATTTAATTTAATCTTTGAGCTTGATCTACTATTTTTCTAAAATATTGTAATATGTTGCAGGCTGTGGCCAATTCAAGTGCGAGGATTTCCTTCAGGACTTCAAGAAAATCCGAGCAGATATCAATCCATCTATTTACACTTAACCTGCCACTCGATTGTGTTGAGCATCTTTCAACAAAAGACCATGTTAGTGAACACCCTCTCCCTTTCATAAAATAAAATATTAGTCACGAAGAGAAATGATTTAGTCTACTCGAATTTCAGTGCTTTTTTCTCAAAATCTTCTTGTATATATAAAAGTTACAAGTATATATACAGATGCATGTGTAATCATGATTTAGTGTTGAAATTATTAATTGTGTGGATAAATATTCATCAATACATCTCAAATATATACAACATAGCTCTAGGACTTGTATGAATTTATGAACACATATTAATACTTGCAGGTACTGAGGGAGAGAAGAAATGAGATTAATAGGGCTCCTCAAGAACCATGGTTCCATATTTCCGAGAGGTTAGTGGAGTGGAAGTGTGAAATGCGCTCGCGTCTTACCAAAAATAGAGTTGACAAGGTAAATTTTGTTATATTATTTTCATTTTCATTATTCTTATATTACTTAAGCGATTAATGTTCAATCATGTATATATAAATTTTTTTTCTTTTTGCATGTATGTAGTACTTTTATCAGGCAAATATGAAGTTGAGATCAGTAAAAGAGTTAAGATTTTTTGTAAAGTACGGATTCATACCGCGGAAATCACATGATAAGGGAACACATACCATTGTTGAGGTAATGTTGAAATTACTTTAATAATATTTTTTCTTCGTATCACAATTTTTTATAATGTCCCACATATACTAATATTAAATTTAATACATGTTGTATTTAATAATTATCTATAAATATGGTTTACATCTTCCCATCAGTATAAAAACATCATCTAGGTTGATTTCTTCATTTTGGTTTACATATGTTAAAACCTATACTTATTTATTATTTTGTGTTGTAAAACTCTTTCATTAAAAAGTTCTTTATATTTTCAGGAGGGAGGGAGCACAAGGAGGAGGAGCAGGTCATACCTAGACTATAAAGAAGAAGAGCTCATAAGCAAATGCAAAATTGAGAAGCATATCATAGGAAAAATAGACCAACATCTAAAAGTCCAGCTCCTCTGGACAAAGCATCACCCAAAAGAAAGATGATGGGTTGATATATGTTATTAGGCAAATAATGTGAAATGCATTGCTCTAAAGATTTTCTATGTATATTGATTAAGTTTGTTATGTTCCTACTAGGTGTTACTACTCATCACTAAGCCAAGTGAAATTCTACTAATTCTATTTGTTTTTGTTTCTCCAAACCAATAGCAAACACTTTAACTTTAAAACATTTTATTAAATAATGATCTTGTTATCATCATATAATTGAAACACAAGAATTAAAAGTCAAAGAAGAAATAATTGTTCTTGTGGAGGAATACCATCTAACTAGCTAGAAGTCATTGATAACTTTAAAAAAATGATACATATTTATGATATATATTTCTATTGCACGAAATAAACTTGTCGATCTACCTGTACAAGCCGTATACACCCTTCTTATTATTTCTTGATAATAATAATAATTTTAAATTTAATTATGTTTTTGAATTTGTAAGATATATGCATATAATATTATCTTCACAATTTTCATAAAATCATTTAATTCTAATCAAGATAAACTTATCTTTCGTATATAATATTTCAATAAAAATATTTGTTTCAAATAAAATTCAGATTATTGAGGAAATAATAAACAATGTTTCTAATTCTTAAGCTTTTTAGGTTGATGAGATAGAAGTAGCTATCTAGTTAATTGGTTGATATTATTTTCATGTTGAGCTCACATGATCAGAATATCAAAGAAATTTATATTTAGCACTAGAGACTAGTCAAAGACCAAAAAACTAGAAATCTCTACTATGTCAAATACTAGGAGATAAATTTTAAACATCAAATATTATATATATGGTTCAATTTAAAAGATTGGATTTTTTGGGTTTAAATTATACTTATTTTATTTTTATTAATAATACCGTTGATTGCCTTTGTTACTAACATTTTTCATAATCAACCAATAAAATTTAAACTCTCACATACATGCAATTCCACGAGCTTACTGATCATGCTATTGAAAAAATAATTCAGCAATCAACCAATTACACATTTCTAGCAAAATACATAATATATTTGATCATAATAATTTAATAATTATGAATTGTGATAAACACGGGTGTCTTGAAAAGGTTACTTCGCTATTACCATCTTTAAGAGATGCAAGTTAAATAAACCTTTGTGAAGGGGTTTAGAAATTTATGAAACCAACAAGAGAAGCTAGTCTTTTATGGTTAGGATTTTTGCTTTTTATACATATTTTCACTTGTGAATTTATGATATAAGCAATTTATTTATTGTCTTCCTAGTAAATTTCAAAAGGTAAACTGGAATTGTTTAAGTTACTTATAAAAGTCTTAATAGGAAAATAATAAAAATAAAATAAAAAAGGTGAATACAAAAATAAAGTTTTTAACTTTGAACAAGAGATACTCCATCTCCACTATCTCCAAAATCTACATGCCACCAAACATTTTCAAAAGTTAGTGTAGTTAATATAAAATTAATATCCCTAATATCAATAATGCAAGTGTGAGATAAAATAACTGCATTTAAATCAAACAAAAATGTACTCCTATTTTGAACAGAACTCTTTAATAAAGATTCGAACCAAGATCCATCCTAATTGATTGCCGGTAGAAAATATGAAAGAAGAAGAAATTGAAATATTTTCATGTCTTTCAATGTGATGCACTAGAATACTTGGTCATAAAAAATTCAAAAATAAATTTTAAACTAAAACTCACCGAAATAGATTTGATATATGACAATGAAGGTAATGGACAATGAGGTAATGTATTGGTATTGGACTATTCCTAAATAAATTCTTATATCATTATAAAATAATTAGCTAGTTGAATAAGTAAATGAAGTAAAACTAGTTGTCATGTGTTTATGAAGCTAATAATGAACAATCAAATGTCATATATTATTTGCCATCAAATCTTTTATGTCATTGAAAGAGTTGTATAATATAGAGAGTCATGTAGGATCAGAATTGAATATAAAACTTTGTTTTCTTTTTACATGGCAGACTATATAAAATGGGAGAGTCATGTAGAAACAAAGTTGAGTATATGTTTTGTTTTATAAAAATTAATATTGAATCTTTTTACATTATGGACTATAAGCTACACATTGACTCTTACTTTTGATACTCTCAAGGTTTTGATGATGACCCTAACAGCAAGCTAATAACATGAAACTGATATGTGTTAGCATGCTATCAAAGGTTGTTTATCTGGACTAACAGTATTTCAGGATGTTAGCATGATTATAGCTGTCAGCAAGCTTACAGGGATATTTACAAGCTATCAGCAGGCTTACAGCGTGAACAGAGAAACAATCGGATAAAGATCAAAGTCTATTTTCAAGGAGATTTAATAGGAAACGACTTTGTAAGGATTCTAATATTTGTATATATCTTATATAAATATTAGAGCTCAGTTTTATAAAGAGTTTCATTCAAAAACGTTTTCCTAACAAATAGGAGATTTTTTCAAATCGATTTTATCTTTAACAAACTCCTACTTTGTTTCAAACGGGTTTTATTTTTAAATACGTTACTGAGATGATTTCAAACGTGACTTATCCTTTACTCAGTAATCTTACTTCGTTCAAACGTTCATCATTCAATTCAAATTTAAACGTGAGGTTGTTACCAAGATCGTTGGGAAGTTTGTTGGATTATGACCGTTGGTATGATGTATATAAATTTGTGTGTGCTTTCATTTTTGGTAGAGAACAAGGAGAACACACCAAGCTTTCTGAAATACAACTCTTTACATTGCTAAATCTTTTATTGAGCTCTAGTACTTATATTCGTATATATATCTATATTGAGAGTTCATAGTTTCGGTTGTATTACACTTATTCATTGTATTGTTCAAGGTGTAATGTTTTGTTGCTGTGTATCGAGCTTGTGAAACAAGGGAACAAGGGGACTAGTTAGCTAGAAGAGTATACTTGGGAAGTATAGGTCTTGGAGAGCTTTTGGTTCGTGGTTCAGGGGTTTCAGCAGGCTGATAACAGGAACAAGGGAGAAAGGGAGTTATATTATTGAATCTTGTAATCGTTGATATTATTGATTAATAATATAATCTCTTACCAGTTGGTAGGGGACCAGGACGTAGACCATTAGGGTTAGGGGTCGAACCTGGCTAAAATTCTTGGTGTTGCTAGCATACTGCTTTACATTATCTGCATTGCATTTATCTTATTAGCAGGCTAACAGTTTACTCTGAAAATTAACAGCAGGCTGTCTGTGACAGTATAAATATTCGGTAACATTAAAAATCGGTCATATTAGCCATAACACCTATTCACCCCCCCTCTAGGCTCTTATGTCGAGAAAAATCAAAAGAATGATTGAAAAGAAGAATAAGATGAAAAGAGAAAAGGGCAAAGCTTTTGGTGCAAAGAAAGATCCAAAAGATGATGCATGTTTCGAATGTGGCAAGAAAGGACATTTCAAAAGGGATTGCTACAAGTTGAAAAACAAGTCTAAGCCGTCTAAACAGCAAGCTGATTACAAGAACAAGAAGAAATCAAAGGCACTTCTCACATGGAGTGATGATGAAGATGAATCAGCTTCTGATGTTTCAAGTGATGAGATGGTTAACTTGGCTCTTGTTGGTCTCGATGGCTCAATAGAGACAACCGATTCGGATTCAGAGACTAATAGTGAGGTACATTCTATTAATTCTGAATTACATTCTATTGATACAACATCTTGTGAACTAACCATGCAGGATAAGAGTTGTCTATCAATTATGGAACTCATTGATCTAAAGAATGAGAACTATGAGCTCGAGAAAGAAAATGTTCATTTGAAGAAAGTCATAGGTGATTTCTTAAATGAAAAGAGTGCCAAAGCTAGTAGTGGAATCATTGCTACTCTCAAGGAACAGATCTCACAACTTGAAGGGAACAACATGCAAATCCAAAGAAGGAATGATACACTTATGAAGGAACTCAGCTCGCTGAGAGCAGATCTTAAAGCTAAGGATGCAAGCTTGGAGGCATTCGAGTTAAGCAAATCCCAAAGCTTAGCCGAAATCTCTATTCAAGCTGAAAAGATCAAATCATTGGAGCAAGAAGTCAAAGATCTTCAGAAAGCCATGGGAAAGTTTGTTCAAGGAGAAGAAAGTCTCAAATCTATGATGAAACAAGCTAAAGGTTCTCATGACAAAGGAGGCATTGGTGCAGCTTCTACATCCACTTCTTCAATGAGATATGAAGGAAAAAATGGCATTCCATATAATTATGCCATGCCTTGGGTGACTTGTCACAAGTGTGGAAAGAAGGGCCATCTTGCTAATAATTGTCCAATGAAGAATTCTCAATCAGCAAGCTGGGGAAGGAAGTCAGCTCACAGGCAGTATGCTGACAACAGAAACAGACAGAAGACAGCTCCGGGACAGTATGCTGATAAGACCAGCAGAACATGGAAGAAGAGTTCTAAAGTGGTCCAAATGTGGATCAAGAAATCTGATCTTAATGTTCTATATGTTTTATCAACTAACACTGCTGGACCCAACAAAATTTGGGTACCAAAACGTTGAGTTGTTTGTGTTTGTTTGGTAGGTTTGTCTCGTGTCTAAAGTAAAGCCAAATCAATGGATATTGGATAGTGGATGCACTAGGCACATGAGTGGAGACAAATCACAGTTTCTAAGCTTGAAGATGAAGAAGGGTGGACGTGTCACAATTGGTGATAGCAAAACTCTTCCTATTCTTGGCAAAGGAACTATAGGTAATAGTATCATCTCTATCAACAAGGTACAATATGTTAAAGGTCTTACTTATAACTTGCTTAGTATAAGTCAGTTATTTGATGATGGTCATATTGTTAACTTTGGTAAGGATGAATGTACTATACTTGTTGGTGCTAACAAAACTCCTCTAGTTGCAAAACGAGAAGGAAATATATATGTTTTGAACTTTGAAGAACAGGAGGCAGGTGTTTGTTTAGCAGCTGTGGATAATAATCCAGAAATTTGGCATAGAAGGCTTGGACATGCTCATATGGATCATCTCAGCAAGCTGTCAGCAAAGAAGCTTGTTCGAGGACTACCAAAGCTTAAGTATGTCAAGATGGAGACATGTTCTGCTTGTCAATTGGGAAAGCAAACAAGGACTCCACATAAGGCAAAGAAAATGGTATCTACTTCTAAACCTTTAGAGCTTCTTCACTTGGATCTTTTTGGTCCCGAAGCTTATAAGAGTATTGGAGGTAAACAATATGCCTTTGTTATTGTTGATGATTATTCTAGATTCACTTGGGTATTATTCTTGCGTACTAAAGATTGTGCTTTTAGTGAATTTGAGAAACTAATCAAGTTGCTTGAGAACAAACTAGATACAAGACTTGTAGGTATTCGAAGTGATCATGGTGGGGAATTCCAAAAAGACTTCATTACTTATTGTGAAGAAAGAGGAATCTCTCATGAGTTCTCAGCACCTCGTACACCTCAGCAAAATGGAGTTGTAGAGCGTAAGAACAGGTCCTTACAAGAAACAGCTAGGACATTGCTGCAGGAGAGCAAGCTGCCAAGAAGCTTTTGGGCAGAAGCTGTCAATACAGCATGCTATGTTCTTAACAGAGTGCTTATCAGGCCAATTCTCAACAAGACTCCTTATGAATTGCTAAGGAAAAAGAAGCCTAATATCAGCTATTTCAAGGTTTTTGGATCTAAGTGCTTCGTACTCAAAACCATTGATAGGGATGGTAAATTCGATTCTAAATCTTATGAAGCTATATTTTTGGGCTATTCTTTAACAAGTCGTGCTTATAGAGTATATAATCTTGGTAAACATACTGTTGAAGAGTCTATTGATGTTTCATTTCAAGAGTCTACTGATGATCTTGCAAGGGATGAGGAAGAATGTGCAGGTACAGGTACTAGCAGCAAGCTGACAGTGAAGGAAACTGGAAATCAGCAAGCTGACAAGTCAACTGCCACAACTTCAGAAGGCAATAAAGCTACTGAATCCACTCCATCTCTTGAAGAAACTTTGGATAAGATGTCTAAGCTCACATTGGATGAATCCAGAGGTCAAACTTCATCAGCAAGCCAAAATGTTGTTGATCAGACTCCTCCTAGGCAGACTACAAGGAATGAAGAGGTCATAGCTCAACATAATCTACCAAAGTCAACTAGAACAGTGAAGAATCATCCTCCTCAGTTGATCATTGGAGATAAATCAGCTGGAATCAAGACAAGGAAAGCTCAAGCCAACATTTGTGCTTATGCTGCCTTCATAGCTCAAGAGGAACCAAAGAATGTTCAAGAAGCTTTACAAGATGAAAATTGGATCATGGCAATGCAAGAAGAACTCAACCAATTCGAAAGATGTGATGTTTGGGAACTTGTAGATCCACCAGAGGATGCTTCAATTGTTGGAACCAAATGGGTGTTCAAGAATAAAGTTGATGAATTTGGTACTATCACTCGGAATAAAGCTAGACTTGTTGCACAAGGATACAATAAACAAGAAGGGATTGATTTTGATCAAACATATGCTCCGGTTGCAAGATTGGAATCTATTAGGATGCTGTTATCATTTGCATGCTACAAGAAGTTCAAGCTACATCAAATGGACGTCAAAAGTGCATTCTTAAATGGATATCTCAAGGAAGAAGTCTATGTCAAGCAACCACCAGGATTCGAGGATGAAAAATATCCCAACCGTGTCTACAAGCTCAAGAAGGCACTATATGGATTAAGGCAAGCACCTCGATCATGGTATGAAAGGTTAAGTGAATTTTTGATCAAAAATGGTTTCATTAGAGGTAAAATTGATCCTACTTTGTTTACCATTATTAAAGGTCAAGATATATTAGTTGTTCAAATATATGTGGATGATATTATATTTGGATCTACTAATGATTCTTTGTGTAAGTGGTTTTCAAAGTGCATGCATAGTGAGTTTGACATGAGCATGATGGGAGAGCTCAATTATTTCTTGGGGCTCCAAATTAAGCAAACTCCAGAAGGAATTTATGTGCATCAATCCAAGTATATCAAGAATCTACTCAAAAGATTTGGATATGAGAATATCAAGGCGAAATCAACACCAATGAGCGTTGTCAGCAAGCTGACAGCAGATGAAAATGGTAAAGATGTTGATATTCGAATGTATAGAGGTATGATTGGTAGTTTACTTTATCTTACAGCCTCTAGACCTGATATTATGTATAGTGTTTGTGTTTGTGCTAGATTTCAAGCAAAACCAAAGGATTCTCACTTACAAGCTGTTAAAAGAATATTTAAATATTTAAGTGGAACCATTACTTTGGGCTTATTCTATCCTATCACAAATGCTTTTGATCTTGTTGGGTATAGTGATGCAGATTATGCAGGTAGTCAAACTGATAGAAAAAGTACAAGTGGTGTTTGTGCATTTTTGGGTCAAAGCTTAGTTTCTTGGTTAAGCAAGAAGCAAACTTCAGTTGCTCTATCTACGGCTGAGGGGGAGTATTTAGCAGCTGGTAGCTGTTGCTCTCAAATGCTATGGATGAGACAACAATTGAAGGACTTTGGAATCAAATGCAAGCAAACTCCAATCTTTTGTGACAACACAAGTACAATCAACATTTCAGAAAATCCAGTCAATCATTCAAGGACAAAGCATATTGATGTTCGACATCATTTTCTGAGAGACAATGTTGCAAAGGGTGCTGTCAAGTTAATATTTGTGGCTACAGCAGAACAGCTAGCTGACATCTTCACAAAACCTCTTCCTGAAGAATGCTATGTCGTGCTGAGAAGGGAATTGGGTATGTGTGATGTGCAGTCAGCAGGCTCTTAAACATAGTCCGGGTACTATCAGCTTACTCCTAGCATTTTACATAATTTTTGTTATTTTTGCATGCCGGTCAGTTTAAGTGTTAATTTGAAATCTGTGCTCTTAAATGATATTACCGTTATGTGTTTAGACTGATGAATTTATGTGTTGAATTTTTGATACGTGATTATGTGATTATCAGTGTAATTGATGATAAGTTTAAAATTCAAATGTTAGTGTCAAGGGATATATATATGTGATAAGTGATAAGTACGTTTAACAATTTTGAGTTATTCGGTTTCTAGTCGATAAACATGAATTATTTTAGGAATTTTAATTTTATTCCTAAAAATACTCCCCTGATAATTGTTAAAAGAGTGTTAAAATCTATCCTCACTCCACGCCTCTTCAACTACATATATACTCCTCCCCGAGACGCTAGGGTTTTGTCACTACTTCTCCGAAAACTCTTCGTACTCACCATAGCCTCAATCGGTCTCCGTGTCGCAATGAGGAAAAAGACGAGAGCTAATCTCAAAGCCCACACCCCACAGCCCTCTTCGATTTCCCAAAAGAGAAAGCTAATTGATGAGGATGATGATGAGTTGGTCACTGTGGAAAGCGGCGATGAGTTGTCTGGTGTCAATCGCGGTGATACTGGAGTTGAATCGGGTCAGAAGAAGGTCAAATCGGAAGTTCTTGTTGTTCGCGGACTCGCCGGTCGGAAAGTCATCTTGGGTAAGCCTATTTCCGGCAAAACTCTCTTTACTTGTGGCATTGTCAAGTTGTTTGAGGATCTAGGGTTTCACTCTTTCTTGGTTGATTTACCTAAAACTTGCTATCCTGATTTAGTGCGTGAGTTTTATGCAAACCTTCAACTGGTTGGGTCGGATCAGTTTGTTTCTTTTGTTTCGGATGTTAAGATCTGTTTGTCTTCGATGTTTTTGGGTGCGATTTTAAAAATTCCACCATCTACTGTGTCTATCCATACTAAGAGAGGTCCTAAGGATGTCGAGGGTTTTTCTCACAACGACCAGTTGAAATTGATCACTGGGTCTGAGAATGTTTCTGATACTATGTTTCCTTCCACTACACAACTACTTCCACTTGCTCAAGCACTTTTTAAACTATCTATTGAGAATGTCAGTCCAAGACTTGGGACTCGGTCTAACTTGTCTTCACAAGATATTGTTGTTGTTTCAATGATAATGGCTGGTAGAAAATTTGATTTGGCTGAATTGATTTTAAAGAATATGCTGGAGTCAGTTGAGGGTAAGTCATCTGGTGGACTGCCATATGGGTTTTTGTTGACAAGAGTTTTTGAGTGGTTTGGGGTGTCCTTTGTTGGTGAGGATTCTGTGTCTGCTAAAGAATTTCTTGATATGAAATTCTTAACTCAATCAAACTTGAAGTTGGATAAGGATGGTCAGTTGGTTGTTGTTGAGGTGTCTCCACCTACACCTCCTGCTCAATCTGTGAACGTTGTTGACCTGGGAATCTCTGCACAAGAGATTCAGGAATATATGGATGAGCTTCGAGCAAATCACAAGGAGGTGATGGATGGCCAGAAGCAGTTATCTGAGAAGATGGTTGAGCTGAATTCTCAGTTTGCTTTCTGGAAGGATATGATGTTTGGGGCTAGAACTTCAACTGCTTCTGAGAAGTGCAGTTCTGGAAGCTTTGCTTATGAACTCTGCAAGCGGATGTATGGCTCTGGGGGTTCATCTGATGTAAAGGCTACTTTCACTTCAGAGGATGATGCTACTGATAGCCCACGGCCGAGAACAGCTATGGATGCTTTGAAGGAGGCTGCTGGAACGGACTCCAAGTATGCTGCTGTAGGGGAAGAAATGCTAGCTCGGAATGTGATTGCTGCAGAGCTTGTCAAGAAGTTTGGACTGGAGAAGGATGAACAGGACAAGGCTGGATCTTGATTTTCTCACCTTTTTAATGATTAAGGGGGAGGAAATTAGGAAATTAATAATACTTTGCTTAAGTTTGTGTTATCTGCTTAAGTACATTATTGGCCCTAAGTTTTTATTTGCTTTAAGACTAAGTTGTTCTGTGCTGGTTGGATTTGAATTTGGTGATCTCAGGTGGTTTATCCTGAGTTAATTTGTTTAAGTTGTTTGGATAATATTTTGGATACCAGGTGGTTTATCCTGGTTAGGATTATTTGAAATATCTATGCAAGTTGCTTTGATTAATTGTTTCTGTGCTAAATTTTGCATATTTGTGAAATAGATATATTTGTTAGATTTTATTCTCTGTGATATATGTGAAAGTTTAGTGATATTAGATTGCTATATTTAGGGGGAGTTTATTACTTTTCCTAATATAGTGTAATCATCAAAAAGGGGGAGATTGATACTCTCAAGGTTTTGATGATGACACTAACAGCAAGCTAATAACATGAAACTGATATGTGTTAGCATGCTATCAAAGGTTGTTTATGTGGACTAACAGTATTTCAGGATGTTAGCATGATTATAGCTGTCAGCAAGCTTACAGGGATATTTACAAGCTATCAGCAGGCTTACAGCGTGAACAGAGAAACAATCGGATAAAGATCAAAGTCTATTTTCAAGGAGATTTAATAGGAAACGACTTTGTAAGGATTCTAATATTTGTATATATCTTATATAAATATTAGAGCTCAGTTTTATAAAGAGTTTCATTCAAAAACGTTTTCCTAACAAATAGGAGATTTTTTCAAATCGATTTTATCTTTAACAAACTCCTACTTTGTTTCAAACGGGTTTTATTTTTAAATACGTTACTGAGATGATTTCAAACGTGACTTATCCTTTACTCAGTAATCTTACTTCGTTCAAACGTTCATCATTCAATTCAAATTTAAACGTGAGGTTGTTACCAAGATCGTTGGGAAGTTTGTTGGATTATGACCGTTGGTATGATGTATATAAATTTGTGTGTGCTTTCATTTTTGGTAGAGAACAAGGAGAACACACCAAGCTTTCTGAAATACAACTCTTTACATTGCTAAATCTTTTATTGAGCTCTAGTACTTATATTCGTATATATATCTATATTGAGAGTTCATAGTTTCGGTTGTATTACACTTATTCATTGTATTGTTCAAGGTGTAATGTTTTGTTGCTGTGTATCGAGCTTGTGAAACAAGGGAACAAGGGGACTAGTTAGCTAGAAGAGTATACTTGGGAAGTATAGGTCTTGGAGAGCTTTTGGTTCGTGGTTCAGGGGTTTCAGCAGGCTGATAACAGGAACAAGGGAGAAAGGGAGTTATATTATTGAATCTTGTAATCGTTGATATTATTGATTAATAATATAATCTCTTACCAGTTGGTAGGGGACCAGGACGTAGACCATTAGGGTTAGGGGTCGAACCTGGCTAAAATTCTTGGTGTTGCTAGCATACTGCTTTACATTATCTGCATTGCATTTATCTTATTAGCAGGCTAACAGTTTACTCTGAAAATTAACAGCAGGCTGTCTGTGACAGTATAAATATTCGGTAACATTAAAAATCGGTCATATTAGCCATAACACCTATTCACCCCCCTCTAGGTGTGTAATTTCAACTTTTACCCCACTTTAAATTGATTAGCCACATTTTTTTAAATCTTAATTCATAGTGCCAAGAAAAATAATATGTATTTTAATATCTCGCCCAACTTCGAAAAAGTGGAAAATATTTAATTGTTCTCTCAATATTCCATTTATCGTCTTTTTAATCTTTCTCGTGTCTTCATATTTCTTACTTAAATTAGAGGAATAATCCTTTTGGTTCCAAAAAGACGGCAAATAGTCGAACAGATAACATGATAAAAAAAACCAAAGATGAGATGAAACAAGAGGAATGTGTGTAGGTGTGTTTGAAAAATACTCCAACCTTTCTAGTTTGATATATTATACCTCTTAGTATAAAAATGGATTAATACAACTTAATGATAGGCGAAAATATAGCAAAGTTCAAAGTTTATAAATAAGATGGTTGAGAATGGATTTTTTAATCAAAATTAGAAAAAGATTACTATGATAAAATTTTGTCCTAAAATTATTTATTTTTTAGCAATTTGTTGCCAATTTACTTTTTGGCAATTTGTCCACTTTTTTAAAAGGAAAGATAATTTTATTATATATTTTCTTTTTCTCACCACCACTTCATTTCAAAATCCCTTAAAATAGGTCTAAATTAAATTCTTTTTTCCCTTTTGTGTTGGTACATGTATTTAATTTAAAAAAATTAAAATATTTCTAAATTTAATTTTCATTTCTTTTTTTGTATGGTCATGCTGGTAGTGGTAATATCTACACTTTCTTATATAAAGAATGCACCTATATACTGGTTTTTCACCACAAAGAGTTTTTTTAAGAGCTTCTTTCTTCATTGCTTGCAATTCCTTGGGATAAAGTTCTAAATTGCTTTTTATATTCACATATGGCCTCCCACAATCAAGCTAATGCTGATAATTTGGCCATAGTTCCTTGTACCACTAATAACTTGGCTATTGTTCCTTATGAGGTAATTATTGTTTTTCGTCTATGTATGTTATGTATGTATGTATGTATGTATGTATGTCTATTTTTTATATGTGTTTTAATTTTCTTTCTGAACTTTTCATTTCAAACCCTAGCCCTTGCAGCATACTATCCCGACTCTCTCCCAGGATATACTGGCACCCTGGCCTTTGTCCTATGCTTTTCCTGGTGATGTGGTAGGTATATTTAATTTAATCTTTGAGCTTCATCTACTATTTTTCTAAAATATTTTAATATGTTGCCGGCGGTGCCCACTTCAAGTGCGAGGAGGTCCTTTAGGACTTCAAGAAAATCCGAGCAGATATCAATCCATCTATTTACACTTAACCTGCCACTCGATTGTGTTGAGCATCTTTCAACAAAAGACAATGTAGTGAACACCCTTTCCCTTTCATAAATATAAAATATTAGTCACGAAGAGAAATGATTTAGTCTACTCGATTTTTAGTGCTTTTTTCTCAAAATCTTGTTGTATATATAAAAGTTACAAGTATATATACAGATGCATGTGTAATCATGATTTAGTGTTGAAATTATTAATTGCGTGGATAAATATTCATCAATACATCTCAAATATATACAACATAGCTTTAGGACTTGTATGAATTTATGAACACATATTAATACTTGCAGGTACTGAGGGAGAGAATAAATGAGATTAATAGGGCTCCTCAAGAACCATGGTTCCCTATTTCCGAGAGGTTAGTGGAGTGGAAGTGTGAAATGCGCTCGCGTCTTACCAAAAATAGAGTTGACAAGGTTAATTTTGTTATCTTCTTTTCGTTTTCATTATTCTTATATTACTTAAGCGATTAATGTTTGATGATGTATATATAAAATTTCTTTTCTTTTTGTATGTAGTACTTTTATCACTCAAACATGAAGTTGAGATCGGTAAAAGAGTTAATATTTTTTGTAAAATACGGATTCATGCCTCGGAAATCACATGACAAGGGAACACATATCATTGTTGAGGTAATGTTGAAATTATTTTAATAATATTTTTTTCTTCGTATTATAAGTTCTTGTAATGTCTCACATACTAATATTAAATTTAATACATGGTGTATATGGTTTGCATGTTCCAATCAGTATAAAAATATTATCTAGGTTCAGCTTCTCATATTGATATACCAATTTATCATTTTGTGGTGTAAAACTCTTTCATTTAAATGTTTTTTATATTTGCAAGAGGGAGGGAGCACAAGGAGAAGCCCGTCATACCTGGACTATAGAGAAGAAGAGCTCATAAGCAAATGCAAAATTGAGAAGCATATCATAGGAAAGGTAGACCAGCATATAAAAACCCAGCTCTTCTAGACAAAGCATCACCCAAAGGAAACATGATGGGTTGAGATGTGTTATTTAAGGAGAATAATGTGAAATGTATTGCTCTAAAGATTTTCTAGGACATATTTTACCTGAAATAATATGATATATTTAATTGACACTCCACACAAATTTATTTAGGTAGATGTCTATTGATTAAGTTTTGTTATATTTCTACTCTGTGTTACTTACTCATCATTAAGCCAAGTTAAATTCTACTACTCTATTTGTTATTTTGTTATTGTTTCTCCAAACCATTAATAGTAAACACTTAAACTTTAAAATGTTTATTAAGTAATGATCTTGTTATCAGCACTAAGGGTCACGAGAAAACCAATGCTTAAAATAAAATCATAGAACCACTGTTCAAAGGTAATTTCAATATATAATAAATAAATAAAATATTTTTTTCATATGCCTAATGATTGTCTCTTCAGCGCGAACCTGAAATAGAGACATTTTTAAATATTAATTACTATATATGTTTCAATTTAAAATTTTGGATTTTTATGGGTTTAAATTATTCTTATATTACTAAAACAACCTTGTGATTTCATAATCAACCAATATAATTTAAACTCACCATACATGTAATTCCACATATTTACTCATACTTATGCTATTGAAAAAGTAATTCGGCAATCAACCAGTTACACATTTCTAGAAAAATACAAAATATATATAATTGATCAAAATAATTTAATAATTATGAATTGTGATAAACACGGGTGTCTTGAAAAGGTTACTTGGCTATTACCATCATTAAAAGATGCATGTTAAATAAACCTTTGTGAAGGGGTTTAGAAATTTATGAAACCAACAAGAGAACTAGTATTATACGGTTAAATTTTTGTCTTTCTTACAAATTTTCACATGTGAATTTATGATATGAGCAATTTATTTATTGTCTTCCTAGTAAACTGAAAAAGGTAAACCAGAATTGTTTAAGTTGCTTATAAAAGTCTTAATAGGAAAATACGAAAAATAAAATAAAAAAAGGTGAATACAAAATTATAGCTCTTAAACTTGTAACAAAGAGATACTCCACCTACTATCTCCAAAATCTACTACATGCCACCAAACATTTTCATAAGTTGAAGTAGTTAATATAAAATTAATATCCCTAATATCAATAATGCAAGTGTGAGATAAAATAACTGCATTTAAATCAAACAAAAATGTACTCCTACTTTCAACTTAACTCCTTAGTAAGGATTCGAACCAAGCTCCATCCTAATTGATTGCCGGTAGAAATATGAAAGAAGAAGAAATTGAAATATTTTCATGGCTTTTAATGTGATGCACTAGGATACTTGGTCATAAAAAATTCAAAAACAAATTTTAAACTAAAACTCACCCAAATTGATTTGAAATATGACAATGAAGGTAATGGACAATGAGGTAATGTATCGGTATTGGACTATTCCTAAATAAATTCCTATATCATTACAAAATACTCCCTCCGTCCCAGCCAATTCTTTACGTTTGGTTTGGGCACGGAGGTTAAGAAATATGTATAAAGTAGTGAAAAAAGAAAGAAAAGTGGGTGAGGTGGTGGGACCCACTAATTTTTAATGTATAAAAGAGAGATAGTAGAGTAAAAGTAGTGTGAAAAGAAAGTAAAAGTAGTGTGAAAAGGGAGAAAAAGTTGGGTAGTGGTGGGACCCATTGACTATTTTTGGTAAGTTTTGAAATGTAAAGAATTGAATGGGACGGCTCAAAAGAAAACTGTAAAGAATCTGGTGGGACGGAGGAAGTAATTAGCTAGTTGAATGAGTAAATTAAGTTAAACTAGTTGTCATGTGTTTACGAAGCTAATAATGAACAATCAAATGTCATATATTATTTACGATTAAATCTTTTGTATTTATAGAGAGTCATGTAGGATCAGAATTGAATATAAAACTTTGTTTTCTTTTTACATGGCAGACTATATAAAAGGGGAGAGTCATGTAGAAACAAAGTTGAGTATATTTTTTGTTTTATAAAAATTAATTTTGAATCTTTTTACATGATGGACTATAAGCTACACATTGACTCTTACTTTTACCCCATTTTAAATTGATTAGCCACGTTTTTTTTAAACTTAATTCATAGTGCCAAAAAAAAATTAATATTTTAATATCTGGCCTTACTTCGAAGAAGTGAAAAATATTTAATTGTTCTCTCACTATTTAATTTATGGTCTTTTTAATCTTTCTTGTGTCTTCATATTTCTTACTTAAATTAGAGGAATATTCCTTTTGGTTCCAAAAAGACAGCAAATAGTCGAACACATAACATGATAAAAAAAACCAAAGATGAGATGAAACAAGAGGAATGTGTGTAGGTGTGTTTTAAAAATACTCCAACCTTTCTAGTTTGATATATTATACCTCTTAGTATAAAAATGGGTTAATACAATTTAATGATAGGAGAAAATAAAACAATTGTCAAAGTTTATAAATAAGATGGTTGAGAAGGGTTTTTTTAAATCAAATTTAGAAAAAGATTACTATGATAAAATTTTGTCCTAAAATTATTTATTTTTCAGCAATTTGTTGCCAATTTACTTTTTGGCAATTTGTCCACCTTTTTAGAAGGAAAGATATTTTTATTATATATTTTCTTGTTCTCACCACCACTTCATTTCAAAATCTCTTAAAATAGGTCTAAATTAAATTCTTCTTTCCCTTTTGTGTTGGTACATGTATCTAATTTAAAAATATTTAAAATATTTCTAAATTTAATTTTCATTTCCGTTTTTGTATGGTCCTGCTAGTAGTGGTAATACCCAGATTTTCTTATATAAAGAATGAACTTATCTACTGATATTTCACCACAAAGAGTTTTTTTAAGAGTTTCTTTCTTCATTGCTTGCAATTCCTTCGGATATAGTTCTAAATTGCTTTTTATATTCACATATGGCTTCCCACAACCAAGCTAATGGTGATAATTTGGCCATAGTTCCTTATACCACAAATAACTTGGCTATTGTTCCTTACGAGGTAATTATTGTTTTCCGTCTATGTATGTATGTATGCATGTCTATTTTTTATATGTGTTTTAATTTTCTTTCTGAACTTTTCATTTCAAACCCTAGCCCTTGCAGCATACTATCCCGACTCTCTCCCCGGATATACTGGCGCCCTGGCCTTTGTCCTATGCTTTTCCTGGTGATGTGGTAGGTATATTTAAATTAATCTTTGAGCTTCATCTACTATTTTCTAAAATATTGTAATATGTTGCAGGCTGTGCCCACTTCAAGTGCGAGGAGGTCCTTTAGGACTTCAAGAAAATCCGAGCAGATATCAATCCATCTATTTACACTTAACCTGCCACTCGATTGTGTTGAGCATCTTTCAACAAAAGACCATGTTAGTGAACACCCTCTCCCTTTCATAAATATAAAATATTAGTCACGAAGAGAAATGATTTAGTCTACTCGATTTTCAGTGCTTTTTTTCTCAAAATCTTGTTGTATATATAAAAGTTACAAGTATATATACAGATGCATGTGTAATCATGATTTAGTGTTGAAATTATTAATTGTGTGGATAAATATTCATCAATACATCTCAAATATATACAACATAGCTTTAGGACTTGTATGAATTTATGAACACATATTAATACTTGCAGGTACTGAGGGAGAGAAGAAATGAGATTAATAGGGCTCCTCAAGAACCATGGTTCCCTATTTCCGAGAGGTTAGTGGAGTGGAAGTGTGAAATGCGCTCGCGTCTTACCAAAAATAGAGTTGACAAGGTTAATTTTGTTATCTTCTTTTCGTTTTCATTATTCTTATATTACTTAAGCGATTAATGTTTGATGATGTATATATAAAATTTCTTTTCTTTTTGTATGTAGTACTTTTATCACTCAAACATGAAGTTGAGATCGGTAAAAGAGTTAAGATTTTTTGTAAAATACGGATTCATGCCTCGGAAATCACATGACAAGGGAACACATATCATTGTTGAGGTAATGTTGAAATTATTTTCATAATATTTTTTTCTTCGTATTATAAGTTCTTGTAATGTCTCACATACTAATATTAAATTTAATACATAGTGTATATGGTTTGCATGTTCCAATCAGTATAAAAATATTATCTAGGTTCAGCTCCTCTATTCATATACCAATTCAGGAGGGAGGGAGCACAAGGAGAAGCCCGTCATACCTGGACTATAGAGAAGAAGAGCTCATAAGCAAATGCAAAATTGAGAAGCATATCATAGGAAAGGTAGACCAGCATATAAAAACCCAGCTCTTCTAGACAAAGCATCACCCAAAGGAAACATGATGGGTTGAGATGTGTTATTTAAGGAGAATAATGTGAAATGTATTGCTCTAAATATTTTCTACGACATATTTTACCTGAAATAATATGATATATTTAATTGACACTCCATAGAAATTTATTTAGGTAGATGTCTATTGATTAAGTTTGGTTATATTTCTACTCTGTGTTACTTACTCATCATTAAGCAGAGTTAAATTCTACTACTCTATTTGTTATTTTGTTATTGTTTCTCCAAACCATTAATAGTAAACACTTAAACTTTAAAATGTTTATTAAGTAATGATCTTGTTATCAGCACTAAGGGTCACGCTCAAGAGAAAAATGATGCTTAAAATAAAATCATAGAACCAGTTTTACATTATTGTTGTGTGTTCAAAGGTAATTTCAATATATAATACATAAATAAAATATTTTTTCCATATACCTAATGATTGTCTCTTCAGCGCGAACCTGAAATAGAGACATTTTTAAATATTAATTACTATATATGTTTCAATTTAAAATTTTGGATTTTATGGGTTTAAATTATTCTTATATTACTAAAACAACCTTGTGATTTCATAATCAACCAATATAATTTAAACTCACCATACATGTAATTCCACATATTTACTCATACTTATGCTATTGAAAAAGTAATTCGGCAATCAACTAGTTACACATTTCTAGAAAAATACAAAATATATATAATTGATCAAAATAATTTAATAATTATGAATTGTGATAAACACGGGTGTCTTGAAAAGGTTACTTGGCTATTACCATCATTAAAAGATGCATGTTAAATAAACCTTTGTGAAGGGGTTTAGAAATTTATGAAACCAACAAGAGAACTAGTCTTATACGGTTAGATTTTTGTCTTTCTTACATATTTTCACATGTGAATTTATGATATTTATTGTCTTCCTAGTAAACTGAAAAAGGTAAACCAGAATTGCTTAAGTTACTTATAAAAGTCTAAATAGGAAAATACGAAAAATAAAATAAAAAAAAGGTGAATACAAAATTATAGCTCTTAAACTTGTAACAAAGAGATACACCACCTACTATCTCCAAAATCTACTACATGCCACCAAACATTTTCATAAGTTGAAGTAGTTAATATAAAATTAATATCCCTAATATCAATAATGCAAGTGTGAGATAAAATAACTGCATTTAAATCAAACAAAAATGTACTCCTACTTTGAACTTAACTCCTTAGTAAGGATTCGAACCAAGCTCCATCCTAATTGATTGCCGGTAGAAATATGAAAGAAGAAGAAATTGCAATATTTTCATGTCTTTTAATGTGATGCACTAGGATACTTGGTCATAAAAAATTCAAAAACAAATTTTAAACTAAAACTCACCCACATTGATTTGAAATATGACAATGAAGGTAATGGACAATGAGGTAATATATCGGTATTGGACGATTCCTAAATAAATTCCTATATCATTACAAAATAATTAGCTAGTTGAATGAGTAAATTAAGTTAAACTAGTTGTCATGTGTTTATGAAGCTAATAATGAACAATCAAATGTCATATATTATTTACGATTAAATCTTTTATGTCATTGAAAGAGTTGTATTTATAGAGAGTCATGTAGGATCAGAATTGAATATAAAACTTTGTTTTATTTTTACAAGAGTCATGTAGAAACAAAGTTGAGTATATTTTTTGTTTTATAAAAATTAATTTTGAATCTTTTTACATGATGGACTATAAGCTACACATTGACTCTTACTTTTACCCCATTTTAAATTCATTAGCCACGTTTTTTTTAAACTTAATTCATAGTGCCAAGAAAAAATTAATATTTTAATATCTGGCCTTACTCCGAAAAAGTGAAAAATATTTAATTGTTCTCTCACTATTCCATTTATCGTCTTTTTAATCTTTCTTGTGTCTTCATATTTCTTACTTAAATTAGAGGAATAATCCTTTTGGTTCCAAAAAGACAGCAAATACTCGAACACATAACATGATAAAAAAAAAAAAAAGCAAAGATGAGATGAAAAAAGAGGAATGTGTGTAGGTGTGTTTTAAAAATACTCCAACCTTTCTAGTTTGATATATTATACCTCTTAGTATAAAAATGGGTTAATACAATTTAATGATAGGAGAAAATAAAACAATTGTCAAAGTTTATAAATAAGATGGTTGAGAAGGGTTTTTTTAAATCAAATTTAGAAAAAGATTACTATGATAAAATTTTGTCCTAAAATTATTTATTTTTCAGCAATTTGTTGCCAATTTACTTTTTGGCAATTTGTCCACTTTTTTAGAAGGAAAGATATTTTTATTATATATTTTCTTGTTCTCACCACCACTTCATTTCAAAATCTCTTAAAATAGGTCTAAATTAAATTCTTCTTTCCCTTTTGTGTTGGTACATGTATCTAATTTAAAAATATATAAAATATTTCTAAATTTAATTTTCATTTCCGTTTTTGTATGGTCCTGCTAGTAGTGGTAATATCTAGACTTTCTTGTATAAAGAATGAACCTATATACTGGTTTTTCACCACAAAGAGTTTTTTTCAGAGCTTCTTTCTTCATTGCTTGCAATTCCTTGGGATATAGTTCTAAATTTCTTTTTATATTCACATATGGCCTCCCACAATCAAGCTAATGCTGATAATTTGGCCATAGTTCCTTATACGACTAATAACTTGGCTATTGTTCCTTATGAGGTCATTATTGTTTTCCATCTATGTATGTATGTATGTATGTCTATTTTTTATATGTGTTTTAATTTTCTTTCTGAAATTTTCATTTCAAACCCTAGCCCCTGCAGCATACTATCCCGACTCTCTCCCAGGATATACTGGCGCCCTGGCCTTTGTCCTATGCTTTTCCTGGTGATGTGGTAGGCATATTTAATTTAATCTTTGAGCTTCATCTACTATTTTTCTAAAATATTGTAATATGTTGCAGGCTGTGCCCACTTCAAGTGCGAGGAGGTCCTTTAGGATTCAAAAAAATCCGAGCAGATATCAATCCATCTATTTACACTTAACCTGCCACTCGATTGTGTTGAGCATCTTTCAACAAAAGACCATGTTAGTGAACACCCTCTCTCTTTCATAAATATAAAATATTAGTCACAAAGAGAAATGATTTAGTCTACTCGAATTTCAGTGCTTTTTTCTCAAAATCTTGTTGTATATATAAAAGTTACAAGTATATATGCAGATGCATGTGTAATCATGATTTAGTGTTGAAATTATTAATTGTGTGGATAAATATTCATCAATACATCTCAAATATATACAACATAGCTTTAGGACTTGTATGAATTTATGAACATATATTAATACTTGCAGGTACTGAGGGAGAGAAGAAATGAGATTAACAGGGCTCCTCAAGAACCATGGTTCCCTATTTCCGAGAGGTTAGTGGAGTGGAAGTGTGAAATGCGCTCGCGTCTTACCAAAAATAGAGTTGACGAGGTAAATTTTGTTATATTATTTTCATTTTCATTATTCTTATATTACTTAAGCGATTAATGTTTGATGATGTATATATAAAATTTCTTTTCTTTTTGTATGTAGTACTTTTATCACTCAAACATGAAGTTGAGATCGGTAAAAGAGTTAAGATTTTTTGTAAAATACGGATTCATGCCTCGGAAATCACATGACAAGGGAACACATATCATTGTTGAGGTAATGTTGAAATTATTTTAATAATATTTTTTTCTTGGTATTATAAGTTCTTGTAATGTCTCACATACTAATATTATATTTAATACATGGTGTATATGGTTTGCATGTTCCAATCAGTATAAAAATATTATCTAGGTTCAGCTCCTCATATTGATATACCAATTTATCATTTTGTGGTGTAAAACTCTTTCATTTAAAAGTTTTTTATATTTGCAGGAGGGAGGGAGCACAAGGAGAAGCCCGTCATACCTGGACTATAGAGAAGAAGTGCTCATAAGCAAATGCAAAATTGAGAAGCATATCAGAGGAAAGGTAGACCAGCATATAAAAACCCAGCTCCTCTGGAGAAAGCATCACCCAAAGGAAACATGATGGGTTGAGATGTTTTATTTAAGGAGAATAATGTGAAATGTATTGCTCTAAAGATTTTCTACGACATATTTTACTTGAAATAATATGATATATTTAATTGACACTCCACAGAAATTTATTTAGGTAGATGTCTATTGATTAAGTTTTGTAATATTTCTACTATGTTACTTACTCATCATTAAGCCAAGTTAAATTCTACTACTCTATCTGTTATTTTGTTATTGTTTCTCCAAACCATTAATAGTAAACACTTAAACTTAAAATGTTTATTAAGTAATGATCTTGTTATCAGCACTAAGAGTCACGCTCAAGAGAAAACCGGTACTTAAAATAAAATCATAGAACCACTTTTACATTGTTGTGTGTGTTCAAAGCTAATTTTAATATATAATACATAAATAAAATATTTTTTTCATATGCCTAATGATTGTCTCTTCAGCGCGAACCTGAAATAGAGTCATTTTTAAATATTAATTACTATATATGTTTCAATTTAAAATTTTGGATTTTTATGAGTTTAAATTATTCTTATATTACTAAAACAACCTTGTGATTTCATAATCAACCAATAAAATTTAAACTCACCATACATGTAATTCCACGTATTTACTCATACTTATGCTATTGAAAAAGTAATTCGGCAATCAACCAGTTACACATTTTTAGAAATATACAAAATATATATAATTGATCAAAATAATTTAATAATTATGAATTGTGATAAACACAGGTGTCTTGAAAAGGTTACTTGGCTATTACCATCATTAAAAGATGCATGTTAAATAAACCTTTGTGAAGGGGTTTAGAAATTTATGAAACCAACAAGAGAACTAGTCTTATACGGTTAGATTTTTGTCTTTCTTACATATTTTCACTTGAGAATTTATGATATGAGCAATTTATTTATTGTCTTCCTAGTAAACTTAAAAAGGTAAACCAGAATTGTTTAAGTTACATATAAAAGTCTTAATAGGAAAATATGAAAAATAAAATAAAAAAAGGTGAATACAAAATTATAGCTCTTAAACTTGTAACAAAGAGATACTCCAGCTACTATCTCCAAAATCTACTACATGCCACCAAACATTTTCATAAGTTGGAGTAGTTAATATAAAATTAATATCCCTAACATCAATAATGCAAGTGTGAGATAAAATAACTGCATTTAAATCAAACGAAAATGTACTCCTACTTTGAACTTAACTCCTTAGTAAGGATTCGAACCAAGCTCCATCCTAATTGATTTCCGGTAGAAATATGAAAGAAGAAGAAATTGCAATATTTTCATGTCTTTTAATGTGATGCACTAGGATACTTGGTCATAAAAAATTCAAAAACAAATCAATATACCTATATAAAGGAGAAGCGAGGGGCGTGTAGGTGGCGCCTCTCAGATAGCTCCGTTCTATTTTTCTAATTTTCTGGAATTTTTGGATGAAAGATATAAAAAAAATTGTTTCAGATTCATTGATATGGTATATATCTTGGCATAAATTAATCTGATTCTGTTTCAGATTATTTATGGGATATAATAAATTGAAAGTATTAATCTGATTTTATTTCAGATTATTTATGGAATATAGTAGCTTGCAAATTTTTTAATCTGATTCTATTTCAGATTATTTAATTATGGAAAAGAGTAGCGCACAAGTTTCTCGGCACCTATAAATACCCTTATAGGTTGTGGGGTTTTGGATCATCTAAATACAACATACACTGTCTCTCAATACCACAGTTAAAGGTGTGCATTCGGTTCGGTTAACCGAATACCGAACCGAATAATCAAAATAATTTCGGTTCGGTTAATCGAAATTTATATTTCGGTTCGGTTTTCGGTAACCAAATTTTCATTTTTCGGTCATCCGGTTTTTTAACCGCGGTTTCATAGAATTTCAGTTTCGGTTAACCGAAATAAATTTCGGTTTCGGTTAACCGAATGCACACCCCTAATTACAATGATATATGTTTGTTGGTGATTCTTTTATAATATTTGTTTTCGTCGTCGGACGTATTTGTTGTTGTTTGCAAGCTTAGTGTCTGTTTTATTGATGTCATCAATCACTAGAGTCGTATGCTTTTTATATGCAGGTAGTGGTGTATGTGTCTAAGAAGCAGTATTTGGAAAAGTTAATGACAATGTTAGTCAAGAACATGATTATTTTTCAAAAAGAAAAACATAATTAAAATTAAGATTCGTCGTGCTTTAAATCGTTAATTACATGTGGAAACTTATTATCATTTTTTTCACATATGAATTATAGTCCAATTTTGCAATTTTAAAAATTAATATTGGTATTATCGAGATGTTTATAATATAAAATTTATTTTATTCTATAAATATTAATTTTGAATCATTAATATAATTTTTATAAGTCGCCGCAAATTGATTTTATTCTATAAATATTAATTTTCAATCATTAATGTAATTTTTATATGCCGCCGCAACGCGCGGATTCTCAACTAGTTTTAAACTAAAACACACCCAATTTGATTTGAAATATGACAATGAAGGTAATGGACAATGAGGTAATGTATCGGTATTGGATGATTCCTAAATAAATTCCTATATCATTACAATATAATTAGCTAGTTGAATTAGTAAATTAAGTTAAACTAGTTGTCATGTGTTTATATTATGAAGCTAATAATGAACAATCAAATGTCATATATTATTTACGATCAAATATTTTATGTCATTGAAAGAGTTGTATAATATAGAGAGAGTCATGTAATTGAATATAAAACTTTGTTTTCTTTTTATATTGCACACTATATAAAAGGGAGTCATGTAGAATTCTACAAAGTTGAGTATATTGTTTGTTTTATAAAAATTAATATTGAATCTTTTTACATGATGGACTATAAGCTACATGCACATTGACTCTTACTTTTACCCCACTTTAAATTAATTAGCCACTTTTTTATTATGTTAATTCATAGTGCCAAAAAAAAAATCAATTGCCAGAACCCTACTTTGAAAGAGTGAGAAATATTTAATTGTTCTCTCAGTATTCCATTTATTATTTTTTTAATCTTTCTTGAGTCTTCATATTTCTTACTTAAATTAGAGGAATGATCTTCTTGGTTCAAAAAAGACAGCAAATAGTCGAACAAATAACATGATAAAAAAACCAAAGATGAGATGAAACAAGAGGAATATGTGTAGGTGTGTTTGAAAAATACTCCGACCTTTCTAGTTTGATATATTATACCTCTTATTATAAAAATGGGTTAATACAATTTAATGATATGAGAAAATATAATAAATTTCAAAGTTTATAAATAAGATGGTCGAGAAGCGTTTTCTTAATCAAAATTTAGAAAAAGATTACTTTGATAAAATTTTATCCTAAAATTATTTATTTTTTAGCAATTCGTTGCCAATTTACTTTTTGGCAATTTGTCCACTTTTTTAAAAGGAAAGATATTTTTATTATATATTTTCTTGTTCCACCACACATTTCAAAATCTCTTAAAATAGGTTTAAATTAAATTCTTCTCTCCTTTTTGTGTTGGTACATGTATCTGATTTAAAAATTTTGAATATTTCTAAATTTAATTCTCATTTCCTTTTTTTGTATGGTCCTCTAGTGATAACACCTAGACTTTCTTATATAAAGAATACTTTCTTATATAAAGAATGAACCTACATACTAGTTTTTCACCGCAAATAGTTCTTTTTAAGAGCTTCTTTCTTCATTGCTTGCTATTCATTGGGATATAGTTCTAGATTGTTATTTATATTCACATATGGCCTCCCACAACCAAGCTAATGCTAATAATTTGGCCATAGTTCCTTATACCACTACTAACTAGGCTATTGTTCCTTATGAGGTAATTATTGTTTTCCGTCTATGTATGTATGTATGTCTATTTTTTATATGTGTTTTAATTTTCTTTCTGAACTTTTCATTTCAAACCCTAACCCTTGCAGCATACTATCCCGACTCTCTCCCAGGATATACTGGCGCCCTGGCCTTTGTCCTATGCTTTTCCTGGTGATGTGGTAGGTATATTTAATTTAATCTTTGAGCTTGATCTACTATTTTTCTTAAATATTGTAATATGTTGCCCGCTGTGCCCACTTCAAGTGCGAGGAGTATCTTTAGGACTTCAAGAAAATATATCAATCCATCTATTTACACTTAACCTGCCACTCGATTGTGTTGAGCATCTTTCAACAAAAGACCATGTTAGTGAACACCCTCTCCCTTTCATAAATATAAGATATTAGTCACCAAGAGAAATGATTTAGTCTACTCGAATTTCAGTGCTTTTTTCTCAAAATCTTGTTGTATATATAAAAGTTACAAGTATATATACAGATGCATGTGTAATCATGATTTAGTGTTGAAATTATTAATTGTGTGGATAAATATTCATCAATACATCTCAAATATATACAACATAGATCTAGGACTTGTATGAATTTATGAACACATATTATACTTGCAGGTACTGAGGGAGAGAAGAAATGAGATTAATAGGGCTCCTCAAGAACCATGGTTCCCTATTTCCGAGAGGTTAGTGGAGTGGAAGTGTGAAATGCGCTCGCGTCTTACCAAAAATAGAGTTCACAAGGTTAATTTTGTTATCTTCTTTTCGTTTTCATTATTCTTATATTACTTAAGCGATTAATGTTTGATGATGTATATATAAAATTTCTTTTCTTTTTGTATGTAGTACTTTTATCACTCAAACATGAAGTTGAAACCGGTAAAAGAGTTAAGATTTTTTGTAAAATACTGATTCATGCCTCGGAAATCACATGACAAGGGAACACATATCATTGTTGAGGTAATGTTGAAATTATTTTAATAATATTTTTTTCTTCGTATTATAAGTTCTTGTAATGTCTCATATACTAATATTAAATTTAATACATGGTGTATATGGTTTGCATGTTCCAATCAGTATAAAAATATTATCTAGGTTCAGCTCCTCATATTGATATACCAATTTATCATTTTGTGGTGTAAAACTCTTTCATTTAAAAGTTTTTTATATTTGCAGGAGGGAGGGAGCACAACGAGAAGCCCGTCATACCACCCAGACTATAGAGAAGAAGAGCTCATAAGCAAATGCAAAATTGAGAGGCATATCATAGGAAAGGTAGACCAGCATATAAAAACCCAGCTCCTCTAGACAAAGCATCACCCAAAGGAAACATGATGGGTTGAGATGTGTTATTTAAGGAGAATAATGTGAAATGTATTGCTCTAAATATTTTCTACCACATATTTTACTTGAAATAATATGATATATTTAATTGACACTCCACAGAAATTTATTTAGGTAGATGTCTATTGATTAAGTTTTGTTATATTTCTACTCTGTTACTTACTCATCATTAAGCCAAGTTAAATTCTACTACTCTATTTGTTATTTTGTTATTGTTTCTCCAAACCATTAATAGTAAACACTTAAACTTTAAAATGTTTATTAAGTAATGATCTTGTTATCAGCACTGAGGGTAACGCTCAAAAGAAAACCGGTGCTTAAAATAAAATAATAGAACCACTTTTACATTGTTGTGTGTTCAAAGGTAACTTTAATATATAATACATAAATAAAATATTTTTTTCATATGCCTAATGATTGTCTCTTCAGCGCCAACGTGAAATAGAGACATTTTTTAATATAATTACTATATATGTTTCAATTTAAAATTTTGGATTTTTATGGGTTTAAATTATTCTTATATTACTAAAACAACCTTGTGATTTCATAATCAACCAATAAAATTTAAACTCACCATACATGTAATTCTACATATTTACTCATACTTATGCTATTGAAAAAGTAATTCGGCAATCAACCAGTTACACATTTCTAGAAAAGGTGTCTTGAAAAGGTTACTTGGCTATTACCATCATTAAAAGATGCATGTTAAATAAACCTTTGTGAAGGGGTTTAGAAATTTATGAAACCAACAAGATAACTAGTCTTATACGGTTAGATTTTTGACTTTCTTACATATTTTCACATGTGAATTTATGATATGAGCAATTTATTTATTGTCTTCCTAGTAAACTTAAAAAGGTAAACCAGAATTATTTAAGTTACTTATAAAAGTCTTCATAGGAAAATACGAAAAATAAAATAAAAAAAAGTGAATAAAAAATTATAGCTCTTAAACTTGTAACAAAGAGATACTCCAGCTACTATCTCCAAAATCTACTACATGCCACCAAATATTTTCATAAGTTGGAGGAGTCAATATAAAATTAATATCCCTAATATCAATAATGCAAGTGTGAGATAAAATAACTGCATTTAAATCAAACAAAAATGTACTCCTACTTTGAACTTAACTCCTTAGTAAGGATTCCAACCAAGCTCCATCCTAATTGATTGCCGGTAGAAAGATGAAAGAAGAAGAAATTGCAATATTTTCATGTCTTTTAATGTGATGCACTAGGATACTTGGTCATAAAAAATTCAAAAACAAATTTTAAACTAAAACTCACCCAAATTGATTTGAAATATGACAATGAAGGTAATGGACAATGAGGTAATGTATCGGTATTGGATGATTCCTAAATAAATTCCTATATCATTACAAAATAATTAGCTAGTTGAATGAGTAAATTAAGTTAAACTAGTTGTCATGTGTTTATATTATGAAGCTAATAATGAACAATCAAATGTCATATATTATTTACAATCAAATATTTTATGTCATTGAAAGAGTTGTATAATATAGAGAGGGTCAGGTAATTGAATATAAAAATTTGTTTTCTTTTTACATGGCAGACTATATAAAAAGGGAGTCATGTAGAATTCTACAAAGTTGAGTATATTGTTTGTTTTATAAAAATTAATATTGAATCTTTTTACATGATGGACTATAAGCTACATGCACATTGACTCTTACTTTTACCCCACTTTAAATTAATTAGCCACTTTTTTATTATGTTAATTCATAGTGCCAAAAAAAAAATCAATTGCCAGAACCCTACTTTGAAAAAGTGAGAAATATTTAATTGTTCTCTCAGTATTCCACTTATCATTTTTTTAATCTTTCTTGAGTCTTCATATTTCTTACTTAAATTAGAGGAATGATCTTTTTGGTTCAAAAAAGACAGCAAATAGTCGAACAAATAACATGATAAAAAAACCAAAGATGAGATGAAACAAGAGGAATATGTGTAGGTGTGTTTGAAAAATACTCCAACCTTTCTAGTTTGATATATTATACCTCTTAGTATAATAATGGGTTAATAAAATTTAATGATATAAGAAAATACAATAAAATTCAAAGTTTATAAATAAGATGGTCGAGAAGGGTTTTCTTAATCAAAATTTAGAAAAAGATTACTTTGATAAAATTTTATCCTAAAATTATTTATTTTTTAGCAATTTGTTGCCAATTTACTTTTTGGCAATTTGTCCACTTTATTAAAAGGAAAGATATTTTTATTATATATTTTCTTGTTCCACCACACATTTCAAAATCTCTTAAAATAGGTTTAAATTAAATTCTTCTCTCCTTTTTGTGTTGGTACATGTATCTGATTTAAAAATTTTGAATATTTCTAAATTTAATTCTCATTTCCTTTTTTTGTATGGTCCTCTAGTGATAACACCTAGACTTTCTTATATAAAGAATACTTTCTTATATAAAGAATGAACCTACATACTAGTTTTTCACCGCAAATAGTTCTTTTTAAGAGCTTCTTTCTTCATTGCTTGCTATTCATTGGGATATAGTTCTAGATTGTTATTTATATTCACATATGGCCTCCCACACTCAAGCTAACAATGATAAATTGGTCATAGTTCCTTATACCACTAATAACTTGGCCATTGTTCCTTATGAGGTGATTATTGTCTTTACCACCGGTCTATGTATATTTGTAGGTCAGTTTATTTTTTATATATGTTTTAATTTTCTTTCTGAACTTTTCATTTCAAACCGTAGCCCTTGCAGCAGACTATCCCGACTCTCTCCCAGGATGTACTCCCGCCCTGGCCTTTGTCCTACGCCTTTCCTGGTGATGTGGTAGGTATATTTGGCTTAATATTTGAGCTTCATCTACTATTTTTCTAAAATATTGTAATATGTTGCAGGCTGTTCCCACTTCAAGTGCGAGGTGGTCCTTTAGGACTTAAAAAAATCCGAGCAGATATCCATCCATCTATTTACACTTAACCTCCCACTTGATTGTGTTGAGCATCTTTCAACAAAAGACCATGTTAGTGAACACCCTCTCCCTTTCATAAATATGAAATATTAGAATGGTTTAGTCTACTCAAATTTCAACACCTTTTTCTGAAAATCAGCTTGTTGTATATATAAAAGTTACAAGTCAAGTATACATATAGAGAATCATGCATGATTTAGTGTTGAGATTATTAATTGTATTGATAAATATTCATCAATAGATCTGAAATATATTCAGCATAGATTTAGGACTTCAATGATTTTATGAACACATATTAATACTTGCAGGTACTGAGGGAAAGAAGAAATGAGATTGATAGAGCTTCTCAAGAACCATGGTTCCCCATTTTGGAGAGGTTAGTGGAGTGGAAGTGTGAAATGCGCTCGCGTCTTACGAGAAATAGAGTAATTGACAAGGTTAATTTTGTTTTATTCTTTTCATTTTCATTATTAATCTTTTATCACTTAAGCGATTAATGTTTAATCGTGTATATATAAAAATTTCTTTTCTTTTTGCATGTATGTAGTACTTTTATCACGCAAGTATGAAGTTGAGATCGGTAAAAGAGTTAAGATTTTTTGTAAAGTACGGATTCATGCCTCGAAAATCACATGACAACGGAACACATACCATTGTTGAGGTAATGTAGAAATTACTTTAATAATATTTTTTCTTCGTATCATAATTTCTTATAATGTCCCACATACTAATATTAAAATTAATACATGGTGTATTTAATAATTATCTATAGATATGGTTTACCTTCGGATCAGTGTAAAAACATCATCTGGGTTCAGTTCCTCATTTTGATTTTACATATGTTAAACCTATACTCATTTATTATTTTGTGCTGTAAAACTCTTTCATTTAAAAGTTTTTTATATTTGCAGGAGGGAGGGAGCACAAGGAGGAGCCCGTCATACCTAGACTATAAAGAAGAAGAGCTCATAAGCAAATGCAAAATTGAAAAGCATATCATAGAAAAGATAGACCAACATATAAAAGTCCAGCTCCTCTGGATAAAGCATCACCCAAAGGAAACATGATGGGTTGATATATGTTGTTAGGAAAGATAATGTGAAATGTATTGCTCTAAAGATTTTCTATGTATATTGATTAAGTTTGTTATGTTTCTGCTCAGTGTTACTACTCATCACTAAGCCAAGTGAAATTCTACTAATTCTATTTGTTTTTGTTTATCCAAACCAATAGCAAACACTTTAACTTTAAAACATTTTATTAAGTAATGATCTTGTTATCGGCATATAATTGAAACACAAGAATTAAAAGTCAAACAAGAAATAATTGTTCTTGTGGAGGAATACCATCTAACTAGCTAGAAGTCATTGATAACTTTCAAAAAATGATGCATATTTCTATTGCATGAAATAAACTTGCCGATCTACCTGTACAAGCCATATACACCTTTCTTATTATTTCTTGATAATAATAATAATAATTTGAAATTTAATTATGTTTTTGAATTTATAAGATATATGCATATAATATTATCTTCACAATTTTCAGAAAATCATTTCATTCTAATCAAGATAAACTTATCTTTCGTATATAATATTTGAATAAAAATATTTGTTTCAAATAAAATTCAGATTGTTGAGGAAAGAATAAACAATGTTTCTAATTCTTAAGTTTTTCAGGTTGATGAGCTAGAAGTAGCTAGCTAGTTAATTAGTTGATATTATTTTCATGTTGAGCTCACATGATCACAATATCAAAGAAATTTGTATTTAGCACTAGAGACTAGTCAAAGACCAAAAAACTAGAAATCGCTACTATGTCAAATACTAGGAGATAAATTTTAAACATCAAATATTATATATGGTTCAATTTAAAAGATTGGATTTTTTGGGTTTAAATTATACTTATATTATTTTTATTAACAATACCGTTGATTGGCTTTGTTACTAACATTTTTCATAATCAACCAATAAAATTTAAACTCTCACATACATGCAATTCCACAACCTTACTCATGCTATTGAAAAAATAATTCAGCAATCAACCAATTACACATTTCTAGCAAAATACAAAATACATTTGATCAAAATAATTTAATAATCATGAATTGTGATAAACATGGGTGTCTTGAAAAGGTTACTTGGCTATTACCATCTTTAAGAGATGCAAGTTAAATAAATCTTTGTGAATGGGTTTAGAAATTTATGAAACCAACAAGGGAAGCTAGTCTTATATGGTTAGGATTTTTGCCTTTCATACATATTTTCACATGTGAATTTATGATATAAGCAATTTATTTATTGTCTTGCTAGTAAATTTGAAAAGGTAAACTGGAATTGTTTAAGTTCCTTATAAAAGTTTTAATAGGAAAATAAGAAAAATAAAATAAAATAAGGTGAATACAAAAATAAAGTTCTTAAACTTTGAACAAGAGATACTCCATCTCCACTATCTTCAAAATCTACTACATGCCACCAAACATTTTCATAAGTTGGAGCAGTTAATATAAAATTAATATCCCTAATATCAATGATGCAAGTGTGAGATAAAATAACTGCATTTAAATCAAACAAAAATGTACTTCTACTTTGAACTTAACTCTTTAGTAAGGATTCCAACCAAGCTCCATCCTAATTGATTGCCTGTAGAAATATAAAAGAAGATGAAATTGAAATATTTTCATGTCTTTCAATGTGATGCACTAGGATACTTGGTCATAAAAAATTCAAAAACAAATTTTAAACTAAAACTCACCCAAATTGATTTGATATATGACAATGAAGGTAAAGGACAATGAGGTAATGTATAGGTATTGGACGATTCCTAAATAAATTCCTATATCATTACTAAATAATTAGCTAGTTGAATGAGTAAATTAAGTTAAACTAGCTGTCATGTGTTTATGAAGCTAATAATGAACAATCAAATGTCATATACTATTTACGATTAAATCGTTTATGTCATTGAAAGAGTTGTATTTATAGAGAGTCATATAGGATCAGAATTGAATATAAAACTTTGTGTTTTTTTTACATGGCCGACTATATAAAAGGGGAGAGTCATGTAGAAACAAAGTTGAGTATATGAGTTGTTTTATAAAAATTAATATTGAATCTTTTTACATGATGGACTATAAGCTACATATTGACTCTTACTTCTAAGTTTTACCCCATTTTAAATTGATTAGCCACGTTTTTTTTAAACCTAATTCATAGTGCCAAAAAAAAATTAATATTTTAATATCTGGCCTTCCTTCGAAAAAGTGAAAAATATTTAATTGTTCTCTCACTATTCCATTTATTGTCTTTTTAATCTTTCTTGTGTCTTCATATTTCTTACTTAAATTAGAGGAATAATCCTTTTGGTTCCAAAAAGACAGCAAATAGTCGAACACATAACATGATAAAAAAAACCAAAGATGAGATGAAACAAGAGGAATGTGTGTAGGTGTGTTTTAAAAATACTCCAACCTTTCTAGTTTGATATATTATATCTCTTAGTATAAAAATGGGTTAATACAATTTAATGATAGGAGAAAATAAAACAATTTTCAAAGTTTATAAATAAGATGGTTGAGAAGGGTTTTTTAAATCAAAATTTAGAAAAAGATTACTATGATAAAAATTTGTCCTAAAATTATTTATTTTTCAGCAATTTGTTGCCAATTTACTTTTTGGCAATTTGTCCACTTTTTTAGAAGGAAAGATAATTTTATCATATATTTTCTTTTTCTCACCACCACTTCATTTCAAAATCTCTTAAAATAGGTCTAAATTAAATTCTTCTTTCCCTTTTGTGTTGGTACATGTATCTAATTTTAAAAAATTAAAATATTTCTAAATTTAATTTTCATTTCTTTTTTTGGATGGCCCGGCAGGTAGTGGTAATATCTAGACTTTCTTATATAAAGAATGAACCTATATACTGGTTTTTCACCACAAAGAGTTTTTTTAAGAGCTTCTTTCTTCATTGCTTGCAATTCCTTGGGATATAGTTCTAAATTGCTTTTTATATTCACATATGGCCTCCCACAATCAAGCTAATGCTGATAATTTGGCCATAGTTCCTTATACCACTAATAACTTGGCTATTGTTCCTTCTGAGGTAATTATTGTTTTTCGTCTATGTATGTATGTATGTCTATTTTTTATATGTGTTTTAATTTTATTTCTGAACTTTTCATTTCAAACCCTAGCCCTTGCAGCATACTATCCCGACTCTCTCCCAGGATATACTTGCGCCCTGGCCTTTGTCCTATGCTTTTCCTGGTGATGTGGTAGGTATATTTAATTCAATCTTTGAGCTTCATCTACTATTTTTCTAAAATATTGTAATATGTTGCAGGCTGTGCCCACTTCAAGTGCGAGGAGGTCCTTTAGGACTTCAAGAAAATCCGAGCAGATATCAATCCATCTATTTACACTTAACCTGCCACTCGATTGTGTTGAGCATCTTTCAACAAAAGACCATGTTAGTGAACACCCTCTCCCTTTCATAAATATAAAATATTAGTCACGAAGAGAAATGTTTTAGTCTACTCGAATTTCAGTGCTTTTTTCTCAAAATCTTGTTGTATATATAAAAGTTACAAGTATATATACAGATGCATGTGTAATCATGATTTAGTGTTGAAATTATTAATTGTGTGGATAAATATTCATCAATACATCTCAAATATATACAACATAGCTTTAGGACTTGTATGAATTTATGAACACATATTAATACTTGCAGGTACTGAGGGAGAGAAGAAATGAGATTAATTGGGCTCCTCAAGAACCATGGTTGTGACATCCCCAAAATCCGGGGGTCTGGATTTGGTGCCACTAAAACAAAATCATTTAAAAACCTGTATTTGCGGAAGAAGGTAAAACAGATATTTCAAAATCTGGAAATTTGAAAAGAGATTTAAATTAAAATCACTTTGACCCCCTAAAAACAGGATCGCTAATAGGTTACAGAACTGAAATCAGAAACCAAACTAACAAATCTTATTACAGCTTAAACCACATTATGACATCTTCTAAAATATGCTACCTGATTCTCAGGTTGACACTTAACCACTGGCCATCTCGCCTAGCATCAATCTTACGCGCAGCTTATACAGGTGACCATCTCAATCCCTAGCTGAAAGGGTTAGAAATAATAGCAAGGGTGAGCGAGAATGCTCAGCAAGATAGTATGGAAGGCAAGAGCCACAAGATATAATTTTGAATCTAAATCAGAGTGTTTGAAATCACGAACTTTTGAATTAAATATAAACAGTTGTAACTCAAAAGTTTAGCAAACATATAAATCAATATGCTTGAAATCACAAGATAAATTTGACAGTAAACACAAGCTTTCAAAAGCTTAAACAAATGACCAGTTTTTGGATTGGAATCCTCAACTGACGGCGCACTAACACAGCTGATCAGGACATCCTGTGATAGCACCGAATCATGCTTCGTAGAAGCAGATCCAAACAATAGGTATCGAATAGAAGGCAACACATTGGCCTTTGGCAATCTGGCATTATATATATATTTCATATAATACCTAGCCCTTCGCTGGACCGCCGCCACGGCCTCTTACGCATTCATCCAATCAAAACAAAATATTTTGCTGGTCTATCTGGCTGGACAATTAAATAGTCCCTTATGCCATACAATCATCACTTTCAAAACCTTCTGAAAACTCTTTTGTTCTCAATCTCAAAATACTGTCAAAACCAATTTCATCAAAGTCTGAGTATAATTTAAAAATTCACCGTATTACGGATCAAAGGAAAACAAAGCTATTTAGTTATTTAAAATCCAGGGTTTATGTCTGGGACAGAAGACCAAGCATATATTGTAATGTCGAAATATGACTGCTATAGAGTCATCAATAATTCCAAACTGTAAAGTAACTCAGACAATGATTTCCAGAAAACTGATTAAAATAATCATAATGCTTTTCAAATAAAATTGTCATTGCTCATAGAACAGTAAAAAGTACCGAACTGAAGATATTCAATATTTTAAATCACAAGACAAGATGAAAGTATTTGCACTTTTAAATATCAGAAACCTGCTTGCAGGAATTACAAGACATATATTGAAAACTTGCTTTATAAAAAGGAGTTGAAATACTTGCTCTTAATAAATAAGTGAAGATTAGAAATACTTGCCTTTGACAGATGCAGGTGACACACAGTCACCTACTCGAGATTCCTAGATTGGCCTCAATCGCTAATTCTGAAATGACTATAATCTATTGGACTATCTTACGGCACAATATCGCCTTATCAAAATATTTCTGACTTGCCTTGCCACGCTATTTGCTTGCTTCTGACAATCGTTGATGCACGCGTCTCGAGAGACTATATATTAAAGCAGTATAATATTTCAGTCGAGAGCAATCCAGAAAGTCGTCAATTAGCAGTATCGAAATTATATTACTACCCTTCGTCATATAAATATATTTTATACAAATAATATATACACATAGTGTTAATCAGTTAAACACATAATCACATCAACACGTATCAATTTATTTACATGCATAAATAATTATATCAATATAATCAAATAAATTCTGTATATAATCCTATATCCAATCAATCCCATTAACAACGTAACCCTGGATATAAACCAAATCTGAATTACAAGTCCACTTGTATTCCAATCATATCTCAAATCAGTCTGAAATCTTATCAAACTAAATTAATAAAATAGTATAACTTTGGACATCATGTATTTCAAGATTGAGCAAATCCCAAATCAACAACATAATAATACACTGTCCAAATAATATAATATCCGTCACAAGACCGGAATAATTAAAGCCCGGAAATAAGTTCCGACAATAAACACGTATCATATAGCTATAACAATACCAATGTTAGATATAATCAACAATTCACATAATTCAAGATTTACCAAAAATCTTTAATACACCGATCAGAATAAGAAAAACAGAATTTATATCAATCAATTATTGATTATTAATAATATTATAATTATTAATTATCATTATTATCATCAAAGAATTGGTAATAATAATAATACTAATAATCACAATATTAATTAATATTTAACAATCGGTCAATATTTTATTCCATTTCTAAAGTCCGAAAGATCCAAATTCGAGATAGCGTCCGTTTCATTCTTTATCCTAGTTCCAGCTACTAAACCCTTAACTTGCAAACTCTCCAATAAAACATTCAATGTACTACCAGACAATTCACTATCCAGTCCCTAACTCCAGAATAAGTAAAAGTTGTGCCAGCCTCTGCAGTAACTATATTTAAACTTGGACGAGCCATGACAATACCATACAGATTCTAACAACTCTTCGGATGATCATCTCTGTATTCAACATAACAATCTTCAATGTATACACTTATTTTTAATCTGGCTCTCTCGCTTTCTGTGGCCTCGTCTCAGCCTATAACTATCAACACTTCAGCCACATCCAGCTGTGCACCACTACGAGTCCAACCTCAGTCCTAACTATCAATACAAGCATACACCATCCCATCGCTGCAATACTCTGAATCACCCCTCCCCCCATTATCAATTTGAACAACTACCATATCCAGTCATGCCTGTTAACCTCAAGCTTGCTTCGACATATGTGTGATTATACACGGCTGTACACACACAATATCGACCACCCACAGCCTCCAATCCATTCGCCCTCCACAGTTCCCATTGCCACCTCCTTCGAGCCGCTCATTTGCTTTAGTTTCAATCAATCACAAACACCCTCACTTACCAACATCCGTCGAGCACCCCTGCAGCAACTCCTCTCTCGACCTCTATCTACTACTTCAAAACACTAGGCTGTTGTGGCAACCCCGAACCAACACCGCCTCCAAACTCTATCTCTATCTCGACTCCCTGCACCTCTTTCCACCATCTGCCCCATCACCGCCACTCTTCTCAACCAAAAACACAGCAACCCGTCGTTGTCTGATCCAACAGACCCGCCACCACCAAATACATCTTCTTCTTCAAACAGCGCAGCCCACGAACAAGCAACTCTGTCTTCAGTCTCCTCAACAATACACCCCAAGCCCTGTTTTTCCTCCGCTTCGACGCCCCTCTCCCATCTTCTGAGAGGTCAGTCGTCACGGCTTCGGCGAGAGTACGCCGCCGCGACAGCACCCCATACCCCCGCCTCTGTTTCAAACACCCAACACAACCATACAATCCCAAACTCCAATTCTCCGATCAAACCCAATTAACACAAATAGCCACACGGATGCATAAACATGTATATATATATATGCATCTACACAAGAATTTACCCTCACCTGAATCGATTCGCCGGATGGAAATTGATTATATGAACCCTAGATTTCTCTCAACTTAAACAACCCGCCGCCTGATTCAATTGATTCAAGCTCGAAATTAGATTGAAAGAAAGCCAGAATCGAAACCCTAATTCCCCCTTTGCAAACCCTCGATGCTGCTGCTGCTCTGTTTTTGTGTGGGTGTGTTTCTGTGCGTGTTTTTCTTCAGTATATGTATAAAGTTTAAATAGAAGCCACGTAGTAACAGAGTAGTACCAGTGTAGTATATGTATATCACGTATCCTACTAATCTTTAATTAATACTGAATTGATAAATATAAACAAGCACACCCATAATTTAAAAACAAGCTTTTTAATAATTCGGGGTTCAAGATATTACCGAAATTTATCGATACAATTTTCTAAAAATTGAATATCCCGAATACTCAACATTTGCAAGATAATATTTTAAAAGCTTTTTCTCTATTTTCGCAATTAAAGCTCAAAATCATTTTTAAATACAATTAATTAAGATAACCATTTGCAAACTTTAAATAATTTTGAATCTCACAAAATATAAAAATACCAAAATTTAAATATTTTGGTAGCTTGAATCAGATAATGGGCTCAAATAAAAGTAATTATTGATTTTGAAATCAAAATAAAATTTTGATTTATCAAACTAATAATATAAACCAAAACTGTAAATTCACATCTCAAACAGAAAGTATACAATTAAAATCGCACATAACAATTAATCACATAATTGCAGTAACTCACAAAATTGTTTTTGAAAATCCAACAAATCAGAATAAAATATAATATTTTATTCCTACTCTTTTAGAAAAGTAATAGCAAAATAATAAATAATTATAGACTAAACCGAGTTGTTACAATGGTTCCCTATTTCCGAGAGGTTAGTGGAGTGGAAGTGTGAAATGCGCTCGCGTCTTACCAAAAATAGAGTTGACAAGGTTAATTTTGTTATCTTCTTTTCGTTTTCATTATTCTTATATTACTTAAGCGATTAATGTTTGATGATGTATATATAAAATTTCTTTTCTTTTTTTATGTAGTACTTTTATCACTCAAACATGAAGTTGAGATCGGTAAAAGAGTTAAGATTTTTTGTAAAATACGGATTCATGCCTCGGAAATCACATGACAAGGGAACACATATCATTGTTGAGGTAATGTTGAAATTATTTTAATAATATTTTTTTCTTCGTATTATAAGTTCTTGTAGTGTCTCACATACTAATATTAAATTTAATACATGGTGTATATGGTTTTCATGTTCCAATCAGTATAAAAATATTATCTAGGTTCAGCTCCTCATATTGATATACCAATTTATCATTTTGTGGTGTAAAACTCTTTCATTTAAAAGTTTTTTATATTTGCAGGAGGGAGGGAGCACAAGGAGAAGCCCGTCATACCTGGACTATAGAGAAGAAGAGCTCATAAGCAAATGCAAAATTGAGAAGCATATCATAGGAAAGGTAGACCAGCATATAAAAACCCAGCTCCTCTGGACAAAGCATCACCCAAAGGAAACATGATGGGTTGAGATGTGTTATTTAAGGAGAATAATGTGAAATGTATTGCTCTAAAGATTTTCTACGACATATTTTACTTAAATAATATGATATATTTAATTGACACTCCACATAAATTTATTTAGGTAGATGTCTATTGATTAAGTTTTGTTATATTTCTACTCTGTTACTTACTCATCATTAAGCCAAGTTAAATTCTACTACTCTGTTTGTTATTTTGTTATTGTTTCTCCAAACCATTAATAGTAAACACTTAAACTTTAAAATGTTTATTAAGTAATGATCTTGTTATCAGCACTAAGGGTCACGCTCAAGAGAAAACCGGTGCTTAAAAAAAAATCATAGAACCACTTTTATATTGCTGTGTGTGTTCAAAGGTAATTTTAATATATAATACATAAATAAAATATTTTTTTCATATGCCTAATGATTGTCTCTTCAGCGCGAACCAGAAATAGAGACATTTTTTAATATAATTACTATATATGTTTCAATTTAAAATTTTGGATTTTTATGGGTTTAAATTATTCTTATATTACTAAAACAACCTTGTGATTTCATAATCAACCAATAAAATTTAAACTCACCATACATGTAATTCCACATATTTACTCATACTTATGCTATTGAAAAAGTAATTCGGCAATCAACCAGTTACACATTTCTAAAAAAATACAAAATATATATAATTTATCAAAATAATTTAATAATTATGAATTGTGATAAACACGGGTGTCTTGAAAAGGTTACTTGGCTATTACCATCATTAAAATATGCATGTTAAATAAACCTTTGTGAAGGGGTTTAGAAATTTATGAAACCAACAAGAGAACTAGTCTTATACGGTTAGATTTTTGTCTTTCTTACATATTTTCACATGTGAATTTATGATATGAGCAATTTATTTATTGTCTTCCAAGTAAACTTAAAAAGGTAAACCAGAATTGTTTAAGTTACTTATAAAAGTCTTAATAGGAAAATACGAAAAATAAAATAAAAAAAGGTGAATACAAAATTATAGCTCTTAAACTTGTAACAAAGAGATACTCCAGCTACTATCTCCAAAATCTACTACATGCCACCAAACATTTTCATAATTTGGAGCAGTTAATATAAAATTAATATCCCTAATATCAATTATAAAAGTGTGAGATAAAATAACTGCATTTAAATCAAACAAAAATGTACTCCTACTATGAACTTAACTCCTTAGTAAGGATTCCAACCAAGCTCCATCCTAATTGATTGCCGGTAGAAATATGAAAGAAGAAGAAATTGCAATATTTTCATGTCTTTTAATGTGATGCACTAGAATACTTGGTCATAAAAAATTCAAAAACAAATTTTAAACTAAAACTCACCCAAATTGATTTGAAATATGACAATGAAGGTAATGGACAATGAGGTAATGTATCGGTATTGGATGATTCCTAAATAAATTCCTATATCATTACAAAATAATTAGCTAGTTGAATGAGTAAATTAAGTTAAACTAGTTGTCATGTGTTTATATTATGAAGCTAATAATGAACAATCAAATGTCATATATTATTTAAGATCAAATATTTTATGTCATTGAAAGAGTTGTATAATATAGAGAGAGTCATGTAATTGAATTTAAAACTTTGTTTTCTTTTTATATGGCAGACTATATAAAAAGAAAGTCATGTAGAATTCTACAAAGTTGAGTATATATTTTGTTTTATAAAAATTAATATTGAATCTTTTTACATGATGGACTATAAGCTACATGCACATTGACTCTTACTTTTACCCCACTTTAAATTAATTAGCCACTTTTTTATTATGTTAATTCATAGTGCCAAAATAAAATAATCAATTGCCAGAACCCTACTTTGAAAAAGTGAGAAATATTTAATTCTTCTCTCAGTATTCCATTTATCATTTTTTTAATCTTTCTTGAGTCTTCATATTTCTTACTTAAATTAGAGGAATGATCTTTTTGGTTCAAAAAAGACAGCAAATAGTCGAACAAATAACATGATAAAAAAACCAAAGATGAGATAAACAAGAGGAATATGTGTAGGTGTGTTTGAAAAATACTCCAACCTTTCTAGTTTGATATATTATACCTCTTAGTATAAAAATGGGTTAATACAATTTAATGACATGAGAAAATATAATAAATTACAAAGTTTATAAATAAGATGGTCGAGAAGGGTTTTCTTAATTAAAATTTAGAAAAAGATTACTTTGATAAAATTTTATCCTAAAATTATTTATTTTTTAGCAATTTGTTGCCAATTTACTTTTTGGCAATTTGTCCACTTTTTTAAAAGGAAAGATATTTTTATTATATATTTTCTTGTTCGCACCACACATTTCAAAATCTCTTAAAATAGGTCTAAATTAAATTCTTCTCTCCTTTTTGTGTTGGTACATGAATCTGATTTAAAAATTTTGAATATTTCTAAATTTAATTCTCATTTCCTTTTTTTGTATGGTCCTCTAGTGATAACACCTAGACTTTCTTATATAAAGAATGAACCTACATACTAGTTTTTCACCGCAAATAGTTCTTTTTAAGAGCTTCTTTCTTCATTGCTTGCAATTCATTGGGATATAGTTCTAGATTGATATTTATACACACATATGGCCTCCCACACTCAAGCTAGCGATGATAATTTGGCCATAGTTCCTTATACCACTAATAACTTGACTATTGTTCCTTATGAGGTGATTATTGTCTTTACCACCGGTCTATGTATATTTGTATGTCAGTTTATTTTTTATATATGTTTTAATTTTCTTTTTGAACTTTTCATTTCAAACCGTAGCCCTTGCAGCAGACTATCCCGACTCTCTCCCAGGATGTACTCGCGCCCTGACCTTTGTCCTACGCCTTTCCTGGTGATGTGGTAGGTATATTTAGTTTAATATTTGAGCTTCATCTACTATTTTTCTAAAATATTGTAATATGTTGCAGGCTGTGCCCACTTCAAGTGCGAGGTGGTCCTTTAGGACTTCAAAAAAATCCGAGCAGATATCCATCCATCTATTTACACTTAACCTCCCACTTGATTGTGTTGAGCATCTTTCAACAAAAGACCATGTTAGTGAACACCCTCTCCCTTTCATAAATATGAAATATTAGAATGGTTTAGTCTACTCAAATTTCAACACCTTTTTCTGAAAATCAGCTTGTTGTATATATAAAAGTTACAAGTCAAGTATACATATAGAGAACCATGCATGATTTAGTGTTGAGATTATTAATTGTATTGATAAATATTCATCAATAGATCTGAAATATATTCAGCATAGATTTAGGACTTCAATGAATTTATGAACACATATTAATACTTGCAGGTACTGAGGGAAAGAAGAAATGAGATTGATAGAGCTTCTCAAGAACCATGGTTCCCCATTTTGGAGAGGTTAGTGGAGTGGAAGTGTGAAATGCGCTCGCGTCTTACGAGAAATAGAGTAATTGACAAGGTTAATTTTGTTTTATTCTTTTCATTTTCATTATTAATCTTTTATCACTTAAGCGATTAATCGTGTATATATAAAAATTTCTTTTCTTTTTGCATGTATGTAGTAATTTTATCACGCAAATATGAAGTTGAGATCGGTAAAAGAGTTAAGATTTTTTGTAAAGTACGGATTCATGCCTCGGAAATCACATGACAACGGAACACATACCATTGTTGAGGTAATGTAGAAATTACTTTAATAATATTTTTTCTTCGTATCATAATTTCTTATAATGTCCCACATACTAATATTAAAATTAATACATGGTGTATTTAATAATTATCTATAGATATGGTTTACCTTCTGATCAGTGTAAAAACATCATCTGGGTTCAGTTCCTCATTTTGATTTTACATATGTTAAACCTATACTCATTTATTATTTTGTGCTGTAAAACTCTTTCATTTAAAAGTTTTTTATAATTGCAGGAGGGAGGGAGCACAAGGAGGAGCCCGTCATACCTAGACTATAAAGAAGAAGAGCTCATAAGCAAATGCAAAATTGAAAAGCATATCATAGAAAAAAAAGACCAACATATAAAAGTCCAGCTCCTCTGGACAAAGCATCACCCAAAGGAAACATGATGGGTTGATATATGTTGTTAGGCAAGATAATGTGAAATGTATTGCTCTAAAGATTTTCTATGTATATTGATTAAGTTTGTTATGTTTCTACTCGGTGTTACTACTCATCACTAAGCCAAGTGAAATTCTACTAATTCTATTTGTTTTTGTTTCTCCAAACCAATAGCAAACACTTTAACTTTAAAACATTTTATTAAGTAATGATCTTGTTATCAGCATATAATTGAAACACAAGAATTAAAAGTCAAACAAGAAATAATTGTTCTTGTGGAGGAATACCATCTAACTAGCTAGAAGTCATTGATAACTTTCAAAAAATGATGCATATTTCTATTGCATGAAATAAACTTGCCGATCTACCTGTACAAGCCGTATACACCTTTCTTATTATTTCTTGATAATAATAATAATTTTAAATTTAATTATGTTTTTGAATTTATAAGATATATGAATATAATATTATCTTCACAATTTTCAGAAAATCATTTCATTCTAATCAAGATAAACTTATCTTTCGTATATAATATTTCAATAAAAATATTTGTTTCAAATAAAATTCAGATTGTTGAGGAAAGAATAAACAATGTTTCTAATTCTTAAGCTTTTCAGGTTGATGAGCTAGAAGTAGCTATCTAGTTAATTAGTTGATATTATTTTCATGTTGAGCTCACATGATCACAATATCAAAGAAATTTGTATTTAGCACTAGAGACTAGTCAAAGACCAAAAAACTAGAAATCGCTACTATGTCAAATACTAGGAGATAAATTTTAAACATCAAATATTATATATGGTTCAATTTAAAAGATTGGATTTTTTGGGTTTAAATTATACTTATATTATTTTTATTAATAATACCGTTGATTGACTTTGTTACTAACATTTTTCATAATCAACCAATAAAATTTAAACTCTCACATACATGCAATTCCACAACCTTACTCATGCTATTGAAAAAATAATTTAGCAATCAACCAATTATACATTTCTAGCAAAATACAAAATATATTTGATCAATATAATTTAATAATCATGAATTGTGATAAACATGGGTGTCTTGAAAAGGTTACTTGACTATTACCATCTTTAGGAGATGCGAGTTAAATAAACCTTTGTGAAGGAGTTTAGAAATTTATGAAACCAACAAGGGAAGCTAATCTTATATGGTTAGGATTTTTGCCTTGCATACATATTTTCACATGTGAATTTATGATATAAGCAATTTATTTATTGTCTTCCTAGTAAATTGGAAAAGGTAAACTGGAATTGTTTAAGTTACTTATAAAAGTCTTAATAGGAAAATAAGAAAAATAAAATAAAATAAGGTGAATACAAAAATAAAGTTCTTAAACTTTGAACAAGAGATACTCCATCTCCACTATCTTCAAAATCTACTACATGCCACCAAACATTTTCATAAGTTGGAGTAGTTAATATAAAATTAATATTCCTAATATCAATAATGCAAGTGTGAGATAAAATAACTACATTTAAATCAAACAAAAATGTACTCCTACTTTGAACTTAACTCTTTAGTAAGGATTCGAACCAAGCTCCATCCTAGTTGATTGCCGCTAAATATGAAAGAAGAAGAAATTAAAATATTTTCATGTCTTTCAATGTGATGCACTAGGATACTTGGTCATAAAAAAATTCAAAAACAAATTTTAAACTAAAACTCACCCAAATTGAATTGATATATGACAATGAAGGTAATGGACCGGTAATGTATCGGTATTGGACGATTCCTAAATAAATTCCTATATCATTACAAAATAATTAGCTAGTTGAATGAGTAAATTAAGTTAAACTAGTTGTCATGTGTTTATGAAGCTAATTATGAACAATCAAATGTCATATATTATTTACGATTAAATCTTTTATGTCATTGAAAGAGTTTTATTTATAGAGAGTCATGTAGGATCAGAATTGAATATAAAACTTTGTTTTTTTTTACATAGCAGACTATATAAAAGGGGAGAGTCATGTAGAAACAAAGTTGAGTATATGTTTTGTTTTATAAAAATTAATATTGAATTTTTTTACATGATGGACTATAAGCTACACATTGACTCTTACTTTTACCCCATTTTAAATTGACTAGCCACGTTTTTTTAAAACTTAATTCATAATGCCAAAAAAAAAAAGTAATATTTTAATATCTGGCCTTACTTCGAAAAAGTGAAAAATATTTAGTTGTTCTCTCACTATTCCATTTATCGTCTTTTTAATCTTTCTTGTGTCTTCATATTTCTTACTTAAATTAGAGGAATACTCCTTTTGGTTCCAAAAAGACAGCAAATAGTCGAACACATAACATGATAAAAAAAACCAAAGATGAGATGAAACAAGAGGAATGTGTGTAGGTGTGTTTTAAAAATACTCCAACCTTTCTAGTTTGATATATTATACCTCTTAGTATAAAAATGGGTTAATACAACCTAATGATAGGCGAAAATATAGCCAAATCCAAAGTTTATAAATAAGATGGTTGAGAAGGGTTTTTTTTATCAAAATTTAGAAAAAGATTACTATGATAAAATTTTGTCCTAAAATTATTTATTTTTTAGCAATTTGTTGCCAATTTACTTTTTGGCAATTTGTCCACTTTTTTAAAAGGAAAGATAATTTTATTATATATTTTCTTTTTCTCACCACCACTTCATTTCAAAATCTCTTAAAATAGGTCTAAATTAAATTCTTCTTTCCCTTTTGTGTTGGTACATGTATCTAATTTTAAAAAATTAAAATATTTCTAAATTTAATTTTCATTTCTTTTTTTGTATGGTCCTGCTGGTAGTGGTAATATCTAGACTTTCTTATATAAAGAATGAACCTATATACTGGTTTTTCACCACAAAGAGTTTTTTTAAGAGCTTCTTTCTTCATTGCTTGCAATTCCTTGGGATATAGTTCTAAATTGCTTTTTATATTCACATATGGCCTCCCACAATCAAGCTAATGCTGATAATTTGGCCATAGTTCCTTATACCACTAATAACTTGGCTATTGTTCCTTATGAGGTAATTATTGTTTTTCGTCTATGTATGTATGTATGTATGTATGTCTATTTTTTATATGTGTTTTAATTTTCTTTCTGAACTTTTCATTTCAAACCCTAGCCCTTGCAGCATACTATCCCGACTCTCTCCCAGGATATACTGGCGCCCTGGCCTTTGTCTTATGTTTTTCCTGGTGATGTGGTAGGTATATTTAATTTAATCTTTGAGCTTCATCTACTATTTTTCTAAAATATTGTAATATGTTGCAGGCTGTGCCCACTTCAAGTGCGAGGAGGTCCTTTAGGACTTCAAGAAAATCCGAGCAGATATCAATCCATCTATTTACACTTAACCTGCCACTCGATGGTGTTGAGCATCTTTCAAAAAAAGACCATGTTAGTGAACACCCTCTCCCTTTCATAAATATAAAATATTAATCACGAAGAGAAATGATTTAGTCTACTCGAATTTCAGTGCTTTTTCCTCAAAATCTTGTTGTATATATAAAAGTTACAAGTATATATACAGATGCATGTGTAATCATGATTTAGTGTTGAAATTATTAATTATGTGGATAAATATTCATCAATACATCTCAAATATATACAACATAGCTTTAGGACTTGTATGAATTTATGAACACATATTAATACTTGCAGGTACTGAGGGAGAGAAGAAATGAGATTAATAGGGCTCCTCAAGAACCATGGTTCCCTATTTCCGAGAGGTTAGTGGAGTGGAAGTGTGAAATGCGCTCGCGTCTTACCAAAAATAGAGTTGACAAGGTTAATTTTGTTATCTTCTTTTCGTTTTCATTATTCTTATATTACTTAAGCGATTAATGTTTGATGATGTATATATAAAATTTCTTTTCTTTTTGTATGTAGTACTTTTATCACTCAAACATGAAGTTGAGATCGGTAAAAGAGTTAAGATTTTTTGTAAAATACGGATTCATGCCTCGGAAATCACATGACAAGGGAACACATATCATTGTTGAGGTAATGTTGAAATTATTTTAATAATATTTTTTTTTCTTGGTATTATAAGTTCTTGTAATGTCTCACATACTAATATTAAATTTAATACATGGTGTATATGGTTTGCATGTTCCAATCAGTATAAAAATATTATCTAGGTTCAGCTCCTCATATTGATATACCAATTTATCATTTTGTGGTGTAAAACTCTTTCATTTAAAAGTTTTTTATATTTGCAGGAGGGAGGGAGCACAAGGAGAAGCCCGTCATACCTGGACTATAGAGAAGAAGAGCTCATAAGCAAATGCAAAATTGAGAAGCATATCATAGGAAAGGTAGACCAGCATATAAAAACCCAGCTCCTCTAGACAAAGCATCACCCAAAGGAAACATGATGGGTTGATATGTGTTATTTAAGCAGAATAATGTGAAATGTATTGCTCTAAAGATTTTCTACGACATATTTTACTTGAAATAATATGATATATTTAATTGTCACTCCATAGAAATTTATTTAGGTAGATATCTATTGATTAAGTTTGTTATATTTCCACTCTCTGTTACTTACTCATCATTAAGCCAAGTTAAATTCTACTACTCTATTTGTTATTTTGTTATTGTTCCTCCAAACCATTACTAGTAAACACTTAAACTTTAAAATGTTTATTAAGTAATGATCTTGTTATCAGCACTAAGGGTCACGTTCAAGAGAAAACCGATGCTTGAAATAAAATCATAGAACCACTTTTACATCGTTGTGTGTGTTCAAAGGTAATTTCAATATATAATACATAAATAAAATATTTTTTTATATGCCTAATGATTGTTTCTTGAGCGCGACCCTGAAATAGAGACATTTTTAAACATTAATTACTATATATGTTTCAATTTAAAATTTTGGATTTTTATGGGTTTAAATTATTCTTATATTACTAAAACAACCTTGTGATTTCATAATCAACCAATAAAATTTAAACTCACACATACATGTAATTCCACATATTTACTCATACTTATGCTATTGAAAAAGTAATTCGGCAATCAACCAGTTACACATTTCTAGCAAAATACAAAATATGATTGAATAAAATAATTTAATAATTATGAATTGTTATAAATGATGGAATATATTATATTTATAAAGAGATAATAAATGTCCTTCTGGTTACTTAACTATTATCATCTTAATTAAAAGATGCAAGTTAAACAAATGTGCATGGAAGGGGTTTAGAAATTTATAAAACCAACAAGAGAAGCTATATGGCTAGAGTTTTTGCCTTTCATACATATTCTCAAATGTGGATTTATGATACAAGCAATTTATTTATTCTATTCCTAGTAAATTTGAAAAGTTAAATTTGAATTGTTTAAGTTACTTATAAAAGTCTTAATATTCCTGTCAAAAGAAAAAGTCTTAATAAAAAAATAAGAAAAATAAAATGGGAAAATTAATTTTTTTGCCACCCAACTTATTATGTTTTCAGAAACTTACCACTCAACTAATTTTTTTTTCCTTTTAGTCACTAATGTTAGGTTTGGATTTGTTTTTAGTCACTAACTTAGGTTCGGATATGATTATTAGCATTGTGATAATTTGTTGTAACATCATTAATACATAGCGATAGTATATAATATTTTGATAATGTAACGTATGTTTATATCTTTATATATAGCAATAATAACATAAAAGAGGTGATAAAATAATATTTTAAATCATGAAAAATCATAATTAGAATTCTAGAAATTAATTAAATCATCAATATGGAATCAATGACTTCAAATAATTCATCCTCTCCCTAACTAAATAAAGTCTAATTGAGTGATACGATGCATCATCTTTCACTATTAAAGTTTCAATCGACTAGTTCAGCCTAAGATCTCTCTTAAATATATCCTCATAAATTTTAATAACTTTATTTTATTATAATTTTCAAGATAAAGATAAATAAATAGACAGGAAAACTTATTCTTCGATGATTTATAAGATTTTCTTTTTGCGTATAATAAATTTTTATTCGGAAGAAAAAATAAAATAATTTATGAGATTACATCTTTTAGAAACCATAAAAATGCGTGTCAAACTCGTATCACCCAAGATAAATGATCTTGAGTACATAAAAGTATAGACATAAATCAAATCATCAAAATATTACAGATTACTACTATATTTTAATAATACTACAAAGAATTAATATAATACTAATAATAAAATCCGAACCTAATTTTAGTGGCAAAAAAATATCCGAACCTAACATCAGTGACTAAAAGGAAAAAGAAATTAGTTGGGTGGTAGGTTTCTAAAAACATAATTAGTTGGGTGACAAAAAAATCTATTTTTCCAAAATAAAATAAGAAAGGTGAATACAAGAATAAAGCTCTTAAACTTTGAACAAAGAGATACTCCATCTCCACTATTTCTAAAATCTTCTATGACATGCCACCAACACTTTTCACAAGTTGGAGTAATTTATATAAACTAATATTCCTAATATCTACTACCTCCGTCTCAATTTATTTGTCTTGTTTAAGTTTTTATAGTCAAATTGATCAAACTTTGACTCAAATTTACATATATAAAATAATTAGAAAAAATTATAAAAAATATATTAGTAGAACATACCTTTATTCTACTTTAGAATGTATTTTTTCGATTTTCAAGATTATATAAAAATAATTATTAATTACCAGTCAAAGTTTGGTCAATTTGACCACAAAAAGTCAAACAAGTCAGATAAATTGGGACGGAGGGAGTATAATGCAAGTGTCAGTATCAAAACATCATCTATGTTCAATTCTTCATCTTGGTTTACATATGTTAAAACTGTACTGATTTATTATTTTTCTGTGTAAAAGTCTTTCATTTAAAAGTATTTGCAGAAGGGAGGGAGCACAAGGAGAAGTCGGTCATACCTGGACTATAAAGAAGAAGGGCTCATAAGCAAATGAAAAATTGAGAAGCATATCATAGGAAAGATAAACATATATGTGTGTTAATTGAGGTATTTTCAATTCTAATAATTGGTTATTTAAAAGATGAATAAAGTGATGTGATTCGAAAGATAATGAAAAATATAGGATAATTTTTTGATCCATTTGTTTAAAAACGATGAGATTTACCAGAAAATTGAATAATGAATAGGGTTTTATGACTAGCGGCCCACTCTATACTTAGCTACACAATACATCTATACTATCTATACTATACTATAATAAGTCAAGATGGGTATAATTTGTAGTCCTAATTCATCTCCCCTGAAGGTATGTTCAGTTCTGCATACATATATATGAACATGAGTTCTCATGTTCTAAATAAGTAGCTTTCTTTATTATCCATTATTTATTTATTTTAAGTTCAGTAATTAGTTGCTTACAAGGATTGATAATTTCATCTTTGTTGTGCTTATGTTCAAGTAATTCACTTATTATATTGGTAAGACTCTTAATTAATGTGAGTGTTCACTTTGTTTGATTTGTGGTTATACGACTTGTTTCTAGGGTTTTGGCATGATTTTCGAGGCATTTGGTTAATTTCACTGTTTTGTGGGAATTTAGATTTTTTGCTATGTACTGTCATGATATTAGAGGCATTTTGTAGTTTTATAGTAAGGGTATGTGTTAAGTGAATTTTACATTTTTCGTGATGTATTGTCATGATTTGGGATGTAGTTCTGGGTATGTGTTTAAATTCTTAGGTTTTTCGTGAAGTATTGTCACCTTTGAGACTTTTTGTGGTTCATAGCTGTATTTGTTTTGTAACAGTTGTTACTATCAATTCCAAAGTTTTGATGTTTTAGAGATTTTGTGTTCAGTTACGTCTTTGAGGTATTTTGTGATTTTTTTTGTTGTATTGGATATTGTAATTTTTATAAGCTGGTGATTGATTTGTCAAACTACTTTGATGTAATATCATTTTGATTTTCAAGGCATTTCATATATTTTTTTTTTATAATTAATATTGGATATATCTCACACTTTGCGAACATCTGCGGGTGAATGATTTGTTCAGTGCTGTTAATTTATTAACTGTGTTGTTAGTATTCCAGCAGCTGGAAATTGATTATGTGATCGGAGAGAGTCACAAAGAGTTGTTGCCTAATTCTTCAGGTCTTGCTGTATCATAATGATTTGCATCTTTCTAGCTTCTCACAAAAGAGACCCAATCAAATCCTCAGGTCAACTCCTCCACCCAGGGGCGGAACCAAGGGGGCTATCCCCGGCGCCAGCCCCGGCTGAGAAAAAAATAATAAGTATAATTTATTTATTTTTAGTTTTTTAGCCCGGGGACAAATTTAAAAATGATTATATATATAAAAAATAGCCCACTTAAAATGGTGGTTTACATCGAGAAGACCATATTTAAAGACATAGACGATGAAGTTAATCAATTAAAGTATGCATATTTACTTTTAATTTTTTTTCTGAAATTTTAATAATAATTTAGCCCGGGATCGAAATTAATCCTGATTCCGCCACTGCCTCCACCCCATCTCTACTTACAAGCTTTCTATATCTCTGTTATATCTGCTACCTATCTATTGTTCAAATTAGAAATGTGTGCTTTTCTGGGGTTTGTCCAACTCCAATATATTGTATGTTTAATTTAATTATTGATAGTATCAAACTGATAATTGGGCTATTTTTATTATTAATGTTCAGATTCTTGGGTTATGTTTGTTTACAATGATTATAATCTTTAGACTATTATTGATTAATGATTACTGTATAGTTCATTTTCGGGGAAGGTTAATCGCATTTTTTCCCAAGGTGGTATTATATCCGGGGAAATGAACTTCAAATTGGCTGACATTTGAAGAACAATTTTGCAGTGATTATGAAATAAATATCGCTTTAAGTTGTATACTGTGACCGCAAGATAGGAACGTCTTTTTGTCAATGTAGAAGAGCTGAAAATGTAAACTCTGAATTGATGTCATTTCAGTTAATAATTTGTCGGAGTAGTATTATTCGCTTAATATTTTGTTTGCTGGATTTAATTAATTTACTTCAGACTTGAGATTGGTGGTGGGTTTTTCTAATGGGATAGAGGGGTATTAACTTGTATGTGGTCTACAGTTGGACATGTTGCAGCACAGCGTAAAAAGAAACATGCAGTTTCAATCGGAAAGGAACGAAGAGAAGCGCTTGTGCGAACCAAGCGACTTTGCAGAGTGGGAGTTAGTGGTGATAGTGATGTTCCTATAGAGAGTGTCATGATGATTGAGGAAGACCAATACATTTTGGAGGCTCAGACTTCAGCCGCTGTTGAAGAATTAAAACTCTCTGTTCCCTATCAGTAAGTAATTTCTCACACCATAATATGTAACTTAAGAACCAAGATTTATTACTGCCAAGCAAGTCGATATTGATGGAGAGACTAGAGATGAGGGCAATGGAAGTGTTTTAGTTAGGGATGATGGTGTTAGAGATGGAAGAATTGTTCCGATGGGCTTCATAGGGAGGCGAGTGAGGCATATATGTCGTACGCCATGTCGGTGTTGCTTGGTAGGGCGCTGCCGTATGTTAGGATGGTTTGAAGCCTGTTCATCGAAGGATTTTGTGAGTTTGCCTGCTGGCCTTTATGTGTGTGGTTTTAAGTATGTAATTTTTGCATTTGTGTACAATGTTAGCAGCGTCGTAGCGTGTAATTGTTGGTATATGGATTTTCAACTTGCTATTGGCTGATTGACTCTGTCATTTGGGATTTGTGGGGAAAGTGTTGTATAAGTGTTCTGACTTTAGTTTATAGAAGGTTACTATTAGTTTATCTTGATCAAGTTCAGTTTAATAGTAAGTTTCTAAAGAAAAAATTAATAGGAAAGCAGTTGTAGTGCTACCAAAGACTGTTTTTGGCCGAGATAGCTGTGGAATGTTCTTTGGAAGACAATGCTAAACAGACTCTAGCACTCAAGGGCAAAATTTTGATCTTCATAAACTGATACAAAATTTTAAATTTAAGGATATTTATGTAGGTCGTGCTCAAGAGAAAACCGATGCTTAAAATAGAACCATATATACAACCACTAAGTTTTCATGTGCAGTTAACCGTAACTAATACTAAAAATAAGTAATGATTCTAAGGGTTCTCTCCCTAATGGATCTCTATGGAACATGACCCTATTTATGTATCTGATTTTAACTTACCAGTTACTTGATCTTATGAGTAATAAAATGTTAGGAATAAATGAACAAAAAGTATAACACCACAAAAATAAAATCTTAAAGATAGTTGGTTGAGCAGAAGAGGTAGTAGATATGTTTATATAATGATTTTATTATTTCTGATAACTACAGCTAGCTGGGGGTTATCAGACTCTTGGGCTATATTGGTTATGCAGGAGAGATACAGTTCAAAATTTGATATAAAATCTTATATTTATATAAAGGAGGATCCCAGCAAGCTGACGTGGCGCCTTCCAAAACTCATATTCTACTTTTCCTCAATTTCTAGGATCCTTCTCTGTTTTTCCTTAATTTATAAAATTTTGTTGTTTGTTAGTTTTGAAATGTTGGACTTGCTGTTTGTTAGTTTTGAAATGTTGGCCTTCCCTGTAGAAATTGAAAGGCCTCACTATCCAATTATTTAATGTTACTGCATCGGTTAAATATTTGTAAAGACTGAGACTGAGATATTTGAACTCACATCTCAAAGCTTAGATCGACAAAGCTTTGTATCTTCTTCCGGTCAGAACGATTCTGGTGCTGAAGGCTGCGATTTCGCGTTCTATGATATTCTCTGCTCTTGCGGTGTTACGTCAATCAGGAAAATTTCAACGACGTCTACTGCGTCCACTCCTCTATCATGTCGGTGCCAATTCTTCTGAGGTAATACCCAAATTCTTTTTTCCTCCTCCTGATCGTTTTGGTCAATCAGGTTTATTATTTTTGGGGTCTTGAATATCTCTTGCACTTGCCTTTTAATTTGATATGGGGTTCCCAGCAAGCTGACGTGGCGCCTTCCAAAACTCATATTCTACTTTTCCTCAATTTCTAGGATCCTTCTCTGTTTTTCCTTAATTTATAAAATTTTGTTGTTTGTTAGTTTTGAAATGTTGGACTTGCTGTTTGTTAGTTTTGAAATGTTGGCCTTCCCTGTAGAAATTGAAAGGCCTCACTATCCAATTATTTAATGTTACTGCATCGGTTAAATATTTGTAAAGACTGAGACTGAGATATTTGAACTCACATCTCAAAGCTTAGATCGACAAAGCTTTGTATCTTCTTCCGGTCAGAACGATTCTGGTGCTGAAGGCTGCGATTTCGCGTTCTATGATATTCTCTGCTCTTGCGGTGTTACGTCAATCAGGAAAATTTCAACGACGTCTACTGCGTCCACTCCTCTATCATGTCGGTGCCAATTCTTCTGAGGTAATACCCAAATTCTTTTTTCCTCCTCCTGATCGTTTTGGTCAATCAGGTTTATTATTTTTGGGGTCTTGAATATCTCTTGCACTTGCCTTTTAATTTGATATGGGGTGTGTGAAAATTAGTTTTCTTGATGTTTAAGAGTCTGTTTAAAAGGAATGAATGCTCAGATCTTTGTTTGCCGCATATGGAGACTCCCACAGTGCCACTATAGGTTAGGTTATGAATTGAGGTTGTAACCACTTTCAGGGTTCTATCAGCTTGCCCTGCAATTTGATTTGAGGTTAATAAAGGTAAAATGTTAGCCGGTGATGGCTTTACGTATACGTGTATGCAGTGGCATGCGCTTAAATATGAGTTTAATAGTTCTTGAATGATTTGATCAAGTAAATTCCAAGTTCTGCTACTCCTTCAAATATTTATATTCATATCACACAGTATGTTACTCTTTTGTGGAGAATTTTATATAATAACAGTTAAAATTCTTTCCAACTATAGTTCTGGAACTTCCCAATTTTGATTTCTTGGCTTTTTGACATGGTTATTAGCATATACTGTTGTTTGTTTATGTGCTTAAGAATTTTGCATTTCATGTGGGTTAAAAAGTTTTGTATATTAATGTTGCAAACATATTTTTTTTCTCTGTTTTTGCTGCAGTGACTCAAATGATAGTGGGCAACAGTAGGAATAGAATTTACTGTTAAGCAAAACGAAGTGAGAGGGAAAAGAAATGGTGTTCTTTGTAGTCATGATTCAAATGAATATCCCGGAGGTAATGGATCTCCAGGTGGCTACAGCAATTGTCCATTTCTGAAACCAGAGCTGTTTAGGTACTTCTAGGATAATAACACTGTTCTGTGAAGTATAAAATTACGTGCTGGACTAACTCTTATAACGGGTTGCATTTCAGCTTTTAGGCAGAGTTAGTATTTAGCCAGATATTTTTCTACATATTTTTTGTGGTTTGCAATTGTTTTTATGTCTTTGTATGTGTCTGACTATATTTCTTTGGTGCACCTAAAAAAAGATTGCAGGCTCTGAGAACACAACCACTTTTTCCGGATGGTGATGGGTGTCCCTTCTGGAGGTTAAATTGTTATCCCGGAGAATCAAATATCCTGGTTCAAGGTCAACTTTGATGCATATTTTATTTAAGGTGTTTTGGGATGAATTTTAGAAGGCAATCTAAATTTCTACCAATGTACAGATTCAATCGTCTTTGGTGAGAAATGGATAACCTTCGACAATGAGCAGGAGAAGGTGGTCGAAAAGCATCTCTCTCCGGTGAGTTCCGAGTCCACTATTGAGTATTGACCAATCAATGACAAGTCTTAAGGACTTTTTACACAGATTTACTTGCGTGAACTGCTGTATAAAATTCTTAAATTTGGTCGTGTTGGATGATTGACGCCCTCTGGCTATATTAAATTATTGAGGATCTTAATTTATTTTGTTGTCATATGTGAAGGGAGAGATTGGTAAGAGCTCATTCAGCTGCTATACCTTCATCTCAGACCATTGTTTAGTTGTTGCCCTTTGTATGCATTGCGAGTTTGCGACCACTTCCAGTAAATTTAAGGTGATATATAATTAAAAATACATACCAAATACATGATATTGCTGACTGAGCTTTAAGTATGCCAACTTATGTATGTGATTGGTTAATATAATGCTCCTAGGTTTAAAGCAAATGTTGAATCCCATTGGGCAGTCTATTAATAAAGATAAATGGTAAGTTTATGTACATCGCAACCTTCACTACACCCTGCTAACGCGGGAGCCATGTAAATTGGGTACAGCCATTAGAAAGTCGAACTTGGCATGACATTCAGAGTGTCCACTTAATATCCGATAGTTCCTGAGTTCAGAATCGACCCTATGAAAGATAATGGACCTTTCTCGGTATATGTTTATACGGAAGTCTTTTGCAATAGTTACAACTAACTGACTGTATTCCCTGCAGCGACACTGGACACTCCAGGCTTTTATGTACTCGTATGAGTTTTAGGATACTACTTTTTGTCTTTCTGTCAGTTTGATTAAATTTGTTATCATGTACATCGCATTGCAGCCAGATTCACAGACTCAGTTGCTGACAATTCTGTCCGAATGGAATGGCGTGATCAAGTCAGTGTCAAGCACACTGGTTGGACTGAGCCCAGAATTTGAACCAGCTCTATATAGATTATGCTTGCGCTTATGATTCCGAAATTGATCAAGATTACAATCACCAGATACTTCCACAATGAGGCTGTAGCATTCATCAACCCTTTCCTGTTCCAAGTGACAACCAAATCAATCAGTTCGTCAGATTTAACAACTGGTGATCAGTAGTAGAATAGAGTGCAAGAGACTATTGTTGTAAATAAATCTTGCTTGGTTTCAGTATATCCATAAGCTGAGCCTAATAGTCTATCACATTACAAGGATCAACTTCCTTGATAACACAGAAATTATTGCAGTTGCTATCACGGGAGGGAAGGTAAGAAAGTAACCTGGAATCCGAATGTTGCATAATGTCAAGGTTACAAACTGAAACGGATGTCATTCAAATACAACCCACAGCTCATTCAAATTTAAAAATTATAGTTCATATTTTGCTAAAAGGTAAATTAGGCGTTTTAGACCAAAATTTCCATTCTTTGGATACTCTTTAAATTAAATGTGTGATTCACTCCTAAACTTTTTATAACTAATAATAAAAATTTTATATTGTAATAACAAACGCAAAATAAAAGGATCTTTAAAAAAAATTACTTTTTCTCACACGCGCGAAGCGCGTTTTTTTCACTTTTTACATAAAATGAGATTATAATTAAGTTGGGATAATGAATATTATTTATATGAATACAAAAAATCCATTTTAATCAAAGGAATATTTTCTTTTTATTGGAGAAAATTACAAGTCTACAATATATGGAGGTCTAAACTCTTACATTGTTAAATAGTAGTAATTATTAAAAACACTCGTTACAATACATTATCATATAATAGAGGTGGCAAAATGTGGTTTTGGTTTGGTTTTGGTTCTTATAAAATGAATTTGGTTTGGGTAGAAGAACCAAAACCATTTCCAAACCATATTTTAATAAATGTGGTTATGGTTTTAGTTTGAATTATGGGTAACTAGTTTAGTAAGTAAAAATAAGTTTTATATAATGAACAAAAGTTAATACACTCAAATCACAATATAATGAATATTAAATATAACAAAATTATGTGTGAGTGTGTGAGTTGATGGAGTGGTTTAAGCTCTTGGCTTCTCCAAGTAAGGTCATGAGTTCGAACCATGGGATATGCATGTGTGATAATTAGCAAAAAGAAAGAAAGTAAAGAAAAGGAACATAATAGTGTTAAAAGTGAGACCAAATGTGGTTAGAACCATATTTTGTGAAAAATGTGAGACTAAAAACCAAACCAAATCCATTTTTCTAAATGTAATTTCAAATGGATTCAAATTCACAATTTTGGTTTGGTTTGGATTGGTTTAATGGTTTTGCATCCATATTGCCACCTCTATCATATAATATCTTATAAAAAAATTATAATGATTAAAAAAAAATTGTTTCTAACTCATTACATAATAAATATCTTTTCTCATACATATGAAAATATACAAAGTGGGTGTTTGGGTAGTGCTTTTAAGCCCCACTTCTGAAATTTTAAGTTGGAAGCACTTATTCATACTGTCTCTGTAAAAAGTCGAGAAGCACTTATACAAGTTAGGATTCCTAGCCTTGTTTCATGACTTCTACTTTTTTCCCAAACACATCACTTATAAGTCTTAACTAACTTATAACTTGTACTTCACTTTTTTTTACTTTAAGGAAGAAGCATTTATTTTAAACTCACTCAAACGGCCTCAAAATATGAAAAAATTTAATTTAAAATTAATTAAATAATAATCATCACATATTAATAACAGAATGTATTTATAAATAGATAATAAAATGTGTCACGCCCCAAACCAACACACACACACGAATTGATATAATATGAACAAGAGACAGATAAATAATAAATCCGGAAATTAGGATTACATAATTTAAATCCCAAAAGGGTAACCTTTAGTTAATTACAAGTCCAAAAAGGTGAAATAAAGTCCCAAAAGATCTTATAAGTTCAGAGTGTGGATCAGCCCATCTAACTAGTACAAAACATAATAGCGAAAGCCGCTTATATCATATATGCTACCTTCGCCCTTAAACAATTCTCTGCGTAGCCAGTGGTCGATTTACGTGCTGTTTGCTTTGTGCGTACCATATTTGCTAGCTGTAAAAGGGGTTAAATACGAGAACATGAGCAAAGACGCTCAGCAAGTACTAACAGTCCTAAACACATGGCATCATAATAATATCAAAGGTGTCCGAAACAAATTTAAGAATAAATGATAAAGCATTCATTAAGGTTCATGATAATATGATGAATGGACATGGCAAAACACATGGATAATCATGGTATAGAAATCATGGCATCGTGGCAATATGGCAACATGTTATAATCATATCATCATCAAAATTCATTTTAGGACGCTACGGATTACAGCCGGTGATCAGCCGCGAAGTAATCCCGAACCGCGCTGGGTTCTCAAATATAATGGGATCCCTAGGCTATATGTGAGCCTAATAATATGTGAAAAGGACTTGCGTCTAGTCCAAATCACTAAAGAAAACATTTTATAATTCATTTTGATTTATAACATGGATGCCGGAAAAAGGTTTATATCATCTTTTATTGAAATATGGCAAAAGGGTTCAAGTTCACTAATAATGTGTCAACGCATATTGGACTTAAGGGGATAAGTTCCAAAGTCAAAAGAAAGTCAATTCTATCAAGTGTTATTCGGTATTTATGAAAGTATACGTGTCATGGTGTTATTGGAAGTTTTTAATAGGGAATCTAACATTTTGGGTACAAGTGTAAGGATATATTTGAAAGGAAGGTACTAGTATGATCGGAATTTTTATGTCAAGGTATTTGCGAACATAATAGGTATGGTGATTATCGCAACTAAATATTCATAAGGATTTATGAGTTCACGGGTGCACATATATTTGCAACAATTGTAAAGTTAAGGATGTAGTAACTTGCCTTTGCAAGATTCTGAGATTATTCAATCTTGATGGTACGAGCTTTTCCTTTCGCCTCGGAACCTACACATTATATTAACCTCGTCACTAAAGGGTACTTTAAGTCTAATTTATATTACACGCGCCTATTCTCTAGTTACGTATCTTAATACTCTATTATTAGCTAATTATCGCTTTAAGAGTCATTACACGTACTTAATTATAGGTATACATGCTCATTTATACATATAAAGATAATTAACGTAATCATGTAATCACATACTCCACATAGTCACATAATGGCATGGCATGATTTATTAACTATATATATATTATATACTATATACTTAAACTCCTAAACACATAAGCAAGTAGCACATAAAGGCTTATTTCTAAACTTCTAAACTCCCCATACTGACCTTATCTTAATCCTAAAAGTGCTTGCAAAAACTCAGCCCTTATACCCTTGACAATCATGCAAGAGTTGCACTTACAACTCTCCAATGACTCTCTAAGGTTGCTCTCGGGTACTTAGTGAATATAAGATGCTCTAACTAGGGCCTTCACTCTAATTTACTTCTAATAGGTTTCTAAGACTCTAAACTTACTTGTGCAATTGATACAATACAAAGGCCTCACACAGATTGGTTTAAAATGTTCAAAGGGCACAGTGAGGTTCTCTGTTGCAACCTCTCTGCACTACCTGCATCCTAACTGAGATAATTTAATGTGTACTAAGTGCATTCCTACCAAATCAATTCCCATGGATTCCCAACTCTTAAGGCTATCTCTCAGACTTGGTTTCACTCCAAGGCCCCATATGAAACTTCCCAGGTTATTACACAAAGTTGACACTGCTGAAAACTACCCTGTTTCCCAACTGCCTTGTGTTTACTGATTTAAAACTCTGTTTTCTCACTAGGATTTGGGTTCTAATGGTTTGTTAGGCTTTCTTAGGGTTCACTAAGCTCAGTTAAGCCAAGGCCCCATGAAGGCCTCACTCATGACAAGGTGAAAACCTCACAAGAACACAGATTGTTCAATTCTGCCCTGTTTTGGGGTATCTACTGTTTTGAGTGTGTATACCTACCTAAATGCAGGGGCTTTGGTGATTTAAGACTACTGGAATCATAACAAAACTCACTCCCAACTCCTGGACTCTTGGGACAAGTAAAACCCAACCAAATCAAAACCAAAACTCCTAGTTTCTATGTGCAAGAATTCTGTCCAGTGCTAGTGTGTGCCTCCTTCCACCTTATCACCCATCTTAACACCATTCAACAACAACCAAGCCAACAACTCAAATCTATATACCACTACTGTATAGCCTTATACAAGAAATTACAACACAAATCAAGCCTCAAAAATCACATTACCGAAGCCAAAAATCACAGCAGAGCAGAGTAGATTGGTTTTTAGCATTTTTAAGCATGATTTCGAACTCATAATCCATATAAAATCACATAATACATCAAAACTGAACATGACTAATCATGGCACATATTATACTAGCATTTTATGGCAAAAACCGAGGCATGCAATGATCAAAAACCAGTTTAAAAAGTGACAAAATCAGCATACACTTTATACTATGAAAATCATGACATGCACTTATAAACTCTAACTTTCTTGGCAAGATCTTGACATGCAATGTTTAAAACTTTGTAAAACAATCTTGTAAAGACTGAAACTCAAAGATCCCAGCAAGAAACATCTCATTCCATCCACAAAAATCATCCAAATCAATGGATTCCCTTCGGCTCCTTGGGAGTCATTGCCGAGGGCTTGAACCAAGGTTATGGCTTGACAAATGGGGGTGATACACTCCCTCAAGACCACTCCTTGTCCAAGTATTTAAGCCACAATGAGTTCAACTCTAGGTCCATGAGAACCAAAGTCGAAAACTCTTGGCTTGATGACATGCAAGTACTCAAACTAACCTTAAATGGAAGCTTGTGACTAGGAGATGATTTTTCTCTCTTGGATGAGTTGCAAAATATGTGTGTATATGAGGTTATGAAGAGAAAATTTTAAGGGTTTGGGAGGGGGTTTCTACTCAGCTGAAATGAGAGAGAGGGAGGAGAGTTTGGTGGGTTTGATTTTGTGTGTAGTGTGGTGTAGGAAATGATGAAGTCTTGTGCTTTTGACTAGACTAGAAGTGAGTGGATTTGGGTAGTTACACTTCTATCCTTCTAGTGGCTTTAGGTGAGAATGCATGCAAGGTTTTAGTGGTAATTACAAGAGTCAAATGGTGTGAATAGTCGGTCATGCCCTTGGACTCTATTCTCTACCAAAATGCATGTAAGGGTACTAGTGTAATCTTATAATTATTAAAAGTATGAATAAAATGAATGGATTTTAATAAATAAACTACAATTCCATAAATCATCAAATTAATACTATAAATACTATGAGATTTTACAAGTTTAACAAAATCATGATCAAAAATTTTGGACCAAGAAATATTTTTAAAAGCATTTTCAAGTATTACCCTCTAATATATAATCTATGTATAAAAAGAATTTACACACAATAATACACATAAGAATTCACAACGAAACGACTTTCCACTACAATTATATATGTATATCATATCACGTAATCGCTCGCATTACAATTTACCACTATTTACGATAATCTCTACTATTATTAAATCGCGTAGCCGCAACTATTAAATTAACATCGAATCGTGCAAGATAATTAATCGCGTAGCTAAATTTCTCGCATACGACTATTTATACACGAAATATAATCTAATTATGCCATCAAGTCATGTATAAATCCCAATTATCACTAAATCGCGTAACAAGAAATCTTACTCGCGTACAAAATATATCGCGTAGAAATTATATCGCATAAAAGTTATATTAGTGATACTTGCAATACCACATAACAAGAGAATATATATATATACACTCTTATATAACAATTCCACGTATCGACATAATAACATAGAATATAAGTATCGTGCTTATGAAGAAGTTCAAAATTACCGGTTGTTACATCCTCTCCCCCTTATAGGATTCTGTCCTCAGAATCTAGGAGAATAATTGAGGATACCGATTCCGCATATCAGACTCTAGCTCCCAAGTGGCTTCTTCTACCCTTGGATTCCTCCACAACACTTTTACCAAGCTTACTGATTTCTTCCTAAGTTTTCTTTCTTGCCGATCTAGTATTTGTACGGGATGTTCTTCATATGATAAATCAGTCTGGATCTCCACTGGTTCACTTTCTATCACATGATTGGCGTCCGGATTATACTTCTTGAGTAATGAGACATGAAACACATTATGCACGTACTGATATTGTGGTGGCAATGCTAACTCGTAGGCAACTTTTCCAACTTGGTTCAAGACTTCAAAAGGTCCAATGTATCTTGGTGCTAGTTTTCCTTTCTTACCAAATCTGGTCAAACCCTTCCACGGTGATATTTTTAGCAATACAGCTTCCCCAATTTCAAACTTCACATCTTTTCGAGCGGGGTCCGCGTACTTCCTTTGTCTGTCTTGTGCAGCAATTAGTCTCTTCTTGATTACTGTGATGGTGTCCTTCATTTGTTGTACCAATTCAGGTCCTAAAACCTTCCCTTCTCCAACTTCATCCCAATTCGTCGGTGTTCTGCATTTTCGTCCATATAAAGCTTCGTATGGTGGCATGCCAATGCTGGAATGGTAACTATTATTGTATGAAAACTCCACAAGGGGTAAATGTTCGTCCCAACTTCCCGAAAAGTCAATGGCACAGCTTCGCAACATATCTTCAATGGTTTGGATTGTTCGTTCGCTTTGGCCGTCAGTTTGTGGATGATATGCCGTGCTCATGTTCAACTTCGTCCCTAAATGTTCTTGAAATTGCCTCCAAAATCTCGAATTGAATCGTGGGTCCCGATCTGAAACTATTGATATAGGTACACCATGTCTTAACACGATTTCGCGTACATACATATGAACTAGTCTGTCTAAAGAAGACTTTTCATTAATTGGAAGAAAATGTGCCGATTTCGTAAGACGGTCAACTATTACCCAAATTGCATCGTGTCCAGAACGCGTTCGAGGTAATCCTACTACAAAGTCCATGGCAATATTTTCCCACTTCCATTCTGGAATCTTCAATGGCTGAATCAGACCACTCGGTCTCTGATGTTCGGCTTTTACCCTTTGGCATGTATCACATTTTGAAGTCCATTCTGCAATTTCTCTTTTCATGTTCGGCCACCAGAAATTCTTCTTTAAGTCTTGGTACATCTTGGTGCTTCCCGGGTGAATCGAAAATCTAGAGTTGTGTGCTTCTCGCAAAATATCATTCTTCAATTCAGTCACATTCGGAATCCAAATTCTTGATGAAAATCTTAACACACCTTGCTCATCTTTCTGTGTACAAATTTCTTCTCCCGTCAACTGATTATCTTCTCGAGTTATCACTTCGTCTTGATATTTCTTTATCTTCTCTAACAGAGTTGGTTTAAAGGTAATGGCATAACACATTTCTTCTGCCCCTCCAAGTTCACAAAACTCTAATTGCAACTTCTCAATTTCATTTGACAACTCCTTTGGCATTGAAATCACATTTAACTTCTCTTTTCTGCTTAATGCGTCCGCTACCACGTTGGCCTTCCCAGGATGATATTGTATCGAACAATCATAGTCTTTGATCAACTCCAACCATCGGCGCTGTCTCATATTTAGCTCTTTTTGAGTGAAAAGGTACTTCAGGCTCTTATGATCTGTATATATCTCACATTTCTCCCCGTACAAGTAGTGTCTCCACAATTTCAAAGCAAAAACTATCGCAGCCAATTCTAAATCATGAGTTGGGTACTTCTGTTCATGTGGCTTAAGTTGTCTCGAAGCGTACGCTATTACTTTTCCATGTTGCATCAACACACATCCAAGTCCTTTGTAAGAGGCGTCACTGTATATCACAAAATCTCCCTTGTCATCGGGTAATGCTAAAACCGGTGCAGTTACTAGTCTTTGCTTCAACTCTTGAAAACTACTTTCACACTTCCCCGTCCATTCAAACTTCTCATTCTTCCTTGTTAATTTGGTCAATGGTACGGCAATCTTCGAAAAATCTTTCACAAACCTTCGGTAATATCCTGCTAATCCCATGAAACTCCTCACTTCTGTTGGCGTCTTTGGTCTCTCCCAATTCATCACAGCCTCAATCTTTTCGGGGTCCACTCTAATCCCCTCACTTCCAACAATATGTCCTAGAAATCTTACTTCCGTCAACCAAAACTCACATTTCGAGAATTTGGCATACAATCTCTCCTTTCGCAACACTTCCAACACTCTTCTCAAATGTTCTTCGTGATCAGCTTCCGTCTTTGAATACACCAAAATATCATCGATGAAAACTATGACGAATTTGTCTAAATATTCCTTGAATACCCGATTCATTAAGTCCATGAAAGCAGCCGGTGCGTTTGTCAATCCAAAAGCCATAACAAGGAATTCGTAATGTCCGTATCGTGTTCGAAAAGCTGTCTTCGGTATGTCTTCAGCCTTAATCTTCAATTGGTGGTATCCCGACCGTAGATCAATTTTCGAAAAACAAGAAGCTCCCTTGAGTTGGTCAAACAGATCATCAATTCTAGGCAAAGGGTACCTATTCTTAATCGTCAATTTGTTCAATTCTCGATAATCTATACAAAGTCTCATACTCCCGTCTTTCTTCTTCACAAACAAGACCGGTGCGCCCCAAGGTGAAACACTTGGCCGTATAAATCCCTTGTCTAATAGTTCTTGTATTTGCTTCGCCAATTCCTTCATCTCTGACGGAGCCATTCTATAAGGAGCCTTCGAAACAGGTTCGGTGCCGGGTGCAAGTTCTATTGTAAACTCGATTTGTCGGTCCGGGGGTAAGCCAGGAAGTTCTTCGGGAAACACATCTATAAAATCTCTCACTACTGGAATGTCTTCAGGGCTAGAAACTTCTTTACTCTTATCAATTACATATGCCAAATACGCCTCGCATCCCTTCCGAATCATCTTCTTTGCTTGCATCGAAGTAAGAAATCTTTGAGTTTGCCTTTGACCCTTGAATGTTACCTTCTTGCCTTGTGGTGAACTCAATACTACCGTTTTGTTCTTGCAATCTATTTGAGCATTGAAGCTTGTCAACCAATCCATCCCTAATATCACGTCGAATTCGCCTAACTAGAAAGGAATAAGACTCGCAGGAAAAACGTGTCCGGCTATCACTATTGTACAATGGGGGCACACATGTTCTACAGATATTCTATCTTGATTAGCTAAGACAACGGATAGGGGTTCATGCATCAATTGGGTTTCACAATTCAACTTATCAACAAAAGATTTCGAAATAAATGACCTTGTAGCTCCCGAGTCAATCAATACTTTAGCACTAGCAGCGTTCACAGAAAGCGTACCTGAAACTACATCAGAACTTTGAATTGCATCCTTTACATTCATGTTGAAAGTCCTTGCTTGTGCCGGATAGGTCAAAGCTGGATGAGATGAGGATGATGCCATTTGAGGTTGATTGAAAGGCATTGGAAATGATGGTGCTGGCATAGGAGTTGCTTGATTCATCGGATACGGCATAGCAGTCATTTGTAGCAATTGATTGTTAACCGCTCCTTTGCATTCCCTTGACACATGTCCCACTCTACCACACTTGTAGCACGTGACATTGGCCTTCTGATTCTTACATTCATGAGCATAGTGGCCTTTTGCATGACACTTGTAACAAACTACGTTCGCCTTGTTGCAAATCCCCGTATGCTTCTTATTACAAACTTTACACTCCGGAATTGATCCTTGCAGGGGTTTCTGTCCACTCGATTGAAATCTGTTTTCTTGTGACTTGTTCCCAGATTCTCTCTTCTTGAAGTTTCCGGGTCCACTTTGAAGTTTAAACCTTTGATTAACTTTTTGATTCTGGCCCTTGTAACTTGTGCCTTCTTCTCCCGATTCAAATCTTCTCTTTTTGTTGCCTTTCTCCTTCTGATTCTGCTCACTTTCGCCTTCAATTACCATTGCTTTTTGAACTACTTCAGCATAAGTAGTCAATTCAAAAGCTGCCACCCGACTTCTCAACCACGGCTTTAGTCCTTGTTGAAATCTCTTCGCTCTCTTCTCTTCAGAATCAACATACTCTCCCATAAATCTAGATAGTTCAGTGAACTTCTTCTCATACTCCCCAACTGTCATATTATCTTGTTTTAATTCAAACAACTTCATCTCCATTTGTGTTTGCATATAGCGAGGAAAGTACTTATCCAAAAACATTCTCTTAAATCTGTCCCAAGTAATAATTCCTTCGGGTTCTCAAGCTTTTGCTGTTTCCCACCAATAGTTCGATTCTCCTTTAAGAAAATAAGCAGCATACTCCACCTTCTGATTATCTCCAACATTTGTCAAGGCAAACGCCTTCTCCATCTCCTTTAACCAAGTATGAGCTTCAACCGGATCTTGGGTTCCTTTGAATTCCGGGGGTTTTACGAATTGGAAGGTTTTGAAAGTGGTGACATTTCCTGGAGGTGGTTGTGGTGGTTGCATTTGTTGAAGAAGTTGTTGTTGTTGGGCAATAGTGGCTGTCTGTTGGCGTACCAATTCTAGAAGTTGTGTTATGTCAAGGTTCTGGTTTGCGTTTCGGTTTCCTTCTTCTGCATTTTCTCGGTTATTAGAGGGTCTTCCTCGAGCTCTTTTAGGTGCCATATTCTGAAATAAGAGTTATACAATTTTAAATGATACGAGGTTACGGGGTTATTCACAATTATCATGGTATGCAGTTCGATATAAACAATAGAAATGATGCATGGTTATAAGCAAATTTAAAGAGCAATATAGGAATCAAGGAAAGTGCATTGCTGAATTAAAACATGGTTCGAAACGAAAGGTACGAATGTCAAAGTACGAAATACGAGTACAGATCTGAAAATAGTACGAAAGTCTAGAAACAGAAATAAACATCATAGTGATAAAAGAAACAGCCTAAGCAACTAAAGGTCACGTCCTCTAGTCCTCGTCCTCCTCCTCGGTCTCCTCCTCACGGGTCCTAGGGATGTTAGGGGTCGTGTCCTCACGCAGCATCTTGACCATGCTCCTAAGTTCATCCGCTATCATCTGCACAGTGAGCTGGCTGGACCGGTCACGGTGTACTGGCATCTTCTCCAACCTAGATGTGGCCATCTGGATCAATGATTCAAGCCTAGAGATGGTCTTCTCCTTAGGTCCGTCACCCATGATATGATCACTCGAATAAACCTCCTCAATGCGCTCCATGAGCCTGTCATACTTCCCTTGGATAGTGTCGAGCTCCAACCTCAAGTCAGCATAGACAGAAAAGGGAATAGGTTCAGGCGGCGGGACCGAAGATGAGTGCGCACGTTGCTGTCAATAATATATATATATATATATATAAAAGGGGTTAGATACGATTAAATCGAACGACGCATAATAATACTCCCGATATATATAGATATATAATATACTTATACACCCTCTGATCCTAATTGGGCTGTCCAGGGACTCTAAACCTAGGCTCTGATGCCAAATATGTCACGCCCCAAACCAACACACACACACGAATTGATATAATATGAACAAGAGACAGATAAATAATAAATCCGGAAATTAGGATTACATAATTTAAATCCCAAAAGGGTAACCTTTAGTTAATTACAAGTCCAAAAAGGTGAAATAAAGTCCCAAAAGATCTTATAAGTTCAGAGTGTGGATCAGCCCATCTAACTAGTACAAAACATAATAGCGAAAGCCGCTTATATCATATATGCTACCTTCGCCCTTAAACAATTCTCTGCGTAGCCAGTGGTCGATTTACGTGCTGTTTGCTTTGTGCGTACCATATTTGCTAGCTGTAAAAGGGGTTAAATACGAGAACATGAGCAAAGACGCTCAGCAAGTACTAACAGTCCTAAACACATGGCATCATAATAATATCAAAGGTGTCCGAAACAAATTTAAGAATAAATGATAAAGCATTCATTAAGGTTCATGATAATATGATGAATGGACATGGCAAAACACATGGATAATCATGGTATAGAAATCATGGCATCGTGGCAATATGGCAACATGTTATAATCATATCATCATCAAAATTCATTTTAGGACGCTACGGATTACAGCCGGTGATCAGCCGCGAAGTAATCCCGAACCGCGCTGGGTTCTCAAATATAATGGGATCCCTAGGCTATATGTGAGCCTAATAATATGTGAAAAGGACTTGCGTCTAGTCCAAATCACTAAAGAAAACATTTTATAATTCATTTTGATTTATAACATGGATGCCGGAAAAAGGTTTATATCATCTTTTATTGAAATATGGCAAAAGGGTTCAAGTTCACTAATAATGTGTCAACGCATATTGGACTTAAGGGGATAAGTTCCAAAGTCAAAAGAAAGTCAATTCTATCAAGTGTTATTCGGTATTTATGAAAGTATACGTGTCATGGTGTTATTGGAAGTTTTTAATAGGGAATCTAACATTTTGGGTACAAGTGTAAGGATATATTTGAAAGGAAGGTACTAGTATGATCGGAATTTTTATGTCAAGGTATTTGCGAACATAATAGGTATGGTGATTATCGCAACTAAATATTCATAAGGATTTATGAGTTCACGGGTGCACATATATTTGCAACAATTGTAAAGTTAAGGATGTAGTAACTTGCCTTTGCAAGATTCTGAGATTATTCAATCTTGATGGTACGAGCTTTTCCTTTCGCCTCGGAACCTACACATTATATTAACCTCGTCACTAAAGGGTACTTTAAGTCTAATTTATATTACACGCGCCTATTCTCTAGTTACGTATCTTAATACTCTATTATTAGCTAATTATCGCTTTAAGAGTCATTACACGTACTTAATTATAGGTATACATGCTCATTTATACATATAAAGATAATTAACGTAATCATGTAATCACATACTCCACATAGTCACATAATGGCATGGCATGATTTATTAACTATATATATATTATATACTATATACTTAAACTCCTAAACACATAAGCAAGTAGCACATAAAGGCTTATTTCTAAACTTCTAAACTCCCCATACTGACCTTATCTTAATCCTAAAAGTGCTTGCAAAAACTCAGCCCTTATACCCTTGACAATCATGCAAGAGTTGCACTTACAACTCTCCAATGACTCTCTAAGGTTGCTCTCGGGTACTTAGTGAATATAAGATGCTCTAACTAGGGCCTTCACTCTAATTTACTTCTAATAGGTTTCTAAGACTCTAAACTTACTTGTGCAATTGATACAATACAAAGGCCTCACACAGATTGGTTTAAAATGTTCAAAGGGCACAGTGAGGTTCTCTGTTGCAACCTCTCTGCACTACCTGCATCCTAACTGAGATAATTTAATGTGTACTAAGTGCATTCCTACCAAATCAATTCCCATGGATTCCCAACTCTTAAGGCTATCTCTCAGACTTGGTTTCACTCCAAGGCCCCATATGAAACTTCCCAGGTTATTACACAAAGTTGACACTGCTGAAAACTACCCTGTTTCCCAACTGCCTTGTGTTTACTGATTTAAAACTCTGTTTTCTCACTAGGATTTGGGTTCTAATGGTTTGTTAGGCTTTCTTAGGGTTCACTAAGCTCAGTTAAGCCAAGGCCCCATGAAGGCCTCACTCATGACAAGGTGAAAACCTCACAAGAACACAGATTGTTCAATTCTGCCCTGTTTTGGGGTATCTACTGTTTTGAGTGTGTATACCTACCTAAATGCAGGGGCTTTGGTGATTTAAGACTACTGGAATCATAACAAAACTCACTCCCAACTCCTGGACTCTTGGGACAAGTAAAACCCAACCAAATCAAAACCAAAACTCCTAGTTTCTATGTGCAAGAATTCTGTCCAGTGCTAGTGTGTGCCTCCTTCCACCTTATCACCCATCTTAACACCATTCAACAACAACCAAGCCAACAACTCAAATCTATATACCACTACTGTATAGCCTTATACAAGAAATTACAACACAAATCAAGCCTCAAAAATCACATTACCGAAGCCAAAAATCACAGCAGAGCAGAGTAGATTGGTTTTTAGCATTTTTAAGCATGATTTCGAACTCATAATCCATATAAAATCACATAATACATCAAAACTGAACATGACTAATCATGGCACATATTATACTAGCATTTTATGGCAAAAACCGAGGCATGCAATGATCAAAAACCAGTTTAAAAAGTGACAAAATCAGCATACACTTTATACTATGAAAATCATGACATGCACTTATAAACTCTAACTTTCTTGGCAAGATCTTGACATGCAATGTTTAAAACTTTGTAAAACAATCTTGTAAAGACTGAAACTCAAAGATCCCAGCAAGAAACATCTCATTCCATCCACAAAAATCATCCAAATCAATGGATTCCCTTCGGCTCCTTGGGAGTCATTGCCGAGGGCTTGAACCAAGGTTATGGCTTGACAAATGGGGGTGATACACTCCCTCAAGACCACTCCTTGTCCAAGTATTTAAGCCACAATGAGTTCAACTCTAGGTCCATGAGAACCAAAGTCGAAAACTCTTGGCTTGATGACATGCAAGTACTCAAACTAACCTTAAATGGAAGCTTGTGACTAGGAGATGATTTTTCTCTCTTGGATGAGTTGCAAAATATGTGTGTATATGAGGTTATGAAGAGAAAATTTTAAGGGTTTGGGAGGGGGTTTCTACTCAGCTGAAATGAGAGAGAGGGAGGAGAGTTTGGTGGGTTTGATTTTGTGTGTAGTGTGGTGTAGGAAATGATGAAGTCTTGTGCTTTTGACTAGACTAGAAGTGAGTGGATTTGGGTAGTTACACTTCTATCCTTCTAGTGGCTTTAGGTGAGAATGCATGCAAGGTTTTAGTGGTAATTACAAGAGTCAAATGGTGTGAATAGTCGGTCATGCCCTTGGACTCTATTCTCTACCAAAATGCATGTAAGGGTACTAGTGTAATCTTATAATTATTAAAAGTATGAATAAAATGAATGGATTTTAATAAATAAACTACAATTCCATAAATCATCAAATTAATACTATAAATACTATGAGATTTTACAAGTTTAACAAAATCATGATCAAAAATTTTGGACCAAGAAATATTTTTAAAAGCATTTTCAAGTATTACCCTCTAATATATAATCTATGTATAAAAAGAATTTACACACAATAATACACATAAGAATTCACAACGAAACGACTTTCCACTACAATTATATATGTATATCATATCACGTAATCGCTCGCATTACAATTTACCACTATTTACGATAATCTCTACTATTATTAAATCGCGTAGCCGCAACTATTAAATTAACATCGAATCGTGCAAGATAATTAATCGCGTAGCTAAATTTCTCGCATACGACTATTTATACACGAAATATAATCTAATTATGCCATCAAGTCATGTATAAATCCCAATTATCACTAAATCGCGTAACAAGAAATCTTACTCGCGTACAAAATATATCGCGTAGAAATTATATCGCATAAAAGTTATATTAGTGATACTTGCAATACCACATAACAAGAGAATATATATATATACACTCTTATATAACAATTCCACGTATCGACATAATAACATAGAATATAAGTATCGTGCTTATGAAGAAGTTCAAAATTACCGGTTGTTACAAAATGTAAAGGTTAAATTTTCATGACAATGTATAATCGGTTGGTTAATATAATTTAATTAGAATCTCAACTCATTAATACTAATATATTAATAAAATGATGTTAAAATTTAAATAATAAATTATGAATTATATACCCGCCCGTGCTTCGCACGGGTTATAGGCCGGTAAATATAAATATAAATCCCAGAAAAGTCAAATATTAGCAGCATACATCCAGCTGAAAAAAGCGCTAAACAAGCCGAATATTAGTAGCAGACATCCAGTTAAAAAAATGCTAGATAAGCGATGGATGAGAGAAACCCGGAATAAGTGACTTTGTAGTCCCTGCATACTCAAAAATTCTGGGACTAAAGCCATCCAACTTATATTATGTTGTAACATTAATATGTCACTGACCGAACCCCTCAATTATAAGTTATGTATTATCAGTAGAGAATGAACACATTATTAAACGAAAGAGACTGCTACTTTACAACCTAATGGTGATTGAAGAATATAGTAAAGCTTGAGTAGCACAAAACCAAGAAGAAACAGAAACAGTTATCACCATACTAATCACTGAGACAACAAGAGCTAAATTCCTCCAATCATGTTCATCAAACCTCTGTTGGTGACCTTTTGACCTCCCATCTGCCCAGTGAACTACACAAGATGCAAGCTATTTGGTCAGCTACCTCCCATTAGGTTCAGAAATTCTTGGTTGGTGACCTGCCATCTGCTCAATAAACTTGGCAAGATGCAAGTGCTTTGCAGCCCAATTCTCAGCTAATTTCTGTTCCTTGGCTTCTGCATTCCTCCTCAATCCAGCCAACTGCTCCTTGTATTCAGCTTCAATCCTATCCAGGGTTACCTTTTCCTCTTCTCTGAGAGCTTTAACCTTGGCCTCAATTTCCTCCAATTTCTCTTTCTGTCTGCACATCTTTTCCGATTCAAGCTGCAGCTCTACCCTTTTTAATCTCCAAGCTGCTTCCTTCTTGTGTGCTGCCCAAGCATTATGCCCTTCTTCCAATCCTCTGCAGCATTCCAACAGTTCAGAGACCAGCATATGTTCTCGTTGAGGCGCTCCATGTGATGGCATATTGCTGAAAGTTAAGGGAGTACTGTCCTGTCCCCTTTCAGGATGTAGCCATGATACTGAAGTTGGGAGCGGAGTTGTTGAGGGAGATAGACTGAGCGTCACTGAAGGCGAGGGTGGCCTTGCATTTGAAGGAGCACTTGTATTAGAAAGCCATGCAGGGAGTAAAGCTGGAGGTGATGGAACAGGTTGGTCAGGATGAAGAAATCCACCACTAGAAGTAGCCATAAATGCTTGGGGCCGACGATCTTTAACTAATTTTTCAGCAAAATTCTCTAGAATCTGATCGTATTTGCTATCCTCAATAGGATCTACACTCTTCGTATTCTCCTTCTGTTCTCTCTGTTGTTTTTCTTTAAACACTTCCCACCATTTACCTAATCTCTTGGCAGTTCGGCCTGGGACTTCAGCAGCAATTTTCTTCCATTTGTTACCGTGTTTGGCCTGAAGACGAATAACAAGGAGTTGCTCCTCCTCACTAAGGGAACCCTTTTTTATACCAGGTTTAAGGTAGTTCTTCCACCTTTCCAAACAGGATTTTGCATCTCTGTTTAGGGGCGTGTTCATCCGCTGTGACACAAGGTGCCACTCTCTGGGTCCATATTGTTTCACGTATGCACGTAGTAAAGCGTCTTCTTCACTGCGCCATCTCTGTCTCTCTTTCATATCCAGTTGCATTTGTCATCTCCCATTGCCCTAAGCTCATCTTATTCTATCTGAATCAGGTGTTACACTTAGGTAAGAATTTAAGTATACATTACCTAATCAGCCAAAGATTAATTATAAAAAGACCACAGCCACCAATTCTTAAATAAATCAGCAATTACTAAAACCCACTGTTAACTTAAATTTCCAAAATAGTTATTGAAACATTACAAAAGCCAAATAAACATGGCCCGTCAGAAGCATTTCTTTGTTTCATGAATATTACTCCTCCGTCTCCTTTTATATGTTCATTTTGACTTTTGACGGGTCAAATTGACTATATTTTGACTGAAATTTACATATACCATATAATTCAAAGAAATAATAAAAATTGTATCATTAAAAAGTATATTTAGTATATTTTAATATGCAATTTTTAGATTTTAAAGATAATGAATAAATAATTTGTAATGTTTAATCAAAAATTGACGAATTTGACTTCTTGAAAACCAAATGGGACATGTAATCAGCGATGGAAGGAGTACTAATTTAAAATATCATCATAGCCCAATGAATGGTAAGCGACTGGATCTCCATGCTAACAGAATAATACAAGTTAACAGAGATCTGAATAATTACCATTATTAACTTGGTCTAATTTATGTACACCCGGATCATCCTACCATATAAATTACTAACAGTGTCGAAACCAGAATTTCCGAGATGGGTCACAAAATATAGTTATATAAATTTAATGCATAATAATTCACACCTCTATATTCTAACACAAAATTGTTATGCTAACAGATCAAACATGGATTAATAAATAAAAGGTGCAAGAAGTGGGGAAGAAATTTACATGCACCATAACTCAAAGTGATTAAGCTTCTGCCTTTATGTTGACAAGAAGTACTTCTTTATATCTACAAGCAATGCAAGCCAAGTGTTAGTACTGTTTCATAGTTTTGCAAGAATGAAACCATAATATACACAAACGAATACATACATGCAGTATAGATATATTGAGTTTTGTAGAGTAGAGCCAGGATTTTTATTCGAGGCTGCTCTTGTTGAAACCTTCCTGTTTTTGTTTTAATATTGAGAGAGCTGGAATGTGATGGAAACAGAGGAGGGAGAGCTGTTATATTATGAGTTGGGGATAGAAGAAACACATGATGCAGGGAAAATAAGTGAAGAGATAAAAGAGAAGAACTGACAAAGAGCGGAAAAGAAGGGGCACGCGGATGGGAAAGAACAGGCCGATTTAAAGTTCAAATAAGGAAATGTGATTATGTCATTCCCACATCAAAATGTTTCCCCCTAGAAGTCGAGTACTGTAGACTGTAGTATTAGTACTGTATATGGTTAGGGGTGAACGACCCGACCTGGAACCCAAAGAAATGGGAACCGCAACCATTGAAGTTTGGAACTAGTATTGTAATAGAATTGAATCGAAATCAAACTTCAAAATTTCAATCCAATTTCACTAAAAAAAAGTTGGGATTTTTAATTTCTCGGATTCTGATTTATAAGTCGAAAATTGACCTACAAAATTTTTTATACAAACGGTATAAACAAACTATTTTAGACTTGGATTTTAAGTCTAGCCGAACAGTCCCATTATTTGTAATATTGTTTATATTACATAAATCTTTCGGATTTTGATTGTTAAGAACCGAACCTAACGAAAAACTAAATTTTTTTAAATTTAAAGAACCGAATCAGATTCATATATTACAAGATTTGAACCCGATCCAAAATTTCGAGGGTGTTCCCCAAGTGTCACATTTAAGCAGGAAAAGATCTTTATTGTCATTTTCCGAAAAAATAGCCTCAATTGTCGCTTCAAAGTGCAACTTCATATTGTGTTAAAAAAAATGCAATTTGGAGTCGTGTTTTCAGCTCAAAACGCAACTTGAAATCGTGTTTTAAACTGAAACCGCAACTTTAAGTCGTGTTTTACTCAGAAAAATCAAAACACCAAGTCATGTTTTGAAGTGACAGTTGGGGCTATTTTTCCTGAAAATGACATTGATCTAAAATAGTGATTTCTAAGATCCTTTTCTCAAATTTCGACTTGTTTTAGTTTCTGGTTCCGACTTGAGAAATGCCCACTTCTATGTACAGTGTTAGTGTTTGTAGTGTTTAGAACTAGAGTTTAGTTTACTTTCGATAAATTTATTTGGTTAATATGAATTTGTATTTAGGTTATAGATGCACTTTGACCATATTTTGATTTGGTTTGGAACATCATCTATAATCACCAGTCAGACACCCTTCTCAATTTTAAGTTGAAACAAGAAAATTCACAAACTGATCCGGACGATGTAGTAATAGTCATCTAGGGATCCTAAACCACACTTACTTCCATGTAAGTAGGCCAATAGTATCTTTAATTAGTTGCAGTATCAATGTTTCATTGTTGGGTAGACTAGCAGAGCCTCTTCTTAGCCCAGGCATCTTTCTTTTCTTTCTCAGATAAAAACTCTACTGCCACACCATAACTGCCTGCCTTTGTATACATCTTGTAAACATAGTCTGTGTATATATATATGAATTTGAAACTAAATTACTCAGAGGTTAGGAAAGTGTAACCCAGGTCGAAGCCGCAGACTCCAAAAATATTTTATTAGTTTTGTTGTTCTCGGACAATTAATTACCCTAGGTTGAAGCCGCAGACTCCAAAAATATTTTATTGGTTTTACTGTTCTCGAAACCGCGGACTCTAAAAATATTTTATTTGTTTTGCTGTTCTCGGACAATTAAACATGTTTGTTTCAGAATCCTGATTCCGCTTTAAATCTCACCTCAACCCAAGTCTCACGGAATCATATTTTAAAAAGATTTATACAAACAGTGTAGACGAAATTATAAGTTCCATAATTGCGTGTAAGATGTCAGGTGAATAGTTGAATAAATGAGGTAATGTATAGGATGAGTGTTCCAGCGTGCGTACATGGTGTATAGTTGAGCTGAGCCATAGGGATCCGGGGAGATCAAGCTGTTTGTGGGAGCAGTATATTATTACTATTATTGTGGTGCATAAGGACACAACAAAAAAGAGGGAACCTAACCATTTTACTGCAAAATACTCAATCATATGAGTAGGTGTGTTTGTGTATGGAGACTAGTGGGGGACTGAAGGAGGTGGGGAGACTGTTCTCCGAGATTCACGGCCACAAGGAGACGAGATTGTGATGGAGACTCCACAGCCGTGCCACTGCTTCCCTGCCCCTCCCACCACCCCCCACTGTCAGTGATAAGTTACATCTCTTTTTCCCCTACTCTTGCCTCCGGTCCCCCACGCTGCTATTTTTCTTTCGTCGAATAAATATCGCCACTATAATTTTAAAAGACAGCTGACAGCAGCATAGGTCCGGCTGGAAAAAAAAACGGTGGAGGTGAAGATCCTAAAATAAGGTAATTTGTCGCTGAAAAACATGGTTGCATTCATATATATACATCAAAAAGTTAGAGTTAACTGTCCAACGCTTTTTTCAACTGAACCTATCTTATTAACGTTCATATGTTTGGGATGTTAAAAAATCACTGGAATTTATCCGAATTTCTCCGTTATGGATATTTATTATTGAAACAACCCGGGTCAAATCCCGAGCCTTTTTCGAAAATCGGGTCAAGTCCCGAAATCCGAATCCGAAAATAAGCCTAAATATACTGGCCCAACTGCAACAATTTGGGTAATCCACAAGCCCACCACAGGCCCCCAAAAGATCATGATTTGTTGGTGCAATTGGTAGTAGTACTTATGCTTATAAACTGAACTAAAGTCTCCACACGACTCGATGTGGGACTGGGGTGTTACAAACTCCCCCACTTAAATTCCTGACATCCTCGTCAGGCCGAAACGGATAGCCCATAGGCCCAGATCGAACCTCCGTAGCCATTGTGGGATAATACCGGCTGGCTTCGTGTCCCCGCCTCCGGATCTCTGTCCATTGCGGGATAATACCACCAGCCTTCGTGTCCCCACCTCCGGCAACTTGACGAATCAAGCTTTCGAGAGCCTGCTCTGAATACCATATGTGACAACCCGGGTCAAATCCCGAGCCTTTTTCGAAAATCGGGTCAAGTCCCGAAATCCGAATCCGAAAATAAGCCTAAATATACTGGCCCAACTGCAACAATTTGGGTAATCCACAAGCCCACCACAGGCCCCCAAAAGATCATGATTTGTTGGTGCAATTGGTAGTAGTACTTATGCTTATAAACTGAACTAAAGTCTCCACACGACTCGATGTGGGACTGGGGTGTTACAATTATTCTATGACTTCGTTTCATCCAAGTGAGCACAATCTAAGGTTCTCCACTTGTCTGGCCTTCAACACGCTTCCGTGTGCCTATTTTTCCATCTGTAGGTATCAACATTTCTCTTACAAAAGGTTTGAGCCGTAACCAACCTTTTCAATATTGTTGTTCCCTTTGTCCCAATCATTTTTTTACAATTTTCTTTGAGATGTTTCGTCCAATCTTTTATATTTCAAAACTTAACAAAATAGTTAATGGAACCCATCACTTTCTCATTTTTTTCTCTCTTTTCACATTATTTTTATTCCACTATTTCTCTTTATACATTAAAAATCAATGGATACCACCACTACACCCACTTTACTTTTTTTTTTCCACTATTTTATACTTATTTATTAATTGACCATGCCCAAAACGTAAAGAATTGACCGAGAAGGAAGGACCATTCAATGAATAATCTCATTCTGTTCCATTCTTCTCGATATCATATGGTAATAGACAAGACTGGTATAATATACCCACTCTTCAGTGCATTGAATGAATGGATACAAAGACCCATGAAAAATCCCCATTAATAACCCCCAGCCCCTAGCACAAACCCTACCATGGACACAACAGGTAATGACAAATTTTAAATACCATCTTGATGGCCTCTGGATGTCATACAGCAGGTAATGACAAATTTTAAATATTGTCCCTCATAGCCTTTGATGCCCTCTGTTGCAACGTTCATGTTTAACATCGTGGACTGTGGACTCTCCCTGCTCAACTATGGCTACGACACACGATACTAAGCAAGTCAGCATATATTCCCTGTAGGATGCACCGCGACAACCAAACCTCATTTTAACAGGAATTTTGTTATCAACAAAACAACCCTCATTTTCATCTATTGAACAGGGATTATGATATTATAAAGGTTCTATTTTTCGCCCGGGGTGATATCCCACGATGAGCATTCTCCCCATCCCGCCCAACCTGATCCGATCCCCACTTCATTCGGATCGGGGATCCAAAAAAAATTCAGATACAGTACTTCTTGTTCAACTTAGGGATGCATGATCGTGAAATTAATCTTTAATGATGGTAAATTAGATACAAAATATATATTTTTTATACAACATATAACGTTACCAAATGTTATCATATTTTCGATGACTTAAATTATCACATCATCAAAATAAAATTATTTACTACAATAAAATGCGACCAATATACATTACCAAGCATATATATATACTCCTTAAAATAGTTATTGCTTCTACAACAGCAGACACTTTTTAGAGCAGAGTATTGAGCTCAGACATGTACGTTGAGCTTCATGTTGATTTTAGTAACACTATCAGGCTGGCATTTAGATATAGGGTCCGTTTGGGCAAGTTTAAAAAAAGTGATTATTTGCTTAAAGTAAATAAGTGGATCAGAAGTGAGAAATAAATAAGTTAATAAAATGTTTGAAAAAAAAGTAGAAACTCTTGAGAGAAAAGCTAGCATTCTCAGCTTCTTAAAAGTGCTTTTACTTATTTACACAAACAGGTCAGGAAAAACAAAAAACAAAAGCAACTTTTGTAAACAAAGAGGGGCATAATATCTGGACAAGTTTTTGTGCCAAAACAGGAACATCAACCATAAACTTGTCAATATTTTTAAGTAATGGATGAGATTGAAAAAGTTTAGTTTCTTTCATCCTTTCATCTTCATAAGATTCGTCACTAATTCAACTCCTCACACATACATAGCCAGACCTATTTTCACATCATCTTCCTTCAGCTTCTAATGCAATCCATCAGGAGCTTTATCTGATTTCGTAACTGCCAAAGTCCATGAAAAACAGAGTGCAACTCCCACCTTAACAATCATTTCTAACAAGTAATTGGGATGAAAGGACACTAGTAATTGAGTTACTTTTTCCTACTCCAACCGCTCTGGCCTTGCAAAAAAATAGAGAACACTCTCCGTGAACATGCAAACAGATTATATAACCCCCGCCTAAAAGGATTTATAAGCTTTTATCAAGGGTTCTATCTGTAAGCCCCGCAGAGAGAAACTATGAAAAATTCCATGAAAAACAGAGTGCAACCACCTCCTTAAAGGATTTATAAGCTTGATTAAGGTCAAGAAACATTCACATGGTGTTTAGGGGAATAAAAAATTTAAAATTCACTAACTTCACAAATAATGGTGTTTTCTAACTGTTTTCGCACAAGCTCTATGGGAATGCATCCCCCGCCTTTTTATCATACCCGCCTGTCACAAGCAGTTAACCATCCGATGACAAATTATGATAATTAACTTGACAGCGGCACTGATGAGCCAAATTCCTGAAAATGTGCTACCACCTGATGCAACAATATATAACCAGTATCCAGAACTTGAAAGTACATGGAAAATACATGCAACAAATTATCATAGACAGCAGCCACACCTTCGCCTTTGATGATCTGCACTGTTAGATATCATATTTGTATTATCACCGACTTCAAGGGATTGACCTCCGGCAAAGCAATCTAATGGGGTCTGTCAGTCCATACCCAACATCAGTTAAGTATGCTAACCTTGTTATTTATGAAATTACTGAAACATTACAATCAAAATTAGAAGAAAGTATTCAGATGATGATAAAAAAAAAAATAGGTAACTGTTATGATAGACCATAACAAGTTCGCTTGAATTACTTGAATCTAAGGGATTTGATACAAATTTTAGTACTAAAAAAATAAAAATGAATCTCATCTATCACATGCTAAAAAATTTATCACAACAATTACTCTGAAAAGTCTTCTGGTTGTCTATCTAAATAATTAAAACAAAGTTCACATTGAATGCCAGTATTCATAAGCAAGGATCACTTACAGACTCCAGTGATGTATTTCTTTGGAGGATCCAGATTACAGTAATCTTAATCATAATTTAAGTTAAAAAAAATTTACAGAGCTCCTGAGCATTAATTATGAAATAGCTAATGCTCAACATCAGTAACTCCAACAAGACTAATATCAAGGTGACTATTTACAATTCATAAATATTCTAATCCTTGCAGAGTCAACCAGTACTTTATACTTAATCTTAGACTCTAATAGCTTGACACAAATTAAAACTTTGCAATTACTTTTATGTTCTTAATACCAGCAAGCATCACAGAAATTATTAGAGATTGTCCTGATAATACGCAATTTAAGTTTTAGTATATGTCAGAAATATAATTCTATAAGTTCTATTAATACGTGTCAGAAACACAGCCCCTAGAAAATAATTTTGTATTGAAATATTGCTATCAGTTTTAGTAGCAAATTATGATAGCAGAGCAAATAAAGCAAAATGCCTAAGAAAAGCTGAAGTGTACACTTTACATTCATGCCACCTAAGGAGTCTGGAATACTAAAAAAATAACAAAGAAGACGCAAGGAACATAACCGCCTGGAGCATCAATGACTGTAAACCAATGCGAAAGATACATCAACCAGATTGCGAAAAATAACGGTAAACCAATGCAGAAAGAAATATCAACAAAATGAACAACAAATAATAAAAAGGGACTTTGTTGAATGTCGACACAATAACTATTCAGTTGATATTCAAAGTTATCTCACCAGTGCTGTTGCAGGGTACTGCTGCTTTTGCTTGAACGATCCTGGAAGTAGCATTGTATCTCCTCTTTACAGGATAATTATAATTATGTATATAAGCATCCAATCGTCCCACGAGGCAACTACTAAAATAAAAAATAAAAAAATCACATTGACAGTATTTAAAAACAGCATGAACACTATTTAAAACAGAACAGACCTTTTTCAAACAAGTACAAAACCCCAAAATTGGTCCCAGAATCTTCTTTAATCACAAAATAAACCTAAACCCACCTCACGAACCATAAAAGTAAAACCCCAATAAAACCCAAGCCCTTTATACAAATATACATACACATCTTCTAACATACAAAAAAGCAAAGGTATATACAACCTGTACAAGTGACAATAATCTCTAACAGCATAAAGAACAAACCCAATATTTCAATAGCAAAAATAATCAAGAAATCAAACACATTAGAGTGCAACATTTATGTAAAAACTATATAAGAAGATGTGTTTGTGATAGTGTTAGCTCAATAAACAACTTACATTCTTCCTGGGTCGTCCATGATAATGATGATGCGTAGGAGTAATATTCGTTCTTTCTTTTACTTGTGTTCTCACGAAGTGAAGAAAATTTCTTGGGAACATTGTTTATATGGGAAGCTCCTTCTTCTATAACATCACTCTGGAACGGCTTCTTTCGGGTAAAAAGAACACACATTGTATCTGACCGATTTAACAAATTTAACTGCTAGATATTAAGCTGATAATCAGGTAATGACAGGAGGTCCACTATTATACGGAAGGCAGATGTGGACCTTTCTATACTCAAAACAAATTGCACATTTGCTAGCTGATAAACAGAAATAACTGAGGATCGATATATTACTTGAGCAAAAACATGAAAACCTACAGCAAGATGATTAGAGGAAGCTGGTTTGAACATCACGTGGCAACACTAACATGACTAAGATGTACATTCCAGACCATGACTAATAAAAAGATCTTGAGTAAATCAAATTATATTCAGCATGCAGATTGCACAGGCTACAAATATAAAAAACAGTCTCAGTTGTGATGACATGTAAATTAGCTTATAAATCAGCTGAGCCAACTCGAGCTCTAGTCGTTGCCAATATGTCATGTCCCGTTTACTGGTTGTTATGAAACATGTCAATCTAATTTCAGTCGCTGCTTGCAACATCAATTGCATGTATACTCAATCAAGAGAAGAAATACAAGATACATATATATTTACATAGGCTCAATTGCATGCACTCAATACAAGAGAAGTGAAACAAGATAATTATATAGGCAATCAGGTATAGCTAGAAACAATTATAAATCTAAGCCATGTCACCAAAAATATACATATGACCTTGAGCTTCCACATAAAAGCAGAGCAGATGCAATTAACCATAAGTTTACCTAGCACGGTTACATAACCAGATAGTTTAAACTGGATACAAGATTTATGAGACTTCCATAAATCCAAACCATGTCACTGAATAATATACATATGACCTTCAGCATAACCATCCAAACTAGGGCAAATACAACTAGTCAAAAGTTTACCTAGCACACAGCTCACATAACCAGATGGTTCAAACTGAGTACAGGATTTAGGACATGGGACACATAAACCTGAAATCTCAAGATACCCACACAAAAATGTTTTACAATCTCCGATTTAGTGGCACTGCTAGTTGATAATTTGGAGACAATTGAAGTTTCATCTTCCATGAGTGCCTTTAACATTCGAACACACTGCAATGCTAGCTGGCAATCACTAAATGCTTGAAGGCTTGAACTAGATCATGATGGGTAATTGATCGAAGGAGGCATATTTGAACATCACACTGCAAGACAAATTAAAAAAGGATATCCAAACCTGACCAGATCCAAACACAAGACTTTTGGTAGCTAACCTTAAAAATATTATATATAGATTAGGGAGGCTATGTTATAGTTAATTGATAAATCAGCATTTCTTATATTTCATGATACCCATTTTCTGAGGCGGGCTTTTTTCATACTATACTATATAGCAAAGAACCCAGATCAAGACATCAAGAGGTCATATTTCTCCACTTGTCCTTCAAATCAACCTCAGTTCTTTCATCAAATATATCCTTGTACATATTCAAAATAAGCTTCCAGTTTCCAATACCATACTTCTGCACACCTGCTCTTAAAGTGTCTTCCTCTAGGTTACTCCAAACCTTGCGTTTTCTCCTGATAGGTTTTGGATTTTCATGTTTTTCCAGAGTGACCGGTTCTTTCTTATGGCTGGAAAAGTGAGGTCTACTTTCACGATCAGCTGACCCATCACTCAATTCATCCCACTCATAAGTAACGGCAGTTTTGTTTTGTTCCATTAGGCTGGCCTTAGTTGCATTAGTTTGATGAGTACTGCCTTTATTTTCAAGATTACTGTTCTCTGCAGGAATTACATCACTTCTCCTGTCAACACAATCTAGTTTTGACGCAACATTCTTGGCCTCTGCTATGGCTTCAGGAAGAGGGTCCTTCACCATTTCTTGTAGCTCTAAAGTACTTGACCGCAGGTTTTCCTGTAATTCAGCAACTTCAGGAGTAGACAGGCAGCCATAATCCTTGTGAGGTGATGCATCAGATTCAGCCAGGTCATCATTATCAACAATCTTGACCCCGCTTGATGTTCTAGGCGTCGATCTTTTATATTGTTTCGCAGCACGAACCTTGCTTCTGCGATGCACCGTTTCCATCTGGATATCTGAACGAGACAAAAAACCATCACATAACAGCATAAGCAGTTATGAGTATGTTTAACCAACATCAATGGTTATTTTCCTCACTATTGACTTAAAAGAATAGTACTAATGTGTATAGGATATTTTTTAAGAAATGACTTTCTGAAGCAGGCATAGCTGAACATGTTATACAATCTAAACGTTGACAAATTGGAATATGTTGTGTAATATTCTAGTTTCTACTTAAATATGCTAACCCAAATAAAAAATACACAAAACCTCCAAAAGAAGCATACACAATAACCCAGAAAATTATAAAGAACACACACCTTGTCGAGTGTCCTCCATCCCCAACAATTGCCTCAACGCCCCATCATCCTGCACAGCTGCCTGCGCCACCAATTCAAGAAAAGCCGGAGGCATCATCTCCTTAGCTTCCCGCACAAAACCCCGAAGCACGTCACCAACAGCCACCCCAGCTTTCCATTTCTCCTCCAACCCCTTCTTCACATCACTATCCGACAATGCCGTCTCAAAATCACCCTTCCACCTTATCAACTCATCGCAAAGCAAGCCCACATTCCCAAATCTCACCATCCCCCCAACCCTAACACTCCAAATACTCTTCACAGCCTGCTCAAAACACTCAGTCTCAAAAGTACAATGCACAGCCACAGCGCAATAAGCCCTCTTCATGGACTCAACAGTCGTGACATTCTCTCTGTGATCCAGCTCTTCTATCTGTTCCAGTAATAATAAAAGATGTTGCGTGGGAGTAGAGATTTGGGAGTCTAGTTTTCTGAGAAGAAGAAGCTTTTTCAAATTGGAGTCGGTGTCTGAGAGAGGGAGAGACGAAAGGAGAGAGGTTAAATTGGAATCGGAAATAGGTTGCCGGACAAGAAAATCAAGGAGCCAACGAGAGACGTCGGTGTCCATTTCTCCAAACCCTAGTATGCACACACCAAGGTAAAGTTATCCCCCTCTTTTTGTTTCTTTGAAGAGTTAATGACACTTTGTAACCCTTAAGTTTGCTCCAAATCGCAGTTTAGTACCTAAACTTTAAAATGTGTCAATATATATCCTAAACTTAACATTCCCGTGCAAGTTGTAACCCCTAGTCATTATTCCGTTCAAATCTACCGTTAACTTTAACTGTTTGAGCGGTAACTGTGTGTATATCCGTTTCTAATAGCTACTTTACCCACTGTGACCCCTCAAAAATTATGTATTATATTTTGAAATTATTTCTGAACATACACAACGATGTAAAAAAAATTTAAAATAATTTTAAAAATATAAATTTTCAGATTCTAAATCTAGATACATATTTTTTAAATTATTTTAAATTTTTTTACATCGTTGTGTGTGTTCAGAAATAATTTCAAAATATAATACATAATTTTTAAGGGGTCACAATGGATAAAGTAGCTGTTAGAAACTGATATACACACAGTTACCGCTCAAATAGTTAAAGTTAACAGTAGATTTGAACGGAATAGTGACTAAGGGTTACAACTTGCACGGGAATGTTAAGTTTAAGGTGCATATTGACACGTTTTAAAGTTTAGGTACTAAACTGCGATTTGGAGCAAACTTAGGGGTTACAAAGTGTCATTAACTCTTCTTTGAACGTGATCTGATTCCAAGCCGACTAGAGTTTATTTATTTGCTTCGATGAAAAAAATTATTATGGTCTCCCCTCCACTCATGAAAAACACTCGGCTTATGAAAAACAAATTAAGGTTTATTTGACACTAATGCTCACCCATTCAATTATAATAAAATCATAACTCTAAGGATTCAGCTACAACATTTCACATACACAGTGTTAAACACGTACATAACAAAATTTAATATTCACACTCACATGCTCACAAAAAGTCGTTATTATATTTAAAACTAGTCCACTAATATAAACATAAAAAATTTGTAAAATATTGAGATTAGTATAAAATTTGAAAATTTGTGTAATATTATAACATCACATTTTAATTTAGGTAAATATTCTAATTCTAGCAAAAATTACATTTTAATTTACTTTAGTTTTTGTTAATTGGAAATTAATTGAATTCAATATATCTTTAAATACAGTATTTAATAGATAACGGATATATTTTATGTAGACACATTTACTTATTTAACAAGATAAAAATACAAATCATTGTCATTCAGATATTTCAAAAATTATTTGTCAAATGATATTATTAATTTTGGATTCAAATAACTTATCAACTCAAATCATTCAAATAACATAATCAATCAGATATTTTTGGTTCATTCAAATTTACCAAATAACCCCCAAGTGATAATATCAAAAATAAAAAATATAAATAATTTTAAAATTATCACATCAAATCATTCTCTCTATTGATAATTTATTTTGAATTTTTTGTTATACACTGATACCATCAAGAATTTCTATTATATAATATATCAATCACTTTTTCTGAGTAGGTGTGATTGTCTCCTGGTATCTACTTAAAAAAGTTAAGCAGAGCAGGGTGAAGAGCAGAACAGTGTGTAAAGCAGAGATTATCATGAAACTATCATGATCCACAACAAAAAGAACTTCCATAACATCAAAAAAAGATGATCCACTTGTTCAACATATATGTGCATCACTTCACTTCCCATCTAGAACGACTTAACGACGGAAGAATCAATTGTTTACAAAATTTGGGATATGAACAGCAACTGTCGAGCACAACTGGATTCACCATGCATGCAATATTATATATATTCATATTTAGCAGCTAGAGTTGCATGTACATATTAAACCAATATGTGATGGGCTACATGTCTTGACCACAAACATCAGATCCATTTCCACATCTTAACACCATTGTCCCAAGAAGCTGAAGCTACCAAGCCGCTGGTTTCTGATACTGCTAATGCACAAACTGGTTCCACAACTGGAGTCATCAACCGGTTTTCAACCATGTTCCAAAGATCCAGAGACTAAAACAAGGCAACAACTTCTACATCAGTATACAAATGCCAGACAAAAGGAACTTGTTTACTTAAATTATGAAGATGAGCAATTGAATATGCTCATGAAGTGTCATTGTAACACAACTACAGACAAAACTTGAGTCGAGATGTTTAAACAAGTATTTTATGCTCATGCATAAATTGAGGAACAACAAGACAGCTGAACTTGCCTGAGAGCAGCCAACCACCAATAACGCGCGGTAATGGGGATGGAAAACACAACAGTGAAATTGTTTTCCAGAAAAGCTTAATTCATGAATGCAGTCAGGTTGTGCCCCAGAGCCGATTTTCCAAACTCTAATCCGATCTTCACTAATTGATGCGAGAAATTCACCAGAAAAATCCCAGCAAACAGACTGTATGTTTAGTGCATGACCCTGTATGACCTCCACGCGGAATTAAGTCAGACAAGTCAGACATCAATGAATGCAGTCATTATGAAAGTTCAAACTTTAAACAATATACTATTTGTTCTACTTCTGCATGGCTCTAATACCAGACCATGTCAAACATTTGCACCCTACATGACAAGACTAGTTGCTTCTATTTGACAGAAGCCACTACAAACAGATTAATAACCTAATGCTGGAGCAAACAAGCAGTTGCATCGGGAGTTCCTTAAGAACCTTCAGTCATACACACATGCCCACACATACACCCAAGGCCCCCACTACAAGAACAAAAAATCTTTTAAAATACCGCATTCATCATCTTAAGCTTCAGTCATATTAGTTCTCAAACTGGAGCAGTACAGATATTGTGAAGTAATATGTGCAGCCTAACGTATAGCTCACAAATTGGCAGGTGGTGGGGAAAGAGGTTTTGTAGTTTACCACTGTTAAGACTTGAGAGTTGCGTGGCTCGTGTCTGAGCATGACTTACTAGCATAAAATTTCGAGCTCAAACCCAAAAACCTATTTGGCTATGCTGCCTCTAACGTAAAACTTGCATGTGGTGCAAGTGACCATTGATCGGAATACACAGATTTGAAATATAAAATACCCATTCATAACAAGTTTGCATGTCACTGTAACTGATCGAGGCAATAAAGACAATAAAATATTCAATATTAGCTTTAGTTGTGGCAACCCACCTCAAATTGATTAGAAACCACTTGGGTGGTCTCTACATCAAGTAGAGATAATCCACTTCCTACAGATGCAATATACCTTCCATGATTAGGTTGAAACCTCACCTTAGTTCCACCACCCTGAACAAAAAAGTAAATATATTCATCAAAAATCTGAGGCCAAAAATTTGCAAGTACAATTTAGGTTTAACCTCTGAATGATATACTCAACTCTCATACCTTTAAAACTCGATCACATTCACCATTCTTAACACTCCAGTATCGAATCTCGTTTACACTATCACAAGAACATATGAGATCTCCATTGATCGGATGGTAATCAATCGACGTCACAGGGGCAGAGTGCCCACAAAAGGTTTGTAGCGAATAACTTGGCTGCATTGTTTAGTCAGACATCCAGATAACCAAATTTTGCATACAAAAATATTAATATGACATCATAGCAACTATGATGACAACGGAGGCCAACAAACCAAGCATAACAAGTGATAATATGCTTATTGGGTTGTCGAATGTTAAGCTTAGAATGCATCTTTTCAAGACACAGTCACCAAATAAACAGTAGCACTTCATTTTATGGCTATGGGCTGTTGCTGAAATCATTGTTCCAAGTAGAAGTGGTTAACTACCTAACTACCTTTAGAATAAATCTATTTGATAGGTATAGTATACCTATCCAATTATCCATACAACTATTATAATTAAAACTGGAATCTTTATATAATCTGCAATTAAGTACCCTTAAAAAATATATTGTAGTAGTAATAGATGACAAGCTATAGCGTTCTGAACCACTTTGTAAATTTAGCAAGATGATCCACGGAAAAAATACCTTCAAATTGATAATGCTTTGACTATTTATTGTTATTAATTAACTAGTAAAAATTCGGCTTCAACTAGGTATGGACTTCATAGATCTTATCCCTTTATGTTCACAACTACAAAATAACACCTTTAGCTCTTTCAAATATATTGGTAAGCTTATATAAGATATGTTATGTCCAAACCTCCATGGTAGTTTCGATGTAAACAGAAGTGGGATGTTAATATAACATAACTGCTTTTTTAGAAAAACGGATTTTATGATACATATATAAAGCAAATTATTTAATGGCAAGTCATGTTATGGTATGTCTCCACTAGTATAACATATACATATCAGTATACATAACATGAAGTAATACTTGCACTAAAAATGTCAACTCGAGTAAAGCAAATAAGGTGCTTACTTTTTCAACATCCCACACCTTGACAGTTTTGTCAAGTGAAGATGTAGCAATACAAGGCCTCTGCGGTGAGAAACAAGCATCAGAAATCTCATCAGAATGTTCTTCAAAGACACCTCTCAGTTCCCCCAAATCTGTGGACCATAAGTTGGCCTGCATCATTAATTTACCAGGGAAGAAGTTGGTATAGTTGCTTCTGGGCAAATTGTTTTTAACCAGAGGACAATGGTATCCCAAGGCTTAAGAAGTATGAGATTGAGACGATAGATAACAGAAGAAAATGTTTACAAATATGATCTCCCTGCAACTATAATTGTTAAACCTCAACTTACCATGCACACATTACACAGACCAGCGCAAGATTTTGATGTTCAGCTCTCACATATGATGATATTGGTATAAGAGGTCAAGAAACAATCACATGGTGTTTAAGAGTATAAAAATACACTAACTACACAAACTATGGTGTTTCCTAACTGTTTTCACACAACTGCTGCAAGAATGCATCCCCACCTTTTTATCATACCCGCCGCCTGTCACAAGCAGTTTCCCGTCTGTTGACAGATTACAAAAATTAACTTGACAAGCTGCACTGATTTGCCCAATTTCCGAAAATGTGCTACCACCTGATGCCATATATAATCAGTATCCAGAACTTGAAAGTACATGGAAAATAAATGATACAGATTATCATCGACAGCACCAAACCTTCGCCTGGATCAACCTGATGATCTGCACTGTTAGATATCATATTTGTATTGTCATTGACTTCAAGAGATTGACCACCGGCAAAGCAATCCAATGGAGTCTGTCAGTCCATACCCAAAATCATTTAAGTATGCTAGTTAAAAGAAAGTATTTAGATGGCGATAGAAAATAGGTAACTGTTATGATAGACCATAGGAAGTTCACTTGAATAACTTGAATGTTGAACCTAAGGGATTTCATACAAATTTTATTACTACAAAATAAATAAGAATCTCATATATCACATGATCAAACAAATGACTCATAAAATCTCCTGGTTTCTATCTAAATAATTAAAGCAAAGTTCACACTGAATGCTAGTTTCATAAGCAAGGATCCCTTACAGACAATGCGCCTGATGCATGTTTTCCCCCACCATAATTTCCAAGCAAACATGAAGATCGAGAAAATCGTGGACTATCTACCGCTCTGTGCGAGGAAGATGATGCTGGTAATGCAGTTGGGGATGGACCTGCAGTGCTTGTTGTTACTGCTTTTCTGGCATGAGCTGACGAGGATATCTTTCTCTTTTGCCCAGTTTTGTTTTTAGAAGCCTTGATAAGAAGTACATCAAGTAAGCCAATTTATAGATTAGCATTCAGTGTGAGCCTTGTGAAAAAAACATACTGCTCATCATCCTTCCAAATTATTGTTTTATACAGTAAACACAGGGACAACTTTAAGTTCAACAGATTCCAGTGAGGTTTTCTTAGAGAATCCATATTCCAGTAATCTTAATCATGATTTACGTTGGAAGTTTCTTACAGAGCTCCTGGGCATCAATTATCAAATAGCTAATGCTCAACATCAGTAACTCTAACAAGACAAATAGCAAGGGACAATTTAAAATTCATAGAAGTTCAAATCCTTGCACAGTCAACTAGTACTTTATACTTATCTTAGACTCTAAGGCTTGAAACAAACCAAAACTTTGCAATTACTTTTATGTCCTTAATACCAGCAACATTACAGAAATAATTAGAGATTGTCATGATAATACACAATTTGAGTTGCAAGATATTAGAGTGGCATACCTGATCATTTCGTTGACTGCTGTTTGACAAGCTATCATCAAACATTGTGCTGCTGCCACCAAAACCTTCTTTATCATTTCTGTAAAGGGTGCAATCTGAATTTTGTGATTTTTTTCTAATCGCACCCTGCCGACTTTGTTGGCGGTGTTCATTGTTGTGCTGTGTTTGCTGCAGCACATTAATTCCCAATTAAAATGTAAGATTCAACCCTTGCAAACACTTGGTCTGATTGTAATAAATGTAGTATGACCATATAGATAAGACTGACCTTAGTAAGCACATCTCCATCCCCACTAGCAGAAAGAGGGTACCCTTCTTGCAAACCTGAACCTTCATTGGGAACTACTTCACTAGCAGAAAATAACTTTCCATCATTTGAACTGCCTGTAACCTGTTCATTAAGAACCATACCCAGTTGCCTAGTCTCCAGACTACCAGTAGGTAATAGTGATTTTTGCTGTGCTTGAAGTATATAATTTTCTAGCGGCTGATATTGATTCATAGCTTGAGGAAATCGCAACAAAGAATTCAGCTGCTGCTGCTGCTGAAGTCTGTGTTGAAAGTGATCTCGGACCTAATAATAGGGATGCATGGTCGTCAGCTACTAAGTCAAGCAAGATTTCCATGCATAAAGGCTAAAGCTATGTTTCAGATATATACGAACCATCAAAGAAATATTCAGAAGATGAAAAGTAAGGCAAAAGAGTCCATTAAGGGTAATAAGCTGATTACAAAGATGATGATCTTTGTTAAATCAGAATCATTCATGGACATCACAGAAGAAATGATTAAAAGTTAAAGAGCTCCAACGTAAATAAGTAGAGCAACAGCTACAAAATGGGAATTCAATAGAATTTAGAATAAAGATGTACACAAGAACCAAACAGTCCGATCCCAGTGAAAAAGCAGAATTAATCAGGTTGGGGAGTAATACCACTCACAGACCTCGTAATATAAGACCTGATCCCATAAAGACTAAAATAAAAACAATACCCTCGACGAGCCAAAGGTTAATGTAATACAGCATCAATACTAACAAGAGACACCCATCTCCAGAGCCAATGGTAGAAAGAAACAAAATCCGCATATTAATATTGGAAATATTCAATCAATTCATGTTCCCGGATAGCATCTCGTAAATGATCAACACTATAAAGTTCTGGAAATAGTAAACAATAGGTCCTATATCATCAAATAAGGCAGGCCATACATGCCCTATATCAATCTGATTCTAGTAAATAACAGAAATATTTATGAGTGATATTAAAATAGAACACGATGCTAACATGAAAATAACGACTTATAAAGTTTTATATATATATATATATATATATATATATATATATAAAATAAACTAATATATGAGGAAGTTATGTCTGTAAACTCTGAATCACCAGCTCCTATAGTCTAACAAGACCAAACTATATTTGGAAAACTCACGTTTAATGGATGTCCCTCCAAGGGCGTATTGGTGACCCCTTCATTTATCGACGGATGAAGGTAAGAAATGCCTGCTGATGGAGAATTCCGAATATTTCTAACAACAAAATAAAGTAAACGAAGTAATCAGTGTGACCCTAGAGCTATTAGTTGCAAATGAAGTAAAACGAAAAAGGGAAAGTTGAACAACCCGTAGATGTACCTAGACTGTCCTGCGAGAGAATTCATTGTTAAGGCTTTATTTGCATCTATGGCCATAATATCCGGTTGCCTTGAACAGAGGTCATGAGCTCTATGGTCCATTTCAATCTCCTTCCGCCTCTGTTGCCCCAGCAACTGCTGATGCTGCTGTTGTATTTTTCCTTGCAGTAGGTATTCATTCATCTGCAAGTTCCTTCGAGATTCCAGGGAATGTTGGTGCCGTTGTTGTGGATTCTCTTGTTCATGAGTAACTTGAGTCTGCCACTCGAACCACAACACAGTAAGCTAAACTCGACAAGGCTTTAACGTGATACTAAAATTACGATCAATGGACACCCAAGTAATATTTAATATTCCAATCCCTAATGCTTTTATTAACTGTGATCTGTAATATACAGCACAAAAGAAGAAATAACAAATCATGCAAACCACGTTCCTGCTCTTCACTAGAGCAAGTGTGTGTTATATCTTGTTTTATATCTGTATTGTAAAACTAAAACTAAAAATCATCACTCCAATGATGTTCTATATCTTGTGCTAAATTAGAACATTACTATAGTTTGTTCTAAATATAGAACAAAAAATAGATAGAGCTGTAATGGCCACCACACGAAAAAGTCCAAATTATGTATGACTTGGATATCATAACGTCCAACACCATACAATTCTATTCATATGTGTCAGAAACACAGCCCCTAGCAAATGATTCTGTATCAAAATATTGCTATTAATTTCTAGTAGCAAAATACAAGAGCAACGCAAATAAAGCAAAATGCATTAGAAAAGCTGAAGTGTACACTTCACATTCATGCCGCCTGAGGAGTCTAGAATACTAATAAACATAACAACGAAGAGGCAAGGAACAGAGATAAGGCCTTAAACACACCTCACTGTTTGATAAGACTCCAGGAACTTGCAACTTGTACCTAGCAATAAATATATCCCAAAACACAGACCACCATTCATAAAGAAAACCGCCTGGAGCATCAATAACTGTAAACCAATATGAAAGATAAATCAACCAGATTGTTTTAAAAGAACAGGTAAACCAGTGCAGAAAGAAATTTCAACAATATGTCGAACAAATAATAAAAAAAAAGACTTTGTTGAATATCGACGCAGTAACTATTCAGTCTGATATTCTAAGTTATCTCACCAGTACTGTTGCAGGGTACTGCAGCTTCTGCTTGAAATATCCTGGAAGTGGCACTGTATCTCCTCTTTACAAGATAATCATGTATATAAGCATCCAATCTGTTGTCCCACAAGGCAACCAAATATAAAAAATTAATCACATTGACAATATTTAAAAACCACATGAACCCTATTTAAAACAGAACAGACCTTTTTCAAACAAGTACAAAACCCCAAAATTGGTCCCAAAATCTTCTTTAATCACAAAATAAACCTAAACCCACCTCACAAACCCATAAAAGTAAAACCCCACTAAAACCCTAGCCCCTTGTACAAATAAACATACACATCTTTTAAAATACAAAAGCAATGGAATATACAAACTGTACGAGTGACGATAATCTCTAACAGCATAAAGAACAAAACCCAATATTTCGATGGCAAAAATAATCAAGAAATCAAACACATTAGAGTGCAACATTTATATAAAATGAAAAATGGGGGTTTGATAATGTCAGCTCAATAAACAACTTACATTCTTTCTGGGTCGTCCATAATAATGATGATGAGTAGCGTAATATTCTTTGTCTATTGTTATCACAAAGGGAAGAAAATTTCTTGGGATTGTTGTTTATATGGAAGCTCCTTCTTCTATAAGCTTCTACAAACGTAGGACACAAAGGCGGTGCGGTGCGTGTCTGCTTAATGTTTATATTATGTTGTTTATGTTTATGTTTATAGTACTTTATACTATCACATACTAGTATTTATGCCCGCGTTGCTGGGCTTTGAATCTTGAAAAAATTTTAATTGACAAAGCAACTTGTACATTTAGCAATTGGTTTGCACTGAGCACCATATAGCATTGTAATATGATATAGGGATTACAGAAAGTAGAATATTACTCCCACCGTCCCTCCCATTTCTTATCGTTTGGGTTGGGCACGGAGGTTAAAAAATATGTATAAAGTAGTTGAAAAGAGAAAGAAAAATTGGGTGAAGTGGTGGGACCCATTGATTTTTAATGTATAAAAAGAAGATAGTGGAGTTAAACTGTTAAAGTAGTGTGAAAAGGAAAGAAAAGTGAAGAAGTGGTGGGACCCATTGACTATTTTGGGTAAGTTTTGAAATGTAAAGAAATGGATGGGACATCCCAAAAAAGAAAGTGTAAACAAATGGGAGGAACGGAGGGAGTAATTCATAAATATAGTTTCTAAGATATTCTCGGATGAGCCAGGATAGAACCCAGGACCTGACACGACGTCAGATGATAAATTCTTAACCACTAAGCTATCGGATGAGCCAGGATAGAACCCAGGACCTGACACGACGTCAGATGATAAATTCTTAACCACTAAGCTATCCACTCAACTGTTTACAAACTTAGTTATGAGGCGAAAAAGATTCTAAGAACCAAAAACCCTTATCATAAATGCATTTCATCAAACACCTCATTAATAATTCATTTCATAAATGATTTATCGTTATAAGTATGACACTGTCAATAAATATTGATAGCATAAAAAATTATCATGTGATATATATAATTTTATTATAACAAAAATATAATTTTAGTTTCAACAAATTCTCGGCATCGCTTTCGGCGATACCTCGACTTTTATTTATTAACACCTATAAAGTCATATTTAAATGAATTCAATTTAAATAAATTCATAAAAATACATTAATTATATTTAAAAAGTGTAATATAAAGATAATATTCAATTTTTTTACGAAATGCTAATATATCGCAAATTTATACAATTACTATTGTTTATATATCATAATAAGATACAATGAGTCATTTAGATTATCTAAAAAAAAAAAAAATTCCTTATAGCTTCTATTCGAGATGTTAGCTATAACCAAAATAAAATTTCTAAGATACTCTCGGGTGAGCCAAAGTCGAACCCAGAACGTGAGACGACATTGAATAAGCTCTTAATCACTGAGGTATTCAAAGCTGTATGAAGCAAAAAAGATTTTAAAATCCAAAGACCCTTATTATAAATGCATTTCATCAAACACCTCATTAATAATATATTTCATAAATGATTTATCGCTATAAATATGACACCATCAATAAATATTGATACATATAATTTTATTATAACAAAAATATAATTTTAGTTTCAACAACTTCTCGACATTGCCTTCGACGATACCTCGACTTCTATCTATTACTCCCTCCGTCCCTATGATTTTTATACACTTTCCTTTTCGGGATGTCCCATTCAATTCTATACATTTCAAAACTTTCCCAAAATAGTAAAATTTTATAATATAAAAATCTCACACACCCACTACTTTCATCTACTTTTTCAAATTTATCAATTAAATATGTATGGGTCCCACCACTTTACCTACTTTTCTTTCTCTTTCTCATTACTTTACACTATTTTATACACTTTTCTTGGTCTCGGTGTCCATTCCAAATGTATACATCCCAGAGGGACGGAGGGAGTAACACCTATAAAGTTATATTTAAATAAATTCATTCTAAAAAGATACAATTAATATTGTTTATAATTATATATCATAATAAGATAATGTGAGCCATTTAGATTATCTCAAAAAAAAGAAGTGCTTATAGCTTCTATTCGAGATGTTAACTATAAACCAAAATAAAATTTCAATGCATGTGTTTGTATAATCTTTTTAAATTACAACTTTTCGTGTATAAAAATTAACTTTATAGTAATAAAATATTATATATCAGCTTTTAATTGTGAATCTAGACATTTTTATAAAATTAAAATTCAAAAATAAAAATGAGTCCCAAAAAAAGGTTAAAATTTTCAACTTATTACATTGTGACTTGATTAATAAGTTCGAAGTTTCTCACTTATATCTACTCTACTCATAATAACAATTTATATTTGAGTAGTTTCATATGGAATAGTTTTTTTATTGCAGTAAATTTTTTATATTAAAATTTTTAATACAAATTGTCCTGCTATATCTTCTTCTATTTCACATCAGGAAGATGTTTCTCTACAGATTTATACAATATCATAAGTCGTTGCTACACAGATGTGTACAATCTCATGCTCTTATCTTTGTAGATATAACATAATGTTAGAGTGAGCAACTACTATTAACACATCCCAAATTCTTCTCATAAAATTTAAAGTATCTCAGAATGTTATTGACATGGATGGCACCCAGTGATCTGAACGTCCCAGTGCAGAGTTTAGCCACTCTGATATATTTTATACAAAGATGAAGCAACATTCTTTGACTGGTTTCCGCCAACCTTTCTTCTAACACCATTATCCTTTCTTCATATTCTCTTGATGTCTTCAGAATAGCATCGTAAATCCTTTTTTCTTGCTCTTCTCGCGCAAACGCAACTGCTGCATACACTCCTTCAGAGAAGCATCCATACTGACTAATCTGTCTTCACAGGTTAATCTTTGCTTTAAAGCTTTCTCTGCTTCTTGCTTTAGTGATCTTGCTTCTGCTTTCTCCCGACCTATGTAAAAATGACAGATATGTTACTTGATTATGCTGGGTTTCACACAACTACAATATACATAGAAAAATCAAAAATTGACAAATTATCGTTCAAAGCAAGAGGAAAACACTGTGCATAAGAGGCACCAGCAACTACAATATACATAGATATAGTCATAATATCAGTTAACAGAAACACCACAAATGCCAGATAAATATTACAGGAAATAAAATTCCACAAAATTCTCAAATCCAGCAAGCATATCCAAAAGTAGTAGTCGATAGCCATTTACTGCAGAAGTTTAAAAGAATATGGGTAAGACTTTATCTTTTAGCATTGAAAAAATTTGGTTCCAGAAGCAAACCTTCTTCTTCTTATCATGACGCATGACTTTCGCTGGAATTTCTCCTTTCGGATCAAAAGCAACAGGCTCAACAGCCACCCTACGTCGTGTTTTGGTGAGGAAATTGCAGTATGTGGAGTGTCGTTGTTGTCATCTTGGAGCTATTAAGAACAAAATTAGATATTTTTTAAACATAGAGATCCTCTAATAAACACTAAACTTACTTACATTGACTGAAGGTGCGTCGCTGGATTCAGATCTCAATGACTGAATCTCCTTAACAGTTAGAGTTTGATATTTGACCTCTTCCGGTGGTGGAGATTTGACTTCTTCATTTTTCATGGCAAGTATTCTACACGCCAAAAAAGTTCTTCAATAGTCCATGGTTAAGATATGTTTTAAAAGTTAATATCAAGATGTCCTAACCTCTGCCTCAGCTGGTTGACACTATAATCTTTGCCGCACAAATAATGACATACACCTCAGGCTCACCGGAACATTTTAAAGCTTGTTCAAACTCCACTCCAAAATCGTCAAATAGAGTTACAGGTACAATGTATCTTCCAATTAATGAGTCAAAATTATATAGTGTAAATCAATCGAACTATTAAAAGAAATGATTAAAATGACAATAGTATACCTCCCATCAAACAGATCAAACTTGGTTAGTACTTTCTCGCTATCATTTTTGGAAGACTTCAAAGACTGAACATTTTGTATATGACCTAGAGCATCTATCAAACGTAGTATTTAAATATAATGTACTCACAAAAGCATGAATCATGTGGTTCTACCAAAAATAGTAGTGCATGAAACTTGATTAAACACTAAAATTAATAGTATTGCAGAGTAAAGTTGTATAAGGTTAGAGTGGTCACATTACTGTCCTGGTAACAACATTACTCTTCCTAAGACCTTGCAAACACACAGAAACAGATATAGGTGTAAATTGCGAAACATTTCAATCTATTAGACATAGAATCACACAAAGTGAACGTCACAAATGACATTACCTCCAGTTGATAAACTGGACTATTACTGAAAGTGGTAGGACTTACATGTGTTGGGAACGATATAACTGCATGAATTAGAAAAATTGGTCTTAACTTCATTATATATTGCAAAAAATTTAGAACTAAAGAAACATAGGAAATTGTTCATACCATGGTTATTTGGTGTGAGGAGAAACGGGGAAAGTAAATCTATTAACCGAGTTTCCTGAGATATTCTCTTTCTCTCCGAATTTCTTCCTCTTTCTAGCACTCTTTGGCTTGTAACCTAATAGTTATATCTAAAGTGAGGAAATGATAAAAACCAAAAATTACAAATTACAAATCAAAAATGACAATCAATTAGACCTTGAATCTTCTTCATGCTACAAAGAACAAAGGTTACAGTTAATAATAAGTTAAATCTGATAACAAATGACCTGAAAAAAATATCTGCACCAAGCAAAACCAAAAATGGGGCAATCAATTTCTAGATTTGAACTTGCCAAGTGAGTAAAATAATCTAGCAAAACTAATATTGATACCAACTGATTCTGCACAATGTAGTTTAACTTCTCTACTTAAAACGACTAAAGCAGCCTTATTAGTTCACCATTAGAATTCCTAACTATCCAACCTATCCCCACTTATTTTCCAATTTGATTATGGCAGCATCACAGTGACCTCAACATTGTTATCTTATGATTTAAATCACATTTCACAACTCCTTTAGACTTTTATCACTAAAAACCATTGTTTCATACCTCGTCCTTTTATCATTCCAAGTTAGCTCATTCCTTAAACTCACACACCATTTATACAAACTTATGTAAACCAAAAATGAGTGCATAAAAATTTGTGGACTTCATTATGCTCCTAGAAAACCAATTGTGACATGTATTAAGATAACTTAGGCGTAACTAATTTCTCTTACTTGAGTCTGAGCTCCAATATCATTAAACTTTCTCATTGCATCCTCTAATGGCTTTGTACACAGAACTTTAATTGTGTAGCAGTTTCAAAGACTTTATCCCCTGTATTAGTTATAGAACACTTAGCATACAAATTAAGAAAACTATTACATTCTTGTGGGTAAGCTCATTGGATGCTTTAAATTATAAAAAAGAAGTAATTCAAACCGTAAACTGCAAATACATGGGTGTCGGTTTTTAGTTCTGAGACCTCAAAAGTTTGTAGGCCTTCTAACCTTTTAGAAAAAGGAGCTCTGCATCAGAATTGAGTTTTTGAAGCAAACCTCTGTGCACAACAATTTTTCCTCTCGGTAAAGCAAAAGCAATGTCACCAGGCCGTGAACTCAATAAGCAGGCCTCCAAAGTACATGCCAAACACATGAATGATAGAACATAACAACCCAAGTCCTTGCCATAAATCAACTAACATAATATCATAGAAATATATATCAACTTTAACATATAGATGGAGCATTTGACAACTATAAATCTCTAAAATCAAAATGATAGAAAAGCTAAGAAATATACATATATACAAATCAGAAATAATATTATAATAATCATTATCAGGTCTAAACTAAAAGTTTTAGGATCGTAAATCTACTTGTAATTCTTACCTGATCTTGTTGAAATTATATCCAAATAACAAAGTGCATCAGAGATTGGCGTAACGTTAACATATATTTATCAGACAGAACCTGCAAATCAGAATTTAAACTGTCAAAAATCTAATAAAATTGAAAAATATACATGTAGTCAACAGAATACTGCAATCTATCATGCGTATTAGTAAATTGTACATACATGCATCTTAGATTCACTATGAGAATTGCAATTTAATTTATATCTAAAGAATTGTATCATGTACCTAAAGAATCATAACACACTTATCTCAAATATAAGAAAATATACATACATAAAACAATAAGAAAAAAAATTATAATCATTTTAAACCCGTAAATCGAAGCCTTATAAAGTGGTTTGATGTCTTTAACAATTCTGTTCTTACACACATTATATCAAACAGTTTACCTGCAACATCCACTCTGCAGAAAAAGACAATTATTATTAAAAGCACACGAAGAAATATAGTTGAAAATGATAAATTTATTAACTTCTTCTCTTGGACATATTATCAAACACATCCTCAACAAACTTTTAAATAGAAAATGAATTGAATATAAAGTAAAAAATCATCAACTTTTTAAGCTTGAAATCTAACCTCATATATTGATTTGTTGTATCTATCCATCTTATTATCACAGACAAACAATCAAACAGGTCTTGTGCGGAGTTCAATCTACAATGAAAAAGAACAAAATATGAGTTAAGTTACATAATCTTGAAAATATTAGCATAACAATAGAGGAAGAAGAAGATAAATTGTATAATAGAATGAATCATCTCTATATCTCAATCCATTCAAATTTCAAATTTGAAATCTGTAGAAATTACGAAGCTTCCCGTGCGAAGAAATTACGAAGCTTGCAGTGTAAACTACGTGTTAAGGAAGAAGATGTAATAGCTAAAAAGTACTAATCTCAACACTAATTTGAAATTTGAAATTTGAAATTTGAAATGTTAACAAATAGAAAAATAGAAAAGTATTTACATATTGCAGGTGGGTGATCGTCTTTGCAGGCGGCGAGAAGGCTTCGCGCGGAAGCTTGGCGTTCTCTTCTATGCTCTCTTCTTCTTTTGTGTACTTTGTATTTATTTTTTATTTTTTAATTTTTGATTTTTTTTCCAGTGTTTTTAGCTCCGTGTGTTTAGATTCTGTGTGTGAAGTTTTGAAAAATGCTTGCACGTGCGTGGAAGAAACTGGACGCCTGCGTGTCACTCTGCAGGCCATTAAAAAGCAGTGGCAAGCCTGTAATTAGAAGGATGTTCACGGGCAATAACTTAGCATGTGTAAACTACTGTAGCAAAGACGCAACAGCAATTATAATTTACATTGATGATTCACATATTCTTGTACTTTTAATTTTTATATAATAATCGCCTCATGATATTTGCACTTATTTTCTCATGATTGTTACTTTGTCAAATTATTGTAAAAAACAAAATTTTTTATATTTTTATGGAAAATAAGTATATATGTAGTTAATAATTTTTATGTGTGTTTAAATTGAGAATTATTTTTAATATGTTTTTAACAAGTGTTAAATACAAGACTATTAGTAATACTGTAATGAAATATAAAAAATTCAATTCAATAATTCTGATAGATTTGATTTAAGTTATTAAAAATTTAATGTACTTAGTCTAATGAATTTAACTTAAACCACAAGAATAACTACATAATTCACTAGTTTATATTATGTTAATGACTATTTTATATGTTAAAGTTATCTAATTTTTTTTGATAATTGAGAAAATTTACTTATGATTGATATTGGTGAGTGATTATTGATGATGAGTTATAATTATGGAAGGTCCGTCATAGTAACAAATGACGAGATGATGTGTGGGGTGGTGACAGATAATCAGTAGTAGAAATAAGTTAGGGTGACAAGTAATATTCTCCTTTTCAACCTATTACTGCCAAATCCAGATCTCCATCTATCATCTGCTAATCCCCCTCTCTCTCCCCCCTCCCTCCCTCCCTTATGAGTTATTGTATCTAGTTGACTAAAATAATAATGCCTGAGAAAAAGTATACTGTTGCCTGTTGGATCAAGCTTAGATTCATTGTAGCCAGCGAGAACACGACTTCTGGCACCTTCCAATTGCCATCATCTTGAATCGGTACTGGGATGGCTCTTGTTCGAAAATTATAAAGCAAAGGATCATGCCGCTCTAATGCGATTCAAGGAAAAGGAAAAACAGGTGTGATCTTTTCATAACGTAAAACCACATAATTATGATTATATGATTATATATATTATTGTGATGTGATTCATATTTTTCCGATTAGGTATAATTGTGTGCTTAAATCTATTTTTGTATAGATTGTTTTGTATCCTATTTCGTCTTTTTATCTATTTTTGTCCGATTTTGAGGAGATTGGATATGTGTTTATTAATCTTATATTATATGGTCAGTTATATCTTATATGTTTTGTTTCTTTTTTTCGATTCTTAATTGTTTCGTTAGTATCCATGGTGTTTGTTTGCGGTTCTTGGACGGTGGTGGTGGTGGTGGTGGAGGTGATGACTTAATTAGTGCGAGTAATGTAATTTAATTGACTAGTTTTATTGATTGATTATACATTTAGCTTTGTAATTTAGGATATAGGAGTAATCAAAGATCTTATTTTTAGTCATTTTTTGAATGCTAAGTTGACATTTTTTAACTTCGTTTATATTTGAAATTTTATAATTTGAATTTTTGTGCCTTCATTACAAAATTAATTGATAGTCTTTATGGTTGATTATTGTACCTGAATTTAATTATTCATGGGGGCCATAAAGGATGGCTTTGTTGTGCCTTAATGAGGTATTATTGCGCCATTAATGGTTGATTGGTTAATTGATGTATACCAAATTTACATTATGCTGATAATAATAATTAGCTAAAATCGTGATACGTTTGTTTTCAATTTTAAATTATTTCTTCTTATTTTTATATTAAATACCTATTGAGATATCAGTTAGTTATATTCTGATAAGATTCATATTTTATTTTCTTGACAAGATTTTGTCTTATATTTGAGTAGATATATCTTAGCTATGTTTTTCAATTTTCAATTTTTATTTTTTATATTTTAAATATTGATTGAGATAACTTTTAGCTATTTTCTGATGAAATTTATATTATATTTTATTTTGTATTTTTGTTTACGTATCTAACCAAAGAGATCTTATTATCTCTTTGGTGTAGATTTTTTAATGTGTTGTTTTACTTAAGTTTTATTTTACTTTCGATTCTTTAAAATTATATTATATTCATATATTTTTCTAATATTGAGTTTGTTGACTTTTTCCTTTGTCGTTTTTAGATAATTTGATTATTTTTATGAACTTATTGTGTTCTTTTATTTTGTTGGTATTTATGAACTTATTGTGTTCTTTTATTTTGTTGGTATTTTTCAGGATACTCGGGGGAAGAAAGAAGGAAAGTTGAACCTCTTAGGGGTGTTTTCTTATCGAACATTAAAGCTTTATTGTCTAAGCGTCCCCGGTCATCTTTGCATGTCCGAGGGTTAGATGGTAAACTTTCTTGAACGAAAGGAACTCCTGGCAGCAGCTTTTGTATTTTGATACAATTCGTTATACGAGAAAGTATCTTGTGACAAAAAAAAAAAAAGTTAGGGTGACAAGTGGTCATAAACAAATCATAGATGTAGTGATGAAGAGAGTGGTGTAAGAGTTTGATAATAATGCAATGTAATTAAATACAGTGATGGAAAATTGATGAGGGACTCTAATTTAATTTCATTGGAGTAAGGCCATATGATATGAAAACAGATTTAATGGATATACATCATAGTAACTATATAATTTTTTTTTTCAACAAGACTTGTTGGGCACATGTGATGAATTGGTTACGAGCAAATTACACCTTTTACATGTTTTTTTTTCAAAATAAAATATCGTTATTTATATGTTTATTTGTACTTTCAGAATAAATTTAATGATAATTTTTCAAATATTTCTCCATAATTTTTGTTTCCAAGATTTGACTTATTGAAAATTTAGTTGAATCCATCATTTTCAAGATATTAATTAAGAATATTCCATCATTTTTAAGACATTAATTAGTGGTATTCAAAAAAAAATACTCATATATATAGAACTAACTATTTGTTGATGTGTTTTTTTTCAAAATGAAACGACAAATATACCGTAAAAGTGATCATAAAATTTCATTAATATAACATTTTTGGTGGTATAGATTATAATAAACATGCTAAAAGTGAATTCTACTCCCATAAATCAATAAAAAGACTTAAATATTATACATTGTCTTGTTTGTGTGTGTGTGTGTCTATATATATATATAGGGCATTGTTCAAAACAGAATACCCTTAAAAGAAGAACAAAGAAGAACGCTTTGGAATCGAACATAAAATCTCATCTAAAACTTGAATTAAATTCTAACTTTAAACTAATTAACCATTTATTATGAATAATAATAGTATCTAGCATGTTTAACAACAATTATGGATTAAAAATAACATGATTCTATGTGATATTAATCATGTAAAGAATATATACATAATTTTTATTCTGGATTCTGTTCTGAATTCTATATTATTTCATATTAATAATTTGGATAGATTTGGATGTTAGATTTCATATATTAAGTTTAGTTAGTGCTTAACTATGTAATTATAATCATAACAAATCATTTTTTATGAAAGAAAAAGTGTTATGATAGTGTTATGTGTTGTTCTTTTTTTAAAGTGTTCTGTGTGGAGTGCAACCATATATATATATGAATTGGTATGAAAAACAAATATTTTATAAATATTTTTCATTACTCACTTCTTTATCCTTTATAATTTTTAAAAAATATAGAAATATTAATATGTATTTCTTGGTTTACAGAAAAAGTACATACTCCCTCCGTCCCTCCCATTTCTTATCAAATGGGTTGGGCACGGAGGTCAAGAAATATGTATAAAGTAGTGGAAAAGAGAAAGAAAAGTGGGTGAAGTGGTGGGACTCATTGATTTTTAATGTATAAAAAGAAGATGGTGGAGTAAAAGTAGTGTGAAAAGGAAAGAAAAGTGAAGAAGTGGTGGGACCCATTGACTATTTTTGGTAAGTTTTGAAATGTAAAGAATTGGATGAGACATCCCAAAAAGGAAAGTGTAAAGAAATGATTAGGACATAGAGAATAGTATATTTTTCAAAATAAATAACACGCGTAACTACTAGGCTTATAGGACCTTAACTGGTTTTACTTTTTAGGCCCAGTAACTTCCAGTCTTCCGCAGGCTGGATCTGCTGCTTCAACAAGTTTCATGATTCCTCAGAGACTAATTAAGAAATGAACAGCAGAAATCAGTAGTCAAACTGACTTTGCGACTCTTATTTTGTGCATGTATACACCGATTTACGTTTACCGAAGCAAGCAAATTCATAAGTTTTGTTCGATTAGCTGTTAGCGGATTGAATTACATGTTTTGACTAGTCGATTGAAATAGATGTGTTTGACCGATTGGATTAGCTGTTTATTGTAAAACTGTTGGGAAAATAGTCTGATTAGTTTTTTGTTACACATATCAAAACTTCTAACCAAAAAACTCCTCAAAAATAGCCTTTGAAAATTAACTTTTGAGTCAAAACGTCTATTTCAATCCGCTAACTATCAAACACTAACAACAGAGGATTGAAATGATCAAAGCTATAAACCACCCCGACCATAGTAAAATATGGAACGAGAAAGATGAAACAGTAATGTCTGTCTGTCACCCATCGATAAATGAAGCGAAGGGACCTAATTATAGAACTTCAAAACTTTGAATAATGTAGGAGAGATTAAAAAAACGGGTTAATAGGCAAAAAGGTAACTGAACCCATGGCCAACTTGCAGTCGGATCACTGCACTCAAAAAATTTGCAAACGGATCACAGAACTAAATTTAATTTGCAGTCAACTCACTGAACTAATAAAAATTTGCAATTAAGTCACTGCGCCGTTAAGTATCGGTTGAATTTAACGGAATCCGTTAAAAAAATAAAAACAACTCTGGAAAAAATATAAAAAAAATTGATTTTTTTAAAGAATTCTGAAAACTTTACAAAAATCTGAAAATTTTGAAAAAATTTAAAAATATGGAGTTTTTAAAAAATATGAAAAAAATGTAAAATCTTCCAAAAATATCTAGAAATTTTGAAAAAATACACCTAAATTTTTGAAATTAAAAAAAATCAGAATTTTTTCCAAATTTCCAAATTTTATCGAAGTTTTAAATTTTCAAGATTTTTTCGAAGTTTTTACATTTTTTTTCATATTTTTCAAAAAATTACATATTTTTGAAAGTTACTTCAAAAGTTTCAGATTTTTTTTAAGTTTTCAATTTTTTTTTATAAAAATCAATTTTATACTTTTTTAAAGTTTTTTTTATATTTTTTTAACGGATTCCGTTAAAGTCAACTGATACTTAACGGCGCAGTGACCTAAATGCAACTTTTTATTGGTTCAGTGAATTGACTGCGATTTAAATCTAGTTCTGTGATCTGTTTGCAAATTGTTTGAGTTCAGTGACCCAATTGCAAGTTGGCCATGTGTTCAGTGATCTTTTTGCCTATTAACCTTTAAAAAAACTGAAGATCTCAGGCCAGAGAGGAACATTTTTCGATACACGTATATCACCTTTTTTCTTGCATTCAAATTTTAAAATTTATTCAGCAAACAAAATATATTAGAATTTTTATGGTAGTAATTATTGGTTCTCCTTTGAAAACTTATTAAATTATATACCTAATTATTCTTTTTATGGTTCAATTTAAATACTTACTGTTTGAAAATAATAATATAAATCTTCAATAACAATCGTTTTATTTGATATAGTTAAATAAAACACGGAAATTTAATGAGAGAGGATCATAGGAAACTGCTGTTAGGCTGTCAACGTTTTCATCTCTTATGCACCCCAATTGAAAATCCCATCCCATTGAAAATGTTTAAACTATTACATCAATACATGTGCAAGAAAAGTCAAAACTATAAAATACTACTCTCTCCTTCCTATTTCAATATTTCAATAGTCCACTTTATTAACAAAAAATTTCTCATATTATTTGTACTTCTTCTTTGTCCGATACAAATTATATATATGTTTTAATTTTCATTATATACAAGTAACATTTATTATCCCACACAATTTCCATTATTTACAATGTAAACTATATTGACTTTAACAAAAATTAGTAAGAACCTAATAATATTTTTGTATAACCAATGCATGACAATGATAACAACGTATCATATTTAATATTTCTTAATATGTGTGATTTGTGCAAAGTGGACTATTAAAATGTGAAGGAGGGAGTAATAGCAAAATTAGTTGGAAATGTGACGAGAAAAAAAAGAATATAGTTGGAAAATGTTCGGAAATTCGAAAGATCAGCTCAGAAATAATGTGATTGTCTGGCTAATCTTAATTTTCTATAAAAAAAACTTTTGAAAAAGATTAAAGTGAAATAAACTTTATTTTTTGTTAAATGACGGATATAAAACACCTTTTTAATATATATATGTTGTGAGAGGAATTGATACAACACCCCCAGAACCGTATAGCACAATTATAGGGATATCTGTTATAACTACGAAATTCACGGCTAGCTCTTAGGGGCTACCGTTAACATAAACTAAGAAAACAAATGAGAAACAAGTATGTTTAAGGGCTGAGCTTGCAAAGAACCAAGCAACGAGGCCGGAATTATGGAATTCCGTCCTGCAATCGCCCGGAAATATCTATCACAAAGGTTACACGTGCCTCTCTTTAGAGTGTAGAACTCGTGAATATGATTCTAGTCCCTTTGCAAGGTGCCTACATACCCTATATTTATAGGGATCAAGCCCATGTAGTTCTCGATTTAGGACTCTGAAGAGATAAGCTCTTATCCCCTCTAGTTTAGGATAAAACAGCCTTCTTTCAGTAGTTATCCAGCGGTATCCCACTCCAAGTAGGTCACTTGAAGCCTTCATCTTGCATGATTATCCGAATTTATATGAATTATCTCCCCTTGATTGTAATTATCTCCATAATGTACGTATTTATCCCTTAATTCGTAGATAAATAATAGCTGATACACTCCCAATATGTCTCCAATTCGTCCTTCTAGAAACAAAGAAGAAGAGTCCTGCTTGGAGTCTGCCTGCCATTCTGCCCAAGCGGCGGAAGCCCTGCCAGCGGCATCCCCTAGCTGCAGTCCCATAACTGCAAGCCAGGATGCACTTAGTGGTAACCCCTAGCAGCGGTAACCCCTAAAGCGCCTTCAGGTGCAACCCCATTCTGATGGCAGTCTTCATTATGCTTCCAATGCAAGTCCATATACCTTCTTGTACACCTTCAATGATTCACCCAGCTATGGTGAAGCCCATTATCCTTAACCAAATGATTCCAATAAGCCCAAGTGAAGCCCAAATAATATGATGGGCTATAAAATAAGCCCAGGGAGATTTTATGGCACAACAACTACCCCCCGGTTCCTTGAAGTATTAAATACGAGAGGAACTTAAGAACGGTAACCCTCAATCAACCAGCTGCAAACCCCTAAATTATGTCAGAGATTAATCGTAAATTATTTCTAAGCTTACGTGGGCGTAGCCCGGTGCAAGAAACAAGAAATAATTCAGACATAATTTCCACACATAATTATAAAACCAATTACATTAATTCAGTATAACCACCGCAAGCCTCGAATATTTGTTCCCAAAGATAATTAAAATTACTCCCCAAATGTCACTGAAATTCCACGATTTTTTGCTCCATCTTTCCAGTTTCCCGCGTGTGTCACGTCAGCTTATGATAAGGCTGATCCCAATTATCTAGGGGTTTAATTTGAATTCAAATTAATTTAAAACCCAACTGAACTCCTAATAATGCGGCTAGTTGTAGAGTTCCAGCTAAACTCTCCCTCTTCACCTGCCTAGCTTCTCCTCGGGAAGCCATGCATCATCAAGGCTATCTTCACGCCTTTCCAATCCAACCATGCCACCTGGCGCGTGTGTCTCCCACTTACCACTACTATAAATTCATGCCTCCGAAGCCTTGTTTCACTTTTTACTTTTAACTCTCACATCTTCCCTCTTACACTTCCCTCACACTCGAAGCACTTCAGACGCTAGTTTACTCCTTCCGACGACCCTTCGGCTTTTCTCCGACTTTCAACCAAAGGTATGTTTCTTGACCTCCGGCTTTCCTTTTCGTTACATTCATCCACGTTTGTGGCTAGACGCTTGTATGATCCATGCCTGTCTGCCCCTTTTTCTCTTGACTGTTCACCTCGGTATGCGTGCACACACCCACATTCGCCTGGCTCGATGTTACCATGCCTGATTAAACTGCTAATTTGCCCTGCATGCCAGTTATAGTTAAACATGTACACTTATCCTTTGAATATACACACACCACTGGTTTTAATTGACCCCAATTAGGCCCTGATTGTTTCCCAACTGGGTTTTCGCCCTTGGTGTTGTCGCATTGCTTTGAGGCCATGATCGTAACCCTAGATTATAAACCCTAGGTTCCCAATCGCCTCCAGGGGGGAACCCCTCTTTCACAATCGAACCTCTGTTTTTGTGCCCTTTATCTGCTGTGAACGTATTGTTTGTGTGATTTGCTTGCTATACTTGTTTGGCTGGTATCTTAGGATTATGATTGGGCGTTGATTGTTGTGGTTGAGATTAAGGTTAGGATTAGGCTTCCCGCTCCGGGTCCCTTGTTGGGCTTCCCGGAGAAGATGAACCGTCCTCCGTGGCCCGTGCTACTTCCTGTGAGGGATGTAGTCCTCTTACACTTCAGGGCTCCAACTGAAGCCTTTTCATTCCTCCTTCACATCCGTAGGGCTCCACCCTTGCAGCCCAGTCTTCCGCAAACCCCTTCTCCTTCTCCCCTTTTTGTCTTTCTTTCTCTCGACCTCTCCTCGTCTTGCTGTGTCCTTTCGTTAACCCATCCTTTCCTATTGTAGATGTCTCAAGGATCCATGTCCTCACACTCTTCTCAATCTGCCACCAGCAAGGCTCCCGTTGTTGCGGTTGACACGGGATCCTCTTTTAGCCAGGACCTTCAACCTGCTCGGCCCAGTTTAGGGGTTAGCTCCAGAACCCGCTCCAGGCGCAATTTGGTGGTGAAGGAGCTCAACTGGACAACCTCTGAGTCCAGTAAGGCGGATGGGACCTCGGGCCTCCCGCTGGACCCCGCTACTGAAGCCCTCGAGGGGAGCCCCGAGGAGGCTGAGCGGGAGGTTGAAGCTTCCATGGAGGTGATCGAGCCTCCAGCTGTAGTCCTGGCCTGCGAGCATATGGACTCCATCATGACTCCTGTTCGGCTGCAGTCCCTATTGGAGTCCTGCAACCCTGGCTGCACCTTGGGGATCCCGAAGCCAGGAGAGAGGTGTCACCGCTTTGACACCCTCAAGCCAGGCACTGGCTACCCCAAAGCCGTGCTTTCCGCCCAGTTCTTCAGGCTGGGTTTGTCTCTCCCCCTCCATCCTTTCATCCTGGAGGTCTTGGACTTCTATGAGGTCTCCCCCATGCAGCTCACCCCCAACTCCTACCGCATGGCGGTCTGCCTCTACATCCTCTATGACATCCACCATGGGGTGAGGATGTCTGCCTTGGAGTTGGGCTGGTTCTTCCAGCTGAAACTTACCGGCAGGACCCCAGGGTTCTTCTACCTCACTGCCTGGAACACCCATCATAAGAAGGGCATCAAGGGCAACCGCCAGTCGATGTCGGACTGGCAGAAGCTCTTCCTTTACTGCTATGACTGCCCAGTCTACAGGAAGGACTTCAATCTCTCCCCCAGTAAGCCAGCTTTTCTTTAATGCATTGTCTAGTTTAGCCCTTTAGGGTTCCCGTTTAGTTTCCTTACGCTTGTATTTGTTGTAGACATGCCAGTGCAGACTCCTCTGGCGGGAGAGTCCCTTGAGAGGGCCAAGCATGTGTTGGGGCTATCCACCGGGCTAGGTGATGGCTCCAGCCTGCTTACTCCAGAAAATCTGGAGAGGCTCGGTTTTTCCACTACGGTGGTAAATGCATCCCCCGTTGACGAGGGGGGTGCAGATGTGGAGGCGACGGGAAGCCCAGGTTTCCTCTTAGCTCGCACCTTTGAACTTACTTTCCTGATATTTGCTTTATAAATTTCCTTCCTGCATGATTTATGATTTTCATGCCATCTGCTAGGCTTGCATCTCCCCATATTTCCGCGTATGTTTGCATATTATCTAATTGTTTCTCCTTGTCTCTTTCCACAGATATGGCTGCCAACATTCCCAAATTCATCAAGCGCTCCACTAAATACGAGGATCTGTTCGGGGAGGCCTCCGATTCTCAGGCTCCCCTCTCTGCCAAGCCTCTCTCCCAGCTTCCTTCTCCCTCTTTAGAGCAGAAGAAGGCCTCCTCCGGGGGTCGCAAGCGGGACCCCTCCAAAGCTGTCGAGGCGGGGTCTTCAGCTGAAGGCCGCTCCAGCAAGAAGCCCAAGCTGGCCCTGGCACGTAGTTCTCCTGCTCCTTCCTCCACTCAGAAGACTCAGCTCTTTCAGAGGATGCTCTCCGACCAGGTATCTGAGGCCACTATCCGGGAGTGGGATAGGCTTTCCATTGCCGAGGCCACCCGAGACAAGATGGTGGCCAACACCAAGAGCCTATTCCTTGACCTAAAGATGGGGGAGCACGTCGCCGATACCGCCCGGGTGAATGAAACTATGAGGGCGGACCTAAAGCAGGCCAGGGCTGATCTGGCCTCCGCTGTCAAAGAGAGGGACGCCTTCCGGAAGGCCAACCTCAAGTTCAAGGAGGCGGAGGCCGAGGCCCGGAGGCTGAAGGAGAAGGAGGACATGGTGAGGAAGGGCCTTGAGGAGGAGGTCGACGGCCTGCGGAGGCAGGTTAAGGAGCTGGAGCTGCAGGTGAAAGGCCTTCAGGATGCGGCTGCCACCATGAAGGCTGGGAGGAAGGAGAGGGAGGCCACGATATTTGAGGCGGGGGTTGCCGCGGGAGTGAAAGACTGCGTGAAGTCGGCTTACCGCTTCTTTCCCGACAACGATTGGGCAAAGTTGGGGCCTGACGCTGCGGTGGCCCTAGAGGAAGCAAAGGCTGAGGATAAGGCCGGCATAGATAAGGCCCTGGCTGCTTCTCAGGGTCTTTCCGGTGATGGTGGCGTCAAGGGGGTTACGGCTGAAGACGAGCCGAAGCCCGCGGAGCTGGTCTCCGCGGGTCTTGTGGTGACGCCCCCGGAAGGGGTTCCGGCCGTAGCCCCTGCGGTAGCCTCGCAGGACCCCCCAGCCATTGATGAGAAGGACTCCTCCTCCCCTGCTGCTCTTTGACCTCCTTTCCCCCTATTTCAATCAACCCTTTTAATTACGAATGTTGAATTTGTGCGTGGCGCTTGTCGTCACGAATTGAATATTTTTTGGATGAGGGTGCGGGCACCTCCGAATGCTCCGCAAGATATTTGCTGCTTCAAGGGACCTCCCCCTGTTGGTGTGGGGAGGAATTTTCCCTTGAATTTTATTATTTTTATAACAGCTGTTCTTGCTCCTTCATTTGCTTTGTATAAATTTTTTGTATTCCCTTGGATATTATTGTGTTGGTCGCCTAACTCTTCCATGCAGGTAGAAAAGATGAATATAGGGGATAACCCTTGTACTGAAAGTGTACACATTGTCCACCCTCTGGGGGGTTGCGACCCTTGGGGCCTTGTTCTTCAAGGTTGTTTCCTTCTTTGCGGATGTATGCTGACGTATATGTTTGTGTTAACTCCCCAGTAGCGTATATAAAAGCACTTAGTCTTTCCTCGTAATAGCCCATTTAGGCGCAATTGAATCTGATCTAACATGTGTGAGAATCTAGGGACACCATTGGACGTAAGCCTTAAAATGACCCCTAGGTGTAAGCCTTCAGAGTAGTCTCCAAGTATAAGTTCTGAGATAATTCCACGAAGTGAGCTTTCTAGTAATCCCACCAAGTTAGCCTTGTGAGCCTGGATAGGCTTTAAACTCGAAAGCCTCGATAAGCCTTCGGCCTTGAAAGCCTCGACGGGCTTTAAACCTTGAAGGGCTACCGTAAGCCCAAAACCATGAAAGCTTGAAAAGCTTCAGCCTTGAAAGCCTTGATAGGCTTGAAAGCTTGAAAAGCTTTAGCCTTGAAAGCCTTGATAGGCTTGAAACCTTGAAAGCTTGAAAAGCTTTAGCCTTGAAAGCCTTGATAGGCTTGAAACCTTGAAAGCTTGAAAAGCTTTAGGCTTGAAACCTTGAAAGCTTGAAAAGCTTTAGCCTTGAAAGCCTTGATAGGCTTGAAACCTTGAAAGCTTGAAAAGCTTTAGCCTTGAAAGCCTTGATAGGCTTGAAACCTTGAAAGCTTGAAAAGCTTTAGCCTTGAAAGCCTTGATAGGCTTGAAACCTTGAAAGCTTGAAAAGCTTTAGCCTTGAAAGCCTTGATAGGCTTGAAACCTTGAAAGCTTGAAAAGCTTTAGCCTTGAAAGCCTTGATAGGCTTGAAACCTTGAAAGCTTGAAAAGCTTTAGCCTTGAAAGCCTTGATAGGCTTGAAACCTTGAAAGCTTGAAAAGCTTTAGCCTTGAAAGCCTTGATAGGCTTGAAACCTTGAAAGCTTGAAAAGCTTTTAGCCTTGAAAGCCTTGATAGGCTTGAAACCTTGAAAGCTTGAAAAGCTTTTAGCCTTGAAAGCCTTGATAGGCTTGAAACCTTGAAAGCTTGAAAAGCTTTAGCCTTGAAAGCCTTGATAGGCTTGAAACCTTGAAAGCTTGAAAAGCTTTAGCCTTGAAAGCCTTGATAGGCTTGAAACCTTGAAAGCTTGAAAAGCTTTCCTTCCCACCGGTGCAGCCAAGTTATCAAGTTGTGTTTACGAGTTTTAGTGTTTTCGATTCCCAAATTTATTTGAATTTTAAGCCAAATGAGTAATGTTAATGATACGCCTACTACCCCCGAGTTCTTTAGCATAATTTTAATTATGGTGGAGAACTAGATGCAATTGAAGCCCTAAATAATTTTTAAAGCATACATGAAGTATTCAATTAACAATCATGGTAAGCAAGCATACACAACATTTTCATAACGGAAAGCTGCGAAATTTTATTGAATCACATGATAAAAATTGACATAGCATAATATTGGGGGGTGTAACGACACTACCCCCCGAGCGTCCTAGCAAATAAAGCAAATAGTAGCCTGATAATTTTCCTAAAAGCATAGCGATTACAACTAATAAATCGCCTTTATTTCCTGACCCTTAAGCTGAAGCCTACAAAAATACTACCCGGGTGAAGCTACTGGTAATACCTTTTTAAGTGTTGGGCGTTCCATGCCCGTGGTATGAGTCTTCCATCCATGTCTGTGAGGTGATAGGTACCTTCCCAAAGCACTGTTTTGATGATATATAGGCCTTCCCACTTTGCACCGAAGGCCCCATGAGCGGGAACCCTCATGTTAGGCATCATTTTTCTGAGAACTAGGTCTCCCGTTTTGAGGGGTCGAGCCCTTACTTTCTTATCAAAATATTTACGGGTCCTCTGTTGATATGCAGCAAGTTTCAACTGAGCCGTATCTCGTACTTCTTCAATCAGATCTAAGTAAAGCCTGTGGTTGACTTCATTATTCTCAGGGTCGTAGTTATCCCTTCGAAAAGATCCTGCTCCAACTTCTACGGGAACCATGGCTTCACACCCGTATGTTAGGGTGAACGGGGTTTCACCGGTGGTAGACCTTGGAGTGGTATTGTAAGACCACAACACCATGGGAAGTTCCTCCGGCCAGCATCCCTTTTTCTCTTCTAGTTTGGCTTTCAGGGTGTGCTTAATAATTTTGTTTACGGCCTCCGTTTGACCGTTGCTCTGAGGGTGGCACACCGCGGAGAAGCCTTTCTTTATGCCAAGGTTTTCACAGAAATCCATCATTTCATTGCTGTCAAACTGTTTCCCATTGTCTGATATGAGCTTGTAGGGAACCCCGTATCGACAGACGATCGCGCGATAAACGAATTCTACCAACTTCCTTGCAGTGATGGAAGCTAGGGGTTCAGCTTCAGCCCATTTAGTAAAGTAATCCACAGCCACGACTGCATATTTCACCCCTCCTTTCCCTTTTGGTAATTCACCAATCAGATCTATACCCCAAACAGCAAACGGCCAGGGGCTTGTCAGGGTCTTCAGGGGTACCGCGGGGCTCTTGTTTGTATTGGAGAACCTTTGGCAACTGTCACAGGCCCTGGCGAAGGCATGAGCATCCTTGTGGAGGGTAGGCCAGTAGTAGCCTTGACGGAGGATTTTGTGAGCGAGGGAGGCACCCCCCGAGTGATTCCCACAGATTCCTTCATGCACCTCGCGCATAATGTATTCACACCTTACCCCAGCAACGCACCTGAGGAGGGGCCGATTGAATCCCCTTTTGTAAAGGATTCCATCATAAATTACATACTGGGCTGCCTTGTACCTCAATTTCCTGGCCTCATCTTTGTCCGTAGGCAGGGTTCCGTTGGCTATGTATTCATGGATTGGGGTTGTCCAGAGGTTAGTCTCATCAGCTTCAACATCCATGACTTCAATTTTGGGGATGCTAGGCTGATGCTGGATTTCGAGGGGGATCACCCCGAGCATGTGTGCATCCCTCTGAGAGCCTAATTTGGCTAAGGCATCAGCATCTGCATTCTCAGACCTTGGTATTTGCTCTAGCTTGATTTCCCTGAATTTCCCAATTAGTTCTTGGGCATACCGCATATAGAGATCGGTGCGGGGACCCCTAGCTTGGAAGCCTCCTCGGATGTGCCAGACTACCAGCATAGAATCACTGTAAACGTTCATGTTTTCCACTCTCATTTCCAAGGCCAGCTTCAGGCCAGCTATTAGGGCTTCATACTCCGCGTCGTTGTTAGTGGCGTTGAAGTCGAAATGAATGGAGCTTTGCAGCTTATGGCCTTCCGGACTGACTAAGACAATGCCAGCCCCGGCCCCATTTCCATTTACAGCCCCATCGACGTACAGGTTCCACCAAGGGGAACAATTCTCGGGTATGGCTACTGGAGGCTGGGGTTGAGGTATGCATTCCATCCCTTCGACTTCAAAAGTGGGTGGAAACTCCAAGATGAAGTCAGCTAGCGCTTGCCCCTTTATTGCGGTTCTAGGCTTGTACTCTATGTCAAACTAGCCCAGCTCGACTGCCCATTTCATGATTCTTCCCGAGGCTTCCGGCTTGTGCAAGACCTGTCTGAGAGGGAAGGATGTTCGTACTTCAATCTTGTGAGCCTGAAAGTAAGGCCTTAACTTGCGGGAAGCCAAAATTAGTGCGTAGGCTAACTTCTCCATGTTTGAGTAGCGGGTTTCAGCATCAAGTAATCTCTTGCTCACATAGTATACTGGCTGTTGGGCTTGCTCTTCCTCCTTGATCAGGACAGCGCTAATCGACAACTCGGAAACCCTTAAGTAAAGGATCAAGGCTTCACCCTCCGTTGGTTTGGCCAACAGGGGCGGGCTCCCGAGTTGCTCTTTCAGCTTCAGGAAAGCAGCCTTACATTCTGTCGTCCATTCAAATTTTTGCCCCTTTTTTATGGCTGCAAAAAATTCTCTGCATTTGTCTGAGGATTTTGAGATGAACCGGTTTAGGGCGGCAACCCGGCCTGTAAGGCATTGCACCTCCTTTACGTTCCTAGGCGACCTCATTTCAATTAAGGCCTTGATTTTCGCAGGGTTAGCTTCGATTCCCCTGTGATTGACAATGAAGCCCAAGAACTTGCCGGATTCAACCCCGAATACGCATTTTTGGGGATTCAACTTCATCCTGTAGTCCCTCAGTATGTCAAACATTTCTGATAAGTGTGTAACATGATCGTAAGCTTCCTTTGATTTTACTAACATGTCATCCACATACACTTCCATAGTTCTTCCAATCTGATCCTTAAACATCTTATTGACCAGCCTCTGATATGTAGCCCCGGCGTTCAGTAAACCAAACGGCATGCCTATATAGCAGTAAAGCCCCCTGTCAGTGATGAAGGAGGTGTGTTCCTGATCTGGCTCGAACATGGGGATCTGATTGTAGCCCGAGTAGGCGTCCATGAAGCTTAACAGTGCATGCCCCGCAGTGGAATCCACCAATTGGTCAATTCGAGGGAGCGGGAAGCTGTCTTTGGAGCAGGCCTTGTTCAGATCAGTAAAGTCTATGCAAGTTCTCCACTTTCCGTTAGGTTTTTTCACCAACACTGGGTTTGCTAGCCATGTGGGGTAAAAAGCTTCCTTCACTAGGCCTGCCTTCAATAGTCGGTCTACTTCTTCTTGAAGAGCGACAACCCTTTCCCCACTAATTGGTCTTCTCTTCTGTCTGACTCCCTTCCTATCTGGGTCAATATTGAGGTGGTGGCACATGACTTCCGGGTGAATCCCGATCATATCCGAATGGTTCCAAGCGAAGACGTCCAGATTATTCTTTAAGAATGCGGTCAGGGTTTCCCTTAGGTCCGGCCCCAATTGTTCCCCAATTTTTAGTTCTTTAGTGGGGTCGGACTCATCCACCAAGATGGACAGGGTATCCCCAGCTGCTCCAGTCTTCACCTGGGTTTCCGGCATCCTTGGGTCGAGGTCGATCTCAACGGTAACCTCTTTGTTGCCACCCTCTTGGGGTTGCGTACCCAGGATTTCATGAACGGGAAGCCGTGTTCGGTTTCCGAGTTGATAGGTTACCATAGCACTATTGAAGTCACAAGGTGCCTCGCACTCATTTTCTTGCTTTTTATTTTGGGGCTGCTTTTGCAATTCCCCTTCAAAGTCGCTGTCAGTAACATCTTCCACAATCCCTTCGACCAGGGTTTCAGCTGTATCAATATTCTTCATTGGGAGTGCATCCGTGGGTGCAAGCCCTTCATGCACGGCATGCGAGGCTTCTAGATAAGGATCTTCCCCCGGGTGTTGCACGATAATCACCATGTTGCAAGTTGCTTTCACAAACTTTATTAAAACCCTTCCCTGAGCCTTGGTTTCGGGTTCCTCTTCAATATCCACCTGCTTGTAACAGTTCTCCGGGATGTCTTCATCCATTTGTTGGGCTTCTTTACAGGCTTTTACTGCAGATCTCAAAGCCTTGCTATAACATTCCCGGGAGTCAGCCTGACATCCCCGTACACATCCTACCCCATTGGGGGTTGGGAACTTCATGGATAGGTGGTATATTGAGGTTACAATCCGCATGTCCCTTAAAATAGGTCTGCCCAGGATCCCGTTATAGGAGATGTCTTCGTTCACTACCATGAACTCTGCAACCTGAGTGACAGCTCGGGGTTCCACTCCAAGGGTGATCGGGAGTCTTACCCTTCCAACAATCTGGACAGCATTCCCCGTGAAACCATACAACTCATTATAGCAAGCCTTCATATCTTTATCCGCCATTTTCATTCTTTGGTACGCATTGTAGGCCAAGATATTGACAGAGCTTCCGTTATCGACAAGAAGCCTGTGTACATTGACATTTCCGATCACGGCTGTTACCACCAGGGCGTCGCTATGAGGATGGTGTACCGCGCGCGCATCCCCCTCAGTGAAGGTAATGTCCATAGTCTCCCCTTTGAACATTTTGGGAGGCCTTTCAGACAGATGGCACACATTGGTTAAGGGCGGCCCTCGGGCTTCCCGTACATATCTCTTCATAGCACTGCGTCCCTGGCCTCCCACGAAGGGCCCTCCGATGATCATTCGTACACTACCAGCACGGGCGTTACGGTTGGCTTCCTGGTTATTTGTCCTTTCAGCTTTCTTTTCCTTATATTTCTTAGCCTCTTGGGCTACAAACTCCGTCAGGTATCCTGTTCTGATAAGATCCTCTATGTGGTCTTTAAGATGAACACATTCCGCCGTGTCATGCCCGTTCGAATCGTGGAAAGCACAATATTTTCCCTGATCTTTCTTTCCAGGGGGTCCACTTCGAAAGGGCTTTCGGAAGAGTCTTGCCTTGTCTCCGACCTCAAAAATGTGATCTATAGAAGCTGTCAGTGGTGTGTATTCGTGGTACCTCGCTTCTCTCGTCTTCCTCACTGTCAACCTTGACTTGTCGAAGCCCTACGTGCTGGTTGCGTTCACCATAATGGGCGAGGTCTTGCCATCTCGACTCGAGGGCTTTTCACCAGCAGGCCTTACGTAGGGGTTCCTCTTGTAGGTGTTCCTCCTATCTGGGCTGTAAGACCTATCCCTCTTGTTTTTCCAACTGCTGCGGCTTTCAGATTTTGACTCCTTCTTTAACTTAGCCAGGGATTCCTCGATCACCTTATGGGGTTCAGCTCTAGCAAAGAAGTCGGCTAGGGTTTCAGGCTCCCGCCCTTGCAACTCCTTCCAAAAGTCTGTTCCGGGCCTTACCCCCGCTATCAAGAAGTTCTTCAGGGTTTCCTTTGAAGTTGGCCTAACCCGGGGTACCTCTGCGTTGAAGCGCTTGAAATACTCTCTCAATGTCTCATGTTCCTTTTGCTTAATATTAGCCAGGGTGTTGGCAGGTGGGGCGTAAGTGACGGAAGCCCTGAATTGTCCCACAAACAGTTCGCACATTTTCCTCCAAGAGCTGATGGAATCAGCGGGAAGCCTCTTGAACCAGTGATGAGCGTCATCCCTGAGGGTTGCAGCCAACAAGCGACATTTTGTGAGGTCTGGAATCTGGTAGACCTCCATCTCAGTATCGAACCGGCTAAGATACTCCACGGGATCCGTGGTTCCGTTAAATCGCAGGTCGCCCACCCCCCTGTAGATACGAGGTAGGGGTGACTCCCTAACCTTCTTAGTAAAGGGTGACTTTACGGTAAGCTCGGCTTTCGACTTCTTATCGGCCTTCACTTTCTTTAGGGCTTCCAGCAGTTCTTCCATCTTGCATTTATCATCCCCATCATCAAGTGCAACCTCATAGTCATCATCTAGGGGCTGATCTTTCTTTTTGCTTACTTCATTATCATTGTGCGACCCTGAGCTTTCCTCATCATCATGAATGGAGATAACCTTCGACGGCCTTTGGTTTTTGTCCTTTGACCGAGCTTCAGACACGGGCTTCTCGTGTCGTTGACTGGGAGGAGCCCTATGCTGCGAGCCTTCAGGTCCATCCCCGTTAGGGGCCTTGTTGCCAAGCCTGTGCCGCAAGTCTTGCTCGGTCAGTTTCCTCCCAAGGCGGTCGAACACACTGGCAGCCTGCGAGTGCTCTTTATCATCCATTTCGGGGTTAGCTTCTTTCTCAGGATTACCACCTTCTTTCCTGCCGCATTCTGCACCGAAATCTAGCTTGGTGGGAGTCACCTTGCTAGCCCTTTTCGACCTTGCTGACTTTCTTTTCAAGGAGGCAATCCTCCTACTCATTCTCTTCATTTTTGCCTTCATCTCCTCGCGGGTCAGTTCTCCGCTTGGAAGATCACTTTCATCCTGCGTAGCGCCTTCCGGCGTCTTGGGGTTTTCATTGTTTTCGGGAATTTCTGACATCTCTCCTCTCTAAGATCAGTAATCCCCTCCTTCTAGCGCCAAAAAGTGTTGTGAGAGGAATTGATACAACACCCCCAGAACCGTATAGCACAATTATAGGGATATCTGTTATAACTACGAAATTCACGGCTAGCTCTTAGGGGCTACCGTTAACATAAACTAAGAAAACAAATGAGAAACAAGTATGTTTAAGGGCTGAGCTTGCAAAGAACCAAGCAACGAGGCCGGAATTATGGAATTCCGTCCTGCAATCGCCCGGAAATATCTATCACAAAGGTTACACGTGCCTCTCTTTAGAGTGTAGAACTCGTGAATATGATTCTAGTCCCTTTGCAAGGTGCCTACATACCCTATATTTATAGGGATCAAGCCCATGTAGTTCTCGATTTAGGACTCTGAAGAGATAAGCTCTTATCCCCTCTAGTTTAGGATAAAACAGCCTTCTTTCAGTAGTTATCCAGCGGTATCCCACTCCAAGTAGGTCACTTGAAGCCTTCATCTTGCATGATTATCCGAATTTATATGAATTATCTCCCCTTGATTGTAATTATCTCCATAATGTACGTATTTATCCCTTAATTCGTAGATAAATAATAGCTGATACACTCCCAATATGTCTCCAATTCGTCCTTCTAGAAACAAAGAAGAAGAGTCCTGCTTGGAGTCTGCCTGCCATTCTGCCCAAGCGGCGGAAGCCCTGCCAGCGGCATCCCCTAGCTGTAGTCCCATAACTGCAAGCCAGGATGCACTTAGTGGTAACCCCTAGCAGCGGTAACCCCTAAAGCGCCTTCAGGTGCAACCCCATTCTGATGGCAGTCTTCATTATGCTTCCAATGCAAGTCCATATACCTTCTTGTACACCCTCAATGATTCACCCAGCTATGGTGAAGCCCATTATCCTTAACCAAATGATTCCAATAAGCCCAAGTGAAGCCCAAATAATATGATGGGCTATAAAATAAGCCCAGGGAGATTTTATGGCACAACAATATATATATATATATATATATATATATATGTAATTAAAAAGAAATAAGTCCTTAAATTTGAACAAAAAAAAAAGTTCTTCCAAACACGCCCAATATGCGATGAAAATAATTCTTTGAAAGTGCTTATTCTTTTCTTTTTTTGAATTAGATCTTTTTATATTTCGTATGTCATCGTATACTCCTATTATCTACACAATTGATGTTTTGAATTTTTATAATTGTTGATTATGTATACTTTATGTTAACGGAGGAATCCAGTGATAACAAGATTCGGGGAGGGATGTTAGAATTAGTGGTGGTTGACGACGGTGGACGACGGAGTAGGGATGTTGGTTTTGGGTTTGGTTGAGATCATTTGGGAAATTACAATTTTCTCATCACAAGATCGAAGGAGTATTCCTTCTTGCAAGGATCGTGTCCCCTCCCCAAACAATGTGCCTACATACCCTATTTATAGGGATCAAGGCAGACGTAGTTCTTGAGCAACTAATAACCTAATCAGAATAGGTTTTTCATTCCTTGATTTCAGCGATGGGTTACCGCCTTAGACTAGACATATATGGGTTTCCGAAGCCCAGCCTTCTTCGAGGAGCATATTAATTCCAGCGATGGGCCACCGCCTTAGACTAGACGTATATGGGTTTCCAAAGCCCAGCCTCCTTCGAGGAGCATGACACTAAATGAGTTGACCCATTTCAGACTATGTGGATCTACCCTAAGGCGACTATATGGGCTAACCCTCTGTCCTCTTTGAAGGCGAGGCTAAAGGTAGGTCTGAGCCCAAGATATATTATCAGGAGGTCTTGAGAGCGGAGCTTGACTTGCCTTTTCGGTGTCAGGCGGGGAGAAGGCTCAATAGGCGAGGATCAACATAAGACGAGGACCTGTTGTTACTATCCTGCGCAAGCAGGGTGGTTGGTCGGTCACTCACAAAAGTATCCTGACAAGCATTATAATCAGGCGAGGACCCCATTAAAGAACCGAGATGACAAATAATCAAGTAATACGTTCAGAATCATGTCTTCAGGCGAAGACTCCGTTAATATATCGAGTTAGCAGATTATAAGTCTCTCATTCAGGAATCTTGTCGTAGGAGAGGTCAGTATCGAGGGCGAGGTTGACCTAAATGAGTTGACTTTCCTCATCGTAGGGCGAGATTCCATCAATCAATAGGGGAGTCGATGTTTGAACATAACACTCTAACCGGCACAACTAATTTAAAATAGATGAATTATCAATGAAGAATTAGATATTGATTTATTTTAGTATTTACAAATTTTAAATTCACTTTGTCACTCGTCCTACTGAAACTAAGCAATTTTTTTCAGCAGAGAAAAAAAGCCCGGGCTTCAGAACATTTGCTTTAACTCTACCATAACTAGGCCCTTTACTTTATTACACTCGGAGAGCCCAAACCAAACTAGAATACATAAGTTGTCCAAGGTTTCAAATTTTCAGCATACGGGCAATTTGGCTGCAGCTCAAGACACTCTCTCTCTCTCACACTCGACCACATACCCCGGTTAGCTAATAAACTAATTTTATTACGTACATAGATGATTAAACAAATTGAAACTCGTATGGACTTGACATATTTTCAATTTCAGACCAACAAGCTTTTAATTTAATTTAGCAGGGTATTGGATTCAGCGGAATATTATTTTAAATTTCAATGATGGTCTTTCAGATTTTAAGTAGTGTCCGTGAGCATCATAGTTTTATTTCTCTCAGTTAGCTAGTCTAAATTGTGTCTTGGTAAAGAGGACATGTTATTGAGACATATGTCTTATGATCTGTTTTCCTTTCTAGGATGACAAATTAGAATTGTCGATGTCTGATTATCTCATACAAAGGATTAGGGGTGAGCAAAACCGAACCGGAACCGAAAAACCGGACCGAACCGTGTAAATTCGGTTCGGTTCGGTCCTAATTTTCTGAAAGTTCGGTCCATTCGGTCCGGACCGAATAGACCGAAATAAAGTTCGGTCCGGTCCGGTCCGTAAAAAATTATTTCGGTCCGGACCGAATAGACCGAATTGTCCAAAATATATATAATTTTAATTCATATTTATATTATATATGTATCTTATATGTTATAATTATAATATCTAGTTTGTAAATTTAATTATATGTATCTTTAATGAATTGGGGGTGATTAATTAATATGAAAATTTTAAAATAAATCATGAATTTTAGTTAAAAAATATAATGTTTTTTTATTTTTAAAATAATTTCAGTTCCTTCGGTCCGGACCGGACCGAACCGAATTATTTCGGTTCGGTCCGGTTCGGTCCATTATAAAACTTCGGTCCGGTTCGGTCCGAAAAAAATCTAAACTTCGGTTCTCGGTCTATTCGGTTCGGTCCGGGTTTGGACCGAACCGACCGAATGCTCACCCCTACAAAGGATTATTTGGATTATATAGCTAGGTTACAGCTTTTAGACGGTAAATCGAAGAGAATTGAGACTACAACCACCGAAAGTCGAATACAATATGAAAGCCACCACAAGTAAAGGAAAATAACTATAAATGAATCACATAAATTTAAATCAAATTAAATAAGCATCGCAGAACTTTGAAAGGTATTAAAATTTTGACGCGAAATATGTATTGTATTGAGTATATTATATGTCTATATGCAAGGGACGAAGAAAATAACAATCGCAATAGCTACTCTCTATTTTCAGAGAGGAATCATAAACCAATAATATACATGATTCTCAACTTTTAGTTGACACTAAACATGCATCAAATATATCTGGCCAATTGTTTTGCATAAAAATAATGCGTCCAAAATTCCAATCTTCTGCGACACGATTAATAAAATAAATGTAATCCTTTTCTCAGTTTCCAACTTTTAATTAGAGGCCGACCCAATTGATTCTAATTCCATCCCACAACATCTTTTCATCTCCTAAATAAGATGCTCTATGCTTTCCTACTTCAGACCTTTCTCAAGTCAAACGTCTAGGTATTTACAGTCACTAATTAATTTCTTGACAAAAAATTATTTTTTTAGCAGTATATTTATTATTTTCTAGCAATATAGAACTACTGGCCAAGCTAGGAATTAGTTTTGATTTGTATAAATTAAATTGTATAACGAAAATGATATTTGTGATCTATGCGTCACTTCTGCATGCGTGATTAAACAACTATGCGGATTCGTTTATTCAGTCATATATATGATATAATGCATGCATCTTCTAGTACCGAATCAGTACATCCCTGAAGAGATTAATTAAATAGCACTAAAAAAATTAGGTAATTAGTATATTTGAATATGGAATTTATCTTATAGAACATTAGAGATATACCGCAGTGCCAGTTAATTGATTCTTCGAATTAAGCTCCACAGCCCTTAAATGCACCTATCATTTTGCTTTCTGTAAAGCCTGTAAGAATATTTCCAAGTGTAACACAAAAGATAGACCATCCTTTTAACCACACCCTTCAGGCTTTCAATTTGTGTATTTTTGAAGATAATATATCAATTACTAGATATTCGTCTTGTTTAAACAATGGGATGAATAAGAATAGAATCTTACATAATTTTCTTATGCTTGTTCCAAACTTTATCAACTATTCAAAGTATCTTTACCTTTCCCAAAGCATAATTATTCTCCTTCAATTAATCCACCCTTTGTGTTTTGTAGAGTGACTTGCATGCGTGTGTGCTAAAATTATAAAACAAAAATTTGGTTGTTGTTTTATATATTCATTAATTTTTAAAATTAAATATCATAAATGTCATCACTTTATTTTATAACAAATCTTAAACCTAATTTAAAATCTGTAATATTATTTCTTGAATTTTTATTATTAAAATGATAGAAGTATAATTACATGGCTTTTGGTTGGATAGATGAATTTACCATTAATAAATACTTTAAATGAGAACTTAACAATATAACACCACTAGAAAAATAGATTATCATTAATTTCACTCATAAATGATATATAAATATCAAATATTTACAAATAAATATTAAGGCCCTAGCTAAACTCTTGAACGGCTATTTATTTATAAATAAGTATCCACAATAACGGACCAGTTAAAATCTTGAACGACTGCAGTTTAGGGAGCTGTCTCCCTTTCTAACTTATAATCATATTCAATTTTATATATTGACTGAAAAATAAATATAAATAAATTGCATGAGAAGTTGAAATTTGAATCTTTTAAGTTTTTATTTTTTAAGAAAATATATAGGATGAATTTTAAAAATATCATAATACATATTAATAATTTTTATTACATACTAAATTATAAATATCCAAATAATTATCTTAATATATAAACTAATATATATATTTCGCTTATGAATAACCCATTTACAAATAGGATTTTATATCAAATTACCACGCCAAGCTGAGTAAAATATACGAAGTAGCTAACCTATCTCCACAACGACTTTAAACCACTAAATATTATTATATCTTTATGTTAATTTTTTGTTTCAAATCGAAGGATTAGTCGTTGAATTGTACCATGCATCGTATCTCATATGAACATTTTGTTATTACATCAGTAGTACCTTTAAATTTGTTTTTAAAAATTACTCCCTCCGTCCCACCCATTTCTTATCAAATGGGTTGGGCACGGAGGTTAAGGAATATGTATAAAGTAGGAGAAAAGAGGAAGAAAAGTGGGTAAAGTAGTGGGACCCATTGATTTTTAATGTATAAAAAGAAGATAGTGGAGTAAAAGTAGTGTGAAAAGGAAAGAAAAGCGGAGAAGTGGTGGGACCCATTGACTATTTTTGGTAAGTTTTGAAATGTAAAGAATTGGGTGGGACATCCCAAAAAGAAAAGTGTAAAGAAATGGGTGGGACGGAGGGAGTAACAGACTGATTATAATAATTTAAATGCGTCATCATGGAACTAGATTGTGCAGCTATTTGATACTCCCTCCGTCCCTCCCATTTCTTATCGAATGGGTTGGGCACGGAGGTTAAGAAATATGAATAAAGTAGTTGAAAAGAGAAAGAAAAGTGGGTGAAGTGGTTTAATGTATAAAAGGGAGATAGTGGAGTAAAAGTAGTGTGAAAAGGAAAGAAAAGTGGAGAAGTGGTGGGACCCATTAACCATATTTGGTAAGTTTTGAAATGTAAAGAATTAGATAGGACACCCCAGAGCACGATCGGATAGCCCAGTGGTTAAGGGTTTATCCTCTGTCGTCCCAGGTCATGGGTTCGACTCTGGCTCACCCCGAGAATATCTTCGAACAGATACTCACTTTGTAAGGCTATAAGCCATATTAGTCAAAAAAAAAAAAAAAGATAGGACACCCCAAAAAGGAAAGTGTAAAGAAATGGAAGGGACGGAGGGAGTATATTCTAATTCTAATGAGTCTGATAGACAATCTAATACAGTATAAAATCATTTACAAACTGCTCCGAGTTCTACGATGAGTCAAATCACTCTTAAATGCCGCTGTCCTAAATATATTTGTCGAGATAAACCAGAACTACTGGGTGATGTCAGATGTCATCAAGAATGTAAATTTGTAGTTAATTTTTTTTCATGCCCTTTGCAACACCCCTATCTTTTTTTATAGAGAATTGATAAATAAGCTCCAAACTATACTATTTAAGTCCCATTTCAATTTTTTCCTTTACCCAAATAGCCTAATCACATGTAATATGGATGAAACGTTTGTAGAAAGCATGGGTAAATGTGGTATAAAATATGGAATTGGAGTTTAAATAGTAAAATGTGGAGCTTATTTATCAATTCCCTTTTTATATATACACAATTTAATATTTAATATATGTGAATATGGTTGTGTTGTGCAAATTGAGTCGCTGAAATGATTGTAGTCTGTGGATAGAATTTAAACATGTGCTAGAAAACGGCTTCTAATGATGCTGCGAGGAGTAAAAAACGTCCGGAGATGGGAGTAGAATTCATGTGTGACAAGATTAAGTCGTTTCCTTTTCTTGGCCTGGGTGGACCAGAAGACTCGGTCCTTAAAAAGCTTATTTGCATCGCCACTGTACTTTATTGAAGCCCAAGTATTATCAGAATCGAAAGCCCGGCCGAGTGAGGACCACATTCCCACAATTATTCTCCTATCTGCTCTTACAATTCTAAGAATATGTAATTTTCTATTAAGCCTAAATATTTCCAGAATGCAACTTGAACGTCTTCTTTCTTACATATTACATATCGCAAATTGTTTACTCTTCGCAGCATCATTAGAAGCCGTTCTCTAGCACAGTTAGGATCGGTGTGAAATTTATTCGAAAGCATTAACATCCGTAACTTAAATAATAACAAAAAATTTGGGATTCTCTAGAATATAATCATATGTTAAGCTCTCTTTCTAAAATTTCGAGATTTTGAGATAATTGCTCATTCATATTAGAGCTTAATCGCCAAGGACATGGGTGTTTGTGATCTTGATACCCTCATGTGACTCTCAGACCCCTAAACGGACTTTTCGTAAAATCTCGAGATTTTAGAAGAATGAATCCTTAACAATATCAACTTATAATTGATTATCCGTTTTTGGTTATTATGATTTGTTACAAATATCTTTGCTACATAAAATAAATATCTAACATTAAATATTACAAAAGGCAAAAGTGTTTTAAAAATTGTATAAGCATATAGCTAGATTTGTAAAAAAAGGTTTGTTGGTGATGAATAATGCTTGAAATTCAACAAAAAACAATTGTTTCACTAAAACAATTTAAAAAGATTTCCGTAAATTATTTACAATAGAGGAATGCATATTAATAGTATTGGTGATTTGGTTCTAACAAAACATTGCAAGTAAACCGGCTAATTAAGATGGAATATTCTTTAAACTGGTTAGCTGCAAATAAATGTTTAGGGAGCAGACAAAAGGGATATTCAGAACAAGGACGATAGAAGGAATATGATGAAACCTGTCACCAAGAGAATCTGGCCATGCAAAGCAGCATATATATATAAGCAAAGGTGGAAGACAGAGATAAGAGTAAGGAATCTGAGAAAGAAAAGGCGAGGGTCGGACTCTAGCTAGCTTGTACTACAAGTCTCATTTTCAGGTTCCTATTACAGAAAGCCATAATCCGACTCCATGGACTCATGGACCATCATCATTAGATTTCTCTTCTTCCTGTAAAGTAATATGTTTATACACATTGTTATGTGCACTTCATACAAAAGATCCATATTTTCTCTTGCTTTATGTTTATATCATAATCAATGGTAGAAAGAGCGACGGGAATAACTATCTTTTTAGTACTTAATTTTATATTTAGAAGAATAACATCGGTGAAAATTGAAATCTAAACTGCAAAATTATATTGAATATATTGGTGCGTGTCATTGCTCGAACAATGAATGAACTTACCCGGATAAGTTCAATAGGGGGTTAGAAATAGCAGGACACAAAGCCTAAATTTTATCCATGTATAGAGAAAAGGTCTCGATATTATAAATTGAAGTTAAAATGTCTTGAATGTCACGTTTTGAAAATATGACCTTAAATATCACCCTAAGATGCTGCATCATGCAGTGTTAGGTTATAAGAATAAAACAAGTGAAGTGTATAGAAAAATGTAATGTATATCCAAATTGGAATTAAAATTTCCCGATTAATATATATCACATTATGAAAATATGACCCTGAATACCACTCTAAGTCTAAGATGTTGTATCATATAGTGTTAGGTTATAAGGATAAAACATTAAACGATATAGCATTGTGAGAGTAATGTTACATGGGATTGGGCTTCAAGATAAAATAAGGTTCACTACAACAATTCTGGTCATTTACAATGAATATATATCTTACGACGGAGCAGAGCCTATAACTTACGATGGAAAATCAATATTCGTCGTATGTTCTCGTCAGTTCTTACAACATATTCATCTTCCGTCGTATTTACTATGTTTATTCGCTAGAATTTAAGCGCAAACCAATAAAATATAATAATATTTTCCCGCGTAAAAAACCGTCGTAAGTTATTTATTCATTGTAACAAAATCGTCTTAAGTTAACATATTTAGCTAATTAAAAATAAAAAAATGAAAATAGAATTTTTTGATTCCGTCGTAACTACGCCGTCGTAAATTCACATAATTATATAATTATAATTGTTTAACAATTTACTTTTCCGTCGTAAGTAAACATACTCCCTCCGTCCCCCTGAGTAGTATACATTGGGGGACGGGGACGCGGCACGGACTTTAATGCTCCTATAAAGTATAGTTGTGTAATTTATTTTTAAATTTTTTTTTCTGAATTAAAATTTGGATGTTATATTTTTATTCAGAAAAAGAAAATCTCAAAAATAAGTTACAGAACTATATTTTATAAGAGCATTGAAATGCGTGTCGAACAGTTGAAAAGAAACGTATACAATTAAATGGGACAGAGGGAGTATCAGCTAACTATAAGCAAAAATTAATATGGTTTCGGGGCTGTCGTAATTATGCCGTCGTAAGTTCACATAATTATATAATTATAACTGGTTAAAAACGGAAATAAATGAGAATGATATATTTTTATTTTCCGTGTCGTAACTAATCGTTGTAAGTTAATATATTTAGCTAATTAAAAATAAAATATAAATGGCCTTTTAAAATACTTTTGGCACCAATAAATAGCCTTTTTAATATATATAAACTTTAGTCTTTTTATCTAATCAATTTATTTTCTGCATTTGGATTTGGATGGAGTTTTGGTTGTATGGTATTGGAAATGTTTATTTATATATGATTTGGCATGCCGGAATAATGGCCACGAAGTGCAAAAACAAAAAACTGTATATACAAATCATGGGTACTTACAACACAAAAACCGTCATTGTTTAAAAATTTACATTTGAGATACAAACGACTATTTTTTCGTCGTAAATACAAAGCACAATCATAAATATATGATGAACAACTTACGACGGTAGATTGTTCATCATAACCTCGTTTATATATGACAGAAATTTCTGTCACATATTGTGATTGATAAGTTGGTCAGTGGGATCCACGTAACAAACATACGACTGAATATATCGTCGAATATTACAGTAAAAAAATGGGTCGTGGGTCCACGTGGCTGAACATACGACAACTATTTTCTTCATATATTTATAAATTGAGCAATGGGATCCATGTGTCCACGTGGCTGAACTAACGACATTATTTTCGTCGTAAATATATTGAGCCCACATTGAACATACGACGGATATTTTCTATCATATATTATAGTTAATAAATTGAGCAGTCGGGTCCACGTGTATGAACTTACGATGAAAGTGAAAACTTGCGACACAAAGTAAATTACTGGCTGTTTTCAAAACTTAAGACGCCAGAAAAAATGACAAAAAACTTCCATCGCAAATGGTATTATTTACGATAAAAAAAGGCAGAAAAAATCCATCATAAATGGTCAGAATTGTTATGATGGTTATGACCTAACGTTGCATTACCTAGCGTTCGGTTTTTTAGGGGTTCCAAGGTGTTTTCCTTGTAGACTTGAGTTAGACTAAGAGATAAATGCTATATCGGGCAGAGAAAAAAAATATAAATGTTACACGATGTAAAATTATAAAGTGAAATTTGAGACCAGACTATTCTGTTGCTTGAAATTATGATACCGAGAGCAAACACCCAAGTGAATATTGCATAGCTATTTTTAAGTTGATTTTGTTCATGTATACTTTGTAACAAAATTACGAATATAATTCCATTTCATGTATCAGAATATATAACAAAATACTTTGATATCATTTGTATATCATTTATCATTAATAGAAGTTTCAATGACAATATCTATAAGAGAAAATCCAAATTTAAATTTGCTTGGAGATTATAGATTAAATTATCATCATTTCTGCTAGGAATTATGGACTTTTAAAGTGGGAATTTCAAATAGGGAGTCAAAAGATTGTTGCCGCTCATTCTTGCTAATTGAGGTGAAGGTAACGCAAGTGGTAACGCTACGATTTATGTTACTGTGAGCACTAATTAATGATAATATTAAAACAACTCTACGGAATGTAAGTAAGTTATATGTAAGGAAATTGTACTTGAGAAAACAACACAAGCTTTCTTTGGTGGTAGGAATGGATCATGGACGAGATCCGAAGTTTTGTTGGTATTGGGAACGCAAATAATAAAACAAAACAAAACAAACTTGTGTAGAGAATCTTCTTACCTTCCTACCCACTTCTTTAAAGTAAGTAGCAGAAGAAGATTCCCCACCCCCTCAAGCTCCTTTGTTATTCTTTTAGGGCAAAAAAGAAAGAGCTTGTTTTAATTTCTCCTTTTTAGCTTTCGTGGCTTTGTATGTTCCCTTGCTTTCGAGTCTTTGAATTCAGACTCAGATATTCCTTCCTTAGAGGCAAATATTTTATTCTCATTTTCAATGTCTCGTTTATTATAGATTACATATTCTCCATCTCTCATACGCTCTACATTACAGTTTTACATATTCCCTCTCTCATATATTATAGATTGCACATTCTCCATCTTATACTCCCTCACATTTTAATTCTCTTATAAATATAATTTTATAATTTATTTTAATTTCTTTTTTCAATTAAATTTTGATATTTAGATTTTTGTTCAGAAACAAAAATTTTAAAATAAAAAAAAGATTTATTTTATATAAAATTTATAATATGTATCAAGTAATAATAAATATCGTATAAAAATGAGTCGGACGGAAGGAATATATATAATACATAAAGTTGCATGCATTGCATGGTGGTTTTGATTCTAAACACCTTATTTAAAAAGGCTAACAATATGCAGAATGGAGTGGGGATATGCTATGCCTTCTTGTGACTTGTGCAGATCTTCTCTAATTCTTATAATTTAATCATACTCGAATCATTCCATTACATATCTTAAAATTTGAGCTATAATATTCTATATCACATACACGGTAGAATATCACTTTATCATCAACACCATCAAGAACCGTACACGTGTCCCTTTTTATTACTGGTATAGAATGTTTTCAATATCAACTTTTACCCATGTGCTATATGCCATGTTACCAGGCCATGCATATATATATATATATATACAATATTTGTAAAGTCACCTCCTGGATCGACTCATGTTTTTGGCTTTCAACTTGCAACTTAATTAACTGTCCGAGCTAGACTCGGAAAGAATGGAATAAAACTTGCAAGATCAGAAGGTATAATAAATTTTCCCCCATTGTTTTATTGAGGATTAGAAGGGGTTCAAAATGCAATTTATGCAGATTTTTAAGAACAGAATAAGACTTCGGATAAAATATTTCAGTATTCAGAATTTTTTTCGATTCAGCCGGGACTTGCACCTGGAATAGGCCTTTGCTGATTTCTGCTGCGGCTAACACCACCTCTCCCCAACTCTTATAATTACTTTACTTTCCCATTTATTTTGCATCTTCAACCAGCAAATATATAATTAATGAATAATAGGTGCATCTGGATTCATCATATATGCTACATGAATGACCCTTTAATCCAGATGGAGCCTTTTTATTGCAAATTGAGGGAATATTAATTGGCACTCTAATCTTGATGCATAGAAAAATTTAAAGGGGTAAAAAAGTGAAAGAAAGTAAAGTGGGAAAAGTACTCTAGGAAGAAGAAGAAGAATCATCTTTAATATTTGTGTGATACTGAATTCGTACACAGACCCAAAGGTGGAAACAGAACTCTCTCTCTCTATAAAGCAAATGACTGTCAGATGTCAGAGAACTCTCTCCCCATTGATTCCTTCTTAGCCCAACCTTCACAAATATTCTAAAACAATTATATCATGATAATTTAAATTTTTCATACACTACATAGTATTCTAGTTGCATAATGTAATGTGTGTGTAGTACTTATCTCAACTCATGTATTCTGTGTGTGTATTTTTCTAAGTGAAACTTAAAAGGCTAATAGAGTAAAATCCAATCCACAAGAGTTCTTATGATAATTCTCGAGTAAGTCAGAATCGAATCCAATGAATAATACTTTGCCACTAGACTACATATTTCATATATTATGTGTGAATAAGTTTTAAATAATATTAGAACTTGGTAGTTTGTCATTTTAGGCTAGCATATAAGTTTTGCCTTTGCTGAATGCAAGAAGCTACCCTCCACCTTTAGTTAACCTGGCCAGTAATTGCCTTTTCTTTAATTTACTTTTCTTCCAGAACCCAACTTTATTCCCCTGAACTCTCCCCTAAAAAGAAGACCATCACTCACTATCCTCATTGTGCTCACAAACAACATCGGCTCTCGAATTTCAAACCTAAGAAAGAAATTTAACAAAAGATAAGAGGCCACCACTTTTCTTTATTTGCTATTCTTATACCAACACATATATACATACATAACATATTATATATACAGACCACCACCACCCTCCTGGTCTTATAAGAATCATAGGAACATCATTTGTTAATAAAACAGAAATACTATTTCTCCAGTACTGGTCTCTTATAATTATTAGATTTGAGCTATGATGGCTTCTTCCTCGGAACTCACCCTTAATTGCAAACCCCACAATAGTTATTCTATGCTGCTCAAATCATTTGGAGGTGATCATCTTGGTGCAGTTAATGACCAGAATCAGACTCAGAAGCTTGAAGACTTCCTTTCTCGCCTTGAGGAAGAACGTCTCAAGATTGATGCCTTTAAGCGTGAACTTCCCCTTTGCATGCAACTTCTCAACAATGGTAAAAATTTCTCACCTATTGTTCTAGTTTCTGTTATATGAAATTATAGATGTGTTTATATAACTGCCTAAAATAAAACGATGATAGATTCATCAAACACCTATAAAACTAAACTGTACATCAGATATATATGGAGTGGATATTCTTTTGACAATAGTGTAAGATTTTGAAAAGAGTTTTTGACGAGTTGGCCATGGTTGATTAATCAGCCATGGAGACTTTCAGGCAGCAGCTACAGACGTATCGTGCAAGCCAAGGTGGACAGCGGCCAGTTCTTGAAGAATTTATACCAATAAAAGTACAATCAAATTCGGACTGTTCTGAGAAGACATTGAACATGTCTGACAGCAAGGCGAACTGGATGACTTCGGCTCAGTTATGGAGCCAAACAAATGATAAAACTAAGCAACAACAAACTATATCCTCTGCATCTCCTAAAGAAACTCCGGATATTGGTTTTCTTGTTAGTCCAAATCTAGGTTTAGATGCCAAACAGAGGAATGGTACTGGAGCTTTTCTTCCCTTCTCCAAGGATCGGAGCTCGTGTCCTGCAGGCACAACACGAGGTCTTCCTGAATTGGCTCTAGCACCACTTGATAATAAGGAGATTGGAGATAAGAAATGCCTGGAAATTAATGATATCGGAATGTCTAATTGTTCAAGGGTTGAAAACCCTACGCTAACTGCAGGGATGATAACAGAACACGGAAAAACAGCAGGTGTTCATGAAGATTTACAAACAGTCAGCACCAACAACGGAATCACCTCAACCACAACTTCTCAAACTCATAGGAAGGCGAGGCGGTGTTGGTCACCTGACTTGCACCGCCGCTTTGTCAGTGCTCTTCAGATACTAGGTGGTTCTCAAGGTAAAAGGAAACAGGATTTAATACCTAATGTTATTTGAATTCATAGTTATATATATATTTTTAATTAATTTGCTTTCTGTAGCCATGATTGTGAAGGTTCTACTTTATCTTATCCTCTATGTTCATAAGTTCATAGAAGCTGATCTTTTTGGGCTAATGATTGCAGTGGCCACTCCAAAACAAATCAGGGAACTGATGAAGGTTGATGGTTTAACTAATGATGAAGTCAAAAGCCATTTACAGGTACAATCTCTCCCTTTCTCTTTCCCTTTCTTTCTGTCCAAACCAAACATACAAGCATACCCCACAACCATAACATAAACAAAAGCTGTACCAGAAACCACAGGACTGAACTCTCTGCATATTCAGATATGTTGCACTTGTACACCACATGCATAACAAACACTGACCCCTTTATCACTATCTTATCTCCATCTATAATGCATGCAGAAGTACAGACTCCACACAAGAAGACCAAGTCCAAGCCCACAATCCACAGGCACCGGAGCACCTCAGCTGGTGGTTTTAGGAGGAATATGGGTCCCATCTGAGTATGCCGCGGCACACCATGGTGGTGCACCTTCCTTGTATGGTGCACACCCTGGTCATGTCAATTCTCCACACTACCCAGTTCCCCAAGAATACTATTCAGCACTTGCACCACAAGCACAAGGCCACCACCAGCTGCACAACCATACCTTGCACCAGCAGCTCCATATGTACAAGCAACCTTCTTCGCAGACTCAAAGCTCTCCTCAATCCGACATCAGGGGTAATACTAATGACCAGTCCGAGAGCATTGAAGATGGTAAGTCGGAGAACAGTGCCAGCTGGAAGAATGACAGTGAAGGCGCCGCAGAGAATGGAAGAGAAGAGAAGGGGTTAGTGCTTAGGGAAGATGGGGAAGAGAGCAATGAAAGTGACATCACTCTTAAATTTTAGGGTTAAGATTGATTAGTTTATGTTTATCTTCTATTGCTGCAGCTAATCAATTAGTTTATGTTTTCTGCATTAATTTAGCTAAATTCGGAGACTTTAAAAGGTTGAGGGAGAGGGGTATATAGGGCATAAGCAAACATGACAGTTTGTTCTCTATCCATTTGGTTTATTAAACTAAAGATTTACATGGTATTTTGTACTTTGTTTTTTGATTTCTTCAAAGTTTGACAGATTTACCCTGGAGTCTTCTATGACAAATCAACCAAAAACCAAGAAAGATCTGCTAATGAGATTATGTTACTGGCTTACTGAGAAAATAATTCAGCTATTTATATGCTGGGGGAATTTAATTTGTCTTCAATTATCTCTCATAATCTGTTAATCTTTTATATTTTGTACATCAATAGTACTTAAGTATGAATCTAGTTTTCTCTTTAAAAATTCAAAATTGGCATGTTTTCAGTTGTTGAAAAATAATACAGGTTTATCAAAGATTGTATTTTATTATTTTATTTAAATTTAAGTTCAGAATATTTCGAAAATTAGAATGCCTTTTCAGAAACTATCAACTTAGTTATTTAATTTCACGATCTGTCTATTTCCACACAACCTCCAGAAATTTACAAAGATTTTAAAATATCAGGAAATCTAGCAATTTTAATTCACAAGATAGTGTTTTATTAACATGGGTAAAATGACAAATATCACCTGATTAATTTTAATAAATACAGATTATTGCCGAGCACAACTTCATATACATTGCATTCCAATCCCATATTTCTAGGGCTATAGACCAGCCATATTATAATAACGGAACATAACTATCCCTTTAAAGTTGTTAATTAGTCAATGACCCTTGATCAGTTGAGACCCCTAGGCCCTAACATTCTCAACACTTATAACCTGTTATCTCCAGATCTTCAACCTAATTACTTTGTACAACACAAGTAATAAAAGAAGAGAAATGTATGTAGCTCCTATATATTTATCATATTCTTCATCATTAGCGTGCTACAAACCTTTTTTTAAAAAAAAAAAGACACTACAAGAACAAGACATTACCAGATTTATTACTTTAGTTTTAATTTTGGTTACCACTTACAGTTGAACTTGTACAGGGCTTCTATCTGTAAGATGAGCTAAACGTCAATTTTAAATTGACCTAAACTTCAAATTGACAGTAAAATAATATTCCAACCCCAAACAACCGGATAACCAAAATCCACCGATCTTTCGGCCAAAGGTTGTAATATGCTTTAAAGCATAAAACTGAATTGGTTTGATAAACTAAATCAAATTTGAAGAACCCTTGGTATTCAGATTTCAGACCGAAAGGATTGCTTTACAACCTAAACCACCTAATGAGGCTTTAACTTTACACCCTTAGTGTCTGTATCTGACTTGAGCATGTCCCTTTTCAATTACTCAGTATAGAACCAGTAGAAATTACGGTGTCCTCAATGTGTACGCCCATATCTTATTCACTAATACCACATATATAATCCCTTGTCTTCATTTTGCTCAATTTTTAAATACTGCTCAGTTACTCAGACTTCCTGAAATAGAATAACACATTTCAAGATGGTTTCTGCATTTTTGTCAAGTCACTACTAATAAAGAAACATTTGTTGACATATTCAGTTTCTTGGGTCCAGGTCCCTCCCATGCGGCATACGTATGCCAGGGACCGGTTAAACAACATTCAGTTCCTAGGCTGTTGGATGAATATCCAGCGGCCAGAATTATAACAAAAGTTTAATACATCAAGCACTTTTTAACCGCTGGACAGGGTTATAATCCTAGCCGCTGAATATTCATCCAACGGTCAGAACGTTGAATGTTATTTAACTGGTCCCTAGCATACGTATGTCAAGACGTGGACCCAACCTTCTTATATAACAAATCCGAATGTAAAATACCATACTGAAACTTATATAGACAATTAACTACGAACTGACAGACACTTGATTGCGAAAGCCCTCCCAACAGCCAATGGCAGATTAGATTAGAAAGACGGATAACAAGTCCGAGTGTAACCATAATGAAACTTATATAGACAAATAACTACAAACTGACAAACACTTGATTGCGAAAGCCCTCCCAATAGCCAGGGGCATTCAGAAGAGGGTGCTTAAATCAATAATTTATTTACTCTCTAAAAGAAATCAATAATTAATTTTAATATGTTTGGCGGGATTCGAACCTTAGACCTTTAGTACCATCATAGTGAAATATTAAAAAAAAATTAATCTAATGGTTCTAATCAATTTGATTTAAGTGATCTATAATGCACTGCACCAGATTACAAACCACCAACCTAATCTTTGCATGTTTAGCTTTAATAATATAGTATAGATGTGTGTGTGTGTGTGTATGTGTGTGTCTCTGTGTGTGTGTGTATGTGTGTGTCTCTGTGTGTGTGTGTATGTGTGTGTCTGTCTATATGTATATGTATGGAAAAGGGATTTTGTGTGGCACATCCAGACAACTTCCTAAACTAGTACCTAAATACTACTATCATAGTATCATGTAGAAGACACATAGATTTCTTTAAATAGAATTGATTCAATACTCCTTTGGCTCCATTCATCTCTCTCAGAGCAAGTCCAATGATAATGTTAAAATAGATGTAGCTATTGTTATAATTTGAAACCAAAAAGTGGTTTTTAGTGCTAAAATAGAACTTATGGTCCAATGGTAAATGCAAAATAGTACCAAACATATCCAAATAAAGCTATATTCTAATTACACAATCTATATTTCTCACAATTACTTTATTAATGCATTTTGTCACTTGCATGCTTATGTGGCAATTATAGCACTATCTATATTTGGTTCTATATTTAGCACCAAGTATAGCATTTTGCTATTTTACATTCAAGTTTAGCATCTCATTGGAGTTGAGTTTGTTGCTTGAATGCTATATTATAGCAATAGCACCTGCTTTAGCACCTCCATTGGACTTGCTCTCAGTATTGCAATTATCCTACTCACTCTCTCGCAGAGATCATTTACCAAATCTCAACTTAATACAACCTTCATGTACAAACATCATCATTAAGTTTAGAAGTCCTAACTGTATGTAAATCCCCTGTTAAGACAGCTGAATATACATAAAAAAAAAAAAAAAAGATATCCGTCCCTATAATCATAAATTAGTTAAGACAGAACAACTTCATACCCATGATTAAAGGGATGAAAGCGAGTAGTTATAAGCATACACCTAGCAAACACGAGCATGCTAAAACCCGATGCAGACCTCAAAGATTGCCATTTGGCAAAGACTTGTTTCGAACAACTGCATCCTCACCATGCACTGTCTCTATTGATGTTGAATCAACAAGAGCCTGCAAAAAGGAATAGATAGAATCGATCAAAGTTGGTCATTTGATCCTATTACAACTTTGAGCTTCTTACATTTTTTTGATATTTATATTTTCTGCCCTTTGACTAAATTTGTCGAAACTGAAACACTTTGTGTCACAACTTTACAAGAAGGCAACCAGAGCCAGATTTAAGGTAAAGCCAACTAAGTGGTAGCTTAGGGCCTCAGTATCTTTTGCAGCCTCAATTTTCGCCATATTGTATGCTTGTATATATTGATTATATCCGACCATTCACATTTACATATTTGTATATTTGTAGCATAAACATGTACACATTACGTTATATTTTTACATATTTTAAAATTAGAATTTTTAAATACGTATTTTCTATAATTATCTATTTTCAAAAGTGTCTCTAAAAAAAATAAACTATTATTTGCTGAAAATGAAATGAAAAACCTATTCAATAGTTCGGGTTCTCAAAAAATTAGTGCCTAAATAAGTCACTAATATTACTTTTGCATTACCTTCAATCCATTATTAAAAGTTCTATTATATTAAATGGCCTGGTATTTGACTTCCGCTTGGGGCCCAAAATTTAGTAGAGTTGGACCTAAACGTCGTCATTATCCTTGGAGGCCATAAATTCAGGTGTTCCGCACAAAAATATGGAATGTATCATTCAGCTATTTCTGGCCTTGGTTCTAAGAATTTAAGATTTTTCAGCCCAAATGAAGATAATTATAAACCACCTAGAAATCTGGATGAGTTAAAGCAAGCCAATAATGTATCATTAAGTTATAAACAACTGCCCCCAAACAACTTAGCAAAAAACTAATTTAACTTCTGCTAGGGGCCCAAAATTTTGTAGAGTTGGACCTAAACGTCGTCACTATCCTTGGAGGCCATAAGTTCAGGTGTTCTGCTCGAAAATATGGAATGTATTATTCAGCTATTTCTGGCCTTGGTTCTAAGAATTTAAGATTTTTCAGCCCAAATGAAGATAATTATAAACCACCTAGAAATCTAATCTAAGCGGAAATTAAATTATTAAGAAATAATTTAACTTCCGCTTAGGGCCCAAAATTTAGTAGAGTTGGACCTAAACGTCGTCACTATCCTTGGAGGCCATAAGTTCAGGTGTTCCGCTCGAAAATATGTAATGTATTATTCAGCTATTTCTGGCTTGGTTCTAAGAATTTAAGATTTTTCAGCCCATATGAAGATAATTATAAACCACCTAGAAATCTGGATGAGTTAAAGCAAGCCAATAATGTATCATTAAGTTATAAACAAATGCCCCCAAACAACTTGGCAAAAAAAAGAGAAGGCAAATGCTCTCCCATGAAATATTTTGATTTTCATACAAGAAGCATAAAACAGCGGATATAAAATTATATACAGACCTGGAGCTCCTCTTCATAGCTTTTCACCCTGTCGCTACATTCTTTCAAATGCTGATAGCATTTATGCAGCTGTAAAATATTAAATGTATTCAACATCATATGGATTAACCAAAACATTAAACCAAATAGCTAACTATTCATAGCTTTTACCTTGGTCAGTTGCGTCTGGTGATGTGAAGTAAGTTTCTTTGCCATTAATAATGAATCCTCTAAACTCTAGAAGCATCAAAAGTTTTCCATTTAGAAGTAGTAGTGCTTGTAATTCTAAATAACAGATGACTAAAAAACAGACAGAGAGACAATATAAAATAGGCACTGTCCGAGGAAAGAAGATATTTGCTAACTAGAAAAAAAATGACCTGTGATTTCTCCTTTAACTTCTCTACAAACTCCCCCTTTTCTTCTAAAGAGTCTTCCATGTGAGAGATCTGGATAGTAGAATGATGCACTAAGTTATTATCTACTATTTCCTTACATAAATCATATATGCCAAAATAACAGGCTGTAACACATGTAAAGAATGATTCGAAATTCTATACAAATCAGTTCTCCCAAAGTGATGCTGGACGCAGATATCCTAAATGATATTGAAGGGATAATACAGTGACAACAGATGGGAAAACATAAAAATAATAAAAAAAATGACCAACACACAAGTTAAATATTATCAAATGAAATTTCAGACAGCAAATTAGTAGAATTATTTAGTAGTGTTCAATTAGTTTTATCATAGTAATTACATGTATTTGACAGCTTAGGGAAGTGTAAGATTCATCAGTTTATTTATTGTACTAGGTCACACTTAATATCAATTCTGCAAAGCTTATAATAAGCAATTATATGATGCAACTCCAAACTTGACACCTAGTAAGTGTGAAAATCAGTATAGGATAAAGATTTTCCTTTTTTATGTTAGACCGGAATATGAGAAATGCCAACCTCTTTTTTAAGTTCTTCAAGCCTTTGAGTTGAAAACTCCAGTTCTCCTTCGACCTGATACTAAAGTAGAAAATAACAGTCTAAGAGAGGGGAGATTTCCAGCAAGTTATTGGTTAAACTTTCCCTAAAAATAAAGTTCTTCAATCAATACACTGCAGGGATCTTATACCTGACTGTTATCGCGGCCTATAAACTCAGAAGAGAGCTCTCTCCTACGTTGGTCACTAGCATCCAAGCTCCTAAAAGATAAAACATGATACATTTACTCAAATGCATATTCAAATAAATAAGAAGTGATGGAAATTCATACGCTACAATGAATCAAGTTAAAAAACAAATGTTTTCAAAAACTATATCTACCAAAAGAAAGCTTCAGCTATTCAAATATTTAGAAATTCTTCCGTCAGATGAGAGGTCTAATCTAACAAAATAGTGATACTCATTTATCTTTAAAGGTATGAAAATCTTTTTTTTTTACTAAGAAAAGGAGGAAAGAACCTCAAATTGTAATAAGGAAAATGAAAAACCATCTCAACACTCCCCATCATCTAAAAAGCTCTGTAAGAGACATTCTAAGAGTGCTGAAAGTGTATGCAGTTCTTTCTTAGTCAAATAAGCAACAACATATATCCACATCAAAATCTTATTGAACCACCAAGAATTCGCTATCCTATAACAAAAAATTATTTAACTGATATAGTTGTTAAGATGCACAATTTAGTAGATTTTTCCATACTCTCTTCCGCGTCACTCCTTCCTCAGTTGTAAAATTTCCAAAATTAGAACCAAAAATAACAATAGATAAGTAAACTTCAAGCTGCAATTCAGTATTTGCCTAATCAATACAACTGAAACTGCATTACATGATGCTCTGTTCTGTTGGGGGGAATAGAATGGATAAGTGTAAACAAACTAAAGGAGAGAATATTTAGGTAGCAGGCAGAGTAAATAAAATGAGGGAGTGCAAATTTCTATGATGAACACAAATTGGGGAATGGATCATTTATCTTCTCAAGTTGGTGGTTTGGATTTTAGTTTAATTTCCTAGGAACGATATAGATAAAGGAATGAGAACATATAAATTTACCCATAAACTAGTACAAATTTCATTCCATTCCACCAAATTCACTCACTCCAACCAAACACAAGCAGCTCATCCATACTAAAATATCTTTTAAATATATAACTGAGTGCACTGGCTTAGCAAGCAAAACACTTTTAGGAGTAGGGCCTTGAGAAAATTTGCCTCTAAGTGGACAAAATGATTTTTGATAGACAATTTAAAATCTGTTTTTAACACATTGCTAAATGTCCTTGCTATCTTATTGTATACTGTTGGTCCAAATGTAAAAGGAAGTTGGTTACAACAATGTCTGGGGGTAGGATGTTCATTAGAATATAAATGCTACACAGAATAAACGACACTGTCAATATATAACTATAGCAGCATGCAGAATGGAATTATAACTTACCCATTCGAATAATTAAACATCTGATCCTTGTCGTTCTCTCCACTTCCGTTGTGATTTTTGGGTTGCTCCACTCCTCTATCTTGATGCCAATCTGACTTCGAAATTCTATCCCGTTCAAGTAAAAGGTTCCTTGTATGTTCTTGTTCAATGTCTACATTTCCATGTTCACGATCCTTATCTCTTTTCAATAATTGGTCCCTTGTCCGATCAATGTCACGTGTACGGATATAGCCCCTTTCCCTATCTTGGCTATGGTCACTACGATTATACCCCCTCTCCCTATCTAGGCTACGCTCATTACGATTATATCCCTTATCCTTATCTTGATTACGATCTACAGAACGTTCTCTGGGTCGATCATGAAACCGATCTCTGTCAGGATTTTTATCTCGATCTCTTCCCCTGTCCCAATCTGCCCCACTTTCAGGATTACGCCTAAAACTATCACGGCCAAGATTTGGCCTCCCATTTCTGGTCTTCACTTCACTCACTTTTACTACCCGGCCATCTATTGTCTGATTAAATGTACCACAAACATATTTCCGAAAATTAATTACATCATAAATCAATAGAGTAAAAAAATGGAAATATAATAGTATTTCTGTATATATTACAAAAAACCAATTACTGTTAATTATAGTTTGGAGTGGGAGATAGATACCCTTCCATTCATGTCCTTGATGGCATCTTCAGCAGAGCGGGGATTTGTAAAAGTAACAAATCCATAACATTTCCCCCCAACACCACGCTCATTCACAATCTGGAATCCAAGATACATAGATGCATATTAGAAATACACACACACACATACATTGTGTGTTAAGAGGGGGGGGGGGGGGATTGTTGGTCTGTGTGTTAGAAAGGGTGGGGGGGAGTATGTTAAGCAAATGGATAATTACTCATCAGTATTCAATATATTTATTTATTGGGGTAAAGATCAATGGCATAAAATAATAATTACTGGGGCCAACAGGGTTAGCCAGCAACCCAACGGTTACCAATAGTGCACCATCTAATGAAACTGAATAAAATATATGATACAAGTAAAGTATTGACTACATAATAACCCTCCAATTCCGTCTCACAGCCACACGGCAATGAGGTCTGAGATATGACATCACATAGACACATACTACCCCAATAGCATGGAACGTAATAGTATGACGATCCTGTCTGGCGTCTCCTCAGCTGCGAATATGAATTTTATTTTTATGCCATAAAACCATGAAAAAGTCAACTCTGACGCGAAATATGACGGAGTATTTTGTATTAAGCTGACCAAAATTTTCAAACCCTACCTCGATTGTTTCTCGATCATCATTATAACTGTCAACATTAATCTCAAACCTGGCCTCAATTTCAATAGAATTCCAATGAGTAAGGTCGGTTTGGGGAAATTGGGGGATTTGGTTTACATTGATCTCAAACCTGACCTCAGTCTCAACATAACTCCAATGAGTCAAGTCGGATTGAGGAAATTAGGGGATTTGAGATTATGTTTCCCACTTCTCCAATTAATAAAAAACATTCAAAATAATAACTAATTGGTTCCTTGAAGTAACCCCTATATATTATTTTGGCTGATGGTACATCCTACACTACTAACAGAATATCCACTGGGGAGCAAAATAGAGCTACAGTCGGAAGAACGCAAACTGATCATAGTAAATAGTGGTCCACACAACTTAACCACATCCGATAACTTTGCTACCTTCAATTACATCCTATAATTACCTAAAACATATAACGAGTAACGACAACCAAATATAATTGCCAAACAAAAACCCTAGAAATCTCAAACAATAACCACTCCCACTCGATACCGAAACACACAAACGCACATTTACAATTACCCAACCCATCAACCATCAGCATTCTTATAACCAAATCAATCAAGCTCAATATTAACAATGTCATATAATTTCACACAAACAAAACATAAAATCAAACATCAAATAAAGCTAGAAAATCATCTCGTCTTGTTAAATTAATTAAGCTTGCTAAAATACAAAGAAACAACAACTGGATTAAAATATCTATATATCAACACAGATACATATATGCGTATACATACTTTGACAGCGCGGACACGACCATAGAGATCGAAGGCTTTGCGAATAGAGTCTTCGTTGGCGCCGTAGGGGAGTCCGCCGACGTAGACGGAGTTATCGTCGGCTATCGTCATTTTCCGATTACAAACGTCACCGTGCTTAAAATGAAAATAATGACGAGGGCTGTAGTGTAGAGGCGGTGGAAATCGATAATTTTTGTGATATTTGCTTCACTGGCCCCTCTTGTTTCTCGACTTGACCATGCGCCCCTACCTTTTTTATATTTTGCGCTTGGTTATTATTTGATCGGGTTTTATATTTTTAAATATACTAGCCTTTAACCCGTGCGAAGCACGGGCGGGTATATAGTTCGTAATTTATTATTTATAATTTGAATTTTAACATCATATTATTAGCATTTTAGTATTAATAAATTGAATTTTAATTAAATTATATTATTCAATTGACTATATATATATATATATTAGTACATTTAATCCGAATTTAGCACACGTAGATTTGAAAATAAAAAATTAGAAAATTCAAATCTTTTCCAAACATAGCCAATCATGTAATACCTTTGAAAAATTCAGTAATCTAATCAATCGAATTTCAAACATAATTTTGGTTTTTTGGTTTTTTTTGACAATAATAACTTTTAATATTAGAGTTAGAAAAAGGTTAAAGTTAAAAAGAGTTATATGAAAATTCTTGTTAAAAAAAAATATTCAAAATTGTATATTTATAATTTTATTTATAACATCATTATAATTTTTTAATGAAATATTATATGATAATGTATTGTTATGAGTGTTTTTAGTATTTGAAACTGTTTAACAATATAATTCTAATAGACTCCACATTTGTAGACTTCTAGTACCAAAAGGAGAGTACCAAACCAAAAAATATAACTAAAACCTTGGACTACAAATTATACCCATGTTGGCTTATTATAGTATAGTATAGTATAGATTTTAGACGAATTTCATATTTTAAATTATTTTTGAAAATTTTTATTAGAAAAATGAAAATTATAAATTTTTAATTTTGTGATTAACATCTAAAATATATTTGTGAAATAAAATAATATATAAAAATAAGTAATACATTATATATTGTTTATAATTTGGTATTTGAGAATCTGTAATAACTAATTTATGCACTCAACATTTCAAATTTTAACATTTTTATGAATTTAATATATTAATATATCACTCAAAAGTGATAAGTATATAAAATTTTCTAAACTTCAAATATAAATGAAATAATTATTTCACAATAATGGAATATATATTTATGATATGCATATAATAGCTAAGAATTTATATATGATTTTTCTTATTTAAATTGATTTTCAGTAAAGACAGGTGAGTCGACTCCCGTGGTTATGGTTATAAGCGTCACTTCTCCACAAATCTTTGTACACTCATCAATTAAGCCCTTCCGCTGTTTCATCCTCTCTTATATTTTTTTATTTTTCTAACAAAACTTAGATTTATTTTATTTTTAACGTAGGAAAATTGCAAACCACGTGAACCAAGATAAACTTAAGCGACAGGCTCTGGCGTAGGAGGCATAATCACAAATATCGCTCTTTTCGGGAGTCGAACCTGTGACCAAAAGGATACAAGTCCCCTCTTTAACCAGCTGAACCAACTAGGGATGGGCATTCGCCCCGCCCCGCTCGACCCCGATCCGATCCCCGCCCCGTTCGGGTCGGGGATTCGGGGAATTTTTCGGGGACGGGGCGGGGATCGGGGAAACTTTTAGAAAAAATTCGGGGATCGGGGCGGGGTCGGGGATTGATGTCTCCCCGCCCCGATCCCCGACCCCGATTGTGTATATATATAAATAATAATATATTTATATATATTATACCAAATATATTATTAAAAATAGATAACTTTTATAATATAATAAAAATTAGAAAATGATCTTTATTTTTATTGATTGATTATAAATATATTGTAATATAATATGTTTTAAATTATCGTTTATTTATATTATAAATCAATTTTAATATGATTTGATATTGAAAATATAAAATAATCATATTTTATTAGTATATTAGGAGTTAGTAGTTTGTTTGTTTATTAAAAAATATATTATATATTATAAAGTTATAATTTTTTTATTAAAAACTAAAATTCTCCGAATCCCCGCGGGGATCCCCGTTCCCCGTTCGGGGCGGGGATCGGGGAGGAAAATAATCCCCGTTCGGGGTTCGGGGCGGGGTCGGGGATGGATATTCAATTCGGGGATCGGGGTCGGGATAGCACTCCCCGCCCCCGAAGTGCCCCCGTGCCCATCCCTAGAACCAACCTTTACGGGCGATTTAATTTTTTTAGATGAGACCTTATTGAGTATCTTGTTATCATTGTTGTTAGACATGTTCATATTTTTGAGATGTTAGTTATATTTTGATATTTTAATATATATTGATACGAATTCCTATAGTAGTTTTTGTAGAAAGATTTATATCACATTTTTAGAGATCTATAAGACTCGCATCGATTTTACGACGATCGTGGATATTACAAAAGTTCACCTCTAAAAACAAATTTCAAATTTTATGGACATTTGTTGCTCCAGTATCAATTGATGTGATACTTATAAATGTATATTGATTATTATCAATTGCGATACTATTTATTCATACTCTATGTGTTAAGCGATTCGATAATAAAACTAACTAATTTTTTATCTCATTTTTTATTTCACAATCAAGTTGTTCGACGGTTGACTCGATTATAATGTTTTTGTTAAGTGTTTTGTTTTGATAAAATTATTTGCTTGTCTAAAAGATTATATATATGATCATAATTTAATATAAATATTATAAAAGCTTAGATTTTATATACAATTTTAACTAAAATTTTTCATAATAGCATAGATACGTAAACGTTACTTGCATATGAATATACACTATAATTTTTGATGTAGTACCCATTCCACATTAAATTATTTTTACGTGTACATTTATTTTGAGGTTGAAGTGCAAAAGGCTTATTTAGCTAAAATGACAGAAAAGGTAAATTAGCAACCAAAACAATAGTGCACTGCATTCAAGTTTGGGCCAAGTCCAATTAGGTAACAGCACCAAAATCAAAATAGAATACCAAGCCATGAAAAACATTGTAAAGCAATGGCCCCAATCAACTAAGAGCAACTCCAGCGGCTTCCCTATTTGGAGTCTTAAACCAAAATATAAGGAATATATGAAAATAATTCACTCCAACAGTATCTTAGTGATTCCCTAAATCACTAAGATCCATTAGCCATGCCTTATCTTTAGGTAACCTCTCTTCTCTCCTAAATCTTATTTTATAATAAATTTTGAATACAAACATGTTCTCTCTCTTCACCTATTGCAATAATGGTAACTTTTAATAATAAAATAGTATATAAGGAATGAATATAAGGAATATTGTTGGAGGTGAGAATAGCTATTATTATCTTAAGCCACTAGGATCCAATATTTTATATTATATTTAAGGAATGGGCTAAAATGCTGCTGGAGATGCTCTAAGCTACTATTAGGCCATCTCCAATAGTGGAACCAGTTTTTGGCCTAAATCTTAGTTCAAATTTAGACCAAATCATCTTTCCATTCCAACAATTTGGCCTAAATTTTGGTCCAAATTCATATATCAATATTTTATTCTTCTAACAATTTTTATATTATTATTCTAATTTTTTAAAAATAATATAAGATTTATAAGATTTATTATCAAAAAAAAATAAAAAATAATATAAGATTTCATATTAATATTACACTCAATAAATTCATTAAATTAGAAAAACAAAGAAAATTTAACATTTTATTTAGTTAACTAAATTTTTTTTACAAAGATTCAATACTATTCCGAATTAACATATGTTCCCACAAATACTCAATTAATGTATATTGAAGTGCAATATGAGCTATTTTGTTTTTTATTTTTCTATATCGTCTAAGAAATTATTGAAATCGAGTATATTAATGTATTATTAATTTGAATTATTTTAAGATTATTTAATTTTATTATATTTCATTATAATATATATGATTATTTAAGTAACATATATTAAATATAATTTATAAATATTTAATAATTATATTAACATAAAATCATTTAATTAACTAAATATAAAAAAGGAAAAAGTTATTATTATATTATTAAAAAGATTTAGGCCGGTGAATAGTGTCGGCCTAAATTTAGGCCGGTACTGTTCACCGGTCTAAATTTGAACCAAAATTTAGACCACTGTTGGAAGGATTTAGACCGAAACCGGCCCAAATTTGGGCCTTTAGGCCACTGTTGGATTTGCCCTTACATCTAGCAGTGAGCACCAGCAGAGTTGAGACAAATTTAAATTAGACAAGTTTCTGCATAAAAATCATATCATCCTGTCCATCAATATATATACCAAAGAATACATGAAGGTGCAAGTGAATGAATGCTTAAGAGCACCAAGAGCAATCAAAAAACTTTCTCAGACTCATGAAAGTTATTCTTCCCAAGTCAACACTCAACAGTATCAGAACTTCAAGTTTCTTCACATGAGACATTCAACTTGTACATTGATCCGAAAAATTAATAGGTCTATCTTATAGCTAAAGACACATTCGTGGTGACAATGGATACTTTTCCTTTTCCAAATAGTCTCTTAACACTTTCTGATAAAAATGTTTTTGTGGTCTTATCACAGGACTTTCAATCTACTCAGAATAAGTAGTAACATGTTATTCTCCAGTCTAATTCAAAAATATGACCAATTTGCACAAGTGGAAAATTATGATATATATAGCTATGCAGGAACACAGAGTATAAAATTTCTGAGGGAAGGCAATTTTCTACAGGCTATCGAAGAAGATTCAACAAATTATCATTAAAATCCTTAGCTTTAGGCTATACGCTGCCTCAAGAGGTTTCATGCTCCGAGACAATCTAGTCTTCAAAACATTATGCTGCACAAAAACAACTCAAAAACATCTCCTCTTTTCCATATAAAATTTGGAGGATAACAGAACGATATAAGGTCAGAACAAAATTCTACTACAACGCTGAAGGCGTGGATCCTTGCTAGATACCAAAGGCAGAGCAGCAAACTAATTACTTAATAAACATGCCCAGATATATAGCTAAATCATTAGCTGCAGCCGAATGCAATAAAACAAAGTTCAACCAGTTTCACATCTGACTATGAGGCACTCTCTCACCTCTAAAAAGTAAAAAGTCACTGAAAGTAAGAATTCAACCTCATTTTTAACCAATATTAAGATTCTTGGCGCTACACAAATCTTAGCTCTAAATAGACAACGAATCTATCTACTCCATCAAGTGTGAAGCAAGCAACCTAGAAGTAAGTGCAAATTTTAGATTTCAAACAGAATTACAAAAGATAATTGAATATAAGATACATGGCCATCACACAGTAAGTGGGCATTTTAACAGTATGTTCCTTGACGGCTAAAAGAAGTGAAAAGTGCTCATTTACCAGAAACTTTACCATATATTTCCTTTACTTATCCTCGTCTTCACCACTAGTTTTACCCTCCACCTGCTTAGGCTGAGACTGAACATTACTAACTCCAGTAACTGACTGCTGGTACATAACACCTCCTACAAGTGTCACTAGGAGGCAAAGCAAACCAACTGGAGTAGCATGCTTATCCCAAATCGTCACATTGATTGCAACCGTGAGGAATTTATTAACGACACCAGTCACTGTAAATGCTGTTGCTGAGATTGCCTTCCTAGCAGCAAACCCAAAGAAACTGATAAGCAACCCAAAAACACAAGACAATGATACTGCCGAAAATGCAACAGGATCAAACAAATTCCCAGAATTCGATCCAACTGCAGTAAAGACATCCGCATACTCTCCTGTAACAATCCAAAACAAAGGAGCCATCATCAACGACAACAAGTTATTGTAATACACAAAACCCCAAGTATTCAATCCAAAATTCGTCACCATGTGTTTGATGTAAACCATCTCAGTCGTAATCGTAACCATATAAACCAATGCCCATGAATACGCCCTAAGGCTAAAACCATAATCCGTGACAACATACCCAACAGCACCACCCAAAATAGTCAGCAACGCGACAAATGTAAGCTTCGAAGGACACGGTTGCCTTCTGAACGCAGTATCAGCAACTGCAACCAGAAAAGGAGTTAATGATCTAAACACAATAAAAGTATCCACATTGGCATGACGAAGCAAATTCGTATTCGAGAAAATAGCCAGATAAAACACAATTGCAGCAGGCAGAAACTTCTTCGCAGTCTGGAGCACAAACGGATCATGATGCAACAACCCAAATTTGCCTAAAACCCAAACCCCTAAAGCTGAAGTCAGGTACTGCAACGCAGTCAAAAGGCCCGGGTAGTTAAACTTAGTAATAGCAAACTTGTTAATCACCGAAAGCAAACTCGAACAGAGGGCATACCCAATTACCAAACTACTTGTTGCATAATGCTGTTTAGCTACCTCAAGTTTTAAAGCAGGCATCTTTATGGAACTTGTTTCAAATCTTGATAACCCTTTAGTTCTCTTCTAAAGATTATCAATTTTCAACAATGCCCAAATTGTCTACTAGGGTTTCTTGAGTAACTTGGACTAGGGATCTGATATTAATTCAGGTAAATTTGATAAATGCAGTAGTGAAAAACAGAGTAATGGGTGTTTGGGATTAATGTGGAGGTGGGTAACGCATTGAAGATCAAGAAAGAAAGATCACAATGAGACCCACAAGGTAAAGATGCGTATTAATATGAAAACAGAGATGTATAGATAGAGAGGTAAATACAGAGAAACAATAGAGAAACTATGCATGTGGAGGAAAAGAAGACTGTACGCTGGAACTTGGAGGGGTCTTTGTCCTGGTAGTGACAGACTGACAGTGAATGAGTAGAGGAGGTGTGAAGCGTGAAGGTTTTTACTGAACCCAAGCCGTACTACCAATAATACTTGGAAGCAGTTATGGCTTATTTGACTCATTAATTTAGCAATATTATTCTTTTTAAAAAACTTAGAAGCAGTTGTGGCTTATTTGACTCATTAATTTAGCAATATTATTCTTTTTAAAAAAGGTGAGGTTATAACTGCTAAAAACTTAGTTGGCTTATCAAATATAAAAATTACTATAATCTAACACTTTCAAAAAATGGTACTCCAAGTCTCCAATCATATTCACCCGTTATTTATAATTATAGCCAACCTCCTCCTCCTGTAAATAATTATATTTGTCGATCCATCGTAGGACTCTAAAAAATCTGCAAGAATATTACACATAACTTGTTGTCATATTAAAGTGATGGTGACTATTATAACAATCTAAAATATTAATAACATACTATTTTAAAATTATAACCAATCAATGTAGCCAATATCATCGAAGCAAAATGTATTACTGCTTCAACAAATTTTACGTTATGTCCAATAAATCTAATTTAACAAACCATTACTGCCGACCCCATCTTAGATGCTCTAACAACTTTTTGGTTTCCTATCTTGAATTGATTATATTTGTGATTATTTAATTTAATATTTGATTAGTTTTTGCTCCGTGCATCACCCGTTCATTCAGATTTATGCTTTTGACAATACTAATGTTTAATACTGAAATTTCATAATTCTATACAAGGCGAAAGAATTAACATAAAATTCAAACAAGAATGTGTGTTTAAATTTACACATTAGAATGTGACTAGTATGAAAATCGGAAAATACGAGATTTGAATTAGTGTTCTAATTAAATTATCTTACATTTTTAAATATGTTATCTTATTCATTTTTTGTTTAATTATCCCGGGAAGACCCCCACTATTTGTTAGACGGTTGGCACTAAAATCGTATAACTATGACCTCCACTATTTTGCGATAGCAGATGTGCATTATGTTTCCAAACACATTTTAGTTTATTTTATTGATGAATGTGCGTTTTTTGTATTTGTTGACAGGTTGGAACCAAAATCGTGTAACTATGATATGCAGTCTTTAAAATGATTGGCAAGGACGCCACGTTGATACATAAAACGAAAGATACTTGATTAAATCCCGCTAGAGCTTTTCTGCGTATTAAGATACTCGATTACTCTGTTAAACTACAAAACATATGATATGCATAGTCATATATAATCTCATATTTGAAACTCTATAAAAAGACTTCCCCAGAGGCTCTTATATCTAAGAAGACGATAATACTTGTTCTGGTGAAGTAGAAACATAGAACGAAGATCATAACATAAAACATAATGAGCTTAACTTAATTAAAAGCTACTCCCATGCAGCATCAACATAAACAAAGCCTAGGTTGTTATAATAGATCGATGTAGCTATAACAAGTTAACAACATATAGGATGATCGCCATTTGACTATCTTTAATATTATCGTACGAGCCGTGGCAAATCAATATGATTAATCTGTTGGACAACAAGACTATTATTGCAACATAGTGGCAGTTATATATCATATTACACAAGCCAAGGCCAAGCAAATCGAAACAAAACGTGAAGGTAAAAAGCATGCATATCAGTGACTGCAAGAGGAAAGAAAGAATAGAATTTGTACCCGTAACCATAGCTTGTGCAGACTGATAACGAAGCAGAAGCCAACAACAAGTACAACAAAGAACACAAAAGATCAGCTGAGTCGTCAGGCCTTATACGAAGATCTGACTGCTCTTGAAGAGATAGTTGCCCCCACCTGCTGCGTTGGGATGCTTGCAACACCTCCTCCAGGATAAAACAGCTCCGAGCTTTGGCTAAGCAGCACCTCCAAAGCTCAACAACGACTGACTCCTCACTCGCCGGAAAACAACTACTGACTGACTTGTGTTTGGGAGAGAGAGCAGAGAGGAAGAAGAGAAGAGAATGTAGGGTGTGGTGTGTAAAACTCAGCAGCTTAGTCCTCTATTTATACTAGAGGCTAAGTGTAACTGACCACCCCGAATTTAATATATGAATTAAACTGCACATTTAAAATAAATCAAAACTGACGATTTATTATAATGTAACAGCTGATATATTAATCCACACATTAAACCAGCCGTTTTATATATATATATTTTAATTTCTGAATATATATCATCAGTTACAAGTCCAGGTTCATTGTATCTGACTTAGCCCAATTATGCAATCTGACCCAGTCCAATTGAGCCCAACAGACACAACCCAGCCCAACTAATAAATAAATTCTAATTAAAATATTATATTAAACCAATACGAAATAAAATTCCCCGCCCAGGTCGCCTCGCGTACGCGAGACGCCGAGACATTCGCCCAAATCGCCCTTCGACCCGACCCGACCCGTGTCGTGACGAGGCGAGGCGGCGGCGGCGGCGCGAGCGTGGGCTCGTGAGAACACCATGCACCATAACACACCTTAGTAGTTGTGCACTACCCATGTGTGTTATACTATATAAAGCCAACACCCCCTTTATTTCTTTCAATGTGGGACAAACAACATTCTCAAAAACAAGCTCTTTCAAGCTACTAACTTCAACTTCATTTCTCTTATGGATTTTATTAAGAAAATTCTTAAACCCATACATGAAAGTTTAAGTTCCGATATCTAGAAACAACTTCCAATCATTAGATTATGGAATTAACAACAAGAACATAATAAAATTATGAACTTAAAACTCCATTTTCTAACAATCCCCCACAAATCCATACAGAAATGCGTTTCAGGTTTCTCATCATGACTTGTTTTTCAGAGTCGGTACCCTTCCGGGTTTGAACCCTCCTAAGTTCTCTACTTCAATGGCTACCGGATTCAGATGGAATATTGCACCTTGAATCTTAATCCGTTGGGTGTAACCACTTTCCATAGACAACGACAAATCAACGGCTATGGAGCCAATCTACGGCTTTGAGACATTAATGGTCATGTCTCGATCCTGTTCGTCGAATGCTTCAAGGAATAACCCTTTCCTCTAATTGCGACCACACAATTACATTCGCTTAGCTGGGCATCTCCAGAGATATACTGCTAATATCTCGTCTAACGACTTGATCCCATTCAGAGTTGTAACACTCTTACTATCTTAGCAGTCACAGTACCTTCTAGGTTTACAGGGGATAGACTTAGATACATGAGTATCATCTATGTAGCAAAGGTACTACCAATTCACCATTACAGCTTGTTATTACCACATTGAATACACTTCGAGGGATCTCCTCTCATGTGTATTGGGTTCCCACTGTTGATGAATTATGATGGGTTGACAGTCCCATCCCCAACCTTGACTTAAGGACTACTGTAGGTTCCAGTCCTTTAGTCAAAGGATCAGCTATATTATTCTGAGTTCCTATGAACTCTATAGCTATAATCCTGTCAGACACTAACCCCCTTATAGACTTAAGTCTAACTTGGATGTGTCTCTTTGTTTTAGCATTATGCTTTTTTACTGCTAATCTTGTCAATAGTTGTTCGACTATCACAATGAATAGCAATCGCAGGAAGCGGTCTGCTTACTACAGGTAACGTGGACATAAGCCCATGTAGCCATTCAGCCTCCGTCCCAGTGGTATCAAGTGCACACACCTCAGCCTCAAATGTCGACCGAGTCACAATAGTCTGTCTAGTCGACTTCCAGGATACTGCTCCACTCGCAAGGGTGAACACATATTCAGTCACTCCATTGGAACCAGACTTCTTAGCTATCCAACTTGCATCACTGTACCCTTCAAGTACACCGGGAAATCTCCTATAGTGTAAACTAAGGTACATTGTGCCTTTCAGATATCTAAGTACTCTATCAAGAGCATCCCAATGAGTTCTGTTTGGACAGCTTGTATATCTAGCCAACTTAGACACAGAATATGAGATATCTGGTCTAGTACAGTTAGCAAGATACTGCAAGCTCCCAATAATCTGAGAATACCTTAACTGAGACACAGGAACTCCAGAAGTATTCTTGACAAGGGCAACTTTAGGATCATAGGGTGTACTAGCGATTCTACACTGGGAATAACCATATTTCTCAAGTATAGATTTCTCTATATAATGAGATTGAGTCAAGGTTATTCCTTCAGTTGACTGAATCAGTTTGATTCCAAGAATCACACTAGCCTCCCCCATATCCTTCATTTCAAAGTGCCTTTTTAAGAATGCTTTTGTCTCGTTAATAATCTCAATATTGGTTCCAAACAATAAGATGTCATCCACATATAGGCATAAAATGACATACTCACTACCTTTAACTTTGGTGTAGACACACTTATCATTTTCATTAACTACATAACTGAATGGCAATACAGTATCATCAAACTTTTTATGCCAATCCCTGGGAGCTTGTTTCAAGCCATAGATAGACTTGATTAACTTACATACTTTCCTTTCATTGCCAGATGCAACAAATCCCTCAGGCTGATCCATATAAATCTCTTCTTCAAGTTAACCATGAAGAAAAACCGTCTTTACATCCATCTGATGGATGATAAGACCATGGACCGAAGCCAATGCTATAAGCATACGGATTGTTACCATCCTAGCAACCGGAGAGTATGTGTCAAAGTAATCAATTCCTTCTTTCTGCTTAGCTTTGTACTTATCTATTGAGCCATCAGGGTTTAACTTCCTCTTGAAGACCCACTTGCACCCAATAGTAGAGCACCCAGGAGGGAGATCAACCAACTCCCATGTTCCATTAGAAACAATAGAGTCAATTTCACTCTTTACAGCACCCTTCCAATGCCTAGACTCCGAAGAGTCCATAGCCTGTCGGAAAGTTAAAGGTTCGTCCTCGACATTGTAAGTGATAAAATCACTTCCAAAATCCTTAACTACCTTTGCACGCTTACTTCTCCTTGGTTCCTCTACTTCATTAGGAGTAGAGCTACTACCAGGTTCCGCCCCCACATTTGTCATCTTTTCCACATGATCGGGAATAGAACTTGATGTGTGAGTGGGATCCTTATCATAGGTCTCTTGAGGTATACCAGTCTTCATAGGGTAGACATCCTCAAAGAATGTAGCATCATGAAATTCAACTATCGTGTTAGCCACTATACCATCTATGTCAGATTTTATTACTAAAAATCTCATAGCTGTAGTGGTCTCAAGATAGCCCAGAAAGATACAATCAACAGTCTTTGGACCTAGTTTCTTTCTCTTGTGTTCAGGGACAAGCACCTTAGCAAGGCACCCCCAGACACGAAGATACTTAAGACTAGTCATCCTGCCTCTCCATAACTCTAAAGGTGTCTTATCCATGTGTTTCAGAGGAACTCTATTCAAAATATGGCAAGCCGTATTTAGAGCCTCTCCCCACATGTATTTAGGCAACCCAGAGTTAATAAGCATACTATTAATCATATCTTTAAATGTTCTGTTCTTTCGCTCAGTGACCCCATTAGACTCAGGTGTGTATGGTGGAGTAACTTCATGAACTATACCATTGTTTTCACAAAATTCATTGAAGGAGTTACTTGTATACTCACCACCTCTGTCAGATCTCAAACGTTTAAGTACCTTACTAGTTTGTTTTTCTACTTCAGTTTTATATATAATGAATTTACTAAGTGCTTCATCCTTATGTTTAAGTAAATAAACATAACAATATCTACTACTATCATCTATAAAGGTAATGAAGTATCTAAACTGGTCCTTAGTCAACACACCACCAAATTCACAAATATCAGTGTGTACTAAATCTAACAAGTTTGAATCCCTAACAATGTTATGAAAAGGTTTCCTTATTTGTTTAGCTGACACACACACTTGACATTTAGAATTCTTTTCTATGGTATGTTTTGGAATCAACTCTAAGTTCATCATATTCTTAAGAGCACCAAAGTTTAAGTGACCAAGTCTAGCATGCCATAAACTTGAGGATTCAACACAATTCATAGAAGGAAGAATAACATTATTTAATGTACCCAAAACGGGTTCAGCATTTATTACAAACAAACCATTTGACAAGTAACCCTTGCCAAAAAATGTACCAGTGTGAATAAAAACTACTTTATTACATTTGAAAGAGATTTCAAAGCCATTGGAAACTAAACAGCTTCCACTTATTATATTTGTACGCATGTCAGGAACATAATGCACTCTAGTTAGAGATAGAATACGTCCAGAAGGGAACTTCAGGTCTACGTTTCCTATTCCATGTACTTGAGCAGCACTAGCATTCCCCATCGTCACCGTCAAACTATGACTCTGTTGATAAGATACAAATAAACTAATATCAGCACAAATATGCACATTAGCTCCAGTATCTATCAACCACTCATTTGACAGATAGGTAGAAAATAATACAGGGTTGTAGGAAACATACCGGTCTGCGTTGGTTTCAGAAGCCGTAGCCTCACCAACAACCATGTTCACTACGGGCCCACTTGTAGTTCCAAGCACAGCATTCGCTTGTGCTACCACCTCAGCTTTCTTCGCTTTCTTTGTAGGACAGTCCTTACTCCAGTGCCCAACCTGCCCACAAGACCAACACGGTTTGTTTGCCTTTGGTTTCTTGGCCTTGTCCTTGTCACTCTTAGGTTTATTACCGCTAGCTTTCTTAGCAACACCCTTCCTTTTCTGTCCTACAGTTGCTACATTTACCTTCGAGCTCCCGGGCTCAGTTGGCATCACATGTCCTTGTTTGGACTTGTGTTGTTCTTGAACCGAGATGTCCAGCATAAGGTTGGTCCAGGTGATCTCTCCTTTCTGTCTTTTCAGGGAGAGAGAGAACTCCTCCCAAGACTTCGGAAGCTTTTCAATCACACTCATAACCTTGAACTTTTCAGGGAGGTCCATCCCGGACTCCTTCAAAGCATGCACTATCATCTCGAATTCATGCACTTGCTCAGTCATGGACTTGTTGTCCACCAGCTTGAATTCAAGGAACTTAGCCACAGAATACTTCTCAAGACCCTGAGAGTCAGTATTATGTGTCTGGTCCAGCTTCTCCCATAAGAGTTTTGCAGAGTAGGCATCAGAAGAATACACATCAAACAATGTGTTAGTGAGAGCAGCCAGAATGGCCGCCCTGGCCACACCATCCTTCTCAGCCCACTTCGCAAAGCCCTTAACAGTTTCAGCCTTCTCTTGATCCACTACTGGTTTCTCATACTCCACAACAGGCCACAGACCCTTTACAGTCAACCACAATTTCATTCTTTTCTGCCAGCGAGAAAAGCCTACACCACCATTGAACTTCTCTGGCAAGCCAGTTAATTCAACGGCTTGTGGAAAACTGTAAGTGGTCCAATCAATGGCCACAACAGATGCACCAGAACTACTACCAGCACCAACAACGGGAACCTCAGTTTCGCTCGACATTATGCTTAATATTATATAACAAACTATCTCTTCAAGATTGTTGGACAACAAGACTATTATTGCAACATAGTGGCAGTTATATATCATATTATACAAGCCAAGGCCAAGCAAATCGAAACAAAACATGAAGGTAAAAAGCATGCATATCAGTGACTGCAAGAGGAAAGAAAGAATAGAATTTGTACCCGTAACCATAGCTTGTGCAGACTGATAACGAAGCAGAAGCCAACAACAAGTACAACAAAGAACACAAAAGATCAGCTGAGTCGTCAGGCCTTATACGAAGATCTGACTGCTCTTGAAGAGATAGTTGCCCCCACCTGCTGCGTTGGGATGCTTGCAACACCTCCTCCAGGATAAAACAGCTCCGAGCTTTGGCTAAGCAGCACCTCCAAAGCTCAACAACGACTGACTCCTCACTCGCCGGAAAACAACTACTGACTGACTTGTGTTTGGGAGAGAGAGCAGAGAGGAAGAAGAGAAGAGAATGTAGGGTGTGGTGTGTAAAACTCAGCAGCTTAGTCCTCTATTTATACTAGAGGCTAAGTGTAACTGACCACCCCGAATTTAATATATGAATTAAACTGCACATTTAAAATAAATCAAAACTGACGATTTATTATAATGTAACAGCTGATATATTAATCCACACATTAAACCAGCCGTTTTATATATATATATATTTTAATTTCTGAATATATATCATCAGTTACAAGTCCAGGTTCATTGTATCTGACTTAGCCCAATTATGCAATCCGACCCAGTCCAATTGAGCCCAACAGACACAACCCAGCCCAACTGATAAATAAATTCTAATTAAAATATTATATTAAACCCCGCCCAGGTCGCCTCACGTACGCCGAGACATTCGCCCAAATCGCCCTTCGACCCGAGCCGAGGCGGCGCGCGCGTGGGCTCGTGAGAACACCATGCACCATAACACACCTTAGTAGTTGTGCACTACCCATGTGTGTTATACTATATAAAGCCAACACCCCTTTATTTCTTTCAATGTGGGACAAACAACATTCTCAAAAACAAGCTCTTTCAAGCTACTAACTTCAACTTCATTTCTCTTATGGATTTCATTAAGAAAATTCTTAAACCCATACATGAAAGTTTAAGTTCCGATATCTAGAAACAACTTCCAATCATTAGATTACGGAATTAACAATAAGAACATAATAAAATTATGAACTTAAAACTCCATTTTCTAACATAATCTAGCTAGTAATCATGCAGCTGGAGCATAATCATAGCCACCATCGTCATCGTCGTCTCCCTCCGATGCCGCAGGAGCATAATCATAATGTACACCTTCTATACGTCCAGCCGGGGCTTTGTCATCTCCTTCTGCACACCACAATAATCCGATTTCTCTAATCCCGAAAAGCAAAGACATTTTTAAAATATGTTAAAAGGAATTAATCAAGTGAATTCTCTGAAGTATACTGATAATTTTGGTTTGTACTGTGGTTCTTGAAGAAGGCCATATATATAGAAGCGAAAAGGTACGAAAGAGAATCTCAGAGTTGAAGTCGTTTGACACAAGTCAACCACAAGAGGAGTGTGGAGTTAATTTGAAAGGAGCGACACACCCAATGTGTACATGTGGAAACCTGATGCAGCCTTTCCACGTAGAAGATACACACAGAGCAGTTATACAATTGAGGATCAGCCAAAAGGAAACGCAACTTTTCATTATTTTGGATGCTGGTTGTAGTGGAGACGGTGGCTTAATTAGCTTGCTTAGCTTTTACGGGATCTCGTGGAGCCAACGTGCACCACCTAATTACAAAGTAGTTCTTAGTGTGTGGTCATATGACACATGCTAGAAAATCCAATTAATATTAATTGACAGTACCATTGCTATAAGCAAAAACTGAAATGTAGATATAAAATTGAAGAAAATACCTAGGCTCTCAATCCAGTACCCCACAGAATATCAGTTGCAGAATGGCTGTGGATCATCTGTAGATTACCGAATCGAATAATTGGATTGGCTAAACCTAGAAATCTAGAATCAGAACCTGTTGCTATACAATTGAAACATGCGGACGTGCATGTAATGTCCATCATTAAACATCATGAAGCCAGCATGTCAACACAAAGTGTGCTCAAATTCGCAAGATATCTGCCACTTGTATGCTAGATTTTGCGACAGCAGATGTGCATTTGTTAAAACATGCAACACACACTTCTTTGGCAGTATGGCACATCTTCCCACAAGCAAACCTGCGCCGGGAGGGAGGCTAGTTTTGAAGTTCCGACTCAGTCAGAAAAATTAACGATTTTTTTTAAATTTTAAGTGGTATTCTATTTTTAAAATTAATATATTTTTTTGGCAAGTCTGGTTAATTCTGAATAATTAGTAAATAATAATTATAACAAATTTCTGCCCCATTCATTTTAGTCCTCATTGATCATCACTGCATATGATCACCTTCTTCGCTGAGATCTTTTCTCTGTTTTCTCTTAATCCATTGTTGTTGAGTTTTTGCTTGGAGTTGTAAGATGCCGATTAAATTGAGATAACAAGAATTGGCATACCTCGACTTATAATAACTAAAGCTATATACATGTAGGCATCTTTAAAGTAAGGGTGCAGCCCCTGTACTATTGGCCTATATATGTTGAAGAGTATAAAAAAGTCATTCGATTATCTTATTTCATTAAGATGAATAGGTTGCTTATGTGAATAAATTTGAAACAGTGATGATCATAATATACGATGAGAATAAAAAGAAGGAAAATGATAAAGACATAAAATTGGGTATAAAATCTTTCATAAGATAATATATGTAGGAAAGATTACACATCATTTATTATCATATTAAAATAATATATTATATTTATAACAATCTAAAATATTAATAATATATTATTATTATTTTTAAATTATAGTCAACCAATAGCACAATGTCCAATGTCTTATAGCATCTCCAACCATTGAAAACCCTTAGCTGCCTTCAAAAAAGCACACTCCAGCCACACACCCCTTTTATAATTATAGCCAATAATATAGCCAATACCATTGAAACACAATGTATTACGGATTCAGCTTTACAGGTCCAATTTAGCCAATGATTAAAGCCATTGGAGATGTTCTCACAAATTCAATTTAGCTACACCAATGCTCTAATCCGGACCAAGTTAACCAATTGAATGGAGTTATAAAGTTTATCGAATCTAATCGTGTTTTAATTCCTGTAGCATGAAGATGCTCATTAATTAATGAGCGTTTCTTTTTTAAGTTCATTTATATATTCCTGAGCTTATTATCTGAGTATATATAACTAGACCGTGCTGCCATTATGATATAACAATTTGAATCTCCATATTCAAGTTATTTGTCTCCTGACATAAGAAAAGGATCAAGAAACATATATGTCGTCTGATCTGGTGAAAATTTATTTATTGTGCTTGGTGTACTACGAATTCACAAGGATGGACGATGGTGACATAATCAACGACTACGCGTTAGAGACATCCATCGAAGGTGATGGAGATGATGGTGATGACGACGATGATGACGGGGATTATGATTATGCTCCTGCTGCTTGAAAAGAGGTAGAGCTTATATGTATTACCTTAGAAGACTTGGAACCCTAGCTAGCTAACAAGCAGTTTAGCTATGAATAGTCTAAGTTCTTGCACCTTATGCATATTGTATCCTTAATTACCTAAAATATTAATCTTGACCTATGAAAAAATAATTTAGCTAGTTGCTAATGATTTACGAGGTCTATGTATGACAGTAGTACTATAGAGAGAATACAAACTTCCTTATGGGTGAGAGGTTTCTCCCTCCCATTTAATTATGTATTTTTGTTATTGGGGTATGAGGGGTTTCTCCCTCCCATTTAATTATGTATTTTTGTTATTGAGGTATGTTCCTTACAACCGTGTGTCAGGTACGACTTATCTAACACACTATAAGGGGGCCGTTAGATCTATATTTTATGAGTTCCGATTCAATCTTAATTTTTAATGGATCCGCTATAAATATCCGCGGAAGGAGAGTTCGTTTTTCCGCGGATAATATTCGCGGAATGAAACTTTTCTCATCCACGAATATTAACAGCGAATCCATGTTTCAAAAAAAAAAAAACAAACAGCGAATCCATCAAAAATTAAGATTGGATCTCAGCCCTTAAATATAGATCCAACGGATCCAACGGCCCCGTACAATGTGTTACCCTCCCTGACATTGTTATTTTTATATGTTTTTTTTAAAATATTATTATTTTTATATTATATTAATGTGTTAGTGATGCCCTATTAATCTGGTAATCAACCCATGTTCAAAAAATATTATATCATAACTTAGTTAAAAGTGGTAGAACATCATTTATTTGAAATAGTTTGAAGATATAATAACTATTTGTAAAGTAGAAAATAGTTAATATTACGATTAATTTTATTATATAATAGTCTACTAATTCTTTTACAAGTTAATATAATCATCAAAATAAAGATATAAAAATCCAAATGTACTCTCTATTTAAAATTATATTTTTAAATATAAAATTATGTAATAGTAAAGTACATCAATTTAAAGTATTGTATTATAATATATAATTGAGTAATATGTTATGCCATGTAACTATCTAAATACAATAATATTATTATTTTGATTATATATGCATTAGATTTTAAATTTAGAACAATTTTTGTAGCATTATAACTTATATAGTTTCATGGTTTATATATTACATAATTTGATATTGTATAAGTTTATATCCCAAAATAAATTTTAGATATAGGACATTTTGCCTACTTTTAAAATTTTAGTTTAATGATTGCATTATTATTTTTTATAATTCTAAATTTATAATTCAACACATAAATTATCAAATTAATAATATTATGATTTATACAGGTGCATGCTATGGTAATTGACCTACTAATAAAAATGTGCAAGTGCCATTACCTATGAACCAAGATCAATTATATGCACCTGGTATTATTTAAAAATAAAAGATAAAGTTTTCATACATATATTCATTATTTCATCAATTGAAGTTATAAGTCAATTTGAGACTTATAAATATGAGAAGTCGTGAATTCTATTTTCTTTTCTTTTTATTGAAAATTTGATATTACAAAAATGTTCGGATCACTTTAAAAGATAGTTTAATTACATTAATAAATTATATCTAATAGGTTATTAATATCAAAAGATTGTCAAACATATAAATTAAAATTTATTTTTCGTTTTAAGTTACTGGAACACATGTCTTTCTTGCAAAAGTCTATTCTTGTGGCGAGTTCTAGGCTGGTCACGGGTCGGATTTGGATCGGATTTAGTTAAATCCATATCCAAATCCATTTATTTTTATTGGATCGGACCGGATCGGATCGGATCGAAAGTCGGATATTTATCAGGTTAATCCATATCCAATCCATTAGGATTTCGGATTATCGGATCGGAGTATCCGACCCAATTATTTTTTTGAAATTGTAATATAATTTGTAATATAACTTATTTTAGTTAAATGTGCACCATAATCACGAAAACACAAAATTCATGAACACTAGAAAAATAATGCAATGTAAATTACACCGTCCAACTATCAAATATTAATAATATCACTAGCTAATCTTAGATTGAAAAGGAAAATATAGTCTGCAATCTAAAATAATCTATAATCTAAAACATCCAAAGCTTGCAACTTTATTTGAGCATTCCCTTAGTAAGCTCTTGACCTGCAATATATAACAGAGAGTATGTAAAGCTTGCAATAATCAATATAATCAATATAATATACTAATATGTGTAGGTTGGTCACCAGCTCATGAGTATAAATTTACGACTACAAAAAATTTGAAACATACCTCCTTAGCAAACACCAGCAAATGGGAGTTTCAAAGTGGTCTGAGAAGGTGGCAAGAAGAGACAGTGGACAATATAAAGATATGCACATATTTGACAAACTTTCTTTACGTTAGCTACCTAATCATCATGCTATCTAAATATCTAATATGGAAAATTTCAATTAAAGAGAATCAAACACAAAAACTTGGCCTCCCAACATACTACTTTCCAAGTCATAACGTGATGGGATTTCATATTTTATACCTAAATAAATATGGGAGCTGAAATTATTAATCTCCTATCAAGAGTGTAATGTAAGGTGAAATACAAGAAATCAATATTAATCTAGAATATATCAGGCATGAGAAAAAGAAAATGTACTTGGATGCACTGTGCTTACAATTAGTAAAATGTACCAGAACAAAAGGGATTCCATATTATCAGAGACTGACCAACACAAGTATCAAGTAAAAAAGTCTGCTCATACAGACTTAATATGTCGAAACAGATTCCACTAGATTTACCTATATAGACATATAACTAAGCATGTCATACTGAATAAAATTTAGGCCTGAGCCTCAGCCACCATCATGCCTACTTTCCGATTATCTGGAAAGGATAAAAATATAGGAGACTATGAAATATCAACTGCACTCACCTGGACCTGGTTGCGAAATGTAGCCTTCAGCAAAAAACAACTAATTGCCTGAAATAGTGAAATTATTATATAAAAATTAGGTGAGTACTTATGGAATTTGCAAAATAGATCCTGGAAGCATAATCTGAGTAATGAGAAAACATAAGAATACACATAAGAATACCTTTTCCACCAGAACCTTTTGCATCGACATCTGATCTCTCATTCGGATACTGATCTTTTATCATTTCTGAAATAAAACTCAAAAACATTAACAGTTATATGATACTACATGTCATTAACTTGAAAAATATAAAAATGATTGTCACTTACTTTTCTTCGAAGGAATCCAATCTGCTGTAGTAATCAAAGCTTCAACCACATCAGGAAGCAAACGAGAACGACATTCATCAATGACTCTGCCACCGACACTAAAAGCTGATTCAGATGCGACTGTTGTTGCTGGAACAGCTAAAACATCCTGCGCGATCTTTGCTATAGTCGGAAACCTGCTGCTATTAACTGACCACCATGTCAAAATATTGAATGGCCCATTTGTTGGATGTGTATCCTCTTCTAGATAATGATCAAACTCTGATTTGGGAACATATTTACTACCTGATGATCGCTCCCTCAGCCTCCACCTTTTGAAACCACTTAATTTACCACTTTCAGATATATGATCCACGCCACTACTATAGATAAGATCATCGTACCCCATATCATTTATCACACTTTCTGATGAAATAACACGACCTCCGTACTCAGTATAAAGATAAAAGAAAGCTGATTTTACTCTTTCAACATATGTAAAAGAGAATTCTTTACCATAGAGAATATTATAGTAATACTCAATAATATCCATCTTAAAGCGTGGATCAAGAATCACTGCAATGGCCAAACACAAACTACATTCATCCCAATATTTTGAGAATTTAAGTTTCATCGGGCCTGCCATTAATCGAAGACAGTCTTCAGTACTGTTTTCCCACTTAGCTAGCTGGATTTTAATCTCACAAATGTCAGGAAAGAATACATTGGCAGTCGGATAATGACTTCCACTAAAATGTACAGTAGCATCTCTAAAAATTTTCAAACAATCACGAACAACACAAGCTACTTTCCACTCTTCTTTAGTAGGATTAAGAACATAATTCTTATCCATGGACTCAAGACGGTCAAATGCTTCTTCATAGTCTAATGCAATATGAAGCATATCATAGGTGGAATTCCACCTATGTTGCACATCCATAGGAATTTTCTGTTTGCCTTGTAGCTTCAACTGAATAACAACCAGATCAAATTTTGTTTCCCAAAAGGTGACTTTGATAAATACCTCACCGTTCCACGAATATTACTTAAAAGTGGTCTAATTAAATTTAACCCATCTTGGACAACCAAATTCAGAATATGTGCACTGCACCGAACATGAAAGAAATCACCACGACAAGGAATTTTATCAGAAAGCCAGCCTTTTAAATGCCTTACCATGCTATCATTTGATGTAGCATTATCAACAACCATCGAAAATAATTTTTTATCCAAGTTCCACTCCATGATTAGTTGAGAGATAAATCTAAATAAAGACTCTCCGTCATGTGGCCATTCAATTACTTTATAATTTAAGACCTTTTTCTTCAAATCCCAATGAGAATCAATAAAATGTGCAGTTAAACAAGCATATACAAAGTTCTGCGAATCAGAAGTCCATATATCAGTGGTAAGTGTGACCTTAGAATTTAACCCGTCAATCATTTCATAGACCTTGTGTTTCATTTCTTCATGCAGTTTAATTATATCAGACCTTACAGTGTTTCGAGCCGGGAGCCTAAAATCTGGATTCAAACCAAAACAAAAATATTCGAAAAACTCATGATCAACAATATTAAATGCATAATTATGCTTAATAATCATCCTTGCTAAATCCATCTTGCTCTTGTGCTGATCAAATTTAAATGATTCAACCTTGGTTGTACCATCCAAATTTTTCATAGTAGCAATAGTTTTTTGACCTCTATCTTTATATATTTTAGCAGTGCACCTTTTTAAATGACCAGCCAAATGACTAGTACCTGAATTGCTATCCCCAAAAAAAGACTTCTTGCAATGTTTACACAAAGCCTTTACATTTCCAGCAGAGTCTTTATATTTGGTGAAGTCATTCCATACCGGGGACGTTAATTTTCTCCTTTTTTTATCATCTTCCGCATCTACATCCACCGCATCAGGCTTCTGGGGCATTTTATCAGTCACCTTGTCTGCACCCGTACTTTTGTTTAAATTTTCATCATTCTTATCCTGAAATATAAAAGAAGGGATCAACAATTGTATTATAGTGCATAAAGAATTCAAGCAACATATATATATAGAAAAAATTAAGACGGGAAAGAAAACAAACCATATTTGAATAAGCTCTGAAGAAATTTTGCAGATATCATCGACTTATATAGTCATCTTTCAGCAGGATCGTGCAAAAGGAGTGGCAATTGTAGGCTGTTAGTTTGTTATTCATGGTCGTCTATATATGATAGATAAAGATAATCTACCACGTCGTGGGGAAGTTGGGACTTGAGTTTGGGTGAACTGGGTGTGTTATCAAGGTAGGAGTCTAAAGTCTGAAGCCTTTAAATTACTTATAATTTATATTTTTTTATTATACATAATATATAGGTCGGATCGGGTTTTTAACAGATCGGATCACATAAAATCCGTATCCGCTCTTACTGGATCGGATCCTTATCGGATCGGATTTATAACGGATCGGATATTTTTTTTAACACTCCATACCCATTTATTAAATCTCGGATCAGATCGGATCGGACCGGATCTCTGGTCCATTGACAAGCCTAGCGAGTTCTAGAGTCTTCAAAGTATTGTTGAGGTGGTTTTGATATGTTCGGAGGCAAAGTCCATTTTATCAAGTCCTAGCCGTGATGCCCAATACCTCGTTTCAAATCCATGTACATCATGAATTCGGCATTATCCCTAACTATTGGAGGTAACACTAACCGCTAATTTTTATATCATGGAAGGAGACACATGGTATAATCGTGGTCATCCCTACTGTGTATGGACGAGTCCTTACCCCTGATGAGGATAATCTACCAGAATATATGGCAAGGTCTCCCCTAAACTACCGGCACATACGATCATCTGAATCTTCCGACAAGGATAACCTACCAGAATATATGATGAAGATATGTGATCATTTTTCATACTATCCTTTAGTAAAAACATGATCACCTCAAGTCTTCGGAGGGCCTTAAGCAAAAAACATAATCACCTCAAGTCTTTGCACGAGAACGACCAGATTGAATACAGTTAGCATGGTACCCACCGCAATGTCAACCGTAAAAAACAGTCATGAGAGTTGTCCTTATTTTGTTCAGGAACACACGCATCCCCTATATGCTTTGCTTGGGTCATAGACATGTCCACACAAACTTGGTGGCCCCAATCTTGGCACTTTTCGTCACGCTTTAGTATCAGTTCATTTGAATAATAAGGCATATGCTGAGTTGGATCTGTACAATTTCGGTTCATCTAGATTGTTATTTTATAACAACTATAAGAAATATTGTTGAAGGGGGGGGGGGGTTGAATACAATCTTTTAAAAACTTAAAAGATTCAAGAACAAAGAACACTTATAATAACAGAATGAAAAACACCAAGTATTTAAAATACGGGTGGATTGAATGATCCACCCGTGAGATTTTATATTGAAGAATCTGTGGATTGATTACAATTCTCACAGCTGCAGGTTCAACACTTGAACTGTTTCTAATTCTCAGATTTTCTCTCAAGTAATTTGAACAAGTTCAACTGATGCTACTATCTTGGTTATATACCCCAAGATTACAAAGTTTAACTAGATTACAAATTTTGCACTCTAATCTAAACTATGTTGCGCATCTTTGTCTTATGCAAGTCTTCTGTGATGTCTTCATCTTTGACCATCCTCTTGATTTGATCCAGATTGCATTGCATGAGATAAAAATGTTTCTGGTTCTTCTTTATTGTCCTAATTAGGCTTCCATGTCTATTTTAATGTAATTCGATCCATGTGACTTGTCAGAATTAAGCTCCAGTCACTTTCAATGGATGTTTGCTTCATTCGTTGAAAATGTCTTCATCCATCGAACAAATTACAGACTTTAATGATCGTGCGCTGTTCTAGTCTCATCAGTTGAATACTTCAGCTTCATCAGTTGAACACTTTGTCTTCATCAGTTGAATGCTTGGTCTTCATCAGTTGAAACACAGTGCAATCTTCATCAGTTGAATTGTTACAACTTATCAGTTGAATATCCTTCACTTAGACAAAATTACATGGCATTGGATATTTACAATTGGTCATCCTATTCTATACATCCGTTGATAATTCCAAGGACAAGAAATGCAACAATTACAACTGAATTTTGATAAAGATTCTAAATAAACATGTTACAAGGTGTTTATGTTATCATCAAAATTATTGATTCCTAACATAGATTGTTATTTTACACCAACTATAAGAAAGATTGTAGAAGGGGGGTTGAATACAATCTTTCACAAATTAAAAGATTCAAGGAACAATACACTTAATCACAGTAAAACAGAAAACACCAAGTATTTAAAAATACGGGTGGATTGAATGATCCACCCGTGAGATTTTATATAGAAAAATCTGTGGATTGATTACAATTCGCACAGCTGCTGGTTCATCACTCAAACAAGTTCTAACTTTTAGATTTTTCTCTCAAGTAATTTGAACAAGTTCAACTGATGCTTCTAACTTGGTTATATACTCCAAGTTTTACAAAGCTTTTAGCTAGATTACAAAATGCACTCTAATCTAAAAACAATGCTGCACAACTTTGTCTTATGCATGCTTTCTGAGATGTCTTCATCTTTGACCATCATCTTGATTTGATCCAGATTGCACTGCATGAGATAAGTATGTTTCTGCTTCTTCTTTATTTTCCTAATTAGGCTTCCATGTCTATTTTAGTGTAATTCGATCCATGTGATTTGTCAGACTTAAGCTCTAGTCACTTTCAACTGCTCTTTGCTTCATCAGTTGAAAGTTCTGGTTGCTTTCAACTGCTCTTGACTTCATCAGTTGAATGCTGTGCTCATCAGTTGAATGAATTACAAACTTCATCAGTTGAATGCTGTTCCAGTCTCATCAGTTGAATTCCTCAGCATCATCAGTTGAATACTTTGTCTTCAGTTGAATGCTTGATATTCATCAGTTGAAACATCATCCAGTCTTCATCAGTTGAATAGTTACATCTCATCAGTTGAATATCCTTCACTTAGATAAAATTACATGGCATTGGATATTTACAATTAGCCATCCTATTCTACCCATCCGTTGATAATTCCCAAAGATAAGAAATATAACAATTACAACTGAAATTTGATAAAGATTCTAAGTAAGACATGTTACAAAATGTTTATGTTATCATCAAAAAATTATTGATTCCTAACATAGATTAAATTCATTTGAATTTGTAACTTGAGTTTTATATTAAGTCTCTTTAATATAAAAGTTATGGGGGAAAACTAACCACAAAAATAGAAAATATTGTAAAAGCTCTCAAATATTATCCAATTTAGATATAGTTTCTTATAAAATTAAGCCACTTTTATGATGTTAGTATAATTAATTAGAAATCGTGATTCACTTTCAATAATAGCAAAGTCGATAGGACTTATATTAATTGATAATTTGCAATAATTATAATTATACTTGTTATGTAATTAAGATATATTTTGCCACTCAATTTTTCTTACACAATTCACCGACATCATCTAAGAAAGGGTTAAATTCCAGATGTTATTGCGATAAAGAAAACTATCAACAATAAAAATAAAAAATTAAATTGAAAATTTGATAAATCACTAAGTATGTATATATCATCCATCCCCTTATTTGTTGTTAGACTTGATGTATGTGCTTGTCTCAAGAATTCTGTTTATATTATATATGCAAAAATTTAGGAAGTACAACAATTTTCAATTTATGTTTCTTGTAATTCTATATAAAATTATTAAGTATATATGTACAGAGATTCAACAACTTCATCCGAGCAATTTTTTTCCAAGAAGTGTGGTAGGGGGTGCAACCACTTTATGCTTGAATGGTTGCTTGAAATACTTCAATTTTGCTTTTGATTTGTAACGTGCACATCCCGACAAAGTGTGTCATCAACGGCAAGCATGTATGGGCAAAGAAGTTTGTGAGAAAATACTTCAACTTTGCCTTTGATTTGTGAGTAAACATGAGGACAAAATACGGCAAACATGTATGGGCTAAGAAGTTTGTGCAGAAATACTGAACACCACCTCCCAAAATGATCATCCTCGTGTGCCCCTAATTTCACCACCACAAAAATCATAACCAAACATAGTTTGAGACAAGAGGCTCTTCATATGTCTACATGGCTTTCAAGATGTTTATGTGTGGAGATATGTAAAAAATTTTATGGACATAATGATATAAATCAACGGAATAAATTTGATAATTCGTTGACAAGAATAAATTGTTTTTAATATAAATAAATCAATATTACCTGAGAATGTGCGTGATTACATATCCTCAATCTTTCTAGGAGCATTTTCTTCATTATTCACTGCAAGTTTTTCATTATATAATTAGACCCAAAAAAATTATAATATGCATATGATTTCACTAAAAAAAACTAACATCGTCAGAAATATATTTGTCAATATTGAACTTTCTGATATATATGATGTTGTATACCTTAACACAAATTAAAAAACAAAACTCATCCCCAATTTGAAACTTAAAAAAGAATATATGCATCTCAAGTATGAAAAAAATACCCAATTTTTGATATACCCAAACTCTGAAAAAAGCCAAATTACAATAAATGTTAATTGGAACCCAACTAGAATACAAAAGGAAATATGGACTTGGTTCAGGATTAGTTAAACTTCAATTCATCTAAAGTAAATAAAGCTAAAACACTTGAATAAAATTAAATTCAAAAACTTAATTCATATTCAATACAGTTGAATCAGATTTGAAGCTAGTATTGATAAGTTCAAATACAATTATTATATTTACACACACACATTATGAATTGACGCATAGAACAAGTATCCACTAAACTTAGAAAAAAATATTGCGATACTATATTTAATTCATAAATAACATAAATAAAGAAGAAAAAAATTAATTAGTAGAATTAATATGTAAGTAATTAGGAAAAAATCTTGATACCTGAAGAGTTAACCGATCGAATAAATTTTGTGAATAGTATAATAAGAACATCAAGTTGCCCTGTGTCTGTCGGTGGTGGTATTATTGAGGATGTTGTCCGGGATAGTTGCAAATGGAAGCTAATTTAATGTCTTATAATTTATGTGGATGTCTATTTTCTTTGTTTATATAGATATGGAGAGGGAGTATGGGTGATGATTCAATCGAGAAATAGAACAGTAAGAAAATCGATGTATGTTTTCATAATTCCTAATTAGTGAGAGGGGGAGGGGAAGAAAGAGTAAATAATTTATGTCATTGGTTTGAAAGGGATAGAAAGAAAGGGATTATGGTTCATACTTTATAAGTCTGAAGAATATAAGTTAAGTTTGGAAAGATCGAGAACATACACGAAGTCTATGGATTAATACATAAGAATTAAGTATAGAAAGATCTAGAACATGCATGAAGCTGGTATGAAGTAAAATATAAAATTAACTTTGAAAGAACCTAAAACGTACGACTAAATATTTAAATATGACTAAATATGTGTAAGTTGGATAACATTTGTTCTTTATTCTTTATATATATTATATGTTATATATATATTAAGGCTTATGTCTCTATCGTTGGATGATAAACAGATCAGACGACCAGGATAAAAAAAATACATAATAACGAATAAAATTAAAAACACAAGATAATGGACCTGAGTCTATCAGCAGCGATAATCGCGGTAGTAATGCGGTCGTTTCGCTTACACATATTTAGTTTAAAATAATTTATCAAACTATATTTTATGAGAGCATTAGAATGCGTGCCGAGCCTTCATCCCCCAATATAAACAATTGAGGGGGACAGAGGGAATATATTTTATACAAACATAATAAATTAAAATAAATATTATTTGTTAAGCGATAATAAAATCAAATAATATGAATTTTAACATAATATTTAAATCATAAAACAATATTAGGATTTACAAAGAAAATAAAAATATTAATATATATATATATATATATATATATATACAATTTAGTGATATTCTCTTTAAAATTTAGTGATTTATGTTGCAAAAATTGGTGAAAATCTCCAGAAACCAGTGAAACGTCCATATATGTGCTTGTTATCGATTCAAATCTATGCTTGTTATCGATTTTGGTGGTAATAACAACAGTGGAAATAGTGGGCGAGGTGGAAATGGAAGGGTGGGAGCATGGATGGGATGGGGTGAGACAGAAGAGGGGCGGCAGAGGAGGCGAGACAGTAACGGAGGTGGGTGACTGAGATGGCGGATCAGGGAGACAACAGGGAGAGATTGTGGTTTCAGGCGGTATAGTCGTTGAAACTGTGGAAGACAACTGGGGTTGTAATTGAAAGGCAGCGGTGGAGGTGAGGGTGAAAGAGGCAGAGGAGAGGAGGAGGCAGCGGTGGAGATGAAGGAGGCGATGGTGGAGGATGTGGCAGCGGGGTGGAAGTGGCGGAGGTGAAGATGGAGATGGTGGGGAAGATAGAGAGGGAAGTGTAGATATTAATGATATGCATTTTAGAATTTAGTGATATTTGAAATGAGTTTTTAGTTTGTAGAATAATGAGGTTTGTAGTAGAATAAAACTCTCTCCACACACACACGTTGTCCCAGCCATTTTTTTTTACACATTTCGTTTTGAGATGTTTCATCCAATTCTTTACATTTTAACTCCACATTAATATGTTATTGTTCGCTTTGAGCCGTGGCCATACCCGCACAGATTTGTTTTTAGACTCCTCCCAAAAGGCTTCATTCTAAATTTTTAATGGAGTTCTTTAGCTGCTTATATTCAAGCCGAATCTTTTTTATCTTTACGATGTGAGACTTGAGTTGACATCTACTTAAAAATCTCCTCTCAATCCAAGAACCATGCATCAATGTTCCTATGTTAGTATGATATTATGTGTTCTGGGCCGTGACTAAACTCATAAGATTTTATTTTTGGACTCCTCCAAAAAGTCTCATACTAATAGAATTTTTTGACCGCTTATATTTAAGACGAATCTTGTTTATGGTGAGGTCTAAGGGACTTAGATTGATACTCACCCAACAATATTAATCGGTCTCATCACTATTCTCAATTTTTTTTTTACTTTTTCTCTTTTATCTTACATATTTTTTGACCTCCGATCCGTACCGAACTTAAATATAAACATTTGGATAGAACGGAGGGTGTAACGATTAGGAAGGTTATTTATATTGCATATAAAAACAGCCGACAATAATCCAGCTAAAATGAATGAACACCAACCATTGTCGCTAAGATTCAAGTACAACTTTCCTATGCCTCTCCATCAAATCTTACCAAACTCTATAATCTGTTCTCGGCCAAAATGTGGATCACCGGTCTCTCCCACCCTATTTTCCGTCCACTTCACTTCAATATAGCTTCGAAATACAATCCAAAAAATGTCGAACTTAAAAGAAGTAACGTACGACCCGTGAAAACAAAGTACATGAGAGCTCTAAGGCGAGCTTGAGGGACCAGAGCCCTTCAAAATCAACAGTCGATGTCAAGCAGCTAGTTGCCTTGTTGCATGAAGATCTTTCACATCTCTTTGACGATCAGGGTATCGATCGGACGGCGTACGATGAACATGTCAGGTTTCGAGACCCGATCACTAGACATGATACCATTGGTGGATACATGTTTAACATTGCAATGTTGAAGATGATCTTCACTCCTCACTATCACTTGCACTGGATCAAAGCGGTATATACAGATCTATAATTTGCAATATCCCTAAAAACTCACTCCATTATGCACCATCTCTCACAAAGAAGCTCATCTACTCAGCCCTATATTTCTCTTCATTATTCATCTCTTTTTTTCTACAAATAAATATAAAGGTACTCCAAGAAAAGAAAATAGTAACACTAACATTTATGACTGCTTCTCCTAAAAATTGAAAATAGTTTTTTCAAAAATATTTTGTTAAATATACAAATTAGTTTATCAAACAGTTTGGTCAACTATTTTGAGCAAAAAGTTGTACACAACAGTACAAGTTGGGCCTAATTTGAAGGCACCCTTAGGCGGAGCGACCACCTGTGATTAAGCCCCTTCTAAAATTGGAGATCATATCACTAAAATTTCAGTAAATTAATATGTCATTAGACTCATTACACGAAAATAGTCATGATAGAAATTTCTTTTATATAAATGAAGCCCCCTCCCGGTGAATTTCTGTATCCGGGGAGAGCTTCTTCTTCTGCTTCTTTTTTCTGTTCATATTCTTATGTTTTCATGTTTATTTCATTTGTTAATCGTCCGGACAACAATAAACAGAATCTATTGTTTCTAACTAAGCGGATTCATCAATCGCTCGTGCTCATATTCTAAGAGCTTATGCTTAGCATGAACTATGAATTGTATAATTTTTCTTCTAGCTAATTGAGTTGTAGGCAGGACCTTATGAGATCATGACAAGGTGGACAGTGACAATGAGATTTATTCTTTTACCGTGGAAACCTGAATTGATATTCACAGGCACATCTGTAGTGGGCATCAACCCAGAGACTCACAAATTTTGCAGTCATGAGGTGCGAATTTAGCTTACCTGGACTCGAATTCAGCTCACTTCAGCTCGTATGCATGCATGCTAGCTACAGTATTAATGCAGAGTTTTGATGGTTTAACTATCTCTGCATACAAACATTTATTTTTCGCAGGATTCATGGGACTCGATTAATGATAATGAGTATTTTTCTCTTGAAGGAGTATGGGATGTAATCAAGCAGGTCATTTCTCTTGGATGAAAACATCATGGAATTTAATAAAATCTCTGTTCTAACAATATGCAAACTTAAATGTCGCAGCTGTGGATTTACAAGTCTCCAGATTTCGACACTCCCAAGTTTCAGATACTGAAGAGGACTGCCACATATGAGGTCCTTTTCTTTCCTAATTATAGTTATGAAAATCATTAAATTTTAAATGTACTTTCGTGCTCTCCCCTCTTCTCTGAGCTAGTATGATGCCTGCAAATAGAGTTCTCTTTCGAAAATGGGTATGTTTTGCCAGCAACCATATTTCCTGCTGCTTCCAATGTTCTCGATTGCAAAATAAGAACATTAATTTGTATTTTAAAAAGGACAACCTGACAATCTGCTGTATGTTCTGCTATGTTGATTCAAAAAACTTAAACAAGTGTAAAGCTGGCACATACTTTTACTCTATGTTGAACAAATGTGTAAGTTTACACATTGGTTGCAAATTCAACCTGAATTACAGGTCAGAAGATACTCCCCATTTACAGTTGTAGAAACTGATGGTGAAAAGCTGGCTGGTTCAACTGGTGTCAATGCTGTTGCCAGGTGAGTTTACCGGACTCGTGTCACAGAGAGGCACCACTGATCAATCTATAATACGAGTCCTACTTTAACTAGTTGCTGTATAACATGAATAGAATGTCTTGAAGTTTAGTACCATCATCTTATCATAATTGATATCTATGTCCTAGTACTAAATGAATCGCTATCGCTCAAGGCGTAAACACAAAAGCCATCCAGCCATAATGTTTTTTCCCCCATAAATTTGTGTTTCATTTGGTGATTTCTTGTGTAGTTTTCCAGATCCCAATCAAGACATTAGCTTGAGACGAGTTGAAGGAGGTACTGCTGCAGTATTAAAATTTAGTGGAAAGCCCACTGAGGACATTGTTTCGGAGCAAGAGAAAACATTAAAGTCAAGTCTTATAAGAGATGGCCTGATACCAAAAACAGGTTGCTTGCTTGTTCGTTATAATGATCCTGGACGAACTTGGAGCTTTAGGATGGTAAGGCTTGGTCTTGTGTTGTCTGATTCACTCCTTGTGTACCAATACTCGATCCCTCAATCCAGTGACGAAGAAGATCTGATCACTAATTCTAACATCGCAGAACATGTCTCCAACGCTAACCGATAATTGCTAAACATGACCATAAATTATCTCCAATTTGTGTGCCTCAGTGAACTTTTGCCGGCATTTTGCAAATTATAAACTTTTCTGCTGAAAAACATATAGGAAAATTAGGCTACTGCTTGGTCATGTTACTATATTTTGTTCTGGGAATAAATAACATGGTGCCACTTTCCTATTCCTTAGGAAACCTAAGTGGACATGTATGGATATTCTTTTTCGATATGTATGAATAATTTTGTTATTTTTGCTATTTATTATTTTGAATTATAACTTATAAGATGGAAAAAAAAAAAAAAAAAACTTATAAGATGGACCGTTCCAGTCGTACTGACTAGCTGTTTTGTGGGTTTTTCTTTACCTGCAGAGAAACGAAGTGCTAGTGTGGTTGGAGGAGTTCTCGCTGGATTAATGCACTTTCCCTTTACAAACATTGCCAATTTATGCTTCTTCGATCTTTGATGGTAGGATGTGTCGGAATGAATGTAAATTTGGTCAAAAGTAGATGAAACAGTTAAATTATTTCAATGCATTAGAATAATTAAAGAGATATTATTTGTTTTTGTCTCATATGCTATTATTATTATAGGTAATTGTGATGTTTCAAATCTCTTGCATGATAAATATTCTTTATAAATATTTAATAACTTTTATGGTGGTCATTATTGATGTTTTTTAAATATTTAATTTTTTAATTGTGTCTTGATTGAGGCGTTTTTGTACCATTCATGGGTGGCCATATGTGATGGCGTATATTTCGGCTTATAAGAAGCAATTAACTATACTTCATGATTATGGTTATGTGATTATTTATGGATTCACAGTATATATTATTATGGTGTGGTTCATAATTTTCATGATTAAGTATAATGGTGTGGTGTGCTTGAATCTATTAGTGTATGTGTTGTTTTGTATCATATTTTGTCATTTCTTGATCTATTTTGCCTGATTCGGAGGAGATTGGGTATTTGTAATCATTTTTATATCATATGATTAGTTACATTTTTGAGTTTTGGATTCGCATTTTCGATTTTTAGTTTTCGCTAGTGTCCATGATGAATGTTTGTGTTTTTCCGGTTCTTGCACGGTGACTGTGGAGGTGGTGTAATGGTGCTTAATTAGCGCGTGTTTTGATATTAGATTATTCTGATTGACTTATTTTGTTGCATGATTTTAGTTTAGATTTGAAAATTTGGAATTTATTTGATTTTAATAGTAATAAATGTAGGTCTTAATTTTAGTTTTTGTGAATGGCAAGTTGACTATTTTAATTTATTTGGTTTTAAAATTTGAATTTTCTCTTCATACTTTAATATGAACTTTTATGTAGTAATTAGAAGATTAATTAAAAGATTCAAATTTTGAATCTTATAAATGAATGCATTTAAATATATTTGTACCATTTATGGGTTATTTGAATTTTGAATCTTGTAAATGAATGCATTTAAATATATATACCATTTTGGTGGCCAAGGGTGACGACGGCGACGGTAGTTCCGGGATCAGCATGCGATCCGGTTTCAAAAAGGAAGGCGCTTCACTGTGCCTTAATGAAGGCGTTAATTGTGCCTCTTTATTGAGGGTGTAATTTGTGCTCCATAATTGATGGAGTTAAATGTGCCTTATTTGAGGTGTTAATTGGCCTTAATTGAGGACGTTAATTGTGTCTTAATTAAGAGCATTAATATTTTATTAATTGTACCTTAATTAAGAGCTTAATTGTCTCAATTATGAGTTATCATAATTGTGGGAATTTTTTGATCATCTCATGCAATATACACGTGATTTTAATATTAATTAATTATTGGATATATTATCTTTTATTTTTATAATATACATAATGTGTTATATATGTCGACTTATATTATTCTTGTTTTCTTTCTTCTATTCTCAGGATTCTTGGAAGAAGACGGGTTTTTCTTTTCGGACATTAAAGTTTTATTGTCTAAATTTCCCCGGTCATCTTGCATGTCCGACGGTTAGATAATAAGCTTTCTTGAATGAAAGAATTATCACGGTGAACTGCTGTTTCATATTGTTGAGATTCATTCTCATTTTCAAAAAAAAAAAAAAAAAAAAAAAAAAAAAAAAAAAAAACTATATTTTAGTTTTAGTGTCTAACCAAAGATCCTTCTTTGGTTGAGACTTTATTCTATTTTTTTTACCTTTGAAGATATATACGCACACTATTAGAAATAATTTTTTTGGATATATTATCTTTTATAATTTGTATAATGTATATATATAATTTTATATATGAGCTTATGTTCTCCTTGTTTCTTTTATTTTTTGCAGGATATTCGGTATATGGGTTTTTTCCTCTCAGACATTAAAGTATTATTATCTAAACGTCCGGAGATATCTTGCATGTCTTTCGGTTAGATGATAAATTTTTTTGGATGGATGAAATCCCTTGTAGCGGCTATTGTATCTCGAGATACAACTCATCTACGAGCATGTAGACCCCGACAAAAAAAAAATATTTATACTCCAACCGGAAAAAAGATATATACTCCCTCCGTCCCACCAGGTAGTTTACGTTCACTGTTTGCACGCATTTTGAGGCTCTTATAAAGGATAGGTGAATAATATTTTTTTAAATTTTTTTTTCTGAATAAAAGTTTAGACATCAAACTTTTTTTCAATAATTTTTTAAAAATTATATATAAAATGTAAGTATACTTTATAGGAGCCTTAAAATGCGTGCCAAAAAGTAACGTAAAGAACTTGGTGGGACGGAGGGAGTATATATATATATATATATATATATATATATATATATATATATAATATTTCCCACTATGAAAATAATTTGGGACAATTTAAAATAAACACACACATGAACTAATTGATTGATATTTGAGACTAGCGACAGAATCAGGATTTTCGAATGCCCTCCATCAGATTTTAAGACTTTGTGCGGGTTAGAAATGAATTATATATAATATAACTAGCGTAAAAACCCGTGCAAGGCACGAGCCTCTGTTTCAACTCAAGAATTTCATGATATTAAAAACTTTACAATATTAAAAACTTTACAAGTATATTATAAATGAAAATGTGGTTGGAAGATTGATGAAATGTATATAGTCGGTCTAATTTTTCTAGTAAGAATAGATCAACGTTGAGTTTTCATAGTATATGAGGTTTATTGAAAGTGAACTGAATCTTGTTAAACAAACTTTTGACTTTACAAAGAAATGTTATCAGTGCAAGTTTTTTGCCAAAAACATTTTAAATTTGTCCTCCAAAAAAAGCTTCTAAGATATAAAATATTCATATTGAGACATCACATCAAGTCTTATAAGATTTTTGTGGTCTACACGTAGTATGAGTATACTGCTGATACAAAAATGTTTAAAGCTAATCTTTCTCTATACTAAAACATCATCACATCAGGTGCGTTGTTCCAAGTCTCCAACTTTTCAACCTGTACCAATTAACTTAGTAAACCTAAATGATTATAGAGATGCATATTGGCTAGAATAAAACCTTTGTCAAAAGATCAGGAAAATTAAATAAACGGCATATCTCCTCAGGAGATTCATCCTCAATCTTTCACGCAATAGCAGAACATGTTTTTTTATACACTGCAAGTAGTGTGCGACATTAACCAATTTGTAGAGACTTGATGTGTCGTCAAAAATCTTGCACTTCTATCAAAAGAACAAAAAGATGTTAACTATAAAATACGCACTAAGATTAATTTCAGGATAATGCAACTGAAAAATAAAATACAATATAATGCAAACACGATTTAGATGGAAGAGAAAACAATAACAAGTGCAAGTAAAAAGTTAAGACCGAGGTTAGCATTAAAAATAAAAAACTCTGTGTGGCTAACTTCTTTCTACAATGAGATTTCAGCATGTTAGAATGATGAGATTGAAATCTAGTTCATATATGTAAATTAGAATTGAGGAAGGAATCAGTATCATGCATAAATCTCCACATTGGTACTAATATTTATATTTAGTTCTACATCCTTTTCCTCCCAATTGAATTCCTTGCAACAGAATACAAGATAATATACTTGGTTCCTTATTTCTCAGACAATGGTTTTGACAGCCTGTAATTTATATGAAGCCTTTTTATTCATCTTTAAACAATTTGTAGATTAAATAAATTACACTCTAATGTTTAATTAATGTCTCTCTTCAAGTGGCAATATTTATAAACATACACATAGGGCTTAACATAAGACTTAAAAGCAGAGAAATGACATAGATACTGACAAGAAGTAAAAGTAAAGATATATCTAACCTTGTTAGAGCGTATGGGTAGTCCATGAAAGCGGAAGTAACTCAAAGAGTTATGTTTAACTCTTGAAGGCATAGAAATGAGGCTGATCTTTAATGATCCACGTGATTCTATGTTGCAGAGGAGCATGAGTTCAAATAAGAATCATATTGCGAAAATTGAGATGCTGAGTAGATTAAAATAAATGTTGAATTTGAGTTTAAGGCCAACCTCTTCTGCAACTGGAAGACTGAAACTGCAGAAGGCCTAATTTATAATGCAGGAACCTGGCAAAACATCAGAAGAAGTGAGATAATATGTCGAGGTTACAACCCAAGAAGATAAATATAAGAGAAAATATGGCTAAATACATCAAGTTCCTTGCCAAGCAAGCACCAAAGTATGTGGATTTGAATTAGATCAAGTGAGTCAGTATAGACAAATTGAATAAAGAGTTTTTTGACTTTTAGTTAATTAGGAACTAGTTCTTCCTCACCTCAGGTTCCTTGATATATAAGTTAATTCCTTGACATGTCAAACTTCTTTGCCGTTTTAATATAATCCTGAAAATGAGATATAGATTATGTCCAACGGGGAAGTTGTGTTTGAAAATTATGCAACACAATTACAAAATTATATGAGCAACTAAATCTAATTATATTAATCGATAATTTTTCCATTTTCTCTATGCATTAATAATAAGTATAATAAGTCAGACACAAAGCTTGTCAACATCAAAACACCTTTCCAACTGTTCATCTTTTCATCCCAGGCTTACAAGATCTTTCACTATATTATTGGATCAAATTATTCATCTTTATTTAAGTATATTCATGCATATTCTTTTGACGTTCATTTAATACACATAAATATAATAATGTATCCTGTGGTGGAAAGATGATAGTGAAGCCAGTTCTAAAAAAATTATTCTCTGATTTCTTTATGCTAGCTGAAGTAAAAACATTTAATTTTACTAATCATTAGCTAAAAATAATGATTAGAAAAAATAAATTCTTCTATTAATTCAGCAGCAGCACCAAAAGAATCAAGGAATACTAAATTTGCTATTAGACTTCCTATAGCCTCTGTCCTCTGAGAAGGAAAAGCTATTCCAAGGCATTTATATCAGCTCAAGAAAGGGTGCTGTAGACGGAGGAAGAGGCTGATGGCTACAAGATTTGCAAGCACATAAGCAAAGCGGAGATATAAGCCAGTTTAGTTTATTTCTATTCTGTGAATATTAATAAGAACTTATCATCATTCTGTGATGTTTATGCCGTTTATTTATAAAAAAAAACTATGTATATCAAAATTGAAATTGCATACAGCCCTAGACTAAGGAAACAGTTCGAAGTCAAATGTTAATAGATACTTATGATTCCTGTATATCAGCTGCCCAGAATTTTTACTTCTTCTAGTTGACCCCAACCTAAAAGTATTTGTTGTCAAAAAGACACTTTCATCTACAAAAACTTGATTCATGCTCAATAGTATACACTTTACTTTACAATTCCGATGGCAGGTGAAAACAAACCATAAACAAAATTAACGAAAATAACCAGAACTAATTGCTCAAACAACATCATAAATTTTCCCAAAGTGGAATTAACAATATGCATCAAAATTATACACTGGTTCACTCAATCACAGATGACCCATATCAAACAGAATAGGTGAACAAAGTTAGTATGGCATAGTAAGGGTCATAAAATTACCTTTGCCACAACCGTAGTTCTTACATTCCCTTTACTAACACAACAATGCTAGAGACCTCTGAAGAATGTTTAAACTATAATCACCGAAGTAGAAGGAGACAAGTATCAAAAACACCACCAAAAGGTTGCACCGCTGATTCCATCGAAGGCTGAGTACAGGTGTATATGCCTACTCACAATCTAAATAAATCGGGAGGGTTAGCATTTGATAGGGAATAGAGACTAAAAAAATGGAGGAAATTTTGGCAAAGTTTGAAACCATGTACTTCCGTGGATGAGGACGTTCCAACCAATGTACAAGTCCATCGTTTAATCTGTTTACAACTTTCAGCACAAAAAGAAAAAGCACGTCAAAGTAGAAATTCAGTAACCAAGCGTTGTTCTCAATGAATTCCAATATACAATAACAAGACCAATTGCATAAGTGATGTTAACTTTTGTCCTATGACAGTAGAACCCGATCAAAACATTTGATGTTGGTTCATCTCCATTAACATACATGTAGGCAACGAATCAAAATCTGAGAAACCATACCTGTGAAGAAGGTGTACCGCATAAACCAAATTGATATACACACAAAAATTGGATTCGTTTATCCTAAAACCCAAACCAGGAGGAAAACCCAAGCGAGCGGAGGCAACCAAGCACAAGACATGAATGATAAATCACAGGCAAGGAGAGAACAGTAGGCAAATCAAAACTGTTTTAGAGATCAAAAGAAAACAAACAGCCAATGGCAATGCAGAAATTGTGTAAAAATCGAGGGTATATATGTAATTTCACAGGCATTTTTCTTGCTCTTTTTATCCTTAGTCCTCTTTTAATATATAGAAGTAGAAGTAGATTTTTGATTAAAATCATGATTTATAATAATTAGCAAGGGTCTAGGGACTAGGATGATGCCTTTTTCTACCCGGGCTTAAAATAATATCTTTAATAATTTCTGGGATTATCTGAATGAACCACAAAGACGAAACTAATGCTAGCCAACCATTACGGCTAGGATTTAAATACTCTCATACTCTTCGCTCAAAAAACTCAAACACGTCGCACCAAACAGAGCCTCTATTTTTCCCGGACAAAATGTCCGTGGCACGTCTCTCCGACCCCATTCTCCGGCCACTCTCCGGCCATTTAACCTCTACACACCCTCCACACCAAATTAAACTCAAACGAAGTGCGTTACCAGTAAACAGAACCAGAAAAATGAACTGGACAGTTAAAATGAGCATGGTGGAGCAGAGCCCGACAAAATCAACGGTCGATGTTAAACAATTTGTTGAATTCTTGTATGAGGATCTTCCGCATCTGTTTGATGATCAGGGTATTGATCGGACGGCGTACGATGAACGTGTCAAGTTTCGAGACCCCATTACAAAGCACGATACTATAAGTGGATATTTGTTTAACATTGCGATGTTGAAGAAGATCTTTACTCCTGATTTTTACTTGCATTGGGTCAAACCGGTAATATATAGCTTCTCTATCTTTCATTTTTATTTTTTAGAAAAATACTTGGTGCACATAATTGTATACAAAATCTTGTACATAATGACATGTGCTGGGTTTTAATGGGAATGACCTCATGTATTCACATCAGCCACCCCAATTAAAACCCACCACATCATTATGTACAAATTCCATGTACACAATTATGTGCACAATTATGTCAGTTATCTATTGGACATGACAATGGATATAGTCATTTAGTAGCAATTTTTTGGGAGTACAGCTTGAATAACACCAAATATCACTTCTTGGTGCCAAAATATTGCAAATGCTACAGCTAATTTAGTCTTGGAATTGGAATTGCTAACGTTTTTAAATTAATGATTAAATGTTTTTAAATGATTTTATAGGAGAAAGATACATGGCTTTCATTTCATTTTATAATGTCCTCCCTTCTTTGTCATGATTAAAATACTGTTTGAAGTACTAAAGTACATGGAGAACTGTGTGATGGCATATTGTCAAATTAAAAGAACAGTAAATTTTGAGTGATTATTAGAAAGTGTGTGATTTGAGGTAAATTTTGAGTGAATTATTGAAAAGTGTGTGATTTGTGGTTATAAGTGGCTTTTTTTATCCTTTGTGTAGAGTAGAAGAGTTAGCTGTGAAAGAATATGAAACTTAATGGGTTGAGATAGGGGAGAAAACAAAATTTATATATATACGTGGATTGAATACAATCACCCGTGTGGGGATTCGGGTTCGGCGGGATACAGCAAATAATAAAATTTTAAAAATATATATTATATATGTATACATAAATTAAAAACAAGAACTAGCCTTCAAATTAAACTAATTTATCAAATCATCAAGTTTTAGTTAAATTAAATTAAATAAAAAAATAAAAAAATTTGTTTAATTCCGGTTTGTTGGCAAACTGCCTGCCATTGTTGATATGCATAAAACGTAAGTACATAACACATATATGTGGTACTATTAAAATTTTAAATTAAAAAAAAAATCAAAGAAAATAAATCAAAATTCGGAGATATATATGAGTGTGTACATATCAAGTGCTCACCTTCTTATCCTGCTTTTAAGGTTGCATATAATAAAAATAAGTTGTGAATAAAGATGGGTTGCATATAATGAAGATACGTCGTGAATTTGTACATTATAGTTATTTACACATTTAACAACTACAAAAAAAGTTTGGTAAAAAAAATTGGTTTTCACTTTTCATTATAGTTGATTGATTGTATATAATTATGATTTTTGTGATTATTACATAATATTCTTTTTTAGGATATAGTTGCGATTTTGCAATTAGTATATAATATATTCTGATGTGATATAAGACTTCTTGCCTCACTTTATTTTATTAAATGCACTGGAACAATAGATTGTTTACTAATTATTTCCACAACTTCGAAGTTACTAATTATTTCCACAACTTTAAAGAACTCTATTTCTCCTGCTGCCAATCCCTCGTGCTATTCTGAAAACTTAGAAGAGTGCGGATCATATTATAATATGTTAAAAGCTGATATAAGGACGATAAGTTTCATTCTAATTAAATTCTCATAGACAGGGCCTTATGAAATAACGACAAGGTGGACGATGGTCATGAGGTTTATTCTGCTGCCCTGGAAACCTGAATTGATATTTACAGGCACTTCTGTGATGGGCATCAACCCAGAGACTAACAAGTTCTGTAGCCATGAGGTAGGAATCCATTATCCATCTCCCTTCAACACACATGCATGCTAAATTATAGAGGTTTAATTGTGTACCATCTCTCTCTGATATTTACTTCTGCAGGACTTCTGGGATTCTATTAAAAATAATAACTATTTTTCTCTTGAAGGATTATGGGATGTAATGAAGCAGGTACTTTCTCTTAAAGCATATTAATATACTACACTTGTATTTTTGTCCTGACAATATGCAAACTATAATGTCCCAGCTGCGGATTTATAAGACTCCAGATTTAGAGACACCTAAGTTTCAGATATTGAAGAGGACATCCACGTATGAGGTTCTGTTCTTTTTTCCTGAATGTAATTTTAAAATAAATCAAATGCACTTCTGTGTTTCTGAGTATGTTACTTGCCAGTAGAGTTGTCTTACATTATCTATCTATATATTTTCCTTGTTACCGAGTCTAACAGACAATCTGATATGCTAGATGTACATTTCCAATATAGTACTACAAAATTTTCTTTCAATTTGCTTATGTTTGTACAGCAACCTAATTTTCCTGATATCCTTTGTTGCTAGATAAAGTGTATATATAATATCATAGCATGCTAATATCCGATGCATTTCATTTAGCTCAGAGCTAAAGAAAATATAAAGATGGCACACATTTTCACTAATTATCAGAAAGAATATAATTGATTGATTGCAAGTTTAAGTTGAAATACAGGTCAGAAAATACTCTCCATTCATAGTTGTTGAAACTCAGGGTGAAAAGCTGGCTGGCTCAACTGGATTCAATACTGTTGCTGGGTGAGTTTCAATTGAGCCCCGCTCATCATATCGCAAGTACTGTTGCTACTAGTTTTAGTAAATTTTATAGACTGTCCTTAAACTTACAATCATACATAACCATTTCACCACTTCTAAACAAAGCACTCGAGAACACAGAACTAATCTGGTAAATTTTTGACACTCTTGAAATCACGCATTGTGGATCTGAGAGGAAACTATTATTCCTATATTTTTCTTCAAGGATTTCAATACTGACAACGATTGACATGTACATATACAGGTATATATTTGGGAAGAATTCCACAACAGAAAAGATACCTATGACAACCCCAGTCTTTACCCAGGCATTTGATGCTGATATGTCAAAGGTGTCTATTCAAATAGTTCTTCCATCAGAAAAAGATATGAACAGGTGATTTTGAACATAAATATCTTGTTCAAGCTATCGCAATTTGGAAACAACTGTTTATTATTTTTCCTTATTCTCCTCCAAAATCTGAGTCAATTCTCCTAAAAAATATAAAAATCTGACTCAATTAGAACTTTCAACAAATTCGGAAGTCTAGACAAAGAAAACAACTCTGTCCTTGTATGTAGCTATGATAAAATACTAGTCTATTTTTGATAAAATTTTATATTTGCTTAAATCCAAACATTGATTTTTCTATATTTTTCAAGACAATTTATTATATTTTGTACATTTTGTTGTTAATGAATATATATTCTTTTAAATCAGTGATGTTATAAGAAGGTGATTTAACACTATTAAGTATATTTTATGTATGTATACATTGATAATATGAAATTAATCAGTAAAAGTCAATGTTTTAAGCAGTTTGCCAGATCCTAACCAAGAGGATATTAGTTTGAGGAAAGTTGAAGGAGGTATTGCTGCAGTACTGAAATTTAGTGGAAAGCCAACTGAGGACATTGTTTCTGAGAAAGAGAAATTACTTCGATCTAGTCTTTTAAAAGATGGTCTGAATCCCAAGACAGGTTGTTTGCTTGCCCGTTACAATGATCCTGGACGAACATGGAACTTTATAATGGTACGTTCTAATCTTGTTTGGTTCTCAATTCAAATGTACAATACAGTATATCATTTGTTAATATATACTACCTCCGTCCAGCCAATTGTCTACATTTGGTTGGGACACGGAGACCAGGAAAAAGTGTAAAAATGAGTAAAGTTATATGAAAAGTGGGTATAATGGTGGGACCCATTTATATTTAATAATAGATTTGAGATAGTGGAGGAAAATAGTGGGTGTAATAGTGTTTATATTATTATAAAATGGAGATAGCGGAAGAAAGTAGTTGGTGTAATGATGTTTTATATTATAAAAGTTTACTACTTTTGGAATGTATACAAGGGTTGCGCTCAAGAGAGAACCAATGCTTAAAATAGAACCATAGAACCACTAAGGTTCTGCTGCATAACCTTATATTTTTCATAAATTTTCAGAATATAAATCTAAATACATGATTTTTTGCATCGTTATGTGTATTCAAAATTAATTTAAAAATATAATACATAAATAAGACATTTTTTTCATTTGAAGTTCTGCTGCGGAACCCTCACTAATACTTTTTTTCATTTGAAGTTCTGCTGCAGAACCCTAACTAATACTAGAAATAAGATAATTGTTCTAAGGGTTCTCTCCCCAAGGGTTCTCTCTGGAACATGACCCATGTATACAATTGGTGGAACGTCCCAAAAAGGAAACTGTATACAAATGAATGGGACGGAGGGAGTAGCACTTATTTATTTATGTTGTGTTTGGTTGGGTGATGAATGAATTCAAAGGAATAGGAAGAAAATTGAACTATATCATGGATAATTATTCAAAAATTTCTTTTCTTCATCGATTCCATTTCTTACACCATAAACTAGAGGTCACACCTTCGATTTGATAACATATGTTTTATTCTCTTATATATTCAATTTCTTCTCAAATCTCATAGAATAATTCTGCACTCACTCGGTTTTTTTCAAAACTAACCTCATATCACCTATGATGCTGGGTCTCTTTTAGAAGGATCTGACATGGACACATATTAGGGTATCAGGTCTTTCGAACTGCAAAATTAAAGACTCAGGGACAAGTTTTACAAGGATCCGACACTTCGGTTGGGACACTGCAATTACTATTTTAAATTAATGTGATAGTTCTTATAAATAAATACCTATCATTCTATTATACTGCATAACAAATTGCACAAATCAAGGCAAAAGTTGCTTATTTTCTCCTTTTACATCCATTTCACCTTTCTTTCTTCATATATTTTCTTATTCTTACTCTTAGAGATAGGTCACTGAAATTAAAGAAAGGTTGTGTAAGATGGAGAGTCTGCTTTCTGGATCACGTTCAGATCAGGATCCCGGTGTTAGTGTCAGTGTCGTGTCCTGTGGACACGGGTACGGCTGGTTTTCCGGAGAGTCCGAGCATCACAGCATATCCCTAGTATTTTCTTTTATTTTTACTCATTCCATTCCATTCTATCCCCCCAACCAAACACAATTTAGTGCTGAAGAATATAGAACAAATTGGTATTCATGTTTGAGCTTCTTTATAGTGCTGGGTGTGTATATGCCGGTGGTGATGGTTTTTTATATGTACAAATTGTAAAAACTACAGGATACCAACTTGTTTATATGTTATTATCGAATGTTATGGGAAAAAGACCTATTACCACTTATTTTTGAAAATTAAAGTAGTGGAATATGAAGGTTGTTGTAATCTTTGTTATTTACCTTATGCTATATTTTCACTTTTTACCCTTTAACATTTATAATGCAACGTATTTCCATCTTATATATAGTGACTGATTAATATGTTTGTGGGTCCATGACTTGTAGAGAAATGAAGTGCTGATATGGTTGGAAGATTTCTCACTGGAAGATTCATAATGGCAAACATAGGATTTTTGTCGATCTCAAAGCTCAGTTTTGGAAGTACACTGTTGACGATTCATACAGCAAAGTCAAGATATGAAATTGTAACAAGATCTCTGCATAATATCAACTTAAATCTGCAAAAATAAACCGTAGTACCTAGAAAGCCTTAAAAATAGTTATACAGAAACATAGAGTTTCTTGTGACTGGTGTTTGCAGAGAATGTCATCATCTTTCTTTGTAAAGTCAAAATTTCCCGATAGACTTTAGATGTCCCGACTCTCGTGTGCAACAAATATATGTTATTTTTATTATAGGCCTACCATATATCTTAGGTACTATTTGGTATTGTTGTTGCTCAACAACAGTTTTTTGTTAAAAACAGGTGAAAAACTGTTTGATAAATCTAAAATTAGGTTTTCCGAACAGCAACTTTTAGGTGAAAAGCTGTTTTTAAAAAAGGTAGGATCTTACATGCTTTTGGAAAAAGCTGATTTTCAGCTTTTGCAGAAAGTTGTTACAGATCTTACTGTCAAACCTCATCTAAAACATTGTTTTTTTATATTGTAACTCAAGATAAGCAAATATCAAAAAAAATTATCAAACAGTTGTCTTATTCTACTGCAACACTTTTTTAACTAGCACTGCAATTTTCATCGGCACTCTCAAACAATCCCTTAGAGAATCAAATCCGTGGAAATAACACTGGTGGTTTGATATAATTGTCTCCATAATTGTTGAATTTTACTTTTCAAAATTTTACTTAGTACTCATGTTAAGAACTTCAATATAATTACGCGAGATATTAACAACTGACTTTATGATATATAAGAGCATCTCTAATAACCTCTTTGTTTGAGCTCTTAACTCAAAATATAAAGAAGAGGAGTGAAAATGCCACTCCAAACTCTTGGTTGCTCCTCAAATCATTAAGAGCCCCACTTCCTTCTTTATTTTTAAGAGCCACAACTAGCTCTTAACTTACATTAATCTCTCCACTTTCTTTCTCTCTCTTCCTTATTTGTTCGTTTATAACTTCAATTTACTTTTAATTCTAAAATAGATAAGGAGGAAGTTTAAAGAATATTGTTGGAGATGAATCTAAACTGTCTTACGAGGAGCTATTTTTTTTTTTTTTATAACATTTACAAAGAGGGAGCTAAAAGTCTATCAAAGATGTGTCGAAGGAACTCGAAAGTACTTGTTATGAGAGAAAATAACATTCATTGTTGGATTGGATTTTTGCTAAATGGACACAGACTTCCTTGAAGGAAGGGGCGCCCCTTCAAAAGCTCACATCCTGTGTTTGGAGACGGTACAACTCTTCAAAAAGATGTGTGGCTCTTCTAAAGATAGTAATTCACTTTTTATATTGAAAAAGGTCAAAAAATATTTATTATTATTTATCTTTTCTCCTCTTTTGTTATGTATACTATTTTTTGGATCATATTTATATATATACTAGTATATTACCCTCTTTAAAATTTTTCAAATATACTATCTTTTGATTCTTATTTTCAAATATGATAATTTCTCTAATTCATATTTTTATTTCATTATTACTTATCTTTTCTCCTCTTTTACCCCTATCTCTCACCCAAAACTCACGCACTCAGCCGTTCTCCCTCATCGCCTCATCTCTCTTTTCTCTGCCCCCAGTCTTGCTCGGCGAGTTGAATCTAACGAACTTCACACCACCATTTGCGGGCAATGCAAATCAGACTCAAGCCCCTTCCTCCATTACATAAAGCAGCGCGGCCTCTTCCGCCTCCTTTGTACCACCTGTATTCTCCACTTCAATTCCCAATCCTTTTCGCCCCTTTTGTTTATTGCGCAACCTACTCATCATTTGCACTTACGGAGCGCTGTTATAAAGTATAATAAGATGTGTTTCGTTCACTTTTACATATCTTGTTTTTAGTTAGTGGTAAGAGATCGTGGCTGTTTTTAGTTGATTTTGCAGTTGCTTTAGTGTTATTAACACTGGCCCGGCAGGGTATTCAATTTTTGCCTTCAACCAGTTGCAACTTATTATGTAATCAAGGCCTTGCTCCCTAATTTTTTTAGAAGAGAAAACAAGTGAATGCAAGTGAAAGAACATGTGCTTTCAATTTCATTCCTGAAAGGCATATGTCTAGCCTATTTGTAATTAAAGAGGTACCAACTCAACTCTGATAAGAAAGCAAGGTAAATAGCAAGTACTGTTGAAGGAATCCGTACGAAGAACGTCAAGTGATTTATTGAAATTATATGTCTGAAGAATTTCAGGATGCTGCTGCACACCACTGGAAGAAGTTCATTAATATGTTCAAGCCTCAGTGTACAAATAATCTTTTGTGGCACGTCCAGAAGTCCAGAAGGTATAAAGTTTTAATACTTTATTTATTCAGAAGATTCCATAATATTGTTACTAATGAAGAAGAACTACGAAGACAAAGAATCGACGAACAAGCCACATCTCAAATGTTTATTTGATAAAGAATATTTAATTCAGCTAGATACAGATGAACCAGACAGTACATTTGTGTGTCAGCTACTCTAATTAAGTATTCTGCATCAACTACAAGTGGCCGTTCAATCAAGACAAAGATCTACAAAGTTTAATCAAGCCGGAAGTCTCTGCTGATGAAGATATACATTTATATAAGTATTTATTTAATTATCTCACTTATCAAAATAATTATATTGGTTGTATAATTTATTAATTAAATTGATTCACCTTCGAATTAATTTAATTTATGAATATATATAATTAATATAATTAAGTGGGTGATTATCTAATTTTTATATACATTATTTAAACTGATTTTATGCTTAATTGACTCAGTATGACATTCTCAGAGAATGTCATACCATTTCAATTGGACAGGCATTCTCAGTGATGTGTTAAAATGTCATACCGTGGCTGTTTGTGTGAGTAAATCATTCGGTATGACTTTCTCTTGATAAGTCATACCGTTTGCTCTCAACAGACTTCATCTGGTATGACATTATACCGTGTCCCTCCTGCAGGCTTTATCAGTTGTGTGTATGACTTGAGTAATAATGACTTAGAAAAGCCATACCGAAGTAATCAGAATGGCTTTTGTATTAAAAGTCATACCGAATGACTTAGTGGCCAAGTCAGATTAAGTCATACCGAGTTTTTCAGTATGGCTTTCTCTTAAAATGTCATTCCTTCTCCTTGTTTGGCATGGCTTTGTTGTTTTAAGTCATTCCTAAGCTAGAAAGTCATTCCTTTCAATGTCATACCTAGATCTAAGTGGTTTGCCTATAAATATGGCTTCACTTCTTCATTTCTCAAGTGTTCAAGCATTGTAAAAGCTTTCAAGTTGTTTGTAACTTGCAATTGTTATATCCACAGTTTTATGTGCTTTGATCACTCGATTGTTTTAATCACTAAGTTAGAATACATCCTGTCGAATTTATTCTACGAACTTTAGTGGACATTAAAACGAACCTTATTAATTATATAACGACTTAAAACATTGTTATATTAATTAATTAAAATCTGATTAACCAGTTTAATTCAAATCAGATTATTCCGCCGCGATTTTTTTTTGTGACGATTGTATTCAACCCCCCCTTCTACAATCGTTTCTGGACCTAACAATTGGCATCAGAGCGGTTGATACCATTTTCCGTATCAGATCCTATACACACTCTGTAACGTCCAAATATTTTTTATTCGAATTAATTTTATTCCAAAAATTAATTTTGATTTAAAATATTTTTCTTTCAAAAATCCAAATCTCATCCAAACACTATTCACTTCAAATCCTTAAACATGAGTACACAAAAGATCAGTAGCATTAAAATCCCACCGTTCAGCAAGGAACACTTTGGCCTATGGAAGAGGCACATGTTCCTATTCCTCCGCACTGCGAACAGAAAATACATCGGGATTTTGGACAAAGGTGTTACTACTCCGATGAATGTCATATTAGCACACGAAGAGGATGGTGTGTTAATACCTCATCAGATCATTCCGAAAGAACTTTCTGAGTACACAGATGAAGAGAGTGAACAGATGAATTTAGATGATGCTCTTCAACTAATTTTGGTTGAATCTCTATATCCAGTGATGTACAATGCTGTTGTAAATTGTACGAACGCCAAGCAAATCTGGGATACGTTAGAGATTATCAATGAAGGCTCAGAGGAAGTTAGGGAAAACAAGAAAGAGATACTGATGGCTCAGTATGAACAGTTTGGTTCCCATCCCGGTGAAGGGATTTCAGAAGTATTTATCAGACTTAATAATTTGATAAATAATTTAAATCTGAATGGGAAATTCTACGACAAGAAAGAGGTCAACATGAAGTTTCTCTTAACCCTTCCCGAACATCTAGAACACAGAATCACTGCCATCAGGGAAAGCAGAGATCTGAATGAGATTTCTCTGGAAAGACTCTACGGAGTTTTGAAAACTTATGAACTGGAGCAAGTTTAGAGTAAACAGAGATATGGCTGGGGTAAAACACAGAACCATTCGAGAGCTCTAGTTGTTGAGTCACCTGTACTGGAAGAAAAGAAGAAGGATGTTGTTGTTCCTTCTAAGACTACTCAGGAATTTGTTGTACCTGAGATGGGTCAGACTGCTTCTTCCAGTGGTGACGAAGAGTTCTATACAATGGAAGAGCTTGAACAGTTAGAAGATCAATCTCTATCCCTGTTTGCCAAGAAGTTTGGAAACATGAGATTCCGGAAGAACCCTTCCTATAAATACAAACCTACTGTTAGTAAGTTTCAGAAGGGAGGCTATTCATCTTCAACAAGCAAAGGAGGATACAAGACTGGGATGGTGGACAGAAGTAAATTTAAATGTTTCAACTGTGGTGAACCTGGACACTTTGCAACTGAGTGCAAGCAGCCCAAGGTTCAAGGAAAGAGAAAGGATTCGTATGATGAGCTGAAGCAGAAGTATGATGCCTTAGTAAGAAAGCATCATGGTACTTCTGGAGGTCAAAGCTTCAAGAGCAAATCATATCTAGCAGAAGGGAAAAGCTGGGATGATACAGATAGTGATGAAGAAGAGCAGATTGGGAATGTTGCTCTCATGGCTAATGCTGGATCATCTTCACCTCCTCCTGCTGGAAGCTTTCAAGTAGATTCTACATGCCCTAAACTGTTTATGCAATTAGGACTTGAAAGAGATGATGCTATTAAAAAGATGAAAGCTGCCAATCTTAAAATTGATACTTTAGTCTTAGAAATTCATGCTTATAAGATAAATGAGATGAAAGTATTAAAACCTAAAATAGAACAATTGACTATGGATTTAGGATTACAATGTGCTAAAGTCAAAGTTCTAGAGAAAGTTAAGTGTAAAGCCTTTAAGGATGCCTCCACTATAGTCAAAGAACTTAATGATAAACAAGAGATCAAGAGAACTGTTGGAATAGGTTTTGACTATAACAAATCCGTAGGTAAGGCTAGTAACATTACTCCTTTTAAGAAGAGTGCTGAGGAAAGAGGGATTCCTTTTGTTTTGAAAGATTCCCTTAAACCTTTGTTTAAAACCTCAGAAGCTGAACCTCTTTTAGAGACTCCTGTTGTCATTAGATATGAACTCAAACAGGAAGACCTTGAATTGAAAGAGAGTAATGAGAAGAGAGATGAGATCCTGACATCACTGAAACCAATCAAAGTGAAAGGCAATGTTAGATTGCCTAAAGCTGGTTTAGGTGTCAACTCTGAGAGAACTAAATTCAACAAGCCTAATAATTTTGTGAATAGTAAGAACAAGAACAATAGATGTCATTCTACTGAGAACTTTAAATTTGATAACAAGGTTAGAGTAGAATCTATTGATGTTCCTACTACTATGACTGATACTCCTGTTGTTCCTGCTTTTGATGCATGTCATAAATGTTGTGGTGTTGATAATTGCATGACTTGTGCTTTCAATATGATGTCTGCTTATTTTAGAAATTTGCATGCTAAAAATGAAAACACATCTCCTAGACAACACACAAACAATAAGCATGCTAGATCAAAGACTGCTAGTCCTCCTCGTGTCAGGAAGGAGACTTATGTTTCAAAGCCTAAAACCAAGGTTTTTAAGGCTGTTGTTAAGGAAGTAAGTTCAGTCAAATCAGAACCAAGTATCAGTCCAAGAGGCTCTGTTGTATTACCTGATAGAAATCAGTTTTTTAAGTATGCTGGACCCAATCAAGTGTGGGTCCCAAAGAATGTTTAATCAAGTTGTCTTTTGCAGGGTGCCAGTGGAATTGTTCGTGTTACCTGGGTGCTTGACAGTGGAGCGTCAATGCACATGACTGGCAATAAATCCCTGCTGGAAGACATAAGAGAAGGAGCTGGCCCTACAGTCAGTTTTGCTGATAATAGCAAAGGTCGTACTGTGGGATATGGCAAGTACAAAATTGGAAGGATCATCATAGAAGATATTGCAATAGTTGAAGGACTTCAACATAATCTCCTAAGTGTCAGTCAATTCTGTGACAAAGGATATTATGTTCATTTTGAAAATGAGATATGTATCATTAAACATATCAAGGATAAGCGTCCTTCACTATGTGGCATAAGGAAGGGCAATATATTCGTAGCTGATTTATCTTCAGGACCAGGAAACGAAGTTCACTGTTTCTTCGCCAAAGCATCTGCTGAAGATAGTTGGTTATGGCATAAGAAGCTCTCACACCTCAACTTCAAAACCATGAACTCTCTAGTCAAGAGAGATCTAGTGAGAGGGTTGCCTTCCCTGGAATTCTCAACTGATGATCTCTGTGAAGCTTGTCAGAAAGGAAAAGCGAAGAGAGCATCTCACAAAGGCAAAACCATCAATACCATTACAGATCCACTTCATTTGTTGCATATGGATTTGTTTGGCCCTGTGAATGTTGCATCCATTGATGGAGGAAGATATGCCTTGGTTATTGTGGATGATTTCTCAAAATTTACTTGGGTTTACTTCCTGGCTTCTAAGGATGAAACCCCGTTGACAGTGATTGATCATATAAAGTTAGTTGAATTGGATAAATGTGTGCTAGTCAAAGCTGTAAGGTCAGACAATGGCACAGAATTCAAGAATCAAACTCTAATCAACTTCTACTCTGAAAAGGGAATTAGAAGGCAGTATTCAGCACCAAGGACTCCTCAGCAGAATGGAGTCGTCGAAAGAAAGAATCGTACACTGATCGAAGTTGCAAGGACTATGATTGCTGAAACAAAGCTTCCTCTGTACTTTTGGGCTGAAGCTGTGTCTACTGCCTGCTATACCCAGAATAGAACTTTGATCAACAAGGATCATATGAAAACTCCATTTCATCTGTATAACAACAAGAAACCTTATGTCAAACATCTTCATGTCTTTGGAGCCAAGTGTTATGTTCTCAAGGATGGTGAAGAGAACTTGAACAAGTTTGAGCCAAAGGCATCTGAAGCAATTTTTGTTGGTTATACAAATAATGCTTATAGAGTTTTTGTAATTGATACTCTGTCAGTGAAAGTTAGTGTCAATGTAACATTTGATGACACTAAACTACCAAGTTTACAATCTGCTGATCCATTTGAATCTCTGAAGTTTGATAACTATCCAGATTCTGATTCAGATGATGATGTGCCACCTGAGGTTGCAACAGGTGATGACAACAATGATAATGATCCAGGCAATGGTGGAGGAAATGGCAATAATGCTGGAGATTCCACTGATGCTAGTGGTGGATCATCAAGTCATCCTGGCAACAACTCAGGGGGAGCTGGTGGATCAACTAGTCATACACATCAGCCTAATGATAATACTGCTGAATCATCAAGGACACAACTTCCAAGGGAAAGGATTTGGAGCAGAGATCATCCCTTTGATCTGATTATTGGTGATCCTGATGTTGGTGTAAGGACTAGAAGTGCTACGACAAATGAATGTCTATTCTCTGGTTTTCTTTCACAATTAGAACCAAAGAAAATAGATGAAGCACTTGCTTATCCTGATTGGGTTCTTGCCATGCAAGAAGAACTCAATCAATTTGAGAGACAAGAAGTCTGGGCCCTGGTTCCAAGACCAAAAGGAAAGTCTACAATTGGATCTAGATGGGTCTTCCGTAACAAGTTAGATGGTGATGGCATTGTTGTAAGAAACAAAGCCAGACTGGTTGCAAAGGGTTATTCTCAGGAAGAAGGAATTGACTACGATGAAACCTATGCTCCAGTTGCTCGTCTTGAAGCCATCAGAATATTTCTTGCATTTGTTGCACACTCCAACTTCAAGGTTTATCAGATGGATGTGAAAAGTGCATTTCTGAATGGAAAGCTAGAAGAAGAAGTATATCTGGAACAGCCCCTGGCTTTGAAAATCCAGAATTTGCTGATTTTGTGTACTTCCTATTCAAAGCTGTCTATGGGCTTAAGCAATCACCAAGGACATGGTATGACACCCTCTCTGAATTTTTAATTGAAAATAAATTTACTAGAGGTGTCATAGACAAAACTCTCTTTTACAAATTGCATGATAATGATATGATATTTGTTCAAATATATGTTGATGATATTATATTTGGTTCTACTAACGATAACTTGTGCAAGAGATTTGCTAAGTTGATGCAGAGTAACTATGAGATGAGTATGATGGGTGAGCTGTCCTACTTCCTTGGTCTTCAAGTAAGCCAAAAGGAAGATGGAATATTCATTTGCCAATCCAAGTATGTCAGAGATCTTCTTCGAAAGTACAATTTAGAAGACTCTTCCCCGGCAAAGACACCCATGGCCACTGCCACAAAGCTTGACCAGGATAAATCTGGTAAGAAAGTTGATATCACAAGCTATCGAGGTATGATTGGCTCTTTACTTTATCTTACTGCAAGTAGACCAGATATCATGTTTGCAACATGCTTATGTGCTAGGTTTCAGGCTGATCCTAAGGAATCACATCTTATAGCCGTCAAAAGAATCTTTAGATATCTTAAGGGTACACCTGGTTTAGGTATTTGGTACCCTAAGAATACTGGTTTTGACTTAACCGACTATACAGATTCTGATTATGCAGGTTGCAGGATTGACAGAAAGAGTACGTCTGGAAGTTGTCAATTTCTAGGACGTCGGTTGGTTTCCTGGTACAGCAAGAAGCAACACTCAGTGTCCACTTCTACTGCTGAAGCTGAGTACATAGCTGCTGGAAGTTGCTGTGCTCAGATTCTCTGGATCAGAAACCAATTAAATGATTATGGTATGTCTGTCGACAAAATTCCAATATTTTGTGACAATACCAGTGCCATAGCCATTTCAAACAATCCAGTGCAACACTCCAGGACCAAGCACATAGATATCAGGTATCATTTCATTCGAGAACATGTCATGAATGGTACTGTGGTGTTACATTTCGTACCCATAGCTGATCAGATTGCAGACATCTTCACTAAACCACTTGATGAATCCACTTTCTCTAAGTTGGTTTGTGAGCTAGGGATGTTAAATATGCCATGATTCTCTTTGTATATATTTTATATGAATTATATATATTATTATATATTTTTGTGAATTTTCTGTGTAATTATATCTATTTTATTAGTTTTTATAATTGTTTGTAAATTATCTGATTAACTTATGTGTAATTATGCATGTTCATAATTATCTCTATAATTTTCTAAGTGCTGCATACTCCCCTGTAATATTCACCATGCATTTAGATAATTATATGTATTTATTTTGCATTTTTCAAAATTAATTAAGCATAAATATTTGTTTTTAAGTTAATTCATTTTAATGAATTAAAGTTAAATTCATAAGTATTTATATTTAATTAAAGTTGAATTTTACAAAATATATGTGCAATATATTATATATTATGTGTATTAGATTTTTGATTATATGTGCAAAAGGTTTTATTGTTTTAAATAATCAAAAATCGTAATATGTTTATTCTGTTTTAATAAGTCTGTTTTTAAGGCTCGGTATGTCTTTTTCTTAAAAAGACATACCGCCTTTTTGCTTCTTCCATACACTTCTAAGCGCGGTATGACTTTCTTAAGGAAAGTCATACCGAGCTCTTCAATCTTCTCATGCCATATCATTGTTAAGTCGGTATGACATAACTTGAGAATGCCATACCGAACATTCAAGCAATGTCATATTCATTGTTTCGGTATGACATTACTTCAGAAAGTCATACCGACCCCCTGCATCCCGTATGACTTATACTTATAATGCCATACCTCTTTTCATATCATCTTCTCCATTACACACACACGGTCATTGTTGCTCTACTCGATTTTTTCAAGTTTTTGAGATAAACTTGCTGGTTACGATCTCTTCAAGTGTAAAAACTTGCTGGTTACTCTTTTACATCGCAAAATAAGTCGAATTGCTGCTCGATTTTCGTTGAGTTTCGATCCTCGAGTCACCGAGTTGGACCGAGTTGCCCCGATTCTGACCGAGTTTCTTCTATATTGTGCCGATTTCGTGATTCCTGGACCGTGTTTTGTCTGGTTAAGTCGATTTGTGATCGATCAAGCAAACTGAGTTTGAAACCCCCCTTTCTCTTAGATTCGAATTATTAGGATTTAAGTAGCTAATTTGGGGATTTTTGAAGTTATTGGAGATTAAGACCGTGTTTGGACTGTGCATTAAGCCATTTTAAGTTTAATTAATTTTTTAATTCGAATTTATTCATATAAATCGAATTATTAATTAATTAACTAATTGTTATTTAATTATTAATTGAAATTTGTGAGAAATTTGAAAATTATTATTTTATTTGAAAAATTCTCACTTAATTCAATTTTTAATTCTAAAAATGGTCGGTCGCTTTGTAGTTGAGGAGACAAATTTGAATGGATTCTTTGACCCTGAGACTAGTTTGGCTCGTTTTAGACCGTGGGTCCATTTTCTGAATAGCCAGTCGCTCGTCAGCACTGCTATTACAGCTCATGCAGAACTTCAGATCCAACCAATTCAGGACATCTACTCGACAGCCCTGAATACTACTTTGTTGGATAATCATCGGGTTTCTGGAGATATACACGGAGGACGTACGATTACTATCAGCACTGATGATGTGAATAGGATTTTGGGATTTCCAAGGGAGAATTTTGCTGAACTCCCTACTGAAGCTGAACTAACCAATTTCTTCGAGACAATCTTATATCAGGGAGAGATCAATTTGCCTAGAATGTTAAAAGGCAATCTGAAGCCTGAGTGGGATCTTTTCTTCGACACTTTGGCTAAAGTGTTTGCTCCGACCACTCGCAAGAACTTTAATGTAATAACCTCGCTGCTTCAGAAGATTGGGTTCAGCATTGTTTATAATCGTCGGATTAACTTTGGAAAGCTTATTCTTCAAGCCATTCTTTCCAAGTTGGGACCTCTTAGGAACAGATCTGTTGAACAGAACGCAAAGGTTTCCTGTTTCTATCCTCGCTTTATCATGTTGTTTCTAAATGATAAGATGACTGACGCTGAGAAGGAACACTACTCCAACTCTCCTGTGGCACCAGTTCCTCGTGCCTGCACCAAACTTATGACTCAGTTGGATAACAAGAACAAATTTGCAGCTATTCCCCTTGTCACTACTCCTTACATGCTACAAATGTTCAATGCTCCTCTTCAATCGTATCAACTTCAAGTGGCTCCTCCACCTCAACCTCAGCAACAACAACAACAGCAGCAGCAACCTCAAGAACCTCAACCCCTGCAGATTCAACAACCTACACAACACCATCAACAACAACTTCAACATCAACAACAACTTCTACAACAACAACAACAACAGCATTCACCTCAACAATCCCAAGAAGCACAATCTTCACACCATTCATCCAACCAATCATCATATCACTCCCCTATCCATCAACAACAACAATCTGACCCTTCATTTGAAGATCAAAATTTGGATTATGATCTCTTCGAGCATCAACCATCTTCATCTGAACCTCTCCCACACCAAACACAATCCCAAATCATCCCACAAACACAATCTACCTCACAACCCCTTCCCTCTGACTCTCCTATCAACCCGGAGCTGCAGTCCTTTCGTCAGGACCTACAGGTAGCTCAGGTACTTTCTAACTTATCATCTAATTTTAATGTTGATACGTCAGATTATGGTTGTGATCTTGTTTGTGACCTTGATTTTGTTTTCCAGCCTACCAGCACTGAACCTGACAACACACAGGTTCATAACCTAGCTGACGATTCAATTCAACAAACTCTCGTTTCTCCAAACACATCAACCAACACTTCAATGCAACCTGTTCGTAAAGTTGCAAGGAAACGGAGTTCGAGTAGTTTAATGAGTCAACCCACAGCTCTGTCTCCCTCAAAGAAGCAAAGGGTGGAAGCCTTGGAGACAACTGTAGCCTCATCTGTGCCTTCCCAACAAGGCTCAGATTTTGAAATGGCAGATAAACAGTCTCTGGACCCATTCTCTCTACAGGATGTGGCCATTGAAATTGACCGTCCGGCCGCGGTAACTTGTACAGAGTCAAGCACTGCGCTAGCACTCACGCTAGTGCCAGCCCAAACAGATACACAGGTTACTATGTTTACTGAGTGCACAGATTTTCAAAATCAATGTATTATATATGAAAACTTTGCTGATCACCCTTTCTTTTCTGATCAGGCGGAACTTGGCAGCGTGCAAGTTAATCTGCCCTCACAGGCGTCCGGAGGACAATTTGTTCCTCCACTACCTTTGAACCCATCTCAGGGGACATTGGTAGTATATACAGGTACAGCGGGAAGAGTGACTGAACAGAGTGATGTAAGGCAAACACCGAGCGATACACATGCACGTGAGGCTAGTGAAACAGCTTTGAGTGTACGTGAGGTGAGTGCACACACTAACCCTGCTCTGTTTGAGGAACAAATGGCAAAGCTAAGAGCTGAGCTTGCCAGAATGATTGCTGAGAACGAGAAGCTGAAGGGTGCACAGTTAGTGACCCTGGAACAGAAAGCTGAGGAGAGGCCATCCAGTTCTTACAGGGATGAGCTTAAAGAGGAAATCCATGAGTTAGCTGTTGAAATGAGGTCTAATCATGAGCTTTACATGTCCAAATTTGAGACCATCGACAGTAAACTAGATCAACTCCTCAGGAACTCCAACAAGTCTGATGATCAACCCTCTAGAGAGGATCCCTCAACTAAGGGGGAGAATAGAGACAAAGGTGACAGGGATGATAGAGGCAATAGCTCAAATCAAAGCAACAAAGATAATACCACTTCTGGATCTGCCCCTGACAAAGAAACTCATAAGTCTAAAGGCAAAGAACCGTTACATCAGTCCGACAATATTTTCAATTCTGATAGTTATGATGACTATCCACAGGATATGGATGATGATGACATCTTCGATGCTACCTATCGTCAAGCAGAAGAAGAAGAAGGTAAATTTGACGAGGTTTATTTGTTTCAGGATGAAGAACCTGTTGACCTAGAACATGAGGAGAATGTCCGGAAGTTCAAAGCTGAAAATGAAGCTAGGAAGCGTAAGCTTCGTGATTTCCAAAAACTTCTAGAGGACAAATTGATCACAGAAGAACAAATCAAGATCGAGAAACAGAAAATCTATGATGCTGCAATCAAGCAGAAGAATCTTGATATAAGGAGGAAAGAAGGAAAAAGCTGGGACATTGCAAGAAGAATCTTTAATGGACCTCAAAGGGAGCCTTTCGACGACAAAAAGTTCTTATCTCTGATCTATGATCTTAGAGAGGTAAACCCTGACGAGGATGTCTTTATGCATGCCTTTGCTTTGGAATTAAATTATGTGACTGTGGGGGTCAACAATTTGCTAGAGCAATGAGAGCTAATTGTCTATACACAGAGGAATGGTTCTTTCAGACTATCTGTCGAATCTCTGAAATCATTCTCTGTATCTGAGCTCTGGGTGCTTCGAAACAAGGTTAGGCGAAGCTCCAACCTGAATGAACTCCTTCGTGACAAACTGCTGGAACAAGCTGTATTCAACAGTCCTCAGGTTTTCAGGAATCCTTACTGTGTTAAGTTCGTTCACAAGGAGATCTTCAGCACAGTCTATCTCAACGAAGAAGCCTTGCCAAAGTATCCAGCTAAACAACTTGCTCTTGCCTCCACTCTTTTAAGAACCAAGGGCTTTGCTTCTAAAGCTAAGTCTGATGCTGATGATGTGATTCTTGCTTACTGCACTCGAAAGAATGTTGCTCAGTACTTTCGAAGGATGAAAAATGTTACAAAATCTCAGCCATCAGACTTCCGCGAAGACCCTGTGGATTTGGAAGTACTTCATCAACTGGCTCTGGCAAAGGAACGAAAGAAGCGTGGTGAATCCACTACATCTGAAGTGCCAACCAGGGAAGAACCATCAACTCCTATCCTTCACACTTCTGATATCGAAGAAGGAGAAGTTGATCTTTAGATTCATTAGGGATTTGTAATATATGTTCAATAAGAACATCCTTTTGTAATCTAATGTAATCTTTTGAATTCTGGTGAATGTTTAATGAAATACCAGAAACTTTTTGCTATTTACAATTCATGTTTAATCCTTTGTCTTATCAGTTAGTTGAGTTATCCTCTCGATAATTTGCATGTTATGTTAACAAACAAATAGGGGGAGATTGAAAGGCATATGTCTAGCCTATTTGTAATTAAAGAGGTACCAACTCAACTCTGATAAGAAAGCAAGGTAAATAGCAAGTACTGTTGAAGGAATCCGTACGAAGAACGTCAAGTGATTTATTGAAATTATATGTCTGAAGAATTTCAGGATGCTGCTGCACACCACTGGAAGAAGTTCATTAATATGTTCAAGCCTCAGTGTACAAATAATCTTTTGTGGCACGTCCAGAAGTCCAGAAGGTATAAAGTTTTAATACTTTATTTATTCAGAAGATTCCATAATATTGTTACTAATGAAGAAGAACTACGAAGACAAAGAATCGACGAACAAGCCACATCTCAAATGTTTATTTGATAAAGAATATTTAATTCAGCTAGATACAGATGAACCAGACAGTACATTTGTGTGTCAGCTACTCTAATTAAGTATTCTGCATCAACTACAAGTGGCCGTTCAATCAAGACAAAGATCTACAAAGTTTAATCAAGCCGGAAGTCTCTGCTGATGAAGATATACATTTATATAAGTATTTATTTAATTATCTCACTTATCAAAATAATTATATTGGTTGTATAATTTATTAATTAAATTGATTCACCTTCGAATTAATTTAATTTATGAATATATATAATTAATATAATTAAGTGGGTGATTATCTAATTTTTATATACATTATTTAAACTGATTTTATGCTTAATTGACTCAGTATGACATTCTCAGAGAATGTCATACCATTTCAATTGGACAGGCATTCTCAGTGATGTGTTAAAATGTCATACCGTGGCTGTTTGTGTGAGTAAATCATTCGGTATGACTTTCTCTTGATAAGTCATACCGTTTGCTCTCAACAGACTTCATCTGGTATGACATTATACCGTGTCCCTCCTGCAGGCTTTATCAGTTGTGTGTATGACTTGAGTAATAATGACTTAGAAAAGCCATACCGAAGTAATCAGAATGGCTTTTGTATTAAAAGTCATACCGAATGACTTAGTGGCCAAGTCAGATTAAGTCATACCGAGTTTTTCAGTATGGCTTTCTCTTAAAATGTCATTCCTTCTCCTTGTTTGGCATGGCTTTGTTGTTTTAAGTCATTCCTAAGCTAGAAAGTCATTCCTTTCAATGTCATACCTAGATCTAAGTGGTTTGCCTATAAATATGGCTTCACTTCTTCATTTCTCAAGTGTTCAAGCATTGTAAAAGCTTTCAAGTTGTTTGTAACTTGCAATTGTTATATCCACAGTTTTCTGTGCTTTGATCACTCGATAATTTTAATCACTAAGTTAGAATACATCCTGTCGAATTTATTCTACGAACTTTAGTGGACATTAAAATGAACCTTAATAATTATATAACGACTTAAAACATTGTTATATTAATTAATTAAAATCTGATTAACCAGTTTAATTCAAATCAGATTATTCCGCCGTGATTTTTTTTTGTGACGATTGTATTCAACCCTCCCCTTCTACAATCGTTTCTGGACCTAACAATTCCACTTTTGGAGTGAAAGTGTGTTATATTTGTATCAACTTTCACATACTTTCCTCCTTTTAAAAAACTCGGGAGTATAAACAGGAATGAAAGTTACATAACTTTACTTCTTTTTCACTTGTTTTCCTTCTTAATTATAACTCGGGAGCAGGGCGTAAACGTTATTTTCAAAATATTTGTTTAAAGTTGCATTTCTGATTGTATAAGGTTGCTAGCAGTTGCAAATATGGTTGCATATGCAACCACCGTGTTTCTGAAAATATTTTCAGAAATATAGTATTTTACAATTTGTTTTAAAAAGTGATAATATTTTCATAAAAAATCTTTCAAACTTGGTTATGGATAAAAAAGCCCCTTCATTTTTTCTACAAAGAGAGGGAATGTTCTAAGTAATTTTAAGGAAATGTTTAATTTAAAATTGAATTATTACTTAAGCTTTTTAATTTTATCATATTTCATAAATTTAATTCAATTTTAGTGGTTTACCAATATTTATCATATGGATATCAAAACGAATATTTAATAATAACACATCATTAATATTAAAATCATTTATAAAGATATTATTGTCAAAAAATATATTAATATCATTAAAATCACTTGTCAAGATGCACAAAACTCATAACTCAAATGTACATATTTTCTCCTTAGCTTAAATTTGAATTTTTTTCAAAGATTCTCTAATAATACATGTGAGTGATGAACACATAATTATATATTTTTGTGATATTTGTAAAAAAGAAAAAAGAAAAAAAATCATTTTTCTAAATAAATTTCGACAAGAAAAACTCTACTCCAGTCCAGGTCTAGACGACTTTCTATTATAATATTCACCTCAGTTAAAATGTGAAGATACATCTCTATTTCGAAACAAGTGAATTCTCGTCCAAGCTACCTATAGACACAAATATCTGTATCTATATACTTATCTCGTGTCCCCAATCTGCAATCAAACCCTAATGGCGAGCGTAGAGATCGAGAAGCAACGAATCGAATTAGCCAAAGAAGAGAACTGCTCGGCCAAGGCTAAGCAAGGCGAGGGATTGAAGCAATACTATCAGCAACACATTCATGATCTTCAGCTTCATGTTCGTCAGAGATCTCACAATCTCAACCGTCTCGAAGCTCAGCGTAATGATCTTAATTCCAAAGGTACCGCTTTTTCTCACTCTTTTCTTAGTTTCTATTGTTTTTCCCCAATTTTTATTAAACCTAACCCTAAAATTAGTATCATTATTGAATTTGTGTTAATTGCACTTGTGTTTGGGTGTGTGGTTTGAAGTTGTTAGTATTGGTTATTTGACTCTGGTTGATATTGAATTGAATGCTTAGATTTCTGAAGGGGAGGTGATTATGAAGAGGGATTATTGTTTTTTAAGTAGTGTAATTGCTTGGGATATATGTCCACGTATTTTACATGTGAGGAACATGTATTTTTGGATGAGTTTGATGTTGTTATTAATTGTTTTAATTGAATTGATGAATTTGGGATTTAAAAGGATGCAAGATCCTTCTAGCACCTTAAAAATGGATTAACTTATTTGGGTCTTTATAGTTGATGCATTCAACTCATTTATCAGCTGATATAGCTTGTAATTACTGAGTTGATCGTTTTCTTACTAGAAGACAGAATGAAATCAACGAAGAGCCTAAGTTAGTCACCTAGAGAGTTGTCTTCAGAGGATAATGTCATGCACCCTGACAATAAATTATATTCATGGAACAGGGATAGGGTAAGAACATGTGAAGTAATCATAATCACCCTTGTACTACTTTCACCTGCGAAGTAATTACTGAGTTTCTTATGACTAGAAGACAGAATTAAATTAAAGAAGAGCCTAAGTTGGTCAGCGAGAGAGTTATATTCAGAGGATAATCTCATCCACCTTGATAATAAATTATATTCATGCAATAGATATAGGGTAAGATTGTGTAAAGTAATCACTCCTGTACTACTTTGACCTGCGAAGTAGTCACTGTGCTATGTTAAACTGGGATCTGGACAACCCACCCACCCCCTCCTCCACCCACAAAAAAATATTATTTGGTCGGGTTCACTTGGATGGAATGAGAAGAGAATGGAATGAAAAATTATAAAGAAGTTCTATGAAGAAAGAAGAATGCACGAGACAGCAGTCAATAAACATTAGTTAGTCTAAATTTTTACGATAAAAAAGTGGAATGGAGCATTTCTTCTAAAACATGTGGTTTAGATATCTATTTTAAATAGTTTGGAAATGAATGATTGAAAGAATAAAAATTATAAATGTTTTCCTCGATCTCCCCCAAATATGAGTACGAACTTCATTCTATTCTATCCAAGTGAACGCTTAACGAACATTTATCTTTTGGTATTCCCAAATAGGAGCTGTGTTGTTTCATAAGGAGTTCCCCTCTAAATAGGTGGCACTCAAAATGTCTCATGTACTTCCATTTTCTGAATTGTTGTTGAAAGTTTCACCACTCCAAATTATATTTATGGTTTCTTCATTGACCATCACAAGAATCGCACCGTAATTGTAAAAATAATAGATACTGATACATATCTGGTATCAATCTGCACAGTGAGAATGCTCAAGGAAGAGTTGCAGCTTCTTCAGGAGCCAGGGTCATATGTTGGCGAAGTTGTTAAAGTGATGGGTAAATCGAAAGTCCTGGTTAAAGTAAGTGATTCTTTAGTAATATATTTGACTCTGGTTAAATTTGACTTGATATTCAGGATACTAGTGTTCTCTATGTAATTCTCATTTTAAAAAGATTGTAATGGTTGGTTTATATCTTCATCTGTCTCACTCATTTTATTTTCCCACCAGGTCCATCCAGAGGGGAAATATGTTGTCGATATTGACAAAAGCATTGATATTACAAAGATCACTCCATCTACAAGGGTTGCTCTTCGCAATGACAGTTATGTTCTTCATTTGGTGTTGCCCAGCAAAGTAGATCCCTTGGTGAATCTTATGAAAGTTGAAAAAGTTCCTGATTCTACATATGACATGATCGGTGGCCTTGACCAACAAATTAAAGAAATCAAAGAGGTATGCTCTCGCACCTGTTGGGATTGAATCGTAGTTGCAATTGTATAATGTCACTGGACCTAAATATGGAAGTCTATAACATTCATTAATTTATATGTGTGGCTTCTGATTATGTTTATTATTTATTAATCAGGTCATTGAACTTCCAATTAAACATCCTGAATTATTTGAGAGTCTTGGGATTGCTCAACCTAAGGTACACTCGGAAGTCATTTTTTTTTTCCCTGTATGATAAATCCTAAACTTTTTATATCCTCCGTGTTCCAATTGTGAACTTGCACCTTCTTTGATGTAGGGAGTCTTGCTCTATGGACCACCTGGTACTGGCAAGACCTTGTTGGCTAGAGCAGTTGCACATCACACTGATTGCACATTTATCAGGGTCTCTGGTTCTGAACTGGTCCAGAAATATATTGGGGAAGGATCTCGCATGGTTAGAGAACTTTTTGTCATGGCCAGGTCAGTTATACACTGTGTAATTATATTGGTGCCTTGAAATTATGTAGAAGTTTATAGTATAGAGATACTAGCATATGCTTGTTACATATGCCTATTGCATTGTATTGTGGTTTCAGTGACCAGTAGTGCATCTGGAAAAAAATGTAGAACAGATTTTGAATCAGAATTCCTTTCTGTTTGATTAACTGATACATCATGGTGTAATGAAGCATTTGACCTAAAATGAAAAAGGAAAAGCCAAATAGTATAAACACATTTTGAGCCATTGTATAATAAGCAATTCTTTTATCAATTTGAATTTTTTGATTATGGTTTCGTATATTTTTGGCATTTATGTAACATCTCAAATTTCTGATCTCTTGTGGAAATTTTCTTGCAGGGAACATGCTCCTTCTATTATATTTATGGATGAAATCGACAGTATTGGATCTGCGCGAATGGAATCTGGAAGTGGCAATGGTGATAGTGAGGTGCAGCGGACTATGCTGGAGCTCCTAAACCAATTGGATGGGTTTGAGGCTTCAAACAAGATCAAGGTAATTTCTGTAGCTGTATATGGAGGAATGGTGAGTACTGTCTTTATGTTGGAACAACTAATCACTGACACTTCTACAGGTTTTGATGGCCACAAACCGTATTGATATTCTGGATCAAGCCCTTCTCAGACCTGGACGAATTGACAGGAAGATTGAGTTCCCAAATCCCAATGAAGACGTAAGTAGCTCAAGTTACTGTAGTCAGCCTTGAGCCTCCCACCCCGTAAAAATTACAAATTCAAGTTATTTAGTATAAAATTAGCTTTCCTTATGTGCCGACAATTAGAAAGTTATTTACCGTTCTGAAGACATAAAAGGTTTGGCAGGTTACAAATCTATGCATTGTGTCGTCACTTGATGAAAGATTTCTTATCCACAAATATACATTAACTTGCTGGAAATGATAATATGAAGTTCTTTATGTTGGTGTGGATATCCTTGGGCAATACTAGAAATAGCTTCCCTTCTTGATAAGTGTTAACACCCTTCCTGTTTAAGGACTATGATTAAGTTTCTTGAGACATAAAAGGTTAAATTTCAGGTCACTACATTCTGTCCTGTGTCATCACTTGATGAAAGAACTCTCATTTAAATACGACTCTCTCATTGAAATATACACAAGACTTTGTGCACTGGCAAAATGTTAATGTGATGTTTAGGTTAGTGTATACTTCCTTGTGCACTATTTATAATAGAACAAGTATGACTATAGCTTCACTTTCCGGTCAATAAGTATAAACAAGTTGTTACCATTCTTAAGATAGTAGAGAAGGTTAAATAAAATATTTGTCTCTAATCTAATTACCAAGGTCCTTCTTCAATTGTATGATTTGCTTATACATCCTGGTTTTGAATAAGAAAGTTTCGAATTTGTATTTTCTAATTATAATCTCATTTGAACGTAATTTCAAATGTTTTAAGATTATTGAATTTAATCAATTATTCTAAATTCAAGAATTAAAATCTTGTATCTAAGCATAGTTGTGTCTTTTTTCCTATATGTTGAAATATGCTTTTTGTTACTATGTTCTGTTACTTTTGCCGAAGATGATAGCTTCTTGTTCTTATCAGCCTGTTTGTATTGTTATACACAGTCTAGGTGGGATATTCTGAAAATTCATTCCAGAAAAATGAATTTGATGCGGGGTATTGACTTGAAGAAGATTGCGGAGAAGATGGGTGGTGCCTCAGGTGCAGAGCTAAAGGTACACATTGTTCTTTATCTTTTTACCATTGCACATGGACAAGATGCATAACGCACAAGATGCGTGTAAATTCTACAAAGTGATCTTAAATTATTTTTTCATTTATTTAGTAATAAAAATCTGTCTGTCTCCAGGCTGTGTGCACAGAGGCAGGAATGTTTGCTTTGAGGGAGAGGAGGGTTCATGTGACTCAGGAAGATTTTGAGATGGCTGTGGCGAAGGTGATGAAGAAGGACACTGAGAAAAACATGTCTCTTCGGAAGCTGTGGAAATAATCGGCATTTTTCTGGTAATGCTGAGATTACTGAAAGCACGATATCTACTGTGTATTTGGTTTCTGCATGTGCACTTTTTGTCAAGTTATTTACGCATCAAGCAAGATTTGAAACTCTTGGATGTACAACTAAGCAGACCAGGATTATGTTTTCCTAATCTATCTTAATGTATGGTTCTAGTACTCCCAACATTTTTTTTTCTTGCTACCTCATTCTGGAAGTATACATTTTTTCTGTGCTATGTTTTGATGATTTGACAAATAAAGTAGTCTCAGTATATTCCATCTCTTCCAATTGGAGCTTAAAAGGCACGTAATGACGAAAGTTCCTACAAGTTATATAATTAAGACAAATAATTAGGATTGATGTTATCTTTGTTTACTTTTTCAAGTGATTTTCAACTCGGGGAAAATATCAATTAGAACCTGAAAAATACAAATGGCTTCAATTTTATATAAGTTGAACTTGTACTCAGCTTCAAGAATTTTAATATTAATAGAACGGTTCAATCATTTGCAACAAAGTTGACCAAATAAATCTTTAAGTACTCTAGTTTTTAGATGTTTTTTCGAATTCCAAGTCGTTAATCAACTACTCGCATCATGATAATTAGTGAAGGCCCGGCCGTAGCGCCGGAAATGGCCCAACGAAGGGACTTTGCAAGTTCCTAAAAGTTAAAAACAAAAGGCAAAAAGTTACAAACAAAAGACAAATAATAATAAACAATCGAGTTTGCTTTAATTACTTGTTTTCGATTTAATATTTTTTGACTCTCAATTAGAACGTGATAAATGTAGCAGGCTTCATGCATATGTTAGTTGAGCTTGTACTTTATATTTATTTTAATTTAATATAATCTTATGGATTTTTCATGTTGTAACAAAGTTGACCAATCACATTTATTTTAGTTCCGATTCTATTTTTGAATTACCGATTACTAATTAACTATATAATTCAAACTTATCGAGTTCCCCAACTAAAATGAGATCATATCTATCTCCTCCCCTGAACGAAAAAAAGAAAAAGAAAAAAATCTCCCAACCATCAATTATTAGGTCGATAGAAACCATAAATCTATTCAAACAGCCCAAGTCACCCCATTGACCCGCAATCATAATTGCAACTTGCAGCATGTCGCTATGCTTCATACATATATTCCCTTTCTCTAAAATTCCTACACCTCCATGCTTCATCATGTCCAAGAGTAACGCCCTCCAACTCTTAGCACTCCTCTTCTTACACCTCTCTTCTCTCTGTCACGCCGAAGTCGGTACAGCTGCCACTTACACTCCTCCCTACACACGTAAGTTTCCGCAATTTAAATACTCACGCACACCTCCTCGTACAACCGGGGTAGTATTCTTTTGAATAATTTCCACACTTTGCCTAACCCGAATCAATTTATTTGTACCATATTTAAAAAAATCAGCAACAAAGTGTTTCGGGGCGGATCAGTCGCAATTCCCATCGAACAATTTATTCGCGGCAGCAGGAGACGGGATTTGGGACAACGGAGCGTCATGCGGGAGGCAATATTTGGTGAGGTGCATTAGTGCGGCAAAACCGAATACATGTAAACTCGATGAAACGATACAAGTGAAAATCGTGGATTATGCTCCCACCGCTATTTCTAAGCCAACAGCTAGCGGAACAACGATGGTTTTATCCGCCACGGCTTTGGATGCTATTGCGGTGGCTTCGCCTGCATCCATAAACATTGAATTTCAACAGTAAGTGTTGTTATTTTATTCCGATTCTTTATTCTAGCACCGTTGTCTTTGTTTGAAATAATAATAATTTTAATATGACTACGTACAACGCATCACCGATTAGGTCACATGTTACCCTAGGAGTATTAGTTTTGGTTGCCTATATATTTGACTTGTACAATTAACAAAGCGTCCGATTATATTAATCCGGTAGAAACTTTTTGTTAGGACTTGAGCCTCCTTTGTTCGTTGTAATCAAAAGTTGTGGTTGGTCCTCTTGTTTTTCGCTCACTGCAAAGTAATCGGCGAACTTTATCTATTTTTATATTTCACACGATATTAAATACCATTTTCCTCAAAAAAACCGATATTTTTCTCAAAAAAGTGGCCTTAGCAACATTTTTAATATATTATATATGATCATCCTATTGTAAATTTTAAATTCGGATCATCATAATAAAAAAGAAAATAATGGTGGTGTTTGTTTGCGACCTGCTTCTGGCTTCTGCTTTTACTTTTAAAAAGTTGAGAATGCTACACAGCTTCAGCTTCTGCTTCTTTTTTGTGTAAAGAAGTAAAAGCACTTTTAAAAAGTTGAGAATGCTACACAGCTTCAGTTTCTGCTTCTTTTCCAAAAACTTTATCAACTTCTGATGGTTTATACTTTGACACTACATTATATACTTATGTATTCTCTCAACCACAAATATAATTGTTCCAAGGTACAATTCGATTTTTATAGTAGAGTGACTCATCCACGAAAGATAGAATCCCAAAATAAGTTGACATTCGATAAAACCCAAACATTTATTTATGTACTCTCATATCTGGCAGACTTGGGTGTATTGCCTCCAAGCACTATGCAAAACTCAAAATTTGTCAGCCTAACTATGACTCCGGAATTTATTTATTTATCATTCGTTTTGGAGTGACTCCGGAATAGTGTGTCCTTTGTTTTTTTATGTTATAAATTTTCATGGTACTAAGATGTGTAACGTTGACATTGTGCAGGGTATAGATGGAGTGTTTGGATGTAAAGAATTGGGCATAAATAGGATTTAGATGGAGTGTTTGGCGGAAGCATTTGCACATGGATTTAATTATTTTAGTCTTAAATATGTCTTTTCATTTTGTCAAACAAAGAAAAGTACATATTAGGAACGCATTTAATAAATATTATACTTTGTGTACTATTAGTGTTTGCCGGTCGATTTAATGGATTTTTCATTGTAATTATAAAGCAGTCGTTTGATAAGTTTGTACGAAAGATGGTTGACCCGGATGCATGCTGATTAAATCATATAGAAACTAGAAAGATTCTCCCTATGCTTTGTTCTGGAACAATATTGAAAAGTATAATTATCATTTCTTTTTTAAGGGCGAAAAGTATAATCATCATTTTGAATAAGTTTATTCCCTTTGCTTCGTTCCTCCTGCTTCCTAAATGATAAATTAATATTTGAGTTATATAAATGATAAATTAATATTTGAATAGAAAAGTATGACATTTCTATTTTTATTTTATATAATTTATTTCTGAACAAAGTTAAGACTTAATTTTAAAATCTGCTCTTGACAAATTTAATACTTTTTCCATTAAAAGTTAATGTAACAATAATAAATAAGTAAAAGAATAATTGTAGATTTTGTTGTACATTTCATTTGTCCATGTTAACATGGCAACAAAAATACAGGCTTGCATATCATATTCATAGACGTCTGACCGAGTCAAAACCTCACTTCCTGTTGGGCCTCTGGGCCCGACCTCAAAACTTAAAAGCTTGTGTGAATGCGTTGAAATTAACTCGAGCGAAGTTGGAACTGGGCCAGCGTCAAATCTAAGGCAGCTTCGCATATTTGGAAATTATTTTTATCTTTAAAAAAAATACTGATTTTGTGTTTAAAATATCTATTGAATTAGTTTTTGGGTCTTGTCAGATACTGATAGTTGATTAGAAAAGTTATCATAAATATTTTGGTTTCAAATCTTTTTGATGCCATCACTGAAGGGGTATATATTGATTGAAAAATGGCTATAAAGTGCAAAATTTTTTGTTAGAGAAACAATTAAAGATATCACAGCAGCAGTCAATTAACGCTTCTTCCAGATTTTATAGAATAATAATAATAATATTGCTGTCCGTTGTGCTCCACCATATACTTAGTTTTTTTTTTTTCAAAATTCTACATACACGTAAATGAATTGTATTGAAATACAATAAACCGCATCCGGATATCTTTCTTTAAAGAAAGCTTATCATCTAACCATCTAACCGAAAGTAATGCAAGCACAACTCCGAACGCTTAGACAATAAAGTTTAAATGTATGAGAAAAGAATACCTCTAAACCTCGCTTCCAAAGTATCCTGAAAAAAACAAACCAAACAAAACATAAATCAATATACAAGAAAATAATATATATATATATATAGAGTCATGCTCCAGTGAGAACCAATGTTATGGTGAGATATGATATCTAATCTCAGCCACTCATTTAAATACATTATATTCATTTTTCACCATTCATTTAATATTTTAATATTTTATCATCTTCTAAATCAACTACCTATCACCTTCAACCACCGTTGACCACCACCACCATCTACGGCGACCACCACCATCTGCGGCGACCACAAGAAAATCACCGCCGGCAAACATAAAATCACCACCGTAAAATATAAAATCACCACCGGAATACTAAAAATCATTGCTAGAAAACCAAAAATCAATGCCAAAAAATTAAAATAACCACACTGCCACCATCTAAAAACCACCACCGCCACCCACAAATATGAGAAATCACCAAATACAAAATAAAATCACCATCAGAAAATCACTAATTTCAGACCACCACCACCATCTACAAACTCCCAAATATGAAAAATCATTAATTGCAATCAATTGACCATCACCAGCGTCGTTTTGATGTTTCCGGCGGCGACTACGGCATCGGAAAACTAGAGTGTTCGAGCTCCATCCTTACACCTCTGACGATCTGGATGAGTTCACTCGATCTTAACGGCTCCGACGATCTAGACTTCTTTGACTCGTGGAGGAGGCGACGTGGCTTGGGGCTAGAGATGAGAGAGAGAGAGAATGAGGGAGGAGCAGATCTTGTTGTGGCAGTGGTGGCCGAGGCTGCTGGTGTGTGGTGGTGGTGGGAGGGCGGCCGACGGTGGGAGGGTGGTGGAGGGGAGACAATCGAGAGAGAGAGAGAGAGAGGAGGCAGTGGGTGGGTGGGTGTTAGGAATCAATAATTTTTGATGATAACATAAACATTTTTGTAACATGTCTTACTTAGAATCTTTATCAAATTTCAGTTGTAATTGTTACATTTCTTGTCTTTGGGAATTATCAACGGATGGATAGAATAGGATGGCTAATTGTAAATATCCAATGCCATGTAATTTTATCTAAGTGAAGGATATTCAACTGATGAGATGTAACTGTTCAACTGATAAAGACTGGATGATGTTTCAACTGATGAAAATCAAGCATTCAACTGAAGACAAAGTATTCAATGGATAATGCTGAGGAATTCAACTGATGAGACTGGAACAGCATTCAACTGATGGAGTTTGTAATTCATTCAACTGATGAGCCAGGCATTCAACTGATAAAGTCAATAGCAGTTGAAAGCAACCAGAACCTTCAACTGATGAAGCAAAGAGCAGTTGAAAGTGACTAGAGCTTAAGTCTGACAAATCACATGGATCGAATTACACTAAAATAGACATGGAAGCCTAATTAGGAAAATAAAGAAGAAGCAGAAACATACTTATCTCATGCAGTGCAATCTGGATCAAATCAAGATGATGGTCAAAGATGAAGACATCTCAGAAAGCATGCATAAGACAAAGTTGTGCAGCATTGTTTTTAGATTAGAGTGCATTTTGTAATCTAGCTAAAAGCTTTGTAAAACTTGGAGTATATAACCAAGTTAGTAGCATCAGTTGAACTTGTTCAAATTACTTGAGAGAAAAATCTGAGAGTTAGAACTTGTTTGAGTGATGAACCAGCAGCTGTGCGAATTGTAAAACAATCCACAGATTCTTCTATATAAAATCTCACGGGTGGATCATTCAATCCACCCGTATTTTTAATACTTGGTGTTTTTCAGTTTATTGTGTTCTAGTGTATTGTTCTTGAATCTTTTAAATTTGTAAAAGATTGTATTCAACCCCCCCCTTCTACAATCTTTCTCATAGTTGGTGTAAAATAACAATTGGTATCAGAGCCAGGTTCCCAACAAACAGGGAAAAAGATCAACACTGCTAGAGAAAGATGGGAAAGAAGGATGCTGGAGTAAAGATTCCTGTTCTTGACAAAGACAACTATTTTCACTGGAAAGTGAGAATGCATCTGCATCTGTTGTCCATTGATGAAAGCTATGTGAATTGTATTGAAAAAGGACCTCATGTCCCCATGAAGGTCTGCACAAGTATTGGAGCTGATGGTGAAGACATGGTAGGTAAGATGATTCCAAAACCTATCCATGAATATTCTCAAGAAGATACTGAAGAAGTGCACAAGGACAAGAAAACCATGAATCTTCTGTTCAATGGTTTGGATCAAGAAATGATTGATAGTGTTATCAGCTGCACAAGTGCCAAAGAAGTTTGGGACACCATCAGGACCATCTGTGAAGGGAATGAGCAAGTGAGAGAGAACAAGATGCAGCTTCTAATTCAACAATATGAGTCATTCCATTTCAAGGCTGGTGAAAGTTTAAGTGATACATTTAACAGATTTCAAAAACTGTTAAATGGTCTAAAGCTCTTTGGAAGAGTATATCAAGTTAAAGATTCAAACTTGAAATTCTTAAGAGCTCTTCCTAAAGAATGGAAGCCCATGACAGTCTCTCTCAGAAATACACAAGAGTTTAAAGACTATACTCTAGAGAGACTGTATGGAACCTTAAAAACTTATGAGCTTGAAATGGAGCAAGATGAAGAAATTGAGAAAAGCCAAAAGAAAGGGCATTCATCTGTGGCTCTAGTTGCATCTATGGAGGACACTGTCAAGGACAAGGGAAAGTCTCAAGTTGAAGAAACTGAGAAGTTGGTCAAAGAGGAGAGCTCAGAGTCAAGCAAAGGAAGAAGAAAGGAGAAAGAAGTAGCTGATTCTGGTGAAGAAAGTGATGGAATTGATGAACATCTAGCCTTCCTGTCAAGAAGATTCTCCAAACTAAAATTCAAGAAGAATTTTAATTCTGCAAAATCTTTTAAAGGCAATCCCAAGTCTGATAGAAGCATGGTAGACAGATCAAAATTCAAGTGCTTCAACTGTGGGAATGCAGGTCACTTTGCAAATGAGTGCAGAAAGCCTAAAGTTGAGAAAAAGTCAAGTGAAAACATTGACTACAAAAAGAAATATTATGAACTTCTCAAACAAAAGGAAAGAGCATTCATCACAAAGGATGATTGGGCAGCTGGAGATGATTCTGATGAAGAGGAGGAGTTTGTCAATCTAGCTCTAATGGCCAACTCCACAGATCAAGAAGAAAACACTGGAAGCAGTAGTCAGGTATTCACTACAAACTTAGTTGAGTTAACTAAAGATGAATGCAATGCTACTATTAATGAAATGTCTACAGAATTATATCATTTGCATGTTTCTTTAAAATCTCTTACTAAGGAAAATAGTAGAATTAAGGAAGCTAACACCTTTCTAAGTGATAGAAACAGTGCCTTAGAAGCTCAATTTATTGAGTTTGAGAAGCTGAAAATTGAGTGTCAGACAGCCAAGGATGATCTCTTGGTTGTTCTGAAAAGAGAAGAGATCATAAGAAAGCAACTTGATAAGGAACAAGAGATTATTGCCAAATGGAAATCTGGTAGGGATGTTTCCACCAATATCATCAACATGCAAGGTAGAGAGACCTTTGTAGAGAATGAGTGGAAGAGGAGTAAGAAAGTGCTTGAGATATCTGAGAACAGTTCAGGTGATGAGAATACTGATGATGATCATCAGTTGAAAGGCAAAGTCTCAACTGATGAGAGTCATCAGTTGAACAAAAACTCATCAGTTGACAAGAGTGTTCTCAAGAAGCTTAACAAGAAATATGGTCCTGTTAAAAAGAATTTTGTTAAAGGTGAGAATAGTTCTTCTGAGACCAGTGATAGTATTAATAACACTCTTAATTCCAGTAACAAGAACAAGAAGAAGTTGGATACTAGTGAGCATAAATCTGAGGAGACTAAAAAGAAGAAAGGAAATAGAAATGGCAAAGTAGGAGTTAACAAGCACACCAATTACACTCCCAATGCTAGTGCTCTTAGAAAAACCTGCAGTAAGTGTGGTAGTGTAAATCATTTATCTGCTAATTGTAAAACTGTGGTTGCTCCTAATTTATCCTTGCCTATTCCTATGACATCTGTTCCTCACATGAATTTATCTGCTATGAATATGATGCCTGGTTTATTGCCTCACAATCCTTATTCTCAGCCTAACATGCCATATATGTTCAATCCTTATTTCAATGCCTTTAACATGCCTCAATTTCATTCAAACTTGCATGGAATGAACAATTTATGTGATAAGCGTGCATTTTATCTTAATATTGTCCCTATATTTTAGCTATTTTGTACTTAATTGGATTTTTATTTAATAAATATTAATGTTTTATTGTAGGATGCAAGGAATTCTAATTAAATATGGATTGGAGTTTAAATAGCAAGAATTGGAGTTTAATTCGAATAAAATTCGGATTTTGAAGCTAGCTGCGCAGCATTCACTGTTTGGGCAATATCTAGAGTTCTAGAAGTCCAAATCAGGCGATTCAAGAGCCCACGCGAAGCTTAGAACAAGGCCTTTAATTCAGAGGTGGACTTGCATTTTTATCCCAGTCTAATCAGCCCAGAATCAGAGTCAAAAAGTCAACTGCGAATTTCCTCTTTTGGAATTCTATTCTGATTGGGAAATCTCCTTGTATTTTCATTAATTCATTAAAAATACTTTTATTAGAAATATTAGGGTTGATTATTCAGAGCTAACCAGAGAGCGAGACATCGTATGAGATAGAGAGCGGAGGCACAAGCATAGAGAGGAAGAAGAAGCGAGACGGAAGAGATTTCAGCCATTGAAGACATTCAGTGGATTTGTTTCTTCATCTCTTTGTTTAGAATTCTCTCCTTAACTCTTGTTATCATGAACATGTTTTTCTTATTCTTGGTTGATTTTGAGATCTTTAGTATGAACTAATTGTATAAAGTTGGGATTTTTATGGAACCCTAGCATGAGGATTTTGGTGTTTTGTTAAAAATATTGTATGCAATTTCGTGATTTACTCATTCAAGTGTTTTTCATGTTAATACTTGCTATTGTCTGATCAACTCTAGTGGGTTATCGAGTTAATCATAATACTGAGAGGGTTATGATTAATTGACACAAAACTTGAATGGTGCATGATTATATCTTTTGATTATAATTTAGTTACGGTATAGACATATATTGTGACCATGCATAGCTTTGTGAATTGATGCTTAATTGGATTCCGAATATTAAATTGGCATAGACATATGTTAGTTTATTTTTAGGAATTATATCATAGTGATTTCGAGAGAAGCCTATGACCATTGAATTCTGGCTAGTAAATTGTGATTTGCTACAATATTTCGCGACTCTTTTACCGATATTCTTGTGTTAGGGGGAAGTAATTATCCTGACTTATCTTCTCATATTTGAAACTCGTTAAACTCTTTAGTATAATTTTAGTTGGTTAAATTTAGTTTTAATATAAAAACCATCAATAATTTATTGTGTTCGATAACTAGACTGTTAGATATTATTCGTGATTGATACGTTTACATAGTCCTTGAGGAACGATATCTGGTATTTATTACTATATTACTTGTTTGCGATTGTGTACACTTGCACATTAGTATTTTACGCAACAAGTTTTTGGCGCCGCTGCCGGGGACTATTTTAGTTAGTAATTGCGAATTTGATATTCTCACAGTTTGGTTTTTGTTACTTCTGTTCTAACGGGAGTAAATTTTTTTTGTGTTCATCAGGTCTCTTTGTGCATGAGCGAAAGACACCCAGTGGTATTTGATTTTGATCCTGAAATTGAGCGAACATTCAATAGAAGAAGAAAAGTACAACGCAAGATCAAGCAAACACTAGTAGCTATGGATGACAACGTTAATAATGGAGACATTCCAGCGGGTGCATTTATTGTGGATGATAAAGATCGTGCTATTCGGCAATATGCGGCACCCCGTTTCGAAGATTTAAATTCGGGGATCATAAGACCCAATATTCAAGCAACACAGTTTGAGTTGAAGCCGGTCATGTTCCAAATGCTTCAGACTATTGGTCAATTCAGTGGGATGCCTACCGAGGATCCTCACCTTCATCTTCGTCTATTCATGGAGATCAGTGATTCTTTCAAATTTCAAGGAGTACCTGAAGATGCTTTGCGCTTGAAATTATTCCCTTATTCTGTGCGAGACAGAGCTAGAACCTGGCTAAATTCTTTACCGGCAGGATCAGTCACAACATGGAATGATTTGACAGAAAAGTTCTTGAGCAAGTATTTTCCTCCCAATATGAATGCAAAGCTCCGGAATGAGATCAATTCCTTTCAACAGCAGGATGATGAATCTTTGTATGATGCATGGGAGAGATTTAAAGAATTACTCAGAAAATGTCCTCATCATGGTATTCTTCATTGCATTCAGATGGAGACTTTTTATAATGGTCTCAATGCTCAAACAAAGATGGTGGTGGATGCATCAGCAAATGGGGCTCTTCTCTCTAAGTCCTATAATCAGGCTTATGAAATTCTTGAGACAATTGCTACCAACAACTATCAGTGGCCATCTTCTAGAGCTCAAACAGGTAAAAAGGTAGCTGGAATCTATGATGTGGACTCTATAACTTCGATGAAGGCTCAACTAGCATCTATGGAGCATATGCTCAAGAATCTGAGCATGGGCAATAATCAATCTAAGGAGCAATCCCTCAGTTCACAGATTAATCAAACCAAGAATGTTTCGTGTGTATTTTGCGGTGAGGCTCATACTTATGATAGTTGTCCTTCAAATCCAGAATCTGTCTTTTACATGGGAAATCAAAATAAGGGTAGCCCTTACTCGAATACTTACAATCAGTCATGGAGGCAACATCCTAATTTTTCTTGGAGCAATCAAGGGGTAAATTCTGGAACTTCAAATGGCAATGTAAAGTCCAATTATCCACCCGGATTCTCTCAACAAGCACCTCAGTCTAATTCACTTGAAAATATGTTGAAGGAGTACATCATCAAGAATGAAGCTAGTAGATCTCAGACTGAAGCTTTGGTCCAAAGTCAAGCGGCATCCTTACGAAACTTGGAGAATCAGGTTGGGCAACTAGCAAATGAGCTAAGGAATCGACCACATGGCACTCTCCCTAGCGACACCGAAAAGCCTAAGGGTGTTGGAAATGAGCATTGTAAAGCCATGACACTGAAAAGCGGAAAAGTTTTGGGGAACAATGCTACTGATGCCAAACATGATGATTCTGTTGAACCTAGTGGCAATGAGGAAAATTCTAAAGGTAAGGAAATCGAGAATGACAAGGTATCTGTACCAAAGGCTTCTTCTGAAAAATCACACATTCACCCACAACCTCCATATCCTCAGCGGTTTCAAAAGCAAAAACAGGATGTTCAGTTCAAGAAATTTCTTGATGTTTTGAAGCAGCTTCACATCAATATTCCACTTGTAGAGGCTCTTGAGCAGATGCCTAATTACGTGAAATTCATGAAGGACATTCTTACAAAGAAGAGAAGGCTGGGGGAGTTTGAAACTGTAGCTCTAACGAAGGAGTGTAGCTCATTCTTGCAACATAAATTGCCTACAAAGATGAAAGATCCAGGGAGTTTCACTATTCCTTGCACTATTGGTGACTCTTATTGTGGGATGGCATTATGTGATTTGGGGGCTAGCATAAACTTGATGCCTATGTCGGTATTCAGAAAATTGGGTATTGGAGAAGTTCGGCCTACTACTGTCACTCTTCAACTAGCTGACAGATCTCTTGCTCATCCAGAGGGAAAGATTGAAGATGTTCTGGTCAAGGTAGACAAGTTCATATTTCCTGCTGATTTCATCGTGTTGGACTATGAAGCTGATCGAGAAGTTCCCATAATCTTGGGAAGACCATTTCTTGCTACAGGAAGAACTCTAATCGATGTGCAAAACGGAGAGCTAACTATGAGGGTTCAAGATGAAAAGGTGACTTTCAATGTCTTTAAAGCAATGAAATATTCTGATGATGTAGAAGATTGCTCAGCTATCACCATATTTGATGAGCTAATTTCTGATAAATTAGACTCTAATTCTTCTCATGATCCTTTGGAGCAATTAATATTGAATGTTTCTCAAGAGGAAGATGATAATTTTGAACTCTTAGCTTGGCTAGAAGCTAATTCACAGGTTACAAGAATTAGGGGACGCTTTGAGTCCTTGGATCTGTCGTCAAGGGAGTTCAAGACTCCTAAGTCATCAATTGACGAACCACCAGAGTTAGAATTAAAGGCTCTTCCTTCTCATTTGAAATATGCTTATTTGGGACCTTCTTCCACTTTGCCTGTTATTATCTCTGCTGAATTATCTATTGCCCAAGAGGAGAAATTGGTAGAGCTTCTGAAGAATCACAAGAAAGCTATTGGGTGGAGTATTGCAGATATCAAAGGTATTAGCCCTTCTATTTGCATGCATAAAATCTTGTTGGAAGATGGTGCCAAAGGTTCAATTGAAGGCCAGCGCAGACTGAATCCTATTATGAAGGAAGTGGTGAAGAAAGAGGTAATTAAGTGGCTAGATGCTGGAATTATTTATCCGATCTCGGATAGTGCATGGGTGAGCCCAGTTCAGTGTGTGCCAAAGAAAGGTGGAATCACGGTGATAAAAAATGAAAATAACGAGTTGATCCCTACGAGAACAGTCACCGGTTGGAGAATTTGCATTGATTATCGGAAGCTGAACAAAGCCACTAGAAAAGATCACTTTCCATTGCCCTTTGTTGATCAGATGTTGGATAGACTAGCTGGACGAGAGTATTATTGTTTTCTTGATGGGTACTCTGGCTATAATCAAATAACAGTTGCTCCCGAAGATCAACACAAGACTACTTTCACTTGTCCTTATGGTACTTTTGCCTTCAGAAGGGTGTCATTCGGGCTATGTAATGCCCCTCCGACTTTTCAAAGATGTATGATGGCTATCTTCTCAGACATGGTTGGTGACTTTTTAGAGGTATTCATGGATGATTTCTCAGTATTTGGGGATTCTTTTAACGATTGTCTTTATAACTTGGGGAAGGTTTTGGAGCGATGTGAATACACCAATCTTGTACTCAATTGGGAAAAATGTCATTTTATGGTGAAGGAAGGAATCGTGTTGGGGCATAAAGTTTCAAGGAAGGGAATTGAGGTTGATAAGGCGAAGATTGAAGTCATTGAGAAGTTACCACCACCTTCCTCTGTTAAGAGCATTCGAAGTTTTCTTGGGCATGCAGGTTTCTACAGACGGTTCATTAAAGACTTTTCAAAAATTTCTAAGCCTCTTTGCAAGTTATTGGAGAATGATACTCCTTTTCTGTTTGACGAAGCATGTTTAAAGGCTTTCGAGGAGCTAAAGCGAAGGTTGATTTCTGCACCTATTATCATTGCACCAGATTGGAGCTTGCCATTTGAATTAATGTGTGATGCTAGTGATTATGCCGTGGGAGCAGTAATGGGTCAAAGAAAGAACAAGGTATTTCATCCTATATACTATGCAAGTCGTACTTTGATAGGAGCTCAGTTGAATTACACGGTGACTGAAAAGGAACTTCTTGCTGTGGTATTTGCCTTTGACAAATTTCGTTCTTATCTGGTGGGCACGAAAGTGATTGTCTTCACTGACCATTCGGCAATTAAGTATTTAATTGCAAAGAAGGATGCAAAGCCTCGGTTAATTCGTTGGGTGCTTCTACTTCAAGAGTTTGATATCGAGATACAAGATAGAAAAGGTGTAGAAAATCAAGTGGCTGACCATTTATCGAGAATGGAGTACATTGATGAATCTTCCTCGATGATTCCTATCAAAGAGACATTCCCAGATGAGCAAATGTTTAAGGTACAACTCTCTGATTTTACACCATGGTATGCTGATTTTGCTAATTATCTGGCTACTGGATTGATGCCACCAAATCTGTCTAGCCAACAAAGGAAGAAATTCCTACATGACATGAAATCTTATTTTTGGGATGAACCTTATTTGTTCAAACAAGGTGCTGATCAGATGATAAGAAGATGTGTTCCCGACTATGAGGTAGAAGATATTCTTTTTCACTGTCATTCATCTCCTTCTGGTGGACATTTTGGTGGACAACGCACAGCTGCAAAGGTATTGCAATCTGGTTTCTTTTGGCCTTCTTTATTTAAGGATGCGCATGCCTACGTTGTTAGATGTGATCGTTGTCAAAGGGTTGGAAATATATCAAGAAGGAATGAGATGCCTTTGACAAATATTCTTGAGGTAGAGTTGTTTGATGTGTGGGGAATTGATTTCATGGGTCCGTTTCCTCCATCTTACAAAAATGAATACATCTTAGTGGCTGTTGATTATGTCTCTAAGTGGGTGGAAGCTGCTGCCTATCCCACTAATGATGCCAAGGTTGTCGTCAAGTTCTTGGACAAACACATCTTCACTCGCTTTGGAACTCCACGAGCAATCATCAGTGATGAAGGTACGCACTTTGTGAATAAATTATTGTCCAATACGTTGGCTAAGTATAATGTGAGACACAAAGTGGCTACAGCCTATCATCCCCAAACTAATGGGCAAGCTGAGTTGTCCAATAGAGAAATCAAGGGCATTCTTCAGAAGGTTGTGAATCCGAACCGAAAGGACTGGTCTACAAGATTGGATGAAGCTCTTTGGGCATATCGTACTGCATACAAAACTCCGTTGGGTATGTCTCCGTACCGCTTAGTTTTTGGGAAAGCGTGTCATTTACCGGTTGAGCTTGAACATAAAGCTTATTGGGCTCTGAAAAATCTAAATTTTGACATGCAACTGGCCGGTGAAAAGAGAATGTTACAGCTTGATGAGTTAGAGGAACTCAGATTCTTCTCTTATGAGAATGCTAAGCTCTACAAGGAGAAGACAAAGAAATGGCATGATAAAAACATTCAATCTCGAGTGTTTGAAGTAGGGCAACAAGTCTTATTATTTAACTCACGGCTAAAATTATTTCCTGGTAAGTTGAAATCTAGGTGGTCTGGACCCTTCTCTATCATCAAAGTGTACCCATATGGAGCTGTGGAATTGCGCGATAATCAAGGGGGTGAATTTGAAGTGAACGGACAAAGGTTGAAACATTACTGGGGAGGTCGAGTTGCTCGTGACAAGACCTCTGTTGATTTGGTGGAGTCTTGAAAGGAAGGTACGTCTAGCCAAAGACGTTAAAGAAAAGCGCTTCTTGGGAGGCAACCCAATATGTTTGTAAGTTAATATATTATATAATTTCTTTTCTATTTTTTGTACTATTTTTTTTAGTAATTTAGATTATGTTTTTCCTATTTTTTTTACTCCCGTGAGATGCCTTGATGAATTTTCTAAAGTGTTTCAGGAAAGAAATTTTACAGGCCAGTTGATTTATTAGGTTCGAAAAACAAATTGATTGTTAATAAAAAAAAAAAAAAAAACAAGACGCAGGCAGACTGATCTGAACGGGAGGCAGCAAATGATGCTGGTCGTGCGCGCGCTACTGCATCCTGCTGCTGGGCGTGCTGATTAACACCGCCCGTGCGGAACCTACTGTATACACATGCTTGAGCTCTTGATGCAGAGCCCATGAAGCTTATTCGGCCCACTGTGAATTAAAACCTCTAGCTCATCGATGGGCCCAACTCGAGTGATCAGTCCAGCCCCGTAGAAGATACGAACCCACTGCCATTCCAGCCTGTTCACTTAGTCCGGCCCATTAGTCTATAATGGGCCCAAATAAATCTTCAAAGAGGCCCGGTCCAGCGGTATGCTCATCTCATCTGTTACATCTCTCGCTAGCTTGGAGACTTGAGTCACTGAAAAGTGAAAAGAAATGCATCAGGAGGGAATTGAACCTTAAAACTCAAGGACCCAAATTTTATAACCCACCACAGAACCAGTGCACCAGAGCTATAATGTATGATTAATGTTCATTCCACTTTAGGATCAACAAACAATGCTGGCTGGCTGCTTCCACGAACATAAATCAAGCGGCTTTTGAGGGGAGTTTCTTTTTAATTCTTTTGTAATATTATATTATATTATATTATATTATATTATATAGTTAATTTATATTATTTTTTATTCATTGAGGACAATGAACCACTTAAGTGTGGGGAGGGGTTTTCATTAAAAAAAATATATATATATATTTGTAGAATAATTTTATAAAAATTGTTTTGCCTTGTCTCATTATTAGGAAATTCATATTAGTTGCATTAAATATAGATGCATATTTTTCTTTAGTAGAGCAATTTCTTATTTTATTTTATTTTATTTTATTTTAAATTTTTAGGTGCATTTTCATAATTCCATGAATGTGTGTTATACCATGTTGACATCCTTTGATGATTTATTTTGCATAATGTCTCGGTTAATAATCTTGATTATATGTGATGTTGTGCATGCTTAGAAGTTGTTTGTGCGGAAATTTTAATTACACTATATAATACTCTAGAAACAAGATTTTAGACCAGCTTATTTCTTGAGTTTTAGCTATGAGCCGGACGTAGAATTTTGATTATTCCCTTTTGAGCTTAGAGTCTATAATTCTTAAGTGAGGGGGAGCTTTGGGATATACATGCTTTTCTAAAAAAAAATGAAAAAAAAAAGAGAAAGAAAAGAAAAAAAAAAATTTGAAAAAAAATTATAGCAGCAATAAAAGTTCACGAAAAAAAATGGTAGTATAATTGACTAGGTTGAGCTCATTAATACTCGAGTAATTAAGTCTGAGGGGACTTTGTGCCTAGTAACCTAAAGCCTTTTATGGTTTGGGATTGCTGACCTAACACTCGTTAAATGGGTATTAGTGCATAAATCTTTAGGGATCTCAACCATTGCACGGTCAAATAAGCCACCTAAATTGCATGTGTGAACAATTTGGTTGGTGAAGTCTTATAGTGGTCGTAACTCACTTACCCTGAGAAGCGTCCCGACCTTAGACTGAGCACATACACACCAAATAATAGGTAGTGAAAAAAAAAAAGGAGAGGCATGGAAGTTTCTTGGTGACCCTAAGCGAGAGTTGACTCTAGTGTAACGGAGTGTTTAAGCATTATTCTGATTAACGACTCATGGTTAAGACTCTGTTGAAGTTTGTTGGTCTCTATTCTGTTTCACTAGAGAGCAATTTAAACACACACGATGCACTCCGCACTTGCAATGAAAGAGTAGCATGGCTAATATGTGAGATAGATGAATACCTTGACTGTTGCATTTTCTGAGGATTATATGTTAACAAGGTTGATACTTGCATGATTGGAATTGTGATATATTCATGTAGTTGCATTCATGTATATTGTGTAATTGAGACTTGGCAGAAAAAAATGGATTTTGTGGGTATATTCACTATAAACCCTCACGAGACCTTACTCGTCCACTAGAGCTGTCTAGGGGTTTAAAGGGCTTATTGCATATGCCAAATGCAATCGTGATCACCTACGGAAGTGGTACTAGTTAGTTTAGACATAGTTTTTTATTTTTTATTTTTTCTTTGCCCGAGGACGTGCAAAATGCTAAGTGTGGGGATGTGATAAGCGTGCATTTTATCTTAATATTGTCCCTATATTTTAGCTATTTTGTACTTAATTGGATTTTTATTTAATAAATATTAATGTTTTATTGTAGGATGCAAGGAATTCTAATTAAATATGGATTGGAGTTTAAATAGCAAGAATTGGAGTTTAATTCGAATAAAATTCGGATTTTGAAGCTAGCTGCGCAGCATTCACTGTTTGGGCAATATCTAGAGTTCTAGAAGTCCAAATCAGGCGATTCAAGAGCCCACGCGAAGCTTAGAACAAGGCCTTTAATTCAGAGGTGGACTTGCATTTTTATCCCAGTCTAATCAGCCCAGAATCAGAGTCAAAAAGTCAACTGCGAATTTCCTCTTTTGGAATTCTATTCTGATTGGGAAATCTCCTTGTATTTTCATTAATTCATTAAAAATACTTTTATTAGAAATATTAGGGTTGATTATTCAGAGCTAACCAGAGAGCGAGACATCGTATGAGAGAGAGAGCGGAGGCACAAGCATAGAGAGGAAGAAGAAGCGAGACGGAAGAGATTTCAGCCATTGAAGACATTCAGTGGATTTGTTTCTTCATCTCTTTGTTTAGAATTCTCTCCTTAACTCTTGTTATCATGAACATGTTTTTCTTATTCTTGGTTGATTTTGAGATCTTTAGTATGAACTAATTGTATAAAGTTGGGATTTTTATGGAACCCTAGCATGAGGATTTTGGTGTTTTGTTAAAAATATTGTATGCAATTTCGTGATTTACTCATTCAAGTGTTTTTCATGTTAATACTTGCTATTGTCTGATCAACTCTAGTGGGTTATCGAGTTAATCATAATACTGAGAGGGTTATGATTAATTGACACAAAACTTGAATGGTGCATGATTATATCTTTTGATTATAATTTAGTTACGGTATAGACATATATTGTGACCATGCATAGCTTTGTGAATTGATGCTTAATTGGATTCCGAATATTAAATTGGCATAGACATATGTTAGTTTATTTTTAGGAATTATATCATAGTGATTTCGAGAGAAGCCTATGACCATTGAATTCTGGCTAGTAAATTGTGATTTGCTACAATATTTCGCGACTCTTTTACCGATATTCTTGTGTTAGGGGGAAGTAATTATCCTGACTTATCTTCTCATATTTGAAACTCGTTAAACTCTTTAGTATAATTTTAGTTGGTTAAATTTAGTTTTAATATAAAAACCATCAATAATTTATTGTGTTCGATAACTAGACTGTTAGATATTATTCGTGATTGATACGTTTACATAGTCCTTGAGGAACGATATCTGGTATTTATTACTATATTACTTGTTTGCGATTGTGTACACTTGCACATTAGTATTTTACGCAACATTATGCATGTCTCAAAGGCCTGTGTTTGAAAACAGAGTTGATATTCCAGTTTCTCAACCAAAACCAAAGATTGAACCTAGTCAATCCAAGGAAAAAGTTGAGAAAGTGGAAAAGGCTGCTAAGACTAACAAATCTGGACCCAAAGCAATTTGGGTACCAAAATCAACTTGATCTGTTTGTGAAATGTGTGCAGGGAAACCACAAGAAGAATTTGTGGTACTTGGATAGTGGATGCTCCAGGCACATGACTGGTGATTCCTCCCTGCTCACAAAGTTTGTGGAGAAAGCTGGCCCTAGCATTACCTTTGGAGATGACAGCAAAGGATATACTATGGGATATGGCTTGATTGCAAAAGAGAATGTCATCATTGATGAAGTTGCATTGGTGTCTGGTCTTAAGCACAACTTGCTTAGCATCAGTCAGCTCTGTGACAAAGGTTACAAAGTCAATTTCACTCCTGCAGCCTGTGTTGTCACCAAAGGAGATGACAACAATGTGGCTCTGATTGGACAAAGAAAAGGAAATGTGTATGTAGCTGACTTCAATTCTGTAAAGTCTGAATCTATCACTTGCCTTCTCAGCAAAGCAAGCTCAGATGACAGTTGGCTATGGCATAAGAGATTGTCTCATCTGAATTTCAAAACCTTGAATGAGTTAGTAAAGAAGGACTTGGTAAGAGGTCTACCAAAGCTGGAATTCTCAAAAGATGGACTTTGTGGAGCCTGTCAGCTAGGAAAGCAAAAGAGAAGCTCTTTCAAAAGCAAAACTCTTTCATCAATTGTGAAGCCCCTTCAGCTCTTGCATATGGATTTGTTTGGACCAGTCAACATCATGTCTATTTCAAAGAAGAAATATTGCCTAGTGATTGTTGATGATTTTTCAAAATTCACTTGGACTTTCTTTCTGCATTCTAAGGATGAAGCTGGGAAAATCATCATCAATCATATCAAGGCATTAAACAACAATCCAGATGTCAAAGTTGGAAGGATAAGAAGTGACAATGGGACAGAATTCAAGAACTCTGTGATGAAAGAATTTTGTGAAGAAGAGGGTATTATTCATGAGTTCTCTGCACCAAGAACTCCACAACAAAATGGTGTTGTTGAAAGGAAGAATAGAACTCTTATTGAGGCTGCAAGAACCATGATTAATGAAGCTCAACTTCCAACCTATTTTTGGGCTGAAGCTGTGAACACTGCTTGTTTCACTCAAAACATTTCACTAATTACCAAACCTCATAATCTAACTCCCTTTCAACTTTTCAAAGGAAAGAAGCCAACAATTAGCTTTCTTCATGTGTTTGGATGCAAGTGTTATGTTCTAAGAAATCAAGGTGAAAATCTTGGAAAATTTGAGGCCAAGGCAGATGAAGCTATTTTTGTTGGATACTCTGATGGAAAATCATTTAGAGTATATAATCTGAGAACCAACATTGTTATGGAATCAATCCATGTGGTTTTTGATGATAAGAAGATTCAAGGATTCTCAGATGAAGGATTTCATGATAATCTCAGATTTGAAAATGAAGGTGAAGGTGATCTGTATGACAGTGATGATGATGATGACATTATTCAAAATGTTGGAATTAATCCTGGAATTAATATTCCAACTGATGACTCTCTGGTGCAAGGAACAACTGCAATTGGAAATTCAACTGAAGCATCAGTTGAAACTACATTGGAGGGATCAGTTGAAACACCTCAAGGATCATCAATTGAAAGAATGTCTCAAAGTTTCAATCAGTCTAGAAATAATGAGATGTCAAATTTAGGGGGAGCTTTCCAACATGGAAACCTGAACTTCAATAATGAAGCCACATCATCAAGACAATCACTTCCACCACAAAGAAAGTGGACAAGGGATCACCCTTTTGAGCTAATTATTGGAGATGCAAATGCATCTGTACAAACAAGAAGAGCAACTCAAGATGAGTGTTTGTATAGTGCATTTCTTTCACAGGATGAACCTAAAGTCATAGAAGATGCTCTCAAAGATGCTGATTGGGTTCTTGCTATGCAAGAAGAATTAAATCAATTTGAGAGAAACAATGTATGGAAGCTGGTACCCAAACCTAAAAACAGAACTATTGTAGGAACAAGGTGGGTATTCAGAAACAAGGTGGATGAGAATGGAGTTGTCACCAGAAACAAGGCAAGGCTTGTTGCTAAAGGATATTCTCAATCTGAAGGAATTGATTTTGATGAGACCTTTGCACCAGTTGCAAGACTAGAAGCAATAAGAATCTTCCTGGCCTATGCTGCTCATGCAAACTTTAAAGTTTATCAAATGGATGTCAAGAGTGCTTTTCTAAATGGTGAACTGGAAGAGGAGGTATATGTCAGTCAGCCTCCTGGTTTTGAAGATCCAGAATTTCCAGAGTATGTTTACTTTTTATTAAAAGCACTCTATGGACTAAAGCAAGCACCAAGGGCATGGTATGACACTCTGTCTCAATTCTTGTTAGACAATCATTTTTCCAGAGGAACTGTGGATAAAACACTATTTTACAGAAATGTAAATGGTGCCTTTATTCTGGTTCAAATTTATGTAGATGATATAATCTTTGGTTCTACAGATGAGAAACTTTGCAAGAAGTTTGCTAATCTAATGAAAAGTCAGTATGAAATGAGCATGATGGGAGAGCTCACCTACTTTCTTGGTTTACAAGTTAAACAAGTAAAGGAAGGTATATTCATAAATCAAACTAAGTACATTTATGATCTACTTAAAAAGTTTGATTTATTGGATTGCAAAGAAGCTAAGACTCCCATGCCAACAGCCACTAAATTAGAATTAAGTCCTAATGAGAAATCTGTGGACATCTCTAATTATAGAGGCATGGTTGGTTCTCTTTTATATTTGACAGCTAGTAGACCAGATATTATGTTTTCTACATGTCTCTGTGCTAGATTTCAATCTGATCCTGAAGAATCACATCTTATTGCTATAAAAAGAATATTCAGATATCTTAAGGGAACACCAAATCTTGGTATTTGGTACCCTAAAGACTCTGGATTTGATCTAATTGGATATTCAGATGCTGATTTTGCAGGATGCAAAATTGATAGAAAAAGTACAACAGGCACCTGTCAATTTCTTGGTGACAGATTGATTTCTTGGTTTAGCAAAAAGCAAAATTCTGTATCAACCTCTACAGCTGAGGCTGAGTACATTGCAGCTGGAAGCTGTTGTGCACAATTATTGTGGATGAGAAATCAATTACTTGATTATGGATTAAATCTCTCAAAAATCCCAATATTTTGTGACAACACCAATGCTATTGCTATAACTGAAAATCCAGTACAACACTCAAGAACCAAGCACATTGACATCAAATATCACTTCATAAGAGAACATGTGATGGCTGGTACTGTTGAAATGCATTTTGTTCCAAGTGAAGAACAGATTGCAGATATTTTCACAAAGCCTCTTGATGAATCCACATTCACAAGGTTGGTAAGTAAATTAGGTATGTTAAATTTCTCCTAATTTAGAGTGAATTTTTCTGTAATTTGGCAGCCAGAATTTGATTAATTTTGATTTATCAAAATTGAATTAATTATAATTCTGGATAAAGTCTATAATATTTCAACTGATGAACTAGTGAAATTGTTTCAACTGATGCTTGAAACAATATCCTCTTGCGTTGTTTTTCATTCAACTGATGACACCAGTTGAGGACGCCTTCAACTGATCTTCATCAGTTGAATAGGAAGTTTAAAGAGGCGCTTATTTCATCCGTTGAAAGTATTATCAGATCTGAGCCGTTGAAATTTCTTTTGTCTCTCACCTACTTTATACACACGATCGTGTGTGTAATTTTTGTAGAGATAAATAAGAGTAATTTCTTCTCAACGGTAATTTCTCAGCCAATCACAGCAATTTTCTGAGAAAGTATTTAAGTGTTTTAATTTATTTTCATTTCTTTTCATCTCACTCTTTCGAATTCTCAAAGCTCTCTTCTCTCTCTGTGCAAAAACAAGTTCTAATTTCTCTTCAAGCTTTCTCTGTAACTGCAATGGCACCAATGAAAAAGTATACTGCACCAAGTGGGTTTATTTATGAGAAGAACAACTTTGCGTCATTTGTGGATACCAAGGCTGTAGAGGAGAAGGAGTATCACAGGATGATGGAGTTCATCAAGTCAAGCCAGCTCTCTTATGCTATGACTGAAGCTCCCATCATCTACCATGAAATAGTGGAGGAGATGTGGACCTCTGCAGAGTTTAATAGTGAGAATGAAACTCTAACTTTCTCTATTAAAAATGAAACTCATTCTGTTAATGCTGATATTATGAAAGCATGCTTTAAGATTCCTGAAGATACTGTTTTATCTTTGCCTAGTGATGTTCAGTTGGTTAATTTGCTTTATGCTATGAATTATGTTTTACCAACTGATGCCTTAGGTAAAATAGAAAGGAGGGGTCTTAGGAGAGAATGGAGTTATTTATGTGATGCTTTTATTAAGGCATTTTCTGGTAAAATTAGTAATTTTAATGCTCTTACTTCCCAGATTTTACAAATGCTTTACATGTACCTGACTAATGAATATTTCAACTTTGGTGGTTTGATGATCCAAGAAATTGGGGAGAAACTAGGTGATAAAACTGATAGACCTAGGAATATTTATTATGTCAGATTTCTTATGATGCTAGCTAATCATCTCAATGATAAGCTAGTTATTACTAACAAGGAAGCCAAGCTTCCCAGTTTTGTGCAGGAAAAGAGAGTCTTTAAAGACCTCTTTAGGATGAATTTATACCCCTCCTTGGAGGTGGTGTACCTGCCAACAATGGAGGCTGGAAAGCACAAAGAGGTACATGGCTTTTCTACTACTCTTTCTCAACCCTCACCTTCTTTGCTTTCTGCCATCAGGGCTGTTGAAGAGGCCCATCAACAGTCCACACAAGTGGCAAAACCTTCTAAAAACAAATCTTCTAAACCAACCTCAGATGCCTCCCAAAAGACATCTGTTGTAAAATCCAAGAAACACAAACCTGAGGGGAGTGTGATTGGAGGTTGTGAGGGGGAGGGAAAGGGTGAACATAAAAGAAGCCCTAAGAATAAGGATGGAGAGATGTGTGTTGACCATCCTGGCCACTCTGCAGTCTCCCAAAAGACTGTAGATGTTAATATGGAATTAAACTCATCCCTAGCAGCATCCTCCCAAAAGGATGTTGCTATTGAAAATAGTCCTCAACCAGGGACACAGTCAAAAAGGGGGAGGGACACCACTTCTTCACCAATAAAAGCTTATGGGAGAAAGAAGCTGAGAAGTGAAAAACTGAAGCACTCTGCACACACACAGGCATCCATTCTGGATTTTATGCCTTTAACTTCTCAAAGTCAGATTGATGTGACTCCAATAAATGTGGAGTCACAGCCCCCTTCTTCATCTCAACAAATCACCCATATTTGTGATCTTACCATTTCTACTCCTCAAACACAATCCCCAACCTCTTCTGTGGATGTGGAATTAATTCACACCACACTTGTAAATTCTCCATCTTTGGACTTCATGGAGAAGCCCCCATCTGAGATTGATCATCATCATTTTGATGATTTGTTGGATCTTTCTCTTCCATTTCCTTCTTCTGTGACAGTGTGTTCTGTGGATTTTCCTTTAAAATCAATCACCACAGACTCAACTATCACAGCTTCTAAACCTATTTCTTCATTTTCTTCAACTGATCTCCCTCATCAGTTGACAAGTGTTTGTCCTTCAACTGATCTGCTTAACAGCTCTCATCAGTTGAATGCCTCTTCTACTCATGTTTCAACTGATGTCTCTCATCAGTTGACAACTGCTGCTACTTCAATTAATTTACCTCTTTCTACAGCAGTTGATCACATGGTAGCACAAACACTTTTAGGATTGAGTGGAGTGAGCTATGGAGTGGAGAGGCAGCCTAGTGAGCTGGCAAAAGGAGAGGGTGTGGAGAGTCTGGCATTTTCTTCTAGCCAGGAAAAAGGAGAGGATAAGAGTGACCCTTTAGTAAGGGTAAGTGAGGGAGAGGTGAGTTGTGTGGTGAGCCAAGGGGAGCCCTTGATGCAAGAAAAGAGAGAAATTGAGAGAAATGCAGGTGTCAATGAAGGGTTTAGTGAACAAGAGTTTCAAGCTGAATACAGATCCATATTGGATGGTGTTTCACTAGACCCTGAGACTTTTACTCATGGGATGTCCTCCATTCAAGACTTTGCCAGATTGGACAATCAAGCAGCTGAGAGGCACCTCAATCTGATTCACACTACATCTTCAATGCTTAGAGCAAAGGAGGCATTAACAGCTCTGCCTGCCAATGCTGGAGATGATTTTCATTATGATGATAGTGATGAAGACCTCAATGATGCTCTTGAGGAATCCCTTGTTGAACAACCTACAACTTCTCTACCTTCATGGCTCTCCATGCAGTCTGCCAATGCAATTGTTGTTAGCATGGAGCTGGAAAGGCAAGCCTCCACCATTCTTCAATCACAACCTGGAAGCACATCCTCCTCTCCAGCCATCTCTGCCACCATTGCCAGTCAAGCTCTAGAAAACCTCAAGCTTCACAAGTTTCAATCTCTTCATTTTCAGCATGAGATAGAGCATCTCAATTCTCTTATTGCCTCTGTTAAGACTGATCTGACCAAGCAAATTGATGAAAAGCTTCCAGCTCAGGTCAAATCAGCTCTTTCTGCATCTGAGCAAAAACAACTACAATTGGAGAAGCAAGTGGAAGCTCTGGAAGGAAATGTCTACACCTTAAACTCTAGAATGTATGAGATGTTGCAGCATCAAAGAATTCAGACTGGACTGCTTCAACATCTTCTTCTTGCCTCTGGTGTTTCACTTCCCAGTCCATCCCCTACACTTGCTGCTAACAAAAAGGGGGAGAAAGAATTACCAACTCCTGCAGAATTGATCAGTCAAATTCCTCCCCCTTTCCACACTGAAAGGGAAAAGCAGAAGATTGCAAGGATGAAAGAATTGGACTCCATTGCAAAGAGAGTGGCTCAACTGGGCAAGAAATCATCTACATCTTCTACAGCCACCACAGCTCAAATCTCTTTTCCAATCACAACCACAATTCTCAGGGTGATTACACCTGAGATTGTTATCCCTTTCAAGACAGAAAAGGGTGAGCCATCAATTGTGAATGAATTCAAGCCCATTCTGTTTCCAAACAATTGTGGTTACTCCAAGCCTGGGAAAGACTCAAGCTCAATCTACTTTCCACTAGCCAGGCCTGACAAAAATGAGTACAAGCTTTTGGGCCAAGAGATCAAAAGTTACAAAGACTGTGCAGATGTGGCTTTAAAAGCTCATTTTGCCATCATCTACAGAGAAGGCCAGAAGTTGTTCATTGGAACTGGCCATCCTCACTACTCATTTGCAAAAGCTGAAGAGGTGGCCAGAGAATGTGAAAAAGAGGAGTTTGAATCCCAACTCTCTTTGAATCAAATAGAGGTTGATGAAAGGTATGCTATTGAGCTGGAAGAGGAGTTGGCAGCTGAGCTTTTAAATGAGAAAAGATTGCCTCTTGAATCTTCTCCAAAGAAAAAGAGAGTCAAATCTAAGACTAAGATGCCTGAGGCAGCTAAGAGAAGAGAAGAAGTGCCAGAAAAGCCTATCTCAAAGCCTTCTTCTCCAATCAAGGATACCACAGTAGTACATCCAGATGTCAACTTCCATGATGAGCCAATAATGCCAAAGGAGGAACCAATTGACTTGGAAGATATCCCAATTCCAGCTTTTCTTGTTCAAGAATCCTCTAAGCCAAAGAAGAAAGTCAAGTCTGTGGCTAAGAGGATGGCTAACCCTCCTAAACCTCCAAAAGAACCTGAAAATCCTGATGACTATCTGATCATTGCTAACATTGAAGAAATTTCTGAGTTGGAGCTGGAACTAGATGATCTTCAAGAAGTAAGAGGAATAGAAGCAACTTCAAAGTTACCTGAAAGATTGGTATTCTCTTACAAAAACAAGGGTGATGTCATCTGGCCTCTTCACAGAGTTCTGAATTCTGAGGGATTCAGCTCTCTAACAAAAATATATGGATCTATGAAGAGGACTGGAGGATTTACACCACCTGCAAAGCAAATGGTACTAAAGAGAATCCTTGAGATCAGGAAGGATTGGAACTCAGATGCTAGTCTACAAAGAAGGCTGAAAATTCCCTACACTGGAAAGAAAATTCATCATGAACCTACTCCAGTCATGGAATTTAGGGACAATCAAGGTGTTAGGAGATTTTTCAGACCTAAAGATCAACTCAAGGTTGCTAGCTTGAATACTCTGAAGACTCTCCAATCCAAGCTCAACAGACAAGACAGTGATGAAGAATGGTTCTACAGGATCTTTCAGAAACAGATCAATATTCTTGAAGAAAAACTTAAGTCCAGAAGAAGAAGATCTTCTAGGAACAAGTAACTGCTCAGTCTAGAGGAGCATAATCATCTGTAATCTTCTCTAACTCCAGTATTTAAATTCTGCATTTTATTTTATTAATGTTTTGTTATCATCAAGTGTAGAATTTATGTCTGCATCTTCTCCAGTCATAAATTGGGGGAGATTGTTAGGAATCAATAATTTTTGATGATAACATAAACATTTTTGTAACATGTCTTACTTAGAATCTTTATCAAATTTCAGTTGTAATTGTTACATTTCTTGTCTTTGGGAATTATCAACGGATGGGTAGAATAGGATGGCTAATTGTAAATATCCAATGCCATGTAATTTTATCTAAGTGAAGGATATTCAACTGATGAGATATAACTGTTCAACTGATAAAGACTGGATGATGTTTCAACTGATGAAAATCAAGCATTCAACTGAAGACAAAGTATTCAATGGATAATGCTGAGGAATTCAACTGATGAGACTGGAACAGCATTCAACTGATGGAGTTTGTAATTCATTCAACTGATGAGCCAGGCATTCAACTGATAAAGTCAATAGCAGTTGAAAGCAACCAGAACCTTCAACTGATGAAGCAAAGAGCAGTTGAAAGTGACTAGAGCTTAAGTCTGACAAATCACATGGATCGAATTACACTAAAATAGACATGGAAGCCTAATTAGGAAAATAAAGAAGAAGCAGAAACATACTTATCTCATGCAGTGCAATCTGGATCAAATCAAGATGATGGTCAAAGATGAAGACATCTCAGAAAGCATGCATAAGACAAAGTTGTGCAGCATTGTTTTTAGATTAGAGTGCATTTTGTAATCTAGCTAAAAGCTTTGTAAAACTTGGAGTATATAACCAAGTTAGTAGCATCAGTTGAACTTGTTCAAATTACTTGAGAGAAAAATCTGAGAGTTAGAACTTGTTTGAGTGATGAACCAGCAGCTGTGCGAATTGTAAAACAATCCACAGATTCTTCTATATAAAATCTCACGGGTGGATCATTCAATCCACCCGTATTTTTAATACTTGGTGTTTTTCAGTTTATTGTGTTCTAGTGTATTGTTCTTGAATCTTTTAAATTTGTAAAAGATTGTATTCAACCCCCCCCTTCTACAATCTTTCTCATAGTTGGTGTAAAATAACAGTGGGTTATAAAATGTGTGGATGTGATTTAATATAGGGATAAAAATGTGGGGCTGAGATTAGATCTCATATCTCACATTAGTTGGGGTTCTCATTTGAGCACTTGCCTATATATATATATATATATATATATATATATATATATATATATATATATATATATATATATATATATATATATATATATATATATATATATAATATATATATATATATATATATATATATATATATATATATATATATATGGTGCTATTCTAGTACAAACTCTTTTTTGTACAAACTTACAAACTTGAGCCCAGCCCAGGAGAAAATAAAGATTCGCACGCGAGGCCCAACTCAAAGCTCTGGCCCGATAAAGAAACAGCACGCTTAATTCAAAATTAACTGTTCAGACACAATTAATTACAAGCGGTATACACGAGATATACATACAGTTACTGCACCTTCTCTTCTCCACTGTTCATCTTCATTCTGGAAAGGTAAAATCACTAAACAATACTACAAATCATGACTATTTTTCAAATTTTATGCAATTTTATGCAACTCTCTAACATCGACAATGTCTACTTACAGTGATTTTTGAACGATTCAAAGAAAAACAGATCTACGAAAGAGCGAGGGCTTCAATCAACAAAAAGCTTCAGAAATCACTTATAAAGTTATGATACTACACTTTCGTACTGATTTACTCACAAAAATAGTCATATATTCACATATTGATGATTGCATGTTAGCACTTTCATGATTTTAGGGTTTTAAAGTTATTTTACTCAAATTAACATAAGTTTCTCATTTCGTCTCATATATTTCATCTCGGAGCAGAGAATAATGGCTACAACTCCAGTAGGTAAGTTAATCTTAGGGATTTTTTTGCGATTTTGTCGATTTTCATCTTTGCCGAAGATTTAGTTATAGATTTGTGATTTTAAGATGTATTTAATGCTTCTAATTTACATTTCTGTTTTTATATGGACTTTAGATTGTTATATGTGAATTTTTGTGTTACTTCTAGATCTGAATATGTGATTTTCAACTCATTATAAGATATTTAATTAGAAAAATTATGATTCTCATACGTGATTTTGTGATTTAGTGAGTTAGTACTCTATATGTCATTTTATGATTTTGTGAGATTTTGTGATTTAGTGAGTTAGTACTCTGTTTGTGATTTTTTGATTTTGTGAGATTTTGTGATTTAGTGAGTTAGTACTCTGTTTTTGATTTTATGATTTTGTGAGATTTTGTGATTTAGTGTGTTAGTACTTTGTTTGTGATTTACTGACACAATACTCTTTTTCGGTTTTTTAATAATTGTTATATGTGATTTTGTAGAGTACTCTGTTTGTGCTTTTATGATAATTATTATATGTCACTTTGTGATTTACATAGTACACTGTGATACTTGTATAATACTCTGTCTTCTATATACAATACTCATATTACTAATATCACTTTATATGTATTCATTCAGGATCAACACGAAGAAGTCCAAGGCTTCAGCAACTGCAACAAGATCCAGAAAAAAATGAGAATCAAACAACTGCAACTGCAACTGAAAAAGAAGAGAATGTAGTTCGGAAGAAAATATACAAAAAATCAAACAACAAGATCAAAGAGACTGCAGGAAGACCAAGTACTCCTCCTTCTCAGGTGCAATATTCTATCACAAAAACTTGGTCATACTCTGTTCTTAATTGCATACGTTGATATTTATTTCATAAAATTGAATAAGTATTAAATTTATGAAATACAATTATATTGAACATAGTACAGTTCCACCTACTTAATCAACCATATATCTACAAGTATTATCTTAGTTTCTAGGCTTACACTTAATGATGATTGATAAATCATAAACTACTGATCATGGAAGACTAATTTATTGATTGATACTATATACTTTGATTATCATATAGTTCCTCAGTTTTTATTTAATGATGCCTAAATAATGTTCAATTTCTACTTTACAATTATCTATCATTTCCTGATATACTGTGTTATGATTCATAATACTTGTTTGCAGCAAGAATCTGAAGAATCTGAAGAAATTTCTGTCCAAGATGAGGAAAATAATGATCAAGAATCTGAAGAAATTTTTGTCCAAGATGAGGAAAATAATGATCAAGAATCTGAAGAAGAATCTTCTTCCCAAGATATGGAAAATGATGATCAAGAATCTGAAGAAGAAACTTCTGTACAAGATCAGCAAGAGCATGATGAAGAAAATAATGAAGAGGAAGTAACTACACAAGACCACGAAACAGAAAGCCAAGATAAGCAGGATTTCCAAGAAGAAGACATGATGAACAATGTGACAAAAAAAAGAAAGTTTTCCAGAAAGGTAAATAATTACTAAACTTTACTATATGTATCATTAAGTGCTACTGCATAAATACCTACTATATAGAGCATTTTATTATTTATAGTATTATACTACACACAAAATACTTCTTACAAATTATCTGTTTTATTCCGACAGTTGTACGTAAATGAAAATGAGAAGGTTGAAAAGAAAAGAAAGTTTGGTTACAAAAAACCTCGGAAGCCTATTGATGAGGTAAGGACTTTTACTAATATAGGGAATAAATCTATGCACCATTAGGTTTTTTATATATAATTTATGTGATTTGTTTGTTTTATTAGGAAAAGGTTGCTGCAATAGCAGCAAGGAAGCTCAATACTACTGCAAGAATTAGGAACTCTCCAAGGCTTCTGACGGAGATGTTATTCTTTCTCACAGAAGATCAAAAAAATTGGGTTAAGAAATCTGCATTCAGAAATCTTCTAGATTTCAAGTTGGAGATGTTACCTTCAAAAATCGCCTCAAAAGTTCTGCAATCATTTGACCATTACAGTGTTTCCTTGGAAATAAAAAGCGGAAAGATAGATATTACTGAGAAAGAAGTCTTTAATGTTCTTGGAATCCCCTGTGGAGGAAAGCCTGTTGAAGAGGTTTTCAATGATATAACAAAAAAGAGAATGGAAGACTGGCTGGCGCAGTTTCCAAATGAGCAAATCACAACAAGACAAGTACTAGACAAAGTCAGAAAAGCTCCAGTGACAGATGTCTTTAAAATACACTTTTTAAGAGTTGTTTCTGAGGTTCTTTTTGGGACATCAACACATTCTTATGTTACTAAATATCTGGTGAATTTTGAAGACCTAGATAAAACTGTTAATTACAACTGGGCTGAGCTCTTGATGAAGCATCTTGTAAATGCAAAAGAAAGTTGGCTTTGTACAGAATCAGACTTCTTTAGAGGACCTTTAGTGTTTCTCACGGTAAGAATACATTAACAAACTCTTGCACTTAATTGTTGTAATTATTCTTCTTAAATAATTGATACTTTCTTGTTTTATGATCTTGAATATAGTTGCTGTATGTGGATCGCGTGAGACACAAAGGACTTAAATTAGTGGAAAGAAAGTTCCCCACTTATTCAGGTTGGACTGATGAGCTCCTCAGAGAAAGGCAAACAATGGAAGTTCCTGAAGGCAACTTTGGCAGCGGTCAAATTATAGTGCCTCTAAATGAAAGTTTCTCATAGGAATCAGAATCACCAAAAATGCCTTCAGCTCAAAAGGTATAATAATACAATCTTTAAACTAACTAATTATACAATTATCTCCATACTTTCTCTAATCATTAACTAATTATATAATTATCTCCATACTTTCTCTAACCATTTTAATTTTTATCAAGGATAATGATGAATGGGATGATCATGTTGCTTGGCAAGAAGTTGATGATTTAGAAAAGAAATGGAAAGCATCGCGTCAACAAGCAACAAACAAAGAAAATCTACAACAAAATGAAAATGATTGTTATGATAAAGATGATTGGGACTATGCAGATATTCAAGAGAACATGGAAAATGAGACTGAGGATGACACAATCAAAACAGAACAGGTAATATATTCATCAATATACCTTCTACTAATTAGTGAAATGGTATATTAAAATCATTGTATATACCTATCCCTATTTTCTTTCAAATAATATAATGGTACAATTAATTTTATAACAGTCAGCTACTTTTTATTGTACTTGATTTTCAGGAACTGATTGAAAATCTAAAATCAAGGGCACAAGATATATTGGACCTCAAATTCTCTTTTGATGATGATATGCTCAAAGCACGAAAACAATTCCCTGATAGTCAAACACTTAAAATAATTGAAGAGGTTTTCAAAGAAAATTTCTTATTTCAAGAGGAAGACAACTCAACAAGTGAAGAGGAGGATGTTGAGGATGACTCACCAACTGATAATCATGAAGATCGGAACAATTCAAATGAGAACATTGGCAATGATATTCAAAACGAGAAAGTTAACAATGACGTGGAAAAAGAAGATGTTCAGAACAGGGATGGTGAGAAGAAAGATGCTGAGATGGAGGATGTTCAGCAAGAAAAAATTCAGAAGATGGATGGTGAGAACAAAGATGCCGAGATGGAGAATGTTGAGAAGACAGATGCTATGAACAAAGACACTGAGATGGAGAATGTTCAGAAAGAAAATTTTGAGAAAGACAGAGACGCTCGGACCAAAGTTGCTGAGATGGCGAATGTTGAGGAAGCAATTGTACAAGAGGACAATACAGTGAATCAAACCAACGAAGATAGTCGCTATTGTCCAAGTTTTTCACTTGGAATTGAAGAAGAAATAGACGGTGACTTCATGACACCAGAAGAACAAAAACGAGCAAAAAGTAAAAGAACCAAAAAGATTGGCCAGTATGCCAAATCACCTTACATGGACAGAGTCATCGATATCAAATCAAAGCTGACCAGTAATGATTATGCACTGTGGAGCTTCACAGTACAAGACAAGGATTTGTTGTAAGTTGATTATAGATTATATATTTTGCTATCAAAGTTTCTAATTCATTATATAGTAGATGTTCATATCTAGAAAAACATATAATATTTCAAAAATTATTACAGGGAGGTGGTATACAATTGGAAAGGAATCCAATGTATGAAGGAACAAATGCAAACCCTCCTTCCCCGAACAAGCGTATACTACTCAGTGATTGACTCATGGACTACAATTTTGAATGACAATGAAAAGTATAAGTCTGAAGAGTCTCCAATGAGATTATTTTGTACCATGGCTGATCTGGTAACATTTATTTCCTTCATTTATTCAGTAAAAATGCTTAATATTAATTTCATTTAAAATTATTATCTAACGTTTACAATCAAATCATTCAGGTCTACACTCTTGATGTCAAAAAAAAATATCAAGAAACTTTTCCATCGTTCTTAACATACATGGATAAAAAATTTCAAACTTTCTCAGTTAAAAAAATTGAGGACATAGACATGGTAACTTCTAAACAAAACTTCATCTCAATTATTTACAATGATTTTACTTGATTATTTCATATATCTTTCTTATTTGATTGCAGATCTTCTTCCCCATCCATAAGGCTGAGCATTATTATCTCATAACATATGATCTGAAGAATCTAGCTTGTTTCCTCATAGATAACATTGAGCGAGAAGGAAATCCAAAGCCATATTATGGGAAGACACCAGAAGTGTTGGTAAGAAATACATAAGAGTACAGTTTTATCTAGAAATCATTAAAGTGATTTGTAGCAATCATGTTTCATACTGATAATATTCATTAGAATAATATGTAAGAATCACTATTGTTCAGCATGTAAGTACAATCTTAGTTCTAACCTATATACAGTATTAGGTGATTAAAAATATAATAATTATACGCTTCTCATTATATTAATGTGATGTATTCATTTTTACAGCATTCACACTTCATTAACTTCATGCATTCAAAAGACAAACCTCATCTTGCTAGAAGGATCAAAAAATTGAAGCCAGATTATGTAAGAATGCCTTGGCAGACCATTAAAAATTCTACAGACTGTGGAATTTTTCTGATGAGGCACATGGAAACTTTCAAGTGTGACAACAAGAATTGAGATACTGAACTAAGTGAAGAAGGGGTAAGAATCACCTTTTTAAACTTTTTCCATCTTACATATTGTCTTTTTAATTTTAACTAATTCAAATACCTGAATTGCAGATATCACAGACTAAGCAAATCAAAAAGCTTAGAATCAAATACAACACTGCCATCTTGTCCTCATCACTGAATGAATTTGCAGCTCCAATCATGGAATATGCTCAAAAGTTGTTAGCAAGTAACAAAGTTTTCAGATCAACAATCGAGGAGCCAACACCAATTGAGGAGCCCAAACCAGTTGAGGAGCACAGAGTAGCTGAGACAAGCACATCCAGACAAAATGAAAAACCAGATTCTGCAAAAAAGACAGTTCAATTTGCAACTAATTTGATCACTGTCTTCAATGAAGAAGCAAACACCAAAAATGGTGACCCGTCTGTCTAATATCATCACATTGGCTTTGACAAATTGATATCTTTTGAATGTCCAAAAACAAAAAATCTGTATGACTATTAATCCGACAAATTTGTGTCAATTATTTTGCTTAGCAATTGTGTGGAATGTTGTACATCTGAACAAATGAATGCTGCTGGTACTTAATCATATATCTACAAGTATTATCTACATATTGAGTATGATTCAAGTTTTATGAACTAGTGATTATGAAAAAATATTTTCTTGATTGATGTTGTTTGTTCTTTTGATGTTGTTAAATTGTTCATTGTTTTTTATTTAATTATGCTCTTCATCATTCTTTTCATATAGTTTACAAACACATGATTTAACAGTTAATGATAAAAGCGTATTATTCAAATTATGTCCTAGCATTATGTATCCACCTACTATATTATAATATATAGCTGGCAAATAAATATTCAAAAATACTATGTCAGGAAACATAAAACATAACACTGTATATACAAAAAATACTAATAGTTCATTATAATCTCAAAATAAATCCACATCTACTCAAAATAGTAGATATCACCAGTAAACAAAAACAATATTACAATTTTTGCTTTTGTGCCTCTTTTCTCTTTGGACAAGTACGAGAATCGTGAGTCGTAGCCAGGCATTCTTTACATTTCCGAATCCTCTTCTTGGCATTTGTCATTGCTTTTTCTCTCTCACTAATCAACCTTGTTGATTTAAAATAATTTCCTTTATTTTTACAAATATTAGGAGCAAGCACAGTAATCTCTCCCTGAGGTTGTTCACCTATCATAGCAGCAATGTGATCTTTTTTAGAAAAAATACCACCAGCCAAAATTTATTCCCAACTTCAATATTTAACTCCTTCACAGTATTGTGCACAAAATCAAGAACATCCATTTGCACACCAGCCTTGTTAAGCACTTGACGGAAATCAAACCAAATGTTCATCAGTTTAGCCGATACTTTCTCCATCTTAAAGTAATCAGAATATATCATATCAGATGAGCTACCACAAACCGCAATTTTTGACCATCGGTTAAGAAGAAGACTTCTAGGAAATCTAGTTACACCAATCTGCTTCAGACCACAAAAACTATGTCTACAAACTATACCGCACATGACAAACTTTTTGCATGAACAAACAGCATGGTCTTTACTGACTGACACCTGAATTTAACACATTGAAATACATAATAATGAGAAATATTCATTTAAAAACTACTTTGATACTAATTTAACAACAACAATCATTACCAAACATCATCAATCACTACTATGAATATAACCAGTCACTATTATATGCATGACCAATCAGAACTATGTTTAAAAACAACCACAAATATATTCAAAAATATTTTCTAACATGTCTATTATATTCAACAAAAAAAATAACATACCTTAAAAATTTTATCCTTCACCTTCACATCCTTAATTTCAAAGCTGGTCACTCCATCCACTTCTTCACTCATACGCTTTATCTGCATATCTAAACAGGATGCCAGGATCTCCTCTTGAACTTTGTAAAAATTTGTCCTAGTAAATAAATCAGCAGCGTCATCTTCAATATACCAACTAGACAAAGTAGGAGGCAAGCTCGATTTTGACTCAGTATCCAATCTTTCTGTCTCATTTCGTTGTCTTTCCATTGCACTTTCAAAACGCAACCAAAACTCACACAATGTATCTGCTTGTTTATGAAACTGAGCGAAAAAAAAAATTCTCACTTTCCGACCTAGAAGTAGTTCTCATCAAACCAAACATAGGCTTATCTCTAAAAAAATGCAGGAATCCACGAACACCTAATATCATACATATCAGACAACCACTTGTTATTGTCTAAATTGAATTCCTTGATAACTGCCTCCCAACCTTGTTCAAATTCATCAATCTCCAAATGTGATGACCATATATATCTTTTCATTTTCTCCATGAAATCAGTTTCTTTACATAAGCGATTCCCAAGCTGCATTAACATATACGAAACAATTATAATATATTAATAATGCAACTCTCATCAAAAAACACTATATTTAGTAATACCTTTATAGGGAATTTTTGCATAATATGCCACATGCACAAACGGTGTTTACTCGCAATCAATCCATCTTTAGAACCAAATGAAGAAGGAACATCAATCTTCATAGCCGGACATTGATCAGTCACAATAACAACAGGATGATGCCCCATGGCTTTAGAAAAATGATCAAACGCCCATGTATAATGTGTAACATCTTCTCTTGACAAGAGGCAGGCAGCAAACGTTACACATTTATCATGATTATCAACCCCGGTAAACGGAGCAAAAATCATATTATACCTGAAAACAAACAAAATAAAATTACCACTAAACTAAATAGCAACAGTAAGGATTTAAACCAAAAAACAACAAAAATCACAACACACATCACTAATATTTACATCTAATATTTCTTAAATCATATATCTGGACATAAAATAATTATAAATCCATAATGTTATTAAAATTATAAAATGTCTAATCTAAGAACACATATTACAGTAAAGAAACATCACATAAAACACATTGTCACTTACTTATTTGTATCGAAAGTTGCATAAAAGGAAACTGCATCACCATAAACATCAAAATTCCTCTGACCAATTGCATCAGCCCAAAAAAGCTTTGTCAAAAGCCCTGCTTCATCAAGATCATATGCATAATAGAAAGAACTTGACCTCTGCTGTAAACCTACAAATTTATCAATAAGCATCTGACCGTCCCTTTCCCCAACATACTCTTTCAAATCACGATTGAAATTCCTAAAATCTCTCAATGTAGCTCCCACATTAGAATATCCACCAACCATTTCTTTCATCAAACTAAATGATTTACTACAACCAATGTTAACTTTCCCCGCATCAAAAACAAAATTTCTTGAACTAATACTCATTTCACGACTAGCCCTCAAAAACTGCCTACCAGATTCATCAATCAAAGCATGATTATGTAAATCATCAAATTTCAAAACAAAGTATTGTTTTTGCATATTAAGCTTCAACAGTATCTTTGCTCGACATCCACATCTCGTTGAACAAGTCCTCCTACGCTTACATTTGCTGACAGTGCTGTCTGAAACACTACGAAAATCATTCGAACCTTCTCTACTACATGTGTAATATTTGATAATAATTATACCAAAATCATCTTTCTTTTCAGTCCCCAACCTAACATCAAAACCAGCTAAACGACTATACTCCTTGTAAAATATAAACCCCTGTTCCAAATTCTGAAACAATTGATTAATTACAGGTTTCGAAACATCAGGAACGTCGAATGGAGCATACAACCTTTGACCACCAGCGGATACCAAATAACTTGACACTGATTCTTCATTAGAGTTAGAAACAACATTAGCACTAACAACTGAACAAGCATCATCAACTCCACGATTAACAAAAGATGAGTCCCCACAGCTTGAACCTATCATATTAAATCAATTAACTATAACTACAATTCAATACACATAAATGTAAATCAAAACACATAATAAAGTTTACCTTGATTGTGACTAATTTTCACTAAATCTGTAGTAATCATCTTCTATTACAAATCACTTAAGCACCTGATAATATGACACTGAACAATAAACAAAAATAATTCAATCAGCTGAATTTTTTTTAAATACAAATCACAATATAATTTTAAAGAAAACACAATACAATGCAATATAAATCAAAACAAAGACACTACAAATCACAACAGTATGAACTACAAATCATAGTAACAGTAACTGAAAATAACAAAAATGAACCACAAATCTACATCAACGACTACAAATTACAACAATATCAACTACAAATCACAGTTACTGTAACTACAAATAACAAAAAAATGAACCACAAATCTATAGCAACACAAAATAAACTAACTAAACATACATACATACTCAGTGCTCAAATACAGATTACTTTGTCTAACTCTATAAATCACAATAACATTAACTACAAATTTTAGGCAACAAAATAAACACAAAAAACTACAAATTTATACAGTACGATTTCTCGAAATCACACAAGCTACAGAGCATTCAATAACTCCTGTGATTTTTCAAGTTAATTACAGCTGATACATTCTGAGCATGAATTACAACAAATTGAACAAAATATATATCCGCAGTCATCAACAAACAACAAAACACAAAATTTAAAGCTAAATAAACATATCGAGATACATACATCGATAGAGATATAAAAAACATAAAAGAGAAAGAGATAGTGATGTATTAGATCATTACGTTCACATAGAGATGTCACGAACTCGTAGATAATTTCAGAGATTACGCGCGAAAGAAGTATATCGCGAGCTACAGAGACGAGCTACAGCCACAGTGAGAGAGAAAAAAATTCTAGAGAGAGAAAGTGAAAGTAAATAATGGAGACAATTACCTTGATTTTAGGGTGTTAAAATTAGTTTTTATACTCAACAACTAACGGTCAGGATTAATGTAAATATTATATTAAATGAATGGCTGAGATTTAGTTTGTAGGTTTGTACAAAAAATTAGTTTGTATTTGAGCAAACACCTATATATATATATATATATATATATATATATATATATATATATATATATAATTAATGTAAACAAGATAGAATCTAATAAAAAACAAGAACGAAAGAATATATATATCAAAAATAAAAGGGAAATAAAATAAAGAAGAAATATTAATTACACTCTAACCAAAGAAAAATCCTTTGGTTAGACACATAATAATTTAATAATTTAACAAAGGAATAAAAATAGAGTTTAAAACATAATTAAAAATGCTTTCCAAAAAACATAATTAAGAATATTATATATAAGACTTAATTACCAAAAAAACTATATAACTATCGTGTTTTTTTCAATTTAACCATAATAGTATATTTGTTGCAGGATAATGCAAGCAACTTTAAAAAACTTTATTTTAAAAACCCAATCTCACTAGTTCATAACCATGGTTAAGTTAAAATTAAGATGGGTGCTACATATATTGTCAAGTTATTAATTAAATTATTTGGTACATGGGTATTATTAATACTATTACTATCTCATTAAGAGTCAAAATCATAATTCACAATCCACACAAACACAGAGCGTACTAAAACTTATGTTCGAAGGCGACGATGTTAGTGTGATTTTTTGAAACCACCGTCTATCAGGTACTGTATATCGATTATTTTTCATGCGATTTATATTAATTTATATCGAATTGATAATTTTATTTAAGAATAAATAGATTTTTTCGCCACCAAACTTATTGTGTATTTAGAAATTTAGCACTAAACTATGATTTTTTTTGTCACTAATGTTAGGTTCGGATTTTTTTGGTCATTGATGTTAGATTCAGATTTGATTATTAACACTATATTACTAGCATTATTAAAATATTTTGGTAGTTTGTAATATTTTGATGATACGATAACGAGAGTTTGACACGCATTTTAATACTTTTAAAAAATTTAGTTTCATAATTTATTTTATTATTTTTTCTAAATAAAAATTTATCAGTTGAATTTTTATACACAAAAAGAAAATGTAAATATAGCTTACTTTTTATGTATGTATAATAGATTATGTAAAATCTTAAAATTAATTAAAAAAATTGATGTCTTGTGCTACATGTGACATTAATGTCAGTTATGAATTAACCATGATTAGAGATTCATTAAAATTGGGTTATGTCGAATTGATTTTGTATTACCTAGTTGCATTATTCTGCAACAAAAACAGTTTTATAGTTAAAATGAAAAAATCACATAAATTTAATAGTTTTTTTGGTAATTAAGTCTATATATAATGACCATAAAATGTTGACACAAGCCATAAAAATGGCACTAAAAGCCATACGTCACAATAAAGTCATCAATGACCCCCATAAATGGTACTAAATATTCATAAAGAGTATTTATCCGATTACAATCACAATTTAAAACGTAAAAATTATAATTAAAGCTAATAAAGACAAATAATGAATAGTCAATAAAAAAGATCCCGTAATTAAAGCCAACCTAATTTAAAGTTAAAATGTTACCTAAAAATCAAACAACCACAATAAATTACGGATTCAAAAATGTAATGGTTTCGGCCAACTGTGACTCGGTGCAAAACTCGACGACTTAGTGCTGTGACTCACTACAAAACTCAACGACTCGATTACATGCAGAACAGCGAAACTCAGACGACGAACTCAGCAATTGCAGAAACATAAACACAACAATTCACTAAATATAATCTAAATACAGATTTTTTAGAAAATCGAAACTAAAACCCACAAGACACAACTAAACAAACCAGCGACGAAACACATCTCAGTAGCAGCTCGTCAACAACACAATAGAACTCAAAATCATACAAACAAAGTTGAAGCACAACCCAAGTACACCGCAGAACTCAAAACACTTTGAATGCAGTAGTCGAAAACTCGTACAAATCAAAGGACAAATCAAGATTTACAAAGAAAAAGATGTAAAAATCGTACCTTTAGGATTATAAAGGTTTCTTTTCAAGTAATAAATATTAAAGTACCAGAGAAATCCGATGATGAAGAAAGATAGGGACGTAGGGTTTCGGCGATGTAGTTTTGGAGCCCGCCGAGATCAACAAGAGCAGCATCCCACAAAACAACCCACACACAATCTTCAAACTAGGGTTTCTATTCACAAAATGGACAAAAAGACGGACAAAAAGACGAAAAAAAATCAACGAATGATAACAATAGAGATAAGATCAACACCGATTTGAATGGATCATCGATTGATGATTCGATTGACTCGATGAATTCGAGGAGAGATTTGAGATCTGGCTAGGAGAGATTGTATATTTGTATGTATACCATATACTGTTCTGTAATATCCTGTATCTTTAATTATATAATTATATAAACAAGTAAACAACTAATCATTTAAATCTTCTGCAATGACTCTTTTTTTTTTTATATCTTCTGCAATGACTCTTTTAATTTACATGCAAAAATATAAAAATATAACGTTCTTCAGTGTCGACTCTCTCACTCTCTAGCATGACTCATTATTTCATTTAGTTAAGCCCAACCCTATATGGGCTGGACCTGATATTTCTTGTTAACGCTGGCCCAGAATATTTTATAAACTCTTCGAACAAACCAACCAGTTTTTCCGTTGACGCCATTCATCATTTCATCCTTCAAATTATCAGGTACTCTCTCTCTCTCTAATCTATAATTGATTAATTTCTACTATGTTAATTGATGTAATTAGGGCTGTTTAAAATTGAAGTTCATTTGTATTTGTTTTCACAAGGACAAGAAGATGACAGGTGAATTACAGTTACAACGATTTGATGATCAGAACCCTAGCGACTTAGATCCTCTAATTGATAATCGGAGTGAGATATTAAAGGATGTTGTTGATGATCATCATGTTGATGATAATGATAAGGATGATGTCGAAGATGGCTCTGTTCCGTGTTGTCGAATTTGCCTCGAATGTGACGTTGATGCCGATGATGATAATGGTGAATTACTTGCCTTATTATTTTAATATGATGGAAACTTTCGTGAATTACTCGTATTTTTGTTTCATTGTTGTGAATATTGGTATGTAAATGATTAATATTTATTTGGTTTCCATGTGAGATTATTTTTGCTTCGGTTATAGGTTTAAAATTGATGTTGTTATTTGAAGTTCTAATTTAATGAATACTGCATTTGTTTCTATTGGTTAGTTTTTACTTCTTCCCCCCCCCCCCCCCCCCCCCCCCCCGAAATGGAGCGACTATAATGTGTGTTGTAGAGTGACCACCTAGACAAGGGACTCATATAGGCGTTGGTGTGTAGATTTTTTGAATTTTGGCTGAGGCGATCCTCATGGTTTCAGGAGAGAGTTGATGAGTGGAAAATGGCGCATTATAAGCGAAACTCGGTGATCTTTGACTAAATTGTTTTTTTAAAGATTTAAAAAATTGAACCCCCTGGTCAGTAGGTTAGATGGTTTTCTTTGTTATTATTTCACTTCTCTCGGTGAAGCTTGTGAAAGAGCCAGTTGGCTTCAACCAGCTTCGTGCATGAACTGGAAGATAAGAAACTGGATATGCACTCGATACTGTTGTGAATATCCAATTCGTTTCCTGAACAATTACCAGAATATAATTTCTCTACTTGCTAAAACTAACTACACCAGAATGTTAATTCTGTTATTGAAGCCACAAAAACTCATTCTTCTAGACCAATATCAAGGCATTTGTGTGTGTAAACAGAGATTGTCATCGTCTGTCCAGAATACAGTTGCCAACAATCCCCTAGCTGATTCCCTTGAATGAGCATCAGCATTGATTATAATGTCATGTAACTCTTCTTCGTCATCCCTCTCCCCCCATTGTTTTCCATCTGTGATCCGTCTTTCCACTTCCTTTCTACCACCCTCCCCTCCATTTTTTGGTTATATCTATCCTGGTTTCCACACCAATAAAATTAAGCTACTTTTGAGGCTTTTTCTACTGGGAGGCCTTCGAGGGGATGCAAATTTGAATTGTTCTTTAAGGATCAGCGGTTATTGTTCTGATATTATCTTGATCAGTAAAAGGTTGATCCATCTAGCAATAATATCCCATTTTGGTCATAGTTCCTGCACACTTTCTTCAGGGCTACCACAGGATTCAGTAAAGCTATGCCTTTTTCCTCACACTACTTCTGCTATCATTATCTATCATTAACTGAAAACTGGAACATCTTTATGATTTCTCACTCTTTTGAGGTTAATTGGCCTCATTGGAGCACAATAGTGTAAAGATGACAGGTTTCACTGGGAAGGGCAATGAATGATAAGAAAGTGGCGAGGGAGTGTAGGATCTTCAAATAGCTGCACTGCATTATATTTAAGATTATTGATAGTAGATGTCAACTGAACACAAAATATTGGTAGTATCATTATTTGGTGGGCAGTTTTTGTGCAAATATTAGTTCAGGGTTTAATTGATTATGGAGTAACAGGTTGTGGTGCAATTTGGCTTACATTTAGCTTATATCAGCTATGTCTTCATTTAATCCTCTTTAAACTATATTCTAAAGTAGGGTAACATGTCAAATGTGAGGCCTTCCTTGGTGAATATACATATATTCTTCGAGTTTTCTTATCCTTCTCCTGCTCTTGATGTATCCACTGTATACTGTCATTGCATTCAGTTATATATTATGCTATGTCATTGTGGAGGGGTCTTTATTCCAATATACTTTGTCACGGTTTACTAGATAATGGGCAATGGATAAGTAAAAGAAGATAAATGGATAAGTAAAAGAAAATATATTTTGTATTGGACCTCCTATACCATTGCTCTCTATTGTTATTAATGGTGAGCCTTGGCACTCGCATAGGCAAGAGGTGCACTGAAGTGCCTCAATTTCCCTGGGTGAGGCAACTTGGAGTAGGGGCATGCCTCATCTGATGAGGTCTCTTCCTCTACTTTTTTTTAGAAACAGTATATTATGTGCTCTATTTAGCATTTTTTTTTGTTTTCTTCCAACACAGTAGTAAATTACTATGCGTACATATTGAATATCTCCTTTTTGTTTGCTCCTATCCTGCGCCGTGTATCTCATCTCTGATGATAATTCTTCTTTTGTTGGCTCCTTAGATGGTGAATTGATATCTCCCTGTATGTGCAAAGGCACCCAGCAGTTTGTGCACCGCATATGCCTGGATCACTGGCGCTCAGTCAAGGTGATAAAAATAAATCCTATCCTTAAAGTTGCTTGTAAGATATATTCTGGAGGTTATTTATGTGATATTTTAAAACAGGAAGGATTTGCATTCTCGCATTGTACAACTTGTAAAGCTCAGTTTCATCTTCAAGTTGTAAAATTGGAGGACAACTCGTGGCGCAAAATAAAATTTCGACTCTTTGTGGCGAGAGATGTGTTCCTTGTGTTTTTAGCAGTACAAACTGTGAGTATATGCATTTTGTTTCATCTTTTTTTTAAAAAAAAAATTAATTGCCTGAAACTTTCTCTAGCAATGTTTTGTCCCTTGGATGTTATATGATAAATTAAAGATGACTGGTCTGATGCCCATGTTTGACTTTCTCATAAATTTTTAAGGAGGACGGCCTAACACAATTTACTCTCTCAGGCAGATCATTTCCTCTTTATTTAATAGTTTCAGCTTAAAAATGTCCCGACTTTTTATTACTCTTAAACTTAAAAATAAATCTATATACCTGAAAGTCACGAGTGTCCAGTTGATTACATATGTGTTGTTACGCAAGTGTCTTTTTTGTGTCTTGTATCATCAATATTTAGTGATTGCTGTAAAGCGGATCTGGAAGGTATTATTGCTTTTCCTTTCACATGAGTAAAAGTAGTTTCACTTCACTTCTGTCTTCCCTCAAATTGGAGACTAGTTATATCCTTCAAAAGGTTATTCCAGGTCTTACCCTGGATTTACATTCTTAATATACTGCCCGTGTTGTTTAATATTTGCATTTTCTATGTTTCACATGTGGTTGTTGATGCACTGTGTCTTCCTCTGTATTTATACTTCTAGGGACCCTTTCTCCAAAATCTCATCTATTTAAAATATGTTTATGACTATAAATATCGAACTGATGGCCCCTATTTAATATATAATTGGTGTTTTGTTGTAGGTGATTGCAGTAATCGCTGGTCTGGCGTACCTATTGGACAAGGATGGATCTTTTAGGAACTCGTTTGATGATAGCTGGGATCGTTTACTTTCAAAGCATCCTATACCATTCTACTATGTTATAGGTGAACTTCAAGCTCTTTATATCTGATAAACATCAGGCTAGAGAGGGGGATAGAGGGAGGGGTATAACTGGCTAATTAGGGTGAATCATCTATTGACTTATTTTAACACTTTTGAATGAAATTGGACAGATGTCACTTGGCCTTTAGAAGTGCTGAAAAATCAAGCTGGCCTCTCATTGTGTTTAGCAGTTTTCGCTTGGGTGCTAGAACTTATTTATTGTTCTCAGTTTCTTACCTTCCATCTAAGTCCTTCAATTTTGATCTTGAGTATTTCTTGAGTTAACACGCACTTGTCTTTGTCAAGTTATTAAGATGGAGGATAACCTCTACCTCCCAGGTGTAGGTATAGTTATACTTCTTTTACTATAGGCTATCCGGAGTATCCGCTACCTCCCAGGTGTAACAGTAGCAGTAGTCTTATACTCGATTATCTGGGTGTATAGGCAGGAGGCCTGGACCAAATATAGACTTCATGAAAGCTTTTTTAAACATGGGGAAAGGAAAGAAAAAAGAGTTATTACAGAACTTTCCTCTGGCATTGAACATTGGTAAAAGATGGATCATATACCTAATGTCTGGTTGGATGAACTTATGAGCTTAGAATGAGTGCACGACAAATTCAGTTATACTAACTGCTTACTAATATAGTGAACATAAAATAGTAACGCTGTGTTCCCGAGTTCAAGAAAAAGGAAAGAAAAGAAAGGAAACTTGATTATTTTCTTTTCTCCAAATCTTCTTAAAAGTGATTTTATGTTGGACAGAGTTTTCTTTCCAAATCTTAGGTTTCTTATCCTTTCCTTCTCAAAATATCTCTCAGGAACATGTTGAATAAATTATATCTGTCTCTTTCTTTTCTATCATAAAAAAAAAACTCTAGAACACAGCATAAGTTCCCTTTTCGTCTATTAAAATCAGTCTAACTAATTATGCAAGATCTTGGATGTTAGACAGTTAAGGTCGGTATATAATAGTCTAACCTTGAGTAAATGTCTTTCAGGAGTGCTGGGCTTCCTTGTGCTGCTTGGATTTTTCGGGCTCATACTGCATTGCTCCTCTTTTAACAGCAGTGATCCTCGAATGGCTGGCTGCCAGAACTGCTGTTATGGATGGGGAATCCTAGATTGTTTTCCTGCATCCATGGAAGCATGCTTCGCACTGGTTCTCGTGTTTGTTGTAATTTTTGCTATTCTTGGCATTGCATATGCCTTCCTTGCTGCCACAATGGCCATTCAAAGGATCTGGCAGAGACACTACCACATCCTCACCAAAAGGGAGCTTACGCAGGTGATGAGTCTGCATCTTTGTTTGTATGAGGGGGGGGTGGGGGGTGGGGGGTGGGGGGGGTGGGGGGGGGTCCTTGAACCTTGTTTATATCAAATAATTAAAGAACATATTGGTGACATATTACATATGAAAAATTGAAATTTTCATATAATGATATTTCAATGCATATATAAATGGGTTCAAGACATCATTTAGTTATAATTGTGTTAAAAACATGTTATACGGAAAAGTTATAATGTGTGTTCAGTAACCTGTTGCCTGTGCTCAACATTATCTGTTCAACACATGTTATACAAAAAAAATTTCAGTTATGGGTTTTTCTATTGGGACACGTTATACAAAAAAATAATTCAATTGGGGGGGGGGGGGGGGGTGGTGTTCTAATTATCAGCAACACATGTACAAAAGTAATGCTCAACATGTTAGGAAAAGTTTGTAAAGTTGTATTCTAGAAAAACCTTTGTCGCATCGTGAGCACGATAGCATCAGATAAAAATTGATGACATATTTTTTCTATTTGGTTAACTAATTTTTGATTGCCATAGAAAGAACAGAACGGTTGAAGACTTTAGGGATTTGTAAAATTGTAGTCATATACTTTGCCATTAAATGTCTTTTATATAATCTCCCAGGAGTACATAGTAAAGGATCTTCATGGCTGTTACACTCCTCCAAAACTGGATCCAGAGCACGAAGCGCGCTTGAAAATGCTGAAGCTTCTATAGCCTTGTGGAATTAGAGCTGCGAACATTCTTAACTCTGGTCTGGAAGCTGTATTCTGAAAATACGCGTTTGGAAGGGCTTTTTTGTGAAAAGTTATTGTCGTATATATAGTTTTGTAAGGGAATGTTACATTTTTTATGTACTTCTTACTGATGATTACTTGAATGGAGTCGCCAGATTCTCAATGGAGTTGACAAGTCTTGCTGCCCACTATGTATGCTTGTTCATCTCTCTTTCAAATTACCAGTTAGAACTGAGAATATGAATATTACTAGCTGACCGTTGTCCAGAATAGAAATTTCATAAGCTAGAGATATTTGTACAGTATTGCCTAGAACAATAAAGAATTAGCAATCTGCTGGTCCCAGTAATATGTTGTGCTTAGAAAGAGGTAATTATTAATTTCCACTTGTTTCCTAGATTAACTTGCAAAAATTTAAAGAATTAAAAGTGTATACTCAGATTTCCTTTGTAAATGTAGAAAATACATACAGAGAATTACAGAGTTTGGCGGCAAAATTGAAACATCTGTTATCTCATGTGTCCACCGTTAACTGTAAGATCACCAACAAAAACTAGATGATCACCATCCCTAACTAAATTTATTTCATCAATCTCAGCTCCATCTTTGATTAGAACCCGAGTAGGCACAAACCTGTATTTCTTCATACAGATCTCAAGCAACTGCTGAAAGCTCTGTGGAAGTAACACGAGCTTTCCGGTAACATCTCCCTTCTGAGGGCAACTAACTGTTGTTCTGGCAGTGTAATGTGCGACATTCAGTGCACTTCTGTTTTGATTTACAGATAAGAGCAAGTCATTTTCCTCACCAGTAGCAGATGACATGATCCCGAATAGTGAGTTATGGAAGTTATTACCACGGCGACGCCTAGCACGTCCCAGTGACTCCCCTTCTCCATTTCTGTCATGAGAGAAAGGCCGTATTGTTGGCTCACTTCTATGTCTCCCGAGAAAACGAACCCCGTGTTTTTCCTCGGGCAGTTGAACATCAGCAGATTGAGTTCTTTCAGGTTTTGGGGATTGGAAAAGAAGTTTAATATCCTCATGTCCTTGTTGCTCAGCTAAATTCCTTGGAGTCCAGCCATGGTCATCAGCTTTATCAGCATAACATCCTTGGTCCAAAAGAAATTTAACAATGTCAACATTACCCTCACAAACTGCAACGTGGAGAGCTGTCGCTCCATTGCTCTTAGGACGAGTGACATCCCCTCCGCGGTGGACAATTTCCTTTAACAGGTCCAGGTTATTTTGTTCAGCAGCAATGCAAGCAAAATATCCCGTGTCACCAGAAGATATTACAGCACCATTATCCGCCAACACTTTAACCACTTGTTCATGATTAGACAACATGGCCTCCCAAAGTGGTACATTCCCTTCTGAATCTGCACACAGGTTGGGGAAAAGGAGTTCAAGTTAATTCTTTTATGACATTCTGCAAATATATATAGTGTCTATACGCTATTGTAGGTCACAAGTCGAAACACATTTAAACAATCAGTTTACAAAAGATAAAACCGAGACTACCTATATAGTAACCTAAACCGAGACTACCTATATAGTAACCTTCATTAGACAATACTATAGTCTGATGCGGAAGTCTTGTGTATCATATACGACCTATTAATTTCTTCGTGTCCGTAGACATGCATTAACTAGATAGTAAAAGAAGGAGGCATTCAAGTCATGTTGGCAGGAAAAATGACATTACTATAGATTCATAAATAAAAATAAACATACAGTTGGGACATGCCTCCCTATATTAATGTGTGATCCAATCATCCATGATTCAACCGACTTTAGTAGTATACTACTAACCTGCTGCATATTAAACTACTGCTTAAATATGGAAAGTCAACCCTCAAAATTCGACTGTTCATCCCTCATACTCAATTGATTAAGCAATACTTTATGGATAATCATACTTTGTATAGATATACTTAATATTATCCATAACACGTAAAGATTTTTTTTATATTCTACTCTTTGGTCATAACCAATGAACAGATCAGGACAGCATGTAACTAGGATGCACATATGATATTCCAGCCCAGAAGTTATGTTCAGAAAATCATATGAACAGTCCCCATAAGAAGATGATAGGGTCAACTCAAGATTTCCCAAAAACAGTGTTGCCGAACTAAGTGCTTTATGTCTCAGATTACTTGATTTGGTGCCTTGACTTGCAGAGATCATATCAGACCAGAAGGAAATCACAGCTTAGAGATGTTACTATGTAAATGATTCATATACACTTAACACATACCAACTATGCTGATATCTTATAAAAGAAACTCAATCATCAAATATGCTACTTGTAACATAATACATTACGACTTATATTAGTTCCTAGTGGGTTGTGCAACATGCTGGCAATAATTGAGATGTTTTCTACTATACTGACATATGTTAATAGTACTTAATCTGGAAGTCAATTGTGTTCATAGACCTGTTGCTTTGGTTAAAATTTTTCTAATGGAGTTGATTTTGAGGTCTTTAGCATATTTATAATGATATAATCCATTCAATCATCTTGTAAACTAAATTTCAGTCGCTTCTTAGTTCATTCTCATAGGACTAATAGTCCTTCAAAATATATACAGAGTGATCATAAATAGTTTGTAAGATTATTTTAATGGATCAAATATAAGAAAATAGATGCAAATTCTAGTAACTCCAGGATTACAATACATATAAATAACATAACCTTCAAGTAATCATGGAGCAAAAAAAAGCTCAACTGACCTACCATTGCTTCTTTTTATAACTATGTTACTTTTTTTATAATTTTAGCACTGATGGATAAATAAATACCTCTACTATTGGGATCTGCTCCATAATCCAGTAATAGTAGCACACAGTTTTCATTTCCTTTGGATGCAGCTATGTGCTGAAATATGTTTACACAGACAGAAGTTAGTAAAAGTAACTTCCATAAGAATCAAGTAACGATAATTGGTAAAAATAACTTTGCAAAGAAGAAATAAGTTACCAGAGCTGTCCTATTATTGTTGTCCGACTCATTTGGATCTAGGCCACGTTTAAGAAGTTGATTCAATAGTTGGTCATCTCCTCTAAGTGTAGCAAAGCATAAGCTAAGAGGCAAGTCCATTCTCCCTCGAGCTAGCATATGCTCTGTCTCCAGTAGAACTCCCTCCATCATGGGATCCTTCTCCTCTATCAGATGCTGCAACCACCAATAAAACAAAATGATGTTAATGGTCTTTAACAAATTTCACAAGAGAGAAAGGGTTTATTTCAAATTTACACGCGACATATACAACACACAAACCTGGAGGAGATTATTCATGATAATCGTCCCATCACCAACATTGGCCTGAATTATATTAAAAAATGTTGTGCGATTCAAACGTAAGAGCTGGCTCAATCTTTTGGTGCGTGCTGTAAAGAGTTGAGGCCTATAACAAAGTACACCAATCTCACCACAAAGGTCACCAGTTTTTGCCTCGCCAACGACCTGTATTTGAGTTGCCAACAGCATAATGTTAGCTGACCATAATGCAAGAAGAGAGGACTAGAAACATGCCATGATATTCAAGTATGCTTGCCTGTTCGACCCCATTTTTGAGAACCACCAAATCCTGTAAAATTAAAACAGAAGTCATATATCGTTGTTAACCAAACACTTTAAAGATAATTAAAGTTCCAAGTCTTGAATATTTAAGGTTAGGAACTAACAACTGCTCCTGTAACAAGTATATAAAAATCTGTGGGTGCTTCATTTTGCAAAATGACATCCTCCTTGGGAGGAAAGTATTCAGCTTTCATCTCTGAAACCTGCAGCACAGACGTGACATTGCATTAATAAGAAAATAAGCTTCTTCTACAATAAAGGGGCTACAAAGACACACAAGCACATAACTTTGGAAATCTACAAATCAAATTACCAGCTGAAAGAGCAAATCGTTAGACACCCCTCGAAACAAATAAACCTTATCCACGAGGGTGTAGAACAGGAAATGTGAAATGCTTGAGCGGATGGCTTTTGGGAGAGTATCAAGAGTCTCTTGCTGCTGAAGCCCTTCAGAGTCTGTTCTAAACTTTAAGCATAAATGTGCAAGCATCTGATCTTGCAGTCGAACAGGAAGTCGATTCCTATGAGCAAAACTAGATGCAGCTTGAATGGTATCCCTCTGTTCAAATTATAAAAAAATGACAATGAGACTTGACAGATCAAATAATGGAACGAGAAATGTTAATTTGTACTATAACAGACTACTCACAAATTGCCTGGTTTTACTGGTACCATGGACAACCAAGTTGGTCATATTTCCTATCAAATAAGCTGTTAGCCCAAGATTGAAAAGCATGTAAAATATGTCATAGATCATTTCCCCTGTATTCTGAGCATGCAAGTCTCCATAACCAACTGTTGTGAGAGTTGTAATGGACCAATAAATTGACGTCACATAGCGAATCCATAAACTTTGATTCTTGAAGTCAGTGATGGACGCCCCAATCCAAGTCTTCGAAGGGTCATGATAGTCAGCTGCTATAAGATAATAAAAGCAGGCAGAGGAATGAACTGCAAAAAGGGTAACCTGTAAAATGAATTAATGATATTCTATTAATATACGTATTGTGTTTTTTCTACAGCAGGTAATCTAGAAAGTAAGAGTAAAACCATCCATACGTACACAAATAAGCTTCGCACATCGAACCCAGAAATAGTTGAAATTTCGGTCTTTCTCCAGTCTGTATAAGTTCAAGAATAAATACGATCACAATTTAGTAAACTGAAAATTTGTACACCCTTGAAAATTAGCAGAAATGAAATATACCTCTCAAAAAGAGAACTAACTCTACGAAGCCGCCAGAGTCTGAGCATGTTAAATAAACCATAGGTCCTAAGAGGTGATGGGGAAATCTTCAGAGCAAGTTCCGAAGGTATTGTAGATATGACATCAAATGCCAACCATGTACTTGCATACTTCCAAGCAATCAGCTTGCGATCATCAATAAGGAGGTAGGTATTTTTATCAAGATAAGCTACGAAGAAAGTAAGTACGATATCGATGGCAAAAAACCCATTTACAACATTATCAAGGACAGAGAGTGGTGGTCGTGCTTTGTGAAGAAAACCAAGCTCAAATGGGGACACCCAGGCAGTGTAAATAACCAGAATAACCAGAAAAGTCTCCCAAAACCTGTCAATTTGATTTCAATTTTATCAAGCTTTGCATAATTGTTATCAGTAGAAATGGAAATAATAATGATCGACCAATAGAGAGTGTGATCATTCAACACTAGAACGATACTCTTGTTATATGCTCTAATTTTTCGATAAACACTAACTACAGAGTACAACTGTGGTATAAATTATCTATCTCCAATTAAATTGAATGGCATCGTATGCACATCGAATCATAAATTCAAGAAAGATCTTCGAAAATCACTTGAAAGTTTAATTGTTATCATCAAATTTTATCAGCACGGGAAGTCAGAATCTCCAAACAAAATTGCAATGTTCAAAAGTAGCTGATGACTCTTCGAAAATACAAGTAGGTGAAGGGTAGATTCAGTGAAATATAAGATTGATAAACAAATATAAAAAAACGGTGGCAAAGACTTTTAGATACAGTATAATAATAATAATAGTAACTATTATAAACAAATGTAGAGTAATGCTTGATTCATGAATGTTCAAAGTCAATAAAAACACCATCAAAGAAAGTGAGCTTGAACAGAAAAAAGATTTAGAGCAGAAAGAAAATGTGAAAACATGTAAGAACAATCTATGGACAAGCATAACAAAATGAACCAATAGCAAACATACAGACTGCTGTTGATAAAACACTTTTAGGCGACTAACCATGAAACATATAAACCCGTGTGGGGAACCAATTAAAGATACATTGATTAAACATCTGCAGTATACATTCATAATTATTAATGTGTAACAGTGAAGGCAGAAAGGGGAGAAATCTTGCTTTTGTATAGAGTTGACAGAATTAAAATAAATTTAGACCATGGAATAGGCTTCACATGAAAAGATTCAAGATTCCATCAAAAAGCGAAAAAGAATGGTACTGAAATGTGGTGGGGTTTGAGTGAAGCATGAAAATTGTATGTAGATCAGAACCATTAACATAATGTTCGTCGATAGCTTAGTTTGAAGACTCATAGAATATTACTCCCTCCGTCCCATTTAATTAACATAATAGTTGTGAAGTTTGATTGATGGACAAATAAACGGGACGGAAAGAGTAATTATCATCTAGGTTTAAGTCCTTTAGTCCTTTTTCTACACAAAAATAGAATAAATTAAATATATCAAGAACTCTGAATATTTGCCACAGAGCTGGTTGCCCGCAACACAACACATATCCATATAAGGTAAAAAAAAACAAGAATAAAAAATAATAGTAACAAATGATATAATAGTGTCTCAAGAGAATGCCAAGAAGAAGATATTGCAGGATTGAATAAAAAAGCGTGATTCACAAGACACGGAATATAAGGCAGTAATAGCGCAACTGGAGAAATCAATGCAAAGAGTAAAAAATTGCAGAGAAACAACTACTCCCTGCTTAATGAACAATGAATAGTTTAGTAGTAGTAAGATTCAGAGGTTATTCATGAATGGACAAACACACATAAATACATTGACCGAATAATAAAGCCTAGGCTAGAGTCCCGACTGATCTTCGGAAAAAAAATATATTGGAAGAGGGTAGGAAAAAGCGAGAGACCTGTAACGTCGATCATAGGGAGAGATGATGAAGTTGCGGAGTTGAACACGACGGTTGCTGCGTGCACCGAGAGAAGGTAGAATACCCGTAGTGAGACTGTAATGACTTCCGTCACGTGAAAGCTCTATCTCTCTTTCTAACTCCGTTCCGCATATCACCGGCACCTTGAACATCCTTCGCCGCCGATCAGTAATTGATGTCTATGTATTTATGCTGCTCTTCTCTGTTTAGTTATTGTCAGGAGAGATAGAGAGAGAGAGAGTTTGCGTTGTTAATTTATGACAACAAGTGTATGGAAGGCGGTTAAGAATCAGGTCTTATATAAACGTGGGAACGGTAATAAAAGAAAGAGCTTATGTATTTATGGAGAGAAAAGGGTCGTATTTGTTTTCGCGGCTATATCGAATTATCTACTTGTATATTTTCTCCCAGGCTTACAAACTTCGTTTTGAAGACAACTTCCCCTTTTTTCCTCTCTAACTTTTACTTTTTACAATATTTCCGCTCCCCATAATTTGATTATTTATTATTTTTATTATTGTTTTTGCTATTTTTGCTGCGGAGGGAACCTTATTTGTTAAGTCACTAGTACATATATATTTTTTATAATTCGTGTGTGTTCTTTGACAATATTCAAAATTATCGATAGTCTGCAAATAAAATATTCAAAAGTATCAAAATACCTAAATTGAAAATTATTTTTCACGAATTCTGTCCATGAATGAATCGGGTGGATATTTAATAATCCTTACTATTTTAACATGATTTATGTTCATAATTAAGACATACTCCCTCCGTCTCCTTTTACATGTCCCTTTTGAAAATTTTTTTTGTCCCAAATTACTTGTCCACTTCTCTTTTCAAAACAACTTTTTGTATGTTTTTTCAAAATGTAACAACTTCCAATGTTTGACTAGCATATATATATACACAACTCTATCTAATTCATTAAATTTATTAGGGATATGTATGAAAACAAGATATCCACCTAACATTTTCTTAAGATGCGTTATCTTTTCAAAATGGACAAGTAAAAAGGGACGGAGGGAGTACATCAATGGGAAGCAGAGCAGGGTGCACATGATATGATCTTGTATTTAGTGAAAATCGCTACTCCGTGTTTTAATGTTCATCCATGCCGCGTTCGATGACACGTTAAAGCTTTTTTGCAGAACATATTGATGAGTTGATACAGTTCCTATGTTTATTACTCACATATTACTATTGAAAAAAGTAGTTAGCAGATCAATCTGTAGCCCAGACTCCAGAGTCCAGAGGCTATGCATGGTATATTAAATTTGGACCTACCGGCCCCAATTAATTTCTTTTTCTATTTTCCTTGTTTAAAATTGTCAAAATGCAATCCTATAGGGGATATATAGTATAGTTTTTTTGTGTGTGAGATGATGGTTGACGAAGACATTTTAAATATATTTTCAGTAATTAAAAATGTTTTCAATTAGTTGTATAAGCCGTATCAATAATGCATGCATAGGCCCATTCGTTTCTTTATAATTAATTTTATAGTATATATAAATTTATGTCAATGTGTTATAAATTTGATTTCATTTGGAATTATAATGTTTTTCATTCACTAGTATCAGTCAAATTATCACTGCTAGGAATCTTCATTAACTGAAAATTATAATTATTTTATCTTATGTAACACTTGGATAAACTATACAATAACCTAGAAAACATAAAATTATAAAAACATCAAAATTTGCCTGTCATTGTCTATATAAACAGAGCAGGATTCTGGTTCTCACTTTCTTTTTTAAGTAATTATTGTAGTCAACTCATATTTAGTGTGTAGACACAAGTTGCACGTAGATATCTCAAATTTTATATTCTCAAGTTGAATTTTTCATTAACTAAGATTTTGCATTGTTGAAATGAATTATTATGCTTTTTAAATAATAGTGATACACATATCAGGAAAAATCGAAAAAGAATAATCACGTCAACGGGACATATCTTCATTAATACTTGGGATTATATGTCTGAGAGGGAAATGGGAATCTTGGTGTTCATAAGATAAAAGGGGAAGAGGAAGCTAATGGGCATTTATGATACTTTTTATAGTAATAGCATACAGTTATTAACGATAATGATTTTATATCTAAAATATATCTTAAATTTAAAAAGTTTATCTAATGATGGCTTTAAACCAGCCAAATTCTTAACAAACTATGTTTAAAGTGTAAAAATCTAATAACTGATATGAGGATTTAAAGAAATCTATATCATATATTAATATATTTTAATTTCTTAAATTTATTGTGAATCAAAATTTCAGTTAATTTTAATTAGTAGCAAAGTTATTTGTCAAATTGATATAATTTGAATCAATATTTTTTTTCCTTTTTATATTTATTGTGTTAAACTTACAAACATAACCGATGGATAACAAATTTATAGAATTATTATTATAAAATATGTCCTGTAAACCATGTAAACCATATACATCGTTCATATAAATCTCATTTACATCCTCTACGTAATCTAATTTTTGTTCCTGGTACTTAAATTATGTTGTTTATATGTTTGTATTATCTTCACTCCCGTGCGACTGATCCTCACAAATCTTGATTTGTCACAAGTCTTAAATTGTGCGACTGATCCTCATAAATCTTAACCTCCTGAAAAATAAAAATACACAGATATATTCTGATTGTCATATAGCAATTGAACTTTTTTTTATTTGCATTTTTCTTAAAATATTAATTTTAGCTAGCCACTTCGTGAAATATTGTGTTAACAAGAGTCAATAATAAAAATAAGGAATTGGTCGGCCTAAATCATGCATATTTTATTCTGTCTAGAAATAAACTCCATATAAATTGCAAAGTAAAAACACCATAATGTACACGGATGACTATTACGAGACAGGAGTATGACCTCAATAGCTTATTTTGACACCGGTTTGTGATAACCTGGTCATATCCGAGTCTTTTTCGAAAAATGAGTAAAATTTTGAATTTTAAATCCGAAAATTAGTCTAAATATATTGCTCCAATTACAACAACAAAAAACTTGGGTCATTCACAATCCCACCACAACTGCAAAAGATCATGATTTGTTCCTCTCTCTAGCCATTGTGCTCTCTAGTCAACCTTTGTTTCGTGCCCTCACTTTCGGCAACTTGAGTAATCAAGTTTTCAAGAGCTGGCTCAGACTCTCGATTTTTTTTCGGAAATCTAATCAAGTCCCGAATTCCAAATCCGAAAATAAGTTTAAATATACTGGCTCAACTCCAACAACTTAAGTAATTCACAAGCCAGCACAGGCTCCCAAAAGATCATGATTTGTTGGTACAACTAGCAGTTGTACTTATGCTTATTAATTGAATTAAAATCTTTCACACGTCTCGACATGAGACTGAGGTGTTACACGATTGGTTCGTCTTCAAATGCCTCGACGTGGGACTGAGGTGTTACACGGTTGGTTCGTTAAGATGGCACGAGAGCTCCTCATTTCACTCCCACTTGTTTTTTATATTATATATCTTGTTTACTTGTCATATATAATTGTATATAGCTATAGAATGTGTTTTTTTCAAACAGTTGTAAATAAATAGTATTATCGTGTAAGACCTTTTCTTTGTACTTAATAATCGCTAAAAACAAAGCTTAAAGAAATAATTACAAAAAAACAAGGGATGAGGATTGAGGATGACAAACACATAGTGGCAGAGAAGACCTCCGACCAACTAGTAGTGACTTTATGCAGTGTTCAGTGTCTTCTAACTCACATGGATATATCATATGACAAGATTGAAACCGTTGAAATCTCCATACATATGGGATTGGATGTTTGGGCTGGAGGCAGGAGTATTAAGAATTATTATATGGAGTAATTGACTAACAGAAATTGTAGTGTCCTTTTGAGCAATTAATTTGTTAATTTGTTGATCTTTATAATGGCATGTGATATTCCCATTTTTTCTTCCTTTAAGAAAAGGTTTTTGGCATATATGAGAGTGTATCATGTAAGTGATAAGAGTTTGTTCTTGATTACACAAATAATTTGATAATTTAAATGATAAAAACTTATCTTCTACTATAAATGACAAAAATTTATTCTTGATTCCTCAATGGCGTGAAGTTTGTCACTGCTCACCTGTTTTTTTTAAGGGGTTAATTATCAAGTTGGTCACGGGCTTAATGTATCAAGTTGATCACTGAACTCAAAACGGTATCAAGATGGTCACTAAAATCACTATAAATATCAAACAAGTACCTTGAAATATGAGTTCCAATAGTAAAAATATTATTTATAAAGTTTTACACATTATTTTTAAATGTTACCACAACCAACTAAAAGGTTATGATTTCTAGTATTTAAAATAATATATTTACATTTTATCAAGTTTATTTATTATTTATATTTTATTTTATAGTTATTTTTTTGTTTTAATTAAAAATAAATAATAAATAAACTTGATAAAATCTAAATATATTATCATAAATATTAGAAGTCATAACCTTTTACTTGGTTTTGGTAATATTCAAAAATAATGTGTAAAGCTTTATAAATATTACTTTTACTTTGAACTTATATTTCAAGGTATTTGTTTGATATTTATGGCCACTTCAGTGATCATCTTGATACCGTTTTGAGTTCAGTGATCAATTTGATACATTAAGCTCACTTCAGTGACCAAATATATAATTAACCCTTTTTTTAAGTCATTGCTCACATTAAAATTGTCATTATATATATTGTGGTGAGACTTGGAAACTAAGAAAATGTGGAAAAAAATTAGCACGGCAAATCACTGAGTGTAATATTATTATAGGCTAAAGATAGTTGAAAAAGGCTAAAGATAGTTGAAAAAGTAGTGAATATAATAACATTTCAAAGGTCCATTATATATGACGTTTGATTTTTTGTACGTATGTTTAGTAGGTTTGACCACATAGCAAATATAATATTTTTGTAATTTTTTTTCTGAATAAAAATATTTATGTTATACTTTTATTTTTTAAAAAAAATTATAAAAATATTAATGTTTGCTATGTGGTCAAACCTCCCTAAACATACGTGTAAAAGGTCAAACTCCTCATATAATGGATTAAAGAGAGTATTATTTTTGGATTGTACAGAGACATCCAAAATGACTGGCTCCCTTACAAAAGTAACCGGTTTGAACGTAAAGTTTTCAAAACTAACCAGCCTACGTTCAACTTTTCAAAACTAATCAGCTTAAATCATTAATAGTCGGGCGACCCAAACGGAATAATTTTCCGTGTGCAGGTCGCCCCTGATGAGGGCGACCCCCATTGATTTTCTCCGTGGGCAGGTCGCCCTCCACACGGGTGTCCCCTACTTGATCTTTTTTCCAAAAATCGTATGTACGCAATTAATTTTTTATTGTATTATATATTAAATATTTTATTTAAAATCAAATATTATTTGTTTTGTGAAATAAATATAATTAATAACATGAAATAATATATATCTTAGCACCAGTGTTCTAAAAGTCGGCGATTAATCGGGATTAATCGCCAATTAATCGCTGTTCGGTCGCCGATTAATCGGGAAAATTTTAAAAATTTAAAATTAAAAAGTAATTTTTTTAAAAAAAATTTAAATATAATTTGAAATAAAACAAAAAGGCACGGAAATGACAAAACACATAAATTAAAGTAGTTTTTATTATATTAATATATATATATATATATAATTAAAAAAATAATATTAAATTGATTACGATTAATGATCCGATTAATTACTCTGATTAATCTCCGATTATCCAATAAATTTAATTTAAAATCTGAAAGTTGCATATAAATCTGATAAATTTAAAATCTGAAAGTTGCATTTAAAATCTGAAAGTTACATATAACATCTGATAAATTTTATATTATTTTTTTCAGTTATTTGATATATGTAAAGTTTAGTCAAAATAAAGTCAGTTTTACTGGTTTCGAGAAAGATCAACATGTGTATGTGTTTTAGTGTTCTGTCGTTTATTATGTTATGTTAGGTTTCCTTTATTGTCCATATGAATTTCAATGCTTGAATCATTATAAAACATTATGACATAAGAATGAAGAAAAGCACAAGAACTGCATAATAACGTAACAACCGATCTACTAGACTAAGAGTACATAATCAGATCAAGAAATAAAAACGTACGAGTACATGGTCAGGTACATAACCATAAACAAACTACATACGAGGGAAATCCTACTTCTTCTTATGGCCGAAGATGTGGCTTCCAGTGTGACATCTTCGACCCTTTCCCTTCGCAGCTCTAGGTGGCTGCTGTCGATGCCCATCCTCAGGTTGCTCCTCGGCCTCGGAGTGCCCTGGTACTGCTGTGCTGGGGGGCGCCCATGGACTACTCTCACCAGTGTACGAAGCAAAAGTGGACATCTGTATAGGAGTAGGAGTGAACCTCACTGGTGGCGGTGCGAATGGAAACGCGGGTGCCCCGAAGATGTAGGACTGGCTAGCAAATGACGGCACCGGGACCTTTGGCGGTGGTGTGGTGTACTGATCCCTCAGGAAAGACATGTCAGGACGATAAGCATCTGCATCCTGGAACTGGTATGACTCCTGCGACTGACCCTCAGCAGACATGTCCTAGTCATCCTCTAATCTGACCGTAAAGCCACGTGGACCACCCTCGTAGTCATCCCCTGCATATGTAGATGGCCGGACCGTCGACTCGGACCAGGAGCCCCATCTATCCGCCCTAGAAGTACCCGCTACATCCCCAACCGGCGAAGAAGAAGTGACATCCAGGTGTGACCAACCTCCCCTATCTGAGCTACTACTGGCCACGTGAGTGTAGTACGTGCCTGCCTCCGGCTCAACTGGTGTAACTGGTGGTCGTCCTATGTGTCTGCTAGGGTTTCTTGAACCCCTAAAACGTCCTAACAACCCCTGTACAATCCTCTGTGCCCGATCAAGATCCAAGGTAGCAGGGTCAATGGCACTCTCCATATCTAGAAGCTGATCCTCCTGTTAACAGCCATGTGAAGACATAATCAGATGAAGAATAGTTATAACAGAACATATAGAAATAAGCTAGCATAATAATGGAAGGAAGTTAGAAGAACAGTTACAAGGGAGTTTACCAGTGCCTGTGTGGCGCCCTGTGTGCCCTGGAAAGCCTCTGCAGTCCTCCAATAGACAGGGTTTACAATGTATCTACGTGTCACTGCAAGAAACCAAGGCATGTATGCCGCAGTGCAACCCTCGCCAAACATGAGTGGGGGAGATGTAAGAGCTCGGTCAAGGGACCTATCCCATAGACGAGTGTGAGACTCCCTGGCGCCCTCCCAGTTAATGGCCTCGTTCACAATGTCGTGCAGGTTACTATGATTCGCACGTGGAGAGGATGTGGGTATGTCCTGCACGAACCCGAACTGCCTCGTCACCCTATCAGTATAACACCACTCGACATAGGCCATGTACATCAAAGGCGTAGTAGCAGTCCAACGCAGGTACAAATCATACTCAGGCTGATGCTCGTCATCTAAATCTGCATACGGCCTCCACCGAAAATTTGCCTCAATCATGTTATCCAGCTCGTACCGGGTGATACGACGCTGACCGTGCGGCACCTCAGTACGGGTAAACGGCCCTGTCCACCTACAACAAAATGTTTATATTATACGTGTGAACTAGTACATGTGCACAAACTGGAGGATATACAAACTTATTGCGATTACGAGAAGAGTAGCATATTACAAACCTTAGCGCAAGTGGGTAGGTAATCAGGGGTGTGGCCGTGTGTCGGGGAGCTAATGTAGGGAACCGCTCGTATATCCACACCTAGTGTGAAGGTACATACATATATGTGCACATCAAAATATATATGAAGAAAAACTTGATAAATAAAATGATAGTAAATGCGTACCTGTACTAACGTGGCGTATCCAACGAAGTCGGTTGCGACTTTATGGGTGGAATCGCACATCTTCCTATAAAGGTATGCAAGAACAGCACTCCCCCAGCTATAACCATCCACGCTCTGCAAGTCACGTAGCATCCAAAGGAGGTTGAGATTCACATAGTTCCCGCTGCTATCAGGAAACAACGATCCAATAACACATAGTAGGTGTGCCCTGATGTGAAAGATAGTCTGCGCATCAAAATCCTCCGCTGCCTCGTCCAACCGGGCACAATTGCCAAAGTTACCAATCAACCAACCGATCCTCAAGCAGTTCTTCCTCACATCACCCTGCTCGGGAGTCAGTCCAAGAAGATCGCGTATCATGTCCTTCCTCTGGCGAGCTGTGGTGGTGAAGCCATGTAGAATAAATGGCCGGCCAGTGGTTCGTAACCCGAGAATGTGATGGACATCCTCCAGTGTAATGGTGGCCTCCCCGAAAGGTAGATGAAAAGTGTGCGTCTCTGGACGCCACCTCTCGATAAAAGCAGTGATCAAGCCCCTGTCATGTTTGACCTGACCCAACTTGAACACCCACTCAAAGCCCGCATCATTAATATCATCCATTATCGCCTGAGGCGGCCTGGTTTGATCAACTACATTCCAGTACTCACCGAAGTTCGTCCTGACTCTAAGATCATGAAGGTCCTGCAATTAAAAATACATGAACTTGTCAGCAGTTTATAGTGAAGCAAACATTAACTTTAATAAACAGCAGTCCATCAAGTCATTACCTTACTACTGTTCCACACAAAAGTGGACCTATGCGTGTCCTGCAATGTCAACAAAGTGCCGTTGACCGGCCCGGGATGATAAGCTGCAGGATCCATCTGTGCCAACAAATTTCAAATATATTTATAATTCGAATTCAAAGCTTTTGTATATATACAAAATCTTATTCCAACATAATATTATTAAATTTCAAATTTCATTCTCTTCATTTCAAATTAAATTTCTACCTATAAAATCTAAAATTCCAACATATTTCAAATAATTCAAATCAATTTTTTATGCTCTTAATATTTTGATTTTATTTCGAATATTATATTATAATTTTTGTTTCTAACTAAATTAAATTACTACCTACAAAATCTAACATGCACACATATCAAATCAATAAATTAGCCTTAATTTCAATTATAACAAATCTCAAGCCACAATCAATAAACTAACCGATCTTATAACATGCAACTCAAGCTAATCAAACAACAAATTAATCCAAATCAAGTCATTATATATATATACGCACTAATTTAGAGAGAATCGAGATCGTATCTTAAATTAATTTTTGTTCGAATTTCCTATTTATTTTAATTCTCTTAATTTCATAAATATTCTAATTCTCAAAATTTCATATATATCTTATTTTATAGAAAATTTAATATATTCGAATTATTTATTAATATAATTAAGATTTTTATTAATATAATTCGAATTTTTTATTTTAATTCGATTATTTTGTTTTATTTCAAATTTTTATTATTATAAATCGAATTTTAATATAATTTTGTTTTATGCTAATAATATTAATATAAATCGAATTTTTTAATATAAGCTATTAATATCTTTTTAATTCGAATATTTTATTTTATTTCAAATTTTTTTAATTCTCAATATATTTTATTTTATTCTAGCATATATATATATATATATATTTATATATTTTTAATTCGAATATTATATTTTATTTCAAATTTAATTCTCTTCATTTCAAATTAAATTTCTACCTACAAAATCTAAAATTCCAACATATTTCAAATAATTCCAATCAATTATTTTATGCTCTTAATATTTTGATTTTATTTCGAATATTATATTATAATTTTTGTTTCCAACTAAATTAAATTACTGCCTACAAATCTAACATGCACAAAATCTAAAATTCCAACATATCAGATCTATAAATTAGCCTTAATTTCAATTATAAATCTTAAAAATATTTAACAAATTTAAAAATCCAAATGTAATAACAAATCTCAAGCCACAATCATTAAACTAACCGATCTTATAACATGCAACTCAAGCTAATCAAACAACAAATTAATCCAAATCAAGTCATTATATATATATACACTAATTTAGAGAGGATCGAGATTGTACCTTAAATAAGATTTCGGATTTGATTTGGTATTAAGCCGCGCTAAATCTCGATTGTGAGCCTCGGGCGACCTCTATTCTCTCCCTCTTCTCCCTCTTTTCTCTCTTTTCTCTTCTCCTTTTTTCTTTCACTTCGGCCGTATGAATGCTGTGTGTATTTTGTGTGTGACTGTTGTGTGTGTTCTGTGGCTTCGGCTGGGTTTTTAAGTGAAAAAGTTGGACAGGTGATCGCCCGTGATAGGGTCGACCACGTCATGTTTTTACAGCAGGGGTCGCCCCTGGGGAAGGCGTCCTGCACGGTGGAGAAGACAATGGGGGTCGCCCCTGACGAGGGCGACCTGTACACGGGAAAAAACTCAGTTTGGGTCGCCCGACTTTGAATGAATTAGGCTGGTTAGTTTTGAAAAGTTGAACGTAGGCTGGTTAGTTTTGAAAACTTTACGTTTGAACTGATTACTTTTGTAAGGGAGCCCAAAATGACTATGTGCTTGTTTGTTTAGCAGAAGCCGGCTTCTGACTTGTGCTTTTTCTTCATCTGTTTGTGTAAATAAGTAGAAGCACTTTTAAGAATCTGAAAATGCTAGTTTTTCTCTCAGAGCTTCTTCTTCTTTTCCAAACATTTTATTAACTTATTTAATTCTCACTTCTTCTTCACTTCTTCCATTCGAGCAAAAAGTCACTTATTTTAACATAACCCAAACGTACTCTATATGAAAATGAATAGAAAAGAGGGATTACTGGATTCTACGACTGTTTACTAAATGTAAGTATAAGAAAGTATACATAGATGTTGTCCATCTTCACAGACATTTCTTCTCTTTCTTTTTTGGGCTATTGTAGCAGTTTGTAACTTTGTATATCAGTGGGGATCAGAATCTGGAGTAGGCAAGTTGGAACAGTTTTGAAATTCAATAATTAAGTACTGGATATCCATGAACAAGATACAAAAAGGGCCAATCGGGTCCAGTTTTACAAAATGTGAGAGAGATGGTCCAGGAGTACTTTAGAACTACTGTCCCTCGCCGCCTTGCCCCTAGGGTTTTAATATTGAATATTGCTTATATTATTAGTTCGGTCTTTCTAATATGTGCCCAAGCGCACACAATAAGCACGTAATTTCATGAAAAAGGCTTGTTTTGATTGGTGAAATTGATGTGAATGCAGGAGGATCATTAACATTTATTACTCATCCACCAATCAAAAGCTAGTATTTTCATGAGAGTTAGTGACTATTGTGTGCCCACGGACACACTATAGAAAATTCAATACTAGTTTATATTTCACATTCTGACAACATTTTTAACCCCCACAAACTCCTTCGCTAGAATCTACGTGACATGTGAAACCATATTCATAAACGGTTTTTCTATGGTGTGCCCATGAGCACATACTAAGCGCGGAAAATTTTGTGCTTGGATCATTTTGATTGGCTCCTATCTCATGATAATGGTGGACCCCCCCTGCAAATACACCAACCACACCAATCAAAATCTCCCAAATACAATAATTTCTGCGCTTAGCATGTGCCCATGGGCACACACTACCCAAACCGATTCATAAATACGGGAGTATATACAAAGTTTATCACTTTAGTATAACAAAATCTTTATCTATTATTGTCTGTCAACTTCTTGACAATATTTGTTCAACCTCACTAAACATATGTAACAATATTTCGCATCATTTATTATTATATTAAAATAATATATTTTCTTTATAATAATAAAAAATCAAAACATACAATTTTCAGAATATAACCAACTAATATACCTAACATCATCGAAACAAATTTTACATAGAGATCATTTGGGTTAACTTAAAAAAGTGTTTCTTTCTTAAAGTAAAGAAGTGGATTAGAATTACGAAGTAAGCTAAAACTTATAAGTGATTAAAGTGTTTAGAAAAGAAGTAGAAGTCGTGGAACAAAAGATAGCATTCTCAATTTTTTATAAATGTTTCTGGCTTTTTACACAACTAGATTAAGAAAAACAGAAGCAACTTCAAAGTGCTTCTTTCTTGTTCCCAAACACTTTCATGGGGCCGTTTGGGCAAGTTTAAAGAAGTGACTTCTTGCTTAAATTAGATAAGTAGAACAGAAGTGAGAAGTAAATAAGTTAATAAAGTGTTTGGAAAAGAAGCAGAAGCTGTAAGAGAGAAGCTAACATTCTCAGCTTCTTAAAAGTGCTTCTACTTTTTTACACAAACGGATCAAAAGAAGCAGAAGCCGGAAGCAGCTTCTGCTTCCATTAAACAAACGGCTAATATGTTCAATTTAGCCCACTATTTTAGATAACACCGTTGAACATACTCTAATTGTGATTTATGAAATGGATCCACGCTAATGTTAAGTTATTACTCCCTCCGTCCCACCAGGTTCTTTACAGTTACCTCTTTTGGACGTCTCATCCATTTCTTTACATTACAAAACTTTCCCAAAATAGTTAATGGGTCCCACCACTTTATCACTTTTCCTTCCTTTTCACACTACTTTTACTCCACTATCTCTCTTTTATATATTAAAAATCGATGGGTCCCACCACTTCACCCACTTTTCTTCCTCTTTTTCACTACTTTATACATATTTCTTAACCTCCGTGCCCAAACCCAATGTAAACAATTGGGTGGGACGGAGGGAGTATATGCTACGTTAAAATAGTCAATTTTGACTTTTGTGTTCGGCCATACTAATATCAAATTATTCTACAACAAGATAATTGATCCGGCTTTTAAATAGTCAATTTTGACTTTAAAATTCGGTTGTATAAATTTTTTTTGCTAATACTTGTTCAAAATTATTAAATTCTCTTAATTGAAAAGTAGTCAATCTCTCGTATTTATATTCGCCGAACTACTAGAGAGATATACCAAAATTCTTCATATTCTGTTACCAAATAAAATAATATGGAATACCCTTGGTGCTTTTACACAAAACACAAACCTTGATTAATTAATAATGAATTTAATTAATAGCTCACAATATTTTTAGTTTATAAATTTTATTGTATTTTGCTAGCTAGCTTCATCATGTTTGACCCATTATCTTTAAGTAAATAGTGACTTATTTCTACGACCCTTTCTCATATCTATATACTATTTTTTACTACATAGCATATGTTTATCTTTTCTTATATGCAAAAAGAAATTGCTTATTTTATGAAATTTTGCGCATTTATATTTTTTTAGAATTAAGTGGTAAATAAATTATTAATCTGTAATATATTTTATTTCATGGAGCATATATGGTTTTTCAGAATTTTCGAACTTAATGATAATTTGTATTAGAGATAATTTATAAAATGATTTGCTTTACAATATCTTATATATAAAATATATTGTTTTTCGAGTTGAGTCTCTCAGAAATTTAATCAAATAAGGTATATACTTTTTTTTTTGGTATTTTTGAACAATATTTTATTTCAGTGATCATATCTCATATGACATTTTAGTTGATTTTGTAGTAGGTACTTTGGGTTGATATTTTTATTCTTTTTGTTTTTTGGAGTATATAACTGTGACGTAAAAAATAAGGATGAGAACAGAATTAAAGAAAAATACATATATAAAAAATTCTCTCGTATACTATTAGTCTGTTACAGTCAAGTCTCGATACACGATATTTTTAATTGAAATCTCTAATCACGTTTTTTAAAAATAAAAATAAAATTTTTTCAAAAAAATAAAAATAAAAATAAAATCAAACTTCCTCATCACTCTGGTGAATGTTTTTATCGATAGAATTGAACGGGTTCCAACTTCCATCATCATCAATTAAAATTTAAAACAAAGAGGAATTACCCGACCCGACGTCAATCAAAATCAAAGTTCCCCCTCAAACTACAAAACCCCAATTAAGGTTTATGCCTTTCATATACATACATTACACTACAGTTGCATCAATCACGCCTCAATTTCAGATATATAACGCAGATTAATGGAGCAAAGATTATCTAATACATGGCGTATGACAATCAATGAGAAGAAATTCATCAAAACCTCGTTGCTTGCTGACCTAAGAGTTGATGGTCGCCGCCCTTTTGACTATAGACGTCTCATTATCAAGTTTGGAAGGTATATTTAGAGTTCCGCTCCAACGAGAACCAATTTAAATTGAAAAATATCGAAAACCGTGTTCTCCAGTATATCTATATTGCATTTTTCAGTTCACTGTAATGCAATTGTTTGTTGTAAGTAATGTGGTTACTGTGGGAGTTAAATTATGGTTATTAGTTGGTTATGATTTTTGTTTTTAGTGAAGATGGCTCGTCGGAGGTGCAACTAGGCCAGACTCATGTTATGGGAGTTGTGACTTCCCAACTTGTTCAGCCGTATCGAGATAGGCCTAATGAAGGGACGCTTTCGATATATACTGAGTTTTCGCCGATGGCTGATCCTTCGTTTGAGGCTGGGAGGCCTGGAGAGTCTGCTGTGGAGTTGGGGCGTATTATAGACCGGGGTTTAAGGTATCGTTGTATGTTGTTTTTGCCTTGATCTGCATTTGAATTGAATGACCTAGTTGACTGTGTTTAAGGAACATATGGAGATTGTCAGCTTATATTAACATTGGAGAAAAGGAATAAGGTTCTTTTTTTTTTATTTGTATCATACAAGAATATTATACCTGTCGTACCATTCCTTATTCAAATAATATCCACTAATCGATGATGTTTGTAGTGTTTCAGTCGATTATTTATATTTATTTTTTAACAACAGTCCCTTTAGATTCTATGGCCGAGCATACACTTTATGTTTGCGTGATTTTTTTTTGACTAGGTATTCTTATGAGTAGGTATTTTGTAGGGAAAGCATGGCGGTAGACACAGAGTCACTTTGTGTTGTTACCGGGAAGTTAGTGTGGTCCATTCGCATAGACATTCACATTCTAGACAATGGGGGGTATGTGGTCTTAAAGACAATTGCTATCCAGTTATTTGTTTTTCTTTAATGAGTTTTACAGCTTACCATTAAGTTTTTTTTTCTGTTTCGCAATGGAACAGAAATCTTGTTGATGCTGCCAACATTGCCGCACTAGCTGCTTTGTCAACATTCCGGAGGCCTGAATGTACTCTAGGAGGTGAAGATGGTCAGGAGTTGATAGTACATCCACCTGAGGTTGGCCCCTGAAGTTTTGTAGATAAATTAGAGCAAGTCCAACAGTGCCCTAGTGTGTTCTTTACATATATTATAAATAATAGGACTCCTAGTAATTTACGATGATGTTTTGTATATCAACTTCAACAACAATCCTTATACTTGCTGCTCATTATGACAACAACAATAATAATAATGAATTTGAACTTCAACTATGTCAAGGAGAAAAATAAATATTTGATTGCATCAAAAAATATAAGGCACGACTCTAGCTTCCTTATAAATAGGGAATGAGAAGAGTATCTTAATTCTTATAGGAAATACTAGGATAATGTTCGATCACCATTTTGTACCAAATTCCTTAAAATTTTAGATAAGGAGTTCGTTTACCTAACGTGTTGGACTTGCTCTAAGTATGATTTGCAGTTTGAAGTATATGTTACACTAGCAATTGTGTAACTAGATTTATCAATACTTATTTGCTAACGTGGAAATAATTGCGTTGGGTGATATCTAGCTAATTAAAGTTAAGGTTTTCCGCTGGTCTCATTCATGTCTGTATCGAAAATGATTATAACGTGGTGCTCTGAACTCAGGATCACTAGCATGTCTGTTTCCTGTATAAAAGTTGTGCCAAAATAGTAGAACTTTCTGCAATTTATTTATTGAAGCGCAACTTTTGGTCAAATTGCGAATTATGACTATTGTTCTCCTGTTCCATAGTTTCATCTGCAAATGCAGCAGCCATGGTGGGAGGGTAGTAATTGGTTTGATAAGTGTCTTTGTTTGCTTAAACATTAAGTTCACCATGTTCAAAATTTAATACTAAAGATGATACTTTGTATATAGGTGATTGTTATTCAAGCCTCATGTTCCGCCTATCTCCTTTATTATCTGAATTTCGAGTATCATGATATTTTGTTCTGGCTGGTGTTCGGATTCTTCCATTAAGTTGGATAGAGCACTTCAAATGTTGGTGAATCAGAGTGATAACTATTGTCTTGTTCATGTAATATTAGTTCTGTTGTATATCAATATATCATGCTCTCTGTCTCTCTCTCTCTCTCTCTCGCTCTCTCCACTGTTTAATCTTATGTTGTCGGAAATATATTTGGGGATTATTTTTCTCAACAAAGATAAGCTGGCTCTTGTTTTCTTTCCCCCATCTCTCCTATAAAAAAAATCACTTTTGTTAGATTTACTCTCTTCAATGGAAAGCTATACCGATCCTCCAAGCTCATTTAACAAGGATGTCTTTTATCGCTGGCCATAAATCTGAAATGGATCATGTTTTGTTGCATATGATTCAGTGTTTTAATGGTGTTTCCGGTACCGATATAAGTGTTTTACTTTTTAAAAAGCAGTACATACATTATGGGCTTATCTTTCTATGAAGCAAGTAAATCAAACATACCCAGCAGGGTCTGGGTAGGGGTAAGATGTAAGCTTACTATATCAAGGTATTTATCATGTTGATTTTGGCAGGTGAGGGAGCCAGTTCCATTGATAATACACCATCTTCCTATAGCAGTAACCTTTGGTTTTATTGGTGAAGAGAATATTGTGGTAGGTTAACTATTCTAGAAGTTTGTTTCTTCTCCCTATGATGTTGCTCTAAGCTCAGTAAAAGATTTATTTCTACAAATTTGTGCTGATTAGAGCTTATGATGTAACTGGCTTCTAGGTAATTGATCCAACTTACTTTGAAGAGGCTGTTATGGGCGGTAGTATGACCGCTACACTTAATACAAATGGGGATGTATGTGCTATTCAGAAAGCGGGAGGAGTGGGTGTCTTACCGAGTGTCATCATGCAGTGCTTGCGTTTAGCCTCTGTGAAGGCAGGCGACATAACAAATATTATAAAGAATGCTGTGAGTTTCTGATGTTGGAGAATGTTTTATTTGGATGAGGTGATATCGATACTCAGCTCTTGGATAAGTGGCATTAACCTGTTCTTTAATTTATGAATTCTTTAGGTTAAATCTTTCAATACCGAAAGATCACTAAGGAAGATCAAACGTCATAACTCATCAGTTATTGATGTGAGTGAAACAGCTCAGAAAGTAGACGTAAAATTTTCTACTAATCATGTGAATAGACTAAAGTTGTCAGAGGACAGCAGGGTTGCTCAAGGCAATGGTATGGAAGTTGATGGTCAAATATCACAAAAAGAAGGAACTAGTAAGAGAGATAGTAGTGCTAAGAGCTTCATTGGTGGACCTTCTAGCTGGTATTGCTTTTTTTCATATTACACCCTGCTATTATTTAAGCAAGCGTCTAGCCAATGTGATCTCTTGTGTCTTGTGTTACTGGGAACTCTAAATTTCACCTTGAATAAAAGTATTTTCTCCATTCCGATAGACTTGTATGTAAAAAAGATATGTAGAAGAATTTTAGCCATCACAGGACATAAAAAACGTGAATAGTTGTCAACGCTACAAATCAAGGAGAGGATTTAATGGGACAAATAATATCTTAGTATGAGTATAAATAGAAACAAGATTTGCAAGTTGAGGTAGGCTTGAATTAGACATCAATGAGTGCGTGGAGAGTGGGTGATCTCTTGAGTATCACCTAGTTACGTGTGGACAGTTGGTGATCTCTTGATATCATCGAGTGTTATGTGTGCATGAGTTTATCATTAAAAATTTTATTAGTTATTCTGATTAGGGAAAATGAATTTTTTTTATTACTCAACTATCGACCTGTTTAAAAACCTACCACTGACTATAAATATTTTTCTTATTATCACTAATGTTACCTTGATATTAGAATTTAACTATTCCGTCAAATTTTAGGAAAAATGATTTTTTATATCACAAAACTATTGACTCTGTTGGAAACTTACCATCAAGCCATAAACTTAATTAATATAACCACTAACATTACATACGTTTCTCATTTTTAGGGACCCACATTCGAAGGGCATTGATCCTGATGCATTAAGAGCTTCTTTTGCTTCACGAGGTACAACACTGCTACTAAAAGGAAATTACGTTACAACGATCTGCAATCTCTTATAACCTGGTTCATATTGGCTGATGTTTTAAGCCTAGAATAGAATTACATCTCTTTTGTAATTTCAGAATTATACAGTTAAACATGTTCTTTTAGCTTCTTGCATGGCTGCATTGTATTATTACTAGATCAGTCCCTAGGGAGATGCTCGGTTATAGTATAATTATATTTATTTAAATTTAGAAAAAAAATAGAATAATTAATTTAAAAGTGAGATTTAATGAGCAATTGACACATAAGAATGCTGATGTCATCCATTTAATGAAAAGGCGACACATTTTGATGACATCAGCCGTCTTTTGTTTTAGTGTAGAGAAAGATATTCAACAGACTAGGGTTTTGTCATTGAAGTACTTTCCTTGGCCTGCTGACCAGTACTTGGTGTTCCATCCATAATGTATGTTAATGATGAATCTAATTTGAACTGTTAATTGTTGTGATATGGTGTGCAGTAGTCCTAGCACCTACTGAGAAGCTTGAAGACTCTAAAGTCGACGAGCCCACTGATATTGAACCGAACCAACCAATTGTTGATGACAATTCATATATATCACCAAAAGAAGCAACCAATACAAAATCAAAAACAAATGAAGAGAAGACTTTGATAGATGCTATAAAGCCCAAGCACAGGAGGAGGAGGAAGGCATCTTCCCAACATTAATTCAAGGGAAAATGGGAAATGTGTTCTGGCAACAGACTCCTATTCGAGTTGAGGCCAAGTTTGAACAAGTTTGGTTACATGGCTGCATGATGAGAGTAGGTTGTTTAAAATTTGAAAGTTTCTTGGTGTAAAGGAGCATTACAATGTTTTCTGGGAACGCATATCTGCGGTATATATAGAGTTAGTGACAAGTTATATTTAAAGCATTCTTGATGATCTATCAAGTACGAAAGTTATTTTATCCAGAAAAGATCAAGTCATTAGAAATTTAATTACTATTATTACTTGCACTTAAACAATCCTGGGGAAGACAGCATCTTTGTTCGAGTTGCATATATTGTTGAAGAGTGGCTAAACAGTTGAGAGAAATGACTTCTTCCGGAAAATATTGCTCAAAATAAGAAGTAAATATAGCATTTTTGCACTAAAATGTTATAAACAAATTTTATTCAAAATGTAATAGTTGTTTATTTATATGCTCATAAAAAATTAAAATAAACTTTTATAAATTTAATAGAATAAAACATTCGAAATTTGTGATTATTAAATTACTTATTATCATTGTCGTAAAAAGCGGGAATCAGATTTAATCGGTGAATTCAAGGATTAAAGATTAATCAGAGATTAATTGGATTTATCGGAGATTTAATCAATTCGGCAAGTTACGGAACATCGATTAATCGATGATTAATCGTGATTTACCGATTTTTAGAACCATGCTTATTTTATATAAAAAAAATCACAACCCATTAGAATATTATACATTGTACATTCATTTGTTTGGACTTTGGTATATACAGACACAATTGACACGAGTGTGAAGCACCATCGTGAATACTCATGTAGTAACATTTTTAAAGGTTAGCTTCGACAACTTGTTCTGTCTCTTTTCTGTATATAACTGTATGTATCCTATGCTTTGTATGTCTCTTTTCACAACGCTTCATATTTTATATTTGTATAATTGTTGGAGAACTTTCGTTGCTAAGTTGATCTTATGAAGTAGATAAAATTTTTGATTTTCTACATTTTCTTCAATACCTATGTTATATTTAACGAAATGACACTATATATTTTTGTTAGTTAAAAGGCTGATCACTGTATATTTTTGGTAGATTGCTATGGGGTTTCTGTTTTATAAGATCAGCAATGTATTTGTTGAAGGCACTGTATATCTGGATTTGGATGCAGTACACAATTGTAATACTCCCTCGTTTTCAAATAATTGACGTTTTTATAATGCATTGACCTTATAGTCACAATTATTCTTTTCGAAATTTTCTTTTTGTGAATTAAAATATAAGTTTAATATTTTTATTTAGAAAAAGAAAATTTTAAAAATAATAACTCTGGCTATACAGTCGATGTCCTTCAAAACGTGTGGCAAAATGTCAAACGTCCATTTAAAAATATAGGGAATAATAGATATTAGTATATTACCACTCGGCTAAGGCTCAAAATGTCGTTAATTGTTGCATGACATTGAGATTTTTGAGGTGGGTCAGCTTCTACTAAGTAGTATATCATTTTCAGCTAGTTTACATCCATTTCTTTCTCTTTAAATTTATTTGTCTGTCTGGTTCAACCGACTTGGCCTTTGTGATAAGTTTTGGATTCTGTCTTTGATGTAACCAATTGTTCAATGTGTAACCAAGGTTAATATGAAAACAGACAGGTTGAGACGTTGAGTTAAAGTTGTAAGTTGTAACAAAGGGCAATGTAGAGGGGAGGGATTATTTTGGTAATCTAACTATCGTTGGCAGATTTTCAGAGTATGGAGACTACTTATATAAACAGTCCATGGCTTAATTAACGAGCCAATAGTCAAGCACTTTTGATTTCATTAGATGCAGGTATGTAGATAGAGGAGATATGATAAAAGAACAGTATGAATAGCAGCAAATTTTAGCTAGGCTAACTCCTATACAAATTCCATGGCCTACTTTCTATCCTACACCAACTTGGTGTGGGATTGTATTATTAGATATTAATGTACCAATCATAATATTGAATAAGTGAGAATGCAACTCAAACTGTAGATTCTAAGGAAAAAATATCGGAGTATTGAATAGAGCAAGGCTTTGGAAATATGACTTTTATGAAGCATAAAGAGTTGTGCCTTCTACAACGACCATAAAGTCTGATAAATTAGGGTTGATGTAAAATCGACTTGAGAAAATTTTGGTTGCTTGTGACAGTTCTTAAGACAAGGAAACTCTTATAAATCAAATTTTGAATATAGTGGAAATCAGTGTGAGGAGCATGACTAAACTTGACTTGATTTGCTGTGCCGTAAATTTGAACAGAGAGTTCTTACAATAATAGAGATCTAGGTATCAGCATTCTCGTAAAGTTTGCTGAGCTCTGCGAACTCCTTCTCTGAGTTAGCAGTCAGTTTTTGCCACATGATATTACTAGTTGTCACATGTTTTCTTGTGCAATTCTAGCATTATGCAGGACGGAGGCTCTTGGTAATGTGGGTTGTCACCATGGACTACCCTGAGACCTGAGAATATTTCATTTCCTACAATTGCTACCTCCATCACTGAGGAGTCTGATGTTATGTATGATACACAAACTATAGATGAACTTCTGGGATTTTTTATTAATAAGCCAATGCTTCATTTCTAGATCCTGCTAAATCCACCAATGCAAGTGATTTGAGTTTCTGCAATTGACTATTTCTATGTTTATAAGAGATACATTGTCAAGGCAATGTAAAGAAATTATGAGCACACATATATGTGGATCATAATTTGTGTCATTCAGTAGCTCAAAACATTTTGCAAATAGCAAAATCAAAAATTGACCTAAACTTAGATTAAATTAAAATTTCTGAATAAAATACACAGAGTTGCTTGGAGTCATTGAACTCAGAAACGAAGCCTTGTTATGTAGAATAGTTCTTTATGAAAAATATGTTTACTGTTGTGAATGTTTTTTACAACCTCTGAAGGCAAAAAGCCAAGCTATCGAAAATTCTTATTTATCAACATCTAGATGATAATGCATTTTAAAAGCAATATAGGTGGATCTCCTGTTTTTAGTACTCTGGTTCTGTTTAGGTTTAGAGTTGCATAGTATGATTCAATTTGGACTTAGGTCATTGTGTTGAGTATAGATCATACTGTTAGTATCATAACAAGGCCTAGCTTTCAGTTAAAATTCCGGTTTGTGGAGTTATTGGGCTTTGTTCTCATTGATTACTTGCACTGATATTCTGTTTTATGCACGCATTTGGCAGATGTTTGCATTCTCCTACTGCTCGGAATATTTTTCTATGAATATTTCAGCTACCAAAATATCTGCAACATACCAAAGTTTTAAGTCATTTATGTAAGATTTGAAGAGGATTTTGGGTATGCTTCTCCATGCAAGTTATAAATCACGATGCTGATTGCTGATGTCGATTCTTTTTTTCTTTTCTTTTTTTCCCAAATTCTTTAAAGCTATTAAAATCTCTTTCATTCTGGGAATTGTTGTAGGGGTCTGTTTGGTTATTCTGCTGAAAGTTGTTGACAGTTGTCCGTTTGATGTGGCGGAGACATGTCAAAGATGGACCCTCGAGTGTATGGGAGGCGTGGATATTTCTAGCACAGTTGGTATCCGGTATGTTTCTTTTCAAGGGGTCCAGTCAAGGTTATAGACTTGTAGTGCTGATTAAGCACAAGCTTTCATATTCAATGTTGATATCCATAAATACACAGACGCGTAAACTCAGTGGAGAAAAATATTGTTTCACTTTGAAAGTACAGCCAAGTAAATTAATCAATGCTTGGGTTACTCCACTGTCTCAGCATAATGAACCCTAGAATCTTGTAGGCTTTCCCTATTCAATGGAAAAAGCTCTATGCTTTTACGTGTGGGGCAAGCAGCCATTGTCTAATATAGTGAGGAGTTGGGTCAGGCTTGCTGTGGTTCTGAGTTACTTGGGGCTCATTGAGTGGCATTGTTGATTACTGCAAAGCAGGAATTCATACATTTGTGGAGCCTGGAGGCTGGGTAATGACAAACACAGGCCCGAGAGTCTAATCCTTCCTTTTATAGCTTTATAGGCTCTCTTGTCTTAACAGTACTTGAAACTGGATAAGAAGTGTTACCAGCACTAAAAATTTATTGACATGCGCCACACCCCCAACAACTAACACATATCCATTGCAGTCAAAACATATTTTGTTTCTACTTAGTAAATACAGTGTATGTAGTTGGCTTGTCAGAGTTTTCGCTGTTCAATTGGTCAATTCCTTGATATATTATTTAGGTTGAACGTAAAATTATTGTTCTTGGAAAGGCTATATCTTTTCCTGAAGTTTAGTGATGTTTCAGTTGATGTGGATTTGGCCGACTTTACTTACAGCCAGGCGCCATCACATAAATTAGATTTAACATTTTACATATCTTCACCCTTTGTAGCCCGGGGGGTGGGGGATTTTATATCCTTTTAATTGTGCCTAAAGGGCTATATGCTGTGGCGAGCACTGTTTATGAAAGGAGCTATATAAACAGGAATCCATATCTTCCTGTTAGTTTTAACTTTCAAGTAATTAGCGAGTTAATATACTTCACCATGTCCCCTTCCACTATTCCTCCTGGCCAAAAATTTGCTTGCTCTGAGTTATGCTTATTAGAATTGCATAAAATCCAAGATTCTTTTCATGCAGGGACTCGCGAGGGGGTCCAGATCTCTCACCTAATTTCAGTTTTCTCTAATTTAACATATCATTTTAAAGCTTACTATGCAGGATTAGAACCTGCGCAATACAAGACCAAAGACCTCTAATGATGCTTGGTAAACGGTAGCCCCTCTATTAAGGTTAGCTTATTACTTATCTATATAACAACTATTTTTTGACATTTCCTTGAAAATTTTGGTCTGCTTTGCTTTTTTATAATGAATAGCCCACACACTTAGCTTCTGGATCAGCCTCTGTTTGCCTGTGTGTGTAATGTGTGTAAATACATGTAACGGTAGCAAGTTGCCCGTATTCTATGATTTCGAACGCACAGAATAGTTGTGGTGACCCCTTCATAGCAAATGGGCTATAGTGTTCTCCAGTTACCATCTACAAACACTGTCAGATTAAATTAGTTGTCCCAATTAATGTCGGTCTGGTGGCAAACTGAATAGTCCCATGTGCCAGTCTCAAATTTAACTCAGGGGAACACTGTGCGAACCCAGGTTATTAAAGCCAGCACCCACGTCTTAGACATTGTGGGGATCATCTGGGATTTCCACCATTGCACTTTTGACAGATAGAAAGCTCCCTTTTGGGCCAGTGTTTTCTTGAGAGTTAAAGCCCGTTTGTAGTGACTCTCACTACTGTCGGTGAGTGATCCGAACCTTTCTTGTTATCTTTTTTGGACCGGTACCTTCGAATTTCAATTGATATTATCTTGGCCAGTGGCCACACTCTCCTCTCTGGCCCTACCTTTCTGCTTCCTAATTTGTTGCCTCATCTTATTCATTCATGTTTTCTGGGTGGGAACCCTACTATTTTTATGTGTGGTGGCTTGAATAAAAACTAAAACTTACGCGTTGGTGCTAATATAAACTCATCACTCTGTCAAAAGATAGTGTTCGTATAATGATATAATGTCATGCGGTCATTGACACAGGGCAATGTAAATTGATAGCAAAAAGCTTTGAAAATATAGAACAATTATTTATCACAAAATTAATTTAGATGATTAGTTGAAGGATCCTTGTATGAAGTGACTTGCACCCTTCAATTATTTCTAGACACTATAGTTGCTTTCAGCTTATTACTCTGCAATTACCTTGGTGCAAATAATTGAGGAGTTTGCCTAGAAAATCCTTGGAAAATTAAAACGGGGCAAACAAGACATAGATAAGCAATAGTATTTAGGATTTGAGGACAGATGGGTACGGCGGAGGCTAGAGAGAAACGAGAGCTGATAGATGATAACGATTATGAAGCAAGGTTACAGACACATGGGCATATCATGTGATGGACTGTACTAAATGCAGAGAAGGAGATTTTTAAGAGTTGTGGACATGTAGGGTAAAAGCTTGTTATGGAGATTATGTATTTATATAGTGTGAGATGTAATATGGAAGGATGCAATCGAGAGGGATTGAAAACATGAGTACACAGCCCTGGAACATGAACAGAACATGTTCTTCAACAGCATTGGCATGTTTCGGGTTAGGAACGGTGGAGTGGGACGGCAGATACCAATCTTTGATAATTTCTGTCTTTCTATTAATGTTCACTGTCGTGCATTTATTTTCCTATATCCAAGTGTTCGTGTTTAAATCATGGAAGCCAAAGTAGATGTTTGTTTCTGGTAGAGTAATGAGATGAGATAGCTCAAACAGAAGGTTTATCTCTTATTGTCCCATGTTTAGGGTTAATTCTTATTAATACGATATTTGGTAGAACAAATACTCGTTTGTAAGTTCTAAATCCGTCCAATTTTTCAAATAAGGGTCCTAAATGAGCAATGTTACGTATCCCAAATTTTTTCATTTTTTTCTAAATAAAGTGACAGACAGATGACTGGTTCTAATTGGGTAAAAATTTTACAGGGACCATTATTATTAGAGAGGGTGAAATTAACTATACTGTCAATTAAAATTTGAAAAAAAAATGAGGAATAACTTTTGAGTATCTAACATTTTTCCAAACGTAATTATTCAAAAAAAACAGCTTCCGCACCCAATTAGACAAGAGCACCTTTTCCGGGTTATTGATTGGTAACATATCAAATGGTGGATATTACGTACTCAATATAGTGCGTTGTTTTACGGTGGAGTGGGACGATTTTAATAATTATTATATTTAATTATGTTTTAACCATTGTTTTTATTCCTCACTTAAATTTTGATATTTATGTGTCTAACTAAAGGATTTTCCTTTGGTTAGAAATTAATTAATATTTCTATATTATTTTATTTTCTATCTATTTTGATATATATATATATATATATATATATATATATTTTTGTTTTGCTTTTTGTTAGATTTTCTATTTTTACTTTAATTAAATTTATATGTGTGTGACATTCTCGTATGTTGATTTATGTATTGTTTGGTTTGTTTTTTCAGGATACTTTGGAAGTTACGGGACCATGGGTTTTCTTTTCTTATTCATTTAAATTTTATTTTCTAAGCGTCCGGAGTTATGCTTGCATGACTTTCGGTTAGATGATAAACTTTTTTGAAAGAAAGAAATCTCGGATGTGGTTTATTGTATTTCGATACAATTCATCTACGTGTATGTAGACCTTACAAAAAAAATAATATATATATATATAGTGCGTTGTTTTCCTATTTTGTAAATTAAGAAATTCGATTAAAGTTTCACGAAAGGCATGAGGTCTAGATCCCACTTGTCTGAGCTTAAAGCTTGATTTTTAAGTCATTTTTTTTTTTAAATCGAAAAATGTTTATTTGTGTAACAAAGTTGGAAGTCAATAAAAACACAAATAAGTTAGAAACTGATTTAAAGTTAGAAAATAGTTTGAGATATTTTTTTCAGTCGCTTAAATTTTCAACTTTTTATTTGAATTAAATTACTCGTAACTCGTAAGACATAAGTTCTTCTATAAATCACTTTTATTTTATTATTATATTTCAGTTAGGGGTGAACGAAAAACCGATTAAACCGAAAAATCGACCCAACCCAACCCTTATCTCAGCCGAATAAACCGAACTGTTCTAAACCGAAAAAAAATTGGGTTCGTTTTTTATTAACCGAATAGATTGGGTTGGGTTAGGGTTTTTACAATATCAACCCCACCCAACCCGATCCAACCCGTTTAAAATAGTCTTTAGAAATATAAATAATATTAAAATTATAAATAATTTCAATGATCAAACCAAAACTTTGAAGTAGCTGGACAACTAGTTGTTTATTACAATATAAGCAATATAAGCATTGTCACACGTAAATGTTAAAGAAACAAGTATAAAGAGTTGAACCAACTGCTATACTCCAGTTTTTTGCAATGCAAGATACACTGTCAATAACTTAATGAAGGAAAATATCAGGAACAAACTAACAAGTATGCTGAACATTTACAATAGAATTAAACACAGCTTTTCATTTTTTTTATATGTTGTCGTAGCTGATTTTTTTTCAAAAATAGCTACTTTCAAGAAACTCGTATGAGAAGACTTTTAGAAAATTATATGCAACAATAGCGAGACAATCGAAAATAAACCCGATCAACCCAACCTGACCCGACCCTACCCGACGTATATATAATAAGGTTGGGTTGGAAATATTTTTCATGGTTAACGGGTTCGGATTTTTATAAACTGATGATTATATTGGGTTGAGTTGAATTTTTACTACTAACCCGGCCAACCCAACTCGTGTTCATCCCTAATTTCAATAACTCACAAGTTATTAATAAGTCAAAATTAACCAAACAGATATTTTAAACACCCAGCTTATCATATAAGTCGGATTAAGTCATGAGTCTTGTGAAGTCATAGATCATAAACTCAGCTAAATGGGGTTACATACACACACATATATGCAATTGTTCAATACAAACCACAAACATAAAATATAAAATACAAAACAAAGATAAATTACACATGAACGACATCACCCACCCATGTATGTCTATCATCCATCTAGGCATACCATCGCCCCAACTTAATCTACCTCGGGCCGCTAGAGCCTCGCCAAAACTCCGTATAGAGCCTGGACAGGCTCCAGACAGTCTTAGGAGTTAGTAGCCAAAACTTGGCCACCATGATCCCACTAGGCCCAAAATACGCTATGAGATATTAATTTAATCTATATATCTATTATAGAATTACATAAATAAATAATATTCATGATTTCTTTAAATAATCAGTTCGGTTTTTCTCGGTTATATGTTTCGGTTTTTATCAGTTTTTACTGACTTCAATTTCGGTTTGAGTTCTTTTCAGCTCAGCCCTACTTAGCATAATAATAAACGAGTGCAAACAGCTTTTGTCCGAGTTCAAAAAAATCAAAGTGTGTCTCTAACATTTGTTGAATGGTCTGTCGCTCAGAATAGCTCCTTATTTACCGAGATATACAATTATTCAATTACCGGTTATATATTTGACAAGTGAGCAACGCCCATTCGGAACTCATTGATGTAATTATATATGATTTATTGGATTAATGAAATTTCATTTTCTCGTGGGAAAAAATATACTTCCTCTGTCCCGATTCTTTTACCTTGTTTGATTTTTTATGGTCAAATTGACTAAATTTTAACTGAAATTCATGTATATTAAATAATTTTAAAAAATTTATAAAAAATGTATTACTAAAATCTACATTATTCCATTTTAAGATGTATTTTTTGATTTTTAGAGGTCTTATAAAATAAATACTCATCACTGATCAAAATTTGATCAATTTAATCATGAAAAATCAAACAAGACAACGAAAAGGAAGGAAGGAGCAGCGATATGCTAGGCAAAACGATGTTTAAGTATTGATACTTTTTTTCCAAAGAATTGAAGGGTTAAATAAAAATACCTTTATAATAAGTACTCATTCCGTTTCAAGTTAGATGTACACTTTAAAAAAATCACACAGTTTAAGAAAAGTGGTTGTTTACAAATTAATTGCATTAAATAATCAAAATATATGTAGTGAGATTGATCTAGGAAATATAAATAAGATATATGTGGAGTAGAATGTAATTATGATTTTGCATTAAAAATTGAAGCGGACAAATAATTTGAAACAACAAATTTTCTTCAAAGTGCATTGAAACGGAGAGAGTACTACTAAATTACACAACACAATTTGCGAGGCATTTATTATTTTGTAGGGTTCGGCCTGTGATTCTTTTCCCTGCAAAAACCTCCAAAGTTTGTTATGTTTCTCATCAAAATCTGAACTTGAGTATCTCACCTTGTTTCGTACCATCTTCAAACCACGTGATTTTTCATCTCTCTCTTCATCTTTTACTTTTTTCCTCCCATTTCCACCTCATTTTTTTCAATATAATTTTATTCAGAGCAGGAAAAAATATCAAAACACAATTATGCAGCTAAATTGTTGAAAATTGCAGTCACATGATTGTGCTATATTCGAAAAAAATAATTAAGAAGAAAAAGATCCAAAAAATAAGGTAAAAAGGACAAAGAAGCAATAATAGTAAAGAGAGAAGTGCTATAAAAGGCTAAGTAGTAGCTGGACCAAGAGAGGCCTGGCTATGAATATGAGTTGATGTAACGAGCTGATAAGATTTGGTAACTGGACGGTGGAGATCACAAAATAGCTGCAGCTATAAATGATTGGATCCGTTTTTTTAAAATTTGACAGACGTTTTAATGCATGCCATAAAATAATTAACAGAGACAAGTCACTCAAGCGACGAGTCACACTGTTTGATTGCGTAGACGAAAACTCAAAACATTTACATTCAGCTGATGAAGATCAGAAGCAAGTCAAGTCCTTTTATCTATTATTCTTCCCTTTCTTAGCTTTGTCACCTCAATAACTAACACCCCTCGCTTTTTTGCCTTACCGACTTCTCTTCTCATTATATATTGTGCCTGTTTTGGTGCCTAGTACAAGTGCTTCTTTTTTGGAGGAGCTAGTTTCCGTTTTTCTTAATCCGTTTGCGTAAAAAATTGAGAAGCATTTAAAAAAAGCTAAAAATGTTAACTTTTGTTTCAGGACTTCTGCTTATTTTACAAACACTTTAATCATTTATAAGTCTTAACTTAATTATAACTTCTACATCACTTTTTTAACTTTAAGCAAAAAACACTTATTTTAAACTTACCCAAACGGCCTTATTATATATTCGGAGCATCCCTTTAGTTCAGACCGACTCCAATATTCTATCTTTTACGGAAATCAGACCATAGTTAATATTATGTTGTTAATATTTAGATTGTTATAAATAAAATATATCAGCTTCATATGAGAATATATAATGTGTAAATTTCTTACAGATTGTTACAGATTTGTACATCTTTGACAAATAAGTGAGTTTGACTATAATTATAGAGAAGAGGTTGATATGATTAGAGTGTAATTTTTTGTAAAGATCGAATATATTTTCAATTTTTTATATGTCAGGCAGATGGATTCGTGTGTAAAAAAGACGTAGGGTTGCTTCATAATTCACATCCTTATTTAAGGGATGAATCTGAGGGATAAATTATTAAGCAATTGGAAAAAGATGTGATTTGAAGGTAGGGGACTCAGCTTCACATTTAAAAAGATATCCCCGCCTTGTTCCCCTCCTGCTTTGTCGTTTTGCTCACTGCCTAGTACTCCCTCCGTCCCTCCCAATTCTTATCGTTTGGGTTGGGCACGGAGGTTAAGAAATATGTATAAAATAGTGAAAAAAAGAATGAAAAGTGGGTGAAGTGGTGGGATCCATTGATTTTTAATGTATAAAAAGAAGATAGTGGAGTAAAAGTAGTGTGAAAAGGAAAGAAAAGTGAAGAAGTGGTGGGACCCATTGACTATTTTGGGTAAGTTTTGAAATGTAAAGAATTAGATGGGACATCCCAAAAAGGAAAGTGTAAAGAAATGGGAGGGACGGAGGGAGTATTTATTTTTCTCGCTAACATCCTAGACCAATGTCTACGATAATTTTGTCTTACTTTTATTGTTATACTTTCCCTGATTTCAGGGTAGCGTTTTGACTTTTTACATGTAATTTAAAAAATAAAAAAACATATTTCAACTTCAATATATTATTTTTCAAATTTTTTTTCTGAATAAAAATATAGTTGCTAAACTTTTATTCAAAAAAAAAATTAAAAATAATATGTAGAATTATGTTTTTTTTACACTTCAAATTATGTGGGAAAAAAAAAGGATCAAAGTTACATTTTGCGACGGAGGGAGTACCTAAGTGTATGATGGTGTGATTACCCAAAAGAAGAAAAATAAAATACGATAGTTGTCACTCGGGTCTCTCTAATTCTAAATACGAAGGATAACACTTTTCTCGAAAAATATAATTTTGAAGAGATTTACTTACGGTAGTTTTTCTCGAAAAATAAAATTTTGAAGAAATTTACTTACGGTAACTTTAAGTCGTTAGTGAATTTACGGATCATCTTTTTTTATTATAAACAGATAAACGGAATTGTTTACGAGTGACACAAAAATAACTGGCATAAGGCAGGAATTTCTGATGACTTGAAAGAAACGCCCAATCAATAAATGCAGGCATACACATAAAAGCAAATACTCCCTCGCTCTAGGTTATTTATACTCACATTAAAACATGCCATCTTGAAATTCTTATAAATTATAGTTCCATAATTTTTCGAAAATTTTCTTTTCAAAATAAAAATTTAAACATCCAATTTTTATTTGGGACAAAAAAATTTAAAAATATATAACAGAACCAAATTTTAAATGAGTTTTAAAAATCATGCCAAAAAGTAATGTAAAAAATGAATAAAGGAGCAACAGCATCTCCAAAAGACTCTTGATTTAGGCTCCTAAGTTGAGATTTGAGTAAGGAGTGGAAAATGTTGCTCCAAGAAACTCTTAGTAGCTCTTTAAATCACTAATAGTTTCTTGTTTATCTCTCCTCTCTCCTCAAAGTTAAGAGCCGCCACATTGCTCTTAACTTATTTTTTCACAATAAAAAAATCCTTCACTCCAATTCACCTTCATCTTTCCCTTTCTTTTGTTATAGTGGAGCCTAATATATGAATAAAATATAAAATAGAGAAGAGATGTAGAGAGTATTGTTAGAATTTACACTCTTAATTTTGTCCTAAATTGCTAAGATCCACATTTTTTATATTATATTTAGGAGGCAACAAGGAGGCTCTCGTAGATGCTCTAAGGAAAATGAATGGAAAATTCTGGAAAGAGGAAATATATAACCAACTCATAAACTAAAACGCAGTTGCTACGCCTTAGTTTCACAAAGTGCCAAAAATTCTGCAAGAAATCTTCCAGAGAAAACTGTTTCGGGCAGCCTTTTCAGTTATCATCTGACACCTGAAAGAGAGGCTAAATCAAGCATATTTGGATATACCTTGCAGATCTATAAACATTTGATAAGTTGTACGTACACACATGACAAATTTTATTCCTATGTCTATGAGAACCTCCTCACTTTACAAAACTCTCGATAACCATTGTCTATACCGCCTCTTTTTTATTGCATTGTGCAACGTTTGATCATGAAAATGGAGATGGTCCATGAATATCAGGGGCGGATCTAGAGATGAAATCTAGGGGGGCACCAAGCAAATTTTCGGAAAACACCTATATATTTTCAAATTTGGGGGAGCACTTCTATAATTTTTTAAAATTTAGAATGGTGAACAAATGTAAAAAAAAAAAATTTAGGGGGGGCACGTGTCCCCCGTGCCTCTTCCTAGATCCGCCCCTGTCCATGATAAATCACTGTTTTTTATTTTACCGTAAACGCCTATCGGGTCACGGTTCGCAGTCATTAATGATTGTAGATGAGTTAAACAACACACATGTTTTGGGTTGTTAGATGAATATCCTGCAATCACAATTATAACATTTTTTTTAATACGTACAATGTTTTTTAACCGTTGTACGAGTCTTACTCAGCACTTAAATATCATACAGGTTCATCCAACGACCTAAAATCTGTGTCGTCAAAAAGATGGGGCGCGCCTTATCTTCAGGACGCGCCAAGTTGTATCTTACAGAGAAAGATCGTTATTTGAAGGGCAGGAGGAGACATATTTTACCTAGGGGGACGCCCTTAGGTGTATATGGGCTCTACTGTTAACTTGTCGAAGACTCTACCTTGTAGTCTGAGGAGTTGTCCTCCTTGGGAGATAGAGAATGAAGATTAGAGGAGGTCTTGCTCTGTAGTCTGGCGAGTTGTCCTTGTCGGGGAGCTTGTGGAACCTTCTCGAAGATACGCCCTGGAAGGCTCTATCTCTGTAGTCTGGCGGGTTGTCCCTGTCGGGGAGTAGAGAAGCGTCCTTGCATTTGGGGTAAGTCTTGGGTGCTCGAGAGTCTACAAGGCCCAAGTCTAGGCCTCATCGTATTGGGCCCCTTTCAAGAGTAAGACAGCAGAAGGGGAAACCTAATCCTATTAGGTTTCTTAGGAGAAAAGAACTACGTATTGGTTTGATCCCCTATAAATATAGGGGTACGTAGGCAAATTAGGGGACACGAGTTGGGAGCACATGGAGGCAACTCGAAACCCTAATCTCAGCCACCCCTCAAATTTCATCACCATCGCTCAGCCACCGTCATAGATCGTGATTCCGGCCATAAACCTCAAATTTTGTTAACTACCAAATTCCTCCGTTAACAAATTAGCTACCCATATTTAAAACGTTGATGGGCAATGTCTTTCTGTAAAATAACAGTAAGATAATATGAATAATTTGTCTTAACAATCAATATCATAGATCGGGTCTCATAAAATTATGTTTAAATATTTTAAATATGGTGGAACACATGTTTCATCGGTTACTTTTATAGTTTATAAATTAATATTAAAATAACATACAGTTAAGTCCCTGTAAGTTCCTACTCCCTCCGTCCCAGTGATTAGTATACGTATGGGAAGTGGCATGGAGGTTAAGAAAAAGTGTAATTTGGTGATGAAAAGTAAGAAAAATGGGTGAATTTGTGGGACCCATTAATATTTAATGTGTAAAATGAGTGTGGTGTTAGTAAAATAGTGGGACCTACTAATATTTAATGTATAAAGTGGGTGTAGTGGAAGAAGGTAGTGGGTGTAGTTAAGTTTTTTATATTATAAAAGTTTACTATTTTTGGTATGTATACAATTGATGGGACGTCCCAAAAAAGAAACTGTATACAATCCAGTGGGACGGGGGAGTATAAGATAGCAGTCTTATGATTGAAAAATGTAATTATATATAAAAATTAATACATTATATTTATTGTATTGAGAGTTAAGAACTTAATATTTTTTTAAAAAAATATTATTTTTAATAAAATTATTATTAATTAATTATTTTTTAATCAATATCTAATTATAACTAAATAATATCATAAGAAAAGTATCTGACGACATTCTATCTCATCCATCTTATTTACATTTAGCAATCAAATATATAACAAACTAATATCCCTCAAGCGACATTCGTCTCATCCATTTTATCTTCTTTTGATAACGAAAAATGTAAAATATCATAAAAGAAGTCTTGGCAACATCCATCTTTTAACTTATTTCTCTTTAACCATGAAAATTTTATTTCACTTTCTTTTTTATATTCTAGCTTCTATTCCTACTACTTTTCCCTTTCTATTTATAATATTTTTATCAATTTTCAGGAGGGGAACCTGGGGGCATTGGTGACTATAATAATCTCCCAAACCTTCCTACAGTGTATTTGATCCTCGCAATTCAATATATTTTCATAATCCCAAAATGATTTAAATATACATAAATTAATTATTTAAAAAATTGAGCCAATGAAAATTCACACATAAACAATATGATGTCATCCATTTTTCCTGTAAAACACTAATACATATCACATGTCTTATCTTTTGTTTTACAAAGAAGATATTAGTATATTGTTATCCAGCACCTTTATCATCAGCAGCAGGCTTTATTGGTTAGATTAATTTGGTCATTTTCGAAAACTCCGCATATTCTTTTATTGTCTGCATTTTCTAGCATGTCCTCCTGATCAGATATGGCAGATTTAAATTTTGTGATCAGTGGAACTTTTCTTTATTACTTACACATATCATTTTTTGCTTATAAAGTTTTTTTGGAACTGGAGTTCTAGTCAGTGAGTTGGCATTCCCGGACGATACCATATCTACTTTGAAGCATACAATCAACTCTAAAGCAGATTCAGAACATATACATATCTATCTTTACATATGGAGTAATTTGGGACCTGTCTAGAGTTTAATTTGCATACCCGTGATTCAAAAAGCTGTAAAATGCAAAGATGAACTTAGTGTAGTACTCCTACCAAAATCCAATAACAAAATTATCTGTGTTAGTGGGAACACTAACAACCACTTTTTGATTAGGTGATTGATTTCGATTGGCTCCAATTCCATTAATAAAAATGACCCGCCATATGCATAAAAACCTCTACCAATCAAAATCTTTCTGTTATTAGCGTGTATTCGTGGACACACACCGGAATCCCGTGGAATATATAACAATACGAAAAATTAGAAATACGCAAGGTAAGTGGCGCCTTTGTAATATCCGCTGCTTAATTTGTTATGTGACACAACGGTGTAAGATACGATGGCTCAAGACAAGTAAACAATAGTTATTCGGTCATCAAAATTGGAGCCTGTATACATACACACATAACTGAAGAACAGAAATTAGGTAGGATCGATGAAGGGTACATGAATGAAACATGTCTTGGGAGTATTAAGACAAGATTTGGGGAGGCTGGGGTACCTCATTGTTGGGTCAACACATAGCATAGTTCCCCACCAAAAACACAGAAATAAACCCCTTAAATAGACAAGCTTTGTTCCCATGTGCCTTTTATTTAAGAGCAACATTCCAAAAAACAAGTAACAACCTTTATATATCTCTCCCCCTAAACCTTCTTTCTGGGAACAAGGAAGGAAGAAGATAGGGAGCTGTGTATGTGTAGACACAGCACAGACACAAGTTTAGTGTGAGTATAAATGTACAGGAGTTAAATGTTTCATCTTTTTACACAAATTTTCTACGATATTAGATTAATTGTAGCGTCCACACTTGGATCAATTCATGTATGTACGCTGTATAGTGTCTAAAACTAAAGTCTGACTGTTAATGGGCCTGTTGGGTTCAGACTTGTGCTCCTATCTCTTTCAACATTAATCTTCTCCACTTCTCTTTAATTACTTAATGCCTGGTTCTTAAATCTCACAATCCATTACTTCATCCGTACTGTGACAACAATCTTAGATTTTTCTCAACAAATAGTACTCCATTAAGAAATGATTAGGATTAGTATGATACAAAAGCATAGAAAAGTGTCCAACTGTCCATCTATACACAGGAAATCACAACTCAATATGCTCTGCATATAAAACTTTTTAGTAGTATCATATTACCCAAGTTTGTAATTTTTATTAATATAATTAACTATATATTTGTATATATGTATTAAATTTCATGTTTATAAAACATTAGTTATAACAAGACCATAATTATACAATCAACAATGGTCATATATATATATATATACACAGAGCCAAAAGCCGCAATTATTCAAATTTTCAGACCATAGTTACCAACTTCTACGTTAGAAAAAAGAAAGGGAAAAGGAAAAAGAAAGTTGAATATATCCATTATGCTACAATCAACATACATATGACAAGATAATAAATGTACTATTATTATCTTCAACAAATTTCATTAACAAACTTATGGCCACAAACTATTAAATGCTAACCGTAAAAAAGTATGTAGAACTATTAAATGTATACATATAAATGTTTCATATGTAAAGATATACTTGAGCTTATTATTTATCCTGAGACATCCATTAAGATTTTCAACATTGAACGACAGATCAAGTATCTTTCTTCGTATATTTATTTATAGATGTTACATTCAAACAATATTATAGATTTCTATCTTCAATTTGAATTTAATTTTAAATTTAGTTTATTCGTACGCATTTTAGTATGCAATGACATAATAAAAATAGTGATTCAGGCATGGATTATGTATATGTAGAGAGAAACAAAAAGCAGACATTACTCAGTTGACCCTTATAATCCCAATGGCGGACCCTACGCCGTTGGCATTGCCAAACAAACCTTTCTTCTCCTTATTTCTCCCTCTATAAATACTAAATTACTAGTTGCTGCTTGTTGCACTATAAATAGTAGTACAAGTCACACCACCAAAGCAGTTAGTTATTAACAAGAGAAAGGAGAAGAAGATCACAAGAATATACACATACACACACTTATATATATAAGGGCGGCCTAGAGATATATAATAGAATTCGAAGCCATGATGATGGATGGGTTTTACCACAAGAGCTGGTGCTGGTTTGTTATGTGTATTATGGTGATATATTTTGTGGTAAAGATTATGGTTATAAGGCTATGGTGGAGACCGAGAAAGATAGAACAACATTTCAGTAACCAAGGAATCAAAGGCCCCTCGTATCATTTCTTCATTGGCAATGCTAAAGAAATTGGTAGCCTTATGTTCAAGGCCTCTTCCATGTCTTTTCCTCCTTTCTCCCACAATATACTCCCCAGAGTTCTCTCTTTCTACCACCATTGGAAGAAAATCTATGGTACTTCTATTTTACAATTAATCAGCTTGAATTTTCTGTTTTGCTTTCAGTTTTAGTAAAGGCATAATTCATCAACTTACGTTCGATTGTTGGAACAAAGAAGTTACTACATATGTAGCCTTGTTCCTTTTAGAGTTGTTTAGGTACTTTTCTGAGCTCGGATTCTCAAGACCACCGGTGTAAATGAACTCTCATACGTTAGCAATTCACAAGTTTCTTAACGCCTAAGGCGTAAAGGCGAAGACTTACTCTGCGTATGGTGCTTACGCGTAATAAAAACTTCTTACTTTTTCTGCATACAAAGTATATCCTTTTGCTCGAAATTTCTGGCTTTCCCTTAGCAAACCATGTCGTCAACATTATTTTTAGCGGAAATTAAGTAAAAATTGATTTGGAGCTACATGGTGTGATAGAGATGCCATCAACTTTACTCGAGGATTTTAGGACTTTGTTGGAAAGCTGCTGTGCCTAAATTCGTAAATATTTATTTTTTATTTTTTATTTTGACAATGAAGTTATCTGTGTTTGATGATGGCTTAAGTGTTGAGTTGTCCTCTTCTTCTCAGTTTCATTTGTTTTCTTTCCTCTCTTCCTCATCATTTTTTGACAGCATCGTAAATTGTAGGGTCTACACTGTCAGCTAGGCTTACTCTCAGTTGTTAGTATTGTGCCATCCCATCCTCATTACTCTTTTTTTTTTTTTGGCTAACTTGATACTTTCTACTTGAAGCTCTATCCGTTTTCCTTGATAGTGTGTACATATTATATATATAGAGATAGATATATAGATATTAATATATGTATGATAAATGATATACCACCCACATTATGTAGTGTACACCTATTGAACATCATCATCTGTATATATGTACTGCATATTAATGGTGATTGTATATATTAATTATCTGCAGGACCAACATTTCTGGTGTGGTTCGGTTCGACAGTTCGGCTGACAGTAGCTGATCCAGATCTTATTAGGGAAATTTTCTGCTCAAAGGCTGAACTCTACGAAAAAATAGAGGCGCACCCACTTATGAAACAGGTTGAAGGTGAAGGCCTGCTGAGCCTTAATGGCCATAAATGGGCTCACCACCGGAAAATCATTGCCCCCACCTTCCATATGGAAAATCTCAAGGTATTTACTTTACCACTTTGTTTACTACGCAAATTCTGCTACAACAAGGGTAGTAATTAGTTACTTACAGTTAATACTTTGTTATTTATATATGTTTAAATTAATTTTATCATTGACTTTTGTGTAGTTATTGATACCGGCAGCATTAAGCAGTGTGACGGAAATGTTGGAGAACTGGTTACCAGAATTGTCTAAGTCTGGAGAGGACGAAGTGGAAATAGAAGTATCAAAGTGGTACCAAACCTTAACAGAAAAGATAGTCACCAGAACTGCCTTTGGCCCGAGTTATGAAGATGGCAGCACCATTTTCGAACTTCAAGCTCAACAAATGGCGTTAGCATCCCAGGCATTTCAGAAAGTTTTCATTCCTGGCTACAGGTAAGCTACGTTTTCACGAATTCAAATATGATTTCTGAATTGAAAAACAATAAATATTCTTATCAATATATCAATCATTTCTACTTCTGTACCAGATTTCTACCCACGGAGACGAATCTTAAGTCTAGGAAATTAGAGAAAGGAATCAAAAAGTCTCTACTGAGAGTTATCGATGCCAGGAGAGCAAATTGGGATAAAGAAATGCTGGAAAATGGCCCAAAAGATTTGCTAGGCCTGATGATTCAGGCCAGCATCAAAGAGGAGAAGGAATCCTTGATAACAGTCCATGACATTGCGGAGGAGTGCAAGAGCTTTTTCTTTGCCGGCGAGCAAACTACCTCCAACTTGCTGACGTGGACTACCATTTTGCTGGCAATGCATCCACAGTGGCAGGTAATGGCACGTGACGAGGTCCTCCAGGTGTGCGGTTCACATGACGCACCCACCAAAGATAACGTTTCCAAGCTTAAGATGGTAAGATTTATTAATTTGTTTCACTGTTCCTCAACTAGTTTGATAAGGATAAAACTTTGATATTAGTATTAATATATTGTGTCTCTGTTGGGGGATTTTCTTTTAACCATCAGATTGGCCATAGTTTTAAAATTTTGTTTCCCCGAGATTATTATTACTAATATTGGTTCTATGTTGTGATGTTCAGCTGGGAATGATTCTAAACGAGACTTTACGACTTTACCCTCCAGTGGTGGCAACCATCCGAAGGCCAAAAGTAGATGTGGAACTGGGGGGCTGTAAGGTTCCACGCGGGACTGAGCTATTAATACCAATCTTAGCAGTTCATCATGACCAGGCAATATGGGGAAATGACGCAAATGAGTTCAACCCCGGTCGATTCTCGGACGGGGTAGCCCGAGCTGCTAAACACCCTGTTGCATTTATGCCATTTAGCATTGGGGTCCGGACATGTATTGGTCAAAATCTAGCAATCCTACAAGCTAAATTAACCCTTGCAACAATCCTACAAAGATTCACATTTAGATTATCCCCACAATATCAACATGCACCAACGGTGTTAATGCTGCTTTATCCTCAATATGGGGCACCAATCATCTTTCAACGCCTGTCACATTCTCGGATTACCCGTAATTAAGATTCGTAAGAAATTTTGATACATAATAGTGTGGGTGTATCTATGCTAGGCTTTCTATTAATTCTAAATATTAATTGCAATTTAGGGGAAAAGGTTATACATAATTTTGTACATGCCCAATATCAGGCAGGTATATCTGTGGTGATTCTAGGATTCTTGTTGGTAGATTTGCAGTTAGCTACTTCAGTGTACTTAGCTTTAGAGCATTTCCTGGATGTATGTATTGTATATGTTCTCAATGACTAGTTTTTCTTTTCCTGAATTGTGGTGCAACATAATTTTGAAGATATAATTGAGTATATAAGATCTTAAGCTTCAAGTCTCAATCATCTAATGTCAGTAACTTCGAGTCATCACTGTTTCCATCGCAATTATCCCCAGTTAAGTCAGACTAATGATATTGGTCCTTTATGTAAATTCATTGTCTTTGAATCACTTTGTAGTAGCTTGTAGACTCTGTTAGAACAACTCCAACATGTTATTTTATCATATTTTAAGGAGCCTAGATAAAAGATTCTCTTGTAGATGCTACATATGTATATCTAAGATAAAAATTAGTCACTAACATCGCAAATCAAGTTTGGTCAAATATAAATGTATTTATTTGTCACCTTTATACCCCAGAGTCCAGACCATTAACTGAAACAGTATTAATTGATTTGGTTGGTTTTATGTCATTTAAGAGTCTGTTAAATTTATTTAAGAATTTAACATTAACACATCACTTATCAATAACTGGTACTAAAATTAATGATAAATTTCCTCGAAGATCCATTTACCAATGCAAAGCTATCTTCGTGCGATTATTACAGCTCTCCAAAATCTTGGTTCAAGTGTGATGCAAGGAACTTTGGAATTGATTTGCTGGTTTCTCTTTGTGAAGAGTGAGAAAGTTTTTGAATTTGAATTTGAGCTACCCAAGAAGCACTCTATTATACTCAACTAACTGTAAGAGCATTTCCAACGGTACTCCTAAATCATTCCCTAAACAATAATATAAAATGTGGCTCCTAGTAAGTTAATATACCGGAAAACGTGAGAACTCCAATGCTACTCTTTATATTTGGCTCCTTATTCATATTTTATATTTATTTTATATAAATGAGATGAAAAAGTTAACTAAAAGAGAGAGAAGATTGAAGGGAAAATAATATAATATTGAGTTAGGAGCTACTAGATGCTCTTTAAAAGAAAGGAGAGAGAGTAGGCTCCTAAATTTTTAAAGAGCATCTAGGAGCCCATTGGAGCACTAAATTTTGATTTGCTCCTAAATTTTAGACTTAGGAGCTTGTTTAGAGAGCCCATTGGAGTTGCTCTAAGTACATGTAGTGGGGTAGTCTTAAAAGTTGAGTTAAGCCTTTCTTAAAGCAAAACTGCACCCCAATCCGGCATACTTTTGTCCAATTATACACTCTTGTATTACTCCAAATCAAAATTTTCGGAGTCCAACAACATGTATTGTTCTTTTAAAGCAAAGCTAAGAACACTTCCTATATAATATATAATATATATCTTAATATTTCCTAAATTTATTTATTATTGGGTTTAGGGTATTGAGCTGTAATGTAACAATAAGTAAGATATAAGAAAACAGCTCTTTCTTCTTTATTGTTTGATTTATTTCTACTTGATTTTAGGATCTTCTTATGCTTTTGCATTAACCTTGTTATAAGCGCATACATATATGATCCTCATGAAGATGTGGGGTTTGGGAAAATGGAAAGCAATCCCTCATCTACTCTTCTTTGTTTTGTATCGGTGTCTGTATATTACGGAATGAAAACATGCTTTGTTGCATGTGAACCCATTCTTAATTACACTAATTCTCATTTCTTATAATATCTTCAAATATGGACACACCCTCCCATGACCGAAACATCGTTGAATTTTAAATGGTAGCTTTTTTCTTCTTTGCCAGAAGATGACAACTAAATCTTGAATAAAGAAACTAGTTTATTTATACACCCTTTAATTGAGATTACGCATTGTTTCTTCCACGTAAACAAAGCACATAGTGTCAGAGCCAGCTTACCTAGCTCAGCTATATTATTAGATTCTAATATTTTGTATATATTACATACTATTGCAATGATTGATATTATGCAATAGAAGTTCTAGATTTAATAGATATTTTATGCAAGCACTATGTTTGCAGTTGCAATTATCATAACCTAATCTAATTCCTTTATTAAGTAGTATATACTAAGCTTTACTGCACAGTCGTTCAGCATGCTCCTAGGAACCATCATGGCGTTGTCTCCCAGAGAATTACTATATGACAACTTAAACATTCTTATTTAAATTCTCATCGAATGAGAAACATGTTCATGTCTCAATAAAGTAATTAGCACTTGCGTGCAAATACGTGCAAATAAAGAACCCAAAGTTAACTCATACAAAATGATTTCTAATAAACAGTAACAGAATTCTCAGTATTAATTTATCTTGTTAAGGGTAATAACTTTCAATAACTAAGAGATAAATCAACAACATTTTCATAAAAATCGTCTATATTATGCAGTATTCAATTCTATACAAGGACTACCTTCTAGAGTTCCTCTACTAAAACTAAAGAACTAACGAAATCTAAGACGGCGGATTCATCAACCAAGTGACCAGAAAAGTTGAGAAGCTTTTTGTAAATTTGGACGATATGGTAACAAGGTTTCATGAAAGAATCCTGAAAAAGACTAGATAAGGAAGAAGAAGAAGAGGACAACCAGGTAGGCGAGAATTAATATTGATTCCATATCCCAGTGGCCAGCTCATGACTTACATTAGTTGTAGATCCCTAGTAAATGCTAAAGATTTATATATGGTTGTTGCAAAATTTAATACTATACTTCTATAAATTATTGAAGCGTTTTTTATTTCATTTACGAAACTTTCGCAAGTACTAATTTCATTTAATGTCCATGTTTCCTATAATTGTTCCAATATCTAAGAGCATCTCCAATAGCCTCTTTATAGTGGCTCTTAAATTGTTATTTGAGGAGGATTGTTGTTTTGCTTGCTCCAATAGACTCCTAGTCACTCTTAAATTCCCTAAATTTCTCTTCTCTCTCCTCAATTGTAAGAGCTACTAGTCACTCCTAACTAATATTTTATAATAAATTTGTAAGCACACATTCTCTCTCCATCCACTTGCTTTTGTACTTATATGCACATGGCTTGCTTTTAATAATATAAAACAAAATAAAGAGTGAACATAAAGAGTATTGTTGGAGTTGAACCCACTTTAAATCACTAAGAGCTAATAATTTATATTATATTTAAGAGTGGGTTAGGAGGCTATTGGAGATGCTCTAAGCCATTAAGCTGGCTAATGTCTGATCTTTATTTATCTGACCTGATTCTTTAGGAACCAATGTGATTATTTGAGAGTTAAGAGTTGAGACTATTCTCTGTATAATTGGCATTGACACTTTGTATAAACATACATATAATATACATGTATACATTATTAGCAGACAGTAATGTTGCAGCTTACATTCCTGACCTGTTCTCTTTAAGTATTCCCGCCCCCCCCCCCCCCCCCCCCCCCCCCCCCCCCCCCTCCCAAAAAAAAAAAAAAAAAAAAAACACGCAGTATAGTTCTGTGTAGACATGAGTTTAAAGGGCATAAATTTATATATTTATATTTATAGTTTTCTCATTAATAGATCTATGGCTTTTGGTAGAGCTATTGGATTTCATCTGAAATTAAATTTTAGCACCGGGCACTATCCTAGCTTAATTTGGATACATTATACTACTATGACAAATAAGTCGCAGCTTGATCAATGATGATAAAACGAAAGGTAATACCAAAATGTATGAAGAAGTATAGTACTGGTGAACCACCAAGTCTTGTGACATACATACCAAGGATTGCTCTGATCTTATTGTTGCACAGCGAACTTCAGAACAATGACATTATCTTCACTAGCTTTAGGCTCCCTTGTATAAAACATTGAAATATAACACTCACTTTTTATCTCTTAAAAAATAATAGACAGCATATATATATATTATTGAAATAATTTAGCCATTGACGAGAAAGACAGGAGGCAGATCAACAAGGTTCACAGGCCAACTAAAAGTTGTACAGTAATATCTCTCTGTCTATTACTTTGGTGGAGACAGAGTCACATGGGAGCTCCAATCATAAAATTTGCATATAAGACAATAACAAGGACCCAGTATAACCACATCAATGCACAATTTTTAATAACTCAAATGTCAATTTTGTACTGCAGCAAACAACGTTATTAGTTTAGGTATATAACATAACTCAATCGTTTTACTGTGCCATTTAATTGAAGACTCGTCTCAGATATACAAATTTATTATTATCTTAATAATAAAGAACAGGAGGTATAAGGATTGTTGTACAAAATAATGTCCTAAATCACTAGGATTTCTTTTTTAGTAATATCTATAGGGAAGCTATTAGGACACTATTGGACTTTCTTTTAGTTTTTTCTTTTCTTTTCAAGCTGCCCTTTATGCTGCTACTTTAGTCTTCCTTCAAACACCTACTTCTTAATTATAAAAAGAGGTGCATAATTGCCATTAATAAACAGGAAAAAGCCAACTTCCCTGTTTTTCTCATTTTATCTGAACTATTAAACTTTCAAGAACAAATTTGGACTCAGCTCATTCATCTCAGTTTATGTTAAAAAAATTATAAAATTCATTTAAAATTACGAGTTCTACAATATTTTAAGCAAGAATCTGATCATCTATATTCCCACATCTATCATTAGAATAATCCCCAGAGACAGCTAAATTTACTAGCAGGATTTAAGATTAATAAACGGGCAGTTTATAGAATAGATGTTCTACTCCATTTACAGAATTTTCAAGCTGAAACCTAAGAACCTAAAGGCAATTTTAATTGGTAGGAGTAATGCAGTACAGATAATTGCAAATTTAAGTGGTAAAACCCTAAGATAGTACATGCTAACAAAACTAATTGTAATCACTTTTCATTCTTTTTTTTGACAGAATTGTAATCACTTATAAACCTTCTAGATTATTGAAAATCGAGCATGAGCATTATTAAGTTTGATGAGTAAAACGTGCTATTGTATACTCTTTAACAGGATCAAGATTTTGTATAATTTGGTAAAACATCAAAATCACAAGTAATTCTAGTAAAACATAAAGTACATAGAGCAACCAAGTAATAAAAAATGGAAAAACATATTCTAGTTCCAAAACAATAAATGAGCTTTGGAACATACGGAAAAAACAGGCAGAAATATCTCATCGCATTTTATACACCAAGTCTTGTTCAACAAACAAATGTAAAAGAAGACTGCAGCAATTTAGTGAATGATCCATACCAAAGGCCAATCTTAAACTATCCTGCATCTTTCAGCTCCGATGCTGCCACTGCCCCCATCTACAAAAAATAAAGAGAATGACTCAGCGTTGTCTTATAAAGTTGATAGAAAAATCTAAAGCCTTTTCTGATTGGCCATGCAAAATGGAGAAGCATCAATATAATTATATAGTATCTTTTACAGCAATTTTTATGCTGCTGAGTATGTATGGGCATAAGCAAATATTTTCATAGACCTCAGCGGATAGTCCTACCATTCTATCAATGTAGATAGTGGATAACAGATCTTCTTGACCGCTTGAGATCCCCATATCAAAAAAAATAAATATTTGCTGAATGTTTCAAGTAAGTGTAAATATACAAGGGAAGACCTAAATCTGCTACAGTCTTCTGTGCGATGATGTTGTAGTCATATGAAGATTAATTGTGATATAAAGATATTTTGTAACTTCAAGGATATATCAAGATTAGCATACAAAATGAGACAATTTATTTAGCAAAAACAAAAAAAGTATATGAGAAACAATAAGAGATAATTAGTTCCCTCAAATACAGAGAGTTTATAATATTGGGAACAACAAAATGTTAATTAGTCATTCTCGTGAAAGAGTTGATACTAACATGTCAATAAAGTAAAAATCCATAGCAAGCGCAACAGCAAATAACTATTCCATCCTGATTGGCGATTGCTACAATATTGTGCACCATTTAACAACATCAAACTTCACTATACTAGATTACTTGGTAAAAAGAAGAAAATGCTATTACTAATATTTCCGCTGCCTAATAGAAATCCTTGTGCAAGCAGAAACTAAGTTCTTCAACTCCATCAAGTTCTTCTCCTTTAAGAAATGTGTTGGATCCCGTATAACAAGTGAGCTCTACATTTAAAGGTTCTTTACCAACTTAAGGGTCCTGATGCATGCAGTGCTCTTATAGCCCATCAGTATGCATGCAACTTTAATAGATGGATATTTTCTTGGCAATTCCTCTTTATATTAAGAAAGACAAAAGCCCCTTACATCCCCAATCACAAAAGGATTCAACCTCAATGCAATGACCCCAATGTTCGTTAAAGGGACATGAATGATACAGTGACTCAAATTGGCTACTCTTAGTAACACTACAACTAACAACAGAGCAAGCACTAGAATCAGCATCAGCAGGTGTTCAGCTTAGAGCATGTAAATATCCAGAAAAACTATTTTGTCTCTCTATCCTCGTCCATTTCCATAAAACAAGTCTTTCTATCATTCAAAGGTGCTTTATGTATTTCTCACCCAGGAATTTCTCAGTAGAAGCAGTTGGTTTTACCTTTCTAGCCAATAGGTACAGAGCAACTTGATGAATCCTACTTTCCTTTTCAATTGCTATATTTTTTCCTTACTCCCGTCTCATTCTTCACCGGAGAAAACTTGCCAGGGTGAGCCTCTATTCTATTCAAAGCTCTGGGAGATAATTATAGGGGTTCCTGGAGATGGATGTTAATCCCTGGATCAAAATCATGGTACTTCACATGAGAATACGTATTTGTATTGGCAAGGTTTACTGAACATCTTGAACTCTAAATATTGTAATGCACTTCAAATAAAACCTGTTTTGTTGCCGGTATTCATGACATACAGAATTCTGTACACACAAAAAGAGGGAAAAGATGAACAACTTAACAGATTATAGACATACAAATGGAAACCACTGGGCTGGTTTACATTATACATCCATTTGTAACATCATGATTAGAGCCAAGTGCTGGTTACATAGCAAAAGTGTAACCAAAAGTAAAAATGTTAAAGCTGATTAAAAATGCTATAAATGTGTCGATGCAGCAATTCTTTGATAATGCGCTTAAATGTTGAGTTTCATCAGCAAATTACTGTCAATACCAAAGAATTAAACTGACATACAGACTGCAAACTGCAGATGACTTAGTTACGAAGCATGCATGATCATATGGAACTCTAGAATCAACTGATACAGCCAAGAAAGATTTTAAGTTTGAAGTATGCTGCTAAAACACACTTAATATATGAATAAAACAGCATTTCAGAAGAACCTACCTTCCAAATAATAGTCCAGTTACCATTCTACCAACCCTGCCTATCACGCAAAATTAATCTTTCTGACTTTCAGTTCCTGGAACAATCCAGCTATCTGAGCACCAAAGAAGTTCCTATCCAAAAGATCAAACAATGTTGCCATCTTCCAAGAAAAGCCTAAAAAACTTGAGCAAGACCAAATCGCCGAGTGAAGAACAAGGCGTTATGAACTCACTCGAAACTCATCAGCAAATGCCTCGTGCGTCATGGGCCTCATGGCCCTCACCAGAAACTGCGAAATATTTCCTATTATCAACTATTATCTCAGCACATCACCAAAAACACGTCACCGTGTCATCTTCTTAGCACATTATCTCCATCCTACCTCCTTCCTTCAGCCTCATAATATTACTGCAACCAACTCCAGTTGACAACAGCATAACCTAAACAATACGCCAAAACAAATACAGCACTTCAACGAAACCAGAAAAAACATCAATACAACAGTTTGTGTTTATATAAGATCATGTTCCTCTACAAACCAGCTACAAAAGTACAAATCATCTGTTTGTTGTCGATAACCTAAATTAATTTGTATTTTTTTTATATTATTTTTTACAAAAAAACTGTTTGTATTCTACGTTTACAAACACAATTGAGATGAGTGCAAAGCAGGAGTAAGATCATAGCTATGCATCCACTAATAGCATTTACGAAGATAACCAAATTTACATGTACACAACTAAAACCATAATCAACCAACTCATAATTTATATTAATATTTATATTTACAACATAAAAGTATGAAGAAGAATATATGTGACATTAACATTACCGACCTTGACGACGAGGAGGGGATGGTTGCTTATATCGTTTCTCACTTTGGCTTCGATTCCGGTGTGTAGTTGTGTTTCTGGTCACTTTATGATCAATATTTGTACCGTACACACTCTCAAAAATATATCATCCCTCCTCTCGATATTTAACTACGTCGATTTCGTAAAACATACTAGGCATTTTTAGTTATATCCGGCAGAGAAGCGGCAATTCGTTGATTATATGTTTCAAAATTCATTTTTTATTTAATTAAAAAAAATCTTTTTTATAATTTATTTTTTGATATTATTTTATTGTTTTTTAGTATTTTTGGATATTATAATTTTTTTGAATAAACTATTTGATGATAATATATTTAACTTTGATTAAATCATATAAATCTTTGGATTTATTTTTACATATTTAATTTTCATAATATTTTTTATATTATAAATTGGTAGTATAAATAGTTAATATTTTTATTATCTTTCAATAATATTTTTCTAATATTAACATGTGATAATATGTTTTTTGATTAATTTTAAATCATATTTTATATTTCTACATTTGGCAAAGAGAACATAGATTTCATATTTGTTTTGATTTGAACCATGTAACATTAGAACTAAAAAGAGTTACATGATTCTTAAGAATAAAATACATTAAAATTAGAGTCGAGAAGAATTAGATGATATTTACTGTTGGTTTTGTTTAGTAAAATACATTATAACTAAAAAAATAAGGAAATTACCTAACATACTACCTTCTTAAAAGTACTGTAAAAAAATATTATCATCTTAAAATTTATTTTCAAAATCGTTACTTTTTAAATTTTATTTTCATTTGCAACTTTTACAAATTTGATTTCATTTTATTCTTGATCTTGTGATTCTCATCTGATTGAATCAATGGTGGTGTTTCTGGATTTAAGTTAGAAACACTTATTCGTACAGTTACTTATTAAAAAAAACTGAGCATCCTAACTTTTGTTTTAGGACTTCTTCATTTTTCATTCTTGCGAACTACTCCCCAAGCAGGCTTCTTTTCCAAACATTTCTTATCTGACTTTTATTCTACTTTTTTACTTTTAAGTGAAAAGCACTTATGTTCAACCAAACGGCCCCAACATCTTCATCCACAGTTTTACATACTTATAATCCGATTCTGCCTAATCAAATCGAATCCATGACGTCAGCTCTGATATCAAATCCAATAACATGATCAACAACAAAATTGTAATATATAGATTGATAGTAAATTTATGCCAACAAAGGTTATCTCTTGTAATATATACACTGATACAAGTCTACAGGTAATGAAACTTCTTCTTAAATTGGATTGCAGGCTTGGCCATTCTACACTTCCAGAAGAGTTAAACGAGGTTGCTGCAAGAACATCTACAAAATTAAGTCTTGGGGGGCTGCAATCATAATTTGGCAAGGACTTCAACCACTATTTCAAGGATTTAACAACAGGAAATCTAGATGATCGAAAATATAAAGCTACGTATAATGCAGATATGTTACAGTTTGCTAAACTACTGATACAGTTTATAACCAATCTATCATTGTAAATTCCTATTGGTCCTCTCAGAAATTTTCTTCTTCGACACCTTAATAGTTCTACAACATTATAATCATACTAGTTTATTGATTATGTACTATATTTCCTCAGGAACTATTTCCTGTTGGGAATTCCAGTGGAACAAAGGGTTATACATTTTCTAATTGTACAAGCCAAACAAGTAGAAACATACTATCAAAAATTAAACTGGGGAAGAAATCATAAATCTGTGCAATTGTAACCACCTACAAGCAATGAAGTTACTACAAAGAAATTTGCTCACATTGTTCACCTCATCGTTTTTGTCTGATTGTATATTTACTTGTTTCATCACAATCGTCTCTTCACCTCTCTAATGAATGACACTACTTCGCCATTTCCTGATACTGGAGATAGTAACTGTTTATGGTCTTTTTCTAAATCATCCATATCTGTTGATTGCCTGGATGTTACAGACTCAGCTGCATCGTTTTCTGTGGAGAAAATTTTGCTTAGTTGATTTCTAAAGATGGGAACTTGAGGAAATGAGGCAGGAAAGTCCAGGCATACCAGCACAAGGATAATACTCTGGAAGCTGTCTAACAGCTGTTACTTGGAGGCTTTCGGGAAGCAGGCAACTGCAGACAGAACCTGATACATACGAAAAAAGTGAGTACATAGCATGACAGTAGACATAAATATCCAAGAATTGCAAAGTAACACATATGGAGCTAGGTAAAGATGAAACAAATTCTCTAGACGACAACTGGTTAATGTAATGAATCTAATGAGCTAAAATGATCCTTTAGTAAGGTGTTTCCTGTTTCATCAATTTGCCAATGCTGTGCATTAGTAATCACTCAACAGCAGTAATAGCAAAATTTGGCATTGCCTACAGAAGACAGAAACTACCAAGACAATTAGTCGAGGGAAGAGAAAATTTGAGTTGAACACACCTAACTTTGCAAGGCGATTCACCCACCCAGGAATCCTTCTCCCTGTCAATCTGCAGGACATGTCATCTGTAAAGTGGTTGCAGTTCTTGGAAATAAGGTTATATGTGTCACCATGGTACTCGGAAGCCACATTCTCAATAAAATTCCGGAATTCTGAGACGGGCATGTCTATACGACCTAGAGGGATGGAACATCTGTAGATGTAACCTGGGCAGCTCTTAGGTTCCGCTTCAAAAACTCCACTAATGGATAAGTCATGAGCTCCAAAACCATACTCCATTCCAAAAACTGAGATTGTGTAGTATTAGATGAACACTTAATAAAAAATACAGAAATATATAATTTCAGATAGAGCTGTAAAATAGCTGTGAAACTGAGATGTATTATTTGCCAGATTTGATTCCAAGCATGCTTAATGGCTTCAGTGTAACTCAATGAAAATTTCTATTACTGGTTCTGGTGTTTAGTCAGCTTCTTTTTAGGCGAGGATCAGACTGCAGTTATAGACCCCTTGGCTCAAATGTCTTCCACATTCCTAATCAAAGATATGTTGGTGTGACTCGCCTTTACTGAACCTACATCCTATGCGTGCCCTTAATATGTCAAAATTATTAATCATCCCGGGGGTGTGGCGACATTATTCTCTTCAGACATTCAGTTAGGCACAGAGAAATCAAAGATGGGAAGCTTTCCCTCCAATGGACTACATAGATGGAGAGGAAGGGTCTCAGAGAGCTGAGCATTACCACGTAAAGGTTTAGGTTACAAGACAACGCTCTAGTATCTGCAAGTAACTTTTTGTAAAATTAAGGAGATGGACTTCCACTGGTGGACATGGTTCCCAGATATCTGTCCTATTATTTTGAAATATCCAGCACATTGTATTCAAAAATTAAAGAAAAAAAAACTAGAGAATTAAAAGAAAACAGAACAAAAACAGAGCTCCTCTGATCAACAGCAGGAAACAGACAAACAAATATTGGTCCTTGGCTAAAAGATACATAAATATCATAATCACAAACCAACATAAATGCATTATTCTGTATTGGTATGCATGCATGGTTGTAATATCTATCTACAAACAGTGACGGACCCAGGATTTATAATCACAGGACTAACTCGTACTTAAAAAATCAGGGATCAGGTCCTCCCATGTCTACAAACATGTATTATGTATATATGTAAAAGCATGGTATGTTAACCTTCAATGCCAGAATGAAAGATGCCTAAGCCAAAGCAGAAGAGGTATTTATTCAGAGGTGTGAGATCGTAGACATTTAACAAAACATGGTTGTCGCCCTCGCCAATATTACTGGTGTAATCATCGCTGCTGCTGCTGCTGCTTGTATCATGATCCATTACTTGAAGAATTCATTCTCCACAACAAACATGTTGTTTACCATTTTCTCTGCAAATCTAGGGGTCAAAAATGAAGAACCGTGTATCTGTACATGGTATCATCCAAATATCATATAAACATACCCAACTTTGGCATTGGCCGGTTTGATATATCTGATATTTTTTAGACCGGAATTATAAAGTTATTTGCTATTTAATTTGATATATGTTACTATATCATCACCCAATTATAATCGGTTATACATAGCGGAGCTCTATTTATTTTGTCAAAGGAATTAATAGTCTACTCAGTAGATATATTTGTGTTAAATGAAAGGAAAACTACAACTTTACATTAGCACAAGGCAAGGCAAAAAAATATATTATACCTGATCCACCAAACGTTACTTGATCAAGGATTCAATTATGAAGAGAAATAATTACATTTCATATAGACTTGCTCATATAATTTAAGATTTCTTCTCTTTCTGTTTCACCTGTAACAAAAGCTACTGATAAATAGTCTCCAATAAGATACAATTTGGAGACGAGCAGGCAAAAGAAGGCTAAGACACTCAAACAAGGCAGTGCTTCAAAGAAAACAATCAAGCACATTTATTAGCTTGCATTATAATTCATCATGTGGCTCCATAACTTGTTCTCGAGGCCTGATCTTGGCTTTCAGATAGTTTTACTCTTGAGACCTGCTGGGGCCTGATGCCCCATCAGAGGTATCATTGTCTTGTTCCAGGGAATCCGCATCAATGCTCTCTCCCCAAAGTGTTCTAGTTGACCTCCTCCTCACAGTTACATGCGCCCTTGGTACCCTTGATGTACCGGACCAGCTGCTGCTTCTTGAGACATTGCCAGGTTGGAACACTCGGACAAGGAAAAATACTGTTAGCAAGCCACGTTCATCCAGAGAGAAAGCACTATCCTCACTCCTCTCTTCCCCAATAGAAGATTGCAGCGTGCTGATTAAATCTCCAAGATCCCTTTGACGCTCCAGCCTCCTCCAGTCACGCTGTCTCTCTGGATCTGCCTCTGATGGCCGCACAAGTGGGTGTGCAAGTCTTGCATGCTTCCTCAAATCTGAATATGTGCCACTGAACTCACACGTCTCACAGGCGCAGCTTCTCAATTTTGCATTCATAAAGACGCGAGCAGGTTCCACAACCATCCACCCATTTATGCCTCCACGACAAAGAGGGCAAACCAGCTTCCCCTTCACTTTGTCTTCACAATCAGTAGCGTGTGTCAGTCCAGACTCGATCATTTCACCTTGAGAAGCAGGACTACCTTCGTCAAGAGTCATACCATGTGTTGGCAAGTCGGTTGCACTTGAAGGTGAAGTTTCTTCTTGCTGAGGCACTGTTGGAGGGGTTTTACCAAATGACTTGCAGAACTGGTCAAAACAGTTGGAGTGGCGATAGCTTGTGTCACACATAAAAGGGCGGCAACCTTTACCATGAGATGAACACAGAAGCAAGATTGCATTATGAGGATGTTCCATACACACGGGGCACCGAGCCTCCTCCCATTCTTTGACATGCTCCTCATTCTCTAAAGGATTTTTTATTAATGATAACAATGAAGGACTAGATCCACATGGAAATGGGGATGTTCTTGACCGAGATGTGGTACAATCTCTTCTCTCCTTTGGCATCTTGATATCTCAAAGCAGCAGACAGCAATATAATTGAAACTGCAATGTATTAATCAACATCAGAAACACCCAAATGAGCCACTACAGAAGAAAGCATTATCAGGTTTAATACAAATATTCACTCCATGTACCAAATACACAAGGCACCGGTACTCATTATATTAATTATATCTAAAGCTCCTGTCTACAGTAATTCAGATAAACAAAAATTTGTTACACAACCCTTCTGTTGCTATCATTGACATTACATCTAAAATATATCAATTTCTAGCAATGCAAAGGTAAAACTCAACACACTGATATACATTAAACACAACCTTCCTAAGTGGGTATAGTTAAGAGCCATACTTTAACCAGATTAACAGTAACATAGTGAACAGAATCCCCAAAAATAAACAAAAGGATGCTTCCTATGTGATGGAGAAACTAACATTCACAAACTGCACCATCTACTACTGAACCATATCTAGAGGTAGATTTTACATAGATTACCGATACAGGTGAAATACTTAAACAGACAAAATTTATTGTAAACAAGCATCAATTATTCCATATAGTTTAGCTCTCTAATATGGAGAATAACATAAAAATAACATCTCACTAGTCTACTTTTCCACAATATAAGAAAAGAGTAAGACCATAAGAATTCATAACCTTGAGTGACTGAGTGACACTAGAATTAGAAAAAACAAGCACAAAGACAAAACGTAAAATCAAACATAGTGAGAAAGGGTTCTAATCATGCCGTAATTGTTTCCAAACAGAAAGAGTACACACCAAAGTTGTGGCAAGAAATCACACCACAAGTGTTTTCAAATAAGAATGAGCGGAAACTCCTATGTTTTTTTCTCCTGAACATTTCAATCTATACCATCTAATAATCAAGTTCCCCTAATCTCTTCTTCATCATAACCAATAAACACGAACAAATTACTGTCTTTATCCAATTAAAACACTCCAGAAGATGAAATAAAATGTCAAGCAGCCTGAATTACAAGTCTATTACACAATCACAACAATCAACAAAACATTAGTAAAATCCCCAAAATAATTAACACCCTAAAAGTACACAAGAACTAAAAAACCATAGCAAATACTTGCTAAGAAAAGAATCGAACCCCGAAACACAAAACAAAAGAACAATTCGTATGTACACAAGTAGATCCAACTGCAAACAAAGAAACACAACGGAGATGAAATCAAGCGAGAATTTACCAGAAGTAGTTCGAATTGAGCAACGAATCACGAAAATCTGGGCTTTAATTGAGAAATGGCCATTTAAAATTCGAAAACAGATCTTGAACTTGGATAATTGTGAAGAACGATTGGAAAGCGAGCTGAGAGAGAAAGGAGGCTGGCTGTAATGAAGTTTAGGGCTTATATAGTAGAAATGGATGTACATATTATATACGAGTCGTGGGTATGTAAAGGGTGTGGGCTGACGTGGACTCATGTTGGTCGTCTGTTTCATCATGTTTCTTTGAATTTCAAATCGTTTTTGTCACGTCGGCGATACATTTCAGTATCTCACGCGCCCAAGTTGAGGAATGGATGATGAATAAACCTCTTTTAAATTATTTAAGCTTATATGTTTATTTTGAAATATTTCGAAATACATGATTATTCGTGATGTCTATAAAGAAATATGTTAATCTTATTTTTAAAGAATAATTATCTATTAATTAAAATTTTAATAATTACGTATATAATTTATTAATTCGAAAATTCTTCCCAACTGATAAGTAAGAAATTAGATGTTCCATGATTCATTTTTTTAGTGTGTATATGAAATATAAAAGACATAAAATTTAGACCCGACAAGAACAAAATAATAATAATTTTTTAGTTGTATATAATTTTTTATTAATTTCAATTATATATATAATAATATCTCATATATACACAAAAATCTTCATTAATAAAATATATCATCGGAGATTCGGAGTACCGAGTAAACATACGTCACTCTACTGAGGCGAGCGCCGCTAGTGTGAACATATGGTGAGAATATCTGTAATGGTTGGCTATATTGATTATGTAAATTTTTTGCTAAGGAGACATGTATATGCTCTAAGGAAAATGCTAGGGACCCCAAATATTTATCCCAAAATTTTTTCCCAAATGATGTGGCGAAATTTCATTGGTTGCATTCATTCCCATAATAATGAGGCCCCCCTGCAGATTCATCAATCACCCAATCAAATTTCGCCACTTGTTATCCACGTCATTTGGTAACAAATTTTGGGGAAAAAATTTGGGATCTCTAGCATTGCTCATACTCTAATGGGATTATCTATAATTGTGCTTGTGTAAAATTAAATTTAAGGCTCATTTGATTTGACAAATATAGTCAACCAAATATGGTTGGCTATATTTTTTGTTAAGGAGATGGAAGGTTGGAGTTATATAATATTTAGATAATATGTATAAGTGTCATCTAGATGTCACCTAGACGACATCTAGAAAAATTTAGCTAAGGGTTTTTGGGTTGGAGACGCTCTGATACTTGCTGTTGTTACTTGTTGATGCTGGGAGTCTAAGAGCATCTCCGGCAGTTTAGCTATATAGTGTCCTAAACTATTATAATAAGGAACATGACACAAAATACAACTCTGACAGAGTTTTATCAATTTTTTAAAAAGTTAGAATGCCAATTTCATTTCTCATTTTTAAGAAATGTGAAACCATTCCTCATAATTTTTTGAAGAATAAAATATTCACTTCTCTCATTCTCCCCACTCTTTCCCTCATTTCTCTCTCCTTATAATGTTATAATAATAATAAAAAGTATAAATAAGAAAACGCGGTTGGAAAATACATATCTCATTATAATATATATTTAAAGAAACTGTCAGGACTCAGCTATCTCCAAGGGGAAAGGAAGTTAGGCGCCTAGTGTGGTGTCCTATATGGACGGTACCGGCTCCTGGGCGCGCCCTAGAGTGGTTGCAGTTGGCTTCCATGACTCTCTTGGACACTTTGGATACATTGCAAAGCTTGGAATCAACTCAAAGCCAAGTTCAAGTGTTGATTACAATTAAAGGGAGCAAATTCAAGAACAAATTTTTATTGATTTTTATTAATTCAACTAGGATTGAATGGAGCAAACTTAGAAAGAACAAATTCAGGAACAAACTGCAGCATAAAAGTCATAATTAGTTACGAAATCTATAAATATGTGGATTGTTTTACAATTCACAACCACCACTCTCAAATGGCAAATGGCTGTGGTGCTAAAGCAGTGCTTGCACCCGACTCATGACAAACGCATACTCTGGTTAGTTTGTAATATAAATATCTTAAATGGTTAGGGTTTATAATATTGAGTGTAATAGTCATTGTAGCCAATGCACGAGTTTGAGATTTAAAACACCCTTCGAAATTTTATCGATAAAAATATATCTTAAAAAATATTGTGTACTGGTTTAATTATTACATGTTTTTAGAACTCGAATTCGATATACAACTGGAACATGAAACTCATTACAATACTACAATTAATATATCCGCTAAACTGATTTTTTTTTTAAAATTATGATAAATGTCGCATTCAACCATTTTAACAGAATTTCAGGACCTAAGATAAGGGGTTTTTCATTCCCCCCCCCCCGCAAGAAGAGGTTGCCAAACATGTCCATAGACTTGTTTTATATGGCACCCCTTTTCATTTAAAGTGACTTGGTTAATGTAGTTATCTTTTTTCTATTTTTTCACAATTTTGATGCAGCATTCTAATTGAAACCAAAAAGGGCAATGATAGATGATGCAGCAAAATTAAGCTTCCAGCTGAAACCAAATAAGGCAATTATGGAACAGAGTTGTGGCAAATCATGATAATACTAGTCCCTGAACAACAGACAATTGACCAGTCCTAGCCCCGTAAAGCCAATAAAAAGCGGATTACTTGTTAAATGATCTTGCACATGTTTCTCGTGACAAAAACTTCATTCATGTGTAGTTGTGTACATACACCACCTTCATTCATTTGTAATACATATATAATACATGGGAAGTTGGGAACAGCTGCATGCACTATTGAAGATTGGTAAGTTTTCTATATCATCAACCAGATATCTCCTCGACGGACTCAGATACATACAGTTACTTAATATTCATAGCTGTTGCCATGGTCCGTAGCTCCTTCGCTATTTCTGAAAAGGCTGGCCTGTTGGCTGGATCTGTCGACCAACACTTCTCCATCAGTGACCTCCATGCTGGATCACACCAGGCTGGAGTTTCAGGTCGCAGAGTACCTTTTATTATACCAGCTGAAAATGAAAGATAAATTGCATCAAACAATGTATATTATCAATAAAATGATAGGAGAAAGCAGGTTAACGACAGAGATAGCACCTGCTACTACTTTTATTTCATGAGCATATACAAGGAAAGTGTGTTGCCTTCACAGCAAAAGATTTAACGCAAATATCAAAACCCAATATATGCATGATATATAGATTCAGAAAGCAGAGACCTCCAGATCTCTACCTTCAATCCTCATTGTCCATCTAAAAGTGGAAGGACAAGCAGTGAGTAAAGTCCGGATATTTTCAAACTTTAACTTGGCCAAACAGCACAAGGTTAGCAAGAATTTAAGGGAGCTCAGTGGAACCAACAATTTCTAGTACTTCTAAAGTTGTATATAGATCCACATACATAATAACTGAGATGTCTAACTAAAACTACTTCTATTTTACGATATCCTCCATAAAATATTCACAAGTGTAAAAGTTTAGTATACCTATGATTTCATGAGACCGCATCTTCGAGTAAGGCTCCTCCCCTGTCAGGAGTTCCCACATCACGATTCCAAATGAGTAAACATCGACCTGCACACATAATTAACCAGAGGAGAGGTCATTTGGATGATCAGCAAGTCTATGACTTGTACATACACTAGATAGCAGCAAACGTTTACCTTCTCAGTCACTAAGCTTTTACAGCTTAGTAATTCTGGAGCCATCCATGGTACAGTTCCTCGAACCCCACCAGAAACAAGAGTCTTTTGCTTGATCTTTGACAAGCCTAGATCACCAATCTGGCAATGAACCAGGACAAACTTTTTTCCTTATTAATTATATATTTTGTATACAAGAGGAAAGCATAGAAACCACCAAAGGGCACATAGCATAGCGGGAGGTTGTGGGTTCAAGCCTTGTCAAAAGAATGGTGGGTGTGTTCAATAAAAGATACAGATAAAGTGGTAAAACACATCACAGTTCCACAATTAAAAAAGAAAGGCAGCAGTGGAAAAATGTCTATATATTAAACAGCAGGTCAATCACCTTGCACACTGGTCTCCGAGGATCCCTCATGTTGACAAGAAGATTATGTGACTTCAAATCAAAGTGTACAATGTTCTTTTCATGCAAGTATTCCATCCCAAAGGCTGTATCCATTGCTAAAATCAGCCTTTTTCGGCGATCAATCGTTCTGCAGATCCGTGAAAACCCATTTGTAAGCATTAAAATTTTTGGTATTGGTCCACCAACGGAATAAGAAGAGAAAATTGGTTTTATATGTATACCAGAAATAAAAATATAGGACTGTAAGTGTGAAGGGGTATAGAGAACCTTATATGATTGTGCAAATAATCTGAATTCAGATGTGTCAACAGCATATACACACATAACTTTGTATGTAGAAATAACAAACTGCTAATGAATTATGATTGCATGTGAAGCAAGAAAAGATCCTTTCTGTAAAAGACAAAAAACAATATATAAGTGTTTAAAGGCTTCAGCAATAGCCAAAAGACCAAGTAAAATCAAAGAGAAACACTTCCAGTTGCTCACAGCAGTGTCTTCTTGATCTGACATGACATATAGATACAATTTGAAATCTCTTTTCTGGCATTGAAAGATTCAATACAGAGGGTAGGGTAATTATCTGTGTTTCAACTTCCAAGAAAACAAAAAAAGAGCTCCAAATTTTTCATGAAAAACCAGGTTCTGCAGCATTCTTTGGACTTTAGATAAATAAACCACTAGTTTCAAGAGAAATATAAATATCTCATGTCCAACCCGAGAAGGATACCTCAAATTTAATCTTTAGGCTGTACTGACATAGCTTGAAAAAATAGATTGAAAATCTGAATCTAATAGTATACTATGATTTTTACATTTCATTAGAGCTATAATCAGTGGCGGAGGCAGGAATTAAACCAAGGGTACTCCAAAATATGAGTGAAGATTCATGATAAAGACTGCATTCTCCAGACCATTTGAGTGAGCATGTTATGAGCACTCTGCCTGAAAGGGTTTATGGCTGGTCCGTATTTTATAAAAAATGCTCTTAAAAAATGTCATTCATTTTAATCTTCATGTTTCTGCATTGTTGTTTTGTGCTTGGGGTTCAATATAATTTAGACTTGTTGGAATCTGGTTTATCGTATCTTCATAACATCAAAATACTTTAACAAACTATGACAACTAGCTTTGATGACATCGATGGACATATATAAGCAACAAATAGTTCAGTATACGCCAAGGGTACCGCTCGGTACTTTATGGCTCCGCCCCTGATTATAATTATATTTCTATCACAGAGTAAATTCATATATAATATCAATATATATATGTTACATAAAAGATAAAGATAAATAAATGATCAGTGCATCGCACTGGTTCAAGCAATTGTAAAGAACCAGCGGAAAGTGACATAATGACATTAGATTATACCTATCTTTTCTGCGGAATACTTGTTTAAGGGAACCATTGATCATGAACTCTGTCACTGTTGCCAAATTTGTAGCAGGTCCATCTGCCACTACACCATACAAGGCCACAATATTTGGATGACGAAGTTGGCCTAATATATGGGCTTCCTTCCAGAAATCTGCAATCTGATACGGGACAACAAAATAAGGAACTACTTCCATTGAATCTCACAAATACCAATCAATTACTTTTCTGAATTCGACTGAAATTTTTGTCAGTTTACCAATCGATTCTCCTCCACTGCACCTCCATCGAAGCAACCAGGCTTCAACTTTTTAATGGCAACATCAGACCCCTTCCATTTTCCATAATAAACAGTCCCATATGTACCAGAGCCAAGTTCTCTAATATATTCAAGGTCTGAATTCTTAATGGCCTGCATCATGATATTAAAATGGAAATACATTAGCCTATAAAAATGAGTTTCATGTCACTAGTTGCACCCAACTTTTAATGAGAAGAACACCAAAAGAAGGGTAATAACCTGAAGCTCTCCAATAGCCAGATGATTATAAACAGAGGTAATTTCAGGAGGTATCTCACCATTCACTTTAGACTCATCACATGTCTTCTTTATTTCCTCCTGTCGAAAGAATTGTCATATAAACTGACTATGATACTTGATTTCCATTTATCTGCTAATCATGCTAGTTTTGTTATGCACAAAAAAGTAATATAGTTTAAGACAATACCTTATCTCTAACGCTTAAAGTGGATTCAACATCTTGCTGAAGCACGCCCTCTTTCTTATTTAAAACTGGAACTTGAGCATCTGTGCCGAAGTGATCTGGACCCATCAAGTGTGAACCCAATATCTGAGGTTTTACCGTTGTGTCAGGAATAAAACTACTTGCAGCATTTGTTGGTGACTTCAAATCATCCAGGGACAACAAGGAGAGATTATGCGAAGATAAATTGACACTTTCTTGTTTTATCAGAGCACTAGTTTGATTTTTGCTATAAGACTCACAAACTGCTCCTATCTCCAAAAGCTTGGCATTGCATCCCACGTCTGCCTTCTTCGGAGATCTTGAAATGTTGGAAGCATCCTGGTGCTTAGCAGCACTGTGTTGCTTGGGAACACAATCACTCAAGAAATCAATCTGAGTGTCCAACCCCTCTGTGCATTGTGGAAACTCCTCAGCATTAACCAGTGAAGAGAAGGATTGATCAGCTATTCCTGATAGTGGGTCATGAAAACAAAACAGAAACTCGGGATTTGTGTTTCCGTCTTGTGAAACACCAGAAACATGCTCACCTATGTTTCCTTCACTAGCAGAAGGGAAAGCAAATGAAGAAGTAAGGTTATTCAGGATGCACAGTGATGCTCTTGCATTACATTCCACTTGTTGGCTACTAGAATCGGACAAAGATTTTGACAGAGTCAGATGAGATGTCTTCACAACCTTCCCCTGTTTTGAGATACCTGAACTTGACTGGATAGGGTAAAATCTTCCCATCCAAGGCCTCCCATTGAATCTACCCTTCCTATGATTCACTATCTCTGTGAAATTACCAGGATCACTTCTTGAATGAGATTGATAGATCCCTTGTTTTGTAGCATTGCCTTGACAGAAGTGTTTATTGTTAAAGCCAGAATCAGAACTAATACATGAGAAAGTTGTTGTTGAAAGACCTCCAAGCAACTGATTATTACAAAACAGAGGGGCTAAACCAGGCCTTAATGTCATGGAATCCGCAGAACATGGTACAAGGTTTTCTCTATTCAAATTACTTAACGTTGCAGGCTCAGCACTCCTTGATTCACAATTCCCGTCATGGTAAGACATCATCGCATATGGCCTAGGGCAGTGAAGAGTACCAATCGAATCACTTGAATTAAAACTAACGATTCTTCCTGCATTAACCAAAACCGAATCAGACTCATTTATCCCCACACCCGAGTTTCTGTCCTTTGAAATCAATGGCTGAGAATGAGAAGCTGACAAAGGAATCGAGTCTACATAACTCCTACTTTCCGTAAAATTATCGTCATCATATTTGTAACCAACCATGTTCTTTCGATCCATCGGCCGAGAATGAGAAACTGCCAACTGGACCGAATTAACAAAACTTCTATTTTCCATGAAATTATCGTCATCATATTTGTAACCAACCATGTCCTTTCGATCCATTGGCTGAGAATGTAAAACTGCCAATGAGACCGAATCAGCAAAACTCCTACTTCCAAAAGAATCTACCAAGTCCACGTCACTCCGCCTTCCCACAGTACTATCACCATTACATTCCTGATCTTCACTATCCTTTACATTCAACCTATGACAATTGTCTTCGTAACTCCTACTCTCCTTGCTATAATCTTTACTAAATTCATACTCTTCATAATCCTTACTCGACCTAACAAACCTAGGGTTCACAAAATTCTCATCATTAATCCTACTTCTCTCCACCTCACCTTCCTCACCACCTAACCCTAACTCGTGAAATCTCCTCCCAATAAAATCCGATTGTTTCACAACCAATTGCTGCCGCAACACAATTTTTCTCAAACAATCATTACTATATTTCACATCATCAAATGCATCAACCTTATTACACACAACATTCCGCAATTTCATCAATTTTTGCAAATTAACATATTCATCATAATCACACACATATATCCAAAGCCTATAATACCTACCTCGAGTCTCGAGCTTCTCGAAAACATCAATCATGCACCGAACGTCGTCGTCCGAGGCGATCAAAGCCAAAGGCGAGTGCTTTTCTTCGTTCTCGCCATCCGACACCTGGTAATTGAGATAGAACGCTTGTTTAGGGCATTTCATGAGCTCCGAAATTTTCGCGGAGAGGCGGGAGAAGGTGATAGCACGGTCGACGGAGATGATGCGAGTCTCGCCGCCGGTGTAGCGGAGATAAGCCGGCGGGCGGCGGAGAGTGAATGCGCCGTCGAAGCTGCAGACGAGTTTGATTTTAGGTTTTTTACGGCGAGTGAGAGCTGATGAGTCTTTCATGGTTACGGGGAGCTGATAGTATCAAGTGTGTTTATGTATGTATGATATGATGATGATACGAGAGTGAGTTTATATACTATAGTTTCAAGGAGCTGTTGACGTGAGATTACAAATATACCCAGCAGGTGGGTACTATTTACCATTTCACTCACTAATATCTGGTTTTTGTTCTTCTACTTTGTTTTTCACATAACTAATTTAAACTTGAGTTAATTGAGTTTATTATGAAAATTTGGAATACCGAGTCACTCATAAAAGATTGGTCATATTTTTACCCCGACTAGAAAATAAAATAATAAATGCTCCCGAGACAGATGTTCTCCCGTGTGTTTGATTCTGTCCGATTTAATTATATCAATTTTATTACAAAATGTGACTATTTCTTTGTTGTGGTTGCAATTCACTATATGTCCAGGGTTAAAAATGGGGTGGGGAAAACGGGAACCCGCACGCCGCACCAACTCGCCCCGAATGGGGCAGATCCGCCCCGCTAATATGGGGAATGGGGTAGTGACGGGGAATGATTTTCTGCCCTGCCAAAATATGGGGCAAGTATGGTATTTGTTGAATCCCCGCGAGGATTCCCCGCCCCGCCCCGCATATATTTAATATAAATAAATAATTATATTTAATATAATATATTTATTATATTTAATATTATTATTTTATAATACACAAAACTATAATTTTACAATGTATAACATGTCTTTTTGATTTCTATTATATTTAGTTTTTTGTTTTTAATATACATGTCTCGTATATTTTTATTAAATTCTGAAGAAAAAAATACTAAATTTTAAAGTAATTATTTAAAGTTTAATATTATAGCAGCGGGGCGGGGCATGGCGAAATTATATTAAATCCCGGGTGGGGCGGGGATGAGGATTAAAAATAAATCCCCGCGGGGAATGGGGCGGGGACGGGGCAGGAAAAATATATATGAGGCGGGACTGGGAAATGAAGTCCCCGCCCCGAATCCGCCCCATTTATAATATGTCGGCATAGCATCGAATTTTAATTCCCTTCCCTCGCATCCGTCCATTACAAAAGAAAAAAACGTGTGATTCCAGTTGTACGAGGAACAACGAACAATGGTCATCGGCAGTATAGTTCTGTAATATTCTTATGCATGCATGTCTGCATATATATAATACTCCATCTTTCTTGGTCACAATTTAAAAAAATAAAAGCTGTTGTTTTCTTATTTCGAAAGGTTCCCAATCCAGAAGACTTTTATTATTAACGATCATATGGCAGAAAAGGGATCAAACGATGATCGCTGAACCAAATATGAAACTGGCGACTTAATTTGTGCCAAAGTATATTACATATAGAAAAATCTGGGTCGCTGGTGTTGTATGTTTGACAATACAAGTAAGGAATAAACTACATAAAGGTTCGTATGTATGTGAAAACTAACTTTATTCAAAGTCATGTGAAGTAAGTGAAGAAAGGTTGATGCTAGAGAGAAAGCTAGTTTTTTTGAATTTTCTTTCTTTGGTTCTGCACCGTGATTACATTAAATCATCACGAGCTTCATATTCCCTGCAATCAGCTGCAAGCCTGCAACAGAAGAGAATATAAATATATGTCGACAATGAAAAATAGAAAAATAAAAATAAATATATTATAATCGACCAGCCAACACTTAAGCTACTTCCCGTTTTGAAATATAGGTTACTTCATATTTCTAAATCTTTTAATCACATTGTTGAAACCATTATTTTTCCAAAAAAAATATTTTTAAAATTAATATATTGATCATGTTTTTTAATTTAAATACAAATAAAATAATAATTTTAACTATACAATCAAAAAATTATAAATGTGCGTCAAAAATCAACTTACCGATATTTCAAAAATCAAAATCAAGTATCGAAAATTCACTTATATAAATATCTTTAAAGTTAAAATACCAACTGTGACAAAAAAAAATTAAAATACCAACACCTTTGTTTCTGCAGTTTTATATACTCTTTGATCCCATTTATTTATCAATCGATTGATTTCATCTTTTGTTTAATCAACTTAAATACAATGGTGCTGTCACATGTACTGTTGTTCCAATAAATCTATAAAATTAACACTTAATTTCTAGATAAACTATGTTAGTCTATTATTATAGGATATAATTAACACTTATGTATTGTTTGGTCGGGGAGAATAGAATGGAATTGGTAAAAATACTTAAAATTAATAGAGATGGAGAGAAAGTTTTGAAAAAAATTTGAGGAAGTGCAAAATTGCTATGATGAGATTTTAGAAAAAATTTGAGGATAAGAGAGAATGAAACATTCCATCTGAAATTGAAAATATGATATCTAGCACATCATGTAAGAACTGAGATGGAGGAATGAATTAAATTTTTTAAAAATTGTACATAATAATTCATTTTTCGTTCCAATTCCAACCAAATACGACATTTTGCACCTCTCTGTCTTGCGTTACTTTTTTCTGCATAACTCTATTGATTAAGCTCTTAATCCTGCGAGACCACATGGAATTAATTAAGGTCTTGCATATCGATATCTTTGTGAGTTTTAGTTCTCAATTGCTAGCTACATATATGCATGTACATGTTAATCTTTTTGAACTTGTTCATTCTTTTGTTTAAGCTTTGATTAATGTATGTTAGATATAATTGATGATTACTAATGTTCTTAAAGTTTGTTTTAGAACAGGAGTGATCAGAGTTTTAGCTGGAAGCTGATCAGAGTTTGATAAAGTCTGATCAGAGTTTACATAGTCAAGACTCGTCAGAGTTTACACGTGGAAAAAGCTCAGAAGCGGATATACTTCAAGGAAGGATAGAAGCGGAGGAGTGATTTGCTGACTATGGAAACTAAACAGAAAACAGTAGCAATCTTTGATTGATAGAATACATAGCTGATTTATAGGATATCAAATCAGAGATTGATTTTGTAACTGTGTCTATATAAACACAGATTAGGGTTACTCTATATGAGTTGAGTTATCGAGTACATTGTTAAGAACCCTAGCAGCTCTTAGTGATAATATATAAATCACTGAGAGAGTTGTTGTAACCATTCAAGCTTTGTGAATAAGAGTTAATTGCTTTCAATCTCTTATATTGTCATTCTGCTTTATTGATTGTGTTCACTATATTAACTTATATAGTGAGTTCATAGGACCTAACAAGTGGTATCAGAGCCAGCTCTGTTAAGATAACTACAGTGAGATCTTAATCACAATCATGTCTGAAAAATCACAAGCTTCATCTTTTAGAGTTCCAATCCTTAAGGCATCTGAATATCCAGTCTGGAAAGAGAGAATAATCATATTCCTAGACTCTGTTGATCCAGAATACCTTGACAGGATCTATGATGGACCACATATGCCCACCAAGCTCTGTGTTGGGCTTGCAGATGAACCTCAGAAGATGGTTCCAAAAGAAAAGAAAGATTATACCCTTGAGGACATCTTATCAATTGGTAAAGACTCTAAGGTGAAACACCTTCTGCACAGTGCCCTTGATAATGCAATGTCAAATAGGGTGATTGGGTGCAAAACTGCTAAACAAATCTGGGATGCTCTGGAAACCAGATGTCAGGGAACTCAGGCCATAAAGAAAAACAGAAAAACAATCCTTACACAGGAGTATGAGCACTTTGACTCAAAATCTGGTGAGTCCTTGACAGATCTGTATGACAGATTTGTCAAACTGCTGAATGACTTATCTCTTGTGAACAAGGAATATGATCTTGAAGACTCAAACCTCAAATTCCTTCTGGCTCTTCCTGAAAAATGGGATTTGAAAGTCACAACAATAAGAGACAATCTTGATCTTGGAGAAATGTCTCTTGATGATGTTTATGGAAGACTGAAGACTCATGAACTTGAGATGGAGCAAAGGAGCAAACGTCATGGAGGAAAATCAAAGTCTGTTGCTCTGAAAGTTCAAGAGGAAGCTGCTAAAAGCAAAGGAAAAGCTCATGTCACAAAGTCTGACATTGAGTCATCAAACTCTGATGACTCAAACTCTGATATTCCCTCAGACTCTGAAGAAAGTGATGATGAGATGATGCAGTTAGCAGCATTGATGGTGAAAAGCTTCAAGAAGTTGGCCTACAAAAAGTTCAACAAAGGCAAAAGTTTTTCAAGAAAAGACAGAAACTCTGACAGAGTTTATGATAAGAAGAATTTTAGGAAGAATGAGAGCAAGGAAGGGAAAGCTGGAAAAGCTGACAAGTATACCTGTTTCAACTGTGGTGAAAAAGGTCACTTTGCATCTGAATGCAAGAAAGCCAAGAAAGAAAAAGAAAAAGCCTTTATCACCAAGAAAGGAAACTGGACAGATACATCTGATTCAGAAGAAGAAGTCAATTATGCTCTGATGGCAAACACTGACAACAACTCTGAATCTACTGCTAAGGTACCTCATTCTACTCTTGCCTTTGATACTGAAGATATAACTGAGTTAAGATTGTTCCTTAAAACTTTGCATATCAGCTTTAGAGATCAGACTTTAGAGAATGAGAGATTAAAATCTGAAACTCTAAGTGTAAAGAAAAGGAATGATTATCTAGAAAAAGAATTAGTTCAGATGTTAGAAGTTCAGAAAGAGAGAGATGATGCTGTCATTGTCAAAGATGAATTATTAAAGAGGTATGCATCTCTTCAATCAGAACTTGCTAAGGAAAGGGATATTATTAAGACATGGACTAATTCAGGCAAAACTACTCAGGATATCTTAGGTAGTGGAAACTGGAAGAAGGGACTAGGTTACACTGATAACTCAGAAGCTGAGTCATCAAAAGCAGAGTTTGTTAAAACTCAAAAACCTAGGGTTAAACCTGTTAAATTTGTTGCTGAATCCTCTAAGTCTAAACAGATTAGACCAGAATCAGAGATTAACAACAATTTAAAACCTGATAAGCCCAAACAGGTTAACATAGGACTGATGACTCAGAAGCAGCTTAAACATAAGCTTAAAGAGGTAAAGTCTGATAACAAAGACAAGGAACCTAGGAAAAATAGAAATGGCAAGGTTGGAATAGACAAGAGTAATAACTACATGCCTATTCCAAATGCACCTAGGAAGACATGCCATAACTGTGGAAATACTAATCATCTTGCTAATTTTTGCAGGAAGAACAAGGACATTAACTCCTTACCTACAAAGTCTGGAGTTAGAAAAAGTAGTATTAGATATAAACCACAAGATACATGTTTTCATTGTGGTAGTTTATGGCATTCTATTTATACTTGCAAAGAATATCATAGTTTGTATTATGATTATTATCAATTGAAACCTTCTTTGAAAAAGGTTAATAAAGACTCTGCAAGTACAAAATCTGTTTCTAGTACAAACTCTGTTCCAAAGTCTGTTAGCTCAAACTCTGATAATAATAATTCCGCTGCAAAAGCTAACAAACTTAATAAGGCCAAGGGATCCAAGCAAGTCTGGGTCCTTAAAACTAACAATTAGTGGTCTTTGTGATTGCAGGGCAACATGAAGAATATTCTAGTCTTGGACAGTGGATGTTCAGGACACATGACTGGAAATAAGGCCCTGCTGTCAGAGTTTGTAGAGAAAGCTGGCCCAAGTGTTTCTTATGGAGATGGCAACATAGGAAGGACTCTGGGATATGGCAACATCAATCTTGGAAATGTCATCATATCAAATATAGCTCTTGTTCAAGGGCTAAAACACAATTTACTCTCTGTCAGTCAGATCTGTGACAGAGGATATCATGTTGATTTCTATGAAGAACACAGTGAGATAGTAAGCAAGTCTACAGGCAAGGTGGCTGTGATTGCTCACAGACATGGAAATATTTATGAAATCCACTTGCCTACAAACTCTGAAGGAAAAACAATTTGCTTATCTACAAGAATCTCTGCAGAAGAAAGTTGGAAATGGCATAAGAAGCTCTCACACCTGAATTTCAACTCCATAAATGAGCTTATAAAGAAAAAGCTTGTGAGAGGACTCCCTGAATCACTACTCACATCTGATGGATTATGTGATTCATGTCAAAAGGCCAAGCAGAGAAAGACATCCTTCAAGAGTAAGACTGAATTTTCAATAAAGAAACCATATCACCTTCTACATGTTGATCTATTTGGACCAGTTAATGTACCATCCATTGCAAGGAAGAAATATGCTCTTGTCATTGTTGATGAGTATACTAGATACACTTGGGTATATTTTGTTCACTCTAAAGATGAAACAGCTTTGCATCTGATGGATCATGTGAAGCAACTGGATCATGGATCTAAAGACAAAGTAAAGATCATTAGAAGTGATAATGGAACTGAGTTCAGAAATTCAACAATGGAAGAGTTCTGCAAAGAAAGAGGTGTAGTGCAACAATTTTCTGCACCTGGAACACCACAGCAAAATGGTGTAGTTGAAAGGAAAAACAGGACTCTTATAGAAGCTGCCAGAACTATGCTTGATGAGGCTAAATTACCTACTTATTTCTGGGCAGAAGCTGTTCAAACAACTTGTTTCACTCAAAATGCAACACTGATTAATAAGCATGGCAAGACCCCATATGAGATGGTGAAGAAAAAGAAGCCAAATCTGAAGTACTTTCATATATTTGGGTGCAAATGCTTTGTATTGAAGACTCATCCAGAACAGCTTACCAAGTTTGATTTAAAAGCTGATGAAGGCATTTTTGTAGGTTATCCTCTGACAACAAAGGCCTTCAGAGTCTATAATCTGAGAACCAAGGTGATCATGGAATCCATACATGTGTCATTTGATGACAAAAGAATTATGGGTTTAGTAGATATGGATGATCATGAAGAACTGCATTTTGAAAATGAAGAAATATTCTCTGATTCGACAAACTCTGATGAACAGTCAAACTCTGACTGTGAACAAAATACAGCAAACTCTGGTGAAAATTTACAAGTTCATGATGATGAAGCACATGTTGAGGGGGAGCATCAGAATGTTTCAGACTCTACCCAAGACTCATCAGAGAATGCTGACTCAAACTCATCAGAGAATTCTGATTCAAACTCTGATAGCACAAATTTAGGGGGAGCTACAGAGAATGATCAACAGAATCAAGAGAGCATGGATCAAGGGGGAGGATCCAATGATGAAAATGGCCAACTTCCACATGCTAGGAAGTGGACAAAATCTCATACACCTGATTTGATAATTGGAAATCCAGAAGCAGGTGTGCAAACAAGGACAGCTACAGCAAATGAGTGTTTACATCATTGCTTTCTGTCACAAACAGAACCTAAAAAGGTGGAGGAAGCTCTTCAAGATGCTGACTGGATTCAAGCAATGCAAGAAGAGCTAAATGAGTTTGAGAGAAATAAAGTCTGGACACTAGTACCAAGACCTAAAGATAGATCAATTGTTAGGTCCTATAAACTCACTATATAATCTGATATAGTGATCACAATCTGTAACACAGTAAGACAATATAAGAGATTGAAAGTAATAAACTCTTATATTCACAAAGCTTTAATGGTTACAAAAACTCTCTCAGTGATTTATATTGTATCACTAAGAGCTGCTAGGGTTCTTAACAATGTACTCGATAACTCAACTCCTATAGAGTAACCCTAATCTGTGTTTATATAGACACAGTTACAAAATCAATCTCTGATTTGATATCCTATAAATCTGCTATAAATTCTATCAATCAAAGATTGCTCCAGTTTTCTGTTTAGTTTCCATAGCCAGTAAATCACTCCTCCGCTTCTATCCTTCCTTGAAGTATATCCGCTTCTGAGCTCTTTCCACGTGTAAACTCTGACGAATCTTGACTATGTAAACTCTGGTCAGACTTTATCAAACTCTGTCAGACTTTATCAAACTCTAATCAGCTTCCAGATTAAACTCTGATGATTCCTGTTCTAAAACAAACTTTAAGAACATTAGTAATCATCAATTATATCTAACAATCTCCCCCAACTTGTGCATAAATACATTATGTGCAAGTTAACAGATAATTGATGATGTCAAAACATTTAAGTCAAATGCAACAGAGTTTAACTATATAACAGAAAACTTTTTAAAACTTACAGATACTTTACTCCTTAGCTGCGTATACACCATTTGCTGTCTGTAGATACCCTCTGAGGAGTTCTCTTTCAGCTTCTTCAAGCACTGTAATCATTTGTCTCTTGATCTCTCTCAGCTCTGGATCTGAAACTCCAGTTTGATAAATTGCAGCTCTGAGATCATAGACCTTGTTCTTCTTCAAGTCCCTATCCAGCCTGATATTGTAAGCTTTATCAGACTCTTCATTAAATGCAAGAGTTCTGATTCCACCTATTGTTTCAATTTTTGCTGAATTTTTCTTCATCTCCACCAGCTGTCCTTTATGATTGAGGTATTTAGGAATAAAAGGTCCAGCATTCTTGTTTCCTGTAATACCCATCTTTCTTCTGATTTGATCTTTGAGCAGGTTGGAGATGTGTTGGCATGACTTGTTTTTCACTTGAAATATGTGTGATACATATCTCAATTCCTCCCAGTGTTTAGCATAGAGATCTGCTTCAAGTACTCTAAACACTGTTCCATCAGACATGAAGTAGATAAGAACATTATCTCCTCTGTCATTCTTCACCAACTGGACTGAATCAAGTTTGTCCATTTTGTCTTGCAATACTCCAGTCTTGGGAGCACAGAGAGTTGAGGGGTCATCTGGTCTTGATCCTATACTCTGATCAAATTTTTCATATTTGGATCCCAGCCCTCCTTTATCTCTTCCTGCCTTACGATGAGAGATTGGTTGAATTGAGCCCTTTTCAAAGCTTATCTCAGTCATCAGAGTAGGCTTTGCAAATCCAGCCAGTGGAGTAGTTGTTGGTTTGAACACAGCTTGAGCCTTGTCAGAGGTTGTGTCCTTCTTTGCATCCTTATTAACTTGAGCTATGTCAGAGGTTAATCTTTCTTGTTGAGGTTCTGCAACATGAGCTTTGTCAGAGATTGCAGCTTCTGTTTTCTTTTCCTTTACAACTTGATCCTTGTCAGAGGTTGTAGACTTCTTCTTTTCCCAGCCTTTCTCCAGATGTTCATCTACTTTGCTTTTGCCCTTGGAAGTATATTCATCTTCAGAGTATACCTTTTTGATTGGTAAACTCTGATCAGCAACAGTAGATTCCTTAATCAATATCCCTTTTTCTTTTGGTTTGGCTGTTAATTTTGCAGGCTTTTGGATCTTTCCAGAGTTTATAGCTTCAATATGTTCCTTTTTCAGCTCAGCTTCCTCTGCAGCAATCAACTCCAAATCCAAATTGGCTTCTGGATTTTCTTGTTCAAAAATCAATCTGGCAAGCTCTTCATCAGTCAATGGTTTATCTGATCCAGCCACTGGTCTGTGCTTTGATCCAGATGTGACATTATGTGTTGGAGCAGACTTTGAGCTTTGCTTAGATTGTTTTTGACTGTCAGAGTTTGAAACTCTTCCACCAGTCACTGCTTGAAATCTCTTGTGCTTTGTGAAATCATCAGCATCATCATCATCATCCTTCTTCTTCCTTTTCAGAGTTTGAGTAGTAGACTTGCATTTGACTTGAGCTACTCTCTCCCCCTTTTTGACATCATCCTCATCAGGAATCAGTATGGATGTGATCAGAGAAAGTGAAGATTGGATGGCTTCAAGCTGTTTGGACATCTTCTCCTGAGTTGATTCAATGATAGTCATCCTCTTGTCCAGAGATTCATGTGCAGACACCAGCTTCTGAACATTATCTCTCAGAGGTATTATAGTCCTTTTCTTCTCCAACTCATTTGTCTCCTTGACATTAGCCACCTCTGTTCTTAGACCATCTATTGATTTAGATGTCTGGGCATGAGCAGGATGAAATGTCTTCAGATAAAGAATTGTGCCTTTGAGGCTTGACATAACATCAGAGTTTGTGATTTTATTCTCTGCCATAGATAAAAATTCTTCAGCTTTAGTTGGCTCCAGAGAATGTTGATGGCTCAGCCAGAGTTTATCCCATACTTCATTTGGAGGATCAACTTGAAGATCCCTGGGAAGTGGCTCAGAGTCTGTAGTCAGAGTTTGTAGCCTGGCATTATACTGGCTAGTAGACTCCCACTTTTGTTGTGTCAGAGGAACTCCATCATCTTCATCCTTGTCAGTATCTGAACTGTCATCATCATCAGTGTAAAGCATAATGTAACGTAACTGTAATTACGATAACTCAACACAACAAAAGACAGGAAACAATACGTAAGTATTATACAGGAATCTACAGGTTGGAGATTCGATACGAACAGACAAAGACAATCAAGATATCTGAGACGAGCATCCGTCCACTGGAAGAAGTTCATTAACATGTTCAAGCCTCAGTGAAGAATAAAGTTCAATATGTTTCTGCTATCAAGATTGCCTGAAGATCAAGTATCAAAGACCAGAAGATTCCAGTATATTTAATTTGATTATTTACAATCAAATTTATCGAAGCAACATCTAACCCGGAATGACTGATCAAGTATATTATCAAGCAAAGGATTCAAAGAATTATTTCAGTTCGAGTCGTTCGTGAACCAGACCAGTGCACAGGACGTCAGGACATACGAAAGTATTCAATGGATTCGATCAACGAATTAATTGATCAAGTCAATAAAGCTGCTCCAGAATACATTGATAAAAGATCTTATTAATTAGATATACATATATATATATATTAATTGTGAATTATTTGAATTTAATTAAATTCAAGTAATTAATTAAACACAATTAATTATAAATATATGTATGTATATTTAATTATTATGCAAAACTGGAAGGCTTATGAATTTGACTAAGTGTTTCAATACAGGGAAGCTTCATCACTGATGAAGCGCAAACTTTGACTAAGTCAAAGTTTGCGCCTCATCCTTCCTTAAAACACTTAGAAATATTTCTAAGTGACTCAGGTGTACATACTGTGAAAGAGGCGCAAGGATTGACCTCAAGTCAAAGCGCCAACTTTGACTTGAGTCAATCACTCCTAGATTTGTCTAAGGCAACCACAGTGATACAGTGTGCTCAGTTGAGGCGCAACCTTTGACTCAAGGTCAAAGTTTGCGCCACAACTCTCCAACCATGTCCAAAGGCGCAATTCCAGTAAAATTCATCTAAGTCATCTCAGTGGAACAAAGAGGCGCAATGTTTGACTGATTCTAAAGCGCAAGGTTTGACTTTCTATATACACATGTATATATATTCAAGGCGCAACTTTGTGATATATATATATGTGTATACATAACTGTCGCCACTTCATTCACATTGGAGTTAGAATTATTTTGTTGAATCAAAGTCGTCCTGGACGAACTCGTTAACCATGGTTAGTTGTTGGAAAGTCTATAAATAGGGCTTTGTGTTTTCATTTGAAAACAACTACACACTTTGTAAGTGCACACACTATACACATTCTCGAGAGTTAAATTAGAAGATCGTATTTATCGAGAGTTTGTAATAGAGTGATTGTAGTCTCTGCAGCCGACACTTGTGTTGGAATTTGTAGCACCCGAGGATTATTTCTAATACGAGAATATTCCCCGACTTGCTGGAGTTATTTATTTACGATTGATTTAACATGGACTGAAACAAGATTATCCGCAATTAAATTAAATCGAAGAAATTGGTACGACGTATTCAACCCCCCCTTCTACGTCTGATTGGACCTAACAATTGGTATCAGAGCTTAGCTGATCGATATACAGATCTGAGATCCGTAACCAATCTGAAAAGCTAGCTGTCCGTACAATCGTAATTTTATCTGATAACAATGTCGACACACAAGTTAGGAATCAAAGTACCTCCATTTGACAAGGATGACTACAACAACTGGAAGATGAAGATGTTGCTGTACATCAGAGTTGCAAATCCCATGTTCATTGGGATTCTGGAAAATGGTCCATTTGTGCCTATGAAGATTATTCCTGAATCTGTTGAAAATGGTGTTCGTATTCCACAGAAGTCTGTTCCCAAAGAGAAAAGTGAATACACTGACACTGATAAGGAATATGTTGCACATGATCATAATCTGCAACTCATAATTGTTGAATCAATGACCAAGACAATGACACATCTGATACTAAGTCTGAAAACTTCAAAGCAGATGTGGGACACTATTGAGGCATTGATGGAGGGATCTGAAGAAGTCAGTGAAAACAGATACGATATGCTAATTGCTAGATATGAAGCATTTCAGGCAATACCTGGAGAGAACATTTCTCAAATCTACGAGAGGTTCATGTTGTTACTGAATGAACTCACCCTGCATGGAAAGACTTATCCACAGAAAGAGATTAACAGAAAGTTCTCATTTGTGATGCCACCCCATCTAGTTGTAAAGACAGAGACCATCCGGGAAAGAAGCGACTTCAGGACTATGACTTTGGAAAAGCTGTTTGGAAAACTGAAGACGTTTGAGATGGAACTTGAACAGAGAAAGATTATATATGGTGGTGGATCAACAGAATCCAAGAGTATGGCTTTACAGAAGACCACTGCACTTATTGCTGATCAACCATACTTTGGTTATCAACAATTAGTTGAATATGGTATCAATGATCACACTGTTGCTCAGAGTGATTGTTCATCCATCAAAGCTGACTATCCTTCTACCATTACTGAGATTGTAGAAGCTGAAGTTGATGAAGCTTCTGATGAACCGGAGGATGAGTTCTACACTAAAGAAGAGCTGGAGCAGCTGGAAGATAAGTCAATGGCTTATATGGCTGCAAGGTTTAAGCATATCAAGTTCAGAAAGAACCCCCGGTACAAGAAAGCTTCAGGGAACAAGTTTCAGGGTAAAGGAGGATACTCAGGGTCAGGGTCAAAGAGTACTGGCAGTTTCAAACCAAACATGTATGACAAGAGCAAGGTCAGATGCTACAACTGCAATGACTTAGGGCACTTTGCTACAGAGTGCAGGAAACCCAAAGCAGCTCCTGTCAGAAGCAACTCATATGATAAGAAGAATTCTTATGAGGATCTGAAGAAAGAGAATGAGAAGCTAAAAGCTAAGTTGGAAGCAATGGTGGCCAAGCACAAAGGAAGGGCTTACATTGCTGAGGGAAAAAGCTGGGATGACACAGATTCTGATGATGAACCTGTCCAGAGCAATTATGCATTTGCATTAATGGCTGACACTGTCGAGGAATCTCCATCTCAGGTATCTCCTGAAATTTCTGTTGATGACATGACTACTGCTGATTATAAAAAGACTATAAATGAACTAGGTCAAGAGATGTACAACTTGCACACTAGTTTATTAGCTTCAGAATCAGATAACAGTAGTCTTTCTCTAAAGATAGCTAAACTTGAAGAAAGAGTAGATGAATTAGCTTTAGAGAAACTCATAAACACTAACCTTAAAGATAGAATTGAATATCTAGAGAATAAGGAGAAGTGTAGTGCAGAAATTGAGGAGTCCCTTAGGTCTCAGATTGCTGACCTAGAAACTAAGCTTAGGGCCTATCAGAATTCTGCCTTTCTACAGAAAGAGATCTTGGATAGTCAAAGGGTTGATAAGAAGGTTGCTATTGGCCTTGACTATAGTTCTTTGGAAAGAGCCAAAAGAAAGAAGAGAAAAGAGAATGAAGGCATATTTGTTTCAGCAGGAACTGAGAATGCTCCTGAAGGAACAAATATACCTAAAATTCTGAAGAACACCAAGACCCCTATCTTTAGAATGGCACAAACAGAACCTCTGATAGAAGAAGACCTTGTCATCAAGGAAGAGTTGAAAAATGAGGAAGTTGTTAAGCCTCAAGTAAAACAGGAATCACCAGATGTACCTTCTAATTCCCATGTCAGAGATGACTCAGATAAAACTGGATTAGGAAGTACTAGTTCCAACAAAAAGAAGAACAACAGGAATGGCAAGTTAGATCCTAAGAACTCCAATTCTAGGAATTCTAATGCTAGAAAGGTTTGTAATAATTGCAATTCTACTAATCATCTTACTCATGCATGTAAAGTGATTAAAGTAGATAATTCTGTTTCTAGCATGCCTAATACTGTTAACATGAATGCTGTTCATTTGCCATGTGGTAGAGTAGGTTGCATGCTATGTGCTATGAATATGATGTCTGCATGTTTTACCATGTTGAATGCATCTTTTTCTGCACCATCTACTATGAATATGAATATGCCTGCACCTTCTGTTGCCCCTGTGGCAAAGACTGCTAGTCCTTCTAAGAAGAAGGAAACTCCCAACTCCAAGTCTAAAAGCACTACTGCTAAGACTAAAAAGGAGAAGAGTCCAGTCACCCCTGAACAAGCACATGTTAAACCAGTTTCTGTTGATAATCCTGTTTCTACTAAATCACCTGGACCCAAGAACGTCTGGGTACCAAAGAAAGTTTAATCCATTTGTGAATGCAGGGCACAGGAAGGAAAAATAAAGTTGTGTGGGTTCTTGATAGTGGTTGTTCAAGACACATGACTGGGGAAAAGTCCCTGCTCACAGATGTGGTGATGAGAACCGGCCCAATTGTAATCTTTGGAGATGACAGCAAAGGTTTTACAACGGGATATGGTAAGCTGAAAGTTGGAAATGTCATCATTGAAGATATCTCTCTGGTGGAAGGACTCAAGCACAACTTACTGAGTATCAGTCAGTTCTGTGACAAAGGATACGACGTAATCTTTCAGAAGGAAGTTTGCTTAATCCAGAACCGGAAGAACAAGGATCTTACACTTCGTGGTGTAAGAAAATCAAGTTTGTTTATAGCCGACATAGACTCAGCAAGTAAGGGGGAGGTCAAGTGTTTCTACACCAAGGCCTCTGCTGATGATAGTTGGTTATGGCATCGGAAGCTCTCACATTTGAACTTTAAGACTATGAACTCATTAGTCAAAAGAGAACTTGTGAGAGGACTGCCACAGAAAGAATTCTGTCAAGAAGGACTCTGTGATGCATGTGAAAAAGGGAAGTCAAAGAAAGCATCACACAGGAGCAAAGGCATGACTGATATTGGTTCACCCCTTCAACTGATTCATATGGATCTGTTTGGACCAGTCAACATTCCTTCTATATCAAGGAAAAGATATGCTCTTGTGATCGTCGATGACTACTCAAAATACACATGGGTATTATTCTTACATTCAAAGGATGAAGCAGCACTCGTCATCATTGATCATATCAAGAAGATTGAAAAGGAAGCAGATCTGCCAGTAAGGACAATCAGATCAGATAATGGAACAGAATTTCGTAATGCTGTTCTTAATAACTTCTGTACTGATAAGGGCATCTCTCGTCAGTATTCAGCTCCAAGGACTCCACAACAAAATGGTGTCGTAGAAAGGAAGAACAGAACCTTGATTGAAGCAGCAAGGACTATGATTAGTCAATCAAGACTTCCAATCTATTTCTGGGCTGAAGCTGTAAGCACTGCTTGCTACACTCAAAATCGTACCCTGATTAACAAGGATTTGGATAAGACTCCTTATGAAGTAATGGCCAACAGAAAACCATCACTGAGTTACTTTCATGTGTTTGGTGCAAAATGCTTTGTGTTAAAAGAAGAGCATTTGGGAAAGTTTGATGCCAAAGCTGAAGAAGGCATATTTCTGGGTTATTCTTTGGAGTCTAAGGCCTACAGGGTTTATCTGATCAATGACGACAAACTGATTGAAAGCATCAATGTAAGATTTGATGATACCAAACTCCCAAGTCTCCAAAAAGAAAATGAATCTGATTCTCTGGAGTTTGAGAATTTAGAAGACATTTATTTAGGAGAAGATCAACCTGAAGCTGATATAAGGGAACCTAATACAAATGAAGGAAATACTGATCCTGAACCATCTGGAGGAAGTATTGGTAACAATACAAATGATCATCATGATCACAGTGGTCAAAGTGGAGGATCAACAAATAGAATCTACATCAGCTCAGGGGGAGTAAGTCAAAGTGGATCTACTAGTCATCACACTCAACACAACTATGATTTTGGTGAATCATCAAGATTGAATCTGCCAAGACAAAGAGTATGGAGTAGAGACCATCCTGTTGAACAAATCATTGGTGATCCAGACACAGGAGTGCAGACTAGAAGAGCAACTCAGAATGAATGCAACTTTGCTGGATTCTTGTCTCAGACAGAACCAAAGAAAGTTGAAGAGGCTCTAAATGATCCAGATTGGGTATCTGCAATGCAGGAAGAACTCAATCAATTCGAAAGGCAGAAAGTTTGGAAGCTGGTGCCAAGACCTAAAGGAAAATCTATAGTTGGCACTAGATGGGTTTTTAGAAACAAACTGGATGAAGATGGTATTGTTACGAGGAATAAGGCAAGACTGGTTGCAAAGGGTTATTCACAAGAAGAAGGAATTGATTATGATGAAACCTATGCTCCAGTTGCTAGGCTTGAAGCAATCAGGATGTTCTTAGCATTTGCTGCACACTCCAACTTCAAAGTATATCAGATGGATGTGAAAAGTGCATTCCTGAATGGTGATCTGGAAGAGGAAGTCTTTGTTGAACAACCCCCTGGGTTTGAAGACAAAGAATTTGAAGACTTCGTATACTTTCTCTTCAAAGCACTCTATGGCCTGAAGCAAGCCCCTCGAACCTGGTATGACACTCTTTCCAAGTTCTTACTTGAAAATGGTTTCACCAGAGGTATCATCGATAAAACTCTTTTCCATAAAAAGCATAAGGATGATATAATTCTTGTACAAGTATATGTCGATGACATTATATTTGGTTCTACTAATGATCTTTTGTGCGAGAGATTTGCTAAGTTAATGCTGAGCAAGTATGAGATGAGCATGATGGGAGAATTGTCCTTCTTCCTAGGACTTCAAGTCATTCAGAAGCCTGACGGTATTTTTATCTGCCAATCTAAATACATCAAGGATCTTCTGAAGAAATATGGAATGGAAGAAGCATCTCCTGCCAAAACCCCTATGCCAACTGCTGTCAAACTTGATCAGGACAAATCTGGTAAGTCAGTTGACATCACGAAGTATCGAGGTATGATTGGCTCTCTCTTATACTTAACTGCTAGTAGACCAGATATCATGTTCGCAACTTGTTTATGTGCTAGATTCCAGGCTGATCCTAAAGAGTCACATCTTATAGCTGTTAAGCGTATTTTTAGGTATCTTAAGGGAACCCCCAATCTAGGGATTTGGTACCCTAAAGATACAGGTTTTAATCTGATTGGCTATACAGATTCTGACTTTGCAGGATGTAAGATTGATAGGAAAAGTACTTCAGGAAGCTGTCAGTTTCTTGGACGAAGGTTGGTGTCATGGTATAGCAAGAAGCAACACTCCGTGTCCACGTCTACAGCGGAAGCTGAATACATAGCTGCTGGAAGTTGCTGTGCTCAAATCTTGTGGATGAGGAATCAACTACAAGATTATGGACTCATGTTGGATAAAATTCCGATTCTGTGTGATAACACGAGTGCCATTGCCATTGCCAACAATCCTGTTCAACACTCCAGGACAAAGCATATTGATATCAGGTATCATTTCCTTCGCGAGCATGTCATGAATGGAACAGTAGAGTTACACTTCGTACCTACTGATCAACAAATTGCAGACATCTTCACTAAACCACTAGACGAATCCACTTTCTCTAGACTGGTTGGTGAACTTGGGATGTTAAATATGTCTAATTAATTAGACAAGAAATAACTGCAATTTGTTCGTAAGTTCACAAGTTTTAAAATGTACATATTTTCAGGACTTGTGAATTTACAAAGTGCATCCAGTATTTTACATAATTATCTGATAATTAGTTTTAATTATTTGCCATGATTTATATGATTTGCATGATTTTATGTGATTATGTGATTAATTGCTAAGTGGTAGATATTTAGAATTAATTTTTTTGAATTATTTAAGTGCTTATATTCAATTAATGAATATTAGTGTTTATTTAAATCATATTTTAATTATATTTGATTAATGGATTTGGAGCAATTCAAATTATATTAAGTTATCCATTAATTAGATTTTAATTAAAATACTTGCAGCATAACTTATTAAATATTTGTTAACTAAATTTTAATTTAGTTACATATTGTTTAATTTAGTTGTGATATCAATTTATTAGAACATTTGATTTTAATCAAATACGTTTAATCAATTGATATGATTTTGAGAGTTCGTTTGATATTTGCCTAAGTATGTATATATATACACTGATATTAACTCCTTTTAGGCGCAACATTTGACCAAGTCAAATGTTGCGCCCCTGAGTAACATATATATATACACATGCAAATTACTCTAACACCTCTCTAATCATCTGGGCGCCACTGTGCCTGGCGCAACATTTGACTAAGTCAAATGTTGCGCTAGGGTCATCTCTCTGTATCTACTGAGTTGTGACTTAGCCTTTTTCTTCCAAGTCAGGAAGTTGCGCCTCTATACACTGTGCTGTGTATAGAGGGCAATTTGGTAAATCCAAATGTTGCGCCTCCTTCTGTTGTCTGTGTCTAGAATAGGGGGCAGTTATGTCTTTTCACATGTTGCGCCTCCCCACTCCTGTACACATATATATGCTACACTTGGTGATTTTCTTTTTCTTTTTCATCTTCACTATATACACAGACATATACATACACGCATAAACCCTCTCCCCACTGTTTCAAATTACTCGAAGTCGAGTTCTTTGATCGAACTCCATCACCACAAATCTTGTCCATTTTTCTTTACGAGACCAGTTTTAGAACCCCCTTTACGAGAGCTTTCATTTGAACCGTGCCTTTTCACGATCCGTTACGGTTTTTCGAAAGGGTGTTTCGAAGCTTTTCAACTTCTAGGACAGATTTTAACGTGATTTTAGCATCAATAATTTGCGAAACCGATACCATTATTCTTAGAATTTCAAGAAGTACAACATACTTGAATTTCATCGAATTCTAAAATTCTTGGAATTAGGGTTTTTCGGAGCGTTATTAATTAATTATTTTCGTGACAAAGTGGTTATTTGTTCGTATTTTTTTCGTGAAACGAAATTTATAATCATTTTTAATTTTAATTAAAAATGGCTGCAAATTTTGAGATTCCGAAAACAAATTTCACTATTGTTGAAAATAATAATTTAATTACGCAAGCAAATTATCGACGCTGGGTTCGTTACATGTCAGAATTTTCTTTTGCTAGGTTTGCTATGACTGAGTCTGTATACCTTAACAAATCTCTACTTCGAGATTTTCTGTCCTCTATCTCTGTGGTAAATGAAGAACAGGTATTTGGACTCAAATGCGTTATTCAGGGACGAACACTGACGATCACTGAGAACACCCTGAACACTGCTCTGCAACTTCCAACAGAGAATTTTGAAGATGTTCAGAGCTGAAAGGACAAACTTCTTCTTTGCTATCCATTGCCAGAGGGAAAATGGTGATCTTCCCAGCAAAATGTACGTGAAGCATTTACCTCGAGAATGGAATTTCTTCTTTAATTCTATTTCTCATGTATTTGCACCAAAGACTGGAGGGTTCCATGGCATCACAACCTTCAACCAGGAGATTGGAATTGCAATAGCTCAGAATACAAGGATAAATCTGGGACACATGATCATGGGAGCTTTTCAGGACTCCCTAAGGAAAAACAGAAACATACTCCTCTATCCTAGGTTCTTCCAGATTGTGCTGAATCAACTGCTGACTCCTTCTGAAAGAGCTGTCTATCCCAATATAGACAATGTTATATGCTCTTTCATGTCTACCAGGGTCATCTCTATGCTGGAAAACCATCAGAACTACACCAACAATGAAGATGTGGTTCTTCCGGAGGCAATGCAAGAATTCCTGAACAATCCAAATGTGCCTCCACCCCACATTCAAAATGTTGCTGATCCAGTGGTTCAGGAAGAGGAGGCCCCTGCAACTCAAAGTACTGAAGTCCCTGAGTCATCTCATCAAGCTGATATCCCTGAGACTCAAACTTCACAAATAGAAGAAGAGGTGATAGTGGAAGATGCACAGACATCCTCAGATGACAATGCTCAATCTGAAGGAGAGGATTCACTGCAAGACAACTCCACTGATTCTGAAGATGAAGTGAATACTCCGGTTCAAACCACTGCAGCTCATGTAATGGTGGATGTTGATGAACTTTTCTCTAACACTTACAATCCACTGCTACAGTCAGGTATTCCTTCTGACTCTGACAACTTGTCCTTTGATGCACCTGATTGGGTTCAGAATCTTTTGGATTCCAATCAGCTTTCACCACCTCTCACAAGTGCCAATGAATTTGAAATCCCCCAAATTCATAACCAAGGCACCACTTCACAAACACCTGAAGCAGAAACTACTCTACCCCTCAGCCAACCACTTATTATTTCTGAGAGAGAGGGAGAAAGTGCCTTAAGTGCACCACATAAGGAGATTGTTTCTGAAACTGCAGCTCTGTCTCCTAGTCATGAAAGGAGAATAGAACCTGAGACAACTGCAGATATGTCTATTTCTTCACCACCTCAGCCAAATACTATTCCAATGCACAGTGAGGTTGCACACACAGTTGAAGAATTGACGGTTGCGAATACTTTGTCGTCCATGTCAGGGATAGACACTGTTGTTTCTGATCCTTTTCAGGGTCAAGTGCCTTCACAGGCTTCTGGGGGAAACTTGGATGAAATGCCACTTTCTACATCCTTGTCTACCCCCCTGGGAGGAACATTCCCAGATCCTTCAAAGGACTCTTCACCTCTCGAAGGTGAACGGCAATCTGTTTCTGAGCCCTTCGTATCAGGAAGTGTGCCAGTTATAGAGGACTTGTCACAAAGTCTTTCGCCGTCAAAGGCAGTTGTGGGAAACCAGGGTGCTTCGCCAATTCAAGGATCACATCCTTCGAGCCCTGTGTCTACCCACCCTGAGATTCCAACTCAGGATCCATCAAAGGACTCACCACTTTCAAGTGGTCGGCAACTTGTTTCTTATGACTCAGATTCATCTGACGAGGAAACCGAGGACGAAGGCTTACGAACCTTCATTGCACCTTCTGTGACCTCTCTAGAAGAGGCTAAGAAGATTTCTTCTGCAGGTACATCTATGGATGCTGGAATATCTTTGAGTGAGAGGGAAACACCAACAGAACTTGCTATACAGAAACCCTCTGACCCACTGAGTGTTCTAGCTTTGAGTGAAACGAGGGAAACACCTACAGAACGTGCTAGTGAGAACCCTACAGCCCAACCTACAATTGAATCTGCTATTCCAACTGTATCTGTGACAGAATTTGAAGCTCTAAAGTTCAAAGTTCAACATCTAGAAGCTGAAAATCTTGTTCTATGGGAGGAGTTAGTAGAAATCAAATCAACAATGGAACAAAGGTTAGCTGCCCTGGAGGCTAAGTTGTTGGCATCTCAACCTTCCAGAGAGGATTACTCAACTGAGGGGGAGAGAGCAGCAGAAAAAGCAAAGGGAAAGAGGGTGATAACAGGGGTGTCTGAAGAACTGATTGATTCTGCTCTTAGGCATCAATTCAGTTACAGTCATGATGAATACATCCCTGAGTTTGTGGATGACAGGGTGATTAGGATGGTTGGTGCTGAGAATGAAGATCTTGAAGAAGGAGAAATCCCAGACGCTGAAGTCTTTGCTGATGAACTTGCATATCACAATGACATCTTTCCTGCTGAAGAGTTTGAAATTGCAAATCCACAAGACATTGCTAATGTTGCTAGGGATTATGCTGAGCAAAGGAGAGCAAGGGAGAAGTTAGAAAACCAAAGACGGATTCGAAGGGAAAGGAGACTTGCCAACTTACATAAAGAAGGAGCTGAATGGGATGCTGCTAGATCTGTGTTTGATTTTCCAGAGGTCACTCAAGAAAATGATGATGACGAAGTAAAAGATATCTTTGACTCCTTCAGGAACAACTACAAGGATTTACATGATTATCACGAGGTGTTAAATGATATCATTTCTACTGTGTCTGTTGCTGTTCTTCCCAGAAGAGGATGGATGGTTAACATATCATTTGAGCTACAAAGAGAAGGCCATGGACTCAAGCATGTGTCAAGTCAGTTTCTCAGAGATCTATCTTTAACTGAGCTGTTTGTGGTAAGAAACAAGATCATCTCTACCGGCAGAAAGCATAATGAAGTATTCAGAGATATGGTGGAAGAATGGATCACTGATATTGGAGTTGAAATTCATGACAAGCCCTCAGTTATTAAGTACTTCAAGGATGGTATGATTCAGAGTATTGGACTCACTGATGAAGCACTATCAACATACAATCCTCGTATACTGAAATATCTGGAAGCTCAAGTCAGGGAGAAGTGCTCAAGGACTAGCAAGGGAAGACTAACTGCTGAACTGCTATATGCCTATCGTCTGAACTTTGCTGCTCTGAGAGACTTAGACTTATCAGCCATCAATCGTCAACCACCATATCCACTGCCTCCACTCAACCCTGAAATTCCTGAAAATCCAAATGCACCTGTTGTTACTTACAATCCTACATCTGTACTATTCAAGAAGAAGAAAGACTCTGAAGTCACTGCTATACCACTCACAGAGATTGGAAAACTCAATTCCAAAAGAATCACTCGTGCAGTTGCAGCTGTTAAGTGGTCAGTGGTAAAAGAAGACAAGAGTGTGCTCAAAGATTTGGTTGATCTTCTGGAGATAAGAAAAGCTGTAGAGACTGTCCACAACACTTCTAGAGTTCGTGCTCATCCATCAAGGATCATTATGAAAATTGAAGGAATGGAGATGAATGTCACTTTTAAGAAGTTGAAGAAGATGGTTCACCTGCAGACTTTAGAGAAGATGAAGAAAAATCTAGAGCAACCTCCACCTGAGAATACACTGGAGCAAGTGGCACTGAGTACCATTACAGCAAGGATTGAAGAGATTGAAAACAAGCTTACTCAGAAGAGAGTAGAGGAAGCTGCAAAGAGGAAAGCTGAGCAGAAGCTGATTAATGCAAGAGCCAAGAAACCAAGGAAAGATTAGTTCAGGCTAGAGGAACAATGGCTGCTTGTATTTACTTTTGATTTCTGGAAAATGTAAGATATAATCCAGACTGTACTTAGTAAAGCATAATGTAACGTAACTGTAATTACGATAACTCAACACAACAAAAGACAGGAAACAATACGTAAGTATTATACAGGAATCTACAGGTTGGAGATTCGATACGAACAGACAAAGACAATCAAGATATTTGAGACGAGCATCCGTCCACTGGAAGAAGTTCATTAACATGTTCAAGCCTCAGTGAAGAATAAAGTTCAATATGTTTCTGCTATCAAGATTGCCTGAAGATCAAGTATCAAAGACCAGAAGATTCCAGTATATTTAATTTGATTATTTACAATCAAATTTATCGAAGCAACATCTAACCCGGAATGACTGATCAAGTATATTATCAAGCAAAGGATTCAAAGAATTATTTCAGTTCGAGTCGTTCGTGAACCAGACCAGTGCACAGGACGTCAGGACATACGAAAGTATTCAATGGATTCGATCAACGAATTAATTGATCAAGTCAATAAAGCTGCTCCAGAATACATTGATAAAAGATCTTATTAATTAGATATACATATATATATATATATTAATTGTGAATTATTTGAATTTAATTAAATTCAAGTAATTAATTAAACACAATTAATTATAAATATATGTATGTATATTTAATTATTATGCAAAACTGGAAGGCTTATGAATTTGACTAAGTGTTTCAATACAGGGAAGCTTCATCACTGATGATGCGCAAACTTTGACTAAGTCAAAGTTTGCGCCTCATCCTTCCTTAAAACACTTAGAAATATTTCTAAGTGACTCAGGTGTACATACTGTGAAAGAGGCGCAAGGATTGACCTCAAGTCAAAGCGCCAACTTTGACTTGAGTCAATCACTCCTAGATTTGTCTAAGGCAACCACAGTGATACAGTGTGCTCAGTTGAGGCGCAACCTTTGACTCAAGGTCAAAGTTTGCGCCACAACTCTCCAACCATGTCCAAAGGCGCAATTCCAGTAAAATTCATCTAAGTCATCTCAGTGGAACAAAGAGGCGCAATGTTTGACTGATTCTAAAGCGCAAGGTTTGACTTTCTATATACACATGTATATATATTCAAGGCGCAACTTTGTGATATATATATATGTGTATACATAACTGTCGCCACTTCATTCACATTGGAGTTAGAATTATTTTGTTGAATCAAAGTCGTCCTGGACGAACTCGTTAACCATGGTTAGTTGTTGGAAAGTCTATAAATAGGGCTTTGTGTTTTCATTTGAAAACAACTACACACTTTGTAAGTGCACACACTATACACATTCTCGAGAGTTAAATTAGAAGATCGTATTTATCGAGAGTTTGTAATAGAGTGATTGTAGTCTCTGCAGCCGACACTTGTGTTGGAATTTGTAGCACCCGAGGATTATTTCTAATACAAGAATATTCCCCGACTTGCTGGAGTTATTTATTTACGATTGATTTAACATGGACTGAAACAAGATTATCCGCAATTAAATTAAATCGAAGAAATTGGTACGACGTATTCAACCCCCCCTTCTACGTCTGATTGGACCTAACAATCAGTATCAGCATCAGAGTTTGCTTTGTCAGTTTCAGGAACAGGATCAACAACTTTTTCCACAGTATCTTGAGCAGATTTTACTTGAGCTTCAGACTGTGATTTGATAGGCTATTCACCAGTCTGAGCAAGAGACTGTAGAGCTTCCATAGCTACTCTGTCAGATTCATCAACTACATCAGACCTGTAGTTGTCTGGAGCTGTATCATGAACTATGGCACCCTCTGGAATTTTCATTGGAGAAGTAGGAATTGGAGTGGAGGGTCCATGATCAGATACTGGAGTATGAGGATTAGACATATTTGCTCCAGCTTCAGTTGTAACTGGTTCATCACACTTTATTTCTTCATCTACTTCAGAGGATGAAGTAGATGCTGTAGGAGATTTCAGAGGAACAGCTTTGATAGGAAGCACCATCAGAGCTTGAGAATTTTCAGCAACTGGAGTTGATGGTGTTTGCTCTTCCTCAACTGTGAAGTCTGTTATTTCAGTGATTGGAACTTTTGCTCTTGCAGGCTTTTGTGCCCTTCTTTTGAATCTGGCTGGCTTCTGAGGACTAGCTTGAACAGGTTCAGAGTTTACATCTTGGGCAGGTTCTAGATCATCATATTCATATGCTGCAACAAGTCTTCTTCTTTTCTTCTGCTTTTGAAGAGTAGCAGCTTCAGTGTTTTCTGGGATCTCAGAGTTTGGAGCATCAGAGTTTAAGTGAGCCTCAGAGTTTACTGGCTCATCAGTGTTTGTCGGCACTTCAGAGTTTGATTTCAGAACATGTGTAGCAGCAGAGGTTCTTGTCCTTTTGGCAGTAGAGGGGGCTGCATCAGACTTTGCAGCCCTTTTGGACTTAGATGCAGAAGTTCTGGGTTGCTTGGGGATTGTAGGAGAGACTGGAGGTTGAGGTTGTTGTGGTTGTGGTTGTTGGTGTACTGGGGGCATATCCATCCTAGCTCTAACTTGAGCTGGAATTAAAAGAGGTCTTTGCATTGGATACTTCTCATCCTTGGAGATGAGGTCCTTAAACACTCTTTTATGAAGCCTGAATGGCTTGATCTCATCATCAACATCAAAATCTACCTCACCAACAGTAGCATTAAACAATAATTGACAGAATCTTGAGAAATAAATGACGTTTCTATTCTCATGCATTCTTTCTCCAATATTTCTAAGAACTAATCTACCAAAATCAAAATTAGTAGAGTAGATCAGAGAATACCCAATCTGCAGCATGTCCATTGGAATGGCAGCCCAGTTTGTAGACTTCTTTTGAAATGCCCTGGTGATGCAGTCGAAAAAGAAACTCCATTCTCTTCTGAGCCCTGGGCGCTTTAGTTGTCCCAATTTGTCAAGCGATTCACTGTAGCCCAAATCAGTCATCATTGTTCTCAGATTTGCATCCCCATTTGTGATATAAGCAGTGTCGAGCTCTGGCAGATTGAAAGCAGTTCTGACTGTGGCTGGAGTAGCAAAATACTCCTCCCCTTCATATGAAAACACAATCGATGGTGATCCATCTTCACCACCATTGTCATACTTACCCGTCCTCCAGAAGTTTATGATCTGGCTTCCTGAGAGTCTGGCAGGAGCTGTGAGAGCGGTAGCAATGGCACTTTGTGCCAGAAATTGCTGCATAGGATGATAATCCCTTGGAGCGTCAGCAGTGTTTAGGATAGCAGCATGGTTATTGGTGACGAATTCCACACCTGCAAAGATGAATGCTGTAGTGGCCATTATAACAGAGTTTGTGAGTAGAGAAAAGTGTTTGAGAGAATTTGAATTTCAGAGAGAAGAGAGTAAGAGTTTGTTTAGAGAGTGTGTGTGGAGATTAGGTGTAAGAGAGAAACAATAAAATCTGATGATAAACTCTTCAGATTTTGTGTAGCTGTACACGCTTGGACTCTTTGTTCACTTGGACACCTGTCAGATTTTAACTGGTAGTTGAATGTTAGTGGGATAGAGAAACAAGAGTAATAATCATGAGCGCAGTAAAACATGTGCAGTAATAAATGCTGATTACACGTTCTTCTATTAAAATGTTTTTCATGTAAACCCACTAACAATACATCCGTTTGAAATACTCCCTTCATATTCTCTGAATATTTTGTACTCCTGAAATGTACAAGATTTAAAAATCAAGATTAAATCTCTCGAATTTTAAACTCTGAGATTTACATCAAAGAAAATAAATTTCTAAGTACCTCAGAATAAAGACATGATTTTTAGAAAATTCATCAGAAAATCAGAGTTTGTCACAAAATCCATAGCTCAATAATGTGCTTGTGACAGTATGTGTGTGATTTAACATATTAAATCAGAGACTAGGGAATTTCACAATTTCGTAATTATAAGGTAGACAAGAATAATTTATTTAAACTCTCAAGACATAGACAAAAGATATACTCTGATGGAGAAATATATAAAATAACCCAACCCCCCCCCCCTTTTTTTTTTTTTTTTTTTTTTTTCAAGGACGCTTTTCAGTGTAAATGAATCACGACCTTTAAATATTATTTTTGCAACAGTATTTCTCCAGTAATCAGAGATTGTGACTGGTCACCATAGATTACAAAATCTTGGCAATTACTTAATACCAGTAAGTGTTTGGGTCTTCCCAGTCACTGTCATATAGACATCTAAGATCTCAAAGGAGTACCATGCTTATTTGCAGGGGTGTATATATCATCAGAGTTTATAATCACTGTCTAATTTACTGAGAGAAAATGCAAATTAGTCAGTCTCACTTATAATTAAGATATGTGAAGTAATAGAGTCTCAATGATATCAATATGCATATAGTGTTAAGTAGTAGCACAAAATTGAGATCAAGATTAAAGAACTGAACTGAGATTCATGATTACTAATTCATATCATGCTTCATAGTATCTTCACAGGTTTGTTTTCTCAGAGAAATAAAAATGAAATCATTAATCAAGATTCAGAGTTTACAAACATCAGAGAATATCGTCAGAGAATGACGATCAGAGAATATCATCAGAGTATAGCACACAGAGTATATCATCAGAGAATGTCATCAGATTTTAACAATCAGAGTATAGCAAGGCAAATTTGTGAGCAATACATATGGTAATTTGAAAGATCTGACCAGTATGTTTACTCAGTTCCTGATATCATTCCTAGCTCATTCACCAGTCTAGTGAAGGTTGCTTCACTTAGTGGTTTGGTGAATATGTCTGCTAGCTGCTGTTCTGTGGGAACAAAGTGAAGTTCAATGGTTCCTTCCTCCACATGCTCCCTTATAAAATGATATCTTATACTGATGTGCTTTGTCAGAGAATGTTGAACTGGATTTCCTGTCATAGCAATAGCACTTTGGTTATCACAATAAATAGGAATTTTAGAAAAGGATAACCCATAGTCCAACAGTTGATTCTTCATCCAAAGAATCTGAGCACAGCAGCTGCCTGCAGCTATATACTCTGACTCTGCTGTTGATGTTGAAATAGACTTCTGCTTCTTGCTGTACCAAGAAACTAGTCTTCCACCTAGAAATTGACAACTCCCACTTGTGCTTTTTCTGTCAATTTTGCAACCTGCAAAATCTGCATCAGAGTATCCAATTAGACTAAAATCTGATTCTCTAGGATACCATAATCCCAATGATGTGGTTCCCTTGAGATATCTGATTATCCTCTTTACTGCAATCAGATGAGGCTCTCTTGGATCTGCCTGAAATCTTGCACATAAACATGTGGCATACATGATGTCTGGTCTACTTGCAGTCAGATAAAGTAAAGATCCAATCATTCCTCTATAGTTTGTGATATCCACTGATGCACCAGTGTCTTTGTCTAGTTTGGTTGCTGTTGCCATAGGAGTAGTTGCAGCTGAACTGTCTTGCATACCAAATTTCTTCAAAAGATTTCTGGTATACTTGGCTTGATTTATAAAAATCCCATCTTCAGTCTGTTTAACTTGTAAACCCAGAAAATAACTGAGTTCCCCCATCATGCTCATTTGGTACCTAGACTGCATGAGCTTGGCAAATCTTTGACAGAGTTTAGCATTAGTGGAGCCAAAAATAATGTCATCAACATAGATTTGAACTAAAAGCAGATCATTACCATGATTCAAATAAAACAAAGTTTTATCTATGGTACCTCTAGTAAATCCATTCTCAAGAAGAAATTGAGCCAGAGTTTCATACCATGCCCTTGGAGCCTGCTTTAGTCCATAAAGTGCCTTGTCCAATCTATAGACATAGTCTGGATGCTTTGGATCCACAAAGCCTGGAGGTTGTTCAACATATACCTCTTCATCCAGTTTCCCATTTAAAAAAGCACTTTTGACATCCATCTGAAATACCTTGAATTTCTTGTGAGCAGCATAGGCCAGAAAGATTCTGATTGCCTCCAATCTTGCAACTGGAGCAAATGTCTCATCATAATCAATACCTTCCTGTTGTGAATACCCTTTTGCCACAAGCCTTGCTTTATTTCTTGTAATGACACCCTCACTGTCAGTTTTGTTTCTGAATACCCATTTTGTACCAACTATAGATCTGTCTTTAGGTCTTGGTACTAGGGTCCATACTTTGTTTCTCTCAAACTCATTCAGCTCTTCTTGCATTGCTTGTATCCAGTCAGCATCTTGAAGAGCTTCCTCCACCTTTTTAGGTTCTGTTTGTGACAGAAAGCAATGATGTAAACACTCATTTGCTGTAGCTGTCCTTGTTTGCACACCTGCTTCTGGATTGCCAATTATTAAATCAGGTGTGTGAGATTTTGTCCACTTCCTAGCATGTGGAAGTTGACCATTTTCATCATTGGATTCTCCCCCTTGATCCATGCTCTCCTGATTCTGTTGATTATTCTCTGTAGCTCCCCCTAAGTTTGTGCTATCAGAGTTTGAATCAGTATTCTCTGATGAGTTTGAGTCAGCATTCTCCGATGAGTCTTGGGTAGAGTCTGAAACATTCTGATGCTCCCCCTCAGCAAGTGCTTCATCATCATGAACTTGTAAATTTTCATCAGAGTTTGCTGTATCTTGTTCACAGTCAGAGTTTGACTGTTCATCAGAGTTTATCGAATCAGAGAATATTTCTTCATTTTCAAAATGCAGTTTTTCATGATCATCCATATCTGTTAAGCCCATGATTTTCTTGTCATCAAATGACACATGTATGGATTCCATGATTACCTTGGTTCTTAGATTGTAGATTCTGAAGGCCTTTGTTATCAGAGGATAACCTACAAAGATGCCTTCATCAGCTTTTAAATCAAACTTGGTAAGCTGTTCTGGATGAGTCTTTAAGACAAAGCATTTGCACCCAAATATATGAAAATACTTCAGATTTGGCTTCTTTTTCTTCACCATCTCATATGGGGTCTTGCCATGCTTATTAATCAAGGTTGCATTTTGAGTGAAACAAGCTGTTTGAACAGCTTCTGCCCAGAAATAAGTAGGCAATTTAGCCTCATCAAGCATAGTTCTGGCAGCTTCTATAAGAGTCCTGTTTTTCCTTTCAACTACACCATTTTGCTGTGGTGTACCAGGTGCAGAGAATTGTTGCACTACACCTCTTTCTTTGCAGAACTCTTCCATTGTTGAATTTCTGAACTCAGTTCCATTATCACTTCTAATGATCTTCACTTTGTCTTCAGATCCATGGTCCAGTTGTGTCACATGATCCATCAGATGCAAGACTGTTTCATCTTTAGAGTGAAGAAAATATACCCAAGTGTATCTGGTATACTCATCAACAATGACAAGAGCATATTTCTTCCTTGCAATGGATGGTACATTAACTGGTCCAAATAGATCAACATGTAGAAGATGATATGGTTTCTTTATTGAGAATTCAGTCTTACTCTTGAAGGATGTCTTTCTCTGCTTGGCCTTTTGACATGAATCACATAATCCATCAGATGTGAGTAGTGATTCAGGGAGTCCTCTCACAAGCTTTTTCTTTATAAGCTCATTTATAGAGTTGAAATTCAGATGTGAGAGCTTCTTATGCCACTTCCAGCTTTCTTCTGCAGAGATCCTTGTAGACAAGCAAATTGCTTTTCCTTCAGAGTTTGTAGGCAAGTGGATTTCATAAATATTCCCATGTCTGTGAGCAGTCACTGCCACTTTGCCTGTTGACTTGCTTACTATCTCACTGTGTTCTTCATAGAAATCAACATGATATCCTCTGTCACAGATCTGACTGACAGAGAGTAAATTGTGTTTCAGCCCTTGAACAAGAGCTACATTTGATATGATGACATTTCCAAGATTGATGTTGCCATATCCCAGAGTCCTTCCTATGTTGCCATCTCCATAAGAAACACTTGGGCCAGCCTTCTCCACAAACTCTGATAGCAGGGCCTTATTTCCAGTCATGTGTCCTGAACATCTACTGTCCAAGACTAGAATATTCTTCCTGTTGCCCTGCAATCACAAAGACCACTAATTGTTAGTTTTAAGGACCCAGACTTGCTTGGATCCCTTGGCCTTATTAAGTTTGTTAGCTTTTGCAGCGGTATTATTATCAGAGTTTGAGCTAACAGACTTTGCAACAGAGTTTGTACTAGAAACAGAGTTTGTACTTGCAGAGTTTTTATTAACCTTTAAAGAAGGTTTCAATTGATAATAATCATAATACAAACTATGATATTCTTTGCAAGTATAAATAGAATGCCATAAACTACCACAATGAAAACATGGATCTTGTGGTTTATATCTAATGCTACTTTTTCTAACTCCAGACTTTGTAGGTAAAGAGTTAATGTCCTTGTTTTTCCTGCAAAAATTAGCAAGATGATTAGTATTACCACAGTTATGGCATGTCTTCCTAGGTGCATTAGGAACAGGCATGTAGTTATTACTCTTGTCTATACCAATCTTGCCATTTCTATTTTTCCTAGGCTCCTTGTTTTTGTCATCAGACTTTACTTCTTTAAGCTTGTGTTTAAGCTGTTTCTGAGTCATCAGTCCTATGTTAACCTGTTTGGGCTTATCAGATTTTAAATTGTTGTTAATCTCTGATTTTGGTCTATTCTGTTTAGACTTAAAGGATTCAGCAACAAATTTTACAGGTTTAACCTTAGGTTTTTGAGTTTTAACAAACTCTGTTTTTGATGACTCAGCTTCTGAGTTATCAGTGTAACCTAGTCCTTTCTTCCAGTTTCCACTACCTAAGATATCCTGAGTAGTTTTGCCTGAATTAGTCCATGTCTTAATGATTTCCCTTTCCTTAGCAAGTTCTGATTGAAGAGATGCATACCTCTTTAATAATTCATCTTTGACAATGACAGCATCATCTCTTTCTTTCTGAACTTCCAACATCTGAACTAATTCTTTTTCTAGATAATCATTCCTTTTCTTTACACTTAGAGTTTCAGATTTTAATCTTTCATTTTCTAAAGTCTCATCTCTAAAGCTGGTATGCAAAGTTTTAAGAAACAATCTTAACTCAGTTATATCTTCAGTATCAAAGGCAAGAGTAGAATGAGGTACCTTTGCAATAGATTCAGAGTTGTTGTCAGTGTTTGCCATCAGAGCATAATTGACTTCTTCTTCTGAATCAGATGTATCTGTCCAGTTTCCTTTCTTGGTGATAAAGGCTTTTTCTTTTTCCTTTTTGGCTTTCTTGCATTCAGATGCAAAGTGACCCTTTTCACCACAGTTGAAACAGGTATACTTGTCAGCTTTTCCAGCTTTCCCTTCCTTGCCCTCATTCTTCTTGAAGCTTTTCTTATCATAAACTCTGTCAGAGTTTCTGTCTTTCCTTGAAAAACTTTTGTCTTTGTTGAACTTTTTGTAGGCCAATTTCTTGAAGCTTTTCACCATCAATGCTGCTAACTGCATCATTTCATCATCACTGTCATCAGAGTCTGAGACATCAGAGTTTGAGTCATCAGAGTTTGATGACTCAATGTCAGACTTTGTGACATGAGGTTTTCCCTTGCTCTTAGCAGCTTCCTCTTGAACTTTCAGAGCAACAGACTTTGATTTTCCTCCATGTCGTTTGCTCCTTTGCTCCATCTCAAGTTCATGAGTCTTCAGTCTTCCATAAACATCATCAAGAGACATTTCTCCAAGATCAAGATTGTCTCTTATTGTGGTAACTTTCAAATCCCACTTTTCAGGAAGAGCCAGAAGAAATTTGAGGTTTGAGTCTTCAAGATCATATTCCTTGTTCACCAGAGATAAGTCATTCAGCAGTTTGACAAATCTGTCATACAGATCTGTCAAGGACTCATCAGACTTTGAGTCAAAGTGTTCATATTCCTGTGTAAGGATTGTTTTTCTATTTTTCTTTATGGCCTGAGTTCCTTGACATCTGGTTTCCAGAGCATCCCAGATTTGTTTAGCAGTTTTGCACCCAATCACCCTATTAGACATTGCATTGTCAAGGGCACTGTGCAGAAGGTGTTTCACCTTGGAGTCTTTACCAATTGACAGGATGTCCTCAGGGGTATAATCTTTCTTTTCTTTTGGAACCATCTTCTGAGGTTCATCAGCAAGCCCAACAGAGAGCTTGGTGGGCATATGTGGTCCATCAAAGATCCTATCAAGGTATTCTGGATCAACAGAGTCTAAGAATATTATCATTCTCTCTTTCCAGACTGGATATTCAGATGCCTTAGGGATTGGAACTCTAAAGGATGAAGCTTGTGATTTTTCAGACATGATTGTGATTAAGATCTCACTGTAGTAATCTTAACAGACCTGGCTCTGATACCACTTGTTAGGTCCTATAAACTCACTATATAATCTGATATAGTGATCACAATCTGTAACACAGTAAGACAATATAAGAGATTGAAAGTAATAAACTCTTATATTCACAAAGCTTTAATGGTTACAAAAACTCTCTCAGTGATTTATATTGTATCACTAAGAGCTGCTAGGGTTCTTAACAATGTACTCGATAACTCAACTCCTATAGAGTAACCCTAATCTGTGTTTATATAGACACAGTTACAAAATCAATCTCTGATTTGATATCCTATAAATCTGCTATAAATTCTATCAATCAAAGATTGCTCCAGTTTTCTGTTTAGTTTCCATAGCCAGTAAATCACTCCTCCGCTTCTATCCTTCCTTGAAGTATATCCGCTTCTGAGCTCTTTCCACGTGTAAACTCTGACGAATCTTGACTATGTAAACTCTGGTCAGACTTTATCAAACTCTGTCAGACTTTATCAAACTCTGATCAGCTTCCAGATTAAACTCTGATGATTCCTGTTCTAAAACAAACTTTAAGAACATTAGTAATCATCAATTATATCTAACATCAATAGTTGGTACAAAATGGGTTTTCAGAAGCAAAACTGATAGTGAGGGTGTCATTACAAGGAATAAAGCAAGACTTGTGGCAAAAGGGTATTCACAACAGGAAGGTATTGATTATGATGAGACATTTGCTCCAGTTGCAAGATTGGAGGCAATTAGAATCTTTCTGGCCTATGCTGCTCACAAGAAATTCAAGGTATTCCAGATGGATGTCAAGAGTGCTTTTCTGAATGGAAAACTGGATGAAGAGGTATATGTTGAACAACCTCCAGGATTTGTGGATCCTAAGCATCCATACTATGTCTACAGATTGGACAAAGCTCTCTATGGACTAAAGCATGCTCCAAGGGCATGGTATGAAACTCTAGCTCAATTTCTTCTTGAAAGTGGATTCACTAGAGGTACCATAGACAAAACCTTGTTTTATTTGAATCATGGAAATGATCTGCTTTTAGTCCAAATTTATGTTGATGATATCATTTTTGGTTCCACTAATGCTAAACTCTGTCAAAGATTTGCCAAGCTCATGCAGTCTAGATACCAAATGAGCATGATGGGGGAACTCAGTTATTTTCTGGGTTTACAAGTTAAACAGACTGAAGATGGGATTTTTATCAATCAAGCCAAGTATACCAGAAATCTCTTGAAGAAATTTGGTATGCAAGACAGTTCAGCTGCAACTACTCCTATGGCAACAACAACCAAGCTAGACAAAGATACCGGTGCATCAGTGGATATCACAAACTATAGAGGAATGATTGGATCTTTGCTTTATCTGACTGCAAGTAGACCAGACATAATGTATGCCACATGTCTATGTGCAAGATTTCAGGCAGATCCAAGAGAGCCTCATCTGATTGCAGTAAAGAGGATATTCAGATATCTCAAGGGAACCACATCATTGGGATTATGGTATCCTAGAGAATCAGATTTTAGTCTAATTGGATACTCTGATGCAGATTTTGCAGGTTGCAAAATTGACAGGAAAAGCACAAGTGGGAGTTGTCAATTTCTGGGTGGAAGACTTGTTTCTTGGTACAGCAAGAAGCAAAAGTCAATATCAACATCAACAGCAGAGTCAGTGTATATAGCTGCAGGCAGCTGCTGTGCTCAAATTCTTTGGATGAAGAATCAACTGTTGGACTATGGGTTATCCTTTTCTAAAATTCCTATTTATTGTGATAACCAAAGTGCTATTGCTATGACAGGAAACCCAGTTCAACATTCTCTAACAAAGCACATCAGTATAAGATATCATTTTATAAGGGAGCATGTACTGGAAGGAACCATTGAACTTCACTTTGTTCCCACAGAACAGCAGCTAGCAGACATATTCACCAAACCACTAAGTGAAGCAACCTTTACTAGGCTGGTGAATGAGCTAGGAATGATATCAGGAACTGAGTAAACATAATGGTCAGATCTTTCAAGTTTAAATTGTCAAATTCCCATATGCATTGCTCACAAATTTGCCATGATATACTCTGATGTTAAACTCTGATGACATTCTCTGATGATATACTCTGTTTGCTATTCTCTGATGACATTCTCTGACAATATTCTCTGACGTTTGTAAACTCTGAATCTTGATAAATGATCTCATTTTATTTTCTCTGAGACAAATCACCTGTGAAGATACTATGAAGCATGATTTAAAATTAGTAATCATAAATCTCATTGAGCTCTTTTATCTTGATCTCAATTCTGTGCTACTAATTTTCACTAGATGCATGTTGATATCATTGAGACTCTATTACTTCACATATCTTAATTATAAGTGAGACTGATTAATTTGAATTTCCTCTCATCAATTAGACAGTGATTATAAACTCTGATGTTTTTGTTACCTAAGCCAAAACACCCCTGAAAAATAAGCATGGTACTCCTTTGAGATCTTAGATGTCTATATGACAGTGACTGGGAAGAACCAAACATTTGCTGGTATTAAGTAATTGCTAAGATTCTATAATCTATGGTGACCAGTCACAATCTCTGATTACTGGAGAAATACTGATGCAATATTATATTTAAAGGTCGTGCCTCACTTACACTGAGAAGCGTCCTGGAAAAAAAAAAGTGGGTAGTTTATTTTATTTTTCTTCATCAGAGTATGTCCTATGTCTATGTCTTGAGAGTTTGCATAAATTATTTTTGTCTACCTTATAATTACGAAATTGTGAAATTCTATAGTCTCTGATTTAACATGTCCGCACACACATATTTCACAAGCACATTATTGAGCTATGGATTTTATGACAAAATCTGATTTATTGATGAATATTCTGACAATTATGTCTTTATTCTGAGGTATTTAGAAATTTATTTTCTTTGATTTAAATCTCAGAGTTTAAAATTCGAGAGATTTGATCTTGATTTTTTTTAAATCTTGTACATCTCAGGAGTTCAAATATTCAGAGAATATGAAGAGAGTGTTACAAACGGCTGTATTGTTAGTGGACTTACATGAAAAACATTTTAATAGGAGAACGTGTAATCAGCATTTGTAACTGCACAAGTTTTACTGCGCTCATGATTATTATTTTCTTTTCTCTCCATGCCACTAACTCTCATCTACCAGTTAAAATCTGACAGGTGTACAGCTGAACACAAATCCAAGAGTGTACAGTGAAACAAAATCTGAAGGGTTTATCAAATCAGATTTTATCACTTATTATTCTCTTATACACTTCATCTATACACACACTCTCTCCACAAACTCTTACGCTTTTTTTCTCTGATACTCAAATCTTCTCTCACACACTTTCTCAAACACCTTTCTTCTTTCACAAACTCTGCTCTAATGGCGACTTCAGCATTTATTCATGCAGGTGTGGAATTTGTTCCCAACAACCATGCAGCCATTCTCAACACAGCCGATGCTCCAAGGGATTATCATCCCATCCAGCAATTCTTGGCACAGAGTGCCCTTGGTACCGCCCTTACCGCTCCTGCCAGACTCTCAGGAAGCCAAATCATCAATTTTTGGAGGACGGGTCAATATGACAATGGTGGTGCAGATGGATCACCATCAATTGTGTTCTCATATGAAGGGGAGGAGTATGCTGTTACTCCAGCCACAGTTCATCAGGCATTCAACATGCCAGAGAGTGCAGCCTATATAACAAATGGAGACACAAATCTAAGGGTTATGATGAATGCTCTGGGCAACAGTGAATCACTCGAAAAATTGGGACAATTGAAGCGTCCAGGGCTCAGAAGGGAATGGAGCTTTTTCTTCGACTGCATCACCAGGGCCTTTCAGAAGAAGTCTACCAACTGGGATGCCATACCCATGGACATGCTACAGATTGGGTATTCTCTGATCTACTCTACTAATTTTGATTTTGGTAGATTAGTTCTTAGAAATATTGGTGAAAGAATGCATGAGAATAGACAAGTCATATATTTCTCAAGATTCTGTCAATTATTGTTTAATGCCACTGTTGGTGAGGTGGATTTTAATGTTGATGATGAGATCAAGCCATTCAGGCTTCATAAAAGGGTGTTCAAGGACCTCATCTCCAAGGATGAGAAGTATCCAATTCAGAGGCCCCTCCTAATTCCAGCTCCAGTTAGAGCTAGGATGGATTTGCCACCTGTCCAACAACAACAACCACAACAACAACAGCCTCAACCTCCAGTCTCTCCTACAGTCCCCAGACAACCCAGATCTTCTGCATCCAGGTCTAAAAGGGCTACAAAGTCTGATGAAAAACCCTCTACTGTGAAGACCAGAACCTCTGTTGCTACACAAGTTCTGAAGACAAAGTCTGATAAACCAGCAAACTCTGATGCTGTAAACTCTGATGCTGTAAACACTGAAGCTGCTTCTCCACCAAAGCAGAAAAGAAGGAGACTTGTTGCCGCCTATGATTATGAAGATCTGGAAGCACCTCCTGCAACAAACTCTGAACCTTCACAGGCCAGTCCTCAGCAAAAGACAGCTAGATTTAAGAGAAGGGCAAACAAGCCTAAGAGGGCAAAGGTGCCCATTACTGAGATTACAGATTTTACTGTTGAAGAAGAGCAGGCACCATCCACTTCACTTCCTGATGTATCTCAAGCTCTGATGGTGCATCCTCTTCAAGCTGTTCCACTCTTATTTTTTGGTTTGGTCCTCTCCTTTTGGTACTACAAATCTACAAATGTGGAGTCTATTAGTATTATATTGTTAAACAATTTCAAATACTAAAAACACTCATAACAATCCATTATCATATAATATTTCATTAAAAAAATTATAATGATGTTATAAATAAAATTATAAATATATAATTTTGGATATCTTTCTTTTAACAAGAACCTTCGTATAATTCTTTTTTACTTTAACATGTTCGATTTCAATATAAACACGAACTATTACATAACCCTTTCTAACTCTAATCTTAAAAGTTATTGTTGTAAAAAAAAACCAAGATTACAAAATTACGTTGAAATTCGATTGATTAGATTACTGAATCTTTCAAAGTTATTACACGATCGGCTATGTTTGGAGAAAATTTGAAATTTCTGATTTTTTATTTTTAAATCTACGTGTACTAAATTCGGATTAAATGTACTCAAATCCCGACACACACACATATTTATTTATTAGGGTTTGTCCATTTTCAAGTAATTAGGAAAAAATAGATTCAGTTGAATAATATAATTTAATTAAACTTCAACCCATTAATACTAAAATAGTAATAAAATGATGTTAAAATTTAAATTATAAACAATAAATTACGAACTATATACCTGCCGTGCTTCGCACGGGTTTGTAGTCCAAGGTTTTATTTATATTTTTTGGTTTGGTACTCCCCTTTTGGTACTACAAGTCTACAAATGTGAAGTCTATTATTGTAAACAGTTTCAAATACTAAAAACACTCATAACAATACATTATCATATAATATTTCATTAAAAAAATTATAATGATGTTATAAATAAAATTATAAATATACAATTTTGAATATCTTTTTTTAACAAGAACCTTTATATCACTACACCAAATATGGCCTATTGCAATGCTAAGAAAACGTAATATTAGGCCCCAAAAGTGTTACAATATACTTTATTGTAACATCTTTGCCCAAAACCAGCGTTGCGTTTACTGCCGTTGCAATAGATCCATATAGTAACGTTTTTGGTACTTTTTGCAACATATAGAATGTATTACAATAGCAATTTTATTGTAACACTTTTTACAGTTATAGTAATACAATTATTGTGTTACAATAATCTATCGCAACACTTATTTGTAACACTATTTAAGGTAGATATGTTACAAAGTTGCAATGTTTTCATAGCCTATTGTAACATTATTTTTATGTTTAGTTTCTCTCCATACCTGCAACATTTAGTGGCAATGTATGAACCATTTTTATTAGTCCATATTGCAATATCCTGTTGAAAATTTAAATATACCATTAACAAATCATATCAGACCAAAAATCACATATAAGATTTCCTTTATTACAAGTTAGTAAAATTACATAAGAAAACAAAGAATGAAAAATAAAAAAAAATTCCTGTCATTTGTGCAAATCCTAGTATATAATAATTTCATATACATTATCTATAATGACTTGTGCACGTTCTTCAGCCTTTGGTGGTTCTGCAGGAGATAGTGGCTCAACAAGTTTTTCATGCAAATTATATCTTGTTTTGGGGTTGAGGTCCAAAAGAGAGATCTCCACATCTTGGTTTGCAAGTGAATCAACTATAGCCATCTTGTTGACACCCACAGTTCCATTGACAGTTCCTGGCATCAGACATAATAGATAATAAGAACGGGACAATCATAATAGATAATAAGAACGGGACAAAAAGATTGCACAGACAAGTCTTTCGACAGAAACAACAATAAATTATGAAAAAAAGCAATAAGCATAACCTTGCAAATAGTAAGTCGTTCTAGCTCAGAAATACTCAACTCCCCTGGATTGCATCCTATCTCTCCTTTAGCTCCACCATAAGGTATGTTAGCTACTGCCATTTTCCAAGTCATCAGTTGTGCTAATGCATTCACTTCATCATCAACCTACAAACGTCCATCAACCAAGTTATTTTCGGGTATACAACCCAAATAAATTCTATTTTCTATATGATTCTTGTACTTATGATAAATGGTACCACAGAAGCAGTTTCACAAATCATTCAACTACAAAACAAGTTTATCTTTAATGTTGAAAGCAAGAACTTTAATTAATAAACAGAGTGGCCGAAAGAGAGAACCAATATAAAACCGGGAACAGGATGACCTCCATGACTCGACCATATAGAATGCAACCAACAAAATAATTACCTCTGTTTGTTTCCTCTTCCGCTGCTCGATTTTACCACCAACTCCCGCGGTTATGACCTCTGTCACAGGGGTTTAAAATCAATCTCTCCCGCCTACAATTGCAGCTTGTCGTCATTTATCTATGCTGCTTCAACTCAACAGCACCGCAGCACCCACATACTTAATAAGACTGCCATTGCGATACTACATTCATTACTACTCAAGACTTAATAATCTAGAAGCTGATAACACATTTAATAAAACCATAACATAACATATAAAAAACAGAATACATGAATCAATTCAAGATCTCCCCACATACTTGATTTCTTAACGATGAAAGGGGCCTTTGGGATCGAGCTGCTTGCAAATCGCGAGATAAATGAGATACAGAACCCGATCTTTGGCTCCAGTGCGATGATTCTTGGTGTGCTTGCAGAAATACTTCAATTGCTCAAGTGTACAACATCCCAGCATCTGTACAACCCTAGCTTCCAATCTCACGAAGTTAACACCGAAAGCACAACAAGAAGTACCTACTTATATAATCTAATACAAACACATAGTCGATTCTCACCTGCGACCAACCAGTCTCCGGTGGCCACGCCACCACGGCCACCAATCAGCAACCCAAGCCCCAGCCACCATCGATTTAAACAAAATCACCACACAAGCTGGCATATACGATACACATACATACATATATAAGTACTATATCTCACCTGAAATGGCGGCTGGATCGGTTGATTTGAAAAACACACACGAACCCTAAACCCCCAATTATCTCCCCGCCGCTGACTCTGGTTGTTTAATGAAACTGATGTTTGTAAAAATAAAATGATTTTATAAACTATTTATACTATACAAAGGACTACACACCCAAGTTAGAAATAAAAGTTATAATTAACAATAAATATGAATTTGGGGCCTAAAAATATTTTTGAATTTAGGAAATAAAAATCTCTAATCACTAAAATTTCTGGAAATCCCAAATTGACAATATTTGTAAAAACTAATATTTTAAAAATCATTTCTCTATTTTCACAAATAATGCTCAAAATCAATTTTAATTGCAAATAATTAGAATAATCATTTGCATGCTTTCAAATATTTTTGAATCTGACAGAAAGATAAAATATTAAAATTTAAATATTTCGGTAATTTATACCGGATAAAACTTTTGGGATCAAATAAAACAAAATTCTTGATTTTGAAATCAAAAGAAAAATTTGATTACCAAAAATAATAAAATAATTGAAATTCTAAATTAACCGCCAAGACAGGAATACATAATTAAAATTGCCAATTTAACATATATCACAATTAAATCAAATAATCACATAATTGCAGCAACTCACAAAATTGTTTTCGAAATCCAACAAATTAAAATAAAACATATTATTTTATTCCTACTCTTTTCAAAATTAATAAAACATTGATAAATAATTGCCGAAAAATCCGAGTCGTTACAGAGAAAGTTTGAGAGAGTGAAATAAAATATGCGGGTTATAAAATTTTGGTGTAATTATAAATTGGTGCCAAACTTTTCACAATCCCGCCTAACAAACATCGAAGCACCGCCTAAATTTCAGCCAAATTTGATGTGATGTATTGTAACACTTTTTAAAGTATTACGTTTGATCTAAAATTTGTTTTTGGCACTTTTGTTTGCAACGCTTTCCTATTTTATGTAACACTTTTCAAAATATTGCTATAGACTCGTAAATTTTTGGTCTATTGTAACATTTTATGCAACATAAATGCATGCTGGTGTTGCAATAGGCCATATTTGGTGTAGTGTATAACTCTTTTTAAATTTAACGTGTTCTATTTCAATATAACCATTACATAACTCTTTCTAACTCTAATCTTAAATATTGTTGTTGTAAAAAAAACCAAGATTACAAAAATTACGTTGAAATTCGATTGATTAGATTACTGAATCTTTCAAAGGTATTACACGATCGGCTATGTTTGGAAAAAATTAGAATTTTCTGATTTTTTCTATTTTTAAATCTATGTGTACTAAATTCGGATTAAATGTACTAAAATCCTAATATATATATATATATATATATATATATATATATATATATATATTTATTAGGGTTTGTCCATTTTTAAGTAATCGGGAGAAAATATAGTCAGTTGAATAATATAATTTAATTAAAATTCAATCCATTAATACTAAAATACTAATAAAATGATATTAAAATTTAAATTATAAATAATAAATTATGAAGTATATACTCGTTAAAGGCTAGTACTATATAAAACTCCACTTAGTTTCATTCTACACACCCCTTCACAATGTAGTCCTTTTGTGATTTTTGTGATATAGCTGTAAGAACATATCTTAACTATCATTATTATCATTCCATTTGCTGTTCTTCTATCTTTTTATTCTTCCGTCAAGATATAAACAAATATTTATTTAGATATATTTAAAACTTTAAGGTGTTAGAGTAGACCTCTTTATGAATTTTATACTTATCAATACCCTTTATTAATAAGCGAAACCACGTTTCGGTGGAATATCGGTACCAAAGTACCAAAATTCGGTCACTTTCATATTATTTAGGATTTTATAGTCATTATTATATTATTATCAAAAGACTTCTATATTAAATAAAATTTTATTATAAAAGACCTCAATATTCATTAGAACAGTGAAAGACTTCTGTATTAATTAGAATTTTATTGTTAAAAACTTCAATATTGATTAGGACAATGTTATATAAATTTTTTATTTAATAACAATAACCATTATAGAATTATGAAAAGATTTTCATATTGTTAGGATTTTATACTTATTATTATACATTTTTAGGATTTTATAATTATTATTATCATACAATTATGAAAAGAATTCTATATTAATTCGGATTTTATTATTATTGATTAGGATTTTATAGTCATTATTATATTATTATCAAAAGACTTCTATATTGAATAAAATTTTATTATAAAATACCTCAATATTCATTAGAACAGTGAAAGACTTCTGTATTGATTAGAATTTTATTATTAAAAACTTCAATATTGATTAGGACAATGTTATATAAATTTTTTATTTAATAACAATAACCATTATAAAATTATGAAAAGATTTTCATATTGTTAGGATTTTATACTTATTATTATACATTTTTAGGATTTTATAATTATTATTATTATACAATTATGAAAAGAATTCTATATTGATTCGGATTTTATTATTAAAAATTTCAATATTGGTTAAGATTATTATCCTATCCGCACAGTTAAATCGCTAACAATTTAACTTATGAAACAGTTTTATAAAATTCATATCAAAATTTGGCTATCATCATAATTTTTTATTTGACAATTATTACTATTATCAAAAAACTTCTATATTTGTCAGGATTTTGTATTATAACAATTATCTCACTAATAAAAATATATTACCAACAAAATTATTTGTTTTAATTTTTTAAAACTCATATAATTTAATATATGGAACAACTCTATAAATCTTTTATCATGCTTCAGACTTCAGATAAATAAGGAGTTAATATTGATATTAATATAATATCCTATCAATAGAATAATAATGTCAACGAAATTATTCGTTTTAATTTTTAAAACTCATACAATTTAATTTACGAAATAAATTTATAAAACTTCTATCATATTTCAGAATTAAAATAAACAAGATTCAATATTGATACCAAAGTACCAAAAAACTTGATCATATATTTTTTTAATAATAATAATTATTATCATTTAGTGTTTTTCAGAAAATTACGATAAAGACGAATAAGGCGATGGTAACACTGACTTGACAAATAGAAACTCAAAGAAAATGAAGTCCTTATCAATTTTGCAACATATAATAAAAGAACCAAAACTCTAGACATACGTCAAATATTCGTTTTAATTTTTAAAACTCATACAGTTTAATTTATGAAATAAATCTATAAAATTTCTATCATATTTCAGAATTAAAATAAACAAGATTCAATATTGATACCAAAGCACCAAAAAACTTGGTCATATTTTTTTAATAATAATAATTATTATCATTCAGTGTTTTTAAAAAGTACCCTGTTAGCAAATGTGATTGTGTTGAGTCATCTTCAGAGAATGCTAGGGATAGCCAGATAACCATAATCATCCTTCTCATCAGCACCTGATCCATCTCACACATTTCCTTATGTAGCATAAGAACTTGTTATGATGCTCAAAGCATCCACTTAGATTCCAGACAAACCTTATCATCCTTGTTTGTCGAGGCTTCAATATATATAGCAACCCTCCTTTGCTAAAGATACCAATCAATATTGTGTGTACTGACCAACTCAGTTTTCAAACAACCTGTCGAACTGAACCTCGAAGAGTCTCCACTTGAAACCAATGGATTCCATCTGAATCTGACATGACTAAACCTCTCAGACAGTATTATGCTAATCCTTGAAGTTCTGTCCTCACATTCTTCAAAAGTGTTAACTTTCGTCGACTTGAGCTTCCTCAAATTCAGCAGTTACAAACTCTGCTGTTCAATCCTAAGGTTCTGACATAAATGCACGAAACTGATTTGGTGCGGTAGTAACTCAATAATTATATCCTTAAACCTCCACAGTTCTCTGTCTTTGGTTCAGTTGATTCTGGATGGATTTAGCATTGATACAATTCACTGTGTAATTGTATTTCCCTGAATCACTGAGTTAGATTGAAATCCCTTGAAGATTCGTTCGTAAAAACTTCTCTTTTCCTACTACCAGTGGTACCATTCAAAGTTGATATTCCGAGCCCTGGGAAGATGCACTCAACACATAAAGCAAGTTCCCATCCTGATCTGGTGATCTGATAATCAAGTAGGAGTAATTACTCAGATCAAGGCCTGAAGTACCTTCTTCAAAATCCAATGTCAGTAGTACCAAATTAGTCTTCAATAGAACCTTCTTTGAATCACAATCATCTTTGTCGAACATAGAAAACTGCTTCTAATAATCCTTTGAGTAATCAATTGGATTGGGTCATCAATGTACTTCCATTACCGGTTCTGAGAATCTGGTATTTGAAAGCTCGGTGTTTGTCTTGTAATCTGTCTCTGTCTCAACTAAATGTCAATCTGATTCGTCTTGGTGTAGAATAATTAAAAAGGTTACGGGACACTTGATTATTTAAACTAAGTTTAAATTATAGAGAAAATAAATTTAAAAAATAAGTTTTAAAAGATGAAAGAAAATAAAGTATAAAATAAGCTTAGTCAAATCTATAAAATAAATATAATTATATTTAAAAATAAATTCATAATAAACTGAAAAGTTTAGAATAAATTTATTTCAAATTCATTTAGTAAATATATTAAAATTTATTGTATAAATTTAATTTTTGAAAATATTCAAGTGTCTCGTCTCCAATTAAATCATAGCTTCCATAACAAACTAAATTGAACCCTTGAACTTGAACTTATATCCATAATCAGTTAAAATACTCTAAAATTTATATTCTAGATTTTAACTTAAATTTAAATCATAAACTATACAAATTTAAATAATAAATTTATAAATATTTATGATAAACTTGATAAAGTCTAAGAGTAAACTTTACAAGTCTAAAATAAATTTAAGCAAATTTATTAAATGAATTTAGTAAAGTTTATAAAGTAAATTTAATTAAGTTTATAAGATAAATTCAATTAATTCATAATAAACTCAATTAATAAGTTTAAAATAAATTAAGTCAAAATTATAAAATAAACTTATTAAAATTTAAAATATAAATTTATAAGTCCTGGTACAAAGTTCAGTATCCGACAGATAATCCTTGCTTAGGCCTACGGACAAATTCAACAACACAAACCGGAAGAACATTTCCCCTAATCAAATATCGAAAGCTAGGTTCTTGATTTTCCGTACGATAAGGATCCTGATTTGTATATCAATCAACCTCGCTCTGATGTCAATTGTTAGGTCCAAAGTATCGTAGAAGGGGGGTTGAATACGATACTCACTACAATTTAAAATTCTTTCAAATCTTGCGGATAAATAAATTGCAGTCCTGTAATGGGTTTCGTGTTCCGGATATTTATTAGGTCGGTTTCTGAGGATATTAAAATATTAAACCAACACACAATATTTTCAAGGTATATCTGTATATTGATAAATACCTCGAAGGTGCTACAAATCCAAACCCGAAGGTTGGCTACAATGACCACTCTTCTAAATATTACAAGCCCTATCCACTACAAATATTTATGGTACAAAACTAGGCTAGGGTGTGTGTATATTTGAGAGAGTTTGTGCATAGCACTTGGCCATTCATCCCGAAGGATGTTGTGAATTGTGAGAACCACAATCACATATTTATAGGCTTTCATAAACTAACCATGGTTAACGAGTTCGTCCTGGACGACTTGAGTTCGTCCTGGACGGATTCGTTTTAACAAAATAAATCTAACTCCAAGAAGCTGAACTTGCGCCAGGAGGATTTCCATGTATGTGAGTGTGTGGCGCCAACTTTGACTTAGTCAAAGTTTGCGCCTCACAGGTCTCCACAGAGTCTTCTACTTAGAATTAATTCCAAGAAATCAAACTTGCGCTACACAGTTGAATGGGAAGTCAAAGTTTGCGCCAGGAGTTTCAGTCAAAGGTTGCGCCAAAAGAGAATTTCCACTGTGTCCCTGTAGAGCAATGCCTTAGACAGATTTGGAGAGAATGGTTCAAGTCAAAGTTGGCGCTTTGACTTGGAGTCAAACATTGCGCCATTCCCTGTTGTACACTGTGAGGACTTAGAAATTTTCTAAGTAAATGCTTCAACTTGTGCTCCATAGTGAATGTGTTCCCTTGTTCTCTCTCATCTCTTGGGACGAACTTTGACTTTGGTCAAAGTTTGCTCCACAAGAGTGCATTGTCTTTACTTGTGATGATACTTAGAAAAATTTCTAAGTTAGAGCAAGGTGCACCACTGCAAGAATGGCTTGGAGGCGCAAACTTTGATTTGGTCAAAGTTTGCTCTCCAAGTGAAGTTGCTTCCATGGTGTTGTATGTATGTGACTTAGAAAATATTCTAAGTCCAATTCAAACTTTCTCCATAGTGAAGGTGCTCCCTTGTTCTCTCTCATCTCTTGGGGACGAACTTTGACTTGGTCAAAGTTTGCTCCTCAAGAGTGTGGATACTCCATTGTGATGTACTTAGAAAATCTTCTAAGTGAGGAAGAGCTGTTGACTTCGGTCAAATGTTGTTCCTCACATAGTAAGAGCTTTCCTTGTTATCGCTCCTTTGACTGAGATTGACTTGAGTTTGCTCCATCCATATATTTATATTATATTATATTATATTCATAATATTATATAAATATATGTATAAATAAAGATATATATATAAATGTATATAAATAATATTTATATAAACATATAGTAATATATATATACATATATTTAAATATATTCTCATATATTTAAATATATATAATATACATAAAATTATATGTAAATATAAATATAAATATATATAGGGATATATATATAATTATCTATAGATATAAATATACACATATTTATGCACATAATATAATATATATATATATATATATATATATATACACTTAAATATATAAATGTTTATGTAAAATATAAATATATATACTATATACATATATATTTATTTAAATATATATACATATAAATATACATATACATATGTTTAAAAAACATATATACATATATATTATATATATTATATTTAATTAAATATACATATATACATATATAATTATATTTGTACATATACGAATATATAAGTGCACACATATATAAAATGTCACTTCCTGATATGGCTTTCTGTGGAAGCTTTGACATATGGCATTTGAGCAATAAGCTTTGGCATAGCTGGCATTTGGCTTGACTTGGCTTGGCTTTGGAACAAATGACTTGATATGACTGGATCAATTCTTCGATCGATAAATACTTTGCAAAGCTCCGTACGTGCTGACGCTTAGTGCACTTGTCTGGTTCACAAGCGACTAATACTGAAGTCAAACATTGTACCTTCTTTCTCAACAAACATTGATCAGTCGGTTCCGGGTTAGTTTATGCTTCAGTTTGTTGATTATAAATAACCAACCAAGATATATAGAAATATCTTGCTTCAGGGGTTGCACTGAAATCTTTCGAGTACTTGGACAACATCTTCATTGCTTCCACAATCTTGAATACTTCAATCTTTATTCTTCACTGAGGCATGAACATATTAATGAACTTCTTCCAGTGAACTTATTCCTTCAAGACTGTAGATGGCTTCTTCAACCTTTGTCTTCGTATCTTCCGATTCCGGTGCAGGCGTAGTGTTATTTACTTGTCTTGTTCTATTGTTGAGTTATCATCCCTATGTAACAGATAGGGTTGTCTTTACATTTAGACTTACAAAAATATAGGCTCCACAAGACTATAACGATTAACCAAAATAACTATAGTACTAGTCTTGAACATCTCATAACAAAGTGATCGAGAAAAAATAACAAGAAGCAGATACATGAATTCAAGACTGTCAAAATTCAGGTCTACATCTAACACTTATAAACATATAACCCAACAAAATCAATATAATAATAAATCTTCAAAAGTTTAAAATAGCGTACCTTGATTGTGGTGTAAATACACACAACAAACATTCATAAAATGACAAAAGGCTAAAGAAAAACATGTTAAAACATCGATCAATAATCATGTAGCAATATCTTCTAGTCACCATATTCCCCGAGTTCCGATGAATTGAATCTCGGATCCAACATCTTTGTTTCCCGCTGCAAAAGTATATTACTTTTGATCCAAAAGAAAATTTTCAATCCTGAATCAGGTCACTGTGAATATTGGGCTGAGCGAGATAAGCAAGCAAATGAAAGCAGAACAGATGATTTGGCTTGAACTGTGTGGGTTTTGAGTTCGGAAACACTCGGTTACAGTAATTACTTACTAGTACGCTTGTGATAGCAAAAATTCCTCACAGCATATGATAGATTGATAGAAAGAACATATGTTATTAATATTTTAGATTGTTAAAATAGAATATATCAGTTCAATATGGTAATAAATGATGTGCAATCTTCCTACAGATTTCTTAGAGCATCTTCAACCGTCTAAAGCCCTTGGCTAAAAGATGAGTTGGCATACTTAAAATAATAAAATTTAGTCAACAGCTCCAAAAACTCAACTCCAATCATGCTCAACTGTTATCTATAAATTTAGCCAACCTCCTATGGATGGCTAAATTTGTCGAACCTCTACAGGTCTGTAAGAAAATCTGTAGGAAGATTGTACATCATTTATTACCATATTCAACTAATATATTCTATTTTAACAATTTAAAATATTAATAACATACTATTTTTAAATTATAGCCAACCAATATAGCCAGTACCATTGAAGCAAAATGTCTTACAGGTTCAGCAAATTTTACATAATATCTTACATGTCCAATTTAGCTAACGATTATAGCCAACGCCGTCGGAGATGCTCTTACAGACCTGTACAGGTTCGACAAATTTAGTCATCCGAAAGAGGTTGGCTAAATTTATAGACAACAACTGAGCATGGTTGGAGTTGAGTTTTTTGACCTGTTGGCTAATTTTTTTTATTTTAAGTATGCCAACTCACTTTTTAGCCAAGGCTTTCAATGGTTGGAGATGCTCTTAAGATCATTATTCTACTTATGAGTTATATTTTAGAACATATATAGTGTTTAGTGATTTATAATATAATTGTTTTTTTTAATATCTTTTGATTGCAACGATTATATTGTAGAACATAACCTGCAAATTGTCACATATTTACAAATATTGTAGACTAAAAAAATTAAAATTGAAACGAGTAGATTATCTTTAAATAATTTTGGACGCCAATACTCTTATTTTGTATACTCCATAGAACAGAGACCCATATTGTTATGAAATAAATTTAAAGTAGGATCAAATTTTAATATATAGAAAGTCTTATATTAAATAACAATAATTTAAATATCATTTAAAAATAATAATTTAAATAGGTATAATAAAAATATGATAATGTAACTAAAAAAGACATTATTCTTCTAATAAATAACAAATTTTAAAATTTTATTTGAACCCGTGCTTGGCACGGGTTATCAAATAGTATTTTAACAGTTTTTAAATAAGTTCCGAATCCTGTTCAATGTTTTGAACTTCATGTTTGAGTATATATAATAAGTCGAACTGACTCTCAAAGCACATTAGAGTGGCTGATTTCTTCAAGATTTGGAGGAAAAATAAAGTGGATTCATGCCTTTGGCTAAACTCCGCGATAGTCGAATCAATGGCAGACTTCTTTCCTTTGTCCGTGTTGCTTGATTAAGTGATTTTATCGGCAGGGGTGGATGCACTGTTATGGATTCCAGGGAAGGAGCAGTTCTCTTCAAAGTCGTGTTCTGATCTTATATTATCTTCTAGTGCCCCTGAACAATCCCGTAGCTACATATGGAGAGTAATTTGGAATATCAAAGCCCCCCCGAAAATTTTAGTCTTTCTGTGGAAAGTCCAATGGAACATTATTCCCACGAGAATGTTCATCAGTTCAAGGATACGTGGATCATCTACAATCTGCCCTTGGTGCGAGAGAGCTCAGGAGTCAGTATCTCATTTATTCTGGGAATGTACGTTGGCTGCCTGGGGATGGCATTTTGTGGGTCAGTGGTGGAGTATCAATTGGCTAATTCACAGGAGTGGTAATTTCTCCCTTATAAAATTACTCTCAGTCTTCTCCTCGGCTAAAATAGGTTCAATATGGCAAATAGTTGTAGTAGCAGTAATGTGGTCAATTTGGTTGTCTCGAAACGAAGCGGTTTTCTCTACAAAAAAGATAAGTCGAGATAGCTTGAAAGAGATAATCGCCCTGCGAATAGACAAATGGGGGATTGCGTCTGGCTTATTCAGTTTTGGTGCCGATCCGTTATGGCGTGTAAACCCCCAAGGAGCAATAGCTGTTCGGTTATTTAAAATCTCATCCTCTTTCTGGAAGCACAAAAGGGACCATTTTGATTATGTTGCAGCAGTAGACGGAGCATGGGGGAGGATAAGTGATTCTAATCTCGGAGGGAGTATTGGGGGCTACTTGAAAGATCGTTCTGGCAAGACAATCTTTTCATTCTCAGGGCCGGTAAGCGCATGCAACGCATCATATACCGAGTTGGAAGGGGTTCTCCGAGTTATACACTGGTTGATAAAAACTGAAATTGATCACAAAAGAGTAGTAATATGCTCCGATTCATCTGAGGTGGTCAGTGCGTTTAATGAAGGAATTTTTATAAAATTCCCTCTTAAGCGTGTAGAATTCGAATTTCAACATCGCATAAACAAGTCCATCTTTATTCATTTTGTTCCTAGGTACTTGAATGAACAAGCCGATGACTTAGCCAAGAAGGGTTTAAGCAGACCAAATCTGAAAGAATTTGAGGTGGGTTAGATAAATCTTTTGGATTGTCCACTCACTTCCTCACAGCTGTATAACAGTCCACAGTATTGTTGCTGGGTTTTGCGTCCACTGAGTCTTCTAGGGGAGGTCTGCTTCATTAACGCCGCCTGGAGATTCCTGGTGGGGTATATTTGGGTCCCCCGTATGTGCCTTTATTTTCAAATGTTAAGCTTGGGGACTGGAGTTCTTCTTCTGGTGGTTTCATTTATTCTGAGCCTGAGTCTTCTGTCGAGGCTGTAAGGAGAGGTCGGGATAAGGGTAAGGCAAAAGTGTTGAATGAGCTCTGCTTTAAAAAGAATGGTCTGTTCTCTCTTGAAGCCATCATTCTGATGGATGGTCGTAAACCAGGCTATTCCTCTCAAGTATTCAATTCTACTGAAACTGCACTTGACACAATGGTGGGCACTGGAGTTCTGGCTAATGATGTGCTGCAGAGCATCATATTGGGGGTTATAGCAGATCTCCTTCCAAAGCTTGGCTGTCTAAAAGCTCCAGTAAGTGGTAGTGGAGCTGCTGATGGAATGTTGGGAATGGAACAAGCCGCCGAGATCATGAAGCATGGGAAAACTGCCAAGAAAGCGGGGCCTTGATCACTTCTGTAGTTTCTTCAGTGTGTTATGCACTGTTATGTGGTGTTTTTTTATGTTCTATTTGTTCTACTTTTGTTTAGGTCTCAGGTTCTCTTCCAGGGTTGCTTGATGTGCAACATCTTTTGTTAGTAGTTTGTCATACTATTTCAGTTTGCTTTTGTCTCATCCCCGCAGGAGATTTGTAAGAATTTCTGAGTTTTAATGAATTCCAAATTTTCGCTTTTCAAAAAAAAAAGAAGATATGTTTCTTTTGGCCTTCAAATTATGCAAAAAAACTTCACAAAACAATGTGATTACAAATTTTGCAAGATGAGTTTGCATGTTTCTTAAGCTGCAAAGCTGGTAGTAGGGTTAAAAATGGGGCGGGTTCGGGGCGGGGATTTGATTTCCCAGCCCCGCCCCATATATTTTTTTCCTGCCCCGTCCCCGCTCCATTCCCCGCGAGGATTTATTTTTAATCCCCATCCCCGCCCCACCGGGGATTTAATATAATTTCGCCCCGCCCCGCTGCTATAATATTACACTTTAAATAATTAATTTAAAATTTAGTAATTTTTTTCCAGAATTTAATAAAAATATAGGAGACATGTATATTAAAAGTAAAATTATAGTTTTGTGTATTATGAAATAATAATATTAAATATAATATATATATATTATATTAAATATAATAAATATATTATATTAAATATAATTATTTATTTATATTAAATATATGCGGGGCGGGGCGGGGAATCCCCGCGGGGATTCAACAAATACCATATTTGCCCCATATTTTAGCGGGGCAGAAAATCATTCCCCGTCACTACCCCATTCCCCATATTAGCGGGGCGGATCTGCCCCATTCGGGACGGGTTGGGACGGGTTCCCCATTTTATCCACCCCATTTTTAACCCTAGCTGGTAGCTGTGGCCTCAATATGATTGGTGGAAACCAACTGGTGTGGTTTGATCTTGTTTGGAACCCAACTAAAGGCAAACAAGTAACTATTTCTCCTAAAACCTGTAGTACCATTCATGCGTGTAGTTGTATAATTGCCAAAGACGATATATAAGCTTTTCCCCTTTGTTCTACTTTTTAATATTGTGCTCCCGTTTTACTTTGCATATAGGCTGCAGCAAGAGTCTGGAGAGATGGGCTGAAAGACAGAGTACACTTCTGCAAATTTTTGAGCACAGGAACCACCGAAGAAAAGGTTGCAAGCAGCAACCAACTCTTCTTATAATCGAATGATTAGAAATCAGGAAGCAGCAAAGCATAAACATATTAAACTAAAGACACCCTTGAATAAACTAAACTAAAGACACCCTTGCTTTGTCCTCCAAACTTAAGAGCAGCAACCAACTCCTCTTATAGTCGAAAGATAAGAAATCAGGAAGCAGCAAAGCATGAACATAAGTTGAACGAAAGTCTTTTCTGTTGAATCGCATTATTTATAATGACTTGATGAAAATGCTACGTTTTCATAATTGTGCTTATTATTATAAGTAGAGACCTGTTAGCTATATCATCAATTTGGCATCTATGTGTCATCTAGTTGGCATCTAGTTGGCATGTTTAGAGGATATGTAAAATGTGAAACACTCCAACCATTACCTTTTAGCAAAAAAATATGGATAACTAAAATTTGGATAACTAGATTTAAAGGACCTCTAAATGAATTATGCATAATTTTAGATAATATGATTATACATAATACCATTGGAGTTAACATAGAACCTATTAGCTATAATTTTAAATTATTATCTATATATTGTATTATAGCTAAGAGTTATACATAACACCTTTGGAGATGCTCTTAATGAGAAATCAATTGCTTGTTAAGAATGAGCATGACACATATACCCCGATGAAAGCCGGAAGCGAGCGAGTGGTAGCAAGGCCCCAATGAAAGCCGGAAGCGAGCGAGTAAACCAACCGTTCCCGATGTACAATATGAGGTGGAAGTCAATAGACTTTTGTAATTTATGTTGCCACAAGTTATAGTAGCATGTTTTTTTTTTTTTTTTTACTAAAGAACGAGATACGCCAATACTCCGAGAAGTTTCTTTCATTCAAAAAGCTTATTATCTAACCGAAAGACATGAAAATGTCCCCGGAAGTTTAGACAATAACACTTAATGTCTGAAATAAAACATCCCAAGCTTTAAATCCACTTCATCCCTGAAATATAAAAACAAAACGCTCTATTAATAATTGAAAATCCCTGGTAATTATTAAAAACTCAACATCAACATAAATTTATAAAATATAAAAGATGAATACTAAATAGTATAAGAAAAATATCTAACCCAAGGTTTCACCTTTGGTTAGATACTAATCAAGACTACCCATAATGGTCCAAAATATATGCCACCAATTATGGCCACCCAAAATGGTACAAATTTCTTGATCAATATCAAGACCTAAATAAAAGCCATCAAATATGGCAACCAAAAAATTCTCATTACTATTTAGTAAAAGATGAATCAACAAATTTAATGCCAATTAAGCAGAATAAATACACATAAAATACTTACCAAACACAAATCAAATCAAATCAAAATGCTATCAATTAGCACCTTAAATATTTATACAAGTAAATATAAAATTCCAATTATACAAATAATTTCTATCTATGAAATATAACTGAAGAAATTAATGCTATCCTTTTTTAAAAAAATAATATACACTAAGAGCATCTCCAACCATACAAACCCCTTAGTTAAAAAATGAGTTGTCATTCCAAATATAAAAAATTTAGCTAATCTGTTGAAAAAATCATACTCCAACCACGTGAACCTGTTGTCTATAATTTTAGCCAACCTCCTATGGATGGCTAAATTTGTTGAACCTCTACAGGTCTGTAAGAAATCTGTAGGATGATTGCACATCATTTATTACCATATTGAACTGATATATTCTATTTTAACAATCTAAAATATTAATACCATACTATTTTTAAATTATAGCCGACCAATATAGCCAATACCATTGAAGCAAAATGTCTTACAGGTTCAGCAAATTTTACATAATGTCTTACAGGTCCAATTTAGCCAACGATTATAGCCAACACCGTTGGAGATGCTCTAACATGAAATCAAGTTTGATATATAAAACTATACAATAATAAAATTATTGATATTTAAGTCATAACAAGATAATCATTATTCGTACATTCACTTAAAAACAATTTAAAACTGAAACTTATAATATAAAAGATCAAACACTAACTAAATACATCCACACAATCAACAATTAAGAACACCAAGAACATATATAAAATTAAAAAGACCCACGTTTTAAACAATATTCTGGCAAATTCGGACAAGACAAAGCATGTTAGAAAAATTTAGACCTTAAAACTCAACATGAATCCTTAAAACTCAACATGAATCACTGACTAATCCGAATAAAATTTCAAAGAAGATACAAAAACAATGATTCCGATCACCGAGAAAATCCAATACAAAGTTAAGAACAAAACAAATAAGAAAGAAATAAAAAATGCGATGATGTACACATGATACCATAACAATATACCAAAACCAACAAAACACGAAAATAAAACGCACCTTTTTTGAGAGACGGAGAGAAGTTGATTACAAATAAATCGAAAGAAAAGATGTTACCGAATCTATAATAAGGCTCGTAGAATCACCATCGACGAAATCATCTTTATTCACCATCGACGAAATCATCTTTATTCTCTTTCTCGCTGCTTGTTTACCATCCTTATACAGATCGAAATTCCGATCACGGAGGAGATCGGAACCAACGATAGAAACGAAAAGAGGAAAAAGAAAAGAGAGAGGAAGGGAGAGAGAAAAGGAATTTGTGATGCTTAAAAAACATGAAAATTTACATTCTTTTTCATTTATGAGACAAAACTTTTATAATAATTTAACTAAATTTGAAATAGATTTTGCTCTATTTTAACAATAAAGAACGAGTATTTGTTATGTCAGATTTTGTATATAAATATCATTTACAATTACAAAACATGTGAGAATCATGTTTTATAGAATAAAAATTTCTTTTTATAAGATAGAAAATAAATATTCTTGCTTCCACATAAGAGATATATTTTAGCCCATATAAATATCAGGTTTGCCCAAACCTGCAGTAAGATAAGATTAGATAGTACTCCCTCCGGCCCTATATATCTGTCCACTTTTGAAAATTTCACGCATCTTAAGAAAATTTAAGTTGGATAAAAAACTTCCAACAATGCGCTTATTTAATGACTTAATCATGATTAAATAGTGATGGGATTACTCCATTATCTGCAACACCAGTTGAAAAAAATATACGAAGTATACTTCATAAATGCAGGCAACTAAACTTATACGAGCTGCTAATCTTCTGACTTTATATATCAGTACAGACTACAGAGTAGTAGTAGCCACCAGCCTTAATATTTTTTTCATATCAAAGTCAAATATCTTTTCAGATTTTTAGATGATTTATGCGCATTAAACTTAACATATTTATTAGCCACGTTTAAAACATAAAAAAGGATAAAGATGGAAAATTTTGCTTTGATTATATAAATGGACAGATAAATAGAGACAAATTTTTACATATAAAGTGGACAGATAAAAAGGGAGTATTTGAACAACGAAAAAGCTAGTGCACTAGTTGGCTCATGGCTGGGTGGCTGCCCACCTCAAATAGACTCAAAAGGAAAACCATGAGCCCTCAATCTCTCGTTCGGTTGGGGTGAGTTTTAAATTAATGGTTTATAATTTAAAGTAACTTAATATAATCAATTGAAAATTTTAAAATATTATTTTTCATAATTTTAATTTACTAATGTATTAATTTGTGAGTTATTAAACACGTAATATTAAAAATAAAAGTGATATTGAATAATTTATAATTTATTAATAAGTTTTATCGAAAAAATAAAAATTAATTTATTGAAAAAATTATCTCAAACCAAATTCTAGTTTTGAGTCATTTTCTGATTTAATTCTGATTTCAAATCAATTTCTTACTTATATATAAAAAAGGGAAAATAGATTTTTTTGCCACTCAACTTATAGTGTTTTTAGAAACTTACCACCCAACTAATTTATTTTTTCTTCTTGGGTTTGGTTTTATTTTTAGCCACCAACTTTGGTTCGGATTTGATTACTATTTACTAGCATTATGACAATTTTTTGTAGTATCATTTATACATAGTGATATTATGTATGATATTGATGATGTGTCGTATGTTTATATCTTTATATATAGCAATAATAATATAAAATGAGCCGATGAAAATTAAAATCAGGAAAAATCATAATTAGATTTTAAAAATTCAATAAATCATGAATATGAAATTAATGGCTTCAAACAATTCACCTTCTCTCATAAGATAAAGTGTAATCGAGTGATATGACGCATCATCTTTCGCTATTAAAGTTTCAATCGACTAGCTCAGTCTAAGATCTCTTTTAAATTTATCTTCAAAAATTTTAGTAACTTTATCTTATTACAATTTTCAAGATAAATAAATAGAGAGGAAAACTTAATTTTCGATGATTGTCCTCACTTCCTTATATATAATGCATCATTTTATATTATTATTACTCCCTCCGTTAGGGGTGTGCACGGGTCGGTTCGGCTCGGTTTTTAGCTAAAACCGTTACCGAACCGTACATGTCGGTTCGGTTCGGTTTCTACCTTAAAACCGTTAACGAACCGTTTCAAACGGTTTTTTTCGGTTTGGTTACGGTTTTTTCCGGTTTCTTATAATAAAAAATATTATACAAATTTAATAATCAACTCAAAAAAATTTTTAATAAAAAATAAGGTATAATCACTAATTAAATATTATTCATTAGTACGTATTTTACCAAAATAAATAAGAAAAAAAATATAAATACTTATTAATATAATCGAAATGAAGTAGATGAGCACTATTACGGTATGTAAAGATGATCCATTATGTAAAGTATAAATCAGCCCAGTGTTTTTTTTTTAAGGAAATGAACTTGCATTACTTAGAAATTAACATAATTAAGTACAAGGCTTAGTTACACAGTATCTCTTTATGAAAATGATGTTAATTACTAACTACTCTACTACTCTCTCTACTTAAATATAACAAACTACTGTAACTTGCTGACTTGTAACTATAGTTGAGGTGGATCGTTCCTTGCTTAGCAGATAATATACCAATAATACCAATGTAATAATTTATTTTATATTAAATATATAATATATAATAAATTATATAATATTATATAAGCGGTTCGGTTTTTCGGTTTGGTTTTAGGTGTAAAACCGTAACCGTTGGTTCGGTTAACCGTCGGTTCGGTTGAGCTACGGTTATTTTCGGTTTTTGTCGGTTTCGGTTTTTTTCGGTGTGGTTTTTCGGTTTTTCGGCTCGGTTTCGGTTTTTCGGTTTTTTTTGCTCGCCCCTACCATCCGTCCCTCTCATTAGTTTACAGTTTTTTCTACTGTTTAGCACGTATTTAAGACTAATAAAACATAGTTCCATAACTTATTTTTGTGATTTTTTTTGTGTGTAAAAATTCAAACGCTGAATTTTCATTCGGAAGAAAAAAAATATAGTTATAATTGAAACTACATCTTTTAAAGGCCATAAAATGCGTTGAAAATTCTTATCATCGAAGGTAAACGACCTTGGAGACATAAAAACTACTATATATAAAGATACAAACATATATTAAATCATCAAATTATTACAGACCACCATTATATTTTAATAATGCTACACATAATATGTAATGCTAATAATTAAATTCGAACCTAACTTCAATGACAAAAAAGAAGAAGTTGAATCTAACACTAGTGAGTAAATTAAAAAAATTATAGTTGAGTGGTTAGTTTCTAAAGACGCAATAAATTTAGTGACAAAAAAATTACTCCCTCCGTCCCCCTCAATAGTTTACATTGAGTTTGGGCACGGAGGTTAAGAAATATGTATAAAGTAGTGGAAAAGAGAAAGAAAGTGGGTGCAGTGGTGGGACACATTGATTTTTAATATATAAAAGGGAGATAGTGGAGTAAAAGTAGTGTGAAAAGGAAGAAAAAGTAGAAAAGTGGTGGGATCCATTAACTATTTTAGGAAAGTTTTGTAATGTAAAGAAATGAGGGGGGACATTCAAAAGAGGAAACTCTAAAGAATCTAGAGGGACAGAGGGAGTATCATAATACTAGTAATCAAATCCGAAGCTAAGTTGGTGGTCAAAAAGAAAACCAAACCTAATATTAGTGACGAAAAAAAAAATAGTTGGGTGGTAACTTTCTAAAAATCCTATAAGTTGAGCGTCAAAAAAATCTATTTTCCCTATAAATAAATATGTTTAAATTTAAAATTAAAAACAACTTTAAACCGAGACAAAGAGATTCCTAATCAAATCTACCGCTGAGTATTTGAAGTTGACCGAAGACTCAAATACTGACTAATGTTAGAGCAAGTCCCCTAGCTTTAAATGTCTGGATGTATCTTTAGTAAAAGTACATCTGTCTTTCTAAGATATGAAAGATGTATTCCTTCACCCTGGACAACAAAAAATGTGGCTTAAAATTAAACACTTATTATATCACACAATATAAAATATCAAAACATATTTGATTAAATAAATATAAGAAAAATAATTAAAATTTGACAATATTTATGAAAATCTTAAAAACAACTTCTATTTCACTAACAATGATTATGAGCTCGTTTGACTTAGATTAAAATCGTGATTTATGATATAACATGACTTAAGTGATAAACTGACATATTTAAGATGTTTTTTCACTTATTAATGACGTATTAATTATTAAAAATACAATAATAAAAATAAAATAATTAATGGGTAACTTATGACTCATGAGTAATTTTTATCAAAAAAATCAATGAAAAAAGTGCCTAAAACTAATTTAAAGCAAGCTAACTTCTAATTTTAAGTTAGTTTATGACTTAATTCTAATTTTAAATTGGCTTCTGACTTATTAGACAAAATAATATTTTTCAGATTAAAATAGAAAATGATTTAAAAACTGAATTTTAAACCCATACAAACACGCTGTATATTATAACAACAATAAATTATTTTAAAATCTAATATCAGACTGGCCATAACCAGTAACTTCGATTCCGGCTATCACGCCTGATCCTAAATTCACATAAACTTCCATAGCCAATTTTTTTTTTTGACAATGCAGACTTATATGTCTTATAATATTCATTCTAATATTTTTCGGATAAATCAGAGTCGAATCTGAGTCTCCCAGTGACAAACAGAAGATAAATCCCGACTATTAATTGGTTAGTAAGCAACTAAACTCCGCTATGTTCACGTAGTTTTCAATTAACAAATCTGAGCAAATTTTTATTAAATCATTTATCATGTCTTTTATCACAAATATAAACACAAACACTTAAATTGTAGTATGTATTAGTAAAATTTTCAGCATATTAAATATTGAACAATTAAATATCAAGTTGGTGACCGACTATTTTCAAAAAAATTCAAATAATTTGACGCTTTATAAATTTGACTCAAACTGATCATCGATTAACTTAATTTGAACATTCTGTTAGTCGAAGTATAGCTATCAAGTTGGTGACCGACTATTTTCAAAAAATTCAAATAATTTGACGCTTTATAAATTTGACTCAAATTGATTATCAATTAACTTAACTTGATCATTCTGTTAGTCGAAGTATAGCTTGTTTTGGGGTTTAATGTGATTATTAAAACTTCGTTCACAAAATCATGATAAAATCTGGATTATTATCTCAAATTAAAAAAATAGGGATAATCAAAGTCAAATTTTATTGATTCCATGAATCAAATAGCAAGTTTTAGTAAATATATTAAAGTCCAAAACAACCTCTACCCTCCTATGTTATCAATTTTCAGTTTTAGATATTTTTAATTTTCGATTTTAACAGAATAATTAAATTAAATTAGTTGATAATTAGTTTGCATCAAATTTGCAATGAATGATCTACTTTGAGGGGTTGTATTCGATTGGGATTTTAAAAGATTTTTTTTATTCATGAAATTTGAGGATATTCAATTCGGTTAAAAAATGCATCAGAATGTATTCGATTAGGATTTTAAATTATGCTTTTAAATTATGTTGTAATAATTAGGATTTTAAATTATGTTTCAAAATTCGTTGGTTCAATTGAGATTGTTTAAAATCCTTTAAAATCTGGTAGTATTCAATATTGATGGATTTTTTTTGAAATTCATAAAATGATGGATTTTGTTAGATTATTTTAGGATATTTGAAATGGAAAATGCTAAGTAACCAAAATACCGTTCCCAGAATTTCCTCAAAATCTAGTTGGTCATCTATGATTGATTCCACTCAAAACTAATAATAATGGAACTATGCACATAAATCATCCCATTAAAATAAGTCATATATCTCCCATGTCATTTGGGGGGAAATTTGGGGAAGTAGCGTTAATCATTTGAAATCCCATCAAAATGAGATTTTGAAATATTATACTTAAATTCTACAAATACTCATCAACTCTACGAAATTTTATCAAAAGGATAAAATCAAATCAGATGTAATTCATTAAAATTCATACATTAAAAAACAATACGTTAAATTGTCGATCGAAGTTTTTTGGACACAATCACTTGCCTCATATTTAACCCAGTATTAAGCAGAGTAAAGGTCCAAATTAGGGCTGTTAACGAAACGAATTCGAAACGAATATCTTAATTTTCATATTTGTATTCGGTTCAAATACATATATTCGGATTTGTATTCGTTTATTATCCGAATAATTATTTGTTTTCGTATTCGGATTCGGTTGGATTCACGAACTATTCGTATTCGTTTAAAGTACTCATTTAAAACAAAATGGAACTAAATAACTGAAGTGCTAGCCCGTGACAAAAGTTATAAACTCTCGTGCTTCACCATTTTAAGCAAACTATAAAGTACTAATTATACAGACTACAATCATCCAATCCAAAGAAAATAAAATTCAAATTACAACCAAAATGTAAAGTTTAATACGCCTTGATTAATTCCAAGATCATACAATAGAACTTCCAGCGGCTCAACCTTTTAGTATATGGACTGGGCTGATTTAATTTAATATCTGGTCCCAAAATAATCCATAACCCTATTAAATAAGAAATATAATATTTTTCTATATAATATAAAATAATATATATATATATATATAATATAGAATTTCCGAATAATTAAGCGAATAACAAATACGAATATTTATCTATTCGAATTTGTATTTGTTAATGAACCGAATATTTTTTAAAATTTGAATTCGTATTTGTATTTGTTAATAAACGAACACGAATAATACTAAACGAATTCGAATACCGAATATTTCATTAAATATTCGTTTCGTTAACAGCCCAGTCCAAATCAGAGAAACATGACATGGTGCAGGTGTACGTATGCAACAGGGAAGAGGACGCATAAATCAACCGACCAAAACAAGAGGTGAACTAAAGTGAAAAAAATATAAACAAGGGACTCTGACGTTAGTATTCACCTGAAACCATCAAACTACTCTAACAACCACCTCCGAATTGAACTATAAATACCCTACCACAATCTGCTCAACTCCTCAGATCAAACATCGAGATCCTCTCTTAATCTACTACAACACAGTCCAGCATTTTCTTAAGACCTACAATGGCGAAAAATATGGCTCAGTCTCCTCTCGAAAGGAACTCATTGATTTCACTTGAGCAAAGGCTAGCCACAGCAAAGCGATGTTCTCGTGGTAACACACTAACACTCGCTTATTTTTTCAGTTGCCGATCTTTTTTCATATATCATTACAATTAACTTGATGATTAATTTTGGTTCGTGCAGAAGGTGTTGTTGCAGGAGCAAAGGCAGCTGTGGTTGCCACTATTGCAACCGCCGTTCCAACTGTAAGCAATCTGAATTCTAGAGGACTTTATAATGATTATTATCTATTACTTGAAAAGTGATATCTAATTATGTTGTTGGTTCAAACATGTCTAGTTGGCTAGTGCTAGGATGCTGCCTTGGGCGAGAGCAAACCTTAATCACACTGCTCAGGCTCTGATCATCTCCACAGGTAGAGAGATACACTTATAAATTAAAGGGTGTACAAACTTGACTTGTTTAGTTGACGTTTTTTAAAAATAATAGAGCGAGCACTGTTTCTTTTCTGTCATTGCAGTGGCCGGGGCTGCCTATTTTATAGTTGCAGACAAGACTATTCTAGCATCGGCAAGGCGAAACTCCTTCAACCAAAGTGCTTCGGCTAACTTAGAAGCGTGAAACGCAGGAATTATGTTGTGTTTTCTGTATTACTAAGCCTATGATGCTACTAATTAAGCAGCTGATGAAAAGATCCATTAATAAAGATGAGCTTTGAATGATTGATTACCAGATAGCCCAAGCATTTACACACATATCATCTGATAGTTTCCTCCAATCAAATTCCAACTGCAATGGAAACAGCACAAACTAGTTAGGAAAAAGAAAGAACTCAAACTAGTTAGCAAAAATTGAGAACGGAAACTAGTTAGAAAATGAACAAATGCTAATTTTACATCAACGTAAACCAAATTGCAAAATTGGTCAAAAAGTAATTACCTAACGAGTAAAGTATACGTTGGTGACCAAGCTTTATCCATTTTCCCATCTTTATTACCAAAAATTCAAATTTGTAATACAGTAATCATATATTGTCTTAATTTATCAAAAATCGATTAAGGGTCACTTTTTTGAAAAAGAAGATTAGTTTTTTTCTCTAAAAAGTGGCTCTTCCCCATTTATTTGAAACAAAAAAACAAAGTCTCACCATCTGTTTTTAAATTGAAATTATAGCCACTAAAAGACAAAAGCGGATAAAGTTCGGCTACCATTTTGCATCCTGCTTTTATAAAAATTTCCTCTTAAATATAAAGACTATACGCCACACAGAAGCAAAACCACCTGACTGACTCGTACCCCAACACTGCTTTCAATTTCAGATTTGTATACTCAATAAGTTCATATATAAAAAGATTGAGTATTTTATTCCAGCGTACAAAATACAGTAGACACTTGGTTCTGGACAACAACAATAATATACAATAGCAGTGAATGATTCCTTCATTGAGGAAGTCACATGCAAATCTTCTTATCTGAAAATGATATGCCTGTTTAATCTACACAGATATGTTATGCAGCATCACGTAGTGTCTACGTTTTTACTAATAGTCCCGGCATGAAAAGGAACCATCTATAATTTATAAAATGGTGGATACCGTCTCTGGCGATAATCTCCCTTCTATAATTTGTCAAAATTATCTTGCAGCCGAATGACAATTTTCACAAACACGAAGATTGTCGCTCACTAAACAAAGAACACCTTCCTTCAACTCTTCAGCTATCTAAATTTATTACAAAACAAAAACATATTATACGAACTATTAGTTATGTAAATCTAAATAACAAAAAATCCTTCTGTCTCACCAAATTCTTTAGATTGTGATTGAGCATAGAAGTTAGGAAAAATATTCAAAGTATGTGAAAGAGTAAGAAAAGTATGTAAGCGGTGGGATCCTTAATATTTAATTGATAGATTGAGAATGGTGGATGAAAGTAGTGAGTGATATTAATTTTTATATTATAAATTTATTATTTATAAAATGTAAAAAAAAATGTCAAGGACATCCCAAAAAACGTAAAAAAAAATGGATGTGAAGGAGGAGAGCCTTTGTGCTTAAGAGGTCCAAAACATATAAATGTATCTAAATAAGAGATTAATTGGAAGCATATGCAACAGGGGATAATCATTTTACACACTTTCTTACAGATAATAAACATAGAATGATGCAGGTGTACATTTGCAACAAGTATAGGGAAGAGGACAGAAATCAATCAACCGACCAAAACAAGAGGTGAACTACAGTTAAAAATTATAAACAAGCGACTCTGACATTAGTATTCAGCTCTGACGTTAGTATTCAACCGAAAACCATCAAACTACCCTCTCAAACCACCTCAAAATTAACCTATAAATACCTAACCACAATCTGCTTAATTCCTCAGGCTACACATCGGATCATTCCCAAATCTACAACATTTTCTTTTAGACCTACAATGGCGAAAAATATGGTTCAGTCTCCTCTCGAAAGGAACACCATGATTTCACTTGAACAGAAGCTAGCTACAGCAAAGCATTGTTCTCATGGTAACACTCATTTAATTTTTCGTAGCTGATAAATACCCATAGAATGATTCATTTGCATATTCTTATTTATACACCATAACAGTTTAGTTGATATGTTTTCGTATGTACAGAAGGTGTTGTTGCTGGAGCAAAGGCTGCTGTGGTTGCCACAATTGCGACTGCCATTCCAACTGTAAGTGATCTATTTCAGGCTTTTCAGCTACACAAAAATTCTTTTTGCTACAGCATTAAATAGAGCTTTATAACCATTTATTGCTTATATAGAGACGTTTTTTCCAATTTTTATCCAACATATGCAGTTGGCTAGTGCTAGGATGCTGCCTTGGGCTAGAGCTAACCTTAACCACACTGCTCAAGCTCTTATCATCTCCACAGGTAGAGATACAATTACACATTATAACGTATAAACTTTACTACCTTAGTCTACTACATCTTTCGATGATACTAGAATTTTATTTCTTTGTCATTGCAGTTGCCGGGGCAGCATATTTTATAGTTGCAGACAAGACTGTTCTAGCATCAGCAAGACGAAACTCCTTCAACCAAAGTTCATTGTCTAACTTAGACGCCTGAAATGGAGAAATCATATTGTGGTTTTCTTCACTACCTAAACCTAAGACGCTACTAATTAACAAGCTATGTAATGTAAAATTCAAAATCCGCTGCTATGTGTAAACATTAATAAAATTGGATTGAATGTTTACCAGATAGACCAAGCATCTAGGCTTATATCCTTTGTTGATATCCGTCTCAGATCTACTAGTTTCATCTTACAGACTTCAAACTGAAATGAGAACACAAATCAGTAAGGTATGAGCAATTGTCATTCTACATTAACATAAACCAAAATAGCAAAATTGTCATTAATTGGTATAGATTACCCTTGAAAAGATAATATTAATATAATTTAAACAAATCACAGAAGCAAAATCATGTGGCTGACTCATATCCCAACACTATTGTGAAATTTACATTTATAAATTCAAAAGGTTAAAACAAGTAATATTTTATTCCCTGGCACATAATACATAGTCACATTCTTGGTTTTGGATAACACTAATATACAAGAGCAGTACAATGATTCCTTCATAGAGGAAGTCACAAGCGAATCTTCTTATCTTGAATTATATGCCTGTTCTATCTACACGAAAATGTTATGCAGCACCATATACTCATGTAGTGGCTATGTATTCACCAATAGTCCATGCATGAACAAGAACCATCTCTAAAATGGTGGAAGCGGTTTCTGTCTCTAGCGATAATCTCCCTTTTATAAATTTTAGAAATTATCTTAATAGCCGAATGACAATTCCCACAAACACGAAGGTTCTTGACAATCCTGATTGTCGTCCCTGGCTGTGTACTAATCAAACCAAAAGCAATAGCTAGTCGCTCACTATGTTGACAAAGAACATCTTCCTTGAGCTCTTCATTAATGTCGTACAACACTTCAGTTGTATCGGGAACATGACCCTCCAGCGCCAAAAGTCGCTCTGTTTCGTCCAACATTTTGTTGATTTCTTGACTGCGAGGATGTGCTCTGTCACTAACAACAAACTCATGAACGGCACCATCCACCTCTATCGAAGTGCATCCTGGAACTTTGGTTATTCCCATATCATTTAACTTGGTTCTAATTCTTGCAACATCATCCCATTTACCTACCCCCGCGTATATATTTGATAGCAGCACATGAGCCCCATGGTTTCCAGGTTCTAATTTGAGAAGCTGTTCGGTAACGTATTCCCCCAGTTCAACATTATTGTGAAGCCTGCAGGAACTAAGCAAAGAAGCCCATATGACACCATCTGGCTTCATCTCCATACTTTTAATAACAGTGTTGGCTTCATCAAACAGCTCTGCTCTGCCTAATAGATCAATAATGCATCCAAAATGTTGTAATTTAGGAGAAATGCCGTAATCCTGGATCATGGAAGAAAAAATTTGGCGGCCGAGATCAATTAAACCAGCATGGTTACAAGCTGATAAAACGCCAACAAAGGTGATATCATCAGGCTTGAACCCTTCCCTTACCATTTCAGTGAAAAGCTCTAGGGCTTCATGAGCATTTCCATGCATTGCTTTTCCGGATATAATCGCATTCCATGAAGTCAGGGTTTTCGGCTTCATGCCATCAAAGACTTGTTGTGCAGCTTCTATATCTCCACATTTAGCATACATATCAATGATGCTTGTCCAAAGAGAGTCATTTGCAAACTTATGCGCATTCCTGTCAATATAAGAATGAATCCATTTTCCAATATGAAGAGCACCTAGATGTGCACAAGCAGGAAGAACATTCAAAAACGTGACATCATTAGGTTCATGGCTTGTTTGCTGCATTTGTCTAAAAGTACTTAAGGCTTCTTTATAACAACTCATATGAGTATAGCCGCCTATCATAACATTCCATGAAACTGAGTCCTTCTTCTGTACAGACTCAAACAAACAGCGGGCTGTTTTTAAATCACCGCACTTTGAATACATATCAACAAGAGCATTCAGAAGCCTAACATTCAAACCAAATCCACGTTCCTCAATCCAAGACCTAATCCAATTCCCCGACTCAAGTGAACCCAACTGCGCACAAACAGACAGAGCAGTTACCATTGTACTTTCATCGGGTGCAACTTTTGCTTCAACCATTCTCTGAAAGAAAGCAAGTGCTTCCTCATATTGGCCTCTTTTAGCATAACCCGCAATGATAGAGTTCCAACACACTATATCTCTCACAGGAATTTCATCAAAAAGTTTGCAGGCATCTTCCATACATCCTCTAGACGTATACCCCGTAATCAAAGCAGTAAAGGAAACAGCATCTCTATGAGAACTCATATCAAACACTAATCTAGCACAACCCATTTCACCAATTTGCGCATAAAAATTAATCAACGAAGTATGCACATAAACATCGGAATCAAATCCAAACTTCAAAACATGTCCATGAACTTGCTTCCCCTCAGGAATCGCCAACATTTTCGTACAAGATTTCAACAAAAATGGAAAAGTATAATGATTCGGCTCCACACCAGATAAAAGCATAATAACATATAATTCTACAGCTAAAACAGGGGAAGCAGTCAACGAGTATCCTCGAATAATCGTGTTCCAAATAATCAAATTAGGTTCTTCAATTGTGTCGAAGATTAACAGGGCATAAGAAAAATCAGCAAAGGGCTTAATTGCGCAAAACTCAACAAGTTTGCTGAGCACATATTGGGTATTATGAAGGCCATTCTTGATGATTAGTGAGTGAACTTGTTTGAAACTTTCCATATTGTTGCATTCGGAGAGGAGTTTGAGTGATGGGTGGGATTGAAGAAGTTTGTAAGGAGGATCTGAGGCCGGAAGTAAGCGAAGAGTGGAGGGGTTAGTGACAAGGGACAGTGAAGAGAGTGACATTGTTTCATGGACAGGAGATAAGGTAGTAAATCTTAACTCAGTGGTAGTTATGTTCTCACTTGTTAGTTGCCCCTGTGTCTTTACCGCCAAAAATTATCCGATTTTCTAGGCCTAGAGTTCATGTTGCTACATATTTTTAAAAATAATTTTCTTGCTGATCAAAATGAAGGAGTGAAGATAGGAACATAATAATTCTAGAGTTTCATATTTTGGACAAAGTTTAACAGAACTAATTACCTGTAGAATTTTTATATAGGCATATTCAGTTCTTTGATTATGGAAGTCTTGTTATACAGAGGATTTACACGAGCTATTAGATGTATATAAGTAAAGATCTCGGCCATATAGAAGGGAAGCTGGGGACGAGATACAGAATAACTCGTCATACTCAACAAACTCAAAAGCAGTGATAAAACAAATTGAGTCTGGGGAAGATACCATAGTCTGATGTGAGGCAACATCAAGAAACAACATTTTTACTGAATTTGATGGCACTAATGGCAGAAACCTTCTACAAATGAGAGAGTAATTTATAAAAAAAAGTGACAATATTAATTAAAGTAGGTTTCAGAATCTTAAGTCCATTAACATATATTCTGCAAAAATTATCCAAATAAAGGTATAACTACATGGAGCCGGCACCATCAGTATAATAATATAATTTGAGATTGTCCAGTTTGAAGGGAAATTATAATCCTCTGGGATCCTATGAAAACCTTTCGCTTTTACATGCTAGTTGCTAGACAAGTTGCCAAGTAAAAAAAGGAATAGAAATTGTACATTGGACCTGCTCCTGGAGAAAATAGAACCTAGATCCGGCTAATCTCACTCCTCCACTTCCCCTTTTATCAATACTTTACTCTTCACGCCTACAATAATGTTTTATATATCTTTTCATGAATGAACATATATATTCCATACATGCATGATGAATGTTAATTTCTTTACATGTTTCTGGCATTAGCTAAAAACACATTAAAATATGATTGCAGAAAAGAGAATAGTCGCAATCAAAAGAAGCGGCTATTTTTCGCATCACAGATAGGATGTGGATTCCCTTCAGTATTATTGAAGAGAATTATCCCCCCATTAAGAATTGTCACATGTCCAGAATAAAGAGCCCTGGAGGAAGGCTTTGTCTGAGGTTTTCTTCAACTGGGAATATTCATTTTGTCTGGTTAAAATTATAAAAATTGATGATTAGGATTCCTCCCTATCAAATCCTAGCTCAACAACCAAGCGCCTGTGCTTACGTGGAATATACTATGCTTGACACATCAGAGAATCCGGCCCCAGCCATCAGTGGTCAATGGACATTCCAATCGGTCCAGCTTAAGTATATTCCTGAGGAGACTTGCTAGTTGTTACTAAATAAGGACTTCATATCTTTGGTGCCCACCAGGGGGGTAGGAAGGCCGCAAGTAGTTCTTGTATTTAAGCACAAGCTAATCCAAGGAAATTATTATTGTGCTTGTGGACCACAGGAATTGAGCTATTTGCCAACAAGATCAAGAAGTTCAAAATTTCAGTTACATAGGTTTAAATTAAATCTGTCAAGACATTGAATTTATATTGATTTAATATCTATACAATTTTCCTTTACTTGTAAATAATACTTTTAACTAGCTTAAACTCCGGCTTTACGAATATCGTAGATATCAAGGACTTGAGCTTAACAACAAACATAACCCTGTCTTGAAATTGACTGTGCCTACGTAAAAACCTAAACTTAAGTTCAATCGAATTTTAACCCTAGTTTCCGACCATAGACTTGGTAGCTTTGATTCATTATTACCGATTTCCAATTTGTGGATGTGGTCCAACATTCTATAACCTGAAGAAAGTAACGAAACCATCACCTATTGGCTACAACTCTTTAGCTCATAAGTTTCAGCATGTTGTAGATTGCTTCCTCTTTAACAAATTTGGATTTTGGGGCAAAGATATTCGATGTGACATGGAAATAAAGGAGAAGAAGATATTTGATATGTATGATGCATTACATACTAGACATTTTTGCCACTCCCTTCTTGGAGTATCTGATATGTTACACAATTATAATTAGAGATTATACATTTATTTTATACAAGCTGAATCTGTTATTTGGGACAACATTACTAATGTGAACCTATACTTGGGCTTCCTATATAACATGCAATTTCTTACATTTTTAACTTCATTTGTTTTTGTGCTATAAATATATGTATAGCAATTGCCATTGTAGGTTTCACTGTATCTATCTTGTGCATGCTGTATATTTTAGACCAACAGAGGCAGAAAAAAGAAGCAAAAGGCTTGTATATGTTCTACGCAGTATAATCACAGGGATTTGTTAATAGCTAATCAGGGGAGGTAGTAGCTTATCATATGTAATGTGGGAACTAAACATACGAAAGGAAATTTGTGGAAATCAAACACATCTTTCTGCACTGAGAGTAAGCTCCGACCACTGGGCTACTCAATTTTCAACAAATATAACTTTTCAATTAAGTGTACAGAAGGTGATGATAAGCTAAAAGCAAGCATAGCAAAAGATAAAAATCAGTGTTTTTCACTATACAAATCAATTTCTAAGAAGCTTTAGCTGATTGCTAGTACTTCGAGTTAAGATTTAGTTGACTGCAGATTTAATGTTTAAAATAGAACTGCCAAAATAAATTATAATATAGAAAAGAATCTTTTATATTACTCAGACGGAAAATTATATATATATGAAACGTGAAATAAGTAAACAAAGAATATTTGCTTACCTTTTCAGACAAGTAAAATTATCCTTTATTGATAAGAGTAATGATACCCATAACACATGTAGAAAGACCTGTGCCAGTAGCTAAATTCCTCCATAACCTCGAGATAGCAACAAATGACAATGACTTAGTTATATATGATTAGCTAACAAGTTTATCTTTGAGAACTCGTGTGATCTGCAAGATTGGAATTAACAAAATCATTTGGAATTATAAAAACATACCATGTTCCCAACTGAACCAACACTTGTAATAACAGCATTCAAAAATATAAACATCAGATAAAAGCACCAAATTACAAAGCCTTTGAAAGTAAGGAGTAGCATGTTAGATACCTCCAGACTTGCAGAATGCATTTGTTGATGACCATTCGACATGGGATTTGCATAGAACTTGGCTGCACATGTTATAGTTGATCAAAATAAGAGATGACATGTGATGCATAAATCATAAATGGTATAAACTGTGTACTCAAAATTTTAGTAACAATACATATTTGGGCATGATATATGAATCATAAATGGCATAAATTGTGTACTCTTGATTATACTAACATTATTGTATAGCACTTGCGATATGAACTCTGTTTTTTAAACAAATTGATAACTATTAATTCAATTTACTGATATATAATAAAAGTATACACGCCTAAATTGACTTTGGGTGGAGAACTAGTGTGCAAAAACAGGAAAATAGTACAGCCCTCTGTATAAGACTCATTAAACAGCTTTGTTTTAGCTTAAGATTGGGATTATGTTCCTGTAAATATATGTATACTCTTGCATAAAGTAAATAAGAAATATACTAAAGAGAGCCACTAATTATGAATCTTGAAATGGCTTTTGAATTATTGCAGAAAAAGAATCAAAATGAGTAAGAATAATTGAACTTGGCAAGAGATGAGCATCACAAGGAACTGATTTCTACCGAGAACCTTTCTTATATATCTAGCCATCCAACTTGAACCATGTCAACCCGCACAATATAAAGACCAGCAATCAAAAAGTCTGTATGCAGGTTACGCTGAGTCCATGTAGGCATCCATGTCATCTTTAGAGAAGCGGGGCCATCCATGTGAACATGAATGGAGGTAACATATCCCTGTTTCCGCACATTCAAATAACGCTTTCCCCTCATAACACCTCCAGAAATGGATATTGTAAAAAGGAGAATAATACTTGCAATCCTTTCAAATAATGCATGGGGAATCATGTAAAGAGGGGCATTATTGGTACAAACATAATAATTGTGCTTTCCTGCATGCAGCTTAAGCATATCACACCTTTAGAAACCCTTCCTCTCTTAGAGAGGGCTGCAGAGAATTCAAAAAATTATCTAAAACTTTTTAGAATTTCAGCCAAGGAGGCAATATACAACTCACATGAAATAATTGGTCCACTTATAGCCCCACCCTTGAGGCCTCAGCAAGTATAAAAACCATTCCAAGTATTCATCAAAATCATCAACTTCATTAACATATCTCTTCAGCTAATTCCAGTCTTGCTAACAGCTTCCCTGCCCCTATTCACGTACTTGAGGTGAGCCCTTCTCTTCAAAGCTCGTTTTTTCTGTAAAGATAGTTCTTTTAGGCTTAGCATCGCTTGCATGTCTCTTTTAACTAAACTTTCTATCATGATAAGAACAAAGAAGTGTTCCGGACTTTGTTGAAATCTCTTATGATGCACAATGGCATCTCCGATTGAAGCACCTGTTAACAATTTAAGTAGTTATAAAAACATTTGTTATGGATTTGTTTATTATGTATTAGCAACAAATAAGCTCTCTCTAAATCCTTATTACAGCACATAAATCGCTATATGCCCTTCCTATCTATATTGCTCGAAGTAATTATCAATAGGCAATAGCTCAGACATGATTAAATTTCCATATATAATATTAATAACTGTGTTTACATGTTAAACTTTTCAGTACTTTGATATATCAAGAGAGAAAATGAGCAGCGGAGACTGGATGTGCGGTTCATGCCAGCATTTGAATTTCAAAAAACGAGATTCATGTCATCGTTGCAGGTTCCCCAAGTTTGGTGGTGATGCTGATATGGCATCTTACGGGATTGTCAGAGAAGAAGTCATGGCCGGGGATTGGTACTGCAATGTCATGAACTGTGGAGCACATAACTATGCTAGCAGAACAAATTGCTTCAGATGTGGTGCATTAAAACAGGATTTTTACGGGTGTGGGGCTGGCATGATGGGACCAGGAGGGTATGCAAATGAAAATACAGTTCCTCCTGGTTGGAAATGTGGTGACTGGATTTGCAATAGGTGAGTTAAAAGGATTTCCTATTGTCAAACGGCACTTCTCAATACATGCATACATTATAAACTTTTAGTGATGCAGGTTTAAAACGATAACAATATAGCAAAACTAATATCCATCATAGCTCTGGATGACATTCTATGTATTATGCCTAATTTGAGCAACTTGGTACTTGATCAGATATGGATGTGGTGTACACAACTACGCTAGCAGGATGGAATGCTACAAATGCAAAACACCAAAAGAATATGGTTAGTATTCTATGATCACTCAGTATTTTTCCACTCTGAATTCCAATTATTCATCTTCCTAAACCATTCATAAACTTGACTTTCAGGTGGTGCAGTGTAAAGAAAATGAACTATGAACGAGATTTACTTGAAGCAGCAACAAATTAGCTGCAATTGCGGCTTCTAACCCTCTCAAACAACTTTTTACATATAATTATCTTTTTCTCCCATCTCCTTGCCAGTTAATTAATAAGCTGTAGGTTCAAGGCTGAGGCCTGATTTCAATTACATTGCCATGTCTTTCCCAAAGGGTTTCCTAGTGTAATGTATGGTGCAATCTAATTTTAGCGAAGCAAATGAGATCATTTAACTTTCTTTGCAAAAGTATAAACAACGTTTCACCTCTCCCTCTATCCCACCCCCCCCCCCCCCCCCCCCCCCCACACACACACACACACACCCTCAAGCACACAGTGTATTTGGAATGAGTATGATTCAGCTCTACTTGGTGTGGTCCAACGAATTTATTAGTGGTTTCTGAATTATAACTGTCAACAAAGGCTTTCACCACAAAGCAATCCGATCACGAAGCACTGGACCACCATTACAGCATTGTTCCCACAACTAATAACAGGAACACTAGAAAATTAGAATATAAGATTCAAATAGCCTCTTCGAGTTCAGCCTTGTCTTTCAGCAATTATTTTAAGTCCTTTAAGCATCATGTCTTCCAGATATCTCAATAGAGTAGATAAGAACCAGATACTCTGCTTTATGTGCTCATGAGCAATACCAAGTGAAGATGAGTCAATTCTAACCTCTTTCAATTTGTTCATCCACCTCGGGAGAACTAAGATAAACATTGCAAAATCGCCCATAAGGAACAATCATTGCAAAATCACCCATAATAAGAAACAATTCCACAATTGCTCGCCACAGATAGCCATCACATCTGTCTGTTCAGCGACCTTTCTTGTCTGAGTAGAATGGTATTTAGTTTAATACGGAAACTAAGCCATTTAGTTGACACGTTTATATCACTCAGGTTGGCATAGCTATCTTGTCCGATGAGGATATTTAACATTTGCTAATTATTAGTCCATAAATGGTATCTAGAAAGTGCTGTCTTCTCTAAACTACATCGTATAACTTTCAAGAGATTCTCGCTTCCTATACTAAGATGCTTTCTAGTATTAGCGAAAGTGTCCAACTCCAAATCAACTCCATCGCATATCTCCCTGTGTGCAGAGATTAGCTGCTCCTTCAAACAGCAACTTCTCAATGCTCTCGTTACTCATAACTTAAATCAATAATTAACAATATAACTGGAATTTCTTCCTGTATGCTGATTTCTGTCACTTTCTCTCAGTTTCATGCTTTCTATTTTACGAATACGACCACTACATTGCCGAACTAAACCAGGCAAAGTACTTACGAAACTAGATATCAAATGCATGTCATTGTCACTTGTGATAAAGCCCGCAAACAGTGGCTTGCATGGAGCACTGCTAATAAAATTATAGGGACTCATTTACGGAAAAGGAGGAATAACATAATTATAATTAGAAGATAGATCACAATCGGATAATAAAAATGATAACAGGCTACCTCTCGAAGAAAGCTGTAATAAAAAACTTGTTCTCCGAAAGTATACTACACTTTCTCTGATTGAGAAGATTGCAGTCCGCAAATTATCTTTTGCACAGGATTTTCATCCTTAAAAAACCCTTGCATAAATAAAAATGATAGATTGTAAAATTTTGTTTGTCCCAACAATATAGTATTCTCGTCTGTCAAAAATATAGTCAGTTTATTATATTGGTTATATTTTAAATTAAAAAATTAACAAGTTAACATCATTTTGATTGCTTGATTACTGTTTAATCCGCTTAATTAACGACAGCTTAACGGCCGTTTAATCCGCTTAATTAACAACAGCTTAACGACCGTTTAATCCGCTTAATTAACGACCGTTTAATCCACTTAATAGTCTGCTTTTTTAAAAACTCTTGATAATCTGTTTAGTACAAAATGGGACAGTTTAATCCGCTTAATAGTCCACTTAATCTTTAAAAACCCTTCATCACCCAGAAAACCCGATTCAAATCCCGCCTACCAGTGTGCCTGAGCTGTAGATTTGAAACTAAAATCTTTTAGATAAAACATAAAGAAAAAGGGTTCTTGACTAGAGGGGAGGAGTATATCTCAGCTTGCTAAGCAATTGTTTTTGCATCTTCTTCGGTTTCTCCATCCTGTAAGACACGCTAGCTTTTGAGTTATTTTTATGTGGGCGCTGATTAAATCGTATTTGAATCTTCTCATCTATTTTCTATGCTTATGCTATTTATTTGTTATCAAATTGCTTGTACTTGATTGGGTGCAACAATTATTTGGCCTCTAGGATATAGATGATAGTGGACTGCATATTAACATTGTGCAATTTAAAACTAATGCACCATTTGATCAGCTGTTCCCAGAGTGCCATTCCCTGAACGTGACACATATAAAATCTCAGTATCTAGGATTTGATAGCTTATTTTATTTTCTTCTGAATTTTACGTAAAATAGCTAGATGAAAATGAGACTAGCAGAAACAGATGCTAGGGATTTGGGTTGCTTCACAAGAAGGTAACTTATTGCGGATCAGTTGAAAAGGTTGTATACAGACCTTTTTAAGAGAGGCTGCACTTTGTAAAAGTGCGTGGTATATTTCCAATTCTGTAATAATAATAAAAGTTTATCAGGGATAGAAATTATCGTATATATTTTAATATGAATATCAAAGCTTTAGGGGCGTTTGAATTGAGGTTGGGAATGGGAGTTTAGTGGGAATCGGAATGATATGGAACCCGCAGAGTGGGAAGGATATGATTTAACCACCTAAAAGGAATGTGGTTCACATTCCATACAACCAAATAACTAATTCAAGCACTAATGCATGAGATAGGACGGAGGTCCCGATTCTCGTTAACTGAGCTCATTAAGCATGAACCTAACACCCCCTTGGCATGCATGCACCTTTTAGTTCAGTTTAGTTGTTTACCTAGTTTATTTGACCTCTCCGTATTTAAAATTTTCCAGAACTTTTGAAAGTACAACATAATAACATTATATTAACTTTAATAGCATTTAGTATGTACATGAAGTGTTAATTACTTAAATTTAATAATATACAATCTAATCAGATCTATATGAGTTATTCCGTATTATCTAGTATGTTATTGAGGAAGCAAATGTAGGCGAGGGAGAGCTGTCTCACCAAAGCTTTTGTCTCCAGGACAACCTTATAACTTGCTAGATTTAGGCTCGACACAAAACTACCACTCTGGGGGCATTTGAATAACACATGGGAAGGAGAATCGGGAATGGAATGGGTATCCCAAGGGGTATGAAATGCATGATAAAACCCATCGAATGAGAATGAAGTTCCGATTCCATACAACAAAATTGCTAATCCAAACACCAACACAGGGGTTGAGGTTCCGAATCCCGTTAACCTGGTTCGTTAACCATGAACCAAACACACCCTATATTTTGTCATTAACTCGTGAAGCAGATTCGACACAGGAGTCTTATAATTTATGAATAAGCAAGTATGGACATGAATATGTACAGAGATCGAAGATCAATTCTTAGAGGAGGAAAACTCAGTACATTTAACTGTAATGCACTTGATGCATGATGATACAAAATTTCCATGTCATGAAATATTTTATTATGTTCTCTGTCGGATTTATCTTTTTATAACAAAGGTCGTTGGCTACTGTTGTTAATCGCTAATGATTTATTTGGTGTATTCTGCGAACCCCATTATATTAATAATCATAATTTACATAGGATATTTGCCTTATTTCCACATTTTCTTATAATTACTAACATGTTAATTTGATTTGCATATAAAGCAAGACATTTAAGATATTATTTTATCTGTCCCTGGCATCGATGATTTTATTCTGCCTTAAGGTTAGAGTTGTAATCGACATAGGTACGGAAACGCAAAAGGAAAAGGGCCATATAGAAAGTTGTGGACTGTGATTCTTTGGCGGATATGACCAATATTGAAATATTGTCGGGGATGGTTTCTGTTCCTTCTATGCAATAGTTTGTACTCTGCATCATTTTAGAAGAGCACTCGTGACTACCATAATGGATGACAAACAATTAAAAAACAGGTCTTAGCTCGGAGAAACCTTCGTCTAAGATGTAAAAGTATATGCTCCTTACTCATTAATAACATGAACTTTTATGTACCTTGTGGTATCATCTAATGATGGATTAGATAACCTGAACTTCGAATAATTGACTTGATTCTGAGAAAATGAAGATACAATAGCTTTTTCGTTTTTGCTATAACTGCTTTGGATCACTGTTAACATAATTTACTGGGATAAGTTTCACGTGGGGGTTGAATTGGGTTTTTATATTGTTATTGTAATCCATATAATTTATATTTGTACATGTTTATCTAACTGACATATTTATTACTAATATTGGAGTAGTGAGAGGGACAAAAAAAATTTCAAGGCGGTGCAAAACGCGGTCGATATCACTTGTAACGTAAATGTTATTGTAACGTAAATGTTATTGACTTTATACGTCACACGTAAGTTTTAGAAACTGAAACGCATTCAACATAAACCCTATAAATAGCAATTTCATTGTATTTGCTTTTGTCCATGCTTGAAGCCATATATTTACATCTACTCTCTCCTCCAAGTTCTTTTTCCAGGTAATTTATGAATTGTATACTTCTTTTCCTCAAATTTTTAAGATATTATGATTGTTTTGAATAGCTGAACTGTGATTGATTGTAAAGTAACAAATTATCGAGGAAATATGTTAGGAGCTGGCTTTAAGGTTGTAAATCTATCTCATAAGTGTTTGAATAATGATTTTCTGACTTGGTTTGTTAATATGTATATCATGTTTGTGTCAATACCCCTCACTCAAAATCCTATTCGGGTATTGGGATTGAGGGCGTTGGATCGGTAGAGCTCACATCAGTAATCTTTGGGGCAAGATGCGAAGTGATGTTGAGATTATTTTATGAGAATACTAGCACTCTATTGTTGTTTAGGATAGCCGTGATTTATTATAATAATAATAAATTTTGAATTATGTTCACTAATTGGTAAATTTGCGGCATAATTCAGTTAACTGTTTGGGAATCAACAAGAAATTGTATATCCCTGTTCGCCCAAGAAAGGTTGCTATGTCGCGGAAGGTGTGCAGTGACTCATCCATTATGAATTTACCGTCAGAGATTCTGGCTGAAATCTTCTCAAGAGTTTCCATCAAGACTATACTCCATTGTCGAAGAGTATGCAAAAGATGGCTCAATATACTTGCAGAACCTTATTTTGTTAATTTGCATCTATCAAGATCCCCTGCAGGGCTTATAATCCACCAAGGACTGAGCCAGCCAAATGTTGATATCCTTAAAATGGTGGAACTTAACGACAAAGCTGACCACCATGATATTCATCATGACCCTTTGATGAAATTTATGCTAGGTTTTGGTCTTGAGGACAGTGTTATGTGGTTAAGTGGTTCGATTAATGGGTTAATTTGTTTAGGGTCGGAGAAAACAATTTGTATATGCAATCCGATTACACGAGAGTGCATACTCATTCCGGATCAGGAGTTCATTGGAAAATCATGTGCTACATTGCATCACGGCTTTGGGTTTGTCGAATCCAGCAACCAATACAAGGTTGTCCGCTTTTATAAGGGTAGATTTTCAGCAAGTGAAGGCTCAGAGGAGTTAGGATGCGAGGTTTATACACTCGGAACACGTATGTGGAGAAATCTAGGACATGTTCCCTTCTTTATTGATGGATATGGTAATGGTATCTGTGTCGGTGGCAACCTTCATTGGTTAGGATGTCAGCAAGAGGATCAAAAAGAGTCCTCCGAAAGCGAAAGGTTGTGTACTTTTGATTTGGATAGAGAATCATTTCAAATAAGTGCAGGTCCTGTTGTTCCTCAAGTTGATGGCTATACAACTTATAGGAACTTAGGAGTCCTAGGAGGTTGCTTGTGTGTATGTGATAACACACCAGACCTTGAGTTTGCGATTTGGGTGATGAAAGATTATGGGGTGACTGAAAGTTGGAGTAAAGAAATCATCATTCGTACCGATTTCCTGTTTGAGGGTATGCTGGATGAGGAAGTTTATCCTCTCAAAGTTTTGAAAGACGGGACCATTATAATGTATTGTGGTGAATTTCAATTGTTCACTTATCATCCTGGTACGGAAACCACACAAGAGCATGATTTCCCTGATGGAGATTATAATACGTATAATGCTATGGTTTACGTCCCAAGTTTTATGAGTCTCAGGAGTACTTTCATGCTGGAGAATGTTTTAGTGCTTTAGTTCTTCAATTTGGTTCACTGAATGTTTTAGTGTTTGTACTTTGTAAGCTGCACTTTCAAGTTTCATCTGTTTATCTCACATTTGAGTTCCATTTGTATTTTGTTTTTGTGGATGTTGCAAGTCTATTAGCACTAATGTATTATCATGTTGAATTATGTATATTGCACTCTTACTTGGTTTCAGAATCATAATGTTATATCTTGAGATGCATAACTTTGTGGTTGTGTAAGTTGTGCTCGTCTCTGCTGGACGCCCAATGTATACTGAAAGCCTTTAAGTTGGTAAGGACTATTCTAATTCTCGAATATGAATTTGTTTCTTCATCTATTAAATTTACAAAACTTTCGTTTTTTGATATCAAATAAAAAGATCAAACAAATGTAATGTTACATGTATTAAATTGGATAGAAATTGCTATAAAATACTTATTGAGTACAAAATTTGTTAGAAAATAATGTGATATCGATAACATAAGTTTGAGATCACGTGGGGAAATCAATGCATATATAAGAGGGTTCTTACTAAATTATAACCAATAAATATATGACACATGTAATTTTGTATCTAATTTAGTAAAACTAAGTTAAGGATGATAGAGATTAGATTAAGGAAAATCAAGATTACAGAAAAATATTCCATTAATATAGCTGTAAAAATCCCCTCATTATTATTTCCTGGATTCCTTCTCAATAAATTAATTAAATTCAAAAGAATCCGTAGGGCCCAAAGGCATAGCCGTTTCAAGATTTCAGGGCTGGGCTTTACGGTGTTTTACCTCTATCTGAACACGCACATAGACAACTAATGAACCTAGCATTGTCTCTAAACTTCTTTTTAGTGTTAAAAACATAGACATGACCAGTTGTAATAAAGCTTTGGTTTCTTTGGCCTGAAAAATTATCTTGTGGGTGCTTATGCTTCTGATATACCCAAATACTTGATCACCATTATATACAGGTTTGTTGGTTTCTTGATCAGCATTATATACTTGTTTATGGAACTTGAATAATTTGTCACTTCGTTGACGGTGACGGAACCAGGATTTTAGCGAAGTCAGGTTCGAATAATTTTAAGATGATATACTTTTTTTTTTGGTAAAATTTTACTTTTCATCGAATAAAAACAAATTTTTGTGTACGATTTTTGGAGTTCAGTCGAAGCTACCGCCTCGGCTGCTCCGCCTTAGTTCCTCCCCCGCTTAATGTTTTCGAGCCAATTGTGCTGTTTTCTGTAACCCCTTTAAAGGAAATCATCTTTATGTTTATGTAATATTCTTGATTATCTGTCTTTTAATATTCTTGAATCTTGATTATCTGTGTGTTTATTATGTATGTGTGTAGATTCTTGTTTAGAGTAATTCTTGCAAGAAGTATGAGTTTAATTTTTGTTTTCTATGCAGTAACGATAAGCAGCATGAACAATAATGATCATCCATCATCAAAACCACTTGCCTCCAAGCCCCCACCTTACCCGTCTCAAAATCATGGTGGCTCCGGGCCTCAAGGTCACAAGGACAGCAAACAGATGGACTCCCAAACTCGGTTTGAACATGGTCCTCCTTATAAGAGGCCGAGGAATTATGATAACAATGCATCAAGTTATTATGATAACAATGGAACAAATTCTGTGCCTTTTCAACCCCTGAACCCCCGAACTAGCCAGCCAAATCATACAGGGAGTAGAGGAACTACTAGTATATTTTTCAAAACGCGGATGTGTGCAAGGTTCTTGGCTGGTACTTGTCCGAATGGGGAGAGTTGCACATTTGCTCATGGAAGTGAAGAATTGCGTGAACCCCCACCTAATTGGAAAGACATTATTCGTGAGAAGGATAGAGAATCGGGGAACTGGAATGATGATCACAGGATAATTCATAGAGAGAGAATTTGCAGGAAGTTTTATAATGGAGAGGAATGTCCCTATGGGAATAGTTGCAATTTTCTGCATGAAAGTCCATCAAGATTCAGGTCTGATGTTGCAAGGGCTCCCCCTAGGGAAAGCACTGCAATTAACATCGGAAAAGTGGGACCAGTGATGGAGCAAAACAGTAACACTAACACTGGTCAAGCTGCAACTGTTAAGCATTTTAATGCCAATACAGATGCTTTCCAAGTCAATATGACGAAGCCATGGAGGACAAAGATATGCAGTAAGTGGGAGATCGATGGCCAATGTCCCTTTGGAGATAAATGTCACTTTGCTCATGGACATTCTGGTAGTGTTATAAGTTAATAAATTACTTGCTTTGTCTAGAATATGTCACACTATATCTTTCTTGAACATGTAGGTCAATTTAGTTGCTTTGTGATGAACATCTACTCTTTTTCCTGCTTGATTACGTGATACCTGATTCGGTTGAGGAAAAAACACTGTATACAGTATAAGGTCATTAGTTCCTTTTGTTTGCCCGTCCCTGCCTCAGTGTTGTGATTAGATGATGGTATTTTGTTAAAAAATTTCTGTGCATTACTAATGTCTCATTGAACCATTTATCTTTTGATTTAACCTTTTGGGTAGTTACATAATATTACTACAGTATTTGCATTCAAAATGTAAACTGAAGCCAATGAAGCCAGCTTTTCTGTGTTAGTTTTTAATATGACCACCCTGGGATCTACATTCTTCTGCCCTCGATTATGGCCAGCTACGGCCATTATGTACGTCCAACCTTGACTCTGGTTGACTGGTTGTTGCTACATGTTTGCTTATGCACTTCTACTTTAAGTGACAAATTTTTGTTAGCTGGTACAACTAGAAGTAATATTGGTTCGTGGCAAAAAAAAAAAAGTAATGTTGGTTTTTATCTTTGTTTTTTATATACGTCTAGTTATTCAAACTTCCTAATCGTATCACATATATGTAAGCTGTAACTGTGTGTATTTTATGCATTATTTTAACCCCCTCCCTTATTTTTCTTACAAACAGCACAATTTCCTAACATCTATTTTATGTAATCAGAGCTGCAGGTGCCTGGTGCCCACAGCGAGGCTGAGATTATGACAAATGCCCAGTATTTCTCAACAAAGCCTCAACCACAACTCTTAAGTGACGCATTAGCTACCAAAGCAGAGGCCATACTTCCCACACAAGAGAGGGTAAATAATGAGGTCTCCCCGAAGTGGAAGCTACATAAAAAGATTACTACAATTTATGGTGATTGGCCTGAAGATCTCACTCCACCAGAGAGCTCGCGACGCTAGATGGTTCATATATGTACCTCTGATATGACATCAGGAAAGTGCTGATTAGCTAGTGAGAAAAAGTTGGGTATAATTTGCTCTCTAATTTGTACTTCTCTTTGGGGTATGCCAAATTTTGGTTTCCCCTAGAATACATGGATTTTTAAAAGAAAGTTATTTGGTTATCAAACCAAGATGTTGGTTTTGGTACACATGCTGTTGCTTACAAAAAATTGTTTAAATAGATTTGGTTAATTACAATATAGCAAGTAATTTGCTTAAATAGCACATTCATTCTATGTTGCTTGACGTTTCATGCTCCACTTTCATGTCTAATTGTATTGGCTGTCTCAACTCTTAGACCTTGCACCGATGACATCTTCATCTCATTTCAAATTACCGAACTTCCTTTCAGGAAGGCAGAACTTTGGCCAGTTCAATTTGTGATGAAACCTCTTTAATGGCATCGGTGTTGCTATATTTCCATGAACCACAGCCTTTTCTATGTTTTGGTTTATTGATGAACAAATTAAGTGCAGTGTCAAACCTCAAAGTATGGGGTGGTTGTAGTTTAAAGGCAATAAATGTGTGTGATGCTAAGTTTCGACAACTGCAGTGTTTACGATACCAGTCAGACTGGCGGCATCTTTTGTAGGACAATGCAAACAGCGACAGCTACTATACCGTGATTTATTCTTCTTGATCGGAAAGTTCTTTATTTTCTTACATTTCCCCCTCTCATTTTGACAATGCCAGCAGAATGCTTGTTGGAAAACTTCAGTTTTAATTGTACATTTGGTGATTAGTTTGCATAACAAGTGTCAAATGTGTCTCACATATGGTTTCGACTGTATTAACTTTGTCTTAGAGTAAGTAATGGAATGAGAAAATTGGTCAAAAGGTTAAAGTTTTCCTGTGGTTGTTTCGTATACATACTGTAGCTTCTTTTGTTAATTCTCAGATGCATATTCACAGAGTGATGAGATCTCATTTTTTTCATAACCCTGCACTACACCAGAAGGACCTTGTTATTACAACAGTTTTCAAAATTCTCAAATCTGCTTTTACAGAAAACAGATTCCAAAAAAGTTTTGAAATTTTTATCTGCCTCCACATATTTCATCACTAAATTTTTTAATTTTTTTTATCATCAATACATATATTTATAAATTAATATTATCATCAACAAGTTAATGAATTTGTGCATGACTAACCGAACTAATAATTTATCTACTGATTTAGGATTTATGATAGATTTATCAGAGAATTATTGATAAATCTAAATTTTTTTCCAAAACGGAACTTAATCTATAAAATAACTTTTAAAGACTAATCAAGATTTTTATAACACCGAATTTTGTGTAATTAAAACATTTTCACCTCTAATTTTAAACAACACTCTTTGAATAATCTTAATTCAAAATAAGGTATAATTTGTTGAAATAATATTTTGATAACAAGGTATAATTGGTTGAAATAAAATGTTGGTGTACATATTATTTGCAAATATTTTTGCTTATAATTAATCAACTAGCGTAAAAACCCGGGCCTATATTATAGCTAATATAATTTAAATTACAATCAATTTTTAAAAGTACAAGCAAAATACAATTTCAACCAAGAATGACTAATTTGTGTATTTCCAAACACAAGCCAGCCACAACTCCGAGAAAAACTGAAATAAAAACCCGCCAACACACCTACTTCTCCTGCAATACCAAACTTCTCCATCTGCTGAACAAAAAGGTCACATTTGCTGCAATACCAAATTTGTCCATCTGCTGGACAAAATAGTCCCATCTGCTAATTAACATTAATATTATATTAATATTAATCTTCCATGCCCAAGCAATACCATAAACCCTGAAGAAAATATGTTTAGAATTCATTAAGCATGAGAAGCAAATTGAGTTTTATTTTATCATAATATATACAACTTGCTTTACATGTGGTCTAAATGATGCAGCAATAAGAGTGCAATGATATATACTCAATCTAGAAACTTTAAAACAAAAATACATAAATTTATTTGAAGGAAGATTGTAAACACAATCATCTATGATATGACTTCAATGTCAAATGATAGTGACTTTAAACTATTTGAACTGGCATAGTTCTTCTGGGATTATTTACTCACTTTGAATGCACAAAGACCATGCTCAGAACTATTTAAGCATATACAATCATATTTCAGGAAATTAGCACTGTGTGAACTGCATCAAACTAATTAATAATCCATACCTTCAACTCTGATCTTCCCGATTGTTTTCTTCACTTTTGAGAGGCATGCCATTCTACAGTGTTGGCACTACAAACAAAAATAACGAAAATAACCAGAATTAATTGCCCAAACAGCAGCATAAAAATATCCCAGGGTGAAATTAACAATATGCATTAAACTTATATTTTGGTAGACTCAATACAAACGACAAAGAACAAACAGAACAGGTGAACAAACTTAGAAAGGGCAATTTATAATCAGACATCCCAAAAGAATAGAAAAGGTAATAAAATTACCTTTGCCACAACCACAGATCCTAAAATCCAATTCTCTTTACAAACATAACCCTATAGACCTGAACGTTTTAACGGGTTATATATCAAACACGCCACCCATTACCTCAAAATATCTCACTTTAACCACTCATCTCATCGTGGACTCGTTTAAGCCACTGTAAACAAAATATATATCATTTTACCCACATCACTATTCATACTTCTTTACTTAATCATTTATCAAAAATCAATCGTTTATATTTTTGCTACAAAACCACTTCAAGTACCTTCATAATTGTCTCTAATATTTATCAAAATAATTTTGGAATTTCTAAAGCAACATAGTTAGGGTGATCACATAAATATATATTTATAACTAAATATTTTTTTAAATAGATAGATATGTTGCTTTATTAATTCCCAAATTATTTTGATAAATAGTAGAGACAATTATAAAGGTACTCGAAGTGGTTTTGTAGTAAAAAAACAAATGGTTAATTTTTCATAAATGATTAAGTAAAAAGGTTTTAATAGTAATGTGGGTAAAATGATATATATTTTATTTATAGTGGCTTAAACAAGTCCCTGCTGAGATGAGTGGTTAAAGTGAGATATTTTGACGTAACGGGTGACCTGTTTGATATATAAACCACGTTTTAACTATAATGCTGAAGCATAAGGAGAGATCGCTGAAAAACACAGTCAAAAGATTTAACCTCCGGAGGCTGACTATAGGTGTATATGCCTTGCTCACAATCTGAATCAACTAACCGAGGATTCTCAAGAATCTGAGAAACTGATGCGCGGTCGCTGGGTACAGAAGAATCCCTATTCCTACGTTTCCACATGTCGTACAGGTATTGAGAAAAAGTAAGGAATTTATAGTTTACTTTTTGGTTTTGCTCATGTAAAATGTGATATTCCAAGTGCTAAAGTTATCCAAATTAATCAAAAAAAATAAGAAACTAATGAAAGCCGTATAGGAGATTGTTGGTGTTCAAATAAGCCTAATGACCAAATCCAGGATCCCATTGCACCTAAAAAGAAAAAAAAGATGTAACAACAATGATATATCTAGCCATGTGTCCTCGAACTAAAATAAAAATGGCAGATATACAGTTGAGTTACCTGCACAAGAGTCACAAATTTTAGTTACAGTTTATAAACACTCGCACCGGGCCCAGGAAATATACATAGATACTGTTTTTACAAATATATAATAAGAAATTAAGAAATCACTTCTGGTGAGAAAATATTGCGCAAACTTCACAGGCAACGGAAGATTCAATCAATTAATTCTCACACATTAAAAAGCTTAGGGAACAGAGTTTCACCTCAGCCTTATGAACTTGGTTTAGTAATGCTGTTCGCAGCTGCTCTGTTTCCTAAATTTTTGAAAGAAGATACTTAATATCTTTTCCAGTTGGAGAGCAAATAGCAAGAAACGTGATCAAACTTCACCAGAATGATTATTGGCATTTGTACTGATTCTAATATCAACTCAGAAACTTTTACAACTATGAATTAGTCATTGAACTAATGGCTGAAGTGGTCAAATTGGTGATTTATTTTAAAGAGACAATACTTATGAAGCAGGCACTAAAAAGTACAAAATCTTAAAAATACTATGGAATGTAAATAGTGGGAGTCCTTACGCAATAAGCCATTACAAATAGTACAGTGAAAACAAAAAGGACAAGCATAGGTACTTCTAATGGCCAACCTTCAACGACAAAAACATCCAAGGAGTAGCCATCTACTGTGGAAAAAGCATGTGCTTCAAGATGTTCAGCTCAACCTCAGCAAGGAGCAAAGTCAACTACAGTTTTAGCACAGGAAAAAAACTATCAAGTGGATGAAACTCCAACTTCAGTATAAACACCAAGTAAATATATGCAAGCTGCACGCGTCCACTTCGTGCAAAAAAGTTAAGGATAAAAACATTCATCTATTAGTCCAGAAGTCATGTGCCACTGTTTAGCATTTAGAGAACAATAAACATTACTTTATTTTACTCTGATAGAACATAATCAACCTAGTCCAAAATTCCTGTAAAATGACTTCTTTAGCTATGGTATATGTTGCTGGAATCTCTATACCAGTAACATCAGAAAATGCAACTACATTTGTACTTACAGATTGATACATGACTTATTTATTGAAATTAATTTGTCATAAACATGTTGAACTCTAGATCAAAGTACATGATCTTGTAGATAAGGACCGTAAAATTTGGAACCAATAATGTGGAAGTAGATAATGGCATATATCAACGCTAGCTTGCAATTCAGTTTCAGAACACACCATGCAAATCAGAAAAATGACATGGCATTTCCTGGAATAGAACACGAAAATGGGATGTGGATATGTAGGTAATTAAGAAATTGCTGTTAAAAATTGAAAAAAGCGGATTTCACACAATATTAGAAAGAATTGGATCTTGTATCTATATGGTTTACTCGTAAGAGAGGAGTAAACTCTATGCATCTAGACCAAATAAACTACCTGACTGAGCACCTTAGGCCTGTCGTCTGTTAAAAAGGTGATCTCATGCATGGGTCTACATAACATCAACAAGAAAATAAAGTTAAGCACTGGGAATACAATCTGGAGACCGTCTATAGGCATTTTCGTGATTCACTGATACAGTACAAAGGATAAGAATAACCAAAATACCGAGAAAACTTGACACATGCATTAGCAATAAAAACGGAGATAGCTCGGGAATCACCTCTGCAAAATGACCGATGAATCAAAAACATTACAAGAAAGACAATGATTATCTCGATAAAAGTGATGAGAGAAAAGGCTGGTCGACGCTCTGATTTGAATAATTGCATACACAATGACTTCCACTCTAATCAAAATCTATACAATTTTTAATTGCTTGTTTGGGAACTTGAAATTCATTTGGAATTTGAATTTCGTGTTCCCAATCACAAATTAAATTGACAAATATTCGTCGACACTTACACAGTCATCAAAATCAGACAAGTAAAATGGGGAGAGAGAGAGAGAGACCGAATACGGGAGGTTTCTCCATCACGATCCATTCCATCTCCTTGTAAATTCTGCTGCGAGAACGGAGACTTATCACCTAGAAACCTGAAATGCAAATAAAGAAGTAAATAAAATGAGATCGAATTAAAAAGAAAAGGGGTAGTGAGAGAGTGACAGAGAGATGATATATAGAGCCAAAGAAACACTTATTTTGGACAAAGGGAGTAACTAATTGAGCACAAAACATTGTCCTTTGTGCAGGATATTAATCACAATAAGATAAAACCCCAAAACCTCACATACCAAACAAATAATCAGAACACAATACTACTAAAAACAATTACAACAAAGAAAAAGTCTCTTAATTACCTCAAACGTATCAGATTCAGCACAACAATCAATTTCATCAGTGAGCTTCCACAGTCTTTGTACCTTCAACACTTGCTTGCTCAATTGTTGCAACCTGGGCTCTTACACCTGCATGAGTTTTAATTTGATATAACACAGCATTCCAAAAGTGTCGTATGGTTGATTCTCGATAAGTATATATGCAGCTAAAGTTAACTGGTTACAGATGAGAGTAAATTTACTGTACAACTTTCTTGCTATGATATCAGGTTATAAGAGTTCAAAGCATTAAACATCAGTTTCTGCTGCAGTACTACTATTCATATATCACCTAATTTAACAATATCCGTTGATTCAGAATCTCGAATATATTTCTGTGAAAAGAGCCAGTCTAAACATTGTAAAAACCAACATTCAGCAACCACGCCACACAGAAGCATCCAGTAGTTTCAAGAACACAAAAAAGACCCACAATCCAGAGACACCAAGAAACTCAAAAGTCAAAAACACCCATCAAACAATCAACAAATTAATAAACACCGAACTCAAAAAACTAATCAAAACCAGAAATTTTAACCCATATAAAGCCATATATACAACATATAGATACATATAAGCAATAAAAAAAGAGAGAACTTGAGAATCACCTCTGCAGAGAAAAAAGGCAATGATTGTAACAATAAAAGTGATGTGAGAGTCGACCTCTGACTATGTGAATACACATACATATGCATACACAAGAGCGAAACAACGTAAAATTTTGGCAGAGACACAAATAATCTATCAACATAAAAATCAAAAAGTCATGGCAAATGGAAAGCCAAAACTCTGTAACTGATAAAAAACAAAAAATAATAAAATACAGACCTCCGCTATCTTCTCTGAAACTTGAAGAAAATGAACAGTTGACGGCATTACAGAAATTGTTTGTAAACCGAGGGTACGTAAATCATTTCACAAATATTTTATTTGTTCTTTTTGCCTCTGATCCTCTTTTAATATATAAATGTAGATTAGTTGAACTGTGTTCGAATGCTCTAAACACTCACTGCTGAGACCATAATTATAATAGGTTAATTATCTAGTTGGTTACTGAAGTGGGCTTAATGGATAAAATTGGTCACTGAACTCAAAATGATATCAAGATGGTCACTTCAAGTGGTCATAAATATCAAATAGGTACCTTGAAATATAAGTTCAAACAGTAGAAATATTATTTATAAAGTTTTACACATTATTTTGAATGTTACCAAAACCAAATAAAAGGTTATGACTTCTAATATTTATGATAATATATTTAGATTTTATCAAGTTTATTTAATATTTATTTTTAATTTAAACAAAGAAAATAACTATATAATAAAATATAATTAATAAATAAACTTGATAAAATATAAATATATTATTTTAAATACTAGAAGTCATAACCTTTTAGTTGGTTGTGGTAACATTCAAAAATAATGTGTAAAACTTTATAAATAAAATTTTTACTGCTTGAACTTATATTTCAAGGTACATGTTTGATATATATGGCCACTTCAGTGATCATCTTGATACCGTTTTGAGTTCAGTGACCAACTTGATATATTAACCCCACTTCAGTGACCAACTTGATAATTAACCCTAATTATAATATAACTAGGGAGGAAAACGCGCTCCGCGCGATTGAAAAATTTCTGTTATATATATTTAAGATATACTCTATTTAATGTTATAAATTTCAAATAATGAAAACTAACCATAAGGGCACTCAAATAATATATCCATGAAATTAGTATGACAAACCTTTGATATTTCTAGAATTATTGAATATGCGCACATCAATTTCAATCCGGTTTCTCATTTGTAATAATGTCAATTTATATTTACAAAAAGGTTTTACAAACACCAACGAATTTGATAGGTACAAAATGTAACCACAAAGAAGAGCAAAATGATAATTTACATTGCTTCATTTCGAAATCATCAGCATACAACGTTTTCCTCAGCAAACTTCTGAGCCTCCTGGCACCTGTTCCTGGCCAAACTTCTCCCTTTCTCAAGAACAATACTATATCTGTTTTTCTTATAATGAAAATAAAGTATCATTGGCATTGATGGTCCTCACCTGATCATTAGCAGCGACATTAGAATCCTTAGCCTTAGAGGGATCACTGACTATTAGAGTTGGAAGGCTCTCACCCATAATATCTTTAAGAGGGCGTAACACTGGAAGGTTTGCCTTCTCTGTTATGCTTTGTGTTTCCGGTGTCATATTGTCTGCCTTCTCCCTTATCCTTTGAGGTTATGGGACATACTGGTGTCTGATCTAGAAGTCCTAAAGCTCTTCCATATCTATCATTTTATTTCCTGTTATCGACTATCTCAAAGTGAGCAGGTGAACGTCTCCTAAGAGTTCCATATCTCTCATATATGCTATCTGGACTTCTGTCCTCAATATAATTCGTATAATCTTTGCCATCAATATGATTTCTATTATTATGTCATTGATATAATCTCTGTAATTCCTGTCACTCCTTCCACTGGGACTTTCTCTTTCGTGGTATCGTCTCTGACCTCTCAAAGAAGTCCTCCCTTAAACCCAGGCCAGACCTCTCCATTCTTCTCATTCAAGCTACCTTTTTTACCCTGTAGAATGAGTAATAGGCTTAGTGACTTGGTCATCGGGATAGCTTTGACCAGAGATTTCCTACTAAACTTTAATAACTATGACAAATGCATTGACTAATACGCTTGTTTTAGTTAAATAAGACCAACTCAATGGCAGCAAAGCTGTGTAAAGTTTTTTGTTTCCGGTGCAAAAAACTTACTGATTTTGCCATTGCATGCATACTGAAACTCCTCTGTCCAGCATATTTTTTATCCACATAGATGTGCCAGATAAGATCTCAAATTTTATGAATATTACGGGAGCAGGAAAGAAAGCGATGATTAGACTGTTCTTATCAACTACCTCCCATTTGGATGAGTATTACGTTCTGGATCCCATGTTTTGAGATAAATTTGTCTAGCTCGCTAGTTTGTGTGAAATGAAGATAAAGAGATATAGTTAGATGATGGGAAAAGAAACTATAAAAACCATTATAATATTACATGGACGGACATGCACAAATACCTCCGTTTTCTCTGCTCAGTAAGTCCCGATCTATCCTGTCAAGAACTCCGTTATCTTGCTTGAATTTCCCAGCGAATGAGTGGTGGCTGAGGATCATTTATGGGTAATCCCTGAGTCTGTATAGAGCTTGAAGGCTGTCAGAACATGCATCTGTCTATCAACCCACAAAATATCCGATTTGTTTAAACTGTAGAGCCCCGAAGCATATCTAATTATGGTTAACGACAAAAATTTATGCTCGGGATGAACTCTGTACTGTTTAATACACAGCTCAATAAGTGAGAGATCATCTTTCACCTGCAACTGGAGATAAGGGATGTTAATAACAAATGAACCTTTAACATTTTGATCATCGACACCATGCAATTAAAAATAATGGGTGGATCCTACCCGGTACTGTGATCTGTCGGTTTCATTTTGTAAATCCGGAGGTAACAAGCTTAGTCCTCCCTCCTGTATTCTTATTTAACATCACAGAAGCTATCAGAATTTCAGTATCTGTCAAAGCAAGTAAGAACTTCAAATGCTGAATGGAAACACAAAAAAAGGACATGCATCAAAAAGTTGTAAAAACACAACAATAATGGCCTACAAAAAATTTAAAAAATGAGATGCAGAAAAACGGGGCTGCTAAGTAATATAATCTAACATGTTAATCAAATTGTGGTTAATTTAAACGCAAACTAATAAGTAAAAACACAAAACACGCGTATACATAATCTTAGAGGTGTAGATCATAATCAAGCCGAACATTCATCACTGAAACATAAATCCAAAATTATTAATCACAACTCACATTCAGGGTACATTACAAGTACACTTTAATTGATTTGTCCAAACCAACAATCTAACTCTAATATACATTATCCCATCAATTTATCTGAGATTATTAATTCATCGACTATTGATTTATGGAGATACCTCGGAAGCAGCGAGACGATGAGCGAAGGTGCGATTAGAGATCTAGGCGTCCTCGCGTTGCGAAACATCCAAAATGGCCGAGTCCAGGTTGTGCCTACCTCGCTTTCTCATTCTAATAATCTTACGATTATAATAATTACTGAGTTAAAGTCATAAAACACACAATTAAATTTATCAGTAGCTTATTACCTTGCAGCACTCTCATGAAAGCCGACAAGTGGTAATTTAATATTTGTAATGAACAGTATAATTTTATCGATAAACGTCGGTTTTTCAGACGTCTTTTGAGCAATGCCAGGGCCCAGGGCACCTTCAATTGATGCAAGATCGTCATGTGTAGTTTGCCTGATCAATTTTCATTTGTGGATTCAAGGGAACAGCCATAGTGATTGTGGCTAGCGTAGAGAAGGGATACTAAAAACACACAAATATAATAACTGGTCATTTACCCTTTCACTGACCCTTTGTATTTCCCAGCTTTAAAAAAAAGTTTTAAATTATCAAAATAATGTAAAAATCTAGAAAATAGGAGAATTTGAAAGAAGGACTCTCAAATGATGCCACGTCATCCTATATAAATATAATGATTTATCACTTCAATTAATTCTAAACATACAAATATATTTTTAAATGATAAAATATATTTCTGATTCTACATTACTTAGACATCTGCAAACACTCATTTCAACTCTGATTTTTTTTTTTTTGAAAAAGATAAAGCGATTTTTTTAAATCCACTGATTCCAAATATATTTTAATTATATAACTATTATTTTAAATAACATAACTTTTGTTATCCATTAATTAATTAGTTTAATTACTCTTAAAGACAGTATTCCATCTAACTTACACTCCAACTACAACTCTAAAATTTTGTCTGTTCTTGAAGTAGCTGTTTCCACTATCGAGACTTTCATCGGTTTTCATCAGTGGAAAGTCTTAAACTCTTATATTTGTTTTCTTCAATAATCTTCTTCTTCGGGGAAGGATTAGGCTTAATTTGTTTTTCTGGATCTACATTATCAGAGTTTTTTTCTTCGATTCAAAAGGTGTTTATCGGATTCAGGAGTTAATCACGTATCTTGTGGATTCGACGATAATATCTAAGTTTTCTATTTTTATTTATCTCAGTTTGCTTTATTTCGGTGTGCAAGTGAGAGGTTTGTTTTCGCTTCTTAACTGTAAGCTTGGGTGTTGATTTGCTAATGGAAGTTAGTATGGAATCACAGTTCTGGTCAGTTGTTAGTTGTTCAAACGATAGATCCATCGGAGTATGACGAAAAGGGTACTATTAAACGAAAATGCATGAAACGGGTACTTGTATTTGTATATACACTATCTTCAGAATATCATTTAACTGTCTCCTTACGAGAACAGACGATTACAATTTACTATTTGTTTGAATCGATCATTGGTATAGATGTCGTGATTTTTTATTGTTAGATTAATACCTTTGATTAAAAACAAACTAATTCTATCCAAACAAATATTTCTTTCAATAAATATAATTCTAAAAATATTTTTGAAAATATGTTTTTACTTGTTTTTGTTTTCATTCTCATGCAGTTCAAATTACAACATAGCGGACTGTTTAACTTAACAACCAGCAAATAGCTACCAAATCTAACGGAAACAAATTTTACCATTGGCGCCTTGCGCAAATCACCTCGTGACATCAACTCAGTGAGTCAACATCACCGAGCTTGAATCATCATCTCCCACCAATCCCTTTTTGTTTACAACCCCAATGGCCCAAAACACAGAGCCATGCTCTTCCCCTTGCTCACCAAAGCCCTAACTCGCAAACCCACCTCTCATTTCAATCGAATCTTCTCCACCATGTCTATTAAACTCAATTACCATGTTTTTGCAGGCAACCCAATCAACAAACCCCACACTTCCAAGCAAAACGACACCGTTTCACCCTCCGCTGCTTTTCAATCGCTGAAATCTCGGATTTTGAGCAATACCCATGATTTGGGTGTGAGTTTCGAGGTGCTTCCGTTTAGAAAGGGGAGGCCTTTAGCTGGGTCGGTTGGGGATGATTTGAACACTCAGAATTGGCATCTGGGGTGGTTAAATTTGAGTGATTTTAGGGGGTTCTTGGATGAATCTTGGGGTAATTTTACGGAGAATGAGTTTGTGTATCTGGGGTCGAAACCCGAAAATGATGTGGTGTATTGGGCTGTTGATGTGTCTGAGGAGGATGGGCTGGTTAATAAGTTTGGGAGTAGGCAGCTTTGTTTTACGGAATTGAGGACTTTGATGGTTGCTACTGACTGGGCTAATCAGTTGGCCATGGCTGATCTTGCTATTGCCGGTCATGTATGGCTTCGTTCAGGGTTTTTTCTTATGTTAATATACTTTATAGAACAATGTGTATGCGTGGAAGGGAGTCGATTTTAGTTTCACGTCATTCTTGCATTTGTAACGTGTCAGTCTTATGATAATTTTGTCAAAATGAATCTGGCAATAGATATAGCCTCCATTCGTTACTGATATTTGTATAGGACGGCAATTCTGGCTGTTCTTGTCGTTTGTGTCAGTAAACGTGTTATATAATAATGAATATAGAAGCATGACTGGACAAAATTCTATTATTTAAAGCGTTTTGGGTTGATATCTGCAAAGGCGGGTCGGGTTAGCTTTCTAGTTGAACTATGTGTGCTGAGATATTGTCACACTTATTTCATGGTTTGTTCTACACAGACACCCACACACAAGATAATGTAACTGCATGTTCATCCTTGTATAATGGCTGATTGATTAGGCAAGAGCACTACTGGAATGGCACAAGACATCTCGCTTCTGTGGAAGTTGTGGAGAAAAAACAGTCCCTATGGAAGCAGGGAGAAGAAAGCAGTGTTCAAGTGAAGCATGCAAAAAAAGGGTTTATCCTCGAGTTGATCCGGTATGCTGATGGTCACATTCTATTGCTGAAGTATTGGATTTTGTTTTTCTCGACCTGTTGATCTCCTAATTAATTTCCCTCATTGCACTCGTTCTCGGATTCAACAGGTTGTCATTATGTTAGTCATAGATAAACAGAATGACCGTGCACTTTTAAGTAGACAATCGAGATTTGTGCCACGAATGTGGAGTTGTCTTGCTGGTTTTATAGAGGTATGCCTTTATATAACAGCATCATTTTAATGAAATATTATGTGAGCTTTGATGTTTAATGAATACCCTCGTGATGAGGTATTATGGAAGTAATGATTTAAAAGATACAGTGGCACATTGATTATTAATTGATATGTTAATGTTGATGTTTCTTCCCTTTTCCTTAATTATAAAGTTACTTCCTCTTTCGCTCTACATAACTCTCTCTTTTTGACCATAGCCAGGAGAAAGTTTGGAAGAAGCTGTTAGGAGAGAAACATGGGAAGAGACTGGCATTGAAGTTGGAGAAGTTATATATCATAGCTCTCAACCATGGCCAGGTATCATCTGTTTGCTTCATGTCTCTGCCTGTGGTGCAAATTTGGATATTGTTGAACACATAAGATGTGACTCTGTGTGTGTGTGTGTGTGTGTGCCGTGACTATGATGTTGACATCTTAAAGAATTTTGATCCTTATCTATTTTAAAGTTTATTGGCAATGTATTTTAATGTGCTGATTAATAAACGCTGAATGTTGCACTTGCTGCTGCCAACAAGTTCCTTAGAATAGTTATTGTATTATTTAATGGATGGATGCAGTTAGATTACAATTTTATCTTATTTTCCTATGATCGTCATATAGAAACATTTTTGTTCTTGTGTTGTATCTGTATACCAGCAACGAAAGGATGGATGGTTCTAAAATCTTTTAGGATATTCTTTCCAATAATTATTTACAATCTTTGCTATATTCTCAATGTCTGTGGTTGTATAATTAAGTTGGTTGGTTTGCAGTTGGACCTAGTAGCATGCCATGCCAGTTGATGGTGGGATTCTTTGCATATGCTAAATCACTTGAAATAAATGTGGACAAAGAAGAGTTGGAAGGTAAATAAAAGTTAACCAGCATAGCGCACTTTATCCCACTTAATTTTCTTATTCCCCTTCCCTTAAGACCTCAAATGGTTTTGTATTTTACATAATAATGTAAAAAATGTAGTTTAAAATACAGCATGTATTTCATATCCGTTGTTACCTTAAAAATCTAGGAAGATAGTTATGGTATGATTCCATTGCTTTTGTGGGGGTCGGTACGGCAATACTGTAGCTTACATTCTATGGAAGCATATCATATGAGAAACCATAGAGATAATTGCACTTTTCTAATGCGCTAATTTTCAAGTCGGTTACTTTGCATTCCAATATCTCTAGCAGGGCACGGATGTTAAAATTGTATTATTCAACTCATTAACCTTAAACAATAATAGTACTCTGTTAAGTTTAAAACATTTTACCTTTAACTTGAACGTTTCTGTTTTTACATGACAAAGTCTTGATGTGGTATTGATGTGGCAACCCAGGATATTTAAAAACAAAAATTGGACTCAACTTCTTTTTGTTCTTCTCCATCTCTTCCATTCCATTCCACTCCCGCAACCATCAAATTTGCCGTTTATGCATCTGATTTTCTGGGTACTGAGAAATGTTAAAAACAGATATTTAGCCTCTGGATGAAAAAGCACACAAGTAACTTGAGTGTTTAATGATAATTATTACTCATAAGTAACATATAACATGAAACAACAATGACCTGAGATAGGATCAATTCGAGATCAAGCTTGGTGCTAAACTCTCTATCCGTCCTAAAAATCACCAAAATGTTTTCCTCTTGGCTCTTCTTGTTTACGGCTTTCATTATAGGGCCGGCACCACCAAAACCTTGTATAACCTGGTTGAGGTTTCGGTCAGGTCTCCAGCTTGGTAGCTTCAACCACAGTACAAAAAATTGAACCTTTCCCTCCAGTACCACTGTCATCTTTTAAAATACCTAATAAATAATAGATATAGGAGTTTCTCACAATCGTGTTCAGAATTGCGAAAATTGTTTGTTTGAGGGTTCAGTTTACAGTAGAATCTGAGAGATGGGTGAATTAGGGTTTTTGTTATCCTGAGATTTTTGGGATGGTGGGGGGAAATGATGATGGACCCTCGTGGTAAAAAACAGGTGATAAATATAGATACAGAGGACAGATACAGAAAGAGTTCAAAATATGTATATTTGTGCAACTCATTTTTTATAATTAATATCTAAAGCCGCGTTAGTTTTACAAGAAGTTGAAAGACGTCACCAGTTTACTGTCCGCTTTTTTTTTTTTGGAAACTAACAGATGATATATATTTTCTAGTTCTAATTTTACTTGATGACCTGCTTGAGATATTGCCATATAAGAATCTATAACCGCTTCAGATAATAAGTATTCTTCCTACAGATCATCTCCCTATATTTAGTAATTTATGTTTCATAAGATTTTCATTGTGAAATATGATGAGATACGATGTTTTGCTTGACATTGCATTCTTTCTCTTCTCTCTTAGAATGTAAACTTGTGTTGTAACTTATCTTGTCACAAATTATCTCTTACTGGAGGTGGTAGTTTTGTGACCGGAAAGAGGATATTCATGTTGAATAGCTTCTTTCAGTGGCAACTTACAACTAATTTGATCCTTTCACAGCGGATCCACCTCTCTTTTTTGAGGCTATCATGTGTTTAACTGGAGACGAGGAATCATATATTCTAAAAGGAGAACTTTCTGGTCATCGGCCATTTTTTGTGTCTTGTCTACCTGATAATTTTTGAAATCAGTTCTCTAAATTTAGATAAAATGTGTATAGCGATTAATGGCGCATTTCTGAGTACATTTTACAACTCTAAAAAGTTAAGGAGGTTAGAATTAGAAATTTCAAGTGCACGAGTTTATGCTAGACTTTAAACAAGATGATTAATAAATTCATTTGTAGCTAGCTTCTCGTCTATGTATGCTATAATAACCTGGGGAAAAGAAAATGTAATTGATGTGTGAGAATTTGTAATACTTGTTGTGAGGAAGAGCATTGGAAATTATAAAGTGAATTGTTGCATCCAGTTAGATATAGATTTTGTAGAAGATTGATCACAGAGTTCTTATGAATCTGTTTTTGTTTATGTAGATGCTAAATGGCACAGTCGAGAAGACATAAAGAAAGCATTGACTTTTGCTGAGTATGAGAAGGCACAGAAGACTGCAGCAATGAAAGTGAATCAAATGTGCAAGGGAGTCGAGAGAAGCCAGAGTCTCTCTGCAGACTTCAATGTGGAAAGTGGAGAGCTCGCTCCCATGTTTGTCCCTGGACCCTATGCCATTGCTCATCACCTCATCGCTTCCTGGGCGAATGGAGGTGGAGAAATTAGTGTTGAAGCACAAGCAAAACAACTTACTTCTTCCTTGTCAAATTTGTAGCTGGGACCATAAGGCGTTTCAACCATGGTGAAGGTTAATCTTGTTTAAATTTACAAGAATGGTTTTTTCAATGTACTGTACTGGATTTTAAATACACAAGGAGGGGGAGTGATGATTTCAAGTCATGGCCATTTTGGTCACAGGGAGCGAAGTAGGGAAATGGTCCTTGCCTCTGTCCTCTATGTAAATTTATAAAAAGATTACCAGCTTGTAAGATATATACCATGTTTATGTATTACTTTCGTCATAATACTGGAATCATGTTAGTTATTAACCTCATCTTCCAGTTTAATTGTAAGAAATTTTATCTGTGTATAAGAATCTTATAAAATAAGACTCTTTTAAGATGTTCCTATTTCTTATATTTTGAGCAGGACTTGCAGAGATGTCATGTTTTTCTTCATAATCATTGTACATTTTTTGCTTACCTTTTTCACCAGATTAGTTATATCTAGTTAGCATTTGTAGCCGCATCGTCCCCCAAAGCCCAGAGTCTTAGGGGTGGTATTGTATTATGATTTTTAATTAGGGGTGTGTTTGGTGCGGTTTGGTGCGGTTCCGGACATTAACCGTTACCAAACCGATGAATGCGGTTCGGTTCGGTTAATCATCATTAACCGTAACCGCACCAATTAAAACGGTTTTTCGGTTGCGGTTAACCATTAGTCGGTTGCGGTTTTTTTCCGGTTTTTCCACTATTATTTGCTACTCTTGTGCATAATGATTTCTTAAAAAAAATATAAAATTTTCATGAATATGTACAATATGTTCGGTTACTATTTACTATTGTTTCTATATGAGGATATAAGAAACATTACATACTTTTATCTAAAAAACTTTAATACACAATAAAAACTAAAACATACATATTTTGACAAGAAATTTAATGATGTCAAGTCAAAAAAATTACCCAAAATCAACTAATCATGAAATTCAAATAAAAAGTTTCCAAAAAGTACATAAATAAAAAAAGTGGAATAGGTTTCATAATAAAATTTGATTAGCAGATTAACAACAGAAATATTTCTGCTTTGTGGCAAATCACAATAGCCCTAGTTTTCGATCAAGCGCTTCTCCAAATATTTGGGTGCCCGATTATTTAAGTGACTCGGCAAGTATGCAAGTATGGTAGAAGAACCTTCATATAAAATTAGATGTGAAATTTAAAAATGACTAAGGTGCTTTATTACTATTAATATATATATATATATATATATATATATATATTATATTTATATTTATATATATTTCGGTTCGGTTAATTTCGGTGCGGTTTTAGCATAAAACCGAAAATAAAACCGCACCACTAATTTCGGTTTTTTATCTCGGTTATTTTCGGTTTTATTTGCGGTTTGGTTTTTTTCGGTGTGGTTTTTCGGTTTTTTTAGGTTTTTTTTGCGGTTTCGGTTTTTCCTGCTCGCCCCTATTTTTAATGACTTTTAAAATCTAGGTGTATTCAGTTAAGATTTTTAAATACTCTTTAAAAGTAAGAAGGTATTGTATCAGGATTTTTAAAAATTCTTTCAAAGTTTGAGGTATTAAATTACAACTTTTAAAGAGTTATCAAAAGTCAGTGGTTATTCAATATATCAATAACTTTGATGGAAATATATAATTGATGACTTTTAATGACTTTTTATAGAAAATTGCATATGTTTTTTCAGAAAATTGTCATGCCATTATTGATAAGAAAATTGTCATGCCATTATTGATAAGATTTGACATGACTTTATCTCCCCAATTAACCAGTCGCTCAAGAATATTACACCCAAATCACAACTATAGCAACTCAAATCCTTACAACAATTAGTGCATGCCACATAAGAGCAACTCCAACCCAACACCAAAACACTATTTTGGTGTCAAATTTGGTGTCAAATTCACTCCAACCCAACACCAAATTGGTGTAAAGTTGACACCAAATGAATTGGTTGACACCAAATTTGGTGTCAAGTATTGATTTGGTGCAACTTTTACACCAAATTTGGAGTTTTCCAAAATACCTACTATACCCTCACATATGTTAATGAAAACAAAATTATTCCATCTATGTCCCATTAAAGTTGTTTTATGTTATATTATTTATTCTTTAATCATAATTGTTTTAAATTTTCTGTCTTTACTATTTTACTCAAGTTTTTTATTTATTTCCAAATATCAATAAATTTATATTCTTATATAGAAGATATGTTTTTTAAATAGATTTGATTAATAATAAGATACACAATGACTAAAATTACCTCACATATGTATACCCTCACATATGTATTATCATGCACAAGTTGAGGATGAACGAGACTTGAATTTGTATGTACATGATTACGTGGAAACATCTTCTGCTGCTGTCGAAATGGAAAGAAATGGAGATGACGAATTTCAAGATTTTCTTAGTAGATATCGACAAATTAAAGATAAGGAAGCTCATTTTGAACTTCGCAACGCCTTGATCGAGCACATATGGGAAGAGCATGGGAATTCATATAATTAAGTTGTCCTCTTGAATTAATTAATGAATTTATAATTATTTTAGGTCCTTGTTTATTGAACATGTTAAAATTTAAGTACAAATTCAATAATGATATAAATAACTTAAAAAGAGAGAATATTCCATTTAATGTGTAAAAGATTCTTTTTGGTGTAGGATATGGTGTTGATGGGTTGGAGTGAAATTTTGATTTGGTGTAGTTTTCACACCAAATTGGTATATTTTTCACACCAAAATGGTGTTATGGGTTGGAGATGGTCTAATGCAATGCTATACTTGGTTCTATTGCTATATTATAGCATCAAAAGTAAAAAAACTCAACTCCAAAGAGGTGCTATATTTGGATGCATCCATGCACAGATGCATCCTTAGTTCTATATTTGAAACCAAGGATGGATCCATTCATGTTGGCACATCATCAATAACTAGAAATTGGAAACTACTTAGTTAACGAATTAATGAGTTAGGTAAAAGTTAATGAGTTGGTTCTATACAAAAGTTAGGTAAAAGTTAATGAGTTGATTAAAGTCGAAACTATTTATAGAACTTAGCATTGGAGTGCAAGTTTTATTTTAGCACCAAAAAACACTTTTTGGTGCTATATTATAACAATAACAATAGATATATAGCATCTAGCATTCAACTTGCTCTAACTACTTGTGCCTTCAGTACAACATAGCTATAGGAAAAAATGTAAATGAAAAACCGAGCAGAGGCAGGAGGGGACTATTTGTGCTTTCAGTACAACATAGCTATAGGAAAAAATGTAAATGAAAAACCGAGCAGAGGCAGGAGGGGTTCCAAACGCAGTTTATCCTAAAGCCATGTTGCTTACCGGATACAAAAACCAGAAAATATCTTAATCAATCCGACAAGATATATCTGCTATTGGGTATGCAAGCAGCCCAATAGCACAGGGTCTTAAAATTTTGAGGACCCCCAGTTTAAAAATCCAGCATATAAAATTTCTTCATGACATAAAGACATAAAGAAAATCCATTTTGTTGATATTCAACTCCCGCTCCAATTACATTACTCATCTCTTATATTTCTGTTTTATTGGTAATAATTATTTAATATTTTTATTAGGTCAATACACTTAATTATTTAATTCTCAAATAAATTTTTTACTTTTATTGCAATCAAGAATGTTATTTTTGTTTTAGATTTTGGGTTCATTTTATTAATAGTTAAAGGAAATTATTGATTTTAGATTAGAGAGTTTATTTATTATTATAATAAAAGTCTATTAAAGTATTTGAAAGTTATGAATTTGTAATAAAAAGTCTGTTAAAGTTTTTAAAAGTCATTGTGGAGTCATGATTTTTTTATTTTGAAAATTTAAGAAGTCAACAAGAGTCATTAAAAGTCTATAAAATCCATTAAAGTCATCCTCCCAAAATTTGTCATTAAAAGTCACGATACAATACCACCCCTTAGACTCAGTTTGACGTTGCTACTGCAGAGAACAACATTAGTTTTTTTATCAGTTTTTTTTTTTGTTTTGGTGAAGAACAATGTGGAAAATTGGCAAATTTAAAAGCAGTTTTTTTTAAAAGCAGTGTTTAACTCAAAAGGTGCTTCTCTCATATTTTCTGAAAAACTGTTTTACTGGTTTTCAATTTTTATGGGAAACTTTTACATATAGTATTTCACTATCAAACATTATTAAAAACATTATTTTTTATCTTATAATTCAAAATATGCAAATATAAAATATACCAAACAATTATATAATTTTTACGATATCAATGGGCATTTTAGTAGAAGGAATAGTTTTCTTTAATCATGAATTTATATTTGGATATTAGAGATTTGTCGACCTTTGGACCAGACTATGCACGCAACGAAAAACACGGCCCTAAAACAATTGCATTTGGAAAGGCCCAATCACACACAACACCCTCCAAGTCTACAAGACAAGCAGCGCTCCAAAACAAACAAAACACTCTCTCTCTCTCTCCTAACCATCCTCTTTCGTTGTGTCTAAAAAATGGCAACAATGTTGAGAAGACTAGCTCGAGCCGCTGCCGCTCCGATCGCAAACCCTCACGCATCCCGAGGCCAATCGTCTTCAACTTCCGCCACTTCTCCACTTCCATTTGCTGCAATTGCCTCCATTTCTGCTGCACTTTCCTCTTTCTACTACTTCAATTCCCCTAATTTGGTAGCGCCCCTTTCTACTTTCCTCTTTCCACATTTTTCGATTAGTGTAATATACACTCACACATTCACACTTGTACTTGAAATGTATTTATATCTGTGCTGTTTAAAACTCGGAAACTATTATTTCTCTTGACTCTATCGTATATAACACGTTAATACGGATGATCATGTTATGCTGTACACTTGTATCCTTAGCGTCGTATTTAGTAATGTTACTATGTCAAGCTGTCCGCTTCGTATATTACACACCGTAAGATATTAACAACTACTGTGATCGGATTTTATGATTCGTGTAATGCCAGTTCCTGAGAAATTGTTTCCAACTAAGTTGTTTAATATCTGTAAGTTACCAATTTGAACTTCCTATTTTTGTACAAAACAAAAAATATAAAAAAATAATATCTACAAGTATGTTTTTTATAAGCTTGCAAATGCGTGAAAAAAATTAGGACGTTTACTATGGGACGGAGGGAGTACTTGTTAAGACCAAATTAGATAGATATCTTGGCACTTTATGTTCTTATCGTGTATTTTCTTTTTTCAATATTCAGGTTCATTTAGAGGAAATAAGCGAGGAACCTGCTCAAAAACTTGGTAGTTTTTTCATCTTTCTGTCTTCCTGGATTGAAGCCTAATACAGATTAATCACTTCCTGTTGTTATGTCAATATAATAAATTGTTAAATGATAAGTGGAATGAATTTGGGACTATTTATATGCTTTGGTTGTATATACATAATATTTTTTTTATGTAGATTTATGCCCTTCCGCATATGTATGGATCTTTAAGGCTTTGAAACTGCTTATTACAGCAAGAAAGTATCATGTGAGTCAACCATAGATATGCCTAGGGCTGTTCGCGAATAAGCTCGAGCTTGGCTCGATAAAAGCTCCGTTCGGCTCGGTTCGTTAAGAACTTGAGCTCGAGCTCGAACACATAAATATGTTCCTCGAGAAAACTAGCTCGAGCCGAGCTTTTAGTGTATTCGGCTCGAGCTCGGCTCGTTAAAACTCGAAAAAATGCAATATTTTCAGGATATTTTATAATATATACATGTTTTTTTAACTCAGAATTCAACATATAATACATCTACAGATTTTAGTGATGTAAAGGGAAAAAATAATTTTATTTGGTTTACTATTTTGTCAGTAAGCATCAGTTTGACTAGTCCCACTAACTAATATTTAGTATTGAAATGATGTTTTGATTTTTTTAAAAATATTTTTCATCAATCCAACCGTATAAATGTCAACATTAATATATTCTAGTGATGTAACCAAAATTTCGAGAAAAAATAATTTTATTTGGTTTGCTATTTTATCAGTCAAGCATCAGTTTGATTAGTACCACTAACTAGTGTTTAGTCCTGAATTGGTGTTTCGATTTTTTTTTTTTTAAAAATTCATCGATCCACCGTATGGATGTCAACATTTATATATTTTAGTTATGTAACCAAAGTTTCGGAAAATAATAATTTATATGTTTTGCTATTTTAACAGTCAAGTAGAGGTTTGACTGGTACCGCTAACTAGTGTTTAATCCTAATTTAGTGTTTTGATTTTTTAAAAAATAATTTTAACCGATCCAATCATATGGATGTAAACATATTTACATTTTAGTGATATAACCAAAGTTTCAAAAAAAAAAAGAATTTTATTTGGTTTGCTATTTTAAGAGTCAAGTAGCAGTTTGACCTTATTTTTTTTGGCTCGGCTCGGCTCTTATTTGTTCGTGAAGAAGCTTGTGTTCGGCTCGTGAGTTAACAAGCTCAAGCTCGAACACAATTTTTGTTCGATAAAAAAGCTCGGCACGGCTCGTCAGAAAAAAAGTTAAAGCTCAGCTCGGCTCTGTTCGTGAACAGCCCTAAATATGCCCCTTTGTTTACATTCTGTAATAATAATAAGCTAGATCATTCACATGCTATAGCCATTCATCATATTGGGATATTCACTTAAGTATATTAATGTCTATTCCTACACAAATCTCACATCTTTATGTTCCCCTTGCTGATATCTATATGTTCATTATCAGAAAACAAAAAAAACATTTGTGAAATGTACAAACCGTGCCAATTTAGTGTACTCAGTAATTTCTAATAAAAATATATATTGATACTAATGAATAGTACATCGACTGTTTAATATTACTAATTGACTACAATACTTGATGTGAATTTACAAAAAATAGTTTAGTTGTGTATTGTAGATGTTTAAATACAGCATTCTCATGTCTAAATGATGCTTCTGTCTTTCTAGCACTCAATCCTGACAAATGGATTAAATTCAAACTGCAAGACAAGGCAAAAGTCAGCCACAACACTCAGTTATACAGGTTATAATATTCCCTTACTAATGGATCAAAATTTATTGAAAAATAATTCGCAGGCTAACGATCCCATTACAACTAGAAATATTCCTAAGAACGTTGGGAAAAAATTGCTACTGGTTAGCTTATAAATTGTCGATTGTTATTGAATCATAAAAAGTTTTGCCCTGTACTGTAGCATGACCATATATACACATCTCTCTCTCTCTCTCTCTATATATATATATATATATATATATATATATATATATGCTTAATTAGAATTTATGATGAAGTTGTAAGTTTCATTGATTTACTTTTGTTTCTTGCTTTGAGTCGAGCAGTCATCTAATTATTTGGTGCAATATTTTGTCTCCCTCCAATGACAGGTTTTCATTTGACCCTACTACCAAGTTGGGCCTTGATGTCGCATCATGCCTTGTTACGAGGTATAACTTTCAATATTTGTTTCAGAACTGTGAGGTTCTAGGTCCATAGTTTATACTGTCACCAAACTGGGTTTCCTTTTATGTTTTATTGTGAAACTTACTAGGCATAGTTTCCACAATGTTAATTCTCATATTGCATTTTTGTCTTTCTTTTCATAGATACCCATTAGCACCAGATGCTGAAGGAAAAACAAAATATGTAGTTCGGCCGTAAGTTCTCAATTTGCATCCCGTTCCTCGGTTTATATTCCTTCTAATTGTTTGATGATGATTACCAAAGTTAATACTCTTTTATAGTATCATAAAATAAGAACTTGAGCTTTGAAAGGAGAATTGTTAGATATCTCCATTTGTAATTATCTATCTTCTAAATGATAAACTATACTCACTATGAGATATCAGGAAAATAAGTTACCGAAGAAAGCATTTGTACATACACTGTCTGCCTTGTCTGGCATGTTACTTAATGTTGCTTCTTCTTGGTCTAGAATCAAAATCTTGTTGTTTAAATGCTGTAATATCTTGTTAAGTGAACAGAAAAAATATGTTATTGCAATTCTATTTGAATAGATAAAATTGAAATGCACTATCCAGTTGTAGACTTTGAACATAGAATCTGCGGAGTTGATTGTTTTATCTGAAATCTGTTCATGCGCTGCCTTGGAGCTCTAATTTTCTAATCCCCTTTTTTGACTTTTTCATTCAGGTATACCCCTATATCAGATCCCGACTCAAAGGGACACTTTGATTTGTTAATTAAGGTTTAGTTTGACCTGTATATTAATATCGGTTTTATTGTTTTATCATATGTAGTGTAATCTAGATGCTAAAAGTCTATTATAATTGGTCAGGTTTATCCGGAGGGGAAAATGAGTCAGCATTTTGCTAGCTTGAAACCAGGCGATGTGCTAGAAGTCAAAGGGTATAACACTACATGAGCAATCAAAGTTAGAAGTAAAAGGAATATATCAAAACAAACAGATTAGCAAATTAAAGCATTAGTATACTGTATACTATTCTATCCTGTATAAAATATACTATCTATCCTGTATAAAATCTACTATCTATCCTGTATAAAATTTTCCATGCTAATTGTTTGCCCCCTGTTGCAATGTATTGCAGGCCCATTGAAAAGCTCAAGTATACTCCTAATATGAAGAAACATATCGGAATGGTAAGGGAAGACAATTAACAATACTTTATTTCATTAAATACTAAATTACAAGTGAAAGTATGCAATTTTTGTTTTCACTGGTTTTCTGGAAAGGCATATGCTTCCAAAACAAGGAAACAATATGTAGCAGTGACTCTTCAGTATTTACTGCCAACTGGATTAGGATTGTCTTACAAAGTGATTATTCATCTTACTCCAGATTGCAGGTGGGTCTGGCATCACTCCAATGCTTCAGATTATTGAGGCTATTTTGAAGAATCCTGATGACAACACCAAGGTTGGATGGGTTCTCTATTTTGAAATCATGTGTGTAGCTACTGAACTATGTTATGAACTACAGTAATTGCATCGTAAATAAGCTTGCAGATAATCATTGAGACTCATTATATTCTTTACCAAAGTATATATCCAGCTACTGTCAATTCAAAAAGTTCCAATTAAATGTTTTGTGCCTGCAAAAATGATGACCATTTATCATTTCAGATATCGCTGATCTATGCCAATGTGTCCCCGGATGATATTCTACTCAAAAAGAAACTTGATGTGCTTGAAGAAAGCCATCCAAATTTGAAGGTACAATATATTTATATTAGAACGCTGTATATTATGTTTAAATATTTGTTCATAGTTTTCCCTTTTTTGAATGGAAAATTCTAGATATTCTATACTGTGGATAATCCATCATCTGATTGGAGGGGAGGTAGAGGATACATATCAAAAGATATGGCTTTGAAAGGCTTACCTGGTCCCAACGATGATACTCTTGTACTAGTAAGTAACTTTCGTACTTCAATAGTCAGCCTCAACTTTGTCATGAGTTCTGTGTCTCAGTTTATGTTGCCAATGCTAGAAACAGATTCAACCTTGGTCCCTACCTTACCTTAATTAGTTATCAGTACCCATGTCAGACACTTGATGATTAGACATGGGTATGAAGACTCGACCACTTCAGTTTTGAAATGAAAGATGCAGAATTATCACTTAATGATACCACCACATGGACACTTTCAGTGGAGTCCAGTCTTACATGTATTGCAAAGCTCGAACCAGTCACAATCACAAATCTGGAATGTTGCGTACATGGTCAATTATCTCAGACCACTATCATGCTCTACTACTCTTGTTTTGCCTTTATTAGCTCTCTAGATTCTAAGCTATACAATCAAATGGCAATATCAAGCGATGGAAGCTAAATTCCTTAATGCTCCTTAAAATGTTTTGTGAACAATTATGTTAAATTGCTTACTAGGATTATGTAGACTGGTATAAATTTCATACAAGATTCCTGCATAACTCTGCAAAGAGTTCTGTCTCCCAAGGTTACGTACAGTGTTGTTAAATTCGCGCAGAGTGTGCGATCGCAAAATTTTGGAAATTGACAAAAAAGTGCATTTAGTTGGCAAAAGACAAAAATGCCCTAAAAAAGAAATGAAAAAGAAAAGAAAGCCTGTCTTCATTCTTGCACACAACCTCGTCAAATGAAACTCATTGAACTTCATCTTTAAGTGCAAAAGATGAACATGATGAAGAGGAAGAGAGAGATTTGAGAGCCAGATATTGAGCTCAATGATCCCAAATCCATTGAATTGTTGAACATTATTGATTGATGCTTCATTTATATTTCTATTTTTTTTAATTTGCTCTATTATGTTTGAACTTTTAGACTCTGCTAAGTTATAAATTTTATTGTTAAATTTGTGACTAAATATTTTTTGGCAAAGAAGCTTGAGTAATGGCCCTTCGCGAGTCACATTCTAATTTAGGGTCTTGCGCTTTTTAGGAATTTGCTGAACAGACTGGTTATTATGTGTAGATTGTATAATTTAAATCATGTGATATTAGGTAAGGCCAGTTCAACAGCTTTGCATACTTTTTAAGCTTGTGAGGCAATGAAGGCCAAGGATTTTAATAATGTATAGAATGATATTAGAACATAGATATTTGCATCTCAGACTTTCCTAATGTTTGGTATAAGGGACTGTTCTATTTCAGAGTTATCTGAAAACACAGCATCATTAAGCAATTCTATATGCATAAAAATACATCTATTAAGAAGTGTTACATCAAGCACCCAGTATTTATTGTTTATATTCATTTTAAAACTTAGTTATTTGTTCAGTTATTAAGTCAGTTATAAATTTGATTCAGGTATGTGGTCCTCCTGGAATGGTTAAACATATATCTGGTGAAAAGGCAAAAGATTGGACACAAGGCGAGGTACAGATGCATAAAGTGTCATAACATGTTTGTAGTAATTTCTATGCAATAAATTACTAAGTAGCTTATTGTTATATTCTGCAGCTCACTGGCATACTCAAAGAACTTGGATATACAGAGGATATGGTTTACAAATTCTGATACATGCACCAAACAGTTTGAGACTTTAGTTTTGACTCAACTTTAAATGAGTATAATTGATACGGGAGAGAGTGTGGCAGAAGAATAAGCGTGATAAATGGTACAGACAGGTTGTGCCCTTTTAATTGATTGAAGTATTGAACTAGAGTTGGCATAATTTTTGCCTATATTCACAAATAGGTTGCTTTAAAACTTCGAACGGGCTATCCAAGTTATCAGTTTCGAATCTATATCGGACTCTTTGTTGCTGCTTGAGCCTTTATATGCATGTTTTGAAGCAACAAATAACATGTTAGCAGTCTGAATTAATTTTTCTTTTCTTTGTATTTTATCTTTTTTATGATACATCCCTTCAATCTACACGTGCAAGTCCTTTGTAGTTGTTGAGCGCAACCAACAGGGAAGACAACAAATAACCTTGCATCTGATTGTAGTTTCGTATAAAGATGCCAGAACAGTCGTAATGTAGTCCAGGAAACGAAGGCTGAGTATATAAACGTTGATACATTTGGAAATGGGGCACACATTGACAAGTTGTGAAAATGGTCATTGTCTGTACATTGAAGTCGGTTGAGTTCAAGTAGGGTCGTCAATCTTTAAAATACGCAGGCCTATTCAATTAAAATCTAATAGTAACTCTTCCGAGTTCTAGACCTGTCTACGAGCTGTACATCAGCTCCCAGAAACTTCTTAGGGGCATTTTTAACTTTTTGTGGTTTTTAAAGAATTTTTTCATAAAAATTTGAATTATGTTACAACATATATTATTCCTATGATGCCCAAGTTATAAGCCAGTATAATTTGAAATTCAAGAACTTATAGTACAGTGTTGAGAACTATGTAATAGCTTAGTTGAAAGCTTGAGCAAGTAGAAATTGCTAGCATCTTGTATCCTTTCAAAACCAATCACTGCTCAGCTGTGATTCTTAAAATCAAATACTACTACTTAACTGGCTGCAGAGATAAAAGGTGATCAATCATATCGGTGGATTGCATATTTGCAGACTGCAGTTAGCTGTTATAATGTTCATGATGACAATATCATATGCTTAGGGTATTGTTTATTTCCGGTTTTTTAGATTAGTGTTTCATCTAATCCTTTTCAATAGTGGAGTCGTGAAGGGAGGGCAGCGGCGACCGCTCTGGTCCAAAATTTGGAGGGTCCAATTCCTTTGAAATTATTCTATATTTAAGTAGGTATAAATTTGTAAATATTTTTATACATTTGTTTATATTTTATAAAATATAAGAAAAACATTATTTTTTATATAAATTTTATTGTGTTGAACTAAATTAAATTATATAAACTACTGGAGCGAGTGATGGTATAATATTTGGTGGGCTTTGTTCGCACTTTGGAAAAAAAAATCCAAAATGTTGGCCCTCGCTATCACTATATCCGACACTAATGTTCTAAATATCGGGATCCGAAAAAATGGCCCCAAATATCACTTACGAACATTGTATCGTGTAGCGTTTTGCAATTATATAAAATATTTACATCATCATGATTATAAAAGTTAAAAATTGTAATGAATGAATGGAGATAATCGGATAATCAAGGATCGTACATGTTCTAAAATAATCTTTCATATTCTTAAATAAATGTTTTTGTTTATTATTGTGTATTAATTCACGGAACACTTTGAATAAAAATATGATAAATTTTAAAAAAATAAAGTATATTCTGAAATACTTTAATTAAGAAATTCTCCATGACATCCAACTTACTTTTTTTGATATATTCATATAAAAACACAGGATGACTTAACTCTCCAAGACGAATCTATACTATTATATACTTATATATAATAAGCGTAAGGGAGATAATTTGGTCGCATGGTCTTCTGGTCCAAAAGCTTACCATCCGTTGGATCTTATATTGAACAAATAAGCACCGTTAGATTGGAACAAAATTAAATTCTGTTCTAGAAGGCAACTGATACTTGCATGTTTATAATTCCTTTTCTGAATCCAAAACAAATTCTGTCTTTCACATGTATATGATTTTTTTTAATCCTAAATAAATATTTCCTACCAGTTTTATTCGTAGAATCATATAAATCTCACCGTCACAATTTTTTTATAATATATTTTAAAAATAATAAGCCGGATTTATGTGAGGAACAAATACAAAAACTTTTTCTTAATCCAAAATAGATTCTACCTTCTTATTGCATATTTATGATTCCTTTTCTTAATTCAAAGCAAATTATGTTTATCAATTTTAATTTAGAACCATATAATTTTTTTGAAAAATATTTAAATCACATTATAATAATTTTAATATAAAATACATTTATTAATATAATCTAATAGGATTTGGCATAACGTATTCCACTCAAAGTATATTAAAATTTGATAGATAGAATTTAATACTTTGGCATGATACATACGAGAAAAGTAATTGCTTGATTAAAATAATTTATTTGAAACTATTAATGGCTGTGATGATGTATTTACCAAAGTTCTAACTTACAAACAAATCATAATTTCGAATTTTATTTTATTGAAAATTTTAATTTATTATTTATAAATTAAATTTTTTCACACCATTTAAAATATAGGGAAATCTACAAAACTACCTACCTTTTCTTTTATTGTTTTCAAAAATACTACCTTCCAGAATTATTTTTAAAAATACCTTTTCATAAATTTTTTTTTTTCAAAAATACTGTTTGCAACTTTTGCAACCTCATTTGCAACTACAGGCGGCGCCAGCCGTGTTGCAACCTGATTTCAAGTTCCAGTTTTCAAATGTCATTTTCGACCTCATTTTCGGAATCGATATATATATATATCGATTCCGAAAATGAGGTCGAAAAATGACATTTGAAAACTGGAACTTGAAATCAGGATTCGTAATTAGATATATGGTTGCATATGGTTGTATTCAGTTGCATATGGTTGCATTCAGTTGATTCTATTGTAATCTAATGGCCCCGCCAGGGGCACACCATACATCTGTTGTTACTTACAGTTTTCAGTTGCATTTAGTTGCAACTGAGGTTGCAAAAGTTGCAACTGCAGTTGCAACCTCATTTGCAACTTTTGCAACCTCATTTGCAACTATATATAGTTTTCAGTTGCATTTAGTTGCAACTGAGGTTGCAAATGAAGTTGCAACTGCAGTTGCAAAAGTTGCAACTGCAGTTGCAACTTCATTTGCAACCTCATTTGCAACTTTTGCAACCTCATTTGCAACTTACAGTTTTCAGTTGAACTAGTTGCAATTGCAGTTGCAACAGTTGCAACTTTCCATTTTTATTTGCAACTTTTGCAACCTCATTTGCAACTTTTACGGCTGCGCCGCCCAAGGTTGCAACAGTTGCAACAGTTGCAACTTTCCATTTTTATTTGCAACTTTTGCAACCTCATTTGCAACTTTTGCAACCTCATTTGCAACATTTACGGCTGCGCCGCCCAAGGTTGCAAATGAAGTTGCAAAAGTTGCAAATCATATTTTTGAAAAAAAAATTTTATGAAAAGGTATTTTTAAAAACAATGAAAAAGATGGTAGTATTTTTAAAAAACTAATTTTACAGATGGGTATTTTTAAAAAGATCCCTATATTTAAAAAGTTTATAAATAATTAAAAAGCTCCCGTGCCTTGCACGGGCTATAAGCTAGTACTATTAAAACTGAAACATTAAAAATTTGGTCGGTCGGTACGCTGGCTTTTATATGGACTTTTATAATTAGCGGGCTTCAAACAAAATCGGTGGGTTTCAAACAAAATATAAATAAATCAAAACATAAAACAATACTATTAAAGCCGAAACATTAAAAGTTTGGTCGGTCGGTACGTGGGCCTTTATATGGACTTTTATAATTAACGGGCTTCAAACAACATATAAACAAATCAAAATATAAAACAAATATAAGACCTATTTGACTATACCAAAACTAACGTCAAACCTTAAAAAATATATTATATTATTAAAACCGAAACATTAAAAAATTTGGTCGGTCGGTACGCGGGCTTTTTATACGAACTTTTATAATTAGCGGGTTTCAAACAAAATTAGTGGGTTTCAAACAAAATATAAACAAATCGAAACATAAAACAAATATTTGATCAAAACATAAACAAATATAAGACCTATTTGACTATATCAAAAACTAAAGTCAGACCTTAAAAATATATACGCATCTATACTATATTATTAAAGCCGAAACATTGAAAGTTTGGTCAGCCGATTCTTGGGACAAAATACGGGCCTATTTACATACCAATTATTCTTTTTAACTAAAATATGTTTTTTTTTATATTTTCTAACTAAAAAAACTCCATTATTTAAAATAATATCGACAAACAAAATAATTATCTTTTTAACTAAAACACATCATCTTTTTTTATATATTCTAACCAAACAAACGGATCTTCTAAAATTAACACGGCATACATATATATAAAAATATAATATTATTATATATAATTATTAATAAATAATCTGTGATATTTTTCAACCAAAATACATGCATTAACATTAATTTTAAATACTCCAATGGACTCACTTTAAAAGTAATATTATAAATGTATAATATATACTATCATACTGTTAAATCTAATCTGATACATGAAAACTTCAGTTAGTCGGTCGGTCAGTCGAGTTCGTTGAGCCGGTTGGTATTAGACCCACGAACCTCCTTAATTTATAACATGTTATAATATATATGTTATTATCTATTAAAACAAAATATTTAGATTAATATGATGGATCGGTATTTGATTTTACGGGTCTCTTTTAACTTAATATGTTCCATACTATATTGTTAATTATCGATAACGAAATATGAAAAGATTGATTGGTTGATTTATATCTGATTTTATAGATCTCCTTAAATTATAACATGAAAAAAAAACATATTTTAACATTTTCAGTAAAATATATATGTTCGACATAATTTTTAATTAGGCATTTGACGAAATTAACTATTAAGAATTTACCATCTGTTAAATAAAAAATCTATTTAATCATATCATTCTATCATAATTTTATTCTCACATAAATATTAGTTTAAGTTAAAATATATACAATAAAATAGCAATTTTATAACCGCCCGTGCATTGCACGGGTTATAAGTTAGTACTAAAAAAAGCTAAGAGCAAGTCCAACAGTGTCCTAGTTGAAACCCTAAATATAATATAAAAAATTATGTCCAAGTAGTTTAGGACATATTCAACTAACTTCAACTCCAACAATATGCCTTATTTTCACTATATGTGTAATATTTTATTATTAAAAGTTCACTTTCATCATTAAAACATACTATAAAATAGAGAGAAAGAGAGTGTTGATAAGAATTTATTATAAAATATGGGATATGGCAAGAAGAGAGAGTGACTCAGAGCAAGTCCAAGAGTGCCTCAAATTGTTGTCTTAAGTTAAAATTTAGGGCATTTGATAAAGAAAACTGCTCCAACAATGTCCTAGTGATGCCTTATATCACTAGGACAACTCCTTCAAGCCTTATTTTTGAGGCACTCTCTCTCCTTGCCCTATCCCATATTTTATAATAAATTTCTATCTATACTCTCTTTCTCTCTCTACTTTCTATTATGTTTTAATGATGAAAGTGAACTTTTAATAATAAAATATTAAACAAATAAAGAAAATAAGGCACATTGTTGGAGTTGAAGTTGGTTGAATATGTCCTAAACTACTAGGACATAATTTTTTATATTATATTTAGGGCTTCAACTAGGACACTGTTGGACTTGCTCTCAAATAGTCAAATATAGGGATTGAAGGAGTTGTCCTAATGATATAAGGCATCACTAGGACATTGTTGGAGCAGCCTTTTTTATAAAATGTCCTAAATTTTAACTTAGGACATCAATTTGAGGCACTCTTGGACTTGCTCTAAAGAAACCGAAAGCAATTATACAAGTTCATAATAAAAATTTTAATATCTAATTTTCCCCAAATCTTGTCATGCAGACCCATGAATCATCAGAACCTGACCAATATCGTTTCCACCGGTTTATTTCGTGCTTATCTTTTTGGTTTGTTTTGTAGTTTAATCAATGAATGCTATGTTGCGCCCACTTGTTAAACAGTGACACACTCGAATAATTGTATAGTTGGAAAACGTTTATATTAAAATAAATAAAATAATCAATAACAACAAGTAGTGATGTGGTCTTTTTTAACCCCAGCAACGGAAGAAGCCGGGGGTAATTATATATATTATTTTAATGGTCTCATCAGTTTCCAGGACTTTTTCTTTTGAGAAAAGGAGGTTGCTTAACACACCGGTCTTGACCATTTCAATTCAAAACAACTCTCCTTGGTAGGCTGTTGCACATTTTAATCTTTTTATACGTTCATTTGTTGAAATTTTAATTTTAAAATAAATAGCATATAAATATTTTCTCATAAAAAATTTTAATTTCACAGTTATACGGATGATACATGAGTATTAAATTACATTTTGTGCCGATATAGAGATGGGAGTTTGGATTGGTTTAAATTTTGGGTTCATTTATTAATTAATTTTATCAGATTAGAATTTAGATGGCATCATATCATGATTATTTTTTTTAGCTTGATTCATATCCGGATCCGTTAGGATGATGCTTAACGGATCGAAGCACCGGATTTGTTTATATAATTTAATAATTTATAAAAAATATTCAATTTATTCTAAAACTTATTAAACAACTTAATATAATTTGGAAATGCAAATACAATACACCAATAAATAATTCATAACAATAGTGCCAATCATTTATATCCTCAATTACGAAAGTAAAAATTATACAAAAGGTCTAAAATATACGAATGACATTAGAATACATCTAACGAAAAAAAAAAAGCGTTGAAAAATCCTAAATGGAAGTAATTTTTAGAATGATATTGTAGCACCCTTTGTATATACATAAAAGTTTTAGCATTAAAATGTCTGACCCTTTTCTTCTACGAAACATGTACACATAAATATGTGTATAGAGAAGTGTATAAATACAAACTAAAAATAAACTAAAAACTATAAAACTAATATCAACCATCAGATAAATGATTTTTAAAATTCATCACACACAATAAACATGCATCCTCCACCATATGATTCCACGTGATTCCCCATTTTTAATTTGAATTTTTCCGTCAATTGATGATTTTTTTTTAAAAATCCGACTTCATTGTATTTTGCTCCTCTCCCAACGATCGATTTTCATACCATATGTGCTATATTTTGATGTGATTCAGGGATTTTTTTAATTTCAGTTTATAATTTTTATTTTAAGAAGAGTTTATATTGGGGTAGTACAAACAATAATTATGATGGAAAATGTAAACAGGGATATTGTTAGAGTTGTCGATAAATATAAGATCTTTATTATTAGAAATTGAATTATTTATCATATATATTTAAGGAAATTTCTTAGAACACTACTCGGGATGCTCTTAACTAATCAACTCACTGTCGAATCAGGTATTTTTCGAGTCAATATACAGTAATTTAATTTTTCTTTTTTACTGAAATTCAGATTTGATTTACATGCGTAAGTATTATTTCTTATAAAATAATTGAGGTGCATTTAATTGAGATATTAAAATATTCCCATTTTTAAATATGAGTATTGAATTCAGATTTTCGAAAATATATCAAAATCTTGAGATATTCATTTAGGAGTATATGTTATCTTAAAAAATCTAGTAATATTCAATCAAAATGTTAAATAATGTTTAATAGTTTGGTATATTCAATTGATATTATTTAATATTCATATGCATAGTCAAAATTGATCATTTTTTTTAATTTTATAAAGTGATAAAATATATAAGATTCTTTGGTATATTTAATATTTGTAAAAATCTCACCATAATCCATGAAATTGTGAAATACCACGCTAAATTTTAAACACCCTATACAACATTTTATCTCAAATCTGATGGATTCTGAATAAAATAAGAATGACATTCCATTGATATATACACATTATCACCCCCATTAAAATTCCTATTGAATAAAAGAGTAAAACACATTGTTTGTATTAAAAATTAAAATATCAGACCATGAAAGAGGCAGGGGCATTGGGGCAATAATGTAACAATGGAGAAGAGGTATAAGAGCAACTCCAATGCACCCATTCCTTACCTATATTTGATCTACATGGACAAGATTTGAGGATTGAGAACAAAAAGAGTTCCTCCAACGCAACTCCCTATCCCCTATCAATTTTAGGTGAGAGAAAATTCAACCCCTTATTTGAGGGATGAAAAAGCAACCCCCTATATGCTCCATGTCATCACCAGCTAATATCTCCTCTTATTTTTCTGTTATTTATTAGTGCAATCTATCTCTTTCCTTGAGTTGTATATATATATATTTAAAATATAGGGAATCAAATAGGGAACATCATTGGAGCAAAATAACTTTTTGATCCCCAATATTTTAGATAACCATTAAAATATAATATTTTAGGGGTTGAAAATAGAGAATTGCATTGGGCTTGCTCTAATAACATCAATATATGCCACCAAATGACCTAACCTATCTTTATTATTCCTCTTGGTTGTCATTTCCTTCCTCCCCTGGCAATATATATTACTCCTATATACCAAAAAGTCACAAAACCATATACTAGTATTTTGGATTCCTCAAATTGTTGCGTAGATAGACAGGTATACCAAATATACGAAATACAAAGCTTGGGAGAGAGAGTCGAGACAGAGAGAGGAGAGAGATGGAGGGCTTGGTAAGGTCAGAGAGTACATTCAGAAGATCAGGCTCATCAGGTCTTGTTTGGGATGACAAGTTCTTATCAGGTGAACTCAAGCCTGTTCAGACCAAAGAAGGAGGTGATCAAGATTCAGACACCAAAGACAACAAAGGCAAAGAAGAGCAACAAAGACAGGCTTATAAAACCGTTGAAGTCACTCCAACTGTGGACCCCCCTTCCCCCAAAGTCTCTGCCGGCTGTGGCATCTGTTTCGGCAAATCTAAGCCCGCAAAAAAGACGGCCACCGCCGCCGCCGCCAAAAGATCTAAACCCTCCGGCCACCGTAAGTCTTAGCTCCCAAACATTAGCACAACTCCCCCTCTTGTTGTTTTCCTTAAATCATTGTCAGTGTTGAAGAAGTAATTCCGGTTGGTCTGAACCATATATATTTTTCTATATGTATATGCATGTGTGATGGCTTGTCTTTGCATCAAATATCTCATTTCTTCAGATTTATCATTTCCCCATCTTATACTTGTCACAATTCAGATTATTAGCCCACAGACTTTTTGTTTATTTTCGTCTTTTTTTCGGGTTTCGTACATCATATAGTTAATCTGGCGGAGAGGCTACAACGGTGTTATGATCTGGTTTGATGTACTAGCATAAGATTTCTTGTATAAAATTCTCCGAATCAATGAATTAAATCTGGTTTGAATTTTAATTTTATGTGGCGTACAATTAATCAAGCTTTTGCTCTTTCTCTTTCCCCATCTTTATTAGTGACACACACAAACACATGGATGTGAAATATACATACAACTGTTGTATGTATACATGGGTCCTGCTGATCATGTATATCATAACAGTAAACGTTGTTGTGGTGTTCAAAGAAGATGGGCTGTTCTCATCTTAATTTGACTCTTTCTTTTTTGTTAGCTTATGGGGCGCACATTAGCATCCCCTCTGTTTTTTCATTATAATTGCATAAAATGTTGCTGCTTACAAAAAATAATAATTGTGTGAAATAAATAATAATTCTGTTTTAAGTGGTGGACACATGGAAGTGATACCAGCTAGCCATGGACTTTTTCTTTTTTAAATATGCATTTAATTTTTAATTACTATTGCTTAAATTATAATTAGACGAAATTATTAATATCAGTATCATGGAGATGATATTTAAAATTACAGATAGGCCGACTTGTGTTTGATTAGTAGGAGTAGTTAAGAAACAATAATTAAAAAGTTGTGATTATTTTGTGATAATGACTTCCCGTAGTTTTAGTCTTCATCGCCTAACAATAACAATGCCAAATAGTAGAGCCATGTCATTTTCATCCCACTGTTTTCAATTATAATATTGTTGTTTATTGTTGGTATCGTATAGATTACATGAAGGTTTTTTGTTTCCCTCAAGATGCTCTGGAGCTCTCTGTTAAACTATCCTTGATATAGTAACAATTGACTAATCGAGGAGGGTCGGTTATCACTCATGAACATTGAACGGTATAACAAGAGAAGAGTCAAAACTAATCGGTGATCATGTGATATTATTACTTAAAAATCGATACTCCCTCCGTTTCTTTTTTCTTTTCCTGTTTATAATGTCGGTACTGTTCATAACATGAGACAAATTACTAATTTACATCTAATCTATAAAACTAAATATAGTCATGAGTGATCTTGTTAGATTCGTATTCATAAGTACTTTAATACAGTGAAGTTTTTATATTTAATGCTACTACGAAATGAAAGATATTAGCGATTAAAAGTGTGTGTTGGCAAACGTGAAAAGTACAAACATGAAAAGTATTTAGAGACGGAGAGAGTATTTTAGAAATGATTATACATAAACATAAATAAAAAAAACCCAACTTTCGGATATCTAAAAAACGATATTTTGAATTTAATCACACATATGCGAAAGTTAAAAACCCAACTTTCATCTTTCTGTTGTTCAAAAATATTTAAAACAATTCATATATACTCCTTCCGTCCCATTGAATCGTATACGCAGTGGGTGGGCACGACACGCACTTTAGCGCTAGTTTAAAGTATAGATTTATAATTTATTTTTAAAGTTATTTCTTTCAGAAAAATAAAATCTTAAAAATAATTTATATAATCATATTTTATTAAAGCATTAAAGTGCTTGTCAAATAATGAACATATAAAAAATGAGATGAATGGAGTAGTCTATACTCTATAATCTATTTAATGCATGTTTAGTTGGGTGCGGTGCGGGCGGTGCGGTTTTTCTCTAAATCCACGGATCAACATGCGGTTTGGTTAAAATTTCAAACCACGGCCGCACCGCGTAATATAAAAATCGCGTAAACCGCACCACATAAATGCGGTGCGGTGCGGTTTATGCGGTCCGTGCGGTCCAACAATATCAATTTATATTTTACAATAAATTGAAAAAGTAAAAGTTAAGATAAAATTACAATATTTAAATTGAACAATTCTTAGAAGTTAAATTACAAAAGCAAATGGAATTTAAATTTGAAATAAAAAAAGATTTCCTATCTATTATAAATAATCCCATCTTAATATCAAACTTACCTAACACCAAGTTGCTTTTTATCTTTTTTTATATACTAGAAGCTCTGTGTTTCACTTTGTAATTTTTGATTAAATGACCAGATATTAAAAAAAACATGTGATATCTCATGTAACTCAACTAATAAGATAAACAAACTAATATGACATTTGAAATGTGACTATAAAATATATAATGCAGAATTAACATTATTGATATGTTTTTTTTTGCCACAACTATTGAAATGGGTTTAATAAATTTTTGTAATGGGTGAAAATAAATCCAACAAGAATTTCATATAATAATATATGAGATAAGCGAATGCATGATATTTTATAATATATATATATTAGAATAAAAAATTATATATTATATAATATTATATGCAGTGTGGTGCGGTGTGATTTGAACCGCACAATTTAAATACAAAATTGTAACCCACATCGCACCGTGCGATTTGTCAAAAATAGAAGTCGTGACCGCACCACGAAAATTAAAAACCACATTTTGTAGTATTGTTTGGTGCGGTGTGAGTGGTTTGTGAGGGCCTATGTTCACTCCTACAGTTTAGGTATTGTATCTTTAGTCACCTTATGGCTGAGAGAATCCGCTTGAAGTTGCAAGACAACTTCAAATATAGATTAGCTGAAAGTTCTAATTTCTAGTTTTTGAAAGTTGTCTTCAAGAAAGTATAATATTATTTTAAAATAATACTCCTTTCGTCCCTTTCATTTCTTTACACTTTCTTTTTGGGATATCCCATCCAATTCTTTACATTTCAAAACTTACTAAAAATAGTCAATGGGTCCCACCACTTCTCCATTTTTCTCTTTTTTTTCACACTACTTTTACTCCATCATCTTCTTTTTATACATTAAAAATCAATGGGTCTCGCCACTTCACTCACTTTTCTTTCTCTTTTCTACTACTCCCTCCGTTTCAAAATACATGTCCACCTTTGAAAAAAAAATTTGTTTCAAAATACTTGTCCACTTCAACTTTCAATGTAAATTTATATTTCCAAAATCAACTCTCCTCCACATATTTCAAATTTATATTTCCAAGATCAACCCTATACCACATATTAGGTTCAATTAATGACTTATTACCCCTCTTTTTTCTCAAAATCCACTTTTCTTAAACTATGTGATTTTTTGAAAGTGGACATGTAATTTGAAACGGAGGGAGTACTTTATTCGTATTTCTTAACCTCCGTGCCCAACCCATTCGATAAGAAATGAGAAGGACGGAGGGAGAATATAATTTTTTTTATAATAAAAATAATATATCTACGAAGTTATGATTATCAAAAAGATTCTCATAATTATAAAAAATAATTTTTTCTCATTTATAAAGAGATTCTCACTTGAAAATAATAACGTGAGACCATCTCTTTCAATTTGTTAAAAAGAAGCTGTTTATCCATGTCATTTGATATCATATGGATTCAGATTGCAATTGTTTGGACTGAAATACCGGATCATAATATCGACTCATATCAAGGGAGAATTAGATTTTGAATCACAAACCTTGTGAAGCCCAAACTTTAAACGTGGAGTATAAGTTTTTGATACTCCGTGTGAGCTGCAGGGATGACGATAACATTTGAAATCTGACTATGGGAATATTTAATTTTTATTTAAAAATATTCAGAATTTTAAATCAAATTCCAATATTTTTAATAAACACATATAAGGATCAGTACTTCTTATAAGCCGAAATCGGAAAAAACCCGACAAATTAGATTTGAATATTCATTTTCAATATTCAAACCCGAAACAAAACAAATCGAATTTGGATTTTACGAAATTTGAACCAATCTAAACTGTTGCCATCTGTGGTAAAGGGAGGCCGAGGGAGGGTAAAATTGGAAATATTTTATGTATAAAATTGGGCTTTCACAAAATGATACGTATGACATACGTTAAATTTTAATTAGAATAGCCCATTTATTCACATAAATAACAATATAATATCAACTAAAATATCTTACCTCGATTACGTGTCATTTTATGCTAAATTTGGCGTAAAAATTTATGAAAAATGCTAGATACCTCAACTTTTATTTCCAAATTTTTCTCAAATATTTAGTTGTCAATACATATATGATAACCTTTTTAATAATAATATGGGATCCCACGTGCATACATATGCATCCTCAAACTAAAATTTGTTGTGTTATGCCACGTCATTTGATAAATATTTCACAACATTTGTTAAGAATTTGAAGAATTTATTTGGGTTACCTAGCTGTGCTCAAAATTTATATCCAACTTTGTACTATATACACTACCGCTCTATAAATTTACATTCAAACGTATGAAACAAGAAGATCCCGAACGCATCCATTATTTATATGTACAATGAACGCAAACACGTACAAGGTAAATGGTATTTACTACTGATGAATGAAGAAAGTAAACGTAACATTTGGATTTCATCGACCAAACATGAAACAACTACTAGTCTATGACGAAGACTAATGATTCTTCTTCAAGAATCAGGCTCACTCAAATAATTAAGGGGGAAAACAGTATATTTAACTCTGTTGGTCCTGTATAGAGAACATGATCTTAAATATATGTATTGATAGGTGTGGCCTCTGGGCTCACTTCAATCTGTAGCTTTTTTAACTTTAGTTTTGAAGACGAGAATGTACAAATTATCCATGGAAAAATAGAGGAAACATCCAGTGGAGTGTGTAACGAAAGAGCCGAAACTTGAGCCCACAATGCAGTGCCAGGCCGGTCCATATACTTTATCGAACTCCTGCTCAATGTTTAGTCATTCCAAACAACAAGATACTGTTTCAGATGGATACACAGATACGGCCACTAGTATACAGCAGACAAAAATGTCTTTCAACGCCATAATTTGAGTGTCATCAATTCATAGTTAAAAAATGAATTAAATACAAATATGTGAGAAGGTTCAGTGAATCACATAAAATTTGCTTTGAATGAATGCATACATGATTAAAAGAAAAATGAGGGATTATAAGCTTAAGTGATAAATTCTCTTGAAAGCCCGAGCTGTTAAGAGGAGGGTTTAATGATTGTATTCTAATAATCGCATTTACCTGGAAGCCTAATTTTGATTGGAACACGAACGTTCATCTTTGGATAACTTGTTTTCGCGTTCATGATTAAATATGAAAATATTTGATTGAATTCAAATTTGAGTCTCCAACAAGACTATGTTCATATATCAAGTGATCGATTCTCCTAAACAGTAAAGAGATTGATAGGATGGCTTAACAGTATTCTAAAATGCAATGCTTGTCAACTGAGGTTTGAATCTCAGTAAAAGCAAGTATGTTATGCAGAGCTTTATGTTTCCCAACCTCCGAATTTGCATTCGAAGTGGTCAAAAGGACCCATACAATACAATCATCCTTAATAATTGAGTAATCAAGACTCTTAAGGCACATGGGGTGTTATAATTAAGAGTTAACTAATTAAGTTGCTCTGGATCAGAGCATCAGGACATTCGATTTGTAATTGGATCAATTGAAGTCTATTGTAATCAAGAGGCTAATGCATACAGAATATTCAGGTCAAATATCAAATCCCAACATTTCCATGTGCAATGTGGGAGGCCCATCGGCCAAGATCTAGATTTCTTCATGGTTTTATAATAAAGCTTCAAGGAGCAAACAATATTTGTGTTTTCTTGTCTTTTCTTTTTCTTTCTTCTGACCAGCTACCAGTCCCTCACAATCACGAATTGGACTAAACATCCAAAACTTTATTTAAATTCGAAAATTATTAACCTGTTTACCTTAAACACTGACGGTATTAGCTTCTAATCAGAGTGATACTTATTAGGAGGTTTTGGGAGAACCGGTCGCTTAACATGATATAAGAATCTAGGAGACTCAAGTTTGCGGGAATATATTACATAACAATATGATCTTAGTAAGCCTTTCTTCCGAAGTTTTCATGCTAGTTTGTGTAAAAGAGTGATGACAAGAATTCGTTGATAGTCCAGTGACATTACTTATTCCTGAATATGATTTATTGTCGTAGATAATTTGATCATCATTCATATATCTACGTGCTTAAAAATCTAATATTGCACCAGAAATTATAATTAAGTGATCAATTCTTTCTAAAATCTCGAAATATGAATGCAGTGCGACTAAGAGAGAACTTAACAAAAAAAAGGGATAGAGCTGTTACCTTTTTCATGTTATGAGCCAAGGTCTTGGGAGTAAAGTTGTCTAAACAGTCATAAGTCTGCCTAGCACACCGCAGTGCATGGACCTGCATGAACCCTGGCATGTCCGTCACCAGAACCTTGGCTTTCAAAAAACCGGCCATCGCTTCCACGTTGATCGCTTCCACTTTCGAAGCCACTGATTTCCTTCCCTCCACAATCGACACCGATGATTTTCTAGCCTCCACCATATTCGAAACTGATTTTCTAGCCTCCACTATATTCGAAACTGATTTTCTTCCTCTTTCCACAACCACATTAATCTCTTTCTCTCCTGCTTTTAGTTGATCCACATTATTATCCTTATACGTTTTGGACCTCTTCAAAAGACCCCAACTCCGCGACGATGAGACCATCTTTTTAGTGACCATCGGAGTCGGTGGCGCCATGGCATAGCCGGTATCCATCTTGTAGACATGCATTGTAGCGCCACCACCCTTCTTTGGTTTTTCCTTTGTTGCCATATAAGTGACTTATTTGTACTTTAGGCAGAAGTATAAGTCTCTTTAGTTTTGTAGTGAGAAGTGGTAGTATTAGTACATGTGAATATGTGATGGGAAGAGAATAAAATAGAAGTGGAAAGTTGATTAGAGAGAAGGCAAAGAGAGTTTAGGGAAACAAAGCATGTGTATGAGTTGTGATTATACCAAAAATAATAAGTAAAATATACATCAATCACAATGAGTAGCGTCTTGATGATTGTTCAACTGTTTGTGCATATAAAATTATGCATGAACCATAAATAATAGTAATAAAGAGAGAGGCCATCGAGTGGTCTATAAGAATGCATACTGATATATACACATTTCGTATTATTGTTGTGATTATTGGTTGCGGTGTTGTTAAAATTGGGGTATATTTGTTTGAAATGGGATCGAGCAGAGACAGGCTGAGAGGATGGCCCCCCACTCTGCCACTGTCCTTTGATAATATAAATTTGATTGTAGCTTTCTTCCATCAAGACCGTCTTTCTCTTTATTCTACTCTTGTTTCTTTCTTTTTTTTAACTTTGTTAGCAAACTCATACCCGGAGCAGAGCATGGTACCTCCCTTACTCCTGGAGTGTTCATGAAATCGAACTCGTAATCTCAAGGAGGTAAGCCTTAAGTCCAACCATCTAGGATTGGTTGAACCAATTTGATTGAGTGAAATTTAAAATATCGTATAATCTCAATGAACTCTCCTTTTATTGCACTGAATTTAGCACAAATGGATAGTTTAACAGAGTATGATATTATACTGAAAGATATCATAGATCATATTTCCAAACACTGATCAATCACTCTTCTGTATTTCGTTAAACTGATTAAATTCAATTAATTATTTAATTAATCTCCGATTAATTTTAATTATATATATTTTTTACGAGATACAAAGCACAGTGCAAACGCGTTTGTCAGCCCCAGAGCAAGTGTTGCACCGCAGCAATGGGTGTATGGCTGTACAATTTGTCCAGATACTCGAGTTGGGGAATTGTCTTGAGCTAGTCCGCATAAATTAAAGACGGACCCATGTAGAAATCATTACTGGAGCATATCATAAGACAAGTCCAATCAAATTGGATAATTATAACCAATTTGACGGCCCCATGGACTGGTATTTGCTCACCAGCTTTCTTATACTTATTGTTCTTTCTGCAGGCAACGAAATTTATGGAGACGAGGGTGTATTCATTGCAATACAGACCTCTGGGTAGTTTATGGACTCAAAAAATCGGAGGAATTTGTAGAATTATGTCGTGTTCCATATACGATAAACCCTGGCAAGAAATGAAAGCAGGTATATATGGTCTACTTATCTTCATATGTCTGTCCATATTAAATACACGAGAGATTGCGATGGGAATTTTGGATTGATACTGATATCAGGTAGTATAAATTTTGGTAGAGTTGCCACCAAACGTAATATCAGAAATTGTGTGGTCTAATCGTCTGCGATCCATATAAATATCCATTTTTTTTATCATTTACACAAAACTCGAATCACAAAAATTACTGTTGTATTGTTTACTTTATAGGTCGATTGTAAACAACAAGTGTTTGCAGTTGATCGCTTCTTGATCTGGCATATGGTGATGTAGTACCGACCTGAATCCAGTTAAGTATCACATCATTATGTTCTCGATTCCGTTCGGTATTTTTTAAAAGAAATTATATATTCTATCTCCCAGTAATATATCTTGGAAACGGAATGTGATAAAATTTTATAAAAAAAATAAGAGGGACAGACAAAGAGATCAATAGAAATGGTAGGTACTTTACATAATGGCAGTCCATATAGCGGCCAGCCACACAAACTATACCGGTATTCTATGAATGTGTAATTTAAATTGGAAAAAGGTGTTACGGTTGAACACAAAATGTTGATTAGCCAAACGGCATGGCTTTTGGTTTTTATCCAACAGATTGGTGGACTACCCAAATAATCATGTATTCAACTTGAGTTGATGTCTAGATTAATACCAAAACTTAATACCCAAAATAAATAAACAAAACGATGTAATGTAAAGAGGGAGATCGCTCAGTTCAGCGGGGTTTTCGACACGCATAAAGTTTCTCATGAATGAGAAACCCTGCAATCCGGTCTGTTGAGCTTGAATTTATGGAGTCATCATCACGATCTCTTAATTATCAGTAATCAGTAATTTTACATAATATATATTTTGCAAAATACAAAAACTGTAAAAAGAAGACTGCTTTATGGGAAGTGAGGGGGCGTATGTGGCCTGCTGGGTATTTATAGGATTCTTATTGGTAGGTTGATTTTAGGGTTTTGGATGCGCAAGACTGATTGGGCTTCGTCTTGGGCTTGGCTTTGGCTTGGGCTTACTACAACTGAGTACATTATACAATTGGGATTAATGTTGCTCACTGCCTCCTGCTAAACTAGTTCAAGTCATGAGATAATTCATTTCAATTGCTATCCATTTCTTTCATTATAGTTGGAGATTATTAACTAGGAGGGAGACTGGCTAAAAGAGACAGAGACAATGCACGTTTCACATTATAATTGCTACACAATTAGCCAATTTGTACAGCAAGTCCTTTGATAATGACCAGGGTTTTCTAATCACGCATTCTTCAGGATGACTTGAACAACTTGTGGTGACAGTGGCAGCGAAATATTACGGCAAGTATGCAAGTCTTGTATTGAACATCATCGTTCATTTAGGAGAAGACAAGTCCAACCATGAAACTTTGACAGTGAGAGTCAGTTCTCTGTTGCGTTTTTATTGGATAAGAAAATTTTGTAATCTGTTTCTGTACAAAGAAAAGGGGTTTTATACACTCGTTACGTCAAAATATCTCACTTGATCCACTCATCTCAACGCGGACTTATTTAAGTCACTATAATCCAAATATATATTATTTTACTCACATTACTATTCATACCTCTTTACTTAATCATTTATCAAAAATTAACCGTTTAACCTTTTACTACAAAATCACTTCGAGTACTTCTATAATTGTCTCTGGTATTTATCAAAATAATTTGAGAATTTATAAAGGAACATAGCTAGGGTGATTACATAAATATATATTTATAGCTATATATTTTATCAACTACATAGATATGTTACTTTAAGAATTCCCAAATTATTTTGATAAATACTAGAGACAATTATGAAAGTACTCACAGTGATTTTGCAGTAAAAAGTTAAACGATTAATTTTCTATAAATGATTAAGTAAAGATGTATGAATAGTGATATGAGGAAAATGATATATATTTGATTTATAATGGCTTAAATGAGTCTCCGATGAAATTGGTGGGTCAAATGAGATATTTTGATGGAACAAGTAGTCAGTTTGATCTAAAACCCCACAGAAAAGTTGTACGTGATAAACGCTTTTTGAGCTAAATAAATAAGATAATAATTTACCTTAAAATTTGATAGACTTTGTTTAAAATTCTCACATGGCAAAATTTATATGTAACTTAAGTAATATTCAGCAATCTAATATTCCTCCGAAATTCTTTATTAAAATTATATTATAATCAACCTCTTTGAGTGGAGAAATTTTTCAAAATTATCTATAACTAAGTTTTAAGCAAATCTTATACTAATATATTAATTTTATTAAAATATGACATTTAATTTATTAACTAAATTTTAGCCTATCATTATATTTCTGTCAAATTTAAGCTTCGACTTCCAATTGAAGATACTAACTTCAAAGAAATTTTGATCCCCAAAACTAAAAGGACAGAAGATGAAGAATCATGAACCGGATTTATTCGGCGTTTCCTGCATCCCAAATTTTCTAGTCAAGATAATCTTTTTTTGTGATTCCTTTTTATAAAATTTGAAAAAAAAATAAAAAAATACAGCTTCGAACCAAATGACAAAAGAAAATAAAAAAATATAAGCGAAAAGAACCAGAAAAAGGGGGTAATAAAAAAGGAGGAAGGGTTGAATCAAAAACAAAGGTGTCGATTCAGGACATTCTTGCTGGTACAATACAATAAGCGAATCTGAGTGTTACTCAACTCTCTCTCTCTCTTGGTATCTCTCGCTCTTTCTCTCCATGTACATATCTATATATACATTTCCAATAGTCCGTCCTCTAGTCCTGTACAGATCTTCTATGTCCCCTTGGACAGACAACACTCATTCATAATAATTCACTAATCTTAAATCTCCAAAAGAACCAAAACCCATTTCTTATTTTACTACTCATCAGCCTTGTTTTATCAGCTACTTCTTCTTTTTAACGTTTTCTTAATTTGTGTGATTAGTTAGAGACCCAAAAAGTTTGCAACTTTTTTGTGAAGAATTCAAATTTGTATGTGGGGTTGGTGAGAATTTGCAAGTTTTGAATTTGCATGATATGGGTGTTGTGTGAAATTCCCAAATTAGATATGGGTGTTGTGAAAGTTTCGATCTTGATTTGAGTTTCGGATATCGAAATGGTGGGCAATTTTGATGTGAAGTGTTGGGTTGATGGGCATTTTAGCTTAGGGTTATGATCATGAGTGGATAACTTTGGGTCGTAATTGTGTGATTTGTGGTTTTGGCTTCCGAGTCTGTCTTGAAGATAGTTAAGATTGCTTGGGAAGTATAGTTAATTTGTGGAGACAATAATCTTGTTGGATTGAAATTTCGATTCTTTTTTTTGGTTTGTTCTTTGAGTTTCACAATTTGTGGAGATGTCTGGTGGAACACCTACCGCAGGTGGATACATGAGGCAGAGACATAGCCAAGGATATACCTCCAGCGGTGATGACCTTGAGGATGATGCTTGTTCAAGGCCATCAACTCCTTTGGCACCCCCATTTCCAAAAAGTAGGACATGGGTTGAAATTGTGGAAAATCTACTGTGGCTTGCTTCTGCGGTATTTATTGTTTACTATGGTGATCGGCACTCCAATTTCGTTTACCTCCTTGTTCATGATGATAGGATTAAGAGGTCAGAGATTTTTCCATACTCAATTTTATATTTGCTTGATGCTCTTTGTCAGTATAGTTTTTTTGTAGGTTCGTCTTTGTATGAATCGAATAATACCTGCATAGAATCTGCTGAAAAATGTATGGTACAAGAATAATTAAAGATTAGAGTTGCTATATTTTGATAGTTTAGAAGTGCGAGTATAGTAATTACTTTTGGCAACTATAAGAATGATGAGGGTAGACTAGAACAGTTCTTTACAAAGCAGGTTTCATCTTGTACTCTTTTGCTAGGGGTCAACTCAGGCATTCGTTAAGGACTTATAGAGGGTTTATTTTGAAACTTATGGAGATTAAGAGAGAAGCAGAAGAAAGAGTACGATAGTGAGGAATGTGTTTTATATGTTGGTAGTTAAATTATAATTTAACAACTGTGTAGTAGAATATATTAACCTGGACACAATTAGATTTGAACTTCATGTAATTGAACTTGGCCATAAGAGAGCTTGATTATATATGTGTTCATAGAATAGTTGAACACGAGAATGTGTACCAGGAATTTGACCATGATATAACTTGGCGAGTCTTCTGGTTTCAGGAATACCCTGTTCCATATTGGTATTCAGACGAGTATCTGCACATAAGTTTGCAGCCATTAGACTTTAATACATTATACTTGTAAATTTGTTAGGATATTCTGATAAATTTTAATTATGTACATGTATCTGATGAATTCAATTAATATTCTCTCTCAAGTCTCAAGTGTAGTTTAAGTGGTTAATGTGATTGTTACCTGTACTATTTTGAGATACCATACCTCTGTACTGAGATTAGTCATGATGCACTCACTAATAAAGTTATGTTATGTTACACGGTACAATTATAGATTGAAAAGTAATATTGCATTCACTAATGTAAATAGAACATTGTGACATGATGAAAATTTTTAGTGCCGTGTACCTCCTCTGACCATCTTAGAATTGATGTGGATTAAGTCTGTTGTGAAACCCTATTGGCCACATTTCTTCTTCTCCTTTTTTTATAACCAAGTAGCTGGGTGTAGCTCCAAGTTAATCATTTGTTTGTATAAAGAGTTTTAATTTAGGGAAGTGAAGATAACAATAATTAGCATAATAGAATTTTAAGTGTACAACGTTATAGATTTGTAGTTAGTAGTAACTTTAAATTGTATGTGAGGGTCATTACCCTGAGCGTGTTATTGCCACGGCAACAATTATGTAATAAATAATAGGCAAACATTAATAATATATATGAGACGGAGAGCAAGTGTGACAACCCCGGTCAAATCCTGAGTATTTTTCGAAAATCGGATGAAGTCCCGAAATCTGAATCTGAAATAAGCCAAAGTAAATTTGCCTAAATGCAACAATTTGGATAATCTACAAGCCCACCACAGGCCCCTAAAAGATCATGATTTGTTGGTGCACCTAGTATTATGACTTGGTGTGGGACCGGGGGTTTTACACCGTTTCTTTGATCTCATTATATCTAGTATATTGGATTATACCCGTGTTGTGGCAAAAAACTGATTGAATTGTTTGATCGAGCAATTTGTATATACTTTAGAACTTAATATCTGGTTTGTGTTGCATATTTAACTACTTACTGGTTACAGTTTATTTAACTAGAGTGGAAATAGGAAACCATACATATATATAATAAATTTTACAGGAATGTGAGGCATACTCACTGTAAAAGCATGAGTGCGTAGTTTAGTACTGTTACAAAATACTTGTAATGATGATTAAAATTATTTAATGCAACTATTGTGTTGAGAATGTAATAGTGTTAGCCATGAGTGTACCTGATGTTGGACAAAATATCAAAATCTAAGATGAACAAACCCTTGGGTGATTGAATCGCAACTCAAGTCACTGCCCCAAGTTTAAATCCCTAAATCGGTAATAACCCATTTCAAATCAGAGAAAATAATGTCTCTATCTCAGAGCTAAGATAATACTTGGGGGATTATGATGCTTATGCAGGGAATAGAAACCCTATAAAATAACCTAAAATACTAAGCCTATAAACAAGTGGGCTTATCTAAAATAACCTACATAACTAATAAACTTCCAGCACACATATATAAGTTACTTATAACATATAGATGAATTTACTATTTATCTCTACACTAAAAAATGTAAACTAATTAATAACTTTTCTATGAATTCTTTGTTTCTGTTCTCCATCAGTGTATCAAGTATTTCTTTTGACTTAAGAATGCCAATTGAAATTATATATTATCTGTAATTTATATATAATAGTTGATTTTGTTGTCCATTTATGAAATACATTAACATTATGTTATGGTTTACACCACGGTCATTAGGAGCTCAGTTCTAGTGCTGCCTCCTCAACTTAAGATTTTTCATGAATGAATATGTGCGTGAGAACGTTAAGTATCATAGGTATTATATTATAATAGAACTAACTATTAGAGGCATTTGGTCTTCACTTGTTTCCACATATGTATGTTTGACTGTTTCACTTGTTTACTAGAGCCTCTTTTTGCTTGCAAGTTTGTTTTCATTAATTTTTTTACTAAAGCCTTTTTTGCTTACAAGTTTGTTTTCACTAATTTTATCTTCATTTGCTTCATGCAGAATACCATTATACCTTGGGATGTTGGGTGTCAGTTTAAACATTATTTTCTTCTTGTATTCAAGCATGTTAATATGGGGTTTTAGAAAGTCCAACGAGAAGTGGGAAATATCAATTACGGCTGCTCTGCCTTTTATTACATTACTTGGGGTGATCTCATTTTGCTTGTAAGTATAGTACAGTGTTTCTTCCCTTGTATATTTTTCATGTTGCCTTGGTAAGACCTTTTTTTTATTTTGAACCTTTTAAATATGATGCAGGTTCTGTTTTGCTTTGTGGCCGATCTGGAGTGTTTTGACCCTGCCTCTTGTGGTATATACATGTACTTTACACATGGTTACTTAGTGTACACATATTTTTTTGAAATGTGCCTTATCATTCTTTTGCACTGCAGTTCACGCTGTTCATGGCTTGCATGGTTATATTGCCATATCTTCTGCTTGGAACATTCAGACCACAAGCTGACACCCTACGTATAGATTAAAAGGTAGTGGTTAAGGCTGAAGCGATAGTATACCATATTATACCAGATAGAGATGTTCGATAGCTTTGCTGCAGGATTGTAGAGAAGGTACTGGGTAAAACAGAAGCTATATCATACCAGATAGAGATGTTTGATAGCATTGTTGCAGGAATGTAGCTTGTTTTATAACAATTGACGCATGATAAGTGCAGAGTACAAAATACTGATATATTTCGACAAACCTGGTTCAGTTTTACTTTCATATCATTGGAACAGTCGTTTGGCAAAAAGAAAAATATATTGAATTAGCATAGACGCAGATTTTTAACAGAGAACTGGTTATGCAGTTGGTTTGTTCACATTGAGTGCCAATTTTTAGGATGATTATGCACCAAGTTCTATGTTGCTTACTTTTTGCTTGCGTTTTTTTTCTTAATTATCTTCATGGGAATGGAGAGTGTTTTAATATATTCATGCAATTGTATTCTGGTGTCGGACTTCTTCTCGGTGACTGCTTTTATATAGCATATATATTTGGAATGTTCAGAATATTAATATTAAAGAATTAATGGACTGGTCGGAGATTTTATAAATAATTAATTATTAATTAGAAGAGCCCTTTTGAATGTTCGCCACCACCAATTATGTGAGCAATACTGGCTCTCGGCACCGATCAATCCACTGTGCAACTTTATTTTATTTTTTCCAAGTAGAATAGGTTGTTGACCCTACAGAGTTAAAGGAGTCTAGGTCAATGTCGAGATGAAATTAACTGTGCTCGAGTCGAAAAGGTTCCGACTCTTAAGTCTTAACTCATTCACTTGTTGAATTGCTCTTCGCCTCGAGCTTGTTTACTTGCGACGCATTGACATATTCAAACTCGCATTCCAGCCTGTTAGAACAAACGAAGTTTAACTTCTAGAGAAATGAAATTGAGCTCAGGTCGAAGACCTCTTCGGCTGTAGCTCTTGTACCGATCAGTACCAAGTAACTCTCGTGCCGGAATATAAAACGGTACATAACAAAAAGGTAAACTTGACAATTCACAACTATTTTTTGAAAATCAATGAAAGTTTATTCAATAAAATAGGAAAAAGAGATCTTATGGGCCAAATAGTGCCGGGAGGAAGTACCAAGAGAAACCATAGATAATCTCATGCAAATCATTCATAAAACGTACAACCTGTTAAATGATGTATGAGCTATCCACATCTAGTGCACCATAAATCAACTACGCCATGCAAGCAGGTTGATATTGTACTACACACTCCCCAGTAACATATTGATATTGTAACTATCCTGTTTGAATTCCATAAAATCAGATCTAAAATATTAAAACAATTTGACATGTGCCTTTGCTCTTCTTCTTCAACATGATTAAGTAACAACATCCCATATCTCCAACGGAGATATACTAAAAAACAAATCATACAATATATTAAGCTTATCCTCTTCCAACTGTAAACAAAAACTTCATGACGCCACATACTCAACTTCATTTTGACTTCCCTTTAGATGATGACCCTCCTTTCTTTGCCATTTTTTTGTAAGGGCTTTTCTTGGTGTTCAGTTTGCTCGAAGTCGATGAGGTCTTCCCGTGATCCTTTCCTTGACTTTTTCGCTTCTTGTCTTTTTTAACATTGTAAAAGTTGACGGCCTTAATTAAGAAAATAACATTATTAGTTATTATGGTAATAATATGCAACAAGTTCAATGCTGTTCAGACCCCTCGAAAATCTGTTTAACATATTAAATACCTTGCCAACATCAAGTATATTGTGTGAATTCGCAGACAATAACTTGTTCAGAATTTTATCAGTTTGTTGCCTTTCTAACGATCCCATTCCTGATCCTTCCACCACCGGTAAAAACTAAATTCCAGAAAAAACAAGAATATGTGCATCAGAAATTCATGGTAGATACATAAAAATGAAGATGGCCAAGAATTTACAGGACATGGATACCTTTCGATACTTCTTATCATGTTTTGGTGGTTTCTCCCCCGGCAATTTCTTGTCAAACTTACCACCACTTGCGGTTGCAGTTGCTGCCATCCCAGCAACATTCCCCAATTCATCCTTGCTAACTTTTTTGGGGGCAGCTTGGCTTCCTGTTATTGGCAATGCTGTGGCAGCAAGTTGGACATGGCTGCATATGAAACCTCATTTAGATTCGGTGTTACATATCACGAATAACAAGCACTAACAGTTGCTTGCATGCTCAAGAAACTCATTTTCAGACATATAATACATAAACAGATACAAGACCACGCATGTAGTGCACGCTAACAGAAAAGACAAATGAGAAGTTAAATTAAACCGGAAATACTAACAATGCCACGAAACAAATTTTAGAATCTACTGTCAAAACAGAGTGTATGGACCACCAAGGAACAGTTTTCATTTTTATTAAGTGCGCAACTGATTTACCGAATACAAAATCACATGGTATGCACAACTGTTATCAGATATATATATGTACAAGATTAGGCACGTAATTGTTCACTAACAGAAGAGAGAGGGACTTAAAAGAAAGGATATTAAATGTACACTTAAGTTGAGAAATTTTATATTTTAATGTTCTAGACAGGTAATGATATTATGAAGATTAATGGCTAAACCAAAGTGCACAAGTAATAAATCAGTTTATAATTATTTATCAAATATTAAATCAGTGATGCCTACTCCAATACAAACCACTAAAATAAACACTAAATACAAAAAAAATGCAATTAAGGAGAATGGGAAAAATTTTCTCGGGCCCGACAGTGGACCACCCGAGGTGAGCCTAGATGGGGCCTGGGTGGAGCCTATATGCAATTGAAATAGCTGAGGGCTTCCCAGAGCACTTAATTGAATAGACAAGTACAGAACTCAATTGCATCTAAAGATATTGTGGCAGCAAAAAGTCAAGCAATTATGCGTGCATTAGACCAAATGCCACATCAGAAGTTATCAAAATATAATCCCTCAAACATGAAAGATGCCATCTTAAAGGAAAACAAAGGGGAGATCATATACAAAAACCAGAAGAAGAATAATAGTGAAAAGGATGAACCTCGGCAGGGCACCAACTTTTGCTGCATCTTTTAAATTATGTAAGCGATTTTTCTCTTGCTTTTCTACACGTTGCTTCTTTTCCGAACGTCTCTTAGCAAAAGGATCCTGTCCTGGCTCTGTATGATTGTTTAGTTAAACACAAGGGAGGGTTATAATACAACATACGATGACATGGCTGGTCAAAAAGTGGAAAATACCATCTCCGATCAATTTTTTCCTGGTTCAGTTAAAAGACACTACCAAAAAGTAACATATACATACACAAGACAAAAACAAAATAGTTGTGAGTAGTATTATATACCATCAGTCATCTTTGCTTCAATAATTGGAACATCATTGTCATCATTTACACGATCATATCCATAACGGCGCTTCCAGGTACCAGTTTGTTCATCAAACACTTGCTTATCTTTCTTGTAGTTTTTGATGCCTACAATATCCAAAGTTACAAAATCGTAAAACATAGGTAGTATAGTGGGGTAAGGGACTAAGGGGTATATCAGACCACCAGAACTGAGAATAAATTTCAGGGTAATATTTCAATTAGCTAACCTTTCTTTTTGGCAAACTCTTCCCATTTTGTGGGAGGTCTGGGCTTCGGAAGCTGTATTACATAAGGCGAGTTCAGGTTAAGCATAACAATTAGCATTTGTGTGAGACATATTACAGATGACAACTTACAAGTATCTGTTTATTTCAAATGAAAGCACAGAAGTATATATTAGATGTCTTTCTTTCTGTATATTTTTTCAGAACTTGTGCAATCCCTTGTCTTTAGTTGTTCAGATATGAATATCTCTATCCCTCTCTTATAGCAATTATTAGTTCACATACAAAAGCCAACTAAATCACATTGCATAACCCATTTCTCACCTTTACAGTAGTGCACCCATTAAAGTGTTCATTGTAAAGTAAGATAAGCAGATAGAATCTCATACAGATATTCAAACTCTATACATCATTTATAGGACATTTAACAAATTCATTCATACAACCTGATAGTATGAGCACCAATGATAACACACGTGGAAACTGGGACACTTAAATGTCTTTTGTTAGTCTAATTTATTAACCTTCCCGAGCTTTAAATTATATTCGACCCACTGGCACATCATCATTCAGTAACCAGTTGCATTGTTTAGGGCGGCATTGCTCTTCTTCGCATCTAGCCAGAAATGACTATGCATATGCAGACAAATATTAACATTTACGAGCAAGAAAAGTGATAATAGTGGAAGCAAAAAAGAACAACATACCGGCTTCTCTCTTGGCAATCTTGTAGTCGGTGGAGGCAACTTAACAATAGGCCCATCTCGATCTTCGGTTGAAGTCAAACTAAAAAGAGAATCTGCAATAGCTTGAACTAACTGGGTCCCTTGTTGTATACTCTCCCTCACTAGCTCCTCCCTAGAAACAAATTCAACACATAAGACCATAGCCCAATTTGCCAAAAACCATATTTAAACTGTCACCTAAAGGCCTCTACAATAGATTGACAAACATAAAGTCTCAAAGAAAATTAAAATAGATTGAATCTTTGCGATAAAAACTAGCACAAGATTATGATACAAAGCTAAAATCAAAAACCCAACTCATCCAAAAGCACAAATCCTAGTATTAGCAACATTCTTTTCAATTAAGCACTACACAAGATATATAGATATATAAATAAATATATACCTGGAAGGTGGGGATGAGAATTGAAAGTGGGGGTTAAAAGCCATTAAGTTTCCGAGATCAACCTCAAAGCTGCTGCTGCTTTGCTCAGCCATGTCGTCTCTTTCAATTTCAGAAACGAGGCGGAACCAAAAAGAGGGTTTATGGAGGTGGTTTATCTGATTGTGTATGTATTTTTAGGTTTAACTCTTGGGGACGGCTGACCTAAAATTTATTTCCCTATTTCTAATTCGATAAACTGATTTTATTTTTATTTCCTAGTAAATACAATGAACCTTGTTAATATATTTAATTAAATAATATATTTGGTTTTAAACAAATAATTTAAATTTTATTCAAAATTTTATATATTCGAATACTAGTACAGGAAATTTGAGATAAAAAAATTAAATTATTATATTTGGAAATTGGAAAACCAGAAACAAAATCTTATGTAGTTTTAGACAAACTTTATTGTCTAATATTACTAAATGACTCAATTTTTTAGATTAGATATTAAAATACAAATATATCTTTTTAAACTTATATCTATGATAAACGACGGTAGAGATACAACGATTTTTTGATCAAAAATAAATGACAATAATAATAAATATTACCGTATATTTTATGCTTTCTTCTGGGTATTGTCCAAATTTGACTAAATGTTAATTAAAAAAGTTATTTCATATTTAAATAAAAATTTAATTTATATTTCAATGATTAGTTTAAGCAGAAAAAATTATTTAATGAAAAAAATAGATAAAATATTATATATATATATATATATATATATATATATATATAACAATTAAAAAGTTGATTATAAACAATATTTAAACTTTCATAATATGGAAACCCATTTAAGACTATGCGAGCCTATCTCAACTTCAACTTTGAATACTTTTAAAATGAAAATTGTGTTTTTTTATAATGAACATCGTATCATGTGGTAAGATAATGTCTAAATAAAAATTGTGTTTTTATAAAGAATATCATATCATGTGCTAAGATATATGTCGCACTCATTTGAGTCATTTGACCATCTATCATAAATCCGTAATCCGTTGATATTTCAAGAATACTACTACGTGAATATGTATTTTATTGAAATGACATGATTCGGGATATCATTTCAAATTCTTAATTTTATAGTAATACTTAAATATCGTGTATTTTAAATAAAATTCAAACTCAATTTTCTTTTATATCAAAACATAACATTTGATCCAATTCAAAATTTTATATGAAATCTAAATTCACAAAACCTTGGCAAAATTATAATTAGAACCGGTTATCTTTTCCTATGTTCATCCCTCGAGAGACCAGATATTATGGGGCTGTTTGTTTAAGAAACAGAAATTGTTTCTGCCTTCTGCTTTTCTTAAACTGTTGAGAAAGTTAGTTTTCTGCCTTCTGCTTTTCTTAAACTTTTAAGAAGCTGAGAAAGTTAGTTTCTCTCTCGGAGCTTCTGCTTATTTTCCAAATACTTTATTAACTTATTTATTTTTTACTTCCTTACTTCTAATCCGTTTCTTTATTTTAAGTAAGAAATCACTTTTTTTTTAAATTTGCTCAAACGACCCCAATATCCTGTTGGGAGCTTTCTCCGCCAGAATCTTATTCATTTCTATTTTCGTGTTTCGGTGCTACGCAAGTGCTGCATATCTGCTTCCAAGTTAAACGCAAGTGCTGCATATCTGCTTCCAAGTTAAATCATATGCACTGTTATGCAGCATGTCATTCGTGTGAGTGAGCATACTTTAGAGTGCATCTCTGGCATCATCTTAGCAAGTTTCGGCAGTATTAAATGACAACTCCAACAACTATCAATATTGGATGACAACTCCAACAACTATCATTTGTTGTGTTTTTTTTTTTATTATTATTATTATATTAAATTCAAAACCTATTACAAGGAAATAATGTTGAAAAATGAGAGAGTGTAAGAAAAGAAGGAAGTAGATATGATTAGTTTTGGTCCAAGGAAGGAACTGAGTATCCTCACTTTTTAGTGGATAAGTATTGTGTTTGAGTGACCAAAATAAGGGATGATTAGTCAGGAACAAGGAATGAAGTGAATACCCGATTTTTGAGTGGATGACTTGTCACCCGACTTTTGAGTAGATGATTTGTATCTTTGCTGGAGTGTCGTGAAAATTATAGCTGTGAAAACTATAGCTAAGAAGATCATATATCTAATCTCTCCAAGTACCTATCAATTTAGCAGGTTTAAACTAAACCGCATCATCTTTGCTTGCATGCATGCTTAGAAAGTTCGAATATAGTGTCAAAAATAAATATATTCTATTTAATCAAGTACTTGTTTTACAAATGGATGGCCTGACCTATCTGCTCACCTACAGTTAGTGTGCGTACATGCAACATGATTTTAGCCCTGATTCCGCCAGTAGCCACCATGAGGTTTCACATAGGTGACCTGAACCTACTCTTTTGAAGTAATAACAAGCAGGCCCAAAGCACCAATCAATATGTACTGCAAAAGAAACAGAAAGTTAAAATGCAATCTTAGTGGATAGCTTCTCTACGTGTTACCAAAACTCGGGTGAAAGGTGTAAAAATCAGCAGTTCGCGCAACTACATGTAACTCTTTTTTAGTTCAACGAACTGAAAACAATGTGTCACAAAACTTGAAGAGTCAAACCTTAACTATAGGCTTCTCAGTCATTATAATTGTTACCCAGCCGACATAAGGCAGGAACCTGCATCATGAAGTGCCAGGAGAAATCAAATGATAATCAGATTGACAAAGACACATTCTTTTTTAATCACCAACCACGATGTTTATATGCTACTGCCAGACAACGATGATTGTCCAGTAAAATACTTGAAGAAGAGCTTGAGTGCAAGAAAATAATCATCTTATATTGTTTGAAACATGATCAAGTTCTAGAATCGATGACTAATTAAAAAATTAAAGAATTTACCCAACAGCTCTTCCCATGATATGTTGTCGTTGCAGCCACTGCTGACCCCGAGCATACAAGAGTCTGTCATCCCCAGGATTATTGTCACCTGATAGACAACACAAGAAAGCGAGATGGGAGGTAAACGAATAAAGAATACTTCAATGTTCAATAACAAATTGTGTAACAATGAAAAGTCCACATTAAAGTAGTTCTTCAATAATAACTAAAAGATTTGGTACCTTTTGTTAGGATATCAACTTCTCCGGTATCTGGCCGTTCATGAACCTACACAATAATAGTATAGTATTGGTAGAGCCCACAATTAAAGGCAGAGACATGTGTTCGAAAAGTCAATGCGGTCTTAAAAACAGTACAGTATACTATCCGCATTAAGAATGATGACACCTGGCCGTGTGTAGAACATATATTTATAGGGAATAAATACTTCGCAAAGGAGTTAGTATAGTAATCTGGATGTAAATAATACACCGTGTTTACTTTCTTAACAGAGATATCTCCCAAGTCCCAGTCATCATTAATTTGCTATTCAGCTCTATTCTAAACCATTTGAGACAAAAAAGAAAATCGTCACCGTCCCCTCCCCCATCCACCTTTATCCTACAATCCCACTACAACTTTACAACATAACGCACAATGATTTCAGCGCATAGAAAGAAATTTTTATCCAGCACATGTACTACGTAATCTGTTTCAATACCTAGAGGTTTAGTAATTTATATTAGAAACCTCTTGAAACTCAGTTATCGGGTGACACCGTGACAGGTAAAGTGAGACGAGCATAAAGTTCAATACAGAATAAGGTATTCAAATGACTCACCTTAATAACTCGATGAACGATAGGAATCTCACGACCCTGCACAAAGGGCATATATATAACGCAAAAAGGAATTAATAAAAAAAACAGGACTGGCAGAAAGATCAAGGAAAAATCAACCAAAGCTAAACAAAATCTTATTAATAAGTCTTCAACAATTATGACAATATAACAAACAGTTGATATGTTTCTAGCAAATGAATTATACACTTGAGAGATAAGCAAGAGGGGAGAACCTACATCAATATTGAACACCACAATTTCTCCAGTGCGAATAGGATCCTTGCTCATATGCAAGAATAAAATATCACCCTGCGAGGCAAGTATAGAGTTATCTATGTACAAGCTTAAGAAATGATGGTAGACACTACACACATTGAAGATCCGTATAAATTAAATTCGAAAACTGAATAATCTGATGAGAAAGAACATGATTTCCTATATATTTGAAGACTGTCACAAGGAAGCTATGTGTAAAATGTAATATATAAGAGAAGAATGGTCCATACAAAAATAGAGATTACAAAAAACATTCAAATTTCTATATAGGTGTCTATAATGGATATCCAGATCTCACCAGACAAGAGAACTGAAACAAAGAAATGATAATTCAATCACAACTACGACCACTCTATATAATTCGGTCAACATTAAGCCACATACTCCACGTAAATTACTACAACCTGCTTAAAACCAACGTCCTCTTACCATACAGTGAGTAAATACCCAGCGAACCTGGGGAAATCAGTATGTAACAAACTCTTGAAATCAAAAATATTCTCAACTCACTCTTTTAAAGCCAGGTTCCATGCTTCCAGAGAGCACCACAACAACAGGAGACTCGCTGCCAGTTACACACATCAATCCTTTCCATATGATTAAAGCCGACGTGACAATCATGCCTGAGAATAGATAGATGATCAGCCATTCCCCTTCCACCACATACGTAAGTACAAAACATCAAACAAAGTGCATATAATGCCGAATTCAGTTGTAGGGACCGAATTCAGTGAAAATGGAACGGCATTTTTCATTTCTAATATTTTGTCAAAACCTGTTCATAATTCAATTATTCCTCCATTCCATTCACAGCTTCTTACGTTCTCGGAAAACAAATATTTTCCCAGTCTAACTAACAAGCGTAACAAACTTACATTGCAATTGAGTAATTGACATCATATAAATTTAAAAAGAAAATTAGGTTTAGAATTAGTAGCCCAAAATGTAACCAAATGATCCTTTTATCGATGTTTAAAAAGCAATAAGAGGTAAATAAACATACATAGAGAACATATTATAAATATAGAGTGAAGAAGACGAACCGAGAGTAATGGCTTGAGTGAGAAGCTGCCTGAACTGAATTGATTTGATTGAATCGACTTGCTCTCCGATCCACCCCATCCCTATTCCGAGTTAATCGCCGCAGAATTGTAATTGATGTGTTCAAACTCCGCCGTCCTCTTCTACTATATACTCGCCTTCCCCGGTTGGGAAATTGGATTTCCAATTTGAGTCCATTTTATTTTTCACCTACTTGAATATGTTTGAAAAAAAAAATTATCATGATATGTTTTTTTAAAAGAAAATATGTATAAAAAAAATGGGATCTCTGACTTTTACATACACTCATGTAAGCACATTTATAAAATTTATAATTTTATGATTTATATTTTAAATTTTTAATTGAAATACAAATTGATTTAACTGAATTTTTAAATATTTTAATTTAATTGATAATAAATATATTTGTTAGACACGTTATATATTAAAGAGATCCTAGAATAATACCGACTGCCGATAAAACTCGACCGACTAATAAATTTAACAATATTCAGTTTTAATGACATAAAAATAATAATATAATATAGAATAAATAGATAGTATACATCTATGATATTGCTTTTAAAGTGATAACATGGACTAATTAAAAAAATTGATATATTCAGTTCAAATATATCATCGGTTTTATTATAATAATCATATATAATTATATATAATAATATTATCTTTTTTATATATATGTTGTATGTGTTATTTTAGAAAATCGGTTTTATTTAGAAGTCTGAGAAAGATAATATGGTTTAGTTGAAAATGGTATTTGTTATGTTGTCCAATATTATTTTTAGAAAAATGAGTTTTTTTAGTTAGAAATGTAGAAAAGATAATAATTTAAGTTAAAAATGATAGTTTATTATATAAGTAAACTTATAATTTGGTTGAAGTACCAACTGACCAAAATTTTAGTGTTTCAATTTTAATAATATAGTATGTGTATAATGTACAAGCTTTTACTCTAACACAATTCATTCGTCAAGAAATTACCTTCAAATTATTCCGGTAGATTATTTCCGATTAATTATGACAAAAATCATAATATGGATTAATATTAAATTGTACAATAATCAAACATATATATGGTTTGTATTTTGTTGTGTTGCTCGCATTTTAAATTATTTACATCGTCGTGTTTGGTTGGGGTGAATTAATATGAAAAGAATGAATGAAATTTACATTATGTTGCGGACTAATGTTTATGAATTTCATTACTTCCACCATTTCATTCCTTACCCCTGTACTGAGACGACACCCCAATTTGAGAAGAAATACTTCATTCCTTCTCATACTCATTTTCTTCCCGAATCTTATCATAACAATTTTGCATTCACTCAATTTTTTGTCAGAACTTTCTTCTTACATTTACTATAATCATTTGTTTTTTCGTCTTTTCATTTCAGTCCCATTTTCCCCAACCAAACACAACATTGGATATATTACGTAGTGGTGAAAAAAATTCATATCAATGTTTAATTTCTTAATATTAATTATAAAAAAATAGATGTTAAATGATAATGATATATTATATCTTATTTTCAAAATTATTAAAAAAATATAAAAAAAAAAGTAATCATGTATAAGAATAGAAATAACTTTCAAAACGAAGGGGATTAAAATGAAACAAGAATGATCCACCTAAGATCGTTTTTCTTCCGTTTTTTGGAAGAGAAGGGAGAATCCGAACAAAATCGATGAAATGTAAGAGATGTGAGTGAATGCAAAGAAAAAAAGCAAAAAATGAATTCCACTTTTAAGATAACTGACTATAAGAGCATCTCCAGCAGCTTCCCTATATGGTGTCCTAAGTTATTAATATAAGGAATATGACATAAAACATAACTCCAGCAGAGTCCTAGTCATCCCTTAAAAAGTTAGTATGCCCACTTCATTCCTCATTTTTAAGGATTGTGGAACCATTCCTCATACTATTTTGAAGAATAATATATTCACTTCTCTCCTTTTCTCCCTTTTTCCCTCCTTTCTCTCTCCTACTTACAAGTTGAATATAATATTATAATAATAATAGAGAATAGAAATAAGGAATGTTGTTGGAGTTCCGATTCAATAAAATGTAGTAATCTCTTAAAAAATAATATTTTATTATATATTTAGGAAAAATGTTAGAACTCTGCTGGAGATGCTCCAACAATAACCCGTTTATAAAGACCCATTCGAAAAACCTCATCAACGCAAATGCATCCTATTGAGGATATGTGCAGTACCTTGCACTTCTGATTTATTTTGTTTTAGGTGATCATGAAGAATACTTTCATATGCATGTAAAATAAAAAAAAATTGTATCTTTATGTTATAAAAATATTTAAAACAAAGGGCAATTTAAACGACCGTAATGTAGTGAACTAGTATGTATATATAAGTTTGGTAATTATATAATTACTAGCTTATAACCCATGCAATGCACGGGCGGTTATAATATTTGTTATTTTATCCTATATATTTTAACTTAAACTAATATTATTGTGAGAATAAAATTATGATAGAATAATATGATTAAATAAATTTTTTATTTAACAGATGATAAATTCTTAATAGTTAATTTCGTCAAATGACTAATTAAAAATTAGGTCGAACATATATATTTTAATGGAATGTTAAAAAACGTTTTTTTTCATGTTATAATTTAAGGAGATCTATAAAATCAGATATAAATCAACCAATCAATATTTTAATATTTCGTTATTGATAATTAATTATAGAGTATAGAACATATTAAGTTAAAAAAGACGCGTAAAACCGAATACCGACTCATCATACTAACCTACCATCACATGTAGTATGGAACATATTAAGTTAATAGATAATAAAAAATATATTATAACATGTTATAAATTAAGGAGGTTCGTGGTCGAATACCAACCAGCTCATCGAACTCGACTGACCTACCGACTAAGTGAACTTTTCATGTTTCGGATTTAACAGTCTAATAGTATATTATATATTTATAATATTACTTTTAAAGTGAGTCATTAGTGTATTTAAAAATAATATATTTTGGTTAAAAAATATCACAGGTTATTTATTAATAATTATGTATAATAATATTATATTTTTATATATGTAGCTCGTGTTAATTGTAGAAGATCCGTTTTTAGTTAGAAAATATAAAAAAGATAATGTGTTTTAGTTAAAAAGGTAATTACTATGTTTCTCGATGTTATTTTAAATAATGGAGTTTTTCTAGTTAGAAAATATAAAAAAAGATGACATATTTTAATTTAAAAAAATAATTGGTATATAGATAGGCCCGTATTTTGGCCCAAGTACCGACTGACCAAACTTTCAATGTTTCGGCTTTGATAGTATAATAATAATATAGATATATAATATTTTTTTATATGAATGTTGACTGTGTTATTTTTGGAAAATCGATTTTAAGTTAGAATTCTGAAAAAGATAATGTGTTTTAGTTTAAAAGAGTAGTTGCTATGTTGTCCAATATTATTTTTAGAAAATTGAGTTTTTTTAGTTAGAACATATAAAAAAAAGATAATAGATTTAGTTAAAAAGATAATTGATTATATAAGTGGGCCCATAACTTGGCCAAGTACTAACCGATCAAACTTTTAATGTTTCGGCCTTAGTAGTATTGTAAACTAATATTATTGTGAGAATAAAATTAAGATATATGTAGCCCGTGTTAATTGTAGAATATCCGTTTTTTTAGTCAGAATATATAAGAAAGATAATGTGTTTTAGTTAAAAAGGTAATTATTATGTTTTTCAATGTTATTTTAAATAATGGAGTTTTTTTAGTTTAGAAAATATAAAAAAAGATAACATATTTTAGTTAAAAAAAATTACGGGATTAGCGCGTATTTTGGTTAAAGTACCGACCGACCAAATTTTCAATGTTTCGGCTTTAATAATATAGTATAGATGCGTATATATTTTTTAAGGTTTGACTTTAGTTTTTGGTATAGTCAAATAGGTCTTATATTTGTTTTATGTTTTGATCTTATATTTGTTTTATGTTTTAATTTGTTTATACTTTGTTTGAAGCCCACTAATTTCGTTTGAAGCCCGTTATTTTATGTATATTTGTTTTATATTTTGATTTGTTTATATTTTGTTTGAAGCCCACTAATTTTGGTTGAAACCCGCTAATTATAAATGCCCGTATAAAAACCCGCGTACCGACCGACCAAACTTTTAATGTTTCAGCTTTAATAGTACTAACTTATAGCCCGTGCAAGGCACATGAGCTTTTTAATTATTTATAAACTTTTTAAATATATTGTAAATGGTGTGAAAGAATTTAATTTATAAATAATAAATTAAAATTTTCAAATAAATAAAATTTGAAATTATTATTTGTTTTTAAGTCAGAATTATTGTAAAAATATATACAGTCTACTTTTCAGACTTGTTTCTGTAAAAAAAACTGGTCACACATGTTGGATCATCCGACAGTGGCGATGCAGTATAAAATATAGTGTCACAACCATTAATGGCTTCAAATAAACTATTGTAATCAATCCCTTCGTTTTCTCCTATGTATCATGCCAAAGTATTAAATTTTTTCTATCAAATTTTAATATATATTGAGTAGAATATGTGACATCAATTTCTATTAGATTATATATATAAAAGTATTTTATATTAGAATTATTATAATTTGATTTAAATTTGGCTTACCAATTTTAAAATATATTAGATAAAAATAAATTTGTGACGGAGCGATTTATATGATTCTACAATTAAAACTGGTAGGAAATATTTATTTTGGATTAAAATATCCGACTTATTAATTTTAAAATATATTAGATAAAAATAATTTTGTGACGTGCGATTTATATGATTATATAATTAAAACCGGTAGGAAATATTTATTTTGAATTAAAAAAATCATAAACATGTGAAAGACAGAATTTGTTTTGGATTCTGAAAAGAAATTATAAACATGCAGGTAGATATCAGTTGCCTTATAGAATTAGAAGTTAATATTGTTCAAATCTAACGGTGCTTATTTGTTCAATATACGATCCAACGGATGATAAAATTTTGGACCATGTGACCATGCGACCAAATTATCTCTTTTACGCTTATTATATATAAGTATATAATATAATAGTATAAATATAAATATAAATATACTGAATAAATAATATAAATTTTAAATGACCTCTGGTCAAAAAATATCATCATTGTTGTCCTAAAAAACTAAAGTTAGGGGCTAGACAATTACTTAACGGGCCTCTTATTTAGTCGCGAAGATAAGAAGTAAATTAATGATAAATTACCTTGTGTACCAGCGGAAATATATCCTCAAGGTGGAATGTTTCCAAGAAAGTAGGAGGGCATGTTAAATTAAGAGATTCTCTCATAATTATGAATTACTCGTATTAATCTACTTATCCTTTGGAGATTCCTCATTAATGAAAAAGATTAGAGTATCTCACACAGTAGCTCATGCCATGTCAGTTGATAGAGAGATCATACAACGTACTCTCCGGTTAGTTTAGATAACACACGATTATAATTGTTGTTAATTTGCTAAGTATAATATTCTGTTTGAATCTACAGATTTTAACACACAAAAAATCACCTTAATTAGTATAAATTATTTCACATTTGTACAAGTGTGATTCCTTGTTTCCCTCTCATGTGTTTGACACATTTATTAGTAGTTAAACTCACTCACTCACCATGTATGCCTATATAAACAAGTGTATAACACTAACTAAAAACCCGCGGAAATACTAGTGGAGATGTCTTACAGCACCAGCAAGGAATGACAGCGGCCTTTCGCTACAAGAAAAACGGATATTTCTAACCAAATATTTATCATCTAATTATTTGGTACGTCTTTTTATCTATTATATTCATCGGGCTACAAATTTACTATGGTGCTAATGCTTTTCTAGCTAGTTATTTAAATTAATGTCTTATTTTTATTTATAATGTTTTACATATAATTTCTTTCTATATGTCAGAGAACTGGTTTAGACTGATTTGTTAAGAGATGTTAAGAGAACTGGGTTAGCACTTGCTATGGGTAGCTAAAGTAATACAGGAATGACTGTTGATAATATTAGTACACTTTTTTTTGTTATTTTTCGCACTCGGTGTCCAAAATTTCTACCGAAAATCATAGGTCAGTCGAGATTTCATCCTATGTTGCTCCGTCATAGTTCCTATCATGCTTGTCATTTTCTTCATTCCCAACACTTACACTAATTTGTCTGTGGCAATTAACTAATATGTAAGCAAATTATCGAAGTTTTTGTTTTTTGCTATGAAATGGACTGTCATGCTTAATTATTAAAATCCAAGGACTGTTTTGATATGCTATTTTGCTTGTCGTATGTAATTTAATTGCAGGAATGATAATTTGTTTTGTTTACATAGATTATGAGTCCTGTGAGTCTCTCATTGGATGCTTTTGAGTGTGCATATCCCTTTGGATGGCTGCTTTTTTTTGGTTTGATTTATTTATGGTAATGATATCGATAACGATGTTCATGAACTAATAGAAATTGCACAAAAATTAGTTCTGAATTATGATATGACTAGCAATAAATAGCTGCAAGCATTTTAATGATACTAAGTACAGATCATTAGAATATTTCCATTTGCTAGAACATCAAGAAGAAACAAAGAAGTACGTTCTTCCTTTCTCATCAGAATTTCTCCCCAGAAATTACGCATAGTCCAAATTATGATTGACACTTAGTGGCTTATTGATTCGAGTGAAAGCAACTTATTACCATCTCAGAAACCAATCACCATATTGCAATACATGTGATTAGGTTTATCGTTTGTAAGAATGAAAGACACCTGAAAGTGATACTAATGATATTTGCAATTGTATCTGTATATTGATGCTTGAACTTTAACAAGATAATTTAAATAAACGATGCTAAGAAAGCGAATTTTCACAAATAAGTGGAGGCACTGTTTATGATCTGTGAAAGTTTGCAAGAAATTTCTCCCTTATGCTTGGAGACGAATATTAATTTAAACTATAAGAGAAAAGACCATGAAAGTATGTTAAAGAAAATAGTAGTGGGAGAAACAGGGAGGGATAATCAAGCATTTTTAAGAATACAACAGATGGGGGGTTTGAAACAGTGTTTTTTAATCTGCAGTAGGGACAGCTGCTCATGTTCTATGTTGCTGTAGTGTTTGATTGACATTTTTAGTGTGCTGGTGCATTATGAGTTATGCACCTACTACTACACATGATAATGCCATGGGTACTTATGTATGTGCATGTGAAAGAGCACTTGAGCTTATTTGCATGAACAAGGGAAAAAGGATAAGGAGACCTAGCAAGAAAGCAAGGAATTTTATTTATAGGATTAAGACATATATGTGAAAAGATGTTTTCATCTCTGCAATTATTAGATTCGGTTTTCTTTAATCACAATTTATGTTGTTCTTCGTGTGATGAAGGAATGATCAAAATTAAATACAGCCCCACCAAGCTGACTTCCATTAGTGGCCATGGATTATATGGTGTCTTCTGATAATCGCCACCAATTTTACCAACTCTAGTTTCTAAGGATATACATCTATGAAGATGCTGAATTACAAGTATAGTAGGTAGTTATTAGAGTATCGTGTTTCCACACAGTCAGGCCACTACACGATGTTATGGATATAGAATTGCAGTAATTACTCGTGTTAGTGCTAACAAAGGGTTTATATGACGTGCTGTTAAAATAGGAACAAAATATAAAATGTTGATCGAACTGTGCATGTCAATTCTCTGAGTGAAAAGATGAATATGGTGCAACTGATAAGAATTAGAACTGTGTTAGTGTGTTCTATAATCTTCCTAAAGTATTGAGCATGAGAGATTCTACATAATGCTGACATCTACTTGATACCTCTGCCAATTTGACTCTACCTTCATAAATTCATCATCCAAACAACACAACCGCCCTAATACTTTCTGGAAAACGACAGTTCATTTAAGAAGATATGGGCTCCGTAATAGCATGCATTCCATGTCAAAAAATTATAAGGCCTTTAGATTGTATGATCAGGGTATTGTTTTCTACCCTTCTTCCACTTTTCTATATGGACAATTGGAAAAGGAAGCAAAGAGTTCACAGCTGTTATTGTGGGGCAGGAAAAGCACTAAAAACTTGAAAGACACGGTGTAGAAATGAGGTTCACTACTCCATATCAATCCTTACCATACAAGCTAATAAGAGGTGGTAAAGAAGCTCTTTGCAATTGCAGATTCCAGTTTTCCTTTCAATTCACTAAATCACTATCTTCTTATGCCTGTTCCTATTATCCGTATATTTAAAAAGGATGTATTTAGGCTAAACTTTTTTTATGCAAAATGCGGTGGGCCTAATCTCTACCAAGCAGTATCTGTCCCAAACAAATAGTGGAAACTCACTTTATGTTACATATTTTTGCCTATATAAGGAGCAACTCTACCATGTCATACCAGTAAGAAAGGCAGAAGAAATATCATTGATTAGTTTTATTGTGTCACCTTTTCAAATCTCTTTGTTGCTTACAAGATAGTGAGAAATGGTTAGTTAACTACTAGCTCGTTTTTAGTCCTAGCTTCTGTTGATAGATGGTTTTCATAGCAACTGTCACTAGAGCTTACTGATATATATATAATACTTCTTGTTTCTATATCTCAGGAGGACAAGATGAGTTGGACAGTTCCTGATGCTGTAGACTACAAGGGTTACCCTGCTGATAGGTCTAAAACTGGTGGTTGGGTACCTGCTGCACTTATACTTGGTCTGTTCATTGCCTCTGTTCTATGATGATCTTTTAGAAAAATTTACGTACTAAATTGTTTTAATCTCAAACATATATGTTCATGACAATATGATCCAAGATTAGCTAAAAGAGCCATTAAATCATGAACACTGCATTTAGTCCCCAGCTAACATGTAGGTGACGAAGATAGTTATCAGAACTTACAGGAACAAGAACATACTTCGTCAAAAACCTTTGAATTTGTCGAAGCAAATGTTTATATAAAGATTATGCTTCTTTTTTCTTTTACCTTTTCTTCTTCTTAGGTGAGGATATTAGTGGGACCTAACCTATATCTTAAAAGAAACATTTTTATTTTTATTCATTCTCTTGTTGAAAATTTATGCCAGACATTCTGTTATTCATGTTTCTGGGAAGATTCTCATTTCCTCGGTCTTTCCCCCCATCATTTTTAAGGACATGTCACCTAGCATACAGTAAAAAGGAAGAAAAGCCACTTGTGGACCTCCAACTGTTGTTTACCTCCTGTTTAATCAAAATATTAGTGACTGATAAAACAACGATTAGTATCTCAAAATCAAGAAAATCAGTTTTGACATATTCTGGACAGCTTAATTTTCTTTTCTTATGAATTATCCTTTCTCTTCGCCAGGGAAACTGAAGATAATCAGTATGAGTATGTTTGTGTTTTTTTTTGAAAACTTACAGACTACAAATAATTTGTCAATCTAATCAATTTTACAGGTATTGAAATATGTGAGAGGCTTTCAACAATGGGAATAGCTGTAAACCTTGTGACATACTTGGGTGGAGCAATGCATATTCCAAGTGCAGCATCAGCTAATATTGTTACTGATTTTATGGGCACGTCTTTTCTTTTGTGTTTACTCGGAGGCTTTTTAGCAGACTCTTTCCTCGGCAGATACAAGACCATCGCGATCTTTGCAATCATTCAAATGATGGTGAGCCATAAATAAATCTGGATTTCATTTGCTACCATATCCTTATACTGTCAGATATACTCCTTTATGTTAATTCACTGATGTTATGATGTTTCAGGGTACTGCTGCATTGGCATTATCAACCAAATTGCAACAATTTCGCCCACCACCTTGTCATTTTGCTGATCTTAACAAATGCCAGCAGGCCAACGGTTTCCAAATGGGAGCTTTATACATTGCTTTATACTTAATTGCTCTAGGGACCGGTGGACTGAAATCAAGCGTTTCTGGATTTGGAACAGATCAGTTTGATGAGAATAATGAGAAGGAAAAGGCCCAAAGAGCATTTTTCTTCAACAGGTTTTTCTTCTTTATCAGCATGGGAACTTTAATGGCAGTCACCGTTCTTGTATACATACAGGATGAAGTGGATCGAAGCTTGGGATATGGGCTTTGTTCTGTCTCAATGATAGTAGCACTCGTGATATTTTTCTCTGGAAGAAAAAGATACAGGTACAAGAAAAGTGTAGGAAGCCCTATAGTAATCATATTCCAAGTTATTGCAGCTGCTATTAGTAAGAGGGGGATGGAGCTTCCTCTCAGCGTTGAATCTTTATATGAGGATTCTCCTGAAGCTTCTAGGATTCATCACACAGAACAGTTCCGGTGAGCTATTTACAAAGATCATAAATTTGACACGATACTCATCGACAATTACTGGAACTTCAAAATGTTTGAAATCACAGACAGTTGATTAATAGTGTTATGATGTGTTCTGACATTACAAACTTTTCTATTGTATAGTTTTCTGGATAAGGCTGCAGTAGTGGCAGAAGGAGATTTTGATAAAAGTTGCCCTAATTCTGCTCCAAATCCATGGAAACTTTGCTCGGTAACAAGAGTGGAAGAAGTGAAGATGATGGCAAGACTACTACCCATTTGGGCTACAACCATCATATTCTGGACTACATATGCTCAAATGATCACCTTCTCCGTCCAGCAAGCGTCTACCATGGACAGGTATATGGGAAATTTCCAAATCCCAGCAGGCTCTCTGACCGTCTTCTTTGTGTCAGCCATCTTGATTAGTCTTGCATTCAATGACCGCGTGATCATGCCCCTCTGGAAGAAATGGAAAGGAAAACCAGGTACAACTTAGATGCGCCCTTTTTCTTAGTATCTGTATACTATCATCTAAATAACTTCTCATCTTTGCAGGATTCAGCAGCTTACAAAGTATTGCAGTAGGCCTTGTCATGTCAGCTATAGGAATGGGAGCTGCAGCACTAGTGGAAATGAAAAGACTATTCGTTGCAAAAGACGTCGGACGCCACACTCCAGTCCTACCAATAAGTGTCTTCTGGCTGATCCCACAATTCTTCCTTGTAGGATCCGGTGAGGCCTTCATCTACACAGGCCAGCTCGATTTCTTCATCACTCAGTCCCCCAAAGGAATGAAAACCATGAGCACAGGCCTTTTCCTGACCACGCTGTCACTCGGGTTTTTCTTGAGTAGCTTCCTGGTATCTGTTGTGAAAAAAGTGACAGGAACGAGTCCCGGACACGGATGGCTTGCTGATAACATAAATTTCGGAAGGCTGGATCTGTTCTACGCTCTTCTGTCCATTCTGAGTGCAATAAACTTTATGATATACATAATTTGTGCAATCTGGTACAAGCCCCAGAAGGCTAAGCCTGTGGTGGAGATGAATAGCCTGGGGAGCAATAATCATGCAGAAGACAAATGTTAGTCGATAATTAACAAATTAGCTGCTAGCTATAGGATGCGAGCTAGCTTAATTTGGCTATATGATTTACGCGATGATGACGAGCATGTACATTAAAAATGGTGTGGAGTGTTTTTATTTTCAGTCTGTCAATAGGAGTGAATCGATTGTGATGTTCCGTTATTTTCTACGAACAAATTGTTACCGGTTAAGCCCTTGTTATTCTTGGAAAGAACCGTGTAAACCAAGACATCATTTCCTGAATTTTCATATGCGGACCACTGGACCAGAATGCCACGTTAAAAAAGTCCAATAATGTCTTAGTTTAGTTCGTAAATGTAATATAAAAAGCTATAAAATAAAGGTTCAAGATGTTACAAACTACATTGATGATGTCCAAAATAACACAGTAAAATGAAAAATCCTTCAACACTAGTTATTAATATTGGATAATCTAGTACTCCCTCCGTCCCACCGGATTCTTTACAGTTTCCTTTTTGGGATGTCCCATCCAATTCTTTACATTCCAAAACTTACCAAATATAGTCAATGGGTCCCACCACTTCCCAACTTTTCCTCCCTTTTCACACTACTTTTACTCCCTTTTCACACTACTTTTACTCCACTATCTCTCTTTTATTCATTAAAAATTGATGGGTCCCACCACTTCACCCAATTTTCTTCCTCTTTTCCACTACTTTATACATATTTCTTAACCTCCGTGCCCAAACCAAACGTAAAGAATTGGCTGGGACGGAGGGAGTACTCCTTTTCAAATTTTGGAAGAAACGCTAGATCATTTAGCTAGATCGTTTGGCGTCTTGTTGTTTTGACTTTTAAGCATTTGGTTGAATTAACCCTAACAAACACAGGACGATATAGTGTTTTTTATGAATATCCAAAACGCAACACTATGTATCGTTAATAAATGGTATTTGGGACCATTTTGAAATTATATCCTAGTGATTTAGAACATATTTAACTAATTTCAACTCTAACAATATATCTTATACTCACTATATAATCAATATTTTATCAATAAAAATATTCTTTAAGCAGAGAGAAAGACATTATTTGATCAAGGTTTTTCACCAAATATTCTAAATTATAATTTTGAATATCGAACTTTATCTTATCCAAGATATCCGCACTTTCTCATTTCAAATGTTCTTTCTAATATTTATATTCTGGCGAGAGGTCCTCAGCCATAGGACCACAAAAGAACAGAATTTTTTTGAGACTGAGTGATCAAAAAATCTTGATATTAAAGCAGTCTCGAAATTACACTGACGACCACAAAGGAATCGGATTTTTTCGGGACAGGGATAACAACAAATCTTAAGATTGAAACTTTTTTGATTAGCGGTAATGCTTTGTTAGGCATCCGGCCACTGAAATTTATTCAACTCCGATGGACACTCAGCGGCAGACAACAGATTCCTCGAACGTGTAGAATTTAAATTTTCGAATTTTTTTTGCCGGATCTGAACGTGAAGATGACAACATCGAAAGAGAAACATATTATTATGTAATAACAGGGGCCGTTTGGGTAAGTTTAAGATAAGTAGAAGCAAATTAAGACATATAAATGATTAAAGTGTTTGAGAAAAAAGCATAAGTTTAGAACAAAAACTAGCATTTCTAACTTTTTATAAATGCTACCCAAACAGTAGGAATAAGTGATTCTAAGTTATAAACCCAGAAGCCGTGCTTTTAAGTGATAAACAAACACGTAAATGTATCTTCATGTACAAACTACTTCTATACTGGTTAACACAGCAACATACCTCGAATAGTGCTAACAAAAACAATAAACACTGCACACGCTTTTTATCTCAACGCAAATTTGGGCTTATACTGACCCAGCTACATTATTTAACAAGGTAAATGCGTGAAAACAATGTATTTAACAAGGAAATTGTGGGATATCACTCCATGACATGTTAGAGAGCGAAAACACGTGTGTTCCCGATTCCACCGAGAAGCTGTTGAAGATTTTTCCTTGGTTTCCATGTTGTATTAGTTGCAGACTTGCAGTATCCAGTGACTTTACTTGGGCAGAGCAGTACATGCATGATGCAACGGATATTCGATGCATTTTATTTGATTGATGAAGAAGTCATTATTATTAATGAGATTGAAGTCGATAAAAATCCGTCACCTAGCTAAAAGCGATTGTTAGTGTGTGTTCAAGACCGTACTATTAGAGTATTAAAATAGGCTCCAGACAGCACAATCTATTGTCTTTAAGGATATCAGGTTGCAGGTATTATTACTTGCATCATGCTGTCTTGCTCCAAATATGTAAATTGCATTCACGGCTCAAGGAATCCAATATCGAAACAATGTAGAACAACATAAGATATTTGCAAGAAAGGAAATAAGGAAATAGGAAGACTAGAACAAGTTCATATAATTCAAGATGATCACAGCATGTAAACAAAGATGAATAACATAATATATCGATATAGGATAACAATTAAACCAGTTCATAAGAGGAAAGAAGTAAATGTAATAAGCCTCAAAGTGTTTCTCGGTAGCATACATGATAGTAGATTATACTCAGGCCTCTTAAAATAACATCCAGGTGAACAAAGTTTAGAACTAATACGACTTTAATTATATATAAGTACTAAGGTTTCGAACTCTCATAGAACACATACCAACTAGTAACCGATCTTTGAGATAATAAGTCTTCATCTGCCCAGCCATGTCCTTTGGCACCGTATCAGATTACAATGTGGCAATTATTAATTATAAGAACTCATTTCTCAGATTCATTCTTCCTCGTCCCACCTTCTACTTCTTTTTCTCGTTCTTCCAACAACCTCCCAGCCTCCTCGTCAGCTTGTTGCGATTTCTTCTGCGCTTCACTTGCCTTCATGTCCTGCAACTTTGCATGATTATAATACGCAACACCCAAGAAAGCCAGCCCGTATCCAACCAAATTAATAGCAGTGACCGTATCCTTGATCACAGACCAAGAAAACGCAATCAACAACCAATCCTTAACCACCCCAGCAACATTCATAGTCAATGCAGAAGTCTTCCCAACAAGCAAAAACACCGCAAGATTCAACGCAAAAGCACAAATTGAATTCGTCCCGAAAACAAAGAAATCGAAGTGAAAACTAGAAGTCTCCATCAACACAGGCAACTCAACAATAAACCAAGGCACAGACAGGAACACTAAACAACAAGGGGCAACATAATACAGCGACGTAATCGGATTCAACTTAATTCCCTTAGCATTCAACAAGATCTGTATCAAAACCAAACGAGTAGCCTCAAATGCAACAGCCCCTAATTGCAAAACCACCCCAAAAACATCAAACTTAGCCTCACCATAAGCAGCAATCCCCACACCAAAACTAATAGAAACCATATTAACCATAGTATCTGACTTAAAAGACTCCTTCTTAAACATAACCCCAATAGAATAAACAGCAACAGGCATAAGGGCTTTCAACATTTGAATAAAAGACACAGACAAATAAATATAAGCAGAATTAGACAACCAAAGACTGAGAGCATAAAGCAAACCAATGGGCACCACAGACTTCAAATAAACATCCTTAGACATGGTCACAGGCTCAACAATCTTAAAAAAATTCACCAGAACAAAAGCAAGTGATGAGCAAAAGGCCATGTGAATCATGGTCAGTGAGATGGGGTAAGGCCAGTTATACAACTTCCGATCCAGGATGTACTTGTTGTAGACGATAACAGAGAAGCTGAGGAAGATCCAGACAGCAACATAAGCATAAGACAGCAAGATTTTCTTGAGCACACCTTCAGACAAGGCTCCTCCTTTACCCATTATTAGTTGTCAAGATTTGATTTTGATGGGAGATTTGAGAGCCTAATCCAAGACCCTGAGGTGGGGCGTGCTTGGATTAGGGTGAAAGATGGGGTGTGATATACAGGGGAGTGTGTATTGTATGTATAATCAAAGTGAGAAGTTGGGGATCAAGAGTTGGAGATGGACAAGAGTTTTATATGAAGTCGTCTAGAACTAGTTGTGGGTAGAAAAACTAGTTTAGAGTAGGAGAATACGTACAATAATACTTTGTTGACTTTTACGTATTATTGAACTCATTAATATTTTTATTTTGTCAAAATAAAAATATTTATCTAGTAATTTTTAAATAATTGATGTTTCTTTCTTTGACATGAATATTTAAAATTTTTAATCTATAGTTTTTATGATTATTGCATTTTAAAACTAAAAATAAAATATTTAATATTACTCCCTCCGTCTCTTAATACTTTTCATGTTTGTGTTTTTCACGTCTGCCAACACACATTTTTAATCGTTAATATCTTCAATTTTGTACTAGCATTAAATTGAAAAACTTCACTATATTAAAGTACTGTATTAAAGTACCCGTGAATACGAATTCAACAAGATCACTCACGACTATATTTAGTCTCGTAGATCACATGTAAATTAGTAATTTGTTTCATGTTATGTACAGTACCGACATCCCAAAAAAGAAAAGAAAAAAGAAACGGAGGAAGTATTATTCAGGAAAAAAAATAATCAAAACAGATAAATTTTTTAAAATCGTGCATGAAAACTTTAAAATTTAAAGTTTTGGAAATGGGGAGGAACAAAACTTAAATATTTAAAAATAATAATTTTGAGCGAGTAATCATAGAAACAAACTAAAAATTGAATAATTTATGTATACATACATGACTATACCATTATTCTCATTTTAATATAACTTGTAAATTTTTAGAGCATCTCCAAGAGGTTTTTCATTTAGGCTCCTAACTTGAGATTTGAGGAGAGATAGGAAAAATGTTGCTCTAAGAGAATCTTAAGTGGCTCTTTAAATCACTAAGAGCATCTCCAATGGGGCTCTTAAATCACTCTCTAAAATATAATATAATATTTGGCTCCTAGTGAGTTAAGACATCGAAATAGATTTCATCTCCAATGCTCTTCTTTATACTTGCTCCTTATTAATATTTTATTCATATAAATGAGAGAGAAAAATGAAAAGAGAGAAATGTTTGTGATAAAATTGGAGGGAAAGTAATATTATATTCATGAAAAACATGTTAAGAACTCCTACATGCTCTTTAAAAGAAAGGAGAGATGATGAGCTCTTAAGTTTTTAAAGAGTTTCAAGGAGCTCATTGGAGCTCTATTTCTTGTCTTGCTCTTAAAATTTGAAGTTAAGAGCTCATTTAGAGAGCCCCTTGGAGATGCTCTAAGAGCTTCTTGTTTCTCTCTCATCTCTCCTCAAAGTTAAGAGCCACCACATTGCTCTTAACTTATTTTTTCACAATAAAAAAATCCTTCCCTCCAAGTTACCTCCATCTTTCCATCTCTTTTGTTATAATGGAGCTCAATATATGAATAAAATATGAAATAGAAAAGAAATGTAGAGAGTATTGTTGAAGTTTACACTCTTAACTTTGTCCTAAATTGCTAAGAGCCACATTTTTTATATTATATTTAGGAGCCAACAAGGAGGCTCTTGGAGATGCTCTTACATATTACTCCCTCCGTCCCCCTCAATTGTTTACATTGGAGGGGGACACGGAGACCAAGATAATATATGAAAAATGAGTAAAGTTAGATGAAAAGTGGGTAAAGTGGTGGGATTTACCAATATTTAATAATAGATTTGAGATAGTGGAGGAAAGTGGTAGGCGTAATAGTAGTTTTTATGGTTAAATATGAGATAGTATGGGAAGATAGTGGGTGTAATGATGGAAAATACTTACTATTTATAGTAACGTAAATAAATGAGAGGGACATTCCGAAATAGTAATGTAAAGAAATGAGAGGGACAGATGAGTATATAATAAAATTATCATTCATCAAAATATCCAAAAACATAAATATGAGATTACATATCGCTTGTAAATAAGTGTTTTTTAAAAGTTAAGTTTAACACCTATTTCTATTACCCAGAGATTAGTTTAGAGTCGGATATTCTTTCCTTAGCCATGGCGCTTAGATCAAAGATAAAAGTTAAAAAGATACGTTAAAAAGAAAATAGCAATGTTGGTGAAACATGATCTGAGAAGGGTGGCTAATGCGGTAGGAGTGGGGCAATGGTGGTGTGTTCATGTGACACGACTACCAGACCCTAAAACCCGAGATTTTTCACATGGGACGGGTGGAGAGAGGTGACTTTTATTCTGTAGTATCTTTTTGAGTGAAATTTGGGGAAGACTGTACAGTACTTTCTAGCAATACATACGTGCCATCTATTCCTTTGATGTGCAAACAAATATTTGTCTCTCTCACTGACGTGCCCGACCCAAGACTTGAAGAGTGTCTGACAAGTTCAAAAGTGTCATACCAGTACGATAGAGTGCTCGTCCTTCCAGCAGTTTGTCAGGACCGTTTATATAACATAGGCAGGGATGTCGGATTTATATTTGAAGGCTCCGGACTAGGGTTAAAAATGGGGCGGGGAAAATGGGGAACCCGCCCTAACCCGCCCCGAATGGGGCAGATCCGCCCCGCTAATATGGGGAATGGGGTAGTGACGGGAATAATTTTCTGCCCCGCAAAAATATGGGGCAAGTATGGTATTTGTCGAATCCCCGCGGGGATTCCGCGCCCCGCCCCGCATATTTTAATTTAAATAAATAATTATATTTAATATAATATATTTATTATATTTAATATAATATATTTATATTGTATTATAATATATATAATATAAATATAAATAATTATATTTAATATAATTATATTGCATGATTATATTGTTATTTTAATTTGACATGCATGCATTATCTAGTTTTTTGCTTTTAATATACACGTCTCTTATATTTTTCTTAAATTTTGAAGAAAAAAGTACTGAATTTTTAAATAAATATCTAAAATCTAATATTACATATAGCAGTGGGACGGGGCGGGGCGAAATTATATTAAATCCCCAGTGGGGCGGGGATGGGGATTGAAAATAAATCCCCGTGGGGAATGGGGCAGGGATGGGGCAAAAAAAAAATATATGAGGCGGGGCTGGGAAATGAAGTCCCCGCCCCGAACCCGCCCCATTTTTAACCCTACTCCGGACTAAAACCTTTTTCTTTACCAATTCGCTATATTTTTCATGGGTCGGAATTTTTCGGTTCCGCGGAAAGTAAAAGTTCTGATCTATAAAAAATTATATCCGATCGGTAGAAATAAAAAATTTCATCCTGATCATTAAAATATAGATCTAACCACTTTGAAACTGTGTGTTGGATAAGCCTTTCATAACATATTCTCCCTCTATCCCTCTCATTTATTTACGGTTACTATTTTGGGATGTCCCTCTCATTTCTTTACGTTACTATAAATAGTAAGTTTTTCTCATCATTACACCCACTATCTTCCCCTACTATCTCATATTTAACAATAAAAACTACTGTTACACTCGCTACTTTCTTCCATTATCTCAAATCTATTATTAAATATTGATAGGTCTCACCACTTTACCTACTTTTCATCTAACTTTACTCATTTTTTATATATTATCTTGGTCTCGGTGTCCCCCTCCAATGTAAACAATTAAGGGGACAGAGGGAGTAGTTGTTATGGACCAAAACCCCGTACCACTATACCACATTTCCTTTGCGTATGATTCATTTTATACTTTTACCAGCAGTTGTTTACGGGGTTAATTATCAAGTTGGTCACTGAAGTGGGCTTAATGGATCAAGTTGATCACTGAACTCAAAACGGTATCAAGATGGTCACTGAAGTGGCCATAAATATCAAACAAGTACCTTGAAATGTGAGTTCAAGTAATAAAAATATTATTTATAAAGTTTTACACTTTATTTTTAAATGTTACCACAACCAACTATAAGGTTATGACTTCTAGTATTTAAAATAATATATTTATGTTTTATCAAGTTTATTTATTATTTATATTTTATTATATAATTATTTTCTTTGTTTTATTTAAAAATAAATAATAAATAAACTTGATAAAATCTAAATATATTATCATAAATATTAGAAGTAATAACCTTTTACTTGGTTTTGGTAACATTCAAAAATAATGTGTAAAACTTTATGAATAATATTTTTATTGCTTGAATTCATATTTTAAGGTACTTGTTTGATATTTATGGCCACTTCAGTGACCAACTTGATACCGTTTTGAGTTCAGTGACCAACTTGATACATTATTCCCACTTCAGTAACCAATTAAATAATTAACCCGTTGTTTACGGCGTTTGCACCCAGATCCATGTAAAGTATAATTTTATAATAGAATTTTAATTATTTAATTTTGAATAAAAATTTAAACGTCGAATTTTTATTCATGAAAAATTTAGAAAAAATATTATGAAATTATATTTTATAAGAAACTCAAAATGTGTGTCAAAAATTAACATAAAGAACCCGAGGGAGTAAATGATTTAGTTTTTTATTGATTTATATAAACTCTAATAACAATTTTTATATTTATTTATATTTTTATTATAATAATATACTTAAATTAGTCGGGAGGAATATTAAGCTAAATTTTGCTTTGTAATGAAATTTTGCGTGCCTGTGCGAGTGTGGCAGCTCTATACCGGGTACTGTTGAGTGAGTGTTATTCAAGTTCCGCATTTTAAAAATAAAAAAAATTGTCTTATTTTTCAAAAAAAAAAATTGTCATCAGAAACAAATTCGTGTGGATATGATTCCGTCTATTACAATGAATAAATGAGAAATTTAGATATCCCTATCTCATAAATATCTAAGACATTTTCATATTATGTTCTTGAGTTTCGTTATCGTATGATTGTATTAATAATCGGATCCTTCCGCCGACACTTATCCTAGTTTTTTTTAATTAAAAGTACAGGAGATTAATGTATTTTTAGCGGAAAAATCACTTATTATAGATTTCTTTTTATTAAACGGTATTATTTCATTTATGATACTAACCATTACCCTTGTACTAATAGCGAAACAAGTGAATGAAACTAATAACATTTCGCTTAATTTATTTTTGTAGTTTAAAATCTATATTTGTTAGATGTAATTTGGGAAAAAAATAAATTACTAACGTATTCGCTTTAATTAGCGAAATTATAAATACAGCCGAGGTGAATATCATTAAAATATTGTTTTTCAAATGTGATGTTAATGGCAAAGTAAGTATAGTTGTTCTTTCTAGATATTGGTTTGTGGTTCTTGTGTGATGTTTGGCCGCGCAACACCCTTTAACTCCGCATTAGTATGATATTGTCCGCTCTGGGCCGTGGCCAAGCCCGCACGGATTTGTTTTCGGGCTCCTCCCAAAAAGCCTCATACTAATGGAGTTATTTGGCTGCTTATAATCAAGATAAATCTTCTTTATCTTTCCGATGTGGGACTTGGGTTGACACCCACTCAACAATCTCCCCTCAATCCAAGAACCACCAATCTTGTGACCCTTATACCGCCGCTACTCATCGGTTCCTCATCTTGCGGGACACGCCGTCCGACCACCTTAGTCGGAAAGACTTTCGACACAAGTCGTCCAAGATCTCCAATCATAGTTCCGGAGAGCCTCCCCACATCACATCACAATTGCAGCCCGCAACCCCAGGATCAACTTCTTAACCTCGCTCTGATACCACTTGTTGGGCCGCGCAACACCCGTTAACTCCGCATTAGTATGATATTGTCCGCTCTGGGCCGTGACCAAGCCCGCAAGGATTTGCTTTCGGACTCCTCCCAAAAGGCCTCATGCTAATAGAGTTTTTTGGCTGCTTATATTCAAGATAAATCTTTTTTATCTTTCCGATGTGGGACTTGGGTTGACACCCACTCAACTGTGATGTTGATGAAGTAATTTTGAATTAAGTTGATATTGGACTTGATCATGTTTTCTATTATCAAATTTAGAAAATTTTATTTTGCGTAGGTTTCTAGAAAAATTTCATTTTCATTTACAAAATGCTTAATTTCTGTGGAAACTAACAAATTAAAGAATGGCAACAATACTTCATAGCCGAATTATTCGCAGTACTATCATAACTAATAAATATTAGTCATAACTATATAGTTCGTTATGATATCACTCAAGAATAATGTATAAATCTATTTAAATAATATTTTTACAACTTGAACACATATTTAGTGGTATTTATAAGTTATAATTAATTCAAGTAACCAATTTAAAATTTTTTTGAGTTGGGTGACCAACTTGATATATCGAATCCACTTTAATGACTTACTCCACCCACAGAAAAAATATACTAGCATTTCCTCTGCATCGAAGCCTAATTAAACGTGGGGTTAAATAGCTAATTCATCACTAAATTGGCTAGAAACTTGCAACTGAGTCATGTTGTTGAAAAAACTTTCAAACGCATCACCAAGTAATTAAAAACTTTCAAAATCATCATTCTCCGTCAGTTCCGTTAAGTAATTAACGGAAAGCTCAAAAACATTTTTTTGAAAAAATGAAAAAAATCTGAAAAACACTTAAAAAATTCAGAAAAATCTGGAGAAAAAACAAAAAATTCATAATAAATTCAGAAAATCCTGAAAAAAATTCTTAAGTTCAAAAGTATTCTAAAAAAATTCAAAAATCTTAAAAGAATTTGAATTTTTTTGAAAAGAATCAGGATAAAAAAAAGGTTTAGAAAAATTGAAAAGAATAAAAAAAAGGTTTGAAACTTTTGGTTTCCATTTTTTTAATTTTTTGATTTTCTTTTATTTTATTCACATTTTTCAAAAAAATAAATCAAATTTTGTTGAAAATTTTCAGAATTTTTCATGATTTTTTTCCCAATTTTTTTGGTTTTTTTTAATTTTTTTTTTGAACTTTCCGTTAATTACTTAACGGAACTGACGGAGAATGATGATTTTGAAAGTTTTTAATTACTTGGTGATTAAATTAAAAAAATTCTTTTAAGATTTTTGAATTTTTTTAGAATACTTCTGAACTTTAGAATTTTTTTCAGAATTTTTTGAATTTATTATGAATTTTTTGTTTTTTCTCCAGATTTTTCTGAATTTTTTGAGTGTTTTTCAGATTTTTTTTCATTTTTTCAAAAAAATGTTTTTGAACTTTCTGTTAATTACTTAACGGAACTGACGGAGAATGATACTTTTGAAAGTTTTTAATTACTTGATGATGCGTTTGAAAGTTTTTTTAATAACATGACTCAGTTGCAAGTTTCTAGTTAGGTTAGTGATCAATTAGCTATTTAACCCATTAAACATGCAGCGAATTTGATACGGATATATGAAGTCAACTGTGGATTAAAGAATTGTACTTGCAGACCAAAGACTCTTCTCTTGGTAGCGATAACAAGTTTGGTATTTTAAGACTTTTTCAATCACATCCACGGTGGTTAGCTGCACCTACACCAAGCATATCCTCCACAATGCCCATTTTCCATTAGAACCAGGACAAAGCCTAAATACCAAACACTTCAACTAATCAGACCATGAAAATGACAAGTAAAGAAAAGCAATAATACAGCTTTTTAACGTCTTAGTTTTTTAAATGATTTTTAAAAAATAATATAATTTATGAATCCTAGCAATCGGATATTTAAAGATATATTAAGAGGGGTGTATTGGATTGAGATTTTAAAACATTTTTTTGCATTCATGAAATCCGAGGGTATTCGATTGGGATTGTTTGAAATCCATTAAAATCTTGAGGTATTCATTTGGCATTTTAAATTATGCTACAAAATCTGGTGGTATTCAATTGGGATTTTAAATTATGCTTTAAAATCCGATGGTATTCGATTGGGATTGTTTAAAATCCATTAAAATCTGATGGTATTCAAATGCTGATGGATTTTTTTTCATTTCATAAAATGATGGATTTTGTGGCATTCTTCAGTGTATTTTATGTTTTTTGAAATCCCACCAAAATCAATGGGATTTTGAAGCATTGTACCTAAATCCTATCAACTCTGCGACATTTTATCAAGAATCCGCACAAAATCAAAATCCCATACAATTCATTAAAATCCATATGACTAAAAACAATCCATTAAAATCCCAATCGAATACACCCCCGTAAGTTTCGTGACAACTTCAACCTTGTTCTCTAGTTAAAATTTTATTATTATTTAAAAGAAAAACTAAATACAGAGCTGAAAAGTGTGAACAGAATTAATTCAAGGAAAGTAAATAGAGTTGGCGGAGGCGGCGGAGTTATGTTGAGCTCAGGAATTGCTTAGATACTTGCTCAAATTTCTATAACTATTTGTTGTATAGTATAAAATCACGTGTGATAGGTAGATAAGTAATGTTAATCGTAATATAACTCTTCAGAGGCCAAACGGTTATATTCAATTTCTAATCCATACTTGTTTATTTTTAATTCTGGTTCCGCCACTAAATAGATTATCTATATATTCTAAAGAGAGGAGTCAAATAGACTCTTAAATTTTCAAAGTTATGATGAATCATTTTGAACACTAATTTTTCACATCTTTTCTAAATTAAGAATTAAAGCCTGGTTTAAAAAATGATATCCTAGACTATTTATTATTCCTTTAATTGATTTTTCTCGTCTATATTAATTTTCAGGATACAAACTTCTAAAAATAAATTATTGAGCATACTGGACAAGTAAAAGTGGATAATTGTGAGGACTTCTCAAACTCTGGTGTGTTTTCTATCTATCTTTAAAAAGGAGGTGCCTGATAGATTTTCGCTTGTACTCCCTCCGTTTCAAATTACATGTCCACTTTCAAAAAATCACATAGTTTAAGAAAAGTGGATTTTGAGAAAAAAGAAGTGTAATAAGTCATTAATTGAACCTAACATGTGGTATATGAGTGATCTTGGAAATATAAATTTGAAATAGGTGGAAGAGAGTTGATTTTGGAAATATAAATGTACATTCAAAGTTGAAGTGGACAAGTATTTTGAAACAAATTTTTTTTCCTAAAGTGGACATGTATTTTGAAACGGAGGGAGTATAAATTTAAATAAAGTTAAAGCTAGTAAACTTTTTTCGCACTTTTATCTTTATACAATACGGCCTTCGGTAACTAGATTGTGTACCATATAAGCGTGCAAAGTACGTTGCACAAATTTCAACGACGTTGCCTCCGTCAGCCGTAAATGCCTAGATTCAATGCAGCGTATTATGGAATCATACAAGTTTTCATGCAAATTCTTTAGCTAAATCATAAGACTGTTTGACTCGTCTTAAAAAAACCGACTCATTGTTTAAAATAAAAAAATTGGATTAAAAATAAAAATTTGGTTGAGACTTACAACAATACTAGCATAAAAGCCCGTGCGAGGCACGGGCTTCTAGTTTCTGTTGTGTTTTAAATAATATCTATGTGTCATCATATTATTTCGAGCATAATTATTACGTTTTATTTTTTGACAAAATATGTAAATATGAAATGTAATGTTTGCAACAAAATAGTATTAATAGTAATAAGTATTATATTTTTTTAAAAAAAATATGAATCAAAAACTATATTTGGCCTGATTTTTCTATATTCAAATTCGTTAAGATAACGAAACCACTACCATATTATCAACATGTTCAAAATTATATTTGAAATTAATACTGAAACTTTTAGATTTTAAATATACTAGTATATCGCCCGTGCTTCGCACACGGGTAATTACGTTGTTTTCATATTCTTTTAATTGATAACTTGTATGTACACATTCAATAATCGATTTTTTATTGCATATTGATAACTTGTCTGTACACATTCAATACTCGATTTTTCATATTGTTACGTGTCCTTTTCCTAGCAATTTTGTTTTTATATAATCATATTCAATTTGTTTATTAAATTCTTAAATTTTATTAATTATTTGTTTTTGTGTTTTTTTTTAAAATTTTATAATGTATCCTTGTTCCATCTAAATTAGTTATGTATCGAAACATTGTATCTTCGATCGTATAAATAAATCTAATAAAGATTTATTTTTAAAATAATAGTTATTTTTCTTATAGATGGTTGTTAAGTATATGGTCTTATATTGTATTGATATTGTTACATAATTATCGTTTTATTACACTATAATAAAATTTTGATATACATAAAATAAAAGATATTTAGGAATAATATAATTTTTCTAATATAAAAGAAAAGATGTTTGTGGTGAAATGTGTTCTGTGATTATGTTTATAATAATAATTATGACATCAATTCTAGATCAATCAACTGCTGTTTCAAAAAAAGAAAAATGATAACCAATCAAGTGATATTCTCTGAGAGCAACAACATTCATCCTGTTTACCTAATTAGCTATGCAGATCTTACTTTCATCAGAAAGCAGCTTGGCAAAGCATCAGAATTAGCACATTCTCCGACCACAGGCTCAAATGCTCTCGTATCAATATTCACCTACAAACTTCTCCAGCAGCTTACTTCCCATGTCAGCGAGTGCCTCCATACTTGTTGTGGTTGCTACATCAACTGATGTTGTATTCCCTGTATGATTATCATCCTGAATACACAGATAATTTTTCTCAGCTCCAAAGCTTGAAACAGTGATGAAACTTGAATGTCGACCATGTCAGTGCTTGAAGCACTATAAACATCGATCAAAGGGGTAGCACCCTTATCAAAAATCCAATTGATCGGACTCCATTCAGCAACCATGGTGGCATTGTACTCCGCCTCAAACTTAGCTGTACCAGTGCCAAGTGTCACAATTTGGTTGAAAATATGGGTTATAGCCACCTGAGTCAGCAGCAAAGAAATTTTTTATTAGCGTTAGTTTGATATATTTTAGAACTATAATCAAGTTGCACTAAAGTACAGTAATATTACGAGCAGCAACCCCCCCCCCCCCAATCAATGAGATTGAAGCTGCGTGTCTTCCCATCTTCATGTTTAGTCTCAAAGTACTGTGCTGGTAAAAAGGTCGGAGCTGCAGAAGTGGCCACACAAACATCTGCTAGTAATGCATTCTTTGATGTTTCTATTTTCGCCTGCATCAGAAGTTAAAATTTAAACAGTGCACAATTTATTTATTGTAAGCCAAGCATATATCAGAATTCAAAAATGGCTGGTATCATAAGAAATCTGCATACGTCACTTGTAGAAAACACCATAGGTTGAATCAGTTTAATGTCAAAAGTCGGAATGATCACATCTGCAAGAGTCTGGTTCATGGTCTTGGTGTCTAATTAATCCTTTATTATCGATCTTAGGTACTTTCCATCATACTTTGGCCCGGTAGCGGAGGCACTATAAGGTACAACATAAAATAAGTTCCTTCAGTACATTAATAAAGCTTGAGGATCAGCTCGTTTACTTATGTTTTCCCTCTGATGATACATAGATATAATGCAATTTTTTTAGTAATGAGAAGCAATGTGTTAAATATGTACCTGTCCTGCAAGAATATTTTGGGTCCATGTTCAAAAAGTAGAACCTTTAGAATCATTGTTAGTCCTTGGGTAACATTTGCACTCACCTCAACAGCCAATTGCTAAATTGATGGATGATTCTAAATGCTATTACATAATTACAGTATAAAAAAAGGTTTTTATATTATATTTATCCATTTGTACTGCTAATTCCTAATCTTTTCTTTGGTTAGCACTTAGCATCTTTGCCAGGACAGTAGAATAAACAGAACTAATCTGTTAGGATATTAACTAAAGTTCCTAATTTTCTACTCCACAAACTTTGTTCTCATTTTGTCCATTTTCTAAACACTCTTTAGCCATTTATACCGATTACCTCTTATTCACTACCTCTCATTCGATCTCCTAGCAAAAATCAGCATATTCATAATAAAGACATAGTAATTTCACCTGCCAGCCAGGCTCCCCGGGGTCATCAACAACAGAGGATAAATTGTGTGAGGAACGTCTTCGTTGTCCTGACAACATATAATGAGTAATGACAGTCTTTGGCTAACTCATAACCTGTAAAGTTAGCTGCAACTAATTTTTTTCAAAATCCAGTGAGCTGTCTATAAAATCTATAAAATTCAAGAACAAACAAAACCTATTAAATCAAACTATACCTGCAAAAGACATTCAATATGTATAAAATACAATTTAATATTAAAAACCTTTAAAATCAAATTACATACTTTTTTGCCCAAAATAACACAGAAATATTATGTTTATGTGTGCGAAGTACTATCCATGCTGTGACGTTGAATTAGATGTATTGTCCTTGAAGTTGATTTATGCATACCTGGACCACAAAGAATTTAACAAATTTCATATTGCAGTCATCAGACATGTCAGTCATGTCTTTAAACCAATCTTAACAACTGTCTTGTTCTCGTGATGCCTGCATAATTTCCCATTGTACATTTTATGTTAGCATGATAACGGCGATCATGAGGGAATGCACATCATTTAGGAAAGAATCAATTTCAAACCAAGTGTACAGAGGTAGAACACTGACCACTCGGAGTTGCAAACACAGGATTTTCACCACGTGCTGTGCTATGACTGCTCTTACATGTATTTTTCATTTCTGCGTATTTGGTGCAAAGACGGAGCACAACCAACAATGTCTCAGTATGTACAGATTTTATAATTAATCACTTATGTATACAGCGTTGTCACTGTCATAGGTAACCATGCCAAGAGAAGTACTTCATACCATTTGGTTTTCCAACAGAATGTGGTATGCTACCTATGCCGCGTTGCTGGCTATCAACTTTCATCTTGCCTGAAACTTTGTAAACAGGTCACATAAGAACAACAAATAAGGTATGAATAACATTAGATAAGACCTGAGTAATTAGTATATTGACCACATGTTTTCCCATGAGAAGGGCGTGATCCTCTGACATAGTTTTGTCAGTTTTCTGCCGCGAGAACGCTTTCTACCATAAATTGTAAAAGCAAGATTAATTAGAAAGGAAATTTAACCACAGTCACTCAATAAGGACATGTAACAGAACATATACCCGCTGTGCTTGCAACAGAACACTGGGAGGAAGCCTTGAGACTGCCTGTCTCGACCTTACCTGAATAGATGTTTCAAAGTCACGATTTTCGATTGTTCAAAATAAAATATGATAACGCTAGTACGCTACTCTGGACACAGGGGCTGTCTTCCTGACTGAACAGGGGTTGGACCATGATATAACCAAAACTAAACATCTCAGACTAAACCAGTGGCGGAACCAGGATTAATTTCGACCCCAGGCTAAATTATTATTAAAATTTCAGAAAAAAAATTAAAAGTAAATATGCATACTGCCTTTTTTTGGGGAAGGAATGGATGACAACTGAATTCTATGATTTTTCATATTTTGATAGTGTTGTATGATAACTCCATCACCTATGTCTTTAAATATGGCCTTCTCAATATAAACCACCATGTTAAGTGGACTATTTTTTTTATATAATCATTTTTAAATTTGTCCCCGGGCTAAAAAATTAAAAATAAATAAATTATACTTATTATTTTTTAATGCGTTCCTAGAAGTATCATTTATACTAAAATAAGCCCATGAAAGCCAATTTATGAACATGTAACCAGACTACTGCCAAATTATGAATGTGCACATTATTATGTCCTCTAATGAAGATCAAAGCTAAAAAAATTAGAGCAAAAAAGGGACTTGCTACTGACCTTCATCAGTGAGCTATGCAAATCCTGCATATCTTGAACACATGATGGTTATATTAGTACCCAACTTATCAATTGTTGATAATTAAAAGAGAAAATCGAAAAGAAAAAGTAACTAAAATTCGGAATTAAGCAAGACATGTATAAAAAAAATCAATTTTTCTAATTCTGAAAAAGAAACAGAGGATATGCAATAAATAATATCAAAAATCATTATATGATGGAAGAGCTTAAGAACTCAATCAGAAAAACAGATCGAATAATTTTATGATGTAAATTTCACATACAAATCATAAGGAGGCTGCGAGATATGGTGATAGCATCCGTATTTATTTTGTTGTTCACTGCAAGAATTGAGATTATATCCATTCCAAGACCTGTAAAATCATTTTGATAAACCAGAGATTAAAATCTAGAATCTCGACATAAATGATAAGAAAATACAAAATCTAGAATTGAATTGAATTCTCAGAACACTTGACACTAACAAAATTGAGCACATTAGATCCTTGATGCAAAATATGGACATTTTGTGACTAAGATTCATACCATTCCAAACCATGTATTAGGACGCGGACTGAATGGAGCTGAATGCACTATTGGAGATCAATCTATGCATAGAGACACTATGTATAATGTACAGAATATTCTTTCCGCAACCAACTCAAGAAAACTAAAGAATGACACTTGTGAACTACTATAAAAATCATGCTACAGGGTGTATACGATAGCAAGTAAATCATAGTTATAAGCATTTTGTGTTGAAGAGGGGCGAGACGGGGACATAGAGGAGCTTGTTTGGACATATCTAACATTACAATTAGCCATAACTAACTAATTTACGTAATTCTAAATTAAAATGGCAAAGATAATTAATCTAAGGCTGATTGATTCATAATGTAAAAAAAACACTTACAAACTACTAACCAGATAAATCTTCTGTGATGCATTGCCCGAAACTTCACTAATAGCCAATGAGGAATCCTGGAATCCTGTATATGATTTTACAATCTTAAATCCGGTTTGGTACTTGAATTAACGATTATGATAGTATACATGTCATGACTCCGCACTTGGAATCTGAAAAAAATAAAATCAAAGATATACCAAGAGCCTAAATATCTAAATTAAAATGGTAAAGATAAATAATCTAAAGCTGATTGATTCATAATGTAAAACTTATAAACTACTAACCTGATAAATCTTCTATGGTGCATTGCTCGAAACTTCACTAATAGCCAAAGCAGAATCCTTGAATCTTGTATATGATTTTACAATCTGAATCCAGTTTGGTAATTGAACTAAGGATTATGATAGTACACATGTCATAACGCCGCATTTGGAATCTGAAAAAAAAAATCAAAAATATATCATGAGCCTAAATATGTATTGAGATAAATTATTAGGGCAAAGGCATAGGTCTAAATTTAAGAATAAGATCACGATTCACGACTGATTTACAGTGTCAAGAATTGAAAACGCAGTACTATCGATTACTAAAAATACAGGTTATGCAAATACTAAACTAAGATCTCAATACATATTTCATATATTCATATATACACACCCACAGAAAAAAGTTGTAATCCCGGTCCATACATAATTCTACCAAAAACCAACAAAGCACGTACCTTCGTTTTTACCTATAAGAAGCGTGTAAAGAAAGCGCCGACACCGGAAAAACCTCTTTTATGATCTATTTTAGATTGTACTGAGTCGATCAATCAAATACACAATGTGTAATTGTCGATTATGAAAGGACAACTACTAACATGCTTGATCCATATCGCTGAAATAACAGAAAAGAACTGGATAAACTAATATTCAAAATCACGCAGAAGTGGTACTGACCGGTGATAGTTTCATCCTCTGCAACATTCTCTATTATCGGCAACACATGAGGATCAGTGTTAATGGGTAGAAATTATGATGCGATGGAAAAGAGGTACTGACCGGTGTATTTGGGAGGCGTACATCATGAAACATCAGAGAGAAGTAGCAAACTGACCATTATCCATCGCTGAAGAGAAATAAATTCAGAGGCCAGCAATGCACGTACTGGGAAATTTTGATCAAAATTCGAAGGAGAAGAAAGCAACATCACTGCTGTACTGAAATTTGAAATTGAAGGAGGAAAGGAGATGAATTACCAAAAAGGTACCTTACTCAAAATCGTGAATCCATGATACTAACCTGCAAAGAAAAGGAATCAAATTAGATCCACTGTGATAGCATAACCAGAGTAAAACAATTGAATAGGATGTAATAAAACCCATTGAAGAACATGTAGCATAACCAGAGTAAAACAATTGAATAGGATGTAATAAAACCCATGGAAGAACACGAACCCGATAGTAGCACCTCCTGAGACCCTCTTTAAAATTTGAATTGAAGAAGAAGAAACGCTATAGATGGAAAAGAGTTAATGCACGCCAGAATCGTGGGTGGTTTGCTATCAAATTCAAACTATCTCCGGGTATAACCCATTTAAGCCTGGGTTATACATGAAACAACGTACTCCCTCCATCCCAAATTAGATGCCCCGTTGACTTTGGGCACACAATTTAAGGTTCATTGACCGCATAGATACGTGACTTATTTTTAAAATTTTATTTTTGCAAATAAAAATTAAAATATAAAATTTTCATTTATAAAAGAAAAAACAAAAAAATAAATTTCGAAAGTTACGTGCCCAAAGTCAATGGGGACATCTAATTTGGGACGGAGGTAGTATAAAACAAATGAAACTGGGTGCGGGTAAGATCCGGATCCAATGGATCTACCTGGTCTATTAAGAAAAAGACAGCTTTGTCCCTAAATTGTATTCTGCTGTTAAAAAGGAAAAGGGTATATCTTGTCTTTTGTCAAATCCTTTATATTCAGGAATTAGGATTATATAGATTATACCTCATTAAAAGTATCTGTAATTTATTGTTAAAAATTATTAAATAATTTTATCAAATATAACCATGATTTTGATGAAAACTTGTTCGTGATATTTGAATTATGATATCCTATATCATGATTAGATGAAGACGTGTGGTCCGCGTTATTTTACATTTAAATCTTCTTTTTTGAATGTACGTGTGTGTAATAGTTAAGTGATACATGATGGAGCAGATCATTAACACATTGTTTTTAGCATATGTTGCACACACTTTGTATAAATAAAAATTGAAGCATATGTTGTAGGTAAAAAAACCCGTACCTTATTTTATTATAAAAGCATCAATTGAATTGCTAACCTTATAATTGTACTCAGAAAAATTCTGCCGCCTTTGATGTGGTTTACCCTTTTAATTTTCATATCAATTATATAGTATTTCAATGTATTAGATTTTTATTGTTAATGTATAATATTAGATGATTATTACCTTGATACAATATGCTATAATGTTCTCTCGTTTTAAAATTTTAATCTTTTATCATTAGTTTTCTAAGCTTGTTGATTAACACTTCTAATGATTTTTCATGTAATTGTTATAAACCAGATCTCAAAATGATTTTCAGGAATTTCAGATAGCAAAAAGAGAGAATAGATATGAGTTAGGCCCCATGAAACTCATAAAAGCATGAAATATTTAGTTTAATTGGTCGTGTGATTACTTTCTTAGCTTTGTGCAAACACACATTTTTAAATATATATTTTTATGCTCGTATTTCCTAGGGATGAGCAATGTAGCATATCATGTTCAATTGTTAAAGATCAAATCAGGTGTTCGATATTCTAGATTATGGAAAAACTATTATTGATCTAGTCTCGTTTAGTCAGATATTATTTTTCACCATATCGCGTAGAATTATCCGGTTCAGAATTAATTATATTTTTCAGTTTAATTTGTGAATGATAATTAATTTAATTGTAGTCTGAATCATTTTATTTAATCGGTATGTTATATATTGATTGATGACATATTAAAATTATAGTTTTAAGACCTTAATATATATAACTTATTTCTCTGTGTTATTTTATTTTAACCAAGTAAAATTTATAACTCAATTCTTTTTAGTAGGTCACATAAACATTTTTTTTATTATTTGGTTGACTTTTGATTAACAATATAGAGTTTAATTTGTGAATGATAATTAATTTAATTGTAGTCTGAATCATTTTATTTAATCGGTATGTTATATATTGATTGATGACATATTAAAATTATAGTTTTAAGACCTTAATATATATAACTTATTTCTTTGTGTTATTTTATTTTAACCAAATAAAATTTATAACTCAATTCTTTTTAGTAGGTCACATAAACGTTTTTTTATTATTATTTGGTTGACTTTTGATTAACAATATAAAATTTCCCTAAATTCACCTTTATATCACAAGTTATAATATTTCAAATTCACATATCATAAAAAATTACATCATTTAGATATATTTTCTAACACCAAATTTGATGTCTTTGTCACTATTCTTATATCTATAATTTTTTTTAAAAAGATTTATTTACAGAACTCTAAATTCATAAATAAGAATGTTCTTTCAGTTACCTTATTTCATGTTCTCCAAAATATTGTAATCTCTTTATAAATCACTTTTATAATTAAAAAAAATTTAATATGACATAGTCCATGTTGAAAGTCTATCAATTTTTTCTTTCAAAGATGTTCACCAAAATCTTAATTTTTGTGATTATTCCTCACATTCATGACCGAAAGCTTCTATACTATTGTTAGGAATCAATAATTTTTGATGATAACATAAACATTTTTGTAACATGTCTTACTTAGAATCTTTATCAAATTTCAGTTGTAATTGTTACATTTCTTGTCTTTGGGAATTATCAACGGATGGGTAGAATAGGATGGCTAATTGTAAATATCCAATGCCATGTAATTTTATCTAAGTGAAGGATATTCAACTGATGAGATGTAACTGTTCAACTGATAAAGACTGGATGATGTTTCAACTGATGAAAATCAAGCATTCAACTGAAGACAAAGTGTTCAACGGATAATGCTGAGGAATTCAACTGATGAGACTGGAACAGCATTCAACTGATGGAGTTTGTAATTCATTCAACTGATGAGCCAGGCATTCAACTGATAAAGTCAATAGCAGTTGAAAGCAACCAGAACCTTCAACTGATGAAGCAAAGAGCAGTTGAAAGTGACTAGAGCTTAAGTCTGACAAATCACATGGATCGAATTACACTAAAATAGACATGGAAGCCTAATTAGGAAAATAAAGAAGAAGCAGAAACATACTTATCTCATGCAGTGCAATCTGGATCAAATTCAGATGATGGTCAAAGATGAAGACATCTCAGAAAGCATGCATAAGACAAAGTTGTGCAGCATTGTTTTTAGATTAGAGTGCATTTTGTAATCTAGCTAAAAGCTTTGTAAAACTTGGAGTATATAACCAAGTTAGTAGCATCAGTTGAACTTGTTCAAATTACTTGAGAGAAAAATCTGAGAGTTAGAACTTGTTTTGAGTGATGAACCAGCAGCTGTGCGAATTGTAAAACAATCCACAGATTCTTCTATATAAAATCTCACGGGTGGATCATTCAATCCACCCGTATTTTTAATACTTGGTGTTTTTCTGTTTATTGTGTTCTTAGTGTATTGTTCTTGAATCTTTTAAATTTGTAAAAGATTGTATTCAACCCCCCCCCCCTTCTACAATCTTTCTCATAGTTGGTGTAAAATAACAATTGGTATCAGAGCGAGGTTCCCAACAAACAGGGAAAAAGATCAACACTGCTAGAGAAAGATGGGAAAGAAGGATGATGGAGTGAAGATTCCTGTTCTTGACAAAGACAACTATTTTCACTGGAAAGTGAGAATGCATCTGCATCTGTTGTCCATTGATGAAAGCTATATGAACTGTATTGAAAAAGGACCTCATGTCCCCATGAAGGTCTGCACAAGTATGGGAGCTGATGGTGAAGACATGGTAGGTAAGATGATTCCAAAACCTATCCATGAATATTCTCAAGAAGATACTGAAGAAGTGCACAAGGACAAGAAAACCATGAATCTTCTGTTCAATGGTTTGGATCAAGAAATGATTGATAGTGTTATTAGCTGCACAAGTGCCAAAGAAGTTTGGGACACCATCAGGACCATCTGTGAAGGGAATGAGCAAGTGAGAGAGAACAAGATGCAGCTTCTGATTCAACAATATGAGTCATTCCATTTCAAGGCTGGTGAAAGTTTGAGTGATACATTTAACAGATTTCAAAAACTGTTAAATGGTCTAAAGCTCTTTGGAAGAGTATATCAAGTTAAGGATTCAAACTTGAAATTCTTAAGAGCTCTTCCTAAAGAATGGAAGCCCATGACAGTCTCTCTCAGAAATACACAAGAGTTTAAAGACTATACTCTAGAGAGACTGTATGGAACCTTAAAAACTTATGAGCTTGAAATGGAGCAAGATGAAGAAATTGAGAAAAGCCAAAAGAAAGGGCATTCATCTGTGGCTCTAGTTGCATCTCTGGAGGATACTGTCAAGGACAAGGGAAAGTCTCAAGTTGAAGAAACTGAGAAGTTGGTCAAAGAGGAGAGCTCAGAGTCAAGCAAAGGAAGAAGAAAGGAGAAAGAAGTAGCTGATTCTGGTGAAGAAAGTGATGGAATTGATGAACATCTAGCCTTCCTGTCAAGAAGATTCTCCAAACTGAAATTCAAAAAGAATTTTAATTCTGCAAAATCTTTTAAAGGCAATCCCAAGTCTGATAGAAGCATGGTAGACAGATCAAAATTCAAGTGCTTCAACTGTGGGAATGCAGGTCACTTTGCAAATGAGTGCAGAAAGCCTAAAGTTGAGAAAAAGCCAAGTGAAAACATTGACTACAAAAAGAAATATTATGAACTTCTCAAACAAAAGGAAAGAGCATTCATCACAAAGGATGATTGGGCAGCTGGAGATGATTCTGATGAAGAGGAGGAATTTGTCAATCTAGCTCTAATGGCCAACTCCACAGATCAAGAAGAAAACACTGGAAGCAGTAGTCAGGTATTCACTACAAACTTAGTTGAGTTAACTAAAGATGAATGCAATGCTACTATTAATGAAATGTCTACAGAATTATATCATTTGCATGTTTCTTTAAAATCTCTTACTAAGGAAAATAGTAGAATTAAGGAAGCTAACACCTTTCTAAGTGATAGAAACAGTGCCTTAGAAGCTCAATTTATTGAGTTTGAGAAGCTGAAAATTGAGTGTCAGACAGCCAAGGATGATCTCTTGGTTGTTCTGAAAAGAGAAGAGATCATAAGAAAGCAGCTTGATAAGGAACAAGAGATTATTGCCAAATGGAAATCTGGTAGGGATGTTTCCACCAATATCATCAACATGCAAGGTAGAGAGACCTTTGTAGAGAATGAGTGGAAGAGGAATAAGAAAGTGCTTGAGATATCTGGGAACAGTTCAGGTGATGAGAATACTGATGATGATCATCAGTTGAAGAACAAAGTCTCAACTGATGAGAGTCATCAGTTGAACAAAAACTCATCAGTTGACAAGAGTGTTCTCAAGAAGCTTAACAAGAAATATGGTCCTGTTAAAAAGAATTTTGTTAAAGGTGAGAATAGTTCTTCTGAGACCAGTGATAGTGTTAATAACACTCTTCATTCCAGTAACAAGAACAAGAAGAAGTTGGATACTAGTGAGCATAAATCTGAGGAGACTAAAAAGAAGAAAGGAAATAGAAATGGCAAAATAGGAGTTAACAAGCACACCAATTACACTCCCAATGCTAGTGCTCTTAGGAAAACCTGCAGTAAGTGTGGTAGTGTAAATCATTTATCTGCTAATTGTAAAACTGTGGTTGCTCCTAATTTATCCTTGCCTATTCCTATGACATCTGTTCCTCACATGAATTTATCTGCTATGAATATGATGCCTGGTTTATTGCCTCACAATCCTTATTCTCAGCCTAACATGCCATATATGTTCAATCCTTATTTCAATGCCTTTAGCATGCCTCAATTTCATTCAAACTTGCATGGAATGAACAATTTATGCATGTCTCAAAGGCCTGTGTTTGAAAACAGAGTTGATGTTCCAATTTCTCAACCAAAACCAAAGATTGAACCAATTCAATCCAAGGAAAAGGTTGAGAAAGTGGAAAAGGCTGCTAAGACTAACAAATCTGGACCCAAAGCAATTTGGGTACCAAAATCAACTTGATCTGTTTGTAAAATGTGTGCAGGGAAACCACAAGAAGAATTTGTGGTACTTGGATAGTGGATGCTCCAGGCACATGACTGGTGATTCCTCCCTGCTCACAAAGTTTGTGGAGAAAGCTGGCCCTAGCATTACCTTTGGAGATGACAGCAAAGGATATACTATGGGATATGGCTTGATTGCAAAAGAGAATGTCATCATTGATGAAGTTGCATTGGTGTCTGGTCTTAAGCACAACTTGCTTAGCATCAGTCAGCTCTGTGACAAAGGTTACAAAGTCAATTTCACTCCTGCAGCCTGTGTTGTCACCAAAGGAGATGACAACAATGTGGTTCTGATTGGACAAAGAAAAGGAAATGTGTATGTAGCTGACTTCAATTCTGTCAAGTCTGAATCTATCACTTGCCTTCTCAGCAAAGCAAGCTCAGATGACAGTTGGCTATGGCATAAGAGATTGTCTCATCTAAATTTCAAAACCTTGAATGAGTTAGTAAAGAAGGACTTGGTAAGAGGTCTACCAAAGCTGGAATTCTCAAAAGATGGACTTTGTGGAGCCTGTCAGCTAGGAAAGCAAAAGAGAAGCTCTTTCAAAAGCAAGACTCTTTCATCAATTGTGAAGCCCCTTCAGCTCTTGCATATGGATTTATTTGGACCAGTCAACATAATGTCCATTTCAAAGAAGAAATATTGCTTAGTGATTGTTGATGATTTTTCAAAATTTACTTGGACTTTCTTCCTACATTCTAAGGATGAAGCTGGGAAAATCATCATCAATCATATCAAGGCATTAAACAACAATCCAGATGTCAAAGTTGGAAGGATAAGAAGTGACAATGGAACAGAATTCAAGAACTCTGTGATGAAAGAATTTTGTGAAGAAGAGGGAATTATTCATGAGTTCTCTGCACCAAGAACTCCACAACAAAATGGTGTTGTTGAAAGGAAGAATAGAACTCTTATTGAGGCTGCAAGAACCATGATTAATGAAGCTCAACTTCCAACCTATTTTTGGGCTGAAGCTGTGAACACTGCTTGTTTCACTCAAAACATCTCACTAATTACCAAACCTCATAATCTAACTCCCTTTCAACTCTTCAAAGGAAAGAAGCCAACAATTAGCTTTCTTCATGTATTTGGATGCAAGTGTTATGTTCTAAGAAATCAAGGTGAAAATCTTGGAAAATTTGAGGCCAAGGCAGATGAAGCTATTTTTGTTGGATACTCTGATGGAAAATCATTTAGAGTATATAATCTGAGAACCAACATTGTTATGGAATCAATCCATGTAGTTTTTGATGATAAAAAGATTCAAGGATTCTCAGATGAAGGATTTCATGATAATCTCAGATTTGAGAATGAAGGTGAAGGTGATCTGTATGACAGTGATGATGATGATGACATTATTCAAAATGTTGGAATTAATCCTGGAATTAATATTCCAACTGATGACTCTCTGGTGCAAGAAACAACTGCTATTGGAAACTCAACTGAAGCATCAGTTGAAACTACATTGGAAGGATCAGTTGAAACATCTCAAGGATCATCAGTTGAAAGAATGTCTCAAAGTTTCAATCAGTCTAGAAATAATGAGATGTCAAATTTAGGGGGAGCTTTCCAACATGGAAACCTGAACTTCAATAATGAAGCCACATCATCAAGACAATCACTTCCACCACAAAGAAAGTGGACAAGGGATCATCCTTTTGAGCTAATTATTGGAGATGCAAATGCATCTGTACAAACAAGAAGAGCAACTCAAGATGAGTGTTTGTATAGTGCATTCCTTTCACAGGATGAACCTAAAGTCATAGAAGATGCTCTCAAAGATGCTGATTGGGTTCTTGCTATGCAAGAAGAATTAAATCAATTTGAGAGAAACAATGTATGGAAGCTGGTACCCAAACCTAAAAACAGAACAATTGTAGGAACAAGGTGGGTATTCAGAAACAAGGTGGATGAGAATGGAGTTGTCACCAGAAACAAGGCAAGGCTTGTTGCTAAAGGATACTCTCAATCTGAAGGAATTGATTTTGATGAGACCTTTGCACCAGTTGCAAGACTGGAAGCAATAAGAATCTTCCTGGCCTATGCTGCTCATGCAAACTTTAAAGTTTATCAAATGGATGTCAAGAGTGCTTTTCTAAATGGTGAACTGGAAGAGGAGGTATATGTCAGTCAGCCGCCTGGTTTTGAAGATCCAGAATTTCCAGAGTATGTTTACTTTTTATTAAAAGCTCTCTATGGACTAAAGCAAGCACCTAGGGCATGGTATGACACTCTGTCTCAATTCTTGTTAGATAATCATTTTTCCAGAGGAACTGTGGATAAAACACTATTTTACAGAAATGTAAATGGTGCCTTTATTCTGGTTCAAATTTATGTAGATGATATAATCTTTGGTTCTACAGATGAGAAACTTTGCAAGAAGTTTGCTAATCTAATGAAAAGTCAGTATGAGATGAGCATGATGGGAGAGCTCACCTACTTTCTTGGTTTACAAGTTAAACAAGTAAAGGAAGGTATATTCATAAATCAAACTAAGTACATTTATGATCTACTTAAAAAGTTTGATTTATTGGATTGCAAATAAGCTAAGACTCCCATGCCAACAGCCACTAAATTAGAATTAAGTCCTAATGAGAAATCTGTGGACATCTCTAATTATAGAGGCATGGTTGGTTCTCTTTTATATTTGACAGCTAGTAGACCAGATATTATGTTTTCTACATGTCTCTGTGCTAGATTTCAATCTGATCCTAAAGAATCACATCTTATTGCTATAAAAAGAATATTCAGATATCTTAAGGGAACACCAAATCTTGGTATTTGGTACCCTAAAGACTCTGGATTTGATCTAATTGGATATTCAGATGCTGATTTTGCAGGATGCAAAATTGATAGAAAAAGTACAACAGGCACCTGTCAATTTCTTGGTGACAGATTGATTTCTTGGTTTAGCAAAAAGCAAAATTCTGTATCAACCTCTACAGCTGAGGCTGAGTACATTGCAGCTGGAAGCTGTTGTGCACAATTATTGTGGATGAGAAATCAATTACTTGATTATGGATTAAATCTCTCAAAAATCCCAATATTTTGTGACAACACCAGTGCTATTGCTATAACTGAAAATCCAGTACAACACTCAAGAACCAAGCACATTGACATCAAATACCACTTCATAAGAGAACATGTGATGGCTGGTACTGTTGAAATGCATTTTGTTCCAAGTGAAGAACAGATTGCAGATATTTTCACAAAGCCTCTTGATGAATCCACATTCACAAGGTTGGTAAGTAAATTAGGTATGTTAAATTTCTCCTAATTTAGAGTGAATTTTTCTGTAATTTGGCAGCCAGAATTTGATTAATTTTGATTTATCAAAATTGAATTAATTATAATTCTGGATGAAGTCTATAATATTTCAACTGATGAACTAGTGAAATTGTTTCAACTGATGCTTGAAACAATATCCTCTTGCGTTGTTTTTCATTCAACTGATGACACCAGTTGAAGACGCCTTCAACTGATCTTCATCAGTTGAATAGGAAGTTTAAAGAGGCGCTTAATTCATCCGTTGAAAGTATTATCAGATCTGAGCCGTTGAAATTTCTTTTGTCTCTCACCTACTTTATACACACGATCGTGTGTGTAATTTTTGTAGAGATAAATAAGAGTAATTTCTTCTCAACGGTAATTTCTCAGCCAATCACAGCAATTTTCTGAGAAAGTATTTAAGTGTTTTAATTTATTTTCATTTCTTTTCATCTCACTCTTTCGAATTCTTCAAGTTCTCTTCTCTCTCTGTGCAAAAGCAAACTCTAATTTTTCCTCAAGCTTTCTCTGTAACTACAATGGCACCAATGAAGAAGTATACTGCACCAAGTGGGTTTATTTATGAGAAGAACAACTTCGCGTCATTTGTGGATATCAAGGCTGTGGAGGAGAAGGAGTATCACAGGATGATGGAGTTCATCAAGTCAAGCCAGCTCTCTTATGCTATGCTTGAAGCTCCTACCATCTACCATGAAATAGTGGAGGAGATGTGGACCTCTGCAGAGTTTAATAGTGAGCATGAAACTCTAACTTTCTCTGTCAATAATGAAATTCATTCTGTCAATGCTGATGTTATGAAAGCATGCTTTAAGATTCCTGAAGATACTGTTTTATCTTTGCCTAGTGATAATCAGTTGGTTAATTTACTTTATGCCATGAATTATGTTTTGCCAACTGATGCCTTAGGTAAAATAAAAAGAAGGGGTCTTAGGAGAGAATGGAGTTATTTATGTGATGCTTTTATTAAGGCATTTTCTGGTAAGATTAGTAATTTCAATGCTCTCACTTCCCAGATTTTACAAATGCTTTACATGTACCTGACTAATGAATATTTCAACTTTGGTGGTTTGATGATCCAAGAAATTGGGGAGAAACTAGGTGATAAAATTGGTAGACCTAGGAATATTTATTATGTCAGATTTCTCATGATGCTAGCTAATCATCTCAACAAAAAGCTAGTTATTACTAACAAGGAAGCCAAGCTTCCCAGTTTTGTGCAGGAAAAGAGAGTCTTTAAAGACCTCTTTAGGATGAATTTATATCCCTCCTTGGAGGTGGTGTACCTGCCAACAATGGAGGCTGGAAAGCACAAAGAGGTACATGGCTTTCCTACTACTCTTTCTCAACCCTCACCTTCTTTGCTTTCTGCCATCAGGGCTGTTGAAGAGGCCCATCAACAGTCCACACAAGTGGCAAAACCTTCTAAAAACAAGTCTTCTAAACCAACCTCAGATGCCTCCCAAAAGACATCTGTTGTAAAATCCAAGAAACACAAACCTGAGGGGAGTGTGATTGGAGGTTGTGAGGGGGAGGGAAAGGGTGAACATAAAAGAAGCCCTAAGAATAAGGATGGAGAGATGTGTGTTAACCAGCCAAGCCACTCTGCAGTCTCCCAAAAGACTGTAGATGTTAGTATGGAATTAAACTCATCCCTAGCAGCATCCTCCCAAAAGGATGTTGCTATTGAAAATAGTCCTCAACCAGGGACACAGTTAAAAAGGGGGAGGGACACCACTTCTTCACCAGTAAAAGCTTATGGGAGAAAGAAGCTAAGAAGTGAAAAACTGAAGCACTCTGCACACACACAGGCATCCATTCTGGATTTTATGCTTTTAACTTCTCAAAGTCAGATTGATGTGACTCCAATAAATGTGGAGTCACAGCCCCCTTCTTCATCTCAACCAATCACCCATATTTATGATCTTACCATCTCTACAACTCAAACACAATCTCCAACCTCTTCTGTGGATGTGGAATTAATTCACACCACACTTGTAAATTCTCCATCTTTGGATTTCATGGAGAAGCCCCCATCTGAGATTGATCATCATCATTTTGATGATTTGTTGGATCTTTCTCTTCCATTTCCTTCTTCTGTGACAATGTGTTCTGTGGATTTTCCTTTAAAATCAATCACCACAGACTCAACTGTCACAGCCTCTAAACCTATTTCTTCATTTTCTTCAACTGATCTCCCTCATCAGTTGACAAGTGTTTGTCCTTCAACTGATCTGCTTAACAGCTCTCATCAGTTGAATGCCTCTTCTACTCATGTTTCAACTGATGTCTCTCATCAGTTGACAACTGCTGCTACTTCAATTAATTTACCTCTTTCTACAGCAGTTGATCACATGGTAGCACAAACACTTCTAGGATTGAGTGGAGTGAGCTATGGAGTGGAGAGGCAGCCTAGTGAGCTGGCAAAAGGAGAGGGTGTGGAGAGTCTGGCATTTTCTTCTAGCCAGGAAAAAGGAGAGGATAAGAGTGACCCTTTAGTAAGGGTAAGTGAGGGAGAGGTGAGTGGTGTGGTGAGCCAAGGGGAGCCCTTGATGCAAGAACAGAGAGAAATTGAGAGAAATGCAGGTGTCAATGAAGGGTTTAGTGAACAAGAGTTTCAAGCTGAATACAGATCCATATTGGATGGTGTTTCACTAGACCCTGAGACTTTTACTCATGGGATGTCCTCCATTCAAGACTTTGCCAGATTGGACAATCAAGCAGCTGAGAGGCACCTCAATCTGATTCACACTACATCTTCAATGCTTAGAGCAAAGGAGGCATTTACAGCTCTGCCTGCCAATGCTGGAGATGATTTTCATTATGATGATAGTGATGAAGACCTCAATGATGCTCTTGAGGAATCCCTTGTTGAACAACCTACAACTTCTCTACCTGCATGGCTCTCCATGCAGTCTGCCAATGCAACTGTTGTTAGCATGGAGCTGGAAAGGCAAGCCTCCACCATTCTTCAATCACAACCTGGAAGCTCATCCTCTTCTCCAGTCATCTCTGCCACCATTGCCAGTCAAGCACTAGACAATCTCAAGCTTCACAAGTTTCAATCTCTCCATTTTCAGCATGAGATAGAGCATCTCAATTCTCTTATTGCCTCTGTTAAGACTGATCTGACCAAGCAAATTGATGAAAAGCTTCCAGCTCAGGTCAAATCAGCTCTTTCTGCATCTGAGCAAAAACAACTACAATTGGAGAAGCAAGTGGAAGCTCTGGAAGGAAATGTCTACACCTTAAACTCTAGAATGGATGAGATGTTGCAGCATCAAAGAATTCAGACTGGACTGCTTCAACATCTTCTTCTTGCCTCTGGTGTTTCACTTCCCAGTTCATCCCCTACACTTGCTGCTAACAAAAAGGGGGAGAAAGAATTACCAACTCCTGCAGAATTGATCAGTCAAATTCCTCCCCCTTTCCACACTGAAAGGGAAAAGCAGAAGATTGCAAGGATGAAAGAATTGGACTCCATTGCAAAGAGAGTGGCTTAACTGGGCAAGAAATCATCTACATCTTCTACAGCCACCACAGCTCAAATCTCTTTTCCAACCACAACCACAATTCTCAGGGTAATTACACCTGAGATTGTTATTCCCTCCAAGACAGAAAAGGGTGAGCCATCATTTCTGAATGAGTTCAAGCCAATTCTGTTTCCAAACAATTGTGGTTACTCCAGGCCTGGAAAAGACTCAAGCTCAATCTACTTTCCACTAGCCAGGCCTGACAAAAATGAATACAAGCTTTTGGGCCAAGAAATCAAAAGTTATAAAGATTGTGCAGATGTGGCCTTAAAGGCTCATTTTGCCATCATCTACAGAGAAGGCCAGAAGCTGTTTATTGGAACTGGCCATCCTCATTACTCATTTGCAAAAGCTGAAGAGGTGGCCAGAGAATGTGAAAAAGAGGAGTTTGAATCCCAACTCTCTTTGAACCAAATAGAGGTGGATGAAAGGTATGCTATTGAGCTGGAAGAGGAGTTGGCAGCTGAGCTTTTAAATGAGAAAGGATTGCCTCTTGAATCTTCTCCAAAGAAAAAGAGAGTCAAATCTAAAACTAAGATGCCTGAGGCAGCCAAGAGAAGAGAAGAAGTGCCAGAAAAGCCTATCTCAAAGCCTTCTTCTCCAATCAAGGATACCACAGTAGTACATCCAGATGTCAACTTCCATGATGAGCCAATAATGCCAAAGGAGGAGCCAATTGACTTGGAAGATATTCCAATTCCAGCTTTTCTTGTCCAAGAATCTTCCAAGCCAAAGAAGAAAGTCAAGTCTGTGGCTAAGAGGATAGCTAACCCTCCTAAACCTCCAAAAGAACCTGAGAACCCTGATGACTATCTCATCATTGCTAACATTGAAGAAATTTCTGAGTTGGATCTGGAGCTGGATGATCTTCAAGAAGTAAGAGGAATAGAAGCAACTTCAAAGTTACCTGAAAGATTGGTATTCTCTTACAAAAACAAGGGTGATGTCATCTGGCCTCTTCACAGAGTTCTGAATTCTGAGGGATTCAGTTCTCTAACAAAAATATATGGATCTATGAAGAGGACTGGAGGATTTACACCACCTGCAAAGAAAATGGTACTAAAGAGAATCCTTGAGATCAGGAAGGAATGGAACTCAGATGCTAGTCTACAAAGAAGGCTGAAAATTCCCTACACTGGAAAGAAAATTCATCATGAACCTACTCCAGTCATGGAATTTAGGGATAATCAAGGTGTTAGGAGATTTTTCAGACCTAAAGATCAACTCAAGGTTGCTAGCTTGAATACTCTGAAGACTCTCCAATCCAAGCTCAACAGACAAGACAGTGATGAAGAATGGTTCTACAGGATCTTTCAGAAACAGATCAATATTCTTGAAGAAAAACTTAAGTCCAGAAGAAGAAGATCTTCTAGGAACAAGTAACTGCTCAGTCTAGAGGAGCATAATCATCTGTAATCTTTTCTAACTCTAGTATTTAAATTCTGCATTTTATTTTATTAATGTTTTGTTATCATCAAGTGTAGAATTTATGTCTGCATCTTCTCCAGTCATAAATTGGGGGAGATTGTTAGGAATCAATAATTTTTGATGATAACATAAACATTTTTGTAACATGTCTTACTTAGAATCTTTATCAAATTTCAGTTGTAATTGTTACATTTCTTGTCTTTGGGAATTATCAACGGATGGGTAGAATAGGATGGCTAATTGTAAATATCCAATGCCATGTAATTTTATCTAAGTGAAGGATATTCAACTGATGAGATGTAACTGTTCAACTGATAAAGACTGGATGATGTTTCAACTGATGAAAATCAAGCATTCAACTGAAGACAAAGTGTTCAACGGATAATGCTGAGGAATTCAACTGATGAGACTGAAACAGCATTCAACTGATGGAGTTTGTAATTCATTCAACTGATGAGCCAGGCATTCAACTGATAAAGTCAATAGCAGTTGAAAGCAACCAGAACCTTCAACTGATGAAGCAAAGAGCAGTTGAAAGTGACTAGAGCTTAAGTCTGACAAATCACATGGATCGAATTACATTAAAATAGACATGGAAGCCTAATTAGGAAAATAAAGAAGAAGCAGAAACATACTTATCTCATGCAGTGCAATCTGGATCAAATTCAGATGATGGTCAAAGATGAAGACATCTCAGAAAGCATGCATAAGACAAAGTTGTGCAGCATTGTTTTTAGATTAGAGTGCATTTTGTAATCTAGCTAAAAGCTTTGTAAAACTTGGAGTATATAACCAAGTTAGTAGCATCAGTTGAACTTGTTCAAATTACTTGAGAGAAAAATCTGAGAGTTAGAACTTGTTTTGAGTGATGAACCAGCAGCTGTGCGAATTGTAAAACAATCCACAGATTCTTCTATATAAAATCTCACGGGTGGATCATTCAATCCACCCGTATTTTTAATACTTGGTGTTTTTCTGTTTATTGTGTTCTTAGTGTATTGTTCTTGAATCTTTTAAATTTGTAAAAGATTGTATTCAACCCCCCCCTTCTACAATCTTTCTCATAGTTGGTGTAAAATAACAACTATTGTATTACTACTCATTTAGACTATTAAGTTAGATTCAAATTTGTTCATTTTTATTCAAATATGAATTTTATATATATATATATATATATATATATATATATATATAAATACAATTGTCTTAATGTATGTGTTTAATGCATTTTAGTAAAAGACTAAATGTTTGTGCAACTCAACTGGTTTGAGTGGTGTACTTGTATCCGAGAGGTCTTGGGTTCTAGTCTCAAGAATAACACTTTCTTAATATATATGTGGAAGAGTTAGGTTCGGAGTTAGGCTCGGTTCAGAGTTAGGTAATTTATTTGCTCAGGACAGGTTAAAAAAAAAGAGAAAAGATCCCAGATAACCTGTAAAGTTTTTTATGGAAATTTATCATATAATACACATCTTTTTTAATAGTTTAATCTCTAAAATTAGTTTATAAATACATGCAAACTGTTTAAGTAAGTACTTGTCGATTATTTTGAGTATTTATTACTGATAAGATTATCGAGTCAAATTAAAATTCACTTTTTAGAACATTAGTTAGCATTTAATGACTTGCCACTCGGGCGCCAGAGTTTCATTTGAACACCATCACTCTGATGATAATATTTGAATCACACGATATACGTAGTATTTTTTTTGTACTCCCACTTTTTCAATACACCAAGTAACAAATCTATGATTTGTTTTAAAATTTCGTTATTACAAATTAAGATAAAATTTCAACTTAATAAATATGGTTGTACCATTACATATATGAAAACATATAAGTACGTACATACATATTATATGTACATAAATACATACATACATGTAATTAAAAATAAGATTCGTAAACAAAATCACTCTACAAAATGTATAAGAGCTAATTAATTACTATATTAGAACTAACATTAAGTTAAACCATAAATAATTTAAGATAATCGCACATGTAAAAAATTTATATATTTTTTTAATAAAATGGGAATTAAGATATCTTAATTTATCAATTATGATTGTAGAGAGTTTACATGAGAATTTAATCATATATCTAAACTCCAACTCACATAAATTTTTATTGTGTAAAGTAAATAGCTACATTAATATTTATTATTTCAATTCGTTTATAATGAGTGGTCATAAATAAAGGACAACTGTAATTAAAATGGATATTTATTATGTAAATGTGTTAATTACTGACACTTAATGTTTTAATACAATAAATGACCCACCACTTGGTAATCTTGTAATTACATGTAACACAAGGGTATAATGGAGATTTCACCACCATTTTATTGGCTCATTTTGCCCTTGGTTGCCATTTAATATATAGAAGTAGATTTGGATAGACTTGTAAAATTTTCAAGTTTGTGGATAACTTAACTTACGAGTTTGTATTGTTTCGTAATTTTGTAATATAATAATTTGTTTTTTTAAAATAATAAATTATAAATATATAAGACCTTTTATTATTAATACAAGAAATATTTTATAAATATATAATTTTAAATTATGCATTAATAGAAAAATTTAATAACTAAATAATGTTATAATAAATTTGAGATTTATTATGCATCTCTGAGTTATGAAATTAGCTTCTTTTTGAGATTCTCTCTCGTATATGGTCACATGCGTTCATTTATTTCAGATTGAAAAGAAGCCGAGTCTTAGAAAAAAAAAGTTAGGTCGGCTTTTTTCACAATAATTAAATACTTTAAACAATTTGTCAAACGGGTATAAAAAAAGTGGAAGTGGGCTTATGCCACTTTTAAGCCCAGAAGTACTACACCCAAACACGCACATACTTCTTCCGTCTCCCTCAATTGTTTACATTGAGGGACGGAGACTCAACACATATTCAAATACTCTCATAAAATATAGTTTGATAAATTATTTTGTACCTTTTTCTTTTGAATAAAAATTTATTATCTAAACTTTTATAAAAAAAGAAAAATTTCAAAATAAATTATCGAACTATGTTTTATATGCGCCTTAAAATGCGTGTCGAGTAATGAAAAAAATGTAAAAAAATGAGAGGGACAGAGAAAGTACTTAATATTTTTGGGATTTTTATTATTTTTTATAATAAATTGGTGGTCCCGAGTATCTCCAAGATGATTAAGTAAATTGCTTGGCTATGTTAAAATAAATTAATGATTCTTAAAAATTTGTTGAGATTAAGATGTTAGGGTCTAGCACAGTTATCATGAAAATGGTCAACGTAGCAAGACTCTTTAAAATTATGTCGATGATGTTGAAAATTAAATGCAGTGTTCGTCCTCAGATGTCCTTCGTGTTGTGTTCTTTAAAGTTATGTCGATGATGTTGAAAATTAAATGCCAGTGTTCGTCCTCAGATGTCCTTCGTGTTGTGTTCTTTTGTTATGTATTTTTTGTTGAAAATATATCCCATTATTTACTATCCTATCTTTTTTTTTTACTCCAAAAAAGCGCTTAATTCATTGACAAATTAAATAAGATACAGTTCATAACTTCCCTGGGAACATCCCTCCCAATCAAAGACCGATCCGGAAAAGAATATAATGCCTTAGTTAAGCTATGCGCCACCATATTAGCTGATCGTTTAACAAAGAACAAAACAACATTGTTCAGATTAAGGAGCATCTCCCTGCACTCCTCGACAATACGTCTCACTGGAGAAACCATAGGCACACGGCTCCAAATTGACTGGATTATACCCAGACAATCAGATTCAACTTCTATGCTCTGGCCATGCTGCATCATGCACCAACTTAGAGCTTCTTTTATTGCTAAACCCTCCGCGAATTCTGGCGTCGTCCTTCCCCAATAACGCCAAGTCTGAGCATGAACAACCTCCTCATCAGAGTTTTTAGCAACCAACCCAATACCGTATGCATCATTTTCCGAGAACGTAGCTGCATCAACTGATACTTTGATTGTATTCACCTCTGGCTTGGCCCAGCTAGTAGCTCCATCGGTTGTCCCACATCGGTTGTGGGAAAGGCAGAAAACTAGAATATAAGCAGCCAGAACAACTCCAATTAGAACGAGGCCTTTTGGGAGGTGCCCAAAAACAAAGTCGTGCGGGCTAGGCCCAAATCGAACAATATCGTACTATTGTGGAGTTAGGCTCACTTAGCTAACCCAACAAGTGGTATCAGAGCCAGGTTGGAACGGTCCATGACAATCTAAAGATGGGCTCTAGAATGGGCCTTGGAAAAGGCAGATGGGCTACGCAGATTGGGCTTTAGGATAAGGCAGGTGGGCCTTCCAGTTTGGGCCTAAGGGGAGCCAGATGGCCAGACGGACTTCCAGTATGGGTTTAAGGGGGAGCCCGATCGCACACCAAGAGGCGGAATTCGACAGGTATCGAGCCCGATGTGTGTGATAAGTGGATTTTATATCCACTTGGAAGCCTTCGTTTTGACTTAAATGGATGATCTGGCCTCAAGTTTTTGATATTTTTGATATGTTTGAGTGTGATGTTGTGTAGGTTTCTGTGGAGGAGAACGAAGAGGAGATTCATAGCTTTGAAAAAAACGGTGAAGCAATGCGTGAGTCAAAAGTTAGGGACAAAGAAGTGGGCTGCTGAATTGGGGTACCCGCCCCAAATCTGGCGCACCTGCCCCACTGGCGCACCTGCCCCAAATCTGGCGCACCCGCACCAAACCGTCAGCGAATTTAGGCCCGTTTTGCCCGTTTCTGATCCGTTTGAAGGCCCGATCGCTGGGGAAGTTAAAGGAAGGCTTGGGGGGACTAAAAACATAACCTAGAAACATTCTAAGGAGCACGTGATGGCTACGGAGAAGATCAAGATCGAATTTCATAGCTTTTTACTTTTGTAATTCTTCGAAGTAGGCGTAACTTTGGATGCTCGTTTCGGATTTGTTTCTTAACTCTTATTCTAGTACTTTGAGTTTGTTTTTCCTATTCCGTACCATGTTTACTCTTATTCCCATGATGATGAGAAGTTCGATTATGAACTAATCATTATCGTGGGATTCTAGCGGATTTATATATGGATTTCAGTAGTTGATTTGCCTTAATTATTTATGTGATGAATGTTTGATTTCTTCGTATTGGTTGTGCTTATTCTTCTTAGATGCGTAGCTAACATCTAAGTTGTGGGTTAATCTTTATTGAAGCGACAGTGGATATATTGATTTAGAACTTGCCATGCGAACATAGGATTATGTATTCGATATACATGATTAGTGGTGTGATTTTAACCATCTTGCATCGCCCTATGTAATCTTGATAGATAACTTGTTCTTCAACCATTATGTTTTCAAATTCTATAGACATATAGGGTCTAAGCATAATTGGTGTCTGTTTACCTTCTATCTTAATTGTGGATGTGTAGCAGTATAGTGCACGTATAACGACAGTTAGCGTGTATCAGTATCGTGTTATCTGATTAGTTATCAACCATCACATATCGATAAGGCATAATTCGAATGAAGTATATGATGAAGTTAGAATCCCATGTTTTATTCTCATAAGTAATTCGATTTTAATTCTCCTAGCTATAATTCGATTAAATTAGTTAATTTAGATAAAACCAACCAAATTGTTATTTGTCCGAGCATTGAATAATAATCATACATTGGTGCATAAGTGCATATTTATGAATACACCAATCTCTGCGGGAACGAACTGAATTTGATTCTTTACTACTTGTGACCACGTACGCTTGCGTGATTTTGTGCGAACAAGTTTTTGGCGCCGCTGCCGGGGACTCGGTGTTTACTTTAGTTTATGTGCTTGTCATTAGTGTTCGTTAAACTTCAGTGACTTGGATTCTTTTCTCACTTTAGTTCGTTGTGTGTGTTTCAGGTACTTGAGTGACGTGTATGCGAACACGTTCTCAGGCTCGTAAGGAAGCATTGGTTAAGGAAAAAACGATAGTGAACACTACAATGGGTGATCGACCACCAGCGAATGATACTAAGGCTCTTAAGGCTTTCTCTGAGCCTAAAATCAATGATATTCAGTCGAGCATTGTCAGGCCAGCGATCGAGGCCAACACTTTTGAGATCAAACCGAGCACTATTCAGATGGTACAAAACTCAGTGCAGTTTGGGGGTTCTCCGACAGAGGATCCTAATATGCATATTCGGGATTTCATTGAGATCTGCGACACTTTCAAGTTCAATGGGGTTACTGATGAGGCCATCAAATTGAGGCTATTCCCATTTTCTCTGAGGGATAAAGCTAAAGGATGGTTGCATTCTCTTCCTGCAGGATCTATTACGACATGGGAGGATCTGGCTCAGAAATTTCTCACTAAGTTCTTCCCTATGGCTAAAACAGCTGCAATCAGGAATGCTATCACTCAATTCTCTCAGCTGTCTGGTGAAACTTTATGTGAAGCTTGGGAACGCTACAAGGAGATGCTTCGAAAGTGCCCACATCATGGGATGCCTGATTGGATGGTTATTAATTGCTTTTATAATGGGTTGGGTCCTCAATCGAGGCCAATGCTCGATGCTTCATCAGGTGGAGCTCTATGGGCTAAGAGCTATGATGAGGCTTATGAGTTGATCGAGATGATGGCTGCGAATGAATATCAGAATCCTACTCAGCGTCTTAATCAGGGCAAAACGGGCCTAAATTCGCTGACGGTTTGGTGCGGGTGCGCCAGATTTGGGGCAGGTGCGCCAGATTTGGGGCGGGTGCCCCAATTCAGCAGCCCACTTCTTTGTCCCTAACTTTTGACTCGCGCATCCGATTGCTTCGCCGTTTTTTTCCAATGAAAGCTATGAATCTCCTCTTCGTTCTCCTCCACGAAAACCTACACAACATCACACTCAAACATATCAAAAACATCAAAAGCTTGAGGCCAGATCATCCATTTAAGTCAAAACGAAGGCTTCCAAGTGGATATAAAATCCACTTATCACACCCCCAAACTTAAACCGATGCTTGTCCTCAAGCATAGACACACACACAAATACTAATAATGGATTGCATGATTGCAACTAAATGCCTACATCTAAGCGAATCATGAAGTGTAATCCTTGTTAACATAGCATCCTCAGAACACGCAACATTCTCGGCATTCATCTCTTTCACATATTAGTCATGTTCTCTTCCACTACAAGTGTGAGTGCATCGTGTGTGCTAGCATGCTCTCTAGTGAAACAAAACAAAGACTATCAAACTTCAACAGAGTCCTCACTACGAGCCGTTAATCAGAATCAGGTTTAAACACTTCTTTACTAAAGAGTAAACTACAATTTTGGGTCACTAAAGAATTCCTACGCCTCTCCTATTTTTTTTCTATTTCCCACTTCTTTGTCCCTAACTTTTGACTCGCGCATCCGATTGCTTCGCCGTTTTTTTTCAATGAAAGCTATGAATATCCTCTTCATCTTCCTCCAAAGAAACCTACACAACATCACACTAAAACATATCAAAAACATCAAAAGCGTGAGGCCAGATCATCCATTTAAGTCAAAACGAAGGCTTCCAAGTGGATATAAAATCCACTTATCACACCCCCAAACTTAAACCGATGCTTGTCCTCAAGCATAGACACACACACAAATACTAATAATGCAATGCATGAATGCAACTAAATGCCTACATCTAAGCGAATCATGAAGTGTAATCAACGAGGAAGCAAGCAAGGATTCAGCCGAAAAGTCTAGCCCGAAAACTGATACTGGGGTCAAGCAAGTATATCCTCCTCCACCTTTTCCGAAGAGAATTCAAAAGCATAAGCTCGACAAACAATTCGCAAAATTTCTAGAGGTCTTCAAGAAATTACAAATCAACATACCTTTTGCGGAGGCTCTAGAACAAATGCCGAGTTATGCTAAATTCATGAAAGGTATTCTATATCGAAAACTCAAACTTGAGGAATTGGAAACTATGGCTTTGACCAAGGAGTGTAGTGCTGTTTTGCAACAGAAATTGCCCCCGAAGCTGAAAGATCCGGGAAGCTTCACAATCCCGTGTACTATTGGGCAACTGTCATTCGACAAGTGTTTATGTGATTTGGGAGCTAGCATCAATCTGATGCCCTTGTCTATTTTCTTGCAACTTGGTCTTCCGGAGCTGAAACCTACTAATATGTCTTTACAACTGGCTGATCGTTCGATTACATACCCAAGGGGGATAGTTGAAGATGTGTTGGTAAAGGTAGATAAGCTAATCTTCCCGGCTGATTTTGTCATTCTCGACTTTGAGGAAGATAAGAAGATTCCCATCATCTTGGGGAGACCATTCCTTGCAACAGGGCGGACTTTGATTGATGTTTAAAAGGGTGAACTCACAATGAGAGTTCAAGATCAGATGGTCACTTTCAACGTGTTCAATGCCATAAAACTTCCATCAGATGAGGAGGAATGCTTTAAAGTGGATGTGCTCGAAGCTGCAGCTCATTCGGAAATTGACAACTTGCTGAAAACTGACATCTTGGAAAGGGTTCTATCAGGTGACTCAGAATTCGATGGTGAGGAAGAAGAAGAACACCTTCAATACTTGAATGCTTCTCCTTGGAGAAGAAGGCTGGAACCTCCAATTGAATCTCTCGGGTTATCGGAATTGAAGGATTCTCATGAACGACTGAAGCCCTCGATTGTTGAAGTTCCTAAACTTGAGCTTAAGCAACTTTCCGAATACCTAAGGTATGCCTTTCTTGGTGAATTTTCTACATTACCTGTAATTATTGCATCTAACCTTTCAGGTATCGAGGAAGAAAAGCTTTTGAGAATTCTTAGGGAGTTCAAATCAGCCATTGGATGGACTATTGCAGATATCAAGGGAATCAGCCCTTCTTATTGTCAACATAAAATTCTGATCGAGGAGGGTAGTAAACCCACTGTTGAGCATCAAAGAAGACTCAATCCAATAATGAAAGAAGTAGTGAAGAAGGAGATTCTTAAGTGGCTTGATGCCGGCATTATTTATCCAATCTCGGATAGTTCTTGGGTGAGCCCTGTTCAATGTGTGCCTAAGAAAGGAGGCATGACCGTGGTAGCTAATGAAAAGAATGAGCTCATTCCAACTCGTACAGTCACAGGTTGGAGAATATGCATGGATTATCGGAAGCTCAATAAAGCCACCAGAAAAGATCACTTTCCATTGCCTTTCATTGATCAGATGCTTGATAGGTTGGCCGGTCATGAGTACTATTGTCTTCTTGATGGGTATTCAGGGTACAATCAGATTTGTATCGCACCAGAGGATCAGGAGAAGACCACTTTCACTTGCCCTTTTGGCACATTTGCTTTCCGTCGTCTTTCTTTTTGACTTTGTGGTGCACCAGCAACTTTTCAGAGATGCATGATGGCTATTTTCTCCGAGATGATTGGTACCAATGTTGAGGTGTTCATGGATGACTTCTCTGTGTTCGGTACTTCTTATGATGAATGCTTGAGCAACTTGACGATGGTGCTAAAAAGATGTGTGGAAACTAATCTCGTTCTTAATTGGGAAAAATGTCACTTCATGGTTCAAGAAGGCATAATTCTTGGGCATAAAGTTTCGAACAAGGGGCTCGAGGTAGACAAAGCTAAGGTGGAGACAATTGAAAATCTTCCTCCACCAATCTCAGTAAAAGGGATTCGGAGTTTTCTTGGTCACGCGGGGTTCTATCGACGGTTCATCAAGGACTTCTCTAAAATCACCAAACCCTTGTGCAACTTGTTAGAGAAGGATGTGCCTTTCAAATTTGATGGAGAGTGCTTGGCTGCGTTCGAAACTCTCAAGAAGAAATTAACTACAGCACCTGTTATTACTGCACCTGATTGGAATGAGCCTTTTGAGATGATGCGTGACGCTAGTGACTATGCGGTGGGAGCTGTGCTTGGGCAGAGAAAGAATAACATCTTTCATGTGATTTACTATGCTAGCAAGACTCTCAATGGTGCTCAGCTGAATTACACTACTACAGAGAAGGAGCTGCTGGCTATTGTTTATGGATTCGAGAAATTCAGGTCTTATTTGCTTGGGACAAAGGTGTTGGTTTACACCGATCATGCTGCCATTCGGTATCTAGTATCAAAGAAAGACTCGAAGCTTCGATTGATTCGATGGGTTCTCTTACTTCAGGAATTCGAGTTAGAGATCAAGGATAGAAAGGGTACTGAAAATCAGGTGGCTGATCATCTCTCTCGGTTGGAAGATCAAGCACGAGCATCCAAAGACACCACTTTGATCAATGAGTCTTTTCCTGATGAACAATTATTTGGGGTCCAAGAGGAAGAACCATGGTTTGCGGACATAGTGAATTATCTGGTGAGTAATGTCATTCCTCCGGATTTGTCTTATGCTCAAAAGAAAAAGTTCCTTCATGAGGCGAAGCGGTATCGTTGGGATGAGCCATTCTTGTTTCGTCAAGGTTCCGATCAAATTATCAGAAGGTGTATTCCATACAGTGAGATTGAAGGAATCTTGCAAGCTTACCATGACTCTACTTATGGAGGACACTATGGAGGACAGAAGACAGCTGCTCGTATTCTGCAGGCGGGTTTCTTTTGGCCTACGCTCTTTAAGGACACTCATCAGTTTGTGTTGAAGTGTGATCGTTGTCAAAGGGTTGGTAGTATCTCTAGAAGGGACGAAATGCCCCTCAATGTACTCCTTGAGGTTGAAATCTTTGATGTGTGGGGTATTGACTTCATGGGACCCTTTATCTCGTCTTGCAGTAATCTTTACATTCTTCTCGCTGTGGATTACGTGTCTAAATGGGTTGAAGTTAAAGCTTTACCAACCAACACCGCGGCGGTAGTCATCAGTTTTCTTCAGAAGAACATATTCACTCGTTTTGGCACTCCTCGAGTTATAATCAGTGATGAGGGATCACATTTTTGCAATCGCAAGTTCACAGCACTTATGGAACGGTTTGGTATCAATCATAGAGTTGCTACGGCCTATCATCCTCAAACGAACGGGCAGGCTGAGGTATCTAATCGTGAAATCAAGCGAATATTAGAGAAAGTTGTGAGTCCTTCGAGGAAAGATTGGGCGTTGAAGCTTGATGAGGCCGTTTGGGCCTATAGAACGGCTTATAAGACTCCATTGGGGATGTCACCTTTTCAGTTGGTCTATGGAAAAGCATGTCATTTGCCCGCGGAGTTAGAGCACAAAGCATATTGGGCCTTGAAAAAATTGAACTTTGATATGACAGCTGCTGGTGAGAAAAGAATGCTTCAAATTAATGAACTCGATGAGTTTAGGCTACAGGCGTATGAGAACAATAAACTCTACAAGGAAAAAGTAAAGAGATGGCATGATAGGAAGTTGGTGCAAAAGGATTTCTTCATTGGCCAACAAGGGTTACTTTTTAATTCTCGCCTAAGACTATTTCCGGGAAAGTTGAAATCTAGATGGTCGGGTCCTTTCACAATAAAGACGGTGTTTCCACATGGAGCAATTGAAATATATGAAACAACACAGGAGGAATCATTTAAATTGAATGGACAAAGATTGAAGCCATATTTCGGAGGACCGGTGAATCGCGAGTCGGTAAGCACCATCCTCACTATTATTTAATTCTTGGGACTTCACGTCAAGCTAATGACGTTAAACAAGCGCTTCGTGGGAGGCAACCCACGCGTTTTAGTGTTTTACTTTTTAGTAGTTAAAAAAAAAATTTGGAGTTAGAAAAATTTTGGGGTGTTAAACCACTGGCGGAACGGGGCAGGTGCGCCAAAACGCGCGGCACCCGCGCCGAACCACCAGTGGCGCATCAAAAACAGTCGCGATTCCCTGTGATTCTCGCGCACCCGCGCCACGCGCAGCGCCTGCGCCGTGGTGGGGCACGCGCGCGAATCTGGCAGTGCAGTATTTAAAAAAAAAAATTAGCTGCTCGTTTTTGGTGATCTCCCAGCTCATTTTTTTAATTCTTTCCAGCCTTATACTCCTTTTCTAGCCCTAGATTCAACCCCCAACATCACCCAACAACAAACCCATCTCATCTTCTTCCAATTACATATATTACATACATATACTTACAATTCCATACACACCCACAAGCACAATCTCATCTCCTCCTTCAAACACACTTCTTCCTAATCCTATTCAAATACTACATCCATATACATTCACCTATATACACAATCCTACACCACTTCCTCTCTTTTCACTAAATCTTCCAAAAATCTCTACACCCACTACACACCTTCAAACCCATGGCACCCAAGAGAGCTAGGAGAGCCGAAAGTAGTAGTGTACGTGCCACATCCACGGATTCATCGAGTTTGGGGGTTGAGGTTGTTAAGTTCACGACTCCGGAGGCTCGAGAGGAGTTTAATGGGCTTATGGGTAAGCCGATTGCTAAAGAGAGGGGATTCTTGCCTTCACCGGGTGATGGTGAGTTGGTGCAGATGATTCGGAATAGGGGGTGGGAGTCGTTTTGTGAGGCACCGGCACCGGTGCCGATGAGTATTGTGCGGGAGTTTTATGCTAATGCCCGAGCAGATCAAAACGGGTATTCGGTTGTTAGGGGGTTGACTGTGGATTACACCTTGGAGACAATCCAAGCGCTTATTGGGGGTACCGAGATGGGGACCACTCAGGATGATTGGGGTGAGAAAGGACAATAGGAACATTGATTTAGATCAAATTGTCTATGAGTTGTGCATTCCGGCTACTACGTGGAAGCGCAATCCGTCCACTAATGTGAGAGTCTCTTTTCCTGCATCTACTATGAACAGGTATGCTCGAGCTTGGAACCTGTTTATTTGCCATAGTATTATGCCATCGGGACACCACCACGATGTCACTATCGATCGGGCTATATTGTTGTTTGGGATTCTGAGAAGGGAGTATATGGACATTGCATACATCATCCATCAGAACATTATGAGATTTTTGAGGAGTCGCACTGGAGTGGCTATACCTCACGCGACGATAGTGACCAAGTTATGTACTGCAGTGTTCGTTGGTCAGCAGATGAGCAGTTGCAGATGCCGGGTGCCGCTATTGATCATGCTATTATAGAGCGGCTACCTGAGTGGCATGGTGGTTACGCCAGCCTTCGAGGATTGGGTTATAGAGATGCCAATGGTAGACGGATGAGAGCACCACCTCCAGTTTCACCAGTTCGAGAGATCGCTGGGCCTTCTGAGCCCGTGGAGAGCTCTGGTACGGGGCGCCGTGGTTTCAGTGATTCACAGTTTAGGCGGCTCGCGAGGCGTATGGATACTATGCATGATATGCATAGCCGTTTTGCGAGGGATTTGACACAGGCGTTGGGGACTGCTTTTCGTGCTACGGGCGTAGACGTGGAGTGGCCTGTGTTCGGTGCAGACATGATTTATCCTCCAGCCGACTCTTCACCCGATGAGGGTGAGGAGAGTGATCGTTCTGACTCCTTATAGGTACATTCGATCCTTTTTATCACCTTCAATGAGGACATTGAAGATTTTAAGTTTGGGGGTGGTAATCTAAGGACTAGTATAGAGTATATAGTGTGTGCATATAGGTTACATGTTGCATATAGTTTAGAATATTATCTCATATTGTTTGCATATTAGTTCATTTTCGTTTTCATTTTTTATGCTTATATGCTTGTGTTTCGTATGTGTTAGTAGTTTCATATAGTTGCATTTGCATGAATCTTGAAGTTGTTTCCCAAGTTGATGTCCTATGATGAGTTTATGTGCATAAGTTCTTGGCTAGTAATCTTGATTATATGTGATGCCTTGTAATTGGAAACTAGTTGTGTGGAAATGGTAATTACACTTATGCTCTAGAGATAAGACTTAGACTAACTTATTTCTTGAGTCCTTGCGTTGAGTCGAGCGTAGAGTTTGGATTATTCCCTTGTTGAACTTAGAGTTTGTAAATCTTAAGTTTGGGGGAGTTAAGGGATGAATGTGTCTCTCTAAAAAAAAGAATAAAAATTATCAGGTACTCCTTTGAGATCAATGGGTAAAATGCAATGTCATGTGAAGGGGACGATCCATGTACTTGTGCTGGTATTAAGTGCAAATGTATTAGAATAAGCAAATTCTTGGTGACCTTGCACAACCTTTGATTACTGGAGAATTACTTGATTAAAAAAAAGAGAGAGAAAAAAAAGAGAAGCGAAGTCGAATGGCGGTCGTGACTCACTTACACTGAGAAGCGTCCCAACCTTAGACTTAGCAAGAAAAAAAAACAAAAAACAAATAGAAAAAAATTAGGAGAGGCATAGGAATTCTTTAGTGACCCTAAATTGTAGTTTACTCTTTAGTAAAGAAGTGTTTAAACCTGATTCTGATTAACGGCTCGTAGTGAGGACTCTGTTGAAGTTTGATAGTCTTTGTTTTGTTTCACTAGAGAGCATGCTAGCACACACGATGCACTCACACTTGTAGTGGAAGAGAACATGGCTAATATGTGAAAGAGATGAATGCCGAGAATGTTGCGTGTTCTGAGGATGCTATGTTAACAAGGATTACACTTCATGATTCGCTTAGATGTAAGCATTTAGTTGCATTCATGCAATCCATTATTAGTATTTGTGTGTGTGTCTATGCTTGAGGACAAGCATCGGTTTAAATTTGGGGGTGTGATAAGTGGATTTTATATCCACTTGGAAGCCTTCGTTTTGACTTAAATGGATGATCTGGCCTCAAACTTTTAATGTTTTTGATATGTTTGAGTGTGATGTTGTGTAGGTTTCTGTGGAGGAGAACGAAGAGGAGATTCATAGCTTTCATTGAAAAAAAACGGCGAAGCAATCGGATGCGCGAGTCAAAAGTTAGGGACAAAGAAGTGGGCTGCTGAATTGGGGCACCCGCCCCAAATCGCCAGCACCTACCCCACTGGCGCACCTGCCCCAAATCTGGCGCACGTCAGCAAATTTAGGCCCGTTTTGCCCGTTTCTGATCCGTTTGAAGGCCCGATCGCTGGGGAAGGTAAAGGAAGGCTTGGGGGGGGGGACTAAAAACATAACCTAGAAACATTCTAAGGAGCACGTGACGGCTACGGAGAAGATCAAGATCGAATTTCATAGCTTTTTACTTTTGTAATTCTTCGAAGTAGGCGTAATTTTGGATGCTCGTTTCAGATTTGTTTCTTAACTCTTATTCTAGTACTTTGAGTTTGTTTTTCCTATTCCGTACCATGTTTACTCTTATTCCCATGATGATGAGAAGTTCGATTATGAACTAATCATTATCGTGGGATTCTAGCGGATTTATATATGGATTTCAGTAGTTGATTTGCCTTAATTATTTATGTGATGAATGTTTGATTTCTTCGTATTGGTTGTGCTTATTCTTCTTAGATGCGTAGCTAACATCTAAGTTGTGGGTTAATCTTTATTGAAGCGACAATGGATATATTGATTTAGAACTTGCCATGCGAACATAGGATTATGTATTCGATATACATGATTAGTGGTGTGATTTTAACCATCTTGCATCGCCCTATGTAATCTTGATAGATAACTTGTTCTTCAACCATTATGTTTTCAAATTCTACAGACATATAGGGTCTAAGCATAATTGGTGTCTGTTTACCTTCTATCTTAATTGTGGATGTGTAGCAGTATGGTGCACGTATAACGACAGTTAGCGTGTATCAGTATCGTGTTATCTGATTAATTATCAACCATCACATATCGATAAGGCATAATTCCGAATGAAGTATATGATGAAGTTAGAATCCCATGTTTTATTCTCATAAGTAATTCGATTTTAATTCTCCTAGCTATAATTCGATTAAATTAGTTAATTTAGATAGAACCAACCAAATTGTTATTTGTTCGAGCATTGAATAATAATCATACATTGGTGCATAAGTGCATATTTCTGAATACACCAGTCTCTGTGGGAACGAACTGAATTTGATTCTTTACTACTTGTGACCACGTACGCTTGCGTGATTTTGTGCGAACAGTGTGAAGGGGGAGATTGTTAGGAGTTGTCCCACATCGGTTGTGGGAAAGGTAGAAAGCTAAAATATAAGCAGCCAGAACAACTCCAATTAGAACGAGGCCTTTTGGGAGGTGCCCAAAAACAAAATCGTGCGGGTTAGGCCCAAAGCGAACAATATCGTACTATTGTGGAGTTAGGCTCGCTTAGCTGGCCCAACATGTTTTTTTACTATCCTATCTTAGTATGATGAATCACAGGTTTTTTTGGTTCATTCATCTGCTAATTACAATATGAAACACATCATAAGTGGGGTCCTTCAATTCCCGTTACGCATTCTTTACACGTTTTTTTATATGTATAATCGTATGAAAGTACATATTTCATTATTTTCTGGTTGAGTCGTACATAAATTGGTAGTTTAATTGTCTACAACATGGAACATGTATATGGATGTACGAGGCACACAGAGTGAGCATGGATGAAAGTATCATGTATAATTGAGCAATTGCCGAGGTCACTGCTAAAAATTGTACTGAGTTTGTAATATAATCACTATTATACTTTCAACATGCATGTAAGGCTTGCTAAAAAACATGCATGTAAGGCTTTCATGCATCTTATTTTATTAGTGAAAAGTGAACATATGTGATATATAACCTTGATATCATTACATATTAAATCTTTGACGAGTTTTTGGTTCAAACTGTTTTTTTTTGCTACTAATTATGTTCAATGGCCCATGTAGATAAAGAATCTATATCAGATCAATGCATAAATTTTAACATTTATTAAGGTAATTCTTTTTCATATAATTTGTATTGGTTTTCATATTCACTATATTCAATTTTTAAATTAAAATTTTTTGTTATAATTTCAAATTAATGTAGCACTTTTTGACTCCACTAAGGCAAGGTTGCATTGAAAGATTCAAACATCTTATAACTAGTCTAACATCTTCAAATTTCTTTCTAAGCATTATACTTAACACCCACAATATTGAAAAATTTAATTACTTTTTCACACACAGAAAAATATATACTAATTTATGACTGATGCGATGCACATGTGATTTTTAATAGTTAATGATTTTGTTATATGTATTTGAATCAATAATTTTTTGACGGAATTTGAATTTTAGATCTTTAATAACATAAATATCAAAAATTTAATAAAACAGTTATAATTAATTTGATTTTTGTATGTTTAGTTATAATAATATCCAAATATTTCCTAAAAAAATAAAAAAAATATCCAAATATTTAGTTATAATGATATAGTTAGGATATGTATAATCTCTTCTCTATAAGATATGATTCGAATGATGGTAACAGGGCTGCATTTTATATATTTTACTTGTAATAATCTTGCTCTTGCTGATGTTCGTATTACTCAAATAATTAATAAATACACAACTTATGCTAATTAACTTTGATTTAAAAAAACTTTGTTCGAAAAAATTTAGAAAATTTAGAATTAAACAATACTTTTTCTTATATTTAAATTCAATGGTGTTGGCCCCGACTATCACCTATTCATTATTAATGCTCTAAATATCAAGATCCAGAGAAATGACCTCCAAATACCATTTAGTAACGTTACATCGTGTAGCGTTTGGTTATTTACCAAAAATGCTACATCGTTTAACATTCTTTTAGGTTATCCTAACACATAACCCAACTAATAACCTAAGAGAACGCTACATCGTAAAATGGCGTCTACTTAGATTAACTCTAACAGAACGCTACATGGTGTAGCGTTTGATTAGGTTAACTCTAATAGAACGCTACATGGTTTAGCGTTTTGCTGTGTTAAAACAGCAAAACGCTACACGATCTAGCGTTTTCATTTTTTTTCATTTTAAATTGAACATGTTAGATTATCAGGCGTCACTAAGTGAGATTTGGGGCCATTTTCCAAACTCTGTTATTGTGGGCATTACTTCCAGAATATATGAGATCTGGGGCCATTTTTCTAAATTCAACCACGTCAAAACTGTTTTATTTATACAAAAACAAGAAAAAAACAATAATATATACAAGTATAATTAGTATGCTATAAGCCTAAAAAATTATATAATTATTTATCCTTAAAATTAAATTTATATTATTTTGTCTGAGGAAAGTCATAAATATTTATTTAAAATAACGGTTTTTCTATGGTGTGCCCATGTGCACATTCTAAACGCGGAAAATTTTGTGCTTGAGAGATTTTGATTGGCTCATCTCTCTTGATAATGGTGGACCCCTTGCAAATACACCAACCACACCAATCAAAATCTCTCAAATACAAAATTTTCCGCGCTTAGCATGTGCCGGCATACTAGACAAACTGTTAAAATAAATATAACGGGGATGCAACCCAGGAACGGCCAGTAGGCAGTAGCGTAGCGATATATTTTTCACCGCTAAACCCCCGGATTTCCAAATTCTTTACCGTTGCGCCCGTAGTGAAGTTAAAAAGGGGCAATGGCCGCCTGTGAGCAAGAGCAACAACTGAAAATAAACTCGGAGACAAACACCGCCTAGGGCTTTACTTTCCCGCCTTGCTCATTTACATAAATTTCGCCCAATTCTAGGGTTTGTTTGTTTGATTAACAATGGTGTCCCCAAAAGAGTTGCTCTCTGAAATTGAATCGTCTCTCCTAGGCCCTAATCCTCCTTCTCCTACTCAGAAGATTCAGCTCATTCACGCTCTTCGTCGCTCTCGCTCCTCTCTCCAATCTCTCCTCAAATTTCCGGTATTATCCCCCCCCCTCTCTCTCTCTCTCTCTCCCTCCCTCTCCCCTCTCTCTGTCTGTCTGTACTCGTCCCTTTCCTAGTTCATACAAGTTAAACCTCAATTGATAAATAATTTTATTAGATTTATACTTATCCCGGTCCCAAGATGATAGAGACATTGCATTTTCAACCTCGATAAGTTAACAAAATTGACATTATTAATTTATAGAGATTTTACTGTTTTTGTATGTGCACAAATGTATATGTATAGTGTACTTGAATAAGTATGGCAGACGGCCGTACTCTCTAGTTATGTGTTACACACACATACGCATTTGTATGTGTAGTGTACTGCTTGATAAAATTTGTGTGCTCTACCTATGTGTATTATACACTTGAGAAACTATGCTAATATTCTCTATCTAATAATTATGTATTCGTGGTGTACTGCTTGATAAATTACGGTGACTAAAATTGAAGATTTTTTTTTCATATTGATATCTAGGCTCCCAAGGTGTCAGATCGAGTTCAAGTAGAGTCCCGAGAAGTCAGGCTACCGGACTCTGGCCCAATTTCTCTAGATGAACAGGATGTTCAGATTGTAAGTTTAATTGTCAAATCGTTTATGTTCTGGATTACAGTGTGGTATCTGATATTGTATTAATATTTACGATTTATGGCATGTGATACTATTTTTGTAAATAGCAGCTGGTTCATCTAATATTTAGACCTAGTTTGGAGCCTATGCCTTACTAATGCTTCATCTTCCAGTATGATTTATTATAAACACACCTGGGGATTTTTTTTTATATATTCGTATATTTGTTTCTTGCAAGGGAATACTCTACTCTGAGTTAATTTATGTTCCTTTTCTTAGCCTTGTATAGCCATGAACGGGACAAGTAGCATCCTTAAGAAATGAAAAGGAGGTACATAGTAAGTGGAGTAGAGCTTAATATTCATGTGTAGATATATTCATTGTAGGACTGATACTTCTCATCATACTGCAGCCTATCTGTTGAACATGGACCAGGAAGCTAATTGGAATTTTTTCAGATTTATTAGATTTAGCTAGCATCTCGACTTTGGTTGTTTTTCCAATGTTTTGTTATCTAGCTTTTATCTACTAGATACTTGACTGTCTTGCTGTTTGATTAATACCTTAATTTACGTAAATTCTCAGCCTTACAAAGTTGCAATACTCTAATTGTTATATATATCATAATATATTTCATTTTAATGGAACTGTAGGCTCTCAAATTGAGTGATGATCTCCATCTTAATGAGATAGACTGCGTCCAACTGCTTGTTTCTGCAAATCAAGAAGTTAGTATTACTCTATTTCTTATAAATCATTAACCCTAATATATCATGTTATTGCTCCTAAACCTTTTTTTTGCTGTTTTTCATTATCATTATTCAGTGGGGCTTCTTGGGCCGAGAGCCTTTAGATATTTTGCGCCTTACAGCAGGGATATGGTACACAGGGAGAAGAGATTTACTAACAGCACTATACTCACTTTTGAGGGTATTGATTATTATCTCCACTGTCTTTCGAAATTAAAAATTGTGCATGTTTTGGTGTAAATATTAGCATTCATCTAGTTACTCGTATCATCATTTTCTAATGTCAGCTTGTCCATGTTTCATTAAATTGCAGGCTGTTGTGCTTGATCCTGGGCTTGACGATGATCTTATCTCAGACGTTCAGAAATACTTAGAAGATCTTTTAAATTCTGGCCTTCGACAACGTTTATTATCTCTCATTAAGGTAAACATACTTATTATGCTATCAATTATCAGTGTATTTCTGTATGAGGGTACTTTTACATGCAGTAATTATTATTTTGTGGTGATAGTTTGCTTTGAGTATTGATTTCAAAGAAGTCGGGTTTTCCAGGAATATTATTCTGCTTACGACGTCTTTAGAAAATTAGATTCTGAAGTTCTGCACCTGTTATGTGGTGGATTGCCTTTTAAAACTGCAACTTTTGTCTCAATGATTTTATTATTGTTCTCCCATTCGTTACCAGTATAACTTTTAATATCCCATTTGATGTATATCTACCCCACCTGTGATTAGGCACAACACTTAGTATCAAGGAATATATAATTTGTATCAAGTAAGATATGATTTTTTCTTCCATTTTCGTCATTGGCAATTGATTATTGACCAAGTAGTCAATCACTTAGCTGAGACTGTTTCTGTGCACACCTGATTGATAAAAATGCATTCTCCTGTAACATAGTTAGGATTTCTTCATGCTTTATTATAGGAACTGAATCGAGAAGAACCAGCTGGTTTGGGTGGCCCTAACTCAGAGCCCTATGTTATTGATTCAAGAGGTGCTCTTGTGGAAAGGCGAGCTGTTGTTTGCAGGGAAAGGCTCCTCCTTGGCCATTGTCTTATATTATCTGTTCTGGTTGTCCGGGCAAGTAAGATACAGATTATCATTCCTTTGTGTTTGATTTACTATACTTTTACTAGTTAGGCACATGATCGAAGTCCTCTGTCTCACGTTAAATACTTGTCAAGACTCAAGTCCTACAGATAATCTATAAAATTCTAAAAAAGCCAAATCAATAGTGAGATTTGAGAACATATATGAAAGGTGCATGAACCTAAACACTTTAATGTTCCCTTTGAAGGAATGATGTTGCTGATATAGCACAAAGTCGATACAAGGTGCAAGAGAACTTTCTGATGTTCAAATTTCTCTTTTCACACAATGTTGGTTTATCCTGTAATTCGACTACTGTGTTGATGATATAATTAGGGTTCGTATCAGAAATATTGATATTCTTCATTAGGAATCAGATTGTACAGTCCAAGTCTTACTTGGGTATGCCAAAATCCAGATTATCAAAAATTATTATTTTCAAGGATTCTTTATTATGGTAACTTAAATTTGGCACATTGAGTTCCTTCAAAGTTATTTAAATTAGGGAAAATGTTTACAATTGTGAGTCCTTATACCACATTAGATATAGTAATATCTGGTGGACTCGTGGTCTGAATAGTTGTTGCCATTAAATCAGGCTATATGTTGTGCCTGTCTTGTACCATTGACCCCTCAGATTCTGTAAGGGTAAAGTTAGGAACTTGTACTTGAGGTTCTCGTTTACATTTTTGCAAAGCACTATTGCAGAAGAACTTCATGCGAATATTTCAGTTCATTCTCTCGTATTGTTGTAAGTAATCTAATGGCAGGTTGGCTACTTCTGCCAGGTTCAAAAGATATAAAGGAGTTGCTTGCTGTTTTGAAAGATACGGCAGCAGAGCTTAATGGTAGCAATGATGTATTGAAGTATCAGGTCCTAATTTCATTTTGTTTATAAAATTCTGATGGTTTCTATAGGTTGTTAAATAAATGGATTTTATTGAACATTGACTAAGATATAACTGGATGGATGAACTATACAAGTGTTTGATGCGAAAGTATCTTGCATATAATGTTTCTAGTCAAGTGTTTATCACAATGATTATTTAAGATAAAGTAGTTAGCAGAAACACGTCAACCTCTTGTAATTCTAAAATATGTTCTTTCTGGTAAATCTGTATCTTTTTCGGTTAGGTTAGTTTTGATTAATGCTAATATGTGCATATCTTTGCAGATTACGTATAGCATTCTATTTTCTCTAATTATTGCTTTCATATCGGATGCTTTAAGTGGGAGTCCCGATAAATCCTCTCTCCTGTCTAGTGATGCTTCTTTTAGGCATGAATGTCAGGAAAATGTAAGATGATAAGGTTAACCTTTTTTAAAGAGATTTCCGTGTTTGTAGGATTTTCCTTTTTCTTTAGCTAAGAACTTGTTTGTCCATTATTTTTTGTTAGTTATTTATTGTCGGAAATGATCCAAGTGTGGAGGGCTTCATTGGTTCTGTTAGACTTGCCTGGACCGTACATTTGATGACAACACAAGATGTAAATGATTCGAGGGACACAATATCAAGTGCTTCTAGTGATATGAAAGATATTTGTTCCTGCTTGGAAACCATCTTTACGAGTAATGTTTTCCAGTTTCTCTTAGACAAGGTTCTCCGAACTGCAGCTTATCAGGTTTGTATATGATATATTCTTCTCATTTAGAAGAAAAGCACATCGTGCTTTGAAGTTTCCATAACTACTGCAAAAATCTTTGGCTAAAATATTATACGAGTATTCTGAAATTTAATGTACAGAGATGAACAATACTTTACACTAAAGTTTTAATTTAAAGTTCTTAAACATTTTGGCTTATGATATATTCTTATTTCAGTCATACTAGCTAATTGCCTAGTGCTATTACATTTCACTTTCTAGATTGTCTGCATTATGTTTTTTATTGCTGTTGTTTATGTATTGCTTCTCACTTCATTGGTTATTAGATATTTTGTTTGCTTTTCAATTAGTTTTTGTAGTTTATAAACATTCTAGTTGATGTATACTTTATTTAGACATACCTATTGCCTGAATGCTATTAGTTCTCAGTTCTCACTTTTCGGATTGTCTGCATTCTGTACATTTCTCATTCCTCAGTTTAAAATGCTATTTATTTATATCTTCTCAAGTCCTTTATTTAACATTTTGTTGTAATTTCAAATATTTCTTGTATTCTGTTTTTATATAGAATTGAAATTAGTGAATAATGAAATTAATAAACAGAAATTTTTTGGATTGTCTTCTACTCGTGCACCTTCATTTTGGGCTACAATTTCTCTTAATCTGCGGCTATGTACAATTGTTAAGGAGGAAGGTCGAGTAGTTTGTAGGTAGCCACCCCTCATGCTTAAGCCAACCAACAAAACATACCCCGTGCTTCCTGCTCTTTGATCGCGGGAAGGGTATGATGTACACAGACCTTGCCTTCATTTTAGGAATCACTAATGCTTTTATGATATTTAATTAGATTTAATATGGTTTCTAAGATTGTTTTGTTGTGTTGCTGTAGTATAAAAATTGATGTTTTGCTCATTATGTAGAACGACGACGAGGATATGGTCTACATGTACAATGCTTATCTACATAAGTTGATATCATGCTTCCTTTCACATCCACTTGCTAGGGACAAGGTCAGTTAATTCATTCTGTTCGTGTGTTGCAGACTCTTACATATATAATGCTTTTCTGCAGAAGTTGATAATATGTTATCCACACACATTTACGTGCTAAGGATACAAGCAGTTGTAATATTCTTATGTCCTGTGAACTATTGCCGCATGCACTTATAGATCAATAAAAAACCCACACCCTGTCACCCACACCTATAGTAGGTTGTGCCTGGTGTAACCACAAAGTTGTAGGGGTGATTTACTACTCTTGTAAGCGTATTTATTTTTACGTTATTCGTGATAAGATGCAAACCATTATTTCCTATCCTAGGCACTATGCTTAGGTACATGTTGAATATTCATTTTCCCCATTAAATATTGTTGTAAATTTTGGTGCTCTTGATTTATGTCTAAAAGCACATTCGGAATATGTTACTTGTTCATTATTTACCTAGCTTACAACCTTGGGGTACTTGCTTTTGTGCATAGATAACATATTTTGCATGTACAAGTATGTATGCATATATGTAGGAGGTCTTTTATAGCTAAGCTAATGTAAGTGTGATTGCGTCTAGCAAATATATGATCAATATTTATCTCAAACACCTTATTATTGATTAATCTAAGAGACAACATATACAGTGTTGAAACTAGGGGGTGCAATTTCTGGTTACGGGTCGGGTTAGCTGAGTTTTATTTTTGGGTTGAGCCTAATTCAAACTGAAGACTAGATGGGTCAGAATCTTAAACCTAAACACGACCCGCTAGATATGTGTCTGAACAATATGACCCTAAATTGCCCGTAGTACAGACATGTGTAAAGTCCAAACTGTTAGCACTAAAAACACAATCATCAAGCTAATTCCGTCTTTATATTCCACATATATGTATGCACACATACGTACAAATCAGGAGTTTTTGATGGGACTAAAGTCTAAACAAAGTAAAAGTAGCGTATTCAAAGAATTGAAATTAGGAGTGTTAATAGTATATGTAATCTGAATTATGAGCATGCATGCATAGAATATGACCAATATGTATATAGCTACGGTTCTGCATCAAAACAGTCAATTTGATTTGTGGTTAAACTAATCAAATTGATTTTCTCAAGAAATATTGTGTTATTTTCAACAAAATTCGAGAACAACTATATAACGACGTGGGAGGAGAGAGAAAGGGAAAAAGTGGCAGTGGGTTAAGTTTGTTGGGTGATGAAGTGAAATGAAATATACATTTGTTGTATTATTTATGTAGTTTGTCTGTTCTATTATTACTGGACTTAAAATAGTATTACTAGACTCGTACTCGGCTGTTAACAATGTATTTAGTGAGTCATATGTGTATATATAGGTAGGCTGTGTTAGTCCTACTCAGGTATGAAGTGTCGGACACGAAACATATCTGAGTGCTGGACTCTAAAACTTAAAAAATTTGGGACACAGATATTCTCCTATTCCGGGAAACTGGCACGGGGACACATCATAATATATTAATAAGCAAGCATTGTAAATAGATACCTTAACAAAAACTGTCGATTAAACTTCATATTTTAAAGAACTTTGCAACTTGGGGATCTTCTTTGCATGTTTCTTATTTATGCTTTGTTCTTCCTCGTCTGTTTTTTGGGCTTGCATTGTAAATTAAGCTCATATGTGGTTGTTAAGTTGGTTGGTCAAAGTGTCCGCATATTAGTCAAAGGATTCGGCACGGAGTAAGTGTCATGTCTGAGTGCCTGGCACGGGTAAGGCGACTTGAACAGAAAATTTGGAGGAACATTGTAGGTAGTTATGTGTACGTAGTTCAAGGAAATCATGTATCCCAAAATCGGGTTATTTTGGGTTGACCAAAACTTGACCTAAACTTTAAAATCCTTGACCCTAATTCATATTTTTTCGGGTTAAATTCATGTAGGGTTGTCGGGCTGGGTCGGATCTTGTAGCCCCTAGTACAAATTTTCAGAATGCCTTTACTTATGGTGGATGGTGTTCTCCTATGCATGGAAGGGGATGGTAGTAAATAATCCTAAGCTGCTATACCATAATGCATTGGAGTATTACGTTGTAGGGTAGTTTATAGCTGATTTAAATTTTCACTGTCAATAGGTTAGCTTTTTCTGAAATCTGACTTCACCGTATTTTTCTTCATCTCCCAATGATCAATTTGCATACCATATGTGCTATATTTTGATGTGATTTAGATTTTTTTTATTTTACTAAGTAGTTTTTATTTTAAGAAGGTTTGTATTGGAGTAGGACCCTATGTATTATATATATATATATATATATGATAGTGTTTTCTTCTCCTTTATTTCTTTTAAACAGGTAAAAGAAATAAAGGATAAAGCCATGGCTGAGTTGAGTCCTTACAGAGTGTCTGGATCAACTGCTCATGTGCATGATGTTAGCATGCAAGGTCAACAAGCTGCTGAAGCAGCTCCTCAACCATATATCTCTCTCCTGGAGTTTGTGAGTGAAATCTATCAGGTTAGTATATGCTGGAATCATAAATTAAAATGTCTTAGTGGCCGAGTTTGTTGCACATGTGTTACTAGATTACTTAATTCCTGTCAGCTTGGGAACATCATGTACCATTTGTATGATGAATGATGTGAAAAATATCTCTTATTAATGACAATATATGTAAACTGTAATCGAAATGTTGTTATATGCGTTCGTATAGGGTTTAAAAGATTACAGTAATGGTCTGATGGAGATGTATTGCTTTTATGTTGATCTGTAATTGGTACTTCTGTACTGGTTACACTGGTTAAGTTACTTGGGTTGAATAACATCACTTTTTGCAGACAAGAGTAAGGCCAGAGTCATATAAGTAATTTGTATAGAAATGCAGCTACTTTGCAATAGTGTAATGTTTTTTTTTTCCCATTTGAGATCTGCATCCTTTTCTTCTTCTTCTTCTTCTTCCTACAGAAGGAACCTGAGCTGTTGTCTGGAAATGATGTTCTATGGACATTTGTAAATTTTGCTGGAGAGGATCATAATAACTTCCAAACACTTGTGGCATTCTTGAAATTGCTGAGTACCTTGGTACGTAATTCTTCTAATCAGTTGCAGTCCCACTGGGTTGGATCATATCAATCAACATTTGAAATTACATTCTAACAGGCGTCTACTGAGGAGGGCGCTTCAAAGGTTTTTGATTTACTTCAAAGCAAAACTTTCCGCTCTGTTGGATGGAGCACGTTGTTTGATTGTATATCAATATATGAGGATAAGTTCAAACAGTCTCTTCAAAGTGCTGGAGCAATATTGCCTGAGTTCCAGGAGGGGGATGCAAAAGCACTTGTTGCATATCTGAGTGTTCTTCAAAAGGTACTAAGCCCCCCCCCCCCCCCCCCCCCCCCCTCTCCTCTCTTCTTGATTTTGAGTTTTGTGATCAGAACATTCTAAAATGTTGGCGTCGTCGTTTTGAACTCTGTATCTTCTATGCCAAAGTGTGCTTTGCATAAGTTTCGTGTGTATACTTTGCTCAAACTGAAGAACAACACAGTTTTATCAAAAGCTTTGTGAACTATGTTAGTTAAAGTACTTTTTAGTTTTTGACAATAAAATAAGTTTTCTTGTATTTTTTCCTCTGTGCAAGTTGTTTTGTTGTTATCTGTCAACCAACATTTTTGATTTTCCCTTCATTATTCTTTGCATGTCCTTTCTGGTAGATCGTTTTTTCTCTTTAGGTTTGGGATGGATCTGTTTTCTGTTAGTCACCCTTTTTGTTATGTTTTATATACAAACCTCAATATTAAATAGAGAGTTCCTTTGCTTCTTTCTTGTATCTAAAGGATGCATCCTGTAAGCTAGTCAAAAAATGTTAATGCAGCTTTTATGACAAATATTGTTTACCTTCTGAGCAGTACTTTCATATGTTAATGTTTTATGAATTCTGCAATAATCTAGGCACTGACCTTGTAACATAATCTTATGAAATCTAGTGTTTTTATTGGTTGTAGGTTATTGAGAACGGGAATCCCATTGAAAGAAAGAACTGGTTTCCTGACATTGAGCCACTCTTTAAACTGCTTAGTTATGAAAACGTGCCTCCCTATTTGAAGGTAAGTTAAATTTGCTTCTGCTTTTGGCTATGAATACTACCTCGTTATCATTTTTACCTATTTGGTATTAGAGTTTTTAGCATCTCAGGCTGTTCACTTGTCATTAATATATTTCCCCTGTACTTTAGGGTGCTTTTCGTAATGCTATATCTACTTTCATTCAAGTTTCTCCAAATATAAAAGGGACCATTTGGAATTTTCTCGAGCAATATGATCTGCCAGTTGTTGTGGGACCTAATGTTGGGAATAATTCACAACCATTTACCACACAGGTTAGTTTTGTATCTTTTGTCTTCTTTTCTCTGTTCCCGAAATTGTGTTGTATACCTCAGATTTTGCTTGTTGATTGATTTGTGTGGAAGTTGGGTGATACATAGTATACTTTTGTTTTTTTTCCGCCAGGCACGGAATTGCAATAATTATGCATTAATTTGGGCACTGTTTGTGTGTAGTTAATGCATCCGGTGTATGTTAGTGTATATTAGTTGATGCTTTCTAGTACTGCTAGATTTTTTTCTGAAATTGTACACTATGCTTTGGCAGGTGTATGACATGAGATTTGAATTAAATGAAATAGAAGCCAGGAGAGAACAGTACCCTTCGACAATATCATTCCTGAACCTTTTAAATGCGCTTACTGCTGAAGAAAGGGACGTAGGGGATAGAGGACGAAGGCATGTCTCCATATGATGATATATTTTTTTTTAAATTTTTAGTTTTAGTTTTTTCTTCCATTATGCATGCCTGTTCTTCTCACTGTTCTTCATGGCTCTGTTGCACAGATTCATTGGTATATTCAGATTTGTATATGATCATGTTTTTGGCCCATTTCCTCAAAGAGCCTATGCTGATGCTTCTGAAAAATGGCAATTGGCTATTTCTTGTCTTCAGCATTTCCGAATGTGAGTTCATAATTTCATTTCTGTTATCCTCATTTCCCTACTATTTGTATATGTTCATATTGATCTGTTGAAGAAAAATGTATTTTTGTTCAGGATCCTGAAAATGTACGATACAACAGATGAAGACATAGACAGTGGTGCTGATCAATCATCAGGGTCACAATCAACCCCACTTCAGATGCAAATCCCTATCATTGAGTTGTTAAAAGTATTTTGTTTTGCCTTTTCATAACTTACTAACAAATGCTATAATTATTTTCAACCATTTTTCTGCTACTATCTATGTATTGAGCATAAACATGCTAGAGAGTATTAGTAATTTTTTTCCATCTTACTGATGCCTCAAAAGAAATTACTCAATAGACTTTTTTAACTGAGCTATCCTTGAACATTACCTAGGGATAAGTGTAATGACATGATTGAACACAGCCATACTGTTCACTCGACCTAATCTTCATATGGACTGTCATATCTTTTAATTGTTTAATGTATGGCATTAAATGAGCAAACTGCAGTAGTCAATATGGTCTGAAAATTTTCCTGCAATCTATGGTGGTTAAATAAATGTAAAAAGTGGTTTTTCTTGTCAAATTTTAATTACTTTTATATTAAGAAGTGGTATATTTAAATTGCATTGATTTTATGTTATATCATCTATATATGTGGGTCCTATTTTCTTTTGAGATATGGCAATTTCACCTTCTAGGTCTAGTGAGTGGGCAGGCTTTCTTTATTTAATGGTACAAAGAAATTATGTTTTCCTCTGCTCTGCCTAAACAGTGATAATGGTTATCTTTTCCAATTAGGTCTTAATTTTATGACCAGCACGTATTGCCATAGGTTCAATGATGTTATTAACTACCATTTTGCAGGATTTTATGAGTGGAAAAACCATATTCAGGAATATCATGGGCATTCTTTTGCCCGGAGTGAATTCCATCATTACACAGCGTTCAACCAAAACTTATGGCCTACTTTTAGAGAAGGCTGTGCTGTTGTCCTTGGAAATTTTAATACTGGTTTTGGAGAAGGATTTGATTGTTTCTGACTATTGGCGCCCTCTGTACCAGGTACTGTTTCTATGTCTTGACATTGTACTGTACCTCCCTATATTGCGGCCAGATTTATTTAGAACTTCTATAACACACTTAATGAACTTCTTTAAGTAAATTTATTGTTTTGGTCACCCTTTTGGCTATATGGATACGAGGCGTTCATAATTGTTTAATCACAGGTATATCAGATCTTAATTTTTAATCTTATGTTTGAATAAATAAATTGCTGATGCATGTATCTTCTTATTATTTGGAACGAAAGAGATTATAATTGGTATTACATTATATGAAGGCATGAAGCTAAGCATTAAGAAAACAACTGATGAGTATTTGTAAAGAATATTTCTGTATCCAATAATTTCTCTTATTAGTCATATTACAGCAATGTCTTGCCTTGAATAAATTATAGTAATATATTAAAACAATACAGAGTATTATTAGTGATTTTAATTTGGTAAGATTGTATATTAGTGTCTTGTCTGTCGTGTGATTGGTCAAGATTGTTTATGAGAATCTTGTCTGTTGTGTGATTGGTCCTGCCTGTACATGCACTCGCACAAAATCCTGGGAGGGGGTCAATTCAGGAATATTTTTGTGCTTCTCCTGGCGGTGCATTTGAGATATGATCATGTTAGCCCGCCCTAACTATTATGGTAGAGAAGCATTGCTATGCTTCCAAATGTTCAATATTGGTTCATTTGATTACTCCTGCATACTTCCAAAAGCTTATTCTTGACCAAGTAATTCTCCAAATGTCTTAGTGGATGCATATAGGAAGATGTTGCCAAGCTCTTTGGTTGCCTTGAAATGTAAATTGACAGTCTTGTAGAAAAGGAAATGTCACCACAGAATTTAAGGCAGACGGGGTTAGGCAAATCTTCATATGCTTGGCTGATGACCTATAATGTTTGAATATCGTGTATGTAAATTTTGTGCCTATGTTTGTGGCTATTACATAGCACTTCTTCATATTCTTCCTTCATCATGCAGCCTTTGGATGTCATACTTGCTCAAGACCATAATCAAATTTTAGCTATACTGGAATATGTCAGATATGATTTTCGACCGGAGATTCAACAATGCTCTATCAAGATTATGAGTATCTTAAGGCATCCTCTATCTCTCATCTTGCTATATAATTAGCTGATAATGTATGTGTTTTCTTGCATTAAAAAGATCTTATGATGACCATGTAATGTCTTCAATTCCGTCATTGTGCTTTTGACAGTAATCGCATGGTAGGCCTTGTGCCATTGCTATTAAAAAATAACGCAGCAAACTCTTTGGTTGAAGACTATGCTGCTTGTCTAGAACTAAGATCTGAAGAATGCCAAGTCGTAGAAAACAGCAGTGATGACCCCGGCGTTCTCATCATGCAGGTTATTGAAAACATTTTTTAAACTCGTCTTTTTTTTTTTTTTTCGTGGTCTGTTAAGGACATTAAACTCTAGGTACTGACATGTTTATTTCAGCTTCTTATTGAAAACGTTTCTCGTCCAGCCCCAAATGTTACACATTTGTTGCTCAAGTTTGATCTTGATACCTCAATTGAAAGAACAATTTTGCAACCCAAGTTCCATTACAGGTAGTACATGTTAAAGACTATCTTTGTGATCTTGATTCTTGTGTGTGTATTTGGATGTTGACATGTATGTATGCCATGTCATACTCAGCTGCTTGAAGGTTATTCTCGATATTTTGGAAAAGCTTTCTAAACCCGATGTCAATTCTTTGCTTCACGAATTTGGTTTTCAGGTATAAACTCCTACCTATCAAAAGCGTTAAACCTCGCCTTCCTTATCTTAATCATTAGTTTCTTTTGGGCAGCTTCTATATGAATTATGCTCGGATACCCTAACATGTGGCCCTACTATGGATCTTTTGAGTAAAAAGAAGTATCAGTTCTTTGTAAAAGTAAGTCAACTTATGACGTTATGAACTCTTGAGTCGTACATGCTGCTATTTGTTTGCTGATATTCACAGTTGCTTTTAGTTGTTAATATCATTACCTTGTTATTACAGCACTTAGATACAGTGGGTGTTGAACCACTTCCAAAGAGGAATAGCAGCCAAGCTTTTCGTATTAGCTCCCTCCATCTGGTTAGTTTTTCTTTTTAATTTATGAAAATTAACAAACCCATTATTCCTTCTGGTTTGCAGTCCTATGTCACTGTGTCTTTGTAGCATTAGATTTTTATGGTTTGTTCAAACTTTACTTAACTCTTTTTTCTGCCTTTTCTCAGAGGGCTTGGTTGTTGAAGCTTCTAGCTATAGGACTGCATGCTGGGGATATGACAAATACCAACTATCGTGAAACATGTCAAAGCATTCTTGCTCACTTGTTCGGGCAACAGTCAACTGAATATAATCTTGATCATAGTATTTCCCCATCTGTTACTCGTAATCACCCTGAAGGTGTTGGAAATAGAGTAGTCGCCAGGAGTAAGGTAATGTTACTCATTATTGATCGTATGTTGCTTATATGAATATTATTCCTTTGTGGACACTGAAATTGCTTTAAATTCACAACCCAGTTTGACGAAAAATACTTCTTAATAAAAAATAACTGCTTATAAGTCCAGGACTCTTATATTAATGGGAATACTCATCAGTATTGATCTAATTGTTTCATGTACTTTTTTGTTTGTTTCTATGTAGGTGTTGGAATTGCTTGAGATTGTTCAGTTTAGATCTCCTGATACTACTGTAAAGTACTCACAAGCACTATCCAATATGAAATATGGCTATATTGTAAGCTTTAAAATTCCTGTTAAAAAAGCTGATTCTATAATTTACTTTTTACCTTTTGTATATGATATAATATGTTTTGTAGGCTGAAGATGTACTTGGAAGTCCTGCAGCTTCCGAAAAGGGTGGTGTCTATTACTATTCAGAGCGTGGTGATCGTTTGATTGATCTGGCTGCATTACGTGACCAACTATGGCAGGTAGAATATGTTGCTCTACGTATCAGCAGTGATTGAGCACTTTCTTTTCTTATATATTAACTAATTGAACACACACACACACACATGATCCTTTGACAAGGCTTGACCCTCAACCTTTCTTTAAGGGGTTAAGGATTTAAAAAGGGATAAGGGTATTACCACCGGGGCAACAACCCTTTAAGATTTAGAGATATTTCACTTTTGATTCTTTTGAATGTAGTAGAAGTTATTTCTGAAATTTCTCTATATGCTGTTTGTTCATGTTGCTTTCTTTCTTTGTATTGTTTTTAGAAATGCAAATTTGATACCCCCCAAATGAGCTCATATGGTAGTGAAATTGAGATCATAGAAGTCAGAGATACTGTTCAGCAGCTCTTGCGATGGGCATGGAAGTACAATAAGAACCTTGAAGAACAAGCTGCACAGCTACATATGTTAAATGGCTGGTCCCAACTTGTCGAGGTTGCTCTAGATAATTTGTCCGTCTTTCTGATATTAATTACTCGTATTATTTGCTTTTTAAGTTTTTTCAAGCCCGGTAATTCAGTAATTGTATATTGGACTCCGTTAATGTGATTTGTATTGTACACTCTGCCTTGAAATTGATTTTTTTGTTTTGATCATAGGTATCCGCATCCAGACGAATATCATTTCTTGAAGCTCGCTCTGAAATAATGTTCCAGTATGGCATCTTAACTTTTCGCTACGAATTTTCTCATTTATCCGACAATAAAGTAATACATCTCCTATTTTATAGGTTGCTTGATGCTTCATTGACTGCTTCTGGTTCTCGAGATTGTTCACTTAAGATGGCATTTATTTTGAGCCAGGTGAAGAACCTATATGCAAAACTACTATTACTATATTGCTTTAGAACTGTCCATTGATTTTATTGTAGTCTTACTTTCCATAAATGTATGAAGGTTGCACTGACATGCATGGCAAAACTGCGTGATGAAAGGTTTCAAAGCCCCGGGCCCTTATCCACTGATACTGTTTCATATCTTGATATTGTAACGCTTAAGCAATTATCGAATGGGGCTTGCCACTCTATCTTGTTCAAACTTATCATCGCAATTCTAAGGAATGAGTCATCAGAAGCATTAAGGAGACGGTACAGTTTGTTATGCAATAAACACTTTTATACTTTTGAAAACTAATGCAATTTCTAACCATGCTAAATATTCTGAATTCAGCCAGTATGCGCTATTACTTAGTTACTTCCAGTATTGTCAGCACATGCTAGATCCAGATGTTCCAACAACTGTGTTGCAAGGTTTACTAGTCAATGAGGAGGATAGTGAAGATGTTGATCTTCAGAAGGTATATTATCTGTGCTAGTTTTTAAATTATAATAGTCATTTGTACATATGTAGATGTTACAAATTAATCCGATCCCTGTTTTTCAGATCGACAAAGATCAGGCTGAATTAGCTCGGGCAAACTTTTCGATCTTGAAGAAAGAAGCTCAAGGCATCCTAGATATGGTATGTGCATTTTGAGTTTTGAGGTCTTTAGATAATTTTTTTTTCATCAGTTGCATTTCCATAAGTGCTATATAAGATCATGGTTGTCATGTTGGTAAGTCGAGTTGAGTTGACAGGTTCAGCTCATCAACTAGTGGACTAATCATAAGCTAGTTTATAAATAATAATAATAAAAGTGTAACATCAATTAATAATAATAAAAGTCTGCCATTAATTAATTTGTATTTCATATATTTGATTTCTCACATCAAAAGTTTAACATTCCCTCGTGCCTGTTTACATGGGCTTAAAATAATTATTTAGGGAAAGTCCAATGGTGCAATATATCTTGTTCAAAACCTATAATATAGAACAAAATTTAATATACCAGTCCAATGGTGTGCTAAACATTTTGCTTAAATAGCACAATGCTATAATTTGTGGTATATATTGAACAAAATATAGATGGAGATGTAATTGCAAATCATCAAAAAGTGGAAAAAAGGGAGGAAAACGGATAAATAAGGTAGTTGAAAGTGCGGGTACTTGAAAGTTAGTTAAATTTGAAACAAGATTTGGAACAATGCACCGCAGACATGGTGCTATACAGCACCAAAAATCACTTTTTGGTGCTGAATTAGCAATAGCTCCATTTATTTTAGTACAACCATTAGACTTGCTATTATGACTAGTGACTAAATGTGATAAGTTAAAAGTGTAAATGTTAAGTTAGGACTTGTTTGGATAATTATATATCATAGATGATTATAATTTATTTAATTATGTAGTAATAATAATAATATATTTGATATATTGTCCATTTGAATGATCATATAAACTTTTATCATTCAAAATCATGAAAATTAAAAATAAGTTGTTCAAAAGAGAGCTCCACAGGTTAGCTCAATTTGTAAGAGCAAGTGGCAGACCAAGGTTCGATTCCCTCGGGAGACGCTTGTCACGTTTGCCTTTAGTAGTTGATTCTGGATTTACCCGGCTATGGGTGGGGCCTGGGGGCAATCATAACCTGAGGTTTAAAACCCACATTAATGTGGGGTAGTTCCTCGTGCAAACAAGGTTCAAAAGAGTACCTCTTACCAACTTCTGTTTTTTTTTACTTTTTAAGTCTCTTTCTAACTAACTATGCAAACATTCATTTTTCAACATAAAAGTCAAAAATTACCTTAAACCATGGGGCTTAAAGTGTTCCCATACAGATTCTCGAACATCTCTCTTTTTTCTTTTTTGGTTTTTTGCTAGTATAACTTCATTTTATATGTTGTTCATAAATATAGTGGTAATTTCAAATATGTTCTTCTAACAAATTTTTCATCGAAATAATATTAGAAATCACTTTCACACTTACAAACTGAAATCAATTGAAATTATGAAATAAATATAATACAAATATAATACAATGTTTACAAATGCAATACTCTATGTCTAAATTTGACAATAAGTCATATTAAAATAAGTTAATTGGACATATTTATAAATTACATTTAGAATAGGACATAACATTAAACCAACTCATCAATTCAGGGACATATTATGTAAATTCTCCTTTTTCTTTTTGTTCCATTCCTTGTACATACATACATCTATGTATGCCGGATCTACTTATGTATGCACGTCCTAGAAACCAGTTAAACCAAAACTAAATAGAAACAAATGCTATAAAGAGAATGAGAAGGGTTGTGGAACCCGGGGCTGGGGCCTAATGGGCATGTCTGGAGCTAGGAGTGAGCATTTCTGTCCTCGTTTCTTTCAGGTTCGGGTTGAGTTGGACCTGTTGCTCACCCCTATCGGGAGCCTTGATGAGGCTTTCGTGGGCCCGGGGTGGATTGAGTGGGTCCCGGGCGTGATGTTATATGGGGGGGTGAGTGATGTTATCGGGGGATCTATTTGGGGTCTATTTAGTTTCTATTTGATCATTTGTTTATATATATTAGTCGTTTTCAATCTATACATCCATAAACATATTCATACAGACAACTAAACATATAATTTTTGATTTAGTGGAGAATAAAATTGAAAGGGGAAAAAATGAGATTAGTATGTCATGTAGGATGTCTAGTATTGTAGGAAATATATTCTTTTTACATTTTATTTAGTTTGAATAATTTTTTTATCAAGTTGACCCAACTAGTCAACAAGTTGACCGCCTAGTTGCCCAATTCGACCGACTTTTCAACAATTCACAAGTTGACCTCTCTAGTCGACCCTCTGAAAACACGCCATGACAACAATGGGTTAGGTAGGAAGCATAACAATATATATTCTCATCAACTTTTGGATTTTTGTTACGACCACTTCTAATTGATTGGCAATTGTGTAGGTGTCTTAAGATCAGTTTAATTGATGAAACTTTTTTTTTGGGTCTCATGTGGTTTGTTGTATTAAGTAAAGGAATATTCTATGCAGTAATATATCGGAAGTGCAGGATTGATGATGCTTAATTAATTAATTTATTTTAAATTTAAGAAACACCAGCCTTTGTGAATATTTTAGCTTAGTTATTTGTTCGTTGTTCCCATTTGTTTTTCTGACTCATACTGTATAACTTAGGTCACTAAAGATGCTACTCAAGCCAGTGAATCTGGAAAGACAATGGCACTCTACGTTTTAGATGCATTGGTTTGCATTGATCATGAGAAATTCTTCTTGAGCCAGCTCCAAAGCAGAGGCTTTTTGAGATCATGCCTCATGAGCATCAGTAATAGTTCTTATCAGGTTTGATTCTATTGATCTTGTGAGAAAAGTCAACATGCACATTCTGTGTTATAATTTGTGGTCGCATGAGTCATGAAATTTCAGTTTATTGTTACTTCTGAGTTTAAAATGTACTTGAAAGAAAGGTGTGAGTAATCAGTGTTAAGAGTTTTTATTTGTTGAATAGATCAGATTTGTCCAAAGTATCTTAATGTCTTATCTACATAGTGATAACACATATTACCATGTTCCCCTTAGCATTTTGTTGTTTCCTTTTCAGGATGGTGGGCATTCAATAGATCCACTGCAGAAACTGTATACTCTTGAGGCTGTACTTGCTTTATTGCTGAGAATAAGCCACCATTATGGGAAATCAGGGGCACAAGTTCTGTTTACCATGGGCGCAATGGAACATATTTCATCATGCAAGGCAATCAACTTGCAGCTGAAGGTATTTCTGCACCTATACAGTCATGCTACACAATCAAGGTAATATAACTTATATAACTTATTTTTAACTTTTAATCAGGGAAGTCTAAAGCGTGTTAATAATAAGTTTGGTGGAGACCAATCTGTTGTTGGTCACAAACGGATGGCCATCACTCCGTTGCTGAGGCTAGTGTTCTGCCTAACTTCAGTGGTGAATACATCTGAATTTTTTGAGGTTAGCATCCCCCACAGTATATTGATTCTTTGTTTTTCTTATGAATTTTGATGCATCCTCATTTGAATGGTTACAAGGCCTTTATAGGGCTGGATTGTTGATGGGATTTATTTATTTATTTATTTTGTGTGGGTGGGGAGCGGGGGGGTTAAAATGAGTTGGAAATTCCATGGGGGGATATGGTATGCGTTATACCTGATTAATTCTATTCCAACGCATTAATTTTCCCGAGCAAACACCAATGCATGGAAATAAGATTCATTTCGGTAAGTAGGTCCTCTGAAGTACATGAGGTTAATTTTATCCCACCACTATATGTGATCAGCATTTAGTAAATTTGTAGTGCTCAAGTCCATCTTGAAGTTCAGTACAATGAATCAAGGCACCTACTGTTGCCTTGGCAATAATTGCCATATACTGTAAATATTCTATGAAAAATTGAAAATCATGAAGAGTTGTCAGATGCACTTTCCCAGACAAATTTAATCTCATATTTGTGAAGGTTTGTTATTATTTTACGAGCTAAATTGAATGAATATATATTTAAAAAGGGGAACAGCTTAAACAAGATGATTTTGTAGCTATTTTTTTTTGTTTTGCCTTGTTTCCTGAGAGGATCAGTGCATCTTTCAATGTACTTTATCCCACTTGATTCTCATCACTCTAGTTTGTTTATAGGTGAAGAATAAGGTCGTTCGCGAGGTCATTGATTTTATAAGTCATCAGTTGCTCTTCGATCGAATTCTTCGTGAAGATGTTTCTCATGCTGATGAGCTAACAATGGAGCAGATGAATCTTGTTGTTGGTATACTAAGCAAGGTATAAGTCCACAAGTAGCTTACTGTTGTTGAAAATATGCAGTTGGCTTATTATTTGTGTTAATTTTACTGCTGTAGAAGAATCATATGATAAAATTTTATTTGATTACCTAATAAATGTTTATATAAGAAGGTATCTTGGTTGTAGTACCTTACCTATACCAGTTTCCACTTATGCCCCTCCATTTTCCCCTAGGCCCGTTTAGTTGCCCACCTGCGCTCTTACTGTATGCTAGTAAATTTTGTTATTCAATTTCTTTGTATGTACTGTTGGCTGACAGGTGTGGCCATATGAAGAGAGTGATGAGCATGGTATTGTTCAAGGCCTTTTTGGTATGATGCGTTCTCTGTTTGCACGCAATACAGAATTTCTTACATTAGGCAAATCATCTCTCTCTGTGGAGGTAAACTTCTGTGCCAGTTCGAATTTTCCACACACTGATTGAGTTTGACATTTTTATCTTATCTTCTATTCTGAAATGCTTTGGGTTTGAATTTGTAGAATGGATGGAAATCAGAACTGAACATGTTTCGCCTTTGCTTCAGCCTGAACTCTTATCTTTACTTTTTGGTCACAAGGAAATCCATTAGACTACAGGTATGTATATAATTTTGTTTGTTTTGAAACAATTCCCAAATGGTGCTTAAAAACTTCAAAGACACTTTTATATCAATTCCAACCACTATAGTGTGGCTTAACGAAGTAAATAGGGCTCTCCTCTTCTGTTTAGATGATCATATATATGTTTATATATTTGTCCACAAGTAATGACTCGGAAATTGGAAAGGAATGTTACTTCCTAAATACAATACTCATCTCGACTTTTAAGTGTAATTTATTATAGGTTTTTTTTCCAAAATAAATATTCGGATATGAATTATGATGTTAAGTCCCAATAAACACTGTAGGTGCATTGTGATCCTCCCTTCTGTTCAGATGATAATGTACAAGTTTACTTTTATTCAAAAGTAATGACCCAAAATTTGGAAAGGGCTTGGACCATAGACTTGCTAAACACATATTTCACCTCAAATCAAAATGTATTTTTTTCTAGGTGTTAGTCCAAAATATATATAGTAATAAATTTTATATATGGATGATCAGTATCAAGTATCAATGAAATTATAACTAAAGAATTAAATTTTTATTAACACGAGAGGATAAAGAAATACGGATTCTGAATGTAAAGCGTTGTTTGGAATTAATTACTAACTACAGCATCTGAACCAGGTGTCGGAGGGTTCAGTTAATTATTCAGCTCATGCTGAACAGCAACAACCAACATTGAGCTTACTCAGCTCATTTCTTGACTCTGTCACAAGTGCTCTTGAAAGAGCAGCTGAGGAAAAATATCTTTTGCTTAGCAAGGTGAGAGATTCTTCAGTTGTGCATTTTTCTGCAGCTTTAACTTATTACTTGACTCTATACCTTTACGAATTTCTAGATTCAGGACATCAATGAGTTATCAAGACAAGAAGTGGATGAAATCATTAATATGTATTCTTGTGGAGACTCTGATCCTCCGTCAGACAATATTCAGAAAAGGTAGCATTGTTAATCATTTTTCTGTTTACTGTGCTGTTATGTAATTATTGCTTTAAGCTATATGTCGCTTATTAATTATTGTACTGAAAGCTGTTATGTAACTATTGCTTTAAGCTATACGTCGCTTATTGAAATTTATTAGATACTGTTGTCTGTTGAACTAATCAGAGTAATGGTTTTCCAACTATGTTATATCTCAACTTACAATGGTGATCAGTGTTTTCAATCCTAGAGTAAAAATAATGAAATGTTCTGGACTGTTTAGAGTATAGAGAAATAATGACGGCCTACTCTACAATTCATGATCGTTTAGATTAGAGAGAAATAGTTAAATGTATTTTTTGTGTTTTGTTGCAAATCAGGCTCCCTCATAGCTATAAAAGAATAAATCCTATATGCGAGTATACAGTAATTATGAGACTGTACACTACTGCATAAACATGTAACTTAGCACCCTGTCCAAGTTGGTGCATATATTTCACGCATACGGCATACTTAGCTTGCTGACAAGTGAATTTAGTATTTTTTGAACTAAATTATTACTTGACACGTAATCTACTGATATTCATCATTGACGATCTTCACCTCTAATACGGTATCGATTAGTTTTATCTGGTGAACTTTATTAATGTCAGTGAGAGGCTTATTATCATAATACAACTTTATAGAATAGGCAAAGATTGGTTTATGCAAATCCTGCTAGCAATCTAGTCCGTAATATTCAAAGCATGATTAATACTATATGATTCCATAGTAAGCAGTAGTAGATCCCTGCCCCAACAATAAGAAACTAATCTTAATAATTGCAGGAATCTGTTAACGGATAATCGTTACCATATATATTATTATTTTTGATATTCCAACAGATAATGCTCACACTCATGTACAAGTACACTTATATAATTCTAGGACTACATATTCAGTGACTACTTCAATTTTTTTTTTTTGTGTGTGTGCCACATCATTCTTACTTCATATAATTCAGATTCAACCTCAAGTTACGTGAATTGCAATATTGAAGTCTCTAGCAGGACTATATATGAATAGATAAGCATAAGAGCATGGCCTCGGATGCATAAACTTGATTTCACTGAAGCATTATGGAATAACAACATGAAAGTAGGTTAGAGTCTAACCGTTAGTCCATTTGACATCTTTAAGAGGAGAACTGGACTTTACATTCATGCTACCAACATATCTTCAACTTGCTCCTCTTTGCGTATTGGAAGAACCAGACTCACTTTGTAAAGAAACATGTTATTTATTATCTACTTATTCGCTTCAAGGTTGGAGAGGATCATGTATGTATTATCCACAGTAACAGTATATGGAAGGAAGCATATAATATAAAATAACTGGAAAAAGCTATTGATCAAGAAAACCGTATCTTATTGCAAACCTGAACTTGTTTTTTGCTGGTTTTTATTATTGTATCTTTTTCAATTTTTGCTTTGTTTCATTTGAATCAGGCGGTATACTGCAATGGTCCAAATGTGCCAGATTGTTGGTTACAGAGACCAGCTTGTTACACTGTTACTGCTGCTTGCTGAGAATGTACTCAATATCATCCTTGTGCATTTCCAGGATGGGTATGCCCTTACTACTTGTTTTAGTTTTGATCTTACTTTTGATGCATGCGTGGCAGTTGTCCCTGACTTGTTGGTCACCTGTCTTCTTACAGATCTTCTACATATGATTCCAATCGAGCTACGAATGTATTAACATATGGTACAGAGTCTGACTCTGATGAGCCCTTGAGTGCTCTATGTACAAAGCTGATGCCAACGTTAGAAAGACTTGAATTGTTAACTGAGGTATGCTGTTCTCTTGCCTTTGGGTACAAGTATATTTTTACTCAATTGGCTGCTATTATGCAAACTTTAAATTTGCGGGGGTGATTATCTGGATATGGTATGAACTTGTCACTATTAATTTTGTAGCTCCTGTCTGTATGTAGACAGTTGAGCTACATGCTTACTTTAATTGTTTAGCTATCCAAGAAGACTTGCTGAACACTAGCTGGCCTAATCTTTGAATCATTCTTTATATATATTAATATATTTTTTTGATGATCATCTTATCTGGCATGCTGCAGAGGAAAACAGGTCATAGCCTCAAGGTATTCCAGAGACTGGTGAATTCACTGAAGGAAATGGCATGTCAGAAGTTATCTTTATAAGATAGAAGAAACAATTTTGAGCTACTGAATATCCACACATCATGTTTAGTTACATCCACAAAGTCAGATTTATGTGCCGCATTCGGTATAATACTTCTTATGATAGGATAGGCACTTAGGCAGTTGTAATTCTGTTATTGTATCTTTGTTGTAATTGATGTTTATGGGCTACTTTGTATAGGTGAAAAGACAATGAAATTGAAAGTTGGTGCACTGGTTTAATAGATGTAAAAATGTTAAGTTGAAAGTTTGTTTACTCTGATTTACTATTGAAATTTGAAAATGTCCGTTCAGAATTTGATGCTTGAAAGTTGAAACTGAGAATAAATAGACATTTTCAAATTGTTACCCTAATAAGCTGTGATCCTATATAATAAGCTTATTAGGGTAAGTTTAAGAAGGTTTCAAAAGTGATGTTATGTATAATGTATAATGTATATAGGATCACGCTTAAAAGAGAACTAATCGTTAAAATTGTCATCTATTCTGTCGATGTTATGTATAATGTATATAGGATCACGCTTAAAAGAAAACTAATCGTTAAAATTGTCATCTATTCTGCCAGCTGTCACTCTGTCAGTCATTTCTGTCATATGTACTGCCAATGTGCGCATATGATTCTGTTAGCCAAGTTAACGACGGTGATGTTTTTGATACCCAATAAAATTTGATTGAGCACTAATTTTTACTTTTCTACACTGGTCGAAGAAAATCCGCTAAACCCAAAGAGCGGCATGTTAGGCAGCTGATGATTGCCGCTGGATATGCATCCAACGGCTCAAAACCTATGTGTTACTTAACTGCTCCACAGCCATTAATGGCCGTGGACCGCTACCTATTATAACAAATTTTGAAATATGAAAAAGTTTTCAGGCAAACAATGGCAGTGAAGAATAGCATTGAACCAAAAACCATTTTTAATAATTTAAGATAAATTAGGTAATATTATAATATATATCTAAATAATATGTGTATGTGTAAATATAATTTGAATTTAATCAATTATAATTTTGATTATATATAATTTATAATACACATTTAGTAGGAGCCAAATGAAATAAAAGAACATATTTTCACAAAATTGAAAACGCAGTTCAAATAAATCTCTCACACGACCTTAATTAGTTCAAAATAAATCTCTTCCTCCCTCTCCTCCCTGTCTCTAACTCCCCTAACTCTTTCTCCTTTCCTCTCTATAAATCGCCTGAAATATACTCTTTTCAAAATTGCCGTCTTCATAAAATGATAATAAAAGATTCTTATGAAGAACTCTACAAATTTTTGCGACGCAACGATCAGCAAGATCAGTTCGTCAAATTATGACATTTGTGAAGTTAGGTGGACTCAATGATCTTGTTCAGACCTACCACTACAATCACGACGTGAAACTGATATGTTTATTATCAGCAAGATCAGTTCGTCAAATTATGACATTTGTGAAGTTAGGTGGACTCAATGATCTTGTTCAGACCTACCACTACAATCACGACGTGAAACTGATATGTTTATTTTTGGTTGGTTAGAGAATTACGCCCATCAAGAAAATTGTGTGTTAGGATTCAGGATCTTCCTTGTTGGAATTTGAAGATTTGGACCCAATATTTTTTAAATTGGTTCATTATTTTACTACCATTCTTTGTCAAATCATTGTTAGTTGAACTCTATGAAAATCTTGTAACCCCATTAGATACGGCTGATCTAAACAACACTCTTGTGACAAATTTAATTTGGCTATAAACACATCCAAGCTTTTGCAAAATAAGTTATATCATTCTTTATTCCTTTTAGGGCAATTTCCCTTATCTATTTGATATCACTATAGCGAATAGATTCATAAATGTCTTGAAGTTCTTGCACCTCTTGCCAAAGAATGATGACACATTCGAGTTCCGAAGGAAAAGATCTTACGGCCCGAGGAGCTCACGAATGGAGTTAAAATTATATTCTATGAACAAGATGGTAGAGGAGATGGAGTATTGAGGAAGTCAGAGGCGGATAATAGGGGCAAGTGGGTCAGTCGATCCCTTTAAATTTTTGTTCTTGATTTTATATATTTACATAATGTCGTGCAACAGTAAAAAATCACATAATTTACAACTGCCTATTGAAAAGTTTGATATTAAAACAAAACATCAGTTATGTGAGTTTTGCTTGCAGTTCCTCATGACAAACAATATAGTCAGTTATATCAGCTAACTGCCTTTGCTGTGAAATTAAACCTGTTGCTTGAGATTGGAAGTTGGAGAATTATTCTGGTGCGTTGTTAAACTTAAACTTGTTGATTTCAACAATGTTGGTCAGCAACAAACGATTATGTATTGTACTCATTTGATCAAGTTTTATTCTCATATTTAAGACGCGACTGCAATATTAAATGTCGAAAGATAATTAAGTAGGAAAAAAATCATAAGAATTTTTAAAGATTAAATATGTTTAGTTTATGGTTAGTAAAAGAAAAGTGAGTACTGAATCGTCTTTTTCTGCAAATTTGGAGTGGGAGGAGGAAGATAAATTTCATATCTTACGGCAATTGCCGAGAAATGGCAGCTCTCCGATCATGTAAGTTCCTTGAGGAACTACAAAATCCTCCGATAACAATTCCAGAAGCTCATCACAAAGCTCATCGGTAGCTTTAATTGAGGAGTAAGGTATCAGTGTAAGTTTATCAGCTTTCGGATTCTCAAAAACATCTTGGGTTTCTTGATTATCGATATCCATTCCTAACCACTGGCAGATCCTAATAGGGGCAGGAGGTTAGTCAACCCCTTAAATTTTTGTTCATAATTTTATATAATTACATAATGTCGTGCAACGGTAAAAAATTACATAATCTGAATATTAAAATTTTGTTTCCAATGTTATCATTCCGGTATCCACCATTCTAATCAAGATGGAGATGATTTATTTATGTTGTGCAACGACAAAGAATTACATAATATGAATATTAATTATTTTTATGTTCATTCCGATTAATTATCGTTACAAAATATTAAATATGACATCCCTCTTGGTTTATTGGTAAAAGAAATGATTAAAGTGTCTGATGGTATTGCTACACTCAGAAAAATTGTAAGACCATTATTTATAGTGGAATACTTAAAGACGAAGTCGATCTTTTCAGAATTTTACCGTATCCGGGTGTGATTTTTATTTGTACTAGTTAAATATGGTTGTTTTGTATTTAACTATTTTTGGTGTTCATGGCAGAGGTTTTGTTAGTGTTTGCTCTTTTTTTCATTATTGTAATACTATCAAAATTTGTTATCTTTACTTTCTGCATGATTTTTTTTGTTGCTTATAGAACAAGTTGTACAATGACTCATGGGGCATGGATGATTTGATCTGATGCAAATATAATTTGTGGGCCTTTAAAAGATTTTCATTTAATGTAATTAAAGTCACAAGCAATCTCTAGTAATTTGTGTAGCATATGATAATCGACTAGCAGCTAAGGCTTTTGGCAGGACCAAAACTTTTGAAATATAAACCAAACCTGACCCATGTCTTTGCACTTGGTGAATTGCTTGCAAATTTTTTTGAGGAACTAAAAAAGAACAGAAGTCATATAGGTTTGGCAGTCTGCAGAACATCATATGCTGCATAATTTATATGTGTTGCCACCAAAACATACTATCACCATGCTTGCTGCATATATTATACCTTTTTGTAGGCTTCTCTTATATGAAAAAAAGTTACGTATGGAGTCTTAGTTTTTATACTTACACATGGTAGGTGAAGGTAAAATTTATTTTTTGGCAGGTTACCTATGTTGGAATTTAAATTAGCAAAAAAATTTCAAAAATGGAAAACAGTTGCTCATCTTCTATATAATGTATATTAATATATAAAGAGATATGTTCTGTTGTCTATATATGTTGTCTATAAGACAAGCAATCTGGTATATGATTCATAATGAAAGCACTTTTTTGGATAGAAACATTCAAAGTTAGTGTGATTCAGGGGATTGTGATTGCCGGTTTTATAAAATCTGCTTAGTTTGTATAATTAAATTTATGGGGATTATTTGTTTAAGGTATGTGATACGCTGGTTCATGGGAAACTTTATTGTTGAAAAATGCATACGCTAGACTCTTTTACAAATGTAAGTTTAAAGAGTGGCTATTGCTAATTCTCTCTTTTCTAGTAAAACTTTATTTATATCTTGGATACGATGGCATTTGTTCATATAGTTGTATATTATACAATATATTCGGGGTTCAATGACTTTGGCTATAACGTTGAAACGCAGACGTTGTTAAGCATACAATTTGCTTGATTGTCTTACAACATACTAATCCTGTTGTACTTAAAATTTCAAGTGGATCGAATTTGTTATTGTTAGTGGTTAGCCGTCACTTGGTGATTTCTTGTTTCTTTACTGTAATGGATTTATTTAGTATTTTACATTTTTGTCTCTTCGAGATTCTGCCACCAAGTTTCAACGAACTTTATCATCCAAACTTGTTGGATTCTGTTAGTGTGTATGTATATCTATGGATTTGAGTTGACTGAGTCTGTCCTTCCTGGTTTTATTTGCATGTTCTCACCCTTGCAGGTTTTGTGCTTAAGGAGTCGGAGCTTCACCCTCGGTTTTTTAGGTGTTTTGGATGAGTAATTGCTTTAGCCATTCTTAACAGGGTCCAAGTAGGGTTGACGTGTGACACTGTATTATTTCGACAGTTGGATGGGCTGAATGTTGAGTTGGAGCATATTAGATATACATCGCCTGCGAATTACAGAAGTTACAACTATATACTACAGAGGCCTGCCAATTTTGATTTTGAAGACTCGGGTCTTGGATTTCCCGTTAAGTTTGGGGGGTGTGGATGACAAGAAGGGCTTGTTAAATGTTGAAAACAAAAAAGACTTTGTTCGCCATATGCTGCATTTAGAATTTGAAGAAAGCATAAAGGATGCATTTTCGAATATAGCTGATGGATTTGATGATGTGCTTACTTATTCTTTGATGAGGCTGTTTTTCCAGATTATCAGATTGGATGATTTGGACTTGATATTGCGCGGGATATCGAATTTGGACGTGCAACAGTGGAGGAGTCACACTGTATATGCAGGCTATACCGGGAATGATCTCTGGATTGAGTGGTTCTGGTAGGTAAATATTATATTGTATTCTATATGCAAATTTGTGACGAACTGATTATATATGAAATCAATATTGTGAAATGAAGGTTAAACAAGAAAAGAGTTGCAGAAAGTGTAGTATGATCAAGTTGTAATGTTCCATGTGTTTTAATTTTAATAACAGTGTGTTGGCGATATGTCTGACGAGGAGAAGTTGGAGCTTTTCAGCTTCTGGACGAGTACGAGATGGCTTCCGGCTGGTGGATTTGGAGAGCTGGAGCATGCTCCTACTATAGGAATGGTGACAACAACTGCTGAAGATAAGTTAGACCAGCGTCCTCCGGTGGCTCGCACTTGTTTCAACTTGCTCAGCTTCCCTCCTTACCAGTCTCTTGAGATGATGCGGCAGCTTTTGTATGAGATCACCCATATATATTCGAACGCTCCCTTTTACCTTTCCTGATTGATTTCAATGGAACACTTTGACATTTATTCTATGGAATTGTATTGTTGATCTTGTCAGAGATACTAAATACGCTTGAAATTGTACATCGTATGTAGAGTTATCACCAAATGTGCTTACTAGATAGGGATAGTAACAGTGGATCGAATTTTGGAAAATCCAGATTTGAACTAATTTTGAGATGTTTGATACCACTTGAAGATAAAAAGCTTTGACGCTTATTCTTTGTGTAACTTTTTTTGGAGTTGTGATGTTGATGTGGATGTTGTCCAACTACTTTGAAATTAAAGCTAGAGATTGGTCCCTCCCAACTTTCTTGTTTACAAATGCACAATCTTTTTCTTCGACTTTCTTGATTTCAGAAGTTAGCTGAAGTGTTCAAAAATACTACCTTTAAAAAAGGTCCCATGGCTTTGTAATGTTATTGTATGAATGACTTTATAGTTTATATATACCATTTTAGAGCTCGTATCCAAGATAATGTCAAAAATTTAGTTTTTCATAATACTCCCGGCTGTTTCCAAATACTTGACGTTTGATTTTTTGGCACACAATTTTAAGAGTTTTGACTGCATACTTAAAATTATTATATTTAATTTTTTTTTCTAAATAAAAATATTAATCTTATACTTTAATTCACAAAATGAAAATTTTAAAAATATTAATTTTAGCTATGCAGTCAATGCACTTAAAAGTGTGCATAAAAATCAAACGTCAAGAATTTGAAAACGGAGGGAGTATATGATAATATGTTGACATGAATGGTGATTATCTTATTTTAGAAATTTATACTCCCTCTGTTCTTGTGATTGTTTACGCTCATTATTTAAATGTATTTTGAGATTTTTATAAAATATAGTTTCATAATTTTTTTTTAAATTTTTAATTTTTTTTAGAAAAGTTGAAACGTCAAATAAGAAAAAAGAAAGTAAAAAAGTTTTATAAAACTATACTTTATAAGAAGTTCGAAATGCGTGACAAAAAATAATGTAAAAAACATGTTGGGAGAGATGGAGTATGAATTTATTTTATTTTTATTGCACCAATCAAAATGTCCCAAACATTAAAAAAAAAAAAAAAAAATTCGCTCTTATGCCACGATCCCTTGAATAATTAGAAAAAGGAGCAACTGAAGTCATCAACTAAACTCAAACCCCAAGAACTCAAGATCCAATCTTTTCTACCATCTTCACCAAATCTTTCAAGAAAATCCCTAGATTGACCTTGTACATCAATGGCAAATTCATCTTGGAGGAAAGAAAGACCCACTAAGCTCTTAGCAGCAGCCCCCAAGACCCTGTTTTTATTATTCTCCACTTTGCTTCTTTTCCTCACCTACCTCTCATTCCAAACATCAAACTCTAACTCTAGCTCACTCTCTCTTAAAACCCCTTTTTTTCATTCTTCAGTTCACCCCTTTGATTGCTACAATTCACCTCAATCTCACCCTGTCATTGCTTCTGTAGTTGAAGGCCTACAATACCCTTTTCTTTATTCTCTTTCTGATTTCGGGACATTGCCCGAAAAGCCTCACAAGAACATTGTTAGAGTGCTGAAAGGGAAGCCGTTTAGGAGGCCTGACATTTCGGTTACGGTTCAGGAATTGTTGGGGAGGATGAGGGGGGAGGGGAAAATGGGGTTGTTTGTTGATGTTGGGGCTAATGTGGGTATGGCTTCTTTCGCTGCTGCGGTGATGGGGTTTCGGGTTTTGGCATTTGAGCCTGTGTTTGAGAATTTGCAGAGGATTTGTGAAGGGATTTATTTTAATCGGTTGGGTGATTTGGTTACTGTTTTTGAGGCTGCTGCTTCTGATCGAGTTGGCAATATAACATTTCATAAGGTATTTATGTGATCAGAGTTAAGCTTGCAATTATGTTTATGTCTTAAATAGTCGAACTTTATCTGTTTCATGTACCCTCTTATAGTTCATGTTTGATATATGTTAGTTTCTATAGGTTACTAAATTAAGCATGTTAATTTTACAAGTGATTAAACTGTTGGCACTTGGCAGTCATTGTTAAAATTAGTTTCAGTATGGCAAGTAACTTAATACGAACTTATGTTATGGTACTTATAGAGGAACTTAATGCATATTATATCAATACATACTGCATAGAGCAAAACTTTCACATCATATATCTGAATTAAGCTGCTGGGGAAAAGTAAAATAATTGTGCTATTGATTGGTTGGTCTCTGTTGAAAGTTTTATGAGCTTATATCAGTAAATATTATTCATTCTTCATGCACGAAGCAAAATTCAACTTTAGTCGTGAAATTTATAATTGCTTATCAGTTATCACCTATCGGAGTCCATGAATATGGACCCTCTGTGGAATAATAACTAGTCCAAATACTCCACTCCTGTCACATTTTCTAAGATCATGCAAGTGTTTTTAACACGTTAAGGAAGCATAGGAAAAACAAGCGTTAATCATAGAAGGATTCTTACACGAGAAATCCTTAATACCTTGAATTCACCAGAGTTTTGTTGAATCAGCAAGAAAAGGTAAAGAAAAAACTCTTTGAGGTTCTTAATTCAATGAAAGATTTTTAACTAACATAATCACCATGTTGTTTATACTTTATATAGGGTAATAAAACTCCAGAATAAAATAAAAACAAGTCCTAATTAAAACCAAATATTAATAAAAACAGGCGTGATCATGCAGCTTCAAGCATGTTCATGCACCATATTTAGTCCTCAATATTTCGCTACTGTGATGTGTTCCTGTTTCGGCATGCTCATTTGGTCCTCATCGGAATGCTCATGCAACCATGCAAAAGTTTTTATTGCTATTCATTACGGTCTCGATATGCGCCTAAAACTCTCCTACATCAGTTTTGTAGTAGTAAATAAAAGTTTTGTTGCTCCACTCCTGTTACATAATTAAGATAATTACACAGGTATGTTGAAGCAGTAATTGAAGGTTAATCATTGACATTTGACGGTACTAGATGAAGATAAATGATGTATTTCTGAGTAGTCATCTTGTTGTAGAATTACGTTACTGATATCAAATACAATAATTTAGCCAGCCACTGCAAATCATAGGTACGTTACCCGAACTCGGGTATGGGTGTCGGACACGGGTACAGATCCAAGTGTCAGACCCTTAATTTCTTAAATTTAGGATTCATGGATATGGATCCGAAATGGGCACGGGTACAGGGCTTCGGCATATAATCTTTACATATGTGATATTATATATTTATATTTATACGTACATTTTATATATTATAAATATAATAGGGTCTTCTACTAATATAAAGACATACAAATTGTTTATTTTAAACTTACAGCATAAATCAAAAGAATAGCATGGAAATAGTAATTTATAGGCATCCCTCGCTAAAAACAAGTTGTTGTGAGGCTTTGTAAATCATTTTGAACTATTTTGCTGGAAATCGAAGTGTCTAGTTTTCAACTGAAGGATCCGACCCAGATCCTATGCCCACACCCATGTCATGTCCGATCGACACGGGTATGAGGGCAAAATTGAAGAGTCCGGGTAACATAGAATCATAGTGCGTGAAGTGTACAAATCAGAAGGTTACTTTGGAAACTGCTTTTAAATAGCTAAGCAGTGCAGTTTATCAAGATGCCTAGCTGAGTAATCTCTACTCATGCTAGAATATAACTGTTCCCCAAAAATGGCATAGTGATAAAATTATGTAGCCACGTAAGTTTACATGATATTGAAGTCCCCAAACGCTCTTTTGAAAACCTGTGTGCTTGAGGTATGAAGACATGTATGGTGACCATTGGTAATGATTCTGATATCTTTTCTGTTTGCTCTATTTTAATAAGAAATTTGTTAGATGTTTTAGTGGATCATATTAATACTTTATTTAATTGTTTCACTTCTACAGAGCATGTATATTTTTTTTCCTCTGTTTCTGCAGTAATTCCTAATCTGTTCCTTTTTCTTTTGCTATCTAAACAATTTTATTTTGCTTGACTGATCTTATTTTCCCCTCGAACATGTCACTCTAGTTGGTAGGCCGTCTCGATAACAGTGCAGTTTCTGCCAGTGGAGCAAAGCTGGCATTTAAATCCAATGAAGAGGTCGCTCTTCAAGTGAGGACAATCCCACTTGATGAACTGATTTCGGAGTCTGAACCTGTTCTTCTGATTAAAATTGATGTTCAAGGTTGGGAGTATCATGTATTAAAGGGAGCTAAAAAGTTATTATCAAGAAAGGAAAAGGATGCCCCATACTTGATATATGAGGAAGATGAGCGGCTTTTGCAAGCGAGTAACAGTAGTGCCAGAGAGATTCGAGAATTCCTCCATTCTGTTGGTTACCACCATTGTACAAGGCATGATACTGATGCGCACTGCACCAAAAGAAAGGAATAGTATATACTTAAACCGACACTGCACAGTGCACACAAACCATATCCTTTTAGAGCGTCAAACATCTTGGCAGTAATTAGTACTTGTTAAATGTTAATAGTGTGCTGAAAGGGTTCTGCAGGTTAACTGGCAGCCTGTTCTTTGATCCTACAGTAAAAAATATTGTATCTCACCAATGATGTCAGCTTTAGTGAAAATTAAAAAACGTAGCTCTGGTTGATCTTTTGTGCACTTCTGTTGAAAGCAAGCCAGTGGTGGAATTTCAAGAAAATCCGACTGGGAGCTGAATAGGTGTGCCCCGATGCATCAAGGTTGGAATAGTTTATTCAAGTTGTATATGTATTGAACATCATTTTGGTAATCGGCAAGAAATAGGCATTCTTTGTTGTTTTCATGTGTTACTTTGGTTTAGTTACGTCTTGAATACTATTCTAGTTGCTGAGTCTTTACTGTCAGAAGTAAAAATTGCAGACTCTTTCATAACTTGTATTCTGAAGCCAAAAAAACCTGTAATATGTTATGCTGATTGCCTTGAGAATACTTTTATTAAGGTTTCAGATGCTAAATATTATATTAGGCTTTAGCAAAGTTGCTGTCTGTTAAGTCTTTGCTGATCAAATATTGGTGAATTTCCGGAAAGGGGGTAAGCTGAGATAGTATTGTAATTTGTAATACCAGAGAAGGGTTGATTTGGGAAGTTCAATCCCCATTTTGATACCAGCTCTGAAAAGACAACTTGCTTTGGAATCTAGAAAATTGTATGGAGCCTGTAATGCCTCTTCAGATCTCATCTCTGAAATAAAAAAAATTGGATGGTGTTTATATTGTCCCAATCTAGCTTGATATCTCATCTCCAAAATGGAAAGTTGCCTTGGTATTTTTTATGTTGTCGTGATCTAGCTTGATATATCATTTACAAAATGAAAAATTCGGATGGTATTTATATTACCCTGATTAGGCATGAGCTTGAGGCGGTTTTGGTTAAAAACCGCACCGTAACTATATTAATTCGGTTTTCAAAATCAAAAACCAAAACCATACCATTTATACATGGCGCGGTTCGGTTTTTTGAATTCGGTATCGATTTTAAATGGTGCGGTTTCGGTTTTAAAACCAAATACATAATTTTTTTTGGATTTATTTATTAAAATGCGATATGAATATATAAATAGGGACCCAGGGTGATACTTGTCTAAATTTTTTCTTAATTATTCTAGCCTTCTATTTCTTCGATTAACGACTATCTTGTTTAAATCACTAATGACATACGATTGATACTGCACCCAGTATACCATCTTTTCTTCCAGAGCTTATTTGGGGCGTGACAACCCGCTCCCATATACAAACAGGTCATCCCCTGCTCGTAAAATTTTAGTGTGACTTGTTACATGGTATCAGAACCCGGTGTAGGGAGAAACTCGGGTTTGAGGCTCCCACCCTACTTATTTAATTTAAATATTTGTAAGGTTTTAGTGCGACGGATTATTTAACATGATAAACGATTCAAATTTTCATAGCCATTGATATCTCAAAACTTGTCTACTGTATTTCGTCATCTATAATTTGTAATGCCTTATGGCTTATGACTTGTTAGGATAATAATCAATTGTCCAGGAAGTCATGGCATGGCTACAAGATCCTAGAATTCCGCAATGATATGCAGGGCAACTGTGCTTAAACAACTAAATTAACCTAACTCATGTTTATGTATATTCCTCATCTCTTACATTGAACATAACTGAGCTGAATTTAATATATATACTCCTTGATATAACTTGTTTGGCAAAGCAACTTGATCAGTTGACTTGAGAACTGTGTGCAAAATCAGGTACTAATAATTCTCAAACTTAGACTTTTAAGTTTCTCCTAGTACTTGTTACAAATTAGTATATAAGTATACTTGTTTTGCTCAAATAGTGTTGTGTTTACTTAGAGATCTAGACAAATAGTACGGCCAAGAAAGTATAAGAAAAATTGAGAAAAACCTCAAATGGAGTATGGAGAGAGATATTGGGAGTGGATTCGAAGTGTTGATGCGAGGTTAAGTGTACTGAGGAGCAGAGGGAGTACTTGTAGGGTTCCCAGTAAACTCCTAGCAGTAAAACCAGAAGCATACACGCCTCAAATAGTAGCCATTGGTCCTTTTCATCGGAACAAGCCTGAGTTGCAAGCTATGGAGGAACTCAAATGGAGGTACATGTTAGGTTTTATTGATCGTGTAGTAAAATCAAATAAGGAATTGATTGATATTACCAAGTTGGATGGCGTCTCTGGTGAAAACTACCATCAAATTTCAGCATTAAATAAGTGTAGCAAAGTCGTAGCAGAACTGGAAAAAGAGGCCCGGGCATGGTTTGCTGAAGATATCAATTTAGACAAGCCTCAACTTGTGGAGGTATTACTCCTTGATGGTTGTTTTATACTTGAACTCTGCTTTAGGTGCATAAGGATTTTAGTAAAACAAGGTATGAGCGATTCAGATACTACTTCATCTGTTATTTCACCCGTATTTTTGGAAGACAATTTCCTATTAGGACCACTAGATGATGATAATTTCGCAATGGTGAATATTCTAAGAAATGATTTGATGCTAATCGAGAACCAGATTCCATATGTCATTCTGCAACAGCTTTTTGACATAATACCAAGTTCAGACAAACCATCTAGCGAAATGTCTTCAAAAAAGCTTCAAGATTATATTTTCTTGCTGTTTAGTTCTGTTTCTATGTTTAATTATGAAATTATTAAATTTAATGTAAAGAACATGGATGGGGAATACTATCATTTACTGGATATGTTGTACCAAGTTTCTGGCTATCCAAAGAAATTACCGACAAGTTACAGCAATCGTGTTTGGGGATTCACAAGATGTGCAAAAGAGCTCTTTACATCCGGCTTCCAAATTGTATGTGGCAATAGGAGGTCCATAGCCGACATAAAATTCAAGGAAGGAGAGATATCTATCCCGCAAGTCACTCTAGATAAATCATGCGATATTGTACTTAGGAATCTCATTGCTTTAGAGCATACCGGGACTGGCAGGCATACTATTACCTCATATGTCAAGCTTATGAGCACTTTAATCCGTTCTAAGGAAGACGCCTATTTACTTGAGTGGATAGGCATCATTAAAAAATCAAATGAGATTGAAGATGTTTCTGAATTCTTTAAAAGTTTATGCAGAGGAGTTGATTACGTAGAATTCTATTTTGCTGATGTGTGCCAGAAGGTTGAAGATTATCAAGTCCCTATGTGGAGTTGGCGCAGAGCAAAAGGATATTCGATTATCAAGTATGTTGAATGGAAAGAATCTATTGAGTACTTAAACCGAGATTATTTTCATGACAGATGGAGTTTTATAGCATTCTTAGCTGCATCTTTAGTCATCCTTTTAACTTTCTTGCAGACTTTCTATACTATCCGTGCATATTATCCTCCATACCACTGAAACTGAAGTTTCAGCCAATTGCTTATGATATCAGTTTGTTGTTAAATGAAAATTTAGAATGTTTGCAAAATTTGCTTGAGGACTATGGTTATTCTCTCTTGTTAGCTAAGATAATTTTTTGGATTTCATCTTCTAAACAGGTCCAACACACACACACACACATTGATGTTTGTATGTTACACATGTCCAAGCAGTCGAGCAAATCAAGAACCATGATACCATATTGATTTAAAGAGTAGTAAAAGTCACTTGATATTAATTTAAATATTATTAAGAAAAATGGTACAACTTATACACAATACCACTGATTTCATCTAGGACCTCAAAATGTAGCTGATCAGGGTTAAAAAAGATTTGATTTGATATTATCTTCCTCCCAAGTTAGACTGCAAAAAAAAGAGAAGAAGAACAAGGCATCGATATCACAAGGACACGAAAATAAACACTTACAGATATTGATGAAGCAAGTTAAAGGGCAGCACTAAAATTTTAGTCGTCAAGATAATATTAAACTCAAGATATCCCCGGAGTACTTGAATGATTTTTCAGTTTCTTCCAGACAATGGTTTTTCTCCTCCCTAGTCCAGCTCTGCACAAAAGCAACACGAATACTCTGTTAGGTTCTGGAGTTACAGTAGCTACTAACACTTAAAACAAGAATATATTGGGGAAACTTAAATAAAGTCCAGCTAAGAACATTACTTTAGCAACTTTGTTCAAATTATCCCTAACATTCTGCAACAGTTGGGACAAGTCTCCCTCCCACTTATAGAATTCCAGCTCTTTTCCATCGAGTATCATCTCGGCTACCTGAATAGATATGAACATTACCACTCATTTTACGCTTAGAAAATTGTTTATACATATACGTCTTATGGTTATGTCTAGCCATAGATAATTGCTGATTGTCATAAGAATGCTAATAAGAAGCATACTTAAATCATCAATCACCTGTACACCAATAATTCCAAACAGCAGGACATGGTATAGTAAAACTCTTAAGTTGGAAGGTTACCTTTCTTCCAATCATTCGACCACCAGCCGAGTGAGCAAAATAGGTGTTGTAAAAATGGCAGATGAATGCGTGAGGATCGTTCTTGGACAATTCTTCAAGTTTTTGGGCATAAGTAAGACCTGGTGGAGATGGTTGAGGAATGACATGACCCTGCTCTTTGAACCATTCTAAATCTTTTGCCAGGCTTTCTGATCTTTCTAGGCCGGTGTTTCTGAATACGGCATCTGTGCCAAAAATACAAAAGTGCATACTTGTTAGCTGAGCAGATTGCTGATACAGTAATCTACTTTACCAAAAAAAGTGATAATTTAGTTGTTAAAATCATTGGCAGACAAAAAAAACTTGCATATTGAACATGTTGCCAAAAATTTTCATATTGAACATGTTTCTCCTGGTGAAGAAATAAAAGGATCGAGTCCATAGAAATATATAAAACAACACAGTTTCATTGCTTGACTTGACTAACATATATACTTAACCGAGATGTGCTATAGGTAGTCCCTAGAACAAAATTCTGTAAAATATCCGCAAAAGACAAAGAAAACCAAGTACTGTAATTCATATACGGCAGATCTAACAAGTTATAGACAGACCTATTGACACAATACATAGATTAACTGCAATATTGTGGATCAATATCTAACAGATCATCTAATGGAAATTTATCAGAGAACACTCAGAGAGAGAGGAATAACATAGCTGTCCCATGGCCCTCTTGGTTCTTTTCAAATGGTTTTACCAAGATGAAATAATTTGTAACACATATATTACAAATTATCTACATTCATACTCATTACTCACTATGAATATTATTATATTAATTCTCTACCATTTTAATTAAATTTTAAGCGATTGTTGGTAGAATGATAAGGATATAGGATGAAGATGGCCCCTACCCCCGTGACAAAGTCATGGGCTCCCTTCCTCATTCTCTATTCCCCACTTCCCTTGTAATATAAACAAATAATGTATACAAAATATATTCCCGTAGGTTCTAATTCTAAAAACTACTGCAATGGTATTGCTTACAAAAGCTAATTTCTAGACTTTCTCAAGTTAAAGTAACCTACAATCAAAAAATATAATCAGTTGATCATATAGCTCTCTATAATATGAAAAAATTTAGATACCTTATAAATAAATTGCCATGCATGTGACGGAACCAGGATTCTGAGTGAAAATAAAACACAACACACACACATAACTAATGAAACAAATTTAAGTAATAAACTTACATTCAGGATAATCAGCCTTAGCAATAATACCCTCAAGAGTATCATAAACCAACTTACTATCAACCAAGAACTTCAAGTAACCTTCAACAGTAGGCTCCCACTGAGCCACAGGCTTGCCCTGAGGCTCCTTTTCTCCTTCCTTAGCCTGATCTCTAGAATGCAATTTCATGGCCACGAATCTCATTTCCTCCACAAAGCCTTTAGCCTCACCAGGATACCTTTTGTTGGGCTTCTGCTCAGCAGCTGCTGCTGACACTACACTTGTTTTCTTCAAAGTCAGAGACTTTTTGCATGAACTCCAAGAATCATAACTATGGTTCTTGATTGATGGAGATAAGAAAGTGGTCTTGATGTTTTTGGGTGAAAAGATGTGAGGCTTGTTAGAAATGAGATGGGATTGGTAGAGTGAAGCCATTGGAGATGTTGAGTTTCTTGGAGGAATGTGATGGATGTTTCAAGACAATGCCCCGCGTGTTATGTGTCTGTGTTTTTTTTGTGCGTGTGTATGGGCCACTTGACTCTTCTAAGTTCGAACTATTGATTTGTAGACGAGGCCAACGGTCAGGATGGATACTCTGGTTTTAAACTTAACGGCTCAGATTGCATATGTATTTGTATATTAAATTATTTCATAAGAGCATCTCCAACGGCGTTGACTATAATGGTCGGCTAAATTGGACCTGTAAGACATTAAGTAAAATTTGCTGACCTGTAAGACATTTTGCTTCGATGCTATTGATTATATTGATTGGCTATAATTTAAAAATAGTATGTTATTAATATTTTGAATTGTTATAAATAGGATATATCACTTTAATATAGTAATAAGTGATGTGTAATCTTCCTACAGATTTTCTTACAGACCTGTAGCGGATCGACAAATACAGCCATCCATACGAGGTTGGCTATAATATTAAATAACAGGTGGAAATGGTTGGAGCGTGAATTTTTGAAGCCACTAAATATAATTTTTATTTTTGGTATGACAACTAAAATTTTAGCTAAGGGATCTTCATGGTTGGAGATGCTCGGTCAAATTTGAATCGGGTTAATAAAAAAATAAACTGCGGCCACTATTATACTATTTTTAAAGTTCAACCACTATTTTTCAACTTCTGAAAAACAGAGCTACATTAACGATGCTTAACCTTGACGGGCCGCCACCTTATTAAAAAACAGAAATAAACTCTAACCACTATTCTGCTATTTTTTAAAAGTTCAGCCATTTTCTTACGGATTTTGAAAAATTTCGGATCACCTCTTTGTCATTTACTAAATTTTGAAGCATCAGGAGTATTACTGTTTATTGCTCGACTGATTTTCACACATGTCCTATCGATCTTACATACTGCTCCGTTATAATTCTGGTCATGATATATTAATCATCCCATTAGTAATTGAATCTTGAGCAAATTTGTCTAATCTCCCCTTCAGTTCCAGTTTTAACCTCAATGCCACTCATTTTGATCATAGCTTTCTTGAACTCATGAGCAAACCTCACACCTAGTAATCCTCTGAAGTTTCCTGCATAATTATTTACTATCTTTTGTGTCACAGAGTCACCCCAAAGCCTTTGATCAGACTCTAATACTGCATTTCCATCCCGCACATTTTTGAAGAAGCTCACATCGAATTTTAGTTGCGAATCTATGTCTAAATCCACTGGCCTTGATCCATCGCCATTGACGGGGCAGATATTTTGAAATCTTTGTAAAAAAGACGGGCTTATTGTTGGATCTGCATTTCCAGTTTTTGTGAAATTGTAGAGCCTGTAGCTTGAAAATCGACAGTGTGTTTGGCCTATGGTATGTGCACCTGCACTCACGCCAGCTTTGTAGATTAAAAAACCGAAAAATTAGTATCTAGAGATATAAAGTTGAGGTTAAGTTACCAACTAATGTGACAAGGTCTTGATCATCGAGGCCTTTGTCTGCAAATTTCTGTCTCTGGACCGCGACAGAGTCCAAAGGAGAAGGCAGGTTTACGTGAGATGCTAAAGAGATTCTGCCATCTCTTCTTCCCAAAGGAACGTTCCAACTAGGCCCATTACTCTTGTAAATGACCAAAAAAATTAAAAATTCAAGATATGCACTATGCACACATATCTTATGTTCGCTTATTATAGTTTAGTATAGATGGGTTCGTGAAACATACCAAGTCAACAGAGTCGCGGGCAGCCAAGGCTAGTATATCAGCACATGAAACCACCCTGGGGCAAGAGGCCTCTATTTGTGACTTTGCATATTCAATTACTTCAAATCCTCTTGCCCCGCGGTTTGCTAAGGCATTTCTCTCTGCGGATGATCCTTCAATCAATACAGAACCGTCACAGCCCTGAAAATGAGCTCAAATTATTACTTGCAACAGCAGGATGGCATGTACTTATTCACCATATGTAGAGTATATATAATCTCACCTCCACAAAACAATCATGGAAAAATAGTCGTAACACTCCAGCAGCGATGGTAGGATCGTTGTCATAATAATACTTGACAGTAGACCGCACTATGGCCTCAGCGTTTGGACATGAAGAAGAATAAAACCCGAGTTTTAAGCCTCCTTGACCTTCTGCAGTTTGCAAAAGCATCATGATCGTCACCATTAAGATTGATAAATAACCAAAGCAGACTTTGGTATGAGTTTCCATTGCCCTTAATTGATATATTTAATTGATGATTCTTCGAGCCTATGCACCTTCAATATATATACTACCTAGAGAGTTGTCGTTCCAGATGATCAATGAAACATTACCAAGCACGTTGCTAATTTAAAACGCCCGTTGTTTTTTTTTCTATTTAGAGTGGAGGTATACGCATAGTACCATTAGTATGTAGTGGAGTGGATTATTACTGTCAAGCACTGTTATTAAACCTAATGCTGGTGATTAATTAGTGCTGTAGTGGATTTTTCATATATACTTCTTTGTGGGTTCACAATTTTTTTCTGATCTTTTGAGTGTTTAGTACTAACTAGCTTGTATTGCGGGACTTCCTACTAACTTGTTGAATTTCACTCGAGCCCATTTTGCGACAGATGTGAAATAGCACAGCAATTCTCTGTTCAGACATCACCCCCGAGATCAACAACCTATGTATGGATTATGATATGACTGCTGGGTACTATTTGACCCATTTTAATCAGAAAAGTGAGCTGAAGGGTCTTGACAAAACAACAATTTGCACCTTATCATAGTGGATAACTCAACAGGTAATGGTAAATTAAGAGCTTAGATATATGATCCTGATATTCAGATCTTTATTGTAGCCTAGTGGGTTGATAAACTAACCTCAGTGAACAGGTTCAGGTCTTACTGTTGAAGATTCAGACAACTAGTGCAGGCCACGCAAGGAGGTTCTGTAAAAGGACTTCTTTTGTAATAAAATTAAGGTAAGTAGAAGCATATGTTTCCTGCACTAACAATGTTAAACTCTTAAATAGCACGTGAAACTAATGTCCGAATACAGCCATGACTACGTGGATAGGATCTCTGCAGTTAAAAGGCTTTCGACGATAGTTTTGGTAATTCTCACAGTTCTCCATTTTCCAGATGAATTATTTTTCCCCCTTCTCAAGATGGAGATTCAATTTATTTGAACAGGGGTCTATTGACACAGGTCTTAACTACATTTATATTAGCAAAGAAGAAACTTACAAGAAGGAGAAGCATCCCACCAAACAAGAGTAGGCACTCGCGCATCACAGCTGAATTTTACAACTCTACTACGTAGCAAAGAAGTAAGAAAAAACAAGAAATAGATGCTAAACTAAGATATCTAAGAAGTCCTTCAGTACAAGTCTAATTTGTTTTTCTGACAGCATTTTTTAAGTTATACTCCCTCCGTCCCGGCCAATTCTTTACGTTTGGTTTGGGCACGGAGGTTAAGAAATATGTATAAAATAGTGGAAAAGAGGAAGAAAAGTGGGTGAAGTGGTGGGACCCGTCAATTTTTAATGAATAAAAGAGAGATAGTGGAGTAAAAGTAGTGTGAAAAGGGAGTAAAAGTAGTGTGAAAAGGGAGGAAAAGTTGGGAAGTGGTGGGATCCATTGACTATTTTTGGTAAGTTTTGAATGTAAAGAATTGGATGGGACATCCCAAAAAGGAAACTGTAAAGAATCTGGTGGGACGGAGGGAGTATCACGGAAAGATCTCATTCTATACCTTGTTCAATAAAACTTCAAAGTTATTACCGAAACTTGGTTGCCGCAATGGTGGAAAACTGGTAAGGTGCCAAGTAACCAAGGGAGGCTAACCGGGGCTGAAGTTCTGGTTGAGTCAAGAAAACTTAATGAATTTTTTATTCTCAGACATACTCTTTTATTAAAAATAGCAAATTTCTTCGTATAAGTCCCCATTGTTATAATCAGTTAAGAATTTATTATTTTAGAAGGCCACCACAGGTAAGGTGCCAAGTAACTAGGGGTGGAACTAGGAGAAACTAACCCGGGTAAGGTACCAAGTAACTAGGGGTGGAATTAGGAGAGGCTAACCCGGGCTGAAGTTTTGATTAAGTCAAGAAAACTCAATGAATTTTGTATTCTCTAACATACTCTTTTCTTAAAAATCAGCAAATTTCTTCGTATAAGTCCATGTTGATTATTTATTATTTTGTGACGACCACAGTCATTTCAAATTCTGGTTCCGCCGCTACTTGTAACTCTCAGTGCTCTGCCCATTTTTTACATTTTTTTGGACGAAATTTGTTACATTTTAACCAAGCACAATATTGATCACACTTGCTTATTCTCTGCCAAGACCAATCCCCAAACACATAGTCTCAACTCAAATTTAACATAATAATAGATATATCGCTGCGGAGAATCATGTAGACAACATATAGTTCGTCTACTGGAAACTCTATAAAATTACAAATTTACTAATTTTTCGTGTATTAGTATCTAACTCCATACATTGTAGATGTGCAAGGGAAAAAAGACCAACAAGTATGGCAAAAAATCGAACTCTAAATGATGTGGCAGGGCAATTCAAAGACTAAAAACGTTACTTAACTATTTGGCTTCTTGTTGGAGAATCGGAGTTTGAATCCAAGCATCCTCCATTCCACTAATTTGCAGGGGTGGCAATGAAAAAGCACTAACAGTGGAGCTCCCGCTTCTAATTTCTTTTAAAGCTCGTAATGCTGATATGGTGCTCTTCATATACAGACTCTTCACATACTCGATATCAGAAACTCCTTTGGCACTTCTGACCAAATCATCATTTTTGGCAGGTCCAGAGGTGGATAAATTATCCTTGTCAGGTACCTCAGAGGAAGGTGCTCGTTCAGCCATAGGGAAAAGACGGTCTAGCATTGCCTCGCACTCTTTTACAAGCTTGTAAAGCAAGTCGGTGGTGAAGAAGGGTTGTTGTAGGACCTTCTGAATAAAGGGCAAGCGAAGGAGTGCACCAGTTCGTTTATCATATTTTTTCAGTATCTTAACCAAACCTGTTGATAGGGAAAGTTAATCAATTTGTACCAAGAAAATTTGCAATATTAGAAAATTAAATCCTCAGTCCTGTAGTGAGCTAGTTAAAATTACACAATACCAACGCAAAACATCTTGCTGGTACAACTAAAACTAAAGTGAGCTCTGGAATCTACTGTAAAATAACATCAACAAAAGAATGCCAGTTAGCTAAAGTGAGCTCTGGAATCTACTTTAATATAACATCAACAGAAGGATAATGGTCTGAAGATTTTTAAGAAAAATATGATCATGATATTATAATTATGCAACTGACTTGTGAACAGCAAACAAGTGATCTCTACAATTGTCTAAAATCTAACACCAATAAAAAATGATCTATTTTTTCTTTAAAGTTAAGTGACTTTCATGATATAAGGTATGTGACCAAGTTGTGAGCAATAATCAGAAATTAAAATAGAAATTACCTGTATAGTTAAGGGAGCTATAATTCTCCAACAGAACCATCTCACCATGAAAATCAACAATCTCCTTTCGAATGTCTATCATCTCCTCGCTCCAATCTTCAGCGCTTGCTACTCTGTCGCGCAAATCCTGTTACCCACACAAGAATAAGAAAAAAGTCCATACTGCATAATGATGCAAAACCACAACCTCTTCAAATTTAAATCCTGATCATTCCCGAAAATATATAAATCTTCATCACAACCTCAATGGACCAACCATTCCACATTTTAAGAATAAACACTCCGGCAGATAATTAGTAACTTGTAATAGTCTAAAATGAATTAATCATTCTTCCGGTTTAACTGCGACCAACCATCCAAGCGCAAAAACTGATAATCAACATACTACTACAGTAAGCTATGAATGATGAACGGTGACACATTAGTTCATGCCAGTTGGCAGAGCCACAAAGAACAAATAGAATAAGGTATTGACAAAATCACTGGCGTGTGTGGAGACATATCATTCATTAGTCTGTGGATAAATATGTATATAATTCTCCAGCCATTCAATGATTCGAATACACCCTTTCGATTATTGTCAAGGTCGATTTTAGCAAACAGCTATTAAAAGTAATATACTTTGTCACTGTACAGTTATTCTTTACATTAAGATAAGCCCAAAATAACTGACAGCACAAAACATACCTTTACATTACACGCCAACTCTACAGATCTTCCTTTTGAATAAAATATAATTAAATCAATTTAACTCTTCTACTAAAAAGATGGATTTTCAATTATATCGAAATTTTGAAATTATATGTTTAGTTACTATTAATAACCAGAGACATCAGACATGTACCTATACATGATCTCGGGTTCAAATAAGCATAACGAAATTTGGTGTATCTAGCATTACTCGAAACACACTGTTGATAACATTATATAAATGTTACCTTAAGTCTGATGATGTATTCTTCTTCCTTTTCAACGAAGAAAGAGTTGAATTTCTCGAGCTCATCCTCCAGCAAGTTAAGAAAATCAATCTCCTCATCCGACATGCGTTCCCCATCGGAGAATCTCCGACGTTTCTCGGGCCTGGTTGTTTCATCGGCAACAACAGGAGGGTTGATGAGCTTCAGACGTTTTTTAAGTTCCTTGTAAGACAAAAACTTGTCACGCCATTCAGGCAATGTTCCCTCTATCTGGTTGCTCAGGCTCTTACCGAACTTCATGCTTATATTGTTGTTGTTCTTCACAAGAATGTAAGAAGAAACAGAGAGTTGTATACAAAAACAGGGTAGGGGGAGTGTTAGAAATGTATTAATGCAGAAAGTGTATTTATAGTGTGAGGAATATGCTGAGGCATTGTATCGGGTATATTCTTCTTCGGCTCGGCTCGGCTCGGCTGGGCTTCTAAGCGAGTTGGATCAATTTTTTGGAGATTTTTTTTAAGAAGTGATAACTATTTCATTTTTGGAGAGTTTTTCTTCAAAAATAGCTATAAAAAACATGTTATGTGATTAAAAGAGATCCAAATTAATCTCCTTTTTTAATTAAAAAACTAGCTGTATTTCTTTTTGTTTTTGTAACTTAATGATTGCATTTTTGGAGTATATTTTCAATGAATAATATTTTTATAATTTGAAATTTTTGAATAATATTTAAAATCTGTGCATTGAAAAATCTCCAAGCGTAAAAGAGTTTAGAGAGGCCTGGCTCTGGTTGGTCGAAGCCGCCAACTGGGCAAAGATCTTTTTTTGATACCGAACATAACTATCAGACTAGGATAATCCAAAGGCATGTAGAATATCCCTTCCTTTACTCGATCACAATATTGAAAAATGATTATATTTTAGTTTAGATAAATCTTGAAAATTCTTAGATTACAGAATTGACTCGTTGCCACTTAGCCCCCAGTGACAGCTCTTTACTTGTTATGTCTTATTATGTAATGTCTCTAAAATTTAGTAGGGGTGGCTATTGTGTCATGGCCCATGCTCTAATTTCCTCTTTTAATTCACACGTATTTTTTAAAATTAATTACGTGTTTGGTATTTTATACTCCCTCCGTCCCGTTGGATTGTTAACATCACTTTTTGGCACGCTTTTTAAGACCTCTATAAAATATAGTTGCATGAGGTTTTTTTTATAAAAAAAATTCTGAATAAAAGTTTGATGTTTAAACTTTTATTCAGAAAAAAAATAAATTACAAAAACATTATAGAACTATACTTTATAAGAGCCTCAAAATGCGTGCAAACAGTGAACGTTAACAACCCGATGGGACGGAGGGAGTATGAAACTAGTGAAAAAAGCCGCGCTTCGCGGTGGCATGATGAATTTTGATATGAATAGCATAAAAATTATATTGAGTCATCTTCCCGTTAAACATATCACTAATAAAAAAATATTATAATTAGTATAAAAATTTGTATAAGTGGCCATCATGTCAAACACAATACTAATAATAAAATTAGTTCGAACTTCCCTCCCGTCAAAGACAATATTAATCCATAATTATTATTTTTAAGATAAAATTAAATATTATAATTTAGATCAAAATTAATTTGAGCCGCTCTCTTGTCAAACACAATACTAATAACAAAACATTATAATTTAGATATTAGTTTGAGTCGCTTTACTGTCAAACACAATACTAATAAAATTATTCTAATTATGATAAAATTAAAGATTATAACTGGATAAAAATTAATTTGAACCGCGGTACCGTTTTAACAAAATAAATATATTATAACATGAACAAAAAATTATTTTAGCCACTTTCCCGTCAAACATAATACTAATAGAAAATTTATTATTATTTAGATAAAAATTAGTTTGGGCCGCCTCCCGTGCCCGTCAAACACAATACTAATCAAGAATCATTTACATTATTATAGAATCAATATATGATTCCTATTTTATATATCCTATTTTATTTTGTAATTATTTTGAACCGTCGTTTTAACAAAAAAAAACTATAACATAGATAAAAATTATATTAGCCACTTTCCCGTCAAACATAATACTAATAGAAAAATTATTATTATTTAGATAAAAATTAGTTTGGGCCGCCTCCCGTGCCTGTCAAACACAATACTAATCAAGAATCATTTACATTATTATAAAATCAATATATGATTCTTATTTTATATATCCTATATTACTATAAAATCAATATATGATTCTTATTTTATATATCCTATTTTTTTGTTAATTATTTTTATTTTATGATTCCTATTTATTGGTTAAAACCTGATTTTTTAAAAATAATTCTATTTCTTTTAGGATTACTGAATAAGAAAAAAATTGTATCATCTTTAGAATTCAATAAGAAATACTAAATAAAAAGGAAAAGAGTTGTATCATCTTTAGATATCAATAAGAAAAGAGTTGTATTATTTTTAGAATTCTTGAACCTTATTTTTTGAATTATAATTATATTTTCTTTCCAAAATTTAAGAAAAATCAGAAGACGAATAAGGGTTTATATGGAGTGATCGGGCTTGTCTAGGGTTTAATTAAATATTACACAATCAATAAAATGACACTGTCAGGTTCACTTCTTAGGACGGAGTTTGGTCGCCAAAAATTGAATTATAAATAAATATTCGAAAGAGATGAGAAGATTGCAATCGCTACTTTTTGAAAAAGATTTATAAAATTTATTTATAAATTTATAACTTTTGAGAATAAGAATGGTACCTTTTAGTTTCAAAAAAAAAAGAAAAAGAATGGTACCTTTTTAATAATTTTTATATTAATATATAATTAACAATAAGAATTGTATTACCCTTATGATTCCTAAAATAGTAAAAAGAATTGTATTACATTTGGAATCCAATAATAAGAAAAGAATTGTATTACCTTTAGAATTCTTAAACATGAATTTTTGAATTATAACTATATTTTCTACCCGAAATTAAAGAAAAATCAGAAGACTGAATCGAACAATTCTAGAGACGCCCGCATCCTCCTTTATATATATATATTGAAGGTAAAAATATATCTATATTAAAATAACAGAATATATATATATATATATATATATATATATATATATATATATATATATATATATATAATTTAATATGTAATTTCTTTCTTCTATCTAATCAAAATTTCCAACTCATTATATAAACCGTTAGATATAATATAATATCATATAAATATATAAAATTTTATTATCACCATTCATATCAACATATTATTAAATATTAAAAATAAAGTATTTTGATGTTAACTTGGACACGGACTCTTAAAAATCTTCTATATATAAAGTCATTCATACAAAAGGCATTGGCACGGTCTAACGTAACTTAAAAAGTATTAATGATTTATAGATGAGAAGTAGTTTTTATTTATAATGTGTGTGGATAAATTTTTGGATTCAAATATTATTAATGTAGTAATATATAATATAGATTATCTTTTAAAATGGTCATTTGTATTTTCTTTCAAATTTCAAAAATAAAAATAAATTACTAAAAAAAATTAGTTATTTCAACTTGTCAAATTCCAGAGTATCTTTTTCTATTTGATCCCTTTGAATTCCACATTCGAAGTTGCGATCTGATTCCATTCATTAAAAAGAATCAATTCAATACATTTAGGTTGTTGCTAGCAAATACCATTTTTTTTTTGGTTTTTGATCTTCCAAATCATTTCCGCAGGAGATCCGGACCCATTTTTTTATGATCCTTCGATAAAAAGATTCATTCTCTTCATAAAAAAAAGGAGGTAGAGCCAATAAAGATTTTTTTTTTCGATTCATCCCTGGAGTTGAATATCTCATTCAAGAATTGTTTTTGATCCAATCCATAGGAATCAATAGAAAAGGCAAATCCCTTATGATACACCAGATCCGGCTCGGTTATTGATCAAGAATTTCGATTTTTGGGAAGTATCATGATCATCCAATAAGAAGGGTTTCAATTTTTTCAAATGAACGATTTGAAGACCTATTGATTCTAAGAACTGATTGCAAAGTTGATCATTCGAACCTTTCAATTCATAGATGTAGATCTCAGACCTATGAATGGGGATATTCCCGAAACTCACAAAGAAAAAAGGAAGTGAGTCGAACACTACTCGAAAACGTCTCTTCCGCTCAGAAACGAAATGGTCCAAATGTTTCTGGAAATTATTGCTCCCATTGGACCATTTGTATCTATATGCATCAAGATAGTCGGCGGATTAGTTCGAGTGGAGATAAAAAAAAAAATTGAACTAAAAATATTTTGAAGATATCCATTTTCCTGGAGAGACAAATAAGATATCTCGACATAGTGGTGTCTTGATACCACCAGGAACGGGAAAGACAAATTCGAAAGAATCCAAAAAAGAGAAAAATTGGATCTATGTCCAACGGATCACACCTACCAAATAAGTCAGAAATTGACTTGTAAGTTGGTTATACAAATGATACAAATAAGGTACTTCTGATTTATAAACTAGAAGCTAGACATATATTTCTAGCCAAACATATATTTAAAATTTGAAAAATATCTTTAAAAGGCTATAACAATTTTTAAATAGTGATTAAGCTATTCAACCTCCATTCTGACTTAACTTATTTTTTTATCGGGATCTAACAATTGGTATCAGAGTTGTGCTTTTCAACGTGTTTGTTTAAGTAATTTACAGATCTACGGGCACAACGGAAAGTGATCCTATAATACCTTATCGAAATATCATCGGTTGTGGCGAAGGTTTATCTAGCTCTCGATTACCTCTGTTTGATGGCACCAATTTTGTAACATCGAAAACGAGATTCTGCATCTATGCTTGATCATCAAAGATTAAATTTTGATCATCAAAAATTCTGGGAATGTAATTGATAGCGTGCATAGTGCTCAAATATTGGAGGAGAAGAACAAGCAGGTCTGGAACAAAGATAAAATGATCTTTGGAAAAAAAGATTACTTAATAGATAGTGATCATTTGTTGACCGATAATCCATTAACAAATGAGAGAATCCGTTGAAAAATCAAGTAACAATTGAAAAGAAAAAACTAAAAAGGCTCAACAAAAAATTTAGGCCCATCAATAAATTTTTATAGGTGAAAGTAGCAAAACCAAGACAACAGAAAGAGGACATTGGACATTTGTCCGACAAGTAATTGAAAAGCAAATTAGAAAAAATAGAGCTTGTGAATAAAAAGAAAATGGGGACCATGAATGACAAAGTTGACATTAACAAGAAAAATTCTTACACTCCTGATAGAAATCCTCCCAGCAAGACATGTTCTAAATGTGGTAGTGGAAATTATCTTGTTGCTAATTGCAAAATTGTTACATCTGCATGCCGGTGATGTTTCACAATACATCATCTCAATTTACTTTGCTGCATTCATCATGCCAAATATTAACGGTCTTTATTTTAACAAACTATTCTTTGTTGGAAATTTTAATATACGTGACAAAACTTCTCTCTCAGGTGCTGACAATACGAAGGAGCGAAGGGAATATACTTTAATATTTTCTTAATATACTTTTAAATATTTTGATGGCGTAGTTTAACATATAATTTTAAAATTTTCTTTCATATAAATTAAAATATCAAATTTTAATTTATAAAAAAAGTTAACTTTATATTATAATATTAATTTACTATCATCAATTCATCAGAAGATTTGTCAAAAACGTGATATAAGAAAATAAAAGTATGACATAGAAATCACTGTTTCACATTACGTAAAACGGTAAAGGATATGCTATACATGGCCGCCCTACATATAACAGCGTTTCGGCAGGGGCCATTTAAAAGGATCGGTCATCGGTAGTAGAAGCGCGGGGGCATATCCAATAGTATTTGGCTCTCCCAATGTGGAGGAGATTCGTATATATACGAGAGAATATACCCTTATACTTAAAACTTTGGAGAAATCTTGTCCCCAATTTCCTCCAGTATTATTGGGTAACACTCAACGTGGAGAAGCAGGTGGGAACTAATAGGCATAGCAACTTTGTTGATCATTTACTTGCAGGACTCGAGACTTGAGTACGGAGAAATATGGAGTTGGTCAAGGTTGATTGTTGATACTTTGTTTTAGGGCTGTTTAACGAACCGACCTGTTCGCGAACAAGCTCGAGCTCGGCTCGTTAAGAGCTCGTTCGGCTCGGCTCGTTAAGTTAACGAGCTCGAGCTCGAACACAAAAAATTGTTCGTTAAGTAAACAAGCTCGAGCCGAGCTTTTAGTATGTTCGGCTCGAGCTCGCTCGGCTCGAGCTCGAGCTCGACTCGAGCTCGACTCGAGCTCGCTCGGCTCGAGCTCGGCTCGTTAAAGCTCGAAAAAATGTAATATTTTTGGGGTTTTTTTTTTATAATTTATATATGTTATTGAACTCAGAATTCAACATATAATTTATATATATATATATATTTTAGTGATGTAACCAAAATTTCGGAAAATAATAATTTTATATGGTTTGCTATTTTGACAGTCAAGTAGAAGGTTAACTAGTACCGCTAACTAGTGTTTAATCCTAAATTAGTTTCAATTTTTTAAAAAAATATTTCTTACCGATCCAACCTCATGGATGTTAACATATATACATTTTAGTGATATAAACAAAGTTTCAAAAAAATTAAAATTATTTGGTTAGCTATTTTAAGAGTCAACTAGCGGTTTGTTTTTATTTTTTTTCTGGCTCGGCTCGACTCGACTCGGCTTGTATTTGTTCGCGAACAAGCTCGTGTTCGGCTCGTTAGTTAACGAGCCGATCTTGAACACAATTTTTGTTCGATAAAAAAGCTCGGCTCGGCTCGGCTCGTCAGAAAAAAAATTAAAGCTCGGCTCGGTTCGGTCAAAACTCGGCTCGGCTCGGTTCGTGAACAGCCCTACTTTGTTTGTCCTCCAAACTATTACACTTATTTTAAATTGTTTACATATTTACAGGGGTGTATTCGATTGGGATTTTAATGCATTGTTTTTAGTCTATGGATTTTAATGGATTGTATGGGATTTTGATTTTTTGCGGATTCTTATGAAATGTCGCAGAGTTGATAGGGTTTAGCTACAATGCTTCAAAATCCCATTGATTTTGGTGGGATTTCAAAAAACTTAAAATACACTGAAGAATGCCACAAAATCCATCATTTTATGAAATGAAAAAAAATCCATCAGCATTTGAATACCATCAGATTTTAATGGATTTTAAACAATCCCAATTGAATACCATTGGATTTTAGAACATAATTTAAAATCCCAATTGAATACCACTAGATTTTGTAGCATAGTTTAAAATCCCAATTGAATACCTTAAGATTTTAATGGATTTCAAACAATCTCAATCGAATACCCTCGGATTTCATAAATGCAAAAAAATACTTTAAAATCCCAATCCAATACACCCCTTTTAGTGTAGAAAATGTTTATTATAATTTTTATGATATTGATACGGAATTTGAGAGTATATTCATTCCTCCCTCTGATAACATCCTCGATTAATATTTTAATCGATATGATCAATCATCTCAGTATCATTATCTCTTTATATTATGTAAAAGAAAATCTCGAGTTCTCTCAAATAATCTGAATTATATTTATCCTTTTCTCTAAAAATCCTCTAATGTAAATATTGAATATAACTTTTTCTAGTGATATAATTTTTAGAAAAAGAAATAATTAATAACATATTAGAAATAACTTTTTTTTATTTTATAATGAAAGAGAGAATTCAAATTTATATAATTTCTTTTTTAACCCAATGACCTCATTTCTAGAAAAATATGATTAATAACAATGTGGAAATATAGGGTTAAATGGCGTTTTGGTCATTCAACTGACCGTCAACTTGCAATTGGATCATCCAACTCAAAAAGCTTTCAAACACATCATTATACTCTTAAAAGTTTTCATTCAGGTCACCTTCCGTTAAACTCTGTTAAAAATTTGACGAAAAGCTGAATAAGCAGTCGTGAATTGGCTTAAATAAATCCACCGTGGCATGTACGGTCAGCAGAATCGGCATTTTAGTCACTCAACTGAGTACAAACTTGCAATCGGGTCATCAAACTCAAAAAAAACTTTCATTTAGGTCACTTATCGTAATATCCGTTAAAAAATGAAAAAAGAAATAATTAAAAGTTATCATGCAGCACCTTCTTTTCTTTCTTAATAATTTTGAAACTTATTAACAAATGAAACAAATACACACACACACACAAAATCAGCAGTTTCACCCAGAAACACTTAATCTTTGTTTGTCTTTTATCGTTTTACATATCTTATAAGGCCATTTGGAAAAACTCTTTAATATTTTCATTTTCATTTTTTAGGAGAGAAAAAATTTTCAAAATAAGTTTGTTAATAAGTTTCAAAATTTTTCAAAATTTGTTAATACGTTTCAAAATTTTTAGGAGAGAAAAAAAGGTGTTAGATGATAACTTTTAATTTTTTCTTTTTTCATTTTTTAACGGATATTACGATAAGTGACCTAAATGAAAGTTTTTTTTAGTTTGATGACCCGATTGCAAGTTTGTACTGAGTTGAGTGACCAAAATGCCAATTCTGCTGACTATACATGCCACGGTGGATTTATTTAAGCCAAGTCACGACTGCTTAGTCAGCTTTCCGTCAAATTTTTAACGGAGTTTAACGGCCAGTGTCCTGAATGAAAACTTTTAAGAGTATAATGATGTGTCTGAAAGCTTTTTGAGTTGGATGACCCAATTGCAAGTTGGTGGTCAGTTGAGTAACTAAAACACCATTTAACCCTGGAAATATATAAGGGTTTCGAATTTATAGTAAATGTGAATTCGAATGTCAATAAATTTTCTATTAAAAAATGAGGGGCGTTGATGCTTCTAATCAATTTCTCTAATTTTCTGAAATTTTTGAATATAATTATCTTAGTATCAAATCCTTGCACTTTTAAACTAATAAATTCACGCCTGAGTGAAAAAAATATAAATACCTCAATATTAAATTTAACATCTTTTCAGGCGAGGGAGGGCGAACATTCAGGACTCATGCTTTTTAGAGGATCCAAAATTTAACCATGCATATTACGCATTCAAGTTTAATATACGTTTTGATCAATTACTCACGAGTCTGTGTTATTATGATGTACTACTATATTACTTTTGAAATTTAACAAAATTAGGCCCATCACACTTTCGACTAATCCATTTCTCAAGATTTAAAAATTAAAAGGTTACTATATATAAGTTTCTTACCTTCATTTCATTATAATCTACTATGTATTAACATAAGTTAAGTCAGCATCACAAATAGTACTTTATAAAAAAAATTATTACAAAGACCCAAAAATTTTATTTCTGAACCTCATATGGCATGGAAGGCCGTGCGTGGACCTCACTTAGTAGTGAAAGAAAGCGCCATTGTTGCCTCCCTAATCAGTCTGCATGTTTGGGCGTAACAGACCACTAAAAAAAAAAGAAGGGCAATCCACATTCCACAATCCACACGAATAAGTGAAAGCCCAGTTTCAAGAGTGTTGAAAACATACCATATATCGTATGTTTTGTATCAGTGGATTCGTGATATCAACTTTCAACAATAAAACTGATTAATTTAAGAATTTTGTTTACCGTCGAGGCGATACCCGACCAGGAGCGGATCTAGTAAGAGGCACGGAAGACACGTGCCCCCTTAATTTTTTTTTTAATATTTTTTCATCATTCTAAATTTTATAAAATTACAGAAGTGCCCCCCTTAAATTTAAAAATATATAGGTGTTTTCCGAAAATTTGTTTGGTGCCCCCTAAATTCCGTCTCTAGATCTGCCTTGTAACCCGACTCAAAAGTTTTACTAGGGTAGGGTGAGTCCTCCCATTCTATCCGTCGTTAGCAAGTCAACTAACTACAGGCAATTTTTTTTGGTGTAGAAGTGCCGTAAATAAGCATTAACTTTAAAAATATTATTGAATGCATGATCATGAAGTATGAATAGAAATAATTTTTTGACTTAAATTAAAAATAATCGGTCCGTTGTCAAACCTGCACGGATTTATTTTAGGACACCCCTAAAAGGCTTTATGCTAATAGAATTATTTGGCTGCGACTTGGATCGACACCCACTCAACAAACTCCACCCCAGAACAAAATGCCATCCTCTTCCAATGTGTCGAGAAAACCTAAAGGAAAAAAACAAAAAAAATCAAATGTCCTTTATGTTGGGACAGCTAGAGTATTTACTTCGGACATTGATGATAAACCAACCCCTTAGAAAAGTGGGGGACTTAGAGGTGCATGGATCTACGATCTACTATCTCGTTTTGCATTAAGATGAAAGTTAAGGTCACATTATTGTCAATATGAAGTGCCTTGCACCTCTTAAAAAACCTTCCACGAATGTACCTACCATTCATCAACTTACATTACACTTGACCAGGGCCGGATTCATTCGGGGCTTAAGCATCCCTGACTCACAAAAATAAAATTTAGTCGTGTTTAGTAATAGGCCTGTTATGTATGATCTTATATTTGACATCGAGAACTATCAACTTTAAGCTCTCCGTTTAACAAATTCTAGATCCGTCATTGCAGAACGAGAAACATTTGTGCATAACTAAACTTTTGGAGGGCTAGTGTGTATAGTGAAAAAAGACAGGAGGCCTGACACAATTTCGATTCGATCTTCTGCAAACACAATAAATTCTTATTCTCGTAACTCTATATATGTTAACTCCTGTACCCTCAATTCTCACAAGTACAATAATATATGGTATATCTGTAGCATACAAAGTATACATAGAAATCTTATACTGAAGTCCATGTAGATATCTAGTAAAAATTTATTACTGATCTTAATTTCTTGATTGCTAGTTCAAAAGTTCTTCAATCATTTGCAAAGCGATTCTGTCTTCTTCGTCTCCGGTTTCTCTTTTAATGCTAGAATTCTGACACTTAGTGAAATCGGGATTGTTGTGTAGATCAAACTTGCTGATCCAATCCGAATGCGAACAGATAGCTCCTGCCCTTTTTTGCCAGACACCAATATGAGAATTTTTAGTATCAAGCATCAAACATATGAGTGATGGCGCAACTCTTCTTTCACTCCACTTTTTAAGTTTTTCTTTTATAATTGTTTCCGCCCTGTTACTCTTTGTAGCTGATCCAGAATCTTCATAGCCGCGATCAGGAGTCGTTGGGATGGCTCCATTTCCGTAACTATTGTCATTGGCCTCATTGGAATCTTGGCCAGGAACAGCGACGGGGAAGTTGGTTTTTGCAGTCCTGCCACTCATCAATGTAGCAGCATGATCATAGGCTTTGGCTGCTTCTTCGGGTGTGTCGAATGTACCTAGCCACACCCTTTTCTTCCTGTGCACGGATGTCACAATATTAGACTATAAAATCATACATCAGTTTCTCACCAAAATATTAATCAGTTACAGATAAGTACTTGTCTTACATAATTGGGTGGCGGATCTCAGAGACCCAAGAGCCCCAATGACGTTGCCTTACGCCTCTGTATTTCTTCGATGGAACCATGAATCCTGGATCATATAGTTCGACTGGTGTCAGAAGAGTATGTGTTGGACTTGACACATTATATAAATGGTCTGTGACAAATTCTACAACCAGCTGTCCCACAAAGTTTGCATTTCGCAGGGCACTTGGGACTGGCATTAATGTCTGCACCTAAGCAAGGTCCCAGAATATAATTACGAAAAGATCAAGTCAAAATTTATAGTTGAAATTTTTTTAATAAGTTTGATTGCGCCAATAAAATTCATTAACAATTTTTAATCATCGCGAGCAGAAGAATTAACCTCTCATTCCGTAAGCAAATAGTGAAATAGTACAATTTAATCACAAAGCAGAAAGAGGGGTTGGCACCAAATTAACTACTACAAAAACATAGTAGTAAAATATATGCTATAGAGATTAGTGAAAATGAGCAACAATGAAAAAAATGTGATGTTCTTTGCAGAAGAACTTAATTCTTTTAGTACCATATATCAGCATTATGAACTTTGTTTTCTTGGCACCTAACATTTTAGACTATGCATTTTGCCATTAGAATAGTGATACTAATTGGTAGGCAGGCTAAATTGTTCACAATACGCGTACTAAGTAAGAATCCCTTAATATTCTTCGTAAGGTGGTGGACTTATACTGAAATCACCCTGATAGGGGGATTAGAGGGCTATAAAGGCGTGAGAATCCTGCATTTTGTTTGCTGAACAGGATGAAGGGAAGACATGGGGAGGACCAAAAATTTACTTCCAGAATGCTAAAGTCATCTGTGTTCAGTGGTTGATGAATCCAAGTGATTACAGGACTTGGTGACGTCTACCATTTCTACTCATGAATCATGACAGAGATTGTTGTTTGACAGTAAAATGCCTAATGACGATGGCGGGAAGAGGATTATCAGTTCTAAAGGTAGCATTAGTGATTGTGATGTGAATTTGATAATCCTTTCCACAGGAAATATCAGACAGACTTCAGGAACCATAAGATTTCCACAGTCCAGTTTTTCTGGTAATTCTATTAAAAGGTTGTGCCAAGGGAGGCACGGATGATATTCACTGCCAGCTTAATAGGTCAATCGCTTGGGAAGTGCTAGTTCAGTTGAGATTACTCGAAAATGTCCTTATTACCACAGTCTACATTTATATTGCAAAACAAGACACTGAATGAGCAATTGTTTGGACCCTTTGATGGCTGAATTATCTTTCAGGCACCATATTCTCCAAAATGCATCAGAGCTTGTGTGATTAGTGGCAATGATGATATTATCGTCCGAACCATTCAGGATATAGCCATGTTACTCTTAAAGCCAAAATAACCTTCATATTAATTAATACTCATTATTTCATTTGACATCGGGAGTTCTTTCTCGCGGGACAACTTCAACGGTGACCTAAAAGTCCAAATTCAGGCCATTATTCTTAAAAAAAATAATTAAAATCACAGTAATTAACACTCGGTATTTCACTGGACTTTGCGAGTTCTATCTCTCAGTACTTAATGGACAGTAAAAAAAAGGTAGAGGTGCTTTTGCACTTGGTCCCGAGAGAAATTATATTTAAGGATTGTTAGTAAAATCGAGAAAGGGAGATGTTCAGAAGACCTCCGACCAAAGGTCTTCAGACAATGCTGCTATAATCTATGAAGTAGATTAATTTGAAGCTCAGCAAGCGAGGAGATTCATGATCTATAGCTACATCATTGTAAGATGATGCTAATAGATTAATAGGCAACTTGTTTATTATAAATTTATAATTGACAACTCAAAGCCATTTTTAAAGTACAAATTATTTAATTTTACAAAAAATATTTTATCCTGATACTCGTAGTTGCTTCAAATGAAATATTATTCGGTGGTTCTCGAAATACAATAAATTTTATTTCCTGGATAAATGAAGTTAAATTCACAAAACTCTCAATTTCGAGTACATTATTGATTATTACATCATTGCACGAGTAATCAAACTGCTCCTATATACATGTAGCCGTGCTTTATTCGTATTCAACCAGAACAATACACGTAACGTGGATGGTGTTTAGTTTCACATTATGCAAGTGATGGAGCCAATCTTTGTGAGATCCGTGTGAGAAATGAGCAGACCAACAGACCACGCTTTGGCAAATGGCAAGGCCTCCATACGTTTACTCACTTTCTCTATATCTTCCGTGATTGCATTCAAAGACGTCCACAAATACGTTAATGACCACAATCACTAACATCAGCACCTATACAAAACCCTCATAAAACAGAATATATTCATTCTTTGGAACTGAAAAATTTTAAAAATATTTTACAACCAAATTTGAAAAAGAATACTAATTTTATACGGAAATTTGAATAATCAACTTGATTCAAATAATTACTATCACTTTTTAACCGGATGATGATTTTTTATCGATTCATTCATCAATTTTTATCCGTGAGACAGTTATCAGTAATGAACGACGGTCAAATAAAAAATTTTATGGTGCGGGTGAGGTGAGTGAGAAAGAGGGGGCCACGTATGCGTCATGTATCACGAGTAACACAAATATATAAAATTTCAAAAAAGAAGCACTCTGTTATAAAATAATATATTAAGTGATTGTCAAAAGCTTAGTCAAGAAGACTCGCAAATCTTATCAAGTAAGTTTGGTGAAACTTACTAAGGAAGACTCGCAAAGCTTATCAAGGAAGTCTGGCGATACTTACTCGAGAAGAATCGCATAGCTTATCGAGGAAGACTTACGATACTTACTCGAGAAGAATCGTAATACTTAACCTAGAAGTATTGCAAATCTTAGTTAGGAAGATTCATCAACCAACCTCTATAAATAGCTAGTTCAGTTGAAATGAATTCTATTCTGAAATATTCTGAAATACAACTACTTTCTCTCTCCATCTCCTATTCTCTTTATACTTTCCAGAATAGTTTCCTTTTCTTATTTTTGTATAGTTTAATAGTATATATTACAAGATTTACAACACGTTATCAGCACGAGACTCTGCCGAACTGAGATATGCCAAAGAAGGACTCTGCCAAACTGAGATAAGTCAAACAAGGTACATCATAAACAGGTACAATCTAACCTACTCTAAATACTGCGACTTTCACAGAAATAAGGTACGATCTATCTCTACTCATTTTACAATTATTACTATCGGTATTGCTTATGAATTTACTATTGCTTGATTTGTTAATGGCGGCAATGCCGTTAAAACCTTTTAGTTATATCATACTGTATAAATATTATATTGTTTGTGTATTAACTTGAAATATTGATATGTCATATTTTATATATTTGTTTTACATTCAGAATGACGAGCCTTGTAAAATTAGAGTTTGTTGCCTTAGATGTTTCCTGGAATAATTATCTATCATGGTTCCTTGAAATGATTTTACACATTAGTGCTAACAGTCTAAAAGACACTATTGACTTAGAAAATAACCCCCTCACCCATTGAAATAATCTCAAGGATAGATTTGATCACCAGAAACCTATTCACTTACCATCTGCCCGTTCTGACTGTTTGATTTGAGGTTACAAGATTTCAAATCTGTAGTTGAACATAATTCTGCTTTTTTCAAGATAAGCTCAAATATTAATTTTGTATGGTGAAAATATTATTGATGCCGAAATAATTGAAAAGACCCTATCAACTTTTTCACCCAAATACTATGATTTTGGCACAACGATATAGAGAGCGGAGTTTCCAAAAATATGGCGCGATGGTATATCTCCTTCTTGTGGTTGAAAAGAATAATGAGTTGCTATTGACAAACCATCAGATTCGTCCCATAGGCTCTGCCCAGGTACCTGAAGTACATAACACGTCATTCCTGAAGAATGAACGTGGGAAAGGGCATAGAGGAGGACGAGGTTATGGACGAAACTGTGGACGTTGAAATTTCCATAGTCGGTTTCGAAATCAATATCATTCTGGCCACCTGAAGGGGCAACGTGATGGTTAAAACTCAGGCCACTAGAAATGGCAACATGAAGTGCCAAAATAAAGGCACCCCAAAAAGGAGAGAACCGAGGCATATGTCATTGGTGCGGATCTGAGGGACATTAGCAATGTACCTATCACACACCTAAACATCTTGTTGATCTCTATGGGTTATCCAAAAGGAATAATGGGAAGAGAGTAGAAACAAACTTTGTTAATTATAATCTAGTCAATGAACCAGTCAATAAGGCCTCAAATGAAATATATACTGGTGCTAACCTTTATTATGGTTGAGACGACTAGACTTTATATTTATTGTCTTGCTTTACTTATTTCCTTTATGTTTTACATTTTTTCTTTATCTGCTTGTTTCATGTTGTTGTTTAATATACACGGTGTGTTTTTTTAAATATGTTTTTCATTAATATATGTATAGCGATGGAAGATATATGCATTATTGATTCCACAACCACACACACTAATTTACAAAGTTAGAAATACTTTCACAGTTGACTAATAAAACCAACTTACATGTCTGGACGGTATCGGGTACATCATACATAATAGAGGTTTCTGAGAAGCTAGTTTTATTCTGCCAAATAAGACGCACATAAGATGCTCTATACTCTAGAAAGGCAACTAGAAACCTACTAAGGTTTAAAGATACTCGTTTGTAATGGTTTCACGTTGAAACTACTGATGAGAATGAAAAAGAATATCTTTTCATCACCTCAAACACTGTTGACAATAAAAAGGTCTTTGAAAAATTTCACTCAATTTCTTCAGGATTATATGTTACAAGAATAAGAGCTATTGAATCTCATAGTGTCAACATTCCCAAAGTCACAAACCTAAAACTACTTTTCCCTTGGCATGAAAGGCTTGATCATCTAGGAATATCTATGATGCGTCATATTATTAAAGAATCTAGAGGACATCCTTTTATAACTCAAAAGGTAATGCCCAAGGTGAACTTCCTTGTTCAGTATGTTCCTTAAAAAGTTTTGATTGTCTGATCATTCCTAGTTAAGCTTCAAACTGAATCCCCGAAATTCTTAGAAAGAATTCAAGGTGACATTTGTGGTCCTATTCATCCATCTTCCGGCACATTTAGGTACTTTATTGATGCGTCAACTCGATGGTCCCTTATATGCCTTTACCAAATTACTTGCCTTAATAATCAATAGAGTAAAGAGCTATGTGAGCTACAATTATTTAGTATCTTGTCAAATAGTAGTTCACAAATAAATCGAATCATATGATTGTCATAGACAATCTTTTGGTTAACTGGTCATTAAAAAGATTTTAGAGATACTAGTGGGGGACTTTTGATAATTGAAGAATGTGCCCTTATTGCATTGTCACAAAGAACTACACTGAGGAACAATAGTATATATGCTGGTTTTGATTCTTCGTTTAATATAAGGTATCTAGAGTCATTAACTGGTGATATTTTTTCTGCACAGTATGCTGATTTTCATTTTGGTGAATCTATATTCCCTAAATCAGGGGGAGAAAATATTTTGCATAAATTATGTGATATCTTCGAATGCATCAGTTTTGAATTATATTGATCTACTAATAATATGGGTCATAACTTCAAAGAGTTATTTATATGCAAAATATTGATAATCAATGCCGAATTCTTTTAGTGATTTTTAGACATATTATCACACATACATGCTATTAATGCTTTGGTAAGGATTGAAATCCTGATTTATAAAGCAATTTTTGAAGAATTGGTTAGAATATAATAAGCACGCCGGAAGCGTGGGAAATCTATTCGTACATATGATATTGTACTGTGAAATTACAAATTGATTATACTTGCCCCAGAAGTGGCAAGCTTTTTGATATATACCCTAAAAGCGGTATTACCCCTTGTAGAGGTTATTCTTTTATGAAACGGAAATTAATTAGACTTGCCAAGAAGTGGCAACAATTCCATAAAATACCCCAGAAGTGGTATTACCTCCTGAAGAGGTTTGAGCCCCTGAAGTGGCTGAAACAAAATTCCTAGAAATGGGATTATCTCTGAAAGATGATATTGTCCCAGAAGTGACAAATACATACCCCAGAAGTGGTATTGCCTCCTGAAGAGGTTCAAGCCCCTGAAGTGGCTGTGACAAATCCTCCTGAAGAGGAAATTGCCCCAGAAGTGGCACATGCCCTAGAAGTGGCAAATGCCCCAGAAGTGGCAAATGCTTCCATGGAAGCAAAGGTACCTGAAAGTTATGAGATCTCTATAATTTATGTACATAAAGGGAAATTATTGGATCGTGAGAGTACTAAGATTGATGATATGTATGTGATATTATTATAAACTCCGATCCTAAACCACAAAGTGTGGAGAAGTGTCGACAATGAGATAATTGGATCGTGGGAGTATTGAGATTGCGATATGTATGCAATATTATTATGAACTCCGATCTTGAACCACAAAGTGTGGAAGAGTGTCGACAATGATATGATTGGCCAAAATGAAAAATTGCAATCTAGGAAGAATTGCAATTCTTGCGCAAGGTAAATGTATATGGACCTATAGTTTAAACACCAGCTGGTGAAGTCCCCGTTGAGGATAGATGAGTATTTGTATGAAAATGAAATGAGAGATGAAATTGTGAGATATAAAGCTTGGTTGATAGCCCAAGGATTCTCTCAGAGACCTGGATTTGATTATTAGGAAACATACTCTCCTATAAGGGATAGAGTTACTTTTATTTCCTAATGGGTATAATTTTAATCACCAGGAAATATACTCTCCTGTAATGGATGGAGTTACCTCTCATTTTATAATGAGTATGGCTTTGGAAACACGTCTGATGGACGTTGTGATAGCATACTTTTATATATCACTTGATAGTGATATTTTTATGAAAATCCCTGAAGGATTAGAGATAGAGGACACTAAGCCTTGACATTTATATTATGTTATATCCCAACGATTATTATATGGTTTGAAACAATTTGGTCGTATGTAGTACAAAATGCTTGGTAAATAATTATTGAATGATGGATATGTTAATCATCAGGTATGTCTTTGCATTTTTATTCAACGTTCACCAACCGTTTTTGTTATAATTGTTGATATGTGGATGATTTGAATATTATTGGTACTTTTGAAGATATTACTAATGCTATTAACCATTTGAAAAATGAGTTTTGAAATGAAAGATCTTCGAAAGACAAGATTTTGTTTAGGTATACAGGTGGAACACTTATCTTCAGGCATATTTGTTTATCAATCAAACTACATTGAAAAGGTCCTTGATCGGTTCTAAGTGGACAAAGTTCATCCACTAACCACGTCAATGGTTTGTCAATCACTTGAGGTTGAAAAGGATCCCTTCCGTCCTAGAGAACAGGATGAATAAGCACTCGAATCTGAAGTTTCCTACCTTCGTGCAATTGGAGCCCTTATATTGCATTTGTTGTGAACCTGTTGACGAGATTCAATTCTGGCCCAACTAAAAGATGCTGGATACATGTCAGATCTTCACTTTGGGCGATTACAAACAAAGTTACTGGAAATTCATGAAGCAAGCAAATGATGTATTTGGTTAAGACAACTCAAGAAAAGACATGTCTAAGGAGATCGAACAAAACACATATTGTCAGAATTCTTCTATACTCAGGAGTTTTCAGAAAAATGGTGATATTGATGTACAACAAGTTCGTTCATCCAATAACCTGGTGGATAAACCTGCAAAGTCATTACCGACATCAACATTTGAGAAGTTACGAAGTTATATGGGTATACGAAGATTAAGAGGTCTACTGGATCAAGATGTCGAAATGTGAGTAATTTAATTCAGGGGGAGACTGTACTCTTTTTCCTTCGACAAGGTTTTTATCCCACTGGGTTTTTCCTTGCAAGGTTTTAACGAGGCAGTCAATCTCTATGATAACTCGCATTTGACAATCAAGGGGGAGTGTTATAAAATAATATATTAAGTGATTGTCAAAAGCTTAGTCAAGAAGACTCGCAAATCTTATCAAGTAAGTTTGGTGAAACTTACTAAGGAAGACTCGCAAAGCTTATCAAGGAAGTCTGGCGATACTTACTCGAGAAGAATCGCATAGCTTATCGAGGAAGACTTACGATACTTACTCGAGAAGAATCGTAATACTTAACCTAGAAGTATTGCAAATCTTAGTTAGGAAGATTCATCAACCAACCTCTATAAATAGCTAGTTCAGTTGAAATGAATTCTATTCTGAAATATTCTGAAATACAACTACTTTCTCTCTCCATCTCCTATTCTCTTTATACTTTCCAGAATAGTTTCCTTTTCTTATTTTTGTATAGTTTAATAGTATATATTACAAGATTTACAACACACTCCTTTTTTTGGTTCCAAGGGCTGGCAGACTCACAAGTCCACCCTTCTCTTCCATCATACAAAAAGCCATCTCTCCACACAACAAAATCCTATAATAATGCAATTTGATTCCATGTATAAATAATGTAACTGTTGTTCCCTTCATTCATCACACACCAAACACTTTTTCTTCAGGGACCAACTAGTTGTTGTGACAATGGCTTCTTCTATATTGAACACGAATTCTAGTACTAGCACGGTCATGTTGGCCACTGCCATGGCCGCCGTCTCCGGCACCGTCATTGTCCTTGCTTTAGGCCTCCACAAATTTCACCTACCAACATCCTCATCCCTCATCTCTGCTTCAGGTACCGTCTAATTTGTTTATTGAACCTTCTTATATGTCTAACGTATTTTTCTCGAGAGTCGAACTCAAGTGTCCTGGGATAACAGTGGATATACCCGCCACCCAGGCTATTTAAATCACGCTTTGTATGCCAGCGTATTTTAAATAAATATAGAAAATAGTTAAATTGATAATTTTACGATCTCTGTACTAAATGTTTGTGCAAATTATTTGTTAGATGCGAGCAAGAGGGAGAAAAAGAAGAAGAGAGTGCAGTTTGCAGAAGACGTGGTTGATCCGGTTGGAAACAGCGAAGAATTTAGACGACGACAACGGAATAGAGGCAGTAATAACGGTAACAGTAGTACTAGTAGAAAGGGAAGAGAATTGCAGGCTAACAGAATGGCTCTCTACAACGGAATTCTCCAAGACCGTGTTCTTCACCGCACTGCATATTCCTCGTATTGATGATTCTTGCACAACAGTCAACACCTACATCTTCTGATTGTAAATAATCATCAGCCCCTCGTGTATGTAAACTTAAGAATTGTTAGTATTAGTGTTATGAAAGGTCAAGTAATGAAGGGTTCAATTTTTAACAACAGTGATTAATTTCCGAGTTTGGTTTTAATTATTTTCTTTGTAATTGGATGAAGATCATCATCAGCATGGCCACGGCCACGGCTGTTTTTCGAAAGTTTTCTTAGTATCTCTTAAGAACATATTTCTAGATCCAACCCGAGCATGGCCAGCCTAATTGACTTCAAATTTTTGTTGTTATGAAAAATTATGTCAACTATGGCGAATCTATTTCGAAAAATATAAAAAATATGATTTTAACAATTATTTATCATCCGCTCGAATTGATAGTATTTTCTTATTGAATATCCATGTGGGCTCAATTGGGCACCCCTATGAGGACCAGTAAAGCGGTTCAATAAGACCCAATCGTTTGTGCAATTTGTTTATAAGATGTGCAGGCATGCACATGTCGTCAGACGCATGTTTACATGTACTTTTCTAGAATCAACCATTCAGCTGTTAGTTGTTTATTTGGTTTGTTGGTTACTCAAACCTACCCATGCCCCATTATGCTGGAGCCTTCCATGAGGTTGCTTCGGAAAATGCCGGATAATTTCTTGTTGTTACTCGTTACGCCCACGCACAATGTCAAAAATATGATATACTGTGGGATTGTGTTTGTTCATGATCAGCGCCCTACCCAAAAATTCACTTCAATTGATCGGAGAAGGAATCAGTTGCCAAAATTCAGCCAGCACAACGATTTTTATTCATAAGTTTCTAGTCTTGGGTAGTGTCATGAGCGGATTTAGACCTAAAATCTTAGAGGGATAACAAGCAAATTTTCGAAAAACACATATATATCTTTGAATTTTGAGGGAACACTTCTATAATTTTGCAAAATTTAGAATGGTGAAAAAATGTAAAAAAGAAAATTTGGGGAAACACGTGTGCCCGTGCCTCTTCCTAGATCCGCCTCTAGGTGTGTGTGTAAATTCCGACCTGAATTTGATGTCACATGAATAGAAAATAATATCTAACATTTAGCTAAAATTTATTTACTATGGTTTCATACAATTTTTTGCAATTTTGGGTTCGGTTACAAATTTTTATTCAATTTTTCTCATCTCCAATGATCGATGTCAACTCAACACCCCTCACTCCTACTTAGTATATGTAGGGACGTATCCAGGAATTCAAATTCGTGGGGGCAAAGATTAAAGCAGGGAAATTTTTTTTCGTTTGTAAAAAGACATTAAAGCGAGGAGGGCAGGAGCAATGGTTGATACTTCTGATTCGTATGTTGTCTGTGATTACTTTTGGTGTATTTCATTGTGGAAAAGTTTAGCTGAAAAAAATTATAGCATTCAAAAATCGAACTGTGACTATCTTTAAAATAAACAGTTGTTCTAATCATGAGAGCAAGGTTATCACTAGGGAAAAACCTATAATACAGTCTGATTATACTAGAAAATCTACAGAGTATATGTATAAGTTAACTAATACAGTAATTCCGAAAAATTGAATATAGGCCAAACTCACCCCAATTCCGGGGAATGTCTTCTCTTTACCCTCCAATGTGGTTTCTGCTTTAGTTTTTGTCATAACTCATAAAAAAGCCAGCCATCCACTCCATGTGATCGTACTTTCCTATCTCTTTCCAATCACATTCGCTGGAAAGGACGCTTTATATCTATGGTTGGATTAAACTCAATTATTAGATCCTGTAATTAGGTTATGGAGTAACACAAACTTAACGTCAATCTACAATTTCATTAGTCAGTGTACAATTTCACCACCGTTCATTTAGGGAGCATGCATGTGCTTTTCAGCCTATCCTCTGACTCTTCAGGCTTCTACCATCACACAAATCACCTCTCCCATTCCCGATCCTTTATAGATGTTATATAAATTTGTAAGCCTCAATAATATTCACCAAAAAGTTTGTATTGTTCCATTATGTGTGCAAATTGTGTTTGTAAAATAATAAATAAATAATAATCACGAACTATCCCCAAAGTGTTTAAGATCGTTGTTTTAGCAACTTTGGTTTATAATAACTTAAACGGTCTTGTTTGATCAGCTTGAAATAAGTGTACCCACTTTAGTCAGCTAAAGAATACTACTGTACCAACTTTAGAAAAAGACTCGGTGGGAACAGTTTAGTTGAAAATTAAAATTAAATTGGCGATTCTGATGAACCCTAGCCAATATAAATGGTTGTGAATGGTGATGACATTACATATAAAAAGCCGGGGAGGCAAGTTACGTGATCTGAAATGCACAATTGTCCAATCGATAGTCAATACCTGCTTCAAATGACGCACACAGCAACTTACTAATCACGTTAATAATTTAGTTAAGAAATGATAATGATTAATTTAATTGCTTCGAGATAGATCTAGTCTTACCCATGACCTCAGCGACTTAGTTTACTTTGATCAATTCTTGGCGGCCCGGAAGGTCTTCACCGGAGGGAGCACCATAGATTTCTTTATATTTTTTATGTTTTTCTGCTGTTAATAATTCTCATTCATCTCTGTTTTCTGTTTACAAAATTCAAACTGCCTGCATACTTCTGAGGGGTCGTTTGATTGGAGAGGGGGTATGGGTTTGGAATGAAGAATCGGGTTGAGATGGCATGAGTTTGAGGTATCATTTCTGATATCACGTGTTTGGTTGAGTGGTGGAATAAATATGATGGAATTATAATATTTATTAGTTGTAATTATTTTAAAATATCCAGAACTACCTGACCATCCCGGCAACAAATAGAAAAAGATAGGTCGCTGTATTTCGCACCCTTGTTGTTTCTTTCCTCATTCCACATCACGGCTTTACACTTGGAGCAAAGTTCTGTCGGCGGACCAAGATCCATGTAACTTTCCCAGAAATCTGTAAGAATACACGGTGAGCATCAGATTGTCAAAACTTCATTTCTTTAAATGCATGGTAAAGAAAACAAAAAAACTAAGTATTGATGCACACGGTGAGCAACAGATTTAAAGAAACTTCATTAGTACCAATGCATGGTAAAGAAAAAGAAGAAACAAAGTATTGATGCACACAAGGCATATCCACTCTGTTATCATCTACGTCATGGGTTGTGTACTGACCACGTCCAGCCTCTGAGAAATTTCAAGGATGTTAAGATATGTTCGTCTTTCATTTCTCTGCTTTTAACATTGCGATTACATATATGAAATCATGATACTCTCAAGGTTTTGATGATCACACTGCCAGCAAGCTAATAGCATAAAACTGAGGCTTGTTAGCGAGCTATCAAAGAAATATATCTGTGCTAACAGTGTTTCAGGAATTAAGTATGACAACTCACTGTCAGCAAGCTTACAGGAAAATTCACAGACTATCAGCAGGCTCACAGCATACTGACAGGAAAACAAGCGGATAAAGATGAAGTCCTAAAATCGTGGAGATTTATTAGGAATCGATTTGTGAGGACTTTAATATTTATATATGACTTATATAAATATTAGAGCTCAGTTTTAAACAAGAGTTTTAAACAAAAACGATTTCTTAAAAGATAGGAGAGTTTTTCTCTACTTCGAACTTATCCAAAACAACTCCTATTCTATTTCAAATAAGTTGGTTTTATATATACAATTTTACTGGGACTTCTCTCAAACGTTTTATGGTTTTACTCAGTAACGTTCATGATGCTCTAACGTTCAATTCTGAACAAATTAAACGTGAGTTCAGCTGTTGAACAAGAACGTTGTAATTTGTTGCTTATTTGACCGTTGGATCATTGTGTATATATATTGGAGTGTGATTCCGTTTTGAAAAACAAGAAAACACTTCAAGCTTCTGAAATACAACATACTTTCATTGCAAAATCTTTATTTGAGCTCTAGTACTTATATTTGAATATATATCTATATTGAGTTCATAGTTTCGGTTGTATTACACTCATACATTGTATTGTTCAAAGTGTAAAGGTTTGTTGCTGTGTATCCAGCTTGTGAAACAAGGGAACAAGGGGACTAGTTAGCTAGAAGAGTATACTTGGAAAGTATAGGTCTTGGAGAGCTTTTGGTTCGTGGTTCAGAGGTTTCAGCAAGCTGATAACAGGAACAAGGGTATAAGAAAGTTATATTATTGAATCATTGTAATTGTTGATATTATTGATTAATAATATAATCTCTTGCCAGTTGGTAGGGGACCAGGACGTAGACCATTAGGGTTAGGGGTCGAACCTGGCTAAAATTCTCTGTGTTGCTAGCTTACTGATTATATCTGTTTTGCATTGCATCTGCATTGTTAGCTAGCTGACTGTTTACTCTGAAATTAACAGCAAGCTGTCTGTGACAGTTTAAGAAGGATGTAACGCCTGTAATATTTGACTTATATATATTACAGTATTTCATTTTGGTGATATATTAAATTTCGTGTTTTAATTGCCAAATTACGTGAATTTGACACGTTTATCGTTACATGACTTTTGTATGTCGTTATAATGTACTTATATGACTTTTGGTGAATAGTTCTCGCTACGCGATTAAATAATATTACTAGTTGCGACGGTTTTGACTTTTTATTAATAAATGTGATCGTTGTCGCTACCCGATTAAATAATAATAGAGATATATGCGATTTAGTGATATTTGATAAATTGCGAGTAGCCGATAAGCTTTAACTTGTAAAATAGCGTTTGGTGCATATATTTTTCTCGAGATTTTACGTGTATTATATTCGTGTTTTATATTTATGTGAAATGTGACTATTAGAGCTCTACTTGTAATATTTCTTTTAAAATTCATTCCTTGTCCAAAATTTGTGAAAACTATTTTATTAAACTTCTAAAATCTCATATTATTTGTGATATTAATTTCATGATTTATCGATTTGTACTTTATTTACTAAAACTCATTCTTTTAATACTCTTTTTAATCACACTTTTATTAATTATCAAAAGACTACATTACCCTTGCATGCATTTTACACCAACACTTGAAGAGAGGACAAGCTAGTCATTTCTGCATTCCACTACCACTAGTTGGTCAAGTCAAAACACAAGAGAACAAAATATTACATACTTCCACACTTCACTCATTCATACACACCAACTAAAATCAAACCCACTTCTCTCATCTCTCTCTTCTCTCTCCCTCACCTCTCCTCTCGGCTCTCTCTCTCTAAACCCTCCTCCATTGCCGTTTTCTTCATCTTCTTCAAGGATCAAGCTTGTCTTGCCAAGATCTTCATCACCCACACTTGTATCTTCTCTCTCAAGGTTAGACTTGGCTTGCATGTGTCACTTGGAACCGGAATGGGGCTTTAGTTCTTATGGACTTAGAGTCACCATTTCAGAGGTTCCTAGATGATGAGCTTGATGTGATTTTGGTGGAGGTTATACCTCCATTTGGCCGAAATACACTTGCTTCATCACCTTCGGCAATGACCCTCAAGGGAGCCGAAGGAAATGGGTTGTTTTCATGCCTTAAATTCGAAATGGTGTGATGTTTTGATATGGTTTCAAGAAGTTTTGATCCTTTACAATGTGTTTTACAAAGTTTTAGACCTTGCATGTTATGATTTATACAAGAACCATGTGAAACTAGTGATCTTAGGCCATGATATTCGAATGGGTGTTATATGTGATGATTTGGAGCTTTTAACTTGGTTTTTGATCAATGCATGCTTCGATTTTTGCCATAAAATGATAATGTAGATGGTGTCTGATGTATTATGTTTAGTTTTGATGATTAATAAACTTGTATGTATGTGCATTGGCTTGGAAAGTGCTTAAAAACTGCTCCTGAAATTCTGCTCTGTTTTTGCTCTACAAATGCCTCGGTTTTATGCTTATATGAGGTTGGATTTTGTGATATCTTGCTTGGAGTAGCTAGTCAGTAGGTATATGTATATTGTAGGGTAGTATTTGTGGCTTGGTTTGTTGGTATATGGAGTTTTGGAGGGTGTTAAGGTGGAAGGAGTCACACACACACCATGGCAGATTTTTACACCTTAGAAAACTAGTGAAATGGAGGTGTCATGCTTAGGCCCTCATAGGCCCAAGTCTCCTGGAGTTAGGACTTGATGTATACAAGTCTCCAGTAGCTTTAGAAGTCATAAAAACCATCATTTACATAGATGCACACACACATTTCAGAGTACACCCCAGAACAGGGCACAATTGTGTCATTTGCACTTTTGAGTGTTAAAAACCTTGTCATTGATGAGGCCCTCATGGGGCCTTGATTTAGATGAGCTTAGGGAAGTATTAGGAAGCTATTTGAGTCAGTAAATTGGTGTAGTGAGTGAGTTTAGTGAGTCTCAAGTTGTTAAGTTCATGGCAGTCCCCACAGCAGGGCAGAGTGCTCTGTGCCAACTTTGTTTAGAGGCCCAAGGAGGCCTGAGCAAGGCCTTAGTGTCATTCCAAGTGCACAACTTAGATTTAAGTCTTAAGTATCCAGTAGAGTCACAATTTCACCAAGTCACATAGTATAAACACTTGTTTTTGCCAAAACCCCCAAGAGGTGCCAAACTGCCAAGGCAGAATGGTCACTTTGGTACACTAGTTTTTAAGGACCTATATAGGCAAGGCCTTTGAGTCATACCACTTCATAATATTAGTTTAAGATTGTGTCAACCTTTAGAAATTGGTTTGGAGTCAATACCCTAAGTGGAGATGCCTCATTTCCACTAAAGAACACAAGTGTCACACATGGAGTCACATTCTAGTACCAACTTAGGGTGCATTGCATTTTAGTGTGTCATCAGTGAGGCCTTGACCTCATATTGAGTTCATGAGTTAGTTTTAAGTCATATTAGAGAGTGCAAGTTAGTTTAAGTCAATTCACTTAGTGTAGATGCATTCTTTTACCAAGGCACTCTAAGTGTCGCCAAGGTAAGCATACTAGTGAGTCACTTAGGTTGCACTTCACTTGTAAGTCTTGAGTAGTGGGGCACAAGTGTGCCTTACTATTAATTTGTTAATTTGAGGTCAGTAGAGTATGGTTAGGAGGTATTGGTCTTAGACCTTATGTGCTACTTGATTAAATGCTTAATTGACTTAGGAATAATTAGAGATTATTAAGTAATATAAGTTAAGTAACTAAGTGCCATGCTTTACTTGTTATGTGCATTACTTGATGACTATGTTACTTGTTTTAATTAAGTTTAAGTGTATATTTAATATATATGTATATATATTTATTTATATATATATATATACACATTTATACGCGAAAGGGTAGTTAGTGACGAGGATACTATTAATTATAGGTGCAAGTAGGAGGCCAGGCAAGGAACCCCTAGAAGCATCTATACAAGAGTGCAGTAAGCTTTATCCAGGCAAGTGAAACTCTTCCTTTATACTTGCTTTGTAACTGTATACCCTGTGAACGTTGAATTACTGTTTATTTAGGACTGAATTACCTTATCACCCCTTGTGATCATGACTTTGGATTCCAATAATACCCTTAACACTTGAATTACCTTATTCATGTAATATCACCTTACAACCACATGATTATACTCCAATAGTCCCTTGATGAATAATGAGAACTTGATACCCCACATTAAACTGAATTATCTCATTTGGAACCCTGATCTTAATAACATCCTTTACTTTTGAAAGATCGCTTGTATTTTGAAAACACCCTTGCTTATAACTTGTCTTTGATCAAGACCCCTTTTTGAAAATGATTTGATTTGAAATGACCTTAAAAAGGAATTGGTTAATATTTTACTTAAGACTGAGGCGCCAGTCAATTATTGCAGCATCAGTAGCGGGGAGCCTGATGTCTGTTTATGGCCAATGTGTGCCGAGGATCCTCCCTGGTTGAATCACTTTATGTGGTTCGGAGCTTGGTGTGGGCTGATCACCCCTCAATGCTCGTAGCGCTGTGTGTTTCCAATTTCAATAAATTGATACCCCACATTGCACCTTTACTTGTGTTTATACCTTGTGATATCTATTGTTGCTTTTGCACTTGATTATATTGCATATTGTGAACTGTTTTATTACTGCTTTCACTTGCTGAGCTTTATGCTCATATATATTGTTGTTGTTATAACCCTTCAGTGAAACCCGAGAATGGCCTGTTTCAAGCAGACCGCACGTAAATCCACCTCAGGCAACGGGATTGCTTACCGCCGTATGATGGAGCAGGTTGGGGACTCGTAGTTCCCTAGTGGTTATCTTTTGAACTTTTGGGATTTAAAAACTGTAGTAATGACTTAGATTTAATTTGGATTTCTATTTGGGTTGTAATAACTTTAGTTGTTGTTCATACTCATTCCTGGTGATTCCGGGATTGTGGATTAGACTTGTAGATTAATCGTTATAACTCTGTAGTTTAATTATATTTATCGATATGCATGCTTTAGTCGGTTATTTAAGTTGGGTCTGTCACATTAACTATTCGGTAACTATTAAAAATCGGTCATATTAGCCATAACACCTATTCACCCCCCCTCTAGGTGTGTAATTTCAATTGGTATCAGAGCTGTGTTTGTACTAATACTTCTGTAACAGGAATAGTATCGATCGATATGGCTGATAAGTTTCAGGGAAAGTCCGATTTTAGAGCTCCTCTCCTCACGGAATCTGACAACTACAATTGGTGGAAAGGCCAAATGGAGGCTCATCTGTCCAGAGATCCCCTAATGCAAAGAGTTGTGCAAAGAGGTCCTTTTGAATATCTTGATAAAGATGGCAAAGTCAAGGACGTCGATGTTCTCACAGTGGACGAGCTATCAAAGGTTGCTGCCAATGGAAAAGCAAGGAGTACATTGATTAATGGGCTGAATCAAGCTGAATATGACAAGGTCTCTTCTCTCAAAACAGCTAAGGAAATTTGGGATGCATTGGAGACATATCATGAAGACTCACAAGGCTTAAAGAAGGTCAAGCTCGGAAAGCTCATGAAAGAATTTGGAAGCTTCGCTATCAAGAAGGGAGAATCCATTCGGGAAAGCCAAGCTAGATTCCAAGTTACTCTTAACAGCCTTGAAAGACTTGGCAAAAAGATTCCTCAATCGGAAATCAACATGAATATTCTAAATGCAGCTCCATTCGAATATGGTGCCAAGGTCACAGCATTGGAATCAGCTCTCAACATTGATACTATGGATCACCTAGCTATATTTGCTGAGTTGGAACAATTTGAAGCTAAGATTGAAGCTAACAGCTCAGAAAGCAGCAAGCTGCCAACAGAGAAAATGAAGAATCTTGCACTGCACTCCTCTATCAGCAAGCTGGAAACGGATGAGGAAACAAAATCAGATGAGGATCTAGCTCTTTTGTCCAGGAAAATCAAGAGAATGATTGAAAAGAAAAATTAAATGAAAAGAGAAAAGGGCAAAGCATTTGGTGCCAAGAAGGATCCAAAAGATGATGCATGTTTTGAATGTGGCAAGAAAGGACATTTCAAAAGGGATTGCTACAAGCTCAAGAACAAGCCAAAGCCGCCTAGACAGCAAGCTGATTTCAAGAACAAAAAGAAATCCAAGGCACTTCTAACTTGGAGTGATGATGAAGATGAATCAACTTCTGAGGATTCAAGTGATGAGTTGGTGAACTTGGCTCTTGTTGGTCTCGATGGCTCAATTGATACAACTGATTCGGAGACGGACACTAATAGTGAGGTAAATTCTATTAATTCCGAATTACATACTATTGATACAACTGCTTGTGAACTAACCATGCAGGATAAGAGTTGTTCATCAATAATGGAACTCATTGATCTTAAGAATGAGAATTATGAGCTCGAGAAAGAAAATGTTCATTTGAAGAAAGTCATAGGTGATTTCTTAAATGAAAAGAGTGCCAAGGCTAGTAGTGGAATCATTGCTACTCTCAAGGAACAGATCTCACAACTTGTAGTTGTAGGGAACAACATGCAAATCCAAAGGAGGAATGATACACTCATGAAGGAACTCAGCTCGCTGAGAGCAGATCCTAAAGCAAAGGATGCAAGCTTGGAGGCATTCGAGTTGAGCAAAACTCAAAGCTTAGCCGAAATATCTATTCAAGCTGAAAAGATCAAGTCTTGGAGCAAGAAGTCAAAGATCTTCAGAAAGCCATGGGAAAGTTTGTTCAAGGAGAAGAAAGTCTCAAATCTATGATGAAACAAGCTAAAGGTTCTCATGATAAAGGAGGCATTGGTGCAGCTTCTACATCCACATCATCAATGAGATATGAAGGGAAAAATGACATTCCATATAATTATGCCATGCCTTGGGTGACTTGTCACAAGTGTGGAAAGAAGGGCCATCTTGCTAATAATTGTCCAATGAAGAATACTCAATCAGCAAGCTGGAGAAGGAAGTCAGCTCACAGACAGTATGTTGACAACAGAAACAGACAGAAGACAGCTCCGAGACAGTATGCTGATAAGACCAGCAGAACATGGAAGAAGAGTTCTAAAGTGGTCCAAATGTGGATCAAGAAATCTGATCTTAATGTTCTATATGTTTTATCATCTAACACTGCTGGACCCAACAAAATATGGGTACCAAAACGTTGAGTGTTTTGTGTTTGTTTTGTAGGTTTGTCTCGTGTCTAAAGTAAAGCCAAATCAATGGATATTGGATAGTGGATGCACTAGGCACATGAGTGGAGACAAATCTCAGTTTCTAAGCTTGAAGATGAAGAAGGGTGGACGTGTCACAATTGGTGATAGCAAAACTCTTCCTATTCTTGGCAAAGGAACTATAGGTAATAGTATCATTTCTATTAACAAGGTACAATATGTTAAAGGTCTTACCTATAACTTGCTTAGTATAAGTCAGTTGTTTGATGATGGTCATATTGTTAACTTTGGTAAGAATGAATGTACTATACTTGTTGGTGCTAACAAAACTCCTCTAGTTGCAAAACGAGAAGGAAATATATATGTTTTGAACTTTGAAGAACAGGAGGCATGTGTTTGTTTAGCAGCTGTGGATAACAATCCAGAAATTTGGCATAGAAGGCTTGGACATGCTCATATGGATCATCTCAGCAAGCTGTCAGCAAAGAAGTTTGTTCGAGGATTACCAAAGCTTAAGTATGTCAAGATGGAGACGTGTTCTGCTTGTCAATTGGGAAAGCAAACAAAGACTCCACATAAGGCAAAGAAAATGGTATCTACTTCTAAACCTTTAGAGCTTCTTCACTTGGATCTCTTTGGTCCCGAAGCTTATAAGAGTATTGGAGGTAAACAATATGCCTTTGTTATTGTTGATGATTATTCTAGATTCACTTGGGTATTATTCTTGCGTACTAAAGATTGTGCTTTTAGTGAATTTGAGAAACTAATAAAGTTGCTTGAGAACAAATTAGATACAAGACTTGTAGGTATTCGAAGTGATCATGGTGGGGAATTCCAAAAAGACTTCATTACTTATTGTGAAGAAAGAGGAATCTCACATGAGTTCTCAGCACCTCGTACACCTCAGCAAAATGGAGTTGTAGAGCGTAAGAACAGGTCCTTACAAGAAACAGCTAGGACATTGCTGCAGGAGAGCAAGCTGCCAAGAAGTTTTTGGGCAGAAGCTGTCAACACAGCAAGCTATGTTCTTAACAGAGTGCTTATCAGGCCAATTCTCAACAAGACTCCTTATGAATTGCTAAGGAAAAAGAAGCCTAATATCAGCTACTTTAAGGTTTTTGGATCTAAGTGCTTCGTACTCAAAACCATTGATAGGGATGGTAAATTCGATTCTAAATCTTATGAAGCTATATTTTTGGGCTATTCTTTTACAAGTCGTGCTTATAGAGTGTATAATCGTGCTAAACATACTGTTGAAGAGTCTATTGATGTTTCATTTCAAGAGTCTACTGATGATCTTGCAAGAGACGAGGAAGAATGTGCAGGTACAGGTACTAGCAGCAAGCTGACAGTGTAGGAAACTGGAAATCAGCAAGCTGACAAGTCAACTGCCAAAACTTCAGAAGGCAATAAAGCTACTGAATCCACTCCATCTCTTGAAGAAACTTTGGATAAGATGTCAAAGCTCACATTGGATGAATCCAGAGGTCAAACTTCATCAGCAAGCCAAAATGTTGTTGATCAGACTCCTCCTGGGCAGACTACAAGGAATGAAGAGGTCATAGCTCAACATAATCTACCAAAGTCAACTAGAACAGTGAAGAATCATCCTCCTCAGTTGATCATTGGAGACAAATCAGCTGGAATTCAAACAAGGAAAGCTCAAGCCAACATTTGTGCTCATGCTGCCTTTATAGCTCAAGAGGAACCAAAGAATGTTCAAGAAGCTTTACAAGATGAAAATTGGATCATGGCAATGCAAGAAGAACTCAACCAATTCGAAAGATGTGATGTTTGGGAACTTGTAGATCCACCAAAGGATGCTTCAATTGTTGGAACCAAATGGGTGTTCAAGAATAAAGTTGATGAATTTGGTACTATCACTCGGAACAAAGCTAGACTTGTTGCACAAGGATACAATCAGCAAGAAGGGATTGATTTTGATCAAACATATGCTCCGGTTGCAAGATTGGAATCTATTAGGATGCTATTGTCATTTGCATGCTACAAGAAGTTCAAGCTACATCAAATGGACGTCAAAAGTGCATTCTTAAATGGATATCTAAAGGAAGAGGTCTATGTCAAGCAACCACCAGGATTCGAGGATGAAAAATATCCCAACCGTGTCTACAAGCTCAAGAAGGCACTATATGGATTAAGGCAAGCACCTCGGTCATGGTAAGAAAGGTTAAGTGAATTTTTGATCAAAAATGGTTTTATTAGAGGTAAAATTGATCCTACTTTGTTCACTATCTTTAAAGGTCAAGATATATTAGTTGTTCAAATATATGTAGATGATATTATATTTGGATCTACTAATGATTCTTTGTGTAAGTGGTTTTCAAAGTGCATGCATAGTGAGTTTGACATGAGCATGATGGGAGAGCTCAATTATTTCTTGGGGCTCCAAATTAAGCAAACTCCAGAAGGAATTTATGTGCATCAATCCAAATATATCAAGAATCTACTCAAAAGATTTGGATATAAGAATATCAAGGGGAAATCAACACCTATGAGCGTTGTCAGCAAGCTGACAGCAGATGAGCAAGGTAAAGATGTTGATGTTTGAATGTATAGAGGTATGATTGGTAGTTTACTTTATCTTACAGCCTCTAGACCTGATATTATGTATAGTGTTTGTGTTTGTGCTAGATTTCAAGCAAAACCAAAGGATTCTCACTTACAAGCTGTTAAAAGAATATTTAAATATTTAAGTGGAACTATTACTTTGGGTTTATTCTATCCTATCACAAATGCTTTTGATCTTGTGGGGTATAGTGATGCAGATTATGCAGGTAGTCAAACTGATAGAAAAAGTACAAGTGGTGTTTGTGCATTTTTGGGTCAAAGCTTAGTTTCTTGGTTAAGCAAGAAGCAAACTTCAGTTGCTCTATCTACGGCTGGGGGGGAGTATTTAGCAGCTGGTAGCTGTTGTTCTCAAATGCTATGGATGAGACAACAATTGAAGGACTTTGGAATCAAATGCAAGCAAACTCCAATTTTCTGTGACAACACAAGTACAATCAACATTTCAGAAAATCCAGTCAATCATTCGAGGACAAAGCACATTGATGTTCGACATCATTTTTGAGAGACAATGTTGCAAGGGGTGTTGTCAAGTTGATTTTTGTGGCTACAGCAGATCAGCTAGCTGACATCTTCACAAAACCTCTTCCTGAAGAACGCTATGTTGTGCTGAGAAGGGAATTGGGTATGTGTGATGTGCAGTCAGCAAGCTAATAAGCTTGGTCCGGGTACTATCAGCTTACTCTCAGTACTTTACATAATTTTTAATTATTTTTGCATGCAGGTCATTTCAAGTGATTATTTGCATTTTAGTTTAATTAATAAACTAACCGTTATGTGCTGATTCAGATAGAATTTTATGTGAGAATTTGTTACGTGATTATGTGTTAATCTATGCTAAATTCAAATTCAAATCTATCTAATCACTATTTAAGTGGGAGTAAGATTAGTAACAGTAACAAATTTTTGTTTAGATTACGTTCGGATATACAAAATGAATTATTTAAATAATCTAAATCTAACTAGATTTATTCCTAAAAATCCTCCCCCGAATATAATTCAAAAGTGTTTGAGATATATCTTATCTCCGAGTCTGTTCAGTTCCATCTTTAAAAGCTCGCAAACGGAACCTAGGGTTTTATCTTTCCTCTTCAACCGATACACTTTACTCACCATAGCTACAATCGGCGCTGGTCTTGCAATGAAGAAGAAGACCCGAGCCAGTGCAAAAACTCCTACTTCTGCTATGACTAAGCGAAAGCTTATCGATGAAGATGATCTCGATCTCGACCGATTGGTGGATATTGAAAGCAGCGATGAGCAGTCTGGGGTTCGTAAGTCTGGTACGGTGGTTGAGAAATCCAAGAAAGCAAAGATGGGTATGGAAAGTGCATCGGAGGCTCGAGATTTGGGTTCTCGCAAAATAATCTTGGGTAAGCCTCTCTCTGGCAAGACTTCCTTTAATTGTGGAGTTGTGAAACTATTCTCTGAGTTAGGGTTTGAGTCATTCTTAGTTGATTTACCAAAAGTGTGTTATCCGTCTCTGGTGCGAGAGTTTTATGAAAATCTTCAACCTAATTCATCTGGTCTCTATGTGGCGTATGTCAATAACACTAAGATAACCTTGTCTTCGTTGTTTTTGAATGCGATTTTAAAAACTCCTCCATCACCAATTTTAATCTTTACAAAAAGGGGTTTTAAACAGTTTGATGATTTTACTGTCAAGGATCAGTTCAATTTGTTGTTTGGAACTGATGGGCCTTGTGAAACCTTTCCCTCCACTACACAAATTCTTCCTTTAGCTCATGCTCTTTTTAAGGTGTCTATTGAGAATGTGTGTCCTCGTTTGGGTACTCGTTCTAATCTTTCTGCTCAGGATGTTATATTTGTGTCAATGGTGATGGTTGGGAAGTCATTTGATTTGGGTGAGTTAGTTCTGAATAACATGATTGAGGCTGTTGAAGGTAAGTCTGGTACTGGGTTACCTTATGGGTTGTTGCTGTCAAGGATTTTTGAGTGGTATGGTGTTGACACTGATGGGGTTGAGTCAATGACCGCAAAAGAGTTCTTAGATGCTAAGTGCCTTAGCCAGTCAAATTTGAGGGTTGAGAAGGATGGGACTCTATCTGTTATTGAGTCTCCTGTCCAGAATACTTCTCCTGTGCCACCCCCTCCTGCTTCTAGTGGTTGTGTTGACTTGGGAATCTCAGCTAAGAAGATTCTGGATTTTATGGATGAATTACGGGCTAATCACAGACAGCTGGTGGATGGTCAGAAGCAGCTCTCGGAACAGATTCATGAGCTTGGCAGTCAGCTTAAGTTTTGGAAAGAGTTTTTCCTTGGTGCTAAGTTTGGAGACACTCCTGAGATGGATACTTCTGGCAATACTTCCGGTGGGATGAGTTTGCTCAATGAGTTGTACAAGTTTAAGCAGTTTTATGGGTCTGGTGGTTCTTCCGAAATCAAGTTCAGTGCTGGTACAGAGGATACTCCAGCTAAGGATGCTGATAAGGATGCAGGGAAGGATGCTACTATCAGTGATCCTCTTGCTATGGACTTGGAGGCGCTTCAGGCTAAGATGGATGAAAAGCTGCAGGCTGATGAGGATGACAAGATGGCTGCAGACGATGACGAGCCTTAAGTTTCTTCCTTTTAGATGATTAAGGGGGAGACAAATTTAAGAACTTTTAAGATTGAATCTAAAATAAGACTTGTGTGCTTAACTGTTTAAGTACTTTATGGCCCTATGTTTTTGCTTAAGACTAAGTTTGTTTAAGTTGTTGAATTTGCTTGGATTTGTTGGTCCTCAGGTGGTTTATCCTGAGTTGAAGTTGTTTTGAATGTTTATCTGTATCCAGGTGGTTTATCCTGGTCAGATGTTTAGCTTATTTATCTATGCAAGTACTCGTGTGATATATTTTTCTGCTTTGCATATTAAAATATCTTATCTGCCATATTTCATTTTATATGCTCAATTGCTATATTTGTTAAGTTTCATGATATTAGATTGCTGTATTCAGGGGGAGTATAATTACTTTTCCTAAATATGGTGTAAAGGGGGAGATTGATACTCTCAAGGTTTTGATGATCACACTGCCAGCAAGCTAATAACATAAATCTGAGGATTGTTAGCGAGCTATCAAAGAAATATATCTGTGCTAACAGTGTTTCAGGAATTAAGTATGACAACTCACTGTCAGCAAGCTTACAGGAAAATTCATAGACTATCAGCAGGCTCACAGCATACTGACAGGAAAGCAAGCGGATAAAGATGAAGTCCTAAAATCGTGGAGATTTATTAGGAATCGATTTGTGAGGACTTTAATATTTATATATGACTTATATAAATATTAGAGCTCAGTTTTAAACAAGAGTTTTAAACAAAAACGATTTCCTAAAAGATAGGAGAGTTTTTCTCTACTTCGAACTTATCCAAAACAACCCCTATTCTATTTCAAATAAGTTGGTTTTATATACACTATTTTACTGGGTCTTCTCTCAAACGTTTTATGGTTTTACTCAGTAACGTTCATGATGCTCTAATGTTCAATTCTAAACAAATTAAACGTGAGTTCAGCTGTTGAACAAGAACGTTGTAATTTGTTGCTTATTTGACCGTTGGATCATTGTGTATATATATTGGAGTGTGATTCCGTTTTGAAAAACAAGAAAACACTTCAAGCTTCTGAAATACAACATACTTTCATTGCAAAATCTTTATTTGAGCTCTAGTACTTATCTTTGAATATATGTCTATATTGAGTTCATAGTTTCGGTTGTATTACACTCATACATTGTATTGTTCAAAGTGTAAAGGTTTGTTGCTGTGTATCCAGCTTGTGAAACAAGGGAACAAGGGGACTAGTTAGCTAGAAGAGTATACTTGGGAAGTATAGGTCTTGGAGAGCTTTTGGTTCGTGGTTCAGAGGTTTCAGCAAGCTGATAACAGGAACAAGGGTTAAAGGGAGTTATATTATTGAATCATTGTAATTGTTGATATTATTGATTAATAATATAATCTCTTACCAGTTGGTAGGGGACCAGGACGTAGACCATTAGGGTTAGGGGTCGAACCTGGCTAAAATTCTCTGTGTTACTAGTTTACTGATTATATCTGTTTTGCATTGCATCTGCATTGTTAGCTAGCTGACTGTTTACTCTGAAATTAACAGCAAGCTGTCTGTGACAGTTTAACTATTAAAAATCGGTCATATTAGCCATAACACCTATTCACCCCCCCCCCCTCTAGGTGTGTAATTTCAAATCATTCATACCTTCTGCCTCTTCAGCCTGAGTGTCCGCTTCATCCTCTGTGCCATCTCCTATTCAAATACAATATACATGCAAACACGTTTCAATAAATTATAAGAAAAAGGGTTTTTAAGGCACACTGCGTTGCAATAGAGTAAGAACACCAAGCCACGCTCATTGAATTTAACAGATGATTTTCAAAGTACCATTGTTCATAGTTGAGGTGGATGCAAAATCAGGACCACCATAATCATCTGATGTTCCTCCACGTACAAATGTCTCAGATTCATGGTATTTCATGGAGCGTGTGGTAATTGTATCTTTCATACCTGTATCTGACCGTCTCTCTGGACAACTGTTTTGCCCAACCCTATTGAAGGAACTCAACAAATTCTTTTGACCAGGAGTTCCCTGATCAGAATACCAGGCTACAAAATAAAAAACAGCAAATAGTCAGGGCAAGATGATGCTTTTATCTCAAATTAATGCGAATGGTAACATGAAAATTTTAAACTACTAGGACGCCTAACACCGATTTTTACAAGCTCAGGAACCAGGACAGTGATTTCCGAATCAGGGCTAGACATACTTGTAGTATTTGCCGGGGTATGACGGTCCAATAAATTGACAGACCCGGTATTATTAAGTTTATTACCTGCAAAAAAATATAACATAGTGAATTAATCATAGTTACCAAAAAATAAGCTTGATGGATGGTTTTCAAAAATTGGATTTGCTATTACCAGAAGTTTGATTAGCAACGGTCCTTCTTATTGTCGACGCTGGCATATGGAATTGAATGCCATGATTGGAACCGGTTACAGATCTATTTGGCAGCCTAGACGCGGGTAAACGATAGCTTGGACCTGTTTCATTCGAAGACAAAACAGGAAAAATAAACGTCACCACAACATATTATACGTTGCAAAATTTTGTTATCACATCCAGAAGATGGGATACAAACCAGATCAAATGTTAAGTACACTACAAAGAAGGAATTAGTAAAAAAGGATGTTGTCAAAGGTGTACGTGTTGTATCATTACAGAATTAACTACAATATTTTATATTTATAAGGAAGCCCCATCCTTGCACCTCTTATATTCATTATATATCTCACTCTGTCCCATCTCCATTTAGTTTCCACCTAAGCAATTAGACTGTGATAGTCATGTGTAAATTGGTATTCAGTATTTAACGGGCAAAATTTCCTATTTGTTAATTTACAGGATGAGCTGTCTAATGAAGAGTGGCGGCTGGTTGTCAAACTGAAACACTTGCTTAAAATCCAGTGAATTTCACTTTTCAAGCTGAACAATCTGTTGATATCCAGCGACTTCTCCAAATGTGTACTAAAAGCAATTTCTGTTGTTCGATAAACTTGGCAGATAATGGGTGCAGATATTACTGTAAAGAAAGGGCTTTTTTTTTTTGGAGCAAGGAACTCACAGAAGGTATACAACAGATGAACCTGTAACTGTGGGCCTCAGATGTGGCATCAGTTTAAAGCTTTGAAAATTTTTAACAATGAAGATGGGACAGAGTGAGATATATAATGAATATAAGAGGTGCAAGGATGGATATTAATTTCAATTTTAATAATATTAATATTCATGCAATGAAATTATTAAAAAGATGAATAACAGAGGAGTAATATAAGCTGAAAGAACGCCCTGCTCTACTCGACTTTCACTGTCAAAACTTTATTTGCTTAAATGCCGCTTATAATAAAATGTTTAAACTTCCTGTCAATTAGTTAGTGCATCTAATACAATTCAATCAATCATAGCCTCAATCAAAATGCCTGCTTATAATAGAATATTTACCAGACATATCAACACCACGTAGCCTTCTTTATGATGGCGTAAGATACCCCTGCGTTTTGCCACCAAGAATCTGATTACCTGTGAAATAGAGACAGACATCACATGGAGTAGGTAATGCAGGAGGGTGTATTATATATATTATCCATTGCAAATATATTTATATTTATTTATTCTAACATTAATAATCTTGACAGATGACTCGTTTTGAGACATTTTTCTAATATTTTTGTTGCTGTGTAGGAAGACATTGCTTATGAAGATGAGACAGGAAAAATTTACAAAGCCGACTACTATGACAGGCTTGGGAGGACCGTGGTTGTCATGAGACCAGGTCACCAGGTTGATAAAAGTGTATATTACACTATAAAAATTTTCATATAAAAGCTATTATATTAAGTAATATATCTTGCATACTTCTCTTGACATGTGCTTTAATCTCTATTATGTCAGAATCCCACGTCAAATGAAGGGCAAATCAAGTACTTGGTTTATAGTTTGGAAAAGGCCATAATGAACATGGGATGAGGTCAGGATCAGGTTAAATATTTACACTACTAATATTTACAGTATTTTTTTTTGCGTGTAAGAAGGACAGGGTGATTGAGAAGTAATTACATTTGCTCACTTATTAAACACCGACTAATACACCATGATACAATTTGTACCTATAGTTGGCAGGATTATATGATTCTGTGTTCCTGTCCAATAGACAAATTCATGAGGTTTTCGTTTAGTTATACTTATGCATAATAAATTTAAGTTTTTACCTATTAATCACAATAATGCTCAAGTATTCTTCATTTCCAACATAAAAAAGTTACACATATAAGATCAGGAAACACGTGAATAACATTTAGCTGAACTTTTTAAATATCATACTTTGATATCAAATATATATATATATACTTTATACATGTTAGCCTTTGTACATGTACTTGAAGCCCAAGCTTTAATACATTTTTGTGCCTTTTCATGCTACACTTAAAGTTATATCCTGGATCTCTCATAGCAATGCAGGAGTTTAGAACTTGTAGCTATTGTGTTATTTTTTTTACGCACAATTGAACCTGGTGTTTGTACATAATCAAATGCTCTTTCTCTGGCACATTGTAAATGCTCTTTCTCTGACTAATTGTATGTGATTCTAAACATAAATCTGGATCATCATCATAAACGCTATAACCATGTAAGAGACTACGTACCAATGTCATGATTTCAAGATCCTGGGGCTAAAAATGTCATATATACAGTATGAGCCCTCTAATTATTATAGAACTAATAAAACACCTAATTGTTTTCTATGTAACCATCTTTGTCTACTATTTATTGTTGTCATGAACAAAACGGATTTATTAAATCAAAATAAGGATGAGAATGTCACATTAAGGAACTACTCTTGGTACATGTAAAGTTAGGTTGAATGAGTATGATATTTGAACCTGAACTCTGGGTAGGGTAGTAAGCCATTTTTGTTGTTTTACCAGCCTGAGATGAAGTACAAATCCGTGTACCTGGACAAAAAAAATGAGGTAAGATTTTGCTAAACATTGCTTCGCAAACACACAAACCGTATAAACTTGGATAGACAATGTACACGCAGGTCCTAAATCCGCTGAAATTATACCTGTACATGAACCCAGGTTGGAGTGTGATGGCTGCTGGCAAACATTATCATTACGTGCTGGAGTCTGAAAACTTGATTCTGGCAGAGATGCAGATGCTCTATTCGGTTCCAAATTCTCACGATTCGCAGATGACACATTACCAGATGTCTGCACATCATTGGAAGATCGCCTCCGTTGTGCTAACAACACCCAAAAATGTAAAGGTCAGTGGTCTGTATCGATATGACAGAGTTGTAAATTCATTTACGCTCACCATTTCTAACAGCCGAAGGAGAAACAGCACCTAAAGGTATGCGCTTACGACCTGTTCGCAAATATATCGCAACAAACAGATAGAATGCATCTTCAAAACACGAATATATAACCACAAAATTCAGTTTCCGAAACAAAACAGAGAAGACGGAGACTAACCACTGTCCATGGCTACTACTTTCAGCGGAGATCGCAATGAGTGGAAGGCTTCACCGTCCGGTTTCCGTCGGTGTAGGAGCTAGGAAAACCGAAATACTTGGAGAATTAGCAATTAGCAAATCCTGAAATCGTCACAACAACCGGTAAAAACTCATTCCCCAAAAATCAAAAGAAAAATTATATGGTATTATAACTCATCACCCATAACTTGAAAGAGATGGAGATAACAGCTCCTGAAATTATGGACAAACACAACCAACCCAGAAATTCAAAAAAAGTCACGGAGCGCCCGTTTTTCTTCGGATCCTACTGGAAGATAAGCGTGCTGCAGTTGTTTTTTGGTACGGGTCAGTACCCATTTTCTGTGGATAATCCAAGACGCTTGAGAAATTACTTGCAAACCCCTGGGCAATACTGACAAAGAAAAGTAAGGAAGGGCAGAAAAAGTAATTTGGGAGATGCTTTGTATTCACAGACTAGGATTATATAGATAGATATAGATTAGGATTATATATATAGATATAGTTTGCCAAAGTAGCTCTAGGACGACTAGTAAAGATGTTGATGTTAATGTATTGAAGGCCTGCTTTATCTTGTCACAGACATTTGGGCCAGTTAACCCCGGCCCATCTAGCAGTATTCCTTAAGTTCTTATATACTCGTAGTTGCTACTTGGTGGTCAGCCCCTTGAAAGCCCGAGTCAGACGGCATCAAAAATCAGGTCAGTAAATCACTAATAAATCCCCTCCGTACTGTTATATTAGGCCCTACACAGTCACACTGCATGTCCTCGTCGAATGCAAAATTCGGGGTAACTTAATATCGAATGTCCTCTGTGCAGTTCACATGATTTTAATCGAAAAAAAGTATTAGGGTAACTAAATATCGAATGATCCTTGTAATTTTGATTTGTACTATTACGTCATGCGATTATTTATGTTTCTGCACCTCTGATTTGCTAAATGCCTCGCTCATTTTTTGCATTGCATTACTATCAGTTTAGGGCTTCGTGTTTAATTATTGTCTTACTACTGGAGTAAGATCTACTGCTAGCCCTAATTAGATTGGAACGGTCGGGTTGAGTTAAAAAAAATGGCTTATTACTTAAAGGAAAGAAATCGATTATAAGAGATAACTAGGACATTTAATAACATATATTATAGTAGAGGTAATATTCTAGAGGAATGAAACAGGACTCGTAGGCTCATTCATTCGTAAACAAATGAGCCTTTAAAATCTTTTATAATTTAAAAGAAGTAAAGTGTTATCGGGAAAAAGTAGAATTGATAAAACTTCCTATTTCACTCTCTTCACTAGTGTTTTTGTTTTTTTATATGCAGGTCAAGAAAAATAGAAGTCCACTTTTTATTTTAAAAAAAATTTCTTCTTCATAGGCAAAACATGCACATTACTTTCGTTGCTACTTGATTTCTAAATCATGCACCTATTTATGTAGATATGAGACATGTTTCCTCGCATTGTATGGTTGTGACATCTATGAGCGAGTTCATCATGTGGTTTGGCCTGCATTGCTGCTGCTCTCGTTTTAACTTACTGTGTCTGTACAATGTTAGACAACTGGTTTCATGAAATACTATCATAATGCGGTTTCTCCTACAATGCAAAATTAAGTGGCTTTATAGATTTCCTGCTGACAAATTATATATTGTTATTTTCGTGTAGTCATGCAGAAGTTATTCTTGTGTTTTCTTAAGCTTATATAGAGAGTCAAGACTTTAAATATCAATGTATCTTTACATGATTCACATCTTCTGAGCCTGGAATTTAAATATTGAACCTCTAGTAAAAATGTAGAAAGTTCATGAAGACAAGGTACAAAGTAATGCAATAAAGTCCCATTAGCAAGGATTTATTTTGGTCTAGCTATTTTTGAATTTGAATTTGAATTTATCCTTTGTTTAAAGAGTAGTACAGTACTAACTTAAGTAGACACAAGAACTAGAAAATCATAGCTACAAAATTAGCAGTCATGCTAAATTCTTATGTAGGCAATAACTACAGTACACGTAATTAGTTGACATAAGTGCGCTCTTCAGTCTGCAGATATGTTATTCTGGTGATTACTTAAGCATGGGTATATCTGTTGTTTTCTTCTGAGAATCATAGGTTAATATGGTTGCTTAACCAGGTCCACACTAGTTGATGCGGTGAATGAACCGCCAAAAATCTAAGAATTCAAGGACTCACAAAGAAACCTAGTATATCAGAGATTTTGAAGCCCAAGCCATATGGACAGCACTACATGTTCTTCCCAGGGAACAACATCTGTCTGTATTTCTAACAGTCACCCCGGAAGCAGTAGCACTCATTCGGAATTTGTAAATCATGGCAAGTTCAACGTTCTATCTTTTATCATATATCCATGTCAATGAGCAAATTTTCTGCAGCTATACATTGAGTATGTTTACTTGTATTTACAGAGCATTTCCTTATTTCCCCTCTTTCTTTGTGTAATTAATTCAGAAAATTTTGAATGCAGGACTTCTTCTCTGGAATGAGATGAGGCTTAGTTGGACTAAAAGCAAAAGGACTGGGAACCAAAGTAAAAAACAAGAACCTCTTAGAAGGTTTGTATATGCATCTTTATCATGAAAGTCAGTATTTGGATGTGTATAGTGGCGATTAAATTTTACAAGTACAAACTAAAAACGAGGCATTTCACTCTTGTATGCTGTTGCAGACTTGCAGCACTTCAACATTGCTTTAGCAAGCGTTTTATTTACTCATTATTTACTTTTTTTGTTTAAGGACAGGATAATTGATATTTTCAGCCTACGGTCTAATCTCTTGCATTCTTGTAGGTGGGGTGCAACTTATGGAAGTTTGCTTGAGATGAACAAAAGATACCACAAGCCAGTCCCCCTTTCAGTAAGTCAAGCATATGCCTATCTCTGCCACTTCCACTTATACAGTTATATGCAGTTTGTATTAGACTGTTGCTTACTGTGAATTGGCTTAAACATTTAATTAATAGGAAATGGTTGAGATTTTGGCGGACATATGGGAGCAAGAGGGTTTGTTTGATTGAGGATGCTGGATTCGTCTATTTATCTTAAAGTCTTGAAGGATTCCAAAGTTCTGAGTAAACATATACACAAGTTACAAACATGATCATACTTTTTTACAGTAGAATTTTTAACGCTATTCTGCAGATATATTTACCATATCATTTAGTAGAACTACAGAAATTCTGTTAAACCACGGATCGTGTTCTCTTAATCAAATGTTAAACTCTAGATGTTAAAATTAGGGATGCCCAGAAGAGATTCTTGGTTTGTCTTAAATGTACATGACCCCGAGGTCCCAATTCGGAGATAAAAAAAATGATGCATGTACTTTATATATTTATCAACACAAGTTGTGCAATTGGCAAAGGGAGGGAATATAAGAGAAGAGTGAGACAATGTTGAAAACAGTGATGATGATAAGTACACAGAGACATGGAGTTAACATCATAGAGATCCATTGATTCTAGCCATCTGTATCTTTCATGCGAGTCAATGTTTGATTTATATAATAAGAATGATTCAGAAGAGAAAAGGCATGAGGAGGATGAGGCAGGACCTACATACATTAATATTTTCATACCATGCTACCGGCCAATACGACATGCAGTGAATCTTCCATGAAATTCTAGAGGATTATTCATATCATAATCTTCTTCTTCCTAGTGTGCACTCTTTAAAAATGATCTACTAGACTACTAGTGTGATATTATTATATATCCATTATATTTAAGTATAATTGTCCACCCTACCGGCAGTGTAAGAGGCAGAGATGTATAGCAAGGAATTGAGTTGATGTTGAGCCGCCAATGGATTTGAAATCCGGATCTATCCGATCGGAGAGTTAACGGGGACGGTTCAGTCATTTAGAACGAATTTGATCAGAGAATAATTTCAACTGATAAGAACCCGATCTAATTATCAAATATGAATTTAATATGATTCGAGTTATTACCGATCTGATTCGTATTAATATATACTAGTTGATAACCCGTGCCAAGCACGGGTTTAAATAAAAATTTAAAATTTGTTATTTATTGAAAAAATAATGTTTTTTTAATTACATTATCATATTTTCATTATAACTATTTAAATTATTGTTTTTCAAAGATATTTAAATTATTGTTACTTAATATAAGACTTTCGATATTATTAAAATTTGATCCTACTTTAAATTTATTTCATAATAATATGGGTCCCTGTTCTATGGAGTTCACAAAATAAGAGTATTAGAGTCCAAAATTATTTAAAAATAATCTACTCGTTTCAATTTTAATTTTTTTTAGTCTGCAATATTTGTAAACATATGACAGTTTGCAGGTTATGTTCAAGTTTTTTGGTACTTTGGTATAAAGATTGAATCTTGTTTATTTTAATTCTGAAATATGATAGAAATTTTATAGATTTGTTTCGTAAATTAAATTGTATGAGTTTTAAAAATTAAAACGAATATTTGACATATGTCTAGAGTTTCGGTTCTTTTATTATATGTTGCAATATGGACAATGACTCCAATTTTTTTGAGTTTCTATTTGTCAAGTCAGTGTTACCATCGCCTTATTCGTCTTTATCGCAACCTTCTGAAAAACACCGAATGATAATAATTATTATTATTAAAAAATATATGACCCAAGTTTTTTGGTACTTTGGTATAAATTTATTTCGTAAATTAAAGTGTATGAGTTTTAAAAATTAAAACGAATAATTTTGTTGACATTATTATTCTATTGATAGGATATTATATTAATATCAATATGAACTCTTTATTTATTTGAACTCTGAAGCATAATAAGAGATTTATAGAGTTGTTCAGTATATTAAATTATTTGAGTTTTAAAAAATTAAAACAAATAATTTTGTTGGTAATATATTTTTATTAGTGAGATAATTGTTATAATACAAAATCATGTCAAATATAGAAGTTTTTAATTAGTAATAGTAATAATTTTTAATTAAAAATATTATGATGATAGCCAAATTTTGATATGAATTTTATAAGACTGTTTCATAAGTTAAATTGTTAGCGATTTAACTGTGCGGATATGATAAATGTTATATTACAAAATCCTAAACACCATAGAAGTCTTTTTATAGTAGTGTAATAATCTTAAGCAATATTGAAATTTTTAATATAAAATCCAAATCAATATAGAAGTCTTTTCATAATTGTATAATAATAATTATAAAAGTCTAAAAATGTATAATAATAATTATAAAATCCTAACAATATGAAAATCTTTTCATAATTCTATAATGATTATTGTTATTAAATAAAAAATTTATATAACATTATCCTAATCAATATTGAAGTTTTTAATAATAAAATTCTAATCAATACAGATGTCTTTCACTATCCTAATGAATATTGAGGTCTTTAATAATAAAGTTCTATTCAATATAGAAGTCTTTTGATAATAGTATAATAATGACTCTAAAATCCTAATTAATATGAAAGTGACCAAATTTTGGTACTTTTACCATAGAAGTCTTTTTATAGTAGTGTAATAATCTTAAGCAATATTGAAATTTTTAATATAAAATCCAAATCAATATAGAAGTCTTTTCATAATTGTATAATAATAATTATAAAAGTCTAAAAATGTATAATAATAAGTATAAAATCCTAACAATATGAAAATCTTTTTATAATTCTATAATGATTATTGTTATTAAATAAAAAATTTATATAACATTATCCTAATCAATATTGAAGTTTTTAATAATAAAATTCTAATCAATACAGATGTTTCACTATCCTAATGAATATTGAGGTCTTTAATAATAAAGTTCTATTCAATATAGAAGTCTTTTGATAATAGTATAATAATGACTCTAAAATCCTAATTAATATGAAAGTGACCAAATTTTGGTACTTTTGGTACCGATGTTCCACCGAAAAGTGGTTTCGCTTATTAATAAAGGGTATTGATTATATAGGATATTGTACAATAAATAAAAATAAATGCATATGTTTCAGGATCCAAACCGTAAAAGAAAGCCTCTATGACCAGGGCGATTTAACGAACTGAGCTGTCCGCGAATAAGTTCGAACTCGGCTCGAGCCCTATCTATGACAAACTTGCAAACATGAACCACATGTAAACCGTAAACGTGAAGAAACCGGAGGGTGAGTGACCAGGAAGCACATTGAACAATGAACACTGATTAAGAAAAGCAAACCGGGTTTACAGAATTTCAGAGACTCATAAAGAATTAAAAAATTGACAGTGGGACCAGAGAAAAAACGGGCAAGAAAAAGAGAGATACATTGAATGTGTGTGTGTGCATGTATGTATGCACCAGCGCCACACAAGGTAACTAGGCGTACAAGGAGCTACCACTACCAGCAACAAGTGTTTAAACACTCTGACACCTGTGTTATGTATCTACATAATACATGCATACATCTACACACCAGATTCATCCCCTTTTATGTTGTCTAATATATTTTATTATTATTATTATTTCATAAATAAATATATATATATCTTGCTGCATTTGCCAAGTCTCACCAACATACAATAAGCTCTTTGTTTTTCTACTCTCCATCTCTCTGTTTTTGCCCTGTGGGTTTTTTCTGATGCAATCAGTGTTTCCAGTTGAAGATCAATTTGTGTGCTTTGTTTACTTGCTTCATCTCATTAGCTTTTTGGGTCTAAGTCCACAGTTTTCTCTTACAGATCAGCTATGCCTGCTCTCATCAACTACAGAAGAGGTATCAATCTTTCTGTTTCCACTTATTTAAAGATTGTGTATCTTTCTGCTTCTACATGTACAAACTGATTAGTTCATGTTCTTGAATGTAGTATACATTTAGATTTTAGAATGTAACTGTGATTAACTGATTATCAGATTAGTGTATTTTACAAAAGAATAGAATATAACCCATATAATTTGATATATTTGTTGAGATTAGAAACTCTAATTTTGTTTTGGATATGTATTATGGATTAGGCTGGTTTGCTGATGATGTTTCTTTACAATTGATTATCAGGGGATGATGAATTTTACTCTGCAGGGTCAGCTTGTTGTGCTGATTCAGCTCTTTTCTTCTCGACTAATTCCAATGTGCATAATGTTTATGGACCATCCCGGAAGAGGGCACGCATCACCAGCCCATTTGCTTTTGATGGTCATATGTTTGAGACAGAGAAACCTTCTATCGAAATTCTCCCTGATGAGTGCCTGTTTGAGATCTTCAGGCACTTGCCAGGAGGCCAAGAGAGGAGTGCTGCTGCTTGTGTGTCGAAGCACTGGCTCATGCTCCTGAGCAGTATCAGAAATTCTGAAATTTACCAAAAGCAAGAAGTATGTGAGCCTACTCAAGATATAGATATGGTTTCCGCGGATGAAACTAAAGAAGATAGTTGTGATGGTTATCTTACTAGATGCGTAGAAGGAAAGAAGGCGACAGATATTAGACTTGCTGCTATTGCAGTGGGAACAGCCACTCGTGGGGGACTTGGCAAGCTTTCAATCCGGGGAAGCAACTCTACTCGAGGAGTTACTGACCTGGGGCTCTCAGCAATTGCTCACGGCTGCCCTTCTCTTAGAGTTCTATCGTTATGGAATGTCCCTCTCATGGGGGATGAGGGTTTACTGAAGATAGCTAAGGAATGCCACCTGCTAGAAAAGCTTGATCTTAGTGAATGTCCTTCAGTTTCTAACAAGGGCATTATTGCAGTTGCAGAAAACTGTCCCAATTTGACTGCAATTACAATTGAATCTTGTCCAAGAATAGGAAATGAGAGTCTCAAGGCAATTGGGCTGTGCTGTCCTAATCTGCAGTCAATCACAGTTAAAAACTGCCCTCTTGTTGGGGATCAGGGAGTGGCTAGTCTTTTGTCCTCTGCCTCAGCTGTTTTGTCAAAGGTCAAGTTTCAGGCTTTGAGTATCACAGATTTCTCTCTTGCTGTGATTGGGCACTATGGAAAGGCCATTACCAATCTTGTTCTTGGAGGACTCGAGAGGGTGAGTCAGAAAGGTTTTTGGGCATTGGGTAGCGCTGGGGGGCTGCTGTCTCTTGAATCCTTGTTGATCACTTCTTGTGGAGGAACAACAGATGTGAGTCTTGAAGCCATTGGAAAAGGTTGCCCAAATCTGAAACACATGTCCCTAAAGAAGTGTTGCTTTGTGTCAGATAGTGGGTTGGTAGCGTTTGTGAAAGTTGCGGGATCTCTTAAGAGCTTGCATTTGGAGGAGTGCAACAGAATTACACAATCCGGCATATTAGGTGCACTTTCAAATTGTGTATCAAAGTTAAAGTCTTTAGCTTTACTGAAGTGCATGGGGATCAAGGATTTAGGTCTGGAAAATCCTGTTTCTTCTCCTTGTGAATCTCTTCGATCCTTGACCATCCAGAACTGTTTGGGGTTTGGTAGTGCTAGCTTGGCTGTTCTGGGAAAATTGTGTCCTCAGCTACATCACTTAGACTTGAGTGGGCTCTGTGCAATAACAGATACTGGCCTTCTACCATTGCTGGAGTTCTGTGAGGATGGACTTGTGAAGGTGAATTTGAGTGACTGTCTCAATTTGACAGACAAGGTGGTTGTTGATTTGGCAAGGTTGCATGGTGAAACCCTCGAAGTGCTGAATCTCACGGGGTGCAGAAAGATTACTGATGAGAGCTTGGCAGCCATTGCAGACAACTGCTTGTTACTCAACGATCTTGACATATCAAAGTGTTCAGTCACTGATGCCGGAGTTGCTGCTTTATCCAGGGGTGTGCAACATAATCTGCAGATCCTTTCCTTGTCCGGTTGTTCTAATATCTCAAACAAGAGTATGCTTTCCCTTGCAGAACTAGGCAAGACGCTAGTAGGGTTGAATATTCAGCAATGCAATTTAATCAGCAGCAGTGCCATTGAGCTGCTTCTGGAAAGTTTGTGGAGATGTGATATTCTCTATGGAGATCATACCCCTTTGCTCATTTAAATATGCAAGTCACGGTGTTACATGAGGTGACGAAAGCACAGGCACTCTGTGGTAGTTCACAGAAATTATCAGTGAGATCTCATTACCTCGGTGGATCAGTTGTTTAAACGAAGACTATGGCAGATTGTTTTTTTGTCGCCAATTTTTATAGGCTTCCTTGCCAAGAGGAATGTCTGTTTCGACTTGTTAGTCCCTGAGGCTCAAATTTTTCACGGCCATAGTCTTCCGAGAGCGTCTTCACCCTGCTGTGGTTTGAGGTCTCAACTAGTGGTACTGAAGGATCTGCAGTATAAGCCTAGTGTTTGTTTTCTTCGGTCCTTGTTCTTGTCTTACAATTGATTCTGGCCATTTCTATGAGCAGCACGGGGTTCAGTTCCAGGGGCTTTGGAGATGGCAACAAGTCCTTTTATTGCCGTCACAACCTTCTGGGGTTGTTTTTTAAACCAAGTCCCTGTTTTTTTATAGGATATCTTGTCCTATTTTCATGGGCCTCTTGCTGCTGGTTTAGTGGTCAATAATGAATTAATTGTATTGTGCATTTGTGCTTCCCTCTGTAACTTGATGATCTGTATACCATTATGCAACTTTAGTACTGTAATTAGTATGTATCCTGTACAATTTGGCCAGTGAATCAATATGCGTTTAGTTTTTGAAGGTACGAGACCGAGCACATAGATCTGCTCCTGGTTTTTTTTTTATCAGGAGTGTTCTTTTAAAAATTTAAATTACACTTTGATTTAACTAAAAATCTTCGATTTATCGCAAGACAATAACTATGTCCAAATTTAAGGTGAAACAATTACAGAATTTGTGTCACTACTCTTTTTTAATAATTTCAGATGCGGCTGAGAAGATGAGGTAAAAAGCACCATATCGTTTTTTGTCAAATGACTGGTGTAAACGTTAAAATATTCACAAGAGCCCGTAATGCATGTATTTGACAATATGATCCCATCGCAGGTTATTCAGACAACTGACTTCATCACTGATGTGTTTAACTACCTATCACTACAACAAACTCGGCACATTTTAACATAGTAGGTAGCCATATTCGGAGGTCTGAAGAAACAAAATTTAATGTCATACGTCTTAAACTCACACCTCACCTAGAACACACAATATAAATATCTACATCTCTCTGCTTTATTTTAAAAAGTGCTCTGATTCAATTATGTGCTTGATGATTTGCTTCACATCCCCATCACTGGATCAACAAGTCAGTGTTATAAGCATGACATATGAGGTCCTTTATTTTGGTTTCCAAATGATATGATCGAGTTTAGCACAGAAGCTCTTGTAGAACTGCAACAAAAGATTATACAGATTCTATTAGGTGTCGATCAAACTATAAGTTTACTCACATTATTCAATCAGAAAAGTATTTGGAACAATTAATCACAGAACCAACACATGTAGCACCAAGAAGAAAATAAAATAAATTGTTTGTTACTGTTTCCTGAATTTAACATCACCTACAGCAGATGTAAACAGAAGGCTTTGTGATAACTAAAAACAGATTGTACAGAGAAAGATTGGAGATACATGTGCCACAAGACACTCTGAAGGCTAAAACCTTGTATAAAGATCAGGGAATATAAACTAGAAGCCAGATGATTGTTAAAAGCTTACTGGGTACTTGTGAATTGGTTTAGTCATAAGCATCTGTGTTTCGAGAGAGAAAAATGAATACAGAATGTGCAATAAGAAGCTAACCTTGTGATACTCAAGTGTATCTCCAGTCGCCTTCCGAACATCCACCATGAAAAGAGATGGTGCAACTTCGTAAACCTTTATAACAAGCATTCTATGAGGGGAGGAATGTGCACAAGAAACCAATGCATCTATATAATAAGTAACAAATTACAGATATTACCTCCAATACAACAGCGAGCTGTCCATTTATATTGGGCGATCTTCCTTCAAGCCTTGTCTGTCATAGAAAAGAGTACTTTAGATCTGGCTCACACAAACAAATGTTCAAATTGGGGAAACTTGAGATTTCATAACCTACTTTATTTAATTTGTTTTAATCTCTTTGAATGCATAAAATCTCAAGAGCACCACCTTTTACATCTAATTAGGAAGTGTTTCAAAATCTCATATGAATATATAGAAAAACTAAAATGAAGACTTGGTAGGCTGGTAGCAGAGACACCAAAAAGGTTCAGGTCAGGAAATACACAAAAATTGACCAACCAAGAAAACCCTCAGGTCATGTAATTCACAAATAACTATCCACTGGGTAATGGGGTAAATATGTTACCTTAAACAGACTGGCAGTCCATGTGTGATTTCTATAGTTTTTTCAGCTGATATATAGTAGTTGATTTGAGGTAAACATAAAGCAACCAAACAAAACATACCTTATGATTATTTATTATTAAATTATTATTATTATTATTATTTTAAAAATGATATGCATTTTACATGATAAAATATTAATTTAGATAACATGAGCAAGTATCTCCACCATATAGCATTAGGAGTAGAATAATCCCTAAGAAAGAAGAAGAGTATAGGTAGAATACCTTGTAGTTACGCGTATGGACCTTAAGGGTCATTGATTCTGCAACGGATTCGATCGTTGAAATTATGACTTCAGCTGGTTGACGAGAAACAAAACGAGTTTGACGCTTGACATGATCCTGCAATAGGAACATATCAAGTCCATGTAAACAAACTAGAAGTAAGTTTAAACTGTAAACTATGATCCAACCACACAATAACTGATCCAGAATCCTGATACCCACACAATAGTTATATATCTGTATATTAGCAATACACACAAACGTAAAGACTACAACATCTAAACATTATTATTAGATTAATTATGATATTAAAACTGCAAAGCTTGTGCAGCATAACATCTGGCCATCTTACAGTACTAGAATCGGTCAGAATTCGGGGGAATGTAAATTAAATTTAGGTCTCCTGGGACCCTTTCTTGGTCCTCGAACCCAACTCAGTCTCCATTTTTCCATGAGTAAGGTGTTCCACATGATGCATAACTACAAAAAAAAGTGCAATACTGTATTTTAGTGTACCTGTCGCCTATCAAATAAGGCTGATAAATTCAACCCTTGAGACAGAGTAATCATCTCAAAGGCATTCATAACTAAAGGGCCATTCTGAGAAATTCCGGATTGCTCCGTTACATATTTATCCTGCATAATTAAAAAAAACTGGTCGATCAACAAGAGAATCTTCAACTGCATATTTGATATCTTAAACATTTAAACAAGTAAAGTGAACACTAAGCCAACCTCAATGTCATCAAAAACTGCACAAACATCATCCAAACTGATTTCTACATCTTCTGCAAGCTTTACAGACACATAGTTCTTCTGGAACCATGGATGGTTTTTTATCCCATCAATTCGAATACGCTGCAACGAATACAGAATGAGCTACAGAAGCAAAGGTGGAATAAACAGCTTATTGCTTACACGCACTTACAAAATCTATGCAGTGGATTCAAGGCCGGTATCTAGATTTTGTATAAGTATATCATCTATACACATCTAGTACGGCTTCATATTTCAAAGATATGAAGGAAGAACCTAATATAAGTACACTCACAGTTTCAGGATTAGGATCAAGTATTTTGTTTAGCAGCGACTTTGCACCGGCAGAGAACCAATATGGAAAAGAAAAATCTGCAGAACTGACCTACACAGAAGAATTACTTCTTTAAAAGAGAATCGATAAAATGCAGACCCTACAAATTTATGTAGCAACCATGGTTAGTACGGTTCCACAGATAACACGAATGGACCTAAATTCCTGCATCAGATAGGCAGTGTAACACTAATCCAGGCTTGAGATAAACCAAAAGTTTAGAATGACAGTCCTGACCCAGTAATTTTCCCGCGAAAAAAAAAGAGAATCCTGGATATAACTTGAAAAGTCAAGATTCTTTAGGTGAACGTGGTAAAAATGTGAGCAAAAATTTGTCACTCGGATTTCTCCTCAATATTCCCTTGAAACTTACCCTCATTAAAACACACTTCTGTTAGACAAAATCATATCTCTGTCATTATTTGCAACTAGGGGATATCTGGTTTTTTAAACCTGACAACTGGGTTTTCTTCAGTTATAAAGAAAAACTGGATGCACATTTTCTTGCAGGTATTCTTGTGACATTTCAAATATTGGATTTATAATTATGATATTAGAATGCAAGTGTCCGCGTGATTATATAATCTCATTGTCAAATGACTAACCTTTTTATACAAGGTTGGAAGGTCTATCTCATTAAAAGGAAGATATCCTGCCATTAAAACATACAATATGACTCCACAAGACCAAACATCAGCAGCAGCACCATCATAGCCTCGGTGGCTTAGCACCTGACAACCATTTAGGGGAAGCTAATGAAAAACATTGCACATTTTCACAAGTAATTACGATGTGAGGACAGACTATAGGTACAATAAATTTTACTAATCATAGATGAACTTAAAACAATAAAATAGGAGTGAAACTGGGGCAACTATAATATAGAAGATAATCAAGTAAGGAGGATCAGGCACACTTCTGGCATGCCAAATGCATCTCTTCTTTCCCATCTTTTACATGCAAAACTAGTTAGAAATTAGAATACCTCCTCAAATGTGGATTTTTCTCAACCCCGCCATCTCATGAACAATAACTAAAGCGTGGAAGGAAGAATATAATATTAAACAGTTTCCAGCAAATATTATGGATTGGGGAGCCTAAATATGTCCAGAAAAAAAGTAAATTTTCTTACTAGATGCGATGCTGAATTCAAAAATTGTTTGAGTTTATCAGAGTTTAAAGCATTTTATTTTTTGCAAGGGTGAGTTACGGTACTACTATTAGCAGATTGTGTAGGTCATCCAAAATGTTTACATGTACAGTTATATGTCACATATATTGATCCATATACAATACACATAACATGTTGACTGCAATATTAGTAAGTAATACATTGGGGTTAAATATCAAGGTGGCCACTATATAACTAGAGAAGTTTCAAATGTACCACCGACAAATTTTGGGTCTCAAATTGACCACTTATAGAATTTGGGGTCTCAAACTGACCACTTTTGAATCAGTGCTAAGCTAACAATACCTCAAAAATACCACCGAAAATCAACTATTTGGCCTCGAAAATGGCCAGTTTGTGACCCAGATTTTGTCAGTGGTAAATTTGGAACCTCTCTAATAATATAGTGGTCAAATTAATATTTAACCCTGATACATTGTTCCGAATCTGATCTAGTCGTCAAGGCCGACCAAATATGGATTATACCATTTACATATACATGCACACATCATGGTAATGTGATAAGTATTATTTAAAGTATTTTAATATAGACCAAGTAGTATTTCTTTTTTACCAGTTCCGCCATTGGCAGGTTCAATCAACATTAAGATGTACATGAAGTGGCAAATAAAACCATTAAAGATACTAGCTTCAACTAGTCAATTTTATGGACGTCAGGAAAATTTACCTCGGGTGCAATATAATTTGGAGTTCCACAAGTTGTATGAAGAAGCTCAACACCCTGCAATTACATTAAACCAATACCACAACGAACCATGGGTGAAATAATTTCTGTTTTAACAATTAAAACCAGAACATGATTTTGAAAAGTTGCTAATTGAACCATGGGTGAAAACAATTTCTGGTTTCACAATTAAAAACAGAACATGATTCTGCAAAGTTGCTAATTATAGGTGTAGAACATACTAATGTTTCGTACTTCGTTTAAAAAAAACATTCTTACTTGTTGTGGCAATGCACTTAGTCCAAAATCAGAGACCTTCAAGTTTCCATCAGAATCAAGAAGAAGATTTTCAGGCTATAAGATGGCAATAAAATTCAAACTTTAGGATATAATTTTCCAAACTTCTAATTATAATGTAAGAATACCTAAATTCACCTTTAAATCTCTATGGTACACACCCTTACTGTGGCAATGTGCTACTGCATCTATAAGCTGTTGAAAGTATCGCCTAGATTCTTGTTCTGAAAGCCTTTTCTGATTAACCTGCCATCCAAGGTATGCAATGAAGTAATAAGTACTCACTTCGCTGATGCTCTGTGATAGACCATTCCCCGTGTTTACTTCATCCTTGGAAGTAAGAGATGCTGACAGTTCATATAACATACTATAAAAGATAAATCAAATCAACCATTTTCCAATTCCTTAGTGCCACCGCTCGTTTAGCTTCGTAAGTTTATCTATAATAATTGCTGAGACATGCAAAGCCCCTTCATAAATCAATCACGATGAATTTTACAAATTAGACATACATATTTACATCATCCCTCTTTTCTTAAGAACCTTATTTGTCATCCTCGTGTTACTTATTATCTTGGAGTAATTATACAATCTTCAATTACCAACAGTATCTACCTATCCCATGAGGTGCAGTTAACAAATTGTGAACTCCTGAATTTAATGAATATGTTTAGGGGGAATAACTGGGTGAGATGAAATATCAAAGAGCAATAAAAAAATTATGAACCCAATACTTACTATTTTATCAAAAAGCTCTCCCCCAGTCACAAACTCCAGAACAATATATATTTTCGTCTGACTTGCCAAAACCTATTAATAAAAAGGGAGAAAGACAAATTGAGGAAAGTAAGAAATTGCAAGAAGATGCCTCAGCCAATCTAGAACGTTTTCAAGAAAAGCAACATATGTATAAGGAACATTATGAAACATTAAATTTACCTCATTTAGCCTGACTATGTTGGGATGCCTTACGATTTTCATTATAGATATCTCTCTTTTGATCTAAAAACCAACTCAAATAGGTGCAAATTAGCTTCTAAAAACAAATATCCTCAATTATATTTCACAAGGATAGATAATAGAACATGCAATAGATACATCTTGCTGGTTATATTCTTAACTTCAAGAATTACGTAGCTAATGCTAGTAAGATAATTGATAGATAATGCTAACAGGATCATCTCAAGGACTGCGAGAGAAGTCACTCCTTATAGAGACAAGGTAAAAAAACACAATAGCAAACAGAAAGGATTACTACAATTGATGTGGTTAAGGGTTAAGACACAACAATTGTAGAGCAAGGTCAGCTTATGAGAGTTAATGAAGTAAGAAAAACCATTTTCCCATATGTAATTAAATCTGTCAACATATATACACCTGAAAAGTTGGATTCAATGGAGAACCAAGTAGAATATGAACTCCAGGAATTCCGGTATAAGCCATTATATGATGACGAAAAGAAGTTTGATCAAATGTTTAGCTGATTTTGAGGTATTTTTCTTTATATATTTCTCAGAGTTCTTAGGGTAAGAATGGGTCTCATCTCAACCAAAGCCTATAAAGACATATATTTGTAGGATGAAAGAGTGGAGAAATGCTATGGGCCTACATTTATCAAGTATAAAAGGAGATTATTTATGCAGTCAATTTTTTTAGTGAAGGAATATTATCGACAAATAAACATCAGCAATGTTCATATTCTGGAAAGCCTAATTTATACTGCACACATCACTTCAACTGAAAAAGAACTTCAAGATCATCACAAAGAACTTAATCAAAATATCTCCATAAACACCTGACAAAAAAAAAATATCTCTATACAGAGCAAATTTACAGGCTATACAATCATCACATTCAACTCGTTTTAAAAGCTACTTATGGTGGTCTGTTCAGGATCTTATGCGAATAAAAACCTAACTTAAAACACTGCAAGTTACGGAAAGGTGTAGAACCTGATTAACCATCTTGTGTTTGAGTATCGTGCTCTTGGTCATAACTTTAACAGCAACGCTCTCGCCCGTCTCGGTATTTTTAGCAAACTTAACTTTGGCAAAAGTTCCTTGGCCAATCGTTCGGCCGACTTCATACTTTCCTACCTTTCGCGTTCCTTTATTCATTCTAACAAAATCTCATTTCACACAATCCACCTAGTTTCTTCAATTTTCGACAAAAATAATCATAAAAAACTAATCACACAACAATCTTCAACATGAAAATCTTAACACACATACAAACTGTGCATATAAAGAGTAATCGCAGTATATAAATGATTAAACAACAGCTTCAATTCAATGGGCGCATACATATACATATGTTTATATATAATTAGGATAATTAAAGTTTGATTACTTGTTAGAGAAAGAGAAATTGAACTGAGAACGAAGATATGTGATCGAAAAAATGAGCTCCGGCAGTGTGATCGGAAAGCTAACAAACTCCGGTACAGCTCAACTGGATGTGTCAAAAGTAAATATGTGTTTTTTTAAACTTAATTGTAAGTATATGCGAATATACATTTGATTATAATAATTATAATATTACGGTTGAAAAAGATGTGTGAGTATATTTCAGCATAAGTATGAGTGTATGACTGTATGTGGTGCATTAAAAAAAAAGTGAATAAAAGTGATTATATTTAACTCCGATTAAAAGTGATTGATATTTAGCTACGATTTCATTTTTGCTGCTTTATGTTGATAGAGACCTATGGTGGTATTCAGTTGAAACAGTGCAACGAAAGGAGTTAAAATAGAAAAAAGAAATATTGTCTTGAGAGGAATTTTTCTTCCTTAAAACAGAATAAACATAAAGTTGTAAGAACATTTTTATATGATTAATTAAATTAATTTTTTACCACAATTAAGTAAATTAAATAATATATAATAATACTTATGTTATCCCTCCGTCCTGTGCATTGTTTAAACGGGATTTCACACTTATTTTAAAACTCCTTTTTATAAATATTTTATTTTTTTAAAAGTCAATATTTATATATATATATATATATATACGAAAAAAGAATTTTCAAATATATTATAATATTATATATAATTAGCAAAAAAAAGCATATGTACAAGAAATAAAAAAAAATTATAAATAAATTACAGGACCGAAGATATATAAAAACAAGTGTCCATGTCCTAGCATATGTATGCTGAGGATCTGTTAAAAAACATACAGCTTTCTGTCCGTTGATGTATATCCAGTAGCCAGAATTAAAACAAAATTTTAACTATTTTAGGACTGCACATGTTAAAATTTTGTTTTAATCCTGACCGTTGAATATAGCCAGGAAGCTGTATGTTTTTTAACACGGGCGTAGGAACCTGGACCCTAAAAACAAAGGGTTGTCGATCAGGAATTATGTACACAAAATCGGGCTCATAGTACAACCATTCTCGAACCAGAAAAAAGAGTTGCAGTTTTAATTGCACTCTCCTGGAAAATAACTCTCTCTCATCTCTATGAATTTCCACCCTAACAAATTTAAAATGCTGGGTTGCACTGTTTTTTACATTTCAGCTATGCGATAAGGCTGCTACGCCATTTAATGGGTATGCTTTGGTTATATTCTTCTGTATCGTATGCTTAATGATGACCTTATAGATTGTTTCAAGATTTGATCTCAGGTTTTAGTTGTGTTGATTCAACTGTGCATGTTGTGCTGTATTATTTGTGTGTTATATAAGTTGTTTGCTTTGTTATCTTGTAATCATTTCATGAATTAGCATTAGATTGAGGGAAACACAATTTGTTAATACTTGAGCAAGTAATGGCAATTATATGTAGAGATAACATTTTGATCTTGATGATCACAACTGGATTTGGTCTGTTTTTCAGCAGAATTGTGGAAGTGGAACAAATTCTCATTTGGTACTTTTGAACCCAATTATCGAATATCGAGTTGGCTCTCTTTTTGGGTGTGCATGTAAATGTAATGGTTAGCTTGGGTTAACCCTGTAGGATAAATCCCTCATTGTCTTGTCCTTTTCTCTTCGTGTTGAACAAAAAAGCAAGAAAGTCGGAACTCATCAACAAATATGTGGTGGCAAGTTATTTATGCTTTAAAAGTTCCTTTTATGGCGTTGATTGGCTCTTGGTATTGGGAGGAGAGATAAATGTTATGTGACTAATGGAGCACAAGAAAAGTGACAATACTAAAGAAGTTTACTTCTTGACTTTTTGTAGGTAATTCAATTCTTGTGGATTAACATACTGAATGAAGACCTATTAATTAGGTTCAAATGATCCATAACCAGCCAACAACCGAACCAGCAACTAAGCCCAATCCCAAGAACAATGCCATGACAACTGCAGCTACTTCAGCTTCTGAAGGTGACACTGATTTAGGAGCCTGTATCATGATGACACTTGTCAAATAACCATTTGTTAGTCCGAGCATAAACGTCAGAAATATCACGGGCACCTCGGTTTTCATCCACTTAGATCCGTGGAGGCACACAGTAAATAGAGGGTAAAATAACAGCCTGCTGATTGAACCCCATGTTGCTTTCCTGATGCCCTTGAGCACATATATGGCCGTGAATGATTTTCCTGCTAAATCTGAAACATTGTATGCTGTAATCAGCAAAAGCGGATACCAATCTCCAAGAATGTTGGATTGAACATTTTCTGCTAAGAATCCAGGAAAAATTGACAAGGTAACTGTATAGATCATAAAGATTCCAAAAGCTGGCCACCTTATTATTCTCACCACATCCCAGAATTTTGGGCTTGTAGATGGCAGATTATACTGTTGAAATTTGTAATGCTCTTGCATGATTGGCAATTTGTGGAGCAGGTTGCAACAAACAAGGCAGGTCAACAATATAACCGTGCTAAATATGAAGTAGAAGTGGGCACTTGTCCTAAGACCTTGCGGAGAATGTGGTACTGCTGCCTTAGTTATAATCCGCAATATTGATACCAGGACACCTGAGCAATTAATGGATATTCAGCGGAGACAAGCATATGGCATGATAATAGAAAAGAGGCGAAATAGACTTTAAGTGTTTTTTTACCAATACAATTGGGGAGAAATAGATAAGCTATTGGTGAGTACAATTATCTCATTAAAACTTTTCTTTTCGTTGCTTTTATGAAAAGTAAATTAATTTTTCTGTTTTATATTATGGTCTTTTAAAATATTGTACAAACAAATACTGTGTTAGTTATAGACAGAGGTGTTTACTACAATATGTATCATATATCAACAAATACCTCTTAGCTTCATAATTGTAAGAACAAGAGCTATTTAGAAAGAAAAAGAAAAGAACAAGAGGAGCCCCTCTAGCTAAAATAAGTTTATGTCTTGGCAATTATGTCATTTTTCTGAATTCTAAGCTTTCTCCTTATTTTTTTTTTCTTATCTATTTTAAAATTTTGAAGGAATAAGAGCCAAAAGTTGGCTAAAATATGATACCTGAAGAAGCTGTTCCAGCAAAAACTGCTTGCATGTATTGTTTTGGTAGATTTCCCGAAGATCCTATCAGACTTCCCCCTATTAAGCCATCAGCCAAACCACAGAATATGACTGCGGCAACTACTAAATTGAAGTCAGTAGCTGATCTCACTCTCGATTGCTTGCTGAACCAAGCCCAGTCTATAATCGGACTTGCCATTATAGAGAGAATAAACATGGAAAATCCAATGTTCATCCGCAATCTGAAGGTCAGTTTTTTGCTCAGATTACTACCCCAACTTATCATCACCACTAAGACCAGAACAGATGAAGTCATGTAAGCTACTGAGAAAACCTTTTCTACATGTCTGGTTGAATAAATAGAGCCAAAATAATCGATAGCAGTAATCAAAGCATTCCATGGAATTAAATTTCCTGCACCAAGTAAGAAATGGATTACATACGCAATTTTGTATGCATCTCTTGGTTCAGTATGAACTTCTGTGTTCTTCCCTCGCTCCATTATTTACTAGCTTTCCACTCTTTCAGGCCTATAAGGTGCCACTAAGATTTTGCTTTCTCCATTCATTTCAGATTGTGCCATTATAAAGCTAAGGTGAGATGGACATCCTCATATGACTTATTGAAATGCTTTTCTTTTATTCTTTTTTAATTTTTTTTCTTGAAACAAGCTAATAGCACTACTAGCTAGCTAGTTAACCTCACTTACATGACAAGTAGGTAGTGGCCCCAGTCGAATAGACTTAGGGAGGTGGAAGTTGAAACCTGAAGTAGATGTGCTTGTTGTAGATTCTGGTTTTGGATTAGATTGATGGGGTTGAAAACAGAATCACTCTGGCTTAATTCACCAGGGGAAAATGTTCTTTGTGGGGACATGAATGGATGGGCTACACTAGAAATACTATCGTTCCTTTTTCATTGTATTTCTTTCTTCCTACTTACTGTTTACACAACTGTCGTGGCTGAAGTTTGGCCGAATAATGCAGGAATCTTCGGTTACGGACGGAGCAGAATCAAAGCATGAGGCATTTTGGTCCCTGTGTAGCTTGTGAAACTTATCTCTGTCTCATATATTCTGATTTCCTTTTGATCTTTTTTCTATTAGTTGCTGCTGATACCCTACTTTACAATTTAATTATGCTGTTTTTTTTTGTTTTTTTCTCTTCACTTGCTGAAAATCAATAATGGTTGAAAATTCTTTTATCCATAAGAGTACAAAACCAGTGCTTAGTCCAAGTATTAAAATACCCCTTTATCCAGAAAAAGAAACAAATTACTACTATAATGGGAAATCTGTATGTGATTATGTGCTACTACAAGAAATTGTCCATTTTATGTCATCATCTGCACACACTCCACTCCAAGTTTAAACGGGAGTGGAATGCCTAGAACCTATGACAGAATATTATTGATTGAGATTTGGAAAAGAGTGAATTAGTAGACCTTAAAACTCCTAATGAACTGTGTATATATAATTGTACATATAGTTTCAGTTTGATTAAGATCGGACAAAGTGAATTGGTAAACTTCAAAACTCCTAATGAACCTCAGTTTCAAATGTGTATATACAATTATACATAGGGACATGTTATACTTGAAGATGATATATGAAATGTTACATAAAAAAATTAAAATAGTATAGAGCGTTTAATACCTCGATTTTATTTTGAACATAGTTTTACGGGGGCTTATATGTAAATATGTTGTTATACAAATCATGTGAGTTTATATTAATTCACTCAACCATCCAATGGGGGAAATGACTGAAGATGCCTTCCTTTGTTTCCAGTGAGTGGTAAGTGACATAAAGATGAAATTGCTAAGTGTACTATTATATGCATAGGGTAGCCTATAGTATAGCCTCCTAACAGAACTTGATTCTTTCTTCCTGCTCATCACCATTAGTTTCTAAGTTGACATGCTTATCACATCCTTACTTTGCTCCTCCAAAAATAGATGGCTCAAGATTTTATTCATTTTTCTTCTTATTATCGTGTATTCGTGTGTATATTGAAAAAGAGGGAGCACTCGTCTTCCAGTTGTAAATTTTATGATTCTGGATTTGTGTGCATATTTGGTTGGACGTTTTTATATCATCGGGATCTTTGGAAAAATTACATCTCAGGTAAAACTTACAAACTCCACCTCAAATCGGATATAAATTGGTGTTAATCAAAATGTAAATGTTTATCATCAACATACCTTGAGACTTTAATGTGAGTAAAATATATACAGAAAACTTTCAGAATATGTGATATTTATCTTAGTATACTGACAAAAGGTCATGTTATATACTGATCATACAAGAGAGTTGGGCAACAGAGAGAATATTTGGATGATTTGTGTGGTATTCACAGAATGACACAAACATGCATAAAAGCTAATCCGTATAATGCATCTTACCTTTTAGTACGAATCATTTCAATAGTGTTTTATGCTCTGTTTTGTGCACAAAAATCATTTATATGATTTCTGGAAACTGAATAAGATTTTTCTATGGAATAGTCCAGAGAATAATCTGAATTATTTTGTGTCGCCAAATATGAAAACTGAAATTAGGTAACACAAATTTAATTTGTGTAGATCACAATTCAAAATTTTGCTAGATCTATGTATTAGTCACTAAAATCTCATTGCATCCACGGAAGGATTGTATATTTTGTGCAGAATTTTTTGTGTGCTAATGTTTTTTTTCTCCTGCAGGATGAGAAGATGTTCTTTGAAAATAATTACTACAAGGTTGGAATTGCCCATAAAATCTAGCATAGTCTGTGCTCTCTACCAGGATTATTTTTTTTACATTTATCAACTTGATATATAGATATAAATATGTATTATAATAAAAAGAAGTGACCAAACTAGGTAATAGTCCTTCACACCAAATATATTGTTAACTAGAACTTAAAGTGTTAAACTGATATCCAGGACTCAGGCGCATGGAAAGTTATACAGTCAACTAGGGAACAATGTTTCTATATTTCTTACATGGACACCACCCCAGACAACACTTCCATGCTGATAGTACTGGAGTCTAGACTACAGGTAGGCGTAGCCTGAGCATCCAGTCCGGCGGATCCAAACCTAAATTTTCGGTTTTTTAATGCGTTGGTTTAGCTTTGGGTTTGTTTTTTTTTACGTCAGGTTTACATACCGTAGATGAATTGTATTAAAATACAATAGTTGTGGCTAGAGATTTCTTTGTTTCAAGAAAATTTATAATCTAACTGAAAGTCACGCAAGCACGTACGTTATTGCGAAAAGAATATTCATAAGGGATCTCTCCAAGCATCCTGAAAACAAGAAACAAAGAAAGAAAAGAATATAAGTCAACATATAGAAAGATTATAAATATTGATAAAAGAATAAATGTTAGTATATAATAAATAAAAGCGTATGTATATGTATAATAAATATAATGGAAAAAATAAAATAAAATTAAGTAATATAAAATAAATTCTAACCAGAGGGGATCCCCTTTGGCTAAACATAAAAATTAATAACATAAATACAAGTTAAATACAAAGTAATAGGTTTCAGAAAATATTACATAACCAAACATTATATATAATATTTCAAAATAAATAAATATATTATATATAATGACCATCAAAATGGTAACACATGATATAAAAAATGGCATCCAAATATGAACTAAATACCATTAAAAGCACAATAAAAGCATCAATAATGACCATCATAAATTGTACTAAATATTCATAATCTTACAAGAGATTTGAAACATCACAATTACACGTAATATTAGCACATGAGATATAAAATATCAAAATAAAACGATTAGCAAAATCTAATGTCTAAACATATGAAATTAAGTTTCGGTTTTGATAATTAGAAAAATGATTTTTTTTTATTTTGGATTCGGTTTTCACTTTCAAACTGACTGAAATAACTAAACCGTTAACACATAAATGTTATAAATAATATTTTAACAATTTAATTATAGGGTCGCGTTTAAGAGAGAACCAATGCTTCAAATAGAACCATAGAACCACTAACGTTCTGCTGCAGAACCCAATATTTTTCCTAAATTTTCAGTATCTAAGTCTAAATACATATTTTTTTGCATCGTTGTGTCATGTGTGTGTTCAAAAGTAATTTCAAAACATAATACATAAATAAGACATTTTTTTTCATATGCAGTTCTGCTCCAGAATCCTAACTAATACTAGAAATAAGGTAATTTTCGCTGCAGAACCCTAACTAATACTAGAAATAACGTAATGGTTCTAAGGGTTCTCTCCCTGATGGTTCTCTCTGGAATATTACCCTTTGATTATAATATCTAAGAGCATCGAACTCTCCCTAATAGTTCTCTTTGGAACATTACCCTTTAATCATAATATCTAAGAGCATCTCCAAGTAAAATCATTAGCTAAAAATCAAAATTATATACCATAAATAAAAAATATAAAGATTATATAAAAAAAACACCAACTCCAATGGGGCATTCCCCTTGTCTATAAATATAGCCAACCTCTTGATATTGGGTATATTTGTCGAACCTCTATAGATCTATAAGCAATCTGTAAGAAGATTACACATCATTTATTACTATATTCAAGTGATATATTCTATTTATAACAACCGAAATATTAATAACATACTAATTTTAAAATATAGCCAAACAATATAGCTAATACCGTCAGAAGCAAAATGTCCTACAGGTTCAGCTAATTTTACATAATGTTTTACATGTCCAATTTATCCAATCATTTTTAGCCAACATCATTGGAGATGCTCTAAGCGTGCCTGTGTTTATTCGTTTGAAAACCATTCTCTAATTTTATCTTTATCCGTGTGTATCACTACCGGTTATTGTTGTATTTTATGTGTGGTGTATTTATAATAGAAACAAAAAATATGATTTTGGGTTTTCGGAATTGCATTAAACAAGTTAATCTTGCAAGTGCTTCACTTAGATTACACCATAATGACCATTTCATGCAAATACAAGTATTCTACCCAAAAATACCATTTCATGCAAATACAACTATTTATTTTTTAATTTTTCGATTGTTTTATTTGATTTAAATAAAAATAAATAAGAAATAAATTTTTAAAAATCTGAAAATATTAGCGAAAATAGTAGACTTCAGAATCTTTCATTTGGATGTAATACCATTCATAAAAAATGTGCGAAACTCAATATATAATATTTTCAAAATTTCGACTAACGATAGAGTCATATTTTTTATACAAATTTTTTTAATGAGTGTCTCATTTGAGTCAATTTAGGAATCAGTGATTCAATTGATACATTTGAATGAAACGAGTGACCTACTTGATATTTATCCTGTTTAATTAATATCGTCATCAATATATTAAATATATTGATTTGTAACTTCTATAATTGAATAACTTACTATATGTATATTTATCCCGAATGTATTCTAAGACGATCATTTTTTTTTTTGTCAGGTGAGAAAGATCATTATTATCACATCTTATCATTGTAATTTTTTATATAACATGTCCGAAAGTTTATTTGTGAGACCCCTCTTCAACTAAAGGTACTTAGGGAAAAATAAAATAAAATAATCCTTTCATAAAAATTCACGCAAAAGTGAATAAAATTCAATTATTACAATAATTATAGATATACATATATAAATTATTACAATAATTATTTCATGTTCATGGCATAAAGATTAAAGATCGTTGTCCATGTAATTTCGAAACTTTTTCTTGTGGAAATCAATATCTCTAATTCATGTTCGACAATTGACTAAAGATTGCTTTTCAAAATATATTTTTGGACTTTTTTCATAAATACCTAAGTCAAAAAGAATTTTTGCAAAAATACTGTTATTTTTAAAATAAACTGTAAAAATACTATGTTGCTAAAAATATTTGCAAAAATACGGTGGTGGTTGCATATACAACCATAACTGCAACTGTCAGCAACCATATTTGCAAACAGAAATGCAACTTTGAATTTTTTTTTCAAAAATTACGTATATTTGCATAATAAGTTGCAAATTATGAAAAATGAGTGCTCCTGCGAAGACAATACCAATATCACAAAAGCAACCATGAAATTAACTAAAAGCAAATCAAAAATCAGCTAAAAGCAACCAAGATCCAACCTCTTCCATCCAAGGTACCTCTATTTGAACCCTGTTGGTGTCAGATTGTAAAATTGCGTCACGTTGTGCTCCACTGACGGTCAAGCAATTGATTCCTCTTCGCTAGTAGTGATGATCAGCGTCGAGGAGATTAACGAATTGTTTCACCGCTGACATGACTTGTCGGGTCAATTGATCGTTGGAAAAGTCGCCAACAGAAAGTTGTGATAGTGAAGATGTATGTATCTGTGTGATGCAGCGGGAGAGACAGAAAGAAGGAGAGAAAATAGGGAGAGAAAGCTTATAATTGAAATCATAAAATTGATCAAAGTGGAAGTGGGGATGACATACTTGGGAAACGAAACAGTGCAAGAACGTAAAAATGAAATAATTTTGTGAGTATCGTATAAATGCAATGAATATACTCTGAAATACCGTATATGTGGTAAATACCCTATATTTTTTTTTATTTTACATTTTGATATCAACTGATATGATTTGATTTAAGATATCATTTTAAGTTTCCAAACGTGTACTATTTTTGAAATTAAATGAAATTCAAATCCAGTATATTTAAACAAGTCAGTTGATCATTCATAATCTCAAATGATATTGAAGTCATCCCATAAAATTTGAGCCTAATTAAAATTAGTTTGTGATTCAATTTAGTTTTAATTAATAAAATCTTTGATATTTATAGCACAAAATATGATTAAATATGAAAGATTTTTATTCCAATACACTTAGCACAAAAGATTGGCATAACTCGAATCAAGTTTATTTTAAGTCGAAAATTTTAGTTCATTACATTAATTTTTTCATTGTGAATATAATATATGATTTACTAAAACAAATATACACCGAGTATATATTCTTGAAAATTACTTTAAATTATAATATTTTATGTAAAAACACTTTTACTAGCAGTCAAACATTTTTTTTGATTCATAATTTCAATTACATGTATCTTTTAATAACCTTTTTATCTATTTAAGAAACCGATAAAGTGTTTAAAATAATTTACATAATAATACTATTTTCATGGGTATATATTTAATGAATCTGTTTACGGGGAGACAAAAATAACGAAAAATCAGAAAAAAAAAGATATTGCGTTATTAAATATTAAAAGAAAGTAAGGTAATATATGTAAACAGAGTAATTTGACCATGGTCCTTTTAACGCCTTCATCAATTTAGGGCTTGTACGTGGCTTAGAAAAGGTGCCTTTTATCATGGAAAGTGGACCGGCGAAGACCTACGGCGGAGGCGCCGGCGGCAAGTTTCGAAAGCCTCCGGCGAGAAAGCCGCCGTCGACACCTTACGATCGGCCGCAGGTTAATCAAACGACCGGAGAGCGGTCACGTGGCTGGCTATCGAAGCTTGTTAGTCCGGCTCATTACCTAATTTCTAGAGGCGCCACTAAATTGATGCCGGCGTTTTTTTCCAATTCAGTCGCTGATGCGTTAGATCCCGGTGAGTTGTATATGTGTGTATGTATGTATTGTGTGTAATTGCTAGGGTTTTGTAGGTTGGCGAGTTTGTAATTATTAAATTAACTGCACGTTTTAGTGTGTGTGTATTTGTTTTGGAGTAGATGTGACAATTGGAAGCTCATTGTATGTATTTGATTTAGAATGTGGTTGCATCATGTTCTGTAGAGCTGCGAAGTTGATTGATGTATCGCGCCTTAGTTGTCTTACTTATTCCCAGTTAAAATTAGCTGATTAGTTATACTTTGTGGTTGTTCGGTGGTTTTGTTTGCAGGTATGCCAGTTTATAATTTTTGACGTAACTTAATTGAGCGTGTGTGTATACACATATGTGTATGTAAATGTTTCTGATTTAATTTGATTACTGGAAGCTCATTTTATGCATATGATTAGATATGCTAATATGGTAGCGTAATGCTAGTACGATGTTTGTAGTTTGGTAGTTGAAAGGTGATGTTTGTAGTTTGGTAGTTGAAAGGTAAGTTGAATTAATGATTTAGATTGTGTAGCATTTAGGTGTATTGTGATTTGTGGAGATGTGATGCTGATATATTATGTTTTGTTTGCCTCACTTATTTTCTGCTGAAATTAGCTGATTAGTTATGCTTTGTAATTGTTCGGTTGTTCCATTTGTAACATGAACTTTGTTGACTTGGGCAGGTAATGATGAAACTGAATTGGTGGCGAATCCTGAAAATGATGAGTACCATTCTCCTGATGTAAGCTCTTAATGTTTGCTGCAATTATTTTCGTCTTTATCCTTCAACGTACAAGTGATTGTGATGATTGTATAAAGAATGTGTATCAATGTAGTTGTTTTTTCAGCTTTTTAGTTATATGCTCCAGCATGGGCCTTATTCTTTTACTTTTAAAATTTTTAAGGTACATGATTTTGATTTTGGCATGTGGCATACTAGTGAGCTATAAGCCTAACTCAACTAAAAAGTGGAATGAAGGAATTAGTGATTTGAACTGCACATTATATCTTGACTTAACAGCGAGAGTAATAATCTGAATTGATTTTTAAATATACAAAACATTCAGTTGTATTGGTATCAGTTATAAGTAATGGCACGGGTCACTTTGAATTGCATCATTAACTTATTCAATAATACTTTTCTGTGTGCGTATCGTACCAAGATGAAGGGATTTATTAGAAGAGGTCTTCACTATAAAGCTATGTGGCTCTACAGGACTACAAAGAACAACTAGCAAGTTGTTTTCTTTTTTATTATTGACATATATTAGTGCTTGAGAACTCTTTGCTGTTGATACAATTTGTGTTTATGTAAATTTGCCTTAAGCTTAGAAAAATCCACTATGTAATACTAACCTTTTAAACTCCGTACTCCGAACTATTTTGTATTGACTGGGCTTGTGTTTATGCAGCCTGAGATTTACAGGTCCCAAAGTGAGGCAGGGCCTAGCAGGCCTGCTGATAGTTTGGAGAAAAATTCATCCTCTTTGGAACTTGAACAAGATAACAGGAAGAAGTCTAATGGTGATTCTGAGTTATCCAAGATTGAGCAATTAATAAAAGGAAAATTGTTTTCTAGGTAATTAATCTTTAGTTTGACCTTTATCTAGTTCTGTTAATATTTTTTATGATTATGTGGCGTTAAGGTTCAAGTAGGATTTGTAGCTTGTAATTAAAGTTATTTTTTCCTTCTGTTACACTATACTTGGAGGGAAAAAAAATAAAGGGGTTCTTCTGTCTGCGAAGCTTCTGAGACTATGTAAACGAGGAAACTTCTAAAGCTGAAGCCTTGTTTTCTCTTGACTCCTTACAAAAACTCTCGTGCTTTCGTATTATACTTTTACTTTACATGGTCATGTGTAACATGTATTAGTTTTGCATGCCACCCCTCTGATAAATACGTTCTTCCCCGATACCCATATTTAAATTTTTCAAGAGAACTGATAAGTGATGGAGTCAATAAGTAGCGAGTGAGTCAAACCTCCCAAAATAGAAGAGCCAAAGAACATATTCCTCAACAGAAGTTGCACTAAATGTTTGTTACTTCCCTTTTAAATTAGCGTGTTGATCTCCCTTCTATTATCTACTACTTTAAAAGCTCCGACAATTTCCACAAGCTAAACCATCTCAGGCTACCTTTTTATGTGATAACCTCACCCTTTTACATTGACCAGTTAGCCCTGCACATGATGATCACTTTTTCTGTATCACAATATTAGTGGAGAAATTATCTGAGGTATCTCATTCTTTTTGTATGTTATGCAGGGATGAAATTAGTAGATTGACGGACATATTAAATTCTAATGTCTCTTCTGATGTTGAACGGGAAACAAAAAAGCCAAGTTTGACTGCAGAAGGTGAAGCCAAAATGAAGGTTTCTTTTGCACCAGAATATCGCATGATCACAACCGAAATTAAAGATGATGTCAACAGAAATGTTTTGAGGGTCTCATCTCCTCTTAAAGAATCAAATGTGAGTGTAGTGATTTTGGTAATTTGGTTTGTGGCCTCTATAGCCTCAGTCGACGGTTTTTGTTCTATGATTTTCTTAGCATAATTTGTTGATGCCCTTTTGTCCATTTTTACTCATCATCGATGATTTTGATGATAATGAAATACTGTTATTGCAAGTTTTCTATGTATGTATATTACCTTTTTTTATATAAATATTCTTTTACAGCCTATTGTTTCCAGCTCTATATATTTTTTGCAGAATTCTAACTAAAGATTTTATGCTATGTTATTAATTCCCAGATCCAAAACAATGTCAATGCTTCCCCAATTGATATCGCAAAAGCCTATATGAGAACTCATACTACGGAATTGGTCCCTAGTGCTTATAGCACCATGTCTAAATCTGAGAGAGCTCTATACAGAGGTGATGATATACAGGCAAATTTTTTAAATCCACAAGTACCCCAACCTTCTTCCAGGCCATCAAAGGGACCCATTGTACCAGATCAGCATGGTTATGCAACTCCGTTAGGTCAAAGAGGTTCATTTGGGCTTCAGAAATTCGCAAGAACTCCATATTCTAGAACCATCTATTCCAATTCTGAGTCTAGACCCAAGGTAATGCATACCGCTAAGTTTGTATACTTTATATGCATTCTTTTCCTAATTGAAATATAATCTCTCGTCTGTCTATTGTCAGCTGACACAACAAACTGATAGAAGGCCTCTTAATATTTCACCAAGTCCCTTCAAGCAGTCCCGAACTCCCATTTTTGGTCATTCTCGAACTCCCATTTTTGGAAAGGTACATCTGACATTCTGAGTGACTGATGTTTTCCTTTATATATTTGATGGATATCACTGAATATTGCTGTAGTAATGTTTTGCGGTATTTTTATGATACCTGTATAAAGACACATTTAAATAGAACTTCAAAAATTATTTGTTGATGGCATCAGTATCTCTAAGATGTATATGTACTGATTGGGTAATGCACTTCTTAAGAGAATAAGTGCGGATATAAAAATTGCAAAGGTAGTCTATTGAGTTAGCTTACCAGAGCCAGATTATTAGCAGCTGATTTCAGGAGATTATTGGACTTCGGGTAACACTCCGATGTAGCTTGGTTTAAGCTGAAGTGAAGTTGACAGCAGTGGTCATGCTAATTGTTGTAGCATCTTACCATCTTGCTACTGTAGCTCAGTAGCTGATATTATTGCTGCTGTAATTCTTGATATATACCTTTTCTCCTTGAAAACACAGGTTAAATCAAGGACTGATGATGATAGTGGATATGGAACTGGGGGAGCTATCCGTCGCATACGTAGTAAGTTTGCTTCAGAAACTCCAGGCAGAGGATCTGCTTCTCTGTATTCCGTGAAGAATGTTCCTTCACCGGTGAAAGAATCGAATGCTTCAAAAGTATTCTTTTCAAAAGAGAAGAATATGGAATTTATTGGAACCAGTGGGGCTGCAAACAACCAGCCAGTAGAATCTCTGGAATATGGCTCTAAAGAGGGACTACCAACATCAAGTCCACAATCTAGTCCAGTGGCTAGAGGAATATTGGAACACCTTGCAAACAAACCAACACCTAATGATATTGCAGCTGAACTTAAATATGCATCTGCATGGAAGACTTCTCCTAAAAAGAATGATGTGTTGCAAACTGAAATTACTAGTTCAACTCAGTTAAGTGGGAGTGCCAACTTGAGGAACAACTCAAATTGCCTTACATTTTCCGCCGAAGGTTCTGATGGAAAATATCTGACAAGTAGAGAAAAATCTCAGGAGAGTGATGCTCTCAATGCTATAACCATGAAGTCTAAAGTAAATGGTGATAGTAATGGTACCAATAGTACCATCGCAGAGCCTATGTTCGGCATAAAAAACGTTTCCGATTTTCAAAGCAAGAGAACACACGAGGTATGTTTAAAAGAGTACAAAAATGCATTTAATGTTTATTTACTTGATTGAGTTTGGAAATAGTTAGTCTACTATCTGACATTACAGAAGAAAGAAGAGAGAAAATTATTGTGAGATAGATACTAGTGTTTCTTGATATGAGTGATTGAGAGTAGCACTGGACCTTTTTGGAAATATTAGTTAAAAACGCCGTGTGTGGATTATCTAGCGTGTTCAAATATTATAGCTAGGTTTGGTTCTAAGTTTGCTAATATTTTATAATTGTGTGCAATCGAGATGCTATTTTTGTGAATGTTGGATGCTACAACTGTTTACAGATGGATAAAGCAAGTTTAAAAGATGTCATGGGTACCTACTATCCTAAGATTACTGTACACCTGTATGGCTTTGAACCAAACTCACATGTATATATCTGTATGGCAGAATGCTGTCTTGGATGCCAGAAGGAAAGATCAAGACACAAATTCTTGGCCCTTCCATAAACAAGTCAACGGGAAGGATATTATGCAGAAGACAAATCATGCAGAAGGATCCAAGTTGCTAGATAAGCAGCCATATATCTTTTCAGGAGCGAAGCGGACCTTGAAGTCCATCTCTGTCGAGAAGAAGGGTGGCCTGGGATTCACTTTTCCAGTTTCTGCACCTGGCTTACTATCGGAACCTCCTACTCCTTCAATCTTTCCAACCTTTTCATCAGCCGACATGCCTCAGGCTACAGAAGATTCCACATTACCTTCTTATACTTTTGGTACCAAGCGTTCCACCCCTCGCCTTGATTTTTCCTCTTTCCCTTCTACAAGCAGCTTCTCTACTGACGATACGGCATCAGAGATCAAGTTCAGTTTTGGATCTGAGAAAAATACTAGGGTTTCTTTTAATTTAGTGGGGAAGGATCCAATCTCCTACTCCTTGCTATGATATGACAGGTGTTGTAATTTTTATTATTTTTCTTTTAATAGGAATAATTTTTGACAATAGTTGTGGTAATATCATGTTATGACCAAGTATTATAGCTACATTTTCAAACAATTTGTAATGTCGCTTTAGAGTGTTATGTATGTTGGCAACAACTGTATGTTCCATTTTTATCATGCGGGTCTTTCTAGTATTAACAACTATTTTTTGTTTAGACGGAAGATTTTTACTCATGGATATTTTTGTGTATCTAGTGGCGATTATAATTTTTGGTAAAATTGTAGTCAATAAAAGTTTACAACCTACCTAAAACCTTTCATTTCATGAAAAAAAAAAATACTCTATTACTTTTTCGTACTTAATTTCTATTCAATTTTTTTCGCACAAAACTTTTATTTACTTCTTTTTGTTTAAGTATACCACCATCTATCTCTATTATTTACTCATTCGCCCCATAATATTATGAGTGATTTCTACGAGAGAAAATGATCAAAATCTCACATTTTGATGGATAAAGTGTCCAAAACATCTATACTATACTATTAAAGCCGAAAGATTAAAAGTTTGGTCGGTCGGTACTTGGGCCAAAATACGGGCCTATCTATATAACTAATTATTCTTTTTAATTTGGGTCAAATTACGGGCCTATCTATATAACCAATTAATAATTCTTTTAAAATCGTCGGTACTTGGGTCAAAATACGGGCCTATCGATATAACTAATTATTCTTTTTAATTTGGGCCAAATTACGGGCCTATCTATATAACCAATTAATAATTCTTTTAAAATCGAAACTATAAAAGTTTGGTAGGTCAGTACTTGGGCCAAAATACGGGCCTATCTATATAACCAATTATTTTGGACCTATCTATATAACCAATTATCTTTTTTAATTTGGGCTAAAGTACGGGCCTATGGATATAACTGGGGAGAAAAATAATATTTCATTGCTACAAGTATGGATTATTTTAAAAATAAGACATGTATTTGGATATTTCCCTTGAACACTGCAATATTTTTAATATAGGTGAAGGGAATTTTACGAAGAGAAAATGGATTATGGGAGTGTGTGACTTGAACTATTGATTGGTCTGTGCAGATATATGCCTTTATCCATCTGCCGCATTACATTGGAATTCACAATCAAATGTGTCTTTGCTCCAACCACCGCATAAGTTCCATACAGAGGATAGGCTGGTTCGCTTAAATTAATCCTTTTAATTGAAATATATTACCTTTTTTATATTTCTGACTAAAAAACTTAATCTTCTAAAATAACATTAAGAAACATGGTAATTACTTTTTTTAACTAAAATATATTATCTTATCATAAATTTTCTAACTAAAAAATTAATCTTTTACAATTAATACAGACATGGGCGACATATTTATACGTAAAGATGTGAGCCAAAAGTCTAAACATCAAATAATAAAAAATAGAGAGAGTATTATTATATTGGTCGGGCGGTCGGTACTTGCACCGAAGTACGGGCCTATCTATATATAAAACCAATTATTCTTTTTAACTAAAATAAATTATCTTTATATATTTATTAGCTAAAAGAACTCAATCTTCTAAAATAATATCGAGCAACATAGTAATTGTCTTTTTAATCAAAACGGGTTATCATTTTTAGATTTTCTAACTAAAAAATCGAGTTTTTACAATTAACACGGACGTCATATATATTAAAAAATATAATATCATTAAATATAATTATTAATAAATAACATGTGATATTATTAAACCAAAAATACATTAATAACATTATTTTTAAATACTCTAATGATCTCACATTAAAAATTTTTTACAAATCTATCATATACTATATACTATTACAATATTAATAAAACCGAAATAAAAAGTTCACTTGGTCGGTCAGTTAGTAAAGTTGGTGAATAGGTTGGTATTCGACCCACAGAGCTCTTGAATTTATAACATGTTATACTATATTTTTTTTATCATTTATTAAACCAAAACATTAAATTCAAATTAGTATGATGGGTCGGTATTTGGTTTCATGCGTCTCTTTAAACTATAATATGTTTTATACCATATTATGAATTATTAATAACGAAATATTAAAAAGGTTGATTGGTTAGTTTATATATGAGTTTATAGGCCTTCTTAAATCATAACATGCAAAAAAAAATATTTTAACATTCTCATTAAAATATATATGTTCGACCTAATATTTAATTAGCCATTTGACGGACTTAACTATGAAGAATTTATCCAACTGCTAAATAAAATATTTATTTAACCACATTATTCTATCATAATTTTATTTTTACAATAAAATTAGATAAATTTAAGATATATAAAATAAAATAACAAATATGTTAACCGCCCGTGCATTGCACGGGTTATAAGCTAGTATATTATTAAGATTAGTGCCCTATTTACCCAACTAGAAACGCATAATACACATGCGCGTATCTACCATAATTTTACATATATCACCTGCAATCTGGTACTCCTTTTACATAAACTATACATTCACACAACCCATCAAACAGATAACGTGCATCTTCAAATATGTATATATCAATTATAATAAACAAATAAAATCCAGTTCCTCATTAGAGCATTCACATTTGAAACCCCAAATCCAACCCCATCCTTATAATTTAAAGAAATCTACTAATTTTTGTAAAAATATTGTCTACATCCGGAATTCCAAAATAGAGTTTGGTTTTGGGGACTAGATATAAATTCCCATATTTGAGGTTTCACTATTCATCCCCCATACACTATTCATCCTCCATTTCATCATCATTTCACTATCATTTTATTAAATATCAAGTCTTATCTTATGCTTTTATGGGTATAGGGATTGAATATGAGGAATGAGTTGGAAGAAACTTTTAAAAACTTGTAAAAATTTTTGAGGGATTACTATTTTTAGCAAGTTTTTGGGGTTGGGGATTGGGGGCCGGATGTGAATGCTCTTATATACTTGTACCCAATCATGATGCACAGTGTACACAACCAAATAATTAAATTCATCATCTGCTAGAATGAAGGTGAATGCCCCTCTCTTACAAATACATAATCGATGATTTGCAAGTGATGATTCAGGCCAGTAAATTAGATGAGTAAATTGGATCAACAGAACCAGAAACACATGGGACAAGGATAATCTCATCACTCGTTGCTATTATATGCCGTAATTTTAGCTAAGTGATGGACATATGACAGTATACAACATACAAACATACACATTTACAGAATGTAACTTCAAGAGTTACGCATCCACAAATTGCATGTACAATTCTTGTCTCATGAGAAACATTCTGATGATACAAACACACGCATCAGTGTGATCGCATTCAATATATACGTCTTGTGGAGATGCGCATTCAACGCATACGTCTTCCGAAGATGCGTGTTCAGATGGTCATAAAAGACACTTTGTAGCTGATGGTTATTTTGGTTAGGGATGAGTGAAAATCAGTTATAAAAGGATTTCACTTTTTCTATGAACAATCTCATTAATCATGATATATCTAGTATGTAAAAACATCTTTATCATTAAAATTATTGAATTTTAATTAAAAATGATTATTTGTGAAAAACACCCTAAATAACTTGTGCACATGATACATTACACATATTGTGTCAAATCAAAGGGTAAGCGCGGAATTTGATATGTTTGGGAGATTTTGATTGGTGTGGTTGGTGGATTTGCAGGGAGGGTCCACAATTATTAAGATATGAAAGCCAATCAAAATCTCTCAAACTTATCAAATTCCGCGCCTAGCATGTGCTCATAAGCACACACTAGAAAAACCGCAAATCAAAAAGGGTTCTTTTTTTTTTTAACGATCAGAAGGGTGTATCGGTTAAATCAATTCTGTATACACGGATTCAGTTTGTTTAGCCCAAAAATTTAGAATTGGGAAAATTATAATAATTGAGTACTCCCTCCGTCCCTTTTTATCTGTCCATTTTGGAAAAAAATACACATACCAAGGAATAATTGATTGTATAAACTTTTTCATTAAATACCTCTAATTAATATCTTGAAAATGATGGAATGCCCCTACTTTATGTCTTGAAAACATGAATTCAACCAAGTTTTAATTAAGTCAAACCTTGAAAATTGAAATTATGGAGATATATTTGAAAAACTATCATTAAATTAATTTTGAAAGTATAAATGGACAGATAAATAGGGACAAATTTCTACTTTCAAAGTGGCACATAAATAGAGACGGAGGGAGTAATAAACAAAACGATAAAAAGGGTGGATAAAGGAAGGGGGAGAAGCCATTGACTCTACACGTGTCTGCAAAGTGTTGTGGATATTAGAAAGAGAGAGATATAGATACAGTTGGTTGGTTGGTACCGTTGTGTGTTATACATACAGTTTGCAAAAGTAAATAATAATAATATCTGGGGAATTCAGTTTCAACTAAACGTGGAAAAATGGCGAGCTCCGTGGTAGAGAACAAGGAAGCGGAACAAGTTGCATCCTTGGAACTCCCTGCTCCTCCTGGCTGGAACAAGAAGGTCCTCTCTCTCTCTCTCTCTCTCTCTATCCCCCCCCCCCCCCCCCCCCCCCCCCCCCCACCACTGTGTGATACAAGTTTTGATGTTGTGAATTTCTTTTTTAATTGTTCATTTTGCGTTTCTGGATAATTGTGCTGTTTGTGGACATGAATTAGTTTTGGTATTATTGTAACTATTTATGTGTGTAAGTAAGCTTCTGTGATTGGCTAGATTTGTATCGTTCATAACCAAGCTCTAGGGTTTGTGTTTTGAATTTCCCTGATTTGGCGTAGTAATTTAGCTCCACGAGCCTTGAATATGTTTTTTCTAAAATTTTTGGGGTTCACTTTTGTCGGTTGTGCCAGTGATACTAGTAGACTTGCCCATTGAGTTCCATGACCTGCAATTTTAGTTTCCACAGCGCTTAGTATACTTATAGGCTCAGATAATGAGAACACACAATACAGTATCAGTATTTGTGAATCGGGGTATTAGGTTCCTTGAACTAAATTAATATGTAATTTTAAAGACTTATTTAAAGAAGTTACGTAAAAGATGCAGAAAACCTTTAAACACTTGGGCTATGTTGGATGTATTCACTTTGTTGCCTGGTAGACTAGGACCATTAAAGTTGGGAACAATTCGATGAGTAATTAGTAAATCTGTCATTGCTTTTACTTTTGCATGTCACGTGATTAGTAACTGTGCGTCATCCTTTGAGCTCCATATCCTGCAATTTGGTGTCCATAATTGTTCATATAGGCACTTTTATCCAAAGATGCTCATATAGAGGTGGCCACTTGTGTGGTCCGGGTGAGGCGGGTCGGACATGTGAGCAACTAGCTCGGAAACGGCACGGAGGTTAATGCGCCATGCCATGCCGGGTTTGTAACCGGAAACCTGGAGTTCGGGAACCGGCATGTCATGCCTGGACGGCTTAAGTGGGTTGGGGCGAGTTGTGCCGGTTTGTTTATGCCTCTGATGCAGATGCTGACGAGTTGTGGCCTGCAGCTAATATTCGAACACATATATACCTTTGGAACCCTGCAACTAAACTCGCCAAACTCATTCCTCCACATTCTTTACATGGAGATAATAGAACACAAGTAGCTTTGGGCTTTGGTTTCAATCACTTAGGTTATGAGTTGTATCGCGCTCTTTTTTGTCGAAATCTATTCTGCAACCAGGAATTCTTGGGAAATCATTAGGCATAACCCGACTGATATTCCTTATGCCTATGACATCGACCTATGCCTCCATGGATTTTTGCTTGCCACGGGGAAGAAGGATATGATGGCTTTCGATCTACACAAGGATGCGTTGGGGCAGGAAATGAGCTGTGCAGTTCGTGAGTCCACGAGCCCGGCCGGTTCAAGGGCTCTTGCAGGACTTGTGCGGTTCGGTTAGCGGCCCGGGTCCGTGCAGGCTGCAGTTTCAGGCTTCCCAACTCGTATTTCGCATGATGAAATTGGCGGGTTGTGCGGTTTTGAACCGGCCCAGCTCGAGCCGAAATAAACTAATAAAACGGCGAGCCGGGCCTGGTTCTGCGGTTCAAACTCGCACAATTGGCCAGCTCTATGCTCAGATAATGAGACCACGAAATATAGTATCCATGTTTGTGCTTTTTTGAGTCGGGGTATTAGATTCTTTGAACTGAACTATTATGGTATCAACTATCAACTAAGGCTCAGTGGAAGAAGTTACATAAAGAGGCATGATAGATCTAAATTCTCAGGCTATGTTGAATTTATTTATATAATTGTCTAGAGGACTAGTAGCATTTAATTAGGAAACAGTTGTATGAGTAGGTAGTAAACGTGTAAAGTTGAGATTTTGTTATTGCACAATCCTGTCTTCTGAGCAGCTGTAACGCACCAACCAAATTTTGGAAGTACTGGGATTATTTGGGATATAAATTCTCAGTAATGTTATAAGATAGCTGCTTTCTATAATAATTCCATGTCAACGGGATATTAGATTGTCTAAAATGATTCATATTTTGCTTGGGTTCAGTATGGACCTCATCTGTGATCTGTGTAAGTTTGACACAAATGCTCAAGGTAAGTACTTTTTTGTCAGGCTGTTGTTTCGAGTTTACTGTGACAGATGAGGTTGGAGATCTTAGCTGGCTGCTTGTGTGTGGGATGGAAAAGGGAGGGTCGTTGTTGGGGGGGGGGGGGGGGGGGGGGGGGGGGGGGGGCAGGAGAGAGAGAGTTCCATCACCTGCAATTTAGCTTCCATAATTGTGCATAAACACGCTTAATATCCATATATGCCCAGATAATAAGAACAAACAATACAGTATCCGTATATGTGCTGTGTGAATTGAGGTATGAGGTTCCTTGAGCTAAATTATTATGTATTACTAAGGGGGTGTTTGGATCATGGTTAATGAGCCCGGTTAACGAGAATCGGAACCTAAAACTCGAGCTAGGGTGTTTGGATTAGCAATTTTGTGACATGGAATGGGAACCCCAATCCCACTTGGAGGGTAAATCATTCCTTGCGCTCCCCTTAAGATACCAATTCCCATACCCTTCATTCCCATTCCCGAGTACCTTTCCCACTCACGATCCAAACGCCCCCTAAGGCTTATAAGGACAATTTACATGACGAGTCAGAAAATTTCTAAAGACCTTTACCGTGTTCAATTTATTCACTTTGTTGCCTGGTAGACAAGTGCCATTAAATTTGGGAACAATTTGATTAGTATTATTAAACGTGTCATTACTTCTGTGTTTCTAATCTCCCGCTTATGGATGATAAAATATTGTTTAAGAGTCTCAGAGCAGTTTTCTTCTCTCTGCTTAGCTTCATATCTCTTCGGTTACACCATCACCATGAAGTTGATAGATTCCTTAATTTTTTATGAGTTTTTTACTTCCTTACATACACGTTCTTCTGGTTGACTGTAAAGAAGCTAGGTACTCCGTAATTTTAGCAAGTACTGGCCTTATTTAGGATATAAGTTTTCCAGTTGTATTTTCCCGTAGCTACTTTATATGATATTTTATATATTGACTGGATATAAGAATGTGTAGAAATTTTCTTGGTCTCCAATATACCTAATCTGTATATGTTTGACAAATATGTTCGAGTTATTATCTTACCATATACTTGCACTTAATTTTTCACTTACACAGTTATGCTATCAGACGCACACATATAGGTGCATTTATGGATTGTGGCACTACTTACATGTCAAATTATATTATATGTATACTTTTTGGGAATAAACTAAATTTTATCATTATATTATTATTGCATCTTCTTCTTCTTCTTCTTCTTCTTCTTCTTCTTCTTCTTCTTCTTCTTCTTCTTCCATGATGCTTGCTAAAGTTTTACATAATTGTTGCTGTGTAGTTTGCTCCGTATCTCTAAGTACTCTGGATCTATTGTACTTCTCTAATTTCTCTTTCTGCTTTCTTCTTTGATGCTATCATGATGTTATACATCATGACCTACCTCAACTAATATAGGATGAGAACTGCAATTATTTTTTTAATGTGTTCTCTATTAAATACATATATGTAGTTAAATAAACTAGGGATCGTAATGGGGGTTTTAAATAAGATAACTCTGCAGTTTTTGCTGAAGAACGGTGGAACACCTAAGAAGAATGAGATCATATTCACTGCTCCTACTGGGGAAGAGATCTCTACCAGAAAGCAGCTGGAACAGTACCTTAAGTCACATCCTGGAGGGCCTGCAATGTCGGAATTTGATTGGGGAGCAGGTGACACGCCTAGAAGATCAGCAAGGATCAGTCAGAAGGTAAAAGCAACTCCATCTCCTGAAAATGACCCCCCTACCAAGAGAAGCAGAAAATCTTCTTCTAAAAAGAATGTTGGAAAGGTGGAAGAAGCTATCCCCAAGGAAAATCTGGTGAAAGAAGTTGCCAAAGAAATAGCGGGAGATGAGCAAGAGGATAAAAAGGTTGAAACTCAAGTTGCAGAGGATGTTGGCAAGAAACTTGAAGATGAGAGTAAAGATGAAATCCATGTGAAAGATGGGGAAACAGCACAAGCTTCCAAGGAAGAACCTAAACAAGTTGACGATCTCAAAGTAAACAAGGATGCTGAAGAGAGTAAATTAGCTGAACCAGAAAAGGAAAACTCAAAAGAGCCCATAGTAGATCAAGCACCTAATGAGACCAATATACCGGAAAATGATGACGGATATAAGCAGGAAGCACAGGTTCCAGAAGAAGTGGCACAAATACCAGTCAAGGCAGAGAATGAGGTTAAGTGTGGGGATCAGGTCAAAGTGGACATCACTACAGAGGAAAAGATTGTGGAAAGTGAGGACAAAAATGAAAATTTTGGCTTGGGAAGTGCTAAACACAATGATGTAATAAACATGAAGTTCGAGGGAGAAGTGGAAAATAATGGCAGTAGCTATGTCAGTGCTGGAGGGATAAAGCCCTGAGCATTCACAAATAATTTCTGGTCCTTGCTTTATTTAATCTTTAGTCTGACATTCTATCTTGCGGAGTACTCTGGAAAATTGTAGTATTGTTGTTGTCAACCATAGATATCTGAATTTATGTGCCATTCTTGTAAACCATAGATTAGCCATTTCAGTGTTGCGAGCTTTTTCTGTATTAGAGGGACACGTAGCATGTGGAATACCTAGTAATATTAGCATCTTACTTAGATCAGTCCTTTGATGCTTTGATCTTTCCTTGCATTGATCGGGACTTAGGTTTCAGACTTGATGTTATTGTAATATTATGAATAAGTAGTTGTATGTTCAACAATGATCATGCGAGTGGACCTTTTCCATATATACTACCTTGGTGCCGATCTGTTATTTGGGATGAAACATGTACCCTTCTTTCTACAACTCTTCAGGTGAAAATGATCTGCGGCTTTAGCAAACTGATCTGCAGAAACAAAGACTTCACAAGGCATACTATAATTCAGTATTGATAGAAATGATGTTTTGATAAACATTTAGCAAATGGACCGTGATCAGAACTGATCACAATCAGACTCTGTAATTTGTTTGCACCTTGTTAGATCCATGCAATTTGTAGCTATGGTTGCAGTTAATCGAGAAAGGCACCCCTACACGAATTATATGTTACCCTCAATCCCTAGTTATCCTAACCCTTAATGCATACTGGTGCTGTACTCATGTGAATGTATTAGTTCTTACTTCTTACTGTATGCATTAGTATAGCTCTCTGAATAGGTGATCAACACTGACACCGTCAAAGACAGGCCTCCGATCTGTAACATATAGAGTAGGTGAGAAGTTGGAATGAAAAAGAGCTCTTTACTCAGAGACCTCCATTTGCGCAATTGACATCTGATGCAAACATTAAACCCTTCTTCTCTTTAGCACTTGCTCCTTGTTATCTCTCATAAGTCATGCTTCTTCAACCTCGCACTTTTTTATCTACTTACTATGCCCTGGCAAACTTCATTTTAGATAACATGAAACCTGCGGTTATCAATACATTACTTTTACCTTGCATTCTGTTGCGTACACATTTAGTATGGAGAAGGGTTGGGCGGTGCTGTGTATAGGCAGTGTCCTGTTTCTTCGTAAAAATCTTGATGGTTGTTATAGTACAGTACTAGAGTCTAAGGGTAACTCTGTTGAACTTTAGAATTCTGATGTACTGACAAATGCTGCACATGCAGGTGGTGTACTATGAAGTTGGTTCTACAATTCTATAAGAATTTCACTTATTTGGTTGATGGTTAATGAGCCCGGTTAACGGGAATCGGAACCTAATACCCATACATTGTGTTTGGATTAGTAAAATTTTTTGCTTGGAATGGGAACCTCATTCCCTCTTGAAGGGTAAATCAATACCTCCACACCCCTTGGGTTACCATTTCCCATACCCTCCATTCCCATACCCCCCATTCCCATTCCCCATTCCCATTCCCACCAATCATCCAAACACCCTTTAATTGCTTTTGAATTTTTGTTTTGTTGCAGACAAGAGGCTGCAAAGCTTCTCAGAAGAGTTCAGAAGGAAAAATTCTAGTGCCTGGTGTTGCTGAAGAATAATATTAATCAGCAGACGAGGACAAAAATGTAAGACTCAAATTCTCTGGTCTCTAGAAGTTCTTCCTAAACCAAATAAAAAACAAGTAACTTAGAATCTTCACAGAATGTATAGCGCATTACTAGATTGACTATAGTCTAGAGTGAGTGGAGTAACCGACTCCACGAAGTTATCAAGAATATGAAGATAGCCATAGTGATTGGACTTTATGTATTATTATTATTTGAAGTCAAAGTTAGACACCCAGTTTGATAGAATTACTTCGGTGATTGGCTGTCTTCAGAAATAATTAATACTTTCTGCTATGCTTGATAAATATATAAGACAAGTCGAGAAGCTCTGATATTACTGAACATGAATAACATACTGTTCTAGCTGTATCTCTCTTGGGTACTCCTGAGAAGAAATGAGCGCTGATACGGGCCTTGACACTATACTAAGTATGTTACCACAATTACTTGATAATTTAAGTATTGTGCGATGAAAAGAAGACCCTTGAAATTGAAGATTATCCAATTGTTGACTTCACTGGCTGTGGCCATGACTAAGCTGTATAACATATTACAACTTTTGAACTCGAAAGAATATTCATAATATCCCAATGAGAGTAGTCAATTCCCACTCGTTTTTTTCCTTACACATAGATAGTCAGAAAGCCTTTACATGCCAAAAGAGAGGAACATGAAATATATTTTTTTCAGGAGAAAGGAATACAAGTACTTAACTTTGCAGTTTGAATGATTGTAGACTTGTCAAATTAATCTAGCTGATACGAGAGTGTGGCGCAAAGTCAATACCAGAACTCTATATATAAAAGGGTGATCAAAAATAGATCGACAGTAAGACTTTGGATTCGATCTATTAAACAAGATGGTGCAGTTGAGAAAAATGGCTTTAAGCATCGCCATGATTGTCTTTCTTGTAATACAGAAGCCTGTGGCCGGCTTCTTCAATGAACGAACACACATCGTACTATGGACATCCCTTCCTGGCATATCTGTACCTTACAGAATCTGGTCTTCTATACAAAGGTTCTCAGTTAATGACAATGTTGGTATGTGCTGTTTCTATACATATATTTGCCTTTCTTTTCAATGAATACAAAATGTAGTGTATGCAGTTTTTCCGAAACATAAATCTAGTAGTAATTAGATATGTTCCCTTTTTTTATAGTTTAGGTGCTTAAATTTGTAAGTATAATGTTGAGGCCTTATGATTTACTATTTTTTCTCCAAGTTTTTGTGTTCCCACAGGGATTACACACAGCAGCTGAGGTAACAAAAGAAGGGTACGATAATTGCAATTTAACAGAGATTATATCAATCGAAGCAGCCAGTCCCGCAACCTTTAATCTTGAATCAGTTGGCACACACTATTACATATGCACTGTTGCTGGACACTGTCGAATGGGACAGAAAGTGGCTATTACTGTCCCTGACACAGCACCTAAACAATTGGCTACTCCAGCTCCCGTCTCCTCCTCCGGCAAAGATATGTCTGATGATGCAGTTACTACACATATTGTTGGAGATGAATTTGGATGGTCTCCATCTTCTGGTGGTGCCTCTGATTATAAAGCTTGGGCTTCCAACAGGATCTTTCTTGTTGGGGACGTTTTAGGTACGCTTTATATTCTAAATATCCTTCCAATTTTATTAAGCTTCAAACTTTAGCAATGTCATGCATGATTTAGTAGCTATACAAGTAATTGTTAAGTTAACAAGCTGGAGAAGGGCTTATATATAATGCTTAATTTACTATGCTCTTCCAAGTTAGAGACTGCTGAGGCAAAAGGATCGTGAATCATGAACCTATAGTCTACCTTGTTCATATGAACCTAGTTTTGCCGCTGTCATACCAGGCTCATATATGAATAGATTCTCAGAATTATTCAAAAACTTGGCTGACTTATAATGAGCTCAACTCCAACCATATTTTATGACTTATAATGAGCCGTTTCATGACAGATAAGCCTCGTTCATGACATGGCTACAATAACATGATAAGTTAACATATCTACGCACATTTCAAGATATATGCATCGTAAATAATACATAAATCAAATTAAACATGCCCAGTATATCCTGCTTAACGCAGGGTCTGGAAAGGGTATGATGTACCCAACCTTACCCGATCCCGGCTTGTGTGTGTATTTGTAAGATTTGTAAAATAATACTGTAAATGAAATATAATATACAAGTAAACTTATTTCGATTCTGTGAGATGAGATGATTCACAATGCATCTGATCCTTGTTCCAATTTGCTACCACCATACTCCGCCCATTGATCATTGAAGATCCAATGAGGCGTGTCACTTAAGATTGTGGGAGACCAAAACTTGGTTGTCCGAACAGAATTCCCATAATTTGCCAATAGATCATCGCTGGCCAAATCCACAAATCTACACTTCCTTATTACTCTGTGCAAAGTGCCAAGATTTCTCTATTTGATTTGCTCTCATGCTTATATAGTATAATTTATGTAAATGAAGAAATTGTGATAGTAAAACTATTTTTTTCTTGCAGAAAGATGAAATTAAGTTGTAAAAATGGAAGAACCATGCTTAATGTAAATATCTTTATCATTTAAAACAATGATATGTACTAATGGTTACTACATGTATTTGAATTGTGACAATGTAGTATTTAAGTTCGTGAACAAGCTCCAGGACGTGGCCTTGGTGCCCAAGTCAGCATATGAAAATTGCGACACCAAGAAGTCTGCAATTGCGGTGTATAAAACAAGTCCTGCCACGGTGATCCTCAACTCCGCTGGCTACCATTATTTCACCACCACAAATCCACTTATGTGCGATTTTGGGCAACAGCTTGTTGTAAATGTCAGGGGTCGCTAGCAGCAGCAGCGACAGTACAGGGTTGAGCCCTGGGATTTGACGGCGGACTTAAAAAGCCACCTACAGACCTTTACGCCCAATAATTCCGGATAATGCTTGCATCCTCTGTATAGCTCTAGCAACCTGGCAGAGTCATTTAACTGTCAGGGGTTACGGTTTGTTTCTTGTATTTGTTCTGCTTCAATGTTTCTTTCTTCGTTCATTAATTCAAGTCTTCAAAGACTGTAAATGCTAATGTGTGTGATTCCTTTGAATAAATCAACCAATTTATTACGGAAGACTCTAATAGTATTCAAAATTCCGTCCTCAATTTCTTTTCCCAATTCACGTGATAGACATATAGGTCGTGATAGACATATAGGTAATTTCAATTTGACGGATTATGTGCCCAAAGGAAGCCCGTCATACATTGTCAATTAGATTTGAGAACAATTTTCAGTTACACATCACTTTCCCTTTTTTCTTTTTATAATCAACTCCAGAAGTTAATGGTTAGCAAGCGAGGCAATAGTTTATTTCTCATAGGATCAAATGATTTGGTCATTACTAAACTGGACTTCAACTTGCAAGTGGATGACTAAACTCAAAAAACTTGCATTTAGCTCACTCAATCAGCTTTTACTTGCAATCAAATAACTTTCAATAACTTCCGTTAAATCAACTAACGGGACTAACAGTAAATCTATATGACAATACATGGCACTGAGTTTACTTTAAAAGAATAGTTGGATCTGTACCAAACTAATGAGAGAGTATTATGCTAAATCTTTCGTTTAATCTATTAGGAATGAGAGAGTATTATGCTAAATCTTTCGTTTAATCTGTTAGGTTTGGGTCAGATCCAACTAAAATTAATATACTAGTAACGTAACTAGTACGTTTAAATACAATTTTAAAAATTCTGATCCATACACAAAAAATTCACTAAAATTACAAGGTCCATCATGATCAGACTTACGGATATATCAATTGATATAATTTGAATTTTGAGGTTAGCTTAATAATTCAATATAACCCAATTGTTATTGAACTGGATTCAAATAATTCTTGCGACCAAAATTAAATTAACCCACAAACTGTTTTCCTCGTTACGGTCAGTGTCTAAATAGTTGATATAATTTGAAATTTGAGCTCAACTTAATAATATATAATTCAATTTAATCCAATAATTATTGAACTGAATTTTAATAATTCTTAGGACCAAATTCAAATTACCCTGAGACCGTCTCCCTATGCCCATTCTAATGAAGTGACTCGAGAAGGTTACAACTGTAGGGGTGAGCAAAACCGGATATCCGGTCCGGTTATGAATTATAAACCGGATATCCGGTTTTTCGGATCACTGAATTTTCATTCCGGTTCCGGTTCCGGTTTAACCGGATATCCTCTCTAATCGGATCGGAAAACGGATTATCCGGATCCTGTTTCTTCTAAAAAAATATGTAAAAAAATATGTATTATTTTCTGATTCAATAAGTTTGTAATGTTTAATTTTAATTTTTTTTCATGAGTATATGTAGAAATCAGCTTGAACAAAAAATTAAACAACCACACAAATACTTATTAAACGAACTTATCAGTTAAATGCAGGTGTTTTCAGTCGAACAGTGGCTTTCTTTGCTTTATATATAATTCTGAGCTTATCGCTGATAGAATTTTTAGTTGAGACCATCCTACATATAAATTTAATGGACTTAAAATTAATTCCCCAAAACACTGTAGAATTGCTAGCAAGTGATTGTGAAAAAGAGATGCTAATTACTTATCTGGGGGCCTGCAATTTCATATATAAAGTATTAGTAACATGCTGTCAAACTAATAGCAACTGTCAGACTCTTAATATTTTCTTTAAAATATTAAATATATATATATATATATATATATATATATATAAATATATATATATATATAGGGGGATGATCAAATACAAACCCCAATTTTTGTAAAAACTAAAAACTAATCAGCACCTTTGATTACTATTTAGCAGCTTTTAATCTTGGCCATCCATTTAGTTGATATAAAAAAAAGGAAAAAGACAGAGATTTTATCGACCAGCTGTTATTAACAGATATAACTTTCTCTCTCAAATGTTTCTCTCTCTACTAGCAGATTTTCTTTGAAATCTCTTCTCTCTCGCTGCTAACGATTGTCTCTCTCGGTGTTATCGATCCTCTCTCTCGCGTAGATTTCGTCTACTGATGCTCTATCTTCTTCGCATCACATCTTCGTCAGCTGTAGAAATCGAAATCAAAAACAGTTTTGGAGGTGTTGATTTATAATCTGTGTACGATGATAACAAAGATCTCATCAAAATCAGTGATAATCAAGGTGATTGCTTTAGTTTTATTGTTCGATTAACTATGCAGATATGGAGATGGTGATTTTAGTAGTTGTTGTGTGTGATTAACTATGTCGATATGGAGATGCTGATTTTAGTAGTTGTGTGTGATTAACTATGTAGATATGGAGATGCTGATTTTAGTAGTTGTTATGTGTGAAACTTGTAGTTTTGTGTTTATTCAATTAACATACATGTGAATGATTAATTTTTGTTAATGATATATGAATTTAACCAGTATATTAGATGAGTTTTGTGTTTATTATGGACAATGAGCAGGACTCATATTTCCGCGAATTTTTGTTCTGAAACAGGTTATGATCGAAAGGATCCAGGATCAGAGGTAAGAAATATATTCTTTTGAACATATTAATTTTGGTTTATTTGTCAAAAAGGGAATTTGCTTTGTTGTGATTCGTAACAGTCACGTGTTCTGAGTTGCAGAGAATTTGAAGAAGGTGAAACCTTGAGATAACCCCAAGGATTTAAGCTTGAGGGCGCATTTGAGCAATCGCGATATAGATGGAGATATTAATACCACAATTCTGAAGTAAGAATTTACTACATGTAATGTGTTGTTTTAACTTTGATCTTAATGTTCCTGTTGCTGGATTAGGAATGTCGTGTTGCATACTTGTTGAGAAGATATTAGATTTTATAACGTACTTGTATCTTATTGCGTTCCAGGAAGAACATCTCAGTGGATCTGAAGTTACTATGTCAAGTTCAGAGACGGGCTCTGAACATAATACAACTCGAGTGCTTGGCATGACAAATTTTAATATCACAAAAGATGGTAAAAGCTTCCTATCTTCTCTAGGTCAGTCCCCACTGGCTTGGAGGTCAAAACCTGATGCGTCTGCAGAAATCTATGACGAAAGGCTGGGATCACAATCTGAATGGTCAGGAGGTTCTCTTCTGGATGCAAGTACAGATGATTCGCTAAACAGTCCACGTGAGGCTCTTCTAGGTGAGAGGTCTCAGGACACTTCAGAGATTTGATTGAGAAGCTTAAAGCTGAGCTTGCTGGCAGGTAGAACTTTCAGAGTTAGAATTACAGACCTTGCGTAAGAGTATTGTGAAGGAGAGCAAAAGGACACAAGATCTTTAAAAAGAAGTTTCTAGCCTGAAGTAAGAGCGAGATTCATTCAAAGAAGAGTGTGAAATAGCTAAACTACGAAACAAATTTGAATATAAAAGAGGTGACCCTCGGGCTTTTCTTGAAGAACTGAGGCAAGAAATGAATCATGAGAAGGATCTCAATGCAAATCTTCGTATACAACTTCAAAAGACACAAGAATCAAACAATGAGTTGATTCTTGCTGTGCAAGACCTCGATGAAATGTTGGAAGAGAAGAACAAGGAGATACCGGGCCTTTCAAACAGATCAGCAACAACTGGAAATGCAAAAACCATCTGGGAAACAAACTTTAGTTTAGTTTAGTTTTTGATATTACTTTAGACTTTGAGAATTGATATTCATTTGAATGAAAATATTATGGATTATATAGTAAATGTTTTGTGGAATCACTAAATTCATATGGGTCAACTACTAAAATGTGATGATGTGATCACTAGAGTGTGACTTCCAATCACTTAAATTTAGTCGTGTTTTGACAATAGTAGTCATGTTTTTTAGTAGTTAGTTTGTATTTTGCAGTTCAGTGAATTGGGATTTTGTACATATTATAGTAAAATTTGAAGCACATAATATAATTTTGGAACATGTTAGTAGCATAAGTTAAATTACTCATATTACTGAATTGAAATTTGCTAGATCTGAAGAAGTAAAAAGTAAGATTGATACTTGCAGAAAATTTTAAAATCTTTGTACAATAGCATCATGAAAAAGTCAATAACCAATCTAGAATGCCACAGATAATTTTCCACATTGTGGATTTTAGTAATATTCGACACAAAAGAAATCACAAAAATAATCTAATTAGTTCTTTAAACAATCTTTTCTTGTCAAGTGGTCGTTGTGGATTTTCATCAAAAGTAGTTGCTGAAACAATCATCAGTTTCCGAAACAATCATTGGTTGTCATTCTGAACTTCATTAAAATTGCTGGTGAGGTTTTTTGCAAATCTGACAGTCTTCTTCTTAGCAGGCTTTGGTTGAGTAGTTGCTGCTATGTCTTCTTCTTGAGACGCTTGTGCAAATTGGATGGCAAAATTGATCAGTTTCTTTGGCACCATATCAATATATATTTGCTTCCCCACTTTCATGATTTCTGATCTCTTCAGATTCAGTGACGATGATAAAATCACATTGTTATATTTGACTCAGAGTCTGATAATGTGATTTCGCTGGCCATGCTGCAGTATCAAGTACAAATATACTATTATTAGACAACTGTCTTTATTGAGTAGGATAATAAAAGTATAAAAGTTGGAGTAATTCTTACATCTTCATCATTGATTGGAGTTGGTCATGGAAAGCCTACAATCACTATTGTACATGCCTAAGTTAAAAATAAAAGATCACATGACTCTAATATATAGTAGTTTCTTATCAGAGTCACTATAATATATAATTCTACAATCAACTAAAAGAGACAGAGCACAATATCATGTTGTTTTTAAACAAATTGGTATTGCACAAGAAGCAAGGTATTTTACAAATCATTACAAAATTCCTTTATAAACTCATCGAGAACAGATTTCAACTTCTTCAACGTGTATATAACCACTATAAACAATTGGAACAAAAACCACAAAATAAAAACTAAATTAGTTAACCCCCCTAGAAGCCTTCAAGCGCCCTGTAAAAGTCATCATCCCCCTAGAAGTCATCACCCGCCCTGTAAAAGTCATCATGCCCCCTAGAAATCATCACCCTCCCTGTAAAAATCATCAACCCCCTAGAAGTCATCACCCGCCCTCTAAAAATCATCATCCCCCGCCCTAGAAGTTATCACTCGTCCCCTAAGAGTCATCATGCCCCTAAGGACACTCCCACCCCCATTCAACATAGTCCCACTAGAGGTTACAATCACTTTGTAATAAAAGGCTACAATCACTATAACACAAACATAGAATCAAAAAGTTGCATCAATGTTTTGTAGTTTATGCACTAATGAACATAATATTGCACATGTGTACGCCATTTAAGTTTATGCAGATATAGTATTATATCACATTAAAAAAGAAATTTCAAGTTCAAAACAACAGTTTTGAATCTAATAACATAGTGAATGCCACCAAATATTTAGTTACATGTTTTGACACTAAATCAACATGTATGGTAGTAATGCTATATATGCTAGCACTAAGGTGATGATATACTCTGTTTTTATCATAAGAGCGTGCAATCACTACAAAACAAGTATAGAAATGATAATTATAAGTTAATCAATCACTATAATACAAGCCTAAGGTACACAATTAATCACATGACTCTTAGTAGTTTCTTATATAGATATAGATTTTTAAGTTATAATTATCCTCCTCTGATAGTCTTAAGGACATTAATGTGTGTATACATCTGGCTACAAAATTACTAGCAATTAACAACTATGTTATTTTAATTATTGAATTCTCATTAGCTTGGGCTAATCAACTTAGTACTCAAACACACATAGGCTGTTCAATCAATAGCTCTTAATCACTGAAGTTTAAATAGGAGAACATAATACGTTCAATTTGTTATCACCATCAGCATGACAATCACTAAAATATAAACAGATAATTACTAATATAATTTGAAGAAGATAGTGATTAACACATAATGTGCTGAAACTTACAATCATAAAAAACAAGTATGCAATTACAGAAATACTATAATAAATAGAATCACTAACACATAATGTGATGAAAAATACAATCACTAGAAGTGTGATATTCAATAACAGTCAAATCATAAAAAAAGTATGCAATCATAAGAAATTTTCAAAATCTCCTCACAAACAAAAATGAACATACGTCCTCTAGTTCTAGCCATTAAATTATGCTTTCACAATCAAATAAATGAGATCTACTTGCTGTTATAGAATCACATAAAGATGAACAATTAGTTTTTTGTCAAAAATTAAAAATAAACCCTAGAAACATCATTATACTGACATGCAATCACTACGAAAGTTTTATTCACTTGTTTATTAACTTAAATCACTAAAAAACCATAGGAATATACCTTTTGAAGATTTTTGAAACTGATTTTGCTTAATTCGACTTCAGTGATTGAAGTCGTTCGACTTTGGTGCTCGATTTCGCTGTGAAATTGAACCGCTGTGTCAAATACATGAAGAAATCAGTGAGTAATTGAAAGAAAATGCGTTTCGTAGTTGTATGGCGCGATTCGTACCTTTGTTTGAGGAAGAAAAAAAGTGCGAGAGCAAAGAAGCGTAACTATAATGTATGTATAGGTGTATCTAACTATAATATTAATTATTTTAATTTGTCGTCGTTTAAATTTGTCTGATGGGTGGCTATTTTGTCTGATGGATTGGGCTGTTTTGTTATTGGACTGGGCTTTGCTATTGGATTGGACTAGGTTTGTAGGTTTTTAGAATAATTTAGTTTGTACTAGAATAGCTCCCTATATATATATATATTCTATATAAATATATTTTTAATTATAAATAGTAAAACCGGATCGGATCCGGATATCCGCTTTCTTATATATATGTGATCCGGATCCGAATCCGAATTTATATGAAAAAACCGGATCGGATATCCGGTCCGATTTATTCGGATCGGATATCCAAATTTCCGGATATTTTAAATCGGATATCGGACCGGAAAATCGGATAATCCGGATTTCGGATTTTTGTGCTCACCCCCTGGTTACAAGGGTAAGGCCCATCTATAATCGTGTGGAGTATGGACTCGGTCCACTTTCTATTTTCAATATATACGATTATGTATTTCTAGAAAAGTTATGTTACTAGTACAGTTAAACCTCTTTAAAGTAATATCCCTCGGACCGGGAAAAAATATTACTTTACTGAATTTATTATTTTATCGATATAATATTTTATTACTTTATCGATAAAGTAATATTTTATTATTTTACCGAATTTCTATATGTTTACAATTTATAATTCATTATTTTCAAAAACAAGAATCAGTTACATGCAATAATTAATCATACGTATGCACTAGATAGAGTATACATGTACGGTAACATGTGCAGTGTAAATACTGTACATCATCCCAAGCGTGTCATCAAAGGAAACACTTCAAGCAATCAACACTTTAAACAATTACTTGTTACAACATGAGCAAAACATACCGGAAATTATTTATACTTTACATAGTCAAGGGGTTGATTTTGGCCTTGGTGGAAAGAAAAAACAAACTACTATAGATTCATATTTTAAATAGAACTAAAATTTGTAATTCATATACATTATATATATACATTATATACATATATATATATATATAGAGAGAGAGAGGTTCCAGAGAAAACCATGTTATCAAGAAAACCGAGGAACCCTCCTGGATATCATTGATTATTTTTTGTCATATTTAAGTATTTCCTAAATTATAATCAATAAAATATATATCCTAATCTAATAAACACATGGGCAAAATCGTAAATAATCTGTTGTTGATTAATTAAGAATCTTTTATTTTTGGCATCTGCCACAATTCAATCAAAGCACAAAATAATCTGAAATCATTACATATATTTTCCGTCGAGAAGAATCTCCCTCATTGTAAGAAAAAGACAGTCACGTTGAAACACTATGCTTCATCAATTCAAGGTCTATACTACGTCCCATTATCATAGATCTAGAACTTTTTTATAAAATTTATTTGTTACCATGTTCTATAACCTCCAGAATCATCCACTCTTTTTCAGGGATTCAATGGTGGAGAAAAATCTCCATGACAACATCAGCGATAATAATTCAGATACAGTTGGCTGCTATAGGGATTGAATTGAACCCAAATACTACGCTTTATTATGTTTCACCATGTTGTTTTGTGTTTCCGTCAGTGCCTTGGTTGATTGTTGAGTTCCCAGTATTGGGGTAGACTTCGGGTTTCCATTTTGATTTTTGAATTTTTGGGGACAAATTCAATTTGTGCATCTGCTTTGAATCTTGTTGTGTTTTTGCTTGTTCGGAATACTTCTGAATTGACTATGAATGTTTGGGGGTAGGTAAGAATTGGTTGTTCATGCTTTTTCGTGATCGGTGATAAGGATCAAGTGGCTCCGATTAATTTTGCCGGATATGGGGTGGCTCTTGGGTGTTGCATATTAAAATCCCTTGAAGTTGCAAGCAATAAAGAAAAATGAAGCTCTAAAGAAGGCACGGGAGGCTGACGAGGAAGGTTGAAAGTTGTTGGAAGAGAAATCGGAAGAAGTTGAGCCGAAGAAGAACGAGGCGGAAGACTAATTTATGAGAAAATTGGTTCTTCTGTGAGTTCCCAAGTCTGGAGGATAAAATGTGCAAGATGTGTTGGAGGATAAAATGATCGAGAATCTCTATGATCTAAACATTTTAGAGAATGCTAAGTTAGGTTCTGAAGAGCTTCTGTTTTCCTCAAAGGTCCTTCCTTTTGATTCATCGATATCCTGTTTCTGCGATGTGAGTAAAGACTTGATGGATGTTGATCAGGTTCTCTTGGAGTTGGAAAGCTTGGCTGATTCTAAAGGATCTTCTTAGAATACTAGGTTCTTTACTAAGGTGGAAGTTCATCTTGATTTAGTTTTTGGGTGTTCTAGTTTGTGTTCTAGTTATGTTTATAATCAACCTGTGTTCTTTTGATGGTTGTTTGTCTTTGTATTCTGGATTTTATTCGCTTATTAATATAATTTCTACTACTTATCATAAAAAAAAGTCTGCAGTTATGTTTCTAATTAGAATTTAATTTGTTTCTTAAGTATGTAATTTATAAGAGTTCTATTGTGTCTTCAACATTTGATATCAATCTGTAGAATCACATGGTGTTTTTGAGTTCCATAATCTAAAATATTTAAAATGATTTGATTATTGTCAAAAATATCCCATAATCAATATTGTCATATTATTCGAGTTTAATGAGTGTATACCGGTCTACATGAAAAAATGATCCGATGCATCACAACTTTGTAATGATCATGTTATGACTCGGTATAACTATTAAGCACCATACAAGATTCTTTTACAATATATATACAAGATTCGCTGAGATATTTTATTATTTTTAATAATAAATATTTGTGACATGCAAGATTCTTTCAAAATTTGAGATTTTTCTTGTATAAATTATTTTCCGTATGATATTCTTTTGACTCTTCTAGTACTTTTAATAATTATTTTGAAGAATCTCAAACTAATTAATATGAAAGAATCCTAATACAAAAATTATAATAATATCAAAAAGACACTTTAAGAAATAAATAAAAATAAATGTTAAAATACTGTGATAAAACTTCCCTATTTATTAAGGTGAATCTTTTGAAATTTGAAATTTGAAATTCAAATTTAATATACAGTAAATGCTCTGTGTGATTGATTGAGATATGAATAATATAGAAAAGGAAATTAATAAATTGCATATATTATTATTTATGTTAATCAAATAATGTGTATATTTGTAAGATGTTAATAAGAATATTTTAATAGTATTCTTCGTAAAAAAAATTATTAGATTTTACGAACATTTGGTACGATAATAAATATTTTCTATTTAATATTTGAATTAATTTTTTACTATTTAATAAAAAACATGATGTATTATATTTTTTTATTTTTGCGGTAAGTGAAAAATTAATATTAAGATTCTTTTAATCAATTCACTAATGATGTTAGTTAGTTTACGGTGAAATGTAGTATAAAACGTCAAGGTTTTGTAGAAAAATATATTGATAAGAGTTCGAGAATAATATTAAGATTCTATTAACCAATTTACTAATGATGTTAAAATGTTTAGGGTGAATTTTTTTTAAGGAATTTCGAATTTTATCGTATTTATAGATTTCTCAAATCAAATTTGTAACTAAGTATTTCAAAGAATCTTCAATAAAACATAATAAAATCTTTAATAAAAAGTAATAAAATTCAAAGAGTGTGACAGAAAAAGTGAATAATATTAATCATAGAGATTCAAGATTCTTGAAATAATTCTTTATTATAATCTTTACATCAACGTAACTCTTTAAATCACATGTAAAACTGTTCTTTGTGTGACCTTTGGATTCCTATTACAGTTCCTTAAAAAAGTTTAAAAAAATATTTTATCAAAAATACAAGGTTTTGATAAATGTTATATAAGATTATAAAAAAAACTGTAAATTATATAAGATGTAATTTTTTAATGATTTATTTTTGCTAAATTTTATTATCTAAGATTCTTTAAGGTGTTTTTAAAAGTGATTTAAGAATATATAAATAAAAATTAAGAGCTTAAACATTGAATAACTTATGTCAAAAATATTTAAAATATTTATGATGGATTCTTTTAGTATTAAAATTATATATTTTGAATGAAAGATTCATCCAAATAGTATACATAAATCTTTTTATCACATTAATCATTTACAAATCTATATAATTCTTAAAGCATGAGTCATTTTTTAAGGCTGGTTTGGTAATTTCACATTCTCTTGGATCAACCCATTAAGCTTCGGATCGACCCAGCATCTTTCTTATTCAAATTAACACTATAATTTCAAATTTCGGATCTTCATGTAACCCGACCCAGATAATGTTGGATCTCATAGTATCTTCCAACCATATGAGAGTTTGAAAAAGGCATTGAATTCGGTTCCTCCAATCATGGCACTCATTACTACGTCTGATTGATTTCAAATTCAAACATGATAGTTAATCATAACAAATCCATGCTTAATTATCTTAATCAATCTCTTCATCCTCCATTATGCTCTATGCTATTTTTTTTATTTGAAATTCGAAATTCTTATAATCTACTTGCATCTGTAATCATTTGATCATTTTTTTCTCTCTCGATTTGCAAGGTTTTTGGTACTAACATTTTTTTTATATTGTAGTGATAACGGTGGTCGTGTTTTTTTAGCATGAAGACGGATTCAACGTCGTCAACAAGTTTTGCAATCCTTTCTATGGTAGGTCATGTTGCAGTATCGAAATCCTCGATTATAATCGTAAAATTTTGTTTCTGCAGGTGCGTAAAGGAAAGGATGTGGTTCAAGTGTTGAAACAATTTTCGAGAATAAAAAAAGCACATGCACCAGGTATTTGATGGTTTGTTCGACATCCATGGTTTGGTATCAAAGGATTGTGGAAGGAAACTAAATGTTAAAAAAAGTTAGTGTTCTTACTGATTCTATCAAGAATGAACACAAATCTATTTTTAACGCCTTTGATCACGACATCAGTTTAAGAAGCCTGGTTTTCAAACTAGAAGAGCGGTATATGCTGTTCTTTTTGGCGTTTTCTGAATCTTATGGTTTCTACTGCGTCTTATGGCTTTTCAACCGCATCTCCAATCTCGGACGGATTCTGAAGCAGTGTTACTTTTCCTGGCTCCAATCTCGAACGGGTTCTGAAGTTTGTTGTTTGAACGCTGCAGGTATCGTAATCAATACATGATTTTGTATATAGCGTGTTTGATAATTTGCTACAGAGAAAAGCTGAGAGATATTTCCTCACGATTTCTATTGATTTTAATTTCCAGGAATTTGAAAAAAGATCCAATGAAAGTATACGATCGACCTACACATATGGGATTGTCGCTTAGCATTGGTCTATGTTCTCCTTTTTGTATTCATGTTCCAGTTTTTGAGTTTTTTTATATTGTATAGATGACATTATAATTTGTAATTTTTTTTACATTATTTTTGCATAATTTCCCTTCGTATTGATATATTGATAGTGATTATGATGCATACATGTCCTCCAGTACTGTATTTATTGAGGCTCTTTTGTTATTGAGTTTTCCTTGCAGCTGCTGAATAGAGATGCTTCATCCACGCCACTATCGGATGCTCATCGTGTGAAGATTTATATTCACTTTTCCTCAACATCTGCTTTATTGATCTTGAGCTTACTTCTTATCGTGTGTCATTGTTTTTTGACAAGAGCCACAGAGAATGAATATGACGCAATTTCCGTCCAGATACATGAATCTAGCCTGCTATAAATCATATGTAAATAGAAAAAAGTAGTCATAATATAATTGATTTTCAATGATTTTTGCATTTATTATTTCAATCCTTTTTTATATAATATGCAATGGTTTCTATATTCACTATATTCAATTTTCAAATCTAGATTTTTTGTTATAATTTCAAATTAAAGAAGTCTTTTTTCACTCCATAATTTTAGCTCTTGACAAGTAAGTTTTTATATATTAGATTTTTATATATTTAGATACATGGATCTAGACTATTATAGCTCATATGCAAATAAGGAAGTCAAACTTTATTTGATTTCCACTGATTTTGACATTAATTACTAAAAGGCTTTTTCATTTAATTTTTGTCGTTTCCATTTTCATTACATTCAATTTTAAAATCAAGACTTTTTGTCATAAACTTTAATTAATAGAGTATTTTTTTCACTCCATAATCTTAGCTATTGATAAAGAAGTTTATATATATTCGATTTTTTTTAATTTTTTGAAAGCATGGGTCCCATATGTAAATAAGGAAAAATAGTCAAAATTTATTTGATTTAACTAATTTTGGCCGTTATTATTATAATCTTTTATTGTATAATATATACTGAATTCCAAATTAAATACATTTAATTTCCAAATCAAGACTTTGTTATAATTCCTAATCAGTGGAACACTTTTTAACACAACAATTTTAGCTCTTGATAGTGAAGCTTTTATATATTAATTTTTTTTATATTTTTCGATACATAGGCATATGCTATAACTCATAGCAAGTAAGGAAATGTAGTCAAATATATTTTGATTTCCACTGATTTTAGCATTTATTACCACAATATTTTTTCTTATAATTTGTGCGGTTTCTATTTTAACTATATTCAATTTAAAATTGACTTTTTGTTATAATTTCCGATTAATGGAGTATTTTTCACTCCACAATTTGAACTCCTGATAAGAAAGTTTCTCTATATTAGACTTTTAAATTTTCAGATACATGAATGTAGCTTGCTATAACTTATATGAAAATAAAGAAACATAGTCAAAGTTTATTTGATTTTCAATGATTTTGGCATTTATTATTACAATCCATTTTTATATAAAATATATTGTCTTCCGTATACACTATATTCAATAAGCAAATCAAGAGTTTTGTTATAATTTCAAATTAATGGAGTCCTTTCTCACTCCATAATTTCAGCTTTTGAGAAGGAAGTTTTCATATACAAGATTTTTCAAAAAAATCATACCCGTGTGCGTAGCACGGGCCAAAATGCAATGAGCATATTTTTATTTAAATAAAAATTTGATACATGAGCATATTTTAATTTAAATAACTTAACAATAAAATTATTTACACACAGGTTATTATAAATTTTTGTTATTTTATTTAAGATACACGGCGACGATGAGAAAATTTTACTTATATAGTCATTATTATTTTCATGACTTTTATATATATTTTAGAAAAAATTACATAATATATTTTATTAGAGTAGTCATAATATAATTGATTTTCAGTGATTTTTGCATCTATTATTACAATCCTTTTTTTGTATAATATGCAGTGGTTTCCATATTCACTATATTCAATTTTCAAATCTAGATTTTTTGTTATAATTTCAAATTGAAGGAGTCTTTTCTCCCTCCACAATTTTGCCTCTTGACAAGGAAGTTTTTATAGATTAGATTTTTATATATTCAGATACATGAATCTAGACTATTATAGCTCATATGCAAATAAAGAAGTCAAACTTTATTTGATTTCCACTGATTTTGACATTAATTACTAAAAGGCTTTTTCATTTAATTTTTGTCGTTTCCATGTTCAATATATTCAATTTTCAAATCAAGACTTTTTGTCATAATTTCTAATTAATAGAGTATTTTTTTCACTCCATAATCTTAGCTATTGATAAGAAAGTTTTTATATATTCAATTTTTTAAGTTTTTTGGATGCATGGGTCCCATATGAAATAGTCAAAATTTATTTGATTTAACTAATTTTGGCCGTTAGTATTATAATCCTTTATTGTATAATATATACAGAATTCCAAATTCAGTACATTAATCAAGACTTTTGTCATAATTTCTAATCAGTGAACACTTTTTAACACAACAATTTTAACTCTTGATAGTGAAGTTTTTATATATTAAATTTTTTTTTATATTTTTTGATACATAAGCATATGCTATAACTCATAGCAAGTAAGGAAATGTAGTCAAATATATTTTAATTTCCACTTATTTTAGCATTTATTACCACAATATTTTTTTCTTATAATTTGTGCGGTTTCTATTTTAACTATATTCAATTTAAAATCGACTTTTTGTTATAATTTCCGATTAATGGAGTATTTTTCACTCCACAATTTGAACTCTTGATAAGGAAGTTTCTATATATTAGACTTTTACATTTTCAGATACATGAATCTAGCTTGCTATAACTTATATGAAAATAAAGAAACATAATCAAAGTTTATTTGATTTTCAATGATTTTGGCATTTATTATTACAATCCATTTTTATATAAAATATATTGTCTTCCGTATACACTATATTCAATAAGCAAATCAAGAGTTTTGTTATAATTTCAAAGTAATGGAGTCCTTTTTCACTCCATAATTTCAGCTTTTAAGAAGAAAATTTTCATACACAAGATTTTTCAAAAAAATCATACCCGTGTGCGTAGCACGGGCCAAAATGCAATGAGCATATTTTTATTTAAATAAAATTTTGATAAATGAGCATATTTTAATTTAAATAACTTAACAATAAAATTATTTACATACAGGTTATTATAAATTTTTGTTATTTTATTTAAGATGCGCGGCGACGCCGAGAAATTTTACTTATATAGTCATTATTATTTTCATGACTTTTATATATATTTTAGAAAAAATTACATAATATATTTTATTAGAGTAGTCATAATATAATTGATTTTCAATGATTTTTGCATCTATTATTACAATCCTTTTTTTTTTATAATATGCAGTGGTTTCCATATTCATTATATTCAATTTTCAAATCTAGAGTTTTTGTTATAATTTCAAATTAAAGAAGTCTTTTTTCACTCCACAATTTTGAGTCTTGACAAGGAAGTTTTTATAGATTAGATTTTTATATATTCAGATACATGAATCTAGACTATTATAGCTCATATGCAAATAAGCAAGTCAAACTTTATTTGATTTTCACTGATTTTGACATTAATTACTAAAAGGCTTTTTCATTTAATTTTTGTCTTTTCCATGTTCATTATATTCAATTTTCAAATCAAGACTTTTTGTTATAATTTTTAATTAATAGAGTATTTTTTTCACTCCATAATCTTAGCTATTGATGAGAAATTTTTTATATATTCAATTTTTTAAATTTTTTGGATGCATGGGTTCCATATGATATAGTCAAAATTTATTTGATTTAACTGATTTTGGCCGTTAGTATTATAATCCTTTATTATATAATATATACTGAATTCCAAATTCAGTACATTAATCAAGACTTTTGTCATAATTGCTAATCAGTGGAACACTTTTTATCACAACAATTTTAACTCTTGATAGTGAAGTTTTTATATATTAAATTTTTTTATATTTTTCGATACATGGGCATATACTATAACTCATAGCAAGTAAGGAAATGTAGTCAAATATATTTTGATTTCCACTTATTTTAGCATTTATTACCACAATATTTTTTCTTATAATTTGTGCGGTTTCTATTTTAACTATATTCAATTTAAAATCGACTTTTTGTTATAATTTCCGATTAATGGAGTATTTTTCACTCCACAATTTGAACTCTTGATAAGAAAGTTTCTATATATTAGACTTTTACATTTTCAGATACATGAATCTAGCTTGCTATAACTTATATGAAAATAAAGAAACATAGTCAAAGTTTATTTGATTTTCAATGATTTTGGCATTTATTATTACAATCCATTTTTATATAAAATATATTGTCTTCCGTATACACTATATTCAATAAGCAAATCAAGAGTTTTGTTATAATTTCAAATTAATGGAGTCCTTTCTCACTCCATAATTTCAGGTTTTGAGAAGGAAGTTTTCATACACAAGATTTTTCAAAAAAATCATACCCGTGTGCGTAGCACGGGCCAAAATGCAATGAGCATATTTTTATTTAAATAAAAATTTGATAAATGAGCATATTTTAATTTAAATAACTTAACAATAAAATTATTTACATACAGGTTATTATAATTTTTTTTTATTTTATTTAAGATACGGGGTGACGCCGAGAAATTTTTGTTATATAGTCATTACTATTTTCATGACTTTCATATATATATATATATATTAGAAAAAATTAAATAGTATATTTTATTATTTTAACTATACAAATAATGATTTGATAATAAATCCACAAACTTATAAATTTTATTCGAAACATGTAATATTATTATTATATTAAATATTTGGTAATATTAATGATAATAATGGAAAATCTATTCTGTTATAAAATCAATACCGAATATATTCCATCATAGATATTTATCACGTATATCTTTTTATTATCAATTTTCAATATAGGCAATAATTGTAGCATATAATTTCAGTAATGTAACTGAATTATGACTACATATGTATTCCTTTATTGATGAATCCTCTTAAGGTTAATTATTTATTAATGTATTTATCAATTTTCATTAAGGACAGGAGGAAAGTCTATCATCAGCATATTCACTTTAATTTTATAATTAAGGAATGGATGAAAGCTTTATAATCTGCATAATCTGGTTAAGTTTATTATTATTTATGTTTTTAAATACAAAGATTTATATAGTCCGATCGTTATAATTTCTGTTACGTGATTTTATTTTTTTCAATCGACATTTGTATATATATTATATTTTAACATCTACAACGTACTGATCGCAAATAACATAACTTGAGTATTTTGAATCTTACATACGTTGTTTTCCAAAACTTATATCATCATACTGTTTGTTAATAAAAAAATGTATAGGTTATCTAGATAAAGAAAAAAAAAATCGTACCCGTATGCGTAGCACGGGCCAAAATGCTATGAGCATATCTTTATTTAAATAAAAATTTGATAAATGAGCATATTTTCATTTAAATAACTTAACAGTAAAAATTTTTACATACAGATTATTATAAATTTTTGTTATTTTATTTAAGATACGAGGCGTCGTCGAGAAATTTTAATTATATAATCATTACTATTTTCATGACTTTTATAAATATTTTAGAAGAAAATTATCTAATATTTTTTACTATTTTAACCATACAAATAATGATATGATAATAGATCCATAAACTTATAAATTCTATTCCAAACATGAAATATTATTATTATGTTAAATATCTGGTAATATTAATGATACTAATGAAAAATATTTTCCGTTATAAAATCAATATAAAATCTATTCCGTTATATATATCTTTCGTGTATATCTTTTTATTATCAATTTTCAATATATGCACTAATTGTAGCATATAATTTTAGTAATGTAACTGAATAATGACTACATATGTATTCATTTATTGATGAATTTCTTTGAGGTTAATTATTTCTTAACCTATTTATCAAATATTTCTTTGAGTCACCGAGAATGAATATGACGCAATTTCCGTCTAAATACATGAATCTAACCTGCTATAAATCATATGTTAATAAGAAAAAGTAGTCAGAATATATTTGATTTTCAAAGATTTTGGCATTTAGTATTACAATCCTTTTTTTTGTATAATATGTAGTGGTTTCCATATTCACTATATTTATTTTTTAAATCTAGATTTTTTGTTATAATTTCAAATTAATGAAGTCTTTTTTCACTCAACAATTTTATCTCTTGATAAGGAAGTTTTTTTTTTTTTAAAGGTCTACATACACGTAGATGAATTGTATCGAATACAATAGCTGCGACAAGCAAATTGTTTGATTGAAAAAAATTTATTTTCTAACTGAAGGTCATGCAAAATGGCCTCATAAATTAGAAAATAAGACCTTAATGATTGAAAAGATAAAACTATCTTCTATTCTTCCAAATAATCTTGAAAAAAGAAACAAAACAAAACATAAATCAATACAAAAAATCATATATAAATATTATACATATATAAACTTAATTAATGTAAAAAATTAATAAATCTAATAAAACAAAAATGAAAGGAATGAATATAATAAAATAAAAGAAGTAAAATAATAAGAAATAATAATTAATAAAAAAGAAATCTAACCAAAGGGGATTCCTTTGGTTGGATGCATAAAACTTAATTATTTAATCGAGGAACAAAATAATGACATTAAAACATAATCAAATATATATATTATATAATGACCATCAAAATGGTAACACAAGCTATAAAAATGGCACACAATCATGAAATTATATGCCATTAAAGGCACAATAATGTCATCAATAATGACCCCCATAAATGATACTAAATATTCATAAAGAATATTTATCCTGCAAGAGATTTGAAGATCACTATTACCCATAAAATTAGCACAAGAGATATAAAACATCAAAAAAAGGTAAATCAACAAAATCTTTTGCCTAAACATACAAAATTAGATTCCTACCAATTTAAAAAATATTGAACATTAATATATATTATATAAAAACAATGATAATAATAAAACGAAATTGATAAGGAAGTTTTTATATATTAAATTTTTGTATATTCATTGTGTTGACGTTATATCAAATTGATCGGAGATGCGACGAGGCAATATCCCTACAACATATTAACAGGTGTGATCTTTCCAAAACATAAAATTACATGATTATAATAATTTTTGATTTATAATATATATTATTGTGGGGCTGTTTATATTCCATTTTTTTCATGATTAGGGTTCATTTTTTTCATGATTAGGTATAATTGTGTGTTTTTTTGATAGAGGTATAATTGTGTGCTTGAATCTATGATGTTATGGGTTGTTTTGTATCCTACTTTGTCCATTTTTGAAATATATTTTTTTATCATAATTAGAGGAAATTGAATTTGTGGTATCAATCTTATAGTGCATGATTAATTAGATCTTATTTGTTATTTATCCTTATTTTGATTCTTAGTTTCTTGTTAGTGTTCTTGACAAATGTTTGCGGTTCTTGGGCGATGACGGTGGAGATAATGTAGCGGTGACTCAATTAGTGCGCGTAGATTATTCTGATCATTTAATTTTATTGCATGATTTCGTTTTAATTTTGTAATTTTGAATATTGTTTGTTTTAAATAGAAGTAAGTGTAGGCCTTAATTTTAGTTACTTTTTAAATGATAAGTTGACTATTTTTAAATTTGTTTATCTTTGGTATTTGACTTTCCTCTACGTGCTTAAATTTGAATTCTTGTGTTTTAATTAGGTGATTAATTGATAAACTCTTTATTGCTGATTATTGTGCCTGAATTCCATAATTCATGGGGGCCATATATGGTGGCTTTATTGTGCCTTAATGAGGTATTATTGCAACATTAATGGTTGATTTGTTGATTGGTGTATACCAAATTTGTATAGTTCAAGTTTGTTTTGTATTTGAATGGATATATCTTAGTTATGGTTTCAATTTTCAGTTATATTTTTCTATTTATATTTAAAATATTTATTGATAGCAATAGTCAGTTGTATTCTGTTGGATTTAAATTTTATAAGGTATCCAACCAAAGAGATTTCACTATCTCTTTGGTGTAGATTTTTTATGATTTGTTTCGCATTAGTTTTATTTTACTTTCCTTATTCTTTATATTCATATTTTTTGAATGAGTTTTTGGCTTTCCTCTTTCGTTTTTCGATAGTTTTTATTATTATTCTGTTGTGTGTGTGAACTTGTTATGTTCTGTTTTTTTGTATTTTATTTTTTCAGGATACGCGAGTAGAAGAAAGAATGATAGTGGGACCTCCTATGGGTGTTTTCTTATCGAACATTAGTTTTATTGTCTAAGTGTTCCCGGTCATCTCTGCATGTCCGAGGATTAGATGGTAAACTTTCTTGAACGAAAGGAACTCCTGGCAGCTGCTATTGTATTCTGATACAATTCATTATACGTGAAAGTATCTTGTGACAAAAAAAAAAAAAATTTGTATATTCAGATACATGAATCAAGACTGTTATAACTCATATGCAAATAAGGTAGTCAAACTTTATTTAATTTCCATTGATTTTGACATTAATTACTGAAAGGTCTTTTCATTTAATTTTTATAGTTTTCATGTTCGTTATATTCAATTTTCAAATTAAGACTTTTTGTCATAATTTAAAATTAATAGAGAATTTTTTCACTCCATAATTTTAGCTATTGATAAGAAAGTTTTTATATATTCGAATTTTTAAAATTTTTGGATGCATGGGTCTAGCATGCTACCCATACGTAAATAGGGAAAAATAGTCACTGATTTTGGCATTTATTATTACAATCTTTTTTCCTATTATATGTACTGGTTTCCATATTCACCACATTAAATTTCAAATTTAGACTTTTTTTTATATAATTTCATATCAATGGAACACTTTTTAAATCCAAAATTTTAGTTCTTGATAATGATTTTTTTTCAATTTCCAAATACATGAATTTAGCAAGCTATAATTCATATGCAAACAAGAAAACGTAATCAAACTTAATTTGATTTTCACTAATTTTAGCATATATTATTACAATATTTTTTCGTATAATTTGTGCAGTTTTTATTTTCGATTAGTAAAGTATTTTTTCACTCCACAATTTTAACTTCTATTTAAGAAGTTTTTTTATATATCAGACTTTTTAAATATTCAAATACATGAATTTAGGCTGTTTATAACTCATATGCAAATAATAAAGAAATATTGTCAAATTTTAATTGATTTTATTAATTTGAAATTTATTAGTATGATTCTTAAGAAATTATATGTTTTACATTGTCAAAGTTGATAAATATGATAACGATTTATATGTTTTAAATGTGTAATGCATTTTTTAAGGTGTAGCACATATAAAATCAATTCGCACTCTATTTTTTTAATTATTTATTAAAATATCTCATATATAGTATTCGTACATGTATTAATTTTTTCACCAAGCCCTTCCTTATCATATCTTTAACATCTACCACGTACTGATCGCCAATAACAAAACTCAAGTATTTTGACTCTTACATATGTTGCTTTTTTTAATTTATATTTCATATCATTCTGTTTGTTGATAAAAAATGTATAGGTTAACTAGATAAAAAAAACAAAAAATCATACCCGCGTGCGTAGCACGGGCCAAAATGTTATTGAGCATATTTTTATTTAAATAAAAATTTGATAAATGAATATATTTTCATTTGAAAAATTTTGCATACTGTTATTATAATTTTTTGTTATTTTATTTAAGATACGAGGGATCGCCGTTAGGCGACGTCGAGAAATTTTAATTATATAGTCATTGCTATTATCATGTCTTTTATGGATATTTTAGAAACAATTACCTATATTTTTTTATTATTTTAACTATACATATAATGATTTAATAATAGATCTATTAACTTATAAGTTTTTATTCCAAACATGATATATTATTATTATATTAAATATTTGGTTGTATTAATGATACTAATGAAAAATCTATTCCGTTATAAAATCAATAAAGAAACTATTTCATTATAGATATTTATCACGTATATATTTTTATTATCAATTTTCAATATAGGCAATAATTATAGCATATAATGGAATAGTAATGTGACTGAATTATGACTACATATGTATTCCTTTATTGATGAATTCTTTTGAGGTTAATTATTTCTTAACCTATTTATTAATTTTTATTAAGGACGAGAGAAACTCTATCATCAGCATATTCACCTTAATTTTATAATTAAGGAATGGATCTAAGCTTTATAATCTACATAACCAGGTTAAGTTCATAATTATTTGGTTAAATGATCTTTTAGCCCTTAAAGTTTGGGTGGAAGTTCCGATGCGGCCTCGAAATTTAAAAACGCTCCTTTCGATCCTCAAAGTATCTTTGTCGTACCTTTTAGCCCATATGGCGTATACCGGTATATAACGGGGCTGGACAAAGTTGACATTTCACACGTGAGGGTTAAAAGGGGCATTAAACATTAAGGGTTAAAAAGAACATCTAATGTATTTTAATGTATTTTTTAGGGGTTAAAAGGAACGAGATGTATACTTTTAAGGGTTAAAAGGTACGTCCAAACTTTATCCCGAATATGAATTGTCAAGTTTATCCCCCGATTTATACCGGTATTTTTAAAAAGGGCTAAAAGGTACGACAAAGATACTTTAAGGGTCGAAAGATACGTTTTTAAATTTCGAGGCCGCATCGGAACTTCCACCCATACTTCGAGGGCTAAAAGGTCATTAAGCCTAATTATTTATGTTTCCAACGTACTGATCGCCAATAACATAGCTCGAGTATTTTGACTCTTACATACGTTGCCTTTCATAACTTATATCTCATATTATACTGTTTGTTAATAAAAAATGTATCGGTTAACTAGATTAAAAAAAAATCATACCCGTGTGCGTAACACGGGCCAAAATGCTATGAGTATATATTTATTTAAATAAAAATTTGATAAATGAGCATATTTTCATTTAAATAACTTAACAATAAAATATTTTACATACAGTTTATTATTATTTTTTATTATTTTATTTAAGATAAGATGTGTCGCCGAGAAATTTTATTTATATAGTTATTACTATTTTAATGTTTTTTATAAATATTTAGAAAATATTACCTAATATTTTTTATTATTTTAACTATACAAATAATTATTTAATAATAGATCCAGAAACTTATGAATTTTTATTCCAAACATGAAATATTATTATTATATTAAATATTTTGTTATATTAATGATACTAATGAAAAATCTATACTGTTATAAAATCAATAGAGAGTCTATTTTATTATAGATTTTTATCATGTATATCTTCTTATTATCAATTTTATCTATATACAATAATTGTAGCATATAATTTTAGTAATGTAACTAAATTATGACTACATATGTATTCCTTTAGTGATGTATTCCCTTAAGCTTAATTATTTATTAACCTATTTATTATTTTTTATTAAGGACGGGAGGAAATTCCATCATCACCATATTCACCTTAATATTATAATTAAAGAATGGATGGAAGTTTTATAATCTGCATAATCAGGTTAAATTTATACTCCCTCCGTCCCCGTGGTTGTTTACGTTCACTGTTTGCACGCATTTTGAGGCTCCTATAAAGTATAGTTGTAGAATTTTTTCTAAAATTTTCCTTTTTTGAATAAAAGTTTAAGTATCAAATTTTTATTCAGAGAAAACAATTTTAAAAAATATATTATGGAACTATACTTTAAATGAGTGTGGAAAAACGTGCCGAAAAGTAACGTAAAGAAATGAGGGGGACAAAGGGGTAATTATTTATGATTCTAAATATAAAGATTTATAGTCTGCGTCGTTATAATTTCTGTTGCGTTGCGTGATTTTTTTTTCAATATATATATTATCGTTAACATCTACAACGAACTGATCGCCAATAACATAACGTACTGATCGCCAATAACATAACTCGAGTATTTTGACCCTTACATGCATTGTCTTTCTTAATTATATATCCTATCATACTGTTTGTTAATAAAAAATGTATAGGTTAAATAGATAAAAAACAAAAAATTATACTTGTGCGCGTAGCACGGGCTAAAATGCTAATAAACATATAAAATTTTATAATCTAAAACTCATAATAAATAGTTTGACTACGCCGATTACCCGTCAGATTTGGGGTTAATCACGAGAAAAAGTATAGATTAAGTTAATAGAAAATCAGAGAATCAATACCCGTGTGCGTAGCACGGGCAAAAAAAGCTAGTTTATATAAATAATAAGTCTTGTGTGTTATGGATATAAAATATCTTATGGAATCTCACATTAGTCATATACATAAAGAATCTCAGAAAATCTTAAGAGAATATTCAATTTAAGTTAGTGAAACACTTAAAAGAATCTCAGAAAATCTTAAAAATATTTAAATGAATAAAACACTAGAAAGAAACTTAGGAAAAAATTTATTTTAAATTTTAAATTAATAGAGCACTTAAGAGAATCTTAGAAAATCTTAAATAATTTTACATTAGTAAAACACTTAAGAGAATCTTGGAAAATCTTAAATATTTTTAAATTTGTAAAACACCTAAGAGAATCTTAAAAAGATATTCAATTTAAATTAGTAAACCACTTAAAAGAATCTCTGAAAATCTTAGAAAAAAATTTATTTTAAATTATTAGAGCACTTAAGAGAATCCTAGAAAATCTTAAATAATTTTAAATCAGTAAAAAACTTAAGAGAATCTTGAAAAATCTTAAATATTTTTAAATTAGTAAAACACTTATAAAAATCTTAAATAAATATTCAATTTAAATTAGTAAAACACTTAAAAGAATCTCAGAAAAATCTTAAATAGATTTAAATGAGTAAAACACTTGAAAGAATCTTAGAAAAAACTTATTTTAAATATTCAATTTAAATTAGTAAAACACTTAAAAGAATCTCAGAAAAACTTAAATATATTTAAATGAGTAAAACACTTAAAAGAATCCTAGAAAAAAATTATTTTAAATTAATAGAGCACTTAAGAATCTTAGGAAAATATTAAATTTATTAGTAAAACACTTAAAAGATCGTAATAAACAAAATTATTAGATGATCCGTTATAACAATGGTAAGAGATTCGTTATCATACACAAAATAACGTAAAATATATAAACAAGATTCTCTAAGAGCATCTCCAACCATAGAGTACCCTTAGCTAAAATGTGAGTTGGCATACCATAATTAAAAATTATAGCCAACATCGTCAAAAAAGTACACTCCAACCACGCCCACCTGTTGTCTATAATTTTAGCCAACCTCCTATGGATGTCTAAATTTGTCGAACCTCTACAGGTCTGTAAGAAAATCTGTAGGAAGATTGCACATCATTTATTACCATATTGAACTGATATATTCTATTTTAACAATTTGAAATATTAATAACATACTATTTTTAAATTATAGCCAACCAAGATAGCCAATACCATTGAAGCAAAATGTGTTACAGGTTCAGCAAATTTTACATAAAATCTTACAGGTCCAATTTAGCCAACGATTATAGCCAACGCCGTTGGAGATGCTCTAAGATATTCGATCATTTTTTTAGCAAGGTGAATTTTATGAAATTTAAAATTCAAATTTAATACTGATTGATTGATTGAGATATGGATAATATAGAAAAAGAAATCAATTAATTACATATCTTATTAAATTAACTGATTGAATGCATTAGATATATGTACTAATTGAATGCATTAAATATATGAAGAAGATTACTATAATATCTCTTATGAATTAGAATTGATTGATTTTTTGACAAATCATAATTCATATTATAATTATTAAATCAACGGTGATTAAGTGGGTTTCTCGGTTTTCTTGATAAGCTGCGTTTTCTTAGGATCTTCCTCCTCTCTCTCTCTCTCTCTCTCTCTCTCTCTCTCTCTCTCTCTCTCTATATATATATATATATATATATATATATATATATATATATATATATATATATATATATATATATATATATATATATATATATATATATATATATATATATAGGCTCATGATCAAATAGAAACCAATCTTAAAATAAAAACTAAAAACCACTATTGAAACTCCTTAAATTACTAAAGGCACTCACTTACATTTAATTATAACCCAGCAGTAACAACCCACCCAGATCTGCCCCCATTCTTTCTCCTCCTTCCACCTTCTCTCTTTCATCAACCCCACTTCATCTCCCTCTTCTCCTTCCACCTCTACTATCACATCTATGCCCACACGCTCCTACCACCACTGCCACTCATGTCATTATTTCCGATTTCACCATCATCACCACCACCTCTACCACCCGCTCCTGATATTTTTACAAAAATCGGTGATATTCTGATATACCATTTAGTGATATCATCCATACATTTTAGTGATATCCGCTTTAGAAATTAGTGATATCCTATGTAGAAATTAGTGATATTCGTAAAAATCTCCAGAACTTGATGCAAACCTCCAAATCTGTTTTTGTTTGTTGATTCTGGTGGTGATGGCGGTGGTGAAGAAGAAGGTGGTGCAGATGGAGGGGGCGAAGGCATGGAGGATGCAGGGGTGGGGGAGGTGGAGGTCGAGATGGAGTTATGGCGGAGGTAGGACCTGAGATAGCGCGTGGAGGTGAAGATGTTGGTGGTGGAAGTGTCGAGGTGGAGGTGATGATGGCAAAGGTCGAGATGAAGGTGGTGGAAGAGGTGGAGGTGGGTGGATGTTGGTGGTAGAGACGGTGGAGGAGGAATGGAAGGATAATGGACGTGAACGGGGTGGTAGTGGGCGACACATGTTGAGGGAGCGGCGGAAATGGTGGTCCCGGAAGTGGAGGCTTAGCCAGAGAAGATGGAGGTGGAGGTGGGGTTGTTAAAAAATTTAGTGATATTGTGTTTAGAATTTAGTGATACTCCAGCTGAGTTTTTAGTTTGTATATATAATTCATGAATTATTACTTTACACATTACCTGGGCCTTTAATGAATTTCAAGATTTTTATTATTCAATACTTTTAGCGAAAATATTACTTTACAACATTGGCCCAAGTTGGGACCGGCAAAATTTATTATTTAAGCGAGGTTATCACTTTATTGGATATTACTTGATCGAGGTTTAACTGTACGTTTTCTTTTTTAACAAACTTTATTAGGTCCGTTAAAAAAATATACAAAAATATTCCTACATCTGACCAGGTTATTCCGAGTTACTAAAGTAAGATTAATTTCGGATTAATTACTCTGACAGTGTCAAAAATATTGTACGCTTTACCACTCATTTTTCTCTTATCTGTTTAAAGCAGTAAGCGATCCATTAATCATTATTGACATATCTCCACCAAATTGTTGAAAAATTCATTTGTTTCGCTGGTCTTGACCTATTTAAAGTTGAGAAATCTACAAAACTACCTACCTTTTCTTTTATTGTTTTCAAAAATACTACCTTTCAGAATTATTTTTAAAAATACCTTTTTATAAAAAAAAATTCAAAAATACGGTTTGCAACTTTTGCAACCTCATTTGTAACCTTGGGCGGCGCAGCCGTTTCAGTTGCAAATGAGGTTGCAAAAGTTGCAAATAAAAATGGAAAGTTGCAACTGTTGCAACTACAATTGCAACTAGTTCAACTGAAAACTGTAAGTTGCAACTTCTAGTTTTCAGTTGCCATTTTCGACCTCCGTTTCGACATATATATATATATATATATATATAGTTGCAAATGAGGTTGCAAATGAAGTTGCAACTGCCGTTGCAACTTTTGCAAGTTGCAGTTGCAACTTGCAACGGCAGTTGCAACTTCATTTGCAACCTCAGTTGCAACTAAATGCAACTGAAAATTATATATAATTGCAAATGAGGTTGCAACTGCAGTTGCAACTTAATTTGTAACCTCAGTTGCAACTAAATGCAACTGAAAACTATATATAGTTGCAAATGAGGTTGCAAAAGTGGCAAATGAGGTTGCAAATGAAGTTGCAACTGCAGTTGCAACTTTTGCAACTGCAGTTGCAACTTCATTTGCAACTAAATGCAACTGAAAACTGTAAGCAACAACAGATGTATGGTGTGCCCCTAGCGGGGCCGTTAGATAACAATAGAAACAACTGAATGCAACCATATGCAACTGAATACAACCATATGCAACCATATATACAATTACAAATCTTGATTTCAAGTTCCAGTTTTCAAATGTCATTTTCGACCTCATTTTTGAAATCAGGAATTCATTTGCATATGAGGTTGCAAATGAGGTTGCAACACGGCTGGCGCCGCCTGGAGTTGCAAATGAGGTTGCAAAAGTTGCAAATCGTATTTTTGAAAAAAACAATTTATGAAAAGATATTCTTAAAAACAATTATAAAGATGGTAGTATTTTAAAAAAAATAATTTTACAGATGGGTATTTTTAAAAAAAACCCTTTAAAGTTCAAAACCACTTTTTTATTAGAAAAGTTGCTTCAATTTGGGGCAGCACTAAGTGATCGATACACAAACTTATAAGAATATCAGATATGGAAAAACGTCAAAGTACGTTCAGGTAGACTGGACGTATCAATAATCGGCATTTGGAAATTTATAAATTATGAATCGTTGGATACTCGGCAATAAAATTTAAGAGTTGAATAGTCCAATATTTTTATCACTCCACGTGGTAGTACGTATATGCATAAGAGTATTTTGAATGGGTTTAGTTAAATTCACCGGAACATATATAAAAACGGGTTCAAATTTAGTTATGTACTCAAGTTTTGTTCTTAATTTTAGTTTGTAAAATAACATGGTAAATGTCTAAGTTGGTACAGTACCATTAATACTAGCATTTTACCCGTGCTACGCACCGAATGGTTATTTTTATAAAATAAAAATAAGTTTGTATACTTACAAATTCAAGTACATATTGTTTTATCATTTATATAATTTTATTACATAATATAGGTATAAATTTTTAAGAAAAATAATATTATTTCTTAAATACTCTGCTCAACACCCTCATATTATATGAAATGAAATAATCATATTTTCTTTTCAATCAAATATTATATAAGGAAATAATTCTTTTTTTCTGATTGGTTAACTGCATAAGGTGGTTGAAAGAAAGTTGAAGAATTAATATGATTGGTTTACCCGTGCTACGCACCGAATATTTATTTTTAAAATAAAAAATAATTTTGTTAATATATAAAATTTCAATTATATACTATGTTGTCATCATTTACACAATTTTTTTTACATAAACATAGATATAAATTTTTTTTAAAACTAATTTTATTTCTTAATACTCCAGATTTGATAAACTATAAATATCTCATTATTATATTAACTGAAATAAATAGAAACTCATATTTTCATTTCAAATAAATATTGCATGAAAATCAATTATCAGTTCAAAGTTCAAACATCACATAATGCATGCTCCCAATTTCAGAACCAAAAATCTGAATAATTTGGATTCAATTCAGTTTCATTATGATTTCTGAATTTGTACCAACACCTATCATGTATTAATTTACTTTTCGATCCCCGTTCAAACGGAGATAAAGATCCCGCAAGAATTTGTGAAAATCCTAAATAATATAAAACTGACTAATATATATATTACAATATATTTTAGAAAATCAATTCTTTTTTTCATTATTTATAAATATAAGAATTTAAAAGAATAATCAAATTCATATTATGTGAATTATTAATTTAATATATGAAATATTAATTATATTTTATTTTAAAAAAATTGTATTGGTTAGCTATAATTTGTATGTGGTTAACACATTGGTTAAAATTTCATAAAAGTAAAGTTGGAGAATGAATATCAATGGTCTAAAATTTAGGTATGACGTCTTATTGCTGCTAAAATAATTCCTTTTTCAAACTGTGCTACTGTTATTTTTCAATAAAATTTTTTTGTTAACATATAGCTCAACTTGATGTTGCGGAAATCTCCGATTTATTGATATAAATTATCAATTTATTTCTGATTAATACTTAAAACAATTCACCCATTTGCCGATTACACTCTAATTTTATTAAAAATTCAAACAAATCTTCGATAAATTTTCTCGAAGCTAATATTTATATAATAATTTTTTATTTTTTACCAAAATCGACCTATTATGTCATTTTAGTATTGGGGAGTACAACCCATGTTTCTGATTTCAGAATTCGAAGTCCGGGCTGAATCCACCCCGATTCTAAAACCCATTTAAACAAATATAAATTTATATTTTTCTTCTATGATAAAATTTTCATTATAAAATAATTTTCTTCTCGGTCCCGACTCCCGAACTTTAACCGGTGAATCTCAATACTTGATTCTCATAGTTATGGCATGAAGAAGAACCAACAGATATATTCTGCTTGAGGGTATGTCTTACAGGGGCGTATTGGATTGGGATTTTAAAGATTTTTTTGCATTCATGAAATCCGAAAGTATTCTATTGGGATTATTTGAAATCTATTAAAATCATGAGGTGTTCAATTGAGATTTTAAATTAGCTACAAAATTTGGTGGTATTCAATTGGGATTTTAAATTATGCTTTACAATCCGATGGTATTCAATTAGGATTGTTTAAAATTCATTAAAATCTGATGGTATTTAAATGCTGATGGATTTTTTTCATTTCATAAAATGATGGATTTTGTGGCATTCTTCAGTGTATTTTAAGTTTTTTGAAATCCCACCAAAATCAATGGGATTTTGAAGCATTATACATAAATCCTATCAACTCTATAACATTTTATCAAGAATTCGCACAAAATCAAAATCACATACAATCCATTAAAATCCATAGACTACAAACAATCTATTAAAATCCCAATCGAATACACCCACGTAGTTTGATAATTTTTTTTTATTTGATCCAAAATTTAGCTAGTGTCAAATCTAAATCCTAATATGATTTAAGTTTAGCACGAAGAAAATCCATATATATTAACCTTAAACCAAACCACTCCTCCTTGTAGATAACCGAGCAATGAGCATGAGTATAAGCCGGAGAAGCAACGCCAACTAAACGACAACTTATGAATAGCCAATCATGATATAAGCCAGTTCAAGATATAGGTGGTTCCATAATTTCCCGTTGTTTATTTTATCATGGAGAGTTTATCTTATATCAGTGAAATCGTCTTCCAAAAATAAATAAACCATTGGACAAATATGAACCATTCGATATTATTCTTTTATAAATAGTGGAGGCATATAATAATTAAAAATATTTATATATAATATTTGAATATAAAATAAAATTTATACATCGATTTTTTATATCAATTAAAAGCAGGTTTTGTAAATAAAATACTTTTCTTAATTGAATACATTCCATATTCTTAAATCATCACTAAATTCTTTTATTTTTACACATATAAAAAAGTTGATTCTAATCGCTTATAAATAAGCGTATTAAATATTCGTAAGATAATTTATTAAATAAATCAAAAAATAAATATATAATAAGCATATCAAAGAAAAATTTTAATAGATCTTTTATAAGAATTAATTACTTTAGTGATGGAAGCATAGTACTTTCTCCTCAGATATATTACTCCTTTGTTAATGAAAAATTTATGACACAAATAAATGAAATATGTTATTTGTATTACAAATATACTGACATATATTTTGTGTCCAAGTTAACGTTTTGTTTTTTTGACAGAGTGTCCAAGTTAAAGTTAATTGCAATTGTGGATGATCAGATACTGATATGTGGAGGTTTTACGTGATAAAGAGGTTGAGGTAAAATTTTGTTTTAATTTGGTTGGTTTAAAAATAATTCAAAATTTTTGATTGGTTAACTGATATGTAGTTTACCTTTAGTTAACTGATTAAAATTTTGTTTTAATTTGATTGGTGTAAAATTTAGGAGTCTCCCCTGATTGGTCCTAAAATAATTCAAGTTTTCTGATTGGTTAACTGATATGTGGTAGACTCAGGTATTATAATAAAGGATGTACTACCAGAAACTGTGTTTTAATAATCAACTAGCTTAGTGTCTAAAAATCACCGAGTCGGCCGAGTACCTATTCTGAGTACTCATTTTTAACCCCACGTTCGATCTGAGTTCCGAGTAATCGGATTCAAAACCGATTTATTAAAAAATCGGTCAAAACTCGATTTGACTCCGATTACTCGAGGTCAAATTCGAGATTGACTTCTCAATTTTTTATTTGTTTTATTTGAAAATTATTTCAAAAGAGACTAAACGTAAATTTATATGTGTTTTGGTCTTTTTTTGCAAAGTATTAACATTAATTAGAAAGTATTTGTGTATTATCATTATTTTAAGTGTGTTATTAAAATATCAATATTATTAGATAATTTTATTATTAATCAATATATAACTATATATGAGAGAAAAATTTAATTTAAAAAAATACACGATTAATTATGGGTGTTGCTAAATACAGTTGATTTTTACTTTGTGCAGTTCGCAGAGATTACAGATATAACCCTTTAAGCTATTAAATTAAATGTGTGGAATCATGATAAATACCTTCTGCTGATTACAATGTGTTTGTGCTCTCACGTATTAATATCGGTATATGTATATTTGCACATGTATAACACCTGCTACAACATTGATGTGTAAACTTGAAATAGTTTCTTACATTTTTAATTCTTAATTTTAAATTTAAAATATTTAATTTTTAATTCTGAAACATATATTCTTTTCAAAAATATGTTATAAATCTGATTATAACGTTTTAATAATCTATTAGTTTGGCATATTTAATACTATGAATTAATATAATTATTGACTATTAAAGAATCATTCACATTTATAAATATTATATACATTTTAAAATTGTCTCAACAGTAATTTTAAATATATTTTAAAATTATGAAGATTCTTAACACATATTAAAAATTCTATGTCACCTAAAGGTTATATTATAAAAAACTAGAGTATTTTTTATTTTGACTAATATATTATATCAAACATTATAGTTAATTTTTTAATATTTTATATTATTGGGATTTTAGCCCATTCCAACCCTAATGACCCGGATAGTAGACTTAAAATTTTAAATTGTTTTGATTAAACGAGAATGATCAAAATAAAAAATTAAAGAAGTGGATAAAATTATAAATAAAGTCAAATATTTTAACAATAAAATCAATATATAAATTCAAACAAAAATTATATGCATAAATATTATATATTAAAATTATCTTTCTAAATTTTCAATACACATTAAAGATTCTAGGCGATTTGAAGATTATATTTATGAAAAAATAAAATATTTTTTATTTTGACTAAAATATTATATCATACACCGGTGTTATCTTTTTAATATTAAAAATCAAGTAATTTCTATTTGACTAAAATATTATATCAAACATTAGTGTTAACTTTTAAATTTTTTTATGTATTAGAATTTTAGCCATTCCAACCCTAATGATTTTTTACCCGTCTCATAGTAAAGCCTAAAAATTTTAAGATGTTTCGATTAAATGAGAATTAACAAAGTGAAAAAAACTAAACACATCGATAAAAAATTAAAGAGGTGGATAAAATTATATATAAAGTCAAATATTTTAGTGATAAAATTATATATAAAATCAAATAAAATTATACGAATAAATATTATATATATAAATCATCTTTCTGAATTCTTAATACATATTAAAGGTTCTAAACCAGTTAAAAATTATAATATAAAAAGAAATCAAATATTGCGTAATATAGTCTCAAACTTTTAAGGTATTTTTTTTAAAGTTGAGAATGAATAAACAATGTTTTAACAAACATCAATAAGAATATCATGGAAAAAAGATAGTTAAATATATTAGTCAGTTGGTGGATGGATGTGTTGATTAGTAAAAACTTAGAGAATGTATTGATCGAAAAAAAAAACTTAAATATATTAGTCAGTTGGTGGATGGATGTATTGATTACCTGCATTAATCATGTTCACCTGCACAAAAAACTAGGGTTGACACTATTTTTATGTTCCAGATGCACAAAAGTTTAGGAAGGATATATCTGTAATCTACTTGTAATCTTCTGAACTGCACAAAGTAAATTTGAAGTGTATTTAGCAACTATGTTAATTATCTGATAACTCATTCCGAGCATTCTCCCGAATTTCAAGTATTTATTTTTCCGGAATCAAACCGAGTTCCAATTTTTACAACCTTCGCTAGTTATAATCACGAAATACAGTACTGGCAATCTGGCATCATCGTGCACCGCACTTGCAAAAATGAAACACATGTGAAAGAAACCCAACACATTTTTAATAAAGTTTTCACCTTTTTTCTTTCATGGTGGGAATCCAACTTTTCCCAGTATCGGCATACAATACAATAGAACTCCATCTTCAACATCACACTCCACCTGGAACACACCACCGTTTCCGTTTCTTTTTAATACTACCTTTAAATAACTGGGAACAAACAAAGTGTTAGATTCAGAAAATCTTTTGGAGAATTTATAAACATATAAGCTTGTGAGTGTGGATCCCAGAAAAACGGGAAAAAAAGTCTACTCCGATTTCACAAGTAAAAACCAAGAGAAAATTATTATATCAAATATTTATGACAGAAAATTGACGATGGAAAAGGATGTATTGTGGAAAAGGAGGCGCGAACATTTTTTCTCCGATTCGGCACCATCCCAACTGTGGGTGATTAACGAATTCGGCCAATTAGAATACAAACCTCAGTTTTGTAAGTCATTGAATTAACATTTAACAGATTTTCTTGGAGCACACTAGCAACTATTTTATAATTGAAAAGTAAATTTTTTAGGCTCTCGTCTCACTAATAATTATAAATATATTTAAAATATAATTATGTTGTGTTTGGTTGGGAATAATAGAATGGAATGAAATGAGTAAAAATATTTGAAATTAATAGAGATCAAAAGAAAGTTTTTGAAAAAGATTGGAAGAAGTGTAAAATTTCTATGATGAGATTTGAGAAGAAATTGACGATACGAGAGAATAAAGCATTACATCTCAAATTGAAGATGTAATATCTGGTACATGGCGTAGGGAATGGATTGGAGGAAGGAATGCAATCTCTTAACCATTGTTCATAATATAATTACTTTCTCACTCCATTTCTTCTGAAATCATTCACCACAACCAAACACAACATTAGTGTATGCTTATGAACACACACTACATGTGGTCACTTATTTTAATCAGATGAAACAAAATATTCATTTCCTTCTCATAACTAAATTCTTTATTGCAACTAATTTAAAATATCATATCAACAGGTTTTCTTTTCCTTACGTAACGGTAATCACGGTAATCCTTTATTCTTCTACGTAACGGTAAACTTTTTTTATGTTACCCAATACCCAGGCCAGCTAAGAAATTTCCAGGGTTCAGTTCGTCTGAGAAATTTGTCCTATTATCAACTTTTTTCTAGAATTAAATAGAAATTGGGATTCGAAAACAAATAAAATAAGAATATATTAAAGCGGGTGTTGTGGTAGCCTAACAACCGTGTCCCTTGACTGTGTCAAATTCCCGATGTATTCAACGGCACGAGTTTTATACTTTTGTTAAACCAACTTCGACGCGGCAGATCCAATTTTCAGTCCAAAAACCCGGCTACCAGGTGGCCCCCACCGAGTTCCCATCCGATCCGAGTCGTTGACCTAACTACGTAACTGTCGACGTCATTCGACACGCGTCCTTGATCACACGCTCCTAACGTTCCATAACGCTCATTGTAATTTGTCTCTATAAAAACAGAAACAGAGGACACAAATTAAAGAAGTTACACTACACATAAAGAGAGAAAGAAAGATAAAGCAAAAGCAGGGGCGATTGAAAACAAGAACACAAGGGGATTAAAGAAATGGCGTCTCAAAGATTAAGCATGGTGGTGTTTATGGTAGTCATGGTATTGGGTGCTATGCATATGGAGAGCTCGGATGCACAAACAACACATAACGTTGGGGGCAATATTGGTTGGACTATTCCTCCAAATGCTAACGCTTATACCACCTGGGCTGCTTCCCAATCTTTCAAAGTTGGCGATGTTCTCGGTATTTTTCTTACCATCTTTTTTCAAAACTCGTGTTCTAAAAATTTCTGATTTAACTAAAAATCATCAATCTATCAAATATTTCTGACTAATTAGTATCGGAATTTAATGTAAAATTGTATGTGATATGCAGTGTTCAACTTCACCTCCGGAGCACACACGGCGGCAGAAGTGACCAAAGCAGCCTACGATGCATGCACCCTCACCAACCCCATCTCCGTCTGGTCCAACGGCCCAGCCAGCGTCACCCTTAACTCCTCAGGCGCCCACTACTACCTCTGCACCGTTACAGGCCACTGCACCGCTGGTCAAAAGCTAGCCATCAACGTGGCTGCCGCCGCCTCCCCCGCACCCGCACCCACCACCCCCACCCCTACCCCAACCCCAACTCCCACCCCCACCCCTAGCCCAACCCCATCAGCCACCCCTACCCCAAGCCCAACCCCATCATCCACACCTACACCTAGCCCTAGCCCAAGCCCAAGCCCAGCATCTTCTCCTTCTCCAGCGGGAGGATTAGCTCCTACGCCATCAGGAACTTCAGAAACTTCGCCTCCTCCAGCACCAGGCAGCACTTCTACCCCAGGAGCCTCGGATACTCCGGATTCACCTAGCTCTGCTTCGTTTCTTTCCGCCGCACTCCCCATTACATTTTTGTCCATGGCCATGGCTTTCTACTACTAGGTCCACTTTAGACTACGGCTACAGAGATCTTGATTTTTGTTTCTCATTCGTTTTGTGTTTCTGAATTTCTTTTACTTTTTTTTATCTTACCATTGCTGTGTGTGTAATTTTTTGGGTTATATATACCAATAAACACTAAATTTATCTCTACTTCGTGATTCTATCTCATTTTACATTATACTGAATACAAGTTTAAACCAATACGAATAATATTCCAACACAATTACATAATTGAAAATAATCTGCTCACTGGGTACACAACTGAATTAAATATTTGACAAGTTATAGTAACAAAAATTTGAAAAGCTTGCTGTCCTGAAAATGGTGTACTGCAGGTAAGCTTCGAGAAACAACAAATAATTTTACGTGGCTTAAAAAGACTCAAGCATGATTAACCAAAAGTTAAGTGTCAAAGTGTATGTTCCTTGGTGCTAAACTTTTTCAGTAATTTGAAAACTAATTCAAAGTATAAAGTGACACCAACGTAGACTAGTTTAAACTTGCTCCCACCATCAAATTTCCTTGTAGTAATATTTTCCTTTTGTGTTCTCAATGGGGTTGTCTGTCTGTCTATCCATCTATCGCATACGAGCATCTCCCCACCCCACAGGCTGCTTAAACAAGTTTTTTACGGTGGGAATTGGGAAAAGTCTGAAGTGATTGACAGCTAATACTGGAAAACAAGAAAACTGCTCGACAACTTTGCCAACTTTCTTATCTCCCAAATTCTTTCGATAATATAGAAAAATATGTTTCCTGACAATGGGCCTGTTTGTTTAACAGAAGCAAAAGCTGCTTCTGGCTTCTGCTTCTTTTGACCCGTTTGTGTAAAGAAGTAGAAGCACTTTTAAAAAGCTGAGAATGCTAGCTTTTGTCTCTGCTTCTTTTCCAAACACTTTCTCAACTTATTTACTTCTCACTTCTGCTCCACTTCTCTAGTTTAAGCAAGAAGTCACTTCTTTTAAGCTTGCCCAAACGGCCCCAATATCTTTTTATTTTTATTTTTTATTTTTTTTTTTGAATAATGACAATATCTTTTTATTAAATAATTTTGTTCAGACTTTTAGTTTTAGTAGAATTAGGTAGGAATATAGGTCTCAGTGACCCCGCTCAAATTTATTCCTCGCCTATCCATATTTTAAACTTTTTTAAAAGAATTTATAGTATGAAAATTTATTTCTACATTTGATTTTATAATTTAGGATTTTTTTTATAAATATCCAAGTCCAAAATTTTTTTTATAAAAATAATGTCATTTTTTATAATAAATTGTCAAAATTCTATTTTCAAAAAATTTTGCAAAAAATACGGAGGTTGCATTTGAAACCAAATCTGCAACTGTTAGCAACCACATATGCAACTCTGAAAAAATTTATTAAAAATTACATTTAATTGTCAAATAAGTTACAAATAGTCGCAAATGCGAAACCGGTTGAATCGGCCCAAACTGCCCTGGCCCGCTCAAATGACTAGGGGTGAGCAAAACTGGATATCCGGTCCAGTTATGAATTATAAACCGGATATCCGGTTTTTCGGATCACTAAATTTTCATTCCGGTTCCGGTTCCGGTTTAACCGGATATCCGGATATTCGGATATCCTCTTAAATCGGATCGGAAAACGGATTACCAGGATCCCGTTTCTTCTAAAAAATATGTATTGTGTATTATGTATTATTTTTCGATTCAAACAAGTTTGTCACGTTTAAGTTCACTTTTTTTATTAGTATAAAAAGAAGGGATTTTCTATGGTGTGCCCAAGGGCACACAATAGTCCCCAACTCCAATAAAAATAACTCATTTCGATTGGTGGATGAACCATAAATGATAATGGGCCCCCCTGCATTTACATCAACTCCACCAATCAAAACAAGCTATTTTTATAGAATTTAGTGTTTAATGTGTGCCCTTGGACACACATTAGAAAGATCGTAAAAAGAAAAGCAAGTAGGATAAGTAGTTAAGCACAAATCAGTTTTAACCAAAAACCAAACAACCATCTCCACACTCCAGTGAGCATTCAACTATAAGCTACTGCCCGAGTGTCTGGTAGTATTTCTCATGAACCAGACAATTACTGAAACGTTGCTAGTTGCTACAATGTTACAGGGCCAGTGACTCAATTCTCAGGACTCAGTAGTCAGTAGTTGTGATATACTGAAAGTGAAATACAAAAAGTTTAAGAGACCCAAACTAACACCGTAACTCTGTAGATAAGTAATAATAACAGATTCTCAATATTTTATATAAAATATCAACAAAGTAATAATATATTATTAATAAATATATATATTTTAATTAAAAATAATGAAACCGGATCGGATCCGGATATCCGCTTTCTTACATATACGTGATCCGGATCCGAATCCGAATTTAAAGAAAAAAAACGGATCGGATATCCGGTCCGGTTTATTCGGATCGGATATCTGAATTTCCGGATTTTTTAAATCGGATACCGGATCGGAAAATCGGATAATCCGAATTTCGGATTTTTACGCTCACTCCTACAAATGACCACCTCTACCTACGGGCAATATTAATATCAAAAAAACCAACTGCAAAGTCAAAATCCACAACCACTGCAACTGACTATCAATATCTATCTATATATATTATAGGAGAACAGGTAGATGCAAAGGCTGGCTCCTGAGCAAAAAAAAATAAGACCAAACCTCGCTCCGAGCCTAACCTAGACGGGCGTGTTTTAACTAAATCTAAATTAAAAAAACATCACCTCCGCACCGTACCGTCGTCTTCCTGCTCTACCTTCCTCTTGCCCTTCCGCTCCTGTTGGCCGCCTAATCTAGGTCTTATTCCCTCCACTGAGGTCTTGGGTTTTGGGTGTTGAAGTTTGTAGATTGATCCCCGGAGAACGAGAAGACTACAGCGTCTTTCGAATTCGGGGTTCAAGACATGTATCCATTCCAATCCTTTTCATCAGGTTTGACTCCGCTGTACTGCTTTGCTTACTAGAAGTTTTACTTATTTAATTTGTAATTTGTAATTTTCGTATGATTGTGTTACTAAATTTGTTTAGTTATGCTTATTCTTGGTTGCGTTTTTGTTTAGTTGTATATGAATCCATGTTAAAGCATGATTGTTAGAGCAAGTTCATCGGTTCTGCCTAAATTTGTTGGAGATATTGCTGAAATTTAAAATCAGAGAGGGATTTCTGATGCTAAACTATGTCCCTAATGGTGTGCTATATTTTGTTCCAAATGTAACTTATTCTCCAGGTATCTCACTCTTCTAACTACAAATTGGTTTTTTAAAGATACGGTTTGGGGGGTTTTCGCGTGTTGGCGATTATAACTCCATTTATCTTGCGTTTGATATTTAGAACAAACTGTGATGTTTTAGTTTAGGCAGGATGTATAACACCACTAGAGTGCTAACTTTACGTATTGGTTCTTTAATATGGCTATGAGACAAGACAGAGCATGGTATTTGACCTCCTGTTATGTTTTTATAAAGTGAATGCACTTTCTTTTAGAGATAATGCCCGATCTCTTTTATCCTGGTGCTTATCACTACACATGCACCAGCAGTAAAGAAATATACTTGCCTAAACTGGAAATAGAGAAAGCATTGAAGAGCTATTTAAAATTTTGAAAGTGCAGTATTCATATTTTCATATGCTACATCAAATTCCTCTACGGCTACTTCTTTCTAATTGACTGGAAGTACTTTGAATCTTTTTGTGGCACTTACCGACGGATCAAAGTCCCCGGAAAGAAGGCTTGACCCGACCTCGCAAGCTACCCTCCTGGCCCCATTTTAGCGTCCCGTAGCATGTAGTAGTGACGAGTGTATCAAATCCGTAACGGCACATGTCCCTACCCTTCTGTGATGTTGTTTCATTCAATCACCTACTGTACAGATTTAGGATAGCCAAGGTGGCAGGAAATGAGGAAAAAAGAGAATGACTCATAAGGAAAAAGGGTAAAAGAAAATGGAAAAAGAGAAAAAAGGGACAGACGAAAAATAAAATATATCTCGAATATACATATTAATTAGTTGAATTTTCATTTACGCATATTTACTGGTTTATTAATCTAAGACGATTCCCAAAATTATACTCCTAAATAAAATTTTACGAAAAATATAAGAACATCCATCTCCCTGGAATGTTCCTTTTATATAATGGTCCGAGCATGTTTGGAATGTTCAATTGCAAAAGGCCAAGGGGTCACATTTTTATTTAACATTTGATATTTGAAATGCGGTTAGTTAACAGATTTGATGCCCTGATAAAAAGGATGTTGCAGGCTGGCTGCAACTTGCCACTGGGAGCAAATGAAGAATCTTCTGGATTATATGATAATATTTATAATATAAAGTCCTCCCTGCTTACGTTTAGGTCAGTGATAAGAATATTTATTTTTAACTGAAAACTTGTGAAGACCCATATGGTGAGGATAATATCGAGGTCTTTTTGTTCTGCTCACAAAGGAGGGGCAACTGTTGTCTTCTTGTTTTATCCCCTCAAACTTATAGGCCAGCTTTAGGTCATAGGTTAATTCGCACATGAATTAGGCATCCCAAAAACCTCAATTGATCTAACAATATTCAAAATCATGGTAAAATGAGTGGGCAAATGTTCCCCTCAATCGGCAAATCCAGGGAAAGACATTACTTCCATTTTGTGAATATGTTCACTCTCCCCAGGATGAGTATTTCAAGATGTGTGTGTTTTGGTGCTGTACAACATAGTCAAACGAATTGGGCTATGCAATAGTTATATCACTTATTGACACATGTCGAGACATGAATCTTCATGTCTTGAGCCCTTAAGAATTTAAACTTACAGAAAAGTGCACGGTTAAAAATAAAGATTGTAAACTGCATTACACAGTTATTCTGTTTTCCCTGTGGGGTTTGAAATTATGAACTATAATTCCACATATATGCAAGTGTAGCAGCTTAAATATAATCAACTACGGAATTTGAATATGAGTGCCAAATTGATTTATCAAAGTCAAATTGGGTGAACTATCATAGGAAAGAGGGAGTATTAGGATTTGGCTCTGGTATTAGAGACAATCTACCCAGTAATTATTGCAATGCCCAGTATAATAATGGTCTGTAAATACTTGGAAGTAGACATCTTCCCTGGACTATGTTGTTTGATTTTAAGTTTTATGTGAAGTGAGTCAAGTTTGAATCACTTGTGAACAACTCAAACAATTTCATTATATTATTTTAGTTTTTTAGTTTTGATTTGTGTAGAATTTTAGTTAAACATTATTAATTTAAAAAGAATTATTAGATGAATTCCAACCTAAGATTATCAAATGAAAGAAAAAACGTACAAAAGATAAAGTAAAAAGATATAATAAAAATTTATTATCAGTAAAAATCGTAAATAAATTTGGAACAGACCTAAAGATTAAATGATCATATACTAGACCATCTTAGGTATGTTTAGTATAATAAGCAAGTGCAATTTTAATTGCCCAAAATATTGATAGATTAAGATTTAAATTACCTGATTCCTAAGCACCTTATTAAACAGATATTTATTACAAACCTATCCGAGCCTCAATTTCCAGTCGAACTCCTATTACTCCAAACCGTATTTTGAGTTGAAATATAATTCTTAGCCTAGGTTTTAGTTGAATTGCAATATTTGCTCCAAACAAGCTTCCGCTCAATCCTCGTCGCCGCCTACTCCGGAGTGTGCCTCACCTGCCGATAGCCTCCGAACTCCTGTTTAGATCTCTGTGCTTTGTAATTCGGAATATTTCGGCAATACTCAAGGTAATGTCTCTGATTGGGTTCCCGTCTGATGATTTAGATTACTTTTCAATTCAGAATAAAAGTTCTTCCTTTTACTTTATCCTTGAGTTTGAGTGTGTATAGTATACGAGGTAGTTTCTGGTGCTTGTATTAGCACTTAAAATATCAATCATAAATCGGATTCCAGTTTTATAGAAAATCCTAATAATGACCTGTTGGTTTGCGATTGGCGTATATCTAAACTCTTGAGCCGGTTCTTTGATAAAGGGGGATGAGTATTTTCGGTCTGATAATTTTGATTACTATTTCCGGTTCAGGTTTGCAATTTTCTGCTTCACCTAATCAATTGATAATATTAATATCGTGCCAAATCAGTATATCAAGGTCATAATAGCATGTTCAATTTTGGTAGCCTTTTTTAGTTTCTAGAGACAAACAACTATTGATGCATTTATAAAATGATTTTATTAATTTGTAACTAAATAGTTGAATTCACCGCGTCCTAAATCTTGATGATCTGTGGGCCACTGAATGAGCTCTTACAATAGGAAAGAGTATGCATGTGAAATCAATATACATATTTAGTTTTGGTCTCTCGTGAAATAGAGTTATAGACGCCTACAAAGAAGAAACTCGGTTCCGCTCCTATACACTATTGTATATATAATTTAAGTTTATTGTTAATGCTTGAGATGAGATAAAGGAAGCTATGATAATAATCAGGAATTATAAACTCTCGAAAATAAAAATATGGATGTCTTGATGGTGAAGAAGCTCTGCAATAAGGAAAAGTGGAACCAAAACCATCTAAGCTTCGTAAAAGTTAAAATACTGCATCTACTGATTTATCATATTGCACCGGTCATGGGTCATCACTCTGTATGATATAGTTTTCGTATAAAATATAAAAACATCCCTAAATATAGGTATCACATGTTTTTCATGTTATGCCTTATTGACACTGTATCTTCTTGGGCAACAAATAACCATTCTGTAGCAGTGGAGATATGAATTTCTTCATACCTAAAATTTTACTACTTTTCTTTTCTATAAAAAAGTACAGGTTTTCTATGCTGTTTTGCTTGATTTGAAAAGATCTCATTTAAGATTAATCATGATTGTAGTGCGAATTGATAGAGAAGAAATGCAAAACCTTTGCATCGCACAGATTAATGAATGCCTATTTTAAAATTTAGGTCTTCATCACTTAATTCATGAGAAACAAGGAGCATGATTTGACCTAATGTTTTCTCTATAAATTGCATGTCGCAGTTTGTCATATTAAAAATAAATAAATTATAATTGGTGAAAACTTTGCAAGATATTATATATTACAAAGTACCAGACTTTGTGTCTTATTATGCAATATTTGTATGCTTAAACTCCTGCTATGTGCAATTTAGTGGGAAAATCTTGCACTATATTTAATAGATAACTAAATTATGCTCTAATTGGCATGAGTATTTCCCCTTATTTGGTGTTTTTTTTGGCTTGCTTTTAGCACTTCAGAAAGTTAAGTAGTTAAAGTGTATATAATACAGACCAGGAAGAGAGAGTCTTATACTTGAATCGCCAAGATCATTCTCCCACTTCTTCCCATGGTTTAGTACTAATTTCCTTTCTACTATATATGTTACCTAACCGTTATGATATTTTAATATTGTCACCCTTTATTTGTTATAATAAATGCTCAAAATGACGCTCTTCGCGCTATATGTGTAGGTAGTGATCCTAACATCTTCAAAAAAATAAAATTGCCATATAAATTGTTTTTATGTTTGGTATAACTTATTTCATAAATGATATAGTATAATATATGCGATTGTTGAATTTTAGACCACCTTTATATTCAAGGCCAAGAGATCCCGTAGATTATACACACTCAAGTGCTGTGCATATTGAATTAGGATTGCTTGCTTACTTTGCTTTGTAAGATAAATTTAGGCCTTCTACTGTTTTGAGTCGACGAGGCAGTCTACGATGCATTTTTGAGAAAATGATTCTATCCATTTATCTCAAAATGTATAGAGTAACTATACTGTCACAAAGATAGTTTTATAGCTTATACTTTCAAAGTAGCTACATTTAGTGCAAGCTATTAAGTATCCTTACTACTGCTTCTCAGAATTATTACTAAAAACAAACAATATTGCAGGACTATGTGGTCACATTCCACCTGGAAATGGACAGAGTCAAAGATCAACAACAAAGGCAATTGTTTAAACAATCAACATGGCCCGAGTTTGAAGGTATGCGACAAAATGTTACCGGAGATTCGTTTTTACATTACTGTAATTATTTAAGAGCACTGCCTCCAAAATATCAGATTAATAGAATAATAGTTTAGTACAAATGACGTTCTAATTTACACTGTTGTTTTTATCAAATATTTACTCAGGATAAGACATTTAAAATGGGGATCTTTAAAAGTTTCTTGTTTCTGAGACAATGTTCTGTTGTATTTACTAATTTCTCCATGTTCTATAAGATTGGTCACCTAATTCAAGATATTTATAAGATTGCAAGTTCCTGGTTAACATTGTATAGAAGGCATATTTGGTTCTGCTTGCAGTTGGGCATTCATTTTCTGTTGTCTTACATTTCAACCAACTTACTAATTTGACACATTTTATACAATTACTTTGATATGGGTGTCACTCTTATACTTCACGTTCCCAGTGGCTTAAATCACAGAGATGTTTGATATTTTTTTTATTAGAAATGGGAGTACCCCAGATTCTTTTAATTACAGAAGCCTGGGGATTGACACATAATGTTTGGTATAAGCTGTGACACAAGTCAATGACGTCCCAAGAAAGATACTATTCAAGTGTTTTCCCTAAGTAATTAATATAAAAATCATAGCAAAAGGAATAACACTTTAAAATTCCACACATGCGCTGTTAGAGTTCGATATTACAAGTTTATTCATGTCCAGAGGAACTGCTTATAGTTTATACGAGTACATACTTGCTCACAACTCATGCAATTGAAATGATAGAATGCTGCTTTTGGTTTAGCTCCACCTTATTATACTCAATACATGATGCACCTACAAGGGATGAACCACACATTTAACTTCATATATAAATTGCAATGGGGCAGGGTACTTCATCCTCCTCCCGCACCAACTCAGTTCAGAGGCTGGGGAGTTACCAGGCGAACTAAGTTCAATTCTTCATGTTATCGGTCAGATTTTCCCCTCACATCAGAAAGTTTGGGTTAGATCAAAGTCTTTGTTGGATAGCAGCCGAGGAAGGTTGGTTGACATGATTTGATTGATAAATGTCAAGGTTTTAGTTGTATATTGTTTATGTCTGTCATACTATGTTTACTTGATTTGTCATTTTGGCGTTGTATTCTTTACAGCTTTACTCTTTCAAGCAGGATTTCTGGTGGTCGAAGGAGCAGAAAAAATGTATGGATCACAATTTGTGAATACTATGACTGATTAATTATAATGATAGATCAGTAAATAAAACATGTATAATGATCAAACAGTCTAATGTGCATTCAAATGCAGGGCTCAGAGTCATCGGGGACATTGGGTGGACAACATTGGAAGAAGAGGCATCATAAAGTTACCTCCCAGAGACAATTTAATCTCAAGACAGAGGTTTGTTCACTGAATAGCATACATACTCGTGTCTATTGATTGAGTTTTTCCCTTCCTTTTTTTTGTTGCTAATTAAATGCTTTTAAATTTAAAAATGATGATTCTATTATTGGCGTTTAATAGTATATAATATTCTACCAGTATGTCCTATCTATTGATTGTAGATCGCTTGGTGAATCACCCTTTTAGCATTATTGTACAACAGAATTGACGTGTTTTAGATGACATCTAACGGGATATATAGACTTTGTAGTGGAAGAATCAATGTTTCTTTTGGAAATTTGGATTATGCTTCACGGAATGGAAGTGAGAATCCTTAAGGATGAAAATTTAAAGTTTAAACCTAAATTTGGAGAAAATAGAGCTTGTACCATTTCTGTTGTGTGCTTAAAGTTAGCGGCCGCCGGCCGGGGTTAGAGATTAACCCTATTGAGCATTGGATAACCCTATTGAACATTGAATTATAGGTGTGCCAACTGCCATGATCACCTCTCTGTGTAATCACTTCTTACTAGGCTCTAACCTCTGTTATACAGCCTTCTCTCCACTCTATTGTGCAGCCTCAGATGAAAAGAAGTGACCAATTAAGATCAATTCTGCATTAAGTCTTATTTGGGTCATTTGGTCCTGGAGAGGGAGACATAAATTGATCATAGAGAAGACATAATTTTCTTTTACAAATGTCACTCTATTTGTGGTGGAAAGCAGCACGGCTAATATTAATGAGCAACATCGTTCCTCCTGTGATATAACCCATTTTATACAGGGGGTAGCCAAGAAGCCCATAGGGTTACTGCATGTGAAGGTTTTACGTGCAGAGAAGCTTCTGAAGATGAACTTGCTGAGTGCATCTGATCCTTATGTGAAACTCAGTCTAAGTGGTGAAAGACTTCCCGCTAAAAAGACCTCCATTAAGATGAACAATTTGAACCCAGGGTGGAACGGGGACTTTAAGCTTACCGAAAAGGATCCTCAGACCTAGGTCCTCCGGATACATGTCTATGACTAGGAAAAGTTTTTTTTATAAAATTTTTGATCAAATATAATTCTGTCTAATCAAGTAAAATTATATAGCTGATACCATAATGCTTAATGCGTATTGTTATTTTATTTATTGAGCACATAGAATTTTAATATCATAATCCCCCAAGTTCCTAACTAGAATTGCAAACGGGCTTTGTTTTCAAAGGGCTCCATTGTCTAGAACCTAAATCTTGAACCAATTACTATAAATCTATGATGGTAGATCATAGTCATTATGAATAAAGATGCTCTTGTAACCTATATCAGAAACTTGAAGTACTTATAAAGTTATAATTATAAAGGTTTGCTCAGGATATGCTATTTGGTGAAGCGGACTTTATTTACCAATATGAATCAGGATTCTGAATAAGATATATCTTGAATCCGATTGCTAGGTCGGGCGACATGACAAGCTCGATATGCAACTCATCCCATTGAAGCTACTTGTGCCGCACGAGAGAAAGGAATTTGCAACGAATCTGCTTAAGAACATGAATCCTAAGGACACTCAGTGACAGAAAACTGAGGGGGTAAATTATGTTAAACCTTTGTACCTTTTAAAGAAGATTATGAAAGAAGCCGCTCTGTTGTTCTACAACATTCTATGAAAAATAGTTCAATAAAACGGTCTGAGTCCTGGTCCAGTCATGTGTACAGAGCAGGTTTACTTTTAGTTACTGTGTAGGTGCAAAAGATGTCAAGGGGAATATTTTTTGGTGATGCAATGTTACTGATATAGTTCATGTATTTTATCTTTTGCAGATAATGGGAGAGCTAGCTGTCTATGTTCTTTTGTGAATCACATAAACCGGCTTTAGTCTAGAATTGTTTCAAATAAAAATCACATGTCAGTGATAAATGGATGTAGAGTCTGGGGTTTGTAAAGTATATTACTTTGTGGGTTGGAGGGTATTAAACTGAGTTTTTATTTAATTATTTGTATCATAGATATACATTAAAATTTCATTTAGCTTTTTATTTTTTAAAAATTCATGTTCAAATTGAAAGTTTCAACCATTTTTCTGACTTTTCTTTTTGAGTAATATATATTACTGTAAAAAATGAATTTAAATAGAGGCCCGTGCCTTGCACGGGCTTTTATGCTAGTTCTTTATCAACCAACAACACAATCACACATACAATTAATTACAGACAATTATATACATATACCCATATGATTACTTTTAATCGGGTCTGATTCAATTTTTGATTTGGAGAAACCCAAATCAATATTCATCTCTCCAACTAAAATTCTGACGAGGGAGGAGAAAGAGCGAATAGAAAGACAACAACATAAAGAGAACAAGAGAGCATAGAGCTAGGAGAGAGAAACCCTCATCACTCTTCTATCTTTCTAGGAATTTCTAAGTCCAGAGCTGTTTTTATATTTGCAAGCAAAGAAAAATTGAAAGACAAAACTAACCCCCTAGATGCACATTAATAGCCTAGGAAAGAATCAATATAAGGGTAATTTTGTATTTTCATACATTTTTGCTCTGAAAATAAGAAAACAGCTCTGGAAATAACATTTCCACTTCTAATTTAGAATAAAATTCTTGTACCACTATCCTCATTCTATCACATTTTAAGTGGACAACCTTATTACAATAATAGACTATTACTTTTCAAAGATATAAACATGACCACAATTACATGGAATTCAAGAGAGACGTATTATTTAATTTATTTAAAAATATTCCTTAATTTATTCGAAATTATAATTTGTTAACTTTTACTAGTTTAAAGTCAAAACTTGATTATCGGACCGCATACTGGTGACCATTATTTGTGAGACTGAAGGACAGAGGGAACTTCTGAAATGTGTTCCATTGGGCTTCTGTTGGAAAGCATAACTAATTGGGAAAAGGGCCCATATTGCTAGTAAAAGGTGATGACAAATCTTAGCTGGTTACGATCGAGACCTACATCACTTACACTAAAAGCCCAACATATATGGCTATAATGTCCAGCCCACGAAGCAAAATGCATAGAGCATCTGAGATGTCCGCAACTATTATTCAGTCCTAAAAGTAACTGTTTGTTTGCCAATTACGCTCTAAAAAACCGTTTTGGTTCTGGAGTTAGTTTGAAATTGAGAGATTTATTTATTTTTAAAATTAACAGGGCACGAAATTTAGCTCAAGAAAAAGATAACGAATTTTCTATGGTGTGCCCAAGGGCACACAATAGTCACTAACTTCCATGTGAATACTAGCTTTTGATTGGTGGATAGGTAATAAATGTTAATGACCAATCAAAATAGGCCATTTTCATGAGAGTTTGTGCTTATTGTGTGCCCTTGGGCACACATTAGAAAGACCGAAAAGATAAAACCTGCTCAGAAATGCTGATCAAGTATCATTGGAATTCGTATTTTGCGGGTCGAATTCGTGTCGGGTTGGGTCCAATATTGCCACCCATAACTGGAATTAATGTCCAAGCTTACATGCTGGGGTGCTAAATTTAAAGCAGACCCGACAACCCGACATGAATTCGACCCGCAAAATACGTATTGTCATTTATGATGGAGCAAATGAAATATACGCATTTGAACTAGTTCTAAATCACAAGCCAAACAGATTAAATTAGACATCTCATTCAAAATCTGTCAATGGGTACCTGGGGCCTTTTTAGCGGATATGAATTCATCGAAAAAAATTCGATCCGAAATTTGATCCGATGAGAGAAATCCGATTATAAATGGAGCGGATATGAATTTAAGATGATCCGATCCGTTAATGACCCGATCCGGTAGAATATATATAAATAAATATATATAATAATAAATATAAATAAATAAATATATTATATTATTTTAGTTGCAGTAGTTATTTTTAGTTATAGGAGTCCCTGGATATTATTTACGTGAGTCGTGAGTCGTGGGTTGTGATTGTGTTTGATTAATCGTTTAATTAACTAGTATGCATGAGTTGTAAAGTTATAGCAAATAGTATTGGTATCTTGAAAATTCTATCACTTTGTTTAATTTGCCTCTTAATTTGTGATTTTTAATAGAATAAAAATGTAAGAAGCTACTTTGATCACGGCGTTTCATTTCATCCTATCCTTCCTTTAAGAATCACTGACATGATTTTTTTTAAAAATATTTTTAAATCTAAGCAAAAAAAACTAAATGGATCCGGATATCCGATCCGTGATCCGTGATCCTAATGGATCCGGATATGGATCGGCCTGTCAAAAATCCGGTCCCGATCCGATCCGATAAAATAAATGGATATGGATATGAATTTAGGCTGATCCGATCCGAACCCGATCCATTGACAGGCCTAAATGGACCTACTATAGCAAAATGCTAGCCAAAATGTAAATTTTCTGTTATGTGCGAGTTGCGACTGCAAGTCTGCAACAGATCACATATGCATCTTAAGGGTCATTTGGCAAATCTGAATAAGTTACGTCTGATTGATTAATATATCTGAATCAATAAAATATCTGAATGATGAACGATAAATATTGTTTGGCATATAAATTTTAATAGTGTCTGAATGATGTTTTTTTTCCATAATTTTGTTATTTAAATAGATAAATTCGTTTGAGCTCATGTATAAATGTTCTTCAACTGTTTTTTTAAGGGGTCCTTCAACTATTATTATTATTATTATTATTATTATTATTATTATTATTATGCTATTATATAGATATGATAATTATTAGATAAATTTTAAGAAAAAATGTTATAAAAAGACTTTATCAAATAAAATAATAAATAATAAGAAATAATTTTAATGACCTCATGCAAATTATATATAAGAAATAGCTAATTCATGAATATTAAAAAAAATCACCATAGTATACATGGCTGCCCCAAAATTAGCTGGCTATAGATTTTAGGGACTGCTGAACTGATAATTCAGGATTTGAGAAAGGTATCGCTCAGCAGTATATGATTCGCTCAGCACTAAAAGAAAAACTTACCAAACGAAATGAATGGCCTGGATCAGACGGTTAAGCTCATTAAGCATTCATTCAGACCAAAACAAATGGGCCTTTAGTATGGTACATTACATTGAGTAATGACTATTGTCCTCCCCAATGTGTGCCTTATTAGATAAGCACTGCACACAAGTTGTGTGGAGGAGCTAACTCAATTGCAATTATAGATCAAAAGGTCAACATTAAACAAACGACAGAATGGCTGACAGGATTTTTTATGTGATATGTTCCCGTACGGAAGGTAATGACCAAAATGAGGGAGAACAAACATGTATGCATGATATTCATCTCTTTCTCCTTACTATTTTATAAATCGTTTTGGCTAGTGTGTGCCCATGGTACATGCTAAGCACTAACATTAATAAAAATGGAGGGTTTTGATTGGTGTGGTTGTTGTAACTACAGGAGGTCCACCATTATTAAAGAAAATAAGCCAATAGAAACCCTCCAATTTCATAAATTTTGGTGTTTAGTGTGTGCCTATGGGCACACAATAGAAAAACCGTTTATAAATTCATAAAATAAAATTTCTACAGCTTAATTTCAACCAAATGCTCATTTTATCTTCCTACCAAGACCAAATCAAACATAAATTTTTCATGGTTTCACCGTTCTAGCACTCAATTTATCTCTCGGTCAAATCAAAATGTGTGACCATCAGCCACAGCATACCAAGACCAAATCAAATCAAATACATTCAGAGTTTGGTGAGGTTAAATGTACAACATTTACCCCATCCGTGTCTAGCTGATTCAGTGTATAAGATTAAACCAAAATAGATAAAAGTAAAATAACCAGGTTCGTGTTATAATCAAAAACTAAAACATAAAATTCTTGAATGATATGAAAAATAGTCCTAACAAAACTAGACTATTATATAAATATGACAGTTCTAGTCTTGACCTTTTCCGCCTTGCCTTGCACAATAATCCTAAGTAAGGTTGCTCTTATAAAGAAGAAACCTCCAATATATGGTTGTCCCTCATATTGAGTGAGACAATCTGTCATGTACTTATCGCCTAATCATCTTTCTCTTGCACCTATCGCATTTTCACTTACTCGCCTAATCATCTTTCTCTTGAACCTTTAAGCTTCACATTTTGTTTCACATATAGATCATTCCATCCCATTCACCTGAACACCACATTAATTTTACGAGTACACAGACACCGTATGAATGTTTAAACCTCGCACTCATCAAATTTAGAAAGCAGGTGTTATTGACAGGTTTTTCATAATTTATCTACACCTGGTTCGTCTCCGCTTCACTCTTCCGCAACTAAATGGAGCTTCTTTAAGCATTTTGTTTTGTTTACTAATATAATGCAATCTAATTCTAGTAGAATTCAGTTACTAAAACTGAGTTAGTAGCCACAGTTTGTTCAAACTTTAATTTAGGCATCACAAAAAATTTAGACACAACTGATGAAACATATGCTAAGTTCCCGAAGAAACATTTGGCAAAAATTTTATGAAGAAGGCCTTGGAAGATGCTTCAAATACTAATTGAAAAGCCCGGCTAAACTTTTGTTCTCTTTAGCAAAAAGGAAAAAAATTGTATGGTACAATAGAGTTCTGATCATCTACAAACCTGGCCATCTCATTCTACCACTAAAATGGTTTGCAGTGGGTTCTGGTTGCCAGAAAATTGGTCCATCTTCTACATTGCTGCGTTTCCTAGTAGCCACCTCTGCGTTCTGAACTTGACCCTCAAAATTCCTACTACTGGTAGACAACTCTAAGTAATTATGAGGCCTCTCCGTGGGAAAGAAAGTATGCTCTCTGTTTTGTGTGGAATTCAGATCATATTGTTGCCCCCTATCATGAGAACTGTGTAGACCCACTATGTCGATGTCAGAAGCTAAACCTTTGCCCCTATTCAAGCATGGGTCTGAAAAGAGGCCCAGCCTCAAAGATAAGTCACATTCTGTCTGCTCAAATACCTCCTGCTGCTTGTTTCTGGAGTCTAAATGAGTGATTCTGCTTAAAGCATTGTCATCCTCATTACGGGGGAATAAATTTTGAAAGAAACCCCTTTTAACAGGCTCGACTAACGGATAAACTGGGGTTCCAACGATAACAGTATTTGAGGTTTTTAAGCCTGGCCAAGAGACTTCGGGTTGAAAATGGGTGCCAGAATGCAAGGGATAAACATGACCAACGTTTGCTGAGGTGTTAGCTTCCACAGAGAGAAACTGTTTTTTCCGAGAAGGAAACTTCTCGTATGCAGCAGGAAACTTGCCAGAAGAAGTGGGCTCACTTCTATTATTTTGTATTGCAAGTCTGTTAGAATCTGACTGTAAATTGTTCAAATTCACAGTAACAGGCCTCTCCACAGTTGACTGATTAACGTAGTGGAGTGGGCGTGATGTCGGGATTCTCCCTTGAGTTGGGTTATCCAGGACCTTAGGGGGTAGAGAAGAGGTATCTTGAGTTCTATTACTGAGGTAAGTTCTAGGATTATTGTGCCTCTGGCTTCTGGAAGCTCTTACAGGTACACAACCAAGATTGAGAGCAGCTGAACATTACATGAAAGAAGGAAATACAAGCACATAATTTACAAACTAGACATCTGAAACTTTTAACAATTTAAATGAAAGAAAAAAAAAATAGCAGAAGGTAACAAAATCGCAAATGGGAGCACTCCAGAGGTTTCCATTTTATACTTGGAATTAACAAAACGTATACCAAACAATAATGTAGAACAAGTACCTTCAACACAAGGAGGCAACAAGTCCCCTGTCTCAGTACTCTCATCCCTCCGAATAATGATGTTAATTGCCTCGTTAACCCGGTCCCATATTGTTTCAAGATCCATATATTCAACCTAAGCAGCCCCAACATTCAGCAAACACAACCTCAACACCAAAAGAAAATGCCACAAGTAAACCAAAACACACAAATTACCTCAGAATTGGCCTTGGAGTACATAATTTCCTCAGCTTTGAACACAACAATAGGCAACTTCTCCTGCCACTCTCTGTTCCCTTTAGTAGCAGAAGAGTGTCTCCCATTGACAACCCTAATCAAACACATGGTGGGTATCATAAAATCTCACAAAAAACAAACATAACCCACATGAAATTTCAAGAAAACAAGCAAGAATCACCAAAAACTGACCTGAAAATCTGCTGAATGATAGAACCTCTAATGGGCTGGTGCCTATCACTATGCCAAGCCCTTCTCACACACTCATAAGGCCTTGGACCTGGCCTAGGCATCTTCTTTCATCAACTAAATTAGCAAGAGTTTGAGGTGAAAAGGGGCCAAGTCAACAAAACCCACATCAAAAATGAGAGAAATCAAGAGTTCTTGAACTCAAAATGCTATCTTTTTCACTACCCACCACCAGTTTCAAACCCTTAGTTCCAATCGTACTTGTTTTGCTTTTTGAAGAGAGAGGATGCTTTTCTAGTTTTGACTGTGTCCTGAGTTACATATATATAATATGTGTGTGTGTCCATAGGCTGGGTGTCAGGACGAGTGAGAGAGCCCAATTATTTTCTTAAACCATTCCACTGTTTAGTGTTTATTTTTCAAATAAAATTTTATTTCAGGCATTTTCCCAGTTTTTCTTTAAGCCGGCATTTTCATGGTTCATGGATAAGTCACCGCAATTATCATTATATCATGGGGCTTCTTGGCCTAATTTAGAAAAAAATGTTTATTATTTTTGAATGAGAAGTTAATTATAAGCGAGTGTTTGGATAAATTTTTTGATATTAATAATTTATTTAAAATAAAAATTATTAATGTAATTCTTTTAAATGAGTCCCCTGCATATTTGCAAGGTCACATTTCAAAATAAAAATAAGCTAATAAAAATTATGATTTTCAATTTTTCAAATTTTGATATATAAGTTGCAAATCAATAATATCAATATACTTATATAAAAGAGAAACGAGGGGCGTATAGTTGGCGCTTCTAAGACAGTTCCGTTATATTTTTTTAATTTTCTAAAATTTTTGGATGAAAAATATCAATAAAAAAACTATCTTTTTAAGTTTCGGATATACTAGAAGTAAGTTTCAGAACACCTTTTTCGAAATATCAAAAAACAATCTACCTACTTTTTTTAGTATTAAATTTATTGGAAGAAAGTTTCAAATTATGATCTGATTTTAAAAATATCAAAAATAAAAATTAACTTTTTTAGTTTCGGATATACTTGAAGAGAGTTTTAAAACTACCTTTTTCAATATATCAAAAATAAAATTGGCCTACCTTAATAAATATCAAATCAGAATTTGAAACTTCTTTTCGATTATTTCGATACCGAAAAAGTCTTACTTTTCTTCCAAGACTGTGATTATAATTTTGAAAAAAGATGCATATCAAAAACAGAAAATACGTTTACATAAACCGGTCTTTCTCAAATCAACCCCTATAAATTGAGATCGGACATCATAAAATTTAACATAAACAATTTTTTTGTGCCTATTTATCTTCTTCATCTAATACAATAGCTATACTATGCTAGATGTTTTGAATGGCGATAGAGATAATTGGCTAATAAGAGTAAGAGGGAAGTGAGAGTCAAGAAATCCAAACATGGGAGAAGAATATAGTCTTGACATGATATTGATGGATGAAAAATGTCAATAAATAAACTGTTATTGATATATGTCTGTTGGTTATTTTTGTATAATATTTGTTTCGTTCATGAAACATGTTTGTTGTTATTAATTTTTATATGTATACATGAAAATATTATTCGTGAAACACTTTCACAATATCTGTTTGCTATGCTAGATGCTTTGAATGGCGATAGAGATGATTGACTCATAAGAGTAAAAGTTTGTCAGATGTGGAAATCAATAAATCCAAACATGTGAGAACAATATAGTCTTGACATGATATTGATGGATGAAAAGGTTAATAAATTAACTGTTAGTTTTATATGTTTGTTGTTATTCTTTTATAATATTTGTTTTGTTCATCAGACATGTTTGTTGTTGTTAATTTTTACGAAAAAGCTTACTTTTTCTTCCATGACTATGACTATATTTTTAGAAAAGTTGTATATCAAAAACACTAATATACTTATGGATATGAGTTCGTACATCCCGACATGATTAATGCTCGTATTAATATCAGAGGTATACTCTCATGTATTTTTTTTTTCATGCTCGAGATGTTTATAATATAAAATTTATTTAATTCTACAAATATAAATTTTGGATTATTAATATAATTTTCATAAGACGTCATAAATTTATTTTATTTCACAAATATTAATTTTAAATCATTAATATAATTTTTATAGGCTGTCGCAACGCGTGGTTTCTCAACTAGTCAATCAATGTACTTATATAAAGGAAAAGCGAGGGGCGTGTAGGTGGCGCCTCTCAGATAGCTCCGTCCTATTTTTCTAAATTTCTGGAATTTTTGAATGAAAAATATCAAAAATAAAAAGTATATCTTGTCATAAATTAATCTGATTCTGTTTCAGATTATTTATGGAATATAGTACCTTGCAAGTCTTTTAATTTAATTCTGTTTCAGATTATTTTATTATGGAAAGAAGTAGCACACAAGTCACTCTGCACATATAAATACCCCAATAAGTTGTAGGGTTTTGAATCATCTAAACACAATCTACTCTCTCTCAATACCACGACCCTACTCGCTGGTGGTGCCGTTCTTATGCAACGACATCGTAACCCATTTTATTCTGGGAAACTATCGTTATACACATACGGTGATGGGGCGAATATGCTTTCTAAATAATTTTTCTTTGCTTATTTTCCTTCTCTATCTAATACAATAATGAGTTACACTATGATAGATATTTGAATGGCGATAGAAATGATTGATTGACAAGAGTAAGAGTTTGTCGGATGTGGGAGTAGACTGCTATCTCATGAATTTAAATTGATATTTTTTGCGGACAATCAATCCAAAGAAATTGGAGAAAGAAGTCACTAATATACACCTGCATGGATTGGAATTCAAACGTCCCAACATGATTAATGTTCATATAACTAGAACATAATGTTTATCCCTGTTAACACTGGAGATGGTTTTGGAGTTGCATCTCAATATCTTTTTGACTTTTACGCGCTTATGTTCTTGCAAGTTTAATGTCTGTTTTATTGGTCAATCAATGTATATGGCTAGATGTCATCAATCAGTTCCGTTAAAGAGCCATATGCTTTTTACATGTAGGGCATCGTGTATATGTCTAAGAAGTAGTGTTTGGAAACTAATGACAATGTTAGGTAAAAACATGATTACTTTTTAAAAAAACACAACTAAAATTAAGATTCGTCATGTTTTAAATCGTTAATTATATGTAAAAATTTATTTTCATTTTTCACCCATGAATTATAGTCCAATTTTGTAATTTTATATATTAATATTAGTATTGCATCGAGATGTTTATAATATAAAATTTATTTTATTCTACAAATATAAATTTTGAATCATTAATACAATTTTTATAGATTGCCACATATTTATTTTATCTTGCAAATACTAATTTTGAATTATTATTATAATTTTTATAGTCCGCCGCAACGCGCGGCTTCTCAGCTAGTCAATATATATATTATACTATTAAAGCCGAAACATCAAAAGTTTGGTCGGTCGGTACGCGGGCTTTTATACGGGTTTTTATAATTAGCGAGTTTCAAACAAAATTAGTGGGCTTCAAACAAAATATAAACAAATCAAAATATAAAACAAACATATATAAAATAACGGGCTTCAAACGAAATTGGTGGGTTTCAAACAAAGTATAAACAAATCAAAACATAAAACAAATATAAGATCAAAACATAAAACAAATATAAGACCTATTTGTTATACCAAAAAATAAAGTTAAACCTTAAAAAATATATACGCATCTATACTATTATATACTTATATATAATAGGCGTAAGAGAGATAATTTGGTCGCATGGTCCTATGGTCCAAAAGCTTATCATCCGTTGGATCGTATATTGAACAAATAAGCAACGTTAGATTAGAACAAAATTAAATTCTGTTCTACAAGGAAACTGACATCTACTTGCATGTTTATAATTCTTTTTCTGAATCCAAAACAAATTCTGTCTTTCATGTGTTTTTGGTTTTTTTAATCCAAAATAAATATTTCCTACAAATTTTAATTGTAGAATCGTATAAATTGCACCGTCACAAAATTATTTTTATCCATCGGATCGTATATTGAACAAATAAGCACTGTTACATTAAAACAAAATTAAGTTCCATAAGACAACTGATATCTACTTGCATGTTTATAATTCCTCTTCTGAATCCAAAACAAATTTTGTATTTCACGTGTTTATGAATTTTTTAAATCCAAAATAAATATTTTCTACCAATTTTATTTGTAGAATCATATAGATCGCACCGTCGCAAAATTATTTTTGTCTAATATATTTTAAAATTAATAAGCCCGATTTAAGTGAGGAACGAATACAAAAACTTTTTCTTAATCCAAAACAAATTCTACCATCTTATTGCATGTTTATGATTCATCTTCTTAATTCAAATTGTGTTTATCAATTTTACTCCTGAACCATAAAATTTTTTAGAGAAATATTTAAATCATATTATAATAATTCTAATATAAAATATATTTATAAATATAATTTAATAGGAGTTGGCGTCACATATTCTACTTAAAATAATTTAAAATTTGATAGAAAGAATTTAATACTTTAGCATGATACATACAATTTTAATTTATTATTTATAAATTAAATTTTTTCACATCGTTTAAAATATATCTAAAAAGTTTATAAATAATTAAAAAGCACTCGTGCCTTGCACGGGCTATAAGCTAGTATATATATAAAGGAGGATGCTGGCGTCTCTAGAATTGTTCGATTCAGTCTTCTGATTTTTCTTAAATTTCGGATAAAAAATATAATTATAATTCAAAAAATCAGGTTTAAGAATTCTAAAAGTTCTTTTCTTATAGAATTCTAAAGATGATACAATTCTTTTCTTATTTAGTATTTCTTATGGAATTCTAAAAGGAATAGGATTTTATTATTCAAACTAATAATAATAGATAAAATACAATTTATATTTAAGATTTGTAAGGTAATATGTACAATTCTTATTTTCGTTTAATTTTTCTAATTTTTTTTAGTATGTAAACGATTCTTGATTAGTATCGTGTTTGAGGGGAGGACGGCCCAAATTAATTTTTATCTGAATAATAATAACTTTTCTATTAATATTATGTTTGAAGGGAAAACGGCTAAAATTATTTTTTTATATAAGTTATAATGTATTTTTTTATTAAAACGGGACTACGGCTTAAAATAATTCTTATCCAATTGTATTCTTGAAATTTATCATAATTCTTAATATTATGATTTTCTGATTTTCAAGCAGGGGACGGGGTTTAAAAATTTCAATTTATTCAAACATTCGGAATCATCAATATATATATATATATATATATATATATATATATATATATATATATATATATATATATATATATATATATATATATATATATATATATATAAAGGAGGATGCGGGCATCTTTACAATTGTTCGATTCAGTCTTCTAATTTTTCTTAAATTTCGGATAGAAAATATAATTATAATTCAAAAAATCAGGTTTAAGAATTCTAAAAGTTCTTTTCTTATAGAATTCTAAAGATGATACAATTATTTTCTTATTTAGTATTTCCTATGGAATTCTAAAAGGAATAGGATTTTATTATTCAAACTAATAATAATAGATAAAATACAATTTATATTTAAGATTTGTAAGGTAATATGTACAATTCTTATTTTCGTTTAATTTTTCTAATTTTTTTGAATATGTAAACGATTCTTAATTAGTATCGTGTTTGAGGGGAGGGCAGTCCAAATTAATTTTTATCTGAATAATAATAACTTTTCTATTAATATTATGTTTGAAGGGAAAACGGCTAAAATAATTTTTTATCTAAGTTATAATGTATTTTTTTTTATCAAAACGGGACTACGGCTTAAAATAATTCTTATCCAATTGTAATCTTGAACTTTATCATATTATTTTATCTATATTATTATATTTAATTTTATCATAATTATAATAATTATTGATTAATATTATTTTCGATGGTAGGGCGGTTCAAACAATTTTTTTTATTAGTTTGTGTTTGACAAGAGGGCCACTTAAACAAATTTTTATATTTTTTATTAGTGATATGTTTAACGGAAACATGACTGAAAATAAATTTTATACGATTGTAATATTATTTTGTATCAATATTTATAAAAAAAATCATAATGCCGCCGCGAAGCGCGACTTTATTCACTAGTACTTATATAAAAGAGAAGCGAGGCGTGTAGGTGGCGCCTCTCGGATAGTCCATTTCTATTTTTCTGAAATTTTTGGATGAAAAATATCAAAAATAAAAACTACCTTTTATAGTTTCAGATATATTAGAAGCAAGTTTAAGAACTACCTTTTTCAAAATCTAGAATTTTTGGATGAAAAATATCAAAAATAAAAACTACTTTTTTAGTTTCGGATATATTAGAAGCAAGTTTCAGAACTGTCTTTTTCAAAATATCAAAAATAAAATCTACCTACATTTTTTTGGTATCAAATTTATTGGAAGAAAGTCTCAAATTATGATCTTAATATTAAAAATATCAAAATTAAAAATTGCCTTTTACAGTGTCGGCTATATGGGAAGAAAGTTTCAAAACTATCTTTTCCAATATATTAAAAATAAAAACTATCTACTTTAATAAATATCAAATCAGAATTTGAAACTTCTTTTCAATTATTTGATACTAAAAGAGGCTTACTTTTCTGTATATCAAAAACATAAAATATTTTTAATAAGCCGGTCTTTTCCCAAATCAACTCCCTGTAAATTGAGATCAGACATCATAAAATTTAACATATACATTTTTTTGTGTCTATTTATCTTCTCAATCTAATATAATAATGAGTTACACTAAGCTAGATGACGATAGAGATGATTGGCTGATAAGAGTAAGAGTTTGTCAGACGTGGGAGTCGACAGATCCAAACACGGGAGAAGAATATAGTATTTCTTGACCCGTTTGTGTAAAAAACGAGAAACACTTACAAACAACTGCTTCCTTTTGTTTTAAGATTTTTACTTCTTTCCCGAACAGTTGAATCACTTATAAATCTTAATTTATTTTTTTTTCACGTTTACGTATACCCCTAACGGCCATAGTCTCTCGCAAAATAATGGAGCTGAGTTGAGTTGATCGAGGAAGGCCAGGGGTGAAGTGGGGTTTACGTTGTAAATGCAAAGACACACCCCACCCATACAATACACAAGTGAACTGCTGCGACTGCCCCTCCCTCCCTGCATAATTGTGCGTGCCCTTTTCTTCTTGGCTCCACCTCTGAGCTTGACCATTCCCGTATAGTGGAGTTCTGTCCCTACCATTTTATAATTTATTAACTTCATTACAGAAATTCGGTCAATTTTCTAAAATTATCTGTAGTATTAGTTGGATAGTGGAGAGCGACATTTTCAATTCAAATATCATAACGTGTGCTAGTTGTTCTGAAATTGAATATTAATAAATTAAACCAAATTATAATTTGGCACAAAATGCCTTCACCTTTTATTCATTTCAGGTCACCTCGGTGCATTTTTCAATAATTTGATTCTCACCATATAATCTGTATAATTATATTATTTTTTTACAAAAAACATAATGCTAAGGTCCCTGAATTTATGTTTGCCTATCCGATCTCCTCGCATTGGAATTACTATATATCTGGACAGGATTACCTTCGAAATGGAAGCAAATAGGAACATAAGTGGTTCACTGTCCCTCCAAACCAAAAAGCTTACATGGTCATGCGTTTTCACAACAGTAGTGCCCCAACTGCCCACCTTCACTTTCCATTCTGTTGCACCTCCATAAATACAGTTCCTTTTTCTTTCGATACAAAAATAACGTAATACTCCCTTCCCCCTGATAACACGAGTAACGGGGACTCGACATGAATTTTAAAATTTTTATAAACTATAATTTAATAAATTATTTTAAACTTTTTTATGTTATGAATAAAAGTTTAATATTTAAATTTCTATACAGAACAAGAAAAATTTATAAAAAAATTATAAATCTATATGCATCTTAAAATAAATGTGAGAGAGACAAAGAAGCAGCGACTGTTTTTTCTTTTGCGGCACTGATTCACTTTAAAATTTTTCCTAATCTGGTACTCCCTCCGTCCCTAAATACTTTTCTCATTTGTACTTTTCACGTTTGCCAACACACACTTTTAATCAATAATATCTTTAGTTTTGTATTAGTATTAAATAAAAAAAATTCACTGTATTAAAGTACTCATAAATACGAATCCAACAAGATCACTCATGACTATATTTTATCTTATAGATTAGACGTAAATTAGTAATTTGTCTCATGTTATGAACAGTGCCGACATTTCAAACGAGAAACGTTTTTAGAGACGGAGGGAGTACTAAAGAATACACTGTATATTAGTGGATTCCTTAAAAGGAATTCATACTTAGCAGCCGTAACTTTTATTGTTACCTTACTATTGATTAAATTGACCTTACAAAGGAACCGAATGACTATTAGCTATCAACTTTTCACAGAATTGACGTTTCGAGGGTAAAAAGGACTAAATTGGCCAGCAAAAATTGATTACTTTGGACTATCACACTATTTTTGAATAGAAATAAGCTTTCCTCAAATCAAATCAGCTGCTACAAAGCTTCAACTTCAGAAGGATGTCGCTGATAAAATTGGAGCCTATTCTAAGTGTAGTCCCAATTGACAATCGATTGTCACTGTGAGCAAGTACATTAATTATTTGAATTTGTATGGATGATTATATAAAAATAATAAGCAATTGGTACTCCCTCCGTCCCTAAATACTTTTACTGTTTGTACTTTTCACGTTTGCCAACACACACTTTTGATCGTTAATATCTTTCATTTCGTAGTAGCATTAAATATAAAAACTTCACCGTATTAAACTACTCGTGAATACGAATCTAACAAGATCACTCATGACTATATTTAGTTTTATAGATTAGATGTAAATTAGTAATTTGTCTCATGTTATGAACAGTACCGACATTACAAATAGGAAAAGAAAAAAGATAAGGAGAGAGTAGTATTCAAGAAGAAAAAGACTGTTAATCTGCAGTGTATTCCAACAGAAAACGGGCCTCCGTTTGTCTACGAAGTCTGTGTCCATAAACCACCGAACCCCAGGACACTTCATGTCTCTCAGTACAAATATATCAGAGCACTGTCTCCTATGTAGGGTCAGATTTTATACGCCTTGCTTTCGAGATATATCTCTCCCCCCGCATAGGGTTGTTTAGGTTCATTGTTCTACGTATTTTAAGATTCATATAAAATATAATTTTATAATATAATTTAGTTTTTTTAAATTAAAATTTAAACATCAAATTTTTATTTAAGAATTTTTATAAAAAGAAATAATATTAAAAAATAAGTTATAGGAGTCTCAAAATACATTTCAAAAAATAACGTAAACAATGTACTAGAGCAGATGGAGTAAAATTTAATAAGTAATAATATATCTTAATATATACTCTACATTGTAAATAATGCTTGATAAATAGAAACACAATGTTATTATTAAATTTAAAAAAATTCAACTCAAACCAAAAGTTTGCTAAAGCTCATAACGGGAGAAGTTTTCTGAAAATAATTAAGATCTTTGTTTCCTTGTTTATGAATTATGCTTGCCAAAGAAACCATAAAGGAAGACATAACGGGTTGTTTCTTAATTTGGCTGGGTCTCTTGCCTAAATGCAACTGGCATTCTCTGCTTTTTCATTGCTTAAAATGCATTTAAGTTTTTCTTTAAAGCTGCATTTAAGTTGTTGTCATGGAAATAAAACAGAGGCCAGAAAGAGTTATGTACGCAGCCGGCCTGTAGAACCGACCCGACCCGACCCTATTTTGCCTCAGTAGGTTATTCAACATGGACTTCCCTTGTCTACAAACCTAAACCTTTATGATGTCCCAAAACCTTTTCTTTTTGCTAAGCGATATTCCAAAGCTTATTATTACACACCCTTTTACAGATGCTGCTAAATGCTAATACCTGCTTAGCCATATAGTGACCCACTTGATAATCGATTAAAGGTCTGTTAAACTGATCCCACTAGTTCAGAGTCAATTTTCTGTCCAAATCAACACTACACACCAACACTCTAGAAGAAAATTTTGGTTCCCCCTAAATTGTCCTTCATAAATCCCGACCCATTTTATCCCATTTATCCATAAAACGGCATGAATGGTAAGGAGGTTCAGATTTCTACTATTATTAGGGTTCATGTGTCGAAATGGGCATACTTGTAGAGCGGAAGCATTAGCAACCCACAAAATATTACCTTTTATTACTAGATTAAGCAATCACTGTTAAACACAAATGGTTTACTGTATGACTCTGTTATTTATGACCTAAATCTTGGCAATCTATGTGATCTACCAACCAACCAGCTATACAAATCCATATCAACTTGTAACACTGGCTGTTCTACATGTGACCATCACTGTAGCTCATCTCTGCAGATGCTCAGAAATGACGTGAATGCTACATTTCTGCTGTCAAGTGTATAGTAGAATCTATTTATCATTCAACCTAAGTTATCTAGAACTACTTACTATGACCAGTTCATGTTAAGTTACTTCTTAAATCCCCTATCTTTAGCTTTAAGATGCTGAATGTTGTACATATACTACTCTCAAGTCTCACCTTCACAGCAACACATTTATAGGGTTGTGTTTGGTAAAATTAGATGCTACACCAATCCATGACAAGATTTTTTTCTGTGCAAATAGAACTTTTTACTGATAGTAAGTGAATACTATTGCTGAATGCTGATACATCTCAGTTCGGTGGCTTCAAAATTCAAATTATTTTACAACATTCATGATTAAACAAGGTAACATGACTCAACAAGGCCTCTATCTGCTTCAATAGACTATAAAGTCTTGGTATACTCGTTGCTAAAGCTTTGTTATCAGGAATGGATATCTACACTTCCCTACGAGGCTGCAAATCATTTGTGCAGACTCTTGGTGACTGGTGACTACATGAAATTTTTTACCATTTTAACTATGGCTCGTCTGGCCTTCTCTCGCCTTCCCATTTGTGTTCAAATACAAACAGCTAACAATATGGTAAAATGAAGTCCAATTAACAGCTGAAATTGGATGACGGCATTCAGCCGACAAAGGTACAGTTGAGACAGCAGCAAGAACATAAAGATGCCAGGAAGCAATGTTTCGGTTACCTTAGAATTACTACCTAGTGGAAGAATCTTTTGCGACACCGAAATGACCCAAGCTCCTCATACTCTGCCTTTGTAACACACATTGTTTCAAAATCAGGGCTAGATGCCAGGAGTGACCCCCCTCGCCAAACACCTAATATGGGACTGCAAAAGCAACTCAAAGATTTTATCATCTGACACCATAAAATTTAAATATATAAATCACTTCGCTAGGAGAGAATGGTTTACTCTTCTTGGGTCGAAATCTTCACTCGATAATTATCTGGGACAAGAGGCCGCAACTCCCTTTCTCTGCAGTTCAACAAAACGAGTCAGATACTGCATGCACAAGAATGGCAAAGGAATTGCTTTGCACAAGAGATAAGATCTTACAGTCTTTCAGCAAATCGAGGAAATAGTGTACTTCCACCAGTCAATATGATGCTGTCCAAATCATAAATTAAGGTACAGGCTGGTTTCAGATATTGACAAAATAATAGATATATGTAAGATCTTCATGCAATAACGGCAAATTTGAATTAGTAGTACCTCTCATAGAGTACAGGTTGTAGATGAGGGTGGCAAGAATTTACTGCGCGGACAATGCATTCAGCCAAGCCAGCCTGGTTCATTCCTACAAAAAGTAGATGCAAGTTGTTGCAATAACAAACAAGTATTCGACAAAAACTGCAACACCAACTATGTTATAACAAGTAGCACAAATGTGCTTCTCAGTCTAATAATGAAACCTTATAAAGTAGCTTTAAATGCTACAAGAAAATACAAACCTAAATCAGCAGGACGAAATATCATCTCCGGCACAAGGAAACGCTCATTTGTCAAGCTGAACTCCTGTTCAAAAGGTAAAGCATTAAAAACTGCATTTTGCAAAGATATTAGCTTCTCAGAGATATGTAACCATACATTCTTTGTTAAATCAATTTTATTCTTGTTCTCAAGCTTTTCCTCATGTTCTTGCTGATCCGTTTCCATTTTCTCTGTATGCAGTCCTGTGGCTCCATCAGACAAAGTACGATATCTGTCTGCCTCAGCCGGGTCTTTCACAAAACCCTTTGTATACGTAACACCGTCAGGAAGCACATAAGTGCACTTAAAAATGTTATCATTGCCACGTTTCCTACGAAGACATTCACAGAAGAAAATTCAAGCAATAAACATTCCTTAAGAAATAAAATGACTTTTATGTACAATATATAGTAGATTATTCTTTAGCAAATTTAATTGTTAGATACTAAACCCAATGTTTGGCATCCACATAATTTGTCAATGTCTGAATCAAAGTTAAGAACATTAAATACCGTCTTTATGCATCCAACACACATCTACTTAATTAGATACTTGCCTATATAGGGCTGCAAATGGGCCGAGATTCTCATGAGCAACTCATTGCTCAGCTCAATAAAAACTCGGTTCGTTCATATACGAGCGAAAATAAAACATAATACTGAGGCTTGTTTCATAAGCCGAGCTTGAGCATGCTAAAATTTGATTATGATGTTCATAAACAACTTGTCCGACATTCACTAACAAACATATAAACAGATTGCTTGCCTACTATTCAACGAGCCAACTAAGAGCGGTGCAAAGCACAGGCCTACACAGCTCGATTACAGCCCTAAAAGCCACACATCCAGAAGACCATTAACTTATTAAGTTCGAGCTAATCCCAGAAATCCCACCATTGCAAACAACAACTTGGCACCGGCACCGCAAAACTAATAGCAAGATTGAAGTAAATAACTACCACAATATCAATATAACCACCAAAGAAATGAAAACTATTTCCACCAAATAAATTAACCTAAGACCATCTCCAACCCATGACACCATTTTGGTGTGAAAAATACACCAATTTGGTGTGAAAACTACACCAAATCAAAATTTCACTCCAACCCATCAACACCATATCCTACACCAAAAAGAATCTATTACACATAAAATGGAATATTCTCCCTTTTTAAGTTATTTATATCAATATTGAATTTGTACTTAAATTTTAACATGTCAAATAAACAAGGACCTAAAATAATTATAAATTCATTAATAAATTCAAGATGACAACTTAATTATATGAATTCCCGCGCTCTTCCCATATGTGCTCGATCAAAGCGTTGCGAAGTTCAAAATGAGCTTCCTTATCTTTAATTTGTCGATATCTACTAAGAAAATCATGAAATTCGTCATCTCCATTTCTTTCAAAAGTAATGCAAACTTTTTAGTTTTATTTAATTTATATTTTAATCATTGTGTATTTTCTTTTTAATCAAAACTATTTAAAAAACATATTTTCTATATAAGAATATAAATTTATTGATATTTGGAAATAAATAAAAAACATGAGTAAAATAGTAAAGAAAGAAAATTTAAAACAATTATGATTAAAAAATAAATAATATAACATAAAACAACTTTAATGGGACATAGGTGGAATAATTTTGTTTTCAGTGAGGGTATAGTAGGTATTTTGGAAAACTCCAAATTTGGTGTAAAAGTTGCACCAAATCAATACTTGACACCAAATTTGGTGTCAACCAATTCATTTGGTGTCAACTTTACACCAATTTGGTGTTGGGTTGGAGTGAATTTGACACCAAATTTGACACCAAAATGGTGTTTTGGTGTTGGGTTGGAGTTGCCCTAACTACACAAACAAACATGTAAAATTACAATCTTTAACATACCCTGCAAATTTTTAGAGTGTCTTTAAGCAAATTTGTCTGATTATATTCATGAAAACTCAAGATTCATGAAATAGGTTCTTGAAGAAATTTGAGCTAATCTATAATGAGCCAAGAAAGAGCAGTGCAAAGAAGCCTAAGACTACTTGGCTTGATTACAGCCCTAATAGACAAGCATCCAGAAGACTGCAAACTTGCCAACACCAAGCTAGTCCCAAAGTTCTACCATTTCAAAAGGACTAGACACCACAAAACTAACAGCAAAATAGACGTAAATTACTACCACAATATCGATATACCACTTAAATAACAGCATTGCAACCAAACTACACACTGATACACACAAACATATACATTATGAATATAAAGATGCAATCTTTAGCATACCTCGCAATCATCAAATCCCTCTGGACATCCAAGGAAACAAAACACAACTTCTCCTTAACATGATCCATCAAGAAAGACTCATCCATAACATTAATGGAGCGATAACTAATCAACTCCTTCAAATAATTACTCAACGCCTTCCCACCCAAATCCATCCTCTTAACCCCATAATTCACACAAAAATTCTGAAACACGGGGGCGGCGTGAACAAAACTAAACCCACAATCCACAACCAAGCTACACTGACTCTTACTAACAAGCCCATAAGGCCTCCTACTAGCCTCATACAAATGCACCAGCCCCGGGGCATCCGCAACATACAAGGCCTTAAAATTGAATTCTTCGAAAACAAGCTCATCCGTGTGGCGCTGAATTGAGGGCAAATTGAAGAGGGGCTCAGTGAGGAGGAGTGAGGAGTGAGAAGGGGTGAGTCTGAGGGTGGAAAAGAGGTGGGCCCAGATGGTGGATTGGAGGTCGGGGTTGATTAAGTAGCCACGGTCGAAGGGGCGGCGGACGGTGGCGGAGGTGAGGTCTTCGGTGGGGGAGAGGAGCTGGTCGCCGGTGAGGAACTTCTTGGAGGAGACGGGTCGGGCCAGACAATTGGGGATTACGGTTAATGGCTCTCGCTCGCCGCCGATGCCGGCTTTTATTAGCCCGCCGCCGTTGTCTAGGACTACTACTGTCATGGTAGATACGTACAGGTTTTTGTATGTACGGTTGTTTGGGGTTTTAGTTTTTACCGGGTTGCTGAGATCTGTCATCTGTTAATTTAACCCGCGCCGGGTGAGGTTTGAACCATTCGTGTCTGTCCAGGGGAATAATTAACCTGAGTTAATTAGTTAAAATAACTAGCTTTAACCTGTGCAAAGCACGGACTGTTTTAAATTATTTTTTTGATATAGGTTCATCTCTTTTAAATTGAGAGATACTAATAATAATAATTAAGCCTGAAATACGACTAACCGCTCTAACCGCTCTCTTATTCTTCTCTCCCAATCTTCAAGATTTCATTCATCTTTTCTTTCGATTTTGTGCGGCACATGTAATCACATGTTTTGGAAATTTGTGGAGTTTAGTCGCATTCACTATGCCATATACATTGCACACTTTTTTCTTGGTGAATGAGTCACTTGTTTTGAATCTTGCAAATTGATGTTGTTTTATGAGGGAGTTTCGAATGTTTAAACAATTTCTAATTGATTTGCTCTCCCGCTCGAGGGCGCTTTCACGGCATTGTCATTTGAGAATTGTTGTGGTGTGTCTGCTATCAAATGGTTACGGTGTAGCGGTTGTCAAAGCGACGCAATCGTCAAGGTTGTCTGAGGGAGTTTCAATGAAGTGATTCCGGTGGAATGCAGTGCGATCAAAGTAGTGAGAGTCCATGGAGTTGTTCTTGGTATATTAGTGAAAATGGGTTTAGAGAGGTCTTCATCGGTGTTAATGTGCAAATCATTGTAAGATTTCAAGATTTTGGGTTCCAATTTGGTTGGCACCCGATCTCTTCTCCGAAGCTTTCAACTTTGCAATCCGTGTAAGTAATGGTTCTTGATTTCTCCGTTTGTTTTCTTCAATGGACTTCACCACTTAAACCGACAAATTTTAAAGTAAGTCCCATGTGAAGAAGGCCATGAGCTAAGGTATTATAGTTATATTGTATCACACACAATTTTATTTATTATGCACTAAGCCGGGGGTCTCACGGAAACAACCTCTCTACTTTAAGGTAGAGGCATGGTCTGCGTATATTTTACCCTCTTCAGACCCTGCTCTAAGCGGGATATACTGAGCACGTTTGGTTTGGTTTGGTTCTTTTAAATTGAGATTATTTATATATAAAAGTAATTTATATTGTATATTTATTTATATTTTAAGTCATATTATATTGATATCCATATGTACACATATCCTCACTATGATATTTATTAATATATAAATACAAAAAATATACACAGTTTAAAATTTTATTATATAATTAAATTGCCACCCACCTAAAATTATTGAAAATTTGATAAAAGAAATGAGATTTTTGCTGAATCAGAGCCCTTGTCATATAGTTATATATTATATTTATACTTATTCTAATATATATATATATATAATTTTTTTAATCATAATAATTAAATATTCTAAAAACCGGTTGGTTCACTGATTAATCGATAATCAGAAGGATTTTTAATCCGATTTAGTAAAATTCGGTTAAATCGATGATTATTTGGTCAAAACTTGATCAATTCGATGAAAATCAGGTTGAATATTAAATTTTACAAAATTTGTGGGGTAAATTTAAAAATTTAAAAATGATTATATATATATATATATTATATAATATTAAATTATTTTCAAATAATGATCATGTTAATATTTATACTGAGTAAGGGTAGATTAGTCTCTTTGAATTAAATTACTCATTATTTTCATTATTGTTGTGTTAGATATATAATAGAATTTGACAAAATTCGGTTAAAATCGATGGCTAATTGGATTAAAATTGGATTAATTGGTTGAAAATCAGGCCGAATATTAGAATTTACAAAATTATTTATTTATTATTAAAACATAAATATAAATATTTAATACATACTCCCTCCGTCCCACCAGTTTGTTAACGTTCACTGTTTGCACGCATTTTGAGGCTCTTATAAAGTATAGTTCTATAATGTTTTTTTAATTTATTTTTTTTCTGAATAAAATTTTAAACATCAAACTTTTATTCAGAATTTTTTTTATAAAAAAAAACCTCATGCAACTATATTTTATAGAGGTCTTAAAAAGCGTGCCAAAAAGTGATGTTAACAATCCAACGGGACGGATGGAGTATATATATTGGAGTTTTAAATATGAAGTAATTATTATTAAAACATAAATACAAATATATAATACGTACTCCCTCCGTCCCACCAGGACTGTTTGCACGCATTTTGAGGCTCTTATAAAGTATAGTTCAATAATTTTTTTTTAATTTTTTTTTTGAATAAAAGTTTAGACGTCAAAACTTTTTTCAGGATTTTTTTAAAAATAAATACATGATGTAAGTATACTTTATAAGAGTCTTAAAATGCGTGCCAAAAAGTAACGTAAAGAACCTGTTGAGACGGAGGGAGTATATATATTGGAGTTATTGGAGTTTTAAATATGAAGTAATTTAATGTCTAATAAATACATTAGTGTTAAAAGTCAATAATTACCTTTATATAAAAAATGTGTATTTTAAGCGAGGGGTAGTATAGTCACTTTGAATAAAATTACTCAAGGTTGTTGTATTATATATATAAATATAATAGATTTCGTAGATAGTTTTTTTTTGTTTTTTTTGAAAATAATTTCGTAGATAGTTAATCGAATGGAATAAAAGATTGTATTCAATTAGATTAATTTTAATTATGTTTGAAAATCTGATAATATTTAATTGAGATAATATAAAATTCATTAAAATCTGATGATTCTTTATAAAATGATGGATTTTGTGAGATTGTTCAGTATATTTTATGATATTTGAATCTCAAAATTAATGAGATTTTGAACAATTATTCTTAAATCATCTTCGACATTTTATCTAAAATCCGGATAAAATCAAAATCATATACAATTCATAAAAATTCATAGACCTTCAACTGAATTGATTTGTGGACCTTTTTGGCTTTAATCATTCGAAAGCATGATATATTTAGATCTTTGTGAAACAGCTTTTGTTTTAAGAATTATTGTGGACTGCATCTTGCATTTTGAGTTGTCTGATGTCGAAATTTTATTTTTCTGAGTGATACGTTATGAATTTTGAAGGATAGAACTTAGAAGGATACTGGATCTCAAAGAACAGGCTCATGGCGAAGTTTAAGATGCGAATAAAAATTTACTGCACACTTGCACTTCGCATATAAGTTCGAATGACTTATTGAGATCAGAGACGTAAAAGTTTAGACTGAAACACAGGGAACACTTGCTAGCATGACAGATTTGGTTGTCGTTAGATTTAAGGGTGGTTCACTTCTTGCAACGCAATTAAAGCAATTCTAGGACTTGGAAGAGATAATTAGGTGTTTGCAAATCTTCTGAAATGCAGTTCCACTGTCTACTTCAATAATGGTGACATTAGATTGTGCCTAAGCTCCTATCTTATTGGAACAAATAATCGGTGAAACTTGAAAGTAGCATCTGTAGATGTCGCCCTCTTCTTCCAGTGTAAACATGCTGACAAACATTACATGATGATTTAGGAAATTCTTGTAGCATCGAATCATAAGGAATATCTACATTCTAGGATTAGCGAAATAACAAGGTTGGCCGAACATCAACAAGAATTTGATCCTGAAGAGGTCTGATTGCTAGTTGAGTTTTATCAACAAGTTTTTTGATGATGAGGTATATGAACTCGGAAATATAAACAGAGGAGGTCAAACTATAGAATTTAAAAATTATGATTGCTATAGCCTATAAATGATTTTATGTCGGTAATCAGAGTTCATCTGCTATAGCAGATTAGCTTCGCAAGGCAGGGGAACAGCAATTACATATTGACAAGTTCCATACTGCTATTCATAAGTACTAGGCAATTGATTTTTGTTCACCTTGAGCCTGTACTAGAACTACATAATACTGCCATTAGCTATCAAACCCCTTCTGATACACATAACAAAATTTTTGGCGAGGTTTTTTATATACAAACTATATATTATAAGTAGTTTTTATATAGTGCTAGTAGAAAATCATCTAGGACATCGTTTAAAAATTTGTTTTCCCATACATTTGTTGCAGAACTGATGAGGAAAAACATAAACTATGTACAATTCGATCTCAATCCAGGTCCCTATCAGGATGAGAGCTCTTTATCCACTTCAGACATTGCACCGACTCCATGAAACTTCTGCAAATCATTACAAACAGCAAACAATTTTAGGATTTTATCGCGGAATGATTATGTATTAGATTGCACACTAATAAATTTCATTAATACGAAGTAGTAATACGACTTACTTCCAAGGTAAATCTTCGGCCAGCAACCAGTCTCCCTCGTCGTCTTGGTATGTGAGTTTGTAATCCTTCATGTTCTCCTCAGCTGATCAAATGATATAAATATGTAAGTTTAACAATTAACATATCACAGAGTATTTTATTTAATAATTTGCAGACTAAAATTGTTGCTTACATTTCCCAAACATTCGGAGCAATGTGGTTGCCAGTGAGTGATAAGACTGATGCTGGCCTAAGTCAACTTTTCGCGCAATTGGAACTCCCTCCATCTTCACCTTCACGTACAATGAATAACTAGGCTTTACATCTTCACCGTCTTTCTTCGCATCATCATTGTCCCATGAGAAAAGAGCCAGCGTCCGCGGAATATCATCAGTAGTACTAACAAAAGAATCATGACGATCAAATGCTTCATTAAAATTACGCTTGTTCGGGTGTAGCGTGTGACCAGAGCCATACATATCCCTCTGAGGCTCAGAGGTACTCTCCTTATTCATCTCAAATTTGTTAATGTCCGGAAAAAGAGCAAGTCCAAGTTGCAGCTCCATAGCTTTTGAGTTTCGAAATGCAAATAGCGAGCAACTACTGTGTTTTCAAAGAATTTTGTTGAAGGGGCTATATATATTGGTGAGATTAAGATGGAGCGTGAAGTGAAGTAGAGAGGCAAGTGCCGAGTGGGGACAATAATATTAAAGAAAAAGGAGTACTTTGTAAATAATTAAGACTACTGGTATAAAGAATTAAGCGTGGGTCTTTTTCAACGCTAAACATATAGCCGACCTAATTGCTCTTTTGTTCCCAATCATCCTCCGACACCACCTTTATTTTTATCCGTTCTTTGCCTTCCGTGGGCATATCCCTTGTTCTGTCCCGCTAAACTATTAGCAGCTGCTGTTATTTTTGCAGAAACAGTTTCTCCATTTTTTTCGTAACAGTAAAAAGATCTACGGACGAATTGGATTGCACATTTTAGTCTTTACGGATCCTATTTTACGAGTTTAATACACTTCAGAATACACTTCTTAGTCGTCACCGATCCTACTTTACGAACAGGATAGGATAATGAAAATCGGAGAAAAACATGTTATTGAGATCAGTTGTTAAAGTATATAAAGTATAGACAAGTCAAATGAGAAAAGGGCAATGTTGTACTCCAAACTCCAGACATATACTTTGGTTTTTTCAAATCCTGCATGTGTTCCAAACTCCAAGCAGTGTTCCAAACTACTCCTTATCATATCAAGAATCACTCTCCTGCAACTAAAAGCTCAGTCACTACGTACTCATGCTAACACTAATAACAAGAACAGACAGACTAAATATTACCCCTCGTTTTAGAATTCAATCTTACTGCAGAATCAGTGTTTATCACTTGTAAATTCAATCCTCCATGTTTAGTTCAGTTTTACCCAATTCTGCGGCTCCATGAGCCAGTTAATTGCGCTCTTGTTCAAAAAGCGGAATATATTTTAGAAGATAAATATTTTTCCTTTTTCAACATTTAGCAGACTAATCTTTTGATCAAACACCAACAAGAGTGTCATTTCCGTCTAGTAAATAAAACATTTGTACGTATCTTCATGTACAACAAAACTTAAAGGGCCTCAACATACAAATTAGCTGTAAACTAAGCTTTACAGTAGGGCAGCAGCACCTTAGATAATGATTAATGCAAACAAACGAGAACAGCTTCCTCGTTTCTTCTTTTAACCACAAACAAAGTTGTACTGGAATCCATCGAACTCTACTGTCAACCAAACGAGGATATGGACCATACCTGATACATGACATCCAAATTTAAATGCACTCTGCATATCTCTGTCCCGACTTGTTTTTCGATCATAAACAATTAAAACCAATATTCTAAAATTTTCCGATTAGTTCTAATAAGATATTTTACCGATTTTTTTATTATACTCTGATTTGACAAAATCCATGACTTATCGTAAAATCTCTAACAAATTTCCGAATAAACCTTTTCTACCAGTCATATACCAAAATTATTTTTTGAAATGAATTTTCCCCCAAAGAACGGGCATAGAATTGCGCACGTACAGTCACTGTTGGAAGTGCACTGAGAAGTAACTTGAAAAGGAAAAAATGGACCAAGACGCAACTAGGAACAAAAGAAGACCACGAGGAACTCACATGAAACACCCCCGTGGACCGCGATGCCTGCACGACTTGTCCAAGTCCATCTGAACTTATGCTTGAAATTCATGAACCCAATTTTTTAACTTATATTCCACTCATTGTTCATAGAACCAAACATTGATTTGTTTTAATTATGGAGATCATTTCATAAGTATATATAATTAAATCAGCTATTTGTCGCCTCTGTGTTTTTATAGCAGGAGAATCTTGTCTACTTGACAAGTTGAAGGGGACAACAGAGAATCTCTGTCGTTTGTTCCCAAAGATCGAACGACTATCCTCTAAATCATCTATTTATATTCATACATTCGTGTAAAGTAACTGTCGGCTAACATAATCAGATAAATTTAGCTTAATGACTGTGATTTTGTTCTCAAAAGATGCCTGCTGCCGAAATGTACATTTTTTTTCCGCAATAAAACATTATCCCAAATATTAAGTTGTATACACGACACGACTGTCAGGTCTTTTAACATGGTATAAAAACTCGGAATCAATGTCTCAGTAACAGGTCCCCTGATTCGGGATACATTTGATATTCGGGACCTAGGTAATTTACAATATACACCATCACACCGTGGGTAGGGTGTTGATTTTGGCATGCATGTCTCAACGGCCACAGCATGGGCGTTGAGTTAATAACAACTAGACATCGACTATCATAAAAAAATAAATGGGGCAGGACCACCAAAATCAGTCTCCAGATTTTATGGTATTGTCGATCAGGATCACAAGTCCGGCCAATAAAGTAATCAATCTTATCTAGATAAGCTATTCTATCACTTGTGTCGGCTAATTTGTGCATATCAGATATTTGATGTTAAATGTATGCAACTACATTTCAGAAACACTTAAAGAGTATGCATTCTAACACTCCCAGTCCCAAGATATAAACAAAGGGCATATCTCGGATTTTTTCTGGAGCTCTAAATGCAAATTTGGAATCATCTGTGCCTCTTATGTATCTGAATCACTATAAGGATGTGTGTTTGAGATATTTCGACTATAAAATGAAAAAAAAAGTCTAAAACTGTAAACGTTGTATTTTGCATAATCCAGACCTGTTAAAATGCACGCAGACTCTGCATCTTGCAGGATCACATTAAGCTACTTGTCGACCGAGCTCATTTACATAGTTCAGCAAGGCATTGAAATTTATCTGATGTCCTTGTCTCATTATCTTGCTGCAATATATCTTTAGAATTGCAAGATACGCCTAAGTGTGGGGAAGCACTTAAATAACGCATCCACAAAATCTCCCACAGTCCCAGTATTGTTGTATAGTTTCGTACTCAAATTCCCTGCCATTCTGCCAACATGATAGAATTAAAGGGAACACAATAATTAGGAGTTCACAAGGTAAGGTATGGGATCGTGTTCTCAATTGGAAGAACGAATGTGGAAGCCCTACTGTGATACCAAGGTACTTTGACCCAATTAGTCCTGCTAGACCTCATACGGTGCACTTGAGAGGAAGAAAACATTGCGAAGTTGCGTCCCTCAAATATGTGGAAAATCTTACTTCATGATAGCATGATTTCTAGAAAGATATATAGAGATGAATAATTTTACGTCAAACTGTTACAAGCATAAGTTGAAACATGAGAAAAGAGGTGACTTACAGTCCCCAGAACAACTTATGAATAAAGTGTATTGATAAAATCTCAGTCAGCCTTATGAATTGCATATGAACCCTGCTGAAACAGTAGTAATTTAAGCATAATTTTTGCTTCAGGTATTTGTGCAAGGGCTGTCTAACAACTCAACAAACTGCTCCACTGTAAATAAATTACATTAATTAATTTTCTCAAAATTTTAATCATTTGGACTTCAACAATTTAATGAACTAAATATCTTAAGGAGGAGAAAATGTCAAAGTATTTACACCTTTAGGGAAGAAGCTGTACAAAGCTTCAAGAGGAAACAGCAAGTTTCAAGGAAAATACTGCTAGAGTAAAGAGCTCTTGCTCTATCAGTATTTTACTCACGCCCTTTCAGAAGGTCGAGGATTCAAGGCTTGAACACGTATTATGCATCTGTAATTATCGCTATTCCTAGATTGCTTCATTCTTCCCTTTAGATTTTATGTTACAGAGCATCTACCAACAAACAAAAATTAATCTTCACCTAATAAATTTACTTGGCTACACAGATAATTTGATCTTATTTCCCATGTATAAGAAGTAAGCTGCAGATTAGAAGGACCGCCCTCTCATAACTTGTTATGTAATGTGAGGGTATGCACTCTGGAAAAATGAATAAAGAAGGCGGAACTGGGCTGTTTTTAGTTGCATCAGCTCTTATACCAACCGCGCTGCCACTGCTTAATATAAAATTTCAGACAGAGCACTTGTATCACTTGCATCTACAAACAGCATCTTAATATTCTTTCAGCTCCTTCTGGTCCTTTAGGGCATTTGATTTTTTATTCGTATTTTTAGGACGTTTAATCACATATCTAAAATTGTTATTTTTGAATTTTTTTTTCTGAATAAAAATATTTATGTTATATTTTTATTTAGAAAAAAAATTATAAAAATATTAATATTTACTATGTAGTCAAAACACTTAAGATTAAGTGCAGCTAAGATTACGTGTAAAAAGTCAAAAGCCTTATATAATAACCAGAGGGAGTATATGCTCAGGGTACTTGGATTGTGTACAGTGGACAGAATAAAAGAGAGCATTGTTCTAAAATTCGCTAGGTGTCCCAGGACGGTCGGGTACCTTCCAGCGATTAATCGAGAAATTGGGGATTAATCGGAAAGATTAATCGGACATATATTATTTTTAAATTATTATAATTAAATGTAATTTAATAATATTACCTACTTTTCACTACTGGTAGAGTTAAATTGGTAAACAATATAATATCATATATTGAATAAATACTTGATACATGTAATACAAAATCATTGATTAAATAAATATATACCAAACAATATCTTATAAATAATGTAAGAAATATTAAATAAAATTAGTCTATCTTACTTTTTTATAAGATATTAAGTTAAGTACAAGTGAATATTTAATTTCTTATAATATAATCATAATTTTAGATTTTATTTACTAAAAATAATTTTTTTTGTTATTGGCCGCCTGGACCGTCTAGGCGGGATGTTGACCGCTTAGGACCGACTTTTGTAAAAAACGCTTAATTTAACGTTTAGGACCGAATCAGGGTGTTTTGGTGCCGCCTACCGCCTAGACCAATTTTTAAAGCACCGAAAGAGAGTAACATATCTGGTGTAGCCTTCTTGAACAGCTAAAATGTGCACATCTTTGAAGAGGTAGTTTACTAGTTATCTGTAAAAAAATAAGTGGTATCATGGGTTCAAATCTTCGTAAAGAATATGGATCATATTTTTAAATTCGAAAAAATTTGAATATGGATTGATATCTTAAGTATTCTGAATCGAGATCTGGTCAGAAACTCAGAACCCGATCCGAACCCAAAACCTGATAAAAATCCGATACAAAATATTATACATACGTGTGTGTTAAATGTATAGTGTGTGTGTATATAAAAATATTTTGAATTATTAGTTATGTATGTTAAAATTTTACTTGATTATATATATATAGTCCTACTCCAATAGAAACCAAATTAGCCTAAAAACTAAAAATCAGTTTCTGGACAGTTTTTTATCACTATTTTAAACTACAGAAATCACTGATTTGTACATAACATATCACTAATTTATATATAGCATATCTCGCGAATATAAATATATATATACACATATATGCAACGTATATGACCATCATTTTCATCCAAATCGTAATAATGAACCTTTTACCACCATTACAAAACGTTTCTATGACTTGCCACCATTGTCTATCATCACCAATAGTCACATAGACTTTCCATCATAACTTACAAAACTAACGACTACTTACCATCATCATTCAACTTCTCTTGCGGCTTCCTACCACCAAGAACTTTCCTACGGATGAAATTAATCATCTATAATCGATTATAAATAATTTAGATAAGTAGATTTTCTCAATTTTGATAGTAAAAATCGCTGTTTACATACTGTATAAAAACAGTGATTAGTGCAGTATAAATTAGTGATACCGGTAGTTATAAATAGTGGTAGGAAAACTGGTTCCTAGTTTTTATTTTAAGACGGGTTTCTATTTGATCATGAACCTATATATATATATATATATCTGTGCGATACAAATTTACATTCATTTCGTCGATACTGCATTTTTCTTAATTATTGTGCATTAAATAATCAAAATTTAATAAAAAATATAAACGATAAGTTGAATAATTGTAAACAATTAAATTAGCATGTTTCACGTGTTTATTTTACTAAATGAAACATGTGAAGCCCCTTTTTTATATTCCTGGATTTTTTTATAAAACAATCATCATATTTTTTATAGATATACAATTATTTTTTTATGTATTCAAATTAAAGCCGAATTAAATCTGAACTAGAATCGGGAAAAATCTAACGGATCGGATTTGGATCTTCATTTTAGATACTCAGTTCCAGACCCGGCCTCAAATCCGAACCGACCCAAAATATATTAGATCGGGTTTGAATCTAAAAAAACCCGACCCAATACGACCAGTTGCCAGATTAGTACACATGTATATGTGTGCGAGCGCACACATGTATATAAAAAAAATCTATACTTACAACTAAAAAGAAGATTAGTACATAAAAATCAAAATATGAGAAGTAATTAATTGTTTTTATGACTTAATATTAAGTTAATTTGAATGGAATACGAGATATGCACACGCACACATATAGATATTGTTTTTTGAATTTTATAGTTAAACGAAAATCATGAAATCTTGTTTAATAACTACGATCGTCAAATTTAAACAGGAGCTTGACTAAATCGTATTTTGTATAATTAAATGATTGTTAGTATTTAATATTTCTTGTATAAATAAATCAGTTACATAAAACTTTATAAATGAGAGATTATAAATAAGTGATAAAATTAGTCAACATAGATATTTATTGTACGAATACATTAATTATTGATAATTAATATTTCAAATATATAAATGAGTTATATAGCGAATTTTTTAAAATTATATATTAAATAAGAATATTTTTAATTTCACTTACAAAAGATATATAGAACTAGATAAGCATAATTTTGATATACACTTCCCTCCTATTATTAGTTTATTGTTTTTTTACAAACAAATAATTTTATTAGAAGATATTTAATAAAACAAATATTGAAATGCAGCCGGAACAAATTCTCAAACCGTCAACTACAAGATTGTGAAACAAAGAAAAAGTTAAACAAATAATGATATTATTTTAATGACAAATAATTTGAGATATTTATCTTTTATCCATTTTTTCTCAGTATCTTTTATTCGATCTTTTTTATGAATACAGTTCACGTCCATTAGATTAAAAATATCTTTGACCGTTATAACGGCATATTGTATACTTTGATATCAGTATAATAATAGTATCACAGTGATAATGTTCTTGTCAAAAATATGAAAAGAAAAGTTGCCATATATACTTGAGCTATATCTGTGAATATTACTATCGAAAAGATACATCCAAATATCCGTTTTCCAGTTTTGAGCGAATCATATAATATCTTTTAACAAAAATACTCCAATTAAATTTTCTTTTAGGACATCGATTCAGTGCAGCGTCATTCACGTCTTTATATTTCTCCGCCAGCACTGATACGTCGAATAAAAAAGAAAAAAACAGTTACGTTTCGGTGTTAGAGAGACCGAGACGAGGTTTATGAGCTATGGCGTCTAATAATCAGAATCTACCCTTGTACGACACAAAAGACAACAAAGAGAAACCTCAACATGCATCCACTATGTCCAGACAAGGAGTCTTCGCTGCTGTTTCGTACATGCTGTGCGCAGGTTTCACTTTATCACTCATTTCAATCTCTAGCTCTGTTCTTGTGTTTTCTGTGTGTTTGTACGAGTTTAATCTCAAAATTTGATCAAATGGCTTGTAACTTCTGTTACTATTTTTCTTAAATAATTTTTGGCTATGTTATATATACTTTGGCATGTTGGATTCGTTAGTGAGGAGCAGAGTGGAGACCATGATGTTGTATTTTTTGGGCACGGGAGAGTCTTGCCACTAGGCTATCAATAAATCGTTTTGATTTATTTAGATTTAAATACATGACCCAACCCGATGTATTTTTGTTATATATCAATGAATCATTTCAATTTACTTAACATTTCACACGGAACTCTAAGTATTTTCACCATATAGTTTTGATTAATTTTTTAAAATTTTCTTTGTTTTGGAAATGAAATAAAATAAAATATTTTCGTCCACAAAAAAGAAATTTTAAGAGTATTGATTTTAATTATGAGTTCAAATTACTCTGAATTGCTTGCAATGCTCGGATATTTTGGTGTCATTGACTCATGGTCATGAATGAAAAAGGGCTCCTTGTAATTCAGGGTGGTGGAAGCTTCATTTTACCATTTACTTGTTTATTTTTTTAGCAAACTATGTATTATGAGATGTTTTATCTAGTAAGTAAGAATACACTTGTTTATTGTGCTTTAATTTATTTGTAACTACATGATCTATGATAACAATAAGCTCTTGCTACTTGAGATATGCTTTATCAAGTAAAGGGGATGACACTTGTTAATTTGTAACTGCAGGTTTAACTTTCTTCCACCGTCTCATTATGAGATTCTTTATATGAAAATTGTAACAATATTAATGTTTTTTTTGCAGTGCTATTAATAATGTTCAATAAAGCAGCCCTTTCTTCTTACAAATTTCCTTATGTAAACGTCATTACTCTTTGCCAGGTAGCCTCCATTTGTTGCTTGCTTGAACTATCATTCCATATTAATATTTCACTCGGTATAGAGTTTTCTGGCTATACCTATTTTCTTTTTTTTAAGCAGGTTATGTACTTTGTATCTGTAAGGCCTACACCAAACTGAACATAGGGTGATTTGTAGTCTTTAAAGTCATTAACTGATTATGTTGGCTGAACTAGACAGTGTCTATTGGTCATATAATTGTAAAGTGATTTTGGCTTCATGTATGTCAAACTACTAATTAGATTTAATATGGAATTAAGCAACGTCCAAACCTTATACAAGCTATGTTCTTATATGTATGTCAAGTAGGCTATTTACATATTATACATCCGCTGTGAGCTTGTAACTGTTAAGTGATCAACCTTTTTGAAACCATAGGCGTTGGAGGAACCCCTTAATGAATTTTATACCTTCGACCCCGCCTCCCCCTTTATTACTCAAATGTCCTGTTTTGGGATTGAAGAATGGATATAAGTAAGAGCCCATCTTTTAGGTGTATGAGTATGATCAATTTACCGTATTCATTACTGTATAGGAAAACGCTGAGCACTGAGCAGACTCTCATCCACCTAAATGCACTTAGTACAGAACAGAAATGCTTAGTAGTTGATACCAAGTAGCTGTGAGACACTTATGTAGAACTTTTTTTAATTGGGATATGTTATGGTTGCATGCTTGTGTATGTATGGTTAAGTGGTACATACAGAACAATATTGTTGTAAGATTGACGAAACCTGTCTTCATCTGGTATAATTATAACACTGATGGAACTTCCTTCTCACCTGCCTTTCTTGCATTCACATGTAATAAATCATGCTTATAATTTACTTCCCTTACGAGCATGAGCTTTATGAAAAGCATATAGGTATGGGTATGAAGCAAAAGGCAGTAATATCTTTCCATGGAATGTGATTTGTTCATCTCTGCATCATTTCTGACAATGACATCATTTACCAGGATAGTTATGCATAGCTCTTGCTTGTAATATCTTATTATAGAATGTATTATTTGGATATGATCAGCACGAGTGACACGTCACCTACAAGTCCACACATTTAGATGCTAAGGCAAAATCGGTGGAAATCATTCTTCGAATTGTTTTTATGGTCTATTTAGTTAGTGTTATGTGATTTGCTGGTATTGGTCTCAGAAAACAAAAGAATGCGCTGGTCCTGCTGAATGAACAGTTCTCAAGATTTATATTAGTTATTTTAACTATTTTTTTATGATTTCTTATTCTTACAATTCAACATTTCAACTGCCAAGTCTAGTTTTCTGTTATTATCTCATTTATTATGTTGTGTGTATGGGTATTCTGCTCTTTAGATGGCTAGTTAGTGAAGATAATTCTGTTAGCTTGATGTATCTGTGTTCACTTTAAAATTCTGTATTGTTATTTTTTTTTTAATTTTCTACTTTGACTTTAATTGTTCTAATTAGTAATTTCATTTTTAAAAGATGTTATGTTCGTGTGCATTTCTCTATGTATTGAGACGGTGGAAGATCATTTCCTTCACAGCTGGTGAATCACAAGGCAAGGATACTAACTCAAAGATTCTTGTTCCTCTGAGGACAGTGCTTCACACTCTTCCACTGGCATTCTCATACTTGATTTACCTGGTGTGTCTTTTCTGCTATGCAGCCAATCATTTTTTTACTGCAGTTATCTTTCAAGCAAGCCTCTACAATTATCTTTTTTTTCATGTTAAAGATAGTTTCAATGGAGTCTGTTCGAGGGATAAATGTTCCTATGTACACCACTCTTCGACGGACTACTGTGGCATTTACTATGCTCTTTGAGTATTTATTGGCTGGCCAGAAACATTCTCTCTCTGTTGTTGGCAGGTAAGCTTATCCATCATTGTGTTTTTTGAAAATGTATTCCCCATAACAGTTGAAGAGAATAATAGGCCATATTACCTGTATTTTACAAGCACATATGTTTGCATATTCATGGATCTCTATATTTTAGTTGTCTTAACTAGTAATGTGAATCATTAATTCTGAAATTGGGATTATACTAAGAATGTGTTAAAATCTGTAAATAACTCTGCATTAGCGTCCTATTACCATTTCGTTAAAACAATTCGGATAAGAACTCAAAATGGTTTATGCAGTGTGGGGATAATCATATTTGGCGCAATCGTGGCTGGAGTTGGGGATTTGGCATTCGATCCCTATAACTATGCTGTCGTTTTCACAGCAAACATCTGTACTGCGATATATCTTGCTTCAATAGCCCGAGTTGGTAGTATATTATTTTTTCATGTACAGTTATTTCTTCAAGAATGTGAAACTCTGTGGTAATTATCTTAATGCCCATACTTTGTTTCTGTCCAGGAAAGACTAGCGGGCTTAATAGCTTTGGGCTCATGTGGTGCAATGGTAAGATAAAGATCCTAGATCCAAATAGATTCACCTGTTCAGACCCTGTTTTGCAACTGATACTATTGATTCAGCTCACTTCTTTTCTGGTGCAAGCTCAATCATAGTCTTTTTATGTGAAATTCTTGCAGGATTAATATGCACACCTTTTTTGTTATTTTGGACATATTTTAGTGGTGACCTGGAAATGACATTACAGTTCCCTCATTTGTTCTCCCCCGGCTTTCAGGTATTTCCTACCCCCAAAGCTATTACTTCATGCATGCATACTGTCGGTCATAGCAGAATCTATTACTTTCCATCTATAATCTTTTTACAGTGCAATTATCATGTATATTCATCTACGGACACCTGGACACATTAGGCTTTTGTTGCTCGAGCAAGATGGTTTTGTTAAGTTTAAGTTGTGTAACATTTACGTGCTTAACCATTTCATATTGCTCTATATGTTTGTGCAGGCTGTGATGGTTCTATCTTGTCTTATGGCCTTTTCATTAAATTATACCGTCTTCATAAATACAACACGCAATTCGGCACTAACACAGACAATATGTGGCAATTTAAAGGTGCGTTATCAATTTGTACCGATATAGGCATGCACAAGTATTGCTAAGACAAATGTTCTCACTTTGTCTGCTATATTTCTTGCGAATGATGTAGGACCTCTTTACAGTTGGAATAGGGTGGCTATTGTTCGGCGGGCTCCCGTTTGATTTGGTAGAGCATTTTTCATTCTTTCATTATTTCATGATTCTCATGTTACTTATGCCATTGTCTGGGGTGGACCTTGAGAGTGTGTTCTGAAATAGTTTGGTCTAATGTGCTTATTGCAGAAGAACGTTATCGGGCAATCTCTTGGTTTTCTTGGATCCTGTGTGTATGCTTATTGCAAACTGAAAGGGAAGTGAAATCTCCTTAGAATATGTTAAGTTACCAAACGTAGTTCGAATTTTCTCAGTTACAGCTATCCATGATTAGCCTAGCTAATGGTTTTATTTTGTTTCCAGTCCATTAATATATTTTTTTACAAAAAGTTGGGACTCAGATTCTATGCGGTGAATTTGTGTTATAATGCACTCATATAAGTTTTTAGTGCAAATTATACTTCTATAAGCAGTTTTTTATGTTAGTGTACATTATACACTGGCAACAACTTTTTAAGTAGATGACGGATTTTTATTAACTCTAATCTCATTAATAATGATGACCTTATACATAAAAATCTCGATCAATAAAAATCTGTCATTTAAATAAAAACAGTTGTTATTGTGTCCATGGACACATAAGAAAAATCCTCTAAAAATCGAAATCTGCAACACAATCCATGTGAAAAACCACAAGTAACAGGGTATTTACTTCAACAATGAATCAGAGGACAATTGTAACAATTCCAGACTCCAGTATATGGCCTAATCAAATTAAGTACAGTTGAACCTTTGGGTTCAAATAACAATGCTATCATGCCAGGGCAAAAATATTTGAAACTTTCTTCTATAGATACATATATATGAAACATCTATAACAAGCTCCTACATGGCCTTCCTCTTCTTTTGCGATCTCTGCAATTTCTGCCACTTGAGGTAAATCTGGTATGACAATCCGCAAAAGACCATTCCAACACAACCCCATTGCTTGGAAGATAAAGGGTTGCCACTCAGCACAGAAGATACCACTATGCTAACAAACTTCCGCGTTGTAGTAATAGTTGTGTTAGCCAGCGACCCAAACCGGCTTATGGTTAAAAATATGAAGTTCTGTCCAACTGCCCCACAGAGACAGTAGAGAAAAATGTCCCATGCTGCCTCAGGATGCTGCTTGCAAAATGCAATGGCGTCATACCCACTGGCACTAGGCCACCCAAACATGAAGGCCAGGTTATAAATGGTTCCCCACAAATTCATTCCTAGCATGATATCCCAGGCACTTGTTTTAGGGTACCTATAAACAATGGCCAAGTGATGGCCAAGTGAGCAAGTAAAACACAATTGCATTATCCTCAAGCAATTGTATTTAAACGTTGCTAAATTGCATATTAAGCAATTGTGTGAAATGAGGAGGAGCATATGATATTATCAGTAATGTATAATAGTTTTATCTTGGTTTTTTAATGATTATTAGCAATGTAGAAAAACGATGAAATTTGTTACAAAAATACCTTGCAGAAATTGAATCCTGTGTTGCATTGGTGAAACCGTCAAAAGCCAGGTTTAGGAAACACAACCCGTAACCCAGTGGAGCATTAGGGTTAGCGAGCTTTTTTATAGTTTTTGAGCTAGTCTGGAACAGAAATATTGTAATTGAGAATTTATTGCAATGCAAAAATAATAAGGAACTACGTGAGTAATAGGAAAACAAGCTGAAGTTTGATATCAAAAATTAAATGTACTCGCCTTCAGAAGTGCAAATGCTGATACTCCACCAGCAACAAGGAGAGTACATACATACTCCGGAATCGTGTATCGGATACCATAAACCAACGTCCCCATCAGCATCACTGCATAAAGTAATATAATTGAACTCTATAATTTAAAAAGATGCCAAGTTAAAAAACTGAGGTTCCAACAAGAGGCTAAATTTGTGATTGAATTGGTACCAAAACAGGAGTTTGTTACTCATATAAAGGATGCCCTTCATGGTAAAAACATATTCTAAGATGTACTTTATTTATTATATTAGCTTTGTATTATGTTGCTAACCTGGAATCATTTTAGACGATTTTGCCAGCACCTGCACTTGACAGTTTTACCACAAGTAATTAGAGCAAAAAAACAATTTCCACAAGTTCTTTATCAATTTAGGACATTAATCATGATCTTAATACAGGAAACAATTGAAAGGGAAGAAATGAAAAGAAACTAAAAGTTCTAATTAGTTAACTGCATAAAACTAAGGTTAAGTTTAAAACTGATACTGGATTCATAAATTAACAGTTAGTTAGTAGCACCATAAAAATTGGCTGCATATGCTTGAACATTAAACAGGCAGCTTTACATTGTTACTCATGTAATAACCCAAAATTTTAAACGATTATGTGAAGCAAAATTAATTGATTATAATTTAAGGCATGTACTCGATCAAAATTTTATAATGTGAGAATAATTATTACACTTATAGAAGAGCATTTAATTCAGAACTTGCTTACTTTATATGAATGAGATTATTTTTATCAAGCTTACACCTGAATATGAATATAAAGTACGGAGTAGATAATATAAAACTAAATATATTGTGTAAATTAAGTGAAGTGCGCATAATAGTACTGTTAAATTTGGTAAAACTAGTTACAAAATTTCATTGCAGGTCAAGTGGTCCTTTATTCTAAGGCTAAAAAGTTTTAACACACTCTAGTATATAAATTACTAAATTAGAAGCAGCCTTACATATATTACCAAGTGAGACTAGTACCTGTATTATTTCTCCATCATATCAGAATACAGTGGAGGTGGCTATGAGAGTAATTACCTGATGAATAATCGACATTATAGTAAAATAGTAATACAAATTGCATAGGTAAGGGAGAGGAGGATATGTGGAGATAAATATGAAAACAGAAGCATACTCCAGTCTCTAGGCACACAGAAGGGTGAGCTGATAGGAGGAAGAATCCAAGAAAATTCTTAGCAGTTGAGTTATAAGAAAAAGAGGTGGTCAAGAATCTTCATCCTATCTTGCCTTGTGTGATTTTGGAACAAGAAGTACTAAAGGAAACACAACGTGATAGGCCGGAGGAGAAGCAAAATTGATCATCGCAGAAACCCTGTCCAGTTATACTCTAATTGATGGTATTTTAATTTGATTATCAACACAACTGGCAAACACCAACTACAAAGGTTTATTTAGCCACCATAAAACAACACTAGCAAGTATCAAGTCATACTGACACAAAAAGAAATTGGCAGCTAACAAGTAGTATTATTAACACGCATTATAGAAAACGAGAAAACGCAAAACTTAATGCTGAAAATTAAACCCTGACATTCTTAACAAAAGAAGAGGAGTATCTTGTGACACACCTGAGCAGGATAACTTATATACTTCAAAGCTTCAATACCCATAGCAGGCCCAATCGTATTCGTAATGCCAGCACTCCAGTAACTCCACCACGGAGCACCTCCCGTGCTTCCACTTGACCATAATCTTATCACTGTTTTACACAATTTCACTCACTCAATCACAGCAATTCCGCAACCAAATTAACAAAACTCAACAATTCAATCGCAAAAAAAAAACAAACATACTTATAAAGGACCATATTAAACACACAACATTTTGAGCTAAATTCAAAAATGCAAGGTGTTCAAATCTCTTCTTTTCCGCTCCAAACTTCTTTGTTGACCTATTAATCAACCATAATAACAGTTAATTAATACATTTTTAGAAAAAATGCATAAACGATCGCATTGTTAATATAAATAGATAATTATAAAAATTTGTACACGGTCTCTTGAAGAATGCCTTGATATATATAAGCAGACCAAATGCCAGTAACACAAAACACAAGAACTAGAATTCGTCGGAGTCCGGTGGCGTGAGACTCCATGTTCGCCGGAATTTGCTGATCCGGCGACAGATAAAGGCACTTAAAAGGTAATATCTTGTGATTACAGTTACTGCGTGTATATGATCAAGATGCTGTTGAGTGTTGAGTAGCTGCTCCCATTTACATGTCGGGTTCAAAGGGTAGCCCCAATTTGCCTTTCTAAACCCAATTCATTTTTTTAAGTTTCAATTTCCTATTGACCAATTTATTTTAACAAAATATCACCTATTGTGTTTTCTGAATTATAAATATTTTTTTTTATTTTAGAGTGATAATTATTTTAACTTTTATACGATTACTATTTCGAGACATGAAAAGATATATAATAATTTTCAAAAATTATGTTATTGAAATTATTTATGGTTAGATTAGTTCTAAATACATTAACACCGGTGAATGGTTTGAAATTATAAATCCTAAACACATTAACATTATAACAGTTGGAGAGTGTTTGGAATTGTTTTCGTTCCCAATAACACTTGGAGATTGTTTGGAATTGTTAAATTGTTTTCGCTCCTGGACAATAAGTTGCTTTATAGATGAGTAGTTTTAATTTGGATCCCATTTATATTTATAATTGAATGTATGATTTTGGAGTTAGATGCTATTTATATATTGGACTTTGATTCTTGTTTATTCTGTAAATAACTCGGATAAAATTTAAATTTATATTTCAATATTATTTTAATTTGGCTTAAATTTAACTAAACCATCCAAGTATGCAGTTTTGTACACAGGAACCATTAAAGTAAAAAAATCAATAGGATGGCCATCAAACAAACTCAAATGAACTTGATAGCCATCTCCTTCCCGGTTTTGTGAGTTTAAACCGAGAGTGAACTCCAGTTTCCACCCGTTGGAGGTTAAACCATTGAAGCCAAGATGAAAACAGTAGAGGACACAACAACCATCGTTGTTTCTGAATAAATCCATTGTCTTGGTAACGGTTATAAACATTTGAAGCACGCACTTACACTACCTCCATTTTCATTCTTCCTACATGTCTTCTTGCTGCTCGTCTCACATTCAAACACCTGGGTTGTGCTCTTGTGGATTCAGTCCAGTTCTCAGGACGTCATGGACTGATGCAAATCCAGGAAGGAGGTTCTGGGGATGTAGCCAATACGTGGTAAGTTCCTTTATAAATCTATGTGCTATATATGCACGATATTGTCCAAAAATGTTACCTTCTTAATTTTTGTTTGCAGAGGAATCGAAGCCGAGATTGTAACTTCCACATGTGGCATGACCCAGCTGTTGGGGATAGAGCGAAGAACATCATACCAGGCTTGCTCCGAAGGATTCAACGACTGGAGGACGAAATAATGCGAAGGAGAAACAAGGAGAAGATGTTGTTCATCTGGTTGATTAGCGCACTTGTTATTATCTGTTTTCTTGTAATTGTTTGTGTTGTCATTGTACTTTGATCATTTTGTAATTACAAGCTACCTTCATTATCTTTGGTTGCAACATTTGGTCATAAATATTTGAATGTATGCGTTGCAGTTTGTAAGTTGTTCGATTTGTCATGCAAGCTTCAGTAGGTTTTCTAATATTGCAGTGAAGAGAAGGATTTAAGGAATAAAATAGTAGTTCATATTGCAGATTACATGACCACCTCACAGGAGGCACAACATAAAAACAACATAAAAACACCATAAAAACAGCTTAAAAACTTCTTAAAAACAGACCAACCCTTCCCCCCTCCAACAACAGCTTGTGACCCCAAGCTAAGCTCTCTTGTCCGCATTCAAGAGGCTGCGGATGAAGCTTGGTGGCACATCACGATACTCAAGCCCACCATCATCATTCAGGGCCCGGTTTGCAAGAGCTGTTGCAGGCAAGTTTGATGAGCTCGGGATGTGAACAATGTCACACACATCCCAATCTGCCTGATCATCAACACCAGCTGAAACATCTCATAGTTTTCATCAGGGTGAAGCACATGATTAACAGCCTCCTCACTCTCACATTCGAGAGTCACAGAGGTCTTGCCAGCCTCCCAAGCCAGCTTCAACCCGTACCAGATTGACCACAACTCGGCAGTGGACTGAATGGACAACCCTATCATGCTCTCACACCCCTCTAGCCACCTCCCATCACTATCTCTCATCACACATGCAATTGAATCCCTAAGGTGAGACCTCTGAAAGACACCTTTGACATTAACCTTCACTGTTCCTACGGATGGCTTACTCCATGTAGACATTTTCTATGACTGTATGTACTAAACTCTGTTAGAATGAAGAAATTACCTACAGATGGGTGCTTTTTATAGCCCAAATCCTGTCAAGACATACAATTCCAACGTTTGAACAGCCAATGAGTGAATATACCACTACCCCTAAAACATGTTCCCAGTCAAAGTAATTTTTCAAGTTGTTAATTCCCTAGGTGAAAAGAATCTACTGGCATTGGCTAGTAAAATGCAAGTTACAGAAAATTAAACCAACGATAAATGCACTGACTTGCAACTTCAAATTTAGATTTAAGTACTAAGTCTATTACATAAAGCAAATGTAGTGCTGAATTCAGATGTGCATCAAGGACCTTAAGTGTTACAAGCCATTAATTGTTTCCAAAAGACTAGTTAGAGAAAATTTTCATTACTTAAATAGTGTGGTCCACAGCATAGGCCTGCTAAACTATGTCCTTGACAACCTTGTCTGCCACCATTTGATCTTCCACATCTCGAGCTTGGCTCTCCTCTGCAGCTGCACCACTACCTTCACCTTGACCAATGTCCTTAACAGACTCCTGACCCCTCTGTTTAGCAGCTTCAGTTCTTGCCTTGGTTAAAGCACTTTGAGTAACAACAAAATTACCCCTTTGATAAATGCAGCTGACGAAATCTCTACCCCCCCAACCACAGACTTAATTTGAGGAACCACAGTTGTCTTTGGAAGTCCATGAATATTTGGCCCTAGATAATTAGTTGGTGGAGTTTGCATGTTGCCAACTTTGCATGTTGTCACTTTTTTGGCCTTCCCCTTGCCACCCTTTACTATCAGCTTCTCCTTGTGCATGCTAGCTTCAGAGGTTGGTAACTCGAATGGGGCAGATACATGGTCATTCCTGGTTGGCCCAGCTGGCCACTCAATTTCAGTTGCCACAATGACCTCAGGCCAAGCAACATTAGATACAGTTTCCACATTACCTACCTGGCTTCCTTGTGTAGGTATATTAGCTTCAGGTACATCCATCTCAAGTATACAATCTGGGGGGTCTTCCCTCTCATCATCAGCAGCACCTCCATCTGCTTCACTTCTTGAGGTTGAGGCCTTCTTACATGTTCTCCTATTGTGTCCTGCTTGGTTGCATACTGAGCACCTAACTGTCATTTGACTATTTCTTGCAAGAGTTGCACCAACTCCATGTACTTCTTCCCTTTCCTGCAAGTCATTTCCATCATGCTTTCTTTTGAGTTTCGGCCTTCCAGGCTGCTTCTGAACAAATGGTGGAGTGACCACATGGCCAGTCTTTGTCCACTGTGCTTCACCATTCATAGGATACACAATTCCAGAGTAGCAGGCCCTGTAGGTTTTGACAGAGTATACCACATCAACATAATCAACTGGATCAACACCATTCCTATTCATGGCACAAATGGCATGGTGGCAAGGTATTCCTGTCAAACCCCATCTTCGACATCCACAAGTGCGTGTGTTCAGGTCCACAGAGAATTTGTGGCCACTGACAGTGTTAATTTCATACTGGTTATACCCTGCATAAGCAGAGTAGCAGCCCCCACTCCAAATCCTAAACTTGTTGAGAAGTTTGTTAGCATTTGGAGTGATCTTCAAATACCTCCACAGCTCACATTCCTCCCTCTTAGATTGGATCCTTCTCATCAAGTACTCCCTAATCATCTCTAACATTACCAGAATTCCTTGCTGTCTAGCAAATACAATGGACCTGTTGAATGCCTCACACATGTTGTTCAATAGAATGTCACACTTGTTATCTAGCTGGAAGTGTGACCTAGACCAGTGGTGTGCTGGTATTTGAGCTAGCCAATCATATGCTTGAGGATTCTCAGCCTTTATGGACTCCATGTACTCTGGATACTTGTCAACAGTTGTCGTCCTAGCACAGCACCACAGTTTGTCCTTAAGAGACCTACCAGGGAATTTCTGTTTGAAATTGTTGTGCAAATGCCTAACACAATATCTATGCTCTGCAGCTGGCACCTCTTCCCCTACAACATTTATCAAGCCTTTCTGCCTGTCACTAATGAGAGTCCAACCTTGTCCATTTCCCATGTCAAAGTCCTCCTTAAACAACCTCATAAACCATCTCCAAGTATCAGCTTTCTCATATTCCACTACAGCATATGCAAGGGGGAACATGCAATTGTTAGGATCAACTGCCACTGCACTTAAGATTTGCCCCTTGTACATAGTTTTAACATGAGTACCATCAAGCCCCACAATCTTTCTACAGCCTGATTTGTAACCATGCTTTAAGCCTCCAAAACATATGTAAATTCTTTTGAAAACTCCTGGATGACCTATACACAACGGCAATTGCAGTTTGAAATAACATGAAACAGTCATACCTTCCTCAAACTCAAGCTCAATTGCAGTTGCACAACGGCAATTGCAGTTAACTATTATTGTTTAGTTCGAATTCAAACTAAAAAAACAGTCATACCTTCCTCAAACTCAAGCTCAATTGTTGAGTTAGGATTTCTGGCTATCAACTCAGTTCTATAATCCCATAGTTTTGAGTACTGCTCAGCATCCGATCCATGGATTATTTTCATTGCCTTCCTCTTTGCTCTCCTCAGAACATGAGCCTTGAAGTCTATGTGCAGATCTGTGATAATCTTCTCCCTCATAGAGTGAATTGGCCAGCTAGGATTGCTCCTAAACTCTTGCAGATAGTGTTTGGCAAGGAATCCAGAGTGAATCAATGGCAGCCCCCTTTGCTCTCTAACACAGGTGTGTGCTGTATTAAAGTGATGGATGTTAAACAATTAGGGTTAGAGGACAAGGGATAACATGGTAAATAGCAAAACATCGAAATATATAAACTATAATGAAAGTGTAGTGGTCCACATGTTTGCAGTATACCTGGACCCAGTTGTTTTAGCTGAAATATTTTATCAAAGTTCTGAGAGGCAAACATAAACCAGGGGCATGGTTCTTTGCATGCTGCCTTAAGTCTCTTCCTATCAGACAACAAAAATCTGACCATTCTTCCTTCTTTGTAACTATGTTTTGTGATTGCCTCCCTGCATTCATGGTGATCCTTGAAGGTCATGCCGACTTCCCACTGAGGATCATCACAATCTTTATACACAGGCCATTTGATCTTCTTCATACCTGGAACATCCTCTGCAAATATATCCTCAAAAAGCATGTCTAGAGAATCAGAGTCTGAGGTGTCAACAATGCCAGCATCAGAGTCGGACTTGTCCTCACTTATGTCATCTTCATTGGTGAGTCCAAGGTGTTGTTGAAGCCTACCTAACCATTCAGCACCAGCATCCACATTCTCTGAAAATAGCTTATCATCAACCTCACCAAATGAGTACTCACTATCAGAGAAGTGATAATCTTCATCAAGCTCTTCAAGATCAAGAAATTCATTGGTATCAGCATTGAACTCCTCAGGGTGGACATTGTGGTAATGCTCTGCAGTTAATTCTACCTCTGTATAATGCTCCACATATATATCAATCCTAAAATTGTTAGCTTTTCCATAAGCAATCATCCTAACACAATCACTTTCATTCTGAAAGAGCTTCATACCAGCATCCATTGGCATAGTAGGGATCCTATAATACAGAGTCTTCAACCCACTATAACCCAATCCTTCAACTTTCTCTCTGATTTCGTCATAGCTTATATCATTTAGACCCCAGAAATCATAGACAGTTAGCTGGCCCCCTACGTACTCAGTGTGTGGCAACCACTTCATCATTCCACCATGGTACAATCTAACACTAAGCATATTATCATCATCACCTATAGGTAAGCAAATATTATGCAGAACAACAATGAATCCAAAGTTAATTCGTTTACAAAATAGTCACTTCAAAAACATAGCATAAACAAGAAGCTCCACAAACTCCATTCTTAAGAAACACACACTACAGAATTAAAAATACATAGTACCAACAATACTCGAATGATATGAATATGCAGCTGCAAAGAGATTACTAACCATATGGTGGGGAATCAGTTTGGTCCAAAGGTCGAATCATCACTGAAGGTCGAATAATCTCTGTGTTGGTCGCTTCCATTGCAATCGCCCTCCTCACTCTCTCTGTTTAGTTCTCTGTTTTACGTTCACTAGCTTGAGACCATCTACTGAAAGAAAACACTCCCCGCCTCTTGCTTAATTACTCAAAACTTGTGTACACTCTCACCCCGGCTGTTTGTTTTAGATCTTTGCAAGTCAGCTTCTATGTTACCAATAATCTCACTAACCAGCAAGTGAGCTCCACACACTTCAATTGAGAGACGTTGTGGTCAGTAGTTGCAATCTGGTATAGTGTAGTGTCCAACTTATCGGTTTTTTTACTTTAATGGTTCCTACAAATTAGTATCTGTTCTAGTATTATTCGGATGAGCCAGAGTCGAACCCGGGTCTCCGAGGACAACAGAGGATAAACCCACCACTTGGGCTATCCAATCGTGCTCACCAAAGAGCTCTCTTAAAATTAAAGAAAACATACTCAAATATGTATGTCTAGATGTCTCTATGATAATTGATATGATCTGTATAGCAAGTAAAAACTTATTATGGGAGATCATATCATTGAATAAGAAGACAGATTTGGGGGTTCTTTTAGGTAGTTAGCGTGCCTTCATTTTGGACAGCACCCAGAGTTGGGTGTTTATTTTGTCTGAAGAATATGACAAAACACTTGGGCCTGTTTGTAATGCATTTTTAAAACCATAATCATATTACGTGATTACTGCAAAGCTTCTAGTTGACATTCTAAGGTTTAGGCAGAGCTGGTATCGAACTTAAGAGAATTACAACTCTGTTTCGGAAGAAATTATGTATTAAACTTCTATTTTCAAATTTGGATTTCTAGCCGGCAAAAAATTCAAAAAACTTAACTGGGGTATAAAATAAGAATTCTGGTTAGATGATAAACTTTTTTCAAAGAAATAAATCCCGGTGACGGTTGATTGTATTTCGATACAATTCATCTACAAGTATGTAGACCTTACAAAAAAAAAAAAAAAAAACTTCTGGTGCCGAGATAAATAAGTTTGTGGTTCTTTTCCACAGCAGTTTGATATTAACACTGATACCAGCAGTAGAATTCTGTTGAGATGATCCCAATTTGGTTTTCTTTGCCAGTGGGATTATATTTTTAAATGAATTTAAATATTCAGTTATTCACTATCTTGCTGTCTGCTGATACCAAACTTTTCAAAACTTGTTAGTAAACAGGATTCCAGGAAATAGTATTGTTATTATCATGACTATGAATACATAGAAGATAAGCATGGATGTGTTGATATTATAGTAAGACTTTATTAGAAATTCTCGCAATGACAACTGAAATCAGTCACTTGAAAATTCAGTATTCAAATAATATACATGTTGTCAAAAGCAATCTAAATGGATTTTATACATTAAATGACTTGAATTGAAGAATTATAATTTAGATTATGTGAATTGTTGATTGGTCAAGGATATGTTGTCTCTTCAATCACAGGAGGTCCAGGATTCGGACGTGTGTTTATGTCTTTACTAATAAAATTTAGAAGGTAGTGAGTCTCGTTGAACACCTAGGATCTGGCAAAGACGTTGGAGAAAATACAATAAAGAAGGCGCAAATTGGCATGTGGCGTGGGAGAATCTGTTTTATCAGGGGCATGCCAGTCATCCCAAATCCTAATGTAATGAAGTTGGTTGATAAGTAAAAAACGGAGAAGAAAGAGGAAACCAAGAAGATTGTCTCTGAAGGGAGGGCCACTTTGAAGCCGATGTCTCCGCAAATGGGTAAACAAGCTCCACAAAAGTGTGCGTGTGTTTAAGTCCCCTTACTTTTTGTTAGACAGTTATATGCTCACATTCTGCACTCCTGTTCCCAATATTCCATTCCTTCTCCCCCATCTCTCCCCATTCCCCCTCTCTTTCTGCTTTACTACTAGTCCTCTTTCATTTCTATAGCCAACTTTTTACAACACTTACTTTCTCTCTTTGACTCGCATCATAGCATGTTTTCAGTCTCATATCAGACTCGGATGGGCCTCATTCTTAAAGCTATCAGATTGAACTAGTACCGGATATTAACCAAGTAAGCCAAGTTAACTATTTCTTATATGGATCAACATATTTAATGAAAGCTGGGAACATAAAATAAAAGGGAATGTTGCGTAAAGTAATTAATGATAATGCATGATAATAAAAAAGAAAGAAAAGGGGGGATGTTTTGTTTATGGAGAATAGGTTTGAGAGGTGCATGCGCAGGAGAGAGGAGTGATAAGTGTGTATGAGTAGAAACTAAGCATGAGAACCCTAAAGTTAATATTATGCGAGGCCTTGACAACAATCATTTCCCTCACCTCCTTGTACCTCCCTTCCCATCCCTATGCAAAACCCTCCCCTCTATATACTCACTCACTTCATGCACTCTCTTCTCATCTCTCTGTCTCATCTTCACTCTGTGTTAATCTAGTTTATATATTAGTCCTCCCTCTCTCGAACGTCGTCAGTTTGCTGCATAATCTTGCATTATGGCACTGACGGTATCTATCATGTCGTAGATCTAAATTTAGTATGTGTTCTAGTATATATCTTAGCTAGCTATTATATCATGTTTTGAATTGTCTCAGAATTTCATTGTTAGTGAACTTTTTATGTATCTAGCTAGCTAGCGATACTGTAAGAACATTCTTAGGTAGTATATATGTGCACGTGTGTGATCGAATTCAAGGATAACCCTATATTTTCTTAACCTAATAGATCCTGAGAAAGTATTGCATAGTTATCTCAGATAAACATTTATTTGTATACATATGTTTCTGTTGCTATCGCGGTTCCCCCTCTTATTTATAACGATTAGCATAGATATATATGTAATGCCCTTCTGTCATTTCTAATTCTGAGTTAATAAAAGAATTGATGGCTTTCAAGCTTTACGAACTGGGGCATTATAATTAACAAGTGATATCTTCAAACTCTTTGATTTTACGAATGTGGAAATCATATTAGAAAGAGATGTTGGTGAGGTTCAATCCGAAGACGGATTTACAAATTGTTTCCTGTAAAGGACGATCTCAGATTGAGCCGCGCCAATATCACTTTTCAGTTGATTAATCACACATTTAGCACTTGTTTTTTCAATCTTACAGATCAGAGTCCATCCAATTCTCATGCACTTCTCAGTTGCATTCAATCTTAATATCTGTGTAATTTACAGTATATAGCTTCTGTAGTATGATATGCATACAGTTCATCCTGTTAACAATCATCTGATCATACTTGCACCTGTACGTAGCTGGTGCAAATTATTTATTGCGTGTCTGGATTTCCGCAGCTCTAAAAATACCTTAATTTCCAAGCTACCTGATTGTGCCAGCACCTAGAATTCTTCAGCGGCATCCAGGCTAGCACATCCTGCCACACTTAACATAAATGAACAGAGAGAGGCAAACACAGTGCTTGTCTGCATTGAAGGAGGTACACAAATATCAGGTACCTTTCTCTATGTTTGTTTAGTAGATATATATTTCGTTCTTCATTTCACAAAAAGTAATTACACATATAATATGAATGAAATTAACGAAAATTAACATTGGAGTTATAGAATGAGTACAGTTATAGGATTGATATAACTGGTATAATTATATAGGAAATAATCATACTACATGAATGATCATGTTGGTTATATCACATCTTAACAAAGGCTGTAAATTTGAGAAACTAGAATGTTTCTCAAATACATCACATAATCTCAATTTATACATCAGCAGGATCATGAAGATATCTTGGAATAAGTACAAGTCAAATACAAGACCAAGACTGCTGCTGTAAATCTTCTGCAGGCTGGAAGCAGATTTGCTTCTCATCCATGGCAGCGGATAATACTACAGTGTTCTTATCATTGTGATGATTCCAACTGGAGAGCTGGAGATGGACCTGCTGCGCCTTTTTGCTTGGCGAGGATTAATGTGGCAGCTTGGCAAGTGAGAGGGCAGTTGCGCATTCTGATTATTTCCTACAGGCAAGCCAAGGCTATATCAGACTGCAGTGAAGCTCTCTTTTGAGATAAGTACTCTTTTTTTTTTACAAGAGATACTTTCTCTCGGAAGATTATCCGGAGAATATATGAAATATAGTAAATACTCTTAGTAGTAGGGACGGATCTAGTAAGGGGCACGGGGTACACGTGTCCTCACAAAACAATTTTTTGACATATTTTCAACATCATAAATTTTATAAATATATACAAGAAATGCCCTCATAACTTTTAAAATTTTAAGGGTGTATTCCAAAAATCTGTTTGGTTTCTCCATAAAAAATAATTGTTAAACTTTCAGCACTAATATATGGGGTGCATTGTAGTTTATTAGCTATTCTGGTCTGATCATACATCGTGTATGTATATAGTTTGTATATGCAAAGATAGCTTGATTAGTTAATATAATATGTGCTGTAAATAGAGCACAATCAGTTGAGATTATTTTTTAACAAATTTGCTGATTGCTTATATATTTATCTATTTTGGAGTATTAATTCTATATTTATTAAGATACTGGTTTATAATATCATCTCTACTGGTCCATTTGATTATTATGTATGTTGAGTGTTGGTGCTGAACTGTCCTGCTCTGTACAAGTTGAGATATTGCTGTTCTGTGATGAGGCAGAGCATGAAATGGTAGCTAGCTTTGGCTTTGATATGAACTGTGGATTCTCTTTTGTTTCTATGTTGTTTTGGTGAAATTGCCACGTTTTCACTTTTTAACAACAAAAACTGGTACTGTATATGATTTACAGTATACATTTCTATATGAGAATTGCAATCTGCAAGTCTTCAACATTTAGTTTGACTTCTGTTTCATAGATGATCCCGAATGTCATCACACGGTGACGAGACTCGAGAGCAGCTCCAATGCGTCAACTTTCAGGCATATATTATTTTCTATGTTCGCTGTCTTCTGTAAAAACGCTCCAATTGTTAAATTATATACTTCTTTAACAAAACGTTGAATTAACTCCAATTCGTAACTCCTTTATGCTTTCATCTTTTGTAAATAAATAAATAAATAAATTTTGTTGCATAATCTTGTTAAACCTTCTCTGTTGGCAACTTGATCCACTACAAGAGCTATCTCAGGTTTCCATAGACAAATTCGTGTCAGTTGAGGTTTAAGAGAAGATGTTAGGATAACTAGACCCGACAATTTGATACACCACACGGAAAGTATATACGAAACATGAAAGTGTATAAACACGAAATTACACAATAAATTTAGTGTCGGATATGAGTTTAAACGAAATATATATTTTATAATTTTATATTTATATTTATATATATAATATATATGTTTTTTATAAAGACGTACATTTTACAATATAAATATGCATATTTACAAATTTTTATACATGTGTATGCAAATATATATGATTATTTTATGTTTATTTCATAAAAAATAATATTTAATTATAAATATTAATTAATTTACTAATTTTTTTTATTATTGTTTATATAATACATACGAAACACGACATGAAAGTAGACGAATATATTATATATTTCGGGCGGATACGGGTTTGAAGACGAAATGGATATGTGTTTCACATTTCGATACACGAAACGAAGTAGGGCAGGCTAATTTTATTACCAAGGATACTCTTTTTTCTAATTTGAGTTTGTTTTACTCTTGCGGGATTGATATTGTCTGAATTTTCGGGAGTAACTCAAGATAGATGATATGTTTTCATGAAAGAAATAAACTCCTAACAGATTGTACCTTCTTAATTTTATCGATGCAAATTTTAAATTTCTGACAAATTTATATCAAAATTAAAAACGATACACTAATATGAATCAAGTTTGTTTGCTTCTTGTAAGCTGATATTCATTCATATTTTTTAATCAAAAAATATGAATGAATATCTTACAAGAAATTGTCAGAAAGTGTACGTTAATATAAAAAAATTACGCATGCTAATTAAAGTGAATAAGAAATATGAAATATTCTTTCAAAAAAAAAACGAAATATGAAATATAATTAATCTTGGAAAGAAAATTGAAAATATGTGAAACAGAGTTCGATTAGTTACATTAATAAAAGTTGAATTGAACAATAAAATATGAAATAAATTATTTTTGCAAAAGTGGACAAGTATTTTAAATTTAAATCAAAGTCGGGTATAAATAACCCTCGTGAATACAATTCACTTTTTTTTTTTTTTTTGAGAATAATTCACTTATTTGCAGTATCTTTAATGAAATCCAAATTGAAATACAATTACAATTGCCTTTATTAGATATGCTTGAGTAAACCCTCATGCATTTACTACGCGACAGTTTGTTCTAATCTCTCCAGCACTTCCAGTAAGCAATTCAATCTGCCCCATATTCTTCATTGATTTCCCAAACTCAGAGAAGAAAGAGTCGGGTTTTAGCAGTGAGTCCACTATTTTTGCTGAAGCGGGATCTGTAAGAAGTGATGCATCAGACTGAAACAAACCCTTGTGTTGTTTGAGTGCAGTGAAATAATGAGCATCAAATGATTCAGAGCTTTGAGGATCCATCTCAACAGTTATAGCAGCACTAGCTGGATTCGGGCATTGCGTCTTCAAAGTTGCCGCGTAAGATTCATCTAAAGAAGGATCCGTGTCGCCGTTGCCAGTAAAATTATACAATCTTCTTGTAATTGGTCCACAATGAGATACTCCAATGGTATGAGCACCTACACATACATGTATACAAATAAGTATCTGTTCTAATATTTTCCGGGATGAGCCAGAGTCGAACCTGAATGTCCCGGGACAACAGAGGATAAACCCACCACTCGGCTATCCAATCATACTCAACTATATAGGTTTTATTAAGAATTTATAGAAATTAAATTAGTTACATGTACTTTAATCATTTACCTGATAATGCTACAAGATCATTGACGTTGAGACCTTTTGCTGCAAATATATTCTTAAGTGTGGTGAAGTTTGAGGAAGCTCCAGGCAAGTTTCCAGTGACCTCTGATGAGAGGGAAATCGTTCCGTCCCGTCTCCCGGTGAGTACCTCCCACATTTTCTTCTTAAACTGCAGAATGTGTCGATGGAGAAAAAGAAATAACAATTATATATATGAAGTTTATGATTAATGCTGAGTTGGATCAAGAGGTAGCAAGCTAGCTTACTGGGAAGGAGACAGCGTCACGAGCAGCCAAGGCTAGAATGTCAGAACACGAAACAACTTGAGGGCATACTTTCTCGATTTCAGACTTGATTTCATCTATTACTTCAAAGCCTAGAAGTGACAGGTTTGGCCTTGCATCCTTCTCTGCTGCTGCATTTGTTCCCGCTGTGTCTAGTAGTATAGATGCATCACAGCCCTGCATGCATGCATCAACATGTTAGTGATGTTACATGCATGTCCATCCATATACATAAATACATAATAGTGTTAAAAAGTAACAAATTTAAAGATAACAGAGTCACACTCTACGAAGAACAGTAGACATGAGTACTGTCCTCGACGTTTATTTACGTCCAGGACACTCATGCATGAGCGTATTTACGTTTATTATATGCACCATACATACCCTGACAAAGCAATCATGGTAATGAAGCCTAAGTATTTTAGCACCCAGTCTGGAATCATTTTGAGCTCTGCTCCAAGTAATGTTCCTCACAAGCGTCTCAGCTTGTCGACAACTATCCTTGTAAAAGTTTTCACTCAGACCGGAAGCCCTTAAAACTCCCAAGACAAACACCAAGAGAATAACAATGTGAAACTTATTCATATTTGGTTTTAGCTAGCGAGGTTTTTGCAATAAGATTAGTGAAGACTCGATGAATTATATAAACAATTGAAGAAAGAGCAAGATGAGTGGTGCAAACTAAACAAGGGAAGGTATCCTTTTATAGGCTATCAATATTGTGAAGTCAACAAAACTATGATTTGAGGGCATGGACTTTCAGATTATCATCTTGTTTATTAATATTGGTAAATATTCCACCTTAAAAAAAATCGATCCAAAAAGTCAAATTTCTCTAAATGAAGGTATGCATGCGCTCTAACTCTTTAAGTCGAAACTACGTATACTTGTTTTGAGAAAACTACGTATACTTGTTATTGACGGAATTGCTGTGGCTGTTTAACTTTGCACGTACCTAAATATACGTACTCCAATGTGAATGCAATTTTCACATTAATATTTCCTAACATAAACATAAATGACAATTTTTTTCTGATTTCGAAACAAGGGAAAAAAAATCGAACATTGCACTTTCCTCATTTTTACGATGAAAAAATACAAGGATGTTTATCTAGATTTTACTGATTTAATTTCTTCAAAAATTTCTATCTCCAGCTATATATTTCACCACTACAAGATATAAAATTGAAATTATGCTTTCAATTTGTTATGGCGACCGTTTCTGAAATATAAAATGAAGTAGTATGTATTAGGAATTTAGGATCCAGGGGCATAACTTGTTGTTTAAATTATACAGAATCCACATGCACTAAATGTTAGTATGTAGATTTTCCTTATTCCTATTAGAATAGAATACTAGACGATGATCAAGAGTCTTGATCCAACGGCTTAGAGTACATTTCGCAATATGTAAGATGGGATGGTCAAGATTTTCTTATTCACATCTGTCCAGCTGGGGTCGTTTACTAGGTCGCAGATGGGGAGAAATAATGTGGAAGGTAAGATATATATCAAGGAATAACATGTACGTTGCGTCGAGCATCATGTAACCCCATTTTGAGTGACCAATCCAGGTAGGTATATCTGTGTTGTGTATGTTTATCTTGTTTGTTTATTTATAGGGACATATCGTACAAAATACCAAACTAAATAATTACAATCGTAAGATTAAATTGTTGTTTTATATACAAGCTTTTAACCCGTGCAAAGCACAAGTGGTATATAATTCGTAATTTATTAATTATATATTAAATCTTAACACCATTTTATTAGTATTTTAGTATTAATGAATTGGATTTTAATTAAATTAATTTTAAATCAAAATTTTCATATTTCATATATCTTCTTATGTTACGTAATGGTTCGTGTTTGTAATGAAATAGAACAAGCTAGAGGTAAATTTCGAGTAGTTAACGTTATAATTAAAAGTAGCGTCTCTAATTATTTGTATGTATTTTAGACAAAAGACATTTAAAATTGTATATTTCTAATTTTATTTGTAACGTCATTATAATTTTTTATATGAAATATTATATGATAATGTATCGAAATTTGATAAAATATTGTTAACAATTTTTTTTTTTTGACTTCCAGTTTAATAAAAAGATATTAATATAAATAAAGAGTGTTTTTAGAATATGAAACTGTTTAATAATATAATGCAAGAGTCGTAGAGGTGTACATGTTGTAGACTTCTAGTTTGCGAGGAGAGTACCAAACAAAAATTTTGTACGACTACAAATTATACTCATGTTGGCTTTTTATAGTATAGTATAGATATGCTGGGTTGTGTTCAACAGAGAATCAGTCATTAAAATAGAAACTGCTGCAGAATCCTAAATTTTAAATAAATTTTTAGGATCCAAATCTAAATACATATATTTTTCATGTTTTTTCATCGTTATTTGTGTAATTTTAAAATATAATACATAGATATTGACATTTTTTTGTATGTGAAGTTGTGCTGCAGATTCTTAACTAATACTTAAGTTCTGCTGCAGACGGTTCATGGTTCTCTCTAATAGTTAGTATTTCCAACATGACTCTATGTATGCTATGAAACTAAACATAATTGAAGTTATAACAGTATTTATTGTAATAGTATAATTTCAATAAGTTATTCGATTGTACCAACTCTTCTCAAAATCTCACTCAAAAGGTGCTGAGTTGGAATCCCATTCTAACTAAGGATTCTTGTGGTTCCGGAGGATCCAGCTACAGGAGAACCGGGAACGGAGAGCTCCCCCCCCCCTTTCCGACGACTCTTTGGTCTTAAGAACGCAAGTTTTAAGAATGAGTGATTGCCCTTCTCCGACCCTTACTGCCCAACCTGAGAGCGAACAGCTAATGCGTTCCACTTATTGATTATTGAACAGGGTTCTATGGTCGGTCCGTGACCCCTGGATGCCGAAGGCGTCCTTGGGGTGATCTCGTAGTTCCTACGGGGTGGAGATGATGGGGTCGGTCCATGGATTTTCCTTCCTTTTTCCGCATTTCGCTCAAAGGGTTGAAGGGAGATAGTGCATCAAGCTGTTCGCAAGGCCAACTTGATCCTCTTCCCCAGAGATCCCAGATGAGGGAACCCTAGGAGAGCCGCCGACTCCAACTACCGTCCATGTACGATCCATACTGGATCTGACCAACTGCCCATCCTACCTCCTCTACGTTCTTGACAGCCCATCTTTGTCTTTACAGCCTTCCATTTATAAAAATCGTTCAATAATCAATTAAAAAGGATCAACAATTGAATTATTTAGTCAAAATCAATGTAGTTGGTAAAAAAAAGAGTAAAATAACTTTGGAAAACAATTAAGAAGAAAAAGGAAAATTTTTAGAATTAAACAAAAAACATGTGTAAAAGTCTTATACAAGAGTATTAAACCGCAACAAAAAGAAGGATAAGTACGACGAAAATATTTCGGCCCAGTAAAAATTTTAAATTTCAGTTCAAGATTCGTCTTAAACCTCAAGTAATGAAACTCATTTGTGCAATATCGTGCATAACTAATGTAAAAGATAATATCAGAGCCAAAAGTCAAAAGTTCAATTTTAATTAATACTGTAAGGTATTTATAATAAGGTATTTATAATAAAGTTAAGGCTAGTAAATGTCAAAAATACATTTTTCGAAAATCAAAAATACGGAGAGAGGCAAACACAGTGCTTGCCTACATTGAAGGAGGTACACAAATATCAGGTAGCTTTCGCTATGTTTGTTTCGTAGATATATGATTCATTCTTCGTTTCACAAAAAGTAATTACACACATAATACGAATGGAATTAACGAAAGTTAACATTAGAGTTATAGAATGAGTACAGTTATAGGATTGATATAACTGGTATAATTATATAGGAAATGATTATACTACATGAATGATCATGTTGGTTATATCACATGTGTTAACAAAGGCTGTAAATTTGAGAAACTAGAATATTTAATTACATCACATAAGCTCAATTTATACAGCAGCAGGATCAGGAAGATATCTTGGAATAAGTACAAGTCATATACAAGACCAAGACTGCGGCGGTAAATCTTCTGCAGGCTGGAAGCAGATTTGCTTCTCATCCATGGCAGCGGATAATACTACAGTGTTCTTATCATTGTGATGATTCCAACTGGAGAGCTGGAGATGGACCTGCTGCGCCTTTTTGCTTGGCGAGGATTAATGTGGCAGCTTGGCAAGTGAGAGGGCAGTTGTGCATTCTGATTATTTCCTACAGGCAAGTCAAGGCTATATCAGACTGCAGTGAAGCTCTCTTTCGCGATAAGTACTCTTTTTTTTTTTTACAAGAGATACTTTCTCTCGGAAGAATATCCGGAGAATATATGGAATATGGAATATAATAAATACTCTTAGTAGCAGGGACAGATCAATTTTAAAATCTGTCTATTTATGTAATGAGCCCACCCCAACTGAAATGAGTGCATTAACTAAAACTAACTACATTATATATATCAGACTTGGATATCACTGCTCTGCCTCCAAACCTCAGTCTTTAGTGTGCTTCCTTTCAGCAATTTTTTTTAATACTAATGAAGCCCCCTCCTTAATAAAATTCTGGATCCGCCAGTGTACACGTGTCTCACAAAATAAATTTTTGACATATTTTCAACATCATAAATTTTATAAAAAAATATACAAGAAATTCCCTCATAACTTTTAAAAATTTAAGGGTCTATTCCAAAAATCTGTTTGGTTTCTCCCGAAAAAATAATTGTTAAACTTTCAGCACTAATATATGGGGTGCATTGTAGTTTATTAGAGCATCTCCAAGGGCAAAATGTATAATGGTTGGCTATATTGATTGGCTATATGGATTATGTAAATTTTTTGCTAAGGGGACATGTATATGCTCCAACGGGATTATCTATAATTTTGCTTGTGTAAAATTATACCTAAGGGCTTACTTGGTTCGACAAATATAGCCAACCAAACATGGTTGGCTATATTTTTTTGCCAAGGGGTGGAGGGTTGGAGTGGTACAATTTTTACATAATTTCTATAAGTGCCATCTAGATGCCACCTAGATGCCACATATACAATTTTTGCTAAGGGTTTTTGGGGTTGGAGATGCTCTTAGCTATTCTGGTCTGATCATACATCGTGTATGTGTATAACTGTTTGTATATGCAAAGATAGCTTGATTAGGTAATATAATATGTGCTGTAAATGGAGCACAATCAGTTAAGATTATTTTTTAACAAATTTGCTGATTGCTTATATATTTATCTATTTTGGAGCATTAATTCTATATATCTATTAAGATACTGGTCTATAATATCATGTCTGCTAGTGCATTTGATTATTATTATGTATCTCTCAGAACTAGTGAATCTAAAGGAGTCCAAAGTTAGTCCAGATTGTATGCTAATGCTTCAATTCCACAAACTAAATTTCTCCACAATGAGCTCCTCATGTAATTAAGAGAGTGTGGATGCCATTCTCCACATACGTAATGTCAAGTTTCAACCGTCACTAGGCGCTAATGCTATTTCCACTCACAAAAGAGACTTTTAGCTGGGTCACTTTAGCGAAATTCGAACAATGTATCCTATGGTTGCCAAGTCTAAGTACATAACATAAACTGATGACGATTTTAATACTTAATCGTATGTCAGTTGCTGCGGTAATTTCAGTAAAGTAGCATCTCATTGACATATCTCACGAGATTGATAACTCGTAAGTTGTGCAAATAAGCACGCACATTGCCAATACTAAGAATTCATACAACTCGCAAAACGTAGGAGGCAAAAAATAAAAAAAGGGCCAATGATATTCGGCCTTAACGATGCTGGTAATATTAAATCAGGCTAAATGTATGGCATCCACCAGGAAAGCTTTGTTTTGGAACAAGTGTGAGGGGCTGCCCATTTTTATAAAAGGAGCCTTATAGTAACGAGGCACGTTTTGATATATTAGTGATTTTCAATGTTGTTCTTAAAGAGTGTGAAAGCAGATGTTTCAGAGAATATGGAGAAGCCTCCCTAGAGGAAGAACTTTCTTTTAAAAAAAAAAAAAGCAGAGTTCATTGGCTCAATGTGGGAGATCAAAACAATAAATACTTTCATAAATGTATGTGGGCTGGGAAAAATAACAATAGAGTGTTTTCACTTCGCTGAAGGGATGATTGAGGAGCAAGAGATGATTCAGCATTTTTGTTTCGTTCTATAAGAACTTGCTAGGATCGAGTGACAATTGTGATACAATTCATGATCTTGAAGATTGGCTTCCGAAAGTCTCTGAGGAAAAGGTTGCAGAACTGGTTAAACAGGTAATTAAAGCAGACATGTGTTTCATTGGAGATGAGAAAGCTCCTCCTCCTGACGGACATTCTTCCCAGTTCTTCAAAGGTGCGTGGAGTGTTATTGGCTCAGATATGTGTCTAGCAGGTGAAGAATTTTTTCAGTCTGAAATATTATTGAAAGAGATCAATGCTTCTTTAATTTCTCACATTCCAAAAGTTGAGAACCCGCAAATGATAGCTCAGTATATACCCATTTTTCTATGTAACGTAATGATCATAATCTATAGTGTATTTTAAAAATTATTTTTAATAGGATTAAAGGTGCCCTGATGATATTGTTGATCATACTTAAAATGCGTTCATTCCGGGTAAACACTTTAGTGATAATATCTTTACTTAAAAGGCTTGTGATAGTGTCAATTGGAAATTCTTTATTAATATATTGTCTCTCAAGAATATGACCGAAGCTGGTTGTAAAGATTATAGTAGTGTCAGTTATCATTTGCTTGTCATTGTTGAAGCGTTATTTTATCTATTTTTGTCTCATACAGCAAAGAGATTGCCTCGTCTGCAGCCAGTGCCAAACCCATCTGGAATGGTTCTTACGGATACGTCTGCTGATAGATCAGACAATAATACTTACTTTCACTAATTTTTGTAATCAAACCTTCCACAGTTGTCACCAGACCTCCTAATGTCCCACTAGCCAGCTCCAACTCAACTTCTGGAATCAACACACTTGCAGTGTCTGACTTACGTCCAAAATGATAGTAATAAACCTCAGTAACACGTGGAAGTATAAAATGTTCTATATTTGAGTATCAAACTATGTGTAAAAAATTTGAAGCACGAATGAGGATTTGAATAAATAAACGCATTTGCGATGATTTGGCAGAAACAAATGAGTCTCAATATTATGTGAGAACGCACAAAATCACCTACAAGCTTAACAACAGTTATTGATTCAGTTGCATGAAAACTCAGCTGATTTCAAAACATATGATCTCACTGTACTCTCATATGTTGATGAATACCTGATAATCAAAAAAGACATTGCAAGTACATATTGGGAATCAATCAATCAACATTTAAGAGCGAATTCATCTTTTCTTGAATATGTTTTCAAATAAGTTTAAGAACAAATTACAATGAAAACTTTACATGCTGATCCACAAAAGATTAAAATAACATCCCAGGAAAACTAAAACCACAACCGTCAAGTCTCTTGCCCAAAAAGTCTAAAATACAAAATAAAAGCTGGTGAAAGGTCCTCATTCTACTAAAACTCAAAAGAAGAATATTTGGACTTTTGGAGTTTGAAATGCGGATTTGAAATTTTTTGCAGGTCAAGCAGATCCAGATAAAAGAATAGCCATGTACTTAATTTGTGTCCCACATGATATTCAAGCAAAGAGATCCTTGAAATAACTGTTTTAAAAGCATCACAGGCTGATAAATATCTCTGACACTGACCAGTCCACCATAAGATGCTATATTGAACCAATTACACATGCTGCATTAACAATGTTAGATAAACCTTGCCTTGTCAACTACTACCTCAATAAGAATGCTAGTTCTTAATATCCATATAACATGAAGAATGCACCACACAGGTTTATTATTTATAGATCAAAGATCCCATTTATTTAAAAAATGACTCCATTAGACCCCATAGAGAGTATTGGTCTGCATCCAGTAGGAATTGAACCTACAAATTAGCCAATCAAAAGTGGCCGCCTCAACCATTCAGCAATGGATGCTTATCAGGGATTCATTAAAATAAACAGATTTATATTATGTGGAACCAATAAAAGGGAATTCGTTCTTATATAATTGGAAGAGATAATAAATTCTCGATATATATAAAATTCACAGACCCAATTCATTTTACTACGATCTTTCATCACATTTTTTCAACAATTACGGTTTATAAACCTATCAGCGCACGAATTTGGAGAATCCCACTACCAGATAAATCAAATGGTTCAACAAGTGATAGATATCAAGGTAAAATCCTCTTTGCAGTATCAGTCCTTTATATCGTGCTAACAGTTGAAATATACGTAAACAAAATTATATTAATAACTTACTATATCTTTAAATTCTTTTGGAGCCACAAAATGATACATTGTTAAACTGAGAATTTTTTAAACAGGAAGTGGACCTGAGAAAACAGAGTTGATATCTCAATCCGGAGAGTACTCAAGCTCCACCAGTAGCTAATAGTGTAGCATGCCTATATCCAAATTAATCTTCGCAATGGTGAAATAAATTGGAATACAGCAAACTTTTGTTAACCAGATATGCTATAGGTTCTATTAGTAATGACTTAGGGATATCAAAAATTGATCAATTAAAAGGGATTCAACTTAAAAAGGATCTATTCTTAGCCTTGTCCCATTTTAATATACATGCACATAGAAATGTATTAATACATACCTTAATTACATCACGGCTTAGATCTTTAATGTTTTTCACAGAAACTATAACTTTCTTCCCTTTTGCAGGAATACAACCACCAGCCTTCAACTGAAATTTTCAAAATTAAATTACAGATACCAAGACAAGATATACTTTCAAGTAGGTAACACAAAAAAACCAATGCCCAGCAACTGGAAAATAAAAATTATATTAAACATGCAAACCTCAGAATTGCGGTAACCACAAGCGTCGCAAGTAGATGCCATGACAATTACTTCTTGAAAGTATGGGATCTCTGTGCATTTGTTAAGCATCAACAAATTTGACACCGTACTATCATGTATAGTTATACTAATAGGTGCATATATGTTATGCAGCAATAGAATTTGATTCATCGACAGCAAGGCTAAAAGAACACAAATGATAGCGCATAAAGCGCCAGGCATTCATGCAGACGCATCATGCAACTTGATAGAAATTTTTAATGTCATGTATTAGTTTACTAATTTATAACCATGATGCTAAATTAGGATTCACAAACACGTAAATTGAGGATACTGGTTACAAACATCTGGGTTCCGCAACTGGCAGCACAGGTTCCACATGTTGATGGAAATGTCATCACCTATAAACATAAATGAATAATAATATAAGATTAGGTTTTAAAAAGCATTACGCTACAGAATCGTACTGGACAGCTTCTCTACCTCTTCTGGTGCAGAGTACCGAAACAAAGCATCAGAGATCTGTGTACCAGCACACTGAGCAATGGCTCGACGACCAGCTCTTGCCCCAACTGATCCATGTGGTTCTATAGTTTCATTAGCAACGCCATTGTTTGTTCCTTCAGCAGGAGCTTCGCCAGCATGCTTTTCCAATTGTGATGGATTCGCAAGGTAGCCCAGTAATGCCTGTTGTTTAGGAGTTCTCTCATAGAACTTGATAGCCAATGATGGGTCAACAGAAGGAGCAAGCCTATCCAGGGTAACACACTCTTCACTCTTCAGACTTCAGTAAATATGTATGGCATATTAATATATCATAGAGAGAAAAGACTTCAGACTTCTCCAGTAGTATTCGGTAATCAATGACAGATCCTGAACAAAACTAGATATTGCCACTTGCCAGAAAACGCCTAAAGTATTATTTCTCGGAAATAAAATGCATCTTACGGATTCTCAATGTAGCTATTGCCAGCAGGATCATCCAGAACAAAAGTTAATTGTCTTAGCTTACTGTATTGTTAATTGTCAGTTCTGTGCAGGTTTGATGTCAAAAGACTCAAAACCCAAAACAAAAAAAAAAAAAAAATCTCTGTGCAGGTAAATAATACCATTATTTACATCTCGTTGCCTCTGAAGCATTGCAATTGTACGAGACCCTCAAACCAAGGAATATGACCAACACAAGCACAAACAATATTTTCACAGCAATCCAGCAAACAAGAACCAATCTCAAAGGAATAAACAATTTTGACAGAACAAACAATTCAACTGATCAACCTAGTAAACAATAGTACCATTGGCATGAAAAACCAATAGAGACAGAGACGTGATTTAACAAATAAAACAACTTGATATATTATATAATTGACATGACCAAAACTCTTTTTGAATTTTAGTAATCCAAAACTGCATGGGCAGTACATATATACAGTACAGGGGAGGGACAGCATTCAAAACTAACATTCACCTATTAAAATGAAGATACTCAAGCGCCGCGACAATGTCGATAACATTCGAATCGGTTCTCCCGGAGGCATAGGAATGGTACGGAGATGATGGTTGTGAAGGTGGAGCCTGAGATTTCATGGCTATTGGAATATTAGGTTTGGTTTTTGGTGATGACGATGATTTGGGTATCTGTCCGGAGCAGTATATAGACCCAGCCTCAAAGCCCAGCCCACTTTTATAATATTTAGCTCATAAATTGGGCCGAGTCCACCAAGAAGAATTAAAAAAATGACTAACGGTCACTTTTGCCCAATACTATTATAAATTCAAAAAAATAAAATCAAGAGTAATAAAAAAGACAGTACAAGTAAAATAGTAAAAGAAGAAAGCTGTTCAAGAAGATCAACCATGGCTGGAAACAAGAAAAGGAAAGAAAAACGAAAAAGACAAAGAGAAAACAAAAGGCATTATCGTAATCAAGGTATTTGATTTTGTCTTGGGTTTATTGCTTCCTTTTTTCCTACTTTTTTTTTTGTTATATTCAATTGATTCTTGTCTGTCCTTGAAAAAAAAAAAAATTTGATTCTTGTCTGCCTTCTTCGATTTGCACGTTTGGTTTGATTGTTCAATTTTTTCCAACTTCTTGTTGCAAGTATGATCATGAATTTCTATTCAATTTGTAAATATACTGTAGATATATGCCTGTTTTAATGTGAAGTCGGACTCTATCTATCTTTATATGTATGTGGATTGTGAAATGACTTGGGCACAGTAAGTAAAGAATGAGATGAGTTAATTTGTCTGTCCTTACAGAAAAAAAAAATATTTGATTCTTGTCTGCCTTCTTCAGTTTGCAGGTTTGGTTTGATTGTTCATTTTTTTTTCCAACTTTTTGTTCCAAGTATGATCATGAATTTACATTCAATTTGTAAATACTAGTTAATTGCTATGTTTGTTTCAATGTGAAGTCGAACTCTATCCATCTTTATATGTATGTATGTGGATTGTGAAATGACTTGGGCACAGTAAGTAAAGAAAGAGATGAGTGGATTTATAATTATAGCTGTGGAGTGTCTATGCCCTGTGTAGCAATCATTATCATAAATGTTTTTTTAAGGTCATCGTTACATTTTCTTTTTTTAATGACAAGCAGAGGTGAGCGAAAGAAATTTCCTTCGGCATGTTAATGCTCCTGTTCCCAGAGTTGAAATCAACTCATACATGCTGGAGTTGTCATTCAAATCAAGTTTCAAAGGTTTGGCCCCAGATATACCAAGTCGGCCACTATTTGCTATGCACAGTCTGAATCCGTGCCATTATCCTGGACCTGGATTTAAGATTATCCAGGTGTGCAACCCTGAGCCATTTATTCGACCCGCTCGGGTCGATGATCCCATAGTAAGTTTTTACTATTTTTTGTTGATTTTTTATTTGTTTTTGTAATTGTAAGGGCTCATATTAAACTTATTTTATATATTTGTACAGCTGGATAATTGGCATGACTTCGTTACATTCTGGCCTCCTCTAAAAAAGAGTCTACTGCCCGGTTACTATGGCATATGGGATTATATGGGGTTCTGGCTTTATCAGACCCACAAGCATGGGTCACAGAAGCTGTTTATTGGAGACTTCCTCCAGGTTGCATTAAGACTAGGAAAGAACTACATTCAAAAGATCGAAGATTTTATGAGAGGATTTATAAGCGAATATGGATCCAGCCATGGAGGGATGTTTCTTTGTGGGGATTTTCGAGATAAATTGGAAAGAGCCCTAAAGTTCAAGGCTAGAGTTGTTTTTGGTTGGCAGGAAAAATCTAGTTCGGAGGAGGATTCTAATTCAGAAGAGGAGAAAGATAAGGAAAAATCGGAGCAACCCTACATTTTGGATTTATTTACCATACAAATCCTTCTGGACCTTGACCTAAAACCTATCGACTACGCAACCATTCAAAGGTGCATTGAAGATCCGAGTTATTTTATGATGTCCCTGTGAAAAAAACCATCCAAAGATGCCTAAGCTACTTTATGATCTTGCCTCAATGTTTTGAGCAAAGCTAGCTTATATCACTAAATAGAAACATAATGGTTTTAACTGTGAATGTTGTTTTTCTTTCTGTAGTTCATTACAAAAATATATACATGTGAATGTGCTTTTTTCAATAACCTGGTTAATGCCAAATGTGAACGAGATTTTTTTTTTAATAATCTTCATAGTTATATCCTGTCGTCCTCATTGACAAGATTATAACCAAAAGGGCTAAAAGAAACTCTACAGACTGACTATACTTTAAAGGTATTGTACTTACACAAATTTATACTATAAAAGCAGACTTACATAAACTTTTTCGTAACTAAAAATATATTCAATACCCCCAGTCCGATACTCAGACTGGGCGCCTGCACGCTGATAAAGTGGTGGGAAATGCAATGAGAAGAGGAATATCAGGTGATAAAAAGAAAAGATTTACAACCACTGTGATATTGCAGAACACTCATGTTTGGCTCAAAAACCATATTTAAAATATAAAAATATAGCCCAAGAATGTCCAAGTTGGTTAAAAAAAAATGCATTATATGAGTAATAGGCCTCTCTCTAGATACTTCCGAAATATATGACACAAGGGTAAACTTTCATATATTTTACATGTGTCAACATGTATAATTAAATTTGAGCTACCAAAGCAAAGAACCACGTAAAACGATTACAAACCCAGTGCTGGCAACATATCCAGTTATACAACTTTACACTAAAAGACATATCCTGCGAAGCAATTAATACCACAGTGCCTTGATTGTTAACTAGGATTGGTTTCATCTAATAAAATACTGACTTTACATGTTCATTCCATCATAACATATTTCTCTTTACCAGGCGAAATGCTAATTGATCCTTCTAAAGTTCTTCTTAAGGATAAAATATCAAATGGTTTAGATAGTTCAACCAATTTTCAAATAGTTATTTGCCTTCAGCAGCTGACTCACATTACAGGATACACCACATTGGTGTCACTACTTCAGCCAACGCCAGGACTTTTAGCCTATTTGACGACATTATGATGGCTGAAGGTATGACTATATACCATGGACCAAAAGAAAATGTATTGGAAAGAGTTGTGTGAGAGTTGTGGCTTCAGGTATCCACCTCAAGTTAGTTATAAGTTACCACTGAAAGAAGCTATTCAACATGAATATCCTCTTTCCCGTCACAAAACTACCACCTCAAGTAAGAGATAATTTTTGACAATATAAGTTACAGCATAAGTTTACATTCTAAGAGAGGAGAAAGAATGCAATGTCAGGCAAAACATCATATCTCATCATATTTCATAATGAAAATCTAATGAAGCATTAAACTACTAAATACAGGGAGATGATCTGTAGGAAGAATACTTATTATCTGAAGCAGTTATAGATTCCAATATTTCAAGCACGTCTTCAAGTAAAATTAGAACTAGAAAATATATATCATCTGTTAGTTTTAAAAAAAAAAAAGCGGACAGTAAACTGGTGACGTCTTTCAACTGCTTGTAAAACTAACGTGGATTTAGAAATTAATTATAAAAAATGAGTTGCACAAATATACATATTTTGAACTCTTTCTGCATACTGATGAATAGCACACCCAGAATAATACGCAACACAAGATCTTAGTCTTACTGGGAACTACTAAGTGAAAAGCAATGATAAACTACTGGAATCCTCAGCTTTCGAGAGGCTGGGTCTCTCCTGCTTCTATTCTACTCACACAATACTTTCGACGATAAACCCTATTCCCCTCCCTCTGCGATCTTATCCCCTGTTCACATATTTAATTTACTTTACTACCCTTACTCATTACAAAGAGAACTATACCCTTTATTTCCTCCCATCTTTCTTTCCTCTAGTGTAAGTCCACTTAATATTTTGTTGATCAGCACTGTTAATAGCATCATTTCCCCCCACCATCCCAAAAATCTCAGGATTACATGAACCCTAATTCACCCATCTCTCAGATTCTACTGTAAACTGAACCCTCAAGCAAACAATTTTTGCAATTTTGAACTCGATTGTGAGAAACTCCTATATCTATTATTCATTAGGGTTTTTAAAAGATGACAGTGGTACTGGAGGGAAAGGTTCAATTATTTGTACTGTGGTTGAAGCTACCAAGCTGGAGCCCTGAACAGAACCTCAACCAGGTTATTCAGGGTTTTGGTAGTGCCGGCCCTATACTGAAAGCCGTAAACAAGAAGAGCAAAGAGGAAAACATTTGGGTCCAGATTTTCAGGACTGACAGAGAGTTTAGCACCAAGCTTGATCTCGAATTGATCCTTTCTCAGGTCATCGTTGTTTCATGTTGTATGTTACTTATGAGTAATAATTATGATTAAACACTCGACTCAAGTTACTTGTGTGCTTTTTCAGCCAGAGGCTAAATATCTGTTTTTACCATTTCTTAGTACCCAGAAAATCAGATGCGCAAATGGCAAGTTTGATGGTTGCGGGAGTGGAATGGAAGAGGTGGAGAAGAACAAAAAGAAGTTGAACCCAATTTTTGTTTTTAAATATCCTGGGTTGCCACATCAATACCGCAACAAGACTTTGCCACGTAAAAACAGAAACGTTCAAGTTAAAGGTAAAATGTTTTAAACTTAACAGAGTACTATTATTGTTTAAGGTTAACGAGTTTTGAGTTAGAAAATTATAACGTTCGTGCCCTGCTAGAGATATTGGAATGCAAAGAAACCGATTTGAAAATTAGCGCATTAGAAAAGTGCAATTATCTCTATGGTTTCTCATATGATATGCTTCCATAGAATGTAAGCTACAGTATTGCCGTACCAACCCCACAAAAGCAATGGAATCATACCATAACTATCTTCCTAGATTTTAAAGGAAATAACGGATATGAAATATATGCTGTATTTAACACTACATTTCTTACATTATTATGTAAAAGACAAAACCAATTGAGGTCTTAAGGGAAAGGGAATAAGAAATTTAAGTGAGATAAAGTGCGCTATGCTTGTTAACTTTTATTTACCTTCCAGCTCTTCTTTGTCCACGTATATTTCAAGTGATTTAGCATATGCAAAGAATCCCACCATCAACTGGCATGGCATGCTACTTGGTCCAACTGCAAACCAAACAACTACAACCACAGATATTGAGAATTAATAGCAAAGATAGTAAATAATTATTAGAAAGAATATCCTAAAACATTTTAGAACCATCCATCGTTTCATTGCTGGTATACAGATACAACCACAAGAACAAAAATGTTTCTATTTGACAATCATAGGAAAATAAGATAAATTGTAATCTAACCGCATCCATCCAGTAAATAATAAAATAACTATTCTAAGGAACCTGTTGGCAGCAGCAAGTGCAACATTCGGCGTTCAGTAATCAGCACATTAAAATACCTCTATAAACCAGCAAGACAACTCCACATTCGTGGCACAAATCTCGATTGTCTACTTAAAAGTGCACGGTCATTCTGTTTATCTATGACTAACATAATGACAACCTGTTGGATCCGAGAACGAGTGCAATGAGGGAAATTAATTAGGAGATCAACAGGTCAAAATAAATAAAAACCAATACTTCAGCAATAGAATATGACCATCAGCACCGGATCAACTCGAGGATAACACTTTTTTTGCATGCTTCACTTGAACACTGCTTTCTTCTCCCTGCTTCCATAGGGACTGTTTTTTCTCCACAACTTCCACAAAATATCTCATCCTCTTAATAAAACTAAAATCCAGAAAATACCCTTTGCCCCCCTAAGAAACACTGTCAAAACTGGGAGCTGTTCAGAGCTTGAATGACAAGACAATGGCTTCTTATGAAGTGTAACTCATTCGTTCATGTATTTAAATCTGTGCAGGTATTAATCAGTTAACCTTTGTAAGCAATATTGCATTATCACCTAGAAATTTAAAAGTATTTTTACTGGTCTGGCTTTTATGTTCATGCGGCTCGTTGTCACAGCAATTATCACAATGAACTTTTTCATTTGTACACAGACAAACCTTAATGACATCCATGCAAATTTCTACATGTCATATCTACTTTATGCCTTCGTCAGGCACTCAGGCTAGTGATGAACAGTGTCTCAAGGTGTCCATGACTTATTCACGACTTCCTGTCTTCTACAAACAATGAGATTTCTGCTTCTACCCGGCATGTACTTATGCTATCTCATCTTTTATCTTCCATTCTCATTCCTAGATTCTTTTTTTTTTTGGACAGGCCTTACCTACTATGTCATCGGTTACACTCCTGAACCTGAAAGGTGGAAGTTCCCATAGGAGTATTACTTTTCTTTTGATATTTTAAGAATGTTTTAATTTTTCTCGAACTACTATTTTCTACTTGCATCATGCATGCGCACAGGTTTGTTTGCCAACTCCTCCTGCTTTTCATTCTACATCAAGTATCAATATCGTCATTCCTTTTGCTAGCTACCATATTGCGAAATCCATCTTTTGCCGTGTCTTTCAGCCTTTTCTTCGTGCTAGTGATGTTTCTATTGTATGGACTTAATAATTCCACAATGTAAGACCAGTGTCATTTACTATATTACTTCTTTTGCCTAAAAAAGTAATATTGTTAATGATAAACCTCGTACTCACATTTTGTACTCATTGCAGCCTCTTTGCCTGCTTGGCTACAGTGGGTCTTCTGCCTTTCTCCAATAATGTATGCTGAAATCAGTATTTCAACAAAACAAATTCCTTGCTCCAAGATGGGAAAAGGTGTTCCCAGACCCAATTTACCTCACACTTATCTATAATGATACTATTTTTCCCTTTGGTACTGGTCAAACATTGATATCAAATACTGATACACCCTACCTGCACTGAGTTTTGAATCGTCGACCTCTTGTTACCAAAGAGAAACGGGGCATCCACTACATTACGGTGTCAGGATAATTTGTCGAATGCTTGTTTACATTTCTTTCCAGGTCTAGTCTACAAATGCTACGACAGGGCAAGCAATTCTGACACAACATGGAATCAACTTAGTGCAAACTTTTACTGGATATCAATAGGAGCACCGGTAGGATATTGGATGGTTTTAACTTTTAAACGTTGGATTCACCTTGGCATTAATTTGACTTAAGTGTAAGTTCTTGATATGACAATCATGAGAAGGATTATAAGGAAATACAAGAAGCAATAAATTTCTATACACTAGCCTGCATCTGACTATCATATTCTTTGCAGAATGTTCTCCTAACTTCTCCACTCTTTAGATGTTTATATGTATATTTTTCTTTTCTAACGTCCCATCATATCTATTTCTATGGTCTCTTTAGATATATATGTTTCCTATATAAACACAAGTGATTATATTCAACAAACTTTAATTAAAGGCTTAATGTTAGTAGATAAAGTAATTACTCTTGCCTATGATTTGGTTTACGGATAATACAATTACTACGATAAGCAATTAGTATAATAAATTATACACCAATAATTGCGTCCAATGAAAATTGCACATTTCTAGAAGTATTTTTATTGTATGGGTTGCTACATAAGCATTACCTAGAACTAGAAGACGATGAAGTTGAATGCATGCACGTAGTTTCCAAAGGAACAGCTGTTGATATGAGTGACATGCACCTCTATCACATTAGTGCGCTTAACTCTGAACTTAACCAAATGTATGAAGGTGGTTGGTAAATCAGCCTCTGTAAGAAGGTAGGAGCTGAGTTAGCTGACCAAGAACCACATGTTATAGCCCAAATGAAGAATGGTAAGGAACTCAGACATGTAGAATGTAAAATCCCCAGGGAAGCAAGGGGAAAAGACAAGCTTCAACCATGATTGCATCATATCATAGGCAATAACATAAATCATAAGGTCATTCAAATTGCTAAAATGGTTTATACTAAAATCTATGTGAAATTGACAAATCAAGAAGAGTAATTTTAGAGGTCCCAAAAATTTCCCTAAAAATGAGCTGTCATTTTTTTATTGGTTGTATTTTTATAAATGGACTGGACCCCGCGTGTGTTAATATGAATCTCCTTAATTCAAAGATTCTTCTAGTGTGTGCCCATGGGCACACACTAAACACTAAATTTTACAACTGGAGCTTGTTTTGATTGGCTTATACTTTTTAATAGTGACGGGCCCCCTGCATTCACAACAATTACATCAATTAAAATGAGTTAAAGTTATAGAATTTGGTGCTTAGCATGTGCCCAAGGGCACACACTAGAAAAACCCTTAATTAAAACATGTCATGTGTCATTTTGGGAACTAAATTGGAATTTATCTATGACCGCTAGAACTACTCAATCAAGAAAAAGCTTTAATAATATACACGAATCCAAACAAGCTTATTAAGTTCATTATGCAACAAAAAAGGATCAAAAAAATCTAAACTGTGCACATGCGAAAAACACTCTTTATATTATCATTATTCTCAAAATACAGAGTACAAAAGCTTGAGTTAGTCATCTCACCATTCACCATTGTGGCTGCTGCAGTGAAAAGTTGCCTTACAACACTCTTTTAGAGATATGAGTGCAAAACTTTAATCTTCGTTTAAGGGGAAAGAAACAATAATCTGATTTCACATATATCTGCAGATAATAACAGATAGATCGTCAAAAACAGTTACAAAATTCTTGGCCAATCAACTATTAATCTTTATCACTTTATGTTATCACTGTTCTCACTTCTCTTAGGTTGTGTTCACTTGGAGTGAATAGAATGGAGGGAGAATTGAATGAATTTTGTACTTTAAAATGGTGTTGATCAAAGAAAATGTATATAATTTTCATTCCTCAATCATTCCAATCATACTATTTTAACTATAACTATAACCCACATGTTTTGGAAGGAATGCTCATTCCATTTTTACATCATGTTTCTTCACAATCTTTCTCACAAAAAATTTAACTACATTCATATTTTGTCACTATTATTTCTTACTTTCTTCTTTCTCCTTAAAACTTCTATATAACTTTTCATTCCGTTCTCCCCTCATTCCATTCTATTAAGTGAACACAGCCTTAGGGTATGCTTTTCAGAATATAGCAATATATATACTCATGTGCTATTTCCTTTCTGATGTAGTAAAACATCAGCAGTTTAAGAAATCAACCACGAAAACAAAGAACATCACGGTAACACCCCTGAAGTTACAGTTATAATATTGCGATTTATTTTGGGAAAAATACTAAAACTCTGTATATTAACTTAGCATATAGTAAGTCGTCTGCATGATGGTGCTGATGACGAGTAGCACTTCATATTACTGCTGTCTGGACATTCTCTTAAAAAGGAACAGAGCATTTAAACTAAAATATTGCTAACTCTTTTGAATAAGTGGCTAATCCAGAGTTAAAAACCAGCAAAATTCTTAAGTGGTGGTTACTTTAAAGAAATCTTGTTCAGAATTTTGCAAAGGAGGATTCATCCAGAATGTGCAATTTCCTAAGGCCTCTTAAGAACTTGTCACCTACCTTTGAGTAAAAATTAGACAGCATGACAATAATAGGTCCACAAAATTAACAAGATACTTCAACACAGCCTTAATAAAGGTACAACCACCAAAACAAATATGACATACATGTAATGGTATATATGTGGATGTCAACCGTCAAGGATTACAACTAATTTCTCTATTTCACACAATGCACAAAAAAAACAAGAGTACTGATCATTAAAATCAAAATCAATAATAGAGAATACTTCAACATAGTGTTACCAGATAAAAAACATTTGTTTCTAGGTGAAAGCACTAAAAAAGCACAAACAATTACCAGTCAACACTCCAACATACTAAACAAGCTAATCCAGATGTCATGAATTAAAACATTGTTTACAGCTGTTGAAATTGGAGTTACTAATTGACTCAAATCAATATACAATATTCATTTAATTTGAATTCCAAAAAGGTTAACACAAAATCCTAGATTGAAAACATTATATCATTATCTCCATATAAAAAACAAGTCAAACTCACTATGTTTTACTATGAGATGTAAAAAAAATAAAGAAAACTGACCTGTGATTTGAGATTGTTGGACTCAGGTGTATAATCCACCTCTATATACAAACTTTTGTGTGTGTGTTCACACACAAAATGAAATGAAATGAATCGAAAATCTGAAATACGTTAAAGCACTTTTCCTCTTGAGAGATCCATTTCGATTAGAACCAGATTGGATTTTCATATTTGAAATTGAATAAGATAAGAAAATGTAGATGATGAGAAAAGAAAGAAATGAGCGTTTGGTCTGTTACCGTTGATATTTCTAGAATAACTATTAGATGCATACTTTGTGATATTTAAATAAATTAAAGTTTCTCATTTTCTGTTCCATCTCTAAAAAAATTGCTAAAAAGTTGAATCATAGACTATTTTAAAATTACTAAAAATATGGATTTGTACTTTCAAGAAAAAATATGGATTTGTGAAAATTATTTTTTCTTTTGTATTTAAATTGGTCAAAAATTGACTAAATGAGTTTAATTATAAATAGTTATAATTTTGTAATCTTTATTACCGTATGTCTTGAGAAGATTAAATTTAAATCATTTAGTTTTCTAATTTGATGTATTACAAAATAAGTTATCTAAGTTGTTTGTTAATCACGGATAAATACATGGCAGCATAAAATATAAATTATATTATTTTGAAAAATTTTAGTGAGAGGGAACAAATAATTTGTAGCTTACATCTTAATTATTTGTCCGACCAAGATACAAAATATAACTTAATAGTGGGATTTTTTTTGACCAAAATATGATCTTTTTTAAAGTAATTTTAAATATATATATTTTTTCAATTTGTTTTATGAAAATACTTTTTTTTTTAAGTTTACAAAAATACTGTTTTTTTCCTAAAAATAAGGAATGAAACTTTATAGCCATATTTGTCATCGAGATCAACCAGAAAGGCAATTTTAAAATTTAATTTTAATAATTAATATAATATCGCATAATATGTTTATATGTTACTTGACAAGTTACACAAATCAAATATAATCAAAATATATTTCAATGTTGAATTTAGTTGTAAACCTAGAACTATATTCAATTTATAATACTATAGTCTATAAGTCATATTTGTTGTGGGGGGGGAGAAAAAGAAAAAAGAAATGCTAATATGATCTTTGTTGATAGAGGAATTTGGTAATCAACAAAGATGAGGTTCATAGCCGGAATCAATATCTGTAACGGCGGTTTTGGTCGCCGGAGTGCGGTGGTTGTGCGTTTTAGGGGTGGCTGAGATTAGGGTTTTGAGTTGGTGTCACGTGCTCTCAACTCATGATCCCCCAATGTGCCTACGTACCCCCTATATTTATAGGGGATCAAGCCATACGTAGTTCTATTGAACCAAGACTCCTAGTTTGATCAGGACTAGGCCTCTTGGAGATAAGACCAACCCCGGGATGGTGACTTATCTCTTAGACGTCCAACGCCTTCAGAGTCCTACTCCAGTTAGAATTAGTCTTAAGGCTGACTACCTCAGATTCCTAATCCAAGTAGATCACGGATTCGACAATATATCCACTACGAGAGATAGCATCTACCACGACCCTTATGGAGAAGTCATCTGGGAGAGCTATGACCGCTTCCTGAGGTGTAAGGACGCGTCCTCACCTCCCGGTGAGGTCTTCATCGTCAAGTAAGGTGAACAAGGAGCCAAATTACACGATCGTCTCAATCCCCCGATGAGGGCTAACTCACCAGAATACAGGATTCAGACATATGATCGGCCTTCATGTTACCCCGGAGGGCCTTCAAAAGTCATGATCACCTCAAGCCCCCACACGAGGGTTAACTCAGCAGATAGCAGGATTGAGGATTGTAGATCATGCCCGGATGAGCCCGGGAACTATCAGATGAGCCTGATAACTACCAAATGAGCTTGGTAACTAGTCTTCATATCCCGCGGAAGGGTCGTCGTATCCCCCGGAGGGGTCGTCATATCCCCCGGAGGGGTAGGTCTTCTTATCCCCAGAGGGGCGGTCTTCGTCTCCCTCGGAAGGGTAAGTCTTCGTATCCCTCGGAAGGGTTGTCTCAGCGACTGTACACTCATCCTCTCACTCAATATATTTACATGTGGGAGCGACCCCTGAGGGCGCGCCCTTGCCTTCGCCGTCTCGTCCCATCGACCACTCCAACAACACATCAGACAGGTCCTTCTTTAACATGAGGTCGCGCCCCCGGGGAGGCGAGGACACCCCGTTAAAGGCACGCCCTTGGTCTTCATCTCATGGTCAACTTCTTACGAGGGACGCGCCCCTCGGTCACCTCCGAAGAGGGCGCGCCCTCCTTCATAGATGACACGACGTGGGTGGACGGAGGTCGGTGGCGTCTCTCCATCAACACTCTCAAGTAAGGCGTCCCTCCTTGTGACTCGGAGGACGCGTCCTCTTCACGCAACACCAAGGGTCGGTCGCATCCTCCCTTTATAAGCAGGAGGACGCGTCCTCTTCACGCAACACCAAGGGTCGGTCGCATCCTCCCTTTATAAGCAGGAGGACGCGTCCTCTTCACGCAACACCAAGGGTCGGTCGCGTCCTCCCTTTATAAGCAGGAGGACGTGTCCTCTTCACGCAACACCAAGGGTCGGTCGCATCCTCCCTTTATAAGCAGGAGGACGCGTCCTCTTCACGCAACACCAACGGTCGGTCGCGTCATGGAGGGCTACGCCCTTCCGTGCAGATTGGTGTCTTCAAGGGTCGGTCGCGTCCTCCCTTTATAGGTAGGAGGACGCGTCCCGACACCTCATATAGGACTCTTAGTCCAATTCATGTTTTACTTAGTTAAACTAAGTACATACCCGGCCCAACAAGGACCTAGCCAAATTTGGCTATAACAATCTTTGCAAGAGATTGCAGAAGAATTAATAAAAGCCAAAACATATCTGCATAATGGACAGATAGAGCCGGAGATAGCAGAAGTAATGCCCGTGACTATTGAGACGAATTGTTGGGCGGTGAGGACCAAGGGGTGGGAGCCTGGGGGGAGTGTGCAAATCAGCATTGAGCAAAAAAATTCGAATAAAACCGAAACAGAACTGAAATTCAGAAAAACTAAGGAAAATCGAAACGAGAAAAATCAGGAGGGAAATTGAAAATGAAATTGAAAATTAAAAAACCGAACGATTCCAATGGTTCGTTTTCGGTTTTCGGTTCAAACCAAACCGAGAAAACCTGAACCGTACCAATTATTCAAATAAATAAAATATATATACATATAATTTCTACGATATTTTATATTTTTAACCACTAATAATATAAATATATTTCTTAAATAATAAAGTAAGTTAATAAATTTTATTTGTAATATGGACCAATACAGTAAGGGCAGTAGTGCAAGTAGTCTTATTTTTTGAGTTAATATGCTACTGAATGCGGATATGAGCTGGTCAAATGGGCTGGCCGGCCGGGTCACCGGCGAGCCGGTTTGGCCAGCTCGCGCCCCGTAAACGGCCCAGCTAATCGGACGTGTCGTGCTGGGGCGGTTCGAAGAAAAGTGGGCTTGTGAACGTCACGCTCAACTCGTATGAGTTTTGGCGAGTTAGGCGGGAGGGGTGAACGTGCGAATTGGAGACGGGTTTGGCAGATTTTTTTTTCCTTTTTCTTAAAGGAAAAAATATTAAATTGAGAACTCGTTTTATTTAAACATTAAGAAAACATGTATTTAAGAACTATAAAGATAATATAATTTTTTTCTTATTGAGTTCCAACTGTAATACAATTCTTTTTCCAATTTAAGACTCATAAGGGTGATACAATTTTTATTGTTAGTTATATATTAATCTAAAAATTATTAAAAAGGAACAATTTTTATTCTCAAAAGTTATAAATTTTTAATTTTTTATATTTTTTTTTGAAAAAGTAGCAATTGCAATCTTCTCATTTCTATCGAATATATATTTATAGTTCAATTTTTGTCTTATTTAGAAATCCTAAAAGGAATTAATAGGATTATATTTATTCAAACTAACAATTATAGAATAAATACAATTTATATTTTCGATTTATTTTTATAATTTTCTTAAATTTCAAATAAAAATTTATAATTTGATTTATTTAATGAGCACCGGCGGCGACCGAATTCCCTCTTAAAGAAAGTGAACATGACGATGTCGTTTTATTGAGAAGTGATATCACTCCACATAAACCCCTCCTCCCGTCATCATCGGCGCCTCAAAGAGAGATAACGAGTCGATCAAGACGCCGAAGCGAGTACGAACATGTAATTAACAAACTCCATGCCTCTAATTTCATCATTTTCATTAATTATCTCTTTCAATTTCCTCAGACCGCAGAGACGTGGCGTCTCACTTCTCTAGAATTGTTCGATTAAGTCTTATAATTTTCTTAAATTTCGGATAGAAAATAGAATTATAAACTAAAAATCAGGTTAGGTATTGTATAGATAAAAAGATTGCAAAGATAGTACAATTCTTTTACTTATTTATGAATCATAAAGGAGTAGGATTATATTTATTCAAAATAACAATTATAGAACAAATATAATTAAAAAATACAATTCTTATTTTCAAAAGTTATAAAATTTATAATATTATTTTATTAATTTTTTTCAAATTATTTATCTAAAAAATAAAAAACAGCATCTTTCAGAATCTCAAATTGTCTAAACAGGTTCGTAGCGCTAAACTCATTCCATAATGATCAAGAAGATAGCATCTCTCATTAAAACATCTTTGAGATCCTCGCAACCTCATTCAAATAGTATGTGTGAACTTACAACCAATCTCGATAATAGTTCGATTAAGTCTTATAATTTTCTTGATATTCAAAAAACCAAGTTCAAGGATCTTAAAGTTAATACAATTCTTTTTTATTGGTAACTAATAATAAATTGAGCACGATTGGATAGCTTAGTGGTTAAGGCTTATCCTATGTTGGCCAGGTTCTCGGTTCGACTCTGGCTCAACTTGAAAATATCTTAGAACAGATACTCAAATTGTAAGGCTATAAGTCATATTAGTCAAAAAAAATAAATAAATAAATAAATTTTTTCTTATAATATTCTTAAATTTCGGATTGAAAATATAATTATAATTTAAAAAATCAAGTTCAAAGATTTCAAAAGTTAATACAATTCTTTTCGTTTTGGATTCTAAAGGTAATACAATTATTTTCCTATTTAGGAATCCTAAAAGGAATAGGATTATATTTATTCAAACTAACAATCATAAATAAAATATAATTTATATTTAAGATTTGTAAGGTAATACGTACAATTTTTATTTTTGATTTAGTCTTAAAATTTATGAATAGAAAATAAAGGATTGTAAAGATAATAATCATTAAAAAAACGGTTTTTCTGTGGTATGCCCAAGGGCACACACTAAGCGCTAACTTCTATGTGTATGGTGCATTTTTATTGGTCCTCCGATCATAAATATTGATGGCCCCCCTGCATTAACACCAAATCCACCAATAAAATCCACCAAAACCATCAAATTTAGTGTTTATCATGTGCCCTTGGGCACACATTAGAAAGACCCTTAAAAAAATAATAGCAAAAAAAAAATTAGAACCATAAAAGAATAATAATTTTTTAATAATAAATCGCAATCATAAAATAAAAATAATTAATAAAGAAAAATAGGATATATAAAATAGGAATCATATATTGATTTTATGATAATGTAAAATGATTCTTGATTTGTATTGTGTTTGACGGGCACGGGAGGCGGCACAAACTAATTTTTATCTAAATAATAATAATTTTCCTAATAGTATTATGGGGGTGTCTGGGCTTTTAAGGCCAGCTTCTGGATTTAAAAGTTAGAAGCACTTATTTTTACCGTTTGTGTAAAAAGTCAAGAAGCACTTATAAAAAGTTAGGAATGCTAGCTTTCGTTTTATGACTTCTACTCATTTCTCAAACAGTTTAATCTCTTAACTTGTTCTCACTTCTATTTCACTTCTTTTAAACTCACCAAACGACCCCTATGTTTGACAGGAAAGTGGCTAAAATAATTTTTTATCTATATTATAATATTTTTTTTGTCACGGTTCAAAAATAATTTTTATCTAAATATAATCTTTAATTTTAACATAATTAGAATAATTTTTATTAGTATTGTATTTGATAGTAAGGAGACTAAAACTAATATCTAAATTATAATGTTTTTTTATTAGTATTGTGTTTGACAGGAGAGAGGCTCAAACTAATTTTGATCTAAATTATAATATTTAATTTTATCATAAAAATAATTATAAATTAATATTGTCTTTGACGGGAGAGCGGTTCGAACTAATTCTATTAGTATTGTGTTTGACATGATGACCACTTAAACAAATTTTTATACTAATCATAATATTTTTTTTATTAGTGATATGTTTAACCGGAAGATGACTCAAAATAATTTTTATAATATTATAATACTAATTCGTATCAAAATTTATACAAAATTTTTAGGGAAAATTATTTCTAAAGTCCCTGAACTATAGACACTTTTTTTTCTAGGTCCCTGAACTATAAATGTCAATTCATAAGTAATTCAACTCTTGATTTTTTCCTATCTGGGTCCTTTCGTTAGATCTGATTTGACGCCGTTAGTTCTTGTTAAGTACATGAGAATCAAAGATAACTTTGAAGGTGATTCCGGTATCGAAATTTGAAGCTTGAGTAATCAAATTGCTCGTTTTTCAATCCTCTATCCATTTATACCATCAAAAATTAGTTTGGTAATTTCCGAATTTTGAGTTGAATATTAGTTTTCATTTTAATAGCTTTTATTCGAATTATAATGATGTAGATTCATAGATCGTGTGATTATGAGCATGTTCATATAATTTTCATGATTTTTAATGTTCAAATTAGCCTCGTCAGAAAATTCGAGCTCATCGGATTCGAGTTTTTCCGACCAAGTTCGCTGGAAAAATTAACGACATCAAACTAGATATAACGGAAGGACCTATGTAGGAAAAAAATCAAAAGTTGAATTACTTATGAATTGACATTTATAGTCCAGGGACCTAGAAAAAAGATGCTTATAATTCAGGGACTTTAGAATTAATTTTCCCTAAAAATATATGTAATAGATTCTCAAAAATATTTTATTATTATTACAAATAAATATTTGTACCGTGCAAGATAAATTTTGAAAATTTAATATTTTCCCGTAAATTTTTTCTGGTGCTTCAAACTTTTATAAATTAATTTTATTTGTATTGTTTTCATCTCAGAGAATCTAAGATATATGGAAAATCTTAGAAAATCTAATTTATTTTATTTTTCGATAAAGTGCTCTGTTTTTGTCTTCCAATCTACTATGTTTCCCATTTTGTAATCTTAAAAGAATAATTTTATTAAGAATATATAGCAGGTTCTCTGAAGCATTTTTTTGGTCATAATTTTTTCAATTCATTTTAATATAATAAGCATGTGAGATTCTCTAAGATATTTGGCAATTTTATTTTTTGACATGATTTTTTAAAATGTATATATACACAGGATTCTCTATGATATTTAATCATAAACAATATAATGCTACATGTATAATGCAAAATAGCTTATTTTAAATCAATATACTTATATAAAGGAGAAGCGAGGGGCGTGTATGTGGCGCCTCTCACATCGCTCCGTTCTATTTTTCTAATTTTCTGGAATTTTTGGATGAAAAATATCAAAAATTAGAATTACCATTTTTAGTTTTGGGTATATTAGAAGCAAGTGTCAGAATCTGATTTTGTTTCAGATTACTTATGGAATATAGTAGCTTGAAAATTTTAATTTGATTTTGTTTCAGATTATTTAATTATGGAAAAGAGTAGCACACAAGTCTCTCTGCACCTATAAATACCCCTATAGATTGTAGGATTTTGGATCATCTAAACACAACTTCCTCTATCTCTAAATATCACGACCCTACCTCTCTCTCTGGTGATATTTGATAGTTCTCTTGCTCGATTTCTAACTCGACGGTGTCGTTTTTCTGCAACGATAAGTGAAGGCTGTTTATACAGTATTAAAAAAATAAAGATTGTTGCAAGCAAAGGTAGTTATAAACCGCTATGTGGGAGTCGACAAATACAAACATGGGAAAAAAATATAGTCTTCACATGATATTGATGGATGATATCAATAAATTAACTATTAGTGATGTATGTTTGTTGGTTATTCTTTTATAATATTTGTTTTGTTTATCGGGAATGTTTGTTGTTAATTTTTATATATATGATTTACTTTGTATACGGGAAAAAATTATTCATGCATTATCTGTTTGCTCCGTTCAAGCAACTTTTAAGTGAAAGCTGTTTATACAGTAATAAAAAATAAAGATTGTTACAAGAAAGAGTACTATCTCACGGATTTAAGTTAGATGTTTTTGTGCACAATCAATCCAAAAAAAAATTGGAGGAAGGTGACGATGTAAGAACATGATTACTTTTATAAAAAAACACAAATAAAATTAAAATTCGTCGTACATTAAATTGTTAATTACGTGTATAAATTTATTTTCATTTTTTCACCATAAATTATAGTCCAGTTTTGCAATTTTATATATTATTATTGGTATTACATCAAGATTTTAATAATATAAAATTTCTTTTATCCGACAAATATTAATTTTGAATCATTAATATACTTTTTATAGATAGCCACAAAATTATTTTATTCTATAAATATTAATATTAAATTATTAATATAATTTTTATAGACCGCTGCAACGCGCGGCTTCTCAACTAGTCTTTTAAACATGAATTTTTTTTTAAATTTCAAAATTTGAATTGGTTTTGTAATGAAAAGTATAAGGTTTCAGTTGGTCTTACCAATATTACATGGAATCTTGTTCAAAAAGTATTATAGATAGATGTTATAAAAGAGGTAACTTCCAACAACCTCAATCGATAAAGCATTGACTACAGTTTTAACATAACGAGCTTGATGTTCTCTAATGACCTGTGTTTAGAAGTGTAATTGAAATTTTGTATTTTTAAGAAATAAAAATCGATAAAATTGATTTGGAATAGTTTTTTTTTATTTTGAGTTAATGATTTTATTGTGAACACATATAATATATTTCTTCATTTTTTATTAAAATTACATCATGATATTTCTTCCCACAAATGTCGCTTTTTTCTTGTGCTTTTCTTATATCAAAACCACAAAGTCTTCTGTGTTCCTTATAAAATTCGAAAGCCGCTTGCAAATCCTTGAAATTCTGATTCAAAACCGGTTTCTTTCCAAGAACACATGTGGGAATGGTCTTGATAAAATCTTCTGCTTGTTGATAATTGGTTTCCCTTTTTTTTTTGATAATCTATTTCCCTACTATTATCAATAACTATATAAAATCAAAAGAGAATCGTGTACGAGAGAGGAAAACATAGTATGTGCATATTCTGGAGATGATCATACAGTAGGCTTATTTTATATCCTCCTGTTCCTTCTGCTATTCTACTAAATAACATATCAATAATACTAACCTTGAGTGATGTCAAGTTCTTCGTCTGTTATGGCTGAGGAAGCTGTTAAGCTTGTAACTGAGAACGTAATGTTCTGTTCTTATTATTTATGGAAAATGCTAGAGACCCCAAAAAATTGTCCCAATTTTTTTTCTCAAATGACATGTCAAATTCTGATTGGCCGCATTTTCTCCAATAATAATGAGTCCCCCTTGTATATACACCAACCACCCAATCACAATCATCCACTTGTCCGCCACGATATTTGGTAAAAAAAAATTGGGGCACCTAGCATTACCCATTATTTATATGTTTGATTGAAGATAGAAATATTTAACAAAAACAAAAAATCTCTCTAAATATGGAATACATCTTTGATTGAATATGGGTAAATCTGTATTCCTAAACTACCCCTTATTAACTAGATTTAATTGTTTTTTTTATAAAATACTGCTTAGATCATGATTATAAGATCAACAGTGATTAGATGAGTTTCTCGGTTTTGTTGATAAGCTGGATATTCTTAAGATCTTCCATATATATATATATATATGAGTAAGATCCTAAGAGAACTTTTTTATCGAGAGAACTAGCCTATCTACCGTAGATCAACCATTTTAATCCAATGGCTATTATAATTAGAAGATTTAATAAATTTATATTAACAATTAGTAAAGGGCATAATCGGACATCAATAATAAAAGATCTTTTGGGCAAGTATTGATTTATCATATATTGATTAACATAAATAACAAGATATAATCTTGATTTCCTTTTTTATATTCTCTGTATCTTAATCCATCGACCATAACATTTAATTCTTTCAAAAAATAACCCAGAACATTTAATGTAGATTAATTTGAATTTCAAATTTCAAATTTTCAAAAGATTTACCATTAAGAAAGTATTTAATATTTAATGTACCTTATTTTCTATCAAATATTCTTTTAAATGTTGTATAAATATTTTGTTTTCTAATTAAGATTCTTTAAAATATTTATAAATATTTAGTTACAAAATTATATTGCAAGATCAATTAAGATTCTTTAAAATATTCATTTATATATTTTTCATATTAGGAGTTCTATTAAGTGCTCTTTAAATATAAACTAAGTTAGTATTCAATTTCAATAATAGAATTTTAAGATTCTTTACAAGAATTGCATAGATATAGTTCCAGTATTAATATTTTTAATATTACTTATAACGGTTTTTTTTGTCAATTTTATAAATAATATTTGACCGATTCTACCATATATCGTTCTACATATTTAAGCGAACTTGTTAAAAGATCTCAAAATTTCATATTGATAGAATCCATATCTGAATATTGAATCCTTTGCAAACTAATAACCCAATTATATTTAATACTATATACTAGAGTCTATTATTAAATGTTACTTTTTAAATTGAGAGAAAATAATAAAATATAGAATTTCTATAAGAATCTTTAAATGTACATCTATTAGAATCTTAACATTTTTTTTTGAAGTAATGAACCTCAACATATTATAATATGTAATAAACTAACTAAATATGTAATAAATATTTTAAGAATCTTTGTAAAATATAAATGATGCTATTGAAAGAAAAGCAAACAAAAGTATGTCTGGAGATTCTTCTAAGTGTTTTAAATAAATTAAAATCTTAATTTCTTATATTTTATTTTAATAATGAGGAATCAGTCGGTATTTAGATTTCACAACTTTTATTTTACAGATAAAAAAATAATTATGAAAACAATTAGTAGATTCCTTAAGTGGATAATAATTGTATTAAAATTCATTTATTAAAAAAAATATGACGACAATTAGTTGATTTTTTTTAAAAGAATATAATTGTAGTAAACTGAGTTATTAAAAACACTTGAGAGAATAAATCTGTGTATTAAACTAAATACACAAGTATTTATTTGAAAATTATTATTTGTTGGGAGATTCTCTTAAGTGTTAAAAATAAATAAAAATCTTGATTTATTAAATTATATATTAATAATGAGAAATTCGTTAGTAATAAGATTCCATAAATTTTTGCTTGTGTTCTTTAATATATTCTTACATAATATTCCAATACTTAACTGTTAATAAAATATACAAAGTGCTCATATAAATCTTAGAATCGTGTAAAGAACACAACTCAGAATCACTATGATTAATGATTACCTTATTTAGAAGATTTGATTGCTCATGTTTGATATTAAAATCTTTGCATTAACTCGTGAATTAAATGCGCATACATAGTTGTATATAGGTTGTTTTAAATTAGTAAATATATTTTTGTTTATTCACCCAAATACCCTTGTCATATATAAAACTAATTTATTTAAATTAGAATATATCAATGGTCTTAAATAGATCTCTCAGTTCTCTTGATAAGAAGGTTCTCCCTGGAACCTTACTCTCTCTCTCTCTCTCTCTCCCTCTCTCTCTCTCTCTCTCTATATATATATATATATATATATATATATATATATATATATATATAGGCTAATAATCAAATAGAAACCAATTTTAAAATAAAAACTAGAAACCAATACAAGTTAGTGATATTCTCAGTACAATTTAGTGATATTCTTTTTAGAATTTAGTGGTTTGTGTTGCAGGAATTAGTGAAAACTTAATCTCCAGATATGCTCCAGCTTAGAATCTCCAGATCTGTTCATGTTTTCGATTCAGATGGTGGTGATAGTGGTGGAGATGGTGAAGGTGAAGGTAGAGATGGAGGATGGATGATTGTAGCGGAGGTTTGGGCGGCTTGAAGTGGAGGGTTGGAGCGTTGCCAGAATAGTGGCGGCTCCGTGTTTGAAGTTGAGTCGAGGTGGAGAAAGAAGTATGAACAGGGTTGAAGGAGGTTGAAGCATCGATTAAGATGGGGTTGGTGAAGATGGAGGTGTGGAGGTTGTGTTGTTAGAGAAATAGTGGAGATGGAGGTGGTGGTTATGGAGGAGCGGATGACATAGAGGTGGTAGTGGTTATGAATGAGGCGACGATGGAGGTGGTGGTAGTGGAAGTGGGGTTGGTGAAGATGGAGGTGGGTTTGGTGGAGGTGGAGGTGGATATGGGGTTGTTTAAGAATTTAGTGGTATTTGCTTTAAGATTTAGTGATATTTCAACTTGGTTTTTAGTTTCTAAGATAAGGAGGTTTCTATTAGAGTAAAACTCTATATATATATGTGTGTGTGTGTGTGTGTGTGTGTGTGTGTGTGTGTGTGTGTATGGGGAAATTAAATGTACACAATTGTACAACCCACTTTTACAACCAACAGATCGTGATCGTTGGTTGAGTGAGATCTACAGTGCTGGTTGCGTACATCAATGACTTAAAGTCACTGATCAGTGACTTTATATCACTGATGTCCCCTCGATAATTCCTTTTCCTATCATACCCTTACCGCGTTAATAACAACAGTGAGTTCAAGTCCCTGATGGTGTAAACATTAATAACAACAGTGAGTTCAAGTCCCTGATGTGTACAATGTTATTTATATTTTTACTAAATGATTCATACTTACGGATGTTAAGGTCTAAATATATCAGTGATATTATATGAATTTCAAAAGGAAAAAAATAACTCTATTTCAGAAGAAAAAATACTTCTGGATGATCAAACCGTACGGATGTGGAGATTTATATATTTTGATGATATAAAAAAAATTCATAAAAAAATAATTTTATTTGGATGGAGTGTTTAGTAGTCAACTAGTGGTTTGACTTGTACTAGCATCTAGTGTTTTATCATGTATTACAGCTTATATTGTTAAAAAAATATTTCTGGATGATCTAACCGTACGGATGTGAAGATTTATATATTTTGATAATATTAAAAAAGTTTCAAAAAAATAAAATTATTTGGATGGAGAGTTTAGCAGTCAACTAGTGGTTTGACTTGTAGAAGCATCTAGTGTTTTATCATGTGTTACTGCTTACAATTTTTAAAAAAATAATTATGGATGATCCAACCGTACGGATGTCAAGATTTATATATTTTGATGATATTAAAAATGTTTCAGAAAAAAATAATTTTATTTGGATGGAGAGTTTAGCAGTCAACTAGTGGTTTGACTTGTACTAGCATCTAGTGTTTTATAATGTATTACTGTTTACATTTTTTAAAAAATATTTATGGATGATCCAACCGTACGGATGTGAAGATTTATATATTTTGATGATATTATAAAAGTTTCAGAAAAAAATAATTATAGTTGGATGGATAGTTTAGCAGTCAACTAGTGGTTTGACTTGTACTAGCATCTAGTGTTTTATCATGTATTATTGTTTACATTTTTTAAAAAATATTTCTGGATGATCCAACCGTACGGATGTGGAGATTTATATATTTTGATGGTATTAAAAAAATTTCATAAAAAAATAATTTTGGTTGGATGGAGAGTTTAGCAGTCAACTAGTGGTTTGACTTATACTAGCATATAGTGTTTATCATGTATTACAACTTATATTTTTTAAAAAATATTTCTGGATGATCCAACCGTACGGATGTGAAGATTTATATATTTTGATGATATTAAAAAAGTTTCAGAAAAAAATAATTTTATTTGGATGGAGAGTTTAGCAGTCAACTAGTGGTTTGACTTGTAGAAGCATTTATTGTTTTATCATATAGTACTGCTTACAATTTTTAAAATTATTTTTGATGATGATCCAACCGTACGGATGTCAAGATTTATATATTTTGATGATATTAAAAAATTTTCAGAAAAAAATAATTTTATTTGGATGGAGAGTTTAGCAATCAACTACTGGTATGACTTGTACTAGCATCTAGTGTTTTATCATGTATTACAATTTTCATTTTTTAAAAAATATTTCTGGATGATCCAACCGTACGGATGTGAAGATTTATATATTTTGATAATATTAAAAAAAATTCAAAAAAAAATAATTTTATTTGAATGGAGAGTTTAGCAGTCAATTAGTGGTTTGACTTGTACTAGCATCCAATGTTTTATCATGTCTAACTGCTTACATTTTTTAAAAAATATATCTTGATGATCCATCCGTACGGATGTGAAGATTTATATATTTTGATGATATTTAAAGAGTTTTGGAAAAAATATTTTTATTTGGATGGAGAGTTTAGTAGTCAACTATTGGTTTGACTTGTACTAACATTTAGCGTTTTATCATGTATTACTGGTTACATTTTTTTTAAAAAAATTCTGGATGATCCAACCGTACGGATGAAGATTTATATATTTTGATGATATTAAAAAAGTTTCAGAAAAAAAATAATTTTATTTGGATAGAGAGTTTAGCAGTCTACTAGTGGTTTGACTTGTACTTGCATCTAGTGTTTTATCGGGTATTACAACTTACATTTTTTAAAAAATATTTCTGGATGATCCAACCGTACGGATGTGAAGATTTATATATTTTGATGATATTAAAAAAATTTCAGAAAAAAATAATTTTATTTGGATTGAGAGTTTAGCAGTCAACTAGTGGTTTGACTTGTAGAAGCATCTAGTGCTTTATCATGTATTACTGTTTACATTTTTTTAAAAATATTGTTGGATGATCCAACCGTACGGATGTCAAAATTTATATATTTTGATGATATTAAAAAAATTTCAGAAAAAAATAATTTTATTTGGATGGAGAGTTTAGCAGTCAACTAGTGGTTGGACTTGTACTAGCATCTAGTGTTTTACCATGTATTACAGCTTACATTTTTTAAAAAATATTTCTGGATGATCCAACCGTGCGGATGTGAAGATTTATATATTTTGATGGTATTAAAAAAATTTCAGAAAAAAATAATTTTGGTTGGATGGAGAGTTTAGCAGTCAACTAGTGGTTTGACTTATACTAGCATATAGTGTTTATCATGTATTACAACTTATATTTTTTAAAAAATATTTCTGGATGATCCAACCGTACGGATGTGAAGATTTATATATTTTGATGATATTAAAAAAGTTTCAGAAAAAAATAATTTTATTTGGATGGAGAGTTTAGCAGTCAACTAGTGCTTTGACTTGTAGAAGCATTTATTGTTTTATCATATAGTACTGCTTACAATTTTTAAAATTATTTTTGATGATGATCCAACCGTACGGATGTCAAGATTTATATATTTTGATGATATTAAAAAATTTTCAGAAAAAAATAATTTTATTTGGATGGAGAGTTTAGCAATCAACTACTGGTATGACTTGTACTAGCATCTAGTGTTTTATCATGTATTACAATTTTCATTTTTTAAAAAATATTTCTGGATGATCCAACCGTACGGATGTGAAGATTTATATATTTTGATGATATTAAAAAAATTTCAAAAAAAAATAATTTTATTTGAATGGAGAGTTTAGCAGTCAATTAGTGGTTTGACTTGTACTAGCATCCAATGTTTTATCATGTCTAACTGCTTACATTTTTTAAAAAATATATCTTGATGATCCTTCCGTACGGATGTGAAGATTTATATATTTTGATGATATTAAAAGAGTTTTGGAAAAAATATTTTTATTTGGATGGAGAGTTTAGCAGTCAACTATTGGTTTGACTTGTACTAACATTTAGCGTTTTATCATGTATTACTGGTTACATTTTTTTTAAAAAAATTCTGGATGATCCAACCGTACGGATGAAGATTTATATATTTTGATGATATTAAAAAAGTTTCAGAAAAAAAATAATTTTATTTGGATAGAGAGTTTAGCAGTCTACTAGTGGTTTGACTTGTACTTGCATCTAGTGTTTTATCAGGTATTACAACTTACATTTTTTAAAAAATATTTCTGGATGATCCAACCGTACGGATGTGAAGATTTATATATTTTGATGATATTAAAAAAATTTCAGAAAAAAATAATTTTATTTGGATTGAGAGTTTAGCAGTCAACTAGTGGTTTGACTTGTAGAAACATCTAGTGCTTTATCATGTATTACTGTTTACATTTTTTTAAAAATATTGTTGGATGATCCAACCGTACGGATGTCAAAATTTATATATTTTGATGATATTAAAAAAATTTCAGAAAAAAATAATTTTATTTGGATGGAGAGTTTAGCAGTCAACTAGTGGTTGGACTTGTACTAGCATCTAGTGTTTTACCATGTATTACAGCTTATATTTTTAAAAAAATATTTCTGGATGATCCAACCGTGCGGATGTGAAGATTTATATATTTTGATGATATTAAAAAAGTTTCAAAAAAAAAATAATTTTTTTGAATGGAGAGTTTAGCAGTCAACTAGTGGTTTGACTTGTACTAGTAACTTGAAATTTATCATGTATTTGTGTTTCTATTTTTTTGAAAATATTTCTCGACGATCCAACCTTACGGATGTCAAAGTCTATATATTTTGATGATATTAAAAAAGTTTCAGAAAAAAATAACTATTTTCCGTTTGATATCTTAACAGTCAACTAGTGGTTTGACTTGTATATGTAAGTAGTATTTTATCATGTATTGTCGTTTCAATTTTTTTGAAAATATATCCCGATGATCCAACCGTACGGATGTCAAAGTTTATATATTTTGATGATATTAAAAAAGTTTTAGAAAAAAATGATTTTTTTCGTTTAAAATTTTAACAGTCAACTAGTGGTTTGACTTGTATTTTGGTTATTTGTAAGTAAAATTATTTTTCAAAAATATGTCTGGATGATAATAAAAAATATAAATTATATTATTAGTTATAAGTGATGAGTTTTTATGTCAAGCAAAATAATCATCTAAATTGAAAAGATAATATGTGTTGTGTTGAACTTGTGCAAAATTCCATCCTTTTCAATTTATTATTGTTCTTAAAAATTCACGGACTTTGTTTTTTTCGTTAATTATAGATATAACGAAGCTCCTATACCTTATGTTAATCAAATGCTAAACAAAAATCAACATTTTTTTTTTAATTTTACTTAAAATCATGTCAGTGACTTGAAGTCACTAGTATTTACTTGGAATTTTTTTTTCCCGTGTCCCTTATTTGGTACTTGAGATTCTTTCCAAACCTCTAAATCAATCTCCAAAATTACAACAGTGACTTGAACCTTCTTCACTAAAACTGCTGTAACTTTTTATAGAAATTTTATTTTCACAAACCATTTTTTGCATAAAAAACTAGACTCTGATATCTTTTCAATGGTATATAATTTGCTGCTCACAACCTTCTTCATCAGAACAGTTTATTGTCTGAAGTTTGGTATATAATCAGGGCTTTTCATATATACAATTCACACACAATTATAATATCTATGCATAAAAAACTCAGTGAATGAAGTCAAGATTTTCTCCCCTGACATGTCATTATTGAGATGCTTATTAATTAAAATCATATAACTATCACCAAAAAGCTAGAAACAAGAAACTCAAATTGCTCAGTTTGAAGATATGCAGAACAAATCTAACAAGTTTCAATAACAAATTAATTAAAAACAAATTATAACAACTTTAAATACCTACACAGTAGAGCGCCACAGAGAGATGGGGAAGTTGCAGAGGATGCGAGGGGGGAGAGAGAGAGAGAGAGAGGGGGAGAGGGAGAGAGGGAGAGAAGAAGTTACCGATTAAATTAGTGGGAGAGTGTGTTGGTTATCGATTAAATTAGCCGGAGATCTGGAGGAGATAAAGAGCGTGTATACAATTAAGAGTTTAGGTACCAATTATAAGATGAATTAGGGCAACTTCTTGGTCCGATGAGTTTGATAATAGATAGCTTAGGTGTGTTTTGTTTGCTGGGAATTGAAGAAGAGTGACTCAACAACTAGCTATTACTTTTTCTATCCCCGCCTGTTTCCCAATTGCTTCGCGCGCTACTCTGATTAAGAATTTTAATTTTTTATTTTTGATAAAACTGGAATTATATACGTCGGATTATAATGAACCGTGATATATATTGCCACTTTTATACATCGGATCTCAAAAACACCGACATATATGTCAACTATGTATACAAACTTTATACATTCGGTTAAAATGATACGACGTAAATTAAAATGTTATACGTCGGGTAACAAAAGACCGACGTATATGATCAAAATATACGTCGGTTTTTTTGTGAACCGATGTAAAAAGTGCTTATAATAGGTTATTATACGTCGGGTAACAAAAGACCGACGTATATGATCAAAATATACGTCGGTTTTTTTGTGAACCGATGTAAAAAGTGCTTATAATAGGTTATTATACGTCGGGGTCTGAAAACACCGACATATAAAGAGATATATATGTCGCACTTTCCAATGTGCGACGTAAAATGCGCGACGTAAAAAACCAATTTTGTACTAGTGTTAGTGACTTGAAGTCACTAACGTAGTTATTTAATATTTTCTTCATGCGTCAGGAAGATCATGTCACTGATGTACTTCATTTAATGCATACTATTAGTAACTTCAAGTCACTGATGATGTACACCTACCTTTCCTGTACAATTGTGTACATGTAACCAGCCCCATATATGGGGAAATTAAATATATATATATATATATATATATATATATATATATATATATATATATATATATATATATATATATATATATATATATACCTTTGGTTATTTGGATCCATACTATTTCCAAACCCATAGACTCACAAGGAAAAGAGACATGTACTCCTTCGGTGTGGTATTATTTGAGGTGAGTAAATGGGTCTAGCTGGATGGGCACAACACTGCTTTAGAGAGGAACTCTTGGGGAATATTATTGGACCTAAAATAAAAGAGGAGGTCTTTTCAGAGTTCCTAAAAGCATTTGTGGAAGTAGCAATCTGATGTTTACATATCGGACCAAAACACCGTCCCAATATGGCTGAGGTTGTCGTGGCTCTTGAGTCTGCAAACTTCTGCAGCTAATGAACCAGAGATTTTTTAAGGGTGTGATAGCTAGCTAAATGAAAATGGGAAAGACCCTTTTCGGATCTTACAAGAATGGCTTTGTGTGACTCCTTATTGTTGTCTTCTTTGAAGAATCAGATGAGTGGTAGTGGGAGTTGCTACTTAAATGTTAAAGGACCGATTTATCAGTTTTTTGGATATGAACAGAAGTTTGTACCAGGCAGCCTGCAGATCTTCTCCATGCCCTTCAGAACTTGATAATAAATGACTGATATATATCAGTTTTTTGGAATTGAAACAGAAGTTGGTACCAGGCAGGCAGGCAGCCTGCAGTTCTTCTCCATGCCCTTGAGTAGTTGATAATATATAGGCCTAAAGAAAGATCCAAAATAATTATGAAGACGAAATACACGACTACTTCGATGATGAAGATGGAGGGGACTTGGAATGTCAAGGTGAGAGCTTGGAATGTCATGGTGGAATAGGCAGCTCAATTCGCAGTGCAACAGAGTTGAAACAAGCAGGAATATGTTTCTAGAAAATCCTAATAAGTGAAGGGATGAGAAGAATAAACTTTTGTAGTATCATGTTCCAAATTGTTCTTGAATTTCCTTGTATGCTGACACAGATACAAAGTGGATGCTGAGGTATCTCATATATTATGAGATCACTCAAGATTTTGAAAAGAATAGGCGTGCGGTAGGATCATATTTACTATACAAAAGGGGCGAATTATAACAGATTTTCATAAACTAAAATTATTAACCTCCACATTCAGATTTAAAATAGGATTTAAAATCCGTGGAAACCTATAAATCTATAATCATATTTCTAATAGAATTTTGCACAAGTAACATGTACAAACTACTATATAAAGAGAATCTCACACATCTCATCTATGTAAAATCCAGGTCCTACTACTTGGAAAGTCTAAAAAAAAAATACTTACAAACAGTTCTCTTCCAATTTTAAATATTATTTTTCAACTGCTCGGGTGAACTTAGCTCTTCCAATTTTAAATATTATTTTTGACTGCTCTGTAAACTTAGCTCCAGTGCCAGATCAGTCAAGGAGGGAGGGAGAACTTTGTGCACAGGAAGGGAGAACTTTGTGCACAGGACAGAATATCAAAGGTTCGTTCTGCAATTTATGTTTTTCAGTTTTTTTATTCAAGTATCACGAATTTTCTTTTAATGTTCAAGTACCCAAACTTGAGTACTAAAAAACAGTTAGATTTTGGTTTAAGAAAAACAATTAGATTTTAAATATTTTAATTCAATATTTAAACAAAAAAAATATATTTAGATACTGTAATACGATAGTCATTATTGTTATTATCTTAAATCCTAATTAAAAAAAAACCGAATCTCTATAATATACTATTCTTTGCATGCACGGGCGGTTAATATATTTGTTATTTTATCGTGTGTATTATAAATTTAATTAATTTTATAATATTTTATAGTTAAAAAATATTATTATATTCCTCGATGTTATTTTAGAAGATTGAGTTTTTTAGTTAAAAAATATAAAAAGATAATATTTTCAATTAAAAAGAATAATTGGTTATATAAATAGACCCGTATCTCGGCCCACATATCGACCGACCTGCCAAACTTTTAACGTTTCGGTTATAATCGTATAATAATAGATTACAACCAATTTTTTTAATATTTTCACAATTTTGCTAAATAGATAATAATAAAAATCATTAGAACATTTATAAATTAAGGAGGTCCGTAAGGTTAAATATCAATCGAATGACCAAAATTTTAATATTTCGGTATTATTGTGAGGTCATTAGAGGATTTAAAAATAATTTTAATTTTAGTTGAAAAATATCATCGATTAATTATTTATAATTATATATAATAATGTTATATTTTTATATTATGTTGCTTGTATTATTTTAGAAGATCAGCGGTTTAGTTAGAAAATCTAAAAAGATTATGTGTTTTAGTTAAAAAGGTAATTGATGTTTAGAAGATTTGAGTCGTTTTAGTTAGAAAATATAGAAAAAAGATAATATGTTTGGGTTAAATAGGATAATTTTTTGTATAGATAGACCCATAATTCGGCCCAAGTACCGACCGACCAAACTTTTATTGTTATCGATTATTTATTTATAATTGTATATAATAATGTTATCTTTTTATATTATGTTGCCCGTATTATTTTAGAAGATCGCTGTTTTAGTTATAAAATCTAAAAAGATGAGTGTTTTAGTTAAAAAAAGGTAATTGATATGTTGCTCAATGTTAATTTAGAAAATTGAGTCGTTTTGGTTAGAAAATATAGAAAAAATAATATCTTTGGGTTAAAAAGTTACTTGATTGTATAGATAGGCCCATAATTCAGTACCAATATAATAATGTTATTTTTTTATTTTATGTTGTCTGTATTATTTTAGAAGATCGGTGTTTTAATTTTAAAATCTAAAAATATGATGTGTTTTAGTTGAAAAAAGGTAATTGATATGTTGCTCACTGTTAATGTAGAAGATTGAGTCGTTTTGGTTAGAATATATAGAAAAGATAATATGTTTGGGTTTAAAAGATACTTGATTGAATAGATAGCCCATAATCCGGCCCAAGTACCGACCGACCAAACTTTTAATATTTCGGTTTTAATAGTATAGTATAGATATATATGTCTATATATACATAATTATCTTTTATATGATAATCCTCGTTTTTCCTTTTTAAGAGGATATATTACATTTTTCAGGGATTTTAGATACCTTTTAATCTTGTTTAGTTAGTCTTATGTTTATTTTTGAATTTAATGATCGTCTAAAAAAAATTAGTATAAAGACTTTGATGCGAATACAAAAGGCATATTTGTAATTATTCAATTTGATTAAAAAATTATTAACACTATTATTAAAATACTACATACTTTTTTAAAAGTAAGAATTACATACTTAAAAGATATTTTTTTTTTTGTAATTTATGTGTGAATTTACTATAATAACAATTTGATAACATAACAATAAATTTTTGTCAAAAGTGTATATAAGTTTTAGTATATTTTTCAAAGCTAAGAATATTTTGTATAGATATATCAAATATAATGTTGATTATTAATATAGTGTAAATAAATTCTAGTGTATTTATTTTACAATAAAGAAAGAAAAAAGTTATTTTAAAATTTCTTCTAGGGTAAACACGTTCCGTTAATTACTTAGGGGCTGGTATTGTATCATGACTTTTAATGACAAATTTTGGGAGGATGACTTTGATGGATTTTATAGACTTTTAATGACTCTCGTTGACTTCTTAAAGATTCCAAAAACAATTCATGACTCCCGAGATAATGACTTTTAAAAACTTTAACAGACTTTTTTTTACAAATTCATGACTTTGAAATACTTTAATAGACTTTTTTTAAAATCATAAATAGCCTATCTGAAACCCTCTTGATCTTCTGCTTTACCCTCTCGATCTTCTGCTATATCCAAGTTGGGCGTATGTTCACAAATCCGGCGACTACAAAATCGAGTACAAGGTATTATTGCTGTATTATATATACAATAATACTGTTTACTGAATCATATTTATAAACATAATGTTAATTGTGACCTTGTATCAGATTTTTGTATTCACTTTTGATACCATAAATTTACGGATTTTAGGGTTCGAGAATTATGTGATTTTCACTCTTTATATTTAATAATGATGCAGAGCTATAAGTGCTATATCAGTAACCACTATTGTTATCATGCTATGTTTATATAATCTCTCTCTGTTTTGCAGCCCTTCCATTACTATAATATCTTATGTGTTTTTTATTTCACTTTGTGTTTTTTGATCTAGCTTTATTAATTTGTAGAAGATCAGCTACCCTCACCAAAGTTACTTATTAAAATGAACATAAATATGGATATGGAAAACCAAGAAGAGGAAGAAAAAGAGATGGCTGAAGAGGAAGAAAGGAAAAAACAACGACATGAAATTTTAAAAACTTTGTTGACAGTTTATGAAGAAGTGCTCCGTGTGCTCAATAAGCACACGGTAACCCTGTCTAATCAAAGCATCCCACGTTCACTAACTAGGCGACCTGTCAATTCAAGAGGATATGCATATATTCATGGTGTTTTAAATGATGATCCTGAACACTTTCGAAAACTTTATAGGATGTATCCGCAAGTTTTTCTTAAGCTATCCAAGATTATTAGAGAAAAAAGACTTTTGAAAGATACAAGATTTATATGTATTGAGGAGATGCTTGCAACTTTTCTACTTGTTGTTGGTCAGAATTCCCGATATTCTCATGTTGGTGAAACATTCAACCGCTCACATTTTAGTACTAGTCAAAATTTCAACAAAATTCTGAAAGTTTTGAATAAAATTGCGGTGGATTTTATGGTTAAACCTGGTTCTTCAACCCCGGAAAAAATCAGAGAAAGTACAAGGTTTTTTCCTTATTTCAAAGTAAGTACCTTTTTTTTTCTTTTCTTATTGGGTGTATCATTATTACTCGTAGATGTGATTATGAATTAATTATATTTAGAAGTTTAAAGCCTTCACCACTGGTGTACAGACCTCTGTTGGCATATAATTTTCTCAAATACTACCTCAACAATGCTAACAATAAAGCAAACACAATACTACCACTATTGATGGCAGTGGTTTTGCAATTCACAGAGCACATTATAGCTCAATAGATCCAAATATAAAATCTAGCAATTGATAAAAGCAAAGGTCCAGCAGCCAGCAAGTACCACAATTTTAAAAACTGATCCAAATATAAAATCTCGACAAAACAAACATTGAATTTTATTGTAGCCTCAAAACTTTAACATTGAAAGTACTTGAATAAGCATGGAAGAAAACTAGAAGCATCAGAACTCGGTCACCAATGATATGATCAAGCCTTCTGCTTTTCATCAGAATTCTAGTGTCACATATCTAATTCAAAAATTACCCAAGCATAGCGTTCATCAGGGGTCATCTTCATGAACTCCATCTTCTTTGCTCTAGTGTTAAGTAATTTAAGCGCCCTGAAACGTGTAAGCTGATCCAAATCAGGCAAATCTTTGATAAGATCCCAACAGCTACAATCATCATTATTAAATGACTTAACAGCTTCAACCATCTTCTCAACTGAGTGACTAATTTGCATTATAGCATCTAGCTGACTAGCATTGGCAGAAGAACTAGAATTTCCCTCGAACTCAGACCGGTTGCGCTTTTTAAGTGTTGGAGGGGGAGGAGCATCAAGATTAATAGATTCAGAAGGTTGGGTCAAAGGATCTTGAAAATCATCCGGTGTATAAGCTTCAGTATTATAATCATAAACTAAATCATCCAAAGGTTGATGTTTTTTACTTGCTTCATTGTCATAAGTTCTTGCATCAGTATCATCTCCTAGTCCGATGGCATTCTTTCCGATAGCAGTTCCATTTCCCACTGCAATTCTTAAATCATCATAATCTCCAAAAGTGTCCGTACGATAACTTTTGTGCGTAGGATGTACCTGATGAAAAACAATATGTTAGTATAGTAATCATGTCAAAAGTTAGAAAAAAAACTCAATTTTTAATAAATAAATAAATAACCTTAAAATACTCCTCCCAAACTTCATCTGGAGCAGTAAATTTTTTTGTTATAGGATCCCATCCAAATCCAGAATTAAACAGCATCAATCTTGAATAGTTGGTGTATCTAGCTTTAAACCACTTCAAACGACTAACATATTGGGGATGAGTTCTTTGACAACCAAGCTTTTCATTCAGAACAGGAAGAATCTTTTTCTCCACGGTAACCTTCGTTGAATAAACCATTACTATCTCGCCAACCACGTTTTGCGGCATCAACCATGAGATTCAATAACTCATTACTTTCCTCAATTGTCCAAATCTTATACCCAGCAGTTTTTTCTTTCGGATTGTCGTTCTCTTGACATGCATCGCCCATTTTTCTGTGTATATTGATACATATATGTGTATATGCAGAAAAAATAAAAAACAAGTAACGTATACATTAGCTGAAGCAAGTAGATCTATATATATCTAAAAACACATAATGATAATAGAGAATCATAATAGAGAAGAAAAGGAACCTTTTTCACAGAGGATGAATTGTGGAGACTTTTCGCAAAGGTTGAACCCTAGGTTAATTGAGGGAAGATAAACTCATGTCAAATCTTTTCAAGAATGGCCTGACAATTTTCTGAAAAAATATATGCAATATTCAATAGAAAGTCATTAAAAGTCTATCAATTATATTTTTCCACCGAAGTCATTGATATATTGAATAACAACTGACTTTTAGTAACTCTCTAAAAGTTGTAATTCAATACCTCAAACTTTGAAAGATTTTTTAAAAATCCTGATACAATACCTCTTTACTTTTAAGGAGTATTTAAAAGTCTTAATTGAATACACCAAGATTTTAAAAATTAATAAAAGTCATTAAAAATCAAGATACAATACCAGTCTTGTATTTATTTTATAATAAAGAAAGAAAAAAGTTATTTTAAAATTTCTTCTATGGTAAACACGTTCCGTTAAATGTTAATTACTTAATTTCCTTGTATATTTATTTTTGAATTCTTTCCCACGAACTTAGGTGTCTATTATATCTTACATTCTCGGACGTATATTTTTGTGTTACAGAACTGATCTGATCTGATGGTGATGACAAGGAGTTTGCCAAACAACTGCAAAGCTGATGATTCTGTATCAAAGGTTTTTATCAAAAAGCATATAGAGAAACCAGCCAAAGGTAAGAAGAAGAGGAACAAGGGTAAAAAGGGGAACAAACCCTATCGAATTGGTGATACAGTGAATCTGAAGGACCTTCTCTTCACTCAAGAGAGAGACTATCTAATCAAATACAAGGATGTACAGGTATGTTCCTAAATTGCTTGTTTGTTTTTCGATATTGGATGCACATGTTTATCAACACATATTTAATATTTTAGAACTAGATACATGTCTAAGTGTAGGAAATCGATTGTTATAGTTAATTTGAATCCTCAATTGAACAATTTTCTATTAAATTTAATAATAAGGTCCTAAAACTACACTATACTAGGATTTAAATTTCTTTAGTATAAGAAGACAAGATATAATTCTGTTTTTGATAGAAATTTGATAGCTTAGTAGCCTGGTTATGCTTTTGATGTCTTTGTAGATAAAAAAGGAGCAACTGGTTGGCAAGGTTATTGTTCTACATTTCGTGTCACTGGTAAAAGGGCATAACAATTTGATACCAGATCCGGATTTAATAGATATATACAAAAAGTTAGAGCCGAAAGGTGGCTTTGAGGTTGTCTTTGTTGCAGTTGGGGATGGTCTTACTTGCCTTGACACACGAGAATCGACATCAACATATTCTACTCCTCAACAATGTTTTGAAGAAATATTTTCTACAATGCCATGGACTGCCATCCCATTCTCAGATTTAAAATCCAGGAACCGGCTAGAAAAATTGTTTTGTATAGTCAGCGATACCCGTCTGGAAATGGAGCCCGTCTCATTTGTCATTGACTCTAGAGGGGTGGTTTTGCAAGCTGATGCTACCCAAGTGTTTTCAATGTATGGATCTGCTGGTTATCCTTTCACCAAACAAAGGCTAAAGTGCCTTGATCATGAAGATTATGTTACCATGGAGCAGCTTTCTGTTAGTACACTCTTGGCCTCTCCTCAACGTGATTATGTGATCACCAACAAAGGAGACCAGGTATACGTCTTCTAGCATCATGTTATCATTTTGACATCTTTATCATCTGATATAATTCATTTGCGTGTTCTAAAATACTCAGATTATCATGTGATATATATCCCTTATTAACAACGCTTTCTTTGTAGGTACCTCTACATAAGCTTGAAGATAAGGTGGTAGCCTTATATTTTTTTACAGATATTTCGAACGTACGCATCACATCAAAACTTAAGTTGGCATACAAAGAGTTGTGTAAAAAAATGGAAGCTTTCGAGGTTGTGCTCATTAATTTACTTTCTATCTCGTCTGATACATGTGAAGATACATTCTGGAAAACATTTGAGGCAATGCCTTGGTTGGCGATCCCATCTAAAGACACAGATTGTTGTAAGAAGTTGCTGAGGATCTTTGACAGTACCATATGTGATCCTGGGCCTTATCCTGTTTCAAAGCTGGTGATTATTGGACCCCGTGGAAAATTCATTGAACCGTGTGGTGCTAACATCTTGTGTTGTTATGGTATTCCAGCATACCCGTTCACTCGCTTTAGTGCTGTCAATTTAAAAATTGAAAAGGTTAAGGATGTGAAACCAGAGATGTTTTGGAATCTAGATGCCATCTTCAGACAACAAAATGGTTCCAAGGTAAGTTATTATATATCTCTTAAATTGTCTTTAGAAGCTTCCCCTACCGTATCTTTTTTGTTATTCCACCTACAATATAAGTAAAAAGTAGTAACATATTCCAGCAGCAGTGGACAAGTATAATTTTTTCCTATACCTTGCAAATTCTGGCCCTTCCCATATTTACATGAAGATCTTGTTCCTTTGTCTTCCAACTCTTTCCAGTTTGTTAATTTGTCAATTTCGTTATGTTAATTGGTTTTTCTCTTCAACTTTACAGGTTCAATTCTCACAAATTGTTGGAAAGAGAATCATAGTATTATTTCAACTTTTTTATGATATACCAGAACAAACATTGAAGAAGCTAATAGCATTGTACAACCAGATGAAGGGTACAGACGATGAATTTGAGGTGATCCACATCCGTGAAGAGTCGAAGTGGGGGCATGTTGGAGCAGTTATCCCATGGTTAATGCATCCACCTTTTAGTAATGCCTCGGATGCTGGCAAAGTCATGCGTCGTCTTTTTTATTATGGTGAAAATGGGCTTGTTGCATTCGATCGTGACGGAAGAATTGTCAGAATGACAAGACGCCTTGCAGTTGGGAAGACGGTCTTTCCCTTTTTTGATGCTGAAAAGATGGAAGATGAGGTCCTGCAGGATATGCAAGAAGATTTATATGAACCTTTAGAAACCCTTTTATGTTGCTGTTGGTGATTTGGAGAAGGATTTTTTCACATTTTACTGTATCCGTTTGATAGCTATGAATTAATAATACCTAATGGAATAAGGTCTGTTAATAGTTGGGCTTATTGCGATTTACCTATATTTATAAATTAATTGCCCTGCATATGAAACATATAGATAAATATCTCTTAATTTTTATATACTAATTAAATGCATATGTGTGTATCTGTATTATTCACTTCTATTCCCCTTCACACATATTATGGTTTCAAATCATTACGGTAGTAGCTGTACTAATCACTTGGAGGTTTCAAATTATGGTTTACTGGTTTTGCCATTGTGTGGAGAAAGGGAATAAGAAATTGTGTTGTTTTGCTTTTAGGGAAGATGTGTTGTTTTGATTTTAGTACTGCTGCAGTTGACGAGAGTTGGAGTACTAGGGTCCATAACTTACGCTGTGAGGCCCTACGAGCGTTTTGATAGGGATGTGGCAGGGAGGTCCCCTGATGATCAGCTATCTGCGCTTGCTAGCGTTATGGATTGGTTGATTTAGGAGATGACTACACTTTCTCGTACTGGGATGATTACCCGCGAGAGGGATGCTATCGGATAGTATTGATAACAGTCATATCTACTAGTTGGATGGGACTCAATATTGTTGTATTACCTTGTGTGTGTTATTTCCTTTCTGTTAGAACTTTGACCTTTGAACTGAGCTTATGTGGTCTGTATTGTAACTTGATCTATCTTTTCGTTCACACACTTAATCTGTGATGTTATTTATATCGTCTTGTCGCATTTGTCTAAATGAGTATTGTAGTTGATGATCAACTAATACCTATGCTCCCAGGTTGTATGTAACCATAGTACTACATGTATATATGATCACAATGCATGCTAACTGATAATAAGTTTTGATAAAAAGGTTTAAATTATATTTGTGATAAATGCTTGGTAACAAATAGATAGATCACCAAAATATATATATATTTAAATCCTTAAAAATGTAGGGTTCATATTAATTGTTGCCGCTTGATTGTAGTCCAAATTGAAACATGTCCAAGACGAAGTTCAAGAAGATGTCAAGAAAATGATGTCTGAGGCTCTGAGCAACTTCAGTTTTCAGCTACAAGGTCACAAAGCTACTCATCTCCACGTACAAGCCATTGTATAGAGAAACCGAGTTTTTTAGCTTCTTGCAGTCCCTTTGGTCCTCAGGTAACCCTATTTGGTATCCATTTTGGTTGTTGCACAATTGGAAGACCTCTGTTTCTAGTGATTCATCGGCCACATCATGTATACTGATGTGAAGCACAATTATTTCTAGCAAAGATAAATATTTTGGCATATGGTACCAGTTAGTATTACACTATTACTTCATTTGTTTTCATTCAGTAAATACTTGATAAATTAAGCGTGGATGAAGAGTTATTTAGTAACTTCTATACTTACCTCATATATTTTGATCCATCACTTCTGGATTTGTGCTACTTTGACTGCATCTTTACATTTGACTGATCTTAAATGACTTTTGAATCATAATAAACAGTTATGAATTAGTTTGTATTGAGCTCCATGGTAAGTTTCTATATAATCTTTATTTTAGTTATAGTACTTGAGATCCCGTTTCATGTTACAACTTGTCTACCAAATCATTCATAGGTAGAAAAGAGAAGTTGGAATCTGTGTTCCCAGTAATAAAATTTTAAAAGCTTTCTAAACTGTAGTTACTAGTTAAGTAATTTAGAGGTGTCAACTTGTTTATACATTAAAATAAAAAGGATATATAACTCGACCTCCTACATAGTTTAGCTTCACTGTTATAGCTCTTACCCTTCTTTGTGTTTGCCTCAGTCATCACATTCATCTGATTCACACTCTGTTGTCTGTTTTTTTTTTCTTTTACAGGGAAGCGGTGTTGTCACTAGAATAGCTGCCATGACAACGGAATCTGTTTACAGGTTCTTGCAACATCAATTAGCTAGCTTGGAGCACTGGTCGGGGTACCACCATCTATACTATACTATAAAAAGCCAACATAGGTATAATTTGTAGTCCTACTTTTCCTTCACGTTTTTTGGTTTGGTCTATTTTTTTCGTCCTTTTCTATGTTACTTCCTTACTGGCCTATTAGTAATTAGTAATAAACATAATAAACAACGGCTCCTGTTAGAGTGCTCCTCCTAGACTTCTATCACATGCTGGACATTGATTTTATTATAATCAACCACATCTTGCAAACCCTTTCCTGGTGAAAGACAACATTGGCATAATTTAAGTGACGCAGTTTCAGATTTGGATACTAGACTATAATTTAGTCATTCCATAAGGTTTGTTCTTCATACATATATATGGATATGAGTTGTCTCTCTTCTGAATATATATGGATATGAGTTGTCTCTCTTCTGATTAAGTATCTCTCTTTGTTATCCATTGTTTATATATCTTAAATTCAGTAAATTAGTTGCTTATAAGAATTGATTAATTTGATCTTTGTTTTTAGCTGCCTCTGTTGTGCTCTTTCTTTGGTTCCTGATTGTGCTCTTTCTTTGCACGTAAAGTGTTTGATCTGAGAGTTGTTTGAAAAATTTAACTCAATGTGATGTGAATTCAGCATATAGAATTAGTGTTCTACACGTGTGTGCTTTGCAGGTGCTACCTAAATCAAGCACTACCACTTTCGTTTTGCAATGCACTGTAATATTTTATAACTGCTAGGCTGAATAACTTTGAGAATCGTCTGATAGAAAACATTAAGCCATAGGCCATTCTGCAGTGATCATGTCCTGCACACCATAAGTTGGAGTGGAAATCAACATATACTTCAAATAGTCCTAAACCTTTTTTGCTTTTTTTTTACATTTCTGAGGGATTTCAAACCTTGGGTTATGGACTGCCCCCAGTCTTAACCGGGTAAATCCGGACTCAACTATTAAGGACAAGCATTCCAAGCATCTCCCGAGGGAGTCGAACACTCATGATAGCTGCCACTTGCTCTTACCAACCGAGCTAACCTGTGGAGCTCTATGTTATACCTGATTGTAGAGAACATAATCACTAAATATTTCTTGATAGCCATAGGATTATTATGCAACTCTTCTCTGATCCCCTCTCTTGTCATGGGTGTTCTTGAAGGGCTTTTGACATGACAGGACTTGCAATGGTCATTTTGTTGCTCGACTATATCTCGATAATTTGAAACTGCATTTTAATGGATCTGTCGCAAGTACAAGGCCATAGCTGGCACTAGATCACGGGCTTCACTTTTTGACTTTACTTTATTGAAATTCTGTGCAAAACTATATGAATGTAGAAGACCAAATATTATGTTTATGATGTATACTTGATAGTATAGTTGTTTGAGCCTTTAAATGACTTTATTCGGTCATGGTATAAGAGAATTTATGATTGGCATCCTGTGCTTCACCAAAAATTACTGCCATATGGGACTTTTTTATAATTAAGTTTCTTATTTTCTTTGGTCTTCTTTAGGTTGCAGTTTTCTGTTTCCATGTAGAAGCCTATTATCTCACTAGTCTGGTGTCCTAAGACCTCTACTTTCTTAGATAATCGAGCCGCCAAGTTCAGTGGCAAATTGGGTGAGTTTAGACTCCTCAATATCCGGCGATACAATGACAGAACCCGACCTTTATTCCTAGCCAAATCTTCAGCTGTTTCCCATATCAAACTCGCCATTTCTAAAAACTTCAACAAACAAACGACACAATATAATTAATTATGTTTAAGCATTCCACTCTTCAGGGAACAAAACATTATAAACACATTTTAAGGTGATTATAAAGTCTACTTCCATAATTTATTATTAACTTTTTTACTTTTTTGTATTAAAGTTTAAACATTGAATTTTTATTTAGAAGAAAATAAAAATAATATATGGAACTATAGTTTAACGGGGCTTTAAGATGCGTGCCGAGTTCCTGTCCCCCAATGTATACCTCCTGCCGGGACAGAGGTAGTCCTAATTTACAATTTCATAAATTTCAACTGGTTGCCTATTATAATAAAAGATCTGCGACACGATAGGATTTTTATATTTAGCAAGAGATATAAATCGTCTCCTGGTTTATTTAATTATCTTTTGTATCAATATATGAAATTAATATGCATTGTTAAACTCTGGTTGGCATTTTTATTTTCAGGTAATTTCAAGTAAACCGGGTAACTTAGTCTAGGGGAAAAAGGTAATTCCTGTATGCTTACCCATAGAAGAGTAATATCAGTGTCATCACTTAGATCATACTGTTTTTGAAGAGTAAGCAAAGCATCAACAGAACTATGGTATGTTGGTTTATTCAGTAATTTCTGGCAGATCCTTTGATTTGTTGTTATTATATGCTATGGTTGTTTCATTTCAATCAGAACTATGTTTGATTTCGTTTATTGGTATATAAGTTTTGGTTCTCTAGGACTTGTAATAGTGTAGTAAAATATTGTGAGAGGATTTTTTGTTTTTAACTCTGTTGTTTATGTAGCTGGAAGCCTCAAGATGAATTTAATCCACCTTCGTATTTAGACTGTTGTGAATTCCTCAAAAATGTCTCATCAGTATGTTCTCTGCATATGAATCGAAATTCTATGAGAAGTTGCCAATTCTGTTTCTGGTGGGGCATTTTTGCCCACATGCTCCGCCTTAACAGTGAATGATGTTGGCTCTAACCAGAATTTCTTGGCATTGCACTTTCCAGGCTTGACCGCGAAGGTTTCAGTTCCACCATCAATTGTTGAGCACTGGTTGGCAGTTCCACTTCCTTTCACTTCCATGTATGTCTTACTTTGGATCTCATCATAGGCTACCCCTTCCAGAACACCTTCAGCAGTGGCACCATGTAATATCCCAGAGGGAAGTTTTTTTTTGTTAATAATGTTTGTTTTATTTATCAAGCAAACATGAATCACACCTCAAATTGATGATTAATTCGTCTCTGGAAATCGTATATAGTAATATGGTTTTTGTTTATTTTAATATCTGAGTTTTTAATGGATAGATCTTGAAACCATTAGGACATTTAAATAGTTAAACCACTCTTCCTCATCAGTCATCACTAATTTAGTGACTTCTACTATAGCTTTAAGATTCAAACGCTGATGCAAGAGAAGTTTCACTAGCCGAAGCCCTTAAGATGCATCTGACCAAGAGCAAAGAAGCTAGAACAGTAAGAGACTGGGAATCAGTAGAAGAGGAGATCCATTTGGCAATCTCATCTGGTGTAGATTCTTCTCCTCAGGTAACTAAATCGTATATTCACACTAATTTTGTTGCTTCTAGGTCTATTGATGTCCAAGACTTTGCCTATGCATCTGTTCACAATTATACTATTTAAATAATTATGTCATTCTATTTTAGATAGCCAAGATGCCATATATAAATACTTGCATGTTTTTGTTACCCCAATTTTAACAGTTGTTCTGTTCACAGAAAATTTGAATAGATACCCTTTACAGTTATCATCTATGCATATACAGAAATCTGGATCTCTTATATTTGCTCATGACAAAAAAATTTCATTTTTTAGATATATGCTTTAAAAGCAGAGGCCTCGCTGAATCTCGGTAAACACCAAGAAGCCTATACCATAATTCAAAAAGGGCCAAACGACACAAATTTATGCATCCAGTTTTTGGGGGCTACTGGTTGTTCTGATCTATTAACAACCAAAGCACAAGTTTACATGGCAGCTGGCAGGTTAGTGAAAAACTCTATACAACTGATCATAATTTTTATTGTCTTCAGAGTCTTAGACTTAAATTTGTGTTATATTACTATATTATCGTGCTAACATGTAATATCATCTGTTTTAGATTTGAGGAGGCAGTGGCGGCTGCTCAATGTGCAGCGAAACTTGATCCAACCGAGGAGGCAAAAGCTACAGCAGAGAGGGCTCTGGCCTTGCCATCAGCTCGATCAGAAGGCAACCAGCTGTTTAAAGCATCAAGATTCTCAGATGCCTTGAAAGTGTACGCTGAAGGACTACAACATCAGGCACTTAATTCTGTATTATTATGCAATCGTCATCAGCACACTTGTCAGCAAATTGTTTGAGATCAGAGTGCAAAGATCAGATGAGCCTGGAAGCAGAGGACTCCACTCCAAAGGCTTTGGAAAGGCATTGAGAAGAAGGCTTGAGCTGCAATCCTGGTCGCCCCAGTTTGGTGAGCTGCATAAAAGTTGCACCCTCTTAGCATATATGCAGTACCATCAACTTGTGGAAAGAGGCTACACACCACTAAAAGGTAGACCTCTTTCTGTGATTTTTATCTCGAATAAAATTACCTTTTCTTTTCATAATTAAAGACGCTAATAGCCACCAAGTCTTTGACAAGAATTGAACCTATGTTAAGTAGTTATTCTTATTTTTCAGTATTGCACTATGCCTTTATGAAAATTCCTATTTGTCTTCTTCTGTATTGCACTATGCCTTTAAAATTCCTGATTCTCTAGCTGTCTTGGAGCACTGCTCCACAAAACAGATTGTTAAGTGGTTATTAGTTTTCTCAACTGACTTTTACATTTTAAGCATATCATGGAACCATGAACTAGGTTGCATTAGTAAATCCAATATGATTAAATACCATTATATTAATTTAATAATAAAACACTAAAAAATTATATTATGCTTACAAATAATAAGATAGCCAACATGGGTATAATTTGTAGTCCTACTTTTCCTTCATGTTTTTTGGTTTGATCATTTTTTTATAGTCTCTTCTCGTTGCTATACTAAAACGTAAGAATCGTCTCCTGTTACAATTCTATCTCCGAAGTCCTAACAGAGGTTTGTTTTACACCCAAAAACAAATACTACACGTAAAGCCACTATCACCATTCACCATCGCCCTCTGTCTCTCTCCATCTCGGTGACCTCTATACTTTACTCTATATTCTACTTTTCATTCAACCTCAATCCCCAACTCTTTGATTCTCTCAACCTCAATCCTTAACTCTTTCTCAACGAGATTTTCAATCGAGTCGACGATTTAGTCGATGGCTTCCATTGCTTTCATCAGTCAGTCTCTCTCTCTCTTACACACACACAAACACAAACGCTTTCAACATAACTTTGCCTAATTTTATGTCTAATTTGCAATTTCTTGATTGTGTGATTAGGGAGGTTTCAACTGTAATCAAAATTGAGGGCACTGATTGAGCAGATGAGCTGAAGAAAGTGAGATTTTACTTCAAATTCTCATTTTCCCCCTAATTTTTACTGCTTTCGATGTCAATTAGCTATTCGTGGCCAGTGTTCTTTTTTTTTTTTTCTGGTTTTTGTTGGGAGTTATGAGTTCTCATAGGTGTTTGTTTTGATTTTTAGGGTGTAGTTTATTAGCAGAACAGGATTCATTCAGCTTTCGATAGGCCGTTAACAATGTGGGAAAAGTACTGTTTGCACCATTGTTTTGCTCTTCTGCTAGGATTCACGCTGCCCGCAAATGTGAGTTGTTTTGTGATTTAAGTTGTTATGGATTTCATGCTCTGTTTTTTGTATATAGTCTTGCTGATCTGAATGCAAATGAAGTTATTGCTGGAGTAACATTGATTCTATATTTTAGACATATTTTTGGAGTTGTTTAGAGTTAATTTGTGGTTCCTGAGATATTTTTGGCGTTGGTGGTGGTGGTGAAGGCGGTTTGTATGAATATTAAAGTGGAGTTGTGGTGACAAGAGATCCCAAGTCAACGCTGAGGTGGACTAGTGATCTTCGTGATCGGTTTGTTCATGCTGTCACTAAGCTTGGTGGCCCTGACAGTGAGTCTCTTCCTCTGTTTCATTCGTTTTCTATATAATTTTTTTCATTTGAGTGAAGAATATATGTAAATCAATCAGTCATATGTACAAGTACAATTCAGCCATCCCCACTGAAAGCAACAAATTGAGTGTAAAGACTCTGTCTTTCTGACTTGTTGAAAAACCCCATGGATATTGTCAATCAGTTGCAGCGACAGTATGTCGATTTCTTGTCTTCTCTTTATTGTGAGGTCAGTTGTTTTAATCACCCTTTTGCCCCTCAGAACTGAAACCACTGATCTGAGTTTAATTTTGATGTGGCTGTTTTTTCTTGATGTAAATTTAGGGGCTGCAGATTCAGAAGCTTCAGGATGAGAGTAACCCTGATTTTGTGAATGAAGTTGTTACTCTTTTCTTTGAAGATTCAGAGAAGCTTTTGCACAACTTGGCCATAGCTCTGTCAGTGTGTGTTTATATATTTTATATATCGAATGAAAAGTAGTTTGGATTTGTGGTAATGTATATATTGTGAATTTTACTCATGGGTTCTTGGATTGAACAGGGACCAGCAGCATGTGGATTATCAGAAAGTTGATGCCTGTGTTCACCAATTCAAGGGTAGTAGCTCCAGGTACCATCATTTCTTATTAACATGTGAGAAATTTCAATTACCAAACCTTGATTTATAGGTACAATTAAGATACTCTGATGTGTGGTTGATGGTGTATGCAGTGAAATTTGAAAGATATGTTAGATACTAGATCACTGGAAGCATTGGTTCTATCTTGAGCACGTAATATTACTTTTAAAGTGAGACCAAGTAATTAAAAATAATGTTAGTGTATATTGGTTGAAAAATATTATCGGTTATTTATTAACAATTATATATAATAATATTATATGTATATATATATATATGTCCCCTGTGTTAGAAAAATTGAAAAAGATAATGTGTTTTAGTTAAAAAGATAATTACTATTTTGCCCGAAGTTATTTTTGAAAACTGAGTTTTTTAATTTAGAAAATTTAAAAAAGATTAGTTAAAAAAAGTAATTTATTATATAGATTGACCCGTATTTCGGCCCAAGTATATATATGCCTGTATTTCGATCCAAGTACCAACCGACCAAACTTTTAATGTTAAAATATTTTAAATCGCAACCTGTATCAGTACATTATATATTCTACAACATTCTATTCATGGCACCACTGGTTTATTTTGCGTTGTTTTCCATTATTTTGTTGAAGTTTTTCATGATAATGTAGCATGTATTGTGTATTGTGATGCTGATTACTATGTTTTTTGGTTTCATTATAGTCAGATGAGGACTTGTTACTAAAGCAGCACTGGTGATGAAATTGTTGAAGCTCTTATTGCTAATAGTGCAACATTTGATAAGAAGACATCATTTTCACAGGTGATCTATTTCCATAAATATAAAAATTTAAACACCATGTGATCTTGCACAGAATGCTAAATGTTGACTTACTATCTCCATGCAGGAAAAATATAGGCTCAAAAAGCAGAAGAAATATGCACCAAGAGTACTTTTGCGGCGTCCTTTTGCACGCAGGTAATTTGAAGTTCTCTTAGAAAGTGTCTCAGGGTGGTTCGAGTGTTGGGCTCATGTAAAACTGGGTCTTTCTTTTAGCAGTGACCTGAAGGACCCAGTCATTTCCTTTTTGATATATTAAGCTTATTCTTGCCATTTGATATAATTTATTTCTTTTTTTCCTCCCAACATATGTGAGACTTCTAAAATAGGACCAACTACGTTCAAACTTCAAAGTGTATTTTAACATTTTTTGATAGTGATTAGAATTCATTCTCCCTCCATAGTTTAGTTGGTTAAATGATGTGGCAAGGATGGCTATAGTTATCTTTAGTCCTAAATATAGGACCAACTATCCATTTATGCATTTATAAGACGGAGTGGTGATTTTGCAAATTTAGTTCTATAATATAGTTATACAACCAATTATAGCTATGCATTGAACTTGCTTTAATGGCTTGCTGTGTTGTAACATATTTAAGTGAGTGCAAGAAAATATGTTTGGGTGGCAGAGTTCTTGGTACCAAGGTTCAAAAGGTCATCAGGCATTTACGAACAATCTTATAGTGTAGTGTGTTTAGCTTATAATATCTACATATCTTGATTTTGTATTGTGTAATTAATATTATAAGGACACACCACAAACTGTAACCTTTTTTTTTCTTTCCAAATAATAACACCAGAAAAGGGGTAACCCATACTGGAATTCTCAATGTAAGGCTATTTCTACTGTATTCTGTTTACCATGAAGGTTGCAAGTGATGTAAGGAGAAGGGTCTATATAAACAGATAAACGCATCTCTTTGGAGAATCTTCAGAAGCACTCGACTTCGGAGACTTGTGTAAAAAAATTATACTAGAGCATTGCTGTAGGAATATCAGACTATTAGATGTTATGGAATATCAAGTTATCAACTGATTCTGGATTTTCTGTGAGTTATTCCTAGATCCCTTCGTCTAATGTAAATTGTTGTATCAAATAGAGTATATTAACAATATGTAAGTAGGTAAGCTTGCTCAAGGTAATGTTTTGTTCTAATTTCTACCCTCCAAAAGTGACTCATGCTGGATTCCCCTTAGTTATGATCTGTTCCCCACAACTATATAGATAAATTATTAGAAGCTAGGGGAGGAGAGATGATAAGTATATATACTGATGTACAGATGAACTGATGGTGTTACTCGCATGGCGGAAGCTGAAATTGAAATGACACGTACTGAAATCTAAAATAATAATCTTTTTACTGATTATTTGAAATCAGTTGGGTTTTATGCAAAGAACTCTGCTAATTTTTAAGAATAACATGACTGAGAACAAGAAATTTCATTGATTTTGTGATTCATCAGTGTTGCCCTGAAATTAAAATAGCCATTCCACTTCTTGTGGCTTTTGAATCTGTGGATTAATTATTGTATCTCCGTAATGCAGAAGCAACTCCCAAGTCAGTGCTGAGACTCATGGGCTTAAAGGGATTAACATTGTACCATTTAAAGAGCCATTTGCAGGTATACATGTTCATATGTTTTAGACTATAATCCTGTTTCCTTTTATAAAAATCTGATGTGACAAAGTTCTGAAAGTTCTTCATTCCTTCCGTGTGCAGAAATACAGACTCGGGCAGCAGGCTTCCAGGAAACAGGATACGGTAGAGCAAAACATTGAGAACAGTGGTAAGTCTTTACCATAGTATAGGGTTTTGTACAGCTTGCGGAAAAACATGAATGAATTATCAAACACCTCCATTAGATGATTAAGAAATGCAATTCAGATATTCCAGAAGTAAAATAAGAAAACTTGCAATAGGTTCTGATAATTTTGGTTTGAATTACCTATTGTGTTCAGTCGGCTAGAAGTTCCTGTCACATTACCTCTGCATCATCATTTATTTTTAATATCTTTTATGGAGCTGGACTTTTCTCAGTTTAATTTGTATCTGTTTTTATTTTCTAGGGGATTCCTATGGACGTTACAATATGCATTCTATGTGCACGACTGAGAACACATCAAAACTGAATGGCGAAAGAGGGTATGTGCTCCTGGAACTCATGTTTTTCAAGTTGCTTGGTTACTTTACCACTATAAGAGAACTGAAGATCCCTAATCATCCAAAGAACATGGATAGACAACTCGTTTACATCCGAAGTCCTGTCTGTATTACAGGAGAGCCTGAAAATAGCATTAAAGGCGATGGCTTAATAATAATAAAAATGATTAAAAAAACCTTTAGTGCTGGAGTAACTTTGATTCTATATTTTAGACATATTTTTGGAGTTGTTTAGAGTTAATTTGTGGTTCCTGAGATTTTTTGATATTGTACGAAACTTCATCCTTCACACTAGGCATGAGCATGGTGCGGTTCGGTGCGGTTTTGGCTAAAAACTGCACTGTAACCATATTAATTCGGTTTCTAAAATTAAAAACTAAAACCATACCATATATAAATATTGATATAATTTAACATAATTTAGATATATAAAATAAAGTATGCATGAGCATGGCAACCTCACAACCCCACAGGTATCTCAAATGAATTATGTGCTTACTGAAGTAGCCTGTGCAGCACTTCTAGGACTTTTACTTCTGTTGCAGGCATATAAACTTAAATGGTGACAAAGAAAAGCAGGAAAAAGAAGAACAAAACACCCATAATGTATTGAACAATTATAAGATAGTCTATAAAACTAAATTAAAATATTAATAAACATATTTCAAAATATATATATATAATTAATTTTATTTGGTTCGGTTCGGTTTGTATTCGGTTTTAAAAAATTTAAAACCAAACCGTAACCATATTAGTGGTTCGGTTTGGTTATTAATTGGTTCAGTTTTTAGTGGTGCGGTTTCATACGGTTTTTGATGATTCCGGTTCCGGTTTCGACTTTTGGTTCGGTTTTACTCATCCCTACTTCACACATTTCAGTTGCAGGTAATATTTTAATGCTTAAATGTAGTTTGGTTGGCAACATTTTAGTCACATGCCTGAAGTTCTGCGATTAGATGTTAGGTTCCTGCGTTTTCCATGATAAATTCTCAATTATGATTTAAATAAGTCGTCCTCTTTTTTAGGATTAAGTGGCTTCTCTTCTAAATGTAATATTGGCTCCATTTCTTAACAAGTTATCTCTTGTCACCTTGTGATTGTTAGTTGCAGGGTTGATAAACAGCTTTCAAAAAGAGTACTGAGATATTAGAGTTATAAGAAAACTGGTATGTTTATATTCATTCAGTTGAATTCTGTTTATAAAACTTTGTGTTTAATATAGATATAGCATAATTAGCACATATCCTGGTTCAAATTTAAACTAATCTGACTTATCTAAATATCTATATACAACCAACTAATGTCCTGCCATGAAGGACTGTTATTGACTAAGTTCCACAGACTTTTATTTGACTACTTCAGCTGGTTACTTGACAGCCATAGCCATATTAGTACCGCATCTCTGAAAAAGATCGGCGGACACATATATCCGGATACAATATTCGACAAGTTAAGTGGATCCCCTATCTGCAATGCTCAATTTTCAAATGAGGACAATCATTATAAATCGGATGGATACCCCGTACACCCAGATGAAATGGATGAATTTACATGTCTTCGGGGTAAAGTTGCTCTACTCATGGGATGTCTTTCGGCTTATCTTACACAATCCATTGACTTCTATTTAGATCTATTTTAAAATTATTTTCTTAAGTAAGACTTATAATGCAAGTGATTTAGACACTTAATATTATTATTATTGGTAAGAGTAGTTTTAATAGAGTTATCCAGTTTAATGTGTGGAATAATTGTACATATCTTCGGCTGCTCTAAAACTTAGTATGTGTTATTAAAGTTACAAGAGGAATGAACTGTGCTTTGCTTTAATTTTCTTATGTCATTCGATCACACCTATATATATATATAATCAACATGTACATGCAAGTTGATATAACATGGGGTATATGGATCTTTTCTACATGAATAGCCCATCTATTGCTGATCTTATGCCTGAGGCTTTGCCACAGAACATGTCAGATGGCTGTTGTCATGGTGCTGTTTTAGCAACATACTTTGATGTTACTCTCTTGTTATGCAAAGTGGATGTATACAAGCAAGGTCCAACATAAAACACATGGCTGCTCCAAACAGGTTGATCCGAGTTTCTGAATATTGATGCAAAGGACTAGGTATATAGAATAAAAGAAAATAAGGCCCAACAAAGTTTGCATACATGATAAAACTTTCTGTGCAAATATAATCTAGGTCCAGATATATGTACTTTGGTAAACAAGATACAGAAGATGACAAAATATCTCAAACAAGACTTCTCCTAGATAACAATAATTTAAACAACTGCAGTTTCAAAGTGTTCAACGTCATCCGTAAGAACATTACAGTCGAGTTGCTTATTCAATAGTAATAAAATTAATGAAAACAATTGCAGAAGTTCGAGCCACCTGCATGAACCCAAGTTTTGCTCCTGAAACTCCCCATCACTGACCTGCAAGTTCTACTATGTTCACTTTCTCCACACATTAGACAAACAAGAATAAAGTTATTGACAAAGAGTAACAAAGAGCTCTTGCACTGGAGGGAGGCATCACCCAAAAATTCACATATGGATAATAAAAACATTTTAATAACTAAAATTTTTAAATGAATGGATTTTTTTCGAATAACTAAAAAATTTAGTTCAATATTTTAATATAACTAAAATTTTCAAATACAATAGTATCATGTGTTATGTAATGAAATATGAAAAATATGAGGTAATATTAATTAAAAACCACATTGTCATATATTAATATTAAGAAAACATTCACATATGGAAAAAAATTGATTGTTTATACTAAAATTTTATAATATGAAAAAAATATTGTACAAGACAAACTTTCAAAAGTGAATATAACCGATCGATTAATATAATTTAATACCATTTTATTTAATTAATGAAAAACACTAATAAAATGATATTAAGCTTATAAATAATCAAATTAAAATTATATGTTCGCCCGTGCTTCGCACGGGTTATAGGCTAGTATATATAATACTACAACATGAGTTTTGGTGAGCCAATTTAATCATTAATATCCTCATTAATATCTACACTAATAATTATTTCATTTAATTTATTACACATTATTAATTACTAATAACTAAATATCTAATATCTGTCATTGATTATATCTAATTATTATGTCTTAATTAATACACCCATGTTTATTTTCAACTGCTTGACACGCATTTCAATACTTGTAAAATATAGTTTCATAACTTATTTTTTAGGATTTTTTTCCTAAATAAAATCACACAACTACATCTTGCATGAGAATTAAAGGCCATGCCAAGTTCACGTCCGCGTCCCTCAGTTTGTACTATCCAGGGGGACGGACGGAGTATCTCGCAAATACTAATAATCTCTCTGTTTGTTTTTTTTTTTACTTTTGGCACACTTCTTTAGATGATTGATCGGGTAGTAAAAATTATTATTCTTAAGTTATTTTTTTGTGAACAAAAGTTTTAGTTATATATTTTTATTCAAAGAAAGAAAACTTTAAAAAAATATTTCTAACTACTGGGTCAAAGCACTTAAAAGTATGCCCAAAGTCAAAGCGTCAAATAAAAAAAGCAGAGGGAGTAATTTATTTATCATTTGATCATCTCATCAATCATTATACATTATTAACTGCTATACTACATATTTAATATATGTTATTAATTATATCCCAAATTTTAATTCAGAAAAAGAAAATTTATAAATTTTTTTTACACAACTACACTTTGCAGGAGCATTAAAGTCCGTGCCGCGTCCATCAATGTATATACCGTCAGGGGGACGGAGGGAGTATGTAGCAAATACTAATGATCCCTCTGGTTTTTCTATTTGACGTGTTGATTTTAGGCACACTTCTTTAGATGAGTTGACCGGGTAGCAAAAGTTATTATTTTTAATTTATTTTTTTGGTGAATAAAAGTTTTAGTTATATATTTTTATTTAGAGAAAGAAAATTTAAAAAATAATATTTCTAACTATCTGGTCAAAGAACTTAAAAGTGTGTGCTCAAAGTCAAAGCGTCGAATAAAAAAAAACAGAGAGAGTAATTTATTTATTATTAGATCATCTCATAAATCATTATACATTATTAACTACTAATAACAACATATTTAATATATGTTATTAATTATTACAAATACTAACAATAGTAATTCAGTTAACATTAGATCAATTCATCAATTATTATACATTGATAATTACTAATAAATACATGAATAATATTTATTAATAATAATATGTAATACATTATTGTAAAATAATACTTTTGAATGAATGTGTCCTTAAAATATTTGTAAAATACTCATAAATATCATTCATTTCATCAATCATTATACATTATTAATTACGAATAACTACATATTCAAAATAAAAATATTCTTTGCGAGGAATTCACCAAGTTAGTGCATTCAAAGCAAAGAGTGAACCAATATACGGTTAGGCAACTCAAGTTATAGGTTATGATTAGTAAAGAATTGATTTTAAGCAACTCGAGTTATATGTTATGATTAGTTAGAATTTATCTAATTCATCAAACTAATGCACTCTGAACAAAGAGTGAACCACTATACGGTAGTTACAGACAACTCGAGTTATATGTTATGATTTATAAAGAATTGATCTAATGAGTTAAACAACTCGAGTTATATGTTATGATTAGTAAAGAATTTATCTAATGTAGTTATCGTATTTTTGAATAAATTAAGTTACTGTGTCTTGTCAAAAAGACTATGCACACATAATATTACAATAATGACTAATTGTTTTATGAATTTCCATATGCATGAATGTTAAGGGTTTCATGCATGAATGTTAAAAGTTCTGATCATGCTAATTTGATTTAGTTAAGATTAAGGCAACTTGAATTATATGTTATGATCAGTAAAGAATTGATCTAATGTAGTTAGGCAACTTAAGTGATATGTTATGATTACTAAAGAATTTATCTAATTCATTAAGTTAATGCACTGAAACCAAAGAATGAACAAAGAATTGATATGATGTAGTTAAGCAACTGTTATTATATGTTATGATTAGTAAAGAATTTATATAAAGTAGTTATCATATATCTTAATAGATTAAACAAGTTATTTTGTCAAAAAGACTATGCACACATAATTACAATAATGAGTAGCTGTTCCATAAATTTTCATATGCATGTATTACAATAATGAGTAGCTGTTCAATGAATTTTCATATGCATGAATGTGTAGTTGGAGTTTAATTGTCAATAAGTTTATTTCATAGTATAGTATATTGTGACAACCGGGTCAAATCCCGAATCTTTTTCGAAAATCAGGTCAAGTCCCGAAATCCGAATCCAAATCCAAAAATAAGCCGAAATAAACAGGCCCAATTGCAACAACTTGGGTAATTTACAAGCCCACCACAGGCCCCCAAAAGATCATGATTTGTTGGTGCAATTAGTAGTACTCCCTCCGTCCCCCTGAGTAGTATACATTGGGGGACGGGGACGCGGCACGGACTTTAATGCTCCTGCAAAGTGTAGTTGTGCAATTTATTTTTAAAATTTTTCTTTTCTGAATTAAAGTTTGGATGTTATATTTTTATACAGAAAAAGAAAATCTCAAAAATAAGTTACAGAACTATACTTTATAAAAGCATTGAAATGCGTGTCGAGCAGTTAAAAAGAAACGTATAGAATTAAATGGGACAGAGGGAGTAATACTTATGCTTATAAACTGAACAAATATTCCCACTCTTCTCAATGTGGGACTGGAGTGTTACATATATAATATCATCAGTTCTCCGCTTATTTTCTTTTTGGAGGCATCATCCAGGCAAATGGTTTGTGGTGATCCTTTTTAATCCACTTTGATAGATGTTTTTTGCATGTTTCTGCATTACATTTTCAAAACATACAAAAACACCGCATAAACTTAAATATAGAAATGTTTAGAGCATGCACGTGCCTCGCACGGGTTATAAAGCTAGTATCATTAAGAAAAAAACTGAATGTCTAGTTTTAAATGTGTTGTTTACATTCTGATAATAATTCACACGCTGAAAGTGCAGCATCTCCCCATTTTATCAATTATATTATCTGATTCTGCAATGGGGATGCCTGGGACCTTGGTCGTCATTTATATGCACTCTGTTGATTCATATTTGACTTGTCACATTTGTCCACTAATCTTATATGGAGTTTCGTGGAGAACCCTCTCCATTAATCCCAGCTGTTAGATCTAAATAACATCCTATGGTTAATATTAAACCATAATAAAAAAAGTTAAAATTTTATTGAAAAATAATTATTTGATAGGTCGTAGATACGTACAATGAATCTCTCTCTCCAATCTCGCTGACTGATCTCTCTCACTGAACCTCTCTCTCGCCGATATCTCTCACCAACCTCTCGCCGGACCTCTCCCTCCTGTTAATCTTGTTAATCTATGTGGTGCGTTCGCTTTCTCATCATTCAATTGTAATTGCAAATACAGGACGGCGTCTTCCTCCAATCAAGCTCAGTGTTTGTCCAATCAAGTTCAGCTCTGTGGTTCTTTCAGTCGTTGTCAGGTTCGATTTAGCGAACGTTCATCAATTTGAAATTTTGATTAACAAATATTCTTTAGAATACATATTTTGCTTGATTCTGTTATAGAATCAAAACATTCAATTTCAATATGCATTAATCGTTTTTTCATTGTGTGTTGTTCCTCTAGAATGATTTTTAATAAATCTCTCCATTTGTTAATATCTTGTTTTAGGTTCTACAATTTATGGTTCTAATGTAGAATAATTTATAGTTTAAACGGGGCTGCAAATGTGAGAGCCTACTTTTTAAGTGTGGACACTTGATAGATTACGTACCTAGAAATTATAATTTAATTGCATTATGATTACACTATTTTTAGTTTCGATTCTATTGTTGAATGATATATAAATGTTGATTTTAATTAAGATCATGCTTGTTTTTAATGATTCTATTATAGAATCATATTTTTGTGCTTAAATGCTTACGATATGTTATTTTGATTCTACGGTATATTCATATTTGTGCTATTTGTAGTTTTGATGCTACTGCAGAATGATAATTATATTTAGTTTAGACGGAATCCTGCTCACAAAGTTTGATACTATTGATGATAAAGTAAAATACTACATTTAATTAAATAATGTAGATGGATTTGATTAGGGACACGCTTATTAACTGTGGTCCTTGGTTTGATGTTTGTGCATTGTCAATAGTTTATATATCTGGGTCACATGTCATGTTTGTTGGATGGGGCTGTTGTTGTTGATGGTGAAATGGTGATAGTTTTCCTATTCGTGTTGGTAAAAATGGTAAAAATGTCATTTTTGTGGGTTTTTGGTTGTTTATGGTTGGGGGGTTTTATTTAAGTATTGTGAATCAAGGAGGGTGTTTTGTATTGTTTTTTAAAAATTGATAGCTGCTAAGAATTCGTTGAAGTTTAGCTTAGAGAAATTTAAAAATTTAGGTGATTTTATAGGGAAATCTGAGCCGAGGTTAGATGAGATCAATCAAGGGTTGCCTTATTTGGAAGTTGCAGTTCGACCAATCCGTGCTCTTCATAAATTTTTTTGTTGTTTGTATTAAATGTTAATTTCCTTGCATCTTCTTTAGAATATAGACAGTGAAACCTTTTCCTTTGGTGAAACCTTTTCCTTAGTAATGATGTTGATGGCCTTTACTAGCAGCAGCTGCACACCTCTCCATGAAAGGCCTGTATGATTACTCATGAATATATAGAGGCTATGAAAAAAGAAGCATTCTAAGCACTCCTAACAATTACCAGCTCAAAATTGGTCTGCTCCCAGAGATCTGATGATGCCATAGCAGCTATGAAGCTTTTATAAGCTTCAAGTTCCAGAGAAGCTCCCACACAGACCTATGTGCTTAACCTGGTGGAACTTGTTGGCCAAGCCACGCCACTCATAATCAATCACGGAATGGGTCAAAAGATTTCCTCTGGACACACTCTTTCGCGACATAGAATTCAGTTGAGTGTCATTAGGCTTGTTCCCTCTGAAGTGAGTGAAGAGAACTGGGACGCTGTTCTTGACAGAGAAATCTTAAGGGAGACAAAGATACTGAGCAGAAAACAGAGCAATATAGTTTATAGAGAAGAGACTACTAGTGATGGAGGAAACAGAGCAATATAGTTTATAGAGAAGAGACTACTAGTGATGGAGGAAACAGAGCAATATAGTTTATAGAGAAGAGACTACTAGTGATGGCGGAGAGACTGCTCTGATAGTGAATTCAATGGTGGATTCCTTTGATTTGATACTGGTTGGGAGACACTCAGACACCACAGGAGAGCATTCACCGCTCTTAGCAGGTCTGTCGCAATGGAATGATATACCAGAGCTAGGGGGCAGTAGGTGACATTTTGGCATCTGCGGAAATTAACAGACCAGCTTCAGTCTTGGTGGTGCAGCAACAGATTGTCAGGTAAATTTATTGCAAGTGATATATCATGACAAAGAGATGTTTGAATGCAAAGAGATAGTTTTTTTTTTATCAAATTTGTTCTTAAGTCAGACCATCATTTATCTTAGTAGTCTGATTTGCTTGTATCACTTTTCCATTTGATGGTAAATTGTAATTGAAATAAGAAGTTTTTTCGTTAGACTTAATTTGGAAAGACTTAACGGTAATTAATGTCTAGCCGTCTGATTGCGAGGAGGTATCTGTAGTGAGGTGTGTGTAAATTGTGTTTAGAGCCATACTGTAAATATATTTTTATAGATGTTGTATCTATTGATGCGAGCACTTGTCAGCTATCAACATGCTTGATGCAGACTACATTATCAAGTTTTGTTATATTACGCTGCTTTTAGGCTAGATGCTTATATAAAAAATGTGTTATAGTTGCTTATTTTTGCATCCCTTTGAAAGATGCAAGCAGGTTTCCTATATAGGGTCTTCACATATCCTTGACTATCTAATCATTTTGTATATAACTAATTTTTTATAGTTTTATTGACTCCTGCAAAATTTGATGGAGTCGATTTTTCCCTTCGACAGTGTGTCTAGGTAAGACAGTAAGATTCATTTGCATTTCTAGTTTTATAATCTCTGTTGTTGAACACATCTAATTTTGGTTAATCACATGATTTTAGTAGCAACTCGTTTAATGTTTCGTGTAGCTCCTGAGGAAGAAGCAGCTGAGGGCCTGAGGCGTATGAGATATGAACAAATATGAACAAAGTAGCAGCAACAGTGAGAACAACATCAGTTTTGCTTTTAGCAAAAAAAAAAAACATCAGTTTTGCTGCTATTTAGCCCGCATCTGCTATACCATATTGGCTATCATTTGATTAGTTTCTTTTCATATTTTCATGTGGAATCAAACTGGTTGAACTAAAAAGAGCGTGGGTTCTGTTATAGAATCAAATTTAATTAAGTGGTTCCATCACAGAATCATATTGGTATTATATGATCTAAACTATAATGCTAATATATTTTAGCCACATTTTTTAGTGCAATAATATTTTCTATTTTTTCTAATGCTATTCTAGTTTACAAAGAAATTAGGATATCTAGTAACACTTCTTAATTACTAATTATTAAGGTAAAAATATACTACTTGAAATTACTATAGAATCAAATTAACATATATGCATAGGGTTGTTTTAATGTTTTGCTTTCATGATGGAACCAATTATTTTCGAGATTATATCTTGGATTCTATTTTTTATCAATTATAGAACTAAATTAACATATAAGCATAGTGTTGTTTTAATGTTTTGTTTCCATAATGGAACCAATTATCTTTCGTGTTAATATTCTCTTTTTTGAATATAACGGTTAGGGTTTAGGATGGAGGGTTTACAGGCACTAATCCCTCAAGCCTAAACCCTAAAGGGGTCGAGGCTTTAGGGCCGTGAGCCCCTAAAGCTGAAGAACCAGTGTAATAAAATAAATTAACAATCGTTAATATTTGCGGTTTATATTTGGATTTTAGGATGATTTATTTATATTTGAAATTAAATTGACTGATGGTTAGTTTGTCGTTTAAATTAAACTAGCATTAGTGCCCGTGCAAGGCACGGGCCTCGTATAAAACTCGTATAACTTTTACTGTACACAAGTATAAGTATGCTAAATAGAAGAAGTTTTGCACGGGAAAGAATATATACAAGGCAAAAGTATCATCCAAGAAAGAAGATGTATTATCACGCTATATTAAAAAAGTTACTCTTTATTTATCCTCTATTTTTCATCTTTGAACTTATTTATTGAAGGACAATTTTTTTTTACCAATAAGTTAGAACAATGTTCTCGAGAGTGTGTAGAGCATGAATAAAATGAATATAAATATATTTTCAAACACAGAAGTTTTGGTGGCTTCATTTTCGAGGTAAAAGTTATTTCTTCCGTTTCAAATTAGATGTTCACTTTATAAAAATCACACAGTTTAAGAAAAGTGTTTGTACACAAATTAATTGCATTAAATGATCAAAATATGTGGAGTGAGATTGATCTAGGAAATATAAATAAGATATATGTGGTGTAGAATTGACTTTGGAAATATGATTTTGCATTGAAAGTTGAAGTGGATAAGTATTTTGAAACAAAAAAAATTCTTAAAAGTGAGTATGACTCCATGGTCTGTCGTTCATCATTAAGTATCACATTCAAATTGGTTTCAAAAAAAAAAAAGTACCACATTCAAATGAATCTATGTTTAAGAGATTTGTACTTTTTTGTCCTTATATAGGTGGAAGATTGCGAGTTTTTAATTTTTTTGGGTCAGAATATTTTGGAGATGTGAAATAATTCATTGAAAGTATGATGTATTAAATATACATTTACGTTCATTGTTCTAAAATAAACCTTGACATTATTGCCGAGAAATGACGGGAAAATTATAATTTCATGTGTCATATCTGAGAATTCCATAATCTCTAATATTAAGGATAATAGTAATTTTTGGAATCTAGAGCAGAGATAGACTTGTCATAAGGCTCAGCAAAAATATTACATTTAATGGAGGTGAAGGAGGTTGAAACTGGGACTTTTTGAATGATGTGGCTGTCAAATATACCACTTTTAACAAAAGTATCAAGAAAGGATCACTATACAATATAATATGATGATAGTGTTATTAAGGAACAAATTTCTCACATGGATTAGCCAAAATCAACACAAGATCGATATCAGGGTTCCAGCTTTCAGGTAGCGACGGCTAGTGTTAAGCATCTCCAAAAGATTCTCCAACAAGATATATTGGCCTTTTTGGCGAGCGCTGGTTCTCCAATCTAACTGTTCTTTCAACCAGTTTCACCAATTCTGAGCTATAAGAGATAGAAGAAGCAAAGTGGTAGCAGGTATTGACCTACTAACATGGTACCATTATCATAGAAAAGTCTTTAACTGACTATAATAACCCTACTCATTAACGTCACACAATTAGGACAAAAAAATGAATATGTTGTGCTTATGTAATACAGAGATGAAGGGACCCGGAAATGGTGTCCAGTCATCAATAAGAATATGCAAGCACCATATATCAAAATTCCTTTGAAGGGAAAAAAAGAAATAAGAATAATTGTTAGCATTTGGCAATACTCAATAACATTATTAAATTATTTAGAAATGGTAATTTACATAATTTAAATAGCCTCCACAGATCTTGAACCCTAGACTTGTACCGAGCAGACTTGAGAGTGCTAATGAACCTACTGCCCAAGCCTTTGATATTGCAAATAAAGTCTAATTCCAAATCCATCAAGACCTGCAATTTTTATAAGAAACTCTTTATTAATAATGTATGCATGCAAAAAAACGCACAAACAAATGTCATCCTTCTGATAAGTGACCGGTTTTTCTCAAAACGAGAGTTTCATAGACTCGTAATACAATAAGGATGTGCTTGAAATAGGAAACCTGTTAAAAAGAGCAAAAGAGGAGAGTCTTCTCGTGTGGAAGAGCACTCCGACTAGGAAAACCAATGTGGTGGACCACCGTCCAATGTTGTGCGCAAATGCTGGAGGGTTCTAAGTAGTCCTTAAAGCTCCAACACTACATTTCCTCATTTTTATCACCTGTTTTTTTTTAGAAGTGGAATTACTCGTGTTTCTTGCACTAATATCTGCAGGAGCTGAAATAAATAGCTTCTGTTATCTCTTTCAATGTTATTGCAACTTCTGGTATCCTCTGCACTTTTTCCTCAAATATTGTACTGTTTGATATGATCACATGGCAAAATGAAAACTTGAACATGTACCCATCTTGTCTTGGATAAGTCCTTGTATTTTTCTACTGAATGAAGTTACTTGGAGGGTATTGAAGCAATGTGAGCACATTAATGTGACTGTGTACTTAATGCCTGGCAGGAAAACAATCATACTAAAAGATGCTACACGTACTAAGTCATGTTTCTTAATTTAATATTTCGATTTGTCACCAATTTTAATCAATCTAAGTTTGAGGGAAAGAACCACTTAAGCTGTGCTCCCTTAAAAAACGAAGCCATATAAGAAAGTTTAAAAAAGTGAAGACTTTGGCAACATTAGTGCAGAGATATCAAAACTTGAAAAAGAGCTTGCAGTAGACTGTGGAGCTCTGGAGTCAATGTTCCCAATTAGAATACATCACCTTCAGGTATGCCTAAACTAAAGATCAACCACAACTCATACAAACCAAAGTAATCTGGCGTAAATACGTTTTGAATTAAACTGGAGTTTCAAATTAATGAACTTATCTGTTAACTCGGCTAATTAAAGATCTTAAGAAACACAGATTCCTCGAATGTATGAAACAAAGTTTGGCAGGATTAATCATATTGCCAGTAATAAACCTATATAAATTCATACATTTATGCTACAACTTGCACTGATCTTTATTCTATTTAAGAGAATAATAAAACTCTCCGTGGAAAATTCATTAACGCCTAAATAGTGTTAGCATAGTATGCCAAATAATTAGATAAAAAGGAAAACACATTTTTAAGGATATCACTTCTCAGTATTAGTCTGAAATATGCAAATCTATACTTTTTTTTTAGGGCGGGGGGCTGCTTGCTTAATCACAAGCAACAATAATTAAAATTATAATATTTTGTAATTTAAAGTTTTAACATTCGGACACCAGGTACTTCAGTTTATTAAGAAAAAACAAACATAGATTGTTCAGACTTTATCAAAATGAAACTACAACAACAATAGTGAAGAACTGCACCTGCATACCACCACCAGTGTTAAGTTGCCCAACCTCGCGTCCACTTGCAATAATACTTCTCCTCCTGGTTTATTTTCATACCAGATAAAAAATTACAAATAAAGCCACCGTATGATATAATGATCTACTTAATCACACAAATTATTATATAATCATACAAACTGAGAGTATGTCTGCTCACTCTTCTTAATTGGTTTCAAGTCTAGGATATGCAGATAGATATGTAAAAAGTTACGTTACACAACTGTAAAGTCCTAAACTTAATTCTCTCAATAGGATAGCATCATAAAAGAATCTAGAACTCCCCAATTTCCATCCTCAGCTACGGAAAGTCAGTGCTGAAAGTAACATATATTGCATACTTTTAATATCTCAGTTGCTGCAGGACTTAGGCAAGGATCAAACCAAATATTAGGGCCTAATTTAATATTCGATCAATATTTCAAAAATAAAGTTTACTATGATATGTGGGGGACTACATTGCTTATACAGGGAATATAAGTCCTAATAAATAACCTAACGGACTAAGTCCCATAACAATTAGGCTTTCTTATAAGTAAACTATTTATTTAATAATCTATGAGTCCTAGATAAACTAAATAAATGAATACACTAATTCCCAAACATTAAACATGATTCAACTATTTATTACCAAATAAAAAAGACTCCTCGTATTTTTACTACTCAAAACAATAGAAAATCTTATAAGCGTTTCAGAGAGAGAGAGAGAGATGTAGAGAGGGCAGATCGAGAATACCAATCTGTAAGTGCCAGGCTTGACCTGTCGACCAACATCAATATAGTCGAAAAGATACTGCAAGTACAGGAGTCACTGTGAGAAGATATAACAACTGGCATATAATTAGGTATATTGTTACATTGTTTCCGTCGAGAGCCAGAGAAAGGCAAAGACTATTGATAATTAATTTTATTACCTGACAACTTATTATGTATTCTTTGGCTTTCTCTCTATCCATACCACTCCAATCTTCCAGCATGGAACATATGGCCGCTGAAAACATTAGGTACGATGAGTTTATTTCAAACAACATCTAGCAATATTCTTGTTCGATCAAAACAGACAGCAGCATCCATCATCATATTCTTACTTGCACAATAAACAAAACGAAGATCTGTTTCAGCGCCAATATGGGTGGGCATAAAACTGCAGAGGGCAATATATAATATCAGATTAGAGAGAAAAATACTCTTGTCGAATTATACTCAGACATAATAGCCGTATTGTTATTTTGCAACTGAAGAATTGTTAGAGATAAAAAAAATATGTGCTGTAACTAATTTATCAACTTCTATATATGTCATTCACAAAGTCTTCATATGTAATTATAGGTTCCACAGTATGGGTGTGGGAATCATGTCTTAGAGAGGACATGTCCACTATAATAATAAGTAATTACAACATTAGAAGGGAATAATAGAATGCTAAGAATATATATGGGATAAAGGAACCACAAAATTACAAAAATGCTTTGTATATGCATATACATAGGAAGTGGTGCATTAATTCATGGTAAAAGGTGTACAAAAACACAACGCAGACTTTTAGATTCATATAAGTCTTTCTCGACGTAACAGCATATCAATGTGTAAAACTTTTGTGGAACCAAGACCCTGATGATTAATTAGTTTAGACGTCAAAAGTAGGTCAGCAGTAATGCCCTCCTAGTTGTTTGTCAACTAATACGAGTAAATATACACTTTATGTTCCAATAATCCAGAGTATGGTCCCCCCATAATTAATCATGCAGTTTAGGGCATAAAATTGTCTCCTTAAACTGAGTTATATTACTTGGTCCTAAATTGCATGTTACTGATATTAAAACACAAAAGAACTCATCAGCGCCAAAGATACATTCATCAACTATACTGAGAAATTGATAAACTTTGAGCACCTATCTTGCCCCCTCACCTTCTGTAACTCATGTTTTCTACAATTGAATTCTTGGCAGCGAAATCAAGTTTTCTGCACACCTTTGATTGTCTCCCCTCTGCCCGATTCCTTTCCAGGTGGCCATTTATTCGGACCGTTACGATAACATTCCCTCCGTCTCAATTTATAGGTCCATTTTGGAAAAAAAAAAATTGTCCCAAAATACTTGTCCCTATCTTCTTTCAATACAAATTTATCTATATATTTATTGTGACTTTTTTTAAACTCAACATTATTCTCATTTCTCAATGCACTAAATCTCTATATTTATTGTGATTTTTTTGAAACTCAACTATATTCTCACTTATCAATGCACTAATTAATTGTACATGAGATAAAATTATATTCAACCAACTTTTTTCTTAGTATGCGTGTTCAAAATGAACTTATAAATTGAGACTGAGGGAGTATAAAACATTGGCAATTTTTTAATTACATAATATTTAGGGATAAGCTCGATGAGTGGATAACTGCCAGCCACTTGAAGCATATGATATGTACCTGCAGTCTGTGGGACTTGAGAAATCTGCGACCTCTGCGGCTGCCATCAGGCATTCGAACAAGAAAGGTTATAAAAGTTTCATCATCTGGAGATGGTTCATTAGGAAGACAAGCTTCTTTTGCTGCCAATTGTCTTTCCATTTCCTGTAAATAAGAAATTAAAAATAAAATAAAATAAAGAGGAAAAAAGACTTGAGAAAATATAAGCATGAATGTGACTCAAGAATAGCATTCACAAAGAAGCAATTAAGTCTCCTTGACAAGCTTCTTGCAGATAAAGATACTTTCAGAACTTCAGCGATGTTCCCCACGGTAAGGGAGCAACTTGGCTAAATTATGAACAAGTAGTTCAAAAATAACAGAGGTAAGTAATACAGAGTGCTCGCAAATCTAATTCATTACATTATCTGCACAATTTAAAGACCAAAGCACACACATCCTTGCACATGTAGATATAGGTTTTTATGCTAAATTAATTACACAGAACAGTAAGATAATGTACACGGTAGACAGTATCCACACATATTTTCCCTTCAACAATAAACAACTTCTAACTACTACCACTTGTTGCTTGAGCCAAGCCTAAAATATTTATGAGCTTTACCTGTTCTTCCTGCAATTTTCTCTGCAATTCTTCCGCCTGTTGTCTTTCCACCACAAGTGCAGCTTCTCTGGCTGCTTGCTCCTCAATGAGACGTACCTCAGCTTCTTCCCTGGCCTTAAACTCTTTTTCTCGATCAGCTTGCAGTGACGCAAGATATTCATCATCCTGCAAGCATAGCATAGAATAGAAGAAAATTATGATTAATCAAAATCAATGTCTTTAGTCTCTGTCACTGATTCAAAAAAAAAGAAGAAGAAGCAAACCTGCTGTTCTCGTATCAAGCGCTGAGCAGTTAGAGAAGGCGATGGTGGAGGAGGCGCCGGCCTAGCATAAGTTCCAGATCCATCGAAACCATTCTGCATGTACTGATGTGGTGCATATGGTACATGATACGAACTCCCTTCTGGAATTCCACCAAAAATAGCAGCCTCAAGCATTACAGCCTCATCATGTTCCAATGAAGAGATTCCTCCCCACTTTCATAAATATAAATTGCAAGCATAAAGATCGAAATTATGATGCAAGTATAATCTTCAAATTCCTTCAGTATAAAGGAAACTTAAAATTTACCTCCTCCAAACCGATGTCAGTTTCATGGTGCTGAGGATGATCAATACCAGTATCGTGTTGTGGATATGTTGGCGGGGGCTACCTTCATTGTCTCGAATTTCTGTGCCAGAGTCAACAGAACCAGAAGACATTCGTCTACTCCTATGCCTCACCAATAAATGATCTTCAATGTCCTCAACTTCATCGTGGGTCGATGAACCTCCCACCTCCAACCTTTTTTGCTAACATATATCATCAAAAGAGCCAAAAGTGTTTTATAACAGATATGCGAGTAAACATACACAGACTTTTAACACAACCACTGTGACAAATGCCACATTTTGAATCACATATAGTTATATACCTCCCATTTGCTAATTTCCCTAGATCTTCCATCTCAGATGACTTCAGATTTTCCGATTATGAGAGTCATACATCAAACGATGTATAAATTTTTAAATAAATCAATAAAATCTCTCATATCAACTGAATGCATATGACATATACTACTCACCACTCAAACACATCTATGTAAACCCCGAGTCACTCACGACACAATGCTATACAATAAGCATAGTGGCACTATCAGACACAATCATAGTGACCCTATCAAATGGGTTCACCCTACATGTTCGATGAACTGTGCAAGTGAATTGGATCTTCTTTACATCGATTCAATTTGGAATGTTTGTAAAATGTTTCACTGTATCGTCAGAATCCTCCTCCCTTAAATCAAATGGTGATTTTATGCAGAAACACTTCACTTCACACAAATATAGTATCCCAAATAAGTCATTTTTTTGCAAAAATAGAGATGCTAATTTCTAACAGAAACAACAAATTGCAAAAGGGGGTCAATTCTAGTCTCACCACGTATCCAAATACTTGCAATACAAATCTTCCAAACAAGAGAAGAAGATTTCCACTCTTCACCCTACAGAACAGAGTAGACGCACATTAATAAAACCCCATCAAATAAAATCGTTACAAATCGCAATACCCATACATATACATACAAATAAATTATAATGAATAACTCATATGGAAATAAAGCTAAATTGATCACAACACATACCTCAATTTGAGCTTCAGATTGAGGTATAATAGTGATTAATCGCCATTAAGAAATGGTCTACGAATCATATTTTGAAGAGTGAATGGTACAGGGAAAGGCTGATTTCCACATCCACAGTATCCTTTTACAAGAATAGAGAATAACATATAAAAATACAAGAAAGAACACAATCAACGGCACATAACATAAACCAAACTGATCCAGACACTCGATCAACACGACATACCTGACCCTCCATAAACAGTCTTATATTCATGGACCCAGTGTTTGATAGGGTTTATGGCGTCAGGGAGCTGAGGGGCAGACGCACTGAGTCGCAGAACTCTTCTCCGACGTAACATAGATTTCTGAAATTGAGAAAAGAGGGGAGGGTTGAAGCATATCCACGCTAGGCCAGCATCGGGAAAGGGGTGTTTTCAGGGTGGGAGGGGTATCACTGTCATTTTAATTAGGCTTGATACAATTTGAACAACAGGATTTAGGCTTGGAAGGGTAATACTGACTTTTAAATTTGAATTAATTTACTCAGGAAAAAGTGATGTTCTCCTATAATAGATGGGTCCAGGTCCCAGCAATCGGTTGCTGGGGGACCTTTATCCAACACACGGCGTTTGAGCCGTCCGATGGCTCGACCAAGGGCTACGATTTAAAAACCGTCCAGCGCTTTTTTACCGCTGGAAGTCTACCGTCCAGCGCTAAAAAACCGCTGGACGAGTGACTATTTTTTACACGTCCAGCGCTAAAAAAGCGCTGGAGGAGTTTGATATTTTCACTTGTCCAGCGCTAAAAAAGCGCTGGAAACACAGAGAAATGATCATATACCCGCGTACTTAGGTCACTTTAGGTTAGTGTTAGAAAAAAGATCGAGGAGCTTAAAAATTTGGAGAGTTAGGGTTTTTGGTAAGTGCATAATCTTTGGAGCTAAAGAAGCAAGTGCATACTCAAGATTGTGGTAATTTCTAACTCTAATCTAGTTGTTTGTTTGCTTCGTTTGTGTTGTTGTTGTTATGGCGGATTCTTTGTTCGAGGATTTTGTTCCAAGAAAAAGAGTTAAAAAAGTTGATAATAAGGATTACGTAGATGTAGATGATGTTGTTAAGGTTGATAGTGTTGTAGATCGTGTGTTTATTGATTTAAAAGATGATGAAAATGTTGATGATAAAGAATATGTTAGTGTTGATGAAGATTGTATTGATGATCGAAATGTTGTTAGTAGTGATGATGAGGTTGATGAGAACGTAGAGAGTGATGATAAAGGAGTGGATAATAAATTTATTGATGAGAATGAAAGAAATAAAAACATGGAAGTCCCGTATTTGAATCAGAGATTTGATAATTTAGATGACGCAGATAGATTTATTAGGTCATATGCCCTTAAGAATGGGTTTGCGGTGAAAATACAACAAACAAAGAAACGGGCAAAAGTTGATGAAATATATGCCCGAATGTTTGTTTGTAGACTCGCGGGTGAAAATCAAGACAAAAATGTGGTGGATGAAGAAGTATGTGTAGGCAGTAGTAAGGGCACACGTCGTCGGGACAAACTTCCTAGAAGTGGTTGTAAGGTTAGGATGTTTGTGGTGAAAAAGAAGAAAAAAGATTATTGGGAGTTGACAACCGTTGAATTAGAACACAATCATGATCTTGTATCTCCTAGTAAGATGACTTTGATTCAACGGGAAAGACATGTGACGAGTGCGGCAAGAAATCTTATAAATGTGTTAAATGTGTCGGGTATTCGCCCTAGCCAAACCATGAGTCTTTTTAGCAATATGCAAGGTGGAGTAAGTAATGTTGGTTTTGGTAGCCAAAATATTAGGAATGTAGTGCGGGATGAGCGGAAGAAAAAGATACAAGTGAGTGATGCTCAAGCGGGTTTGGATTTGTTAAGTCGTCTTAAAGAGGAAGGCGGTGGGAAGTTTTTTGTGAAAACTCAAGTGGATGGAGAAAACCGTTTGAAAAATCTAGTATGGGTGGATCCTAAATGTTTGATGGCCTATAGTAATTTTGGAGATGTTGTTGCTTTTGATACGACATACCGAACGAATAGGTATGCCATGCCATTTGTGCCTTTTACAGGGGTCAATCATCATTACCAATCTGTTCTTTTTGGATTTGCACTCATGAGGGATGAAGTAAAAAGTAGTTTCGAATGGGTGCTAAGAACATGGCTTGAAGCGGTTGGCGATAAACACCCGAACGCTATAATCACGGACCAAGATCAAGCTATGGCGGGGGCAATTGCATCCATACTACCCCAAACCCGACATTTGTTGTGTTCTTGGCATATAAGCCAGAAGTTCCCCGAAAAATTGAACACCCTTTATATTAAGCATCCGGGAACATTCAAAGTAGATTTCAACCAATGCATATACCATTCACTGACGGAGGATATTTTTGAGGAGAGGTGGAAAGATTTAGTGGTGAAGTATGATTTGAAAGATCATTCATGGTTGCAAGGATTGTATTTGTTGAAGGAGAAATGGATCTCGGCCTATACTAAGAGTACATTCTCTGCGGGTCAGACCACGACATCGAGGAGCGAGGGAATGAATGCATTCTTTGATAGCTATGTTAGTTCTAGTACAGGATTGAAGCAATTTGTTGAGAATGCACAAAAAGCAATTGAAAGACAATTTATGCGGGAGAAGGAGGAGGACAATGATACGAAGAATAAAACCCGTTACTTGAGGTTGAAGACGGCTTTGGAACAAGACGGGGCTTCCATATATACCAAGGAGATGTTTCGCCAATTTCAAGTTCAATTGGTGGAAGCCTCTAAATACTTTGTCGAGAAGGATAAAGATCAATTGACATTAGGGGATGAAGTCACACATTATAGGTGTTTTAGACCCCTGACCCAAATCGACAAAAGAACAATGTATGAAGTGAAATTCAACAAAGTGGCCGTAACAGGAAGATGTGTGTGTCGGATGTATGAACATTTAGAAATAGATACGAGGTTGAAGGGGTGAGATTACCCGATAAACTTCGACTCCACCGCCTTCAATCCAACTAGCTGGTTCGATCGAAGAATGGGTGAGATTATCCAATTAACTTCTACAGATATGCAGTGGGAAGATGAAGATTCGATCGAAGAATGGGTGATCGCAGTGGGAAGATTTTGATTCAAACAACTCGCTCGCTCGCTCCTCTGTATTTCAAATGTCTGTAACGTTATGTTTGTGTTTCGAGCTTATATATGTGTCTCAAACCGTCCAGCGTTTTTTTAGCGCTGGACGTGTAAAAAATAGTCACTCGTCCAGCGGTTTTTTAGCGCTGGACGGTAGACGTCCAGCGGTAAAAAAGCGCTGGACGGTTTTTAAATCGTGGCCCTTGATTGGCCCATCGGACGGCTCAAAAATGGTGTGTTGGATAAAGGTCCCCCAGCAACCGATTGCTGGGGACCTGGACCCATAATAGATATAGTAGATCGGTTGATAATTGAGTAAATTGCTTTTGTGTTATTCCTTACTTCAAATTAAGGGTTGATTGTTGGGTACTAGAAAAATCCGTCACAATCCGTCACGACATTTTATTTAATTCCAGGTTTGCTCTCGTTTTTTCATGAAATAAGAGTCGACCCAGTAATTCAACATTTCTTTTCTCGATGTTGCTGTTGGTTAAAAAAAATTAGAAATTGATAAATAAAATAATGTTAGATGTAAATTGATACAACCGGTTACTTATGCTGCTAAAAATCATTACTATTATCAGATATTTAATTCTATAGTAGAATCTGATTAATTAGTTAGGGGTCGTTTGGTTCATGGGTTTCTAGAATCAGGTATGGGGTTTGTTCATTTCAAACCCATACCTGATGTTTGGTTGGGAAAAACAGAATCTGAAACCCATACCTTAAACCCCCAAGGTATGGGTTTTTGATACCCAAGTGGGGAGGTGGGTATGAGATGGATTTATTTTTTATTTTTTTGTTTCTATCTAAGTAATGAAATATTAATATTTGATACAAAATTAAATCAATGATGCAAAAATATATGACAATAATAATTTTATTAATATTTTTAATTAATATAAATTAATAACTTATTTTTTACAAAAATTGTATATATTGATTCCAGCACTCAACCAAACACATGATATCAGATATGATACCTCAAACCCATACCAGCTTAACCCGATTCCTCATTCCAACCCGATACCACTCCTCGAACCAAACGACCCCTTAGTTTATAATAGTTTTTATTTTATAGTACAAATTTGAAAATTGATTTTATTGTAGAACCATGATAATATTTGATACAGGAGTTTAAAAGAATTATGATTTTAGTGTAGAATATATAACAAAATCTAATATTTTTTTCAATGTTTTATTTTTAATTCTTGTATGAATACGATGTTACTACAGAATAATAATTTACAGTTTAAAATATATTATAATTTCAAGAATTGATTCTAGTGTAGAACCAAACTAGTCCATTCTATAATAGAATTTTTTAATTTACACAGAAATTCTATAGAAATCTGCATGAAAAAAAATTCCAAATTATATTAAATAAATAATAAATAAGCTTGAAAATTTTTATGATTAAAAAAATGGTGACAAGTTAGTTTTCAGAAAGAAGCAAGAAACTTTTATTATTGACGTCTCAAAACCACTGCTGTATATCCTAACTACACATAAATCAACTTTACAACTTTACATAAAGACAATTTTGAGCTATACTCTTGTTTAACTCCTGGTGCTCCTGATGAGCTCATCAGGAACTAATACACTACCACACTCCTGATGGTGCTACAATGCTAAAACTCCTGATGTACAGTAGCGCCAGCATTCTGCAAGTGACGAACCGCAGCCATGATCTGATCCTCTTCTACCGGCTCTAGATGATGCTCGACTAATGGTGACGCTGAGAGGGTCTCAATCACATACTGATCAAACAATGCATCCTGAATTCGATCTAAGAAACTGCTAACATGAAATGATGAAGCTAGAACCTTAACAAACAGTGTCTTTACAAACATATCAAAGTCCCCACCAAGAAATAAACCCAAGCTTTAGTCATGTAACTTAAGACCTTACCATGATCAACCAACACGAATCTCTAGGAAATCAAAATCAAAGCCAACCAAATAAAATTCCTGACAGCATGCCTTAAGCCATAAACAAAATAAGTGTACACGTCTGCGCAACATACAATTAAGCTCAACAAAAAACACCACACCCGAATGACCCAACCTGCAACCAGTCTCCTACATAACAAAGACAAAAACAATAAGCTCCATTTCCACAATTCAAGTCCTCGCAATTTGCTCTTGTAAAAAATATTAACAAAACGACTACAATCCAAAGCAGCGATAATCAAAATCATGCAAAAAAACTGAATGACAGCCCACTTACTAAACTTGATCATTTTAAACTCCTTTGGAAAATCTTCCTCCACGTAAGGATCGTCATCATGACCATCACTTTCTTCCTCTGAAACATCCACCAGACTTCATGATTCTTTTAAAACTGTCATTTTGCTCTAGTGGATCGATCAGCGTGGACTTGCTCTTGATGTGCACGAGTTCAGATTCACATGGACACAAGATTTGTTGGAACTGAAAGCAGAGCCACTGTGTCTGCCACGCCGCCTCAATTCTCACTAAAGGAAACTTTTCCAGGTGAAGTCTGACCATAGAGATCTGAACTTCTAGGAATTTCAGACCATGAAGAGCGATGAGCAGCAGGGCACTCAGACACAAAGTGAGGATCTCATCCTTTATTCCAGTTGTTAAGATAATTTTGTTGATCATTTAAACTGATTTTGACAGCCGACCAAACTGCAAGAGTTGAACAATAATTTTGTTATTAGTTCCATGGCAAGTCAATACCAAATAGGAGGATTGGATCAATCAAGTCAATATATGGACAAGTTTATCCGAAGAAGCTGCAAAAATGAGCCTCCATTCTCCTCTGATATAATAGCAAAAGAAAGAAAGAAATGAAAATTGATACACATAATATATAAGCACTTCTAATATTACACCAAGTACTCATTTCGATGTATTTCGTATAGTACTCATCAAATATGAGATTTTTTGCTAGTTGGCTGATATCATAATAAAGAATAATGAGTGTCAGAACCATTGTTGTTGAGTCGCTCGACTAGTCGCGACTAGTCGCAGTCGGTGTGCAGGCTCGACTGGACTGGTCGACTAGGCAGATGTAAGTATTTCGCGCGACTTATGACAGACTGGTCGACTGGGTCGACTAGTCGGGTCAACTGGAAGACCCAGTCGGTCAACTGGTGTTTAAATTCAAAAAAAACAAAAACCCAGTTGTATTAAAACCTAAAAACAAAAGACCAGCAGCCTCCAGTCGATTCCAAGCCGTCTCAGTCGCTTATAACTTTGTTTGAATCGATTCCAACTCCGATTCCCTTTGATCTCTTCTTCTTTCCACGTAAACTCTTCATCCTCTCCTCTTACACACACACACAGTTATACACACACACACACAAACACAGTTATATATATACAGTTATACACACAAACACTTACAGAGTTACAGTAGCTTTGTGTAATATGTTATTACTTGCGCACTCTGTTATTACTTACACTTACAGACACTCTGTTATTACACACACTTGCACACTCTGTTATTACACACACTTGCACACTCTGTACTTGGTAGTCACTAGTTGCCCAGCGCACACACACACACAATTACAGTAGCTTTGTTTAATTTGCAGAATGGCTAATGCATTGAACGAGGCTGTTTATGCATCGATAAGAAGTGAGAATTTAGAAGTTAGAACTTAGAACACACATATAAATATATGTATATATAATATATATTATTGATTTCATACCTTGTCGACTAGTGTCGACTAGTCTACGACTAGTCTCGACTCGACTTGCTGGAGAGTCCAGTCGACTCGACTCGACTTACCGACGTAACAACCAGGGTCAGAACTGCGACACCAAGTTCTTGTAGACGGCATACAAGCCAAGTAACTTTACAAGCAGCTGAAGCCAAAGCATGACATTTGGCCACAAAAGTGGACCTAGATACAATGTTTTGCTTCTTATAATATTCATAAAATCTGAGAATTAGCAAACAACATGAGGCAGCCAATTAATAATATTCTAGTATCAGGGAAAAAAGCACACTCTGAATCTTGCTTGCAAAGTTAAAGTATCAGTAGCTTTGAAAATACTGTTGTGACTCGCTGTGTGACTGCATATCAGAGAGTATGAGCTAGTGAGATACTCTAACTAATAATAGTTCGAGCTGAATTTTCGGACAGTGACGTTAAACATACAATATCAAGAGGGAAATCAAATCTGTTACTAAGCCTTGTTCGATCAATTGCATCTGGCTAAACTAACTAAACTTATAAAAATCTGAAAAATCAAGACTTGGATATAATGAAACCCAAAAGATCGTATTAGACCTATGAATTCCAGTGGCTATCCCACATCAAAATACTAAAATATAAAATACATAAATTAAATAGTTATTTTTTTTTAATTTAAAAATTCATGGGGTTTAGGGACATACTTAACAACATAAGAAATAATTCTTCCACTGTAGAACACAAAAAGCATGCACGAAATCAAGTTTATTCTACTATAGAATCATAGAATTTAACACCTTACAAAATCACAATTCTACAAAATTTGGTTCCCTTACAGAATCATAATTTATCTACTGCTCCATAAATTTTGGTTCTTACAGAATCTTAATTTCAAGAACACCTCTTACTATAGAATCACAATTTTTATAAAATTTTGTAAGCTCCATAAATTTTGGTTCTATTACAGAATCTTTGTTTTAAAACACCTTGTACTATACAGCCACATTTCTATAAAATTTCGTTCAGTTACAGAATCATAATTTATCTACTGCTCCATAAATTTTGGTTCTATTATAAAATCTTAATTCCACAAAGCAAAAGGTTGAATATAAAGAGAAATTTCACTATAAATGTCTGAACTAAACCAGGAGAAAAAACAATTAGCAGGCCTGATTCATATGAAATTAGAATGGACAAGATATGTACCTTGACTGATCGCCAGTGAGATATGTACCTGCATGATACATAAAAGAACATATCAAGTAAGAAACAGTCAACATATGCTTTCAATTTATAAGAGGACGCGACACTTAATTTAGGAGGGTATTTAGGCACTGAAAGAATTAAATCTACTAGCACTTAAAATTTTGTACGATCCATAGTTTATACCTACGGACACTTGATTCTTCAGCTATAATCACAATTTTACAAAATTCCACGACAATTAAAAATAAATATATGCTTCTTCTCACAACAAATACTTAACATCATTTGGTTCGATCACAGAACTTTAATTTCGCTAAGCAATACAAATAAAATTAACAGTTATTTGTTATTTCGCGAGTAGAACCTTAATTATTCTTCTATACTAAAATCACAATCTACACACAAAAATAAAAAAGTACAAAAAATGCTTCTACTGTCGAATCAACATCTACAGTCTACACACATAAATTTATGCTTCTAACACAAAAAAATATCACTTCTATAATGGAATTACAATATACACACAACAATGAAAAATAAATAAAAATATTGCTCCTACTATATGATAAAAAAAAAAAACAATCCATACACATACATGATGAAAAAGCCGGATCTCGTAAACTCATATAAATTCTCATGTGATTCTACTGTAGAAGCTATAAACAAGCACAAACACATAAAATTCCTTTATGAAAAACTTACAATACCTCTAAGAAGGACGCATTTTCTGGATCATCCATCCTCCGCAAAGGACCATCATCCATTGTGAACCCATTTGTCCAGAACGTTATATTTATGCGTTCCAGTTTCAGGATGTGAAGGAGCAGTTGTAATTGTTTCTCCAGTTAGAAGTCTTCTTGAACTTGAAGACGGCTGGAGGTGATCCCCGTGTCCTTCCACACCTCTTGCCTATCTAGCTTGATCAAATAAAACATCCACATCATTGCCTATAGATGGATCCTGCACAAGCATTCCACTGAAAATTTTGACAAGCAATTAGCATATTACATCTCGGTTGCAGAGTATTTTTTAAAATATTCAATTTGTTAATGAATATGAAACACCACAATGTAGTAAACTAAAAAGCCAAAAATTTATCTAGAAAATCTGTGCAAGGCTTAGCATAATGGATACCCGTCTCCCTTGGCAATAAGGAAATCAAGAAATCAAGTGTTGATAAAGAAGTGTATTTGTGTGTCTGACACGGAGTATTTAAAGCAATCACATGTAATCCAATATTGGGTATAAGTTATAACTCTTACAACTTAAGTAAATATGTTTCTAAGAGAGTATCTACTTAGCATAATGGATACCACAACGATCATACATCTAGTCTTCCAGACTTTCCAGGGGAGTACAGGTTTGAAAGCGAAATTACTGCTTATTAGGATCAGGGTAACTCTTAACCTACTGCTGGGACAGGAACCTCATCTTCACAACATTATTGCTACAACCACAAAACCACAAAATTTACATGTACAATTTGGACAATGCCAATCACCTGCCGAGAGAATCGTTATATCCGAGCAGCTTTGATGAAAATTTGATGGGCAACCATCAGAACAGAACAGATCCCTATCAGCACTACAAAGACCATAGAGAAACTCCAGATTCCAGATACATGTTTGGGAAAGGTTGACGCTGTTTGCTTACTGCATGGATCTCAAACTTTGAGATGAGTCAATCAGCCAAGAGAGAAGGGTTCTCTTTCCGGTACATGGAACATAACCATCACTTCCAGAATTCAGGCCATTGTCCAAACTGCGAACCAACAATTGACTTGCAACTCTGTTTCCTATAAGGGCTAAGTTTTTCTTCTTGTTGGTCACTGTATGTGCCATTAGCAGACTCTGTCAGAGTAAGTTCCTCAGCACTTCTTATGTGACCAGCATCCCTTTTCTTCTTTTTCAAGTCCCGCTCAATCTTTTTACGAGTTTGCGTTGACAATTTACTAATTATCTTAGTACTAGTTACACAAATCTAATAAACAGGTCTAGAGTAAATTTTGGTTCTATTATAGAACCTTAAATAGTTCTTTATACTAATAGGGCCTTAATTTTTGGTTCTATTATAGGACCTTAAATCCATACAAATAAATAGTCCTATAATTAACTAAAACATAAACGCTTCAACTCTAGAGTCAAAAATTTTATATAATCTGGTTCTATTACAGAACACTTGATTAATAAAGAAATAAGAAATTATATTACCAACACATATATGCTTCTACTACAGAACCAAAACTCATATGATCAGTAACAGAGATTAATTATAGAACCAAAATATATATAAGATTCTACTATGCAGCCACTACTCCGTATTATTTGGTTCCATTACATAATATTATTTTCATATACAAAAACAATCATGAAATAAACAATACAATTGTGATTCTATTCTAGAACCACAATTTTACACAAAAATTACCAATAAATATATGCTTCTGCTCACAACGAGGACTTCACATGATTTGGTTCTATTATAGAACCAACAAACATATGCTTCTACTCACAACCACTGCTTCACATCATTTGGTTCTATTACAGAACCTTAAATCGCTAATCAATACACATAAATTTAGCAAGTATTGTTATTTTACGAGTATAATCAAATATAAGAACACATGGATGTAGAATCAGATCTAAAACACAAATAAAACAAATCACGAGCCAAAACTGGAGAATTACCTCTGAAATACACGCAAATCAGAAGTTTAAATGCTAATGCTGGACACCAATTGTATGGAAATTCTTCAGGGATCCAAGATGCAGTTAATAATGGACTCATGTCAACGTCACAGGCTAACTTCCATTCAAATGAGGAACGCTAGTTGCAGAACCTCTTGTCTGAAATAGAAAATCAGTCAGTAAAAACGTTGCCCTTGCCTCTTCTTCACGATGCTAATCAGGAGACTGTCACATTTGGCCAGTACAGCTCCCCTGGTGCAAGTGCTGCAGTTGTTAAGTCTCAGGTTAGCCTGATAATCTGTTACCATTCAAGAGTCTGCAAAAAATATGACAGGTAACATTTGACAGTAAGATGTGGTCTTCATAAATGACATACATGTCGAAAGAAATCACCTTAAACGTAAATGACATACATAATAAAAAATGAACAATAAAATGGATATTATAACTTAAAAGGATTTCAAGTTCCAATCTAGTGTATTTCGGCTCTGGTGTGTTCATCAAATATAAAAAATATAACTTTATAAAAAACACTTATTGCTAGAAATATATAAAAGAAAATTAAGGCAGCTGAGAATGTGTTTGAATAAGGTCATAAATCAATTCAATTGTACTATCTCAGGAGATTAGGAGAGCTTGATGAGTATCCGAGAAATCTAGTGCACACTTGAGGTCATTAACATCTATCTAGTTGGAGAGTTCCGTGAGTATTCGGAGAGTTCTGGTGAAAACGTGTGAGGTCAGTCACATCTATCTAGCTATTCCTGAGCGAGGCCAAGTTCTCTTTTTAGAGCAGTTATCAACAATAAAAGTCTCCGACCTGACAAATTGATCTCACAAATCAGTTTCAATAGATGGTTGGAGAATTTTGAGACCAAATTCATCAATAGAGAAACAAATTCTCCACACCAATTTTATACTAAAAAAAAGATAATCAGAAACTATAGAAATATGAATTCTTTTTGAACTGAATTTCCATAACATAACCCTGCTTCAGAATCCCAGTAACCATCGCTGGCCTCATTCAGGTTACTGAGTTAACAAGTAGCAGCGAATCCATGCATATATGCACTAGTGTTCTTTGGTACTCGCCATAATATTTACCGGCAGTGATAACATCTTCATTATCTGAGTTCAACCTTGGCAAAGGAGGCACAGCCGCACAGGTCCTTAGCAGCTGGACCTAATGGTCGTTGGACTCAGAACCGGATGCCGATGCCTTTTGGAATTCATGGCAAGCAACTATGAACATGGCAGCTTCTTCTGGTTGTTGCGCCTCGCGAAGTGCCACCAACACCTCCCACCAGCTGCCACATACAGTATCATATCCTTGTATTCAACGATGAATTAAGTCTAGTAATTGCCAGAAAAGGAAGTAGCTTCGGCATGGATCAAGACCGTGGACTCAAAGAGCAAATGAATACCTCCAGATGTTATGTTCAACGTGCCACACATGATGAGTCCACCTCTACAGACTACAATACCCTGCAGCAGCAGAAAAAGTTGAAATCTTAGCAAAATCAAATCTGTTACCAAGTCTTGTCCGATCACATGCTTCTGGCTAAACTAATCAAACTTATGAAAATCTAAAAAAAAAGACTCGATTATAATGAAACCCCAAAGATCATAAAATAAAATACTTAAAAACACTAATCAAATTTATTCTACTATAGAATCATAAGATTACACTACAAATATATTTTAACAAATTCTAAGAAAATACGAATATATGAATTTACTATGGAACCATTCTGCTACTTATACTACTATAGAATCATATTTATTTTTACTATAGAACCATAAGGTCCATAACATAACACTGTATAAATATTCTTAATAATTCTAAAAATATACGAATATATAATTAGACTACAAAATCATTATAAACATGCTTCCACAATCGAATCAAAATCTACATACATGAAATTATTCTTCTATACTAGAATCACAATCTACACACAGCAATAAAAAAATACAAAAAAATGCTTCAACTGCAGAATCAAAGTCTACAAATATAAATTTATGCTCCATAAATTTTGGTTCTATAATTCTATTACAGGAATCTTAGTTTTAAAACACCTTGTACTATAGAACCACAATTCTACAAAATTTGGTTCTGTCACAGAATCATAATTTATTTACTGCTCCATAAATTTTGGTTCTTTTACAGAATCTTAATTTTAAAACACTGTCATACTATAGAATCACAATTTTACAAAATTTGATCCTATTACAAAATCATAATTTATACCTTAAATTTATACGAACTCGTTAACCTCAACATCAACTAGTTAATAAAGACATGATATACATATGCTTCTATTGTAGAAGCACAACTTCACAAATTTTGATTCCATTACAGAACATTAATTTTAAAACAAAAATATGCATTAACTAAATTCAGACAAAACTACATCAATGCTGCTAGCCTTCTACTCTAGAACCAGAATTTTATAAAATATGATTCGGACCCTAAACTTTTGAATAACACACATAAAAATCAAATTAATTAGATAATTTGCATAAAGAATCAGAACTATGAAATTAATACAATCTAATAATCACAAATGAATGTAGAATCATACCTAACCTAAAAAAAACATACACACGCGAATATCTCCTACAATTTTTCATAAAAAACAAGTCGAAATCGAAGAATTGATGAAAATTAATACCTTTTCCGAACATGTCAGGCTCGATCCTCGCGATAATCCATGGAAGCAAGTTGAAATCTGTGAAACTATACTTACAATAACCTCCGTGTTTCGCTCCCGTCCTTCCCCTCTCTCTGTGTGCGCAAGCGTTGATGTGTAGACTGTAGTGCGCAACTCCTGTGGTTTTTTAATTGTTTTATTTAATAAAACGGTTTGGCCAGTGTGTGCCCATGGGCACATGCGCGGAAATTTTTGTATTTGTGAGATTTTGATTGGTGTGGTTGGTGTATTTGCAGGGGGTCCACCATTATCATGACATAGGAGCCAATCAAAATGATCCAAGCACAAAATTTTCCGCGCTTAGCATATGCCAATGGGCACACCATAGAAAAACCGTTAATAAAATCAGGGCCGTTAAATTAAAAACTTTAATCAGTTAATCAGTTAAAAGCGTTAATTGTTTTATCCTTTTTTTAATAATATATATATATATATAATCAGTCATATATATGGACTTATATTCTCCCTGTTTCATTTGTTTATATTTTCAGGATGCTTTGAAGAAGACGGGTTTTTCTTTTCGGACATTAAAATTTTATTATCTAAATTTCCCCGGTCATCTTGCATGTCCGATGGTTAGATGATAAGTTTTCTTGAATGAAAGAATTATCACGGTGCATTGGCGATTCATATCAGTTGAGATTCATTCTCATTTTCAAAAAAAAAAAAAAAAACTTTCATATAAAGGTATAGTTTGGGGTTCCTGCTGCAGACTGCAACAATAATTTTTTTCTGAAAAACATATGAAAAACTGTTCCAAAAATAACTTTAGGACAGCAGGTTTTAGCTGAAAACTGCTTTTACAAAAAGCAAGTCCTCACCTGCTTTTAAAAAAAAGTGTTTTCACCTTTTGCAGTAAACTGTTACAAATTTCACTATCTAACCTCATTAAAAGAATTATTATTATTTATTATAACTCAAACTAAGCAAATATTAAAAAAAATTATTAAACAGTTATTTGATTTCTACAACAACACTTTTTCTGACCGCACAGCAATTTTTAACAGCATTTCCAAGCAAACTTTAAGGATCAGATTAAGGGTCTCCATGGTTCTCCGTATAAAAATGGTCTACATAGAGTGGAACTCTCTATATATATGCATGCAAATCAAATTTGCAACATGAAATTCTCGATCAATTTTAAAAATATAATATTACAAACACGAGCTTTTGTTGCAGTACATATAATATTACAAAAAATGAAATTTTGCTGCAGTACATATCTAACTCATATAATATTACAAAATTAAACACGAGATTCCGCTACATTATATTTCTTGCCCATGTAATATTATAAAACACGAGATTTCTGCTGCAATACGTATAACTCATAATAAATAAAATCATAAACATGTACACTCCAGCTCTTCGTATATTGGAGTTCTGTTGTAGTATATGTAAATAATAGTGTTATAAATCACAATAGATATATTCAATATTTTTATTTATCAGTTATCACGATCCTGCAGCAATATATAAATTAATTTGTATATATTTTACTTTATCACACTATTAAGATATACGAATTAAGGATCAAATGTATTTTTTTTGCTGAAATGATCAAATATGATTAGTTTCATTAATGTACTAATTTAAAACACATTAAGTTACTTTCTTTTAATGACTATTAACGTGGTTCTAAGATTAAGGTTGGTTATATATATATGAGTGCATATATATATATTCATGATATAAAAAATTAAAAAATTTAGTTATGAAATATGTCGATATACATAAAAATTGTTTTTTTTTTTAAATATGTTTTCTGTAAAAGCAGATTTGAAAATTTAACGAACAACTTCTCAAAACTGTCTGTAACAAGAGACCTAAAGCATTTTTTAGAGAATGTACTGGTGTAGTGCCAGGACTATAAATTTACAAAAGATGCCACTGTATGTATACAAAATAGGGGTGTACACGGTTCGGGTTGGGCGGGTTGACGGAATTTATCGACCCAAACCAATTAAGTCGGGTTTTCAAAATTTCAACCCAACCCAGACCGTATAAATTTGTAACCCAAACCAATTTGTAGTACTTCGGTTTGGTTCGGTTTGGTTGAGTTAATAAATATTATAAACTGATGCTCAACTCTTTACTCCCCTATGCGTACCAGTATAATCACATCAGACTACTCTGGTAAAAGTGAAACATGTAACTTAAATATTTTATAATAAATTTTCTGGGGTAGGTTAAGAAACTTTACCTTCCGAAACATTGCAGAAGATATACCATTTGGTGAACAATAATCATATATTTGTAACACTAATCACTAATTTAGACAACATGATATATTTAAAATATATTCGGAGTGCTGGGCTATGCATATATATATATATATATATATAATATTTGAAATATTTTATTTTTTATTCGGGTTGGTTTGGTTCGGCCTAAAAATATTCAAACCCGTAACCAACCCAATTAAATCGGGTTTATATTTTTTTAAACCAAATACATATCGGGTTAAAAAAATTCGGGTTGGTTCGATCGAAAAGTGATCGGTTCGGGTTGGTTTGGTCGGTTTTACGAAACCGTGTACACCCCTAATACAAAACAATCTTGGGAAAACTTTAACCTTCTATTACTTTCAAGACAAAATTAATACAGTCGAAACCGTGTATTATCTATATAATATTGCAACATGGGTTTTGGTGAGCCAAAAAATTCAGTTGAAATTACAATCTTGCCCATCATTAAGAAATCTGAAATTACTTCCTTATCCCTATCTTTTCGATGCCCTGTAATTTCAGCAGCGGTTCGTTATACTTGTACAGTAGGATCATCTGTGATTTTTTGTGCATCAAAATTACAGGCAGGAGTGCAACATCCGTTTTTTGCTTGCATCTGTAACACTCCATCTTCTATTTTCGCTTCCCCAAATCTATTTGCAATCTCTTAAATTGTAATTTATTTGTTGGTTTATAGGTGTTTGTTTGTTCGATTCAGGGGTCTTCTTTTGGTTCTAGATGTTTAAGATGCTGCACAGAAGATTGGATTAGAGAGTTTCTAAGCAATTTATCCAAGAGTTTATGCGGCTTGTGTTACAGTTATTTTTATCTCCGTAAGTATGCATTCTTCCTTTTATGTTGTATCGTTAATGTGTTCTTTGCATTTGTGCGTCTGAAGAATCGAATACTAATTGAGTCAAAAGAAAATGAAAATCTTGATTTTACTAAATGTTGACCTATGGTATGATCGGTAAATTTGAACAATTAACTTTTATACTGATGGTTTCTATGTTGGTGAACAAGATGTGGAATAAGAAGAAAGGGCTGGGATGGATTGCATGACTAAGAGGATGCTTTCATTTGATGCACGAAATGTTGTTCTGGAGGATCATGACTAGACATCTGCACACTCCAATGCCTCTTCCTCCTCTCCATCCAGATTTCACTTGTCTTGTCACTGGTTGCACCAATGGAATTGGTCACAAAATCGCTAGGTTCTTTGTCCATTTTAATGTTTTTTCTACTCCCTCAGTTTTTTTATAATATGGTGCTTTTATTTTTAACACTGATCTTAAGACGTGTTAATTGTTTAATAGCTTAATATTTTTTTTTTGTAAATTAATATGTACGTTACATATATATTTATTAAACATGAATTTTTTGAAATATATCTTCTATGTGGTCAATGGATCTAAAAGTGTGTATCAGAAGTCAAAATGTGGTGTAAAGAAACAAAGGGTGTATTTTTCAGAACTCGCGGGTTTTGCAGGTGTACTTAGCTGATATGTGGTTTGTTGCTGCATCTGACAGGCAGTTAGCAGAAGCAGGGACGTGCGTTGTAATGGCAGTTCAGAACACTACAAGAGCTAATGTACTGACTGAGAAATGGCAGTTCGATTGGTCTAAAAGGAACCTTCCTCTCAATATTGAGGTGCTCACTTACTGGCATCAATATTTCTAGGAAAACAATTCATTTATCAGGACCGCTTAGAATCTGAGATTCTCCCCTTAGCCGATTAGATTACAGAACCAATGTGTAATGTGTTAGTTGCTTGTGAGCGCGGACTCTTAAAACATTTAGTAGCAAACTCATCCAAAATTTGACATTCAATGTGATGGAGCTCAATCTTCTCTCATTGGATTCTGTTGCTAGATTTGCTGAAGCATGGAATGCGCTTTCAGTCCTTTTGCATGTGCTCATCAACAATGCCGGGATATTTTCTAGTGGAGGTTAGTGTTAAGCTAATTATATGCAAAGGACTTGTATTTGTTGTAATACTTTTCATACAATGTCAAAATTTATTAGATATTAGATGTTTTCCCACATTTTTCCAAGGAGGTCGGTATGAAATTTTTTCTACAAATTGTGTTTAGAATCTCAAAAAAAGTCAAAGGACGGTTCCGAAGAGCATATTCAAGTGAATCATCTAGCGCCAGCCTTATGTTCCATATTGCTGCTTCTTTTTTTTCCCATCTCTCATCAGAGGCCCTCCAAGTCGGATTGTGTACGTTAGTTCGACTGTAAGTTCAATGTTATGATCATGTGCCTGTGTTATTTCGCTTTATGTAACATTTCTAATTGTTCTTTTTCCCCTGCTGAAGATTCTTGGCTTTGTTGGTCCAGAAGACATGAATGTCTCGACTGGAAAGAAAAAGTACACAAACTTAGTGGGTTACTCAGGCAGCAAACTACTACAGGTTGAATAAAACTTAAAACTGTAGTGCAATAAGGTTTTGTTCTTAATTCTTACTTATTCACGAGCTGTTTAGTTTTTCTGACTGCCTTCTTCTTCGTTTAATAACAAAGTTGTTCTAAATTTTTTATTTAAAGATTTTATGGAAAGGGTCATAGTCTACATACGAGATTGCAGGTGATGTTCAGTAGCATACCCAACAACAAATTGCCTTCCGAGACTGGCATAAGCATAGTATATGCATCTCCTGAAGTAGTTCAGACCAACTTTGTAAGTTTCTTGAATATCTATTGTTTTTATCTTTAGTTTCCAATTGTAGGTCCAATTAGGATTTTAATTTATGGCTGAAAATGGACCTATCAACAACCAAATCATGTTCGGCGTCAGTCGATCGTGTCTCAAAAGTTGCTTAAACTTGATTGTGGTTGGCAAGAATGTAACATTACTATTGAATGACGATTTAAAGAAATCAGCAGCTTCAATATCTGTGGATGGTTTTCTATAACTGGTTAAAAAGTTTAATAAATGTTCTGTTTCTATGAAAAAGCTATTCATAAGACCATGCTTCTACATGCAAGTTAGGTTTCTTGATAAACTTACATTTACTTTAGCGTTGAATTCTTTCACAAATATGTTGAAGCCACTAATACCAGCTTCAATTTCATTTATTGATATGACATGAAGGTAGAGTTAGTGACAACTCATTGATACTTGTACAATCCTTAAATTATTGGTTCTTTTTATAAATGAGTTCAACATTAATACCTATTAATTTTAATCTTCTAGGTTAATTAAAAAAAATTCTGAAATTGTAGGTGCTTTTTTCTGTTTTAGAAATATTTTTTTATTAGATCTTGAAGACTTTCACCTCTTTTATATCTTGCTCTAGGTTTTTAGAATACCTTCATTATATACATTGCGGGGCATCCTACTCAAAAATAATTAGTAGCAGCTGCAGCTCCTCTACTGCTTTTCAAGTCTTTTACTTGTGTTGTTCGTTTGGAATTAGGTTTATTGGTTCTGGAGGAATCAGAGCGTCCACTTTGGCCTGTAGCTCAGATCAACTGATTGGTAAAAGACAGTTCCAAAACTTCAGTTCCTCTCAAAATACTTTGGATGGTATTATGCATGTACTAGCATTTTAGTTATTGCCATGTCTTGTATTGTATATATACAAGATCACTTGGGTGGGAAATTGGTGTTGGGGTACTCTTAGTGCTTATGTTTGCAACAGTCCTTTCATTCAACTTGGCTTATCTCTTCTACATCAAGTTGAAATCTGAATCAAACTTCATAACCAGATTTGTTCAAGCAATTGTGGTAACATATTGGAACGTCTCTGTATTTGTCACAAAGGACAAGCGTGGCCTACCATTACAAGAAGAGATCTGCACTTCTTGTATTTAAGGTACCATTCTTCTACATTTTTTGGCCAACTAAAAAAGTCTTATTTCTTATATTTTTTTATTAATAATATGCCTTCAATTTTTTTTTTATGTACGTGTTATCCATTTTCAAATATATTTTTCCCTTTCTTCCTCTTACAAGCAAAGTCTATGGTTTTGGATTTTGGAGCCAATTCTACTCTAAGTAGAGGCATAAAATATGAAATAAAGAAGGAATATATGCTCTTTTCTGGAATGTAGTTGAGAGTGAATACATTTAAAATACTAAAATTTGGGCACTCTTAATTAAAATACTAAAATTCCAAGAAGTTAGAATAATATCAAAATTATTTTTAATATTAAAATTTTGTACCCAATTGTATGAGTGCACAAACTACCAAATTAAGATCAAAATGGAGCCATGTGACCATGTTAAATTAATGATCCTCCTAAAATCTAAGATACTATTAAAAATCTTTAATTAATTTAAATATATATATAATAATTTACAGATTAACGGTTCAAACTATTTTGCAAGCTGAAATGTACAGTCAATGCTATATATAGAAATCAAAGAGGCTCTGGTTTTCCTTTTCATTTTTCTTTGAAAAAAGACCAATAAAACAAATATGATTACGTCATCTTACAAAATTATAGAGAACAATATTATAAAACTTATTATATATGGCCAAATTATTTTTCGATGTAATTGCTCATCAGTATATTTGATACTGATTCTTGCATTACATGAGTTTGGCATTGTTCCTTTATATTTTAACTATGCTTTACAAAAGTTTATGAAAAAAACTGTAGTACTTGAGCGGGTTTTGAGTTATATGTCACATGATAATCTTCTCTCATGAGTGCGGACAGCTAATATATCTTTTTTGTGGCTATTTGTTACTGTAGAAGTGTGCGCCGCTTAATTAAGGCGTACAATCTGTTGTATGTGAATCTTTAGCGAAAAATATATTCTTTTGATGGCAGAATAGAGATCCTTACACATGGATAAATATATATGTTGTATGTGAATCTTTAACAAAAAATATATTTTTCTGGTGGCAGAATAGAGATCCTTGCAAGTGGACAGATATATTTTTATCGTGGCAGAACAGGGATACTTACAACTGGGCTGAAGGTTCATAATAATGTGCATAAATTATTTTTGGTGGGAGCTCATGCTACTACAGTAACACAATTCCTATGATAGCGGCTATATGTATTATACCTTGGCAAAATTTGTTATGTCGTTTAACAAGAACAAATTTTATATTAAGAATGTCAAAATTTGCATATTCTATCGGCATATGCACTGCAGGTATTTTATATTTGTGCATATACATCGAAAATATTGACTTAATATTCACTTATGTAGTTCCTCAAGTAGTATGCAGCAAAATCACAATCATTCAAACATGCTGAATAAGGATATGTAGCACAGGTACAACATCTCTGCAAGATAAATCACATGCATCGTGAATCTGTATATGTACTTTTATAGAATTACATGCTTCTCAGCACTGTGGTTCTGTATATCTTAAGTAGAGTCTATAATCCTATGACAAATGATGTTTTTTTTGGCCCAAAATATAAATGTATAACAAGTCAAGTTAGAGCATGCCCGTGCCTCGCACGGGCTATAAAGCTAGTGTATCTATTACACGAGAACAGGTTTTTTACCTGAGCAAATTTATTCATCATAAAAAGACATATGCACCCTTCCAAACCTACAGATTTTCACTTAAAACAAATTTATATATCATAAAAAGACATATTCGCCCCTCCAAACCTGTATCCGGACCTGGCCATCTCCTGTAAAACCCTTCGCTCCTAACTTCAATTCCCGTCTCAGAGTGTCTCATCTTCCATGGTTGTAACTGCTAATCTGGCTGCTTCTCCCCTCCCGTGCACTCGCGTCACCCACTTTCTTCCTTTGACAAGGGCTAATCTGTATCTCCCACCTAAAGGTACAAGCTCATATCTGGTCACTTGTGTGCTTATCTTCATTGGCAAAGTGTATGGTTGTGTTCTGTAACAAATTTGTAGAATTCAGTTTGGTGGACTTGTAAAAGTAATTGCAAATTTTTAGGTTTCAGGATATAGAGCTCATTTGCAAACCCTGGCTTTGGATCTCAATGATGAGTGATCTCGATATACAGTACAATGAGTAGAGTAACTAAGGTAAGTAATGTACTTATGATATAAGTTTTGAATATTGAAATATGGATTTTTGAGTTCTCGGTGTTCCCCCTAGAGCGGTACTATGTTTAACCAATATGAAATGGATATTGTGTAGAGGAAATTGAGAAGGTTGGTTATACATCAGTGAGTATATGGTTTGATCCGACGGTTAAGTGGAAGATGAAGATTGTCTGAACAATTGGTCCTTCAATGGATGCACGTGAAATGATCTGGAAGTTGGCTGAGGCAGGAACGAATGTTGCGAGGATGAATATGTCTCATGGGGGTCGTGCATCTCATCAAAAAGTTATTGATTTGGCCAAAGAGTAGAATAATGAGCATAAAGATGATGTCATTACAATCATGGTTAAAGAGTATAATAATGAGCATGAAGTTATATGATATCTGCTTATTTTTTATTCCATTTTCAGGACAAGGATCCACAGCTCAGAGCAGCTTGGGTATTTAAAGGTACTGTACTACTATTGCTTTCTTATGTATTTTGTTCTTTGCTATGTAGACTTCTGTGTGTTTGATTATTTGTTCTTTGCTATCTTGGTGGCACACAAGTTCATTATGGAACTGGTCGACTACTGTTTAAGTGTGTGGCTTTTCTTATAAGTTATTTACTTATTTGGTTAGTATGCAACACTTGAATTCAGAGAAGTCATTTTTCAAGAAGTTTGCCTACCTTGCTTATGCAGTGAGATGTATTTGGAAGATTTAGCTGCTCTTTTGTAAGTTCATGGATCATTTTTTAATTGCATTGTTTTTCTACTGTTGGTAGGTTCGTGCATCGGCACACTTTTGAGAAAGAGTAGTATATTCAAGACCTTCATTTACATGTTATGATTATATTGAGGCCTAGAATTATTACAACTTTTATCCTTAATCTGGATAATATGGTCAGTGTATGATCTTTGTGGAGCATGGGGAGGGAAATATATTTGATTTCCTTGCTTTTAGATCTAGAGTTTGGACTACTTATTGATCGAGTACAGTTGTTTTTTATGTTGACCCTGCATTACTTAATACATATTCCACAAGCATTGCCACGACCATATAACATGATCAGGCTCTTAAAATAATCAGGCTCGTCCCATCGTTTAGATATATCATTGAATTCGGCAATAGTAGGTGGTCTAATTGTTTTACATCACCTTCTATTGTGCACCTTTGGCCCTTTCACTCCGTGACAGTTTGGCTTCGGCTAAGATATGGTTATAAGATGGTGTTAGTATTTAATTATTTTATCTTGGTCTATAGAACGGTGGTCGTGTTAGGATTTGGTTGGTGTAGTTAGCTTTCTTGGTAAGAACCCTCCTAAATAGAATTAATGTAATAATGTAAGATTGACTTTTTTGCTTTAATTCGGGTTTTGTATGGCTAACCTACAGCTTACAAATGGGGAGTCATTCGGCAATGAAACTTTAAATTGATAGGATCTCTGGTGTAATAGCATTGGCGTTATTTCCTCAGTCTGCTTTTATTTTTCCATATCATCTTTATCTTAAAGCTAGTAAGATCTGTAATGAAAGGTTTAACTTGTTCAGCTATAGTGTTTCAGATATGTCATTGTGCTGGTTTTGGGCTAGCTTCTACCCGGAACTTGAATTTCTTATTCTAATCTTTCTGGTCAGGTTACACAATTCAGAATCTTTTAATGTGAGTTCTAAATTGCAGGTCTGCTGTATACTCGAACTCTTTGTTTCAGGTCTTTAATTTCTTACCGATTCTATATTTTTTGACAATATTGTCAGTTACTCAGTTCCAGAATAATCAAGCATCATCTCTGTTTATCAAGCTGTCTTATATTAACTCATCTGTCATTTGCATCTGTAATTAAGCTTTATCAGTATAACTTTGTTTACTTTAAGAAAACCTGGAAGATTAAACGGTGTCCTTTGTCATGTTGGTAGTTTAAATGTTTTTTCACACAAATAAGATATATTAGAAACATGTGAATATATAGTCTGGTTCACGCACACTTTGCAGCAGAATGAGTACAACACATTTGGACAACATTCTTCGAATTAACAAACTAAATTTACTATAATCTTTGACGTAATGCCAGATCAAATTTTGGTGCTTGAAAATAAAAAATATACTCCTAATAATATCCCCATAACAGAGAGCTTTATTGGTGTTTCTATGTAAAAATGTATTCCCAGTGAATTACCCTCTTCCTCACCTTCAGTCACTATCTATGTGAACTAATTGAAACTGCAACTTTCTTTTGCAAAACCCAATGCCGACCCTGCAGTGTTGTATATAATCCCATTGTTCTTGTCGGTAATTAGATTAGGATTACCTTTGTTCTTTTTTTTATGTATTAGAGTTTAATCAGTGTTGTATTATGTAGTGTTGTAAAGTACACCAAATGTAATTATTTTAGACTTATTTTTAATCAAAAGTCACAGATTTATTGTTGGATAAAATTCTCAGCTGTAAATGTGGAGCCCACTTGATGGTTCTTACATTATATGTGACCCTCCTTTCTTGAACTGGAATCTCAGTGTAGCAATTTTAACCCAAATTATTCTATACACAAAAGTTTTATAAATGGATCTGCTAAGTTGGCAAGCGCAAAGGAGTTTAGAATGATGCTTGTGTAGTCTTGAAAAATATATATTCAGTAACCATGATATTAACTTCAGAGCACCTGCAAAGATTGATCGTTAGCAGAGAGCTTTAAATAATTAGAAAAGAATAATTTTCAGGCAATAAACTCTGAGCGAAAGAGCTAGATAGGCCTTTTATTGTTTCCATTACAGTTCCTGGTCAATTCCAACCCCTACTCGAACCTACAAGACAAGATAGACTAGCTTTAAATAATTAGAAAAGAATAATTTTCAGGCAATAAACTCTGAGCGCAAGATGTAGATAGGCCTTTTATAGTTTTAATTACATTTCTTGGTCAATCCCAACCCCTGCCCAAACAGCAAACTCCTACAAGACAAGATAGCATCTAATCATCTTATATCTATATACTATTTTTCGACATCAAAAGCATCTGTAAATAGTATTAAGCTCTAAGCTCTTACTGATTTTTATTAGATTGCTTTATTTTTGTTATATGACTATTTCCTATAACTTATTTAAACTAAATCATGCTGTGTAAGCATTTCCGTATAAGGATCTCGCAAAAATGCCCTGCAAGTGAAATTTCCACTATATCAAAATTAGTACAATAAACCTCAAGGAAAGCATCCCAATGACGTGGAATAAACACTAAGCACATATAAAAAAATTCACAGATATGCTGATGATAATCGATATTCAAATAATCAAATCAATTATCCTCAAAACTCAATCAACTAGCTAAAAACCTCTACTCAATAACTAAAGAGTTAAAGATGAATCAAGAATCGATCAACAAATGATGCACACACGAAATCTCCAAGAGTACAAGCAATTTAGAGAGCAAAGAAGCTAAAATCCCTAGCCTCTTACAAGTAAACACTCTGTGATGGAGATTTGAGTGTGTGTATTATATACACAATGTAACTGTAATTCAATGAATCAAATAGTAATAAATTACACTCAACGATACAAATCAGAGCATAAAGAGTAGATGTGATTATAAAACGAAGGGATTCATTTAAAGAGAGATTCCTAAATCTGTATAATTAGGCAAAAGAGACACGAAGTGGAATTAAATTTGCAACATTTTAATGATACTTAAAAATGAATCGATCTTAAGTAAATAAAATGCGGTGTAAATTCTCGAAATATAGAGAGTGAGCTAGATCGAGAGAGTCAGGAAGAGGCTTGGAGTAGTTATATATAATGATTATGTCAAGTCAAGCAGAGAAAGTTTATCATTCCTTCTATGTAAAGGGACTCGTAGCATTCGTATTGAATTTGAAGTTAATAGATCCTCACATTTGGCGTCTCCAAGTGCCTAATCTTTTCATTCACTAGCTTTTATCATTAATTTATAATATCTAAAATTTGTTTTTGCAGAAAGCTGCTGGTAAGTTTTATGGACTGGAGGGCAGTAAATTAGTAATATTTCAGTTTTGTATGAAATTCAATCTCTGAAAACTGTAAAGACTTAGGTCAAGACACTTGCTAAAATCAGGAACAAGAGCATTGCTAAAATTCTTGGTTTTTGTTTGTTTGATGTACTCATCTTAATCTATGAGCTTCGACAAAAAGGGTTTCCTGGGGATATGACCGCCTTGCCTGGTTTCCAATTGTCATGGGATGATCGATAAGAATCACAGCTAGGGTTGCTCAAGGATTAGCCTACCTGCACCAGAATTATGTTCCTCACTTGCTTTCACAGAAATGTCAAGTCCAAAAATGTGTTTTTGGATGAAAAATATGAAGTTAAGCTCTCTGATTTTGCTCTTGATAGGGTTATAGGAGAAGCTTCATTTCAGTCTTCAGTGCTATCTGCATCGCCAGGGTCCTGTTGCATTGCACCAAGTATGCACTTCATAACAAATTTAGTGTTTAGTAGAGTGTGATTAATATGGTTTGTATTATGTAATAATGAAAATGTTGTCCGTTCAAATAAAAACTCATGTTTCCCTGTTGAGTATTTCATATATTTAAACGAGAATGGTCAATTTCAAATACAGAAAGTGGATCCTGCAAAAAAGCTGCACAACAAATGGACACATATAGTTTTGGTGTAATGTTGTTTGAATTGGTGACAGGCAGGAGAGCTGATGAGCATATAGAATCAGGGGACGGAGAGTTTCTGGACATCTCTCAAACTCATCGCCCCAACAAACAATATTACGAGCTCTAGATATTGCGGTCAGATGCACATGTGTGGCATTAGAGAAGAGGCCACCAATGTGTGAGGTTGTGAGAGCTCCCCAGAGTCTTTGATTCAACTTCTCGCCTTTCAGATATAGTGTTCCTCCTGCTTCGCGTGAAGTGTTTGATGTGATCCATGTTCAACTTTTAGACAATGAGTATGAACTGTTGCACTTTGTACATACACCTTGTTTTATGCATTTTGTTCTATAATATAATGTGGTTTAAACTTGGGGAGAAAACATGAACATGTGGTAAAATTTTGTGTTAGATTTGGCTTGGGGACGAGAAAAGAACACTTAGAGGAGTAATAATGTATTTGGAAATATATCTCTTTGTTCCCTCGCCTCTATATATATTTTAGGGTGAAATCATATGATTCAGTGTTTTTTTTCATTTAAAATTTTACCATTAAAAAGTGCAAGATGTTGCTTCTATAGCATTCAAAACTTGCATAAAGCTAATAAATTGGTGATAAGTTTACTATCTGGTCAATTACATTATGTTCTTTTGGTGAGTTAAAATTTTTTTTTTTTTTTTTTTTTAAGTTTGTGCTGTATGATTATCACTTATGCACTATGCACTATATAAGTAGTCAAATCGAGATGAGGATGTTATGACTTCAACATTTCTGAGGAAAAAAAAAGACCGGTGATCAGGGTGATCAGATTTCAGAGCATGTTGGTGACTGTTGTGGAACCAATAGCATGACTGATTAAATAGAGATGAAACCATAAAGGAACCATATCATTAATTTTGAATACATAGAGCTATAATTCTTCCACTGGCCAGGATCGATTTTAAAGAAATTGTGCTACTGGAGATGTAAGTTGTAGTGGCTGACAAGTGGTGCAAGGAGAACTCACTCTACATGACTTCTGGTAAAATATTATTTATCAAGATAAAATTGTACTTTATTTGTGGGAGGGACCACTAAAAATTTATAATTTTATTAATATTATGAATAAATAATATTTAGCTTTTAAAAAAATAATAATATGATCTAATATAATAATATAATATGAGTTTTTATACGAGGCCCGTGCCTTGCACGGACACTAATGCTAGTTGGACATTAGTTATGCAAACTTCAGTCACCAAATGAACAATTCAAACTGAAGTTTTCCAACAAGCTTTCTGCTGGCATTGTTAAAATGAGGGAAATGGGGGAAAAATAGCAAAAGAATCATTCACTTATTTGAAATGGTTTAAAATCATCATTAAACAGAAACTTGACTCAAATGGGTCACTAATTAGAAAAATTTGTATCAAAAATATCATTCTATCATTATTCAAAATTCTAAAAATATTATATATTGAGTTTTGCACATTTTTTATGGATAGTATTACATCCAAATGAAAGATTCACACATATGCATTTAATTAGTATATAAAAATTAAGAGAAGCAAAAACCTCCAAGTGATTAGTACAGCTACTACCGTAATGATTTGAAACCATAATATGTGTGAAGGGGAATAGAAGTGAATAATACAAATACACACATATGCATTTAATTAGTATATAAAAATTAAGAGATATTTATCTATATGTTTCATATGCAGGGCAATTAATTTATAAACATAGGTAAATCGCAATAAGCCCAACTATTAACAGACCTTATTCCATTAGGTATTATTAATTCATAGCTATCAAACGGATACAGTAAAATGTGAAAAAATCCTTCTCCAAATCACCAACAGCAACATAAAAGGGTTTCTAAAGGTTCATATAAATCTTCTTGCATATCCTGCAGGACCTCATCTTCCATCTTTTCAGCATCAAAAAAGGGAAAGACCGTCTTCCCAACTGCAAGGCGTCTTGTCATTCTGACAATTCTTCCGTCACGATCGAATGCAACAAGCCCATTTTCACCATAATAAAAAAGACGACGCATGACTTTGCCAGCATCCGAGGCATTACTAAAAGGTGGATGCATTAACCATGGGATAACTGCTCCAACATGCCCCCACTTCGACTCTTCACGGATGTGGATCACCTCAAATTCATCGTCTGTACCCTTCATCTGGTTGTACAATGCTATTAGCTTCTTCAATGTTTGTTCTGGTATATCATTAAAAAGTTGAAATAATACTATGATTCTCTTTCCAACAATTTGTGAGAATTGAACCTGTAAAGTTGAAGAGAAAAACCAATTAACATAACGAAATTGACAAATTAACAAACTGGAAAGAGTTGGAAGACAAAGGAACAAGATCTTCATGTAAATATGGGAAGGGCCAGAATTTGCAAGGTATAGGAAAAAATTATACTTGTCCACTGCTGCTGGAATATGTTACTACCTTTTACTTATACTAGTTGATAACCCGTGCCAAGCACGGGTTTAAATAAAAATTTAAAATTTGTTATTTATTGAAAAAATAATGTTTTTTTAATTACATTATCATATTTTCATTATAACTATTTAAATTATTGTTTTTCAAAGATATTTAAATTATTGTTACTTAATATAAGACTTTCGATATTATTAAAATTTGATCCTACTTTAAATTTATTTCATAATAATATGGGTCCCTGTTCTATGGAGTTCACAAAATAAGAGTATTAGAGTCCAAAATTATTTAAAAATAATCTACTCGTTTCAATTTTAATTTTTTTTAGTCTGCAATATTTGTAAACATATGACAGTTTGCAGGTTATGTTCAAGTTTTTTGGTACTTTGGTATAAAGATTGAATCTTGTTTATTTTAATTCTGAAATATGATAGAAATTTTATAGATTTGTTTCGTAAATTAAATTGTATGAGTTTTAAAAATTAAAACGAATATTTGACATATGTCTAGAGTTTCGGTTCTTTTATTATATGTTGCAATATGGACAATGACTCCAATTTTTTTGAGTTTCTATTTGTCAAGTCAGTGTTACCATCGCCTTATTCGTCTTTATCGCAACCTTCTGAAAAACACCGAATGATAATAATTATTATTATTAAAAAATATATGACCCAAGTTTTTTGGTACTTTGGTATAAATTTATTTCGTAAATTAAAGTGTATGAGTTTTAAAAATTAAAACGAATAATTTTGTTGACATTATTATTCTATTGATAGGATATTATATTAATATCAATATGAACTCTTTATTTATTTGAACTCTGAAGCATAATAAGAGATTTATAGAGTTGTTCAGTATATTAAATTATTTGAGTTTTAAAAAATTAAAACAAATAATTTTGTTGGTAATATATTTTTATTAGTGAGATAATTGTTATAATACAAAATCATGTCAAATATAGAAGTTTTTAATTAGTAATAGTAATAATTTTTAATTAAAAATATTATGATGATAGCCAAATTTTGATATGAATTTTATAAGACTGTTTCATAAGTTAAATTGTTAGCGATTTAACTGTGCGGATATGATAAATGTTATATTACAAAATCCTAAACACCATAGAAGTCTTTTTATAGTAGTGTAATAATCTTAAGCAATATTGAAATTTTTAATATAAAATCCAAATCAATATAGAAGTCTTTTCATAATTGTATAATAATAATTATAAAAGTCTAAAAATGTATAATAATAATTATAAAATCCTAACAATATGAAAATCTTTTCATAATTCTATAATGATTATTGTTATTAAATAAAAAATTTATATAACATTATCCTAATCAATATTGAAGTTTTTAATAATAAAATTCTAATCAATACAGATGTCTTTCACTATCCTAATGAATATTGAGGTCTTTAATAATAAAGTTCTATTCAATATAGAAGTCTTTTGATAATAGTATAATAATGACTCTAAAATCCTAATTAATATGAAAGTGACCAAATTTTGGTACTTTTACCATAGAAGTCTTTTTATAGTAGTGTAATAATCTTAAGCAATATTGAAATTTTTAATATAAAATCCAAATCAATATAGAAGTCTTTTCATAATTGTATAATAATAATTATAAAAGTCTAAAAATGTATAATAATAAGTATAAAATCCTAACAATATGAAAATCTTTTTATAATTCTATAATGATTATTGTTATTAAATAAAAAATTTATATAACATTATCCTAATCAATATTGAAGTTTTTAATAATAAAATTCTAATCAATACAGATGTTTCACTATCCTAATGAATATTGAGGTCTTTAATAATAAAGTTCTATTCAATATAGAAGTCTTTTGATAATAGTATAATAATGACTCTAAAATCCTAATTAATATGAAAGTGACCAAATTTTGGTACTTTTGGTACCGATGTTCCACCGAAAAGTGGTTTCGCTTATTAATAAAGGGTATTGATTGTAGGTGGAATAACAAAAAAGATACGGTAGGGGAAGCTTCTAAAGACAATTTAAGAGATATATAATAACTTACCTCGGAACCATTTTGTTGTCTGAAGATGGCATCTAGATTCCAAAACATCTCTGGTTTCACATCCTTAACCTTTTCAATTTTTAAATTGACAGCACTAAAGCGAGTGAACGGGTATGCTGGAATACCATAACAACACAAGATGTTAGCACCACACGGTTCAATGAATTTTCCACGGGGTCCAATAATCACCAGCTTTGAAACAGGATAAGGCCCAGGATCACATATGGTACTGTCAAAGATCCTCAGCAACTTCTTACAACAATCTGTGTCTTTAGATGGGATCGCCAACCAAGGCATTGCCTCAAATGTTTTCCAGAATGTATCTTCACATGTATCAGACGAGATAGAAAGTAAATTAATGAGCACAACCTCGAAAGCTTCCATTTTTTCACACAACTCTTTGTATGCCAACTTAAGTTTTGATGTGATGCGTACGTTCGAAATATCTGTAAAAAAATATAAGGCTACCACCTTATCTTCAAGCTTATGTAGAGGTACCTACAAAGAAAGCGTTGTTAATAAGGGATATATATCACATGATAATCTGAGTATTTTAGAACACGCAAATGAATTATATCAGATGATAAAGATGTCAAAATGATAACATGATGCTAGAAGACGTATACCTGGTCTCCTTTGTTGGTGATCACATAATCACGTTGAGGAGAGGCCAAGAGTGTACTAACAGAAAGCTGCTCCATGGTAACATAATCTTCATGATCAAGGCACTTTAGCCTTTGTTTGGTGAAAGGATAACCAGCAGATCCATACATTGAAAACACTTGGGTAGCATCAGCTTGCAAAACCACCCCTCTAGAGTCAATGACAAATGAGATGGGCTCCATTTCCAGACGGGTATCGCTGACTATACAAAACAATTTTTCTAGCCGGTTCCTGGATTTTAAATCTGAGAATGGGATGGCAGTCCATGGCATTGTAGAAAATATTTCTTCAAAACATTGTTGAGGAGTAGAATATGTTGATGTCGATTCTCGTGTGTCAAGGCAAGTAAGACCATCCCCAACTGCAACAAAGACAACCTCAAAGCCACCTTTCGGCTCTAACTTTTTGTATATATCTATTAAATCCGGATCTGGTATCAAATTGTCATGCCCTTTTACCAGTGACACGAAGTGTAGAACAATAACCTTGCCAACCAGTTGCTCCTTTTTTATCTACAAAGACATCAAAAGCATAATCAGGCTACTAAGCTATCAAATTTCTATCAAAAACAGAATTATATCTTGTCTTCTTATACTAAAGAAATTTAAATCCTAGTATAGTGTAGTTTTAGGACCTTATTATTAAATTTACTAGAAAATTGTTCAATTGAGGATTCAAATTAACTATAACAATCGATTTCCTACACTTAGACATGTATCTAGTTCTAAAATATTAAATATGTGTTGATAAACATGTGCATCCAATATCGAAAAACAAACAAGCAATTTAGGAACATACCTGTACATCCTTGTATTTGATTAGATAGTCTCTCTCTTGAGTGAAGAGAAGGTCCTTCAGATTCACTGTATCACCAATTCGATAGGGTTTGTTCCCCTTTTTACCCTTGTTCCTCTTCTTCTTACCTTTGGCTGGTTTCTCTATATGCTTTTTGACAGAATCATCAGCTTTGCAGTTGTTTGGCAAACTCCTTGTCATCACCATCAGATCAGTTCTGTAACACAAAAATATACGTCCGAGAATGTAAGGTATAATAGACACCTAAGTTCGTGGGAAAGTATTCAAAAATAAAGAAAATATCAAACTAAACATGGTATAACACAAAAGAATTCGATTGATATGAAATTCTTTTGGAGTGACAAACAACAATATAATATTTTAACAATATAGAAAACTTGGACTTTCACGATAAGACGCTACGAGCTAAGCTAGGTGATCAGCCAACGCATTAGCTCCGAACCACATATCCAATGTGATTCTCAAATATAAAGGATCCTAGGCACATATTGGCCTTTAAATAATTAATATAGGACCGGCGCCTCGGTCAAAATTTCAAAGTCCAAAGAAAAGAGTGCTCATATTTCAACTGTTTATCCAATTCACAAAATCAAGGTATATCAATATTTAGTGACAGTAAGAGAGTGATAAGTTTTATGTGAAAGCATGGTTTTCGTGTTTAAATTTGTAAAAAGAGCAAGGGAATTGTATCAAGCAATTCGAAGTTCAATTTCTTAAGTGCATATGAAAGACATTGAGAAAAACATTATGAGGGTTTTGGGGAGATATTTATATAGTCATGGAAAGTGTGCAATTTAAACTAGTTCTGGCTAAGGAACATATACAAAAGAAAAGGTTGAAACACTTGCCTTAAATCAGGAGTTGAAAATCTACAACTCTTCATGTTTCTCTACTACCGGTTCCTTTCCTGGCCTTCTGCTGGACCTATAAAATAATTATATATTGTATTAGTCTTCTATTCACTCATACCTAATCAGCTTACTAAAGCTGTCTACCCAACGTTAACATTTAATCCTAACATTTAAGATCATTATATAAAATCAGTAAAGCTATTTATATTATCAACTCTATCTTGACTGATAGTATTATTTATACTCAAGAGATGCGTCTCCTTGATATGATAATAACTTCTTTTATTATAAGAATTTTGAACAGCATCTCTTTAGTATTTTCATACTATCATTCATGATCTAGTCGATAACATCATCCAACACAAATCACCTCAATAACCAAGCATATAAGAGGTTCACATAAAAAAAATTATAATAATAACATCCCAGAAGAAATATTTTATAAAAATATATTTACATAACCATTATATAAATATATTCGAGAAATTTCAAAAAGTAACAAAGAATTTATTATTAGTCGGTAGTAAAATAACTGAGTAACTAAAATAAAGTAAATAGAAAAATACAACATATCCGAAAGTATTCAAGAAACTATATTCAAATAATATAAAAGGACTAATACAAAAATATTCAATTAAGTACTAAAATATAAAATATTTGAATAACTATATATAAAATATTCAAATACTGTGTATGAATATATTAATACTTAGTATCCGAATGCTCTATTTAAATTCAAAATATTTGAACAACTCACACCAAAATTACTTTAATTAGAACTGAAAACATAAGTGATTTCGAAAATAAAGTATATGCCATTAGAAACTTTCAACTATACATATTTGATAGAATAAATTTTATTTTTCGAAAGTATAAACTAAATCAAGTAGCACAGCTACATATTAACTTCCACTACCTATATATACACAACATATCTCATCTCACCAACACACAAGTAAATAAAAATGAAATGATTTTAAATAAATATAACCCATATAATTAAACTAAACAAAACCAAATACAAAATCAAACTACAACCCGCACACTTTTTTGTTGACTACCCGAGAGGCGGCAACCCCACCGTCACCATCTCAAAACCACTGCCAAACTCCTTATCCCGACCAAATCCACCAAACACAATTCCAACCATGACAAAACAACCTCACAATCAACTAAACAAAACTCAATTAGCAGAAATCACAAAACCCAAATCAAAACAAGTATATAAAATCAACACACGGCTAAGTTAAACAATCAATAATCGTATTTTACAGCTCGGGCTCAATCTTCATCACCGCCCATCCACCGACTCGCACAAGCTCATCATCGGTGGCGAATCCCGACGGAGTTCCGATCATCGGAGTCTCGACGCACGGAGATTCGGGGTTCTGAAACCCTTTCTAAAAATACTGATATGCAATTTAATCAACCAGCATAATCAGATAGCTCATCGAAAGAGGATTATTTTGATACCAAGATAAGGCAAAACGGAGCAGTGCAGGCTAAGGCGGTGATTCACCGTAAAAGAGCACGAGGTGAAGAGGAGCAGAGGGGAGTAAACAAAAGACGGGAGAGAAATGGGGGGTGGGGGGTGTTGGTTTATTTATTAAGAGAAAGGGGCAAAAACGTAATTTCATAATTCCAAAAACTGATTTCTTTTGAAGACTTTATTAAACATAACTTTAATTAATAAAATATATTTAATCAAACATCAGAAAAAAAATGAATAGAATAAAAAAATATTAGTACTAATAATAAAAGCAATAATTTCTGAATTTCGAAGAAAGCTTTACCTTAATAAACTTTCTTTTATATATATTTCGGAAATATAAAAGAATCCTGAATAATCTTAAGTAATTAACGGAACGTGTTTACCCTAGAAGAAATTTTAAAATAACTTTTTTCTTTCTTTATTATAAAATTAATACACTAGAATTTATTTACACTATATTAATAATCAACACTATATTTGATATATCTATACAAAATATTCTTAGCTTTGAAAAATATACTAAAACTTATATACACTTTTGACAAAAATTTATTGTTATGTTATCGAATTGTAATTATAGTAATAAAAATTTAATTAATTAATTCACACATAAATTACAAAAATAAATAAATATGTCTCTTAAGTATGTAATTCTTACTTTTAAAAAAATATGTAGTATTTTAATAATAGTGTTAATAATTTTTTGATCAAATTGAATAATTACAAATATGCCTTTTATATTCGCATCAAAGTCTTTATACTAACTTTTTCTAGATGATCATTAAATTCAAAAATAAACATAAGGCTAACTAAACAAGATTAAAAGGTATCTAAAATATTTGAAAAATGTAATATATCCTCTTGAAAACGAGGTTTATCATAAAAAAAAGTAATTATGTATATATAAGCATATATATATATATATATAGGCCAACATTCCAGAGATGGACTCCTTATATGGAGTTACATAGTGCGCCACTATAAATCATCAATTTTATCATAAATTGTTATAGAATATATATAAAACGTGATTCTAATATAGAATACTATAAAATAAATTTATTTTAAGTAATTTAACACTTAAAATTTGATTAAAAAAGTATATTTTCGAAACTGATTCTACAACAGAATAATTCTGGATGATTATTATTCTGTTATAGAATCATGTTAAGATATTGCGTAATTTTAGATGATTTTTGGAATAAAAAAATTGTATAACTTCGTTTTCGGTTTAATAATCAAAATTTGCAATTATATTTCATAAAAAATATAATAGAATATATATTATGTATACATTTATAATGGTATGCTACGTAACTCCATATAAGAAGGTATGCTATGGAGTGCTACCCTATATAGGGTCTTACTCCAGTACAAACTCCTTACTGTACAAACGTACAAACCAGTGATTATGACAATAATATTTAGTGATTACCAAATTTTAATTTAACAAATACATACATACATCATCCCCGCCACCACAATCACCTCCAATCACCACCACCAGGACCACACCACCCACCACCAACCACCACTGCCCAGCGCCACACTCTCTCTCCACCATCCACCACCAACCAACACGCCCAACACCACTGCCCAGCGCCTCTCACTCTCACCCACCACCAACCACCACCACTGCCAGCGGCTCTCTCACTCTCTGGTTGTTCGCTCACCGATCAGTGCTACACACACACATTCACCACTGTTTTTCTTATCTCCCTCCATCATGTGTCTCTCCCTCAATCATGTTTCTAGCACTGCCCTCGCGCCGGCGTCACGGCTGCCGGCGGCCGCACTGCACCACCACTCGGCTATGCCGCCCCGTAAGTGCTTCCCTCCTCTTATCTCTCCATCAGACCCCCCGGTAGATTTAGTGATTCTGTTCAATCATTTAGTGATTCTGTTCAAGTCATTTAGTGATTGTTTGTACGTTTGTACACTAAGGAGTTTGTATTTGAGCACTTGCATATATATATATATATATATAGTAATATTCCGCTGCATATTAGGCAAAGAATAGTATATTATAGAGATTCGGTTTTTTTATTAATTAGGATTTAAGATAATAACAATGATGACTATCGTATTACATTATCTAAATATATTTTTTTGTTGTAACATTGAATTGAAATATTTAAAATCTAATTGTTTTTTTAAACCAAAATCTAACTGTTTTTTAGTACTGAAGTTTGGGTACTTGAACATCAAAAGAAAATTCGTGATACTTGGATAAAAAAAACTGAAAAACATAAATTGCAGAACTAACCTTTGATATTCTGTCATGTGCACAAAGTTCTCCCTCCCTCCTTGACTGATCTGGCACGGGAGCTAAGTTTACAAAGCAGTCAAAAAAAATATTTAAAATTGGAAGAGCTAAGTTCACCCCGAGCAGTTGAAAAATAATATTTAAAATTGAAAGAGAACTGTTTGTAAGTATTTTTTCAGGCTTTCCAAGTAGTAGGACCTGGATTTTACATAGATGTGATGTGTGAGATCTCTTTATATAGTAGTTTGTACATGTTACTTGTGCAAAATTCTATGAAATATGATTATAGATTTATAGGTTTCCACGGATTTTAAATCCAATTTTAAATCTGAATGTGGAAGTTAATAATGTATTTTGGCTGTCACTTTAACCTGACCTTAGAGGCATCCATTAACTGGAAATATGCTTCTGCAGATTCAATAACAAAGATAAAAACTTATGTATATTCCATATAGTTAAAACATAAAAGCAAGTAATTGCAGGAGTGTATACTCTGTTTTTATTAAAGTGTCTAACATTTAGCAACCTCCGCTTCTCGATTTGCAGGAGGAGTAGTCTTTGCCCTTCACTCGCTGCCGTGTCGACAATCGGCATGCAAAAGCATACAATACCGAATCAACACCGGACTGATGAGGAGTTGACAACTTATAGTCGTAGCATATTTCATGAAAATTCATTTGCTACGAAAACCAAAAGATGGTTGGAGGCTCATGCATTTAGAAGGAATATGCTTCTTCTACTTGTCCTTGTTGGCACTTGCATGGTAATAGGAGACGGAATTCTCACTCCAGCTATATCTGGTAAGTATTTAAGCAGTATTCCGTTCATTATGTTGAGAATGCCACTGAAGACAACAAGCAACAAGAGAGCAGCACACAAGAGTAATGATGTGACTGAGTAGCACCCAAACAAAACCACACAGGTGCTAACAGAATGACAGCTAAGCAACAGAAGTGGTGGACTGCAAGTTGTATATAAGAAATAGAATAGTTAGTTTCAATTCAGTTAGTTAATTTCTTTCTTTCACAATGCTTTCTCTCTCAGTTTTCAGTGTGCCTTTCTCTCTGTATCAGAGATTGTAAATAGTAGCTTGTTACGGTGTCTTGAGTTTGTGAGCTCAGAACAATGGTGAAGTACAGTTTACAGTAGTCCTTTTCTGTAAGTATGTTTCTGACATTCTAGTTAATCAAGCTTGTTCATACGATATGAATCGCTGCATATTTTCGTTTTTCCTGAATTTTGACATGGTATCAAAGCGACATGATATGAATTGTTCTTGCAGCAGCATACCTGATTAATAGGATGCCACTTCAAGTTCTAAAGAATATCAGCCCTTATCAGATGTTATTCAAAAGTGCTCCTGACATTTCTACTTTGCGAATCTTTGGGTGTCTATGCTATGTGTCCACAGTACCACATAACAAAAGCAAATTTGCTCCAAAAGCTCAACCACATGTCTTTGTTGGGTATCCTCTAGGTACCAAAGGTTACAAAGTTCTTAATCTCAAAACTCATGAAATAACAGTTTCACGGAATGTGGTTTTCCATGAGCAACATTTTCCATACCACCTTAAAACTGTTGATAATCCACCTTCCTTCTTCTTGCCTACTGCTACTGGCTTCAGCTCACTACAGTTGGATTCTATACCTAATATCTTTTATGATGAGCATCCCCATCACACATTTACAAACTCTGGTACTTCTTCATCTGAATCTGCAGAATTACAACTTAGACGAAGTACCAGATCTACTACTGTTCCTTCACACTTGAAGGATTACATTTGCAATGTCAGTTCTACAGTTCCTACTCTCACTCACTGGTGCAACCTGGTTGCTTATGACTCTCTTGCTCCTTCACTTCATTGCTTTATTTCACAATCTTCTTCTCTGGTTGAACCAGCTACTTACTCAAAGGCTGCAACAGACCCCAAATGGGTGGAGGCCTTGAATAAAGATTTACAAGCACTGCACAAAAACAATACATGGATTCTAGTTGATTTGCCACCTGGTAAGAAGGCCATTGGCTGTAAGTGGGTTTTCAAAATCAAATTCAAGGCTGATGGCAGTGTGGAAAGGTATACAGCTCGGTTGGTGGCTAAGGGGTATAATCAGAAGTGGGGGGTTGACTACCTAGAGACTTTTTCACCAATGGTTAAAATGACTACAGTACGCTGCATTATTGCTATTGCTGCTCACAAGAACTGGCCTCTCTATCAGCTCGACGTTAACAATGCCTTCCTACACGGTGATTTATGTGAGGAAGTGTACATGCTTGTTCCAGATGGATTGCCTAACCCTCTTCACAAAGTTTGCAAACTTGTCAAATCTTTATATGGTCTCAAGCAAGCTTCTCGCCAATGGTTTGCCAAGTTAGGGGGGCCATTGAGGCACAAGGGTTTTCAGCAATCCAAGAATGATTACTCTCTCTTTATCAAGCATAACGGCACGAAGATAACAATAGTTGCTGTGTATGTCGATGATATTATCTTAACAGGAGATGATAGTCATGAAATCTCAGATCTCAAGCAATATTTGGATGATGTGTTCAGTATTAAAGATCTGGGAAGGCTTAGCTATTTTCTGGGAATTGAAGTTGGATACACTAGTGAAGGGATCACTTTGACACAGAAAAAATTCACCAGGGAATTGCTTGAGGAAGCTAAAGTAGAGGGTGATAAATCATATGTCAATCCACTTCCAGTCAATCTAAAATTAAAGGCTGAAGAAGGAGACATAATTGATGATCCCACCATATACCGATGTCTGGTAGGCAAGCTTAATTTTTTAACTCACACCAGACCAGACCTAGCCTATACAGTTCAGCATTTGAGTCAATATCTGCAGCAACCTAGACAGTCTCATTATAAAGCACTCACACATGTTCTCAAGTATATAGCTGGAACTGCAGGGCAAGGAATTCTGTTGAAAGGAAGTGAACAGTTGACATTACAAGCTTATTCAGATTCTGATTGGGGAGCTTGTTTAGACACTAGAAGATCCATTTCTGGATATATATTGTTGCTGGGGAAATCACATGTTAGTTGGAAGTCTAAAAAGCAAAGTATTGTGTCCAAAAGCTCATCAGAAGCTGAGTACAGAGCAATGTCTGCTACAGCAGCAGAGGTAACATGGGTGGTAAGGCTGCTAGAAGAATTGGGAGTTAAGAAATTGAAACCAATCACATTACATTGTGATAATCAGAGTGCTATCCACATAGCAAAGAACCCTGTGCAACATGAAAGAACAAAGCACATTGAGATTGATGTGCATTTTACTAGAGACAAGGTGATGGAAGGGTTACTACAGTTATCCTACCTTCCTACAGAACAACAGCTGGCAGATGTGTTTACAAAGGCAATACCTTCAAAACAGTTCAATGATTTACTAAACAAACTTGGCATGGTTTCTGATATGCCAAGTTTGAGGGAGGCTGTTGAGAATGCCACTGAAGACAACAAGCAACAAGAGAGCATCACACAAGAGTAATGATGTGACTAAGTAGCACCCAAACAAAACCACACAGGTGCTAACAGAATGACAGCTAAGCAACAGAAGTGGTGGACTGCAAGTTGTATATAAGAAATAGAATAGTTAGTTTCAGTTCAGTTAGTTAATTTCTTTCTTTCACAATGCTTTCTCTCTCAGTTTTCAGTGTGCCTTTCTCTCTGTATCAGAGATTGTAAATAGTAGCTTGTTACGGTGTCTTGAGTTTGTGAGCTCAGAACAATGGTAAAGTACAGTTTACAGTAGTCCTTTTCTGTAAGTATGTTTCTGACATTCTAGTTAATCAAGCTTGTTCATACGGTATGAATCGCTGCATATTTTCATTTTTCCTGAATTTTGACACATTAACAAGATTCTAAAGACTTCTTCATGTTTTCAAGCTTCTCAAGATTTATGTAATGTCTGTACGAATGTATGCATGTTATGTACAAGTAGATATGATTTATCTTGAACTCTTGGGAATCACCGGAAGGTAAAGACAAATTAGCCATTGATTTTGATTGAATGCATTTACTACCTGGTCTTGGACCTCACTCGATTATTGTAAGTCAACCTAAATCACAACTCTAAGTGGTAGAAACTCTTTTAGTTCATTTAAATTGTTTACTAGAAAATTTACAGAAAGTAATGTATTAGAAGTATTTCTTACATTTCGATCATATTCATAATCAATATTGCTATATGTCAAGCTTTTAAATTTATAGGAACATATTTTTGTGAAAAAATAGTATATACAATTAGTAAAAAAGAGTTAAAAACATGTGCACAGAATAGAGTGATTAAGCTCAAGGTTGAAAAGTAGGGGAGTGTATATCGATATTTCATACTTCTTAACTGAGAGAACTTTTATCAAGATTCACCGATTTAATATCTGTGGGCCAGGTTTGGATGCAGGAAAGTAAAAAATTGTACAATATATTATGCTGTGAAGTTTGAAGAATAAGGCAGAGCCATTGAGTTAATAAACTTTGTGTGATATGTATTAACTGGAGAGAGCAGCAACTTGATCGTTTGCCCTCTTAATTTAAAATGTCTCTCTGAGTATTGGTCAAGAGTTCAAGACTGCTCCTTTTCCAGGGTTATCATAGAAGTAACTAGTAAGTGCTTCTATAGGAATGAAAGCTTTGTATTGGGGAACTTGGTAGTGCTCCTTTCTAAGCACTTGTATTGTGTGATAAGTTGACACATACAGATTAAAGTCCTGTGCCTTTTCATGGACAGGGGAAGATTAGATCTAAAATGGAGTATCATGTTTAGATAGTGAATCCCAATGACTAGTTCACCAGATGGAGTAAAATGTTGTCATCCCTATTAATAAATACTAGTTGATAACCCGTGCCAAGCACGGGTTTAAATAAAAATTTAAAATTTGTTATTTATTGAAAAAATAATGTTTTTTTAATTACATTATCATATTTTCATTATAACTATTTAAATTATTGTTTTTCAAAGATATTTAAATTATTGTTACTTAATATAAGACTTTCGATATTATTAAAATTTGATCCTACTTTAAATTTATTTCATAATAATATGGGTCCCTGTTCTATGGAGTTCACAAAATAAGAGTATTAGAGTCCAAAATTATTTAAAAATAATCTACTCGTTTCAATTTTAATTTTTTTTAGTCTGCAATATTTGTAAACATATGACAGTTTGCAGGTTATGTTCAAGTTTTTTGGTACTTTGGTATAAAGATTGAATCTTGTTTATTTTAATTCTGAAATATGATAGAAATTTTATAGATTTGTTTCGTAAATTAAATTGTATGAGTTTTAAAAATTAAAACGAATATTTGACATATGTCTAGAGTTTCGGTTCTTTTATTATATGTTGCAATATGGACAATGACTCCAATTTTTTTGAGTTTCTATTTGTCAAGTCAGTGTTACCATCGCCTTATTCGTCTTTATCGCAACCTTCTGAAAAACACCGAATGATAATAATTATTATTATTAAAAAATATATGACCCAAGTTTTTTGGTACTTTGGTATAAATTTATTTCGTAAATTAAAGTGTATGAGTTTTAAAAATTAAAACGAATAATTTTGTTGACATTATTATTCTATTGATAGGATATTATATTAATATCAATATGAACTCTTTATTTATTTGAACTCTGAAGCATAATAAGAGATTTATAGAGTTGTTCAGTATATTAAATTATTTGAGTTTTAAAAAATTAAAACAAATAATTTTGTTGGTAATATATTTTTATTAGTGAGATAATTGTTATAATACAAAATCATGTCAAATATAGAAGTTTTTAATTAGTAATAGTAATAATTTTTAATTAAAAATATTATGATGATAGCCAAATTTTGATATGAATTTTATAAGACTGTTTCATAAGTTAAATTGTTAGCGATTTAACTGTGCGGATATGATAAATGTTATATTACAAAATCCTAAACACCATAGAAGTCTTTTTATAGTAGTGTAATAATCTTAAGCAATATTGAAATTTTTAATATAAAATCCAAATCAATATAGAAGTCTTTTCATAATTGTATAATAATAATTATAAAAGTCTAAAAATGTATAATAATAATTATAAAATCCTAACAATATGAAAATCTTTTCATAATTCTATAATGATTATTGTTATTAAATAAAAAATTTATATAACATTATCCTAATCAATATTGAAGTTTTTAATAATAAAATTCTAATCAATACAGATGTCTTTCACTATCCTAATGAATATTGAGGTCTTTAATAATAAAGTTCTATTCAATATAGAAGTCTTTTGATAATAGTATAATAATGACTCTAAAATCCTAATTAATATGAAAGTGACCAAATTTTGGTACTTTTACCATAGAAGTCTTTTTATAGTAGTGTAATAATCTTAAGCAATATTGAAATTTTTAATATAAAATCCAAATCAATATAGAAGTCTTTTCATAATTGTATAATAATAATTATAAAAGTCTAAAAATGTATAATAATAAGTATAAAATCCTAACAATATGAAAATCTTTTTATAATTCTATAATGATTATTGTTATTAAATAAAAAATTTATATAACATTATCCTAATCAATATTGAAGTTTTTAATAATAAAATTCTAATCAATACAGATGTTTCACTATCCTAATGAATATTGAGGTCTTTAATAATAAAGTTCTATTCAATATAGAAGTCTTTTGATAATAGTATAATAATGACTCTAAAATCCTAATTAATATGAAAGTGACCAAATTTTGGTACTTTTGGTACCGATGTTCCACCGAAAAGTGGTTTCGCTTATTAATAAAGGGTATTGATGTCTTATAATTTAGCTGAAATAACTAGATTCTAATAATATTATCAGTAAATATGATATGTAATATAATATCAATGATATCAAGTTATTATAGCAAGTAGTGTTAATAAATGATCTCTTATAAATTCATGGATGATACTTATATTTCTTGCACTTGCTGCTTGAAATTTATTAAATGAAGATAACTTATTTCACCCTCAGTTGGTATCCTTGGCTCCTTGCTGTGCTACTTGTTTGTGTGAATATTGTATACCTACGTATTCTAAATATAGAATGTAAATTGCAGTTCTTTCAGCTTCTGGAGGGATCAAGGTGGACCACCCGAAGATGAGCAACGGTACTAACTCTGATATTAGAAATCTGAACACTCATTGCATTATGCAGTGTGCTAAATTTGAGCAATTTATGGACAGAACCCAACTATTTTTGCAAGTTTGTGCTAGAAGATTGGTTCCTATGAGATAATGTACTATTTATTTAGAAATAACTCCCTTTAGAAATAAGTCCTACTCAAATCCCCAATGTAATATTTTAAACCTTGGCTAGGCTAGTCTGTGACTCTGCTCGCGGCATGAAATCACACGACGAGAAGGGAAAAGTTGTAGTACCACAATACACGAAGATCGGACAAAGCTAGTGGATGTGATCTCTACTTGATGTATCTTGACAATCTTTACATGATGATGAAGGTTAATGAAAATGTGATCGGTCTCTTGACAATATAGCCTGTGCACAGTTCAGTATCTCTCAGAACTAGTGAATCTAAAGGAGTCCAAAGTTAGTCCAGATTCTATGCTAATGTTTCAATTCCACAAACTAAATTTCTCCACAATGAGCTCCTCATGTAATTAAGAGAGTGTGGATGCCATTCTCCACATACGTAATGTCAAGTTTCAACCGTCACCAGGCGCTAATGCTATTTCCACTCACAAAAGAGACTTTTAGCTGGGGTTTACTTTAGTGAAATTTGTACAATGTATCCATGGTTGCCAAGTCTAAGTACATTAACATGACCTGATGACGAGTTTAATACTTAATCGTATGTCAGTTGCTGCAGTAACCTCAGTAAAGTTGGGAGCAAAGGTCTTAGAAATTCGGCAGAGGTTTCCATCCGTTTTTGTTGAAATATAGGATAAGATCCATTCGTGGCCTTTTTCTAACAATCTTAAAACTTTAGATGAGTCGATTCTCATTATAGTGTCAGGTCGCTTACTGGAATTCCAAGAAAACTTTGTAATGCACCTAGATTGGTTTGAATTAGTTTGGGCAAGCACATGAGGCTTCTTCTCTTGTCTGCCTTGTTGAGATAGTTGAACGTGACATGATTGACAACATCGCAAAAATTTTAAGGTCTCGCAACACTGTAACAGACTTTTGCAACTTCATTTATGACATGATGTGTTTCCAAAAACTCTGCTTGTAAGCTAGCTGGAGACTTTCTGCACTTGATCGTTTGAGCGAGGATTAACTGGAAAAACTTGGGATTGTTAGTTAATTGAGCCAGGTATGGAGATTGAAATTCGTCTGGGTATCATGAATCTCTAAAATATGCTGCTCTGGACCAGTATCCCCTATCAAAATCTATTGAATAAAACTAATTTCTTATATAATGCAATTATGAACAATAAAATTTAGGCCAAATGGCTGTTTGTGTTGAATTTGATGAGTTTCACATTACCTAGACTTTGAGTCAACCCAACCAAGTGACCCGCCATAGCTATTGGATCAAATATAAAAGATTCCGAGTTAAAGAGAACAATTAATAAGAATGATTTTTTATGCAAAAATAAGTTGCAGATGACAATAATATGCAGGAAGAATCGTGGAGTGGCTTGTATTACAGTATTCATTAAATCATAGGATTTTATTTCTAGACAAACATAACTTTTACAATGGAAAAAATTAGTACTAGCTAAATCATAATGTTACTTTGTGGGTAGCGTTGAGAGTGGCATAATATTCATTGATCCATCCTTTAATAATGCGAACCACCGTCTTTCGTTGATTCAGCAGCCATTCAGGATCATCTGGTCGGGTTGAAACAATGTCTAAGCAGTGTGAACCTGATCACATCGACAATGGTCGAATTTTATCAATATTTGATGCCACAGTCAGTTTGTTAACATCTCAGAATCCATAAATATTTCAGGTATGTTAAGAAAAAAGACTGAATTAGAAACGATATAGTTAACATACCATCAGCTGTGACAACGGCAACTAAACTATGAGATATGTTTTGCAATACCCTGCAGTTAGAAGTACAAAATGCAACAAATTAGGCCCACACACGTTCGCATTATGACTATGATGAAGCCATCTAAAGCAAATGATTTTATATCGCTTACATACCCGCCCCTGCTGTAAGGATCTCGTAAGCCATTGGAAAAAATGATGTTGCTCGCAAACTTCTCGAGTACTAATTTAATTTCCTACATGAGTTTACAGATAGGATTAACTAAACATAGATGTAATAACATGAAATCTAATACATATTTTGTGTTGCATACATTACCTGGCCTCCATAATATGTGGTTATCCAGTGAGGCCGAGGCTCTACGCCAAAACTATGTCTGCAATTTTCTAAGTAATCACTTAGACTGAAATTTGATTGTGGGAACATGGTATTGTCGCCATAGGCAAAGGGAATCACAATCTCACTGCAAGACTATACAAGTAGAATGTGTGATTTATAGCCAATGCATATGTACATCAATGTGATCTCGACTAATTCATAATTTTTATGATGTATTTTAATGAATTTGAATGAACATGACATGGAAGGATTAACTTACTTGCCAATGCCACCCTTGGGATGTTTCATCTACAGTATCTTGTATTAAGTTATGGCATTTTTTATCCTCCCAAATTGCAGAGATACCAATAAATATGCGTCCGAGTATGTCTGTCCCGTTTGGTGCTCCATCAATGCCTCCGCACACTTGGCTTACTGGATATGTTGGTGGAGCGTCATATTGAGCTGCAGCAGCATACCAATAGCTTAAGTCGTCTTTCAGTTCATCAGAATCTTTCAGCTGCCTAGACAAATACACGTTATTATTTATTTGGTGTTTTCTGTCCGTTGTAAGATGATACAAACTTGATTGCTCGTCTGATAAAATAGAATGAATTGTTGTTATTTATTTATTTTTAAAAGTAATTGTTCCTAGTTACCTGCAAGTATTGAATTTGTTGCTGAGGAGTGCAAGGCCATGGGGTTCTGAAGCTATTTTATCAATTTCTGACCATGAATTTTGTATCATTTTGTAACAGCTTTCACTCACATCCTGCATATACCACAACTCATGGATGTTGGTTTCCGCTAATAATTTGTTTAACAGAAACTTTTTGATGATCATCAATGGTTCAAATTGAGTAAAGGATTACCCTGAAATCTTTTGAAACGGTAGAATAATAAGCATCTTGTGGGGTAATGTCGTCAAAGTAAAGAATGGGAGCCGATGAGGCCAGTGCACCATACGCTATGTGGGGATATTTTAGCCTAAACCATGCAGCGAGCTCTAGCATTCCATGAAGTTAAATTAATAATAATTAATTAAGAATTTACACAGGAAAAGAAAAGAAACCATGCGAAGACATGTATCTAAGTCACTTACCGCCTCCATATGATGCACCAACAACAATGATCGGGGAATTATGAGCCGATAAATTGTTTTTGAGGTAAACCAAGAGTTCAGCGTAATCTGCCAAGGCTTGAGCTGAGTTAAAATAACCACGAATTGTAGTATTTTCCAGAGACTTTTTTATTGATCCCAACGGATTGGATTCACCATAATATCGATGCTAATGATCAAACAAACGTCAGTTTTAAAATATTTTATTCCACAAGAAATATAATTATTACATTTTCAAACTAATGCTTGCTTATTTGCTGTACATACCTCGATATAAACTTGAAGTGCTCCGAAAAGAGGTGCCTTTTCCGTCATAAAACCAATCCTTGGGTCAGGACCGAGTGCTGCCTCGGCTCCCAGGAAGGCAAATATGGGCGCATTTGTTTGTGGACCGTCCCAATGTGTAAAATCCATGAAATACTTCTGTTTGAAGGTAGTATAACTTTGGGGATTGTAGTTGAAATGATCTAGTGTTTGATCATAAAAATATTCTGTGAAGCTTCCGGAAATTGTTGTTGGTTTGTTTATAAATCTTTTTCTTAAGCCTCCTCGCAGCAGAGAAAGCCTTGGAGTTCTGTGTTCATGTGATGCTGAAAAACAGTATGAAATTGCTATTACAAGGAAAACAGCTTGTTTAAAATTCATTCTGCTGGTACGACCAAAAGCTTGGCCTACTAATTTCAGTTCAATCAATATGAATAGGCCATCAATACCCTTTATTAATAAGCGAAACCACTTTTCGGTGGAACATCGGTACCAAAAGTACCAAAATTTGGTCACTTTCATATTAATTAGGATTTTAGAGTCATTATTATACTATTATCAAAAGACTTCTATATTGAATAGAACTTTATTATTAAAGACCTCAATATTCATTAGGATAGTGAAACATCTGTATTGATTAGAATTTTATTATTAAAAACTTCAATATTGATTAGGATAATGTTATATAAATTTTTTATTTAATAACAATAATCATTATAGAATTATAAAAAGATTTTCATATTGTTAGGATTTTATACTTATTATTATACATTTTTAGACTTTTATAATTATTATTATACAATTATGAAAAGACTTCTATATTGATTTGGATTTTATATTAAAAATTTCAATATTGCTTAAGATTATTACACTACTATAAAAAGACTTCTATGGTAAAAGTACCAAAATTTGGTCACTTTCATATTAATTAGGATTTTAGAGTCATTATTATACTATTATCAAAAGACTTCTATATTGAATAGAACTTTATTATTAAAGACCTCAATATTCATTAGGATAGTGAAAGACATCTGTATTGATTAGAATTTTATTATTAAAAACTTCAATATTGATTAGGATAATGTTATATAAATTTTTTATTTAATAACAATAATCATTATAGAATTATGAAAAGATTTTCATATTGTTAGGATTTTATAATTATTATTATACATTTTTAGACTTTTATAATTATTATTATACAATTATGAAAAGACTTCTATATTGATTTGGATTTTATATTAAAAATTTCAATATTGCTTAAGATTATTACACTACTATAAAAAGACTTCTATGGTGTTTAGGATTTTGTAATATAACATTTATCATATCCGCACAGTTAAATCGCTAACAATTTAACTTATGAAACAGTCTTATAAAATTCATATCAAAATTTGGCTATCATCATAATATTTTTAATTAAAAATTATTACTATTACTAATTAAAAACTTCTATATTTGACATGATTTTGTATTATAACAATTATCTCACTAATAAAAATATATTACCAACAAAATTATTTGTTTTAATTTTTTAAAACTCAAATAATTTAATATACTGAACAACTCTATAAATCTCTTATTATGCTTCAGAGTTCAAATAAATAAAGAGTTCATATTGATATTAATATAATATCCTATCAATAGAATAATAATGTCAACAAAATTATTCGTTTTAATTTTTAAAACTCATACACTTTAATTTACGAAATAAATTTATACCAAAGTACCAAAAAACTTGGGTCATATATTTTTTAATAATAATAATTATTATCATTCGGTGTTTTTCAGAAGGTTGCGATAAAGACGAATAAGGCGATGGTAACACTGACTTGACAAATAGAAACTCAAAAAAATTGGAGTCATTGTCCATATTGCAACATATAATAAAAGAACCGAAACTCTAGACATATGTCAAATATTCGTTTTAATTTTTAAAACTCATACAATTTAATTTACGAAACAAATCTATAAAATTTCTATCATATTTCAGAATTAAAATAAACAAGATTCAATCTTTATACCAAAGTACCAAAAAACTTGAACATAACCTGCAAACTGTCATATGTTTACAAATATTGCAGACTAAAAAAAATTAAAATTGAAATGAGTAGATTATTTTTAAATAATTTTGGACTCTAATACTCTTATTTTGTGAACTCCATAGAACAGGGACCCATATTATTATGAAATAAATTTAAAGTAGGATCAAATTTTAATAATATCGAAAGTCTTATATTAAGTAACAATAATTTAAATATCTTTGAAAAACAATAATTTAAATAGTTATAATGAAAATATGATAATGTAATTAAAAAAACATTATTTTTTCAATAAATAACAAATTTTAAATTTTTATTTAAACCCGTGCTTGGCACGGGTTATCAACTAGTATATATAATAAGAGTGATGCTAGATAACCCAAATAAATTACAAAAATACTTACAAAATGACGGCATATTTTCATCCGGAAATTCATATGTATGCTATTTTGTGCATTTTTGTGTGAATATTTTGGGGTTTCAGCACTTTTCATATAACAAATATGAAATTCCTTAAAAGACTTATGCTTAGAAGCTGCGCAACTATTACTTTTAAGTTTTAATAGTAGTGATACTATTACTTTAAGTTAAAACTCTTAATCAATAATCATCCATCAAGTCACGTATCATGTTATCTGTTTTCATTATACTTGATGTTTTAGCAACCAAAGAATGATTCGGCTCCTTCTTTTGTTTGCAATTCGAGTACTTTTTTTCTTTCTTTTAACATGCTCATACCACTCTTTTTGACAAAATTTAAACTCTCTACGTAATGTTCATTGATAAAATTCGAACCCTCTACGTCTTATTCATTCTCGTGTGTTTATTTAAATTTCATGTGCACGAGGTGTAATAATCACTTTGGTAAAATTTACAATATATCAAGAAACTGAGAAGTTAAGCACCAGTAACTGCTTAGCAGTTAGCTGTTCTGTTTCTCTATTTTATTTTTCTTTTTCCCTACTACGATGTACTATTATGTACTATAATCATGGTTGTAAAATTTGCGGATTTTTTAAACACCGAGTCTATAATGTATAACGCGAAACTTGGTATTACCACCATGAATTTATTACCACCTTTGAAATTGAACTCTTCAAAAATCATTCAGAATGGATCACGAGGCACGAGCTGCAAAACTATAATAAGGCAGAGGAATTGAGTTACTAAATTTTGTGTGATATGTATTAACTGGAGAGAGCAGCAACTTAATCGTTTGCTCTCCAAATTTAAAATGTCTCTCTGAGTATTGGTCAAGAGTTCAAGACTGCTCCTTTTCCAGGGTTATCATAGAAGTAACTAGTAAGTGCCTTTGTATTGGGAAACTTGGTAGTGCTCCTTTCTAAGCACTTGTATTGTGTGATAAGTTGACGCATACAGATTGAAGTCTCCTGTGCCTTTTCATGGACAGTGGAAGATTAGATCTAGAATCGAGTATCATGTTTAGATAGTGAATCCCAATGACTAGTTCACCAGATGGATTAAAATGGTGTCAGCCCTATTAATAAATAAGTATATCTTATAATTTAGCTGAAATAACTAGATTATAATATTATTATCGGTTAAAATGATACTTATTATGGCAAGTAGTGTTAATAAATGATCTCTCATGAATTCATGGATGATACTTATATTCCTCGCACTTGCAGCTTGAATTTTTTTTAATGAAGATAACTTATCCCACCCTCAGTTGGTATCCTTGGCTCCTTGCTGTGCTACTTGTTTGTGTGAATACTGTATACCTACGTATTCTTATAAATATAGAATGTAATTGCAGTTCTTTCAGCTTCTGGAGGGATCAAGGTGGACCACCCCAAGATGAGCAACGGTACTAACTCTGATATTAGAAATCTGAACACTCATTGCTTTTATGCAATGTGCTAAGTATGAGCAATTTAATTCTGTTGCTTATCATGTGCTTGGTTTTTTATTGCAGATGTAGTTCTATTCCAGATTCAGTCTTGCGTTCATCTTCTATTTTATTATTCGTTTCCGGAATCATGTAAAATATTAAGGGATTTTCTATGGTGTGCCCAAAGCCACACAATAGTCCCTAACTCCAATAAAAATAGATCATTTTGGTTGGTGGATGAACAATAAATGATAATGGCCCCCTGCATTCACGTCAACTCCACCAATCAAAATAAGCCATTTTTATAGAATTTAGTGTTTATTGTGTGCCCTTGGGCACACATTAGAAAGACCGAAATATTAATATAATTTAGGGAAAATCAATTGACACGTCCTTCAACTATTCGGGTTTTATTGTCTAGGTCCCTGAACTAAAGATTCCACATTTCGGGTCCTTAACGTTTCAAAAATTTTACTTCAAGTCCTTACCGTTAAGTAGATTCTGACAACGTCAGAGTCTTTGTCCCATGTGTTCATTTATGCAGCTGAATTTTTTACAAAGATAAAAATAGGAAATTTCAACACGTTACAATCTAATTAATATAAATCTATTAATTTATTTTAAAAATAAATTGTTTAGACCATCATTTAGAAGGTGATATATTGTATCTTATTATTTATAAATTCTAGCGATATGTTTATTATTCACATTTATTTAAATATTATTTTTTAAAAAAACCTTCAAATTAAAATTTATGCAACATAAATATAATATATATATATACACACACCTTTTTATTTCACAGGTCTAAAGGTGTCGAAAAAAGAAAAAAGTATGTACAAATAAAACACAAGATATAAATTAAATAGTAAAATAGTGAAGGAAAACAAAGTCAAACTCAATCATTATTATTGATAATTAGATTTTGAATCTATTAATATAATTTTAAATATTGTTATATTAATGTATATATATTATAATAATTTTTGAAAAATTAAAAAAAATTAGAAAATAAAATTTTAATTTTAAAATTTTAATTTAAATTTATAAATATACCATACAGATAATATAGATAATTGAAATATATTTTCTGACTATATAGATAAACTGATTTTAATTGATACATAATGCAAATTTAGTATATTTTTTAAGTTAGCTTCTAAGAATTTAAAAATGGCCACGTGGCAGAATGATTATAACGGTGTTAGAATCTACTTAACGTCACATTTTAAAATTTTAATTTAAATTTATAAATATACCATACAGATAATATAGATAATTGAAATATATTTTCTGACTATATAGATAAACTGATTTTAATTGATACATAATGCAAATTTAGTATATTTTTTAAGTTAGCCTCTAAGAATTTAAAAATGGCCACGTGGCAGAATGATTATAACGGTGTTAGAATCTACTCAACGGCAAGGACTTCGAAGCAAATTTTTTGAAACGTTAAGAACCTGAAATGTGCAATCTTTAGTTCAGGATCTAGACAATAAAAGAGAGATAGTTCAAGGAGGTGTGAATTGATTTTCCCTATAATTTACACAAGTGTATCTTTTTGAATGCTGTCATAATTAATTTGAATGTTACAGATTTGAGATTGATTGGGTTTAATTACAAATACCACAGGATATTGCTAATGCATAATAACTTAGGCTAATGTTCACATTTGATCACAACACTGGAATATAGTCCATGCACAGTTCAGTAGCTTTGAGAACTATTCAATCGAAAGGAGTCCAAAGTCAGTCCAGATTGTATGCTTCAGTTCCACAATCTAAATTTCTCCACAATGAGCTCCTCATGTAATTAAGAGAGTGTGGATGTCATTCTCCACATACGTAATGTCAAGTTTCAACCGTCACTAGGCGCTAATGCTATTTCCACTCACAAAAGAGACTTTTAGCTGGGTCTTACTTTAGTAAAATTTGTACAATGTATCCTATGGTTGCCAAGTCCAAGGTTGTTCACTTCATGGAATGGAATGAGAAGAGAATGGAATGAGAAGAGAATGGAATGAAACTATATGAACAAGTTTTATGGAGATTGGAGAAAGTATGAAGCAATAGTGATTAAATATGAGTGAGTTAAAAATTTTCATGAAGAAGATGATAGGAAAAGATGATGAACAAATGGAATCATCATTCCTTTCAAAACATGTGGATTAGATTTTTAATTAAATTAGTTGAAATGGAATGATTGAAAGAATGAAAATTATAAACAATTTCACTAATCACTCACGATTTATAATACAAATTTCATTCCATTCTCCACTCACTCCATTCCATGAATGTTGTGTTTGGTTGGGGTGAATGAAAATGGAAGGAATGAAATGAGATTTGAACTATAATTTTGTTGAATGTATAATAATTTCATTCCTTCCACCATTCCATTCCTATCACCCATAACTAGAACTCAAACCCTCCATTTTGTGAAGGAATGCTTCATTCCTTATCATACCTATTTTCAATCCAAATTTTATCATACAAAATTTGCACTCATTTTTATTCAAAGTCCTCCCTCCTAGGCTCCTACACTCTATTATTTTCTTTTATTTATACTCATTCCATTCCGTTCACCCCAACCAAACACAACAGAAGTGAACACAAGTACACAACCTAAGTACATTAACATGACCTGATGACGAGTTTGATACTATGTCAGTCGCTGCAGTAACCTCAGTAAAGTTGGGAGCAGAGTTCATGAAAATTTTGCAAAGGTTGCGAATTGTTTTTGTTGAAATATAGGATAAGATCCATTTAAAGTTTTAGATGAATCGATTCTCAACATTGTGCCCGGCTGCTTATGGAATTCCAAGAAAACTTTGTAATATGAGAATAAAGCACACGAGGCTTCTTCTCTTGTCTGCCTTGTTGAGATAGTTGAACGTGACATGATTGACAATATCGCACAAAATTTAAGGTCTCGCAACACTGTAACAGCCTTTTGCAACTTCATTTATGACGTGATGTGTTTCCAAAAACTCTGCTTGTAAGCTAGCTGGAGACTTTCTGCACTTGATCATTTGAGCGAGGATTAACTAACCGGAATAACTTGGGATTGTTAGCTAAATGAGCCAGGTATGTAGATTGAAAATTCGACGGGGTGTCATGAATCTGTAAAATATGCTGCTCTGGATCCAAAAATTTAAGCTCCTTTGGATACCAATTGTATTTCTTTTCATTGTTTCTATTTTCCTTTAAGGACTAGTATCCCCTATCAAAATCTATTAAAATAAAGCTAATTTCTTAGATATATATAAGTCTTGCGTATTCAGAAAAAAAAATGATCTATAATGCAATTATTTACCTGTATTTTTATAATATGAGAATAACGCTTAATTATATGCTCCTACGTGCATATATTCCATCCTGCTTTAAGCAGGATAGGATCTTAACAAATTAGTTTGATTCGGTGGAAAAAGTGATGTAGTTGCTACAACTGCCTGGACCCCCGAGATGTTTGGTTGTGGTTGTACTTGTACCCATTCAAGCACGGCCATTGACCAAAACAGTATTATTGTCGTTGTTCATTTTTCACGTTCTTCCTATATTCATATCCCCGTCCACGACAGAAAAAAAAAATTTGTACTCCCTCCGTCCAATAATATATGTCACTTTGATTTTTTTTCACGTAATTTGAGGTGCAAATAAAATATACTTCTATACATTATTTTTCAAATTTTCTTTTTCTGAATAACATTCATATTTTTATTCAGAAAAAGAAAATTTGAAAAATAATGTATAGAAGTATGTTTTATTTGCACATCAAATTACGTGCAAAAAGTCAAAGCGACATGTATTTTGGGACGGAGATAATCAAAACCATTGTTTGTTTTCATTGCTGAAAGTCTGACACAAGAGGTCGACAATGTGTGGCTCTTAAATCTTAAGAGCCTCTTGTTTCTCTCTCCTCTCTCCTCAAAGTTAAGAGCCACCACATGACTCCTAACTTATTTTTTTACAATAAAAAAATCTTTCCTTCCAATTCATCTCCATCTTTCACTCTCTTTTGTTGTAGTGGAGCCCAATATATGAATAAAATATTAAATAGAGAAGAGATGTAGAGAGTATTGTTGGAGTTTACACTCTTAACTTTGTTCTAAATTGCTAAGAGCCACATTTTTTATATTATATTTAGGAGCCAACAAGGAGGCTCTTGTAGATGCTCTAACCAAATTACCGTATCAATCTACCCTTCTTTACCCAGTTTTCCGTGTTCCTACGTGCGGAGGGATTATAATTTCCGGACGACAACAAAATGCGTCGAATTTAGATCAATATTACTATGAACAAAATCCTGAAAAACTAGAATTAACAAGTCATTAGATGCAGAAAAGAGAGATTAGCCAGCAAACTAGTGGAACCACTAAGCAACCCCTCAGTTATCTGTACAAATCTAGATCTAGACAACAAGCAAACAAACCGCTACAACATTAAAAAAAAAAAACCAAACCAACCTCAGATCAGATCTCACGAAACTGGAAGAAACTTAGTCCCAGCTTTCATCATCATCTTAAACTCATCAAAATTGATCTTCCCATCTCCATCCACATCAACTTTCCTAATCATCTCCTTACAGCTCTCCAACAGCTTCCCTTCCTTAAACCCCAGCGACGACAACACCATCCCCAGCTCCTCCACCGTTATTACACCATCCCCGTCTTCATCGAACACATTAAACGCTTCTCTCAGATACCCTCCTCCATCTCCGACTTTTTCGGCGTCATCTTCGACATGACTCGAACTCATGATCGACTCGAATAACGTGCAGAACTCGTCGATGTCGATCAGATTATCTCCATTGGCGTCGACTTTCTCCACCATTTCTTTCACGTCTTTGTCGCTCATCGTGATCCCGATGTTCTTCAACGAGGACTTGAGCTCATCACTTGTTATATATCCGTCGCTGTTCTTGTCAAACGTGGCGAACACGCTCTTCAGCTCCGCTTTGAACTGGAGATTGTTTTTGTTGATCGTGCCGTTGGTAGTAGGTGCGACACTCTTGTGAATCACCGCCGTATTTTGTACATCGGATATTTCGTTTTGCTCGGTGGGTTTATTTTTCGGCGTGAATTTGATAAAATACGTGGCGAAAAGGCCGATGACGAAGAGGAGAAGAAGAAAAATGTATGAAATCAACATACTTATTTTTCTTCTTCTTGCTTCTTAGGCAGCACTGGCTTTGAAGCAAAGAAGAAGTGTGTTCAGTAGGATTAAAGAATAAAAAGAGATTTAATGAGCTTAAACGCGTTATTTGTTGCTTTCTTCGATCCCACAAAACGCGTGATTGTAGACTGTTTTTATAATTCGATTCGATGACTTGTTTTTACTTTATTCTTTTCATTTCTTTTTTCTCTATTTTTGACCTGGAAGGAGTGCCACTAGTGTGGGCAAGGGGCGCCCAGACCCAGAGCATCACTGCATCACATCGTATTCGGGGTTCATAAATAACTCGAGGAGTACGGAGTTAAAATTAAAATAGATTTAGTTATCATTACAATACGGGACTAAAAAATTAATTTTATTATTAAAATAGATTACATGTTTTATAATATCTAATTGAAACTTTCTTCTGTCATTCTAAAATTTTAGATAAATTATTTATTTAATATAATATTATATTTAATAATCAAAGAGTTTAGGAAGCGACTATCAGCTTTTTATTGATTTTAACGGTTTATATTTGATCTTTTTTAATTCCAACTATACCATTTGATTTTATATAATATTTGACGATAATCTATTTAGCTTATATTTTTTCATCAAAATTTATATAAATATCAGTTTAGCATTTTCAGCCGAATTTCATCTTCAAAATAATACTCCCTATGTCCCCTGGATAATATACATTGGGAAAGAGGGACGCGGCACGACCTTAATGCTCCTGAATAGTATGGTTGTGCATTTTATTTTAAATTTTTTTTCTGAATTAAATTTTAGAAGTTAAACTTTTATACAAAAAAAAAAATCTTAAAAAAAGTTACGAAAATATATTTTATAAGAACATTAAAATACGTGTTGAACAGCTAAAAAAAACGTATGAAATTAAATTGGACAAGAAAACGTATAAAATTAAATTGGACATAGCAAGTAATATTAGCAAATAACAAGATGGGATGTTTATTTCTTCCCAGAATCAAAATCAAGATGGGATGTTGATGGGAACTCTTTACTCCAGAGTTTCAACTTTCAATATATGATTAAAAATTAACTAACTAACTCTCAAAATATATTCTATTAACATTTCTTAATAATTAATATAAATATTTAATACAATATATATTAGCCAGGATGAAATATGGAATGCCCGTGAGAGTATATAGTATATTTCATATGGGTTAATTATCAAATGGATCACTTATTCCAACCCAATGTATCATCGGCATCATTGCGAAATTTTTGGTCTCACCTAAACCACTCAACAGACTAACGGTTGCATGGTGTTAAATCAAATTAAAAAAGACGTTAAAATTAACTCTTTCCGTTAAGTTCAGGTGACATGGTGCTTACGTGAATTGCAGGAATAAAATAAGTTTAAACTTAACAAATAAACTAAAAATAAACTAAAAGAAATTCCTACAAGTCATGTATAACGAATTCCTGAGGTATAACCTTGTTCCAGGTTATGTCAGATGACCACCAATTATTAGTCTATAAGGGGCATTCTTTCAAGTCCTGTCTGACAAAAAGAAGATGATATTTTTGAAGATGAAGAGGATTTAGAAGATAATGAGGATTCTGAGCAAGGTGATCAACCATCACAGCAACCAAGGAGGAGTGTCAAATATAAAAAATGTGACAAAAGATTTTACATTAATAAGCTCGAAGGTAGTATTAAGCTTTTAGTTCATGTGCAGGTCTAAAACCCCGAACACACTACACACGCTTATGTTTACTGGGGAATGAAGTGATGTTTACGGGGCAATGAAATGAAGTGGAATATACAGAAATAGCCGTTACTTTTTCACCTCAGGCCTCAGCTGCTCCCGTTAGTTTTTTTAATTTGATTTAACGGAATGCAACCATTAGTGTGTTGAGTGATTTAAGTGAGACCAAAATTTTCGCAGTGATGCGGATAATACATTGGGTTAGAATAAGTGATCCATTTGATAATTAACCTTATTTCATATTTTAACAGAATATATAATTAATCTCTGTCAATATTTTGTGCTTCATATTAATCTGTTTATCCCGCTCCGGTGAGAAGCCTAACTCTTTTTTTTTTGTCAGGTGTGACTTGTGAGAAGCCTAAATTGGACATGGAAAAAATCAGATTTATTGTCATAAAAAAGTTATTTCATCTATCACTCTCATTTTTTTTACAATTTTTAATATTATTTGACACACGTTTTAAGGTATATATCAAATATAGTTCTGTAATTTATTTTTAAATTTTCTTTTTTCTTTTTATTTAGAATATTAAATGTTTTATTTATATAAAAACAGTTACAAGTAATCACTACTCTCTCCCTCCTCTCATTTGTTTACATCGGGTGACGGGAGCTCGGCACGCATTCTAATGCTCTCGTGAAACGCAGTTCGATAAATTATTTTGAATTTTTTTTCTAAATAAAAATTTGATATTTATATTATTATACGAAAATATAAATATCAAATTTCTGTATGCACATTAAAATATGTGTCGAGCAGTGTACGGTAAAGAAATAAGAGGGACAATGGAGTCTAAAACTACATTTTCAGGAGTTGCCTTGCCCGGCCCGCACCACAAGATAAACTAGCTGACTGACTGACCGAGGAGTAATAATTACTGATAGCTTCGTTAAACCCCTGAAATCAAAAACCCTAATCGAGAAAATGGTGATAAACCCACAGAAGCTCCTCTCTCTCCAATCTTCAACGAGGTATGTTTATGTCAATCCCATTTCAATCTCTCTCGCGACTAGTAATTTCCTACTTCACTCTTGCTCACTCCATTCAAATCAGTCCACTGTAAATTACAATGATATACAAACTGTATATAACATCATATGCACCTCAACCAATACGAATGACATGAAAAAATCACTTAAATCAACCCAAATATTTCTGTCAAATGACTTAATTGATAGTGTGCTAAAAAAGGCTAGGTTTAGTCACTCAAACCCAAGAATTACATTGGATTTTTTCAATTTAACTGCGCAGCGAAGAGGGTTTTTTCATACTTCGTATTCAGTTGATACTATGTTGTATATCTTGGGTAGAAATAGGAGGTTTAGGGAAATTTGGGAGGTTTTGGGGGAGATTAAGAAAAAAGATCAGTCTTTGATTACACCGAGGACGGTTATGGTTGTTTTGGGCCGGGTTGCGAAAATTTGTTCAGTTAAGTTTACGGTTGAAATGTTTAAGAAGTTTAGGAGGATTGTTCCTGTGTTTGGGACAGAGTGTTATAATGGCTTGTTGAGGACTTTGTGTCAAGAAAAGAGTATGATCGACGCGAGGAATGTGTATCATTCGTTGAAACACGAGTTTAAGCCGGATTTGCAGACTTTTAATATATTGTTGTCAGGGTGGAAGTCACCGGAGGAAGCGGAGAGTTTTTTTGGAGAGATGCAAGGGTTGGGGGTAAAGCCGGATGTTGTTTCGTATAATTGCTTGATTGATGTTTTTTGTAAGGGTAGAGAAGTTGAAAAGGCGTTTAAGGTGGTAGATAAAATGAGAGAGGAGGATATTGCACCGGATGTGATATCATATACCAGTTTGATCGGGGGTTTGGGGTTAGTTGGACAGCCGGATAAAGCTAGAGATCTTTTGAAGGGAATGCAAGAGTATGGATGTTATCCTGATGTTGCTGCCTATAATGCTGTAATTAGGAATTATTGTATTGCAAAGAGGCTTGGTGAAGCTTATAAATTGTTGGATGAAATGGAGGGCAAAGGCTTGGACCCGAATGCCACTACGTACAATGTAATCTTAAGGTCTTTATATTGGACTTTTGATTTGAGATCTTCTTGGAATCTGTATGATAGAATGAGGAGAACTGGATGTATGCCCAACACACAATCTTGTATGTTTCTGATCAGGTTGATTAAAAGGGAGGAGAAGGTTGAGCTAGCTCTTGAGCTATGGGATGACATGGTGGAAAAGGGTTTCGGATCCTACACCTTGGTTTCTGATGTGTTGTTTGATTTGCTTTGCGATTGGGGGAAGCTAGTGGAAGCAGAGAGGTGTTTTTTGCAAATGGTAGAGAAGGGGCAGAAGCCAAGCAACACTTCATTCAGGAGGATCAAGGTGCTTATGGAATTAACTAATAAGCACGATGCCCTTCAGAATTTATCAGCAAAAATGGCTTCTTTTGGTACATCAGTCCAAGTCTCTTTAGATAAGCGTCCTTTAAAAGCATAGAATCTGACTTTAGTAGATTAAGTTCAGATGCATGTAATATAATCATTGTCTTTGACAAAGCTCTGCAAATGCACCTGGTTGAGGAGGATGAATTGGTTTCTGATGTGATGCTCAGGTATCTGTATCATAGTAGATGATTTGCATGTATTGGACTCGGCTCTGACCTTGCACGTAAAGTCAATTTCTTGTAAGCGGAATTTTTGCATGAATGAATCAAATACTGAATGGCATGCAACTTTATTCCATCAATCAAATGTTATATATAATTACTTCCAACTTGCGAGAACATGGAGATATTATGTCAAGGCTAGTCTGTTGCTTGCAACAGAGCATCAAAGAGCTTTCATAAACCACATTCTTTATGTTGGTGTACCTAATATATGTTTATAGAAAATGGAATTGTTTGAAAGTTTTATCAACTTTTCGCAGCAAAATGCTTGACCTGGTATAGTGGGATGTCCGTGTGCGAGTGATCTTTCAAAAGAGTCTCACAAATCTGTTTGCAGATATGCAAGCTGTGAATTTGTTAGCAAGTGCTTGCCCGACTCTTGTGTGGTGCCTGAACAATGGTGATAAAAGAAAAAACGTAAGCTTTTTTGCTGCACACTCTACTTGCTGGCACTCTCATCTTTCTTAAGAATGCTTTCACTGGTCATGGAAATCCATTGTTGCATAGCAGATTTCTGGTACATTATATGAGCACCGTTATTTTACTTCACATGGCAAATATATTTTACTTCACCGTTATACACCTTTACATTTCATAACACTTTTGTGTATTTCTTAAAGCAACAAGTAATTTCTTGAATTGTTGGATGATGATGGAGATACTTTAGTATTAGGAGTGGCAAAATCAGACACGACCTGAAACCCGACACGAACCAGACTCGAAAAAATACGAATTAGGGTCGGGGTTTTCATATTTCGGGTCAGGTAATTTTTTACCCGAAAAACTCGGGTCGGGTTCAGGTTGACCAGTGTACCCGAAACCGACCCGAAATATTTATATATATAATCTATTATGTTAATTATATATTTATATTACAACGTTAAATACATTTATGATATATTTATATATTATTAAAATATTTTTATTCACGTATAATCTTAATAAATTATTATATATATATATATATATATATATATTTTTTATTATATTAAAATAAATATAATTATTATAATAGAAATAATTATTTATTAAAAAATTTTGGGTCAAAACGGGTCATTTTCGGATTGAATGGGTACTAAACATGTCGGGTTCGGGTTTAAATTTTTAACCCTTTTCGGGTTCGGGTTGACCCAAAAACTGGACCGGGTAAGACAACCCGACATGAACCTGACCCATTACCCGAAATTGCCACCCCTATTTAGTATCATATTAACGCTTGTCTATATTTCTTTTAGTTAGATTCTATATATTATATTATTCCTCTAGTGTCTAATGAAAGATCTTTCTTTGATTATACTTTATTTTATTTTCTTATAATAAATGTATTATACATACGTGTAATAATAATTTATCATTGGATTTACTATCTTTTATTATTTTTTAATAATATATATTTTTGTTTCATTTGTTTTTATTTTTATGATGCTTGAAAAAGATTTCATGATTAATTTATGAAACATTAAATTTTTCTCCCTTTGTCCTAAATTTGATGAGCCCATTGACTTTGGATACCCAATTTATGGTGCATTGACCATATAGTTGTATAACTTATTTTTAAAATGTGAAATTACAAAAATAAAATACAGAACTAAACGATCAATGCACTTTAAGTATAATAGAGTGTAGGGTTAAAAATAGGGTGGGGAAGATGGGGAACCCGCCCTAACCCGTCCCGAATGGGGCAGATCCGCCCCGCTAATATGGGGAATGGGGTAGTGACGGGGAATGATTTTCTGCCCCGTCAAAATATGGGGCAAGTATGGTATTTGTTGAATCCCCGCGGGGATTCCCCGCCCCGCCCCGCATATATTTAATATAAATAAATAATTATATTTAATATAATATATTTATTATATTTAATATAATATATTTATTATATTTAATATAAAATATTTATTATATTTAATATTATTATTTTATAATACACAAAACTATAATTTTACAATGTATAACATGTGTCTTTGATTTCTATTATATTTAATTTTTTGCTTTTAATATACATGTCTCGTATATTTTTATTAAATTCTGAAGAAAAAATTACTAAATTTTAAAGTAATTATTTAAAGTGTAATATTATAGCAGCGGGGCGGGGCGGGGCAAAATTATATTAAATCCCCAGTGGGGCGGGGATGGGGATTAAAAACAAATCCCCGCGGGGAATGGGGCGGTGACGGGGCAAGAAAAATATATATGGGGCGGGGCTGGGAAATGAAATCCCCGCCCCGAACCCGCCCCATTTTTAACCCTAATAGAGTGGCACTTTATACATATTTTTCATTTAGGTCGGTGATGAAACGTAACTTTCAGCTTGCTAATAGAGGTGTGGTTATTGATGACAAGTATAATAATGCTGGTAGTGGGAATAAATTCTGGGGGAGTTTAGGAGGTAGTCAGGGGTGTGCAGGAGTATCAGATAGGCAGATGAATGTTCAGAATCGGTTTCATGTGCTAGATTTAGGCAATGAGCAGGAGAGCAGTAAAAATGAGTAGGGCCCGAAGGATAAAATTGAACCTGTAGTAGTGCAACTTCAGCAGAATGTTCCAGTTTTGGAGATTCCGGAGGAAAAGTCTATGAAATATGCTATAGATATTCTGAATGAAAGGATTAAGAATATATTGTGAGTGGTAGTAAATTGTCCCCTGCTGAGCTGGTATTGATGGAACAGTGAATTGGGGAAAGGGAGAAAGTTCAGGGTCATAGTCACACAGTGAATATTGTTAATTGTGACATAAATTCTGAAAAGGATTATATGTCTGAGCCCACTGACACTGATAAATTTATGATGCAAGGTATAAATTGTCAGTTGGATGAGGGAAGTGTTCTGCTTGGGATTCTGATGTTGATGGTCTGCCTGATTAGCTGTAGAGTTATGAGTTTGTTGTTTTCTTCAATTTGTTTTATGGATAAATTAGCTTTTTGGAATGTCAGGGGGGTTTAATCAACCCTCCAAATGTAAAGAAGTTAAAGATTTAATGTTGGATAACCGAGCGGTTTGTGTGAGCTGATTGAGACTCATGTTGTCAGAGGAAGAAGAAAGAATGTGTTCAACAGAATGTTTCATCGGTGAGATTGGCTCTCAAATTCGGATCTTTGTTCAAAAGGCTGTCGGATAATGTTGGGTCGGAATCCAGAATTGTTTGATGTGTTGGAAATTTTGTCTACGGACCAAGTGATTCATTGTGTAATCACTATTTTGGAAAGCAAAATCTCAATTCATTGTTCCGTTGTTTATGCAGCTAATAAACATGTTGATCGTCGAAGTTTGTGGCAGTCTCTTCGAGTGTATAGTATGTTAACTTCTACTTCTCTTTGGGTCCTTATGTGGGATTTTATTGCTATGCTTAGTGATTCTAAAAGTCAAGGGGGCAATGAAAGTGATTTTCTAGCTATCCAAGAATTTAAAGATTGTTTTAATTATATTGAGGTGCAGGATGTGGTTTATTCGGGAATACTGTTTACTTGGACAGGAGCTCCGCATGGTGTTGGTGGTGTTAAGAAGCTAGACACGGTCATGGCTAACTTGATTTTTTTTCCAGAAATTTGAAATCTCTTCGGTATTAGAATAAGGCTCTCATGACTTGTCATATTTGAAATATTGTTTCTCAGAAATGTTCGTTGTGAGTTAAGTAGGTACATGAGTACCGTATTAAAGACAGAAGTTTTTGGGATATTACAAAAGCGTGGGATTCTTCTTGGAGCTGGAAAAGTATTTTTGACTCTTCGTGAGGAGGTCCATTTATCTGGCAGAATTTAGGCAATGATCAGCAGATAAGTTTTTGGTTTGATACTTGAGCGCTGAATCAGCCTCTTTCAAATTTTTGTATTCATCGTGATATTGTGCAGGTGGGGCATAGTATGTATGACAGGCCTGTGGATTTTGGGATTGATGATTGATGGATTTTGCCTGCTGAAATTCTGTTAAGGATTCCTTTATTGTAGGGTGTGCACCTCGAATTTTAGAAGTGCCTGATGAAGTGGTTTGGATACTGAAAGAAGGGAAGGAAAAAAAAGTTTTCGGGTCATTAGGTGTGGGAGAACCTTCGATTTTGTGGGAATAAAGCAGTTCAGTAGAATTTGATTTTGTTCCCTAAAAGCATTCATAAGCATTATTTTACTCTTTGCCTCTTTGGCTGGTTGTCCGAGGGAGACTCCTAACTCAGGATAGTTTACAGGTGTGGCAAGCTCAGAATCAGGCAGCTTGTGCTTTTTGTGAAGGGCCTTTGGTTCAGTATCACATTATTTTTGTAAGTGTGTTTTGCTGGAGTTTCAAAGTAGGGGCTACTGCACTTGATTCAGGGGAGATTGTGATAGGTTTATTAGGATGTCGGCTGCTACATGGAGGTCTCAGTCGCTGCATAACCTTATTAACAAATTGGTCAGCAACGATCGTGTTCCATATCTGGACAGAGAGAAATTGGAGGTTATTCCAAAGAAAATAGAAATGTCATTGTCAAATTATTGCAGAGATTGAGGATGATGTTCGAAAGAAGTTAATGGAACTGACTGTTGTTCGTTCTCAGAGGGTCTGTGATGAGCTTGGGAGATGGGGATTGGGGAGTGTGTTCTGAGTTCTATTCAATCCAATATTGGTTCTATGGATGAGCTTGTCTCTACCCTCATACATCAAAATAGAAAAATTATAATCAATCTACTAAACTGTATTTTAAACTTGAATAAATATTTTTTACCTCATACATTGAATAATACAGTAACTTATATCAACCGGTAAAATAATGAAACAAGTCGTATAAAGAGAAAAAATTAACAATATAGGATCATAATAAACATATTTTATTATGCCCACAAAATCAGTTGGATCGGAGTGCGTTTTTTTATGAATGACAGGGATCGGGTGATTTGGGACCATATAGAAATAGAAAGCCCCATACTTCCCATACAAATTGAAGTAAAGACGATTTTCTCACATGGTGGCATGTGCGGCCTTATGGATGGCCTGGTTGGCCTTTTATCGTTTCTCCTTTTACCTTTCTATTCGTCATCTTCCTTGCACTAAAACAAAAATTGTCATTTCCTACTAGTCGACCAATCGAAATGAGAGTTTATTAATAAAAATATGATCCTTTTCTTGTTGTCGCACGGATGCACACGACTTGTAACTTGTAAGAAATACGCATCTACGAGATAGCAACATGAGAATGCGGAGTACGATTGGATAGTCCAGTGGTGGATTTATCCTCTGTTGTCTCTACATCCGGGTTCGACTCTGGCTCATCCCACAAATTATTAGAACATATACTAATTTGTAAGACAAATAAGTCTGCATCGTCAAAAAACATGAGAATGCGATAAAAGGCTGATTTTGCTTAGTCAAATTTATATGCACAAAAATATGAAAATTAAATATGAAACCTATATTTTGTCCACATTATTTATGGGTAGGGGTGTAAACAAACCAAACTGTTCGTGAGTTACTCGAACTCGGCTCGTAAAATATTCGAATTTGATTCGGTAATAATCGAGCCGAGCTCGAGCTATTTGGAAGTTTTGCCGAGTCGAGCTTGAGCTTCAAACTACTCGGCTCGTAAGGTTCGCGAGCCTTATCGAGCCTCTTTTATTCCTTAACTTTTTTTATTATAAATATGTTTTTACAAATATATTTAATATTTTATCTATAATTTATATATTTAATCGAATCGAACTCGAGTCGAACCGATCATATTTTGAGTTTTTGTCAATATGTGGTGACTCGATTCGAGCTTTCAAGCCGAACTCGAGCTTATCAAACTATTTATGAGCCGAGATTCGAACTTGAAATTAACGGCTCGGTCGAACTCGAACTCGAGCCCCGAACTTTTCAGTCGAGTTCGAGCCGAGCCTGCCAGTGTTCGACTCGGCTCGGCTCGATTACACCCCTATTAATGGGGTACGTATTTGTTGGTTTGATTTAATTTTCGCAAACAATATAAATAGCGGGTCCACAGCATGCGCACTGAGGAAAAAGAAAAATATAAGCGAGTGATTTCATCATCCTTGCCGGCCCTGAGGCTGAGGCCTCCTCATTTATAAAGCATGCTGCAGGTGGTACACAGAGGCAGATGAGAAATGGTAGCCGTAGCAGTACTAGACCCTTCATTCTGCATCAAATGGGTATCACAATGCTTCTGCTTCTGCTGCTTGTGGTCCAACCTATTACCTATCTATCATGTCCTCTTGCATCACCCATCCCCTCTAACCTACTCTACTATCTTCCAACCACTCAACTCCTTGTTCACTTCTCTTCTCATTTATTTTACTTGTCTTCAACCTCTCTAGCTTCTCTTCACCAAAACACACACTTCTTATCAACATTCGCATTGCCTTGTCTTGATAGATCTGAACAAGCAAGTCCTGTCATGCTTTTCCACAGCTTTCTTGAACTTTCTTCATGTTTTCTATGTGCTGTGATATGATGATATATCGATCAATCAGCATTGCAGATATATGTGCACTGAGGAAGTTGAAGAAAGCTGTGGGAAGACATGCCATTCAAGGACTTCGTCGATCGCCATGATTAAATCCTGCATCCATCATTCTTGAGCTAGCTTGCTAGTCCCAGGGTAAAACTTCTAACTCAGTTGAATTGTGCGATGCCAATTGATTCAGATTTGGTCTTGCAAATATTAGTGCTTAATTTTACTTAATTTAGTGGATTTGATTTCATGCAGATCTTTATGGTAATTCACACCGACTAATAAGTTTATTATAAGTACCGTAGAAGAATAATTGTCTTCACATTGTTCTGTTCTGTATATATACTGCGACACGTTTTAAGGCATGCATGGCTCATCTAGTACACTTGCACAGTAAATTTTGTCAGCCCAGATGGTAAAATCGCTCTACTCACTCAAGATTATTGTGGGAATCTTATATATATCACTGCACTCTGTTTTATAAATAAAATTCATTATTATAATATATATATAATTTTTTTCCAAATATATATATAATTTTAATGGAGTGTGATTTATATATTATCAACATGAATCTGTACGATATCCTGCGAAATTCGTTCCAATATTGATGGGGTAGTTTCATGCATAACTAAATGTGAAAATTGTGTCCAAAACTTTTAATTAATTAGTCACAAACTGTGTATGGATAAAACTGGACTTCAAATCGCAATTTTTATTACTTAGCAGGAAGATGAGGTATGAAGGGTAGTGTGGATAATCTGGGGTGTATTTGTATGTTGCAGAAAAGATTCCCCGCCTTCTCCTCTTTATTTATCAATAATTGATTCTTCATCTTATTTTTCCTTTTTCACTTTTGCATTGCATGATCTCATTCATGCGTGTATGGGAAAAGGTTAGACTTTGTCCGACCGTGAGAGATTAAACGTAGGTTTTTCCAGTGTGTGCGCATGGATACACACTAACAACTACGAGGTGGAGGGTTTTTATTGTTAATGATTTTTCTGTATATGCAGGGGTCATGATTATTAATGAGTTTTAGTCATTAAAAACCCCACCTACTTAAAAAGTGGTTGTTAGTATGTGTTTATGGATACACACTAAAAAATCCGATTAAATATTATTTTCTACCGTTTGAATCCCAAGACGAACATGAACACACCATGCAGTAGGTGACGGGGGACAATGTAATATTATTTACTGTTTAGTAATTGATAATTTTAAAGTATTTATCTGTCAAAAATATATAATGACATGGAAAATATTACAACTTGTGAGCAAACTGATAAACTAGCGTAATCATATAATTTCGTGACGACAACTAATTATTCTTACCGGAAAGCATATAGATATGCTAATCCACTAATTAGAGCTAATGTCTTATGCTAAGATCTGAAACATTATCAGATCAGGTCCTAGCTAATATAGAATTTAGTAGAACAGCTGAGCAGCAGGTCAGGTTTTACAGTCATTCCACTAAGCAACTTTGTTTCTACATGAAACTTGAAATTACATTATTGACTACTGTACATACTGTTCTCAGTTGCACGACTGGTTTATGATATGCTTAAAAACTCAGACCGACCACTACATATACACAACTCAAGACAACAGCTATTACATGTTTGCCAGATTCAGAGTAATGTAATGTATGATTCTCAGATCTTACTTTAATTACAACAATTATTAGGTATGTTTCGAAGAATCATTGATAGCCAAGTGACAAGATTACGAGACTCACCTCGTCATGTGGGAAGGATTTAAGATTTTTAACTACCCAGTGCAAAAAGATGAATGGGAAAATTTGTGTCACAAAAATAAAACAAAAACTACAAAATCTCTATAATTTGTAAAGTTATTCTGTTTTTTTTATAAAAGCCTAGGTATATATGCCAAGCACGAGAAATTGAAGAAAAATATAACTAAATTATAGAAAAGATGACAACAAGTGTGAGTTGAACATGACATGGGTCATATCGGTGCGAAAAAAATGCTTCCAGACCCTCCACCATGAGAGCTAGATTATGCATATACCGATAATTCATACCGTAAAATGCAGATATTTCTGAAGTCATGGGAGCAAGTACCTCCAGGCTCCACTATCCCATTCTAACTCCGTCCCTGTCTCCCCGTGAGCTTGGTACCTCACTTTATGGATTCGTTCATGCCTTTGCGTTGTATCATTATTTAAATTACTGTATTATGAGCAATTGTTTTAAATTTTACGTTGATCTCGGAATGTGATTAAACTTATAGATATATTGTATTCAATATTCATGTAATGTCAAACCCAAAATATATACATAATTTAATAAATTATTTTGTCATGTAAAGAATTGAGAGGGATATCCAGAAAAGAAAAAATTGTAAATAATTGGTTGCGTATCATGCAAAGAGAAGGCTAGGAGCCTAGGGAGTTGATTCTATAGAGTGGTAGGCTAATCCCTGCTTGTACCATAGTCAGTATGAATGCTACTGTATATCAAATTCCTTCACCAAATTGATGGGGGCAAGGTTATATCAAGTTGATAAATGTATGCCATTTAGGTATAAATTTATAAAGAGATGGACCGTGCACTTTATCTCATTTAATTTACACGGAGTATGAATCTAGCAGGGGCCTTGCATGGTTGTCTCGTATTAAAACGATGAGATAATTTCACAATATAGAGACTCATATTCGACTGCTAAGTGACATATGAAGGAATTGTCATCGATATAATGAGTGTTGTGTATTAAATTTGATTATGAATTAAATATAAGCTGTGATGATCAATGTGAGCGTGAGAGCTCAAGTAGTACTACTGTTGTACAAAGGGCACTCACTAATGGATTCTCCAATATATCATCTCATCAGGCAAACAAATGATGGACTGCAACCTCACCATTGGCATTCACAGGTACGTAAAGACACTGGAATGACTGCAAAAAGACACCTCAAATTATTTAGTGCTGAATCGGGTAGAGATATTTTTCATTTGATCAATTTATACTCATATTAACATTGATGCTATGCTCGGAGTAATTAAGGACGTGGAATTTTGTTACCGATCACTAAACAAATTTAATATAGAGGCTGGAAACGAAGGGGCCGGGGAGGATTATAGATGTTTTTCATATGGCAAAATTATGTGTGTGTGATCAGTGAAGGTGCAGCTTGCTTAAAGGAAGTGTAGCTAGTGTTGTTGATCTTCTCTGTTTCTTCCCACAGCTTCATTGAACCGCTTCAAGCTCATCGGTTCAAGATGAAATAAGCGGTTCAAGAAAGCTGTGGAAACATACAGAGATGCTCATTTCTGTACTTCTTGTATCTAAATGCTTCACTAATATTACTCCACAAATTTAACCCTGCTAGGGAAATGAATCTATGTATCTGCAGGGGACGTTAGCACATTAGTATAATAAAATGAAAATTGAGTATATGTTTGCGAATGTGTATTGCTAGGCCTAGTTATCAAGGGTGGAGGGGAAGTGTGTGGTTGAAGGCATGAGGAAATGTGTATTTGGAGACTTGGAGGAGGGAGTCATGGAGGGGAGTTATAGAAGAAGATGACTTAAGCAGAAAGAAACTAAATGTACATTGTGAAATATTTCTTCCTAATAAAATAACGGGGTTTTCTCGTAAATACTTAATACCCAAGTCCAAAACACTTTTTGCAAAAATAGTATATCTTTTTCGAATATTTTGCAGAAGTACCAATTTTTTTTAACAGAAATACCCGTTGCAATGAGATACAATACTTGCAACTCCTGGGGGTCAATTAACACCAATTAACTGAAGTTGCATACAGTTGCATTGCCGAACGTATTTTTACAAATATTTTCTAAAAAATTTAGTGTTTTTGCAAATAATTTTAGAAATTTAGTATTTTTTAAATATTTTTAAAAGATTATAAAATCACAAAAACACTTAAAAAAAGTGATATTTTTGATAAATTCCCTAATATACACTAGACCAGTCTTTATACTCTGCTAAGTTATAGTACATATATCTTTCTCTTTTTTTTTTTCCGCACGAAGTATAAATAAATATATACCGAAGCAGGCCTCAAAGTCCATATTCAATAATATTTGTGCAATTTCAATAATACATCCTGTACTTATACCCAACACTAAAACCAGACCCCATTACTCAGGTCCAATTCAATATATCGGGTTGGGTTTTAACTTTCAAGCCCAATCCCCCTCTTTCTCTCTCCGGCGCAACCCTGCATCTCTCCGGCTAAAATCATCGATTTTCGAGCGTTTTAAACACGATTTCGATTGTTTTTCCCCTGAATCCTCAAGACTCAGCAGGTTCTATGAAAACCCTAGCTTATTTTTCCTCTGATTTTTATATGTTTTGTGATTTTATCCCCTTTTTATAACTTGTTTGTAATGTCTGATGTGTATGTATAGTTGTATACTAATATTCAGGCATGATCATGTGTACAGTTATTGTTTTTAGTCTGTGTTGATTCTAAATTATGAGATGGATGTTGATGTCGAAGCATTCGAATTGTATTTTATTCAGTGAAGCCCAGTGTGGTAAACAGTTATAGATGTGGTCTTTAGGGCATGACTTTTGGCCCAATAAGTTATGTCGTTTTTAAATAACCCCCAAGCTATTGTACAATGGGCTTTGAGTGTTGGTCTTGGTATGAAGCAATCTTGCCCAGCTCTTAATATATACATAATCTGTTCCTGTGTTATCTTTCATGTATATAATTTATAATCAGCCCAGTGAGGTTATGATCCATGTAGTGTTGGTGGGTTTTATGTTGTATGTATATGTATCTTGTATGGACGTATGGGCATAGCCCAACCAGAGTCCACATACTCGAAGTGAGAAGACAGATGCAGAGGAGGTTGTTGGAATAGACAGGAAGTACCGAGAAGCATAGATAAATCCACGATAGAATGAAAAATTATAAATAAAATTCATGGAATAAAATAGGATAGGAAGAATAGTAAACAACAAGAGTAGAAATATGGAATAACCAAGATTATAGTAATGAAGAAGGTGAATGAGAATGGAGAAAAACAGAGTTCTAGTAGTATTAATTATTTGGAGAAAGAACAAAAATCATTAACATTTTATGAAGAGCATAAATTATTTTGCCCGAGGGAACACCCGCAACTTTTCGACAAGTAAAATTTGTTTAACTCTCCGCAATTGCCATGGTTCCGCCACTGTTTGGGAGTATATACATTGTGAGTAGTTGTTTGGATACCAACATTTTTACTTTTGATTGGATAGTAAAAATAACATTTCACTGCTGTAAATATTTTTATTATTACCTCTTGTCATTACTGCTTACTATCAAGCAACTGCTCTTTCCAGTGCCAAGTTTATGAGTCACTAGTTAGGATCTTTCACATAATCAAAGCTGGTTTGAAGTTATCTTATGCTATGTAGGTTTTTCTAGTTCCAATTTGCGGGTTCTGACTTCTGAGTATAGATGTACATGTTAATTTGGCATTGGTCTTTATTCTTCATGTTTCCAGCTTAAATGGTTCGCATTGAGTCAATTTATCCCTTTATCGTCTTGCAGTATGCTTTCAGTTTTGGTTTTTATTTTCTCTCGAAGGCGGTGTCTGAATTTTTTTTGTAAAGGCTTATGTAAAATACTGACGTAGAAGCTTTAAAATGTTTAATACATGGGAGATGGTCCCTAAAAAGTGATTGTTAACAACAATCTATTCGCGGTTTTTTTTTTCGTGGAAAGAAGAAAATCCAGAGTGGGTGTCTAAATCACGGATGGGCCCATTGACCCTGTAGACACATAAAAAAATATATTGTAAATGCCTTTCAGCTATAAAATAGCGCTGATAGTTTGCTGCAACAATCAATTGTCACGGACCGGACCTTATTTTATATATGTGGTAGACTCATAAGTTTACAAATGTGAATGCCAAGGTACAGCCGAAGTAGAAGGAATATTGAATGTAATGATTTATGTAAACAGTAGATTTTGGATTTTAAAACTTATAAAGTAATGTATGCTCTAAATTCAGTCTAATCTGGTTTATAATGTTGCCAGTGAGCTAAAATGCTTTTGCATTCATTATTTTACCATCAATCTGGTGGTTTTGTTCTTCCACTTCCATTTCATACCTGTCTTTCTGTTGCAAATTCCCCTCTCCCGAAATGCACTAATGCTTCTGCACTTGCCATATGAGAGTCCGTCATTATTTGATGCAACAATTCTTCAACTTTGATGTCATGTACTGTATGATTTATCTATCACTAATTAACATTTTATTCCTGTCTCAGACAATATATATTGCTTTTCTACTTGATGGAAGGATTGGAAGCAGCTACTGAAAACAATAATCAGTTGGTCAATGTAGAGACACAACCGAATGATGTTGAAATGCATACTGTCGGTGTGGAATTGCAGCCAACTAGGGTAGAACTTCAGCCAGCTAATGTAGAGATTAAAGCAGACAGTCCAGAGATGCAACCAGTCAATCTAGAGACTCAAGCAGAAAGCCTGGAGATGCAGACGGCCAATTTGGATATGCAATGGGGTAATTTTGAACTGCAGCCACACAATTCAGAAATGCAAGAAGCCAATGTAGGAATACAGGCGAGCAATCTGGAAATGCTAATGCAGCCTCCTAATGCAACAACAGAGCCTAATCGCAGGAGAAAGAAGTCATTTGTTTGGGATCACTTTACAATAGAGAACATGGGGGCTGGATGTAAAAGAGCTTTCTGTAATCAATGCAAGCAGTCCTTTGCATACAGTAAAGATTCTAAAGTGTCAGGAACCAGTCACCTCAAACGCCACATAACCAGAGGAGCCTGCATGCAAAGTAATCTGGAGAGTATTCAAAACGGTGAACCTACTAATATGAGAGGACGTAGACGCCCTAATAATGCACCTAGATTTAATTCGGATCGTTGTCGTCATGAACTTGCCAAGATGATAATCATGCATGACTACCCACTTCACATGGTTGAACATCTTGGTTTCATTGCTTTTGTCAAGTATCTTCAGCCTCGATTTCATATGGTTAGCTTCAATACGGTTGAACGAGATTGTATTGCAACTTATCTTAGAGAAAAGCAAAGTCTGCAGAAGGTTCTTGAAGGAATTCCAGGAAAAATCTCTCTGACACTCGACTTGTGGGGTTCTCCCCAAAGTGTAGGCTATGTTTTTGTTACTGGGCAGTTTATTGATAGTGAATGGAAGATGCACAGAAAGATTCTCAATGTCATCATGGAACCATTTCCTGAATCAGATTCTGCTTTCAGCCATTCTGTTGATGTTTGTCTCTGTGATTGGAATATGGATGGTAGGTTAGCTTCTCTCATCATTAACCAGTCTTTAACAGATGATGCAACAGATAACCTTAAAGCTTTGCTATCTGTTAAGAACCCAAATATGCTTGGTGGTCAATTACTACAAAAAAATTGTCTTGCCCGTTCTTTTAGCAGTATAGCGCAAGAAGCATTAAGGGCTGCGCAAGACGCCGTCCAAAAAGTCAGAAATAGTGTCAAGTATGTTAAATCTTCTGAATTTTATGAGGTAAAATTTCATGAGCTCAAGCAGCAACTTCATGTAACAAGTACAAAGAGCTTAGTATTGGATGACCAGACACAATGGAACACAACATATGAAATGCTGTTGGCAGCTTCAGAGTTGAACGAAGTCTTTTCTTGCTTAGATGCTTTTGATCCGGATTACAAGGAAACCCCCTCTATGGAAGACTGGAAATTGGTTCAGACTCTGACAACAAACTTAAAACTTATGTTTGACACAGCAAGCCTCCTAACAACTTCTGTCATCCCAACTCCAGACATTTTCTTTAATGAAATTTGTAAGATTCGGTTGGAGCTTGCAGATGCCTCCACAAGTAAGGATTCATCCGTCACCAACATCATCATACCAATGCAAGCAAATTTTGATATATACTGGAAAAGTTGTTATTTGATCCTGGCAATTGCGGTAGTCATGAACCCCCAATACAAGATGAAGCTTGTTGAATTCTATTTCGGTAAAATATACGGGGATGAAGCTGCCACATACATCAAGTTCGTTGAGGAGGGAATCCACGAGCTGTTCAGTGAATACGTGGAACAATTACTGCATTTCACCCCAACTGATATGGATGAAGCGAATGACAGAAGCCTCGAGTCTGTCAATGGAGGAGCTAGTATATTGAGCAATGGACTTGGGCTTACAGATTTTGATACGTATATCATGGAAACTACGAGGCAGCAGTCAAGAACAGAGCTGGATAGGTACTTGGAGGAGTCTTTGTTGCCGAGGGTCCCAATTTTTGATGTTTTAGGCTGGTGGAAACATAATGAGAAGAGGTACCCAACTCTCTCAAAGATGGCTCGGGATATGTTGGCTGTTCCAGTATGTACTGTTGGTCCTGATCTGGTATTTGACACTTTTGGCAAAGTGATGGACCGATACAGGTGCTCCTTGCGACCAGAAACAGTGGAAGCTCTCATCTGCGCAAAGGACTGGCTGAAGCATGACTCTGGAGAACAAGCTGTACCCATGAGAATGGAGTTTCCAGTATAGTTTTACATGGGTTTAGTATATTTTGCATGGGTACTTGACATGTTATGAAGTAACCAATTACTCCTATGAGTTATGACATTGGATTTCGGAAAGATAGATTTTTGACACTCTGGATATTTTAATGATTAGTAATTTGATTAAGTTTCTTAATCTGTTCAGTTATTCTGGGCTGGGCAATTGTGGATCAAAGGACTCATAGTTTTTATATTAATCAGGTCACAGGTTTTTTTAAAATTTTCTATAATCTCACACGTTGTTTTATAAACAACATTTGCCAGGGCTAGGCGGCTAGCTAGATATTTAGCTAGATATTTAACAAGAAAACCATACATGCAGTTTTGACCTTGCAGAACTTTGCAAGTGTTTCCGTCTTTTGATTTCAATAAAACTTGGGGCCTTTGACAAAACTTATTTTAGAAAAAGGAAAATAGATTTTTTTGCCACTCAACTTATAGCGTTTTTAGAAACTTACCACCCAACTAATTTATTTTTTCTTTTAGTCACTAATGTTAGGTTTGATTTTTTTTTTAGACACTAACTTAGATTCGGATTTGATTACTAGTATTATGATAATTTTTTTTGTCACTAAACTTATTGCGTCTTTAGAAACTAACCACTCAACTATAATTTTTTTTATTTTGCTCACTAGTGTTAGATTCAGCTTTTTTTTGTCACTAAAGTTACGTTCGGATTTAATTATTAGCATTACATATTATGTGTAGCATTATTGAAATATAGTGGTAGTCTGTAATATTTTGATAATTTGATATATGTTTGTATTTTTATATATAGTACTTTTTATGTCTCCAAGGCCGTTTACCTTGGATGATAAGAATGTTACACGCATTTTATGGCCTTTAAAAGATGTAGTTTTAAATATAACTTTATTTTTTTTTTCTGAATGAAAATTCAGCTTTTGAATTTTTACACACAAAAAAAATCACGAAAAATTATGGAACTATGTTTTATAAGAGTCTTAAATACGTGCTAAGCAGTAGAAAAAACTGTAAACTGATGAGAGGGACGGAGGGAGTAATAATAATATAAAATGATGTATTATATATAGAGGACAATCATCGAAAATTAAGTTTTCCTCTCTATTTATTTATCTTGGAAATTGTAATAAGATAAAGTTATTAAAATTTTTGAAGATAAATTTAAAAGAGATCTTAGACTGAGCTAGTCGATTGAAACTTTAATAACGAAAGGTGATGCGTCATATCACTCAATTACACTTTATCTTATGAGAGGAGGTCAATTGTTTGAAGTCATTAATTTCATATTCATAATTTATTGAATTTTTGGAATCTAATTACGATTTTTTCTGATTTTAATTTTCATCGGCTCATTTTATATTATTATTGCTATATATAAAGATATAAACATACGACACATCATCAAAATATTACATACTATCACTATGTATAAATGATGCTACAAAAAATTATTATAATGCTCGTAATCAAATCCGAACCTAAGTTGGTGGCTAAAAATAAAACCAAACCTAACATTAGTGACTAAAAGCAAAAATAAATAAGTTGGGTGGTAAGTTTCTAAAAACGCTATAAATTGAGTGGCAAAAAAATCTATTTTCCCTTTAGAAAAAGTGTTTATCTCTGAAAAAAATATATGAAACCTTATTATTTTTTTTACAATACGTACTTAATTTTTCTCCCAGGTAATGAATATTAAACCATTCTTAACACTTATATCCAAAAAAATAATAAAAATATGTATTTATAAATAAATAATCCCGTGATATGCCCTTTAACTTATTGCTCTAACACACACATTATCAGATCATGTCTGGTCACTTATTTTGAAAATAAGTTAAATATTTAAGGAAAATACACTAATTGATTTGTCTATATAAATAAAGAATACCACTTTTCTGATAAATAAATAATTTAATAAAAATTTATATTATAATATAATATAAATATAATTATTCCTTTAAATTTTTTATATCGAGATTCGAGAAAATCTAAACAAACATATTGAGCACCAGAATAATTGATCCTTATTTTATTCCTTACTACAACTAAAAAGAAATATAATTATTTTTAGGAAAAAACGTAATTAAGAAAAACGATAACTATATTATACTACAGTCTGCCGTACTGTCAGATGTCCTCGTTGACTTTGGGCACGTAACTTAGGTGCATTGACCGTCTACTTCCGAAATTTATTTTTTTAATTTTTTTTTTATAAATGAAAATTTCATATTTTAATTTTTATTTGCAAAAATAAAATTTTAAAAATAAGTCACGTATCTATGCGGTCAATGAATCTTAAATTGTGGGCCATCTAATTTGGGATGGAAGGAGGGAGTATTACACTAACTCTTCCCTGCGCACGCTCTTGGACGCAGCCCCGGGCTGGCGTTCTGCACAACTACACAAGTATACTACACGTATTGTTATTATTATTAGTGGCTTTGCACTGTGATGAGATTAAAATGGGTCCGAATAAAATCACGATCAAGAAGAAGAAAAAAGGCCCCTCTTTCGACATCGAGACTTTCAAATTGGACATCGACGATCTCATTCAAGCCTTCGTCAAGGTCATTCAAGCTCTCTATTCCTCAATTACTGCTGTTACTACACCGATTGATTTGTGTTATTTCGTTGAATTACAGGATGAGTCCAGAACCTTGGTTGATATGAAGAGAGTTTGGATTAAGAAGAAATTCTCCTATATTTTTGAAGCTAGACCTACTACTAATATTGCTTGCTTTATGCAATCTCTCTATTCTCATTCTATTGGTACGTCTCGATGAATATATACATGTGTGTTTATTTAGAATGAAATGCGTACCTATGTTTGCCTCCACTAAAAACTCGAACCCTAGGTTTCTTGTAAACAAGCTTTGAGGTATCTATATTATTAGACTAAATTTTAGAGAGTTTAATGCATACATAGACCGAATATTAGGATTCTTATAATTGCTCCCTTGGTACTATTTATAGGACACTGCACGCAAAAGAGGAAGTATTAAGATCTTGAGTTGCTTGCACTCTTGCAGTGCCTTATAAAAAGGACCAGAGGGAGTAACACGAGAGGTATCTATACTTCCATATCAGTAGACTATGATTTATGGATGATTAATATATGAGTGTATTTACTAGTTTCCTCTCAAATGGTTGGCAGTTGGCTACTTGTAGCTCTTGATATCTGTGTATAGGCTTTTCTGCATATTGAAATTTTTATGTGGTTATTAAAGAGGGCGTAATGGAAACAGGAACGGGATGAAGTTAGATTGACATTCACGATTATGGACCGATTTTAATTTAGGGTGATGAGAGTTACCATAGAAGGCTTGAAAAGGCCTGCATATCTTTTCTTTGTACTTGGTATATCATTGGTTTGATATAATGCGAAAATTTACAGGTTATGTGACGTCTGATGCATCTTTGTCTACAAGATTGGGTGGGCTATACTGTCTCTACTGTCTCCATGAGACTCAGCCGTTCAAACCTCCTTTCCGGGTTTATATATCTCTTGGTAACTACAAACATATGTTATATGTATTGTTGTTAAGATATATGGTGAATGGCTTGGCGTTGGTGCTAAAACAAGTGGCATCTACTCCTTTAGTCTTCTTTTATCCTTATTTAGTTATTTGCCTTGGTTAAGCTTAAAATGTCTTTGCATTTTACAGGAGAACTTAGGAAACTCAGAAGACTTGTTGTTGACTCTAAAAAGGAGAATGTGAAAGTTGCTCCAGCTTTGGTCAACAGAATGCTTGAAAAGAATATGTTCCTTTTCGGCGCTGTAGATTTAAAGGAAGGTTCTGTGACTGAAAAGATTAAAGAACTTAGAGCTAGGGAGGATGCTACCATTCGAACTGCACAGAAGAAGTATTTGTTTTTTTCCTAATAAATCTAAATGCGTGTGTTATATTCCATTATTGTTTTGATTTTTTTTTTTTTTATGATGTTTACGAAAACAACTGAATATCCTTGCAGCATTCCCTAACAATAGTATTTTCTTGAACAGATTATTTGAGAACAGCCGGATCGAGCATTTTATTCACATGGACTTGGTAATTATCAACTAATCCATTGACAGTATAGTACTACTTGATTATTTTTCTAAATGTCATTTGCTGGTGGGATTACAAAATAACACCATCTATCAACCTTAAGGATAAATACTTATGACTGCTGTTTTTGACATGTATCAGGGTATGGAGCTTGATGTTGATTACCTTAAAAAAATGTCATCAGATTATGAAGCAGCCAAGAAGTTTGCTGTAAAAGGTAATTATAGAAGTACTTAAGACATTTTAGTTACAATAAAGCCATAAAGGTCGTGTTATTCATTATTTTCTCCCCCTTTATGTGGAAAAAAGTAACAAACTTGGAAACATACTTGCTTGTGTATAAATCTTTCATAATCCTAGTATACTTAAGAATAAAAAAAAATTCTTATGCGGTAAAAATAATGAACATAATATGGGGATACATCTATATATGAATTGTCGGTAGAGAATTCTAAAAATGTGAAATAAATGATATTGTGTTGGTATTGATTGTTTATGTGAGTTGTAGTCATTTGTAATATATAACCAAAATTAGAAGTGCAGTTGTTCAGTTTCATTTTATATGATATTCCTCTACCCGCAACATATTATCCCGTTACTTCGTCAGAATTATTCTTTATGAGTAGTATGCTCAACAAATTATTAGTTAAACTATCTGAAGCTAGTGCATTAGGCTTGGTTTTGGCTGCAAATAATGTGAACTATTATTGACATAGTGCTTTCTTTATGTTTGTTAAACTTCTGTAGAGGCGGGTGATATGGTAGATATCCAGAACATAAAACACTTGACTGAAAATCAGAGATTGATTGGAGATGTGCTGGAAGATACTGCTGAACAGTGGAGCAATGTGAAAGAACTCTTTTATCAAGAGACACAATATGGCCAACGTTCTGTTGAAGGACATTCTGAATATGGAGCACCATACAACCTCCGACAACGCCAAGTTACTGTACATAGTGAATTGGGGGAAACTTCTGGCCAGTCCCATACTCAGGGGGACAATGATAATCATCAACTGGAGGAAGATGGATTTGATGATGACCTCGCAAAGGAACTTGAACAGGCGCTCGCACACAATGGAGAAGATAGTGAAGATGACCTGGCTATGGATCTTGAACAGGCACTTTCGGACTATGAAGGAGATAGTGAAGATTGATACTCTAAGACTGCAAATGCCAGCAACACAGGCAATGAGATATATGGAGCAGAAGTTAAAACTTTTATTCATTGATCAAGGCATTTGGAAAATGCATATTATTGTGAAAATTTGTTCCTGTAGGGCCAGGGACTAGTTTTGTAGACTATCTGTACGGAGAGTATGTTATAATTTTTAGTGTTCCTTCTTTGTAAATACATGTAGCGTATGCTGTCCCCAAATATATTATCTATTTATGTTATTACCATACTTGCTTTTTATTGCTTGGCCTAAAAGGCTAAAACTTGTTTACTCTAATTGCTGAATGGAATGCATTAGATAAATACTATTTAAATTGTTTATAATTTAGTCATATTGTTATGTTCATACTTTTTCAATTTCAAGTATCAAGGCACTCTGTCTTAGAGAAGCCAAGTATAAATCACTTATTGGGTTGTAACAGGATGTGAAGAATTTTTATCTATAAGTGCTGTCTTGCAAGCTACATAATCTTGCATTTTGGTTGGTCTTCTGGTGCTGACTGCTGACTCTGGTTGGTTTGGTAGTTTGGTATGGATTTGATGGCTTTGTCTAAAGTTTCTTGTTCTAAGGTCTTTTTTGTAATATTTTAGAACTTCAGGGTCTGTTCTGTAAAATTTCAAAATTTTCATAAGATCCGATTTTTTTATTTTATTTTATTTTTTGTGGTTCAGGTCTGTTAATGAAGGTAATGCGGTTTAATTAATCATCGTGCTGACGTTTGGTGGCAATTTGTACCTGGCGGCAGAGTTTAGTTGCTTTCGGTTTCTGCTTGGTGATGGGCAAGGTTCTGTGCTGGTTTAAGCATCCACGCACATTTTTTTTGCTGCAATATATGATTTATCCCTACGATCAGTTATTATTCCTGGTAAATGTTATAGGAAACCAAAACGGTTCTTCCCAGCGACAAAAAAATTGAAACACTGCCCTATGATGTAAACGAGTATGAATCAATCACTAATATCCATGAAAGCCAAGTGCAACAAGCAGTTTCTTTTTACATTGATAATCATATATTGAAAATATAATTCTGCCAGAGTTAAATGACAGGTAATAAAGCTCTTTATTGACTTCAATAATCAAATTATACAAATTCGAAGGTCCCGCCCTTCCTAATTATTTACGTGTACATAATTATCCTATGCACTTGTAGCAATATAATGAGTGCCTGCAGATCTTTTAGAGAAAAACCGAGAAGGTTTCCCTTGTCTGTAGTTCCTAAATGAGTCCGGTATATGCATTGGAAGCTTGAACTGGCATACCAGAACCATATGGGAGGACAGCAGAAGCAGCAGCCCCATATGGATTACCAAAGGGATTGAATGGCTGCTGTTGTGGGTTCATCATCATCATCATCTGCTGTTGCTGTAACATAAAGGCTTGTTGCTGACTAGCCATGGCTGCCATCTGAACAGTTGATGCTGCAGCTAAGGTATTGGATGCATAAAATGGATCGTATGTTTGTGCAGCTGTAGGATTGGCTAGTGAGGATTGTTGTTCCCATGGGTTGTAACTCACGTTCTGGTTACTTCGTTTAATTGCATCATCATATAAGGTATCCAGCAGAAACTTATTCATACCTCCAGCCTATTATTTGGAATCAACAAGTGATACATTGTAACACCATCAACGTTTTTGCAAAACAACACAAATACGACTGTGTAAAAATATCTACTCTATCATTTAGTACATATCAGTGACTAGACATGCTAATCCTAGGAATTTCACAAACAATCGAGACATGCATGACTTTTACCATTTACCAGAATAAAAGAGTATACGATGTGGAAAAAAAACACTCTTATCTACTTCACACTAAAAGAGTATATGAATTGAAAAAATAATATTTACCATTTTGCTTGAAGCTGCAGCACTGTCCTTAGAGTTCGGAGTAGGAACAAGTGCTAATTCCCAGCCTGTTCCTCCATTTGCCGAGTCTGGACCAGAAGTAGCTGATTGATTGTCTGCGCATACCATAGCAGACACAAAAAACATGCTTATAAAATTGAAGTCACCAATTAGAAGGTGCAAACAAGCTTTACACATATTAGTAGATCTTTCAGGACACTCTGAGAACATCCAACAACTTTTACTGTTCCCAAAGTCTGCAAGCCTAAATTATTAGGGAACTTACCAACTGGAACAATAGCCAAAGCTGAAGCATTCTTCTCATCGAAACCAGAAGCCGCTGGAGCCGGATCATTGAGACCCTAGCAAAAACAAATGCAGTGACATTGAAAGAGTTACATTTATTGCCACGGAGAAAGTATACACCAAAGAACTAAAAAGAATCATATGAATTACCAACAGGTCTGGGGTTTGCACAGGAGCTTCCACTTTTACTGGTTCAGGTGGAGGTGGAGATGGAGACGGTGGCCTTTTCTCCTCCTTCTCATGGGTTTTCTTATAGTCAATGGATAAGATCACTTTGGGAGCTTCAAGTGCCTTCTTTACAAAAAAAAACATTCAAATTCCTAATTAATATAAGATTAAACTTAAAAGCAATTCCCATATTGTCAAATTCCACTGTTTACTAATGTATTAGGACACGGAGTTGAAATCAAGAGACACTGTATATATACAAATAAGCTGAGGTACCCAGTCGCCTCCAAAATTGTACCAGTAACTTGCAAATGAGGTTACAATCCTCGTCAAGAATTAAGATCCACCAAGTTCATAAAAATTTACCACCTCAGACGCACATATTTTTAAACAGTTACTCAGTATACTCCTCATACAATGTAGCTTTCAATTTAAATGGCACATATGTAACATATTTCTAAAAACTCTAATATGCATGCTTGATTAAGTTGGCATTTGTTGATCAGCGAGGGACTTCTGGGACCAAGTGATGATTGAAACTGGGACTCATCATATGTCACATATACATTTGCTTTGAAGAAAAAGTTTTGTCCTATCTTTTGCTTCCCTGGTTCTGAACTACCACTCATTTAGGTCCCATAGGGGCAACACACCGCTGCCAAAGTGCTTGACGTCGGACAAAGTATTTACTAAATGATATACTACTATGTAACTTCTCTCCTTTTATTTTTGGTTGAGACTACGAAAAAACAAACGAAATTGCATCATGTCAAGGCATCGGAAATTTATAACAGAGATGTATGTACCTACCAGATCCTTGCGAAGAGTTGAAGCACGAGGAGCATCTCGTACATACTCTTCCATTGCTTGTAGAAATGATCCAGGGGGCTTCATAGTTGATAGAAAAAATGATCAGTTAAAACTTAAAACTGATAGGTAAAAACTGTAAAGTCGTCAGATTTTTCATATGCTAACCAAAACAAAAAGAATAGCAACCTGCTCAACAGTAGCATATCTTTCTCCACGCCCAACATCAAGGCGTGTACATAACTCATAAAATTCTGCCAGTCTCTCAGCCTGAACATGAAACGAGTTAGCAACTGAGCAAGTTTCTCCAAATAATCCATTATGCATCAGAGTACTTAAAATATAACATGTAAATGAAATCAGCTACTACATACCTGTTTCCCTGCCCTCCTGTATATATCGAAAGCCTTTTGAGCATCGTGCCTTTTCATCTCAAAGAACTATAAAAGTAGACATTGTAAGAATTAATTTAAGAAGTATTAAACATCAAAACCTCATAGGGGCGGTCAAGGCATACCTTGTCAACCAAATTAATAAGGCCATCTTTTATCGCATTATAGACTCTGATGCTTTCTGAGGCAACCTATGTTTTATATCATAATAAAGAAAAAGAATTTATAAAGTTATAATCATGCTCAAGTAAATTATTGAGAATCACTATTAGGAAAAAAGACTAATCAACTGTACAAACCAAAGAAAGTGCTGTTTTAATCACAAAATTATGGACTGCTGCTCCTTGAGGCTGCACAGAAGTTTTCCAAGATATCAGTTACATATAAATGAAAAAGAAAGATGAAAAAATCTAATTTGCACTGTATGAAATGACAGGTTTGCAAATAGCCATTAAAATTGAACTTAAGCGGAAGTAGAGTACCTGACAGCTAACAATGCGGAACAATAGCTGCTGCAGAGCTGGTAACTGATCAAGCATGTCAGGAGTATCTAGATCTTTAGTTCTCTGCACCGGGGTAATCCGTGATTACTCAGTATTTAGTGTGAGTATGTAAAAACACGATCTCTCAAATGGAATAAAAAATTCAACATCAAGTTTCAACTATAAAAATTTCAGATGGATACTAGAAATATGGACATGCACCAACGAAAAATTTATTGGCATTTAATAATGTACCGGGCGTTCTGCCTCAACATCATATTTTAACACCCGGAAGCATTCCAGTCGCTCTTCTATAAATAAAGCATAATTGCGAACCCAAGCAGAATAATCCCAAGCTGAACAGAAGATGAAGGGAAATACTATTATTCATTTAAACCTTTCTTTTTCAAGAATGTTATGGACAAGAATGAAACTTTAACATACCATGAGGACCAGAATCATCTTTGAAATGAGCCATATTGAGCATATGGCCTTTAAACTTGATAAAGTTAATCAGTTCTTCCTGGAATGTTTGGTCCACTTCTCTCAAAGCTCGATGGATAACAATTAAAGTTTTCAAGGCAACCTAATTAAAAGAAGATGGTCAATAATAATATTAACATACATTCAAGTAAATGCATTGGCACACACAAAAATAGATCTGAAACTTTAGAATTATATATTTGGAATTTTCTGATGTGTCACAATATTCTCAAGTAACAGAACTACCTCAACATTCACTACTAAAACCAGAATGTATGTGTGACTAAGAATGAACTTTATGGAAAGAATTAAGTGAAATGTAAATGTTTTGCACAGATTGTATTGTGATGAATATATTTATTTTGTTGCCAGATAATTATCCCATGTAAAGTTCACATAATAATAAGTAAGGCGAAAATTCATACCGCCCAATTGCGTGTCCTTGATAAACGCTTCGCAAGAGCATAAATACAGTAAGCAACATCAGCACGAGGCCTTGTTGCGGATATATAAGCAAAAATAGCTGTAATAATGACAAGAGAAAAGATCATCAGCTCCTTCCTATATGAAAGACAATAGGAACATATATGCACAATACAAGAAAACCAAAAACAACGCCAAAGGCTGTTTTCCATTCAAACATAAAATTCCATGTCACAATTCACTCGCCTCTTATATGTTTTTCTTTTGCAGGGCGCTCCACATGATTGGTTGCCTTGACAATGTTAATGTCCAATTCCTGCAGATTGCAAAATCAGATCAGATCGCTACAATCACATACAATCGAGGATCACAGCTCGTAAAATCATTTACACAGCACACCTTGTAACCGCTATGTACTTTAGCCAAACTGACAGTGGTCGTGTCCTTAATCGCTCCAATGGCTTTTCTGAGACTACTCTGTTTACCCCCAACCGACATTATATTCTCGATAACAATATCTACACAAGAAACAACATAAAGTTTCACTGTGATCCAGTATTATTCAATTCTATAAAAATTACATGACACCATATATTTCTCAGCAAATACAGCCATAAAACAAGAAGATTATAAGCAGAAGCAAGAACCAACATAATGATCATCAATCAACCATGTCATCTTTACATATACAAATGAAGAACACTAATCTAATATTGACATGGGCACAAAAAATCTTACATGCATTTGACAATCAAGATGTTGGAAACGTAAAAACACATGCAAATGCAAAGAGAGGAAGAACAACCTGAATCTTGTAACGCGAGAGAGAAAGAGAGAAAGCAAAGAGAGAGAATCACCCACTAATAAAAGAACAACAAGCATTCAAATCGTGTAAGGCTTTATTACAGCTTCCGCTATTTTTTCTCCACCTCTATTTTTTCGTTTTTTATGTCCTCCTATATGTCTTCACTTTCCATAGAGAAACCACTTGTACTTTTTTTAGGGATTCTATATCCTTAGACTTCTATCATAATTATCTAGAGACTTCTGGTCTGTAATTACTCCTTATTTTACGTACTTTTGTCCTAAATTAGTTTCTCTAATTTCGTCTAGTATTTGTTTATCTTGGTTTCTAAGATTAGCCACACATATGACATATGAGCATACAATGACAGACTATACATAGGTCGTAGTTCATGAAAAACATTTAGTTTTTTTTTTTTGGAATAATGAAAAATCTTCAGTTAAAAAATGAGTTGATATATAAAAATAGAGAATATAAATATTCTGATGATAATATCACACAATGACCATGCTTTTTTTTCTGTCTATAATTTTACCTATTGACTATATTAATTAGTTATACTTTAAAAACGGTATGTTATTAATATCTTAGCTCGTTATAAAAATACGTACTTTCATTTCTAAAATAGATAAATTATTTTTTGATAGATAAGATAAATCAAATTAATAAACTTAAAAAGATACTCTAATGGGACATGCTGGTTATAACTGTCACTTTGTCACATACGATAAGAAGTGTCTGTGTTGCAGCATGGATCACCCAAATTGCCAAATGTCACAAAATGGTTACTGGTTAGTGCTACTCTTTGCGGAAAGGAAGAACACCTGTTTAAATCTTATAAAAATTCTTTTATTCATTCGATTGTGCTCTTCTTTGTTGTTCTGCATTAACAAAGGATAAGCACTCCAAAACCATACTTGCTCGCTTTTTTATTGTGCGCTTTTCTGATCAAATATTCAGCATGAAAGCAATCTCCATGATAGTCACAAGTTTTGATTCATCGTTTCCGTGGCATCGACATCCCTCAATTCATGATGTGTCATGTGTGTTTTTATTTGCATTTTACTTATTAATTTAGGATATGGGGAGTGTTCAGGCTCAATATATTATTAATTAAATTTTTTAGAACGTTGTTTGTTCCAAAAACTTTTGTTTAGGAATTGTTTATCATTGTATAGTATATTTTAATAAAGACCAATATTGTTTAAGAGGCAATCTGATATTATTTAGTCTCTTTTTGAAAGTTTTGCTCGCGAGCTTAAATCAAAATTCTCTACTAAAGATTCGGGTTGTGTAAGTTATTTTCTGGGTTCAGAAGCTGCATATATACCCCTAATGGTCTCATCAAAAGTCAGCTAAAATGTGCACGAAAAATTCTCGTACCAGTAAGTTACTCCCTCCGTGCCAGTCATTTCTATACGGTTTCCTCTTTAAAATGTTCCATCATTTCTATACATTCCTAAAATAGCAACTTTTAATAATGTAAAACACTATTACACCATGTCACCAACTACTTTCTTTCACTATCTCCATTTTATAATAATATAAACACTATTACACCCACTACTTTCCTCCACTATCACAAATCTATAATTAAATACAAATGAGTCCCGTCATTTTACTCATTTTTCATCTAACTTTACTCATTTTTCACACGTTTTCTTGGTCTCGGTGTTTACGCCAAACGTATACTACCTATTGGGACGAAAGGAGTACTTGATTACATGGTTGTTTCTTAGCACGTGCCTTGGAAAGGTACTCAGTTTGCCGAATGCCGATCTTACACTTTATGATCCTCTCGTCCGAGGCGGATCTAGGAATTTTTTTTTAGAAAGACACCAAACAAATCTTTGAAAAACATCGATATATTTTCAGATTTTCAAGAGGGCACTTCTACAATTTGTAAAATTTAAAATAATGAAAAAACGTCAATTTTTTTAAGGGGGACATGTGTCTCCCGTGCTTTTTAATAGATCCGTCTCTGCTCTGGTCGGAGCTCTATAACAGTCCAGACAAGAAAACAAGCTAGCAGTATCTGAAAATAACAACTTATGATTGACAAATAACCAAATCACAACTAGCAGTATCTGAAAATAACAACTTATGAGTGACAAATAACCAATTCACAACTAGATGATTTAACTGAGATCGTCCAAATGGGCCCGGACCAACCTGAGAGTAGCGAGAGACAACGCATGTGAACATGTGAGACATGCAATTAGTAGCCCACTTTATTAGTTGCAAATCACTTCTTTCACTTGAACACAAGTATCCATCATCTTCACTAATTTTCCACGTTGATATTATTTGAACAACTCTAGCCCATTTATGTTTCAATCCTGTTTTCACAAGAATACTTTTCTAAAGGATGAAAAATAATACTATAGTTTAAGGTGATTTAATTGCATCACTACATAGTTTATTCTTAAATCCGTTTTTTTTTGTAAATAAGAAATTTTTATTTAAAAGAAAAAGTTTACAAATAAATCACGAAAATAAATAGTCAATACACTTTAAATTACATATCCCACGAATCAAATTGTCTGTATCCGTATCTGAACCAAGAGATGTACTAAATCCCATGTTATTCTTACGAGTTTCTTATATGAAGACTCACATGATTCGCATAAGACTTAATAACCAAAAAAACTATACAATTATCATGTTTTTTTCAATTTAACCATAATAGTATATTTATTGCAGGATAATGCAAGTAACTGTAAAAAATTATATTTAAAAAACCCACTCTCTCTAATCCATAACCACGGTTAAGTTAAAAATGAGATATCACATATATTGTCAAGTTATTAATTATTAAATTAATTAGTATACGAATTTTATTAATTTTTTACTATCCAATTAAAAGTTCAAAATCCTAATTCATATTTTACACAAATATAGAGCGAATCATAATTTATGTCCGAAGGTATAGGACAATGTTATCAAGATTTTTTGAAAACACAATCAGCCTACTAGATACCTGTGTATCGATAATTTTTCATGTGATTTAAATAATTCTATTGAATTTATAAATTTATTCAAACTCTTGATCACTCTATAAATCGGTGTTACTAATTTTGTCGACATATTACTTACAACATGGATATGATAAATGTGTTTTGTTTGGGTTCAAACTACACAAGCACATATAATATATATGGTATTTTGAGATTTCTACATGATTTTTACATGATTTTTAATAAATATTATATATATTTTTTATGCATTTTGTTAGTAATTGTTTGGACAATAAAACTTCATTGAATTAGTATTCATCAAAAAAAAAACAAACAATTCAAATGCTATGATTTTCGATAATAAATATAATTCTTCAACAATATTAATATATATATATATATACATATATATAATTCTTAAAATAAGTGTAAATTCTTACCAATCAAAAAAACTAAACTAAATTAATTATTTAGTCGACAATAATTTAAAATTATATTATGACGAACCCTGATAATTCAAATAAAAACTGCTTGTTTGGTCTGTATATAATGAATTATGTAAATATTTAAACTAAAATTATAAAAAAAATATTATTTTAGTAATGTTGAGTAGGACATCCAAACCATGGTTAAAATTGGGTTCTCTCAAATATGTTTTCTATTAGCTAGTTGCATTTTTCTGCAACAAAATTAGTGTTATGGTTAAAATAAAAAAATCATAAAAGTTTAATAGTTTTTTCGGTAATTAAGTCTTCGCATAAAGACTCTGTTCAATTCTTTGTAGATAGATTAATCTATCATGAACTATTTTACCATATAAGATGGGAAGGATAGATAAAATTTGACTTTCACATAACAGAACATGGAACTATTTATTGTAAATCCTCAAAGTATTGCACAATCGAAAATGATTAGGAAACATGATTAAAAGAAGAGAAAAGTGCACTACGTGTACCTGTGCTTTGGCCTATACAGCACTTGCAATACTGTAGTTTCAAATCCTACACCCGAAGTATTGTACTTTCGAATTTTATACAGTCAGTGTACAATCGTCAAATAAACACTGACGCCGTGAGGGTACATATGGAAATTATTACTTCAACAGCTCTTTTATCTTCTTTAAAGGCTCTCCTCGACCCAGAACCTTTCTACACTCCTCCCAGAACCTTTAAAGGCCGGAATCACTCGATTTTGTCTCGCTACCGTTGTTTCCAGCCATTTTAAAAGAGCATGATTTAGGTCACTGTTTGGGATTAGGGTTTGTATGTTGAGGGACGAGTGTAGAAAGGTTCTAGAGAGCCTTTAAAGAAGATAAAAAGCTGTTGAACTAATAGTTTCCATAAGTACCCTAACGGCGTCAGTGTTTATTTGACGGTTGTACACTGACTGCATAAAATTTGAAAGTACAATACTTCGGGTGTAGGATTTGAAACTACAGTATTGCAAGTGCTGTACAGGCCAACGTACAGGTACACATTATGCACTTTTCTCTTAAAAGAAATATGTGTCCAGGGAAAGTGAGAAATGCAACCAAAACACACTGTATATAATATCTGGTCCCTTGATTCTTGTAATGAACATAACAATTCCTCTGTAACTTAAATACAACATAAAGAATATCAATTTGTACTACACCTACAGGTCACACCTTTTATAAGTTAAGGCGCCACCATATTGTGAGCAATGCAACAATAAAGAGTTACATGTTAACTTCACAGCCAATCTTGCTGCGAAAATCCAGGAATACAAGTGCAGCTCCATAGTGTGACAATGCGCCCATGATCACAAACACATGAAATATCTGGTGGCTGTGTCCTGCTAGATCAAACCACCCTGGCCTCCACCTCTCTGGAATTCGGCTAACGTAGAAGACCGTGCCAATTAGGTAGGAAAGCGCCATGGCCAATTCGTAACCGAGTATGATGTTCCTGCTAGGCTCATGCCAGTTCACTAGCATTGCGTGAACTGCAGGTATTAGGCCAAACAGCCCCATTCCCACGAAGAGTGAGGCTCTGAATGCTCGGAATTTACTTGTGGAAAAGACTGGTGAGAGCAATGTTATGATAGTGAAAATGCCCATGACTGTGATGCCACCAAGGTAGAGGAATTGCCAATGTGGGGTGCACTGGAAGATGTAGTAGATTGGAGGAAAAAAAGAGGTGATGATCATTACTGTGATTCCAACATAGTCTATTCGGAGTAATAGGACGTTTAGGGGATGGGAGTGGCAGGAAAAGAGGTGGCAAATGCTGCTCGAGAGGAGGCAGAACATGGAGCCTCCAAGGAACACGAAAAATGGCCACCGTGTGGCTTCTAGTTTTGTGGGAGTCATTTGCATACCCAATGATGATGAATGCTTCAAATCAATGAATTCTGTTGTATCCTGCATGACCAAAGTTACAGTATTAGTATCTCAAAATTGAATGTAGATTCATCTATTCTGTTTTAGTCCCTTAGATGCTAAATAAATCAAATGGAGTTCACTGACATTCAAATGCTTGTGTGAAGAGAACTTACAGAGAAGAAATTCTTGGAATTATGAGAAACATTTACCTCTGGACCTAGTGGAAAAGACCTGGAACAAGAGGTTGATGATGAGACTTTAGACAACCAACATAAATCATTTAATACAAGTAGTTCTACGTCTAACATTGTGTAGCAAGTATTTGGGTCCTTTGAGAAGCTTTTAATATTTTTTGAGTTCTTTTTCCGGACCAAGTAGTTAAACTACCTTTAAGCTTATACATAAAGCCTCAAGTTATTCAGCCAACCATTCTAAGCTTAGTTATATATTGCACTCCACTTCTTAAGTTTGATCAACCAAGTAGTCCAAAGCATCAAGTTTTCCCTGATAATTTCTTCCGCTTTAACATAAGAGAAAATACTTTTTGTGTAAACCAGGAAGTAACACACGTTTAACTTAAGTGTAAAGTTAAGCAACTCAATTTGCTAATTCTTAGCTTAATCAACCAACATCAAATTTCATCAACATGGGTATGTTTTCTATAGTCATCTTCACAAAGAAGACGAGATTGAGGAACAGCCATAGAAAATACTAATTTGGAGACATAAAGATTGGATGGAAGTGAACATACCAGGTGGTAAATATGTTGAGAAGTTGATCCACAGGCAGAACATGCATCAGATTTGAGCATGTCAGTCCCACGAATAGTACAAAGCCGATTAGATGCCTGCACGCACATGTTGTACAATTATTTTAACCACAGACCACCGCCCCACTCATCATCATCATTAAATTAATACTGTACTAAACTATTCAACACAAGAACATCTAGCTCTTCATTTTTAAGGCCAAATCATGATTAGCAAAGATGAAAGCTCTAATCAAACTTAGATCAGTGAAAAGAATTGAAATAGTAATCAGTGATAACAGAAAATGGATAGTAATTAGGCTTACGTCCAGACGTTAAGAGTCTCATTATGCCACCGGAAAATGCTGAACAGAGCTTGTTTAAGAGACCAATCAGCTCTATAATAATCACGGATGAACTCATTATCTTTCATGTACTCCGGCAATTCATCAAATGAGACTAGATCACAACTACTACAACCACCGCTTTTTGCAGCATTAGTCTCCCTCATCTTATTCATTTTCTTCTTCTGATTCTTCTTCTTCTTGGTACTCTTGTTGCTCATGATCATGATTTTGCTTGTTATCGAACTAGTTTCGTCCATCTGATCTTCACTTGACATCCCTCTTCGTTTCCAAACAAACCCTTCACCACAACTCATTACAAATTTGTATATATATAAGTATGTGTTGATGAGAATGTGTATGTGTATAATGTGGTGGTTTATACAAGAGGAAGATTGATGCAAGTATATATATGTGTGTGTTTGGATCTGCTTTGCTTCGGAGCAATAATAAAAATGTGAATTGTGAAACGGTGTCTTTGTCCGATTATTAAGTGCAGTTTAGAGGAACCGAACTAACAACTAGAAGCATTTAAAGAGACTCATCTGACTTTTCTTTTTATTTCAACTCCTTGGATACAGTTGGGAACTCCAATTTTTTAGGTAATCAATATACACACTGTATTCGGCTGGCATAGCAATTACACAGATGTTATTCAATGACTTCTTCCCACATTCTGTGTGAAATTTTATTTTAATGTATTTGATAGGAGAAAGGCCTAACCAACAATGTAAATGGATGGATATAATTTTCTAATATCAGACTAAAGTTAGGAAATAATAACATTTACATGGAAAATATTTTTTTTTTTGATAAATTGAAGTGAACATATCAATTCTAGCTAAAATTTGATTTAAAAGATATGTACTATAATAAAATTTATATGTTTAATTATCTATAATTAGTTTTCTTTGAATGTTATGTTAATAATTTATGTATGATTTGTTGTGTGAGCGTCAATAATAAATTTTACATGGCATGGATGTTTTGTCAAATACTTTATACCACAAAACTTTTATGGTTGTTGGGGAGGGATGAGCTATAAGTAATGATTTTACAAAATAAACTATACATATGGCATGCCACACAACTCCATATCTTGTCATTTCTTACAATGAATTCAACGACAAATAGATTATCTACTTTCCTCAGCAAACCCTTTTCCGTGCCGGTGAAAACATCGGTGACCTAAATTCATATGCTACATGTAATAATTCGGTTTATAAGTCACTTAACAAAACCAACAAGAAATATACACGGTAAGTATGTTTTTTTTTTCTTTTAGTGGTTTCCCTTAAGAAACTCCGCAACCTAACAACCCACGAGCCACAAATTTCTTGCCTACTTAACAATAAACTGACATTTGTAATTATAAATTCATAAAATACTGCACTTGCCCATGCAAGCATGCTTATAGTAATTGGTGCTAGTTTTCGTTGGGGGTGTTGTGTGAACTTAAAATAAGTGCTTTTTGTTTAAAGTAAAAAAAAATGGAGTAAAATTTAAAAGTTAGTTAAGACTTATCGGGTGTGTTTGAGAAAAAAAAGTAGAAGTCATGAAACAAAAGTTACTCCCTCTATTTTTTAATATATGACGTTTGACTTTTTGGCACACACTTTTAAGTGCTTTGACCAGGTAGTTAAAAGTATTATTTTCGAAATTTTTCTTTTATGAATAAAAATATATAATCAAAATTTTAATTCACAAAAAAAAATCAATCAAAAATAATAATTTTTACTAGCCGGTCAACTCACCTAAATATACGTGTCAAAGTCAAAAGTGACATATAAAAAAACAGAGGGAGCAGGATTCTTAGTTTTTTTATAAGTTTCTCCAATTATTACACAAACGATACAAATAAATGCTCGTTATAACTTGGGAAACCGGGCTTAAAAGCTCCACCCAAACACCCAAGCTATCTTCACACCGTAAATCGTGGTGATTAGCAGCACATGTGATTTTGCAGCCCCCCTTCCCTCAACAAATGACAAAACTATCTGTTTGAGATTATAAAAAATTTAGAGCATGCCACAATATTTCGGATCTTTCAAAATCTTTTACTAAATTTAATAAATTATATCATAATAAAAAATAAGGATATCATGTAATATATATTCACTCACATCACTATATTATTCTTGTCTAAAAATGTAACCGACCATTAATGATGGCTATATATATCTCCAACTTTTAAACCTCTTAAGAGGATATCTCATCATTTATTGTCATATTAAAATGTTTTATTTGTAATAATTTGAAATAATAAAAACATATCATTTCTAAATATAACAATTTTATCAAAATAAAATATCTTACATGTTTATCAAACTTTATATAATTAATATTTTACGTGTCTAATTTAATCAATTATTTTTAGTTAAGTTGCATATGTCCCGGTGATTAAAGAGTAACGGAGGAAAGATATATGAAATCATTCTTCTCGTCCGTAATTGTGTATGTTTAAAAATAAATATTTTATTACTTGATATTCAGGAGAATCTCTTCTTTGTGATATTCGTGTTTTTCGATTTCGATGGAGAAATTGGTTAAACATACCTTTTAGCAATTTTTTGTGGATGAAAAAATTTCTTAAATTTCTCCTTCTCTGCTCGATAATAATTTGAAGTTTTATCTTTGAAAGCCTCCTTTAAATATAGGGGCGGTTTTGGTAAGTTAAAAATAAGAGTTTTTTTTAAAATAAAAAATTGAAGTAGAAACTAAAAGTAAGTTAAATTATTTGGAAAAAAAGTAAAAATCATGAAACAAAAATTAGTATTTATAACTTTTTATAAGTAATTCTTGATTTTTTACTCAAACCGTACGAATAAATGATTCCAACTTGTAAATCAAAAAGCCGGATTTTTTTTTATTGAAAATAAAAAAATGCTGGGTTTTTAACCTCGGCCAAACACCACCATTATATGAATACATTTTAGATTATATTTATTTTATGTTTATAAAATTATAGAAATCATAACTTTATTGACGCAGAAAAGTTAATAATTTTGACAGTCTTCAACGTGGGCATAGTAACCCATTTTAAAGATTCGTGAATAAAGTTTTCCAACTGCAAGAAAATAATATATATTATTATTTCCGTTGTTAAATTATATTTACCTGCATCAATGTATTTTTAAACTGTTTGATAATTATATCTTTTATACGTAAGACATAGAAAGTTATGTGAGTTATATCCATATAAAACTATTGCGAATGTGGTATTTGAATAGATAGTGAAGAAATAAATGTAAAGTTAATATCAAAAGAGGCGGAGGGAGTTAAAAGAATGATAATTACAAATACTATTAGAACGAGGCACTATTCAATGCAGAAAATAGACGATAAGTTGAATAACATAGTAGGCTTATTATGCAGGAGGTAAATTAAATAATTGACTAAAAATACAATGTCATGGTCCATCTCAGAATATCTGACTATGTAATTAGGATAGAATAGAAGGGTCTGACCAGGGTATATATGGTATAGAAGTTTAAAAGTCACTTGCAACTAAAAGTAAAATTGATCTGGTGAGGATGGTAAAGCTCTAATGTCAGCAACTATAGTCAAAATTGCTCGGTGAATAATATAGCAATGCTTCAGGTTAAGAATTAAAAGCAAGACAACAATGTAACTTGTTCAACTAAAAATGTGGAAATAGATTGGAATATAACAATAAAATGATATCAAAAGAAAAATCAGCGATAGGTTTCTACTGTGTCTTTTTAAAAATATGGTCATAGAGTCTCAAAGACATTAAAAGTTTATGTTAACTTTGTACCAACACTCAGATGAATAAGTTTATGATAGAGACCTTATTGTTCTAATAACTTCACGATAAGAGTGATGGCTAGAGGACATTGACTAAAATGAAAACAATCAGATCTGTGGCTGATGTTTATTCAAGGAGTTTGTTGAGGTAATCTCAGTAAATAGATTCTAAGTTAATAGTCAAAATTTGTTAAAATAAAGTCTAAACTTTGAAAAGGAGGTAAATTAAATAATTGACTAAAAATACTATGTCATGGTCCATCTCAGAATATCTGATTATGTAATTAAGATAGAATAGAAGGGTCTGACCAGGGTATATATGCTATAGAAGTTTAAAAGTCACTTGCAACTGAAAGTAAAATTGATCTGGTTAGGATGGTAAAGCTCTAATGTCAGCAACTATAGTCAAAATTGCTCGGTGAATAATATAGCAATGCTTCAGGTTAAGAATTAAAAGTAAGACAACAATGTAACTTGTTCAACTAAAAATGTGGAAATAGATTGGAATATAACAATAAAGTGATATCAAAAGAAAAATCAGCGATAGGTTTCTACTGTGTCTTTTTGAAAATATGGTCATAGAGTCTCAAAGACATTAAAAGTTTATGTTAACTTTGTACCAACACTCAGATGAATAAGTTTATGATAGAGACCTTATTGTTCTAATAACTTCACGATAAGAGTGATGGCCAGAGGACATTGACTAAAATGAAAACAATCAGATCTGTGGCTGTGGCTGATGTTTATTCAAGGAGTTTGTTGAGGTAATCTCAGTAAATAGATTCTAAGTTAATAGTCAAAATTTGTTAAAAAAAATCTAAACTTTGAAAAGGAGATTATAGAGACAGACACTTTCTAAAATAGAAGTAATTAAAACGATACTATTAATCCTAGTACCTTATGACATCTCCCTGTATGCATTAGACGAATTGGACTAAACTCATTCCTGGATCAATTACTTAACATTTATCGTGGCACAGATCCCTTTACTTTTTGTCATTGATGCTATCTTGAAAATTTAAAGATATTATAATTAATATATATCTCCTTATATCAGTTGAGGCTATAAGTGCGGGTGACTCAATGATCTTAAACCTGTAATTTATAACAAGCCTGTAGATTTACTGACTTTTATTGTTAAGTTTTGTCTAAAAGTATTCAAAGAAGCAGAACTAGGCATAAATTGTTGTGTCACTTAACCAGATTTCTTTTCGAAAGCTAAATATGGTGGTATTTGACGGAATTTTTCTTTGTACTGTTTTCTAACTTTACAGTAATATAATGTTATATTACTGTAGCTATTAAGTTTTATATAAGGTTGTATTCCTGCTTATCTATTCTAACCACCGGAGGAGATCAACGGGGGAGGTTCTCCTTTGGGATCTCTAGGGATTCATTGGAACTAATATGTCCATAAAACACTTGATTTCACTATGTATTATGCTTCAATAAGTCTGAGCAATAAGCGCAATGGTTATTTTAAGTTGAAAGTCATGCTTTATTCTTAATTGATTTAAGGTACTAGTATTATAGTTTTGGAATTACTGGATAAGGATATGTTTTTGCTTTTGCTGCCTGGATATCTTATATTATACTTTCGTTTATTATTAAACAACGTAGGGGATACTGACTAATATTATTGATTCACTGGTGAACTACAGATGAACCGGGAGAGTGAAAAATAATGTATGGACATTCAGCTCATTATGGGATACGACGAATACTCAATGAAGCATATGCAGTGGTCATTGTAAAGTACAATCATTGTTTCATCTAGTGAAGGCTTCTCATCTATGTTGTTTTTAACAATGAACTGCCAACTACTATTCCTATGGTCGTCTCATGAATGATGAACCCGAGTCATCTATCTTTTATTTTATTTCATATTAGACGGAAATGGTTACGTTGTGATCACTACTAGATTTCGGACGAGCACTAGTTAAATATAAGTTGGCTCCACAAAAGAGTATTCATCAATCTCTTTGATGAATAATCTGTCATTCTTAATTGCTTTCATATCAACACAGGATGGCAGATCAGTTTTCTGAATTCCAGCAGGTTTCATCTTTAGCATTTCTAGACTCCGCATCTTTAGTTTGATCGGTTTCTTTAGCCTCTTTTGAAGCTTTGACTTTCTTTCTTCTTTTTTTGTATTTACTCCTCTCACTTGGTGCATTAGTCTCCTTCTTCTCAAGGCCAGCATTGGGGTTCTCTGTTTTTTTTCTTTTGTGCAGCCCCTAATAGTGAAATTCATTATCAACATAATTATCTTGTCAAAAGGTTATACAAGGTTCTACAAGGTTAAAACGATATTATTATTTCAATCATTTACGTTGTTGTAAGAGCTCTAGCCTCTAAAGTTCTAATTCATAGTCTTTAAACAGAGTTGATGACCAGGTTCCAGTATCAGGAGTGACACGTCCGAGTACAATTAATACTTGATCGGCTTTATTTCTCATCAAATGTCTCATTAACCTTACAACAACGTTTTTAGCTTAGATGTGAGATGTGTGCAAGTAGTCCTATATTTTGAAGAACAAAACCTTTTGTTCTTTTCCTTGTTGATATCATAGTAGACTTTGCATTTTTTTTCCTAATCTTATATTCGCTGGCAAAACAATAAGTTTTCATATTGCTATTGGATATATAGCAAATTTTTCTGATGTAAACATGAGTTTGTTATAGTAACTAACAGTACTCGCATTCAAAGTAGATCTATGTTTCGTAATAATGCTTGTGGTGTTAAGGACTGTTAAAAAAACTAATAGACGGTGTGGTTGTTCTGTATCGATGCATCTGATTAACACTTGGATTCCTTGGATAAGATTTGAGAGCAATCATGTCTCTGATATTTTTTCATTTTTTTGCTAATTAATCATCTCCTTGATGTACGAAGAGAGATAAGGGAGTATACGTTAGTAGTATCTATTTTCCAGTTCTATGTCTATCACAATTTGATAAGTGTGATCAGTACAGTAGTGAGTAGTATGTTATTTTCTTGAATTGTGTATCGAACAAAAGCGAATTGACACGAAATTTTATGTTCGATTTTTGCTATCGAGATTTGCAACTGTCAGTTTATCTCGTACTCAGATATGGGCATTCCACCAAATTTGCGGGAAGATATATTGATAAGCCCATCTGGGGTTTCGGCAATTCTAAAATAAGAGTGGAGTGGTTTTTGTGTAATGGAACAAAAGTATTTAATCTTTAAAATTTGTATTTCAATTTACACTGAACTTAAATCTAATTAGTTAAAAGTCTATTATATTTTTTTGAAATAAGTTAAAAGTCTATTATATTATTATTAAGTTTGATTCATTAAATTTTTAGATGTCTAATCAAAGGGAAACCTTTGGTTAGTTTTATATTTTAGATCTAATATTTACTTCTAATTCTTATCTTCTTTGTATTTTGATATATTCACTATTTCTACTCTTTTAGGATTTAATATCTTATTTACATTTTTTATTATTTTTCTATATATATAAAATACAATATATATACATATATTTTCAATTTTCTTGTATATTAATCATGTTTTGTTTGATGTGTCTCTTTTTTCAGGTTATTTTGGAAGCAAGCAGTTCGTGACTATCCTTTTGGCTTTTCTTTTCTTATTCATTTAAGCTTTATCGTCTAAGCATCCGGAGTTATGTTTACATGACTTTCGGTTAGATGGTAAACTTTCTTGAAAGAAAGAAATCCAGGATGCGGTTTATTGTATTTCGATACAATTCATCTACGAGTATGTAGACCATACAAAAAAAAACTAGCCTCCACAATTTTAAAGATTATTCTGCACGTTATTGGACGATACTAATCTTTCTGGATCGGTAAAATTAATTCTAAAGTCCCTGAACTATAGACACTTTTTTTCTAGGTCTCTGAATTATAAATGTCAATTCATAAGTAATTCAACTCTTGATTTTTTCCTATCTGGGTACTTCCGTTAGATCTGGTTTGACGCCGTTAGTTCTTCTTAAGTTCATGAGAATCAAAGATAACTTTGAAGGTGATTCCGGTATCCAAATTTGAAGCTTGAGTAATCAAATTGCTCGTTTTTCAATCCCATATCCATCTATACCATCAAAATTTAGTTTGGTAATTTCCGAATTTTGAGTTGAATATTGTTAGAAAATAATCTTAAACTTGTGTTTTTATTTATTATTTAAAATAATGCTTATTTTGTCTGGGGAATTAGTCATGCTGTTATTAAGGTGGTAGAGTATTTATTAGGAGTCAGTTAAAGGTTTTCCAAAGGTCTTGCCTTCTTGTCTCCAGTAAGTTACGTTGGAAGCTTTCATATATATATATTGTACTGTTTGCTTAATGAATATTATCAAGTCTTTCGACAAGAAACTGTGTGTGTCTTGTGTTATTTTTGATAGCCTGAAGTATACATCCATATTGTAAACCTAAGATTTGGTATCAGAGCTCTCTGGTTCTTGGTGATTTAGATACAAAGACTTCAACCATGGATACAAGCAAGGCTAAGAATGTTTCTGTGGGGTTAACATATCCTATGTTGACCAGGGAGAATTACACGACGTGGGCTTTGAAGATGCGAGTATTCATGCAAGCACAGGGAGTGTGGATTGCAGTGGAACTAAGCGATCCAAAAGCTGTGATAGATGACAAGAATGACAAGGTAGCCTTGGCCATGATATACCAAGGTTTACCTGAGGATATGTTACTATCAATTGCTGAAAAGACAACAGCAAAAGGGGCATGGGAAGCCATCAAGACTATGTGTCTCGGTGCAGATCGAGTTAAACAAGCCAAAATACAGACTTTGAAGGCAGAGTTCGAAGCATTAAGTATGAACAATGCAGACAAACTGGATGATTTTTATATGAAGATTAATGGCCTCGTGTCAAATATGCGAGCCCTTGGTGAAAAAGTAGAAGAATCATACGTGGTAAAGAAGGTACTACGTGCGGTCCCAGAAAAATTTCTCCAGATTGCATCAACCATCGAACAATTTGGGAATGTGGACACTATGTCCATAGAGGAGACTATAGGTTCACTAAAAGCGCATGAAGAGAGACTAAAGGGAGCAAGCGAACTAAAGGGAACAAACGAAACTGGTGGAGGACAGCTGATGTTAACAGAAGAGCAGTGGTCGAAACGGGAAGCCAAAAATGATAAACTACTGCTCACTAGAGAAGAATGGCTTCAACGAACAAATAATAAGGGAGGCTCAGAAGGATCAACAAATATCAAAGGTCGTAGTGGTCGCGACAAAAGTAAGATATGGTGTTATAATTGTGGTATACTGGGTCATTATGCAGCAGATTGCAGGAGGCCTCGCCGAGTTAGGGAACCAAGACAAGAAGCAAACATGGGGCAAACTGAGGACGAAGAACCTGCATTATTGTTGGCTGAGAAAGAATTTAATTACAAAGGCATGTTGTTCTTAAACAAGAAGGAAGTCATACAAAAGATTGCCTATGAGAACCAGGAGATTCATAGAGAGACAAACATTTGGTACTTGGACAATGGTGCAAGTAACCATATGTCAGGTTTCAAGTCAAAATTTGCACATCTAGATGAAGCTGTCTCAGGGCAAGTGAAATTTGGAGATGGGTCAACAGTAAAGATCGAGGGAAAAGGATCGATTAATTATAAGTGCAAAAATGGAGAGGGGCGCACCCTACACGAGGTATATTACATTCCAACTTTGTGCAATAACATTATTAGCTTGGGCCAACTCTCGGAGGAAGGAAATAAAGTTGTGATGAGTGGAGAATTCTTGCGAGTGTTTGATGAAAAAGAGAAATTGCTTATAAAGGTGAGAGATCCCCAAATCGGTTGTACAAACTGATTATCGATCGAGACATGCAACTCTGAGTGTTTACTGGCAAAAATGGATGACACAACGTGGCTATGGCACGCTCGTCTTGGTCATGTCAATTTTCAGGCCATGATGCCAATGTATAATAATCGTATGGTACGTGGTATGCCCAAAGTGACTCAGCCAAAGGAAGTATTTCGGGGATGCTTAATGTCAAAAAAAGTCAGAAAACCATTTCCTAGCAAAGCTCAGTACAGTATCAAGAAAATCTTGGAGTTAGTTCATGGGGACATATGTGGCCCAATCTTTCCCGAGACTCCTGGAGGTAACAAGTACTTCTTTCTAGTTTCTACTAGTAGATGACTATACACGAGTTATGTGGGTTTATATGCTTAAACATAAGAATGAAGCTCTTGATGCTTTTAAGAAATTTCGAGCTAAAGTCGAAATAGGGGAGAGAAAAGTGCAAATTTTCAGGACAGATCGAGGAAGGGAGTTTACATCAAATACTTTCAACTCTTACTGTGAGGAAGCAGGAATCGTTAGACATTATACTGCCCCATATTCACCCCGGCAAAATGGGGTGGTAGAGAGGCGAAACCATACAGTTGTTGAGATGTCAAGGAGTTTCTTGAAGGAGATGAAGGTACCATCAAAGTTCTGGGGCGAAGCGGTTCGTCACTCGATATATGTTCTAAACAGATTGCCTACTAGAGCGTTGTCAAATCAAACGCCTTACGAAGCCTGGACAGGGGTGAAGTCGGAGATTGGACATATACAGGTGTTTGGTTGTATAGCTCATATGAAAATTCCCAACATACATACAAAGAAACTGGACAATCGAAGCAAACAGGTGGTAAATTTTGGAAAGGAACCAGGAACCAAAGGCTATAGTTGTTTGATCCAGAAGAACGACGGGTGTATGTTAGTCGTGATGTCATATTTGAAGAAACTTGTGGTTGGGATTGGGATTCTCAAAGTGACGGAACACAGGAAGAAAATCAATTTATATTGGTGAATGAAAACGAAGAGAAACAGAATGACACTAGCAATGCAAGTGACTCCAACAATTTCCAAACTAATGATCGTGAAAATTCACGAGAAGCAACACCTGAACCAGTTAGTGCACAACGTGCATATTCCAAAAATTATGATGATAGTAGTACACCCAAAAAATTCAGATCTATTGCAAGCATCTACAATGAGACAGAAGAAGTTGAGTTGAATGATGAATTATTGTTTGTAGGTATGGAGGAACCAGTGTTCTACAAAGATGCAAGCAAGGATCGTGAATGGAGAATAGCCATGGACAAAGAGATGGAGTCTATTGAGAAAAATGGTATGTGGAAATTGACGAGTTTGCCTCCAGGACATAAAGTCATAGGCTTGAAATGGGTTTTCAAGCTGAAGAAGGATGCGAATGGGAATGTTGTGAAGTACAAAGCACGTGTCGTGGCAAAAGGATATGTCCAGGAACATGGAATAGATTTTGAGGAGGTCTTCGCACCTGTAACACGTCTTGAAACAGTAAGAATGCTATTGGCGTTGGCAACAAAGAACAAATGGGAAGTACATCATTTAGACGTAAACACTGCTTTTCTCAATGGTGAAATTAATGAAGAGGTGTATGTGTCGCAACCGGAAGGATATGTTAAAGAAGGACAAGAGTACATGGTATAAAAATTATCGAAGGCGCTGTATGGGCTGAGATAAGCGCCGCGTGCCTGGTACGAAAAGCTTAATAAGTGCCTCGAATGTATGGGTTTCATTTGATGCCCATATGCACATGCAGTTTATACTAAAAGAGAGAATGACGAAGTACTGATCATCAGCATATACGTGGATGATATTTTGGTTACTGGGTCTAACATATCAATTATCGAGGAGTTCAAAATGAAAATGAGCCAAACATTTGAGATGAGCAACTTGGGAAAACTCGCATACTATTTGGGCATTGAGGTGTATCAGGGTGAAGATTATACGGAACTGAGACAATCAGGCTACGCTAGAAAACTGATCGAAAGAGCAGGGATGTCGGGCTGCAATCCAACAAAATACCCCATGGATCCAAGAGAACAAATTTCAAAGGATGAGGGAGGAAAAGTTGTGAATGCTACTGAGTACAAAAGTCTGGTTGGTAGTCTGCGTTATTTGGTCCATACAAGGCCTGATATAGCTTATTCCGTAGGAATTGTCAGCAGGTTTATGGAGAGACCAACAACAATGCATTTGAATGCAGTTAAGAAGATTTTTCGATACTTAAAGGGAACACTGAATTTTGTCTAGTATACACGAAGTGGGGAGGAAATAACATAGTTACTGGTTACAGCGACAGTGATTTGGCGGGACACTTAGACGATAGGCGAATCACTAGAGGGATGGTGTTCTACCTAAATGAAAGTCTGGTGACATGGGTTTCTCAGAAGCAGCGTTGTGTGGCTTTGTCTTCTTGTGAAGCGGAGTTTATGGCGGCTACTGCAGCCGCTTGTCAAGGAATCTAGCTGAGAAACTTGCTGAATCAGGTGACTGGAGAATGCATTGGTCCTGTGATTTTGTATATCGATAACAAGTCGGCAATTGACTTGGCAAAAAATCCTGTGTTTCATGACAGAAGTAAACACATAGACATTCGGTATCACTTTATACGTGAATGTGTGGATCGTGGGGAAATAGTTCTGAAGCATGTAAGCAGTGAGATGCAGCGAGCAGATGTCTTAACTAAAGCGCTGTCTACTATCAGATTCGAGAAAATGAGAAAGATGTTGGGGGTCCAAAGATTTGGCAAAGCAAGTTTAAGATTACGGGGGAGATTGTTAGAAAATAATCTTAAACTTGTGTTTTTATTTATTATTTAAACTAATGCTTATTTTGTCTGGGGAATTAGTCATGCTGTTATTAAGGTGGTAGAGTATTTATTAGGAGTCAGTTAAAGGTTTTCCAAAGGTCTTGCCTTCTTGTCTCCAGTAAGTTACATTGGAAGCTTTCATATATATTGTATTGTTTGCTTAATGAATATTATCAAGTCTTTCGACAAGAAACTGTGTGTGTCTTGTGTTATTTTTGATAGCCTGAAGTATACATCCATATTGTAAACCTAAGAAATATTAGTTTTCATTTTAATAGCTTTTATTCGAATTATAATGATGTAGTGTGATTATTAGCATGTTCATATAATTTTCGTGATTTTTAATGTTCAAATTAGCCTCGTTGGAAAATTTGAGCTCACCGGATTTGAGCTTTTCCGACCAAGTTCGCCGGAAAAAGTAACGACGTCAAACCGAATCTAATGGAAGGACCCGGGTAGGAAAAAATCAAGAGTTGAATTATTTATGAATTGATATTTATAGTTGAAGGACTTAGAAAAAAAAGTGCATATAGTTCAGGAACTTTAAAATTAATTATCCAGGAAGTGACATTAGTAGCATCTTGAAAAGATGCTTTTAGAAAGATGCTTTTAGAAAAATGCTGAAAACGGAATAGGAATGACGGGTTAAAAATGAGTTTTGCTCCGACTCTGGGATTATCCTGCTATTAGGCATCCGTGTATACATATTCATACATTTTATTTAGTTAAGTCAGATATTATTTAGATACTGAATTTATTATAAATAAAACATGGGTCGGTATAATTTTTTATAATAATACATTGAAGTGTATACGAGTTAAATATGATCCAAAAGTATATCATCTTTTTTGTGAATTATATAACAAACATTTAATCCAAATTTAGATGATATAGATTACTTAAAAATTATAATAATTACATAGGGATAGGATCAAATAAAAACTTTTTTAAGTTACAAACTTACAAACTTTTTTTTATTCATCCATCATGTTAATCCTTAGTTATATAAAGTATCCATGTTGAAAATTTTTCAAAAAACATCACAATTTTTAAAAATAACGCATAAATAAATCGCGTTTTCAACATATTTATAACTGGGGTTCAACATCGGGTGTTGAACACTAATTATCATTGTGTTGAATATATGTAAAAAGATGTTTAAACTATACGTCTGGGGTTTGGGTAGGGTCTAGAAACATAAATATTAGTTATATAACATGTTTACCTTAGTTCTTACATTTAAAAATTGGTTTATGTATTTCTCCACCACTATTTTAATAGATGTTCAACAAAATATGTTAAAAAAATGTTGAACTCAAGTTATATATGTGTTGAACAAAAAAAGTTTGTAAATTTGTAAGTTTGCACCAGAACCCTCCCCTAATTACATATTCATTAAAAGTTTAAATTCATAGACGATATTTAGTCTGGGATATTCACCATGACAATACTGTACAAATTCATTTTAATGTCCGGTATGTTTTTCCCAAAATTCACAAGGATTTGGTTTGGATGGCCATACCCAATCTGAGCTTGTGCAGACGATAACGAGTCATGATAATATATTCAGCTCCAAACTACTGACTCGATAGAGCACCTACTTGAAAGAAAAACAACTTCTTGGCGCCCACTCGGAAGAAAAACTACTTCTTTAAACAGATAGGCTAATATGAAAATTATGCAGTTGTGTATATGATAAGAAACTTCCGACTTATAAGGGGACGTTCATAAATAAAGATGATTTTTATTATCTATTATAATACTCTTTCGGTCTCATTTTAGTTTTCATATTTCTATTTTTGTTGGTCAAATTGACTAACTTTTGACCAAAGATTATGAGTCGCTCTTTTATTAATTTTAAAAAACTAAAAATTACATCTTAAAGTAGATTAAAAATTATTTCCGATGACATTTATTTTTTTATTTTTTCAATTAATAAAATATTAATAAACTTCAGTCACACTTTGGTCAATTTGACCCGCACAAATCCAAAGGTGACAATTAAAATGGGACGGAGGGAGTTATGATAATTAGTTGTCTTCTCTGAATAAGCCAATTACGTTTCCAAGCTCAGGAGCCAAGTTCCCGGAGAGATTATTCACATTTAAATACGGATCAGTGAGCTTAATCAAGTAGGCACAAAGCTGACATAGTGTATCTTAAACATGTCAGCATCTCAATTGAAATACACAAAGCGAGCGAAGTAGGACGTATAAAACATTTCTCATCTCCAGGATATATAAAACCATTCACCTGTAATATGAAGTGCGTGTTTTAGACAGCCCATCAGAGAAGAAGGGCTTCAACTTGTGTTCTAGTATATAGATATATAAAAAGTGAAAATACAAGTGCCAAATGGCTTCCTCCCCACCGTTCCGTATTGACTAACAAACTTCTCAAAGTATGATCAACTTAGTTCAAACATGTTGCCATCTGGTGGCTACATGTAGTGTACAACCCTCAGGTCTAAAAACTCGAGGGGATTATTAAGTTAGAATTATGCAAATGGCAAGTGGATGCATACAAACTCTCAGCATTTAAGCACTCCAAGAGTCCTTAGTGCAGTGCGGATGCTGGTAGCTTTGCATTCTTCACTTGTTTGGACGATGTTAGGGCTGTCAAGGGCCACCACGTCTGCAAGCGGGTAGCTCCTATTGGCATGGAGCTGTTTGCGACTACCACATCCAACTCCCTTTAATATTACAGATTTGTGCACACCACCAATCAATTGTTCATAATCAGTGTCCCCGCTCTCTCCTAAAAACACAGTCGTCTTTGACAAGTCCATTCCCCATCGAACATACAGATACCTGAAGACATTCAGATTTAATTTCAAGTCAGATATTGTAGTAAAATCATGATTGTGGTGTCACGACAAAAGTGGGCAATGAAATAAGGTTTAACAAGTGTTACGATGACAACTTTTATGTACACCTTTGTTCTTGTATCCTAGGTGCAGGCAGATAGGAATTTTGAGAGGGTTTCTTCTTGCGATACATGCATTTTGTTACCTAACCCAAACCCATTAACTGCATGATTAGCGTTTAATTTACTACAGGAGCCTGTTTAGAATTGTTGCACAACACCTATCACAAATATCATCTCGTACAGACAAATCCCTAAATAACCAATACAAGTATATAACTACTCAAGACGGACTTCAAAACATCAAACAGTAACAACCCACATAATTTACTCATTTGCTAATATACATTCAGGTGTCCAAAAATGACCAGTCTCAAGAAGCAGTTTATGTGACTGGTGTAGTACATACTGTAATTTAAACCATAATCAACTCTGCTATCGCCTACCAGAGTAACGATTATACATTGATCCTTTAGAGGCAGCCAGTAGTTTGTTTGCCTGCCAAAAGATGCATGACTGACGGGGCAAAGTAGTGAATAGTTGAATAGTTGAATCTTGGTTTATAAGTACAAATTACACAACGCATAGTTGAATCTTGGTTTATAAGTACAAAGTACACAACTCAGGGAACGACCTTTTATGTTTTTCAACCCTTCCTGGACCACGTAAATTGTGCTTTACTATATTGACTAGAACATGTATAGCAGATAGCAAACTTATATTTTTTCCGCGTCCTAAGTTACTCAGGGAGTCTAATTCTCTGGTACTCTATTTATTTTGGACGAGCTTTGAACCTATCCAGAGATCAGAACTCTAAGTCACCTTTATGAGATTCTACCCCCCATCATCTTTCGCTTACCGCTTACCGCAAGAATTATAACCTCTACAAACTTAAATATATAGGAAGGTGAAAAATTATTTGAGAGAAGATATAAAAAGGTAGCAGACTAGTTTCTGTAGCAAAAACTCTGAACATACACCATTATCCAAAAAAATCATAGGAGACCTACCGTAGGGCCTGGGCACGAGATGCAAGAACTGGGATCACGTTGATTCTTTTTCCGTTTTGACAATATATTACATGGCAACGAAGACCCTGAATCCTCATCAACTTCCGAACCTCCTTCACAGGCGGAACCTGCAAGAACAAATACTAACTATAACACTTTGTGCATACCATAGCTATACATGCCTAATAGAACTGCGGTACCTATAAAATAAAACTACTGGGCTACCTGCATAACTAGTATTCAATTCTAAACTTTTCATGCCAAAATATATTAAGGAAGATTTGGCAAAAAAAATATATATATATATATATGAAGGAAAAAGGTCAATATACCACTTCAGGCTTCCCAACATTAAAAGCATAACAGTACCCAGTTGAATTATTTTCATCTTCTGCACCCATATTTTCTATATCTTCACCCTTCTTGTCAGTGATAGAAGCTGCCCAACGAGCCAAGGTCTTCCTCAATCCTTCTTCGCCCCAACGGTATTCAATGTGTGAATGATAGTAAAAATCAACTACAAAGGGATTTTCTTCAGATTGAGGAGAAGAATAGTAGAGATCACTACCACTATTGCAAATATAAGCATCAAAAGCTATCGGTCTTATACCCTCCGAAACCAGAAAAGATTGAACTTCCAACATTGTAAATGAAGTAGCTAATATAAATCCTATTAAACCTTCAGTCTTTTCCTTTGCTACAGCTTCAAAAGTCTCTTTAACACTTCGGAAAAGATCTGCAATAGAATCAGAATCCACAGCAATCACAAACATATGCTTCCTTCTTCTCAGGGTTGGAAATTTTCCAGTACTAGAAGTCTGATCTATTTTCTCTGTTACCCCAATTTTCTGTGTTCCCTTCAGGCCACCTTTTGACCACGTTAAAACAGCATTTTCTATTTTACTCTTTTGGTCCGGTTTTACCGAATTAATTACACTTTCTCTGCCACCATTTTTCTCAACATCTAGGGGAAACTTTAGGTTCAAAGATATGTCCTGTATATCTCTCAAAGAATCATCTCTCAGTAAATCACTTTTTGAATCTGAATTTTCATCCTCAGAATCATCTTTTAGCCACCGTGGGTGCCTTGGTTTGCAACTAGCTATGCGGGACAAGTAAGTTTTGCAATGTGCTGGCCACGAGTAGAGGTGAATGTTTTTTAACCCATTTTGTTTACATTTTGCCCAAAGCTGCTTATCTGCTACCAATTTTAATAGAGCATCAGCAATAGACTGCTGATCATGGGGATCAACAAGAAGACCGTTGTCAAGTACCTACAACAGTTTACTATTACTTCTCCAAACATATTTCAGAACACTTATTTTAAATTTGAAACAAAAAAAAGAGCGTAGATAGCATACCCTATGAATATCAACTGGACCTCCATTTTTTGTGGCCACCATAGGCAAACCATGAGCTGCTGCCTATTTCATAATGAAGCCATTTAATTTTCTTAAGTCAAACAACAACTTAAAAGAATTGTGGGATAGGAATAGCACCTCAATTAGAGTAAGGCCAAATGGCTCAATGAAAGCTGGATTAATAAAAACACCCTGCGGAAATGTAATAAATGCAATTAGCATACAAGAGTGTATATTGATATATCTGAAACAAGTAGTTTCCACAAGCATACAAATTCTACTGAGTTCTACATGTTTCAATCTCAGTTAGTTCTCCGGCTGCTATTTTTTCAACCACAATCATCGCACAACAAAGTCAGCCCAACTGTAAAGATTGTCAAATACTCCTCTGGATGTACCAGTGGCAAAGTTACAGCCAGAATATTACCAGTTAATTATTAAAAGTGTATTTAAATGAATGGATGAGTACACTATTTTAATGTCGCAGGAAAAAATGTCACAACAAATAGCAACCACGTATTTTCATAAGCTAGTAAAAGTAGAGAGAAGCGATACCACTCCTGAAGATCAGCATCTCAGGTTATTGACATCATCAAGTTGTAACATATGGTGTTTAAAATCATTGAAATAATGAAGGACTTGTAACAAAAATGTACTGTACTGTTATTTTTCATGTTCTTGTTTTGTATCCAGGCCACATGGTAGACAGAGGATCTTAATGATGCATCAACTCCTGAATTCTCATTAGAAAAACACCTTAGATGGCTTAAAATGCAGCATCAGATAAACATCATCTTTCAATTCTGAATATCCTTATTCCAAAACAAATGACTGGTTCATGAATGTCGGCCAGATATGGGTTTGTTGAAATACACAAGTAGAATACAGTCAGAAATTGAATTTAGTTGAATCACTCAATTGTATATCCATTTGTAAGGCATATCATGCATATATGGCTCTTAACTATTCCGTCATCAAGTTAAGACTGATTGTATATTAGTATAGACATATATATGTACATACGTCAGACATAATCACATCACACGTTATAAGACAGAATTTATCTCTCATTAAACTTCGAAACTTTTTACAGTTTTCCTATCATCATCTTTGCAGAATAAATGTGCTTTACAGGCTTGTAGAAGGCCAATTTTACCTTTGTCCTTGCTGCCAAAGAGTAAATATCAGGCACCTCGGCTTGCTTGTGATGCTTGGGATAGGCCACTTGACCATACAGATCATACTTATCGATCAGCTTAAATATTGAAAGAAGAACAGAAGCACTGGTACTTGACATTTCATCCACATTTTCACGATTACCCATTATCAGTATCTGCATATTGGATAAAAACCAATTGCATAATCTAGTCACAAAAAACAAACAGGTGCGTGACAGTGTTACACAATACTCAATCCATGGACAGAAAAGAAGGTATAATCTACTCACAAAAACAAATGTGTGTGTGTGAACTCTGAAGGCTCTACACAATATTCAATCTTACGAGATTAGCAAGCTCTCTTAAAGGACGACATTCCCCGAATGCTTTAACCAAAGTTGTGAGGTTCTTTTTAGGATCTGGCCTAGCAAGGGCTAGTATAGTAGGCTTCCGTGGATTTGTAAAGAAGCGCATTATCTGCAAACAAAAAGATAAAATTAATAGTTTAACATTTCTGGTTCAACACAGAATCTCCGGTAAATGTTCCACAAATTTCAGAATTATATAACATCCAAAAGATTTTAAGGAAATAAAACCTCAGTCCAAATAGGTGGATCTGGAGATGCAGGATGATCATCACTTCCTTCTATTACTCCTTCCACATCACCATCAAGGGGAGCAATATGATGGAACTCCATTCCAGGAGGAATTACCTGCATAAGACTAGACCATCTAAGATGTCCTCAACAAAAGAAGACATACTTAAATTATCATTTGCAAATTTCAAATATTCTCTAACTCAGGCCTATGTAATACTGGCATACGCACATAAATGGGTTCATGGACAGTCGTGAGAACAGCAAAGTTAAACTTTATGAAATTAACGGATATAATCTTTAAAGATATTGATAACAAGGAAATTTCACTTACAGCCATGCGAGGCATAAATCTACCATAGCAGCTCACTTTACGCTGAATTCTTGCTCTTAGCTTACGCTCTAGTATTGGATCAAAACCATCGTACAAGCGCCATTGCTCCTCAATCTCCTGTCTAGTGCTAGTTATTACTATTTCGGAGACATCAAGGGCTAACTCTTCTGCTTCTATCCTACGCATTATTTTGTATGTAGAATTTATTTCATCCCTTGATAAACGGCCTTGTCTTAAAAGTTGTTCCAACTTATCTCGCCCAAGTGAGTGGCCGGTTAAAAGCATAGGTACGTTCAGTGCCCCAGAAAGGAGAGCAGCAGAATCCCCAGCATCTGCGTAATGCCCATGGATGGCAACAGGCCAGACAGGATGACCGTCTCCAATTTGCTCACCAAGAACTTTGGACATTTGCAGTATGTGTCCCAGCGCAACATCAACAAATTCAGGGATGTGAGGCCACAATAGTTCTTTCGGAATATATTTATCTTTTGGGCCAAATGGTATACGGACAATGTAAGCACCACTACTCTCCCCCATTTCACTCATTGAATCTTCTGAATCTCTGGGAGGCAGCATCTCTGTCGGTTCAGCATAAGACCAATCTACTTCTGAAGATGATACTTGCCTGGTCAACAAATCAACCCGATAGACACCTGGTGTTGAGCCTAAAGCCCTTGCCAGTTCAACAACATACTTAACCTACAAGGAAGAGAGTCTCAGATTATTGGCTATCCTCCTGTATGACAACTTAATAGATTACAAAGCTATTCATGTCAATGCAATTAAGAATAGGCAACTATATTACAAACTTCAGAAAAAACATCAAAAAGTCTTCTATTTCAAGTCTACCTGCCCACCGGTATCAGAATCGCGGCCGAGCTCCATATTTTCCCCTCGTATTAGACCATGCAGGCTGCAAGCAGTGTTAATAGAAATTGTGAGATGAGATGTCATGCATGGCAAGGTTCAATCTTTTGGCACTATGACAAGCACAAAACTGAAGTAAATAAAATTATCATGCAGAAACTCCTAGTGATGTAAGATCTGATTAATAAGAAAGCAAGGAAAATAAATGCGACAAAAAAAAGGTAAACGTAAGAAGGGAAAATGAGATTGAGAGAGAAATAAGAGGGGATGGGCCTGTTTTTTCTTTTGTACAACAGAAAGTGTGCACAAAAATTCACCCGTAGCTCCCACATAATAATATATATATCTGTCTATCTTTAGTTCTTCAATAGAACTCCAAGACAGTGAGCAGGCTATCATCATGGGGAAATAGTACGAAATCCAGAAATACATTATGCAACATAATTCTAGTGTTCAGTTCACTTCATAAGTTTAAGATGCAAAACCATAATTCAGTCCCGACATTAATAAGAATACCTACATTACAGCCTAACTTTACCATTATTCACCTCATTTAAAGTTGTGGACCCTTTGCTTGTATAAGTGTGTAACTGTGCATGCCAATACTTATCCAACATCAGAAACATATATAAACGATACACGATTTCACCAAAAATTGATTGAATAATAAAAATTGTTGTTTATTAATTAAATGGTAGATCTTGGTTTTTTGAAACAAGGTGCATAGATCTAAATAGTTGTTCTTCACAAAAGAAAAATAAATCAGAAAGATTGAAGAAATGTCTCTTATTCTCGTAAACTCGATATACCATAAAGATTTGGTTTTAAATTGTTTATATGAATGATGGACCTCTAGTGATTTCCAACAATTATAACCAATGCTATCTTAAGCAACATAACCAGAAAGACATGGGTAAATTTTACCTTATTAATACAATGTAAAGCTTTTTGCCCTTTTGCTGACTAGTTAGTGCATCTATAGCATCGACAGAGTTAATTCTAGAAAATCGGCTTTTTCTGCTCTCGCCTACGGGGGAAAAATCATTGCCTGCGTCTCCTTTTTCGCCTTCTGAGAAATCTTCGGACATATCAGCAGCTGCTTCTCTATGGGCTATTTCACGTTCAATACGCCTTCTGGTAATCCTCCGGGCTTGCTTTTCCTCAAGCTGGAGAGAAATAGGAATGCAACTTGAGTTAACAGAAAGTTAACTATGTGTTCTCGCTTCTCAAATAATCTTTTAAAGGTCAATACAGACATCATTTATATGGATAACAAACCATACACTAGTTTGTTTAAAATCATCACCCAGATGTCAACAGAAACAAAAGCAAGGAAGGCGGTAAACTAGTATTAAAGATCGTCAAACAATTGCAAAGATATCATTTTAGCTGGTTTCACACTAGCAACAATTACTCAAAAAACATATAAACAAGCCAGCTAATTTCAAAGAATAACATTAAATTAAATATCTTACACTTAAGTATATAACCATTCTATCCTTCCACTACAGCTTATCTGTAGGGAATACAATAGAACACAGCATATTTTATGTTGAATAGTAAGGAATATAAATACTCTTAAGAATTGCATAATAATCACCATTCATGCTTTATCAGATGGAACTAGTCTCACAGACTCACATTAGAGACCAGAAAAGGGAATATAAGGTTAGTGCTAATCACATCAGCAAAACAAAAATCGTAAGTACATCTTGTTTCTCCCCTTACACAAAAAAAACGCTAAATAAGTGAGTATGGAAAGAAGACCATAAACAAAGCGAAAGAGTAGTGACAATTACAACTAGAACTACAATCTCATCGGTAATACCTAAAAATTAATCCTACTAGCACCTTTTACCAGTAGCAAACATCCTGAACTCTCAAAATCAACAATATAAATGCATAAGTTTGTTATTTGGCTAGGATCCATATGTCCCAAACAAATCATACTGCATTTAGCCGATATCTGAATGAAACAGAACAAGTATCTTTTCAGTTGATTGATATTGTTCCTAATTCCATAAACAACAAATTAAAATATTTAATACCGCAAAGTAATGTACATAATGGAATACGCAAAAAGAGCAGTCAAAGAAAATTTGAAATGTAAAAACTTGATATCTTATAAGCTATGTGCCTAGCATCAGTACACTGCCTGAGTGAGTAAAATCGCATAAACAAAGCATGTACAAAATAATTTATTCAAAATATAATTGAATTTGGTCAAAAGTAACAAAATTAGGCCTCTAGACACGGTGATTAGACCATTAATTCACCCGTACAAACATATTAAAAGAGAGTCACCTGTTTCTTCTGGCGAGCCAAATTCCAAATCCGCCAACACATATTTTCGAGTCGAGTATTCCTCTCCTGAGGACTCCTGGTTGCTTGAGCCTACGCATCATCAAATGTACAAGAGTAATTAGAATGCAAATGGGGAGAGAGAGAGGGAGAGAGGGAGAGGGAGAGAGAGGGGGGGGAGGGGGGGAGCAAGAGGGAGAGAGAGAGAGAGAGAGAGAGGGAGGGAGAGGGAGAGAGAGAGAGGGGGGGAGGGGGGGAGGGGGGGAGCAAGAGGGAGAGAGAGAGAGAGAGAGAGAGAGAGAGAGAGAGAGAGAGAGAGAGAGATGAATGTAATTACTCGAATCCAGGAGCGATGGAGATCAGTTTCATCGAAGTTGGTGATGACATTATCAACGAAGTAACGAGTAGGACTGAATCTGCCTCTCTCCCTCAACAGAAGCGATGATTTGACATCATCAATCGCAGGGCCTGAATCAAGAATCGCCTCCAGGTAACTATTTATCCAATCATTTCCCGCCATCTTCAACTATCATACCAATCTCCTCTTCTATCTATACACATCAACTACCTTCTCTTAACACACACATTGTAATCTGTGCTTACCCAATTATATAAATCAACCAATTTCCTTTTGAGTTTTTTATTGTTACTTATAATGATTTTTAGGTCAGTTGTACGTGGATTGGAATGGTAACGTACACATGTAACGCTCTTTTGCTCTGAATCACCGCTCGCTGTCCCATCCCATGCAGCATATGTTTTTTAATTATTATTATTATTATATTTTATTATTATCATTATTTATTATTTATTATTATTATTATTATTATATATTTCACTTAGACATTTTGACGCAGCTTTTAGTTTGTAAAAATAAAACTTAATTTTCCATCTATTTTTATTTGAATTAAATAATGATCAGTAGTGTTTGATAATTATTTATGATAAAAAAAAAAGGAAAATACTTGTTTTTGCAAAATTAAATATATTTATACTAATTTTTTTTAGCATGCTTTAGAAAACATGAGAAGTTAAACGGATTCCGTTTGGCTAAGATTAAAATAAGTAACTTATTGATTAAAATAAAAAAGTGGATTATAAGTGAGAAGTTGGTTTGAATTTATAATTTAATAGGAGTGTTTGGCTAACCTCATTTATAAGTTATTCTGCTGTAAACAGAAGGGAGAGTAAAAAAGCTGAGAAGAAAAAAAAAAGCTACAACTCTTGGCTTCCAACTTCTGAACAAAATCTCATCAAATAAGTGGGTTGACTTATTTACCCAAACAGTATGCAAAATTTTAGAAGTACTTCTCAAGTCAAGAAGCTGGGCTTCTTCGATTCCCAAACACCCACTCAATCATGTGTGTATGTAATAATTACATTTTTTTTATAATAAAATTCAAAATCAAAATTTACAACCAAATATTTGTATGTGTTAAATAGTACGTCAAGCTAACTTACATTGCGAGAAAGGGAGTGTATTATATTTATTTGCTGCGACTAGCTTCCTGATAAAATTTTAGGCATTGGGATCATTTTTTTGATAGCATCCATGAAGTAATGTTAGATCCAAGAGCAAACAAGCACGTGTTCACAATTTTATATAGGCTGTAATTATGTATTTCAAACAATTCGATAGAAAATCACAAGAATATAGGAGTACTAATTAATTTGTAGTGTGTATGGATAACTCCCTCCATTTTTCTCATTTTATACATACTGTTATATGCAAAATTATGAAGATTAAATAAATGGGTCGGGCCCACAGAAGAAGGTCTATTTCGGCCAGGAGAGTCAAGATCAACACGATTTCGAAGTGACCCTTTCAAAAGATAGGGCGCGCCCTATCTTCTGGGCGCGCCATCTTGCCAAGGATAGTCTAGTTAACAGTAATTTAGAAGAGCAGAAGGAGATGCTTCTTGTTTAGGGGGACGCCCTTAAGCATAAGTAGATCCTACTGTTAAAATATGAAGGCCCTACCTTGTAGTCTGAGGGGTTATCCTCCTTGGGAGGTAGAGGATAGAAGAGAAGACACACCCTGGAAGGTCCTATCTCTGTAGTCTGGCGGGTTGTCCCTGTCGGGGAGTAGGATAGTGTCCATGCATTTGGGGTAAGCTCTAGGGCTAGGCCTCATCGTATTGGGCCCCTTTCGGGAGGAAGATTCTAGAAGGGGAGGCCCAGCCCACATGGGTCTCTTAGGAGAAAGAACTACGTGCCGGCTTGATCCCCTATAAATAGGGGTACGTAGGCAGATTGTAAGCATCGATCATTCTTGAGAGCTATTCCAGTTAGCAATCTAGAACCCTTTGCTTACAATTGCAGCCACCACTATAACAAACAATCAACCGCTTCCTACATTCTCGCTAACAAGAATCTTGATCCACGCCGCGAACCTCATCTCTGTTAACCTACCAGTTTTCTCCGTTAACAAATTGGCGCTAGAAGGAGGGGCTAGTTCAAGATTTTCCATCAAGGAGAAAGATGTCGAACCACAGCGAGACAACGCCCGGCGGGAACCAGCAACCCGATCCTAGATCCAGAGGAGACAGCGTCGGAAAGACAAGCAATACCGGACGGACGGACAACACCACGGTCGGGGACACCCCCCAAGAACAGGCAATTGTGATAACAGATGGAGACAACGTCAGTCTACGACGGCCGATCGCCTAGTCGCCGCCAATCATGGTGAGTAACGATGAATTATCTTAGAAGTCCGTTCAGAGGAGAAGACGACGGGATCGAAGGAGAAGACCGTTATGAAGGAGAAGACGGGTTCGATGGAGAAGTATGTTCAGAGGGGAAAGACGATGGTAAGCATGGTTGTTTGTTATCGATATTGAACAAGCAAAGTTGTGAGGGCTGTAAGTCTAAATGTAAAGACAACCCTATCTGTTACATAGGGATGATAACTCAACAATAGAACAGGACAAGTAAATAACACTACGCCTGCACCGGAATTGGAAGATACGAAGACAAAGGTTGAAGAAGCCATCTACAGTCTTGAAGGAATAAGTTCACTGGAAGAAGTTCATTAATATGTTCATGCCTCAGTGAAGAATAAAGATTGAAGTATTCAAGATTGTGGAAGCAATGAAGATGTTGTCCAAGTACTCGAAAGATTTCAGTGCAACCCCTGAAGCAAGATATTTCTATATATCTTGGTTGGTTATTTATAATCAACAAACTGAAGCATAAACTAACCCGGAACCGACTGATCAATGTTTGCTGACAAAGAAGGTACAATGTGTGACTTCAGTGTTAGTCGCTTGTGAACCAGACCAGTGCACTAAGCGTCAGCACATACGGAGTTTGCAAAGTATTTATCAATCGAAGAATTGATCAAGTCATAACAAGTCATTTGTTCCAAACTCAAGCAAAGCCAAATGCCTAGCCTCTGCAAAGTCTCTGCTCATATCAGGTGACCTATCTTTTATATGTGTGCACTTATATATTTGCATATGTACAAATATATTTATATATATGTATATATGTATATTTAATTAAATATAATATATATAATATATATGTATATATGTTTTTTTAAACATATGTATATGTATATTTATATGTATATATATTTAAATAAATATATATGTATATAATATATGTATTTATATTTTACATAAACATTTATATATTTAAGTGTATATATATATTATATTATGTGCATAAATATATCTATATTTAGAGAGAGTTATATATATCTTTATATATATATTTATATTTATATTTACACATAGTTATATGTATATTATATATATTTAAATATATGAGAATATATTTAAATATATGTGTATATATATGTTACTATATGTTTATATAAATATTATATATATGTATATATTTATATATACTTTTCTTTATATATATTTATGTTTATATTTATATTTATAAATAACTATATATATCTCTATATATATTTATATATATATATTTACATTTGTATTTACATATAATTATATATTATATATATTTAAATATATGAGAATATATTTAAATATATATACATATATTATTATATGTTCATATAAATAATATATATATGTGTGTATATATTTATATATACTTTTATTTATTAATATAATAACAACATAATATATTATATTATATATATTATGCATGCATGTGATGATGTCAGGTGTCAAGGGCAACCTAGGGTTTGCATGTGTCCATGGAGCTAGGGTTTCAATCTCTTTAAGCTACTGTTGTACACTGAAGCCATGCACGTAGGAGAGATAACAGATACAGAGTGGAGCACTGAGTGGCGCAAGTTCACTATCTAGTGAATTTGTCTAAGTCATGTATATACTATATGACTACAGTGGAGCACATTGGAGGCGCAGACTTTGACTGGCGCAACTCTGGGTTGAGGAGAGATAACAGACACACTTAGCGCAAGTATGATTTACTTAGAATAAATTCTAAGTCCTGACTCCCTCTACAGTGCACAAGGGAGGCGCAAGGTGATTCTTGTCGCAAGTATTGACCAAGACAATGTGGCGCAGGTTTTGACTGTGGTGTAACTTTGACTAGGCAAGTCAAAGTGCCACTTGTTGTGGTCAAATGAGTGATATCATGGATGTCATACCACCATCAGGCGCAAGTTCAAGTGTTGGTTATTTATTCTAAGTCATCAAGGCACACACTGGTGAACAGAAGGCGCAAACTCACCTCTCTCCTTGGCACAAACTCATTCTGGCGCAAGTTTGGATTTATGGAGTTAACTAGGGTTAGTTAATGAGAAGCCTATAAATACTTGAGATGTGGGTTCATAATTTAACACACTCTCCACCACCTTTATGGTGGAATGGCTTTGTGCCTTGCACACTACTACACACAAATAAATCATAGCTTAGTTTTGTAATATATATATATTTAGAAGCTAGGGTTTGTGAGTGTAAGTAGTAGTAGCCATTGTAGCCAACCTTCGGGTTTGGATTTATAGCACCCTTCGAGGTATTTATCAATATACAGATATACCTTGGAAAATATTGTGTGTTGGTTTAATACTTTCATATCCTCAGAAACCGACCCAATAAATATCCGGAACACGAAACCCATTACAGGACTGCAATTTATTTATCCGCAAGATTCGAAAGAATTTTAAATTGTAGTGAGTATCGTATTCAACCCCCCCTTCTACGATACTTTGGACCTAACAATTGGTATCAGAGCCAGGTTGATTGATATACAAATCAGGATCCTTATCGTACGGAAAATCAAGAACCTAGCTTTTGATATTTGATTAGGGGAAATGTTCTTCCGGTTTGTGTTGCTGAATGTGTCCGTAGGCCTAAGCAAGAATTATCTGTTGGATACTGAACCTTGGACCAGGACTTATAAATTTATATTTTAAATTTTAATAAGTTTATTTTATAAATTTGATTCAATTTATTTTAAACTTATTAATTGAGTTTATTATGAATTAATTAAATTTATTTTATAAACCTAATTAAATTTACTTTATAAACTTTACCAAATTCAATTATTAAATTTGTTTAAATTTATTTTAGACTTGTAAAGTTTACTCTTAGACTTTACCAAGCTTATCATAAATCTTTATAAATTTATTATTTAAATTTGTATAGTTTATGATTTAAATTTAAGTTAAAATCTTGAATATATATTTAAGAGGATTTAACTGATTATGGATATAAGTTCAAGTTCAAGGGTTCTATTTCATTTGTTCTGGAAGCTATGATTTAATCGGAGACGAGACACTTGAATATTTTCAAAAATTAAATTTATCTAATAAATTTTAATATATTTACTAAATGAATTTGAAATAAATTTGTTCTAAACTTGTTCAGTTTATTATGAATTTATTTGAATTTATTTTTTAAATATAATTAAATTTACTTTATAGATTTAACTAAGTTTATTTTATACTTTATTTTCTTTCATCTTTTAAAACTTATTTTTAAATTTATTTTCTTTATAATTTAAACTTAGTTTAAATAATCAAGTGTCCCGTAACCTTTTTGATTATTCTACTCCAAGACAAATCAGATTGATATTTAGTTGAGACAGATCAGGATGACAGATTCCAAGACAAACACCGGGCTTTCAAATACCAGATTCTCAGAACCGGTAATGGAAGTACATTGATGACCCAATCCAATTGATTTCTCAAAGGATTATTAGAAGCAGTTTTCTATGTTCGACAAAGCTGATTGTGATTCGAAGAAGATTCTATTGAAGACTAATTTGGTACTACTAAAAGTGGATTTTGAAGAAGGTACTTCAGGCCTTGATCTGAGTAATTACTCCTACTTGATTATCAGATTACCAGATCAGGATGGGAACTTGTTTTATGTGTTGAGTGCATCTTCCCAGGGCTCGGAATATCAACTTTGAATGGCACCACTGGTATTAGGAAAAGAGAAGTTTTTTACGGATGAATCTTCAAGGATTTCAATCTAACTCAGTGATTCAGGGATATACAATTACCTAGTGAATTGTACCAATGCTAAATCTATCTGGAATCAGCTGAGATCAAAGACAGAGAACTGTGGAGGTTTAAGGATATAATTATCGAGTTACTACCGCACCAAATCAGTTTCGTGCATTTATGTTAGAACCTTAGAATTGAACAGAAGAGTTTGTAACTGCTGAATTTGAGGAAGCTCAAGTCGACGAAAGTTAACACTTTTGAAGAATGTGAGGACAAAACTTCAAGGATTAGCATAACACTGTCTGAGAGGTTTAGTCATGTCAGATTCAGATGGAATCCATTGGTTTCAAGTGGTGACTCTTCACGGTTCAGTTCAAGGAGGTTGTTTTCAAAACTGAGTTGGTCTGTACACACAATATTGGTTGGTATCTTTAGCAAATAAGGGTTGCTATATATATTGAAGCCTCGACAAACAAGGATGATAGGGCTTGTCTGAAATTCAAGTGGATGTTTTGAAACAAGCATCACAACAAGTTCTTATGCTATTTTAGGAAAGGTGTGAGATGGATCAATTGCCGATGAGAATGATGATTATGGTTATCTGGCTATCCCAGCATTCTCTGAAGATGACTCACCTCGTACTTCTCAGGTACGAATTCTTTCTAACTATGCAATACTTATTTCTTTATTTAAAGCATGTTATAAATCTTCGAGTAGAATTGTTTAACACACAAGCACAAGCATGATAGCATCACAATAGATAATGTTAAACTAGTATGCTAGATGACTATTCTGGTAACTAGGACTGATGATAATCTTGTGCATGTGTCTTTAGCAGATTCTTAACATGTGTATGAATATTTAGGATTTGATTATTTGCAATGGTGAGATTAGAAGCTTTCCTTTGGAACACGACTCTTAGTTTTAGGGGTTATGATCCTAGCATATATAACTTTGTTAAAACACTTACTTGCAGAATCCCTAGTACAACTAGATTTGCTTATGTTATCTTAATTGTTTGTTAAGGATTTTATTTTGTTCTATAATGGAATGTCTACCTTGTGTCAGTAGAAATTTTAGAACTTCATGTTAGATCTAAAACTGACTTAGGTAATAGAGATATTATAATGCCATATAACAACAGATTGGAATCAGATCCTTATGCTCTTAGAAGATTATTGAATATATGTAATTCTACTTTATACCTGTTGCACTTGTGTTAATTGGTTTAAGTAGAGAGTACTGAATCTTCTGAATTGCATAACTGCCTGTCTTGCTCTTGTCTTATCTTTGATTGTTTGCCATGTGTATTCAACATCATGTCTGCTTATTTTCATGTCATGAATGCATTTCTTTGTACTTGCATTGAATTTAAAAAAGTATGTTTGAGAATCACATTAGGGCAATGTCTAGATAAGAATTAGCATGTTAAGGTTGCTTCTGTTGTTACCATTGTTAAAGAAAAATCTCTAATCCATCAGGACCCAGTTATGATTGGGGACCATAGAACTCTTTCCATTTGTGATTGCAGGTTACATATGTTCCATATGATTTTTGGTGCACTCTGTTTGCTGAGTAGCTGAAATCATATATTCACCAAAAGTACCCTGTTAGCAAATGTGATCATGTGACCAGTTCCGTCAATAATCTTTGAAAGATGACAACAAAGATTCTCTTGCGGGACATGCCTGTTTTCCTGGAATGTCATCATGGAAGCATATCTTTCTTGGAAGAGTCAAAGCACACAAATTCCTAGTATCAGACTGTTCTCTAACAAATGACAGTATGTCAGTTCATGGAATAGTGTTTTATCTCAAATCAGGAAGGATGTGAATTTTGCTCGTAGCTAATATGGAACTTCAACTGAAGATGGAGTGAACTGTTTTGATAGTGAAGCCTCATCAGATGAGTATTAGCTATGGCACTTGAAGCTCTCGCACTTGTATGTCAAAACAAGGAGCTCTTTCTATTCGTAAGAAGAGAATTGGTGAGAGGACTACCTCATCTGGAATTCAATATGGATGAAGCTCATGAGGTATGTCAATAGGGAAGTCGAAGGAGCATCGCACAGAAGCAAAGATATGACTAACATTACTGAGCCGCTTCAGATGATACGTATGGATTTCTACGGATCAGCTAATGTCATATCTGCAAACAAAGCTAGATATCTTTTTGCGATGATCATTGACTGCTCTAGATTCTTTCGTGTTGTTCGTATGTGTTCGAAGGATGAGACGTCACATATGAAGGTTGATCAAGAGGAACCCTGATCATTAATAAATCCAGAAAGAAACAATTCTTGGCAGTGGCCAATCAGAAGCAAACACTAACTCTTGGTATGTGTTTGGAGGAAAATGCCTCTTTGCAAGTCTTGCATTTGAAGCTCAAAGCATATTTTCCTCGGCTACTCAATGGAGTCTACAGTCTACAGGGTGATTGTGATTAATCAACAGAAGGTGATTGTAAGTCCGGACAGGACATTGAACGACACTTTGCTCCAAGCTGTTAAAGGTGATATCATTGGTATTATAATGATTCAGATCCAAGCAGAATCTCTTTGCAAGGATAAGGATTATTAAGGAGATCCCAGCAACAGCTTAGGGGGAGCATTTGGTGGATCCACTAGTCAAACTCAACACCACATTGAAGATGAACAGGACATATCAAGAACGTATCTGCTTAGACAAAGGGTTTGGAGTCAATATCATTCCCGGGTTCTAGTTCTTAAATGTTCCGAATTGTGAAGTGAAGACTAGGAGAGCTATTGTAAAAAGACGTTATTTCTTTGGGTTTCAATCTTAAGTGAAACTAGAGGAAGATTCAGAAGCTCTTAAAGGGATCCAGATTGAGTGATTGCACATCAAGATGATCTCAATCAGTTTGAAAGCAGATTATGCGGATTCTAATACCTGACCTAAATGACAATCCAATACTTAGTACTTGTCGGGTATTTAGATTCCAACTGGATGTTTTTGGCTCTGTTACGAGGGACAAGCCAATTTGGATGCTTAGGGTTACTACAAAAGAGAAGGTTATGAAGATGATGGAAATGGAATCTTCAAGTTCAAGACTCTACATCTTAGGGGACTCAACGACCTTCATGATTGAACTAATGCACCATTCACGAGACTCGGGTTTAGGATATTACAGTGAGCTAGAAGATGAAGATTCATACAATATTTCAAGGACTTTGCAGTTGCAGATCCAACGGAATTTGTATACCTATTTCTTCACCAGCTCTCTATGAGTTGCTATCCAACACCTGATGATCGTCACAGACATGGTATGACTTCTTACTAGCATATTATCTTAATATCTGTTTGCTAGAGTCATATTTGGTATCCAAATTATTACCTCTTATGATACAAGGCACACACAATACAACTATCTGTGCTGTAATACCATGATTATATTATATGTGGACTAACGTCACTTGTGCAAGATAATTGCTAAGTGAATGCAGATTAGTGATATGATGAGTTTGTTGGAAAGTTGCAATTCTTTATGGTCTACTAGTTAGCCTAAAGAATGATGGCAATAAAAGGAAGTCAAGGATCTTTTGAATATGCGCATTTTGGAAGATTCTAGACCTGCCAAGACTTATGCCAACAACCACTGGACTTCATCAGTACAAGAAAGTAACATCAACTGAAATGTCAAGTCTCAGAGGTATTCAACTTATCACTTTACTTAACTGCAAGTGGATCACATACTATACTTTCTATAAGGTATTACTTCTTTCATGAGCATGTCTATCGTATTTCTTGAATGAATTCATGAGTATTAAATTGTCTATACATAGGACTTGTGAATTTATTTAAAATCCAGTACCTCGTGCTTTTTGCTATTCTATGTGATTGCCATGTTTATTGCTTTGCATGCTTAGATGGTGATTATATGTTTTAGCATGAGCGTTTGTTATTTCAATTATTTAAATTATGTTGCATGACAATTAAGTGACTTATTTGTTCATGATTTAAATGATTAGAGATGACATGAAGCATGACTTAATTATGTTATTTTTCTTGATCTATACCTCTTTAACAATTGGTATCTAGTAGAGAAACTTTGTCATAATCTAGTCGTGATATATTTGTATTTGTGAACATACTTAGGATTATTTTCTAGGTTGAATTCATTTTTATAGGTATAAAATCTGAAGCATGACTTATTTGTTTCTAGACTTGTGACTTGTATCAGTAATTGGTATGTGGTTAGAATCTAGTTAGAATTTAGTCATGATTTACTAGTATTTGTGGAGTTACTTAGATTCTCTCTAGGCTGAATCCATTTGTATTAGTGTATATACTTGAAGCATAACTATTTGTGTTGGATATTTGATGATTTATTAATTGATATTTTATTTCATGTCTAGCTGCATATAGTTGTGATACTTTTAGTGTTAGTGATATTTTTGCATGCTTATATGTAGATCACTAATATTAATTGTTAATATTTTCTGCGAGGAGTTGTGTGAGTTTACTTGTACTTAAATGCTTACATGTATAGGACTTATGAACTTTTCTTCAACTTTCCCTCGGGCTTACGAATATCTTTGTATGATTGTCATGATTTTAGTTGTTATATGCTGATCTGATAATTATATGATATTGCGTAAGTAATTATTATTTTATCTTAGTTAAATTGTGATCCATGACAATTATATGCTTATTTGTTTCATGATTGACTTTGATAGAATAAAAGAAGCATGATTAATTCACGTTTTGAAATATTTAATTGGTATCTCTTTTTGATGCTTTATTGATGTTTTATTTGTGAATTGATTGTGATGTATTGGCACGGGTGAAATATTGTTGCATATTTCTTAAAACCACTAGTGCTAATATATTTTAGGTGTTTAATATTCTGAGTACAAGGGAGACAACCATAATCTTTATTCTGTCTCATATTTATGTTCTGGAGTGGTGAGTTTCTTCAAAGAAATTTTCTTATCATTTGATTTCAACAATTGGTATCCTCTACTCTATTTCATAAATATTTCTTAGAATACTTTGCATCTATACATGTAGCGTCATAGGACGAGACATTGATTATCTTGTATTTGTGTACTTGGTGATCTTTGTCACTTGCAACGTCTGTTTTGACGATGTGCTAGTATGAGGCCTTTTCACTAATTATTTTGGTGAGTGCTTTATACACTGTAGCGCATAAATTTTCTTTTTCCCTTTTTAAAAATTGTAGTGAGAAACAGGAGTCTGTGTCTTTTTCAAAGACAAGTTCATTTAAAACTTTTATGCATAGATTCAGACTCTCGTACTCAAACAAGTTTTTAATGGAAAACTTTGATTCTTTCATCGGTTGTGATTGTCATTCTTTATGAAAATCATTTTTACAATCACAACTGATTCATTTTTCCTCAAAAGATTAAATGCAATTGCTTTCATTCAAAATCATAGATTTTCTAAAATGCATTTATATCTCTTTCTGTTCTTCGGAACTTAATCAGCTTCTTGGCTTTCCTAGATAGTCATAAGGTTGAAAACCAACAATCTTTATCCCAGACTATAAAACCAAATTCAGAACACATCCCGACTTTTCCCCTGGAGTAATAAGGAACTTATTAGACTAGAGGTCAATAAGGGAGAAACTGTACTCGTTGCAGCAAATAAGGATGTGAGGGATAGTGTACCCACAGCTCTACCTCTCAAGGAGAAAAGGTGTTTTCAAACTTGAGGTAACTGTTGCTCATCTGTATTCTCCCAAAAGAATATAGAGCTGAAAAGGCAATAAAACAGTCTCTGGAATCATTCTCTCAACAGGATGAGTCCATTGAAATTCGCTCGTCAGCCAGAGCATCTTGTATTGAGTCAAGCACATCATCAGTAACCACTCTGATGAAGAGCCTAAACAAAAATCTTATGGACACAATACAAGAGAGTGCACAGTAAGGTTAAAGGTTTTGTTCCAGAAGCAACTTCTTCATTTACCATTTTACGGTAGATAAGATGGTTGATGCCTTTACAGGTGTAAGGAGGAAACGAGGATCTCAATTGCCAAATCTTCAGGATTCTCGTCTCCCTCCCCAGATAAGAACAGATCTGGATCCAATCGGAATGGATTTCCTATTTATAGGAGATCGGCAACTCTCTGACTATGAGTCAATTTATTGATGAGTCAGTTGAGGATCGGGGATTTACGAAACCCCATTGCACCGCCAGTGACCTCTCTTGAAGGGGCTATGGTGATTTTCTCATGCAGGTACAGAAGACCATACTTTGAGTGCTGAGAGAAACACTGTGAGCCAAACACTGAGAGTTAAACACTTGGTGAGATTCTGAGAAGGACCAGTGAGACATCAGAATGAGAAATATGTGAGCATGAGTGAGTGCAAACACATAGGATTTTGAGAAGAGTGAAACACTTGTGAGATACATATAATAATAATTGGTATTGAAAGCTCACAAGCTATTGAAAGAATTGACAGAAGCAACTACGGTTCATTCCATTTCACGGTGTGAACTTATGGTTGATGATTCTCTTGAATCAAGTGTCTTCACAGACATTGAGGAGGACTTGGGCCTTTGCCATAAATAAGCCTTTGTCTAACCTCCTAGAGCAAACAACTCTGGATCCTTAATTGGATAAGCCACTTAGTGGTTGGCAACTTGTGGACCATGATTCGGATTTATCTGATAAGTCTGCAGGGATTGGGAATTACGAACTCCCATTGCACCACCGGTGACCCCCTTTAAGGGTGGCTAAGGTGATTTTCTTGCAGGTACTCAGCATTTTGGAAGCTCAGTATTTGTGTGGAGGGATACACTTACAGAACTTGTGAGTGACACCCTTACCCAAAAACCGAGAGAAAATTGAGTGTTGAGTGATACACCTGCAGAACATTTTAGTGAGACACCTACTAATTACCAAATTTATACCTAAAGACAAAGTGGATGTTGTTTGTCTACAACTAAGGGGGATTAAACTACTCTTTAGCTGTGTACTACTGAGGGGGAGATTCTTCTTCAACTACGGAGGAGGATTGATCTTTCATCTAAGGGGAGATAGCTACTTATCACCAAATTTATACCTAAAGACAAAGTGGATGTTGTTACTGGAATGTCCGTTTTACTCATTACTTTTCCGTTTGGAACCTATTCTTTCAGCATAGGGACCAACCCAATCAAAGTAAACCCTTCTTCTGAACTCTTTCTTCGACCCCAGCTTTAGCGTTGTTTAGTTCTCTATGGGGAGATTATCTTTTGGTACAGGAAGTATTGTACACGTTCCTTGACCTATTTGATACCACATATCCTCGGAGGATTCCACAACTAAGGGGGAGAATATATTTAGGGGGAGAATATATGAAAGGGGGAAGAAAAAGTAAGTTAGCTTTCTTCTATTGTCTACAACTAAGGGGGATTAAACTACTCTTTAGCTGTGTACTACTGAGGGGGAGATTCTTCTTCAACTACGGAGGAGGATTGATCTTTCATCTAAGGGGAGATAGCTACTTATCACCAAGGGGAACCTGATCAAGGTAACGGGAGGAGAAGTATAAGGTGATACATTTATTCTTCAGTAAGTGGTAGAAAGGAACTTATTCATTACCACTGAAGAATTCAATGAAGCTGCTGATTGTTCTTTGCATAATGGAATGTTTTGAATTCTCTTCAAGACAGACTATGAGGATTATCTGGCAGGTAAGCAAGAACCAGAGAAATAAAGGTGATATGCACATTTGTTATTTCTATTCATGAAATCTGGAAATGTATTATATGATCCAGAAACTTTGTAGCATTATTTACTAGTCCAGGATTTTACTTTTTCTAGTGTTAGTTGAGTTATCCTCCAGAGGATTTGCTTGTTATGATTAACAAACAAATAGGGGGAGATTGTAAGTCTAAATGTAAAGACAACCCTATCTGTTACATAGGGATGATAACTCAACAATAGAACAGGACAAGTAAATAACACTACGCCTGCACCGGAATTGGAAGATACGAAGACAAAGGTTGAAGAAGCCATCTACAGTCTTGAAGGAATAAGTTCACTGGAAGAAGTTCATTAATATGTTCATGCCTCAGTGAAGAATAAAGATTGAAGTATTCAAGATTGTGGAAGCAATGAAGATGTTGTCCAAGTACTCGAAAGATTTCAGTGCAACCCCTGAAGCAAGATATTTCTATATATCTTGGTTGGTTATTTATAATCAACAAACTGAAGCATAAACTAACCCGGAACCGACTGATCAATGTTTGCTGACAAAGAAGGTACAATGTGTGACTTCAGTGTTAGTCGCTTGTGAACCAGACCAGTGCACTAAGCGTCAGCACATACGGAGTTTGCAAAGTATTTATCAATCGAAGAATTGATCAAGTCATAACAAGTCATTTGTTCCAAACTCAAGCAAAGCCAAATGCCTAGCCTCTGCAAAGTCTCTGCTCATATCAGGTGACCTATCTTTTATATGTGTGCACTTATATATTTGCATATGTACAAATATATTTATATATATGTATATATGTATATTTAATTAAATATAATATATATAATATATATGTATATATGTTTTTTTAAACATATGTATATGTATATTTATATGTATATATATTTAAATAAATATATATGTATATAATATATGTATTTATATTTTACATAAACATTTATATATTTAAGTGTATATATATATTATATTATGTGCATAAATATATCTATATTTAGAGAGAGTTATATATATCTTTATATATATATTTATATTTATATTTACACATAGTTATATGTATATTATATATATTTAAATATATGAGAATATATTTAAATATATGTGTATATATATGTTACTATATGTTTATATAAATATTATATATATGTATATATTTATATATACTTTTCTTTATATATATTTATGTTTATATTTATATTTATAAATAACTATATATATCTCTATATATATTTATATATATATATTTACATTTGTATTTACATATAATTATATATTATATATATTTAAATATATGAGAATATATTTAAATATATATACATATATTATTATATGTTCATATAAATAATATATATATGTGTGTATATATTTATATATACTTTTATTTATTAATATAATAACAACATAATATATTATATTATATATATTATGCATGCATGTGATGATGTCAGGTGTCAAGGGCAACCTAGGGTTTGCATGTGTCCATGGAGCTAGGGTTTCAATCTCTTTAAGCTACTGTTGTACACTGAAGCCATGCACGTAGGAGAGATAACAGATACAGAGTGGAGCACTGAGTGGCGCAAGTTCACTATCTAGTGAATTTGTCTAAGTCATGTATATACTATATGACTACAGTGGAGCACATTGGAGGCGCAGACTTTGACTGGCGCAACTCTGGGTTGAGGAGAGATAACAGACACACTTAGCGCAAGTATGATTTACTTAGAATAAATTCTAAGTCCTGACTCCCTCTACAGTGCACAAGGGAGGCGCAAGGTGATTCTTGTCGCAAGTATTGACCAAGACAATGTGGCGCAGGTTTTGACTGTGGTGTAACTTTGACTAGGCAAGTCAAAGTGCCACTTGTTGTGGTCAAATGAGTGATATCATGGATGTCATACCACCATCAGGCGCAAGTTCAAGTGTTGGTTATTTATTCTAAGTCATCAAGGCACACACTGGTGAACAGAAGGCGCAAACTCACCTCTCTCCTTGGCACAAACTCATTCTGGCGCAAGTTTGGATTTATGGAGTTAACTAGGGTTAGTTAATGAGAAGCCTATAAATACTTGAGATGTGGGTTCATAATTTAACACACTCTCCACCACCTTTATGGTGGAATGGCTTTGTGCCTTGCACACTACTACACACAAATAAATCATAGCTTAGTTTTGTAATATATATATATTTAGAAGCTAGGGTTTGTGAGTGTAAGTAGTAGTAGCCATTGTAGCCAACCTTCGGGTTTGGATTTATAGCACCCTTCGAGGTATTTATCAATATACAGATATACCTTGGAAAATATTGTGTGTTGGTTTAATACTTTCATATCCTCAGAAACCGACCCAATAAATATCCGGAACACGAAACCCATTACAGGACTGCAATTTATTTATCCGCAAGATTCGAAAGAATTTTAAATTGTAGTGAGTATCGTATTCAACCCCCCCTTCTACGATACTTTGGACCTAACAAGGGCGAAAGATGAAGGCAAGATCGGAGCGAAGGTTCAAGAGGCTAACACATGAGAGAAGCGCGGTTTGTGGATCTGGAGACTTTCCAAGGTTTCAGAAGGAAGCAAGTCCCACGGATGGCACAAAAGATCGAGAAGCGCGCCTCCCCCTGACTGGGCACGCCTCCAGGTAAATATCCTTCCTGATACTCGTATACGATATGTTGTGTTGGTTGTATCCCTTGTAGGGCGGAAGTATGTTAGGAGGAGCACCTCCTAACATGGCACACCGTAGGCACAGACACGCTTCACTCCAATCTCAATAATGCTCAAATCAACCACACAACTCGACAACAGACATCGGCAATCTTCTCGCTCAATCATCAACTCATCATCAAATCTTGCTCTGTCGTCAAATCTCCTTGCTCCATCAAATCTTGCCATGTCATCGAATCTCCTTGCTCCGCCGCTAAGCGACCTCATAGCTACAGGGGGAATCCCATCTACAATGCTTGTCCAAACTAATATCCAGAACATTTCAAGGATCGGTGCTGTCAACATCAACACTCTCAGGAGGATCTCGACACACTTTGATGGAGACGTCACCTCCAGTCAAGGACCAGTCTTTGCCAGAGTCATCAAGGCTCCTTCGCCCATCAAGAACACACATCAGATCTCAAATTTCATGGCAACTCCAATGTTGTTGAGTTTCTTGACAGGTTCAACGTTGAGATGCAGAAGAGTTTCTTGGATACAGGTCTCATAGTGGGAACAGGCTTCTGGAAGCATCTACAAGTCAACAACCCAAGTCCTTGGCTGACCTTTACGCCCGGGCCGAAGTGTACAAGAAAGTGGAACAATCCTTGGCTGAAAGCGAGAAGAATGAATCTCAAAGTCCTTCAAGGATCAAGAAGAGGAGACGAGAACAATCTTTCAGACCGGAGCATTGAAGCAGACGTCAAAATCCAAGCAGAGACAATATTACCTATAGAAGGAACCACACACCACCTCGGGACTATGATGGAAGATCTAATCATTGGACACCTTTGGTTACGTCAATAGAACACATTTTAAAGCAAAGGACTCTTCCAAAGACCAGCGCCAATGTCTTCTTGGTAGATAAGGGAAATTCATGAAAAAATATGTGACAATTACTCGGGGGGTAGTTCACTTGCTCTAAAGATCCCAAGGCAATGGTTCCAGTCGAGGTTGAAGCAAGTTCTTTAAGGAGAGACAACTTCGAGCAGGAGGCAAACAAAGTTAATCATAGACCTCACCCTAATATGGTGGAAGAAGTCAGAAGAGAGTCACAGATTAGGTAAGCGACATATCAACAAAGAACAACTCGATTTTAAGGTCAAGGCCAAGCCTTTGAAGGGGGGAGACCTAGTGCTGTTCAGGATGATGCCAGGAATGAACGTGCCAACTCATGTAGTGTTTGGTGTTAACTCGGAAGGACCCTATCGAATCAGATGCGAACTCTTTGGGAGGACACATTGCTTGAAGCACTTGCAGGGAAGCCTCGTCCTAGAGGTATATACTACGGAAGATTATGAGAGAAGACCTAGGGCAGGATACATGTTGGAGGCTGAAGACCCTGGACACGCTCCAGGGTACAGGTCGAAGATGCAGGACAAGCTCCGAGTACAAATCAGAGATCCCAGACAAGTTTCGGGATACAGGTCTAAGACGCAGGACAAGTCCAATGACACGGGTGGAAGACGCAGAGCAAGCCCGAGGGTAGAAGTCGAAGACCGATGACCAAGAGCAAGCCCGAGGATGTAGGTCGAATACCGATGAACTGGGACAAGATCCTGACGCCTCTCCAGTCAAAGTCAAAGTTCAAGTCATCCACATTGTCAACACATCAAATTCAGCCATTATTCTCATCATTCAACGCTTTTTGAAACCGGCACGAAAATACGTGGCAAGGTGTGCAAAAAAAAAATATATATATATATATATATATAATACCGCAAGTCGTCAGAACATGCACCTTATGTCTGGAATCGTTGGGCGCCAATTGTCAAGGATATTAAAAAAAATACTCTCTTTAGAACGTGCAATCTTTCAGACAGAGGCCTACACTCGTAAAATATTGTCAAAGTATGTAAATGGTTTGGGGAGAGAGTTTCTGGTTCGAAGACACGCCTCAATGAAAGATCATATGCTTTTACCGGATGCCCGACATTAGTGAGTTCATGATTGGAAGCGCCTAACTACAATTGCCTTGGCCTCTTTAGAGTCTTCAACCCACGTTTTCGATAAGCTTTTCACCTTCTCTGAGTTGTCAATTCGAGCTTATGGCATCCATCTAAGGATAAGGAGTGCAAGTTATGAAGTCTTTCAAGTAAATAGAAAGAAAAAGAAGTTGATGCTATTGATGAGCCGAGAGCCAGAAAGATGAGATGTGTTGATAATCCAGCATGCAAGACACAGAAAAAGCTGAGGCATAATTTAAGACAAAAGCCATTGATACAAGATTTTAATACAAGATTCGAAAGCTTGTAACGAGAAGTTAGTAGCAGGACGCGCCTGGTGTACAAATAAGGCCAGGGAAATTACTACTGCTCAATTAAAGAATCAAGAGGAAGACATGAAAGAGGAGTATATTTTATAAAATAAATACGAGTTTTGCGGAGAACAACAAATGCAGAAGGCGCGCCAATTGTTCTTTTTACTACACAAAAATGAAGAAGACATAGAAATGCAATAAATGTTTATTAATAACAAAGATGGTGCATACATGTGATGTGCGGGGACCACCAGAGCAAGACAAAAGTTAGATTCAATGCATGTGCATGAAGTGTTGTGGTATGTTGGAAACAAGAGTTTGCTACGGAAAATAAAAGAGCATGAAGGAGAGTATATGGTGCATTTAAAGTTGCACATGCACATGGATGGGACCTGCAGCATTGAAGACAAAAGAAAGAATTCAATGGTGGCCATGAAATTGGTGGGTTCTGCTTTCAATGTATAAATATATAAACAAGAGTAATGGATTAACAGGAATTACAGAAGAAAGGAAAAGAAGTCCTCGGAGGAGCCAATATTCGAGTTAAGGCGCGCCTTTTCTATCAAAAATTATTATATAACTAAAGGTCTGAAGAGAACTATTATTATTTTATGAAAATAAAATAAAGTATTTGCATGTTGTTTCATCGTGGACATGAAAAGAAATGAAGACGCGCCAGGAACAAGCTCGAAAAAAAAAAAACAAACCGGGATTCTCCGCTCAACACTCGAGACAGCCAACACTACACTCGAGCAGTATTAATCAATCATGTTAATATTGAAAAGCGCGGCATGAAGCACATACAAGAAAATGACAAAACAAAATGTACGTAGGTTTTCATGCGACAATGCAGCAGGAGTTTTATTTAAACAATGGTCAAAGAAAGAAGCAAGGTTCAGCAGCAACGAGGCACGCCTGGGAAACTAATAAAAAACAAGCAAAACAAGCTGTTAGGACCCAGAGTCAGGTGAAGAAGCAGAGATGAAGTAACATATCGGTGTTCATGAGAAGTAACAGACGTGAATATGTACATGATATGCGATCTGAAACTACTTGCATGCTACAACTAATGATATTGAAGTTGAAGCATTGACATGGTGGCAAAAATAAAAAAGATAACAATAAGGTTTTGTTGGAATATAACGCTGAATGGGCATAGTCAACAGGAGGAGCCGAGACGCGCCTGGAATTAAAAAGACAAACTACTGCTGCTTTGGTAAAGAATTAACAGGGAAACATGAGAAAGCAAAACCTTTGTAGAGATACATACATGAGAAAGCACGTGGACAAACAGCTAAAACAAGATAAGCTCATTGAAGTGAAAGAGGGCACGCCGAGTATAGATACATGAGTTGCAGGATGTAGTTTGAAGATCAACTATGTATATACAAAGTGAAAGCTTATACAAAGGCCAATACTGCGACTGAATCTCAAGTCCACACGAATAAATTACATGGAAGTTAAAGCTTATATGCGGCAGGATGTATAAACAAGGACATATTTACATTTGCAAATAAGTTGAAGGCTTTCAATCCTGCTATACGACTCGAGACAGCAAATGAGAGATGTCGGGTCACATACACAAGGCGCGTCCACTCGCAGCTCACACTATATATTAAAAATAAAACAAATGCAAACTATGCAGAAAGCCGTGTGGAATATGACGGAGGACGCGTCCTGTAATACAACACCACTGTTGTGTACACTCATGACAAATATGACGTCAGATCAGGTACAACCTTGACTCCCTATCCAATGCTGCTCAGTCACCGGAGCTCCGGTGGAACTTTGTCAGTAAAATCTACCCGGTCATCGCTGTCCAGTTGCTACCCGTTATCATTATCAGCGATGTTGTCATCCCCATCAAGTCAATGTAAGCTTTATTCAATATACTTTCTATCACCTCATTTGCTTCACACCAAGGGCCGACTCAGTGTCTACCACATCCCCTTCTGTATAGTCAACCGTCCTTACGCCTTGTCGTGCCTATAGTCTCGCTCGCTCCTTGCAGGGTCGAAGTATTCCACTGCCATTTCCATAAATGCGTTGCTACTAATCCACCTAATACCGTCAGGCCATGGTCGTGCATTCTTCCTGCAGGCTAGTGTCGATACGGTTTAGCACCGCACCACATATTGGTACGATAAAGGGGAGCGTGTACATGGCGGGAGTCTTCGAAGCAAGGCCAGAAACAACATTTGTCATAGTTCAAGGATAAAATGATAAGTTGCAAGCAAAATGCACCGCTTTTGTTATAAAATAAATAAGTAGAAGCATGGGCGCGCCTTGAAATATATGTGGGCTGGCATGTGTCTAACAAAGGGGGTGTTGTTGGTTATTGATTATTATATAAAGACGCAGATTCACACATATTTTGTTATGATAACAGATTATGCGACAAGTACAAATCTATTCAATACATGCAGAAGGACCAGATCTTCCGGCCAGGGCAAGTATTTAAAACTTTAAACCATGAACTCAAAATGTGCAGATAACTAAAGAAGAATTGAGACGAAGAATGATTCAACATGAGACAGCAAGGCTTATTAAGTCACATATGGCGCGCCCAGTTGGATTAAAATATATGGATCCGAGCATCAAGAAAAAAAAAATGAAAATGAAGAAGAAGAAGAAGACAGTACAATTTTTATGAAGACTCTCTTGAAATTCTCGAGAGGCGCGCCTTCCCCTAACAGAGCGCGCCGTAAGGTAAATACTAACCTAATTATTATTTTTCTAAATATAGTTGTGTGTATATAATTGTGTACAAAGACACATCCAACACTCCAGTCTTCAAGATTTAGAATGAATATGCGTCACAACACATCTTCGTAACACTGTCTTCTCCAACCCGCATCTTCGAGACAAGTCGGAACCCAAAATCCAACATTAGGCGCGCCTAAACATATGGCGCGCCCAAAAGGAAGAATTGACTCCAGCACCCAGTTCGGCTATAACTCAAACATTTTCAGGACTGAGATCCTAGTCAACAACAATTGGAAGAATTTGCTTCACCATCAGGGCGCGCCACATCTTCATCTCTCCTTCAGCATCGGCTTCCGCGGTCTCATCTTCAGCCTCGACTTCCGTGGTCTCATCTTCATCTCTCCTTCAGCCTCGGCTTCCGCAGCCTCATCTTCAGTGACCACATCAAGTGAACATCGTCTTCACCTCCGTCAAACAAAATCATCATCATCTTCAAACAACTTCTTCAACGTCGGCTTCAGAGGAATCTCCTTCAACATATGGTGCGCCTAGTTAAAGAACGTCAACATCTTCTGCATCAACGAAGAACAACCAACATAAAACATCTCAAGGGATGAAGGACATCAAGATCTCGTCGACATCTTCAATGCCACCAAGATCTGGGGGGTAGTTGTTATATGCAAAATTATGAAGATTAAATAAATGGGTCGGGCCCACAGAAGAAGGTCTATTTCGGCCAGGAGAGTCAAGATCAACACGATTTCGAAGTGACCCTTTCAAAAGATAGGGCGCGCCCTATCTTCTGGGCGCGCCATCTTGCCAAGGATAGTCTAGTTAACAGTAATTTAGAAGAGCAGAAGGAGATGCTTCTTGTTTAGGGGGACGCCCTTAAGAATAAGTAGATCCTACTGTTAAAATATGAAGGCCCTACCTTGTAGTCTGAGGGGTTATCCTCCTTGGGAGGTAGAGGATAGAAGAGAAGACACACCCTGGAAGGTCCTATCTCTGTAGTCTGGCGGGTTGTCCCTGTCGGGGAGTAGGATAGTGTCCATGCATTTGGGGTAAGCTCTAGGGCTAGGCCTCATCGTATTGGGCCCCTTTCGGGAGGAAGATTCTAGAAGGGGAGGCCCAGCCCACATGGGTCTCTTAGGAGAAAGAACTACGTGCCGGCTTGATCCCCTATAAATAGGGGTACGTAGGCAGATTGTAAGCATCGATCATTCTTGAGAGCTATTCCAGTTAGCAATCTAGAACCCTTTGCTTACAATTGCAGCCACCACTATAACAAACAATCAACCGCTTCCTACATTCTCGCTAACAAGAATCTTGATCCACGCCGCGAACCTCATCTTTGTTAACCTACCAGTTTTCTCCGTTAACAAATACCACCCATCTTTCTTTTGGTTTACACACAAATTTTTGATTTCCTGATTTATCTACATGAGTTTAAGGAAATCCAATCAACCTATTTTATTTGTCCGAAACAAATTATTTCATATATTCTGATTTCATGAGTTCGTTTATAAACGGTATAAATAAACTGTTTTTCACTTATAAATTCAAAAGCTGATTTATAAGTCTAGCCAAATACCTCGTATGATTAAGTGAAAACAAAAAAAAAATGATACTAAACTGATCTATCATATATATTAGATACTAATTTAATTAATTTGTTGGTAAGATACTTCCGAAATGTTCATTTAGTGTTAGCCAAGTCTCAGTCTAAATCGTAAATTAAAATTAAGTATTGTACATAAATCGCTTAGTTCACGTGATTTACAAATCTATTACGTGAGCTCGTGGGTTTACCGGTGCGCATCCAAAAGTAGCGGCTACGGATTCGTACATTAAAAAATATATATATTATACATAAATCGTATTAAACTTGAGTACTTATTATCAAGATTATTTCATACCTTTTCAGGGTCCAATGACGAAACGAAGAATGACCCTATTTTTTCAAAACTTAGGATTATATTAAAAATATATTCTATATCAGTGTGGGTATATATTAAATTAATGTGTGTTTTATAGGTATGTGATAGTGAGTTAGTATGTGTACTGAAAGTGAATATAGGGATCGGCGCGGGGGCACTTCGAGATCGGAGAGTGCTATCCCCGCACCCGATCCCCGAATTCCAACCCCATCACCGACCCCGCCCCGAACCCTGAACGGTGATTCTTTTCCTCCCTGATCCCCGTCCCGAACGGGGAACGAGGATTCCCACGGGGATTCGGGAAATTTTATTTTTTTAATAAAAATAATGATTTTATAATATACAATGTACTTTTTTATAAAAAACAAAATACTAACTCCTAATATACTAATAAAATGATATTATCTCATATTTTCAACATTAAATGATATTAAAATTGATTTATAACATAAATAAAAGATAATTTTAATATTATAAAATATATTATATCACAATATAATTATAATCGACCAATAAAAATAATTTTTTTTAATTATAATAATATTATAAAAGATATCTATTTTTAGTTATTTATTTAGTATAATATATATAAACATATTATTTTTTTATATATATACACAATCGGGAACGGGGAGACACTAATCCCCGACCCCGCCCCGATTCCCGAATTTTTAATAAAACTTTACCCGATCCCCGCCCCGCCCCCGAAAAATTTCCCAAATCCTCGACCCGAACGGGACGGGGATCGGATCGGGGTCGAGCGGGGCGGGGTGAATGCCCATCCCTAGGTGAATATCAAAAATTAAACAGATTCTTGCATGTGAGTGCATGTGCACAAGTATTAACAGATAATATCCCCCATCATGTTTTTTTCTGAAAAAATTACGTATACATTATGAAAATATTAATTAGATAAAAATTTCTCACTTGTATTTCTAATAAATGCATGAATGTAGACTATTATTCAATCTTTATTAAATGTTATTATACAACTTTTAAGAAAGATGATTTTAGAATAATGTTAATATATTTGTGTTAGAAACTAAAATTGGACAAGTATTATGAGACAAATTTTTTTTGCCCAAAAAAAGATTTTTATTGTGGGACGGAGGTATTATTAGTTTAATTAAGTACGTGACCTGGATGTCCGGCCTGCTTATTATTATGTTTTAAATTGAGTAATATTGATTCTTTGAGATCGTTGAGACGAGGTTAATTTTGCAATGTGCAAGTTTTTTCTTTAATTCATCAGCGATCGGAAGAAACTTCATAAATTCAAAGTCTTAAGATTGTGGAACGAGAAATAGGAACTAGTCCTAAACTCTCCACTTTGGAATGAACTCTTACAAGAAGAAGCATTTCCAGATTTTCTTATATATTTTTTACTATACAATTTTGCAAAAGAAACTCATAGAAAAACTGTATCATGTTTGGTCTAATGTATTTATAAGAAATAGACGTTTTTCAAAAATATAATTACAACTAAATGACCGAAATGAAAAAGATTCATCATATGTTCAACAAGAAGATTCTTTTTCTGTTTACTTTGAAAAATAGACAGTACTATATTATTCGGTCCATCTCGTGTATATTGTTCTTGTTCCAACTGCAGGTTTCTGGGGACTGGGGAGCATGATTCTTAGATTTTAGGTAGGCTAGCACTCATATTAATTTGAGCTAGTTACTTTAATTTAGATTGCACTACACTTAAAAGAAACAAAATATCGAACAAATAACAATTGTATACATTAACTTCTTCTTTTTTTTTTAATAGTTTTGTATACATTAACTTGTTCGTTAGTTCCAACTTTGATTTAAATTATACATCAGATATATCCATTTTAAAGTTCAACAAAAGCAACCCAAGTCATTATTAGTAGGATTAATAATAAGGTTCTAATGGCCCTAAAATCATCATTAGACAATTATCAAAAATTAATACATATTTTAATATAAAATAAAAATTATTTTTATAATACTGAAATACATCAAATTTTTATATTTAATAAATATATATACGATTTTAGATAGCTTTCTTAAAATCGACTATACATAATGGTAATTGTTAGTATCTAATTACAAATAATTTCGAGTCACTTTTCTATTTCTAAGGAATAATTAGCTAAGCACTAGTATTAATTTCTAAAGAAGATTAGAAAACTAAATTAGTCCGTAACTAAATGGCGCGAAACATCTTATACATTTCCAGGGGTGTATTGGATTGGGATTTTAAAGCATTTTTTTTAATGAAATCCGAGGGTATTCGATTGGGGTTGTTTGAAATCCATTAAAATCTTGAGGTATTTAATTAGGTTTTTGAATTATGCTACAAAATCCGATGGTATTTGATTGAGATTGTTTAAAATTCATTAAAATCCGATGATATTCTGCTATGTACTAGCGACTTCTCTAACATATTCAATTGAGATTGTTTAAAATCCATTAAAATCTGATGGTATTCAAATGCTGATGGATTTTTTTGGACTTCATAAAATGATAGATTTTGTGGCTTTTCAGTGTATTTTGAGTTTTTTGAAATCACATCAAAATCAATGATATTTTGAAACATTGTGCTTAAATCCTATCAACTCTGCGACATTTTATCAAGAATCCGCACAAAATCAAAATTACACACAATCCATTAAAATTCATAAACTAAAAATAATCCATTAAAATTCCAATCAAATACACCCCTCTTCATTTGAGTGACATTTGAGTGCCAGCCCAGCGTGACCACTCCATGATCCAAGCAATTATAGCTTACGAAGCCGAAGCCGAAGCCGTGTTTGGGTCATCCATTCCACCAGCTGCCTCGCCACTTTCCCTTTTCGTTGACTCGCAATTTCCGATCATCAACCAAGTCTAAATTTTTGCCATGAAAAATAAACCTGTAAATAAAGGTGTTATATTTTTTAAATAATAAAATACGTTCAAATCTATCATTTCTTCTTGTGCATATAAACAGGGCCAGTGTAAATAAATACATGGTAACATGGATGTACATTGTATTACCGTGTTATGTGTTACATCACAGCCATGGCCCACCATTTTTCTATTAGGCCGGTTTTTGTGCTTATTATTATTCCCATTAATTTTTAATAATAAAATAAATCTTAAGCCAAGACTTTCTGTTACAACTCAGAACTCAGCCGCCTTTATCTCAGGTTTGATTTTCTTACCACAAACCATATTCAAAGAGTTAATTATTGTGAATTTAGGACATATGTACCTTTTTTTTTATGTATATATGTCCAACTACTTTAATAAACTGTCTTGTCGTATTGGGTTATTGAATTCAGCTCTTTTCTTACATGGGTTCTTCTTGTTTGATGATTTGGTGAATTGGGTATCTTAAAGCTTGTTTCTTTTAAAATAGTTCTATGTTGTTAGCTTGTTTGATGATCAACTTATGTAAAAGCCCCTGAAAGTTATCAGCTTTACTTTATCTGTTAGCTGTATGATACTTTAGTTTCTTGAATTATGTTGATTGGAAATTTCGTAGAATCTGTTTTATAGAATTGGAAATTGATTGATATTGGGCCATGCTTGTTCAAATTATCATTGTTTTGTTAGGCACTTAGGTTGCATCTTTTCTTTTTGTTGGGTTTGAAGACTTTTGGTTTACTCGAGCAGTGATTGTGGAAATTGTGCTTGCCTGTTAGGATCACTTTCCAATTCCTTAAAGATCGAAAATTCGAAGAATTCTATGTCTCATATATTGTAGATTACCAGTTTAGTGAATTGCACAGACAGAATTCTTTGTGTGTTGTAAGAATCGAAAATTTTTGTGATCCTTTTCATTGATTTAGTGGTGAAAGATGAAGCGTGTATATAAGGTATTTCTGAGAAGGGCAGTAGTTCTGTTGAGCTTCTTGTTGTTGGTTCAGTTTCCAGCAGTATTTTCCTCCAGGTTGATTCAGCCAGCTTCATGTGGTACATATAGGGTTCGTTCTTTAAGTAATTCTGGCCAGGAATTGTTTTACATAAATGACAAATTAGTGGACAGACAGTTATTCTGTAAAACCCTAAAGCTCTATGTGTCAAACCATTGCTTCATCGGTACAAAAATTGTGAACCGCTACTGTGTGTTGAATCTTGCATTAGGTATATACTATGTTTAATTGTTTTATGATATCTTCGAAATGCTTGTACACTACTTATGTTCTGTTTAAATATAAGTTGGTGCTATCTTGCAGATGAGCTACCCTTGGAGGCTGCAAGAAAACTTTTGCAAGGATCAATCACAGTAGAAACTTCAAAACATCATAAAAGTCTTCCTGTTGAAGAGAATGAGCACAAACCTGTGCTGAACCCTAAAAGTTTGGCTATGGCAGTGCCAGGAATGTTTGTTCTATGCTGTGCTTTTCTTTGCCCTTGCTTTCGTGCCAGAAGAAAAGAATCAGAACATACTGTGCTTTCAAAAGAACCAGTTTCAAGTGAGTTCAAAAAAAAACTCGGAACAGTTTTTTATATTAAAGAAAGGCCTACGTAGTGAGGCTGACAACCTTGTTAATACATGTGATATATGCATGCTCTTTTAAAGAGGCTTGCTTCAATTGGTTGGAAGACATGGGCCGCTTCTTTTCTGGACATAAATTTTTAATTTTAATTCCTTAATCACATACCACAACAACTTTACTAATGAATGCTCATTTCTCCTACTCGTATCTTTGACTAATTTTGTCATTAAAAAAAAAAAAATTTGTTCTGTATCTTTCTTCAGGTTTTACTCTTTTATTCTTCTTTCCACAATTTCTTCAAGTTTTTCCTTCCAAACAATGGAGTCTTCATGATTAATTTCTGTGTAACTTCTCTTTGTCTCAATTAGTAATATATGATTTTATTTTGCATCCATGTTATAGTTTCTATGCATATCTTTTGCATGAATGTTTTACCTTGGTCATTCTTCAATATCACACACAAATTAACTTTGTATTGTTCTTGCAGTTGATTCTATGTCCTCCTTAGAGATGAATTCTGTTTCTGAGAAAGTTCCTGCCAGTCCGATGCGAGTGCCACCAAGCCCTTCGAGGTTCTCCATGTCTCCGAAACTTAACAGGGTTGGGTCAGTTCATCTAAGCATGAGTCAGGCTGCTACCGCTACACAAAATTTCTCGCCATCACTTCGATTAGGTGAAGGAGGTTTTGGGACAGTGTACAAAGGCAAACTCCGAGATGGTCAGGTTGTTGCCATAAAACGAGCAAAGAAGGTAAGCTAAAAATTTTCATGAACTACATTACTAATCTTACTGGAATTATACACTAGCTTATGCAGGCAGTTGTTCACATTCGGCTTCTAGGGAGTTTTGGGGGAGGGGCAGGGTAATCTTATAGAAATGGTTGAATTATCTATAAGATCAGACTTCAGAGTAACATATTACAGATATTCACTTTGAAGCTTGAAAATTTGATTTAATAAGGATATAGTTTAGGGCTTTTACTATAATACGGCGGAATTTGGTCACTTGTTTATAACTTCTGAGTCCATTTGTGGAAAGCAACTGCCTCCACATTGTTCTTTTTGGAGAATCCATGTCTGATGTGTATGGGTATGATAGGTTATTACTTGTAAAACCAACAGTTCCACATTGATGGAGAATCCATATCTGATGTGTACGAATATGGTTGAATACAATTTCCAGAACCCAAGGAAGAGACTAGCTTTCATGAAAGATATTACTCCATATTATAATGCTGGATATGTAGGCTGTTCTATGAATTTTCTAATGCTCTGTTTAGATCTCCCTCTTTTTGGCATCAGGGTTTCAAAATGTAAGAAATTGATGTTTTCACTTGATGAAATTTTCATCTAGTCGTTGCTTGCTATACTTTTATCAAGCATATATAACTGCATAACTGATTAATTGCCATGGAGTTCTGCTCAAATACTATCTGTATGAGGCTTGCAATATTGATGAAGATAAAAATACAGAGACCAGCATATTCACTATGCCTATCATTTCCTTGAGCATGCTGTGTTCAAGGTCTATACGGGCCATTTTTTGCTTTCTATACCGTTATATTCACACTCAAACAAAATATCAACAGGAACATTTTGAAGCAATGAAACTTGAATTCAAAACTGAGGTCGAACTTCTAGCCAAAATCGATCATCGGAATCTAGTGAAGCTGCTTGGTTATGTTGATAAAGGAAATGATTGTCTTATTATCACTGAGTTTGTGCCTAATGGTACTTTAAGAGACCACTTGGACGGTAAGGTTTCAAATTTAAGGGACTCGAGCACACTCCAATCTCAGTTTTAGGCTTAAAGCTCAGATGTTTTGCTGCTTCTTGCAGGTTTGCGAGGAAATCCCCTGGATTTTAATCAGCGACTTGAGATCTCCATTGATGTTGCTCATGGCTTGACTTATCTCCATCAATACGCAGGTTTTTAAGAATCTCAAGATAAAAAGTATTCTTTGTTACTATTTTTTGGATCATTCTAAACTAATTTTCTGTATCTTGCAACAGAAAAGAAAATTATCCACCGAGACGTTAAGTCGACCAATATTCTTCTGACCGAGAGCATGCGAGCCAAAGTTGCTGATTTCGGGTTTGCGAGGCTTGGAGATATGGAGTCTGATAAGACCCATGTGTCGACAAAAGTAAAAGGAACAGTTGGTTACCTTGACCCCGAGTATATGAAGACATTTCAACTGACGCCAAAAAGTGATGTATATTCTTTTGGTGTTTTGATGTTAGAGATTCTGACAGGCCGTCGGCCTGTGGAGCCAAAGCGAGCACCTGAAGAGAGGGTGACGATTAGATGGGTAAGTTTCTTACTGCCACTATCAGTATATATTATATTGTAAGCATATGTGGCTATGCGAGAGATGTCTATGCTGCATGCTGTACATAAGTATACACATGGGAAGCTTCCAAACATGTTACTTTAGTTATAAGTTCTGATCCATGTAGAATATAAGGAACATAGTCTAACTGAGAGAAAGCAATGAACTCAGCGCAATTACATGGCCAATTTGTTTATTTGTGACCCAATTCTTTCAGACGCTTAAAATTCCGGAGAATATTCATTCTCCCCTGCTAAACCTAAAATAAAATTAGGAATAAAGGTTGTATGTCTGATAGGGTTGACTTCAACAAAATGGCTAACCTTGCGTCAGCTCACCGTTCAGTTTTGGCTAGGTTGGTTCAAATTTCAGTACCTAAGGAGAACACTTTCCGGGGTGAATGCCCATATGATTGTTTGCTCAAAGTTATTTGTATATTGAGTTTAACATTATGATTACTGGAAGAGTTTATTGTATAGAAAACCTAGTAAAACTTGTACATTTATGTATGATGGGTGATTAGAGTGAAGCCACTACTACCAAAGGCTTAGGCCAAAGGCTCAACATCGTGCACAAGCCATGGTGAACATTGTTTGCTACCTTATTGGATTGAAGCTGATTTACCGACCCAAAAGTTCAAGTAGGTCAAGGACTCAAATCTGTATGACATTAGGAGCACAATTTGGTCCAGAAGCTTGAATGTTAGGAGCACAATTTGGTTCAGAAGCTTGAATGCAGCCTCAGTTTTATGACACCCTTAATGCTATAGTTGCCTATATGGGATCCTTGTTACTAAGAAGTAAGAAGTAAGAACTAGTTTCAGGTGATCACTCATGTCACATCCCACATCTTAAATCAAATGAACAGTTACATTTGGAAACTTGTTATATTATTCATATCATGCCTGGTGCAAATTCTAGTCTACATATTTGTTTTAGATGATGCTGGCTTATGGTTCCATGTAAGATGCATGAGAAGATCTTTGTGATAATTTTATTGTCCTCCCAAGTTTTGAATGAAATTATTATAAATGGTTGAACAGGCTTTTACGAAGTACGAGAACGGAAACATGAAGGAAATATTGGACCCTTCCATGGGGGCAACTGTGGACAGAGATACATTGAAGAAAATGTTTGATTTGGCATTCCGTTGTGTGGCACCTACACGAGCTGATCGACCAGAAATGAAAACAGTGGGAGAGCAGTTGTGGGGGATTAGAATGGACTACCTTAGAAGCAAAAGAATAGGAAATTATTAAAATTAAAAAAGATTTCTTTACTAGTATTTCCATATTCTATGACCATTGCTGGGGGGGGGGGGTGAATGTTGTGAGAAAGTTAGCTGGGTTCTCTACCTTATTCTTTAGTGTAAGATCTTGTAACAGATTGGGAGATATTAGAAATGTAAGCATATATCAGTCGTGTAATGATATGCTGTTGCAACTGCAAAGACTATGACATGAGTGTAAATTATTGAGGCTTTTGAAATCAACTTGTTCAATTGTTATTTCTGTTACAAAAAAGGGTGGTTTGAAATAAAAGACATACCAGATGAAATTATCCCATGCAACTGAATTCTACAAGCCAAGGAAAATCACTTTAATCGTCTTTATTGCATATCATGAAAATTGGATTGCATGGAATATCTACTTGATGATAGCGTATATCCAAAGTTTACACTCTATTTTTCTGTTGACAGATTAAGGAACGTTTGGATAGTGCGTAAGAATGAAAATTGGGAATAGGAAGGAGGAATATGAGAACGGATATCCCCATTGATTTCATACAACAAAATTGTTAATTCAAACACCAATATATGGGTTTGAGATTCCGATTCTTGTTAATCAGACTACCTAAAAGTTGAACAGAAACTACATAAACCTCAAGTGAAGCTAATTTCGGACCAAAATGGTAAGAACGCAAGGACAGAATATGTACTTGCAGGTCTACATAGATCTAGCATTCTAAAATCAAATTCGATGTGGCAGAAATTGTAGCTAGCTAAAATACAGAAATTGTAGCTAGCTAAAATATTTACTTAAAAAAGGTAAAAATCTTAACTAAAGAGTTGTAATTATGAAAAAGTTGTGATAATCTTAACATCTCTATCATCTTTCTATTCTGTATTCTACAAGTAAATTCACAATAGAATCTTCATCTGGCCCTTTAAGGTTAATGATGTAAAGCTTTGTGCACAAATTTGGTCACAAGTGAACCCCTATACTGAGCTCTCAGGCTGAGGCGCCACTAAACCCTTCTGTCCGTTTGCGAGAAGTTGATCCTTAATCTTCTCCACCTGCTACTTGACAACATCGGGTGCAGACCCAGTATATGTTCTGGCATGAAATCATGCCTTGTCAATATGCCCACCACTGGCCATTTCTGCATTTAAGATAAAACGGAGTTTATAAGCAATTACTAGGTAAAAAAACGAAAACTAGAAAATCACATATGGAATTGAATCTAAAGATGGAGGAGAAGTAGGTTTAAGTAAGAAGGAACAGTGTAGGACAGCAGCTTTAGTAACTATTAACAACAAATCTTATGACAGACTTGCATTAAATTAAATGAATGGCTCCGTAATTTAGAAAAAGTATATACAATAAGTTTCCTACAAATTGAAGTCAAGAATATGCAGGATAAGATTCTTACGCCGGATATCTTGGGTATCACCATCAGATGTCTCAGACCAACTTCTCGAAAAAGTATGAGTGCCTTCGCTAATGACATCGACTCCACAACAGTATAAGGTGAAGCATTGGTGTACGGATGCAAGTCGATATACATCTCCATCTCTTCTGCAGTCAACTTAATTTCTTCTATGTTGTCACGCTTGCTAAGACCTTTCTTGGCAAAATCATTTGCTGAGAAGTGCTTGAAAGCACTAATATCTGTTCGCACAGGAGTAAGCAAGAAAGCTTTTTTCTTTAACAATGTCATAAGATGAGCACGAAGGATCAGACCAAATAATACAGGGGATTCAGAAAATGGAGCTTCATCTATCACAGGAAAACCATTATGCCCTGTAGTCTTCAGAACATGTACTATATTACCAACCTTCTCAATGCCATGAAAGAGCTGTAGTGGACCTGTGACAACATCTCCAACTGTCAACTGTCTCATGTATGGTTCAGCATGAGTTTCTAGATATGGGAAGCCCTTTAACTTCATAATAAGATCATATATATTTTCATCGAACGCATCAGCTACTGTCTTAGAAATCAGAAGGACAATCATTATCAGCGGTAACAACAGAAGATTATTGGTTAATTCTAAGATAATGACACATAATGAAACAGTCATCCTCATCGATCCCCCAAGAAATGAAGCGGAACCTAGGACCGCAAAAAGACCATGGTTTAAATTTGAATGTGAACCAACCAACATTCCAACAAAGCGTCCATAAGAAGCGCCGGTCACAATTACGGGAACAAAGAGACCAGCAGGAGCGACGATTCCATAACTAAAGATACTGAGGAAGAAGCAGGTGATGAAAAATAAGATAATTGATGTGTGTTGGAATTCAGCGTCGGTGTCTTTACTAAATAAGTTTTTGATTGCATCGTCATTTGTGTTAAAAAAGAGGCTTGCAAGATCATTGTAATGACCAGGTTGACACTGAAACTTCTTGTAATTACCAGATCGACCAATTGTTGGGCAAGGTTCTGATGCATCAGCAGGGCAAGGCTGGCAAGATGCAAGCCACGGTAATCCAAACAGAAGACAGGATGTAAGAATGGAAATCGAGCAAGCAAGAAGTATCTTATAAGCAATGCCTTTTCTGCAAAATCAATAAATAATATTAGAACTAGGTTTCACAAAATAGGTAGCCATCATGTTTTTAGTAAAATTTTCTTGATGCATAGAAGGTGAACACAAAAAAGATTTTGGAACTTACTCATTAATCAGATTGTACAACCGGAGTACCTTTTCCAAAATATAATTGTACAAACTCCCCAAAATACCTCCTATGACTCCAAGAAGAAGAACCGGAGGAACATCAGAAAGATGATAAGTTACATTAGCGGAGGTCACATCATACATTATAAGACCCCCAGTTCCAAATAGTCCACATCTGCCGCTCAAACAGATATCAATTAATGCCCGGAGCACAATGGCGACAACAGCTGTTGTGAAGAAAGATCTCCATACAAGTGCACTTCTCCACCTGCAAACTTTTGTGTTACTGTATGATCCTAAAAGGTCCAATTTACACAATGGATCCTAACATTGAAGGCTGCAAATATACGAATGTTAATAAAAGATACAGGGCCACAGTATTTCCATATTCTAACTGACAGAAAGAGAAACCACATTAATTGTTACGCTAACAAGTTTGTGAGAAGCCTAAGGAACGTGAGTGCCGATTTATTATGCCAGGGAGACCTAATTAAATGAAAAATTCATGCTTGCGCGAAATGAAATAGGCAGTTTACTATCACAGTCCAATTTCTAGTCAACCAAAAGGACTTCCGACAAAAAAACACTTTTATCACGCAATTCCAAACATATTTTAACCGACAAGAGAACTGATTTGGACTTATTATATTATGTTTGAAGACTTATTTTACAAAAAAATAACAATGTTGTTGACGCAAACACAGATTTTGGAAGAAGCATGTATTATCAATACCAAGATGCCATTTCTTCAAGAGCAAACAGCACACCACCAACCGGGGCACGAAAAGCAGCAGCCATCCCAGCAGCAGAGCCACATGTGACAAGATCTCTCCTGTCTCGGTCGTTCTTGAAATATCGTAACCATCTCCATGTTAATTTATATTTCTTAGACCCTCCCTGACCTGTGATTGCAGCAATGCATGCTCCAGTATGCACCATTGGTCCTGCCTTTCCAACGTGAAGAGATGACGAGACAGCAGCAATGCTACCGACTATCTGCGCATGATCAGTATAGCAAACGAGTAGAAAAAATAAGAGAGAACCTGAGGTAGATGAAATAAACTTATAAGCAACACTAAACAAGCACAACATGATCCACTCAAAACCATTAGTTTCTCTTTTTGTAGGTTTAGGCAGTATGGAATAATGATGGTGGTGCATGTCCCTTTTATCTACTGACCTTTAACCTAGTTACTCTAAGTTTCGATAAATCAAAAATTCAACTTTTCAAGTACTGACTTGTTGGAAATGAATTAAATAGCTGCAATGGCTATTACCTTAACAAGAAGTGTTTTGAGAGAGAAAATAGCTGGAGCATCAACGCCATTCAAGTAAGCCTTAACTTCAGGAATGCCAGAACCGGCAGCTTCGGGAGCAATAAAAGCAGTAATTAAACAAGCAAACAAGGTAAGACCAAAATTGGAAGCAGCAAACACAGCAAAGGCCGACGCAAACCTGTCACAATCCTCCACAATTCAATCAAACTAGTAGCATCAACATAATCACACACACATTCATAAACAAGTGTAAAGGAAAGATGCATTACTTTTGAGCTAACATCATATTGGAAGTGACAACGAACTTCATGCCAGCGAGATTCTCGACAGCAAGATTGTTACAGAAAGCAATAGCACTAACAATGAATCCGATCAACAAACAAAGTATCCATTTCATGAACACATATTGAACAAACTGTACTTTGCCTCTACTCCTCCAGTCTTCCTTGAACAACTCATTCTCATTTATCCTAACCATCATATTCAACGAACAACTAATTATTTACTACAGATCAAATTTAAACAAACACAGACGAATAAATAAATTGAGAGAGAGGGAGAGAGAGTGGGAGAGAGAGAGAGAGAGAGAGAGAGAGAGAGAGAGAGAGAGAGAGAGAGAGTGGGAGTGGGGGGGAGAGAGAGAGAGAGAGAGAGAGAGAGACTCATAGTCGAGGCTTTCGATAGGACAGAGATTGGAGCCGACGATGGCAACTTGAGAGGTGAGGTTGGAAGGTGATCGGTGGAGCAGGAGTGGCTGGGTGACGTAATCCTCGTTTCCGTTCACGTCGGCGGTAGACATGACTCCGATGTGATTACTACTAATAACTAAATTAAAGTAATTAGAGGCCAAACATTATGAGTAATGTGAGCTTAGTGTGGTCGGGGAGAACAAAAAGAGTCTGCTGCTGCTTCTTGTTGAGTTCTTCAAGTCGGAGAACAACAACAACGTTAATTAATTACAGTAACACTTGGGAGCCCTCTTAAGTGGTGATAAGTCTCAACTTAAATGAGCAGGACCGGTCTAATGTCGCATGTGGGGGTTTTGTATGTTTTTGTTTATACACTTGCACCTTTTTGTTTTTCCTTCCTCATAAATAAAATAATACCCCCAAAAAGATATGTCACCCTTGCATGCTTATCCTCTTTATTTAACTTTTTTTCTTCACCGAGAACAAAAAACTTTTTTTTTTTTTTTAAACTACCAAGAACAAAAAACTTATTTTAAACAAGTTCGGATAAAATTTTATGAGACTTCGATCAATTTCGTCCGAAATCCTGGATTCGACCTAAGACTATAATCATAATTAGCAAAAAAAAAAGTTGTTCTTTAATTGCAAAAACACAACAAATCTATTTAAATTGGATATTTTTTAAAATAAACATTCTAGGCAATTTCTATGGATAATTTTAGAAAATGCGAGAAACTCTTGGAATCGTTTCAAAATATTCTCAAATACTACAGTATAATTGGCAGGAATTTTAATAATAATGTAGGACTGCAGGACCGGTGTAGATATGTCCAAAAAACAAAATAAAATATGTGTGTTATCACATCAGTTACATGAAAAAATATAAAAAGTATCTCGCATTGCTCAAAATTTTATTATTTGTCTATAAATATTAATTTATCACTTTGTTTCCCTTTTCTTTTTTCTGTCTCATCTCTCCTTAAAATTAGCTATTCCTTATAGAATTACGGTAAAGATAAAAAGTAAAATTCGATACTTGGCTAGTTATCTGATAAAAGTTAACAGGAACGTATTTTTCTTAGTTGAAGCAAGCACAAGTCCAAGAAGTGCCAGAACGCCTTCTTCTTCATTTATCCCTGACGTTATAAAAGTAAATGACAGCTAGTCACCTTCGCAAAGCTTAGCATCACACAGGAAATTTCGCTTTGGCCGAGTTTTAAGACTGCAGCCTCTTGTCTTCGCCCATCGACGTGCAACAAGCCAATCAAAAGGGTAGCTTACGTATTTTACGTTTTTATCCCAGGAATAATTAAATATAGCAAAAAAAAAAAAAAAATTGAAGACTATGGAGTGTATAACATTTGAGAGAAAAACTAACAGAAGTGATAACAAGAGTATATTAAAAGCGATTTTAACACCTTGATTAACAATAACAAATCTGCCTAATCAAGAAAATGCAGCAAAATAATCCTAGTTGTAGGAGTTGGTATGCTGTGTTCACAAATCCAACTACTAGAAGACAAGATTTTACAAAGCTTTTATTAGGCTAGCCCGATCGAAAGCTAATTAATCACAAAATTTTAGTTGCGATGATTAATATCTTTTTTTGATAAAGCGATGATTAATATCTTAAACGAGTGCTTAAATTGTATGTGTATAAAACTCTTTTAGTGTAACTGGAATTAATTTTTTATGTTATGTAGTTCTTGTTAAACTTTTATATCATAAAAGTGAGATTTATAAATTGTACTATTTTCTCCATGAAGCTCGGCGGCTGATCTTAGTATTAGGTACAGTAAATCAGTTTTTAATACTTGAGCTGACCATCATTTCAAAATGGTTTCCTCGGTTAGGAGTAAGGTTTCTCTCTTGCTAATTATTAATTCTGGATTAGGTAAAACGTTAATTTTTATAATGCTACTTTGTATAATTAATCGTTTTTAATTTCTTTTTTACTTACAGCTTGATTAGTTGTACCAGCATCATACTGTCATGCATGAAAGTCTGAATACATGAGAAAACATAAAATGACAAATAGGATAACATCAGTAATTTTAAGAGGTTAGTTGACCCCAGATCTAGTTGAGCTAAAGTACATTTTTTAACGATTTCCCATAAATGAGTTTTTAATCCTTTGGTTCCCTGCGGCGAGGATTTTAAACTCTGTAGATTTGCTTTAAACCCGCACCAAACTATCAAGAATACTCCCTCCGTTTCAAAAATATGACGTTTTGACTTTTTACGCACATTTCAAAGTGTTTTGACCAAGCACCTAGAATCATCATTTTTTTTAAAAAAATTTATACTTTAAAATTTTGACTATATATTTTTATTTAAAAAATAAAATTTTAAAAATAATAAATATAAGTACATGGTCAAAGGATTTTAAACTATGTGCAAAAAGTCAAAGCGTCATACATCTTGAAACGAAGAGAGTATTATACAACTACATTAATTATAAACTATATCACTATTTGACCATTCAAGTTTCCTCTATTATACACATGAATCACCTAGTTCAAAAATGGTTGGTTCGAGCATCAAAATTTACTGAACTGGATCGAGCGATCATAAATTTACTGACCATAAATCAGAAAATTATGATTCTATTTTATCACCTCTCTTCTCTTCTCGGTATTTTTGTATAATAATCTTTTTCCTCCACTTTAGACTTTCATTTAAATTAACTTGAATTAAATATCAAACTAGTAATGTTGGTAGATAACTGTTTCTATAACCAAAAATTTTCCCTGATTTATATAATTTTTTAAACATAATTATGATAGGTATGTCTCTATATTTTTTAATACTGCTATTAAACACTTCACACTGGTTGTTAACAAACATATCACTGTGAATGAGCAGTTCTTGTCGATTGACTTTTGAATTCTGCCATAAGTCAATCATGACATTTGGGAGCAATTTGTAAAATTAAAGAAAATGAAACATATGTGATGCTTAAATTATGAAAATACTATAAAAAAATCATTTTATTCATGTGCATATTCAAAACCTAATCTGTAGTGACCCTATAGATAGATTTCTAAAATAATTGTCTTAAAACAATGCCCTTGAATTTCTTGTGCATATTTTGGTACAAATGCATTACACAAAATCTATGTTCTGCATTTGATACCATTTATTCTAAGACATTAATCAGTTCCTACGCACCAAACAAGAATTCAATTATAAATGTCATGACATATTAATATAAATGCACTATTTAAATGAAAAGAGACATACCTTCTGTCTATTAAAAATGAAGGTTTATTCAGCATCATTTTGAATATTCAAACCTCACCTAAATAAATTCAAAATCCAACTCTAAAAATCTATGATCTTAGTTTGTACAAATACCCATGCAATGGGGTACATGCCATCATTGGCATCCACTCCCACCGCAGCTAACAACTGACCACCAAAAGGGCACTTAAGGCGACACTCATCCAAGCCAACAATGTGCCGACAGAACTGCACAGAGACCTGTTTCAATGGTCCAAAGCAGACATAAATCCTCATGAACCTATCCCTATTTGTTTCCGGCTCTGGATTCTTAGTTAGAATCTTCATTGTGCTTTCAGGAATGACCCTCTTCACTTCACATCCATAATCCAATACTTGATCAAATTGTAGTTCATAAGTGCATTGATCTTAATTAATGCTCCAATCTTGGCTTTGTAGACAAAGTGCTTGGAGACCTCACACTTTAAATCATAAAAAAATTTCTTGTGAAAATTCTTGACCAGTCATTCTGGATTCATTCTTAATTCTTTCTCATAATACTAAGCTATTCAATTAGAGTTAATCTGTTTCTTATGGAAGGTGGGCATGTAAGTGTGTTTATTCATCAAAGATCTTATTTGATAGGTGATGCTCTTGTTAAGTGCAGAAGCATACACTTTCCATTTGCAAGGCTCTTTATGAATGTTGTAGAACTATTAAACAAACCCTAACTCAAAAACTGGGTCTTTCCATATCAGTATCTTCATTAAACCCGGGGAAGTTTGACTCTTCATCATCAGTTGAGTTACAAGCCATTCTTTATTCATCAGATACAACATAAACACTTGAATTATCGGTATCTACATTGTCATCCATGTCGTCATCATTTTTTTCCTTATCAACATTCTTCCCCTCTCTTTGTTTTTTTAGATTTTTTATTTTTGTCAGTAGTGTTTTTCTCAATATTTGCATGATGATTTTCATGAAAATTATCATAGTCTTCATGGACTATCCTATTAGCATTCTTGTCAAATATTAGATCATCATCACTAATGTCCTTGTTGGACTCATCCGAATGAAAACTCTCACTACCACCCTCAGATTGATCAGCCACATACTCATTATCAATCTCATCATCATCAGAAAAATCTTTACACAATCCCTCCAAATCTCTTACTTTCTTCTAAATCTATTTTTGCTTGTGTTGATTCTAGGAAAGGATTTTGCATAAGTATTTCTTCTTGTGATGACCCCATATCATATTCTCTAGCAATTGCTGGCATTCTTATGACATATATCTCCACATAGTCAAACTTAGGTTTGATCATTTGACGCATTTTCAAGATATAAACATCACTTTCTAACTCAAACAAACCAAAATCTAATGTGGTGCCTGACAAGTACACCACAATCTAAAATACCCCCTTTCAGAACAACAAGAGACAATCATTGTGTTTAACTCTAGCAAGCTCATTTGATCAGCATCGCAGAAATCAATATAGTACACAGATTCACCATCATATAACTTAGGGTTTTCTTCTAATTCCTTTCCAAATGCAACTTTTTTGTGAATTATTCTTCTAGAACTTAAATACATATACAAAACAAATTAACACAGGACGATATATTACTATCATCACAACTAAGTGATATCATACACTCACATACCAAATACTAATTGATCTCATATACTAACATTCCAATTATAACAAATATTCCGATTTCAAAAAAATATCACAAAATATCAATAGGCGCAACTAATACTAACACAAATATACATATTTCAAAAAAAATATCAAGCAAAACTAGTACTAACACATTACATTTGTTAACACTAAAACCCAAAAAATTTAAGCAAAACAATGACCAAATATGCATGCATAAATATAACAACTGAAAGATTAGAGTACTTCACTGACACCATACATGAGGCCTGTACTTGTCCATTTCATCTTTTCCCCTGGTTATCCACGTCATTTATGTTGTCATTACAACTCATTTTGGAGTTTGGGGCTATAGGGTTTAGTTTTGAAGGAAAATGTAATGAACACGAGCTCGACTATTATTGAAGTGTTTTTACACAGACAAGCACTCGTTAAAACTGTTATACTCCTTAATTTAACTTTTGTCCAAAACTGAAACGTTCATCTATATTATTTGACGGAATGTAATCGGGCAATAATAAAATAATTGATTGGTACATTATTCATGTAAGTAAATATTTAATAAGTAAATATTTAGGCCATCTCCATGTTAAATTAAAATAGTGTAGCTGCAATAAAGTCATAACGTAATAATAATTTAGACAAGAATGACATCTAAATCGTTTTGCATATTAATACTCCCTCTGTCCCTCTCATTTCTTTATAGTTACTATTTTGGGGCGTCCCTCTCATTTCTTTACGTTACTATAAATAGTAAATTTTTCTCATCATTACACCCACTATCTTCCCCTACTATCTCATATTTAACAATAAAAACTACTATTACACCCACTACTTTCCTCCACTATCTCAAATCTATTATTAAATATTGATAGGTCCCGCCACTTTACCCACTTTTCATCTAAATTTACTCATTTTTTATACATTGTCTTGGTTTCCGTGTCCCCCTCCAATGTAAACAATTGAGGAGGACGGAGGGAGTATAAGATAAGAACCTTATTTCTATAATTCTATACATATTTGTTTTTATAAATTTTATAATAATAATAAATTAAATTTGATAACTTATCATAAAAAATAAAAAATATACACGCTTAACATAAATAAATTTTAAATATTTTTAATGTGTAACATAAAAGTTTTAATATATTTTAGAAAAAGAAAATCCTATGTGGGCTATTGAAGGAAGGCACAACAACGTCGTTTTGGCCTGTCTGATCTAGAAAATCTCGAGATACTAATATTGTTGTTTTGTCCCCAAATGTTATCGTCAAATTAGGTCAGACAAAAGATAAGGGCGCTTCTCTCCTTGCACTTCGAATCTTCTCTTCCTCAGTTCTTAAATTCCTTGATATTCCAATACAAACATATTAATTCTGTTGGGGATTTAGAATGATTATGTACTACATGTGATCAACAAGGTTGTAGACTCAAGCTGCTCAAAACTACCTAGCCCATCACTTGGGTTTGGTCCCAACTCTTAGTTAAGGTAAAACAATCACTCTTTTGTCTCAAAGTTTTGATTTTGTGACGAGGGTTCCTTTTTTTTTATATTTTGGTTGTGTTATGTAATGAATTATGGGCTGTGAATGTTAAATTCTTTAAGGTATTGGTTGATTATAGTGATACAATTACTTCCTGATATGAAAATGTTAGGGCAATATGTTTCTAGGTTCCTGACATCATAAAATTGAGTAATAATTAGTGTAATCTTGCACTGTTATTAGCTGCTCCCAAGCTTAATTACTTATTTTATCAAGTGTTGCTGACTGCAATTATGTCTTGATAGCCCTTCAAGACTGGAAGGGTATATTGCGTGTAGAATTGTAGCATACTATATGTTGATGAAATGTGACGTAACAAAATTAAACAGGAGTAAAGTTATCTATTTGTCAGGGTCTAATGCCTTCTTTTTCTGGTTTGTCATAGCAATTTACGTCATTCTACTTGCCATCAGTGTTGCACCTCAGTGTCAAAAAACCGACACCGTGAACAGAGGCATCTCTTGTCCAGGGTTCTTGCAAATGATTGTTTTCGTAAGCTGGAAATTTATGCTGTTCAATGTTGCTCTTAGAAACCCCCCCAAAAACCCATTATGCGAGAGTGTAAATCTTGTTATAAGTTTTCTTAATACGTGAAAATGTTTTTACTATTTGGTTTACTTTTTAAAAATGCATATGTTGTTACGCTTTGATACTTTCTTAAGCATCAGATTCAAATTCAGTCTCTTAGCGTTCAAGCTTGGTGGTTACTGAGAGCACATTCAAATTATACATTCTCTTAAATTCTGACTTGCAGGAAGCATGATGAGCGTTAAAGATTGGATATTTTCTCAGTTATTATCCAAGTCTTTTGCATCAGCAAGACCACTGTCAGGCGGTACCTTTTTTGAGGAGGAATCCGTACATGACGAGTCGGCAGATAGAGGTAGCTACTTGGCCACTGCCGCCAACAATTTATTGAAAAAATTATGTAAATTCCGTAAGCGTCTTATATTCCTGTTTGTATCCTTTCTTAATTCTCTTTTTCTCTCTATTACTTGAATCTACACATTCCATGGTTCTCTATTCGTTAAAATAAGTGCCATCAGCCCATCACTAAGACAAAGCTATATGTAGATAAGATATTTCTTACATAAACCGATCTGTATTTTCGACAAACTGCCAAGATCTTACTAGTTACTAGTTTGCCACGTACCACGTATCTAGCTGCATATTCATATTTATCTTTTCAATATTTGAGAAGCTGTACCTATTACATAAAAAGTAAAACGTGTACATACCTATCACGTAAAAAGGAAAACGACAAAACATGTATGATATATTTCAGTTTTTTTAGCCCTTTTTGGTTATATTAATCACATTTCGTCGTAAGTTTATTAATCTATTATCTTGTTTTAACTTTCCAATTAGGTTCTGCACAGACGGCCAATTTGATGCATGTTTCTTCTGTTGCTGAAACTTCTGTTTTTTCCGGTGGAAACCCAGAATATCATAACCATCCCTCTTCACAGCTAAATGTGGTTGAGAACTCTTCAAGTCAGCCTCGTTCTGTTAATATAGACAGAGAATTGGATACATTGTCGAAGATTGAGAGCCTTCAAATTAAATTTTTGCGTCTTCTCCAACGACTTGGGCATATGCAGGACAATCTTTTGGTGGCAAAGGTATTATACCGGATACACCTGGCAATTTTACTATCGGCAGGGGAATCAGATTTAAAAAGAGCTAACATTAGACGTGATACAGCTAGAGCAATAGCTGCAGAGCAAGAGACGTCTGGTGTTCCTGAATTGGACTTCTCATTTAGGGTGCTTGTCCTGGGGAAAACAGGTGTTGGCAAAAGCTCAACTATCAATTCCATATTTGATGAAACCAAAGTCATGACTGATGCATTCCATCCTGCCACTGATAGGGTCCAAGAAATTGCAGGTACTTTTAATGGAATAAAGATATCTTTCATTGATACTCCTGGCCTGCTGCCTTCCTCTACAGGGACAGTCAGGAAAAATAGGAAGATTCTGTACAATGTAAAGAAATTTCTGAGAAAGCACCCTGCAGACATGGTTTTATATTTTGAACGCCTTGATTTGATCAACAATGGTTACAGTGATTACCCACTATTGAAGCTGATAACTGAAGTCTTTGGTTCTGCCATATGGTTTAACACAATTATTGTAATGACCCATTCATCCTCTGGTCTTCCAGAGGGAGCCAATGGGTATGCTGTCACTTACGAATCGTACGTGGCTCAGTGCACAAATCTGGTTCAACACTATATCCACCAAGCTGTTGCTGATACTAAGCTTGAAAATCCAGTGGTCCTTGTGGAAAATCATGCTCAATGTAGGACTGATATCAACGGAGAGAAAATTCTGCCTAATGGACAGGCTTGGAGATTCCAGTTCTTTCTGTTATGCATGTGCACCAAAATTCTGGCTGATGTTAATACTCTTTTGAAATTCCAAGACAGTATAGAATTAGGGCCACCTAGCAATCAGCGATTGCCTTCTCTTCCCCATCTTCTGTCAGCATTTCTTCGACATCATATTATGAGCAACACTGGAGACAATAATGATATTGATAAACTATCTCTTTCTGATATCGAGGACGACGAATGTGATGAGTATGAACAGTTACCTCCTATCCGAATCCTGACAAAGTCTCAGTTTAAGAAACTGACCAATGATCAGAAAAAGGACTATCTTGATGAGCTGGATTACAGGGAGACCCTTTTTCTGAAGAAACAATTAAAAGAGGAGATTTGCACAAGGGAAAAGAAATATATCAAGGGTGAGGCTTCGGCTATTGATGGTTCTGATAATTTGGAAGAGACTCCAGAACCTGTTGCATTACCAGATATGGCAGTCCCCTTAAGTTTTGATCCAGATTACCCTGTACATAGATACCGTTGTGTCATAACAAGTGATCAGTGGCTTGCAAGACCTGTGCTTGATCCCCATGGATGGGATCATGATATTGGCTTTGATGGAATCAATCTAGACACGACTGCAGAATTAAGAAGAAACGTTTTTGCCTCGGTAAGTGGACAGATGAGCAAGGACAAGCAAGATTTCAATATACAATCCCAGTGTGCTGCAGCCTTCATACATCCAGGAGGGCCCACTTGTGGAGTAGGAGTAGATGTGCAATCTTCTGGTGCCGAAATGATCTACACTGTTCATGGCAACACAAAGCTGAGGACTTTAAAACACAATTTCACCGAATGTGGTCTTTCTGCTACATCTTTTGGAAACAAGTACTTTTTTGGTGCCAAACTCGAAGATGGCATTTCAGTTGGCAAGAGATTAAAGTTCGTAATCAATGGTGGCCGAATGGGTGGTCTTGGACAGGCAGCTTATGGTGGGAGCATTGAAACTACTTTTAGGGGGAAGGACTACCCTGTTAGGAATGACAAGGTGAGTCTGGCAATGACAGTGACGTCTTTGAACAATGAAACAATTTTCGGCGGTAATATACAGTCTGACTTCAGATTAGGGCGGGGAACTAATTTTTCGGTTAATGCAAATATAAACAGCAGGCAAATGGGCCAGCTTTGTATAAAGACAAGTAGTTCTGAGCACATGGAAATATCTCTGATCGCAGTAGTTACAATCTTCAGGGCTCTAATGAGAAAAATGGCAATTGGTGACTCCAGCAATGAGAAGCTGAAGATTGGATGAATTTTATATTCTGCTTTGTTTTGTTTTCGAGAAATTATTGCTGCTGAGGTCTTTAAGCAGTTTTGGTCGTCTGGGGGATGCTAAAGTGGTACAAGTTTTTGGCCAAGGGCCTTTAAGTTTAAATTAAATGCCTATTGGTCATTGGAGAGTTTCAGGCTAAAAAAGCAAGAATCAATTTGTACATTTGTTCCTTTGTGTACATGTAGCTCTAAAGCCTGTGATCGATATCTGTATCTTTTTAGGATTTTGGATTATGTCGTGTTTGATTGGGGTTGGGATACATCTAGCTTTAAATTATGTTATGACTGTACACTTAGTTAAAGAGAATATCCATGTTTATGATATTTGTAACAATTAGAAAGATATACAACTTTATTTAGAATATTTGCGGCTGCTCTTTAGTTTTTGTAACTGCTTCTGTACCGGTTAACAGGTTCTTGTAATTTGAAGTCCCTGCATTATTGATGTTCTCAAATTTGTGGAAGAAACGCTTTTTCAAGTTTTCTGCAAATAGTTATCTAAAATGATGTAGCTGCAGCAGCATGAAGCCAGAAGATTATTTAATATTATCCAGGGATTCATTGCACATTTGCAATGACTTGAGTGGGCTGGAAACCGAGCTGTCTGCCATTTTACACTGATCAGTGTGACTGTTGAGCTTTTGATCATGCTTGAGCTCAGAGCTCAACTGAGTCTTACTTTTTAAGTTTGAAGTTCAGTTCGACAGGAGTTTAATATGTTGGAGTTAAAACTTAAAAACTGAGATCAATTCTATTACTGTCTCGTAACAAAAGCTCGAATGTGATTAATCCGGGTCGAGTTCAACTCGATTAAAATTGTAATATATGTTTATTGAATGCTTATGTAATATTATATTAAAAATATAAAAAGTAAAAGCTCTATCAGTCTCGTAAAACGATTAATTTGAAATTCGAGAATTGGATCTCCAGCTCCACTCATTATTGTCGAGATAAAATTTGAAAATTTTAGCAAATGAGTTTTTGTTAACGGAAAAGCTTGACCCACCTTTATTGTATACTCGTGTTACAAAAATACCAATCCATACAATACCCAAGACAATAATCCATTCAGACCAAAATCAAATATTTATGAGTTCTTAAAGAGTCTTGGTGTCCGCCATCAAGTGTTCACGACGCGTTAACTGGCCTAATGCTTTCAAGGGCACGTGATGGTCGGGACGAGGACCCTTTTCTTAGAATTATTATCTTACATGAAACATAGTAATGTAAATAGAATTTTTAAAGAGATAATAAACGCAATGTAAGCAAGTTTTCTACAATGTGTTGCATGCCTTGCAATTTTGGGCATGCATTCCTTTATTTCCAGTGTACATATGTAGTATAGCTTAAGCACCAAGCTGTGGTTGTGGTGTCATGAAAGTGTGGAAACAATTATTCCCCCACTCACTTGCAAGCGGGGAGAAGTACATTTGGTAGGTGAACGAATACGATAGAATAAGGAGCAACACTAATAGGCTCTGATACTTTTACATCAACTGGAACTAATGGTGGTATGTCTCCAGATGAAGTTAAAGTTAAAGGCCGTCCATTAAGAAGCATTGTCTGACTATGTAAATCCCCGTCTTTCGCTGTCAGATGGTACTCTTTTCTTGTTTTCCTTCTGTCAATTTCATCTCCAGTTAGCTGCATAAGCAACTTTGATCTTTGATATTGGAACCCTTGTTTACTTTTCTGCGATGAGGTCTTGCTGAAGGTCGGTGTTATCTGAACTGTTGTGCTGTTATCAAGATTGATCAATAGCATTGTGATACCATTCTGCAATGTGAAATAGTTTGTGAGATCTTGCTACAATCTTTGAGTTCTTGTGTACATAATGGAAAGGTAACTTACAGATTGTTTTGCACAGTGAGTGTAAGCACGGAGTTTCTTTGTTCCAGAAAAGCTAGTAGATAGAACTTTTCTTCCCATCAACCGGTGCCAAAGAAGAGCACTGCAAGGACGTAAACGTATCAGTACTCAGAACACGGCCTTAATATTTAGCTGCAATAGCTTTTATGGTCTAATGTAGATTTCAATTTAATGACCTGTAGAAATCAGGATTAGGGACAAAGCTTTGTGTGTTGAGTAGACCATAGTTTCCGCCTATCAGTGTTTGTCTGCAGTACGTCTTTGTATCGTAAGTTGCAGCCATACCAAGCTGATCCAAATACCTGACATGATATTGTATGAGAAAGACAACAACATTATGTGATTTTATAAAAACGATTTCAGAAGTTCAAGAAGGTAGAACTTTTTATACTGTAGAGATAGAAATAGTACCAAAAACTATACACAAATGCATTGGACACGAGATCGTGACCACTATTGTATGCCCCTCCAGACTCACCAACCCATGCTGATGCCTGTGAACTCTTCACTATGCTCTGGAGTTGTTTAAAGGTATCAGCTATGCCATCAAGATAAGATGGATCAAGAATCCGTTCAACAAGGTGTTGATCAACTCCTACAAATAAGCGAATATGATAAGCATTCGCACACAAGTTCTATGTTGAAAACAAATCTTATGCCTACTACATGTTACCTGCGCCAAGATTATAGATATGATGAGTAACAGCATTCAGCTTAGGTGTTTTGCTTACGAATTCTTTGAACCAATTTGCATCAAAGAATCCTCCGGGTGCTATAATTTGTGGCTGAAATTCTTCACCCTTGTATATATCTTGGACCAGATTAATCAGAGAGATTGTGTCCAAAGAGTATTGATCTGCTGCAACTCTTACACCAATTCCAGTGCCACTTAACTCGTTTCCTGAAAAGATTTGAGCATGAGAGTCTTGTATTATATTGCAAGTGCTTTTATCATGTCCATTGTGAGTATAAGAATAGGCGAAAGCTACTTACCAAACTCCCAACCTTGAATCCTGTAGTTCTTTTTGACAGTATACTGTATGAAAGATTCTGCATTTGTGGAATCCCATTTTCCAACAGCAGAACCAGAACGTATAGATCTTCCATTGAGGGCGTTTAATCCAAAAATGATCTTGGCGCTAAACATAATATGTAATCAAAAGTCATATACAGCTCACAGAGCTTACGAAGTATCAAGATAAAAGAGCTTTGAAAACATCTAGACTGCTTCTTACCCAGATTTTTGGAAGAAAAGATTGAGTTCATCCCATCTGTGCAATGGTAGGCAGCCCTGAGCAAAACCAAAAATCTCTGAAGATTTATTAACAAAAGGTGTGCAAGGTTGAGCATGATCCTCGGTTTCGTATATGAGTTTATCCTGCAAGCTCCCACCTAATCTAATCTTTAATGGTGAAAAAGCTGCATCAATATCATACTAGTCAATCAAACTCTCCTTGATCATTAGAAATGTGGTCATTATTGAAGTTATCAGATTAAAAATATTTGAGAAGATTAAGTACCTTTGATGGCTTTTAAGAAAATCTCATTGCTAAGATCCTGCAAGAAAAGAAGAACCATCAAAGCAATAGAGAAATCAGTACCCCAACAAATTCATAATGTTTTCAAAATCAAGATACCAGCAATTCACTCTGCACAACATTTTTACATGAACTATGCCACCTTCACAGTACTTACCGAAACATTTAACTATATCATGCATTAAACAAAGGACAAGAAATCGCCTTAAATTAGACGGCACTAAGTAAAATCTAATGCAGCACATACATACAGAGGTTCCAGAAAAATTGCGACGTATTAGTATCTAACTAGGATAAGCAAAATAGGTACCAATGTAAGTAGAGAAGTCTTTCCCCAACTACAAGTCCCATAATCACATTTTTCAGGTGGCCACCAATCCAAAGTGGCACAAACATAATCATCATCTACAACTGCAATGGCATTTCTACCATCTACAGAAACAGTGCCTGTAGTAGTACTATCATCCTGTGAACAAACACTGATGAAAAATAAATGAATGAAACAGACCAACATGAGAATCCTCATTGGCAAACCTAAACAGCCCATTTTTAACATGTTATCAAGTCTATGATTAATGATTCATATCATCTTTATTTATAGCCACTCATCATTGGAGGAGGCAAACATAGCATGGGAGTCTGATCAAGTTGGGTCCATTTATAAAGATGGTTTCTAAGCTAAGTGAAGGATTTTAAACAGTGGTGGGAAATATGAGTCATCAATGCATCAGTTTTTTGTTTTTTTTTTTTTTGATTTCCCATTTCTTTTTCATGAATCTTTCTTGCTGTCACTTTTCAGTAAATAGATAAGGGAATTATAATTACTCCCAACTCCAACCCAACTTGATAAGGAAGAGTATTAATCCATCACAAAAGTCCCTTCATACATAAACCAGCAAAAATAACAATAATACCCGCCAACAGTTCGAACTCAACTCGACTCGAATTATCACAACAATGTGAAAGTAATTATTTATTTCCGGCAAAATGCGAAAAATAAATGTTGGTTGTCAACTGGGCCACAATAAACTTTACCTTTATGATAGATAGTACAAGCTGAGGGGGAAAAAGACAAGTACCCCCAGATTTTTGATAGTGGCCGTGCAGTATAGGACACTATGACCTTCAAATTTGGTGACAATATTAACAAAATGGACCACTTTTTATTTTTCTCAAGTCGTAAATATAATTGTTGTTTTCTCATAATTGACTTGGTTCATTCACATTAAGCTTATATACAAATTTAATTACGCGAGGTAGGCTGAGCCCAGGTTGAACAGACATTATAAAAGTGGTGTGCAGTGTGCATGTGAATAAACAGAGCTATATAAGTGAGGATAGCCACAAAATTATCAAACCAATGAAATTGGGTATGCGAGATGTGTAGGTGAGTATTAGGTCTTTGTCATGGATTGTCCATTTTTATTTTATTTTACCCACCAAAACTCGACTCATCAAGACGGAAGGACAAACCGGAGGTCTTGCGTACATACGTTGGTGCCGAAAATCTCAAAGACTTGGAACTTAAATTCCGTACTAATAATAAATGAAAGTTATGGTGATTTTCGTGAGTATTATTTTCCGTTCAAATAAATAATTATTTTGACTTTTTATACGTGTTTTAAGATGTATTAAAAAGTGGGCTTGATAATTATTTTTTGAATTTTATTTTTTAGAATAAGAATTTATTGTTTGTATTTTGTTATGACAAAAATATATAGATAATAAGTCATGAAATTATGTTTTCTTATGAATTAAAAAAATACATGCATAAATTTACGATTGAGATATTTATTTGTGAAAATGTTATAAATATAAAGAAATCCTAATATTATAAACAATAAATAGATTATATATATTTTTTAAATATAATTTTCAAACTTTTATAAAATATAGGGCTTTTTTTATTCATAACCAACTTTAAAAGAATATTTTCGAAAATACTACCATCTTTTAAAACAAATTGCAAAAATACTACCTTCTCTAGAATCTTTCCAAAAATACTATCTTTTTGAAAATATCTTCAAAAATACGATGGTTGCATATGCAACCATATATGTAACTGCAATTCTTGATTTCAATTCCAGTTTTCAAATGTCATTTTCGATCTCATCTTTGATTCTATTGTAATCTAATGGTCCCGCCAGGAGTACCCATACATCAGTTTTAACTTACAGTTTTCAGTTGCATTTAGTTGCATATGAGGTTGCAACTTGCAACCACCATGTGTGTGTGTATATATATATAACTTGCAACCACCATGTGTGTGTGTATATATATATATAGATTCCAAAGATGAGGTCGAAAATGACATTTGAAAACTGGAACTTGAAATCAGAAATTGTAGTTGCATATATGGTTGCATATGCAACCACCGTATTTTTGGAAAATATTTTCAAAAAAATAGTATATTTGAAAGATTTTAGAGAAGGTAGTAATTTTTGAAAATAAGATTGAAGAAGGTAGTATTTTTGAAAATAAGATTGAAAAAACAGTATACAAAGTAATTTCTCTAAAATATATAATTTGCATATAGTTTTAAACTTCCGATATGGTATACGCGCATGGGCGGATCGGGGGACACGTGCCCCCCAAATTATTTTTTTTACATTTTTCATTATTCTAAATTTTACAAAATTACAGAAGTGCCCCTCCAAAATTTAAAAATATCCCGGTGTTTTCCGAAAATTTACTTGGTACCCCCTAAGATTTCGTTTCTATCCTCTTTGTAGACGCATTCGTGAGTTGTGGGTCATTTCATTATTCCTTGCTGCACAAACTTTATAGGTACGTAATTACAAACTTATACTTGAAATATTTAAAAAAAAATTAGAAAGACCAGTTACTTATTGAAATAGCAACCAAAATAGCAGGTGTTCATATTGGACGGCGACTTCACTGGCAAACTCCAAATTTATGTTACATCAAATTGAGATTGTTTATGAATTTAGTTGCTAGTGAACAAACTCCACGCAAACTCGTCAAATCTCGTTTTAGTTCAGCTTGTATGAAACTTGAGCTTGAACACGAAGCTCGGGTTGAAATCGATAGCTCAAATTCAGAATATACTTCTGAGAAAATATACTTTTTCTATATGTCATTTTAAATATTTGCATTTCTGATTAATTTAAAGTGAGAACTGTAAAATTATATCTGTTTTTAACTGAAAAGTAAATTTTTAGCCGAATCAAAAAAAAAAAGTAAATTTTTATTATCAGTAACGGGAAAAAACGAACATGAAGATCTTGTCTGATTGTTGATGGTTAACTAAATACCTGTTTTTCTAAAATTACTAAACTTTGTCTGATCAATTTTATATTGTCTGATTGTTGAAGGTAAATAATATTGTCTGATTATTGATTGTTTAATTAAATCAGATCAGAAATTAAATTAGTTAGATTCAATATAATGGTGCAGGATATATTATAATTTGTAAAAGTGATGCATTTTTTAACTAAATTTTGATCTCCATATGGGGATTTTGCGGATCATAAATAAACATCATTTCTGAACACCAAAATTTTATACTACCAGCATCGTGAATTATTGTTCTTTCTAATGGTATTTTAAAGGAAGGACAAACTATTATACTTTAATGTTGTAATGATATTAGTTTAAGATAATATATCAAATTTTTTCTTGGGATCTCATAATTAAATGTAAAGGAGAAATGCTAGATTTCTAGAAACATTTAGGCTTAATCAATTAAATATAATTGAATTATATCTTAAACATATCCTCATCTTCATTGACATTTGTCAGCCAAGCTCATGCTTGTCCTCATCGGTTTTTATCTGCAAATTCCAGTCAACTAATCAAACCTAAACCTTTATCTAATTCGTTTTTATGCTATCAAGTTACGTATTATAAATTTCATGATAGTAACTTGCACACGTGATAATCTTTATAAATTAGTAAAATATGTAATTCGATCATCACCAAATGTATTACGTACTTTAAATTACATACGGTTTACGTATTTTACCGGACATTTAGTTGTGTTACTTGTAGACTTTAAATGCCTGAACGAGTTCTAGTTGAATTTTGAATAGAACATTCGGTAGAGCAGATGCATTGTGCCTGCAAGCAATGTGATCTTTACTTGACAAGTCCACAGGTTCAGGTTCGGAATTGCAGAAAGCTGCTTTTAAATTTATCAAACGGTTCTTCACCTGGTTTTCAGTAAAAATTTATGTTACTGTATGCAACAGAGCCTGAGACCCACCAAACAAATAGTAGCAATTCTGTTTAAAACTAGTTAGGAGTATTGTTTACTGTTAGCTAGCTTTTGGATCAGGTTGATGTGAAAGTTGCCATATAGTATTAGGATTTTGTTATAGCCAAATTTGGCTAGGTCCTTTTTGGACCAGGTATGTACTTAGTTTAACTAAGTAATACATGAATTGGGCTAAGAGTCCTATATAAAGGAAGGACGCGTCCTCCTGCTTATAAAGTGAGGACGCGACCGACCCTTGAAGAGACTAGTCTGAACGAAAGGACGCAGCCCTCCGTGACGTGACTGATCCGCCGATGTTGCGTATCTTAATGAAGAGGACGCGTCCTCCGCATCGGAAGGAGGGATGCGTCCTCCAGGTCACACGTGTCCCATGAAGAGGACGCGTCCTCCTGCTTATAAAGGGAGGATGCGATCGACCCTTGGTGTTGCGTGAAGAGGAGGCGTCCTCCTGCTTATAAAGGGAGGATGCGACCGACCATTGGTGTTGCGTGAAGAGGACGCGTCCTCCGAGTCACAAGGAGGGACGCCTTACTTGAGAGTGTTGATGGAGAGACGCGACCGACCTCCGTCCACCCACGTCGTGTAATCTATGGAGGAGGGCGCGCCCTCTTCGGAGGTGACCGAGGGGCGCGTCCCTTGTAAGAAGTTGACCATGAGATGAAGACCAAGGGCGTGCCTTTAACGGGGTGTCCTCGCCTCCCCAGGGGCGCGACCTCATGTTAAAGAACGACCTGTCTGATGTGTTGTTGGAGTGGTCGATGGGACGAGACGGCGAAGGCAAGGGCGCGCCCTCAGGGGTCGCTCCCACATGTAAACACATATTGTAAGAAGGCTCTTCCTATGGGAGAGCGTACATTCGCTGAGACAACCCTTCCGAGGGAGACGAAGACCGCCCCTCCGGGGATAGGAAGACCTACCCCTCCGGGGGATATGACGACCCCTCCGGGGGATACGACGACTCTTCCGAGGTGTTGTAGCCGTTTTTGTACACCATGTAGAGGGGAGGACGCGCCCTCCTCCGGACATAACCCGGGGAGTGCGGTCTCTTGTCCAGTAAACAGGGATGGAGACGGGAATTGGGAAGGACACGTCCTCCCTATCAGGGCGCGTCCTTTGACTCAGAAGAGGCATAATTATGAAATACATGATGAGAGAGAGAGGATGAGTGAGTCTCCGTGACGACCCTTCCGAGGGATATGAAGACTAGTTACCAAGCTCATTTGGTAGTTACCAAGCTCATTTGGTAGTTATCAGGCTCATCTGATAGTTCCCGGGCTCATCCGGGCATGATCTACAATCCTCAATCCTGCTATCTGCCGAGTTAACCCTCGTGTGGGGGCTTGAGGTGATCATGGCTCTTGAAGGCCCTCCGGGGTAACACGAAGGCCGATCATATGTCTGGATCCTGTATTCTGGTGAGTTAGCCCTCATCGGGGGATTGAGACGATCGTGTAATTTGGCTCCTTGTCTACCTTGTTTGAAGATGAAGACCTCACCGAGAGGTGAGGACGTGTCCCTGCACCTCGAGGGGTTAGTCATGGCTCCCCCAGATAACTTCTCCATAAGAGTCGTGGTAGATGCTATCTCTCGTAGTGGAGATATCGTTGAATCCGTGATCTATTTGGATTAGGAGTCTGAGGTAGTCATACTCAAGACTAATTCTAACAGGAGTAGGATTCTCCAAGATGGGCCTTCGGCCTATCTCCGACCTTATCGCCAAGAGGCCTAGTCCTGATCAAACTAGGACTCCTGGTTCAATAGAACTACGTATGGCTTGATCCCCTATAAATATAGGGGTACGTAGGCACATTGGGGGATCATGAGTTGAGAGCACGTGAGACCAACTCAAAACCCTAATCTCAGCCACCCCCTAAAACAAACAACCACCACTCTCCGGCGACTAAAACCACCGTCGTAGATCTTGATTCCGGCCATGAACCTCATCTTTGTTGATTACCAAATTCCTCTATCAACAGATTTGATCATATATCGGTAGTGATTCTGGTATTGAAGCACTTCTAGGAGTGGAACTTGTTGTCCCGATCAAGTGATCATTACATTTTGAGTGGGAAAACCGGGATGCTTGATGAACAATTCTGTGACATTGCTCTGGAGTCTCCATGAATATCTGATTCAGGACCATGTCCATGACAATGATTATCGAGGTCATAGCAACCAGTCAGGGGTCATTTTAATAACCACCGGCCACGGGAAAAAAGAATAATTCAACCTTTTTGACTTTCATTTTTTGTGATGGAAGTTTATTAACACTTCTGCAGAAGTTGCAGATAAACCTCTCCCAGCAACCTAATGACTCAGACACCAGTAATGTTGGTGCTGGATCAGAACGCGTACTATATTTCTTTTCAAACAGATATATATTTTGTTACTGTTTAAGCATGTAATACTGAAGGATGACACGGGAAAAATCAGATTGTCTGAGACAAGCCTCTTTGAGTCCATTACGAGAAAAGAGTCGTATTAATAATACAAATATATAAATCCTCCTAAATTTGAAAATGATCATAGCATAAGAACATTCATGGAAGATTTGCTTGATCTTTCGACAATGTCATCAGAAAAAATACCGGGAGTCCGGGACAGATGCTTATAAAATAATTCACAACTAGAACACCTAATTTTTATCTACCGCTATAACAACAAAAAGGCTATACTCTTTATTTCTACTTAATATTAGGGGGAAATTTGTCCAGCAATCTTTATATGCTCCTAAACTGTTTCTTGTTACTTTAATCAGATTTAATTGCAAATAGTTATTGACAATTTTTTGCATGCTATAAAAGAATTGAGAAAGAGAATGGTGATATGGTGTGATGAATGAGAGTAATACTGCAAAGAGCATGAATATTATTAATTCTGTAGGTTCTCTTTTACAAATTTTTCAAGAAACTCACTCTTTCTGCATGCATATACATAATAGCAAGTCTATATAATTAGTTAAGCTTTAGCACACAAGATATACACGCAAATTTCTTAAATCAAGATGAAGAAAAGAGGGACTTACATGTTATATGCAAGTATTCTGATTCTGGTTTATGTGTTGATGATATCACCGAGAGGCCATGGGCAGGGAGGAATATTAGAAGGATACATTTGCCTGCAGACTCTTGAAGAGGTGCCTGGGTGCTTCCAGGACTTGATTCACTCTGTCATAAATCTTGAATTAAGAATACTAGGGCCTGCCTGTTGCAAGGCTGTGCTTGACATAGATCGTGATTGCTGGCGACAATTCTTTCCTCCACTTCACGATCTTACCATACCTGTTTCACTCAGAACTTACTGCAATATAACATCAAACTCGTTACTTTATCCACAACAAGAGGTGACACTGCCGCTGCCACCGCCACCGGATACCTACACCATCAACACCGCCCTCCCCCCAAATCAACATTAGTGACACTGGCCGCAGAATAGCAGTTTATAAATGCCACAAGCTTTATCTTGTTTATTATCAAACAAATCACACAAAAAGGGCATCAATGCCTTGTCCCATTTTTCAGTTCAATGACTATTTAAAAAAAAAATTAAGCATCTGCTTATGTTGGGTTTGTTGAATTTTATGGCCTCAGACCATCTTTACTTTCTTTGATACTGTATCAACATTATAACGAAGTCCAACTCTTGCATCATTCAGGGAAGAATAATTAGAAGAACAGTTGACCCTATCTAGTCCTGAATAAGTTGTACCACAGCGAAATATATCATTACAATCTGTCTCATAAACCGAAGATCATTCAGAATACCAACAGGCTGATTTCCTACATAATAACTGATAAAAAAAAGCACTCCTTCCTAGTTAAGCTACAATCCAGACAAATCTAAAGAAACCCAAGCAATGAATAAAGTACTTTACTTTCTCTTCTTAGCTGGTGGTGCGTCCTCTTCGTCCTCGTCATCTTCATCTTCTTCGTCCTCGTCGTCATCACCTTCCTCGTCCTCTTCGTCCTCGTCTCCATCATCTTCATCATCACTGCCATCATTGCCGTTAGCCACTGGATCCTCCTCAGGATCTCCCTCTTCGTCATCGTCTCCTCCCTCTTCACCAGAAAAATCTTCATCCCCCTCATCATCATCCTGTTCTGCATCATCATCATCTTCATCGTCATCCTCTGTATCACTGCCATCTACATTTTCGGGTTCAGGGCTTTTCCTTCTGTGCAGCTCATCCTTTGGAAACCTGCATATTATGTTTGTAGATTGAGCGATCTGATTACTATACCTATGACTATAAAAGTTCTTATAATTGAAAACAGCAAGCAAAAAAAGATCATTTACCTTCGATCACCTCCAATCAAGTCGAGTAACCCGTTTTCATTCTTTAGTAGAACTTCTGCCTGCAAAAATGATTTGGTTTTAGTAAGAAATAATATTTAGCTTACATATAAATAACTTCTAATAATCACCGGTTCACAATAATATGCAACTTCATACTTTGGTCTTAGCTGATATACAAAAGACTGCCAGAATCTAAGGCAAACACTTGGCTTTAGAAAAACTAAATATGTAAGAAGCATAAAACACAACAGATGGCCATTAACCATAATACTATCAAGCCTATTCAATATTGACATACTGGCGCACTGAGGCTGCAACTGGGACAGGTTCAGAGGGGCAAAATTATAATAAGTGACTGAACTTGAATACCTATGCTTTATACTTGCACCATTAATGTTCTCTTCCCTAGTCTTCGGCAGTACCTTCATACAATCATACTCTTCGCTTTTCCCAAAAAATTCAAAATGCAAAAATATGCAACTCTGCTTTTAGACTACTATAGTTTTTCCCATCAAAAACTCACATCCCAATCATAATGACAACCGATGTTTTAAATTACATTTAATATCATATCCATGAATCAGTAATATAGGTATGCACATTCATATGAATCTAGATACAATAAAATACCAACAGATGCCTATTAACAAATTACTATAAACAAATTGATTCGAATAAGGAAAAATATATTCTGAACATAATTGACTGCATAAATTAAGAAAGTAATTGCCTTTAATCACAAATAATAGTATTCCAAAGCGGAAGGCAAATCTAAACTAGATTAAAAATATACAAGGCGAACAATAAAATCACAAATTAAGATTTCCTGCTCAAAGTATTCATATTAATAATGACTTAAAGCATATCATGTTAGATGGGTCGCGCTCAAGAGAGAACCAATGCTTAAAATAGAACCATATAACCATTGAGGTTCTGCTGCGGAACCCTATATTTTTCATAGATTTTCAGGATCTAAATCTAAATACATGGTTTTTTGCATCGTCATGTGTGTTTAAAAGTAATTTCAAAATATAATCCATAAATAATACATTCTTTTCATGTAAATATAAGGTAGTGGTTCTAAGGGTTCTCTCCCTAATGGTTCTCTCTGGAACATGATCCCATGTTAAATATACAAAGAAAAATCTTTTTATAATACAGAAACAACATTTCAAATATAGGAAATTCTTCTTTTCCCTATCGAACAACAATAGACTGGGATAAATGTTAACAGCACAGAGGAAATACTTCTTATAGGACATTAAGAAAATAGTGAACTATAAGAAAGTGAATACAGATGCCAATTTCCTGCAATTCTTACTTTCTAAAAACTTAACAACTCAAAGCTTTTCTGGGCTCGTTCCTTTCCCAAACACAAGCAATATAGGATGTATTAAGAATATTTTTGGAAGATATTTGACTATGCTCTCCAGACTACAAACATCATATAAAATTACAAAAAATGAAACACATTAATACATCTATTTAGATCTAAAATCAACTAATAGCAAACAAAGCATGAAAGCATTATTTAATTAGGGTAAAAAACACTATTATAAACATGATCAAAAGCACAAATCAAGAAATTTCATTAACTTAAATCACATTAACAGTTCTAATAACAGCGAATAGTATGCCAAACCAGAAAGCACGAGGTGTTCACATAACAATTCCTTTCAACACCTATTAATAGTTTAACACTAATTCACGCTAACAATCACAATTGCAAGTTGTTCAAAAGACTGTTAACAAATCTTTAGCGTGCTCGAAAAAAGTTACATATCTACTAATAGAATCACTTAAATCGCATGCGAAAACTCAAAAGACAAAACAAAAACACCCAAAAACAATAAATCACACACACCCATCACAAATTTACAATTAAAACCACACACAAGATTCAACAAGCACATAATGCAAACCAAAATCAACAATTAACGAAAAGGGTCACCAAGAAACACAAATTCACATCAAATTCAACAAAAACTACCAATAAACTGCAATTTAACTACTAAAAATTGACTAAATCCAAGTAAAACATGATAAAAACCAAAACTTTACAAGAATTACCAGCACAAGAAAGCAAATAAGAGCTTTTTGAGCAGTCAAAACAGTGTCAACCACCAAAGCTTGCACAAAAACAGACGCAATTGGCTTCTGCAAAGTCAGTGCGTCAGACTTATAAGTCACCATCTCCATTACCCCTAAAGAAAAACTGATTTTTAGGGAGAGAAAGTGAAGGAATTTGAAGTGATATGGAAGAGAGAGACAATAGCTTATTATTTTGTGTGTGTTATATATAGGGGGTGAGGGGGTAAAAAGATTAGGGTAGGATTTTAGTGTCGGGACGAGAGTACAAGAAAATAAAAAGGCAGGGTTTTGGTTTGTACAAGCTCTAGGGTTTTGTGGGATGGCATCTATCGTAATTATCTGGTTTTTAAGGGTATTTTGTTGCCCATATATTTAATTTTAATTAATGAAATTGCAAACTGAAATCAATGATATATTTAATTGGGTCTTAATCAAATACAAATTTATTTAAAAATAAATTAAAATATTAAAATGTAACATATATAATATGAATTGATCGTTGGTCGTGGAGAATGATATCAAGTTTAAAAAATCCTAACTGATTGACGGGAAAAACCAAATAAAAATAGAGGAGATTATGAGAATCATATGTATGCTACGGTTGTTTAAAATTGATCGGATATTAGGATATTATTTAAAATTTGTTGAACATATGGACAATATTGATCGACTTCATTCTAAAAATAGTATAGCATATTATTAATAGTTTAGATTGTTATAAATAAAAATATCACTTCAATATGGTAATAAATGATATAAAATCTTTTTACATATTTTTTATCTGTACGCATAGGTTCGATAAATATAACTAAGAGCATTTTCAACCATACAAACTCTTTAGCTAAAAAGTGAGTTGGCATTTCAAATATAAAAAATTTAGCCAAGTGTTGAAAAAATCATACTACATGAACCTGTATTCTATAATTTTAGCCAACCTCTGGTGAATGGGTATATTTGTCGAACCTCTACAGCTCTGTAAGAAATCTGTAGGATGGTTGCACATCATTATTACCATATTAAACTGATATATTCAATTTTAACAAACTAAAATATTAATAACATTCTATTTTTAAATTATAGCCAACCAATATAGCCAATACCATTGAAGTATAATGTCTTACAAGTTCAGCAAATTTTACCTAATGTTTTAGGTGTTCAATTTAGCCAACGATTATAGACACGCCGTTGGAGCATCTCCAACCATGAAGACCTCTTAACTAAAAGGTGAGTTGTCATGTCAAAAATAAAAAATTTAGCCAAGCACTTCAAAAGTTCACACTCCAACCATAGTGACCTGTTGTCTATAAATTTAGTCAACCTCTTATGGATGGTTAAATTTGTCGAAGCTCTACAGGTCTGTAAGAAATCTGTAGGAAGATTGCACATCATTTATTACCATATTGAACTGATATATTCTATTTTAACAATCTAAAATATTAATAACATATGATTTTTAAATTATAACCAAGTAATATAGCCGATACCATTGAAGCGAAATGTCTTACAGGTTCAACAAATTTTACATAATGTCTTACAGGTCTAATTTAGCCAACGATTATAGCCAACACCGTTGGAGATGCTCTAACGAGGATATCTATAACGGGTGGCTAAAATTGGACTTGTTAGATATTGGTTATAATAGTTGTCTAAATTGGACATGTACGACCTTATGAAAAATTTGTTTTAACCTAAGAGTAACTCCGACCATAAAAAATTCTTAGCAAAAAAGGGGTTAATTATCTAGTTGGTTACTGAAGTGGATTTAATGTATCAAATTGGTCACTAAACTCAAAACAGCATCAAGATGATCATTAAAATCGTCATAAATATCAAACAAGTACCTTGAAATATGACTTCAAGTAATAAAAATATTATTTATAAAATTTTACACATTATTTTAAATGTTGCCACAACCAACTAAAAGGTTACGACGTTCATGAATAATGTGTAAAATTTAATAAATAATATTTTTTACTACTTGAACTCACATTTCGAGGTAATTGTTTGATATTTATGGTGACTTTAGTAATCATCTTGATAACGTTTTCAGTTCAGTGACCAACTTGATACATTAGACCCATTTTAGTGACCAATTAGATAATTAACCCAGCAAAAAAGTGAGTTGACATACAAAAAATAAAAAATATAGATAATCTGTTGAAATTGTCGCCCTCCAACCATACTCTTCATTTATCTATAATGAAGCTCCCTGTGTATAGCTATATTTGTAAATCTCTGCTGACCGTAAGAAATCTATATCATATATTATCATATTAAAATGATATATTTTATTTATAACAATCTAAAATATTAATAGTATATTATTTTTAAATTATAATTAACCAATATAACTAATATCATTGATGCACAATATCTTACTCTTTTAACAAATTTTACATAATATTTTACATGTCCAATTTAGTTGATTTGCATAATCAAGGGATCGAATAAATACAAATAAAACTACGATCAAAATTATATTATGACCGGATATGTTTTTATATATGCAGATTTAGTTCATATTTCAACTCAGAGTTCGAATATAAACTTCAAACTAGCATAAAAGCCCGTGCGAGGCACGGGACTCTAGTTTTGTTGTGTTCTAAATAATATTCGTGTGCCATCATATTATTTCGAGCATAATTATTACGTCTTTTTTTAAAACAGAATATGTAGATATGAAATGTAACATTTGCAATCTAATAGCATTGATAGTAATAATATGTACTATATTTAAAAAAAATTATGGATCAAAAACAACATTTGAACTGATTTTTCTATATTCAAATTCGTTAGGATATAGAGGTCACTATCATATTATCTACATGTTCAAAATTATATTGGAAATTAATACTGAAATTTTTAGAATTTAAATATATTATACCTCATTAAAAAGATCTGTAATTTATTGTAGAAAATTACTAAATTATTTTATCCAATATGAAAACTTGTTCTTGATATGTGAATTACGATATCCTAAATCATGATTAGATGAAAATGTGTGGTCCGCGTTGTTTTATATTTATTTCTCTTTTTTTGAGCGTACGTTTGTGTAATAGTTAAGTGATATATGATGGACAGACCATCAACACATTCTTTTTTATATCATGCTGCACACACCTTGTATAAATAATAATTGAAACATATATTGTATGTAAAAGACCCTACCTTACTTTATTATAAAAGCATCAATTGAACTAATAACCTTATAATTGTACCCGAAAAATTCCGACACGTTTGATGTGGCTTACCCTTTTAATTTTCATATCAATTATATAGTATTTCAATGTCTTATATTTTTTTTATTAATTTAAAATATTAGATGATTATTACTTTGATACCGCGTGTTATAATTTTGTCTTGTTATAAAATATTAATTTTTTATCATTAGTTTTCTGAGCTTGTTGATTAAGAATTTTAATGATTTTTCATGTAATTGTTATAAATCAGATCTCAAATAGCAAAAATAGAGTAAATGTCAGTTAGGCACCATGAAGTTCATAAAAATAAGAAATTTTTAGTTTAATTAGTCATATAGTTACTTTTTTAGTTTTGTGCAAACTCACATTTTTAAATATTTTGATACTCTTATTTCTTAGGGGTGAGCAATGTAGTATATCATGTTCAGTTGCTAAAGATGAAATCAGGTGTTCGATATTCTGGATTATGGAAAACTATTCTTGTTCTATTCCCGTTTAATCAGATATTAGTTTTCACCTTATCACGTCGGATTATCCATTTCAGAATTAATTATATTTTATTAGTTTAATTTGTAAATGATTAATTAATTTAATTATAGTATGAATCATTTTATTTAACTCGTATGTTATACATTGATGGATGGCATATTAAAATTATAGTTTTAAGACTTTAATATATATATATATATATATATATATATATATATATATATATATATATATATATAACTTATTTCTCTGTGTTATTTTATTTTAAGCAAGTAAAATTTATAACTCAATTCTTTTTAGTAGGTCTCGTAAACACGTTTTATTATTATTTGGTTGACTTTTGATTAACAACATTAAATTTCCCTAAATTCACCTTTGTATCACAAGTTATAATATTTCAAATTCATATATCACCAAAACCACATCATTTAGACATATTTTCTAACACCAAATATAATGTCTTTGTTACTATTCTTATATCTATAAAAAAAAAATTTTGAAAAGATTTGATTACACGTCGAATTCTGAATTCATAAGTTTAAAATAAAAAATATTTTAAACAAAAATATTCTTTCAGTTATCTTATTTCATTTTCTTAAAAATATTTTAATCTCTTTACAAGTCACCTTTTATAATTTAAAAAAAAAATGACATAGTCCATGTTGAAAGTCCATCAATTTTTCCTTTCAAAGATGCTCGCCGAAATCTTAATTTTTGTGCTTATTTCTCACATTCATGAATTAAATTTCTCTAATATTGTATCGGTACTCGTTTAAAGTATTAAGTTAGATTTGAATTCGTCCAATTTTATTCAAATATGAATTATATCTATTTTTTGAAGTCTGAAACATGGCTTGAGCCCAATTGTTCAAATTCTTTATCAAATTTAAATTCATTACATAAGTAATTAATTTATAGATATTAATCAATCATGTAAAAAACATATGAGACTTACCTGAAATAATAACTTATCTCAAATAAATAAGATATTGAAAAGAATATAAATACAACAGTTTTAATGTATGAGTTTAATGCTTTTGAATAAAAAAATTAATTGCCTGTGTGGCTCAAGTGGTTTGAGTGGTTTGATTGTAATGAAGAGGGCTTGGGTTCGAGTCTTGTTAAACGTGTTGGGCTATTATATATATATAAGTAGAAGTAGATGGCTGTACTCGTTCGGAAGAAATAGATGGCTGTACTCGTTCGGATTTAGTCCATATTTAAATTAAGAGGGGTGTATTGGATTGAGATTTTAAAGTATTTTTTTGCATTCATGAAATCCGAGGGTATTTGATTGGGATTGTTTGAAATCCATTAAAATCTTGAGGTATTCAATTGGGATTTTAAATTATGCCACAAAATCTGATGGTATTCAATTGGGATTTTAAATTATGCTTTAAAATCCGATGGTATTCAATTAGGATTGTTTAAAATCCATTAAAATCTGATGGTATTCAAATGCTGGTGGATTTTTTTGCATTTCATAAAATGATGGATTTTGTGACATTTTTCGGTGTATTTTAAGTTTTTTGAAATCCCACCAAAATCAATGGGATTTTGAAGCATTGTGCCTAAATCCTATCAACTCGACATTTTACGAAGAATTCGCACGAAATCAAAATTATATACAATCCATTATCCATAAACTAAAAACAATTTATTAAAATCCCAATCGAATACACCCCGTAAGTTTATAATCAAAACTAAAAAGCGGAGGTTCATTTTGGAAGTACTATTAAAAAGCGGTTATAATTAATAATATTCAAGTATAAATAGTTCTTTTGTTTTCGAAGTATTAATGCTTCTAAGCAGAAAAGAAAGGATCTCACTCTGCAACTTGTTTGCATGAAATAATGGGAAAAAAGCAGAAAAGAAAGAATCTCACTCTGCAACTTTTTTCCTTCAGGCATCTCATACTCTCATTCCATATGCTACTATAATCTTATTAATATTGAAACCAACCTTATAAACAAAGCAGATACTAAAGCATATGATAACAATAAGGAATGCGATGATATTTTCAACTGCACTATAAATGGCATTCACCTTCCGTGATACTATTGCAAAAATGGTTCTTTATCCTAACTGCTACTTCTGTAGGAGAGGTTCCACCAAGCTTGAATTCCCAACTGCAACCTCTAAATATTCTTGCCAGTCCGGAACCATATCCGATCAATCCATCTGAATTCGGATAAAAATATTACATTAAGAACATATATAAAATATGCCTTAAACTTCTCATTTTCTAACCAGAACTTCATCATTTCATTATTTTCTCACCGGGTTACTGCTGATACACTTACATACCCGGTGCTAAATGAATATCTCAACTTCCATTTGTATGCCTCCAGTATTGGTTCTGTTTGAAAGGGTATTCATCAAATCTCAACTTCCATTTGTATGCCTCCAGTATCTCAGGAACTTCCTCCACAAGTTATTACAATGACAAATGTCGAACATAAACTTTTCTAGCAGAACAAATGTTATCCCCTAAGAACATATGTAATCATTTTGGGAGTTCAGTGGACGCCAGGAGTCAATCCAGTAACCATGAAGCATGTATTGAAGATCTGATCAGCATTTGCAACACTTATAAACTATGTATGTGAACACATGATTCGTGGTAGTCTCTTGAACATGGAAATGATATCCTGATCGGAGAAACCACAGCGTCTCAACACCACAAATCTAGCTTTCCAAGTCAAGGCGGGGACAATACACAATGTATCAATAGCGTAGAGAAAATATGAAGACTCAATTTTTTAGTATAATGTTTTTTTGCGCAAAAGAGATATGACTTCTATAAACAGGGTCCTGAACAAAAAATTATGCAATGCTGAAAAGTTCTTTCCTATTGAGAGGTGAAATCAGAGACTTACAAAAACCAGGAAAAGCAGAAACTAATAAAAACCAAATTTCTGCTATTCATTACATCCCCTAAAATCTAGTAAATGATAGTTTACAATTGATAAAATGCAGCAAATACGTTGTTCTTTGACCTATGCAAGTAAAACAGTAGAGTTGAAGCTTGCTGATCGATAATGTACTTAAGCAAATACCTGCAGAAAATGTTTTATGCTAAATCAGTACACCATAAGAGATGTGTTAGTCTTGCATTGATGTATGTAAGCAAGCAAAACAATGATATAGATGATGATTGCTTGGAAGAGTTTGAACATAGACTTCACCTTATACAGCAAGTAAACCATTAACGTTCCAGGACATGATAAAGGTTTAAAGCACGTCTTCGAAGTAATGGTTCCAAGCGAAAAGAACGAATCCCGCTCTGCCACTTCTTTGCTTCATGCATTTCTTTCCATGCTTGTATAATCTCATCAATATTGAATCCCAACCCTAAAAATATAGCAAATATTCAGAGCAGCCAAGCTTTTACCAGAGAAAAGGTATAATAAAAATAAGGAATCACGTCATATTTTTAACTGCATTATAAATTGTATTCACCTTCCAAGGCAGTACTGTTGGAAGAATGGTTCTTTATCACGACTGCTACATCTGTTGGAGAGGCTCCAGAGAGCTCAAACTTTTCAACTGCAACCTCTAAAGATTCTTGCCAGACCGGAAGCCCTAGTTTGTATTCCATATTTGATCTTTCATAGAGCATAGTACCCCATAAAATATTTATCTGAGACCTCATATGGGCAGATAGCTCTGCAGCTTCATCCATTCTTATATCTTCTATTAATCCATCTGAAATTGACAGATTTTTTTCTTTAGAAAGTTCATCCAAACGTTCCCGCTCTAATACCTCAAACATCTGCATGCCCTTTTCCATATTTTCCTCAGCGCAATTATAAAGCTGAATCACATCTGTAGAAGACCATTTATCCAGATCATCATTCTTGGCAACTGCATAATACCAAGAGAGTTTTGCACGTTCAAACTGCTGCAGCCCTAGAGCTAGAACTCCTTCATAGAAATCAGGTTTGATTCTTAGTGCTTCTTCATATCTTTTTCCTGCGTTTAAAAATTCATCCTGTGCCCAATTATATGCATTTTTTACCTGTACAAATGCAGATTCGTTCGAGTCTTCTCCAGTAAAGTACACCCTCTTCCTTGCCCTGGACATGTGAACATTACCCCAATTAAACAAGGCCAGAGAGGCCATCTCTTGGAATTTTTCTGATGCAGTGTTGAAAATCCCTTGGGCTTCTTCACTTGTAACTGTTTCCTCCATAGCCTCTGCATAAACCTTCATTCCAAACTCATGGAGATCCAAATATGCATCACAACTGAATCCAACATAGTTCTTGAACAGCTCAGAGAACTGCACGATCCAGTCATCAATGCAGGACTGCCTTCCTCTAGCGTTGTTACCTATTGCAATATATCCATTATCAGTAAAATCTTTGTGATTCTTATGATGCATGTATACCTCTTCGTTTTTCTTGACCTTCTCAAATAACGGATCATGCTCTGGACTAACATCCATTACATAGAGTCTGAGAGACCCTTGTTCAGCAGCTGCCACCTTCCAAGGCAGTACTGTTGGAAGAATGGTTCTTTATCACGACTGCTACATCTGTTGGAGAGGCTCCAGAGAGCTCAAACTTTTCAACTGCAACCTCTAAAGATTCTTGCCAGACCGGAAGCCCTAGTTTGTATTCCATATTTGATCTTTCATAGAGCATAGTACCCCATAAAATATTTATCTGAGACCTCATATGGGCAGATAGCTCTGCAGCTTCATCCATTCTTATATCTTCTATTAATCCATCTGAAATTGACAGATTTTTTTCTTTAGAAAGTTCATCCAAACGTTCCCGCTCTAATACCTCAAACATCTGCATGCCCTTTTCCATATTTTCCTCAGCGCAATTATAAAGCTGAATCACATCTGTAGAAGACCATTTATCCAGATCATCATTCTTGGCAACTGCATAATACCAAGAGAGTTTTGCACGTTCAAACTGCTGCAGCCCTAGAGCTAGAACTCCTTCATAGAAATCAGGTTTGATTCTTAGTGCTTCTTCATATCTTTTTCCTGCGTTTAAAAATTCATCCTGTGCCCAATTATATGCATTTTTTACCTGTACAAATGCAGATTCGTTCGAGTCTTCTCCAGTAAAGTACACCCTCTTCCTTGCCCTGGACATGTGAACATTACCCCAATTAAACAAGGCCAGAGAGGCCATCTCTTGGAATTTTTCTGATGCAGTGTTGAAAATCCCTTGGGCTTCTTCACTTGTAACTGTTTCCTCCATAGCCTCTGCATAAACCTTCATTCCAAACTCATGGAGATCCAAATATGCATCACAACTGAATCCAACATAGTTCTTGAACAGCTCAGAGAACTGCACGATCCAGTCATCAATGCAGGACTGCCTTCCTCTAGCGTTGTTACCTATTGCAATATATCCATTATCAGTAAAATCTTTGTGATTCTTATGATGCATGTATACCTCTTCGTTTTTCTTGACCTTCTCAAATAACGGATCATGCTCTGGACTAACATCCATTACATAGAGTCTGAGAGACCCTTGTTCAGCAGCTGCTTCAGCCCACTTCAGTTCTTCATCGGTGGTAATAGTAACCAAATCACCTTCATGGTCCTTGTATTTGACAAGAACAGCTTTTGAGCCTGGAAATCGATCACGTATGATGTCCCTCAATGTTAATATGCTGCAAACTATGGGAACCTGAGCCCACCTTATATCCTCCCCATACACTAATTTTACTTTTCTCTCAGGCTTTTCTTCATTAACATTACTTTTTGTCTCCTGCACAACCAATTTATCTTTGATATTCTTCTCCTCATTTCCATTTCCAGCCTTGTTCACCAGAACTAACTTATCTTTATTGCTGTTCTCCTTCTGTCTTTCCTCAGTTTTATTCTCATCCTCAACCAATTCATCTTCAGCTTTCTTCTCCTTGATCATGACCTGAACCACCTCTTCCATAACAAATTTATCTTGAGTCCTATTTTCCTCAAGTTCTTCCACAGCCTTTCTATACCCTCCTTTCTCCTTAAAATGGTTGTCCAACTGTTCCTTCACTTCGTCGCTCTTCATCTGTGGCTTCTCTTTCGGACTGGTTAAGTGCATAGAAGAACGTGTTTCAAGATAGTCTGAAGCAGGATCAGTCTCTAAATCAATGGCCTTCAAATATTTCTTCTCAAAGTTCGATTTTAGCCTATTTGAAATCTCTGTTGCCATCAAATTGTTTGGCTCCATCTTCAGTACCGCATCAACGTCTGCCTGTGCATACTGCAGTTCGTTCAAGGCCTCATAACACCTAGCTCTCTTCAAGAGAGCTTTAGTATACTTAGGTGTGACTTGAAGAGCCAAATTGCACTCGTGAATCGCTAAAGGATACTCACTGAGACCCATCTGCATATAGCAGGCAGCCATGTTGGTATGTAGATAGGATACATCTATGTGGTTTTGAGGGAGCAACTTCAGAGCCTTTTCATAATTGAAAATTGCTCCTTCAAGATCTCCATTTTGAAAAAACTTGTTACCTTCATCCTTCAGTTCTTGTGAAATCAAAATAAATACTTTGGTGTCCTCATCATAGGCTTTTGTGTTGATCTCGCTGATTCTACTTAGTTTCAAGTTCAAATCGCTAGTTTCTTCTCCCTGACTTTTCTTTGTCTTCTTTTTATTTTTACCCCACTGTTTCACCATCTCTAATGCGAGAAATTAAATTTAAGAAATCTCCGATCTGAAGCTAACAGTATTAGTTCTGCTTCAAATGAGAGCTCTTGTAGTTACTTCACAATCTCTAGCCTAATAAAGAAAATTCAAGAACCCTAGAATATCAACCAGAACTACTAAAAGAATCCTCGGAAACCTTGATAGGTTGTCCGCGATCACGAATAAATCCAAACAGCATGCAAATAAACAACTACAATAATATGAAACACTGGACTTCTTCAAAGACGCAAGAGAACCACTTTGAATTGTTAATTAATCGGCACAGATGGTTTTGGAGCATAGATCAAAGACTAGAACAACCAACTCATCCTAAAAACTAACAGTCTTATTTCTTCAACTAGTATTAAAAACTGGAAACGAAAATAATCAGGTTCGGAAACTTATCTGGGGGAAGAAGCTTCTTAAAAATTCTTGACAACTCCAAGAGCAGGAGAAAACTTGTAGCTTGTGTTTTGTGCAGAGTTTTCCACCTCAAATCAAGAACCACACAATGAAAGCTAGATGCTGCAGCATATAGATAAAAAGTAAAACCAAGTAAATTCTTGTTTATTTAGTCCAGGTGGGCTGAGGCCCCTGCTTCCGTGAACTCCAAGATTGTGGAGAAAGATGCTCTATATGACAGGGCAATCCAACGGCAAACCACCTTTTGTCTTCTTATTGCTCAACTTTATCATTTGAGTTTTGACTAACAACATTTATTATCATGATCTTTAATTTTCTGATATGAAACAAAAAAAGATAATTTAAAACTATTTTATCACCACATGGTATGGGTAATATACATGTGTCAGATTGTCAGGACTTGGACAAACTGTACAAGCTTGAAGCGGGGCAGTAATCTTTATCAACCACTCATAAGAAAAAAAATGTTGGTTATCCTAGACTCAAAGGTCCCCATAGAGCATGTGAATAAAAGTAAACAATTTTCATTTTACTAAAATGTAAAGTAGAAATTCCTCCCTTCAAAATATTGTGGCAATAGTGCACTTGAAGCTGTCAGTGTTCTACATCAAAAGTCCTGTATGGCTATATCTTATTCGTCCAAACTCACTTCCCAATATTTCAGTTGTCGAAACCTACTTTCCAAAGGTATAAATTTACCAGACTCTGAAGACGAAAAAAATCCCGTGGACATCTTACCGTAAACAATTGTACATTTGAGGGTGATCTGAGCTCTGGATCGGTAAATTTTTTGTACATCTCACCGAACCTACTTTTGTGTTTAATTTGAATATGTCCTGAAAGGTTCTCTTTTACATTTTATAGTTTGCAGATTTCGCTCCTCTGCTTGATTTAGAGTTGACCCAAGGATATACAGAGATTTCTAAGAGGTTAATACAGCTTCAAGAAAGCCAAATATGATTCAACCCCCACAACTTAAGTTGCTTGTGCAGGATAAAATCATGATGACAAGGGTGATGATGAGCAGGGCTACTAGGTCCCAGTGCTCCCAATGTTTAATATGCAAACAAGTTTGAAGGGTGCCTTTCATGGTCCTAAAACACTCTGATGGCTGACAACTCCAGAAATTTTAAGCGACTCTGCACTAGATATCATGTTCACAGTAAGAAAATATTATCAACACTTGCACCTCTTTCTTGGAATGAAATCTACTTGTTATAACTATTGCAAAGCTTAAGAAGTCGAATTATAACCGGTACATATTGACAACTAACAGAAGCACGCAAGTTCTACATAGTGTCCATATCATGTACTGATAACATGGCAAAACCAAACTCAAAAAGAAATAAACAGAACAATCAAGCAATCACCGGTTCTTCAAATAAAACTCAGGCAAAACATCAAAACTGTGGTGTGCGCCACTGAAGCCGCCTATTGCTTACTCTCCAACTATTCAACAACGATCTCCGCCTCCACCCATCTCAGATTCCAGCTCTCGAATGGTGAATCCAGAATATCTCCACTGCTGCTCGTTCTCTCTAACATTCAACTTTCTCTCTCTGAAATCTCTTCTTTCTTTCTCTAACCCACCCTCCTTTTCTTCATCTTCAATTAGGCTCTTACAAACATTTTAGCCCATTTGTTTGAATTGAAGGCCGACACCACTTATGCCCATTTGAGACGAGTCTGTACATCAACATAAACTGCTATGCTGTTCTACCTGAAGAGCTTAAAGTTTATATTTGTATTGTTGATGAATGGATTAGAAGTTTATCTGCCCTTTAGTCTTGCCTGTCATGAAATTACCCTGCTGGTTTATCAAGATCGAACCACCAATTTGTTTATGCTAGAAGAGAAATTCACTGCTATGTGATTGGAACTGAATACACAAATCATCAACAGACATTTGTTCATGAACAGGATATTTAAACAACAAAAGCACCAGAATGATGTTCAAAGGAGATTTAGACATGTGTTCTCTGCTGTCAATCTCAAATCGAAAGCTTGATCTCAACTACAAACAAGCCTGCTCATTTAGTTCAGATGAAAGTTCTAAGGTAGCAACATATTCATCAACATATGCAAAAAGCTGTTGAAAAATTACTATTACACAAAGATACAATACCAAGTTAAGTACTACAAAGATTCAGAGGCACTCCGAACAACGTTCAAAAGTCTATGCTATCCAGAATGCCCAGCTTGGATAATTGTACTTATACTTTTGGTTGCTAATATATATAGCTCAATTACAAGTATAATACATACATTCCTTGATGTTTTACAGATTACAAACAGATTGTCTCAAAACTCACCCGACTGAGCTGGAAAAACATTTGCTTCCCAAACTGTTTGGGAGTTGTCATGCGGCATGATCAGTGTACCAACCTGAAGGAACTGCCTCCATAAAGCATATCATACACGGGCCTTATTCTTTTAGTCAGTACCATGCTAAGGAGAGTGCCCATACCACAAACTCCAGCTAGTACCAAGAAAGTTGTCCTAAAACAAGTAGGTCCAATGCAAGATACAGTATGCTGTTTTGCTGCCTCGCTGTCATATATATACCCAGCAAGGAAACTTGAAAACAGAAGCGCGCCAAGAGGATTCCCTAATGACATGAAGTTGTAGAAAGTGCCAAAATTCTTCAGACCAAAAAGTTCGGAGGTAGTTGGGACCATGATGGAAAATTGTACACCATAGCAGATTCCAAGCATTGCAGTTGCAACATACAAGGTGCCACTCAGTGAAGAAGCGAACAGAAGATACGTAACGAGCATTAGAACTTGTGAGATTGTCATCCAGAATGTTCTGGGGACCATTCTAGACCTGAAATATATATTTTGAAGAAACTTCAAGTTTATGACTCATAGGATAAAACAAAGTTTTGTTCAAGTTTAAAACAAAGCCAAATATAAAGGATGGTTCGCACCTAAGAAAATATTCAGAGACAACGCCCCCGCCAAGCCGGCCCACAAAATTGCAAAAGCTGAAGAGGGACATCAGGATAGTGGTGTCCTGCACCCCTTGAGCAAGCCCTATTTGAGCCAAGTTATTGAGAACAGCTACACCAGAACCAACTCCAACAAAGAAAACGAAGAATAGAAGCCAGAAGTCAGCCTTCACTAAAGCTTCACGAAATGAAAAGTCTTCTCCTCTTCTAGGCCTCCTCTTCTTTTTCACTGCCCCCTCTCCCTCAGCCAGAAGAATATCGACATCTGAGACATCATCACTATCATGAAAACTTCCAAGGTTTGTTGTTGATGAAGATGTTATCAGCAGTGGTTCTGTTTTGTCTCCATTGCCCTCTTCATGAACCAACTGATCAGAGGACCCAAATGGTTGAATAGGCTTACCAGATCTGCTGTTGTTTGATCGATAAAATGTCATTTTCACAGGGATAGCGAGTGGGGCCACAAGAAGAAGTACCATAATGGTCACAAGAGCATATGAAACAGAATTGCTTAAAGTGACAAAATTATCCAGAGTTGTAGTTGTAAGAATGTATATTCCAAGTGCAACACTAGCAGCTTGTGTGAAAAGGAAATGAGAATCTTCTGATGGATCATCCCCCGAAGCTGGAGTACAAGGCCTAACAAAATACATCGTCACAATACAAAGGGCTGGAATTCCCAGTGCTAGGAACAGCAAGAGCTTGGAAGAAGAATGACCAAGTAATAGGCTGTATACTTCAGTAAACACTGCTGCACTGAGACCACTATAACCCTTAAGAATTCCAGCAACGGTCCCACGATTGCGAGGAAAATTTTTCATGTTAGTTACAATTATAGCTGTGCTGAACCAAGCAGTACTATTGGTGGCAATGCAAAGTGAAATCCATAACTGTCACGAGCAACAAAATATTAGTGGACAGTTTATCTCAGTGGCCCTTGCAGCATTCAATATATCAGTTCTATGGATCATCTCATATGAAATAAAATATAAGGGCATTACCCCCCATCTTTATAATGATATATTGGACATATGTTCATATAGATTTAAGCCAATAAGGTGTGAAAGAAAAATGTCAAACTTTAATATAGAGTAACTGCATCATCTACATGCTTATTTTTCATAAGATTAGGAGATGAAAGGGCACAAACTAGCCTTTCTACTACTTAAAATCAGGATAATAACTCCCCACACTTTACCCTCCCCTCTTCCTAGTGGATATACTAGGACCTAGGTATGTTTAATATGGTAATTGGAGATAAAAGGAACTAAAACTTGACATCATAGTCATCATCAATACATGATGCATCTAAAGAAATCATATAAATATACAATGTACACATGTAGTTATGTTCAAAAGAGGTTTCGTCATGTGCAACCATGCTTGATCATTAAAAGCATTTGAGATCAGCGAGGTCAGTTACAACCTTACTCAAAGACACCACCACTGATTCTTTTTTCCTAATTGTGTATCATATAAAAAGGCCTATCAACTGTATTTATTTATTGCAGTTAAACCGGGTCATATATGAAATTGCAGCAAACAGGTTTAGTCTATTAGTCCCCATACAATACAACTATATGAAAATGACTTGAGGAATAAATGTCACGAGAAACTAGTACAACCATATCAAACACATTACACCTATAAAATCATCAAGTTTTGACCAAACACAACTATGAAAAACAAAAATCATGCCAAATTTTCGTCCCAAAATACGGAACTAAAGTTAAATTCGTTGTCATAAACAACAAAACAAGGCAATAAACACAATCAAGCACATACATCTAATCCAAACCCCACATAAAAACAAAGATCACATTTTTCACCAAAGAAAAAAATAAAAATCATGACAAACAATGATTCACTAATCAAGATCCAAACTTGATCCAAAAAATCCCAAAGAATTCAAGAATCAAGGCATTCTTACCAGCCAATAAGGCAAATCATGAACAGTCTCAGAAACAGCAAGCCAAAGAACACCATATCCAAAAAAGCAAGCACAAGAACCAATAGAGAGAAGAACCCAAGGAGGGAATTTATTACAGAAGATGCCAGGAAGAACCCCAACATTCTCACCAATATCATTAGCCACACCAAGCATAGTAAGCTGTTTCTGATTAAAACCCAAGACTGATTTAAGAGAGTGAGAGTAAAGGGGGAAGTTATAAGCATTGCCTGAGGCCATCTGAACAGCCACACCAGCTCCAAGACCAACCCATGGGGGCCTTGTTCCACCTTTCAGAGTGCCCATGCTTGGTTTCTTGTGCTCAATTCGATCACAAGTCTTGTGTTGCAAAAGGGTTGTGTTGGAGGTTATATATAACTTAAGAGTGTGTCTCTGAATGTACTTATGTTGTAATAAAAGGGAAGTGGGGAAAAGAGGAAAGTGGGAAAGAGAGTGAGATTCAAGTCGGGTAGCTGCTGTTTGGCATACTATTCATAAATAAGTCTCATCAATAAATCACATCCGGGTTGGCAAGATTCTTTCAGATTTATTTCCAATTAAGTGATACACTTCTTTTGGTTGTATTTACATTCCATGCCTTCCCCCTTGTTTTCTCCTGTTTTTCCGATAAATATCGTTTCATATTGATATTGTACATATTCTTTTTATGTGGATGTTTCCAAATACGTTGTATTTTTATATACATGAATCATATATAATTATATTGATAATCTTAGAAAGTGTTTTCAGCGTTACAAAATCTTTCGATGCCTTAATTTAAGTGATATCTGTGTGTGGAAAGATATAAAATTTATAAAACTCTATTCTTTTCTAATCGCCTTCGATAAATATAAACACAGTCATATTTAGTCGAGTTATTTGTGAAGACGACAAAATATTTGTTCCATGGTATTTTTAATATAGTTTGACCAACTAGGCTAATATAAATTAACAATTAGTTAAAATAAAATGTATTGTGCATTTGCCACCTAATTATAATAATCAATTATGTTTAATAATTTTTTATTATTAAGATTGTTGTAAGTAAATATATTATTAAATATGATAATAAACTACATGTGCTTTGCGAAAGATTTATGAAAATATATTCTCGTTGAAGCGATGAAATTCAACATAATTTCATAATTTTCATATTTAATATGTCAAATAAATTTAACCTGAATCTTTATACACTGAAACTAATTAAGTTATAAGTGATTCGTTCGAGGACATGAGTAAGAAAGTGCTAAATTAAAACCAAGATATGTATAAAATTAGGTCATCTATTACTTTTGAAAAATAAATATTGATTACATATGGTGACTTCGCCAAAAATGTTTTATAAAAGTAGGATTAAACGGGATTAATCGTTGTTCAGTCGGACATCGTCTCGATTAAATGTTAATCGATGGATTTTTATTTCTCAAAATCGGTCAAAAGACGGAATTAATCGGTCAAAAGACGAGATTAATCGGAAAAAGTAGGTCAAAAATCGGTGAATCATAAAAAATTTAGATACACAAAGTAATTTTTTTTAAATTATAAATTTAATTTCAAATAAAACAAAAGGTACGGAAATGACAAATCACAAAAGTTGAAATTGTTTTTATTACTTTTCACTATTTCAATGTTAGCCCCTAATTTCTAATTACAAAAATCTTTAATATTTTCTTTCGCGAAGATTCGATCAAATTCAAGTTTATAGACATGTTTTGTTTTATAAAAAACTAGTTGAGAAGCCGCGCGTTGCGGCGGCCTATAAAAATTATATTAATGATTTAATATTAATATTTGTAGAATAAAATAATTTTGTGGCTGTCTATAAAATGTATATTAATGTTTCAAAATTAATATTTGTAGGATAAAATAAATTTTATATTATAAAAATATTGATGTAATACCAATAGAGCTACTATATTCCATAACTTGTATGCTACTCTTTCCCATAATTAAATAATCTGAAACAAAATCAAATTAAAACTTTCAAGCTACTATATTCCATAAATAATCTTAAACAAAATCAGATTCTGAAACTTACTTCTAATATACCTCAAACTAAAAAAGGGAGTTCTAATTTTGGATTTTTTTTTATCCAAAAATTCCAGAAAATTAGAAAAATAGAACGGAGCGATGTGAGAGGCGCCACCTACACGCCCCTCGCTTCTCCTTTATATAAGTATACTGTTGAGAAGTCGCGCGTTGTGGCGACCTATAAAAAATTATATTAATAATTCTACACGCCCCTCGCTTCTCCTTTATATTAATTATATTACAAAATTGGACTATAATTTATGAGTGAAAAAATGAAATTAAATAAATTTCTACATGTAATTAACGATTTAAGGCATGACGAATCTTAATCTTAGTTGTGTTTTTTTTTAAAAAATAAGCATGTTTTTCACTAATATTTTTATTAAAATTCAAACACTACTTCTTAGACATATACATCATGCCCTACATGTAAAAAGCATAAGACTCTTTAACAGAACTGATTGATGACAGATTGACTAATAAAACAGACAGTAAGTTTGCAAGACCATAAGTGCGTTAAAGTCAAAAAGATTTTGAGATGCAAATCCGAAACCATCCTCAGTTTTAATAGGAATAAACATTATGTTCTAGTTATACGAACATTAATCATGTCGAGACGTATGAATTTCAATTTATGCAGGTGTATATTAGTGACTCCTTCCTCCAATTTCTTTGGATTGGTTGTCTGCAAAAACATCAATATAAATTCATGAGATAGCAGTCTACTCCCACATCCGACAAACTCTTACTCTTGTCAATGAATCATCTCTATTGCCATTTAAAACATCTATCATAGTGTAACTCATTATTGTATTAGATAGAGAAGATAAATAGGCACAAAAAAAATGTTTATGAAGCGTATTCGTCCCCTCATCATATGTGTAGAACGATAGCTTCCCAAAATAAAACGGGTTACGATGTCGTTGCATGAGAACGACACTACTAGCGAGTAGGGTTGTGGTATCGAGAGAGAAGGTTGTGTTTAGATGATCCAAAACCCTACTACCTAGAGAGGTATTTATAAGTACAGAGAGTCAGAGAGACTTGTGTGATATTCTTTTCCATAATAATATATAATCTGAAACAGAATCTGATTAAAAAACTGACTTGCAAGCTACTGTATTCCATAAATAATCTGAAACAGAATCAGAATAATTTATGCCAAGATATATACCATATCAAATAATCTGAAACAAAAAAAATAATTTTTACTTTTGATATTTTTCATCCAAAAATTTTAGAAAATTAGAAAAATAGAATGGATCTATCTGAGAGGCGCCACCAACACGCCCCTCGCTTCTCCTTTATATTGAATACTAGTTGAGAAGCCGCGCGTTGCGGCGGCCTATAAAAATTATATTAATGATTCAATATTAATATTTGTAGAATAAAATAATTTTATGGTTGTCTATAAAAAGTATATTAATGTTTTAAAATTAATATTTGTAGGATAAAATAAATTTATATTATAAAAATCTTGATGTAATACCAATACTAATATATAAAATTGCAAAATTGGACTATAATTTATGGTGAAAAAATGAAAATAAATTTCTACACGTAATTAACAATTTAAAGCACAACAAATCATAATTTTATTTGTTTGTTTTAAAGTGATCATGTTCTTACATTGTCACCTTCCTCCAATTTTTTTTGGATTGATTGTGTACAAAAACATCTAACTTAAATATAACTACTCTCTTAAAAGTTGCTTGAACGGAGCAAACAGATAATGCATGAATAATTTTTTCATGTATACAAAGTAAATAATATAAAAATCAACAACAACAAACATGTTCGATGAACAAAACAAATATTATTAAAGAATAACCAACAAACATACATCTCTAATAGTTAATTTATTGACATCGATCATCAATATCATGTCAAGACTATATTCTTATCTCATGTTTGGATTTGTCGACTCCAATATAACGGTTTATAACGACATTTGCTTGCAACAACCTTTACTGTATAAACAGCCTTCACTTATCGTTGCAGAAGAACGACACTTCCGAATTAGAAATCGAGCAAGAGAAAGGTATTTCTAAGTTTTGATATCTTTCATCCAAAAATTTCAGAAAATTAGAAAAATAGAAGGAGCGATGTGAGAGGCGCCACCTACACGCCCATCGCTTCTCCTTTAAAAATCGAGTAAGAGAACTATCCGGTAGGTTTGTGGTATTGAGAGAGGTGGTTGTGTTTAGATGATCCAAAATCCTACGATCTATACGGGTATTTATAGGTGTAGAGAGACTTGTTTGCTACTCTTTCCCATAATTAAATAATCTGAACAAAATCAGATTAAAATTTTCAATCTACTATATTCCATAAATAATCTGTCTTTCCCATAATTAAATAATCTGAAACAAAATTAGATTAAATAAAATTGACTAATTTAAATAGTTTTTCCTGCAGTTCCTCGATAAATTATCACCGAAGTAGACTACTCGCTAACTAACTGTTCTACTGATTGTCATTCCTCAACAAGATTTACACGTGTACGTGTTTCCAATTTTAATATTTGTATGCATGTACACGTAAAACGTCATTGTAAATATTGTCGGTTTACACTTTGTAACAAACCTCTTTGCCACATCCCACGCAATGATATGCCGTGACGTGGCTAGGCACCTAGGCTTATTGTAAATTATTAAAATGATTTAAAACTGTGGTGTAGACAATCAAATCATGAGTATAATAGAATTTTAATTCGTAAAAACATGAGAATAACACAAAATATGGTCCAGATAAAATACCGCATCTTAGGCAACGATTAAATGTGCATGTTGCACGAGTTTACGAGCAGGACATCTATTAGTTAGAGATTTTTCCCATAATACTTAAAACAATCAAGGTACGTGAGACAGTTTTCGGACAGTGAATGTGATTTTGATCCGATCTGGGTGGGGATGTTCATATGTTTCTTGGCTCTTCCACGTGTTTCCATGTTTTTTCTGTTAGTTTATGTGTCCTTCGTCTATCACTTTGCAGTTTGAGAAATGATATGCTTCACATGCGGGACATTGCGAGTTTAAGCGTGAGCACTTAAGTTGCTTTCATTTGGGCATAGAATTTGACCGAACAAAAAGAGGAGGAGGGGGGGAGAAAATTTGAGATAATAATGATTAAAAATGAGTTGATGAAGGATTGTTAGAAAATACTACGATGAATGATTGTTAGAAAATATCATGAAAATGTGAAATGATCTCAGATTTTTAATTTAAATAATTAAGAATGAAATAACTGAATGAATTAAAAATATAGATATTTTCTTCAATTACTCCTGATTTAGAGTACTACGATATATTCCGTTACATCTAAGTGGATGCCATCTAATATTTTTTTTTTATAGATGTATATTTATTTTTGAAAATATGTAGATAAATATTTATTTTTTTCTTAAAAAAGTACTTAGTTTTATCAAATAATAAATTTTAACTATCTTCTAATATTTATCTCTAAATACAAAAGATTATATCAAAAACTAGTCCTTATGGGATGGTCTCTTTCGCCAAATGGTGTTTAAATTATCTTATGCGTTTGACTTATTTTATTTCTTTTGAAATGGACCATTTATAACCAAACCAAACATACTCAGTATATCCCGCTTAGAGCAGGATATGGGGAGGGTGAGATGTACGCAGCCATGCCCCTACATTTAAAGTAGAGATGATGTTTCCGTGAAGACCCCCGACTTAGTGCACAACAAATAAAACAGTGTGTGCTATAATAAGAATATAATACCTTAGCTCATAGCCTTCTTCACATGGGATTTACCCAAACAATTTTGATTGGCGCGAATGCATCTGGTAATAACTGAGCTGAACCCTTCCCTTAAAACATAACACCATAACCCTCATAATCTCTGTGAGCCACGAGACCTAGTCTCAACTACTCTAATACGCCGTCTCCAATCATTCTTATCTAATGTCATATCGCCCGTGAGATTGAAGGCTCCCATGTCCAAACTTAATTGATCAGCACATGTCCGACGAGGCCGACCCCTCTTTCTCTTGCCTCGAATCGATATGTGTTCTACTCTCCGAACCGATGCTGAGTTACATTTATGCCGAACATGTCCATACCAACGTAAACGTCCCTCCCTTATCTTCTTAGAGATAGACTCAACACCTAAAAAACGTCGAAAAATATGATTCGGTATATGATCTGTCATAGTGTTACCACAGATCCAGCGCAACATACGCATTTCCGCTGTCTCCGGCTTACGTTCCTGAGCCTTTCTCAATGGCCAACACTCAGAACCATATAATAATGACGATCTAATTGCTACAGAATACAATTTACCTTTCAAATTCAAAAGTACACTCTTATCACACATACACACCTCCAGAAGCCCGCCAACGAAACCATCATGTCGAAATACGATGTGTAACATCCGCAGAAATATCGTCATTACTCTGAATGATAGAACCCTAAATATTTAAAAGTATTAGTTTGTGTTTAAATGGACGATTTATCTCATTAGCATATATATATATATATATATATATATATATATATATATATATATATATATATATATATATATATATATATATATATATATATAGAGAGTTAAGTTCTATGGAGTACAAAAAAAATTGGAGTATTGAAGTACAAAGTTTAATAAAATGTAATCTAGTCATCTAAATTTCAATTTTTTTGTCCAATAATATTTGTAAATATTTGACAACCTGCACATTATGTTCTGCAACATAAACATCGTGATCAAATGGTAGAATAATTACCTTTATAAATCATAGGATTCTATGTTCTGCAATATAACTAATAAGCAGAACAATAATCTTAATACTTGTTAAAGTTGAAAAATATTAATGATTAATTGACAATTATGTGCAAGACAACTTATAAATGATAGATTATATCAAAATTTGGATAATCAAAGATATTATATAGGATCAAACTAAAAAATTATGATTTGTACTCCAATACTCCAATGTTTTTATGTACTCCATAGAACTTAACTATATATATATATATATATATATATATATATATATATATATATATATATATATGTATGTATCATTAAATTTAAGACCTTAGATTGAAAAACGAAAAACATTAAACACCCTCAAATATTATTCCACCTTTCAGAAATAGAAGATATAATAAAATGATTCTTATACAGTAAAATGATTTTAAACAAACCGGCCACTATGTGTGTACAGTGTATGTATATTATTGCATACGCGATTCAGCATAAAATTGGTCCGAATATGCCTCTTCTGTCACTTGCAGGCCTAACCTGTTTGCGTAATTTTGTTTTTGATGTCTGTATAATCACCCACTTTTGCTTTATTTTATCATCAACCCTATCTATATGGTACATATAAAAAAACAAAGGTATCTAACGGGATGCTATCGTTTATTCTCAAGTCATTCACGGTTTCAGGGCAAACCAGCAGTTATCTAAATATCCAAATTTAGGATAGATTATCCCAAATTCTCCTCTGATCCAAATTTGGATCAGTACTGATTCAAATTACCTACTTTATTATAAAATAATGATTCTGTTATTTCTATATCTTTTGTTTATCGGACTTAAAACTAATTTGTGATTATTAATATATAATTAATAATAGTAATAATTAATAAAATTAATGTTTTAATAAAAATTTAGAATAATAGGAAAGCAAATTTCATCGAAATTAAGAAAAGAGTATATTACATGCATGAAATAAAAAGTACATAAAATACATAAAATAAAATTACAATACCGGGAAATGACTAGAAAACAATATGATAAATATAAATTTTGATTTAATCGAACAGATTATTTTTCCTTCGAGATAATCAAAATATTGTTCGTAACTATTCATATCATTTTGGGATGCTTGAGTTTCTTCATTTCCTTGATTTTGAGTTAAATATAAAATTTATGTAATATAATATACAAAAAATAATTTGGATCAGAATTTGGATCATGCTGCTGGAGTTGGTTAGAAATTTGGATCAGAATTTGGATCGATCAAATTTGGATTTTTGGATCACTAACTGTTGGAGATGGCTTACATCGCTTAGTTCAGGAGCGGAGAAACTAATTCGGATACGTGTGAAATTTCAAAATTACAGTTTAAATATTTATCTTGACGTAAATTTAGAAATCCCTCTATATTTCCTGCTTAATAGTTTGTAATTTATTTGATAATATATGATTAGAGGTCGATCACCCATATGGAATAGCACTTAACAGACGTGAAGTATTTTTAACAGAAAGATTAGATTTTAATAAAAAGATTAATTGAAATCTAACTCTAAGATAAAATTTTGTTGAGTGGTAAGTTTCTAAAAGATATAATAGTTTAGTGATAAAAAAATCGATTTTTCCTAAAATAAAATATCAAAATAAATTATTATATTCTCACATACTTGATACCGTGAAGAAAAACACGACGAATGGAATGGATTCCTAAAGTTGTTTTTATAATTCAAATTCTAAATTATGTGCGCATCCAAATTATGTGCGCATCAAAGCATGATATACTGATATCTGTTGATTTAGATGTGATGCCAATAATGGCCCATGGCTTCGTGATGGTTTAGTCTATTGGGCCGGTCACTTTCGTCTTGAAAACACCGCAACCGATATTTGAGAAACAGCCCATAAAGTAATAGTAATAAAATGAGGTTCACGTCTTCTTTTTTTTGACAGAAATTCACTTGCTCGTATCGATAATACGCCAATACTCCAAGGAGTTTCCTTCATTCAAAAAGCTTATTATCTAACCGAAAGACATGAAAATGTCTCCGGAAGTTTGGACAATAAAACTTAATGTCCGAAATAAAATGTCCCAAGCTCCAAATCCACGCTACTTCCACCTCATCCCTGAAACAATACGATTCATTAATAACAAGAAAATAATGAATTTAATTATTAAAATAAAATAGTTTGTCAAAAGATGTTATAGTGTATAAAAGATAAATAAAATAATTAGTCAAAATAAGATGATAAATAAAAGAAAACAGAAAGTATATCTTGTTGGGTTTCGGGGCAACAAACGCAGCGGATAATCGACGTAAAATAAAAAAAAATCCGAAACCCTAACCCGAGGATCCATCTATAAAGTACGGCTGATCATGGAGATACGAAATAATACCTTGTTGAAGCGTTACGTTAGCGAAAGATGGAGGTCCGGAACAAGCAATCACCACGCAGCCCTCGGTCTAAGGATCACTCTAAGCAGTCCACACGAACGTCTGATCGCCAAAGATCACCGGAGCCGGTACTAGCCGAATGCAGCCTCTCTCTCTCTCTCTCTAGCCTCTCTCTTGATGTAGAGCTGCTAGGGATTTAATAAAACGAATTTTATGTTACTTAACCCTAAAACAATACATCATTATGTATTTATAGGGAAGAGAGATAGATGGGCCAAACCCTAATCGGATTTGGGCTTCTCCAAACCTAATCCGATTTTGGTTTTAATATTAAATTCGAAATTCTAATGACTTAATTAAGACCGGCTCAATTAAATAATTTATTTCGAATTAATCATTTAATTTAAATTCAGAATTTAAATTAAAACTCCTTTAAACATTCAAAGTGTGTGACCCTTTAGGTTATTATTACGTTGGCAATAATTTTAATATCCAATAATAAAATTATAAACAATGAGCGGCATCTAGTAATACATCTTTGCTACCCAAGTAATAATAATAATTGATGATTCAATTAAACCTTTTGTGAATAATGTACAATGTAATATAATCCCTTTAACCTTATATTATAGATCAGACTCAAGGCATGTATTGTGTCATCCTCTTCATCGTCTAATCCGAATTTCCTTGATCAATGAGTAGACTATTAAACAAATCAATATTTGAGCACGGCCATGCATTTTATAGTCTCACTCAATCAAGAGGCCAATAATATCACTCCTAAAATAGGAGGGTTAAATCCTTTCTAGATCATTCATATTTCTCATACGATTCATAATATACCCAATGTACATTTCATCATCACCCGGTCAAAGGTAACTTTTAGTGCAACCAAAGTATATTAATTCTCATATAGAAATATAATGATATCAAGTCAGAGGATCATTACATCATTATCACAGTGAGAATTTTCAATGACACTTATTAACATGTAAAATCTCACGGTGGGTCATTCCAGTGCCATGTGTCGATACATGCACTTATGTTCTTGACTTTAGCATCACTATACCTATGATCAATGAGATGTGATCATCAGTCAACAAACATACTAGTCTCAATGATTGTCCCTTAACAATAATACTGACATTTAGGAATATTGATATTATTCTCATAATCTCATTTCTAAGTCACGTACTTAGAGATATAGAATTACACATAATATTCCAAGGACATTTATTATGCTTTCAATTTATTACGCAGTAAATAAACACATAATAAATATTCATTCAATAATCAATATAACATAATACATAAATGTCTACAATAGAACACAATAGTATTGTCTCTAGGACACCAATACTAACATATCTAACCAAAGGGAGACCCTTTGGCTAGATACCATTGGTTAGATATATATTACAAGCTAGATAAATACTAAGAAGATAATTAATAATATAAGTATTTAAATATAATAATACTAAAAGTTTAAGAAATAAATTAAATATAATAATCAAGTCAACAAATTGGCACCAAATTCCCGTATAGAAGGCCAAAATCTACGCCATCGATCATGGCCACCAATAAATGGTACAAATAAATTCCATAAATTCCATAATCAAGACTGCAAGTAATTGTACACCAGTTAATAAATTGCATTAAACTCTAATCAATGAGGATTAAAACATTTAGATCAAATATTTATTAGCAAAACTAAGAGAAACAAAATAAAATTAAAAAAACAACAACATTCAAGCAAGTCAACTAGCCATATAATATAACTGAAAATTAAATCATCATTTACTTCTAATAAAGTCAATTCAATAAAATTAAAGTTGCAGGAAATTTACTAGTTTTACAAAACAAAACCTAAAATCATGCAAACAAATTAATCAATAATATTCTATTCAAAATCACACTAAGTGATAATACCATCTCATCATCATCGACAATGAATCATCATAATCTCGTCATTGTCACTAATCATCAAAATCTCGTCATTGTCACTAACACAAACCATATACAAACTCTTACCCCTACAAGCCTAAAAACACAATCGCTAACAAACTTGTGACTCGAAATAAATTGTTAAAATACAACATACTATACACATAATATATTGACTAAAGCTCTCCAACTTTCTCATCTTCTAGATAAATCAACAAACAAAACTAAATCATTGTACACCACCTCCAATAATTGATTATCATGCACAAATATAAAATAATAAGAAGATCCGAGTTCTAACAAAACACTAATAAAACATACGAAATTGTATACACTAATAAAACAAAAATCACATAAACATATAATTTAAGAATTGGATAGAGTACACCTTTTGAATGTCGAAATTTTGACATGTATATGAGTCGAATGATAAAGGGACCACCGTTTGATATGTTAACATCACCATTCTCATTATTTGTCCATCCGGTGCTGAATCGTTGAACAGCCTCCACATATAACCATTCTCCATCGTTCATTACTTGATCCGTGATTTGTGTAGATACATATGTTTCGTATGGATTCTGCTAATCCAAGATACATATTTGGGCTTTTATTAATACTAGCTGATATGGGTTAATCAGAATTAGGTTTGTTGTTGGTTAATTGATTGGAGTTGGGTTTTGATGGAAAAAGTGGAGGGCTGTTGGCCGGAACTCGTGTCGGCAAGGCCGACGGAGTTTCGTCTCTTTGAGAAGATTTTTGGTATTATCTATTAATGAGGTTCACGTCTTTGATAATATACAGCATAAATTTCGATCAATGACACTCAGTTGATGTTTATTCGGCCTTCTTTTGATGGTTATGAATAACTTATTCACTCTTGTGTTAGTTTGGTTTCGTGTGACTAAGGCTTAGAGCGTCTCCAAATGTATTATGCATATTTATTAGTTATAATATGATATATAGATAATCATCTAAAATTATAGTTAAGAGGTCCTAGATTCACTCCAATAGTGTTATGTATAATTATATTATCTAAAATTATACATAATAGTTTTAGAGGTTTTACAAATGTAGCTACCCCAATTTTAGTTATCTAAATTTTTTTGCTAAAAGGTAATGGTTGTAGTGCTTAACTTTTTACATAATATATAAATAGTGCCACTAGATGCCATGTAGATAATTTAGCTAATGGTTTTAGTCTCTTAGTGATACTCTTACAATTCGCTTGCATATGTCTTGTTCGATGTGGAAAAACTGCTGGACTAATTAATTACAAATCGCAGTCTTCTCTGTCCTTGGTAGTTTGTGGTGTTGGTCAATTTATTCATTTTTTTTATTAAAAAAAAGGGTTTCAAATATGATTATCGACGATAATAATTTTAAATATGATTTTTACGATCTAAAACATTATATAGCGTAGAGTTCATGAGATTTCTTGACACATATTATGCAGTGTTATGTAATCACCCGGCGTGCACAATGCACATGAAACTATACGTTGATTCTTATATTCCTATACAGTCAAAGATCACATAAATTTACATCCCTCACTTTCTAATTCTGTAAATATATGTAGCAAGCATGATTGGATATCTAGAGTAATTAAAAATTTACATGTCTGTCAAAAAAAAATAAAAAATTACATGTATCGTCACATGTCTTGGATTCGATTATCGCTCATTTCAAAAATTTCTTATAACAAGTGGTCATTTATATGACTTAAAAAAAATATATGCAAGCTCAAATATTTCAATTTTGTTACTTTTTAACTCTCATAATTCTTATTTTCACTTCCATATCATACATATATTATATTTAATTCATTCATTATTTTTGTTAGTTTTGTATTTTGATTCAAAATAATTCGTGCCACTTCATATTGACCCACTAATTTAATATTTATACTGTCACTTCAAAATTTCAATATTCAATTAAAATAAGAAGTGACAATAAGAAGTTTGCATTGGACCATTTTATCATTCCGGATATATCGGACAACCAGAGATACGCTTTTTATTTTTGGTCGCCCAATCAAACATAAGAGCATCTCGAATGAAGTTGAATTATATGAAATTTGTTGAACCATTAACCCAATGTATTCGGTGATAATGACTATATTAATTGACTATAATTTAAATTATAACATGTTATTATTATTTTAAACTTTTATAAATAAATATATTATTTTAATATGATAATTGAGGAGGTGAAATTTGTTCAACAAATATAGTTAGAGGACCTTAGTTCAAATTATAGAGGCAAAAAGAGAACATAATTAAATATCATGAAATTATATATTTTATTTTTGATATGCTGTTTCAGTTTTTAGTGGGAGTTGCTTAAAAATCCCAATTTTTGCTCCGGAAGGGTGCTGCGTATAAGCTTAACGGGGAGGTTATTGGTGGGCTTTTAATTCTTTTATGTGCCAACTTAATAATCCCAAGAAGTCAAATACGTTGTTGAACAAACAAACTGAGGATCCTCCCGGAAAGAATCGGTATGGTTTCGTTTTCGATTTTCCGGTGTGGATGAATGTGCGAGGTGATTGTTTGGTGTTTGTGTGTAGCTTTGATATGCCTGCGCCGCCCGAGTTAAATAAAGATCTTCAGTTGCTCAAGGTGAGGTCTTTTTGTTTAGTGTGTATATTTTCTTACATCTGGTGGTCTGTTGTTGTTTGTGTAAGTATTTTCATGTATTATTTCGATGATTGTGACTTGCTTGAGGAATTGAGTTTTGTATATGTGCTCCGTATTTTGTGTTGAAATTTTATCACATTTGGTTAGAACTAGCGGGATGAGGTAGGAATGCAATTTAAATTGTAAATAAAGTACCAAGTGAAAGATCGAATGCAAGATTGAATAATAAAAAGATAAGCATGCTTAGTATATGTGGTGTGGTTTATGAAGAAAATAAGTACAAGTTGGAATGAGGTATTCATCTTTAAATTTGTTCTATTAGCTTTAGTTTGAATTTGTAGATGAATGAAATGGAGGGATGTATGTAATCTATTAATCTCTCCTCCAAAAATGTACAAGCTTTCATTCGATCCCAACTATTAACATTGGTTTCAACTAAATGGAGGTATTGCAACTTAGATCTACAATTAAGCTATCCTGAACTCTGTGTGTGTGTGTGTGTTGTGTGTGTATCTATCGTTTGATTTCATAAGTTCTGACAAGTATAAAGGTCTAGTTAGATGCTATACGCTAATAAATACAAATGAATTGCAAAAATACTCTCTCTCAGATTTCATATGTGTCATTCATGTTTTTTCTGCTCTGTTCTTCTGTCATCTTGTATGACCTTTTTTCTGCAGAAGACAGTTATGTTTTTGGATTTCATATGTGTTTGTCATTTTTTTTCTTTTTTCTTCTGTCATCTTATATAAGCTTTTTTCTGCAGAAAAGAGAAGGTCCGGGAGATAGAAGCAAAAAACCAACCAGGAGGGGTGGATTAATGGAAGATAAAGGGTAGAGAGTCTTGGAAATGTGCCAAGCAAAGAAGCCACTGATGCGTGGATGTAGGCCCTGCTTACTCTTTCGCTAATTAAGGTTTCTTTCCGCTGTGAGGATGACTCAAACTAGAATTTGTGGTGTCAAAGCATGGGCAAATCTCAAGACCCTCACAGTTGTAATAGTCGCGGATACTAGTAATTTTGCATCCTTCACAAAAAGACTGGATTTTGAATATATGATTAGATCTTCATATACTTGAAGTTTGTGTATTTCTGTTTTTATGCAGGTGATCGTTTTTGAATTAGATGCTAAAATGGGTGTCTTGCATTTTTGTTGGTTTGTTTATAAATCTCAAGGTAATTGTATTGTTTAGATAAAGATTCAGTTTTTCATCTTTATATAGGTGATCTTATTTGCATCATATGCTTATTTGGCGTCTTAGAGCATCTCCAACGGTGTTGGCTAAATTGGACCTGTAAGAGCATCTCCAACCATTGAAAACCCTTGGCTAAAAGGTGAATTGGCATACTTAAAATTAAAAAATTTAGCCAACAGCTCGAAAAACTCAACTCCAACCATGCTCAGCTGTTGTCTATAAATTTAGCCAACCTCTTATGGATGGCTAAAAGCATATCCAACGGCGTTGGCTATAATCGTTGGCTAAATGGGACATGTAAGACATTATGTAAAATTTGCTGAACCTGTAAGACATTTTGCTTCAAAGGTATTGGCTATATTGGTTGGCTATAATTTTAAAATAGTATGTTATTAATATTTTAGATTGATAAAATAGAATATATCAGTTCAATATGGTAATAAATGATGTGATATCTTCCTACAGATTTCTTACAGACCTGTAGAGGTTCGACAAATTTAGCCATCCATAAGAGGTTGGCTAAATTTATAGACAACAGCTGAGCATGGTTGGAGTTGAGTTTTTCGAGCTGTTGGCTAAATATTTTTATTTTAAGTATGTCAACTCACCTTTTAGCCAAAGGCTTTCAATGGTTGGAGATGCTCTAAATTTGTCGAACCTCTACAGGTCTGTAAGAAATCTGTAGGAAGATTGCACATCATTTATTACCATATTGAACTGATATATTCTATTTTAACAATCTAAAATATTAATAACATACTATTTTTAAATTATAGCCAACCAATATAGCCAATACCATTGAAGCAAAATGTCTTACAGGTTTAGCAAATTTTACATAATGTCTTACAGATCTCATTTAGCCAACGATTATAGCTAACGCCGTTGGAGATGCTCTAAGACATTATGTAAAATTTGTCGAAACTGTAAGCCATTTTGCTTCGATGATACTGCTATATTGGCTGGCTATATTTCGAAAATAGTAAGTTATTATTCTTTCAAGTTGTTATAAGAGCATCTCCAACGGTGTTGGCTATATTCGTTGGCTAAATTGGACCTGTAAGACATTATGTAAAATTTGCTGAACCTGTAAGACATTTTGCTTCAATGGTATTGGCTATACTGGTTGGCTATAATTTAAAAATAGTATGTTATTAATATTTTAAATTGTTAAAATAGAATATATCAGTTTAATATGGTAATAAATGATGTGTAATCTTCCTACAGATTTCTTACAGACCTGTAGAGGTTCGACAAATATAGCCATCCATAAGAGGTTGGCTAAAATTATAGACAACAGATTAGTGTGGTTGGAGTGCTATTTTTTCAGGACGTTGGCTATATTTTTTAATTTTGGAATGCCAACTAATTTTTTAGCCAAGAGCTTTGTATGGTTGGAGATGCTCTAAGTAGAATGTATATTATCATATGGTAATAAATGATGTGAAATCTTGCTACAGATATTGCTACAGGCCTGTAGTGGTTGGCTAAATATAGCCAACATCAATTGGTTGGCTATATTTTTAGACAAGGGTTATGTGTGGTTGGAGTGGAGCAAATTTCACACATTATCTATAATTTTTATTTATGGTATGATTTAATGAATTTTAGCTAAGGGTTTTGATGGGTTGGAGATGCTCTTATACTTATGGCAGGCTCAGATAAAGTTTCAGGTTTTATAGCTTGTTTCCTTTAAATCAGATGCCTGTAAAATTTTGAGATAATTATCTTGTTTAGATAAAGCATCAGTTTATGAGTGATCTTCTTTGAATTAAATGCTTATTTGGTGCCTTTAATATTTGTTGGTTTGTGTATGATTTTCAAAATATTAAAGTATTTTGGATAAAGATTGTATCTTTATATATGTAATGTTTCTTGATTAATATGCTTATTGGGTGTCATATTGTTATGTGTTTAGGTTTTAACTTTAAGATAATTAAGTTGTTTAGATGAAGTTTTTGTTTTGCGTATGGGATCGTATTGATTAGATGCTTATTCTGTGACCTGTACTTTGAACCTTTATGGGTTTGGGGTTTAAATTTCAAGATAGTTATGTTCGCAAGATGAACTTTTTGTTTTTATATATGTGATCTTTCTTTACTCGGATGTGCTCTTCTACTTTTGTGGGCTTGTTTATACATTTAAGTTTATCATGTTTAGAATTTATATTGGTGTTGGCTATGTGTTGAAATGTTTGTTTGTTTGTTTGCGGTGGCATGGTGTTAGTTAGATTGGTTGTGGGCATTAATAGGGAAAAACGTTTAACTGAACCGGAAGTGGGTCATTTTAGAGCTCAGGGGGTTCCTATGAAGATTTTCTGGTGAAAAGGGATGTGCTTCTTCCACTTGGTATGTCTTTAGGTGTTCACCGTTTTGTTCCTGGACAGTATGTTGATGCGACGCAGCGACTGAATCACCAGAGGAAAAGGTTTACAGGTAACATATTCAGTATTATTTCATACTTTTTGTATGGACAGTATCCTATGGATTCATAATGTTGATCTTGTTTGGGCACAAACATTTTTCCTTACCGTTCAGTTTTTAGGAAGGATGAATGAACCTATTGTGCTCTATAAGTCTTTGACTGTCCTGTACAATAACTAGATGTTAGATCTTCCACAGAACGCCTTCTATATCTCATATATTGCTGCCTTCTAATTGAAAACAGATATTGGAAGTTCGTAAAACCATTGATTAGGTTCTATATTTATTCATGCATTACAGTAACAGGTTACTTTTTGTTCCATAGGTGGCATGAAAGAAGGGCTTTAGAGGAATGCCTGCATCTCATGGTGTGTCATTATCACATAGAAGTATTGGTTCTAATGGCCAGACGGATGCTCCTGGCAAGGTGTGTGTCATCTTTCATGAGATGCATATTACTTTCATGTTTATGTGTAATATTCATCTAGGTTATGTTCTACGATATTGCTTGCTGTGAAATTCCTGTCGAATTGAATTTTTATAGTACGGGCCACGGGGGCAGTACTTGTGATATTTAGGCTTAGTTTAGCTATCCTCATAGTTTGATATACCATCATCTTCTGATTTATTCATACATGTAGGCCATCTCTTACTTCTTTGTATCGTTCTTGGCCTTGTTTGATTCATCTAGCATATTCATACTAAGAGCTGGATCATGGGGACTTCATATACCTGAGAAATGATATTGACAGCCTTGAGCATAGGTGCTGATTTTAAGCCTTCATGATTCATATTATGGCAGCTATATATGAATATAATCCTAAACTTGTCTAGAATAAATAAATCTTGTATGCATTAGAACAAGTCAATTATCTCTGCGTTATATTTTCTTAAAGGAAAATGTGAAAATGCACTTTCATAGCCTTTTATTTCCTTAATGACAATTTTGAGTATAAGTTATTAGATTATACTTTTTGGGACTCCCCAGTATTCATGTACTCTTTAGTTCAAATGTCAAACTAGGGTTTAAAGTATGCAGCTGTCACTGAAACAAAAATTTATTATGTGAACAATCAAGTAGTACTGTATCTTTTGTAATTTCAAAAACTGAATATCATAGTGAGGGTGGGTAGATTCAGGGAGGGCCAGAGAGGAGAAATATAAAAAAAAATAAAAATAAATAGAGATGGTGGTATTGCTTCCAGTTTTAATATATTTGATCTATGAAAATAGATTTAGACAGACATGCCGTACATAAATAATTAATTGACTCTCGATAATGAGTTAAATTGACTGTGGTAACATGCACAGTTCCAATAAACTTACATTATTCAAACTTATTGTTAGACTCAGATACCCTTTTATAGTATACCATTCCCCTGCCACTATTATAATTGTATAGCGAAGAGATATAGAAATTAAAATTAACTTTTCGTGGCAAGGCAATTGCTCAAATACATTATTTCAGTAGTGATCTAGCAGCTGCTGTTCTGAAATAAACAGGTTAAATGTTTTTTCACTACAACAAAAACGGGTAAATTTGACCGCCAATTTTCGGTCATATTTAACTAAAAATGACTGCCCGCTGTCAAATTTAGCTAAATTTGACCGGAATTTGTTGGTCTCAAATAGCTTAGTGGAATTTAACATTTCCGGTCATATTTAATCAAATGTGACTGCTTAAAAATGACCGATTAAATATGACTGCCTAATTTGACCTCAACCAGTCATTTTTAGTTCCGATTTTTTGTCTCCAATTTTTTCGTCAAATTCAAATTTCCCGCTACTATTTCAAAAAAATTCAAATTTCCCGCTTTTGTACTTAAATTTGACTAGTTGATCAGTCATATTTATAAATTTGACTAGTTTATTGCCAGTCATATATAGATAAATTTGACTATTTTCTAGCGGCCAAATTTATAAATTTGACTGTTGTTTAGTGGTCACATTTATTAATTTGACTGTTATTTGGTGGTCACATTTATTAATTTGACTGTTATTTGGTGGTCACATTTGTAATTTTGACCGGTTTAGACAAATAAAATGAGCCAAATATGACTGTATTCGGTTAGTCATAATATTATTATGACCGCAAGCAGCCAAATAAATTAAAAAAATATTTTTAAAAAAATTAGCATGACCTTTTTGTTCCGGTCATAATCCCACCTGTAATTTTTTTATCCAATTCACCAATCCAATCATATGACTATCTAACCAAAATCAACCAAGGCAAGAATTGCAAAAGATAAACTACTTCAAATACATGCAGCCTTCAAATACATGCAACATCAGACCATATAGGAAGCTTGGATACCATAAGTTCTGCAAGGTTCCGCAGAATATTTAGCAAAATATGTTCAACCTACTAAGCGTTTAGTCAAATTCAGTTAAAGGCTCCCTACGGCCAATTATGTGTTACACCATAACCTTTGGGTTTTCTCCAAGATGTCTTTCCCGAGGGAGGAAACTGAATTTGTTCGCAGAATGTCTTTGCTATTACTCCTGAATGTCGAGATGTGACTGATCGTGTCTCATTTCTTCCAAACCTTGTACTCCTCCTGAGTGGATCATCCGGCTCTAGAAAATATCGAGCGGTGCCATAAAAACTAGGTTTACCACCATGCTTCAGTTGAGTGGCTTTAACTTCTCCCAAACAAACTGGACATGACAGCTTGCCCTTACTGGACCACCCATTAAGCATGCTCAATGCAGGAAAGTCACTGATTGTCCACATTAGTGCTGCCCTCATCATGAAATTTGAAGGTGAAAACCTATCATATGTTTCTGCTCCGGTGTTCCACAATAGTTTTAGCTCATCAATTGGTGGTCGAAGATAAACATGAAGGTCTTTCGTCGGATCGTTCGGTCCAGGAATGAGAAGAGGCATAAACATGTATGGAGCCTTGGTGCACATAGATGGAGGAAGGTTATACACAACAATCACAACTGGCCATACTGTATATTCCCTTGCGTGTGCATCACGAAAAGGGTCAAATCCATCAGTGGATAGGCCGAGTCTAACATTTCGAATCTCCTTTGAAAATCTAGGAAATCTACTATCGAACTGCTTCCATTCATCTCCATCCGCGGGGTGAGATAATTGACCTTCAACTACAACTCTGTTGTGGTGCCACCTCATACATTCAGCTGTCTTCTCAGCCATAAATAAACGTTGCAATCTTGGGGTTAAAGGAAAGTAGCGCAGGATCTTTCGTGGGATCTTCTTTTTCTGTGGATCCTTTTGCTCTTTGTATCGGCTTGTATAACATATATCACAATGTGTCTTATTGATGTTTTCTTTATAGAACAACATGCAATCATTTTCACAAGCATCAATTTTTTCGTACCCCATATTCAATCCCGATATCATCTTTCGCACCTCATAATAGCTTCCTGGAAGTTTGTGACCGCTAGGCAACACCGATCCAATAAGACAAAGTAACTCATCAAACCCATTGTTACTACAATAATGCTTGTTCTTGAAATGTAGTAGCTTGTTGACAAATGACAATGTTGTGTAATCCTTGTTGTTTGGATAAATTGGTTCCGAGGCATCATTCACCAACTTATAAAATTCTTTTGCATCCGCATTTGGTTCCTCAAAATAGCTATTTGCATCCGCAAAATCTCTTAGCATAGTACGAGCATCATACATGTCATCATCCTTGTTATAACCGGAATTCATTCCAACTTCAACTCGGGGCACATCCCTCTCTCCATGTAAATCCCATTTGGTATACCATTGCATTATACCATGAAGATACAAATCAACTTTAACAACACTAGGTTCTTTGAAGTACCTATTTTTACAATTTAGGCATGGACATCTTATAAGTCCTCCATCTTCATCTTCAAGATGATCACAAGCAAATTTGAGAGTTATCAACGCCATTTTTGTACTCCTCCGTTATATATTTGAACTCATTGAACCGATTACGACAAACCCAACTACGATCGGATGCCATCTACATGATTTACAAATAATTAGAAGTGAGCATTTTATTTAACAATTACAAAACTATCTACAACCGAAAATGTTTTCTAGTTTTCACTAATAATTTCAATTAATTTCATCATGCATAAGTACCAACAAGCATCCATTTTAATTTCACATAATTATATACCACATGAACACAATTAGGTATTATATATTTTGTGATACAAAATAAATGACAGAATAAAAGATAAAGACTAGAAAGTGATACTTACTTGATGATTACAAAGGTCCCATAAAAATGGTATAAGAAATATGAGGAATAGAAGAGAAATGGTGGAAGGAGGAAAGTATAGTGAGGGTGAAGGAAGAAATGGGAAAGGGGAAAGGGGTAGCCGCAACTGGACAGACAGAAGCCGCAGTAGGGTTGTAAGATTGGAAGGGTAAAAATGACTTGCGTCGGTCATATATATAAATATGATCGCATACGGTCACAATTATAAATGTGACTAAACGCGGTCACAAGTGTATATATGACTGCCAGAGGTCACATATCTAAATATGACTGTAATTCCTCACGCGTGAAATATGACTTCAAAGAGTCACAATTATGAAGTTTGGCCGAGGGCGGTCACATTTATAAATATGACCACACCCAGTCAAAATAATAATTTAAAAAATTTCGGGAAAATTTGCGGGAAATTTACCGCTCAAAAAACAAATAATACCGGCTTTATTATTGACCAAATGCGGTCAAATATAGTGACGTCATCCTAATTTTTTTTGGAGGGAACTTTGCCTCCCAAATTTTGTGGGACCCACAATATAAATATGACTGTCTAAATATGACCGACCTTAAATATGGCTACCTACAGTCAAATTTAAAGTCGGTCACAATTAACCGGTCATATTAAGCTTTGACTTGTGCATTTCCAGATTTGACCTTAAATGTGACCGAAGACAGTCATATTTAAAGTCGGTCATATTTAGCCTGTAACAACCGAGAAATTTCAAGTACGTAAATAAATTAGTTATTTAATTTTATGCGGTTGAAGTTATTATTTAAATAATTGCGAAATTATTATTTAATAAAATATGGGTACGAAAAACATTTCTGGCTAGTACGAGGTTTGTTTATACCGACTAGCAAGCTAAATCTGTTTACGTACCATTAAGATTCTAATATTGGCTACGTAAATAAATTGATAGAATTATAATTTTTGTTACAACCCGGGTATATTTTATAAATATTACAGGTAGCCAGAATAAATATTTTGTACCAACTATTTTGTGAGATTACGAAATATTTAGAAAATAATAGAATAGTTAGTCATTTAATTATTTTTATTATTTATATATATATTCAATTTATTTTATTAAAATTCGGTATAATATTTTAATATTTTAAATATGAAGCGGAGATCGAAATATTCAGGAATAAAAGGAGCTGAATAAATTAAAACTGAAATATTGATTTGCGTGCAAAATAAATAATAATATAATAAAAACAAAACCATCGTAATGAAAACAGGCAGTAATTTGGCACCTAGTATTCTAAGCACCCTGAATTTCTTGTGTGGCCTCCAAGTAAGGTTTATGTGAGGTTAGGTTAAATTAATCATAGTTAGTACTAGTATAAATACCCAAGAGAAGTTAATTGGGTAATTTCTTTTGGCAAAGCTTTAGTTAAGGGAGTAATTTAGGGAAGAAGCAGCTTGTTCAGTACCTTTTAAAAACATCAAGGTAATTCCCTTCCTTCTCTAATTGAATAAGGAAAGTATTATTATAATCATATATTTAATTATATGTATTTTATACAATTAAGTCAGTATACTCTTGGGGATTTGTATCCATTAACACATATTATACAGACCTAAACTAAAGCTTTATAATAAGTTTGTAACTAATTGATTTGGATGATTTGTATGTGTGAAGGAGAGGAGCTTCGACTTTTTAAAAAGGGGGGTGGATTGATTGGGTTGCAAGGAGAGATTCGCCGGTGACCGGAGGGAGGAAGTAGTGAGATGGGTTCGATTGACAAGTGTGGGTCGAGGAAGGAGATGGCGGCGGGAATTTGGCGAAGAGAGAGAGAGAGAGAGAGAGAGAGGCAGATTTTTTGGCGGTAGACCACTGCCGGAGCCGACTTCCGGCGAACGGTGGTGACAGTGGTGACCAGGGGGAAGAGAGAAGATGAGGGGAGAGGTACTGCAGGGTAAAACCATAACTTCCATAGTGAAAAATCTAAATAATAAAAATAATTAAACGACTAACTATTCTATTATTTTCTAAATATTTCGTAATCTCACAAAATAGTTGGTACGAAATATTTATTCTGGCTACCTGTAATATTTATAAAATATACCCGGGTTGTAACAAAAATTATACTTCTATCAATTTATTTACGTAGCCAATATTAGAATCTTAATGGTACGAAAACAGATTTAGCTTGCTAGTCGGTATAAACAAACCTCGTACTAGCCAGAAATGTTTTTCGTACCCATATTTTATTAAATAATAATTTCGCAATTATTTAAATAATAACTTCAACCACATAAAATTAAATAACTAATTTATTTACGTACTTGAAATTTCTCGGTTGTTACATCATAAAAGGAGCTGAATAAATTAAAACTGAAATATTGATTTGCGTGCAAAATAAATAATAATATAATAAAAACAAAACCATCGTAATGAAAACAGGCAGTAATTTGGCACCTAGTATTCTAAGCACCCTGAATTTCTTGTGTGGCCTCCAAGTAAGGTTTATGTGAGGTTAGGTTAAATTAATCATAGTTAGTACTAGTATAAATACCCAAGAGAAGTTAATTGGGTAATTTCTTTTGGCAAAGCTTTAATTAAGGGAGTAATTTAGGGAAGAAGGAGCTTGTTCAGTACCTTTTAAAAACATCAAGGTAATTCCCTTCCTTCTCTAATTGAATAAGGAAAGTATTATTGTAATCATATGTTTAATTATATGTATTTTATACAATTAAGTCAGTATACGCTTGGGGATTTGTATCCATTAACACATATTATACAGACCTAAACTAAAGCTTTATAATAAGTTTGTAACTAATTGATTTGGATGATTTGTATGTGTGAAGGAGAGGAGCTTCGACTTTTTAAAAAGGGGGGTGGATTGATTGGGTTGTAAGGAGAGATTCGCCGGTGATCGGAGGGAGGAAGTAGTGAGATGGGTTCGATTGACAGGTGTGGGTCGAGGAAGGAGATGGCGGCGGGAATTTGGCGAAGAGAGAGAGAGAGTTTGTGGCGGTAGACCACTGCCGGAGCCGACTTTCGGCGAACAGTGGTGACCAGGGGGAAGAGAGAAGATGAGGGGAGAGGTACTGCAGGGTAAAACCATAACTTCCATAGTGAAAAATCTTAATAATAAAAAATAAAATAATATTGATAAAATAAGAGTATGTTGGGATGATAAAATAAAAACTAAAATGTGTATAATACTAATGTTTAGTAATGAGGATTGGTGCTCAATATATAATATAATAAGGGAAATGGGAATTATTAAATAAATATAAAGGTGAATATATTAATAAATGGAGTAGCATGAATAAAATGATGCATAAAGGTAATTGATGGGGACATTGATAGATAGTTAGAATAAAATGAAAAAGGATCAGAAGTTGAGAATATAATAATGGTAAGGTTAATTTTAGTATTAAATAATCATTTTTGAAATTAGTTGAATAGATGATAAGTGAGCCTGCAGCAGTTGGACAAAACATGCACGACAGGATCTCTCATTTCTTAACTAAACCTTTATAAAAGTGATGTATAAAGAGTTTATTACGGGAAGGTCATTAAGTATTAATTTAGCAATGAATGAATAATTAAGGTTGAGTTGGAAATTTTTATTAGTAGATTGGGGAAGGAAGAATAACAAATGAGGATCGATTACTATCCATTTTAAAAATATTCTATGGAATTAAAGATATAAAGTTTGGTCAAGGAAAGTGATTGATTAATTGATTAAAGAGACTAAACTAATTAGACGTGAATTAATAGATAGTATATAATTAACTCTTTTAAGTTGTTAAAAGTTGACGTTATTAAATTATTATTTTATGTGTCATAGAATATATATATTGTCTGGAAAGGACGAAGCAAAATTATATAATTTCGGAATTCCCAAAGCTAAGGACTCGAGGCAAGTTCACTATCCTTATCTCTATTTAAGTTGTTTAGTTACTTTAATTGTTTGATCAAATAATATTTTAAATACCTCGACTATGTCCTTCGCTCCAATATAAGTTATAAATCATTAAAGTGAACTCCTAAAATTGATTACGTAATTCAACCTTCGTTTTGTCCAGGAATGGTTAAAGATTTATTTCTAATAGAAGATGTATTGATCACATCTTCTAATTGACAATGATTAATTGATTGGTTAAGGATTTGTTTCTGATAGAAGATGTATTGTTCACATCTTCTGGTTAATAGTGATTGATTGATAAATCAGAAGAGTTTGTTCGGAGAATGTTCTTTCTACTCAGAGAATTCTTGTTCGGCTGGTCAACACGAATTTATTAAATTCGTGGTGGAGATGAAAGTTACTATCTGGTAAGGCAGATAGTAGGGTTCCAGTGTTAAACCCTGATGCTGGCAAAGAGAGTGTTGGTGTGTCTTTAGTGGTGACGATCAGACCACTAGGACTACACAGGAGAACGATATTCACGAAATGGTATTTGATCGGACCATGTAGTGATATCGAGAGGTTAGAAGACCAGCAAATTCTTTGATTTAAAACTTGTTCTGGCATTTGATGCTTTGTTGATTTAAACTGTTTTCAGTGCCCTAAATGCATAAATTGTTAAATGCTATCTACAATTATGTGAGCTTGCTGAGCATGTAAGTGCTCATTCTTGCATCTATGTTTTATCAACTAGCAGTAAAAAGCGAGTATGGCGCGAATCAAGTTAACCGCTCGGAAGCGGGTGTGAGCTCGGATAAGGGAAAGGCGCATCACTCCAGCTGAAGCTGCCAGACAACGAAGAATAGTAGGGACTCGAGCTGTACTTGTTTCTTTTTGGTTTCAACCCTGTTTATATGTAATCATATTAGTAGTTTGGATGTAAGTTAGACGATCGACCCTGGACTTGTGGGGCGAGAGTCGGATATTGTATAATATTAATATCTATGCAAGTGTTGTTTTGATGTCAAATGCTAGTGATGAGCCAGATCTGCGGGAAGCGGATTTGGGGTCGTCACATAGCCGGTCATTTTTACCCGTTTTTCTTGTAGTGTTTATAATTAGAACTAGCATTTAGGTCCAGAAGTTCATCTGAGCAAGCAAAAGTAAGAATGGTGGAAAAAGCAAGCTACTTGATTTGCATTGCTTATAGTAAAATTCAAAGGGCGGGATTGTTAACTTGAGATTTTAGTGCTAAATTTTTTTCTACAGATTGGATTAGTGTGCCTAATGGCATTTTTTGTTTCAAAAATGCATCTGCTGTTTCTATAAAATGTTGTCTTAATTAGTCTGCTTGAGAATGGTGTTAATTTCGAATTTACATAGAGCAATGGTAATTAAACAGCATATTTGATGGTGTAGGCAAACACTTGAACCCAACACTTCGGGAAATATGCATGCTAAAACTATATATGAAGGCAATAATTTTTCTGTTACATTTTAACAGGTACAGTAAAGGCAAAAAGATGCCTGGTCGCATGGGTGGAAAGAAGCAAAATGTTTAAAATGTTTGGGTGTATAGAACAGAACCAGCAAGAAACTTAATCTATGTGAGAGACCAAGTATGATTATCCATCCATCTGCATGTGTGTGAATATTATAAATGACTCTGATTCTGAGTGGCATCTTTTGGTTCATGTATATAAAGGGCTGGATCCATTCTTATTTGGGCGGGTCAGCTAGCGGAACTATTTGCAGCTTAGCAGCTTATGTTCACACTGGGTATTGCTTTTAAAGTTAAAGTGCGTATAATAATCAGCACCGGTAAGTGGGAATCTTCATTTAGGTCCAGAGAGATCTATACACAAGTCTTTATTAAAATTTAATGTTGGTCGAACCTATGCCTTCCAAACAATTTCATCATAGACGAATCTAAGTTTGATTTTATTTTTATTTTTTTAAACTAGGAATCTAAGTGGCAAAAATCAAGAGCCTGGAGTATGTTTCTTATATCCTTTTTTCTTTTGTTTTCACGAATGAGATTTTGTAAATAGTCTGCTAATGTTGTATTATCATCACTCTGGTCCAGGACTCCAGGTACCAGGTTCTACATGAAACTGTGTATATCGAGGATGCCGTGTACAAGATAAGAGATGCATCTTTGTTCTCATTCTCCACATATTTTGCTCCTGAAGACAGGGACTTAGAGCAAGTCCAATAGGTTACCTATACGATGTCCTAAACTCACATTTAGGTAATGTGTCAAAAAAATGCACTCCAGCACTATCTTAGTGTTATCCTAAATCACTAGCACAACCTTAATTCTCCTAGTCATTACCTATATATAAGTAACCCCTAACCATTACCTATTTAATATTTATGAATAAAATAATCATCTCTCTCCTTCTTTCTTTGTCTATTCTCTCCTTTTCCTCTTCTCTCTCACAAATTCATTATTAAAATAATCTTAGGAGAACAAATATAGGGATTACTATTGGAGTTGAGACTAAAAATAGATTACCTAAATCACTAAGACATACTAGCACTCATTATTTTATATTATTTATAAGTAACAGGATAGGTAACCTATTGGATTTGCTCTTAACCATGCTAAAACCTCTGATAGCTGATCTTGGGGATGTTGATCCATTTGTCGCAGCAGACTAGTTGACCTCGTAGGTCTGTCGTTGTTACGGTTTTTCTATGGTGTGCCCATGGGCACATGCTAAGCGCGGAAAATTTTATGCTTAGATCATTTTGATTGGCTCCTATCTATGGATAATGGTGGACCCCCTGCAAATACACCAACCAAACCTATCAAAATCTCCCAAATACAAAAATTTCCGCGCTTAATATGTGCTCATGGGCACACACTAGACAAACCGAAATTGTTATGCCAGTGATAAAGTTACAGTACCTTTAGCCCAAAAAAGAGGGAACATCTCCACCCTGATATTGTGCAAGGGGTAGTAATAGAGTTGATCATCACTATTATAACTAGATGATTGGCTTACTTTTGTTATTTTGTCATTTATTCCATAGGTCAAACTGGCCTGCATTGTTGTTGGAGCTAGTGTTTGAAAGTGTCTGGGGTACAGAATTGTGTGTACATATGACTTTTTAACTCATATATCTAAATCTCTTGATAGTATTGTTAAAGTATCTATTTTAAAATTAAAAATATGTGCTTAATGTTTAATTGTCATGAGTTATTTTATTATATTTGATAAATTAATTAAATTAAAATATATTTTTTAATAAACTTAAATAACATAAAAGTTGTCCACTTAATTAACGATAAACACATTCGTTTCATCAATTAACATATAAAATATCGTTGGTGTACATATTATTATTAATCAGATAATTATAAAATCAAATTTAAATTTAATAAATGGTAGATATACAAATAACAAAATCTTCATTCTAATATTAAAATAACTGATTCAAATTTGGATCTGTCTAAGTTCAATTATAACAACTTGCTAGTTCATTCTTATTTAACGCTGAGTATAGAAGTTTATTACTGTATTCAATATTTGAAGCTTTTGCAAGAATCTGGATTTGGACTCTCCCATATTTACATGTCAGATTACAACTATATATACTGTACTATGCAATGGTCCACTAGTTAAATTTTATGTAAACCGTAACTTAGTACAAGAGTTTTGGATGGACCTGGAAGGCATGAGAGTTACTGTATTTTCTATGAAGAGAGAAAGAGAGAGAAAGGATAGAGTTTTGGATAGGGTGGTGAGGAAATATATTCTTCTACTTAATTAAGCAGTAGCATTTGGCATAAACGAAAGAGGCCAGGGTCCTTGAGGATAAGGCTGTAACTTAGAGATGGTGACACTTTATTCATTATTTAATTTAATTTGTGTACGCAATTTATTTTTCATGATATCACCAGTTCTTATTAGCAAACCCAATTGTTGCATCTTATATTAATCAGCACGTATCTCAAATTTATATCATTTTTTAATTCCTCCAGCAATTATTTGATTTAAAATTTTAATTTAAATCATCATCACCCTATAGTAAAACCTACTTTTATTCTTAGTTTTTCAATTTAAAAATAAAAGAAGGGAAGACAAAAATGAATGATATATATCTGAGGGAGACATGTACATGCATGGTGGGGAAGGGGCTGCAGAACAGCCCATGTGGTTGAGATATCCATACATGAACCTACTTTGCCGTTTCAGAGCTTATTTCGTTTATTGTCCTTTTCTATTAGTTGAAGGTTAAGTTTGTACGCATTTTGAGTCTCTATTGTAAAATATAGTTTTATAACGTATTTCTAACTCTTTTTTTAGTAAAAGTTTAAACTTCAAATTTTTTTCAAGAATTTTTTAAAAAAATTCTATAATATAAATATATTTTATAAGAATTTTAAAATGCCTGTCAAAAAGAAACGTAGGAACCTGGTGGGAGCAAGGGAGTACATTTTCACAGTAATCATCATAAAAAAAAATTCACTAATCCAGCTAGAATAGCAAAAGAAACACCAACTTTACTCTGAGCTGGCAAACAAAACTATGTTACTGTTAGATGTAAATCTCAATTGGCTTTTATCAACTTTTTTGCGACAGGCCTTGAGGTTATCTCAAACTACAGTGCACAAGCTTTCTTTTTCTGTTAATGCCAGGCCATGCATGATTAGTATTCTGTGAATTGTGAGATTAACGATATTCAGGTTTGAAATTGACATTGTTGTTGCATTTTCCACAATAAAGGTTACAAATGTGGTGGGATGCACTTTATTTATTTTTTCTGTGAGAGCCTTCACCAGTCATATCATTTAGCTAGCATTGCCAACTTGAGTAGGATAATTGTCTTCTTGAAGACTTTCTATGTTCTGGATAAAGCTTGCCAATCTGCTCTACTTACCTTGACAAGCACCACTTCCTCCCAAATTAAGTTTCCAGGATCGACTGTCACATTAATAATAGCTAAATATCTTAACTAGATATTATAATAAGTTTATATATATATAAAATAGGGAAATCTACAAAACTACCTACCTTTTCTTTTATTGTTTTCAAAAATACTACCTTCCAGAATTATTTTTAAAAATACCTTTTCATAAAATTTTTTTTTCAAAAATACTGTTTGCAACTTTTGCAACCTCATTTGCAACTACAGGCGGCATCCAAGGTTGCAAATGAGGTTGCAAAAGTTGCAAATCGTATTTTTGAAAAAAAAATTTTATGAAAAGGTATTTTTAAAAACAATGAAAAAGATGGTAGTATTTTTAAAAAACTAATTTTACAGATGGGTATTTTTAAAAAGATCCCTATAAAATACTAGCTTTGATTGTGCACGGCAGTTCTTTTTAGTTCTATGTTTTAATATTTGTATATTTTACTTTTAGAAATTAAATTATATATATGTAATTATAATATGTTAATTATTAGATTCGAATCTCATATATTAATATTCTAGATATGTTTCAACAAAAAAAACATATTCTAGATAGAATATTTCAAAAAAAAAGATCTAGATAGAAATTACAATATTAAATATTATAATATATTGTTGACGTGATTCGAATTTTAAATTTTTAATAGATCTTATAAAAAATTCAATATTTGAACTTTTTTTAACAAATATTTTAAGTAGATATTATAATATAAGTATATCAATATATTATTGACTAGATTCAAAGTTTATACTTTACAAATTGAATCTAAAGAGCATCTCCAACGGTGTTGGCTATAATCGTTAGCTAAATGGGACTTGTAAGATATTATGTAAAATTTGCTCAACTTGTAAGACATATTGTTTCAAACGGTATTAGCTATATTGGTTGGCTATAATTTAAAAATAGTATGTTATTAATATTTTAGATTGTTAAAATAGAATATATTAGTTCAATATGGTAATAAATGATGTACAATTTTTCTACAAATTTCTTACAAACCTGTAGAGATTCGATAAATTTAGTCATTCATAGAAGGTTGGCTAAAATTATAGACAACAGCTGACTATGGTTGGAGTTGAGTTTTTCGAGCTGTTGGCTAAATTTTTTTATTTTTAGTATGCCAACTCACCTTTTAGCTAATGAATTTTGATGGTTGGAGATGCTCTAATAATGTAGAAAAATACTCCTAAGAAGGTGAGTAGTAATGGTCCGGCGGGGTTGATGAGGAAGGCAATGTCGAGGAGATCAGGTGGATAACGGTGAAAATGACGGAATGGTCCCGGATGATGGGGTGGGATGGGGACATGGATGTATAAATCAAAGAGAATCTAGTTTTTATCTGGTATTTGGTTTTTATTTGATCATTTATATAAATATATAAATAATTATATATTAATTAATATATCTTATGATTAGGTGTGTAATCGAGTCAAACACTGTCAGGCTTGGCACGAGTTTGATTGAAAGTTCAGGGCTCGAGTGCGAGTTCAATCGAGCCTTTGATTTCAAGTTCGAAGTTCGGTTTGTAAACAGTTCGATAGACTCGAGTTCAGTTCGAAAGCTCGAATCGAGTCACCAAATATTACCAAAAACTCAAAATATGATCGGACAAACTCGAGTTCGATTCGATTAAATATATAAATTATAAATAAAAATATTAAATTTATTTGTAAAAATATATCTATAATAAAAAAATTAAAAAAACAATAGAGGCTCGATAAGGCTCACGAACTTTACGAGCCGAGTAATTTGAAACTCGAACTCGGCTTGGTAAAATATCCAAATAGCTTGAGCTTGAGCTCGGCTCGATTTTTACCGAATCAAATTCGAATATTTTACGAGCCGAGCTCGAGTAGCTCACGAAACAATTTGGTTTGTTTACACCCTTAGTTATGATTGTGTTCTTGTTATATTACACAATTCTGAACATTTAATATCAAAAATAGCTAATTTATATTATTTAAAGATTTGATTTCCCCTGACAAAAAAAAAAGATTTGATTTCAAATAGTAGTTCATATCAATATCAATTTTATCTGAGTTCAATAATGGCTCAAATTCATACTCCCTCGGTTTCAAATTAGATGTTCACTTTCAAAAAATCACACATTTAAAAAAAGTGGATGTTCACAAATTAATAGCAATAAATAAGCATAATATGTGTAATGAGATTGATCTAGGAAATATAAATAAAAGATATGTGGGGTAGAATTGACTTTGGAAATATGATTTTGCATTGAAAGTTAAAGTGGACAACTAATTTGAAACAAATTATTTTTTTGAAAATGGACATGTAAATTGAAACGGACGGAATATCAATTTTGATTTCAATAGTAGTTCAAATTCATACCTAATTTCATATAATAATTCAAACTCATGCAATTTTATCCTGATTTCAAACAATAGTTCAATCTCATATCATTTTTACGTGTGCTCTAACTTGACCTGAATTCACACACAAAAAAAAATTTCACACGCTTTTATTGTACATGAATGATTTACCTGTAATAGTTTTTGTTTTTTTGATAAGCTACTTGTAATAGTTGTTATTTTATTGTATATATTTTAGAATTGAACTAACTTTATTGTGAGATGAAAATACATCAGAAATATATATTTATAATCAAATTATATTTTTCATAAATAATAAATGTGTATAAGTTATTAATTTTTATTAAATACTTTTTATTTTTTGTATTTTATAAATTGAATAAATTTTTAATATTTAAATCATCAAAAAAACTAATTAATATTTAGATTAGAGATATAAATTTTATGAAAACCTTTCAATATATTTTAATTATAATGAAATACTTGTTAAAATAGATTTAGAGGGGTTATTGGATTGGGATTTGAAAGCATTTTTTTTTCATTCATGAAAGCCGAGGATATTCGATTGGGATTGTTTGAAATCCATATGTATTCAATTGGGATTGTAAATTATAGTACAAAATCTTGTGGTATTCAATTTGAATTTTAAATTATACTTTAAAATCCGATGGTATTCAATTGGGATTGTTTAAAATCCATTAAAATCTGATAGTATTCAAATACTGATGGGTTTTTTTGGATTTTGTGGCATTCTTCAGTGTAATTTAAATTTTTTGAAATCCCACCAAAATCAATGAGATTTTGAAGCACTGTGCTTAAATCCTATCAACTCTGTGATATTTTATCAAGTATCCACATAAAATCAAGATAACATACAATTCTCTAAAATTCCTAAAGTAAAAATAATCCATTAAAATCTCAATTGAATACATCCCGTTAAATCAAGAAAGTCATGTTTAAATTAAGAGGGCATTCTTAATCTATTAATATGAAGGTATCGTTTGGCATTGTATTAATATTAAGATATGTTTACACTGCAATAATAATATTTTGCTGGAAAATAGGTGAATATCTATTTTAAATCTAAAAACAGATTTGTGAACCTCTTTTATCTCAAAAACTGTATGATGAAGCAAGTCCTCCAACATTTTTGTAAGAAGCTATTTTTCAACTTTGTGAAAAGCAGTCATAAACTTCACAATCGAATTTCATAAAAATATTTTTTTTCATATTATAACTCAAAAGAACAACAGTTTTTTACTAACAATTTTTTAGCATCATAACAATTTTCAACAAGAATTTCAAACAGACCCTAATTCTAATTAACGAGGGCATCCTCAGTCTACTTTAGGGACCGTTTGGCTGAGTTTAAAATAAGTGCTTCTTGCTTAAAGTAAAGAAGTGAAATAGAAGTTAGAAGCAAGTTAATACTTATAAGTGATTAAAGTGTTTGGGAAATAAGCAGAAGTCATGAAACAAAAGTTAGCATTCTCAACTTTTTATAAGTGCTTCTTGACTTATTACACAAACAGTACGAAATAAGTGCTTCTAACTTATAAGTCCAGAAGTCGGCTTAAAAGCGGTGGCCAAACACCACCTTAATATTTCGTTTGCCATATTAAGTTGTTAACCCTCCTCATGATAAAGACCTTAAACCACTCTACGTAGTACGTACCCATCATACACCCATAACCTTAATCAAACCGATCCCTTATAATTATACTTACACTTATTTTAATACAAATAGATAGAAATAACACAACACAAATATGCTATTTGTTATAATTATACTTACGTTAATACAAATCTTATATAAATTTTAAATTTTAAATTAGATTGTCTTTTTCTTCGGCAGCCTATTTTAAATATTTGCCACCCTTTTTCCCGTAAAAAACCCCACTTGCATCTCATATTTGGGTAAATTCAGACAAACTCGAAACTGAGATTCACCAAAATTCAAAGGCAAGTTAATAAAGTTCAAAGTCCTGAGACCAGCTCCCAGTTACTGCTGCAATCAATAATAGCATAGCAGCGTAAATTTGATATATGTACACAAAATATCCTCTAGGCCGAAAATGGCCTTTTTAGGGTTCCGGTACCGTGTAAACTAATACAATATATATATACACAGATGGATAGTCCTCTCTTCCCAGGCTACACTTATTGAGCTCTGGACATAACCGAGAGCCTGCTAGGTCTGGGCTGGAACGAGCCACGGCGCTTCTGGCTATGAGACGACGGTCTTATCAACGCCGCCAGAGCTCTTTTCACCAAATCACCTTCCACTGTCCCAATTCTCACCAGCGAATTCGTCATAGCCGATCTCCGTGCATTCAGCCTGTTTGACGGATACGACGACGTACCGGCCTGGCTCGGTGAATTCTTGTGAAGACCGCACCGGAACGAGCCGGGATGATTCGTGGGAGAACACATACACGTCCGCTTCTTCTGGCTCCTCAGAGCACCGTTGCTCGATTTGTTCACCACCTGGCTACGACTCGTTGCTGAAATCGATCTGCTCGGGGAGCCGGAGCGGTCCATCGAGAACCGGACCGATGACGACGGGGAGCTAGAAGAGCCGGAGAGATTAACTCGCGTTGGCGAGGTAGATCTTTGGAGAAAGCGAGAAGGCCGAGACGAAAAAGCCGAAGATGAAGAAGAAGCGAACGAGGACATGGAGCCAGGGGAGCAGAATCTCCCTGAAGGAGACTGAGAACGAAGGACTGGTCCACTGTATCTTCTCGAAGACGCCGCCATTTTCGCCTAATTTGCAAGAAGCGTATTTAATTAATTATTGCTAGAGTAGAGGAGAGGGGAGAAGGTTGTGTGTGTTTTTTAAAGAGGAGTGTTTGGTGTTTGATTTGGCAAACACAGCTTAAATCAAGCTATGTATTTATAGGAACGAGGGGTTTGAGGTTAACTAGAGTTAGATTTTAACCATGGTTAAATGAGCAGGAGAAAAGAGAAAACAGAGGCGTTAAACTAACGGCATATAATGGTGGGGGAGTGTGTTGTGTGACCACGTATCTTTCATTGCTTGGTGACACATTCTGTATGGTTTACACGTATAAAGGTGTCAGTAAATTATATAATACTTTATTTTAAAATATACCTACATAATTTTTGTATGTATGATGGTCATCCATCATACGAAGATTAAAAAAATAAAAGTGATTCGATTTCTAGAAAAATAGGAGTTTTAAATGTATTGTATTAAACTAATTTTGTTTGTCGATATGTGGTACTATCGTTATATCGTATAAAATTAGTGTATTATGTAACCGTAACATGGAGAGATATGTGAGGATTCTGAAAGTGGGGTAGGCATGTGGAGGTGTTGTTAGAGACTGAGGCACTTTAAGTTAGTTTATTAGGAGATTCTCTGATTTGTTTGCAAAATTATGAACATTGATTAGGATTAGGAGAATAATTAGCGTCCACTTAAGAAAGGGGATCGTGGTGGAATATAGTTGATTAAAGGGGTGGTCTTCATTTCGTTAAGAGTAATATTTTAGGTACAGAATCTCGTTTTAGGCATCAAAATTGTTTATGGACCAAATCGAGGAACTATAATTATGGTGATTCAGGGAGAACGTATCTGGCCAACTCCCTCGCAACTCAATTGAGACCAGCTTAGCATAAACGAAAATAATTCAATCGACAACAAATTATTGAATTAAATAATACTAAAATACATTTTTCTGCCAGGTACTTAAATACAATATTAAATGTTAAGAAATCAGAAAAAAATCATATTGAACTCAGCATTCGCTCTCTCCCAATATAAGTGTAGCTTTGACTTTTTTCACGTAATTTGATACGTAAAAAAAGCATACTTCTACATATTGTTTTCCAAATTTTCTTTTTTTGAATAAAAGTTTAACATCTATATTTCTATTCAGAAAAAGAAAATTTGAAAAATAATATGTGGAAGTACGGTTTTTTTCACCTTAAATTACGTGCAGAAAGTCAAAACGACATTTATTTTGGGACATAAGTAGTATATAAAAACGTAAATACTCCCTCCGTCTGATTTCAGTTGTCACATTTGGTTTTGTGCCAGTCAAATTGACCAAAATTTGACTGAGATTTATTAATATTTTATCAATTGAAAAAATAGAAAATATATGTTACCGGAAATAACTTTTAATCTACTTTAAGATGTAATTTTTAATTTTTTTAAAATAATGAAAAAATAATTTATAATCTCTGGTCAAAGATTAATCAATTTTTGATCAATAAAAATAAAAATATGACAACTAAAATAGGAAGGATGAAGTAGCTGGTTGGGAGGACCTGCCGATTGGTCAAAAAGGTGGAGACTTGATTCTTTATGGCTTGACCAGGTCTTGTAAAGGCTTTCCCCATCTTTGCTAGACCATTTTGAATTGGGAAAGTTGATTTTTTTATCATCGAACTTATTGTATTTTTAAAATTTTGTCATTCAATTGATTTTTTTTTCTTTTAGTCACTGATGTTAGGTTCAGAATTTTTTTTGACAGTAAAGTTAGGTTCGGATTGGATTATTACCATTATATTAATTCTTTGTAGTATTATTAAAATATAGTGATAACCTGTAATATTTTGATGATTTAATATACGTCTATTTTTTATATAGTACTTTTATGTACCCAAGATCATTTCTTGATTTTAATATTATATCACCTCATTTTATGTTATTATTGCTATATACAAAGATATAAACATACATCATATTATCAAAAAATTATATACTATCACTATGTATTAATGATGCTACAAAAAATTATCACAATGCTAATAATCATATCCGAACCTAAGTTAGTGACAAAAACATAATAAATTTCTTAAAACATAATAAGTTCGATGACAAAAAAATCTATTTTACTTAAAGTAGCCGTGCAATTGCAAACAAACACGACCTCTCCGCTTTCATTCTAAATGGTCTTGCAGATTCGGCGATATTAAGAAGTATTCGATATTTTATTATTATTATTATATTAATTATATAAAAATATAATTAAATTATTATTTATTTGATTAAAATTTTCTATAAATATTTATATAATACTTTTTGAAAGTTGGATGAAGTAATGATAGTCAATATTACAACTTATATAAAATTTATATTCGATGGAATTCCTTAAATAAGAATACTAAAATAAGATATGATGAGGTAATATCAATTTATGTATTTTTTTCTTATAAAAGTTCAAAAAATTGCAAGCTCAAATGGAAAAAGAATACTACTAAGCTCGAATGTAGTGGTCCGTGTTTGCGTAATTTTTAAATCGGGATTTAATGTGATGTTTTATATATATCCTCAAATTTATTTTTTGATTTGATTTCAAGGTTGGGTGATGTATGATTTGATGTCTTTTTTCTATTATTAATACAAATCATCATTGAATTTTATTTTTTGTTTGGTTAAATAAAAGAAAAACATTATAAAATTAAAATCACAAATGCTTCCAACTTACTATTTCTGACTGGAGCACGATTGTTGTTCTACGAGGACAAAACCACAAAGTGGGTAGATTTGAATGATAATATATATTTTAAGTGATAGACCGTGTTTAGTTCTGGATTAGCTCACTGTTAGCTAGTATTATAAACTTTATTGTATTCGGCTACACCCTATACAAAACTAGATTACAAGATATTGCTTATATATTTTGAAAATATTATTAAAATAATGTTTACAATGTAACAACTTGCTAGTTGGATCAAGATGAATTGGTAAAATATCATTGTCGGGTCCACTTAAAATATCTTTAGAGATAATAAACTATCATGACTGATTTTTCCCGGCTATTAGTAACTATCATGACTACTTGAATAAACTAAACACAATGGACATCTCTTTTGATCCCTATACTTATCTTAATTGTGAAGAAATATTTTACACTCATTACAAGAGCATGATCAATTGAGGTAGATTACGTCTGGTCTATACGGTGGTACAAGACTATGGGCCGTTTTAATTACCTGAGCAGAAATATATAATGTAATTTTACTTTCTAGTAATTTTCAGTTTATAAATTATTTATAAACTTAGAACCATATACGGCTGGACTATTTAAATATGGCAGCCCTGAAAAACATAGGGGCAAAAGCTTGATTCGAGGCGTCAGCAAAACACTGCCGTCTGTTGGGGCCGTTTGGCGTAACTTAAAAAAAGTGACTTATTGCTTAAAATAAAGAAGTAGATTATAAATGAAAAGTTGGTTTAAACTTATAAGTTACTAAAAGTGTTTGGATGTAATTTGATTATAAGTGTTAGAAGAAGCTAAAACCCCAAAATAAGCTAGGTTTCCTAGCTTTTTTTTGTGGCTTTTAAGCTTCAATATAAGCATTTCTCAGATTTAGCCAAACACCTCCAATTTAAACCGGAGTGAACTTCTGTGTCAAAAAAACCGAGAAGCCCCTTCGCCAAACACCCACGTAATCTTGTTTATCCAGGTAGATGTGAATTGGTGTATGAGATTAGATTAAAAGAAGCTTCGCCCACATTAATTCGGGTAGGAGTGATCGGGCCAAGTCCGATCAAAGTTGGCGCACTTAGTTTGAGAAATTTATGGTGAAAACTTGTGTTCCACATGGGACATGGGGTTGGTGACATGGACTTGTGGGCGCTGCCCACTCAGTGCACTTTTATGAACCTAATTAAAAGGTCACCCAAGTTATATGATCTATTTGGCGTTTTGGCTAGATGGAGAATTGTGTTTTTTTTTAAATAAATATTTTGATTACTTCCGTTTCTTGCATAAGTTTTCGAAGTCATAAGCTGAAATTTAGAAATAAATTACTAATCACAGTTGACTTATAAGTAAAATTATTCAAACACATTTAATAATTTATAAATCAAATTTACTTATCACTCGTAATTCAATTATTTATTTTAACTAAAGAATTTCTTTAATGCTGAGGCAGACCATCCCATAAATTGATTTTTCACCCAAGTTATTTGTGATTCATTTTCATATTTTTGAAAAAACGAAATTCATAGTAATCTACATAACCCACTTGATCCAATGGGGCATGCCAATAATCTTTGCAAGCTAGCAAAGTGCTAACTACTCCGGATAACTACACCACTGCCATTTATTCAATTTGTTTGGTTATGCGGGGGGACCATTGTTCATGTCGTTCAATCTTTGATGCATTCAAAGGAAAACTACAAAACTAGATACCCAAGTCCACTTGGCTTACACACCCGCTTTGACTGACCACACTATTTCGTTTTCAGTTGTATGCGCAACATTGAATTGTCAGTCTTGCGATATTAGTCAAATACTCATTGTAACCAAAAAAAAAAGAAAAAAAAATCTTTCTGCTCAGTTCTTTCGAGGCAGTTATTTCCGGAGCACAATTTTAATTTTCAAAACAAAAATTATGGAAAATACAAAACTGTACTCACATTGATATCCTAACTGGGGGCAGTTTTGTGCTAACATAAGGAAAAGTTTGACTTTATAATGATTTTGTTCTAAAAGTTAAATTCATGCTCTGGAAATAAAATTCCCCTTCTTTCGGTCCCAACTCCCTCTTTTGTTGGGTTATCTCAAAGTGGAATCCGGAATGGGAAAGAATGAGTTTTGGTGGAAGTTGGAACGATTATTCATGTATAAGAAATAGAGATGAAGTCATCCCATCGAAAAATACGCGACAGATACTCAACATTTGTAAGATATATAAAATAAAAATGTGAAAAAAGAAAAGAAATGGAATAGAAACTATGATCTTCGATTACATATTCTTTTCTCTGCTGGATTGTGGGAATCAGTCATGAGAATTTATAATTTAATTAGTTCAATAAATTAAGAGCGAGTTTGGGCAATTATGCAACATATTGGAAAAATTATTAAAGATTGTCGATCAGCTCATATTGAATCTTAAATTCATTTTAGAGGGCATAAAAGAACTAATTATATCTGATTATATAGCAACCTTGATGAGAAATGCGATACTACTCTACGGACCCCAAAGCAGCTGTAAAAAAAGCCCATTAAAGCTGGAGGCCCATTATAACTTCAAATGGCTTACAGGCTTCTTTTTTTTTTTTTTTTCTCACAAGCAGTGTAAACTGTAACATGCGGTTCGACCAGTGGAAATAATAAATTAGTAAAATTAAGAGGGGTGTATTGGATTGAGATTTTTAAGCATTTTTTTGCATTCATGAAATCTGAGGGTATTCGATTGGTATTATTTGAAATCCATTAAAATCCTGAGGTATTCAATTGAGATTTTAAATTATGCTAAAATCTGGTAGTATTCAATTGGGATTTTAAATTATGTTTCATAATCCGATGGTATTCAATTGAGATTGTTTAAAATCAATTAAAATCTCATGGTATTCAAATGCCGACGGATTTTTTTGGATTTCATAAAATGGTGGATTTTGTGGCATTCTTCGGTGTATTTTAAGTTTTTTGAAATCCCGCCAAAATCAATGAGATTTCGAAGCATTGTGCTTAAATCCTATCAACTCTGCGACATTTTATCAAGAATCCGCACAAAATCAAAATCACATACAATCCATTAAAATCCACAGACTAAAAACAATCCATTAAAATCCCAATTGAATACACCCCTCTAAATTTTATTCGGCCCAAATTCCTGCTATATCCTTGTCCGCATATCATACACGTGAAAAAACCCGATACGTGCGAAACCACGAAATTCATCCTGAAATTTCACAATTTGTAATCCCTTGCGCCCACCGCCTTTATATAACCGACGCGTTTTACTATATAAATCCTTCAAATGTTCTTTATGTAACTAATGTGAGGTTTAAGATTTCACTTCACTAGTTATTTATGTCAATAAATCCTTCAAATGTTCTTTATGTAACTAATGTGAGGTTTAAGATTTCACTTCACAAGTTATTTATGTAACTAACGTGACGCTTAAGATTTCATTTCATTTCAAGATTACATTGTTGAGAGAGCATTTTTTGATCATCATATCGCATCCATCCCTTAATCATTTTGATTGATTTAACATACGTTAAAATTCTCTCACAACGAAAAACTCAATTCAAATATGACTTGTTACGATTCAAGACTCATTCTTGTTACGATTCGAGACTCATTCATGTTAGAATATGATCTTGATAAGCTCTTTTCCTATCACTTTGAGGTTTTAGTAGAATTGATCACTTAACATGTTAAGATGATATCAGAGCTTAGACTCGCTAGAGACCCGAGTTCGACTCCCTATGCATTCCCTAACATGTGTAACTATATTTTCCTTTTCTTCTGAATAGGTGTAACGTAACCATCCCATTCTGTGATTCAAATGCCACTCACAGAAACAATATTGGGAATGGCAATGCTTATATAAAACATTGAAAAAGATTATGAATAGAACAAGAAAGCTCTTATATCCATGATTAAAATTATTAATAGCCATACTAATAGCACTCTAAGCATATATTCTAAAATAAATATGTACAACACCCTTACGTGGAACTGGGAATCACGTGATGCCATTAGGACTAACCCCCGACCAAGTAATTAACTAAGCCACTTACCTTACACAGACAAAAGATTAGTTAAAATAGTTCCAAGAGCCAGTCAAAATTCCAAATGTTGAACCAAGATTATAAAATTATCAAGTGGTAAACGTTCCCAAAAAAAAAGGAAAAAATAAACTCAAAAAGTTTAACACAGTGGAGACCTCTGGGGGACTCCTTTTCTTCTACTCATACCTGTGCTGATATCTTCTTCTGAGTGAAGCTGCTGCTTGTTATTATGAGATGATGATGATGGTCTTCTGCTGTTGATACCAGTGCATGAGACATAAACAAGTCCACTTCTCTTCTTCCTGACAATTTCGGTGCAAAACATGTTGTTGCTGCTACTTATGTTTTCTGAACCCGATGAATAATTATAGCAGCTCATTGGTTGTTCATTGGAATCAACAATTGTCGAATGGAGTGATTCATTTGTTATTTCCTGATGAAGGTTGATGTCGTCTCCCATGTCTTGTGGGATGAAGAAGTCTGGACCCAGCTGTAACGTCTTGCACTTCCTTAAGAATGGAGATAGGTCTGTATAATGCTTCAGCACAAATTCCACCTGTACGTATATTTGAAAAAATTAGACCATGGGCCAAATGATTTTTCTTTTTTGACAAACTACATGATCCTTCCCCGCCAGCACAGTGTTTGTTCGTAATGCAGTACTGTTATGTTGGTAATTTTATTACTGTCATGTTGGATGCATGCAATCATCATCAACAAATTTATATCATGAAAATTGATGAACCTTCTGTGTTATGAATTACACATGTTAGATTACATTTGTGTGTACCAAATAGAGTAAGTAAGCCCATGCATGCTTAATTGTCAAAAGATGATATATTTATGTTCAAATGATTGATAATCAGGGTATAAAGCATGGAAATTGAGAGATGGCCTGATTACCTGAATTACGTACGGAGAGAATTGAGCTAGAATATATATCATGAAAATGAGGAGATTTAATCATGGAATTACCTTGCAGCCAAGGGAGCAATGGATAAATGGTTCTTGGAGGCATCTATCGCAAGAAGTACAGTAATTAGCCGAGCCTTTGAACTGCCTATTCTGAGGCCTCTTCTTGATGAAGACCACTTTTGCAGCATTGATCGTGTATGCCTGATCATGTACAATCAAATTAACTTAGTTACATACATGAAACCAAAAATGGACATATAGACATGTACATCTATATAATGGATTATATGGAGATCATGACAATTGAATATAAAAGAATGGAACCTGAATATTGGAGCAATCAAAGAGCTTTTCAAGGTCCTCCAATCTGACAACGTCGTTGTAAACATAGCGGCGTACCTGAAGAAGCCTATGGAAACGATGTGAATGAACACAGTGTGGGCATATGCTAGTGCAGCAATCCAAGCAGCATATATTTTTCTCGTTTTTCTTGGCCATTTCATGAATTGAGCATCCCCGAAAGAACTTTTCTGTGCATACTGCTTGCAACCAAGCTGCCTTCTTAATTCCCTACATAAATACCAACATGTACCCCAATCATCACCAGATATTTACATTTTACACCGGATGGTATGCACATATTATTATATACATCCTAGTTAACAACAGAATTAAAGATCAAGAAAAAGTTACAAGTAGATAAAATACCATGATCGTCTGTAATTAAAAATAAACCTAAAGAGATGAGAGAATTCGTGTGATACTGTGTTACGGAAGGGTACTACTAGGTAGTGTAACAGAAAAGAGAGGAAGTAAGGTATGGGATGAAGTGTGTATTTATGGAGGATCACAAGAGAAGCAATGCTATATAAATAATCCTTTCATTACACAGATGCAACATATTGTCCATTTTTGAATTGATTTTAATTTTAATTTTTGCTTATATATATTTTTTCTTCAAAAAGACAGAAAAAGGGAGGGAGTAAGATATGAGGAGGATAACGTGGGCACTGTTTCTGTGTCTCCCATTTTTATTTTTATTTTAATTACCACCTTGGCTTGGGAGCTCTCTCTAATCCTAAGCCACCAACTACCATTAATTCTTGAAGAAGCTGCCAACCCTGATTATATAAACCTCTTGTGTTTCATTTTCCCTTGAATACCTATATCTTGAGCATGTAACCTATGTGCGTGTGTGTGGAGCTAGACGTAGCTGGCTAGTCTCTACAATTAGAAATTTAGAGTCGCGAGACTACAAATGATCTGACTCAATAATTTTTGCTATTGGCGTATTATCTATACGTGACTTCAGGACTAGTAGTATGACCAAGTGCCTGAATTCGAATGTTAATATTCATTATAGTAGAGTATTCTTCTATATTGCACAATATGTTGATATCAAAGCAAAACTAAGTATATGTTAGCAAACAAGAATATTAAAATTATAGATGCATAAAGCATGGGTTCCCTAGAGATCCACCCCCAATCCACCATTCTTTGGCCTAGAATTGGTTGGCAATTTCATATAGAAGACATCACCAATCAGGATCACTAGGTAAAAATTCTGATAAATAAAAAGCAAAGATAAGTACAAAAAACTGGGTTTACGGGGAAACAAACATGGCAGCATTCAACAACTCCACTAATTACAGTAGTACTACTAATAGGAACTAACCCTAGATTAACCCTCCTGCTGATAATCTGGTACTTGTCATCAACGTTGACAGACAAACACAACCCATGAAGCACTAATTAATAAGACAACTAATTATTATTAATAAATTACCTTTTTGCTAATTTTGAGGATATAATGTATATTTTTATATGTTCGACAACAAGAATTGGTACAGCTAATGCTGTAGTTAGAAGAATTGATGAAGTCCCAAACTAACAATATAACTGGTATATCTACTAGAGTATGATGACTAGCAAACTTGGTTCAAATTAAGTTAGTGATCATTTGAATTGATGGTCAACAATCATCTAAACACTTCAAGCCCCAGATGCAGTGCAAAACAATGAAGCCAATAAGAGGAAGGACTGAACCTCAGTATGTTTGTACACAGATCTGCAAATGTTACACTAATGCTAGTAATAAATATACAATGGCAGTGTATATATTATGGATGGTATCATGCAGAGGAAGTTGGAGAAATGAAGTCACGTGCAAGCGCTTGACTGCTCCCACAAGAATCCATTTGTCGGAAAAAAACCTTGGGAATAGGAAATATAATGTATACTTTCTATTTAACAGACTAATAACTAAACCTTCAATCGACACTTTTCACAAAAGATTATCATTTGTTATATCTTAAATACTTTGTGTGTTCCTTTAAATGCAGAACATAAATGACAAATTCAAATCAAACATACTCAGTATATCCCTCTAAAGATATCAAGTCAGTGAGGCTTGAAACTTAATTATATTTTACTGTATAAACTCCTTGGGTGCAACCATCTAATCTTTCTTATAACAGACATAAGTATTATATATAGTATTTCTTTCTATCTTATTGTGTTCTCCTACAAAATGTTCAACTATGATGTGTATGTGTGAGAGAGATTGTGGTCAAAGATGAGAGCCAGAAACAGAAGCGCACGAGGGTGGGAGGTGGAAAAGCGGGAGAACAAACAAACAAGCAAACAGAATGAATCAGCGTGTGAGCCGCACGAGGGCAGATCTCTCAGCTCTTTCTCTCTCCATCAATCTATCTCTTTAGCTTCAGTACTCTACTCTTTACTTGACATTATTACTATTTTTTTTTTAATTTAGCTGAAAAAGATAATGGTATCATTCTTAATTAAGTTTGCTTCTTAGTTTTATAATCTCTTATACTCTGCTAAATCTTCCTCACTCTGTCATTTAACACTTTCCGATCTATTTATAACTCCAATACTTGCCAACCACCGAAATGAATAAAAGATTCTTGCATAGGATTCCTGTTTCATTTGGTGGGTATCCAAGAATGACTTGATCATACAATAAATAAAATGCAAGTCAGTATACGGGATTTAGAACTGACATTATATTAAACAACCCAAATTAAGTTCAAGCATCTCACATTTGGTTGAACCAAACTAAGCGTAACCCTTGCAGTCTTCCACCCTAGGGGTTACCCTCTTTTGTTTGTAATTAATAAGAGGTTCTGAGATCAAAATACTTCAAGTCTTGTGTTCAAATAAGCAGTAATATTTATTAAGAAAAATGATCCCAAATTTTATAACGAGGCATAAACCTCTACTGTAGTATGTAGCCCACATTCTCTCTATATAACAAATTATCACCAGGAAGGGTTGGCCTATTGATCCACTAGCTTCTACGATACTTGGGCTTCTACAGTAATCTATGAGGTCACACAGCTTCAGTCACTCTTAGTCTCTTCTTGCTACTTAAATAGTTACCTGCACTCTCTGCACTATACCTCCAATATAAAGCCTCAATTTCCTTTCTTCATACCCTATGCCGCTTTGCTCTGGTGGATCTCTATTCAATATTCACTACTCCCCCAAACAAAGAGTTCTACTCACTGTCACAAAACTTCAAACTCTGGAGGTTACTTTGGGACCCAAGAGTACTAGCTTTATTAGTCTTACTCAAAAACTCATGTGTAGAATCTAAAGCTGGTTTAACCAGACCTGAGAAACTAATAAGGTGATACCTTATTCAGCAGGCTATGTTCTAAACCAAAAGGCTGAACAATTATTTGCTACCCACCCATATTGTTCTTCACCAATAAATTTAATACTGAAAGCTTTTCTTCAGTCATCTGGTACTGATTACGAGTTTAAGATATTGCCACATTTATCTACCAACCAGTGCTTTGGCCAATTTGATGCATGCACAGCATCAACTTTTCCAAGAAATCTCCTGACAAGAAGGTTAAGGTTTTTGATGTGAACAAGCAAGAACATAGGCTAACGAGGTGATGAAGTAACGCTCAGCTTGGATGGAGGGAAGGGAAATAAGGTAGGAATAAATTGGAAATTTGCATGGTGGAAGAAAATAATGTAAGAAGGAAGAGTCAAAAGGATGACATTGCAAATTACTTATGATGAACTTTGTGAGAATAGGAAGTAGGAATTGACATTCATCCCTATATGGGAGCCAATAGAGAGAAGTGGGATAGCCTAGAGGGAAGAAAAATTACATATTCCAAATTTCACTTCTTTGCACTTGATTCCATTTCTTCTTACCAACTGGAACATTCTGTGGCTTGGTAACTACAGAAAGCTTTCACATTGCACACATTTAGATGAGAATAACATATGGCACTTGGTTTGCACATATTTGGTGTTCCTAAGATCTGAAATGTTATGTGCATTGCTGAATCATGACACCTATTGGTGCATATTAGGCCAAGATCATACTATTAGATAAGTTACTGTATCAGGTGGAACTTAGGAGCTTCAATTGTAAGTTAGAAATACTTCGCAAGACTATAGTTAATTAAGTCAGGGGCATGGATACTTGCTTGTGGCCCTATTTACAACATACGACTTGCTTTACTCAGATATTGTAGTTCTAGTCAATAAGTGCACAGTCCATGCTCTATGAATGCATCTAACAACCAATCAGTCATCAAATATGCATTGAAGCTGACGTAATAAGAAATTAATGCCACAAACTTCTTAATAAATTTGATCCAATGATCATTTTACTTTTTAAAAACAATTTCAGATAAAGCATAACTCAAGAACATTGCGAAATTCTCTTATGTTTTCCATGAAGTATATCGTGATTATAGGGTCCTTTTTTTTTTTTCCTGTATTATCTGATCTCAACACTAAATTATTACAACATTATAAGAAGGATAACTGATCAAAAATGATATCTTACATATAATAAATTTATAAACAAGGCATAAAGAAAGCCAATTATGAGGGAAAAAATATGTTTGTAGAGAACCAAACCCCACATCAAGGCATCTGCGCAGATCACATTTCGGAGGATTGTTAACTTTTGTTTGAATAGATTGCAAGACCATATAAGTTGCATATATCTTCAGTCAGCTCTGAAGTCAAATACTAATCTGCCAAACAAAGTTACATATGGATTACATAAGAATATAGGTCCATAAAATAATGTTTACAAGTAAATTGCTAAAAGATGTCCAATATCTGTACACTGATCATATGAACTAATTATATGCTCAAGACTCTTTGACTATTGGCTTTAGCTACAGTAAAACTTTGCAATGTGCTCAGATGGGTGGTCCTGTGATCTCACACACACGGGTATCTCCCTCAACCAAGTATATAAGATACAATTGACGGCTTGCCGAGGTCCCAATATATCAATCTTTACAATGTTCTTCATCTCACACATTGCATACATGCAAAATTCATCACTTGGTATCTCTCACCACAACAAAAAAACGGAAAGTACAAACGTACAAACGGAGTTCATGGAATGACAAGTTTCTAAGTATCACACATGGAATATAAACACAAACTGAAGGCCTCCAATGGATGAGACCATGAGCTGATTAAAAAGATAATACAATAGTTCCTAAAAATATACCCCACTTCACATTATAAATTTTCTTTTGGCAACCTAACGAAAGAAAGTGACCTGTCTATATGGACAAGTCCGAAGAAATCCAGACTACATTAAGTTATTGTAAACATATCTTTTAGTGAAAGTTGAAATCAAGTTCGTCTGAAAATTTGTTGGAGGTCTGGTTACAAATATTATTTGGCAAAAAGTATAGTAAAATGCATAATGATGCAGGAAAAGTTGTAAAATAGTTGAAGAACTTGACAATAATCAGATATAATACGGAGCTTTTAAGATTTGACAAGAGATAGACAAGGCAAAATCCTTTAATCCACAATTCAATCATTATTCAATGAGTCAAAATAATTTGAAAATAGTAAGTTAAATGGTTACAAACATATTCATAACAATTCTAATTAAATCCTACTCATATGTCCTTATTCAGCAACAAATGTCTACTATTACTAAAACCATACCCCCATTCTACAGTATTCCTACGAGTAAAATAAAAAACCTGATAACTAATCGAATAGATGATAACCAATCAATATTTCTTTATTTCCTTCTGATCCCGCAAATATCACAAACACCCCTTTTAAGCTACATATCATAAAAAAACCTTGAGGCATAGAAAACATGTATAGTTCCAGATATAATTCTCAATGATTTAGTTGCAATATATGATTAAGAAACACACCGCAGTTAATTTGACATGCCTCAACATATAAATCATCATGTAATAGCTAAAAATAGTGCAAAATCTTGACCCACCAAAGTTAAAGCTTCAATTTTTATTCAAGAAGTACAGAACTGTGTGTGTTGTGTGATTACCTGCTAAATTGAGCTTGCAGAAACACTTAAAGGGTAGGAGAGAGCTATGGGTAATTTTATTGTCTCCTTTTCTTGAGCTTATTCCCTATATAGATAGACAAGGCTATATATATAGGTAATTTCACTATAAACACCGGAGAAATCTTCTGTCTTTCCTTCATTCTCTCTGGGCACAGTTCGAGAAACAGTGTTACATGTTCTATGATCAAGAAAGATTTCATTTATTTTCTGAAATGGGCCACTGGAATTATACTTGATGCTTAAGGCCCATTTAGGCAGCCTAAATGCAGGTACATAGGCCCAATTAGGTGGCCCAAATACAGGTTGGAGTGTGGAAACACAAGGCCACACAATGAGAAGTAGATAAAACATTATAATATAATAATATAATTTTATGTTTGAGAAACTGACATGTGTAATCTTCAGTTCACAGTGCAAACATATCTTTTAGTAACATTCATGTGTCTATGGCTACTATGAAAGCAATGTACACACTTTCTTTATGTTCTTTTTGTTCACTAAAACAGGTAAAAACTCCATCTTTAAGTCCAGTATGTTCTTACAAGCTTAACTCAAATGCTTCATCTGCTTTTTGGGTACAAATGTTTAGTCAAGACAGAGGAGTTGCAGCCTCTGTAGCCTTCAATCCTCCTGGCAATTTTGATATCTCCATGGAAGATGATGAAGACATAGACAGTAAGAGTTTTTATTTGGGTCTTTATTGTTACTCTTATTGCTATGTTAACAATCTTGCATCCATGCCACATTTTAGTAAGTTGTTTGTGAAGTCTAGTTTTAGCTCATAATAAGCAAGACAATTTATGAGCTTATAGATAATATTATGCTTAACTAGTCAAACAAGCCCTTAAATACGATAAGGAAGGAATGTTAATAAAGTGTATAGATCAAAGGTGAAAGAAAAATAACGAAAGAATGCAAATTTTCAGTGACAAGGTTTGTTAATAAATTAGAAGTAGGTATAGAACATTCATATGTACAAAAGTTTGTAAGATTAAGCTCCCTTATAAAATTTGTGTAAAGAAAATGGATGGAGATGATGGGTCCGTTTTGCTAATCTTAAAAGAAGTGACTTATTAAGTGGATTATAAATGAAAAGTTGGTTTGAATTTATAAATTGTTAAAATGTTTGATACAGTGACTTATAAGTTAGGTTTTTGTGTTTGAACTTAGAAGGAGTTGCAACCTAAAAAAAAGCTAGGTTTAGTGGCTTTTATTCGGGCTTCTCAACCCCATTATAAGCACTTCTACTATTTTGCCGAAGGGTACTAGTTAGCCCACTTTTCTACTTAAAAAGCCGAGAAGCCCACTTCCCAAACACCCACCATATCTTTCTACACAATAGTACAAATCTCTTACCCTTTCCGCTTAAATTTATTGCCCCTGACCAATCGTACGAATTAAGTAAATTAACTCCTGAAATTTATTAAAACCAGGACCTAAAAACCATCTGTGAACGTTCCATGACAGACTGAGCTGATACTGATATTTTTTAATGCCTCATGCTTATTTATTGTAATCTTATAGCCTGGCACACTAAATTGCTATTACATGCGACTATGCTAGTCCAAATAGTAAAGAAAAAGAAGAAGCTACAAACTTGAACATCCTTGAAGATGAACCCAGCTTAACAATAATATCAAAAACTTGTTGAGATCTGCAACTTCAATTGCGGAATAGTTACATTTCAGACTGTGAAGCTGGAATAGTTACATGACTTGTCAAATTTGTGCTCAAAATCACTTTCCAGGATTAAAACTTAAAAATCTTGAAGTTAATATTAGTCTTACACATTGAAGTCATATGATGAGTTTCACCAGATGAATACATTGCATTTCATTGAAGACTGTTCTAAGGCTACTGAAATTCACAAACATAAAAATATAAGTAATTTATAATGAACTAATGTCAGAATGACTAAAAGTGTCTGAATTAGTCTGTAAATTTTTATACTTCCAACATTAATCAGCTGAAAATCTGTCTGTTTTTGATCAACAGATTCACAGAAGGCACCTCCAGCAATGCCCCCAAAAGAAGGGCGATATGAAGTAACCATTGACAATCATGATATCCGTAGTCTTGACTTAACACCATTTCAGACCACTGTTGGATTTACTTCACCTTCCTCTGGTAAGCACAACAAGCGAGCTATCTACATTCGCAAGTAAAAAAGGCAGGCTTATATTTATATCAATTTTCATTACTGTTGTAGTTGAACCGCAGGAGTTTCTTGAACGGACGATTGGATTTACAATCAACTACACCAAAGAAGATCCATATGATCCTCGAGAACTTTCTGAATATCCTGACATACGACTCTGGTTTCTTAGACTCGATGCTACTTACCCGTGGCTTCCTGTCCTTTTGGATTGGCGAGCTGGAGAACTTGCTCGCTATGCAGCCATGCTAGTTCCTCACCAGGTAATGAATTCAGCCTCTATTTGTGCATTTCTATGAAGAAGAGACTAGACATATTGAGGCAATTATTGAGAAAATTTAATTGACAGATGAGCATGAGAATGGGAGTTGTATTTAACCCTGAGGCGCTGGAGTTATTTGTCATGGAGAAAGTTTTTGTGGTATATTCATGGTTGAAGCAACATGATATCCCTAAGCCAAGATTGAAGGCGAAAGATATGGCCAGAATGCTTGGATTTGGGATCGGAGATGAACTGTTTGACTTAATTGATAAACATCACGTGGACTCATAATAAACGTGAGCTTTTGATTTGGAATATATAAACGGCACATAATAGAGGTGAGGAAGTTAGAAATCATCTACTTATTCGCAAATGAATACTAGAAACCACTTACATGTATGCCAATGGATACAATAAAAATAAAAATAGAAGTGATGCTTACTTTTCTAGTCCTTTTTAGATATAGTATATAGAAATATGAAGTTATCTTAATTAATAAAATCAAGAACAGAGATTGATTTTTGAGTAATTGTTTAGTCTGGGTCTCTGGGACAGGCAAAGCTGGTCACCATAGATTTACACAAAGCAAAAAGAAACGCAGTGCTCCAGCGAAAATAATCTAATGACCATCGTTGACAGAACCCTGTAAATCGGATGCACACCAGACATATAATCGGATGCACACCAGACATATACTTGCCAGTGGCAGTGAACATGAAACCACACTCTGCATATATCCATCATAGCTATATCAGCGAAGATATGAACGTTCTGAATCCAATTGCAGCAACTAATAAGTCCCCTGTTCTATTGCTTAACGAGCACACATCAAATACTATACAAGATCCTCAATGTTTCTAGCCTATGTACAATGATCTTAGAACAAATAAGTCTCTTTACCTTTAAGGATCCTCTGACAATTAACCTAGCAACAGGCACCTCACGCGTCCTTTTAATAAAATGAAAATATTATTATTGGTTGTCATGATCTAATCAAGTCGAAGTTGGTAACTTAACATCGTCAGAAGCAGCATCGTTGATATCACATGCAAGCCAGAATGGAAAATTTAAGAAGCGTATTAGATATGGCGCATGCATCTGACAGTATCCTAACATTTCAGATGTGCCAAGATTACTGAGATGGAGATATCTGAACACAGGAATTAAGAGACCAAAATTCTTGAGCTGTTTATTTATGCATCACTCAAAATCTTGAAGTAGGGCCTGTTTTGGATATCATGGTCGGCAAGCCAAGGGGCAAAAATAGCAAACAATGCTTCAGCCGACCCGATCCCAGTATACTAATGTATCACAAAAGTACCGTGTTCTGTTAATTGAAGCGAGAAATTATGAAGATGGTAATATGAAGCATCTCGGGTCAGGTCATGTGACAATGTACAAATCCAAAAAGAGGAGCACAACCATGTGGAGTGGGGGGTATTGATAGAACAGATAAGGTCAGTATGGAAAGAGATTGAAGGAGCAAGAAATTAAGTTTGAAGAAGATAGATCTCTACCCTGCGTTGAAACAGAGTTTCTCATTAGAGTTGTCGGATCCTTGCCTAGCATTTTAAACCAGCTAAGAGGACATGACAACAACGGATGAGGCTGAGGCTTCTTTTACTTTTATTTCTATTTTCTGGTAGTGCTCAACTGCAGAATTTGAAAACTAACACATGTGCGCAGAAATTTGAAACCAAAACATGTATGCCTAGGCCGAGAAAAGAAAAGAAATTGTAATCTTGTTTTATCGACTTGAAACATGTTGGTTTATTCGGCCTCTTGATTCGTATGAAGCAACTTTTAAAGATTTAAACTGAACAAGAAGAAAAACACAGTGAAGGAAAGCTGGACTTAGTGACATGTTTTGGCATATATGAAGAGTCCATCTGGAGGCTGACCACTACTAATCTAACATATATGGCAATAATAATATAATGAATGTAATGTTTCTTCTTCTCAGGCTGCATTATAATGGTCCCTGCAATCATATTAGTTTCAAGTTGATTTTTGTCAGAACTACCCATATCATTTGAAAACATGCTTTTTCTGATCATTAAATGTTTAGCTCTTAGTTAGATCTACAGAAATACAAATTTAACACTACAAAAAAATTATGACGGAGTAGGAAACAGTCTGAGCAATACTCGGATTTGCATTAGAGTAAGGTTCATTCACATTTTATCTTCTCGAGCTCCTGTTGTTGTCTACGAGTGGGATACACGAGTATGTTCAGTTTGGTTCAAAATTATGTGTTCACTAATTGCAGAATAACTTAGCTGGAAAAAGAACTACCACGATAGCAGATAATAGGAATAGTGTTTTCTGTAACTCCAGAATCAAGAAAATGGAGCCCCCATTATTTGGGATAATTTAGCTGTGTCCCCCGCTAATTATCTTGACAGACAAACTGCTTCTTTACAGATCTTACACTAATGAGCCAATTCTAAAAAAAGTTAAAAACCAATCAACAAGAACTTTACAAATCAAAATTTGGTGGACCCGGTATTGAGACATATAAAAGCATGGCCTCCCTATTCTGACCATTCAAAAATCTAGCAGCACCACTAATATCATTGGAAGCTCTCAAGCAAAACTTTTCTTTTAGCTGAACTTGGGATCTATCTGCTTCCAGCACCAAAACTATCAATCGAAAAATGAAAAAAATTTCTTTCTTATTCTCTCTTATGCTTTTGACGACTCTCCTGCATGAAGCTCAAGGTATGTCCAACTACAGATTGTATTATATAGGCAGTACGTTAATCGCATAAGCTTGACATACAGAAGCTCTCTTCCTAACATCTTAATTTTTAGTAAGTTTGTATTAACACAAAAGCACGCTAATCATATCAAGCACTTTTAAACTTCTTCACAGTTTGTAACATGTACATGATTTACAAACATGATAAGATCTAGTTCTGTATACATCTAAATTTGAGCTATTCTTCTACTATTTGCAGGACTGAAAAGTAGAAAACTTCTAACAGAAACAGCCAACTCCAGTTCCACTTCTGCTTCGAAGGTTAGTTACTAAAATTCCAACTTACTTACAGATCGATGTCACTATGTCAGTATGAACACTGTAAGCAGAAAGCACGCATATTTCAAGATGACAAGATGTGTTTAACATCTTTAAGGAATCATATACATTCTGTTTAACATGATTTTATGATATTACTTGCAGAATCACCAGGAGATTGAAGGAAATTTGAATGGCATGAAAGTTAATGGGGAAATGAATACTAGTGCTACCACTAAACAAATTGAAGGCCATGGAAAACAAGAAAATTTCTCAGTGAAGTCATCACCAGTTCAAGTAGAGGCTGCCCCAAAACACTATCCAGATGTGCTGGACATAGCAGGAATGGATTATTCTCCTGCAAGAAGAAAATCTCCGATACACAACTGATCCGAGTTTAGTCATATATCATATACTAATTCTGGATGAAGCTGAAAAAGTTGAGAAAATTATACTCCTACTAGCTAGCAGTTGGCAGAAACCATGCATCATGTTATGATTAGGATGGCTTTGTATATAGTATACTATTTTGTTATAATAGTAGCTTGCTTGGCTACTTTATAAATAACTAGCTTGATAGTTGATAGTACTTCTGTTTGATGATTAAATCATAAGCAAATCTGCACGTACCCTGAACTCAGGAGATTAATGAACAGTAAAGTAAGAAAAAAGACAGACTAGATATATTCTTTATGTTTCTTTCTTTAAAATTATACAGCATTCTTGAATGCAGTCATGCAGAAAGTTGTGTCTTTGTATGCTTCCATAAGTGCTCCCCACATTAATGCAGAAGTCAGAACTGACTGCATATGAATGGAGGGATCAGATGGACTCTTCAGAAGACATGCGTGCAGAACGCATCAAGGCATGCCATGCTCACGCCTTTAATTCGTTATTTGTACATGTATTGAGGTTCGAATGTGTTAATAATCTGCAATGAAACCGATTTTTATCACCTTGGATACAACTACTCTCATAAGCATATTTAAATTTTTAGTGGTTTCTTCATTTTATGGGTTATAGGAAGCAAATCAGAGTACTACATAAGTTATAATGTTAACAATATGAAGGGCGGAAATAAAAGACAAAAGTAATTGTGAACTTGGAAGATACAGGAAGGCCATAAATGGAGACTATGGAGCAGGTGTGTATGGCATTACATAAACCACACCTTTTATCTCTTTTAGGTCAATTTAATAGGAACCTACATGTTTCCTCTTAGGAATTATTATTGTTGTAGTAATTATATGGGTGGGTGATGGGTCTGAGTGGTCACACAGACATGTGGGATCATATGTCCCTTTGTTTGGGTCCTTGTAATGTGTCTGACCTCAAGAGTTCCACATTATGGGGGTGGACCTTAATGTTCTGCTCACTGCAACTTTGATGCTCACCACATTTAATCTTTGTTTTGGTATAGAGATGACCTAACTATCAGGTGCTAAACTCTATGGTAACAACTCAGACATATGTCAGATTGCGCAGTTGTTCTAATATAAACATTAGTGGATAACAAGATGTATTTTCTTAAGAAAATTGGATACGCTTGTATAAAACGCAAAAATCTGACTCTGAAAGCACCCAACGCAGGGACTATGAGTACGGTGCTAATAAGAAATGTTAAGGAGCTTGTATGTTCTCTAACAATTTTGTAGATTAAGCAGAACTATATATATTCGTCTTGTTAATGATAAATCAGAGAAGCAATGCTAATGTTTCCAGATCTTAATGATGAAATGCAAGTATGAGATGTAAAGGGTTTCGGATGTGATACAACATGTTAGGTTACTAGACAAACATTTCTTGAATAGAACATCCATGCTCAGATCATTCGCAAATTTGGCTCCCTGCTGTGAAAGCTTGAGATCATAGCTTCGTCACAAGTTATGCTGATGAGGACATCTTCATTCATTCCCTGTCAAAACAAATGAAGGACTCAAATCATTTAGCAAGCTATCATGAGAAAATAAGTTAAACTAATAGAATTATATGAAAGCACAAGAAGCGAAAGCAGGTCCTTTTTTGAATCTATGTTGATACACTGCAGATCCATCCTAAATGTTTCCATGAAAGTGAATACAGGATGCAAAATACAGGAAGACTTTTCTTTTTCTTGCAGTGGGTGAATGTTTATACCTTTCCGCGTCTTGTCTTGACCATTAACTCGTAAACCAAGTGCTCAAATTGGTGCTGGCTCCGCGGGACTCAAACGATGTTCTTGTCCAGAGGGTCCCTTGAAACTATAGATCAATGATCCGAAAACCGAAAGACAGAAAGCCTGCTGATCCCCCAGGTCTGTTTTAAATTCAAAAGACTCAATAACAGGTATCAATGCCTGCAACTAAAAACAGAAGCAATTATCAGATATATGATCTTGCGCCATATTCAAACAAATGATGAAAACATTAGAACTCATTGTCTTGCCCAGAAGATTGAGTTGAAGGAGAAGAAATTAATTTTTTGGATTTAAAGGGCAACAAAAGCGAAAGAAAATAATAATCTTTTTTATTATTTGGGTGTGCAAACCAAAGGGAGACAACTAAAAATATTATTATTACCATATCATGTTCCAACTCTTATGCACTCAACTAATTGTCTAGTTGCAGTCAAAAAATTATAAGAAACTACACAGCAGCAACCAAAATCCTGGAAATAGAAACAGAGCTTGACACTTACCAGTGTGTGCATGGCGTTGAGGAAGATAGGCAGTAACGTTTCCACTTCTTTGCGGCAACAACTTGATTATGGCAGACATCCAGACTTCTGGTGTTTCATCAGATGCACCATGTATCTTAAACATTAAACAATTTTATTAGAATCTGAGAAAGGCATAGGAGTATGATACCAGATAAGTAATCAGATAACTAGTATTGACAAGCTAGTGCAGCTGAATTAAAGTTTGCAAAATAGTACTAAATGCACAAAATTGGGTACCAAATTTTGCATAAAATGACATGACAATTTGAAATGAGATATTTTAATTGATGTTATTAATGTGATTACAGGAGACCCGTTTCAATCAAAACTTAACACGTGTCATTTTGCGAAAGTTTTTGTACTCAATTTATGTCTTTCAACAAATCTCTGCACAAGACATTGCTAAGATCGTTACATTTTTGGTGAGGATCGGAACTTACATGAAAGAAATTTCGCTATCTGAAGACCGTTATAGCCGTTCACTGAGACTTCGGTAGCCAGACTCCTTATCATCATGTCACCATCTTGATGAGAAATTGAAAATATTATATTTTTTTAACTATCGAATCAGTCTCGTGAAAAAGGTCAAATTGTAAAATAGACAGTAAGAAACACCACATTATGATAAGCGTTAGAAACTTATATAAAATAATAGTATATAATAATTTAACAATTTAATATTATATCAATCAAATAATTTATAATAATAATATATTATTTCACACCACTATATTTAACTGCAACGCTGATTCATAACCTCCGTTGAGGGTGTGAGTGTGTGTTTTCTTGAATGTGGATCGAGGCTCTCTTTGTCTCCTGTAATAGCAATCAACTTCTTCTTACCGATCACGTTTCCTACCCAATGTAAGTTTCTTACTCTAATCAATTCCATTTTTACGTATCATCATCATTGTTCATGCTTGTTTATATATCATTTCATTAGTTCATAGTAATGCCTACGTATATTCATCAATCTCTTTTGATTTCGCTGGTTTCATTTAACACTACCAGATTATCAATGTATACCCTTTTTCACATCTCCACTCAAAGTGAACTTGAAATTTTACAATGCAGATAAATAACTTTGATCTGTATAGACTTTCGATACTCAGGCCTCAATGAATCTTTATTTCTTTAATTTTTAACCAGTAATTAACAAAAATTGTTCCCTTGTTATCGCAGAGTCTTATTAACAATAAAAGCCTCTTTCATACAATAGCAATACGAAATAGAAAGGCCAAGAATTGCTGGTGTAGTGTCATCTTTTTTTTTTTTATTTAATGAAATAGATAGTCCTTGATCAAGAAATGAGCGGATGAATGTGATGGAGGAACTCATTATACCGTGGTTCTGCTTGTATTGTGTTTTTGTTCTCAGATTAGATAGTTGGCGAAATGGCAGGCCAGAGCCAGCGTATGAATGTGGTTCCTACTGTTACGGTGCTTGCAGTTATTAAAGCTCGCTTGATTGGTGCCACGAGAGGCCATGCTCTTCTCAAGAAGAAGAGTGATGCCTTGACAGTGCAGTTCCGTCAGATATTAAAGAAAATTGTGGCAACAAAAGAATCAATGGGGACTATTATGAAATCTTCCGCCTTTGCTCTGACAGAAGCCAAGTATGTTGCTGGTGAGAACATTAAGCATGTTGTCCTTGAAAATGTTCAGAGTGCATCTGTTAAGGTTCGATCTCGTCAGGAAAATGTGGCTGGCGTGAAGCTTCCCAGGTTCGAGCATTTCTCTGAAGGAGAAACAAAGAACGACTTGACTGGATTAGCAAGAGGTGGACAGCAAGTGCAAGCCTGTCGCGGTGCTTATGTGAAAGCCATTGAAGTTCTTGTCGAGCTTGCTTCTCTTCAAACATCGTTTCTGACACTTGATGTTGCCATCAAGACCACGAACCGTAGGGTTAATGCATTGGAAAGTGTTGTGAAGCCCAAATTGGAGAACACCATAACTTACATAAAAGGGGAGCTGGATGAGTTGGAAAGAGAGGATTTCTTTAGACTGAAGAAGATACAGGCTTACAAGAAGAGGGAGATTGAAAACAAACTTAAGGCTGCAAGGCAGCTTGCAAATGAACAGGTTTCGTCGCAGACAGGAATCTCAACTAAATCTTCCTCTAATATGTTATCTGCAGCTACGCAGAAAGACGAGGATATCATTTTCTGATGGCGGAGGTTAGCTTAATTAGTACTCTAATAATATGCAAAATAAATTCTCTCTGACTGTTGGTTCTGCTTCTTGTTCAGGGACATTACTTCTGTTTAGAATAAATGATAGCTTCTGTGTGCTGCTGCAGCAAAACACTCCACATAGGATTTTTGCTAAATAACACTCCAAATAGTTGAGTAGCTCATTCATGTCAAATTGGTCGGATGTTAGTTTTTAAAGATAATCTATGTTTACTAGCTAATGTTATGTTGAGATATTAGAGGTCGCTCTGTTCTTAGGAAACTTTTATGCTAAAATTTGCGAGAGCAAGTCCAATGGTGATGTTAAAATAGATGTAGCTATTGTTATAATTTGAAACCAAAAAGTGGTTTTTGGTGTTAAAATAGAACTTATGATCCAATGGTAAATGCAAAATAGAACCAAACATATCCAAATAAAGCTATATTCTAATTACATAATCTTAAAGTACACAACTCTATTTGTCACTATTACTTTATTAATGCATTTTGTCACTTGCATGCTTATGTGGCAATTATAGCACCATCTATACTTGGTTTTATATTTAGAACCAAGTTTAGCATTTTGCTATTTTACATTCAAGTTTAGCATCCCATTGGAGTTAAGTTTTTTGCTTGGGTGCTATATTATAGCAATAGCACATTCTTTAACACCACCATTGGACTTGCTCTGAAGGTATGTATCACTTTCAATGCACTAGTAATAAAATTGAAAAAAAAAGCAGAGTGTCTGTGTCACTATATCATCCTCGGCAGGAAAGAATTCCTCTTTCAGCATTATAATTTCCCAATAAATTAATATCTAGTAAATGTACTATGTTCCTCTCAAACTTTCGGTTGATCAGTGATCAGTCTGCCTGCACATAGTGTGTTGCATAGTGATCTAAACTCTAAAGTTCACTCATTATTGTTTTTCCTATGGTATGACGTACAGACGTAGTACTATGATGTTTTTCTACTGTGCATGGGTGAAATTTGGTTTACTTGAAGTCTTGAACCCGTGTATTTTCTTGTAATCACAAATCCATCTTTCTGTGAGTGCTTAGAATGAGATGCCGTCCTGAGCAGCCTCTTAGAAGTTAATAGAGTAACGGTAAAATTACTTGTAGCAGCAGTTATTTGATACCACAAGTTCTTCATTTACTTTCATGCGAGTCTATATATCTTATGTAATCCAATGGTTTTAAATTATGGTGACAAGGGTCTAGTGGAAAAGTATATCTGAAAATGTTGTATTGAAAATCTTAACAATGATTTTCATTGCTCACTGTAAATGGCTGGTTTGGCTTTCCAATTGTCTCTGCACTCAACAACCAGGCCTTGATTTGTGACAATAAGCTTCTCTGCCGTGTGTGCCCGTGTCCGTAAGCCATCGGTAAAATAATATACTCCAAGTTTCAGAGTCCTTTAATTTCTTTTGAACCCTTTCTTGCTCATTCCAGAAAAGCCATACCTCTGCTGAAAAATCTTGGACACCAGCTTAGCTGCATATAAATATAATATGATTGATCTAGCCACTTGAGGGTTAAAAGATGAGATCCCCCGGGCATGCACATTGTGAACTTATATGATGATTGCAATTTTCCTACATGCAACTACTTCTAAGAGAGATTACATATATCTACTAAGCTTTACATTCCACTGAAAAAGAGAATACGGGTACGAAACGGGTATGAAGTCTGATACATTATATGCAAAGCATTTGCTTTCCCTCCTACCACTTTATTGGTACCTAAACATATATGTTGGCAGGTGATAAGCGTTTCATGGGCATGACTTGATAAGGTGTTAAAGCAGAAAATGTCGATTATGTAGTAGGTATATTGACTTATTAATTCCAATCAGAGTGGAATTGCCGATTTGTGTTCTTATATCTGGTCAATAGAAGTACTGTATTATCGAAGGAATCAAGTTTTTTGCATTTCATTACCCCATACAGTCTTCTTACTACAGACAGAGTATATTACTAATTACATCATGTATCCACACCCCAAAGTACAAACCTATAACTAGCCACGGTAGTCGCCGGGTAAAGAGAAAAATAGTAAACAATTAGAAATGAAAACAACACTGTCATAATTCTAAATTGTGCGAGTACTAGCATACCTTCATGCCCATATTAATCAATCTTCCTCAGGAGCCAATCTGTGCTTGAAGCTAATCACATGAAGGTGGGAATGGCAGCATCTTTTGCTACATGATAGATGTCGATTTTTATGTCTACGATACCTATATACTATAAGTATTACCCAAAAGTATCTAGTATATTCTTCTCAAGCCGAGCTTGTGTAGTATATGTTATGCAGCATTAAGAGAAAGCATTTCCCTACTCCACTCATCACAAGCTCTGTGTTGCAGCTCAAGAAAATGCTTGATGACGTAAATATCACATGAAAGGCTCAGCATTTCTTTCACCTGCATTACTTTTTCCGGATTTCAGAGTTAGCTATAAATTCTGAGGACAAGTATGTTTCCAATGCTTATAATCCATGGACTATCTAAAATTTAACTTATTTTGTCGTACTTAACTCCCATGAAATAATCATATGGACTACTAATACTTTCTAGTAAATTTTGAAAGGACTAATTATTATCACCCTCCTAGATATTATTGATTTTAAAGAGATGACCTAAAACAGTGATTAAAATATAGTATGGTATATATTTAAACTTTAAAGTGAATAGGCATATAACTGGAAAGTATTAATCTTACTAGCCAATAGTAACCTAGAGGTAATATGTTGGTTAATAATGGCGAGGGCCATGGACCTACCTCTTGCGTTTGCTCTTTGGAACAGTTGAAGATGACGGGTTACTGTGCCAATTCCTTTTCCTTTGGTTTATAAACCAGTTATTAATCTGCTTTAGCTGTAAGCCTGTTTCTTGCACCAATCTTGCTTTGTCTTCCTCCTACAAACATTGTTAGCAGAAATTTATTATAAAAATTAAGAAAATATTGATCAGTTACGGTGAGTGGCCGCGTGGGCAACACTTACAGTCGGATAGGGCCATTTGGAATGTGACTGCCACCAAGCTTTTAACAGGGAAGTAGTGTCACCCGGAAGTTTTCCCGCTCTTCTTTTACGCAAAATTTCCTCTCTGATGTCGACAATTTTCTCCTTGTAACCCTAGGAAGTAGTATATCATTAAGCACTTGACTAGCCGCAAACATAAAAATTCCTGCAAATGTAATTTTACTTCACATATAAATGAAATCATACTTGTTTCAGCTCATGCTTCAACTCTTGCCTCACACGTTCCATCAAGGATCTTTCACTTTCAGTTGGGACAAGGGGTCCAAAACCCATGCTGTCCTGTCCATCTAGACTTCCTTCGAACAAATTGGTGTCACTTTCAGCCTGATCATCATCGTCGTCTGACATTGTTGAGCCTGTGCCTTCACCGGGCGCTATACCTGTCGATGCCCGAAAACAAAATAAAATGGTTGGCACTCACGTGGAACATAATTCTTGAGATGGAGGTTGGAGAAATTCAGGTCATCTGATAACACTAAAATCAACTGCTTGTGGCAGAGAAAAATATTATAATATGGTAGTATATTACATATAGATACAGATTTTCTGAATCCAACAGGATTAACACGCTTGTGGAGGAATGTAAATTATAAACTATAAAGATAGTGCCTGTTTACAAAAATAAACGAAAATTAATACTAATGATTACGGAAGGTAAACTCTTGGTCAGCAATACAAAAGACACCTTTAATAATATAATGTAAGAGTGTAAGACTAATATTAATCATGAGATGTTAAAAATAGAACATATAAGAAAATATGGGAAACCAGCAACAGAGTGAGTAGTCAAGAACTTTTGGCTTGTAGACACTAGACAGCAATTTCGAGTTGGTATGTTGGCTTTTGATTGGATAAATCCAATTCACAAGTTTGGATGTTTTCTTTTACATGTATTAAACTCACCTCTCACACCAACACGTCTAAATGCTGTAGATCTCCAAAGTTAGGATATTTTCTTTTACATGTATTAAACTCTCCTCAACACCAACACTTCTAAATGCAGAATATCTCCACAATGTAAGCACTTCACTCTGCTTCCTCAACTGATGCTGCGATCTAGCTGTCAGCATTAGCAACACAAACTCACCATAGATGATGAGAGTGTCAGTACTTGGCAATTGACACTACATAACTCTATGAGGGTAAATAATTGACTGCAAGAAGCCCACTATGTGACATGCATATATCAACTAGTTGCATTGTTACAAGTTTGGGATTTTAAGAGCTAATAGGCTCTTCTCCTTGAACACAATACTAGAATCGATTAAGTGGAGGTATCTTCAATCAACTTACCCAAGATAAACGTGTTGCCTCTTTGACGGAAACAGAACTGTGATTTGAACTTTGCACAAAATATTTTTCTAAAACAAAATATATAAACACTTGCCACCAACTGCGTTAAATACGTTATATCTTATATGCAGTATATATATCTCCCAAGCCACCACTATATAAACTCGTATTCAACTCAATCACATTTTTTTACCAACTCAAACCAATGATCCTTTGAGTTTAACCCATAATTAGTGGTTCAGTACTGAATTTCCTCTAAAAAATTTCAAAACAACAGATCCTGACAGTTCTAGGGACATATTCTATGCATATATATGAAATTTTGGACGTGCGGCACTTAAACTGTCATATTATTTTATTTTACAAGGGAAATTGCTTGCATCACTGTGCAATAACAATTTAATTATGAGTCTCGGAATGATTCAACAATATAGCCTCTCAAAGTTGGAAAAGGTGATGAGTAACTCCTATCAGATCAACTAAATCGGCAGTCTAATTTAAAATATTCTGGTCAAGTTTATTAAAAGATTAACAGACTTTCTGAAAGGATACATGTCCGCAGGATATATACAACAAGTACTTTTATTTGAACAAACAATATCTACAACCTAGAGCTTAAGGTCAAGGTCTCTTTTTATCACAGTGACCAGATCCAGAAAATGATATTAAATATCAACAATGAAGTTTACAAGTCAAAACAGCTATGTTAAACTTAATGACTTCCTTTTATTTAAATAGCATGTGACTATATACTAAACCGTTAGTTTATAATTCAACAATGACATTATATTATCAACAAGGAAGGTTTCCATACCAAATGAAAACTGAGAGGAAAAAAATCCAGCAATTCGGCATGCCGAAAGAAGTTACAAATCCAGTCACAATACTAATGTTCCAAGGAACAAAGATAGACAGCTATTCAACAATCCAGTAGACATAAAACCTAAATTATTCTCATTTGATTGGTTTGTCCCTTTGGGGTATAAAAAGGAAGTTTGTAGGAAGAAAATAACACAAACCAGCTAAAAAAATGAACTGAAGATATAAACCACAGTCCACAGGTACAAATTACAATACGATCACTGACCAGCATATATACTGCGAAGCTACAACCGAGAACAAAAGAAAGATTTGAGTTAAAGAAGAAATCGCATGCATGCTTACACGTGATGCAGGAACATGCATGCAGTTTATATAAATGTCATATCCAAGAAGAAAATATAATAAGTTTACCGGTCAAGCTTTGTAGAGATTGCTCAAGCTCCCAGCAAGCCATGACTGCTTCCATGGCATGAACACGAACATGTTGTTGCAATTGTTCTTTGAAGGAAGAAAGCAGTAGAACATAATGTGTCTACATCGGAAGAACAGGAATCAAACCAGAGAAAGGCAGACCGAATATTTGAGATATAAATTAAGAAAATAATAACCATGTGAAATATCAATCCAGAATATAGCAAAAAATGCAATTATGGCTATAGGACTAGACTAATCTCATCCACCGAAATTATAAGCCGGTGAATGGAGATGTATGGTCCCAACTCAGCAACGCTGGACCATTTAAGAAGTTAGGCTTTGGAGCATATTCAGATCCAAAACAACTAGAACAGAATGATAGGTAATCATATGACAAGTAAAGAAACACCACCACTCCCACAACATGATTCTCCAAACCACTTCCAAAGCATCAATAAATGGTACTGAACCACAATATTCCTCATTTTGTGCGGGCTAACTGATATCTCAATTCACATCAAAACTCAGAAGTGTACTCCACTAGGAAATTTCATTCATAGCAAAAGCCAAGAAAATGATCATCTTTATTCCCACCAAACTTCACTAATTTGGTCCAACATGTCTTGTCGAATTTAAATTTGGCACGAAGAAGAACTAAATCAAAATTGACCACACAAATAGGAACATTACCAGAAGAACAAAGGTCACAAACTCCAAATGATTAGAAATCAATCATCTCATTCCATTATTATAATATCGATACTTAATCTACTAATCTAAGTGCCTAAAACATTGGAAATGCAAGAAGAACTTTCAAATCAGTCTAATCACATACAAATTGTGCAAAGTATGAAATCAATGCAACAAAATAAGATGAAGCATAGTATATAGAGCTTTCTCAAACTAGACCTCGAGTACTTATTTTCCACTTCAATCTATGTTGTGATACGCAATCTCTGTTCAAGTGCTTGGTTCTCGTATGAACCTCACTCCGGGTATACGTACTAATTTATCATATGCATATGCTTGTGAAATTAATAGTAAAATTGCTTAATTTCCAAAACAAATTTGAATTACAAACATAATTAGTGTTATGGAAATATAAAAATTGCTCCACAAATAAGATTTGGCAAATGTAAAAACATTTGTATTAAATTTTGTTACCATGAAGTGATCAAGGTCTTTATCATCAAGCGGCTGGTTGATACTATCTCCGAGACCGGAATATTTTGCAACCACCTGATGCGACTGAGCCAGCTGCGCATCCACCCTCGGCAACTGATCCACAGGCGTCGCAATCCGTAAACACGAAACATGAGCCGAAAGCAACTCATCATACAACGGATGCGAAAGTATCTCCGCCTTACACTTGACACTCTGCCAGTCTCCTCCGTCGGCGACATCATTAAGTCCGCTCATATGATTGAATTTCTTCTCATCATCACTAATTTGCATCATCGAGTTGTTGTGATCGACGTCGTTTTCGATATTAATCGGTCTCGAGAGCCACTGATTCGACGCCGATGAGTCGGAATTGGTGGTCTGCAGGTGAAGAAAGTTAGTTTCTCCGGCGTAGTGGTGGTGGTTTTGTTGCCGGAGAATCGCGTTGTTCAGCCAAGTCGGCGGTCCGGTCTTGACTTCCGGTGAGACGTCGGCGGTTAGTTGTTGATCAGTATAGTGCTGAAGCGCCATTGCTTGCGAGATGTGATCATTAAACGCCATATTCAAAATTCAAATTATTTTACTCGAACGCAAAATATTTGATTCTCGTTCACTCCGAGATATAACACCGATAGAGCAGGTCGATACGTCCTCTCTGGAGGATTATTTCACTCGAGATACTGAAGAAATTGAGCTCGTAAAATAGGATTAAGACAGAGTGTACTGTGGACTACTACTGCAATACAGTGCTACTGTGCAGCAATAGTATAGGAAAGCGCTTTTATATGTGTCAGTGTGTCTCTGTGTGTATGTTAACGGAAAGTGAAATAAAGCGGTGGAGAGTAAGCAGAAAAGGGTATGACTTGATGGGTTGACGCAATAAACGAGGGAGGGGTTTATGAAATGATCGGAGGGCTGTAGGTGTGACACGTGGCGCGTATTTTATATCAAATGAGATTAATAAATGAGCACGCTTAGTCGTTAATAAGACAAGTTAATGGTCGGTAATGACGGTAGGGAGCGAGTAGCGAAGATTTTTGTAGTTTATGCTGGGATAAGATTTGAAAAGCGACTAATATCGGCGTGGCGAATTTATCAAAAAATGCCGTTTGAGTGAATTTAAAATAAGTGTATTTTGTTTAAAGCAAAAAAATAAAATAAAAGTTAGAAGCAAGTTAAAACTTATAAGTGATAAAAATATTTAAGAAATAAGCCGTAAAACAAAAGATAGCATTCGTAGTTTTTTATAAGTACTTATTGACGTTTTACACAAACAGTACAAATAAGTGTTTTTAATTTATAACTCCAAAAGCCGAGCTTATAAGCGCGTGCCAAACACCCCTTGTATCCAAACATAAGGAATTTTAAGTGAAAATTATTGTTATATAATTCATAGATAAAAAATATAAAATTATGTAGAACTTAATAATAATGTCAAACAGCACATAAAATCCTGAAATTTTCAGGAAAATATTGAAATCAGCTGAACTCGAAAATAACTCAGTTCCACTTTGTTCATGTGGACATGCTTCTGATATTACTTAAAATTTTCAAAGTTAAACCAAGCAGAATAAGCGCAGACAACCTCGTCGGTCAATGCTGCCGGGTTCCACAGCAGGGACATGCAAAAACCAGTTCATCATCCTATACCCACGAGTGCTGCTTCCGACCCCACCGTAAGATTAGTAAATTATTGAAAAATTGCTTTAAATCGTTAATTACATTTAGAAATTTATTTTTATTTTCTCACTCATGAACTATAATTCAATTTTGCAATTTTATATATTAATATTTATATTGTGTCGAGATGTTTAGAATATAAAATTTATTTTATTCGACAAATATTAATTTTGAATCATTAATATAATTTTTACAAGCCGCCACAAACTTATTATATTTTATAAATATTAATTTTGAATTATTAAAATAATTTTTATAGGCCACTGCAAGCATGACTTATCATCTAGTTTTCATCTAATTTTCCAAATAATTCAACTAAATATTAGTATGTCCACATCATTTTATCGTTTTCCTTTTATTTTTCTATTATTTTATATTATTATCTATACAATTTTTATTTTTATTTGAAGGCATCTATACAATTTTTTAATTACCTTGTCCAATCTAAATAAATATAATCACCAGAACGGAGGGAGTATTTTTAAGAATCGCACGACACAGGCCGACTTTCATCGTGTTCTTGGAAGATGCAGGCGGCTAAAGATGAGTACAGTCCCACAGACCTGCCGGCCTGCGTTAACGCAGGTAACGTTTATGGGTCCCGCTCGCATGATACATGCTTAAAGCCGAATTGGTCTCGAATCTACACCTACTCTTCATGGTTCATGCACCCGGCACTCTAGTTTCATGGACAGTTGGAGCAGCAGCATCTACAATACTATCTCTGTTTTCAAATAAAAACAATTCTGTTTTTTAAAATATATTTTGAGATACAAGAAAATAAAATTTTAAATATTATCTTTAATAGTTTTTTTGTTTTAGTTGTTGTATATGATGTGATGTTGATATTAGATTAATAGTTTTTTTTTTATAGTAAAGATTTAATAGTTTTTTGTTTTGGTTGCTGGTTAGGATGCGATGCTGATATTAGATTTGGCTCCATAGGCGTGTTTTTCTATCTTTGCAATGAGTTGCTACTTATTATGCAAAATATATGCAATGTTTAATTTTTTTTTCTAAAGTTGCATTTCTGGTTGCATAAGAGCATCTCCAACCATTGAAAATCTTTAGCTAAAATGTGCGTTGACATATTAAAAATAAAAAATTTAGCCAACCGCTCGAAAAACTCATACTTTAATCATGCCTATAATTTTAGTCAACCTTTTCTGGATGAATAAATTTGTCGAACCTTTATAGGTCTGTAAAAAATCCGTAGGAAGATTGCACATCATTTATTACCATATTGAACTGATATATTTTATTTTAACAATCTAAAATATTAATAACATACTATTTTTAAATTATAGCCAACCAACATAACTAATACCATTGAGGTAAAATGTCTTAAGGGTCGTTTGGTTCGAGGAGTGGTATGGGGTTGGAGTCAAGAATCGGGTTAAGTTGGTATGAGTTTGAGGTATCATATCTGATATCAGGTGTTTGGTTGAGTGCTAGAATCAATATATACTATTTTTATAAAAAAATAAGCTATTAATTTATATTGACTAAAAATATTAATAAAATAATTGTTGTTATATATTTATGCATCATTGATTTAATTTTGTATCAAACATTAATATTTCATTACTTAAATGGAGACAAAAGGGATAAAAATTGAATAAATTTCATACCTCCATCTCATACCCACCTGGGTATTAGAAACCCATACCTGGGTGTATAAAGTATGGGTTTGAAATTTTATTTTTTTCAACCAAACACCAGGTATGGGTTTGGAACGGACAAACCCCATACATGATTCCACATACCCATGAACCAAACGACCCCTTACAGGTTAAGCAAATTTTACACAATGTCTTACAGATACGATTTAGCCAATGATTATAGCCAACGTCATTGGAGATGCTCTAAAGTTGCTAGCAGTTACAGATACGATTGTATATGTAAGCACCGTATTTTTACAAATATTTTCAGGAATATAATATTTTGACAATTTTTTTATAAAAATTGACTGTTTTTTACAAAAATCTTTTAAATTTGATTATTTATATAAAAAAAGGTCCTATTATTTATTTATTAGATGAAAATCGAAACAACTCCAGGCCGGAGCAATTAATGCATACTCCCTCCGTTCCCTGAGTCATATACATTGGGGGACGGGGACGCGACACGGATTCTAATGCTCCTGTAAAGTATAGTTCTATGACTTATTTTTAAGATTTTCTTTTTTTGAACAAAAGTTTGGATGTTATACTTTTATTCAGAAAAAGAAAATTTTCGAAAATAATTTATAAAACTATATTTTATAAGAGCATTGAAGTGCGTGTCGAGTAGTGAAAAAGAAACGTATAGAATTAAACGAGACAGAAGGGTCGTAGACAGAATCTGAATAATAATACAAAGGCCCGGGTCTCGGGCCTTTGGGCCATATACGTCTTTTGCAGTGAAATCTTGGGTCCAAGTCCAGGTATGTTAAACACACATTAGCTATAACCAATCATTTACAACTCTCAAATCGCGGCCTCAAGTTTTGGCTCAGTACGGTGCAGGTGCAGCAGCTGGTTTGAACAAAAGTAGTTTGACTTGTACTTACTAATTTTCATTTATTTTTTTGCTATTTTTACTCAATAAATTTTTGAATGTCATCAATTTTTTTTTTAAATTTATTCTATAATAACCTTTGATTGAAAATATAAACTCAAAATTCTTGGAAGTATGGAAAGAATGTTGAACGCCTTATATTATTTATTTCATAATTTCCAAATTCAAACCCTCCAATTTTCATGTATAAACATTTTGTGCGGTATGACAGAAAACATGATTATAATTTAATATTCCTATATACTTATAAGAATTAAACAAAATTTTTACAGAAAATCACGAAGAATAACAGTTCAACAGTACTAAGCATCTACCCGTAGTTACAATTACACCGAGAACATCGAGCAGGCTTTTGTGGACTTTCCCACTGCGCGCCATTGCTGAAACGTAAGAGGCTTGAAAACTTGGAAGTTGACCCCCTCTGGCCTCCACCACTTTGTAAAACTGAATTTGCAGTTTGTCTTTATTCTAAATTCCATTTTCTACATGTACTTCTAGGCGCTACCCAATTTTAAGTAGCTTTCGCATAGTAAATTTGAATTATATTATACACATTAACAAGTAGTAATAACAACTGCAAACAAAATGTGCACGCCATTTTGGACTCCAGGTGGTGCATCCACTTAGATATATACACACACACACGTGTTTTTTAAAAGTAAAGTTTAAAAAAACTTGAAGTCTTTATGACGTCACAACGTTGTTGGCTATTCAAACTAAAGTAAGAACTCACATCTTACTGCATATATTTGTTATATGCATTTTTTTAGTAAATATTTAATTGACAATAACATAAAAAACACTAACATTTCTAATTAATAACAACGTAGAAAACACTAACATTTCTAATTAATAATTATTTACAAGATAAACACGTAATATATTCCATAACTCGCAAGTAGTAAGTTAAAAAGAAATATATGCTACAAAATCTTGTAAGAAAATTATATGAAATAAGTGTGCAATACCCGTGTGTTTATCTTTTCAGTTAACCAGAAAACAGCTACTATTTTCATGTTCTAAAGATAAAAAGGATCTATATATCATCTATGTAAAATATCGAGTCCAACTAAATGATATTATGGATATGCTATATGCAAAAAAGCAGAACTAAACGGATGCTGTCGTTTTTATCACAGTGAATTTGTGTTGCTACCCTAAACTCGATCTATTGATCAAGATTGATACACTCATACTCATACACACGAGTGTGTTTAAAATTTACCAGATAAAAGAGAAAATAAATGCAATATTGTAGTTTTCAACAAATCTGGCGTAACAAAAGTAAACGATGAATGTTACCGCAGTGGATAGACCAGGAATCAGGATCTATAATTGCATGCAACAAGCCAACAATTTGCAACTAATTATTTCATCTATGAACACACTGCAGATGCAAAGCTTCTTTTTGGTTTCTTATTTCCACAAGCATCAAAAGTAACAAATTAGATTACACATATATCATCTCTTTTCCAAGCTTATTACAGATTTAGAAAGGCAAAAGAAAATAAATATTTCAACAAATTCACCGACTTACTGGAACTAGATATAAAACAGTGCTGATCCTCAGGATCTTCTCCGTACAACGCCACCAAATTATTATCAGACTCAGTTTTCCTGATCTCTTCATTTTTCCCCTGAGACGACTGAGCGCAAGTCATCAAGGCCTTGCTCTTGCCCCAAGCTCGAAGTATCGGATACGACACCCTCGATTTGAGAAGCGAATGCGAGCAATCACCGCGCGCCTTGTGCAACGCGCAGCCGCAGTTGCGATGATACGGACGGTTCTGAACGCTCATGTCATGGCCGGGAATGCAACTGTCGTAAATTCCCTTGAAAAATCCGTCCCCGGCAGCTCCCGTAGACATTGTGGTTATAAAGTGCATGTACACGACTTGTTTATTAACTTAACTTATATATAGGGGCATATGCGAGTCTAGTTGCTGCTGTTGCGATACACGCTTGTTTTTACTTTTTGAGTTTTTTATTTGACTCGATACTCATTCTTTCTATTTAATTTTATTTTTTATTTAAGAAATAAAATGAAGGCGGAAGTATTGGTGAATGTGGTACGGGCATATGCGTCGCACTTCGTTGTCGTTTGCAACGCACACTTTGATGATACAAATCCTAGAACTAGAACTATGCAGCTGTCTTCGCATATGTGACTATGGACGCTTTTTAAGTAAAATAAATAAATATCGTTATGATTATTGTCTACACATGCTTTAGTTTTTTGGTAAATTAGAATTTTTAGTATTAGCAGTACTATTAGGTCCTAAATGTTTTGGCCTATGTATAAGATTTTTTACATGTTGGTAATTTTGACTGACCATGTTGTAAATTTGCACTCGGAAGAGTACGGAAAGCCTGAGGAAGAATTTTCTTGTAATAATCAGTTCAGATTATAAACAAGTCCTCCTGGCAAGCTTTGGACAGCACAGACAACAAAACATTAAAGCGCAAGATATTTACTTGTATGTAGTAATGTAGCTATGTAATTTAATTGTGACTCATACGGGTTATTTAAACACTATTAGAATAATCACGTTTTGCAACGTAATATTCATAAAAAAACATCCATAGTTAACCATCAAAGGAATATTAAAGATTGCTAGAGCGAGACTGGTACCATGCTAATGCTCATGACAATTTGTTAATGGATTTTCATTAATATTGATTTAATTGCTCTCGGCACTTTTCCAAGTCATAAATTAAAATTGTAGGAGTAAATAGCAATTAAAATTCTGTTTGAATTCACAAACCTAAGTGGCCATCATTGAGATTTGAGAGTCATTAAAATATATGTGGCTACTAATTGCCTCCTTTTAGTTAAGAGAACTGATCTAAATGTAGTTGTGCAGTAACCTGAAAGTTGGATAAAGGGCGGTGGAAAATTGTGGTGACGAGAAGATGAAACTTGAAAAAATCCGAAACTTTTTGGTAAGTTGATTAATGGACTCCTTTCTTAACTACCATACCTGCGAACAGAAACACAACAATGGGTGGTGTGGTGGGGTGTTGGAGCAGGACTTGATCAACAAAGCCTACAAGTTGCATACGGTATTCATTTAATATACACGGAGTAGTTTTGAAATACAGGTGATTTGACTTTTTTGCATATTTGAAGTTCTTTGGCTGTATAATTAAAATCATTATTTTTCAATTAAAATATATGATTAATTTTATGATTCAGAAAAAGAAACTTTTAAAAATAACAATTTTAACTAAACGATCAAACGACTTAAAAATGTATGCCAAAAAATCAAGCGATCTATATTTCAAAACGGAATGAGTATACACCCGTAACAGAATTTCATTACATTTTGGTCATAAGAAATAGAGCATGCTGTGAGTGTGTGGCGTGTTGTTATTCAGGTAAACTGCCACCAAACTTGTGAAGATGCATATTGAAAGTGATCACTTTCAATATGTGCATGCATTTATCTTCAAAGAAAAAAATATAATATGTGCATGCATTTGCAGGAAAAAATTGTTGGATTATATAGGCTATATTGAAAACCGCAGTCGATTTTTTATTTTATCTCATTTATTTATTTTTCTTGCATTGTTGGTTGGAATTTGTCCCAAGGTCATTTTCAAGTAATTGAATTTGCTTCTTTTTTTAAAAAAAGTAACTGAATTCGCTTTAATTTTGTTTTGGAAAAAAGCATCGGTTTGAACCTAAGAGCATCTCCAACCATTGAAAGCCCTTGGCTAAAAAGTCAGTTGGCATACTTAAAATAAAAAAATTTAGCCAACAGCTCGAAAAACTCAACTCCAACCATGCTCCGCTGTTGTCTATAAATTTAGCCAACCTCCTATGGATGGCTAAATTTGTTGAACCTTTACAGGTCTGTAAGAAAATCTGTAGGAAGATTGCACATCATTTATTACCATATTGAACTGATATATTCTATTTTAACAATCTAAAATATTAATAACATCCTATTTTTAAATTATAGCCAACCAATATAGTCAATACCATTGAAGCAAAATGTCTTACAGGTTCAGCAAATTTTACGTAATGTCTTACAGATCCCATTTAGCCAACGATTATAGCCAACACCGTTGGAGATGCTCTAACTTTCCATAACTTCGGGGTTTATTTAATCTGTATAAAATTATGTAATTATAATTATAATATCTAATAAAATAATTTCACCCAGAGTCACCAAGAACAACGATACAAAAATCCCGAATGGCCAGCTGAGCCCAATAAATGACAAAAACAACAGAGCCCTACGGCCCAACAGAAACCGAATATACCTGATCCCATTTCCTCGCCTTTCCACAAAACAGAGTGGTGCACGCAAACACCCCACACCTGCATCACACAGAATCGCGTCCTGCTCCTCTTCATATCTTTCACCGGAATAAAATTTCCGACGATCATTAAATAGTACGACTATGGGCGGTGGAAAAAGAAGATTGAACAAATCTAAACGCAAAAACACTTCATCTCTATTCGTTCAAGGCGGCATCTTATCCGATTGGAATACACTTGCCTCCCCTCCTTCTAAAGGCAAGTCTCTCTCTCTCTCTCTCTCCCTCCCCCCCCTCTCTCTCTCTTTCCCCACATCTAATACGTTTGAATAGACTTGGATTTGGTCTACACTTACTTTGATTGATGTGTGTCCTTGTGACGTTGTGTTGTATAAGCATTGTTCTGTTTTGTTCAATTTTAATCAGGGATTTGAGTTTTGTTATATCGTAGGTAAGAGTTCGAGTAATGGAAAAGGAAATCTGTCGAATTCAGCCTCGAGATCTGCGAATTCAGGACCTCGACAGAAAGTAGGGGTTGCATCATCTTCCGGTACAAAAGTGGAATCTCAGAAGCCGAAGAAAGGAAGCATGTTTGCTTATGATTATCCTAAGCTCGACCAGCAGGTTAATTTGTTTCATGATGATAAAGCTTTATTTGTTCTCTGTATTAAGATCATGAAGGATCAAACAGGAAATTAAGTGTTTATTATGGTATAGTCCTTATTTATCTGAAATAGCTAAAGATTTCAATGAAGTGATACACATAGTGGCATTGGAGAGGCCACTTGTATGTCTATATCTAAACACTAAACAAGAGATTCTATCGAAGTCTATTTATGTGCTTGGAACAAAGTCATATCTTTTTTTCTAAGGGCCTGCTCCTGAGTTTTTTAAGGAGGCAAGTAAAGTGATGTAAAGGTGCTTTCACTTGCATCCCATTTTTGGAGCGAAAATATACTAAAAATGCATTTATTTGCACTTGCTTTCGTCTTCCTAAAAAACTCGGGACTCGGGAGCACAAATAGGAGTGAAAGTTCTATAACCTTACTTCCTTTTCACTTGCTTTCCTCATTTATAACTCGGGAGCAGGGTGTTATTCTTAACTGTGTAACAAGGATTGTCTGTTGAAGTATGATGACTGTTATTAGTGAATCTTTACCTTTTCTTTTTGGTATCCAGACTTGGAGAATCATAAATTTTTTTTCTTTATCAGAATCTTATTCTATTTGCCGTTTCTTGTGACATCCAGTTTTCTTGCATGTGGAAGTTAATGTGATAGTTTTTGGAAAGAGTAAGAGATAAAGCATGATTAACATGTTTTTTAGCTTAAAAAAATGTAGTTTATGTACTTGGGAGTTGATAAATTTTTTTGAGTCATTACTTGTACATTCCAAATTTGCATTCCAATAAAGTAGTCTCACCCCGCCGAACTCATTGTGTGTGTGTGTCTGTGCATATATATATTTGTGTATGTATGCATTTAATTCTTTTAGTGTTTGGGAACATGTAATTTATTTTAAATTCTAGATTTGGAAAGACATCATTTGAGTTGTCATTTCAAATTCTCAAGTTTATATTAGTAATTCAATGTTTTGGATTAGAAATGAAATTGAAATCCAATTTTTTTTTGCCTATCCAAACATGTACTCTGATCAAAACCAGAGTTTCAAATGAAATTCAAGTTTCTTAACACACCATTAAGGTGTGAAAAATTCTGGAGATTGACCTACAAAGCAGTAATATGTTATGACTTGGATTATGTAAATCTTGTTGTTTCTTTACGATATTTGGTAGCAGATACTCAGTTGTGATTTTAAAGTTCCTTATCTATGTAATCAATCTGCAGTCCTTGTTTGTTATATGCATTGTTATCAAGTCGACGACTAGTCGACAAGTCGTTTTATAGAAAAAGTCAAGCAACGACTTATTTGGTCTGGCGACTTATTTTCAACATATCAGTGTCTCCCTAATCTTTGTATCATTTCAACTTCACATTATTATTTCCTTCCTGTCACTACTTTTTGGCTTTAGGCTATGTAATCTTTGTATCATTTTCAACATATATATATATCCCTATTCTTTGTATCATTTCAACTTCACATTATTATTTCTTTCCTATCACTACTTTCTGCCTTCACTTTATATGTGAACTAACAATCTGCTACGTCGTTTACATCTCACTGTTGCTTATTATCTTTTACTTTTAATTCAAACTATACACTGATGTGCGTTCAACTATATCTTATATATTAAATCTAGTAAAAATATGCATAAGAATGACTTGTCGACTCTTTACGACTAGTCGGGCGACTTGTCGACTAGTCGATTCCGAGGCTCGACTTGGCGCCGTGGCTCGACTTGGCGCCGTAATAACCTTGGTCATATGATTGCTTCAGTTATATTGCTTTGAGCCTTTGACTTAACAAACAGATTGATAGTCCTGAATTGCAACTGTTGATTTGCATCAGTTGCTTTGAATGAATGTAAGATTTCTTTGCCTTCGCTTCTAATTTGTTTAGAAAGAATGTGTGACTTTGAGTCTGAGCTTAGTGCAATGCACCAGAAAATTAATTTGAATAATATTAAACTAATATTCATATAATTTTAGACTTTACAGATCTTGGTAACAATTGGTATTTTTAATTGCACTAATCTAATCGAGGATCAGGTTGTGCATAAATATGCAACAATATATATTATGAGCAGGAACAGCTAATCTTTTTCTGTTACAACTATACAGTACCTGAAACAATAATATTATTTACAATACCTGCACTACACAATGTTTTTGGTGGGATTATGAATCTAATACATCAACTTTAAGTCATTTTAAAACCGCCTTGATTGGAGATGGAGATTAGTTGTTTGTATCCTTTTCAATTGATAGAATGAAAAGGAATTATGTGATATATAAAAGAGGAACTGCACATGAAGATCTGATGTGCAGTTATGTAATTGTAGGAGGCTACACTTGTAGACGCTGGCAAAGATGGAGAAAAAAACATGGATGTGTCTGATCCTATTGTGCTAGTTAGTTCAGGGAATGCTCAAATATTTGCTTATGTTGATGAAAAACCACTCATGGAACCACAGAGGGTGAAATATACTTATGAATACAGTGCAGGGCTTGGGTTGGACGATACCCCACATAGAGGATTAGGATTCTCAGAAGAATTAGAGACAACCCCTAATGTCCCTTTGTCATCTTTGAATTTAGAACAGCAGGAAGATTCTTGTCTGGATTCACCATCCTCTGATGAAATGGAAACCGATGTTACTCATGTCAATGAGCTAAGTGAGGGTGATGACCTGCTGGCTACGACACCATCTGGAGAAAAAAATTCTGGTTATCTGTCTATTGGAGGTATGAAGCTATATACCCAAGATATCTCATGCGGTGAAAGTGAGGATGACAATGAGCTGTCCTATGGGGAGGAGTCTTCTGAATCAGAGGAGTCATGTGGATCATCTGAAAGTGACGGCTCGTCAGATAGTGATTCAAGTATCGATGAAGAGGTGGCAGAAGATTACTTTGAGGGTATTGGGGGGAGTGAAAAAGTTGTAGATGCTGATCTTTTGGTGGGAAAAGTTCGTAAGATCAATAATGATGGTGTCTCTGGTGGTAATTATGTTGACACTATACAGAAGTTTGGTGGGATTGATCTCCAAGATGCATCGAGGGAGTATGGGTTGAAGAAATCTCAATCAGGGAACAAACAGCGTTTTAAACCTGGTACCTCTGGAACCAGTGGATTTGCTTGGTCATCTGCTTTGGATGACCTAATGGAGGTAAAGGATCCCAGAACAAGTTTTGGGAAAAAGAAGCATGTTTCTAGGTTTCCTCAATCCTGGCCTTCTGATGCTCAGAAGAGCAAACATTTGAGGCGATTCCCAGGTAATTATTAGAAGTTAATATACATGATTTGTGGACTATGGTGTGATGATTTTGTGGCTGGACAGCTAAGTTCTTCTCCTATTCTTCCCTGCCATTGTCTTCTCTATTTTCAATAATCGCAGTGCTGTATCCATAAGCTAATCAATTCAACTTCTGCACTGTTGAAGGGGCTATTAGCCTATAACAGTTCTGATCTAAGTGTACACTCTTGAATGTTTTTTTTAATATCTAAAATAATCTATATCGACTTCATTTCATCAAATTTCTCAAAGAGGAAAGGTGTGTTACCATGTTACCCATTTCAAAGCTTTGCATCATTAATATTGTTTAAATCATCATTAACATGTGTTAATCTCATCATTTATGCCTATAGCATGTCATTTCAGGTGAAAAAAAGAAACTCCGTAAAGAAACAATTGCTCATAAGCGTCGGGAGAGAATGATTAATCGTGGTGTCGATCTTCAGGATATTAACTTGGTAAGCATCAGGCTTGATTTTTATTTTTAATTCATCGAGTTGGACATGATTGCTCTATTTCACAACCCGTGTTAATTTCCAGGTCCAACTTTTGGATCTTGCGAGCTTGCATTGAGACAAATATACATTAGACTTGTAGGCATGTAAACAGTGGCTAAATGGGAACATCCTGGAACAGGCCACTGCATTAGATTCTCTCTTTTACCTTCAAAACAAAAGCGTCTTAATGTCAGATTAAGTTTACCATAGCAGCAATGCATGAAATGGTTCCGTCCCATCTTGAAGCAATCATACAGACCACAATCCCGACCTAAATATGCAGTCTAACTTGAACTAGACAGTAGCTGAAAATTAACATAAAGAACAAGTAATGCTGTTAAAGGCACTTCTAGGTGCCTTCGACCTAGAAATACAATAAAAAAATAGCACTGCAGAGTGTACTCATACATTTTGAATATGTTGCAGAAGGTAATTATCATACTATTAGATTTTGTGTGTTAAACACTTTATATTACATTTTACTTTTTGGTAGAATATCACATATGTTATAACTGTTGGCCTCTTTCGTTGATTAAAGTAATTAATAGTTAATTTTGTATGTCCAATCATGTTTATATACACCCCACTTTCATTTGTGTTGTTTTGGGTTCCTAGGTAAACTGTTAGTCTCTTCATGTATTTGTATTTTTCTTATTATATTCACAGCCGTATATAAATACACTTTTTGTATACTCAGTACTGTAATCCTTGGGCTTTTCTCCTAGGCTCAAGGCTTCATAGGAACCTTTGCACCTTAATGTGTCTCTCGCCTGAAACAACACTATCTTTACGCAGCACATCTGTTTCCTCTCCCTATTTAATTATGTTAATGATGAACAATCAAACCTGAATAGTCAGCGGCGACATGATAAATTTGTTTCTGAAAATCCTTTCCATCCCGTGCTCAATAGTATCCTTGTGTACCTTAATCTTTAGTAAAATTCCTTCGATAATGTAGTGGTTCATAGTACATGCTGTATACTAAATGTTCCAAGTCTAAATTAGTAATTAGTATAGTAAGTAATTATTGTTCTGCCTGCTTTCTAGTCATGGCTATTTGCACCATGAATTTGAGTTCTTATGAAACAGGTAATTTTATCATGGTAATGAGTTTTTTTTTCTTTCTGAACTGTAGAAATTACAGAAGATGGTTTTGGATGGAGATGATATATTATCGTTCCAGCCTATGCACTCCCGAGACTGTTCCCAGGTGAGGGATTGACTTGCCTCCGTAAAATTGTAAATGCTACATTCTTTGTTTTGTCAACGCGAGCGCCACCTTGACATATGTATTGCCTATCTCGGTGATCTTATAGATTTCATTATTGTCTGCCCATATAATCTTGGTGATTATTGTGTCGTGATATGGCTGCTTATCTGCTATTATAGTGTGTTTGTGTGTGTGTGTATTTTAGTTGCTATTAAGTGGTTTCTACTGGAATAAGACTGACTGTGTGTGTGTGTGTGTGTGTGTGTGTGTGTCACGTTTCTCTTAGAACCACTAGCCTAAGAGCCTTCTAGTATTAATTGGGGTTCTGCAGCAGAACTGCACATGTAAAATGTGTAGTGTTTATGTATTATATTTTAAAATTATTTTTGAACACATACAACGATGCAAAAAACATGTATTTAGATTTAGATCCTAGAAATCTATTAAAAATTAAGGGTTCTGCAGCAGAACCTTGGTGGTTCTAAGGTTCTATTTTAAGGATGGGTTCTCTCTTGAGCGCAACCCTATATATATATATTTATACGCCATTCTTTCATAGAGAAACATCTTGTGTGTGTGTGTGTGTGTTTCCGTTCTGAATAGATTGCTGATAAAATTTACATATGTGATTTACACGTCATTGACTATTGTAGCTGCTATCAGTTATTTAGTATTGTCTACAGTTGAATATTACACACGAAATTATGTGTCGTAAAACCATCCTTAGAATGCAATTCTCCTCCGAGGCAACAGAAACCTTCCGATCCTTAATTGTTGCCTTTTATTCAGCTTTCCTACTATATTTGATCTGACAACATATGCACATTCTGGAAGCTTGATTGTAGAAATTATGTATCTATGTACAGAGGTTGTCTTATAGTTCTTGAAAATTAACTTTTACACTCAAAATATTTTTGTTTACTTCATCTTGTTTACATGAAATTCAGGTTCGCAGATTGGCAGCAATATATTGCTTAAATAGTGGATGTCAAAATTCAGGCAAGAAGAGGTAATTCGTGATCCTAGTGGGCAGTTTCAACATAAACTCTTTTAGACAAAATAATGAACAAGAAACAGGTGAATAGATAAATATGCACAGAGTTTACAGGGCAAGGTGGAGATTTCCTGATAATACTGCAATTTTTTATTTTGCTGCTGTTTCCTTAATAAATTTTTTTATGATTGATACCATGTGGTGAATTTTCTCCATGTACTCTGCGATCTGTTCTGGAGTTGGCAGGTGAAGAGAGTAACAAACATTACAATATCACAGCCAATACCATATTAAGTTTTGTGCTAATCTTTGTTGCCCAGATGTTTCTCAGATGCTGTGTAATTGGTATTTTGACCTTGTGAATGTCTAAACAAGTTGGATTTTATTTATTTTTTTGGGTTTCAGATTTGTCACTGTAATTCGAACCGAGCGCACATGTATGCCATCTTCAAGTGGTAGAGTTCGCCTTGAGAAGGTAACTGAAGCCAACTAATGGCTTTTTAAGAGGATGCTGAATTAGTTTCCCTGTTTTTTTGTCTGTATCTATTACTTTGGATCTCCCCTAATTGGTTTGGTTATTCTCTTGTGTGCATCTTGCTCACCTTGGTGGTTGGTTGTTTTGTCTAGCTAATTGGAGCTGGTGATGAAGATGCTGATTATACAAATAATGATATTATATCAACCAAGGGAGATAGGAGAACAGGTAAAAGGGGATCAAAAGGGTTTACTCAGGGTTCTGCTCCTAAGAATTCATTCAAGAGCTCAGCTGATCGTTTTGGCACTAAAGATGTAAGAAGAAAGAAAAAGAACGAGGACAAGCTCTCTTACGCTGCACAGCCCATGTCTTTTGTCTCCAGTGGTGTTATGCATTCGGAATCAGAGATCAAAACACTTGATACGGCAGAGACAGACAACACTATTCATGACAAGAAAGATGTCTCTTCCAGCTATGGTGCCTTTGAGTTGCACACTACAGGGTTTGGGTCAAAGATGATGGCAAGGATGGGGTATGTAGAGGGCGAAGGTCTTGGAAAGGATCGACAAGGCAGGGCCGAAGTTATAGAAGTGGTCCAGCGACCTAAATCACTTGGGCTTGGGGCCAATGTTCCTGAGCTGAGTATAGAAAGTTCCGTTAAAGGGGCCCAACTTCCAAAGAAGTCAAGCGGTCCAGGTGTGAAGGGTCCTAAAACAAGAAATAAAATGCCCGGAATTGAGTCCCAACAATTCGCAGCTTTTGAGAAGCATACCAAGGGATTTGGTTCTAAATTGATGGCCAAAATGGGTTTTGTTGAGGGCACAGGGCTGGGAAGAGATTCTCAAGGAATAGTTAATCCTCTGCTCGCATCCAGACTACCCAAATCCCGAGGATTGGGTGCTAAAGGATAGATAATCCCTAACTGATTACAGAATGGTTGTCGACAACAAGCTTGAGCAGTTGCATTTACTTTTAACTCAAAGTTTGATTAGTTAGTTTCATTAAAAATTCCGGTTGTAAGTTATTCCTAGACATCTTTGTAAGTCATCAAAATATTATCTGAAGATGTTCGACTTGCTGTATATTATATTATATTTTTTATGATATACTAATAAAGTATCATTCACAGTGGTTACAAGTTTGAACAGAGCATCAGCCCTTTTGTGGTTTAAGGGAAGCAAGGATATGAAAGATCTCGTGTCAACTGAAGTTTGGGAAATAGCTTTTGTTATGGGTTGTGACAATTTTGAAGAATTATAAATGCTGCGGTTGAGGTTAGTTTCATTTGAATATAATTACAAATTAACAAGTTTAGTGCAATTCAGGAAAGGTAAAAATGTTGTTATTGGCAGTTCTCTAGTTACCGTCCAAACTTACTACCGAAAACTCAAGCATGCCAATAATTCTTGGTATAATTGAAACTGTTCTCTAATCCTGATATTCATACAACGCCTACATTTCCCTTAGTTTCGGAGCAAGTAGTTGCTGTAGGAGCAGAAGACGGTGGAAGTGTCAAAAGTTGTGCATTCTTCACCTTGGACACACTAGCCAGCACCGCTAACGGCGTCACATTTCCTACCACTGTTAACTTCTTTGCCGCAAAGTCTATGTCGAATGATGTCACCCCTGTATGAAGTTGAGGAAATATAAGCTTGTGGTATATGTAGTGTAAATACTGAATAGGATACATGAAAAGGAGTTGGGACATAAATAGGTATATGAATGTATGCAGTGTACCAACCTTCCATTCTGGAGAGATGTTTCCTCATCTTTTTCTCACATCCTCTGCAGTGGAGGGACACTCTTAAGACCACAACTACCTGCAAATAAAGAGAGACCCACCTTTTATTATAAATCAGTTAATAGTAATCCAAACTATACCCACCACTTGTACGAAGCAAGATAGGACCACTATGTACTGCATAATGTGCTTTGTCCTTATGGGCTTTCCCCTTCACTTGTAATGCATTGGATGATTTCACATGGAGGTCTTGGCGTTTACTCGCAGTCAGATGGGTTCCAAACAGAATTCTAGCAACTCTATTGCATTGTATATGAAAGCTATAGTAGTTACTATTAACGGGTGCATCAACTATTATCAACCATCCCGACCCCAGAGTGACCCGATGCCCATCCCTATCAGATTATGGTACATATTACTATTGAAGCCTAAACATGAATAAGGTACAGGTAAACTAGTGATTTATCATCTACCACAAAATGAAGTGAATTATGGAAATGAATGAGTAATATGAGAGAAATTATATAGAAGTCTAGTAAAGAATGCTTACCGGGTTAGAAGGGGGAGTTGGAGGTGAAGCTGCTGAAAGTTCATCATTATGTTTGGGTGTACAGCTGGTGGGAAGCAAGAACGGAGAAGGCGGGGGAAGAAGTGGATCGAAATCGGGTAAATTAACACTAGATTTTTGATAAGTTGATGTGAGCAAGTACCTAGAAGAACCAGGAGGGCTAAAAAATTCACCAGGATTAGTACAGCTCCATGAGCTCTTTTTCTTTATCACGCGGTTGTTGATGTTCTTCTTACAAGTATCTTCCACAATCTCACTTGTCTTGGTGGCAGCAACATTCTTTCTCTTGTCATCTGTGCTGCTTAGCTTTGTAGAGAATGATACACAGCCAGTAAAAATCTCAGGATTGTTTTCTTTAGATTTAGAGAAAATGTGGTGCTTCTTGCGAGTAGCGCTATTCTTTGCACGTGCTGGCAGGGGCAAGGCAAAGATATCCGAGTCCCTTTCGCGTCCTGGTTGTTCATTAGAAGAGGGAATGTCGGTGTTTTCACTCGGTTTCTTGAGTCTAGATGAGTCTCGTATTATGGGGTTATACCTGTCTATTGCTCGGCTGCCAAGACGGACAGCGGTGATGGAGGAGGAAGAGGAGCCTGCATCCATATCGTCGAAACCAGGACAGGAAATTTGACGAGTAGAAGGAGAGAATATGAGTTTAGACTAATGGGAAAGTGAGTAGCTGTATTTTAGCTCTATAGAATTAGAAGGGGGAAAAAGTCCTTATCTATAAACCACAAGAGAGAAAGATATGATTATAATTGATATACAACATAACTGTTGTAATTGGCATTTGGCACAGTACGTACGTGACAGGGCCATAAATTTGTTTCAGAAATGAGAATGACAATTTTTGTACATGACAAAGACATGGTCAGTTTTCATTTCATTACCAAGATAAAATATATTTAACTTCAAATACTGTGCTTGAACGTTATGCATTCACGGAATCACGGATAACGTTCGGGTTCTGTTTTAACCCTTCATCGACAGATTCATAAGGTTACGTTATATTACAGTAACGTTTGGGTTCGGTTTTAGTCCTAAAACAGACAGATTCACGAGGTAATGTTATATTAAGCCATCATCGACAGAGTCTGCAACTGTAACACCAAATAGCCCCTTTTGAGATCTCGCATAAAATAAAATTGACAGACTAAAGAAGTATTTTGTTCGTAAACATAGATAAAAAAAACAGAATGATACAGTCCATGCGACGAGAGTGATATTAAAATAGTGGGGTGGGGGTGTGCGCTGGAATCTCTGTAGAATTCAGAAAGAGCAAAACTCTTGTTTATCACTGAGTTGGCTCAGATGAAATATTTATTGGCATTGCTGAGCATGGCCCTGGCTTTTTAAGTTTTTCAAGAGTAAAAGACAAAGCAACGGTTAAATATTAAAACTCTGTGGAGCTTTGTTGAGAGCACATGGTTTGGTTTTGTTGTTGCTGCATATAGCCGAGGACCTGTTCAGGTTTTGTTCCTTTAAAATAAAAAGGGTTTAATAGTTGTAAATTATAGATATATGGTTAGGATGACATGAGAATTGAGAGCTACTGGGCTCATACTCTGAAACTCTATCCATATATGTTACTGATTTCTTCCCCAAGGATATGATATCATATACTTAAACGAGAGGGGGGAGCCATATGAGCATATGAGTTTAAGAATAAAACTGAAACCGAAACCGTTACGCTTTAAAACTCCCAATTCGGTTCTAGTTAAAAATCTCATTTTATAATTTAAGTAATGGAGGAAAATCACAATTCGAGACGATAAATTTCAGGTAATATAAGTAAGTTAGGCGCATACCAGCTATGTATGGGAGCATGCAACAAAAAAGGACGCTTCTTCAGTAACAGTAAGAGCAAACTCGGACACCTTTCACATTTCTCATAAATTAAGTAAATCATCAAACTTTTAAGTTATTAAAAATAATTGCAATCTTAACAACACTTCTTAGATATACAGTTCATTAATATTATAATATTAAATTTAAGTGAAAGAGAAAGATAATAAGATTATAATTGGAGGAAAATGAATATATAATTCACAAAAATAATAATATAAGGAATGATCATGATCTCTACAAAATAAGTAAGGGCAGCTCCTAATTTTTGAAAGCTTTCAATGAGAGGGTGTTGAGCAAGTTTTTTTTCTAAATCCTTACGTCAGAGTTTAAGAGCTCATCTAGATAACGTCTCATAATTAACACTTCTTTTTGATAATTAGTAGATTTAATAGAACAAAAAAACCCTTACATATGCAGTATTTGAAAATGTAAGGTACATCAAAAGCTTAGCATATTATCGAAGACTGCTCGAGAATTGAAAAACCGATACATACATAACCTGCATCGGACTCCATGCTAGAATCTGAAATGGACAAAATCTGCAATCTGCTGGGCGTCAACAACAAAACAATCATCTCCATCAATTTCATTCTCATACAGAATCTTGTGAATCTCAGCGTCCAACCCTAGCCATAAATTAACCACAGTAAAAAAGTGACTCTCAGTGTCCGTCAAAAAAGGTGTATAGCGTCAGTTGACGGGCATAGTAAATATAGGAGACATCGTGCACACCTACTGTTTCGGTTAATATAGCGACACAAAATCTTAAAATGCGTCGGTTCAAAACACACACAAAGGAACTTAACCGACGTTATTGGTTCCGTAATAGCGTCGGGTTTTTATAAAGCCAATGCTATAGCTCCGACTAACCGCATCCATCTTTTGATAATTTAAATGGCACTAAAAACATTATTTGGACGATTTAAACCATTTTTGTGTTTTATATTAATTTGACTAATAAATTTTAATAGAATTAATGAATAAATTATAAATATAATTACTAAACTAAGTTGGAATTCAATTATGGCCACAGATTTTTATCGAGTATTTGTACATATAGAAGAAAAACAATTTGAAGAACATGTATAAATATCAGTTTGGTTGAAAGTTGAGTGGGGCACCGGTCCCAGTACTCTGCGGTCTGTTTGAGAGTGCTGTTAAAAATTGTTGTTGCTGTAAAAAAAGTGTTGTTTGTAAAAGCTGAGACTGTTTGGTAAACTTTATTTTTTTTTTTTTAACGTAGGAACCCGCAGCCGCTACCCTTCGGGTTCGCACTAGGTAAACCGCACGAGCTCACGCAATAGCCGTGAAACAAGATAAACCGCACCTAAGTACGACATGCTCTGATCCAGGAGGCATAAACAAGATAAACCGCACCTAAGTACGACATGCTCTGATCCAGGAGGCATAATCACAAATTCTGCTCCCTTCGGGAGTCGAACCTGTGACCAAGAGGATACATGTCCTCCCTTTAACCAGCTGAACCAACGCTGGTAAACTTGATTTCAAATGTGCTGTTTGAGTAAAAGCTGAAAACAAACTATTTGGTAATTTTTTTGTTAAAGTGCTGTTTAGAGTTATAATTATAAATAAAATATTCTTTTATTCATTATTTCATAGACAAATATTGAACAACAAATATAATTGTGTAAAATTAGAAAATAAAACGTCTCTGTTTCTTGCCCTATTTCGAAAACAAACAGAATCCTGTAGCTGTAGGATGCCTTGATCTTATCTTAATAAAAAGTAAGTCATTGTTATTTACTATAATAAATTATTAAGATAAAGTATTTACCTTGATCTTATCTTAATAAAAAGGTAAGTCATTGTTATTTACTATAATACGTTATTAAGATAAAGTATTTTTTTACGTGTGTATTGCAAGTTTACTTCAATCTGAAGAGTAACAGATGCAAACTTTTCTTTAAAATTTAACTTCATTATTTTGTTTTATGTATGTGTTTTTTCAGAAAAATATGTTATTAATATATGTATAATTTGTAATAATATATATATTTCATAATTTGTAATAATATATTTGCAAAATTATATAATTTTTGTAAGATATTTTCAACAGAAACGCATCATTTACATTTTATATTCAAATATAAATATAAATAAAATCATATAATTTACATTTTACAAAAATATACTACTTAAACTTATTTTTTATAAACTGATATAATTTTCTTATTCATTTAATGTATATTACTCACCATATTTAATTTTTACCACTATATTATAATTTATTTTTTTAAATAACAAATTTATTAAAACCAAAAAATATAACCTTAAAATTCATTTAAAAAACAACCAAATATATTTTAATAATTCATTTTGAGTTTTCCTTTTAAATTTATTACAAAAAATTTCACCTCCCAATAATCCAAGTTATAATAAAAAAAAATGTTTTATACATATTGTATTATTTTGTTTAAAGTGTAACAATTAGGGTATAGTTATACAAAAATAATTACATGTGCGGGGGTTCGATGGCATAACAGCTGGGCGCAACAGCCGCTTTTGTGAAAAGCAGGGGTATACCAGCTTTCTGCAAAAGCAGCTTTTGGACAAAAAGCACGGTTAGAAAAAACTGATTTAAATTTTACCAAACAGTTTTGTACCAGCTGTTTGACAAAAAGTTGCTGTTGTGGTTGACAACTGCAACCCCAAACACACACTACATGTGAGTCCGCCAAGCAACAATAAGAAGAGAAGCTGAGCGGAAAAAAAAAAAGAAGCCAACTTTGGTAGGTTTTTTCCCCGACTTCTCTCCCTTTAATTAAGTACTCTTAAGATTTGTCAAACAAACTTGAAATAAGTGAAGTGGGCTTTTTAGTACTCCCTCTGTCCCTCTCATTTCTTTACAGTTACTATTTTGGGATGTCCCTCTCATTTCTTTACATTACCATAAATAGTAAGTTTTTTCAATCATTACACCCACTATCTTCCTCCACTATCTCATATTTAACAATAAAAACTACTATTACACCCACTACCTTCCTCCACTATCTCAAATCTATTATTAAATATTGATGGGTCCCACCACTTTACCCACTTTTCATCTAACTTTACTCATTTTTCGTACATTGTCTTGGTCTCCGTGTCCCCCTCCAATGTAAACAATTGAGGGGGACGGAGGGAGTACTTTTAAGTCCTAAAAGTGCAGTAGCCAAACACTCACAGATGTCAATGCCAGAGGTTATGACCAAATATTTCGTTGTTCTGGAATGGACACTATAAATATTCATTAAATGTTTCGATTTTTGAACTAGTACTAAAGCCTTTGCTAGATTCTTTATTTAACCGACGTTTAAAATATTTTTTTAATTTTTTTAATTGTTTTGAGATTCTTTTTAAACCTATTTCATTATAAAGACAATGCACCCAAATATAAACATTGCTCACAAATTATAATAAATACAAGAGAAATTCTCTATGGTACACTCGTATAATTGGCTTTTCCCGTTGGTACAACTACATTTCTAACTTCTATGCATAGTACCCTCGTAGTAATATTTTATTCTCAGCTATACAATTCTGTTAATAAAACGTTAAGAAAACGTTAAGTTTACTGATTTTCATCGTAATTTTTATAATTATTATAATAGAGTTTCTTAAAGAAATTAGTTTTTGGAGTTGTTAAACTACTACTTTCCCCTTTTCTTTTATTATATACATCCATCCCGGTTTCTTCTCCCCTTCGCTTTTTTACTCTCCTTTCTCATGTGTTTCCTCACCTCGGATTCTACTTTTTCTCCGGCGAAACACGCGTCTCTGCTGCTCCGTTTGCGTTTGTTATGAAACTTCAATATTTAAACAATCCCTCATTTCAATATCGAAGCAAGCATCTTGTCAAGGATCCAAAAAATTTAGCTCCCATTATACAAACATACGCTAAAACCAAACAAATCCGCAAAGGCAACCAACTTCACACCCAATTAATAGCCTAGGGTCACTATACCCATTCCTCAGCAATCATATTCTCACATTGTACTCCAAATGTGACAATTTGGACTATGCAATCAAGGTGTTCGACAAATTGCCTCAACCAAACTTGGTTTCTTGGACAACTTTGATATATGGCAGAAGGATATAATTGCTTTTGTTAGTCGATGTGGTGAAATAGTGTTACAAATGCCACATGGACTGCAACTTTAGGAAGTGATGAATATAACACATTCTACGGTCTTGAAAGTGGAATCAAGCATTGGTTCGCCGACAAAGATTCCAGGTGATTCTTGCATCAGACCTCAAGCTTGTGATCCATATCAAATGACAATGGTATAGTTCTAGCAGCGGCAGAGGCAGCTAAAAAAAATAAGCTGATCTTGTGATATCAGGCTAAAAGCGAGCCTGATCTGAAAATTAACAGTCAACTAACATTTAACTTAACAGAAGTGTATCGCTAGGAAAGTTTTTATACCTAGGAGGTACCATGCGTAGAAAAAATGTAGTTGCACCAACGAGAAAAGCCAATCAATAATACGAGTGTACCATAGAGAATTTCCCTAAATACAATACATCTAAAAATTAAAATTTCTCAAAAATTATAATACAGTAAACTTAAAAGATTGCTTACATTAGAAAAAAGTACAACATAAAATACAATTTTCGTAAAAATTGTTTTTGAATAATAATTTCCTCACAAAATTAAATAAGTTACACCAAGCATCTTCCGTCATAGGAATTTTCTATGGTGTGCCCAAGGGCACACAATAGTCCCTAACTCCAATAAAAATAGCCCCTTTTGATTGGTGGATGAATAATAAATGATAATGGATCCCCCTGCATTCACATCAACTCCACCAATCAGAATAAGCTATTTTTATAGAATTTAGTGACTATTGTGTGCCCTTGGGCACACATTAGAAAGACCGTTTTTTTAAAGTCTGGACCTCGTCGTTTTGATGTTTATGCACTACCTCCGTTTTTAACATTTCGCAATTGTCATGTCCCCTAGATAAAAATAATTTAAACTAGTACATAAATTATATATGAAACCACTCTTTCAGAAAATATGAATTGCGAACATGAATTAATTCCATATTCGTTACATGTACTTAAAAAAGTTATCCTGTTTGAGAATCTTATTGATGATTCCTTTTTTGTCATAAGTTCTAGATCAAGATCCTGCGAAATATGAAAGATAACATATTTTAAAAGTAAAAACTTGAATTTCAAACTTGTAAAATAGTGTTTGAGTTATTTCTCTTATCACTTTCTAATTTATGTTAAAAAAATTTGAGAGTTCATGTCTATGTCATACGTTCATAACAAATACTTTCACATTCTATCCTATTTGTTGAGGACACTATATACACATAAATAAATAAGACTAAGAAGTCATTTGTTTATAGCTTAATGGGCTTAATGAGGCTGAATGGAAGCTTGCTAATTCGTTCAGCTTGTTTGTTTGAAAAAATTTTGCTTCTGAGCGCTTCATTTTCTTCTGACCGATTCGGGTGAAAAATTCTGGCTTAATCATTCACCTGCATGTTAATTGCGTGCATTCCAGTGGAGTGCTACTGTGTTTTGTAGTAATATTTCTTCTTATTTTATTTTTCGGACATATTTCTTTATTTTATATATTTTACCTAGGATTTTATTACACATAATTTATAAAATCATATTACAATAAATTATATTATATATTCTCATAGTTGAAAACAAATTTAATAATAAATAAGTAAAGATCATTATTTAATATTAAATAAATATAATTTAAAATTTATTTATTTTAATTGTTATATATGTGATTGTTATGATAGAACTTAAAAATATATTTCTAATATAAATTATTCAATAAATATATATCATGTTCAGAAAATATTACAAGCTTCTCTTATCAAATGATATTATTCATTACTCATTCAGATTATTAATCATTCAAAAATATTAATCATTCAGGTATTTATATTCAGATTTGCCAAATGACCCCTAAGTAAACTAAATTAATAAATGAGGAAGAAAATAATACAAATCACAATAAATTATACCTGAAACTTAGTGTGATGCCATATAAATTTTTTTTATTCTGTTTGACAGTTATTGTCTAGCTAATAAGCTATCATTACATTTATTAATTATATAGTTACTCGCAGATATAAATCTGTACGTAAGAGTTTGCTATATTTTATTTATTGCCTAATGTCACGTAATTGATGTAACGTTTTGTTCTGCTTATATGATTCTTTTTACTTTCTCAACTTGCATGATTTCTACACTGTATATTTTAAATATGTATGCAGGATTTTACAAATAAACAAGAAACTTACAATTATCATGAACTTAGCTCAGCAACAGTACACTTACATATTCTTCCATATTAATGTAATGTCTCCTGCAAGTTACTGCATCGTAAACGGTTGGACTGAGGCAGCGTTCTACTTCTGATTGCTTTTACGAATTGAAAATTGTGAATGTATACAATCAAATGGGACGGAGGGAGTATGAAAAGTGAATATAGTAAAAATAAATAGTTTATGTACTAAATTTTTATATTATAATTTTTTTATTATTTATTATAAATTTTGAAATACAAACACTCTTCACAAATTATTCAATAATATACTTGTTTTTTTGACATAAAAATGAATTTATTAAAACAAAACGCTTAACAAGACAAATATTGAAACCCAGTCGAGATAGATCCTCGAACTGTCAACTACAATCTAATTGTGAAACAAAGAATGAACTAAACAAATAGTCATTTGTTTTCAGATTTCTTAACACAGTAAAATATTCGTATCTTTTATCAAAAAGATATTACATTAATATCTCAAGTAATCCAACCTACGTCAATTATGAAACTTGTAGCATCACAATTTACTTTCACATAAGCATCATTTGTAGCCCAATGTTCAGAATCATCAGTCAAATCAATTGATACGGGAGCACCAAAAGTCCACAAAATATGAACAACTTTTTATTGTGAAAGGTGAGCTCTTGCGGTATCCATCGTCCCAAAATCAATGCGAGTCTTATGGATCTCTCAAAATATCGTATAAATTTTTTTAGAATGATAATCGAAACACATATAGAGGCACACAAGATTAAAACATCCCAAAAAGATAGACATACACTAACATCCCAAAAAAATTGGGCACAACCTTGATAACAAGGTACTTAACAACATCTAATCCAAAATAAATTAGATCTGAGTTTTATTAAAAAAAACAAATAAAATTCTGGCAAAAAAAAAAACTAATAAAATAAAAGACGGGATGAGAGAACGAAGGGGTTAATTGGTGAGGGAGATAAAAGGATGTGAAAAGTGGAAAAATGATGACTGGAACTCTAATTACGGGAGTCGACTCTCGGAACATAAGCATGAAGTGTTTTATAATATACTTGAAAATAAATTGTCGGAAATAGAGTAGCTAGGCTATGCCAGTATGCCTCTATAAATATTACATACGAGTATTCTTCATCAAATATTTTCTGCAGAGCAGCAAAAGGATGAGGTTGTTTCCTGTTTTATATTTTGTCTCTCTGCTACTCTATCTAGCACTTGAAGTTCACTCGCAAGATGATCAATCAGGTAAAATAAACAGTCTCTCTGCTATATCTTTATCTATTCAAATTAAACTTCTACTATTCTATCTTGCACTTAAAGTTCACACGTAAAATGATCAATCAGGGGAAAAAAAACAAATTGACATTTCACGTGGTAAACTTGTAGATTCATCTGTGATTATTTTTACAAAAAACACCAAAACTAACACATATATCATGGTCATGGTCTTAGGTTTTATAAGCATAGACTGTGGAATTCCAGCAGATGCCAGCTACACAGACAGCGCAACCAACTTAAACTACGTGTCAGATTCCGGCTTCACTGATGCGGGTGAAAGCAAGACCATACTACCATATTACAATACTTCAGGCCTTCCACAACAGCTGGTGGCACTAAGAAGCTTTCCTCAGGGAATTAGAAACTGTTACACCCTAAAACCTGTTCAAGGACCAAGTAATAGGTACTTGATTCGCGCATGGTTTATGTACGGAAACTATGACTCTAAAGACGTGCTCCCGCAATTTGATATTCATCTTGGAGTTGAGAAATGGGATACAATCTCATTCAGCAAAACAACTTCTCTAGAAAGAAAAGAGATCATCCATGTCCAAACATCGGAATATATTTATGGATGCCTGGTAAACACAGGACTTGGAACGCCTTTCATATCAGCACTGGAGTTAAGGTACTTCAATACTGAGATCAGTAACTTGTATACAGATGATTTCGTATCACTGCAGCTTTTTGGACGGGTAGATTTTGGTCAACCACTTGAATCATGCAGGTACGCCATCTATGTTTCAATGAGTAACATCTACTGTTTATTTTTTACCAGGTGATGTACATGTATTGAATCTTATGTACAACTAACAGGTACAAAGATGACAGACATGATAGAATATGGGATTCAATTGATTACAGTAATAGTTCAATAGTATATAATCCGGAGGAGACGTTGACAGAACTAGATTTTTATGTACCATATAAGGTCATGAGGACAGCTATTGCACCGGACAACACAAGCAATCCGTTGACAATCACATGGGAGCCTTTAAATGTATCTGATCAGTTTCTCATCTACTTGCACCTTGCTGAGGTGCAGACTTTACAAAGCAACCAGATCAGAGAATTCAACCTGTATTTGAACGGAAACCTCTGGACTCCAAACAACGAGCCTGTAATTCCTACTAATCAGACTAGTGTAGTACGCAGTTCCGCACCTGAGTTACCAGCGTCTAAGCATGAGATCGTGATGCAGAAAACCGAAAGGTCAACTCTACCCCCTATCATAAACGCCTTGGAGGTTTATAGTGTTAAAAAATTTCTGCAATCACAAACTCATAGTCAAGATGGTAAGCTATCTATGCTTTTATTTTAACACTTCAATTTTAAATTGTTCTTTTCGAACACATGTATTACAGGTTAATTATTTAGTTGGTCATAATCAAGTAAAAGATCATGTGACTTCTAATATTTATGATAATATATTTAAATTTTATTAAGTTTATTTAATATTTATTTATAATTAAAACAAAGAAAATATATATATATATTAAATAATAAATAATAAATAAACTTGATAACATCTTAATATATTATCATAAATACGGGAAATCATAACCTTTTAGTTGGTTGTGATAACATTTAAAAATAATGTGTATAATTTTTTAAGTAATATTTTTACTGCTTAAGTTCGTAGTTCATATTTCGAGTTGCTTGTTTGATATTTATGATGATTTTAATGACTATCTTTGATCCTGTTTTCGGTTCAGTGACCAACTTCATACAAGACTTCAGTGACGAACTAAATAATTAACCTTATCTAGTTGTGTATTTCTTTATGCATGGATTTTGGCCCGATAAAAAATGTGAAGGTTAGGTACCTAATAATTATTCACCTTCTCGGATGAATTTAGGTCACGTAAATTCTTCTTACATGGTTTTAAAATTTTGATCTGACACAAATTCCCGCCAACAAAAACTTAAAGTCTTTCTTAAAAATACCTAAGTTGTAAAATTTATTTTAAAAGACAACATCATATATATATAACATCGGTAACTATTTAAACTTGGAAAATAAAGCACGTGCAATTTCAAACGTATAAGTTGAATTCCGATGTAATACTAAAATGATGTAAAATTTACATCAAAAGGATAGTGCCACGTCAAATTTGTTGTCAAAAATACATTTGATATATAAATTTTACACTAAATTCGATATCTTTCTTAATTCCAACAATACACTCATTTTTGTTAACAAAACAAAATTGTTTTCTTCATGTTAAAAGTTCTTTTTATTTTTTATAACCAAGTAAAACGAAAAACAGACAAAGGAGTCAAAGTAAACAAACTAGATTTTAATTTTAGAGTAAATAATGCAATTTATCCTTTTGTGCCCATTTAGCTGGTTCGATTATGGACATCAAGTCGGCTTATAAAATTCAAATAGAAAACTGGCAAGGAGATCCGTGTGTCCCACAGGCGTATGCATGGGACGGTGTTGGATGCAGCTATAATGATTATAATTTTCCTAGGATTACAACCTTGTAAGCACTTGCTTCTATTTTAACTTATATATCATTAACTTCCTATCTACAGTACATATTTACTGAATTTAAAATCCAACTTTTACTCAGAAACCTGTCCTCAAGCAGATTGAGTGGAAAAATTGCTTCTTCTATTGCCAACCTCACAATGATAAGATCTCTGTAAGAACTCGTGCATATAAACTAGTTAAACTAACTTGTGTAAATGCAGCTAAAACACATATAAATTCTCAGGGATTTGTCAAACAATAACTTGTCTGGAGAAGTACCTGATTTCTTATCACAACTCATCTTCTTGAGGATCCTGTAAGTGTAACTTGAAGGGTGCTGTTAATTGTTCACCTTCACTTTAAGCATTTCAATGTTGTCCTCACTTTAATGCTACCATTTATATACCTCGTCTCAGTTCAACATAATGTTTCGACTTGCCTGATATAAATACCTTGTACAAATACAATTGTGAGAGCAGTAAAAAAAACTAAAAAGAAGAGGCGGATCAATTTTGTGGCGTTATGAGTGCAATAATACTACTAACAGTTGTGTTAATTATGCAGAAACATAAAAGGGAACAATTTCATAGGTTCAGTTCCTTCGGACCTCCTATCAAAGTCAAAAAGTGGACATTTGTTACTAAGGTGTGCTTTACCACCATCATATTAACAATATACGAAAAAAATTGTATCCCAGTTGTGTCTTTACTGAAAGAAACTAGACAGATCCCCTCTGCTGAAAGCCTGAAACCTAATAGCATATATGCTAAAATTATTGGTAAAACAGAGCAAATTAAATGTATATATATATAATAGGTCTTACTGTTTGATTTAATACATAGCATGGATGCAAGTCTGGGAGGTGGAGATACAAATCGATGCACATCATCTTCATGCAAGAAGAGCAGTAACAAATCTACAATTCAGATGGCTTCACTTGTTTCAGCGTTTGTGCTAATCATTATTGCAGTAATAATTCTCACGTTGGTAGTAAGAAACAGAAAAGGTATAGCAATTACTAATGCTACCATTTTTCAGATAAATGAAATATTCAGTGTGATTAGAAAGTAAATTTTGCAGAACGTATAAAGATTACCTCCTTGGAGACCTTAAACCGTCAGTTCACATACTCTGAAATTCTAAGAATCACTAACAATTTGGAGAAATCTGTCGGAGAAGGAGGATTTGGCAAAGTATACCATGGTCATATTGGTGATACCCAAGTTGCTGTCAAAATGCTCTCAGCAACATCAGCTCAAGGGTACAGGGAGTTCGAAACTGAGGCAAGTTAAATCTATATCTATATATATGTATATATATATATATAACCTTCCCCCCATATCTGCACGAGCTATTCTTTTGCGATTAGTTTTTAGTTTTATATACTAATTTACACATAAATGAAATAATACCATACAGTTTCTGCAAAAAGATGTAATCATTACTCATATTTGCATAATCAAGCCAGTCCAGAATTTTCAAAATAGATTTTCAGAAAAATAAATTAGTTGTACCAGTTGTATTTATCTTTTTATTAACATAATGCCCTTTACTGATTAACACGTGACTCTAAATTGCAGGCTAAGCTTCTGATGAGAATTCATCACAAAAATTTAACAGCTCTTGTTGGCTACTGTATGGAAGACAACCACTTGGGAATTATCTACGAATACATGGCCAATGGAGATCTGGACGGGTATCTAGCAGGTATTTGGTACACATGAATAATCACTTATAAATTCCATCTGATATAGACAAAAATATATAAACTATAATTTGCAATATGGACAATTAAAACCTAAGAAAAAGCTGAGATTATATAATACCGAGACCAGGTATAATTTACATGACAAGTAATCACACTTATAAATTCCACCCTAAACATTCGAAAATATTTAAATTATAACTCACAATACGGATAATAAAAACCTAAAAAAAAGAAAGATTGGATGATACTGAGACCTAGTTCACATCGTTCATATCACACCATATGAATGTGAATTGAACAAAATTAATATAACTAACCGTCGTTCTTACCTCAAGTACCGATCCAACCAAATAAGATTTCACACTACAAGAGTCAACAGTTAAAATCATTCCAACCCCAGGTAAGATGCCTTCCAACTTCCTTTAGTAGTGGAGAACTGCATTGCTATTTCCCTTTCTATCTTCTTCATATTCATCTAATTCCTCCCCAGAAGCAGCCCTAGTTAGGTTCAAATTGTCAAAGACTCAAAGCTGAGTAGCAACTAGCAATATTTAAGTAATTATTGTCTAAGTAGTTGGACAAACAAATAATACTCTTACAAATTTGAAGTATAAAAATACCTTGAAAAGGTTTACTTTTGAGCCTGCGATAACTGGTAGCACTTGGATACAGGTAGAAAGCCATATGTTTTGAGTTGGGAACAGAGAATTCGGATTGCAATCGATGCTGCAGAAGGTTAGCTGATGAGCTGATATCATCCTCCCTCTTGACTGTGGATTTTTTAGTCTTTTAAGTTAATTTTGTTTAGTATTACAAGAGATGTTGACACTAGTACACAAATTATATCAGGCTTCGAGTATCTGCATCATGGTTGCAGGCCAACAATAATCCACAGAGATGTAAAATCGACAAATATCTTACTTTCAGAGAATTTTCAAGGTAAACTTGCAGATTTTGGCTTGTCCAGAGTCATCCCTTCTGAAGCTGGAAGTCACATAATTACAGAAGTTGCTAGAACTCTTGGCTACCTTGATCCAGAGTACGTGTTAGCAATATAAGATGAGTTTACATACATATCTGGTCTTGCTTCTAACACATTAATTATTTTTAAAAGTAGGCACTTTTGTAAGAAAGCTAAGCCCTAACAAAAAAGGAAAAGCTAAGCCTTATTTAATGAATCAATTCAATCAAGTGTTTATATATTTGGATTTAACATATTTCCAACTCACAGGTATTACGCATCAAATCGACTGACTAAGAAAAGTGATGTTTATAGTTTTGGAATTGTCCTCTTGGAAATAATCACAGGCCGACCAGCTAGAGGGATCGATGATGACAGTGAACACATAGTTAGGTGGGTTAGCTCTAGAATTCAACAAGGGGACATTAAAGTTGTTGTTGATTCAAGGATAAGGGAAACTGCTGACATTAATTCTGTCCAGAAAGCTGTGGAAATAGCAATGTTGTGTGTATCTATTGCTTCCGACAACAGACCGCCTATGAATTTTGTGGCAACTCACTTGAAAGAGTGCTTAGAAACAGATTTCATTTGGAATGAGACAAGAAGAGAAGAATTAATTGGAGAAATGTCTCTTACTTTAGAAAGCAATGGAATAGATTCACAAGAATGATCAGGCCTTCATTTCTCACCCTCAGTGCTGGTGCTTGTTTGTTTCTTCCAGGAAAATATGGACGAGGGCTCAGTTTCATTAGTGTGGTCTTTGCTGTTTTGGATTTGTCTGCTTTACAGTTCAGTTTGTGCCATTCACTACCTTTGTTAAGGTTTCATTACTCTGTTTTTATGTTTGAATCACCTAGCCTGTGCTTATACATATGTAGCTTTCGTGTTAATAGCATTTGCTTGTATATATATGGCTACCGCTTACATAATTGAACTATTAATTAGTCAGTTATATTATGCGTTTAGCTACTGGTTTGAGCAATGAATATTCTGTTATCTTGTACTGGTTCTTTTGTTGGTGCAAGCATATTGATTTTGATTACTGCTGCAGTCGATGACAAGCATTTTATTATCATATATATAAAACAAAATCAAATACGAGTAATATATATTATAAGCTTTATCAAATTAATTAATCTTCTTCCAAAAAAGCAAAGGCTCTGCAAGACTGCAACACATGTTTTCTTCTTCATATTGTAACACAATATTATATGGTTTCCTGTATTCATAAAATCTTCAGAATTTTTTTTATTTGAATCACATTCTAATAGATTCTTTAATTAATCTCTGTATACACTTTACTAGATATTAAAAAGTTAATGTCTAGAAAGGTTCATCTTAAGCCCAGTCTCATTATCCAAAGTTGTAACCAGTGATCATCATGATGAAAAACATTGCTCAAACAACTACATCCGTATCAAATTCGTTTTCATGTTACTCGTGATTGTGCAGGGTAGAACGCATCTGTCTTCTTATTAGATTAGTTGGAGGTCATTAGCCGATTTGGGAATCTTTAGCGACTATATAACTCGATATTGTGTTATTATGGAATACAACAATACAAGTATTAAAAGGGTAAGAAAAAGGTGAGTAAGGAATAACCATAACCTTCATGGTGTCACCGAGAAACATCTGCATGCAATGCTTCTGCTTCGAATGTTGAATTGTTTGTATATCCTCCTAGCAGATTACATAAGATACCAACCTAATAAATCAACAACAAATGAGATGAATCTTGTTAATCTGCCTATGGGACCTTCTAATTCGAGCATTACCTTTTAATTTGCTCAAGTAGTTGGCTGTGGTCTCTGCTGTGCCTTCTACCGAAATCTTTTACCAAATTATAAGGATTTAGAAGATATTGCACCCTAAAAACCAAATTCAGCCTCCAGGCGTGGAGTTTTCTTCCCTTAACAACCAGCTGTCCTGACAAGTGAGATGATCATGACGCTCATCAATGGTACTATGTAACATGCACCAAGTTTAACTTGCATTCCAGATCTTCTTAACCTGTTAGATAATATGCAAGAATGGAAAATTGAAAACCTGATATTATTCCATGGAACTGCATACTAATCCACGCTGACTGAGCCGTTACAGATTCCAAACCAAAAGAGAGACATGCTAATGACTACCCCTGAGAACAGCATCTTTTGCCACAAAAATTAATTATACATTTAAAATCAGCCTTCTCAATTCTGTAACTAGACATTTTTGACATTGGGGGATACCGAGCTCCATTATGAACAATTTAACTGAAAGCAGCATTCAAATTATATACAGCGGAAAAGGATCTGAGCCCCAAAATAAAACTAGAGACACTCATATAATAGCCAAGATCAATAACTCTGCTCCCAGATCAAGAGCTAGATAGCATAGGATTTCCAATTTTACGCTTATTATACAGCGATTCAATGTAAATTTTGACCCGATTATATTTGGAATAAAAAAGCAAATATACATCAGATATAATCCGCATTACGAATTTACGATCACAGATTTTTATTTAATTACATCAATTCTCATCAATCAAGCATCACAATTTTAACAACATTTCACTTGTGATTTTTGCCTCTCAGTTTAACACCAAGAACTTTCTCCATCTTCGCCAACACCATTTGATTCGGCACCGCTTTCCCATTCTCATACTCCTGAACAACCTGCGTCCTCTCATTAATCTGTTTCGCCAACTCCGCCTGACTCATCTTTTTCTCGATCCTCGCTTTCTGGATCGCCTGTCTCACCTCCGTCGCCACTCTCTCCAGCGCCGCCGGTTCCGCCGCCGCGTCCAGCTTCCGAGCGTCCACTACTGGCGCCGCCGCCGTCTTCTTGTTCTGACCGGCGGTGTGTTTCTTCACCGTCTCCACCTGACCGCCGGTGCGGAGCGCCTTGTTCACAGCTTTCGGGTCCTTAAGGTCCTGAGCTTTTGGCTTTGGCTTGTTGAGGACGATTGGGTCCCAGTCTTGTGTGGCTAGTCCAGTGAATCGGTTCGGCATTATCGGAAAAGTGATCAAAAAGGTCGACTGTGTTTGATCGTGAAATGATTTATATTTAAGCGAAATGTAAAATGCGAAAGTAAAGTGAGGAGAAAGGAAGGGGATGGGAGGATTTATATAGAAGGTGAGGGACCTGGAAAGTTCCACACAGTTCTGAGGGGGAATTTCAATAGTCTGGGTATCTGGAAAGTTCTTTGGATTGCTGTCCAAGAATACTTGTTGCTGAAGACCCAAGCAGAGCCCACTTAGAGCAACTCCAAGAGTTGTTTGACACCCTCTCTATTAAAATGATTATTACTCCCTCCGTCCCATTTTAACTGCTTTTGACTTTTTTATACGTATTTTAAGATGTTAAAAAAATTACATCTAAACATGATTATTTTTTATAAATTTATATCAAATAAAAGTTTAGAGTGTAAACTTTTATTTGATATAAGAATTGAAATTTTTTATTGAATGTAGATATTGTTTTTTTACACCTCAATATACGTGTTAAAAAGTCAAACATCAGTTAAAATGGGACAGAAGGAGTATATTAACTCTTAAGTCATTTGAAAGGTAAACATTTAGCCAATCTCCAACAACTCTCCTCAATGTCATCTCTTTACTTTTTAATTTACTTAATATTGTAATGAATGTAGCTGTCCTTCACAGCAACACTATATTTAATAATATAAAATTCGTTTAGGAGGCTACATATCCTCCTCACTACTGAGGAAACATTTAACACTCCTAAACTTGTGGGGAGGAGCAAGGAGCCTGTTGGAGTGTGATTATAGTACAACTTCCTTAATATTTGACTTAAGAGCACTAATAGAGTGCTTCTTGGACTTGCTCTTACCAGAATAGCGGTAGTATCCAAACTTCACCGCCCTACTAAATCTATACTCCCTCCATCGCATCACACAGTTTCCTTTTTCAAATATCCAATTCAATTTTTTACATTTCAAAATTTACTAAATAGTTGATGGGTCCCATCATTACCCAACTTTTCCTCCTTTCCACATTACTTTTACTTTCTTTTCACACTACTTTTACTCTACTATCTCCTTTTTATTATACATTAAAAATTAATGGGTTCCACCATTTCCCCCACTTTTTTTTTTATCTTTTTCACTATTTTATACATATTTCTTAACCTCCGTGCCCAAACCAAATGTAAAGAATTGGATGGGACGGAGGGAGTACTGTACTATAATAAGCCAAACATGGGTATAATTTTTAGTCCTAAATTTTGTTAATGTTTTTTGGTTTGGTAATGTTCCTTTAGTCATTCTTATATTATTATCTTGCTAAAAATAAAAAGAATCACACTAGAAATTTATCTCTTAATAGATACAAGTCTTAAACAAGAGCTATTGACCAAAAAAGCCAATCAACTTGTCATTTTTTTGCCAAAAAACCTTTAAACTTCTTTTTTCATTAACAACCCCCAATAAACTTTATTAAAATATATTAAAAAAATACAAAATAAACCATGGTTAAATCTGCCGATCTGACTTGTCAAATATCTTTCCCAGATTTATATCTTTTTATACATGTGTGTGCCATGTCGTGTCTATTCATTAATAATAATAATTTATCCTTTAATAATTTATAATGTGGGTGTTTGTGTAGGGCTTAAAAGCACAGCTTCTAGTTTATAAGTTAGAAGCACTTAATTCGTACCGTTTGTGTAAAAAGTCAAGAAGCACTTATAAAAAGCTAGGAATGTGTTAAGTGACCAATTCTCCTAAAACCTCAAGGTGTTAGGAGGAGGGCTTACCAGGATCATATTCTAACATTCCCTCTCACTCGAAAGCCCATTTATGGGTCGAGAGTGGATCACGGGCGCCCATCTTTTTGGGGCATAACTTGCCTTCGTGTCCTTAATAAATTCTGAGAATATTGGAGGTCACAGGGAGTCGAACTCGAGTCTCCCGCGAGACCAAGCTCTGATACCATGTTAAGTGACCAATTCTCCTAAAATCTCAAGGTGTTAGGAGGAGGGCTTTTCCAGGATCTTATATTCTAACAGAATGCTAGCTTTTGTTTCAGGACTTCTACTTATTTCCCAAACACTTTAATCACTTATAAGTTTTAACTTGCTTCTAACTTCTACTCCACTTTTTTATTTTAAGCAAGAAGCACTTATTTTAAACTCACCCAAACGGCCCCATTATATTCTAATTTCATAAACCCATTGAATATCTGAGTTTCATCATCTTTATCAAAATTACGCTTATACAAACAAATTTGATTTTATATAATTGCTAAATCCCGGAAATGATTAGAACTTCTCGGTGACTTTGATGTTCAAGATTATAGTCACGAGCAATCTGCAAGGCATGTATGTGATTTTGAAAGAGTTATGCACGCGTACTGGAGATAGTATTCACAGAGAATTAGAGTAGACCTTTGTATTTAATCATGTCTTTTAGTGAGAACGTTCTGAAATTAGATTTTAAAGATTGAAAATCAATAGATATAAAAATTTGACATGTTGAACTTACAACGCAAGCCAGTATTATCATAATTTTTCTTGAACTTTGTTATTCTTGAATTCATTTATCCAGTCAAATTTTAAGCATTCACTATAGTAGTGCATAACAGTGAAGTTACTGTGTGTATTAAGGAACTGCATCATAGTGAATTACCAGAGCAATGCTTGCTGTAACAAGAAGGGGAAAGGTAGCACTGATGCTGATCAACCCATCTTAAAGCTGATTTTAGTGGTGCTGATATATTTTTTTAATTTTTTTTATTATTTTTTGATTAATTGTAATTAATTTTTCACGCAAGATATAATATGATCATGGTTAGTCCACGTCAGCTGTAAGTAACTCTAGTTAATTTTTTTCAAAGATTTAGTAAAGTTTATTGAGGTTATTAGTGAAAAAAAGGTTTAAAGGTTTTTTGGTAAAAAAAATGACAAGTTAGTTGGGTTTTTTGGTTAATAGCTCCTTAAACAATTATAAGACTAAAAATCTATCTCTTATAAGTACAAGTTTTTTTTTTGAAATTGAGTACAAGTTTTAAATAAATTACAACACTTAAAATCTATCTCATAATAAATACAAGTCTTAAACCGATCCAAAACACCACACGCATATAACTTCCGAGCCTTCGGCTTACCACATACATATAACTTTCGAACCTTCGACTTGCTTTATTATTTCATTAAAAAAATTATAATGACGCTAAAATGAAATTATAAATATATAATTTTGAATATTTTTTAAAACAAGAACCTTCATATAACTCTTTCGAATTCTAACATGTTTTATATCAATACAAACACAAATAATTACATAATTTTTTCTAACTCTAATCTGTTACATGGTAAATATCTTTTTTTCATACATATGAAGATATAGACTATTACGTGAGCTCGTGGGTTTACCCAGTGCGCACCAAAAGGGTAGCGGCTGCGGGTTCCGACGTTAAAAAAAAGAAAATATACGAAATCTGAAAAATATAATTTAAAATTAACTGAATAATAAATAATCCCATATAAATAACAAAAAATATCTTTAAATAGATAATAAATTGTAAAAACTAAATTTTCGTGACAAAATGTAATCTGTTGGTTAATTTAATTTAATTAAAATTCAGTTCATTAATATTAAGATACTAATAAAATGATGTTAAAATTTAAATTATAAAAAATAAATTACGAATTATATAACCGCCCGCAAGGTTAAAGACTAGTATAATTTAAAATGTTATGTCCCTGAAAGTTAGGACCTGTTTTACTAACTTCGACTCTAACCGTTGATGTTTTAGTCTCATTATATGTTTACTATTTATTATTAAGAGTTCTCTTTAATCATTAAAGGAAAATATAAAGGAGAGAGAAAGAGAATCTTAATAAGAATTTATTATAAAATATAAGATATTAAAGGTTCTCTTTAATCATCAAAGGAAAATATATAGTGAGTAAGAGATTGTTAATAAAAATTTATTATAAGATATAAGACCGGAAAGGAGAGCGTCTTGAAAAAGTTGTCCTAGTTATATAAGTCATCACTAAAATTGGATCAACCTTTTTACTAAATTATAACTTAGGAAATGATATAAGGTATATCTTGTACTTGTTCCGGCACATATCCAAATTAAGTTTCATATAAAATTAAATTTGATACGTAAAAAAATCAATTTATTATCATAAGATTACGATACTTATTAGTTGTATAAATTTTCAATAATTTTTTTAATAATTATATATAAATATATTATAGTTACTTGTATTGATTTTTAATAATTTTTTAACAATTATATACAAATATATTATTGTTCTTTACAGGAATCGGGGAAGAAAAAATAAAAATAAATTTCATGAATCAACATAATCCTTGATATGTTTTTTTTTAAAATCTCAAATGTTTCTCATTTTGAATGGAGTGGGTTTGGGTATATGATGTTGGTTATGTGAGGCATAAAGAATTCTTATCCATCAAAAGGATATGATCTTATTTAGTAAAAAAAATTAAGCAACTTGTTGTGTTCGGCATTTTTGTTTCTGTGAAGGGACGTTTTTAGTGCTTATTAAATTTTTCCATCGTGAAAGTAATTAAATAGTCCATATACTTTTTTGTTAAATGAAAATATACACGACAATCACTATTATACATGTATCTTTATAGGTCATGAAAATTCTGAGAAAAATTATTTATAAAATTAGATATAAAATTAACAAATTAAATGAAATTTTAGTTTATGCTTAAACTTGAGTACCACAAACATGCATACATTGAATTTTAGAAAGTTCAAATGAAAATATATATTATTTAGAAGCCAGAGCACAAGGATCATGCATTACTTCTTTTCCTCACTCAAGTACATACTCATTTCCTTAGTCAGATTGTGAATCAGCAGACTGTTCACCACAAATTGAACAAGCCTGACCTTCATCCTCAACACATATCATTTCAAACTCTAAATTTTTTATTTTTCCTAAATCTTTAAGCAAAAGTTCATAATGAAGTTTGATGGCTTTCATGGTCTTCCAAGGCATCTCATGAGCAACTTCTTCAAAGAATGCTGGAGGTGGAGGGGTATCAAACTTATATAAAATAGTTTCGAATTTCTTAACATCTTCAAAGGACCAACCATCTTCAGTATAAGGCTCATGTTCAACATTTGAGGAAGATTTCTTATGGTTGGGTTGTGCCATTTCAATAGTTGCTGAAAGATGGCCTGTAATTGTATATCTATGAACTATATTATGAAATGCTTATGAGTGTGTTTCTTATAAGATTCATCACCTATTTATAGATGCTGTGATATGTAGATGAATTCATAAAGACCTGTTTTCAGCCAAATAAAAAATAATATCTTATTAGTTGGCCGTTGCAATAAATTGAATATATTTAATAATATCATTGTGATATATATATTTTTTTATAGTTAAACTTATCTCTAGGATTGACTTGAAAGATATGCTCATAGTTAGACCTATCTCTAGAACTGAATATAGCTGTACAACTTATCTCTAGAATTGAATATAGCTGTACAACTTCCTAGATATAAGTTTAATCATAAACATATATCTCAATGATGTTATTAAATATTATAAAATTTATTGCAACAACCAACTAACAAGATATTAATTTATTTATTTTTTGACTGAACAAGATATTAATTTTTATTTGACTTAGAACTGGTCTTTATAGATTCACACACACACACACACACAGATATATATATATATATATATATATATTGAAAAATATATTTGTTGGTTACTAGATATGGAAACTGTAAACTTGGACCCCAACATAGTTACTGTTATTTGCATTGTCCTTTTATTTATCCTAGTCTTTTATATTTATGCGAACTCTATGTTTAAATTATAATCTCGATACCTATCCAAAAAAGGGAATCATCATACTGCACTTGATGTGATCTTTTTTTTTTTTTTTTTGAGATTGAGACTTCTCATTAATTAAATTCAGAAGATAACATCTCCAACAATACATTTGGAGGAGACGCAAAATGATTAAAGCTATTTAACAAACAAGGAATTCTGGCTAGTAAATGCGCAGCCTATTTGCTTGCTTTTTGACATGACCTACAGCAATATCAGTTCTCTGACCAAGCTTCTCTTTGCAGACTTCTATCGTGTGTCCAACTTCCACCAGATAAACAATATCCCTTTGCAATATCATCAATGATTTCGTCAAATTTATGTGGGTAATATGACAATAATCAAGGTGAATTATAATGTGTAAATAGCGTGAAATGCCAATATACAGAAAGGTCATGTTTCTGGGCCATGACTAAGGAGTATTTAGACAACAATCAATTTTTAATTTATGGATAAACAATTGAATAATCATGTTTAGATGAAAAAATTACCAGTATTAAGAGAAGTTGAAAGTTAAAATTTGATCAATAATATAGTAGAGAGAAACTATATAAAATAAGATTTTATTATAATCAACTTATTCTCGATTATAATAGAAAAGAGACTTATAAACTAACATTTACAAAAGCGCAACTATACTCGTAAAAAGTGTGTTACAATATTTTAGAATAAGTTAAGTGTGTAGTATGTAGTATGGTTGTCATTCATGCGGTTTGTGTAAGATAATTTTTACTTGATGTGAATCTCCATATGTTAGAACTTTATACGAATAATATAACAATAGTCGATTTATAATGTGCATACGGTTTAAAATGTCAATATCAAAAATGGTCTCAATCTCGGGCCATTGCAAACAAGTCTCGGGCCATTATAAACAATCATCTGATTTTTAATCATTAGGTCAATAACTAAATAGTCATGTTTAGAGAAAAATATGCAACCTTTTCATTCATGAAACAATTAAAACAATTATAAAAATCTTCAACCAACAAACATGCAAACAAAATTCAACTAAAACCGAATCCGAATGAATTTCAAAACTACAAACTAAACATTAATTAAAACAAAATCGCCCTCAAAATCAAATTGAATCCAATCCTAAATCAAATGAAATCTGAATTCAAATATAACTGGATCTAAAGAGAAAAGAAATAATTCCAAACAAACCCATGAAGGACCAATGTAGCTAAAGTTAGGAAAGAAACATGTCAATCTGGCTAGAGCACTCTGGAGAAAAAAGGAAATAATACCATGAAAGGCCAATTTGAGAACATAAAAGAAAGAAAAGATAAAATCCCATGAAGAGTCAATTTGTCTATTGTGTCCAAAGAAAAACAAACAATATCACAAAAGATCCATGTGCCTAACAATATATCAATATGCTTGGCACCTGAAAATAAAATAAAAACTAGGCAAGGAGCCGATCTCATTGAAGAGGCCGAGAAAAATTGACAATTCCAAATGAAATACAATCAAACCAAAAAGTAAGTATTTCAAAGGAAAAACATTCTAATCACAATTAGAACCAAAACCCAAACCACTTTAATGTTTAGAAAAAAAGAACAAATAAAAATTCTAAAAAAATATTAAGTCTAGAAGACCCAACAGCAATCTTGTGCACGTTTTCAGGATTGAACAATCATATAAAGAAATAATATAAAATAAAATTTTATTATAATCAACTTGTTCACTGTTATGATCACAAAAAATAGAGTCCAGTGTAACCAACATTTAAGAAAAACCAACAACTGATATAATAATAAACTAACTCATAATATAATACTGATATAATAACTTTTTATATGTTAACAATAGCAACTTTGCCTCTTAACACAATGAAAAGCTGACTCAGGATCCTTTTACTACTGAAGATAAAATCATACATGTGTATTCTTAAAACAGTACTATAGAACTTGAAAATTGGTTTGAAAGGGACACAATTAAGGCGTCTGAATTTAGGAGGGCTGTCTTTTTAGGATTGTACAGCAGCTGGTAACTGATCAGCTGGTCGCGGTACAGATTGCCATCCAGTGCAGTGCTGAAGAACTTGCTTGAGAGAATCATTTGAAGGTTCCACTGTACAGATTTTATAAAATTCTGATGGATGAAATGTGGTCTGCTGGTCTGCAATGTTTAATAGGCCGGCCTGGGTTCCTGTGATGAACAAGTCTCCTTCCGATATGATGCAGCCAGAACTTGCTTCTTCCTTGTCACCAGCCTAGAAAGCAACCAACAAGAAGAGTGAAAGAGAAATCCAAACCTAATATACAAGCATTAATAATAAACCCAAATGCAGAGGGTTACTCTTTGAGAATTTCTTACCTTTGAGCCTGTTAAGTTTGTCCTTATTTTATGGACCCTTTTTTCAGTTTATTCCAGTTTTGACCTCACCAGAGTGAAGAAATCCAGTTGAATTTGGTTGGAAAACTGAGAAAATTTTCAGTTTATATGTTTTACAGTGGCTTCACACAATTGTCAATCCGAATTAATAAAATTTCTCAGTGGTTTCCAACACAATGATTACAAATTCAACCGAAATTCGTAAATCTGGTGAAGCTATAATGGGTATTAGTCTTTAAAAAATGGTTGGATTGCACAAAGTACCAACATAAAGGACTGAATTGTACAAAGGACTGAATTGTATAAAGGGTAGGGTATAAAATAGTACACTTTTAATTTTTACTCTTAAGTCTCTAAGGTTACGTTTACTTGCATGTAATGGAATGGAGGGATAATAGAATGAAATTTGTACTCTAAATTGGGAATGATTATAGAAAATGTCTATAATTTTCAATCCTTTAATTATTCCATTCCAACTATTCGGAATAGAAATCTAAATCATATGTTTCAGAAGGAATGCTCATTCCACTTCTTCATCATATTTCCCTACAATCTTCATCATTAGAAATTTAGACTCACTCATATTTAGTCACTATTGTCTCATACTTTCTTTTTTATCCATAAAAACTCTTTATAATTTTACATACCATTCTCTCCTCATTCCATACTATCCAAGTAAACGGAACCTAATGTTGTGTTTCGTTGGGGAGAATGGAATGGAATGACTAAAAACAAATAAAAATAGCAGAGGTAGGAGGACGAGGAAAGTTTAAAAATAAATTGAGTGACTACAAAATTGTTATGATGAGATTTGAGAAGAAAATGTGTGTAAGAAGGAATGGAGCATTCCTCAAATTGGGAGTTTAAAAATAAATTGAGTGACTACAAAATTGTTATGATGAGATTTGAGAAGAAAATGTGTGTAAGAAGGAATGGAGCATTCCTCAAATTGGGGGCGTGATCTTTAGCATAGGGTGTAAGGAATTGAATGGAGGAAGGAATGAAATTTTTGCCCATCACATAATGCAAATTTCATTTCATTCGTCTCATATTCATTCACCCCAACCAAACACCACATAAGGGTTTATATAGGATGTATACAATAGACATACTTGAAGAGTCAAAGTGTTAATAAGCCTAAATTTAAGTTATTTTCCTAGGCTTCTCACCAAAATTAAAATGGTAATTATTTCTTATATTACCTTCCAATTCATCTCCTACATATTCTCATCAGATCCATATGACCAAAATTTAACGAAATGAACCATGCATGCTATTATTCTCTCTAAATCTAATACAGATTGCAGTGACTCCCATGAAGAGAACTATCAAAGCACATAATACAATGCGCCAATTAAAAAATACATATTATATTCCTAACTGAATTTTAGGGGGCACAATTATTTTATTCTCAGCGTGAACTGCTTCTTATTATTAAAAGCTGGTAAAATAAATTACATAAATAGTCAGATTATCCAATAGTGATTGCTACAGAAGCAAGTGCGAAATCGTTTACCTTCTCTGTAAGATATTTAAATGCTACCTTCTTCTGTCCTGCTTCATAAATATTGCATTGCGAGTATATCTGAAGCAAAATATATCTTGTAAGTTGTAAGTCAAATTTAGTGACTGAACGTTGAAGAAGAAAAATTCAGATCCTGCAGGGAGTAGAACCTGTGATTCTACACTAGCACAAATGGCATAGATTCCCCAGTTTCTTGTGTAATTATTGTACAGATGTACTTTCGCAAATCTGACACGAGGATGCCGCTGTCTAGTCCCATCAAAGAAACAGTGGTGTATGGTAATACGAATGCATCTGTCACCAGTATGAGAAGCGTCTGCTCCAATGAGCATTGTCTTGTCGTGCTGTGAGAAGTGACATCTGAAAGCAATGTATAGACAGATGGTTAAATTTATATACACAAGGAAAAAGGTGAGATTAACTTCATAGTTTTGATCAGTTCACCGTGAAATAGTAATATCTGTGCTTTCTCGTGTGATATCAATCAGGGCATCTGCATAATCACGAAGGCTGCAGCGATCAATCCATATATGCTTTGAGTGAGGTTTAATTTGAATAGCATCCACATCGTGTCCTCTACCCCCTTCAAACTCTAGGTTGCATATGATGACATGTTCACATTCCTTTAGCCTCAAGCCCTTTCCAGTGAGCTTGATCCTTTGGCCCCGCCCATCTATGGTCTTATGTGATGACACATTCAAGTAAGAGGAGAGTTCAATGGTGCCTGAAACTTCGAAAACAATCCAGAGAGGATCTTCTTTGCGGCAACCATAACGAAGTGATCCGGGCCCATCATCTGACACAGAATACATAACAAGTTCTGATCATATAACTGCTGTTGGGGTAATTGACTGCAAAAAGTATCACCAATTTACCAAGCACCAAATTCTAGTGATGGTTTGCATCAATTCCTATATATTTATCCGAATTAGTACCACTCAATCTTCTCCCAAAATATGAATTGAAGGAAAGACAGGATTAAAGATTAATCAAGCATTACACAAAATGCAGAACAAATTGACGCTGTAAACAAAAAATGGAAAATGTTTATATATTAGCAAAATAAGGAAGTTGCAGAGCACAAATGAGTATAAGAGGATCTTTATTCAAAGAGTTGGTTCTTGGTTATCTAACACGGAACAGAGATGATACCTGCGAGGGTGGTAACGTGATAAAGGGGACCATGAAGGCCACCGATGGCGCAGCGACCAAAGCCTTCAGCTTGGCCGGCAAGAGCTCGTAAGGTGGAGTCAACTTGAGCATATGGGAGAGACAACATTGCCAACTGAGATAGTGGTAAAGTGGGTTCAGACATAACAGGAAATGCAGTGATATTTATATGAAACAAGTCGAAACTGATCATCCCCAAATAAATTCACCTTTTATTCAACCGACACATTTATGGGGTACACATTAAAGAACGAAACTGGCCGACAGTGGGCTTAGAGCATCAGGAGAGCCCAAGTCCATTTAAATTGGCTTTTTTCTTCTTCACGAGGCCTGCCTTACAAATTAGTATATGTTTAATTAATATTTTAAATAAATTTTTAATAATTAAATTTATCAATAAATTTATTATAAATTAGTATGAAGAAATATGTTTTCATAAGAATATTTTTGTTTAAGTTAAATAATAATAAGATATTTATAATTATATTATAAACTAAAATAAATATTATAAAAATAAAATAAAATTTGATGGGAATTACTCCCACCATCCCTCCAGGTTGTTTACGCTCACTGTTTGCACGCATTTTGAGGCTCCTATAAAATATAGTTCCATAATTTTTTTTAAATTTTTTTAAGTAAAAGTTTAAACATCAAACTTTTAATCGGGAAAAACAAAATTTTAAAATTTAAAAAGCGTGGGTAAAGAAATGAGGGCGAGGGAATATTTGCAAAGTGAAAACACATTTACTAAAACTCTGTTGTGTTAACTTATTGAATGGAATGGTGGGAGAATAAAATGAATTTTGTACTCTAAAAATGATGTTAATCAAAGAAAATGTATATATTTTCATTCCTTTAATCATTTCATTCCCACTATTTAAACTACAATTCTAACCCACATGTTCGAAAAGAATGCTCTATCTATTTCTACGTCATGTTTCGTTACAATATTTCTCACAACAAATTTAAATACATTTATATTTTCTCACGATTATCTCATACTTTCTTTTTTCTCCTTAATACTTCTATAGCACTATTCGAATTCTCACAGCCTAAATATTAAAATATATATGAGAAAATAATTAATTATATAGGTCTATTATTATAACTAGTATTTTAATAAATTTAATAAATATTAAATAGAAAAAGAAGGAAGAGGACATGGTGATATCTAACACTAATAAAGCAAAAAAATATATATCTAAATATATTATACAAGTGGAAGGTCCGCGCGTCTATTTATGACAAGCTCGCATTTATAAAATCTCCGCGATTAAACCACCGATCGCCATTTCCCCCCGACGTCGCCCTCTTACGCCACCGAAAAAGAAAAACCCTATTCCTCCACCTATACATACAAATCCTTCTATTCTCTCTGCACATGCATGCTTGCATGCATGCATGCCCATCCAATCAGTCAAAAGATGATGCTATGATGCAGGTAATTATACATAGACGTGCCTCGTAATATTCACAAGTACATAATATATTAATGTACATTTTTTGTGTCTACGTATAATTATCTGTGTTGGTTTTAGTAAATTTGAGAAAAGCTAGAGTTTGTGAAATTATAATGAGTTGGGAGTCATTTTTGGTGAGGGAAAATGAAAAGTTCTGAAGAAGGTTCGGGGGGTTTGAAAATGGATCAGTTGAAAATGAAGGCCGTGAATTCTTATAATGATCTGCATGATCAGAATGCTAATTCACCCAAGTTGAAAAGTAATTTAAAAATGAGGCCCTCGAATTCTTTCAATGATTTGCATGAGCAGCCTGGTTCGCCTTCCGTGACTCCGAGAGCGCCAGCTGTGGTGGTGTCGAATTCGAGCAAGGCCTTGGCGTGCTCTGCCTCGGGGAAGGCCTTGTTGGGTTCGAATTCGAGCAAGTCGTTGTTGGGGGGTTCGAGTTCGAGCAAGTCATTGGTGGTTTCGAGTTCTAGCAAGTCCTTGTTGGGCTCGAATTCGAGCAAGTCATTGGCGGTTTCCAATTCGGGTAAGGCATTAGGCATGTCGAGTTCAGGGAAGAGGATGGACCAGAAGAAGAAGTATGTGAAACAGGTGACTGGGAAGAATAATGACACGGAGCTGCATTTGGCAGCGCAGCGTGGGGAAGCGAGTGCTGTGAAGGAGATTTTAGGGGAGATTGATGCGCAGATGCTGCAGACGTCGAGTGGGGCGGAGTTTGATGAGGAGGTGGCGGAGATTAGGTCTGCAGTGGTGCATGAAGTGAATGAGTTGGGGGAGACTGCGATGTTTACTGCTGCGGAAAGAGGGCATATGAATGTGGTCAAGGAGCTGTTGCCGTACATGACAAAGGAAGGCCTTGCTATGAAGAACAAGACTGGTTTTGATGCATTGCATATTGCCGCGAGGCAAGGTCACGAAGGTAATGTCAAATTTAATGAAAATTGTGGCTGTTTGGTTTACTTCTGGTTTCTGCTTTTCTTGACCCGTTTGTGTAAATAAGCAGAAACATTCTTAGCTAGGAAGCTGAGAATGCTAACTTTTCTCTCGGAGCTTCTACTTCTTTTCTAAACACTTTATTAACTTATTTACTTTTCACATCTACTCCACTTCTTTAATTTAAGTAAGAAATCACTTCTTTATAAGCTAATTTAGGGTATTCCTGAATGCAGCCATTGTGCGGATGTTGTTGGAATGTGACCCGGAGCTAAGCAAAACAATTGCCCAATCAAATTCGACTCCTCTTGTGTCTGCAGCTTCGAGAGGGCATACAGCTGTTGTCAAAGTGCTGCTAGAAAAGGATCCGAGTTTGATAGATATCCCGAGGTCTAATGGGAAGAATGCGCTGCATTTAGCAGCACGTCAGGGTTATGTAGAAATTGTTGAGGCATTGCTTCAGACAGAACGGCAGTTGCCAAGAAGAACGGATAAAAAAGGGCAAACTCCATTACATATGGCTGTCAAAGGTGTTAGCTCTGAAGTAGTCAGGTTGCTTCTACAGGCAGATCCAGCTATCGTGATGCTACCAGACAAATTCGGCAACATAGCTTTACACGTTGCTGCCAGAAAAAAGCGAACTGAGGTATTTCTGAATTTTCCCTGTCAATCTCCTAAAACATATTCTTGGGCTGAATTTAAGGGATTAAAAATTGTATCAATTTGTTGCAGATAGTCAATGAGCTTTTAATCATCAGAGATACTGATGTCAATGCATTGACAAGAGACAACAAAACAGCCCTTGACATTGTAATAGCACTCCCTCTGTCTGAAGAAGCCGCGGAAATGAAGGACTGCTTGATGCGTTTTGGGGGTATGACAGCCAGTGATCTGAACAACCAACCGCGAGATGAACTTAGGCAAACTGTAACAGAAATCAGAAAAGAAGTGCACTCACAACTTGAACAAGCACGAAAGACCAACAGAAATATGACTGGCATTGCCAAGGAGCTCCAGAAGCTGCACAGAGCAGGGATCCTCAATGCTGCTAACTCAGTCACTGTCGTTGCAGTCCTGTTTGCAACCGTTGCATTTGCAGCTATTTTCACAGTTCCTGGTGGTAATTATGATTCTGGAATGGCTGTCATGGTTCACTCTACGCCCTTCAAGATATTCTTTATCTCTAATGCAATTGCCCTCTTTACATCATTAGCCGTGGTGGTGGTGCAGATAACGGTTGTCAGAGGCGAGATAAAATCTGAGAGACGAGTTATTGAGGTGATCAATAAGTTGATGTGGTTAGCCTCTGTGTGCACCTCCGTGTCATTTATTTCTTCGTCCTACATAGTTGTGGGGCGGCGCAATCAATGGGCTGCAATCCTTGTGACAGTCATAGGGAGCGTCACAATGATAGGAGTCTTGGGAGGGATGACATATTATGTGGTGAAGTATAAAAGGTTGCGGAGAGTGAGAAAGAGAGCAAAGGTCTATAGGAATCGTTCAAACTACTGGCACGACGACTTGTCTGATTCTGATATAAATCCAATTTATGCAATTTGATGTCTCCAGGAGAGATTGTTTATTGTTTACAAGCAACTATGCAAACACGGAGCAGGACGGGTCAAAATTGAAGTGCAACATGGTGCAAAAGCCACAACTGAACTCCGCGGAGCTGGAAAGATCGCCTTGAAAGGCAAGCATATTCTTGCACAAGAGCGCAATCACACTGAAACGGTGTAATACTGCATAAAAATTACAGATTCTGACATAGGATGTCGAAAATACATGGACTGGACAAATATTGATCTCATCTCTTAATATATATGGTGGTGCCCGTGAGTTTACAAGAAGATCACTAACATTTTTTTGTCTCCCGTATAAAATTAGTTAGTCTGGCAACTCTTGATCAAATCTGAAGCTGGGGTGAAGACAAAGTGTAGTTAGTTACATATATGTTATTTCTCTTGTATTTAAGCAATGAGAACAGACACATGTTTCACAATAAACGGTGGAAAGGAGGGGAGGGCTTTGCAGTTAGACTAGGGGCGGCTTGACTTTGCTTTAAAAATTTTAAGACAGCAAATTTCTCTCCGTCAAACAGAATTTTGTTACTCCTTCTCTTTTCAAATTTTAGTCGTTTAAGAAATATTCGCTTGTTTTTTCACTAAACATCATTCTCTTCTTCAAAAGAAGTGTTCTTGAGCTATAATTTTACAGATTAAAAATGCAACTGATTTTGATCCCGAGCTGGTCTAATGATTTCCTCAAACGCGTGTGTTTTCTTGAAGAATCCCGAGCTTTTCTTGAAGTTTTTCTTTAATTTTTAGTGAAAATTTGTGTGGAGTTATAAGTTGACTAGTAATGGAAGACCAGAAAAGAGAGCAGCAGCATTACACAAATGTATTGTATGATTGATTGATGCAAGTGGTCCTTGTCTCATTGGCCTTGTGGCCAATAATACAGAACATCATAACATGACTTCTGATCTTCTTCTGCACATACTAATTGACAAATGCTACTATAAGTTCCTATTTTCTTCTACTTTTCATAATAAAACATGTACTTTTATTCACTTCTGCAAAACTGAAACCTGAAACTAACTAACTGTTTTCATCCGCTTTCTTCCAATATTGCTGAATAATTTAGCTTCTTGTTCGTGTTACCCTCGTTGGACTCTGGTCTACAAGCTGGATATACCGCGTATATTTGGTTTGGTTGATTAAAAAGCCAATGCATCTCGGATCCCAGGTAAAGAATGATGAAAGTAGAAGCATTGTATCATTTGTTTGCTTAATGAATAAAAGCTACATAACAGATTGGCCACTTGGGATCTTTTTGTGGTTCCTACTGATATTTATGCAAATCTGTTATATGCTGACATTTATTTCTAGATACTGTTTAAAATTCCCAAAAGATATATTTTATTTTACTTTTTGAAAAAGAATAAAATAAAATCCTGAGCGTGTTAATGTGAAAAGAATATGCACGTCCATGCGTTATCTGTCATAATTGAATTAGCCACCAGCATGTTTCTCATGTTAGTTATTTACAATGAAATGATTTTTTAAATCACAATTTGTTTGTGTGATGATTGACTTTTGATTCAGGGTTTATGGTTTTCAGGTATCTTTTTATGAGATTTTGTTCTTTTGCCTGTAGTTCTGTTGGATGGGCACTCCAGAAAATCAGCTAAGCTAATGAATAGGACTATGAAGCAGTCGATACAGAAACGAGATGACACGCCTTTGCATTTTGCGGTTAGGACTCAAAATCTGGAATTGGCTTTGGAGATACTGGCTAAGAGTGAAGATATAGAATTGAAGGAGTTGATGTGCAAGCAAAATTATTCCGGTGAAACTGCCCTTTATGTTGCCGCTGAGTATGGATATGTCGATTTTGTGAAAGAGATGATCAAGTATTATGATATTGCGGATGCCAGTATCAAAGCTAGGAATGGCTCTGACGCTTTCCATATAGCTGCTAAACAAGGAAATCTAGGTATTTCTTCTGCAGTATAATTTTCTTTTTTTAATTGATGAACTCATACTATTGGTTATATAGAGCTTGTTTATCTTATGAAATCAGATAATAACAGACATAATTACTGATTTTATGATCTGTCAAAGTTATATGAAATCGTCGACTCTTGGATCAATATTTACTATGTGCAATCTTCCAAACATGGATGTTAGTTTTTTTTTTACAAATTTTGTAATTTGATTTTTACTTGTAGAGGTGGTAAAGATTCTGATGGACGCTCTTCCGGAGCTTTCTATGACTTTTGATCAATCCAACACCACCGCACTGCACAGTGCTGCAGCACAAGGTCACACTGAAGTTGTTAAATTTCTTATGGAGAAAAATAGCAACTTGGTCACCGTAGGAAAAAGCAACAAGAAGACAGCCTTGCATTCAGCCGCGAGAAATGAACACTTGGAGGTAGTAAAAGTCCTGCTGAGCAAAGAAACTGAGATTGCTTTGATGACTGACAAGAAGGGACAGACAGCTTTACATATGGCTGTCAAGGGACAGAGTGTTGAGGTGGTTAATGAGCTTATATCTTCGAAACCTGATCTGATCAATATGGCTGATAACAAGGGAAACACCCCATTGCATATGGCAACCCGGAAAGGTCGGACAAAGGTAAATTTATATTTGATTTGTCTCAGTTGCAGGTAGTTGTGTTTAGCATATAGATATTTGCTTTAAAGTAAAAAACTGTTGATTAAATGATTAACAGGCTCATCTTGTTGTGCAGATTATCCGCGCACTATTAAGTCACAAAGAAATCTTGGACAAAAAAGCCTTGAATAAATCTGGAGAAAGTGCTTTTGATACTGCTGAAAAAACCAGTAATTCAGAGATTGCAAGTATCCTACGAGAGTATGGGGTCCAAAGTGCGAAAACTATGAAGTTAAAACCAGCACCAGCACCAACTACTGCCAAGGAATTGAAACAAACAGTAAGTGATATTAAACATGAGGTTCACTATCAGATTGAGCACACGCGACAAACAAGGAAACAGATGAAAGGAATCGGCAAGCAGATCAACAAAATGCAGTTAGAAGGGCTCAACAACGCGATAAACTCCACCACAGTTGTTGCTGTTTTAATAGCCACTGTTGCATTTGCTGCTATATTTACGGTCCCTGGCCAGTATGTTGATGACCCTAAAGAAGCCACTCAAGAAAAAATTCTTGGGGAGGCGAATATTGCTCCAAAACCCCAGTTCACAATTTTCCTTATATCCGACTCCCTTGCACTATTTATATCCTTGGCTGTTGTGGTGGTTCAGACTTCCATTGTAGTCGTCGAAAAGAAGGGGAAAAAGCAAATGATGGCAATTATCAACAAGCTCATGTGGTTGGCTTGTGTCTCTATATCAGTGGCATTTCTTGCGCTTTCTTTTATTGTTGTAGGAGAGGATCAACGGTGGCTAGCAGTGGCAGTAACAGTAATAGGCACATTGATCCTGGCCACAACGCTGGGGACGATGATTTACTGGGTTATTTTAAATCGCATTGAGGCTTCCAACTTGAGGAGTATTCGCAGATCTGCAAGGAGTAGCAAGTCTCAATCATTTTCACAACATTACACTCTATCGGATTCAGAAAACAACGATTACAAGAATCTTTATGCAATATAATTATGCCACAGCTTACAGGCCAGTTCCGTTTTTCTTTTGCAAAATCATACATGCATATCTTGACGAAGATTGCTGGAAATTTTTGTACTGAAATTGTCATTTAGCTTTTGTATATCAATTTTATGGAATCGGCATTTGGCTTTACACCATTGAGTTTACTGGTTTATGAGGTGAGGTGTAACGTGGAAGCAAGAGGTTTCGCGTGGTCCACTCTGAATCTTTGTAGGCAAACTCAATCTAAAGAGCAAGTAGATATTTGAACTAGCAACATATCTCCATTTGTGTTTACATGAATTATAAGGTGGACCTTGATTTTTGTCTAGTTGCACTTGCTTAGCATAATATGTTTGATAATGTACATGTGTTTCTCTTTTCCTTTTTATTTAGACTTTATTGATAAATCCTTTCACGTCGATATCAGAAGTAAAGAGTGCATGGGATTAATTGGATCATATTCAAATTCTCTTTCTTTCCCCCTTCTTATGCATTGGGGATCTTCTCGTTATACATTTTGTTGAGTGTGATGCTGCATTTAGCTACCGACACAGCCCTCTTGCGATGGCAAAAATCTCTCTGATATAAGTTATATATACTAACTCTAGTTTTCGTGCAATAACAGTTGATATATCACCAGAAAAAGGTCGAAACAGAACTATAGAACTGAAATATCAACTATACTATTAAATAATTACTCGTGTAAATCTGTTAGGTAAGGTGATACTACTATTATCAACAGCTTACTCTTTGACTTCAGGTGTTTAAACTTTGGCTCTTCCACAAGTCTTTTCAAAAATTCCAATATTTCTTATTTGTCAAAGCTATGGTGCTAACTGTCAATAGTGGAAAATTTCACTCATAACATAAAAGAAGAGAAAAGGTTTAAGAATAAAGCTCTGCCGTTGCTTTTATTCTGGGAAAAGACTATACATTACTTTCATGCAGTACTTTAAAACTTGTTGCTTTTAAATTTGAAGATGGAAGCCTCAAGTAGTGGCTCTGGAATCTAGTTAGTGAGGACTGAGGAAAAGGCTGTTTGTCCTTGCAGTGATCCTAAAGAACAGAAGTTTGGGACTTTGAGGTAACTTTTAACATATTGTCAAGTTAAACTTGGTATGTGTGTAACCCTTGAGCTCTTCTTCTTTCTTACCTTTTCCTTATTTGAAAAGAGACTTTCATTGTTGCTAGTACATTTCTATATTCTCTTCCAAGTTATAGTTACAGAATAATGGATATTACTAGTGATTATAGTTCCTGAAGCAGAAGCTTTTAAATGGTTTGAACTTGTTAGAGTTGCCAAATGCCATTTCTAACACCAGTCAAGTGTCTACTGATGCGGGGTCTTGTGCACCGGGATGACTTGTTTTTTCGGTTGTCCTTACTCATGAAAATTGCAATAAAGCTAGTGTAATTATATGCCTATAAATGAATCTGTGACTCCCACGTTTCTGAAAAGAGAATGCCTTTTAACTGTTTAGCAGACCCCTCACTGAAATTTACAAGTGGGGGGCTGACTCATGGTTTACTCAGAGGGGTGATACAGCATGATGTCCAATAAAAGTTTACTAAGGTTAGGAAATGCAATCTTCAAATGCATTCATGTCTTATATGATTATTACTTAAAAAGACTGTAAGTTGCTGTATATTATACCATGTTGTTGAAATTAAGAAATTACCATATGGATGAAGTGCAAGGAAACAGCAGGGAAGAACAGACTACTGAGTGCAGAATGCAAGTCAGAAATCTCTGCTGAAATGTCTTTGAAATTATTTAACCTACTCTGACAATGTAGCAATAATACTCATGTCCACACAGTAAAAAACCAGAATGTTACAGTAGTAGTTTTGTCTGCAGGGTAAATACACATATTTGTACAGGTGAATTATGATCAAATGCCTGAAGATCACATGGGAACTGAAAGAAATCAGTAAATACAATGGAAATGGGTAAAAATGAAACATTGGATACTTTAAGCTACAACAGAAAATGAGCAAAAACCAGCTTCACTTGCTGTGTTTCTTGTGGTAAAGAGTTGCTGAGATTTTTTACAGTATGCAATGGCTGCTTCAATAGAACTCTCTATCTCTGAAGTTGCACTGTTGCTTCTCTTGAGTAGCTGTGGATCATATACCCCATTCGAGTATAACGAAAATGAAGATGATAAAGATGAAGAGCCTGATGAACATGAAGTTGAGGATTTTATGGTGGATGGTCGCTGTTTTGTTGCAGAAAATGATTTTCTGTGAGAAGTAATATTGTTATCCTGATCAAAGCCATTTTTCTCAATACTACTCATGACAGACACTAATGTTGGAATTTTCATTCCTTTCATAAGTTGCCCATAGGGGGTCTTTTTAGCAACCTTAATGTACCTGCTGAAATAATCTTTGTTACCTTCAGATTCTTCATCTTTGCATGTTGTTTTGGCAGATGGTTCATCAGAACCAGATTTTGAAAATAAAGATTTCAAATACGCTCGCGAGGCCTTAAGCTTTTGGCCTAAACAAGATTTCTTAATGAGCTTGAGCTTATACCTGGACCAGGATTTTTTAGGCTGATCAGTCCCGCTTATAAAACCACTCAATTCACTGGACCATTCAATGTAGTCAGCTGGATTAAGTTCACAACTGACACGATAAGACTCCGATGGAGAAATGTTGCACGATTGATCCAGTGGAGTGGTATCGGTGGTAGAAGGAAGTACAATGCTGCATTCTTGATCATCACTAAAATTTTTGGTGGTTGAGTTTTGGAGAAGCTTTTCGACCATTTCTAAGCGCGGTGGAAGGTGAAGAGGAAGGAGGTTTCCTTTGTAGAAGAGTTCATCAGCAGGAGAGCTGATAGTTTCTTTTTCAAGATGAGTAGAATCACACATTTGAAATTCAAAATCTCTGGCTTGTGGGCAAGAAAAGAACACACTGGTGGAAGAACAGCTTAGTTCCATATCTATGTACATATCTTCTGCATGATTATAAAATGGAAGATTACTCGAGGCCATTAGCTTCATCTTTCTTTTTCAGAGATGCTTATGGGGGGCTGAGCTTAGAGTAGTAAGTGGAGATGGAGGGAGGGCACTGGGCAGGGCATCCTTTAAAGCAGAGATGCTGCTAAGGGACAAAAGCATTTAAATTTTTTAAAAATATCTCTTTTTTCAAAAAAATTCAAAATATCTCGAGGTACCAAATAATAACATAATGCTGTTCATGGATAGGGAGTTTCATGTGGTTTCTATCCATCTTCTTAAAACCTGATGACTCAATTGCTAAGAGTATTATTTTGCATTATCCAATTTACTTATTTATTTTCTAGCTATTCTCCAGTCCTCCCAAATTACTATATCAAAAAATTATCATAATTTTCCAGAAAAGGAGTGAGTTCAAATTATTCAATAATGCATATTTGAATGATTGTGTATGTTATTGGTGTATCAGAATGTGACAACAGTGTTGCATGAATGGCCGGTAGATGCTACCTTAAAAGTTACTCTTACTATGAAATGCAAGTGAAATTTATATTCATTCTCTCCCTATCTCGCTCAACAAATGTTTCTTCCACCTAATAGATCTAACAATTCGGACTTAACCAGAAACATCAGTAGTCTGTTTATGATTCAGCATTGAACTCTCACTGTCAAACATCCCGAGAAGAATTAAAAGGGTGTTTGGATGGTAGATTGGAATGAGAGTCGGGAATGGGAACGGGGGGTATGAGAATGGTTATCCCAAGGGGTACAGAAGAAATGATTTACCCACCAAGTGGTTACGAGTTTTCCATTCCATACCACAAAATGGCTAATCCAAACACTAGTACACATGGGTTTCAGGTTCCCATTCCCGTTAACCAACTCATTAACCATGAACCAAACGTCTCCTAATTGGTGAAGTATAGATGAAATAATCGGCTTCTGGTAGTAATGAAGTTTCTTTAGTACCGACATGATCTAAAGTATAAGTGAAATACATGACTGCAACACCCATTCTTCTCTGCAGAAGAATGTAAGCTTCAAAACAGCCCATTCCCGGTACCCTGAAATTTCGCACCCTTCCCATTCTAAGCTCTGTAACCGAAAAAGGATGCTTAATCTGGTATGGGTCTCCACGCTTGACTTGCGCATTAAGAGAGCCTCTTTTCAAATGTAAGCTTCCATTTTCCCCTAGCAGTGTAACAAAACTTAACATATTTTATCTGCATGCCCATGCTTTGCCTGCTTCTTGGAAACAATATCAAGATTGTCTCCCCTCCCCTCTATCCTTTTGGTTTCCGAGAGGGTATCTCATTTTTTTATCCTAAAATAATTACTAATGTATACTTTATTGGTTAGAACTGGGAATGCTGCATCAGATTCACCAGTCGCAGAAGAAGTTTATACACATTCAATAGACGATCATGGAAAATATGTGTGACTACTGAGTACTGAGTAGTTTGATTAACATATATATAGACATTTTTATGTAATAAATTATCTTGTTTGTAGAATTGTATCTGACAACATTTTTTGGGAAAATAATTTGAAGTACGTGAACATAATTTTGATTCTTTCAATCAATCAATTCCAAATAATTTAAATTATAAATCCAACCCACATGATTTGAAATGAATGATCATTTTAATTCTTGATCATGTTTCTTTGCAATTTTAGTCATATATTGTCACTATTTTTTTATACATTTTTTTTTTTCATAATTTTTTTTCTTTCAATTTTTCATTTCATTCTCCTCTCTTTCCATCTCGTCCAAATAAATGCAACCTTAAAAATGACCTTTTTTGTTGTGATGAACAATACTCCTCCATTTTTTAATTGTTAATAATCATTTGATTTTTCAGCTAATAATTACTCTGATGTGAATTATAATATTAATTATCTATTTTTATTCACAAAATGATAATCGTAGACAATTAAACTCATAAAGTTATGCGCAAAAAGGCTATATGGCAAAAAAAACAAAGAGATTATTTCCTATGATCAATGATCGTTCAAATTCTAAAAGTCCAAGCATAAATATTGTTGCCGATCGTTGGAAGGCCGTGAGCATTCCTATTGTCGTCGATGATTTATTAGCTACTTCATAATTCACAACCCTAATTTGATATTTAATTAAATAAATCTTAACCCGAAGTAGTGCAAATATGGGTGCATTAGAGCAAGTCCAACAGCTGTCCTATTTAGTGTCTAGGTCATAATATAGAGCATTTGATGAAAAAATTTGCTCCTCCTAGTGATGCCCTATAACATTAAGACAACCCATTCGAGCACTATTTTTGAGGCTCTCTCTCCTGACATTATCTCATACTAGTTGAGAATCCGCGCGTTGCGGCGGCCTATAAAAATTACATTAATGATTCAAAATTAATATTTATAGAATAAAATCAATTTGCGGCGACTTATAAAAATTATATTAATGATTCAAAATTAATATTTATAAAATAAAATAAATTTTATATTATAAACATCTCGATGCAATACCAATATTAATTTTTAAAATTGAAAAATTGGACTATAATTCATATGTGAAAAAATGATAATAAGTTTCTACATGTAATTAACGATTTAAAGTACGACGAATCTTAATTTTAATTGTGTTTTTCTTTTTGAAAAATAATCATGTTCTTGACTAACATTGTCATTAACTTTTCCAAACACTACTTCTTAGACACATACACCACTACCTGCATATAAAAAGCATACGACTATACTGACTGATGACATCAATAAAACATACTGTAAGCTTGCAAACAACAACAAATACGTCCGACGATCAAAACAAATATTATAAAAGAATCACCAACAAAAATATATCATTGTAATTAGGGGTGTGCATTCGGTTAACCGAAACCGAAATTTATTTCGGTTAACCGAAACTGAAATTCTATGAAACCGCGGTTAAAAAACCGGATAACCGAAAAATGAAAATTTGGCTACCGAAAACCGAAATATAAATTTCGATTAACCGAACCGAAATTATTTTGGTTATTCGGTTCGGTTTTCGGTTAACTGAACCGAATGCACACCCTTAACTGTGATATTGAGAGACAGTGTAGGTTGTGTTTAGATGATCCAAAACCGTACAACCTATAAGGGTATTTATAGGTGCCGAGAAACTTGTGCGCTACTCTTTTCCATAATTAAATAATCTGAAATAGAACCAGATTAAAAAACTTGCAAGTTACTATATTCCATAAATAATCTGAAATAAAATCAGACTAATACTTTCAATTTATTATATTCCATAAATAATCTGAAACAGAATCAGATTAATTTATGCCAAGATATATACCAAATAATCTGAAATAGAATCAGATTAAAAAACTTGCAAGTTACTATATTACATAAATAATCTGAAATAAAATCAGACTAATACTTTCAATTTATTATATTCCATAAATAATCTGAAACAGAATCAGATTAATTTATGCCAAGATATATACCATATCAATGAATCTGAAACAATTTTTTTTATATCATTCACCCAAAAATTCCAGAAAATTAGAAAAATAGAACGGAGCTATCTGAGAGGCGCCACCTACACGCCCCTCGCTTCTCCTTTATATAAGTATATTGATGATTTTATAATAAATTCTTACTGATACTCTCTTTCTTTCTTTATTTTATATTATGTTTTAATGATGAAAGTGAACTTTTAATAATAAAATATTAAACATATAGTGAAAATAAGACACATTGTTGGAGTTGAAGGTAGTTGAATATGTCCTAAACTACTAATACATAATTTTTTATATTATATTTAGGGCTCCAACTAGTACATTCTTGGCTTACTATCCAGCAAAGAGCTATGGAGAAGCAGGAAGAAGTAAAGCCCTGCCCTCTCGCAGCAGGTACCTAACAAGCCTATATTATTTACACCTATATAAACTATTCTTCTTTGAATTAATCAAATTTTTGTATTTTGATTATAGTCTAGATTTGCATGTGAATTGTAATAAAAATATTTTGGCCATCTGGTTGTGCATCTTTTCAATTTAGAGATATATTTACGGAACGGCGCAAACAAGTCATAAATAAAGTTAAAAATTTGTTCCGGTAATTGATTTAACTAGCAACAATTGATTCTCGTGAAGAAGAAGAATTGTCTTTATTTTGTGAAGAGTCCTTGTTAGCTGACTTGCTATTATTTTACTATTCATGCAAGAAATAAGTTGAGGGTGAATTACTCATATATTTACTTATGTTTGGCTTTTTAATTTTACCAGAATTACTTGAGTTATTGTAAGAGGATGACGATCTTTGCAACTTTTTCTTAAAATTAGGGGCAGCAATTTGAATTTTGAATGTTTTTCGTGTTCGTGAACATTGTAAAATTTGTGCCGTCGTACAACTTACACAATTCGTTAAGAAAAATACATAATCTTGAGGTTGAGGTCTCGAAATCCAGTTAGTAAGCCTAGGCTGGCTAATGGACCTAACTTGGTATGTTAACAATTCAAGGCAACATGTGAGCAAATTAATTTTCATCCAACATTATTTGACAAGAGATTTGAGTATTTGCTAATTTTGGATGTTGCTTGCCCCTTTAAAGTTATTACTTGAGAGTGTCCAAAAGTCTGATATTATTCTGGGTTGGTATGATTGCTTTATACCAGAAAACATAAACCAAATCGAAAAGATATGCATACAAAAGTCAAGGATTGTCCTTACCTAGATTATATACAGGAGTAATATCTAGTTTTGATCCGATTTCTTTTACAACAAAATCAAGATTAGTGCTGTTTGATGAAGTTCATGTTCAATGTGTGGACATATATCATGTCTCAACATCTCACATTCTAGAAAAGGGAACATAGCTCCATACTAGTTAAGAACTTCTGCATCTCTAAACTGGCCTTCTATAATAACTTGATGCAGTCATCTATATCACATGGGGGTACTCACCAAATGAAGGAACTTTACCCCTTGTTTGGAACTTCATACTGTTCATTTTTTGATATATATAATGGTACTCCTGTATAAGATTGGCCTGCGTTAGCTCAAGGATTGTCAGTGCAAAGAGATGGCAAAATATTTTGATACTTCGATGTCTCCTAATATTTTAACGCTTGCATTTGTTGTCTTGGCAGGGCTGGTAGCAGGTTTTGTTGAAGTACAGTGTGTGAATCTTGCACCAGAGGATGGTAAACAACGTCTACTGAATGAGTTTCTTGACACATCAAGTTGATAATCTGTGGTCTCTTATAATTCTTTCTCAAAACCGTTAACCTTTAAGTTGCTCCTCCAGTTTAAAATTAACCGTTCAAGGCACCAATTGATTGGCATATATATTCTGTTTTAGTATTTGTATACTAAATGATTAACAAGTTATTTTATGCTTTTAACGTATGAGTTTGACTTAAACCCAACTGGTTTACTGAGACATGATGAGTTTGATGTATGCAGTAAGTGCACTTCGTGAGATAGCTGATCAACTGGGAAGAAAGAACCACAAGTTCAATTATATTGAGCTAAACTTGACAAACTGGGACACTACACGGAAGCCAGAGTATGCTAATTATGTCTTCTACAATTGCTCCTTCCCTGGTGACATATGCCGCGTTCAAGCCATGTATGTCTTTGACTTGTTAAGTGTTTCTGCACTATTTAGGTTTAAATCCCATTAAATCTTGTTTTACTAACTAAACGCCCATGGTATGATTAGCGGTGGCAATATACTACCATCTGTTTATTACAGTATTTAACTGCTACATGTTAGAGCAAGGCAAATCGTGATGTTAAAATAAGTGTGGCTATCTCTATAATTTAGAACAAAAAAGTGGTTTTGGTTCTAAAATAGCACACCCCTCCAATGATTTGTTCTATATTTACCTAACTTTGTTTAAACTTTAACTCTTTAGTTTTCATACCTAACTTGATCAATTTTTCACTAGCTCTAAAATAGCACACTCCCATTTTCCTCTCTTTTTAACTTATTGATGATGTGGCAATCATAGAGCACTCTATATCTTGCTCCTAATATAGAACAAAGTATAGCATTACTCTACTTTAGAGCAAATTATACATCACAACTGGAATTGGGTTTTTTTATTATTGTTCTAGAATATAGCTATAGAACAAATTTTACATCACGATTGGCCTTGCTCTTAAACCCTTATGCGGAGACCATATATATTGTGACAATGAGCAACTTTTAATTCTTCATATAATAGGTCTCTCAAAGGGCAGGATTTTGATGGTATACTTCCACCATCCTTGGCAAAGTTGCCATTCATAAAACAGATGTGAGAATATTTGTGCTTAATTACACTTGGTTTTTAGTTCCTAAAAATTTCAATTTGATTTTCAATGCTTCCATCCCTAAGTCAATACTAGTTTTACAGTGATTTTACTCGCAACTACCTTGGTGGCACGATACCCCGTGAATGGACTTCAACAAAGTTGGAACATATGTGAGTATATAGCAGTTATTACCTTACAATTTACATTATTACGAATCTTTTATAATCAGTAATACTAAATTCAGTTACTAGAATTAACAGTGTGACGATATAATACGTTCCAGGGCTGTCACAGTAAATAATTTATCGGGGCCGATTCCAGATTACTTGGGAAACATTTCCACTCTCAGAAATTTGTATGCTTTCTTTTCTCTCAAACGCACATGCATACCACATTCCTCTTACATATATAACTTGGATAAGAATAAATACTTTCAGGAGTCTTGACAGCAACATGTTTACTGGAAGTGTTCCACCAGAGCTTGGGAAACTAGTAAACTTACAGACACTGTCAGACCACCTTCATGTCTTTTTATATGATAAACTTTTTTAATTTACATTTTGATTCAATTATAAATATATGTTACTGTATAAAAATTAAAAATGACTTACACTCAGAATTTCTTCTTCAACATTTGTCGATGAAGCCATATCGATGCTAACTATCTAACTGGACAATTACCTCTGGAGCTTAATCACCTAATCCACTTGACAGATATGTGAGTATACAGTGGATAATTTCAGTCCTATTGTCTAATTTGGATTCCGTATTCTTCATGTCCTTCCTTTTCTTTTGAAAATAATTTACTGTTTGTTTGGGTAATGCAGTCGACTAGGTAGCAACAACTTTACTGGAAAACTTCCAGATTTCCAAAGTTGGAAGCAACTATCTAAATTGTAAGCTTGGTTTTTCTTTTAACATTTTATATTTATTTATTTTTTATTTATATCCAAAATGATAGTCAATCATGTCACACTTCAAATGAAAGCTAAATCCATTGGATATGTCAATGACAGAGATATTCAAGCTAGTGGTTTTGAGGGACCTATACCTTCTAGCATTTCTATCCTGAAAAATTTAACTGAGCTGTGAGAAACTACTTAACTATTCTTTTTAAAGGTTGTCGGACACGTTATACTTTCCGATCAATCTAGATACTGTTCAAATGATTTCTTGCCTCTATGTAGATTGATCAGCAATTTAAATGGAGGAGCCACAGAGTTTCCTCAACTAGAAAACATGACACAACTGAATAATTTGTGAGTCAGACATACTAAGATTTGATTTAATATATATTTGCACTCCATGCTTCAGAAATAACATTGGTACTATTTGATGTGTTACAGAATGTTGAGGAGCTGTAATATATCTGGGGAAATACCCAAGTATCTTTCCAAATTAACAAATTTAAACAAACTGTAATACTACTCCCATTCAGTTTTCCTGTCATTTGATACATAAATGTGTATTTTACTAACTCTGTTAGTCCTCCCTTGAAGCGTCACTGTATTCCGTTTGTTGCAGAGACCTAAGCTTCAACAAGTTGAAAGGAGAAATACCCAGCAATTTTAGTGCCCTAACAGGGCTCCAGCAAATGTAAGCAATCAACTTCAGCTAAAAGGAGTACAGTAATAATTAATATGAATAGTTAACAGAATTAAGTGTTTGAGGTGGAGTCCATGTTGAACTTGGCGAATAGTTTCATGGCACAATGCATGTATTTACTCTTGTAAATTATTTTTGACAATGATTACAAATGCATGTTACTGTTTATATAATTATGTGCTTCTTAGGTTTCTCACAAACAATTCTCTTACTGGACATATACCGGAGTGGATGAAAAAAATTAGTTCCAATGGGTATGCATTTTAGTACTGCTTTAGTTCTTATCATGTTCATACTTACTGTTGATGTTCTAGCATATTGATACTATAAAGTATAAACTCAAAAATGATCCCTTGTAACATTTTGCACAAGAGGATTTCCTTGCCTTTACTGTAGAAAATTGTTGTTCGAAAAGGGTAAATATATTGTATAAATGTAAGAAGATGTTTGTACATGATGAGCTGTGGCTATATCAACCACAAGAAAATTCTTGCATGCTTAAATAAAGTATAAGCATAAAATTGTCATTTCTTATGGACTACGATAGTGTTAAGCAATCATAGGATATAATATTTTACTGACCGAGAATTCTCTTTATGTGACTGATAGACTTGCAGTATAACATGGTAGTTTCTAAAAGCTTGCCTACAAAGAAGGTTACACTGAGTTTTCTAGTCAAATTTACCTTAAGGGTTATAAATTTCTGTACTGGAAAATAGGAGACAGTAGTTCTATTTCTTAGAAAATTCTAGTGAATTGTTGGTTAGAATGATGGATAATAAATAATTGTGAGAAGTTTGGATCTGAACATTGACTTGTAAAGAATAAGTGCTAGCTGCTTCATGCTCATTGGGCTTAAAAATTACTTACCTTAGCTTGAAAGGGGAGAAAACATCGTAATATGATGGGTAGGTTTTATTCTACAAGTGCCAGATTTAACAATAGGCCCTGTTAATGTTAATGTAATATGCACATGTAATGTTGGGATGCAATATTTCTTTCCCGTAGCATAGAGGCACTGAAAACTGCTTACATGTCTGATCTGGTAGGCTGCAAATTCGCATATGGTAGTTTTTCCTGCTGCAAATTCGCATATACTAGTGTTTCTTGCTGCATTATGTTTGGGTTTTTTAATATTAGTTCGCATCTTATTTTTACATTAGTATCTGCAAAGATATACTATGACCTCAAATTGATTTCATATGCACGCTCTTATGCAGTCATATAGATCTATCATACAATGAATTTTCTAATGATTCAGGAACTTGCTGGAATTCATTGTAAGCTTCGAAGTCCACATATTTTATTTCCTTCATTAACATCGCAATCAAATGCTAAGACTTCATTGTTTTCTTCTAAATAGAACCTTCAACTTGTTTAGGAGCTTTGGGAGAAATTTGTAAGCTTTTACATTAATTGGTATTGTGTATGAGATAATGACATATAAGTTTCGGTTTTCATGTTGTACTGAGACTTTTGATAATCTGCTTCATATGATTTACACCAGCAATTGCCGCAGCAGTAGCTTTTCATGTCCTAAGGGTAAGTATCTCATTAAGAATTTACTTTTAGTGCTTAACCTTTCGTTCTCCAACTTTTACCAAATTTACATGACTCCCCACCCCTCACCCCCGTAGAGTACAATTATGCCTAAATCCAAACTATTATTGTGATTTCTCATCATCTTTTCTTTTAAAAAATTAATGTAGGCTAAACATTGTTCTCAATTTCTTTTTCCTCCAACACATTTTCCGACGGTACTGCATGCACTTGAGGCTGCCGAAAATAAATAAATGTAATTTAACATATAAATTGTCACATCTGACAATATGCTGGTATTTTATAGATCGGTATTCGCTGCATATTAATTGTGGGGGGAAACAAGTTACAATTGGTGATAGAACTTTTGAAGACGATGAAGAATCAGCAGATCCAGAAAATTATCATATTATAACAGGATACTGGGGAAGTAGTATTACAGGAGTCTTTAATCCTAGAAGGTTTTCGAGATATAACTATACAGCACACAATACATCTATTCTTAGAATGAATGACTCCGAATTGTACACGACTGCTCGTCTGTCTCCTTTGTCACTCACTTACTATGCCCGCTGTTTGGCAAATGGAAACTATACTGTAACACTTTATTTTGCTGAGATAATGTTCAGAGACAATCGTTCTTATCAGAGTCTTGGAAGACGAATTTTTGACGTTTATGTCCAGGTTCTCTATAACATTGTATACAGCTATATAGATTCATACATAGTGAAGTACTGTGTTGCATTAATCTAATCACCTTGTTACAGGATGAATTGAAACTCAAGGATTATGATATTGAACATGAAGCACTAGGAGTTGACAAGGCAGTAAAACCTGAACTGAAAGCATTTGTTAAGGATAAAACTTTACAAATTCGCTTTGTTTACACAGGGAAAGGGACAACAGGTGTACCTGTTAGAGGAATATATGGCCCTTTAATATCAGCTATTTCTATGGAATCTGGTAAGTTTTAGTCAGCTTAAAATCCTTAATATATTTTCTGAGCCAGTATACGAAATTAAAATATTTCTGATAAATTTAGGTGAACAGGCAGTTCTGCTGCTGAATATCTTGTGCAGTGCTTTTCCACAACTTTTCCATACTTCTCTTGTTTTTCAGATAATCCTCCGCAAGATTCAAGTCCTAATTGGAAAGGAAAGATTATCATTGCGGTTGTAGTTGTGGCTTTAGGTTTATGGATTTTTCTTACCTTTTTTGGTATTTCTTGGTGGAAGGGCAATCTGGGATATCGAACATCACGGGAAGAAGGTGGTGTAGTTCAATATGGTCTTTTTTCATCAATCAAGGAACCAAATGTTATTATTTTATGATATAAATATATGGTCATGAGTTGAGAAGTAATTGTTGTGTGTTGCATGGTATTAAATTTAGTCATGCAACAACGATGTCAATTAGGAAAAAATTCTCCAACTCAAAGAAAGAACTTTATACAGATGGGGATGAACTCTAAAATATGTAGAATATCTACTTGATTCGCAAGATTCAGTTAACATTTTCAACAATGTGTTACTGCAGTGTTGAAAGGATTGGATCTGCAGACTGGAGTATTTACCTTTCAACAAATTAAAGCTGCCACTGATGATTTTGCTGCTGCAAACAAGATTGGAGAGGGTGGTTTTGGATCTGTTTACAAGGTGACCAGCAATATAACTTCTCACACCCAAATTGTACTTTCCGAGAATTGAATTAGATGTTTTTTCTATCTCATTTGCTTTTGGCTTTCAACTCGTACAATGGCTATCTATTGTTTAATATTACTACCTTGCAGGGAATTCTATTGGATGGTACTACAATTGCTGTCAAGCAGCTTTCATCGAAATCAAATCAAGGGTCTCGTGAATTTGTAAATGAAATAGGCATGATTTCTGGTTTAAGACACTCAAATCTAGTAAAACTGCATGGATGTTGTACTGAGCGTAAACAAATGCTGCTAGTGTATGAGTTCATGGAAAATAACAGTCTAGCCAGGGCTCTATTTGGTGAGTTCAATATATAAATATGGTACTTAAATATGTTGATCACTCTTATTGTACATTATTTCTGTCTGTATCATATTTTTCCATCTTATCTCTATTTCATATGCAGTTTCTCTCAAATTAAGTGGTCTAACAATGTTACTTGCAGGTCCAGAGGAATTACGACTGAATCTGGACTGGCCTACTAGACAAAAGATTTGCATTGGTATAGCAAAGGGCCTGGTGTATCTGCATGAGGAGTCGATTCTTAAAATTGTCCATAGAGACATCAAAGCTAATAACATTCTTCTGGACAATGATCTGAACCCGAAAATCTCGGACTTTGGTCTGGCCAAGCTTGATGAAGAGGAAAACACCCATATTACAACTAGAGTTGCTGGAACTATGTGAGAGCGCCTTTTCAGTTCTAAAAGTAATTTAGGAGTAAAACGAAAAAATTAGATGCTATACTGTCAAATTGAGTTCTCTGTGTAATTACTCGTATAGTCTAGCTCCAACTAGTTGAGTTTTTATGGGTCTGGCTTATTTTACTCTTTTCTATGTTTATGGTTAAGTACTACTAATTATAACTAGATCTCCAAGATAGATAAAGTGTTCAGAGATGACGAAAGATCTAGTGAGAAATTTGCCAATAAAGAAAGTAAAGAATTTCTGATAATTGATTTTGTTTCTCAGCGGGTATATGGCACCGGAATATGCACTGTGGGGTTATTTGACAGACAAAGCAGATGTTTACAGTTTTGGGATTGTTGCACTTGAAATTGTTGCTGGAAAGAACAACATGAGATATCGTCCAAACGAAAATTACGTCTGTCTTCTTGATTGGGTAATACTCTATACATTCATAGCATGCCTTGAACTTCTAATTTGCAGTGAACTAATTTTACTATAAAATGTTCTATACATAAATTCCTCTCTCCAACCACTTACATGTTTTTCAGGCTCTTAATGTTCATCAAAATGGGAATTTGATGGAGCTAGTCGACCCACAGTTGTGTTCAAATTACAACAAGGAAGAGGCAATGAGAATGATTAGAGTAGCTCTACTGTGCACTAATTCATCTCCAGCACTTAGGCCAACTATGTCTTCTGTAGTGAGCATGCTAAAAGGTGATATCAGTATACATGAGCTAAACCTCAATTCGGATATGTATGGGGATGATTTTTGCAAGTTCAGAGGGCTGAGAGACAAGTATAGCCAGACCAAAAGCAGAAGCTCGGGAAATTACTCAGAAACCTTTGGTGATGTATCTGATGTTATCAATAATGGTTCATCCACATCTGCTTATGACCTCAATACAGTAAGCCTTCAATCCGAGTAACAAGGAAAGTCCTAAACTTTTGCGTATTTCAGAGCTTGTCAACGTTTTCTGTTTTCTAGTTGGAGTATTATGTACTATAGATTTGTAATCTCTATAACCTCATATAGTGGCCATATCTATCTTATGAATTTAAACTTGGTGTTAATGCTTGATACCAAAAGTTCAGCTGTAATAGTCCTAAATTATGATTTTACCTAAAGAATAACACCTGTAGGTTTAACGTGTCCCATTGATTATGCTAACCGCTATTACTACAGCCCTCTACTTTTACTTTCACTTTGCTCTCTCCTTTGCTTGCAAATATACAACATATATCTGGCAAAAGTATCATTAGTTCCACTGTAGAGTGTAAAGAATCCCAGCCTTAATTATATGTAACTCCCATTAACAAAAATAAAAACAAACTATTATATGTACTATTGTCCATGGCTTGTAATGTGTTTATGCATAATAAGTCTCGTAAATCATTATTGTGGAAATTCAGTGCAGAAGTCTAAGATATAAGCTACAACAAATAATAAACTGAGGAAACTCACTGGTCTTAGTTAGCAACCACATCTATACTGGTTGTGCAAGACAGAAGCCGTCGGAAAACTGAACACATGGTACGTCTCTTCTTACCTCCACGGCCACCTTTTGATGCTTTCTCCGATCCACTCCCTCCAACTGCTACTCTATCTCTCACTTTTGCAAAACATTTCTTAGTCATCTCTGGCACACTCTCTTTTCTAGAAAATGTGTAGCTTCTAAGGTACATTTGTCTGCATGACACACTGTCCACCACCCTGGGATGAGGCAGATGAGGGTGTCGCCGCCCTTGATCACCCCTGCTCGTTTTCACCGTCTTGACAAACTCTGCGTCGGATTCGGGCCACTTGTAGAGGTTGACATAAGTGGCTCTCACTGGAACTCTGGTGTCATCCACACAGTTTGATATGCAAACTGAGCTCATTTTTAAATGAGAGTGGATTTTAGTTGGTCAGATCAAAGTTGATTTGTCTAATGTGAATATGTGATAGGTTTCCAAGGCATAGTAAAAGAAGAAGGAAAGAAGGTAACGCTTAGATCGCAAGAAAGCACACTAACAGAAAGACATAATAGGTATCAAGTGCGTGGGGACTGGGACTTGTCTTCATGATTATTATGTGGTGTGAGGCATAATTTTGCATCATTAACTAGGACTGCAATTTAACATAACTTAATTTTTTGTTTTGTCAAGACACAGTCCAAACCGTTGTAGTGGAATATAATCGACTCCAAACTTTTTTGGTACGTGCACCAGCAACGAACATGAAATGGGTGTCTTTGGAGACCGGTCTGGCCATTTTGTTGAGGAGTATAATATTGATAGAGAAATTTTATAATCAATAAAGATGAGGTTCGTTATGAAGACTAATGTGTATTATAATGGTTGATTTCCGTCCAAATATGATCACCGTGTGTTTAAGGGGGTCTGAGATCAAAGTGATTATAAGTTTAGGGATGTATGAGATCAAAGTGATTGTAATTTGTAAGTTACTTCCTTCTTCTTAACTTTCAATCTCTTAAAATGTGGCTAAATATCCTATAAATTTATAAGAATCAATCTATACATATTCTTAAAGGTTGAGAAACCTAAATATATTAGACTTAGGTTCTTGTGGAGAGTCTTTTGAAATTTTAAGAAGTGCCCAATAACGTCACGGATACAACATTATTGTTAATCATCACAAATAACACTGAGTCACTGACCACTGCTAAGTGTATTTCGAAGGAAGACATATGATATAGCCGCGATCGTCCTCTAATATATATGGACAAGTTCTTATCTCGAGTGAGAATAATCTATCATATCCCATTTGGACTATCAAAACACATGATCATCCTTACTCGGTGAGGATAATTAACCTGAATACGGATTAAGATATGTGATCCTAAATATCTCAAAGAAACACTAAATTTCGGAACACCATTCATACATAACATACTCTTTAAGACTTATTATCCTAAAACAAATGATAAAAATTTTGGATGTCAATATAATAAAAAAATTTTGTACCATCAACCATTGCCTATTACAACATGATTCATGTAATACTATTAACAATCTTTATGATATCCAAGTATCTCAACTATTGTATATACTATGAGGGTGAGATTCAGATTAGAACCAATATTAAAATTAGAACTTAAGACTACACACATCCATCAGATGAATTTGAATTCAATGGTCATGATCTGCCTAGCTATATTAATATAAATTACAACTTAAAGCTATTTAAAATACCTTATCTTTATATGTAAATCATTAATTAATACAAATCATAATAATCATTAACTACTACCTAATCATCATAATAATAAGTTAATATATATGCACTTTGTTATAAATGCAAATCAAACTTACAACATGTGAATCTCAATCAATTTTAATAATATAATATTACAAAATACGATATTCTGCTGCAGTGCATATAAATATTACAAAAAATGAGATTATGTGCAGTACATATCTAGCTCATATAATATTACAAAACACGAGATTCTGCTGCAGTACATATCTATCTCATATAATAATACAAAACACGAGATTCTACTGCAGTACATATCTAGCTCATATAATATTATACAACACGAGATTCTGATGCAGTAGATATCTAGCTCATATAATATTAAAAAACACGAAATTCTGTTGAAGTACATATAGACAATAATAAAATATCAAAACAAACACACTCCAGTTCTTCGTATTTTGGAGTTTTGTTAAATCACACTACGGAGATATTTGAATTAAATATAAAAGGTATTTTTATTGGTTAAATGATCAAATATAAATTAAGAATGTGCATTGATTGAGACATGTATATTTAAATATGTATTATATTAAAACACATTCATACGTTAATTAATTTCACACATTCAAATTACTTTCATTTAATGATTATTAAATATGGTTCTAAAATTCTAAGTCTAAGCGGTTCAATCTGAATCTAACCCTGTATTGTGATGTGAAATTGAAAATATGGGACGTTTAATTGTCAGGCTTAGAATCACCCGGTAGATATTGCAATATGAGTAATAATTTTTTAATTAAATTATAGTTGAGTTTTAAAAAATGAATATAAGTATAAATTGCGATAATAAAAATTTATTAGTGATATAAAAAATATATTCAAATAAAATTATACAAACACATAATTTCAAGGAAAAACAGAAGTGATTGATGATTCATTGTTTGAATATTACTTTCATAATTTATTAGTTGAATAATGTTTGAATATTACATGATATAATAATTAAATTATATTAATAGATTAACTACATCATATATTAAAAATTATATTGATTGATTCATGATTAATTTTATATGATTAATAACTTGATTAAAATTAAAAGAAGAAAAGTTGAAAAATGAATATTATTAATCTAAAATTTAGTGCTAAAAAAGAAGAAGATATATTTGGGCTTGTTACCAATGGAGGCCCGTTATTGTACACAAAAGTCCATGTTAATCAAATCGTAGCCGTTAAATATATTAAGCACATCTCCACCGTCCAAAAACGTCGGTGTTTATCTTAAAACGAAGCCCAACCAAATTATACCCATTTTCTGCAACATCAGAAATTAGGGTTTCACTTGCAAGGTACGCTCTTTCTCGCTGTGGATTTGGTTTTCTTGCTCTCATATTAATTTCGATCTATTTGTTAATTACATTAACAAATCTATACATACAGTGCGGTTTTGATTAAAAGACTACACATATGTTGATAATTGATAAATTACCAAGACTGCAAGAAACAATTTAGATAATTCTTATATCATACACACTCAAATTCACGATTTTAGACAATTTATGCATCATAAAAACAAGTTTTGTGGTGTTCTTTACGATTATATGGATGATTTAAACAATTATTTCGTTTGCATCAATTATATGGATGGTTGAATTGTATGATATGATCTTTAATTCAAAAACTATGTTTTGTTATTGGAGTGTGGCTATAGACTTTGTGAATCAAAGAGCAGTTAGATGGTTTTGCTATGTAAAAGTTGGTAATTGTTGATTTGTTATTTTTGTCCAGCTGGAAGATGCCTCGATATGATGATCGATATGGGGGTGACCGATATGGTACAACAACACGGCTGTATGTTGGCCATTTGTCCTCACGGACACGATCACGTGATCTGGAGCACATCTTTAGCAGATATGGGAGGTAAATATTGATATTGGCTTTTGTTTACCTTTCTGGTTTGTTTCACAGCGGAACATCATATTTATGTTGAAACTTTATCTTGTGTTTGATTTGGTTTTGTTTACCCTTTTGTTGTTTGATTGAAAATTTTTGAGAATTATATGGGGGTTAAAGATTTTCTTTAGCCAACCAGAAATGTGATTTCCTTATTATGAATTATGATGCCGTCTTATCTTTATTGTTCACCTCGTGCGAGTTGTCTATGCTCTTTTGTTCTCTTTTATGAATAATGCCATGTTAAGTTTCTTTAAGATAACATGTAATGGACATGTGTGAGGTCCTATAGGAATGTAGGACAGTAATTTATTTATGTTATTTTTAGAGAAGATGTGTATCTTTTTGGACTTTGGAGGCTGAGAATTTGATCTTATTAAAATTTAAAGTCATACAGTCTTATCATCTTGGGTGTAGCTTAACAATATCTAAAGCACAGATCCATAAATGTGGGTTCTGTGGTATGTTATCTAGGTTCATATAGGAAATTTGAATTAACATTTGAAGGTTGTCCCTGGCTGGCTCCATCTTGTCAAGGGATTTTGTTTGTTGTATGTAACATACTTACTTTTAGAGTTTACTGCAACACTTTCATGGTCCTGCCAAAGAAATCAGGGTTTGTGTAAATGAAACAAACAGAATGAGAAGCAGCATATGTGGTAATTAACCTATTGTTAATATCTTGAGGAACTTTTTACCCTAGGTGTCTGTCTATTTGACTTAATAATATCATTGAAGGTTTCTGGGATTTTTGCCTGTCCTGGAGGTCAAAGGTGGGTGTGTGACCATGGTGGAGTGTCTTGACGAGTGTTAGGAGACTTTGGCGATTCTATCTGTAGTTGTATTGCGTTTTTAATCCAAGCAACAATCTCATACTGGTGTGTTTAGTTCGATTTGTGGGACGATGTATGATGCACTCCCAGTACGTAAAGTTATGATGGCCTTACTGTTTCTGGAAACCGTTTGCGCAGAGTACGGGATGTGGATATGAAGCACGACTATGCCTTTGTTGTATGTATTACTTTCCTTTGCCTCATTTTTCTCTTCACATCATCGTTGCTTGGATTATTAGTAGATGTGCTTATTATATGAGTCACTATGGTTTCCCTTTTGGTTTTTTGTTTTGAACAACAATTGGCAGGAGTTCAGTGATCCGAGAGATGCTGATGATGCAAGATATAGCCTCAATGGTCGTGACATTGATGGCAGTCGTCTTATAGTGGAGTTTGCTAAAGGGGTATGTTTCTTAGTGCATGAGTTGCTATACTAGATGGTGCAGAGATTTCAGAGATGAAGTAGGCTGTTTCTAGAGTACTTAATTATGTAGTATTTATACTAGTTGGGATGGAGGGAGTACATTTTTATCTTTCGAATGTCATTTCCAATTTCATTAAAGCCTGTAGCACTGTGTTACCGAAAGTTTTATGTGAACGAGAAGAAAGTGAAAGAATTATTTTCTGCTGCTTGTTCTGGAAAAGAGAACTGGACAATAGGAAAGAAAATCTTCAAATAATTGTTCCCAAAATTTTGTTCCCACCTCTGGAAAGATTAGAAGAGAGAAGAAAATAATTCACATCTTTTCTTTGCTTCCCTATTCAAGTATACAATAGAAATTCAATGGCACCTGAGTCTTTTTTTTTTTGATAATTGTCGCATCTTTGTACTTTAATACTTCGGTCTAGCGAATCTGAGTTTTCTATATTCTCAGGTTTGATTCTGGCCATGTGTTCTTAGCAAATGGACAATTTAACATATATCTTATGAATGGGTTGGAACAGGTGCCCCGTGGGCCAGGTGGTACCAGAGAATATATGGGCAGAGGTCCTCCTCCTGGATCTGGACGCTGCTTCAATTGTGGCCTTGATGGTCACTGGGCTAGGGATTGCAAATCAGGTGACTGGAAGAACAAATGCTACCGTTGTGGTGAGAGAGGTCATATAGAAAGGAACTGTACTAACAGTCCTAAAAAGCTAAGGTAATTTACTGTCGAGGTTTCTCTAGTTAACTTGCTAATAAATCACGTCCTTTATCAGTGCTTTGTCTGAGGTGTCATGAATTTACTTCCTATTTATTTGCAGTCGACGTGGTAGAAGTTACTCAAGGTCACCGGTGAGATCAAGATCACGTTCACCTCGCCGTGGAAGAAGCCGTAGTAGAAGTTTCAGCCGGAGTCGCAGCTACAGGTTAGGTCTTTAATATCTATTATTACTGATGGCCGGCCCACTTTGAAGTTTTGATACTACTGGAGATTTTGTAGCTTTCCCATATCTTATAGATCAGGACATTCTTGTCCTTGTCAGAATAAATATTCCATATATATTCCCGTATTTTCTAAACTTATAATTTTGTTTTTTCTTCTGGATATTAATTAGCATGTTAAATTTTGGGCTAACTGAAATAATATGTTCTGACAGTCGATCAAGGTCTCCCCAAAAGAGGGAAAGGAAGACAGACCGTGTGAAGGGATCCAGGAGTCCTCGCTATAGCAGCAGGAGCCCTGATATAAAAAACTCTCCACCCCCCAAGGCCAGGAAGCGGAGCCCAACTCCAGAAGATGCCAGCCCATTTGGGAGAGGTAGCCTTTCCCCAGGGATGGATAAAATAGCTACTGAACAAGATGGGTCTGACTATGGTGAAAGTCCTAGAGCTAGGACTCCTAGAAGTGCGAGTCCTGTGAGTCCCATTAGAGGGAGTCCTGTTGCCAACAGGGATGAGAGTCCGTTGGAAGCTAATGGAGGAGCCAATGGGATGAGTCGCAGTCCTAGTCCTAGAGAGGACAGAAGTCCAATGGATGATGTTGATGATGAAAAGCCTCAATCATTCAGAGGCGGCAGCGAGTCATCCTAGATTTGCTTTGCTTTGTCTTCGCATGTCTGTTCCGTTGGCAAATCTTAAACTGTGTACTTTTTTTTCGAGATTTAAGAACTTTTTCCTGTGATATTGTTAGATGTTCTACCTGTGCCGTGGCAGTTTGGTAATGCTGAATATTTTTACTATTTAATTATCGTGTTACTTATTTAAAAGCTAGTTTAATTTGTCAGTTGGATGTCCCTGAGGCCCTGGCGCCCTGCTAACTTATAGTTGGAGTTGCATATGGGAAAATAAAGTACCTCCGCTGTTATTGCATTTTGGAGAGATTTTAAAGATCAAAATATATTATGTTTGTAATTTATATCATCTATTTTCTTGAATACAATGTACTGCAGTATATACATAGAGAAGGAAAATGGTAGGAATTGTGGAAGTTACGAGGTACCATATACAGTACTTGACTTCTCTATGAAGTATGTCATGAACATGAAGAAAGCATTTGTGCAACTCAAGTTTTTAAAGACTACCTTTAGTTGGCCACTGTGATCAACTTGAATAACATGTCTTTACAAAGGGAAATACTCCTTTCATTTTGAAATATAAGTCGCTTGATTTTTTGACACACACTTCTAGGTCTTTTGACCGCATAGCTAAAATTATTATTTTTCAAATTTTCTTTTTTTGTATTATAGTGTTAATCATATATTTTTATTCAAAAAAATAAAATTTCAAAAATAATGATTTTAACTATGCGGTCAAAAGATTTAGAAGTGTATGCTAAAAGATCAAACTTATATTTCAAAACAGATCAAACTTATATTTCAAAACTAAGCTATTAGAAAGGTGAGATGACATCCTTGTCGAGGACATGGGAGATGTTTGTTGCACCGCTGCATTCACAATCGACTTATCTTTTCTGAGTATGTTACAGGTTGTCAAAAATTCCTAAAGCTCTGCAATCAAACACATTGTTTTGATTAGACCCACTTAGGCTTTTAAACGGATCCGATTTTGATCGGATCTATCTAAATTGTAGGGAAATCTACCTTTCTGCAGCAATCTCCAGTACTTTCCCTCTATGTGTGTCAAAAACAGAGTTATTTAACAAGCACTACAATGCAACAATAAATCTGGCCAAGTATCACTAAGCACAGAAACAATATAAAAACTAATAACAAGAAATATAGCAGACACAAGAATTTTTGCGTGGAAAACCCAAATCGGGAAAAACCACGGGGACCTTAGTCCTCTTAAATCTCCACTATAATCAACGTTTATAAATGGGATTACAATGATCTTCTCTACTTATCTAGAGGCTCACAACATCATCAAGAGTACACTCTTGGATATACAATATGAAGCTCATCATCTATCAAGATGGTTACACAAAATAAAATCAGAGAACTCACCAAATGGAAGTGTAATGAGAGTGTACTTTAGAGAAGACAACCGGAACCAAGAACTCTACCTCTTTCTCTAGCTGCTAGTCTCACTTTACTTTCCTTCTGCTTGTGTATATTTTCTTTCTCAGTCGAATGAGAGAAAATGAACCGTCTTATGCCTTTTGTTTATTACTCTTAAACTGGGCTTATTACCCGTTTACTGGCCCAAGCTCACAAAGTGAAACGGACCCAACATAAATCCATATCCTAATCCGTTTAATTTTATCGGATTCAGATCATCCACTTATGTTTTATTCTATCATTCCATTTAGAACCTCTCACCAGTAGCAGAAGTAACCAATTACTGGGGCCACGTAATTAACCTTGCACAATTCAAAACTTGAAAGACAATCTGTTTTTGAAGGTTCAGGTGCCCTTGTAAAAAATCAAACTTAAGACGCGACGAATAGTGCATTTTGCTTAATCGGTTAACACCAACTGATTAGGAGCCGGACAAAACTCCAAACTAAGAGCATTTTCGATGCTAATAATTGAAGTGATCGATTAAAATGATTATTTATGATTTTATTTTATACTATACTGCTTCCATCCTTTCTTTATACGGGAGATGGAGGGTTTCATATGTATTTTAAAATTCTTATAAAGTATAAGTTCATGAATTATAATTTTTTTCTTCTGAATAAAAGTAAAATATTTCAATTTTTACAAAAAAAGAAAATTTTAGAAATAAATTATTGAATTATACTTTACAAAAGGTTTAAAACGCGTGTCACGTAATGGGAGAAAACCATAAAAAAATGAGTGGGACGAAGACTACATTTAGTGATAATATTATATTTCTTCCGTCCTAATTTTTTTGTTTTTTTTAAATTTTTATGATAAAATTGACTAAATTTTCTTCAACATATATCTGTTGACTACTGTTATATCATGATTTTTTGAACTACCAAAAATTAGAATATTCATATTAAAGAAATTTTTTGTTTATAATGTAGGAAATTAGACAATCCAATTCTCAAAACGTTGAAAATTAGAATTAAGGAGAAAAAGAATAATCAAATTTAGACAAGAAATTAGAAAAAAATGTTATCAAAAATTTTGTAATAAATTTAGTGAAGAAATAAAAAAAATTCGATTTTAAAGAAAAATATTAGAAAATAAGAAAATATAGGTAAAAATATTATTAAAATATGAGAAAATTTAAAAAAATATTGGACCCTAAAATAAAAATTAGAATAGAAATGTAACATTTCTAATCACAAAGGAGTCAAAAAAATTGAGGCATTTTGGGCCGATATTGTAAATTCATTCTTTATCTTCTTCTTCATTCCCGGCCTAATAAGAAAGAGCTATGATATTATCCCACTTCCTGGCGGTGTCTCCGCCAGGTTTTACCGTGCGCTCGCCGGAAAATCAGCGGCAGCTGAAACTCAGGTCCAACTTAAGCCCCCAGTTAAATAAAAAGCAAAGCAAAAAGAGTAAAGCCAGCACTAGAAACAAAAGCAGCAGCAGCAGTAGCCTCGGCTTCACCACTGTGAAGAAAGAACCTGTTTGGCAATGTGTAAAGAGTTGCGGAGCATGCTGTAAACTCGATAAAGGCCCTTCTTTTCCTTCCCCTGATGAGATTTTTGATGACCCTTCTGATCTCGAGGTTTATTTCCCCACCATTTCTGCTCTTTTTTTAAAGTCTTGCGTTTTCTTTTTCTTGTACTGTATTTTAAAATTGTGTTGTTTTCCATTGCTTTAGGCTCTTTTGGATGTTGTTAATTTTATTTTGTGATGGTGAGGATTGTTGCACGAATTGATTGTTGATTATATTTTAGTTATTTAAAAGTTTGATAGGTCCGGAAGGATGGTGTGTGCATTTCGAGACAAGTACAAGAACCTGCTCGATCTATGAGGGTGAGCTTTAATTTGGATTAATGTGGGAACATTTTTTTTTTTTACTTGGTGGGTAGTTTGATTTGTTTTTCTTTGTTGTTGTAGATCGTCCGTATTTCTGTCGGGTGGAGCCAGATATTTTTGAACAATTATACGGTATTGAGAAGAAGAAATTCAACAAGGAAGCTTGCAGGTCCTTACTACATTCATTATTTTGGCCTCAACTATTCTATAGTTAACTTGATGGTCAATATAAAACAATTATGCAAGCGTAACTGTGTATACATTATCTTGATTGAAGGGGCTTGTGCACTAGCATAATTGTAGATTACTAGGTTTTGTTCTTGTCTATGATTAATTGTTACTCCCTACGTCTCAATTTATAGGTCCATTTTGGAATAAACACATATATTAAGAAAAAAGTTGGTTAGATAGAATCTTATCTCATGTATCATTATTTAGTGGATTGATAAGTGTGAATATAGTTGAGTTTCAAAAAAATCACAATAAATATAGCGATTTAGTGCATTGAGAAATGAGAATAATGTTGAGTTTCAAAAAAATCACAATTAATATCTAGATAAATTTGTATTGAAAGAAGAGAGGGACAAATATTTTGGGACAAATTTTTTTCCTAAAAGGGACCTATAAATTGAGACGGAGGGAGTAATAGAGAAGCCAACATTTGGTCAGTGCCTAGCTATTGGATTGATTTTATGCATAGTTGCATTTCCTTGCAGTTCCTGTGTAGATACAATCAAAGCTATTTATGGTTCTCAATCTAAAGAGTTGGACAACTTTAATCATGCAATAAGAGGCAAACCTGAAGGATGATTCACCGGGCTTAATCAAGTCTGATGTGAAGTACAAAGGTTATCCTTTTCTATTCAATGTGTCCTCTCATCTTGATTTGTGAGCTAGAATGAAATGAGAAATTAAATTTTGTTGCAGGATATAAATGTGTCGACAAATTTGCATCCTTGTGCTATCAGAATTCTAGGCACAACTGAGCTGTAAGAAAACGGAAAAAGTGTATAAGCTATAGTGCTATACGCACATAACTGTGTATTTTCATTCGTGAGATTATAGAAGCAGAATGTAATGGCCGCTGTATTGCTCTGCGCTTAATGTACTTATGTGAATGGTATCAAATTTATCAAGAGCTTTGGTCCATTATCTCATTCTCATACGTCTATATTTCTCATATTATGGGTAAGTAACTGAGATTTTTTTTTCCTGGAACAAATTGATTCCTCATCAAGTGGTATTTCCTTCCTAATCAAAGTAACTCAAGAGTTGGGATACGTTTGCTATTGTAGATAAGCCATGACACCAAAGTTGTACTCTATAAGACCCCAATTTGCCTCTGCAGATTATGCTGAATGAACTTATATCCCCTTACTATATAGTTTGAATTAACACATCATTAGCACCATGATGTACGGATTTGGGTTGACATGCTGCATTCAGCCAGGTTCATATAAAAGGTCTGGGAGAGAATTTGCATCGGGTATATTAACTTCTGAGGGCTTCATACTCTCACTTCGAATTGCAATTCAAATATCTGACGTTAAAACACATCTCACTTCATATCAATGCATGTAGTTAGTACAATTGAAATTAAGAAACACATCTCACTTCATATCAATGCATGTAGTTAGTACAATTGAAATTAAGACTGGTTCTTTCATGAGTAAAATTCTGAAAGTTTTAGCTGAGAAAAAGACATGAATCAACTGATCATACTTGCCAGGGTTTGCCTGATAAACTATGGTTATAAGACCGGTTGGAATAACAGTGAGTTCATATCAGGGGGAGGGGGGGATTCGACTTGTGACTTCAGATTTGAGAAGAGTTTAGACATGTTATAGAATTGCAGTATGTTAGTGGCCATGATTATTGGCTTTCTGGTGATTATAAATTTGAGAAGTCAACATGTAGCCATGAATGTGAAGAGATGGAACTTCGAGAGAAAATCTATCTTTAAACTGAAAAAAATGAGCTTCAGTAACTTCAGGGTAAAGATGTTGTGCGTCACTGAACCTAAGCAAAATTCAGCAGGATTTAACACTTTAGAAAGGCCAAAGAATAACTCTAGCTACTGGTACCAGAAAAGTTTTAATGTAATTTCTAAATACATTCTTCATAAAGAGCTCAACATATAGATAGTGTTAAGTCTCACGATAGCTTGCTAAGTGGCACTACATAATGAGCAGAAACAAGAGAAAGCTTCCATGAAAACCTTTATATATTTATCTCTTTCAAACAAGAAGTTACACATATAAATGTACCATATGTAGTTGTTTTGTTAGATTGTTGATGTTAATGATGACAGAAAAAATTATCAAACAGAGCCACCAAGGGGCCCAATGCCTAATTCGTCTTCAATATCATCAGTATCTTCAAACAATTTGAGAAATCGTGCCTGCTCTTTTTGCCTCTTCTTTTTCTGCCAAAATTTGTATGCCGCAGCTAGCCCAAAAATCACGAGTATTGATGCTAAAATACTAATCAGTGCCACGATGACCCAGTGCAGTCCATGTCCTCCATCCTTTGATTTTGAAGCTTGGTCTGGATCTAGAACATGGTACAAACAAAGACTAATTACCAAGTATTGGTCAACTAAAGCCAAATTTACATTATTACAAATGATAGTAGGTACTGATGTTGCATAGATAGACATGATGGTCACATACACAACACAGGCATGCAAAACAATTAGTGTCGTTTCGTTAATCGGTTTAGTGAAGGATGCAAAATGGTTGAGTCTCTTTCATGCTGGACAAGGGCCCTTCAGCAGTTAGATACTTTTGATATGATATAGGTTTGGATTTTTGCAAATAGTTTGACTAAGGAATCCTCTCGCTATCTCTGGGGCTGGTTCCACACTTCTATAGTGTTTTTTCCCCTTAATGCAACAATATATCCAAAAAAAACATCTCGATGTCCCTGTCAAATGGTCCAACAGACTGACACAGATTTGTGCAGGGTCTATGAATGGTAGGCAAAGAGATCAACTACACCTAAGTTAGAGGTAAGAAATCACTGTGAAAGCTGAGGAAATCAAAGAACAAAGAACAGCCATCTAACAGTTTTGCATATGCATAAATCCACCAAAATGGGAAATTTTGCTACTCTCTGAGGCAGCAAAAAAAAAGAAGCTTAAGCTGACGCTTTTTGATGAAAGCATTATTTACCAAGGATAGACTATAAAAGAACTCACCAGCTATATGTGGATGTGGCACACATTCTTCGCATATGAATGTGGCATTCACTTCATTGTCAATCGAGTAGATATACTTGCCATCAGGTCTTGTAAAGTCACTAGGACAGAATTCCCACTCACTAAACACATCATCAGATTTTATGGTGTGCTTTGCATAAAATCCACATCGCTTGCATTTATTACTTGGAAATTCTGTCAGTGGCTGAAAAATGTGACAGGCAAACTAAACATTAGTTCAGAAAGGTATACGTCTCTCAGTTCTCACAACATCTAAGTTTTAGTTAATTTTCCATAAAATGAGCTGTGGAATTAATGCACAGAGGTTGCTGCCTGCTTTTGAAATATTTTAGACATGCCAGAACTTATTCTTGAGGAAAATCATACAAACACTAAACAGTGCACATGAAGTATTTCACTGCGCATCATGTGAAAAAAGGTTCCAAAATACTTGACGGAATCATAGCTAAATTCCTGTCAAATGGTTAACAAGCATTCAACCTTGTTGCTGACATGTAACATCAAATAGTAGTTTGGAAAATTATTTTACATGATGCTGCAAACCATTAAAATAAGATTTGAGAAGTCACCATAATCACTTAAGACACAGGATGAAGGGTAATGATTAACTTTAAAGCAAACCATTAGAGAGTTGATATAAATTAAAATGACCAAGGAAATAACATAAGAGGAATTACAATCGAGAATCAAGAACCAAGCAGAAATGTCTACTCTCTCTCTATACATAAATGAAAAAAGAAAAATTAACAAACCTGCCAAGATTCCTGACCCTTATAAGCATATAAGACATGTGCTTTCTTCAAATCAGGCAAAATTATCTTCTCCTCCCCTTTACAATTAAAGTAAACTGTCGGGTCTGATCCTATAAACTCATGTGTGGTAAAAATTTCGACTGACTGAAGTGTAACAACCGCTGTCGACACAACTTCTGCCAATATAGTATAGCAAAAAAAGTGAAAACACAAGCATATCATCAATAGATCAAAATCATAAGCAGCGAAAACATTTATCCTTAGTTGTTAAGCAGCACATGTTGTGCCCACAGTAATTTTTGATATCCAAAACATAAATATCAGAATCTAAGAAATCATGTCCAGCAAAGTGGTTAAGTGATCGAGTCTCGGCGAAGTCAAAACCATCTTAAAAAATTTTGTTTAAACATTGAGGTGTGTGACTAATTATATTGATCAAATAGTAACACAATTATCATCTAAATCTGCATATAATTCTGCAATTACAAGAATGGTAATCAAGAAATGCATTATATTAGAGAAACCAGAAGATAAAAAATAAAAGTGTTAAAGGAAATGAGAAATTACCACGAAAGCAGGTGATGTAAGAGAGAAATAACAAAAGTGAAACCCTATAATTGAATCCACGCCGCATCGAATATATGTATGTCTGATTGCAGATCCTTGGAGATAGAGAAGAAGCAGCGATCTCGTCGAGACTCGCCAAGTGTTTGATCGGGGGAGATCAAAGGTGGACCAGCTGTCGTTTCTTGGTCGGACAAGGAAGAAAACGTGTAATAAATTTGAGCAGCTACTAAGTTTTGCTAACCAGTCGTCCAGTCCAGTTGATTATGATATTATGGAAAAGATTAGCGCACCAATCTCTCCCGTAGATCTTTGGGGTCTTCCATGTACAGAGTCGTTACGCTCATTCTGTACTCTTTCCTCTTATAATAAGTGAAAATAAATTTTATTTTGATACAAATTAATATTGTAAATTTGTAATAGTATAAAAATTATTTTAAGTCATATTCCCGTTAAACATATCACTAATAAAAAAAATATTATAATTAGTATAAAAATTTGTTTGGGTGGACATCTTGTCAAACACAATACTAATAATAAAATTAGTTCGAACCGCCCTCCTGTAAAAACAATATTAATCCATAATTATAATTTTTATGATAGAATTAAATATTATAATTTAGATCAAAATTAGTTTGAGCCGCTATCTTGTCAAACATAATACTAATAAGAAAACATTATAATTTAGATATTAGTTTGTGTTGCCTTACTGTCAAACACAATACTAATGAAAATTATTCTAATTATGATAAAATTAAAGATTATAATTGGATAAAAAATATTTTGAACCGTGGTCCCATTTTAACAAAAAAAATATTATAACATAGTCAAAAATTTATTTTAGCCACTTTCCCGTCAAACATAATACTAATAGAAAAATTATTATTATTTAGATAAAAATTAGTTTGGGCCGCCTCCCGTGCCCGTCAAACACAATACTAATCAAGAATAATTTACATTATCATAAAATCAATATATGATTCCTATTTTATATATCTTATTTTATTTATTAATTATTTTTATTTTATGATTCCTATTCATTAGTTAAAATTTATTATTATTTTATGGTTCTAATTTTTTTACTATTACTTTTTTTAATGATTGATATCTTTACAATCCTTTATTTTTTTATTCGAAATTTAATAAAATTATAAGACTAAATCGAAGATAAAAATTGTACATACTACCTTACAAATATTAAATATAAATTATATTTTATCTATGATTATTAGTTTAAATAAATATAATCTCATTCCTTTTAGAATTCCTAAATAAGAAACTAATTGTATTACGTTTAGAGTTCCAAAAGAAAATATTGTATTAATTTTTGGAATTCTTGAACCTGATTTTTTGAATTATAAATATATTTTCTATCTGAAATTTAAGAAAATTATAAGAATTTTTTTTTATTATTTTTACAATCCAATAAGAAAAATTGTATTACTTTTAAGATCAATAAAATTTGTTCGAACCGCCCCCGTCAAAGACAATATTAATCCATGATTATTATTTTTATGATAAAATTAAATATTATAATTTAGATCAAAATTAGTTTGAGCCACTCTCTTGCCAAACACAATACTAATAACAAAACATTATAATTTAGATATTAGTTTGAGTCGTTTTCCGGTCAAACACAATACTAACAAAAATTATTCTCATTATGATAAAATTAAAGATTATAATTGGATAAAAATTATTTTGAACCAAAGTCCGTTTTAACAAAAATATATATTATAACATAGATAAAAAATTATTTTAGCCACTTTCCCGTCAAACATAATACTAATAAATAAATTATTATTATTTAGATTAAAATTAGTTTAGGCCGCTTCCTGTGCCCGTCAAACACAATATTACTCAAGAATCATTTATATTATCATAAAATCAATACATAATTCCTATTATATATGCGTTTTTGTAACCGACAATTATGAAAGAAAAATATATTTGAGTCCTCCTGCTTCGACTTAAGACTTTCTTGCTGTTAAAAGAATTGATGGCAAATTACCCGTGTAATAGTCATAGTCAAATTAAGAAGAAATAAAATAAATATTAACATATTCTTTATCGGAATCTTAATTAAGATTATTAGAGTTGTATCATCTTTAGAATTCAATAAGAAAAGAATTGTATTATTTTTAGAATTCTTGAACCTGATTTTTTGGATTATAATTATAACTAGCATAAAAACCCGTGCGAGGCACGGGACTCTAGATTTTGTTGTACTTTAAATAATATTCGTGTGTCATCATATTATTTCGAGCATAACTATTACGTCATATTTTTTAACAGAATATGTAAATATGAAATGTAACATTTGCAATCTAATAGCATTGATAGTAAAAAATTATGGATCAAAAACAACATTTGAACTGATTTTTCTATATTCAATTTTGTTAGGATATAGAGGCCACTACCATATTAGCAACATGTTCAAAATTATACTCGAAACTAATACTGAAACTTTTAGAATCTAAATATATTATACCTCATTAAAAAGATCTGTAATTTATTGTTGAAAATTATCAAATTATTTCATCCAATATGAAAACTTGTTCTTGATATGTGAATTACGATATCTTAAATCATGATTAGATGAAGATGTGTGGTCCGCGTTGTTTTATATTTATTTCTCTTTTTTTGAGCGTACGTTTGTGTAATAGTTAAGTGATATATGATGGACATACCATCAACACATTCTTTTTATCATATGTTGCACACACCTTGTATAAATAATAATTGAAACATATATTGTATGTAAAAGACCCTACCTTACTTTATTATAAAAGCATCCATTGAACTACTAACCTTATAATTGTACCCGAAATATTTCGACACGTTTGATTTGACTTACCCTTTTAATTTTCATATCAATTATATAGTATTTCAATGTCTTATATTTTTTTGTTAATTTAAAATATTAGATGATTATTACTTTAATACCGCGTGTTATAATATTGTCTTGCTATAAAATTTTGTTTTTTATCATTAGTTTTCTGAGCTTGTTGATTTAGGCTTTTAATGATTTTTCATGTAATTGTTATAAACCAGATCTCAAATAGCAAAAATAGAGTAGATGTCAGTTAGGCACCATGAAGTTCATAAAAATAAAAAATATTTAGTTTAATTAGCCGTATAGTTACTTTTTTAGCTTTGTGCAAACTCATATTTTTAAATATTTTGATACTCTTATTTCTTAGGGGTGAGCAATGTAGCATATCATAAAGATCAAATCAGGTGTTCGATATTATGGCTTATGAAAAACTATTCTTGTTCTATTCCCGTTTAATCAGATATTAGTTTTCACCTTATCGCGTCGGATTATCCATTTCAGAATTAATTATATTTTATTAGTTTAATTTGTAGTTGATTAATTAATTTAATTATACTTCGAATCATTTTATTTAACTCGTATGTTATACATTGATGGATGGCATATTAAAATTATAGTTTTAAGACTTTAATATATATATATATATATAACTTATTTCTCTGTATTATTTTATTTTAAGCAAGTAAAATTTATAACTCAACTCTTTTTAGTAGGTCTCGTAAACGCGTTTTATTATTATTTGGTTGACTTTTGATTAACAATATAGAAATTCCCTAAATTCACCTTTGTATCACAAGTTATAATATTTCAAATTCATATATCACCAAAATCACATCATTTAGACGTATTTTCTAACACCAAATTTGATGTATTTGTCAGTATTCTTATATCTATAAAAAAAAAATTTGAAAAGATTTGGTTACACGTCGAATTCTGGATTCATCATAAGTTTAAAATAAAAAAGTAATCCAAATAAAAATATTCTCTCAGTTATCTTATTTTATGTTCTTCAAAATATTGTAATTTTTTTATAAGTCACTTTTTATAATTAAAAGAAAAATATGACATAATCCATGTTGAAAGTCCATCAATTTTTCCTTTCAAAGATGCTCACCGAAATCTTAGTTTTTGTGCTTATTTCTCACATTCATGGCTTAAAATTTTCTAATATTGTATCAGTACTCGTTTAAAGTATTAAGTTAGATTTGAATTCGTCCAATTTTATTCAAATATGAATTATATCCATTATTTGAAGTCTGAAACATGGCTCGAGCCCAATTGTTCAAAAAAAATTTCAAATTTAAATTCATTACGTAAGTAATTAATTTATGGATATTAATCTATCATGTAAAAAACATATGAGACTTACCTGAAATAATAACTTATTTCAAATAAATAAGATATTGAAAAAAATATAAATACAACAGTTTTAATGTATGAGTTTAATGCTTTTGAACAAAAAAATTAATTGTCTGTGTAGCTCAAGTGGTTTGAAAGGTGTACTTGTAATGAAGAGGTCTTGGGTTCAAGTCCCATTAATAACATTTTTTTTATATGTATGAGAAAGAGTTAGGTTCGGAGTTAGGCTCGGGTTCGGAGCTAGGTAATTTATTTGCTCAGGAGGGAGGCTTGACACGAACCTGTTGGGCTACTATATATATAAGTAGATTTCTACCCGAAATTTAAGAAAAATCATTAAAGACAATATTAAAAAAATTTAAGAAAAGAAATTAAAATTTTTTTTGCCCCCCTCCCATAAAAGACAATATTAATCAATAATTATTATAATTATGATAAAATTAAATATAATAATACAGATAAAAATTAGTTTGAGCCACTCTCTTGTCAAACACAATACTAATAACAAAATATTATAATATAGATATTAGTTTGAGTCGCCCTATCGTCAAACACAATACTAATAAAAATTATTATAATTATGATAAAGTTAAAAAATATAATTGGATAAAAATTATTTTGAGCTATGGTCCCGTTTTAATAAAAAATATATATTATAACTTAGATAAAATATTATTTTAGTTATTTTCCCGTCAAACATAATACTCATAGAAAAATTATTATTATTTAGATAAAAATTAATTTGGGCCGCCCTCCCTCAAACACAATACTAATCAAGAATCATTGACATTATGATATAATTATAATTATAATTTGATAAATATATTCAATTTATACATTTTAGCTATTATATTTTTCTTCAAGATTCCTATTTTTTAATTGTTGAGAATTATCGATTTTAGCTATTATATTTTCTTTTAAGATTCCTATTTTTTAATTGTTGAGAATTGTCTTCTTTTTTTAAAAAATTTCTTTTTCTTAACTACTTAGAATTTCATAGATTTTAGCTATTATATTTCTTTTAAAATTCCTTTTCCTTAACCGTTAGGAATAGGAATATAATCCTATTTCTTTTAGGATTACTAAATAAGAAAAGAATTGTATCATCATTAGAATTGAATAAAAAAAATACTAAATAAGAAAAGAATTGTATTACCTTTAGAATCCGATAAAAAAAGAATTGTATTACCTTTAGAATTCTTGAACCTGATTTTTTGAATTATAATTATATTTATCTTCCTTCCGAAATTTAAGAAAATCAGAATACTGAATCGAACAATTCTGGAGACGCTCGCATCCTCCTGCATCCTCCTATATATATATATATATATATTGATTGATTGATTCGTTGTTTGGTTTCTGGTTTCTAGATAGCTGGTGCCTGGTGGTGTCGATCCTCTACAACGATATCATAATTCAATTTATAATATTTTATAACGAGAATGATCGTTCTACACATACCAAATACACTTTAAGAAAACATTTTTATACTCGACTTGGATTTATTCATATCTTTTATTTTCTAGTCTACTAAAATTTATTCTGTTATTACGGACACACACAGATGAACACGACTATCGTTTAATTACTTGTTTTTTACAGATTGGCTAACAATATTAAACTATAACATGGAATCAATTAAAAATTAAAATCAAAAACCAAATTCAGGATCAAATTATATGTAGACTTCTTTAAATATTGCCAGAGGCGACTCTTGACCACTTGATGATCATAATCTCATTGAAAGGGGCCCAATACGATGAGGCCTACCCTTGGGCCTTGCAGACTCTCGAACACCCAAGGCTTACCCCAAATGCATGGACACTACTCCACTCCCCGACAGGGACAACCCGCCAGACTACAGAGGTAGAGCCTTTCAGGGCGCGTCGTCTATTCTACCTCCACCTCCCAAGGAGGACAACTCCTCAGACTACAAGGTAGGGCCTTCTACAATTCAACAGTTGGATTTACTTATGTTTAAGGGCGTCCCCCTAAATAAAAGCATCTCCTTCTGTCAATCTGAACCATTGCTAACTGAACTGTCTTCGGCAAGATGGCGCGCCCAAAGATAGGGCGCGCCCTATCTTTATACAGGGTCACTTCTAAATCGGGTTGATCTTGATTCTTCTGGCCCAACCAAGTCTTCTTTTGTGGGCCTGACCCATGAAGTCGGTCTTCATATAAATCATTTTCTTATAAAGCTGAGATGTGTCTTCTCCCTCCAATCAGGGCGCGCCCTCATGGAGGTCCTTCTGGGTACGGTCAGATATGTAGTTGCTGTCAGATATGTGGACACAGCCTGATATGTGGACGCGGCCTGGCATGTGGACGCGGCTTGGCATGTGGGCGCGGCCTGACATCATGTGGACGCGGCCTGGCATGTGGCCACGGCCTGGCATGTGGGCGCGGCTGACATCATGTGGACGCGGCCTGGGATGTGGGCGCAGCCAGACATGTGGGCGCGGCCTGGTATGTGACCGCGGCCTGGGATATGGGCGTAGCTAGACATGTGGTCGCGGCATGACATGTGGTCGCGGCCTGGCAAGTGGGCGCGGCCTGGCATGTGGACGCGCCCTGGCAAGTGGGCGCGACCTGGCATGTGGACGCGCCCTAGCAAGTGGGCGCGGCCTAGCATGTGGACGCGCCCTGGCAAGTGGGCGCGGCCTAGCATGTGGACGCACCCTAGCAAGTGGGCGCGGCCTATCATGTGATCCAACCCAATCTTGAATATGTCGGCCCAAAATAGTTTTCCACCTAAAGCGCGCCCTTATTAGAGATTCTTCTGGACGTGGTCAGATATGTGGGCGCGCCTACATATTGTCGAGCCCAATCTTCAGTGCGTAAGTCCATATCTTCATCTTTTATACGGGCCTAGCTCATCAATGAAGTTCATGTTGAATTTTGGGCATAACAACTACCCCCCAGATCTTGGTGGCATTGAAGATGTCGATGAGATCTTAATAATCTTTACTCCCTACGACGTTCCATCTTGTTTATTCCTCTGTTACGACTGTCCTTCGCATGTGTAAAAGACGTAGAAGTTTCCTTACTCGGCGCGCCGTGTGGCGCCGACTGTTAGAACTTTCTTGATGTAGTATGACTGAGTTTTGAGTAATGTAGCCGAGTCAAATTGAGTAAGATTCCACTGAGAAGAATGAGTTAAGTTGACGAAGAAGATTCTGCCGAAGCCGATGCTGAAGAGGCTGAGTCGCGGAAGATGATGTCGAAGAGGCTGAGTCGAGGAAGACGATGATGGTAAAGCCGATGCTGAAGTGGTTGAGTCGAGGAAGATGATGCTGCTGAAGCTGATGCTCGTACCTTCTACCACGCCTTAGATGAGGATGAGGCGCACCCTGATGGTGAAGATAATTCTTCCAATTGTTGTTGAACAAGGATCTCAACTCTGCAGACGTTTGAGTTATAGGCTAATTGGGGGCGCCTCATGTTCCCTCCCGCTCTTCTAATCTTCATGTAAACCATATTTATGTAGAATCAGTCAAATATGTCTTCTTCCTACAACAGGGCGCGCCCTCAACAAGGGTCCCTCTGGACGCGGTCGGACAGATGGGCGCGGCCTGACAGGTGGCCGAGGCTTGAAATGTGGGCGCAGCCTGACAGGTGGCCGAGGCCTGACAGGTGACCGAGGCCTGACATGTGGGCGCGGCCTGACATGCGGGCGTGACTTGACAGGTGACCGAGGCCTGACATGTGGACGCGGCCTGGCATGTGGCCATGGCCTGACATCAAGTGGACGCGGCATGTAATGTGGACGCACCCTGACAAGTGGGCATGGCCTGACATCAAGTGGACGCGGCATGTAATGTGGGCGCGCCCTGGCAAGTGGGCGCGGCCTGTCATGTGATCCAGCCCAATCTTGAAAATGTCAGCCCAAAATAGTTTTCCACCTAAAGCGCGCCCTTACTAGAGGTTCTTCTGGACGTGGCCAGATATGTGGGCGCGCCTACATATGATTGGAGGCCTAACAACCGAGTGATTGGAGGTCTTTCATGGAGGCGCCTGTTAAGTTGGCGGCGCCAGTTAAGTGGGCGCGCCCACTTACTGAGCAGCCTAATTCTGACCATGTCAGGGCCCAAACAACATATCTCCGGTTTTCTAGTGGATTTGTCTCATTAGGCAATCTCATGTCTTCCTTCCATCAAGGCGCTCCCAGATTTTGGGTCTTCTTGGAGGAGCCAAATAAGTGGGCGCGACCACATTCTAAGCGGCCTCCATCAAGTGCTTGTTGATTTTTTGGTAACTTTCTCTCCCGGCTAGTTGAATGCCTTGTAATGGTATTTTGAAGTTTTGATCATTTCTGAAGGCGCGCCTAGAACAAATGTCGTCTCCAAGATATTAAGCTCAAATTATACCTCTGGCCTCCAATATTTTACTCATAGCTCGTCTCAGGTTTCATAGTTTTGTCCAGGTCAACAACTTATATGTTGGTATTTGTCCTCGGTCTTCAACTTACATCCTGCGTTTTGTTCTAGGTCTTTGGGCTTCGGCTTGCATTCTCGGTCTTGTTCTAAATCTTCGGTCTTCGACCTGTATCCTTGGGCTTGTCTTGCAACTTCAACCTGTATCTAAGAGCATGTCCAGGGTTTCCGACCCGAACTCGGAACTTATCTTGTGTCTCCGACCTGCACTCGGAGCCTGTCCTGGATCTCTTGCCTATACTCGGAGCTTGTCCTGAGTCTCCGACCTATACCCCGGAGTGTGTTCGGGGACTTCAGCCTTCAACCTGTAACATGGAGCTTGCCCTAAGTCTTTTCTCACAATCCTCCACAATATATACCTCCAAGACGAGCTTTCCCTGTAAGTGCTCCAAGCAATGTGTCTCTACAAAGAGTCCACATCTGATTCGATAGGGTCCTTCCTAGTTAGCATCGAACACTCCATGATTTTGGCACTTTCATCCCTGACATCATCCTGCACTAGGTCTCCCCTATTCAAAGGACTGGCCTTGACCTTGCTATTGTAGAATCGAGTTGTTCTCTGTTAATATGCCGCTTCCTGAGCTGTGACTCGCTTCTGACTTCTTCCATCGTATTCGGGGTGAAGCCTCTGATTAACTTCGTTTGCCTCCTACTCGAAGTTGTCTCTCCTTAAAGAACCTGCTTCAACCTTGACTGGAACCATTGCCTCAGGATCTTTAGAGCAAGTGAACTACCCCCCGAGTGATTGTCACACATTTCTTCATGAACTTCCATCATCTACCAGGATGATAATGGAGCTGGGCTTCGGAAGAGTCCTTTGTTGGTTGGCTTTAAAGATGCGTTCTATTGACGCAACCAAATGTGTCTAATGATTAGATCTTTCATCATAGTCCCGAGGTGGTGTGTAGTTTCTTCTATAGGTGATATTGTCTCTGCTTGGATATTGACGTATGCTTCTATGTTCCGGGCTGGAAGATTGTTCTCGTCTCCCGAGGTTGTGTTCTTGTAGTTGACGGGCGAAGGATCCTTGATGACTTCGGCAAAGAGTGATTCTTGACTAGAAGTGACGTTTTTCCTCCATCAAAGTGGTGTCGAGATAATCCTGAGGGTGTTGATGCTGATAGCCTCGATCCCTGGAATGTTCTGGACATTAGGTTGGACACGCGTCGTAGATGGGATTCTCCCTGTAGCTATGAGGTCGCTTGGCGGCGGAGCAAGGAGATTCGATGACATGGCAAGATTTGATGGAGCAAGGAGATTTGATGATGAGTTGATGGTGGAACGAGAAGATTGCCGATGTCTGTTGTCGAGTTATGTGGTTGACTTGAGCATCTATGAGATTGAAGTGGAGTGTGTCTGTGCCTAAGGTGTGCCATGTTAGAAGGAGGTGCACCTTCCAACATACTTTTTCCCTGCAAGGGATACAACCAATACAACATATCGTATACAAGTGTTAGGAAGAGTATTTACCTCAGGGCGCTCCCAGTCAGGGGAAGGCGCGCCTAAACTAACATTCTTCCTCCTTGCAAAGGACCCGACTAACACAATATACCGTACACAAGTACAAGAAGAATATTTACCTTAGGCGCGCCCAGTCAGGGGGAGGCGCGCTCATCGATACATTGTGCCAGCCGTGGGACTTGCTTCCTTCCGAAACCCTGAGAAAGTCTCCAGATCCGAGAATCACGCTTCCCTCATGTGTTGGCTTCTGGAACCTTCACTCCGATCTTGCCTTCATCTTTCGCCCTCACAACCGTGCCTTGTTCAATATCGATAACAAACAACAATGCTTACCGTTGTCTTCCCCTTCTGAACATGCTTCTCCATCGAACCCGTCTTCTTTTCCTTCATAACAGGCTTCTCTTTCGATCCCGTCTTCTTCTCCTTCAAGACGGACTTCTCCTTCGATCCCGTCTTCTTCTCCTTCATAACGGAATTCTCCTTCGATCTTGTCTTCTTCTCCTTCATAACGTACTTCTCCTTCGATCCCATTATCTATCCCTTCCGAACAGACTTCTTAGATAATTCATCGGTACTCACCATGATTGGCGGCGACCAGGCGATCGGCGGTCGTAGACTGACGTTGTCTCCATCTGTTATCACAATTGCCTGTTCCTGGGAGGTGTCCCCGACCGTGATGTCGTCCGTCCATCGGTGTTGCTTGTCTTTTCAATGTTGTCTCCACTGGATCTAGGATCGGGGTGCTGGTTCCCGTCGGGCGTTCTCTCGCCGTGGTTCGACATCTTTCTCCTTGATGGAAAATCTTGAACTACCCCTCCTTCTACCGCCAATTTGTTAACGGAGAAAACTGGTAGGTTAACAAAGATGAGGTTCGCAGCGTGGATCAAGATTCTTGTTGGCGAGAATGTAGGAAGTGGTTGGTTGTTTGTTATGGAGGCGGCTGCAATTGTAAGCAAAGGGTTCGAGATTGCTAACTGGAATAGCTCTCAAGAATGATCGATGCTTACAATCTGCCTACGTACCCCTATTTATAGAGGATCAAGCCGGCACGTATTTCTTTCTTCTAAGAGACCTATGTGGACTGGGCCTCCCCTTCTAGAATCTTCCTCCCGAAAGGGGCCCAATACGATGAGGCCTAGCCTTGGGCCTTGTAGACTCTCGAGCACCCAAGGCTTACCCCAAATGCATGGACACTACTCCACTCCCCGACAGGGACAACCCGCCAGACTACAGAGGTAGAGCCTTTCAGGGCGCGTCTTCTATTCTACCTCCACCTCCCAAGGAGGACAACTCCTCAGACTACAAGGTAGGCTTCTACAATTCAACAGTTGGATTTACTTATGTTTAAGGGCGTCCCCCTAAACAAAAGCATCTCCTTCTGTCCTTCTGAACCATTGCTAACTGAACTGTCTTCGGCAGGGTCACTTCTAAATCGGGTTGATCTTGATTCTTCTGGCCCAACCAAGTCTTCTTTTGTGGGCCTGGCCCATGAAGTCGGTCTTCATATAAATCATTTTCTTATAAAGCTGAGATGTGTTTTCTCCCTCCAATCAGGGCGCGCCCTCATGGAGGTCTTTCTGGGTACGGTCAGATATGTAGTTGCTGTCAAATATGTGGACACGGCCTGATATGTGGACGCGGCCTGGCATGTGGACGCGGCGTGGCATGTGGGCGCGGCTTGACATCATGTGGACGCGGCCTGGCATGTGGCCACGGCCTGGCATGTGGGCGCGGCCTGACATCATGTGGACGCGGCCTGGGATGTGGGCGCAGCCAAACATGTGGGCGCGGCCTGATATGTGACCGCGGCCTGGGATATGGGCGTAGCCAGACATGTGGGAGCGGCATGACATGTGGTCGCGGCCTGGCAAGTGGTCGCGGCCTGGCATGTGGGCGCGACCTGGCATGTAGACGCGCCCTGGCATTAAAGCGGCCTAGCATGTGGACGCGCCCTGGCAAGTGGGCGCAGCCTAGCATGTGGACGCGCCCTAGCAAGTGGGCGCGGCCTATCATGTGATCCAGCCCAATCTTGAATATGTCGGCCCAAAATAGTTTTCCACCTAATGCGCGCCCTTATTAGAGATTCTTCTGGACGTGGTCAGATATGTGGGCGCGCCTACATATTGTAGAGCCCAATCTTCAGTGTGTAAGTCCATATCTTCATCTTTTATACGGGCCTAGCCCATCAATGAAGTTCATGTTGAATTTTGGGCATAACAGTATTCATGAGAGTCTGAATGAGGCATACACATGCAAACATCTATTTTCGTGCCTGGCGAAAAATGCAATGAATAAAGCAGCATACATAAGTAAACATTGAACATAGTTTATAGCTAGCAAAATAATTGCAAGATCAATTTATAACTTAACAGTTGATCGAAGAAATGACCTTCTTGATATGTTGTACTAGGGCTCTTGACTTTTTGTATAACATTCACCACATCATTCTCCTCGACACTTTGATTTGGTATCTAAACATTTAAGTGCTTCTTTAATTGTTGCATTGATCTTGCATATTTTTTAGTAGAAAAGCATTCAAAACATATTACAGTAAAAACTCTATAAATTAATAATGTCGGGACCGGAAAAATTTATTAATTTAGAGAGTTATTAATTTATCGATAAATTAATAATTATTAATTTAAAGAGTTTTTAACCGATTACACCGCACATACCAAACAAAAAGACAAATTAGTCTATACCTCTTAGAATTACTCCCTCCGTCCCAAAAAGAGTGAGCTGGTTTGACTTTCACGGAGATTAAGAAAAATGTAGTAAGTTTAGTTGAAAAGTGGGTAAAGTGGTGGGACCTACCAATATTTAATAATAGATTTGAGATAGTGGAGGAAGATAGTGGGTGTAATAGTGTTTATATTATTATAGAATGGAGATAGTGGAAGAATGTAGTGGGTGTAATAGTAAAAAGTAGTGTTCAAAAATAGTAAGTATAGTAGGTTCATTCTTTTTGGGACGTCCCAAAAAGGAATAAGGGTCACATAAAATGGGACGGAGGGAGTAACTTACAGCGAACCTTGAGACTCAATGTAAATTAGTAACTACTCTGTTCATATTTATTGGAAATCAATAATGACAACTTAAATTAGCAACTACTGTGTTCAAATGTATAAAAAATCAATAATGACTTTTGAAGTACTGTATAGTAAATGTAATATATTTTAATAGAGTATAATATATTTTTTTCAGTTTCTGTGAATTATTAATTTATGATTTTATTGGGACCGAAAATTATAAAGGGATCTCCCGAAAAATTATTATCTTATTATTTTATCGAGTTTTTCAATTTTTTACATTGGCCCAAGTCGGGACCGGACAAATTTATTATTTTAGAGAGTTTATTAATTTACCGAGTATTAATTTAAAGAGTTTCTACTGTATGTACCTTTAAAAAAAGTAGAAAGTACACATTAATAATATCGATACATATTACATAGACAAACTTTAAGGTCTGAATAAAAAAATACATCTGAATCCTCCCGGATCAAAAATTTTCAAAGTAAACACAATTACGGGACAGATAGCCCACAATCAAACACGAGTCAAATTTCAATGAAAAATTAAAAGTGATACAATATGTCGGTGAGGGAGAGTGTCGAGTATGACAATGTCTGCAAAATAAAAAGATTAATAGAAAATTTAAATGATTAATTAAAAATATTGTGAGTCAAGAGCAGAAATAAACATTGAAACCTAGATTGAAGTTAATCATACTTTTGTTGTAAATTTGACGAGAATCATTCTCACCCAACGATTCTTATATCTGCATATACAATATATAGTATAATCCATGCATTTTACTCCCAAGTGAAGTGGCTTTTGGCATTTCTTATGTAGTGGCTTTTCGTGTTTCTCATATACCTACCCGAAGCGAAAAATAATACAAGATATCAAAAGAAAAGACGAGCTAAAAATTTGAAAACTCGAAAATAACAAATTGCAGAAGAAAAACATTAACTCTTCGAGAAACTTCTTTGTGTGTGTGTGTGTGTGTAGATTTTCGTAAGACAATTCACATTCTTTATTTTTAGAAAAAAGAGAGAAGCTAATTCTACTGATAAAAAATTGCAAGCAACAACGTATCTTACAAGGTACATATATTTAATATTAATTATGATTAAGAAGAAATATTGTGTTTTTAATCCTCCACCACCAATATTTGTAAAATTATTGTGGAAACAAAATATCTTAGATATGACATCAGGATCATTCCTTCTTTCCTTAAATTTTGTTAAGAAGTTTGGTTGTATTTAGAATTATATCAAATTATTTACTATTTTTTTTGTTGGTACATTCTAAATTTAAGCAATGAAGATGATATTTTAAGACAAACGTAATGAAAAGTTTCATTCCTATCACACATTATCTTTCAAATATCAAGCATTAGGCTCTCAGAAACAAGAGTTACCCCTAGGAATCCATTCAGGAAACACCTCCACCACGTAGGTCCATCACAATGGCGAAGATGATAAGAGCACTTATCATCTTCGCATTTCTTGATGCATTTTACGTGGATGCTCACAAGCATCCTAAAACCCTGAAAGAGATGTATGCAGACATAAATAACGCTAAGCCTCAACAATATCTAGATGCTCATAATGCAATCAGATTAGTAATGGGTGTGCCTCCCTTACGATGGGATAAGTCCCTTGAAAGACGTTCAAGAAAATATGCAAACAGCCAAGCTCATATTTGCCATTTAATACATTCTCATGGTCCCTTTGGAGAAAATCTTTTATGGGAACTATACGATGAAGCTTCACCACATGATATTGTGCAAAAATTTATCGATGAGCAAGCAAATTATGATCTTTCTACAGGTGTTTGCAATTGCCCGCCTACTGAACCCGATTGCATGTGTGGCCATTTTACTCAAGTCATTTGGAAGACTACTGAGAAGGTTGGGTGTGCGGATGTTGCCTGCAAGGGTGATTTGGGAAGACTTGTTGTTTGTTCTTATGATCCACGAGGCAATGTCGTAGGAGAAAACCCTCTTAATCCCCTTGTTTAAGGACTCAGCTGAAAAATTTTCTTAGGGAATAATGATTGGTATTCTGAAGGAAGGTTTTTGTGGGTCAATACATTCATATTTGTTCGTGTCTATGTAATTAAAGAATTAAAAAGTGTAACATAGCATCATCAAAACTTCTTGATGGTGCCAAGTCCACTATATACTATATAAATTACATATTACAGGATATGTATGTTGATCTCTGGCCATGTGTGCATATGTATACTATTATGCACATTTTCTAAAATATTTTGATTTATTTCATACTTTCAAATTTTGCAAGGGCATGTCTTAATAGAATGACCAGATTCAAATTCAAATTCACAATGAACAATAGAGTCTTCAGACGACAAATAAATTGTGTCCCAATTAAAATAATATGCATGGCTCATAGTATTCTAGTACATTTTCTATCTATATATTTCAAATATTGCAGGAACGGGTTACAAGTATCAAGTTGGTAATTGATTTCACACACTTGACAAAAAATGTATATAAAATTTTTATACATGTACAATTTCAACAAAAAGGAATTCGACATGACATGTCAGCTGAGCCATGACATGCATATATTGTCTGTTTTTACGATCCTCTAGAGAAAATGTTGTAGGTTTAAGAACATGTAGATCTTTGCATTCATATTCATATTTCACATTTAGCTGATCAATTAACAAGTGTAAGCGTGTAACATGACATAATTATAATGTTTTAATGTTGCCAATTGTCAAGCCTGGACTATATGTTATATAATTGACATATATTAGGAGGTGTATGATGATTTGACCATTATGCATATGTATATTATTATGCACGTTCACAAAATATATTTTTGTCTATTTCACACTCTAAACTTTTATAATTTAGATCCTGCAACATTGACAAAGACATAATTGAAAGAATAAATGGATCTAAATTCATGATCAATTATATAAATATAATTAAGAGTTAACACAAATCATCTCCTAATCAACAATAATAATATACATGTCATATATTTATTAAATTCATCTTCCATAATAAAATTCAGATTATATTGCAATTGTTGGTTACAACGATCAAGTCCGCAATTCATAACAAATTCTTGACAATAAAATATTTATAAAGTTGCTTGTTTAGGCTATATTGAGTTCTTTTTTTCCCTAAATACTCCCAAAAAAAAAAAATTGTGGACATTCTCTCCTTCCACCAAATGCATACTTATTCAAATGACAATAATATGATTATAAAAATATTTTGTTTACAATTTCAAGTGCCCAGAGACATGAAACAATCCCCACATAGATTTATGGATCGTTTTCTGTTATCACTCACAACAACTTGTATCACTATTGCATGAACTACTAATTTTTTTTTTTCAATTTCCTGATTAGAATTTAATAACGCCTCCGGTATAAAATTATTTTCCTACACGACTAAGTTGACTCATCAGCTTTTCAAGCACCTAATATTCAATGATTATGAGACCCAAATAATTGTATAATAAGCTTCGCGTCTTCTATAAATTGTTTGGCAATAATTGGTGGTAGGAAGTTTAGGGCAAAAGAGCATCTCCAAGTGACTCTTAATTGTTTGGCAATAATTGGTGGTAGGAAGTTTAGGGCAAAAGAGCATCTCCAAGTGACTCTTAAACAAGCTCTTATATCTAAAAATAAAGAGTATGAGAAAAAATTAAGCTCCAAGAGAATCTAAGTGGCTTTTACAACTCTCATCTATTTTAAGAGCCACAACATGTATTTTAACTTATTTTTTATAATAAAATATTCCCCCCCTCCATTTTGAATTTAAATTTGTGTTATAGTGGAGTTCAATTAAGTAAAAATTATAATATAAAGAGGGAGTTGTAAGGCATAATGTAATTTCAAATGTAATAGTGAATTAGTTATCACTCAACATAGTGAAAAGATAGGAAATAATATATAAATATGATACATGAATCAACAGATTGAAGAATTAATATATACAGAATTAGAGAATCAAGTAAACAGAAGCAATAATCACAAGACCACTGAAAGAAACTCATTAATTCTTGTGCCTCAGTGAAGAATATAGTTCAAGATGTTTCAGGGTTTATAAATTGTCTACAGATTCAATATCAAGTGCTAGTGCATTCCAGCATCGACATCCTCATTATTTGTAAACAGATATTGAAACATCTCTTTTAAAGAGTAGTTAGGTGCTCTTAACTTTTATCCATGAATATAATATTTACTTGGCTCTAATTTTCTCCACTCAATTCCAAGTTATTTCCAACTTTTTCTTCAAACAACAATAAAATATAGATGAAGTGTAAGTATAAAGATAGTGTCAGAATTATCATGTTATTCAATATATTAACTCGCTAATAATCAATATATAATACTATAATACTATTGTAGTAAGTAATGATTTTTTTTTTTTTTGACAATGCAGACTTATATACCTTACAAATATTAGTATATTCTGGGGGTGAGTCATAGTCGAACCCGGATATCTCGAGACAACAGAGAATAAGCTCATTGGACTATCCAATCGTGCTTTATTAAATAATAATTTAAAAGCTTGTTTTATATATGTTTTAGAAAATGATTTAAGAACTTGTCCAACATGCTCAACCGTCGTTGGAACATAATTTTGAGATTTCAAAAATTTAAACACGCGCAACGATTCTTATCTACTGTTGGGCCTCAGCCTAGCTGAAGACCACTAAACTACTAAACCCAAGTCCAAGCCCAATTCAATTATCCCAAACTTAGTCCGTACATCAAAACGACATCACTCAGCTTACAGTAGCTACTTCATATTTTACCATCGACTCACACTAACGAAATCGATTTCTGCTCTTCTTACTCACACACATTCGAAATGCAGAAACTAGGTCTGCTCCGAAACGTTCTGAAATCGGGTCATCTCATTCGGGTCGGGTATCAAAACCCACGAATCAGCTCACTCCTTGGCGATTCTCCAAGGGCTTTCTCAACTGCTGGAGGAACCACAACTCAGAACTCTCCTTCACTTGACCCATTTATTCGCAATCCCAATACAGGTCCGTTCATACATATATAAATATGTAATTTTTGTGTTTGTATGTGTGTGTATATATATAAATAATTGTGTCTTTTCCGATATGAATATATATGAATCTCCACAAAAGCCCTGTTTATAATGTGCTAGGGTTTAGATGTCACTTCTGTTATGTTATTTTGTTTGTGATTATAGGGTTTCGAAAATTCTTTTAATTTAGTTATATCCCTTTTGTATATAAACATTGGAAAAAAATAAGTTTTGGAAAAAAAATGTCTGTTAAACAAATATAAAGAAACTCTTTTTGACAGCTGGTCTGTGTTGTGATTTTTCAGGTTTAATGTATGGCACGGTGATTGGCATTACAAAGCATACGACCAAGAATGATATACTTAATTTGCTAGAGGACTGTAATTTGACTCCTGAAGATCTTAAAGTTCGATACACTCCTTTTTTTTCCCCAATTGGAATGTAATAAATGTTCTCTTTTAATACTTTGTTTTAAGCCTCTACTATGTTAATATTGTTACGTTTTTTTCCTTCTGGTGGTCCTTTCTGCACGCTTTATGGCTTATGTGATGCATAGTTATCTGTGTGATATTTTACCAGTTACCTTTTGTTAAGCAGGCTGATCCAGTTTCCTTCTATGAATGTCTTTGATACTGCTGCAAAGACACTTGGTAGGAAGGGTCGCGGGTATAGACTGTCCATGGTAAGGCATTATTGTACAAATACGGGATAGTGGCTATAGATCTATTACTCTGGGAAAAAGCTCATGTGTATTTTATGTATTTGCAGACAAGACCTGAAATTTGGGAAAACATAACATCTTACAATGGAAAGGCTGTAAGTAAAAGTTTTTTTTTTTTTTTTTGCTTCAGTTTCAGTTAAATCATTTTACTCCCTCAGTCCTGTTTTTCTTGTCCCCCTGTTAAAATCCATCTTTTATTCAATCATAATAAATAAGCTGTATGTTATGAAAAATTTGTATTGTTTTTTAGAAAAATTAACAAACTAAACATATAATTTACCATATTGACTTAATATGGACAAATATTTGGGACAAATAAACAAGGAACTGGGGATTTGAAAACTGGAATGGAGGGAATAAATGATTATTTTCACTTAATCTAATGAGTTTCTTCATTTCAAGAGTAGAGAAAGTAATATTATTCTATTCATACTTGCATATATAATGGTCTTAATGAGAGAAGGATGATTATTTTAACTATTAGATATTATATTATAGTACTCCCTCCGTCCCCCTCATTTGTTTACATTGGGGGACGGGGGCTCGGCACGCATTCTAATGCTATCGTAAAACGTAGTTTGATAATTTATTTTGAATTTTTTTTTCTTCTGAATAAAAATTTGATGTTTAAATTTTTATACAAAAAATTAAAAATAAGCTCTAGAACTATGTTTTATATGCGCCTTAAAATGCGTGTCGAGCAGTTCACACTGTAAACAAATGAGGGGGACAGAGGGAGTATTATACAAGCACATGTAGGCCTGTGCAAAGCATGGACATGAATAATTAAATTATGTTATTTGATGACATTGTTCCCTGATAATTATTGAAGTTATATATTCTTTGTAGTTCCAGTAATACTGTGATTAATAACTACAGATTAAAGAACAAATTATAATGAGATCCTCTTTTATATATTATAATTCTAATAAAACTTTATCTTAGTGATAGTTTGTAATCCTAACAGAGATTGAACTGAATATCGACAATCCCATTAATATAGAAGTTTGAAATATTTTACATTAGTAATATATATGTATGCTATTAATTTAAAGTTTGTGAGATCATAGTATCGACCAACTAATTCTTATAGGATTCTTTTATGAGTTATAGTTTACAATTCTAGCAGAGATTTATATATTAAATAGCCAATTCATTTTAAAATCAAGATATATTAGATAACTGAATAATGAAAATACTTATATTGTAAGACCCATTTACTGATGATTAAATAAAAATAACATATATAAATTTTGAATTTTATAGAGTTATACCTCTATAAAAAGTAACATTGGGATTGGAAATTTTTTTAATGTATTGAGATCACGGATACATAATCTCTGTTACGTAAAAATAGATTGAGATTATTGAACTATTGATTATTAATTTAATTGAGGTTCTATGAGTTTAAAAACTGACTATCTCTGTTATGTTGGTCCACAAAAAACAAATGAGAAATATTAAATGGGTCCAGGCCCCCAGTGCTGGGGAGCCCTTATCCAACTCCCACTTTTCTGGCCGTTCGATCAGATCACGGACGGTCCAGATTTAAAATTTTTCCCACACGTACAACGCTTAAAAACCACTATAAGTCTAGTGTATAATGCTTTTTAACCGCTGTATATGTAAATATTTTTTACGCGTATAGCTCTTAAAAACCACTGTACGCTTAGCGTACATTGCTTTTTAAGTGCTGTAAGCACATGTGCTGAAATAGAGAAAACAGATACATGTATATACAGAGAGAAAGAGATGGCGGGGGGTTAGCACCAACAAGAATGAGGTGCTTGTCAGTTTTGGTAGAGCACCTGAAGCGACGAAGAGTCTCAGTCAAGAGATCTCCAGTAGCCACGTCTTCCAAGTTCACTGCCATATCTCTCTCTCTCTCTCACTCTCTCAAAATAGGGCGTGTTGTGCCTTTGCTATGTGCTATACGGAGAGGACGGTGACATCGGATTGTGGGTTTGGTTTCTCTTACAACTTCTTCGTACTTTTAAACACTTTGGAACACACAAAGCCCCACGCTGACTATGACCGCCTCACTATTCTCATTTTACCGAACTCTATATGTATTTCAGCACATGTGCTTACAATGCTTAGAAAACGCTGTATGCTAGACGTCCAACGGTTTTTAAGCGCTAAAAATTACACGTACAGCGGTTAAAATTGCTGTATGTGTGGGAAAATTTTAAATCTGGACTGTCCGTAATCTGATCGAACGGCCAGAGAAGTGGGAGTTGGATAAGGACTCCCCATGCTGGGGCCTGGACCCATATTAAATTATTTTGAGTTAATAATTTATCTTGGTTTCATTTTAATATGATTAACTAATTAAGTCGTACATATAAATGATATATGTATAATTTATGTTACCTATACAATTAAAGTCGAAACATTAAAAGTTTTGGTCGGTATTTGGGCCAATGAGCCTCCTTTTTTTATTAAAATATATGGCTTCGGGCCAATATTTAATTAGCCTTTTTGATGGAAGTAACTACTAAGAACTACTTATATAACATGTCAATAAATAGACTTATATAATATACTCGATAAAAATAGATTAACTCAAACACATTTATTAATTATTAAATAATAAATTTTAATTCAAAAATGCATATTAGTTTGAAATAGTTTATCCTAAAAAAAATATTAAAATATATATGATAAAATATAAATATTATAAGATAACAGTTCATAGTATTATGTGAACAAGCTCTTATACTTGTTATAATGATCTGGTTTGAAACGTGAATAATCTATATTATTATTTAAGGAAACAAGCTCAATGACCTAAATACTGACCGTCCAAAAAATTTAATACCTTGACTTTGATTATGTAGTATAGTATAGAAGTATTGATTTGTAGTGAGTATAGATGGGGAGATGGGATTAATTCAAAGCCAAGATGAATGGTGCTCCAGCTGTCCCAACCAGATACCAAGAGTTTAGTTATTAAAAGCTGAAACCAAGGCATGATTTGAAAGAAAACCCATTTGCTCTTTGTTGCTGAATTTCTGGGGCTAATTACAGTGGTAATACCTGCTTCGTTTGTAGTTGCTACTCCAAGATATCCCTCGCAACGCACTTCAAGATGATATAGACCGTTTTATCTCAGGTTGTCACCAAGATGGAACCTCTGTGAAATTATTTACCAGGTCAATACTGAAATGAGTGCAACTCTTTGTACTGCTGTTATTGTCTATTGTACCATTGAATCCTGATTTTTTTTTCTTGCAAACTGTTTTAGGGTAATTGAAAAGGTACCCACTAGAATGGCAATTGTTGAGTTTCCATCAGCAATTTTGGCAAGACTTGCATTCCTTACAACAATTAGAAAATTTTGTCTCAACAATCAAGTTTTGGCCCAGGTTCTTTACTAATATCTTGGTTGCACTTTGTTTCCTTTGGACTTGAAGTGTATCTCAGCAAGGGTTCTGCTTAAGGATTTGAAATGGTGTTGCTATTCATTCAATAACCATTCTAGCTGCATTGATTGTCACATTTCAACTTATCATATTTTGAATTTACTTTTTACCAAAATGCAGATTGATGTTTGTTTTCTGCTTTTGTCATAAATTCTCAGCACCTTTCTAGATGTGATTGTTCATAAAAAAGGAAAAAGAAATTGTAGTCGCCTCCATTATTGGATAATGGATAGTGTTAGAGGCGTCTTAGCTGTGGCTATATAATGCATGGATTGAATTTGAATTAATTTCATGTGGTGGCGATGTATTGCATGGTTCAATATGAAGTAATTTTTTTTGTTCGTCAGATGTAGTCGGTCTGTTTAACTGGGAATAATATAGTCAATTACGCAGGACCCAAGGACAGAGCTACAAAGAAAACGAAATCTCTGAAAAAGGTGAAAAATCAATGATTACAGTGAATCCTAGAAGCATTTTCGTTCAGTATATTTAGATATACTCGCAAGTAAATATACTAGATATTGAGAATGTTAGTAATATTCTAGTTATGTATTATTAATAGAAGGAGCTTATGATTTTTGTAAATTTTTGTAAAGTGAAGAGGAAAGAAAAAATGAATTGATTTTTATTGAACAACAATATTTGCTAACTGGACAAGTTCTCTGTTTATAGATATTTTTTTACTGCGGATATAATCCAATTATGAATTATTAATAATAGATGAGTCCGAGATGAGGACAACCACAAGCTCGTGGAAAACCAAAAACGAGCTTTCTATTACTAAAATTTCTGAATAAATGAAAGATTTTTATAGAAGGAGATTCGGTATCTATTAAAGCTGAAATATCGGGAATTGCTCCTAAAGGCAAGATGACCCTTATCAGGGAATGATTGTATCAAGTGAAAAATGTTATATAACATGGATCGTACAAATTCCAGACCGTGGAGGGAGTTGAAGTTCTAAAAAGTTGGCACGTCACTAACTTAAAAATTTATTAAGTATCTTAGCTACTAGTTGATCACTGAATAAGATTTGACATACTACAACCACTTCGTTATAGTCATTTTTAAACTTAGTTGATTTTGATCGATATTTATCCTTTTTTTATAGTTTCAATAAAATCTCAAAGATTACTTATTACTTTTATTTATACTGCTTGATTTCATAAAAGAATCCTCCTCCTCCATCTCATTAGTCGAGGAAGACTCATCACTTAGACAACGTAAAGGAGAGTTAGGACGGTCAAAGATCCTCTCTTCTTCAACAAAGGGCCTCCTCCTCGATAGGAACATCCATCTCCAAGTCTGAAAGACTCGAATAAGAAAAGTTTGTAGCCGGGTCGAAGAGTCAATGCTTGAAGGAGTTTGTCTTAGGACCTTTCAGGGCCAACCAAGCTTGAAGGAGCTTGTCTTAGGACTATTCAGGACCTCTCCGAAACTTGAACCGTCCTCCGAGACACGGTGATGAAAAAACTCAGGGAGCTGTTGTTGTCCCCAGGATTCAGTCTCAGTCCTCGCTCTCTTGAGCTTCCCACTATCTTCCTCGGGAGTAGTGTTCCACTCGTTGATCTTACGATCCTTACGAGATACTCGTTGATTTTGCATCCTACAACCGTCAGTGATATTTTCGGTCTTTGTTCTAGTTCGTCAAAGGTGCTTTTTGCATCGTCAATCTGTTTTGTAGTGGAGTTTCCTCTACAAAAAGGTCTATGGTCCCAGTTTTATTCACAAATCTATAAGTTGGGCCTTAAAATCTCATTAAATAAATATTTTTATTCCACCAGTCGATTCGAATTAAACTTAAACAAAAATATGAATATTAAAATAAATCTCGATGGATTCATTCGACTTCATTTCAAGTCGAGACTACAAGCCAGGTCAAAGTCGAAAGTTATTTTACTTGAACAAAGCTTTGAAGTTTTATTCGACATCAAATGAGTTCGTATAATAAAATTTATTTGAATAATTTTAAAAACCCCTGAGGATCAAATGATCTTAATTCAAGTCGATAACAAATCCAGGTCTCAGTCAAAATTGGATTGACTTGGACGAAACTTCGAGGTTTAATTCGACCTCAAACGAGGTTGAATTCATACCATTTTATATAAAAAACACTTGTTTATATTTTCAAGTATTGAGTTTGATAGAATGACAAGATCCACGATCCGGTATCGTGCATCATGGACGTCCAAAACCTATATATGATTGTGGACAACCCATTTAGGGTAGCACAAAACTACTATACAACCTCAAGAAACTTGTAGAATTCTATCTCTATGTGTCCTAGATGCTCCTACCGAAAAATACTAAAGTATCTCGTAAGGATTGTTGAGTTTTGAAGCACGTGAGTAGACAAAAGTATGATGCTCACCCCCATTCTTTTTGATCCATTACAATATGATGTAGTATTTGGTACTAGTTATAATCTCTTGGATAATTATATATTAGCATAAATCTTATTTAATAATTTTTTATTAACTATATGAAATCAAACAAGGGATAGACTTGAACTTATGTTCTATGTTAACATATTTTTGCGGTAGCATATTTACCATTTTAGATTTTGTCCATACCTCATCCTCCCTGGTATGTTGATGTTGGTGATGTACTATGTGAATTGTTCTTAAACAGGGTAGAACAAAAAATAGGCAGGCTTTTGTTATGAATTTACCATATAAAAGTGACCGAAAGAAATTATGGTGACTTATTAAATTCCACTGATTTTGGTAGAATTTATTCAGTCTTGGCAGGATATTCAAAATTTCACCAAAAATGTGAAGTAAATTGAAGAATTATAAAATTTGAGACCAACAAGACGGTCGCTTTTATATAAAAGCCACCAAAATTAATAAAAGTGACCCTCTTATAATTAGCTATCTAAACGCCATATTTAGTCGATGGCTTTTATTCAATTTTCTTGTAATGAATGCAAATATTTTATTTCCAATCGGTGATGAGATTGTGACTATGCAACAAGACTTGGGAACATTATTACATGGCCAAGAGACTTGATCGATGTAGGAAACAATGGTACCATTACAAATCCACTTCATTTACTGCATATGGATTTGTTTGGCCCTGTGAATGTTGCATCAATTGATGGAGGAAGATATGCCTTGGTAATTGTGGATGACTTCTCGAAATTTTCTTGGGTTTACTTCCTGGCTTCTAAGGATGAGACCCCGATGACAGTGATTGATCATATAAATATAGTTGAATTGGATAAGGGTGTGCCAGTGAAAGCAGTAAGGTCAGATAATGGCACGGAATTCAAGAATCAAACTCTAATCAACTTTTACTCTGAAAAGGGAATTCGAAGGCAGTATTCAGCACCAAGGACTCCTCAGCAGAATATAGTCGTCAAAAGAAAGAATCGTACACTGATTGAAGCTGCAAGGACTATGATTGCTGAAACTATCCAGGTTTTGTTTGCTCCAAAGGTTTAGAAGGGTTCTCCCTATGTTCAGTATATCTAGTATGTGTTTAGTATGTGCATTTGTTTAGAGAGCCAAAAAAGCTTCTGCCAAGAAAAAAAAAAGACATTTAAAGTAATTGAAGTGTTGAACAAGAGCTTGTTGATAAGATGGGTGCATATTATTTATCTGCATTGAATCGTTTGTGGACATGGGCAAATGATCCCCTTACTAATTGTCAGCTAATTTTATTTGTTTTGAGCAAAGAAGCCTTTGGCTTTACTAGAAGAAAATAATCTTCTTATCAAATACACATGCAGCCGCTCTGATGAGGAAATGGCAGGGTCAGCCATTTGCCTTTATATTCAGTAAGTTAAATTTAACCAAATCTTTTTTTTTTATTTTTGCGTAGATAGTCGTGGAATTGAAATGAGAATATTTACTCAATACTGCTTAAACGTAGTTTCTTAGATGATTATGAAAATAATAAGTTGACTAACATCTTTCACAAAATCCGAGCATAATTGGTTCCATTGTATGTGGTAATGCAACGAAGAGGTCGCGTGCACTAGTTACATGATTCACGGATTCTAGGAAACACCAATACTTTATCATGTCCTATATTGATGTGTGAGTATTTATATAATTTCCAGTTAATAATTAGTTCTCTAATAAAATGATTTTTTAAGGTGAAACATGAACATATGTCTTGCAATTTTTAAGTTGATTTTACCAGGAATTTAAGTTCCAAATTTCAATACAAGGGTTGAAACTCATGTCAAACGTGATAATATTTCATTGAATTTTTAAGTTTATTTTTAAGTTAATGTTACCGCAGTTTAGGTTTCAAATTTTCTTAAAGGGTCCCATAGTTCACATTTTGAGACATTTATTACACGTTCCTTTCATCTTTTAAGCTGCTTAATTTAAGAGAGTTAAGTTTTATTTTTAATACAAGGGTTCATTTATTACGTTATAGTCATGAAGAGACATGTTGGTTTGTCCAACATTGTTTATATAATCGTTTAATATATATTTTTTAAAAAAATATAGAGAAAAGGGTAATTTACGAATGACAAAAAATATGTGACCAGATTCTACTATACTAAAAATTATCCTTAAGTCTGCTTATTATAGTATGTCTAGCTATATAAAAATAATGGTTCATCTTTGTCTTGGATTGTTGACTTATTATAGTATAAGATAGATACCAAACTAAATCCTAGCACTACATCAAAGTGGATACATACTGCACATGATATTGTTTAGGGCTACTATTAGAAGTGGATACATATATTGTTTAGGACTACTATTCTTTTTAGAAATCTTTTAGTCATGTGGACTCTCTTATTTGTCTCCTGGACTTTCTTGATCTAATCGATGTTTCATCCAACTCAGCATCCCTTCAAGACTTGTGGGATCCAACCCTTTATAAGTGATCTTGTACAAGTGAGGGCATCACATAGGTTTTTGTCCGGGAATTCCTATTTCCAAGCTTGATTTTGAAATTTAGCTTGTCTTGTTAGGGAAGATCAAGATGTTGAATACCTTCAGTGCACTGTTGTTTTCTTAATAATCCATTTGGATGATCCCAGTTTCCTTATTTGTATTTGCTAGCTGTGCATCCTTTGAGACTTGTGCGATCCAGAACCTGATAACTCATTTTGTTTAGGTGAGGGTATCACAAAGGTTTTGTTCCCAAACTCCTTTTCCCAAGCTTGATTTTGAAATTTAGCTTGCCTTTTTCGGGACTATCGACTTGTTGAATTAATTCAGTGCACGGTTGATTTTGAAATAATCCATCTGAATGATCCGGATTTCCCCTAGCTACTTGTATCAGCATGTAGTGCGCCATCCTGCATCTTGGGTACAACATTTCTCCCATGAGGTGGGGGTAAACTGTTCATATTAAAAAGTCTTGATGACATTAAGTCTGCAACAGATCTACCTCTGAATTGGATACTCCAACAGTTGTCGTCTGCCCAACCTAATGCAGAAGACCAACTTCATAGTTATACTTATTATATAAAATGTAATTTTAAATTATTTCCACAAGCTACTTCTTCAAAATAGGCACCCTTTAATGTCGCAGAAGATATGCTAGTATCACAATAGGAAGTAGATTTCAATCCAATGGAAATTTACACCGTGAAAGTTAAATAGAAAGTAATATATATATATATATATATATATATATATATATATATCTTTGTGTGTGTGTGTAGGGTATATACACACACTCCTTCCGTCTCATTCAATTGTATATGTTTGTTTTTCACTGTTCGGCACACATTTTAAATCTCTTCTAAAATATAGTTCTATAAATTATTTTTGAAATTTTCTTTTTCTATATAAAAATATGAATGTTATATTTTTATACAGAAAAAGAAAATCATAAAAAGAAGTTGCGTAACTATACTTTATTGAAGCATTAAAATCCGTGACGCGTCCCCGTCTCCCAATATATACTATTGGCTAGGAGGAAGAGAGTGTATATATGGGTCATGTTACTCTTAGAACCCTAATTAGCCTAAGAACTAACCTTTCAGTAATAATAAGGGTTTTGCGGCAGAACTCCAAATGCAAAAATTGTCGTGTTTATGTATTATATTTTATAATTATTTTTCAATAATACACACAACAATGCAAAAAATATGTATTTAAATTTAGATCCTCAAAATCTATTTAAAAATTAGAGTTGTACAGCAAAATATTAGTGGTTCTAGGGTTCTATTTCAAGGATTGGTTCTCTTATATATCGATCTTGAGGATATATTAAAAATGAACTTGATATATGTTTTGTCAAATAGTTGTTTTATACTCATGGACAGAACCATCAGCCATGTCTCACTTCTATAAAAATTATATGATATATATAATCCTAACTTCATGAAGCAAGCCAATAAATGTCCAAAGAAAATATAATGGCAAGTTCATCAAACAACTTGTTTATAGAGAAACTCTTGGATGATACTAGTGATAATGTAAGTACAAGTCTGCAGTCGCAAGCATGCAAGCATATACCATTTACATATTTTCGACAAGCACAATACCAATTATTACAAGAAAAGTTACCATATATTTTCCGCAGATCTTGTATGATACTTACGAACGTATCTTTCTGCGTCCTTTGTCTCTGACCCTGGATAAGGATGGCCAACTTCAGTCTAGAATCAAACCTCTCAATTTTTTCTTAGCTGGCCACTCTGAAGTCTTGAAGTTCAACTAAAAACACTTTGCATAGACATATACATATTAGAAAATCTTCAATATATTCTTGAACATAGGAGTAGTATGTAAATCAAGGCTTTCGTATCAATTTGATAAATTAAGTTACGATTTTGTGAACCCGACACCGATATAAAAATGATCAAATTGCTACATTTAGCAAATTAGGGCTGAAAAGTACGGTAACGGAGAAAGCGCCCCCACTATTAGCAGGCATCCTCATGATTGGTATCAAGAATAATATTAACACATATACCGATTAGGCAGGCTAGTCAGTTTTCAAAGAGATACTATATAGAGATAAAATGATGATAAAAGATAACATAATTCGATTCATTAATTATTTTCATAATAACTAACTTCATGATATAGTTACTGAAACATTACCAATACACCCAACCAAATCCTAGCAGTACATTACAAGGGGATACATATACCCCAGATAAAACTGTTTAGTGCTTCTATTCCTTTAAGAAATCTTTAAGCCGCGTGGGCTCTCTTATTTTCCCTCCTTGACTTTCTTGATCTAAGTGATGTTTCATCCGACTCAGCATCCCTTTGAGACTAATGGGATCCAGCACCTGATAAGTCATCTTCATGTACAGGTGAGGGTATCACACAGGTTTTTGTTCTCAAACTCTTATTTCCAAGCTTGATTTTGAAATTTAGCTTGCCTTGTTGGGGAAGATCGACATGTGGAATACCTTCAGTGCTCTGTTGTTTTCTTAATAATCCATTTGGATGATCCCGATTTCCCCAGCTTGTATTTTCCAGTTGTGCATCCCTTTGAGATTTGTGCGATCCAGAACCTGATAACTGATTTTGTATCACACAGGTTTTTGTTCCCAAACTCGTTTTTCCAAGCTTGATGTTGAAATTTAGCTTGCCTTTTTTGGGACTATCAACTTGGTGGATTAATTCAGTGCCCTGTTGATTTTGTAATAATCCATCTGGATGATCCAGATTTTCCCTACTTGCATCAGCATGTAGTGCACCATCCTGCATTTCGAGTACCACAGGACTCCCATTAGAAAGTATTAGCAGTGTGTCTGCAACATCTACCTCTGAATCGGATACTCCAGTAGTTGTCGTCTGCCCAACCTAATGCAGAAGACCAACTTCATAGTTATACTTATATAGTAAATGTAATTCTAAATTTTTTTCTTCACAATCTATTTCTTCAAAATAGGACCCTTTAATTTCGCAGAAGATATGCTTAGGTATCACAATTGGAAGTAGATTTCAATCCAATGGAAATTTACACTGTGAAAGTTAAATGGAAAGTAATATGTCGATCTTGAGGATATTTTAAAAAGGAACTTGATATATATTTTTTCAAATAGTTCTCTAATACTTATCGATAGAATTACCATCATCCATGTCTCACTTCTATAAAAACTATATGATATATATAAGCCTAACTTCATGAAGCAAACCAATAAATGTCCAAAGAAAAAACAATTGCAAATTCATTAACCAACTTGCTTATATATATAGACAAACTCTTGGATGATAACAAGTACCAGTCTGCAGTCGCAAGCATGAAAGCATATACCATTTACATATTTTCACCAAGCACAATACCATTTATTACAAGAAAAGTTACCATAGTTTTTGAGCGGATGTTGTATGATACTTTCTAACGTATCTTTCTGCGTCTTTTAGTCTCCGAGCCTGCAGGACAAAGATGGCCAACTTCAGTCTGGAATCAAACCTCTCAATTTTTTCTTAGCCACTCTCAGGTCTTGAAGTTCAACTAACAAAACTGTGCAAGGACATATACTTATTAGAAACTCTTCACATGTTCTTGAACATAGGAGTAGTATGTAAATCATGGCTTTCATTTCAATTTGATAAATTAAGTTATGATTTTGTGAACTCAACACCAACATAAATGATCAAATTGCTCCATTTAGAAAATTGGGGCTCAAAAGTACTATAACCGAGAAAGGGCTCCCACTATTTGAAGGCTTCCTCAAGATTGGCAACAAGAATAATAGTAATAGGTATACGGATTAGGCAGGCTAGTCAGTTTTCATTGAGATGCTATATGAACCATCAGAGCTATATCTTGTGTGAATTCTACAGATCTATTCATAAGTGCATTAAGGGCTACAAACATATGTGTATCATTATATATAATTTGTGCCAACAATTATTATACTAACTTAAATCTTTCACCCTTCTTTGTTGAAAAATTAAAACATAATTGAGACATAAAGATGGATCACAAATTAACTAATTACATTTATTCTATATAGCAATTTAATTAAAACCCAAATTCTCATCAACTTAATCGCTGGTATCAACTTTCTTGATTCAAATCTAAACTACATAAGCTTAAACTACTAATCGAAGGTAGTAAAAAAAAAAAAAAAAAACCACCGCTCAAAATCACAAAAACAAAAATCCTGGAAGGCAAAAAAAAAGGAGTTATTCAAAACATGTCAAGCATTCAACAGCCAAAATCAATTGCTTGTAAGTAGACTTATAAGGAATTCGACATAACAACTAAGCAGGAATGAAATTGTAAATCAACAATAGATAGGAGCGCAAACATTCACCAAGCTTCCATGAATTAACATATCAAAAACCAAAAGTTTACCTTTGATCAATATCACTGACAAATGAAGATTTCTTTAAAAAAAATTACAACACAGAAGGAAGAGGAGGATGCAAGAGGGGCTGCAAATGCATCTCTGTTCCTTTAAAGTTATTTTGTTTACGTATTGAACATTTATTGCCGACTTTAAAGTTGTGTGTTACACCTTGTAACGGTTGTCATATTGTTTTTTCTTTATTTTGGTTTTTACTTGAGAAAGGATATGATTCCCAATTGTGAATGACAATAGATAGGAGTGCAAACATTCACCAAGCTTCCATGAATTAACATATCAAACACCAAAAGTTTACCTTTGATCAATATCACTGACAAATGAAGATTTCTTTAAAAACAAATTTACAACACAGAAGGAAGAAGAGGATGCAAGAGGGACTGCAATAAAAAATGCAATGTATGGCACAAAGTATATTATTATCCTTAAAATGATTTTCAGATTTTGTAGAAATGCATCTCGTGTTCTTTTAAAGATATTTTGTTTACGTATTGAACATTTATTGCCGATTTTAAAGTTGTGTGTTACACCTTGTACCCGTTGTCATATTCTTTTTTCTCTATTTTGGTTTTTACTTGAGAAAGGATTCCCAATTGTGAATGACCAGGGGTTAATGGTAAAAAACTACAATAAGCATAGTGTTATTGTTTTAGCAAGATTAATATAAGTGTTGAAGGTTGATGTTTACTGTAAAAAGTTAAATTATTTTTTATATGATAATGATCAATTGCAAATAGATTGCAAATAGGTTAAATTATTCTTAAACTGGGATGTGATATGAAATTTTGTAGGATGACATTCTTTACAATTATATTGGAAAATTGATTATGATATTTCATGAATGACAAAGATAGACATATATTTAAATTTATATCCCAGTTTAGTGTTTGTTTTATAATTTGTGAACTTATATTTTGTTATATGTTTAAAAAAAATTATATTTCAAAATTATATAACTTTTAATTTTTCTCATATATATAAACTTGTATTCTTGTAACAATATTTTTACTTCATTTTAAAACACTTTACTAGTGGGAATATGCATATTTCTCACCACACTAATTTTCAATCTTTAAAACAGGATTGCATATCTTCACAAACCCTAGATTTTATTTTAGTATCCAAAATTTTAAATTAAAGCTAAATCATTTGCAATCATAACTCGCATATGAGATTGTAATTGTTTTTTTATTGTGTAAATAAATAACTTAATTAGGAAATTTTAGTAAAAGAGATGGTCTATTTAGGCTGAAACATATTATTATTTGACAACAAATTATTCAATTTTCAAATTCCTTTCCTACTAGTAGATTAGAAATATTGTGATATTAAAATTTGGAGAAGAAACAAATTTATGGTATTCAAATAGTGCCAATTAAAATAAATCTTTATGACATTATTTAAAATTTAAAGTACGTTTCATTTTCATTTACTTTTCCAATTTAAACAACCAACCACGGAAATGACCGAAAAAAATATAGAAAAGGTGAAGACAATATATACCACAATTATATGTAATATATACAAATATAAATATTTTCTCTCTAAATTAAGGGAATCGTAGATACACCAAATTTTTAAAATAAGAGGAATAAAAAACCAAAACTATTTAGCAGCTAGTGGCTCCATATGCTTGTGATTTGGGGAAAATATCAAAGTTGGTTCCCATTTCAAACAAAAAACAATAAGTTAAAAGTATTTTACAAAAATTTTAAAATTTTTAAGGAGCAAAGACAATTAATTGATATCTTTACAGTATTTATGACAACTACATACTTAGGCTAACTAATTTAGCAACACATTTATCAATAGACTATCATCGGTCATCATCCTTAAGAATTTGAGTCAGTGGCTACACTTACATAATTTGCCTGCAAATTATGACGGAAGTATTTCCTTCCCCTCAAATTGAGCACCTCCTCTTCGAGCAGTTTTTGGGTCACCTCCTCCTTAGGCAAAGAACGAACAACTGACGATATTATACTTCATCTAAGTTGTTTGATATGATCATAAATATTTCTTCAATGCCTACTGCCATTTTCTCATAAGCTTTGACCATATCTTGATCCTTCATGTAATCAAAATGTAGAATATACAGTGTCCAAATTAAAATGTTGAGATGGTCGAACGAAAATAATTTGTCGAAAATGACTATTTTTTATAGATCGAGTAATTTGACCCCATTCTATCAAGAGATACTGTCATTTTTTTAACTTTGACTTTGACCATACCTTACGCCTTCGTGTAATTAAATTTAAGAATATATACTGTCCAAATTAAAAGATCGAGATGGTCTCAAATAAAATTTTGAGAATGACTGTTTTTCACCGATTGAGTAATTTTGACCGCATTATTTTTGACAAAAAAAGTTCGGAAAATAGCCTTTTTGACATTATTCATATCGAAATTTTTTATCAAAAATTTTCTTTCAAAATAACTTGTGTTTGTTTTAGTGTTTGTGCCAGTACTTGGCTCAGTTGGCTGTTTACGCCCATTGCTGCTCTAAATTAAATCACCAGTGTGGTTGATTTAGGTCTCAGCATAAACTATATATAGAGACAAAATGATGATAAAAGAGAACATAATAAGTTTTATTAATTATTTTCATAATAACTGACTTCATTATATAGTAACTGAAACATTAACAATACGTGCACCCAACTAAATCATAGCAGTACATCACAAGGGGATACATATAGTACCCCACATGAAATTGTTTAGTGCTTCTATACCCTTGTGAAATCTTTAAGCCACGTGGGCTCTCTTATTTCCCTCCTCGACTTTCTTGATTTAAATGATGTTTCATCTGTTTCATCCAACTCAGCATCCCTTTGAGACTTGTGGGATCCAGCACCTGATAACTCATCTTGTACAGGTGAAGGCTATCACACAGGTTTTTGTTCCCAAACTCCTATTTCCAAGCTTGATTTTGAATTTTAGCTTGCCTTGTTCGGGAAGATCGAGATGTTGAATACCTTCAGTGCACTGTTGTTTTCTTAATAATCCATTTGGATGATCCTGATTTCCCCTACTTGTATATGCTAGTTGTGCATCCCTTTGAGACTGTTCATATTAGAAAGTCTTAACATTTAAGTCTGCAACATCTACCTATGAATTGGATACTCCAGTAGTTATCGTCTGCCCAACCTAGCTAATGCAGCAGACCAACTTCATAGCTATACTTATATATATAATGTAATTTTAAATTTTTTCTTCACAAGCTACTTCTTCAAAATAGGATCTCTTTAATGTGGCAGAAGATATGCTTAGATATTACAATCGGAAATAGATTTCAATCCAATGGAAATTTAAACTGTGAAAGTTAAATAGAAAGTAATATATCGATATTGAGGATATATTAAAAAGGAACTTGATATATGTTTTGTCAAATAGTTCTTTTATACTTATCGACATAACCATCAGCCATGTCTCACTTCTATAAAAATTATATGATATATATAACCCTAACTTCATAAAGCAAACTAATAAATGTCCAAAGAAAAAATAATGGCAAATTCATCAACCAACTTGTTTATATAGAGAAACTCATGGATGATACCAGTGATAATGTAAGTACAAGTCTGCAGTCGCAAGCATGCAAGCATATACCATTTACATATTTTTGTCAAGCACAATACTAATTATTACAAGAAAAGTTACCATATATTTTCCGCGGATCTTGTATGATACTTTTGAACGTACCTTTCTGCGTCCTTTAGTCTCTGAGCCTGGAGAAGGATGGCCAACATCAGTCTAGAATCAAACCTCTTAATTTTTTATTAGCCGGCCACTCTGAAGTCTTGAAGTGCAACTAACAAGACTTTGCATAGACATATACATATTAGAAAATTTTCAATATTAGAAAAGAAGCTCATAATCAAAATGCCGTTTACACCTTTGCTCGCAGTTTGAAGAAGAAAGAAGGCACACCGCCTTCGTGTTCTTACGTCATCCTCGTCTTCTCTGTTCTCTCTCCGCCGCAGCGGCGGCGCCTTCTTATCCAGCGACTTTCGCGCTCGATTCATCGTCAGGGAATCAATTCAGTCTCACCGAATTTTGCCCAGTTGTGTCGTTTAGACTCAGATCTCCTTTCTCGTCAGAATTCGAAATGGTGACTTATCTGCTTTATTTTAAGATCGGTAACATCATTCCTTTAATTTATTTATAATCAAAGTCTCTCCGTCTTTTTAAAAGGTACGTCTTTTCTTGATGATTATTGTGTGTTTTTCGCTTGTTTTTTTGGTTTATTCGGTGATCGGATTCTTGTGTAACATCGTTAGAATTTGTTCAGATTAGGTTGTGAATTTTGTTGAGTTTAGTGGCTTATATTTTTCAAACATGTTTTGTTTTGGCCGGATTTATTGTGGCTTTGTTTTATTTTTCTATATGTTTTCTTTGTATATGTGTTCTTTGTGTTCTTGGTAGTTCTTGATTGGTGGACGTGTTTAATGTGTTTGATCTTTTTCATTAAAAAAATTAGTTGTTAAAATTGTTTTTGGTTGCATGTACGGATAGATTATTGTTTTGTTATAATTTTAATATCGATTTATTTTAATTATGGTATAATTTTATATATTATACATGTATATATGTTAGTGTGCAATAATGTTATTTTACACCAACTATGAGAAAGATTGTAGAAGGGGGGGGTTGAATACAATCTTTTACAAATTTAAAAGATTCAAGAATAATACACTAAGAACACAATAGACAGAAAAACACCAAGTATTAAAAATACGGGTGGATTGAATGATCCACCCGTGAGATTTTATATAGAAGAATCTGTGGATTGTTTTACAATTCGCACAGCTGCTGGTTCATCACTCAACAAGTTCTAACTCTCAGATTTTTCTCTCAAGTAATTTGAACAAGTTCAACTGATGCTACTAACTTGGTTATATACTCCAAGTTTTACAAAGCTTTTAGCTAGATTACAAAATGCACTCTAATCTAAAAACAATGCTGCACAACTTTGTCTTATGCATGCTTTCTGAGATGTCTTCATCTTTGACCATCATCTTGATTTGATCCAGATTGCATTGCATGAGATAAGTATGTTTCTGCTTCTTCTTTATTTTCCTAATTAGGCTTCCATGTCTATTTTAGTGTAATTCGATCCATGTGATTTGTCAGACTTAAGCTCTAGTCACTTTCAACTGCTCTTTGCTTCATCAGTTGAAAGTTCTGGTTACTTTCAACTGCTATTGACTTTATCAGTTGAATGCCCGGCTCATCAGTTGAATGAATTACAAACTTCATCAGTTGAATGCTGTTCCAGTCTCATCAGTTGAATTCCTCAGCATCATCAGTTGAACACTTTGTCTTCAGTTGAATGCTTGATTTTCATCAGTTGAAACATCATCCAGTCTTCATCAGTTGAATAGTTACATCTCATCAGTTGAATATCCTTCACTTAGATAAAATTACATGGCATTGGATATTTACAATTAGCCATCCTATTCTACCCATCCGTTGATAATTCCCAAAGACAAGAAACATAACAATTACAACTGAAATTTGATAAAGGTTCTAAGTAAGACATGTTACAAAATGTTTATGTTATCATCAAAAATTATTGATTCCTAACAATCTCCCCCAATTTATGACTGGACAAGATGCAGACATAAATTCTACACTTGATGATAACAAAAACATTAATAAAATAAAATGCAGAATTTAAATACAAGAGTTAGAAAAGATTACAGATGATTATGCTCCTCTAGACTGAGCAGTTACTTGTTCCTAGAAGATCTTCTTCTTCTGGACTTAAGTTTTTCTTCAAGAATATTAATTTGCTTCTGAAAGATCCTGTAGAACCATTCTTCATCACTATCTTGTCTGTTGAGCTTGGATTGGAGAGTCTTCAGAGTATTCAAGCTAGCAACCTTGAGTTGATCTTTAGGTCTGAAAAATCTCCTAACACCTTGATTGTCCCTAAATTCCATAACTGGAGTAGGTTCATGATGAATTTTCTTTCCAGTGTAGGGAATTTTCAGCCTTCTTTGTAGACTAGCATCTGAGTTCCATTCCTTCCTGATCTCAAGGATTCTCTTTAGTACCATTTGCTTTGCAGGTGGTGTAAATCCTCCAGTCCTCTTCATAGATCCATATATTTTTGTTAGAGAACTGAATCCCTCAGAATTCAGAACTCTGTGAAGAGGCCAGATGACATCACCCTTGTTTTTGTAAGAGAATACCAATCTTTCAGGTAACTTTGAAGTTGCTTCTATTCCTCTTACTTCTTGAAGATCATCCAGCTCCAGCTCCAACTCAGAAATTTCTTCAATGTTAGCAATGATCAGATAGTCATCAGGATTTTCAGGTTCTTTTGGAGGTTTAGGAGGGTTAGCCATCCTCTTAGCAACAGACTTGACTTTCTTCTTTGGCTTGGAAGGTTCTTGAACAAGAAAAGCTGGAATTGGGATATCTTCCAAGTCAACTGGCTCCTCTTTTGGCATTATTGGCTCATCATGGAAGTTGACATCTGGATGTACCACTGTGGTGTCCTTGATTGGAGAAGAAGGCTTTGAGATAGGCTTTTCTGGCACTTCTTCTCTTCTCTTGGCTGCCTCAGGCATCTTAGTCTTAGATTTGACTCTCTTTTTCTTTGGAGATGATTCAAGAGGCAATCTTTCCTCATTTAAAAGCTCAGCTGCCAACTCCTCTTCCAGCTCAATAGCAAACCTTTCATCCACCTCTATTTGGTTTAAAGAGAGTTGGGATTCAAACTCCTCTTTTTCACATTCTCTGGCCACCTCTTCAGCTTTTGCATATGAGTAATGAGGATGGCCAGTTCCAATAAACAACTTCTGGCCTTCTCTGTAGATGATGGCAAAATGAGTCTTTAAGGCCACATCTGCACAATCTTTATAACTTTTGATTTCTTGGCCCAAAAGCTTGTATTCATTTTTGTCAGGCCTGGCTAATGGAAAGTAGATTGAGCTTGAGTCTTTTCCAGGCCTGGAGTAACCACAATTGTTTGGAAACAGAGTTGGCTTGAACTCATTCAGAAATGATGGCTCACCCTTCTCTGTCTTGGAGGGAATAACAATCTCAGGTGTGATTACCCTGAGAATTGTGGTTGTGGTTGGAAAAGAGATTTGAGCTGTGGTGGCTGTAGAAGATGTAGATGATTTCTTGCCCAATTGAGCCACTCTCTTTGCAATGGAGTCCAATTCTTTCATCCTTTCAATCTTTTGCTTTTCCCTTTCAGTGTGGAAAGGAGGAGGAATTTGACTGATTAATTCTGCAGGAGTTGGTAATTCTTTCTCCCCCTTTTTGTTAGCAGCAAGTGTAAGGGATGGACTGGGAAGAGAAGCACCAGAGGCAAGAAGAAGATGTTGAAGGAGTCCAGTCTGAATTCTTTGATGCTGCAACATCTCATCCATCCTAGAGTTTAAGATATAGACATTGCCTTCCAGAGCTTCTACTTGCTTTTCCAATTGCAGTTGTTTTTGCTCAGAACCAGAAATAGCTGATTTGACCTGAGCTGGAAGCTTTTCATCAATTTGTTTGGTCAGATCAGTCTTAACAGAGGCAATGAGACAATTGAGATGCTCTATCTCTTTCTGAAAGTGGAGAGATTGATATTTGTGAAGCTTGAGGTTTTCCAAAGCTTGACTGGCAATGGTGGCAGAGATGGCTTGAGAGGAGGATGAGCTTCCAGGTTGTGATTGAAGAATGGTGGAGGCTTGCCTTTCCAGCTCCATGCTGACAACCATTGCATTTGCAGACTGCATGGAGAGCCATGAAGGTAGAGAAGTGGTAGGTTGTTCACCAAGGGATTCCTCAAGAGCATCATTGAGGTCTTCATCACTATCATCATATTGAAAATCATCTCCAGCATTGGCAGGCAGAGCTGTAAATGCCTCCTTTGCTCTAAGCATAGAAGATGTAGTGTGAATTAGATTAAGGTGCCTCTCAGCTGCTTGATTGTCCAATCTGGCAAAATCTTGAATGGAAGACATTCCATGAGTAAAAGTCTCAGGGTCTAGTGAAACACCATCCAATATGGATCTGTATTCAGCTTGAAACTCTTGTTCACTAAACCCTTCACTGACACCTGCATTTCTCTCAATTTCTCTCTTTTCTTGCATCAAGGGCTCCCCTTGGCTCACCACACAACTCACCTCTCCCTCACTTACCCTTACTAAAGGGTCACTCATATCCTCTCCTTTTTCCTGGCTAGAAGAAAATGCCAGACTCTCCACACCCTCTCCTTTTGCCAGCTCACTAGGCTGCCTCTCCACTCCATAGCTCACTCCACTCAATCCTAAAAGTGTTTGTGCTACCATGTGATCAACTGCTGTAGAAGAAGGTAAAGTAATTGAAGTAGTAGCAGTTGTCAACTGATGAGAGACATCAGTTGAAACATGAGTAGAGAATGCTTTCAACTGATGAGAGCTGTTAAGCAGATCAGTTGAAGGACAAACACTTGTCAACTGATGAGGGAGATCAGTTGAAGAAAATGAAGAAATAGGTTTAGAGGCTGTGATAGTTGAGTCTGTGGTGATTGATTTTAATGGTATATCCACAGAGCACACTTTCACAAAAGAAGGAATTGGAAGAGAAAGATCCAACAAATCATCAAAATGATGATGATCAATCTCAGATGGGGGCTTCTCCATGAAATCCAAAGATGGAGAATTTACAAGTGTGGTGTGAATTAATTCCACATCCACAGAGGAGGTTGGGGATTGTGTTTGAGCAGTAGAGATGGTAAGATCATGAATATGGGTGATTGGTTGAGATGAAGAAGGGGGCTGTGACTCCACATTTATTGGAGTCACATCAATCTGACTTTGAGAAGTTAAAGGCATGAAGTCCAGAATGGATGCCTGTGTGTGTGCAGAGTGCTTCAGTTTGTCACTTCTTGGCTTCTTTCTCCCATAGGCTTTTATTGGTGAAGAAGTGGTGTCCCTCCCCCTTTTTGACTGTGTCCTTGGCTGAGGACTGTTTTCAATAACAACATCCTTTTGGGAGGATGCTGCTAGGGATGTGCTTAAATCCATATTAACATCTACAGTCTTTTGGGAGACTGCAGAGTGGCTAGGCTGGTTAGCACTCACCTCTCCATCCTTATCCTTAGGGTTTCTTTGATGATCACCCTTTCCCTCCCCCTCACTTCCTCCAATCACACTCCCCTCAGGCTTGTGTTTCTTAGTTTTTACAACAGATGCCTTTTGGGAGGCATCTGAGGTTGGTTTAGAAGACTTGGTTTTAGAGGGTTTTGCTATTTGTGTAGGCTGTTGATGGGCCTCTTCAACAGCCCTGATAGCAGAAAGCAAAGAAGTTGAGGGTTGAGAGAGAGTAGTAGGAAAGCCATGTACCTCTTTGTGCTTTCCAGCCTCCATTGTTGGCAGGTACACCACCTCCAAGGAGGGGTATAAATTCATCCTAAAGAGGTCTTTAAAGACTCTCTTTTCCTGCACAAAACTGGGAAGCTTGGCTTCCTTGTTAGTAATAACTAGCTTATCATTGAGATGATTAGCTAGCATCATAAGAAATCTGACATAATATATATTCCTAGGTCTATCAGTTTTATCACCTAGTTTCTCCCCAATTTCTTGGATCATCAAACCACCAAAGTTGAAATATTCATTAGTCAGGTACATGTAAAGCATCTGTAAGATCTGGGAAGTAAGGGCATTAAAATTACTAATTTTACCAGAAAATGCTTTAATAAATGCATCACATAAGTAACTCCATTCTCTCCTAAGACCCCTTCTTTCTATTTTACCTAAGGCATCAGTTGGCAAAACATAATTCATGGCATAAAGTAAATTAACCAACTGATTATCACTAGGCAAAGATAAAACAGTATTTTCAGGAATCTTAAAGCATGCTTTCATAACATCAGCATTAACAGAGTAAGTTTTATTATTGACAGAGAAAGTTAGAGTTTCATGCTCACTATTAAACTCTGCAGAGGTCCACATTTCCTCAACTATTTCATGGTAGATGATGGGAGCTTCAGTCATAGCATAAGAGAGCTGGCTTGACTTGATGAACTCCATCATCCTGTGATACTCTTTCTCCTCCACAGCTTTAGTATCCACAAATGACGCAAAGTTGTTCTTCTCATAGATAAACCCACTTGGTGCAGTGTACTTCTTCATTGGTGCCATTGCAGTTACAGAGAAAGCTTGAAGAGAAATTAGAACTTGGTTTTGCACAGAGAGAGAAGAGAGCTTTGAGAATTCGAAAGAGTAAGATGAAAAGAAATGAAAATAGATTAAAACACTTAAATACTTTCTCAGAAAATTGCTGTGATTGGCTGAGAAATTACCGTTGAGAAGAAATTACTCTTATTTATCTCTACAAAAATTACACACACGATCGTGTATATAAAGTAAGAGAGAGACAAAAGAAATTTCAACGGCTCAGATCTGATAATACTTTCAACGGATGAAATAAGCGCCTCTTTAAACTTCCTAGTCAACTGATGAAGATCAGTTGAAGGCGTCTTCAACTGATGTCATCAGTTGAATGAAAAACAGCGCAGGAGGATATTGTTTCAAACATCAGTTGAAACAATTTCACTAGTTCATCAGTTGAAATATTATAGATTTTATCCAGAATTATAATTAATTCAATTTTGATAAATCAAAATTGATCAAATTCTGGCTGCCAAATTACAGAAAAATTCACTCTAAATTAGGAGAAATTTAACATACCTAATTTACTTACCAACCTTGTGAATGTGGATTCATCAAGAGGCTTTGTGAAGATATCTGCAATTTGTTCTTCACTTGGAACAAAATGCATTTCAACAGTACCAGCCATCACATGTTCCCTTATGAAGTGGTATTTGATGTCAATGTGCTTGGTTCTTGAGTGTTGTACTGGATTTTCAGTTATAGCAATAGCACTGGTGTTGTCACAAAATATTGGGATTTTTGAGAGATTTAATCCATAATCAAGTAATTGATTTCTCATCCACAATAATTGTGCACAACAGCTTCCAGCTGCAATGTACTCAGCCTCAGCTGTAGAGGTTGATACAGAATTTTGCTTTTTGCTAAACCAAGAAATCAGTCTGTCACCAAGAAATTGACAGGTGCCTGTTGTACTTTTTCTATCAATTTTGCATCCTGCAAAATCAGCATCTGAATATCCAATTAGATCAAATCCAGAGTCTTTAGGGTACCAAATGCCAAGATTTGGTGTTCCCTTAAGATATCTGAATATTCTTTTTATAGCAATAAGATGTGATTCTTTAGGATCAGATTGAAATCTAGCACAGAGGCATGTAGAAAACATAATATCTGGTCTACTAGCTGTCAGATATAAAAGAGAACCAACCATGCCTCTATAATTAGAGATGTCCACAGATTTCTCATTAGGACTTAACTCTAATTTGGTGGCTGTTGGCATGGGAGTCTTAGCTTCTTTGCAATCCAATAAATCAAACTTTTTAAGTAGATCATAGATGTACTTAGTTTGATTTATGAATATACCTTCCTTTACTTGTTTAACTTGTAAACCAAGAAAGTAGGTGAGCTCTCCCATCATGCTCATTTCATACTGACTCTTCATAAGATTAGCAAACTTCTTGCAAAGTTTCTCATCTGTAGAGCCAAAAATTATATCATCTACATAAATTTGAACCAGAATAAAGGCACCATTTACATTTCTGTAAAATAGTGTTTTATCCACAGTTCCTCTGGAAAAATGATTATCTAATAAGAATTGAGACAGAGTGTCATACCATGCCCTTGGTGCTTGCTTTAGTCCATAGAGTGCTTTTAATAAAAAGTAAACATACCCTGGAAATTCTGGATCTTCAAAACCAGGAGGCTGACTGACATATACCTCCTCTTCCAGTTCACCATTTAGAAAAGCACTCTTGACATCCATTTGATAAACTTTAAAGTTGGCATGAGCAGCATAAGCTAGGAACATTCTTATTGCTTCCAGTCTTGCAACTGGTGCAAAGGTCTCATCAAAATCAATTCCTTCAGATTGAGAGTATCCTTTAGCAACAAGTCTGGCCTTGTTCCTGGTGACAACTCCATTCTCATCCACCTTGTTTCTGAATACCCACCTTACTCCTACAATTGTTTTATTTTTAGGCTTAGGCACCAGCTTCCAAACATTGTTTCTCTCAAATTGATTTAATTCTTCTTGCATAGCAAGAACCCAATCAGCATCTTTGAGAGCATCTTCTATGACTTTAGGTTCATCCTGTGAAAGGAATGCACTGTACAAACACTCATCTTGAGTTGCTCTTCTTGTTTGTACAGATGCATTTGCATCTCCAATAATTAGTTCAAAAGGATGATCCCTTGTCCACTTTCTTTGTGGTGGAAGTGATTGTCTTGATGATGTGGCTTCATTGTTGAAGTTCAGGTTTCCATGTTGGAAAGCTCCCCCTAAATTTGACATCTCATTATTTCTAGACTGATTGAAACTTTGAGACATTCTTTCAACTGATGATCCTTGAGGTGTTTCAACTGATCCCTCCAATGTAGTTTCAACTGATGCTTCAGTTGAATTTCCAGTTGCAGTTGTTCCTTGCACTAGAGAGTCATCAGTTGGGATATTAATTCCAGGATTAATTCCAACATTTTGAATAATGTCATCATCATCATCACTGTCATACAGATCACCTTCACCTTCATTTTCAAATCTGAGATTATCATGAAATCCTTCATCTGAGAATCCTTGAATCTTCTTATCATCAAAAACCACATGGATTGATTCCATAACAATGTTGGTTCTCAGATTATATACTCTAAATGATTTTCCATCAGAGTATCCAACAAAAATAGCTTCATCTGCCTTGGCCTCAAATTTTCCAAGATTTTCACCTTGATTTCTTAGAACATAACACTTGCATCCAAATACATGAAGAAAGCTAATTGTTGGCTTCTTTCCTTTGAAGAGTTGAAAGGGAGTTAGATTATGAGGTTTGGTAATTAGTGAGATGTTTTGAGTGAAGCAAGCAGTGTTCACAGCTTCAGCCCAAAAATAGGTTGGAAGTTGAGCTTCATTAATCATGGTTCTTGCAGCCTCAATAAGAGTTCTATTTTTCCTTTCAACAACACCATTTTGTTGTGGAGTTCTTGGTGCAGAGAACTCATGAGTAATTCCCTCTTCTTCACAAAATTCTTTCATCACAGAGTTCTTGAATTCTGTCCCATTGTCACTTCTTATCCTTCCAACTTTGACATCTGGATTGTTGTTTAATGCCTTGATATGATTGATGATGATTTTCCCAGCTTCATCCTTAGAATGCAGAAAGAAAGTCCAAGTGAATTTTGAAAAATCATCAACAATCACTAGGCAATATTTCTTCTTTGAAATAGACATGATGTTAACTGGTCCAAACAAATCCATATGCAAGAGCTGAAGGGGCTTCACAATTGATGAAAGAGTTTTGCTTTTGAAAGAGCTTCTCTTTTGCTTTCCTAGCTGACAAGCTCCACAAAGTCCATCTTTTGAGAATTCCAGCTTTGGTAGACCTCTTACCAAGTCCTTCTTTACTAACTCATTCAAGGTTTTGAAATTTAGATGAGACAATCTCTTATGCCATAGCCAACTGTCATCTGAGCTTGCTTTGCTGAGAAGGCAAGTGATAGATTCAGACTTGACAGAATTGAAGTCAGCTACATACACATTTCCTTTTCTTTGTCCAATCAGAACCACATTGTTGTCATCTCCTTTGGTGACAACACAGGCTGCAGAAGTGAAATTTACTTTGTAACCTTTGTCACAGAGCTGACTGATGCTAAGCAAGTTGTGCTTAAGACCAGACACCAATGCAACTTCATCAATGATGACATTCTCTCTTGCAATCAAGCCATATCCCATAGTATATCCTTTGCTGTCATCTCCAAAGGTAATGCTAGGGCCAGCTTTCTCCACAAACTTTGTGAGCAGGGAGGAATCACCAGTCATGTGCCTGGAGCATCCACTATCCAAGTACCACAAATTCTTCTTGTGGTTTCCCTGCACACATTTCACAAACAGATCAAGTTGATTTTGGTACCCAAATTGCTTTGGGTCCAGATTTGTTAGTCTTAGCAGCCTTTTCCACCTTCTCAACCTTTTCCTTGGATTGAATAGGTTCAATCTTTGGTTTTGGTTGAGAAACTGGAATATCAACTTTGTTTTCAAACACAGGCCTTTGAGTCATGCATAAATTGTTCATACCATGCAAGTTTGAATGAAATTGAGGCATGTTAAAGGCATTGAAATAAGGATTGAACATATATGGCATGTTAGGCTGAGAATAGAGATTGTGAGGCAATAAACCAGGCATCATATTCATAGCAGATAAATTCATGTGAGGAACAGATGTCATAGGAATAGGCAAGGATAAATTAGGAGCAACCACAGTTTTACAATTAGCAGATAAATGATTTACACTACCACACTTACTGCAGGTTTTCCTAAGAGCACTAGCATTGGGAGTGTAATTGGTGTGCTTGTTAACTCCTATTTTGCCATTTCTATTTCCTTTCTTCCTTTTAGTCTCCTCAGATTTATGCTCATTAGTATCCAAATTCTTCTTGTTCTTGTTACTAGAATGAAGAGTGTTATTAACACTATCACTGGTCTCAGAAGAACTATTCTCACCTTTAACAAAATTCTTTTTAACAGGACCATATTTCTTGTTAAGCTTCTTGAGAACATTCTTGTCAACTGATGAGTTTTTGTTCAACTGATGACTCTCATCAGTTGAGACTTTGTTCTTCAACTGATGATCATCATCAGTATTCTCATCACCTGAACTGTTCTCAGATATCTTAAGCACTTTCTTATTCCTCTTCCATTCATTCTCCACAAAGGTTTCTCTGCCTTGCATGTTAATGATATTGGTGGAAACATCTCTACCAGATTTCCATTTGGCAATGATCTCTTGTTCCTTATCAAGCTGCTTTCTTATGACCTCTTCTCTCTTCAGAACAACCAAGAGATCATCCTTGGCTGTCTGACACTCAATCTTCAGCTTCTCAAATTCAATAAATTGAGCTTCTAAGGCACTGTTTCTATCACTAAGAAAGGTGTTAGCTTCCTTAATTCTACTGTTTTCCTTAGTAAGAGATTTTAAAGAAACATGCAAATGATACAGTTCAGTAGACATTTCATTAATGGTAGCATTGCATTCATCTTTAGTTAACTCAACTAGGTTTGTAGTGAATACCTGACTACTGCTTCCAGTGTTTTCTTCTTGATCTGTGGAGTTGGCCATTAGAGCTAGATTGACAAACTCCTCCTCTTCATCAGAATCATCTCCAGCTGCCCAATCATCCTTTGTGATGGATGCTCTTTCCTTTTGTTTGAGAAGTTCATAATATTTCTTTTTGTAGTCAATGTTTTCACTTGACTTCTTCTCAACTTTAGGCTTTCTGCACTCATTTGCAAAGTGACCTGCATTCCCACAGTTGAAGCACTTGAATTTTGATCTGTCTACCATGCTTCTATCAGACTTGGGATTGCCTTTAAAAGATTTTGCAGAATTAAAATTCTTTTTGAATTTCAGTTTGGAGAATCTTCTTGACAGGAAGGCTAGATGCTCATCAATTCCATCACTTTCTTCACCAGAATCAGCTACTTCTTTCTCCTTTCTTCTTCCTTTGCTTGACTCTGAGCTCTCCTCTTTGACCAACTTCTCAGTTTCTTCAACTTGAGACTTTCCCTTGTCCTTGACAGTATCCTCCAGAGATGCAACTAGAGCCACAGATGAATGCCCTTTCTTTTGGCTTTTCTCAATCTCTTCATCTTGTTCCATTTCAAGCTCATAAGTCTTTAAGGTTCCATACAGTCTCTCTAGAGTATAGTCTTTAAATTCTTGTGTATTTCTGAGAGAGACTGTCATGGGTTTCCAATCTTTAGGAAGAGCTCTTAAGAATTTCAGGTTTGAATCCTTAACTTGATATACTCTTCCAAAGAGCTTTAGACCATTTAACAGTTTTTGAAATCTGTTAAATGTATCACTCAAACTTTCACCAGCCTTGAAATGGAATGACTCATATTGTTGAATCAGAAGCTGCATCTTGTTTTCTCTCACTTGCTCATTCCCTTCACAGATAGTCCTGATGGTGTCCCAAACTTCTTTGGCACTTGTGCAGCTAATAACACTATCAATCATTTCTTGATCCAAACCATTGAACAGAAGGTTCATGGTTTTCTTGTCCTTGTGCACCTCCTCAGTATCTTCTTGAGAATATTCATGGACAGGTTTTGGAATCATCTTACCTACCATGTCTTCACCATCAGCTCCCATGCTTGTGCAGACCTTCATGGGGACATGAGGTCCTTTTTCAATGCAGTTCACATAGCTTTCATCAATGGACAACAGATGCAGATGCATTCTCACTTTCCAGTGAAAATAGTTGTCTTTGTCAAGAACAGGAATCTTCACTCCAGCATCCTTCTTTCCCATCTTTCTCTAGCAGTGTTGATCTTTTTCCCTGTTTGTTGGGAACCTCGCTCTGATACCAATTGTTATTTTACACCAACTATGAGAAAGATTGTAGAAGGGGGGGGTTGAATACAATCTTTTACAAATTTAAAAGATTCAAGAATAATACACTAAGAACACAATAGACAGAAAAACACCAAGTATTAAAAATACGGGTGGATTGAATGATCCACCCGTGAGATTTTATATAGAAGAATCTGTGGATTGTTTTACAATTCGCACAGCTGCTGGTTCATCACTCAACAAGTTCTAACTCTCAGATTTTTCTCTCAAGTAATTTGAACAAGTTCAACTGATGCTACTAACTTGGTTATATACTCCAAGTTTTACAAAGCTTTTAGCTAGATTACAAAATGCACTCTAATCTAAAAACAATGCTGCACAACTTTGTCTTATGCATGCTTTCTGAGATGTCTTCATCTTTGACCATCATCTTGATTTGATCCAGATTGCATTGCATGAGATAAGTATGTTTCTGCTTCTTCTTTATTTTCCTAATTAGGCTTCCATGTCTATTTTAGTGTAATTCGATCCATGTGATTTGTCAGACTTAAGCTCTAGTCACTTTCAACTGCTCTTTGCTTCATCAGTTGAAAGTTCTGGTTACTTTCAACTGCTATTGACTTTATCAGTTGAATGCCCGGCTCATCAGTTGAATGAATTACAAACTTCATCAGTTGAATGCTGTTCCAGTCTCATCAGTTGAATTCCTCAGCATCATCAGTTGAACACTTTGTCTTCAGTTGAATGCTTGATTTTCATCAGTTGAAACATCATCCAGTCTTCATCAGTTGAATAGTTACATCTCATCAGTTGAATATCCTTCACTTAGATAAAATTACATGGCATTGGATATTTACAATTAGCCATCCTATTCTACCCATCCGTTGATAATTCCCAAAGACAAGAAACATAACAATTACAACTGAAATTTGATAAAGGTTCTAAGTAAGACATGTTACAAAATGTTTATGTTATCATCAAAAATTATTGATTCCTAACAAATAATTTTGGATATGAAGGAATTAAATTTTCGGTTATACATTAAAAAGAATAATATTTTGTGTAATTGCGATTTTATATTTAAATACATACATATTAGGCGTTTAATTGACCGTATTCATGTTCTTGAAATGTTCATTTGGTAAGTTTTTATGTGCATTTATTCGGCTTAATTGGTATATTAAATTTGTTGATTTATTAATTATTAATGCGAATTTATTGTGTGCCATAATTGATGGCTTTATTACGTCTTGATGTTGTTCAAGGACATTGTACCATTTTTTGGTGGCCATAATTGGTGCCATGTATTTTGGACCATTATGGGTTGGCATGATTATTGTGCTAGAAGATTTTGTATGAAAAATTTTGTTCTTAGATTAATAATTAGAATCTATTATTTTTTATATTTTGTGATGCTAAGATAACTCTTTGTTGATTAATTGGATTATTATAAATAAACTATGTTGATTGTGATATAAATATTATTTAATATTTTAATAAATAATTCTTAAAGAGAATGATTAATTCTTTTCCTAACAAAAAAAATTTAAAATTTTTTTGTTTATGTATATTGGTTCTCATAAGAAAAAATTAGTATGTGTTACGATTTTTTAGTATTGTGTGTCTAACCAAAGTTCTTGCTTTGGTTAGACATTATAACTTTATATAATTGTGTCATATTTTTATAAGTTCTAATATTCTTATTATTGAATAAGATGTTATATTATTATATTTTTGTCAGGAATTATGTCATAATTGATTTTAGTTTCCCCTCGTATACTTTTTCTTTTTAATTTATTATTCTTATGTTTCTTTTTGTTTGCTTTGATTTTCAGGATCATGGAACGAGACCTTGCGGGTTTTCTTATCAGACTTTAAAATCTTTTTATCTAAACGTCCGGAGATTTTCTTGCGAATCTTTCGGTTAGATGATAAACTTTATCAGATGAAAGTAATCTCTGGTGCGGCTATTGTATCTATGATACAACTCATCTACGAGTATGTAGATCCTGACAAAAAAAAAAAGAAAAAGAAAATCTTCAATATGTTCTTGAACATAGGAGTAGTATGTAAATCAGGGCTTTCATATCAATTTGATAAATTAAGTTATGATTTTGTGAACCCCACACCGATATAAAAATGATCATATTGCTACATTTAGCAAATTACGGCTCAAAAGTACTGCAACGGAGAAAGCGCCCCCACTATTAGAAGGCATCCTCATATTGGTATCAAGAATAATATTAACAAATATACCGATTGGGCAGGCTAGTCAATTTTAATGGAGATGCTATATAGACATAAAATGATGATAAAAGATAACATAATTCGATTCATTAATTATTTTCATAATAACTAACTTCATTATATAGTTACTGAAACATTAACACTACACCCAACCAAATCCTAGCAGTACATTACAAGGGGATACATATACCCCAGATGAAATTGTTTAGTGTTTCTATTCCCTTGAGAAATCTTTAAGCCACGTGGGCTCTATTATTTTCCCTCCTTGACTTTCTTGATCTAAATGATGTTTCATCTGTTTCATCCGACTCAGGTCACTCAGCATCCCTTTGAGACTTATCAGATCCAGCACCTGATAACTCATCTTCATGTACAGGTGAGGGTATCACACAGGTTTTTGTTCCCAAACTCCTATTTCCAAGCTTGATTTTGAAATTTAGCTTGCCTTGTTGGGGAAGATCGATATGTGGAATACCTTCAGTGCTCTGTTGTTTTCTTAATAATCCATTTGGAAGATCCTGATTTCCCCTGCTTGTATTTGCCAGTTGTGGATCCCTTTGAGATTTATGCGATCCAGCACCTGATAACTTATTTTGTATCACACAGGCTTTTGTTCCCAAACTCCTTTTTCCAAGCTTGATGTTGAAATTTAGCTTGCCTTTTTTGGGACTATGAACTTGGTGAATTAATTCAGTGTGCTGTTGATTTTGTAATAATCCATCTGGATAATCAAGATTTTCCCTACTTGCATCAGCATGTAGTGCACCATCCTGCATTTCGGGTACCACATGACTCCCATTAGAAAGTATTAGCAGTGTGTGTGCAACATCTACCTCTGAATCGGATACTCCAGTAGTTGTCGTCTGCCCAACCTAATGCAGAAGACCAACTTCATAGTTATACTTATATAGTAAATGTAATTATAAATTTCTTCTTCACAATCTACTTCTTCAAAATAGGACCCTTTAATTTCGCAGAAGATATGCTTAGGTATTACAATGGGAAGTAGATTTCAATCCAATGGAAATTTACACTGTGAAAGTTAAATGGAAAGTAATATATCGATCTTCAGGATATTTTAAAAAGAAACTTGATATATGTTTTTTCAAATAGTACTCTTATACTTATCGATAGAATTACTATCATCCATGTCTCACTTCTATAAAAACTATATGATATATATAAGCCTAACTTCATGAAGCAAACCAATAAATGTCCAAAGAAAAAATAATGGCAAATTCATTAACCAACTTGTTTATATAGACAAACTCTTGGATGATAACAGTGATAATATTGTAAGTACTAGTCTGCAGTCGCAAGCATGAAAGCATATACCATTTACATATTTTCAACAAGCACAATACCATTTATTACAAAAAAAAGTTACCATATTTTTTGAGCGGATGTTGTATGATACTTTCTAATGTATCTTTCTGCGTCCTTTAGTCTCCGAGCCTGTAGGAGAAAGATGGCCCACTTCAGTCTGGAATCAAACCTCTCAATTTTTTCTTAGCCACTCTGAGGTCTTGAAGTTCAACTAACAAACCTATGCAAGGACATATACTTATTAGAAAATCTTCAAATGTTCTTGAACGTAGGAGTAGTATGTAAATTATGGCTTTCGTTACAGTTTGATAAATTAAGTTATGATTTTGTTAACCCAACACCAACATAAATGATCAAATTGCTACATTTTGAAAATTGTGGCTCAAAAGTACTATTACCGAGAAAAGGCTCCCACTATTGAAGGCTTCCTTAAGATTGGCAACAAGAATAATATTAACGGTCTTTCTAATGTGTGCCCAGGGGCACACAATAATCACTAAATTCTATAAAAATAGCTTATTCTGATTGGTGGAGTTGATGTGAATGCAAGGGGGCCATTCTCATTTATTATTCATCCACCAATCAAAAGGAGCTATTTTTATTGGAGTTAGGGACTATTGCACACCATAAAAAATCCCTAATATTAATACATATACGGATTGGGCAGGCTAGTCAGTTTTCATTGAGATGCTATATGAACCATCAGAGCTATATCTTGTGTGAATTCTATTGATCTATTTGTAAGTGCATCAACGGCTACAAACATATGTGTATCATTATAATTTGTGCCAACAATTATTATACTAACTTATATCTTTCACCCTTCTTTGTTGAAAAATTAAAACATTGAGACATAAAAATGGATCACAAATTAATTAATTACACTTATTCTATATAGCAATTAAATTAAAACCCAAATTCTCATCAACTTAATCGCTGGTATCAACTTTCTTGATTCAAATGTAAACTACATAAGCTTAAACTACTAATCCAAGGTAGTAAAAAAAATAGTAAAAAAAAAAAAAAACCACCGCTCAAAATCACATAAACAAAAATCCTGGAAGGCAAAAAAAAGGATTTATTCAAAACATGTCAAGCATTTAACAGCCAAAACCAATTGCTTGTAAGTAGACTTATAAGGAATTCGACATAACAACTAAGCAACTAAGCAGGAATGGAATTGTAAATCAACAATAGATAGGAGTGCAAACATTCACCAAGCTTCCATGAATTAACATATCAAACACCAAAAGTTTACCTTTGATCAATATCACTGATGACAAATGAAGATTTCTTTAAAAAAAATTTTACAACACAGAAGGAAGAAGAGGATGCAAGACTGGCTGGAATAAAAAATGCAATGTATGGCATAAAGTATATTATTATCCTTAAAATGATTTTCAGATTTTGTAGAAATGCATCTCTGTTCTTTTAATGTTATTTTGTTTACGTATTGAACATTTATTGCCGACTTTAAAGTTGTGTGTTACACCTTGTACCGGTTGTCATATTCTTTTTTCTCTATTTTGGTTTTTACTTCAGAAAGGATATGATTCCCAATTGTGAATGACTAGGGTTAATGGCAAAAAACTACAATAAGCTTAGTATCATTGTTTTAGCAAGATTAATATTCAGTGTTAAAGATTGATGTTTTCGGTAAAAAGTTAAATTATTTTTATATGATAATGATCAATTGCAAATAGATTAAATTATTCTTAAACTGGGATGTGATTTTGTTGGATGACATTCTTTACAATTATATTGGAAAATTGATTATGATATTTCATGAATGACAAAGATAAAAATATATTTCAATTTATATCCTAGTTTTTATAATTTGTGGACTTATATTTTGTTCTATGTTTAAAAAAATTATATTTCAAAATTATTTAACTTTTAATTTTTCTCATATATATAAACTTGTATTCTTGTAACAATATTTTTACTTCATTTTAAAACACTTTACTAGTGGGAATATGCATATTTCTCACCACTCTAATTTTCAATCTTTAAAAAAGGATTGCATATGTTCACAAACCCTAGATTTTATTTTAGTATCCAAAATTTTAAATTAAAGCTAAATCATTTGCAATCATAACTCGCATATGAGATTGTAATTATTTTTTTATTGTGTAAATAAATAACTTAATTAGGAAATTTTAGGCTCGAACATATTATTATTTGACAACAAATTATTCAGTTTTCAAATTCTATTCCTACTAGTAGATTAGAAATATTATGATATTAAAATTTGGAGAAGAAACAAATTTATGGTATTTAAATAGTGCCAATTAAAATAAATCTTAATGACATTAATTAAAATTTAAAGTACGTTTTATTTTTATTTGCTTTTTAAATTTAAACAACCAACCACGGAAAAGACGGGAAAAAATATAGAAAAGGTGAAGAAATATATATCACAATTATATGTAAATTTTTAAGAAAATAACTATATACAAATATAAATATTTTCTCTTTAAATTAAGGGAATTGTAGATATACCAAAATTTTAAAGATAGGAGGAATAAAAAACAAAAACTATTTAGCAGCTAGAGGCTCCATATGCTTGTGATTTGGGGAAAATATCAAATTTAATTAGCTTGCCTTGTTCGGGAAGATCGACATGTGTGGAATACCTTCAGTGCGCTGTTGTTTTCTTAATAATCCATTTGGATGATCCCGATTTCCCCTACTTGTATTTGCTAGTTGTTCATCTTTTTGAGACTGTTCATATTAGAAAGTCTTAACATTAAGTCTGCAACATCTACCTATGAATTGGATACTCCAGTAGTTGTCGTCTGCCCAACCTAGCTAATGCAGCAGACCAATTAACTTCATATAGCTATACTTATATATATAATGTAATTTTAAATTTTTTCTTCACAAGCTACTTCTTCAAAATAGGAACCCTTTAATGTCGCAGAAGATATGCTTAGATATTACAATCGGACGTAGATTTCAATCCAATGGAAATTTTAACTGTGAAAGTTAAATGGAAATTAATATATCGATCTTGAGGATATATTAGAAAGGAACTTGATATATGTTTTGTCAAATAGATCTCCTATACTTATCGATAGAACCATCAGCCATGTCTCCCTTCTATAAAAATTATGACATATATGAGCCTAACTTCATGAAGCAAACCAATAAATGTTCAAAGAAAAAATAATGACAAATTCATTAACCAACTTATTTATATAGAGAAACTCCTGGATGATAACAGTGATAATGTAAGTACGAGTCTGTAGTCGCAAGCATGCAAGCATATACCATTTACATATTTTCGACAAGCCCAATAGCATTTATTACAAGAAAAGTTACCATATTTTTTCCGTGGATCTTGTATGTTATTTTCGGACGTATCATTCTGCGTCCTTTAGTCTCCGAGCCTGCAGGAGAAAGATGGCCAACTTCAGTCTGGAATCAAACCTCTCAAATTTTTCTTAGCCACTCTGAGGTCTTGAAGTAATTCAAATAACAAGACTGTGCAAGGACATATACTTATTAGCAAATCTTCAGATGTTCTTGAACATAGTAGTATGTAAATCATGGCTTTCATGTCAATTTGATAAATTAAGTTATGATTTTGTGAACCCGACACCGACATAAATGATCAAATTGCTACATTTAGAAAATTGTTGCTCAAAAGTATTATAACGGAGAAAGGGCTCCCACTATTAGAAGGCGTCCTTATGATTAGCATCAAGAATAATATTAATACATATACGGATTCATAGAGATGATATATGAACCACCAGAGCTATCTTGTGTGAAATCTAAAGATTAATTCATAAGTGCATCAACGGCTACAAACATATGTATATCGTTATAATTTGTGCCAAGGATTATTATACTGCCTTAAATCGTTTACCCTTCTTTGTTGAAAAATTAAGACATTGAGACATAAAGATGGATCACACATTGATTAATTACACTTATTCCATATAGCAATTTAAATAAAACCCAAATTCTCATCAACTTAATTTGTTGGTATCAACTTTCTTGATTCAAAACTAAACTACATAAACTTAAACTGCTAATCCATTGTAGTAAAAAAACCACGGCTCAAAATCACAAAAACAAAATCCTAGAAGGCAAAAAAAAAAAGTTATTCTAAAAATGATCAAGCATTAAACAACCAAAATCAATTGCTTTTTTTTTGACCGAAAAATCAATTGCTTTTAAGTAGACTTATAAGGAATTAAAATTTAAGGATAACTGATAACTAAAGATTCACAAAACAACTAATATATATAATAATAAGTTTGAGATTAAATTCCAACAATCACCCCCTTAATTTTAAACTTGTCATTAGCCTGTTTGGCTTTCAACTTAGCCAGTCTGGCCTTTTTATTTGCTCGTATAGCATGTCGTTTCTTTACCCGTATGGCATTTCTTCTTTGCCCGTGTGGCACGTCTTATTTGCCCGTTTGGCAACTTTTTCATCAGCTCGTATGGCTTCCATCTAAGCCCGTTTGGCTTTTAACTGACCTCGTCTCGCCTTCAACTCGTATGGTTTTCACCTAATCTAACTTGCTTCTCATTACTCATGAGATACATCTGCCTCTTTGCCTTTTTCTTTTCCTGCCAGCTACTAGGTCCTTCTTCCTTCTGTCCTTAAGCATTTACATTCCGAGCCGCAGCTTCTGCAGCCCGCTCAGCGTAAGCAAGAAATAACCCTTTCGCAGCTACCTGCACTACAGGAAAAGCGGTCATTTTTGACCAGAAAAACCATGAAAATTTTTAAAAATCAAATTGCGAGAAAATTCCCGCCGCATAGATATTTTCGACCGGCTATTATTTTCGACCAAGTCCGTGGGCGGAAAAATTTGAGGGTTATTTTCGACCAGTTAATTTCGATCATACTTAAATTCGACTGCATACGGTCGAATATATTATTTTCGACCGGACTATTTGAGATGAATTATTAGAGACACCACGAGGCCGAACCCTAAAAGCACCAAATGCAGCTGGATTTCCATATGACCCATCCGCTCCACCATATCCACCATAGTCATAACCTTGATTCTTGTATGCATACAAGTGTTATCCATCATCATATAGTCCCCGCTGGTGTCCTCAGTAATGATAACTTTATTCATGATGTCAGAAGTCTTTGAATCCCTGGAGCATACCACCCATTGTAGCACCTCCGCGAACTCGTTTGTCCTGACCCAAGCCACTGTGTGATGTACACAGTCCACTCTTTCCCCTAGCCAATGCATTACAAGGGCCGCCATCTCTGTCAAAATTTGAACCCAGATGTCCCCAAAAGCATCTTTTCCCTCCCCCTTGAGCCTTGCGAAAGTCAATGCTACCTTGTGCGTTTCGCTACACCCTTCAAACTTGCTGAACATTGTGCTCCCCTGAGCCCCTTTTGTGCACAAAAGGGAACTGTACAATACGAACGTAAATTTTCACCAGATGTCTCATAGCTCTGATACCAAATAAATAATATAATATGTTGAAGATTAAACTCCAACAAGTAGGAATGGAATTGTAAATCAACAACGGCAAGGAGAGCGAAAATTAACCAAGCTTCCATGAATTATCATATTAAACACCAAAAGTTTACCCTTCTATATCACTGACAAATGAAGATTCTTTTAAAAACTAATTTACAACACGGAAGGAAGAAAAGGATGCAAGACAGAGTTGCAATAAAAAATGGAATGTATGGCAGAAAGTATATTATCATCCTTCAAATGATTTTCAAAAAATTAGTAGAAATGCATCGTGTATTCTTTTAAAGATATTTTGTTTACGTATTGAACATTTATTGCTCATTTTAAAATTTTGTGTTACACTATGTACTCATTATCATATTCTTTGTTCTCTATTTTGATTTTAGCTTGAGAAATTAGGATTCCCCAATCATGAATGAGGGTTAATGGTAAAAAAAACTGCGATAAGCATAGTATTATTGATTTAAGCAAGATTAATAATCAGTGTTTAAGGTTGTTGTTTTATGTAAAAAGTTAAATTCTTTTTATATAAAAATGTTCAATTGCAAATAGATTAAAATATTGTTAAAATCTGATGTGATAAGAAATTTTGTTAGATGACATTCTTTACAATTATATTGGAATATAAAACTGATTATATTGTTTGATGGATGACAAAGAGAAAGGTGTGTTTAAATTTTAAAAGAGAAAGGTGTGTTTTAAAAGGTGTGTTCTAGGGGGACAATGAAGACATGATTATAAATTTTAAAAAGGATCAGAGTTCGAGATGACATATTTGGGCTTATGAGATATTTTCTTGGAATTGAAGTGAAGCAAGATAAGTCAGACATTTTAATATCTTATGAAGCATATGCTAATAATATTTTAATGAAATTCAGAATCGAGCACTGCAATCAAGTTGCAACACTCATAAAAATGGGCACAAAGCTTTCCAAATTTGAGGAAGGAGCTTCAGTGGAAGCAAATTTTTTATCAAATTTTGGTTGGGCATTGAAATATCTAACATACACAAGACCTGACATTGTCTATAGTGTTGGGATAATAAGCAGAATCATGTAGGATCCAACACACTCACATTGGAAAGCAATCAAAAGGATTTTGTGATATATTAAAGAAACAAAATCATTGGGACTATTTTATTGTGGAATCGCGGACTACAGGGATATTCTGATAGTGGTTGACGTGGATGATCATAAAAGCACGACTGGATTTTTTTTTATATCGGAAATACAACATTTACATGGTATTCTCAGAAGCAGCCTACAGTTTCATTATGAACTTGCGAGGCAGAATATATATGTGACAGCTTCTTATTATGTTTGTCATGAAGGTTACTTTGCGAATTAAAGATCTCATAGGAAAATTCAACTGAAATTTAAATTGACAGTTAATGCAATTGAGCTTGCCAAGAAATCAATACATGCATCACGAAACGGAGCAAACACATTGATCTTCGAATTCATTTTATTCGATAGAATGTAAAGGGAAATAATGTGCATTTACATCATGTTGTTAATCTTGACCCGATAGCATGTGCTCACCAAACCACTGATATTTAGCAAGGTTGATGGGAATGAAGGATCCAAAAGAGTTAGTTTAAGAGAGGAATATGTTGAATAAACTAAATTCTTGAGTTTTAGTAATATTCTAGAAGGTTGCATTCACTATTTGAGAAATTCTAACAAAAAAATGCATAGAGAATCGATTTTCGTTTTATTCCTTGTTCAGTTATGTGCTTCATATACTGAAAGTATACTAGAATCTTATACACATGCTCAACATATACCCCACATTATATTTTGTACTTTTCGTTTTAGTATTACCCAACTTATATTTTGTACAATGCTTAAGATTGTTTTATAATATTTTAGTATGTAAATAACTTTTATTTTTTTCTTATATATTAACTTTTATTCTTGTAACAATATTTTTATTTTATTTTACTAGTCGTAATTTAAATATTTCTCAGCATTCTCCATCTCTCCAATCTTTCAAAACAGGATTGAATATCTTGGCGGACCTTAGATTTTACTTTACTATTTAAATTTAAATTTGAGGCTATACCATTTACAATCGTCGGCTTGCATTTGTTTTGTTATATTATATTGAACATTTTACTCATAGAGATGATCTACTTTTTAAAGTAGACCTTATATTTACTTGACAACAAGTTATTCATTTATCAAATTCTCTTCTTACTAGTAAATTAGATATATCATACTCAATATTAAAATTTCGAGAAGAAACGAACTTATGATAATAAATAGTGTTAATCAACAAAAAAATTCTCCAAGACATCCATCAACAAATCTAAAATACCTCCCTTATCATTTATTCATGTATGTTCTCTTTTATAATAAAAACAAAAAAGTACTTCCCTCTTATCAGCGTTTAATAATTTTTCAAAAGGATGGTGTGGATGTTCTTTATTGGGTCAAGGATAGTGTGGGTCTTTTAATTTATGTTGGACTTTCGGAAGTATAGTAATCATTTACTCCTAGTAATCATTTACTCCATATCTCTCAACTAGTATAGTAATTATTTACTCTATATCTCCATATCTCCCAACTAGTATAGTAATCATTTACTCCATATCTTCCAACTATTTCTCTGGATGTAAAAATTTGGGTGAATTACAAATCATTCGGTTGATTTATAACTACAACTATTTCTCTGGATGTAAAAATTTGGGTGAATTACAAATCATTCGGTTGATTTATAACTAGAACAATCCCAAAAATTAAAATGATTTGTTTAGATAAGCACATGCTACTCTTTGTGACTTTTCTACTATACTTATTTATCCAGTCTCACTATTATCTTCATCTTTCTTATCTAAAGTAATATTTTTGGCTCTTCTTTCTCCTGCACAGTTGGCATGTCCAAAATGTTCTTTTGCAAAATTAAACTCCTTGCGGTAGAACTAGAATATGCTTCGCAGAACCCCCGACTACAGAGGTTCTGCAGCTAAAGGACTAAAATCCAGCATAAACAGAAAAGGTAAAAGAAAAAAACCCAATTGATTAATACTCAATAACTAGAACAAAGTTCCATTCAAAATCAAAATCCAGAAACATACTGTTACTGATAACCAACTAGACAACCAGCAAATAACAGCATACAAGCTCAATCGAAAATTTCATGCTTAATCAACTTCTTCAATCTTTGGGCCTGCTCCCGCACCAGCTCCTCCAGCAGGACCGTCTTCATCCATTGTCGCACCCATGCCACCCATACCGCCAGCACCTCCTTGGTACATCTTGGCAATAATGGGATTGCAGATACCTTCCAGCTCCTTCATTTTGTCTTCAAACTCATCAACCTCTGCCAGCTGATTACCATCAAGCCACTGGATTGCCTGCTCAATTGCATCCTCAATTTTCTTCTTGTCTTCAGCGCCAAGGTTCGAGCTTATCTTCTCATCCTTTATGGTGTTCCTCATGTTGTAAGCATAATTCTCCAGGGCATTCTTAGCTTCTACCTTCTTCTTGTGCTCCTCATCCTCTGATTTGTACCTTTCCGCTTCCTGGACCATCTTCTCAATTTCGTCTTTTGAGAGCCTGCCTTTGTCATTGGTGATGGTAATCTTGTTCTTTTGCCCAGTTGTCTTGTCCTCAGCAGAAACATTTAAAATGCCATTTGCATCGATATCAAAGCACACTGTAATTTGTGGCACACCCCTAGGAGCAGGAGGGATACCAGAAAGCTCGAACTTGCCCAGCAAATTATTGTCCTTTGTTCTTGTTCTTTCACCTTCAAACACTTGAATTAAAACACCAGGTTGATTATCAGAATAGGTCGAAAACACTTGCTCCTTCTTGGTGGGGATGGTTGTGTTTCTCGGGATCAAAACAGTCATAACCCCACCAGCAGTTTCCAACCCAAGCGACAATGGAGTAACATCCAGCAGCAACAAGTCTTGCACCTTTTCATTGCCTTCGCCACTCAAAATTGCAGCCTGGACAGCAGCACCATAAGCAACAGCCTCGTCAGGGTTAATGCTCTTGCAAAGCTCCTTTCCATTGAAGAAGTCTTGCAATAGTTGCTGAACCTTTGGAATCCTGGTAGAACCACCAACAAGCACAACATCATGGACAGAGTTCTTGTCCATCTTGGCATCCCTCAAACATTTTTCTACTGGCTCCATACACTTCCTGAAAAGATCCATGTTGAGCTCCTCAAATCTCGCCCTAGTGATTGTTGTGTAGAAGTCAATTCCCTCAAACAAAGAGTCAATCTCAATAGTTGTTTGAGCAGTCGAAGAAAGAGTTCTCTTTGCTCTTTCACAAGCAGTCCTCAACCTCCTCAGTGCTCTGGCATTACCACCAATATCTTTCTTGTTTTTTCTCTTGAACTCCTGAACAAAATGATTCACCATCCTGTTGTCAAAATCTTCACCTCCCAGATGAGTATCCCCAGCTGTGGATTTCACCTCAAAAATACCCTCCTCAATAGTGAGGAGAGACACATCAAATGTGCCACCACCAAGATCGAAGATCAGCACATTCTTCTCACCGACACTGCTCGACTTCTTATCCAACCCATAAGCAATTGCAGCTGCTGTAGGCTCATTAATAATCCGCATCACATTAAGGCCAGAAATAACACCAGCATCCTTTGTTGCCTGCCTCTGTGAATCGTTAAAGTAAGCAGGTACAGTAACCACGGCATTCTTAACCGTCTTGCCAAGGAAAGCCTCAGCAATTTCCCTCATCTTGGTAAGAACCATGGAAGAAATTTCTTCAGCAGCAAATTGTTTCTCCTCACCCTTGTAGTTGACAACAATCATTGGCTTGTCACCAGCTCCAGGCACAACTTTGAATGGCCACAACTTCATGTCACTCTGCACCGAAGCATCACTAAACCTCCTTCCAATCAACCGCTTGGCATCTAAAAGAACACATCACCAGTGAGAACAACGTTTATATAATTTAAATTTATAAGCACTATTTAGTGTTGACATTCACTTTTAAGTGTAAAATTTATGACTCTTTCTATATATTTGAACATGATTATCGTAATAATTTAGCTTTTTTTAAAATTCCTTAAATTAAAATCTATATTTTATTTTTCTGTAGACAACCTATGATTATGAAAATAAACTCCAAACAAAAAAAATTATAGTTTTACACAAATGCAGATGTATATGTTGAGAAGACTGCTTGAAAACACATAATTATATGCATAATCAGAATAATTAATAAAGATGTGTGAGGAACAGGGGCAATCTATTTCGGACAAAAGTTAGGGGTGCATGAATAAGTGTTGGGTGTGCATCTTCAGCCCCTTCTAATTAACAATCAGCAATCTAATCACAATTTCAAACAATGAAATTACTACAGGAGTAATAATACAAAATAATTCACAGAAATCATGCATATCATCACAAGGTCTCTCCAATCAAACAAATAATAAAGGTAAATGCATAAACTCCAACTCTGACAGACAATTTAGATCAAGTTTAAAAATGGGCTTAACATCACATGTAAATTAAAGCTTAAAGCATTTTCTTCAGTTCACACATGAGCATATCAAATAATTAACTTACTAAGCGAACAAGCTTGCGGAATTATAAAACCCTAGCATAAACATAAATCACCTAAGCAGAAGCCAGGAAACTGATCAAATATAACTTTGACCTCCCTATTAGACAAGGCATTACAAACAACCGCACAAACAAACTGAACTAATTTATTCAACAAGTTAATATTAACTCATAGCAAAACCACAATTAAGATTAAGAATATATATCATGATTAACAAGGCAAGGCATTATAAACACGTTTAATCAATAATCACTATACATAATCGTTATAGAGTTATTCAATACAGGATACACATACAAGCAATCAACTAAAGTGAATTAAAATTCAAAAATCGAGAAACATCGAAAGCGCTAACATACCGAAAACAGTGTTAATCGGATTCATGGCAACTTGATTCTTGGCAGCATCACCGATGAGCCTCTCAGTATCAGTAAAAGCCACGTAAGACGGCGTCGTTCTGTTCCCCTGATCATTCGCTATGATCTCCACTCTATCATGCTGCCACACGCCCACGCACGAGTACGTCGTTCCCAAATCAATTCCGATCGCCGGACCTTCGCCTTTTCCCGCCATTTTCACTCTTCTCTGACTTTCCCAAACAAAGAGAAATATATGAGAGGTTTTGTAGAAAGCGCTGTGTGTTTTGAGTGTGTGTAATTTTCTGAATGGACAAGAGAGGAGAGGGAGGAGGTATATATACACAAATATTGGGTTTATGTCCAGAATGTTCTGATTGCGGTTACTGCTTCTGGGACGTTCTATTTTAATTAATGGATTCCCTCCTTTCTGTTTTATTCTAGATTATTCCTGATTTTTCTACAGTGTCGCAAATGACTGTTTTTATCAAATTAGACTCGTGGATAATAGCTTATAATTTGTGCGAATATTTTATATTATATAATTAATTTTTCACATGATTAAAATTATGATTTTCATATTATATATACATTATTAAAACATGATAATATATTTATTATTCGTACGAATATTTTATTATATATACAGAGAAGCAAGTTCTATGAATTATACATTTTTTTTGGAGTTTTTGGAATTTAAAATCCTAACCATCCATTTTGTTTTAATTTAATGGTCAATTTTATTTTTGGTTTCAAGAAAACATACAAACATAATCGGGTCATTCTAAATTGTAATAAGTTAACCGCGTATGGGCTAAATTGAACGTGGAAGACATTATGTAAAATTTGCTAAACCTGCAAAACATTTTGCTTCAATGGTATTAACTATATTGGTTGGTTATAATTTAAAAATAGTATGTTATTAATATTTTAGATTGTTAAAAAAGAATATATCAGTTCAATATGGTAATAAATGATGTGCAATTTTATTACAATTTTTTACGAACCTGTAGAGTTCGACAAATTTAGCCAAGGCTAAATTTATGGATTACAGCTGAGTATGGTTGGAGTTGAGTTTTTCGAACTGTTGGTTAAATTTTTTTATTTTAAGTATATCACTTCATCTTTTAGCCAAAGATTTTCAATGGTTTACATACGTGGGTTGCATGAATTTAGCAAAACGGTTACATCAACAGATTCATGCTCATTACCATCTGAAAACCCCAGTCTAAAGAGATGGACAGAGATGAATTTGAGGGGATGCAAGTTAAAAGGGAAACAACAGCCCCTGATAACCGCATATTGGTGCGAGCTGTTTGTTTAACTTTCACCCTCACCTTCATCATTGTTAGTGTAGGGACTGAAGTAAAAGATACGTAATACATCGTTCATGGACCAAAGTGTTCTTTCCCCTTTACTTTTTTTTTGTTTGCCTTATTAGCTCTTTGATATGATACTCCCTCCGTCCCCTTTTACTTGTCCCTTTTGAAAAAATAACGCATCTTAAGAAAATGTTAGTTGGATATCTTGTTTTCATACATATCCCTAATAAATGTAATGAATTAGATAGAGTTGTGTGTATATATATGCTAGTCAAACATTGGAAGTTGTTACTTTTTGAAAAAACATACAAAAAGTTGCTTTGAAAAGAGAAGTGGACAAGTAATTTGGGACAAATTTTTTTTCCAAAGGGGACATGTAAAAGGGGACGGAGGGAGTATGATATTGAAAACAAAGGGATGCCCCAGGTGGTTGAACCGGACATATACTTGAGGACAAATCATCGACATTTCCATTCACTCACCTCCATTCTACTCCATCACAGCACCTCCCAATGCCCATACATCCTTCATCTAATCACAAAAGTTTTATCTACCACCAAATTATTTGATCCCTAATCCTTAGCCACTGTTTCTGATTGATGAGCTTCAACATTCCCTTTTCTTTTATATTCTCTTTTAACAATCAATTTTGTGCTAGTGCCCAGAAATGGACAACCATTACTCTGTAGTCATAGCGGCACTCTCCACCTTAACCCCTCCCCAGCTCTCAGATCTCATAGCCTCTATCTCCGCGCTCTTCTACTGCCACCACCGACGTCTCACCGCCCTCCTCTCCTCCCCCACACTCTTTTCCCTCACTCTCCACCACCTAAAATACCTTTCTCTCCACCACAAGTCCTTACTTATTACCCAATACCTCTTGTCTAACTTAACACACCTCGTTCATTTTATGCACACCAAAACTTCCTCTCCGTCCTACTCTGCTACCAACATTAAGCTGTGTGATCTTGATGCTGTTTTGCTGCTTCTGCTCTTTTGTGAACTCCGACAACATGATCCCAATGCCCTTGAAACCTCGCCAGTTGAATGGCATAGAGTTCTCTGTAATTACTATTTCCATGATACCATGTTGGTCCTCTCTGGCCTAGTTGTATCAGAAGTTGAAGTTTTAAACAAGTTTGTTGAGTTGTTAACAAAATTTTCGCGGTTTGTTGGGGTGGACATTGAACATGATAGTGAAAGGAAGGAGGGGAGAGAGGTAGCAGCTGCAGCAGCAGTGGTGGTGGCACTGCCATCAGTGGATATTCGCGGAGGCGAAAAGGAGTGTGTGATATGTAACGATGAAATGAAACGAGGGACAGATGTTTGTGAATTGCCATGTGCACATTTGTTTCATTGGATGTGTATACTTCCTTGGCTGAGAAAGACCAACACTTGTCCTTGTTGCCGCTATCGCCTACCGTCTGATGACATTTCCATTGAGATTCAACAGCTGTGGGAGGTCCTGCTCCATATGGGTACTGATCACAGTGACTCGTCTCGAGATTAAATTAATTAACAGTAATTAGCAGGTAACATGGTAGAGTGGTGATGCCGCTGCATAAGCATAGCTTTAAATATTTTGATAATCTCGACAAATGCAACTATGAATCATCAAATTCCATGTATTAACACATAAATGTAGATAAATACTGGAACAGAACAGGGGTGATACTAAACTGGTATGATGAGGGCTTTAGTAGGATATGTAGTGATTCAAAAGTAAAACAAACAAGTGGTCATATGAAGCTGGAGCCAGATTGATTGGCTGTATTGTAAGTTTTTTTATTAAATGTTATTAAAGTTTATTAGTCCACATATGAGATGCTCAGAATGTAAAACAAATTTGTGTCGAGTGGCTTTGTTAACTTGGTAGTTCTTGATTAACAAGTTTGGCTTTTGTTGATATGGACTGGTGGTTTATGTTTAACGAACATTTCACCACTTCAAGTCTTCAACACCTATCTCTGTGGATTACAATGAGTACTCGCTGTTTTCTTTCGCCAAATCAAAACCCTCCAACTCATGAAACTCGTTTCAGTTATTATATCCAAGCTGTTAGCGAGTGAGTCTTTATACATAAGCAAGTGCTTGTCTTTGACCATATATATGTCTTGAATTTTTATTTATTTATTTTTTTTGATAAAACGTACTTGCATTAACATTCATCAGAATCAAGCATACAGATGATAAAATCCGGAGCAGTATACAGCCACTCCACAAGACCTGACGTAGAATAAGCAGCTCGTGATAAGCTATGAGTTACAATATTCGCAGACTTATGCGCAAACACAACTAACACTTCATCAAAGTGTTTAAGAATATCAATACAATCTTCAACCATCGCATGAAAATAAGTTTTTCCCTCGACTCCATTAACTGCATCAACTAGAAGCTTTGCATCGCATTCAAAAATGCACTTAGTTCTCCTCCATTCCTTTGTCCAACTCAAAGCTTCTCTGAGACTTATAGCTTCTGCTTCCCGCGGTTGGAATTTTTTTGTTATATTAGAAGGCAAGTGCAAAATATCAAAACTTCTTCACATTAGAACAATACCAACTTCTCGAACACAAATTACGAACTACAGCACTCTATTTAGGACAAATTCTGTCTATGTTCATGTTTGGGGAAAATTCTACAATTGTTTGGCGTTCGATTATTTTTTTTCAGTAGAAAGTTTCTTCTGATAGAAAAATATTCAGTAGCATCTCTCTTTTAAGAGTAGAACTTCGCGTTTCTAAGAATAGAACAAATTTCATATTTTATATTTTTACTGCTTGCATAGTAGTCATAAATATCAAAATATGAAGAAAATATAATTAAAAATTTTGAGTTAGAATCTTGTAAAAAACTGAAAATAAATTTAAAAAAATGGTTAAAATAATATGAAATGTACGAGGGCTGAGAATTGAGATTGATAGAACATGACAACATGTGCGCCCCCGGCAAAAACATATAAGGAGCAGTTGATGTGGATAGCTCCAGATGGATACCAAACCTATCCGATTATCCCCACTTAGCCCATGGGTCTCTAATAATAAAATGGTGAGATGGTACTCTAAAGTGGCCCAGTGACCCAACATCTGCAATAATTTGTATTGACGATTGAGTAAACTTCAAGTCATGGGCTTCCATCACATATCGTATGTCGGGATTATTGTTCCTCAGAGTTGGACAGATCTTGAGCATATTTTTATGTCCACTTATATGGGTTTGGTAGCTTAAGAAATATTTGTTTCATTTAATTTTTGTATTCTTAAAGTGCAAGAATAATTATCAACCGCCACGGAAGAATTTGATACGACTTCTATAAATTGTCTGATTGTAATTTTCAACCGTTCAAGTAGGTGCATACTTTGAGCTTTAGCAGATACAGGGGATTATTTACGATAATCGAACTGTTTCCGTTATATAAAATTGGTACAACGTCGCATAGTTATACTAAAATGTCTGAAAAATATAGGGAATTGATAAATAAACTCCAAACTTTACTATTTAAGCTCCATTTCAATTTTTTCTTTTACCCAAATAGCATAATCACCTATAATATGGATGAAACATGTGTAGAAAGCATGTACATGTGGTATAAAATATGAAATTGGAGTTTACATAATAAAATGTGGAGCTTATTTATCAATTCCCAAAATATATCACTAACGTATTTATATATATACAGCGTCTTCTGGCATACAATAATGATCACACCGCCGAAAATATCTAAGTATTTTATATCATATTTACAAAAAAAAATTGACAATAATGATTTTCCTGTCGAAAATATCTACTTATTCATATTTACCAGAGATTAAATCCGCAGATAATTCTATAAACCGTAAACTTATGAATTGTGTAAGGGAAAATACTAGATACTTTAAAAATTCTTCCCAAAATTTTTTCCCAAATCTACTTGTTGATTGGTTCAATTCACACTAATAATAATAATAATAATAATAATAATAATAATAATAATAATAATAATAATAATAATAATAATAATAATAATAATAGAACCCATGTACGCACATCAACTGCCCATTTAAAACTCGTCATTTGTCTATCACGTCATTTGAAAAAAAATATTTTGGAACTAAAATTTGGGGTTCGTAACATTATCTTGCGTAAAATGAGTATTTTTTTTTTGTCTTGTAAATCTCACTTCGAGCGTTGTTTTTGAGTTGTTGGTACTCATCCGAAAACCTTCTCAATATACTCTACGTCAATGGATTAGGTTTCAAGAACGTTCTAAGCGTAAATCTTACTCTTTTAGAAATCAGGACACAACATTTATCGTTATGTTGGTACTAGTACTAATATTTTTGATGTTATATCACATACTCCATATAGGTCCGTGGGCCCTGTTCTTCGTTATTTCACGTTTACTGTAAAAACATGCTGCGGTATTTGTGTGAACAGCTGTCTATCATTTTGAGATTACTGGAATAGAAACTTCTATGACTAGAAATATGTGGATGTTATTACTACTAATTCGATGAAATATGAAAAATGTGGCTTCCACATACGATAATAGAACTCAAGTACTCAACTCTTAGCGGTTGTTTTTGTAGACTATCTATCTTCTACACTACACGTAAATGAATCACAAAAAATATTTTTTTTTGCATTTATGAAATCCGAGAGTATTCGATTGAGATCATTTGAAATCCATTAAAATTTTGAGGTTCAGATTTCAAATTATGCTATAAAATCCGGTGGTATTCAATTGGGATTTTAAATTATGCTTTAAAATCTGATGATATTCAATTGGGATTGTTCAAAATCCATTAAAATATGATGGTATTCAATTGAGATTGTTTAAAATCTATTAAAATATGATGGTATTCAATTGAGATTGTTTAAAATCCATTAAAATCTGATGGTATTCATATGCTGATGGATTTTTTTGCATTTCATAAAATGATGGATTTTGTGGCATTATTCAATGTATTTTAAGTTTTCTGAAATCTCATCAAAATCAATGGGATTTTGAAACATTGTGCTTAAATCTTATAAACTCTCAAGAATCCGCACAAAATCAAAATCAAACACAATTCATTAAAATCCATACATTAAAAACAATCCATTAAAATCACAATCGAATACACCCATCTGTAGCTCGACTCCCTACAATTTTATTGTATGAGAATTCTGATATAGTTGAGATATGATATAATTTTGGTAATCAAAAATCAAGCATGATTATGTTCGATTATAAACAGCGGGAACAATGTCGAAATTCGAAACTAAAACCAGAGATCCCATATGTTGTCCCAAGTCCCAACTCCCAAGGAGACCAAATGGGTCCGACGTTATTTGTATGCATCCGACCCGATTATACACACAAAGAATAAAAAAATCTGTAGTGATTTTGAGACTGAATTTATAATTTGATTGGAGTTAGCTTATATTCTTCCAAATGAATATTTGTTGTAATAAGATATTCTCAGAGTGAGTCACCAAGAATCTGGACGACAGAGAATAAACTCTTGACGACGAATTATCCAACCCAGTTTGTCGCAATGGTAAAATGAATAATGGCGGTGAGTGAATGAAGAAACAAAATAGGTAGCACGAGCAGCAACGAGTGGACGCTACAGACAGTGGCCACACTGCTTCAAACTTCACGTGAACCTCCAAGCATATCAACCGCCCACTTACACCTACAACAAGTATGTACCAACACTCGTAGACAACTAGTAAATTTTAAGATTCAAGTAGTAGTTTACGTCAAATTGTTAAATTCGTGATCGCTGAAAGAAAATATCAAAATAATAATTGTACATGGACCAACTGCATTATTTTTAAGTGACATATTACTAGCACCGTGTACTTTTTCTAAATTTGACAAACTTGTAAGCTTGTCAAAGTTTATGTCCAACCCACCTAACTATTTGTGATTACAACAAAGTATGTAAATTTACGAACTTGATCTAGGATTTAGATGCAAGGAACTTGCAGATTTCACACTCTTTTCTTTTTCTCTTCTTTTTCTACTTTACAAGTAATTCATTTACAACTTCATAGATCGAAAATGTTCCTCCATCTTCTTCGAGTATAGTGGGTTTTACTCTATTACACGAAATCACTACATTTTACATTAGCAAGGAAAAATATATCCACAAATCCTCAGCTCAACCTCTATACGAAATGCTAAAAATAAAATTCTACATAATATATATGAATTGTAACATTTCATTCTTGTTTATAAATTTATTTATTTAGACAAAGTCTTGTTTATAATTATTGTCAACTTCCTGATGACTTTATCTGTCGAGTGTCAAGAGATATTCAATGAAATGCGATATCATACATAATGTCAATATGGTATATTTATAAATAAAATTTTGAATAATAATAATATATTATTTTGAAAATATAATCAGTATTATGATCCGTCTCATTAATATAGATTGAATTTTTTATATTATTTTAACCGACCGACTAGATTGAACAAATTTTATCTAGTCTGTATTTATATTATTTAATCTAACTGATTCGAGAACGGTGTAACGGTGTGCAGGACATAAATAAATAGCTTTACATGAGGTAAAGTTGTAGCAAAACTACATGTAGATAAGTGGTCACGCAAGGACATGAAATACTCTGTAAATTGGAGTACTAAATATTTTTATAAAACTTAGGATTCACTTCCATTAGATTTTCCCACACTAGTTGAGTAGAGTTCTTCTGATCTACACGTACAACTGTACCTATATCATATATTGTCACAGCTCACAATTACTAGAGGTGGGTTATTCAGTTCCTGCAGGCATCTTTTATGTACTGTTGGTAAAGATCAAGAATTTGCAGTGAGGCCAACTAGTCACCAGCATTATGACATCTCGTGGTAATGTAGCTGCAAAACAAAGGTGGGTCATCTTTATTTTTGATTCATCTTCTTAAATTTTGAATATTTTTCAATATTTTGAAGATTTGTTTGGTGAATTCTTGAAAATTTGAGATGGGGTTTGGTTTCAGTACAAAAGAAGTGGAAGGAGATGATAAGATGAAGACTTTAGAGTGTTTGAGAGGGAGATTGCTTGCAGAAAGAGCTGTTTCAAGAGCTGCTAATGAAGAGGCTGATAAATTAGGCAATAAGGTAAGTATCTTTGAATGTGTGTATTTTGTGTTCTTTTTTATTGGTTTAGTTGTGATGTACTATTAAATAGATTTAAATTTGGTTGTATTTTAATAATGTTTACATAGTTGATTGAACTGGAAAACAAGTTGAAAGAAGAGGTGAAGTTGAGGAAAAGGGCTGAAAAGAGGCTGAGATCACTAACCAAGAAAGTTGAGTCCGTGAAATTAGTAAATGTAGTTTCAGATGGATCTTCATCTAATAACTTAAGCCCATTGGAAAAGAGTGATTCAAGCTCTTTATCATCATCATCCACTGCCTATTCTTTTTCATACCCTGGTAAACTAAAGAAAAAGCCCAATTCCCCATACAGAAACTCCTCAAAGTGTGAGCATGTTAAACAGGATGTGCAGCAGAGTAATACTGATAGCGGTGCATCCGGTGAAAATCAAAGTTTTACCTCAAGTGGAAAGATCAGTTCTGATAAAACCATCTCTGAGAAATCTGATGATCATTCCCAATGTACTCAGTCCAACTATGATGAGAAGCTTGATGATCATAGGTATGTCGAAGGCAACCCAATTTTCCGCTATTTTTTCATCTAGTTTTGCAGGAAAAATAATAAAATAAAACTATTTTATACTGGTATCTGTTTTAAGGATCTTGAATTCTTGATATTAAAATGTCCAATTTTTACAGTTCAAAACCTTCATTTGAGGATAAGGAGACTAATGGAGAGAATCATCAAGATTGGGATGGAACTAGTGTTGATAATTCAATGGCACTGGTTGCTGTTGATATTCCGGTATCAACACAGACCACATCTACCATCAGACCACTTATAGCTGCAGATTCTGGAGTAAAAGATGTTCTGGAGACATTGCGATATGTGAAGGAAGGGCTTCAAAGCTCAATGGACACGAGGCGTATGATTAGAGCTGGTTATTAATTTACATTATAATTAATCCCAGAATAATCATTCCCTTTGATGGGATTTGTTTGAGCTATTGTTGTTTATTGATCTTGGAAGTTCTGTTTCAGGACTAGTGATATAGTAATCAATATAAGTAGCTGTTTTGATAAATTTTAGTTGTTACATAATGAATGGATCAGTGAGATGTCTAGTGATAACTTTCTTGTAATAATATTAAGAGTATTGTTGAGTTGTCCATTTTGAAATTTTGCTTATTCAACATTTTTCTTTTCGAAATTCAAATCTTCTGTTAGGCTTGATCTGGGATAAGGTAGTACAGTTGTTGGTCTGACATGTAGTTATCTTGACTCCAACCAACAATGCAAGCATGTTGATTTTTCAATGACAGAATTTAAGTGCAACCCTACATCAGTACTGGGAACATCTACAATGGACATGAATTATTATATAAAGTATATTGATTTTCTGATTTAATTATTTTTCTTTTTCTTTTACTCATGTTATTTCAAATTCAAGGTCCATTATTTCTTTCTTAAATGTTTTCTTATTTTGTTTGTTATGTGATGAGAAGTGAATCAAAGGTCCAGCCATTGCTTTGCTTGTTCAGTCTCAGACTCTCGGTCCTCACAAACTACTCCAATTCAATGTTATTAATTATCCATGGATTCCCTATTTGATTCATGTCTGAATTTTTCTTGCTTGGAATTAAAAGGTCCCTTGAAGACTTGAACAAAGGTCAGTTGTACAGAGAACTACAAGATCAGTTTAGTCCAAAACCAACAACCTCTTTTTATATTTCCTGCACTAGTGAAAAGAACACTTGACTGCAATTACACAACTACAAGTCTACAAGAACTTTCAGGAACTCCTGGCAATGATATCATATTTAACACTAAATTGCTATGCTGACAAAATGCAACTAATGAAGGAACTACAACCCTCTTTTTCTCGCTAAATAGACTCAAGTATAAACTAGGAAATAGGCACAGTCAAGGTGCCCTGGTGTCCCATTGATCTGACTGAAAATACGCAATTAATTGCCAAATTTTACAAGTCCAAAATCCTTAAATTAGTGCTTCTGGTATTGCCTCATGCCTCAGCTGGTATACAGCAACTATATTACTAAATAAGTTAAGTATTTTACTAAGCAAATAGTTTCAATGGTATTAACTTACAAATCAGATGCCTTTCAAAATAAATCAGTTCCTTAAGTGGTAAATCGCTTCTCCTCCTGGGACAGCTTCCTCTTCTGTATCCCCTGGAGGAGCAATATTGGCCTTGATGATCTCTGCTGCAGCGTCTGCAGCTTCAATTCCAGCTGCACCTGTACAATAACTATATCGAATTAACTGTTTGCAGCACTTATATCCCTACTTGTGATTATTCCTCCAGGAGCCCCAAACAGCTGTATGGTTATTGACATAAACATCTTCGTCATACTTGCTCTTCAGAAGGGCGATTTTCTGGCCTTTCACAATCCTGATCATATTCAACTTGATTCTCACTTTGTCCTAGTAAGAGCTCCTTTAGAAGTGGATCTTCAGTGGCTGCATTGCCATACTTCTCCATAATAATACCCTTAAATTCAGATTTCAAATTTTAACTAATATTCCATTACATATCTTTTCTGTACAATCTGTTCAATTTACATCAGTAATTTCTTGACGGGACAGTGCATAGCCAAGATCAATGTCAAGGAGAATTTTAAGTCAAATTGCCAAGAAATTAAAATGAACCGAGCCTCTGGGATAAGCAACACTACTGCAGATGCGCTGCAAAGAATCACCTGCAATGCGCGAGAAGAAATCACTGTTCTGTACTACGACGAAGAAAGTAATCAGAGGTATACTGCCAACAAGGACAGGCTGTGCATGAGTGGTCTAGTTGAATGAATATATTGCTCAATTCTTTCACATAGTTTTATTTTTTTCCACATCTATTTTAGCAGATGAATTTTTTTTCTCTCCAAAGCAGTGAATACGATTGTTGTGTAAAAAATTGTTTCAAAACTATTTTTGCATCCAACTTATATATAGAGCCTTGTAATCTTACTTTGCTTTTAGATGTACTGATCGTTAACTGAAATGAATGTTAAATTGAAGAGTCATGTTTGTAAGATTTATTGCCAAAGTATACTTTACTCAAAATAAATAATTGTATTTATTTAATACTTTGTATGTTTTGTAGTCCAATGAAAAACAGAGGTTGCAATTTGATGTGCTCATGCGGCGTTAACAATGAATAAAATATAAAGTATGGTTGTGAAATATGGATTGATCTACCGATTTTGGATTTATCAAGAATTTTTAGTTAAATCAAAATCTAATCGATAAACTGTTTTTAAAGATTAATCAGGGATTAATCGAATAGCTGTAGAGAAGATTTTTAGAATATGAATAGAGAGTATGCATTACAAAACTCCCAGGGGTCAAGGAGATAAATAAGCTAAAGGAGCCCACAACAAAGCTCCACCTGTTAGTACCGATCACCACATTTTGATATTCTGTTGGTTAGTTGAACTTTTCTTCAACTTCCTAATACATTGTCACTAATATATAGTTGTAGTTACAGTGACAGGACACACTGCACACGTTCTGAGAGATCCAGTGACTTCACTTGCCGGGTATTTTTGTAGCTTTCTTTCAGTACATTCAGTCTAGTGTTTTAACTAAATATATAATTTTGATGAATCGATGTGTTCAGTATTTATGTTTTGACGAATAAAGAAACTTTGCTGCACATTCAGTCATCAGTGTAATAATGTACGTCGAAGAGGAAGATATATGTTGCTGATGTTCGTTCCCTGTGTTCTGAAATTAGTACAAGTCTGTGATTGTCGCGACAATGGGAAGGAAAGGAATCGCTTGCTTTTCTTCGGTTAAGAAAGCTTTTAGTACTCCAAAGTCCAAGGAAAAGAAAAACCAGGTTTTTGTTTTTCTAATTTGTAGTATTTGTTTTAGTATACTTGTGTTTCTTACACTGATCTATTAACATATTCCTTTACAATTTCAGAAATGGAAGAAATGGTTTCGAAAACAAACATCCTTGAAACGCAAGTCCAGTTTAGAAGCGTGTAGCACACCTCAAAACCGTGCTCAGCTACCGCAGATTCATACTACTGGAATTGTTCGGCCCATTACAGTCTCTCGCGTTGCTGGAAAATCAAGGGAGGAAGTGGCAGCTATCAAGATTCAGACAGCATACCGGGGATACACGGTATACACGATGAGATTTTCATTCTATCTTTAATTATTTCATATATTTAATCTATTTGTTTTGCTTTCAGGCTAGGAGGACATTGCGGGCCTTGAGAGGACTTGTGAGGTTAAAGTCAGTAGTGAACAGTGCTGCTGTCAAGCGCCAGACTACTAATACTCTGCAGACCATGCAAGGCGTGTCTCGTGTGCAGTACCAGATTAACTCTAGGAGGATCAGGATGTCCGAGGAGAATCAAGTTCTTCAGAAGCAGCTTCTGCGGAAGCGTGCAAAACAGCTCGAGAGCTTGCAGGTAATTAAGCATAAATGTGCTCTCAGTTTTTCAATGTGACCGTGTTCTAGGATTCATCACGTATTTTATCTTTGCTTACCAGGACTGATTTTCATAAATCCTTCTTATGCTGGCCTTTTATAGTTTTATTTTCATCGTCCATCATAGTTTTATTCTTTTATGTTGAATTAAAGTTCATGTATTCTGATGTTGCACAGATGGAGGGGGAATGGAATCGCAGCTCACAATCAAAAGAACAAATCGAAGCAAAGCTACTGAGCAAGTACGAGGCCACCATGCGAAGAGAAAGAGCAATGGCCTACTCATTTTCGCATCAAGTAAGCTTTTCATACTTTAACACTTCAATATAGGCTCAAAACAAAAGCTCTACAGGGGAAAAATAACGATTAAAGCATGATTTTATGATGCATAACCTGCAGCAGTGGCTTACTGGCCCAACTCTTGGTTGCTAAATTTACACCACCGATTCATATATTTTACAATTTTTTTTTTTGATGATACTACTAATATTATGGAAGCTTCGTTGTGCCCAACTTCTGAAATTTTTGGCATTTATTTACTATTTTCTGATGAACAGCAAACACGGAAGAAATCTGCAAGAAGTACTAACCAGCTTTTCATGGACCCTGCTAATCCTCAATGGGGATGGAGCTGGTTAGACCGCTGGGTGGCAGCCCGCCCAGAGTCTAAGACAGAGAAAGAATTTACTGATGATCACTCCTCTGTTAAGGGTGGAAGACGGAACTTTGCTGGAAATGCAATGGCCAAGTCTCATGCTAGACCCCAACTAATTTGTGAGAAACCTATGCCAGCATGTTACAGTAGGCTCTATAGTCCTCGTAATCACCTGTCCCCCTCAACTCCGGTATGCAAGGTAACATCGCCAAAACCAACTAGACGACTTAAGCTTCATAGCCCAGGAGCAAGTGTTCTGAGCATAGATTATGATTCAAAGAGCATGTTTAGTATAGATTCAGAGCTAAATAGGAGGCAGACCATTGCTGGATCATCAGTGAGAGATGATGAGAGTCTAGTAAGCTCCCCCTCAATTCCGCGTTACATGGCAGCTACTCACTCTGCCAAGGCAAAGTCACGTACTCAGAGCCTACTGAGCATGGAGAATGGGACTCTGGCAAAGAAATCAGCAGGTTATGGAAAGAAGCAGCTTTCCTACCCAGCTTCACCTGCCAGGGCTACGCAGCACTTTAGTCATCCAAGTTTGGATAGCCCCTCTATTGCAGATAACAATGTGAGCGACATCGCTGTCAATTAAGCTTGTTTTGAACAGAATTCATGGGTTTTATTGCTGCTCTGAGACTGAACGAATTTTGGGGTGGAAGGACATGAGTTTTATTGTTTTATAAGGATGTCCTGTAGAAACTTTACATTTCTTCAGAGTTGGATGCAATAAAATTTACTTCTATCTGCAATATTTGTAGTTGGACAGACTACTTTTTCATGCTACTGATTGCGCTGGAGGAGTTCAATTGATGCTTTTCTATGTCTAGGCCAGTTTTCATATTGATAGAACTTATGCTTTAAGATATGTCGGTGAAAATACATCTTTTACTAAAAACTGAAAGCTCCTTCACAAAAATTCAAAAGGAACAGTAGATATGTAAACTGACAAAATTGCAAGGTATATGGCTCGTCAAATACCATTGAAGATGCTCTTAAAAACATCATATGTAACAATTTAAATCTGACAAACTTGCAACATATTCACAATAAAGGAGTTTAAAAGAGTTACTAGAATAGGGATAAAGATGCAGTCATGCAGCATTAAAAAAAAAAAAAAAGAAGAAGAAGCATTTTATATGTTCAACTACTTTAACTGATCAGTTCCATCACAAGTTGGAGATGCCCGACTACCAACAAAGTTGCATACAAAGACATATCTTAGCATAGATTAAAATCAAACCAGAATGCAACTTCAATGTCACTACAAGTGGTTTTAAAATAATACTAGCACTACAGATAATAGTTGACAGCCCTCTAATGGCGGCTTCAGTCCTGCCTTCACCTCCAATCCAGCAGCAGATTTAGTTAGAGATGCAGTGCTGATTCAAACTCTTTGGACAAGAATTCAGTCCTGCACGTGAAAACGAGAATATACAGGCATTATCGCAGGGAAGATTGATAAACAGCTGAATACGGGGTGAATGACTTGCCGTTTAAGGAAAAGTTAGCACGAACTTCGTTACTAAGTTTAAATGTAATTATGAGCCATACCACAAAAAAAGTAGTAGTAGTTCAAAAGAGCGGAATAGCGGATGACATGTATATCTATTAAAATTATAAAGCCTACTGCATATTTTGGTATGAAAAGTCCAGTTTGTCCCTTTGTTTTTCCTGTATCTTCAGTACTTTGCCACTGTATACAGGCGTATTATACCGTATAGACAGGTGGCTATCTCTAAGCCACACAATCTGTCATGTATGTACAGAGGCCATGTACACACCAGTACCTCCTTCCAAAATTCAAAAACACCGTGGCCTAACCTCTCCCGCCTCAGATCCAATTATTTCCGCCCCCCTTTTACGAGATTTGGGAGCTCTTTCGTTTTCTTTTTCTCCGACATGGAAGAGGTTCGCTCTATGTACTTTCTTACATTCTTACATTTCGATTCGATGTCTTCCTGTATTATTACATGTATGTATCAATTTCACATTTGTTCATTTACTATGCATTTTAATGGTGTTCAGTTTTCCGACAAAGATACTGTCTTAAATTCCTCCTCGCCTAACAACTGTTCCCCGTTTGATGTCTGTAAGTATTTCAAACCTCCCCATCTTCGCATATATAATCTCTAAGCTATGTAATCTTAATAGATTTGTATCGACCCTTTTTCAGTTGATTATGATTCATGGTTGAGGAGGGAGAGGATGAGAAACCACGAATCAACTTTTGGAGCTGCCCAGTGTACATGTCTCCATCTTTCTTTCATTTTCTGGATTTTTGTTAGATAAAAAGTGTTCTGTTTTTTGTAAATTTGTTAGATATTTTTGTTACATGAAATTTGTTATAATCAGTTTTTGGAGATGCCCAGTGCACATGTCTCTATCTTTGTTTCATTTTTTGGATTTTTGTTACATAAAATGTGTTCTTTTTTTTGTAAATTTGTTAGATAATTTTGTTACATAAAATTTGTTATAAAATTTGTTATTTTCAGTAGTTTAAATGTGTTAGATTAAATGTGTTCTGAGGTTATGTTTCTAAACAATGTTGGCTTCAGTTCCATACATTGGTCATCTTTGTCCTGCCGAACAAACCAGCCCCAAAAATGTGTTGGATGACAATGTGTCATCTTCTTATTCTGATGTGATGTGGAACAATGTTTTCAATTATTCATGGATGCAGATGGTATTGAGACTTGCCTCAGCCACACAACACAGGGGACATGTGGACTGTCTACTGAGGTTACAAAAAGGAAAAGAAAAACTGGAAATCGTGATTGTAAGTATTTTTTTGTTGTCAGTGATTATATTGTCGAGTCAATCACTATGCCCTGCTTTACTGATTTCTGATTGGACTAATTTTCTTATACAGCACATTCAAACAAAGAGAACGTAGGATCCTCGCATTTAAACATGTGGCAGTCCCCCCCCTTCAAGAAAGTCATGGATGATTCATCCACACTGCATTCACCACTGTCTCCGATGAGTGGTAGCCGTTTTGCTGCAGTTTGTAAGTTGTTTTTGTATACTAATTACTAATTACATTCTTTGTTGTTTTTCAGAGAATATCATTAACAGCAAAACCCCGGGAATATTTGAATCTGCATATGACCTTACGAAAAAGAAGAGAAAGTCTGCATATCGTCATATTTACGCCAATGCCGAAAAGGATAACAAAGGTTTGCAATTTTGCATAACTGATTTATGAGAGTATTTTCTTTCTAGGATTGTTCAGTGGGTAACATATGTCAATTATTTTTATTCTCTTTCCAGGCCTGTTCAAAGAACAAGATCCTACAAGTCATAGTAGGCCTAACAGTAAATCTGTTTGCACAGATGAGACTCCTGTTTCCACATTGTGCGATATATGTATGTTATTCATATTTTTAATCTGATGAAGCTTTGGACATAAGTTTTTCAATTTTTTTTCTTCTATTTTTCAATAAATAATTGTTTCCATGTTTTGAATTAGTTAATTCAAGTTGCAGAGAATCCAACAATGGTAAGAAAAATCTGAAAGATATCTTAGAGGTTCCCTCCCCTGTTGCTTTGGATTTTGAGATGAAAGATTCCACGGATGAAAATCTAAACAGCATAGAAGAAGCAGGTTTGTATACTTTAACGGAGGTTAAAATATTCTAAATATATGAGAGTAATTTGTTTAATGTAGTGTTTGTTTGATTTTTTAGAGTTCTGTCGTGTTACGAATGTACTCGATGACCACGATGAATCTGATATATATGAGCATGATGGTAAGTGACATGTTTTAGGATGTATGTTGCCAATAAAAAAGTCACCCTCTGTGATTAATTTGTCATCAATGAACCATGCAGAGACCCCAGAGACAGAAGATTGCTTTTCATTTCAGAATTTGAGAGAAGCTGAGTCTCGAAAAAGTAAAATTTTTCATTCCCTTTTTTGCACTTACTGATTAATTTAAGCTGTTCATGACACAACCATCAATTTTGCAGTTCCTGCTGAGTATGACAGTTTGGGACCTCCCAATGTCAAGTGCACGAAATGCCAAGCTTGGATGTGGAAGGAGGAGCGTACAAACAAACACAACAAAAAAGGGATACCCCTGTTTAATTTGTGCTGTGCTGATGGTCACATTAAGCTGCCTAAGGAGAAACCGACTCCATCATATCTGTGGCAGCTTTTTAATGACAAAGTAAAGGGACCTAGATTTAAGGATTCCATTCGTGTATACAATAGCCTCTTTGCTTTCACATCTACCGGTGGAAGAGTTGACCATTCTATCAACTGTGGTGGAGCACCATATATTTATAGGTTAAACGGGGTAAACCATCATCTATTTGGTTCTCTTATCCCTGATACAGGGGAAGACCCCAAATTCTGCCAGCTTTACATTTATGATACCCAGAATGAAGTACAAAATAGGATGAAATGGGTTAATGTGAAAGATGGTAGTGCTGTACATGCTGAAATTGTTGAAGGTCTGATGAAAATGTTGGATGATACAAATGAGTTGGTACAAGAATTTAGAAGTCACCGTGATCGTTTTGAGCAAGATAGAGTAGCCGAACTAGAAATCACACTGAAAATATCTAGGGCCGAGAATGGTCGAGAGAATCATGTTTCAAATGCAGATGATGTTGCTGGTATTATGGCTGGTGACCTTGATGACAATTGTCAATATCGGGACATAGTGCTTCACTCCAAAAAAGAAGGTTTGGAAAGGATAACTGATATCCATCCTAAACTAATGGCTCTTCAGTATCCTCTGTTGTTTCCTCATGGTGATGATGGTTTCCACATACACCTGAGTTACGGTAGTGAAGACGGGAAAAAAAAGAGGAACAGAGCTTTAGTTTCTCAGAAAGAATACTACTCATATAAGTTTCAAGTTCGACATAATGAAGGTATTTCCTGTAAATCCAGCTTATATTTTTTATTATTTGGACCAGTCTGCAATAATCTGATGATTCACAGTCCAGGTGTTTTTGATAATTTATATACATGTTTGTAGGTATGACTCCCCGCCTTGGTGGACGTTTATATCAACAATATGTTGTGGATGCATTTTCAACAATTGAGCAAGCACGTCTTTGGTACCTACGTACTCACCAGACCACCTTGCGTAATGAGCTCTATTCACAAATATGTGATTCTCTAAAAAATGGCAATGATGATGCATCCAAAGTTGGGAAAGGTATCATACTCCCTGCTGGTTTTATTGGTTCTCGGAGATATATGCAGCAGAATTTTCAGGACGCTCTAGCAGTATGCCGCTATATTGGACATCCAGATATTTTTCTTACCATGACCACAAATCCACTTTGGGATGAAATCATTCAGATGATGAAACTACTACCACATTGTCTTCCGCAGAATTCACCGGACATCATTGCTAGAGTTTTTAAATTAAAGCTTGAACAATTGATTGATGAAATAAAGAACAAGTCCTTTTTTGGAGAATGTCTTGGAGGTATGAAATCTAAATTAATATAGAATTCAGACGTTCCTCTATTTTCTTAATTTCCTGTGATGTGTGGTCTATGTTGTAGGTTATTTATCTTTCTTTATTTTTTTCTGTAACAGTCATGTACGTTGTTGAATTCCAAAAGCGTGGACTCCCTCATGTCCACATGCTTATATGGTTAGCAGCTGATGCGAAACACCATCTACAGAAGAACATTGACCAATATGTTTCTGCCGAGATTCCCGATCCAGATGTTGATCCTTCTGGATACGAAGCTGTGAAAGCTTTCATGATCCATGGTCCATGTGGTCCGGATAATCCAAAATCTCCCTGCATGAAAGATGGCAAGTGTATACGGCACTTTCCTAAGAAGTAAGTATTCTAATCCATGCTTTATTTTCACTAATATGACTCCACACCCATTAAAACCAACACTGTGGTTTAATATTACATAATAACTTATCAAATAGGTACTGTGCAAGCACCACATTTGATGAATCTGGATTCCCCATTTACCGTAGACGGAAAACTAATGTCACTGTTACAAAAGGGAAACATCAATTGGACAATAAATGGGTTGTTCCTTATAACAGAGATTTATTGGTAAAATTTCAATGCCATATCAATGTTGAAATCTGCTGTCATGCAAGAAGTATCAAATACCTTTTTAAGTACTGTTTAAAGGGTCATGATCGAGCAACGGTTGAAATTCGAGGACGAAACAAAGAGAGAACAGATGTGGATATTGATAAGCCTGTTGATGAGATAAAGCAGTATTTTGATGGGAGGTATATATGTGCCTGTGAAGCAGCTTATCGTATATTTGGATTCAACATTCATTACCGAACCACATCCGTGCAACGATTGTCTTTTCACCTGCCTGGGGAACGCAACTGTACATTCAAAGAAAGTGAACCTCTGCCCAAAGTAGTCAGAAGAGAGAAGCACAAGCGTAGCCAATTAGAAGCATTTTTCCAACTGAATCAGACTGATGTTGAAGCTAGGAAATACACATTTGATGAAATCCCAAAGCATTATGTTTGGAATGAGGCCGAAACAGTTTGGAACATGCGTAAAAGAGGCACACAAATTGGCAGACTATTTTATACTCATCATTCAACTGGTGAGCTTTGGTACTTACGTCTGTTGCTTACGAAGGTGCGTGGACCATTGTCATTTATACATTTGAGGACAGTGAATGGTAGAGTCTTCCCCACCTTTCAAGATGCATGCAAGGAGTATGGCCTTCTCGATGATGATAATGAATGGCATCAAGTCTTGAGCCAGTCTGCAAGTTGTGGTTTTGCACCACAGATTCGTCAGCTCTTCGTCCACATAATTGTAAATTGCAGAGTCAGTGATGTTAATAAGCTGTGGAATGATCACAGTAATAATATGACTGATGACATTCTGATGATGCGCAGGAAAATTTCTCAGAATCCTCATTTAATTTTGAATGATAAGCAATTAGAGTACTATGCACTTGCAGGTAATCATATTCTTTTCATCTAATTTAGTAATAACAATACTTGAATCCACATATGTACTGTTATTAATTTCTTTAAACTTTCTGCAGAAATCCACGCATTGCTGAAATCAATTGGGAAATCCATCAAAGATTTTAAGCAACTGCCACAGCCTCCTGCAATGTATCTTGACTTTGCTGATAATAATCTGATCATCGAGGAAACCAGCTATGACACCCAAGAAATGGCGGAGCTACATAAATCTCTAATTTCAAGCTGTACTGATGAACAACTGGACATCTACAACACCATCATGAAGTCTGTGCTGTGCTGATGGTCACATTAAGCTGCCTAAGGAGAAACCGACTCCATCATATCTGTGGCAGCTTTTTAATGACAAAGTAAAGGGACCTAGATTTAAGGATTCCATTCGTGTATACAATAGCCTCTTTGCTTTCACATCTACCGGTGGAAGAGTTGACCATTCTATCAACTGTGGTGGAGCACCATATATTTATAGGTTAAACGGGGTAAACCATCATCTATTTGGTTCTCTTATCCCTGATACAGGGGAAGACCCCAAATTCTGCCAGCTTTACATTTATGATACCCAGAATGAAGTACAAAATAGGATGAAATGGGTTAATGTGAAAGATGGTAGTGCTGTACATGCTGAAATTGTTGAAGGTCTGATGAAAATGTTGGATGATACAAATGAGTTGGTACAAGAATTTAGAAGTCACCGTGATCGTTTTGAGCAAGATAGAGTAGCCGAACTAGAAATCACACTGAAAATATCTAGGGCCGAGAATGGTCGAGAGAATCATGTTTCAAATGCAGATGATGTTGCTGGTATTATGGCTGGTGACCTTGATGACAATTGTCAATATCGGGACATAGTGCTTCACTCCAAAAAAGAAGGTTTGGAAAGGATAACTGATATCCATCCTAAACTAATGGCTCTTCAGTATCCTCTGTTGTTTCCTCATGGTGATGATGGTTTCCACATACACCTGAGTTACGGTAGTGAAGACGGGAAAAAAAAGAGGAACAGAGCTTTAGTTTCTCAGAAAGAATACTACTCATATAAGTTTCAAGTTCGACATAATGAAGGTATTTCCTGTAAATCCAGCTTATATTTTTTATTATTTGGACCAGTCTGCAATAATCTGATGATTCACAGTCCAGGTGTTTTTGATAATTTATATACATGTTTGTAGGTATGACTCCCCGCCTTGGTGGACGTTTATATCAACAATATGTTGTGGATGCATTTTCAACAATTGAGCAAGCACGTCTTTGGTACCTACGTACTCACCAGACCACCTTGCGTAATGAGCTCTATTCACAAATATGTGATTCTCTAAAAAATGGCAATGATGATGCATCCAAAGTTGGGAAAGGTATCATACTCCCTGCTGGTTTTATTGGTTCTCGGAGATATATGCAGCAGAATTTTCAGGACGCTCTAGCAGTATGCCGCTATATTGGACATCCAGATATTTTTCTTACCATGACCACAAATCCACTTTGGGATGAAATCATTCAGATGATGAAACTACTACCACATTGTCTTCCGCAGAATTCACCGGACATCATTGCTAGAGTTTTTAAATTAAAGCTTGAACAATTGATTGATGAAATAAAGAACAAGTCCTTTTTTGGAGAATGTCTTGGAGGTATGAAATCTAAATTAATATAGAATTCAGACGTTCCTCTATTTTCTTAATTTCCTGTGATGTGTGGTCTATGTTGTAGGTTATTTATCTTTCTTTATTTTTTTCTGTAACAGTCATGTACGTTGTTGAATTCCAAAAGCGTGGACTCCCTCATGTCCACATGCTTATATGGTTAGCAGCTGATGCGAAACACCATCTACAGAAGAACATTGACCAATATGTTTCTGCCGAGATTCCCGATCCAGATGTTGATCCTTCTGGATACGAAGCTGTGAAAGCTTTCATGATCCATGGTCCATGTGGTCCGGATAATCCAAAATCTCCCTGCATGAAAGATGGCAAGTGTATACGGCACTTTCCTAAGAAGTAAGTATTCTAATCCATGCTTTATTTTCACTAATATGACTCCACACCCATTAAAACCAACACTGTGGTTTAATATTACATAATAACTTATCAAATAGGTACTGTGCAAGCACCACATTTGATGAATCTGGATTCCCCATTTACCGTAGACGGAAAACTAATGTCACTGTTACAAAAGGGAAACATCAATTGGACAATAAATGGGTTGTTCCTTATAACAGAGATTTATTGGTAAAATTTCAATGCCATATCAATGTTGAAATCTGCTGTCATGCAAGAAGTATCAAATACCTTTTTAAGTACTGTTTAAAGGGTCATGATCGAGCAACGGTTGAAATTCGAGGACGAAACAAAGAGAGAACAGATGTGGATATTGATAAGCCTGTTGATGAGATAAAGCAGTATTTTGATGGGAGGTATATATGTGCCTGTGAAGCAGCTTATCGTATATTTGGATTCAACATTCATTACCGAACCACATCCGTGCAACGATTGTCTTTTCACCTGCCTGGGGAACGCAACTGTACATTCAAAGAAAGTGAACCTCTGCCCAAAGTAGTCAGAAGAGAGAAGCACAAGCGTAGCCAATTAGAAGCATTTTTCCAACTGAATCAGACTGATGTTGAAGCTAGGAAATACACATTTGATGAAATCCCAAAGCATTATGTTTGGAATGAGGCCGAAACAGTTTGGAACATGCGTAAAAGAGGCACACAAATTGGCAGACTATTTTATACTCATCATTCAACTGGTGAGCTTTGGTACTTACGTCTGTTGCTTACGAAGGTGCGTGGACCATTGTCATTTATACATTTGAGGACAGTGAATGGTAGAGTCTTCCCCACCTTTCAAGATGCATGCAAGGAGTATGGCCTTCTCGATGATGATAATGAATGGCATCAAGTCTTGAGCCAGTCTGCAAGTTGTGGTTTTGCACCACAGATTCGTCAGCTCTTCGTCCACATAATTGTAAATTGCAGAGTCAGTGATGTTAATAAGCTGTGGAATGATCACAGTAATAATATGACTGATGACATTCTGATGATGCGCAGGAAAATTTCTCAGAATCCTCATTTAATTTTGAATGATAAGCAATTAGAGTACTATGCACTTGCAGGTAATCATATTCTTTTCATCTAATTTAGTAATAACAATACTTGAATCCACATATGTACTGTTATTAATTTCTTTAAACTTTCTGCAGAAATCCACGCATTGCTGAAATCAATTGGGAAATCCATCAAAGATTTTAAGCAACTGCCACAGCCTCCTGCAATGTATCTTGACTTTGCTGATAATAATCTGATCATCGAGGAAACCAGCTATGACACCCAAGAAATGGCGGAGCTACATAAATCTCTAATTTCAAGCTGTACTGATGAACAACTGGACATCTACAACACCATCATGAAGTCCGTTGAAAATGACGAAGGCCGTCTGTTTTTTGTTCACGGCAGTGGAGGTTGTGGCAAGACTTTTCTCTGGAAGACACTAATTTCTAAAGTCCGTTCTGAGAGTAAGATAGTTCTGCCAGTTGCAAGTTCAGGCATTGCAGCCACTCTCATGCCTGGAGGTAGAACGGCTCACTCAAGGTTTAAAATTCCTATTGTGTTGGATGAGTATTCAATGTGTAACATATCACAGCAGTCTGATATAGCCAAGCTTATCCAACAAACAAGCCTCATAATATGGGATGAAGCACCAATGCAACATCGTTATGCCTTCGAGTGTCTTGATCGTTCTTTACGTGATTTAATGAAATCAGTGGATGCCAAACGTTTTCAAATGCCTTTTGGAGGAATTACTGTTGTTTTGGGTGGGGATTTTAGACAGATACTACCAGTGATTCCCAAAGCTTCGCAGGCTGAGGTGTTGGCAGCATGTATAATACGATCAAAGTTGTGGACTAATGTCCACTTACACAGTCTCACCAAAAATATGCGCATACATAAAGGTACAAGTCCAGATGAGGCAAAGCGTATGAAAGAGTTTAGTGAATGGGTTTTGAAAGTTGGTGATGGGAAAATAGAGCGAGCTCCTGAAGCCGAATGTGAAGATGATATTGTCATTCCACCTGAGTTCTGTAAGATCACTGAAGACAGTTGTATAGACGAGATGATCAGGACCACGTTTCCAGATCTGGGAACTCGGTACAAGGACCCGAAATACCTCAGCGAAAGGGCAATACTCACTCCAATGAATTGCACTGTAAGTCATGTAAATTCTGTGATTGTTGATCAAATACCTGGAGATAGCGTATCCTATTTTAGTGTGGATCATGGAGAAGACTTCCCTGGAACAAAGTCTGAGCTACAACATAGCTTCCCCCCAGAGTATTTAAACTCCCTGAATGTTCCCGGATTGCCCAGCCATGAACTTAAACTTAAAGAAGGTGTAGTTGTCATGTTAATGCGTAACCTAAATCAAACTTTAGGTTTATGCAATGGTACAAGGATGATGGTCACTAAGCTGCTTCCACATTGTGTCCAATGCGAGGTGATTTCTGGTAGTTATGTTGGTACAAGGCATTTCATTCCACGAATGGAACTGTTCCCCACTGATTCCACACTTCCTTTCAAGCTTCTAAGGAAACAGATGCCTTTACAGATATGCTATGCCATGACAATAAATAAATCGCAAGGTCAATCCCTTGAAACAGTTGGTTTGTTCCTCCCTAAACCTGTCTTCACTCATGGACAGTTATACGTCGCAGTAAGTCGTGTAACTTCCCCTGACGGCTTGCGCATATACATTGAGTCACCCAAAGGCGGAACAACGAATATCACCCAGAATGTTGTCTACCATGAAGTTTTTGAACGACTGCCCAGGGCTTAGTTTGTGTTGCATTCTTTTTTTGTTTGATCAGTATGTGACGCAACCTGAGCACTTTGTTTTATGTTCAGGATGTCTTTTCAGTTTGTTATGCTCAGCAAGATCAATTCTGAATTGGTGCACCAACTTGACATTCTCACAGAGTCTATTGTTGGAAGCTAATATATATTATGTCTTCACTGTGAAATTTTTTGACATTCACTTACAATGAGAGAGCTTCACTGTTCTTGATTTAAAGTCAAATATAATTCATTTATGTTCATCGAAAAATATGGAGTATAATAGATAATTTAAACATTAGTAAGTAGTGCCAAATATCCATCCGAATATCCATGATGAGTCTTAGAAAAACTATCATCCTAATAAAACCAACTGCAACTAATATCACATATAAAAGTTATTTCAAAAGAAAAAGGAAACAATAAAACTAATAACAAAAACAAGTCAGGAATATCAAACTTAAAGTACGCAATCAATGCTCCTGCATACTCAACAGTAGTGAAAACCACACTTAACACAGTTCTTAAGATCAGGTACAGAACAACGCAAAGAGTCATAGTTCTTGGTTAAAAATACATGTCAGAATAAATTTGTCCCCCACATTGTCAAATGCTGAAAACAACCAGAATCACATTTTACTCTTCATCATTAGCCCTTGCCACAAGAATCTGGAATTGGTCATAACATTGGCGTGGGCATCGGAAAATACAAACATTCCCAACATTTAATCTCAAATCATCACGGAGTCTTTGCCACCCATCTTCAATAGTATAGCAATAGTGGTTTTCCCTTTTGCGGATTAGAAGCCTCCAACAGCCATTTCCTGAATAAACATTAATACATTGGAAGGCTTCCCACTGCAGACACAAGTCTGAGAACTCATTCGAGATTTCCTAAAGCCAGGAAGAAACAAACTAATTCAGCATAGAATCTGAGATAAAGGTAATGTCACAAACTACAAGTTAATGCCTCAGTGCACTTACAACCATGAAGGAGTCATCAAACATATGTTTACTTTCGACAGTGATTCTAAACCATTTGCCAATGATAGGATAGGATCCATCTGCATCTGTAGAAGTAAGATATTTAGCAGAAAGGATGTCAAATTACCATATAATTCAGTTTATTACGAAATATGCACTATCAAATTTATGACTTTCTTTACCCATACAAACTGGTGTCCCAGGGAAGACAATCTCAGCATTTTCACAATCAAATGCACATATTGAAACAAATTTGGTACCGTCATAGGTAAATAAAAAACTTTTCACAGCATTCAAATCATCTTTTCCTATTATCTGAAGCATAGAACTGAAACCACTTAGCCGTCCGGTGTCTGAATTATATGCTCCAACAAATCTCTTTCCATTACAGAGAACAAATATGATACGCTCTGGCAAAGCAAAACCGCAACGAGCAATGAAGGCAGCAGGAGGATCCTACATAAAAGAATAGTTGCATATATATATATATGTATATTCTCCCAAAAAGAATAACTACTCATAACTAGCCATAACTCACAATTTCATCGATGATTGGGTCTACCTCAGAACGACCAATGACAAAACGCCACCCAGCATCACCAATTGTAACTACGATACAGAAACCAGTTAAATAACAAGTTTGTAAGTTTTGATGGACGAAGTCCAAATCTTTAAGAAAAGGACATAATCACCTATTGCAGGTAAACCTCCAGCTATTTCTGGGTATTGAATCTCCGACCCATTACTACCAATTATGTAAACGTTGAACTTCGAACGTCCAAAGTACTCAAACAGAATTAATTCCCCACCTCTCAACTCTAAATGCTTGAAAAAACATTTAACGCCCCTCATCTGGCTATTCACTAAATCAATCTCAACAGGTAAGGTATAGCCATTACGCAATTTTAGTTCCATATCCTTATGTAACAGATTACTGTACTTTGACGAGAATTTTGTAGGAATATTCTGAAACATATTCAGACACAAATTTAAGAATTCAGACAGTAGCTATGTAAGAAGACGACATCAAAAATAAAACATAATGATTTACATATTTTACCAAACTATTCGACAAAGTTTCTTCATAAGCTAGGAGAACGGCGAACTTATCCGCCACAAGACCGGTACATTCCATAGATCTGGAGAAAGGAAAATACAAAAAACAAAAATACATGAATAAACAAGTGTGCCAAACACCACATGATATATCTAGATCTGAACCAATACTCACCGCATAGCTCTGTTCAGTAAGTAAATTGCTGTACACTTCCGAGATTCTGCACTTCCGAGATTCTGCACTGTGAAACTAGATTGCTCTTAGTCTTAGACTTAGTTACTTACAAACTGAAGAAATGATAATAATTATATGTCTGGACAACACTTGAACATATAAGAAGACCATGTCCAGACCAGAACACCGTACTGAAAATTATTGGGCTTAAATGTCCTCAAATAAATGTTCGCGAAAAGAAAACTATTATTAAATAATTTATATTTATTTTGGAAAACAAATTCTTTGGGACATTCTATTTTCCCAGTTAAAAAATCATTATTTTCGTATTTGTTGCTTATATTGCCGGACATATTATGAGTTTCATACAGAATTTATGAACACGGTATTGGATAAAGTGGCTTACTCCTAACCTTAAAGACCCTCTTTTACCAAAAAACCTTTTTAACGCAATTACCAACAATATATTAAAAATGCACAACAATCCCGTTTCATGTAGACAATTATTTAATCCTGTGCATACATAATACATAGACAACTTTTTTGATATAAAGCAGGATTATCTTTTCATTACGCATTTCTAAATGTTCAGGACATTCTATTTTCCCACTTTAAAATTCATTATTTTCGTATCTGTTGCTTATATTGCCGGACATATTATGAGTTTCATATAAAAATTATGAACACGGTATTTGATATAGTGGCTTACTCCTAACGTTAAAGACCCTCTTTTACAGAAAAAGCCTTTTTAACGCAATTACCAACAATATATAAGACATGCACAACAATCCTGTTTCATGTAGACAATTATTTAATCATGTGGACACATAATACATAGAAAAGTTATTTGATATAAAGCAGGATTATCTTTTCATTACGCATTTCTAAATGTTCAAGACATTCTATTTTCCCAGTTTAAAATTCATTATTTTTGTATCTGTTGCTTATAGTGACGGACATATTATGAGTTTCATACATAAATTATGAACATGGTATTTGATATAGTGGCTTACTCCTAACTTTAAAGACCCTCTTTTACAGAAAAAGCCTTTTTAACGCAATTACCAACAATATATAAAAGATGCACAACAATCCCGTTTCATGTACACAATTATTTAATCATGTGCATACATAATACATAATACAGGATTATCTTTTCATTACGCATTAATGGTGCAGGACATATTATGAGTTTCGTATAATAATATTAACACAGTGATTAGTATAGTGGCTTATTGCTGACATTAAAGATCGTATTTTACATTAAACGTCTTTTTAACGGAATTACGAATAATATAAAAAAAATGTACAACAATCCCCTTTCATGTAGACAATAATTTAATTTTCTTCATACATAACACATACACAGGTCATTTCATCTAAATTAGACTTATATTCTCATATTAGTCACTTATGTCGAACATATTACGAGTTCTTTATAATAAAATGAACACAATATTCCATACAGTGCCTTACTGGTATCTTATATAAACAATACCGTTTGATCTATACAATTCCTGAATTATTTGCATACATAACACATAGAGAAGTTATTTGATATAAAATAGGTTTCTTCTTAATTTAAAACTTTTAACAAACTAAGCATGTTTTTTGTAAGCTTTTATTTTTAAATTATATTATGAGAGCATCATATTTAAAGTAAGACCATCTACTCAAGAATATTCTTAGAAATATAAACTAATCATATTTAGACTAAGACCATCTACTCAAGAATATTCTGAGAAATTATTATTTTTTTAATTATAATATGACAGATTATTTTTTTTAAAAAATTAAAATAGGAAAATCTCTGAATTAAATCAATGAATGATCGATGTCCCGCCCAACAACTTGAAAAATATACATTGTACTCCCGCCGATTGCTAACTACAGACAGAGGAACACACTACTATTATCCTAAAATATTATATTCCTGCTTTGTGTACACTTCGTACAGCTGTTTAGATCTGAATTCATATACATAGGATCCCCTTTCAACCTAACCTTCATTTTCCCCTGTTCATCATCTGCAGCCTACTATCATCCAAAGGGTAAGTGTGGATTAACTATATATGAGCCTTTTTTCGTTCGGTCCATAATTAATTTGTTTCATTTATTATCCTCAGAAGAGAACATGTCTTTCAATCAGCATTCACCTCTGTCCGAGTTACATCCTTCAAGGTATGACTGGAGCATCCGAGTACGAGCGCAATCAATATGGGAAAGCAGAAGCAAAGAAAAAAATGAGTTTCGGGGCTTTAATGTCATCTTCATTGATGATTCTGTAAGTACTACAAACCATTTTTTTGGATTAACACCATCGGTCATGTTACCCTTTCAGTATCTTTATATTTATTGTTGCTGTAGAATGTTAGGATACATGCCTTCATTGCTTCAAACATCTCCCACAACTATAAGGACTCTCTTCAAGAAGGAGCTCTTTACAGAGTTTATAATTTCTCTGTCAAAAGATACAATGGAGATGAAACTTACCGTGCAGTGCGGAATTCAAAGCACATTTATTTCAACAATGATACAAAACTTATTAAAGATAATGGAACTGGACTAAGAATTCATCCACAGAGTTTTGATTTCTTTGCCTTGGAGGATGTTCAAAAAATGAAGAAGGATAATCGGTTCTTGATAGGTACAAAATGTTTCCAACAAATCAAATAATATCAAAACTGTAAGCTTATACTGTTTAAGCATTGTTAAGAACTAATCATAACCTAATGCTGTTTATTAGATGTTGTTGGAGTGATTGATGTGTTACCGAAGAAATCACTTTATCAAAAGGACAATGCTGAGAAGTTTAATGTGAAGTGTACTATAACAGATGGGAGGTATGTCAATACTTATATTTCCACACTGTTAAATAGTAAGTAGATTGACAGGTAATACACTGCTTTGTAGGTCATATGTGAACGTAACATTTTTTGGTCAAATTGGAGAGAGTCTACTTGATGCTATGAATACTAAATCAGATGAACCAGTCATCATGATCATAGCAAGTGCAAAAATTCATGAATGGAAGGGTACTCATATCATCCTCATATTATAAATCCATTCTCTAACTTACTTGATAATCATATTTATGAACCTGTTTCTTATTACACACAGATGAAGTTAGTCTAACTAATTTTCCAGCTACCCGTGTCTATTTGAATAGCTCACACCACAGTGTGCGCTCAATACGGAAAAGGTAAGTAACAGCACTGTAATATTGAAACGTCCATTGTTCAGCTCCTGCCTAACATGACACGGTCAAAATTCCAGCCTTCAAGATGGGACATTTTATAAAACAGAAATGGAAATTGAGGATGGAGCTGGATTACCCAAGTTCACTGTGAAAGAGATACTCAGCTTGAAGGAAGATTATATCGACGTATGTGATTGCCACCTTAATGTTTTTAATGTTTAGTAGTGCACTTTTAACGTACTGTTTTATCCTGTAGAAAAAAGTCCAATGCAAGCTCACTGTGAAAAAAGTTGATCAAAAGGTGAAATGGTTTGCCGAATATTGTATCGCCTGCGATGTTGATCTAGAATTGAGTGGGAACAAATTCAAATGTCCTAATTGTGGGAAGATGAAACCATACCCTGATAAAAGGTATAAATTAGTTTACCTGTTACAACCATGATAAATATAATGTGTGATATCTGATTTTAGACAAATTGTATTCATTAGGTATCAGCTAATCACTTTATGTTCCGACGAAAGTGGAACTATACCTGTCATGTGGAGTGATGATGAAGTTACGCGTCTTACTGGAAAGACCGTCTATGACTTTCTCGCTGATGATGTTCAGGTGGCAAATGCAGGAAATTTATTTATTCTCTCATTGTTTCGTTTCAATTATTTTATTTTTTAAAGGGATGAATTGCAGGATGGTGAGTCGGCTTACTTCCCATTGCCTCTGAAGGCTTTTGAAAAAATCTCATGTACATTTACCCTTATCTTGAAGAAGGAAAATGTAGTAGAAGGATCCAATGTTTACAATGCTGAGAGTGTCGAACTGATTAATGACAAAGCAGACATGGTTTTAGAGACAACCCTGTGTGAAGATAAAAGTGAAGAAAAACGCATTGAGACATCTGCAACGCATTCACCTGTCAAGAATACTACCCTTTCAGTGAAAGCTACTGAATTAACAATTGTGAGCTTTACACTTAAACAACTTTATTTTGAAAGAAAAACGTGTACTAATCATTCTTTTTCTCAGGAGAGTAATATTCACGATAAGAGTCCACCAACTGGCAAATCTTCAAACAAAACAAGATCAAGGAAGACAACAGAGACAATTGACTATGATTTGGAGCATGCGATACCGCTTGGCAAGCGAAAATCCATCAAGAATGAGAAATACAAGGTAGTAGCCTGTTATCCCATGCAATGGATTTTACCTACATATGCGTACTTGAAATTCTGACTTGAGATTTATTGTTTGCATCTGCAGAATTGATCTTGCATGAAGACAAAATTTGAATTCTATGTAACTTTTGGTCCTCGAACATTAATTGCAACTTATGTCAGCCGTTTGAACTGCACCATTGTCACCTTTTGTAACTAATATGCTTATTGTAGCTCCTTCCACAATGTGTTTTCTAAGATATATTGCAGTATTAACTACACTGTATTGAATGACACGAATTTATCTCCAACTGTAATAGTCCCGTATTAAAGTTTACAGCTTCCTATCAAATCAACAGCAAATGTTAATCTTCCTAATGCTATTAAGTTGCACCCAACAGTTTCTTTGAAGCTATTCATTTTAACCACCATTGGTACTGTTCTTAAGCATTTCTCAAGAAATGAGCTCCCAAAACTGTGATTTTCTCAGTAAATGCCACCAAGGTAGAACTGATTGGAAAGTAAAAGTTCGCATAGTAAGAGAGTGGACAGGGCACAAGATTTCAGGGGGAAATATCAATGGCTATAATATCATACTACTTGATGCACGAGTAAGTTCAAAATGGATATATTTTTTTGGCTATGTTAACATTTTACGATTACGTCTTCAAATGCTAATTGACATTCACTGTGATAGAACGTCAGAATGCATGCATTTGTGCCAGTGTTTCTCATGGACAAAATGCAGAAAATGCTGCACCTTGGCCGAATGTACTGCATCTCTAACTTCCAGGTTAAACCCTTGACTGCTGAGGACAAGTGGAGAAGTATAAACATTGATCGGCAAATTCTTTTTACAAATCAGACCAAGGCAAAAGAAATCGAAGAGAAAGATTATTTCATTGCAAAGAATAGTTTTGATTTCTACGATCTTGCCGACATGAAGGAACTATCAAAACAAACTACTCTACTTGCAGGTATCAAATTTTACTACATAAGTTTGAGGACATCGTACATTACATATGTTTGTTTCATTTTTACTATCTCATTTTACATACCAGATGTTGTTGGTGTTGTGACAAAGAGAGATGCTCTAAGAAAAATAAACAATAGACATGGAAAAGAGCAACTACAAGTCAAAATGATGATTTCCGATGGAAAGTAAGTGTTTGTTTAAATAATTTAGTACCTCATTCAAATAGGTTCTGGCATATGTTGCCTTATATCATAAAACTGTTTTGCAGATCAACTCTGAATGTTGTGCTTTGGGACAAAATGGCTGAGGATTTTACAAGAGATATTCACAAGAACAAGTATGAAGAGCCTTTCATCCTAATCATTGCAAGTGGTAAAGTTGGCATGTTTAGAGGTATTCCACGAACCCATACTCTCTTAAGTCAGTGCAATTTCAGAATTATATGTACTGCTCCGACAAAATATTCTAAACTGTGGTTATTCATCAGAGGAACTGGACATTTGCAACTTCTCACCTACAGCCTATTACATCAACTACAACCACCACAGTGTGGTGCAACTGCGTAAAATGTACATCTACAAATGCCACATTTTCATCTTATACGTTACTCTTCTTTTTTTAATATATTTCAACATGTTATAGTGCTAATGATATACTGAAGAAAAGCAACAATGATTCTTCGATAGAGAAAAAGAGTTGAGGTTGATGACAGTTGAAGATATAAAGAAAGTCAGAGAGGATTACATACAGGTTTTCCCCGTTAATATCAAAATAACTTACATTCTGCTTTATCATACTATTTCTTACTAACATCAAGACATGTGCCTTTGACTCAGCAAGAGGTGGTATGCCAAGTTGAAATAAAACATGTTGAGGTTTGTGATGCATGGTACTATTTAGTCTGCACATCATGCTACAAGCAGATTGACGAAGAAGGTGGTCGTTTAATTTGTAAAAATTGCAACAACAGATTTGTGCCACATCCAGAAAAGAGGTAAGTATAGCATGCAACTAAACACTTTAACCACTTCAACTATTACACTGTAAGAGTAATATATTTTGACTGGAAAACAGGTTTGGAATTTGTGTACTTGGTAAGGACAACACGGGGGAGATAAATTTATTACTCATGGACAGAGCAATACGGAGTTTATTTCACAAGGATGTGTTCGAGTTGGAGGAAGAGGTATATTCAATATTCAACTCTTAAACATTAGATTATAATTCAACTAACCAACACTAACACATGCTATAGTACAATGGTAAATTCCCATCTGTTTTCAAAAAAATGGAAGGTGGGAACTATACTGTTAAACTAGAAGTTGCAAGTTTCAATATCCAAGACACCGACGAAATGTATATTGCAAATGACATACATGAAGGATTTGATTTCCAAGAGCCAATGGAGGCTGAGGAATATCTGCAACAGCCAACCGAGTTCTCTACCGGGGAGGTAATGAGAACTAAACCATATGTTCTTTACATAATGCTCAGCTACAGTTTCAGAATCTAACGTTGATAATTACAATTCTATTGCTTAGACATCTATAACCACTGGAAGCAACATACACTTGGACAACATAAGCACCATTGGAGAAGGAACCAGTTGAACAAGTTCCCTAATATAAGATTTCTTATATATAGTATGGTTATGAGCTTTTGCCAAAACAATTTATGATTTGTAATATTAAGTCCAACTGCAACTCTGTTTTAATATTTTTTAAGTTAATATTTATTTCCTCTGTTTAGGCATCCCCATAAAATATCATATTCCACAACTGCACAGCATAAAATATGCCAACTCTTATTCTTATGTCACAGCTACTTAAACTTAATACATACCAAGCCATAGCAGAAATGCAGAGAACTTAATACATGTTAATACAAGGGAAACGAAAAACATAAACAATAAAAGCATAAACCAAAGTAAATAACCAAGGTTGAACCAAAAGTAATGACCAGCCTTAATTTTACTACTCCCTAATAGAGTATATTCAGTTGCACACAAAAGGGGCCAACGTTAACAATACAGCAAAGTCTACCAGTTTGGTAATTATAAGTACGTGAGAAGAGGATGACCCATTGGAAATATCGTCAGTGCATAATAACAAATAAACCAACTCTATGCACCATCATTCTTGACAACATGGAGAGCAAAATGATTACCACAAAAGTGGGCACACTCTAAGACCACAATATCACCTTCGACCAATCCCAAATCCTCCCGAAGCTGGATCCATCCATTGTTGATTGTTGAACGCCGGTTTTTGACACCTCGACACTTGACCTGCACCTTCCATGACCTTTCTCCTGAGTGGAGGTTGATGTAGTCTGTCTTCTTCCAGAAAGCGGTAATCGAGTTATGCACTGTTGACACATCCTACATTGAACATGTGTGATGAACAACAGTAAAATCTAATGCCCAAACAATGTTCAAAAGGTCATAACTCAAAAATTACCACTCCGTAGCTGTATTGGTACATGTGATAAGGCTTCACGACAATCTCAATACGTCCAGTAGCTGTGGGATTCTCTGAGTTTTGACCTATAAACCAAGCACATATCAATGCTATAAAAATGTCTTCAGCAACGTATATAAACATAACAACTCACAGGTTAGAAATGAAATGTATAAACTACTATACCAATAGACAATGGCGTTCCAGGGAATAGTACTTCAACAAAGTGATCATCAAAAAAAGCTACAGAACTCATCCCATGTTCCTCATAAGTGAACAGCACCAAGTTAAACTGGCTAAAATTCTCAAGGCCTAAAATGGAGCAAAATTTGCTCAGGCCTTTAAATTTACCACTTTCATTATTATAAACCCCGTCAATCTTCTTCCCATTACTAAAAATATAGTTCTGATAACCAGGCAAAAAACGAAATGATCTTTTTAAACGATGCAGGAGGCTCCTGCCAAAAAACAGTAATGTCATGCACGTAGATGAAGCAAAGAAAACATTTAAGAATGCAAAGTGCAAAACCCAACTTACTAATCATCATAAAGGGGCGACTCCTCTTTGACAAAATAAACAAATTTCAAGCCACCTCTTTTCACAGAAACTATGATACAGATAAACAACAGAGAGGGTATAAATTTAGGCCAATACTCGATATTTGAAGATATAACAAAAAGATAACATGAACATTACAAATACTACAGTTAGAGGACAATTTTACCAACACGAGGATGCCCACTCTGTGTATGATGAAGAACTGGAGGGTACTCAACCTCTGTAAGATCAGTGTCGATGACATAAACATTGAAATCACAAGAACCATCAAACTCAAACACTAGCATCTGACCCACTTCAAAGAGAAAGTCCTCATACATAGTAGACAGTCCACTGAATGTTCCGGTTTCATGGTTGAAGACAGTGGCTATTTCGTAACCATTACGAAATTTCAACAGGGAATTTGTTTTAAGCCGATTAACATATTTCTTAACAAACTTAGGCGGCAATCGCTGCAATTATAAAAACATACCAAGCCCATTTCACATAATATACATAGACTTAGATACATATGGCATGCAATGAACAAAAAAAACACAAACCATCTCATCTGAGTCCAGATCAGCATTGGTCAATACTTTAACCCACTTCTCTACAATGACGCCTGCAAACTCCATTGCTCTGCAAGGTTTTAGACAAAATCCCTTTGACACATCCGAACAAAACAAAAAAGAGACAAAAAGAACTGAAGTGGGGAGAATGAAATACCTTACCTTGGGAAAACAAAATCGGAAGATAAGTCCA